>NC_137456.1:236770638-245955638 GCF_964235325.1 Thermobia domestica | reverse complement strand
TTTGCGGTGGAATTGCAGAAATTGTTCGAATAAGATATACAACAAATTCGTCTGCCAGCTTACATAGCCCGGAGTTTCTAAGGTTTTGGGTAGGCATATTGTTGACTATTTACAATGTCCAGACCAAAGATTACGTTCTACCTTCTTTTCCAAAGAAGCCCAAGAGTTTGGTATTACTAGGTTAGAAGCCACAATATATAATTACTACACTAAATTTTGTGAACCAGGGCAAAGTTATGAACCCATTCGAGATTGTTTGGATATTTTAAATAAGCACAAGAAAAATTTAAAGAAAGCGCCATTTGATAAGGTTCCTATTCGTACTATGTGGGAGAAGCTAGTTAATAAATTACAGAACAGTTGTGTGATTATCGAGATGGAGCAGCTCTTGCAATATGCTTATTGGGGAAATTCTATGACTCGCAAATTGACCGTTGTTACCATAAAGTTAAAAGATGATCCAAAAGATGCACAAAAACAAATAGATTATGTCCTTTCTGTATTTAGCTTTAATTTGTTGCCTGTAAATTTAGTCCGTATTAAGCAAGATCCTAGTTCTAGTAGCAAAGTAACTGTAGAGCATTCGTGTTATTTAAAGCGCGGTAAGACATTTGTTTCTAGATCTAGTACTTTGTTTAGCACTATTAATCCAGAGATTTCTATTTCTAGTTTTGGTCTTGTGGATACGGAAAAGGTCTGTCTAAAGGTTGATAGCAAAAGGACTAATATAACGAATTCCCTTGAGCCATATAAATTAAGGTCGATTACACCTATTCTTCCTCCTTTTCTTAAGTGTAAATCGCTTCGAGAGAGAGAATTACAGACTTTGGAATAGAAGAGAGATGGAAAACATTTTTAGATAAGTACGCTAAAGAAAGAGACGAGTACGAGAGAATAGAAGCTATATAAGAACTAGCCCAGCAACGAGAAGCACATATAATACCCCATTTCCAGAAGAGATGGCGAGAACAAGATTTATTTAGAACTTACGATACATTTGCTTTTTGTGTTAATAATTTTGGCAAATTTGCTTATGTAGGTGCTTTAGGTAAAGATAAGGAGTCTGGAGAAATGTCTGTTCGGTTTGTAAAAGGGATATATAAGATTAAATTTTTAGAAGGCTATAGAGATAAAGAAGAGTTAGTGAGTCGCTATAATTTTTGTGATGTTTCCCGTGGTTTTCTAGAAATTTTGTATATTCCAGACGACACAGAAGGATTTTTAGAATTTAGAACAAACGGAACAGAAACCTATTGTGGACGTACTTTTCCTAAAATGGTGGATTTAAAGTTTTCGAAAAGAATCTGGGACGAAAAGGTTTCTCTGGAATATACACAGCAAGACATTACAAGTGTTAAAGATATACAGATGGGACCAATTTTAGGCAATGTTAAGACTACAAGCTGTTATAGACTGGAGACATTGGACAATGGAACCGAGTTAATCGTAGAAGCGATTATACCTACACCTCTTCCAAGCAGTTTTTATCTCTTAGAGATCTTCCAACAAATAAGCAATTTTTAATTAAGCACGTAGATTTGCAAGATACTCGAATGGGAATAAAAATAATTCTACATGTGTCTAAGTATTTGGTAAGTATTCCTGATCGTTATCTAACGCTTTTTGATTCCAAGTTAGTCGATAAGATCAATAAGAGTAAGGAGCATTTGTATCTTACATACGGAGAAAAACAACCACTATGTACAAAAAGAAGCAATCATAAGATTACCTTTACTACAGACCAAGATTACGATTCCGATAATTCTGCTTTAAGTTGTTCGACTTTGGGTTGAGACAATGTAACGTGCGAAGAAAAAAGAAGAAGAGAACCCTCCAAGAAGAAAAAAATAACCGCAATAATTTTCCGAAAGTAATAATTAGGAGTTCTTTATTGGGTTTTTGTCTGTAAAGGAATAACCGCAAAAAGAAAGCAATTTTAGAAGACTTTCCATCCCATACAAACAAGAGCTGGGAGTTCGATTTTAGCACAAAATAACGAGAAAGGAAAAAAGGAAGAGAAAAAGAAAAGAAGCAATGCATTATGCTTACTGTTAACTAGCTAAAACCAAACAGACTCTAAGCTATTATATTTTGGTACACGAAGGGAAACAATCCTTAGGGGCTATAAGATTACTTTTACTACAGACCAAGATTACGAAGACCAAGATTACGAATTTTGTGGGTGACGAACAACCAAGAAAGAAGAAGAAATAGTTAAATTCTTTATGGTATTTTCTATAAAGGAAGTGAAAGCTAATTCTGGTTATTGTAATGCCTTGGTTCTAAGAACAGGCGTTGTCCATTCCAGCTATGCATAAGACGTGCTTTCCAAGAAGAGGTGCAGTCTCCTATTGCATTCCAATGGTGCAATATAGTTCCAAGAAACGTGTGTGCTGTACAGGATGTTACCCCCAACCAAGACGTAAAATTCCAGAAGAGAGTGTGGGCTGTATCGAGTGTTAGTGACGCAAAATTCCAAAAAAGAAGGTGTGATCTATTGTGTATTTAAGCAGCGTGGTAGCAAGGAGAAACCCATTCCAACAAAGCACAACAACGAAAGCAGAAGAAGCACCAGCCAGAAGCCAATTTCAGAAGCGAAGTTACCCATTGCTATCGACTTTGTAAGTTTGTGTGTGTTGTTTTAAGCAGAGAACTTTGTAGATAGAAAAGGAGCGACAAGAATAAAGAAAGTGCCTCGGATACCGTGTTTTCGCAATGGGCTTTGTAGAACTTAGAACTTAGACTTGACCAAAAACTTAAAAAAAACTTAGAAACAAGAACGTAAAAGCAAAAGAAACTCCAACAGCCCAAATCTGCCTTAACTAGTAAATCGACGCTAATAGGTGGAAATTGTTGTTGGAGTTTAAGTGTTGTTTATTATTGTTTGTGAGGCTAGTATGTTATGTGTGGTGCTGTGTAAGAATGTATTACGATTTCGAGAATCCACCTTTAGAACAGAACTTAGACATCGACCAAGAACTGCGCAATATTGGCAAAGAACTGTTCCAGGAAGTGTACGAAAGCAAGGACCCAAAATTAGCTTACGACACCTTTACCAAAATTCTTAGACGCGAAAAGCTTATAAGAAGATCTCGGCCTAGGCAAACAACCACTGCACCTAAACCATGGATTACTATCAGCATTCGAACTCCCATACGTATTCGAAACAAACTAAGAGAAAAAGGAAAACCAAAAGGTACGCGAGCAATATCCGGCATTACTTAAACATACTACGAGAAAAATACTACCAAGAAGAAATTTTAAAATGCAACCAGAATCGGATATGGAAATTGGTCAACGAATATCTTAAACGAGACAAGGGTATTCTATCTTCCAACGCACAAAACATTAGCAAAACACCGAGAAGAAGCAGTAACTCTACACAATACCTGGGGGACGCAGAAACACTAAATTCTTTTTTCGTCGATGTTGTACAAAAGTTACAGGATAAGCTATCAGAAGGAAAGAAGACAACAGAAGACACGTTACCAAAAACTCTTACATGGAAACCAAGAACTGCAAAAGAATTAGAAGACACAATAACCAAATTGGAATGGGGGAAGACTACAGCAGATGATGGTATTAGTGTTTCGTTTCTCAAAAATTACAAGTGTCTAATATCGAATGTGCTAACGTATATTTTCAATTTGTGCTTGGAAGTTGGTTATTTCCCAGGAGCTCTAAAGCGAGCTACAATTACACCTACTTACAAAGCAGGACCAGCAACAAGCCCAGGTAAATTTAGACCGATCTCTATTCTTTCTAACATTGGTGTGTGCAGACAAGACTAACGGACTATTTGGAAAGCTCGAACGTCTTCTATAATTATCAATTCGGCTTTAGGGAGGAACGAATGTACAGAGGATGCAATATTAGAATTAACCAAAGAACTAAAACCAGACAACAAACCTAAGCTAGTAATATATTTGGACATTAAGAAAGCTTTCGACACTGTTTCCCATATTTGTTGTTAAGTAAGCTAAAGAAATTAGGCATAAGGTGTGTTGTTCTAAAATTCTTTAAGTCTTTCTTGGCTAATCGATATTGTAGAACTAGAGCTGGCAACACTGTATCGAATTGGAAAAACTAGTATGTGGTGTTTCCCAAGGTAGTTGTATTTCCCCATTGTTGTTCGAAATTTACGTAAACTCGATTGGCAAACTAAAACTAAACGGTACGCTTCTTCTATTTGCGGACGATATAACATTAGTTGTATCCTCGTCGCCAAAAGTGCCTTTACATCGCCGTGACGGGTATGTGACACCGCAGTACTCTAAGGAAGGGATGGTTGCATAAGAAATTTTGATTACTTTTGAAGAGTTTTTATTTTGACTAGGGAAATAACGTAGGTATAGGGAGTAAGGGCATAGATTTAAAGCATCAGTGCACTGTCATTTCTGAAAAGATTTGTATTCTCAGTTTTTCAAATTATTGTCTTATATGTTAAGTTAAAAACTGCTAACAACTGCTACTAGCGCTTTTCACTCTTCAGGAATTTACTACGACATGTTCGGGCTTGAATTATTTCATTCGTCTCACTGTAATTATTTGTGAATGGAAGCTGATTACGCTGAACATGAATATTTTTCGTTGTCGTAAAGCAAGGGCCGTAATAAATGTAGATCAGGTTCTTATTATTATATAAAACACATAAGTATTTATTCCGTGTATAGAATAATATAATACAGTAACTAAGCAACATCATAATCACTAACGCCCGCAGGATTTTTTCTAACGGGGGGCAGACCGATATAGGGTTTTTCGTTTTATTCCCTATATATATTACGTTAACAGTCATAACACTGATAACGTATATCGTCTTTCGCCGCTGTAGGATATTAGTCAGAACACTGATCTCCAGATATGTCGAAAGAAAAAATAAATTGATATGAACAGTGATGTGATTAATTTTACTGCGCCCTGGATCGATCTACCTTCGATTTACTCATACTCCCCCAGGCCCCCTGCCCCCAGGTATTTCAGCTGCTGCGTTATATATACGGTTCCATGTCAAAAGGGCCTGACAAAAGGGAAAAGACCGAAAGGCCAGAGTCAATATGGCCCGCAACAAAAGGACCCGAGTCAAAACGGCCCTGCTTTAAACGGACCCGGTTGAAAGAGGCCCCGCTAGAAAGGGGCCCGAGTCAAAATGGCCCATGTGAAAAGGACCCAGGTCGAAACGTCTCCGCAACAAAAGGGCCCAAGTCAAAAGGGCCCGAGTCAAAATGGACCATGTTACAAAAGAGCCAGACCACAATGACCCCGCAACAAAAGTGCTCGAGTCAAAAGGTTTCCGCAACAAAAGGGCAGGAGTCAAAATTGCCCGAATCAAAACGACCCTCATCAAAAGGGCCCGAGTAAAAAGGGACTTGCTTCAAACGAGCCCGGCTGAAAAAGAGCCCTGCTACAAAAGAACCCGAGTCAAACGGCCCGGGCTAAAAGGCCTCCGCAACAAAAGGGGCCGAATCAAAACGGCCCTCATAAAAAGAGCCCGGGAAAAAAGAGACCCACGACAAAATAACCCGAGTCAAAAGGCCCCGGTTCAAAAAGGGGCATCGCTGCAAAATGGCCCGAGTCAAACGGCTCGGCGTCAAAATGGCACGGTTCAAAAGGTCTCCACAAAAATGGGCACGAGTCAAAACGCCTTTCATTAAAAGGACCCGAGTCAAAAGGGTCCCACGACAAAAGGGCTTGAGTCCCAAGCGACCTGCGTCAAACGGGCCCGGTTCAAAAGGTCTCCGCAACAAAAGGGCCCGAGTGAAAAAGGGCCGAAACGAAACGCCCCTCATGAAAATGGCCAGGATTAAAAGAGTCCCGCTACAAAAGAGCCCGAGTCAAAACTTTCCTACGTCAAATGGGCCAGGGTCAAAAGAACTCCACAAGAAAAGAGCAGAAGTCAAAAGTGGCCCCTCTACAAAGGGCACGAGTCAAAAGGGACCCACGAAAAAAGGGCTTGGGTCAAACTTCTCCGCAAGAAAAGGGTAGGAGTCAAAAGGGCAAGAATCAAAAGCTCCGCGTCAAAAGGGTCCCACGACAAAAGAGCCCGAGTCAAAACAGACCTGCCTGAAATGAACCCGTGTGAAAAGGTATCGCGCTACAAGAGGTCCCGAGTCAAAATGGCCCTAGTCAAAATTGCCCGGGTCAAAACCTCTCCGCAATAAAAGGGTTTGAGTCAAAAAGACCCGAATCAAAACGCCCTTCATTTAAAGAGCCCGTGTCAAAAGGGTCCCACGACAAAATGACCCGAGTCAGAATGCCCCGCGTCAAACGGACCCGAATCAAAACACCCCTCATCAATAGGGCCCGAGTCAAAGGTTCCCAGTACAAAGGGGCTCGAGTCGCAAGGGCTCTGCGTCGAACGGGCCCGAGTGAAAAAAAGCCTCGCTACAAAAGGACCCGAGTCAAATGGCCCCCTATCACAAGGGCCTGGGTCAAAAGGTCTACGCAACAAAAGGACCCGAGTCAAAAGGGGCCGAATCAAAACACTCCTCATGAAAAGGGCCTGGGTCAAAAGAGTACCACGACAAAAGGATCCGAGTCAAAAGGGCCCTGCGTCAAACGGATCCGAGTCAAAAGGGGGCCCGCTACAAAATGCCCGAGTCAAAGCAGCCCCGCGTCGAAAGGGCCTAGGTAAAAAGGTCTCCGCGACAAAATGGCTCTGCGTTAAAAGGGCCCGGGTCAAAAAGGATCTGCAACAAAAGGAGCCGAGTTATAAGGACGCTGCGTCAAAAGGGTCCGGATTCAAAGGGTTCTGCGACAAAAGGGCCAGAGTCAACAAGAAACTTCGTCAAACGGGCCCTGATCAAAAGGAGCACCATTACAATAGGGCACGGGTCAAAACGGCCAGGCGTCAACTGGGTGCGAGTCAAAAGGGCCCTGCGTCAAAAAGGCACAAGTCAGAAAGACCCCGCGTCCAAAGGGCCCGGTAAACACGGTTCCACGTGTAAAAAGCTTGAGATCAAAGCAAGAGTGGAGATCAATCATGCAAAAGAGGATTGTGTCCCCTTAGTAAGTTGAAGTGTTTATGCAAATGAAGGAAATATATCTGTGGTTATTAATAACAAATAGGAAATTTGAATGATAATATTAGTTTTGTTTGCTTGTTGATTGTTTTGGAACAATCGCTATCGCTTAAGTCGTTCTCCATGAAAGTTTGCTTGCACTCCCGTCATAGGCGGACTGGGTGTATTAGGGCCTAGGCCGCGGAGGGAGCTCAGACTATAACACCAATTTCTAAAATAACGTACAATCAGTGGCGCAACGAGCTATGAACTCGGGGGCCCATGCGCTCTCCGAAGCAAACCTGATCTATCTTATACAGCAGCGTTGCAGACAAATTTTGGTGAAATTTCAAAATAGATCAAAGCATAAATGAATATTGAATTAAGTCAAAGCACTGTACGAAAGGAGAAATACCCAGTGAAAACCCCTACATTAATTTCTTAGAGTAATAAATGTTAGTAAAGAGTGCGTCATTTTATGCAAAAATAAAGATGTTCAAAATATTTATTATAGCGCAAATTTTAAAACTTGTAACCGTTAATAATAGGGAATTTGTGAATTGGAATTTTCATTTTAGCATGTTAATAATAAGGATAACTAAATTGCTTGTGATGAGGAGAATTCAAAATTTCAATTTTGTCCACATCAAATGGTGGAGCACGTCGTTCGCAGACTACTGTACTGGATATTCTTGGCCCCTCCTGAAATAAAATCCTGGTTGCGCCACTGCGTACAATAAACATCTGCGATGAGCCATCGCGTTGTGCAGTTGTAAATTCGTTGTTACTTGATAGTTTTTGCAAGCTATAATTTATCAGTGGTCGTTGAAAATTTGATGACACAGCAAGCACAGAATTTCCAGAGAATATTTTATAATTATTATTGCATTGCCACACGGGGTGTCTAAAAAGTCCCCTGACATGGCTAACTATGTTGTTATCAGAGTTACAACAAAATGTAAGAGAGGAAACCGCCTACAAATATAATGTTTTTAATAGACAGTAACTTCATTCATTTATGTTGTGGGTCCAGGTAAATGGTAACGTTGCATTTTCATGTAACATTGGGCGCATATAGAGTGTATAGCCCAAACGGCTTGTCCGATTTGAAAAATTCTTTCACTTTAGATTGAAAACATAATATTTGGAGACCGTTTCCCCGCCTATATTTTGTTGT
Organism: Thermobia domestica; assembly: GCF_964235325.1. Taxonomy (NCBI): domain Eukaryota; kingdom Metazoa; phylum Arthropoda; class Insecta; order Zygentoma; family Lepismatidae; genus Thermobia; species Thermobia domestica. Next base: position 245,947,460 of record NC_137456.1, on the reverse strand, counting down.
AACTCTGATAATAAGAGAGTTACCGTATGTCACGAGACACTTTGTATAGTAGCTGAAACACTAAAAAAATAATATCGAATAACTTTTACTATGGAATGAACAGGGCAGCTTACTAAAAATTGTAACACTAAAAAACTAATAATAACTTTTGACTGTGGAATGAACACGACAGTTTTACTGAAAATGATAAACACTGTTGAACCACGAAACAACTAATAATTTTAAAAAGTTAAGATTCTTTGCAGTTCAGCTTATGAATCGCGAAGTTTCTGAATAACTTCGTTCACAAACACTAAGTTTAACATGTCTCTTTCCATATTCATTAGCAAAAATGTGTCCAAATGTCTTCACACAAACTAGCTCTGAGATTTGTTTACTCTAACTTTAACTTTGAGAAGCACCTTCCACATGTCACTTGTGTGCATGGTAGAGACAACGCATGTTTGTATACAATGTATAAATTATTAAAGCAACTAGACTGACGGAAATTGGTGCAAAATTTTCCCTGTACATGACAAACAATTTTTATACAAGGTGTTTGCAGCATCATTATCACTCTTACCGTGAATCCCGTCCAAAGATGTTCCATCTTCCATAGCATGCTCAGATGCATAATCATCATCATCATCTACGGATTTAGGGGCATCATTCTCTTCAGGATCATCACAAACGAGAACGTTTTGTGACAGTGAAATACACGACAGAGAACTGCTGGAGCTCTTTGTATATTTTCTCCTGTTTTATATTTAGTTTTTTTTTCGGAAGAACTCTGAAAGCTCTTGCAGATACACCATTCTTCTTGATTTCTGAAAAGTCCTTAGGTTCCAGTATTTGGAGTTCTTTCGGCTGCTGAAATCTATCACTGACACATGTAACAGCTGTATTCAGAATTTTCGTTGAAGTTTTTTTATTCTGAATAAATCATTTTCACTTATATTTAAGTTCTTTTCCAGTTCATCTGCTCTCCTGGCATTTTCTTTTTCTTTAAGATTCTTCTGTGCAAAAAGTTTTTTTCCATTGCTATCTCTACACCAGATTGCGCAAGCTGTTGATTTATTTTCACACAAAATATTTTTGTGTTTTCGTAAAGCACTAAACAGACATCTTTTGCCTCTATTTTCTTCTGAAGCTGCTGCTGCAAATTGTCTAGAAATCTCCAGGTAGTAAGATAGTCCAATCCGTGAGACTGCAGGTATTTTGAAACAGGCTCCGTTTCCGTAAATAAGTCCTGAAACATAGAAGTCCTCATTACAGTGTTAAATTCTGTCCATTTATTCAGCAAAGTTTAGCTTAAAATTTTCATTTCGCATTAAAACCCCTGTTCTGTACATCATCACTGAGGAACAATAAAAATGAAAGAAATCTTGATGATAGACAGTCATCCTCGTCTTGGTTTCATGTTTCGTAGCGAAACTCATTACTGTAGCAGTGCCTTGTTTCTGCTCCATCATCGTGTTGTACCAACTTGTTGAACTTTTCGTAGTCTGTCATGTCCCTCGTGGCTTGCATCAATCATTTTCTTACAAACATCCTTTCTTTTGTAGTATTCAGACAGAACATGGCACTGGTTTCAAATAAATTTGCAGCTTCAGGTATCTACTCAGTCGAATTTGTCATAACGAAATTAAGAGCATAAGCCATGCATTGGGTGTAAATGATTTCAGGATTATCCTTCTCCAGTAATGCTTTAACTCCTTAATAGCATCCACTGAAGTTAGCAGCTCCATCAAAAAAGCAACTTACAATATCATCACAAGCATCAAAACATTTTTGTCACAAAGTACTCTTTTGATTTCATTATAAGTTACTTGTCTTGTAGTGTCATTGTTTACCACTGGCGTCTCTGGCATATACAATTTGGGGAGGACATCAAAGAAAGTTATTTAAATGGTACTATCTAGCCCAACCTGTTTATTATCTTTAATTCCATTTGTTACATTTCTGCTTACCTTCACGGACCCCGTGAGGCATATCAAGAACTCTGTTACACAGCCTGAATATTATATGACAAATAAATATAATTATTATCATTTATATGTTATTCTGCCGTTAGTAAATAAATTAAATTAGAACAAAATATTGAATATTTTGTACTTCAAAATATTGGAGGGACGCGTCCCCATCGTTTCCCCGCCAGAGACGCCCAAGCTGTTTACGACAACTACTAACAGCCGCTCAAATACTTGACCGTTTATAACGCAGAGAATTACTATAGCCAGCTGATTAAGTCCTGAAACATCTTGGATAGAATCAACCATTATGTTGAAATGCCCGCTTTCTTGGCGTCTTCCACTGTTTTCTCCTGTTATTTTGTAAACTTTTTGATAGAAAATAAAATTTTAAAAATGCGTTGTTTTCCCATTTTTGAATTATCAAATATAGACCTACAAGGTGTATTGACATCCATAAAGAACCAATCAGCCTGTGGTTAAATATGAACCCAGCTACAAACCAGACACCAGTCTTCAACCTTGAAAGGGATGCAACTACCCTACATTATGAAAAAAGGTCCCAGGTCTCAACAGCTCAACATGATGAAAAACATGCCTAGGACCGCAACTGCTCAATGAAATGAAAGAAGGGCCCCAACTGCCCAATATAATGAATAAAGGGCCCAGGGCCCCAACTTCTCAATGTAATGAAAGAAGGACCCAACTGTCCAATATATTGAAAGAAGGGCCCAAGGCCCCAGGTACAAACTAAATCACAGTTTCTGATAATAAAAGACCATAGTGAAAGATGGAAGGGTGGAAGAGGAGTGTGTGTTGGTAGCATAATAACACTGAGCTACCGAATTATTTAGCTCTCTTTTGTTTTAGCTTTTCCTTCTCTTTCTTTATTTATTCTTTCATCATTGTTTTCTTAGAGGGCCTAGGCCGCGATTGCGACCTAAGGGCCCTGGCCCGTCCGCCCGTGACTACCGTCTTTCTGAGTTTGTATTCTCGTGACATAGCTCAATCAAACTTTATCTATTGCTGACTTTTCCCTTACTTCTAGAATTCCATTTCTACTCCTGGATCAAAGTATAAAAATACATATTAGTATGAAAAATATTCTGTGGAAAACATTAGATTAATTTTGCTGTGAGAAGACATGTGGATTTGTATACAGGGTTACTGAAAAGTATTGGGACAGAACAATAATAATGACATAAATGATTTAGTGCACATCATGGCAGCCATCTTGAATTCCGAATATTGTATACCACACAATATTTTTAAATAGAAAGAGGTATGTGTTGAGTTTTGATTTAGAGTTTAACGTCCCGTTCAACAGCGATGTTATATGAAAAGAGGTATGTGTGTCACATAAATTGATGCTAGAATCTTCGTACAAACTACATTCATCGTCCGTTTCAAAAGCATCGGAGTCTACATTATTTATTATTTCCATAATTTCTCCGGACGAAAATACACCACTATCATGAGAACCACGACTTGTCGCGGTGGTATTCATTAGGGATGGCCTTTTTAAAAAATCTGTTTTTCGATTTTCTGAAATTTCATTTCTCGTTTATTCGTTCGTTTTTCGAAAATAAAATGTTTTTCGTTTTTCGGAAATTTTTTCGTCTTTCATTTTTCGAAAAAAATTGTTTTCCGTTTTTTCGAAAGATTTTTCGTTTTTCGAAAAAAATCGTTTTTCGTTTTTTCGAAAAGATTTTTTCGAAAAATTCGTTTTCCCTTTTTTGATGATTTTTCGTTTCTGGAAAAGTTTTCGGAATTCGTGGAATGATAATGTGGGAGGAAATGGGAGTACCCCGGGAAAATACACGGACACGATGTTGTCTGCCACGAACTTACTTGGTCTGGGATCAAATGCACAAGAGGTAAGCGTTCTAACACTGAGCTACCGTGCTCCTTGGATTTGGAACTAATGAAAGGTTGAATTGATTTTGAGTTTAACGTCCCGTTCAGCAGTGAGGCTATATGAGACGTGGACCTACTGATTAACGTGGACGTTCACCTCTGGTGCTTGGGGTCCCGGGTTCGATCCCAGCCCCCGCCAAGTGAACTTTGTGGTGGACAAACACCGTGCTCGTGGGTTTTCTCGGGGTTCTCCCGTTTTCTCCCACTTTCTTCATTCCACCATTTTCATTCATCTCTCATCATCACCGTCTCCTTTAGCCTAACCGGCATAACCATGGGACGTAAAACTCAAAGATTTCATTTCATTTCATTGATTAACGTGGAATCCGAACCACATGAGCTCCCGCCGGGAATCGAACGCGGGTCTAACACGCCAAAGGCGCGTACGCTAACCGCTAAGGCACGGAGGAGCTCGATCTAATGAAAGGATAGTGTGTAGTGCTACTATTGACGAAACTCATCCAATCACGACCAAAATTAGTATGGTTATGGACTGCAATGTATTTAGTACACATGTTAAATATTATGGTGTTTGGGACTTTGGTTCCAGAGTTATTGCTAATCAAATTTGTGTTTTAAGTTAGTGATATCAAGAAATTTCACTAAGTCGCATTTGATTAAACTCAAATGATCTTGACTAAAGTTGGTAGGATCGTAAATATTGACAAGCTTGGTATGCATGGAAGCTCATATAAAATATTATGATGTGCAGACTTTTTGTTCCTGAGTTATTAGCTATCAATGTTAGGTTTGGAATCAGTGAAATCAAGAAATTTCATTAAAGCGCGAAAGATGGAACTCATCCAATTTTTACCAAACTTGGTAAGGTGGTAGATCTTGACGAGCTTAGTAACTATAAAGGTAACCAAGAAAGATCTGTCGCTTTTTCACCCAACACCTTCAAACATCGATATTTAACCTAAGACATACCTGGAAGATCAAAAATAGTCTCCTTCTGCCAACGTTTTGGAAGGCCATGTATTCCATCGCGGTAGAACTTGGTGGGCCGTGAATCGAAAAAGGTATCAAGTGCATTTTGCACCTCTACTAGGGATTTCAACTGGTGTCCTCTAAGCTGATTGTCCAAGGAATGGAACAGGTGGTAATCGGACGGTGCAATGTCCGGGGAGTATGGCGGATGCAATAGTGTTTCCCATCCAAAGTGTAGAATGGTGTCCCGGGTTATCCTAGCCACGTGGGGCTTAGCTTTGTCCTGTAAGAGGAGGACCCCTTTGCGATTCAGAAGTGCTGGCTCCAGAGTCTTTTTTTTTTTTTGAACATGGCTCAACTGCTGACAGTACAGAGTTGCATTGATGCTCTGACTAGCCTGTAGCAGTATTTTTTCTCAAAATACTGTTCAGAAAATTTGGACTTGAACTTAGTTAAATGAATAAATTTCATTAAAACGCGTTAATCTCATCCGATATTGGCCAAAGTTGATATGGTCATAGACTTTAACAAGTCTAGTACGTGTGCGAGCTCAGCATGAAATATTGTGATCCACAGACCCTTGGTTCTCGGTTCTTGAGGGATATAAATTAGAAATAATAATTCACAAAGGTAAACAGTGTAAAATTTACATTTTACAGAATATTAAAAAATAATTATTTACTAGTGATTATTAATGTGTTATCGACAATATGGCATTACTGCTGAATCGCCGGATCAATTTGAAAATCGAAAAACTGGAACAAAATATACTGCATTCGGTTATACTTGGTTGGATTACATTAAGTTACGTTAGATTATGTTATTAGGTGCGCAGTTTTACTATACGGATCCATAGTATAAGTAGGAGTAGGAGTAGTAGTAGGAGGAGTAGGAGTAGGGGTAGTGATAGTAGTAGGAACGGATTAGAAGCCCCACAGGGGTTTGTTGGTTTCTGTTCTCGACATGAAATGGGCAAATTAAAGATTTGCTCAAATTTATCTATACATTTTACAATCTATGGATTCGTATAGTAAAACAAGTGTACCTCTCCGCGAAATAGTCCATCCGTCTCCACATACAATGCCGCTTACAACATCAAAAACAACCAGCAAATGCAATCACTATCTGAGCTTTTGCTATTCCCCTTACCTGACTTTCAATCACTCTTCCTCATAAAGTTAAATAAATTCTCCAATTGACCCGGTAAATTTCCTAAAATTAGTCCGGCGATACAGCAATTAGCCCGACATTATATTTTATAATGTAAAAAAAAGATTAATAAATTACCAAATAGAAGGATGCTGTATAAACTGATCGTGATAGTATCAGGCAACTCTGTAATAAATTGACTTTTAACAATTGATTTTAACAAAATAAGAAACATGAAGTGATTATATGTACTGATACTAAAGACTTCTCACTAAGATCCCCCATTCATTTATCTTATTTTCTATAACTAATTAAGTCAGTATCAAAAACAATTTGATTGCTTTCAAAAATAGGCAATCTAATACTAACAAAATACTATTGAATGGTTTATTTGTTCTAAAGATGTTTTATATACGGTAAGACAAAGAACTAAGTATCTGACTATAATAATCTCATCAAACGAGAATTCAAATTTTAAATAGGTGGGTCTTCGTTTTCGTATTAGTTTTTACTGCTACTAACTTCAGTAGAAGAATACTACTAAGATGAAATATTTTTTATTTGGTTGTTTGTTGAAGTTCAGCGTCCCTTTTCAGTATCGAGCAAGACTATACAAGACGTGGACCTACATTTTAAAGTGGAATCCGAACCACCATAACACGTTCAATGTTTTCCCACTCGGGACCCTGTGCATCAAAGGAATACGCGCTAGCCACTAGACCAGTTGCAGGGCTTGAAATCTTTTCTTGGAATTACAAAATTATATATTGAAAAGAAACGTTTGTCGCTTCCTAGTACTTCTCTCGTTCTATGAGAAAGAAAGATTGTAACCAGAGATATAGTAAGTATTTATCACTTTCGGTTGCATTAAACTTAGAGATGGAAACTACCATTGTGGCACAGAATCCATATCAAAAACTGCTTCCGGTTATCGCCTTTTCTTTACTATGAAATCGGAAATGGTAGTTTCTCACTATTTCCGGTTTACATAGAGGGATAGCGATCGATATGACAATCTTCGAATCCTGGATTCATATATATAAACATATCTCATTATCTCTTATTAGTTTTGCTCTATGGTGATCACTATTGAAATTAGAAGTGGTAGTAAATTTCTACCACAGGATAAAACTTGGACATAGTCTATTGCGAAGGTACTGAATTCATGCTTCTCGCTTGCTCTATGGTGATCAATACTGAAACCGGGAGTTGTGATCAGGGGCGGATCCAGGACGGACGTCTGGGGGAGGGGATTGTAATACTGCTACTTAGAGCTATTTTTACGAGCTCCAACTCTGGGATGGGTTTTATTTATATATAAAATAGGAGTGTTCTCTTCTGGGGGGCGATCGACCCCTGGATCCCCCCTGATTGTGATACATTTTTTCCTGTTTTTGTAGAGAAACAAATGAGTTTCGTTTCACAGTGTAAAACTGAGGCAGACTTGCAATCCATGCGAATTGAATATTCAAAACTTCAGTACAACAAGTAGCACAACTAAAACTCTTGGTTGGAATAGGTTAATAAAATCAAAGATAGAATCTGTTCCTCGGATGCTGAATCCATATCAAAAAGCCATTATTAGCTATCACTTATCGTTTTTGTTCTATGGCGATAAAGATTGAAAGCAGGAATGGCTAATTTGAACCACTTCCGGCTTGAATAGAGGGTTAAGGGAGGAGACGGAATCTATTTTTAGGACGCTGAATCGATTTCAGAAAACTTCTCGATATCTTTTATAGTTATTGTTCTATGCATATAAGTATTGGAACCGAAAGTAGTAGTAAATATCAAGCATTTCCGTTTCAGAAGAGTGGTGCAGGTTATGAAGATATGTTCTCTTAAAACCCTGAATTGATTCCAGAAAATTGCTTGTCGCTATCTATTACAATTTTGTTTTATCGCGACATGTGTTAACACCGGAAATGGTTAATTTGAACACTTTCGGTTCAAATAAAGTGTTAACGAAGAAGGTGGAATCTATTCTTGGGATGCTGGATTAATTTTAAAAAATGCATCTCGATATCTGTGACCGATTTTGCTCTATGGAAATTAGTATTACCTATAAAATCAAAAATAGTAATAACCTTCAACCATTTCTGCCTTTGTGGAGTGTTGTGGATTGTAATTGTATTTCCTCTTGAGAACCTGAATCGATTGTAGATGAACCACTTGTCGCTATCTATTACCGGTACCAATTTTGTTCTGTGGCGATTAATGTTGAAACTTGTAATCGTTAATTTGAACCACTTCTGGTGTGAATAGAGATCAAGGGAGAAGGTAGTGCCTATTCTTAGAACGCTTAGTGGATCGCAAAAAACCGCATCACTATTTCTTCAATCTTTTGCTTTATAAAAATCCGTATTCAATCCCTATTGAATATACTAGTAAATTCAGCCACTTTCAATTTCGATAGTATTGTGCGTTGAGATGATATATAGCTTATATACTCTTGAGACGCTGTATAGATTAAAAAAAAACACTTGTGGCTATCTATTACTATTTTTGTTCTATATCGATCAATGTTAAACCGAAAATGATTATTTTAAACAACTTCCGATCTGAATAGAGGATTAATGGAAAAGGTACAGCTATTTCTAGGTAGTTGAATCGATTGCCAAAATCTACATCTCGATATCTCGTAATTCAGTATTAAAACCGGAAATAATTGTAAATATAAACAATTTCTGGTTTTGATTAAATGTCGTGGATAGTTGTATGTTGTCTAAGACGTTAAATTGTTTGCAACAAATCGCTTCTCGCTATTTATTACGATTTTCGTTCTATAGCGATACAAATTGAAACCAAAAATGGTATTAGAACCACTTACGGTTTTAAATGGAGGGTTAATTTAGGAGATCGAACCTATTTTAGGGGCTCTAAATCGACCGCAAGAAACGACTTCTCAATATTTGTTACTGTTTTGCTCTGACACCTCTCGACAGACAGACGGACAAATCCATTCTCAAGACTTTCGACACTTATGCATAGCTTAAGCTGCAAGTGTAATAAGGGCAACATTGAATATATTCTTGGGACACTGAATTGGTTCTGGAAAATCGCGTCTTTCTATATGTTACCGTTTGTGTTCTGTGTTGATCAACAATGTAGCAGAAAGCGATAGATCTCTACCACTTCTGGATTATTAAATAAAAGTCAAATGCATTAGATGAATCTATTCGTGTTGCAAACTTACATGTATGCTTCTCGCTATTTCTTGCCGCTCTTGCTCTGATACCAGCTGACAGACGAACGGATGGATAGGCAGACAGATGAACATAGCCTTTCTATAAGACTTCCTATACGTATGCATAGTATACTATAGTTTGGAAGTACTAACAAATGAAATAAACTCAGTTTGTTTTACAAAAATTATCCGTTTTCCGTTTCTCGGTAGTTTTCGTTTTCCGGTTTTCGGAAAAATTTCGTTTTCGTTTTTTCGAAAAAAAATCGTTTTTCCTTTCTCGAAAAAAAATTCGTATTTTCGAAAAAATTTTCGTTTTTGAAAAATTCATATTTCGAAAAAGTATTTTTCGAAAAAATGTGGCCATCCCAAGTATTCATAGCCGAAAGCTCAACTTAAAAGAGGAAGTGAAAGTGGTAAGCAAGCTACAAGAAGGATGCTGAAACAACGCTTCCACTGGCTAATAGAAAAAGGAAAACAAAAGTAGCTACAGGTTTTTGCCTTTTGAGTACTCATATCTTTTTGGGAATATATACTTGACACAGCATGCCTTTTAAATGTACGCCAGACGTGACCTGTACACATGAAGGTGAAAAATATTCGTGAAAAGTAAACAGATAAGACTAGTTATATGCTTCTGTTTTCTAACAGTGAACTTCGTGTTGAACTGCAGGAACTGACCTTGATACTACCTGACTCAACACCTTGTAACAAGAGGGCAACTATAGTTACCCATAGGTCTCTTGCAGCTACACAGCGAACTGTGTGTTCTGTGTGTCTCTTTCTCTCTGCCCCTGGCTGTGTTTGCTTTTCATGCTTTGGGTGAAGGGGTAAGACACCCATGCACACCTTCGAACATAAAATGATCGAAAGACGACCTATGTTAATGTAGAGTTCATAGTTTCAAACAGTGGCGTATACTGGTTTGAAGGCATGGGCTACCACTGACCTTGCATATTATTATTAATAAAAATGGTAATAATAATAATAATAATATAATAATAATAATAATAATCACAATATGCATAACAGTGAACAAGAAGTGATTGATGTGTTTTGTTTAGTGATGAGCAAATGCAAGGTCTTGGTCTGAGCTTCTCCGTGGCTAAGCGGTTAGCGTACGCGCCTTTGTCGTGGGAGACCCGGGTTCGATTCCCGGCGGGAGCTCATGTGGTTCGGATTCCACGTTAATCAGTAGGTCCACGTCTCATATAGCCTCGCTGCTGAAAGGGACGCTAAACTAAAATCAACTCAACTCAACGCAAGGTCTTGGCCTTGGTCTTGCACATCGAGCCTTGGTCTTGGTCTTGCACATCGAGTATTGGTCTTGGTCTTGCACTGGAACCCTTGGTCTTGGTCTTGGTCTTGCATGCAAGAGTCTTGCAAGTCTTGCATTTAAGAAATCTCAAGCTTTTCATAGGTAAATTTTACTATGGATATAAGGGATAATAAACTCTACAAAGCACCAGTAGTAACGGAAATACAATGTATGTTTCTAAATGTAATATAATTTAGCGTCGTGTAAGTATGATAGCGTACAACATAGGTTATGACCTTTATTTTTTTTAATGGGTGCCCATGCTTCACTACTTATAAGATATGCCTAAATCACAGGGTTTCGTAATCTGTTTATATATATTTTTTTAACAGATCCAACATTCCACTGGTTCCCAAACTGAGGAGGCTACCCCTGTTTCGCATGAAAGAAAATCAGACGGCACAGATTATTGAAAAACCATGAATTGCAAAATTATTTTTACACTCTAAAGGCGTCAGATTTTTCTTTCCAACCACAATTAGCTAATTCTTGTATTAAACAAACTTCCAATTAAATATTGAATTTTTGTTTTACTGATTCCAATATGTAGGCCTACTCCATGGGGCAGAGACATTCTCATTACGCAAAAGCGATGAAAAAATTGCAGACTTTCGAAACATGGGCATGGAGAAAAAAGGAGAGAATTAGCCGTGTTGAACGAAAACGAATGTGTTAGAAATATTAGCAGTAGGAGAAAAAAAAAGAATTTTAGATATTGTTAAGAGGGGGAAAGGGAACTGTTTAGGATATTGGATGACGAGGAACTGTATTACAAGGGACGTGCTAGAGAATATTGTGGAAGGAAAAAGAGGAAGGGAGCGAAGCAGACTAGTTGAAGGAAGGTATTGAAACAGAAAATTGCCACGTCAAGACGAAGAGACCAGCTGAGGACCACCGAACGTCAAACCTTGTCTGTTGAAGCAAATAACCTGCCAATAATAGCAGAATAGCTATTATGATGATGATATGTTTAGCAATATTGACAAAAAAAAGAGGGAAAGAAAATTAAAATAATAATTATTATATTCAAACCTCTTAATATTTTAGAATAATTTGAGGGAAAACTGAAAACGACTCAACTGTCTATGTCTTTTGTATAGACTCAATTTATATAAATACTGTTGACCTGTATTAGAAATACAAAATAAGGACATCAAACTCCAAGTTATTTGAAGTCTCACTTGTGAATATGGATTACTAGCATCAAGTATCTACTTTGTTGGGTTAAACTAAAATAATATATATATATATATATATATATATATATATATATATATATATCGTTAGTCAATCACTTTTTCACTATTCGTAAAGCGCTCTCTAATATCGGTCATCTTCGATTATTTTTATGTTTCCCTCTCTTCCTCCTCCCCAAGTTGCCGGGCTGAATTTGGATTTAAACGGCATCACAAGTGTCACTGTTCGTGTCAGAGACCACGAAACTATGGATTCGGCACTAATATTTGGTCATTTTTACTCATTATTATGCATCTCCCTCTTCCCCAAATTACGAGGCTGAATTTGGTCGTAAATGGTATAGGAAGTCTCAGTATTCAACTCAGCGACCTCGAAAACTATGGATTCGACACTAATATTCGCCATTTTCGATCATTTTTATATATCTCCCCTCCCCTCCGCCAAGCTACGGGGCTGAATTTTGATTTAAACAGCACCGGAAGTATCATTGTTTACCTTAGCGGTCCCCAAAACTATAGATTCCATTTCAATGTCGGCCATTTTCCATCATTTTTAAATATCTTTCCTCTCTCTCTCCCCTAAACTTCAAGATCAAAGTGATATGATAGAAACCATCTCAGGCCCGATCCTCATCTATCTTAAAATAAGATCGAGTTCGGTCAGGTGGTTCAAGAGTTATTAAGTTATATATATATATATATATATATATATACCCTTTCGCTCTTCTCCCCCTAGGTTCTACCACCAAAGTGAACTGACATAAAACATTCCAGGCTTGAACCTCATCTATGTTAAAAATTTGATCGAGATTACTCGTTTGGTTGAAGTTGTTAAGTTTTATTTATTATTATATAACTCCCTCTTCTCCCCTCTCCTAAGCTTACCGTCAAAGTGAAATGATGAAAACACTCCCAGGCTCAAACTCCATCTGTGTTGAAAATTTGATCGAGATCGGTTGGGTGGTTCAAGAGATAGGAGTCACAAAAATAGTCACTTTCAATTTTATGACATAGATTTATTGTTGTAGGATAATGTTATATCGCTCAACCCTCGATGTGTCGTATACCTAGGATGCTAAAAGTTATATTGATAAACAATTATTCAACGTATAAGCATCCGCCCATGAAATCAAACTTGCGGTTACATGTATTAAGTTTTTTCAATGTCATGAAAATGTTATTTCGATATTAATTTTATGAGCACACATTAAAAATTCCCATCGGATGCTTGAGTCTGGGAGCCAAGGCCATACCCATGTAGTCGACACCTATGGTGTACGGTATCACCAATATTCAATACTACATTTCACTTTAGTTTTGGAAGAGAAACACCACTAATATGTTTTAAAACGAAACGAAATATCTAGTTTAACGTCCCACGATTATGCATCGGGGCTAAGGGAGACGGTATTCATGAGAAATGAATGAAATAGTGGATTGAAGAAAGTAGGAGGGAACATCAAAACACCGAGAAATAGAGACCTGCACGCGCCGAAGTTTTCGGCCCGAGCCCAATCCAGCCCGAATGTACGTAGGCGCGGCCCAGCCCGGACCCGAAACGTTTTGGAGATTTTCGCCCGAGCCCGGCCCGGCCCTATAAGTTTTTTAAAATTCTTGGCCCAAGCCCGGCCCGGGCCCGATAAATTTTCGAAGTTTCATTTTATAACATTTTTCGCGGGCACACTTCTTCAACGTTTGCCTTTATTCTAATTATCGTTTAACGAATGTCAATAATTATTAACCCTCGAGTAGTCGCGCCGCGGTCAAAAGCACCACAGGGAAATTATTTTCGATCGTGTGTCCATTCTGTTTGTCCGACAGACTTCTCCGTCTAGCTAATATTGCCCCTCACCTTCCCAAACATTCCTGCTCAATCACTCCGTTATCCGTTGTTTAGTTTAAGTACTAGTGATTGTTTAGTGATTCTGCGGTGCTTTCCACCGCGCGCGACTAACCGTGTAATGTTTTTTCTCAGTGTTTCGCTCTGCACCTGACCTTTGCTTTGGAGATGTTTTAAGCTTTATAAACATAAATATTATTTTAATGGACGGAAGAGAGGTAGACAGAGTTAACAAACTGATACCAAGTATGAGAAAAGAGAAAATTAGAACTGAACAGCTTAAAACAACGGAGGGAAATGTTAGGGATTGACTATTTGGATAAATCAGCCGACATGATCTCGTGGAAGCTTTGTCTGAGGAAGATCATAACAAATATTTATATATGAGTGAACACGAAAGGTCAAGTGAGGAGTCTGCGAGCGAATCTGAAGACCTTAAACCCAGAAATGACCAGTGATTCCCCGAATGTAGTCAGAGCAAGAGGGGACGAAATAAGCGACGACGAAGTGTAGAACAGTGTAAATTTGAAGATAACCTAAAATAATTCAATGTAGTGCTGTATAGGTGAAGTTTCAAAATAACAGGACCTTAAAATAATTCAATGTAAATTTGATTTGATTTCAATTTAGCGCCCTTTTCAGCATCAAGGCTATGTAAGACGTGGACCTACTGCTTAACGAAGGATCCGAACCACATGAGGTCCCACCGGGAATCGAGCCGGCAGTCCCACGCCAAACGCGTGTATGCTAACCGCTTAGCTACGACTGAGCTCTAATTCAATGTAAAATGCGCTGTGAAGCTTTGTTTTATTGTTATGTTTATATAGTATATTTTTAACTAATTTACTATTGCATTTCTAATTTTAGACGAACCAAAGTTGACAAAAACAAAAGATCATCATCAGGTTTAGAATTTTCAATAAAACCAGTGCGTAGCTATCTATCTAAAGAAATATGTAACGACAAAAACATTTTATTCCAAATGAGAAATAAAAAAATAACATGTCTAGTTGTAGGTTTCTCTAATAGTTATTACTGTAAAACTTATTATAATAATAAAAATGTTATTCCCTCTTAATCCGAAAATATACAAAATTACGTTTCTAATACAAAAAACTGTTTAAAACGATTTTTGCAACACATTATGTTCGTTCGGTCCATTTGACCGCGCGCGACTACTCGCGTTACTTTTTCAGCGCGACTTCTCGAGGGTTAAAGAATTGCAATTAATCGGCCCCAGCCCGGCCCGACCTGAAAAGAAATCAGTGTCGGACCGCCAAGCCCGGCCCGACTCAAAGAAATAATAGAATCGGCCCGCCCAAGCCCGGCCCGCGGGTAGGGCCGGGCTTCGGGTCTCGGGCAAGGCCCGGCCCATGCAGGTCTCTACCGAGAAAACCCACGCACACGGTGTTTGCCCACTAAAAAGTTTCCATGGCGCATGCTAGAATCCAACCAGGGACCCGTATAACCACATGTGACTGCTCTACCTCCGAAACGGTACTTGTGCAAGACTCTTGCGCAAGTGTCTTGGTCTTGGTCTTGGTCTTGCAGGTGTGGTCTTGGTCTTGGTCTTGCACCCCTTGGTCTTGGTCTTGCATCGGGATTCCTGGTCTTGGTCTTGCATGCAAGACTCTTGCAAAAACTGCAAGACCAAGACTCTTGCGCTCATCACTAGTTTTGTTTGATCTTTTGTTTTGAGACCGTTAATGTTTTCCACCGTAAATGAAATTCCATCATACATTTGTGCAGTTAACTTCTTGTGGATTGCGTTCGTAAAATGTTAATTTTTACCAATGTCACTTCCCTCAAGAGTCGCCTCTGTTACTGACGTTGGTTGTCATTCCGTACCAGTATACACAAAAATTCTGCAGACATCATTATAATTGTTATGTTTATTATCGCTATCTAAATCTCAAATTTTTGCGTTGTGTTAACAAATGATTCTCAGGCCCTTTTGTTGCGGAGACATTCCGACCCGGGCCTTTTTGATGAGGGGCATTTTGATTCGGGCCTTCTGTCTCGGGCCCGTTTGTTGAGGAAATATTTCGACCCGGGCCCTTTCGACGCGGGCCCGTTTGACTCCGGCTTTATTTGACCCGGGTCCATTTGACGCAGGGCCTTTTGACTCGGGTCCCTTTGTCGTGGAACACTTTTGACTTGGGTTCTTTTATGAGGGGCGTTTTGAGTCGGCCCCTTTTGTTGTGGAGACCTTTTGAACAGGTCCCTTTTGATGTGGGGCCGATTTCACTCGGGCCCTTTTGTAGCGGGGCCCATTTCGACGCAGGCGCGTTTAATGCAGGTCCTTTTGACTCGGGTCTTTTGTCGTGAGACTCTTTTGACTATGGCCCTTTTGATGAGGGACGTTTTGATTCGGGCCTTCTGGCTCGGGCCCTTTTGTTGAGGAGACCTTTCGACCCGGGCCCTTCAGACGCGGGGCCGTTTGACTCCGGCTTTATTTGACCCGGGTCCGTATGACGCAGGGTCTTTTGACTCAGGTAACTTTGTCGTGGAACCCTTTTGACCCGGGCTCTTTTTATGAGATGCATTTTGATTTGGCCCCTTTTGACTAGGGCCTTTTTAATCCGCGACCTTTTGACTTACGGCCGTTTGACTCGGGTCCTTTCGTAGCGGGGCCCCTTTTGACTCTGCTCCTTTTTATGACGGGCGTTTTGATTCGGGCCCTTTTGTCTCGGGACTTATGTTGTGGAGACCTGTTGACCCGAGCCCTTTTGATGTGGGGTCGTTTTCACACGGACCCTTTTGTGGCAGAGCTCCTTTTGACCCGGGCTCATTTGACGCAGGGCCTTTGACTCTGATCCTTTTCTCGTGGGCTCCTTTTGACTATGGCTCTTTTTATGAGGGGGGCCGCGGTGGCTCAGTGGTAGAGCGTTCACCTCTGGTGCTAGGGGTCTCGGGTTCAAACCCTGCTCCCGCCAAGTGAACTTTGTGGTGGACAAACACCGTGTGCGTGGGTTTTCTCGGGGTTCTTCCGTTTCCTTTCACTTTCTTCATTCCACCATTTCATTCATTACTCATTATCACCGTCTCCTTTAGCCTAACCGGCATAAGCGTGGGACGTAAAACTCAAAATTTCATTTCATTTTTTCTTTTTATGAGGGGCATTTTGATTCGGCTACTTTTGACTCGGTCCCTTTTGACGCAGGGTCGTTTGACTCTGGCTCTTTTGTAGCGGAGTCCCTTTTGACTCGGGCTTTTTTATGAGGGTCGTTTTGATTCGGGGCCTTTTGACTCGGGCCCTTTTGTTGCGGAGACCTTTCGACCCGGGTCCTTTTTATGAGGGGCGTTTTGATTCGGGCCCTTTTGATCCGAGCCCGTTTGACGCAGGGTCTTTTGACTCGTGCCCTGTTGTTGCGGATATCTTTTGACTCGGGCCCTTTTGTAGCGAGGGGGCCATCTCGACCCGGGCACATTTGACGCAGGGCCCTTTTGACTCGGGTCTTTCTGTCTTTGCCCTTTTGTTTGGCCCTTCTGACATGGAACCATATATATAACGCAGCAGCTGAAATACCTGTGGCAGAGGGCCTGGGGGAGTATGAGTAAATCGATGATCGATCGATCCAGGGCGCAGTAAAATTAGTTACACAATTGTTCATATCTATTTCTTTCTATTCTCTCGACATCATGTCTGGAGATGAATGTTCTGACTAATAAGCTACAGTGGCGAAAGACGATATACGCTATCAATGATAAATGTTATGACTGTTAATATATATAGGGAATAAAACGAAACATTCTATATCGGACTTCCCCTCCACCCGTTGAAAAAAATCCTGCGGGCGTTAGTGATTATGATGTTGCTTAGTTACTATATTATATTGTTCTATACACGGAATAAATACTTATGTGTTTTATATAATAATGAGAACCTTATTTACATTTATTACGGCCCTTGCTTTACGAGAAATATTTTCACGTTCAGCGTAATCAGTTTCCATTCTAAAATAATTACAGTGAGGCGAATGAAATAATTCACGCACAGATTTAGGACTTAGAATAATGTTTTGCGAACATGTAGTAAATCCCTGAAGATTAAAAAGCGCTAGTAGCAGTAATTAGCTTAGTCGTTTCCTATAGTCCCTTAGTGAATTACATAAATCTGACAGATGTTGTATCTCTTTCTTTCTCCTCTCTATACATCATGTCTGGAGATTAATGTATGGACAAATAGGGTACAGAGGCAATTTTAAAAAGTAAGATGATCTACGCTATCAGTGACAGATGTTGTGGTGTTTAACTTAACATATAAGGCAGTAATACGAATCTTTTCAGAGATGACAGTGCACTGATGCTTCAAATCTGTGTCTTTACTCCCTATACTTACTTTATTTTCCTAGTCAAAATAAAAACTCTTCAAAATTAATCACAAATTCTTATGCAACCATCCCTTCTTTAATGTACTGCGCTGTCACATACCCGTCACGGCGATGTAAAGGCACTTTTGGCGACGATGATACATGGTAATAACGGAAAAGAACTATATACGAAAGCCAACGAACAGTTAGAGAAGATTAGAGAATTCTTGGTTTCTTGTAAATTATGTGTAAACGTTGTTAAATATGAATATTCGAGTTTTAACCTAGAACAAGAAGCACAAGACAAATTGTTATTGCACGATGTTAGCTGTGAAATATCTCCTTGTAAGTGTATTCCTTTAAAGCGTGTTGCAAATTTTAAGTACTTAGGCATTTACATAGATAGAAACCTAAACTGGGACGAACACATTGGCTACTTAAGAAAACAAATTAGAAAGAACTTTTCGGCTTTTAACATAGTACGCAAGAATTCCCACCGCTCTGCTATCTTCCATGCCTTTGTCGATGCCTATATTGTGTATGGATTGCCTCTATACTACTACTCTGGTAACTCCTCTGGTTTGTTTGCTTTTCTTAGGTATTTAATTTGTAAACACAGGGTTAAGACCTCCCTTCCAATCGGCACACAAATCCGTTTTAGAAAATTGCTACTAGCGATTCGAACCCAAGACTCTAGCATTTTAACAGACCAACAAAAACAAGTATTAGAAAAGACAGAAACAGAATGGGAAGTAAGACGTATGCTTAACGCTAGATACGAACAAAAAATAAAAATAGCGGAGGAACAAAAGAAAAATAAGACAGATTCTAACAAACAGATACAAAGAAAGAAAGTTCTTCCATGGTTTAAATCATATAGGAAACAAAATTAAACCTGTCTTGGAGAGCATTCGCTTTAGTAATTATATGGAATTTAAATAGGAAGGTATAAACAACTTACTGGTAATTCTAGAAGTGAATAAGTCAAAGGTTATCCACTCTCGTCCAGATGCAACACTCCATTACTCGACTAACTTTTTTCTCTTCTAACTTTTACCAATAGACACGAAACACAATACGCAAAGGAAACCAGCTGCAAGGTCTATAGGACACTGCACTTGCTGAGAACCGTCCAAAACAACTTTTTTCTTTTCTTAACTATCTAATGCAGCATTGTTCTCTTCGTCACTCTTACTTACTAAGCTTGTCTTTTTCGTACCAATAACAGAACACAAGGCCAACCACATAGATGCAGTCGTCTCTAGTAACACTGACCTTTGCCTAACAACCTTCTTGCATCGCTATATAATCTAAACAGGAAACGCCAACGAAAAGCTGGGAAAGAAGTAGAAAAAAGAAAAAGGTTTTAAAGAACAATCATAGAATATCGGAATCCTACGTTTGGAAAAGACCTTAAACGTTGGAACATGGATCGAATGCTGGAATCGTACGTTGGGGAAAAACTTAAACAATTTGAATATGGATTGAATGCTGGAATCGTAACTTAAAACAAAAGAGCTCGAATTTAAGAATAAACATCGAATGTCGGAATAGTACGTTAAACCAGGAACTTAACGTTTTTGGCAGTTTTTTTTACTTTCTTTTACGTTTTTTGCATTTTTACGCATTAGCTGTTTGGCTTGCGCCTGTCTTCTTGCGTTTTAGTTATGAGTCTTTTTGCCTTCGTTTTCGTTTTTTTGTTATAGATTGTAACCTTCTTTATTTCGCTAACAAGTTCTCTACAACTAAAAATGCTTATGGTAGATTAGGGAACTATGCTTCTGCAATTGGCTTCTGGCTGGTGCTTCTTCTGCTTTCGTTGTTGTGCTTTATGGGAATGGGTTTCTCCTTGCTACCACGCTGCTTAAATACACAATAGATCACACCTTCTTTCTTGGAATTTTGCGTCACTAACACTCGATACAGCCCACACTCTCTAATTGGAATTTTACGTCTTGGTTGGGAGTAACATCCTGTACAGCACACACGTTTCTTGGAACTATATTGCACCATTGGAATGCAATAGGAGACTGCACCTCTTCTTGGAAAGCACGTCTTATGCATAGCTGGAATGGACAACGCCTGTTCTTAGAACCAAGGCATTACAATAACCAGAATTAGCTAACACAACCTTTATAGAAAATACCATAAAGAATTTAAATATTACTTCTTCTTTCTTGGTTGTTCATCTCCCACAAAATTCGTAATCTTGGTCTTCGTAATCTTGGTCTGTAGTAAAAGTAATCTTATAGCCCCTAAGGATTGTTTCCCTTCGTGTACCAAAATATAATAGCTTAGAGTCTGTTTGGTTTTAGCTAGTTAACAGTAAGCATAATGCATTGCTTCTTTTCTTTTTCTCTTCCTTTTTTCCTTTCTCGTTATTTTGTGCTTAAATCGAACTCCCAGCTCTTGTTTGTATGGAATGGGAAGTCTTCTAAAATTGCTTTCTTTTTGCGGTTATTCCTTTACAGACAAAAACCCAATAAAGAACTCCTAATTATTACTTTCGGAAAATTATTTGCGGTTATTTTTTTCTTCTTGGATTGGTTCTCTTCTTATTCTTCTTCGCACGTTATATTGTCTCCAACCACAGTCCAACAACTTATAGTAGAATTATCGGAATCGTAATCTTGGTCTGTAGTAAAGGTAATCTTATGATTGCTTCTTTTTGTACATAGTGGTTGTTTTTCTCCGTATGTAAGATACAAATGCTCCTTACTCTTATTGATCTTATCGACTAACTTGGAATCAAAATGCGTTAGATAACGATCAGGAATACTTACCAAATACTTAGACACATATAGAATTATTTTTATTCCCATTCGAGTATCTTGCAAATCTACGTGCTTAATTAAAAATTGCTTATTTGTTGGAAGATCTCTAAGAGATAAAAACTGCTTGGAAGAGGTGTGTAGGTATAATCGCTTCTACAGTTAACTCGGTTCCATTGTCCAATGTCTCCAGTCTATAACAGCTTGTAGTCTTAACATTGCCTAAAATTGGTCCCATCTGTATATCTTTAACACTTGTAATGTCTTGCTGTGTATATTCCAGAGAAACCTTTTCGTCCCAGATTCTTTTCGAAAACTTTAAATCCACCATTTTAGGAAAAGTACGTCCACAATAGGTTTCTGTTCCGTTTGTTCTAAATTCTAAAAATCCTTCTGTGTCGTCTGGAATATACAAAATTTCTAGAAAACCACGGGAAACAACACAAAAATTATAGCGACACAACAAATCTTCTTTATCTCTATAGCCTTCTAAAAATTTAATCTTATACATCCGTTTTAGAAAACGAACAGACATTTCTCAGACTCCTTATCTTTAACTAAAGCACCTACATATGCAAATTTGCCAAAATTATTAACAAAAAACAAATGTATCGTAAGTTCCAAATAAATCTAATTCTCGCCATCTTTTCCGGAAATGAGGTAGTATATGTGCTTCTCGTTGCTGGGCTAGTTCGGATATAGCTTCTATTCTCTCGTACTCATCTTTCACTTTAGCGTACTTATCTAAAAATGTTTTGCGTCTCTCTTATAATGCCACAGTCTGTAATTCTCTGTCTCGAAGCGATTTACACTTAGTAAAATTAGGAAGAATAGGTGTAATCTGCCTTAATTTATATGGCTCAAGGGAATTCGTTATATTAGTCCTTTTGCTATCAACCTTTAGACAGACCTTTTCCGTATCCACAAGATCAAAACTAGAAATAGAAATCTAGGGAGGAATAGTAATAAACAAAGTATTATATCTGGAAACAAATGTCTTACCGCGCTTTAAATAACACGAATGCTCTACAGTTACTTTTCTACTAGAACTTCGATCTTGCCTAATACGGACTAAATTTACAGGCAACAAATTAAAGCTAAATGCAGAAAGGACATAATCTATTTGTTTTTGTGCATCTTTTGGATCATCTTTTAACTTTATGGTAACAACGGTCAATTTGCGAGTCAGAATTTCCTAAATAAGCATATTGCAAGCGCTGCTCCATCTCGATAATCAGACAAAACTATTCTGTAATTTACTAACTTGCTTCTCCCTCATAGTTCGAACAGGAACCTTATCAAATGGCGCTTTCCTTAAGTATTTCTTGTGCTTATTTAAAATATCCAAACAATCTCGAATGGGTTCATAACTTTGCTCTGGTTCACCACAAAATTTAGTGTAGTAATTATATATTGAGGCTTCTAACCTAGAAATACCAAACTCTTGGGCTTCTTTGGAAAAGAAGGTAGAACGTAATCTTTGGTCTGGACATTGTAAATAATCAACAATATGGCTACCCAAAACCTTAGAAACTCCGGGCGATATAAGCTGGCAGACGAATTTGTTGTATATTTTCTTCGATCAATTTCAGCAATTCCACCGCAAACAATCGATTTCAACTGTGTGATCATTCTTAACTATAACTTTTAAATTTTTGGTAATTCTATCCGATTCTTCTGGACTTAGATCACTAAGATAATCTGTCATTTCTCCTTCTAACCAAAAATTATAGTTCTCTGTAAAATAAGAAATCATCTCTTGCTTAATAATAAATCCTGCGAAATCTTGTGTAATATCGAAATCTAAAAAGTAATAACATTCCCTTCTAAGTGTGTCTAAGATCTCTGGTAATTTATGTAGCAAATCTTTTAAATCTAAATCTGCGAGCTCAATATTGTAAGGCACAACAACAGATATTGGATATCTTTTTCGAATTTCTGCAATATCTGCACCCACAATTTGTTTAACACCATTGCGTTTCCGATTTTAAAAGAAGCCCAGTTGTTTTATGTTTATTTTCGCAATCAGAAATATCAGTTATCTTTACCAGCATAATGTTTTCACAAAAGGGCTTAGTTATTGGTTTTAGTTTGTCAAATCTCTCTTCTCCTTGTACATAACTTATTTCTCCTATATCACTTAAAAATATTGTTATTCTGTAAATTCTCTAGTAGTAATGCTAATCCAAATTTTTCTTCAGTACTCCTAACCTTTCCAATAAGTTCATGAATATTACACTTAGATCTATGTACAGTAGCAGAGTCATTAACTTCTGGCTCCATATTTATTATAAAAGAAAAAAATAAGCAATGTTATTGACAAAACAAGTATAAAAACATTTTTGTAAGAAGCCAAAAAAAGCTATGTAATACGGAATAGAATGGAAAAGTGTAATGTAGTTGTGTGTAAAAAAAATAGAGACATAATGTGTAAATTGTAATATAGATATGTGTAAAACTGTACTGCAACTGTGTGTAAGAACTTTAACAGAGAATTAATGGACAAACTGTAATGCTTCTAGTATGTATAAGAAATTGTAAGGGAAACTGTGTGTATGTAAAACTGTAGTGTAGCTGTGTGTAAGAACTTTAAAAGAAACTCTGTGCAAGGAACTGTAGTCTAGATGTATGTAAGAACTTTAAAAGGAACTTTATGTATGCGGAACTGTAGATGTATGTAAGAACTTTAAGGGGAACTGTGTGTGTATGTATATGTTTGTAGAACGTTACTGTGGTGTTGCTGTTTGTAAGAATCATTAGCCGAAAATGGTTCGCGGAAAGCATCGCAACCTAATTTCTTACTTAAAGGAACCGATTTGCACCAAACAAAAACTATTTTTTCAATCAAAGACAGCACTATAAGTTACATGTTTTAGATGAAAGTTTTTATAATTTTAAATACCATAAGAGCGTATGCGAAGTGTACAATATCCAATCTACTTTGTGTTATTCTTCTTTGTTAAAGTACTATGGTCAGTGGCGGTTTCATATTTTTTTGGCTGTTAGGGGTGGAGAGGAAAAGTTGTCTGAAGAACTTACATATGCACACTACTTATCACATTGATGAAATGAGTGTAATTATTTACTTTAATAGTAATAGAAGGGTATTTTTTCTTGCATTTTCTACCGGGAATAACTGCATCTGGTCTAGAAAGCTGGAACTAAGAAGAAAGGAACCCGATGTGCCAACCACACACCACCCTATAATCGTGAGCGCCACAAGTCATTTTCTACATCTTGGCACCTTAAGGGTTATTGTCTTCAAAAATAGAGAGAGAGAAATATCTTAAGTCCATTGCACTTCCATGCTTAAATAAATAAATTATGTAAATAACTGTTTCGTCTTCTTCTTCTTCTTCTTCTTCTTCTTCTTATTATTATTATTATTATTATTATTATTATTATTATTATTATTATTATTATTATTATTATTATTATTGTTAATTTCTCAGGAAGTTGACTGGCATATGTATGCACACGTTTCTCCCGTGCAGCACCTCGTGTATGATTCTCCATACACAAACTATATATTCCAAGTTTGTTATGTTCATGTTATAGGTGTGTTTGTAATTTGATGCTTATGGCGTAGAAGACAAAATGTAATGTCCATACTACTACGTATATTCAAAACCATAGAGAAAAAATTTATCAACAATGACATTTATGGCGCTAAAAGAAAGGGCAAAAAAATTACTGGCGGATTGTTGCTCATAGTGTACAGATGATAACAGTTAACAGTGTTAAATTTAAACAAATAGAATTTAATTAAGCACGAATTTAACTTATAGAGTACAGTGAGGAAGGCTTAGGAGTTCGCTAGGATCGTTACAATATCGAACCCCGTGAAATGCACTGCAAAACTGTCTGCAAGCCCTCCGTAATGTTCAATAGATATTTTGTATTAATGATCATTTCAATGCAAACTTACATAAGCATACGCATTTCAAAAATAGTCAACGAAGGTGCAGACTATTCATGAGTTGCAGCATTAAACTCTCTCAACGACTGTATTCTCCACTAACATTTTTTGGCATCTCAATCACTCCCTAGTAGGATAGCTTTACGTAGAGACCACTGATTAACCTGGTATTGGATGTTTCACTTTCTTACCTTTGGAATTGACAGTCATTGGTTGGACATTTCACACGCAAATATCTAATATTAACAACGTTTCTTCTATTACTTCGTAATATTGTATTGTTTCTTTGTATTATTCATTAGCTTGGTTAGGCTTCTTTAAGCACTTTTCTCTTTGCATCGGCTTACTACCTATACATTAACGTTGGATAAAAATACACTAGCTCTCACCGGGAATCAAATCCAGAACCAATGCACTTGAACCATTTGACCACAACGAGGCACATTTAAAAACAAGTTTCGATTTTGTTAGGAAAATTGTTTAAATGTGTTTTAAAACTATATCTAAGAATGCGTACGGATGAAACGCACTGAACTTTCTCGTTTGAATTTCTTAAACTGACTCGTGTTAGGCTGCAGCTATTACTGAAACATTTATTTGGGAAATGCGAATAAAATAATGTGTTTTGGAAAACTTTGTTAGAACCAATATACTTCCAAAAGTAAAGTACCCATTGGTCAAAATTGTATTAGAACTAACTTATGTCATATATTCGAATTATTAAGGAAATAATTGTATGTGAACTATGAGCAAAAGCGTCTGAGTATTTTCTGAGAAAATCGTCAAAAAAGTCATACCCAAGAATAAAATATCCTTTGTGCATTTTTTCAGGACAAAGGAGTTATGCCATTTAGGAAATAAGAACAAAATTGCCTGAGTCGTTCTCGACACGATCGTAGGGTGAAACTTACTCCGAAAAGTAATATACCACTTCTGGGTCTTTAGGACGATGGAATTATACCATATCGTTAGGTTATTTATGTAACATTTATTTGAGAAATATGAACAAAATTGCGAGGGGCGTTAATAAGAAAATCGTCGCAGAAGAGTAAACTAGGAGTAAACTACCCCTTCAGAATGTTTAAAGGACGAACGACTAGTGTCATATTGTTAGGTTATTAATGCTACATTTATTTATGAAATGTGATTGAGAAAATATTTCGAAAAAACGCATCCCATATAGTAAATTACACCTTATGTATTTTTTCAGAGCAATGATTCATACTACGGTGTACGGTTATTAATAAAGTTTATAATATATATTTGTTAAAAAATAAGCAAAACCTTTACAGCTGTTTTTGAGGCAATTAATTTATTTTAAATTTTTATCCTTCAGTAAACTACCCTTATTTTTAGGTGTCGGAGGATATAGAATTCGAAACGATAAAGTTTTATAAAAACTTGATATCTAGAATTCGTTCCAGATACGTCGAGCAATATGGCCTCTATTTGAATGCATGTAAAAGCATGACGAACCTACAAACGAACAGATGGACATACATCAAAACCACTTTTTCGATATGAAACTTGAATTTATTGAAATCTCGAATTCGATTTTTATCACTATCACTACAATTTCTTCTTTCGTCGCTCGAACGTGAAAACGAATAGAAATACAACGACACGTAAGGTGATAATTTGTGATCCCCAAAATTTAATGATTTACGTTTAATGTGCTGTCATGCTAGAAGAAAAACCTTATGCCTGTTTGTTATATCATTTTAATATCAGTTTTTAACGCTACTATATAATGTAGAAATATGGCATGATTATTGTTCATATTCATGCTATATTTTGGAAATATTCGTGTTCCGCACACATAGATCTGTATAATTTAGTTACCTTGAAAGAAAGCATTCTTGCACTTGTGGATATGAAAAAAAAAGAGAGAAAGTCAATACTCTAAAAAGCAAAAAGCACAAGCACACACACACATAAACGATAATTTGATGTGGATGTAACAAGGGGTAAGACATGATAGACTATCAAGGTCACGTACGTTCTTCTTCTTTTTCCTGACATACAAATACGAAGTGAGTTGTCAGGTGTTCAAGAACGGGGAGGGGAGGTGTTAACATACAAGGTCATAAACTGAAAACAATCGCTGCTTCCAATAGTATGGCTACACGTATTCTAATACTGAATAAATGAGTCGATTAAAGGATACTATCAATAAGTTATTTCCTTACTATATTGTTTCGTTTCTTATTAACATCAAAATTATACACTTCCATTTTTTTGTAGAAAAATATACACATATGGGACGGGATGGAATTCCATCTCGTGTCAAAATAATAACATAACTGGTAGTCCGCCACTCTATCCACCTCACCAAGGAGACTACGATTTGCTTGCTCTCTTTTCTTAAAAAAAAAAACTGCACATAACCATGGTGCGAATCGCTTCGAACCTTAAGATAAGAGTTTTTCTTTTTAATTCCGTATTTTTGCACGACATCTTAGCTACAGAAACTAATTTATATTTGGCAAACCATCTAGACACTAGGTTTAAACCAATAAATTCAATATTTTACTCCACTTTCCAGTTCCTTCTTTCGCCTATCACCCCTCGTTCACTGCCTATTGTTAATTTCCCATCGCAATCGTGTTCTGCTACTAAAAATCCCTCGAAAGCATGATTGCCAGTATACACAAAACCGAGCGTTATTTTGTTTTTGCTTATATTTTTATTATTTTATTATATTTTTTGGAAATATCTCGTTAGATGGTTAGCTTTCTATCGTCTCCACATACTAATAACTGAATTTTACCCATAAACGTAGCGAAAATGGAATAAATGCGAAAAATCGTGAGTTACAGTATATGCGCAAATTTTTGTGCATGTGGTTACGTAATTAAGGGCGCCGACAGAACGACAACAAAGTGAGGGGCTGTATAGTGGTAGCCCCTACCATATCCAATTCAATCACAAATTGTCGCAAAAACGTGAATGCGAAATTTTCGTTTGTACACAATTAGGGGAGCTGCCAGAACGAAAACGAAGTGGGGGCTGTCTAAGTGGTAGCCCCCACCATGTCCAATTCAATCACAAATTGTCACAATCGTTTGTACATCGTTTGTACAGAGGCGTGCAGGCGAAATTTTCGTTTGTACAGAATTAGGGGCGTGGCAAAACGATAACTAAGTATAGACTGCCTAATTGGTAGCACCTCCACACGTTCGATTCAAAAGAAAATTATCTCAATCATTTGTACATCGTTTGTACAGTAATGCGCAGACGAAAGTTTCTACTCTATCAGGTGCGTCCACAAAACGAAAAGAAAGGGGAGCTCTCTATGTGCTAGCCCCACCATGTTCGATTGAACCACAAATTGTCGCGATCGTTTAAACATCGTTTGTGCACAAATGTGCAGGTAACTAAATAATATACCGATGTGAGTATTTTTAATATTTGACCTAGAATTAAAGAAAAAGGATGGTGATTGTAATTATTGTAATTATGTATATATCTCGTAATTGTTCAAAGTTAGAGATATGAAAATTGTTATTTCGACTTCTCATTTCAAATATTAAACCAGTATATCGTGTTTTAACGTTTCTTGATAGTTAACCTAGAAAGTAAGAAATGGGGTGGGGCTACAAAAAGGTATTACAGGTTTTGCTGTTTAGCGATCAACGTTAACCAGTTTGAATAAAGGTTGCAGAGATTGAAAATGGTACCTATTATACTAGTCGACAAAAAATTCTTTTTCTCTGGCACACCGAAGAAAATACATGATGCTAATAGAAATTTGCACGTAGATTTCGAACCTGGAATCAGTTTTTCTCCATCGTCCTCAGTTTTCCCGTCACAGAGGGATTTTCGGGAAATTTCCCCTCAAATTTCCTTCTTTTTTTTTTTTTTTTTTACAATTTTCATATATTTAGCTCGGGTACCTTAGGTATATAAACACACAAATTATACTGTATGTTAGCCTAATTTGTACTTAGTAAGTCCTCTAAGTTTCATAAGAATAGCATTATTCTTTCTAGAAAAATAAACATATTTATATAAAAAATATGCTATGTGTACTGTTCATTTTACCATATTCATTAATTCAGATAAAATCGCATATAACTTCCACGAATAATACGATATAAGCACGGTTTATATCTCATTACATTTGAAATAAAACATATTTTCATTGATGTATACACCGTGTCGCCATTTTATATCTATTTAATAAATAATACAAAAGAAGTGAGTGGTATCTTTTTAATGAATGATCACTTACTTACCTCAACTAATATGTTTTAGTTGTCGACTTTCCTCTGTGTCTGTGTTCTTCTGCTTTTGAAACATCTCTTTTGAGTGTCCAACGGTAATGAGCTAGCATTTTTGAACTCCAATGTCACTGGTATCTCTTCTCCATGGAGGAAATGTCCTGATGAAAATGTTTCCCATACTCATTACTAACAGCACCAAGGTTTTCAGGAAAGAAATACAGGTGGGAGTCTAGAAAGTGAACTTTAATGGATATGTTGCAACCCATTTCTTTGAATGATTGCAGGAAATTACTCACAATTTCACGGTAATTTGCGGCTTTCTTGTTTCCTAAAAAAATCCCTGTTAAACATTTAAATGAACACCAAGCTGCTTTCTCAACCGGAGTTAAGAGATCCTCAAATTTTTGGTCACGAATCAAACATCTACAAAAATTACTAGCATCACTAACCCTAGGAGTTTTTTCCTTGAGGTAACAAAATCCTGCATTACCTTTGTCCATCGCCTTAACAAAGTTTTGAAGAGCCCCAACTTTATGTGAAGAGGTGGTAGAATTATCTTATCAGGGCTCACCAGTGAGGAATAAAGAGCATTCTTCTGTCCAGGAGTTAATACATGCGCTGGCCATTCCTTCATGATGTAATGTTCCGCTTTGTTCCTGCTGTTCCATTCGCAGAGGAAACAACAATATTTGTATAACCAAGCTGCAAATCCATTAACAAAGAAATGATTTTTAAATCACATCAAACGGTCCACTTGTATTTCTCATAATGAATTCTTTCTTATATTATTTCGATGTTTTCATAGGTTTCCTTCATATTAGTTGTATAAGCCAAAAGCATTGAAGGAAATTTGTTGCCATTGTGCAAAAGGACAGCCTTAAAACTAGTTTTGGAGGAGTCAATAAACAATCTCCAATCTGTACTTATGTGCATGTTCAAGTTTATCCATCACAGCACAGACTGTATGAAGGTTTCGAAAAATACTCACTTTAGTGTCACGATGAAGCAAATTCCAGCTTTTAAGTGTAGAAGCAAGAAGTTCTTTCTGTATCTTGGAAAGTTTTATATCCCTTACGAAGTCAGTTAGTTCACCCTGAGTTATCAGATGGGAATGCAATGTAGATGTGCTTCCTACATAAGTAGAATCATCTTCTTCATTTGGAACTTCAGTAGTTTTTCTCAAGTACGTAATCCTCATTTACCGTAGGATGAGGAGGAGGTACTGGTACAGGTAATTCTGCACTGTGTGGAACTGGCCTAATTGCTGATGGCAAATTAGGATACTGTACTGTGTGGTTAGATTTACTGGTTATTTCTTTTATCTGTATCATACAAAAGTAGCAGCCTGAAGAATGATCTTTTGTTTCCATCCAGATTATCGGTACTGCGAAGTTCATGTTTCGTTCATCATTTGCCCACCCAGTCAGACGTTTCACACAAGTACAACAAATGTAGTGAACTGGTGGCAAATGTAGTGTGCCACCAGAAATGTAGTGAGGTACGAAATTCTTATCTTGGTCTCCTACACAGCAACCAAAATATAACTGATAACACTTCCTCACAATTGGAGTAAAACATCGACTTCGCGATTTAAATGTCAGCTCCCCACATACATAACAGAAATTGTCCGGTTGATTTATACAATTCCTCGGCATCTTGTATCCTGTAAGGTATCACACACGCATACACACAGGAATCTACAGTCCATCAAATTCCCTCTAGAAATTCCCTCATACAAAAATGGCAAAATGTTGTACACATCATTCAAAATATATTTTATTGGAAGTCCAATAAGGTATAAACCGTCATATATTGTAACTTTCGTGGAAATTATGTGTTGAAAACCGACCAGACCCGATCCGTGATTCGAATTGATCGACCCGACCCGATGGCCTGACCCGACCCGATTGACCCGACCCGAAAACCCGACCCGATTGACTCGACCCGACAACCCGACCCGATCTGGCCCGATTGACGCGACCCGAGCTCACCCGATCCGACAACTCCACCGGATCTGACAGTGACCCGAGTGACCCGACCCGAGGTGACCTAAGGAGACAACCGACCCAAATGACCTGACCTTACAATCTAACCAGTTTGAGAGAAATAGAACCTTACAAAGCTGCCACTAGAAAAAAATTGCTGGCCAATTCGTATGCATAAACCATTGTTTCGGCATTTTTATTTGTAGTATAATTATCCTCCTCCTCCCCCTCATCAGTGTTCTGCCATTAATGACAGGCCAGTGTCCGTGAACTAGGTAATAAGCTTCCATTTTAGCGATTTCCCGCTAATATCTTACTCGCAACCCAACATAATATACCACCCTACTTATTACAATCTATCAATTGCAACCTCCTTATAAACTCGCTCTCCTGATATCACCCCCTTTACTACATCTCTCAGGACGCAATCCCTTAGCAAAATTGGGACTTGTGATCCGTCCATTTTGTTCGCTTCCTTCCTTATATTGCTCTCGTCTCTTGCATTCTTCAGCATTTTCTAATTCGTTTTCCTCTTTACCCTACTAACCTTCTCTATTTTCCTCCACATCCAAATTCTAAAGGTTAAAATTTAGGCAATCAAGTTTGAAAGTCGAAATAAAATTTGAAGCTCTGAAGACAACATGTTTTTCTAGTAAGGAATGTATAAAAAACTTCTTTTATTTATTTATTTTTTTTTTTTGCTGTGTAATAAAAAATATCATCACGTTAACATTCCGATTTTTCTATTTAAAAACATCGTTGCTTTCTGATAGAATCATAAAGAACTAATTGCACTGAAATATCATTCTTTAGGGAATTAACTTTCAATTTTTTCTTGATTAAATTATCTAGAAGATATTTGCAACGTTATATAAAATCCACGAGTAATTTAGTGCCGAAAAAGTCAAGTCACTACCGCAGCAATAATAATAATAATAATAATAATAATAATAATAATAATAATAATAATAATAATAATAATAATAATCTGAAGGTTACCAAAGAAGTTCTGTTTCTTTTCTGTTGAGGTATGTGTTTAATTAGCCCTCATACCGTGAGTTGATTGCGAATGGAGATAAGACGAAGGTCAGTTTTGAACGAGACGAGACAGAATTTTCATGAAGGGGTACGAGATGAGACAGAGCTCTTTCAATAGAAACATATGTACTTTTCGAGACGAGACTACCTTCACGACACATTTTCGAGACGAGAATACCCCAAACCTGGTCTCGTGAGCAACAGTAGTAAGTATATCTAACATAGTACCTTGTCGTGGCTGGTCGTAGCCAGAGTGAACATGGAACCTTCTCAGAGCGACATAAGTACTTGTTTGCTGTACAAGTTCATATTGGGGTAACACGCCGCTCCGCGGGGTGGAAGATATGACAGGCCTTTGGTGAGGATGTCGTGACTACGCGGAAAGTGCAGCGGTATGACGCTTTAAGGACGGTGACGAAACAATCGAAGACGCACCAAGTGCCGGAAGACAAACAGATCTTCAAAATAAAGATCTTCAGGCAGCAATTGAGGCGAAGACAGACATGTGAGGAAGTGGTACTATCATTCAGTGTGAGTGGAGAAACCATTCGGCACCAACACCATCAATTTGGGAAGCACTGCAAATTGGAATGATGGGTCCTACATGATTTAATTTGGGGCCAGAAAGCAACGCGAGCAGATACCTATGTTTCTTTGTTGTCTCGTCTGAGGAAGGAGCAATTTCTGGACAGGTGTTGACATGTGAAATGAAGTGGGTTATGTAGGAAGCTCCTTGGTGCCATCATCGTTGGTTAGCATCTCATG
Organism: Thermobia domestica; assembly: GCF_964235325.1. NCBI lineage: Eukaryota > Metazoa > Arthropoda > Insecta > Zygentoma > Lepismatidae > Thermobia > Thermobia domestica. The sequence goes on along the minus strand of NC_137456.1, from coordinate 245,914,960 downwards.
AACCGGTTCAAAAACCGCCGAAGCCAACACTACACCAGAATAAGCTTTTCCTGTGCATTTTGTGGACTGCTCGCGGCATCGGTCATCGATAAATGCTACCAGCTGCTCAGAACATCAATGCAAGTGTGTACTGCCACTCTCTGGATCCAGCAATTCTCAATCGCAAAGGGTTCATCCTGTTACAAGGCAACGCTACGCCCCACGTGGCTAAGATGACCCAGGGCACCATTCTACGCCTTGGATGGAAAACACTATTGGATCCGCCATACTCCACGGACATTGTACCGTCCGATTATCACCTGTTATATTCCTTGGAAAATCACCTTATAGAACACCAGTTCAAATCGCTAGTAGAGGTTCAATATGCACTGGATACCTTCTTCGCTTCACGTCCCACCAAGTTCGAGTACGATGGAATCCATAGCCTTCCAGAACGTTGGCAGAAGTCCGTCGATGCTGATAGAGACTATTTTTGATGTTCCAGGTACATCTTAGGTTAAATAACAATGTTCGGAAGTGTTGGTGAAGAGGCGGCGCAACGTTCTTGGTCACTCTTAAAGTAATAATAATAATAATAATAATAATAATAATAATAATAATAATAATAATAATAATAATAATAATAATAATAATAATAATAATAATAATGTGTCCTGACCAAAATAAGACGTTTGACCAAAAGGTCCATGAGTATGACACTAGCTCGTACCAAGTAAGTTTTCTGGTGGACAAACACCATGTGCATGGATTTTCCGGTGTTCTCCCACTTCCTCCCACTTTCTTGTGTGCATAGTGCGTACAAAGTGTGTACAAAGTCTCGTTAGAAAAATACTCCATAGTGTGTGACACCTTTTTTTAATGTTTCTACCATTTAGACATTCCTCCACATTTGTTTTCATTTCTCGGCTCCCCTAATTGCAACAAACGAAAATTTCGCCTGCACATTTCTGTACAAACGATGTACAAAGGATTGCGACAAGTTGTGAATGAATTCAACATGGTAGGGGCTACCATTTAGAGAGCCCATACTTTGTTTTCGTTCTGGCGGCGGAATTAATTGTGTACTAACGAAAATTTCGCCTGCACTTTCTGTACAAACGATTGAGACAAGTTGTGAATGAATTAAACATGATAGGGGCTACAATTTAGAGAGGCCATACTTTGTTTTCGTACTGGCGGCGCAATTAATTGCATACAAACGACAATTTCGCCTGCACATTTCTGTACAAACTATGTACAAACGATTGTGACGATTTGTGATTGTATTGTACATGGTGGGGGGCTACCACTTAGACAACCCCCCTTTGTTTCCGTTCTGGCGTCGCCCCTAATTGCGAACAAACGAAAACTTGGCCTGCACATTTCTGTAAAAACGACGAAAAAACGATTGCGACAATTTGCGATTGAATTGGACACGGTGGGGGGCTACCACTTAGACAGACCCCCTACTTTGTTTTCGTTCTGGCGGCGACCCTAATTGTGTACAAAAGAAAACTTCGCCTGCACATTTCTGTACAAACGATTTCAACGATTTGTAGTTAAATTTAACATGGCGGGGGCCTACCATTACGACAGCCCATCACATTGTTTTCGTTTTGGCGGCGCCCCTAATTATGTACAAACGAAAATTTTGCCTGTACTTTTCTGTACAAACGATTGCGAAAATTTGTGATTGAATTGGACATGGTGGGGGCTATCATTTAGACAGCCCCACTTCGCTTTCGTTCTGGCGGCGCCCCTAATTGTGTACAAACGAAACTTTTGCCTGTAAATTTCTGTTCAAATGATGTAGAAACGCTTCCGTCAATTTGTGATAGAATTGGACATGGTGGGGGGCTATTATTTAGACAACCCCTCACTTTGTTTTCGTTCTGGCTGCGCCCCTAATTGTGTACAAACGAAAATTTCGCCTGCACATTTTTGTACAAACCATGTACAAACGATTGCCAAGGTTTGTGATTGAATTGGACATGGTGGGGGGTTCCATTTGTCACACATTGTTTTCCTTTCGGCGGCGCCTCTAATTATGTACAAACGAAAATTTCGGCTGCACATTTCTGTACAAACGATGTACAAACGATTGCGACTATTTGTAGTTGAATTTGACATGGGGCAGGGGTAACCCTTTGGACAGCCTTCCTCTTTGTTTTCATTCTGGCAGCGCTCCTAATTGTGTTCAAACGAAAATTTCGCCTGCACATTTCTGTACAACGATGTACATACGATTGAGACCATTTCCGGTTGAGTCTTGAAAGGAAGGGGTGTCTAAATGGACGTGAAAAGCAGTACTGCAAAAATGCATGTAATTCATGTTTAGCAGGATAGGTGTCAATGTTCATTTTAGATTTTCCAGAGCGGGGGAATTGAATGAACGATGGCTGAAAATAGTACGGTGCAAATTGTAGTAACTCAGATTGTGTATGCTTGGGAAATGCCATTGAGGGAATTTCGAAGCTCTAGCCCAAGAGCCACTTCTATAATCATAACTGACTGCCATTTCAATAATGTTTTTATGGTCTTATGTCCGTGTTCTCATCATTTCCCTCCCCCTCCAACTTGATACTTGATACTTTTTCTATTCCAAATTTTTGTACTAATTTTCTGCCGAAACCTTGAGTTTTGTACTCTCATCGGTTTCGAGTTAGTTAATTATTTAAGTTTAGGATTTCCTTTCTGCATCGAGATTATATGAGACGTAGACTCAAAGATTATGATGAAACTCAAACACAGTAGTCGTCCAAATTTTGTAAGCTCTATAGTAATCAATGTTAAAATCGGAAACGATCCATTTCTACCACTTTCAGTTGGCGAATCACCTCCATTAAGGAACTTCTTCGAGAGGAATCTCTCTACTTATTTATTCCAAAAAGCAGAATTAAAAAATTCGCTTTCGTCTAAAGTTATCGTGTGAAGTAACGGCCGCTCGTATCTACGTACTAATATCGATAAATTCCACTAAGCGATCCCAATTAATACTTCATATACTCCCGTCACACACACACACTAGGAGATGTACGCACGAAAGTATACCTGGTAGTATCCACACGCTTACGCCGGAAAATGGAAACACACACAGACAAAACATGAGAAAGAGAGAGAGAGAGAATGTTGTACCATTATACTGAATGCACCATTACTCACAAAATGAATTACAAAAGAAAAAGGCGAATAGTTGTAAATGAAAGTTTCAAAGAGTGGTACCACTGCTGCGTGTAACACATGAAATTGTTCCACAATTATTGATTCGTAATATGATGTATATGGGTTTCCTAATTTTAGTATAGCAATGTGCCTTCAAATTGACCTAAAAATAAAAAGTGAAATTTATTTCTCAAATTTTGTAAAATCGAAGTCGGTGGGCATTATGTGAAAAGTCTACAATAACAATATATGCAAATAAATATTAATATACTCCACACTTTCCAGTCAGTGGGTGCAAGAAAGCTTTTAATAGTGTTTGGTTTCATAATCATTAGCAGATATATATATATATATATATATATATATATATATATATATATATATATATATCTGTTTCTGTTGGCACTAAATTCAATTGTGTTGTTATTATTACCACCAAACCTGTTCCCTTTCATATCACGACTATCGTCCTTCATAATGTTTATGTTTCTTGCCGGGAAATGCTTAGATTGGTTTCTATTTAGACAACTATGAATCATCATTTGGCTTTCTAAGTTCTGTACTATGATAAATAGTTTATTAAAATCAATATATTGTAAATATTTAAGGATTTATTGTAATTTAAAGGGTAAAAGCATTCGTATTGAAGCAATAATCCGAGTTTCCGATTGTTATTGACTCAAAAATATCAAATCATTATAAACTGTTACAACAAAGTCGGTAACACATTTGTCCACCTTCGAATCATAAGGTCTTTACCTCATCGGTGCATTTCTACTGTATAGTGAAAAATCATTTTCAAAATTTGTTAGTAACGTCCTCTTAAAATCAGCATAATTACATAAATTACTTTGAATAGCTTTAAACAATACCGAGCAATGTTATAGCAAAATATGCGTTAAGACTTTAAGAATACTAGACTTCAGTACACCTTCGAAATCGAATTCGTCCTCTGGCTTTTCCCGAATTATACTAACCGGTATATTGTCCGAACGACCGTCAAATTTCGTCATAAATCTTATCTCACTAAATTAAAAATTGGTTTTAGATTTTCTTACTCACTAGGAGTTACGTTAGTATGAATATGCATTGTACGTGTCAGTATCCCATAGCAGTTATCATCCTCACTCTGCAATCCCTGTCTCCAATTTCCGGGTAATATTCTGGTGTATACCGAGACTTTAAAATAGGGAGTTTTTAATTGTATTATTAGTACACTAGCCGAACACTTCATTTAGGTTAAACCCGAGGAAAATGGTATAGAAATGAGTCATGCCTTGTTTCAAAGGTCTATGTCTCTACTTCAACATAACCGAAATCCACCAAAATCTCTCTTTGTAATATCAAAATATGTCATCAATATGGGCGCAAGTGACTTTTGCTGCAGTACATTGAATAGCGAATAAAACCTTTATAGTTCACTAGAAAAGTTACATTTTTGGTTAATTTCTTAGAAATACATCAGAAAGGAATTCCTGTGAAAATACCATGCATATGTTGCCACATTTTAAAATATGGCGTCTAACAATAAAAGAAATCGAGTTATATAATATGCATCAAGTGTTTAGTGGTAAATAAATTTAAAACTGTTATTCATATTCACAAATATGTTTGTATTAGAATTAGAATATATCATGAACATTCAAGTGACGGATTTAGGTTTTACCCGCCTTTGTTTTGTAACATTGCTTGGCATTGTCTGGTAACATTGCTTGTCATTGTTTGGCAACTTTGCTATGCATGTTCATTTGTTTCTTTGTTTGGTATCAGTTGTTTCCTAAATCAGAAGTTTCCTAGCCGCTGGATTGGAAGAGGTTGTGTATTTTCACCAGCTCCCTTTGCCTGGCCTCCGAGAAGTCCCGATCTGGCGTCCACTTGCGGACCACCCTGTGTGCGTTAAGATGGCAGACATATAACCTGTTTTATAGTGCAAGGTATATATTCTCGTTTATTGTATTAAGCGAATATAAGAATGCTATGAAAATGAACATTGTGTGCCGTCTGGCAGGTTTCTACATGTTAATGAGCTTCCTTGGCAGTGTTAGTCATGTCCAGATGGGTTATGGAATCGAGCAATCTCTTCACACCGTTTCTGGCGAGAACACAATACCTCATATTCTAAGCAGAAAAGCAAATGTGAGCTCACTATTGATAGAATCTGTTCTAACAAATGGACTTTTAAAACATGTATTGAGCGAAAATGATGTTGAAGAAGGTGATAAACGATGAGCTGAAGAAATCCCAGACTAATAGTCAAAGAAGGTTAAATAAGTGAAATATTGACTACAGGTACTACAAGTATTTCAGCTAAAACATCTCCACGAAGAGACAGCTTTGAAGCTTCAATGAATCTAACTCTCAACTGCAATCAACTGCATTTGGACAAAGCATAAATGAATTAAAGGTTGTGCATTCAGAGGCAATCGTCAGAGATCCATGTGGAGATTATAATAAAGTACTTGTTAGGGTACAGCGTCTCCAGAAGTACAAAGAATTCCTCTTAGAAAATTCCCGGATATCACAATTGTCGTTACAGTATCTCGAGTATGTGGAATCTGTGAAATCATTTGTTCGTGCTGACCGTATTGGAGATTGGCACTTGCACTTGTTTGCTGTCAGTTGTATGTTCAATCTCTTTGCAGAAACTGGATATATACAATACGCAAAAAGTGCTCGCCTGTACTTGCAAACCATGTATAAACTTCCGGCATTTCATCCCTGGTTATATAAACAATTCATATAAAATGTCTGCACAATCCGTCGATCGAATGAAGAGAGGGCTGGTTTCTGGCCAGACCTTGTAATTCAACAAATGCTAATGTGGAACACCAAAACAAGAGGCAGTCTGACTCAAGGAAGTGTATTCTCTGGGTCCATGTGTGATTGCTTTAGGGCACACTATGTAAATGGACTTAAAAGAGGAAGTTGAAGATCGACAAAAGTGGAAGAAACATTTCCAGGCCCAGATCTAAAATTGAAAAATTGCTCATTAATCCCAGCACTGCCAAAAGGCAGAATACTTAATAATAATAATAATAATAATAATAATAATAATAATAATAATAATAATAATAATAATAATAATAATGTATATGTGCTCCATTGTCATTAGGTACTCATGCTGTTTCGGGAGATGGGAGTAACTGCGATGAGGCTGAAGATGTTGGCCCAAGAATACAAAAGAGGTTAGACAACGAGAAAGTGTGCAAAGTATCAATTCGTAAAGGAGACCAAGCTCAAACTCTAATAACTTTGCAGAAAGGAATCACTGTTGGCCAGACAATGCTCCACATAGATTGGTCCGTACTGGTTTTGCGACTTATTACCATTGCTGAACGAAATGGAAATGTGGCTGAGCAACTCAAATATGAGCTTACTGCTGAGTCTCCAGCATTGTTCTAAGACGGCTATATGACAAAGCCCGACAAAGGTAATCTAATAACCGTATTAATGAAGGACATGCTTGATGCTCCACAACCTAAAGTATGTGACAGGTATGTCTTTAATGGTGGAACTCGTCATCATAATTAATGACCTACAACTGAACCTATTTAGACACAGGGCCGTGCTGGGATACTAACGAGGGCGGTGGACAAGTCTACCAAAAGGGCGCCCATACAAACGTGAATATATATATATATATATATATTGTGTGTGTGTGTGTGTGTGTGTATACGTGCGTGCGTTATAAATTAATTAATGTCTTAAACATTCGGAGGTGTTTCCTGACCCGAGATAAAACGGAAAATATAGACCAACTTGGGTGTAGAGATGCACCGGAGCTATGAACATCCGAAAATTTTCGAAAAAATGCAAAAACAGTCATACTCGGGAACAAAATGTCGGATCGAAACTGGGCAAAAGAGAATATTCATTATATGTAATTGTAGATTCCATTAGTGTACAATCGTTTGTAGTGCAATGGCGGTGCAAGGATGACTCCCAAAGAAACTGGAGTATGCCTTCGAGTATTTTAGCAAACGTTGAATGAGGAAATGTTCAACAATCAAGTAAAAGATTTCAACAATCAAAAGTAATTGTACAGAGTTCAAATTAGAACACTTAGAGTTCGAAAGAGAAATACGCATGTGCGATTGATATATTTTGTCTCAGACAAAATAAACTCTCGGAAGAAGAGTTTAAATGAAAAGAAGTCTTTAACACATCGCTAATGGTAACGGATGACAAATTAACTGCTTCCTGTCCAAAGTAAGAGTGTGTGAAAGTGGAAAAAAAACTTTGATCCAGATTAGGTTTATAACGACTGTGCATAAGGCAGTCAGGCAGCAAAGATCATGAATGATGAACGAGAGTACAAGGGATTCTTCACATCACAACAGTGATTGTCACAAATTATGTCAACACAATTTGGGCGAAAGTAAGCTGTATTAAAAGATTTCCTCCTTGTAATACATAATTCTGTGAAAGATAAACTCCGAGCACAGAAGCAATGAAACCTGACAAAACATAAGCTGTTGCGTGTGTTGCACAATGATACAAAGAAATACAGTTTCAAACTACCGATTTATTCTGTTTTGTACAAAGTAGTATAACTATGAACTACTCATAGGTACCTTTACAGTATTTGTGCAATGCAATATGTGTACACGAGACAGATGTGAATAATAAGAGTTCACACTCTGATATTGTTGACCATTGACCGTATTGCAAAGATGATATCGGCTAAGAAAATTTTTCCGCATGCGGTGAAACACACCTGAAATTTCCCAGATGATCGCCTCAGCTATATTAATTCGAGCAACAAGTTCTTCAGCTGTCGTAACTGGTGTTGCATACAAAACGCGTTTCAATCACCCCCTTAAAAAGAAATTAAAGGGGCGTCAGGTAAGGTGAACAAGGTCGTCATAACACAGGTCCTTCTCCCCAGTCCAAAGATCTGGAATGTTTCATTTAGGTAGGTCTTCATATTTTTGTTAAAATGTGCAGGTGCTCTGTGCAGGTGATCACATCTGCTGTCTTATGATCAAGGGCATATGTTCTAACAATTTCGGGAGAACATTACGTAAAAATAAATAAAAAAATACGTCCTCCCACACAGGCGTGTCCGTAATAAGGTTCTACCACAAAATTATCCACCATACTGCACAGCACGCTCGCATTAAATCTCTGCTGATGACCCTTCACTAGAGTTGCATGTGGAGTTTTACGCCCTACACTTGGCTACTGCTAGTTTCAGGACGGTCTCTGATCATACCAAGTTTGCTGTCTTCAAATTCAACTGCCCACAAGGTGCGATCCGATTTCACGTAGGGGAAATTGAAGAGACCTTATCTCTCAAATGCGTATATGGACGCGTGGAAAAATACAAGGAAAATTAGTCTCCTTGAGGACGACGGTCACAATATAAACGAATTGCCTCTGGGCTATTTGTTTTGCCTCTCCATAAATAAGGTGCATGTCTGCCAGCTCATGGATAGGGTAATCTGCCATTGCGCAGGCACATACAGATTAACACAATCAATTTTACTTAAATATCAAAGTTTACACTTTTATTCGACAGTGAATACCTAGACACAACCCTCTAACGTTGAACGCATCAATTCTTATTCAGTTATACAGCAATTCTATCGGATTGTGTATATCACTCAAGTTGCGTAAATGCCTACTATAATACAGCCACGCTAACCACGCTAACTGACACCATTCCACAACAAAACTGCAAGACAGTGTTCTGCGAGCTACTCGCAATTGACACTCAAGGGACGATAGTTTCGTAGTGTGCGACCAAAGCATAATGCCCTTAGTGAAAGTACTATAAGCTACGTATGTACTGCTACATGTACGGAAAAGTGCCACATTCTCTTTCTTCCATGGTGGTATTCCATCGAGCTACAAGGTACATTAGGACATGGAAAAATGTTTTCCCCAATTTTTGGATGCATTCCAACGACCTTTCTTCTAGAAATTTTCTACAGCAGTGACAAAATCAGAATGTAAGTGAGCTACACTAGGACACGATTTTGGTATATTCACAATAGCAATGTAGTTTTTCATAGCTCATGAGTAGGCTCCGGATTCTTAGATTCGAACCTATTTTATTCGAACCTAATTGGGCGGTTAGGACCTAAAAAATCCTAAATTAGCTTTTAGAACCTATAACGTCCTAAATGATTCTTTATAGTTATTTTTAACTTGAAAAATACTTTCAAACACGTAGTCAATCGTCAACGACATAATTTCATCTGTAAAGAAGGTTTTCTTGAAAGCTCCTAACAGAGTGGCTACCTTCAAGGATATGCTTCCAAACACACCACCGCCACCACTGCCCGTTGTGGCCCGTTGGGGAACGTGGTTCTCAGCAGCACTGTACTATGCAGATAATTTTGAAAGCATTGTTCAGGTCATCGATTCGCTCGACGAGATTGAAGCCGCTTCAATAACATCTGCAGAAAAAGCACTGAAGTCACAGTTTGCTGTACAACAACTAAGTTACATTAAAGCCAACTTTTCTCATCTGCCTCAAGCCATCTCTGAATTGGACAAGAAGTCTCTTCCACTAACAGAAGCTCTTCAAATTCTTCAAGAAGTAAAAGAGAAAAAGTACCTGGGGAAGTTGGAACAAAAATTCCGGACAAGTTGGAGGCGGTTTTCAAACGCAGTCCTGATTTCACACAGATACAACTAGTGGGCCAAGTTCTTCGTGGAGACAATGTCCAAGAAAATTTGCTATGGAATCCCGAGGAATTAGCCAGTATGAAACATGCACCTCTTACATCGTGTGATGTGGAACGCAGTTTTTCTGCATTCAAGAGAATTTTGTCAGACGATAGGAAAAAGTTCACAACAAAAAATCTTGCCAAATATTTTGTTGTTCAGTGCCATTACAGAGAGTGAAGTGACCACTTTTTGCGCTATACGAAACATGAAAAGTGCCGGAAAAACAATATTTGAACATTCGTATTTCCTCAGTGTATCGTTAGAAAAGTGAAGTGATATTTGTGATGTTGTATAAAATTTCAAATATAAGAAAACTGATAAAAACTACTACTACTATAGTACGACAGGCCATACATATGTTAAACTATATTTCAGCTATCAAAAAAAGTCCAAGGTAAGAAGAGTTTTATTATTTTTATTACGCAGAAGAATGGTTAGCATAAAGCTTACTAATTTAAGGTTACCATTTAAGTATGAAATAGCTAACAAAGTGTAGTAATATTCCTTTTTCAGTAATATAACGCTAAAAATCTTAACCGTATTTTTAAAAACCTATAAAATCCTAAAATGCACTTTTTAAAATCCTAATTTGAATTTTTTGGGACCTAAAAATCCGAAGCCTACTCATGAGTAAGAGGCGGTTTGCCAACCCCAAGGGAGGGGAGAAGTCCTTTGAAAGTATCCCTGGAACAATATTCATCTAACGGATAAATCAATTATACTGTCCCAGTGTATTTCTTCGTATCGATATGTAACGTGTACAACATCTCGTGTTTCGTCTATTTTATTGCTTCTGTGCACAGAAATAATATATATCACGGAATTACATATTACGAGAATAAAACCCTTTAATCCAGCTTATTTTTGACAAATATATATTCAGGAATTTTTTTTGAATCCTTGTGTTATGTGGAGAATCCATTGTACATTCGTTCATCGCTTATGATCTTTGCATTTTTGGATACTACATGTGTTTATTTACATGCCGCCTGACTGTCCTATGCACAGTCGTGTTAAACTTAATCTTAATCAAAATTATTTTTTTCATTTTCACACACTCGTAACTTGGACAGGAAGCTGTTCATTTATCATCCGTCTCCATTAGCCTGGAAGACATAATTGTGATACGTTAAAGATTTCGGGTTTCATTTAAATTTTTCTTCCGAGAGTTTGTTTTGTACTGAGACAAAATACATCAATTACACATGTCTATCTCTCTTCCTTTCGAATCATAAGTATTCTTCTAACAGTATACTATTATTTCGGCTGCAATGAAATTGCGCATACTTTCCGGTTTTATCAGTTTTATCTGATATGCCGTTGACAAGCTGTCATAATGTACAAGATTGCGCAGAAAAATATTAAGCAACGTTGTCAGATGGACAATATTTTCTCTTTTGTCATGTTTGTATATGTGAGTGACTTTATTTACAGAGGAATTAACACATAAGCATATGAAGATGTGCAGAGAAGTGATGTACTGTATTCGAAAAAAAAAATACCAGTTCGTCCGAGAAATATTACAGAGGCTATTGAGCAAACGGTTGAAAAAGGTGAGTTAAGTCATGATGGAGAAAAAGTTTCTATTTGCAAATGAAGCTAAGATTATCGTCCTTAGCTAGTAGTGGGAAGTATGCCGTCTATATTATTATTATTAATAATAACTTTGAGAATATCATCGTAATGGTTTGCTTCGTTTTATTTAGGTTTCCACCTAGAATATGGGCTTCAGAACTCTCAGTAGCAAATTTCAATCGACGAATGGGACCAAAGCATTACAATGAACAAGTCTATTCACCGGGTCCAAATATTTATTAAGTGATTTCATCTTTGGTGAATATACAATCAGAAACAAAATTGAAATTAAGATCATTTACGAAATGATATACCAATACACAAAGAAAGGAAGATTTGAGGATACATAACGTAATATTGAAACTGTGCCAGATACTTAAAGGTGATACATATTCAGAGTATCAGACAAGGAGAATTAAATTTCTAAAAATTGTAGGCTTAAAATTGCAACCAGGAAAATTTTATCATGTGGATTATAAATATGAAAACTTGGTTTTGGAGTTATCTTGACTTCTATTTACTGATCAAATTATATTTAATTAAGCCTCAATATATTTTGCATTTTATTTCTAATTTTTGTTTTTATCCTAGTCTGAAGGAAAACCCTGTTTGCGCACAGATTTGAAAGCTATCATTGTGGAATGTTGGACAAAAATCTGTGTTCAAAAAGGCCAACAGAGATTTGTGCGCAATTTGGGATCTAGAGTGTGCGCAATCCAATTGCTCCCTATTATTTCTGATTGCTGAAAATCTTAAATTTGGTTTTTTGTTCATTTTCCTCACTCAATGTTTGATAAAATACTCAAAGGAATACGTCTTTCTTTGGGAATCACTCTTGCGCCTCCATTGCACTATATACCATTGTACACTAACTGAATCTAAAATTAATGGACATTCTCTTTTATTTTACTTTGATCCGACGTTTTGTTCTTGAGTTATGGCTGGTTTTACATTTTCGACAAATTTTTGGGTGATCATATTGCCGAAAGGAGGCATTTTTAACCCAGCTTAGTTCATATGTTTTATCTCGGTGTCAGGAATCACCGCCCGAGGTTTGTTATAATAATTAAGTTACACCCTGTGTATATATTGTTCCATTTTATGTATTAAATTCACCCAATTTATTTAGTATTATAAATAGCTAAACCGTGAAAACGTCTTTATTAAAGAAACATTATTATGTCTTCTAATAAATTTTTGTCCAACAAAATGAAGCTTAATATATACTAATAAATGAATATAGTTATATTTTAGAAATACAATAGGCACTGATTGTTCGAACACTGCTCTAAAACACACAGGAACAATCAAATTTGTAAATAAAGAGCTTTAAATAAACTTGAATTCTTTAAACTGCGCTATATCGTTTACGCTTAATTTTTATGCCAATAAATGAATACAGCACGAAAAACTCCTACATTATCTTATCAAATAGACCTGCATGTTAATGGCTTTACTGGCTATATACATAATTTGAAAGGTGATTGTACTCTTTACCTGTTCTCCCTCAATAGCAACTGTATGAATGCATAATATAAAACTAGTACACAGAAGAATTTTTAAAAAATATTTGTAATATGATATTTTGTAGGCCGGCTTTTATAAGAACGAACTACAGCATTCGCAGGTTCTTTACAGACAGTCACTATATGAATTTACTATACTGAAATGGTATGCTACAGAACAACTGAAGCCACTAATATATGAAGTGATATTTCTCAGGGCGCATCGTACCCTTTAAATGAGTCTTAATCAACAGTAAAAGTACGTATTCATTGTACAGAACTATGCCATACAGAATAATAAATAAAACCGTTTATATTTGATGTGCTTTCGTAAGGGCGCCTTACATAAAGGGCGCAGTGTACCCTTCACAGGTTCTTTACAACAGTAAAAGTACGTATTCATTGTAAAGAACTGTGCCATACAGAAGAATAAATAAAACCGTTTAGGCTTGATCTGATTTCGCAAGGGCGCCTTATGTAAAGGGCGCAGTGTTCCTTCACGGGTTCTTTGCCAACAGTAAAAGTATGTATTCATTGTATAGAACTGTGCCATACAGAAGAATAAATAAAACCGTTTATAGATATTTGATGTGGTTTCGAAAGGGCGCCTTACATAAAGGTCGCAGTGTACCCTTCTCAGGTTCTTTACCAACAATAAAAGTATGTATTCATTGTATAGAACTGTGCCATACAGAAGAAAAATAAATAAATAATGTGATGTTTCGGAGGGCGCACCGGGACATGTCCCGGTGTCCCGGTGGGCCAGCACGGGCCTGTTTAGACATTTGCAAACAATAAAGACAATAAATTTCAACAAATATAGAAGGTCCAATCAAATTATTGTAGTATTTGATGGCTACGATGACCGATCTCCCATTAAAGACCATGAACATCAACTGCGCTCTGCTAAAGTCTGTCAGCCAATGTAAACGTTACTGAATACGCGAAAAATAAAACAAACCCAAATATCTTTTTCGGAAATTCATACAACAAAAGACTGTTCATTTCCATACGCAGAATACATCTTTAAGACGATGGCCATAAGATGATCTAAGCTGCTGATAACGCGACCACCGAAATCGTTGCAGCCCCATTTAGATAGCTGTCGAAGGTCATGAAGTGACCGTAGTTTCTTGCAATACTGATGTTTTATTATGCTACTTTATCATCTAAAATCAGAAATGGCTAACATCTACTTCATATATGGAACTAGTCAGAAAGTTGTAACTAAACATATTAGCATTCGGTATATGTTACAGGATGCAGAAGAATATCTTCAGTCACTTCTGTTTTTCACCCACGCATTGACTGGGTGTGATATTACGTCCATTTTCTTTGGATGTGGAAAAGGAACTTGTATAAAATTCTCATACTATCAGAGGATCATCAAATTGTCAGTGAACACATTGGCGACTTAACTCCACCGAAGAAATTATTGCATGCAGTACCCCTAGTTTCTTCTTAAATTATATGGCGAAAGCAACTCAGACTCCCTCAGTCTCCTGCGAAATGAAGACAGTTGCAACCGATAGTACTCTACTCGTACCTCAACCACAGAGATTGCCAGCCAAGGAGAGAGAAGCGTGTTTTACTGCATACGAGTGCATCTTTAAGTTGTTTCATGGAAGCAACTTTCATCGCAGGCTCTGCATTCTCTTGAATGGGACTGGGAGCTCGAGCTTCGGGGGGCACCCATTATGACTGACCAAGCATATGCCCCTGATGACCTGCTAAAACTCATACGTTATAAATGAAGATGTCCTCGAAAACTCTTGTCGAATAAGTGTTTGCTCTTATCGTATGTACGTTGTGGCCTGTGGTCATTGTAACGGTGAAGGATGCCAAAACGCTGAATCTCCGCAAGTTGAAGAAAATCATGAAGTGCTGGAGGACTCAAATTAAGTTTGGTAGAACATTGTCTCACTTTTTTTTTGCTACTTGTTATATTATGTTACCAAAGTTATTCTTTTTGTTGATCGGTATTTTCTTCTTCAACAGTCATAGATAAATAAGTTTTAAAGAAAAGGAAGGAAGAAAAGAACATAAACAACGTATGTCAAGAATTAAACAATATACAAATGTTTGTTGCAAACCAGCGCTTATTGTAATTAAATTGTCAGTGATATTAAACATACAAATGCAATTCCTGATTTGGAAATAAAGTTCTCTAGAATGTGTTTCTGGAATAAAAAGAAATTTATGAGTTCAAAAATGGCGTTATCCTTGATGGATTTTGGGAAATTTTGGATATTTTGTTGTCCATAGTAAGTACTTCAATTTTAGTTTTTAAAAGATTCTCTATCATTTTGCCGGGTAGGGATGAAGAGCGAGTGTAGATATATATGACAATTTCTATTAAGCCGCGTCAGGTACCATGGGGTTAAATTTGACCCCACTGTTCTTTCCAGTGCTGTAATTTTTAATACATTCGAAATAGCTTCAAGACCTTTTTATTTTCACTTGGGTTTCACACAGCAATTATGCTTAGTACATAACTGACCCTGAGTTTACCTAATGAAAGGTATTTGTTAGTATAAGTGTTTGGGGTCAAAATTGACCACATGGTACCTCTTGTATTCGAAATAATGTAGTATGTTAGATTAATTTTTATGACTTAGGCACTATGTATTAATTTTTTCCACCAATATAAATAGCAGATGATAATCGTAATAATAATCTATTTTATGCATATTGCAATCGCGAAGTAAACAGTTCTTTGAATACGGGATAATTTTGAGTCTAATACATTTTCCTGGAATATGGGCTATTTTCTTCCTAGAGTTGGCAACTCTAGCATCAGTAGACGCATTGTTATTAGCAGTAGTAAACAAAGCGGCATAATGGCGAGACAAAAGCTAACTGTTGAAGAAACATTGACCTATTTGGAGGAGTTCAACAGTGACGAAGAAGACACTGTTCAGGACAGTTTGAGTTGGGATGAGAGTGATAAAGAATTCACTGAAGCGATTGATTCCCAGAGTGAGGAAGTGCAGGTGGGTCTGAGTGCGAGGAAGAAAACGATAGTGATTTGATACTTGGGAAGGATGGACACGTCTGGTAAACAAAGGCATGGGCGTCTCTGGCGGGAGGGACGATGACACTGAAAAACCGCTCTGCATTGCAGAACTCCGAAGCAGTTCTTATTTCCTTTTTATTGTTTGAGATTAGATGATGGGACCACGTGAGACCAGCGCAGGGCTGTTGATAAATTGGCACCAATCAGGGAAAATTTTGAAATTATTGTGGACTCCTGCAAAACGAACCACACTCCTGGAAGTGAGTGTAACGTGGACGAATCTCTGTTAGAGTTTTGAGGAAGAAGCAGCTTCAAACAGTATATGCCGAAAAAGCCCAGTAAATATGGAATGAAATTGTTCGTGTTACCTTATAGCACGACTTTCTATTAATTGTGTTCCAAAGTGTATATGAGTAAAGGTACTCATGATCCTGGTTTGCCAGTTCCTACTCAAGCTGTAGTCGACTGGATAGGAGTAGTTGCTGGGACCAATCGGAACATTCAAGCGGGCAATTGTTATATATCATTTCCTTTGGCCAATGAACTCCAGTCATGGATCCTGACACTGTCGGAACCATGAAGGAAAACAAGATATGCATACCACCATTCCTTTCAAAATCTGAACAAGGTAAAGTAAGTATGCATTTGATAATGCTAATGGTATCACGTTGCTGTCCATTACACCAAGGTAAAACAGGAAAGTGATCTTCTCGTCTACAATGCATCCGGAAGGCAAACGAGATGAGGATAGTGGTAAAGAAGAAATCAACCACTTCTACAACAAGAACAAGGGAGCAGTTGACAGCTAGGATCAGAAGTGTGCTCTTTACACAACGTCACGTAAGACTGATTCATTGCTCATTCACCTTTTCTATGGGATTCTGGAGAGTGCCGCTCTCAATGCTTACATAATCTTAATTGAAAAAATATCATAATTTGCATCAAGAGAAAGGACCGAAGATGTTCTTTCTCAAAGAATTGTCTCTTCACCTGATCACCCCATATGCAATGGAAAGACCTGCAGCCCAGCAACCCAACAGGAAGTGACAAAAGAGCTGTGGTATGATGATAACACGTCACCCTCACAACCAAGTGGTACAGAGGGATATGGAAAACGCGGGCGGTGCTAGCTTTGTCCACTAGCGAAAAACAACAAACACCCCACACATTCTGCAATCAAGTGTACATAGCAAGAATCTTGTAAAGTGCGACGTGTGCAAGGACGGCTAAACAAACTACAAAAGAACAGTTACAGAAATAACGAGTAAGTACTCTTGTGCAAATGTGCAATGTGCTAAAGATGAGTGTACATAAAACATTTAAAAATAAAAAAAGTAAAACATATTGATATAGAAACATTGTGGAAACGTTGTTCACATTCTTTAATAAAGATGTCTGGATAAAGAAATATAATTCTAGAGGTAATATTATTTGTATATTTGTTTTTTTTTAATAGAGTTCAAATTTGACCCCAAGGTATTAAATAGCTTCAGTGTAATTTTTTCGAGGTACCAGACGGGGGTTAAACTTCTAGACACAAAACAGCAAATATATATATATATATATATATATATATATATATATATATATATATATATATATATATATATATATATATGAAAAGTTACATATTGAAATATTTTGCAGAATCATGCTTATTTTAACGCGCAACTGAGACAGTGTATATATACACATTTTTATGCTAAGTTTGGTTTGGTTAATAATTGCGAAAATTACAAATTTATGGAAGCTTTCATTTCAAATTCCTCCATTTCAAAATTTATTTTCCGACCATACTGGCTAACAAATATGTGCTAGGGGGTGAAAAACAGAAAAGTTACATAGAATTTTTCACTAAATTTCAGATATGAGAGTTTCTGCAGTAAGTAGTGTTGTATAAAAATGCTGCTTATATCAAGCGCACTTAGAAATATCGATATCGTTTATTGTTAGATGTCATATTTGAAAATGAAAGCAATATATGCATGGTATTTTTTTCTTTACAGAAATTCGTTTCTGATGTATTTTCTAAGAAATGAACCGAAAATGTAACTTTTCTAATAAACGATAGAGGTTTTATGTATTTTTCAATGCACTGAAGTAAATTTACTGGCGGCCATTTCGATGACGGCATACCTTGATATTTCCGAGTGGGATATTTGTGGATTTAGGTTATGTTGAAGCAAACACATAAACTTTTCAAACGTGTAAGTACATTTTCGTTTCTGTACAATTTTTCCGGGTGTACCCTTTTATGTACTGTACTAGATGTTCGGTCACTGGTACGTTCATAACAAAATCAGAGTTGCCATCTACTGCTTCAAAATTTTTGTCGAGGATTTCAACTTCTTCCTGTAGTTTGTGAATTTGATTTGAGTGGCCCCTACCTTAGTTTCAACTGCTTTAACGAAACTTCTTACAAATTTAAAACTGTGAAGAATGTGTTCCGTTTTATTGTCCGTCTGTTGAAGTTTGAAATTGAACTATTGTGTCATTTGTTCTATTTTGGCGTATGTTAGTGCCTTATTAGTGTTTAATTGTAGCAACGTTTGTTCCATTTAACTTATGACGCCAAACTGGGGTCCGTGCGGACCCCACGCTTAATTATATTCGTACATTTTCTCTGTTTCATATTTTTATCCACGACTCAGGACATCTCTTTTTAAGATGTTTTCAATTCGCTCACAACAATTTACTTGTTGTACGCTTTAGTATTTAGAAATTTAAAGCATATTTATGAACCAAAACGCATTTAGCCCACCTGGGGTCCCTATGGACCCCACGGTTTTCCCTGCTCCTATATGCACAGAAAGATATATAAAAGTAAATATTTATTCCTCTGACAATTGAGTTGTGTTGCCGGAAATTGCCAAGTGAAATTTACTTGGCAATTTCACTTGGCCAGAATATGGCAGCACGATCTTTGTGTTATTATTTTATTACAATTTGGATACTTTATTGGATGTTACTATACACATTTTTGAAACAAATAAATTCTCTTTAGCAAAAATTGTACTTTCTGTATAATATTTGTGAGGAAATCCTTTAATTTTATTTGTATTTCAATGTTGCCTTAGTATATTACAACTCAAACATATAGAAATGATGCGTTTTAGGTCAAAATTACATTGAGCGTGTTCTGTTATTTAGTTGCAGTGTCTCGTCTAGGACTGCCCAAAGAAACAGTTCTGCGGATGTGTTACAAGTAACTGATAGCGAGAAAACTGAGGTTATATCGAATGACAACAATTACAAGTATGAACGTGAATTGACTTGGGAAGGGAAAGGAGACCAAATTACCGGTAGCTCCAATGAACGTGATGTGGACCTGTTTTTTGACTATGACCCCTCCGCAGCGTTCTAGCCGAAGTTTAGACATGTCAGCAGAGCACGGAACAAAAACTGCAGAATTTACAGCTCCACGTGGAAGAAACTCAAGTACACAGAACCCGTCAGAACACCAGATGTTGGCAGCAAATGTCGTCAAGGAATCAAGGGGCTTCAAACCAGGGGATTTCATAACATTCAAAGTCATCAAGAGAAACTGGAAACAGACAAGATATCAGCATTCCGAAAACTCTCGGAAATATTCGTTCTGAATTTCCACGGCTTGTAGTAGAATAGAGGGGGTTCATAAGCGTGGGAAAATTTTGGCCGTGGGAACGTTCCCACGGGGCTTGAGCCGGTGTAAACCAGTATGTTGCTATGCTAGAATAAGGAAGTATACTCTTGGACGCCTACCAGATGTAAAAAACAAGATAAAACATGTCTTTTTCGTGTTCTTGTCGTTTATTGGCTAATAATTTGAATCCCCAAACCCCCCACCCCTCCTGCGAAGAGCGTAAGCGGGACGTATGTGCTTGTGTAGATCATTCTGTTAGCAGCTGTTGCAAAGGAAGAAACGTCAAAATTTAAAGATGTCATCGTCAATGAGTTTATTAGATAAGCTTAATAAGCCATCAATGGTACCCTTTACAAAAATGCGAGATTTGGAGATTGGAACACCATTTCGTATTGTAAACTGTGAGATAATTACAACGGTATATGGCAGGAAGGCATGTGTGGCATTTGAACGAGGCGAAAAAGTGATTTTACATGGACGTTGTACTGAAACATTGGAAGCAGATAATGGTGCATTATTAACGTATTTACAAAGTGGGAATGTCTGTTTAATATATAAAGGAATGAAGATTAACACTACAGTGGTAACGTTCAGGAAACTTTCATAAATGGTAACGTTGGGTCTACGGGACCCATTCAAGTTTTTACGCACTGAAATCAATTAAAGAAGAATATTTTATTTCTTCGAGCTTACATTGACGAAATTATCTTTAGTTACATTAAACGAAAGAGTACAGTAATTTATTTTGAATGCCAAATTCAAAATTAATATATCTCTTTTATTGTTATGAAAGTATTTAACGAACATTTTTCATTAAGCTATTATTTAGTTAGGTTTGGTTTAAACACAGTATTAAATACGTAAAACAATATTCCAGACATGATACAAGAAATGAAAAGTGTTAGGTAATGACGATATTACTTGAAACTGAAGGAAAATATGTCTTTTAACTTTATTCAATTTTTCTTTGCACTAATTTCCATCGAATTTATGAAAAACTGCAGCCACTCTTATTGGCATCTTTACATATAATGATCTGAACATTCACCACACAATACAACATTCTTGCGTGACCCAGGCAAATCCACTTACCACAATTTTGGCAAAAGTACCTGGTTTTTTTTTTCCTTAAAGGCACAGATCTTGCATCCTTGATTGCCTATATCCTGAAATTGAGATTATAAAATTTAGTATTAAGTAGGATGTTTAATTTTAAAATTGAGTACTAAGTGATTTTTTTTCCTTTTTATCCATTTTCTCTTGACTGAATTCGCAGGGTTGTATGATGATATCTGATGAATTCCTTGATTGTTATTTTATCTGTCTTTTTTTTGTAAGTTTAGATTGTTCTGAATCATGAATTGGATGAGATAGCTTAATATATCAACATCTTTTGAATATAAAATCATACTAATGTTAACTGGCAGCGTTTGCATAGTTTTTACTAATTGTTGACAAAGAATATTTCTATTTTTATTAAATAGTTCGCACTGAAATATCAAATGATTGATCGAACCATGATCTTTTTCACACCAGCATAGATTATTCTCTTTTTTTTTAATTTGATGTAGTTTTATAGGAGTTAATATTGTATGAAGAAACATTTGGATGAGTTGTATCGTTTTGTATCTTGTCCATTTTTCTATGATATTGTATAACGGTTTATCGTTGATCTTCATTAATTCCCAATAGTGTTTTCCAGGACCAAGTCTAATTTTGTTTTTCCATAAGTCTAGTTTCCTTTTTTGTTGTTGTTTAACTATATACTTGAAATTGTGAAATGGAAGTTTTATGTTGTATCTAATGCCAGTTGTAGTCGCTTTTCTTGATAGTTCATCCACTAATTCATTAAATTTTATGCCTACATGACCCTTGGTATAAAATAGATTGATTTGAAAATTCTTGTTTTTTAGAGCGAAGTAGCTAGATTTAATTAACATGATATTCCATGATGTACAAGTTGACCATTTAGGATGATTTATGGCTGTTATAACACTTAAAGCATCGGTGCATATGCATGCATTCTTTATCTGTAGCTTATTGATTAATAAGAAAGCTTGACGGATTCCAAACGCTTCTGCTTCAAATATTGACGTACTTTTTGGTAATTTGTATTGTTTTTCAATTTTGTACTTAGGAATGATAACCGCAGTACCAACTGGGTTATTTTGCTGTTTTGATCCATCGGTGAAGATGAATGTACAATCATCTGACAACTGATCTTTATAATAATTCCAAATGTTTTTATGTATGTTTGGCAATTTCTCTTTTGAGTGAAATTGTATGTAGTTCGGTATTATTGATGGTATTTTAATTAAGTTTACTTTATACTGAAATATAAATGGAGTTATTGAAGGAACTTTAGAGATACTTGACTTATATTGGTTGTATTCAATATATACATGAAATATCCAAGGAAGTCTTTTTTGATATGGCGTGTTTTTCTTTGTATTTATTATTATTAATTTGTCCAAGTATTTGAATAATAGAGTCGAGTTTTTTCCCATTCTTGAAAGTAGATAATTCGCAGTAAGTTTATATATTTGAATTTCAATAGGAATATTATTAGAAATTTCTAAAAGTGCATTCTTTGGACAATATGACGGTTGTGAGTAAATTATCTTCGCTGTATCATATTATAATTGCTGAATTTTGTCGTAGAATTGTGATCATTGTTGAGAGTAAAATATACTTCCATATAATATTTTTGCCATTATGGTGTTATTTATTATTTTATTGAGAATCACAGGATTTATGCCCCATTTTCTTGCACTTAAGCTTTTCATTATATTCATATAAAGTTGCGATTCATTGAATAAATATTTTAAATGACCTTTCCATGTTAATTGTTGATCTAAATTGAGACCTAAATATTTCAATTGCTTCGTGAAATTTAGATAAGAGTCCTTAATTTTGAATTTTGGAACTGTTTTTATTTTTTTCTTCGTAAAAATGATGTATGAAGATTTGGACCAGTTGATATCTAAACCATTTAGGAAGCTCCATTGTTGAAGGATCTCCAATGCTTTGTTCAATTTTTCTGCCGCCGTATCAACTGTTGAAGACGCTTCCCAAATTATTACGTCATCAGCATATGCTTGTACATTGGTTATTTGTTTTAATTGATATATTAGGTCTCTTATAAATAAATTAAATAATAATGGGCTTAATTTGCTTCCTTGTAAAAGTCCTAAGGACGTAGTTCTTGCCTTAGTCATGAATTTATTAATTTTTATATGAACTTTTCTATCAAAGAGGATGTTATGAATTGTTCTAGTAAATTTTATTGGTATTTTTAGTCATACTAGTTTTTGTATTAATATATCTAAGTTAACAGAGTCGTAGGCTTTCTTGAAATCAATACTGATAGCTATTAGAAATTTTTGTTGTTGAAAGGAACACCAAATGTCTAAGATTAATGGAGCTATTGCGTCATAAGTTGAGCTGTTTTTTCTAAACCCCGACATATTTTCTGGCAGAAGTTGATTATGTTCCACAAACCACTGTAGTCTATTCAATATAAGTTGTTCAAAGATTTTAAGACTGCATGGTAATAATGCTATGGGTCTATAGTTTTTAGCTATGTTACATTGTGTGTTAGATTTTAGGATAGGAATTACTAAAGATTTTTTCCATAATTTAGGAATGTTTCCAGTATCCCAAATTTGGTTAAATGCATTAAGTAATACTTGTTTCCCTTCTTCTGTTAAATTTTTATAATGCCAGTAATGAATCCCTTCAATGCCCGGGGCAGAATTCTTTTTTTGTTTATTTAATGCTATTTGTAATTCTAATTTTGTAAAAGATTCTTCAAGTTCCGATGGTGTTGATAAATTGAAGTATGCTTGTAAAAATGATCTATCCGTATGAGACGTATCTGGGGTAAGATTTCTGTGGAAGTCTTCTATCCATTGTTGTTCAAGCATTGTATTAGAATTCGGTTGTTTATTAAACTGATTGAACTGATTTCTGAAAAATTTCCATATTGTAGATTTAGGTGTTTGGTACGTGAGTGAATTACAAAAATTTATCCAACAACTCCTTTTAATTTGATTTAGAATTCTAGTGGTTTTTGCTTTTATTTTTATGTACTGAAGGAAGTCTTCCTTGCTTCTATTTTGATAGAAATTCCGAAAAGCTTTTTGTCTCATGTTGATTGCTTTTTGTGCCTCAATATTCCACCATGGGTTTGCTATTTTGTTTTTTATGATATTTTTTATGAACAGCCTGAGCCCTGTCTGTAAGATATTCCGATTTTGTATTTGCAACCGACTTTATTATTACGTTATTCAGATCATTCAAGTTATCCTTTCTTATATTGTCCTGATTTAAATTTGTAGATATCATGTTATTATAAATTGCAATTATAAATTGCAAAATTATAAATTATAATTTTGTTAAATTGCAATTTATAATAACTGACCAGTTTAATTTAGTTTCAATTCTGTTTACCATAGAATAGTGTATCTTATCCTGAAGAAATTGATCATGTCTTTTTACAGATATAGGATGCGTATAAATGATTATAGGAAGATGATCACTGCCAAATGAATCGTAATGTACTTTCCATGAAGCTTGAATATATAGAGGAATTTTACATAAAGAAATATCTGGAACACTCACACCCTCTAAGGTTATTCTAGTGGGTGTTCCATCGTTTAACAATAAGTACGGAGAAGTTAGTAATGCTTGATTAAAATTTTTTCCAGCTTTATTTATTTTTGTGCTACCGGTTAGAGAAGATTGTGTATTAGTGTCTCCTAAGATATAATCAAACTTATTCTGATGTTGAAAAATATCAGACCAGAATTTACTATTAGGTATAACATCAGGTGGTACATATAAGTTTAAAAATGTTGTGTTCGCTATTTCAATACCATGCATTTGAACATTTTGATATGTATGAGCAAATTGTGAATTTACCTGTTTAAACGAAATATTCTTATGGATGATGGTTGCCAAACCTCCATAACCATCTGATCTCAAATGTTCTAATACTACATAATTTTTAATATGAATTGGTATATTGGGTTTTCCCCATGTCTCTTGGATAAACAAAATATCTGGTTCATACGTTTGAATAAGATGTCTTATAGCATATTGTTTAGTAAAATAACTCTGACAATTCCATTGAATTATTACCAAACTCTTCCTAAAAATACTATCCATTACCAAGTAGTAAACACAATTTTTTTTAAAATTATATATACATATCGGAAGGATAACTATAATCTATGTCTAGATTTGAACTTTTTTTTTATTTATTCATGTATGGAGATGAGAAGATCATAGAGAGGTTGTGCTAGTTTTTCAATTGTTTCACTATTGATGTCACCATTGATTGAGATAAGTATATTTCCTAAAATTTGTTTTATAGCTATCTTTGTTTTTGTTATGTGAAAATTTGTTTTTTCATTTCACTCATATGATAGCTCTTTGGATTCTTGAGAAGTTTGATTCTGCGAATATGACCATAATCTTTTGGAATAATCCATATTAGTGTTCCCTTTGAGACCTTTTGTCTCTCCTATCTGCTTAGAGATTACTCGCTGATCCTTAGAGGAGTACGTGTTATCTTTCGAGAAGTGTCCCTGTGTGGAACCAAACTTGTAATTAGTATCCCAATTTTGTAATGTAGTTTTATTATTGAAGTTTTTACTTGTTTGAGCAGGCGATGGTTGCTCTTTTTTGTTGCTGACATTAGAGTTATAACCTTTTAATACTCTATCATTTGAAAATCTATGACTTGTTGCAGTCACTGAATTATCAGCATTTCTACGTCGCTTCCATGGATTAGGGGAGTGATCCCTTTGTACTATCTGAGAGCTGGTTATTACAGGAGACTTCATTGTTTGCATTTCAGGATTTGTAATACTAAATTTATTTGAGATTTCCGTGCGATTCATTGGTGATTCCTTGACTACCTTGCTGTAAAGTGATATCCCTTTATTATGTGAGATTTTACCAATTTGAGCACTAGCTTCGTTGAAGGATATATGCTGCTGTGCCATAATCAGCATGATTTTCTTTTGCCTATGTCTTTCTGGACAGTCGGTAAAAAGGCATCATGCTCTTCACCACAATGGATACAATTGACCGTGTTTGTACATGTTTGGGATTGGTGATCTTGAGCACATTTGTGACAAAAGTGTCTTTTAGCTTTACATGTGCGATCAGTGTGGCCATATCGTAGACACAGTTTACACTGTCTAATTGCCGGTAAGTATGGATCAACTCTCAGTTTAAGATAAAATACTTTTACTTCAAGTGGTAAATTTTGGGAATTAAATGTGATTATTATAGTAGGGGTTGTTATTTTTTTACGTTCTTCATTAAATCTATAAATTCTTCTTATTGAAATTATAGGTACATCACATTTGATTTCCTGAAGTAGTTCATCTACTTCTACTGTTGGGTCCACATCTTTAACTACACCCATAGTATAAATGGCGTGGTTGGGTATAAATGCAATCCAATCTTGTTCTTTGAGGATGGGATGTAACAGGAAATTATTAGCTTTCATGCCATTGTTGAAGTAAATTTTAACTAGATTTTTCCCTATTATTTGAAAATTAGTAATGCCTTCTATGCCTGCCAGATAGAGTTTCCTACTGATGGACATTAGATGTTTTCGACCTAAATCATCTTTGTTTGATTTTAGAAAAACAAAGAAAGGACCTGTATGTAGTAAAGTATACCTATTGATAAGGTCATTATTTTCCTTCTGATTTTCTCTTAAGGAAACTGAATATTGTTTTGACTGCTCTTCAATTGAACATGTAACCGTATCTATTTTTGTGTTTTTGTTTTGATAACCAGTAGTATCCAATTGGATACCTTTTTCTATATTCTCTTCATTATGTTCTATATCTTTTACCGGTATGGAGATTTCCATATCATTTCCTTCCGCCATTTTTTGATTGTTAGGTATATACAAGCATGTTATAGGACAAATCAAGATATTTACAACTTATAACTAAACCACAAAATTAATGCACTAAAAAGTAAGAAACTCAATTGGCTAACACACACATAAACACTGAGAACTGCAAAAATAAGAATAGATTAAAAAGCTTAGATCTCACCACAAACTGGAGTTCGTGTATTCTCTTTTTCTTAGTGATTGTTTTCACTGTAACACTAATCTAGCCTTTTAACCCGTAAGTAAATAATTGTTTGTGTTTTATTGAGAAGACAAATCTTTCTTGAATTATTCACTTTCCAAAAAGCAAAACCTTAGATCACAACTCAAAACATTTTCCTGGCAACACCAATTATTGTTCACACATATCAAACGCAGATCCTTTATTTATCCGCCATGTTTTTCTCTGTACCTGGTTTTGCTGTCTTTACACATGTAGCAACGTCCTCGTTTCAATTCTCGCTGCATAGGAGCATGCTCTTCAGAGTTAATCCATATAACCTTGCAGCTGATTTTCGAAGATCAGTAGGATTGCGTTTATTTTGTGCTCTCTGCATCAACTGGCTCTGTATCAATTCTTTAGACAATTATTTAGACATCGGTATACGAGCAGTCGTGATGTTACTAGAACGAGAACGAATATTCACATTTCCTTTTTTTCTCTCTCCATTTCGTGTCCTTGTCTCTACCTACAAAATATTTGTGCACAGTTTATTCAAAATCAGAACTTCCATCAGTTTCCTCCTTCATTACTAGTATAATGATCACTAGGCACACAAAAGTCAGGATCACAATCTTCATCATCTTCTTTGCAAGCTGCATCACTTAGTTCTTGCTCTAACATGTCCCTTATTCTTTGAACATATGCCTCATAGCTTTCGGCCATGCTTCACTTGAATATATATATATATACCGGGTGCACCATTTATAATGTCCCACCTTTATAACAGAGAAACCAAGAGAGAGAAAGGTACGAAACTTTGCACAAAGCAACTACAGGAGGGGGGACATCTATCCATATATTGGGTAACATCACCAGGTGAACAGTGTTGCCAACCCAGTATAAAGTTATGATTTTTTAAATGGAATGACCTAAATTTAATTTCATAATTCAAATCAGCAATTAAAACAAAGACGAAAGAGATGACACTCGTAGATCAGTGTTGCATACTTTTTGAGAAATAACGTTAAACATGTGTCAAATTTGAATGCCTTTAGCACACACAAGGATTGAAGTAGAAACTATTTGTGCACATTAAATGAAATATTGGGAAGAACTCTTTAAAATGACTTCAAGTTTAGAAGGATCAGTTAAATAGTGTTGCCACAACAGAAGAGAGAAAAGTTGAATTTGGAAATAGTGCAATAACTTGGAAAAGGTCCCTAGCACAGTATGGTTTAAAATTCATAGAGCAAATCAGTATGTCATAAGGATCATTTTCACGTTTATTTGAGATCGATAAGTCAAGTACTAACCGAGATATTCGGTACTTTGTAAAAGCTGAGAATTTTGTGCTGTACAAGATGGTAACGCTGTTCCAAAATTCCCTTTTATCCCTCAGCGTTGGAGAAATTGTGAAGAAATGATCGAAACGAGATAAAACATTAATGAATGGACATACAATAAAATGAAACCCATTTGAGTTTTTGAAGGGACTAATTAAACGTAATTTGGATATAAATTGTTCTTGAGTTAGTAATACGAATTCACGTTTGAACAAGATGGTAGAAATACGTTTACGAGAGTCACCTAATAGCAATTTCGTGCAGTGAATATATTTATTTTCGTGCAATTTTAGGGGAGTAATATCGAAACAATTCAATATTATCTGCAAATATTACCGACTTGTTGCCATTTCTTTTTAAAACACAAATGAATGAAATAAGTAACAGTTTGTTGCAATTGAAACAATACAAAGGGTGTTTTGCCAGCACAATTTTTTTGTCTGTGTTGTAGCTGCTGGATGTAACCAATATAATTACTCACTTCCTTCGTTTACACGTCTAAGGGGATCATTCGGAAGCAGTGTTCAAGAAATTGCACAGACAAGAAATGCAAGAAGTCACTATAACTGCTATGCCGATGATCACTAACAAAATATTAAATATTGCTTTGCATTGACGCAATCCATATAGGAATTATTCCCCAAAGTTTCTCACATTACCCATTAGGTCACGAAACAAATTTCTTTGTGTGGTATAGCTACATTGTACATATGAACTCACACTTAGGAACTTAAAATTTTAGTCATTGGCCCTAACTGAGATTTTTTTTTTATTTATTATTATTTTGCTACGATATTATAAATCTCTGCAAAGGTTAGCTGTATGAATTGTAGCCTATATGCCCCAATGAAATAGGCATTTTTCTGGAAATACATAATTATATGTACCATAAAATTCGTGTATTTTTTAAATTTCTACTTGTCAACTGCCGCTAAAGGCGGATTTTCATGTGTCCTTTACCTCCGTGAGTTGCGAGCGATTGTGCTAAACAGCCAATGAAATCACGCATCGGAGATGGCGCGCTACACTCGCGTCAGAGTAGAAATTTGTTCAATTCTGACGGAAGTAGCGCGCGTACACTATTGTATTCACTGACTAACATGGCGGAAGTCGCAAACTTTCTATTTTACGCATGCGCATTAGCTAGGGAGTAGTAATTTGGCGCAATACACGCACGGATGTATGAAAACGAAAATAATTTACGGTGAATACGCTACATGTGATTTACGGTGAATACGCTAACTTGTCAAACTGCACGTTATCTTCTGTATTTGTCAGTTCATTTATTGAACGTGTAGTTACAATTTAACGAATAAGTTTGATACGAGCTACTGCCTTTCATTTGAAGCTCGATATAATGTTTTAAGCACATATTTAGGAATATTTCTCGTGCACCTTTACTTTTGACGCACCACTCGAAATAATTGTTCAAAAATTACAATTCTTTTACAAATTCCTTCTTATTGTTTACTAAATTATTTGCGCTGGCCGGCATGGAAAAATGTCAATTGGCATAGTTAAATTTCAAGGGGACCATCATAATCATTTGATGAAAAATTAAAATTCTTCTAGGATTTGCGTGTAAATACGTCGTCCAAATGTATGCATAAAAACTGCAATGCAAAAAACAAGAAACAACCTGTGCTAGTAGGCCACTAAAAAGCACGAATCCTACCTAACTGAGTCACAGCAGGGCGATGCTGGAGGGCGTAAGCTCTAGAGTGGGGGTGAGTCAGCGAAGGTTGGTATATGAAAAAATGAGGATAGTGAAAACGAGTGAATGTTGGCAATGATATGAGTTTCAATAATAGTTGTCACGGTTTCATACATATAGCGTTCCACTTGTAAACATAAAACACAACTTTTGTACACTGTGCACAAATAGAGCACCGGTGGAAAATAGTTTCTAATAAAACCATCATTTATATGCACTCACTTATTTTATCCGTAATAAAGTACTCGTAAGGATTTTACACTATACTTGGCGTCACCCGAATTAACGTGTGGCATCAACCAATAAACTCACAATGCGCTGTTACTAAACCTTCATGGAGGAATGCAATCATTCATAATTAATTTTGTTCGTATTTGTATACAATTATGAATAATTAGGTGCCTCCTTGAAGGTATAGTAACAGCGCACTGCGAGCTTGTTGGCTGATGTCACACGCCAATTCGAGGGACTCGAACTATAGTAACCTACACTTGTAAACATAAAATACAGATGTATTACTTTGTATTTAACTCTATCGCTTGCAGAAAATTGTTCTTTATAAGTATGTCTTTTCATGCGAAGTACGGAATTTTACATGTAAATTTTTCAAAATGTGGTGCGCCAAAAGTAAACCAGCACCATATATACTATAAATTCAAAGCTAAATAAATTGATCAAAATGGAAGTAGTAAGACTGACGTAATGTACTATACACAGGCTCACGCACAACAATACTTGATATGTTTAACTTTTGTAATATAGTGCTGATGGGGTTCACTAAAAACTTAGGTGGTTTTTTTCTTTCTTTTTGTCCTTGAACATAAAATATGAGTTAGGATACATAGGTTGGCTTTGGTTAGCTTAGTTTAGTATACATTTGGTAAACTCCTATGATACTGCAGCAAACATAAAAATTTGTGAATTGTGCATTAATATCACAAAAATCACAGCTTCAAGTTTTCTCTTACATACGCAGCTGCTTGGTCGTAATTAATGAACGTCTTAAAATGTTTTATACGGCTTCATTCTGCAGTATATTGTGTTAACGAAATGTTAGTTTGGCTTTTTTATTTTTTGCGATACTCGTTATGCAATTATAATATTTATTGCACTAGCAGCGTTCACCCCGCTTCGCTGCGGTCACCCCGGAACGCAATAAACTTTGTTACTTAGATAATTTTTACTTTTTCGCTTTCAAGTGATATGATAAAAACCATAGAAGATTGCACTAATGTTAACATTATATCGCCTGTCATTTATGTTAACCCGCCCCGCTTCGCTGCGGTCACCCCAACCCGCCCCGCTTCGCTGCGGTCATCCCGGAACGCAATAAACTTTGTTACTTAGATAATTTTTACTTTTTCGCTTTCAAGTGATTTATAGCGCCTGTCAGTTATGTTAACCCGCCGAGTCACAGGGTCATGCGGGTTGCATATAAATACGTTTATTTTTATACCTATGATGAACTAATAACAAAGGATTTGTACGTATGGACACCTGAATGGTCAATTATCTCAAGACACTGGTAATTGAAAATTAAAGTGATATGATAAAAATCATCTAGGGTCCACATCCTAACAACCCCCCAAAAATGAAAGAAATCGGTTCAGCCGTATTAGCGTGATGAGCGGACAAAGGATTTTTTGTACGTATGGACACCTGATTGGTCAATTATCTCAAGACACTGTTAATTGAAAATTAAAGTGATATGATAAAAACCATCTAGGGTCCAAATCCTAACAACCCCCCAAAAATGAAAGAAATCGGTTCAGCCGTATTAGCGTGATGAGCGGACAAAGGATTTTGTGCGTTCTCTTTTATATATATAGATTATTTGCGTTCGTTTGCGACCCGCATATTTTACGAACATTATTACAAATTTAGACTCATATACTGTTATTTAGCGTGGCACATAAACTGTTAGTTGTTATTGTACCAATAGTTTCTAATGTTTGCATTTAGTGTTTAGATGTACCGTTACGTACAATATTATGTGCTAGCCTCTGTTCGGAATATTTTTTGCAATATATTGTACGACAGTCATTTCAAAAGCTCTGCAGGCTGAAAGATGCTATGCAAGTAAATAATTCATTGTACAAAATACCTTTACAGGCCTTCAATACAATATCCATACTTGTTTATGACAGCTTCCCAACATTTGGCAAATTCTGTATTCTGGATAGGGTACCTTCATTGTTGAGGTGTCTGATCACTCGGGTCACCTCACTGAAAGCTTCGTCAATCGAATCGAAACGTATTCCACAGAGTGGTTCTTTTAATTAGGGGAAAGACTCAAAGTCTGGCAGGTTGAAATTAGGACTATATTTGGAAGGGAAGTATTTCCCATCCATACTTGTTAAGTGTCACCCTCACTTGTAGGGCAGTATGCGGCCTTGCATTATCGTTCAGAATGAGGACAACAGCTGCAAGCATGTCAGGATTTCTTTCAATAATTTTCGGGCGCAAAACATTTTGCAGAAACAGCTTGTAGTATGGGTCTGATATAGACGTCCCCTGTATCACTCTATTGTAGCCATCTCTCCATCCGTATCACACGCGATCATCGTGAGTTAAACGTTTGATTGTTGCCGTCGGAATTTTTCGGGCGTGAAGTCTGAACTGTTTTATTGTGACGACTGAAACTTCAGTTCTGGTCAAATTCTCGTATCCAGGTTTCATCAATTGCAACAGTCGTTTGGAAAAATTTATCTCCTTCTGTTTGATAACGTTGGAACAATTTTTCTGGGAATCTTATCTTCTCAGTAATGATTATGTAAAGTGAAGTGACAAACATTTTGGCCTCATATGCAATTTTTTTACATGTTTTCGTCGACCCTCTCTCAAAATGTCATTTACAATAATCTTATGGGTGTAATCTGTTGCAGTCAAGGATGTTATAAAATAGAGAATCTGCCCAGACATATCTTCAACGTATGAACTGAATGAAGCCAAATAAAAAAAAGGAGCATCATCTAAGCCGGCACGTCTGATAGATTACTCTCTTTTCCGCCATGATTGTTGGCTCGAAACATTATGATCTTAGTGTTGCGAAGTGGGCAGAGTAGGTGTGGCGAAGCTGTGACGTTTGGCTTCACGATTTTGTTGTATGGGCAGATCCTCTATTTAATAACATCCTTGCTTGCAGTTGATTGTCTTTCACTTCTTGGGGTGTCCGCATTGCTTACACGATCTTTACGGAAACGAGCTGAGCACCCTAATACAGTGCTATGATCCACTACACTATTTCGGCAAACCTCCTGCAAAATTTTGTAAATTTCAGTTGGATTCTTTCCACATAGAGTTTTGATTTTTTATTGGAATGCTTATCACCATGTGTAACACAACCTCGGTTAGGTTCACCACTGAATTTCTCAACACAGTTTTGCAAACCACAAAACACAGAAACAATCGTCAAGCCCAAACTCTGACCCACAACTAACCTAAAAGTGACTCAAACGGTCGTGCATAGGCTGTGTGCAAGACTTTTGAAATGACCCTCGTACTTATACCTGGACCCTCCCACTTTGTAATAGTTTGCGTCAAGACAAAGCGGAAATAAGCATTTCGGTTTTACTTTCGCGTGGTGACGTATTTGTTTTCTACGGACACAGTCCCACGTTTGCTTATCCTGAGCTCCAAGAATATGTTATATCATAATTACTACTTAGCACAGGATTGTGCTTGTTTCTCTCCCTTGTCTTCCTTTACGCGCATACACACTGTCGCTGACATGCCTCCTCCATACGGACAAAAGCCCGTGTGAGTTTCCAACTTGGTTCTCTTCAAATAGATGAAATGATATGAAGTTTGTACGTGTTTTTTCGAGAATAATCACTTTTCAGACATATCATTTTGCAGTGTATCATAAATCTGTATTCAATTATTGTGAAGCATTGTACAAAAAGCAAAAGATTTTGATTGGATTATAATAGGAAAATTGTGTGCTTATGCCATCTTAAAGTTAAACTGCGAGGGCACGGTTGGTCGGTGGTAGAGCGCTTACCTCTGGTGCGTGGGGTCCCTGATACGATTTCCGATCCAGTATGTTTGTGGTGGATAACATCGTGTTCATGGGGTTATCGGGTACTCTCGCTTTCTCTCACATTCTCATCCCATTAATTCTTGTATCATCAGTCACTTGCATTTATCATTGTATTATTGTCCCCTTTAACCTAAATGGCATAAACGTGGGACGTTATACCGAAAGTTACCTGCGCTAAGGAATACAATGTCGCATATAATTTGCAGAAGTTTTATGGAATACTCTTTACACAGTATGTTACACTATTTTGTTTACAAGCATTTCCAACTTTGCTAACGCGCCTGGTCCCTATAGACACCCTGAGTTTCCACTAGTTCCGCCCTGCCCTGACTTGGTTAAATACTTCCTTGCTTTTTGTGACCGTCCAGCACAGATTTGATCATGTTCTTTTTCATATTGTACTCGTTTACTCGTCAGCTCAATACGGATCCAAACGTTCATGGACCCATCAGGTTCTCAGTTTCTTAACTGATCAGATACGGTACATTTCTTGTTTTTAATGGGCACCTAACATAGGTTGTTTGGTGTTTGTTCCACTATAGCTTTTATGGCATATTTCTACGTGCTGTACTTAAAAAAAAAATATTAGTACTTAATTTCGTGGTGAATGAAATACAAAATAAGTTGTGTGTGTTCCCCTAAAATTGGACAGTACCGGTACGTATAAACATTCGATGATCTGAAAAATTTTGCTACCATTTAGCAGAACTTAGCCTATGTATTTTCAATTAAAATTTGACAACTATTAATATCTACGTTTTATTGTCTTTTCTAACTTATATTCAGGAGAAAGCAATTAAATTAAAGAAATATATGTTTATGTTTATCAAGAAACAATTATTCGTAACATACATAACAAAATTCGTGAAACAGAAAAAATATTCTGTTTCCTTATTGTAAATAGTTTGCTTTACTTCGGCATGTCACAGATTACTACTTTATTATTTCTCCAACGCAGAGGGATAAAAGGGAATTTTGGAACAGCGTTACCATCTTGTACAGCACAAAATTCTCAGCTTTTACAAAGTACCGAATATCTCGATTAGTACTTGACTTATCGATCTCAAATAAACGTGAAAATGATCCTTATGACATACTGATTTGCTCTATGAATTTTAAACCATACTGTGCTAGGGACCTTTTCCAAGTTATTGCACTATTTCCAAATTCAACTTTTCTCTCTTCTGTTGTGGCAACACTATTTAACTGATCCTTCTCAACTTGAAGTCATTTTAAAGAGTTCTTCCCAGTATTTCATTTAATGTGCACAAATAGTTTCTACTTCAATCCTTGTGTATGTTAAAGGCATTCAAATTTGACACATGTCTAACGTTATTTCTCAAAAAGTATGCAACACTGATCTGCGAGTGTCATCTCTTTCGTCTTTGTTTTAATTGCTGATTTGAATTATGAAATTAAATTTAGGTCATTCCATTTAAAAAATCATAACTTTATACTGGGTTGGCAACACTGTTCACCTGGTGATGTTACCCAATATGTGGATAGATGTCCCCCCTCCTGTAGTTGCTTTGTGCAAAGTTTCGTACCTTTCTCTCTCTTGGTTTCTCTGCTATAAAGGTGGGACATTATAAATGGTGCACCCGGTATATAACTATACGACAAGTGCTTAAAAAACATGCAAATCAATACACGGAAATATGAAGTTTTCTCTTCTAAAATCGCTACTTAATATTATTTAATCGTGCTAGTAAAAATAACATCACTGGTAACGTTGGGTCTGTCTGGCCCACTCTATGAAAAAGCACGCGGCACACAATAATGACCAAGCGAAAACTAAAACAGGTTACGTATGATTAACCTAGAACTTAGGACCGGAAGGTAGGGGGAGGATGCAGCAGTTCGAGTGTTGCCAACTAAAGTTATATTATTTTTTGTAAAGGCTTGGGTCTCACAGGCCCAACGTTACCAGCGTAGTGTTAATGTATCTGGACGTAACATGCACGATCTTGAATTTACTGAACTGGTTTACTCATCGTAAGTGTATGGTAGCATGTACAAACAAGATGAAACATGAATTTTCCTCTTCACCCCCTTCCTCTTCATGCATACACAATCATCTGTATGCATAGTGTTGTTATTCTGAGCTGGACAGCGAGTGGAGTAACATGTCTTTGAGTGCTTGTGCATCAACTACGGACACCAAGAAAGAGTACTTGTTAAATGTTGAATATGGACTTAATTTAATGAAAACCAAATTAATTTGTATTGGACTGGATAGTGATACATTTTAACCAGTGATTCGTGTTGGCAAAGGACTTGTGTTTGGAGTGGAGTTAAATTTGGCAGAGTGGGAGAAACTTGTACATTTACCCCATTTGTTACGGACTATTTAAATTCTCAAGTGGAAATTACATTTATAAAATCTCTTGGTCGAAAAACGAACTGGTGGTGCGATAACTAATGGGTGAAAAATTAGTGATGTTAGAGAAGAAAGGAACGCTTCATGCTCCTCGAAACACTATGTACTTAACTTCAAGTGATTGGCTTTATTTCTTGGAAATATTACCGTATATTGAACATGCTGTGAAAAACAGTAAAGTTTGCAGAGTTGTGCTACGTGAATATTTTGACTTGTGTACAGATACTATTCGTAATCATGCACAATTGCAGTGTCTTACATGCAGAGGACTTGCCGGAATCCATACCTGTGTAGACGAACATAGTATTATTAATGGTATGAACATCAGTTTTCCAAGTGTCTCTCTTGATAAGAATAGTGATGTGAACATTGATGAACGAATAAAATTGGAAATGAAAGTATTTTGCAAACAAAAACTCATAGATTCAATTATGACTAATTTGTTTGATAGTGTATCGACACAGCCATGGTGGGAGGAAACCGATACTCAGCCTTCGGAGGGTAGCAATGAAGTGAACGTCTCTTCATAAAGAAGAAGAAAAATGATTTGTTTTTTTTTCATATATACTAATCAACGTAATATCAAATGTAATAAAAATATATATAGTGAAAGTGAAATGTTTTATTTGTGTGCTTTGTGTTCGTTTCATACACCTCAATATGATAGGAATTTAATTTTTTTATACGAAAAAATGCTAACATATTTTTCCTCGTATATTATAAGTGATACGTATAATAATAATAATAATAATAATAATAATAATAATAATAATAATAATAATAATAATAATCATAATGAATTAAAATTCTTGAAATGAATGTTAAAATAAAAATTAGTATTTGAAATTATTATTATTATTATTATTATACAACTTTGTCTTAAGTATGATAGGACTTTTTTATTTTTTTAAAAAAGGAACTAAAATAATTAATATTAAAATTTTAAAAACAGAAGTCCTATCATCATAATATTGAATTCACATACTTGATTTAATTTACGAAAGAATAACTGATTA
Source organism: Thermobia domestica (assembly GCF_964235325.1). Lineage (NCBI taxonomy): Eukaryota > Metazoa > Arthropoda > Insecta > Zygentoma > Lepismatidae > Thermobia > Thermobia domestica. Next base: position 245,877,843 of record NC_137456.1, on the reverse strand, counting down.
AGTATTTGAATTCATTATTATTATTATGTAGTTATTTGATTACATCATTGAATTAAAAATCAGCTTTAGAATCTTTTTTTTAAAAAAAACACTATGAAATTCTTTAATTCAATGACTTAAAAATATGTTTTATGATATGTGTATTTAATTACATAATTGACCGTAAAACATATTTATTTATTAGGAAACGGAGAAAATAAGAAGTAAAACATTTGTTTTTAAAGAGAAAAAAGGATACAAAGTATTTATTGCTGATGAAACTATTTACAGAATTAAAACGACGGTAAGTATAGTACATTTTTAAAAGAACGTTAGATTTTTTTTTCATTGTTCAGTTGATGTTAACTTCACAACTGCCATATACTGTTCACTGATGATGACTATACACAGTTCAATTAATGATACTACTGTTGTTGATGATGGTGATGAAACGTAGATAGAAGTCATAGTGTACGATGATGATTATGTCCATACTCACGATGACGATCTTTTACTCTCTGAAATGAAAAAAATTGAAAAACAAACTTAAAATTTATTTTATCTATAATCATGAACAAATAAAACAACAAATGATAATACATACAAACACATTATAATAAAGAAGAAGAAGAAGAAGAAATGGCTACTTGCAATAATATGAAAAGAAAGTAATCAAAAAAAACGAACAAGAAGAATGAAGACATGATTACCTGTAAAAGTAAATACATCAAGCGACGATCATTTTTTTCTGGAGTTGATGAGAAAGTGTAATGAAATTCATTTAAAGACTATCCTCTAGCTTTGAAGCATAGGAAAAGATATGAATAATGCCCACATAGGGACGATTTCACACTTTGAATTTGTTTATTATTAAAGGTATAAGAAGTGGGATTTCTACGTAGAAATTGAATATGTTGCATTACATATGGAGGAAATTCAAATGTATCGAAGTAGTGGGCACGTCCATCAGTATGAATTTATACGGAAATCCAGTGTGTGCCAAGTGTGTTCGAGGGATCTGTATTTATGATGATAGCTGCAGGTAGTGGAACATGTGTTGGTAATTCATTGGCTGCATATACGCCAACGAAATGATTTTAAAATAAAGAATTTGTTTGCAAAGCATTCAATAAATCTAGTGTAGAGGACATCATGTATAAAAATGCAGACATGTACATATATGATATGTTTAAATAACGTACCTTTAAAAATCCATGATGATGTTCCTCTGATGATCCACTTCTAAGAGAGATTGGAATTCTCCATACGTGATGCTGGAGATAGGTGCTGGTAGAGGCTTCGTAAAATGAATTTCCAGACGAACACAGCCGTGACGTATAAGGTTCCAATGCTGCACAGCGCTGGCTTCTCCATCTTGAGTAATGTCGAAAACAAAGATAGTGTACCCTTGAGTAAAGGCAAGGCGAGGAATATTGTTGCCATGATTGGAAAAGTGAATACCTGATCCACAGAATAAGGTATGATATGAGGAGAAAATAGAGGTTGTTTTCGAAATTTGGTTGTAATGGTTTTGAAGGTACAGGTTTTCCATCAATGTATAGAGAGAAGAAATTGTTGTCAAAATGTTTGAAATGAAATGGATTTGAAGTTATTGTTCCTGTATAGGCATCATTTTGTGTAAATGCCACAATCACTCGAGTTGGTAATACTCCCATATATAAATTATCAATTGTTTTTGATTGAAGATCTTTTGGAATGACAAATGACTTCATTTGCACTCTTGCGAGAGGATATTTGGCTGTTGTTGATTGTAGAAGCATGTTATGTGCTAGTTTTATTGTAGGACTAACATTAATCTTTATAATATGTAAAGCAGCGTCTAAAATATTCACTTTAGCCTCAACAGACGAATCACTAGCGACGAGACAAAACTTTGGCTTTGCAGGAATTAACTTGAGACGTACTTCTACTCCTTGGATTAAAAATTTATCTTGATTAAAAATATCACAATGAAGATGTCCAAGCATGTCGAATTTTGCACTTTGTTTTGTTAATTCATAACGTTGTTGAAATCCTCTATTACCACTAGATGTTGCATCCATATGTCCAGCAGTATCTTGAAACCAGAATGCACATTGAAGATGAGTATTTTTAGCAGAATCATCATAATTTAACAGTTTTTCAATGTATGATCGATATGGATGATTATGAGATGGAAATGAAATCAGTTTGTTATTTAAGTACACTTCCACTTCACTGAACATAGAATTTAAAAAGTCATTAATAGGAGCCACAGCTTTATCAATTTCAACAAATGCTGATCCATCAGGCTTAACGAATTGAGCTTCGATGTAAAGAAGAGTATGTGGTAGATCTATGTATTCATCACTTCTTCCTGGGATGACAAACTCTATGGGAGCATTATCAGCTAGTGAACTGATTGGTTTGTATGCAACAACATGATTATCCAATATACTGGTTTGCGTTGGTTTTGTAGAAAAAATATCTAGTTCACTTTTTACACACTCGCAGGATTGATGATGTAAGAAAGCAATGTTGGTGATGATTTAATCAAAGATATCGTGTAATAACTTCCTCTTCTTATAAGACTGATTTTTTTTTGTTTTCTGTGTACGTTTCCTCTTGCTCTTCTTCTTCTTGCGCTTGATGATGTGTAATGATGAAGGGTTAAAGATGGAATGATGTGTAATTCTTCTTTTCCTTCGTTGATATCCACATCCTAGCATAGATTTCAGTTCAGTTTTTGCTTTGTCTTGTAAGACGGATCTCGCTTCACCCATTCGTTTATGAAAGGATTCGTTAATAGGTTGATTATCGATGATAACATCAGTAATAACGTTTGCTCCAGATTTTAATAATTCCTTTCCTACTGTTTTATCTTCTTGTTTTACTAGTGGCATGACAGAACGAAATAATCCTCCAAGGTGACTTCCAATACCATGTCCAACTTGATAAGGGGAACCAACATAAACGTTTCCAGTTCCAGAAAGAGCTTGTTTTTGAAAATATTGTAAATATGGATCATTCATATTTGTCGATGTTGACGCACTGGTCGAAAATGTAGTTTAACGCATACAGTTCCGAAAGTGAATGCCAGTGGAGAGCGTGTACTATTTCTTATATCTATTTTTATGTGTTCAAAATGCATCTTCTCTATAGGCACATAATGTGGAGGATTAAACATTTCTATAACCCTTTCAGACCTGGTGGTCACATTTGTGTACATTAAGTTTTAAGCTTAATATAATTACTCTGGAGGATTCTAAAGGGCTGGGTTTTTATGTCAGAATTCTTTGAACTTTTCTAAATCACTTTCCACTATTTCTGTGGTGTTTTAATCTGTTGTCAGGAAGCAATGCACATTTCTTGTAGACTACTTGCAGGGGCTATCACAATGGACAAAGCTCAACCACGTAGGCCGCTTTATTCTTGGTGAAACAAGCTATTTGCAATAAATTCTCCTTTTGTTTTAGTGATGTATTTTGAGTTTCTAAACTATATAGATTACAATGATGTGTTCGATTAATCCCATTTTTATTTTACATACGTATTTCAACCCTAATGCACGCAAAATGTTTCGTCCATAATTCTCTAAATATGACATCCGCAAACGAATTGACGGTTGTATTTCATTTGTTAAGTCGTAAAGAATAACAATTCAAAATAACAATAACACCGGAGAGTAAACAAACAATCAGGTCTGAAAGGGATAAAACTACTTCCAAATGTATGATTCACAGGATTCATGTTTATGATACGTAATAATGGTGCTACTGTATCTCCAACAAATACAGATTGAATTATATCACGATACACATACATTGTAGATGGAAGTCGTAAACGTAAATTTGGAATGCTTTGGCCTTGTTGCATATCCTTTAAATCAACGCTTGGATCAAACCCCAACATCGCACTAACACTTGGTGATAATGCAACGTCTACATCTATGTCTTTATGAAGACGTCGTATAAATCAGGTATTACTCTCACGAGTATAAGAAATATGTAAATTTGTGAATCTGTTGTATGTGTTTATTATCTTTTTCAATTCTGATATGTCAGTGTAATAACGTGCAGGAATAGTTATAAATTTCCATTCATCACTTTTTGCAGGTTTGTAAAAAAAATTATTATTTCTTCATTAATATTTAAATTTGAATGAGGATAATGAATTTCAACAATAGCCACTTCCCACTTTTCATGGAATTCCATTCTTTGATGAAGTAACGTAGTGTATGATGTTAAGGTGTTGTCAGGAAAATATTCCATAGAACTATTACTGGGAAGCGTAACGTAAAAATCTCCATCAGGTTGCATTGTACTTCTCGATCTTCTTTACGGATGATGCAGGTATCCAGGAATCGAAAGAAGAAGGATATCATTTCCAATGAACAAGATATTCTTTTCTGCTGCCTTTTCTTCTTGTACGTATGATTTTATCTATGTAAAATGTCTTTGATAACGTCACAGGTTGTAATTCCTCTCTGTAAAATAATCCATCAAGTGGTTCCTTGTTTAATTCTTGAATTTCATAAACAGGTGGATTTCTTGGTATTATCTTCTTCACTTTAAATATTTCCCAAGTCCAATTTTGCATATATATCCTTTATCAAATGTACTTTTAGTTTTACTAATTCGTACTGTGTCACCAATCTTAAGATGTTTTGAGAAATTTGGATTCTTCTTCTTCTTCTTCTTCTTTATTTTATTATCATATTGATTATTCCATACTTGTAATAAGTTATTTTGAGAAACATTTGCAGCTGACATCTTTATGCTTGAATGATAACTTTTATCGTATGATTTCACAAGAAGAGGTAATACATTTAAATAATTATGCGTTTGTTACTTTGTAAAATACTTCCACATTTTTTCTTTTAGAGTTTTGTTAAAACGTTCTACAATACTAGCTTTTATATCAGGATTTTTAGTTGTAATATGCTTTATTTTGTTGTCCTCTAAGTACTTCTGCATTGTTTTATTAGTAAACTCACTTGCTATATCTGTTCGGAATGTAATTGGTTTTCTGTCTTTGAACACAATTTGCAATGCTTTTAAGACATCATTTGTACTTTTAGATTTTAATGGCACAGCCCATGCATATCGACTGAACACATCTATCACTGTAAGAATATAACGATATCCATCATTAAATTTATGAAGAGATTGAAGATCATTAATATCACTTTCCCACTCATCATCAATGTTATTCACTACATAGAAATCTCTTTTAAAACGACGACGTACAGCTTTGTGTAACGTATAAGTTGTTTATTGAAGTAACCATCTTCTTATATAATGTATAGGAATTTTCTTCTTTGTAGCTATCCACAATTTTTTTAACAGTTGAAAACGAGGCAGGATGTGAAGGGTTGTAGTAAATCTTGCTTAAATGTTTGTTTACGGTTTCCACCTCTACCATACTGGACGCTTACAGGCACGTTTCTTTTTCCTTATAGGAGATACTACTTTTTCCTTTTCTTCTTCTTCTGCTTCTTTTTCGTCGTCTTCTGGAAACGACTTCAGAGGTATTTTTTCCCTTGACGACGATGCTGTTGGTGATCCTTTAGTTCGTCGTAATATATGACAAACGTTTTGGATTTCCAATAAGGTCTTGAGGTGTGTTATTAGAAGATAAATAATTACAAAATTTCTCCCATCCCGGTGGATTTGTGTGTTTCCGGGGTCGCGACACATCAGAAATTAAATCCACAATGTTAGATCCTTCTAGTTTATCACCTCTGTGTAAAGAGTTCCTTTATTATCCCACGTGATATTATCATCATGTTTCATTCTATGAAATAGTAATTCAGCTCTTTTACGAAACATTTTTGTGTATAGATAATAATATTTCTTCATCTACTTCAGGCTTCTCTGATTTAGTTGACGTAATTGAAAGTGTCACAGGTTCTTCTTGTTTTCGTATTAAATGTAAATATTTTTGAAGAATATTATTATATTGATTCCACTTTTCTTCATCACTAAGCGATGATTATTCTAAAATCTCTTGCATTTCTTGATCCAAATTAGATTCACGTTTCTCCAGGGCTGATGATGATGATGATGATGATGGTGTTTGTATACGATTAAGAACTTCAGGTGGAACTAAAATCATCTTTGCGTCTTCCATTGCACTAACGGGATAGTAAACTTGATAATGCACCAGTTAAAATAGGAGCTAATAATGCCGGTAGGAATCCACCCTGCTGTTGCGCTAATAAATGCTTCTTCTTCTTTTGGATGGAATTTCCTTTCTTCACAAGATATCGAAGCGTCCTCTTGTATCGCTTTAATCTTGCTTTCTGTGTCTTTGTAAGAGGTACATTCCCTTTTAATACATTATAACAACATTCGCAAATACTTCGAATCACTTAAGAGTCTGCATTGCCCAGTATAGCTTTACGTAATTTAGGATTTGATTTGCTCAGCGTACGAAGAAGATTTCCGTGTTTTACTCTTGGAGACATATTGTCAAAATTAAGAAACAGTTTAAAACAAACATTATAAACACATTTTCTTCTATTTCGATGGAACATAAACGTAATGATAAATATCATCAGGAAAGATATTTGTTTGAAAACGAATTTCATCTGGTGTATCCTGTTTTAAATCAATAAACAAATATCCATATGGTAACTTTGTTGCGTCGTTGAAACTTTCTTGAAGAAATTCTGGATTCTCAGGAGTTAGTTGATAACTCAAATGTTTAATTTGTGATTTATATCTTGGATTTTTAAATAATACGAGATAAAAGCAATTCAAACTCATATCTCTGCTTCCTTTTTCCTGATGAAATATGTTTTGTGTAATAAATAGTACACTAAGATTTCTATGATGAGAACCCTTTGTAAAGAAATCAAATATTGCGGTTCACTTCACACATTTGATCATCAATAATAATAAGATGTGGTCCAGTTTCAGGTAAAAAATCTTTTGTTCGAGGTAATCATTCAATAAATTGTACTTTTATCGAAATTTCTCAGTATGCATTTTGCCATTCTGCATACTACCAACAAATATGACGAAACGATGTATTAACCATACGTGATAAATTGGACAGGAATCGTATTACAAAGGAAGTTTTTCCACATCCACTTGGTCCGGCAACAATACATGAAAAGGGATGTTTCCACGTCGTGTCCATGTTAAAGAGTATGATCATTCTTTCTTCATACGTATTATAATAAAGGGCCTTATTACATTTCTCTTCTTCTTTTGTTGGAAGTAGTGTAGCCATATGGAAGAGTATCATATGAATTTGGTATTCTACGTCGTTTAATATAATTTATCTTATAAATTTTTGTTTCGGGCATGCTGACAATAGTATGGTCTTTCCTGCGGCAATTTTTTTTCTCGTTGGTAATTTTGACTTCCGTGGGACGAGATTCTTCTTCTTCATCTGTGTATTGCCAATATACATATATCATACCATCATTTACTGGAAATATTTGATGAACGTCTATATCATGAGATGTTAATTTCTCATATAATTCCTTTGGATCATTAATAATGTTTACATGACCCATGTTCTCACGTTGTCCAAATTTTCCCCAAAATGAATTTAGCATTAATTTAGCTAAACTCCTAAGTGCTGGATTATGTTGAATTTTATTTTCATCGAGACGTATTCCTTCCTTTTCATAAAATTGCTGAATGTACTTCTGCTTTAGCTCATCTGTTTCACACCATGCTGGCCATCCACTAGCTTTCGTTTTTGCTTTCAGGAACGTGTTTATGTACTCTGCAAATAAGCTGCCACTTTTTGTCTCTTCATCATATTGAACAACATCATATGTCCAAATTTCATGAATATCTATTATTTTTTATCGTTTTTCTAATGCTTTTCTTACTTCATGTGCTACCCATGTACCATGTAGAACTCGGTCTTCATCGCTGTGATTACAAGATGACTGGTTTAATTCATCACAACATGTACGACAAAGTGGAAACATCAATCTATCATTTGACTTGTAAGGAAGAACTGGGTGCAAGAGATTTTTTGGAGGTAGAATACTTAGTTTAACTAATCCTTCAATTTCTTCAATGGTGGGAATATTTGAATCTCCAGGCAGATATGTAATAGGATGGCGAATTGGAAACTTGTTAGTCTTACAAATATGGGGGTACAACGAAATAACATCTTTGTTTTTAATTTTTTCTCCTTCAGATTCTTGTGCTTTATGATACAAACGTATGGCATTCACAGGTCCTCCATAAAAAGCGTCACGAGGATTTAATGGTGTTTTCTTTGTATACGGATGATTACTAACATACTACTTTATCTCTTCATTTCATGCCAATTGTTTTTTAAATTCACAGCCCCATATTTCATTCACTTCACAGCCAAAATCTTTTAATTTTTGGATTTTCTTCTTTGTTGCTTTATATCAAAATTCCATGGTATCTGTAGCATTGGTATAGAAGGGTTTATCTCGTTAGGGTGTCGTTAGGGTAACAGTAGATACATCCATGTGTGAAATCGCTTTCATACTCCCACACGTGTATTCTTCCTGTGTTGGGATCTGTCCATACACCATCTACTTTCATTGATGCAATTCGTTTTTCCTTACTACGTGCAGCATTGGTAATCTGTATGTTTCTTGTTTTTTCTTCCCAAGCTATCCATTGTACTGCTTCAATTGACTGGACATCTCTCCATCGATAGCCGTTCTCTGGTATGATACCAATCGTAATTTCCTTTAAGAAATTTCTACGATACACCAAATTACATGCACTGGCGATTGTAATGCATTCAAGTAAGGGATCTACATTTGTTTCAGATTCAAATGTATTCATAAAGGAAATACATGCTTGACGTAATACTTCAACATCCTGTACACAATATTTGATGAGTTATTCTTTCATTTTAAAGGTATCGTTTTGATGTTCGGTATACCATTGGAGAAACTTGCGTCTTTCGTCTACTTTAATGTTATCTGCTCCATAATATCTAATGTCTGGAAGTGTACCTTCATAAATTTGGTTCTCACGTCGATTGAAAAAGTCTTGGAAAAATTCTTTAAACGATTGAAGACCAAATGCACCACTTAATTTACTTAAGGGCATAGGAAGAAAGCTTAGTGAATCAATGAATGTTACGTTCCCTATTTTAAGAGATAGAATTTTCTCTCCATTCATGATTACTTCTGGAGTCCAATTCATTTTCTCAACCATGGTCTTAAGGATGAAATGTGCATCATTTCCCTTAGAGTTATGGGCTACACATGTTATTGATTTAATGTTTGGAGACGTTGCTGAAGATGTTTTAGAAAGTTTTCTACTACATTTTCTCCGTGCAATATATTTTCTCGTTTTCCACAAACGATACAATTATTTTTGATGTCGTTGTCTTCATAACATCTGTAACATGTATGCTGACTAACCAAGACATTAGGTATATGCTCATATATGTTTGCGTTCTCCTCTTCTATTTTCGTATCTTGTGCATTCAATATCATAAAACACAATCATAGCTTTCTTCTCCATGATAATTTTTTCATTGACTTTTTTGATTTTCTTCTTTTATTCACTTTATGTAACATTCATGATTGGGTGGTACTATATCATAGCAAATCATACGTGAGAACGTTTTTCTTTCACTACATAAATATTCAAACACTGGGCACAACATTTCACAATGGAACATAAAGGCTTTCCATTTTGATACGGCGCTGACTTGTGATAGTCATAGCATGACTGGCCATAAAATTCTCGATTACAATCATTGCAAGTAATATGGATTTCTTTAAAGTCGCATGGTGGCTTCTGGTGACAACGATAACATACAGCTGTACAATGTTTCAAATGTGCATGCTTGTTTTCATATTTCTTATGACAACTTTCGCAATAATAACTACAGCTAAAACATGCTGTCAAGCTTTCAATGACGTTGTAATGGTTATCTATGAAGAGTAAGTTTAAAGGTGTTCTTTCATTATCACTTCGTGGTGCTTCAAACATAACATCACTTCCTGAAAAGCCCCTATACACTGTAATTTTATAACCCTTTAAATATTCCTGAAATTTACGAATTTCAGGAATTCCACCACCATGACTGAGATTTACATCAGCAGATTCACACAGGTCTTCTGCTTCTTTTTCAATTATATATTTTTATTGATTTACATATCTTCTGTATTCTGATTGATTTCTTCCCTTGTATTTTTTTAATCCAATGGCAACGACGATTGCATGTGCTAAACACCTTGTACCTTTGTTCTTAATTGAAACAATACCACGTTTTGCCTTTACGTATTCGTCGGTATTCATAATATGTTGTTTCAATCCACCTTGTCTTTTCGGCATGCGTACATGATGAAAATTTACGATGCAATCTTCATTTATAAGAAAAGCCGCATTACTTTGCACTACTTTTTCATAACTTGTCTATAGAACTAAAACTCATAGCTGAGAGATTTCTTGCTTCTCTGAACGATAACCAAAAAGGGCGATGTCCTTCTCTTTCATTTGTGACTGTTACTCCTACGTAATCATGCTGGTCCACATTACGTAGCAGATAATCTACTAAAGCCCGTAGACTTGTTTCAATTGCAGTAAAAGGATTTTCACCTACACGCACGGGGGCTAGGCGGAATCTTAACATTATACCCTCCATATCGTATTTCTGTATTGTCTTCTGCGTTCTTCTATTATATGAAATCTATTGTTTTCATCATTACGTCTGTTATTTCCAAATCCTACTTGCACATTTGAGTTTCGTTCTGTTGCAAATATGGATAGCAACACGTTCATTCTTTTTTCTGTTTCGTCTAAATCGATTTCTATTTCTGTATGTTCTGTATTAGCCTCAGCTAATATTTCCATAATTGATGGATATATTACTTCTTGATATATTCTTCTTCTTTTTTTCCAGTATTGGGAAATAAATTGGTAATCCATTTTTCTACCTCAGTTTCGTAGAACTCATCTTCTTCTGTCTTCTTCTTCTTCTCTTTCTCAATGTAAGTCTCTCCTATTATTCGGAAGAACGTTAAATTTAGCAATTCTTCTTATTCTTCTTTTGTTCTTTCTTCGACGTTTTCTTCTTCTTTTGCTCCTTCTTGTAACCATTTTTTAATTTGGGCAATACATTCGGATCCTACCTCTTCTTCTTCTTCTGTTATCATTCTATTACCGGCACTTTCCAATATTTCTAATAGTTCTTCTTCTTCTTCTTCTTCTTCTTCTGCAAATTGAATTTCACTAGCTGCATCTCTTTCTTCTTCTTTTTCTTCGGTATTGATGATCATCTCTTCTTCTTTTTTCTTTTTCTTCTTCTTCTTCTATGAGTTCTTCCTCCTTTTGTGTACCTTTCTTTTTCATTTCATCATCATCTTTCTTCCTTCCCTGATGACCTACTTCTTCTTCTATTCTAATTACGGCATCTATTTCTCTTAGAAGAACTTGCGTCTCTAAATTTACTTGGATCACCTCTTCTTCTCCTTCTGTTATGTCATTAATAAATGCGGTAATCTCTTTTAATAACTCTTGCGTACACTTGTTTTCCGTTTTTACTCCCCGGATGTATATACGTAATGCAAAACAAAAATCTTCCTATATGTATATTAAATAGTGATATATAAGTATTATTTCAAATAGAATATAAATAAAAGCGCTTTAAAAGAATATATGAATAAATAAAGAGGGCTATATATAAGTTATTAAGAATGGAATAATAATATCGGTACGGATAAGGAGAGTCTGATACAGTTATCTTTATTTGTATTCAACCTAAAATAAAATAAAATGAACTGGTTACTTATAACCATATTCCAAATAAATATAAACAGTATATATACACACAAAAACTTCTATTCATTATACGGAAAAAGCAGAAATTTCAAGGGAAAAAATAGCATACCTTTTAAGTAGTTAAAATGAATTGTATTTTTTTTTCGTATTCCATGGGGAGTGAAACAAATGTATGTTCACAGTTTGCTTCAAGTGTATTATCTAATGTATAAACAGTCTGTGCGTGTATTTTATACTTGTTCCCCTGGAGACTCCCAACTTTAATCCCCTTAGATGATGTGTTATTGGTTCAGAGTATCACCATTTAACACAGCGACCCCGAAAACTATGTATTTGACACTAATATTGTTCATTTAAATTATTTTTACGTGTCTCGATATCAACGCTGAAGACTCCCCCAACTACATAACTGTGGGACGTAAAACTTAAAGATTTCCCATTAGCCTAATCGTCATAAAAGTAGGACGTAAAACTCAGATTTCGTTTCATTGTTTCTCTCGTTATATCTTAGCTCGGAGGGTTTGGGGGTGACGGTGGTTCACTGATAGAGCGTTCACCTCTGGTGTATGGGGTCACAGGTTCAATATCCTGTTCCCATCAAGTGAACTTTGTGGTGCACAAACACCGTATACATGAAAGGTCGTAGGTTCAAAATCCTGTTCCAATCAGACTGAACTTTGTGGTGGACAAACACCGTGTGCGTGAATTTAATCCAACTATATCCTTTCCAACATTTCATTCATTTCTCATCACCACCGTCCCGGAGGGAGTTCATGTGGTTCGGATTCCACGTTAATCAGTAGGTCCACGTCTCATATAGCCTCGCTGCTGAAAGGGACGCTAAACTAAAATCAACTCAACTCAACAACTCATCACCACCGTCTCCATTAGCAAAGCCGACATAACTGTGGGACGTAAAACTTAAAGATTTCCCATTAACCTTGTTAGCATAATCGTAGGACGTAAAACTCAAAGATTTCATTTCAATGTTCAAAGATTTCATTTACAGACAGAAAGACAGAAGACCTTGTTGGCTTTATTGTGGGACGTAAAACTCTTCATTGTTCAAAGATTTCATTTACAGACAGAAAGACAGACAGGTGTGCATCATATTATCAAAATTAAAACACCAAGTCTAGAGACACTTCTTGCGTCAGCTGATATCTCATTGCAATGCGAGTCAGAAAACATTCAAGAATTCCATTTTATCATTTTCTTAGAAATCAACGTACAGCGAACAGAAGCATCATACATACTCGCTTGTATGTATGTGTTTTTAATGTTAGAATTTCCTCTCTATGAAACACGGAAAGGCACAGTAAATACACTGTCTGGAGTGCCTCTTAGCTCAGTGGACGTGTTTCTTACCATATTTTTATACTCTTTTTTTCATTAGGATCCTCGGTGGCTCCCTGATAAAACGTTCACTTCTGGTGCATGGTGGGTCCCAGGTTCAATATCCTGTTCCCAACAGATGAACTTTATGATGGACAAACACAGTGTACGTGGATTTCTTCTGGGTTCTCCCGGAGCGTTCACTTGTGATGCGTGAGGCACTGTGTTCAAAATCTGCTCCAGACAAATAAACTTTATGGTGGACAAACACTGTATAAATGGATTTCCCTGGGAGTTCTCCCGTTTCCTCCCACTTTCTTCAGTTCATCATTTCTCATCATCACTTTCCCCTCCACTAGTCTAGTAGTCATAACTATAGAATTAAAACTCATAGATTTAATTTCTTTTTTTTCTCTCGTTCCACATTTTTTATTCTATCATCATTACTTAAAGGTGAAGTGAATCGTTGATCCACGGGGGGGCTCCCCCAAGCACATACTACAGACACATATAACATTTTAAGACATAATATGATTTAACATACAATTAAATGTACTGTACCTTTTATCATTCGTTTAGCAGGGCTGAAGGTCAGTCTGTTAACTAGTTGCAATACGAATCATCAAAACATTTGATAATGTTATCTTATCTGTTGTTCTTGAAACTAAACCATTTTAAGATGGAGTTCAATGTGCTAGCAAACAGAGAGAGAAAGAGACTAGCAAAACAGACATTCACATATATGTATGTATGTGTCTGCGGGTTTTTTAATGTTAGATTCTGAACGGAACTATGAATAAATACACTTGTTCTTTCAACTGCCTTTATAACTAAATGAAGAAAGAACATATATATATTTTTACTTACCTATTTTAATAAGAACGACCGCTATCACAAAACACACACTAAAGTTTTAGGCTTAAAACACAATCAATTGGTAGGCTTCAATCGTGATAACTGAAAGCACAAAACACACGATACAGTTTTAGGCTGAAAACACAATCAATTGGTAGGCTTCAATCGTGATAACTGAATGGACTCTGATGAAGATCCGGTAGCCGCCCAAGAGTCTTTGCGGGATGGGGCGGGGCTTGGGAATTCAAATTAGCTAACCAATACAAGACGACTAGAAAAGGCATGTTTTTCATGAACCTATAGCTGATGGTAACCCTAAAAGGCCGAAAAAGGCATGTTCCATCTTGCTTCTACATGAACATAGGCGTCCAAGACTATGAGCATAGCAACAAACATTTTCCCACGAACTTCTGTGGTGGCCGTAAAAGGCTATGAACATAACAAGGCTTGTCGAAACTTGCCTCCCAATTCCAGAAAATGATATCGATTTACTTGTCATAACAGACATCATCATGTGAATATCCATATAACACATTTCACATCCTACGTTTTTAAACAATATTATATGCTATGAGAAGCTTCAGCTATTAGAATATGCTCAATCATTGGAATCCATTCGCAAGAGTTCTGGGGGAGGAGTGTATAGGTATGTGTTTCGTTATGAGACTCATATATTGTTTCTTGTCCCACGTCTTAAAAAAATTGTGAAATACAATATTTACCTTAGCAACTAAGTCAATTTCGTGAGAAGCTTTGATCATTTGAATATCACGTCTTCGGTTCATAATCTACAGACACTTTGTGGGAATAGGAACAAGGGACTAAGCAACACGATTTTGCATAGATATGTGTTTCGTTATGAGACTCATATACTGTGTCTAATCCCACGTTTTTAAAAAAACATGAAATATAATATTTACCTTAGCAACTAAGACCAATTTCATAAATCTGCTGAGAAGCTTCGATCATTTGAATATCGTGCTTTCAGTTCATAACCTACAGACATTTCGCGGGAATAGGTCCAAGGGGCTAAATCTATTATGCTCTTTGGCTTTCCAGGAGGAGTAGGGGGTGACGGGAGTGTCGATCCCAGCTCCCTACCTACGCTAAAATCAATACGTGAAATTCTTTTTTTTCATGCAAGGATTAATTCAACTCTAAATCGTGAAGTAATTGTCTTGCGCGGGGAAGACGAAGACCAATCAAATTGGAGTGCTTCGATCACTGAATATCAAAGGATTGGGTGTAAAGGTCTAAAATAGCTATTCAATACATAACGAAAAGACGAAAATCAATCAATCAATTGGGAAGCTTCGATCGTGATAACTAATAGGACTTTGATGAAGATTCGATAGCCGTCCAAGAGTATGAGCATCCAAGACTATGAGCATAGGCTCTCACAAACCAACATTTTCCCACGGGTACCTGTGGTAGCCGTAAAAGGCTATGAACATAGCAACTAAAGGCTTGTCGAAACTTGACTCCGACATATTCGGCTTTCCAGGAGGAGCAGGGGGTGGCGGGGGTTCAAATAACTAAACAATATAAGATAAGGAGACGAAAAAAGGCATGTTTTATCTTGTTTTTACATCTGGTAGGCGTCCAAGAGTATACTTCCTTATTCTAGCATAGCAACACACTAGTTTAGGCCAGTTTAGGGCCAAAATTAGGCCAAAATTTTCCCACGCTTATGAACCCCCTCTATTCTACTCTTGTACAGATCTCCAAATTTCTAAAGTATAGATCAGTAGCTGGCACCTACATGTAGAAGATATTTTTGTGTGTGTTTACATTCCAAGTATGACAGGAAAATACGGTATAAAAATTTACTGATTCTGCAATACCGAAACATCATATTCGTTCAGAGTCAAATATATATTTCTCAGCATGTCGGCTATGAACGAGGCAATGTAAAAGACCTCTTGAAGTGATTTGTAAAGCCATGGTTGAATAAGGGAGGAAATATAATTGGAGATTTATTTCACAAGCACCGGGATATTCATAGGGAAACGGTTGAAAGCCGTGAGAGATAAGAAAATACGTAGATATAAGGAAAATGTAGTAGTATAAAAATGTACCCCTATATATATATATATATATATATATAGAGAGAGAGAGAGAGAAGTGTGTGTGTGTGCCCCTTTGTGCTAGGAAAGCAAGGATCTCTAAATAGAAGAATAAAAAAATGATTTGTTTTTAGTGTATACGTATTTATTTTTACTATGTTATAGTAAATAAAACTAATCAACTTTGTTTAACAATATAATAAAAATAAAACCTAATTAAAAGTGCCTACGAACAACATTAACTTAATCTCTGAAAGGCTGGCGTCATAAGGTTAAATATACATATTAGTATTTAACTGTTGTTCGTTAGAATTTGTAAAAGTAACAAAGAAAGTTCTGTCGCTTTTTCACCCACCACTTTCAGACGTCGATATGTCACTTGAGACGTACCTGAAAGATCAAAGATTGTCCCCATCATCATCGATGATAATCTACGAAGTTCTGGAAGGTCATGGATTCCATCGCAGTAGATCTTGGTGGGCCGTGATGCGAAGAAGATATCAAGTGCATTTTTCAACTCTGATAAGGATTTGAACATCCGTCCTCTAAGATGATTGTCCAAGGAAAGGAACAAATGATAACCAGAAGGTGCAGTGTCCGGGGAGTGTGGCAGATGCAATAGGGATTCCCATTCAATGCGCAGATTCCTGATTCAATTCGCAGATTCCTGATTCAATGTGTCCTGATTTTTCAGTTTTTATGACCACGGCTCACCTCCTGACAGTACACAGTTGTATTAATTTTCTGACCAGCTGGTAGCAGTGTCTGATGCACGATGGTGTGAGCAGACTACCAAAAACACAGGAACATTTTCTTCTTGTGCAGTGCTGGTTTCGGCCGTTTCGGAACCGGTTTATGGGATGTTAACCAATGGTAACTGCGCCGTGGAGCTTCGAACAGAACAAACTTCTCATCGCATGTTAACACTCAGTACAGAAATGACTCCATTCTCAAACACGACAGCAAAGAAACACATGTGTCTGCTCGCGTTGCCTTCTGGTTCGGAGTAAAATCATGTGTAAATCATCGACCCAACTTACAGTGCTTTCCAAGTTGTTGGAGGTGCTGTCGAATTGTTTAAATACTCACACTGAATTATAGTCCCAATTCCTCAAATGACTGGCTGCTGCTCGCCACAATTGTTGCCTGAAGATCTTTATTGGTACATGTGTTGTTCTTACGGCCCGTAGTGCGTCTTCGAGTGTTTCGTCACCGTCCTTAAACTTGTTGAACCACCGCTGCACTCTCCGCCCACCAACGGCCTGGCGTGTATTCCGCCGTCCTACAGCGGCCTTTGACAACACCAATGTGAACTCATACAGCATACACGCCCTTACGACACTCTGTGGAAATCCCACATTCAGTCTGTTCTTACGGAAGTTAACAATGTAACTGGACTGCCTGAACAAGGAGTATGTTGAATATACCCATATCGACAAGTGATCTTCGCAAGTAATCACTTTGTTGTGGTATTAAATTCATTTGACAACCTACTTGCATTTAAGATCAACTACGTTTGTTCATTACTCACATGTTGACATGGTATTACCAGAAACTTCAACAATAGGGCTGTCTCCACTTCTCTGTATACTGTTCATTTTGTGAGTATACAGAGAATTCTTTTACAACTGCGTAACAAAATGTAACCCATATTAGGTTATTATCATTTATACAGAATGTGAGAAAGTTTTACTAACTAACTTCAAAGTAACCTCGAAGATAGTCCGCTGTGAAAACACCAAAAATATCACGTAACACTCCCCATATATATATATATATATATATATATATATATATATATATATATATATATATTAACTATGTGTTACCTCCACAGCTCCATTAAACTTACCTTCTTTATTACCCAAAACTTACTCTGATTATTATTCTACGAAATTAAACTATTTCTGTTTCTGTGTAAGCACTCTATTTACTTAATACTTATAATTTTTTCATTGTAATTCACATACACATCTCGCTAGGATAGCTTCCCAAATCATTATATATGACAGCCTAATAAAACAAGTTGATCAAATCTGGCTTCAAACATTATTATCGTAGATACCGACCCTTTGTCCTTAGTTCCTTTTAATTAAATATAAACAAATGTTATCGTTGCACCATATACTCAACCATGTAACAATACGTTCAAGTAAAACGTCTTGTAGGATAATAAATTAAATCAATAACCAACCGGTTACATGATAATACCAACATTCTGATTATTTTTATTTAAAAAATGGTTTTAAATGGACCATCTAAATTTACAGAATTATATATTAGTATATTAATGAACATTTGCTGAGTTTTATTTTTGAAAATTCATAAAGAGTGCGGCCAACAAAGCATTAGCTTCTAGCCGCAATTTCATCCCCCGATGAATTTTCTCGAACTTGTTTGCAATACATAGCTTTCGATGCGTAGAACACGCCTATGAAGAAACGCGACTGGTCAGATTCGCCGCTTCTGAGATATCGCATTCTAAAGGTGCGGGATACCACGAGATGGAATCATCATCTAGGCGAAGCTGCGAGATCGCCCCTTATTGCATAAGAAAGAGTCTCCCATTGGGTTATTAAACTTAATGATTCACCAATTGAAACATACAACATATTGCTATAAGTATACAGGTTATCCATAAAGTCGTTTGCCATCGTTAAAACTCAGAAACGGTTATATATACGATGTATTTCAAAACGAGAAAACACGTATTACATCATTTCAAAAGTACCACGTATAGAGGGAAACAAAATGACCCAGGGTCCCTCGGAGGGTCCAAGAAGGGGTCAAATTCAAAATTTTCAAATAGAAAGGCGAGTCAAGTACTACATCGTTTGAAAGCTATTTACAAAAGAAAGACGATGGAATAAGTTTCGATGATCTATGGTAAACCTGTCCAAAATGGCGGCAAGTCAAACTGTTAATACATTTTACATTCAAAAGTCTTTGGCCACCCTTAAAAATCTGAAATGACAGCAGATATCAAAACTGAAAAACACGCATTTTATCATTTCAAAAATACCATGTATTGAAGGAAACAGAGTTGCTCCAGGGTCCCTCGGAGGATCCCAGATAAGGTCCAACGCAAAATTTTCAAATGGAAAAAGAGGTCAAGTAGTATATCGTTTGAAAGCTATTTTCAAAGGAAAGACAATGGAATAAGTTTCGATTTCTATATTACATCTGTACAAAACGGTGGCAGGTCACAATGTTAATACAGTTTGCATTGAAAAGTCTTTGGCCACCCCTAGAACTCTGAAACGGCTCAACAGATATCAAAACTGAAAAACACGTATTTCATCATTTCAAAAGTACCATGTACAAAGGGAAACAAAAATTGTCCCAGGGTCCCTCCGAGAGTCCCAGACGGGGTACCTCTCAAAATTCTAAAATGGCAAGGGGGGCAAGTATCGTTGGAAAGCTATTGTTAAAAGACGGAAGACGGAACATGTCTTATGTTTCAATACCAACCCTGCTTGCAAAAGCGGGGATTAAAATGTTAAGGGCCTTCATCGAAAAGTCCATATCACTTCCAATGATACGAAATGGTAAAATATGAGATGTCAAAACGTTAAAAGGAGTGCTTCCTTATTTTAAAGTACAGCTCTTCGATGTACAAATATTTGTCCCAGAATCCATGCAGTTTTCCAGGTAGGTTCCAACTTAAAATATGAGAACAAGAAATGAGTTAAGTACCATATTGTTTGAAAGTTATCGGTAAAAGAATGAAGATGATACAAGTTTGGAACGGCTATGCAAAACCGTTCCGAAAGAAGAGGGATTGGGTAAATTGAGAGATATGTAAACAGTCACATTTATGGAAAGGCTTAATTAACCGGATGCCATGTCTGGATTACTAATTGAAAAGTTACTATTTCAGGTAGAAGTGTGCCTACTACTACTTCTGACATTATTACTAATATTCCTATTACCAGTATTAGTACTATTATTAGTATTACTACAATTTGCTTTACAAGGCTGTGTTAACATTTCAAGCCCTCGGCATTTCACAAAAGGTTAGTATACTCAGAAGTCTTGTTCCATCTTCCTTCTTTTAACAATTGTTTTCAAACAGCCATTTACAACTTTTGAAATGATGAAATACGTGTGTTCTCGTTTTGACATATATTTAACCGTTTTCGAGTTTTAAGGGTGGCAGAAGACTTTATGGACACCCAGTATACTTATATCAATATGTTGTATGTTTCAATTGGTGAATCATTAAGTTTAATAACCCAATGGGATGTATGTTTCAATTGGTGAATCATTAAGTTTAATAATCCAATGGGATTCTCTTTCCTATGCACTAATGTGCATGATTTTCATAAATTGATTACAACAAACAACAGTATAATAATATATCACAGTACATATACTACTTACCAATATTAATGAAATCTGTTGATTTCTGAGTTCACTTTCGTTCAAAAAACTTACCGGCCGAGGTACTTATATGTAAGTCGTGTCATTTGTCTGCAGTTTCATTAAAATGTGCATAATACTGAGAACAATAGGACAAATTATCTTAAAACGGATACAAAAAGTATTTTATGTTGTTCATAATTATGTATGGTACACGAACGATTTGAAGATGATACAACACACTATTCTTATTTAAAAGAAATCAGATTAAGAATATGAACAATTTGGCGTAAATTTGAAGCGAAACGTGGCCTGCTTATTTTGTTTTATATATGCACGATAACATTAAAGACAAAAACCTTCATATTATAAAATTCTTTACAACTGCTTTTGTCACTCAGTAGGCGTCTAAAAGTATTCGCTTTTCCTGTTGTAAGAGCTAGAACTGAACATACAAAACAACTTTATATAACTTTCAAAATATATATTTTTGATTTCTGAAAAGGTTAGGATAAAAATATACAATAGGGATCTACAAAAAGTATACTATTCGTTATGGTTCGAGTCTTTTTCTGCTACATTAACCTCTTTCCTTACTATTTCAAGCAAAATTTATTGCCATCTTACATTTAATAACTTTATGGTATCAACTGATATTAAAAATTCTATTTTGCTTTTCCAACTTTATGCTTTCGAGTAAGATCATTGGATACGTCACATTAAAATAATTGTGCCAATGTTTTACGTCTACAATACGATGCAACACACACATGTAGTATTCGCAAATATGGCTTAGAGTGTATGAAATCTCAAATTTATTACAAAATTATTCAGTATAGATTGTATCACTTACCACCTGTGGAAACCAAGCGAAGCATGATATAGTTCTTGACTACAAGTAGGATAACAAACACATTCTTTACTTGTTACTTCGGTTACTGAAAAGGGAAACAAATCATGTTAATCTATATTATAGAATTATTGGTGGAAGACATTCATGTGTGAGTAAATTTTGCTTCGTTAAACGCATGCTGTTAAATAATCATAAATTAGCCTAATTACAGATTAATTTACTAATTAGTAATGTCTATTTAACCCTCGATTAGGCGAGGCGATTAACAAATCAAAAATATAAATAACAGTGATTTGATAGTAGAGTGCTAATTTCTTAAATGTAAGTTGGTTGTGGATTTAATATTGTGCATTAAGGGAAAGCCCAAGGAAATGGAAACTCATTAAAAACCATTTCCACAAGTAAAAAAAACATACATTTTTTTGCTGGCCTGTTGGTTTAGAACAAGGGCGCACATTCTAAAGATGCTAATAATGTCCATTATCTTTCTAAGAATTCAAAAGTGGTATTACCAAACTATTTTACACATTAACAATGTTATTTCACCATGACATCTGCACACTTACTGCCGTTTCCTAGTCCATTTGAACATTAACTGATCGACTGAAATGTTTTCAATATGTGAATTAATATTTAAACCAACAATAAACAGATATGGTAACGCAGCAACTCTTTCGAGACAGAATCGGAAAAGTCAAATTTGTTACTCCTCCGCTGTGTGAACACTAATTAAGTTATCGGGATGATCTTTTCGATGCATAGCATGGTTGAACTACAGTTTATCCTGATAGTATTGTCATTTGAGTGTCGAATGTCCCTCTTAAATTTGAACCCAAAATCAAAACGTCAAGAATTTTCGAATTTCCATCTTTCTTTTATGCTTTTTTTCTATAGCTTCGTTCTTTTTAGAGAGATCTGCTTAGAAGTTCTAAGGTACATTTCTCGTATTTATATCTTATTGTTGTTGAGGCTTGCCCACACCAAGTCTTCATCAACTAAATAACAAAGATAATGCAAGAACTTTCATTGAATTGCTGAAAGTAAGTAATGTTTTCTTCAACCAAGAGAAAGTAAAACAACAATTACTTGCAATGGGAACAATTAGTTAATTAATAACGCAAGTATGTCAAACGTAATTTACTATTCGACAGTATTTTTATAATCCTCAAATGTCCCCACTAAAATTAATTTTATTGTTTCTCATATTTACCTTATATTACGTATTATTTGCATCCATTATATATTTCAATTCCGTATTAGATAGTATATTAATGTATTATTGTATTAGATAATACTAATATTAAAAATGAACTATAAACTGAAAACTATAAGAAACCTTTTCTCAACTTTTGATCCCTCTGCTTCAATTATACAATTTAACTTATTAAGAACAGTAATTGACCTACCAATTATACCCGTAAAATTTTGATTTCTGCCAGAGCGGCCAAACATATTGTGAAATAAAATTACCTTAACCATTCACACAGAATTGAATACCAATCTTGGTCCTACTAGCCACCAAGGAAGGAGGTTCATGTTTTCCTATATTCTATTTAATAATTTTATAAGACTGTTCCCCTATGGGTTTACTAGCTCTATCCACTTAACCTTAACCGTATCCCTCCTCCTACGATTATATTTTATGTTATGTGGTTCAAATAACCATGCCTAACACATATTTGCACATCTTGTCTCTTCTAGTTCTTCTACACCTCTCGCCACTTTCATGGTATGCATTGACATAACTAATATTATTATTGGAGCTGGAACACTCGCAGTCTGGTTAATAATAAATGTATTTGCAACGCACCTACTCTTAACACTTGTAGGTAATCGAGGTTCCTCCATATCCATTTCCATACTTTCATTACTAATAATTGGCCAAATTATCCTATTAATACTACAATCCGCCTTGGCAGTAACCCAATCCTATGTATTTACAGATTTAGTTACACTATAATTAAGATAAGCTTGACACTATTTACGTAACGTAAGGCCTCAGATGAGGTACAATCTTACTTATTGTTTCCGAATTGATCTTCTTCATTTCATTGTTCTGAGAATTTTTTACACAGAAGATTAACCCTTACTGTAGATATGTATTCATTCTGACCCCCTACAGGTATTGTGCCTTTTAATCCTATGCACGTAATCCTCGACACTGCAATCCACCTAGGTTCAGTAACATGGCCAAATCATAGACTAATAAAAGCATATCATATTCAAGTCACACAAGGGCTTTTACGAACAATTTTATAGGACTGTACTTCACAGCGCTACGAATATTGTGAAGCACATTTCACCATCACGGATGCCATTTGCGGCTTAACACTTTTCATGGCAACAAAAGTCATGGCCTTCATGTAATCATTGGTTCTACATTTCTAGTTACTTGTATCCTACGTTACCTTCTATCCCACTTCTCTTCTACACATCGATTCGATTTCGAGGCTGGCGCCGGATATTGATATTTTGTAGACGTAGTATGACTGTTAATTCACATTTCTAATTATTGATGGGTACGCTAGCAGGTTTAATATACAAAGAATAATTTACTTCAAAACATACTGATAAAATAGGCAATAAATGTTATTCTAATAGCCTCCCTATTAGCTATTCATACTAGCTTAATTGTCATAGTTATTTCAACTGTTCTATCAAAGAAAACGATTAGAAATTGGATTTGATCCTAAATCATCCAAGACCTAACTATTCCTAAATATTCATTTTTTGTGACAAGGTAGGAGAATATGAAATATTCTAATCGTCAAAAAATATTCAAAATTTCTAAAGATTTACGATTAGCGGTCACTACTTTTCTAAAAGGTACTTTTGAATCAATGTCCATCCTTGCCTCTGTCTATATGTTAAGCCAAACACATTTATATTTATACAGAGATCATAACGTTCTACGTATTTCGACCAGATAAAATCCTACGCCAATATTAATTACTTTTCTCAATTGTAGTTCTATTACCTAAACCAAAACTCTTAATTGAAGGACGAAAATAAAATAAATTGCAATTTTCTATCAAGCAGCAAACTAATTTTAAGTCAATGTTATTAAGGACCCAACAATGTAGCATGACCCATTCCTCTAGGAGAGCTCTAGAAGGTCTATTTTATGTATATTGTAATTTCTGTTCAGATTATTAACTTGAAATGAAAAACATATCATTATTTCATATTTCAGTAATAATTGTAATATTTTTACAGTACGACATTAATCGTTTTGTAGTCTTTTTTCAATATATGCAGTTTAGAATTTAGCATGTAGTTTTCTAACTTAAATTTATCATAACATATTGGGCATTTCAGTTCTTATTTGATAGACCAATAAAGAATTATTTAACATGAAATATAGTGTACATCGGTTGTATTTAACGTTTTCTATCCTATCGTCCACTTGAGTGAATTTCGTTATCCTCAACGAACATTATCATAGTAGCCAAATCTATCCATGCAGCAGAGTGGACGCAGGGCTTGAATGAAGAATTGATAAAAAAAACTAAATAATAAGAAATACTTCTAATCTTAATATCAACCTTGGACAAGATAGTAACTGTGTACTTATGTATATGTATACACAGAAAATATATCTTCTGTAATTTGTTTTACATTAGAAATATTTTAACTTTCACATTTTCCCCATAATATAATGTATTATTTTTTAAACTTACACATATCTCGTCAAATCCCAAAGGAAAATGACCTACGACCATTTCGTTGACCGACATTTTTCGAGCTACGATAGCAAATTTTTATATGAACTCCTTAGTTAATTATCACAATTAGGTTCATATCTCTCCGATTCCTCAGAATCAAGAAATATTTTGCACTTGAGTAGAAAATAATAATATTAATAATAATGATAATAAATATTTTTTATTGTGATAAAGTAGTAAGGAATATAGTAGTAAATATCTACACGTTAGAAATATATAAAATGAGTAATGACTCTCGTCCAATACAAAGAAAACAAACTATCATCAAATTTCAAACGCTCTAATCACCCTTTTTTTTCCAGCACGTTTTGGAAAAGAGAATGCCTACAGCGGGATAACGTTAACTATTAAAACCACTGCTGTACGTCATTTTTCATGCAAGTATCTAAACGAGGTTGTTTAGTCTTTAAGGTGCATTTTTATTAATAATATTTTAGACATATTTAACCTGATTTTATTGAAATCTCACAAGCAAATTTATAATTAGTAACCTACTACATTGCATTTGGGACTTCACAATATAAACTCCGAAAGAATTGCTTTGTATTGGAGTGTTGTTTCTTTAGAGGAGCATTTATAAGAAAACATTTTTTAAATATCATTTTAAATGTTTATTTCATAACTGAAAGATACCATTTTTCAATTGGAACGAAAAAATTTAAGTGCGGTTGATCGCATATTTGACAACTGATATATAGAAAGAATGAATACATATATCTCCTGCGCACTTTCTGAATATAGAACAAGTATGACAATTTGCAACATTTTCAAGTTAACGTGACGGCTTAAGTGATAGCGTACATAATTTGAATATAGATGCCTATAAAGTCTAGGGTCTATAGAAGATGTAAAAAAATATAAGTAACAGTTAATGGTACTGTGAAATGAAAAAGAAAACAGGAAAACAAATATATTGAAGCCAAAATCGGTATAGAGAACCTTGAATAAGTATGTACTTTAAAAATAACAAACACAGTCGCAAATCTCGGGGGATGAGAGGGACATGTCCCCTCCCATCTTCGAACTGGGGGGTTGTCCCCAAAAATAATTCGATATGAAATTTGTTTTGGGGAAGAGAATTGTGATTATTTGTGTTCTATTGCCACAAAGAAAAATGAGATGAAGTTAATGTCCCTCCAGAATAAGCCTTAAATTTGCCCACTTCCCAATTTGAAGACAAATTTGAAACCCTGATCCTCCATAGCACTGTTTTTCAACTTTATAAATGTTTTGAACTTCACTTACAAAAAAAGAAAAAAATATTATGGGAACGGTCTTACTGCCCCAACGAATGTTGAAGACAGTTTTGTGCCGCTGATAATAAATTTGATATTTGAAATGGTAAAAATAATTATAGCCTATTTCATTTCTTTACATTAATTTAGTACACTTACGTTTTAGTCGTGAAATGCAGGCCAATCCCTCAACGTTACAATGAGGATACGTTCCTAGAAAATGTGTACGAACTTGTTAGCCGTTACACAAAATTTTAAGTGAAATATAATTTCAACGTTGATGGTGTATTAAAAGTTTTTTTAAAAAAAACATAACCTAAGACATTGAATTTAAAACCCTTTATGTAGTTTTAAAATATAACATTCATTTACTTGGTGTTCAGTACTGTTGACGAAAAACACATTAAAACGTCATATTGTTTTCGAATAATTGCATATCAAGTTTCGTAAGAATAATATTATAAAGCTACTAAATATCTTTAAAAGAATAGAACAGTGAAGAATGTAGTATTGTCAAATAACAAATATACTTATATGCATTTCTAAATATATGAATCCGGTTCTAGAAAATTGAAAACACTTAATTTTTACGCGATGATTCATTATACTTATTGTTTCAAATGTATGGGCGTTTATCAATACAACCCGATAATTGTATGACACTATATTATTATGACACAAGATTATTTTCTTCACCATTAGTATTAGATCATAATAGTGTTCAAAAGTGCTTTGTAATAATAATTCATATATTGATACATAAGATTAAATAGGTTGTCCCATGCCAAAACAGAGTAATCTATTTTTGATGATATTGAAATTAAGTGACATTTCTGACAAAAACTGTAAAGTTCATCACTCCCCATAGAATCCATCACAACAAATTATCTCATCCCTTACCAAATTAAAGAGACTATACAAACTTTTGTTTGTTCTGGCGTGAGAAAACTCTCAGTTAAATAAAACGTAGCTCTATATATCGTTGTAGTTAGTCCGTTTTGGTATGGAACTACCCAAACATTTTCACGCGTAATTCTACAATAGGGTACTACGACGCCCCGTATGTCTTGAATGCAATTCTTGTAAATAAACGTTTCTATAATATATCAATATTTCAAGACACCTTAGTGTAGGATTTCACCAATATCACATTGTTGTTGGTATTATTACTGCAATTAATTGGTATTCAATATATATTTCATCAACAATATTGAAGGAACAAAAACATAGACTATGTACGCTGAAAATAGGAAACTGTAATTTATAGTTTTACTATTTCATAGTAGTTTACTATGTGATGATTTGTTAACCTTACTTTGTGTTTATATTAAATTACAGTACCCTCATAGATACGTAAAATAATTTCTCCGAAAATATTTTATTTTATATGGTCCCATTGAAAATAGATACGAGTTTATGTATGCATCATAAGGAACTTTCTGGTTTCCACTGGAAACAAATTAATTTAATAAAAAGAGTAGGTTTAAAATTGTTAAGATTATTACTGTGAGTTCACTTTAGAAAAAATAATTAAAACCTTCAAACAAGTATTCTGAAAAGTATTAATGTTTTCGTTTCGTTATTACAAATGACGCCTTTCTTATTCTTGGCCGCCATGTTTCAACAATGAAAGCTACGTATAACTACAATACGATAATAACTATAGGATGGTGATTTGCATGATGAAGTAGGATTATCTGTTCCATATTACTAGTGATAATGATAAACCGAATGACCTTTTACAATTAAAAAAAAAAAAACTTTCGGCTTATAAATGTCTCAATGATGCATTACAATAGTGTTTATTTTCAAAGAGATCAGATAATTTGCAGAAAAAGTCATACACATGAATGAATATCACTCCTAATACAACCATAAATGCCATATAAAAATAAATTTACCTCCACGTTAATGAGTAAAGAACTAGGGGAATACATTCAATGAACATATTAACAATTGAGTTCATTTTCATTTTTACATTATGTGCTCGATCTATATATTATGATCTTAAGAGGATACCGTTCTTCTTTTATTTTATACCTGTCAAGAAAGTGTTTCTACAAGCTCGACTATGCTCTAGTCCCTTTTCCCGAGTACCATATTTGGTCTTGCCTTAGGATGTAAGACTCACCCGTTCCGATCTCAGTGAGGCACTACGGAAACTAGCAAGTTTGAGAATCTTTAGAAGAGGCAACAATTTACCAGAGACCATTGATTATTTTCCACTAATTAATGTAATATTATGAAGTAATATTTGAAGAATATGGGTTAGTCCTTTGAAAGACCAGAACTTCTGAAGAGATAACTGTAGGATTTCCGGAAGTGCAAATTGTAAGTAATACAGTATTTATTCATTGACAATCTTTCCATAGAAGCCAGGGTTACCGCATTGTTTTTAAACAACATTTCCCCTGCGCTCATATTAACAAATTATTTTATATTAAAATCCTAGATTAACATACTGAATCGATTAATTTTAGGTTAATATTGCTGAAACCTAAATGTTAAAAAGGACAAGCTCGCACGTGTATTCGTATTAACATAATTGTTAATTAACATACTATAAATTTTCGTAGTATGATGGAAACACCAAAGCTTTGTAAGGTCTTATCAGATCCTAGGGTCTCATTCTGTAGTGGTTTCAGTAAATGTAACGTAAAGTTTCCATTGTAGTTATAAGATAATTGACAGAGCGATTATAATTGATCATTGCAATATCTATGCTGCGTTGCAATACACACAATTTGCTAAAACCTATACGGAATGAAGTCCTTGTTCCTTTTCTTTTCTTGAACTTACAGTAGGAGACAATTTTTCAGCATGTTTTCAGACATTGTCACTTCCTTTTTTTCTGTGTTACTGACGCTACTGATCTGAAGTAAATGTAATCACTTTCTTAACTATAAGAAAGCCCTAATCTCACAGCTTATTTTCTGAAAAAAATTAAATTGCTTATTACAAAATATTTTTTGCAGTTTGAATAAATCTCAAAAATTTCAAGGCTTGAAAAGCGGGGTACTTTTTTAGTGTTTACAGAATTGTTTATAGCTTCGCATTTCTTTATTATTCTGATACAAGTGAATAAAAGATTAACACTGACGTAATTGAGTGAGAAAAGTTGCTATTAGTTAATATCGATGGCTAATTAAAGCAGGATTTTTAAAGTTTCTTACGAACAATATTAACTTTTTAAAAAAAAACGGGACAGAAGGACTTTTGAAGAATTTTGGGTGGTCAGATTACTAAACTCGGGATGTCTGGGATCCCTAGCTCTGAAACATTATAGTTACTTCAATGTTTAAAGTTGATTAAAAGTAAACCCGTATTTTGTCACCCTGGTGTTGAAACTTTTCTATCTTGCAGGGAAGGAAAAATACACAGATGCGGAACAAAATTCTGGAGAAAAAAACGTCTATTGGCAAGGTACTTCCTTCGCAATAGCACGGGTAAACATTCGCACATTTTTAGAAGTACTTCTGACGTGTATTATGCATTACGCGGCCACTGATATTATAAGTGAGAAATGACTTAAGAAAATAATATATCTAAATGCTAAATGAGTGCATACAGCTTCCTTCAATGTAACTGTTAGAAAGTAACATAAAATCGAGGCAGAGGACACAGTGTTGAAAGTTGCTTGAGCTATTTGGAATAATTGATTGCAGTAGAGGGCAGTGCAGAATGGGGCCTTTAGGTTACCAGCACGATACTGTTAACCCGAGATTATGTTTTCTGAACCGTACTGACATTGCAACAGATATTCAGAATATAGAAGGATAGTGGGTTCTAATTAAGCGTGACACGCGACGGCAAATTGGGAAAATGAGCGTAATTAGAACACAATCGTTCCTAAATGAGTAAGTAAAAACCAATAAACTTTCCAAACTTTCTACGAGCTATTGATTATTTTTTCCCTCAATATTTCAAATGTTCGAATATATCTAGAGTACCTAAATTATGAAAATTTAAGATATCCAGCCATTTTACACACACACACACATGTATATATATATATATATATATATATATATATATATATATGTGTGTGTGTGTGTGTGTGTGTGTGTTTTCACCTTTGATAAGGAGACTCAACTGATTCGTAGATTTTGTATGTACTGTACATTCAACATCATATCACAAAGATATCCAAATGTACTTCACTACTTCTCAACACGCCAACGTAGAAATAATTACTACATTGTCAGTTCTAAGCCTCAACTAAGTGTTAAGAAAAGCTGCGAAATGTTTTTACTTTCTCAACATTTTTTAAAGTTTCATATTATGACCTTACAGAAGTTTAGATGTTCATTATGATGGAAGCCTGAAGTTGGAACGTGTGAGTCTTAACGCTTGGGGCACGGTCAGATAAGATGAGAGATACTGCCGAGGGTGGAGATGATGATTAGAGGTCGAAGAAACACTTGCATGGCAGATATGAAGAAAAATAATGAAGTCCCCCTGAGATCATATATTACTGATTGCACTGCGAAGCAAGAACTTTATTATACATATATTTAGAGAAACCATCTTTTAATCTTAGGAATAACGTAGGAGTGCTTTATTTAATCTACTTCTTACTACTGGACGCTTGAAGCTGAGATCATATATTATGATGTATTTTTCCGTTTTCTATTCTTTTTATGGCGAAACTATTAAGTCGTCCATTCTAGACTTAGAGTCAGTATAAACAGTTCTTGTCAATATTTAATTTAAGATGAATAAAATGTTAGTACCTCACTCCCTGTATGCGCCAAAGGGATTTTCATGTAACACGTTTCACGTTATTTATCGAAACGTTTCCAACACTGATCTGCGTTTATCATATCCTTTGTCTTTATTTTCATTTTTGCTTCTAATTCTGATATCCAATTTAGGACATTCGATTTACAAAATCATACCTTTCTCTTGGGTTGGCGACATTGTTCACCCAGTGATGTTCGTCAATAAACATGCTGTTGTCGTCCTTTCTCTAGTTGCATCGTGCAAAGTTTCGTTTCTCTGCCTGTTTCGGTTTCTCCGTTATCACGATTGGAAATGCAAAATTATATTGTGATGTGTAAACGTCGTTTCATGACTTCGTCGTCAACTTGGCACGGGTTAACTTTCTCGTATAGAGCTGCTATTTCACTAATAAGTGTTTACTATCACATACAATACGTTCAGTGGGGTGAATATCGCAACATGAAAATACCCAAATAAGAGACACCCTAATATAAATCATACAACATATCAAATTAAGAATTAACCTTAGTCCTCGCATTACCAAGCGGGGTATTCTGACTAACCCAGGTTGACTTTTTCTCTATAGTAATTTTATTTGAAGAGGTAAATACTAATGTTTTCATAACACTGTCCTAAAATGGTTGAAATTGTATTCACACTCGTGACTAGTCCATTCCTTTTTTATAGCTATTACTGACTGGATATTGTATTGTATTGTATTGTATTGTATTGTATTGTATTTACTCCTTTTGAAACCAAGATACATTTGGTATTTGGACCATTAATGGGGTTTTGAGACTATCCCGCTTGGTATCAAATACCTTATTTTATTACTTGTCACAAATGAAGATGTTAGTAAGTATTTATCTCATTCTTTACTAGTACACTGTTCAGTTATACTATATATTCATTGTTTAGTTCATATAACATATTTTTTCTCTGTTGAGATGAGCTAGACGTTGACTGTTGAACTGAAAATATGTGAGTGTAGATTTCAACTGCAAGTAAAGACGTCCAAATGATTATCTAGACAGGGGATATGAGGGACTCTAAATAATTCCTATGTCAGTGACAATAAGAATCAGTGGTACATTGATAATGAATTGAATGAATGTATAGAACATATACATAAATATCATATAACAGCAGTAGATGAAGATGAAATTCCGAAAGATATTACTCGTTTGATTTATCTCTGCATGCGGCGAAGTTGGAGACTAATTTCCTAGTTTACAAATAGTAGGAGCAACATGGCAGGGTCACCAGAGGTACTAGTTTCTTGGGTTTTCTTTTATGGTCAGGTTTTTTACAAAATCAAAAGCATATGAACAGATTCCAATTTTTGTGGAATGAGAAGACATCTACTTTGTTACCATACAAACAGGAGAAGTAGCAGAAATACCATATGCTCTGTTGAACAAGAAATGTGCGGGATTACTTTCCTTCCCTCTTCCTACTCGAATGTCAAAAGGGCAAACGAATATCACTTAACACTGTCGCTTAACACTGTGTTGATGGTGCCGACAGGGGAATAAAATTGGGAAATGATATACATGTTATACTTTATGAGGGAATCGGGGTTGTTGACAGCGGAAGATCTACCTGAGTCACAAGACCTGTTACTTTGTAGGAAGACATCCTGGCAACCCTGTAAAGGAATACAGAAAACCATTCCTGCCTTCCCTCCCACCACTCCCTTCGCCCAGTGCCAAAACATAAACACAACAGCAGCGCCACTGCAAACCAAATGCACAGACTCGGGCGATGGGTAATAGTAGACATTCACGTGAGTAAGTAGAGGATGAAGATGAACACATCGGAGCTGTTTGCTTCTAGGATTGAGCTGGAATTTTTCAATGAACCACCAAATGTTGGGCGGCGCGGAATTCACAAAATTTTGAATGTAATATCTGGCAGAATGAATGATGGGACGTAATGAATGATGATGGAAATCAGTCAGCACAATAACAGAGTAATATTTTCTATATTTCATCAGAAATTGTGGTGTTTATTGTCTAGCAAATGAACAGGGAAGCAAAAGAGAGAAATTTATATTTATAATATAGGTTATATGTCCAAACAAAAGACATGGATGCACATTAGTACAACTGACGTGTATGCTGCATTAGCACTTGTTATTGCAGTTGGTCGAACTTTCGGACATCGCCAAAGCGCTTCAGATCTATGCAGGATCAATAATGTTTTTGGAAAACCTTTCTTATGTACTGTTATATCAAAGTGCATATCATGTGAAGTGAATGTTATGCAAAAACGTAACTGAATGAACACCTAAAAAAATGCTATTTATTATTTTTTGGCTTATTACTAATATACTGCAACGTAAACAAAAATGTATACATTTTCATTCATTTTACAGGTGTCCAATAATGAATTTCTCTTGCGAATGTCATACAATGTGTTTTACTTTGCATCTATAATCAGTTTACTTTTTAACAATAATTTGTAACTGTTTGTTGCAATGCTTTTCAAGTTATTCATTGAAAAGAAAAGCTAAGAAATAAGTCTTACACTAAATCACAAAATTGTATTGGGGTAGTGAAAATAACCCGCTTGGTAAAATAAAGATGTCGAAAAGCTTGGTAACGAGAGGTTTAAGGCCATCGGGCTGCATTCATCATAGCATATATATAGAATCGATGAATCAAGATACTGGCTGCACTAGTATCACTTGTATCTAGTTAATGACCGCCGAAGATTCTTGCTGGGCTCAACACAGCACGGATTGTCTTAGCGAGTGACTAAATTAAACATCTTTGGCAACATAGTTGATCTTAAAAATAATTAAAACGTATCCATTTAATGAAGGTTTTAAGAAGGTTCAAATGTTTACAGTTGGTGCTTCTTCTGCACAGAAATCCTAATGTCAAGAATTCCAAGTATACATAATACAAGACACTAGTTGATTATTACCAAAGGTATATCTTATTCTATTTTAGAGCGACGTTACCCAAAATGTGAAACTGCAATTAAAAAGGCTTCAAGTCATACAGCTAAAATATTGCTGGTTATCGACCGATATATACAAGATACAACTTATATTCCAGCTATATAGTCCGCATACACATTTATATGTATAACGGTACAAGTAACTGTGTCCAGCAAATTAAGAGAATAGTTGCTGAGATTTGGAATGTATAAGAAATGCTATAAGTTCCACTTATTCGGATTCAAACTATCAGAAAATATAACTTTAAATGGAAATATGGAATATTTTTTGTTGTTACCCTACAGTGGGCAATGTTGCTTTCAAGTAACATAGCATTCTATTGCGTTATCCGCACGAATTAAAACTTCAGTGATATTTAAATTCACATTATTACTTTCATGCAATATTCATATATATGATTTGCGGATCCCTTCTTTAGATACTTCTAATAGTCGTGAACAGGGTACTGTTAAATTTAGTCTTGTAGAAGCTTTATCTCCAACATTACGCGAAAGTTTTTTATTATTACTTTTGTTTGTGGTTTCTTGCTCTGTAGAAAGACATTTCAATAAAACTGTTTTCAAATACTGAGAATATTTTTATGATAGTTTACTATAATAGGGCAATACAGCTCCGTAGCTACACACAAGATCTCTTTTATGGCAATGTTGCTTTGAAATAAACACCCTGTATTTTGTAACCAAAGTATTAAGATACTTGAAAAATTAAGAAATCTTGATCAGGAAGACATGGTTCTACCATAGTAAACTCAATATTTTAATGGTAATGCTATGAATGCTCACCTATTAAAGGGTTAAAATAGTAATAGGAACATGTATCATCCTCATCATATTTCTTTGTTTCCAACACTGAATAGTGAAAACGATATATCATACTTACCTTTATTGAAGAAGATTGGTGGTGAACATCTGCAGGATTGTATCAATTTTTTGTATATGCAGTCTACTTTGCACGCTTCTAGTGTATAAAATGGGCTTGTATCTAGTTTATTTTCGTGTCGAAAATAGCACTTCCTCTGGTAAGGTGACAAGCGCTCTACATTTACTGAACTTACGATTTCAGTTACTTCATACGTTACATGAGAAATCATAGGGCCAATCCTTGGATTATTCAAAAGGTAATTTGTTCTCTGGGGATAATCATATGGAGAGTTCAGGAACACCTATAGAAAGGAAATTCAAACTTACCCCTACGATCACATTAGAAATTGTAGTTTGTTAATAATATAGGTTTATAAAATTCAATGAAATTCAATATATATATATATATATATATATATATATATATATATATATATATATATATATATATATATATATATATATATCAAGAATTATTTACGGAGAACCATGACAGAAGGTAGATTACGTGCACTTGCCATTTTGAGCATCGAACATGAAGAAACCTGCAGAAAATTATAGATAAATTCTGCTCGTGAAGAACCGGAGTCTTATCGTGTAGATACTTCCTAAACAAATTGTGTTCTATTCCAGGTGCAATACAGTGATAGTAATGCTTACAATACAACCATTGGGTTTATCACGTGTATGTGTGTTCCGGTACGAGGACACAAAAGAGTTTGGCTTCTCTTTTGTTCTAGGCAATGAGAGAGCTATATTTTACGTGAATACACAAAAACATCCTACTTTAATTTTTCTCAGTGCGGAATATAGTTAGAGTATAATCCGGTTAACGGAAAACCGAATTATCTGAAATCACATGGGTCAAAATAATTTACTGTACTGAAAGGGAATAATCACGAGGACGAGAGCGCGCTCAAACATGGGTATTTAATATGCTATAAAAATAGATACTATTATAGTACCAACTACATATAGATGTACTGCAGTCCTGAAAATGATCATTTAACTTTCAAGAACTAAAACCAGTGCCGTAACAGACCTTAAGTCGTCAACTTCATATGTTAACTACTGGTTTACTAACGTCCATCTGATTGACGATCAAGTGGTCAGCTCATTGCGTCATTCCCCAGCAAGAGTATCACTCCACAGTTTTCCACATGACGCTGCGCATGCCTAAAATTCGAAGTATTCCATCCAAGGATTGAACCCAGGAAATCATGTACATGAATCCAACGCTATAACTACTAGGGTAAGGAGCTCCTTAATTTAACTTTAATACACTAAGTAAGTGTAGCCTACAATAAGAGTTTTGAAGGAATTTGATCTTCAAAATATTTCAGATAAATCAAAAAATGTAGTAAAGGCCCGGTAATAGATGTGCATGACTTGACAAAAGAAAAAACGAAATAACTCCCCTACTTTAGTTAGCTTAAATGCGGCTATACTGTGTTATTATTATTGTTCGCAGAAACTTTAATATAGTGGCAATACTGTTATAATGGCGCATTATGTAAAATGGCACCTTAGTATAAATACTGTAAATGACATTCGAGTAACACACGGCCATTGGTTTAGTTTCTGCCGAAGTTGCGAATTTGGTACCCCGACACTGTTCACAGATCAACGGAAAAATATTTTAACATTCTTCCATGAATTCTTAAAAATTCGTTCTATCTCACAAGGCACATTCGCGAAGTGTTTCCCCGGGATTGGTGTAAAATTTATTCAATTCCAAAGTACTCCGGGTCAAAATGTTTATTGTATAAATTTTTGGGGCCCGTACCGGTAATTTCTATTTTATGCTCCTTGATATATCCAAAATTCAATCATACACTACTATAACTCTAGGACACAAAATTGCTTTTAGTTTCTTCAGATGTAACTGGACATGAATGTGGGCATATGCGAAACAAATTGGATCAAGTACTGCTTTCCTGATAGATGTTACCTATCACAGCCACCATCTTTAATCCGGCATATAAGATTCCACGTTCGATTTTGCAAACTCGAATACGTGTATGTTATACATCAAATTCATTTATAGTTTCTCAGAAATTCATTGGTGTAATGAGTTTTACAGCAGCTGGTTACGTTTTCAAAGTATTATCTTAAATGCCAGGCACATCACGAATATTGAACCAAATACAAAGTTGTGCAGGACCTCATATGCATACCTTTGTAATCTTTTACGAGATTTATCGTCGATGAAATATTCTCTAAGGGTACATGCATACAGATACGCACGCGTCAATACCGAAATAATAGGTCTTCACCCAAAACTGGTCGTATCCTGGATTTACATTAGGCATTTTGATCAAAATACAGTATTTCCTTATAACTATCAGTCACAGAAATATAATAAGATTATGACATCCATATTGTAAAGAGTTTGTTTATGCCTACAATATTTTTCCAGCTAGAAATTGTCTTGATTTGTCAACATCGAATACGAAAGCGCACATGATATTACTCTGCAATGCATATTCGCGAAGTTTCTGGAGGGATTTAACATGCAATACCTTCCAAATAATACTACAAGCTACGGTAAAATTCTCTACACCAATGAATTCCCGAGAAAGCACTGCAGAGTCACTAAATAATCACTAGTAGTTACACTAAACAACAGACAACGGAGTGATTGAGCAGGAAAGGTACCGGGGAAGAATACATTGAAGCTGGAATCTGTCAAGACGGTGGAAACGGGATAGGAAATAATTTTAATGGGGTTCTTTTGACCGCGCTGCGACTCCTCTTAGGTGAAATGAAATTATGCATGCAACTCCGTTATAATAACTACTACTCAAAGAAAGCTTCACTCTAGAAGTATCCATTCCGTGTATATTTTTACTTCGTTGATATAGACCCTTAAATGCACGAATATTCTATCACCCAGTGAACCAGATTTCGATTTCATTTGTTATGTTTTGTAATTTTTATTACCTTTACGTATATAACAATTATATGTTCATCACATGTCATATTTAATTACTTCACGGTACCCTCCAGATAGTCAATATCTCTGCACTAAGTGATTACGTTACTCTGTAGCAGAATGGAAGCAGAATTGATTTCCATTTAAGCACAGATCAGAGGGACTCAAGGATGTGGTTATTGTTTCGAGCTTAGGTATTTTCGCCGCATAGGTATATATGACCAGAAGTGTCAATACTGAACATGATATAACCTGTTCCTTAGCGGAGATTCAGAAGTACTGATTAGACCAGACATTTTAAGAGTTGAAGATGGTAGAGAATGAACTAGTTGAGCATGGCATCCTTAGAGAAGTAGTTGTAATGTGTGATGATATTGTTGCAGCCCAGATAGATCTATTTTACAGACCCTGTTGGACAAGAATACAACCAACCCTTGTACTTTTATTTCGCGGAGTATTACTGATAATCAGAACATTTAT
Source organism: Thermobia domestica (assembly GCF_964235325.1). Lineage (NCBI taxonomy): Eukaryota > Metazoa > Arthropoda > Insecta > Zygentoma > Lepismatidae > Thermobia > Thermobia domestica. Next base: position 245,839,736 of record NC_137456.1, on the reverse strand, counting down.
CAGAATGTTTCAACAATTGGCGTTCATAATGGAATTAACTGCTTCCGTTTGGGCAGCACAAGAGATTTGTACATGCTGCATTCTTCAGTTCATAGAGACCATATTTCTTGTTGGACATTAGAATATAAGAGAAACCTTCTAAAATCATTTTCCCATATGCTCCAATTAATTATTTTTTGAAAAGTAAGTAAAAAGTTCAAAAGTTAATGACAACCCCAAGGCTCTGAAAAATGTTTGAAGCAGGTGTCAGTGAACATTCGATTCTTTAGAATACATGAACCGGTTAAAAGTTTTGTACCACCCATCAGTTCAGTGTATGTATTTCCAATTGTGCTAATGCATTTGTTCATGTAACTCGAGTTATTTTTCTTCTACTCTTAGTGCTACAAAGACTGTAGTAGATGGATTTTCATAGTTATATTAATGAAGTTCCCCAAAATACCATGCTATTATCAGTGCTGAACAATTTCGCATAATAATTTATATATATGTTCATCAGCGCTCTGATTAACCCAGTGACATGCTTTTTAGACATAAACACAGTTTATTCTCAGGGAGATGTATCAGAAAGTTTTCCCTTGGGACTACGTTTTATTATACCTACTCATTATCTAGTTAAATCACTTGATATGAATTAAGCATTTTGTATTTAGACGATGGAAAAATTGATGGTAAACGCGAGGTTGTTTTTCATCCTTTTCATGAGGCATCTGCTCTTGGCTTAACTCTTAATTTTACGAAATGCATTGTTGGTTGTCTTGGTCCGGATAAAACCATTTTCGATAAAAACATTAGAGCTTTTAATGTAGCTGATCCAAGCATATTTACTCTAACCTTTCAAAAAGCTTGTTTTCTACATGCTTCTCTCGCCGAGGAAGCACATTATAACGTGTTATGAAATAAAATACATAGTTCAGGAGTTTATCTATCTCGACTTTCTTAAATAGCAACTAAATCATTCTGTCTCCTGTAACGGCCATCTTTGTTAGTTCCTCGCTTTCTTCATTCTTGCAGGGCTTTCCATCTTAGGTTAAAATGTTATTGTTGGAAAACATATCCTGATCCCAGATATGATCTTGTACTGAAAATAGGACACAAAACTATTTGTAATACTATTTAAAGAACGACTTTTGGATGTAGGCACATTTATTTTTTGACTTGGGAGCTACTAGTACTTGATTATCTGCAAATATGAAAATTTCGTAGTTTATATGCGTTTTGGTTCGGATTTTTTCATTTAGTTCTTTTTCCTCTTCCGTATAGTTATTATTTGTATTCACATTTGGCAGTTCAGAAAGACTCTGATAGATGTTCTGTTTTATCAAGTAGACTTCTCAGAAATTAACAAAAGATGTTATCAATCATCTTGTTATACACCAATTTCGTTTAACTTTGATAATCATCTTTATCAAACTGTTTTTGTTTGGGGAGTTAAGAGAACATTTTCTTGTCTTATCATCCCCAGAGGCGATAGAATGGTTAATTGCTAAAGCTTTCCTGCCTTAAAGCCTTTATTTATCAACTACATGCTTTCGAATTTTTGTTGCTTTACATTTAGAATTAGTTGTTTGAGAATCACAGTGATGTGAAGCTTGTGAGGACAAGCTTAATCAAAGTTATGAGGATGACGTCTCATACATGTACATTACAGATGCCCGACAATCCTTAGTTTACGAGAAATTGCTTCAATACGGTAAAATTTCGCTTGCAGTCGGTCAGAAGGAAAGCGCAAAGAAAGCATGGCATTGATTCCATTGATGGGAAGTAAGTTCATATAGCGGGACTTTACGTGTGCCGAAACATATGTTCATTCAAGTTTGTAATGAGTTGTTGTTATTCGCCGAAATCTTAAAACGCAAATGAAGTGACAATTTGATTTTTAGGGAGGATGCATTTATTGTGTGTTTGTATCTACATCTATTCTAATACAACTCATACATATTTCTATCCAAAAACCTTAGATTTCGCCAGTCCTCGGTACATTCCCACCTGAAAACGAACATTATGAGGTATGCCTTCCCTAATACAAATATTATTTTAATTCACAAAAAAACTTTTTTGTTATCTAAATCATTCCTTTCAATCATAAACTGTCTGTTCTGATTTTGTTATAACATATGCATATGCTATAAAGTCTTCGATTCGGTTTGACTGTCACTTAAAGTTTGTTTCAACCTATTTTGTAGAAAACTTTTGTTAAAATATCGTTGGCTTAAATAACTAGCCGAAACGTAAGTAAGAGGAATGCATGCTTAGAAATAAGACAAGGAAATTAATAGTTTAATAAGTGCACTTTACTTGAATATTTAAAGTTATGTAAGGTAACGATCGCGAAGAAACGTTAGAATTTACTCCAACAGTGGGCCTCATTCGAACATTTAAAAATTACTTTAAAACGATTTTAGAATGTTGGTTGCAAGAGAGATTTTCTCTCTTTAATATTGATATCATAAGAGAGTGTGCCATTTCTCTATCCTCCACTATTTTCTAGATTGACGAAATACATATGTAACACCCTTATGGAGTAATAGTAATATATATATTTACAAAAATATTTATATTGAGTATATAACATATATTTTCTGCATTTAATAATTATTTTCTCTATGAAGGTAAATATTTAACTTGGAAATACGTTTAAATTATCAGTATAATATCATGTGTCGAAATTGGAAAAATGTTACTAGATTTTATCGACAAAACAACTATGTTCTGATAGTATGTGATATCTGCAACAGAAAGCACTGTTAACAATTTTCTTTAAAGAATACCCAATTAACAAAACTCACCTGAGAATTGTTTCGCACAGAATTCAGAGCAGTAGCGACAAATGGATTCATGTTCAGCAACGATGTTCTGTACACGGACTCAGTTATCACATCGCTAGAAAATTAACCATTATAAAAACAACATAGAACAAAACTTTGCAAACATAACATCATTAAAATATTTCACAACACGTTGAAGCAGAGATCAAAATGAACAAGAAAATTTTACTCGCCCAAGAATGAAGCTACTAGCCCACATCCCACAATAGAAATCATTTTCTTACCTTCGGTATGGTATTAAACACTAGCCCGCACCGATGAACCACTCGCACAGGGCGAGTGGTTATTTGTATCCTTGTGTTAAAGATCGAAATACGCAATCCTTTTTTTTAAAAAAATAAAGTATATAAATATCTCAGAAGGAGAACATTGCATTAGTCTCATAATGTAAAACATATTTGCAGTGAAATATATTACTGGTTATAAAGTCATTCAAGTAAGTATTTCGAGAGATAGTATGTTCCATTGTATGAAAGAAATTAAAAAGTAAGAATATGAATATATATTTATATATATATATATTGATTTCGAACTAAAATTTGTAATGAGCGTAATGATTAAAGAAGTTAATTATTGATTTAGTACCTCAAATATTGATTCCTTAATAGTGTAACCTCACCTCTAGATAATTTTGAATATACTATCACCAAGTCATTTTGCAATTTGATTTATAACAGTAAAACAAAGCAATAAGTTATAATTTAATAATCCACTTCAAGTTTCAGCTTACAAGGAAAGCTGTAGTATGTACAAATTAAACTGGGTTTAACTTTATTTTATATGGGTCGATTAAATCAAATATGTATACATATTATTTATATATTTACACTATAAGAAGTTACCCTATAATAATATTTTGTGTTATAGCACCACTTTATTTTTGAATATATGTATCCTGTGTATTTCATTTAAACATGGAGAATTTTATGAGATGGTGTTGAACAATATCATCAAGCCTATTTCATATTAAAATAAAAATATAATTGTTTCATACAACTACCATTATTTATTACCAGAGTATACCAGCTATCACTGTGTTGTAGGAACTAAGTGGGAACATGTATCAATTTCTTAACATATTTTATGATGTTTTGTTGATTGTTCAGAAAGGAGTAAAATAAATTACCATCGTTAGAAGTTTCTTGATTTCGATTAGTATTTTTTCAGTATCAGCATAAGTAATATATTTGTTTTCAATTATCCATATATTAAAATACTATATTCACTGACAAAATAAAGCTAATTGTCCCAAAAGAAGTAAATTATTGCTTAACACAACTGCAAATCGTTTCCTGTGTAGCACGATGTAAGCTGTGCTCACGACTAAATTTCAAAGATCGAAAACACCATCAATGGCTGCCATAAAGCAGTCATGCGTTAGCCCTGATTATGTAACTCAGTGTGAAGTATAAGAGAGTTAGTCACCACAGTGCAGGAAAACCTAGAAATACAAATAATTACTCGGTGGCATATCACGTAGCTTTTAGGACACTTTTATTAAAACTTCACTTCAACTTCACTACTGTTCTCCGTAATCGCTTCGAGACTATGCGTTATAGACCTACTAAGCGTTAAAGTTTACATAGATAAATTAAAAAATAAACACACTGGTGGACAAGACTGCACTTATTTAATATAAAAACACATTTACATGTGACGTTTCGATCTTCTAGCCAAGATCCTCATCACACGTTTATGATATTTTGTAATGTATTGTTAGGAGTATATACCTAAGTGTTATAAAGTAACATTTTTATTTATATATTTCCATTTTCATAATACATTAAACAACTGATATTGGATTGCGTGGAACTTTATTTCAAAATGTTTGCTGTACAGAATGAATTGAATATATATTTTTATAATGTTTCGAAATCAATGAGAATTTTAAAAGCCGCTTCAAAATATCTGTTAAATTATTAATATTTCATTATACTTATTAAAGTTTCAAAAGAAAGATATTAAGCGAAAATTTCGTAAGAAAATATTAAGTGAGGTATATACTTATGGTCAAACAAATTCAGTGAAACATTCAATAAAATATTCAACAAAAACTAAATATTGTGTATTTTACTTTTATCAATTTATTAATTTCTAGGTAGACATGTATGTGTTGAATATTATTAAACAATTTCTCATTTTCTCAACATATGGCTTTCCATCATTTTAGTACCTTACTTTAATAATCGCTGCCAGCAATTCATTTATTTCAGTACTGTATTATTGACGATTATAGCAAAATTTTGCAGATAATAGTAAATAATATTTTCGATTCTGTATCGTAGTACACTGTCTGTTCTAAAATAATATCATACCTTTAATTGTGAAGCTCATAAACGCTGCATCATGCATCAATCCTCCGGGATCAATGATTATGGAAATCAGCTACCGAGTCAATGATGGCTGAATTGTGGTCTTCTCAGAGGTGAAGACAGGGAGATTATTTCAGCTTTTCTATCTTGTACACCGAACGCACAGTTAAGTTGATGTAGGAGTTGTAAGAAATTGTAGAGCTTTCTTTCAGGAGAACTTTTTCCTGTTGGTCAGAACAGGAAATTCCACACACGTTAAATTCTAGGAGATAGGAATTAATGCAAGGGAAATGTGGAATGTAATATGAATTGTGCTGGGGCAGAGAAAGTGTTGAAATAGTGGGGAAAATTTTGAAACAACAGGAGAAAAAAATGAGAAGAGAGAAGGATAAAAAGTAAGGCATGGGAATAAATTCACTTTTATATATTAGGACTTGGCAGTCGGGGTGTTTCCCCCTTCCCCTCGAATTGTGTTGGGCTTTTCTCATTTATGGGATAACATTCTTTCATTAGCAATCGCAAGCATCACTTGCAGCACTTAATTCCTTGTAGAAAATAATTCTAAGGTCCAGCGGGGAATGTAGAAATACAGAGATATTCTTAAATCGACAATTAAATACGGTACTGTAAATGAATTACACCCGGTTCCATTTGCAGTTTCATCTTGAGAATTTACTTTTGCATCAACATATGCATCGCATTAAATGGGGTTAAAATAGTCATTTCGTAAATCTACGAAACGAGTGCTAGTTCATGAAGGAGAAGCCTAATCTAATCAACAATGACATTTGTTAGCGTTGTTACATAGTACACATTCATGTACGTTATGTAGTTTCGTTTCTTTCTTTCAAAATACATTTCTGTTTGTTCACATTTATTAGTTTTTCTTGCTCTTTCACGGGTTAATAATGGATGGGTAAGGTCATATTCGCATAAATGATAGAACATCAACAAGGCACTTTCTTTAGACAATAGTGCGTTTTCTATCATTACATAAAGTTACTAAGACCGTCTTCTACCTAGACCAGCCTTTTACTCAGTACCGGAGGAATCAGTTATCTGTACGTAAACACTGAATCTAAGATATTTGTGAAATCGCGTATTCATATGCTCAGAGTGTGTTAGCAGATTTGTATTGGCATTGAAGGACTAATAAACGTTTTTCTTGAATAGAAAGTGCCCTTACCTACTTCACGTTGCTTTAGAAATATATTTATTGTCATTATCTCGATATAAAAAGCAAGTTTATGTGTTACACTGCATATAATGATAATTGCGTAAGAATTATGCTAAGTTTTGAACTGTACAAGGAAGTCTATTTAGAATGTTTTTGTTCAAAATATTTATGAAACTAAAGACAAGTTTTTAGATTTCATTTTCGCTATACGTAAGTGCCCATAATCTTATAGAACGGTTTTGCTCTCCGTTAGTTTGTCGAAAGGTATCAGGTCAAGAACGGTAAGTTATACTGGTAAGTAGTTTCTTGTAAGCGATTCTGAACTCAAAAAATAGGTTCCATCTCCTACATTAACTCTTTATTGAAACCGGCAGTGGTTCGAACTAGTTATTTACGATTTTAACGTTTATCGCCACAAAACGAAAAAGATAAAGCGCGAATCTTCTATTTCTTTTTAAATAACTCTGTCTCCCACGACCACATATCTAACCAAAAAATTCTACCAAAATCGGAAGTGGTTCAAATGTACTAATTCTTCCAATTTTAATACTAATTTCCATAGAGTAACAATAGTTCTGTAAAACAGGGCTACATTGGCACTGCGGGTTCTTTGACATAGAGCGGGGCTTGTTTGGCAGATGAGTAATTTTTCCTTTCTGTGAGAGCCGCTGCGTACACATTCATACATGAAGCTGATACGAGTCGTAAACCACCTCAGGAAGAGAAAAGAAATGTGAATAATAAATAACGTGATTTTTCTTTGTTGTTATTTGTCAACTCAATATTCTCTGTCTGTCACTGGGATTATGTCTTGTCTTCCTTTCTCTTTAAAATCAACGACGCATTACAGAAAGTCTTTCCAAGCCAGTAGCTCGTGTTGTCGCTAGTACGGTACGGTACTCTAATCTCCGTCCTAACCAGTTAACAGTAAGGAGAAAACTGTAAGGCGTTAGAAACGAGAGCCAGGTTCCCGGCAGTATCGGAACTACTGCGAGGAGCAGATTCAGCATGTGCCGCTAGATGCAATCAAGAAGGGGATATCGCAGGCCGAGACAAGCAAGACATTCCAAATCCCGCGCACCACATTACTTAATAAAGTCCCCTTAGGCAAATGGGAGAGCAGGGCTTTCACCTGTGTTTGAAGAAGTGGATGGGCAAGTGCTCGTCAAGTACCTACCTATTGTAAGCAGTGGGTGCTTTCTAATGACATCCAGTGGCATTCGTCATATGAAAACCAAGTACGTGGAGAAGCAGATTATAGTTGTGCAGCAATGGAAAGAAGGATGAATGTCCCAAGTCCCGACTTTGTGAAGGCGTACACTACAATAAACAACTTAAATGAACGATTGGAGACTAACATCAAGGGTGCAAGAACACGAATTGGAGAGCCAGAAGTCAAGAAGCTCTTTGAGAACATATCCTGTATCCTGTTGAACCTAAAAACATTTTCAACTAAGACAAAACCTGCATCGTGGATGATCCTGAGGCTTTAAAGATTATTGTTCCTCGAAGATGTAGACCTGTGGAGCGGATGAAGGAACATTCTAAAATGTCAACAAGAATCACATTCTGCTGGTTGGCTGACGGTCACCTTTTGCCAACAATAGTTGTACGCTAGTCTAAAAATATCTAACAGAACTGAACAAAAGGAGACCAGTCGGGAACCAAATACTCAAGGATCCCAAGTGGCTGGTTTGACATGAATTTGTTTGGGACGTGGTTCTTCGATATTATTGTCTCACACTTCGACTAGAACATTCCTCGAGTGACGTTAAGATTGTAATTGGAGACAAATTCTCCAGCCATTTCTCCGCTGCTGTCATTCAGAAAGCCTACGAGCCTCTGCTACCAACCCAACGCATCTGCTCCAGCCACTGGACGTGAGCGTGTATGGGTCTCTAAAGAAGAAGTGGAGAGTTGTACTGAGCTCATGTCGGAAGGAGACTTGACTAAGCGGAGCGATTACCAAGAAACAGCATCCTGTTCTACTGTCCCGACTCATGTGTTCCCTGGCTCCCATCGTAGGAAAGAACCTGGATGAAGTATTCCAAGCTACAAGTCTGGTTCCCCTCAACGTTAAAGCTCTCCTTTGAAAGTTATCGAAATAGCCCGATAGCACACAATTCGAGAGAGACATTGACGCAAGTCTCCTGCAATTTCTTCAAAATTCCAGGGTGGGATCAAGCACCAGAGCGAGCACGAGTAGAGGGTAGCAAGGGAAAATGATCTTGGCTTCTCCTGGAAAGCGCATGCTTTAACGGGAAGAAGAACGGGAATATGCGAGACCCGATATGAGAATAGAAGAAGGAGACATCAGAGTGCCCTTAGTGACGGAGGAGGTGTTCGTCGAGGAACCAATGGATAGAAGAACTGGAAACCAGACAACCACCAGAGCTCGAAAAGAAACCTTGCCATGAAAAGAAGGCGAAGAAAAGTATAGGGTGTGACGAAAACACTTGTGCCATCTGTATGTGTGACTTTTAAAACTACAAGGGCGGAAAAGAGGAGATTCAGGTATCAGGTGCGAAAAATGAGTGTGTGGGTTTAGCTATAATGGATTCAAAAATCCACAGTATGCTTGTTACAAATTGTGATGACAATTAAGCTCATTCCCTTGTTACATATAGAGGTATGTTAAAAATAAAGCTTGAAGAATAAACTTGTATAATGGTGTACAATGATGTACAAAAATAAAGATTTCCTGGTTGAAAAGCATACAGCATATATTACACAGGATCAAAAGTGTTTTATACGGCATTTGCATTAATTGCATGTTAAAATAATCCCGTGCGTTGGGTAACTTTGAGCTTATGCAGCAAAACATAAGAAATCAAAGTAACCCCACGCCGGGGCCTACTTTGACAGGTAATTCTTTATTTTTGCAGCCAAAACTTACTAGCAGAAACTTAATCTCAGTAGTGGTTGTAGTAACCAAGACACCTATTGTTATGATGAGAATTGTACAATTGACTGGTTGCAGCAACTGTTCGCTGTACACATCTAAAATAATACAAAACCTGTCAAGATGACCCCGTTTTAAGGTAAATGCTTTCAAGATGTGTTTTCATTAGCAAATAATTCAGCTTCCCCGAAAATATTTTCATTTCCACTTTAACCCTTTACTGAAGACGGAAGTAGTTAAAGTTAGCCATTTGTTTTACCTCTTATCGCTAAAAAGTAAACTGATAATAGATAGTGAAAAGCAATTGTAAGAATTTCAGCATGTAGACACAACGCACCATGACTATCCGAAACACTGTACCATAGTCGAAAAACGTTCAATTATTGCTTTTGGTTGCAATACCGATTTAAGTATTTGTCACTACAGAGTAAAAACAGAAACAGATAGCAAGAAGTGGCTTGTGCAAACGATTCAGTGATAAGATAACATATCACAACAGCTCACCCTAATGCACCGAAACATTAACTGCTTCAACAATACTATTGCTTCTGAATTCAATACTGATTTGGATAAAGCAGGACTGCGAAAAATTTTAAGGCGCGTTTTTATGCAAATACTGTTTGCGAAGAATAGGTTCCGTTTCCTACGTTAACCTACTCAAACCAGAGGTTTTCATAATAGTCATTCCCGGTATCTACGTTAATCTGCATAAAACAAAAACGAATAGATGCCAATAAGCACTTTTTGGAAGAAATGATTCAGTAACTATAGAAAAAATGTCATGACTATCCACAATATTATATATCTACTGAAGCCTCAAGTGATTCATTTTTCGTATTTCTTTCCTGCTTTCAATATGCGGCTTAACATATATAGTTATTGAACGAAAACAGTAACATATAGCGAATGTTATTTTTTAATGATTCAGCGTATCAAGAATAGATTCAATCATCTCCGTTGAAACTCTATTCAAATCAAAGTAGTTGCAATTAGTGATGTCCTTATTGAATGATTCTCAAAATAGAACAAAAATGGTAACAGATGGGAAAAAACATTCTTTTAGCAAGAATCCAGCGACTCCAAACAACATAAATTTACTATTGTCAATATTCTGCTAAAATAAGAAATATTTAAATTTACCATTACTTCCCCTTTCAATACTTTTATCAATAGATCAAAAACGATAAGAGATATCAAGACTCAGCTCCCTTCAATCAATGCAGAGTTCTAAGCATGGTTACATATTTTCCATTAACCCCATTAAAACCAAAATTGTTTTAAAATGCCAGTCTTTGTTTTAGTATGTATCAGAATAGAACGGAAGTATTAATAGACAGTGGCAAATTGTTTTTTGCAATCAATCAAGGGTCACAAGAGAGCACGTTATCTCAACTTACAACACTCTACCAGAATCAGTAATTATTTAAATATATACAATTACGATCAGTTTCAATACAGATTTCTATAGACAAAAAAATAAAATACAAATTATGTAATGAGGTGCGATTTTTAACAATCGATTCAGCTTCCTAACAATAGGTTTCTTATTTAAAATTCTGTTCAAAATAGTAGTTCATATTAACCGCTTTCGGTTTCAAAAGCTATCACCATAAAACATAAATCACAATAAAGAGCTACAAACGTTTTTCTGGAATACATATACTGAATCAATCGTAGTATATCACCACAAAACAATAACGAAACCAGAACTGTGTGGATTTATCAGTACTTCTGGTTTAAGATTTTCACTTAACAAAAACTGTAAAACATACAAAGAAGTGTGTTTCTGCAATTGATTTAGCGTCCCAAAGATAGGTTCTGCCTCTTCTTTAATACACTATCCAACACACATCTGAAATAAATCGATACTTTTTTATTTTGACGTATATATCCATACAAGAAAAAAATAAGGAATAGTGAGTTATGACTTTTGAATATAGATTCGTCGTCCAAAGCGCATGTTCTATCTTTGATCTTATTACTCTATTGCAACCAGTAGCTATTGAAACACTTTTTAACTTTTTCTGTTGTATTATCAGAGATTAAAAGTCTTAGATTCACACTGTAAACCTACACTAATTTGTTAGACTTCTAAACTATATTAGCATAAGTGTCGGAACCGTGATATACCAATTTTGTCTTTTTGTCTGTCACTCTATCGACAGCTGTCAGAGCAAAACTAGTTAAAAGATATAGAGAAAATATTTTTACTATCGATTGAGCTTCCAAAGGATAGGTTATATCTCATCCGTTAATACTGAATTAAAACAATCAGTGACCCAAATTGCCCACTTTCGGTTACAACGCTTATCGCTATAGTAACAAACGGTACCTAAGTGCGAGGATCGTTATTTTCAAAACGTTTATATGTCTCAAGACAACGTGACATAACTGTTCACAACAGTATAAACACACAAATTATTTCAAATTTCTATGATTTCCAATTCTCATAATTAATTCTATAATACAGAAACTGTAAGAGAAGTCCAGATGTGGCTTAACGGTGTGTTCAACCTGGTTTAGAATTACCAGTTTCTGATTTATGTGTCGTCTATTAAGTTCGAAACCGATGTGCTTCAAATTATCAACTTTTAATTTAAAGTTTTTCTCCATAGAAGTAAAGAGAAAATGGCAACGCGTAATTAATTGTTTTCGATATTAATTCAGTATCTCTGGGACATACTATGTCTTTGATCTTATTACTCTATTGCACAAAGTTCTTAAATATATGCAACACTTCAAATTTGAGTATTAAATTCACAAGGCTTCAAAGTCTTAGCTTCACACTCTGACACGATATCTGACTTCAACTTGGGCATTTGCTACGATACCACATATAACAAATTCCACCAGGTTTGGTAACATATTAGAAACTTGTAGCAATGTAATTGGTATTTGTATGAAATTACGTGAATTAGTAAGCAAAATATGGCGTCAAATTCTTCGTCATTCAGTAGTATCAATTTAATCCTTTATCCTGAGTTTAACTATTATCTTCCTACTAGGAAAAACACTATTGTTTGATTCGTCGTTCAGACAATGTTGTATGTTTTAAACACGTCAGGTCCTTATGATCCAACATTTATTTTGCGTACCTCACACATTGCGCTAACAACCTATCACTTATGTATAAATAAATTTATTTGAAAATTTCTTAACTTCCTTACTGTAACATGGTAGTTGCCCTACTGCAAGTAAGATGTTTGGTGAGATATAAACAAAAAAAGCATATAAAATGTTAGTTCAGGTGTAAAGCCTGATATTTGTAATCGCGAGATCCATTTCCATTTCTGTCAATTGTTTTGGTATGCAATCAATATTTCTCAACTAATAAATAATTATTTCAAATTCAGTAAATATATATATAGTAAAGTTATACTGGAGCAGCTATAGGTAGAGCATAGATACATCAAATTATAATCCGGAATATTTTGCTCCCACTAGTAGATTTTATTACAAAATACCAATCTAAAACAGTGTATTAGAAGTAAGTATAAATCCTCCAACACGTAGGGTAAAATAGGTATATTCCCGACCGAGCGGTCTCAGGAAGGATTCCTTACGAAGCGAGCTACGTAAAGAGAGATAGGTCATTAAGCCTCCATTGCAAACAGTGAGGGTTAGTGTCCCGACAAAACCAGACTAAAAGTTTAGCTCCTGTTCTGATAAAGAAACTCCTAATGCTCCAATACAATCAGGGACAGAGTTATAGGTTCCTGTAAGGCTCCACTGTAATCAAAGAGGGAAGAGAGGACAAGAACTCAACTGCAAGGTAAAGGCTTGGGATTAGGTGAAGTACTTCCGAATATCCACTGCAAACTAAAGGCTTATGCTTAGGAGAGCTACGTCCGAATATCTACTGCAATCTTAGGAAGCGGAATTGAAAAGTCGGAGACATATGCTTCTCTCCGAAATCCTCCTGGTTATGTTCCCGCTCAAGGTAAGGCGATGATGCGGTTGTTCCTTTGCCATTACATTACTACTGGTGTTCCCGGTGTCCCGGTCGTCTGGACGTATAGTAACCCACAGTAATCTGCGCATGGTTGATGTTTTTAAATAGAAGCACATGTTGGTTATTTGTAAACAAAAATATAAGAATATTTCACCCCAATCCCACTTTGGATTATTTTTTCTGAGAGAAATTGTGAAACATTCATTATTTAAAAAGAATACTAAAAATAACACTAGAAACACTGCTATAGTGATTGGGGATTAGCACAAAAAATAATCCTTTATAGCGATCATGATCAATGAGTAGCACATCATTTCTCTGAAAGAAAGGCTGTTTTTAAGCTTTGGTGCAAACTTTAGTAAGTGTATACAAGCTCACAGATGGAAAAAGGTGGATTAGACTGTGATATTGTATTCATATTGTAGCGGTTTGTTACTAAGAGTAAAAAAGGAAATTGGTGTAGAGATGTCGAGTTTTGTGCGCATCGCGGCTCGTGGGGTGAGGCGATTGCATAGAGTAAACAAAATATAGGCTTTAAATTGTTCTAGTCACTGCTCTAAGTAGCAAGACCATGCTATATAAGTCTTTCGTTCAAACAGCCTGATTTACTGGAAAATAAGGATATTTGAGAATTATTTGCACCAATGACTTACTTAAATAAAATTATTCAATATTGATTGACAATAATAATAAACTTGAATTCCTTGACACCCTGTATAAAGTAATGGTGATTCTGAATTTATCAACATCATGTACAATGTTTGTAAGACATAATGTCGGTGACAATTATTAAAGTCGCTTTGAAAAATCAACTAAATGAAGAATTATTTTTCCCTTTGTTTAGATCCTTAGCTTTTCAAAAGGGAAATATAAAAATTCGATGTATGTGTTGTCATTCGGTGAATGAGAACTATTGAGTAAGACATGTAAATGCAGACAGTAGAAATTATAAATTGTCAATGAGAGGTAAACTATACATTCTACCATGTCTACATGTCTTGTCTAATGGTAAGTACTCTATATTTTTCAATGATTAAAGTGAAACTTTTTAAATTGGTTGAATATTGATACCTAATTGGTTTGAACAATATTTATACATTTTATTTTCTTACATTCCTTCTGTTCTGTCATTTGAAATGAGATAAATATTTAAAAGATAGTCTGCTTAAATACGTAACGGAAAAGTTGAACTTTGCACCATGTGCTTCGTTCTGATTTTTTTATTAATTGAGTTACTTCTTCGATGGATGTTTAATCTGCTTACTCTTGTAGTCAATGAACTAGATGTACATGGTATATTCAGTTTAGTTATCATAATACCGCTTCAGTCTCTCAGCAATAATTTCCTAAATCGGGATTCAAAGGTGTGTTTCAAACAACCTTTACACAAATTAGTCTTTAATTTTGCAATTATTAAGGCTAGGCCCCCGTGCGTACTAGTAAATACGTCTGAAGTATATATTCTACGATGAGGATATATAGTATTTTTTCATACACATGAAGGACAAATAAGGTAGGATGCAGGTGTTTTCATACACCACACGGACAAACGCACATATTCAATAGCTTCGGCGCTAATACAATAGCCAACCCTGGTGACACAACAACGCGCTCAAAATTCAATACGAACAAAGATAAATCTTAATAGCCGTTCAGACTAAAATCACCATAATATATCTAATTGTTATTATGATGCTATGCGAATTGTAAGCTAATGTAGCAATCTTCCTTATGGTTTAGTAGGACATTTCTTCCGCTTTTGTCAGTCGATGCATATCTTAATTTTATGAGTTAACACTTACGCAATATTGATTGATAAGCTCCAGTAAATCTATAAAGTGGTGCTAAATCAATAAATCCAATAAATCCTAAAGATGAATATGTATGGATTAGAAACCAGGACTTCATGATTTCAGGTTGTAAAGGGGATTAGGTATTCAAAAATCGCGTTTCTCTGCGTACGACACAATACAATATAAATTCTTAAGGTGGAAGTGCTCTACTGATGCAAGGATACAAAACTTATTAGCTTATTTTCCTTTTAGTACAAAAATAATATCAGTAAGAGAAACATAGCTTATTTGATACATCGTCAAGTTAACCCTAGATCATTCTATTAAGAGAGTAGTGTCATACAAACAATTCGAAGAATAAACTTTAGTATCCTCTTGCCACAGAAGTTTTCAACTTCGTGTGATAATTGTTGTTTCACATCGTCCTTCCCTTTAATGCGACTAACGATACGGGCTGGATGTTGGAAACTTATGATGTGATTAACCTCAAAGTTATAATCGGGTAATGAAAAATGCATCATGTTAATATTCCTATTCTGCCGCGTTGTGTATTTGACGACGTGAGTAAAAATAAATTGCATAATAGAGTTTTAATAATCATATTGATCAAGGAATTATATATATAGAATGATAGATGGGAAACAAGGTAACAAATGATTTTGACAAAAGATTTTCATAAGATGATAAATGACAATATGTTCGGGACAATTGGGAAAATATTTAAAAAAGATGTAAGCCAGCAAATTTGGAACGTGACTTGGCATTAGTAGAATAACTTATTGCTGAACCAAACTTTAAGAATTAAAATGTTTATACAGAAAATGCATGTGCATTAGTATTGAATAAAAGCAAATTAACTTTCCATAAACAGGTGTATATTTGAAAGAGTTTGTTAGACTTAACAACATAATTAATGTATGATTTCCATTACAATGCAATGAAACAAAAATATAAGCAAACAAAGCAATGTTATACAGGCACAAGCAGTTATGTTTATCATATTCAAACAAGAGATACATACGAATATATAAATAACTATGTTAGGGTTTTCGACAAGTGAGTATATACATATTAATAGACACAAAATATCACAAATAAATTAAAAATGCTTGGTACGATGAAAGAGGAAGTTAAACTTACAATTATAACATATGTTCTTGGTTTAAAATCAATGTAAATCAATTGCGTAAGATCAAAATCAAAACTTGTAAATCAATAGCGTACGTATCAAATAAGAACATAGAAGCTTTTAAGTGTTTATTCTAATACAAATATACTTATGAACATAAATGAAGGGAATAATTTAGTGTAGCGGTAGCTGTAATTCTACTTTGAGTTAGTTATATAAATATATGTTATAATTATACGCGTAAAAGTTTTATTTAATAAAAGTCCCTCTTTAAACCTTTTCTTTTTAATTATTTGGGGAAATGTGTCTTATAGCGTCATTTATGTATAATACGTGGTTGAAGTTAAATTAGTCGATCGTGATACGGACTCCCAAACTCTAGCTAATACATGCTTCCGAGCTAGCATAATCTGGAATGTGGGATTTATATAATGTTATGGCTAAATTTACCTGCTCTAGACTTTTATGCTTTAAGTTATTTAAGTGGTCCACTTCTAATCTCAAATCAGGTTAACTAAATTTCTACAAAAAACTTAAAACGTAAGGACTTTTCGCTGATTCTTCAGTTAGCTGTCATTGATTTCTAACCTTAATAATGTTCTTTTTCATATTCGTAGCATGCCTAAGAAGATTTTTTGAAAACATTACCTCGCTTAACTGTACATGCTAATTTTGGAACGCTTTCTAATTTGGCAGTGTTAATAAACTTTCATAAATAATAACTGTTGTGTTCAACTAAATTGATCCAGTTGTGGAGGCTACATTTTATTTCTGCCTGTAAAGTTTTACGACTATAATATTGACTACTATCCAATGGTAAAATTACTGGGTTATATGCTAAACGATATAATTTTATTTTATTTTTATCTAATTGTACGAGTCTGAACTTCCTCTTTTTCATATCCCAATATTCTATTTTACATACTGTAGTTTTTGTGTTGCAGAATATTACTATCGCACAACGGCGTAAACATTAGCCTTATGAATTTTCTCGTGGGCTGGATGCTTCTGTGATATTATTCCAAAATCTGGGTCTGCAAATCAACTATATGCTTATCATTATTGGAAATAGTTTGAGTAAGATTTAAAATATAGAATCGGAGAACGAATTAGAAATAATGTTTCTTCATTAATATGGAACATACCTAGAAATATGATATAGGCAAAGGAAAATTACAAGCTTCAAACAACTGTTATTCGACGGTTAGAGAAGAAATCGTACTATTAGACTAAACAGACTAATCGAGCGGAATATAAATCACTTTCGGAAGCTACACTGTGTAATATTGTAGTTCATGCTCATGTACATGTACACTAACTAAGTAAATATTTATGTGTACAAAAGAATGTTACCATTAGAAAACAATATCGACGTGAAGGTAATGACGTTTGAATCTATACATATCATTTGTTTAATTTTTAACAAACACGTCCCTTTGAAAATATGATAAATCAGACAAATAAAGAACGTTCTTAGTGTAACTGGCACTCTTGGTTGAAGAGTGAAGCTAGCAATAATAAATTAAGAGAGAGCGATTCTCTTCGTCAATAATGATTAGTATATTTATTGGAAAACTAAGATGTCTATGAAGAGAGTGAGAAAGCTAGATTTTATATTCGAAATTTACAAAACAAGCCACATTTGCAAGAAAATACACAGCTGTATATGACTAATACACCACAATTGCAGTAAAAATGAAATTAAATTTTTAAGTTTTACGTCCAACGGTTATGCTGGTCTGGCTAAAGGAGACAGTGATGATGAGAGATAAGTGAAATGGTGGAATGAAAAAAAGTGGGAGGAAACGGGTAAACCCACGAGCTAGATGTTTGTCTACCACACAATTGCAATAATTACACTAGCCGACAAAATGTTTTTCTCTGGCACACGGACGAAAATACCTGATTCTAATAGAACGTTTTATGTACAATTCGAATCTGCAATCAGTTTTTGTGCATTGCCCACAGTTATCCCGTAAGAGTGGGATTTTCGGGATATTTTACCTCAAATTTCTCTTTTTTTTTTCACCATTTTCATACCTGTAGCTCGGGTACCCTTATGTATATAAACACAAATTATATTGTATGTTAGCTTGATTTGTATTTCGTAAGCTCTATAGGTTTCATAAGAATCGCATTATTATATCTAGAAAAATAGATATGTTTATATAAAAAATATGCTATGTGTACTGTTCTTTTTACTATATTCAGTATTGCAGATAAAATCACATATAACTTCCACGAAAATTACAATATAAGCACGGTTTATACCTCATTGGATTTTAAATAATATTTTTTCAATTATGTATACACCGTGTTACCATTTTATGTCTACTTAAGAAAAAATACAAAAGAAGTGAGTGGTATCTTCTTAATAAATGAACAATTACATACCTTAACTAAAATGTTTTAGCTGTCGACTTTCTTCTGTGTATGGCTTCTGGAATATCTCTTTTGAGTGTCACACAGTAATTAGCTAGCACTTGTGAATTCCACTGTTCCTTGTATCTCTTCTCCATGGAGGAAATATCCTGATGAAAACGCTCCCCATGCTCATCACTAACAGCACCAAGGTTTTTAGGAAAGAAATCCAGGTGGGAGTCAAGAAAGTGAGCTTTAAGTGACACGTTGCAACCCATTTCTTTGAATGATTGCAGGAAATTACTCACAATTTCACGGTAATTTGGGCTTTCTGGTTTTCTAAAAGTTCTCTGTTAAACATTTAAATGAACACCAATCGGCTTTCTCAACGGGAGTTAAGAAATTCTCAAATTTGTGGCCACGAAACAAACATCTTATTTCGGGGCCTAAAAAAATTCGTTTCTTGATTTTAGCGTCATTAACCCGGTTAAATGTTTCCTTGAGGTAACAAAATCCTGCATTACATTCCTCCATTGTATTAACAAGGATTTTGAAGAGGTTCAACTTTATGTGAAGATGAGGTAGAATTATCTTATCAGAGCTCAGCAGTGAGGAATAAACAACACTATTCTGTCCATGAGTTAATACACGCTTTGGTCATTCCTTCTTGATGTAAAGTTTCGTTTTGTTCCTGATGTCCCATTCGCAGAGGAAACAACAATATTTCGTATAACCAAGCTGCAAACCCATTAACAAAACAATAACTTTTAAATCACAGACAAACGGTCCACTTGTATGTCTCATACTGGACTCTTTCTAACACAATTTTGATGTTTTCATAGGTTTCCTTCATATTAGTTGCATAAGCCAAAGGCAGTGAAGGAAATGTGTTGCCATTGTGGAAAAGGACAGTCTTCAAACTAGTTTTGGAAGAGTCAATAAATAATATTTACTCTGTACATATATGAGCATGTTCCATCACAGCACAGACACTATTATAATACACTAAATAATTTTCTTGAGAATAATAGTTTTGAAACTTTGTATGACAGTTTCCAAAAATACACACATTAGTGTCACGATGGAGCAGTTTCCAGCCTTGAAGTCTAGAAGCAAGAAGTTCTGCCTGTATCTTAGAGAGTTTTAAATCCCGTACGCGGTAATTTACTTCATCCTGAGTTATCAGAGTTGCCTCAAGTACGTAATCCTCATTTACCGTAAGATGAGGAGGAGGTACAGGTACAGGTAATTCTGCACTGTGTGGAACTGGCCTAATTGGTGATGGCAAATTAGGGTACTGTACAGTGACCTTGGATTTACTGGTTATTCCTTTTTTCTGTGTCATACAAAAGTAGCAGTCTGAAGAATGATCTTTTGGTTCTCTCCTGTTCATCGGTACTCCGAAGTTCATGTTTCGTTCACCATTTGTCCACCCAGTCAGACGTTTCACGCAAGTACAACAAATTTACTGAGGAGCCTAATTCTTATGTTGGTCTCCTTCACAAGAACCAAAATATATCTGATAACACTTCCTCACATGTGGAGTAAAACATCGAGGTTGCGATTTAAATGTCAGATCCCTACATACATAACACAAATTGTCCGGGTGGTTTACACACTTCCTCGGTATCTTGTATCCTGTAAGCTATCACACACACATACACACAATAATCTACACTCATTCAACCATGAAGCAGCACAAACGTAATCTAACTCATTGCATCACCACACAACTCAATCTATTCAAACTTCACAATGCACAAACACTTCAACTTACACGTGGCCACATCTAAAACACGTCCAGCTTGGACCGTCACTCAACGCTACTAACAGTCATCAGGCTACGTGATTCATCAATTTTTTTTGCATTGTTACTGGATCAAAATATTAAAAAGTTACTTATTTTCCGCGGAAAGCATGTGTGTATTTGTGCTTGGCTTTGAGTATTCATCTATGTGCCGACAATAATGCGTCAACATTAGGTTTTTGTGTTTGGTAAAAGTCTTTCATAGCATATTCTTCATTAGCTTTAAATAGACACAATAATTTAAATCTCAAGACAGAATAATGCGATTCTCATGAAAATAACATTATTTATTAGGTTACAACGAAATGTGGGCATTTCATTGTATCATTTTCTTGTAATAAGATCGTAATTTTTTGGGCGATACTTGATTTTTATATGCACTAGACTGCTATTCCCATAGAAGAAGAAGAAGATATAGATAATTTTTTCTTGAATATGCGTAATGGAATCTTTTTGGTAACCAGGACAATGAATTACTCGTGGTTTATTCCGACAAAAACGTACGTTATACTGTTTTAAAGTAGTTCCACATTAAAGAGCTGAAATGTTTGGAATAAACGACACGTTGTGTGAAATGTGAGTGAATTATTTAATTCATTCATATTGGCTCAATATCTTAAGGATCAGGGAGATAATGTTGTTATATATAATATGGTGCCGAAACGCTAGGAATTGTGATTTCGATTAGAAGGATAGTATAACGGTTTCACCATTGAGCCCAACGTGAATTATACTATATTGCGAAGTAGAGCTAAGATAAATAGAAATATAAAGATAAGTGCTCCAGGAAACGAAGTTAATGAAGATATGGAAGCTAGAATAAATATATCTGGAAATATAGTTGAACTTATAAAACAGCAATTTAACCAGTTCCAACAACAATTCAACAATAAATTTGATAATAACTTCCGTCAGTTTCTACAGCGAAATGATAACAAACTGGATCAGTTGCAACATCAATTGGAACTGGTGAATCAACAAATCGACAATAAATTGGACAATAAGGTCGTTCAGCTACAACAGCGAAATGATCAGTTGGATCAGCTAAAACAGCTTCTGAACCAGCAAATCATCGCAAAATTCGAACAGACTGATAAGAACGTAAAACAGAGATTGCATAGGTACACCGATGTTCAAAATTCTGCAGATGTTGTGTTGTCAGTTACCGAAGAAATTTCATCACAAGTTAGTATGAGTGTACTAAGTGAACCTGAACATTCCGCAGAAACTATAGAAAATACACATCATAAATTTGCATCAACGACGAAGTATGATATCACTGATTTAAATGTGTTAATGAAATTTCATGAACGTTCGCAAAAACATACTGCGGTATTGGTTGGATTAGGTTATCCCTACTTTTCTCATCATTCGAATGTTTTTGATTGTTTTACTGGTGCTGTGTAGCGAAGATTTTGGTAGGTATCAATGTGCGAAAAGTTAGGATGATTTTCATCTCGTGAACTCAATTGACTGCTTGTATTCACGATATATTCAACATGATACTAATCCTGAGGATGAAGTAATGGTAATAGAATCATTTAATGATATGTACACGACTATGGTTCGTGTAGCAGGAAGAAAGTTGATTCCAGTATCCGTGAAATTCAGAAAGAAAACGTGTGTCCCCCACTAAGGTTTGTAGTGATTGGCCTATAGAACTGATTCTGTTAAATTGTTCATTCAACGGAAATACCAAAATGATGTTAGTAAACAATCCGATGATGCTTTCACAGAACGTGATGCAGTGCGTTGATTTCAATCATTCAAGTATGACATTGCAAAATTTTGAAAATCCATCAATGATGCAATTCAGTTTTAACCTAAACCAGACTAACCGTCATCTAAACAAAATTCGATACATTCATGTGAGATTAAAGTGTGATCGCAATGTATTATCTGTCAGAAAAGTAAATGTACACGTGTTGTTTGAGTTTGACATTCCTGCTCTCCATCCATGGAGAGTATGAGAATAAAATCAATGAAATGTTTACTGAGGGACCAGAAGAAAAGTATAAACTGAATAAGACATTACAGAGGGGCCCAAGCTGTGAACATGAATAGTGCATAGTGTAAATAAAGGGAGACACCGAAAGAGAAAGCAAGAAACAGTTGCTAAACGGAGAAAAAAGAGTAAATACAACATATATGCGAACAACTAAACGTTTAGCAAGCAACAATCTTGGTGTAGTGGTTAAGCGCCAGATTACAAATCCAAAGAACGACGGTTCGAATCTGTTCCAAGTAGTATATTTTTATTTTTTAAATAATGCATACAGCACATAAAATGTGTTAAAAGAGAGCGTATTACCCGTTTAATATGTGAAATGAAAACGAGTTTAAAATTTCGGTGAAATTTATTAGAGAAGCGAGACAATGAAAATGGGGAAGCAAGTATATTTAGTCAGGGATTTTATCAGAGGGTGGTGACCGGTAAAACTAGAAATTTTCCTGAATTTTTCCCATGTGAGTCTCTACCATAGGCAAATTACTTCAGAAATGTGCGTATTGCAGAGAGAGAGAGAGAGAGAAGGGGAAAGAGGGAAATGCTCCCGGAACTTAGAGTGTGGTGCTTCCATTCAAGCCAACGAGATGACAAAGAGACGACTACATTGTTATGCCCCACAATTATTCTTGTTTGTATCTTTTGCTTTTCTTGTTTCTATTCGTGTTTGTCTATTATGTAGATTTTATTGGTTATATGTCTTGTTATATGTCAACCTACTTTTTGGTTGGTATCCGAAATTAATCTTTGAAAACTAAATTTAACTTATTAAATATCAGAAGAAGAAGAAATTTTTTTAAAAAAGAGAAAAATTGTAATTGTGAATCAGTTAATTCTTTCAACTGCGAATTTAACGAAAATAAGAATTTCAGAACTTATTAATGTGTGCGAATCGTTATCTGGTAAAAGTTATATATTAATCCGTAATTATATAAGTTTTGAACATACTGAGGATATTTAAAACGGTGACACTAAACTAATAAACATGAATAATTAAATACTTTCTTCTGGGGCTTAAGCCCTTATTCTTCCATACCGCCACTTCATCTTAAAACATATTCTGATGAAAATTACTGTGTAATCAGTAAGCAAATAATCAAAATTCTAGTAATTTTGTTTAAGACTTCTGTAAAATGGAATGTCTTCAGGAACAAATAGCATTTGAAATGAGTTATTGCATTGGCATGATTTTATAGTAATCATAACGTCCACTGTGTTACTGACCAGATAATTATATAACTGATACCTGTAATGTGAATCAGCGCAGCATTAAACGTAGTCTATGCCATTGGATAAAACCAGTGTTAGTCAATAAAGTTTGCATATTCAAACATGATGTTAGATATCGTGTAGTTACGGCAATGCCAAAACGATTATGGTATATACAAAGCCTATATTTAAAGAGATAAGAGATATAATTATAAAAGAATATTAGAGAAGATAAATGTATTTACGGAAGTTCTAAATTATGTGTTTAATATAGGGTAGAATTTATATTTAATGTATGTTTGCCTTTGTTGAATTTATGAGTTCTGGATAATGCTGACTGTATAAAGAATAACTTCATTGTTGTAATAAGATAAACTCTGACCATGGGTAATGCTTACGCGAAGATTCTGTAGCTAATTAATTTAAGTGACAAGAACCAGCCCAGTTTAATGTGGTCATGACGGAGAAAGTTTGTCATGAGTGGCATGACCAATATTAACTACTTGAACTCCTATTTATAATCTGTTCCTTATGAAGATAAATATACGTTCATGCATATCAATCTGATTCAATACAGTGGAATCCGAAGATAGAAACACTTATATACACATCTAAAGTCCTTAATTTATGTACAATTATATCAATGTGGAGTCAACCACTGCATTATTATGTGTACTGGTTAATTTGCAGATATTCTATAAACAAGCTACTTCAGAACAGTATTATTATTTGCTTGTCTTCAGAATAGAATTGTTATTTGTTTGTCTTCGAATTAGTTGGTATCTACTTAAATTATATTATTGAAAATCCGAAATTTACTTGAAGAGATTTCATAAATTCACTCAGTGAGTCACGGTTTCTTTCCATAATGTGCAATATGAGCAAATAAATCTTCATTGTTTCACTTACTTCCAAAATCAAGAATCTGGATCTAAATTGAATTTTTCCACGTTTTGCATAAACGTGGTTTCGACTCAGTAATTTTAGGGCTAAACATGATTCAGTAGTCTGAGGTCACCTATCGGTTGACAACGAAGGAAACTGTGTAGTAATATAAATAAAAAGTCAGATATGCCAAATATGGAGCGGTGCAGAGCACAACAACATAATAAGAATGCCGAATACAAACAGCCATAAAACAGCAAAGTAATAATTGCAAGCGTCATCACCTAAGGTTCCAAGATCCGAACAGCATATCACTAATATCCCGAATGCCAAAATATTGTGACTTACACAACTCCTCCTCTCCCCAAATGTTTCCTGTGAAAACAATCACAAGTTTTGGGATGATGGACCATATTGAGACCACAATATTAAACTATATTAGTAGACTTTTAGCAGTTTCGTATTCAGTTATTTTTTTCCACAATCAGTTTTATTGATATTCAAGACAGCAAAAGCACTATATTTGTTAACGACAAAGCGAAGTTATTGCAA
Organism: Thermobia domestica; assembly: GCF_964235325.1. Lineage (NCBI taxonomy): Eukaryota > Metazoa > Arthropoda > Insecta > Zygentoma > Lepismatidae > Thermobia > Thermobia domestica. The sequence goes on along the minus strand of NC_137456.1, from coordinate 245,814,824 downwards.
CACTGCGTTACGCAGTGAATCATGCATATTACACTCGTGAGTTTTGCGATGCAGAGTCTAGCCACCGAAGCACACTGTATAACGCCTGAAAGAAGCAGCAAGGACAGATAGAGATACAGTGAACGGAACAAGCGATTGATTACAGACATTTTAAGAGAGAGAGAGAGAAAAAAGAAATATCCCTCTTTCCATACTTCATGCTGTAGCTCTAACTTCCATTTCCCCATCAAAGTTATATGCCTAGACTAATATGCAATTCCATTACACTTAATCCAGAGCCTTCAAACAACTATGTTCTACGAAGGGAAACGTAGTACACTACACTTATAGATATACAATATATAGACAGTTAAGTAGTAATAGATGAATGCAATTAACCCACATAATATCGATTGTCTAAATATACACTGGTTCCAAACAATTAGACACATGACAAACATTCAAAACACCATTATAACCTATCAAATGCTAATTCCACTTCACAAATAGTAGAACGAAAATCGTAGACTGACCGAGGAATGAAAACCGTAGAGTATAGTTTAATTTTTATATTACAATTATGAACACAAGTTAGTGAATGAAGCAATGACGGTCAGTGAAAAAAAGATGTTTCGAGGACGGATTTCGAGAAATAAGGAATAGTTATGATGTGCTAGACACACCTTGGTTGCCTGTTTTCTCTCGTCATGTGAAAATGTCTCGTTTCAGAGAGGAGAGAAAAACCTGTGATTCGTCTTGGGCACTAGCGGATCTAGCTCGTGCACGGGGGCCTAGGCCCCCACCTTCAGATTGACGAAAATAATTTAAGCTATTATTTTTACAGTTTTGAAAATTTATAGTAAGGTCATAATATATTTTATCATAGTCTAAATTCAGGCATCTAACAGTTTTTACCTTCTAGATCCGCCATTGGTTTTGTGGCAATTCCGGTGTCATATCATGTTTCCGAAGTGATACAAATTGTTATCTAGTCTCCTTTCGTCTAATTTTATTTCATAAACCTCGTAATAATAGAAGTAATTTGGGAAGAAAACGCGACGAGTCCAGACAAGGAGTTGTCACGTCTCGTCTAGAAAAACGAGACGAGACACACGCTTTGTCTCGTCTCGGATTTAACAAAGCTTATATTGTCTCGCCCATGCTGAATTGGAAGCCTCTCACCAGAGATGAAGTAGACCATGGGCCGTAGGTCAACAGGACGTGACCAACTGCATACCACCATCCGCCGTGACCCACCATAAACCAGCGACGCACCATAACCTACATACCCATTACGATCCAACGACACACTCTTAGAAAGACGAATTAGACGAAACGAGACGACGTAACAATTTGTCACTTTTCGGAAACACGAGATGACAGTGGTATAGCCACGAGACAAGACAAAGGCTTCGTCTTGCATCGATAAAATCAGACAATTTAACATGAGGAGAAGAAACAGGCAATCATGTTTTGTCTTTTTCTTTTCTAAAGTTCTGTTTTCATTTCATTATCAAATTATTTCCGGAACCTTAGGTTATAGTGCTTGCAATTATCACTTCGATATTTTATAGTTGTTTGTATTCCGCATTCTCATTATGTAAGCGTCTATTTGTCAACTCATTGATTTGAATGGAAGCACCTCACTCTCAGTTCTGGGAACATCTCTCTCTCTCTCTCTCTCTCTCTCTCTTTATCTCTCTTTCCGTGATGATAGAAAAAGGGGTAAATAGAAATTTTACGGCATTTCTGGCAAGATGGTCTCTGCAATAGGCACATTTCTGAAGTAATTTCCTATTGTAGGGACTCACATGTGCGAAATTCCTGAAATTTGCAGTTTTTGAAATTACCACCCTCTGATACATACCTCTGATTAAATATACCTGCTTCCTCGTTTTCATGGCTTCACTTCTCTAAGAAATTTCATGGAAATTTCTAGAGGCTAACACGTGCGCCTTTGGTGTATGGTGTCCCGGGTTCGATTCCGGGCGGAAGATAATTTATGATTTTCAACTGTCTTCGATGTTTCTGTGTTCGTGTCCCTGTCTTTATAAGTTATTAGAAAAAGTAAGTTAAACAATTGAAGCAAGTAAAATTAGCAATAAGTAAGTAATTGAAACACGTTCGGTGATTCAGTTAAAAAAAGTGGACAAAGCACTTGCTTTTCGCGCCGTCCATGGGAGTTCGAATCTATCTTGGCTTGATTTTTTTTATCCATTTGAGAGAATATTGTTTCTTTTCGCTACAGGTAGTCACTCCTTTCGTATTTTTCCCCGTCTTTCACGTTTAAAGTAACTGGCTATTCTTATTCTTTCTATGAATGATGGATCTTCTCTTTGGTTTCATGTCAAGCATGCACACGTAATGAAAATAAGCTGTTGATAATAATAATAATAATAATAATAATAATAAGAAGAAGAAGAAGAAGAATAGTAATAATAGTAATAATAATAATATGAAATATTACTAGCTAACTCTTGAGTGTGTTTGGACAATATTATTTTATATTATTATGTGAAAATAAGTAAAGCTGGCTGCCCCCCCCCTTAATTTTTTCGATGCACCTTATGGGTCCAAAGTGTCCAACGTTGGTCTCATCCCACTATCAACTCCTGTTCTCTCGATATAAGTTATCGCCATTTTGTTTAAAGAGGGCTCTGCCGTGGCCCCATGACTCCCCATGACAATGACTCTTCTTTCATTTTGCATTGAAATCGCTTACTTTTTTGATTACTATGAGTGCACACTGTCCAATGTTGCTCCCATCCCTCTACAATTTCCCGTTCTTTCGATATAAATTGCTAATATTCTGTTTGTAAGGGAGATATGGCGTTACAATCATTACGTTTGAAGAAGAATCAAGGAAGATATTGCCTTACTACAAACAACACCTATTATTATTATTATTATTATTATTATTATTATTATTATTGCTCTTGTTGTTGTTGTTGTTGTTTTACTTACCACTAATGTTGCCTACCTATATTTGCAATACAATGTGTTACTAAAAAGCAAATCAAATAACACTCCTCGCCATTCACGCTCCCGACCTCGAAATACATGATTTACAGTACTCTGTGTTAGGGGAAAGCACATTTATTATATTATTCTTTCAAATAACACATTTCACAAGTTACTTCGCTTTCAATGTGTAATTTAATCACTAACAATCATATTGTTCCGGTAGAAAAATATCCCCCCTCATGCAAAAGAAGCCTGACCGTTGCGAAAGGGGTGAACCTTATTTAGGCGATTAATCGTGTCCGATATTTCAATAAAAGAGGATAAGTCCCTGCACACAAATATTTCAGTAAAAGAGGAAGATTTACTCAAACTTTCTGAATACCTATTTATGGGCGAAACTTGGTTCCCTTGGAACGTTTTAAGAGCTTGAAGAGCCGCCATTTTGAACATTTTCATCTGATTATTCTGGTTAACGTACTCATTCAAGAAATTTCAACAATTAATGTTTCTGCAAGTTTCGTCTCAATCTGCTGAAAATTAGGGCGGTTATGCCATTAACAAATAGCGTTATATATATATATATATATATATATATATATATATATATATATATATATATATGTATATACAGATAGATAGATAAATAGACACACAGAGGGAGAGAGAAAGGTGTTTTCTCCCTTATTCCTTCTCGCACCTGTGCAGCGTCAGAGCTAAACCGGGCATCTTTGCAAAACGTATTTACCAGCCTAACCTAAACACAATCCTCTTACTTGTTAACGAAGAAACCTGGTCGAGAGGTGTAAGGCACGTAGAGATTGTATTTTTAATAGCCATGAGTATGGGTTCGAACCCCCCCACGTCCATGTTTTTCTTTTACTTTTTGCAGCTACATCGGAACGTTCGATTTTTATTCTTTACTGATTGCAAGTGGTGTTTACATTCCAAATAAGAGGAATTTTGGTGGCATTTATTCGGATATTCTTCTCTTTTGAAATGAAGACAAGAATTAAAGCAATACGCAAAAACAAAAGTTTATCAGTAGTAAACATTACCATAATAATTGCTACGAAAGACTAAATACGATCTCTTTTACCATCTCTTATGAGTTGTATGTATTATTAACAACATTTTAAAAAAAATGTCTTTGCCGGGAATTCGAACTGGTGTCCTTTGCACTTGCAAGTCAGCACCTAACTACTACACCAAAATCAGTGATTGGTGAACGTTTAGTTGTCATCGTTTTTGTTAGTTTGTGTTTTGTGTTCCGAATTCGACAACATTTACTCTTTTTTCTCCGTTTAGCAGCTGTTTCTGGCTTTCTTTTTCGGTACCGTCCTTTATGTACACTATGCACTATTCCTATTCACAGCTTGTGCCCCTTTGCAATGCCTTATTCAGAATAGACTTTTCTTCTTGTCCCTCAGTAAACATTTTAATTGATTTAATTCTAATAGTCTCCACGGATGGAGCGCAGGAATGCCAGACTTGAAAAATAGGTGTACATTTACTTTCCTGATAGATAATACAAGATGATGTTAAATTCATGTGTACTGGTAATGTAACCCAACCTAATTACAATAGAAACAGGAACCGTGGTAGGACAGATTTCCGTGAATATTGTAGAAAGAATAGGTACAGACACGACGTATCGCCACCAGTAAAACTAATGAGAACTGAACCTGATTTTACACGTAAGATAACAGAACCTAATCTTAGTAATAACAGTAATAGTGATCGTGTAAATGAAACTAATTCTAGTGTAGTACGATTACGTACACTTAAGAAGCATATAAGCATTAAATTTAATTTCGTTCGAATTGGCCTTCGTAGAAATCTCATGGATGGCAAAAATTCCAAAAAGTACGAAACGAAGGACTGTCGAGGTAATGAACGCGCAGTACTCTATTGCTGTTTATGACTTTCAGTGTAAATTGAATGAATTCGTTGATCATGTAACTTAAGCTAACGTTACTGCGTCCGAGAAAACCGTACTCGACTGATTGTTGCTTTGTTTCACTTGAAATATCATCTGAGTATTATCGATATTTCAAACTTAATCTATATTTTGTTTAACTATATCTTATATCCGATCCTTTTACGTTCAAAGAACAACTATATGAATATCACATACGTATTTTTCAAAACCTTCTTCATCATGGGCAAGTAAACAATTATTAAATTGTAACAAAGATCTAATGGACCCAAAGAAGGACTTAAAGTCAAATAACTTGTAAATCAAATTTTGAATGTGCCTTATCGTCGTTGAAACGCATCAATAAATGAAGTCAATGATAAAATTTAAAATAAATATGATAATAGTATCGTTATAAAATTAAATATGATATATATGTAAATTTATATGAATTGCAATTTTCAAGTATACGAGGTGCATTTGAAAACTCGAGTAATTATCATGTAAAAGTAATTGTTAGCCCAAATAAAAGAAAAGTCCTTATGTTCATCGCGCCACATTTCGTTGTATCAATTTATTGGAATAAACTTGTAATTTTTGCGGGGGCAATACTTAATTTTTATATGCACTAGCCTGCTACTCCGATAGAAGGAGATATAGATACTTTTCTTTGAACATATGTAATGGAATCTTTTGGTAACGGACAACGATTATTCTGACAAAAACGTGGGTTATACTGTTTCAAAGTTGTTCCAAGTTAAAGATCTGAAATTTTTGGAATAAACGACATATTGTGTGAAATGTGAGTGAAATATTTGATTCATTAATATTATCTCAATAATATATTAAAGATCAGGAAGGTAATGTTGTTATAAATTGAACATGAAACTATGTTTTAGTACAGTTCCTGTTTCTGTATCACTGTATATAAATAGCAAGTTGAGACAAAAAAAATTTATAAAATACTTTTTGGAGGGAATTTCCCACAAAATCCCTCTAGAAATTCTCTCATACAAAAATGGCAACACGTTGTACACATTGAAGATATGTTTTATTGGAAGTCCAATGAGCTATAACTGCGAGTATATTGTAATTTTCGTGGACTGCATATGTGATTTTATCATGCACTAATGAACATGGTAAAATGAACAGTACACATAAGATATTTTAATATAAATATATTTATATCTCTAGAAAGAAGAACGCGATTCTTATGAAACTTAGAGCGCGTACTAAGTATAAATCAAACTAACAAACAATATAATTTGTATGTTTATACACCTAAAGGTACCCGAGCTACAGGTACAAAAATTGTCAAAAACGGGAAATGTGAAACGAAATTTCCCGAAAATCCCTCTGTCACGGGATAACTGTGGGTGATGGTGTATAACGGATTGCAGATTTGAATTTTACATAAAAAGTTCTATTAGAAATCAGGTATCTTCATTTCTCTCCCAAAATCTTATTGACTAGTGTTATTTATAGACAATTTACGATACCATTAGTGCTAGTGTTTGGAAGATCGCTATCGTAGCAAACTTAGAAAAGTTAATGCGAAAACCCAACTCAAAGAAGCTGTAACGAATATCAGTGTTCCTCATACGTTTTCTAAATTACTAGCGATAAATGAAGCAAAGGATAATCAATCATGGGTGAAGTATGCAAATAAACAGAAGATATAAAGGATTTTTTTAAGAAAGAGAATTATCGCTATTCGGAAATAAATATCAATCACACTATTGTGTTAACATATGGACTGGGTACTAGTATTATTGATTTTAAATCTCATTGAAATGAAATATATCAAGATTAGAGTATAACGGTAGCTAATAACAAGCAACAAATCAATTTTACAAAGTAATTAATAATTAAGAAACGTACGTCTGAATTACTCTCCAGACGCCAATCACTTTTACTGAGAATTGGAACCTTGCTTTCACCTAATTACCATTTTGAATCAACGAATCCACATTTGGAATTGCTAACGAACGTAATCTAAGTCGCCCAGGAACCAATGTAACTCCTTCTGTTTATATGTCGACACTTTGACTTGGGTCTTCTGAAAAATTTGACAATTGCCTGTTTTGTGGACACCGATAATTTTTGTCAGCTTTCACAGTTGTTTGGGAAACAATACACAGATTATCCATTTTTAAACAGTTCTGACCCGTGGTCATTTTTAATGTTTTCTTGTGAGAATTTCGCATTATAATTCAAATGTTTGACACAACGGAAATTACTTTTCGAGATCGACTTGGCTTAATGTTTGAGCTTGATATCGACGATCCTCGCAACGCAACCTCATTCGCAGTGATAAATTAGTGTTTCACTCCTATCTTTGAACCGTGGAAATAGTTCCACCAACAAAAAAATCAATAGTTTGTTTAGTAGAGTTGTTACGCCCGATGTGTTTGGTGTATATCCTATACAAACATCTTGAGAATGGTTTCCAAATATATTTTTTTCCACAGCCTCGTCCCGCATGGCTGTAATCAGTTATCTATAAAAATAGCGTGCATAATGTTTGGCACTAAATACATTGAAGATTCAAGTATGGTTTCCCAGTCTTTTTTAAAATTATATTTAATGTTAAAATTGATATGCATTAGTTAGAGTAACTTACTTGGATTAGACTACCATTTTTTATCCTGACCCGATTCTTAGAGTGGGGTGTTAAATATTGTTCAAATATAAAGTCTCGACAATAATAAAATTTATACAGAGTCTGATGGTCAACCGATGTTCACTGATATCCTACATTCATTTTAACGATATTTAAAAACACAATTCCTGAGCCGTCCTACTCAAAGAAATTGTTTCTTTAGTTGACTCAAGTTTCACAGGTACTTCAACTAATTTTATTAATTTCCAGAATCCTTGCTGTTAAGCATACGCTAGTATGAAGTTTCTACTGAAATACCTATTACAATTCTGATTAGTCGCTTTCTTAGGTTATACTTCCTCCTATTTGCTTCAGATTATAATGCACCATTATATTATAGAAAAACAATATTCTACTTTCACTTTTTGCTAGCATTTAAGACCATACTTGAATTATAAGCTAATGTAATATTCATATTTGATAGCCCAGTCTGCATTATGGACGTTACTTTTCCATAAGATACACTAGGTAAATTACGTTTGCTTATTAAATACCAATAATAGTCGAAGCTTTGAAACAAGGATTTACTTCCCTGACTCGATATTTAAAGCTATATATTTTTTGACCTGTTTCTGATTGTTAAGGATGCAGTTTGTTACTTACTTATATTTCTTACTTTCTAGCTGATACAGTGAAGCTTCACCTATCCTTGCTACTGGTTTCTTCTCTAAGTGACAAATATAAAATGAGATAAAATTACAAGCACCTCCTCTTCTTAAGAAATTATGCTGATCCAGGGTGGCTGTATCCGGAAATCGTTTATCGATATGGATAACTTACTTAATTTTGTATCTTCATATCTAGATTAGCCATAGTAACATATTATAAATGATCTGCAGTAGACGAGGTTAAAGTGATAAGAGGGGATTTAAAAGAAGTTGAGTTTTATATAGCTTTCATTAATTATTAATTACTTTATAAAATTATTTTGTCGCTTGGTAGTAGCTACCGCTATACTCTAATCTCCAAACATTTCATTTCAATGAAATTTACCATCAGTAATACTAGTATCCAGTCCATATGTGATCACAATAGTTTGATTGATTTTTCCCGAATAGCAATAATCCTGTTAATCAAAAATCTTCTGTGCCTTTTGTTTATTTGCATACTCCGTCCATGGTTGAACATTCTGTTATTCATTTAACGTTAGTAATCTAGAAAATGTCTGGGAAATACTGTTATGTGCTACAGTTTTTTTGAGTTGCGTCTTCGCATTAACTTTCCTATGTTTGATGCGATAGTGGTCTTCCAATCCCTAGCACTAATGCTGTCGCTTCGGATGTAAACTCTAGCATTCTCATTCTCTTCATAACTATACACATCTTAGTTTTCCAAATCGTATCCTAACCATTATTGCTAGCTTCACTATTCAACCAACTAAGAGTGCAAGGTACACTAAGGATGTTTTTTGTTCGTCTGATTTATCATATCTTCAAAGGGAACGTGTTTGTTAAACATTACTGAAATCATGTGTATAGCTTAAACGTCATTACCTTCACGTTAATATTATTTACTATTCGTAACATTCTTTGTACACATAGATCTTTATTTGATTATTGATCCGTTTGAGCATGAACAACAATATTGCATAGTGTAGTTTCCGAAAGTGATTTATATTAATCTCGATTAGTCGGTTCACTTACACTAATAGTACGATTTCTTCTCTGACCGTCGAATAACAGCAGCTTGAAGTTTATACATTTCCTTTGCTTATATCATATTTCCAGGTATGTTCTATATTAATGAAGAAACTGTTACAGTATTCACACATGTTGGAACAATCTAATCCTGAATTTCTACATTTAGTTGGCCCAAGATTATTCACAGCTACGACAAACGAGACGATCACCTGGTGTGAAAATCTTAGAGCTTAGTACTACTATCAAAGTTTTCCTTTCACATGTTTCATCTTCACAATAACCGTCAAACCGACAGTGACATTTCTTCCATATATGTTTACAATGTTAACTGAATGCTCACTGGATTGCGAACTACACACCAGAAAGCGTGACCAGCGGCCAAAATGATTATAATTATGACGAACCCGGGCGGTAGCATTGCAGAGAAAGAACATACTCGAGGCTGTATATTGGCAGATAGCACACTGTTATAATGGGAGGTGGGCAAAATTTATCCGCATTTTAATAGGGCATGATTGTGGGTACCCGAGCAATAGGTACGTCAATACCCAAACATCAATACTTGAGGATGCGACCATTACTGTACAATGAAGATGGCAAGAAATGAAAAGAAAATTGTTTAACGGTCTCCAAGATATGGAACTACGGAGATGTACCAAAGCTTAAAACATGGGCCGACCGTCCCGTCAACTAGGTCGTCACAGTCAAACGAATCATCATTCTCTCGGAATTACGTGCCCCATATAATGGTGGATGCACAACACTCATATCCTACGCAACTATACCGTGTACACAGACACGCATGCAGGCTCACTACAGATTACACACTCGTCACCCACTTTTCACGACTTGTTACCAGACTTCTTCGTGCTCGGGCACAAGAACACGCTAATTGGACCATGGATGATTGATGTGTTGGTCCGATAAATCACTGTTTGTACTATTCCTTTTGCACGGGGTTATGCATTTGTGGCGCCAACAGCACGAAACTATGAATCTCTCGTGCATGGTGCGTACTGTACGGATGGCTGTATGATTTGGGGATATTTGTGTCGGCATGGACTTGGGCATTTGGTTTGCATGGACTACAACGAAACATCCGTTGTGTACCTACAGGTATTTGAGAATCACGTACACCCTATAATCCAACACTTCAACCCATACGAAGACGACATTTCCATAACGGCAATGCATGATGTCACCAAGCCAGGACTGCACTTTCATGGCTTAACACGTTAGCTGCCATGTGGGTCCGATCGGACCTACTGGAGTGATCTAAGAAAATGTTCTTGTAGGTCCGATCGGTCCCACAATTTCTAATTCGTCGAATTGACGTTCGAGTACTTGTACTGTAAAATTATTTCTCTACTGTTTATGAACTGTAGTGTTTTTATTACACATGTATGTTTTGGTCTTTGATATTGATTATCAAGACCGCTAGGGGGGCTAAATACCAAGTAACAAGCATTTGTTGCTTTTGTAGACCCGATCGAACGTATGTTTTGCTTTTTCAGTGACATGTTAAAAAGTTTAACAATGGATTCATTATTTATTCTAATTTATTTTCACAAGATGTCAGTGTCCCTGTTATTTGCTGAATTTCCAGAAAAGTCTAGATCGGTACACTGCTATTACTAATGAGATCGAGTTCTGCGCATATTTCTTCCTTTTTCATTGCACAAAGATATTACTTATTAGCACTAAAAGCAAGATGAATATATACACAGTTCTCACTTATGCCCATGTAGTAATAAGCAAATAACTTTCTAACAGAGTTGCCAGTTCAACTGTAATTTATCCCCTTGCCCATAAACAAAATATACACACGTAGGCCCGATCGGAATCCCAACTTTTATGCACGATGATTCAATACCCCGCCTTCGATTATGTTTCAATATTAATATTATGTTTAAACAATAGGAACAAAACAAGAATAATGGAAGTAAGTATGCTTGGCACTCTACCAGTGAATAACAAAACTCACCATTGACAGCTAACGTGTTAAAAAACTTTTCACGGAGCTCTAGGATATGAATTGGCTCCCTTTCTCACCTCATCTTAATCCTATAGAATCTTTATGGGATGTTGCGGAACAAACTATTTTCACCATGACCCTTCGAACAACATCTGTGCGTACATTGTGGGACGGCGTCAGGAATATATGTTATCAGATCCCAAGTAGAAACATATCAGCAAACCAGAATCGATACCATGCCGTGCTCACGCTGTCATCTGAGCAAAAGTGGACCAACAAAGCATTAAGTAGTTTATCTTAATCCAGTGATCACTTATTGCAGTTGCTACAGTTTTGAATAACATTTTGTAAGTACAAGGAACATAATAAATAAGAAATTCTCCATTCAATCACTACAACTGATTTCATTTTCTGCCTTGGTCATCTGCAATATAGCTGTAATACAGGTAGTTAGACACTTCCTCGAATTTCTCATTATGGTAGTCATAAATCGAATCCATCCTCACTGGGACTGTAAACCTACAAGCCATATAAGGTTGAGGGATTTAGTCTAGGAATTAATTCGTGCGGTTGGTACGCACACATTGAAGCTGTAGTACAAACACAAAATACATAAATACCTTAAGAAAAATATTGTCCATCGCTAGCCACCACTTTCGCCCATCTGTCAGGCAATGTACGGATTCCGTGGCGAAAGAAGTCCTCATCCTTGGAAGCGATCCAGTCAGAGACCCATGTTTCGATATTTTCTGAAGAAGTAAACCGCTGTCCAATCAAATCGTTGTTCATGCAATCGAACAAGTAGTAGTCCGAAGGAGCAACGTCTGGTGAATACGGCGGGTGGGGTAAAACTTCCCATCCGACATTTTCTAAATAGGTTTTGACCGGTTTTGCGACATGTGGGCGAGCGTTATCATGTTGAACAATAAGTTTATCATGTCTGTTCTCCCATTCTGGTCGTGTTCTGGCCAGAGCTTGCTTCAAACGCATTAATTGTCGTCGATAACGTTCTCCATTAATAGTTTCACCCGGTTGCAGCAGCTCATAGTACACCACACCTTTCATATCCCACCATATGCACAGCATAACCTTTGCACAGTGAATATCTCGTTTTGGTTGTGATGGACCTGGTTCACCTGGTTTCACCCAGGCCTTTTTTCGTTTAGGGTTCTCGTAATGGATCCACTTCTCATCACCCGTAATAATTCGATGCAGAAACCCCTTTCTGCTCTGTCGTTGAAGCAGCAATTTGCAAATGGTTTTTCGTCTTTCAACGTCTCTGTCTTTCAATTCATGTGGAACCCAATGTGACATCTTTTGAATCATTCCCATGGCTTTCAAGCGTTTGGAGACTGTTGTTTGATCAACGCCTAATGCTGCTGCAAGTTGTTCCTGCGTTTGACACGAATCCTGCTCGAGCAATGCTGTCAATTCTTCGTCTTGAAATTTTTTTGGCTGTCCAGCTCGCTCTTGGTCTGCCAAGCCGAAATCACCACTTCTAAACCGTGCAAACCACTTCTGACACGTTCGCTCAGCTAGAGCATGGTCACCATACACTTCCACCAAAATACGATGACTTTCAGTCGCACTTTTCTGCATGTTAAAGTAATGCAGCAGGACACCCCGCAAAAACACTTTATCAGGCACAAATTGAGCCATGTTCACTTAACTACAAACTGGTGTTGTTGACGCTTTAATCCACTGCCCTATACTACGAACGATACGCGATGACAGGGGTTTGCAACACATGTGTGGATACACGGAACTGTGGGACGCTCCGTTCGTTGCGCCATCTCTTGTCCACCCGCACGAGTTAATTCCTAGACCAAAGTGGACCAACAAAGCATTAAGTAGTTTATCGTAATCCAGTGATCACTTATTGCAGTTGCTACAGTTTTGAATAACATTTTGTAAGTACAAGGAACATAATAAATAAGAAATTCTCCATTCAATCACTACAACTGATTTGATTTTCTGCCTTGGTCATCTGCAATATAGCTGTAATACAGGTAGTTAGACACTTCCTCGAATTTCCCATTATGGTAGTCATAAATCCAATCCATCCTCACTGGGACTGTAAACCTACAAGCCATATAAGGTTGAGGGAAATAGATATTGTGAATATTGGGCCATAAGAGGTCTTACTTATTGAAGTCCACTTAAATATTTAATGGCCATTGAAGAAAGACCTGTAATTCTCTTTTTCATTTGATTTAGTACTCTCGGATAGCTGTGGTGTTAATGAAAGTCTCAATCGGAATTCTGTTAACTGCTATCCGACACAGGTATCTGACGTGACACAATGAATCCTTCCCATAGGTCGAAACGTGCCTTTGTTAGCAAGACTTCATATATTTACGTCAACATTCACATGTTGGAGAAATCTATCTGAATGAATAGCTGGGAAGCCAGCGTTAATGATCGATGTTAGGTAGATTGTGGCTTCACGGTAATTTATCACACGCCCATTGATGAAATATATTTATGAAGTGTTTTGAACTGAATAATCGATGTAGATTTAGAGCAAGGCTTGTCTACATGGGTGACAGAAACGACCTACGTGTTACAGCAAATACGAGAGCGCGATTTATAACAACGCACCTTCTTTCAGCTTTCTGGGATTCACTTGAAGTTGTTATTTTGTAACGTGTGATGTATAAATGTCAAGACTTTCTGGGATAAGATTTTTGCCCTCCTGAATTAATCGTATTCTTAAAATTTGCACTTTCTCAATACACTTTCTCTGTAATTTTTCGTGTAAATTGCCTTTTCTTTGTACACTAGCTTCACGAATAAAATGCACACCACCTTTGCAACTACAATGCCTACGTTAAGTTCTTTTCCACAAATTACACAAATGAAATCAAAATTTTTACCTTTTTATATTATTAAAGCTACTCAGGTAGCCTGGGACAATGTGAAATGACTCCACTCTTACTAATGTAATATATTATACTGAGTTAAGTTTCATTACGGAAAATGGTATGGGAATTCAAGTTCCAAATTAGGAACATTATTTTCTACTTTATCTAATTAATTACGGTAGGTGATATTGATTAAAAGAAATAGTAATTTTTGCAGCTCGAAAATAATTAAATATTGTACCAAATTGCACAGAAGTAAATCTCCACGTTAAGCGGGTTTGCATATCCAGGTTCCTAACTATGAAAACATTTACGATCACTCCAACCCTAATCATTTCACGGATTAAACCTGTTGTATATAAGTTACGAGGACATAAAATTGAATATAATTTATACGAAAAAAACTTTCATGCATTGTAAGAGTTGTAAGTCCAAATATTCACCAAAAATTTATAGATGTATCGACATAAACAAAAAAGTGAGAAACAGGAAACCACTTTACATAAAAGTCAAAAGAGGCTCCGTGAAGACATATGAACTGGTCGAGCGGTTTGGGTCACTAGCCTATCAATCAGAAGTTTGTGTTCTAACCATGTATGTAGTATTCGTTTTGTTTTTTTTCTTAAAAGTGAGTTCCCACTTTCATAAGAAGATTGAGAACATTTCTTTGAAGAAATCTTTGGCAACGACTTTTTTTCTGAATTTCGATTAGAGATGAACATTATATGAATTGCAAATCTAAAATCCACAGCTGAGAACAAAATATTATGTATTTTCAATATTTCATTATTATCCTTTGATTTGTAACGAAAAGCTAATTATAAGCATTGACGATTTCAGAAGATACTCCTCGAGGGATGGTCAATATATGAATGACTGAAAACTAATAAAACATTATTAGTCCACTTTGAGCATCATCAAAGATAACTTATGTCGACAGGGTCTCAAATTCTCCGACAGGTCATGCCCTGAAATTATCATTGTTGGAAAGTTTTTTTTTTTTAAAAATAGAATATGACATTTATTTCACGTTCTACATTTTGCAATTGAAAAATCATAATTATAAAGAGAATTATAATACGATAAGAATAAAGATTTATAGAACTAATAAAGTAAATATTATTCTGTAAGTTATGGTTTTCTGATCGGATTAAAACTCAAATATTCCTTTGCATCACACTTTGAAGTAAATATTTATCTCTATATAATTCTTACTGGAAAGCATATTTAACTCCAATTACTTAATCAATATATTTAATAATATATTTTATTATAATACTTTTACTATTCAATGTCGTGTGTACTTCATTTCTCAAAGCAAAAGCTCGCAAATTTAAAGTGGACTAGTAAATATTATCAAATAAATTATAATTTAGTTTACGTAAATACTACATCGTCCGATTTGAGGCTTTGTACTTTAAATAATAACAATAATACTAATAATACTAATAATTATAATAATAATAATGATAATAATAATAATAATAATAATAATAATAATAATAATAATAATAAGAAGAAGAAGAAGAAGAAGAAGAAGAAGAAGAAGTAGAAGAAGGAAATCATAGCCATATCTTTATCAGAATTTCAGGATTAGTCAATAAATGCATTCAACTGATTCTCTATTCGAAGTTCTATTTAATCGTATCCGACAAATATACGAAGAGGAACTTCGAAAACAGGTAAAAGAAAAAAGTAGCTTTGGTGGAACTGGAACTAAGTTTTAAGGGTTCTTCACAATTTACAGACAAATGCCTTAGACCCCTTTTCTTTTCTTGAAGTTAACTGATTCACCGAACGTATCTGAGTAGGTTGTGTCTACTTTCTACTCGGCTATACACGTTTTACTATTATTCCCATTCATCTTGAATGACAGGAACACGAATACAAAAACATCTAGGACAACTGAAATTTCAAACTTCAACTCCCCGGACTCCGTGCACTCAAGGCACACGTGCAAGCTACTAGGCCAGCGGGGAGAGTGAAATGTATTATGTAGTGTCTAAAGTTTATGCCTATTTTGCCCTGATATAATATGTCTATTAATGCTTTTATTTTTACCGTACTCGTTACTTTGAGGAATGATATATATATATATATATGTTATTCATATGGGGTCTATTACGTATTCATACATAAATGTTACATAAATTATCAGAATTATTCAAGGTCTAACATGGAAATTCACTGGTGCATGCAAAGTAGATAGACAGTGTAATTGGAAGGTGAGTTCAACAGAGATTATATATTTCGTCGACATTAATTCATTGCTATGTAGAAGAGATCTCGAAAAGGATTCTACATAATGAAGATGGAATTTCGGTAGGAGATAGAGTGATGATGTGTATACGGTTTGTGGTTTATATGGTTGCTATTGAAGAATCTAAAAAGAAAATTAATAAGATGTAGAAAATTTCAGAAGGGCTTGTGAAGAGTATGGGATGAAAGTAAATGTTAGAAAGAAAAAATCCATGATGATTGAAACGAAAAGATTGGTGTCAAATATAGAAGTAGGAGCGGGAAAAATAAGAAGTGACTAGTTTTCGATATCTGAGTAGTATAAAAAAATGTTCCCAACCTTCTGATGAAAGTGGGAACTTACTTTTAAGAAAAAAAACAAAACGAATACTTCCTACAGTTTTAGAACACATAAACTTCTGATTGATATGCTAGTGACCCAAACCTCTCGACTAGTTCGTATGTCTTCACTGAGAATCATTGGTTTTTATGTAAAGTGTTTTTTTGCTCCGCACTTTTTTTTGTTTATGTCGGTACATCTATAAGTTTTTGGTGAATATTTGGACTTACAACTCTTACAATGCATGAAAGTTTTTTTTGTATAAATTATATTCAATTTTATGCCCTAGTAACAATTACAACAGGTTTCATCTGTGAAATGATTGGGGTTGGAGTGGTCGTAAATGTTTTCATAGTTAGGAGCCTGGATATGCAAACCCGCTTAACGGGGGGAGGTTTATTTCTGATAAATTTGGTACAATCACAAAACGCTATACCTAGTTATGGATTTTACATTAAAGTTTAGTGTTTGAACTGAAACGCATTTTTTATTCATGCATATTATATATTTTATACAATTTTTTAAATGACTGTGAATAATCATGTAGTGGACTTTTGAGGGAATTCTTGCCCTGCACTTAGAAACCTCTATTTTGCAATTAATCCTAACGTTTACTTGTCGGTAGATTTTTTAAAGATAAAACTTTAAATTAATTATGAGCATGTAAACAAAGAGCTACAATCTTGCTAAATATAACAAATCGGAATACTAATGATATAGTAATATGTGTTTACGTTTCAAACTATAAACAAAAGCTTTACAGAAAAAAATTACTAGATTCTCATTAAGTATCCCTCACATTTACTTCACAAAATCACTTAGCACATGCAAGTTTATAAATTTCGCACTGAAACTGACGCATGAAAGTAGACAGTTTCAAATCCGGATTATGGAGCGCCTAGCCGGCCCACAGAACTCCGGAACCTCTAGTCATTTGGTAAGAGCTATCTGAACATCGTTACATTCCTGCAAACCTATTAATACGTATATCATTCTAAAGCAAATAGACTCAGCTAAAAGATATATTTGAAAGATTTTTTGTAGTGTTATCCTGATTTCAGTAATAATAACGAAAATACAGAACTTTATATTGAAAGATCTACGTTTTCAGGAATTCATTTCACTAGCGCAATATATGCTTATTTTAGCTATAAACACATAAAGACATAATTTAAAGAACGTAATGTGAGGAACCTAACTTTACAAAAACATATTGATACGAACTGGCTAAATCGAGTTATTGACATTTTAATGTACGTATGCAAATGTGTGTGTTTATGGCCGTAGGGTAAAAGCAAGAGGATGAGGGTTGCAGACGTTTGAGGATTTACACCCTTAGGATGTTGCAATAACTGGCAAAGTTTCAGCTTGTTACTAATTAGTCCCGACAAAAGCCTATTTTTTGTCTTTATTGGCTGGACCATTAGGCATGCTTCGCATATAAAAAGAAGACATTTAAGAGTAGAAATTAATCATAGGTACCTGGAAAATCCGCTAAAATTCATAACGTTTAAGGTTTTTGTAAACGTTTAGTTATGAGCAAGTAAATTTAGCCATAACTTTATATAAAACTCACACTCCAACTTATGCTAGCTCGAAAGCATGCATGAGCTAGATTTTGAGAGTACGTATCATGAACGACTATTTTAACTTCAACCACATATTAAATATAAACGTCGCTATAAGACACATTTCTCCAAATAATCGTAAAAAAAAGTTTAAAGAGGGAATATTATTGAATAAAACTTAGTAGTGTTTAACTATAAAATATATTCACAAAACTAACTAAAAGTAAATTTACAGCTATCACTACTCAATATTGTTCTCTTCATTTATATTCATAAATTTCTTTGTATTAAACAAAACAGTTAAAAGCTTTTACACTCTTTCCTGGTACGTGTCGCAATTGATTTACAAGTTTTCCAATAATATTTGTTATATTTTATTGCTTTTGTGTTTTATTTAGGGATTTATTATGTAAGAAAATTATATATATTTTATTTAATTTTCAATTCATATTTTTCTCCTATCTTATAATGACCCAAGAACAGCGTGTTACTCTATCTTCTTGCATATATCTTTTATCATCTGCATAAATGATTCCTAACTTAATTATTTCTATATTATGTATATCATGCGTACAACTTCTATGTTTCATCTTGTTATTATAGTGCTTAGAATAATAAACACTCTTTATAGTAAGTAAGTGAGTTCTGTATATAACATTCTTTATATACAAGGCTGTTCCTAAAATGTTTAACTTTTTCATAATATTTCTGCTCTCGAACATACCTACAGATTCATGATCTGATAAATCGATTTGTGTTGCTCTAATCTAATATACTTATGTTTTTAAAGGAAAAACATATTTTCTATTTATAAGTTTAACTTTTTCTTTCATCGTACCAAGTATTTCTTATTTAATTTTGATATTTTGGTCTATTAATATGTATATACTGACTTGTATCGAAAAGTATAACTATCTCTTGTTTGAATATGATAAACTAAATTATTTGTCCCTGTATAACATGTTTCTTTTTTGCTTATATTTTGGTTTCATTAAATTATAATGGCGATAATACATTAATTATGTTGTTAAGTCTAACAAACTCAAATATATACCTTATTATGGAATGTCAATTTACGCTTATCCAATGCACATAAATTTTCTATCTAAACATTTTCATTTTTAAAATTTGGTTTAGCAATAGGTTATTCTATTGATGTTGAATCACATTCTGCATTTGTTGGCTTACGTCTTTCTTAAATATTTTCAGTATTGTCCCGAACGGACTGTTATTTATAGCTTATTTAAATGTTTTGTCAAAACCATTTGTTAGTTTGGTTTCGAACTGTGTTTTCATATTCTAGTATTTCTTAATCAATGCTATAACAATGTGAAGTCGCGTTTTTATTAAGTCATCAATATTGAATTGAATATTGCTTAGGTATTGACATTGGTGCACGATTTTCTGCAATATTGGCGAGTATATAATTCTTGACTCATACACATATAACGCTGTATTCAATAAGACATTTTACTGGCATTGATGAACAAATATATTTCACAAACTGGAAAACATTTACGGACATGAATCGCAGAGAAACATTTTATTAGGGATACACTATCCACCTCTAGGAATTATCAGACAATTACGATAAACATTCTCTACTCATCTACAATCTACAAACTAGGTATTCGAGAATTAACGAGAAGTAGTGCTATCCTACGTAATTTCGCACCACGTTAACGTATACATATGTTACGATAATAAATGTGGAATAGATGCTGCTCTTTATTAGCCTTTCGCATTTTACAAATGTCCTAAATTGCTCGTTGTGCTCAACTGCCAGTCATTGAACGTACTTACACACAATGTAAAAGTGTCTCAAATATAAAGACTTTGTTGACTCAATGAGCACCATCATATCCAAATGCCTAGTTTAACAGCTCATCACAGGTAATGAGCTGTTTTACTTTGCAAGTAGTCGTACAATTGAATTTTCGTTTCTCATAATTTCGTTTCGTGACGGTGGCGCTTTAACCTTAAAACTTACAAACCCTAATGAACTAAATTGATTATTAGTTGACTCAATTGTTTATCGCCAGATCTTGATTTTACTAGTTACACGCCTTGAAATCTTTTTCGATTCAACTACTATGCTACGGAAAACTGGCTAATCATTAAAAGTGCTTACATTTTCTTTCTTGACCACCTGCTTCTTACATTTCGACTTCTTCGCTGGCATGTATTTACTTTCAAAACTATGCTTGTTAACAGACATGTTACTTACTTGTCTGGATACGATTGATGGTTCTGACCTGTTAATGATGCAAGCGCTGGTGACTACGTAAAATACAATGCTCCTCGCGGGCCTACATTCTAAACCTTTCACTTGAGGTTGTCGACTTCTCCCACTATACTAGAAGTTGGCAAGAGGCAGAATGGACGTGCAATATAAAATTGTAACTTACGTTGGACGACGTGTACAGTACTAAAGACGAAAATGAATTCGTGACGTCGCAACAAACTACTTACCTGCGACACGATAATAAATACACTGAGTCCCCGATATCACATAAAAACAGTAATTTAACTTTCAAGCATTCCTTCGCATTTTCGAGAGGATAGGTACACGTTACACCATGTTAGCATGTACTACATGTGACTCATCGGCAACCGATGCCGGTATTACAACTACATTTGAAACATATTTGCCTATGAGTACTCTAAATTGTCCTTCAATGGTTACTCTCTCTGCTTTACCGTTTTCTTTTTTCTCACTACTATCAATCTCCTGGTTTGTCTTGTATATATCCTTTACAATATGGCCTGCGCGTATTTAAAACTCTTTAGGTCTCTCTTATGCTAACGCGACTCTCTTATGCCTTGCACTTCTCGTTTTGACAAGGTTAACCTCGCATTATTGTGTTTCGTTGGCTTGCTTACGTTTAATCTGTACCCTTCGCATAGATTCACGTAACTCATTAAAGCTCGCCCTACATTTCTCTAAACTATTTTCGCCCTCACAGGTTCCTACGTGGAGGCGTTTTGTTAGGCTAATTACTTCGAGACTCGCTTCCCTAATAGTATTGTTGATTGTCATAATGGCAGTACTCAAGTTCTTTAACTGATTTTCTAATACAGCATGGTTTTGTTTGCATTCCGTATCTAATTCGGCTAATCGTTCAGTATTTATTTCTTGATTATATTAAAATTCAATAGTCTTTTGATCTAACAGTTCTTTTAGTTGATTAAATGCAATGCACCCCATGTTAATGTAAACTACAGACGACAAATTCTAAATACAAAACGTAAACAACTGGATTCAGCATACATATCATAATATTAAAAATTTCCAAAATAAAAAACACAAATAATGTCAATACCCTACCTGTTCACAATGCCTACTTGTTTCAATCACTTTTTTAAAAATCTTTTCACTCTAAAACACTTCAATTTAAAATATTTTATATTTGACCAAAATCTTTTAACACGAATTATTCATTAACTTATCCTAAAACAAAGCGTTAACCATAGAACATTTCTCATACACTTTTATAGATTCACATATAAAAAAACAGAGGTACAAGTGCTATTATGCCTATATGTCAATGTATATGTTTGTATTAGCGTGTGTTTCTACAGTAAGTTCATCCGATGCTAAAAACAACGCGAATTATTCATTTTTCTCCATATATTTGGTCTATCTCGCACACAAAACGTATAAACAAATTTGAGTTAATTAACTATCATATGCTAACTGTCTGCGTTCTATCCACGTCACTCGATGAAAAATCAGCTGCCAGTATTACGTGAGTCAAATTAACAGTAGTAACTTTACACGAATACACCAATTACAGAACAATTATCGAAAGATTGCTATGGTTCTGTTAGGGTCCGACATTGGTTGAGATCGTTTCGTTGTGGCTGATTTTTATCGACGAAATGGACAAAATACAACTTATATTCTGAACACTGTAAAGGAATTATCTTTCAACACTTTCCTTTTCTTTCTACCTCTCTGTCTCTCTGTACGTCTCTCTCTTTTCCAATTTGCCACAACGAAACAATTGTAGTACTATGCTTATACTTACTTACCTCTCAGAGCTGGGAACGATAAATTCCAGTATAAGCACGTCGGTTTGTGTTAAACAAGCGTTCAGTGAAATTGACACAAAATTAGTACTAAAAATTAATTCAGGTATTGAGTAGAGCTCGTTTACGTAATCGAATAATATGTATACAAAAACATCAATCTCAAAATTCACATGAAACTGTGAATAAACAATATCGTGAATCACATATCATGAAATTTTTATAATAATACCAAAGAATTTAAAGTGAAATTCAGTCTGAAATTCAATACTTCATTTTATCCTTTATAACTGGTGGCTTAACATAAACTATATTTCACACTTACAGTGAAGCCTTTTCTGTGTTGAACACAAAATCCACTGACCTTCACATTAACTGATAGCACAGGGTGGAACGGAAAAACAAATCCTTTTCTGCAAGGCGAACGCAAGATGAAGCTGATTCCTACAACAGTCTTCATGTTGAAATCTCTTTTAAAGTTTTTCTCCACACTTTCAAAACTAAATAAAAACTACACTATTAAATCCCTTTTTGAGCCGGGATATGTATAACCTGAACGTTTGTGATGTAGCAATAATAATGCATACGTTGAACCCACCAAACGTCCACCAAGAGGGTGAGTCTGCTCAGGGTGCTTCTTCGCTCTAAAATACAGTAGGGCGAATGAATTGTCTCTTCGGACAGCTCCTACGTGGTTTGGTTCTAAAGGTAAAATCCCTATCCATTTGCTGCTTGCAGTTTGATGTGTAAATGCTGCAGTAAAAATACTCTCACGTGTATTGTTACATCATGCCAATGAATTGAATGTTCCTCCCAACAGTCTCCATGCAATTTTCATGTACTATTCCTGTAGATATATATCCTCTAAAAGAAATCAACAGAAGTGGGGTGCACATTTTTTGCGTACTCCTCTATATATAGAAGCTTACGACAGCTATCTTTACCACTGACATCACTCGTTACAATCATCGGTCTAACAGGGGAGTAGTATTTTTCACCTATAAACATAGTCAATATTTATTCGAGGTGAATACACATTTCATTTTGTTATAAAGTGTTCATAAACTCTTGTTCTCTCGATCTCTCTCTCTCCAACAATACACATCCTATCTTCATCTTTTGTACTAAAAGATTCAGAAATTTTAAACAAGAAATCGAGCATGAGTTACTTTAAAATATACGTATAGCGGCTCTCAATTTTTCACTAAATTTATAGACGTTAGGTTTCCCCGATACTTTTCTTACTGGTTAATATGAATTAGAAGTAGTTTGAAGGTTTTACATTCCAATTTACATAACGAATAAACGTTGTACATAACGAATCCTTCGAGAAAAGCTAATTCACAAGAGTAATACATGTAACAGTGAACTTTATACAACGTTTTAGATAGCGTAAGTCAGCAGTTAAAATTCGACTTGAAACTAATCTAGTTTTGTGTCTTACCTGCTAAACGTACACTCATATTGGAATATTCATTGTCGTAAAAAATTAATTAAATATTCCTTGTGTTCGCAATGTATAAAGTGAATTGCAGCAATTACTCAAATTATACATTGATTATAAAGTTCAGATTGTCATAAGTGAAGCGGTAATTTATGAAAACACGCACTACACTTGAAAGTTTATCCAGGTTGTTATACAAAGTTCGCTAATAGATATTAGGAGGACGCTTACAGAAGTAAAATAGAAATAGAAGTTCAATTCATGATGCTAAGAAATAATTACAAAATATCTGAAACTGGAGTGTTATTATCTCCGACACATATAGTCAGTCGATGACAGTAATGTAAAGTGGAAGATACCTTAAGATTTTTAAAGAAAAGTATGATGGTCGCGCCATCTGCATGAGTACGCTGGTGCGTGTGAAGAAAAACTCCATACTTTGTATATATTCTCTTTCATAATTATCACGCTAGGATATTTATGTAACTGTTCTAAATAATTTCGGAGTCTCAGCAGTTGGCTTTTTTGTTGACAAAGAAATGTCAAGCAAAAACATCAGGAGAAGAGCAGTTAAAAATACTTTAGAAGAATGTTGTTTGGTGGTAAATATAGAAACATTGAAATGAGGGTTTCTGTTTTTTTTAAAAAAAATACACTATAGACTTAAATGAAAGAGATTGTAACAAGCGCACTGCAATACTCTGGATATTAAAATAAAGTAGCGAGATAATGAGATATTAACAACACATTAATCTGAAGTTAAGTACTATCATATTACCAATGCGTAGCGAGAATATACAATTAGCTTAAAAACCTCCAAATGAATAGAAGAAACAATAACTTCTGATTGAAATCTATACTTGATGCTAATTACTGAATATGGGAAATCACAGTGGGATTTCCTATAAACTTCGGGACCTTGCAAATAATGGAATCGTGAGTGAAATATTTTTTTTACTTTTTTCTAAAAAGGAAAAGGTAAACTTATTAACACTTGCGATAAATTTAATCTGGGAGCAACTAGCAATTTAGTAGAACACATTGTACAGATTACGCACCGTGTTGTACCGTGTCGTCTTCGTGCTGAATGAGGCCGACGAATATGGACACGTCACAAGAGTTATCAAACTAATAAAAGAAAAAAAGCACTGTAAAATAAATTGAGAAAATCTTAATATGTTCTAAAAGTCACTATAGAATATGTTAGAATCATTTGTTTGGTTTGATATGTCTTCTTTTTAAAGAAAAGAAAAAGGTAAAAAAAATAGAATGAAATAAATCATAAAAATATGTGGAATATTAAGGTAACAACAGTTGGAAAGACTGTTAGAGAAAATGATTGCAGCCGCGTTAGGGGGCGTGGTCAACGTATCCGACTCTACAAGCTAAAATAGGTTCCGCTCCTACTTTACTTGTATTCGTATTGTCTAGCCGGAAGATTGTCTAGTCGGAAGATTGTTCAGCCGAAGGATTGTACTTTCGTTTCGACAGGGTTTTTCCTTATTGGAGAATGGTTCACCGTTGTTCTTCTTGTTAGTGTGATTCGTGTATTTTCGACATGTATCGACAAAGTCATATTGGTGATATGTCAGTTATATATTACAAAGTGATCAGTGGAAAAAGGAATGTTTTATTCCTTGATTTCTCAATTCTCGCAAGCTAACTTAGTAGCAAGTCAAACGGGCTCTTTTTCTTTCCTCTTTTTGTGGCTACTAAGTTATGATAGTGAAACAAAGTGTGAAAGCTTTCTTTGAAAGAGAGTTAAATGCTTGTGAATTGATAGCACAGACAGTTATTTCCTTCATAATCTTTTGTTCTCATTTTTTTTCAATTCTGTGCAGAGGAATAGTGCATTTAAAGGGCAGTGTTGTGCGGGGCCTCTTGTGCTAAGTTAAAGCCCGATTAGATCACGTTAGTAGTAATTCCTATTGGGCATTAGCTGGTTTAGTTTGCTTGAAAACCAGTAATAAAAATTTCATGCTTTATATTTTTGCGGGGAAACTAAGACATGGAAATTGTGAGGAATTACGTTACATAAGAAAACTGACGTTTATATACCAATTCGATTTTATTCGATAACCAGAAAAGCTCAGATTGAAGCCATATTTTCTAAAGGGAGAGAGGGTAACTCATTGAAGGTAAATCCGTATTTGAAACAAATAAATGTGAGTGAAATTTGTAACTTATTCCAAGTAGTCATTGTGGCTAGTTTAAATTTATGTTTGTCCGGTTGTCTAGCTTGTGATCCACTCCAGGTCGTATTGCTAATGCAATTCCAACGTATTTTCACCCTTGCGTTAATTCCCAGCGCGGAGTGCTAATTAGTAAGGGGAAAAAACATCACATTTTTCGATCAGATCACTATAATTCCAATATTTCCAAATTAAATTGGTTTCTTTTTCAGTTTACAGTTTGTATTGGTTAAATATTAAGTTTTCAGAGTATTTTATCGTAGAGAACCAAACTGCAAATTATTTTCCTCTAGCATTCTCATTCCACGTTTATTGAAAGGTTTAGTGAGTGATATGAATATATTATTGACTCAGAGTTGACTGAAATGTTGATTAAGATATATTTAATTGATAATTGCTGTTTTCAACATTTTCATTCTACTTTTCTAGATTTGAGACTGATAGTTTAAATTAAAATAAAGTTATTTAATTACAAAATAAGAGATTTTGTATATACTTATTTGCTTGAAGTTGAATCAGGATATTTATCACGTTATCTTGGATCTTGTTAGTTTTCGTAAAGTGAAGAAGTTAGAAGCGCGCTAATAAATTGTTAAATGTTCACTTCACTTTATGAAGTCAGTTTTGAAGTAACGTAGATAGTATATTATATTGAGAATAATATTTGAAATTAAGAGGAAATTAAATTTAATTGCTCAAGTAGTATTTGCTCAAGAAATAGAATCTTCTTTTGAGGAATAAAATTGAAATTATCATTCTTTTTAAAATTCAAGAAGATTAAAGAAAATTTATTGCATATTAGAATCATTTACATTTTAATAGTATTTTTATATTAATATATTTATTTTATCTCGTTAGTGTATCTACATTATTCTAACGCAATAGTGTAAATACACAATCCTAGTTTTCTTTAATAAACTTGTTATATAAAATTGAATTTCTTTTGTGGTTATTTATTTGATATATAATATTTATTTCCTATATATGTTTGATTTTTCTGTGGTATTTGGAAATATTGGAAAAATAATTTAAATCTACATTGACGAATTGTACGATGGAGAACTAAATCTTCCGTCCCAAGTCCCATCGACTAGGTGTTATCGGATTGCATTCGGACTGACGATTATTATTATTATTGTCATTATTATTATTATTATTATTATTATTATTATTATTATTATTATTATTATTATTATTATTATTATTATTATTATTATTATTATTATTACTTTGAATGGTAATATTTCTCGGACTGAGAGCTTTCTGTGGATACTAGGTGTAAGGGGCGTTACAATGTGAAGCGCATCACTAAATACAAATTCAGGCTTAGTAAATAGTCACTTTCTGTGGCCCATGATTTCAGGCTCACTATATAAATACCGAATCTTACTCTTATCGTTTTTAACCTTAGACGAAATCTGTAGAGTCATGCCATAGAGTAATCACTCAATATGTATGACTTGATTCTTGTTGGATACACAACTTAACAGATGTATGTTATATAACTGTCAATCACAGTGAGACACTAGATATGTTTCGCTGTCACATATCTTGAAAGATCTTGTCCGTCTTTGATACACCACCCAAAAGCAAAAATGATAACTCAGAAAGAGGGTGGTTTATTTTAGGATAATTAAAAGTTTCCGGAATATACTACTTTATACTAACAACCGCCAGTAAAGAGTTCGAAACTACTAATAATACTAAAAACGCCACTTTAGACACTAAATTAAACTTTCGTATCTCTATGAATAATTTTCATAAGTACTGCATGAATAAGTACATGTTTAGTTGAATGAGGAATATAACCTACTGGCAAAACGAACTTACAATTTCCACCTGCATATGTCACTTCATTTTCTAATTTATTAAGATTCTGTTCATATAAATTTTGCCTAGTTAACTTATTATACAAGGTTTTGCACAAAAATTCCATTCGTAAAGCAAAATAGAATAAATGACACTTTTCTAACTATTTAATGACACTTTCTAATTTGCTATTGTAATCATGCACAGAAATATAGAAACATATGAAGTAGAAGCCCAAAATTAAATTGAATGCAACATCCATTAAGCACTAAAAGAGCAAGGAGAAATAATCAAAACTTCACCACAGCGCTGTGCAAGAATCGGCACCAAGCTGCAAGAACCACGGTAGGCATTCTCTCGAGTGCAACTATCTTCGCTATCGAAGCGACTGTATAGACTTACTTCACTTTACGAACCCTTTAACCACCTTTTTAGTCGAAAGACTTGTTTCCTTTAAC
Source organism: Thermobia domestica (assembly GCF_964235325.1). Lineage (NCBI taxonomy): Eukaryota > Metazoa > Arthropoda > Insecta > Zygentoma > Lepismatidae > Thermobia > Thermobia domestica. The sequence goes on along the minus strand of NC_137456.1, from coordinate 245,786,744 downwards.
ACCAACACCTTTTCTGGTTTTGTTAGGGTACTACTTTCTTGACATGAATAATTCAAACAACGTACAACGAGTTATTTTATATACTGTTTCCTTATTACTTTATATTCTATATGTTGAAATATAGTTCCTGAATTGGCAAAATGAATGGACTTGAAGTGCATCATGTGAATAAAAATGCTTATAGGAAATTTATCTTGATTCTCATATAATAGTGGTTACCAACCGAACAGATTTTACAATGAATTTGTTGATGCACAGTTCGAATAATTAGTTTTGTTTGGAGTCATAATAAGTGATATATCTTCATGAGTACACTTTCTTGTCAAGAATTATTGTTGACAATATTCTTTACAAGCCACTAATTCTTGAAAGCATATTGGAAAATATAGGCCTCAATTTCGGTTGCTTTTAATTATCATGGTAAATAGACTATTAACGTTCTTGTTACTTGATTATACCTCTTCTAACTTACACCCAGCTATTTAATTTAGTAATAAATAAGTACCCACCCAAATAGAAATTTCTATATAGTAATGCAAATTTCATTAGTACAAAATTTCTGTTGGTTATAATTTATATTTTAAAACAATAGTGAATGTAGTCGAGACGGTAGCATAATTTGGAAATGGAGCACATTGGCTGTAAATGCATTGTTACGAAGAACGGCCTCATTTATGAGAATATTCATTTACGTATCATTCTGTACATTAGCCAGTAATTCTTAGTTCAAACACAGTGCCTTTTTTGAGCTCATGCTAGTAGTAAGTGCAATAATAGATAAACCCTATTTTACATAGGTTGCGGCATATAAACACCGAAATTTGAAATTTACATTTCTCACATATTGGTAAACTTATTAAGTACTTCAAGTGCAATATTTTCTGATCCCATATTTTATTTATACAAATGTATATTTCAGCGATATCGTTGAATATAATTTACAACAAATTTTATGCCAGAATTTAATTATGATGCCTAGATAAACTAAGACAATTCCATAAACTCCCTTTTTAGTAAAAGTGTAGTTGTTCGCAGTATATTGCACACGCAACAATGTGAAATGAGAGAAATGTTGGTATCTCTAGTAGCGACAAATTTAATTTCAGTCTTTCATATTAGGAACAGCATTCATTGTTCTTCCAGCAAACGTCGTGATGAGTAAGATCCTGAATATTTGAGAATATTTCAGATTTAATATTGCTTATATTTTACGTAAATAAAAGAGCCCAATGCCGGGCAAACATACTTCGTAGTGATAACGTTCCATTCTAATTTCAATTTGGAGAAACGGAGGAAATGTCACATTTTCATGGCACAGAAGCTCAAAATAATAATTCAAATTTTCGTTCTTTCCCTATACACATGACAAGTTAATGCAAGTAACAATATGATAAAGAAACATTCTTTAACAAGTGATTTGGGTTGAAATATGTCAATGTAAGGAGAATATTATTGTTTATGTATCTGTTGTTTCGAAACATCAGTCGGCCCATTGCTTTCGCTCATGTTATTGAATTATGGTCACAAGTAATTTCATATTACAGCGATTGTATAATTGCTAGAGACGGCGTTATTTTCTTGTAATGTTTATTCTTACTGAAGAACTAAATACAAGAAAATGTTATTACAATGTTATAAAATAATATTTGATTATCGGAATCTGTATCCATCTTCTTACGTAAACAATTCTGCATTGTAGAATTAAAATAAAATATTGTGTATGCTTGCATAAATATTGAACGTTATAGTGTCTCAAACGTAAAACAGAAATGTGACATTCTTCATTTTCGATTACTAGCTCATTCATGACAGAAGTTTTAATAATAATATATATTTGAATATGCTTGTAAATCCTTAATAATTACTTACTCGTACAAGTATTTCCTCATACTTCAACTTCATCTACACAATTCGTACGGGAGGGTTTCAAAGCATTTATGTTTAGATTTAGTGCATACTAGTTAGTTTTGTAATTTCTTAAATTGTTGCATTTACTCATAATTCTTACACATTTATCGTTTACTTTCTGTTATCCCCCCTTGTTAGTACCTTTGGAAACTGGCTTTTGACAAATTGTATTATACTTTATCCTTAATATTAAATAAGGAATCACACCCCGGAAATTTGCAACAAATGTTTGAAAATACTCAATATATGATTTACGTAAATTATGGTTAGAGAATTTTCTCACATGTTACGTTCGAACATTCGGTCACCGAACCATATATGTTTACTGAAACAACTTCTTGAGGCCTTACTTACTTGGTTCTCGTTGCAAGTTCTGAATTATAAGCAACGCAAGTTCCGTTGAAAGTTTCAATGTAGTATGATTTCGAGGTCACTTTTTTCAAATAGCTTTCTAAGCTAGTTGTCACATCATCTCGCATCTAGAAAATGAGAAGACAAGTTTAATACATAAAAATGTATAAAAGGTTGTCAGAGCATTAATGCTAGTTTATGTTTGTCTCAATCACTTAGGTAAAACGTTAATGCACAGAAGCTGCTGATGATCATCGAATAACTTTGCACAAAGCGGGATTTGTCACAAAACTACACATGTTACAACATACCAAATAAGTGGTCAATTAATGTTACTTTGAAACGCGCATTTTACCGTTAACGCGTAGTAAAACAATGGAATAGCAATTTTGCTGTGTGTTGGGTCACTAGCATTGTCACAATTAAACATTAATTACAACAGCCTCCAGTACAATATGCAGAAGCACGAAAATTGCATAAATTTTTCGTCATCAGTTAACATCAAGCGCCAATGCCGAAGATGTTCAGGGATTCATTAGCATGTAGAAATCATTTATCAAATTCTTACATCTGAGTTGTAAATCGTATGAGTCACCACTAATTGAAGTTGTAAATTGAGTATAATTGCATAGTGTATTGGTTGCCGACATTAACAAAATAATCAGATGACATGCAGTACTACCTCAACCTAGTGGCAACATATGAACGTACATAATAACAATATACATATCTTTGATTAAATTAAGCAACTGTGGGAAACTCAGGCCATTGTCTGTATATATGTTCAAAAGAAAGATTGTTGAATTTGTTTTGAATCCAAAGTGTCAAGTTATTTTTGTTTTCGTTGTTACCGTTGCCATTTGTAAAAAATACATTAATATAGAGATTCACTGGAATCAAAGTTGTGCATCGATAAAAGACATGACATGAGTCTAAAAGAGCAAGTATGTTAAAGAAGAAATACATCTCATATATGTCCGAATTGCATGATAGGTGTCTCTGGCACCTTAAAAATATTTATGACTGGCGTAATGGAAGAAATTACTTACTTTGTCATAAATAATGCATTTTTTACATTATATATATATTACATAATAAGGATAAGGAAGTCTGAGAAAAGTTAAGTTCAGCTTGTCCTTTTGGCTAGTAACAGTTAGAAAAAGAATATTTTTCCTACTTCGAAGATTCTATTTATTTGTTGTTCTTTTTGAAGTAATTGGGGCTCAGAAGAAGTAAAGTTTTTATGATTTTCTTGTATCAGTGTTACTGTATGTAGATATGTACACCAAACGTAATATATTTTCATAAAGTTTTATTTTCAGTTTTGTAAATTCTTAATAGGTCACTTATAATATTAAAGAAAACACAATTCCTGCGAAACCACCTTTCTCTTAAAGTATACAACATTGACGTAATAATAAACTTATGTGTATAATCATATACTAGAGGCTAGGTTCCTTTATTTTGTATTGCCTTTTTCATAACTTTCGTTAGTGATTTAGGAACATCTATTAATTGTAATCAACTAAGCGTATCATAAAGGTTTGGTTTGGCTGTGATTCTCTGTTTCTAGAAGAGACAAGCTCAATGGCATATATTCTTTGACACCATAAAGTAAAGTAAGGTATGTTCGTGATAAATCACTTTAAAGTCAATGTAAATAGTGCTTATATTGCTTTATACTGCCCCGCTGTAATGCTATTCTGCATACAATTTGTAGTATGTATGAAGACTGATTATAAAATGAAAACATGTACAGGTAATTTCGTGAGAGGTAATGGAAGTTCGTGATAGTAGGTTAGTATATTCGAGTTAACGGTGTAATTGGTACAATATAATAATTTTGATTGGACATAGGAACGAAATATCAACAGGAATGTAGTACCTTGCAGTAATAAATCGTTTGATACATAAAATAAGTTAACTTTATTCTACAGGACTACCTACGGTACATCCACTACGACATGTGGATATGTAAATATTCCCCACCAATTCTCAATTGCAAATTCCACGTAGAAAAACACACCAGACCTGTCATTCTACTTTTGATAACGGAGATGGTATGATAATAATCCGGAATAACACTGGATCCACTTATGCGCTCTTACCATGCGCATTTCTCTTCATAGCTTTCTCCACACACGCTACATTCCTAATCATCACGCATTGCCTGTTTTACGGATAGGTCTAGTTTTATGGTGATAGGAAGATCGTCAAGTCCAAGATTGATCAGGTGAGTTGATATTTTTCACATTAGTACGGTTAGAGACCGAGATCTTTCTGGATAAGCCAACTTGCTTTCTGTCAGCAGTAATACCACTAAGTTCGTTCAGGTGGTAAAGAATTTATTTGCTTTGGTGTTTTACAATGGGTTTATGGCTGCACATGTGACTTTGATAGCAAGTAACGTGGGAAGGGAATCAGAAGAACTCGTAGTTCGTGGTTTTTGAGGAACTTCAGCGACATAAGTTTCAACACATTTTTAATCCTCAATGTACCAATTGCTTTTACGGTATTAGCACTAGGGTTGAGTGGATGCATTTTGTTTTTTATAAAAGAAGCGATTATGTTTGAAGCTGAAAAGCTCTTATAAAGGGCAAGGTTAAAAAAACTTTGGAAATCAGATCGATTTTAATTCCAGTTGAGATATCAATTCATAATATTTTCTCATTTTCGGCACTCCAGCATATGTTTCATGTCCAATATCAGCCCCTTCTTGTGTCCTGAGGAAATGGTTTAAGGTACCCTACGGAATCTTCTTTTCTTTTGAGGCTCTATACGCAGAATAATCTTCCTCGTTCCGTAATTTATCTGCCCTCAAAAGGTCTTTCTGCTCATATGCTAGGTACTTCCTTTTGGGGAGGATCTGAAAGAGGTGAAATAAGCCTAGCTATTAACCTTGAATAAATGTTAACATAAATTGACCAAAGAGGATCATGGTTGTTTATAAGGAGCGAGATAAGCAAGGTCAAGATAAGCAAGACGTTAGACTAGACATATATTGGAGGGAAAGCGGACCACAGTCAAGGTCAGCTGATAGGGATATAGCCTTATCAAAGCTTTATGCAATTAATTATCTTTGAAGGAGATTTCAATTGCGTGCGCAGTAAATTTCGTATGTGAATACTGTGGGTCAGGTATTTTTATTCTCATGAAGCGCAGGTAATTTCGTAACAGTAAGGTAATTTCGTGGTAGTCTCTACACAGGAATCAGACTTATAATTACACATGACATTTATTAGTCTACTATCCTGTAACACGATAACTACGAGTATTTGACTTCCTTAGCAGAAATTAGTAACTGATCTTAAGCTAATTGTCAACTTCTCCATATATTCAAATGTACATTAGGAATTTCAGACATTTTCTTAAGATCCTCATTTATTTAAGTCGCTGCATGCAGACACAGTACTACCACAAAAATATATTAATATATCAGTTATGAAACCAAACACCAATATTTATGTGCGTCGTTATACTTTCGTTGTTATAGAATAAAATTTTCAAACGTGACACAATCTTAATCCGTCTTTTGGTTTCCCTTCAAATCCATTTGTACATGTGGTTAAACAGCGCCGGCCGATACATGTAGTTGCACCCATGCTTAATCTTGTGACAAGAATTGGAAATTTCACTGCTGTAGGAATCTTTGCTACAATTACTTTTAAACATTTCAAAAATTATTTATTCTACAAATATATCTTACTTTACTCTAGATTGAATGCTAAAAATGTCAGGTGTTTTAATAAACAAATGTGAGGCTTTTCCTGTTATTTGTTAGGCAATACTGCCTACCATGAGAAGAAACAAATGGTAATGTGCACTGAACTTGACCGACAGTGATCGTAAAATGGACTACCTCTCAGATTCCTACAGTAGGTTCGACTATGTGGTAATATCATGAAAACAATTTGACAATTGTCTCGAGTGGTACCCTTCGACAAGAATACGTGAGGATATATAAACGTTAACGGCTATATCACATATACAAGGTTAAGAAATGGCCAGAGGAAACTTTTAGTGACAAGTTCGCTGATATTAAAAATATTGTCACAAGAAAACTATAGTACAATGAAGTGTGACTGAAAATTTCACAAAGATCATGCCACAATTTATTGCAGGCACAGCAGTACAACAGATCTGAGAAACGCATACACGTGATACAGTTCCACTTGGAATTATATATATATGGGGTTGTTTATAATGATATAATGTTTCATGAAGACATCAAATATGGAACGAAGAAGAAATATAAATCATGTGGAAGATACAAGAAACGTGCGATGTCATCTTGTGAGTCATATTTCGACAACACTAAACCTGGTTTGATACACTTATTTCAAACCACACAAAGCGTTAATGTGTGATGAACTCTCGAAGAAGTGTACCATTTAAAGTGTCTCCGGCAAACAAAAAACGATGGTTTCACCTTCCCAGATTACAGCAGGTACTTTAATGACGCCTTTCTGTCACGCTACCGTCTATAAGTATGTTGCCATTTTAACCCTCATAAGATTCTCCTCTGGACGTTGCCATAAGGCCCACGGGCCCATTTCGACCTATTACATTCTTTTCTCGTCTTTTCCATCTATGTGTTTAAATGTGGGAGTAAAAAAAGCAATTATTTATTTACGTGTTATCTTTCAACCATCTTGACTTGTTTACTAAAATCTTGCAAATTTTACAAATGTGTAAAGTGAAATGTGCACATCGCTGCTATGCCCCTGAACAAATTGTAAATGAGTCGTTTTATATATATACTCGTGTACAAGTCTTTAAGATATTGATTTGTGTAATAAACTTTTCTTTACATTTCGTTCGTAGCCTCATGCAAATAGCCAAAGAAATAACGCTATACAAAATAGGTTTTACATAATTTATATTCAATATTTAACTATGAGTACAAATGCACACACAAACACACACATATCATAGGGTACGTTTGGGGTATATGATAGGGTACGTTTACTGATAGTTCAAATATTGTAGTTTATAAATAACTGGAACAATTGCAAACGAAGCAGTGAAACTACAGGTACAGACAACTGACGCGACAAAGACAAATCTCTTAACATGAAGTCGTGGGATCAGCAGCAGCCACAACCTCACTTAGCGCATGTATTTCGGTTTCGACTAGTCAAATTTCTTTTCTTGGCTTGCACTGAACTTTAGGGGAACTTTACCTGTCTTTCTGCTTGCAATAGAGCACCGAGATATCCCTAGCTTCACTGCAAGCTTTGCCGGGATCTCTAACCGTTCTGTTTGTAGTTGATCACCGACTGTCCTACACCCCCTCACGTAGTTCGCTTGTAACGTTATATATATATATATATATATATATATATATATATATATATATTGTTATGTTATATTCCTTCATTGGAAATGTAAATATTGAATATTTATACAGTTCACGAGATTATCACCAATTAAACAACACAGTTAAGCACTTTTGAATACATACGTTACCTCTTAACATATATGATGTTTGTCACATTAAAATATTATACCTTCAGTATTTTCAAGAATGCAGTTCGTTCTTTTTTCTTTCTTAATTACCATAACAACGACATCAAACAGAAAAACAAATTGTCTTAGTAACGTAATTACGAAATGACCCGATATGATACAAATATTTAAATTATGTCTTCATATTTTTCTTCTTCTTCTTAATTGCTTGTGCCTTTAAAATCGCACTTTTTTCCGTAAATATTAAAAATACTTAAAACGTACCGTTGTATGCTGACCACCAGCCAGAGGGGAGCTAGGGGTCCTGGCCCCCCTAAACTTTTCATGGCCCCTCCAGACCTTAACACAAAATGCTATTATTAATAGAAAAGACAGAATTTAGCTATTTGTAAGACAATGTTTAATGATTTGCCCTACCTAATACATTTATGGCTCCCCTATACCCCATGGCTCCCATCTATGACTGGCTTTAGGACTGGTTGTATATATGGCTCCCTAACTTTGGGACTCCTTTAAATTGATCACAATTAAAGAAAGAATCATGGACCGTTAATCATTTCATATTCGTACTTACCTTCCTTTTTGAATAGCCTTCATATATCTAAAAATTAAATTCATAAAATAATATATTATTTTCATTTTATCTCAATATCATTCTTATATTCATTCAATAATCAATTTTATTTTAATTCTGTGAAACTATCGATGAGAAAGACTATTCAAAATGTTGTAAGTTTGTTGGTTAATTTTAGGTGCTAAAGAAATTCCTTAATTCAATTCCATTTATACTCGTCAACAATAAAGTTGATGTGATTTAAAATACAACATAACCTCTGTCATTTATTCAGGCATAGTTAGCATAACTTTGATAAACAATATTTGTGTTGATGCATAAATGTAATTGCATAGAATGTGAACGAAGTAAAAATTACAATGAAATAATAACAATATTGAAAGTGAAAAAAACTAATTGAATACGTTTTGTCGGATTCCATAATTGAATACAGTCCTGTATGTTATTTAATTCACCCTATCTTTGGTTTCTATTTTGGAAATTTCTGCCACCTATGTAATTATTACCAACTCTGAGAGTTCGTGAAAAATTAGATCCATTATTTACTTTATTCTTGAAAGCAGTATAATTATTATTTTTATTTCTTTTGAAAGTAGGTTCGGTCGTATACCATTACGAGAAAATCTAACATTTCTTCTCGTATTATGATTACAATGTTCTCTAACATTGATATATCTAACAGGAATATACTTACCTTGATTTCTGTTATTATTTTCTTGCAATCTAGCCTGACTTCCGTAATTTAGAAGTATCGTTATTAAGTGATTAAAATTAATATATAGCGAAGAGATCAATACTTGCTGTAGCCTAAACGCTATTAATATTCTGATTGATGCCATAATACGTGATTTCTGCTGATATGTATTGATGTGTTTCAAGTCATTATACCCAGAGATTACAAAATCTCTAAAGCTTTTGTCTACTTTAGGATCAAACCGTCAGTCTCCAATTTGGGCATCCGGGTCTGCTAACATAAAATCGTTCTCGAAATTTGCTAACAGCGCATTTTTAAAATCTGAATAATTACGCAGACTACCTCTGATTGCTTTGTACCATAAGGAACAAGGGGATAACGAAATATGCGGTAAGAGTTTGAGGAAATTAACCTTATCTATTCAAATTAGTTAACACTCTTCCTCAAATTTCTGTAAAAATATACTCACTGGAATGTCCTCAGATCTACGGCTGAATTTTGATAATGATCGTATTTCAATTTCACTGAATTTGACTCGACTATTCTTATTACTAAAATACCTTATACGTAGAGGTTTCACGTGTGTACGGTTCCAGCGAGGTGGTCTTTCTTCGTCGTCAGTATTTGAGAAGGTATCTCCGCTTTCAGAATAGACTTCTGGTGAGTTGTTGTCTTCTTCACAGGTCTTGACTTATTTCTCCTATGTTTTTCCTACAGGACTTTGAGGGCAGGATCAGAATTACACTGTGCCATACTGGTTTTCTCTTTGAATCTCTTCCTGAAATCTTCAAATTCGGTTTTTATTTTCATTGACTTGCGTTTCGACCACATGAACAGTACTTTCTACTACTGCAAAACTATGTATAATTTGTTCGATTCTATTGTTGGTTATTTCCAAGTTAGTATTTATTTGCAGCGTTACTTGTTCCAATCTGGAATACAAGTTTTGTGTTACTTGTTCCAATGTAGAACCCAATTTGGAATCCATCTGCTGTCCTACTTGTTGTGGCACTTGTTCCAATCTGGTATCCAATTTGGAATCAATCTACTGCCCTATTTCTTGTGCAATACGTTTCAATTTGGTATCCAATTTGGAATCCATCTGTTTTGTCATGTAATTCATCTGCTGTCCTAGCTGTCGTAAAAGATTATTTACATCCGTTAAAGTTTCAATTGCTAGAATATCGACATCTCAAACTCCTGCATTGGTCTTCATTTTCATTCTTCGGTATATATTTCCTTTATTACCTAGTAATAGATAATCCGTGATGCAGAGTATTATAGTTTACGAATACTTCTGACTAATCTCAAAGGTCGACGGTCTCGGCACCATATAAATATGTAACGTTGCTTCTATATATATCTTCTGTTACGTTAACTTCTCTGATTCGAAATGTATATATTGAATATTTATACATTTCACGAGATTAGCATGAATTAAACAACACAGTTATGCACTCTTGAATACATATATTATCTCTCAACATATATGATGTTTGTCACATTAAAATATTGCACCTTCAGTCTTTCCAAGATGACACATCGATCTTGTTATCTTTCTTAGTTACCATAACAACCACATCAAACAAATAAACGAGTTGTCTTAGTAACGAAAGTAAGAAAGGACTCGATATGATACAAATATTTAAATTATTTCTTTATATTTACTTCTTCTTCTTCTTAATTGGTTGTGCCTTTAAAATAGCAATTTTGCCCGTAAATATTAACAATATTTAAAAAGTACATACAAATTACACATTATCGTTGTAGGCTGCTGAGGAATCCTTTCCGGGACCATCACATAGACGGGACTTCTATTTCTGCCTAATATTAGAGAAATTATATTATTATTGTATTCCTGTAAAATTGTTTGTAGAAGATTTTATAGTTAAAAACTGCTAGTAGGAATGTAAATTGCTCTACCTCTTCTTACATAATCAGAACTATACAATACTCATCAATGACACTGATAATACCATTCTGCAGACTTTGAATCTGCAAAATTGGGCCAGACCAACTTATTATAATGCGTTTATTTGATAAGCGGGATGCACTGCAAAGTGGTTTTGCTATATCAGATTACGTTCAAAATTTTCCCTTATTCGCTCGTTATTCAAATTTGAACATAATTTAGCATGCGTTTTCTTGTTGCAGCATAGCTCCGACGCTTATTTCCGCCTTCTTCTTATCTTCCTGAACTGACAGATGAACTTCTCGGTTAGTGGTTTAATATTTCTCTTGCTACCATGCACGGTAACATGCTGAATTATGCTACCATTTTACCTATATGGTACCATTTTACGTTGATCGGGGATGTTCTGAGGACAAAAGAGGTTCAATGCTATATGAACCTGGTAAGTTAACCTTGTGTAATATTTTTCTTCATTAAATGGATATGTTATGTATATGAGTGTTTGTAGTGAGAATCTAAATCACTGATTTTAATTTCTGTTATAATAACCAATACTGTTGCTTATATGTAGACCTCAAAAATGAATAAACATGTGATTTTAAATTTATTTTATTTGTTTTTTGAAACCAAAGATTTTAAATAGGGAACTAAGAGACAATCATTTTGCGTTCGTGTAAGGAAAATGAATCATAATGATTATTACCGAGAAATTGTACGTTTTCAAAACGTAAAAATGTGTATAACAATGAGTAATATGCAAAATCAAGTTTTAGTGACTCACGACAGTTGCAACTATCACACATCATATTAAATTTAAAAAGTATTTCTGTTAAGATTCCAGATGTAAGCTTAATGTACCTTTCATAAATTAAGATGAAAAGCATGGTTTCTTATAGAACGCATTAAGATTCGTGCTGTGTGATACCGGTTCTCTGTCTGGGTGCCGTCTATTGTAGCTAGCTGCTATTCTTCGCTAGCTGCGTTCCCCTGATATAAGGAGGATATAAGGTTATATCTTCTGTTCACGTGTCAGACCCATTTTAGATCACCTCGAACAAAGAGAGAACTGGGTCAGTATCAAGGTAATTTCGCATCTTTAAACATTAATAACTTCTAAACTGTAAAAAATAGAAAAAAATTACATCACTAAATTCCAGAGCTCAAACTAGTGTTGTTTGATGCGTGATAGACATCCATCCCATTTTAAAAATGACTTGAATCGAAAATGGCCGCATTTCAAGATGGCGGTCATAAATTAAATATACTCCAAAAGGTGCGACCCCTCATCAAACGTATGCTCCTATCATCGATTACTTTTCCCGTCGATTTTTAAACTTATGCAGGTGTCCAAGGACTTTTGAATCACCCTGTGTAGTTTCTGACAGTACTTTCTTTCTACAGTAGGTAGCATAAGAGTCTATTCAAACAAGTACCAGCACAGGAGCAGTTTCAAGATGACCGCCCACTGTCCACATGCACCGCAAGAGAACATGGTTCGGTGATCTAGTTTTTGAGTAGTGAAGGTGTAATACCAATTGAAATTCATTGCAGGGTGACGGCAAAGGATGTTGATTCGTGTTTCTCCCTACAGCAAGAATACGATTGGTGTAGTACGTTTGAAAGTTGCGTAACATTTGTGGAAGATGCTCTTCGACCGGGACAGGCTCACCGCGTAATGACCGATGACAACATTGCGCTTGTGGAACAGCTTGTAAAGGGAAATAGGCGTACTACCGTGAAAAAAATTGCCACAATAATGAAGATTAACTTTGGTTAAGCGCAACATATTTTAGATAATGTTCTGCATTTCAATAAATTATCAGGAAGATGGGTCCCTCGTCAGTTGACTGCTGAATTGAAAGTTCGTGGAGTCGACGCCTGTGAAGAACTTCTGCTTGGTTTCAACGCCGAGGGTGACGCATTTCTGGACAGGATTGTCAGAGGAGACGAGACCTGGGTTCACTAAGATCAACCAGAAACCAAGAAAGCGAGCAAGAAATGGCGGCATTGCTCTTCGCTCAAACCAAAAGAATCCGCACTCAACCTTCAGTAGGAAAGGTCATGCTCAATCTCTTCTGGGGTTCTAGTGAAATAATTTTGGAACAGTACATGGAGAAAGGAGTGGGAGTAACCAGTGTCTCAAATTCAAATATGTTGAAAAATCAACTTCGCCCTGCAATCATCCGTAAACGGCGAGGACTTTTGTCTTCAGGAGTACTCCTACATCATGACAACGCCCGAACGCATACTGCCCGTTTGACCGTTGAGATTATCGATGACAGCAAATTTGAGTGTCTCATTTATCCACATTATTCACCAGACGTTGCTCCACTGTCATTCATTTGTTTGGGTCACGCAAAGAAGCGATGGGCGGCAAACATTTCAATACTTATTAAGATGTGAAAATCCGATGGACGAGTGGCTACTAGATCGATCAAAAGAATTCTTCCACCGAGGTATCCATGCACTCCGAAACGGTGGAATATTGGCATTGAACATCAAGGGGACTACGTTGAAAAATAAGAGATAAGATTTCCCTTTCATTGTTACGCTCTAACATTTATTGGACTTTTAAGGTTTTCATTTGATCCTCCCTCGTGTATTCAGTTTCTACTTTGTATCACGATATCTGCGAGATTCCATTTCAGTTTTATCATTCTAACTGCACGTAGGTGTTCCAAAAGTAACGAGGGATTTTAGTATATCGTTTCTATTTTAAAATATTCCTTAGTTTCCTTAATTTGTGGTACATAGCCATTTTGACTTAGACTCCTAGACTTAAACAATAAAAATGTTAGGTAAGAGGTATAAATAATGCACTTCCGCTTCATAAAGCCTCCGCCATTCTTCAATTTATTAAACAAAATGTAATAACAAAACATTATGCAACCGTAGTTTTTCTATAATTAGGCCACCACGCAGAGCACACCAAAAATCTTAGGGCATCTTGAGTGTGCTCAAAATAATGACAGTATGCCAACGACTTTTTGTCACTTGTTGGGACGTTGTTCTATCTGTCCTGAATAAAACGCATCTATCCTAACCGAATATTCGGGACCCCAACTTCCTTTGGTGGACTTCCTTGCGCGTCTACTGAATGATTCAAAATCTTACATCTTGGATAGAGCAATTTTCAAGTGTAAGACAATTACTTCCCACCCCATGTTAATAACTAATAGTCTTTGGGAAATCACCCCAAAATTTCATTTTCTCATGATTTAAACCTGACTTTGCTGTGAAACTGTAGTTTTGACCATGGGTCCATATGAACATTTTTTTTTATTTCGATGTGAGGAATCACCTGTTTCTGTTTATAGGTCAAGTTCATTAACACTCGGCATATTATAGAACTACTGAAACAGTGAATTCAGTGTATTCACTTCTACATTGTTGACCTTGCAGGAAAATTACTATACATCTGTGAATCTTTCTGTTGTCTTTATACAATAGGGTGGGCCGAAAACATCGAAAGTTTATGAATCGACTTCCGATAGTGCGGTAAACTTGCCTCATGACCTCAAAACAACGTATGCGAGATTACAACGAAATCGGTTAATATCTTGAGGTTTCTCAGAGCTGCGAAAAATTTTAAAATTATTCAAAACACGTTTTTTTTTAAATGTTTTCATAAATGTTTTACATTAAACAACTTCGTACAACAATTAAAATTCACTTTGAATAGTCTTTAGCAACAGTAAAAAATTTCAGCAGTATCAATGAATATCTTTAGGTTCCTCAGAATTGCCAAAACATGGCAAAATTTCACCAAAATCCTACTTATTTGAAAATCTTTTTGTTTAGATAAATTGCCACTTGTTCAGTTGGCAACACTGTACGTAGTATAGAGTAAACTAGTTGAAACTGGTAATTGTTAGCAAGAGGTTGAAAATGGTGTTGCACGTACAAATAAGAAAGAATCAATACTAGGCGTTCAATGTGAGGTTAAAAGTTTTGTTTTTATTTTAGTGCAGTTAGATATTAATTATTAAATCAACATTAAAATAAAACGTAGTTTTGTTAGTTTAGTACAGTAAGAAATTAAAGTTAACGTCGAAATGGCCTCCTGGGAGCAAGTAGACAGGAAGGAGTCCGTGAACTCTAGGCGAATGTCAAGCAAAGTATTGCGAAGTGAAATAGAGTGTCAAATAATCGAACCGCTAAAGGACTTCAATTCTTGCCAACTTCTAATTATCCTCGATGTACTGCGATGTTGTTTAGAAGAGAGTTTCAACATTGTAAATGCTGCAGGCAATAAGAAGGACCCAAGTTTTTTCTGCTATTGCCGAAACAGTTGCAGTAAAATATGAGGAATTGTACCAAAAGTGTTCCATCCCATTTGTTAGTCACGGCAGAGTTATCAAGATGATTAAAGGCTTCCACGTGGAGTATCAGGCACTAAAGAAGAACTACAAACGTGATGATGGGAAACCGCAATATACCGCTAAACTGAATGAATTCTTCAGGGAAGCTGGGAGAAACATTTTTGACATAGCTGCTTGCAAGTGCAAGGATTTCGAAACCTGCACTTGTGAAAAAATGAAAAGGGTTTATCCATTTGAGCAACTCTTCCTTTTGGACCAGAGGACAGCGAGAAAAGGGAAGATTGGCTCCGTGGACAGGAATGAAACTAAAAGAATTTACCATAGAGAAGACGGAAGGAACTGTGATAAGGAAAGAGAGTTCTCTCTGAATGGAGCCCACCGATCAGCCGGACTTAGAATGCCAAACTATGCGCTTGCAGGAACACGAGTCAGATTCAGATTCAGAGGAGATGAAGGAAATGGATCTGTCTGAGGCACTAACAGTAAGCGAGCAAACTGACGAGCAGCCCTGCTCTTCCGCCAGCACCGCTCTAATCACCCGCACGAACAGTTCCACAATACAAAACATATCGTCATCGACATCACAAATGCGCTGCCATATGGCGAAAACAGCTTTGGCTAGCGACAGGAACGGCGTTTCGGACCATGCCACGGCAGCTATTGTCACATGTGTTCTGCAAGATCTAAAGCTCCTGAAACCGGGTGAAACAGTACTTGTAATCGATAAAAAAATAAGATTAGAAGAGAGAAGATGAAAGTGATAGGTTCGCTTCAAGCTGGAAATGACACCAAGGTGAAATGTCTTTACTTTGACGGAAGGAAAGACAAAACTATATACATTGAGAAAAAAGAGTCTAAGTCCTATCGGAGGAGCAAGACTGAAGAGCACATTTCCCTTATCGAGGAGCGAGGATCGAAGTATGTCAACCACGTCACACCCTCATCTGGCTCAGCTGATAGCATTTTCAGAAGCATAACTGCTTACAAGACGTATATTGGGGACGATCTGGAACACCTTATCGCTGTAGGTTGTGATGGTATGGCTAACAACACAGGATTGAAAGGTGGGATCATTCGCCGCCTAGAATAGAATCTTAACACACCTCTTCAGTGGCTGATATGCCTTCTGCACCTAAACGAGCTTCCGTTGAGGTATTTGTTTCAACACTTGGATGGTGTAACCAGAGATCCACGACCCAATGTGGGTGAGATTGGTCAGCAACTGGAAAGATGTCAGAGCCTGGGAGTAACGACCTGCGAAGCCATACATTGCGAGCTACCTAACGTCAATGCGAATTACCTTAGCTCTGACCAAAAGTACCTGCTAAAAATTTCTCAAGCAGTGAAATCCGAAGTTTGCAGTGATGATTTGTCCAGGCGTTTTCCAGGGCACCTATCACACTCCCGATTGCTTACGACAGTCAACCGCATTCTCCGTTTATACATAGCAACAGAGAATCCAACACAATTCACAATCACAATTCGTGGTTCACAATCAAGTGTAATCATTCAATCAAAGACGGAGCCCATAATCTCTAGAAACATCATTCAGACCAGTAGATATTTGCCAATAAAACTGAAGAACGTAGTGGAATAGGTCATCTCCCGAAACGCGTTCGTTGCTCATCCGGCAGACAGAGCTTATCAGACAGACTTTATCAAGTCATTGATCCAAAATAAGGAAACAATTGTGGACTGGGAATTTTCAGCCTTTCCGTGCCACACCCAGGCCGTTGAGCGTTTTGAGAAGGTGATCACAGAAGCGTCCCAAATTGTATGTGGTTCCTAGAGAAGGGACGGATTCATTCGTGCTAAACTGGCTAGTCAGGCTCAATTCCGAAAGTTTGATCACAAATCTGACTACAGTGCAAACTAAAAACTAATGAACATTGAACGTTAAGAACTGAATTGTCAAATAAGTGGGTTTTGGGCAGTTCTGAGGAACATAAAGATGTTCATTGACATAGCTGAATTTTTTACTGTTGCTAAATACTATTAAAAGTGAATTCATTATGCTGTCTGAAGTTGTTTAATGTAAAACTTTTAAGAAATAAAATTAGTGCCAAAAAAGTATTTTGAAAATTTGTGAAAAATTTGGGTTTTCGGTAAAATTTTGTCATTTTTGGCAATTCTGAGGAACCTAAAGATATTGATTGATATAGCTGAAATTTTTTACTGTTGCTAAAGACTATTAAAAGTGAATTTTAATTGTTGTCGGAAGTTGTTTAATGTAAAATTTTATTTAAATTTTATGATTAAATTTCAAATTTTTGGCAGCTCTGAGGAACCTCAAGATATTAACCGATTTCGTTGAAATCTCGCAGACGTTGTTTTGAGGTCATGAGGCAAGTTTACCGCACTATCGGAAGTCGATTCATAAAATTTCGATTTTTTCGGCCCACCCTATTATACCATCTCCAATTAGATTCATATTATTATAATAACTACCAAACTATCTAGGCAACAGTGCTTCTGTTTATTTTTTCGATAGTAAGTTCCAGAATAAATTTTAATAACCATGCCAGTGATGCATACCTTTTTTCTAGAATATATTTGACGTGAAAACTCGAGCACAAATATTTCCTTGTTTGGACAATATCTCATTGTAGTCCGTGTTTATGAATATTTTTCGATGAGGAATTTCAGTAAAGTTGTTGTATAGTATTCCATCTTAACTCAACAGTGCACATTCATAAAATGAAAAATGTAGTAGCAGTAACAGTATTTTTCATTCCTATTTGAATTTCAGTATTGCACACATTGTAAATATCTGATCGATCGTCTCCTGATTTTAATAGAAAAATATTACTATTACATAATAATCTCATCTGAAGATGAGCTAAATCTCTGCTACAGAAAGCTCGAAGGAATTATTTAGCCTTTTGCGGAAAACAGATCTCTCGATAAGTATTTCAATCAACTTTGTAGTCTTTCGTGTGAGTTTAAAAGAAATATTGATTATTTCGAATCAAATTATGTATATCTTCTTAAAGATAAGGGGATGCGTTTATGTTTCTTGAGAGACAGTTTTTTACTTCCCGTCCATAATTAATTTACATGTAATTTCGTTAATTTACATGTGGAAATTTCTTTTCCAGCTTGGTTACTCATCAATCTCAGTCAAGTTGTTGTATAATATTCCATCTAAACTGAACAGTACATATTTCTTAAATCAAAACTATAGTAGGTGCAAAGGTATTTTCCGTCTTTATTTGAATTTCCGTATTTAGCATATTGCAAATATCTGATCAATGGTCAACTGACTTTTAAAAGCGAAATATTACTATTATCCAATAATCTCATATGAAGATGAACTAAATCTTTGCTGCCGAAAGTTTGAAGGAATTTTATAGTCTTTTGCGGAAGATAGATCTCTCGGTAATTATTTCAATCAACTTTGTAGTCTTTCGTGTGAATTAAAAAGCGGTACTGATTATTTCCAATCAGATGGTAAATATACTACTTCCAGATAAGGTATGCATTGTGTTTCTTGAGACACAGTATTCCACTACATCCATAACTAATTTAATAACAATTTCTTTAAAAGCACGAAAATTACATTTTTACAGTAATATGTGGAAATGTATATTCCTATTTAGTTACTCTCTGAATAATAAATCCTGCTATATGCACTTAACTTTCTCCACATATATTACATTTTTGCTCTTGTTCAGTAAGCTGCCAAAAAACTATTTTCGTCTATTAACTTTACTATATGCATCAGTGAAAATTATTCGAATTGCTTACTATTGTTTATAACCGTTATATTCCCATCTGAATGTGTTAATTACCTCCGTAACCCATTTACTCTTGATAACCATAAATAATTTAGTCTATGACCTATACGTTGACGCCCTGTATAACGATGCCATCAATATCGTAAGATGTTGTTGCGTCACAATTCCAGAATATCCTGATATACTGTTTTTTACTTACGTATGCACATGTTGTAGGAACTTCCAGAAACCAGAAAAAACGACCACTTTTCATCCAGTCGTTATCTCCCGCGTTCGTTTTTTTTTCATAAAACCGCAACATTCTACGAGTATCTTAAGATACAGTTAACCCATTGTTCCACCTTAAGTTGAATTGGATAGATTAATCATACACATCTCAGCTATTTTCATTTCCTGCTAACAGCAACAATCCAATAAAGACCTGTCGATTCATCTTGAGGTATACAACTCAATACTATGTACAGAACTTTATTCTTCGTTTTAATATAAACTACATGATGTATTTCGGTATTAGTGCACATAGGAACTTTTTCAAGAAATTCATGTATATTAGTAGTCGGAATTCTTTTCGCGGCGAATCGGCTTTAGCATGTGATGTTATACATAGTTTCAGCGTATTGTGACCTCGATTGTGATATTTTTAGTGTATGCTCAAGTAACCCATTTCCTGCTTAATAATTCACGAATATACTGTGGATCCTGTGTTGCTGATATCTTATCAGAATGTTTCGATATTGTGCTTTCTGCAACCGGGATTCAATATAGACATTGGTGGGTATGTCTTCTTCTTAATTATCTGATGGTAAATAACTTATTTCATCACTTTCTAGTACTCACAGCCAGTAAATGTATACTTCAGTAGGAATGAATTCCTAATTCAACATATGCTCATTCATCTCGATATTGTTGCAAACCAAACAAATCAATCGTAGACATTTTTGTACAGAGAAAATTTCATCTGTAATTTCATTACTGTGTTCAACATTTCGAACACAAAAACCATGGAAACTTGGGTATTATCTTATGCTCGTTGGATACATAGTGGTGTAACTCATTTTTTTTTTCTTTTTAAAAAATGAGATTAAGCCATTTCCATGAACATGAAACCATAACCTACTGGATGGCAAAGTTACGCAACTGAGAGTTAAAAGATAATGCCATAGTCCAAAAAATGGCATCTTAATGAACCGACTTTGTCTGCTTTTTTTTTCGATTCTAATAAAAGTCTAAAAAACTCACAATGTCTGAAAACTGAGTTACACCACTTTGCAATCCAACCCCTCTTATAACAATAACAATCCGCTTCATTAAATAAAATGTCATAGTTCCATGTAACAAGATTGCCGTAAAAAAGTCCTAAAGGGAAATATGTTTATCAATAATTTTGCTCGTATACTTATTTAAATAATTCAATGCAATTTTTACTTTAAACTTAAAAATGGCATATCTCTTAACCAACTTACAATTACATTATTAAATATTATACTCAATAAATTACATGATGTTATTTTTTGATATTGAATCGAAAAAGAATACTTCTGCTTATTGAAATAATCTATACATATATAAAATTGAAAATCACTATGTATGTGACTCTAAATCTCTTGAACCGCCCGACCGATCTCAATCAAATTTGTGACGTGGATGAGGTTCAAGGCTGAGCTGGTTTAAGGCTATTCACTTTGATGTGTAGAACAAAAAGAAGGGTGGGGGAGGAGGAATAAAAATAAATAAAACTTAAAACCTCCTGAACCACTCGACCGATCTTGATCAAATTTTCAACCTGGATCCGTTTCTATGATTAAATTTAGACGGAGGAACGTAGGGGTGTAGGGGGTGATATATAAAAATCAATTTATATAAGACTGAATGTGAATGTTGTTGTAACTTAATAACACTTGAACTATCTGACCGATCTCAATCCAATTTTCAAGATGCATGAGGTTCGGATCTGAAAAAAATATAAATTATCTTTAACGGTAGATCCTAGGGATGGGGAGGGGAGGGGGCGTATAAATAAACACGAATAAAACCTAATAACTTTTGAACTACCCAATCAATCTCGATCAGATTTTCAACATATATAAGTTTTCAGACAGTAGGAACCGTCAGTGTAGACTGTGACGTCATGTTACTTTTTCTCCTGTGAAGGAAGTCGTTTCAACTCTAACGTTTAAGAACGAGATAAATTGAAAATGTGTTATGTTATTATACATCAGAAATATCAACTTTGTAAATTATAAAATATTTCTGAATTTCGCCAGAGGGACTCGAAACGCAGACCCCTGACACACGAAACGACAGCTCAAACCACTACCCTAAGACTGCTCTTCTAAGTAAGTGTCAAGAAACACCCGTCTATATAACATATTGCAAACGTTTACGATTGCAATATTTTATTAACGATGAAACACTGATTTCCGTCATGATAAAATACTATAATCCAGAGAATTTAAGTTTATTTTTTTTTTTAAATCACAGAAAGTATCTCCGTAACTTACCTCTATTATATTCGGTTATTCTCGTTTTCACATTTATTTCCAGTAACCTTGAACGACAGGGCCACGAACACAAATACACCGAGGACATTTAATATTTCAAAGGTTCTCCCATCAGGAATCGAAACTAAGACCCCGCCAACCAGAGATGGGCACCTTCACCCATTTTTGCCCTCAAGAGGGCCGCCCTCACCCTCACTCACCCTCATTTCGGTAGATGAGGGTGAGGGTGTCTGAGGGTGAGTGTGACAGATTCCATTGAGGGTGAGGGTGTCTGAGGGTGAGGGTGATGGGGTCGACTGAGGGTGAGGGTGTCTGAGGGTGAGGGTGAGGGAGTCGATTGAGGGTGAGGGTTGTTGAGGGTGAGGATGAAGGCGTCGATTAGGGTGAGTGTGGCTGAGGGTGACGGTGAGAAAGTCGATTGAGGGTGAGGGTGGTTAAGGGTGAGGGTGTAGGAGTCGACTGAGGGTGAGGGTGGCTGAGGGTGAGGGTGAAGGATTTAACTGAGGGTGAGGGTGGCTGAGGGCGAGTATGAGGAAATCAACTGAGGGTGAGGGTGGCTGAGGGTGAGGGTGAGGAAGTCGATTGAGGGTGAAGGTGAATGAGGGTAATGTTGAGGGAATTGATTGAGGGTGAGGGTGAGTGAGGCTAAGCGAAAATGCCCGTCACCAGAATGAATTCCTGAAGGATGTTTGCTTGAAAGTTATTTATTTGGGAAATGATTGAAGAAATAGCAGTTTCCTGCGAACTTCAAATAGAGTAGGGCCGCGCTGGCTCAGTGGTAGAGCGTTCACTTCTGGTGCTTGGGGTCCCGGGTTCGATCCCAGCCCCCGCCAAGTTAACTTTGTGGTGTACAATCACCGTGTGCGTGGGTTTCCTCGGGGTTCTCTCGTTTCCTCCCACTTTCTTCATTCCACCATTTCATTCATTTCTCATCATCAACGTCTCCTTTAGGCTAACCGGCATAATCGTGGGACGTAAAACTCAAAGATTTCATTTCATTTTTGAAATAGAGTAGCAACCTGTTTGGCACAGAGTCACGTAATTAGGCCACAAAACATCAGTTGGTGCAGTGTACGAATTAATGGGGATGGTGAAAGGGATATTCCGTGTGACAAAAATTTATTTCCCTCCCAGAAGAACATTTTAATTTTTTCCCCTCTCTAGTATTTTTTTCGAGTGGTCATATAGCTAGAAAAGAAAACATATTTTATGTAACCAAACAAAAACATAGCATTTATGTCTGACTTAAAAGAGGTTATTAACATTTTCGCAGTCGTTAGAATCACATACTTTGTTTCTTGGAATAGTTACTTACTCATGCGGAAAACACATTCTTTTTGTCAGAAGCAAACTATAAAGGCTCGAGAGGGGTGGAAAGGTCACGAAAATTCTGTAATTTTTGGAAAGGTATTCCTTGTAAGACGTGTCATAGTCACAGGTTCTCATAACATTCGTTGTAACGGATTATCTATAATTTAATAGAATGACGTATTAGCTTCTACATGCCTGCTTAGCAGTATATATATATATATATATATATATATATATATATATATATATATATATCGTTTTCACCACTGAACTTAAAGCATTTTAAAATTAATTGATAAGTTTGAGATTTGGTTGCCTGCTTAAATGTACAGTACACATCATGTTTTGCCACTCCCATACAGAAACATAATTAGTGGTTAGTTCAACTTTAAATAATACAAATTTAAACTACTGTTACTTATTTTCTAACTTTCCTCATCACAAGTCTAGTGGTTAGCGTGTGCGCCAGTGATGCACAGGGTCACGGGTTCAATTCTCGGTGAGCGAACAGAAGGACTTAATTTTACCTTTATTCATTTGCATTAGTCACTCGTCTCCTTTAGAATAAAGGGCATAGCCGTGGAACCTTAAACTACTCCTTCTAATTTCGTATTTAAGGAGCTTGGCTTACCAACACTTCTTGAGGGTAAAGGATGGTGCATGAGCGTGGCTGAGGGTGAGGGAGTCGATTGAGTCGGGAGTCGGCCGAGAGAGTAGATGTACTATTTGTAATGTGTTATAATTATCCACTTAAAGAGTGTGAGGCATTTAAGGCTGGTTTTGAAAATGGAAATGTTTTTTCCATAGATTTTCATGAGTGATGTTTGAGGCTGGCATTTGTATTTGTTGTCTAAGTAACAAATTCCATTGCATCTTTTTTTTAAAAAAAAAACATAAACATCATAGAGTAAGGAAACCTCTTGAATTTACAAGGTAGGAAATTTACATAAAGTCTTTTTTCGAAAGCTACTCTGAAACAACGGTATGTCGTTTCCCACAACTCGATTTTGGTGTAGTTTGTCACAATATTTTTATTCAGGATATAACAGTTCCTATTCCAGTACAGATTAGCACATATCTGACGAAACAGCTAAATGTTGCCGGAACTTATATTCGTATTGATCCCTTGCAAAAAAGTGGTGAGTGTTCTTGCCTTCGGGACGAGATAAGTCTCATATAATCTCGCTGCTGAAAAAATATTTAGCTCCAAATAAACACGAAACATCCTAAATTTCACGATAACTTCTCTCTTAACGGAGTAATTTATATTAACTCATTTTATATAGTGTACTTTTATATACTTAAAGTAATGTATAGATGAATCGAAAATTTGAACCACATTATGCTTATCATTCTCAAATGTATTACACATAACTTCTAGACTCAATGTGGTGTTAGGACGTAAATTTCATACTCACAAACATCTTACTTGAGCTTTCATTAACTTTAATATTTGTTCTTTTAGCAAAATACAGGCTATAAAATTGTAAATCAACTGTTGTAAAAGATCCTATAATTGGGGATGATCATCCCTGTTGGAGTTAGATTGTTAAATAAATAAAATAAAATAAAATAAAAATATAATCAACTCGCCCTTTCAAATTTTCTATTCTTATATTTGGATTTAATAAAGAATTGTTTATATTTAACGTATTCTAGCAGGACAATGTGTTCTCAAGCACATAATTAAAAATAGAGGCTGCTCTTGAGGGAAGTCACACTGGTAAAAAAATTAGTTTTCTTGCCTCAAAGTACGAGAAAGAAGATAATCTGATCCAGTTAGAAAGTGCAGGGCACAATTCGGAACAATATTGCGGTGTCTCAGGTTCCCAAATATATATAAGGAAGGCTTGGTGCAATATAGTGCGAAAACCTTTATTGTTCTCAGAAGAAAATAAAAATTCCAACTGTACTACCATACTAATTAATGAAGGCAATAACAGCACTTATGGTATTTATTGGCATCTAATCTCCTTTTTTAAAAACTTGTCAACAGCAACGGGTCATATGATATCCAAGAATACTTTTTTTTTTTTTTTTTTTTACAAATTTGGCTTAGCACATAGGTGACCAAACTTTCGAGCAAGCCACTCGCGCTCAACTGAGCTCGGGTTCAATAACTAAGAGCGAGCCCGAATCCTAATAAAATAAGTCAGAGCAAGCCGAAATGAGTGCGAGCACAACTGACCGAAGTGAGTCCGAGCGAGCGCAATATAAAATGACTATCTATTTAATATATATATATATATGTAATATAAATAATAATATACCGAAGATATAATGTATTCCTATCTATATTATAATATATAAATTTCAATCACTTGAATGAGAATCATATTTAACCTTACTTATTGTTTATTAAATACATGAAGGTAACTGTATGAGGGAGACGATTGACGGTGAGAGTGGCTGAGGGTGAGGGTGTTCGATTGAAGGTCAGGGTGAGGGTGGGTGACGTAGTCGATTGAGTCGGGAGTCGGGCGAGAGAGTCGATGTACTATTTGTAACGTGTGATATTTATTCACTTGAAGAGTGTGTGACATTTGAGGCTGGTTTTGGAAATAGAAATGTCTTTTTCATAGATTTTCATGAGTAGTGTTTGAGGCTGGCATTTGTATTTGTTGTTTCAGTAACAAATTCCATTGCTGTTTTTTTTTTTACATAAACATCATACAGTACGGAAACCGGTTGAGTTTCCAAGGTAGGAAATTTATATACTAACAACTAATGAACCCGTGCGTTCATAGAAATATCTAGCGAAATAGGTATTATTTTAATTGTAGGTTTTATAAATCCCAACAAACAAGAGTGGCACTTAAGTGTGTTGAATGTCGACAGCATCATGGTTTCTCAGCCCATTAACTTGTATGATTAAACATTCTATTTATTCTTTGAAATAAACGAAAATTTTAGCAAGTTAATTTTACTGATTTCTTCTTGACATCTTTAAATGTATACTACGCAAAATGTTACTACTGTATGATGTAATTTTAATATTTATGAACAGGAACGTACGCAGGAATTTATTTCGGGATGGTTCCAGAGCTTCTCGGGGAGGGTCCAAACATAATTTCAGGCTAAATTATATTAAAAATTGTAAAATTGCCCCTAAAATAAGACTAAATTTACAAAAAAGTCAGATTTCGGGGGCTCCGGACCCCCAGGACCCACCCCCTGCGTAAGTCCCTGTTTATAAATAAAAATTAAAGCAACATAACATTATATATAAGAATACTTTAAAAGCAAGGGACACCAAAATAGGCCAGAAGGAGAAATTAAAAATCAAAAAAATTAAATCACGAACATTAAAAAAGAATACTTTCTCTAATAAAACAATGGGCTAGAATAAAAAAGAAAGTGGCAAGTCGACATCCTAGAAAACACACACACACACCCTTTCTTTTATTAGTCTTTTTTCGAAAGCTACTCTGAACCAACGCTGTGTCGTTTGCCACAACTCGAGTTTGGTGTTGTTTACCACAATATTTTTATTGAGGATATATCAGTTCCTTTTCCAGTAAAGACTACCACATACCTGAAGAAACAGCTAAGTGTTCCCAGGCACATATATTCGTATTGATTCCTTGCGAATGAGTGGTGAGTGTTCTCGCGTTCAGGACGAGAGAAGTCCCATACAATCTCGCTGCTGAAAAAAATGTTTAGCTCAAAATGAACACAAAACATCCTAAGTTACACGATAGTTTCGTAAATTGAAAATTGCATTTCTCTTTTAACGGAGTCCTTTATATTAACTCATTTTATATAGTGTACTATTTTTTCGTTATATTATGCTACTTAAGAACCGGTTTTTATATACTTAAAGAAATGTATAGATGAATCGAAAACTAGAATCACACTATGCTTATCATTCTCAAATGTATTACACATAACTTCTAGACTTAATGTGGTGTTATGACGTAAATTTCATAGTCACAAACATCTTACTTGAGCTTTCATTCACTTTAATTGGTGTTGTTTTAGCAAAATACAGGCTATAATCAACTCGCCCTTTTAAATTTTCTATTATTAAATTTGGATTTAATAAAGAAATGTTTATATTGAATGTGTTCTAGCAGGACAATATGTTCCCAAGCACAAAATTAAAAGTAGAGGCTGCTCTTGAGGGAAGTCACACTGTTAAAAATATTAGTTTTCTTGCTTCAAAGTAAGGAAAAGAAGGTATCTGACCCAGTTAGAAAGTGTGGGGCACGATTGGTAACACTATTGCGGAGTCTCAGATTCCCGGTGCAATATAGTGCGAAGCCACTTATTGTCCCCAGAAAAAAAATCAACTCCACTACCATAACATTTTTTTAAAGGTGAGAAAAGCAGTTATGATATTTATTGGCATCAAAAAAATAAAAGAGGGAGGGAGAGGGAAAGATTTAAAGGTGCACACACACTTGATGCAAAATTTTAATCTTGCTATCTTGAAAACTAATGTTTTTTTTTATTTACCTCACCCCTCCGCCCCCACTTGGCACCGGCAAGTTTACCATCCGGTTCCGAAACGCATCTAGGGTACTCTTTGGTCCATGCTTGACTTGACTAATTAAAAAAACGGGTTCAGTCGTATTATATGAGATTAATAAGCGTTTAAACACAACACTATTCCATGGTACCGATTCGTACCATAAATTCCCAAAGGGTTAAACACTACTAAGCAAATACCTGTATTTTCGAAGTGACGGTTGTATCGAAATGATTAAAGATTGGTGTGACATGCTCATACGCTAAAAGTCTTTCCTGGCTTTTGTTTTCTACCTCTTTCTGTTAACAAATTTTCTTCAATTTTCTTTTTTATCTGAAAGAAAATGAAATAACGAAGAAATATGTTTACTTTAACCCCGTCCCTTTTTTTTCTTCAGTAGGTTGAGGAAAAACTACTACTAGTACTAGCTGCTGAGTATTTATCGAAATCAATCGCTCCTTTCTTTCATGTCAACTGCGGCTACAAATGAACAGTACTAATCCGAGGTTCGCTGTTGTATTCGGTGGTATTCGGAACGACGGTGAATGCTTCAAACTAGACCAACGATAGGTAAGATGTTTTGTTATTTTTGTGGAGGCCAACGATTTCTTGGCGCAAATACATTCATTTAATTTCCTCTTAACTCTCAAAGGAAAGGCCACATTTTTTTCGGAACCTCCTTTCGCGTTAAGAAAGGAACTTTTTCTATTCCATATTGCCTTGCTTAAATTGTATCCAATCGACAGACTTTGAATTGAATTTGGAATTTGGAAGGTAGGAACAACGCGTGTGACATCTTGAGGAAAAATCACTGCATGTTCAGAGCGCTGCTTTCCATTATAGAAGAGATTCTGAGAAAATTTGATTCCCACACCCCGAAAACGCAAATATTTTAAAAGGATTTAGACATCATTCGCGGTAACAGCTGACGACCAGCTGTTTAGTGAGATATTTTTGTTTTGAAAATTTCGTGAAAAGCAGTTGTTGTTTGTTCCAATGAATTGAGTATACTATTGATCGAATGTAGCGTATACCGGCGTACTTCCTAAATTTTAGGTGGCTATGCGATAGTTTCCAAAAATTAGAGGTGGGTATACGCCGTATACCGCGTATACCCTCCATTACATCCTTGAAACTAATACGCTCATTTATCCTCAAAGTTGAGTTTTTAATAAATCCTACGGTCTACTACAACGAATCTTTCTTGACACCTAACATTCCCCACATCGAGTTTTCCGTACACCGAAGTTTCCTGCTCCCGAAGGCTTGGTGCAATATAATGCGAAGCCACGTATTGTTCCCAGAAAAAAGGAAAAATTTCAACTGCACTACCATACTAATTAATGAAGCCAAGAACAACACTTATGGTATTTATTGGCATCTTGTCTCCTGTTTTTAAAACTTGTCAACAGCAACGGGTCATATGATATCCAAAAATCCTAAAAATAGTAAAATATGTTTTTCTTTTTTTTACCTTACTTGAATGAAAATGATTTTTACCCTTACTTATTGTTCAGTAAGTACATGTAGATAACTGTGAGTGTAAGGGAGTCGATTGATGGTGAAGGTGGCTGAGGGTGACCAGAGAGACTGACGGTGGTTGAGGGTGAGTGTGAGGGAGTTGATTGAGGGTAAGGGTGGGTGAGGGTTAGCAAAAATGCCCATCTCTGGTATGGACCATGATCCTGTGATAAAGTCTCGACGAAATAACTGCTTGACTGAAAGTCTAAAATTTACCTAAAAAAGCGTAAGTCTCAAACGGTTTAATAGAAAATGGGCATTATGCAGTACTTTGACAAAGCTGCTGTAATTGAGTATTTTAATATATTTAATGGCAATAATGTATTTTGAACTGTGTACAATACAAAATAATGTATACCCATATTGTGGAGGGTGTACTCTCTATCATTTTATTGTAAATTAATAATATGTAAAAAACACTAGTGCCTTTGTTTGGCATGCTGTTTTCTATGACATGCTGAGATTTGCCACCGCGATAGATTTTTCAGAGGGTTTAGAGGTTCAGACCCTCTGTAGCAACGGCGCTGATTATTATTAGGTTATTACAAACATAATTTTTATCATTGTTATAACATAGTTTGTTGTAACATAATTGTATTATTTACTGTGAGTTTATGTCCGGTTAGCTTTTGTCCGCTTCTGCATCAATATAGGTGAGCTTATGTCCACGATCCGCCACTACACGCAAGAACCACGTCAGGATGGAAAACTTGCTAACTTAATTTCAAAAATGTATATGTTAATGGTAAAAGATTCACTTTGGAAAAACTGGAAAAGAACGGATCCCTATCAACTCTCCCTTCCAAATGTTGGTATGCAAGGAACAAGTTTAAATAATTTGCCTGGGGCGAATTCCAAGAAGCAGGAGTCTCTTTAGGAAAAAGCGAACTTTTCTGAATGCGCAGCTGGTGACAAAAACACAGCCTCATAGCTGCCCTCCCGAAGTCTCCTAATCTTCCTCGTGGTGTTGATAGAACAACAGCGAAAGGCTAGAATTGTTCCCTCCCCCTGCACTCAACCATGTGTCAGTCTGCAAGAAATCTTTGGTAACACATTTCCAAGAAAAAGTGATGTACCGTAATTGCCAAAAGGAAACATCCCAGCGGAAACAAATAAATACGGTGGTCTCGGTATTGAGGACAATACAAAGATTGGAAGCGGAAAAACTGGTAGGTTGCCTTCAACTGATCCAAGTGATTTATTCAAAACAACTTGGCATTCACAAAAGTGCATTTGAACACGATACCAGGGAGTAATCTACATCCCGCCAATACCCCCTAACACCCCTCCAAATTTCTTTACACACATCCCTGGATGGAAAATGAATACTCCTCCAAATCCAATTATATCAATCAGTATCATATAGGTTCTTTATTGCATCAAGTTAAAAAAGGTTTAGCGTTTAGGAAAGAAGGCAACATTCTTATTTATTTATTTCACTTCAAAATACGAAGCGACCTCGTTCTCATGTACGGCTTCGAGAACCACATGCCCTCATTATTTTGGGGCGGTGTTTCGATCAAAAGAATTGACAAAACAGACCTACTCATACCTACCCTCCTCGACTCCGCAGTCGTTTCCTAGAAAAGAGATTGATGGACAGATGCAGATGACTGAAATTGGCAACGTCTTGAGCGGTCATTCACCTACCTCCTCCTCAATAAGGAAAAATGTGACAATATATCAGGGGCGGATCCAGGGGGGGCGATCGGGGCGATCGCCCCTCCAGAAGAGGAAACTTTTTAAATTTATATATAAATAAAATATATTGTTTATTTTTGGACGCTCTTAAAAGTAGCTCTAAGTAGCAGTATTACAACCCACCGCCCCCCCCAGAAGTCCGTCCTGGATCCGCCCCTGCAATATAGTAATAAGTCTATTTCAGAATAAGTTCGTAAGTGCTACTCTGCAACAGGCTCGCAATCAGAGGGGGGCTAGAGAGGGCCTGGCCTTCCCTAAATTTTTCATGTCTTCTCCAGACCTCAATACAAAATGCACAATTTAAATATTTGTAAGAGAATTTTTAATGACTTGGTCCCTTCTAACATATTCATGGCAGTCCAAAGCTCTGTGGCTGGTTTCGAGCCTCTTCTGCAAGTGGTGTATCAACGGACGGACGTTAGAAGGGTGTAGTCAAAACGTTTTTAGAAACGAAGAGATCGAGCGAAGAAAGAATTATATATATTTAAACTGAGTCTAATGGTATGCAGGAACGCATTTGACACTAGCTTAATTTTTTGTAAAGTATATTTTTATTCACGTAAATTCAGTGGTGCCCACCCCCCTCAAGTCCATGAAGCACCCCCCTCAATTGTCTATCCGTAGGTGTTCTTCCATGAAAAAAAAATCTTTTCGATTATTTTTTACACCCCCTCAAACATATTTATATAGATTTTTAACCCTCCCCCAAATATTTCAATGACGCAGTTTGCGTCATAGCCCCCCTTTGTGGGCACCCCTGGTAAATTCATTGAGCAGAACAGGGTTCATATCGAGTCATTTTTTTTAAACTAAAATTTACTTTTCTTCAAGTTGATCACTAAAGGTTACTTTTTTTCAAATTTGTCACTAAAAGTTACTTTTTTGAGAGGTAAAGTGACTTTATCGTGTGATTTGTGTTTTGCATTGTCAGTTTTCTAAGAAAAATATATAAACAAATGGAAAAAGGCAGAAACTTGTTACTCATTCTGAAAGCTTCAGTACTTGCTGCCACATGTGAAACAGCCAGCTTTATTCTCACTTCAGCTTTAATTCTTTCTAAAGCACAGTGGACGGTTGGTGGATGCATAAGCTCTTAAGGTGGGGTAGAGAACCCTTCAGTGTCTATTCTTTCTTCTATCGTAATAATCTTTTAGTTTTCTCTCGTAATAGTTAACGCTCCGTTCAACGTTGTGTTGTTTGTGTGGTTCATCATGTTCGTCTTGTGTTATGCTTCTTGTATGTTCTTCTTAAGAGTAGATGATGAATTTGATTATTTCACGTTTTTGAGAACTCTTAATGCGAAGTTAAATATAATGTCTGGGATGAAGAAATTCGGAAATAGGCCAGAACTGGTTTCACTTACTCAGAAGCTGTTTACATCTGCTAAATCTGCTTACCCTAACTACAAAGCATACTTTGAAAACCTAAGAAAGGAGGAAGCTTAAAAAGAAAAAGTCAAGAAGAAACAGAACAACAAACAAAGAGAGAGGTGATGGAGAAATTGACAAAGGAAAAAAGGGTCATGATGGCATTTTGTTAACTTTTTCGTGTGCTTTTGGACATTTTTTGTCACTTTTCAACTATTTACAAGAGACCAGACCACTATGAACCCTGGGATTATTAAAATTAGGATATATTAAAGAAGACAAAACAGAAAGATACAAAATATTTGTAAATTGAAAAACTGGATTTCTGGAAAACAACTAAATCAATGAATAATTTTCTTATGAAAGATGTTCAGAGCGAATAACGTAGCCAGGAAGGGGCAGGAACGGAGATTAAGAGATCAAATAATATTACAACAATTAACGTTAACAACAGGGTTAGAATATTAAAATAATGAAATTGGAACTATGCACAGTATTAATTACTAAACGAATGTGATTTCAGCATCGGACGAGGATTTTTTTCCCAATTAATATTTTGAAAAAAAATCACCCACTAAAACTTGCTGGGGGTGAATAAATTGAAATAATAGCAGAATTTTGCAAAATAATTACAATAATACGTATGTAATTAATTCACATGTAATTACTGGGTATAATAGTGGAGGTTAATTCCCAATACAGTGAAACCTCTCTTAAAGGGCATCTCTCAATAGTGGACATCTTCATAAGAGGACAAACTTTCTTATTCTTCCATGCCATAAATTTGTGTGGTGTGGTGTTATGAAATAGAACCCTTCGTTTTAGGAACACATCTCATTTACGGACAAATAATCGGTTCCACCGATGTCCGTTTTGAAGCATTTCACTGTATTACTTATTTTAATAATAATAATAAATGCTCAAATGTGTGAACTTATTTTATTGAACCTACCTCTGCAAAGAGCTATTATTATTATTATTATTATTATTATTATTATTATTATTATTATTATTATTATTATTATTATTATTATTAAATAGTTACGTATTTTAGATATCATATTTGAGATAAGAGATAATATTTTGGTGACAAAATTACCGGTGACGAAATTACCGTGACGAACTTTCCGGTGACGAAGTTTCCAGTAACAAAATTACCGCCGCCCGTCGGACATAAGCTCACCGGTAGTCTTACATTACAGGGGCGGAAAAAACCTCACCGATAGCAATCATTAGCTCCCTTCAGGGACATTTAATAAAATTCACCGAATATTGAAATTTAGGCGTTAGCTACTTCCTAAGCGGAAAATGGAGCTACTATCTTATATCATTTATCAGGTGTAAAAAAAAAACAAAAAAAAACGTTTGGGAGTTGCGTTGTATTAAACGTGAACAGACCTTGAGGAACTTGTAACAAAATACCCTGGATATTAAAATCTAGACATTGACTACAATTACAAATAGGCCTAATAATTTAGTAGAAAGCAGAGCTACTAATGTTGTATAGCAGTTATCAGATATCCGAATAAGATATGAATGTTGCAAGTTTAATGTGTTAAGCATCGGCGACAGAAGGCGTAATTTTTGCCCTGGTAATTTTGGGACCAAATTTTTCTTATAGGCAGGCCCGTAGCCAAGGGGGGGCGGTTCGGGGGATCCGGAACCGCCCTTCGAGACCAGAATGAAAAAAAAGGGAAGGATGAAAGAAAATGGAATGAGGCAAAGAATGATCAGCGTTAAAAATAAACTACAGGGAGCTTTTGGTTACTCCTTCTTATGAGGAAATTTGTATTACTTGCAATACATGGTTGCGAGGTGAGCGATATATCCTGTATGAGTCAAGGAATTCGAAATTTCTAGAAAAGTTGCGGAATTCTCAGAACTTCTGCTACTAGTCAGGGAGATTTCAAACTTCCGAAAGCATAGTGCTGTTGTGTAACAGCGTGGACATTTTTTATCATAATTTTTCGTCATCGCACCCTTGCAATATCGAATATGTTATTTCAAAAACAAATTTCTACTGCTCCTTTAACCTGTCATTTGAAACAGAGAGTAATTGAATAATAAAAACATAAATATATGTGGAAAAAAGTTCGGTTAACATTTGATTCAACAGAAAAAGGAACGCAGATATTGCAAAATATTCTACAAGACATTATTGAGTATGTACTTTTTATAATAGTGAATATGTACTTTTTATAATAGTTGAGGTCATAATGAAAGGAAAATTGTTATATTTGAATAAACAGACGAAGGATGTACATATTGTATAATCTTTTTTAATACGTTTTTTTTTTTTACTCAAGATTTCTTCATAGTTTATTAAAATACTTACCAATATATCCTCACAAATCAATATATGTTGATAGTAAAGTAGTTTAGATTGATCGAGCTCCTGGGTCTTCACAATGTCATGTCCCCTCCCCCCCCCGTTATGAAATCCTGGCTAAACAAACCAATATATGTTCCAGTAAAATTGTTCAGAATGATCGAGCCCCTGGTGTGATGACCACAGCATTTCATGTCACGGACCCCCCTTCACGAAATCCTGGCTACGTACCTGTTATAGGTCGGACAATTCATCACTGCATTAAAATATTTTGATGATTAGGCATGCATACTTACATAATAGAATTTGGTTACCTAACGGGATTCGTGATTTTTTTTTTTACGAATTCATCATACTCAGATGTAATTAGGGCTTGCTTCTTAGTGCTGTCGTCGTGTTTGCAGCCTAACACTCAAAGAAATCTCTTTCTAATTTACTAACACAAAGGTTTTTCTTTTGGTTAATAAGTTCTTGTTTTGTTCTTAATAAATAAAATAAGAAAGATATTCATTTGATGAGCCTTGGTCTGCAAGTATAATAATAGACTTAAGACTTGAACTCTGCAACATTCTTAATATTTTATTCTGATGTCTAATAACTCCTATATGACGTTAGTAATATAGCCTACTTTCTATTGAGAAGGTAGGCCAACTAGTAGTCAAAGCCCAGATTCAAATATCTGGAGCATTTTATTACAGGTTCCTCAAAGTCAACCCACGTTTAACACATTAAACCCTGCAACATCCTTATTATTTTATTCTGATGTCTGACAATTGATATATAGCACTAATAGCTCTATTTTCTACTGAATTAGGTCTACTACTAGTCAAAGTCTAGATTTTAATACATGTTCATACCCATCATACGTTTTTCTAAAGGGGAGAGCGGTAGATCAGTGGTAGAGCTTTCACCTCTGGTGCTTGGATCCCGGGTTACATCTCAGTCCCCGCCAATTAAACCTTGTGGTGGACAACTACCTTGTGCGTGGGTATCCTCGGGGTTCTCCGTCGTCATTCCACCATTTCATTCGTTATTCATCCGTCTTCTTTAGCCTAACCGGCATAATCATGGGAAGTAAAACTTAAAAGATTTCATTTCATTTCTTTCTAAAGGAAAATGAAATATTTCTGAGTTGATTTCAGCCATAGTAAAAAAAAAACAAAAAAAAAAACCAAGGAGACAGCCTTTCACCAAAATTTTGTTTACCAATATTCCTGTGCTACAAAATTTCCTGCACCGAAAGTTTCAGCATAGGGGAGAGGGGTTGGATTACTTTCTTCAGTAAAAGGAAATAGTACTCTTTTGTTTGTTCAAATCCGTTTTCAATTTATATTTTAATATTCAAAATCTACTTCACGTTAACATTCAAAATCTGGTTTTCATTTTTGTCATATTTTCTGTTTGCCATTTTTCAGGTGCTTTTTAAAATTTTATTCAGGTTTATTTTCCTTTGCAATTAAATTAGTTAACCTATAAATGTATTTAATTATCATTATTGTATTCTTTATTGCATTAATTATCTTATAATAATATAATTATATTATTAGTGGTGATCTTATGTCCGGAGAGCTTTTGTCCGCTTTTGCTTTATCAAAGGTGAGCTTATGCCCGGTGACCTTATGTCTGCGACCCTTTGATATTCTTTCTTGTGTTGGTGAACTGAGTGCGAGCGATCCCAGTGCAAAATGGCCATTTATTATATATATATACAAGTATATGAAATATAAATAATATTATACCGTAGATATAACGTATATCTACGTAATATAAATTTCAATCACTTGAATGAGAGTCATATTAACCCTTACTTATTGTTTATTTAGTACATGAAAGAAACTGTGAGTGTGAGGGAGTTGATAGAGGGTGGCTGAGGGTGAGGAAGTCGATTGAGGGTGAGGGTGGATGAGGGTGAGGAAACAGATTGAGGGTGAGGGTGGCTGAGGGTGAGAGAGTCGATTGAGGGTGAGGGTAGCTGAGGGTGAGGAACTCGACTGAGGGTGAGGGGGGCTGAGGGCGTGTCTGAGGGAGTCGATTGAGGGTGAGGGGGCTGAGGGTGAGGGTAAGGGAGTCGATTGAGGGCGAGGGTGTCTGAGGGTGAGGGTAAGGGAGTCGATTGAGGGCGAGGGTGTCTGAGGGTGAGGGTAATGGAGTCGATTGAGGGTGAGGGTGTCTGAGGGTGAAGGTGAGGGAATCGATTGAGGGTGAGGGTGGCTGAGGGTGAGGGGAAGGGAGTCGACTGAGGGTGAGGGTGGCTGAGGGTGACTGTGAGGGAGCCAACTGAGGGTGAGGGTGGCTGAGGGTGAGGGAGTCAATTGAGGGTGAGGGTGAGTGAGGGTTACCAAAAATGCCCACCTCTGCCGCCAACTGAACTATCTGATGGATGGGTGCCTGGTTCGTTCCAAAGGCAAGTAAGCTTGAGCCGGACAATATTGTGCTCGTGGGTCTTCTCGGGACACTCTCACTTTCTCATTCTACCAATTCGTCCATCATAGTTCACTTGCTTTAATCATAGTCTTCCTCAACCTAACAAGCACAATCGTGGAACATTAAACGTAAGTATTACATTTTCAAGCTGCGAACCCAAACCAACCCGAATCAAAAAGCAGTTGCATATTATTGCTCATTAAAATTTTTTCAGAAAAAAATATGTAAAAAAAACAGGGGAATCGTAATGGTGTTTCGATTTAGGTAAAGGTATTATGAGTCTGCTGTTTGACTGCTGCTATAGACTTTTGAATAGAACTAAGATTCCCCGTTTCTTTTCTACATATTTTTTGTGAAAACAAGTTAATGAGAAATAATATGCAACTGTTTCTCGATTCGGATTGTTTTGGGTTGACAGCTTGAAAATATAGTCTTTACGTTTAATGTACCACGATTATGCCTGTTAGGTTGAGGAAGACTATGATTAAAGCAAGTGAATTATGATGGACGAATTGCTGGAATGAAAAAGTGAGAGGTTCCCGAGAAAACCCACGAGCACAATGTTGTCCGGCTCAAGCTTACTAGTCTTGGGAACGAACTAGGGACCTCAGCCATCAGATGGTTCAGTAGGGGGGTCTAAGTTACGATTCCCGATGGGAGACCCTATGAAATATTAAATGTCCTAGATGCATCTGTTTGTGTCCTTCTCGTCAAAGGTTACAGGAAATAAAGGTAAAACGTGAATAACTGAATATAATAGAGATAAGTTACGGAGATACTTTCGGTCTTTTTTTCTAAATTTAAACTTGAATTCTCTGGAATATAATATTTTATCAGGACCGAAATCAGTGTTTCATCGTTAATAAAATATTACAATCGTAAAAGTTTGCAATGTGTTATATTATGTGTTATTGTTTCTTGACTCTTACTTAAAATAGCAGTCTTAGGATAGTGGCTTGTGCAGTCGTTTCGTGAGTCATGGGTGCGCGGATCGAGTCCCTCTGACGAAATTCAGAAATATTTTATAATTTACAAAGTTGATATTTCTCATGTATAATAACATAAAACATAGTCAATTCCTCTCGTTATTACAAGTTAGAGTTGAAATGACTTCCTTCACAGGGGGAAAACTAACATGACGTCACAGTCTACACTCTCGATTCTTACTGTCTGAAAACAGCGTGTTTCGCAAATAATTCATGAATACAAACCGGTCATTTTTAAGGTCTAGTATGAGTCATATATGGACGGACTCAGGGTAAACGATAACAAGTCACTTTTTTCAATTTTCGGTTTTTAACACAGAGTTGTAGTATTTTAAATGGCTCTTTTTTTGTATGAAAAGCCCTATGAAAAAAAACGTGACCAAAGCAAGTACAAGGGACGTGCAAAAGGGAATAAATAAGCTACAATGGAATCCACACTGGGTAAAAGGGAATAAGATGACTCTCCTGAAAAATGAATAAAAATGACTTGTTACCTTTTACCCTGAGTCTGTCCATATTTGTCTGAAACGACATTGTGAAATTGTTTCTACTTTATTCCACTCTTACTAAAAATAATAATAATATTTCCGTTCGTCATTTTGAACACATTCCCTATATTCGTTCAGCCAAAATTGGTAAATACGAACTATTTTTCGTATATATATATATTTTAAAATATCAATATAACGCAAACATAATCCAATGTCTGTTACCCAAAGGAAGGGCGTTACTATGTATCGTGATGAAGATAAATCCTACTTAGTTTCTGTTACGGCATCCGAAGGTTCGATTTTCATATTGTTACGTAGCTGATACCTTCTTTCCCTGCCTTCTTTTTCTTCCAACGTATCTCTTATAAGGCAATTCATCCTTATAGAGAGTCCAAAAAACTTATTTTGATTTTTCCTAACTTCAGTATGCGTATTTGCATTGGAATAAGACGTAATATTTAGGTCTCAAATATTCAGCAATAATAATAATAATAATAATAATAATAATAATAATAATAATAATAATAATAATAATAATAATAATAATAATATATTAATAATAATAATAATAATAATAATAATAATAATAATAATAATAATAATAATAATAATAATAATAATAATAATAATAATATAGGACATAAATTCGGTATGAGGACAGATTATATTAAAATCGCTAAAATCGCCCCTGGCGTTAGGCAAAGGTTAGAAAATAGTCGGGATTGGAGACAATTCTAAGGACCATCAGAACATACCCTCTGCATACGTCCCTACAACTAGCTAAATGTTAAACGGAAAGTTTCCACGCCAATTTCATGTGGAAAGTAGTGATACTGAACACAGAAGAGCCATACAAAAATTTGTTTTTAAGTAATGGTTATGCAGGCTAAGCTACAGAAGAAGTCCATGATGAGAATGAAAGAAATATTGAAATAAAGAAACTGGGAGGAAGCTAAATCCGGAGAAAACTACATACAAAATGTTTATTCACCACAATGCCCAGTAGGCGGGAGCTGGGTGGAAGAGGGTGAACCACTCAATTAACAACACTTCAGTAATAATAATAATAACAACAACAATAATAATAATAATAATAATAATAATAATAATAATAATAATAATAATAATCATGGTTTTAAAAGTTTTCAAGTAGGTCTAAAATTTGGAAAAACTTAAACGTAAGGAATTCGGGGAAGGGTTTCCGCACCTTCAAGATACACATCTGCAACTATCCACATTTTAAACAAAAGCTTTCCACTAACGTTTCATGTAGAAAGTGTTCTACTGTATGTTTTAAGAAAAATGACTGTAATAGAAATAATTGAATATCACTCAACAGTAAGGCATAAAATATACTAATTTTTAGTATATGCAGAGGAAAGTATAAAAGCTTTGCTAAAAAATACCTACACAGACCATAATTCAATGGGCTGTAAAATACAAGGTAACGAAAAGCTTATAAGATTCGGTCTACAGAGCAATTGTTACTTAAACAAAGGACATGCACTATTTCGAGAATCGTAACAAGACGAGAAATGTTTACGATACTTTTCACCTCGTCTCGATTTTCATCTCTAAAGCGACATGATAATTTGAGTTACCCTTATACCGTCTCGAAAGTAAAATGTTAATTCTCATGTTATTTTGTTTGTTTTAGAAACAAGATGAGAAATTTCTCTTCTCGTGGCCAACATTAAATAAAACAGCAATATTCTTGTCAAATGTCACGTTTCTGCTTGTAACGTTATGACCGGATCGATAATTAGCTTCTAGCTTTTAATCTTCTCTGAGATTATTACTATTATTATCCATGAAAATTTGGTAATTCTAATATTGAAACATCCGAGTATTGAAATATCTGAATATAATAAAACGTGTGTCAAAGTCGATCAATCGCCATCAAAAATCCTAAAGTAGAAAAAGCGCCCGACGAACCTCAAGTTTACTAATCGAGTACCTTGACCACTCAACCACGATCACTACGCCGTAAATAAATCATCTTTAATCTTGTTACGTTAGGTTTCTTTGTCTCCGTTTGCAAAGTTGTATGTTGTATTTCTTCGTTTCAGAACTTCTTTCGTATTTCTTTTATGATGATATAAGTGAATAATCTTCGGGAAAGTTTATATCAATAACTTGAGTTGTTCCTAAGTCTTTGGTTCACAAGTTTATTTCTTCTCCACACGAAACTACAGATGTGACAAATTTAATTCTCATCCTTTGCGCTTGCTTTCAAAGCAGTCACCATTAACTGGTAAAGCAATTTTTTTCGTTACGACTAATGAATTTTGTTACAAAACACGTGGAAGAGTTGATATCAAAGTTGAGCACTGTAATCTAATGAAAAGCATATAATAACGTCTCGTATTTGAAAATAATGTCAGCTACCTTTAATTCACTAACTGGTATTAGATTTGGTTCAAGCTTCAAGATCTGGAATACACAAACTCAGTGTAGCTAAAAGAAAAACGCAACAAGAATGGACGAGATTCGAAGGTAGGACAACCAGCAGAAAACTCGTTCAACTAACGCCTCATATATCAAGCCAACACGTTTTATAAGTTATAATTTTGCATGCTAATGATACTATTATACGTTTGTGCAATCAATGTTTTGCTATTTTTCTCTTAAAAAACATAACATGTATACGACGATTCATTTCGTTTTCCATTTGAGCTTTGAAAGACATGATTTGTGTTTCAGTATAGGATCTTACTTAAAAAAAAAAAGGCAATACATTGATATCGAAAAAGTAGTTAACGGATTCCTCTCCGAAAAAGATACTTGTACACTTATTTTTCAAAAGGTAATTTATAAATATAATAACTTTGGTTGAAATTTCTCCATAGTTATGGGGGCGAGACACTGAAACCACCCTACCAAGAGGTGAAAATAACATTTAAAAGACGTCAAATACGAACGATATTAGTGCCGAATTCATGTGCAAAGATGAATAGTGACACTATGGATGCTGTGTAAGTCCAAATCAAGCCATGGTTGGTATAGAGTTGACAATGGGAGAGTGACAGGCAAAAAGATACAAAAATTTGTGTCGAATGGCTAGTTTTCGTGTTTTCTGATATTAACAGTGATATTTTAGATGTGGATATGTCCAAGATTGACCCTATTGGCATGAGGCCGTAGGGGGAATCATTGAAGAATTCGGAACAGTTTCTTTTTAGTAAGTTACACTGCGGGTGAAAAATGATAATGCACAGATACTGACATCACACTCGGAAAAATCGGAGATATAACTTCTGGGGAAGCAATACTAACTAATCGCACTAACATTTTCACTGCTTTGCAGGGGCGTAGACTAGGTTTCTTGAGGGCATGTTTTGCTAAAACGTCTATCATCATCTCTAAAATTAGACATAATTTACAGGAAAGTGGTGATTTCGTGGGGCAGAAGCTCTGGATTGCCAACGCCTGCATTCTGTGTATGTCTCTGCTACTCTGAAGTGTCCCTGCTACAAATGTAATACGTAAAATGTAATTAAGAATCGTATAACATAGAATACAACATATATAGAACATATGTTATTCTAAATTAGAAATACAGTAGAAAATAACTGTAAAACATAATGTTGAAGGACAACCTCTTTTTTAAACAATCATACTTGAATGTAAAATATACTTTTAACACAATTTTCCATTTATGCAAGGCTACAAACAAGTGAAAAGTGGCATCTGTTAGCCACTATTTAGCTCTTCGAACCAGAAACCTATGAATTTGCCATCAATATTTTTTGTACTCTATTACTTTTTTTACTTATAACCCTTCTTCCTCCCTGAAATGGTTTCAGTGTCTTAGCCCTACAATAGATTGTTGAGATATAATTTGTACGTACAGTAAATTCGTTTGAAATTCCTCCAAGAGTTAATGTAGCACTGTACGCTTTTTCTGAGTCAAATTTTCTAAATATATATATGCATCAATTCCAGTAAGAACTGAATTTTGTATTAACGCCTGCCTGTCGTTGTTGTGCAAACATTCATGATGATATGCCGTAGAGAAATGAGTTACATTAAGGTTGTAAGATTTAATATCAAGTTCGAAATATCGCAAGTTAAAGAATCGCATGTAATAACAAATATCATATTTGAAAATAATTTCGAATTAAACTAGCTGTGACTAAATTGAATTTGTGGAATGCACAGTGTGAGCGTAGCTAAAAGAAAATAATCAATAAGAATGGTCTTGATTCGAAGCTCGGACCACACAAGTAACAGTAAACTACATTAACCATTCACCTAACAGACGATGACGCACAGGCTTTCGCACTACTTTATCAGATGATTCTAACAAATGTAACCTAATTGACACAATAATAACACATTTAACTGCCCTAAAAAGTGTTCTGAACAAGGAGAAGTTCATTATGCATATTGTAACTAAGATACAAGAGGTATATATCCTATCAGAACGGTGCATTCACCAAGTCAACATTTGGAATATTCCATTAAGTTAGCTTTTAACGTAGCTAAAGGAAACGTATGTGCATGAGCACAGAGTTCTCCGTAGCAGAGTGGATAAAGTCATGGTTTAATAACTTTAAAGTTCGCGGTTCGAAACCCGTCTCGGAAGCTGCAGTTTTTTAAATCATTAATTCCTCAGTTCTCAAGACCTTTCTCTCCATTCGTAGTCATCTGATGCTCTCAAAAGTGTTCTCCACCTTATTTCGACAACTGTCTAATGTGGTCCTGGGATTTCGAAACCATCCCTTCTTCTGTATCACAAAATCACAATTTTCGTTCTAATACGAATGCCGTGCGATCATTTTTCCCCAGTTCTGAATGTGTGTATATAAATCATTCCTTTCTGTCTCCATATTTCAATCTCTCTCTCTCTGTCTGTCTCTCTCAAAGTCGCCCAGGAACTCATATGGCTTGAGATCAAACCTTCGACTCTTAAAACCAAAGCTCTTTAGCAATGTGCTATCGTCACTCTATAGATTTATTGCTAAAAGCAGCGTCATTTAAGATTTTATTTGGGGGGAGAGTCTGCGCCGAAAAAAACATTCACTTTTTATTAGTGTATTATTTATATTTGCTCAAACAATGTGTATTTATGAAGCTCAAGGGAGGGGAAATTACACCCTCCTGTCCTTCCGAAATGACGCTCTTGGAACATTTGCTTGCAATTACTGAAAAGAAATGAAATGAATCATTGAACAACATTCATTTCTGTCAGTAAATATTCTCGAGCTCTGTGCGTGCATTACAGCCATGAGGAAGCACAAACCTTACTGGCGTTATTCG
The DNA here is from genome assembly GCF_964235325.1 of Thermobia domestica. Taxonomy (NCBI): domain Eukaryota; kingdom Metazoa; phylum Arthropoda; class Insecta; order Zygentoma; family Lepismatidae; genus Thermobia; species Thermobia domestica. The sequence continues at coordinate 245,743,413 of NC_137456.1, read as the reverse complement.
CAATTTCCATAGATTTCTTATAGAGCTTCTTTTAGCATTCAGTCTTTCAAGAATGGAAAGAATGAAACGAAAGGTATTAATGAAGCTATTGGAAGATTGTGTGAGTTTTCTTAAAATAGTCTCGTAAAAGATATTTCAGAACAAACGAATGAAAAAGACTTTTTTAGAGTCTTAACACTGTAAACTTGATGCATGTTTATTTTCGTCTGAATGAAAAGAGTGTATTACGGAGCACACGCTGCTTTGGGCAAGGAGAGGTGGGGGAGGGAGGGAGTTGGATTGAAGACAAGAAATAACTAATCGATCTTGACATGTATTTCTGGATTGCATAAGAAAACGGGGCAAGAGTTTGTTATTAATTTGGACTTAGGATTTTTGTAACAATTTCTAACACGCGAACTGTACCATTGTTCCGCGATCCATCTAAATTATATATTTAAGTTTAGTTATTGTCGCCTTCCGAAACATCAATTTCAAATCTATTTTTCTGAAATATTTTATCCCGACTACTATCATTATTAGCGGAAGATTCATCTTGTCTACCTAACTTCTCCCGAAGAAGAGTTTGGCATTTATCTTGGGCTTCGGAGATTTGGTTTTGTACGGATTCCTTCAAGCTTTCCATATCATGCCTACACATGTCCCGGTTATGTCTATAAGCCTCAATTACATCTCTTTCGAGTACCTTTACCATATTAACGGTTTTCCGTTAAGTTCGCGCCACTTTCGGCTGTCGTCAGCTTGTTGCTCTTTTACAATTTTAACTTCTTTTTGACAGTCAATATGAAGTTTACTTATTTCTACCCTTAAATCAGGCATTTCTTTCACTACAGCTGCAATTTTACCATCTACGTTTTCGTTAGTCTCAGTTAGTCTTAATTTTATATTGTCTACATCTGTTTTAATAGCATTAACATCGCTTACAACATCACTTAATTCTTTGGAAAAAGTAGTTTGAAGCTTACATATACTTTCAACGCATTGACTTTTTGTATCATTAATTTCTAATCTAACCTGTTCTAAATGATGAGTTAATTCTGTTTTCATATCGCTCAAAGATTTCTTGAGTGAAGACATATCGTTACACATTTTTAGCATTTCGGATTTTAACTCACACATATGTGCGGATAATTTAATGTCAATTTTTGTCTCTAATCCGGAGATCACTGCCACCTTAGTGTCAATTCTAGTTTCCAATCCGAAGATCACGATTTTTAAAGTTTCCAAAGTGGACCACAAACTATTTTCGATTGTCGGTACACTTTGTATTCCTCTATTCTCTTTATTAGCAGCACTTGCACCTTCCCTAACTTCATCAATTAAATTTCTTTCTATTTGTGCCTAACAATTTATACAATACCAGCTACCATCATTTTCTTACATTTCAAGTTCTCCCGACAATAATTACACACAACTCGTATGGAACCAATTTCAACAAATTTCAAAGTTTATTGATATATTATGATTAGAATAACCTGTACTTTCACAACATCTATGCTTCTCAGGTGCATGTCGATCTACAGTCGATTAACTAAGATTCATATTACCATCATATTGGCTACACATCCCAAACACTCTCCAACAAAATCTCCACCAGTGAGTAATTACCAATACCTCATTTGCCAAAGCAACAACATTATAAATTCTAAGAACGGTAATACATATCTTAGTTATAACTATAAATATTATAATTAATCCTAAAGCTGAAGGTCGCCAATTTTGTAACGTTTACTTTTCACGCCATAAAAAAATGAAAATATACCAGGCAAATCCTGGATTGGATCGTCAATTTTCTAACGGATCAATTTTTCCATGCTGCTTAAGTTCCATGTTTGTTTAGCTGATGTATCCAATTTTTGTAAAAGTCTAAGAATTTACTTTGATACGAAGCAAAATATCAGAATGAACAAACTTCTTATATGTTGTAAACTACGGTTTTATTTATGAAACTATTTTTCCCGGTTTATATTCAACGCAAGCTGACTCCTCTTCCAGTGTCCCTCCTAAGACAGTAACCGCTCGTAAAGAATTTATAAAGCATTACTTGATTACTCTATGCTAAACTTCAATAATATTTTAATTTAATTTAATTGGTATATAAGGCTAAATTTGACTGTTCCATTTTACATCAGCGTTCTCGTTTATTATTTTCAGGTAACATCGTACAAAAAGAGGATTGCACATTATGAATTATATACCTCGAAAGTCGCAATTACACTTAATTGTTTGTATACTTCCGCAAAACATACAAACACAAAAGTTTGCATACTTGTTCGTCATGTGATGTGAGTAATGGGAAAAATCCGATATCATGAAAAAGGTGACATTTTCCATGTAAATGAAGTGTCTAAATTTTTCATCGTTTCAAAATGCTGGTTTTTAGAGTAGTTCCGCACATCATAGGAACGTCATATTTTGTCAGGCAGTAAAGATAGGAACAACCTTTATGTTAGAAAAAAAGCATTAAAATTCGTTTTGGTTTGACGGCGCAAATCGAAAAAATGTGAAATTTGTAATGGCTGTGTATAGGACCTTGAAATTTCGAGGTGATGTTTATTCTGATGCGTAGTTCGCGAATCCGTCCTAATACTTAAATAAATGGTCATCTTCGGTGTAAGAAAGTGCTATGAATGTTATATGGGGGCGTCTAATTCTAAACAACTTGTAGATATGGTGCAATCATGAAATCCCGTTCAAGTGTGTAGATTACAGATTAAGTAAGGGGAAAAATCGGACATGGATACGTCGTCATCTTCGATTCAAGATGGCGGTAAAAAGTTTGTAACCATGAAAATTGTAAGTCTTCTCACGGTAGGACAGTCATCTTTTTTCTGTACTCTTAAGAATGAAGTGCATCTTCAATGAAGAAATATATCATTGGAACAAAATATTTTCTTTTTTACATACGTAGAGGAAAAGTATATATTTATACGGTAACTTTTGGGATGGTCCCGAAAATTAGGCAGTATGTTCGATATCGAGACGATACTGAAGTATTTCAAATCAAAAATATGTAGCTTTGAAAATGGAGCATCACCAGTGCCTCTTCCGGAAGCAATAACCGGGGGGGAATTATTATTAGTCCGGGGGCACTGCTGATAATATTCTATTTATTACCGTATTATAAACGTATTAATTTGATCTCCTCCAGGGTCGCTCTAAGGAGGCCGTGTCCCCCAAAAAGATTCTGAAAGAAACATTGGGCATCATTTCACGATATAGTGTCCACACAAGACAACAATATATCTTGTCTCGCGACAACAGTGTCTGCTTCAAACCGGAAATGATTGCAACATATCTCTCTCACCTTTTATGTCCCTCGTTAAGATACACGCGTATACCAAGTTTGAAGTCAATACCACAACTGGAAAGTACAAAATAATAATTTTAAGGAAATACACAGACACAAATGGGCAACTCTTGGAAATTGTCTCGTCGCCTGCGTAGATAGTTATTATATATAAGATACGTGGAAAAATGTTTGGAAAATGTTTCTATTTAATAGTTTGTGTGGCGGAACCGGTTGGAAGGAAATGCCGTGTATAATAGAATCAAGCTTTTTGACAATCATCTATGCTACAAAAATAAATTTTCGAAGAAAGAAAAAAAATCAGAAAAGAATTGGATGGGGATCGAACGCAGGTCTCCTGTTAAGACGTTCCACGTTTTGTATTATAAGAGGTATTATTTTGATGTGCTCCGAGAGGCACTCTCAAAGCTCCGGCAGTGTCTCCCTCCAAAGGAATACAGATTTGGAAGAAACACTGGGCATCACTTGCACAATATTGTGTCTTGCGATAAAAGTGTGTTCATCAAACCGGAAATTAGCTGATATCCCCGAAACGATGCCAGTAGTCGGAAAAATGATCGCAAAAAATCTCCCCATTTATTCTCGTAGTTGATCTTCGTATAACAAGTGTAGAATATATACCACACATCTAGCCTCCAAAGTTAGTACGTTAGTATCGGAACAACGGTTTGGAAAATAGTCATAATAAATGCTAAAAAGGCGTAATATCTTAATTTTTAACCCCATACACACAAACGCCTTTTGGCAGTTGTGTGGTCGGCAGCGTAAATAGCTATAATATATGAGATACGTGAAAAAGTGCTCCTTTCGATTCAATAGTTTCTCTGGCAGGCAAGGTGCGAATGAAATGCAGTGTATAATAGACTCAACCTTATTGACCATCAATGTATGTAAACGAAATATAAGTTTGAAGAAAAAAGATGACGGGGATCGAACCCAGGTCTCGCCTGTAGTAGTCTGACATGCTTCCACTGGACTACTGAACTGCTTAAAATTTTATATATTCAAGTTTCTACTTAATGCTCAGCATCTATGGAATTATATACCTCTAAAGTCGGAAACACACTTAATTGTTTGCATACTTCCGCAAAACATACAAACACCAAATTTTGCATACTTTTTCGTTATGTGATGCGAGTTAAATCTCTAAAATCGGAGTATGGCATTATGTATGCGCTAATGGCATTATGTATGCGCTTTCTTACAGCATATTAATATGGAATTCATGTTTTGTTAGCTGATTGTAATACGAAATATGATTTTGAGTTTTTGACAAATGATTATCTTCTAATGGTAGTCTTCGATGAAAATATAAAAATAAATATGTTGGAAGACTGCAAATATTTCCTCATTTTTATGTAACAGATATGAAGTACCTTTGCTGCAGATAATATGTTTTTACAACTATCCCCAAGTATACCATTATAATACAATGTCATATATTGCACGGCAAAACTAGTGTTTACGAAAATGCTATATATAAATGTTTAATAATCCTGCAACAAAATTTATATTTCAAAATCATGGGTATTTGTTGTAAATGTAAGGTTTATCAAGTAGGAGATTGCAAGACACTCTCCGCTATTATGTGGCAGAAAATAAGTACTGTTGTTGTTTCTAATACCTATAGATGTGCGCAAGTCGCGCATAATAAGCCATTTACATTATTGTCAGTGTACACGTAGGAATATAGTTCTTTTTAGAAAATTGTATATTTGCTGTTCAAAGTGAAATTCAGGAAATAATACCCGTTGAATTGACGTATGTGTTGGTGATAAGTGTATTCTTTAAAGAGAAGTAATTTTTCCAGAAGTTGAGAAAGTTCATGGGAAAGTCATGGATGGGGGTCTGGGGGCGGAACCCACAGCGAGCATCAGCGAGTAATATAGCTAACATCAAATTTCATCTGATTGAGGAAAAAATACAATACTCAACAACATATTTCTACGATTTGTTGTATATATATAATTTTAGAACATGATTTTCAAAAATGTATTCTTTTGACAGTGCAATAAAATTATACAGGTTTGTACTGTTTGTTTCCATAAGTAACTCATTGCAGTATCACATGCAACGAACTTTGATATCTATTCCAGACTGATCTAGAAGCATCTAAGCGTAAAATAAAATATGACACATTATAATTCTCCTCCTTCAACAAGATTGTATTTCATGACTCCTCATGAAACTGTAATTAACAATTGAGCTGTATTTACCAAATATATTGGTTTATACGAGCTTCATATATCCACTATTACATCTCACAATTATATTCCTTCTCAATCTCATCATTAGAAGGAAGTCGTGGCTGATATAAGGCATCAGTCTATATGGCCATAACGTTGAATTGCTCAACTCAGCCACAAAACCCAAAATGATGAAGTAATGGAAATATGAACTATATACAAATGAACATGTATGCACTACAAAAAAAAAATACCAGACAGCACCTTAAAGTTAATTTGTAACACATATGTTTTGTTGACAGAATTTCAAAACGAAGTTTCAAACTAGGTGAAGTGGCAAAGAAAGAAAAAATCAATTAACATAACAGATCAGTCTATCATAAATAAGTAAGTGCAACAAGCTTATGCCGTAAATACATCTACAAGTGAGGTAATTATTCTGTGATTACATGTCATCAACCTGATCCTAATAGAATATAAAACAAAATTATGCTTAAGTTCCATACTTGAATCTATTTCTATATTTTTCTTGCGTATATCTCTGATTCAAACTCTTTCAATAGCAACAAACCTAACATTTGACGTTATGCATAGTTACCATAGCAACAGAAATTATTCGTTATCGCTATCATGGTTCTCGAGAACTCCAAGAGACTACACTAGTGGAGAGGTAATCAAAAAATGTCTAAGTTGTTTTCACAATTATTGACACAAAAATACAATCCCAAACACTATTTTTTCAAAGTTAATTTGATATCAATATCTTTTTGTATGATAGTAGCGTTGAAGTTGCCATCTTGAGTTTGAAGAATTTCGAAAATTTACGTGTCTAAAGTTTAAGGAAAACTTGGTTTACCTGAGTTTCACAAATTTAAACATCGTTAGCCATCTCCTGACACCACCAAACTCCACTCCACTTTACGGGGTGATTCATGATCTTGTCCTGATGCTGCTCACGATTTCTTGGTCCATTCAACCAATCCCATGATGGACGAAGCGAATCCTCAATAGTGACGACGAAATTTTCCAATTACGTTTAATAAAATTTTGATCGTAGCTATATTTATTTCTCTAAACGTAACAAAGGTTGTTCCAAAAACTATTTTATGTAGGTTCGCCTAAATTATATAATTTAGTAAATACATTTAAAAAATTAAGAACTCCGCGTCGTCACTTTGGTTTTCTTTTATAATGGTATTTTTCTTCTCTTCTTTTCACACACGGCATGCCTACTCGAACATTATACATAATAATTTACATCACGAATAATAATAAAAGTAAACATCTTTACCCGCTCAAATTTAAAGATTTGCAATATTACTATTAACTATATATATAAAACATGAACTAAAAGTCTGTCACATATGTAACTAACTTATGTACTATTCTCACTTACTCCCGCCATGTGACGCTTCTTCATACTCTTCTCAAACAAAAGCGCAGCGTAATACTTGTAGTAATGCAAACAAATGAGGAACGATAAAGGGAATGAAAGTATTTATGTAACGCAGCAAGTAGTTTCTCTCCCATCTAAATTTCATTATAATGAACCACGCGATTCCATTAAAGTAAGCCTTAAATATGTATACATGTGTATGCAAATATACATTTCCACATAATAGCGAAATTTTACGTGAATATGCATTTGTTATTATAAGTTACATTTGAGAGCAAAAGGGGTCATACACATTTTTATTGCAATGGGTAGCTATATTAAATTTTATCTTCAATGTAATAATCGTTAATAAGTTTTCTCTCCACTAGCGAGGTTTGGAGACACATTATACGCCCGTCAATAATATTCACCAAACATAAAACATTTATTACGTATTAATACTAAATTAATTTAATTCGAAGCCTAACTAGTTCTTAAAGATAATCACATAGCCTACGGCGCAGGTATAGAATACACATGCCAAGGCTATGGCGCAGATAAAAATTACGTAGGCCACGTATGGCTTCAGTATAAAATATTAACTATAATGAACGAATCATGGATGATAACAGATTAAACACAACTTAGTACTTTTAAGAATACCCAACCTGAAATAAAAAAAAATCAAACACTCTGGAACCAAAAAAATTCTAATTTGAATGTAACGTTAGCAATGTACGTTACAACTTCGCATATTCATTTAACTGACCTTGTGAATAAATCTAGAAGAGAAATTTTGTTTTGTTATTCTCCATATCTTAGGGAATTGTAGAAGTTACTTGTAAGTAGCACATAAATTGCAAATTTATAGGAATAAGTAGTGAACTCCACTCGATAAAGACCTTCGGGGTGTAAAAAATACATACTTTACCAATGACGTTAGAATTATAGACCTAATTATATTACAAAAGTTGAACAATTGTCTAACAATATTCCTTGTTAAAAAATTGACGATTGAAATGAAAATTCAATCTAAAAATTTTACAAGATACTTCAAGAACTTTTAGAGAAAATTAAGCAATATTGTTTGAAAATGGTAAGCTGTTCCGATTACATCAACAAAAGGTTTCCAACAATAACCTCACACAAACGAGCAAATAATGCTGATTTGTAGAACTGTTATTGTTTTACATACATCGCACTTAAGAATTACTTCCCAGGTCTCCAAGTTATAAGTTTATACTTCAATATCTCTTACCGTGAGTCGTCTTTAAATTTCAAAGTGTTAAATGACATATCAGGCGAATACTCATGCATTTGAATTTTGACGATTTTTACCCATGAAAGAACACAAGTTGAGACATCTAATTTTACCAAAGTTTACGGAATAATTATCTCTTTAAAAACTTTGACAATTTCAAAAATTCGGTGGTGAGTTTTATGTACTCATACTGATTTTGAGGTATTCATGTTAAAGAAAAAATGGTTAGGCCTTTTTTCATATATATGATAATACGTTCCAATTTACCTTAACACTAGAATGCCCACACTTCCGAGATACCTAGAATGCCCAGTGGAACAAAAATGTTCCACTTCTTTCGATTCTATAGCAAATAAAATATATTTTTCAGTTTTAATATTATATGCCTTAATGCACTAAAAACTTCAACTATTACGAAACGTGTTTGCTAGGTATGATATTTTTTTGAACTAATAAATGGGACAAACCTAAGAGAAATTGAAAAAAAAAATGTTTTTTGGAAAGTGTTCATTTGAATTTCTACACTACCGTCCGCAAGGTGCAAACAGTATGATCAGTTTGCATGACATGCAACACATACAAATGTTTTCATTTCTTTCGCAGTACACTGTTTGCACACAACCTTGTTGCAATACGTACACACATTGCATGATCGTCCACAACCCACTTTACATTTGTTTCGTACCTTACAACGCCTACGTATAGTTTCTGTAGAGCTGAAAAATGTTGATGTTCCCTGTGTCTGACTCTCCTCTCTATTCCTTCCTATCATGTACCTTTCTGCCAGTTCCTCTGTAAGTTGCAAAATAAATTTGCGACATTCAATGTACTTTCCGGTGACCATCTTGAACAGCACCCAGGAATTAACTGTTGCCAGAGTCAGAAGGTTACAAAAAGTGTGTACAGGCCATCGCCGGCTGGCACGCTTCACAGAATATTTGCGAGCCATCATGTCAACTGAATTTACACCACTCTTTGTCTTGTTGTAATATATAACAGTTTCAGGTTTCTTCTTGCCATCTGCTTGCAGTTATACTTGTGGATGCATTGTGCTCAGTATCATGACACTTTTGTTCGCTTCTGCCTGGTAAACCGTGAGGGTAGTTGGTCCTTGTTGCAACACCTATGTGTAATGTAAAGGAGCCATTGATTTTTTCACAGAAACTGGAATCTCTCTGTGTGAACGATTCATAGTTCCTACTAAATTAGTAGAAGCAGAACGTAGTCTGTTAGCAGGTGCTACCGAAGTAAAGTAATTGTCACACGTGACATTCCTTCCTTTCTTCAAGAAGGGCTGAACTAGTTTCATCGCAACATATTCTGAAAGTCTTTCCCTGCCGGACGAAACTCATCCTTGCCCAGGTAGGGGAAGGCGTTTATTACATATTGTGTATCATTGTCCACGACTACCCAAAACTTTTGCTCATATTTATCGGGCTTGGACGGCATATACTGCGTGAAAGGACATCGCGCTTTCGACGATAACAACTGTTCATCCACAGTTATGTCTTGGCCTGGTACATAGCACATCTGTGAATTCTCCACGAACTTATACCATATTTCTGAAATATGACAAAATTTGTCTCTTTCCAATCTTGCGCGTCTCGTAGACTTGTCGTCGAATCGTAAGTACCTCAGAATCACCAAGAACCTGTTCCTGGACATCACCTTTTGGCAGAAGGGTACACCCCATTTCTGGGACCATAAGGAATGTACCTTGAAACCTTTTGTCCCTGTAGCAATGCGAACGTACATTATTGTAATAAATGCTTCTAACTCATCCAGTGTCATCGACCAACTACCCTCTCCAGTTTGACTGCGGGCTTCTTTTTCTGTGTATGTCCGCATTCTATTCAACATAGGATCATCAATTATTAGGCGACAAGAACTGGCAACACTGTCATCAGCAATGTGGCGTATCGCGTGTGATGTCGGACCTTGTTTTTCTTTCAGTACATTTTGCTGAGCAATCCTACCACTTGCAGGATTACCTGGACGTGCTACCTCCCAACGGGTACTATCTAGAGCAGTAATTGTACTAATTTCTAAAATGGACTGTTCCCTTGCATTACACACAGACTGAACCGGTAGCACAGTTTCTGACATGGATTTGCTACCATCATCTGCCACAGAATCTGAAATTTGTGTCTCATCAGAACACTTTCCCTAATTCACTTTTGCTACTTTTTCGGTCTGTTGAAACTCACCCTGTACATCACAGGCCCGTTTATGTGAGAAACAGGAGTCAGAGATGTGGTCACTGCATGATTCATTAGATAAAATGCTATCACTTGACGACACAGGAATGAAGTCCTCGTCACCACTGAGGCTGCTGTCTGACCAGCCTCCTGAATCTCCCTCCGATAGCTCACGAAACACTTGACGCGTGCTTAGGCGTTTTTTTCGTGACATTTTCAAACACAAATTTCGAGAAAGTTGTCAATTACAGACCACAATCGACTGAAACTAACTGCACAACAATGACACGTCCAATGTACCGTAAACTTCACTTCAATTATTTGCGCTAAAAATCAATACGTCATTCCCATCGACTTAGTCAAAATGAAGTCATAACTAGCTGCACAACTATGCTAATTAGTGTCCAAAATTTGAAACACCATATAAAGCCTTTGTTTTCCTGGGTAGGTGGATGAGAGGAAGTGAACGAGGGATAGGTGGTGTTGAGGGGGGGAGAACGCATTGTTGGGAGGGACAGGAATGCAAACAGAAGAGGGATAATGAACGTCAGTGTAAATAGGGGGAGTAATGTGCGTAATGATGTATTTCTCATATACCTAAGCATGGTGGAACAAAATTGTTCCGCGGGCATTCTAGGGGTATGTGGTAATATCTAAAAATCTATAATTCCTACGAAGCTAATATTCACGCAATGGCATCTTTTTATCAAAAGATTAAAAGTCAGGGAATGCAATAAAAATCGTGCGGTAATTAATAGATAAGGACTGCAATGAAGATGATGGTGGAACAAAAATGTTCCGTTGGGCATTCTAGTGTTAATGAAAGTTAAGAACAACGTTCAAACTTCACGCTAATTGAACTTTCCTGCCAATATGAAAATTCTACCACATATTAAATGCTACTTTTGACAATACGCTATTGACAATATAATACCCATAAACGGGATAAGCCGGACGAAATTCCCTTAATAATCCTCTATTTGTATATTGATAATTACCAAATTGAACTACTGCGCTCATATATACTCTTAAACATTAAAAAAGAAGAACATGAATGCACTCATATCTCATGAACGAAGTTTATCTTGCTACCAAATAATATAACTTAAAACTCACTAAAGATTAATCAATTAGGATGTAATAGGTCACAAACCTTCAAATTTAAAATTGTTAAAATTTTTACACAAGAAGGCAGTCACAATCAAATGTACAGAAATATTTATTTGGGGCCTAGAGAAATTTCGCAAAATGTTAGTTTTGACCCTTTAGATTATTCACGCATATTGTCAGTACTACTATAATTGACATCTTTAAATGTTCCACAATGTTAATTAAAGGTGTGATAAGACATTAACAACAATGCAGCACTAAGTATGAAAGTGTTTCCGTTTTTCAAATATCAAGGGCACTTCTTCCAGTCCGAATCATTATTATACATCACATGTTTACAACACAATAAACACATTAAATTCATTTGAAAACACCCCATTACAAATGTAAATTAAAATCTACATCAACGTTAAATCTAATACGCACATCCCTACTACTTTATGTTTCAAAGTATTCGTCATAAATGCTGCTTGTATATATATTATGATTCAGATCACACTTAAAATATATAAAATTGCTACTTACCGTTTTACGTAGTTCACTCAAGTTCAACTTGGTAAAATTATCGTCATTTTCGTATTTAATGAGCTTATCTAAGTTTTGTTCTTTCAATGTTTGCTACATCCTGCAGAAACTGTCCGTAGTTGTTTCCTTCTGTCTTATTTAAATTTCCAAATGTCCTGAAAATAAGGACAAAACCGACTAAATAGAACTTAAGCTGTGTACAATTATCCTACAAGAATACTACTTTGACAGTATATAAAACATCAATTTAAATATATTCTCGAGATATCTTAATAATAAACTTGAATTTTTCATTTTAAATAATTGCTAATTAAAGATTTGATATTGGAAAGTAGAAGAAAACACCTAGGATCTTAAATTGGGACTGTGGCTCTAGACGGGTCATTTTAAGATGATACAATTACCAAAACATTAAAAATAAATTGTCATAGAAATCCTTTACATATAAACTTAGACATGAAGTTGCATAAAACTTTTTATTTAGTTTGATATAAAATTATATTAATATTTATTAAATCGTCTGAGTATAATGAACTATACATCTCCAAGTAGTTTGGAACACCAATGATAGTTAAAATATAATAACTACTTATAGCCAAACCATTTGTTTCAATATCCCATCAAGTTTGAATGCAAATAATTTATACCATACATAAATGAGTGCCATGAAGACATAAAATTCACATTTCCTTACGTGCTTGAATAAGAATTTCAAATTTGAATTCAAAAATATTTTATACATTTCTCACTAATTATCAATCCCTCCATATGGCTATATTACAAACCAATAAAGAATAAAATTTAACTTTTAAAAAAATATGGTGCAAATAATACATTTCAAAATGGCATGCAAGGCACGCATACACAGATACAATTTGTTTATACCTCTGGAAATTAAGGCTGTAAGGTTGATCATATTGTATTCATATTTAGCTCGTTTTCTTGCGATGACATTCCACATAGCTCCTTTTTTTCCTAAAACCAACTTTTCATATCCTGTGCTGCATTTCGTCATTATATACAATTTATTTGTAATAAGCTACAAATATGTGCTTTCTCATTCTGAGAAAAAATATAGTTGTGGTCAAATGTTTCCTCACAACTACGCTATTATATAGTATACTAGATGTCAAATCCATAAGCAAAACCTATTAAATATATTACTAATGTATTAACGGAATACAAGAAAACATAATTATTTTAACTCAATATCAACAACAATAGGTTAAACACTTACAAAAGCATATCATTGATTTTACGTTTGTATTGTTATGGTAATAGGTTGTACATTCCTAATGTCATTTTCCAAATACAAATACGAATATTTAAAAAAACAAACAAATATTATTTAATTTATATATTATTATTGTCCATGTATATTAATAAAGGTAATATTTTTCGAAAAGCTTTTTAGAAGCCGAGTTGAAACATGTATAGTGTAACTACTGAAGTCTTTTATAACAATTTCGTTAACCTACGGAATTATGTACATATACCTATCTTCGTACCACAACTCTCCATGAGCGATTATGTTACATAATATTTCAAGTTCATTGATTGATTACCCACACTGTTAACCTTAATTTCTTTCTTTTAGGTAACTTAAATTATAGGGGCAACTGTTTTCGAGGAAAGGTGAAAATAGTGTTCTTGAAATGAAAGGTTAAAGGTGTAAAGAATCATCAAGAGGAGACGAAGTAATAGAAATGAAGCAAAGATGATGCAAAATGGTCTGCTTGTCACAGCAGATAAGTTTTCTAATAGTGGTATGGAGAAGAATGGAGTAGCCTAGAACCGTTAGTCTTTCACTTAGCCACGAGCATTAGCCCCAACAGTGAAGACTAGCACTTCCGTAGCCATTGATATGTTCAGTCCTAGTTTACTATAAAATACAGTTGCCACTCTATTCCGAATCAACAACGCAGGACCTTCAGACAGGCATACGGTAGATATGAGATCATATATTTAGATTACAATTTCAAATATTTAGTTGTTTTATGAAATAATTAGTGCCAGATGTTTTATAGACAGGTACTAGTGGCACCGGTTGTGGCTACTACCAGTAAAAAATTGCAGGTGGTTGCTTTTCAAAGGCTCCTTGTCATTAGTGGTCCTGAATCAAGACTGGATAGGAAGCACCACAGGATAGGATATACAAGACAGAAGACAGAGTTTTTGAGTGCACATGCTGTGTTTCAACGATACTAAAGTGATAACTCAGAGAATTTACACATTGTTTGAAAAAGAAAGCATAACAATTTTGCAGCTATACTGTATTCCATTTGGATGAAAGGAATGCAACATGAATTTTTACAAGCTATAAGTATGTTCGAAAGTTCAATACATGCACCAGAATTAGCTGTGTGTTAAATGTGTCATTTTAACGAGGGTGATGGAATTAAAGTTATTTATGATTCGAAGGAGTGTAATATTACTATTAAATAAATGTGGAGTACTATTGAGATATTGGACGATATTATAAAACGTTGTACGAATCTGTTGCTTTTCTTTCCACTATAATTATATAAAATTCACGTTAAGTCAGATACCTTTGTGAACGAGACGAAAAGTTACAGTAGTAAAAATGTAATTATAACATCTTTGACCTAGGATAATTTCCATTATATATACATATATGGTGACTGGTAATTCGAGGCATTCCTTGCAAGGATATATTCTACAGGTACTTTGTAAGATTTTCACCCATATGAACCAGGAGTCGCAAATTAATAGTTTCTGAGTAATTTGCAATGAGTGATTTCCTTGAAATTTGCCTTTTAACGAGGGGCGGACGAGAAACGTTCACCATTGCTCATTTCCACATAGAGTAGAGCGATGAAATTTTACATGTGTAATTCTGCATTCCTATGCAATTCATATAGTAAAGTGCAGCCAATAACTCTGCACTGTTGCTGTATTATAGGTAGAGAGGAAAGGGTAACAACATAAAATAGACACTTCGTGTAAGTAAATTACTGTGGATTTGGACACGTGAAGGTCATCGGCCGTCTTTTCACTATAACTAGACACGATCTTAACACATAAAATAAACTCTTTCTTGAGATCTAAAGGCAAGCATGGAGCAAACATAAAGAACCCTAATTTTTTACTAAACTCTAGAGTGCAATTATTGGTTTGTACTGAACTCTTGAACAGTAAGGTTTGCAGCTTACATGTTCTAGTGTAAAAGTAGCAAGGAGTGTGAGAAAAAATATATAGTTAATAAGATTTGTTACAAAAGCCAAACAGAAACTCTATAGAAGTGAGTTTCGCTTCATATTAAAAAATTACGGTAAAATTCCAAACTATTAATAATTGACGTGCAATCCGGAGCTATTACGTGTGTAATTCCTTCTTCCAATAAGAATAGCGAATTCTAGCTATTTTATTAGGCTCATAACGTAATAAGAAAAAATAATACGGTGCTCTTTTTAGATTGCTCGTCTGTTTTAGTGTCTTTGCTGTATTAGATCAATACTCGAACCGATGGTAGTAGTAAACATTATAATGTTGGTGTTCATTAGGAATGTATAGGTAAACATGGAATATTTGCTTGTGGCGCTTAATCGATTACAAATAAAGGAATAACCATAAATAACGAATCGAACCTTCGTATTATCTGTTACATTTTTCCTATATAGATCATTAATATTTTATTTCGAGTACTTTACATTTAGGTAAAGCATAAACATCTGAGATGGAATCTATTCTTGTACGTTGAATAAATTGTTTTTAAATGTTTTCGGTATCGCTTGCTCTCATACAAGTAACAGAAAAGACAAAATCACATTTTAAAGATGTCTTATACATACACATTTCATTGTTTAGCAGTTTAAGAAGAGGAAAGAAAAAACCCATGGTTTTAGCTTCTTGTCTCCAGCAACGTGCTAGCAAGTAGTGCATTTGTTGAAAAAAAGACATTATAATAAAAATATAACTACTTTATTGGTGTTGGAATAGAATTATACTTTCCTTAGCCCCACTAATATTTACGATTAATAAGCATTAACATATGATATAGGAAAATAAACAGTCATTATTACGCAAATATAAATTGAATATCTCTTTAGATAAAGTAACTCTTCTGCACTATATTACCGGAAAGAATCATTGACTGACTATCCAAATATTATGTTTTATTTCCATTTTTAGTGAGATGAGTCAAACAAATATTTTTTATGTTTTTTAATGTTTTGTTTTATTGTGGAATCAAGAAAGTGGGAGGGAACGGGAGAACACCGAGCAAACCATGTACACGGTATTTGTAACCACAAAGTTCACTTTGCGCAAGCTGGATTGAGTGAAACAGTGGATTAATTACAATGTAAAAGGATGATGAAAGTGTACAGTAGTGTTACTATATTTAGTAATGATTGAATATTCTCATATATTTTTTAGTTCATTTAGATACAACTTACAAGAAAGATGCATTTATAGAGACAATAGGAGTATGCATGAGAGTTTGCAAGAAGTGTTGATACACTACTTACATGATTTAAGCTTGCTCACAAAGCTTTAATTACATTAGAGATTAATCAACGCAATCCTAAAAAGAGGTGACAAATCATTCGTGTATGCATTAATTTTAATATTAATATTATTTTGAAAGAAAAGGTAGAAAGAAAAATCACTTAAATTTAATAAAGTACTTACTTATTTAAATGTTTGCTTATTTCATGTTTGTCTACATGTCCGGGACAAATGTAGTATGCTGGAAGCGTAACATTCCAGTCTTGCCTATTTCTTTGAATCGTTATTACCACAGGGTTTTCTTGAAATCTCTTCCATGCTTTGTAATTGATGTGCAACGCACAAAATGTAGAAACTGCTACCACGCATAACCAAAACACTCTGTAAAAAATGAGTAGTTTGCATAATTATTGCGCAAGTAATTCCTCATTCAAAATATTTATAATTTTAAAAAGTAGTATTAGATACATGACTAAGATATTGGTACTTGCACCATAAACAGAGTAACATTTTGATTAAAGTAATTATGCTTACCTCTCAGTCAAGTTTCCTTTTATTCTGAAGAATTCTGGGATTCCATGAAATCCACTGGATTCAAAGGCCCTTCTGCATCTATTAAACATTGCCGGTTATCTATTAGTAGCTGAGAGTTCTGAAAATGTAACAGTACTCGGTATGATAGTCAGTTCACAACCATGGTTACAAATACTTCTACACAAAACTATGTTAGCTTTTCAACAGTGTGAGGCAAATATGTCAATCTGTAGATCATTCTGAGATACGCAACAACTCCTAAAACGAAATACTTAAAACCTGCCAAAGGTTATGGAAGGAGTTTGCACCACGGAATATAATAAACGTATATTCCGCAATAAAACAAATACGTTTATTCCTTGCCATGTAGAGTACTTTTAAAGCGCTACGTGAACTATGGTATTTACTTGGCTTTTTCATTAATTTGGTTTATTAGAACCTGAAATGCAGATACTCATTTCGTCAGGTACTTGTAAAATGCTTTTAGAGTGAAATAGATTGTTCCTAGATAAATGTAAATACAAAAATAAAATTTCAATGGGGTAATAAAAATTGATTTACAACTATAGACAACACTGCACTCTGGGATAAATAGTCATTGACTGAGTGTTTATGATGTAAAGTGATATGATAGGGTGAATCATGTACGCATGTAAAATACACACTATAAAACTTGTGTTAACTCCATTGGCTTGAGCCAGGTGTTTCGTACTAACATGAGAGTCTACATGTACTGCTGCCAGAGTTCCTGTTGTTCTTTCTTGCAGACTGATAATGGCACAAACCCCGTCTTCGGACGAAACTCTTGTTTAGCAGCAAACGTCTCGCATAAAAGGACATGTGAGATATTTGCTGTCATTGTGGATAGCGCATTTCGTAAATCCGTACAGCATAGCGATAGTTTCCTCGTCATTTGTCCAAAAACAGCAATATGCCTACACAGTAATCCTAAGACAGTCATTGCTCTATTTATATGCTGCTCAAACTAGTAATATCGATTCAATAATCTACTTGTATTCTTCTACGCAATATTCGTCCTCATTGTTGAATCGCCTCTTTGCTACTGTATTCGACTCTTTCAGATGAATGTCAACATTCTACTATAACACCTACCTACGACATGCTACTTCCCTTTCATTCACTAATACTTGTACTAACATCTATGCAATGGAACTGGTCTTTACGTTCAACATGAACAAAAAAATACCAGACATGCTGCACGAACACACAGCACACAGATACATTCCAATGATTTTAGTGGAACAGTTAAAATCACATTGCACGCCTCCTGTGCAATCAGCTTCATTGACACTTGACTGAACCATCCAGGTTTAAGTAGGCTGAGTACTAATTATGTTACGAAGATCATGAGATACATTCCCATTGACCAATGACGTTGACGAACTTTCCTTACTCTAATCGGCCGAAGAAGATACTAAATCAAACAGGCTTCATAACTGTCTTCGTACCATTTTGTTGTAGGGTGATTAATGATCGATGAACTCCGTGTAAACGAGTCAGAATTATTCATAGCCTTATTATTATCATGTTAACCTTACCTTTGTTGGCCGGTTTTACCCCCGCTCTTTCTTACGTGTTAGGCCCCTACAATATAAGGGAAGGAACTTCGGTGTTTGACTCATTGTTTCAGCCCTTCTAAAATGTACATTTACACATTACATTTTGTTTTACTTGGTGCATGTTTCACTGGATATTGGCTTGTTACACTCAATTTGACTCACCCTTTATAAATACATATTTAACCATTTTGACGTCCTTTCAGCTTAACGTCACTTGACTTCCCTTTTCATCACAGTACTATACATTAGGTTGGGCCGAAAACGGCCGATTTTTTTTTTTTTTTTTACAAAATTAAGATTGAGTACCGTGCAAAAGTTGTATAATGTTATATTATGTTTCCTCGCCAAAACAGAGCCAGATAAAAAGATATAACCGCGCTCCGGGAGCCCAAAAGAACGTTAATGCTGAAAAAATATGGTTGTGAGTAGTGAAAATATTATTGAAATATTTGTTTTCAGAAAATTAAGTTTGAGTACCGTGCAAAAGTTGTATAATGCTATGTTTCTTCCCCAAAATGGAGGCAGATAAAAATATTTCACCAGGCTCTGCGGGTCCGAACAGTGTTATTTTGTTTTTTTTTTAAATATATATACCATTATTTCAAGTATGTATAGAAAATTGGTTAAGGTTCCTAATACTTTAACTCGACCCCAGGATTTTAAATGTTCTGATCTGATATGCAGCTCTTCGCCTGATTGGTATTTAGTAGATATAATAGTACGGACACAAATACATAAGGTAAGGTTGAAAAATTAACCAACAAACACCAAACCAGTGCAGAACTCACCACGTGGAGATGGCTACACAGCGAGTTCCTCCCACCCACCCTCCTCTTACTTAAAGCTCCTTAGCAGAATCTAGGACAAAATATTGAGATTTATGTCCGAAGCTTGGTAGATACTTTCGTGCTTCCAGTTTTGCGCGAATATAACCGTCTCGTACAACACTACCGCATACTTCTGAAGAAGATTCTGTTACTACCTTTAGACACTTCTCCAAAACCTGCGTGTGGAAGGGGAGCGTGACAAACTGAAACCTCCTCTTTTCCACAATCTTTTTGATTGGTTCTTCTATTGATACGTTAGCCGAAATTGGAAGTTTCGTTACTATTACTTCTGACCAATCGGTCAAATCGATATAATCCGTATATTCTTCAGTGCTTTGCCTATTGCAATTGTCAATTAGAACTATAGTTTGGTATTTTCGTCATCGAAATAGAGACCCTTAAAATTAGTAGCTTTACACTGTAGACGGTTTCTTTTTTTTTCTTTTTTTTTTTTTTTGCTAGTTTCGTACGGATTTTGCTTTTATCTACTACCTTGTCTTAGTTTTGTTCAGTAAATTCATATCTTCTAAAACATCGGATACAATTTTACCAGCCGACTTATTCGATATACCTGTTAAATCCTTTCGGTACTCATTTGTTTAAGGCTCACTAGTGTTTATTTAGGTTTACTTTAGATTTTATTCTCTAAACGATGGCTCCATGCGAACTCTTCATCTTCTGAATTCGGGGTGGAGGCGCTTAATGTATGTTCCAAGTATGGGATTGAGGCTAACGATTGTAACCCTCTTGTAATTGGTACCGCAGCATCATAATCGATCTGTGTGTCATGCTTTCTTTTGAGCCTATGGGTTTCTGCTTCATTGACATTGCAACTCGTCATTTGTCTCTGATTTCTCTGATCAAATATGAGCTCCCACTCCAAATGCGGTATATAATTTGATTTACCACACTTACAGGTTAATCTATCGCAGCATTTGCAAGAGAAAATATCACATAAAATCTGAGCACCGTTCTTAATTTCTTTAATTTGGCTCTTAATGGGGTATATCTCATTTCTTAATGGGGTTAATGATAGTTTTTCATTTTGAGTTGTAATTCAATATCATATGCTTAATTCGAAGTCAAGACAATACAGCAAGAGAGGCTCGCAGCCATATTGTTTCCAGTTTATTTGAATTCAGCAATGAAAGCGCCGCCTTCGCAAAGCCAGTGTTATATATTTTGCATCCAGATGCGAAAAAGTGATATTCTCTTAAAGTTTGAGAGTTATGAGGTGGGCTCAACACAAAGGTTTTTCGTGTGTTAATATGGTAGTTATGGAAGTTAGTTAAGCTCTTAATAGTTATTTGCGTATATTGAAACCATGTATTTCATGTTTTATGTATTAATAGTATTGTGTGGTAAAATGTTATTATTACCTAAAACCATTTTATTTGAACAAAAATTAGGAACCTTAGGGCCACGGGAGCCCGGTTAAATATTGTTTTAAAATCAACATATTTGACATGGTTTCATTTCGTACCAATGCACAACTTTTGATAACTACTCAATCCTGAATATCCGAAAAAGAAATTTCGGCGCACCCTACTATACATGCTGTGTCATATTTAGTAATGAAGTTTTAGAAGTATATAGATTAACCAACTATGTGCATTGCGAAATTGATATGTATACTTAAATCCAAAATGAAAATTTGTTCGTTCTTAAAGTTTATCATTTTGACTTCATGTTACAACTGTTACGTTTTACTTCAGATGAATATGCCAAGCCATTCGGCGTCCTGTCTTCATATACGTGACACGAATACTATCATTTTGGCGTATCGAAACGTTACTAGTTTTCTTCATCAGTTTTCTACAGCAGGAAGTCAATTTAACTACGCGCTGGTATATAGCAAGGTATATAAAATAACAGGTAGCCCCAGTTCGCGATTAGCGTTCTGATTGGCTCCCTGTCCGTGACGTCATGTGGAGGTATTTGTGAAGATTGTTTTCGCTTGCCTGCTTGTTACACTTCGCGCTTTATTCGTAAAAATGGATTCAAAACATAATTATGATATTCCTTGTCTTTCCAAATACAAAGAATGAGTTATTTCTACTCACAGATGAGACAATATAATGTAATAAATATATAAATATCGTCAATAATTGTTAATTATATAAATAAAAATGAATCTAATGTTTATTCGCTAATTCATTCTAGAGCTTTGGATCGATTTTTATAATTTTTAGTACCGTACATGAGTTGACCTCAGTGGCGTATTTAGGGTTTTGTTTCGGAAGGGGCTTTGCTAACTTTCGGGGGGGGCGCTTTGCTGAAAATGTGAAAATTCAGCAAGATATTTTATATATTTTACTATAGGAAGTAAGATTTTGGGGGGTTGGGCTTAAGCCCGGAAGCCCCCACCCTAAATACACCACTGTGACCTGGCCCTTATTACTTTGATTAAAGAGCGAATCCTAAGGGGTAGAAGGGGTTCAAAATTTGTATCTAAAATGCAGTATCTCACGAACCTATCAAGTTAGAAAGATGAAACTCGGTATGTAAACTTCTCATGAAGCTTAAAGAAAAACATGTCCTATTGTTTTTGAAAATTTCCGTTTTAACGGAAGAGGGGGCATTTTCTACTCATTGTAACAGTCTTTGATTGCCAACTCTCCTCGACCAACTTTAACGATTTTTGGTACTTTAATGCAGCCAGGACTAACTAACTTAGCCGAAATTGGTGTCCAGTCCATGATTTTCAGGGTCACTGAAATGAATAGTGACCAACCCGATGCCGTTTAAAACCAAATTCATCCTCTTTGGGCGTGGGGAAGGGGTGGCATTATGGATTTTTGTCATTGCACTTTCATTGAAACGTAAATTCTAAGGGTGGAAGGAGTTCAAATACTTTCCATAAACTAATCCTCTCAATAAGAGCATTTCAGGTAGTAAAATACATAAAGCAAACATTATTCAAAATTTCAGAGATTCCGGATATGTAATAACAAATTAGGTTAGGCTGTGTTAGGATAGGTTAGATTATGTTAGAAATCTAATCTACCCTAACCTAATATAACCGAATCTAACCTAACCTAATTTATTAGGTTATGTTAAGTTAGGTCAGGTTAGAAATCTAAATGATATTTTATTTTATAAATCTAAATGTCAATTCGTTGACTCTACTTGTCACTACATTAAATACACCAACAACTAATTCTGATGTCTTCTCTTATATGTTTATTCTTAATCTGAGCCACTCATTTCCATGTCTTTACACAACTCACATTATTATAATCGTAAATCCTCTTAAATAATCTTTCTTCTTATATTTATAATCCTTCACTTAATCTTTTAAATCCTCAACATCTATATTCTCAACTTCATTAATCTATATCTTGATTCTTTTTATTTGCACATACTTGTGCCCATTTTACCTTACCAACAGCTAGTGTCACCTACTTGAACACTTTGTACCTGGGTCCTTCTTATCCTCTAACATTCTCCCCCCTTTACAAATTAGAAGAACTTATACATTGAGTAACATAACCAAACCTACATCCAGTAACATTAACCTAACCTCTTTTAACATAACCTACAACTTGCAACATAACCTAACAAATAAAGCAGTAATTCCTAATCACTCTTGCACAATTCACATTTCTTCTTTTTCTTTTTTCTGTCCCATCTTTCCCACAAGTAATTAATTTGCTCTTGCATCTTCTTTTGTTGCTCTAATACCTGAAGAAGGGCTACCTCTATATTCTGCGGTACATTTGCTACATTGTGCTGTATCTGCACCGAATCATGTCCCTCCTGTAATTTAGTTTCCGCTTCCTTCATATTCTCCGCATATTTACCCCGAAGCTTAGACCTCCACCATTTTCTTGAAGAGTTTGTCTTTTTCTTGGGGGTCAAATCTTGACCTGTACCTGTGCAAAGCAAATTAGCTTTAGGTATGAACAAATTATCATGAAAACTTTCATCACTCCAACTCTTCGCTTCTCCATCACAATTTTGCCTCTCAACCATCATATATGTTGATTTAAAGGCCATTTGCTCTTCTGAAACTACATCTGGGGAACAATCTTGATCATAAAATAAAAAGTTAGATATACCCGGTTTCTCCATACTTGATTCCGCTTCTTCTTCCTCACTAGCAACACCTGTGATAGAATCCAGCCTCATTAGAGTAGCTAACTTCATCACTTCTTCTTGCTGTGAAGGCAATACTTTATCTTCTGCATCCATAACATTTTCCTTTGATGAAACAAAATCAGTAACTTTACTGTTAAAGGTATCGAACAGACAAGCCAACGCAAAATAATTCATTCTCCCACAACGTAAACAGACTTTACCCCATGCAGGACAAACTTTCCTTTTATGCTTAAGCTTACAAAATTTACAGCTAATCACAGACTGAGTTGAGGACGAAGATGAGGCACCAGAAATAGATGAAAAATGTGCCGAAGATTTCCGTGACCTCTGGGCTGACCGATAAACTGTATTGATCTCTTGTTTAGGGTTAGGTTTAAACCACATTAACTGCTCTTCGGTACTTTCCATGTTCAATGCGATTTCAGTAGCTTTAAGAAAAGTTAACTCCTTGGTGTTTAACAATTTTCGCCGAATGGATTCGTCTGCAACTCCAAATACAAACTGGTCTCGCAATCGTTCATCTAAACAACACTTGTATTCACAGAAAGACGATTGTTTTTTTAGCTCCAGGACAAAATTAGTGATAGATTGATACGGTTTTTGTTTCAACGTATGGAATTGATATCTTTCTGAAATGATATTGACTTTCGCAGCATAATAAATTTTCATTTCTTCTTTTAATTTCTGCAAATGACTTGTCTGATGGAGATACTGGCCAACAAATATTACATAATTGTTCATAATAACTGTAAATAACGTGGAAACCTTTCTCTCTTCTGGAATTTGCGATGCAATGCATAAATGTTCGAACCTGTCTAAATACGATTGCAGCCGATCTGATTCTATATTGAACGGTGGAAAATTATTAATAGTCGTCATTGTGGAACGTAGATTATCTTGTAAAATGTAACTGCGCCAATTGTTAAAATCTTAAAAATGATCTTTTATAAATCTAAATGTCAATTCGTTGACTCTACTTTCCACTACATTAAATACACCAACAACTAATTCTGATATCTTCTCTTATATATTTATTCTTAATCTGAGCCACTCATTTCCATGTCTTTACACAACTCACATTATTATCATCGTAAATCCTCTTAAATAATCTTTCTTCTTATATTTATAATCTTTCACTTAATCAAATAAATCCTCAACATCTATATTCTCAATCTCATTAATCTATATCTTGATTCTTTTTATTTGCACATACTCGTGCCCATTTTACCTTACCAACAGCTAGTGTCACCTGCTTGAACATTTTGTACCTGGGTCCTTCTTATCCTCTAACAATGACATTAGAATGAAGTTCACAGGAGTGATGGATAGACCCCTGATTTTGGTCAGCGCTAGCTCAGAAACTATGCACCTTTTACCAACTTTCCATATGAACTTTTCTCTTATTTTGATGTGAGGAATCACCTCTTACAGTTTGTCGGTATAGTTCATAATGAACTATACCGACAAACTGTAAGAGGTGATTTCTCACATCAAATTATAAGAAAAAGGTCATATATATATATATATATATATATATATATATATATATATATATATATATATATATATATATATATATATATATAAGTGTGTGTGAGGAGTGTGTGATGCAGAGTAACTCTGAAATGCTCCGAGTAATTTTAACTGAAATTGATCCACATACTACTTAAGCCTGTCTCACACGGGACTGAAGTAAGGTTGCGATTCACGAGCTAAAATTCACGACCTTACTTAACGATCGTGTGAGAAGTAACTTGCCACTAGTTCAGGTTGAAATTTTCTGCTGTCCTTATTTGGATCGTGACTTGGAAGAAATAGAAGCAGTTTCTATTTTCATCTGGACTTGCATACAACTACCAATCAGAAAAGAGTAGCGCGTGACGACATTCAACTTTATTTCTCGCTGTAATTTCAAAACAATGCTGCCTGGACAAGAGAAGCACAAACAGTATTAATAGTAATACGAAAATATGATTTTTTGTAGCATGATTTATATTATTTAAAAAAATGCAAGAATAAAGACCTTACAGGAGGTATGCAGTGAAGGTATCCGCCCGAATACTACAATTGTGAATAAGTGTAATTACGGTACATCTTTTAAAATAATAAAAATAGGTGATTATTGTGCAATTTGTATACCAAAAAAAATGTAACATGTTAAAAAAAACGTGCAGGTTTACTTTTGAAGCACCACTCGAAATAATTGTTCAAAAATTAGAATTATTTCACTAATTACCTTCTTATTGCTTTGTAAATGATTTATGCTGGGCGACATAAAAAATATCCTCAGGGCATAGTTAAAATTCAAGAGATTATCATAAGCAATTGTTGAAAAATTATAATTCTTTTACGATTTGCGTATAAATACAGCGTCCGGATGCATGCATAAAAACTACAGCCCAAAAAGTACAAAACAACCTGCGCTACGTCGCCACTAAAAAGCACGAATGCTATCTAACCGAGTCATAGCAGAGCGAAGCAGTAGGGCCCGAGAGATAGTGAGATGGCGCGTCTGAAGGGAGCAGGCGCGTCAGCGAAGTTGGGTATCCGCATAAGCGAGGGTAGTGAAAACGAGTGGGTTTTGACAATGATACGAGTTTCAATAGCATTTGTCATGGTTTCATACTAGCAGCGTTCCACTTGTAAACAAAATACAACTTCTCTAAACTTTGCAGAAATTCATCGCCGGTGGAAAATAGTTTCTATATAGGCATCTTTCATATCAACTCATTTATTTTATCCGTCGTAAAGCACTTGTAATAATTTTAGACTAGTAATCCTATATTTCTAAACATAAAATTCAGATGTGATGCGCCAAAAACAGAAATCATGAAGCCACATAATTGTCATCAGTGTTATATGGCTTTTGTGAAATTTTAGGGAACAGGTCTACAATGCTGGCACAATACAAAAATTCCAGGTTTGTGCATGAGATGGTTTCCCGTTGGGTATAAGTTTACTTTATGGGCTATGTGGGCATTTTTTGTGGGTACTGAGCTGAGAGGATGCACACAGTACCTATAATAGAAAATTGCTCTTTCTTCTTTATTTTAGCTTTCCGCGCCTGATAACTGCCCTCATTTACATATTTGGACAAGCCATTTGATTTTTAGTTTTACAATCTGGTGGATCCAAGAACCTACAGACCATGTTTCAGCTGATACAGACTCTCTCATGTTCGTATCTTGCTGCTGAATTTTCGGAGTTACTAATTTTAATAGGGTATGAAACTGAATAATCCATTCTGTAGTTTTTTTTTTTTTTTTTTTTTTTTTTTTTGGTAAGTAGTTCATTATTCACCATTGAAAATACGCTGCTTTCCTGTACATTATTGAGGCGAATAATTCACTCCCTGGTTCACAAGCTTCTCTTTACTCTCTCTCTCTCTCGTTTTTCGAGGGGGAGGGGAGGGCAGATTTTGTGTCAGCAACAGAGCAGATATCGCTGCTATGGTTATTTCCTCCTCTTCAGATGAACTCATATCGTGAAATAGAAAAACATTAATATTTACGATTTGTGTAACACGTTTTTCGTTTAATACAGCAACCACGAGAGGCTCAGCTGGTAAAATCTACTTAGTTTTAAGGATCGTCTGAGACCCCTACATCACCTCAGGATAAAAGAAATTGTATGGAAGTTTGAGTTAAGCAACACTGTTAAGTTGTAGCCTGGGTTGAGGCCTCAGTTCAGGTCCGTGTGAGACGGGCTTTAGAGTATGGAAAAGAATTAGGTTGTTGAATTATTAGTCTTCTGCGTCACGAACTTAATTGGTGAGAGGCGTAGTGTTATTTAGTTTAAATTTAGTCTGCAGTCAGGATAAGCCCTACTTAGAAATCTTATAGGGAACGGTAATGAAAAAGTTTCAGTCTTAGTAGTAATAAAAGAAGACCTATACAGTGTGAAATTCATAGTTTTGGGGGCTGCTCAGATTCAGAGTGACACACCAGAGCAAATTTAAGTTCAATTCTTGCCCCATTAGCACTCTGAGAAGGTGATGTAATAGTGCATAGTTTGAAGTCTCTTCTGAATGTGACTTTTGTTCCGAACACCCACTGAAAATGACTTTCATTCGGAACCGCCACTTGAAGTGATTTTCCTTCGGAACCGCCACTGGGAGTAACTTTTCTTTGGAACCGCTAATGGATATGACGTTCCTTGGGAGTCGCCTCTACCCTGGTACGACGGATTAGGAAATACCCGTCAGAAACAATGGTCGAGGATATCAAATAAAATATAAAATTACTGAAATAGTGTTTACAATAAATAATAATTATGGACGTTAAAAAGAAGAAGAAAATAATATTCAAAATATTTATGTTTATAAATGAAAATGATATTGGAGTGTTTGAATTAAAAAACGAAAATAGTTTGGAGATAAGACGATGTGGCAACAACTCGATTCTTCCCTGCCTTGTGCTTCATTACGTATCAGAAGGTCAGTTGTGAACTGTCGCTACCTCTGTTTAGTGTTGCTGAGTGTTCTAGTTTAATGGTTAAGAGCCGAATGGAGTTTTTGCTTAAGAATATTTCTTGTTTTGCTAGTTCGCTGTAGCTTTCAATTCCATATTTGTTTCTTTCTTTGTGTTAGTTAAATATTGGACACAGATCTAGAGGACAAATAGAGGATGAGCAGATTGTAGACATGTAAAGGTAAGAACCAACTTTATTAGCTTTTTTTTCTATCCTTTCTATGTCTTTGTGAAATTTAACTTTTGTGTTTTGCCGAGATTTGACTCTAATTTGGTTGATCAATTTAAGTTTCTTCTTACGTTGATTGATGTTTGTTAAGCCCTTATTAATACAAGTAACTTCCAGAGATTGTAAGACAAAAAAATAAAGAATAGTTAAGGTTTACCGAATTAAGTGATTTAGTGCTTCATAAGATAGGTCATTTGTTGTCGCGTCGTTTGACTAAAGTAGTAATTTGTTAAATCATTAATACCCTGTTTAAATTGAAAAATTGATATTAAAGGCGACGAAGATTTGTGTGTTATAACCTGACTTACTTAAAAATTTGTTCATTGAAAGGCAGAGTAGTCCTATTGAAGGGCTCTACTACTTATATACATATTTCATTGAAATATTTACTACTCTATTTGCTGTAGTATTGAAATTATTTATTGTAAATAAATTGTTATTAGTTGAAAAAATAACCTTTATTGCTATACCAAATTTCAAAAAATTGGTCAATATTAAGAGTATTGCATCTGGAATATTTAACTCCTGCTTCTGGTAACCTAAGCGGATACCAGTCCCTGATCTTGTGGGACAAGGATTATTTTTTATTTATTTTATTTTATTTATTTATTTATTTATTTTATTTATTTATTTATTTATTTATTTATTATTTTTTGATATTCTAACTTTCAGAGTTGAGTCCTTTCGGACTGGGATCGAGGGATATTACGGTGGAATTGTTACATGACTAAAATAACTGACATCAGTGTCGAATCAATACTTTGCGAAGCCCTTCAGTTCAATGATAACACTTCTGATTATCTTTAAATTCATTTTTATCCAACGGCCCCTAGCAAATCAACGAGAGTGAAAGAGGGTAACAAAGTTATTTAAAAATAGCAAATTAGCGTAACGTACATAGTTCAAGAGGTATTTGAGATGAATATTGACTCTACCTATGCCTTTTGAATTCAAATTCAGTTCCCATTGATAGCACTGAGTCAATTGTAACATGAAAAAATAATCAAAAATGTATTAGTATAGAAGTATTAGTATCGAGTTCATAATTTTCAGGGTTCCTATGTCGATTGATAGTACTTGCAATACTATTAAGTGTACGTTTGATTCTCATTAGCACACTTAGCTTAGTTGGAAGGGAATGACATTTAAAAATAATATATCCACAGCTTTTGATTTCAGTGAGATTACTACATATATCCACAATAGTGTTAATTTCGATGTTCAGTCACAAAGTCGATGTGTGATGACGGGGCGACAAAACTAAAATAATTCAAATGCCAAATTACAGTTTAATCCATAATTAGGGTGCGTGAATTTTAGGCATCAATGGGCATGTGTGTTGTACTGGGAATTTACAGGTGCAATGGCAAAGGCATTGCCAGCACATCTATATACTAGGCCTATACACTTGGAATTATGTGTAAGAATACTTTACCTGTGTAGTTCCCGAGCGTGTGGAGCATTTTAATGTAAAAAAACGTGGTAGAAAAATGACATTCAATAATGCTCCACAAGAAGTGATATTTGGAAACAGGGACATGTGAAAATAATGCAACGTATTATAATAAATAATGTAATCCATCATTTTTGGGTTCGGTGAAATGAATACTAGTTTTACAAATAACGTTTAAGTACAAGTTCCCTCTCATTAGCAGAGAATTGTAGTTGAGGAGGAAAACAAAATTCAAAATAATGACTGATATTTTATCGTATTATTGTTTTCAATGTCAAAAGAATGTCTGACAGATTTGAAAGGCTTTTGGAAAATAGTATCCACTTCTGCTTTTTTAATCATATGGATGGGTATTTGAGCAAAGATGATTTGTCCATGCTTTCATTTTTTCATAACACAAAAAATTCAATGCTTCTCATATATCAGAGGATCAAGCACAATCTTCTTATTAATGCAGTATTTGTTGGAGGTTTTTTTTGTCTTTCTATGTAATATGCTAGAAAGTTTGTACTGATCGCTGGTTTCGAGAAACATCTGTTTTCAGACATTAATGATGGTCATATCACTTTACTTAGGAAGAAACAATTATAGACAAAAGTTATATTTACTGATAAGTAGTCATTTGCAATAAAGCATTATGAAAATTCTCTCATAAACAAAACATTTTTCTTAGATGAACAAAAAGGGATTTTGAACTTACGACTACAATGTATTTTTCTAACAGTGCTGCAGAGATTTTTACTTTTTATTTCAGATTAAAATTTATTCTGAGAGAAAAGTCTATGATTGTCTTCGCTGACTTCTTCTAGTTGTAACGTATAAACAGTGCTGGCTGGGATACTGTTATAAAAGCCTTCCTAATCGTTTGGTATGAGCCCACATTTCATCATAGAGGGCAGTTAAGGTTTCTTCGGTAGTGATATTGGAATTTTGCTATGGTATTTTTAATTGTGCCAAATTACACACAAAACGCACACAGATTGGCACTACACACAAAATGCACAAACAGGCTAAAATTGCACACATTTTGTGCAATTACACACACATTGGCAACGCTGCTTTTCACCTTTGTCGAGATATCCATTGATATTGTGTTTATTTAAGATATAATATATGGGGTAGTGTTTTTTAATGTGCATGCAAAAAATAGATATTTTTTATTTTTTAATTACACTTTTATTGAGATAGATGTTTGTAACCAACTAGAGGTCGTGGTCCATGTTCGGGCAGCTATTTATATGTAACCGTCAGTAGTTCTGGTCGCTGTCCTTGGCTCGTGGTATTACCAATAAGTATATTCCTGATACCTTAACTTACCTGGACAGGACGACGAAGACCTCTCCAAAGAAGATTACAAACTGTTTCCCAAAAAGCTCGTCGGTCTCAATAATGAGATGAGCATTAGGCGCCGAGAGGTTCGGGTGTCTCGTCTCGAAAACCTCACGGACGATCAGACGGTCATCCAGACCATAACACACACAAACATCACTCATACACACAACGAAAACACACTGGATTAATTGACACTATACTTATTTATTGGAACACTATTTTGAAAAAAATAACGAAGAGAAATGAATACAACACTGGACACTAATAAATTTTGCCGCTGAAATTACGTTTTGCCCTTTACGGGAAATATAGCCCTTTCTATGTATATATGATTATAATTCGGGTATCACTATAAATACTTTGCACACACCATGAACACACTTGGGGGATTCGCACTGGGGAAAAGTTGTCTGGATCGTCCCACGATGAACCCAATTGTTACGCTGAACAGTCCTGCAGCGTAAAAGTAAATCTTGAGTAAATAAACGAAAAGAAGGTCTTCACAGTTGAATTCTGATATTGGAGGGCGCGAATATAACTTTTGAAACGCACAAGGTCTGAGGACCTGGGATTTCACTGATTGGGGCTAGCCGTAAGAAATCGTCCTTCACCGGCTAAATAGCTTGTGCCCCTTAACACAACTTATGTTTGAAGTTCAACGCGAGATGCGTGGTTGCATCTTCCAGACCTGGAGTCAAACTCCCTGAGCTTCCAAGCTCAAGCTACGGATTGCGATGGTCAACAGAAAAGTGTTGGCAGTTCATTTCAAAAATTACTCAGTTACTCACCTGTATGCACATACCAACAGAATATAGAAAACAATTTCTGTTAATTTTAGTCAACTGCCCATAATGCACTAGACACGGCGATAACACTGGCGTGAGAAAGTACAGATAACGGGCTGGAATACAACGCAGTTGGTGCCACTTCGGCTATTGGGACATCTGGTCAGCCCATATTTCTCTAATCTATTATAATGTTTCCATAAGCGATTAAAGAAAGCACTTAATTCAGTTCCCAATAACTATAGAATATATACTGTGTATATAATGAGTCAGGGAGAAACACTGAAATAGTTAGTCACTAACTGAAATGTTCTCAGCGAAAGCAACGTTTTAAATATATATATGAAAAAACGATGAAAGACTTCTTTGTCCAATTGTGTGGGAAAGAAGCAATTCCCACCAAAGAAAGAACTTATATGCGTTGCAGAATAAAGTATAAATCGAAAATAATAATCACTGTCTTCACGAAATATACAGGGCGTCCACAAAAAATCCTTCTATAACCTGGTAGCGGTTATATATGGTGTCTGAACGTGGAACGACCTGTCAAGTGCACACGTAGACAGGTTGAGAACCCTTGGCCGTCTGACGAGGTATGAATAAAATTAGGTCTTTCACCTGAAAATTTAAAATTAGTTAGTTGGCAACACTGTCATATGGTGTGAGACTTACGTGCATAAACGATGAATGGTTTTTCACCTGAAAAAGGGCTATTAAAATAGTTAAATAACTTGTCCACTCACTACAACATGATGAGGTTCCTGCATGAGCAATGTCCAATCCAAATGTTCCATACAGTAATAAGATCCTCTTGAACAATTGGTGCAGTTGAGTTTCCTTATCTTCCGTTTCTTCACATGTTGAAACCATGCTGTCTTCCTGTGTGAGTATCCTCCATGATTCTCCAACGATGAGTTGATGAGGTAAGAAGGGGAGATTTTTTTTTTTTTTAACACTGGTGTGAGAAACGAAATACGGTTACAACACCTGTATGATAACCTTTTTTTTTTTTTAAAGTTCGCAGAAAGCGTTTGTAGGGCTATATATTTTTTTTTTTTTTTTAACACGCAAATACTTTTCGTAAAATGTTTAAGTGTTCCGTTTCGATCACTTTATTTGTATAATATGAGATAAATATACACACACGATAACTATTCATGAAAACATCGACTTGAAGAATTATCAACTATCTCAACAAAAATTAGTAAATATACTGATATCTGTATTTAAAATATCAAAATATGAATGAATAAGCAAATAGCAAAACATGTTAAAGGTACTAAAATATTAAAATTATTGTTAAAGTTTCGATATCACTCTAATATATTTGAAAAATATGAAAATAATTGAAAAGTAAAATGAATGGAAATGTAAACACATGATAAACTGGCAATATATAAACAAAATAAGATTTTCACCTGTATGTCCTTTTTTTTTTTTTTTTTTTTTTAACTGTGCCTCGTGTTGTTTGGCAGAAAAGAACGAAAAATCGTTTTTCAAAAATAAAAAAAATAAACTTAAGTGTCAAAATTGACGTTCATAGTAATTCCAAGAAATAAGCATGATTCTGCATATCAAAGAAAAAGATCGTGATTTCGTTGACATGTATGAAGAAAATTTGGCACGCCATAAGATCAAATGCCATCTGCTCGTCGAGACTTTAGTTCGATAATGCTCAATACAACAAATGGTTTCATTCTGAAACAAAGTTATTATTAGCGTAGGCCTAGAATAATGGTTGTTGTTTACTTCCAAAAACGTAAACATTGTAGGGTTACCAGAATAGATGGGTATTATCTGCAAAAAATTTATTAATAAAGTGTTTAAAACTATTCAATATTGATCCAAGTTTTTCGAAGGTCTGAATCAAGGAAGTTGACTCACTAGTCCAAACATTCCTGAGAATAAATGGTCATTACACCATGAATTGACCAAAACCATAGGTGGGAAAAATGTGTAATACTACACGTACTTACACACACAATATGCCATCGACACCTGCGAGGCAAAAAACTAGAAACGTGGAAAGGCCTGCAACCATAGGCACTTACAAAATGTTTCTATACATAACTGAAATATCAACACTAATATTCAGTAAAATACACGTATGTTCCCTGGAACATAACGTACATCATCCACCTGGAAAAAATGTGTAAACACACAAAATACAAATGCTCTCGTAGCATCGTAAAGATATGTCTCTATAAGACAAAATACATGAGACCTATTAAAAGAAAAACATGAGATACAAACAAGAATATAGTCAACGACATTACAAATTTCTGGTCAATCTAAAACATCCAATTAAATTCCCTACAAAACAGCTGTAACAAGCTTCCTTAGGCATCTTCGCTACAAATATTCAAAATGGTCTTATTAACGCAAAAAAATTCAGTCATCGAGCATACGAAATAATTAACAAAGTAATTTTTCATAAAACGTTATGGCTTCATGCTGTTGGAAAGAAAGTAAGTTTATTATTCAGGATCTATATCGATATCTCAAAGACGGCTGAAACCTCATAAATAATGGGCCATGTCGATTTTTGAAGAAAATCATCCGTCATTGGTAGTATGGCTGAAACCTATAGATTTGTATTTCAAAATCTTTGGCCATGTTGATTTCTGAAGGAAATCCTCCATACTGTTTGTTATGGCTGAAACCTAAAGGTCTGTATTTCAAAACCTTTGGCCATGTTGATTTAAAAAATCCTCCATAACAAAAAAAAAATTTTACAAAAAAATATTCCAAATAGTTTTGGGACATACTGTGGCTAAAATATAATTTTCTGAAACTTAATAAAAATAATTACAACATATTAGCATACAAGTACACAATATAGTTACGATTCATAAACATTAAAATATTCACTAGAATATTACTAGACAATAAAATATACTCAAAATATTTAACCTAAGAATATGCATGCTTAATTACGGGTTACTATCAAAATGAAAACGAAAATCTAAGATTAAAACTAAAAAATAACATTGATAATCGTAAAATTCCATATTCTACGCATGAGATTACATACTAAGTTTCATTTACAAATACAGAAATATATACGTAACTAACAACTAAAAATTTTCTTATCCTGGGCATCTCGATACATTTTTTTTTTCTAAAAGAAAATCAAACATTAATTCTAAATAACATGTAATAACATATTTAAGAATTTCGAAAGTGGGAAGGGATCCTAAAAGTTTTTTTTTTTTTTTTTTTTTAAATTTTAGAACACAATAAAAATATATATATTATAACTCCAAAACATCTTCCCACTAGCTAGGGGTACGGAAATCGCGCCAAGATTTCAAATTGCTTTTAAAATGCAATTCCCCTACGTATGGGATACATTAATTATTTACTAAAAGATCTCAATTCAAACATCTGAAATGAAAACAAGAAAAAATTAATGACATTAAACTAATAGTAAGTCAGTGATAAGGTTTGCAACACAAATGCACAGCTGACTGAGGTATGAAGTGCTACACGGAGCAAAGACAAAAAGAGGAAAAGAATTAATCAGCTGTATATCACCCGTTATTCGTAACCATAAACACAAGTGGTTCTACAGTCTGGCGACTGCCTTATCAAAACAAGAAAAATAAAGAAAAACGTGTTATCTGCTCTTTGCTGAACAGTTAAAAGCTGGAAGCAAAAAGGAGTTTTAAAAGAAATGCGTTGCTCTTCTTTTCGTGTCCAGGTGTTCTATCAAAAACTAAAAGCAAAAAGAAAGAAAATGAATACATGTTTATCGCTTAGAAATGCGTCGCTTTTCTGAAAGAAAAATTTGTATCAACACACAAAGTCTTGGTTGCCCCTCTTTTTTTTTTTCTTTTCCTATGATTACTGTTTCTGCTTTGATAATTACGGTTTGTTCGTCTATTTCTACGATGGTTACCTCTATGTACAAATCTATGTTTAATGTCACACAAATTGCGGTTCCTGTCTAGTATGTGATAACTCGAGTTACGTGGCCGTGATTTACGACTTCTTTTGTATTTGTTATTCTTTCGTATGCGCTCTTGGTTCTGATTCCCTTTAAATTTTGTATTGTTTAACAACTGGTCTTCGTATCTTTGCCTACTGCTATAACTGTAACCTCGTTTGCGCTTTTTTACTCTGTGGTTAGTGGTAGTTATTTTTGTGCGTTTACGACCTCTGTCGTGTACAATCATATGTTCATGGATTTCACTACTTCTACTACAAGCGGCGTCACTAGATTCTGAATAGATAAAATCGTTGCCAGATTTGTTAAGAGGTTGGTTTAGACTACCTGTCTCTGGTTGGAGTTCAGATTCCTGCGTTTCCTTTTCATTAGGGATGTTAGTGTCTAGCTCAGGTTCCAATTCCAATGTTTTATTTACACTAGGAATATCAGTCACTAACTGAGGCTCAAATTCCGGTGTTTCGTATCCAGTAGGAACATCTGACTGTAACTGGGGTTCACATTCCGGTGTTTTGTTTTCTGTATTTATTTGCTGACTATTTTCACGAAACACATCCCGTAAAGCGTCTACCTTCTGACCTAATCCACTCTTTGACTCAACGAGATTCTCTTTCAAGCGAGCACAATTCTCTTTAAACTCAACACAGCTCTCTTTAAAATCAACTTTACTTTCCTTTATGTATCTCTCAATTTTTTCATTATTTTTATCTAGCTTTCGTTCTAACCTATCTAAATGCTTTTGAAAAACTGAAGCTATCTTAGTAAACAAATCTGCTTCGTTATATGCCATCTTGAACAAGATAAAGCTTAAAACATACAATTAGAATAAAATATGCTATCACAAAACATTATTAAAATCACCTGAAAGAGAAACTTTTTTTTTTTTTTTTTTTTTTTTAAATTCCTGGTACTGAGCTGAAAAAGAAATGGTATATTAAAATATTAATCTTATAAGTATTCGAGCACCAACGGTCTCGATTCGGGTCGGTAGTTCGGGCGTCATTTATTTGTAATCGAATGAATGTTCATGTCCCTGTTCGGGCGCCATTTATTTGTAACCAACTAGAGGTCGTGGTCCATGTTCGGGCAGCTATTTATATGTAACCGTCAGTAGTTCTGGTCGCTGTCCTTGGCTCGTGGTATTACCAATAAGTATATTCCTGATACCTTAACTTACCTGGACAGGACGACGAAGACCTCTCCAAAGAAGATTACAAACTGTTTCCCAAAAAGCTCGTCGGTCTCAATAATGAGATGAGCATTAGGCGCCGAGAGGTTCGGGTGTCTCGTCTCGAAAACCTCACGGACGATCAGACGGTCATCCAGACCATAACACACACAAACATCACTCATACACACAACGAAAACACACTGGATTAATTGACACTATACTTATTTATTGGAACACTATTTTGAAAAAAATAACGAAGAGAAATGAATACAACACTGGACACTAATAAATTTTGCCGCTGAAATTACGTTTTGCCCTTTACGGGAAATATAGCCCTTTCTATGTATATATGATTATAATTCGGGTATCACTATAAATACTTTGCACACACCATGAACACACTTGGGGGATTCGCACTGGGGAAAAGTTGTCTGGATCGTCCCACGATGAACCCAATTGTTACGCTGAACAGTCCTGCAGCGTAAAAGTAAATCTTGAGTAAATAAACGAAAAGAAGGTCTTCACAGTTGAATTCTGATATTGGAGGGCGCGAATATAACTTTTGAAACGCACAAGGTCTGAGGACCTGGGATTTCACTGATTGGGGCTAGCCGTAAGAAATCGTCCTTCACCGGCTAAATAGCTTGTGCCCCTTAACACAACTTATGTTTGAAGTTCAACGCGAGATGCGTGGTTGCATCTTCCAGACCTGGAGTCAAACTCCCTGAGCTTCCAAGCTCAAGCTACGGATTGCGATGGTCAACAGAAAAGTGTTGGCAGTTCATTTCAAAAATTACTCAGTTACTCACCTGTATGCACATACCAACAGAATATAGAAAACAATTTCTGTTAATTTTAGTCAACTGCCCATAATGCACTAGACACGGCGATAACACTGGCGTGAGAAAGTACAGATAACGGGCTGGAATACAACGCAGTTGGTGCCACTTCGGCTATTGGGACATCTGGTCAGCCCATATTTCTCTAATCTATTATAATGTTTCCATAAGCGATTAAAGAAAGCACTTAATTCAGTTCCCAATAACTATAGAATATATACTGTGTATATAATGAGTCAGGGAGAAACACTGAAATAGTTAGTCACTAACTGAAATGTTCTCAGCGAAAGCAACGTTTTAAATATATATATGAAAAAACGATGAAAGACTTCTTTGTCCAATTGTGTGGGAAAGAAGCAATTCCCACCAAAGAAAGAACTTATATGCGTTGCAGAATAAAGTATAAATCGAAAATAATAATCACTGTCTTCACGAAATATACAGGGCGTCCACAAAAAATCCTTCTATAACCTGGTAGCGGTTATATGTTTATAGAGGCAGCTAGCAACGCATATCTCGACAGTAGGCCGCAAAATTACATTTAAGGTGCAATTTGAGAATTTAGATAAAAATCTTCATTGTTGTTATTTTATTTAACAGAATAGCCTGACTTACAAATTAAGATGATGTAAGTTTTTCACTGTTTGACACCGATTTAGAACGTGGGTACTGGTCTGTTGTATATCTCCAACTGTCAACAATACAAGAGGGACAGCCGTGTAGGTTTACAGAATGGATTGCTAATGGACGCCTAATTATGATAACGTTAACAAAAGATTAATGACTAGAGTAGGATTTAAGGGTAATAAAAACAGCATGAGTTCAAAAGGCTGTTGATAACAACAAGCTAATTAGTCAGTTGAATTATTAGTTGGATTATAAGTTGAATTATTCATGCTAACAAGTTGAAGTGGCGTAAGGGAGTTTAACCCAGTACTGAAGAACAATTTGTGGTGTCGGAATATAATATCAAGAAAGAAGTTTTATTTGAACAATAATTAAAATGAACGATAATAATTTATCGCCAAGTAATAAATAATTCGTAGTGGGAATGCAAATATTGCTTTGTAATTTAAGCGTGAACAAGTTATTAGGGATGGCCAGAACCGGTTCCTGGTGGAACCGGTTTTCGGGTCTGAACGGATCCGGTTCTAGAAGATCCGGTTCCGGAACCGGTTTTTCGGATCCAGCTCTAGAACTGGTTCTTCGGATCCAGGTCTAGAACCGGTTCTTCGGATCCAGGTCTAGAACTGGTTCTTCGGATTCAGGTCTGGAACTGGTTCTGAAAACAGAACCGGTTCCTCGTGGAACCGGTTCCCCTGGAACCGAAACTTTATGACCATCCCTACGCTAAACCCGAGCTCCTGGCAAGCTGTGAATAGTATGCTAGATGAAATGGTGGAAGCGACAGGCAGGCGCCCAGGCGGCGGCAGCTTGTCTCATTTGGCTAAATAAACTGGGTAACTGGCAAACTCATTGGTTAAACAGGCAAACTGGCCAACTCATTTGGCTAAACACCCACTGGTGGAACAATTTTTTTTTTCTGGGGGCACAAACGGGTCTGGGCGGGGAAGGCACAAGCGCATGGTCCTCTTTGCTTTATTTTTGAAGGTGAACTTTATGCCTCCTTTACGGGTCTTTGGGGGCTTTCGGATCCAGGTCTTGAACCGGTTCCTAAGATCCGGTTCTGGAACCGGGTTTTCAGATCCAGATCTGGAACCGGTTCTTAAGATCCGGTTCTGGAACCGGGTTTTCGGATCCAGGTCCGGAACCGGTTCTGAAAACCGGATCTCCGAGAACCGGTTCCTCGCGGAACCGGTTCCGCCGGAACCGGAACTTTGTGGCCATCCCTACAAGTTATACTCAATATAGCCAATATGCACATTCTAAGAACATTATTACTGAGACTACAATAATTGAAAAGATCTTATCATACTCTAAATATTCTTAATTAATTATAAGCCACAGTAGGTTAGTTAATAACATGACAAAATAACTTTGCGTAGTAACAAATGTTATAGCAATCAAAACAAAAGAACCGAAGACATATTTGTCGCCAGTACCCAAGTTTAAGAAAATCATTTTAGGAAAAATCCGACTGATTGATTCATCAGTGTCGTAGCCGGAAAATTCATAGTTGGATGCAATTCTGGAATCAACTATAGCCCCATGGACGAAACGTAGCAAGCGAATTTCGCACACAGGGTAGGGCAGTTCACAAGGTGAAGTAGGTCCATACAACACACAGGCACAAAAGCTAACTTCAGTTGAAATACCTTCAGTCCTTCAGCAGGTGCGAGGAGGAAACTTGTCCACTAATTCGCTTGTGGTAATTAGGCTGTCTTCTGGCTTAACGACTAGAAGAGAATCCACAAATTCGAAGACTGATTGTGAATGTGGTATCAGATAATGTAGGCGTTATAAATGACTGGAACGCCGAACTTTAGATAGAATGAAAATTTTATTCTGAAGTTGCAATAATACTTGAGATTGGAAATCTCAGAATAATTTTGATCACACATAGGACTCTGGAATTAGAGTCTTACAGAATTTAGAACGAAACGATATTTTTTAAAGTTGAGTATTTTCCCTTGTGTGATCATTTCGAATTCACCCGATGGGTGTCGGATGTGAGTCCGTGCTTTCACGAAGCAATTTAGATTTCCCTCACGAACGCTAAGTGCATTCGAATTTTGTTCATTGATGTAATGCACTCCACCTTAATTGTGGGTATGGTGTTAAAATAATCTTCGACCAACTGTGGACATTTATGTGCATTAGAGTTCTTTGACAGTTTTTGATTTGATGAGAATCATCTCAATGACGTTTCTTGTGATGAAGAAAGGGTTCCATACTCGCCTTACAATAAATTTTCTTATGAATTGCCGCTCTCTAGTACAATGTATTTAAATTAAAAATGAACAGGTTATTAGTTATCAAGTACCATATGGAGTTTTAACCAGAAACCAAAATGTATAAAGTGACACACACTGTTCTCCTACAGGTCAGTGTCTGCGTGTCTGAACCAGATAGGTATGTGGGTTATGTATGTAAAAACCGGAGACGAAATTTCAATTATATGTCTATTGTACTTGGCAAGAATGCTTGTAAAACACAGAAGATACATAGAGAATGCAGAGAGGACATATTTAGTCTACAGGTGCATTCTGAATCATAAGTTAAAAGTTATATAATTTTATGCACTCATGCTAAGAAATGAAGCAGTGAAAATAAAACCTTGGAGCTTTATATTCCTGAGAGAGAGGGATACTTCTTCCTGGAGGGGAAGGCGTTAACTAAAGATATTATGTCGTTTTCTTTCCTCACTTCCACAACATGTAAAAAGAAAAGAGAATAGACTGTACTTAACAAAAAGTATGCAATTCAAAGATTATGGTCTTTAGGTATGACGCCTAACAAAAATTGAATGATGTTACTCAAAGAATTAAATGCAAATATCTTTATCCTTTGTGTGAAAAATTGTATATCAATTGTGTTTGCTATTAATAATTATGTTATTGAATGTGAAAAAAAACAAACAAAAAAACAACGTTAAAAAAGTGCAATCATTTCCGGTACACTACCTATTCTATGGAGGATGCGGATTGTGGTATATCCAGATAAAAAAAAAATATTCTTCCCATGCGAAAATCAAACATTTCAGCTAGTGTTATGACAAATTATATTTTTTATGAAAAATAGACAACAATTTCAGATTACCGTTACTTTCGTTACTGGAAATGAACTAATACTATCAAGATCTTATTCACTTCCAAAGTTTAGTATTATACCATTTTATGCGGCCTCAGAAAATATCAATTACTTTTATTTGTTCGTCTAGAATTCCATTGCTTTGCCCGTTTTTAACAGTTAAAAAGGTTAGTCTAGAATTATTTAGTGTAAAGCTAAACTATTTAATAAATCATAATATAATACATTTCAAAAGCAGTGTAACTAACTAACTAACTAACTAACTCTATGGCCTTTGGAACCCGGAGGTTCAATGCCGCGTTCACAAAAGCTCTCCACTGACTTTTATCCTTAGCTAACTGCATCCAGTTTCTACTTTGTATTCCAATCTCTGCTAGATCCATCTTAATATTGTCCTTCCATCTGCGCCTAGTTCTCCCTAACAGTCGTTTTCCGATTGGTCTTCCAGTCAAGACTTTGAAAGCGTTTCTACTTTCTTCCATTCTAGCTACATGACCCGCCCACCTAAGCCTCCTAGACTTGATGACCCTAACAATGTTGGGTAGACCATATAAATTATGTAGTTCCTCGTTATGAACTTTCCGCCATTCCCCATTCCCGTTCCTCTTGGGTCCGAATATTCGTCTAAGGATCTTGTTCTCAAATACTTTCAGTCTGTGTTCTTCCCTCAGAGTAAGTGGCCATGTTTCGCAGCCATACAGAACAACAGGCATAATTATCGTTTTGTATATTTTAAGCTTCAAATTCCTCGACAGAATTCGCGATGACAAGAGATTTTGAACCGAATAGTACCACGAATTCCCTGTTTGAGTCGACATTTAATTTCTCCGTGAATATGATTTTCCTCTGTTAATATTGATCCTGGATATTTGAAAGTATCCACTTTATCAAAAGTATTATTTAATATTTTAACGTATCCATAATTTGATGTATTCCGGTCCCGACGCACTTCCATGTATTTAGTTTTCTCTGCATTTACTTCTAAACCCATGTCCCTGCAAACGTTTAATACGATCTCTGCATTTCTTTCTATTGTTCTACTATCATCCCCTATTAAATTTACATCATCAA
Organism: Thermobia domestica; assembly: GCF_964235325.1. Lineage (NCBI taxonomy): Eukaryota > Metazoa > Arthropoda > Insecta > Zygentoma > Lepismatidae > Thermobia > Thermobia domestica. The sequence continues at coordinate 245,700,927 of NC_137456.1, read as the reverse complement.
CATATGCCATAACCTGGTGAATACCGTTCAACTGTAGGCCCTGATTGCTATCTTTGATTTTCCTTATAGCGTATTCCGAAACGAAGTTAAATAATAATGGCGACAACACATCTCCTTGTATCAGGCCATTTTTGACGTGAAAGCTCGTGGACAAAAAAATTCCTACCCGGACTTTACTTTGTGATTCATTTAAACATATCTTAAGCAGTTTACCCGGGTATATCCAACAAATCTAAGAGAATTGTTATTTGATATTATTATTATTATTATTATTATTATTATTATTATTATTATTATTATTATTATTATTATTATTATTATTATTATTATTATTATTATTATTAATCATAATCATAATAATAATAATATCTTTGTAATAAGAACAGCTGACAAAAGGTTGAAAATAACTGACTAAAATTTATCAATTGAAATGACTTTGTAATGTAGAGTTATATATCACATCACAATTTAATTTAATCTACGGGATTATAAGACATTTCGTTATATAACGTTCAAGATCCGTATAATACAGAGTGTTCAGCTATTCACAGACTATGTAGTGCTACAAGAAAAAGATGTATGTTACGTGTTTATCTGAGTGAAATTCAGGAATACAACTCTGAGAGTAGCGTTTCGGACCTGTGTTGGCCATGTGTGAGTTTCTAGAGATATCTATTTGTGATCAAGTTGTAGTATCAACAACTTCTGGAGCAAGTCAAGTTAACCCTTAACGGTTCACTATATTTTCTGTCTGTTTCCGGCACTGCTTGCAAAACAATATATCCACAGACTACCTTCCGCGTAAAATTTACCAGAGTTGTCACCAGGAAGCAATAGCTTCTCTGGATCGCGGAAAACATGTACACAAATAACCACAAGGAACAATACCTAAAAATAATAGTCTTCAAACGCAATAGGCAAGATCAAAACATGTGTAACCAAATGGTTACGAAAACTCGTTAAGGGTTAAGAGTGTCTCATTAGTGTTCTTTCTCCAAAGACGAATGGACCATAAAGCCTAGTTGTGCACAGCAATAGCAAATATGTTCAAATTTGTAGAATTTCTGAAATGCTAAATGATTCTCGGTGGATAGTCTGTACCACAGATTCGAACATTATGCTTATTGACTTTGCTGTTGATATGGAAGTTCGACGCATCACTGAGAACTACCTTGTTCGTAAAATCAAAATTTTCCTGGAATCCCAACGTTTCTACATTGAAAACTGTGCGAAGTGTTTTGTCAATTCCAGTGAGTGCATGCATAAGTTGAAGCTTGTGAACCTTGAATTTCGAAAACTTACAAATACTATCTTAAATTGTTGAGCAGGATAATGTTAATTCACATTCCGATTCCCGAACTCATTTCGTGAGACTGCAACGGACGGATTGATGAGTTCTACCACTACTTCATCTAATGTGAAAGTCGTCTGGTGCTTTTGCCTTAGCAGGAGTAACTTGTGTCCTTGAATTGGGTATGCCAACACTTCATGAGTGACCCCAAACCGTCGCCGTGTAGCATTCCAGCTACATGAAAATAGAGATTTGTATTGACTGGAATTTTTTAAAAAATGAAAACCTTGATTGAATGCAAAATTTGTATTAATAATATCTAGTCAAATATTATTGATATTTAAGGTAATTATATTCAATTATGAAGTATCTGCGTTATATATGGGCCTATAGTAACGTTTATGTGGTATCAGAGGTTTGATAGAAAATGTTTTTCTTTTAAATGAGAGAGAGAAAAAAAGATGTAACGAGCGATAATAACGTGAGAGAGAATTTCCAATCCTGTATGGCGAGTCTTGCTTTCGAAGCAGCTGCCTCCTGAGGCTGATTTGCTGTTTTGCCTCCGCTGGTGGAGTTGGGCTTGCGTGTGCTTGTTCACCGTTTGTTGTCTCATAGCTTGCATGTCGCGTGTCATAGTTGAATGCAGAGTTAAAAGTGGAGAAAAAAAGTGGCCAAAGGTGAAGTGAGTGTATTGAAAATGCTTTCAGTGAACATAATTGAGTGTTTTGTTAGTAATTGTGATCTCAGAGAATTTTGTTCCTTTGTGGAAAGTATTTTTCTTGAAATTTAATGGAGTTAAACCGGCATCGAGTAGACGGTGCTTGAGTGAGCCTTGGTGGTCAGACAAAAGTGCCCATTAAAGTGACTCCAATCTGCTTCATTTTGTGATTATATTGTTTGGATTTCAATGTTTTGTAATTTTAAAGCTATCTTTTCCGCCTTTTCCTCAAAATAAAAAAAAATTCAATTATACTCACTTCGTCTCGGGCCCAATTTGGCAAAAAGTCAGTACTAGACCATAGGACATAAGCTGTTCCAAGCAGAGGGAAGTAATATTATCTGCAAAGGTAAAATATTACTGGAGCTAAATTGCGTTTCGCTTAATCCTGGTAAGTTCGCAGTTAATTAGTAGTTTGTACATATGGGTTTAGTTGGTTACGTAGTGTCATTAATGAGCTGGAAATGGGTTAATATAACTTGCATTCAATCGCTGACATGTATTCGGGTAATTTCCAGAGTATAAGCGTATTATTTTTAGAGTTTTTGCGAGAAATTGAAACCCCCCCCCCAGAATTTTCGACTCACCTCACTAGTAATGCTTAAATGGTGTTTTGAATGGAAATTCTTGGTATGATTGTCCAGTATTCAATGAATTACCTTTTCTGATGTTAATTTGTTTGATCAGAGCTTAGCGTTTAATGCAAACTCTCTCTCACGTCATTATTAGACTCGGAATCAAAGTTGTTTTGGGTATAATGAAACTGGTCTTCAGAAATGCTATTTGCAATGTTTTTAATAGGCAGAATTGATGAAGCAATTAAGAGGGTTGAAATTATAAATACATATATGTGAATTCAAGAAATTGAATGGGTCAGATTGACTGAACTGGATTTGAAATTTTGGGTCCTAAATCGTACCAAGCTGGAATTGATTTCTTTAATTTGTGGTTATATTAGTATAATCTGTGATAAGAACCTCGTTTTGCACAATAAGAAATTGTATTTAAAAAAAATTGTCTCTCGGAAAACATTAAGAGGTAGAGTACAGAATACTGCAGAGCCATTGAGAAAAAAATCAGAAAAGAACAAATATATTTTAAAATATATTTTCTTGCATTTTTCATGCATTTGAAAACATTTAAATGGTTTGAATTTCTTTAATTAGTAATATTGATCAATTAAGATATTTTTGCTCAAAAAAAATAATTTTTTTCTGAATAGGTGCGAAATATCAAACATTCTTTTTTCCTAGAGTCTTTGCTAGTATTACGAATTGCTCTTAGCTAAAAATATTGAGTGAAATCTATAAATTCAAGGTTCAATCTGACAGTACTAGATATTTTTAATATAAAGAAAATTTGCGTAATTGCTCTGGAATTTAATTTCATAGTTTGAATTTTTTTCTGGATATTTTAATCGTGTTGGTGAATATCTGTTCTTCAAACGCTTGAGCAAATATTCACCTATACTTATTGTAATAAAATTTGTTATTTGAAAACTGAATTTTGGTTGGTTATTTTTGTTATTATTGTTGTTTATCCTTATCCCAGAGTGAATACTGGATAATCACAGTCTAGTCACAGGTTAATCAGGTGATCTTGAGCCGCGCGAATCCACCTACCGTAGTCCCTTCTTCGGTGGAGTTCGGGGTTGGTTTAGAATTTTTTTTGTTGAATCAACCTCTGACTCCTGGGGAATGGGGCGTTACAATGACAAAACAGCAAAATCCAATTTAATTTTTATTTTGTTATTTTTCTGATTACGTTAAATTTGGAAAATTTTTACTTGTTAATTATATACTGTGGTTTCATAAATATTTGTAACCTCCACCTCCGGTTAAATAATTGATGATTGTGTTTTGTAGTATTATTATTGGAAATTTGTACAGTATTAATCATTATTTATATTTTAAAAGGTTTCTAGAATTAAATTTTGAAATTTCGATTGGATTAGTAGTTCTTGTATGGGTTGTTTCCATTTGGTCACTGGTAGCTTGTAGATTTTAGTAGTAATTTGGCTGTATCTTAATTATAAGCGAAATCATTTTGTTTATTTTGGTATTGATATTATCTTATCAGCATTGTATCTCAAGGATGGATAATCGAAATTATGAAAGAGAATACGTTAGTATTGATATCTCAGGATTTGTAACCATGGATAGGACTGTCCAGGTATATTTAGATCAGCATTCGAGCCTTGGTTATGCTAATATGTCTTTTACACCTCCGACTCAAGGAAGCTTTTATATTCGTCATATGCCTTCGCCAGTTCAGAATAATGAGGGAATGTCTGGAACAAATGATTCGACTTTTGGATTTAGTAGGCAAGCGAATCCCAGTTTAAGTAATGATGGACGGGATTGTCGGCAGGTGACTTTTTCGGAAAGTTTGAATGGACCACCTTTAGGAAATCATATAGGGTGTCCAGAAAGAAATATCGAGGCTCGGAATCCTGAGCTTAGTAATAGGTATTTGAATTTGGGTCAATACTATCAAAGAGTTTCTAGGATCAGGAATTCAACCCCTAGGGTAGTTAATACTAGGAATGAGCAACAACCTTATATCAACTATGCTAATTTGAATTACCCAGAATGTTATAATCGTGATTCAGGAAGTGCATCAGTAAATTTTGTTTCTCAGGTAGAGAATAAGCTCATGATTAAACATACTTTTAGTAAAACCTCTGAATATTTGGAGAATAAATTTAGAAATTTTAAGAAATTAGATGGAATTGATAGTATTCAGATGTTTGAGGTTATGGTTAGCATCGAAGAAATTTTATTAGATACTAGTTATTCTTTGGGAATGATACTGACAGCTTTGATTTCGCGATGTGAAGGTACAGTCTTGAAAATAATTTTGTCTGCCTTACATGATAACATTGGTTGGGAAGAGTTACGGTATTCTCTGTTGACAAAGTTTGTGAAACCAGTATGTATTCATACGTTAATATCTGAACGTGTTTATAGGAGGCAGAAATTGAGTGAATTAATTAATAATTATGTTCGATCAGTCATGGTTGCTATGAATGTGTTAGGAATGAAAGCACATGAGATTGAATTAGTTAATATAATCCTGAGCGGAATGAATCCAAATCAGAGACATAGAATGTTAAATGCTTATATTCCTGTTGATAGAAGAGAACTTTTAGAAATAGCTGATCAGTTCGTCCTGATTAATAAAAATCAAATTGATTATAATAAACAATCGGGTTATATCAAAAATAAATCAAATGTTGTTCTTTCTAGTAGTAATGCTAGAACTAATCGATTGTATGGTAATGAGAAAGATAATTTTAAGGAACATCCTGATAAAAATAATTCGAAATCGAATCAAATGGGGATCGGGTCTCGAAATTCGATATCTTCAGAGTCTCATTCGAATAAGCCGAATTATTTCACAGGAGAGAAACCCAAGCCCAGGGGAAATATTCCGTCAGAACTAAGTGGCACTATAGCATCCTTTGTTGTTGGGAAAGTTAATAGTCAATTGACTGATATTTGCGTAGACGGCGGATCAAGTTTCAATTTGGTGACTGAAGATCTTGTGCGTCGTTGTGGGGCTGAACATTTTGTGAAGGAAGAGGATGAAAGAACGGTGAATGCTCCGTCTGGTTTGATTTTTTCAACTAATAGGGAAGTGTTACTTAACATCAACCTGTCCGGACATTTCGAGCGAGTTAATTTTCGTGTAGTGAAACAACTTCCATGTGACTGTTTGTTGGGCACTCCTTTCCTGCGTGAATCCAAATCAGTTATCGATTATGTGAACAATCGAATAATATTGAATAATGGAAAGAAGGTAATTCGCTTGAATTATCGTCGTATGATAAACGATAAAAGAAAGTGGTTGCGATCGGTTGATCAAGGTGACCAGTCCGAAACTCGGAACGATGGTGCTTCGAACTTAGTCTGGTTTTCTGGGCAAAACTCCGGTATGGCTTCGATATTTATTAAGGAGGATGTAAATTATTTGGGAATTGCTAGCAAGGGAATACAGTGTGAATTGGAATGTGAACAGCTAGAAACTGAGTTATTAAAAATTGAACATCCTTCAGCCTCTCAGTTGTTGAATTTGCGGACAGTGGTTGAGTGTGAACTTGGAAGAAGAGGTATTCAGGGTCCTGATTTGTTGCCTCGGTCAGTGGATACTGGATTTAAGGATATTGGTTTCGGAGATACTTCGTCGCATCGAGAACTACCTTGGACTTTGATGGAAAATTTAAACAGAAATAGGGAACAAAGTAGCTCTGGAAAGCTTCCTGTTGATTTGGCATTTATCACAGACAAAATTGATACTAAAAATTTTGTTTTGAATTCGGATGAAATGGCAGTTCCTGAAAGTCATGTGGAATGTCCTGTTCGAGGAAATAGTAGTTCTTTGGTGGCAACGACTAATTTGCAGGATGAAGTACCGGTGGAAGAGTGTCGAGCGGATTCTGGTTTTCCTGGTGTTCCCAAAAGACAACGTAGAAGAAAGCGAAAGAAGAAACAGAGTGATTCCAGAGTTGAATCTTTGTCACATGAAGATAATAGCAAACCAGCTGTTGAAATTCCTGTTAAAGATGGATCCAAGAAGACTGTTGGAAACTCTTCAGATGCTGAAATGCATGTATTGTCATCAAAAGGGGAAATGGATAGAAAACTTCAGATTACCGATTCAGAAGCATCTGATGTGGATATGGAACAGTCAGAGAACTTCAAAAAATTAATAAGCCAGAATAGGAAATATTTGCCTCCGGATAACTCATGTTTTAATAAAAATTTGAAATCGGCAATATAGGTGAAAAACCTTGATAACACACAGGTGGAAAAACCGGTGATTCCTAATGAGTCCTGGAGATGTCGGGATTCGGAGACCTTAGCTTTTATTGATTCGTTAAAGGAGAAACACTCCGATGTAATATCGGATCGAATTGGTTGTATTAGGGATTTCGTAGGTAGGCTATATTTAAGTGAAAATAAGCCATTTAAGCAAACACCATTTCCCATCCCACGAAATAAAGAAAAAGAATTTGATCAGCAAATTCAAACTTTGATCCAACAAGGCATATTGGTGGAAGTTGACCACAGCAATTATGCCAGTAATTGTTTTTTAGTTAAAAACAAGAATAATACGTTTAGAATTGTGGGGAATTATGTAAAGGCCAACGAATTGATTGTGAATGATGGTTATCCGTCTCCACATTTAGAATCTTGTTTAGCAGGCCTTGCCGATAAAGCAATTCACAGTAAACTGTACCTCCGTAAAGCTTATAACCAAATATATTTGGACGAAAAGTCACGTGAAATAACAACCATCGTTACCCCCAAAGGGTGTTACCAGTATACTCGAGTTCCGGTCGGAATAAAGACTGGTAGTAATATTCTGGCTAGGGCAATGAATAAAGTATTGGGAGATCTAGAGTCAGAAGGAGTAAGAGTTTTTTTTGATGACGTCCTAATTTCTTCAAGGTCACTTGAAGAACACAGGAGTGTCTTGGAAAAGGTTTTTGAAAGATTTAGAAAATATAATATAACGATATCTCCTGATAAATGCTTGTTGTTTTATAAGAAAATTAATTACCTTGGATATGTTATAAGTGGTGATCAAATGGAGATAGATCCTGCAAGGGTTTCTGCTATTCGTAATATTCCACCTCCGAGAAATAGAAGAGGGCTGATGAAAATCTTAGGACTTTTTAGTTATTATTCGAAGTTCGCTCCTGAGATGCAAGAGATTATGGGACCCTTCAGTTCTCTTAAATCTGTTAATAACAAATTTGTTTGGACAACCGAACATCAGTGTGTCTTGGAGAAATTGAAAAATACACTTATTGAAAACGTAGTTTTAAAAATACCAGACTTGAATAAGCGTTTTGTTGTTAACATTGATGGGTCTGGGAAGAGCATCGCGGGATGCATTTCCCAAGAAAACAGCAACGGGGAAATCCAACCAATCGCGTTTTACAGTAAGAAACACTCAGAAGCCGATAAACACAGATCTATTTACGAGATCGAGTTTATAAGCTTGGTAAAAACCATATCCAGGTTCAGGCATTATTTAGTCAAGGAATTTGATATTCTTACTGATAATAAAGCCTTGACATGGATCTTAAATAATTCAAAGCGTCTCATGAAATATAGACCGTTTGTTGAAACATTATGTCAATTTGATTTTAAGATCAAGCACATTAAATCAGGGGAAAATTTGGTTGCAGACATACTTACACGGGTCTATGATCCTTACGAATTTAACATCATGGATAGTCCAGTTGGTTTGGCTACATTTTCCAACAATATGAAGCTTGCCAACCTATGGCGGTTACCTTTGGTGAAAGAACCTATAGAAGCTCTTCAGAGGGAAGATCCAGAGTTAAATGAAATAATTGACAAGTTGGAGAAAGGTGAAGCTTGCCCAGGATATGTTTTGAATAAGAAGATCTTAATGAAGCAGACAAATTCAGCCATAAATCCTTTTAAGATTGTTATACCTAGAGATTTGAGAAGACTCCTGATTGAATATCATCATGACGATCAGTTGGTTGGTGGACATTCGGGATCTTACAAAACATTGAAGAAGCTGATGAAAAGATATACTTGGAATAATATGGAGCGAGATGTGAATGAATACGTGAGATCGTGTCAGAATTGTCAATTATCGAAGGAGGATAACAGGAAGAAAATGGGTCATCTGATATCGGAATTCAGCAAGCGTGTTAATTCACATTGGATGTTCGATATCATTGGGGCCTTGCCAACTTCAAAAGGATAAAAATTTATATTAATTGGAGTCGATAACGCTAGTCGTTTCGTCATTCTTGAGAAATTGAGTACAATTAGTTCCAGGATCATAGCCAATAAGTTACAAGACGTTTTCACCAGATTTGGTTTCCCAGAGGCAATTTCTACCGATAACGGATCAGTCTTCGTGTCGGAATACTTTAGTAAGTTTTTATTTGGGCTCGGGATTAAGCACATCCGATTAAGTCCGTATCACCCAGAAGGGAATCCGGCCGAGAGATTCATAAAAACCCTAAAATCGTCGCTTCGTTGTTATTTTTCGAGTAAACAACATCTTTGGTCATCCTTGGTCCCAGATCTGCAATATACTCTCAACATCAGTGAACATGTGTCCCATCGAGATTTTTTATGGACGTCCTAATTATACACCTCTTGAGATACGATGGAACATCGCAGAATCAGATTATGGTGGTAAATCTTCAGTTGACTTGTGGACTGCAGCCATAGGTAACATGGAGAAAAGCTGGGAGAGAATACGGAAGCTAATAATGCAACGAAGACGAGAAGTTACTTTGAATGTTGGAAGATAAGGTATTGATAAAGACCCATATTAAGTCATCTCTGAGAGATAAAATCACCAAATCCCTGAGTCTGAAGTGGAATGGTCCTTTCGTAATTAGAAGATTTTTAACCCCAAATACGTTGCTGGTTTCTAACGAAGAAGATACTCAAGATTCATATCGTAAGTATCACGTTTCTGAGGTTAAGTTGTTCCGGGAGCGTAGAAATTAAAATTTCTCTCTGTAAAATTCAATAATCCAATCGAAACATCAAAATTAAAAATAAGTACTATATTAGAGAATCTATAAATTAATATTTCTAATTAAATTTGTGTTGGTTCTAAAAATTGAATTAAATTATTGAAAATTCTATATTTATTAATATTTGTAATTTTAACGATTGCTATGGCCATGGTAATCAAAATTCTCTTTTATTTGTTAAACTTAGGTAATTAAATGCAAATATTATTGTAAAATATTTATAAAGTTAAAACTGAATACTTTAGATTCCAGATCTTATTTACTGTATTTAGGTTTATCTATAATACTGTTCTAAATTTGTATTGTTTAATTAATTGTGATTCTTTGTATTTTTTAGGAAAATAAAAAAATCCTTGCGCTGGATTTTTTTTGTTGGACGGTGGAGGATGTATCATTCCAGCTACATGAAAATAGAGATTTGTATTGACTGGAATTTTTTAAAAAAATGAAAACCTTGATTGAATGCAAAATTTGTATTAATAATATCTAGTCAAATATTATTGATATTTAAGGTAATTATATTCAATTATGAAGTATCTGCGTTATATATGGGCCTATAGTAACGTTTATGTGGTATCAGAGGTTTGATAGAAAATGTTTTTTTTTAAAATGAGAGAGAGAAAAAAAGATGTAACGAGCGATAATAACGTGAGAGAGAATTTCCAATCCTGTATGGCGAGTCTTGCTTTCGAAGCAGCTGCCTCCTGAGGCTGATTTGCTGTTTTGCCTCCGCTGGTGGAGTTGGGCTTGCGTGTGCTTGTTCACCGTGTGTTGTCTCATAGCTTGCATGTCGCGTGTCATAGTTGAATGCAGAGTTAAAAGTGGAGAAAAAAAAGTGGCGAAAGGTGAAGTGAGTGTATTGAAAATGCTTTCAGTGAACATAATTGAGTGTTTTGTTAGTAATTGTGATCTCAGAGAATTTTGTTCCTTTGTGGAAAGTATTTTTCTTGAAATTTAATGGAGTTAAACCGGCATCGAGTAGACGGTGCTTCAGTGAGCCTTGGTGGTCAGACAAAAGTGCCCATTAAAGTGACTCCAATCTGCTCTATTTTGTAATTATATTGTTTGGATTTCAATGTTTTGTAATTTTAAAGCTATCTTTTCCGCCTTTTCCTCAAAATAAAAAAAATTCAATTATACTCACTTCGTCTCGGGTCCAATTTGGCAGAAAGTCAGTACTAGACCATAGGACATAAGCTGTTCCAAGCAGAGGGAAGTAATATTATCTGCAAAGGTAAAATATTACTGGAGCTAAATTGCGTTTCGCTTAATCCTGGTAAGTTCGCAGTTAATTAGTAGTTTGTACATATGGGTTTAGTTGGTTACGTAGTGTCATTAATGAGCTGGAAATGGGTTAATATAACTTGCATTCAATCGCTGACATGTATTCGGGTAATTTCCAGAGTATAAGCGTATTATTTTTAGAGTTTTTGCGAGAAATTGAAACCCCCCCAGAATTTTCGACTCACCTCACTAGTAATGCTTAAATGGTGTTTTGAATGGAAATTCTTGGTATGATTGTCCAGTATTCAATGAATTACCTTTTCTGATGTTAATTTGTTTGATCAGAGCTTAGCGTTTAATGCAAACTCTCTCTCACGTCATTATTAGACTCGGAATCAAAGTTGTTTTGGGTATAATGAAACTGGTCTTCAGAAATGCTATTTGCAATGTTTTTAATAGGCAGAATTGATGAAGCAATTAAGAGGGTTGAAATTATAAATACATATATGTGAATTCAAGAAATTGAATGGGTCAGATTGACTGAACTGGATTTGAAATTTTGGGTCCTAAATCGTACCAAGCTGGAATTGATTTCTTTAATTTGTGGTTATATTAGTATAATCTGCGATAAGAACCTCGTTTTGCACAATAAGAAATTGTATTTAAAAAAAATTGTCTCGCGGAAAACATTAAGAGGTAGAGTACCGAATACTGCAGAGCCATTGAGAAAAAAATCAGAAAAGAACAAATATATTTTAAAATATATTTTCTTGCATTTTTCATGCATTTGAAAACATTTAAATGGTTTGAATTTCTTTAATTAGTAATATTGATCAATTAAGATATTTTTGCTCAAGAAAAATAATTTTTTTCTGAATAGGTGCGAAATATCAAACATTCTTTTTTCCTAGAGTCTTTGCTAGTATTACGAATTGCTCTTAGCTTAAAAATATTGGGTGAAATCTATAAATGCAAGGTTCAATCTGACAGTACTAGATATTTTTAATATAAAGAAAATTTGCGTAATTGCTCTGGAATTTAATTTCATAGTTTGATTTTTTTTCTGGATATTTTAATCGTGTTGGTGAATATCTGTTCTTCAAACGCTTGAGCAAATATTCACCTATACTTATTGTAATAAAATTTGTTATTTGAAAACTGAATTTTGGTTGGTTATTTTTGTTATTATTGTTGTTTATCCTTATCCCAGAGTGAATACTGGATAATCACAGTCTAGTCACAGGTTAATCAGGTGATCTTGAGCCGCGCGAATCCACCTACCGTAGTCCCTTCTTCGGTGGAGTTCGGGGTTGGTTTAGAATTTTCTTTTTTTTTTTTTTGTTGAATCAACCTCTGACTCCTGGGGAATGGGGCGTTACACCCGAAAGTTGCGTTAATTGTGATAATGGGCGTTGCCTTTGCATATCCCGTGGGTCAAAATACTTTCTGATGTTGTGTAGGATGAACAATTGTTGTTAATAACACCTTAAAATCAAATACTGCTGAACTCCTTCAAAGAATGGAATTGCGTGATAAATGGGAAGTGGCTATTCTTGAGATTCATTATCGTCATTCAATATTAAACATTAATGAAGAAAAATATTATTTTTTCAAACCTACAAACAGTGGTGAATGGAGGTTTTTAATGTTCCTTTGCGCTTTCACTATATTTATATTTCAGAGTTGATAAAGTTAATTATTTATAATACTCAAAAGAAATTCACAAACTTACATATTTCCTACATTAATGAAAACAATAATTGCTTTATAAGAAGTGTTCATAAAGACACAGATGTGGACATTGTATTAGCACCAAGTGTTAGTATAATGTTAGGATTTGAACCAAAATCAGATTTAAAAGGCATACATCAGACACAGGATTCAGAAATTACGTTTAGGACTTCTATCTAAAACCTATGTATATTGTGATATTATTCAATCGCCCTTGTTTTAGATACAGTACCACCATTATAAAATATCATTAATACGAATCCTGTGAATCATACACCTTGTCTCAAAAAGGTTGAGCGCATTCTTTATTGCTGTTTGAAGTCCAACTTCGGGTATGTTCGGAAGAAAGTAAACAAGGTTCGAACCTCCAAGCCAACCTTTGCAATCGGGAAAAATTTTGAAGATGTGGTTTCTTCTTTTAAATATAATAAGACTTGTTACCAAGTGTAGAAGGAAAAGAAACATTGATTGAAATACTTAATTATACAATATTTCGAAACTTTGTATTAATGTCAGCACATGCTTGTTTGTCATTTAGCTCTCCATACATAATGGAACACTTAGATACGTAAACAAATCATTCCGTATGTAAAAGAATGCTGAAATATAATACAGAGAATATAATTCACGCCTGAGCACTAAAGTAAAAGTAGAAAAGAACCAGCGTTTGCATTGGATATGAATGCCATAATTATCTAGAGAGCCGTTAGACATCTGTAGAAGCATTTCCCGAAGACTGCTTTTGTCAGCTCAGTGGCAATACGTTGGATTTAAAACCGCAAGGTTTTGAGTTCGCTTCCCATCTGGGCCACTTTTTTTCGGAAATTCTTTTTTCTGCAATGCATGAAAAATGTTTAAAATAATTACATTAAAATACATCAGTTGTATATATTTAACATATAATCATTGTAAAACATAGTGATTATTATGTTTAAATTTAACATCTGATATAGGTGTTCACAGTACGCTGCTATTCTATATCAGAATGTTAAATACAAATTAAGAAAATAATATCATCGCAATAAATAAATTATGTACTGTATTTATTTGCAGCTATTTGTCATACAGAAATTACTTTTCATTTTTTTCATTACAGCAAGTGATTTACGCTTTCTGAAAGGTAAAGGGACTCTGTGGGTATAAACAGAAATTATTATACAAACTCCAATCTTGGTTAAGACACAAAACTCACAAAGCGCAAAACCATGAAAGCAGGAAATATACGAACACGAAGTCATGTCTAAGATACTTACTTATACTTTAGAAGAAGGCAGAATAGGATTCCTTTCCAAAGGACTTCAGTTGAATAATCTGCAATGCTTTTGTATATGGATGTGGTCCTTTTCCCCCGCCTCTTATATATATATATATATATATATATATATATATATATATATATATATATATATATATATATATATATATTCTCTGTGTGTGTACGTTCCAACATGTAAACAAACTTTTTACATATAGTACTTACAGTCTAAGAAAGAGTGCTGACGGAGTAGGCTATTGGGAATTGGAGGAGGATATATATAAACTAAAAGCGATCGATATTAGTGTCGAATCTATAGGTCTCGATGTTGCAGATGTTAATAATTACAACTCCGATAGCGTTAAAGTGCAAATTAAATTCGCATCGTAAAGCTCCTTTGTGGTTAAGCGTATAGCGTACACGTTTCGGCGTTGGAGACCCACGTTCAGTCCCCAGCGAGAGCTCATGTAGTTCGGATTTTACGTTAATTCGTAGGTCTACGTCTCATATAGCCTCACTGCTGAACGGGACGTTAAACTCAAAATCAACTCAAACGATTCAAATCCCATCGACCTGGCGGACGATAAAGGATGAAAAATAAAATGTCTCAAGGGACTGAGATTAATGTTAAATCCATTGTTGGGTTCGTTAAGGTATTACAATCGCAATGGCACTTAATGCCATGGTTTGGTATGACCGACTATGTAACTTGGATTTTAAATTTATAGGAGCAACATCGAAAGCGGTGCTCACACAGCTTTAAATATTTAATGTATATATAAGTGTATATTTGAGAGAAACTCCGGAATGTCTGGAGCAATTTTACCTAACGTGGGAGACATATTACTTTCAATCTAAGAAAAAAATATTGTGGTAGTGAGATACCCCAAGGGATGGAAGTTGGGAGGAGTGACATGTACAAATAGTGTAAAACGAGTGATCGTATTCAATGTTTTTTGGGTCGTTGAGATGAATAGTAAGGCACTGAATGGCGTTATATCCAAATTCATCCCCATCTTCACAGGATGGGAGGCTCGGAGATACGACCAATAAAATGTAAAACTTACTTAAATATTTATCGAATTGATAGTTTTCTGGGGTCGCGACAGCGTTTCTAATAACTTTGGAATGTAGTTTGTGCCCACTTCAAAATGGGCTTTTAATCGTATCAATTTCTCACTTTAAGAAGAAATTACCATCCCAACTAGTATATGCATGAAGGCAGCCTTTGCAATCGAGAAAAAATGTGTAGATGTATGTTTCGTCTTTTAAATGAAATGACATGTAAAAATCAGAGATTGAGTGGGTCGGTGGGTCAAATGGGCAAAATTTGTGAGTGGGTCAGTGAATTGTGAGTCAACAAGACTTGATCCAATGCGAAATACCACTCACCGTGACTCACACTGACCAATTGACCCACCGACCCATTCTGCTCAGTGCCTTTTAGATAGTAATTTCTGAACACTGGTAAGTTTGTCTACGTTTTACTTTCAAGACCTCATTTTTTCTTCTTTCTTCATTTGATTCTAATGAAAAAAGAATTCCAGGTTCTTTTCGATGTTGATATTTGCAATTGTAACAATGGCAATATGACCTACTACTTGGCTTTTGATGTATAGGCTGAGTTTTAGAGGAGCTAACAAATAGAAAAAATTGGTTTATTACAAATATAACCAATTTAGTCAGTACAGGGGATGGCGTCGATCCTGGATCAAAGTTAATGGCGACGTATTTTAGTGGGTCGGAGTTGGACACAATGGTTCAGAGTTGTTTATAGTTGGTGGTGGGTCAGAGTGCGTCACGGTGGGTGAATGGGTTACGTTGGGTGGTGAGTCATTTAGTGTCTCGGTGGGTCGTAGGTCCAGGTTTCAGTGACCAACGCCATCTCTGGTTAACGTTGTACTAACGAGGAGAGGCTCCGAAGGTGCTCGTTGCCGATTTTCTCAAATTTTGCACATAGATAGTGCCCGACCAGAAACCAATAAATCTCGAAACGGTTTATATTACCATCTCACAGAACTGGAGATAGAGGGATTTGTTTGATTGGGTAAATTAAACCTCAACAATTTATCCTTCTACAAGCGAGGTTTTCTTCATTCTTTCCGTGGCGAAGTCAGAAGAATACGCGGCTAGTAAACTTAAGGTTGAAGCTTCGCGCCCACCTCGGGGTACTTGCTTTTTTCTAGTATTTTTTACACTCACCTGAATATAAACAAATCAGGCATGTAGGCGATCTAACATATCTTCTGAGAGTAATTTTGTGGTTCGCTCGAGTCTTTGCCGCTCGTGGTATAATTTTCAAAACAAAAGGGGGTTCACTACGGATCCTAGCTGCGGGATCACCAAATTTTGGGGAAAGGTCGTCACTTGCGTATCGGTGGTCCTCTGGCGCTTACGGCATTGGGACTTGTATCTGATAACTAAAAGAATAACGAAGCATGAGTCACGAAGCCCATTAGCACTCCAAAAAGTCTGAAACGATGAAGCAGATGTTGAAACTGGAAAATACGTATGTTATAGTTCCAAAGGTACACAATATCGAGGTAAAAGATTTGCCGCAAGGTGCCCCGGAGAGTCTCAGGAAGGTTGCAACTCAAAATTTTAAAACGGCAAGGGGAATCAAGTAGTTTATCATTTAAAAGTATTGCTAAAATGTTTAAAAAAAAGGTAAGAGTCCCGATTCTTTATGCTAAACTTGTGCAAAATAGCGAGCGTTCAAGATGGTAATAAATCCTTCATTGAAAACTCAGTGACCACCTCTAGAAGTGTGAAATTGATGTCAGAAGAGGTAACCACTTGTCTTGCCATTGCAAAAGTATAATGCACCAAGGTAAAACAACAAGTACAATATTCTGGGTTTATTACATCAATAATATTAAATTCTACGTTCCGCGGTTGTGTCTTTAGGCTAAAGGACAGGGTAATTGTGAATCATGAAATTAATGGTAGAATACACAAATGAAAGGAACGTTGGTGTGTTATACTTTTAGATAGATAGATAGATAGATAGATAGATAGATAGATAGATAGATAGATAGATAGATAGATACATAGATGGATAAATAGATAGATAGACAGTTAGATAGATAGATAGATAGATACAATTTTCACGTTAGAACTGTTACATGCTCTTCCAACTTATTCTTTGTTTCATAGTCATTACGTAGGCGAATTAGCATAGATTGAATTACCATTATATGTTCATCCACCTGCAGCTATGATAATAAATACATACCGTTCTACTACGTAAAATAGTTGCACATAGGATAAAAACAAGTGTATATATTAATACTGATGGACATGCAGAAAACTTCGATACATTCGGATCTCTTCCATATGTGATGTAGCACATTTGATTTGAAGTTATAAATTCTGTTTATTATAATTTCAATAATAAACAATTTCAAAGTGTGAAATCATACTTATGCGGACATTATTCATATTTATATTTAAGTTATAGGAATGCAATTAAACTATTTTCGTCATACGTTTTCATCAAAACCAGATGGAAATGATATCCGTTTGATGTATATTTTATTGTAGGTATTCCTTCTTTTCTAATTTTTATGTCTGTTATTTATTTTCTTCTTCGGTGTTTTTACAGATAAAATTTTTGCATGTTTGTATATTTATTATTATCATTTCTTCATTAGTACATTGTTATAGATGAAATAAATTACAAATATTTTTTCTCTCTCTTTTCTTTTCAAAGAATATTAGAACGACATGCGTCTAACATTGTGCGAACGTCAGTGTGTGTGCGTTCCAACTTATAATCATCAATATCAATCTGAAGACATTTTTCGTAATATCAAGTTAGAACTTCTTTCTTAACGGTAAAGTTTAAATAATATTGAGTTACAGTTTGAAATGAAGATGAATTAATGCCAAAAGTGAACATTAAACAAACTTTTTTCAAAAGCAGACGTGGAAACTGTATTTATTAAAAAGTGAGTTTTAAAAGATTTTCTTAAAAATTGTCGTAATGTACTAAACACATTTTTCTTTATTACTGTTTATTACGGTTATGTCAGAATATGCAATTTTTGGCTTGTATAATTATTAATGTCATTAATAAACTGTATTGTGCTCTTCTTTTCTCGTTTAAGAAAGATTTGGCTTTCAATTTTGTAGGAAATATATGATCAATTAAGGTTTTTAAATATGTCATAAAACAACTTTTATACTTTTTTATTCATTGACTCATACTATTTAAATTCCAGAACCTTTTTTAATTCAATGATGTAATCCTATAATAATAATGAATTTAAATACTTAAATAAGTTTTTCTATCGTAAATTAAAATAAGTATTAGAATTGAATATTATTAGCCGTAGTAGTAATATAATAAGATTTTTGTTAGAATACCTGATAAAGATTTTAACAATTAATTAGATTAAGATGTTTTAGCTTCTTCAAAATAGAAAAATATCCTATCATCCTTAAGAAAGATTTCTATAATAATGATTTCAAGTGCGATCTTTTATGAAAAATTCAAGTATGTGAATTAGTCATTATAAATCATAATAGTATACAAGGAAATAATATGGAATTTTCTTTACGTAGTATTAAACGTAAAATATTACTAAAGTAATGAACATTTTTCTTACAAATGCATAAAAATCTTATATTTAAGTGTTTTAAAGAAAGACAAACACAAATTTACTTTGTAAATAAAACATTTGAATTTCACTATAATTTTTATTAAATGTACTAAATTATTACGCTTGTCAGTATAAGTGAAAATATTTTTCGTCTTCTATATAAGGATTTTTATCAACAGAATTCCACCTCATCTATGTCTTCCAAAGGTTTAGCATTGGTTCCCCCACCACGGCTTTGTTTATGCAGTGTCAAATAATTCATTCCTGATAACTTCTATGAATTTTTTACAATATAGATTCATTTTTAATTTTAATCTTGTACCATAAATGTTCACATCAACATTCTCATTACCAAGAGAAACACCATTCTTTTTATAATACTATGTATGTATGTATGAATTCCCGCAAGTCCTTGAAAAGTGAGACACTGCGATTGTACATGATTTTGAGCAGTATATGTACACGAGAAAAATATTCACGTAGCACAATGCAACCGATACTGTTTCTCACAGCGTATTCAACCCAACGTAAAATTTCCAAAAATTAAAAGCAATCACTTGAATTATGTAAACTCTGTATTGATGAGCATGAAGTTTTTCTTTCTTTTTTAACATCTAATTTTTCACCCAATAGTTTTCCAACCAGCAGTTCGTTATTTCGTCCAAGATATTTTATAAATGTAATTTCGTCTTAAGAGTTCACATGGTACGAAACAAAGAGGGAGAAATGTACATGTTTCTTCCTCTCCTCCAAATTTAACTTTATTCTAAACATAAGTCCTTTACCAATACGAATCACTGGCTCAAATCTATCACTATCTACTCCAATACAAATTGACTTGGTTTTCAATGAATTAATCCATATTCAACATTTTAACAAGTACTCTTTCTAAGTATTCATACTTGATGCACTTGCACTCATATACATATAACTCCAATATATTAATCACATAGAATAATGTCACTATGCATAGAAATGTCTGCAGGCATTAACTAGAGGAAACAGAGAATACGGAGGAGGAAGAAGAAGAAAATCATGTTCCGTCTTCTTTATACATGTCCTATACACTTACAAAAATACCAACTAAGTGAGTTCGCGATCGTGCCTGTTACACCCAGATAAATTAATGTTCATTCTTTTGTATATTAAACACAAATTTCCACCTTTGCAAATACGATAATAACGAACCGTTATCTACTTCTAATTTTCCAGTACCGCGTCCAGGTAAAATCGCTTTTTGTTCTTCTTCAAATGTCACACACTCCTTCTTTATATATATCGTTTAATTATTTCACAGTTTACAATACAACATGGTACACCAACTTGTAAATCATGCCTATTTGTCAACGTTAACAATGATGATATACTAAGCTTAATTAATAAATTAATTGACGATGCCATCTGTAATTCGATGTTCTTCCTTCACAACAGCAAGTAACGAAATGATCTACACACACTCACACTTGCGCATTCTACGTACCGTCTATGACTTCATGATTCTCATATTCCTTACTTTCCAACACATGATACCAGGACATAAACACGAGCCATATACTATCATAATTCCTGCTTCCCTTAATCCCCTATTCCCTCCTCCCTGCTGCTGTAACGACAAGTATTCAAAATAAAGTTATGCGATGAACCACCAATATATATATATATAGAACGTCGTTACTCAAAGGTCCTCAGTTTTTGTTTTCATACAAGCAAGGCTACGAAAACCACCAAAAAGCATTTTACACATTACATTTTAAATATTATCTTTTATTATGGCACATCACAAATAAAATAACTTCACTCCTTAAATTGGGCATGTAGTGTACATAAGATGGGTTCGGAATTATATCTTATTTATTCTTCGTTGTTATTACAACGAATCTCTATTATAACAGAACAACAAAGTAAATCAACTGGAAGAACATTACATCTACATATCCTTTTTCCTACACTTCTTCTTCCTTTTCTTGAATAGCTTGTGCGTAATTAAAAAGTATATTCTGAACACAAATATAAATAAGAGTTGAACTACAAGTATCGTTATATATGGCGCCTGAAACTATAGGACCTTTTTTCTCTAAAAAAGAAGAAATCCTGGGCCGTTAACTAGTACATACTAAGTACTGGAGTTTCCGAATGACTCTCGTATAATTCACATAATCATATAATATATTTTACTTTTAAAGCAATATCATTTTCATATTTTACCTTAAATTCTTAATCAATTTCATTTCTAATATTCATATGCTTTAACGTCGATAATATAAAGGTACGTTCAGATTACGGCATAGAAGCTATTAAACTTTTAAGGTCCTTTTGTAGCTATTGATACATAATAAAAGTTGAAGTTAAAATTGATATCATTTTAGCGGGCAGAACAAAAAAGAGATTTTGAAAAGTATATGACATTTATGTAATGGCTATTTTACATAAGAAAGGATCACATATAGGATTTAATCAAACACAATCTAAATTAATATTGAAATATCGACAATATTCAAAACAAAATAAGATAATCAACTTCTTATGAAGATCATAAATGTACGAATTATTCGACTTGATTCGTGGAATTATCTTCATAAAATTCAAATGAAGTGCAAACAACAAACGAAATCATAATGGTAGTTACAATTAAGTATAAAAAAATCAATTGAATATATTTTTTCTGACGCCGTAAAATTAACTTAAGTTGCATGAGGAACGAATTCGTTTAGGTTGTATTGAAAATCATACATCGGAATACAGTCTTGCGTGTTATTTGCTTCTACAGATCTTCGTTTCTTACTCTCAGAATTTTTGTCATCTATGGAATTTCTACGAAATTCACTTCAAGGGAAATTAGGTCTAATGATTATATGCTTTCCAAGTGTAGTACGATTGTTATTACTATTGCCACTAGGATTTAGTTCGGTCACGCGATTACTATTACTGTTACTATTAAGGTTAGGTTCGGTTACCTTACCGGTAAAATTAGGTTCTGTTCTCAGTTGTATTACTTTTGGCGAAATGTCTTGTCTTGTCCTAGCACGGTTTTTGTTTCCTCTGTAATTAGGTTTGATTACAATACCAATACACATGAATTTAACATCGCCTTTTACATTGGGATCAAACTTTAATCTCACATGGATGTTTCGAATTTGATTTCGATTAAAGTTAGTTTGTTTCATGTTAGTACTGTATTGAACCATTAATGGATTTTCAAAACTTTGCAATGTCATACGTAGATGATTGAAGTCAACATATTGCATCACGTTCTGTAAAAGCATCATTGTATTGTTAAATATTAAAATTTTGGTCTTTTCGTTGAATGAACATTTCAATAGCTCCAACTCAATAAAACAATCACTACAACCGTTGCTGGGAACACACGTTCTTTTTCGGAATTTCACGAATACTGGAATCAACTTTGTTCCTGCCACATGAACCATGTCGTGTACATATCATTGAACGGTTCTCTTGCAAATATTTCATATCCAGAATTACTATCATGTTGAATATACAGTGAATACAAGCAACAAATAGCATTCACTAGAAGAAGATGACCATAACTTTTCGCATATTGATGCATACTAAAATCTTCGTTACACGCAGCATCAGTAAAACAATCAAAAACATTCGAATAAAGAGAGAAGTCAGGATAATTTAATCCAACCAATAACGCAGTATGTTTTTGCAAACAATCAGCAAATGTCATTCACACATTTAAATCAATGATGTCATATTTCTTCGTTGATGCACATTTAGGATCTATTTTTTCTATAGTTTCTGTGGAATGTACAGGTTCATTTATCTGGGTAGTATGATCATTAACTATAGTTTCTACCACTTCGATCGAATTTTGCAGCTCAGTGAATCTACGTATAATTCGTTCCATTTTAAGGTCATTTTATTCAATTCGTAGATTTGTTTGGTCGATCCTATCATCAAGTTGTTTCAATTGTTCAATTTGTTGGTTCCTTCGATTCAATAACACGCAAGACTGTATTCCGATGTATGATTTTCAATACAACCTAAACGAATTCGTTCCTCATGCAACTTAAGCTAACTTTACGGCGTCAGAAAAAATATATTCAATTGATTTTTTTTATACTTAATTGTAACTACCATTATTATTTCGTTTGTTGTTTGCACTTCATTTGAATTCTATGAAGATAATTCCACGAATCAAGTCGAATAATTCGTACATTTATGATCTTCATAAGAAGTTGATTATCTTATTTTGTTTTCAATATTGTCGATATTTCAATATTAATTTAGATTGTGTTAGACCAAAATCATGCTTTAATTGTCTCATCTCATGAGTAATTTGTTCACCAAAATCAATCTTTAATTGTTCCATTTGCTGATTCATTCGTTCACCAATTTGTTCCGATTTTGGTCCATTAGATTACCAAACTCTTGTTTAAATTGTTTAATGAAATCGACTTAGTCAGGAAAGTTCATTTCCCTGTTACTATCTGATTCAGATGTATTTCCAATATCAGGAAGACTGATTGTGATACGTCTGAAATTTTTTGTGCCACTCCTTAACAAAGTATACTCCGTTTTGATATATCTTTTAACAAAATCACAACGTAGCCTCAAAGTTAATCTGCAAACCTGGAGTTTAATATTTAGGAGATTGTCTACTAAACTTCATACAAATCTGCTAAGGTCCTAGCGGCAAAACAACCAAATTTATATAAGGTTCATCCTGGGCGGAAAACATCCAGTTTATATAACGACAGTTATTCCAAATAAAGTTATAAAGTTATATAAACGTCGTTACTCAAAGGTCCTCAGTTTTTATTTCATACAAGCAAGGCTACGAAAAACATCATAAAAAATTTTACACATTATATTTTAAATATTACCTTTTATTATGGCACATCACAAATAAAAAAAAAACTTCACTCCTTAAGTTGGGAATGTAGTTTACATAAGATGGATCTGCAATTATATATTACTTAATCTTCGTTGTTATGACAACGAATCTCTATTATAACTAAAAAGCAACCTGTATCAACTGCAAAGAAATTACATCTACATATCCTTTTTTCCATACACCTCTTCTTCCCTTTCTTGAATACCTTGTGCATAATTAAAAAGTATATTCTGCTCTCATATAAAAATAAAGGTTGAACTACAAATATAGTTATGCTGCGAGCTACAATATACGATGTCACACATTAGGTGACCAAATAATTACGTCACAAAGTGAATTTAAAAAATATAACTACCAAACGAAAATTCTTTACACCATTACAGAGTGCTAAGTCTCTTCTATTATATCCAGGAAGAAATAAAATGTTAACTAAAAGCAGATGATTAGTATTATTCTTAAGCTAAAATCTTTTTACATTGTGAATTCTGTCATGGAATCTGAATCTTAAAATATACAAAACGTTAAAGATACTTGTTGTGGCGTTTAGTTGCGCAAATGGTCTTCTATTCTGTGGAAAGAATGCAGATTGAAAGTATTTAAGAATTTGACGAATATTGCAACCAAATAGAAACGAGAACGGGGAATGACGCAGGCTTCTAGATGAATAACTCTATAATTTATAATGTTTACTGAAGATTGTTAAACTTTCAAGTTTAGTGAGCGCAGGTGGACAGGTTGTGTATCCCAAATTGAAGGAAGTTATCGAAAAGGTCCGTTAGGAAAACTATGCGCAAATGGGAGGGCAATATTAAGACTTATCTCACAGAAATAGTAATGTACTGCACAAATCGGATATAGTTGGATAAACACACAAGTCAATGGAAAGATTTTGTGACAGTAGAATGAACCTACATGTTCCATAGGCCATAGATGTAGTTAGTTAGTTTGTTGGTTAGTTTGCATTCTACGTACCCTGGTATAATCAATATGCATCCCGGAAATTGCTTATAATGTGAATATTGTATTCAGTGACGCTGAGTCAAGCATATTCTTGAAAAAATGTATAAGATACATATTTATAAAATGTTCTGAACTACCTCATATTAATACTGATAAAATATTTTCATTCACCATGGATTTTCAAAATGAACTATTGTCATTATTTACAAGGCTGTATTAACTTCCCTTCTCTTTCCATTATGATTTAAGTTATTTTCGGGAGTGCTGTATTTCGATTTATATTTAGCTATAGTGCTTTTCGTGTTGAAGTGTAAATGAAATGTAGATTGCAATGTAACGTCGTGCCAATATGCCATTTACGCTAAAAAATTGATGATTTACAAACTTGAAAAATGATGATGTATTTAGTGAAATAAGAGGAAGCGGTATAACCTTGTGAAGACCAGCAAAATCCTCAGTGTAAACGCCATAAAGGAACAAGTGATCCTTAGTGCCTTACGTGAATGCTCTACCATAGACCCGCCTGCTACAAATTGTTCTCGTTGTGAGTGTTCCATGGTGTAAATTATGTTTGCCGTTATTACTTGCAAGATTATAACTTAGCAAACATAGTTGTATACAATCCCATTTCATTGAGCTTATTGCCCAAGTGTAAGCTTATAGATTGCTATTTTATTCTTATATGTATGTGCTGATAAGGGAAAAAATAACATTTTTTACCCTTCAGTAAATGGGAAAGAACGTAAAGCAGTCCCATACAACGCAATGCAACGACACTCAACAAACATTTTCCTCCTGATATCTCCAGATAAAAATGATAATTTTAACTATCTACTGTTATGATGTTTTGTTCTTCTGAGATTGGCGTAGCAAATGTGTACACTTTCTTTTGTGAAATAGTAATTGAGATCACTTCTTCACTCTCCACCCAGTATGACGAAGTTGGTTCGGAATCCAACTCCCTTTTAGCCTCGGTATTGAAAACGTCTTTGGCTTACTGGTTCGAAGATGATGAGAAAATGCACTAACAGTGGTAGAGCTTGTACTGGAGATCGAAACCCAGGTAACATATGAAGACTGTGAGTTGAATCTAGATAGGTGGGATAGCTTGACTAAATTAAAGAGACCATTCCATTTTACATTTTATTTATAAAAATAAAAAAATAAAAAGGAGAATACAGATGAATTTCACAAATCGGTTACTTGGAATTACAACTTAAAAGTCTTACTACATCACGTAAATAAAAGCACAACCCTACATTACCCAATGGGTGCTAGAAGGTTTTTATGCTAAACCGCGATTTATTAAAAATAGTGAAATTGAAACTTCGTACATCGCAACTTGCATTGGCCCAAAGGGAAAAGTGTTAATTCTCAAACAAGGGATGTGGTCTCGAGTTGAACTAACTTCATAGTTGTAACTAAACATTCTCAAGGTGCTCATCCCGAGTTGAAGGGGAAACTTAGAAAAAATAATCACATACCTGATCTTATACAGAGCGGCCCTAACTAGGGAAGACACACTCTCGTCAACTGTCGGCTGCAGAATCAACCGGACCGGCGAAAAAGCCTCGTTTATATAGGCGCTTCGTCCCACGCATTTCTGCCAGTTCTGACGTCGCTCGAACTCTACGTCACGAGCCTCGGCGAGCTTGGAGAACCTATTCTCGCGCATGCTCAATAGTGGCTAAGACATCCAGTTTCTCTATGATTTTTCCCTATCACGCCGGGGTTGGAATTCCTATTTTACATTTATTTTTACAGTTTTTATTTCACGCATAGCTCCAAATACATAATAGATTTCATGTATTTATCGCTTGCGTGGTATTACCTAAATATTGCATCCGGGGACCCGGCGCTGTGATCTGAGTAAATCAAAGCCAGGGCCATACCACTATTACATGCGTGAGGGTTGGTGTCAATGAGGCATCAGGTTGCTAATTCAATCTGAACCTCAACTGACTCCGTCCTCCCTTTCTCTCTTTTCCTTACTGCACACACAATTTGAAAAGCGCGGGCGTCTCGCCCCATAATTTGAGTCCGGCTTAGGACTTAGAGGCACAACTGTGTAACAGTTATCCGCCGACCTCGGTAAAAAAAATAAACAAAAAAAAATGTCGAAAGTTATCTTCCTGATATTTATATCCAAATACAGAAACGGTTGTCCAAGGCGAGTTGCTGGGAGTTAAAGGGCTAATATAGATGGGCCTCACGTAAGGCGCTAAGAAACTAAAAACAAAACTTTGGATATTATGAACGGATAAATTGCAAAAGAGCGGGATTGTAAGATTTCATGTGTCTTACTATAGTACGTTTAAATGTTACACAATTCCACTAAAAAACATTAGATTGAAATATGTAGGATGAAACCTTACAATCATGGAATCCTTCTAGCTTATACATATCAAGAGGTTTTCGTGTGAACTCACAATAGTAGATTTTTTTTAAACCAACTCCTAACCATATTATTAAGCATGACTTCGAACCGATTATGAGTACAACTTCTAGTATTATAAAGAAAATTAAGATTTTGTGAGTTTACTGATTTGCTAAGTACAATTATATTTACTGTACTGAGTACAATTATAGTCATACGTGTTGAATGTGATTGTCTCAGGCTACTAATTTTATTCAACTCTAAATGAAAGAAATTCAACACTAAATACACTCAAACAAAAGTAGCGTGAAGCGCTTTAAGGTTTAACTGAGATGGACGATAAAATTACAAGAGTAGTTTTCATTTGTGACAGTATAAGCCAAATGGAAAACATGCAATGATATAAAATAGTACACCTGATTGTGTTTCCTTAGTTCTTAAAATATTGCGGGGTTGTGCCTCACAGTTTGTGAACAAAATTTCTTATGTTGTTCCAATATACCAGTTATACTTCATAAAGCATAGGCTATACTCTCCTTTCCAGAATCAAGTGAATATGACATTAAGGAAAATATAACTTTGAAAGTATTTGAGTACTTCATTACATATCTGGTAATATATTTATTTGTAACATAGAAGCGATTGCATACTAAATGATTAAATCGCATATGTAAAATAACTTGAATAATTAACAACTAGCGATTAAAACAGTTGCTTAATGCTTAATAAATGTTTTAAGTGCGTCTATACGCATTTTATATTAAACTCATCCTAATGTTATCGAAGAATAGATCTTACATTATTAGCTATTGTTTTTTACATGGGTAATGCAATAAATGTAATATATTACAAACTTACTGTACAGCTCTGCCCTATACAAGTTGATCACAGTATGTACACGTGTTTTTATAAACTTTTACTCAGTTTGATTGCTATTGCGACCTCGATTTAGTTTCTCTCATCCTGTGTGGTCTGCAGTACGCGGGACACATTGATATTTACGTATACTGACAATATACAGTCATTACAATCGATTAGCGCATTTTAGCGCACCTAAGGTTTACATATAACAACTCTAGACTTCTTTTCATGAATCCATAAGGGGTTGTGTCAGTAAAGGGGGAGACTGAATAGTTGAAGGACTGACCCTATGGTTAGTGTGTTAGTTTACGCCCTAATGGCCTATGATAATAACAGATACAAATTCTAATAATCAGGGGTGCAGTTACATTTACTATACTAGAGTACATGCTTTTACAGAGGACTGTATAATGTTTCTTTTATAATCAGGGGGGAATGTTAGAGGGGTTTATAGGTTAGTATTGTTAGTATTCCTATTCTTATTATTACAAAAAAAATGTATTGGTATTAGCATTCGTATTTTATGTCCCCTTTTTTTAAACCAATATGCTTCCTTGTGTAAATGTGGCCGGCCACGAATGAATTACCCTTCCTCTTCTACTATGTATAAGCTAGAAGGATTCCATGATTGTAAGGTTTCATCCTACATATTTCAATCTAATGTTTTGTTAGTGGAATTGTGTAACATTTAAACGTACTATAGCAAGACACATGAAATCTTACAATCCCGCTCTTTTGCAATTTATCCGTTCATAATCTCCAAAATTTTGTTTTTAGTTTCTTAGCGCCTTACGTGAGGCCCATATATATTAGCCCTTTAACTCCCAGCAACTCGCCTTGGACAACCGTTTCTGTATTTGGATATAAATATCAGGAAGATAACTTTCGACATTTTTTTTTGTTTATTTTTTTTACCGAGGTCGGCGGATAACTGTTACACAGTTGTGCCTCGAAGTCCTAAGCCGGACTCAAATTATGGGGCGAGACGCCCGCGCTTTTCAAATTTTGTGTGCAGTAAGGAAAAGAGAGAAAGGGAGAACGGAGTCAGTTGAGGTTCAGATTGAATTAGCAACCTGATGCCTCATTGACACCAACCCTCACGCATGTAATAGTGGTATGGCCCTGGCTTTGATTTACTCAGATCACAGCGCCGGGTCCCCGGATGCAATATTTAGGTAATACCACGCAAGCGATAAATACATGAAATCTATTATGTATTTGGAGCTATGCGTGAAATAAAAACTGTAAAAATAAATGTAAAATAGGAATTCCAACCCCGGCGTGATAGGGAAAAATCATAGAGAAACTGGATGTCTTAGCCACTATTGAGCATGCGCGAGAATAGGTTCTCCAAGCTCGCCGAGGCTCGTGACGTAGAGTTCGAGCGACGTCAGAACTGGCAGAAATGCGTGGGACGAAGCGCCTATATAAACGAGGCTTTTTCGCCGCTCCGGTTGATTCTGAAGCCGACGGTCGACGAGTGTGTGTCTTCCTTAGTCACGGCCGCTCTGTACAATATCAGGTATGTGATTATTTTTTCTAAGTCCCCCCTCGACTTGGGATGAGTACCAGGAGATTTGTTAGAAACACCTTGAGAATGTTTAGTACAAATATGAAGTTAATTTAACTCGAGACCAAATCCCCTCTTCGAGAATTAACACTTTTCCCTTCGGGCCAATGCAAGTTTGCGATATACGAGATTGCAATTTCACTATTTTTAATAAATCGCGGCTTAGCATTAAATCCTTCTAGCATCCATTGGGTAACGTAGGGGTTGTGCTCCCATTTACGTGATGTAGTAATACTTTCAGGTTGTAATTCCAAGTAACCGAATTGTGAAATTCATCTGTATTCTCATTTTTATTTTTTTTATAAATAAAATGTAAAATGGAATGGTATCTTTAATTTAGTCAAGCTATCCCACCTATCTAGATTCAACTCAAAGTCTTCATATGTTACCTGGGTTTCGATCTCCAGTACAAGCTCTACCACTGTTAGTGCACTTTCTCATCATCTTCGAACCAGTAAGCCAAAGACGTTTTCAATACCGAGGCTAAAAGGGAGTTGGACTTCGAACCAACTTCGTCATACTGGGTGGAGAGTGAAGAAGTGATCTCAATTACGATTTCACAAAAGAAAGTGTACACATTTGCTACGCCAATCTCAGGAGAACAAAACATCATAACAGTTTTATGCTGTTCGGTGTTCGCCGGGTAACAAACTGTGTGTTCTTGAATCTCTAAACAAATCTCTGGTGCTCATTCACTTTATAGGGAAACCAAAAATCTCAGTTGCGTTTTAGGGCAAATCGGGAGTGATTTTTTTATCGAAGAGTTTTCAATAGATAAAAGTGCACAGTGTACGCGAAGTTTTCTTTTGACTAGTCAAGTGGTGTATCGGTACTATGTAAAGTCAGTAAAGTTCAGTGGCGTACTTGGCCTAGGCGGTGTTCAGCCTATGACTCTGATATACAAGTATAATTTTTCTGCTCTAAGTAGTGCGATTTACAAAGAGTGAAGTAGCGACGAAAAAAAAAATTATTCTCAACTTCTCTCGCTTTAAGTTGATATAAGTCAGCGGAATAATCGCTAGGTTCCGCAGAGCAAGACTCAGTTTACCTCACGACGTTTTCTGTGTAGTAATGGAAATGAAAAATCGGGACGCGAGTGTTAAGACAGAATTCAGCATTTGTCTCATGTACTTGCAAAACCCTAAATCTGCTTATGCTTCTGCTCGCTTTGGTAGGGTCACAGTCAGTTTTATCTCTGGGCAACAGAACCTCCCGTTTTACGGGATGAAAGTTCGACTCGTTTGTCCGGCGATAAGTGGCTAATACCCTTACCACTTATTTGGGAAGGATCACAGGCAGTTTATCTCTAGACAGCAGAACCGCCCGTTTCACGGGATGAAAGTTCGACTAGTCTGTCCGGCGATAAGTGTCTTAAATCCTTTCCCATGCAACGCTTGGGGGTCACAGGTATCTTATTCTCTTGGTTTAACAGGGCCCCCCTGCACTAGGGGTGCACGCCCGACGGTTGCCTGGGAATAACTGCCTAAAACTCACCTTTATGCAAATGCAACACCAAAAATCAAAATGCAGGTACATGATCCAATGGTTGGATGATCGTAATTCCCCTTGTGAATTTAAAAACAAAATAGTTTAAAACAATGATGTTTTGTTTTTTTTAAAAAAAGAAAAAGAATACAAGTTAAAGAATAGAAGTAAAAAGTAAACTCATCATAAGTGAACAAATAAGCATTATCTGTTATAAACAGCTGTCTAGTCACTTTCCGTTTCACGTTCTAAAAAGTAAAGCAAAATTTATAAAGAAAGGGAAGTTGAGTATTTCAAGTTCAAAGGAAGTTAAATGAAGATATTGAAATAATAATAAGTATCTTAATACGTAAAAATTTGACGTAGCATTTCCGAGGGAAGTAGCTATCAGTGATTAATTTCTTACTATATCAGAGGAAATAAGTTGATTACCCACTGCCCTGGTTTAAGAGGCCACTGACTTGCGAAAAACAGTTTTATTCATCAAAAATGAGTTTCGCGCAAAAAATAAAAGAAAAACTATTAGATTTAGGGTAATCTCATTGTCCTAAGACACCCACGGGCAAGCACCGTTATATTTTGGATCGGTGGAATAATTATTATTGTATTGAATGCAATAAAATAAAAGTACATGGGCATTCTCCTCCTGAATTTGGCCGTTGGAAAAAGAATCCATTACCGAGATACTTGGATACCTGGAGTCAGCCCAGATATCTTGAACCAACGACCGCTAGCCCGCAAACTCCAGACGCTCCGGCGAGTGGCTGCGATCTAACGCCGCTGGCCGCGTCTAGTCCTATCCCGACTAGAAATGATATAGAGATAGAAAGTGCTGGTTCAAGTGAAAAACCAACGCCAGCTCCGAGGACGATATATGTAAATTCAGATACTGACGAAACCCCACCGGGGGTAGATCCAAAACCTCTAGTGAATGAAGTAAATTTAAAAGACGAACTAGAGATAGCCGAACTAATAACTGCAGGTCAGGAATGCCCTCAAGCAACAATTGAGATAGAAACAACAGCAGGTGTAATGCCTGATGTTCCCTCGAACCAAAGTCCCTTAAATAATAATAAGTTAGCTGATAAGGAAAATAGATTAAGTGACTTAGTGTTAAGTTCAGAAAATAAAGATATTGGTGTATCGAAAGAACCAGATAGCCCAGTAGCGCTATATTTTCCTATTAAATACGAACTGTCGGATCCTGAAACGTCGTTAGAAATGCAAAGACCGACCTTTCAATCTTTTTATGCTGGTACTAGTGATGAAACAGTTTATGCTGAGATCGGTCCTAGAACTATGTATGCTGACTTAAATACTGAATCACGAATCTCAATGAGTAAAGAGCCAATTTATGAAAATATTGGTCCCGAACCCAAGGCTTTCACGAATAA
The DNA here is from genome assembly GCF_964235325.1 of Thermobia domestica. Classification (NCBI taxonomy): domain Eukaryota; kingdom Metazoa; phylum Arthropoda; class Insecta; order Zygentoma; family Lepismatidae; genus Thermobia; species Thermobia domestica. The sequence continues at coordinate 245,669,053 of NC_137456.1, read as the reverse complement.
AGAGCCAATTTATGCAAATATAGGAACCGAACCAAGGGAAACGAAAATTGAGAACCCTGACGAGAATAACGAAAATGAATTGCGCTCTCTGACACAACCTAACGATGAAGCGTTCATAGACCAGAATAGCCATTCATTACAAATGGAACTGTCCCCGGCAGTAGGAAACTTAATTCGACCTTTAACTAAACAGCTACGGAACAAGAAAGTGCAGGTCACAGTTGTTCGTCGCCAAGGTGACGACGAAGAGAAATTATGTATTCTATTTCAAGCTGACCCCTCAGCCCCCTTTGAAGATTTATTACCTGAGGAAAATGTAGTTGGAAATTTTGATATGGAAATACAGACCGACGATTTTCACAAGGAAGATGTTAGCGTTCAGACCGAATATAAGTTTCCTAAAATGATCCGGATTGACACAGACCGTAAACTTAAGGTTATTCGTACAACCGCTACTCAAACCAATCCTGTCATGTTTGAAGATAGCCTTACCCTTCAAGAGAAACTGCAATATTTGGACAGTATAGATAACATACTCAGTGTAGTTAGTAAAGTTAGGTGGTCAAACGGAGATATTAGTAGTGCAGATTCAGATGGGGGTGAATCGTTGAAAGACGATTGGTTAGGTTACGAACTACAGAAATTACAAAACAAAGAAATAGCTCAGTTACTAGACGACAACCCGGAGTCTCCTCCTGCGTCATCCCTGGAGGATGAGTCAAAACCTTCATGGAACTCCGAAGAAGAACTCCGATATGACCATTGGGATCCTCCCACGGTTTCTACTCCCCGAGCAGCGAACCACGAACCTCCCACCGAGGACGCTGACCCAAGATATGACCTCGTCGCCCCTGCTCCAATTGAGAGGAGGTTAGGCGAAGAGAAGAAAAGTAATGATGCTTTTCCCTCAGTTTGCTCCGACCACCAGAAGCAAATTGAGAAAGAAGAAGAAGAAGATCACGATTCCAGGTCTGAGAGTAGAATAAACGAAAACATTGGTAAAATCTTAGATTACGCGGAATTTGGTGCGTCTGTAATTTGTTTAGAAGAAATAAAAAATAGAGACGATCCCTCAACCTCTCCAACCCAAAGTGAATCTAACAAGCAAACTGATAGTGTTAAGAGTATTGGTTTACAACCTTCAGCTAGTACTAGTTCTAAAGTTAGTTCCTATAATGAAACTGGTGAATCACCTGCGACCAAAGAAATGAAAAAGTACCAACAAGAGGAAAGGTTAGATCCTTTACAGATAGAGTTTGTTTCTCCACCTAGTAGCGTAATTACACCCACGACCCCAGTGGAGAAATTAGAGTTTAGCGAAGGGAAAAAGACAGAAAAATCAGTACTTAGCGAACAAGATAGATCCTATACATCAGAATATAGTTCAGAACAAACCTCCGAGTTAGAAAATAGAAGCGTAATTGATACTAACTATAGGTCCGTCTTTAAAAATTTTAATACCTCGGCTTCTTTTAACAGGTCCTTAGATTTGAAAGAGGAGCCCGTTTCACATTCATCAAGTGAAGATATGATTTCTGACGAGCAAAAATCAAATTTTTCGCCCTTTTTAAAAGTAGATCCTGAGGATAAGCCTCATATAAATTTAAAATCTGAGCAAGAAATTAAAACCAGTCCGGTTACCGAACCATCTATACCATATAGTTTTGTGAAACCTAAATTTACAGATACAGTTAGGACAGACCAAGCTAGCAACCCTCCTCACGAGGGTGACACTCAAAATTCTACTATTGGCGCTAAACCACAAGCCTTTAAGATCTATCCAAATGTTAAAATTCCCTCCTTCTCTGGTAATAAACATGAGTGTGTGGAACTTTTCCTGCAAGAATATGAATTAGTGGCTAGCATATACGAATGGTCAGCCATAGAGATAGTAAATTACCTTCCTTACTGTCTGAAAGGGGAAGCTTTCTCCTTCTATTTAGTAGATCTAGCAAACATTGTACCTTTAAACTATAACGAGATGAAGGAAAAACTTAAAAAGGCTTTCCCTAGTATTGAGTATACTGCAAAATTAGAATACGACGTTGATACCAAAAAACAACAACCCAAAGAAAGTACTTTAGCGTTCATTTATAAGTTAATAAAGGATTTGAAATTTTTACGAGGTTGGGTTAATGAAAGTGAATTGATGAGTAAACTTAAAATGAGTTTGCTACCTGACATCCTAAATAAGCTAATGCTTGAAGTGGATGATTGCGATAATCTCGAACAGTGCCTACAATATCTTAGAAAATTTCACACAGCACAAAGATTAGTTAGTCACAGAATTAGCCATGACGTAATATGGGAAAATGACCGCTTGGACTGGTCAAGCATTAAAGAACAATACCAACCTGGATTTGTACAGGTTAGTTCTTGTTACTCAGACGAAGTAGTAGCAGAACCGGGTTACAAAATGTATAGGAACACTCACCAAAATACCTATGGCTTTGGCCATGGGCAGGCACAGCTTTGTACAGTCAAAATAAAAATAGGAGACCGCTGGGCGCAAGCTCTTATAGACACAGGCTCTGAAATTTTGCTGGCTTCGAAAACCCTCTTACCCCCAAGATTTCCACTAACTGAAAGACTAAAGGGTTATGTAAAGCTTCGTGGCGTAGGTGCTCAGCCCACAGATTACATTCCTGTAGTGAAAATAGCGTGTTGTTTCAAGGATCACTTAAAAACAACCAAACGAAGGTTTCTGGACGTAGCTATAGTTGACCCACAGTTTTGCGCCTATGACGTTATTTTAGGGATAGATTTTTTGCACAAGTATGTCACCATCATTCATTGCAAATATATGGAACTAACCGATAAAGACGGGAATCATGTCGAAGATCTATGGTTTACAATCCCAAAAGGTACATATGGGTATCGTCAAGGTGTAATTCATACCTTAGACTTAAAACATGTTAAACGATACCCACTATCAGTAGGAAAAAGATCGTTTAATGATTTCCAATCAAGGCAAAACGATAATGCTAAACAAACGGCTTTCTCTATCCCCCCTCATAAAAAACAAACCAATTTATATGAAACGGAACCTCCCATACAGGAGGAAGGATCCGCCTCCAGAATTGGTCACCGGAAATCACATAAATCCCGTTGTTAGTGTACCTGATAAGAGACAAAAACTCCCTGTTAAGAAAATTACATCTCGCGTATTCGTGTGTTCCAGGGAAACTACAAAATTTCCCTCGGAGCCTACGAATAGAACGAATGGAAAAGTCGATAAACGTAAAAAGGCAAGACGTAAAAAAACTAAGAAAAGTAAGGTATCTTCCAGTGCTCCTGAGCTGGAACTTACCAATTCGCCTGACCAAAAAAAGAGGAAAAGGATCTTTGCAGCCTCGACCCTCAACCAGGCCCTAGTGGAACTTTGGTAGCTAGTTCTACAGAAAGTTCGAGTACAGAGATTATAACTAGAAAGAAAAAGAAAGCGTTTTATGCGACAAGAAATAGCAAAACAATCCAACACTCTGTAAAACCACCTCAGGCCTCACCGGCGCCTGATGAGCCTGTAGAGGACAAATCGAATAGAGGACAGTTAGAAACATTAGAAAAACGTTTGACCGCGCAAGGAAGTGTAAATGACCCAGCAACCCTCCCTGATCTAGAGAGCTCTGCTCAGGATCATAGTAAGAAAGAGGTCGTGCCAAACCCCTTGGGGATAGGCGACGAAATTTTTAATATCTATCCGGACACTACCTACAAAGTACACCTTCCAGCAAATGTCCGAGTGCCGTCAAAGGCTTCGTATGACATAGAAATTACCGCACCAACCGGGAACGTGCATATTTGGGAATTCTTACCGTCCAAAGGAATTCGATATTGGCACTCCTGTTTGATCCCAAGAGGTCCAGTTTTTACTGACAATGGAAATATTACTCTGACTATTTTTAATAGTTCAGATCGAACCAGATCTTTGTCTAAAAACCTTTATTTAGGGAAACTTGTTCCCCAGGCCGTGTCTTTAAATGACGAAACGGAGAATAACGTACAGGCCGTTAATCAAATCATACACCTTACTAACAAAAATGAAACAGATGACGTGGAAGTCCCTAAACAACCCCAGAAAGTCCCCCAAACAAAGGAAGAATTAGCTCAAGTATTAAATATTGGCCCAAACTTAAACCCAAAAGAAAGAAACCAATTACTGGACTTATTGATGGCATTTAGAGATGTAGTAGCCTGGGACAAGTCTCGTCTAACTGCGGCTACCGATAAATTTATGTGCCCCTTAGAGGTCATTACAGATATACCTGTTTCTCACCCCCCATATAGAAAAACACCAAAACAGAGAGAGATAGTAGCGGCAGAGATCCAGAGAATGTTAGACAGCAATATTATCCGGGAAAGTCAGAGTCCATATTCTGCACCAATTGTGATAGTACCTAAAAAAGATGGCTCCCCGCGCATATGTACGGACTTTAGAGGATTAAATAAGATATTAAGGCCCAATTATACGCCAGTGCCGCGTATAGATGAGATGCTAGCGTTTCTGAATGGTACCAAATACATAAATACTTTGGACATGCAAAGTGGATACAATCAATTATTAATCCGTCCGTGTGATATAGAGAAGACTGCATTCATCTGCAGCCGTGGAAAATTCGAATTTTTGAGACTACCATTCGGTCTAAGCACGGCCCTTTTTCAAAATATGATGAATATTATATTTGGCGACATTATGTGGAAGTATGTAATCTGTTATTTAGACGATTTGGTTTGTCCTAGTCCTTCTTTTCCAGCTTTAATAGAAACAACGAGAATTATTTTATCTCGACTCCGGGAGGCCAACTTAAACCTCAACCCTAAGAAATGTTATTTTGGTTACAAAGAAGCCTCTGTGCTTGGTCACATCGTCGGTAGACGAGAAATTTGTGTAAATCCCGCAAAAACGGAAGCTATATCAAAGGTGCCATACCCCACCACAGTCAAAGAAATACGTAGTTTTATTAGACTTTGTTCATTTTACAGAGCCTTTGTTCAAGGGTTTTCTACTATTGCAAAACCACTCATTTCGTTGACTAAAAAGAACGCCAAATTTGAGTTTGGAGAAACCGAGAAACAAGCATGAAATACCTTGAAATCTTGTCTTATCTCTGCTCCGGTCCTTGCCCACTTTGACCCAAATCAGGACGCCATAGTCTATTCGGATGCCTGTCGAGACGGAATAGGTGGATATGTCGCACAAATTAAAGAAAATAACAAAGAACACCCAATAGCTTATTTTTCGAAATCATTGTCACCAGCGGAGCTCAACTACTCCAAGGTTGAGCGTGAAGCGCTAGGAGTTTCTAAAACAATTTTGCATTTCCACTTTTTATTGGCAGACCGTCCCTTTATTGTGCGGACCGATGTTCACGGCATATGTTACCTCAGAAATAATAAAATGCTAAATTCCCGTTTCATGCGTTGGACCATCCGTTTGCAACCTTATCAATTTAAAATCGAACACGTCAAAGGCCGCAATAACGTGACCGCCGATTTTTTGTCAAGATGTCCGCTAAAGGATGAGTTACCCACAAAATTTGGTCAAAAAAAAGATTGTGCAGACGTGTGCAACCTAGTGTTATGTCCCAAAATAGATATCAAAACAATGCAAAAAGAGGACGACACAATTAGAGAATTAATACAAAAGAAGAAAGATAACCCTACTGATCGTGCCCTAAAACCCTATGTTGTAGTTGATGATGTTTTATACCAAGTCATGAACAAAGATAAGAAACTAGTGATACCGGAAAAGGCTATCCCTGACATATTACAAGAGGCCCATTCGTCTCCACTGTGTGGAGGCCATACGGGATTTTCTCGCACTTACTCTAAAGTGAACAAACGTTACTACTTTCCTAACATGGGAAAAATAGTTAAGGAATACGTGCGCTCTTGTGACAAATGTCAGAGGGTGAACATCCCTCGAGAAAAGAAACAAGGTTTTCTTCATCCCTTACCTGTAAAAGAGGAATTGTTTTCCCGTTGGAGCTTGGATATTTTTGGCCCGCTACATAGTAGCGCAGGTTACAGTTATATCCTGGTTATGATAAAATATCTTAGCCATTTCGCGATATTGGTCCCGCTGCGAAATATGAAAGCTCCGACAGTGGCTAGAGCCATGTTGGACGAGATAATCACGCGTTTTTGCCCCCCAAAAGAGGTACTGACGGATAGAGGAACGAATTTCCTCTCGGCGATAATGGCCGAACTAAATGACTTATTTGACATTAAACATGTTCTAACTGCAGCATTCAAACCGTCAACGAACGGACTGTGTGACCAATTTACCTCTGTCATTGCAAATTTCCTAACTAAGTACACGGCTAAACAGCCTACTAAGTGGGCGGAATATGTCCGCTTGTGCGCATATGCTTATAATATATCAACCTCCCCTATTAGGAAATATTCCCCATATGAGATTGTCTTTGGTCAAAAGGCAAGATTTCCCACTCAGTTGGACACCCAGTATCAATTCACAAAAATACAGGAACATCAAAAACAACTAAAGTTAATCCGTAAGATAGCCCAGCAGGCTATGACGCATGCACAGCAGCAGACTAAGTTACGAGTTGATCGTACTAGACAACCTATTAAGCTAAAAGTTGGTAACTTAGTATTGTGTAGAGACTATCTACCCAAGAAGGATATTTCTCCAAAGTTGACACCCAAGTATATGGGACCGTATTACCTAAGGAGTATTTCTCCCACAAATGCTTGTAAAATTGAATTAGTAGTAAACCCTAACCACACTCAGATTGTAACTATTGAAAGGTTAAAGAAGTATTTCCCCCGAGACAACTCACGCGAGCTGGAAGATTCTAGCGATAGTGAGGACGATGAATGTTAAGCGTATCAAATAGGTTGCCCATGAGACCTAGTCGCCTCAATTCAGACGATTTTTTTAAAAAAGGGAAATTTGGCGTATATTAACTAGTGAGTGTGTCGAATATCTCATATATCACATAGACCTCTAAAAAGGTGGAGTACATGTAGTCACATATGACCTCTGGCATACCGGAACACTTGCATACAAGGCTATAGATAGAGCCTGAAAGAAATACATTGTAAAAAAATAAGTTATAATATACTCTTCATCAATCGGAACCACAAAAAAATTACTTCCTGAAATCCATTCTCCTCTCCCCTCGATGCTGTAGACGGCATTAGACACCCCTGGCCTACTATGGGAATAGGCAGTCATCTTAGTGGGCGGCGCTAAAAAGTGATCTGAGGAGCAAATAAGTCATCTTTAGAATCAGGGCCCTTCCATAACTGCAATACCAAGGAAAAGTTAGACGCGTCACAGTAAAAGTTATGTCGAATTGATACCAAAATGAATGTTTTGCCAACATATTGGGATGAATATTTTTTTTGTTCTTTGTGTGAATGTGCCCGGGCACGAATGAGTTACCCTTCTTCTTCTCCTATAGGACTCCCAATATGCTGCCAAACACAGAGAACCTAGAAGGAAAATAAGTGTTGACATAGCTGAAAAGTAAAATGTTGTTAGTAGCTACTCACATTAATACGTACCGGTGTAATTTCTGGTATACTTAACTCCGACTTTAAGTATACGTCGTTACAGCTGTGGACTCCTCATTCACAGTATAGGATTCCATTCGTTGCCGCCGCCTGATTATCTCATTTCTTTCTTCGAGAAACCCGCCGCTCTCCCTCTTTGTGTCTAGGACTGCATTAACCTGGAAATTAAAGCAAAGTCAATATTGCTCGTTTTAGGTTGATCCGTTACTAACTTATGCCTACTTATGATACACGCGTGCTTACGTGTCGCTTTCTTGTGACCCAGGTTATCTACCTGTAAAAAAAAAGTGAAAAGGGAAGCTGGATTCCCCCCACCAGATATTTACATAGGTTACTCCACACAATGCCTACCCCATTTGTTTTTCCTTGAAAAATTATTATTTTTATTTATTTTTTCCGCGTAGTTCGGGCGGGAAGCATATTGGTTAAATTTTAAAAAAATAAAATAAAATAAACTAGAAAACGGAATAAGGAGAAATACGCCTTAGCCTTTGACATGATGTTCTCTGCTGCTGCTGTGGATTCCATATCCATATATATATGTGAAAATTTTTCTGCGACCCCTTCTGGGTGAACACAAGTGACATTATGCTGCTGTAAAAATGTCCAACCTCTTAGCGATGGCTAATCTATTGGCAAACTACGGCTATGTACTAGCATACTGGGCATATTGTACATAATGCATTTACAATTATATATGTATCGGTTATTCATTTTCTTAAAAGAATGTAAATAGCTACTTGTTTACTATACTTTGCTACATTTAGTCAGTAAGATTACATTACCTTTAAGTTATGTTCAGTTCATGTTGAATTATGATCAAGTATTAACAGTGATGCTCATTCTAGAATAATGTTTTCAGTATAATAACATTAATGATGTTTATCAAAATACTAGATAGTATTGTATCGTATCATTATTTCATTGTGGCAAGATAAACCAGGTTAGGTTAAGGCTACCATATGTATTTCGTAAGAACATTTGGGGGTAGATTGATCCCCCCCAGTTTTTTTCACCACCACTACACCACTACACCACTATACTCGTGTTTTTCAATCATCCCTGCGTAACTGCCATCATACAAGTTAAAATCTTAGCTTTGAATTAAAAGGCACACAACGCTGATAATACAACGCAGAGTGGTATTAAATCACGCTATCACTTGTACAATAATAATAATGATAATAATAATAATAATAATAATAATAATAATAATAACAATAATAGTAAAACACTGAAGGAAAATCATTACTTGTACATCAGGTCGTGGTGAATATCAAGACCCGAATACCAGAATCTTTCATACTCTACATGACTCACATTAAGGACACTCGAGCTCTGTCAGCTTGTTTTTAATGAATCTGGTATAAACTAACTAAATTCTATTCAGAATAAAACTTATGATTATACCCGTCAAAAGATTTTAAAACTACAAGTCAGGAGACTTTCAAAATTTGGTGGCCCCCTTCATAAGCGGCCCTGTTTAATAGGTGGAAAACACTGCTTCACAACAGCCCACGGCGTACACGAACTTTAGAATATAAATATAAGAATATAAATATAAGTGAAATAAAAATCAAAATAAACAAACAAAAGTAGTATTCCTTAAAACTTAAAAGTTAATCGAATAGCATTTTGGTTGATGCAAATTCTTATAATGTTCACGGGTACTGCAACACTCGTCTTTCGTTCTGCATTAAAACTAAAAGCAAATCACCTCTTATCGGGTGACGGAAGTGAGTCCAGCTGCTAACAAGGACTCAGGATGTTGTTGCGTGTAGCTTCTATACACACCAACATTTATAACGGGAAAATAGATAAATAAAAAATAGGGAAATGACATCACAACGAAATGAATAATAATAATAATGTTGTCCCGTAAATCATCATGTAAATTATCATAGTATTAGTTGAGCAATTGGTTCTTAACGATCCCTGGTTCGATCCCCCGATGGATCATTTCTTTTATCTCTATATCTTAATTAGCGCGCCGCACGAGCGCAAGTTTATATTTGAATTGGTTATGTGAAAGTAGGTTAGAATCAAATACTCAATAGACACTTAGTTTACCACATATCATCACTAGGGGTCCAGAGTTCGAGACCCGGAGTATTCCTGTCAAAATTAATTTCGTTGTCAAAAAGAATCTCACTTATCAGTGATTATTGGCAGTTACGCAATGGTATCTAACTTTGAAAGACAACAGACAAGTCGGAGATCGAATCCCGACTCACGCACTTTCTGTATGAGTGACACGCACACAACAACGTTTTTTGTTTTTTCTTAGGGAATCACTTACTAAAGTCACAGATAATGCAAAACGCACCTTTTATAATCACTGTTTCACTACGACTTTGGTCACTATCTTGCATTGTGGTTTTCCCTTATTTTAGTGATAATGAAAATCGGTATGGGATACTCCCAAGACACGAACCTCGATTTCGTTGCACAACAGAGTTCAGTACTAAACTATGTTATCACTCACTAGTGAAACGAATTGGTAACTTGGCGTGAAAAAAATTGAAAACGCATGCTTCAAAAATAATACATTAACAATTCAGGGAGATAGCACTTACCACGTAACAGAAGACCTCCCCTTATTGTCTTTGGAAACGTAAGTCTTCCCTTCTCCTCCTTTTGCATTCTTCGAGTAAAAGATGATACGTATACTCCAACAAGCTGAAAAATATGAACCACAAAGTTAAGATCTTATTTAAACTCGTTGGTTATCATACTTAATAATTAGCACAGTGGAATAATTAGCATCATACTTAATTTTGAGAAATTAGATAAATGTAACTATTAGTTAAATCCAGTCATGTCTAAACTACCAAGTTCGTAAAATTTCGACTATTAAGTAGCCGGGACACTACACTCAACTTCAGGTCCCCGCGTCCAATCTATAATACTATTTGTGTGTGTGAGAGAGTTTTTCGTTTCAGGCCTTTCCTTTCAGAAGTCTAACAGCAGAACCTGCCCAGGTGGGAAGAAGTGAAAGGACCTGCGCATTGGAAATAACTGAGTATTCATGTTCCTTTTTATATTTTTGTTAAAAGCTATTAGTTCTTAATCATTTGATTATCAATTTACTTGGAGATAACTGACTATTCATTTTCATTTCTTATGTTTGTTATAGGTTAAAGTTATTTTTTTTTAATCATTTGAATATCAATTTATTTAAAAAAAAGGGAATTTGACATTTTCCTTTGTTATTCTTACTAAGCTACCTACAAAAGGGGATGCAATATAATGAACAAATCAAAATGTGCCCAAGATAAGACTGCCTCCTTTGAGGGCCTCATTTGTCAATAATTAACTTTACAAAGCTCCCGAACCTTACAATATTAATTCAAGAAATCTATAACAATTGAGACACCATATTATTCAGGATTTAGTAAGACACTATTTAAAAAAAAGAGGAAATCAGCGTACAATAATGAAAAAAATATATGCATGTTAACTAAGAATTTTCTCAAGTGCTAGATTGCCCTATTGTGACATAAGTCTTATCTTGAACACTATGGGAACTTAAGTTGTAATAAAGCGTAAAAACTAGAATTGCAGTTCAATTACGAAATTGTGCATGTTTAAAATTTATATCAGTTTCTCTTGAGTTTGTTTTAAATTTTTAGTTTCAATTAATTGCCAGAAATTTTGACGATACTTTGGAACTAATCCTCTTAACTGGTATATTTGTAAAGGTAGAATTAAATTTATTTAAATCTTGTTGAATCTAAACTCTGTTTAATAGTTCTGTGGTTTACGAAGTAACTTAAAAGTATAGCATCAACTTGCTAAGTTTTATCCTTGTTAAAATTCAATTTAAAAAAAAAGGTAAATAATATTGACATTTCAAGGTATAAACGACCGTATACAACAAACTTTTCGTACTCATGCATAGCAATCCAAACGACTGACCACTCCTATCCTCTAAATTAGAAAAACAATGCAAATATACTTATCTGACAAAGTTAAGATGTCCCTGGTCTGAAGCCGACGTCTGTAACAGTTTACTAGATGTATTCTCTCAGTTGCGATGCAAAAACCGCCTTCTTTTTTCCCTTCTCTCTCCGAACATTCGTCAGCTGAGCTGATAATTTACAAGCCACTTATCATTACACCAAGCTGTATAATTAGCTAACTTCCGCCTCGCTGACACAATTCAAATTTCCTCTTAACACGCCACTCCTCAACCAGACTACATCTGAAAACAAAATATACGGCATATGTATGTCAAAATGGCAATTACAAGGTATTGCTCATCCTGTAAAGTACCTTGGATTTACTCACCATATGATTCATCACACATTAATCATAACAGCAAATGAAAAGGATATTTTAATAATTCACTTTCCTCCCTCATTATTATTCCACTCATGAAGAAACAAACCAAGTTTGGTAAATCAATCATCTTGTGAAGAACTTGTTTCCACCAGGATGTTATCTTTCTCTTCGCATCATTACCACTCAAACCCAAGAGGCACCCTAACAGTAATGTGTGGTCAGCGCACATACACTTATTTCCAGATTTCTGATCTAACTTGTTCATGGTATAAAATTGATTCTTAACCTCATAGTGAAATTAATACATTATTTAAACAGGTATCTTTGCCTAGACATTATCTATACAAATATCTATGCCTAGATTCTGACGATGTGTGGCCAGCACACTCAGGACATCTGAACGAAAAACATTTTTTCTATTCGAATCTCACTTTCAGATAGCCTCATTTTGGTAACCTTCGTAGGTTCCATCGATCACTATACCTTTCCTACACTGATGTGTGGTCAGCCCAGTTTAAAAAAAAAACAATTAATAGAAGGATACAGTGGACTTCCTATATAAAACAAGTACTCTGCATAAGCCAAGGATATTATATAGCGCATTAATGATTATGTAGTCTAATAGTCTCTTTGATTGCAGATCTCTATCCCTTGCCTTCCCAGTGTGATGTCTAGAGTAAGCCCCCCCTTACCGCCCTGGTATCTGGAGGTATCCAAGGATCCAGATCACACCATGTTGGGCCCATCCAGGGCTAATCCAGAGGGATGATATGGTAACCGATTACTGTTATTGATCGATCCATCCCTGTTTAGTAATGGACAACAGTGATCTAAAATCTGAACCTCCATCCGGTCACAAAGCATCCTCTGTGCCACAAAATATATAAACTCCTGCAGTGACAAGGAAATCTCGTTTATCTACGGACAGACTCCTATTTATCTACATCAAGTCATTGCTTACAGGTGAAAAACTCTTCTCGTACCAGGACAAACACAGAAATCTGGACAAGTGATAATACTCAATGTAAAAGTAATAAAAACTCTTTCAAGTCAGCGTTGTGACAACTCACAAGAACATTGTAACAAAACCTTTTTTCAAATCAGCGTTGTGACAAATCATAAGAAGATTGTAAGCAACGACAAGAGACTTTAAAACTTTCTCAATATATGAAATAACTCAATTTCATTGTAGTAAGCATGATTTAATGCACTAAAAGCCATGGACAGTTATTGTCTGAATATAGAAATTAAAATCCTATTGTTTGGTTAAGTAAAAGCACTAGTTTTGTTTCAGACATTTGAAGAAGCCTATATGTGAGTATAGTAATCGACTTTCCACATTTTCATTCCACCATGTAAAAGACCGTAATTTTTGGAACCCTCTGTATAGCTATCTTTTGGCAAACATCGAAGCGAAAAAGACAAGGAAGTAATTTATTAAATTATCCATTGCACATTGTAATCAACTGTTGCTCAACAACAGGTCACCGTGACGTCTCCATATAGAATTATTCTCCGCATAACTAAATTACTTACTCTATGTATTTAAGATTTAAAAACAGAAAAGTTCGCCACAAACGGAAACTTATGGTTGTTATCAGTCAAGGTTAGTTAAATTCAAAGGAAGAACGGAACATACTTCCGGTGTGTTTTAAAACATATCAACCATAGCTTATGTTGTAGTTAACTTTTGTGTTTAAAATCTATCCTATGAAACAACAAGAACCACCAACATGATGAAACATGATGTAACTTTACTTCGTAAATTTCCTTTGTAACCACAAAGAAATCCCTCTCGATTTCGAGTTGTGTTTAAAAAAAAAAGGGGGACATAAAATACGAATGCTAATACCAATACATTTTTTTGTAATAATAAGAATAGGAATACTAACAATACTAACCTATAAACCCCCCTAACATTCCCCCCTAATTATAAAAGAAACGTTATACAGTCCTCTGTAAAAGCATGTACTCTAGTATAGTAAATGTAACTGCACCCCTGATTATTAGAATTTGTATCTGTTGTTATCATAGGCCATTAGGGCGTAAACTAACACACTAACCATAGGGTCAGTCCTTCAACTATTCAGTCTCCCCCTTTACTGACACAACCCCTTATGGATTCATGAAAAGAAGTCTAGAGTTGTTATATGTAAACCTTAGGTGCGCTAAAATGCGCTAATCGATTGTAATGACTGTATATTGTCAGTATACGTAAATATCAATGTGTCCCGCGTACTGCAGACCACACAGGATGAGAGAAACTAAATCGAGGTCGCAATAGCAATCAAACTGAGTAAAAGTTATAAAAACACGTGTACATACTGTGATCAACTTGTATAGGGCAGAGCTGTACAGTAAGTTTGTAATATATTACATTTATTGCATTACCCATGTAAAAAACAATAGCTAATAATGTAAGATCTATTCTTCGATAACATTAGGATGAGTTTAATATAAAATGCGTATAGACTCACTTAAAACATTTATTGAGCATTAAGCAACTGTTCTAATCGCTAGTTGTTAATTATTCAAGTTATTTTACATATGCGATTTAATCATTTAGTATGCAATCGCTTCTATGTTACAAAAAAAATATTTTACCAGATATGTAATGAAGTACTCAAATACTTTCAAAGTTATATTTTCGTTAATGTCATATTCACTTGATTCTGGAAAGGAGAGTATAGCCTATGCTTTATGAAGTATAACTGGTATATTGGAACAATATAAGAAATTTTGTTCGCAAACTGTGAGGCACAACCCCGCAATATTTTAAGAACTAAGGAAACACAATCAGGTGTACTATTTTATATCATTGCATGTTTTCCATTTGGCTTATACTGTCACCATTGAAAACTACTCTTGTAATTTTATCGTCCATTTCAGTTAAACCTTAAAGCGCTTCACGCTACTTTTGTTTGAGTGTATTTAGTGTTGAATTTCTTTCATTTAGAGTTGAATAAAATTAGTAGCCTGAGACAATCACATTCAACACATATGACTATAATTGTACTCAGTACAGTAAATATAATTGTACTTAGCAAATCAGTAAACTCACAAAATCTTAATTTTCTTTATAATACTAGAAGTTGTACTCATAATCGGTTCGAAGTCATGCTTAATAATATGGTTAGGAATTGGTTTAAAAAATATCTACTATTGTGAGTTCACACGAAAACCTCTTTATAAGTATAAGCTAGAAGGATTCCATGATGGTATGGTTTCATCCTACATATTTCAATCTAATGTTTTGTTAGTGGAATTATGTAACATTTAAACGTACTATAGTAAGACACATGAAATCTTACAATCCCGCTCTTTTGCAATTTATCCATTCATAATCTCCAAAATTTTGTTTTTAGTTTCTTAGCGCCTTACGTGAGGCCCATATATATTAGCCCTTTAACTCCCAGCAACTCGCCTTGGACAACCGTTTCTGTATTTGGATATAAATATCAGGAAGATAACTTTCGACATTTTTTTTTGTTTATTTTTTTTACCGAGGTCGGCGGATAACTGTTACACAGTTGTGCCTCGAAGTCCTAAGCCGGACTCAAATTATGGGGCGAGACGCCCGCGCTTTTCAAATTTTGTGTGCAGTAAGGAAAAGAGAGAAAGGGAGAACGGAGTCAGTTGAGGTTCAGATTGAATTAGCAACCTGATGCCTCATTGACACCAACCCTCACGCATGTAATAGTGGTATGGCCCTGGCTTTGATTTACTCAGATCACAGCGCCGGGTCCCCGGATGCAATATTTAGGTAATACCACGCAAGCGATAAATACATGAAATCTATTATGTATTTGGAGCTATGCGTGAAATAAAAACTGTAAAAATAAATGTAAAATAGGAATTCCAACCCCGGCGTGATAGGGAAAAATCATAGAGAAACTGGATGTCTTAGCCACTATTGAGCATGCGCGAGAATAGGTTCTCCAAGCTCGCCGAGGCTCGTGACGTAGAGTTCGAGCGACGTCAGAACTGGCAGAAATGCGTGGGACGAAGCGCCTATATAAACGAGGCTTTTTCGCCGCTCCGGTTGATTCTGAAGCCGACGGTCGACGAGTGTGTGTCTTCCTTAGTCACGGCCGCTCTGTACAATATCAGGTATGTGATTATTTTTTCTAAGTCCCCCCTCGACTTGGGATGAGTACCAGGAGATTTGTTAGAAACACCTTGAGAATGTTTAGTACAAATATGAAGTTAATTTAACTCGAGACCAAATCCCCTCTTCGAGAATTAACACTTTTCCCTTCGGGCCAATGCAAGTTTGCGATATACGAGATTGCAATTTCACTATTTTTAATAAATCGCGGCTTAGCATAAAAACCTTCTAGCATCCATTGGGTAACGTAGAGGTTGTGCTCCCATTTACGTGATGTAGTAATACTTTCAGGTTGTAATTCCAAGTAACCGAAATGTGAAATTCATCTGTATTCTCATTTTTATTTTATTTTATTTATAAATAAAATGTAAAATGGAATGGTATCTTTAATTTAGTCAAGCTATCCCACCTATCTAGATTCAACTCACAGTCTTCACATGTTACCTGGGTTTCGATCTCCAGTACAAGCTCTACCACTGTTAGTGCACTTTCTCATCATCTTCGAACCAGTAAGCCAAAGACGTTTTCAATACCGAGGCTAAAAGGGAGTTGGACTTCGAACCAACTTCGTCATACTGGGTGGAGAGTGAAGAAGTGATCTCAATTACGATTTCACAAAAGAAAGTGTACACATTTGCTACGCCAATCTCAGAAGAACAAAACATCATAACACTACACACTGTTACAATCACAACCTATTTCACCTAATAGCTAAATGTTTCAGGAAGTGGCTCTAACAATTATCATCCCCAGACACTGTTCTACAAGTTATTACACTGGGTATTAACGTGACGTATTGTCTTTGAAATTCAACTTTTCGTCCAGTTTATCACGTTGTTGTTTTGAAAGATATACCAAACAATTGCCCTTTCTGACATTTCATCTCGTTTTGGGTTCTGTGTATTAGTTTACTATTTACAAGGACTTTCGAAATCATATCCACCCTATATATATTATGTATTTATAGGTATGCGTATGGATATATATTACTGAAATGAACAATAACATGCAAATCAGACGTTTGTGAGTCGTGACCTTGTAGCTGATTGAGTAGTTAATTACTTATTAACTATGAGGGTTGGAAAAGTTTTATTTTGGGAAATAACTATTCGCAATCATGTCTTTCAATGCATAAAAGGTTAGAAAAATCCGAGACTATGAATTCTTTTCCTGTAGTTGTTTTCAGAAAGAATGACCCTATATATACATATGAGAGATTCTCAGTTTGGCCATTGGCTTTTACAAACCAACTTAAGCTAAAACAATTTTAAAATTAATAACATTACTATTAATGATGCCCATTATGGAAAAAATGTTAAAAGGAGGATAATTTCAAGCCTGCCACTTTTCCATATAAATACCAATGGAGTAAAGTTTCACGTTCTTAATAATTCTGCCATACGAGTTTCATGCTTTACCACTCTGCTAATAATTCGTCATGCAAATACAGTAAAATAAACTATCAGTTCCAGAAAATAAAAATATAATTTTATATTTCTATACTTATTGATATAATTCAAATAATGGGAAAATAATGCTTGACGTCTTTTCTTCTTTGGAAATTAGAAGTTTCGGTGAGGGAAATAGTAGTAATGTAAATCGGGACCGCCATTAGAAATGATGAGATAGCCTCAACTTGAAGAACAGTTCGTGATATTTTCCTCATTGACGAGGGTCTATACAAATTTAAAGAAGGAAATCTCGAGTAAGTCATTGTGGCACTCACACAAGGAACGCTTCCCTATACGGGAATTAGTATAATCTGTATAGTGTTACATGTAACGGTTTGAACTAACAAATAGTTTAGGTAGGAAATGAAGTAACGCGGTAGGTAAGTGGTTAGCGCAATGAACATAATTCGGCGGAATCGATTACAAATCCCGATCAGGTTCAAATTTTTCGAATGTTTCAATATCAATTTTAATGTATATTCAGTGTGACAAACAGGATCTTTTCCTTTCCAGAAAGAAAACGATGTTGGTACGAGGAGATTTGGAGAAGGTTTGTCAATGGAGGCAATCATTTACAATCTTTTTTCAGCAGTGGTTCAAGATTTGATATTTGCATGTACTTTCAAGAATTTTTCTGATTCATGCATGATCAGAACTTTTATTTCTCTTCACATATAGTATATAACAGAATAAACCTATACATACACAGTAATATTGATAACCATATGTTGTGTTCATTTGACAACACAATCCGATGCATAGGGATTCGCCTTAGAATGGAGAAGTGTTAGGTTAGTTACCTACTTTGTAATTTTACCTGCATAAACACATTGCTCAAGGCTTGCAACTACTGTCACTGCCGAGAAAAAATGCATGTAATTTGTGTTGCATCTGCCCAGGCTTTCTCACAACCGCAATTTATATGGACCCCAAGTAATGAAATTGAAGCACTTAGTAGGGGAAGATATTTTTGTTGGTGGCTGTAGATATGTAATCAAGGAAGCCAATATCCTCACATCCACGAGAGAGTGTTCGAATATACCTGTGAGAAACGAGATAATTCTTTATTTTTCTCCTTTACTCAAATGCTAATAATCTAAATCTTACCTGTTGTTGAAAACGGAACTATATTTGTTGAAGAGTAATTGTGTTTCTCTCAAAACAAATATAAAATTATTTTACTTCTCCATCTCTTTAACTAAACTACTTATCACTGAACTATATAACTCGAGTTTTCCACTATATTTATAATCATGCGACAACAGACACTTAGTTATTTCAAATGAAGTGATTTGTAGTAGAATATTGCTAGAAACCAAAACAAACACTTCGCATCGTAGCAACTGTCTGTGTCCTGTAAAACATTTCTCGCCCACAATCAGGTAATAATGTCCTTTCCAGAGGAAACAGAAATCATATCAGTAGTACAATAAAACATGTAATTATAGATTTGGTTAGAAATGTTATAGATTATATAGTATGTTTGTTTGAATACGGTAATTGATAACAATGTTGCGTGTTATTGTTATTTTAGCTTTATATTATCCAAACCAAGAAAGAAAATAAATCGTGACTCTCTATCGAGTGACTCTTAAAAAGAAATTTCATTTGGCATATATACATTTTATATCTTATTGCGAAATATACCTCACTTCAAAATATCATAAACTAAATCATAGAATTCAATATATATATATATTTTGTTTTGAAAATATCTAAACAGTTATTTGAAATTTAATAGCAATTTACGATTAAACGAAGTTGAAGGAGTTGAGTTGAGTTGATTTTCGTTTAGCGTCCCTTTCAGCAGCGAGGCTATATGAGACGTGGACCTACTGATTAACGTGGAATCCAAACCACATGAGCTCCCGCCGGGAATCGAACCCGGGTCTCCCACGCCAAATGCGCGTACGCTAACCGCATAGCCATGGAGGAGCTCAGAAGTTGAAGGAGTAACGTGAGTTATGTGACAAATGTATCAGGTGTAAATAAAATAGTGGTGGGCACAAAAACCGGTTTTTCGGTTTTCGGATTTTAGAAAAACCGAAACCGGTTTTTGAAAATTTTAGCTAGTTTTATTTTAGGGATGGGCAAAACCGGTTTTTATAAAAACCGAAAACGGGTTTCTATAAAAATCAAAACCCGAAAAACCGACCTTTCGGTTTTCTCCAAAACTGGTTCGGTTTTTACCGAAACCGGTTCGGTTTTCTTCAAAACCGATTATTGGTTTTCTCCAAAACCGGTTCGGTTTTTCACCTGATCCGGTTTCTGTTTTCTTCAAAACAGATTCCGGATTTTTCCATAACTTGTTCTATTTTTGACCATAATGGTGTTTCGTTGTTCTCCGGAAACCGAATCCATTTCCACAGAAATAAAGTTTTATGTTTTTTCGAAAAGATTTCACCGAAACCAGTTTCGGTGAAAAAACGAACCTGTTCTGAAGAAAACCGAAATGTCGGTTTTTCGGGTTTCGGTTTTTATAGAAACCTGTTTTCCGTTTTTATAAAAACCGGTTTTGCCCATCCCTTAAATAAAACTAGCTAAAATCTTACATACCGGAACCAACTTAACAGTACAGTCAATCCATTCTAAGTGATCAAACATGTGCCGCTCGACCATCTAAAAAAAATCTATTTTTTCATGAATGTTCATACTGTATCAGAGAACTTTAAAATTACGATCATTCGATTTTTGAACATGTCCTAGGAACGCAGCATTACCCGCCATTTTGCGTTTCCCCGATTTTAGGCGTTTACGCTGTTTCGAATATCTCAACATGAATTAGTCAATTACTCATTGTAGCTTCGGAAATTTCAAGGTTACTTATTAAACTAAAACTGACCAAAGCAGTATATGCATTTTAAGATTATATATATGTGTTACAGTTCCTGCTATGTAACATAGCATTCCTCAGACACATTATGATAGAAATGTCCAATTTTGACACCTTATGTACAATATGGATGTAAGACACGCGCACTTTCTCTTTATAAAACATAAATTTTGAATTAATTTCCTTTAAAAATTATTTTTACATTACTATAAATGTAAACTATTAATTGACTCAAAAAGTAAATTTTTAAATACGGTAGACACTTTCTCTATTTGCACATCTGTTATGAAACTCTCAATTAGGTGTTTGTCACTTACACTTTCTATTCGCTATTGCCCATCAGCTGTTCTCAGTAGTACTCCTGCTCCAACAGCTCGTGTTGATCCTTTTAATTTTTTCTTTCTATTTTGTCTGTCATCTTTTTCTATAATTCATGTATTAACAGTCCACTACACCAATTCGTCAACTTCCCCTTCAGGTATTTCTTAATCCACTGGGTTTCTTTCCACTTTCTTATCACACTCCTTTTCTCCCTTTCTAATCATTTATTCCTTCTTAATCTATCTCATGTCCTGTTTCTTTAATGTGTCTATATATTGCGTTGGTCTCTATTTTTAGTCTAGCATCATCCTTATGTTGTCTTATGCTTTGTTCTAATTTCTTTCCTGTTTCCCCAAGTTATTTCATATCGCACTCTTTTCATTTAATCTGGAACACTGATCCCTCCTCTTCAGATCTTATTTCCTTTTCTTTCTTCTTTCTTTTCTCTGTCACTAAGTCTATTGTTCTCTTTCCTCCTCTCCTGTATGTTTAATACAATCCTTCCTGAACAGGTTGTCAGCATCTCCGTTTTCTCGCCTAAACTTTCAATACCAAACCATCCTTTCCCTTCTTTCTCTGCTTCTTCCTCTTTTCTTTCTCTCTTTCGTTCTTCTAAATCTTCCCTTCTGTATATGTTTCCCTTTAATAATTGGCACAGTATTTCTATGTCTTCTTTCCTTCTATGTTCTTTGCTATCTATCATTTCAATTCTCTTTTTCATGTTCTATATAAAATTCTGTTTAGTTCCTGTGTCTACGGCACTCCTCTTGTGACAGTATATCCTGGCTTCGCATTCTTTCCTGTAGCATCCCGTTTCGAATTTCCTCTCCTATTTTCTCTATAGTCATGTCCGTGAAGTTGATTTTCCTTTCTTCTTCTATCGCCATGTAAAGGATAATCCCTTTCTCTTCGTTCTCAATATTTTTTTTACCAATTTCGCTGTCTCTTAGTTTCTTTCCATATTCCAAGGAAATCATCTACATATCTACAAAACGTTATAAGATTTTGTTCTCCTTCTTCTTTAACTTTCTGTTCCCACCTGTTCGTTACAATCTCTGCTAGTACCGGACTCAGTCTCGAAACTATGATTAGCCCCTCTTTTAGTCTCACCAGTCATGCATAAACTTTTCTTTTATATCAGTTTTAGAGCCTTCAACACCTTCTCCTGTTTCCATTTCTTATAATCTTATTTTTCATTTCTTCTTCTATTGTTTTTAACACGTACTCCCTCTTAATGCTTGAAAACATTGCCTTTGCATCAACATTGAATAACATTATTTTCTCTCTTCTGTCTCCCAATCGTTCTAGGGTACGTTTTACATCCTCTCTCTCTTTCACTCTGCTACTCTCCTGTCCTTCTCTTATCTCTTCTGCAATCTGTTTAATTTGTTCTTCCAGTGGTTCAAAAATGTTGTTCCTACAATTCATCATCGGTCTCAATGTAATTTCTTTTTGATGTATTTTTGTGAAACCTTTCATATTCGGTTTCCCAAAAGATCGATATTTGTGAGAAAAGAAGTATTGAGAGATATGAAAAAGTGGGAAAAGAAATTTGAAAAGAAAGATAGAGAAAGATTGAAAGAAAAAGAAAAGAAGCTTGGATGGACTGAGCAAAAACGTATGTGCAAATAAGGTAGTAGTGATAAGAAATGTAAAATTACCAGACCAAGAAAATAAATCTTTGGAATTAGACTACAAGTTTAAAATGAAGAAAGAGAAGATATGTAAAAGAGGTAGTATTCACAGTATAGCAAGCAGTTATGGAAATAAAAGAAAAGAGAAGAGAGAAAGAATTAGGAGAAAATCAGTGGTCATAGTAAAACAAAACATGAAAAGAAAAGCATTAAACCTTAAGAAAGAAGAGGAACAATCATTAAGAAAGTTAAGGAGAAAAGGACATTGTGGTAGAACAGACAGATAATGGAGGATCGACAGTGGTAATGGAGAAGGAATGGTACAAAAAGAAACTGCAAGAACTATGCGATGGCACGTATGAGGATATAGATGTGTAGTGCGAGATAAAGATGTGAAAGATCATATAAGAATGAAAATGATCTAGGAGGGAGAAAAAGAAGGTTTCATGAAATTAATCAATAAAACAGGAAGAATAACGAATATGAAAAGTTTTCCAAAAATACACAAAAAAGAAATTAAATTAAGACTGTTGATGGGATGTAGGAACATTTTTAAACCACTGGAAGACGAAATAAAACAGATTGCATAAGAAATAAGAGAAGGACAGGAGAGTAGCAGAGTGAAAACACAGATAAGTTAAAACTTGTCCTAGAACTAGTGGGGGACACAAGAGAGAGAACCATATTATTCAGTGTTGATGTAAAGACAACATTTTCGAGCATCAAGAGGGAGTACGTGTTAAAAACAATAGAAGAAGAAATGGAAAATAAGATTATCAGAAAATGGAAAAAGGAGGAGATGCTGAGGGCCCTAAAACTGATGTGGGAGAATAGTGTATGCATGATTGGTGAAACATTGGTGAGACCACAACACTTATGTTAGGGTCCCTCATTTCCCTAACATCCTTATCATGATTTGGTAGTTGACTTGATCTTGAGTTGGTCTAAAAGAAGGGCCATTCAAGGTTCGGGACTGAGTCCGGTACTAGCAGAGATTGTAATGAACAGGTGGGAACAGAAATTTAAAGAAGATGGATAACAAAATCTTATAACGTTTCATAGACATGTATGATTTCCTTGGAATATGGAAAAGAACTAAGAGACAGTTGGAGAAATTTGGTAAAAATAATTGAGGACGAAGAGAAAGGGATTAGGCTTTAAATGGAGATAAGAGAGAGGAAAATCAATTTCATGTACATGACTATAGAGTAAATAGGAGAGGAAATTCGAAACGGGATAGTACAGGAAGGATTGCGAAGCCAGGATATACTGTCACAAGAGGAGTGGCGTTGACACGGGAACTAAAGAGAATTTTATACAGAAAATGAAAAAGAGAATATAAATGATAGATAGCAAAGAACAAAGAAGGAAAGAAGACATAGAAATACTGTGCCAATTATTAAAGGGAAACGGATACAAAAGACAAAATTTAGAAGAACGAAAGAGAGAAAGAAAAGAGGACGAAACAGAGAAAGAAGGGAAAGAATGGTTTGGATTGCAAAGTTAGGCGAGAAAACGGAAATCCTGAAGGCCTGTTGACGACGGAAGTTATTAAACATACAGGAAAGGAGGAAAGCGGATAATAGACTTAGTGAGAGAGAAAAGAAAAATGAAAGAAAAGGAGGTAGGATCTGAAGAGGAAGGAGTAGTGTACCAGGTTAATTGCTAAGAGTGTGATATGAAATAACTAGGGGAAACAGGAAAGACATTAGAACGAAGGATAAAACTACATAAGAATCATGCTAGACTAAAAATAGAGAACAACGCAACATATAAACTAATTAAAGAAACAAGACATGTGATAGATTGAGAAGGAATAAAACGATTAGAAAGGGAGAAAAGTAGTATGATACGAAAGTGGTAAGAAACCCAGTGGATTAAGAAATACGTGAAGGGGAAGTTGTCGAATTGGTCTAGTGGACTTGTAATACATGAGTTATGAGAAGAGATGATAGACAAAATAGAAAGAAAGAATTAAAAGGATTAACACGAGCTGTTGGAGCAGGCGTACTACTGAGAATAGCTGATGGGCAATAGCGAATAGAAAGTGCAAGTGACAAACACCCAATTGAGAGTTTCATAACAGATGTGCAAAAAGAGAAAGTGTCTACCGTAATTAAAAATGTACTTGTTGAGCCAATTAAAAGTTTACATTTACAGTAAACGAAAAATATTTTTATTGGCAATTCAAAATTTATGTTTTATAAAGAGAAAGTGCGCGTGTCTTGCATCCAGATTGTATACCAGCTGTCAAATTTGGATATTTCTGTCATAATATGTCTGAGGAAAAATATGTTACATAGCGGAAGCTGTAACACAAATATATAATCTTAAAGTATATTTACTGCTTTGGTCAGTTGGAGATGTATCTGTTCTAGAAAATTGAGAATTGCTGGGCGTCTCCAACTTGTGAACAGCTAAAACTTTGATCTCTAAACATTTTTGCCTAAAACCGCATCAAAGAGTGAAATTTGGGGCTACAGTAGCAACATTTTTTGGACATTGAAGACATGTGTTGGAAAGACGAAACGACTGACATAGATATCTGAAATTATATGTGCATGTAGTACGGGGTTATAAGGTTATACTAAAAATATTGCACACGTGTAGCTGCTTCCGAAAGCCTGAAGAAAATGATCACTCAGTGTAAACACTGATAGGGGAAGGTGTATTAAAGGAAAGGACAACAGCCTTCTGCATCAATTGACAGTTAAAAGAAGAATAATCAGAATTGAATATCATTGATGTAGCAAGCAGTAAGAGAAATGAGTTCTTAGGGACTTTTCTTGCCGAGTGCATTTTGACTTTTTTCGCCTTCTGCTGATAGTGGCATTCTTCACCAGTGCTGCTGTGTGTGTGATAAGACAGTTAGTCACAAATAGACGAAAGAAACGAGCATCAGAGACTTAACTGAACAAAATATTCATCCTATTTTATTTTAGTTCACAACAACGAGTTTCTAGTTGAATTTGTGAGCAAAACACCTCTTACAGTATGACGTCATTCCTCAGTATTTGACCCCCTTCTGTTCAACGTATACTAAAGGAAGTAACTATTCCCAAAGTTTCAGATTTTTTTATCCAGGCCCATTGCAGATATTGGACATTGAAAAATGCCGAATTTTCATAATTGCCGAACTTTACATTTTTTCAGGCTTTTCGATGCAGCTACACTTCTGGAAATATTTGTGTATAAGCTTATGAGCCCGTAATACATGCACACAAAAATTCAGATATCTGCTTCAGTTGTTTACTCTTCCCAAACATGTCTTCAATGTCCATAAATGTTGCTACCGTAGCTCCTGAATTCACCCTCTTCAAGTGGTTTTAGGCAAAAATGTCTAGAGATCAAATTTTAAGCCGTGCACAAGTTGGAGACAACTAGCAATTTACTATTTGCTAGGACAAATACATGCTGAAATATTCAAAACAACGTAAACGCCTGAAATCAAGAAAACGGATAATGGCAGCAGCCCCTGTGTAGTCATTGGATGTTGTAAAAACTAATTAATTGTAGTTTTGAAGTACTCCTATATCAACTCAACATTTCTGAAGAACTATTTTTTTTAAAGAAAAGGTCGAGGAGCACGTTTTTTTTTCTCTCGATCACATAGCATGGATTGAACCTGTAATAAAAAAATCTCACTCATTCGAGAGATACCAATCTTCAAATAGAGATATTCTTTGAATGTATTCTGTAAGGAACACATCGAAGAAAATTCAAAACATATTTTCGACTTACAAGCTGTCTATAAAGTCCATTTAAGAGATACAAATTGAGGTGACATATTTTTGTTAAAAAAGGTATGATAGCAAAATTTAACACAATAATTAAGTAACGATGTACAGTATACTGTAGAAATAAGTGTCAACCTCCCGGATTTTAGTTGGTTTGGATATCGAGAAAATTCGGCATTGCATGAAATGTGGCTTTAATAGTATTTTGCTGATTACATATTACTCAAATCTATCATTTTCAAAAAGTAAGGTTTATGTCAAACTGACTAGTTATGTCTAGTTTACTGCTTGAGTCAGTTAACAAAGATGATGGTCTCAAATTATCTTCAAAGAATGTAGTCGTTACATTCACTGAGAGATATGATTGTGAGATTAACATAATTATCACTAGAAGGACTGGGAAAGTTTACCTCCATTAAGGACTAAGCGGTCAATTTGACCACTATATTATATTTGAAGGCGGAAGCGGGTTATCGGTTATTTATTGGATATCTTCTATTTTATGACATCCGATTACCAATTTACCAATAATAATTTTTAATGGTTTAATTACTTCATAATGAGTTACTAGAAATAAAAATGTCTACATAGTGTAGTAGAATGTTCTTTTACTGCAGTGTTATAAGTATGTGATATATACAGATATGTTATATATTTCTACAATAAAGAATATAAATTTAAAAAATCTTGTGTATTTCTTATAGACTAAATTTTGAAACATAATTTAAAATGGTACTTTGCAAAGAAAATTTTGATGTAAATGTTTTAGATTACCACAATGTCCTGTATTGTCTACAAAATTATAACAGACATATGCAAGAAACTATTTTTTTAAACCACATGAGTAAAACTATATTTGAATAAATTTTCAAATACATTCAATCACCACAGAATATCTATTGAGTAGTGATTGAAATCTGTTTTCATGTTATACGGAAACAGTTTACAAATAAATCAAACAGTTTTCTGTCGCAGTCTCTCTCCCAAATTAAACACTCAATGAGGAATGCACTTTTTACGAAACACTTGCCTTCTGATTTTACCGACACATTTCCAACAAATACACTTCTTACTATCTTGCATACATCATTAATTTTATTGCCATTACACAGCAGAATTTTGGATTGTTTTATCACCTTACACTGTGGTTCCTCTTCATCATCCGAGAAACTGTCATCCTCCTCCTGTACATGCTTAGTTTTAGTCAAACATTCTGCGAGCTGTCCCAGAAATTGTCTTCTTCTTATTATATTCCCGTTACTTCCTTATAGACAATCCAGGAATTGAGACATATTATATCCATCACATTATAAAGCATATGAACCGGCTATCTCCTACTAGGTGATCTTACAGAGCATTTCCGCAGCATTTGGTATACGAGCGACACATTTTGTTGTTGTTGAAATAAAGTACAGTCTCAGATCTCTTCTCATCTTGTGACACACGAACTCCCTTATGCATAGTACTGAAAATAGATACACTCCTGTTGCTCTTGCATTTATATACTGTCAGTATGTTAGTAACAGGGACATCTAGTGATGAACTTTTCCTGGAAACTTAGATCGTAGTAACTACAAAGCATGAATATATATATATATATATATATATATATATATATATATATATATATATATATAATGTACGCTCTGTAGTTACTACGATCTAAGTTCCCAGATATAATGAAAAGTTGATCAATATATGTCCCTGCTATTAACATTATATATTATATATATATAATGTATGAGTGTACGCCCGCGCGCGCGTAAAAATGTTATTCCACTAACAATAACTTTACACACCATCGCAACGAAATTACGTACCATTAATTGCAAATAAAATGTGTTTTCAGTGTAAGAATAAGCAAGCGGTCAAAATGACCGCTTTGTCCTTCTGGGGGTATTGGAATAGAGTGCTCCCTAATGGCGTGACAGACTTCAAAATTTTTTAACATAGCCTACTCTATAAATGATAAAAAGTCAGAGACTTTCAGATTTCTAGTTAAAATGGTTAGAGAAAAGCAATAGGAACAGTAACAAAAAGGGTCAAATTGACCGCCCTGTCCTTCTAGTGTTATGAAGTTGTGTGTAATTGAGAATTGTTATTAGAATAATGCTCATTAGGGGATAAAAAAAGGTATGGATAGACCAAGGATAAGCATAAGAATGTGTCATAGATGGATGAATTTGAGGTCGCATGTACTTCATAACGACATGCATTAACTATGCTCTCATCTGGTGTTTCATTCTCTTAAGCACTTGTCTTGTTGAAGGTAAGAGAGACATTAGAAAATGCAGGTCTTCATCGTTATCCAATTCCTCTTGCATTCTTTTCTCTGCTATTGTTCTTCCGTGGAGACTGTCTTTAAGACTGTCATAAACACTCTCCAGTGGATCTGTGTTCTTCCTTTATCTTTAGACTAGCAGCAACACAGATCCCTAATTTGGAGATTTAGTCAGCTCTTCAGTGCCTTCTTTTACTTCTTTTTCTTTATGTTCATCCACTACATTACCTGAAATATTACTGATTGTTTCTCTATTTGTTACCACTGGTTTTAAGAATGGATATCAAAGTATGTGTATCTCGATCTTATATCTGCCCCTCAACCAGATTTTTCCCTTTACCTTTTATTTCTCAAAGGAAGCGCAGTCTTACAAGGTTCGCGACACAGTTGTCCCGCGCCTTTTGGGACCAAACCTAGTGGACATTGCAGAACTTGACTTCCGATGTGCGGAACGGGTTGGCATTCGCCAGACTAAAGCCTGGTTTAGGAGTAAACGTCGTTGGAACTTCTGTAGAACTGTTCGATTCTGACTTTCCCAGGGTGGTTAGGGTTCATTTCTATATATTCCCAAATAATACTCTATGAGTACACTTATGTAACCCGCAATTTGACTCCGTCCGACTTCCGTTTCAGCTGGAGCAAGAATAAATGTGGAAAAGTTCTAAGCATTCCTTCTCGACCCCTAGAAGGCGCAAGTTAACAATGTAGGTGTTATAGGATGTAGACTATCTTGGTAGTAGGATGTAGATGGAATGTAGATAGTATCTTGGATGTAGGATGTATTATAGGATGTAGACTATAGCTAACCAACACGACTATCTTGGTTTCTCTGGGCCTAACATAAACCATTTATTTTTGGTTGCAAAGAAAATGAGTACAGGATTTCATCCAGTAATTCTACTCGACATAATCTTCAAAATTGTCGTGGTAATGATGTTCATAATAAAAATATCTGAAACACAAGTTCTTTTTACATCAAGCACATACAATAAAAGTAGCTACATCATAAGTGAAACATTCACCTGTAATTTGATCGAAGCAGAACATTTTGGGAGTGATGAATGCCCCAGCATCGCCGACGTCGAAGCCAGCCTTTGTCCAAGCAGATCGATTCATTTCACGAAATCTAGGAGAGCACAGTTGATGATGTATTAAAGATTGCCGTTTCATTGTTTGCTTTACCTGTTTCAAATCAATGTAAGGCTCGTCGCACAAGATGTGGTCCTCGATGTATCGTTGGAAAACTTTACGTTGACGGAAGTGGTTGTCCTTCGTTCGTACATAATTCGGGAACTTGTGGGATGTCAACAGTCATTCCAGTCGGAAACATGCTATCAATGTCTCCGTATGACTTCCACGAGTCGATGATCAGACACGACACTCGATCGCGTGGTGCTGCGTTGGGGTAAACATCTTTGTACCACTTTCCCAGGAGCTCCTTGGTCATTTTCCCGGACATCGAGGCGACAACGTAAAGATTTGCAAATGTTGCGAGGAGTAATCTTGGATTGGCAGGAATTTTGCCAGATTTTGGATGTAAAATTCCGTTAGCACACAAAATCGGTTCAATTGTGCAACTGTGCTTTGTAGAATTAACTTACTGGACACCGACTTCGATGTGCCTTGAATCTTTGATTGCCATAGTACGCCCTGTGTGCATTTCCAGTTGAAAACCAGACACATTCATGTTGAAAACGCTATCGACACCGTACCGGTTGGTCTTGTCATTGACCCGCACTCGGAATGCTTCCAATTCCTCGGTTCGTTTAGGTTCTTTGACCAACTTTGAACGTGTGGTGATTTTCGTGATTTTATGTGATGTCAAGTCGTAGGTGCGCTTGAATCTTTGAATCATGCGGTCGCTTGCTTTGAAAATCGGAATACCACCGAGTTCTTTCGCTCTTGCATTTGTCCAGTACTTGATTCGAGTGTCATGGAAGATTTTGCGATTGTCTCTGGCTTTAATGAACTTGTCATAAACATGCTCGTAGCATCTCACAGCTTTTCCTACCGACTACCTCCTCTTTGATGTGCTTCGCACCAACGGTTTAGTGATTTCCGAGTCAAGTCTTCATTACTGCCAACGAACGAGCATTTTGACATGACGTACTTGACAGTTTTCCAAGTCTTCTTGACAAGCTGAAAATCGTTCGTCCTCAAGGAAGTGGCTTTGAACTTTTGCTTGACAGTAGGACCTTCACTAGATGCTCTACGCCGATTTGTAGGACTTGACTTGTCTGGAGAATCGACAGAAGTTGCTGGGGTATTCGAATCGTCAACCACAATTTGGAAATTCTCATCACTGTCAGGCCCAACAGATCCAATGTCAAATGTTTCCATGACTTCGACATCATAAACGTCACTGCAGTTTGCAGCCAAGACCATGTCCCAAATAATATTAGCCAGTTCGATTTCCTGTTGATTCGATCGTGTCTGCTCAAATTCCCGTGTGCGCAGACGCTCCTGGAGGAAGTGAACAATGTTCGCAGGATTGATTTTATTCGTCACTCGGGTAGCTATGTCGCTTATTCGGGATCCCGCACATGTCTATCTGTCAAACATTACGCTTAAAGGAGAGTCTACTATAATCAGTCACTCTTGATATACACTCACAGGATGCAGAGTCCACACAATCAGTCCAAACGCACTGCTAATGTAACAGAAAACTCTCTTCCCAGCCATTGCCATAGGACTACAACAGCGTTAAAACACACACTTGCAAAGAAACAGCAAGAACCAGCGCGAAACAGCACAAAACCACACTTTCACAAACTAACTCTACGGTCAGTTTCTCTGTAGTAACAGGCATGCCGGTCGGCCTATGCGGACTGCTTGGCGACGTTGCAACGGCGGTTACTGCTAAACCGGGCTTTAGTCTGGCGAATGTCAACCCATTCCGCACATGGGGAGTCAAGGTCTACAATGTCCACTAGATTTGGTCCCAAAAGGGGGGGGGACAAATGTGCCGCGAACCTTGTTAAATTATTCTATTTCCTCAGCAGATCGGCTTCTGTAATTAGAACTTTTTGTAATATGTGTTCATGTAGCGAATTATATGTAAATTTACGTTAATGCCAAAATAAAGAAGACTTAAATATCTATTCCGAACGTTAAATCCACATCTCTTTATATCAGGGGAGCTTGTTGAGTTGATTTTAGTTTAGCGTCCCTTTCAGAAGCAAGGCTATATGAGACGTGGCCCTACTGATTAACCTAAAATCCGAACCACATGAGCTCCCGCCTGGAATCGAATCCGGGTCTCCCACGCCAAAGGCGCCTACGCTAACCGCTTAGCCACGGAGGAGCTCCATATCAGGGGAGCATAGATAGGGGTATCTACTCCATCCGCACTGTCCCTCTAGCTTCAAATTTTAAGAAAATTTGCGTACTTGTAGGCACAAATACACAACAATATATCCTTTCTTACTTCGAACCATGCTCGAATCCCCCAGAATACTTGGATCCCGCATGAGAGTAATCATGGGAAACCCTACTTCATATTATTATAAGGGATTCGATAAAAATTGTCTATTTTATGTTGAAGATGCTTTCAAAAAATTAATTACAATCCACTCACTCACTGCCACACAATTACTATCTCTCTCATATACGCACATATACAGATTTAGGATTCTAGGATTTAGCTTTATGGGCTTTTTGGCATCTATGGTCATGTAAGACCGGCACTTTTGAGGGATGATGTCCCTCGGCAAGCACACCATGCGGGGAAAGGGAATGAAGGAAGCGGCCTGGGACCTTTATGTTAGATACCACCCCGGCATTTGCCCGGTGAGAATGAGGAAAAGCTCATTCAGGAACTAATGGTCTGAAAAAGCATTTTACACTTTTTCGAACAAGTGTCCCTACCAGAAATCGAACCTAGGACCGCTAGCACCGAAAGCGAGAGCGTTAGCGACTACGCTACGCGGGGCCACGTACATATACGGAATATCACGTAACATAATGTTTGGAGAGACCACCTGGATAGTGTCAATCATGAGCTTAACAAAGTTATTCTAGTCTCAGGATTTTACCTTTCCTTTTCCAAAGCAGAAAACAAATTATTTCCAAAGATAGACAAGGGTAGATATTTGAAAGATAATACACAAATATATAACAAACAAAACTTATAACAAAATAATTGAAACAAATCATTAGAACCTTATTCTAACAATACAAATTTTACAACATCAAAAAACTGTTAATTATTGTTATAGAAATTGTATATAGAGTACAATCCCTCTAATCCGTTAGCTATTAGACTGGGGTATGGTCGGCAAGCAAACAATTTCCGATTATGAGAAAATATAGAAAAAAACGGATTTACAGCAAAATGAACAATCTATAAACTCATTAATGATTCTATTGTTCTCTACAGTGAAACAAGCGAACAGTAAGCACTAAAAACTGCAGAATACAGTACAGTGATCATGCACCAAACGAAACGATACAAGAGATGAACGATAAAAGAAATAGCCTAGCACCAAAGTATATATACTGAAACAGTTAGTAAACAGCAATTCCGCGACGGCAAGAAATGACAATGTGTCTCGTGAGTCGCCGACGAGTCACAACAAGTTCGGCTTGGGCACTTTCGGATCAACCGTAGGGCGGGCTAGAGGAGTTCTACTGTAGTAGGCTATTCTATTAATTGAATTTATTTTTCTTAAAATTTGTGTTGTTAGATTTTGTATTTTCATAGGAATTATATACGTTATTATTATAGTAACATGCTGTTAGAATAAGGTTCTTATAATTTGTTACAAAATTTAGTTATGATATTATGGTTAGTATACTAGGTATCAGTGGCAGATCTAGATGCTAAAAACATGGGGGCTGTCAGATCCCAGAGTATGATAGATATATCATGAGTTTACTATAAACTTTCAAAAATATGTAAATACTACCAACACATTTTGGTTTCAAAAAAATTGGGGGCGCATAGGCTTCACGGCCCCGGGCTAGATCCGCCACTGCTAGAGGTGGCGAATCTTTTTAGGTTTGAGAGAATTCATTGGGAGTCCCTGCTTCTCTTTACATAACACTAATAAACAGGAAGCATTGGATAGTACAATAAATAAACACAATTGACAAAAATTAAAAGTTAAATATTAAATCAATGTTTGCCTGTTTTTATACTTCATTTTTTTATTTATCAGAAATTGGGAATTATTCCAAAGAAACATGATTAATTCAGGCAGTTTGGTAGAGCACCTCGGGCTACCTGTCAGGAGTTGGCAGTCGACCAGTGGATCGTGGTCAAGGTATTCCGATCCTTATTGTTTATGAATTTCCATAATATTATAGAAACAGGAGAATCGACTGCAACTCAAAAGTGGTAGCACACTTCATCTTTGAGGTTTCTCTGGTCTCCGTTTTCTCCCCTTCGGGATCCAAATTATGTAAAACAACTGAAATGTACATAACGCATCTCCTGTAACTTTTCCCCTGTCATGCGTCACCCTGCCTTTTCAGATCCACTTTTACACCGAGGTATATCACATACTTTAACGTGGGAACGATATAAATAAATTACAAATATTATTGGGATTTAGTCGCATAGAATCATCCCGTATATAAAGTTCCACTTGACATTGTAACTATCCAAGTCCCACCACACAGAAGGTTTCAAGGATACAGTATGTTAACATCAATTGTGTCATTATTGTTCTTTATTACAGGTATCTTTATTGCAAGTGGATATACTTTGGAAGAATTGCTTTACATTTTTAAGAGTAGTACAACATTATGTTCCATAATCAAAAATGTTTCAAAAGGGTCTGGAACTTGCTGAAGTAAAGCTGTATGATACAACTCAACAAAGATAAATGGCTGCATATTGCACAAGATTTTCATAAGGATGCAACTTTCCACGTTGTTTAGGTGTAACAGATGGAGAGCATAATCGATCATTAAACGGGAAAATAATTGCTCACTCTTTTACAATTACAAACATTTCTTTTCTATTGTCGTAAGAGCCGTTTCTAAATGGAACTATTGTTTACAGCAGTCGATATTGGTGAATTTGGAAAAAGCCCAGGTTCATCTATATTAAGGGATTACACGTTCTGAGAAATTTTGAACCGAGGCCGACTAGACATTCCTAATAAAAACACTTTAACTGGAACAATGGGTCCATTTTTTGTATCAGACGAGGAATTGGTTCTTTCAAAATACGTAATGTGACCCTTTGCCCGTAAGTGTTTGATAATGGAAAAGAAAGAGTCGTATTACCGTCGTTCCAGGGCCTAACGATATATTGAGTACACTTTCGGAATTCTTGCCAATAGGTGGAGAATTTTAGATAGGCCACTAAATGTATGATTAGACTTTTGTGTAACCATTGTGACAGCATGCGTTATACTGCATAACTTTGTCTGTGTTAGGGACGGTTTCACTTTTGAGAACAATCTCGGCTATGAAGGGTTGTAGGATGTTGAGGACTTGGGTGTAAGAACAAAGGAAGAGTAGCAATCGCTGTACGCATTTTTTACCGATTATTTCACAAGTGCAGGTGAAGAAGAATCGCAGAATTTAAGAATATAAACAATACACACCTGATGAACTATTTGGATCTATCATATAACGTACCTAGAAAGAAACAAAATACCCATGAAAAACAAAAAAAAAACTTTTATAGAAACAATTGTAGTAGAATCAAATGCAATATCTAATTATATTTTAAGAACCTTGTTTTACAAGTGATTTAACATAGAGTCTGTAAAGAAAAATGATGTAAGTATCCTCATGGAGCAGTTCACAACTAATAACTCGCTTTCAACAACAATTGGAGTTACACCTTTTCATAAATAACTGACTCATTTCATAAGATGTTATTCCCAATACATTTTCCTTGAGGAACCCTTCATACCTTCACCAATATATCGCGGAACCCGTAAAATCCCAAATCGAATTAAGGTCATAAAGGGCCTAGCGGAATAAGCATGTGAAAACTGCCCACAAGCATATCTGCACCAAATTTACGGTATCGATTAACATTTATGAGAAACTCAGTTTCCAAAAGTTTCAAACCCCCAGCGCTTTTGGAGGGGTGTTAGGAGGGAGGAAGGAAATTGAATATTTTTTCTCCTGAACGGCTGAACCCATTTGCATGAAAAAAAAAGATGTTACGTGTTCTCAACAAGAAAAAAGTCGGAAAATATTTTTTTTTTCAATTTTTGGGGTTGAAAATTAAAGTCAATTTTTTATAATTTAAAAAAAGAAATTTAGTGCAAGACTAATTGGGACACCCACAATTTTTGCCATTTTTGTCTTGAGATGGTCCCAGCAACATATATTGTTTTAATTTTTTTGCAAGTGTACCTCATACTGAAAAAAGGCAAATGTATAAAGGACTCCAAAAGTGCATTACCACCTCCAATTCTCCTTTACCTGCAATAGAATGCAACCCAAAAAGCTTGGCGGTTGGGTTGGTTGCGAATTCGAAAGACATTG
This sequence comes from Thermobia domestica, assembly GCF_964235325.1. Taxonomy (NCBI): domain Eukaryota; kingdom Metazoa; phylum Arthropoda; class Insecta; order Zygentoma; family Lepismatidae; genus Thermobia; species Thermobia domestica. The sequence goes on along the minus strand of NC_137456.1, from coordinate 245,633,407 downwards.
CACCAAACCTCAATTTTGTAACAAATATATCAGTGTGGGAAACTGCAAATTAGAAAATACAACAAATTGTCAATAATGATAATTTTATTATCTTGACGGAATTGGATGGCATCAAAAGGTACAAAATGATCTTACTTAAGCAGTTCTAACAAGATGAATGGTAAGAAACCGATATAAGCGGAAAGCATTTCTCTCCTCCCCCCAAAAAAGAATATCATAAAAAAGAAATGGTTTCATAATGTAAAGATTTAATATAAAAGCCCACCAAAAATTTTTGGGCTTTTATACCCGAAAGGCAAGAACAACTGAATCGAAGTGAATGAAGTTGTGCACATATATTGCAGACGTAAAATGAGGTACGGGTTTCGTATTTTCATGGAAAAAACGGTTGGGTGGGGAACGAACCCCTGCAAACATTTGATCACGAAATACAGTATGAAAATTGCGAGTATGCCTAATGTGTGAGGGACATGAAGGATAGTAACGAAACTTTACGTATGGACAATACGCAAAAATAAACGAGTACGGTTTTCTATTTTCTGCGGAAAAAAGGCTTCAGAAGCAAAAGAACGCACTACAAAATTTTGAACGTTGACGCCCGAAAGGTAAGAAGAAGTGAACCAACGTCAATGAAATTTTGCACAGATATTGCAGATACACAAAGAGGGAATACGGGTTTCGTATATTCCTGAACAAAAGACACTTGGGTGTGGCATGGACCCCTCCAAACCTTTGATCACGAAATATCAAAATTGCTAGTAACTGTATGTCAGATGTCTGTAAAGGACATGACGAATTGCACAGAAACTTTGCTCATGAACAATACGCAAACAATGAACGAATTCTAGTTTTTATTTTCTGCGGAGAAACGGTTTTAGGGGGTAAAAGCTCCCACATACAGTTTTGAATTTTGACGCCCAAATCGCAAGAAGAATTGAACCGAAGTGAAGAAATTGTGCACAGATATTGTAGACACAAAATGAGGGAATACGTGTTTCTTATTTCCCTCGAAAAAATGGTTGGATGGGTACAGACCTCTCCAAACCTTTTATCACGGGTGGATGTGTGTAAACGATATGAAGAATTGCAACGAAACTTTATGTATGGACCCGCTGATCCCCCGGACCGCCTTGGCTACGTGCCTACATAGGATCTATATAATATCTACACACAATTTAATTTGCTTCGGTCCACTCCTTCCTGCGCTATTACGGTACAATTTACGTTTTCGGATGGGGCCTAGTCCCCAGCATTGTTTTTTCGCAAATATTAAAATAAAACACATTTCATTTATTGTTTTGCAATTTGTCCCTATACGAAGTTTCGTTGCAATTCTCAATATCTTTTACGGACTTCTGATATATGTTTATTTGCAATTCTGATATTTCGCAATCAACGGTTTAGAAGGCAAGTGCCTCACTCAACCGTTATCTCCAGAAAAATACGAAACCCAATTATCTCACTTTACGTCTACAATATCTGTGCACAGTGTCATTCAATTCTGTACACTTCTTCTTGCCTTTTTTACCTTAAGTTCCAGAATTATGCGTGGACGCTTTTGCCTGCTAAAACCGTTTTTCCGCAGAAAATAAAAGAACGTATTCCTTTATTTTTTGCGTATTGATAATACACAAAGTTTCGCTGAAATTCTTCATGTCCTTTACACATATCTGACATACTGTTTTTAGCACCTCAATATTTCGTGATGAAAGCTTTGGAAGGATCCGTGCCCCACCTAACCGTTTTTTCACGAAAATACGAAACCCGTATTCCCTCATTTTACGTTTTCAGTATCTGTGCACAATTTCGTTTACTTCGGTCCACTTATTTTTGCCTTTCGGGCGTCAACTTTCAAAATTTTGGTTGGGGTCTTTGCTCCCTAAAATAGTTTTTCCACAGGTATATACTGCTTAGGTCAGTTGGAATTTTAATAGCAATCTTGAATTTTCCAAAGCTGGAATGAATAATTTAGAAACACTAAACAAATATCATTTAATGAATCATAAAATATTTAAAATTGTAGTGAGAATAATATTTTCCTTATTGAGTTAAACAATAAATCCTACGAAATCTATTTATTTTATAGAACTTTCTTAGCAGTATTTCTGTTTATAGAGTTGAATGTATGTGCATGTATACATAGTAGTTGTTTGTTATTGTTGTTTAGTTTGAAAGAAAGAATGAATATGTAACCAAAAGTAGATGGAAAATAGTATATTATTATTATTATTATTATTATTATTATTATTATTATTATTATTATTATTATTATTATTATTGAAATATTTACATGAGGAAAACACGCAATATTTTTAATGGAATATTCCTTTCAAATTTTATTGCAATTTTTTATTGTCTTTTATATATTACAGAATTTTCTTATTTCCAAGAATAACGTTAGCAAAGCCGCTTCGGAAACAAACGAACCCCCGAAACAAAATCATATCACCAACAAAAATACATAATTCCTTTCAGATGCTTCTTGCTCTGTTAGAAAATCATTTTATAACATATTAGCATTGAAAGATGCCTTCAACGCTAAAACTAAACTCCCAGAGGCGAGCCTTCGTAACCACGCGTGCTATAGCAGCGATAGCACGAACGCCTCACTGCCTCAGCAGCATAGCCTGTAAGCCTATCTAACGAGCAATGATGCCAACCGTAGTGGAATTCCGTTACGGATAGCGACTTTTCTTTGCCTTGCCGAGAAAGCGGCGACGGACGAAAATAAAATAAAATGTAGTGACTTTTGAAAACATATCTTAAAACTTCCAATTCTCCGTCATAGCTTGAAAGATGTGAACAAATTAGGTTACAAAACATTTATGTTAGGTTAGAAAACATGTGACAAAATTTAATCAATTCGAGACTTATGCAGAGTCGTTCTCATGCGTGATTAGTGTCATACTAAAGAGTTTGACTAACATATATTTCCTGCAGTAATCACGCCTTTAGTATGAGGCCAAATCTATCTTGTGCATTTAATTCTTATCCAACAATAATCAGAGTATTGTTTTGGGAAGAGAAGGTCCACTTGGTGCAAGGTAGAAGTACTGTTGAAACAAAAGTATAGAATTTTTACGCAGATAAATATTATTTTATAGTAGTTTCTTGGGGAGAGAAATTAAAACAATCAGCATTAAAGGAAAAAAATACTTTTTCTTGAAAATAAATGTAGTAAATCATTTTATAAATTTTATATTTGATACAAGTATCTACAACAATTGCACACTAACCTTTGTTTAATTTGTGTCAAGTGACATCATTGTAATTATTCTTACATTATACTTCAGACGTTGTTGTATGCAGTAACGAATAAAACATATGTATCCCTTTTGTTTCATTTCTTCTATTTTTAAAAGAAAAATCTGTTTATAGTTCCAAGTGATGTTACACAATAGTAATATGTTTAGATAAACCATTGTAATAAAGTACTGATAAGCATTGACTGTGACTTTTACTTTAAAATTATTAACTCAAATAAGAATGAAATTCTTTTTTTAATTCATAAAATTTAGTGAAGTACTAAATCAGGGCTTCCCGTTTAGAATTTAAGCCTATTATTAATTTGAGAAATATTTTGGCGCACTTCCCAAGTGTAACACACAGATCTTTATAAAAGTTGGCAGGTCGATACTACATATAAAATAAACGAATACGTGTTTATTTTATAAAGATCTGTGAAATAAAGGGTGGCGGTGGTAAACGGTGGCGGCGGCTCAGTGATAGAGCGTTCACCTCTGGTGCTTGGGTTCCCGGGTTCGATCCCAGCCCACGCCAAATGAACCGTGTGCATGGGTTTTCTCGGAGTTTTCCCGTTTCCTCCCACTTTCTTCATTCCACCATTTCATTCATTACTCATCACCACCGTCTCCTTTAGCCTAACCGGCATAATCGCGGGACGTAAAACTTAAAGATTTTATTTTTTTCATAAGGTTTCTGGCTACCGTTTGCGGTCGTCCGATCAACACTTAAAAGCGTACTATGTACACAAACAGTTAATGGTTGTGATATCGTAAAGCCTGATAATTTTGCTGGTCAACGTCAGAAAGTAGGAGAAAAAAGCATGTATAGAATGTAAAGAGGATGGATCATTGATTGATACTGGTAAGAAACATATTCATTTGTAGTTCGTGCATATTCCTCCTGTAACCCTACTGTGGCGCAACGTATATTGTGACTGCATAGCACTTGTAGGTCTCGCGGTATAAATGACGATCGAAACTAAGTTGCCAACATTGACTGTGATAACACAATGCTGTGCTGCTTTTGCGTTTCTTTTTTCTCCTTGTCATTTCTGAGACGCCAAACGTGTTGTTGCTACTTGTTACACGCGCTGAAGTGGTTCCTGCGACGCGATGTGTTTAAGACGTTGACTATGTATTCTTATTTACGATAGAAATATGATAAGAAGTTTGAATTATAAAACAGTATTAAATTGGTTAAAAGGTGAAAAAGTACTAAAATAAAACTGTAGGCCTACGTGTAAATGTGTATTAGTCGAGGACGTAACTACTGAAAGTGTTGATTACAGATTTCCTCGTGGATCAATTTTATTACGCTAGAAAAACGAAATACTTGTGCGAAAATACTTGTAATTCACATTGAGCACGTTAGGAGGCAATGTTCATTTCAGATTTTTTCAGGGTGGATGGATTGAATAAACCATGGGTGAACATAGTGCTCCAAAAATTCTGATAACTCAGATTGAGCACGCTTGGGGAAATGCCCTGGAGGAAATTTCGAAGCTCTGGACCCTGAGCCACCTCAATAATCATCACTGACTGCCATTTCAATTATATGTTTATGGCCTTACGTCCATGTTTCCATCCTTTCCCTCTCCTTCGAACTGAACACTTGATACTTCTTCTATGGCGGCGTTTTGTACTAGTTTTGTACCTAAACCCGGAGTTTTGCGCTCTCATCGTTTTCGAGCTAGTTAATTATTTTAATTTAGAATGCCTTTTCAGGAGCGTGGTTTCATAAGACTTGGACTCAAAATTTAAGATGGAATTCGAACACAGTAATCGTTCAAATTTTGTAAGGGACTCCCACCGAGAATGAAAGCTGGGACCCCCTGCACGAAAGGCATGCGTGCTAGCTACTGAACCAAGGGAAAGAGCGTCACCGTTTTTGAATATTTTCAAAATTAAGTTGTATTTACATCTTACAAGTTGTGTGTACTTGCAATATAAGAAATACACATAAATTAAAATTATAAAGAAATCTTAACAAAATCTTTTTAAAAGTTTAAGAACATGTTAAGAAAAGGCCAACATTTTTTCTCTCTCTCCTATTTTATGGTGCTATTTGAAAAGTATATTTTAAAACGACTAAAAAAAGTTTATACTCGCACCTACAACTTTGGATACCAAATAGCCTAGTTTTCTTTTAATGCATAAGCTTACATTAATTAAACTCAAAAGTTGTATTCTAATTTGTTTTTAAATGGTATCAAAAGTGCCACTCTTAATCTTAGAATTCCTAAAAACTATTGACTCGACCTTAATATAAGCAATTTTCGATTACTTTTAAAATGTCACCGTTCATTATTTCTCAGAGATGAACACTAACGGCAAGAAAACTGTCATTATCCATCTCAGCGACTGACCCGAAAACTATGAATTCAACACGAATGTTAATCTTTCCAATTATTTTTAAAATGTCACCTCTCCCATCCCCACTCCTTGGGATGCTAAGGTATCCTTACCCTCTCGAGTATTTCCCTGCAGATTACAAGACATATATGCATGAAGTTTAGTTTGAGTTAAACCAAGTGATACATAATTATCTCGGAGAAAGTATTTCAAAATTAATAGAGGTGAAACTTGAACCGGAAGTGGCAGTAATCAACGACTTGCTGTTTACGATTGATCACTATAGAGCAAAAGATGTTTGTAGAAAGCTAGAAGCGGTTTTCGAACATCGATTAACTGTTCTAAGTATGAATATTATCTCTATTCTTGACCCACAAATAAAACAGGAAGTGGTGGCGATTAACCGTTTTCTGTTTTTCACGTTGATTGGTATGGAAGAAAAACTGTAATAGGTAGCAGAAAGCTGTGTTCTGTAATCAATTAACCATCTCAAAATACATGTTATCTCCTTCCTTAACCCTACAGTAAAGCAGGAAGTGATAGATATCAACCCTTTCCGATTTTAACGTTGATCACTGCAGAGCAAAAACAGTAACCCGGTTTCCTACAATCGAGTAAGCATTATAAGAATAGACTTCATCTCCATCCTTTATCCTCTATTAAAACCGGAACTGGTAGATATAAACAACTTCCGATTTTACGTTCACAATACAGTAAAAACGGTAATAGATAGCAGGACGCTGTTTTCTGCAATCAATTAAGCATCCCAAGAATATAATAATGTCATCAGTCCATCTCTCTACTAACACCGGAAGTCCTATCACTTCCGATTTCAATATTAATTAGGAAAATATTGCATGAGCCTGCTTAATGTCTTTATCAAAGTTTTTTAAATACAATCCTTGGTCTGGCTGGGGGCTTTGCCTCATACCCGCAAGTTTGTTCAATCTAAGGGCTTGGATGTCAAATCTGCAATCATCAGCGTTTGCTTGGCCTACGGCGTCGCATCTCACATAGCTGCAAAAATACAAAATTTCAATTCAAATACCTGTTGGCTTCGCTCCCAGATCATCGCATTTGCTCGGCCTATGGCCTCTCACCTTATACACCTGCAAGGATACCAATTTCAGTTCAAATACCACGTTTCATGTCTCCAACCGTACGAGATCCCGAGATAGGAACATCTTAGTATAATAATAATTCTAATCTCCACCTCTTTTTCTCTTGAAACCATTTTCTTCTCTTCTAGATTTTCACATATTCCTAGTTATAATAATAATAGTTTCATCCTTCAATCCTTCATGGTTAAGTTGTCCACAAATGCCGCAAACAATATAAAGTTTGAATTACCCATAAGACGAGACTGAGACAGACAGTGTTCAAACAATATAGTTTTAGATTGCGTATGTGAGACGAGACGAGACTAAGACATAGTGTTCAAACAATAATTTGGTCAACTGTAAAACAATTCAGGGGTAACGCTAAAGGGGGCGCTACCACCCTCAACTAATCTTTTTCAAGAGCAAATTCTCATTCGTGGGGGAGCTGGTTCAGGGGTGGTTTTCCCCGGTTAAAAAAAAATGGATCAGTGGTAGTTTTTCCGGTGGTGGTGAGAGTTTTTCGTTCGTTTCTACACCGCGTTAATTATTTTCATAAGAAAGATAACGTGTCTCAATTTTCTAGTAGGTTCCCGCTTCGATCCTTGTGCAAATCAATTAGCATTCTCATGAGAAAACAAGTGTTTTGGATTTTTGAATAAATTGTAATGGGCAGATATCATGTGCGTGAGTTTTCTAGGGTGTTTCCCGCTTCAACATTTGTGCAAATAAGTTTGTGGCGGACAAATAAATGAATGTAAATTTCATGGGGGTCCCTCCACTCTTAATACAAATATATCAAAGCAATAATAATAATATAAAACTTACTTGAATATGATATCTCCTCTTGACAAAGACACAAAAAGCATAAATGAAACACGTTAAAACAAGTTTTAGACTGCAGATAACCACACCTTAAACGTGTAGCGTGGGTTCATTTAAAATTGGCGCAGTGGGTTTATATAGTATATTTATTAATTAACATAAGAGAGGGTGGAATATACCAAGCGTTATTTTTATCCTTTGTAATACCGCTTGCGTTCAGTCTACAGAAAAGGAAGAGGAAGGAATATTTCGTTTGCAAGCATCTTGTCGTATCAAAGAATACATTTCTTTCTTTCCTATGGAGGTCATTAAATCTCATTTTAGACACCTTGGACAATTTTGGACACCTCGATACTGTTCGAAAACTTTGTATATTGTCAGTATGTCTGAAATCGTACCAGCCACCTCTCTTAAGAGGAGCCAAATTGTCGTGTTTTAATAACATGGTACATCATCAGACAGCCGAACTAATACCTACAAAGAACTAGAAAATTCGTTAAGGCGGGGTCAACCAGCAATTTTCATAGAAATTTGATTTTAATGAGTTATACGTTTGGAACGAAGAAATGGAAGCCAATGTCAGCTTTATACTGTTAAAATATATATGGGCTTCATTATGATATATATCTCAATAATTGTCGTATTCTCACAAAGAACAGACCATACTTTATTGCCTCTGAATACACATAAAAACAATAAACCATCCTAGAACGGATAATGATGTCTGAAACACTCTTTATGGGTGCCTATTGTTCGCCCAAAGGAATATTGGTATTGGAAAAACAAAAAGGGGCTTCAATGAATTCAACTAGCGCCAGGGTTTCAGTTGTCTGCAAAGATAAAGCTAGTCTGTCAGTGGGTTGTGGACTGAGTAAACTGCACACGCTGTTCGTCAGCCACTGGAGAAGAGAGATGGGAAGATGACCTGCTGGGAGACAGAGAACTCGTCAAAGAGTAAAAAAAAAAGCTTTCATCCATTCGCGACAAGAAATGTGTGTTCACTCAGTGGTAAAGAAAGAAAGGAATCGATGTAGGTGGTCAATTATCGCGGGGAAAGAGAGGTGTTTACGTGTACAAACAAGAAACTATAAGCATTACGGGACAAAAGGAAGGGGGAAAATGAAACGTCTGTGAAGTTGTCCCGCCCACCTAATGAATTTTACTTTTTCTTATCTACATCGTTAGTTTATCCTTAGTTTACGTTAGTTTTGCTAAAATTATCGTTAGTTTTGCAAAAATAACGATTTTATTCGAGAAATAAATGGGCATGCCAACTTCACGGTTCCCCGCCCACAAACGAATTTCAAAAGTTTTTTATATCACTTCATTAGTTTATCGTAAGTTTACGTTAGTTTTGCTAAAACTATCGTTAGTTTCGCAAAAATAACGATTTTATTCGAGAAACAAAGTTTCCCGCCAACTGTGAATTAGCCCGCCCATATTGAATTCTCATAAAATTCCAACTCATATCGTTAGTTTACGTTAGTTTTGCTAAAACTATCGTTAGTTTCGCAAAAATAACGATTTTATTCGAGAAATAAAGTTTCCCGCGAACTGTGAATTAGCCTGCTCATATTGAATTCTCATAAAATTTCAACTCACATCGTTAGTTTACGTTAGTTTTACTAAAACTACCGTTAGTTTTGCAGAAATAACAATTTTATTCGAAAAATAAATGAGCAGGCCAACTTCACGTTTCCCCGCCCACAAACGAATTTCAAAAGTTTTTCATATCACATCGTTTGTTTATCGTTAGTTTACGTTAGTTTTGCTAAAACTATCGTTAGTTTCGCAAAAATAACGATTTTATTCGAGAAATAAAGTTTCCCGCCAACTGTGAATTAGCCCGCCCATATTGAATTCTCATAAAATTCCAACTCATATCGTTAGTTTACGTTAGTTTTGCTAAAACTATCGTTAGTTTCGCAAAAATAACGATTTTATTCGAGAAATAAAGTTTCCCGCGAACTGTGAATTAGCCTGCTCATATTGAATTCTCATAAACCTCCAACTCATATCGTTAGTTTATCGTTAGTTTACGTTAGTTTTGCTAAAATTAACGTTTGTTTTGCAAAATAACGATTTTATTCGAGAAATAAAAGATCCCGCCAAATGTAAACACAATTACATAGCATTCATACGCCTATCATGTTCCCTCAGATGCAGTACATGAGAATGTGTCCAGTATGTGCCTTATATACTTCTTACGTATGCCTGCTATGTAATTGTGTTGTTTACATATTGCGGGAACTTTTATTTGCCGAATAAAATCGTTATTTTTCCAAAACAAACGTTAATTTTAGCAAAACTAATCTAAACACATTAAACTAACGATATGAGTAGGAAGTTTAAGGGAATTCAATATGGATTGGCTAATTCACAGTTGGCGGGAAACTTTAATTCTCGAATAAATTTTTTCTGTCGCATCGTTAGTTTATCGTTAGTCTACGTTAGTTTTGCTAACGTAAAACTAACGTGAACTAACGATAAACTAACGATGCGACAGAAAAAATTTTGAAATTCATTTGCGGGTGGGAACCGCGAAGTTCGCCTGCCCATTTATTTCTCGAATAAAATCGTTATTTTTGCGAAACTAACGATAGTTTTAGTAAAACTAACGTAAACTAACGATAAACTAACGATGTGAGTTGGAATTTTATGAGAATTAAATATGGGCGGGCTAATTCACAGTTGGCGGGAAACTTTGTTTCTTGAATAAAATCCTTATTTTTGCGAAACTAACGATAAACTAACGATATGAGTTGGAATTTTAAGAGAATTCAATATGGGCGGGCTAATTCACAGTTGGCGGGAAACTTTATTTCTTGAATAAAATCGTTATTTTTGCGAAACTAACGATAGTTTTAGTAAAACTAACGTAAACTAACGATAAACTAACGATATGAGTTGGAATTTTATGAGAATTCAATATCGGAGGGCTAATTCACAGTTCGCGGGAAACTTTATTTCTTGAATAAAATAGTCATTTTTGCGAAACTAACGATAGTTTTAGCAAAACTAACGTAAACTAACGATAAACTAACGATATGAGTTGGAATTTTATGAGAATTCAATATGGGCGGGCTAATTCACAGTTCGCGGGAAACATTATTTCTCGAATAAAATCGTTATTTTTGCGAAACTAACGATAGTTTTAGCAAAACTAACGTAAACTAACGATAAACTAACGATGTGATATGAAAAATTTTTAAATTCGTTTGTGGGTGGGGAACGGTGAAGTTGGCCTGCCCATTTATTTCTCAAATAAAATCGTTATTTTTGCAAAACTAACGATAATTTTAGCAAAACTAACGTAAACTAACGATAAACTAACGATGTAGATAAAAAATTCGTTAGGTGGGCGGGACAACTTCACAGACGTGAAAATGAAGTCTTCCATTCACTCACAAGTAAAGAAAATGATTGACATTTGTCTACTTTCCATCAGATAATGGTAGGAGGTGTAGTTATACTTGGCTTGGCTTGCCAATCAGATCGCAAGGAAAATTCTGTAGCGGAGAAGAGAGTTGAACGGTGGTAGATGTATTTCCAATTCTGTAGTGAAGACAGTCGAGACCTAGCAAGTGAAGAGACCACATCGATGTGCGTTTCTGTTGCTTGAAGCGGAGAAGTCTCTCATTTCAGAAGCAAGTTAGAAGGAAAACGACATACGCTTCGTACCGAAAAATGAAAAATAAATAAATAAATAAAATATTGATTCCTTTCCTTTCCCTGTTCCTAAATATCTTATTTCTATTTTGTTCTGTTCTGTTAATATTTTATAAGTTAGCGTAGCTCATCTTTGGACTTTACGTAGTAAACCGAACCATTATTAAAATCGTACTTTTTAAATATTTTCAGAACATTTTCTTACAAGGTGTATGCTCTAGAATACAAACTACTACTTGAGCTGAGTTTTCTATGGAATTTTAACATCGAGTAATTTTTAAAATTACCCGTCAAACAAAAGAGTGTTCGAGTAGTTACGAGCTTTTTTAAAAGTTGGATCATAATTAAATTAATGGGAAGAATCTTGTGGAAGCTAGGGGTAATCGCATTTCAAGCCATACACTGAAATTCTAATAATCTGAAACATATTTTTAATTTTAATTTGATTATAAATTTTAAAATTTCGATTAAAGAGTCGTATAGGATCATGTTTCAACAGGAAAAGAGGTCATTGCACTTTCCAAAACCAAACTTAAAGTAGCGTATGAGATAGTCGATATCCCAGTTAAGCCTCGAGTATTATAATGAACAGCATTCATAGTACTATTCAATTATCGAATATAACCGACATCATAATTTGATTCACAGATTTTCTGTGTTAATTAAATCTGATATCCAATAACGTATTCAATGTTTGCGGATAATAAAATGGATGACTATGTTTAGAGGACACTTATACATTTTCATAGACCTGTCAGCGTTAAAATTAATCCACCCCATAGGCTTACCCAGGATTATGTGCGGGCAAAAGGAGTTTAGTTACTCATTGTAGGAAATGTAGCGTTCGCCCATAAATTCATCGTCACCATGAACACTATTTTCTTAATACCAAAACCCCCTTTTACACCAATTTACATTTACTGACAAGATAGGTACTGCTCTTAATAACTAGCAATCCCGGTGAAGTTAATACTTAAAGTTTTAGGTTTTAGCATTTAACTGGCAAGTACCCATATGTTGAAATGATCTCAAGGTTGTCCTGACTTTAATTTTTATGTTTATGGTCAAATAGCACTTTTTGCGGCGATAGTTTTCAATTTCTGGGTACTGTCTGCATAAAGAAACTCACTTCACCTTCTACTTTATTTTCACTGCATCGGGTATCGTAGCGCCCTCTGGGACAGCAATTACTATTCTTATATACTTCATTATACATTCGCTTTATTATTAAATTTAGTATTATTTCATTTTCCAAATTTCTAATTCACATTTAGCAGCCCAATTTTACTAGTATTAAGTATACCCATTACATTTTTTTATACTTAATTTGAATTACCAAACTTCCTATTTCCGACATCAGGCAGGTATGTAAATAAGTAATATTCATTGAGTCTTAACCATCGCTATCACTATGAAAACCATCATCTGACCTCAACAATCATATTAAGAAGTTTGTAAGTTATTATCTGATTTAAGTGAAATTAAATTTGTTAATTTTGTAGAGGAAAAAATGCTATAGAAATTAACTACTCGTACATTGCACCTAGGCCTACTCAAACAATACAATTATTTACTCGGTTCTTTAACATGTATATTAATAACGTGTTTCTGCTCTGTATTTCCAATCAACGTCATAACTGTCCTCTGAACCCCAATTTACTTGCAATAAATGGAATTTATAGGCTAAGAAGCAAGCCTAAATACCGGTAAAACAGGACTATGTTTAAAACTAAATCGTAAACATTGTCAACGGAAGTAGTATTCACTAGCTTGCGCAGATTAAGAATAAGCAGACCACAATACTTCCTTCCGAAAATAACCTTCTCAATGTAAAATCTTAATATAATATCTACGTAGTTATCTCTATACGAACATATAAAAACTATATTGGTATAGTTTACGGGAAAAGTGAACTGCTACAACCTTACTCATCAATACTTATTATACATAGAAACATGGATTTGTACAGAATTGTCAAAAAGATTCCTTTGTCAAAAACCAAGGGCTAATAAAAGAGTTTTTAAAAATATGTATCCTATAGGCGAGTGTAAGAAGGTTCATTTTTTTCCACTAAGAATAGAATATATCAAAAATCCTTGAAGTTAACAAGATGGAACTAAGGGATAAATTCTTCATTAAAATTAACTGAAAACACGTTTCAACGATTGAAAAAACTTCGCTCCTATAGCAGAAAAGAGGGGGTTTGTATTAATAATCAAATTTTCGATTATTTGTTTAGAAAATGTCGAATATGAGGATTCGTCTAAGAAGACGTAAAATTCAGAACATACACTTCTCATTAAGAATTAAAGACCGTGACCTTCAGATTTTCTTTCTTTTTTAATTCCTTTTCTTAGAAGTTGAAATAGTGTCAATTTCTATAATATTATAATTTTAGTTTTGTTAAAGAAATGTCCTCACGTAATTAGAACCAAACATTAGTACAAAATGTCATCAAAATTGTAAATTTGTTTAGAACTCGGTTGATAAATCTATAAGTACCGAAACTTAAAATAATATTGAAAACAATCTGTTGAGAATTATATCTGTAAATACTTTACTTTCGTATTAAAATCATTGTATTTCAATTGAGTGCAAATATCTTACATGAAAACTTATCTTAAGGTAGTGACGTGGGCAGCATATATGGTTACATCATTGAAGCCAATAAACTGGTGATATTAAGTAAATGTTATTTAGAATTATTTCATATTACTCCGATATGTGATCTCCTTTGATTACAGTAAGGTCACTGGTTTTGGGACTCGCAAAAACGATTTAACTCAGCCTTGACTAGTGTTGTCCACGAGACGAGACGTATTGTTAAGATTGAAGAAGTTTGGTCTTCTCTCGATTCTCAAATAATTCTTTATCCTCTCTTTCGATAATTTTCTCGTTTTTTAAGTAATTTTATATCCTTGACTTTTGAAAGTAGTGTACGTCAATTTTGCACTTAGTAATAAGAAAAAAAATGTTTTCTGGGGATAAGTGTTGAATAATTAGCATTAATTTAAAAAGATACACATCGCCTGGATTTCTTAAGCAATGTTCATATCGAAACCAGGCCCTAGTTAGGGGTCACTAGAGGTTTAGCCCCCTTCAACCATCTTTAGCACCTTGAAACTTTCATGTTTTGTTTCCTCTGATTTGCTTCACTTCCAAGGATATGATTCTTCTATTTGTTACTTAGACTTCTGTGGCCAGAAGGACCAAGTTGCTTATCATCTGGTACCGCCGAAAGAAATCAGATATTTCCAAACAGCGAGAAAATACCTATACACCACCAGCATACTACAATCTTTTCGAACAAAATCTCAAGGGAAAGTAGAGAACTAAAACTTAACAACTGACAACTGTGAAAAATGTTGATGCTCATAAACAATAAATTGAAGCGTTCTATTAGGAATGGAATTTTTTGAGAAGGCATTCCAAGCTAAGATTTTCACTTCCTCGTCTTCGTTTTTCTAATTTTCAAAACAATACAAAAAGGTTTTTATTTTTAACTTTATTTTGTGTTGCTACTGAATCGTGGACGATTGCTACTCAATCGTAAAAACGTAAGACATACTGTTTTTATTTTCTTTCTTTTTTATATAAACTTCAAAAAATTCATGCTTAAATTTACAAATGTATGATTAATTTTATTATGAGGGGCCGCGGTGGCTCAGTGGTAGAGTGTTCACCTCTGGTGCTCGGGGTCCCGGCTTCGATCCCAGCCCCTGCCAAGTAAACTTTGTGGTGGAGAAATACCGTGTACGTGGGTTTTCTCAGGGTTCTCCGGTTTCCTCCCACTTTCTTCATTCCACCATTTCATTCATTACTCATCATCACCGTCTCCTCTAGCCTAACCGGCATAACCGTGGGACGTAAAACTCAAAGATTTCATTTAATTTTTTTCATTTTATTACGGTTTGCAAAAATCAGAAAACTATACAGCGAAAAGAGGAAAGTCACCCTACTACCTGCCTTAAGTTGTAAACTATAGCGCCAAAAGTTAGGCTCCTGCAGAAATTGAGAATACATATTTACCTTTTAAGTGCATACATTTTTCGCCTTTCCAGACCTTTTTCCTTTTAACAAATGCCATCCTGAAGAAAATAGAATCCGTTTTTTTTAAATAAGATTCTTCGTTAGCTCATTTTCCCTATAGATTTTTTATGGGCAATATATAAGCATATCACTTTATCGAAAACTTTCGAATACTAGCATAATGCAAGTTGGGTCTAACTTGAACAAAAAACTAAATTTTTACTTCTGCTGTTCCCGTATAACAATCTTAAATGGAAACCTTCAAACAGAGAGAAACAAGTTCATTCAGTTTAGAAATCTGGCAGCACTGAGTCTTTCGCGACCTCCAGTGCAGTTTGCGGTTGCTAAGCCAGGGAGTAGAGGAAATTGTTTCCTCTTCCAGGAAAAATAGTCGTTTGTCCATGGCCCCGAGATTAAGTCAAATGTCTGGCATAATTATTGTGTTCATACTCAAACATGTAAGAAATTATCCTCCTTATTCAAAACAAATAGAAATCCCAGTCAACCTGTCTGACTGCTCTTATTAAACCAAAAAGCAATTCACACATATGAAGAAATTATTCCCATAGTAAAAAAATTGGTCCGTGGGTACAGTTCGAAAATGTTTCCCACATGGTTTCCAGGTTTATAAAAGATTCACATGATAAAAATTCTTCCATAGATGTTGACGAAGGAGACTGTCGAATTCTTTGTATTTGTCCCTTTATATCTGATAAGACATTATGACCCCCGTGAAGTTAGCGACCAAAAGTTTAATAAATCGATATTTTTTAGTGTTCTGAGTAGCACTCAAAGAGTTCTAGAGTTCTTGCTAGGTTAGACCAATAGTTGTGGGTAAATAAAGATTTTATAGCGATTTTAAAGTTTTGGTGCTAACTTCACGCAACACCAAAAATCTTAAAATGTCTATATTTTTTAGAGTTCTGAGTATCACTCAAAGAGTTCTAGAGTTTCTACTAGGTTAGACCAATAGTTCTGGGTAAATAAGGATTTTATAGCTATTTTAAAGTTTCGGTGCTAACTTCACGCAACACCAAAAATCTTAAAATCTATATTTTTTTATAGTTTTGAGTAGCACTCAAAGAGTTCTAAAGTTCTTGCTAGGTTAGACCAATAGAGTTGAGTAAATAAAGATTTTATAGCGATTTTAAAGTTTCGAGCTAATTTCACGCAACACCAAAAATCTTACAATGTCGATGTTTTTTTTAGAGTTCTGAGTAGAACTCAAAGAGTTCTAGAGTTCTTGGTAGGTTAGACCTGTAGTTCTGGGTAAATAAAGATTGTATAGCGATTCTAAATTGTCGCTACTAACTTCATTCAAAACCGAAAATCCTAAAATGTCTTTATGTATTTAGAATTGTCAGTAGCACTTGAGGAGTTCTGAAGTTTCTCATGAAAATTTAGAACAATTCTCGCAAAATAATTGAATAAATGGGAAATAAATGTTTCGTCATAATCTACTTACCACACATGCAATCGGTGCAAATCATTAACAAGTATATAACACGTGCCTATTAAAATTCAAACAATGTTACCAAAAACATAGAAATCGGCAAGTGCTACTCAAGACTCTCATCAGAACTCTATTTCATTACAAAATAAAAGAGTTCTAACACCTTGCTCACAGTCGGCTTGCGAGCATCCCATAAATTTTTAATCTAAATTTTTATAGAATATTTGGTAGGAGGGAAGATAAACGGGCCCTTGGAATTTCGGTTCAAAATTGATCACAATCTCTTCCCTAGGTCCCAAATAGTGTTTCCTGAAAATTTCAGACCGCGGAAACTTCAGGAAGGTGCCCAAAATTATTATAGAATTTCCCAGATATGGGCAGGGAAGATAAACGGGCCCTCAGATTTTCGGTTCAAAATTGATCACAATCTCTTCCCTAGCTCCCAAATAGTGTTTCCTGAAAATTTCAGACCGCGGAAACTTCAGGAAGGTGCCCAAAATTACTATACAATTTACCAGATATGGGCAGGGAAGAAAAACGGGCCCTCAGATTTTCGGTTCAAAATTGATCACAACGTCTTCCTTAGGTCCAAAATAGTGTTTCCTGAAAATTTCAGACCGCGGAAACTTCAGGAAGGTGCCCAAAATTCCTATAGAATTTACCAGATATGGGCAGGGAAGATAAACGGGCCCTCGGATTTTCGGTTCAAAATTCATCACAATCTCTTCCCTGGGTTCCAAATAGTGTTTCCTGAAAATTTTAGACCACGGAAACTTCAGAAAGGTGCCCAAAATTACTATACAATTTACCAGATATGGGCAGGGAAGATAAACGGGCCCTCAGATTTTCGGTTCAAAATTGATCACAACGTCTTCCTTAGGTCCAAAATAGTGTTTCCTGAAAATTTCAGACCGCGGAAACTTCAGGAAGGTGCCCAAAATTACTATAAAATTTACCACATATGGGCAGGGAAGATAAACGAGCCCTCAGATTTTCGGTTCAAAATTGATCACAACGTCTTCCTTGGGTCCAAAATAGTGTTTCCTGAAAATTTCAGACCGCGGAAACTTCAGGAAGGTGCCCAAAATTCCTATAGAATTTACCAGATCTGGGCAGGGAAGATAAACGGGCCCTCAGGTTTTTGGTTCAAAATTCATCACAATCTCTTCCCTGGGTTCCAAATAGTGTTTCCTGAAAATTTCAGACCACGGAAACTTCAGAAAGGTGCCGAAAATTACTATACAATTTACCAGATATGGGCAGAGAAGATAAACGGGCCCTCGGATTTTCGGTTCAAAATTGATCATAACGTCTTTCTTAGGTCCGAAATTGTGTTTTCTGAAAATTTCAGAGCGCGGAAACTTCAGAAAGGTGCCTAAAATTACTATAGAATTTACCACATATGGGCAGGGAAGATAAACGGGCCCTCAGATTTTCGGTTCAAAATTGATCACAACGTCTTTTTTGGGTCCCAAATAGTTTTTCCTGAAATATTTAGGCCGCGGAAACTTCAAAAAGATGCCCAAAATTACTATACAAATTACCAGATATGGGCATGGAAGATTAACGGGCCCTCAGATTTTCGGTTAAAAATTGATCATATCGTTATTCTTAGGTCCCAAAAGGTGTTTCCTGAAAATTTCAGAGCGCGGAAACTTCAGAAAGGTGCCTAAAATTACTATAGAATTTACCACATATGGGCAGGGAAGATAAACGGGCCCTCGTATTTTCGGTTCAAATTTGATCATAACGTCTTTCTTAGGTCCCAAATTGTGTTTCCTGAAAATTTCAGACCGCGGAAACTTCAGAAAAATGCCCAAAATTACTATAGAATTTACCAAATATGGGCAGGGAAGATAAACGGGCCCTCAGATTTTCGGTTCAAAATTGATCACAACGTCTTCCTTAGGTCCAAAATAGTGTTTCCTGAAAATTTCAGACCGCGGAAACTTCAGGAAGGTGCCCAAAATTCCTATAGAATTTACCAGATATGGGCAGGGAAGATAAACGGGCCCTCGGATTTTCGGTTCAAAATTCATCACAATCTCTTCCCTGGGTTCCAAATAGTGTTTCCTGAAAATTTTAGACCACGGAAACTTCAGAAAGGTGCCGAAAATTACTATACAATTTACCAGATATGGGCAGAGAAGATAAACGGGCCCTCGGATTTTCGGTTCAAAATTGATCATAACGTCTTTCTTAGGTCCCAAATTGTGTTTCCTGAAAATTTCAGAGCGCGGAAACTTCAGAAAGGTGCCCAAAATTACTATAAAATTTACCAGCTATGGGCAGGGAAGATAAACGGGTCCTCAGATTTTCGGTTCAAAATTGATCACAACGTCTTTTTTGGGTCCCAAATAGTTTTTCCTGAAATATTTAGGCCGCGGAAACTTCAAAAAGATGCCCAAAATTACTATACAAATTACCAGATATGGGCATGGAAGATTAACGGGCCCTCAGAGTTTCGGTTAAAAATTGATCATATCGTTATTCTTAGGTCCCAAAAGGTGTTTCCTGAAAATTTCAGAGCGCGGAAACTTCAGAAAGGTGCCTAAAATTATTATAGAATTTACCACATATGGGCAGGGAAGATAAACGGGCCCTCGGATTTTCGGTTCAAATTTGATCATAACGTCTTTCTTAGGTCCCAAATTGTGTTTCCTGAAAATTTCAGACCGCGGAAACTTCAGAAAGGTGCCCAAAATTACTATAGAATTTACCAGATATGGGCAGGGAAGATAAACGGGCCCTCAGATTTTCGGTTCAAAATTGATCATAACGTCTTTCTTAGGTCCCAAATTGTGTTTCCTGAAAATTTCAGACCGCGGAAACTTCAGAAAGGTGCCCAAAATTACTATACAATTGACCAGATGTGGGCAGGGAAGATAAACGGGCCCTCAGATTTTCGGTTCAAAATTGATCACAACGTCTTCCTTAGGTCCCAAATAGTGTTTCCTGAAAATTTCAGAGCGCGTAAACTTCAGAAAGGTGCCCAAAATTATTATAGAATTTATCAGATATCGGCAGGGAAGATAAACGGGCCTTCAGATTTTCGGTTCAAAATTGATCATAACGTTATTCTTAGGTCTCAAAAAGTGTTTCCTGAAAATTTCAGAGCACGGAAACTTCAGAAAGGTGCCCAAAATTACTATAGAATTTACCAGATATGGGCAGGGAAGATAAACGGGCCCTCAGATTTTCGGTTCAAAATTGATCATAACGTCTTTCTTAGGTCCCAAATTGTGTTTCCTGAAAATTTCAGACCGCGGAAACTTCAGAAAGGTGCCCAAAATTACTATAGAATTTACCAGATATGGGCAGGGAAGATAAACGGGCCCTCGGATTTTCGGTTCAAAATTGATCACAACGTCTTCCTTAGGTCCCAAATAGTGTTTCCTGAAAATTTTAGACCGCGGAAACTTCAGAAAGGTGCCCAAAATTCCTATAGAATTTACCAGATATGGGCAGAGAAGATAAACGGGCCCTCGGATTTTCGGTTCAAAATTGATCATAACGTCTTTCTTAGGTCCCAAATTGTGTTTCCTGAAAATTTCAGAGCGCGGAAACTTCAGAAAGGTGCCCAAAATTACTATACAATTTACCAGATATGGGCAGGGAAGATAAACGGGCCCTCAGATTTTCGGTTCAAAATTGATCACAACGTCTTTTTTGGGTCCCAAATAGTTTTTCCTGAAATATTTAGGCCGCGGAAACTTCAAAAAGATGCCCAAAATTACTATACAATTTACCAGATATGGGCATGGAAGATTAACGGGCCCTCAGATTTTCGGTTAAAAATTGATCATATCGTTATTCTTAGGTCCCAAAAAGTGTTTCCTGATAATTTCAGAGCGCGGAAACTTCAGAAAGGTGCCTAAAATTACTATAGAATTTACCACATATGGGCAGGGAAGATAAACGGGCCCTCGGATTTTCGGTTCAAATTTGATCATAACGTCTTTCTTAGGTCCCAAATTGTGTTTCCTGAAAATTTCAGACCGCGGAAACTTCAGAAAGGTGCCCAAAATTACTATAGAATTTACCAGATATGGGCAGGGAAGATAAACGGGCCCTCAGATTTTCGGTTCAAAATTGATCATAACGTCTTTCTTAGGTCCCAAATTGTGTTTCCTGAAAATTTCAGACCGCGGAAACTTCAGAAAGGTGCCCAAAATTACTATACAATTGACCAGATGTGGGCAGAGAAGATAAACGGGCCCTCAGATTTTCGGTTCAAAATTGATCACAACGTCTTCCTTAGGTCCCAAATAGTGTTTCCTGAAAATTTCAGAGCGCGGAAACTTCAGAAAGGTGCCCAAAATTATTATAGAATTTATCAGATATCGGCAGGGAAGATAAACGGGCCTTCAGATTTTCGGTTCAAAATTGATCATAACGTTATTCTTAGGTCTCAAAAAGTGTTTCCTGAAAATTTCAGAGCACGGAAACTTCAGAAAGGTGCCCAAAATTACTATAGAATTTACCAGATATGGGCAGGGAAGATAAACGGGCCCTCAGATTTTCGGTTCAAAATTGATCATAACGTCTTTCTTAGGTCCCAAATTGTGTTTCCTGAAAATTTCAGACCGCGGAAACTTCAGAAAGGTGCCCAAAATTACTATAGAATTTACCAGATATGGGCAGGGAAGATAAACGGGCCCTCAGATTTTCGGTTCAAAATTGATCATAACGTCTTTCTTAGGTCCCAAATTGTGTTTCCTGAAAATTTCAGAGTGCGGAAACTTCTGAAAGGTGCCCAAAATTACTACAAGATTTTCCATATGTGCGCAGGGTAGATAAACGGACCATGGGATTTTTGGTTCAAAACTGATCACAACGTCTTTCTTAGGTCTCAAATGGTGTTTCCTGAAAACTTCCAAAAAAAATCAGATTGCTTAATGAACACTTCCACATCAAATAAATATATTATAACGACTTAGAAGTTCCATAATGTTATACAGTACAGTACCATGTAGTTTCAACATAAGTAATTTTTATTACATTGTTTGTTATACACAGAAAAGTGAAAAGCCTAAAGCTAGTTGTAGTACGTTTCTTTCCTTCTTGTTGGACAGACGATTTATTCTTTATCTGTGAGGAAAAAGAAAGAAGGAAAAGTTGGTCAGATGGATCCTTTCGCCACAAGTGCGAAAATGAATTGAGTTCCCACGCAACCAAAAAGTAGACTCCCTTCGTTGCAAATCAAATATCAATGCATTTCTTTGTTTAACCCGTCGTTGGTCGCGGTCCATTTTGTCACTGGTGAGCCAAGCGCTAACCCTATATTTTCTTATAAATATATTTATAATAAATATATAATACTCATATTTATTCTAATTTCAAAACAATTTCTTGAAATGTCTATACTGAATGATAAAAAAAGGTACAACTTGGTTGGTCGCGGTGAGCTCAACGCTCACCCTATTTTTGTTCTTAATTATTAGAATTTTTTTGCATACCCACTTGCTTATTTTTTGTTTCTCTTTTTATACTTTATTTTATTATTATTTATGCACATACACTATTTTTAGAACTTCAAAACAATATGTATAGCTTTCAGAATGTCTATACAAGATTGGTCGCGGGTGAAAGCGGCGCTCAGTGAAACAATACAGTTGCAACAATTAGTTGCCAAGAACTAACTGACAATGAATTTTATGTTCGAATTTAATCACTCGTAATCCTAATAGAGAGACAGAAAGCTAGCAATAATATCAACTTCGAAATGTGTTTTATATTTATTCCATGCACTTATTAAAAATCAAGGCGAGCGGCGCGCTCACTCGTGAGCAACGACGGGGTTAAGTTTCTCTATAATACCGGGTTAAGCTTCAAGTGTTCAATAGACATTTTATGATTTAGAATTGGGTATACCGGATATTGATTTGCTATATCATACAATTGACACAAAGCCGGGCCAGGCCACAAGAAGGGAGCTTCCATAGGAGTGTGGTTTTATCAAAGTGATGATTTGGCCAGAATTAATTGACATTAAAGATGCGAACTTCTTAATGAAGTTCAAAGATGAGGAAAGTGCTATAACATTTCTTAAGAAATACCAACTAATCCATGCTGAAAACGATTTAGAACTAATTAGATGCCTGAAATGTGGATCTAACTGTCACGTAGAATACAAAGCCACAGAAAAGTTAGGTTTCACATTTAGATGTAGTCGCAAAATGTGCGCTTATATTTCCAGATGCAAGGAATGTTTAAAAAATCCAAAGCGTTGTAAAGAAAAATGTCGAGCGTATGTAAGTCCACTATGCAATACATTCTTTCAAAATACAAGACTAGAGTTCAAGCAAATTCTACCCATGATATTTTTATGGGTACAGGGACAATATGATCGTTCAAAAATGTCCCACGAAACAGATATAAGCGAAAAATCAATCACAGAGTGGACAGCACTTCTAAGAGAAGTTTGTTTCAGATCAAATAAAAATATAAGGCTTGAGGGCGAAGTGGAAATTGATGAAGCACATATCTTCACAAGAAAGAATCACAAAGGACGAATCTTAAAAGGACAAAAATACTGGGCTGTTGGGGGGGTCGAACGAGCAACTGGCAAGTGCTTCATAGAAATAACAAGAAAACGAGATGCCGCAACACTCGAAGATATAATCAGACGAAATGTGAAACCAAAATCCCTGGTAATGACAGATTGCTGGAGAGGATACAGAAATATTTCTAAAAGCTGTGATGTAAAACACAAAACTATCAATCACTCGGTGTGTTTCTCTCGAGTCGAACTCTTAATCAATGTGAATGAAGGTAAATCATCGACTTTGATAGTAACAACAAATCACGTGGAACGAATGTGGAAAGAACTGCGAAAGAGAATGAAGTCAATCAGAGAATATGTAAACAAAAATGAGGAGCATATTGAGTTTGCACCTTCCTATACAGATCAATATGTATACTTTCGGAACGTGATTAATCGAATCAAAAAGAACGATCGTCCGGATATACCAGCAATGTTCCAGCACATATTACAGGATATCCGCTCAGTCTATCCAGGTTTACGTGGTCCACTCATATCACAGCCCTGTCACACTATTGCTGAAACAAATGTATCACTGCTCTCAATTCCTCGACAATACAATAACGAAGAGGAGGAAGAAACAGAAAACCTAGAAGAATTTTCTGATTTTGATGCACAATCAACAACTACAACTTCTCCTCATTATCAGTCACAGCTACAACAGCCATTGGACATTATTTTTGAAGATATTAGACGAACGTATGAAGAATGCAATGGAGATATTGTACTTTTCTCAGACTTTCTGGATAACCTAATGCCACAACTGTGTTTTCTAGATTCCGTGTTCGCAACAGTCGAAAATAAGGATCAGATATTCAATGTCACAGCACCGCCACACAGTTTGACGCCTACTACTGACCACCATGAAGAATTTAATTTAATCAAAAATGCAAATAACCAACGCATATTTGAAACAATTGGAAATAGCAGGGATGGTAATTGCTTTTTCAACTCAATCAGTATCTTACTGTACGGTGACAGTGATAAAGCAAATTATCTCCGAATGTTAACAATCAGGAAAATGTGGGATATAAAATCGGAAATCAAAAATATTCATCCTTGCCTAATATCTAATGACCGACAGTTGGTAGACAGCATCTACAATACAGCCCAACATATTCCACCTATTCATCCTTCTGGCTGGGGCACAAATATTCACATGCAAATGATTGCGGAATCATTCAACAGAATGGTCGCTTGCTTCCAATTCAACCGGCTTACTAAATCAAAATTAATCCAAGCTAGAACACTGAACGAAGTTCTTCAGATATTTCGCACATTTCCTGTATTCACTCCATATTATCCCAGGAAAGTTGTTGTGAAAGAAGCGTTAAGGATCTTCTTAAAGGACCATCATTTTGAACCTATAGTGAAATGAAACCAGATGATCAGTCCAGTTGAAGATATTGCAAAATACAGTGATGATATATAGCTCATGTTCGTATTATGCTTTGTGTGTGTAACAAGACCAGTGTTTTAGCATCATACTTTGGTGTGTATGTGTGTGTGTGTGTACAATAAACTTCCGTGCGAATAACAAATATTACTTTGTGCGTGTGTATAGTGTAGAGTAGCTGCTAGTAAAATGTATATTATTGTGTTTTAGCCGTAATTGAAAATATTTGTCAATATGGTGATTGTGGTCTGGAAAAGTGCTTAGCAGGAGAGATGATGCAAGGAAGAAATCAAAGTTTGATGGTAAGTAGAAAAATTATAGCTTTTTGTATTTCATTAGTATTTGATGTAACCTTAAGATATTGTACAAATTATTATTAGAAAGAAATCACATATTAATGTATATTCGTGCATATTCATAAATTGTCTCAAGAATGTAATAGAAACAGTAAGATGGGTCTCCTGAAGCCCATTCCGGTCATGTTTGACTGATTCAAACAACTGTGACGCTTAGCATCCTATTACTTCGATTCAGAATTTCCTCGTTTATACAGCAAAACGGTGTAGTTAAAACAAATAATACTGTTAACGTTTGACTAATACTATTAGCGTGTTATTTCAAGACCAAACCATTGCCTTAGCGTATCAAAAATTCCTAGTAACTGACAGTGAAAATGAGTGTAATTATATTTTTTTTTCTATCAGCAAAACTCACGTGGTATATTTAACATATGCACTAACATAGAACATATCCCAAGTGTAACACTCCGATTTGGATAACATTTGGAAGGTAGATATTACACATGAAATAAACGAATACGTATTTTTTTATTTTCAGCAAAAAAAAATGGTTTTAGGGGGCAAAAGTCCCCACCCAAAATTTTGAAAGCTGACGCCCGAAAGGGAAGAAAAAGTGGACCAAAGTGAATGAAATTGCGCACAGACATTGTAGACATAAAAAGAGGGAATACGTGTTTCGTATTTTCCTGAAAAAAGAAAAAAAACTGTTGGGTGGAGCACGGATCTCTTCAAACCTTTGATCACGAAATATCAAAAGTGCTAATAGCAGTATGTCAGAAGAGCCTAAAGGACATTAAGATTTTCAACGAAACTTGTGTAGCGACAATACGCAAAGAACAAACGAATATCGGTGTGTTTTTTTATTTTCTGCAGAAAAACGGTTTTAGTGGCAAAAGCACTCACCCAAAATTTTGAAAGTTGATGCCCGAAAGGCAAGTAGAAGTAGAATTAGAATAAAGGGGGTACATCCCCGTGGGGAAATTTTGGCCCTAAAAACGTTATCAGGGGGCCCTAAACCAGCGAAAACTAGTATGTTGCTATGCTCATAGTCTTGGACGCCTACCAGCTATAGAAACAAGATGAAACATGCCTTTTCTTCTTCTTCTTCGTCTTCTCGTCTTGCATTGGCTACTCATTTGAGCCCACCACCCGCGGCCCTCCTGCGAAGCTAAGAACGGAAGCTTCTCATAGCATCGCGTAGCTGTTTTGGTCCCCTCCAGCCCCAATCCCTAACGCGATTTAGCCCTGGTCGTATTACTACTGAAATGCCTTTAGGTTATGAACTGAAGCTGTGATATTCAATGATCCAAGCTTCCCACCAGATTGTATGAAATTGTTCTTAGTTGCTAAGGTAAATATTGTATTTCATAATTTTTTTTGAAAACGTGGGAATTGAAATGGTATAAGCAGATGCTCTCATAAGCTGGGAGCTGAGTTGTTAGTTTCGAAACACATTCCCATAGAAAACGATGATTAGTAATCAAAATCATGAAATATGCTGTTGCTAAAGGTTAGGAACCCTTGGGGAATTTTTCGTCCTGGGAACGCTCCCTGGCCCCTGGGTTTCTAAGATCGTCGTTCATCACTGTTTTAAAACGTGTTGGATTCAATTGATTGAACAAGATCTAATAAAGAAAGCTTATCATAGCATATCTGGTACATTCCATAGTAACTTTGGGCACCTTTCTGAAGTTTTCGCGGTCTGAAATTTTCAGGAAACACTATTTAGAACCTAAGTAAGACCTAATCAATTTTGAATCGAAAATCCGAGGGCCCGTTTATCTTCCCTGCCCATATCTGGTAAATTCTATAGTAATTTTAGGCACCTCTCTGAGGTTTCCGCGGTCTGAAATTTTCAGGAAACACTTTCTGGGACCTAAGAATAACGTTATGATCAATTTTGAACCGAAAATCTGAGGGCCCGTTTATCTTCCCTGCCCATATCTGATAAATTCTATAATAATTTTGGGCACCTTTCTGAAGTTTCCACGGTCTGAAATTTTCAGGAAACAATATTTGGGACTTAAGGAAGACTTTGTGATCAATTTTGAACCGAAAATCTGAGGCCCGTTTATCTTCCCTGCCCATATCTGGTAAATTCTATAGTAATTTTGGGCACTTTTCTGAAGTTTCCGCGGTCTGAAATTTTCAGGAAACACTATTTGGGACCTAAGAAAGACGTTGAGATCAACTTCGAACCGAAAATACGAGGGCCCGTTTATCTATCCTGCCCATATCTGGTAAATTCTATAGTAATTTTGGGCACCTTTCTGAAGTTTCCGCGGTCTGAAATTTTCAGGATAGAATATTTGGGACTTAAGGAAGACTTTGTGGTCAATTTCGAACCGAAAATCTGAGGGCCGTTTATCTTCCCTTCCCATATCTGGTAAATTCTATAGTAATTTTGGGCACCTTTCTGAAATTTCCGCGGTCTGAAATTTTCAGAAAACACAATTTTCGACCTAAGAAAGACGCTAAGATCAATTTTGAACCGAAAATACGAGGGCCCGTTTATCTTCCCTGCCCACATCTGGTAAATTCTATAGTAATTTTGGGCACCTTTCTGAAGTTTCCGCGGTCTGAAATTTTCAGGAAACACTATTTCGGACCTAAGGAAGACGTTGAGATCAACTTTGAACCGAAAATCCGAGGGCCCGTTTATCTTCCCTGCCCATATCTGGTAAATTGTATAGTAATTTTTGTCACCTTTCTGAAGTTTCCGCGGTCTGAAATTTTCAGGAAACACAATTTGGGACCTAAGAAAGACGTTATGATCAATTTTGAACCGAAAATCCGAGGGCCCGTTTATCTTCCCTGCCCATATCTGGTAAATTCTATAGGAATTTTAGGCACCTTTCTGAAGTTTCCGCGGTCTGAAATTTTCAGGAAACACTATTTGGGACCTAAGGAAGACGTTGTGATCAATTTTGAACCGAAAATCTGAGGGCCCGTTTATCTTCCCTGCCCATATCTGGTAAAGTGTATAGTAATTTTGGGCACTTTCCTGAAGTTTCCGCGGTCTGAAATTTTCAGGAAACACTATTTGGGACCCAGGGAAGAGATTGTGATCAATTTTGAACCCAAAATCTGAGGGCCCGTTTATCTTCCCTGCCCATATCTGGGAAATTCTATAGTAATTTTGGGCAGCTTGAGTAGCGATACTCAGAACCCTCATCAGAACTCTATTTCATTGTGAAATAAAAGAGTTTTATCATCTTGTTCAGAGTCTGTTCGCGAGTGGCGCAGAAATTGTTAATTTAAATTGTTAGAAATAAATATTTAAACATTCTACCAACAGAACCCTGTAGAACTTTACGATTGCTATTCGGAACTCTTACTCAGCACCAAAATGTACAACACCAAAATGTACTACATCCACATATAAAACCAGAAGGTACCAAATCCATAATTTCTAAAATTTTAAATATTTTATTAAAAATTACTAATTACATGTATTCACTGAATTATGTATCATAAAAATAAATTGTAAAATATTCTACCTACATGAAACTGAATCACCATTCTACAGCAAAATTTAGTGATCATATTTGTTTTTTTCTATTTCTTTTAAAAGTTCCTAACTGTGATATAGGTCCAGTACATTTTGCAAACAAGCTCCTCAGTTGTTGATTTAAGTTGCTATAAAATAAAATGTTAACCATTCTCGGATAGGAAACATTATAACCTTCAAGTATTGACTAATTGGCATTATCGTATATTTTGTTACCTGTTTATAATTTTAAAAAAGTAATTTTGTAGCCCGACTTTTTGTTAACAATGGCAACAACAATCCTTGCGTTTAACAATGTCAACAAGAACTCTGCAGCAAATACCATAAAAATACTATATATGTTGTTTCCGTTTATTGTTTATTCCTTGTATATAGAAAAAAAAATGAAATTTATATTGACAATATAATAAAATAAATTGTTTTCAGCTGAAATTGTATACGTAGCGGAAGTAATAGCTTAAGGTGACCATCGAGTAGTCCACATAGTTCCGCCTTAGAAATGATCTCATTCTAGTAAAAGGTACAATTATTATTTTTATATAAAATTATCGGATATTAACCTTACAATCACACCGTGGGGTCACCGGCGACCTCAGTGTATATAAAATGCGTTCTGCGACAGCGCCGTTGTGAGAGGGAAACACAACTCTTCGTCTAGCTTCAGCTCGGAGCATGCCGTTGACACTGCAAGTTGCATTGTTGTGTTGGTGCGGAAAGTTCTGTGTTATTTTGAGTGCTCGGGTCATATATGACCCCACGGTGTGATTAATGGAACATAGTTTGTTTTGAATAGCCATATAACAAATCATTTACAAGTTGGCGATTTTTTTTTACGAATGGCGGCATCAAGGAAGTTTTCTAACCAGGAAGATATTGTACGCACTTTAGAAGAATCAGATGATGATCTGTCCGATGCTGTACAACGAACAAAGAACCGTTGCAAAGGACAATTGGCTACTGTTTTTTTCAGATGACATTTTGAACAAAATTGTGATTTTTACCAATGAAGAAATAGAAAGACAAAAGTGTGTCTTCAAATCAGATCAGAGTTATCTATCCACCACTGACAAAATTGAATTGTGTGCTTTATCTAGCCGGCGTTCTAAAAAATTCTCACCTGACAGTAAGTGATATGTGGTCTGAAGCGTTTGGTCCACCTGCATTTAGAAGCACTATGTCAAGAAATAGATTTGAATTACTCATAAACTGCTTGCGCTTTGACGATAAACCAAAGGAAATCTATAGACAAATTCGCCGCCACCCGTGAAATGTGGGATATCTTAGTGCGTCACTGCTCTGAATATTATATTCTTTAAGAATATGTCACGATAGATGAACAATTATTGGGGTTCAGGGGTAGATGCCCTTTCAAAATGTACATTCCCAGCAAGCCCGATAAATATGGGATAAAAGTTATTATGATTTCTGTAGCCGGAAGAAAGACAGAAAAGGAGTAGCAGTGTGTTACTTGTGTAAGAGAAGTGTGTGTGCTGAATATCGATACAACATTTGCGAGAATTGCAAAATGTAAACAATGGTAAACAATGAAAACTGCTTCATTTATCTCCATGTAAAACAATGAAAATATCAAACAATTGAAACCCAATGAAAACATTTAATATTATTATTATGTAGAACTCGTGTATTTTAGACTAATTGTATAATCGGTAAAGAAACGAATTATTTCAACATATATAAAATGTGATACGTGAAATGTATAAGATTATATAACCTAATAAAACTAACCTAACCTCACCTCATTTAGCCTTACTTAACCTAATCTAATACATATAGATATAATCTAATATATATATATATATATATATACATATATACATAACCTACATAAACATATATAATCTAACAAACCACACACTATCTACCCTAAGTAAACCTAACCTAATATTATCTAATCTAACATAATGTAACCGTATCTAGCCTAATAAAACGACTCTCCAAACTGGGGTCGTATATGACCCCACGGTGTGATACATGTCCTAATAAAAGCACAGTGTGGTTGTAGGGTTAAATGCAAGTAGTGTTATCTAAAAATAATATCTTTACATACTACACTGAAGAATGGTTCAATTAAGCAAAATTAAAATTTAATTATTTTTTATTCTAACAAAATGAAATCAGTCCGTTAACTTATTAAACTCTCTTATATAGACATTTTAAGATTTTCGGTTTTCCGTGAAGTTAGCACCGAAACTTTAAAATAGCTATAAAATTTTTATTTACCCAGAACTATTGGTCTAACCCAGCAAGAACTCTAGAACTCTTTGAGTACTACTCAGAACTCTAAAAAAATATAGATTTTAAGATTTTTGGTGTTGCGTGAAGTTAGCAGCGAAACTTTAAAATCGCTATAAAATCTTTATTTACCCAGAACTATTGGTTTAACTTAGCAAGAACTCTAGAACTCTTTGAGTGCTACTTAGAACTCTAAAAAAATATCGATTTATTATACTTTTGGTCGCTAACTTCACGGGGATGACATTATGTGATATAGAATTCTGTTCAGTTTCTGTGAGCCAATTGAGTAACACTTGTAGCTTCAGGAACATTACACTTTCGTAAGTGAGTTTCAGGGATCTCATGCATCAATTACAATGTCTACAAGCAAGGGCACCTTCAACAAAACCCGCAGCTACCACTCGTGACTGAGTAAGTAAATCCGCTAAATCTAATGATCCGAATCTATAACCTACTATTGTTACAGAGTTTATAACAATGTGAAATTCTCCCATTCGTGGAATAATGTTTGGAATAACATCTGCAGTTTCTCAGATATTCCACCATCTTGCAATGTATTGGATGGTCACGCACAACATTCACAAATGGTAAATGGTAAACGTAGAGCTTTTCTTACGTTCTCACGCAAATTTAAAGTTGAGAAAATCACCGCAAAATTCATTGGAGACCGTAGATTCACTGAAATTGTTTCCTGTTCTGATAAGTTTCAGTATTGTTTGGTTCTGATGAAAATGAACGTCGCTGGGATCTTGGTTGCGAATCATCATCCCTAATGTGTTGTCCTCCTCCTTCGAACCACTGCTGTATGATACATCCACTAGTATCATGAAACGTGCCTCCTCCTGTGAGAGTTTCTCGGTTAATATGAGTGTTATCGTACAGCAAAGTAACAGGTTTATTCAAGGCAAAAGTAGAAGGAGAAATCCACACGTTTGATTCATAGCAATTATGTGCAATAGCTGTTTCAACCTCACTTATATACTCATTAGAAGCACCATGACCTAAACGGTTGAGTAATCTTATAACTTCAGATGACCCGGTGAGTTGACTAAGTGTTCATGTAAGCGATAATGTTTTTTGGAAACACTGAATGCCCATCTGAATCTGAAAATCCGATATCCTGAGCTACACTGAGTACTCGACGATGTACAACTAGTCCAACATGTACCCTCTTAGTTTTGCAATCGACCATTCGGCTGGTATCACTAAATACAATCTAAGTTATCTTCTTTAATAAAAATGGAAGTATAAACACACCATCTTCATAGATGTCAGTGAAGTTTGGTGGTTACGACAATTTGGACTGAACTTGTAATATTTCATGACGGATTCTGCGTCAGCATTCATAGAGTTGCAGTGAATTGTTATTAGCTATTGATCCCAGCACTCCTGTTTTCATGGCGTCACCAATGGAAATGTGAGTGGAATACATTTCACAGTGAGAAACAGACTTATCCGTTAGTTTCCAAAATATATATTTTATCACCAAAATATGCCTTAATTTTGTTCTTGAGACAAGTACTGTGAAAACTAGTCAACTCAACACCTTTTTGTAACAATTTTTGCATATCAGTAGTCATAGCAGTTAAATGATACGCCATGACTACTGAAAGTTTCTGTGCTTCATTATTTTGAATGACTGTTTTCTAGAATGCTAACAAGAGCTTTGAGAACTGTAGCATGATAATATATGTCTTCGGAATTGTTTTCACGGTAATCAGTAACGAAACCTTGTTTTGTTTTCAAAAACATGCAAAGTAGATTCCATCATAATCAATGGTCACGAAATTCAACACATTCTTATGCTTAAAATGAGGTACTTCCCTTAGTTTCAAAGATAGAGAAATAATATTATTATCGTTAGAAATGTGAGATTCAACTCTATAACGTTTACGTCGAGGCACTTTCCCATATCTTTGATAGTTTCCAAGTTATTCGCAATTAAACAAGTTTAAAGAAACAAAGAAACCCAAATTTGTAGAAAAAAGTCACCATATTTAAAGGTGGTGGCACTATATAAGCGTTAAACTTACTCAAATAACTTTTGGCAATCATTACCTTTAATTTGAGGCCAGAATGAAGTTTATCTTCATTCTGTGATGAGATATAACTATGTAAGCATAAATGGATGTGTTCGCGCGACAGCCATATTGGTAACATCATTTAGGGGTGAATGGACAATTTAATAAGGTGATAACATACTAATACAATTTCACCGTATTTTTTCTCTATAAGAATCAACAATCATAAGGTTCAATTCACAAAGACGTACAACCTAGATCCCACCTAGTCATTCGTATAGGAGACGTATTGACGCACAGCAAAAATCTTTCACATTATATTTTTTTAACAAAAGAAGAAAACAGCATCACGTGTTGGACCTTATACTGATATTAGTTTTAATTGGCTCCTACAAGGCTTATTAAGAATATCTTCAAAACAAATTACTAATGAAAGCATTAGCATGCAACAATACTGAACACCGCTTAACATTACTTGAACTCAACTTTATTCGCCACATTTATTCTTTTTCCTTTTATTGTAACAACTGAAGAGCACCCAAAAATGGAACTTCTTTGCCACAAAATAAACAATTCTTTATATATACATTGATATCAAATTCACGATATTTTTCAAACACTTCTTCTTACAAAACTAGATGTTCTTCAATGGTTTTGGATAAGTGAGGACTGTCATCTACATATCGCAAAACTTTGCTCTGTACCTTAGTCCCTAATACATGATACATCATAGCATTCAATGTTGCTTGGCCATTTCTGTACCCAAAGCAACTCGTTGGTATTGATAGCTTTATTATTAAAACTTAAATGCGAAATACGATTCGAATCAGGATGCAATGGACACTGTACATTTGGGTAGTTCGAAAAAATCATTTCTCTATTTCAAGAAAGCAATAGTGCGCAAAAGTTGTCATTGGTATAGACAAGAAAAAACTGAAAAGAAAAATTTTTATTTACATATCTTTCGATATCGTATCGCCGTTGAAACTTAAAATATCCGGCAGAAACAATATATTTTCAATATTTTTTTTAAAAAAACGACTAAAGAATATAGGATGAGGACCCTATATGGCCTAAGAGTTTCTTCAAGTATGTGAAAACAACGTTAAAATAAACTGTATTTATATGATATCTTCTGGTCGCACTTTGCTTTCAAATCTTTGCAAAATTTGCGAATTTATCAAAATTTGAGAGTTTTTTTTTCATTATTTTCTTAAAACAAATAAGATAAAGACACTTACTCATCAAGAGAGCATGACGTATAGAACGGAATGCTTACTTTAATCATCCCGAAAATTTGCTTTTGACAATGGTCATTGATGACAGAAACCACATTCGAGAGCTTAGGTAAAGAAGACTTTTGAAGCCAAGGAAGCAGCATTTGGGAGTGATCCTGTTAGACATTTTAGCAACCAAACACAAACTTTGTAGCTAAAGATTACACCGAAATAATAGAATGGGATACTAGTAATCTTACTTCTCATTTGTTAAGACCATTGACTATCGACGAAATAAGGTAGTTTATGAGTAGACACTAAACTAGTTATGAATTTCAAGAAGTTCAAATGTCATACTCATGCTGCTGATAGATGCGTTAAGCTTCCGGTATAGTGTGTGGACACTCTGCTAGAGACGTCTTCACCAGAGCCACAGTATTGTCAAGATCATGCATGCCTACATTTTCGATTAAGTCAGAGAAAAATAAAAAATTGAATCTTTTAAGTTTTAGTCCCACCCTTATTCTGGCTAAGGGGAGGGAGACGGTGATGATGAGAAATGAATGAAGAAAGTGGGAGGAAATGGGAGAATCCTGCGAAAACATACACGCGGTGCTTGTCCAACACAAAACTCACTTGGCGCGAGCTGAGATCGAAACCTGAACCCCATGCGCAAGATGTTAACGCTGTATATCTGTGCCCCCGCTGCCCCCGCATAAGTCAAAATTTAAATTTATTAGTAATAGACAAAAATAAAGGGGAAAATGGAAATTCGAAGAGGTTGAACTATGTGTAATTATACATTTGTAAATACAATTGTAAATAATATACACTAGTCCTTGGATGGCTGGTTGGGTAGTGGACCTCCAAGTGCAGCCAGCCCCTCGTGGTGAGTATCGTCCTTATCTTACTTATAAGAAAATAAAAACATGTTAAACTCTCAAATTTTGATAAATTCGCAATTTTTTTACAGCGATGCGCGACCAGTAGATACTATATAAATATAGTTGATTTATTTTAATGTTTTTTTACATACTTGCAGAAACCTTTAGGCAGTATAGGGTCATCATCCTATATTTTTTATTCCTTTTAGAAAAATATTGAAAATGTATTGTTTTTACCGGATTTTTCAAATTTCAATGGCGATGCGGAACCGGAAGATATATAAATAAAAGTTTTTTTTCTTTTGGATTTTATCTTGTCTATACCAATGGTAACTTTTGTGCACTATAGACATTCAGAAATTTCTTTTCGAACCACCCTAATGTACCTAACTTTGTTCGAGATCAACAACGCTGTTAAACATTTTATACTGAAGTTTAAAATGTAAGTTATCTATTTTTTTTTTGCCTAACTTGACGTAACATCGAGTGCGAGTTTGGAAGACGTAAATTCCCACATACAATATTTCCATTTTTCT
This sequence comes from Thermobia domestica, assembly GCF_964235325.1. Taxonomy (NCBI): domain Eukaryota; kingdom Metazoa; phylum Arthropoda; class Insecta; order Zygentoma; family Lepismatidae; genus Thermobia; species Thermobia domestica. The sequence continues at coordinate 245,598,073 of NC_137456.1, read as the reverse complement.
TGCAACTACTAACAAAATGTTTTTATTATGAATCGATTGAGTAGATTCTATGATCTGAAACTGTAACCAATTATGAATTTAAGAATACAAAAAGGCAACTCTTTTAATATGGACCTAAATACTGTTTTTAAGTAAAGGTTTGTCTGCTTTCATCTCACCCTTAAACAGGAAATATTTACATTTTCCAGGATAATTGCTAAAATATCATGATATTTGAACAAAACATCCAGCAACTTGTTACATTGATTAAGATCTATTTCATGTGGTCTTTGCGCTGTTGCAGTAATTTTTGTTATCCTTGGTGCATTGTCTTTAGAAACTATATGGTTTTTTAACCTCCACTCTACTGAATTATACTTGTTCGTTTGTGTAACTGTCATTGATAACAGAACCGATATCACTACTATCTAATTCCGGTCACCTTTCACTGGCAACGGGGATACCATGATACGATATTATCAATTCAAGTGAGACAGTACCACGATGGAAATAAATTATTATCTGCAAATGGGCAAAATCATTAACGCCAAGCATAAAGGGTTCGTTTATACCTTGTATCACATAAATCTCTAACCTAAAAGATAACATGACTATTTTTACTGGTATAGTAGGCTTACCTTTAAATTTGATCTTGAGTTTTAAGTGTTAATTCATAATTAAATCATTTTCAGCTGGTCGAAGTTTAGCAGCGGTAACCTCTTCACCAGTAATTTTCCAAGTTCAATACGAGAAGAACGACCCTTCTACACCGCTATCACAAACCGTTCTAACTGCAACACTATTAATACAACTGTGAGTGTGCGCAGAATAATTCTATCGTAAGCTGTAATGATATATTTTTCTTCTTGATCATCTTCTGAATTACTTCTGGTATTACCGTCCAAATTAAGTATAGAGTTGCATACACGTATAACGTTAACGAGGATTTGTTCGTAACTATTGGCGACACTACTTCTTTCGAAGACACCTATTTCCCGTTTTCAGGAAGTGAACTTCCGTTTTGATTAACATTTAAATCTCTCTCTGTCTCCAATTCGGAGATTTAGGTCCATTACCATGAAAATCTCTTCTTCCACTGTGATTATTGCGTTTGTAAGTTCTACGAGTACAATTACCGTTACATTACAATTATTATTACTGTCTTCTTTGGTTACCTAGTCATCGATTCCTTCACTTATTCCACTTCTTGTTTCGCTACTTTTAAGCTGTTCACACGCTGAATTGTTGTCTCTAATTTTCTGAAATCTTATTAAACCTTTTGATATTTTCGACCATTTTATTATATTGTACTCTAACATCTTTCCTCTGTTTGTACCGGTTATCGTTTGAATTAAAATCACACCTAGTATTTCTGTCATCGCGTCGCTTTAACGATTCTCAGCGCCGAATACTGGACAAAAACTCAAATCAATTCACGCATGTGTGAATTGTAAACATTTTTGAATTCTTATATGGTAAATTCGGGACAAGGCTGGCTAGTATAGTAACAGAAGGACTTCCTCGATTTAAATCGCTTAATGTTTGACACTGTTTAGTGGCAAATTCTAACACACATTTATGAATGCGTGGATCAAACTGCAAATTCCTAACAAGCGGTGGATTGTCTAGTGCTTTATATAATGCATTTTCAAATTGTTCCAAATTTGAGAATGTTTAAGTTCCCTGCTTTACTTTTCTGCGGCACAACCTCCGAGAATGGATGGCAACACTGGTAATAACGCGTCTACATGCATGCTTATCTAATCAGCCTTATGTCGGATTGTACACAAATAAAACATAGCAGTTTATTGATCAAATATTACATTATACTTAGTCATTAATGTGTAATGATAAGGTCTCTCTCTAGTTTCATCTTGCTCGTTTTTTTCATTTATTTGGAGAACTGCTCACGCTACCACGTAGCGGTTGCCACAACAGAAAAATATTGATATACACCAAGAGTCACTTGGGAATAATGGGGACTTAAACCTAGAGGTTGAATAAAGGTGTTTGTTAACATTAATGAGACTTTGATTGATTAGACAATATACAGCTCATTACTTTGCAAGTTAATGAATATTTACTATCCTATTTATTATCAACAATTATCAAAGGATAGCAGAAGGCGAGATCAATTATACGAGTGTTATTCTTAATCCGTGAAAGCTTTACCGTAGGAAGACAAAACATAGTTGAATCTGATATGACATTCCCAATCCAAGAAAATGCTACTATAAGCATCTGTGTTACGTAAATTGCTGAATTTTTGTAAAGCTGAGTGAGTCATTACTCCGATGGTCGTCCCACTGACTATAGAACACCTGAGGGCTGACTCTAGAATACCTCCGGGCTAGGGCTCCTAAGACTTTTAAGTATATCAGTTCACACCAAATCTCGTCTTGATCAGATCATAATTTGCGTGAGACTCCTAAATATGGAAACCTATTGCCCCTTTTAGCCTTCTCATTGGTTCTTACCAACTGCCGCACCCAGGATGTGATACACATGACACATACACATGTATACAATATCCGACGCATGATTCAATCTCATGCGTGTTAGAACTTTCCAAGCATCCGCAAGCACTGACTAAATTTCCTATGTTTGCGTGGTTGTGGTCATAGTTCAACGTCAGGAATCATGTTTTTGTATTATCAATTATCTTCACTGATTAAGCTTCCTATAACATTGCGTCGCTGTGATAATATCAATTGCCTTCATAGTTTGCATATTCCCTTCTCTTGTTGCTAACTCTAAGCATACCGATAGAATAAAAGTGTTTGTTAAACCTAAAAATTGAACTTTACTCAATTAAGGCCAGAAGATAACCATATATTAAGTTTATCGCCACATTCTCACTGCTTCTTAATTTTCGACTCTGAAAATTACCAAGAAGTGGAATAGGCATAGTCTGAAAATGGGGAACTAACTTTTTGAGTGACCCTCGTACGTGAGAATCTTACTACTATATCTCTAACTCTATGGATTGAAAGAAAAGGGAGTTTAGTTGCTAAGCTAATATGATCATATAGTAAGGGGAAAGAACTTAACAGTCGAACCTAACAGTCGTATAGTTGCATTTCGTCCTTGTAAAATAGAACGATTAACATGTTTGTAAATCGTGTTTGACAACATATGAATGGCATAATGATAGTGTTTCCGTAAGGCTTAAGTAGAAGTCATAACACATAGAACGTGACACAGGTGAAACAAATTGAGACACAGTTGAAACACATTAAAATATTTACGGTATATCGAATAAAAGTAATAGTTACATACTTACACTTGTTAGTACATGAACGTGCAAAATAATCGCGATACGCAAGACTTCAGAATGCAGTAAGTTCAATCATAACAATGCTCAATTGTAGCCATTGGTTATTATCAATCAGAAGTAATCATCATTAGTAGAATTTATACAGAAAATTAAAATAAGCCTTCAACATTTGAACATACCTCCATGTACAAGTAAAAATAATCCTCTATACATACGTGACAGATTCACACGCAGAACTAAAATTTGTCTAAACATGACTCATTACAAGAATTAAGCGCTTCAGATATCGAACTTTTTGTGGTTTTATGTATGAATTTTATCTTGGATGTTTACAATCTATAACAGAGATTTTGCAATTTTGGAACACTAAATTAATTTGTCACATCAAATATTTAAGTCAGTCAATGAAATGTTATGACAGTTATTCTATACAAGTAATTTGATTCTACATGGATTACAGTAACTATATTCAACCGTTCAGAAATAAAGTCATGTGATCCACGACTATATATAGTGCCTGAACATTTTGATGGTTGAATCTCCAATGGAATGTGTTAGCATAGCATGTATAATACCAACAAAAGAAACTAAGATGAAATACCCAAGAAATGAGGATTGCGTAAAACAAACCATTAGCTAAAGTATTAGTTACAATTGCCAAAACAGAGTGACAGAATAAAAGATTAAAATAAGACGAACGAAATAGGGTTCAGGTAGCTTAAAGAATTAATGTCGCAGGAACACGTATTAAAAGATCTCACAAAAGGTGATAGTACCTATATTAGCTATATTAGGGTTAACAGGTTGACTAACAGGGTGATTTGAGGGTAGTGGTCCCAGGAAGCCATAAATTTCATCTTACCTTTGGCTCGATTATGGATAGTTATATCACATTTTTGTCACGATATTTTGTTTCTCCCGAAAATGTACCAAAGGGATTCGAGTACCTTATGTGATTTTCATTGTCTCACAGTAATTAGTAACAATGAGCATCATATATGATGTTCAAGAACCTCGATAAGTTAGTAATTTGTGATATCAAGCATGATCATCATATATGGTGCTCATGGTCCCAGAGAAAAATAAGGTGTGCACCTCATATGATGCTCATGGCAGTCAACCTGTAATAATATTTGAGAAGCCGTTGTAAATGACAGCAGTATATATTAGTAGAAAAAACATAACAATATAAACAGAAGAGTTCAATATTGGATTGCAATATATTGAACTCCATTGGTAAGATAAGCACAAAAATATAAATATTTGGAATGCTAACTATTGGAGAGAGAATAAAATTACTATTAGTTCTCAAGGTATCATTGAGTTGAGTCCTAAAAGAAAAGATTGGAATTTACGAACTTAATCTAGGGAGGCAGATCACTTATCATTATTGCCCAATTATAAAAAAATAAATTATTTATATGACACATCACAACACAATAAGAAATTCGTATGGTTTGCATATATTATCAATTTTAAGAAAACAATATCTATAATTAGTAAATTTCTGTTTTACTAGCTTCGAATAGTTGGGATAAAATGAATTTGGAGTAAAAGAAAACAAATCTACTCATCAGTAACGCCAATTACCCATATTAGTAATTTGTAATTAGAGACTAATCAGAAAACATCAGAGATGGAATGGGGAAATGTAAGAAAGCCGATGCAATTGTTTGTAATGAAACTAATAGTAATGGTGAAAGTATTCTCGCAATATATACCCAGCGTTAGCGTTAAAATAATGTGTTAAGAGTAACAAAAGCGATTGTTATATTTACTTAGATTTTATGCAATATTCTCAGTTTAGAGTAAGTTACTCAATGATCTTCCAGTAGTACAAAGTAGTGATCCGAATAAGCGTAATTCAACTGTAAAACTATAAAGTGAAGCCAACAAATATTCTTTGATAGTGATATTGCTCGTTCTATGTGAAATGAGAATTTTTGAAAATGAACGTAATATATTATTTCTGTTTCTATTATATAGTTAGGACATAAGGTATAACTTTTATATCTATATAGTATTAATAGTATCATTGACATAGTACATGGTACATAGTAATACATAGTACATAATATGTATATGTATTTTATTTTCATTATTATTATTATTATTATTAGTAGTAGTAGTAGTAGTAGTAGTAATAATAATAATAATAATAATAATAATAATAATAATAATAATAATAATAATAATAATAGTAGTAATAGTAATACTAGTGCATAACAAATTCTTGAAGTTCGCTCAGCGATTATTAAGAATGGTACTTCTTTGTTTTTGCCTGTTTGTGATGTAAAACTTAGATAAGCATGACTTGTTACCACCTAGTAGTTAATTAATATCATTTGTCTTTTTGGTCTTGTTTGTTTGGTGAGAGTTTTGTTGGTCTTCTTAACAGCATGCAAAACGTGAATGAAGAATTGTGAAGTCTTGTTTATGTGTGTGTTAGACTTTGCTGATAACAGTTGGTTGGAAAATTAGATAACACACATCCGGAATTCAGAACACTATTCATAGATGGCATACAATTGTGTTACACCTTTTAATTGTTACATTCACGAAATATCACCAAATGCTATTTGCTATTTGGTTATAAAAAAATAAAGCTCAATGAGGAAAGTGCATTGCAAGTGCGAAATGCGTTGCAAAATATTTTGCACTTTTGATGTAGGTACAGAACAAAGTATATAGGTAGCATTGCAACTTTTTGTCGCAGGCGAACACCGGAAACGGAAAAAAGGTAGGACGGAGCCATACCCTTTCAATAGAGTACCATTCCGACATTCACAAAAGGTCGGTGCATGCTATTCGCTATTGTGAAATGAAATGAAATGAAATTTTTGAGTTTTACGTCCCACGGTTATGCCGGTTAGGCTAAAGGAGACGGTGATAATGAGAGATGAATGAAATGGTGGAATGAAGAAAGTGGGAGGAAACGGGAGAACCCCGAGAAAACCCACGCACACGGTGTTTGTCCACCACAAAGTTCACTTGGCGGGAGCAGGGTTTGAACCCGAGACCTTCGCTATTGTGGTATAAAGAAAACTAGTTGATTAACCTACATTGCCCAACAATAGCATATTCTCTACTCGAGAACATTAAAACGTTTGCACAACTTCCCATCTGTGATATTCTCTAAAAAAATATATGTATTTGTTTCAACGAAACAACCAAATTGTATAAAAGCGTAGTTGCTCACAAACGAGGCCAACAATAAAAGCTTTATCTGTAAGAGAATCGAAACATGATTATAACAAGGAAAAGATTTTTAAGGGTATTAAGACTTATGAGTAAAGTGAATGTTGTTCCCTCAAATGAAGAGAGGAAATACAATGTTACAGCGTTACAAAAAGGAGGTATTCAGCATAATTTAGGATAATTGAAATGGAGGTGTATATCCTAATAATAATTACAAAGACTTCTAATTTCTCACTGCTTCATTATGAAACTTTTATAATAGGATAATATTCATATAATACGATTCCACTAAAGTCAGATGCAGAACAGAACGAACCAAGAAAGATGAGAAGAAAGAAACCATTGACTAGGATTATACACAAATTGTAGGAAGTTTAAGGGGGCTCATGGGGCTCATGGCCCGCCGCGGGTGTGCCATCTGACAACGGGAATTTTAACATCGTTTTCTTCTGGAGCACCCCCTGAGGATAGGTCAATACTTCAAAGCCCTTTTATATGTACGTCAAGGTGGAAAAATAGAAGATTGTGAGAGCTTTCCCTAGCAACGCCCTACCACATAAAATGCAATTATCGTCTGTACTGAGTGGAGCATGGCTTAGCATGTAGCACGGAGCATAAACATGGAGTATGTAGATGTACTAAGTCGCATGTAGGATGGATTACAGTATATAACCGCATCTTAAAGGGGTGTTCGGAATATTGTAAGTCCTATATATGTATATATAATGAGGTTGATTAGATATACATCTTACATATTGCACGTTCTTAACTTCACAAACTGCACGCATTGCATTCTGGGTTTCGAACAGAATCTAGAGCAGTGAGTACATTAATCACAATTAGTAAATATGGTCGAAATGAACAGTACCACACAACAATAAACTATAAGAATATACACTACAAGAATATATTGAATTGAATATAATTATAATAATATGTAAATATTACTTGGATAATATTTTAATAATATATGTTTATAGAACATAAAAATAGCTTATATTTATATACATAAATATAAAGTAGTAATGGGGTCACCCTGTCTCACTTTGGACTGTGACGTCATAGGTCAAACGCCAATGATATTTGCCCGGGGTTAGTGACCGAAGGATACTTAGGACCACCCCCTCTAGATTCTGGCAGGGGTAACTTGACCCACCCCTAACTTTTGGCAGGGGTACATACAACCACCTCCCTTAAATTTTGGAAATTGAGAAATCTAAATATTGCGTGTGGTAGCATAGGACCCTAACATGAACCTCTAGTAGTATTGGGGGTCTATGTTAGTAGTAGAAAATGGATCGATCTGGAACAACCTGGAACACCTTCGGACAACATCGCTCAACTCGCAAGCCCCTGGGAAATTGAACACCATACACCGTGAACCCACGGTCTTTTACGACCTCCATTTTAGGGGTGTATTTGTTCCCTTTTATGAGCACTTTTTAGGGGGTGTATTCGTTCTCTTTTATGAGCACATTTTAAGGGGTGAACTCGTTCCCTTTTATGAGCATATTTTCCAACCCCTACGTAACATCAGACTACGTAACACACAGCAGAGACTACGTAACATAACAAGGGTGTACTCGTTCTCTTTCATGAGCATATTTTTCAACCCCTACGAACACATAACATAACAAGGTATACTCGTTCTCTTTTATGAGCATATTTTTTAACCCCTATTTTAACATAGCAGATAACACATAAGACTATGTAACATAACAAGGGTGTACTCGTTTTTCAACCCCTATTTTAACATAAGAGATAACACATAAGATTACGAACAAATAGAAGAGCACACAAGACTACGTAACATAGCAAGGGTGTATTCGTTTCCAATCCCTTTTTTAACATAGCAGAAACTACGAACACATAGAAGAGCAGATAACACAAGGGTGTATTCGTTCTCTTTTATGATCACTTTTTCAACCCCTATTTAAACATAGCAGAGCTAATACAAGAGTATGGCTTATTTTCCAACCCCTATTTTAACATAGCAGAAATTACACTGAGACTACGAACACATAGAAGAGACTACGAAACATAGCAAGGGTGAACACGTAACACACAGTACGTAACATAACAAGGGTGTACTCGTTTTCCAACCCCTACGAACACATAGCAAAGCAAGGGAGAACTCATTTTCAACCCCTTAGCATCAGACTATGGTATATTTTCCAACATAGCGCATCAGACAGAGACTACGAAACAGAGCAGATAGGGTGAACTTGTTTCCAACCCCTATTTGAACATGAGATTATCAACACTACGTAACACACAACCACCTCCATTTTACTGGTGTACTCGTTTTCCAACCCCTATTTTAACATAGCAGAACATCAGACTTCAACCCTTAATTGAACATAGCGCATCAGACAGAGACTACGAAACATAGCAGATAGGGTGAACTCGTTTTCCAACCCCTATTTGAACATAGCAGAAATTACATAAGACTACGGGGGTGTATTCCACCCCTATTTGAACATAATGAACATAGCAGAGAATAGGAGTGTATTCGTTCCTTATTATGAGCATATTTTTCAACCCCTATTTTAACATAGCAGGGCTAGTAAAAGAGTATGGCTCATTTTTCAACCCCTATTTGAACATAACAGATAATACATTCGAACCCTATAGCAAAGATTCTTTTAAGGAGTGAATTTCTTCTAACGTATATTTGAACATAACAAAGATTATTTAAAGATTGCAGAGGAATGCAAACTTCCGTGTTTTGTTATCAGTTACATAATAACTTCCGCCATATGATGATAATTCTCATTACGTCATTCATCCGGATTTTAAAAAAAACATTGAGCTAGTTTTCCCTTCAACAGACAATACGGTCATTCAACGATAGGATTGAAAATAAAGGAATCCCCGAACGTAATGCAATCAATCACAAAGGTATATGTTGATCGCTCGCGGTATAACTTGTCATTCAACGATAGGATTAAAAAAAAGAGGTGAATCCCCGACCGTGGCTCATCCCTATTGCGCAATATTGCGCAATGCATTCACACAGGTATAAAAGACTGATCGAGATGTTTTTTGTAATCACTTCCTTCTTGGTGTTTCAAGTGTAAAGTTCAGATTTTTCTGTGTGTGTGTTTATATTATTAGTGTGGTTTTGTTTTCTTTTTTAGGTAAGACATTTTATAACAATAATATCATATTATAAAAACTCACTTCAGAATTATTATAGTAACACTGAGTTATTTTTTAAAAAAATGGCAACAAAAAAGGTTAAACCAAATACTATCAATTCACCAACTGATACTCTATTTAATAATAATTTGAAAAAAATCATTTTAAAATGTGATACTGTTTTAAATGAGGATAGTGGATGTTTTTTAAATAATAAAAGAAAAGACTGTTTAGATATATTAAAACAAGAACAAACTAATACATCTTTTAAAGTAAAATTTTCTTTGGCTACAAATTTTGTAAAACCAGTAGATTTAGAAACATGTAAATTCTTTGTAAATAGTGGCGACGAAATTATTTTACCGAGTACAGATGTGAATTCTATAATTGAAAAACTTTTTAATAAAATTTTAGTTGAACAAGAAAATAGAGCAATTAAGAAATCAGGGTGGTCTTTATGTTGTGAACTAAACCATCACTTAGAAATTAAAATCAGTAAATATGATCCTCTGTCAGCTTCATCATTTATAAAATTACCTCAACGAATTTTATCTAAAAAGAATTTTGTTCTAAATATTCAAGATAACGATAATAGATGTTTTATGTACTGCATTCTAGCTGCTTTATATCCCGCAAAAGATAATCCACTGCGTGTGAATACTTACATACAATATATAAATACTTTATTACCGTTATTTGAAAAAAACGAATATACAATTCCCCGTTGAAGTAGAACACATAAGCAAATTTGAACATATGTATAATTCCGTATTTACTAAGGAACAAATTTCTATTAATATATATGGCATTGATTATGATAATGAAACAATTTTTCCGTTACGTATTAGCGAAAACACATCTGTATTTAAACATATAGATTTACTGTATTGTGAAGAAAATTGCAATAGTCATTATTGTCTTATAAAAATCTCAATTCGTTATTGAAAAGTCATAAAGAGAAAACTTATGTAAAATTGCCTCAATGGATTTTATCCACAAAATGTGTTATAAATATTGAAAATAACGATAATAGATGTTTTATGTATAGTATTCTAGCTGCATTGCATCCCGCAAAAGATAATCCACATCGTGTTAATAATTACATACAATATATTAATACTTTATTACCATTATTTGAAAAAACGAATATAAAATTCCCCGTCGAAGTAGCACACATAAGCAAATTTGAACATATGTATAATTCTGTATTTACTAAGGAACAAATTTCTATTAATATATATGGCATTAATTATGATAATGAAACAATTTTTCCGTTACGTATAAGCGAAAACACAGGTGTATTTAAACATATAGATTTATTATATTTAAACTCTCATTATTGTTTAATTACAAATTTAAATGGTTTAGTTAGACATGAGTTAGGTACTCACCAAACATTTATTTGTAGACGACGTTTAGCATCTTTTTATAACAAATCAAAATTAGATGGACATGAGAAATTATGTAAAGAACACACTCCAACCAAAATTAAAATTCCCCGTCGAAGTAGCACAGATAAGCAAATTTGAACATATGTATAATTGTGTATTTACTAAGGAACAAATTTCTATTAATATATATGGCATTAATTATGATAATGAAACAATTTTTCCGTTACGTATAAGCGAAAACACAGGTGTATTTAAACATATAGATTTATTATATTTAAACTCTCATTATTGTTTAATTACAAATTTATATGTTTTAGTTAGACATGAGTTAGGTACTCACCAAACATTTATTTGTAGACGACGTTTAGCATCTTTTTATAACAAATCAAAATTAGATGAACATGAGAAATTATGTAAAGAACACACTCCAACCAAAATTAAGATGCCGAAACAAGGAGAAGTTTTAAAATTTCGAAATTTGAAATTGTTATTAGATAATGATGTGATAATAGTTGCAGATTTTGAAAGTTTATTAAAACCTATAAATAAACAAAGTGGATCTCATACAATACAAATTCAGCAACATATACCATGCAGTTTGGTTATATTGTATGTTGGAGTAACAACTATATGAAATCAGATTTAGTTATTTATCGGGGAGAAAATGTATCGATGAAGTTTATGTCTGCTATGGAGAATGAATTAGGAAAAAATCATAAACATATAAGATCAACAAAAAACATTAATACCATTAAATAGTTCTCAGTTACAGGAGTTTAATCTATCCACTGAATGCTCTGTTTGTGATAGTAAATATACGAGTAACAATAGAAAAGTTAAACATCATAACCATTTAACTGGGCAATATATTGCCACGGTGTGAAACAATTGCAATTTACAAATTAAACGTCAAAGTAATTTTATCCCTGTCTTCTTCCATAATTTGTCTGGGTATGATGCACATTTATTTGTGAAAGAATAAGGTTGCACCCCTGGCAATATTTCTGTAATTGCTAAAAGCACTGAGAAATTCATCACATTCTCTAAGCACTTTAATTAGAATGGTAGACCTATCGAGTTACGTTTCGTGGACCTATTTAAATTTCTTCCATACAGTCTCGAAAATTTGGTGTCAAAATTAAAACCTAAGCAATTCGTCTATACAAAGCAATATTTTTCTGATGATAAGTTCCCTTTAATTCTTCGTAAGGGAATTTATTATTACGATTACATAACAAATTTAGATACATTTAATGAAATTGAATTTCCTGAAAGAGAGGCATTTAATAGCAAATTGAATAAAACACAAATTTCCAAGACTGATTATCAATATGCAAAACTGATTTGGCGTGTGTTTAAATGTGAAAATTTAGGGGACTACCACGATCTATATTTAAATTGTGATGTACTTCTCACAGCAGATGTGTTGGAGAATTTTAGAAAGACATGTTTAAATGCTTTTTGCATTGATCCGATTAATTGTTTTACTGCACCTGGGTTGGCATGGCAAGCGATGTTATATAAAACAAAAATTGAACTTCAACTTTTATCAGATATCAATATGTATATGATTGTAGAAAAATCGATTCGCGGAGGTATTACACAAGCTGTGTTAAGGTATGCCAAACTAATAATCCTTACGTACATGATTTTGATGCGGAAAAAGAAAAATCTTATTTACTGTATATTGACATGAACAATCTGTACGGACTATCAATGATTGACTATTTACCATGTGATGGTTTTCGGTGGGAGGATAAAATTGACAATTGGCAAGACATGAATAAAATTATCAATTGGCCCACGGATAGTGAATGGTTTTTTTTTCTAGAAGTGGACTTAGAATATCCAAATTATTTACACGAATACCATTCAGATTTTCCGTGTGCTCCCACTAATGAAGTTCCACCGAATGGTAAATACTCAAAATTACTATTGACACTTAAATCGAAATCGAATGATATCTTGCATTATAGAGTATTACAATTTTATCTAAAACAAGGTTTAATATTGGTAAAAGTACATAAAATATTATGGTTTCGTCAATCTAAATGGCTTGCATCTTATATACAAGAAAATTTTCAACGCCTTGCAAATGCTACAATTGAATTTGAAAAATATTTCTATAAGTTATTAAATAATTCTGTATACGGAAAGACAATGGAGAATGTTCGAAAACGCATTGATATAAAATTAATTAACAATAAAAAAAGTGTAAAAAATTAGTAGTGCAAGATCAGTTTCAAAATTGGGTAAAATTAGGAGATAATCTTGCATTATTCCATATGTTAAAAAAATCTGTAACTCTAAATAAACCGATCTATGTAGGAGCTACAATTTTGGAACTATCAAAATTAGCAATGTATGAATTCCATTACAATATAATGAAACCTCGATATGGAGATAAGATTAGCATTACTTATATGGATACTGACTGTTTCATTTACTACATTAAAACCAATGATATTTATAAAGATATAAAAGACATGAACGCATATTTTGATACTTCTAATTATGCAGAAATTCATGTTTCACATAACACAAAAAATATACACGTTTTGGGTAAAATGATGGACGAGTTAAGTGGAGTTCCTATCATTCAATATGTTGGTTTACGAGCAAAAAATTATGCAATAAAAACTGGTGAAAATAAGGAATTGAAAAAATGTAAAGGGATCAAGAAAAATGTAGTTAAAGAACAAATTACGTTTGACGATTATAAATCATGTGTATTTCAGAACGAAACGATTCATAAAACACAATTTGAAATTAAAAGCAAATATCACAATTTAACCACAAATCAGGAAACAAAATTGGCGCTAGATCCGTATGATGACAAGAGAAAAATTTTAAATTGTAATATACATACTGTTCCTTGGGGGTATCATAATAAAGATTTAACATGTAAGATTTGTACATTGTAAATATGATTATTTTTTTTGGATATATTAGTATTAAAAATATGTCACAATCAGTTCGAGAACAAATAGTTGCAAAATTACATAAAAGTGCAAGACGAAACTATCTTCGAATACCCGTTATAACGAAAGGTATTCATGATTTATGGCAAGCTGATTTAGTTGAAATGAATAGTGGAAAATTGAAAGGTCTAGGAAAAATTAAGCGAAATGTTAAATATTTATTAACTGTGATAGATACATTCTCTAAATATGCTTGGGCTATTCCTGTGAAAAATAAAACTAGGAAACAAATTACACAAACATTTATAACAGTACTGAGAAAAGCAAACAAAAGCCCCAAATTTTTACAAACTGACAGGGGTCGAGAATTTTATAATTCAGAGTTTCAGAAGGCGATGAACCAAAATAACATTAAACATTATTCCACGTACAGTGATGTGAAAGCAAGTATTATTGAAAGATTTAATAGATCATTACGTAATTTAATGTGGAGACAATTTATATTGCAGGGAAGTTATAAATGGATTGGCATTCTGCCGGAATTACTACTTAAATATAATAATACTATTCATTCCACTATTAAAATGAAACCTATCGACGCTATTAAAAAAGAAAATGAAAAACATCTATTGACAAAAATCTATTGCAAAAAGTTTTTTGTGCTAAAAAGAAAAAGTAAATTTAAGATAGGTGAATATGTAAGAATTAGTAAACTTAAACGTCCTGGTTTTGATAGAGGTTTTACACGCAATTGGAGTACAAAATTTTTTCGAATTGCTAAAGTTTTCTTCACTAATCCTCCAACATATCACTTAGTAGACTCAAATAATAAACCTATTGAAGGAAGATTTTACGGACACGAATTACAATTAACGAAATTTCCAAAAACATATTTAATTGAAAAAGTTTTGCGAAAGAAAAATAATAAGGCGTATGTGAAATGGTTAGGTCTGAAAAAAGTAAAAATTCTTGGATTGATTTAAAACATACTATATTGTAAAAAAAAGAAAAGTCAAGAATTTATAGGTGAAGCATGTCGTCACAAGTATTTTAAATTCTAGCAACACTGTAAATTTTCGTTCTTCAACAAACGCTGTGTTTTTATGTAAAGGAGAAAAGAAAGCAAAATAAATGCAATATATCTGTAATAGAGATGGAATGGAAAATTCCTTTTACATGTATGGTAGCAGGTACTACAGGCTGTGGAAAATCATATTTTGTTAAAACATTTCTTGACAACAATAGTAAGTTATTTAAAAATATTGTATGGTGTTATGGTGAATGGCAACCATTGTATAATACTCTTTCAAACTGTACGTTTAAAGAAGGTTTACCTCAAAATAATGAATTTCAAGCACACGAAGGTCCACATCTTGTCATTATTGATGATTTAATGCGTGAGTGTGACCATCGGATTGTAGATATTTTTACTAAGGGTAGCCATCATAGAAATATAAGTGTAATATTTATAACACAGAATATTTTTCATCAACAAAAAGGAATGCGAGATATTTCGTTAAATTATCATTATATTGTTTGTTTTAAAAATCCTAGAGACCAAGCTCAAATTAATTATCTCGCACGACAATTGTATCCAGGTAATACAAAATTTATTCAAGAAGCATATCAAGATGCAACTCGAATTGCACATGGTTATTTACTTTTTGATTTAAGACAAAATACTCCTGATGAGCAGCGAGTTCGAACAAATATCTTTCCAACAGATTTTTTTAATTATGTTTATGTGCCTGTAAAAATAATTGCAATATGGTTTATATTCTAACAACTATTTGTGCTTTAATAGCCATAAAAAATGATTAGTAAGGAAAATGCACATTTGTTAAAACTTTTAGCAAAGTCAAAACCGAAATCACGTAAGGCAATTTTACAAAATGCAGATGCTGATTTAATTCGCTCTATATGTGAATGTTCCTATAACGTATTACAGGGAAATGTTCCATTAAATAAAACAGAGATAAATAAGCTAAAATTATATAAAAGGGAACTGAGATATTTGGTGAAAAAAGGTCCGTCATTAAAACAAAAGAAAAAACGAATAATTATATAAAAAGGTGGTTTTCTTACTGCATTGCTTGCACCTATTTTAGGAGGTATATTATCTAGTTTAATTAAATAGAGAGGAAGAGGAAGAAGAAGAGGAAGAGGAGGAGGAGGATGATGATGAAATAATATCTACTCTCCTTGAAATTTGTAAACGTAAAGCAAGACCTTTATTACGTAAATTGAAACAAAATCCAAATATTCAATGGGACGAAAATGGAAATGTGAATATTAATAATAAATTAATTCCAGGTTCAAATATAGTGGATTTGATATCCGATTTTGTTAGATGTCGTAAGAAAAATATTTCAATTGCCGGCTGGAAACCTTTTGCTACATTATTAGCAAAAGCCAATATACCTTAGAGTACATTGGTAATCCTCAACGAATAGATTATATTAGAAAGCTAACAGAAAACGAAGAGGACGAAGAGGATGGACCTCCACCCCGTAAACCCAAATGGTGTACTTATAAGCAATAATACTAATATTCTATTGTAATCTATTGATATTTTTAAGTATATAGAAAGAAAGAAAGATGAATGAGCTCTACTTTAATTATTACACACATCAAGCAGGAGGTGATTATAACGTGTATTGAGGTACAGCATATCAAGTAGGTTATGGCATTGGTAGTTTACTAGGAGGTTTACTAGGAGTTTATACTGTATTTCCTATATTAAAACAAGGTGCAAAAACTCTTGGTAAAGAATTGATACGTACAGGA
This sequence comes from Thermobia domestica, assembly GCF_964235325.1. NCBI lineage: Eukaryota > Metazoa > Arthropoda > Insecta > Zygentoma > Lepismatidae > Thermobia > Thermobia domestica. Next base: position 245,581,379 of record NC_137456.1, on the reverse strand, counting down.
ATTAATGTAGCATGAGATGTAGTAGACCTATTGAAGAGTCTTTGCATGATCGATGGCAAGAAGCTAAAACAAATTTAAAAAACAAAGCTTAAAATAAATTTAATCAGGTGTTGGAAGGATCTGGAAGAAGAAAAAGAAAGAAAGTTAATTTTAGTGGTGGTGGTGGTGTGAAACGGATAAAATGATCCAAAGATATTTTTGATTGATTGATTGATTATGGAGCAAAGTGATAGTTTTTATCTCACACTTCCTAGCAATAGTTCTATGAAATATTTTCCTCAAAATACTCTTGCTTGTTATACTACTAAATTATATCAACCTATTGTACTGGAGAAGGGAGTGTGGGAAACAGCTGTTGTTGAATTACATTATACAAGTTCATTTCAGAATGTTTCCAAATATACAAATAATATTTCTTACCGTATCATGAATACAAAAAACTGGAACATAACTCAAATCTTACCAGGCCACTATTATCATGTTGATGATATTCTATCTCAAATTAATCATAAAAGAGATATATTAAATCTACAATTAAAAGTCAAAACATCTGTAAAACGAATTGAGGTTAATAGAGTAATAAAGGATCAAGAGAAGCATAAAGAAGTACGCCTATCTCCTGAACTAGCCAGAATACTAGGTTTTTATCATATACAGCAGGAAGATATTGCAATTGTTCATCATGCTCGTTATCCACCTGATTTACAAAAAGCGCTACCTATACTTATGTATATTTACATTGATATTGTAAAACCACAAATGGTGGGTGACACCATAGCTCCATTGTTACGTATTATAAATACAAATATTACAGAGCATGGTATTAATAATGTACATATTTTTGATAATCCTCATTATGTGCCAGTGCAACGTAAACAATTTGATCAAATTATTATTGATTTAAGAGATAGTAGAGGTAATCCACTTTCTTTCCAATATGGCAGTGTATGTGTAAAGTTACATTTTCGTAGACGTAATACGGTATTGTAAATTTTACCATGTGTGAGTATTAATAGTAAGAAAAATGAAGTGTGAGTGTATGAAATCAGAATTAGATTTATTTGCTGGTTTACCCACTCAAACCAGTATTATAGATAATAAAATAGTTCCATATAAGCCTGTGGCTTCAATAGCTGATAATGCACAAATAGAATTTGTAGTCCCCGGTCATGGGGATGACTATATTGACTTACCGCACACAATGTTATATTTTAAAGGTAAATTTACTAAATCAGATGGTTTTAATTTAACTTCTGCCGATAAGAAAATCGGCCCTGTAAATGATTTTCTCAATGCAATGTTCAGTGAAGTGCAATTATATTTAAATAATCAACTTATTTCCTACTCTTCACATACATATCCATATCGATCGTATATTGAAAAACTACTAAATTATAATGCTGAAGCTAAAACAACGCATCTTCAAACATCAATGTGGTTTAAAGATACTGCAGGACATATGGACAGTGTGGCCGATGCTAATGTAGGATTTAAACAACGTTTTCTTCTCACTGCTTTAAGTCAGTCATTTGAATTATTGGGTTATATTCATGCTGATATTTTCAATCAGGAGAAATTTTTACTGAATGGTGTACAATTGCGTATTAAACTAATTCCAGCTAAACCTACATTTTGTCTAATGGGTGACGCAGATGCTGATGGAAAAGTTGTAATTACAGATGCAACATTGCTTTGAAAAAGGTTGATGTATCACCAGCAGTTAAAATAGCACAAAATAAAGTATTACAAAATCCTAAATTTAGAATAAAATATTCTATAACAAAAGTGCAGGTGAAGACAGAAACTCTGCCACAAGGAATTATGGATAGTACACTTCCAGATCTGTTTTCAGGCCTAGTGTCTAAACGTATTATTATTGGTTTTGTTACTAATACTGCTTTCAATGGTACTTATCAAACAAATCCATTCAATTTTCAACATTTTAGTATGACGTTTTTACACTGTCACTGATGGACCTCCAGTGTCCTTCAAACCATTACAACCGGATTTTGATAATAATCTATATGTACAAGGATATTCTACGTTATTTACAGGTTCAGGTATTTATTATTCTAATCAAGGTAATGATATTTCGCGTGCTGAATATCCTAATGATTATACTCTACTGGTGTTTGATTTAACTCCTGATTCAAGCGCAAGTGCTGCATTTCATACTAGTCCACAACGGCAAGGAAGTGTACGTTTAGAGGTTCATTTTAAAGAACACTGCCATTTCCTGTAACAACAATTATTTATGGTGAATTCTATTCAGAATTAGAAATTGATTTCCAGAGAAAAATATATATTAATTAAAAAAATGTTAAATACGATTGAGCTTTATGAAGCATTACAACAAAATTTGCCTAAAGATCATTTTATTGGTGTATATGCTGCTGATGAGTTACCTTTGTTTATTCATACATTTCCAGCCGCCATAATTATAAATACTGATTCTAGTGATAAGCCTGGTGAACATTATGTTGCTCTTTATATATCTAATATGCGTGTGGGAGAGTATTTCGATAGCTATGGTATACCTCCCTATATAGAACATCATATAAGGTTTTTAAAACGAAACTGTCTGTATTATACATGGAATAATAGACGTATTCAAGGTGATTTATCTCAATTTTGTGGACATTAATGTTTTCTATATCTAGCATGTCGTGCATCTGGTTGTTCACTGCACGATTTTTTAAACAAATTCTCACTTACCACTATTGATGCTAATGATATTATGCTTTATTCATTTATGAGAGTATGATGGTGTTATTTTTTTAAACTCCGCCATTGCCGGTCCCAAGCCCTGGATGAGAAAGGAGGAGGGTTGGGGGTGTTGCTACCCCCCGTAAAAGAAAATAATCTCTGCCATGTTCAAATAGGGGTGGCTCCCTGCTATTGTAAAATAAGGGTTGAAAGGTAACGAGTACACCACTATTCTCTGCTATGTTCGTTACGTTAAAATAAGGGTTGGAAACGAGTTCACTATGTTTCGTAGTCATACTCTTTTACTAGTTCTGTTATGTTCGAATAGGGGTTGGAGAACGAGTACACCCTTTAAAATGGACTATGTTTAATCTTCGCTATATTTCTGCTATGTTAAAATAGGGGTTGAAAACGAGTACACCCCTAAAAAGTGTTCATAAAAGGAAACAAATTCACCCCTAAAATGGAGGTCGTAAAAGACCGTGGGTTCACGTAAGCCATACTCTTTTATTAGCTGTGCTGTGTTCAAATAAGGGTGGAACGAGTCTTATGTATCGAGTCCACCCCTGTTATGTTTCATATTCTCTGCTATGTTTGTTATGTTAAAATAGGGTTGGAAAAGAGTTCACCCTTTAATCTTCACTATGTTTTGTAGTCTCTGTCTAATGCGCTATGTCCAAATAAGATTCGAAAAATGAGGCCTACTCTTTTACTAGTTCTGTTATGTTCGTTATGCTCTGCAATGTTAAAATAGGGGTTGGAAAATATGCTCATAAAGGGAAACGAGTTCACCCTGAAAAAGTGTTCATAAAAGAGAACGAGTCTTATGTGTTATCTGCTATGTTAAAATAAAGGTTGAAAAAGTGCACATAAAAAGGGAACGAGTTCACCCTTTAAATGTGCTCATAAAAGAAAACGAGTACACCCTTCCTATGTTAAGTAGTCTTGTGTGCTCTTCTATTTGTTCGTAATCTTATGTGTTATCTCTTATGTTAAAATAGGGGTTGAAAAACGAGTACACCCTTGTTATGTTACATAGTCTTATGTGTTATCTGCTATGTTAAAATAGGGGTTGAAAAATATGCTCATAAAAGAGAACGAGTATACCCTTGTTATGTTATGTGTTCGTAGGGGTTGAAAAATATGCTCATAAAAGAGAACGAGTACACCCTTGTTATGTTACGTAGTCTCTGCTGTGTGTTACGTAGTCTGATGTTAGGTAGGGGTTGGAAAATATACTCATAAAAGGGAACGAGTTCACCCCTTAAAATGTGCTCATAAAAGAGAACGAATACACCCCCTAAAAAGTGCTCATAAAAGGGAACAAATACACCCCTAAAATGGAGGTCGTAAAAGACCGTGGGTTCACGGTGTACGGTGTTCAATTTCCCAGGGGCTCGTGAGATGAGCGATGTTGTCCGAAGCTGTTCCAGGTTGTTCCAGATCGATCCATTTTCTACTACTTATGTTGTTCCCTTTTATGGGTAAAAACTTGCCAAAAATTCAAATTTCGGAGGTTTTTGACCTAATTTATCCCCTTGGATGTGGCCTTATTACCTATTTAGTTATATGGGCGTATACAGGGGTCCATTACCTTTCATAAGATATGGGTACATTAATGCACACCTTTAAAAATTTGGGAAGGGTATCTTGGCCCACCTCTTCAATTTTGGAAATTGCCCAATTTAAACATTTGGTATTATAGTACTGGACCCTAATATGTATCATGATAATTTGGGTGGTTCACTTCGTTCCCTTTTAGGGGTCCAAAATTGCCAAAAATATAAACGTAAGCAATACGTTGTACCACGTGTTTGGTTTTTGACGTAATTTATCTCCTTGGATGAGGTCCTATGAACTTGTATAGTTACGTGGTCATGTATAGGGGTCCATTCCCTATCATAAGAGATAGGTACATTTGTGCACCCCTTTAAATTTTTGAGAGGGGTACCTTGGAACACCCTTTTAATTTTGGAAATTGCCCAATTTAAACATTTCGTATTATAGTATAGAACCCTAACATAGATCACTATAAGTTTGGGTGGTCCACCTCGTTCCCTTTTAGGGGTACAAAATTTACAAATTTTAGTACAACCACGTGTTTGGTTTTTGGCCCATTTTATCCCCCTTTGATGAGGTTCTATTACCTTATATGGTTATATGGTCATGTATAGGTGTCTATTCCCTTTGGGTATATTGATGTACCGATTGACATTTTTTGGTAAGGGTACCTTGGCCCACACCTTAAATTGTAGGAATTGTCAAATTTAAACATTTGGTATTATAGTACTAGACCCTAATATATATCACTATAAATTTGGTTGGTCCATCTCGTTCCCTTTTAGGGGTACAAATTGCCAAAACATAAACGTAAGCAATACTTAGTACCACATGTTTGGTTTTGACCTAAGTTATCCTCTTTGATGAGGTCCTATTACCTTATATCATTATGTATAGGGGTCCATTTCCTATCATAAGACATGGGTATATTGATGCACCCTTCTTAAAATTTGGGAGGGGTACATTGACCCACCCACTCTTCAATTTTGGAAATTGCTCAATTTAAACATTGTACAGGACCTCAATAGGTATCATGATAAATGTCGGTGGTCCTCTTGCCAATTCTTTTAGTATAACCATGTGTTCGGTTATTGGTTCTATTTATCCTCTTTGATAAGGTTATAAGGTATGGAACGGTATCCCCTTTCAATTTGGTAGGACCCTTAGGGTGTAGTACGGTCACGTGACGGATGATTTGGTGTTGATGCGCGGCGGGTCCCTGGTCAATTTTCTCTAGGATTTAGGTGAAAACTGTGAACCAGATTCATGGCATTTAAAACTTTTTTCAAATTTCAAACTAAAAAATTAAACCAAAATTTTCAAAAAAAGATGAATCGAAAACTTTTAAACAAAAATCTTCGAACTAAAAAATTTTCAAAAAAATTTGAAACCAAAAATTTGGAAACAAAAAAATTTACCAACATGAATTTCAAACGAAAAATTTTCAGACAAAAATTTGAAACGAAAAATTTTCAAACAGAAATTTTTAAACGAAAAGTTTTCAAAGAAAAGTTTTGTAACAAAAAAAAATTAAACTAAATAATTTCAAAACAAAATTTGAAGCAATATTTTTGAAACGAAAACTATTTTCAAACTAAAAATTTGAAACACATTTCAAACAAAAAAGTCATAACCAAAATTTAAAACAAAAAATTTTCAAACAAAATTTTAGAAACAAAAATTTCAAAACAAATAAATTTCAAACGAGATTTTTTCAAGTAGAATATAAAATCAAAAAGTAATCAATTTTCACGTTTAACCGTAAAACTTTATCTTGTTTTAACTATTCGATTAACAAATAAACGATTTTCTACTATTCGATTAACAAATAAACGGTTTTCAAGTATTTGATAAACAGATAAACGTTTTTTCCGCTTCTCACCAACATTTACGAGTGAGTGCAAGAATTTACAAAATACAACAAAAAAATTTGAAGTCACTTTATATACGCATCATGTTTGAAACAAGGTGTTAGTGTTCATCATGGATACACAGTGGAAACATCCATTTACCTATATTGTCGCAGGACCTAGTGGATGAGGAAAAACGTATTTTGTGAGGCGATAGCTGTCACATCGCCCAACCATGATCAATGCGAAATTTCGTAAGATATGCTGATAGTATGCAGTATAGGAAGACGTGTATGCAATAATGTCGGTTCCAGTAGAATTACACGAAGGACTTCCACGAATGAAAGATTTCCAGCCTCAAAATGGGCCACATTTGAATATTATTGATGACCATATGGGAGAAGTGAATAGTGATTTTTTGATATGTCCACGAAATATCGCATCATCGAAATATTAGTGTAATTTTTATAACACAAAATTTATTTCATCAAAGTAAAGCAAATAGAAATATGATTTCAAATTGTTCGTATTTGCTGGTGTTTCAAGGTACACGTGACAAGTCACAAATCAGGCGTATGAGTTATCAAATCATGCCTGAGCATTCACTGATTTTACAAGAAAGTTATGCAGAAGCAACAAGAAATCCACATGCCTATTTACTGATGGATCTTAAACAAGATACACCCGATGAAATGCGATTTTGGACAAAAATTTTTCCCGACGATTTGCATCATTACGTTTAGGTACCAAGAAAACATGTTTAAATTATTGTACATGTGAAAAGGATGACTTAGTCTGTCACGATGTCTTCTGCAGTGAAACACGCAGATCTGCTACGTGCTCTGCACAATGCTAAGCCAAGATTTGCGTAAAACTATTATTGCCAATGCAGATGCTTCAGTAATTCATAGTATTTGTGAATGTTGTTATAATGTCTTAAAAGGCAATATTCCACTGAGAAGTGCGCAGAAGTCAAGATTAGAGCGTTACAAGAACACGGTCCGCTATCTCGTGGATAATACAAAGTCATTTTATAAAAAGAAGAAATATTTAGCCGTAGAACAAGGAGGATTCTTACCTGCAATACTTGCACCTATTGCCGGAAGTGTGTTATCCAATATTTTGTTTATACAATAAACATTATGGAACATAGCAAGAAGATGGTTTTATTGCCACCAGAAATGCTTCAACGAATGCATGCATTATCATCCCGTGAGAGTGAAAATCGAGAATCTAATCTCGATCGTGAAATGCAATCTATATTGAATACATCGTATCCAAGTGATGAAGAAAAATGGAATCAGTACAATAGAATATTACAGAAATACCTTTATGTAATACATAAACAAGAAGAACCAATACCACTGACAATTACATCAGTGAAACCTGATGGTGACGTTCCGAATGTTGATGAGAGCACGAAGCAAGAAATTTTAGCCGCAATACTAAAAATGTATCGTAGGAAAGCCGAATTACTATTCCGTCGTTTCAACAAGATGACGCAATTATGTGGGATCGTAAAGGAACAGTGTACGTCAACGATAATAAACTACATGGATCCAATATTGTAGATTTAATGTGTGATGTGCCTCGACGGAGAAAATATTCTAATCCTCAAGGCTGGGAATTGTTTTGCAACTTCCTTGCATCGTCAAACACACCTCAAGAATTGATTGGTAATCCAGGAATATTAAACTATATTGTCAAGCATAATACTACAACAACATCTGGAGGATCTGCACCACCAAAACCTGCACCTAAGTTATTTTCTTCCGGAGAAGAAGAAGAAAATGATGATGATGATGATATTTTAGAAGTCCGACCAAAAACAAAACGTATCATTCTACAATGGCCAACGTACAAACCATGAACAAAATGTTGAAATCCATTTGTTACAATCCAGCACATCCTGCATCATTTTCTACAGCAAAGAAATTATGGCAAGGCAGAAGAAAATCTATACCTCTAGCCAAAATAAAACTTTGGTTAAACAAACAACCTAGCCTACACGTTACATCGTCCTGTACGTCGTCGTTTCCGTAGAGATTTATTGATGATCAATGGGAATGTGATTTAAATGATTTACAATCACTTCAAAACTATAATGACAATTAACGCTATATTCTTACAGTGATTGATGTGTTTAGCCGGTACGGGTGGGCTGTGCCACTAAAATCAAAAAGTGCCGAGGATATAGTGAATGCATTCCAGGACAGGAAACCAATTGTGCTACGTAGTGATCAAGGAACTGAATTTACCAACAAGACAGTACAAAAGTTTCTCAGGAAACACAGCGTGCAACATGTTCCAACAAAGGATCCAGATATTAAAGCCAGCATTGCAGAAAGATTTAATCAGATTGAATCACCGTATGTGGAAATACTTTACCAAATATCAAACATACAATTACATCAAAGTATTGCCTTCACTTATAAAAGCATACAATGAAAGTCGGCATCCTAGTATTAAAATGGCACCTGCAAACGTTTCTCAGGACAATTTACTGGAGGTGTGGCATAACTTATACTACAAAAAGCTACAACGTTCAAAACGGATACGGATACGGATTTATCAGCTGGTGATACTGTTCGTATTAGTAAAACAAAACGTATCTTTGACAAGGGTTACCTTGAGAAAAGGACTTGGGAAATATTTAGAGTAAAAGCTATTGTGTCAAGAAACCCACCAGTGTATCGACTAGAGGATTTAAATCATCAACTCATCGATGGTGTTTTCTACAGACGACGTTCCTCATCGATAAAATATTACGCAGAAGAAGAAAAGATCGCAGAAAGGAGTATCTCGTCCAGTAGAAAGGATATCCTACCTCATTCATTTCGTGGATCCCTGCAACTTCATTGAAGAAGACGAAGGAGAATGGAACCTGATCGAGATTTTTACGTTACACTTCCCAGTAATAGTTCCATGGATTATTTTCCAGGAAATACATTGACTTCATATATTACGAAATTGCATCGACGTGTAGAGTTTCGCCAGAAATGGGATGTGGCAATTGTAGAGATTCATTATCCTAATTCTTTACTGAATATTAACAGTGAAAACAATAAAATATATTATAAATCATCAGGTAGTAATGATCAGGATCCGTGGAAGGTTGAAACGATTCCTGTACGCTATTATAACAATATACGGGATCTTATTCATGCAATTAATATACATCATAAAGGAACCAATTTATTTATAACCCATGACGCAACTAATAATACATGTCTCGTAAGACATCCCAATAAGGAAATCCATAATTCTGTACAATTCTCACCGAGTGTTAGTTTAATGCTTGGATTTGAACCGAAAAGTGATTTAAAAGATATGCAAAAGGGATAATATACACCGGATGTACGAGTAGGCTTACCATCACAAATGTACGTCTACTGTGACATTATTGAATCTGTCATTGTTTGAGATACGATGGTACCCTTGCTACGAATTGTCAACATGGATCCTGTGATTCATACTTTTGGAAGTAATGCAGTACAAATCTTTAATCCTGAACATGATGTTCCGGTGGAAAAAAATGAACTTTGAGCAAATACAAATCGATATAAGGGATAGCACAGGTCATCGTATGCCATTCACCTTTGGAACGGTGTGTACAAAACTACATTTCCGTCGTCGTCGTCATGACTGATCCGTATTTGCAATACTACTAAAAACAAGCGTTATCCGGTATCGGCAACGTCTATGTGGGAAGTCCCTATCAAGCAGGACGTGGCATTGGAAGTTTCCTTGGTGGCTTATTGCGTTCAGTGTTACCAATTGTTTAGCAAGGAGCTAAAACTGTGGGAAAATAATTATTAAAATCAGGTGCCAATATGATTAATGATGTTGATATCTCGAATCAACCGCTGGAAGAATTCTTTCATCAACGTATGCAAGAGGCAAAATCAAATGTACAACAAAAAGATAAAAATGAGTTGAAAACTATGCTGGAAAGTGGATATCATAAACGAAAATAGGATGACTGCTCTCAGTTTGATGTTGATCTTCCAATGATCAACAACACCATCAATCCTATGAAGAGATGTAAATTATCACATAAGAAGAAGAAGAAATCATTTGCATTGTCACCAGATATTTTTGATTAATTCAACGATAGTTTTCTTTCATCATCAATCCTGTGAATGTGTAAAAAGTGAATTGGACACTTTTTCAACCAGTGTTCTGGACAATCATATTATTGGCTACAAACCAATTAGTTCAATAGCTGAAAATTCACCAATAGAATTTGTAGTGAGTGGTAGCAGTGATAAATATATTGATTTGCCACAAACCTTATTGTACATCCAAGCACAAATTGTGAAATTAGATGGTTCCTCCTTCATTGAAACGGATAAAGCAATTGCACCTGTGAATGATTTTCTAAATGGTATGTTTAGTGAAGTACAAATCTACTTGAGCAATAAATTGATTTCATTTCCGTCACATAATCATCCATTCGTTCGTACCTGGAAAAAACTGCTCAATTATAGTGATGGAGTTAAAAATACATATTTACAAACAGCAATGTGGTTTCAAGATACGGCTGGTCATATCAACGCAACCACCATGGAGAACAAAGGATTTCAACAACGCTATGAACTGACAAAGTATGAAATTCGATATAATTGGACATCTTCAATTTGACATTTTTAATCAAGATAAATTTTTAATTCATGTAGTGGCATTACGTGTGAACCTTCTTCCTGCAAAACCAAACTTTTGTCTCATGGCCAGTGAAAGTGATGTCAATGCAAAAATCAATATTCTAGATGCATCGTTGCAGGTAAAAAAAGTCAGCATTAGCCCTAGTGTCAAATTGGCACACAATAAAATTTTACAATCTACACCGGCAAAGTGTCCTCTGACAGGGGTTGAAATAAAATCATTTACCATCCCGAAGGATATACAATCCAAAACTATTGATAACCTGTTTATGGGAACATCGCCAATTCGTATTATTGTCGGATTTAGATCGAATGAAGCATCCAGTGGAACTATTACCAGCAATCCATTTGAATTTCAATATCTAAACATTAATTTCTTTACATTGTACGTGGATGGGAAAGTTGTACCTTCAAAGCCGCTGCAACCCAGCTTTGAAGAAAATCTCTATATTTCATCGTACCACACATTGTTCTCAGGCTCTGGCATACATTTTACCAATACTGGATATACAATTTCAGAGCCGACTACAAGAATGGATATACACTGTTTGTATTTGACCTAACTCCCGATTCTTCTGCTGCAGATTTTCACTATTGGAATTTACAACGACATGGAGCTATCCCATTGGAAGTTCATTTCCGAGAGAAATTAGCAGCACCTGCAAACTGTATTGTGTATGGGGAGTTTTCCTCACTCCTAGAGATCGACCACCAGCGCAACATTATCCTGGATTTTTAAATTACAAAGTACGTATACGTTATATATCATTTCCCTTCACGATGTTGAATACATTACAATTAGCTAGTGCTTTAAACGGTAGTCCACTATTCAGAAATCATTTACCGGGGAATTTGCAAGCGATGAGTTGTCCTCACGGGTTTCTCTTCCTCTCGCAATCGTTGTAAGTTCAGATCCATCCACAAAACTAGGAAGTCGTTGGATTGCAATTTATATTGATAATCGTGGTGTTGGAAAATATTTTGACAGCTATTGCCTACCTCCTTGTGTACCACAACATGTTGCATTCTTAAAACTTCATTATATGTACTCAAATGCAAAGTTTTGGTTCATCTGTATATGGCTATTATGCTTATTTTTATTTGTGCTGTAAAGCCCAAGGAAAATCTCTGCGTGGAATTCAATACTTGATCAAAACAGTACCTACGGTTAATGATCGTAGACTACTGCAATATACCTTCTAGGTAATTTTATCATATTTATCATTGAAAGCATATTTGTTTTATCATCATTTATTTCTATACTAATAATCTTTTTCATCGTTCTTTTTACAGAATTCATCATACGAAACTTTCCAAACCGGCGCTCTGCTGCAAAACATGGAAACAAATCATCAAAATCAAGAAGAGGAGGAGGTCTAATGAAGAAACCCAGCTCAGTATACAACCATTGTCAATACCTTAGTGTAACAAAAAAGAAAAAGAAGAAACCAGAAAAATTAATTAAATAAAATTTATGCTTATCTATGTGTTTTTATTGTTCATTCCACCAATATGATACATACAACGTTATCATATTCCCATAAAGAATTGTGCGATAGAACACGAGAACTCTGTTTAAAGTTTCCACCTAATTCCTAGAGAACACTCACCAGGGACCTGTCGCGCATCGAAACCAAATCACCGATCACGTGACCCTACTACACCCAAGGGTCCTACCAAAATGAAAGGGGATACCCTTCCATACCTTATAACCTTATCAAAGAGGATAAATTGAACCAATAACCGAACACATGGTTATACTAAAAAATTTGGCAAGAGGACCACCGACATTTATCATGATACATATTGAAGTCCTGTACATTGTTTAAATTGAACAATTTCTAAAATTGAAGGGTGGGTGGGTCAATGTACCCCTTCCAAATTTTAAGAAGGGTGCGTCAATATACCAATGTCTTATGATAGGAAATGGACCCCTATACATAATGATATAAGGTAATAGGACCTCATCAAAAAGGATAACTTAGGTCAAAACCAAACACGTGGTACTAAGTATTGCTTACGTTTATATTTTGGCAATTTTGTACCCCTAAAAGGGAACGAGATGGACCAACCAAATTTATAGTGATATATATTAGGGTCCAGTACTATAATACCAAATGTTTAAAATTGACAATTTCTACAATTTAAGGTGTGGGCCAAGGTACCCTTACCAAAAAATGTCAATGGGTGCATCAATATACCCATGACTTATGAAAGGGAATAAACACCTATACATGACCATATAACCATATAAGGTAATAGAACCTCATCAAAGGGGGATAAATTGGGCCAAAAACCAAACACGTGGTTGTACTAAAATTTGGCAATTTTGTACCCCTAAAATGGAACGAGGTGGACCACCCAAATTTATAGTGATCTATATTAGGCTCGATATTTTCGAGCTACCCAGTGTTTGAAAGAGCAATTAAGCGAGCTTTGACGGAATAGTTTTACTCTTACACTCTTTTTTCTATGTTGTTATTGTTATCTTGTTTTTTTCCTTTTGTTAGCATGTCCCTGTGTAAAATGGCAAAGTTACGCTGTATCTGGGAATTTGTTCAATAAATAAATAATATAATACGAAATGTTTAAATTGGACAATTTCCAAAATTGAAGGGGTGAGCCAAAGTACCCATCTCAAAAATTTAAAGGGGTGCAAAAATACCTATGTCTTATGGTAGGGAATAGACCCCTATACATATCATATAACTATATAAAGTAATAGGACGTCATCCAAGGAGATAAATTAGGTCAAAAACCAAACACGTGGTACAACGTATTGCTTACGTTTATATTTTTGGCAATTTTGTACCCCGAAAAGGGAACGAAGTGAACCACCCAAATTTATCATGATACATATTAGGGTCCAGTAATATAATACCAAATGTTTAAATTGGGCAATTTCCAAAATTGAAGGGGTGGGCCAAGATACCCTTCCCAAATTTTTAAAGGTGTGCATTAATGTACCCATATCTTATGAAAGGTAATGGACCCCTATATACGCCCATATAACTAAATAGGGTAATAAGACCTCATCAAAGGAGATAAATTAGGTCAAAAACCTCCGAAATTTGAATTTTTTGCAATTTTTTACCCATGAAAGGGAACAACATAAACCCCCAATACTACTAGATGTTTATACTAGTGTCCTACGCTACCATACCCAATTTTTAGATTTCTCAATTTCCAAAATTTAAGGGGGATGGTACTATGTATTCCTGCCAAAATTTATGGGTGCGCCAAGTTACCCCTGCCAGAATCTAGAGGGGATGGTCCTTAGTACCTTTCGGTCATTGACCCCGGGCCAAAGTCATTGACGTTTGACCTATGACGTCACAAATTTCGGGCTCAAAATCCAAAGTGAGGCAAGGTGACCCCATTACTACTTATAAGGATAATACTGAATATCAATTGTTAATAATGAATATGAATAATTTGAAATAAAACTATATGTATAGAATATACCATATTTTGGTAAAATGTGACTATTAACTCTATAGTAATATAAACTACGATATACCAAACGAAAGTTACGGATACATGCATCGCTAGGAGACAATATAGTATACATAGTACTAAAGTATTTACATGGTATTAGTGCATACTTTATAAATGTATTTACTTATCAATAAACAATATAAAGCGAATAAGTACGCTTAAGCGCAAGTAATTAGCATGGACATAAATAGCATCTTATGTCTTATTGCATCAGCAGAATAGAGAGAATATCTTACCTAATGTCGCACAGGTCAGACAGAGAAAGATTATAGAAATGGTACGTGTGTTTTAATTCATATGCAGTACCCCTAGTTCTTAATGAATGTGTATTCGTGATTGATGGGGGAAGTCCAAATTTATAACAGTCTTTTAGCCCGTGCGAATGCGCTTTGTGCATAAGCACTTGTTCTCAAAAGAGCCTTTTTTGGTGAAGCCACTATTTATGCTCGCTGGTTATAGAACTTTAGGCTTAAAATTATGTTTTCAATTGTAACAATTGGAATAAGATGTTTGAGTGTAAACACATTTTTGAGGAGGGTGAGGCGGTAATGAATCTCGCCATAGCCTAGATCAGTTAGTATAATAAAGGCCATTTTGTACGAAAATTTATCACTAGGAATAGCATAGCAGACAAAGGTAAAAAAACACGGAATAACGTTTAACCAATGTAGAGATTTGTTTTAAAGCATACAGTTTCAGGCCGAAAGTGAAGATGTCATTTTTATTAACCCTTAAGGGCTTAAGCTAAGAAAAACAATTCTGAAAAGAGTTTATCATATCCTTTGCCCTAGAAAAGTCCTGTAGACAATAACAAGGGAATTCTGCTGTTAGTTTGGCATGTTCTTTGAACAACACACATTTGTAATTATCATCCAAGGAAATGGACATCTCTGGCAAACATAGAGATTCAATCTCTTGCCATCGAATCAAGTGGGCACTATTTCGCCTTCGAATGGATCTGCTGTTTCTGCCATTCATTTCGAATCTAGAGATCTATATGTAAATACACTGACAGTTAATATTTATCTAAAAAAACTAATATGTTATGTAAACGTGTAACAGTAACACTTACAGTTAGTTACCATATATTCTCTTACATTCTAATAAGGGATGTCTACAAATAACAGTGTTGCATTCATACAGCACAGTGTGCGCAAAGTGCCAAGTTGTTACAGGGTAACGCCAACATATTTAGTTCATTCTGAAAAAGCTTTACATTTGAATTTATCACTAGAATCGTTAGAGAAATTTTCACCACTTGTATGGCTCATTGGTGTCCCATTTTCTTTAATGGCCAACTTCCTGCGGCGCCTCTTTGCAGTGGAGTATGGCTCGATGTTGGAGGGCGAATTGAAATAATTAGATGCTGGGTTCGAATCCAACTGTCGATGTATTTTTCGAAGAAATTCGACTTCCTTGAGTATTAACAAATAGCATGTTGGAGAATATTTGGAATGTTCAACCCAAGGGTCATCTGTCGGGCGCCAATTAAATAAACCTAACCCACAGTAATGGCACAGTACTAAATCATGATTTCCAGTATAATTGTATCTTACTCGAACGAGCTCTTTTGGCGCTTGACCAGTTTCTTTGGGCCACGTAAGAAATGTTTGCAACCTAGGCCCTGCCAAAACGAAATCGAGAAATAATGGAGGGTTGTATAAATATGTATTTGTGTTGTACATATTGATTATGTGTAGGGGTCTAATTGGACTTTCGGTGGGATGGGTGTGGGACCTACTCCCAACTGTACTATGTAAGAATGAGAGTCATCCTTTATAGGAATATTATTAGATTCGCTTCGTTGTAACACTGGACAATTTGCATTGGCATGGAGGACTGCTGGCAACAATAGATCTCCTGGCCGGAAATTGCCAAGCCTGACACGACAAAAGATACATCGTATAAAGTCGTGGGGCTTAGAAAAATAAAAGCCATATCTTGCTAGAAAGTTAGGATTAATAAATGTATGTGGCCAATTAGAGAATGTTCTCCTTCTATCCGCCTCTCTGCGGAGATTGAAGGATGGTTATATAAAATATAGGGAGTCGAAGAAAGGGAAGGTAGATTTAGCAGTCATGATAAAAACGACAACTTACGGACATTAACCCTGGTTGAATATATTAAGTCTCCGTTTTTGTGTTTCCGTAATGTTATGTTAATCGGAACAATCTGAAAAATGAATAGTCTCATTAAAAAAGTTTGATGAGCGTCATGCAAAAAAAAATGTTTTCCTATAGATGTACATTTACATATATACTCAACATTCAATCATGGCAGGATTACTATGTATAGTGAAGGTTATATCTTTTGTCACACGGATCAGTTTGGGGTTGGAAGCTAGATTTAAGAGGTTCCTTGCTATTAGGCATTCAATGGAACACTGCACTGGCATTGCACTAGTCTTATTTATTCCCAATTATCAGCAAGGCAGAACAGCAAGGGTTACTCATGCATAGTGTGGGCTTTACACTCTTGAATTTAGCATTCTGGAATATTTAAGGGTTGGAGACTATAGTTCGTATCTTGCTTATGATCAGTTAATATATTATTTTGAATATACCAATCACGAAGGGATTTGCGCTGGGCCGAAGCACATCGGGAGTAATTTACCCTGGAGTGGGATACACAGGGATCAATAGAACGCGGAAGACTTTCTAATCGAGGGCAACCCATCCCCTTTAAATCTTCAATTTTAATATTAAATAACTTGGATATCCACTTAATTTTACTACCACCCTTATACTATAGCTTACAACTTTTTTCTTGGACCACTGTTTGGTGGACTACTGTTTGCCCTACTAGACTGCTTAAACTACTATGAACACGTGTTTATTCCAAAGCATCTAGCTTCTCAATAGGAAAATGTAATTGCACCACACAATGCAAGAAGAGATAATTATCAGAAGCTACAATCCCTAATTCTCGCAAATAATAATTTTTAACAAGTAAAAATACTTGTAAATCAATTATTAAGGTTTCTCTATTAGACCGTAGAGGGAAAGTCTGCGAAAACAGTTAAGGAAGAAAGGTGAGATCTTTAAGAATCCCTTGGTGTGCTGACAATATTAGGGATGAAGAGAAGGCGTGAGCATGACGGCTTACAAATATCTCTCTCCATCTATTGAATATGTCCTTCTGTAGTAAGTCCTCTTCCAATTGATGTGGTACCGAATATTGGTGACGTACGCCAACTTGCGAGAGATAATCCATAGTTGTTGTATACACGCATGTATCTTTTATATACTCTGAGTTACACACATTGCATCTTGCATTTCCGGTCATGATTTATAATGTATACCCTTGAGATATAAAGGAAGGCATTTATAGTATCTGCTACTTCTATTTAAAGAGCGATAAAGTATCTATGCCTGTAAATCATGGTATTTAGTAATATTTATTTATACTTATTTATTTATTTATGTCTTTATTTAATCATGTATTGGTTATAAATAGTGATTATGCTCATATGTATATTCTAAATAATAACAAAATGTGTGTTGTTTGTTTTGGTACATTTCAGATTACGGGGTAATATTTCAAAATGTTCAGGTCTTGCCAAACGAGGTATTTCATATCCATCCGCTATATTTTCAGGATTGGGAAGAGTCCTGGAAGGTCGGGTTGTATTCTCAATTTACGATAATACAACACGGACGCAATTGAAAAGCAACGTACGATAAAGTTAACAATCAATCCCACAGCTAGAGAGATAATATATCCTAAACTCTCTGTGTGCATCTGTGTATTATGAATCTTCTTTATCTCTTCATTCTTTTCACAATTGGTTATCACAGTTTTGGAACATTTTCCGGTTTATGTTTTAACCATGATGATGGGACTATATGTGAAACTTTGTCCATTAAAGTTTGCAAGGAAAGACATGGAAATTTAGAAGTCAAGGTAGTGTTTTTATATATTAACCTGCAATCACATCCTAAATGTGCAAACACGGCGCCTACCTTAGGGGTTGAGTAAAGGCTATCTGGTGTTGGACACGAAATATTGAAATCTTGTTCTTCTGCTTTTCAAAGAGATACTGTGGTGAAATTTATATAAGAAACTGACATATCAGTGGAATGATCAAACCATTTCCATTTACAAAATTTGTCGATGTGCTTAGTTCTACCAAGTAGTTGAGCGTTAATACAGTCTATATATTGTTACATATGAACAGGCGGGTCGTCAGAAGACATAAAAGATCAATATGAATATTACAGGTAGTATAAAGGATTTGATCGGATTGATTGATAAACAGTGAACAAAGAAGGTACATTTAGATACAAATTTGATAATGTTGTCTAAAGGCGAGGTGGGAAACAATATATGCAATGTCATTAGCAAAGAGATCAGCAACCGGAAGTTCTATTCCTAATATAGCACAATGAGATGATATAAGACATTCAGCCAATGGATAGTTATAAATAGATGCAGGGACTGATTGTACTATTTTTAGTGGTTTTCCTTTTTGTTGAAAACGAAATTGAATTTGTTGAACTGCAAAAGACAACTCAGATAATTTAATCAATTTCGGATGGATCACTCTTCAGTGGCAGCCAGCCAATAATTTTTCAAATTCAGCCTCGGAGTTTAACTGACGATTAGATAATTGGAAACACCAAGGTTCTTTTGCATATTGAAATATCCAGTCATAAATATAATCTAGATTATCCTTAGCCAAGAGCAGTCGTTTAGTATGCAATCTTGTGATAGTGTGAAAGAAAGATCCTGTAGAGGGGTCATCAGCTGATATGGTTTCAGATAAAATATTTTGATCAAAATTTTCGAATTCGTATTGTTCAGTGATAGCCTGTTGATAGGTGAATTTTGTAAGAATTACCACTGCCGATTCATAGAGAATAGGTGAGTCAAAGGGAATAATAGATAATCCGCCATGCTCTAACGTACGAATAGATAATGGTTGAATAGGGTTATAAATGACACGAAGTTCAGTTATTAGTCATATGGCAGTTGTGGTTACATTAGCTGATGGGTTAGTTCCCCGTCTAGTCGGTCTAGGGTTAGCCACTGGGGTAGGTAATGACCTTATTGAGAAGGTGTCTCCCATAATTTATGGATCTGCATTATCTTCAGGTTTCATTTGCGATTTGATTGGTCACAATTGTTTACAACATTAAAACATACCATAAATACATAGGGCGAATATGGCAGCAGATAAGAGAGTTACGAAGCAATTTCAGCTATGTCATGTAATAGTGTTGCCTCCGTGGGTGCTGGCACCAAAATAAGGGTGGCTATACCCAAATGAATTCTAAGTTTATAAGCAATCCATAAAGTAAGCAAGGATATTATGACATTCCATATATATAGTATTGACAGATAAGGTCTATTAGATTGAATTGTTTCTAAGAATATTTCCTGAGTATTTAGAAATTTATTTGACGACAAGATTGTCGAAATTTTGAAATGTGGAACCCTGGCAGTCCAGTTCCCATCTAAACATTGGTTGAAATGAATGAATTCAGTATTTTGAAATGTTGACCCCTTTAATTTTAAGGTCGAAACTTGGGTCCAGGAAGCAGAAATTATTATTTTCATTTCTGATTTCTTACCGTTAATTTCCGGACAACGGAAGGATTTAGAAATCACATGGGTTTCTGTAATGATTACCTTACATTCACAGGGTAATGATAGTTGGTAAGCTCCTGGCATAGTTGTAATGTCCTTTTACATATGGGACATTGTACATGGATTTCAGTAGGAGGGTTAGTAAATGCAAATAAGCCAGGTCTTACTTCAGTAATCATTAGGCCATGTGTTTCTTCACATCGAAATACACAATATTTACTAATTTCGGCTATTGAGGCTGAATGAAACAGTGTTCTTGCACAACCTGGTGAACGCAAGTTATCTGAGGGATAACTCGGAATGTAACAGAATTCACTACTCTTAGGATCACAGGCAGATAATCTATCAGTTGCTAATACTGAAATATCATTGCCTCGTTTTACAGCAATTGAAGGTTGATGCGAAATTAAACATGTGGTGTTACCGAACTAATAGGGAACTGTTATCAGTTTGTATACTTCAACATTACCTGGATTTCTGGTAATAGGGTCATTTATTATTACACTTAAAACATTGGTTTCATAGTGACATGATGCAATAGGGTGGGTATAATATTTCATCAAATCTGTTAAAGGTATTGCTAATATATATATGAATTATTGTCTTAATTATGTTTGCAACTTAGCCAAATTCGTTCGCAATTGATCAGAGGTAAACATAGTTGGTGGTATTCCTTGCGACATACAGTGAGATAATATAGCTCTGTCTTCGGTTTCCTTAATAACTTTTATTAATGATCTGTATAGCCTTGTAATATGCAAGGTTAACAACAGTTGCCTTTTCTGAAAACCTTCTTCTAATTCACGGTTTAACGCTTTTTGGGTCAAATTGTTTTGAGTTTGTAACTTGGTTATCGTGCCCTTTAGTTCCGAATTGGAACTTTGTCCGGCCTCTACAAATTCTATTATATTCCTATGCTCCTGGTATATTTCCGTCTTAATTCCTTCTATAACCCGTTCTTTTCTGTGGTAAGAACTGCCACTTTGTCTACTAATGATATCTTAGCAACAGAACAGCACGACGAATGGGCAGATCCAATAAAATCTATACCACGTTATATTCTTTTTTATCTAATATGTTATAATCAAGATGCGCCAGGTAATGCTCGTCGATTAGCATGGCGAGATCATTTATGTGTTGCATCACCGAACAGTAAGAAAATATGTTTTCAGGCTGAGAGCACACTTCTTGAGTTAACCTACGTGTTAGGGCTATTTGACCTTCATCATTGGGTGTAGTGGTTACTTGCTGATGATAAATTAAGGGAACTGTAGACTCATAAGATATCACTTTTGACATTCTATTCCAATATGCACTAGTTGTAATGGATACTGTAAATTGGTTATCTGTTGATGGTGATGAAACGTCTCTTAAAAAACTTAAAGTGAACAGTACGGATCCTACTTAAAAAAAATCTTCTCATCAGGAAGGAACAGAGTTATTTGCCAATTAAAAATTCATTCCATGCTATTTTACATGATACTACTAATAATAATATTTGTTGAGTTTTCCTATTTATTTTAAACAGCAATTTGAAAGCAATTCCATACTTCTTTCATAACTTACGAATAATGGAAAGTAAAAATTTTTCGGTTTTATAGCCAAGGCCTAAATAAGCACCTTGAATGAAAGTGTGCATACCTTAATTCAGCTATGGTGGCTAAAACTGTTGAAAATCCAGGGGGTATTATTAGCTTCACATATCTCTCAGAAATATCTCCAAAACCTCCTCTAGCCAATCCTCAATTAATGATATAATGGAGTTTGAATACGTACGTAATTCCGCTATGCAAGGATGCATCATATAATAGTTCATGGTAATCCTACAATACAACGATATAATAATAATAGGATATAATAGCGTTCTTTCTGATGCCAGTTAACTAAAGCTTACTAGTCCGCAAACATAACATTCTTTTTTGAGAAAACATATAGAAATTTGATAAAGCCCTGTGTAATCACTTATCCTCTAAGAGGGGTGGTACTAATACGCACTTTATACTTGGGCGTTATTGGAAGTTCCTACATTTTGATTTCTGCGCTCTTTATTTAACTGTCCCTCCGTATTAGGGCGTCTCTATTATTCGGCTGACCTTTTTTTTGATAGCGATTTCCACGACGGAATTGATTCGACTGATTTCCATGTTGCCCTTGATTTTGTCAATTTCAACACTCTCGGGCATAGTGTCCGTATTTACCACAAAAAAAAAAATGTACCTCATTGATATTCATATTTTGGAATTTTCGGACTAGATTAGGACAGGGACCTCCTGATCCGCGTCCTCTACGATTATAGAATCGCTTTCCTCCACGATTTACTGATTCCAGCTGTCGTTTGGATTCTAACTTATGTTGATTTAAGGATTATAAATTAGGGAGATCCAGGGGAGCATCAGAAGGGGCATGTAAACCTGCTTAAACCTTTGCAGATTCATACACTTTGAGTAGTATATCAACTTCATCTACACTACCTGGCTCACGTGTGATGTAAAAATCCAGAGCACTACGGTTCAATCCCTTTAGTATGTGTCGTTTTCGTTGAGTTTCACTCATGTTAGGATCTACTTTATTGCATAATCTTAATTCTCCATAAATATATTCAGAAAAGGTCTAATGTGTTGTTTTATTTCGTCTTGACAATAAGGTAAATGGTTCACCAAGCTCGGAGCAGGCTGAGAAGGCCTTTCTTAGTTGACGTTCTAGATCTTTGAATTTCGCCACAGTTGATAGCTACTCCTTTTTCATCTGATACAATGGGTAGCACTTCTTTGCAAGTTCGCTCGTAAATATTTACGCTGTTCCTCATCAGGCAATTGAGATATGTCCTGCTGTAATTTCCTAGAAAAGTGGGGAATGGTGATAGAGGGTAATTTAATATCTACCGTTATCCCAGCCATTTCTGAGTGTACTTCAGTTCTTGTATTACGCGCTCTCCTTTTTACTGAGGAAATAGAAGGAAAATGTTTTTCCGAACACTGCTTATCACACTTACTTCGCGTTCTAATGGGACTTCTGATTGCTGTTGAATCCTTTGACATCCGGATTGAAGTAACTGGATTTATTATTGACCCTATCTGGACTTACAAATTACGAAAGGCGTATTCTATTTTAATTACATTCTCATTAGCGCTGCTCATGATTTATAATCTTTCTACCGGAAGATTGATTTTAATCTTTTAATCTCTTCATTTCTTTATCAACCTTTTTCACGTGGCGCTTTTTGTCTGTCAGTCTGTCTCTTCTATTGGTCTGTCTGTCTACACCAGGAATGTAATACCTTCTTAAGGAAATTAAGTAACTTCCTTAGTTGTATATATATATATATATATATATATATATATATATATATATATATATATATATATATATATATATATATATATATATATACCTTTTTATAGCAGGGTTTTCGAGCCTGATTGATTTCAAAAGTATCTTGCATTTGTCACGACAACTCTTTAAATATTTATTTATTATATATTTTTTTCTGAAAGCCTGCCCTCTAATTGGATTTCACGTTAGAAGTACCTTATCCTATCAAGATAACGTATTGATATGACTTACTTTAAGTAGGCCTTACAATGTGAGATGGTCGAACAAAACTGGTCCGATTTGGTACCATAGAACTTGAATAATACAACTTCATTCGCTCAACATTAACGTTCTTTGGCTGATCCTTTCCATCTACCTTCTGTACTACATACACATTTTTCGGATTTACGCGTATAATTCTATAGGGTCATACATAACGTGCTCTCACGAACTTAAGAGATAGTCACGGTTTAGTTGCTAAATTTCTGATGACTGAATCGTTTTCCTTAAAATTATGGGCCTTCCTATTTTATCTATTTTGGCCTTTTGGGTCTGCTGTTGTCTAATTAAGGCCTTTTGAGCCAATTTTCTTATTCTTCACTAGTTTCCCGTATGGGATTCGACATGGTGTCTCGACATCGAAACCTAACACAGCCTTTCTACCAAACACCAATTCAAAAGGAAAATAGGAATGGTGTTCGTGTCTCGCTGTATTGTATGCATAACCAGTGGTTCAAATGAATAGAGACCAATCCTGTTGAGAAGTAGGCACATATTTGGTCAAGTAGTTTGCCAGAATGTGATTATATCTTTCCACTCATGAATTTGTCCTGGGATTAGCTGTACTAAATTTATCATTTATTCCTAATATAGACATAACTTCACGTGTCACTTACGCCACAAAATTTGATCCAATAACGCTTAAGATGTTACGTGGTGGATCAGAGTAACAGATTATATCATCTAATAGAAGCTCGACAACATTTTTGGCTGTTATATCTTTTAGTGGTCGTGCCACTGCATAATTCGATAACATATCGACAGAGGTAATGACTTATTTATAGCTTTAAGAGGAGGGCAAAACACATCCAGATTCAGGATATGAAAAGGGTCTATGGGCTTGATTGGTTCATGCAAACCTAATGGTTTAGTGGTTGGGTCCTTTCGTTCTTGAAAATCCCGAGAGGTCGTGATGTAATTTCTGATATCGGTTCCCATCCTGGGGCAATAAAATCGCTCATTGACACGAGAGAACACTTCACGTACTCCAAAGTGTACGCCTTCTAAACATGATGTATGTGCGGCTTATAAAATTTCTTGGTCCATGCTTCGGGGATCATGTTGTTTTAATTCCTTACCAGATTTACGATATAACACATCATCTACCAATACCTAAGGACGGTCTTCATTATGAGTAGAATCGGTCTTCACTAACTCACGTATCCTACCAAAATATTCGTTTTCTTCCTAACCCTTTATTACATCATTAGCGTCAATTTTCATAGTGTTTATACAAAGTCCTAATCGATTCGCATTTTCTTCCTCACTTAAGGTCGATGCGTTGTATCACGACATACAATCACTATGCCGATTTGAAGGATTACCTTTTATCGCTTTAATCTTGAAATTATGTTTCTAGCCTAATTAACCAACGTAAAATTTCAATTTAAGGTTTTTCATATTTCTCAAATAGCACAGACAGCAACAGTCAGTGAATGCTGTAAAGTGAGGCAGTCCCATGAAATATTCATGCAAATGCAACACAGCTTGCACTAAAGCCATGGTTTCTTTTTTTGGAATAGCTAGAGATTTCGGTTCATGATCGGAGATTTTTCTACTATAATAAGCAATAGGTCATTTTTCTCCTTTGTTAACTTACATTAGTACTGCACTAATCCCGTATTCGCATGCATCTACATATAACTCGGTAGCATCTGCTTTCGGATCAATGATGACTAATACAGGAGCAGTTACCAGCTTTCCCTTTAAAATATTCAACGCTTCACTTTTCTTATCTCCAAAATGAAAGGGTAAATTTGACTTGGTTAAATCTATTTGAGGTTTTGCGATATCTGAAAAATTTCTGATAAACCTTCGATTCTACCTGGCCATTCCAAGGAAGCTACGTACATCATGAAGTAGATCAACTATTTGTTGTCTCTTAACGTGACGCAGAGCGGTGCCGTGGAAAATCATCGCCTGGGGCGAGAGTATACGACGGCGTGCCCATACATATATTCCAAGCAATTTTCTTATCTTTTTTACTTTTTTCCCGAATTTTTCGCTCCCGTTACTTTGGCTCCTGGGGATTACTCTCCCCCACGCCACGGCACTGACATGACGTTGAAAAACGAAAGAAAAAAGTAGTTAATTTTTAACTAGAAGATAGAAGTAACCAATAAAATAACTACTCATTAAAAAACCTTAGTCTTACCTGTAAAATTTTGGAACTGCATCTACAGGATATTCTCGGACACTTTACACTTCATCCTATCTATTAAGCATCTTGCTTCAATTGTGCTCATTTCTGTTTCATGAGAGTGTACTCGACTCTTTAATAAACCATCGTCACCGAAAACAACAACTGTTGTTTTGCACCCACGAGTACATTTCCAATATACTCCATACGAGTACATTTCTCTTTAACACGTCTATTAATCCGGTATAAGAACCCTTCGTACGAGAGCATTTTCTCCCTGTATTTCGAACTAACAAATTCTGCCATTCTGTGCTGCTTACTATTCTGTTGATACGTAAGTGACAGATTAAAAATTTGAATTGCATTTTATACAGATTACTGCCTCGGTCTCAAAACTTTCAGTTTTTGAAGCCGCCAGGTGTTCTGAACGCTGATTGGCTACCGGTAAACCCAGTAGCGGATCATTTTCAAGAGTACCAAACTGAAATAAAACCTTATAAATCCCTTTTCCTCCCCGATTATCTGACCTTTTGGTTTAATTGAAACCCTACAAAAACATTCAAGTATGTGATATTTATATTTTGTATTGCTGCTATTTACATTGGCAATATAAATATGAAAATAGAAGTATATATGATATTGTTTCATATAGTATAGAATCACGTATAAAAGACAAATCAGCTGATAAGGTTATGCTGTTTACATTATAAGTAATTGTAATGTAGAAGACTAAGACCCTTTCTTAAGGGCTCCCTTATGCATCCTCTTGCATTATTTGTTTAAAATATGGCCATCAAACATGTCCTGAGGATGTGAAATGTGGCACTTTTTAAGTACTATGAGCCTTAGCACGTTTGAGATGAAATATTGGAAAACCGAATAAAATCTTGTTGTTTAATGACTTGATATTAGACCGAAGAAACTTCGTTTTATGTTCGTTTTTGTTTCAGTTACAATGTCAAATTGCTTTTTCATCAACAGAATCATTTTTTCCATTTTCCTATAGGAATTAAAAAGAAATAACATTCATCTTTACTAAAGTAGATGCGAACAACACTGCTAATAACAGAACTATATCCCAGCAATATTTCCCAGAAGAAAAAGTAGAATACATCTAAAATTTATGATGAAACTTGAAGAAATATTTATTCTTCTTACGTAATTTCTTACAATTACTAAACAGATTATTGCGAATGCGGGACAAAATCCAAAAGGACAAAACCCAGGGAAAATTCTGATAAAACTGACAAAGTTCAAAGAACAGAATCATAGTTGCAGCCTAATAAAGATATATTTTTTTCTTTCTTCAGCGGCAATGCATCTGAAATGTTATATGCAATTCTTCACTTCTTTGAAATAACATTTTCTAAATACTGAAAATACAATGAAACACATAAGACTGATATAGAAAACAGAGCCATAGCTAGAGAGGAGCGAGCGAGGCCGTTGCCCCGGGCGCTAATAGCAGGGGTCGCCGAAAGGGTAAGAAGAAAGAAAAAATATTGGAACTCAGTAAACGACGCGTCGCCCTGAAAAAATATTGGCGTCCTATTAAATCAATATTGTTGTTAGTTTGTAACGAAATAGATTTGATAAAAATGTTCTTGCTTGCTCCGCTCGCGACATAAACGTTTCAATAAGAATCGCTGCAAGCTTTTACTTATTACGTTAAAAAGTTATTATATATGATTTGTTAATGTCAGTGTGATATGCAAGGTGCCGAGTAATGACTTACAGTCTACGCAGGAGTGTTTTCTAAATCACAAACGATCAAAGTCTGAAATACGTGTTGGGCGTTTTGTTGGTGATGAGTTTGCTTAGATAATCACGCTTCTCTACCCAATCGGGTTACGCATGACAGTGAGAATGAAGGTTTTGAGAAATTCGCAAAGCAGGGTCGTTCTGAATTTCCATTACATTTCACAGAATATTCTTACTGTAAATAATCAAAATTAAATGCTATTTGTGTGGTCACATACAGAATAAAATCACATATATTACGATTATTAGGAAGGCTGGAACCACGTGTAATAGGCTTGGTGGCTTACATGGATGAGGTTGCAGACTATTTACGTTTTGACAGCGATGATGAGATCTTTATTTAAATTGTATTGGCTATATTGACGATATTTGGTATTTAGTATTGTTAGTATTTAATTGACAGTATAAATGAAATGAAATGAAATTTTTAAGTTTTACGTCCTACGGTAATGCTGGCTCGGCTAAAGGAGACGGTGATGATCAGAAAAGAATGAAATAGTGGAAAGTGGGAGGAAATGGTAGAACACCGAGAAAACCAACGCACACGGTGTGTGTCCACCAGAAAGCTCACCTGGCTCGAGCTGGGATCGAAACGAAAATCGAACCATGGACCTCATGCACCAGAGGTGAACGCTCTACCCCTGAGCCATTGCGGCCCCAGCTTTTTTAAACAATATAAGTACGAAATATTGCGTGTAGTACAGAAGCATGTACAAAGGACAAAGCACCTGATCATGTATAGAGGTGGTGCCGGAGAAAGAGCTGTGATGTAGGAGACAAGGGCTCTTTTTAGATAAAGAAAACAGACCGAATTATGCATCTTCTTGCACTGTTTGTTTAATATATGGCCAAACATATCTTGAGGATGTGAACTGTAGCACCTTTTACGTACTGCGAGCCTTAGGATGGTGGAGAAGAACTACTGGAAAATTGAATAAAATTTTATTGTGAAATCACTTGATATTAGACCGAAATAAGTTTACTTTATGTTCGTTTCAGTTACAATGTCAAACGACTTGCTTGTAACTGAATCAATTAATTTTCCATTTCTCTGTAAGTATTAAAAAATCACATCTTTACTAAAGTAGGTGTGAATAACGCTGCTAATAACAGAACTGCACATAGTCATTTTTCCGAGAGGAACAAGTAGAATAACATCTAAAATATATGATGAAACCTGGAGAAATAGTTATTCTTCTTACAGAATCTATTAGAAATATTAAAAAAATCCATAGAAAAGATTCCTCACTGCACAAAATTCCCAGTCAAGAAAGATTAGGCAGAATGGCAATTTGTACAATAAGATTTGTATAAGATAAGATAAGATTTGTACAAAGTGCTGGAGGGCCTGCAGGCAGAACGGGAAGACACCGTTTGTGAGGAAAATCTGTTTGTAGGTTTATCGGGATTTTCCCATTTCCTCCCATTATCTTAATAGCATTAACTTGCTATCGACCATCGGAGCAAGAAAAATTAATGCGTATATTTTATTAAATTTATAATTGACTTTTGGTAACAAAGATTAATGGTTGGCAACTATGCGCATACTCGTTCAGGACATGATTTCTTTTCGACGCCACAAACTAACTTTTCTTGTGAATGTGTGTGTGTAGAGCAGGGATTCTTTGTTTCAAAGACATTGGAACTTCCGGTTGTGTAGCTTCGAGAATGTTCTAGAAACTACTAAATCATTTCGTACTTCCGGTGATTTTCTAAACTGAGTGGTGATTGGACAACTTTTCAATGACTGACCAATCAGAAACTATGTTACGTCCTAAGTGTAATCTGCTCACATGCTTTGTGTAATGCAGAAGTGTGCCAAGTAATCGGGACTGAAGAGTCAATAGGTGCAGCACGCCTCCCGATTAAAGAAGACATTTTGTTAGTGAAATCACAAAGTAAAAGAAACATCGACATTTAGTTAGTGGGTACAAATGAATTTAATCTACGCGAGTGATATCTGAAACTATTAGTCGAAGCATTAATTGAAAGGAACCCGAAACAATGAACTTGGCTGAACTTGAACGTCACACACCCAAAAAGGGACAACGAAATCAGCACATCATCTCTAGGGATACAGTACTGTAAGTAATACACATTGATATAGTAGGAGCAATCATCGAGTGATTCGTGCGAGCATTATCCAAAACTTTCCTGACCCAGAGACATATCAACAGTTTAAGGTGGAAGTAATCGTGTCTTTTGAATTGTGGATTATGCACTAGTTATATCGTCTTCTATTAACGTTAAAAGTCGACTTAAAAGGAAGAAAAAAAAGGATAATTATATAGACGTCCGATCAGTAGGCCACTATAATACTAAAATCGCATGCGTATTCTTATTTTCGATACATATAATTTCATTGCTATTAAACAGTGTTTAGCTAGTTAGGAATTTCATGAAGAAAAGTTGTCATTTATAATACGAGCTCTAATGTTGTTATGTATTTGATACGAATGATAAAAATGTTGTCGTGTAATATTCATGTTTAATGCTTGTTGTCCATTTCAGCTCAGGTGTACTTTAACATCAGAATTTATGATGTAGTGTCCAGTGCATGTAAGATTATTACTGTTGCTTCTTGTCAAATATGAACAGTCTATAACTCAGTCCCGGAGTTTCTATTTTGTTGCTTTCCTCGAATCTTGTTTGTTGTTGTTTTTAGTTTTGAACATGTACGCGAGAATAGGTCGCGGAACGTACATAATTACGATTATGCTTGTGTAGTGAACTATCACTCGCGATAAACTTTGCATTCAGGTTAAAAAAAAAAGGTAAAATCAACATTTTCTGCTAATACTTATTTTTTTTTGATAGTTCGGACGCGACCAAACACGTTGCTACCAACTCTTCTGCTTGAGTCGGTCCCAAGCTCAGGCAGAGGTTGGCAAAACATGTATATACTTCCGGGTGAAGGGAATGATTGGGAAAGTTTCTAGTTCAAAATTAATGTAAACGAGAGACGTAAATAAGCTTGTTTGACCTCCCTTCACCAAGGCGATAGTATATTTAATTGGTGCCGAAACCCGGGACGGCAAATGTTAAATTGACATCTAAATAAGCCCGGGATAATATTTAATTGGTACAGAAACTAACCCGGGACAGATGTACAATACGGTGACCTTGTGTATTTTTACCTTGCACGGTAGTAAGAAGTAAAACAAAAAGTAAAACGCGTGACAAATTTTTGTGCATTGCTTACATGGGTTTCACTTTTAATAACTGTTGTTGATTGTGTGTTTTATTATGTTTGTGTTTCCTTAGAGAAATCATTAGTAACCAATAGAGTGCATTTTAGTTGGACTTAGAGAAATCATTAGCTTTTTTGATCGTCAATTACCAAATTTTGTACAAAATGTCAGAGCCTGAGGAATTAAAGAATATGCTCGTAGGATTGTTTGAGAAACAGTCGGAACAATTTAACGATACGATTGTCAGTTTGAAGGAAGATATTGTCAGTTTAAAGCAAGAACAGACAGAAAACGTTGCTAGTTTGAAGGAAAATATAGTGAGTTTAAGAGAGAACGTCGAAAGTTTGAAAGAAGAGCAGGTAGAACGTGTTGCTAGTTTGAGGGAAAATTTAGAAAGTAAGTTAGAACAAGTTGGTAAGGATGTTTTGCAAACTAATAATGCCATTGTTCAAATCACCACGCGTATTCAGGTTATGGAGGAGAAAATAGAGGAATATAAAAACGAGTGTAGATCAAATTACGAGTCCGTACAGGCACAGGTTGACAATTGTAGGGCCGAGATAGCACAAGATCGCGTAAGCAACCAAGAGAAGTTTCAGGAAGCAAAAGATAGGCAGGTGTTATTAGAGCTTAATACAAACCGGTATCATGCCCAGGTAGAAGAGCGCATCACTAATTTTCAAGCAACCATTGACACCCACGGTACATTCGTGCGGGAAGCGATGTTTGGTTTAAGAGAACAGCGCGGGGAAATAAACGAAATACGGGATGACATGTTAGAAATTAAAAAAGTAGCTACCGAAAATAAAGAGGAAATTACGCACGTCACAGCAAGGGTAAATAAACTAGAGTCTCACACCATCCAGTCCATTCAACAAGTCATAGAGCAAGTACAAAATATCCCCACGCGAACAGTTGTGAAAGCGGAAGTGAATCGGGAAGTGAATGATCGTATTTGAAGTTAGAGCAAGAGTTGAATAATTTACGGAGTAATCAGTTTAGTCGCAGACCTGACCCTTCTTCACGAGAAACTGATGAAAATAGTGAGTACGATAGTGGTAGTGAAGGTTACGAATCTGATCACTCGAATAGTAAGGGAAGGAATAACACATTGTTCGTGAAAACTAGCAAAACTCGACGCCGTATTACAATTCAAGAAATACGAGACCTGCCGACATATAGTGGGATGCCAGATAAGGAAACTGCGCGTTCATATTTACGTGATTTGCAACATAAGTTGGACTTATTGAATGTACACGAAGACGTAGTGTTGCCGGTACTACCAAGTTTACTGCAGAATCCATGTTTGGAGTGGTTTCGAACACGCCAACATTTGTTTACCACCTTTGAGGAATTTAGCCATGCTTTAGTTAACGCATTTGAATCGGAAGTAGACTGACCGCGTTGCGAAATACTTCCTTTGACCCAAGAGTACACGGTTCAGTTTTGGAGTTTGCAACCACTCAATACCGTGCATTAAGTGATTTGAATCCCGAAAGCACTCCAGCGAAGATATTAGCTAGTATTGTACCTACGTTGCCATACAAATATCGGGAAATGTTTGCGTTTTATCCATGCACAGATTTTGCACAGTTTATTGCTAGTGTCAAACGGCTTGAGTCTTTACGATTACCGAACGAAAAAAGTTATAAGCGCGAAGGTAATAGTTATGAGAGTCGTAATAAGCAGTACCAGGCGGTTCGGGTACAGTATAGCAGACCGACTAGGGAGAGGCCTAATAACACTAATAACAATCCACGGAACGGTAGAAATTCTGAGCAAAGCAGTTTTAGGGGAAACGAGCGAGAGAACAGACGCGAACAGCAATTCATGAATAATGTGCGCGGGAGGAATGAACGATCAAACCACGGCGCTAGACCACAACGCAGTAACAATAACTCTCGTGACTTTGGGAATCGCTTCAATTGGAGAAGGGGAAACAATAGCAATAACAGAAAAATAGGCCTAGTTTCAACTTCCAGTCAAATAACGGCAGAATTGGCGAGAGCGCACGCCCGAGAGAGATGGTGGGCACACATCCGATCATAGTCAGCAGGGAAACTAAGATCCGATGGGCACGAAGGGGTCGCGTCCATCGAAGGTGATTCGTTTATAAATTCCCCAAATATTCTCCGTGTCAGGAATTATACATTTGCCAGCGACGATATTCTAGATAGTGACGGCCGAAGTGATGTAGAAGAAGATAATGATGAAAGAGAACTTGTCACCGCTTACGATCGGAATTATTCTGCGTACATAGAAACAATAGTTAATGACATTTCAGTTAAAACCCTCCTCGATACAGGTGCTGACGCCTCGTTGATCTCGTACGAATTTTGGAAAGAAATAAGTAAAGATATTTCCGCGCCTAGGTTGCAATCAGCTGACGACGTTCTTCTGGTCGATTACAGCGGTCGTTTTAAAAGAAAGTGCAAGGGTAAAACTATAGTACCAGTTCAGATTGACGTATTAACGTTTTCACTTGAGTTGTATGTCGTGCAAGATTTAAACGAACGTTTTATTTTGTGTGTCAACGCGCTTTCACAATTACAGAGCATCATTGATTTTAGTCAGGGAACGTTCTCATTGGAACATGAAAACATTAGAATTGTTGTATCGTTACTCCCACTTTCGGTGCAATCCATGTCAGATGATAGCGATCAAGAAACAAATGACAGCAGCAATATTAAAGAACATCAGCGTATTAACCGTGTAGGTGTTAATGAAGGAGAACCCTTCCAAAAGCAGGTTGCCACGGACGAACAGATCATTAATGCAGTTCAGAGGGCAGATGGGTTAACTCAGCCACAGCGAAATCAGTTGTTAGACTTGCTGTTTAAATATAGGGAAATATTCACTAACTACCCCGGGAAGTGTAAAGGGTTTGTATACAAAGCAGAAATTAACACTACGGAAGCATTAGTAAGGAAACAATATCCTATCCCTTATAAGGCCATTCCATTTGTTAGGAACGAACTTCAAAAATTACTTCAGTTGCAAATCATAAAACCAAGCCAAAGTGCACACAGTAACCCACTTTTAGTAGTACCTAAAAAGAATAATCAATTCCGTCTTTGTGTCGATTTACGCATGGTGAATGGGCATTCCGTATTACGACAGGTTAGGCCAGAGCGCATTGAAGATTTACTCGCGAAATTGCAAGGAAAGAAATTTACCACGGTTATTGACTTACAACAAAGTTATCTGCAGACCGAACTTCATCCAGATTCCCAACCATATTTTGCTTTTAATTTCGAAGGCTTATGTTATCAATATCAGCGAGTGGCATTTGGATATCGAAATGGATCATCCGCTTTAAACGCGATGATGGCACATGTCTTGGGACCCGAGTTACATAGTAAAATCATTCGATACGTAGATGACAATTTAGTAATGTCCAACAGTTTTGAAGAACACTTACAATTGTTAGATGAAGTATTTCAGAAATTCAAGGAACACGGAATCACGTTAAACATAGATAAATGTTTGTTTTGTGCCAATGAAGTCCCATTTTTAGGATATGTAGTTAGCAAGGACGGTATACGAAAAGATGAACGTAGTATAACAGCTGTACGAGACTTACCAAAACCAACCAATATTAAAACTTTGCGTTCAGTGTTAGGGTTATTCTCTTAGTCTAGGTCATTAGTTCCCAACTTTGCTATGAAAACCGCTCCCTTATATGATTTGTTGAAACAGAAAAAGAAATGGCAGTGGAGCGAACAATGCGAGATGGCATTTAATCAAATCAAGCAGGATATTTGTAACAACATCATGTTAGCTCATCCAGATTTCACAAAAGATTTTTACGTGCAATCTGATGCTGCACAATCCGGAATAGGAAGCGTTCTCTGGCAAAAACACGGCGACGAAAAACGAATCATACAATCCATAAGTAGAACGTTAACACCTACCGAACAGAAATATTCAACTACAGAGGCTGAGTGTCTTGGGGTCATTTTCGCAATTAGAAAATGGAAGTCAATGTTGTTGGGCAATCATGTAATCATTGTCACGGATCATCGTGCTTTGTCGTATTTAGATCGCGTTAAACCTTGGAATAATCGTTTACTCCGATGGGCCGTTGAACTGCAAGAATTAAGTTACGAGGTACAATACATACCAGGTTCTGAGAATACTATAAGCGATACATTGAGTAGGCTTTTCCCCACCCATGAACACCGCCTACTGAAATTTCACACTTTCCAAGTGTTGCAGGAAGAAGTTATGAACATAACACCTGAAAGATTAGCTGCACTCCAACGTGAATGTTCCGATTACGCCAACGTTATTGCTGTTTTAGAGGGTACAGTAGACGAGACAGAATATAAGAATGGTAGATCGTGGAAAAAGTTTTACAAGTTAGATAATCATATTTTATTAGTTCGGGATTTTCAGCACCCAGATCAATGGAAAATTTGTGTTCCTCCAGCACTTACACGGAATATTTTAGTTGCGTACCATACCGACATTCACCACCCAGGCGTTGAACGGACTTTTTCCATAATTTCAAAAGCGTTTCATTGGAAAGGATTGCGAACAGCTGTTAAAAACTTCATTCGCGATTGTATTACCTGCCAACGTATGAAACCAGACCAACATCCACCTGCTAAGTTGATGCATACAATACCAGTAAATGCAACTCGTGACGCAATTAGTAAAGACTTTCTAGGAAGTTACCCTACTGGCCAAACTCAGAAAAGATTCGCTTTAGTAATAATGGATCTTTACACTCGGTATTGTACTGCGTTTGCATTGCGCACGTCAACAGCGAAGGCTGTAGTAAGGTGTCTGGAAGAATTTTATTTCCCCATGTTAGGATTAGTGCGAGTAATTATTACTGACAATGCAACTGTGTTTCATTCGAAACTGTTCCTAAAGGCTATGAAAAAGTATAATGTAGTTGTTCGTCATACTACCCCGTACCATCCCATGGCATCGTTAGTTGAAAATGTTATTAAGAACTTAGTGCAAACCCTCAGAACTCTGTGTTCGTCATCTCATAAAGAGTGGGCTGAATATCTGACCCAAGCAGTGTTGTTGTATAATTATTCTATCTCCCAGAGCCTCGGTGTTTCTCCTGCTAGTTTGCATTTAAACATCAATTCGTCACGACCCATATTCACACATTTTGGTATAAACGTACAGGAGGCGATTACGACTGAAGATTCGATTAATTGTAGTAATAAACTTGTCATGGCCGATTTACGTAGAAAACGGAAGATTGCCGCGCGTAATGAAAAATGGAATCAAGCCCAACAGGGAAAGAGACTCGTTGTTAAGGGAGACCTAGTGTTTGTTAGGCAACGAAATGTAAGCAGTCTTGTTAAGAAGGAAATAGCAAAGTTCTTTGAAATATTTCGGGGGCCATATGTTTGTACTTCAGTTACTAGTAACGATCGTGCTGTTGAATTATGGGATCCATACAATGGTCAAAGTATTGGCTTTCATTCCATGGACAGAGTAAGAATTTGGAACCCCACTCCAAAGACCTATAATGCTTGGATTCTTATGGCCAGAAAACATTTACCTGAAGAACAAGTAGCTAAACTCAAAGATGTTCCTTACCATCCATCAACACATGAAAAGTTATTACCATTGCTGTACCCAGAAGTGGATATGGTTAATCAGCCTGATGAAACTAATGAGGGTAACCCCGAAACATTGTTAAAACAGAATTGTGTTAAGTTGCAAAATTGTGATCGCTTAGAATACTTTTTACGTAAGTTGGGTGATTTGTATATCACACACTATTGCAAAGACTCCACCGAATGGTCTGACGAGTGTGTTAAAGCAATTATGACTAACTTTTCCAGTGGATTACAATTGCTTCATTGAAAAAAAAAGAGAGAGA
Source organism: Thermobia domestica (assembly GCF_964235325.1). NCBI lineage: Eukaryota > Metazoa > Arthropoda > Insecta > Zygentoma > Lepismatidae > Thermobia > Thermobia domestica. Next base: position 245,544,975 of record NC_137456.1, on the reverse strand, counting down.
GAGAGCTAGGAACCTCACCAATCCGTATGTTTAGGGATTTCTCTTACAGCTTACCAAAGAAGACCATCCATCCATCCAGCCACATTTCTCACCATTACACCAGGTACGTGAGATAATAAATATGTGTTTAATAAAATTTTATTTCAGGATCAATTCCAGTTGAGGATGACTAGGAGAAGGAAAGGATCCAGGAAGGATGATTAAGGGAAAAGAAAGGTAAAGATAAATTGAAATTAGTTCGCGAATGTGCTTTGATTCAAAATGTTATAACCACAACCCATTTTCAACCATTATTATTTTTATGTGGACGCTACCACACTCACGAAACTTTAATGATTTGTTTGTGTACTTGTGTTTATTTCAGGATAAAGGAGAGGACATCTGAATAAAGTCACGCCCATATCAGTTTGTGTTGTTTTATTACCATAATATTAAGAAATGTGGATTTTGAAACATGTTAACCCTGTTTGAAGTTCTTAATAGGAATTTAGAGATTGGTCAGGTACCTTTAGAGACTTTGGTAGGATCTTTAGAGAACGTATATCACAAATGTGAGTACATGCATACTTAAAATTATTCGCAAATATTTCTGTTGTTTAGTTTGTTGGCGGAAATATGTAAACACAATTGTATTTTGGAACATGTCTTGAAAAAAGAAGGATAATACAAAATAAGGTTGAAAATGACAAACTTGGTTACAAATTGGTTCATATGAATAATTATTACGCAAAGTCAACAAGTATTCATTATTACGTTAATAAAGTTTGAAGTTTAGTAGAATTCAAAAATAATAATGTTACAAAATAAGAAGAATGAAGAGGTCAAAATGCAATTTAACCCTTAGAGGCGTCACTACTATTCTCTTTCTAAATTAAAGTGACGAAATCGGGTTGGCGTCCGATTGGGCCTCAGCTAGTGTGTGATTTGGCTGACATACACACACACTTCAAAATTCCCTTTCGGCTTGTGACATTCAATATATAATATATATATTTAAAAAGGAAAGACATTTAATTGACGCTTAAAATTTTATATTTTATTAGATATTTACTTTTATTTGACGTAAAGGAAACAATAAATTGTAATTGTTTGGATTTTGCTTAAACCGATTCCTTCTTCTCTTTTTCGGGGTGCATCGTATTCATAAAATAAAATAATACATTATTTTTATGTAAATATAAAATGTGACAAGGTCATCATGTCATTTGCAAAGGATCGTTATATTATTTTGTGGGTACGATGGACCCAATGATAACCAATACAATTTGCTATCGATGTATAAAATGTTTGTTTTAATTAGGTAGCGATTACCTATAACAAATTTGGATCATAAAATTGGAATATATAAATTTGGGTTATAAAAATGGCATATAGATATAATATAAATTGGTTGTAAAACATTATGGAAATTAGATAAGAAAAATTATTGTCAGCCTTGAATTCATTAATGTCGGCGATTTTGGATAAAATTTGATAAATATTGTTTTAAGTTTGAAATAAATTTATTTTTGGAAATGAAAAATGTGAATAATAATTGTTTAAAGTAGAATCAAGTAAACCACGAATATGACATTCTAATTTTAAATGATATTTGTCAGATGTAACGATTAATTCAGGATGTGAAAATTTTCCAATTTCAGTTCTTTTCAATCTTTCTTGTATGAAACGAGTCTGTTGGTTCTTAATTGAACATTTTCAACCCACTGATTATCATAGTCAAACTCGTAATGTTGGCCTCATTTACTTGTTTCGTTGAGGTTATTACTCTTTTATTCTTCATTTCTCAACATTAAAAAAAATGGAAAAATTAAGCATAACACGTTTGTGCTGGATGCCGATTAGCGTTCTCTTACGTATTTGTAATTCTATCAGTCTACTGGAAAATTGTCATTTCATGTTGTGGATAACTGTGATGTTAGATTGGTGGATGATTTACTCAATTGTGACTTTAATCTCGAATGTGACTATACACCCGGATTTGATAGGTGCACTTTGCCAGTAAGGCCGCACAATTCGTTTGTATTGGCTGGCGTTCCTTAAGAAAATACTTTGTAAACCTACTAATTTTGTAGGTAGGAGCGAGCCAAAAATTATTAACAATTAATAAGTGATTAATGATATTGAGATGCGGGACTGTAGTATCGAACTTTCCCCCCCCCAGGGTATCCTTATTGTCCTTTTCATGTGTTTACTTTCTTAAAATACCTTCTGTAGTTCTAGATACTGACAGTCCAATTGGGGTTGGAACAATTTACCCGATTATGACATAGCTGTAATGCTTGAAGCATTCAGCTGGGAGGGATTTGGATTTAGTGCGAGAGCGATTTATGCAAATCGTCGGGAAGTTCAGCGATCCCACACACTCTAGCTATGGGAAATAGTAAGCCAGCGCTCATTGATCTTCGGGATCAAATCATTAACCTATATTTTTGTTTAGTTAATGGCTTACGACCTGTTTCGTCAATCAGTGACCTACACGATAGCGCTACGTAAGGCTTAACCGCCGTTTAACTCATACTTGGACATATGTATTCAAATGTTTGATAGTTTATTAGTTAAGTTACATAAAGCAAGTGTATGGATGAAAAGTTGAATTACCTGCCTTATAAGAATAATATGTAGGAAGATTCAAATACCACATATTGCATACATAAATTATTATTAATGTCAAACTTTATAAACTTCATGGATATGTTTTCTTTTAATATTTAGTAAACCTATATGGGATTTGAATTTAATCATATACCATTTTATGTTCACATGTTAGGTTTTTTTATGTAATGTTTCATAAATTTTGCATTCATAGTCTAAAAGCTATTGTGTTTTATTGTATGAAAAAAAATATAAACGCATATATACATATATACAAAAATGCACACTACAATAAATTTTGTTGAACTTTAATATAATACATTAGTTTTTCAATATATCAATATAATCTATATTACGTGTAACTTAGTCGTAATGATACATAAGATACTCCAATTAAGTAGGTTAGTATTTTTTAAATAAAACGTTCACGTATTCAGTAATAAATAGCCGAGTTATTTAGGGAATTAGCTTTGATATACATTCTTCACATTTTTATTTTCGTTTATGATAGTTAAGGCCGAAGACATAAGCAACGTACCTTTCATGTGAAAGAAAATTTTGTTTAGTTTAGTGGTTAACAATTTTATAAAACATTGTAATAATTTTACGAAATATGCTATAGTAGTTCTAATAATCAATGTCATATTATGTGTTGGTTCATATTTTTGGATTCTTAGATAAATGTGGTGTTTATTAGTAAATATATTGAAGAAACATATATAAGTAAGTCAGTGAGAAAAGTTAACTAATAATGCCCGAAATATATCTCAGTTCAATAATTATGCAGATACCATTGAATTAGATATTCTCTTGCTCGTCGAATTTTTACATTTTTATTTCATTATCTTCATTAGTTATCGATTTAAAAAAAAGGAGGCGGTAACGGAGACACACAGATACATTTTCAAATTTTTGGCGTCAGCTTCAAAGTAAATTTGTTTAAAAGCAAGAATGCTTATTTGAAAAAAAAGAGGGAGAATAGATAAGTATATAATTCTTTTTTTTTGTCAACATAGTCAACAATCATCTGTTTTAATGAGAATAAAATAAGCTTGCATTCTAAGTTTGTTTTGGTCATCGAGAAGGGTGAGTAGTAATTGTAATGCATATGAGAGGTCAATAATTGTGAGCGAATAATAATAGGTAACAAATTATCTGAGGCATAAGGCGAATATATATATAACGATGTTGGCAAATGGATTTAAGGAATATTGTGTATATATATATGTGTGTACCCTGTTGACAAAAGTATGTCTGGGATGGAGATGTTACGAGGCGTTTAATGAAATGAGGCTATGCTCTGATAGCAGTAGCAAGGCTATACTCTGATAGTAGTAGCGACGAAATGGTTTTATGAAAATGTCGTTTACCGAGGTTGACGTTGTGCCCTCGATGTAATCAAATGTGAATGCGATAAAAATGTGTTAGTAGGGAAAGTGTTAAAGATGATATTTCTCAAACACCCATTGGAGAAAATATGAATAGTTATGTAGCCTTAATGTATGCCCTCATATTGTTACAGAATAGTTAAGCATTGTTAAGAACGAATCTTTGTTTTAAAATCCTCTCAAATATTGAACTACATGATAGAACATATGAGAATAAGATCTATTGCAAAATACAATTTTAGGATTGTTGAGTTTTGTTCCAACGAATTGATAAGTGAGTGATTTTTTTTAAGAAGTTTAATGTTATTAAGTTGTAATGAGGAAGATTACTACATTGATAATATTTGTCCTTTTGGATTGTATTGATTTTTTTTGAAATGCTTGAATAGGATATCCGTACTTTTTGTGAAAAAAAGGGAGTTTTTCAAAATTTGTTTATAGCCAATAAGTATTGAGGTTTATATATATTGTAAAGCAATGCACAAATTCAATTCCGTCATTGATTCCATCTTAATTTTTAAATTTTAAGTTCGTCTCCGATACGTTTCCGGTTAAAAAAAAAGTTTTGTTACGTATGATTTCGTTAGGTCGAAAGAATATTCCTTTTTATATAATGTTAAATGTTTACCCAAATGGGATTTGTATGCTTATTAAGTACTATTTTTGTAATGTTGTAGTAAATATATTTTGTTGGTATTGAATAATCATAACACATAAGCACACGGTGAGAAACCATAGTTCAGAATACTAAGTGAAAATTAATAAATCACAAAAAAAATTACATATTTCAGTGAAAAGACATTAAAAGACAGAAAACATTTCGTAATTATATAAAAGTGGCCGAAAAAAAAAGGTGGCCGAACATACAGGTGAAAGACCTATCACTCGAAATAATAGCAAGGCGTATAGAATAGTGCAAAATGGCGTTATTAGTGCTTCGTAAATAATTCTCCACCAATAATGCTCCTACCACAGTGCCAACAATAAATAGTTCCTCTAAATTATACAACTAATGTTCCACATTTATCCCAAGTTGCTCCTATATGGTGTTCTAGTGGCGTGTTTGTCCCCATAAGGAAATATTGTGTTCACCGTTACCATGAAACAGTGGAATCAAACTATATACAGGGTGCATCAAAATCAAGGACCACATATAAACGGTCCAGAGTCCTTTGTCAATCTCGTTAATACAACATTGCCAATTCTCTATGGGCGCCATTTGCTATCGACCATCGGAGCAAGAAAAATTAATGCGTATATTTTATTAAATTTATAATTGACTTTTGGTAACAAAGATTAATGGTTGGCAACTATGCGCATACTCGTTCAGGACATGATTTCTTTTCGACGCCACAAACTAACTTTTCTTGTGAATGTGTGTGTGTAGAGCAGGGATTCTTTGTTTCAAAGACATTGGAACTTCCGGTTGTGTAGCTTCGAGAATGTTCTAGAAACTACTAAATCATTTCGTACTTCCGGTGATTTTCTAAACTGAGTGGTGATTGGACAACTTTTCAATGACTGACCAATCAGAAACTATGTTACGTCCTAAGTGTAATCTGCTCACATGCTTTGTGTAATGCAGAAGTGTGCCAAGTAATCGGGACTGAAGAGTCAATAGGTGCAGCACGCCTCCCGATTAAAGAAGACATTTTGTTAGTGAAATCACAAAGTAAAAGAAACATCGACATTTAGTTAGTGGGTACAAATGAATTTAATCTACGCGAGTGATATCTGAAACTATTAGTCGAAGCATTAATTGAAAGGAACCCGAAACAATGAACTTGGCTGAACTTGAACGTCACACACCCAAAAAGGGACAACGAAATCAGCACATCATCTCTAGGGATACAGTACTGTAAGTAATACACATTGATATAGTAGGAGCAATCATCGAGTGATTCGTGCGAGCATTATCCAAAACTTTCCTGACCCAGAGACATATCAACAGTTTAAGGTGGAAGTAATCGTGTCTTTTGAATTGTGGATTATGCACTAGTTATATCGTCTTCTATTAACGTTAAAAGTCGACTTAAAAGGAAGAAAAAAAAGGATAATTATATAGACGTCCGATCAGTAGGCCACTATAATACTAAAATCGCATGCGTATTCTTATTTTCGATACATATAATTTCATTGCTATTAAACAGTGTTTAGCTAGTTAGGAATTTCATGAAGAAAAGTTGTCATTTATAATACGAGCTCTAATGTTGTTATGTATTTGATACGAATGATAAAAATGTTGTCGTGTAATATTCATGTTTAATGCTTGTTGTCCATTTCAGCTCAGGTGTACTTTAACATCAGAATTTATGATGTAGTGTCCAGTGCATGTAAGATTATTACTGTTGCTTCTTGTCAAATATGAACAGTCTATAACTCAGTCCCGGAGTTTCTATTTTGTTGCTTTCCTCGAATCTTGTTTGTTGTTGTTTTTAGTTTTGAACATGTACGCGAGAATAGGTCGCGGAAAGTACATAATTACGATTATGCTTGTGTAGTGAACTATCACTCGCGATAAACTTTGCATTCAGGTTTAAAAAAAAAAGGTAAAATCAACATTTTCTGCTAATACTTATTTTTTTTTGATAGTTCGGACGCGACCAAACACGTTGCTACCAACTCTTCTGCTTGAGTCGGTCCCAAGCTCAGGCAGAGGTTGGCAAAACATGTATATACTTCCGGGTGAAGGGAATGATTGGGAAAGTTTCTAGTTCAAAATTAATGTAAACGAGAGACGTAAATAAGCTTGTTTGACCTCCCTTCACCAAGGCGATAGTAAACTCCTCCATCTTCATTAATTTTTACTTATTATTTCATTAACCAATAGAGTAAGACCGCAGTACTTTGAATTAATAATATATTTGAGTTCAAAGTCCCACGATTAGTCACCCAGACTAAGGAAGAGAAAGATGTAATGAAAGATAATGGAATGATGAAAGTGAGGAAAATGAGAAAACATGGAGAAAACCCGTGCACACGGTATTTGTACTCAACGAAGCACACTTCGAGAGCTAGGATCGAACCACGCTCGACCCGAGTTGTCCGAAATAAGAATGTCGCCCTTGAGTCCTGATTTGGTTAGAGTTTATATATTCTAAATTTCAAAATACTACCTAGGTATAATGGAGCAATTCGCACTCTGCACAAGCAAACGACAAGTATAAAAACAAACACTAATGACACTGCATAGGGAACAGAAGTTTTAGAATATAATGAATGAATATATTCTATACCATACAGAATGTGTTCATATATCCAGTTCCCCGAAATTCGTCTGTGGAATTGTGTTTTGGAATGTGAGTTACCAACTCCGCCCACAGATTTGATCAGGCACATACGAAGAACGTAAGGTCGAAAAGAAAATAAAAGAAGTTTTGACAGATTTATTTTTGGTCTCTTTACATCATTCAGTTGGTTGACAGAAAGGTTTCTTTCTTTTTCTGCTTTTTAGACTTGGGAATTAAAACTAAACTCCTGGCACAAAAAGCACGTAGAAGACCAAATAGCTGGCTAATGACCAGTGATAATTTCAGATGGAAGCCAAGAGGAAAGTCCCCACGAGGGCATTTCTCCGATCGTCCTCAGTCTAGCTTATCACTATTTTAGTAATAGTATTTTCACCCTCCCACACACACACACCTCCTTTTTAATTCAAAGTCCAACTGTAAAATTTTATGAAATCACCACAATGATCTAGTGCTTTGCACAATGAAAACTTAAAATTAGAAAAGATTGATAAAATTAATATTTTTAAAGCTAACTCTCATTGCTAAAATGAACTTTCATCACGAAGCAATACTCGCAATAAGAAATCACAGGAAAGAAAACAGCCGTAAAATACGAAAAGAAGAAAATAAGCTAGAAACATGGTTGTTTCACTAATATTCTGAGAAAAATAGGTTCTACAACTCTAGGTTACTCTTTTAGATCAAAACATCAACTTTCTATTTTAATTCCCGCCGAAACAGTTTTCCACTTTATTGCGCTGGCAACGTTGCTGCAACCGAGTTGGTCGACATGAGAGCAGCGCTAAAAATCATAAGCCAGTTTAAGGCCGTGTCTAACGTTTTCAGCTCACATTATTAATCCCTAAATAATGAGAGGTGAGCTTCTTTCCAAAGCATTCAGCATATCAAAATTTTTCCAGATGTTAACCTATCCCAGTACTAAATATTAACTTTTTATTTTTAATCTAGGTCTTGTAGTTCATTAATATTACTTTTTACAAGGAAATATGACAGCGCCGGAAAGCACATAAGCAGGGCTTCTTTTCCTGTTTTATATATATGTTTGTGTGTGTGTGTGTGTGTGTGTGTTATGTGGTATTTTGACTCAGTTCCTTGAGCAATCTTACATCTTAGGAATGTAGAACTACGTCACTTTTGAACAAAGAGGCGTTTATCCTTGTTTCCCTTATGTAGTTCATAACATTTTGAGGAGAAAATTTCTAGCAACATGCATCTCTTCTATTCTACTGATTCATTTAAAGAACCAATTACCGCTTGGTAAGCCGAAAATAATAATTCCAGTTTGTTACCGTAACAAACTGGAATTATTATTATCGGCTGAGGCATCTTATCAAACTCTCAATCAAATTTCGTCGATACATGAACCTTGTCACAAATTGCAATGATCACAAATGGAACGAAATCAATAAAAATATATCCATCGAAAGCTATATTTGTCCATATATCCACATTCGTGCATACCTTTATTTTGTAGTTGACCATTCATCACAACGGAATCAATACTTGATCTGTTGAGGATTTGAGGGTGAAATATCTCAACCAAAATCTCGCGGCCTGCAAACTCGCCTGGCGGAAACCTGGCTAACGTGTAACTTATGTAAATAAGATACAGCACTGAAAAGTTTGCTCCATCACCATGATATTGTAGTATGTGAACAAAGCAATGAGCATAGGTACTTAGTGCTATTATGAGTAGCAATTTACATTTATGCAGTAATAATTATAACAAATATGTTTTGATTAGTGGCGTATTTGGAAGGCTATCAGGCTCAAAACACTCCGAAAAATTTCATTATTATTTTTTCGCATTATACGTACAACACAAATGCTTCTTACTGATTTTCAAGCCTCCCCGCCCGAAACAAGATCCTAAATACGCCACTGGGTTTGATAATTTGAATCGATATTATAAGTAGAAATACTTTATAGGAAGTTCAAACCTGAATTATCACAGAAATAAAAACAAATAAGATGTTCGTAACTGTAGTCGTATTGTCGAACGCACTTCCAAAGGATTCAACTTTTGAATGGAAGTGTCAGAGATACATGTTAATTTGCATTTCAAACTAACATATCTATAAGTTGTTTGGCAGTTTATACTGGAATGTATTTCACTATGGAGTAAGAAAAACTGGATATCGGTCGTTATTTGTGATGTATTTAAATTTTAAAAATTCGAAACGTATATTTTTTTATTTCTAGTTTACATAATGGTTGGATAAACTTCTAGTTTACGCTCATATCTACCGTTGCTAACGCACCTGCTACCTACAGACGCACTCCCGCACAAGTCCACCAGTTCATCCTATTCTGAACATAGTGTTTTGTCCACGAGACCAGAAATTTCTCGTCTCGTCTTGATTATAATCTCGAAAACCACGCGAGAAGTTCCTTTCTAAATTCGAAACGAGGCAAGAAACATAAGAGTCTCGAGTCCCACGGGCAACACTAATTCACCAAAGTCTTTATTTAACACTTAATGCTACGTGATTCATATGAAAAAAAAAAATACAAATTGATAAAATGATGGTACGAAAGAAATGAAGAGCATTTATCTACGTTTAAAATATGGAAGTCATTACACAATTTACTAAAATAATTAGCATGGTTTAAATGTTGTTATATCACACTGTTCATAGACCAATTGTGACGCGAACGGTTGTGATAACTTCCAGATAAAATTAAGGAAAAAAATAGGGCACCTTTTATATAAATTATCAAAACGAAGTAAGAAAAATTCGACACAAGAGCAAAAGAAGTCTTCGAGAATCGAGATGAAACGAGACCTATTAAATTTAGGAGACGAGATGAGTAAACCTTACTTCTCGTCTCGTCTCGCCTCATGGGGAACATTGTTTGAACGAAACATATATCATTCTTGCTTGTAGTGACTACCTGGCAGATGTTGGTGCATTTTTTTAGCATGAATATTCGATTGTATGTCATATCAATCTGCAAATGTATCATCAATCTGTACGCTATTATTTTGTCATTAGCCAAGAATAGAACACCGTAGAAAGCATTACGTTATTAGAAATAAAATGAAATATTTAAGTTTTACGCCCCATGGTTGTATCGGCTAGGCAAAAGGAGACAATGATGATGAGAATGAATGAAATGGTAGAATGAAGAAAGTGGGTGGAAACGGAATAACCCCTAGAAAACCCACGCCCAATTGATGCGATCTAGGATAGAACCGGGGACCCCAGACACCAGAGATGAGCACCCTCCCACTCAGACACCGCGGTTCCCGTTATTGTTAACACTTAGTAACTTAGGTAAAAGAAACCTTGAAATTCCCATATTCTTAATCTGCACGAAAATAGATTTGATGAGTAATATTTCTTCTACCTGGGTTTATTATACTTTTAAACTATTATATGCATAAGTATCGGAAGTCTAATGGAACGGCTATGTCTGTATCAGACCAAAAGCAGGAAGAGATATCGAGAAGGGTTTCCCGGAATCGATTTACCGTCCTAAGAATAGGTTCCATCTCCTCCATCAATCTTCTATATAAATCTGAAGTGATAGAGATCGACCAATTACGAGCCATAAATCAAAAACTATAATAGCTAGCGACAAGTGGTTTTAGGGAATTGATGCAATGTCTCTACAAAATATACCATCTCCATCCCTATCTCTTTATTGAAAACTGGAACTAGTAGAAGTTTACTACCATTTTTGGTTTCAATATTGATTTTCATAGAGCATAAGCAATACGATATATCAAAAAGCAGTTCTCGGTCGTTTTTTACTTATCACATATTAACTATTTTGCACTTCGCTATGAATACTCTTTGATCTCTTTGTTAACGTTTGCCAGTTGATGCGACAACTAAGCGAGTTTACTCTACACTATACAGTTCGAAACTATTTTTATAAGATGAACACACTCCCCACTTGGAAGCAACATAGACAGATTTTCTGAGACGTTCGTACTTCGTTAGCTCCAATATGTCTCTACAGGTAACTATTCACGCAGATGTTTATGTAGAATCAATGAAATCTTTAAGATCTATGAAGAGAGAGAGAAAGCAGGCTTTGCTCTTATCTGCTGTCAGTCTGCATTCCATCGGTTCCTTTATCTCCGGGAACAACCTAAAGTTTCGCACGTGACCTATCCGGGGGCAGAGAATGAAAGAAACCTGCCAGGTTAGCATTCTATCTGCTTTTGTCCGTTCTTGCAACATGTAGGGCGACATATTAGCTTTTAAATGGAAGAAAATTAATTTTTAATTAGCGCGCTCTAATATTACCCTAGCAAGAAGAAATAAAACTGAACATTCAATACGAGTATTAATACTAACAAACATTTGGACGAACTTTGAAACGTATAAAATAAATAGTTTCCATAATGTTTTGGAAAGAAGTATGCCGTATTATATAGGGAAATCCCAACACATTCCGAGTGTTGGACACAGCCTTAAGTGTCCTGTACTATAATGTTAATTTCTCCATAACATATTGCTCAAGAGGAATTCCTGGTAAATCTTGCACCTCCTTTGTGTGCACCATTGATTCCACCTAAACCTTTATTACGAGTTCCAATCTAAAGTACTCTATACATCGGAGTTCAAATCTAATTCTAATGAGAGTCTAATCTGAGACCCTGTTGCAAAAATAAATGTAATTTTAGTCCATAGAAATCATAAACTTGCGTGAAACCCGTATTATAAAGTTTTAATTAAGTTAGTATTCTTTCTCTCCATCATTTTCGAACTTACGTCTAATTGACGTTTCTGTTAACTTTTCTCTATAAAGTTGTGTCCCGGAATCCTTCCTCCTGAAGTAATTCTTAATCATGTTCATCTATTTCCTTCTTAGTGTCGCCCTACCTCTCTTTCCGCCCGCTTCCATTGCCATTGCTCGTCTAACCACACAGACGTTTAGTTGGCCATACTACTGCAGTCCACTTTCCTCGAGGTTCTTAGATATCTATATAAATTTGGTTGCTCCTCTTAGTCTATCATTCATCAGTCTATCTCTACTTGTTATCCCACACATTCCGCGCAGCATTTTTACTTCGATTACATTTTATTTGTTTTCCTGAGCTTTCCATCTTGATTAAGGTGTTGCTGCATATCATCCCTAGCATAACAACTGCTTTATAAACCATTTCTGTCTTCTTTATTGTGAATCGGCAGTCACACGAAATGCTACATGCTTTCTTCCAATTTCATATCCCTTTTGCATTATATGCTCTATTTCCACGTCAAGATCGCCATCCATGGAAACAGTTGACGCTATTTTTTAACTTCTTTGAATCGTTCTTCTGGTAGCTTACTTTCCAATTCCTTCTCCGTCCAACGATAATTCCGTTTTCTTTCTACTAGTATTTTTGACTTCCATCTTTGACTAACACATATTCAATTCCTTTCAACAGTAAGACTTGCAAATCTAAAATTGAGATAAGTTTGTTTATTTGGTTGGTTGGATTTGAGTTTAGAGTTCGTTTCAACACCGAGGCTATATGAGGCATGGACTTACATTTTAAGCTGGAATGAGAATCGTCGTAATGCGCCAATTTCAACGCTCTCCATTAGGTATCGAACCCGGAATTTCATATATCGAAGGTGCGCTATCTCAAGCTCACATGCAGTCAAACCATGGAGCTTTCGATCAGGTGTGAACTTCCTGTTAGTATATTCTATCCCTAATAAGGGGAACATCTCAAAAATTAAGTGTAATTTTGTTTTCTGACCAAAATCTGCAGTAAGAAGGAAAATTAGCATGATATATGCAAAGCACACTAAAGTTGTGAGAACAAAATTTTACAGTTATAAAAATTTTCATAATGATAATTTGTTGTTTCTAAAGATCCGTAATAGAAACATAGTAATGGCCCCATGAAGAGGTTCAAGAGTAGTTGCCCCCCAGGAATTTCGAAGGGTGTCCAGTTCTTGTAAATTCTGTCAAATAATACTTAATTGCTCTCACATACTAGATAATATATAATATATTTTATATTTAATACTACTGTATTATAGTTTGTTTACTGCAGTTAATAAGGATAATGCTTAATAAATGCTGTATTATGTGAACGCCTTTGTCAAAGTATGTCTGAGCATATGTGACTGTGCTTATGTGTTAGTCTTTGCCCTTTTCCTTGGAATCAGTCCTTTGCCATCCAATTGAAAAAAAAACTTGCATGCGTTCCTTAATATAAAAATTAAAATTTTAAAATTTAGAAGCTAAAATTGAGAATGAAAGTATGAAACAAATCAGTTCTATAAAGGATGGCAAAAATAAGACGTTTAGTTGAACAGGCAAGCGAATTTCAACATTGTGAATTAAATTTAAAATAAGTACGCATTGAAAACTAAGTCTATCTATACAGGTAAATAATTAATTTTTAATTCAGACTTACAAACTTTTTCCACCATATAGACCAACTACTAGTGCGAGAAGTAGAAAATGGAGAAAAAATGGCTTATCCTGTTTTGTCATCTATATACAGGGTGTCCCACAAGTCCGTTTACTTAGGCCATCTCGGTAACTATTGAAGATACGAAAAATTATAACAGAGCAATGTTGTTGGAAAATATGTTTTCTATCTAAAATGTTAGAACTTTTGGAATTGGAACAACCGTTTGACCTCTACACTGGTATAGTGTCCTATGGTAAAGAAAAATGCAACGTTACCACGTCTTTGTTGAATAACAATGGAGGAAAGTGCGTTTGGTTGGACGTGTCCTTGAGCAACGAAAATAGAATGGGCGGCCACAATAAAGAGTATGAAGAAGGATCACTCACAACATCAATCCAAGGCAGTGCCGTCACCATCAGAAGGGGAAGGGAACAATTACTAAGAAGCAATTGAATTAAATTTGTTCATGGCAAATTTATATTAATTATTTAGTGATGTCAATCGAGACGAGACAAGAGGACAATCGAATAAAATTAGAATGGGAATAAATGCCAGAGAAAAATTGATAAATTTATCGTAATACATGTTAAACGGGTACTGCGACCATGTGAGCGTTTTATATCAAGCAACAACTTTTAAGTTTTAAACACCTTACAAACGTATTCTGTTTTGTATTAAGGCAACTTTGAACGATACAATTCAGGATTTAGGATTTTGATTTCTGAACTGTCGGCATCTAAGGCCATTTAGCCCGTCACGTGTGTGAGGGATGACGTCCCTCGGCGAGCCCATAACTAATGAAAGGGAAAGAAGAAAGGATGAGGAAAGGAAGGAAGCGGCCTGGGACCATTATGTTAGGCACCATTCCGGGATTTGCGTGGTGCGAATGAAGGAAACCCAGGAAAAACCTCACTCAAAATGACTGGCCAGAAAAAGCTGTTAGACTTTTACAACCGAGTGCCCCACCGAGAATCGAACACAGGAACGCTCGCACCAAAGGGAAAAGCGTAAGCGACTACGCCACGCGAGGCCATACGATACAATTCAATTATACTTATTGTGGCACGTAAATACTGTCTCATTATTAAATTGTTGTCCCGTATAGAAACAGAAGCGTCAGTATTGTCTCGTGTCTAGATGAGTTCAAAAGAGAGAGGTTAATTATCTCGTACCCAGCCGCTAATGTAGAGGTAGCGTGCCTGTTTGCCAGACGGGATTTGGGCAGGACAAACGTGGGCACGAGCCCTGCTTTGAGGGGACATCTTGACTAAGGTTTCTCCTGGTTTTCTTCAGTCCCCCCGGGTGCATGCCAGAATGGTCCACTCTCTAAGACCAGAATCGCTTCCTTCTCCAGCCCTGGACTCACCTAAAGGGCTGATGCGACGTCGGAGTGGAGACCTAATATCTCCTTGTGTCATTTCTTTAAACAAAGAAACAAATAAATAAAGATTCTCGGCTGGTGAGCATCATTATTCATTTGCAGGTCTCATCTCGACTCGTAAACTTGTTGCCTCATCTCATTTCGTTGAGTGATTTTCTACTGTCGTGTTTGAGTTTTCGAAACTAGACGAGACACGAGAATGTTCTGGTCTCGTGAGAATCATTACTTACGCCATTGGAAAGGGATTTTGAAAATGAAGAAGGTCTATTTGAAATACACCATACAACAGTCATTTGATGGGCAACATGGCATAGCATCCTTGTTTCTTTGACAAATGAATGATATGACTGAAAGGACTGCGACACTCACACAAGGGACACCCCACCTAACGTAACACTACACTTAACTTGAACTCCCCTACCTGTTGGAAGATCCTGAAACATGTAAAACAATGCTGCAACTTTGCTCCAGCGTAGAAGATGTTCGAAGTGATATCCATCTTGTTGTGCACAAATCATCATACAATGTCGCAAACTGGCTCAAACCCGTTGCTGAGTCTCAGTGGTAATAACAGCGCAGGCCTCGCGGATATTGTGTTATAGAGTAGCAATTGTATGCGGGCGATCAATGTAAACAATGGATTTTATGTGGCCCCACGAAAGTAAATCAAGGAGTGTTAAATCAGGGGATCTGGGTGGCTATTCAAGCAGACCTCGACTCTAGATCCATGGTCCATGAATTACTGCATCCAAACATTGTCGAACATTGGCACTGAACGTTATGTTGTGTTTGTGTAAACAATCCACAGAATTCACGTCGTCGATCGGCATCATTTCCATGAAACTCCTGCATGAAATATTCCTTGAAGGGATGGAAATGATGCTTGCGTAGAAATCTTTGGACAGACATTTGGTTGGTATTACTCTCTTAGTCCACCTTTCGTATGGATTGCGTTGGATTGCACGTAACTTTAGCCAGAATGTCAACGAGTATGCCATCTTCGGTTATGAATCGCGGTCTGACAGAGAGAAGTCAGTCAAAGACTGTCGGTATCTTTGAAGCATGATAATAACTTGGTGGTGATCAAACTGTTCCGCAGCCGCACGTATACTCAAACGTAATGTGTGAAGGACCATTTTTGCTTTGTGTGCAGGTGAACACATAGTTGCTATTCTTCATACATAGGGAAACGTACAGACGCCAATTCAACACATCACTTGAATGCAACACACAGAACATAACGGGAAGTGAGAGATGAGTGGCCTGTTGCTTGTGCTTGATTAAGTAAGGCACTGCCAAGCGGGCAAAATAGGCGTATCATGGCACTATGCTCATTTAAGAAAATCGCTCAGCGGTGCTTTCTGCAATATTTGACGATTTCCTTCCCTCCTGTTTCTGTCTACGTTCAACGGAATTTCCAATCAAATAACGGACATTTGAACAGTTACCGTGACCCAATTCAGGCATTTCCTTTTACTTTCTTTCTTTATTTCATTTCGACTATTTCCCAGTTTCTATACTCTTCGCCGAAGCTCCGTTAGCCTTCCCAGTTGGTCTAGTGGCTAGCACATGTGTTCTTGGTGTACAGGTTTCCGGGTTCGATTCCCGGTGGCAGAGCCTTTGGAATTTTAACTGTCCTGGATATGTATTTTGTTCGTGTCCCTGTCGAATTTAGTAAAGATCAAACAGGCCTTGTGCACGAGGAAACTCTGGGTTGCTCAGGAAACTGACATATGATCGGTTGATCTTTTTTTCTTTTTTAAAAAAGAAATTTGGTAACGCGTGTGACTACGATACAGACTATTCATTCGGTTATGGTTCAAACGTAGGTCAGGACATTGCCTTAATTTTTTAGCGCTTTCGTGCCTGGCGACACTGAGATTAATTCAACCACTTATTAAATTGCGTAACAGTGTTTTTTGAACCAGTATCCTTTTTATGTTCCATAATTTCTTTAACAAGTAGATGTCGAGCAATGGTACCCCTTGCGTGACTTGCATTCTCTTGATGTCATTCAGTTGTCAAACGAACAAGTATGGTATGCCATGTCGCCCATCAAACGACTGCTGGGATGGTATATTTCAAATAGTTTTCTTCTACATTTTTAAGCCCTTTTCCAATTACATAAGTAGTATTGCTCATGAGACCAGAACATTCTTGTGACTCGTCTCGTTTCGAAAACTCATACATGACACTAAACAATAATTCAACGAAATGAGACGAGGCAGCAACAAGTTTACGAGTGAAGCCGAGATCCCCAAATGAATAATGATGCTCACCAGGCGAGAATCTTTATTGATTTATTTGTTAAAGGTAATGACACAAGAAGAGATCGGGCATAAACTCCAAGGTTATATCGCCCCTTTAGGTGAATCTAGTAGTAGAAAAGGAAGCGGCCCTGGCCCGAGTGAAATGGATCATCCTAGCATGCATCCCGGGAGACTGACCGAAACCAGGAGAAACCCTAGTCACTACGCACCGTCGGAGCAGGGTTCCTGGCAAGTTCCACCTACCAAATGCCGTGCGGAAGGCAGGCACGCTACCCCTACTCCAGCGCCTGGGTACGAGACAATTAATCTGCCCTTTTTGAACTTGTCAAAAAATGTGACAATACTGGCGCTTCTGTTTCTAGACGAGACAACAATTGAATAATGAAACAGGATTTAAGTGCAACAATAAGTGGAATTGAATCAGAGGCGGTGATTAGGGGTCAAGAGGGGCCAGTTGCTCTCCCACTTTTTTTAGTGGCCCCTTAATGTATATAGTTTCACTTAGAAATGTAAAGTTTTTTTGTACTACTGTTTCATAGAAAAAAATGTGCCATATAAGATTTGCCGTTGCGCGAGTACGTATTGATTATTTGTCTCCTGCAGTTAACAAAGCTACAGAAATTGCGTTTTAATTCCAATTCAAAGCAATGAATATTGCAATTGCGTATTTCTTTAAATATTGTAACACATTGCTTGTAGTATTTTCTGTCTTCCATTTTCTAAGAGTAATAACATACATTTAATGGCATATGTAGAACTAGAAATAAAAGTTGTTCATTAAATCCCAGTTTCATTATAACTTCTACAAAACAAGCCTCATTATTCATTACCATCATTAATATTAACCTTTTCATATATTTGTTTTGCAAATTTCTTATTAAATAATCTTATCATACAATTTTTCCGAAAGAATTTTAATATGTTCATAAGAAAGGAATCAAATCTCTTCTTACACTTTCGTTGTTTAAGAGTACAAAGGGCTAGTACCTACTTAAGTTTCTCTTGTCAATTTGCTTAATAAAATATGAAATAAGATATATGGTATTTTAACTGAAAAATATAGTATCCTATTAGTTATACAATCTTTCGTCAAACAATGTGTTAGGAGGAACCAGGAAAAGTAACATTGATATAAAATATTCAGATTACGTCTTGTCAACTCACTTTTAACGTCCAATCGCCGCCACTGAATTGAATTGTATCCTTCAAAGTTGTCTTAGTACCAAGCAGAATAC
Organism: Thermobia domestica; assembly: GCF_964235325.1. Lineage (NCBI taxonomy): Eukaryota > Metazoa > Arthropoda > Insecta > Zygentoma > Lepismatidae > Thermobia > Thermobia domestica. Next base: position 245,526,488 of record NC_137456.1, on the reverse strand, counting down.
ATTTGTAAGGAGTTTAAAGCTTAAAAGTTTATGGTTCTGTGTTCAAGCAATCACATGGTGGCAGTACGTATTGCTTGTATTACGTTAAGTCATGTTCATCGAATTTCTCCGGTTTTTGAGTCTTGACGCTTAGGCTCTTTCTAAGTTCATTCGATTGTCCTTTTGTCTCGTCCTGTTGACATCACTCCGTGAACAAATTCAATTCAATTGCTTTTTCGTACCTGTCCCCCTCCCCTTCTGATGGTTACGCCATTTCCTTGGATTGATGTTGTGTGTGATTCTTCTTCACATTCTTCATTGAGGCGGTCAGTTCTATTCTTCTTGCTCCAGAATACTTCAAACCACACGCACTTTCCATCATTATTATCCCACAACGCCTTGCCAACATTACATTTCTCTTTACCATTGGGCGCTATACCAGTATAGAGCCCAAACGGTTGGTCCAATTCCAAAAATTTCAAAATTTTAGATTGAAAACACATATTTTCTAATAACATTGCCCTCTTATCACTTTTTCGTATCTTCAATAATTACCGAGATGGCCTATGTATACGGATTTTTGGGACACCTTGATAATATTTTGCTATCTTCATATAGACTGAATATTACGTTTGAATACAAAGCCGAATATTTGTTTGTTTATTTATATATTTTTGAGCACAGTTAAGATTTGAGAAATGTCAGCGTAACTGAAATGAACATTGAAGTTCCAGGGACTAGCAGTGACGCAACTAAACTAGTTGTCACCCGGGGCATCCCTTAGTGCCCTCCCCTTGACCAACCAAGCAAAACAAAGAAAAAACGCCCTCTGACTGCACCTGATATTGGCATCCCACAGTAGTTCTCCTATTCCATTTTTTCTTTAAGTATTGAACCTTCATTTCAAAATTGTAGTACCTAATGTGATTTTTAGTACAAGATAAAACACCAAACTAATTAGTATTTGATTGCCAAATAATCAGACAGTAACATGCTGGACATACTCGTATGGTCTTATCATAATAACTACAAGTCACAATGTATTTGGAATTATATCGGGATATTGATATGTGTAGAATGAATCAACAATATGTTGCTGTAGAATAGAATATTTAATTATGACAAACAGTCAAGCAGTTGTGTCAAGTATTATACTCAGACATTTTGCAAATATCTTAAATTGATCTCAGTCACAAAAATTGAAATGAAAACACAAAAAAGCTGGAACTAAAATTTAACTTTTGGCTGCAAAAATTTTTACAATATCCTCAAAAGGTAAACTTTTCATATGATCCTAAGTTTGGTGAGTCGTTGTTCTCCTGCTAAGTTAGAAATATTTTTTTTTATGAACTTTAGGTTGGTATAACTCATTTTCTTGCCTTATAGTGAAAACAAATATTTGCGCAGTTTTGCGCCCCCAATCTGGCGCCCAAGTGTCACCCCATAGTTACGTCACTGGTGACTAAGAGTTTGTTGTCCATTGGTCCAGGGAGGGTCGAATACTAAGAAAATATGGGCGGTACAAAAAATAATTTTTGATCATTTCTGAAGGACATTTTAACTTAACTTCCTAATATTATTGGCTCATAATCGTTGCCGACTGCTTAATGCTCACTTTGCTAATGGCTGTTAGTCCATTTGTAATTCAACATTTTCGATTCTATCCTGAGTCGTTTGTTTTTTTCTTCTTCTTTTAAAATAATGATTTGTGTTTTCACTTTTCAATGGCACTTTGTTTTTATCGGAAAATAAAGCTACGAAACTTGAAAAAAGATTAGAAGCAAGCGAAGGCTCTAAATAAGTTTCTTTCGACTTCTGGACAAAATGTCTAAAGTAATTAGCGTATAAATGTTGAAGTGAGGGAGTAGACAATACCAGTTACTGTTAACAAAGCATTTGCAAGTCGACCAACTTTTGAAACTATAAGTTTATTTTACTTGAATTGCAGTAACTTAATTGTTAAGTTAAAATAGAATGGTTGCCACTTCTTCGGTTATGGCTCTGAGTTAAACTTAATGTATTTCAAAATTTGTTTGAATATAATTAGTTTTCACTCAGTATGTGCGTACATAAGTCGAAAGGATAACTATAATCGAAATCGAAATTGTAGTCGAAAGTTTATTAGGATTATAAGTGACCCGTTTTTGTGTCAATCGCAGCAGCGTAAACATATGCTTGGTGGATTACAACAGTGTAACAATCATTATCAATCCATGTCTCGTATTAAATTTAGATGGAGCGATGTGTTTAAACATTTGGTGATAGTACTAATGCAAAGTAGAGTTCTGATTGTTATTAGTTACTTATGCTCAGGGATGCACCAACAGAGGTGGTCCGAGAGTTTGGATATCCCAGAACTTTTAATTTTTAAGAAACTTAGCACAATTTTTGGGAACAAATATATAAAACTATTTGCATTGTGCAGGCTACTCTAAAAAAAATCCTCGGACCTAAAAGAAAAATCTTGGATGCACCACTGCTTGTGTTTACATTTGTTACTCATTGTCTGACTTTGAACGTCTATGCTGGAAAGATACATGAAAGGATTAAGTTGTTTTATAGCCCTAAAGGGTCTTGAAAATTGCTTTTGCTGGGGGACTGGATTTTAAAGTTTCGTCACAGAATCAAATACAAACTAAATATCAATTAATTTACACATTTTTGTTATTTGTTGTGTGTTAAACAAGTTCAGCTAAATTAAATAAAGAATGTTTTGAGATCAACTATCTCAAGAACGATTAAATGGAGTAGCTTTGATGATCATTAACAATGGCTTACTCAATGAAATGGATACATATCCAGAGAAAGCCAGAATTGTTTGTTTATAACATGAACTTTTCAGTAACAAAGAAAACGAGGAAAGAAGATAATTACCATAATCGTATCACTAGAAACTTCTATGTAAATATGTTTTTAATGAATCATAAGAGCATATCTCTTTATCAAAATTTGCGTTAATGTTAGACTTGAAGCTCATGAGCTTTATTCTGTTTCGACTTTTATGTTCCAATTGTACTTGTCAAAATACATCTTAGTTATATATCTTATTTGTGTCTTGTGCTTATTGAATAAAAAATACTAGTAATTATTAAAATTGGGACTTTGTTTCATGTTTACCCACAGTCAATTAGTTATAATTTCACCATTTTTCGTTAATATTCACAGGGAGACTACAGATATTGAAGAAATTTGCAATTGTAACAATTACTTGAGGACTTTTTGTCAATTACAACTTTCTACTCTTCTATTATCATTTAGGTGGGGGCGCCTAAAAATTGTTTGCTTATACCTATGAAATGTATAGAACCGTCTCTGGACATAAGGGTGGAAATGGGATCTACTCTCGGAAAGTTGAATGGATTCGAGAAGTCTTTTTCGGCATCTAATACCTTTCTATCTAATACTATTCCACTTTATGAAATGGTGGAACGAAGAAAGTGGGAGGAAACGGAAGAACCCCGATAAAACCTACGCACACGGTGTTTGTCTACCACAATGTTAACTTGAGGTGAACTGGGATCGAACCAAGGACCCCACGCACAGGGGAGCGCTCTACCAGTTCGTTTTATTATTATTATTATTATTATTATTATTATTATTATTATTATTATTATTATTATTATTATTATTAGAACCTTCTGACTTCTTTCCTTTTTATCCTCATTCTTTCCACTTATCAGGACTACTGGACGCGACAGGGATACGAACACAGACGTTAAATTCACAAGAACTCTCCTACCGGGAATCGAGCTCCTGTACGGCAAAGGCCCATATATTTGCAACTAGACCAGCAGGTAGGGTCCACTGAGCTCTCTGCGCGTTAGGGGAGAAGAAATTAGAAAATGTTAACAGCTGTAGAAACCTTAAATTGCGAAATGGACAACATCCTGTCCGTGAATTTTCTCCAACTAAACCAGTTTCCTCACGTATTCTCCTTTCACCATTTACTTACATTAATAATTCATCTCTCTCTTAGTCATAAGGGCTATAATCGTGGACAGTTGAACTAAAGGAAAGAAAGGAACGACGAATTCTTTTGTCCTCGTCCGCCGAATCGCCGTATGGCATCAGCTAATAAGCTCGATGTGTCATGTTACTAAACAGTCAAGAAGGAATCTAATTCGGGTGACGAGGGCTATTAGGTTTTATGCAAAATTGCTAATAGGTTTCTTTTACCTTCCCAATTAACCTCACACATTCGGCAGAAAGAAAAACCTTTGAGACAATTATCCATACAATATATTTATGTTGTAGTAGTACCACTCTCTCTGGAAACGAGCGCCAGCTTAATTTTTGTTCTATCGCAAAATGTACTACAGATATTATAGATATGACGATAATCAAATTATCATAGTCTTTGTAAAAATATTAAAATAAATAACAATTTATTAAACTAAGGACAACGCAAAAATTAATTATTTATTATTTACTTAGAAATAGTTAAAAAATGTTCCGATTGATGGCACTGAGCTACTAGTATTTTAGGATTAAACAGAGTTCTACCATACTGTGGAGCCGTATATTTTAATTGAAGTTAGAGAGGCGAAGTCATACTCAATCAAATCTATCCTATCGTCAGCTTAGGGAAACAAAAACTTCTTTTAACCTCCATAGAAACAAATACCGATATAGTTAAAAGAATAGTAAAGGGGCGGAATTCATCGCAACTACTTTTACTTGATTAAAAGATAGACTTATTAAAGAGAAAAATTACATGTGAAAGAAATAAATTCAGTCCAAGAATCCAGACAAGACCGTGAGCAGGAACTATAGAATTGTTACTGTAGAGAGTATTATAGAATATTCTCATCTTTGTAAAAGTTGTTGATGAAAACATAGTAACAAGGTTTGTTCTGTCAAAATAAGTTATCCTTCATATATATATATTTTCGAGATTATGCTAAAACATGTTTAGCAAAACGAGAAACATAGGTTTAAATGAAACATAAACTTTATTTGGAACAGCAGGTTAAATCAGAAATTGTAAATGTGACCCGGTTTCCAGCTACTACTGTAATATGTAAATCTGTCAATCTAAATTGCCTGCTAACGGATAAAGTAAACTCGCCTATAAATGAAAGAAGATTCAAACTCCGTTACGGATTCCCATTGGTAAGGTTTAATAAGGCAAAGGTAGGAAAGGAACTTATGGCGGCATGTAAAGTCGTACTATTGCAACTTATGTCAAAGTTCTGCCATGGTGGCAAACTACTAGATCAGATTAATCGGAATGTGTTACAGCTGCTTCCTGGCTAAACGATCACCGTACGTGCCTTTGGCGTGGGAGGCCTGAATTACATTCCCGGCTGGAGAGTATGTGGTTCTCGTTCTACGTTTATAAGTAATTCCACGTCTCATATAGTCTCGCTGCAGAAATGGACGTTAAACTAAAATCAACTCATTCGTAGTTAGCAACTAAATTGCTTTAAAAAAGGGACAGGGATAATATGAAGGAAATACGCAAGAATTCTAAGATGGCTAGTAGGAACACTGTTCTGTGGAGAAGTGGGATGTAGTAGAATAGAGGGGGTTTATAAGCGTGGGAAAATTTTGGCCGTGGGAACGTACCCACGGGGCATAAACCGGTGGAAACCAGTATGTTGCTAAGCTAGTATAAGGAAGTATACTTTTGGACACCTACCACATGTAGAAACAAGATGAAACATGCCTTTTTCGTGTTCTTGTCGTGTATTGGCTAATAATTTGAATCCCCAAATCCCCCACCCCTCCTGCGAAGAGCGTAAGCGGAACGTATGTGCCTGTGTAGGTCATTCTGTGAGCAGCTCTTGCAAAGGAAGAAACGTCAAAATTTAAAGATGTCATCGTCAAGATGGAGATTGGAGTACCATTTCGTATTGTAAACTGTGAGATAATTACAACGGTATATGGTAGGAAGGCATGTGTGATATTTGAAGGAGGCGAAAAAGTTATTTTACCAGGACGTTGTACTGAAAAATTGGAGGCAGATAATGGTGCATTATTAACGTATTTACAAAGTGGGAATGTCTGTTTAATATATAAAGGAATGAAGACTAATGTATGTGGGCGTAACATGCACGATGTTGAATTTACTGAACTGGTATACTCATCGTAAGTGTATGGTAACATGTACAAACAAGATGAAACATTAATTTTCCTCTTCGCCCCCCTTCCTCTTCATGCATGCGCAGTCATCTTTATGCATAGTGTCCTTATTCTGTGTTGGCCAGCGACTGGAGTAACATGTCTTTGAGTGCTTATGCATCAACTATGGATACCAAGAAAGAGTATATATTAAATGTTGAATATAGACTTATTTCAATGAAAACAAAATTAATTTGTATTGGACTGGATGGTGATACTTTTGAGCCAGTGATTCGTGTTGGCAAAGGACATGTGTTTGGAGTGGAGTTAATTTTGGCAGAGTGGGAGAAACTTGTACAATTGACCCCATTTGTTACGGACTATTTAAATTCTCAAGTGCAAATTACATTTATAAAATATCTTGGTCGAAAAAACGAACTGGTGGTGCGAAAACAAATGGGTGAAAAATTAGTGATGTTAGAGAAGAAAGGAACACTTCATGCTCCTCGAAACACTGTGTACTCAACTTCAAGTGAATGGCTTTATTTCTTGGAAATATTACCGTGTATTGAACATGCTGTGAAAAACAGTAAAGTTTGTAGTGTTTTGCTACGTGAATATTTTGACTTTTATACAGATACTATTCGTAATCATGTACAATCGCAGTGTCTTACATGCAGAGGACTTGCCGGAATCCATACCTGTGTAGATGACCAGATTATTATTAATGGTATGAACATCAGTGTTCCAAGTGTCTCTCTTGATAAGAACAGTGATGTGAACATTGATGGTGAACGATTAAAATTGGAAATGAAAGTATTTTGCATACAAAAACTCATAGATTCAATTATGGCTGATTTATTTGATAATGCGCCGACAGGAAACCGATACTCAACCTTCGGTTCAATGAATTGAACGTCTCTTCATAAAGGAGAAAATTAATTTGTTTTTACATGTATACTAAACAACGTAATATCAAATGTAATAAAATATATAGTGAAAGTGAAATGTTTTATTTGTGTGTGTGTGTTTTGTGCTCCTTTCATACACCTCAATATGATAGGATTTTTAATTAGTATACTAATTATTATAAGAAAAAAATCCTAACATATTTTTTCCTCGTATACTATAAGTGATACGTATAATAATAATAATCATAATGAATTCAAATTCTTGAAATTCATGTTAACATAAAAATTAGTATTTGAAATTATTATTGTTATTATTATTATTATACAACTTTGTCTTAAGTATGATAGGACTTTTTATTTTAAAAAAGAAACTGAAATAATTAATATTAAAATTTAAAAACAAAAGTCCTATCATAATAATATTGAATTCACATACTTGATTTAATTTACGAAAGAATATCTGATTAAATATTTGAATTCATTATTATTAGTAGTATTATTATGTAGTTATGTGATTTCATCATTGGATTAAAAATCAGTTTTAGAATCTCTTTGTAAAAACTACTATGAAATTCTTTAATTCAACGACTTAAAAATATGTTTTATGATATGTGTATTTAATTACATAATTAATCATAAAACATATTTATTTATTAGGAAACGGAGAAAATAAGAAATAAAACTTTTGTTTTGAAAGAGAAAACAGAATAAAGAATGCGTATTGCTGATGAAACTATTTACACAATTAAAACGAAGGTAAGTATAGTACATTTTTAAAACAAGGTTAGATTTTTTTAATTGTTCATGTGATGATAACTTTAGAGCTGCCATATACTGTTCACTGATGCTGTCTATACACATGTCCGTAGTTGTGTTGTCTTTTATTTTACACAGTTCAATTAATGATACTAACTTCACTGATGATACTACAGCTGTTGATGATGGTGATGAAACGTAGATAGAAGTCATACTGTACAATGATGATGTCCATACTCACGATGACGATCTTTTACTCTCTGAAATGAAAAAAAATGAAAAAAAGATAACTTAAAATTTATTTTATCTATAATCATGAACAAATGAAACTACAAATGATAAAATATACAAACGCACTATAATAATAATAAGAAGAAGAAGAAGAAATGACTACCTGCAATAATAATAGCTAGAATTTTATCTATAATGAAAAAAGTAATCAAAACAAACGAAGAAGAAGAATGAAGACATGATGATATTATACAGGAAAAATGATTACCTGTAAAAGTAAATACAGCAAGCGACGATCATTTTTTTCGGGAGTTGATGAAAGTGTAATGAAATTCATTTAAGGAATTTCCTTTAGCTTTGAAGCATAGGAAAAGATATGAATAATGCCCACATACGGACGATTTCACACTCTGAGTTTGTTTATTATTAAATGTATAAGAAGTGGAATTTCTACGTAGAAATTGAATATGTTGCATTACATATGGAGAAAATCCAAATGTATCGAAGTAGTGATCACGTCCATCAGTATGAATATATATGGAAATCCAGTGTGTGCCAAGTTTGTTCGAGGGATCTGTGTTTATGATTATAGCTGCAGGTAGTGGAACATGTGTTGGTAATTGATTGACTGCATATACGTCAACGAAATGATTGTGAAATAAAGAATTTGTTTGCAGAGCATTCAATAAATCTAGTGTAGAGGACATAATGTATAAAAATGCTGACATGTGCATATATGGTATGATTTTTAAATAACGTACCTTTAAAAATCCATGATGATGTTCCTCTGATGATCCACTTCTAAGAGAGATTGGAGTTCTCCATACGTGATGCATGAGATAGGTGCTCGTTGAGGCTTCGTAAAATGAACTTCCAGACGAACACAGCCGTGACGTATAAGGTTCCAATGCTGCAACGCTGGCTTCTCCATCTTGAGTAATGTTGAAAACAAAGATAGTGTATCCTTGAGGAAAGGCAAGGCGAGTAATATTGTTACCATGATTGGAAAAGTGAATACCTGATCCACAGAATAATGTATGATATGAGGAAACATAGAGGTTGTTTTCGAAATTTGGTTGTAATAGTTTTGAAGGTACAGGTTTTCCATCAATGTATAGAGAGGAGAAATTGATGTCAAAATGTTCAAAATGAAATGGATTTGAAGTTATTGTTCCTGTACAGGCATCATTTTGTGTAAACGCCACAATCACTCGAGTTGGTAATATTCCCATATATAAATTATCAATTGTTTTTGATTGAAGATCCTTTGGAATGACGAATGACTTCATTTGCACTCTTGTGAGACTATATTTGGCTGTTGTTGATTGTAGAAGCTTGTTATGTGCTAGTTTTATTGTAGGACTAACATTAATCTTTTTAATATGTAAAGCAGCGTCTAAAATATTCACTTTAGCCTCAACAGAAGAATCACTAGCGATGAGACAAAAGTTTGGCTTTGCAGGAATTAACTTGAGACGTAATTCTACTACTTGGATTAAAAAAATTATCTTGATTAAAAATATCACAATGAAGATGTCCAAGCATGTCGAATTTTGGGCTTTTTTTGTTAATTCATAAAGTTGTTGAAATCCTCTATTGCCACTAGATTATCATCCATATGTCCTAGCAGTATCTTGAAACCAAAATGCACATTGAAGATGAGTATTTTTAGCAGAATCATCATAATTTAAGAGTTTTTCAATGTATGATCGATATGGATGATTATGAGATGGAAATGAAATCAGTTTGTTATTTATATACACTTCCTCTTCACTGAACATGAAATTTAAACAGTCATTAATAGAAGCCACAGCTTTATCTCTTTCAACAAATGCTGATTCATCAGGCTTAACGATTTGAGCTTCGGTGTAAAGAAGAGTATGTGGTAGATCTATGTATTCATCACTTGTTCCTGGGATGACAAATTCTATAGGAGCATTATCAGCTAGTGAACTGATTGGTTTGTATGTAACAACATGATTATCTAATATACTGGTTTGCGTTGGTTTTGTAGAAAAAATATCTAGTTCACCATTTACACACTCGCAGGATTGATGATGTAAGAAAGCCATGATGGTGATGATTTAATCAAAGATATCGTGTGATAACTTCCTCTTCTTATAAGACTGATTTTTCTTTGTTTTTGTGTACGTTTCCTCTTTCCCTTCTTGCCCTTGATGATGTGTAATGATTAAGGGTAAAAGATGGAATGATGTGTAATTCTTCTTTTCCTTCGTTGATATCGTACCATAGGTTTCAGTTTATTTTTTGCTTTGTCTTGCAAGACGGATCTTGCTTCACCCAATCGTTGATGAAAGGATTCGTTAATAGGTTGCTTATCGACGACGACATCAGTAATAACGTTTGCTCCAGACTTTAATAATTCCTTTCCTACAGTTTTAGCTCCTTGTTTTACTAATGGTATGACAGAACGAAATAATCCTCCAAGGAAACTTCCAATACCATGTCCAACTTGATAAGGGGATCCAACACAAACGTTTCCAGTTCCAGAAAGAGCTTGTTTTTGATAATATTGTAAATATGGATTATTCATATTTGTTGATGTTGACGCACTGGTCGAAAATGTAGTTTAACGCATATAGTTCCGAAAGTGAATGCCAATGGAGAGTCTGTACTATCTCTTATATCTATTTTGATGTGTTCAAAATGCACCTTTTCTATAGGCATATAATGTGGAGGATTAAAAATATCTATAACACTACTTCTAAATGTATGATTCACAGGATTCATATTTGTGATACGTAATAATGGTGCTACTCTATCTCCAACAAATACAGATTGAATTATATCACAATACACATACATTGTAGATGGAAGTCCTAAACGTAAATTTGGAATGCTTTGGCCTTGTTGCATATCCTTTATATCAACGTTTGGATCAAACCCCAACATGGCACTAACACTTGGTGATAATGCAGCGTCTACATCTATGTCTTTATGAAGACGTCGTGCAAAACAGGTATTACTCTCACGAGTATAGGAAATATGTAAATTTGTGAATCTGTTGTACGTATTAATTATCTTTATCAATTCTGATATGTCAGTGTAATAACGTACAGGAATAGTTATAAATTTCCATTCATTACTTTTTGCAGGTTTGTAAAAATTTTTATTATTTTCTTCATTAATATTTAATATTGAATGAGGATAATGAATTTCAACAATAGCCATTTCCCACTTTTCATGGAATTCCATTTTTTGATGAAGTTTCGTAGTGTATGATGTTAAGGTGTTTTCAGGAAAATATTCCTTAGAACTGTTACTGAGAAACGTAACGTAAAAATCTCCATCAGGTTCCATTGTACTTCTCGATCTTCTTTACGGATGATGCAGGTATCCAGGAATCGAAAGAAGAAAGATATCATTTCCAATGAACAACATATTCTTTTCTGCTGCCTTTTCTTCTTGTACGTATGATTTTATCTATGTAAAACGTCTTTGATAACGTCACAGGTTGTAATTCCTCTCTGTAAAATAATCCATCTAGTGGTTCCTTGTTTATATCTTCAATTTCATAAACAGGTGGATCTCTTGATATTATCTTCTTCACTTTAAATATTTCCCAAGTCCAGTTTTGCATATATCCTTTATCAAATGTACGTTTAGTTTTACTAATTCGTACTGTATCACCAATCTTAAGATGTTTTGAGAAATTTAGATTCTTCTTTTTTCTTCTTTATTTTATAATCATATTGATTATGCCATACTTGTAATAGGTTATTTTGAGAAACATTTGCAGGTGACATCTTTATGCTTGAATGATAACCTTCATTGTATGATTTCACAAGAAGAGGTAATACATTTAAATAATTATACGTTTGATACTTTGTAAAATACTTCCACATTTTTTCTTTTAGAATTCTGTTAAAACGTTCTACAATACTAACTTTTATATCAGGATTTTTACTTGTAATATGTTTTATTTTGTTGTCCTCTAAGTACTTCTGTATTGTTTTATTAGTAAACTCACTTCCTTTATCTGTTCGGAATGTAATTGGTTTCCTGTCTTTGAACACAAGTTTCAATGCTTTTAAGACATCATTTGTACTTTTAGATTCTAATGGCACAGCCCATGCATATCGACTGAACACATCTATCACTGTAAGAATATAACGATATCGATCATTAAATTTATGAAGAGATTGAAGAACATTAATATCACTTTTCCACTCATCATCAATGTTATTCACTACATAGAAATCTCTTTTAAAACGACGACGTACAGGTTTGTGTAACGTATATGTTGTTTTTTGCAGTAAACATCTTCTTATACAATGTATAGGAATTTTCTTCTTTGTAGCTATCCACAATTTTTTAACAGTTGAAAACGAGGCAGGATGTGAAGGGTTGTAGTAAATCTTGCTTAACTTTTTGTTTACGGGTTCCACCTTGACTATAGTGGACCTTTAGAGGCACGTTTCCTTTTCCTTATAGGAGATACTACTTCTTCCTTTTCTTCTTCTTCTGCTTCTTCTTCGTCGTCTTCTGGAAACGATTTCAGAGGTATTTTTTCCCTTGACGATGATGCTGTTGGTGATGCTTTAGTTCGTCGTAAAATATGTGACAAACGTTTTAGATTTCCAATAAGTTCTTGAGGTGTGTTATTAGAAGATAAATAATTACAAAATTTCTCCCATCCCGGTGGATTTGTGTGTTTCCGGAGTCGCGACAAATCAGAAATTAAATCTACAATGTGAGATCCTTCTAGTTTATCACCTCTGATGTAAACAGTTCCTTTAATATGCCACGTGATATTATCATCATGTTTCATTCTATTTAGTAGTAATTCAGCTCTTTTACGAAACATATTGGGTATAGATAACAATATTTCTTCTTCTACTTCAGGCTTCTCTGATTTAGTTGACGTAATTGAAAGTGTCACAGGTTCTTCTTGTTTTCGTATTAAATGTAAATATTTTTGAAGAATATTATTATGTTGATTCCACTTTCCTTCATCACTGAGCGATGATAACTGTAAAATCTCTTGCATTTCTTGATCCAAATTAGATTCACGTTTCTCCGGGGCTGATGATGACGATGATGCTGGTGATTGTATACGATTAAGAATTTCAGGTGGAACTAAAATCATCTTCTTTGCGTGTTCCATTGTACTAACGGAATAGTAAACTTGATAATGCACCAGTAAAATAGGAGCTAATAATGCCGGTAGGAATCCACCCTGCTGCTGCACTAATAAATGCTTCTTCTTCTTTTGGATGGAGTTTCTTTCTTCAAAAGATATCGAAGCGTTCTCTTGTATCGCTTTAAACTTGCTTTCTGTGTCTTTGTAAGAGGCGCACTCCCTTTTAATACATTATAACAATATTCGCAAATACTTCGAATCACTGAAGAGTCTGCATTGGCCACTATAGCTTTACGTAATTTAGGATTTGCTTTGGTCAGCGTACGAAAAAGATCTCCGTGTTTTACTCTTGGAGACATATTGTCAGAATGAAGAGACACAGTTTAAACACATCTTCTATTTCGTTGCAACATAAACGTAATGATAAATATCATCAGGAAAGAAATTTGTTTGAAAACGAAGTTCATCTGGCGTATCCTGTTTTAAATTAATAAGCAAATATACATATGGTAACTTTGTTGCGTCGTTGAAACTTTCTTGAAGAAATTTTGGATTCTCAGGAGTTAGTTGATAACTCAAATGTTTAATTTGTGATCCTGTTGGATTTTTTAATAATACGAGATAAGAACAATTCAAGCTCATATCTCTGCTTCCTTTTCCCTGATGAAATATGTTTTGTGTAATAAATAGTACACTAAGGTTTCTATGATGACAACCCTTTGTAAAGAAATCAACTATATTGCGGTTCACTTCACACCTTTGATCATCAATAATAATAATATGTGGTCAAGTTTCAGGTAAAAAGTCTTTTGTTTGAGGTAAACCTTCAATAAATTGTACTTTTGTCGAAATTTCTCAGTATGCATTTTGTCATCCTGCATAGTACCAATAAATATGACGAAACGTTGTATTAACCGTGCATGATAAATTGGACAGGAATCGTATTACAAAGGAATTTTTCCACATTCACTTGGTCCGGCAACAATACATGAAAAGGGATGTTTCCACGTCTTGTTCATGTTAAAGAGTATAATCATTCTTTCTTCATACGCATATTTATAAAGGGCCTTATTACATTTCTCTTATTCTTTTGTTGAAAGTTGTGTAACCGTATGGAAGAGTATCATATGAATTTGGTATTCTACGTCGTTTTATATAATTTATCTTATAAATTTTTGTTTCGGGCATGCTGACGATAATATGGTCTTTCCTGCGGCAATTTTTTTCTCATTGGTAATTTTGACTTCAGTGGGACGAGATTCTTCTTCTTCTTCTTCCGCATCCTGTTCGCCATCTACTATCATTTTCTTGAAGATTCATAGTTTTTTGAAGATTCATAGTTTCATGAAAAGTTCCGTATCTTGCATACTTGAAACTCGTTCTGCGTACTGGGATCAAAAATACGTAACCCATAGTTCTTGGGTCCAGCCGAGACATATTCTGAAATATAGGCCTCTTTACCATATTCGAGTACTTCATTTGGTAAATCGCCTAAAAAGTCACCTGTTGGGATTGTAGTTTTACCAGGTTTTTGCGTATAAATGACTGAATCTGTATCAAAATACAATACTCTTTCTTGCAGTTGATCTAAATACTTGTACAATTCTAATCCTGTTTGTGCTGTTGTGTACGCGGCTATGACGACGTTTACTGTTGGTAGTGAAACAGGAACTTCATTTGTGTATTGCGAATATACATATATCATCATTTACTGGAAATATTTGATGAACGTCTATATCATAAGATGTTAATTTCTCATATAATTCCTTTGGATCATTAATAATGCTTACATGACCCATGTTCTCACGTTGTCCAAATTTTCCCCAAAATGAATTTAGCATTAATTTAGCTAAACTCCCAAGTGCTGGATTATGTTGAATTTTATTTTCATCGGGACGTATTCCTTATTTTTCATAAAATTGCTGAAGGTACTTCTCCTTTAGCTCATCTGTTTCACACCATCGTGGCCATCCACTAGCTTCCGTTTTTGCTTTCAGGAAAGTGTTTATGTTCTCTGCAAATAAGCTGCCACTTTTTGTTTCTTCATCATATTGAACAACATCATATGCCCAAATTTCATGAATATCTATTATTTTGTATCCTTTTTCTAATGCTTTTCTTACTTCATCTGCTACCCATGTACCATGTACAACTCGGTCTTCATAGCTGTGATTACAAGATGACTGGTTTAGTTCATCACTACATGTACGACAAAGTGGAAACATCAATCTATCATTTGATTTGTAAGGAAGAACTGCGTGTAAGAGATTTTTTGGAGGTAGAATACTTAGTTTAATTAATCCTTCTACTTCTTGAATGCTGGGTATATTTGAATCTCCAGGCAGATAGATAGTAGGATGACGAATTGGACATTGCTTAGTTTTAGAAATATAAGGATACAACGAAATAACATCTTTGTACTCAATTGTTTCCCCTTCGGATTCTTGTGCTTTATGATACAAACGTATGGCATTCACACGTCCTCCATCAAAAGTGTCACGAGGATTTAATGGTGATTTCTTTGTATGCGGATGATTACTAACATACTTCTTCATCTATTCATTTCCTGGCAATTGTTTTTTAAATTCACAGCCCCATATTTCATGCACTTCACAGCCAAAACCTTTAAATTTATGAATTTTCTTCTTTGTTGCTTCATATCAAAATTCCATGGTATCTGTAGCATTGTTATAGATGGGTTTATCTCTGTCGTTAGGGTAACAGTAGATATATCCATGGACCCAATCGCCTTCATATTCCCACACGTGTATTCTTCCTGTGCTGGGATCTGTCCACACACCATATACTTTCATTGATGCAATTCGTTTTTCCTTACTACGAGCAGCATTGGTAATTTGTATGTTTCTTGTTTTTCCTTCCCAAGCTATCCATTGTACTGCTTCAACTGATTGGACATCTCTCCAATACCCGTTCTTTGGTATGATACCAATCGTATTTTCCTTTAAGAAATTTCTACGATATACCAAATTACATGCACTGGCGATTGTAATGCATTCAAGTAAGGGATTTACATTTGTTGCAGATTCAAATGTATTCATAAAGGAAATACATGCTTGGCGTAATACTTCAACATCCTGTACACAATATTTGATGAGTTCTTCTTTCATTTTAAGGGTATCGTTTCGATGTTCAGTATACCATTGGAGAAACTTGCGTCTTTCGTCTACTTTCATAGTATCTGCTCCATAATATCTAATGTCTGGGAGTGTACCTTCATATGTTTGGTTCTCACGTCGATTAAAAAGTGTGGGAGATATCCTTTGCACAATTGAAGACCAAATGCACCACTTACTTTACTTAAGGGCATAGGAAGAAAGCTTAGTGAATCAATGAATGTTACGTTATCTATTTTAAGAGATAGAGTTTATAAAGGTTTACTTATACTTCATGATTACTTCTGGAGTCCAATTCATCTTCTCAACCATGGTCTTAATGATGAAATGTGCATTATAGCCCTTAGAATTATGGGCTACACATGTTACTGATTTAATATTTGGACGTCGCTGTTGAAGGTGTTTTAGAAAGTCTTCTATTACATTTTCTCCGTCAAATATATTTTCTCGTTTTCCACAAACGATACAATTATTTTTGATGTCGTTGTCTTCATAACAACGGTAACATGTATGTTGACTAACCACGACATTAGGTATATGTTCATATATGTTTGCGTCCTCCTCTTCTATTTTCGTGTCTTGTGTACATTCAATATAATAAAATACAATCATAGCTTTCTTCTCCATGATAATTTTTTCATTGGCTTTTGTTGATTTTCTTCTTTCATTCACTTTCATGTAACATTCATGATTGGGTGGAAGTATAGCATAGCAAATGTTGCAATAAGTTTCTCCACATACGTGAGAACCTTTTTCTTTTACTACATACATTTTCAAATACTGGGCACATTTCACAAGGCGCTGACTTGCGATAGTCATAGCATGAATGGCCATAAAATTCTCGATTACAATCATTGCAAGTAATATGGGTTTCTTTAAAGTCACATGGTGGCTTCTGATGACAACGATAACATACAGCTCAACAATGTTTCAAATGTGCATGCTTGATTTCATATTTCTTATGACAGCTTTCGCAATAATAACTACAGCTAAAACATGTTGTCAAGCTTTCAATGACGTTGTAATGGTTATCTACGAAGAGTAAGTTTAAAGGTGTTCTTTCATTATCACTCGTGGTGCTTCAAACATAACATCACTTCCTGAAAAACCCCTATACACTGTAATTTTATAATCCTTTAAATATTCCTGAAATCTACGAATTTCAGGAATTCCACCACCACGACTGGGATCTACATCAGTAGATTCACATAGGTCTTCTGCTTCTTTTTCAATTATATATTTGTATTGGATTACATATCGGCTTGATTTCTCCCTTGTATTTTTTTAATCCAACGACGATTGCATGTGCTAAACACATTGTACCTTTGTTCTTAATTGTAACAATACCACGTTTTGCCTTTACATATTCCTCGGTATTCATAATATGTTGTTTCAATCCACCTTGTCCTCTCGGCATGCGTACATGATGAAAATTCTCGATGCAATCTTTATTTATAAGAAAAGCCGCATTACTTTGCAGTACTTTTTCATAACTTGTCACTAGAGCTTCTGCAGAGAGATTTCTTGCTTCTCTGAACGATAACCAAAATGGGCGATGTCCTTCACTCTCATTTGTGATTGTTATTCCTACGTAATCATGGTGGTCCACATTACGTAGCAAATAATCTATTAAACCCCGTAGACTTGTTTCAATTGCAGTAAAAGGATTTTCACCTGTTCGCACGGGGAATAGACGGAATCTTAACATTGTACCTTCCATATTTTATCTTCTGTATTGTCTTTTACGTTCTTCTATTATATGGAATCTATTGTTTCCATCATTACATCTGTTATTTACAAATCCTACTTGCACATTTGAGTTTCGTTCTGCTTCAAATACGGATAGCAACACGTCCATTCTTTTTTCTATTTTCTCTAAATCGAGTTCTATTTCTGTATGTTCTGTATTAGCGTCTGCTAATATTTCCATATTTCATGGATATTATACATCTTGTTGTTGTTCTTTTTCTTTTTCAGGATAAGGAAATAAAGTGGTAATCCATATTTCTAGCTCAGTTTCGTAGAACTCATCTTCTTCTGTCTTCTTCTCTTCTTCATTGTAAGTCTCTCCTATTATTTTGGAGAATTAAGATTTAGCAATTCTTTTTCTTTTTCTTCTTTTGTCCTCTCTTCGATGTCTTCTTCTTCTTCTTTTGCTCCTTCTTGTAACCATTTTTTAATTTGTGCAATACGGTAGGATGCTTCATCTTCTTCTTCTGTTATCATTCTATTACCTGCACTTTCCAATATTTCTAATAGTTCTTCTTCTTCATATTCTTCTCCTTTTTCTTCTGCAATTTGAATTTCACTAGCTGTATCTCTTTCTTCTTCTTCGGTATTGATGATCATCTCTTCTTCTTCTTTTTCTATGAGTTCTTCTTCTTTTTGTGTACCTTTCTTCATTTCATCTTCTTCTTCCCTCCTTTCATGATGATCATCTTCTCCTATTCCGATTACGGCATCTATTTCTTTTAGAAGAACTTGCGTCTCGTTCTTATCAAGACAGACACTTGGAACACTGATGTCCATACCATTAATAATACTCTGTTCATCTACACAGGTATGGATTCCGGCAAGTCCACTGCATGTAAGACACTGCGATTGTACATGATTACGAATAGTATCTGTACACAAGTCAAAATATTCACGTAGCAAAACACTACAAACTTTACTGCTTTTCACAGCATG
Organism: Thermobia domestica; assembly: GCF_964235325.1. Classification (NCBI taxonomy): domain Eukaryota; kingdom Metazoa; phylum Arthropoda; class Insecta; order Zygentoma; family Lepismatidae; genus Thermobia; species Thermobia domestica. Next base: position 245,507,622 of record NC_137456.1, on the reverse strand, counting down.
TTCAATACACGGTAATATTTCCAAGAAATAAAGCCATTCACTTGAAGTTGAGTACACAGTGTTTCGAGGAGCATGAAGTGTTCCTTTCTTCTCTAACATCACTAATTTTTCACCCATTAGTTTTCGCACCACCAGTTCGTTTTTTCGACCAAGATATTTTATAAATGTAATTTGCACTTGAGAATTTATATAGTCCGTAACAAATGGGGTCAATTGTACAAGTTTCTCCCACTCTGCCAAAATTAACTCCACTCCAAACACATGTCCTTTGCCAACACGAATCACTGGCTCAAAAGTATCACCATCCAGTCCAATACAAATTAATTTTGTTTTCATTGAAATAAGTCTATATTCAACATTTAATATATACTCTTTCTTGGTATCCATAGTTGATGCATAAGCACTCAAAGACATGTTACTCCAGTCGCTGGCCAACACAGAATAAGGACACTATGCATAAAGATGACTGCGCATGCATGAAGAGGAAGGGGGGCGAAGAGGAAAATTAATGTTTCATCTTGTTTGTACATGTTACCATACACTTACGATGAGTATACCAGTTCAGTAAATTCAACATCGTGCATGTTACGCCCAGATATATTAATCTTCATTCCTTTATATATTAAACAGATATTCCCACTTTGTAAATACTTTAATAATGCAAAATTATCTGCCTCCAATTTTTCAGTACAACGTCCTGGTAAAATCACTTTTTCGCCTCCTTCAAATGTCACACATGCCTTACTACATAATACCGTTGTAATTATCTCACAGTTTACAATACGAAATCGTACACCAATCTGCAAATCTCGCATTTTTGTAAAGGGTGCCATTCATGGATTATTAAGCTTATCTAATAAACTCATTGACGATGACATCTTCAAATTTTGAAGTTTCTTCCTTTGCAACAGCTGCTAACAGAATGACCTACACAAGCACATTCATTCCGCTTACACTCTTCCCAGGAGGGGTGGGGGATTTAGGGATTCAAATTATTAGCCAATACACGACAAGAACAAGAAAAAGACATGTTTCATCTTGTTTCTACATTTGGTAGGCGTCCAAGAGTATACTTCCTTATACTAGCTTAGCAACATACTGGTTTACACCGGTTTAAACCCAACGTTCCCACGGCCAAAATTTTCCCACGCTTATGAACTCCCTCTACTATACTGATGTATTTAAGGTATTTGTTAAATCGATTAAAAAAACTTCGAAGAGGCACTTTGTCGTTGTATTTGTTAATAAGATAATAAGAATTATATATGAATATTGTAGTTCTATTAACAATCTAAGGAGAGAAGTGTTGTTTGGAATATTGGCACATGCTGAATCGGCCGATATTGTTAGGAGTATAGTTTTTCGAATTTTAGGTAAACAAAATTGATATTTCAATATTAAGGTAGATGTCGTTTCGAAGAAAAGTAACAAGTTATAAGATATTTTGATAATTTCATAGTGCAGAACAGATCACAGTCTATTAATATAAAAATATTATAATAAATGATGATTACTTAAACTATGATTATCAGAGAAATTAAGTGTTGAATATTTATTTAGAAGTGTTTCGATTTTGATTAATGACTAGTTCTAATAGACTACTAAATATTAATATTAAACACAATATTATAATACAAAGAATCATCCATTTTCAAAAATATTATGACAAGTTCGAATCCAATATCATCAGGATAGGAATCAAGCATTGGACACAATTTGCTTGCAAAGAGAATGTGAAGTGGAAAGGAAGCAGCTTTGTATAACTCTCTTATAATACCTATCACTCTGTAGATACTTAATGAAGTGTTCTCAATTATTTAGTCGTTATTCTACTTTTTGCATTTTGCTACACTGATAACTTTTGAAAAACTAAAGCACTTCTAGAATCACATTCCTATTTTTTAAGCCAGCAAATATCACTGCAAAGCTGGTTGTCTAACTTTGGAGGATGTGGAAATTTGAAGTGTGAATGCACCTTTCTTGCTTGTATAGAAAGTAATTTTGACAAAGGTGAACTATGCTAAACGAAAAATCCATTTTAGGTGATATAGATTTGCGTTTCTGTTTGCACTTGATTTGGGTAAATATTCCGAATCTTCGTAGTGATTGTTGATGGTACTTCTAAGATGATAATTATAGACTGTCTTTTATTTTGTCAGGTATATTTAACAGATGGTCATTGAAGGAATAAGCAAGGAGATAAAGCACATACAACTATGTAGTTGTTCAAGTGAAATCTTACATACATATTTCCCACTAACCAAACAGCGTCTCACATGCATGATCATATTGACGAGGCTATAGATTTGCAACTAAAATAGCTGTAATCTTTTGATCTGTTTGAAAAGAATTAACTGGGGAAGCAGGTAATAAGGTTTATAAACACAAACACTGTATTTACTTATGTATTTTACAGTTTAGTTTTCATCATCATAAAGGAATGAATAGAACATTCTCGCATTCTCTACCCTTGCAATGTAGACACATTAGTGAAGATATGAGATTTGCCTGCACTTACATTCCATCTACTGCGTCTCCTTTTTCAACCACAACTGATTAGGTTAAACAATCCTCTGGAGCAAGAGGTGCAGTCGTAGCATTTGGCAATAAAGTATTCCCAAACCAATCCCCAGTCTCCACGATTAAACTTTTAACCAGGTCATTGTAGCACCTGACGATAAGTAATGAATGCATGTTGGAATGTGCAATTCTGATTGGCGAAAGAGAAGCGATTTCAATCGTGTCTACAAGCGTCTGAAGTGCTACAACTTTAGCAAAAATAGAAAAGCCATAATTCATTCAAGTTTTGTGACTCTCCTCCACCATAAAGTGTCAGAAAAATGTCTCTGCTGCAGTAGAAATTTCATCCATTGTTACATTAACATGCTTACCACGATATCAGCGTCTTACCACGAAGTCAGAAGAGAGAAAGTGAAGAAGCAATCTGAAGCTTTCTCCAAACATTCAGTTCACACCTATCATGCATATTACTGTCTCCCAGGAACCTTTTCTTAACAACAAGGGCAATAAATGTGCCATACTAGATTTTCTTTCTGGCCGATCACAAAACGCAGGAGTAAAAGTAATTCAAGATGATGATGATGCAGATGAAGTTAATGTTTCTACAGCATTAAGAGCGTGTGAAAATGACGTATGCACAAAAGTGACCGTTGTAGAAAAGGACGTAGACATAGTGATCATGCTTATTGCTGGATCGTGTCCAGAAGCTTCCATAACCATGTTAATTCCTGGACATGCATCTAACAAAGATCGTAATATTCATATAACAAAATTACGATTAGCTTTGAGAGAGAGAGATTACTGATGTATTACCTTTCTGTCAAGTAGTCTCCGGCTGCAACACTCTCAGCTATATACAGAAAAGGGAAGAAAACAATTTACAGTTTGCTAGAAACAACTACAAATTAGCTCGGGACGCAGTGAATGTCTTCAAGCATGCTAATGTAATGGCTGATAAGATTGCTGCTACCGGAGAATCATTTTTCTTGGCACTCTATGCTGGAGGAGAATCACAAAGCATGAATGAATTAAGTCATTCTATTTTTACGAAAGTTGTAACATGCCAGACTCTTCATGACGAGTCTGAAATCGCTTCTCTTTCATCAAGCAGAGATGCAGCACGCCAGCGTGCATTCGGAACTTATCACCAGGTGCAACAATGATTGGTGAAAAGTTAAATCCTAGAGACTGGGGATGGGTTTGGGAACACTTTATTGCCAAATTCTACGACTGCACCTCCTGCTCCAGAGGATTGTTTAACCTAATCAGTTGTGGTTGAGAAATTATTCGCAGTAGGTAGAAGGTAAGTATAGGCAAGTCTCACATCTTCACCAATGTGTCTACATTGCAAGAGTAGAGAATGTGAGAATATGCTATTCATTCTTGATGATGATGAAGACTAAACTCTAAAACACATAAATAAATACAGTGTTTCTGTTTATAAACCTTATTACCATGATCGTAATGATATCACCTTTCGTAAAATACTATATTGAGAAACAATACAGCTGTTTCAAAATCTAAATAATGTAATTTTTGTAACTTACTTGCCAGCTTTTATCATTACGGATTATGATAAAAGTTATTATGAAATATTTGTCTTTTCTTAAATACTAGCAATCCTTAGTATTTTGTTTCTTTACTATTCTTTTCCTACAAAATATCCCCAGGTTGTGGAGAGGGTTCGAACCACCGATACTTTATTTTATCATTTTCATCTTTCAAACGCAGCTAACCACTTGAATAATTTATTACTAACAACCTTTCTTTCTTTTTAGTACATGTTAGAATACCGACAGCGTAAAGTCAGATATTTCCTGATTTAGAAATCCTTATTTATAAAGGGTTATACATTGAACTAAGTTGCACACTATACAGATAATATATTGTAGATACATATGTTTGAGACAATTAAACAAAGAAAAGTACCTTTTGAGCTGAACATGGATGTATTTGTGGATTATAGTTAATATTTTTTACCCTAGAGAAGCAAAGGAATGGGAAGCAGTGTGAGATATTTCTTATTTGTTACCATTGACGTAATTGGGATCGTTATTAAAGGTGAAGTGACGTAAGTATACATAAATGTGAGCTACAGAAGCTCTGATAAGGAATGTTGTTATAAGAATTTTCGTTGGATACTATTAATTTAAAATGTATAAGGTTAATTCAACATGTACCTAAAATATTATTCTTTCATTTTAATCTTTCAAATTTCTTTTTGTGGCAAAATGTAAAATTGTCATGAAATACAGCTAAAAGTAGTCTTTTTGGATGTAATTTAAAAATATAGAACCTATTTATGTTTAGTTTAAGGTCCAATAATTAGGCACCAACTCTAATTGAGCTTGTGATTATGAATGGATGATCATGGTAGAATAAAGAATATCAACGGAAAAGAGAAGACTACGAGAACATCTTCGCTCATGGTGTTTGCCGCCCCAATATCTTGGACCCCAACGTACAGAGATGGAAAAAAAACGACGTTTACATTACAAATCATTATATTTCTTATTACGATTCATAATTTTAATTGTTCTTTACGTAGTGATAACATGCATATTTTGAATATTAACTACACAAATAGTTGCTGAAAGGTTTTACAGAAAATAAATTCGAAAAGTCATTACCTTTTCTCGACAAAGGTATCGTCTTAACAGCCCAGTCTGAAATAAGAAAGGAAGAAGAGTAATGCGACGTATGTTGGCTATGATATTTTAATTATTTCCATCAATTTTACATCGTTCTAGATTAAAAATATAACTATTGAATCAAATTTGCCTTCTACAATTACCGTAATTTCCTGAAGTGTATAATCAAAGTGAAATTTTCATATGTATTCTGCAATATTATCAGTCAGTTTCCAACATCATCTGTTGCAAAACGCAGGGAAATAGAGCCAGATATAAAGGAAATTCGTAGGAATCTAGAGTAACTTTCCCGAGGTTAGTTTGTTTAAGGTAGTAGAGGTTCTTGCGACCAGAATTGTACAACGACTCTCACTATATTTTTATATCCTGTTCTGAAGACAGCTCTTTTAAGTTATTAGTTTTCTTTTTCTAATAACTACATGTCACCAATGGATAAATTCGTATCTTGCAGTGAACGTCAAGGCTTTCATCATATAGGTTATACCATTCCTCTAATAAATTGTTTGAATTATATTTTTATGTGCCAGTTTAATACTTGAATATTTATTTTCACTACATGCTTAGAAGCAATTGCAATACTTTGACATAGCTTTACATTTGACACTTGATAAACTATTTTCTTACTCAATATTTCAAGATGTAATTTAGTGCTTCTGCCATACAAATTTTAACAACTGTAACTTTTGCATTTACATGTTTAATATGATTTCTTTTGAAATGCATTTACATTGATTTCTCTTTAAAATAATTTCCCATGTAGCTACGTAATAATGACTTTCTTTCCTGGAAAATTATTTCAAACGGACTCATCACATCATCAGCACTCTTTTTAGCCCAATCGTGCCGAATAAATATATATTAATCAGTATTAGATATAGCGAAAATTTTAATATTAGGTTGAAGTAATTGTAAATCGTTTACGTCACATTTAGACTGATCATCAATATTGTTCACAAGATTACAATCAGTACTGAAACAAATAAGCACTACTCGATGAAAGAATATAAAGGGTGAATGTCTAATGACTTTAACTTTGCTACCGGTAAGAATTTTCGAATTGCCAACAGTAATTTTTTGCAGTAGAAAATGAAGCGTGGATCCTTTGGGTTGTAGTATTTTTTCAACTCTTTTTATGGCCTTACATTCATCTCTGAGGAATCTGTTTGACTGAACTTCTAAACGACCTTCTTCATATCCTTCACCTGAACAAAACAGTTCTGGAGGAAGTAATTTTAATGGTTCAAATGTTGATATACGACCATTATAAAAAGTGCATTCACTTGCATTTCTTCATATCCTTAAAGTTTAGACAAACAACAATCCAGAAGTGCAAGTAAGATTTCTACAAGTAGTCTAGACTGTTCGAAAGATGCTAATGTAACAAACTGTGAAAATCTGGAATGAAATCCATGCCTCTGTAGCAAATACGCAACCGGTAGGAGAACACACTTTAGTATTTATAGAGCAATTAATTCAATAAGAATGAGGCATGGAGAGGAGAGTGACTTCAGCTTACGCAAGGTATATGGGAAATGTTTAAATCCCATTCACCTTACAATATTTATTTCAATAAAATAATTTAATGAAAAATTCAGTCGAAACAATACTTTTTAGATAAATATTCTAACACCCTATTGCCACTAAATACCTCTTCAATCAAATTGCTATGATTAGTAATCCAGCTTGATGTGTCTACTACATATTTTGCAAAATTTATTTCAAAGGGGTCGGGAATTTTCCATGAGCCTGAAAACTACGAATTAGACTACAATTGCAGTACATTTTACATTTTATTCCCTCCTTTCCCCTAATCCTTATCTGATGGAAATGGGATTTAAAAGTGAATAGAACACTCATTATTTATATCAGCAACCTTGACAACTATCAACTGCACAAAAAGACCAGTGGTTTTCTCGTTACCTTTAGACGTCACCTCTCCCAACTAACTTCTCTTGGGGTGTCTCACTACCGCAGTATTGTTTCCATGTTCAAAGTTATACTACTAAGTTTGGTTAAGATTGCTCAAGGTATTCTAGTTACGCTGCAATATACACGTACATCCAAATATTTACAGCTGCGCTGGTAATGCCTATGGTTCCATGTGTATCCGTATGAATTTTTATTCAAGCTGATATGTTTGTTCATGCCTAAACTCGAAATTAAATGAATTCAGAATCTCAACTGTGAACTCGAAATTAATCTAAGTCATTTTTCACCATTTCTCATGCCCAAAGTAAATAGGTGCTGAACTTGGATTCTAACACTATTATTAATGTAATTATTAGTATCATTGATATGAATTTGACACTAATATCAGTTCTTTTTTAATTATATTTGCATATCAACCTATTCCCACCACCCCATGAGTACTAATAAGAGCTAAATGTAAACTTAACAGGTACAGGGAGTAGATATAATGAACTTAAAACAATGATGGATTTGTCTCTAATAACAGTTGTTTAATATATTTTCACGTTATTCTCCCCTTCACCAGGGTTACTACTGAGGACAGAATTAGGACATAAATATCATCGGAAGTGATATTTAGCAATTATCTAAGCAATTACTAACCGACACTGGAAACTAACAATTGGATGATATCGGTCAATTTCAATGTATTTGCGTCACCTCTGGACTGAAAACGAGAGCCTCGATTGGAGTTAGTAGCCTCGGAAGTGTCACCATTTTTGTAAGAGATTCAAACATCTATGTAATTGGCATTGATATGATCTCTTCTTATTACTTTTGTACGTACCCCACTCCCCATACGTATTATCCTGACAGTAATCTTTTCCAGACTGTAAAGTAATATGAGTGGGACGTTTAGTTATAACTACTCCATTTTTCAGAGCAATCCTAGAGCACACAGATAATAACATATGTATAAGAATGAGAGAGAGGTAGAGAGAGCGAGTGACCAAAACTCCCACGCCAATGGACAAAAGCATTTCAGATTAATCAGCTGAAACACTATCGAAAGAAGTGACTTGAGACAATTGCGAACCTTCTGTAGACATGGCTGTGAGGATTGTGAATTTTTTATATGGAACCACTATTTGAAATTCGATATTCTTGGTACATACCCAGAAGTTCTTTGATTATATTTCAAGAAGGTTAATCGCATGCTGTAATGAGAATGTTGAGAGGTATGAGAAACAGCTACAAACAAATGCACTACACAACTTAATTATTAGTTGATATTCTTAATTGGTATTTAACATACACTTATACAAACTTTATCAACGTTCTGTCAACAACTTACACATGTCAGATCTTGTATTTAAACCTAATATTTATTATGTCCCGACATTATTATATGAATATATACTCAACTGACTCAATTTATTGTAAATATTTTATATCAATATTCATACACTGAAGAAGATAGCATTACATACTTGGACTAAAACGACCTTAGGACGTTACGAGCATAAGTTTGAACAACACTGATTATCCCTTGGTGATTCTATGGTGAAATAAGATAATTTAGTAAATTAATCATGGTATCAATCGCACTCCAGATACATAGCGGTGTCTTTTCTCGATTGTTTGTTCCTTCCAGAAGCTTGGACCTCATTCTACGTTTTGCTGTGTGTTGCACTGAAATCATTTGAACAAACTAGAGCACATGTAGAACGTCTTTCGTAGTACCTAACCAAGTAGTTCTTACTGTATTTTTGGTGGTCAAATGTTGAGGGATGTAAAAATTACAAGTGCGGATGCGTTTTGGTCATACAATTAAAAATTATGTAAGTATTCGTGGATTACCAATTACTTCTTGAGATATGTTTGATAGGGCGAAATTACCAAAAATAATTCGTACCTTTGAGGTTTTTCCTTTTTCTGGATTGAGTTATATCACATAATCAATATACAGCATTAGATCCTTGCAATTTAATGTTACAACTATACAGTGTCTCTTACTACTCCATGCGATTGCAACATTTTAATAATCGTCGAAATACGCAATTTTACTGATTTTTTGTGATATGGCAGCATATATTTCGGTTTTGTAATGTTAGAATGCCTTGATTAGATTTTAATCAATAACTGAAATACGTATCTGTTTCTCTTATTGAATTACCAAACGAAAATATTTTTGTAGTAATCTGTTATAGTTTTGTTCCACGATTCTTTATCTCTCACGTATGTTCTGTTAGATAGATTTTATTTCTTGTACGAGATAAAATTGACGTACTTCCTTCTCACTACTTGTCGCATACATTTGTTGAAGTATTTTCTTGCTTTGTTCCATGGTGCTACGTTTTTAACACTAGACTGGACAACATACGTTCTACAATGGATGCAAGTAATGCTTGTAGGAAATCTCATTGTTGTACTACCAAATATTTCTATTATGTCCAATGGCTGTTCTATCCATCAGGTAATCAAGTGTGTTCTTCAGTTGCTTATATCTTGCTTTCTGAGTGTTTCTTAGTTGAACATTTCTTCTAAGACTTTATAACTAGATTCTCAAGTACCTTTTATTGTAGTAGTGAAGTGTCCGCATTGGCAACGGTTTTACATCAAAATGATTTAGTCTTGTCCAGCACACAGAACGCTTGGTATACTGAGCAGGCACCGTGATAAACTAAATCATAATTTAACATGCATAGTAACTGAAAAATTTTGTCGGTAACTAGATATAATAATTTAAATATTTGGATAATATATTCGTAAGAAATTGCATTCCCCGAGTTATATATTTATTTTAGGTTAATCAAGAGCTGGAATTGAGGGTTTGCCGTTGCACCATTATAATTTTGAAGCTACAACAATCATTATCATCATCATCATCATAGGTATTCTGCCTTTATTGGCAGGTCACTTGCCGCAGCTGAGAACCTTTCATGCTCCACGGTCCCAAGCTAACTTCTTCGTCTTCGCGTATGATCTTTCTTTCTTTATATCATCCATTACTTGTAGCCTCCTTCGCATCCTCCATCTCTTTCCCGCCACCGTACTCTCTAGGACGTCCCTCATGATACAATCTCTTCTTAGACAATGTACCAACCAGTTTCTCTTCCTCTTCCTAATAATATCTAAAAGTGTTCTTTTCTCCCCACCATTTCTAACACTCTCTCATTCGTTTTCCGCTCTACCCACCTAATTCTTTCCATTTTTCTCCACACCCGCATTTCGAAGGCTTCCAGTCGATTTTCATTACTTTTATGTAATGTCCACGTTTCCGCCCCATACAGTACAAAACTCCACACGAAGCATTTTATGACTCTTTTTCTCAACTCTTTATTCAAGGTCCCACAAAACAGACTTTTCTTCCTCCTAAGGCTTCTTTCGCCATTCCTATCCTTGCTTTTATTTCACGTTCGCAATTCATGTTATTACTAAAAATACTTACCAGATATCGAAAACTATTCACTTGTTCTATTTTCTCCCCTCCTACTTTTATATTTGACACAGACCCCTTCGTTCCAATCACCATGGCTTTTGTCTTTCTAACATTTATTTTCATCCCATATTCTTCAAAGCCCTTTCTCATTTTTTCTAACAATTTATTGATTTTCTTTTCCGATTCTTCATCAAGCGCCATATCGTCTTCATATTTTATGCCATCACCTACACGTAAGATCTTTTTCACTATCTCTTGTACATAGACATTAAATAGTGTTGGCAAAAAGCTGCATCCTTGTCGAACTCCCCTTCCAATTCCACTCTCTTAATACAACAATAGAGATTCATAATTTGTTTTGTAACGCATATGTTTGCTTTTGATTTGTGATACACCGAACACAAACAATTTAAGCTCATTCATAATTTTGGGTGTTTCAATATAATACATTTTGTGTAATGAAAATTATAGTAATGTATGTTTGATTCTATCCTTAGCCGAACAAGTCAGCGATATTACGATGTGAAGTATGATACTTATGTACATATGAAATTGTTCACTGGAGATTATTGCTGGTTGCTGTCAAATTGATCTCTGGAGATTATAACTAGTCCTTTAGGGTAAAACGAGAGTTAAGGATACGTACCTTGGTTAACCTACAGCAAAACCTTCCTAATCATAGACGCATATTATGGAAAAGAGTAAAGTATTCATGCATAGAACAATAATACCTCGTATTCAGATTTAAATGCTGAACTAGACAATAATAAAGCATATATTTATAGGACAACAAACCGAGCAAAAGCATTATCTTCATCCAAATAGTGCTAGTGTCTGCTATCTGCAATTTTCACGTATCAAATTACAATGTGCTATAAGAAAGCAAAAACTCTTGACTTCAAATTACAATGTAGTATAAGAGAAAAGCAACCATCCGAACTTATCTTCAATTTTAACCGCAATAACTATGACTAAGGATGGCGGCAAATGGCTGAACCACAGAAGCATTACTTGTATTTCGCAAGCTTTCAAATTGTAAACCCTCTTCCTCGAAATTACACAATATGACGTTGAAATCATGTGACGAAAAGTACCAGAAGGCCTTAAATACAAGTCTTTTTTTAAAGGAAACACAAGATATGTACTTTCAACTTTAATGTCCATAAAAGACACTAATGTGCTCATTTATATGACAAAAACACAAGGTAGGGAGGATTTTGTTAACATTACGTCTTTCCAAGGAAACACAGGGTATGTTTTGGGTCCTAGGCATCCAACGAAGAGAGCTGGGTGCTTTTCGAAAAAACATGAAGGAAATGGTTCTATAAGGATAAATCTTAAGAAATGAGGAGTAATGTTCGCAACCTAGTCCTTTCATGTAAACCACTGGGATACATATATGGTCCTAGGTATCCAGTTAAGAAAGGGAAGTGCTTTTCCATTTGTCCATAGACACCTATCTTCGAGGATAATTAACGTCAATAACCTTGAAAATCTTGAATTTTTTTGGTATTTTTACCCATGGAATGACTAAAGATATTCAACGGAATTACATAGTTAATGTCTTATATATTCATGCAACGTATCTCTTAATAGATACTTATATGAGATATTGATGCATCCTCCTATAGAACCATAAACACAAACACATTTGTATAGAACCATATGTAAACATATTAGAGCATTAGAGGTTCAGATTTGGCACACCCCATACATCAAATGGAACTAATTGAACAACTCGAGTGCATATTTGATATTAAATACTGATGAAAGATAGTAATGTAACCTAAAAGGACCTTTAAACCCCATCATAGAGGAACAATAACGAGAAAACCCTAGACAATTTTGAGAACTTTTTACCCATCTAAACAAACAAGATAGAACTCCTGAACTTTCAGAGATGCTGAAACGTTTCTACGAATCCCTACTTAATAATGGCGCTAGTCTTTTACTCTTATAAATTTCAGAAAATGGAGTATTCTATGTTTTAATTATATTTGATTATTTGTTCATTCGTTTATTCTTCTGAAGAGTTAAAGGTGTCAGGAACGGAATTCTTTTTTACGATCGTTTACCGGAAATGATACTTTTTGATTTCAAATATAACTAAACAGAAAGACAATGTGTCAAGTGGTGTCATTAGATTCTGTGAATAATGTGATTAACCCCATAAAAATCGTCCATCCATGTCTGTTGTTACCAGTAATGTTGATCCTGCAAGTGAAATCACTGAGAGACATCGTTATGTCATGCACCATGAAATTTAGAATCCTTGCATAACGACATGATGTCAGTAGATTTTATTTTGTATTGTCGCCTAAACGTACGGAGATTTTTAAGTGGTTGAATCCCATACGATTTGACCGAAGCTTAAAAACCAACACGAATCAATTGATGTAAACAAATATTTAAAAAACAAACCTAGATAAATCATTCTTGGCATACTACTTTGTTGTAGGAGACGAAACTTGGATCTGTTCACAGTACCCGAAACTAATCCAACACTTCACTGTTTGAAATGCTGAAACGAACAACAGTTGTTTACATGAGGAGTGTTACCAAACCCATGATTCATTGTTTCTCTGCTTGGACTGGAGATGTAACTGTATCTTTAGGAGGTCAATGGCCTGTAAATACTGAGTAATACACAAACATTGGTTTGAGGATTTCGTAAGCAAACTAAAGTTATTTCATTATTCTTCATCAAATAAAACTAGCTTTCATTTAGCATACGAAACTGTTGATTTCTTTAGTTATTATTTCGAATTAAGGATTCAATGTCCTTATTTACCTGATTTAACAAATAATGACTTCTTCATTCCTTTATAGTCTTGGTGAGAGATTCGTGTCACCCACAGAAGTTGTTGACGTAATCTGGAAAGAGGTTTCTTCAAATTGGTCCAACATAAATACCGGATGAGCTCATACAAACAACTAAGAATATTTTAAACATAGGAAGGACTAATCTTCCGAGTTTTATATGAAAACACCAGCGCCAACTTAGATAGTAATGTGCAGAAACATTTCCAATTATCTTCGTTTATAATTAAAACACATAGAGCTCTCCAAGGTTTAGTTCCCGGGACATTTCACATTAAACTCTTCCAGTCAGCAAACCGTGAGTTCGATGTCTGTAATACACTGCTACCTGAATATCTTTTGGATATAAGCTACTTGTCATTTCTTATTTAGAAAAAAGCAGAAGGCGGACCAGTAAAGTATGCACATTCAATAATAATGTATCTTACCTCGACTGCTGTAATGACATAAATGTACACCTTGTCTCAAAAAGGTTGAGCGCATTCTTTATTGGTGTTTTGAGGCAAACATTTTCTAAGTCCAACTTCGGGTATCTTCGGAAAATAGTAAACCAGGTTCGAACCTCCAAGCCAGCCTTTGCAATCGGGAAAAAGTTTACAGATGTGTTCTTCTTCTAAATAATATAATAAGACTTGTTATCAAGTGTTGAAAAAAGCAACATTGATTGAAATACTTAATGATACAATATTTCGAAACCTTGTATTAATGTCAGCATTTGCTTGTTTGTCATTTAGCTCTCCATACGTAATGGAACATTTAGATACGTTAAAGAATCATTCCATATGTAAAAGAATGCTCAAAGTTAAGACATAGAACATAATTATCGCGTGAGTACTAAAATAAAAGTCAAAGTAGAACAAAAACAGCGTTTGTAGTGGATATGAATGTCATAATTATCTTGAGAGCCGTTATACATCACTAGAAGCATGTTTCCAGAAGTCCTTGTGTTAGCTCACTGGTAAGCTGTCAGATTTCAAATCATAAGGTTGTGGGTTCGATTCTCTTCTGGGTCAATGCTTTTTTAAAATTAAATTTTCCGCAATGCATGAAAAATTATATAAAATAATTACATTAAAATACATCAGTTGTAGTAATTATTATCTTTAAAATATAATATCTGAAATAGGTAGGTGTTCACAGTAGGTTGGTATTATATATGAGAACCTTAAATACAAGTTAGGAAACTCGTTTAATAGCAATAAATAAATCATGTAGTGTATTTATTTGCAGCTATTTGTCATACAGATGTAACTTCTCAATATTCTCATTACAGCATGTCATTTACATTCGTGAAATACAGTATATTCCTACGGATATATAAAGTGTATAAACAGAGTATCCAAAGTCGGATCCTGCTTCAAGACACATAACTTAACGTCACGTGAAGAAACACAAATGCTCTTCAGAACGGAATGTCGTTACTTAGAGTCTCATTCGAATACTCTGAATATGCTTTGGTATATTCATCTCTCTCTCTCTCTCTCGCTTTGTTTATGTGTGTGTGTGTGTGTGTTTCGGAATATTCCAAGTCGAATACAACATTTGCAAAGTATATGAGCATCATTGTCATCTAATACCGGAAATTGAAAGTCGTGTTTCTTCAGGTTGCATTTGCGGCTTTATGTTAGGTCAGTGGTAGAGCACGGGCTTGGCAATGAAGAGGTCTTGAGTTCAAAGCTTGCAGCGAATTATCATTTTTTTGTTAGTTGAATTGCACAGAAATCGGATACAAGGTGTGGTTTACTACTAGAAATATTTTCAGAAGCGTTTAGGTAGACCTGAAAAGGGCTGTTTTCGGGAGTTAAGGCGGGAACAATAATATTGTGCCCAAGACCCTTCTGAATTTATTACACGCCCCATTTTTCTGGGCATGGAATCTATTAAATGGGTGACAAGTCTATCTTCTTCACCTACCTCCAGACATGCTTCGGAAACAAGATGCCACAGGTCATCCTGAGTTCTGGGTGGATAGGCATCAGGCCAACTGTCCCTTAGAGTACGCTTCACTTCTGTCCACATATTTTCCATAGGATTGAGGTCTGCTCCACGAGGCGGCCAGTCAATTAAATCATCTCAGGCTGCCCTGCGAACCATTCCTGAACCACACGGGCAGTATGTATTGGCGACTGGTCTTGCTGGAATTGAATTACACCATCAGGCTGAAATACTCGTACAGATGGCACCGTGATATTACTCATAATGTCTAAGTACTGTGCACTGTCCAGATGTCCTTCAATTCTGTGAAGCTGTCCTGCTCCGCGACTGGAAATCCAACGCCAACATGAAATAGATCATGGCCACTGCGATTGCAAGCAGTCATATATCCAGGGTCATATCGGATGCCTCTCGGACGATACACAAAACGGCGTCCCTCATTTGATGTTGTGAATATGGATTCATCTGAGGAAACTACGTTTTCCCAATTGCGACCCACATTCGCCTGTGCAAACGCGAGACGGTAAATTTTGTGGTCGTCTGAGAACTTTTCCTTCACGGCAGCAAAACGGCCACGTAACCCAGGATGACGAAGCCTTCCCAGAGCTGTATGCTTACTTCCAGGAAAGAGAGATGCTTCCCTTAGCTGCCTAGACGTCTTTAGTGGGTCTAACCGGGCTTCGTTTACTACTCTCGCACCTTCGGCTTCGGTTGACACATGCGGACGACCAGGAGATCGTAAATTACCAGTCTGACCTCTAGCACAATATTTCCGAATCAATCGCCTTCCTGTAGAGGCCGGGACACCTACTCGCCTGCTAGCTGCAGTTGCAGAATCCATAGTTACCAATGTTCTGAGCTGTGAGCAGGAAGCAATAGGTAAAAGCTAGTACCTGACGTGTGATTGGTTACTTGCACGACACGCCTATTGTAGGGACCGACTTGGTCAACGACTCGCGAAAGAAATCTGAAAATGGTGCGCCGTAATAATAGTATTAAATACAGTTTTTATAAAGGAATATTAATACATACGAAAAGCTGTTTAAAGAATGAATTGTTATACTGACTTTACACGTATAAAAACATATACCATATACCAAACAGATTGAGCGATATGATGATAGCTGTTTTGAGACGAACACTTTCGAAGTCCAAGTTCAGGTATCTTCGGAAAACAGTAAACTAAAGCTGCTGGTTCGAACCTCCATGCCAACCTTAGAAATCGGGAAAAAATTTACAGATATGTTTTTCCTTCTGTTAAATATAACAAGACATGTTGAAATGGTATTAAGTGTAGAAAAAGTAACATTGATTGAAATACTTAATGATACAATATTTCGAAACTATGTATTCACACTCTCGTTTCGTCATTGTGATTTCCATTTACGTATGAAAAGAGCATTTACGTATGAGCTCAGTTATATTACAGAAGCAACTTCCGATAAGCGATCATGTTAGCTCAGTGGTGCACCCCTGAGCGTTTAAATCGTGAGTTTGATGCCCGTTCAGGTGAGATTCTTTTACGATATTCTACTTTCCTCAATGCATGGAAATTATGTAAAATAGTTACATTACAATTCATCAGTTGTATATATCAGTTGAATATTTATATTCATATCATTTCACTACATAAGTAATTCTTATCTTTAAAATATAACATCTGAGGTATTGAGAGAAAGTCGGTATATGTGAATATTAAATACAAATTAAGAAAATCGTGTAATAGCAATAAATAAGTTATGTAATGTATTTATTTGCAGCTATTTTCATATGCAGATAACTTCTCATTATTCGCATTACAGCATTTAGGTAGAGCGTATCCAAAATCGGATAGTGGTTCAAGACAAAAAAACTTTATTTTTAATATTTAAATATTATTTTGAATTTAGTTCTGATAGGAATACTTTTATTTTTATACATAGCCCTACTGTAAAGCACAATAAAAAACAAGTCTACTGAACATTTTCAAAGGGTGCAGGGTTCTTTAAAAATGAATTTAAATGAAAGAGGTGTGATATGAAACTAATGAGAACTGTATATAGAAATACTAGAATAATACACATGCAACGAAACCTGCACATTGAAATACAATTAAAATTGAAACCTAATGAGATACCTAAGCATGGTATAATTTCACTAGTGCAGCAATGCCCGGTTCAATCTTCGTGACGAACATTATCAAGCCATTTTGAACTGATAAGCGATTTCTTGTCTTTGTTTCAATGTTTACCATAAAAAAAAAAACACTTTCGCCCAGGTACGATATAGCAAATGGAATTATTACTTTTAAAGCAGCAGATACCAGCCCTGGATATTCTTCTCCCCTCGTAAGGCAGAACTTTTCCAAGTCTTCGTTACAGAAAACCAGTTGCAAAGACTTGTCGCATGATCATTCTATTATTTGCTCAAGATGTTGAGGGCTTAGATCAGATACGTTAATGGCCTCTTCAATGAAGGAGTTTAACATCCATCTTGAACCAGCACCTTCGTCGTTGGAAATACAGATATTACAGTTACTGTATCCACTGTCAGTGCTGGGCGCCGAAAAAAGTGGACACATATTTCGGACGAAGTGTGTTACTCATGTTAGAAAAGTGCATGTGCACATGTATAAAATAGAAGGAAAAACGTAATGAAATGTGCTCAAAATCAAGGAAAAGCCGGGTTTACTTTTGAAAATTTTATTGAGCTTCGTGCCAATCATGGTGGCGCTTTACAGCTAGTCTGTCGACCTCATTCATATGTACGGAGACATCGTCGTATACTCTCGCATCGGGCACTGATTTTCCATGCGACGGCACTGTTCACTATAAACAAGAGATGGATTCTACTATTATGGAAATAGGTATGTTAAAAATCCTACACAAGTTCTTATAAAACATAAATTATAAAAAAGTCGCTGGCAAGAGGATGTGATAAAAGGGGATCGTGATAGGAATTAGATTGAGAACCAGTGGCCTAGAGTACACAATAACACACTGAGGAAGGCTATGTGATAATATATATATATATATATATATATATATATATATATATATATATATATATATAAAACAGTATCACGTAACAGTTTCAACACAATAACTGTGTCTTCATCAGACTTCCACTCCTTCTGGCTGCTTGGGAGTTGGTCATCACTTATATACTCTCCAGAGATCAACTTTTAATTAGGCTCCGCCTCTTCATTAAAAAGTAACACCTGTGTGGCTTTCACTTTCACTTTTTAGCTGGACACGTGTCCAATTAAAAGTTTACTTTTTTTGTTGGATACATTCTGTCCTCTAATTATCTTTATTTTTCTTATTAATTTTTCCTCTTTCTTTTTTCTTCCTTTTCATTTGTTCTTCTTTAAGCAGAATCTTCTCGCACTCTTTATTTATAGAGAATCCTGCATTCCAATTCATCACCTTGTCTCCTGCCTTCATAATCTCCCTGACTTCCTTCCATTTTCTCACCAAAGTTCTGTTCTCTACCTCTATGACCTCTGCTCCTTCCCACCCTATCCTGCTGTTTGTCTCTTTGTGATGCTTGTATATCGCATTGTTGTCCATTTTCAATCTTACATCATTCTGGTGCTGTTTAATCCTTTTGTGCATTTTCTTTTTTGTTACTCCTATGTAAATTTTGTTCCACTCCGCGCATTCTACACTATATATTACTCCCCTTTGATCTTTGCCCGCTACTGCTTTTTCCTTGGTTCTTCTTACTAGTTCAATTATTCTGCTTCCTCCTTTCCTGTACGTCCTAATTCCTGCTTTCCGAAGCATTCTCTTTATCTTCTCTGTTTCTTTGCCTATGCTTTCTATTCCAAACCATCTTTTGTTCTTGTCTTCTTCCTCTTTCTTTCTCTCTCTTGCTATGTCTCTTGTGATCTTATCCTCTTCGTTGCATCTATTTCTCCTTAGCTGTGTCCAGAACTTCTTTAATGTAATTTTAACCACATTTGTTACAGGCTGACAAAGAGTGCTGTCGGGTTACCTATGGTGAATGAGAGGGGGATACATATAAAAAATTGCTAGAAAATGATCGATATTAGTGTCGAATTCATAGTTTTCGGGTTCGCTTAGTTAAATAGAGTGACTTTCGATTTCGCTTAAATCCGATTAAGCTCTCATTAGTAGGTATGGACACAAGCGACTCGACTCGACTCGCTTCTTTGAAACTCGACTCGACTCGAAACAGATATCTTTGAGATCTACTCTTGAACTCGGCGCGAAAAATATCCTCCAACTAAACTCAGATTAGAGTCGAGTCGAACCAAAACGAGCCAAATCCTGTGTGTAGTCCTACCTAGACAATACATAGAAAATATAATTATTCTATTATCAATTATACTACTATTACTACAAATAATAATAATAATAATAATAATAATAATAATAATAATAATAATAATAATAATATTTTATGACAACACCGTGTATGAACATGAACGATAGACGGTTAGTAAAGGAATACTAAAAGGTAGTTGACAGCCGACGTCGGTAGTCATGAAGTCTATAAAGCAAAGACATCGTTCATTGCCCTAATCTGTAAGCGTCGGTAGACTACAGATGGTTAACTATTGACCTCTCGCCAAAAATTGGTGGCTCCGCAGCGACGATCCGAGGTGGACCCAGTTCCATTTTGAAAACTTTACTACCAGCGGAAGAGACGCGATGAAACGCCAACGAACCACAAAATTACTCTTCCAAAATATGTTAAAATGCCTACATGTGTGATTTGTTTATATTAAGGTGAATCAAAAAAACACAAAACATATACCCTGGAGTGGACGCGAACTATTAATATTACGATTACTAGGCACGTATTCCTCTGACTTCCCCACGGAAACGATCATAAAAAGCTTTCTTGTTGAAATATAAATCATTGACCTCATAATTTAGCCAATCAGACAAACCCCTACATCTCGATTTCTAGGTGGTGATACCGTGAGCCGTTTCAGATTTATTTCTCTCTGGTGGGGTACTATCTATGTGCAAAATTTGTGCATAATAGCCGACATGCATCTTCGGTGCATCTTATCTTTAGTACAATTTCAACCAGAGATGTTGTGGGTCAATGAAAATTTGATCCACGACACACCATGACCCACTATCACCCACCACCCAAATGACCCATTGGCCCAGTCTGATGCATTATCCATCGTGATCCACTCTGACCCACCACCAACTATGAACCGCTCTGAATCGTTGCGAACAATTACGACCCACCAAAACACATTGACATCAAATCTGACCCTTGATCCACGTCCTCCTCTCCATTGACTAAAGAGGTTACACTTGTAATAAAACAAGACCGCGAAATTATCACTTATCGGAGTTTGAATTTTTACCGTCAATGGCTCAAGCACCTCTCTGCTACAATACTGACGGATCTGACCTTTATGATATATAATGGCAAAGTGTTTCTCATCTTCCGAATTAAAATGAATTTAAATTTATCATATATAATTATTTCTTTGTTGCCTTACAGACACATTTCAGTATAAAATAGGATGAAATTTGAAAGTCTCAAATCAAGGAAAAGTAGACCAACGTAAAAAAAGAAAGAAAAACAAATTTTCTATATAATTAAGCATGTCGTGCTAATTGAAAGTACCCATGTAATAAAGTTTACAATACAAATTTATGGCCATTTTTCTTTCAACTTTATGGCTTGATTACCTTATGCTCAGAACGCTCCATATATTAAACACCAGCTTCAGCAATTATAAATAGAAAGCAGTGGGTATAAAATTCGAAGAACTGTAGTCTTCATTACTCGTTTGGTTTCTCAACTAAATCAATCGTTTTTGATTATTCTTACAAATCAACCCACTACCAATTTCCAATATATAGAAAATGCACCCCCACCACCCCGCTCATAAAAGACAATTTAAAAAAATGCCACGACATATTCTGTTTATTTTTAATAAGAAGTTATATGCTGAATTTCAGCTCTTAGTTGAACGGTTTGTGAGATACTCAATTTTTCGCAAAAATTCGGATTTCTACTCCCCCTAGGGATATGTATTATAATGAAAGTGAAACGCGTGTGATAACTTCGCAGTTGGGATTGGGGCCTGATTATATACCAACCGTCATTTCATTTGACTTTGCAATTTGACCGTGATGATTACGCAGACATAGTTACTTTCAATTTTTAATAATATAATTCATATGTTACAGGTGATTCAAAAATATTTTGTCAAGCAGTTAGCTCCTCTAGAAGCTCACAGGATGCATCCCAAAATCCAATTCTACTATCCTATGAAAATCCAAAAGTAACTGAACATTTTACATTAGAAACAAATGACAAACTGCAAAAAATGGAGATCTTGAAAGTAAAATGTAGAAAAGCTCACCAGTGTTCAGAAGATGTTGTCCACAATGCACTGAACAGAATGGATCAGAGGGTGAGTGTGAGTCACGATGAATGGTGCTTCGCAGTAGGTCACGTCCTTTTGACCCACAATCCACTGATCCACTCACAAATCTTGACCCATTTCACCCACTTGGCAACCGACCCATTGACCAACTCCATCTTTGATTTTAAATTGTGTCTTCTTTCATTTAAAAGACGAAACATACATCCACACAATTTTTCGTCGATTGCGAAGGTTGGCTTTATATAGTAGTTGAAATGGTCATTTATCTCACGGTAAGAAATTGATATGATTAAAACACCCATCTTGAAGTGGGTACAAACGACCTTCCAAAGTTATTAGAAACGCTCTCTCAACCCCGAAAACTATAAATTCGACAAATATTTAAGTAATTTTTGAGATTCTATTTTTATTTCTCCCAGGTCATAATCCTGTAAAGAAGGGGATCAATTTGGATGTAAACTCCATTCTGCGCATCACTATCCATCTCAACGACAGAGAAAATTATTGATAAAACACTAAGATCAGTCGTTTTACATTATCTTTATATGTCACACCTCCGAACTTCCATAACTTCATACTACCACAATATTTTTTCTCTTAGATTGAAAGTAATATGTCCCCCCCAGTTTGGTAAATGTTGCCCCAGACACTAAAGAGTTACGTTGGAATATACACTTATACAGAAACATTAAAATACTTAGAGCTGTGAGAGCAATGCCTCCGATGCTGCCCCTGTGAATTCAAAATCCAGCTGACATGTTCGTTCAGAAGTATTGCTATTTATGTCGGTGATAACGAAACTATGGACTCTACACTAATATTGAGTCGTTTTAAATCATTGTATATGTTACTCGACTCTCGACTCTCCTTATTAGATGTGCTAGGAGATTTTACTCCTACTGAAAGTTGAACTTAAAGGCCATCAGAACTGCTCCCATTGAACTTGGGGACCCCGAAAGATATGGATTCAACACTAAGATTGGTCATTTTCAATTACTTCAGCATGTCAAAATTTCACACACCCCTTCAGGGTGCTAATGAGGGCTTAACTTACGTGGCACCTGGAGTGCCACTCTTTATCTAATCCACCCCGAAAATTATGGATTGGACACTAATGTCGGTCTTTTTTTTTATAATTTTGATGTCAGCCCCTTTCATTTCTCCTAGGAGAGCAAACGGATACTGCCACCGTTAGGACTAAATTTGGTCTTAAATGACATTAAAAATTCTACCAATTAATTTAGCGACCAGTTTTGCATTTAATAGCTCGGCGTCCCTACGCACTTTTGCTCTCTTGGCACCCCTAATAACTACATATTTCACCGCCTCTTCATCCCGAACTTAAAAATAAAACCTAATTCGAATATGCTTAATTAGTGAATTTATTACAGTAAAATACCACTCACTACATGCTAAAGCTATAACTACGTAACAAAAAATAACGACTGTGAAACATGTTCTGAATTATTTTTAGATTTCTTACGCTATTATTAAACATATTAGAATAGTAAAAGAGGATTGTTCATGAAATAGTATATTTGCTCTTGATCTTTAAGTTTTTCATACGGAAAAATTTAAAATATTATTCGTTTTAAACTTTGCACTCTGCAAATATGTTGCCCTCTAGGCAATGGGCCTAATGTGGACTAATGGGAAACGCGGCACTGTTAGCGGCGCTGAAAACCTACGATTCGATTCTAATATCGGTTGATTTCGATATTTTTATGTCGCTACGTAACCACCCTGGGTGCTAATGGGAGCTTAATTGAACTTGAATTGAAAGTATAACTATCCACCTAAGCGACCACGAAACTATGGATTCGATACTAATATCGACCCGTTTCTAGCATTTTTGATACTAATCCCGACAGTACTCTTTTCCAGATTGTAAGAAATATAGTTAAAATTGCTCTAGATATATCAAAATTATGTTGAAACACACACATAATCCATTTTTATATTCTGTATAAATAGAGTGTGAGCGAGCGAACGAGAGAGAGCGAGTCAAGGCTTCACCATTTCCACATTGCAAAAGCATATATCAGGATTTGAATTGAAAATCTATGTAAAGACTTTCTGCTGTGGCATGCTTCATAAGGAGAATTCAGTCTGCTCACGTGACCTTTGGGGTTCTTGAATTTCTTGCGAACGTTGCGACTTTGGATTCACTGTTTATACCCTCTCTTTATGCATCGAATAATTTTTCAAGAACATAAATGACATGCTGTATTATGAATGTTGAGAATTACCCTGTTTATGACAAATAGCTGCAAATAAATACACTACATGATTAATTTATTGCTATTAAACGAGTTTCCTAACTTGTATTTAAGATTCTCATATATAATACCAACCTACTGTGTACACCTACCTATTTCAGATGTTATATTTTAAACATAATAATTACTATGTTCTGTAATGATTATGTTATATATATACATCTCATGTATTTTAATGTAATTATTTTATATACTTTTTCATGCATTGCGGAAAATATAATTTTAAAAAAAGCATTGACCCAGAAGAGAATTGAACTCACAACCTTATGATTTGAAATCTGACAGCTTTCCAGTGAGCTAACACAAGGACTTCTGGAAACATGCTTCTAGCGATGTATAACGGCTCTCAAGGTAATTATGACATTCATATCCACTACAAACGCTGTTTTTGTTCTACTTTGATTTTTATTTTAGTACTTACGCGATAATTATGTTCTATGTCTTAACTTTGAGCATTCTTTTACATATGGAATGATTCTTTAACGTATCTAAATGTTCCATTACGTATGGAGAGCTAAATGACAAACAAGAATGTGCTGATATTAATACAAGGTTTCGAAATATTGTATCATTAAGTATTTCAATCAATGTTGCTTTTTTTTCAACACTTGATAACAAGTCTTATTATATTATTTAGAAGAAGAACACATCTGTAAACTTTTTCCCGATTGCAAAGGCTGGCTTGGAGGTTCGAACCTGGTTTACTATTTTCCGAAGATACCCAAAGTTGGACTTAGAAAATTTTTGCCTCAAAACACCAATAAAGAATGCGCTCAACCTTTTTGAGACAATGTGTACATAATTCAGTGTGCTTACTGAAATCTTAATTCGAAAGCTAAGATTCTTTCAATTATTTAAGATAAGGTTATTTTTACTCCCTATCCGGTTTATGTCTTTTTGACCTTTGTACACGCCATGATGCTTAGAAAAAATTGATCATTAATGAAAACATATGGTCCATCCGAGTGATAAACACAAACGCACAAGAATAAATGTATGTCGTGTTGCTATAACTGATCTGCAAAACTTATTGCACATAAAATTGAAACTACAAATATTCTTTTCATTTTGTGGTCTTATATTATTACACTTGCTTTGTTCAATGTAAATTGAACCAGTTAATGCACCTATCATTTCTAGAATACCGATAAAATAATCATTTCTGGAGAGGCCTCGAAGAAAAGTTCCCCAGCGCACCGCGTTAGTTTGTTGTTTCTGTGAGAAGATTACGTATTAAAGTTAGTGAAAGAAACAGATAACGAAAAGAACAACCTTTTTAAATAAAGCGTTTTGTGTGGAGGGAATACAAGAGATATGATAAAACAGTAAGATAAAAACGAACAGAAATAAATACGCATACGTTTTACGAACAGGTTAATTTTTAATTAACTGAGGCGAGGAGGACAAAAAGGTAACGATGATAACACTGCAAGATTTTTCGATGCTGCAAGTAAAGAAGCTGAAACCATAGATCTTGATGCTGGATATACTTCATGCTTTTCAAAAATTGTGAGTGCTTCTTTAAACTGCTATTCTGTAAGAATACAAGTCTGTAAGACATACTTTTTACGCACAGCTAATTTGTTGGCTGTGTGACACATAGAGAAAAAAGTACATGTGAACACAAGTTTTTCATACTTGGCCATGGAATCGTAGATTTACTGCTGACAGATCATTTACCTGAACATGTCTCGAAGGCTAGTCATAAGAAATATGAATATTTCACTCAAGAAAAACCTTAATAGTTATTTCAAATACTGATATACTGTATGATGTTGATATGATGCGCTCTCTCGACCACAGAAAATCACCTAGGAGGGCCAGAAAACTTTTCCGCAAGAGATGAACAAAATCCTCTTTGTTCCAAACATTCATAAAGTTGTAAATAAGGACTGCACTGATAAAATTGATAAGTATGTCCATGATAAAAATGGCTGTCGTGATTTACAGTATTGATAAAAAGTACTCTATTATAATTTTTTGTGTATTATGTATCATTAATTAAATGTGGAATTATTTTCCTCTTTCCCATGTATTTGACAGTCTTCGTTCATAATGCGGAAATCAGGCATGTTCATGTAAAGTTTATCTACGTCTTAACCTCTTATGTAATATAACAATCCAAACAACTACCGCAACTATTATTTTTTTCTATCTAATAATGAAGCCTTTTCCTATGTGTCTGTCCCTCAAATTAGATCAGGTATTGTTATTATAAGGTGTATACACTTTGAAAGTTGTTTTGATATAATTATGCAATTGTGTATGCCAAGAGTATTGGAAGCATCGCAATTAATGCTTTGTCATCCGATCGAAAATTCTCAAAATTAAAAAGGCGAATTTATCTCTTTCTGAATATTATTATTAATAATAATGTGGAATATGACATCTTTAATAATTCTTTGAGCGCACGGTGGATCAGTAGAAAAGCTCTCACCTCTGATGCGCGGGGTACCTGGCTCGATCCCCGGCTAAGTAAGTTTGTGGTGGACAACATCCTGTCCGTGAATTTTCTCAAACTAAACCAGTTTCCTCACGTATTCTCCTTTCACCATTTACTTACATTAATAATTCATCTCTCTCTTAGTCATAAGGGCTATAATCGTGGACAGTTAAACTAAAGGAAAGAAAGGAACGACGAATTCTTTTGTCTTCCTCACCCGAATCGCCGTATGGCATCAGCTAATAAGCTCGAAATGTCCGGTTACTAAACATTCAAGAAGGAATCTAACCATTCATAATTGATTTTGTTTGTATTTGTGGACAATTATGAATGATTAGATTGCTCCTTGAAGCTTTAGTAGCAGCGCACTGCGAGCTTATGAACTTAAGCTAGACGCCAATTCGGGTGACGAGGACTTTTATGTCTTATGCAAAATTGCTAGTAGGTTTCTTTTACCTTCCCAATTAACCTCACACATTGGGCAGAAAGAAACCTTCGAGACAGTTATTCATACAACACATATATATATATATATATATATATATATATATATATATATATATATATATATATATATATATATATATGTTGATATGTTGTAGTAGTACCGCTCTCTCTGGAAACGAGCGCCAGCTTAATTTTTGTTCTATCCCGAAATGTTCTACAGGTATTATAGATATGACGATGATCTAATTATCATAGTCTTTGTAAAAATATTAAAATAAATAACAATTTATTAAACTAAAGACACCGCAAAAATTAAGTATTCATCATTTACTTAGAAATAGTTAAAACATGTTCTGATTGGTGCCACTGAGCTACTAGACATATTAAGATTAAACAGAGTTCTACCATACAGTGGAGCTGTATTTTTTAATTGAAGTTAGAGAGGCGAAGTCATACTCAATCAAATCTATCGTATCATCAGCTTAAGGAAACATATACTTATTTCAACCTCAATGGAAACAAATACCGATAGAGTTAAAAGAATAGTAAAAGGGCGGAATTCATCGCAATTACTTTTACTAGATTAATAGATAGACTTATTAAAGAGGAAAATTACATGTGAAAGACATAAATTCATTTCAAGAATCCAGACAAGACGGTGAGCAGGAACTATAAAAGTGTTACTTTAGAGTGTATTATAGAATATTCCCATCTTTGTAAAAGTTGTTGATGAAAACAGAGTAACAAGGTTTGTTCTGTCAAAATAAGTTACCCTTCATATATATATATTTTTCGAGATTGTGCTAAAACATGTTTAGCAAAACGAGAAACACAGGTTTAAATGAAACATAAGCGATCAACTACAATGTGCCCGACTTTATTTGGAACAGCAGGCTAAATCAGAAATTATTGTAAATGTGACCCCGTTTCCAGCTACTACTGTAATAGGTAAATCTGTCAATCTAAATTGCCTGCTAACGGATAAAGTAAACTCGCCTATAAATGAAAGGAGAGTCAAACTCCGGAACGGATTCCCCATTGGTAAGGCTTAATAAGGCAAAGTATATTATGGCGGCATGTAAAGTCGTACTATTGCAACTTATGTCAAAGTTCTGCCATGGTGGCAAACTACTAGATCAGATTGAAAGAAAACGTTGTCCGTTGCCATAGAAACCGCCGTTTCCAGGGCAACAGATCTTGTCACGGTTAGCCAATTGTAAGAAAACGGTAAAAATAAAAAAAGTAGTAGTAAACGAAGAAGAGCAGTGTAGAGGAGTCGCTAAAATTAATTATCTTTTAACGAGGGCGATTACTAAACAACACCTACTAATTGAAATCATGATTATTTTCCAATAAAGTAAATTTCAATAAACTTTCTTATTATTGTTCGTCCCTTAATGCATACTCATCTCATGGTTAATTATCCCATATCGGACTCCCGAAGAAAACTCATCGAAACAACTTATTGACCGTGCCAATAGCGACTACTCTCAGTCATGACTCCGTTTTCTTCCATTCAGAAATAGAAAAGAAAGAGAAGAAAGTAGAAGGGTAAAAGAAGGAGGTAGAAAAAGGAAGAGAAAAAGAAACAAATAGAGTATTTTATTAAGAAATAGATTACTGGATAATTCCGGAAATATAGTAAAAGGTCGGGAAAGTCGTTGAAAGACGAATCATTCTAAATGTTATTAACGACTACTCAATTTTGGAATGCTTCGGAATAGACACATGTTCCCTCATACCATCCAGACCTAGCTCCAGGCACCACGATCGTGGGGTTGCCCAGATCTAGACCAGGAAACGAGAAAATCGAAATCATTTTTTTTGTAATGTTATTCCAACCGGTAATTGATAAACATCCAGCATCTGAACTCTGTTCTCTAGGATCGACCACACATATGAATTAGCCAAGAAAGAAAAAAAAATCAAACTTATAAACTCAATATAAATTTATGTATCGTATCAATAAGAGTTTCAACTTCCTGGAAGAAAGATGTCGTATTTAGGCTCATCCTGCTATTTTCGTTTCACTCCTAGAGCCGATTTAAACCATTAGTAGCGGTCCTTCATGACCTAGGTTATTTACCTTAACACATATAATAAAGCATGACACATATATTATAGATGTTAATATGACAAATGATATAACTAAAATTACTTAAATTAAATCTATCTGCATTCACACGCTCACTCACTCAGGACAGTGTATATATGGTTAAAGGAAACCAACTAACTACAGGGAAAAAAATAGTTTATTACATTCATAGTGGGAAAAAAATAATTATAAAAAAAATATTAAAAGCAGAAGTTCTTGGTTATATATCAATAGAATACATAGGGTTATACTTGAGTAAGTCTTTATACATTTGATCATATTGACAAATGGAAAGAAAAAAAAATAATTACATGTATCATATCTTAGGCATGCTAAAGCAAAATTATGATTTGCGACATACGCAATGGAGACACTTATTTCACTTAAAAAATGGACAAAGAGGAAAGAAAAGAAAAAAACTTTTAGATGTACTAGAACTTATGAGTCTCTACCTCACATTGAGAAATAAAATATTAATAATTCTGAGCATTCAAATCACAAATCACGCACTACTCGTAGTGTCCAAAAACATTTCGCTCCATTTAACTTAGTTTGTGTTTATATATATATATATATATATATATATATATATATATATATATATATATATATATATAACTATTGGTTTATAAAAACCATTCATCAACTATATTTAGTTTGTAACTCTTAGCAGTTTATATCTGCACTCGCACACTGTAACATTTATACCCATCTAGGGATTTTGAAAAATCACTTTCGCCAGAGGATGTTTCTCCTCTTAGACAGTCCATTTCCAAACTTATTAATTGGATAAAATTCAAGTTACTTGTTTAACACTGGGACACGTCATGAAACCTTTCCTTAGAATCCCTTTTGCATATATGTATATATGGTTCGAATTTAAAACGATCTTCCACAGGTGTACGGAGTATGATGGTTTAAATTGAGGATAAAAAACACTGGTCAAGTCACAGGATGCATATGCAGGTGAGAAGGATTAAAGGTACACTTTCCACAATGGTTTTAGGTAGGTAGTTCAGGGATAATATTCATTATGATGTGAGTTACGTTTAGACCTGCCGTTACTTCTTAATACGTGCCATTAAATAATTACATAAGTTATCATTTACATCTATTCAGAAGAAAAGGAAAATTACTTGAGTGCACGGCGGTATTCTTGACAAATTCTATATTCTTATATTCGTCTGAAAACTTACTGGTAAACTATAGCAACCAATACACGTTTGGGGGGATAGACACGAGCGCTCTTACATATATCCATATAATACATTTAATATCATACTTTTACTTTAAAATCATATTCACATACTAAGTACATGTACATTTCGACGTATTCATTTATCTATATATATATATATCTATATCTATATATATATATATATATATATATATATATATATATATATATATATATATATATATATATATATATATATTTATATTTAATAATCGCGCACACATTTGAAGTAATAACCCCAACAATAATTTTACAAAAGGTTGCAAACATTGTACAAGAAAACAAATGACTTCCGACATTACATATAGAAAAGAATTGAATTTTTTATCTGATACCGCGCGTCTATAAATTTTAACTTTCATATATTCAATTAGTGCTTAAATAATTTTAAAAAAAAACTTTGTGAGGCAGGCACGTAACACAGAACATTCCTAAAGATATAACTAGATAACCTAAAATACAATTTCTGGGCCCAGGTTAACTACAAGATAAACGAAAACCAAAACAGAAAGGAAAGTGACCAATGGATTAAAAAAAACTTAAAGGGACGACGGTGAAAGAACGTAATTGAAGTGTCGTCAAATATGAAGTCGTTATTCATTTTGGCAATAGGTCAAAATGTGATGGAGGACCCAATCATTATCTACTTTATCCATGAATCGTGTCTTGCAACGTCTCAGCTGGTAATTTCAGATCAGAGTTGTACGTTAAATAAATCGTAAGCGACAAGTTCAAAATCGGGGGGAAGGTTGAAATTTAAAAAAAAACTCTAGAGAAGAAGTAGAAGAAGTATAGGTAAAAAGAAAGGAGATAGAACACTACAACTACGAAAGATAAGTGGTCGAATTTACGTATACAACATACTATAACCAAATATTCTCTTTTATGCCAAAAAGGGTTCGGCTTACCAAATAAATAGCCGATAAAAGATCTCTGCGAAGATGAGACAAGTCTGTGTCCCCGATGGGATTTTCGGAAAGACAAAGGCTTTAGGGAAATCCCACCACTCACCGTATCCGGTCAACACCCTTGCAGATCCCGGAATCCTCCGGAAGGTTGGAGTAGAGTCTTAATTTGGAATTTCAGAAAAAAAAATCATCCGACCTCTCCGAAAACTGAGAAAGGATCTAGAGGAAAGTACGAAAATTAGACCGAAGGCAATGAAATAAGAGAGACCCTAATTATGGATTTGCCAAAAATAAAAAAAAATAAATAAACTGAATTTTGGATCGGTGATTTCTATTGCCAAACTTCACCGATAGCTCCCCTTCGCAGAATGCGCTAAATTCTGAGGCATCGATTAATTTCCATCACTATCTAGTTTGAAAACTAAGAAAAGAAAACGAAAATATTCAAGGGGGAGGGGTCGATGCCCGGGTACGGTATAATAAATTTCAGTAACTAATTGTTTTGATTCTGTAACCCTGTCAGAGCTGTCGCCTTCATGAATACTGTAAGCTAGCCCGAGTAGGTAACGTGAAGGAAAAAAAATCTCACGGAGCAGGATATTAAATATGTCCAGTCAGCGATTATATGATGCTACCCTTGCTATCAGATGGTATTACTATGGTTGATCATTACTATAACACATCAAAATACAAAGTATTACCATAGTCCGACTATATATCGCCCTCCGGTCCGCGTGATATTCCGGTGCAGGTGTCAGAACCTGAGATGCTTGTAGCTATACGTATCTATTCAATATATATATATATCAACACGTGGCGAAGTATTCACTGGGCTACTATATATTTAACTATATGGGTGTCCTATCTTCTATATTCATCTACTACAATATTCATGTACTTCATATTCATATTCATATTAATATTCATATAATATTCATATCGTCATCTTTTTCATTTACTACGACGCTATATTCTACAAACACCCTGTCTCCTCTATCTACCCCCAGCCTATATACACATTTCATCATAATACTTTAAAATCTATAGTCACTACAAATATTTCCCATTCCGATCACTGCATGACAACCTCACTCGAACTCAAGACTCTTTCACCACACACACAATACTATGTAATACCTGGCAGCTTATTAAGAAAGAAAAAAAATCCTACATATGTTCACTGAAAAATAGAATTATCTTCGATAATATTTAATGTTTATGAAATTCTGACAACAATGAAATTATTCTGCAGCCACAAAGAAAGAAATGAACATTTAATATAATTTCAAAGCGAAGAACTAGCATCATATCGCCCGACTTCTGTTAAGAAATTACGTATTGTTTATTTACTTAAATATTTCGATTTCTAGACCAAGCAGAATGTTGTAATTTTCAGAAAATATTAAATTTGGGTCACTTAACCTAACTGTACATCCATATGGGCTGGGAATTATACCTTCTAGGTTTTATTTCGAAAAGAAAGGTCAATTCCATGGAAACTAAATCACTAAGAGCATCGACATAAGAATGACGGTTATTACTGACTTTTGACACTAGGGGCTAGCGACGATATGATCAACCCTTGAACCACTGAATGTGACCTTGTACACGGAATTATTGTACTATATTACGTTCACTTTCAAATATTGTTTATAAGTTCATTTAATGACGGAATAATAAAAAATAAAATTATCGCATAGTAAATACTACACTGTCGATATTTAATTGTCTCACACACTCTTTCATCACTTAACTACCACTACTACTGATACTACATTACGAACACATACATGCCACATCCATACTACACACTATATTAATACATGTTATACTAATAAATATACACAGACAACATTCAGATTTTACCATTTTAAATCGGCTCTATCGGTTTACGAATGGAAAGGGAAAGAAAGGAACAGGGCAAATTGGCCCTTGTATTCACTAAATCACATTCTTAATTCAACCTGTTTAATCAACGCCCCCGAGGGGACATATCAAAGTGTTGACTAACAATAGGACCCCTGCCCTGAAGGGGCAGGAACCCGGAACAAACTACATGTTCAACTCATCCCGCTGGAAGCTGTACTCCCAATTTGGGAGTAGACAGGAGCCCTCTTGAAACTTTACACGTGCATTATGATTACTATCCTAACTACAAAGAAATTAAATACCGCCATGTTACTAATAAATAAATACAAAAAGAAATCATATCCGCTACATACACGAACACAAACGGCAGTGGGGCAGGCCTAACGTAACTCGAAAAGGAATAATTTTAAGGATAAAAATATTTTAAGGGGTAAAACACTACTCTTCCGAAACTGTTTATAGATCTTTGAAAACAACTAACAAACTGATGCACATCACAGAACCTGTCCACCACTAATTACATCGGCAAAACATGGCGTCACTGAGTTATGCTTCCTATTTTAGTTCTTCAGTCCGGTTTTTTACTATGAAAAATAGCAAATTATGGCTCCTTAGCTTCCTGGATGGTAGTTATTCAACTATTATATTAGTTTTACCTTTTACTGCAGCTTTTCTAGCTCATTTCTGTTTTTCTGAGCTGGAAGATCCGACTCTGGCTGTTGTCAGCAAAATTTTCAGGCATGGAATGGGAATAATCGCGCTCTAATATCATAGCGTGGGTGAATCCTCCAATCAAAACAAAGCATTTTTGGCGGTGGGGCTTTGAAACGAATAAAATTTGGTAAAATCTGGATTAAACTAGATTTCAGAAGGACCTAGGTATCTAAAAGAGAGGTGAAGGGTGGTCCTGAAAATTCTGTCGAATTTTAGATTGGTTATTTGATCTGAAAAGTTCCGTCCAATAGTGGACCTATGTTTTCAGATCGCACTGACACCGGAAGAATTGTAATAATCCAGAGAGAATGTGAAGTGGAAAGGAAGCACTTTTGTGCGTTTCTATTTTAAAAGTGAGGAGAAATTATGACCTCTATCCATTCAGATCCTGGATAAGCTCTCCGTCAGAAACTTACGTTATGTACTCAGAAAATACATAAAGATATACATGTTTACTATTTGTTATGACTCGTTCTCTATTGATGCAATGGCTTTGAAAAATTATCGCTCACTGCACATTTCATTTTTACGTTGATAGATTGTCCTTTTGTTTTCTGAATTGCATTTTTCGAACATCGTGAAAACAATAGTATAACAAAAGAAAATATTCTTGTTAGCTTTCAGGTGTACAAGACATAATCATGATATATATTTTTTAAATGAAATGTACGATGATTTTGCGTCTAAAAGAAATTTTCACAAAAGAAAAGTGGGAGTCAAATCACCCCACATGAGTCAATTTTTTTTTCATAAAGTCTTCGTAGAGATACTAAAACTGAAAACTAAAAAAAAGTGAAGGTAATGTTGAAACGAATAATATAAAACATCCAACGATTGTATAAAATAATGTATGCTGTGAAACAAAATAAACATTTAAACAACATTGAGTTTTCTCTGGTGTATCCAAAGTTTATCTGAAAACAAAATCGCTTTATAACTCTCCTATGTTACCTATCACTCTGTAGATACTTAATGAAGTGTTCTCAATTATTTAGTCGTTATTCTACTTTTTGCATTTTGCTACACTCACAAGTTTTGAACAAACTAAAGCACTTGTAGAATCACATACCTAGTTTTTAAGGTAGCAAATATCACTGCAAAGGTGATTGTCTAACTTTGGAGGATGTGAAAATTTGAAGTGTGAATGCACCTTTTTTGCTTGTATAGAAAGTAATTTTGACAAAGGTGAACTATGCTAAACAAAAGAATCCATTTTAGGTGAAATAGATTTGCGTTTCTGTTTGCACTTGATTTGGGTAAATATTCCGAATCTTCCTATTGATTGTATTGAAGGTACTTCTAAGATGATAATTATACGCTGTCCTGAATTTTGTGACGTATATTTAACAGATGGTCAATTGAAGGAATAAGCAAGGAGATAAAGCAAATACAACGATGTAGTTGTTCAAGTGAAATCTTACATACATATTTCCCACTAACCAAACAGCGTCTCACATCCATAAACATATTGACGAGGCTATAGATTTGCAACTAAAATAGCTGGAATCTTTTCATCTGTTTGAAAATAATTAACTGGGGAAACAGTATCATCATTGATAATATCCTCCGCCTTATCTTGGTTAAAGTAATATAAATATACTATGCTTTTCATTCCAGCAATTCTATGGTCAATAGTAAACCGTCTTTCATGACCACCCGAATTATTTCAATTCTTCCTTAGTCATATAAAACACGTTGATGCTTGGAATACTGCCATTGTGGAATTTGGGTAGATCATATATTTTCAACATTTGCTTACTAAAGATCATTGTAATCTCTCATGAGCAACTATAAATTATGTTGTTTCTCTAACTGCATTACAAGAAAATCTTTTATGCTTAGTTCCTAGGGAAATTCGATTAATGCCAAACTTCTCTTCATGCAGACATTGTTTTCTTTAAAATAAACAGAGCAGCTAATCCATCACGAAAATAGTAAGTTAACTTAAATCTCCCTTACTTAGTTTCCAAATACACAGTAAGTCATTAGGAATTCATAAATATACTGGTGGCATGACAAAGGCAGTCACTTAAACACACATGTGTTCACACTCTGAAAGTATATTCAATCAAACTACATTACAGACAGGTGCAATATGGGCATTCTATTCTCTTTATGAAATCCCTGAGCAGCCTCTTAATGATTGTTTCAGCTGTGTACATTTTTGACCTAAAATGATTGTTTGCCCCACGAAAAGTTTTTTTTATACATACATTATTGTATAATGTTTCCTTCAGGTGTATGCCGTGTCTCTAATGAGCTGTTGTTAGTAAAAATACACAGTTGTCTTCAATACTATCTTTTAGACCATAATCTTTCAGACAATCTAACAATAAAACAAAATTTCATTTTCTCCTGGGCATTGCTCACAGCGTTGCAGTATACACTTTTCTTAATCAGTTTCGTATAATTAGTTTTGATAAGAAATTGGTGTTGCAGCAGTTAACTCCAGTTACTCAAACAGAATTTATACAGGTAAAAACTGTAATAGACCATTTAGTTTTAATTCAAAAAGAAAGAAATAGAAGCTCATTTGCCTCCCATATTTCTTACAATAAGCTATAGACGTTTGCTTGTTATTATACAGTAATAGGCGTATTACCTAACTAATTTGTTCATCGTAATTGAATTGCCTTTTTGAGTTAACTATGTAGTTCAAAATTGCCAAATTTACATTGAGTATTTCTAGTTGTTTTATTATGGTGTTTATTTATGAAATTGATTCGTGGGCACTTGTAAGTATGTATTTTTGTGTCACGAAAGCAAGATGAATTAATTTCGCCTGATTTTATACCCACTGAACAGAATAAATTACTTAGAAATCTATCACGAATTATTATAACTAATAGGTCTTGAAGTATGTTTGTATCCATTAGAACACATGGTTCTAAAATTAACCTTTGTAGCGTCATAAGATTAAAGTATGTTTTTTCAACCTGTAGTACGATAAGAAAAATCAAAGGGAGTATAGTTAGGATATTATCACCCAAAGATATTTCCATACTTGCATGAAGAAGTTTTTGATTGTTTATTGAAGAGAATATATTTTGATAAAAATGGACAGTAGGTACTACATATGGACAGTAGATAAAACGTGTGGATCACATAGGTGGAAGCCAAAGCCACACTTCCCAGACTTCGTTGTACCAGCGCGTTCAACACAAGTATATTGTAGATTAAATTTTGGATAACCACATTTCACAAACATTTTGCTCATTACTTCAAGAAGTATATTTCTTCTATAATGTTCTGATGCAACATTAAATGCTGTCTAACTATACAAGAAATGCTACATCTTTCAAAACACTTTAAAAATTTTAGCACTTTTGCAAAGCGTAGGAAAAGTGAAAATAAATATTCTCTTCTTCAGGGACTAAAGAAGTTTTCTGTTGATAAAATTTTTATAGGAACGTCAGAATCGAAGCTATTTGTCCGCATTACGATCAACGCTACTTTACAAACACTGTCTATCCTAAATATAATTTGAATAATACCATATCTAGAAATAAGTTAAAAACAAAAAATCTATAACAAGAGGCAAAGTAACAAACATATCAGAATAACAAATAGAGAAAATATTTAACAATATCAATTAATACCAACTGTGGTAACAATAGAAAACATATATAATAATCACAACAGTAAAAACTAAATAAAATATCAGAAATCAACGAATGAGGTGAACCTTTTCACACGAGGCAAATTGTGTCAAATCAATATACTTAAGCTCGTGATATATTTCGAAGCACCATGTTATATTTCGAAGAAAATGAAGGTGATTACAAACAAGTGAAGATTTTAGTTCTTTTTGAGGAACGAACTATATCTCTAAATTGACATACATGCTGCGTAAGTGTTAGGCCGAGATGAAAGGTGAACGGCGAAGGAGGTGTAGTTTGCCGAAGACCAAGACTGATAGAAACACTCGGGATTTGAGATTCCCAGTATTTGATGTGAATAGGGTAAGAATATGTGAAATTTTGTCGGGAACAAGATCTGTTTTGGTGGATATGTTGGATGTCTGGATTGCCACAGTTTTGCAAGAGGTAAAAGCAACAGTAGCAAATGATATAGCAAGTGAGGGAGGGTTATTTTCCTTTAACCGACGCTTATCATTGGCAGCATATACTTTCTCAACACCCATTAACTCTCGGATACGTGTTTCACGTTAAAATACTGGACAGTGCCGAGACCAAGTAGGATGCTCAGCATTGTAGTTCAAACAAAAGACTCGGTAGTTGTAAAAGTATCCGCACCATAACTACCCTGTCCACAGGTTGCACAAACAGCTGCACTCCCATTATATGACGTGCTGGCGTGTCTGAAGTATTGATATTTGAAAGAGCGCAAGAAACTGGAAATATAGGGAGAGAACTTAAGTCGTTAGTATCTAGCCTCCACGTAAATTGGAAATGTGCAGAACTGAAGGTAAGAATTAATGACTGAATAACAACGAGTTCACTTGGCATTGTATTTTCGAGGCGAGCTACGTCTGCAATAGGCTGGTCAAAACACTCAAACTTAATCTCTTCCGTGGCATTTAGGAGGTCCCATCTTCAGTAGACCATGGAGTTCTACCAACTAGTTAACTCGTCCAATGGTAGTCAAGTTGAGCTGCTTTGCGGTTTACTTCTTATCAACATTTTCTACCAATAAAGCCCAATTCTGTAATTTCTAATATCTTTACCATGTCCGGCGTTATAAGTAATACATTTTAATAATGAATTTTTAATAATAACTGAAAAAAAGACCCCGAAAATCCGGGACGAAAACATGAGGCTCCGATGGTTTTGATTTAATTATTTTTTAAACTTTTCTATGTTTGATTTTTTGCCCTTTTTGATATTTCAAAAAACTGGGACACTGGCAGCATACAAGACGAGGCTGGAGTGGTGGCAGTCCGCCTCAAAGGGAGGAAGACTTATTCGGAGCATCCTCGTCCCAAGACTCCCACCAAACATTACGAGAGTCCAGTAGTGGTATTCGTGACTGAGAGGGCGTCCGAAACGATGCGGATGAGGGATGATGCATCAATGGCGAATGAAGCCGCTCTCTTAGTAACAATCCTCTTCGACGAGAACGGTCCTCTATATAGTAGGAAAGCTACAGAAGTGCAACCAAAAAAGACATTGAAAGAACATTTATCCAGAGTTGTAGAAAAGCACACTCATTTGAGCATCACGTGGAATGAGCTTGTTTTCCATACGTTTTATTACGGCCTAACTTACTTTTACAGAAAAGAGTGTGAGTTGAGATTACGGTTTGTTGGGGGCATGAATTGGAGTGAAAAATTACTCTAAACTTCACGCTCAATTCTGCGTTTACAAATTTTCATATTAAATGCTAATGGTTAGCTAAAAGCTAGTTATTTTCATCTATGGGAAGACAGAAACTTAGTTGTGTTTGCACATAGCCTTATAAAGTTACTATGAACTGCATTCTCAATTCTATGAACATTAGAATGTAGTGGTAATAATCATAGACTTTACAGTGAAGAGCTGTGGTTGGAGGGATTAACCGAACTTTGGAAATTCTTATAGAGTTTTAGTCTTTTTTGTA
This sequence comes from Thermobia domestica, assembly GCF_964235325.1. Lineage (NCBI taxonomy): Eukaryota > Metazoa > Arthropoda > Insecta > Zygentoma > Lepismatidae > Thermobia > Thermobia domestica. The sequence goes on along the minus strand of NC_137456.1, from coordinate 245,468,425 downwards.
CCGCAGTATTTCTAGTGACTTTCAAAATATAATTCAATATCCACATATACTGATATATATTAGTAGTATAGTAAGATAGAAAGTTTTTTTAATCCACGAATGAAGTTTTTCAACCCGAGTAGAGTCGAGAGGAATGTATTAGTCAACAACCGAGGTCGAATGCCACATGAACTTAGAAAAATCAGCTATCCGCGTAGATGTATATTTTACAAATATACGCATTGGCAAATGTTTACTACATAAATGTGCATGAAACGTACATTTTCTGTATACATATTTCCTACTACTTTGTACAATGGCAACTAGGTTTAACGCATATCTTGTAAAAGGTATCAGACATTGTATATAATGTCTAATACTAACACTATGGCAATAGTACGCCACAAGTAATCACGTACTTCGTAACCTATAAAATATCAATTGCTAATCCCGTTTTCACCTCGTCAATCTTATTTTAATGAGCTACTCGTTCTTATACATTAATATTTACCACAAACAAATTTTTATATATTTTCAGTATCCATTCTAAACTTAAGATTACATTTATCAATGTCCTTATGACATAACTCACTGATTATCTTGTTTATAGAAAAGTAATCAAGAAACTTCTATTGCTTTCCCACCCACCGCATTCGAACATCAATATGTTACCTGGAAGATCAAAAATAGTCCCCATCAACATCAACGACCTTCTTACAACGTTCTGATAGGCCATGGGTTCCTTCGCGATAGCACTTGATGTGTCAGGAAGAGAAAAGGTATCGAATGCATTTTTGCACCTTTGAACTGGCGTCCTGTAAGGTCCAAGGGACCGAAAGCTGATAATCGAACGGTGATAATCAGAGAGTATGGCGGATGGAATAGTGTTTCCTATTTAAAGCATAGAATGGTGCCCCGGGTCATCCTAGCCACGTGAGGCTTACCGTTGTCCTGTAACAGGGGGACATCTTTGCGAGTCGGAAGTCCTGGATCCAGAATTTTCATTTTTATGAACACAAGACCACTGTTGAGAGTACGCAGTTGCATTGATGTTCTGACCATAAGGTAGCAATACCCAATGCACAACACCGCAAGCAGTCTATCAAACACACAGGATCACTTATTTCTGGTGCAGTGCTGGTCTCGGACCTTTTGAAACCGGTTAATGGGATAATAAACCAATTATGACGGCGCCATTGAGCTCCATACAGGTCCCATCAAATATCAACACTCTGTCTAGAAATGGCTCCTTCCTAAGACCTAACAGCAAAGCAACACAGAAATCTGCTCGGGTTGGCTTCGTGCCGAGTCAAATTATGCGGGACCCATAGACCCAACTTGTAGTGTTGCCCAAGTTGATGTTGGTGCTACCAAAAGGTTTCTCCATTTACACTGTTGTAGTCGCATTTCCTTACATCTCTGGCCATTTTTCGCTTCATTTGCTGCCTGCAAAGCTTCATTTTGTGCATGTGTTGGTCTTCAGGCACGTGGTGCGTATTCGAGTGTATCGTCACCGTCGTTATAACTGTTAAATTCCCGATTCACTGTCCCCGTAGTCGCTACACTCACCAAAGTCTCAGTCTATCTTCCACCATGCTGCAGCGGCAGCCACAACCAGGTTGTATGTTGATATACTCACACCGACAACTGGCCTTCGCCTTAAATTCATTCACTTCCAACTGAGAGTGTTAGGTTCAATTGAACACAGACTTCCACAAAAAGCCACAAGTCTTTCTTGGTTACAGTTTATCATAATAATTTCATCATTCTTAGTCCCACAGACTAACTACCTTGTAAGCAGTGCTTAACGTGATATATGCTGATATTTGTCACATATACCGCCAACACTTTCCTCCATTAGTTCTTCAATTAGCCAATTCATCTTACATACAGTTGCTTTTTCTTTTCTTTTCTACTTCTTTCAGCTGCATTCTCACATTTATTGTTTACTTTCTCCTCTAGTCGATCGTGATCATTTGTGCTACTAGCGGCATCAACCACTGGGAATCGTCCCTTGTACTCAGTGAAGTTGGAATTATTATATAAATCTCATGATCTTGATTTTAACATTATCTTATATCCATCTACGTCAACATCCTTCGTCTAGTGTACGTTCTGTTTCACAACATTACTGTTCTTAATTTCTAAAGGTTTATCATCTAACCTCTTTCGTTTTTCTTCTGCCCTCTTGCATTTTCCCAACGAAGTTGGTGACCAGATACTATATTCTTCCATTCTATTAGACTGTACAAAATATTTACCTTCCTCTATTAAGATTAAGTGGCTGGAATAAATTTTAGAATTGGACTGAGCTCTGCTGTAAGTTGACTTAGAGACTGGCTCGTGTGTAGCTTTCGGTCGAGGGAGAAAAAGCGACCTTACGACGCTTGGTATTGTTTTGATATGTAAAATCTGAATTAAGTCTTTTGGCTCTACACGCTCGAGTCAACTAACCAAAAAATTCATTGATGACTTCTTTTACTTTTGACATTCAAATTTCCGTTCCGTGTGCTCTACTACACCTTTTGCCTAGAAGGGCTGTTACAATGTACGATTCCGTAGTTTTCGTGTTGTACCCTTTATTCTCGCTTTGAAACACATACTTTGGACATAATTATCTGTTTTAGGATCTAAACTTCTTCTTTTAATAATGTTAGATGGAAGTCCCGTTGCACAAAGTTCCGCTCCATATATATTTTCGTACCACAATGTAAGGTTTATATTTTTCCCTCTCCTGAAAGCGTAGCTCCATTTACGTTGGAGGAGGAATACACGAATAATTATAAGGATTACACTAAAAGATATTTTTAAGCTGTAGTTACACATAGCATATAGCCTCGCTACTCAAGCAAGACGTTAAAATTCATATTAAGCTGCAACAGCATACACAATTACTACTTCTGTCACACAAATTTCAACAAGTTCGAATGTAACAACATTAACAACAACGAATATAACAACAAGAACTACTACTACTGCTACTACTACTACTACTACTACTACCAATAATAATAATAATAATAATAATAATAATAATAATAATAATAATAATAATATGAATGTAAAATTTACATATTAGCAATTGCTTTTCCTGAACCTTTTCTATTTGATATATCTATTCTTATATTTCATGCTCATCGTCCTACTACAATATATAATTATTTAGTACAGTGGTCTGAAACATCAGATTCGAGTCAAGAAGACAGCTAGTTTAGGGTTGGAATACTTCTGAAGCCCAATTTTCTTTCCGGTGAAACCGACCATATTGAATACGCTTCTGACCTCCTTGAGATAGTTTGAAGAATCAAACTAGTTTTTCAGAGATTAAGAAAAGCTAACCTGAAATTTCACTCATGGAAATGCCATATTGCATATAACAAGTTAGAGACTTTAAACTTGGGCGAGATGAGCCATCACCAGTTCCATCAAAAATCGAAGAGAACAATGAAATTCCCAAACCAAAGTTTTCAAAGATTTTCGCTCATTTTCAGATTGAAGTAAGCTACTATAGGGAATTCATAAAACATTTTTCTATCGTAGCTAAGGTTCTTACCGAATGATGAAACCCTCAGTTCCATACCATTTCGGCAACGACGAGAATTCGAAACCATTAAACGTAAGTTGTCAGAAACCCTACTCGTTCAAATGTTTAATCCAAATCCCCCCACAGAATTACATGTAAATAGAAGCCAGGAAGACATTGGATCAGACACAGATTGAAAATTAGAAAAGACATCTTACTTCACACTTCAACATAACTTTCACTAAACAATGGTCCAACTATTCCGTGCCAGAAATTGAGACTGTATTTTTAGTGCAAAATATTCTTCATTTCCATGATTACTTGAGCGAGATTAATTTCGATGTGAATGTAGATACAAGTAGTCTTTGCTACTTACGCAATCTCACTTTTTATTTAAAATATTTAAGACGGGCAGTAAAACTACAACAATATTGCTTCAATGTCTTGCATATACCAGGAGAAAGGAAGTATCTCCTAGATTGTTTATCAAGGTATCCCATGGTGAACTATCTTCTGAAGAAACCATGGAAGTCAAAGCAGAAGAGAACCTATTCTTTTAATCCTAAAGGAAGACGAAGACAACGCGAGTGGTGCTGTTGCACGCGCTTATGTGTTGAAGGGGTGTGTATCGTATAGAAAAATGGGAGAATGACGTCAAGATTTTCGTTCCAGAGTCAGAAATTCAGAAAATTCTTCTACAAGTTCATGATGTGTATATTATATACGGGTGACACCGTTCACGAAAATTTTAAAAGTATTTCTTCCAAATTTACTTGGTAACACAACATTTATAAATTTCAGTATGGAAGCTCTGAGATTTTTAACCCATACTGTTTGTTCATTTAAAATTTCCTTCTCCCTTTGCATGACATCGCGCTGTAGCCCTGGAATACTGAACCATGTATGAGGTTTAAAGGATAATAATGTTTCTGAAGGTACCTTGTTTGAAAGTTTGAATATGAGTGTAAAAATACACAATTGATTTGCTCAATCCATTATTGAACCATCCTACGTGTCACCTTGTAAATGAAATCTTTGAGCTTTAGACTCCATGGTTATGCCGGCTAGGCTTAAGGAGACGGATTTCAACTTTTAGTTTGATTGAATTAATTTTATTTTCAGTATTTTATTTACTTAGTTGATAGAACTGCTCTTTCTATCATACTGTTACTTTGCGGGTGATACGGCTGGGTGTGCATTAAACAAATACATGTTTCAACATCAAAATTCTTAAAGTTCATGGATGTATATGGTGGTCCATTATCCGTAAACAATTCGTCTGGATAACCTAACAATTTTAAAACTTCCTGTAATTGTTCCATATTTTTCTGAAATTCGTCCCATTTACCACCCACAAATTGATCCATTTCGAAAATACATCATTTATCAGAAACACAACGAAACTAAAAATTGAGAAATTATCTATTGTAGATGTAGCCCCTAGCACGGTTTGTTTGTAGATGGCCAACAATTATATTTTGTTTGGACAGGTGAATTCGTCATTGCCTGAGAGAAATGACACTTCTTTACAAAAGTGTGTATATTACAAATGAAAAATGGCCACAAAACTTGAATTTTCGCCGGATATTCTCTACACCCAAATGATGAATGTGCACTCTTTCTCTCTATCTATATATCTATTTCTATCTATCTATCTATCTTTAGATATCTCTCTCTCTCTATATATATATATATACATATACACCGTAGTTTGCCTTATACAATAACTTTTCCTTACACATATAATAAATTATTTTGCACTTAAAATTCGTAACGATGATTGACAAAAAATTTATGCTCCTTATCCTCTAGAGGGATTGGCAGTTTCCTAGGTCGACCATTTCTTGTCCAGTTTAGTATGGTTTGCATCCATTTATCTTTCTGCTTTTCTCGTAAAGTGTCCTGTTTTTTTTTTAGGAGATACATTTACAGTTGGATCATGTAGTTTTGCGTAATCTTTTCATCTTGCGTAGAAATATTTATAGGAAATCTGAACAAAAAGTTCGCAACTCTTACCTCTTTGTGATATACAATTTCAAAATTATAATTTGTTAGCTGGAAATACAATCTTAATAAGCGGGGAGTAATAATAGATGGATGTGTTCTTGCTACAAAAATCCATCGAACGGGCTGAGAGTCTGTTAGTCTTAAGGGATGAATTTATGGAATTTCTTTATTGCAAGTACAAAAGGCAAAGCCTTTCGTTCAAATTGTGAATAATTACGTTGAACCTTAAATAAGGATTGCTGATTCGCATAAGACTTCTTGTAGTGTGTTCTTGATACTATTAAATAAGAGAGAGCTCCTTCGAAGCTAAGCGGTTAGCGTACGTGCCTTTGGCGTGGAAGATCCAGATTCGATTCGCGGTGGGAGCTCATGTGGATCGGATCCCACGTTAATCAGTAGGTCCACGTCTCATGTAGCCTCACTGCTGAACGGGAGATTAAACTCAAATTCAACTCAAATCAACTATTAAATAAGTCAGCTCCCACATAGTATGATGAAGATCTATCATAATTAAGATCCCAAAAGCTTCATTAAAAGGGTAGCTAATTGGTGCCTTTAAGATGTTCTCTTTAATTAAACCAAATTCGGTTTTATGCTTTTTCTCCCAATTCCATCGAACAAGTGTATGAAACAAATAGTTCAAATTCTGAATTTTCATTGATAATGGTGGCAGATGTCTATGATAAAATTTACCATTCCCAGAAAAGATTGTAATTCTTGGATACATTTTGGTGGTTAGTATTGGTTATAATTTGCATATGGCAGAAAAAATCTTATCGCAGTCCAAATCGTTACATAAATATTTCTCTTATTATATTTCTAATCCATTCTAAGCTTAACAGTGTACCCCAAAGTTTCTTCCAATAATTTCTTTAATCTGTTATAAGACTCCTCTGACGATTGACTTCAAATCAATATGTCATCTAGGTACGTAGCAAATCCTTGAGAGCTCTGCAGTATTTGGTCCATAAAACGTTGAAAATTTTGAGGGGAGTAATTTTAACCAAAATGTCACCTCGACTGCTGAAAAGCCCCAAGGTGTATTGATTATCGAATATTTAGTGGAGTTTTCGTCTAACTTACCTCTAAGTGTAAATACGCATTACTGAGGTCCAACTCAACAAAATACTTAGATCTCCCAATTTTATTGAGAATATCACTTATTTTCGGAATCATATAAGCACACTTTTCAGTATATCGATTGAGAGTCTGTTTAAAATCAAAGCAAAAACATATATCCCCATTTTTTCTCGAACTACTGCGATGGGCGTAGACCAATCCGAGAACTAAACCTTCCTCCATTCAAAGTACATCACCTATCCACTTCCTTCTTCACCTCATCCAACAGTGCGTATGGGAATGTCTCCTTGTTTCACAGGAATGCTTACTTTATATCCCTTCACAGGGTGGTCAATATTATCCGAAAATTTCGAATCACACAAGAAATTACAACATATTGTTTATAATACTGATCCTCTGTGCTTTCGTTCGCAAAAGATAAAACTGAATCTTCAAAAATTATCTAAATTTTGCAGCCTCCACGTTTGAGTAACTACACCTAACCTATTTCTACCCACGATGGGAATAAATAAGTCATGCCTAATTTCAACATGAGATAAATTGTATTCCTGACTATGAAATTCAACACTAACATTCACATAACCGAAAGTTGAGATAACTGATAAATCTGTGTTTCTAAGTGAACTAGAAAAATTTCGGTGAACTAGAAAAATTAGAATAGAACTAAGTGAACTATTTTTTAACGAGAACCACTTCTGCTGTTGCTCTAACTTAATGGCCGCTACTACCACTCCTGTGTCCACTGGAAATTGCACCTCTCGATTGTGAGGAGAACAGCAGTTAAAGGGTTAAAGAAGCAGTTAAAGGGTATGATATATTCAGCTTACTGTATGATATACTACCGACTGCGCCAAATATTGCTAGCAAGAATAAATTAACTCGGTATTTTTTAAAAATAATTAATCACCGTTTAATCAATTAGAGAAACCTTGTTCCACTATTTCACAGGTGAGTAACCGCTTAATCGTTCAAAATCAATAAACAACATATCTTAAATAGTAGCTTTATTATCAATCTGTAATTACATTAGCTCTCTCATTCAATCTGTAATTCCATTAGCTCCCTACATATAGCTCCATTCGCTCCGTTCCATTAGCTCCCCTACCCTAACGGAAACCTTCGTAATCAACTTGTTACTATTCAATATAATCTTCATTAACACATTCAATCCATCTGTAATTCTATTACATTTTATCTAGCTATTAGTTGCAGAATCTGCAACATTTTTCAAATCATAATACAATAAGCAAATTCAGACAGTACCAATAGTACACATTTTACCCTACAATCTAATTATAATTTCTAATATCCAACAAATAATGTCGAGTCCTAAAATGCACGAGTCTTTGTAGTATATTGGTGCTGTATGTGATAACCTACGGTATCCAACGATGTCAACACATGTGGCTTGCTACTGACAGTTATATAGTTATAAACACATAACAAATTGAAAATACCGTTGATCGTCGCCAGTATTCGTTTATTACATCCTCTAAATAATTTCAAAATTTCTTATTTATAACAGTGTATCCTTAGAATAATCCTCGGTAATACCCATGTGTTGACACTGTCTGGTGTCGTCAGTATTACCATAATATGCTCTAATGCGGGGAAACAATTGTATAAATACAACGCATTATTATCGAGAATGTCAAATATATAATTGTTGTCAATGAGTCTTCTTGTTTCTGGACACATTCTGACGAATCCTACAAACTCATATTTCCATTCCTTCACAAACAAAGTTCGATTTGATATTACTTCATTATTAAAATATAGTTTTAAAAAATAATGACTTTCGTGTTTTTCAAAATTCACACAACCTCGCTCTAGAAATCAATATCTCAAAAATGTATGTTATCTTTCAACATATCATTTCATATAAAAATCATAAATGTGTTACTTCATTCCAATATATAAACAAACTTGCAATAATAAATACTAAATAATATCGCAGAATGGTCAACTACGTAATATTTTAAATCATGACGAATATTTATCTTAAATATTTTATTCAAATTAGGGATACGCTAAGATATGTTGCAATTATACACATCAAAACACAAGTTACCTATGTATAGCACAGAAAAAACATTTCGTTAATAGTAATTAATCACATACAGTAGTAATTACAATAAAAAAATTAAAGCACTCTAGGATATCAACCGGCTTGTAGCATGCAGTACTGAAAGGAACATAGTATTCTGAAATATATACTTTATCAACATCACGAAGAAACATAGGTTTATTTTCTTTTAGTTTTCAAGGCGGCAAAAGTAGCATATATAAAAATGTCATTATAATTACTAAGTGCGTAACATTATTACAGATTCAAATAGTAATAATATATCATTAAGGTAACCAAGAAACTTCTGTCGCTTTGAGTGGAGGTGTGTGTTCAATTGTCTCACACACCGTTAGTTGAATGTGAATGGAGATAAGGCGAAGGTCAGCTGTTCGTGTCAGTATTGCCAAAATACTACCTGGTAGAGGCAGTTCAGCCTGAATTTCCATAAGAGTATAGTGAGTATTGGACCTCCACAGTGCGTCATAAGGGCGTGTCGCTGTATAACGTAGCTCAAGAATATTTGCCAAGATTGGCGCCAACGAAGAATTTCCTCCAAGACAGATACTGTTGAAGTAACCTAAGTATAGGTTACCTCACGAATCTCTTGCCGCAATTGACGCCAATGAATAATTTCCCCCAAGACAAACTATTTAAATAACTTCAATATAATACTTCAGTTACTTTTATATTACCTGTCTTGGAATAAATTCTTCGTTGGCGTCAATCGCGGAAGAGTTTCCTGAGCTAACCTTTACGAGTTTAAATAAGGGCCAAGCGCCCTTTCAGCGAGGCGAAAGATATACCAATCATTTGGCGAGACTGTCCTGACTAGGCGGACACTGCGGCGGTGGTTAAACATGTTTGACGGTTTTGACGAAACATTCGAAGACGTACCAAGTGTCGTGGGACTAGCAAGTATACAAAATGAAGATCTTCAGGCAGCGATTGAGGCAAACAATGGCCAGACATGTGATGAACTAGAACTACAATTCAGTGTGAGTGGATAAAAAATTCTGCAGCACCTTCATAAACTTCGGAGGCATTACATGTTTAGTCGATGTCTCCCACATGATTTGACTCCGGGCCAGAAGACAACGCGAGCAGACTCTTTTGTTTTTTATTCTGACTCTTCTGGAGAAGGAGACATTTCTGGACAGGGTTTTGACATGTGGTGACAATTGGGTCCTGTACGGAGAACCACGATGCCGTCATCATTGGTTAGCATCCCATAAACCGGTTCCCAAACACCAAAAACCAACACTATACCAAAATAAGGTCATCCTTTTGGATTGATTGACTGCTCGCGGCTTCGTGCATCGGGAACTGTTACCAGCTGGTCTGAGCATCAACGCAATGGTGTTAGTAGTTGATCCGCGTTCAAGGAAATCTCAATAGTCTGTAGCCAGCACTTCTGAATAGCAAAGGGTTCCTCCTGTTACAGGAAAACGGTAAGCCCTTCGTTGTCAGGATGACGTGCGATACAATTCTACGCTTTAAATGGGGATCACTATTCCATCGGACATCCTCCTCTAACATTGCATTGTTCGATTGTCACCTGTTCCATTCCCTAGACAATCAACTTATTGAACGTCGTTTCAAATCTCTAGTAGAGGTGCAAAATGCACTTCACAGTTTCTTCGCTTCACGGCCCACCAGATTTTTATACATTTATGGAATCCATGGCTTTTCAGAACTTTTTCAGAAAGCCGTCAATGCTGCTGCGGACTAGCTTTGATCTTCCAGGTGCGACTTATGTGAAACATTGATGTTCGACTGTGTTTTGTTGAAAAGTGACAGAGTTTCTTGGTTACCTTTATATTTCATGCACAAAAGTACTTACGTCTAAAATAAGTGAACTTCAAACTATCAAGAAGATGAATCTATTTATACTAAAATAAGACTTTTCAGCAATACAGTTGATTACAACCACTATATAGCTTCAAGCTCGAATATTTTCTTCAAGTTTTACGTTTTTCAATAAATATTATTGGTTTTATAAATAAACACAGTAGTCTGTTTTTTCATGATACGTGGTATACAGGTTTTTAAATTCGTCACGCAGATATATTTTCTTTGAAATAAGTTGTTCTCCCAAAAATCAAAGGACCACCACTCCGATACTATTTGATTTTAATCTAGAGCTTAACCAAAGTCTTGACCATTTGTAAACTTTTGCAGGGATTCAACCTCCATACAACAGGCAATAGCCACATAGCCATATGAGAGCTTTCAAATGAATATGGATAAATGTTAAGGTACATAATTACTTAATTATTCACTTTTACTATGCTAGTTTTTCACATTAATGCACATTTTAATAATGCAAGTGTTGTATCAAATGTAAATCAATAATAATAGAAATACGAGTTCCTTAGGTTAAAAAGTGTATGCTTTCTGCAGCAGCATAACATTTAAAATACATTTCACTACTGACCCCTCGTGTTGTTTCTTCTTTAACATTAATTGAAGGCCAAATGCTGAAAATGTTTAAAGTTACGTTTTAATTTGAAAAAATAAAATTGCTTCTAAGTGTTGGCTGGAAGAAGATGTGACTTTGATGACCGTCCATTACCAAGAACTAAATCTCCAAAGGAAAAATATTTATCTGCGCTGATAATGTGCATAATGCTAATCAGTATAATGTGGATATGGTCACGTAAACATTTTACTGTAAACTTCTATATTTATTTATAGCATGCATTTATCTTTAGGTTCATGGACATATGTTTTAATCCATTACTTTTTGAACTAAAGCACTGTCACAAAGCACAAGCACACAAGCATTTCATGTTATTTCTTATCCTTACCAAAATTGACTATGAAAATGATCATGAAGTACATTATATTAAACTATAAAATCCTATTGAAGATACTTTGACTTCTTCTGTATTCAAAAAACCTAAAATATATCAATAACCTCTTGTAAATAATCAAGTGAGTATAATATTCAAAATGTTCGTTGGCTTTTTCTTATATATATATATATATATATATATATATATATATATATATATATATATATATATATATATATATTTCTTATTTCAAGCAAAAATGTTGTTAAGAAACTACATTTCTATCTACATTTACTATTACATCTTATCTTTCAAACATTTTTACTCCTGGTCACATGATGGATATGTATATTAGTAAGGCAAAGGTCAGCAGGAATAACTTGTCAAAGGTCTTGTTAGCTTTCCCACAAAACACTGGTTCACGAAATGCTTATGAGTATTAGCATTATCTTATTAGCCTTGTACTCTATGAAATGTAGTCTATGAAATCTTATATATCAAATATAGTAGATTTATTAAATCTTATTAATTTGTACTCTATGAATTTGAGTATAACAATATGTATCACTATATATGCATATGATTATAATTTACTAACTTTACAAATTGTTGTTAGACTGGTATGAATAAGGAATTATAGTTTTTAACCTTTCTGTTATTGCACGTCAATTGGTCACAACTTCCAATTTAATAAGCTGCAGGTGTTTGTTGCAAAACACGCTTCCCTATAATGTTCAAGTAAGAACTTGAAAATCATTTAATTAAAAAATACACATTGTTCTGATGGATCTTTTCGAAATGTTAATGACGACCTTGAATTCTGTGAAGAGCAAATTGTTTTGCAGTTGCAAACCTCAAGCTTCTTTTACTAGTTATATTAAAAGTTCTTTCCTACCTGCTTAAGGACCAAAGAAAATACTCAAGTAAAAATCAAATTTATTCTTAATGTATTATTCTTTGAATTTTTCTTAGTCATCATTAACATTGTTAAATATACTTCACATAATATGAACCAAGCACTCAACTTGATAATGTTTGGTTTCATATGTGTTTGAGGATAATGAAATAATAATAATAAACCAAAAAATATAACTATATCTTGCACTTACTTAAAAATAGGAATACGCTCCTTTGTGTTGAATAAAATACTGCATACTTCCATCTTTTGAAGTACCCGTAAATGTTACCTTCTGTTAGTGGATTAAAACAATTATTAATTACAAAGTAAATTTAATTTTTTATACAAAATAAACATTTGTCTCTCCAATAATATTCACAGAAAATTTTACAAATAATGTTTAAGCGTACATGAAAACAAAGATATGTCAAATAAGTAAAATAATACGATAATATACAAAACCAAGACCACTTATATTTTATTTTAATTATTTAAATTATCTGCCTATGAGGCTTTTCATGATTAATATTTTAGTTACTACTATATACTGTTTAATACAATCCCCAGCGTACACATATCTTTAGTCACACTTAGGGAACTGAATTCTACAAAATATGAGTTCATTGTTTGAAAAATAAAATGGTTTCCTTTCTATAATATATTTAGTTCTAGTGTGGGAAATTATGTTTTATTAGCATTTCGAACAAATGAGACATGTAATAATCATTAATCCCATTAGTACTAAGAAAATAATAATTATCACTGTAAAATTTTCTTCTGTAGCTTTTCACAAAAACATAGTAATCTTTTACTACTATGTACTGTTTAACCCTTTGGGGATCCTATGGTACAATTTGTACCATGTGCGTTTTTCATGGTACATTGCGTTATTTCTCTTCTAATTGAGCTTTTTCGTCCGTTTTTTTTTGTTTTCCAAGTCCAGAGGCATTGTAGAAGACATTAGGTATGTTCTCAGACCGTCCTGCGTCCAGACATAGGAGGTGATGACGTCATAATTTTGAATTATATATATTTTCCCTTATGAAGCTTATGTTCATTATTTTTTGGCGGGCTTATTTTTTCACGTAGAAGATTGAAATTTTGTACAATCATTCAGTCTACCGAGTAGTATTTACAAGATTTTTTCGGATTTCTGTGTTAAAAAAGGTGGGAACCAGAGGGGCAAAGGGTTGAAAAAAGGGAAATTTTTACCCAAAAAATCAAGTTTTTCCTCATTTTCCCGCCTTAGATACATGATGGAGACACGTGAAACATACCGTCTGAAAGGCAGTTCTATTCTGAAGAGAATGATTGTCGAATTATTATCCTAGGGTAATTAGGGATATCTGATGAAATTTGTGTCAAAATATACTTCTGTATAGGGAAGAATAGGACATGGTCGGTATATTTTTGCGGGCTTATTTTTCCACGTAGAATATTGAAATTGTACACAAACATTCAGTCCACCGAGTAGTATTTACCAATTTTTCAGATTTCTGCGTTAAAACAGGGGGGTCCATAGGGGCTAAAAGTTGAAAAAAGGGATATTTTTACCCAAAAAATCCCGTTTTCCCTCATTTTCTTGCCTTAGATACTAGATGGAGACACATGAGTCATACCGTCTAAAAGACACTTCTATTCTGAAGAGAATGACGGTCGAATTATTATCCTAGGGTATTTAGGGATGTCTGATGGAATTTTTGTTAAAATATACTTCTGTATAGGGAAAAATAGGTCATGGTCGGAACATTTCTTGGCGGGCTTATATTTTCACGTAGAAGATTGAAATTTTGCACAAACATACCATCCACCGAGTAGTATTTACTAGTTTTTTCGATTTCTGCGGAAAAACAGGGGGGTTCAGAGGCGCAAAAGTTGAAAAAAGGGATTTTTAGACCCAAAAAATCCATTTCTTCTAGATTTTCCCTCCTTACATACATGATGGAGACACGTGAGTCATACCGTCTGAAAGGCTGTTATATTATGAAGAGAATGATGGTCGAAACATGACACTAGGGTAATTAGGCATGCCTCAAGAATTTTTTCCCCTGAGATCATGGTGTTTTGCGGCAATTTTGGGCATTGTGGGGATTCTTGATAAAATTTCTCCTGCCCTTACTATTCAAGATAGAAACATGAGATTTGGTACACACATTTAGTTTACCAAGTACTATTTATCAGATTTTTAGGTCCCTACGTCCACACAGGGGGAGGGGCAGAGGGGCCCAAATTTGGGCAAAAATTCCCTTAAAATTTTCCCTTCGACATCAATTTTATCTCTCTTGGTATATGGTATGGGCATGCAAGTGATAAAATTTCAAAGCCAGCTCTATTCTGAAGAGAATGATGTATGAACCATGGTCCTAGGATAACTAGTGACGATGCAGTAGCTGCTTGACTGAAAGCCTAAAAAATAGCCCAAAAAGCCAGGATCCCCAAACAATCCACAGCGTACACATATTTTTGGTCACACTTAGGGAACTGAATTCTACAAAATATGAGTTGATTGTTTGAAAAATAAAATGGTTTCTTTCGATAATAGATTTAGTTCTAGTGTGGGAAATTATGTTTTATTAGCATGTCGAACAAATGAGACATGTAATAATCATTAATCTCATTAGTACTAAGAAAATAATAATTATGGCTGTAAAATTTTCTTCTGTAGCTTTACACAAAAACATGGTAATCTAAAATTTGACACTTGACGTTATGTAGAAATTAGTTCACTAAAATTAATTTATACTATCCTTAAGTGTTTCAAGAGTACAATACACGGAATAAGCGATACAATCGTTAGTGAAATATACCACGTATTTCTAGTTAATATTAAAATACTTTTTTATTTAAATATGAACACTTGTGAGGAATAAAATTCATATCAACAGAATGTATCAATATACATTTAAATATTGTACTCTAAAGGCCTAATTGCCAAGTATAGTAATGAAAAAGGAAAAAGAAGTTAAATGTTATGGCCGTAAAAGATGTTCAATAATAATAATAATTTGTTTCTTAGGCAATATTTTGTATATTTTTTTGAAGTGTGTGAGTCGGGATAAATTGTTAAGGCAGATTCCATTTATTGTGTTTGACTTCAACCTCAGTGCAACAAATTTTCTCATAAATACTTTTCTTACTCTACACTTTTCCGTTAATGCAGTTGGCTTCTCCTCGTCTTTAAGTAGATGAACCATGGTCTTAACAGAAGAAAGTACAACAACTCTAAGATGCTCATCATACTGGCTCCAATAAATAACCCAAAAACTCCTCCAACACTTACTGAAATAGAGCGTGACGAACACTTTAGTTTTATTATATGAAGATGTCATATTTGTACATTTAATGCGGTTTAACAAAATTCGTACGCCATACAAAATATTTTTAGACATGAAAATTGACCAATGGTCATATATGATATGAATAAAAATTCACGCCAGAAAGATTAATGCTACTTACGCAAAACTTAGTTTATTGATCAGTGAAATTATTTGCGAGACCACATATTCTGGTTGTTAATAGAAACTTGTTTCCGTCTCAAGCAATATACTAGTACATAAAAGAATGAAACTACCATATATAAATGCACCTTTAAGTATGGTCCATGCGTAATTATCTTTAGAAATTTGATATGAAATTGACAATCAATATGTATGCACAGGGCTATACCATCATCAACATGAAACTTAGCTTATATATATATATATATATATATATATATATATATATATATATATATATATATATATATATATATTGTGGCAGAGCCAGTATTTTATTTAAAAGAATTCATAATTTAATAATTAATTTTATTTATTTTTGAGGATATTGGCTTTTTGTAAAATATAAAAATTGTTTGGTGGAAGAGAACAACTGTCATAATTCAGGTCATTGCAAGTTTGTAAATTATATTATTTTTGCCGTCAGGAGATAAAATAAACCAAAACACATAATTGGTAGTCTGTGAATGCAGGAAATATATTCATGAAATGCGTCGGCTATAACATTCTGTAAAATTACGAGTTGCATTTGTAACATGTTTGTGAACATGAGACACATTCACAGATATGTAGAAATTGCCTAGAATCGGGAAATCAGAGCATGCCGAGTGTTGCAGTTTTTGTTCTCGAAACAAGGAAGAACTTTGTTTTTCCGAAAGAAAGGAGGACACACGTGCCTGACGTCAGACA
Source organism: Thermobia domestica (assembly GCF_964235325.1). Lineage (NCBI taxonomy): Eukaryota > Metazoa > Arthropoda > Insecta > Zygentoma > Lepismatidae > Thermobia > Thermobia domestica. Next base: position 245,451,888 of record NC_137456.1, on the reverse strand, counting down.
ACGCCACCGAATTCCGGGAGTCAACATTGAAACAAAACCAGGGGACAGGAGGGCTCTAGAGAGGAGAAGTTACGAGTCGTTTGGAGGAGAAGTTCCGTGACTACTGAGGGAGAAGTTCCGAGTCTTTTGAGAGAGAAGTGAATCGCTGCTAAGTTTCGAATGTGATTTGAAGTACAAAGTCAATCACAACATCGGTAATCTGATCTTCAGACAACTAATAGTTAATGTTAGTTACACCAGAGCATTGGGTTACGACGCCATCTCCAATGTGGACCAGTTATTGACCAGAGACGCCTGTCAGCTTCGATATCAACCTGGCGATATCGACATCTACGAAACAACCCCGGAGAGCATCATCAAGGAACGTCAACCGAAGACATCAGTAAAGGTATGTGTGACTTCAAATGCTGAATGCTTCGTATGCACTGCTCGTCTGGCAAATATTCTAGATATCCGATATAATCCACGACATTTACATAAGCAACACACTTTCAAATAAGAAATATAACTGTTAGTCAATAATTGAATTTATGAGTTGTCATTTCAATTTAATCCCCAATAGAAATGTGCTTTATGCAAAACCTCTCGCATATAAAACAGTAACTTGCCCACTCATTCTAGATGGTGAGTGGAAGGTGATCTGCTCAATTCAACTTTAGCATCCCCTTTTCAAGGCACGAAATGAGCGGGTTGTCATGGTGGAGATGCTTCGGGTTCGAGTCCAGGCCGAGTTATGTGTTAGTTTTAATACCCACCTTGTCATGGTTGACATGCTGTGAGGCTTATGCCATTTTGTAGCGATCTCAGTAAAGATCCCGCCCGACCCACCCAGTCATGGTGAAGTATACGTTAAGAATCTCTCTAATATTTTCTCGAAAAATAGTAAGATATGTTTAGTAGTAATGTTTTGTAGTTATAAGTAAGTTTTCACGAAATATGGTTATTGATTAAGTGTTCAGTTCGTAATAAGAATAATTCCCACCCACCCACCCTATCTGATGTTTAGGTGCTCGAAATATATATGGTATAGGAATAATAAGTATTGAGTTATAATAATAGATAATTGAGTGACGATACAGTTCGCACAAGGGCACAAAAGGCAGTTAGAGGTGTACAAGTTGGAAGTATTTTTAATATTGCGACTTCGAGTAGGAAGAAAGAAATAAAAGTAACCGAACAAGAGGGTGCAAAACCAAATTTAAAACTAGGACCTGTAGAGAATTTTCCATCTAGGCCTGTAACGAAATCATATTCGGAAGATTTTGATTCTATTTTTCGTATTGAAAGTAGTATAGTAGACAATAATCAATCAATTAGTGAAAATAATACTTCGAAAGAAAGCAAAATGACGACTAACGTAATTTTCTATTCCGATGTTAATAAGTTACCTAAATTTGACTTAAAAACGGACAGTGATATAGTAGGGTTCTTCGACGAATTTGACGACGCTTGTCAAATAGCATGTGTGAATGAAGGTAAAAGGAAAGAGCTTTTGCCAAGTGTATTCAAGGGAAACGGAAGGCCTTGGATAAAGGTGTTTTTAAAACTGAGGAATATAAATTATATAGGTTATAAAGAGCTTCAGAAAAGCATTATCCAAGAGTTTACTAGGACTAACGTTACCATGGACATAGAGGAAAGGATTAGGGAAAGGTTGCATCTCGAGGATGAACCTACTATCAACTATGTTTACGACATGTTGGTGTTGTGCGAGCGATTAGTTCCGAGTATGGATGACAAGAAAAAGATTGGAATTATTGTAGGTGGCCTTCAGCCATATTTTATGGAGAAAGTAGGGACAATTTCATATTCTACAATAGATAAGTTTGTCGATGATCTTCAGAAAATAGAGAAGAATAAATGCAAGGTCGACAAACGTGTAGAAAGAGAAAACGAAAAGGTCACAGTCAAGGATCTATTAAAGAAAATGCGTGAACAGGTAGACGACAGTGATTTAGAAGTAGCCAAGTTATTATTAAAGAATGAAATTAGGACTAGAGACGAAGTTAAAGTTAAACAAGAGCCCCAAAGTTTCAAGAAGATTGAAAAGTTACAATTAACTTTAGACGCGAAATTTCAAGATCATGAAAATAGAGAAGATAGACAAGATAGTGTGTCCAAAGAACAGAAGAATAGAAACAATTATAGAGGCAATAAGAATTTTAGAAGTAGAGGACGTAACTTTTATCGTAATAATGGAAATAGAAGTTGGAATAGAGACAATGGTAGTTTTAATAGGAATAGAGGAAATGGTAGTTATAATAATAGGAGAGGATATAGGAATAATAATAATTGGCGTGGTAATCGTGGAGCACGTAGGACAAATTTTTGGCAACAACGTGGGAGTTGCTGGGGAAATCGAAGTAATTGTCAGTCGTGGGGTCCTAAACAAGGACAGACGAATTCACAAGTGCAGAACGTACCGGTTGTACCGACTCAGGTGAACGGAACAACATATTACCAGGCTCAGAATACACCGAACTTTAACTAAGTAATACTGTAAATGACGGAGGCGCATTTACAGGAAGTAAGAGGAAAATTAGAGAAATTGTAGCCTCTACGGTAAATGAGAATAATATGTTATATGTACCGATAGAAGTCGGTGGGCGAAAACACAAGGCATTGATTGATACAGGGTCTCAAATATCAATCATCTATGAAAAGTTAATTCCACCGAGTGCTAAAGTTCTTTCTAAATTGACACGAATACGCGGTATAACAGAATGTGTTAGTGGTAAACAAGGTAGCAATTTTAAAGTTTAAGATGGCAGGTCAAACATTTCATTTAGAGTTTCGTGCAGTAAAAGATTTTCCGTATCAGGTTTTGATCGGAAATGACTTTCTGCAAAGTCAGAACTGTCAGATAAATTATGGACAAAATAAGCTAACGCTACAGAGATTTGGGAAACCACGGCTTAGAAAGACGGAAGAACGGGAACCTGTATCAGTATCAGAAAATGCATCGATTGGTTTAAAATACAGTATTAGACCGAAATGTTTTTTAGGTCACAAGGTACGGTTGTTACCTAGAACGAAAACCTCAGTAGTGGTCAATTTAATCAATTCACGGAATAACAAGGAGTACTTGTTAGAGCCTGATAGGAATATAGAGCGCCAATATAATGTCTTAATCCCGCGTGTACTTTTATCGGAACAGAATAACAAAATTGAGATAGTGAATCCATCTAACAAATTCGTTATGTTAAGAGCGAACGTAACACTAGGACAGGCGGACGAATGTATGGATGAGGAAGAATTGAAACAAGAAGGATTGTCGGATGAGGAAATAGAAGGTGTTTTGAAGTCAAGGAAAAATTTTGACAAGTCTAGATTAAAATTCGGAGAAGAAACAAGACCTGAAATTAAGGACCAAATTGAGAATTTATGTTTCAAGTACGCAGACATCTTTGCATGGCAAGAGGACGAGTTAGGTAAAGTTAAACATTTTCAACATCATATAGAATTAGAGACTAAAGTACCGTTCAGGAGACATCAATATCCCATCCCAATAGCACTTAAGGACAAGGTCCAAGAACAAATTAATATTTTGCTGAAACAAAACATTATCGAGGAAAGTTCTAGTGCTTACAATTCTCCGATGCTTTTTATACAGAAACCCTCAAGGGGTATTCTTGCAGTTTTGGACTTTAGATTTCTCAATAGATGTGTCAAATTACATAGCATTGCTTTGCCACCCATTCATCAGATATTAACATGTATGGGAGGACATAAATATTTCAGCATTTTAGATGTGAAATCTGCTTACCACCAAGTTCCTATCTCAGAAGAGTCTAGAGATTATACTGCTTTTAACATGCCAGGCGTTTTAGCATACTCATATCGAGTTATGCCTTATGGGATATTTACAGTCGCACGCTATCTATACTAAAATAATGGCGATGACGTTAGCCAACGTAAATCCGGAGTCTGTATCCTACTATATGGATGATGTGTTCCTATACACGGATAAACAAGGGAAGATGGTAGAGATATTGCAATCTGTGTTTAAGAGGTTGAGACATTATGGTCTCAAGTTGTCGGTAGAGAAGTGCCAGTTCGTTGAGAGGAAAATTTTAGCCCTTGGTCATATAGTAAGCCGTGCAGGTTATGAAGTAAGCCCGAAAATTATTCAGGCCATTAAAGCATGCAAAGCCCCAAACAATGTGAAACAGCTGAAGTCATTTCTTGGACTAACAAATTATGTTAGAAAGTTCTGTAAATAATACGCTAAAATAACATTAATTTTCCAACCGCTTTTAAAGAAAGGTCACAAATTTGAGTGGAATGATTCATATCAACAGGCATTTGAAAAGTTAAAATTGGCATTGATGAATGCACCATTGTTAGCCCCGTTCAGGGATGAGTTAGATACGAGGGTGTACACTGATGCATCAACAAGTTCAATTGGCGGAGTCCTTATGCAAAAACAAGCGAATGGTGAATGGACACCAGTGGCGTATTATAGTCGTGTACTAAGACCACAAGAGAAAACTAGGCATATAGTAGAATTAGAAATTTTAGCTGTGATTAGTTCTTTGCGATCTTTCAACTACTATTTGTTTAATAAGGAGTTTGAATTGTATACCGATTGTAAAGCGCTAAAATATCTTCAAACATCGCCAAAGTTAGCACCAAAACTTGTAAGATGGAGTCTTGATTTGGCTCAATACAAGTATAAACCAGTGCATTGTCCTGGAGAAAAGAATCCGAGTGATATTTTGTCCAGGAACACTGACATAGAACCAACAACTGACGATGTAGATTTGGAGACATTAGGAGTAAACACGGAGGATTTGCAAGTAAATTTAACTTTTGATAAAGATGTTGATGTAGGGGAATTACAACGTCAAGATCCGTTTTTTGGCCCCATCATAAAAGCAATTGAAAATCCAGCAGAGGCAGATGTTAAAGCAGAGAAACAAGCCAGATGGTACACAGTTAAAGATAATAAGTTATATAGAACACAGCGTATGGCTGGCGGAACGAAATTATTATTGTGTATTCTATATACCCTGAGAGAGCAAATATTTAAGAATTTACATTGTTCAATATATGGTGGTGGACACTTTTCGTATACAAAGTGTTACAGACGAGCATTGAAAATAATTTACTTTCCTAACATGCAGAAGTTTTTCACGGATAAAGTAGGCCAGTGTATAAGTTGTCAAATGCAGAAGAGGAAAATAGTGAGAGTCCCGTTTCATGCTCAAACTTATCCGTCATATGCACCGTTCCAATCCGTAGTAATGGATGAGGTCGGGCCATTTAAGATCTCACGTAATAATCGGAATAAGTATATTTTAGTGTTGGTGGATAATGCTACGAGATTCATCATTGCTAGAGCAGCACCGGCGATAACAGCGGAGATTGTAGCTCAAGTGATCCTTAAGGATCTCATTACTAAACACAGAGTCCCATCCCAGCTTCATCTGGATAGATTATCATCCCACAGAAGCAAGATATTAGAGGAGATGTCGGAAAAATTTGGCATGAATTTACACTTTGCCAGGATCATTACAGCAAGTAATGAAACACTATATACATAAAGATTTTGCAAACTGGGACGACATATTACCTAGTTTAATATTTACGATAAATACACAAGTGCATGATGGTACTGTTTTTCACCGTACTATTTGTTGCATGGGGTCGAACCGAGAACATTTCTCGAGCAGGATTTAGATATCCCTTGCGAGTTTGTTGACAACGAGGTGAGACTTTAAGGCATAAAGGAGGCACGTCAAATTGCGTATAAGAATCTACAAAGGAAATTCAGATCCCAGAAAAAACAAATCGAAAAGAAATTTGATCAACCGAGTTTCGAGATTGGTCAAATAGTCTTGATAAGAGAAATGCCTAGAGCAGGATTGCCGGCATGTTTCGGTAATCGGTATAACACTAAAGGTGTAAATATTGACAAAGTCAATAACAATTCATACAAAGTTCAGTATGAGACTAAAAAGGGTGAAAATAAAATTGATGCTATAGGCATAAGACGATTTAAACTATTTGTTCTTAGTAAAGACGAAAAGTTTGGTGATATTGATCAAGTGACAGATGGCGAAGAGTAAAATCGAAAAAAAATATATTTAAGTTAGGGTTTACTGTAACTATGGTACAAATTTTATCTACCGATGAAGTGTCAGACAGGGGGCACTTTTCTGAACCAAACCCTTAACCCGAGATTGGAGGAAATGCTAATCTCCATCAGCCAATTCCCGAATCGATAGACACTTTTTGGATTATAGTTACTAGAATTTTAAACAATTATATATATGCAATATGCAAGTAACATTAAGTATACATCGAATTAGTGCCTAGAACATAAAGTGAAGTATTAAGTTCATATAAAGTAATAAATCGTTAAAGTAATTTTAAAACATAATAATAAATAAATAAATAACAATAGGGTAAAAGAAGTAATTTATTTTCGCACATGGCTAGAGAAAGAGTGAATAAAATAGTCAACGACGTACTAAATAACCAATTATCCTATCACATTTTATCTAATTCAGATGTAAATAAATTGATAAGTACTCATGACATTTTAAAACATTCAATATATTGATCAGACATAGGAATGTTCTACCGAGTTTCATCAATTTATTTGATGAAGTACCATTATAATGAAAATAATATTTGATGAAGTACCATTATTGAAAACGCCTATTGTTTACGAAAACACTATGTCGAGAATGTTTAATGTTATTTCTATGGGATACATTACTAGGAATTACGTATTTATTATAAATTACCTGAGGTTGTATATTTGGCTAATGGTATATATCACACTTTGGAGCGTTCCAAATGTGAATTTAAGAGCTTTCTGTATTTTTGCGAACAAATAACATTGGATGATAAAGCAAAATGTCTTAATAATATTGTTTTCAATGGTTCACTAAATGGTTGTCAACAACGAACAGAAAAATATCTAGGGATTGTAGTATATAGATATACTCATGCTGGAGTATTGTATTCATCACTATTAGAAGGATACATAACCAAATTAGGCAACCATCACGAAATTACATCAACAAAAGTAAGCTTTGGAAACAATTGTTCCTATTTTATTAAGTACAGCCAATTTGATAATTTAATTTTTGGAGAATTAGCAATACCGACGAAAAAAGTAATACATGTTAACAATAAACATCTAAATTTAATAGGAAATTGGACGCAGAAACAATTAAATTTTAGTTTACATCACGAAAAACTAAATACTCTAGCCGAAAATGTGTTAAAATTAAAAGTGGATACCACTATACCAACTTTAATAATGAAAACAAACTATATAATGTATGTAATTGCAGCCATTATATTTGTTTTAGTAGTTTCTGTTGCTGCACTAATAATATTATATTGTAAATTGTATAAATCATTGAGGAAATATAAATTGGAAAGTAATGAAGCATAATAATAGTAACAACAATAATAATATTAATAGCGGTAAACCATAGAAAATTTATTCATGTTCTAGTGCACTATAACTCACGAAAAATGTTTTTTGTAAACAGTAAATTCACTGGATTGGTAAATTGTTAAAAAAATGTAAACAAACGAGTAAGAGGTATCAATGTTGCATAGGAAACATGCATTAGGTACTCACCAAACAGCCATCACCAAGAGTAAAAATCATCACCAAATGTAAGAATGAATAGTAGTAAATCGAGTCTATAGTTCATAATAGTTCATAGTACCCGACCGAATGTAATAATAGATCGTGTTGTAATACAGAACCGAACGATGTCCCATTTACGTTTTAGGTGTAAAATGGAAAAAATAAGGATAGAAATAGATGTGAATAGATAACCTAGATAAATCTAAGATAGTAACACCAAAGGAGGATAGATAAAGTCAAGAATATGTAAGAAGGATAAGGAAAATAATAGTAGAAAATAATAGAAGATTAATAACAATAGTAAAAATATTTAATAATCGATAAAAATAGATAATAGAGAAATAGATTAGTATTATTATATTAATAGTTAATGTATAGATAAGTACTACGATTATTTTTAGAAAATACAGAATAATTAAATTTTTATAATATTTACATTGTGAACCGAAGGGTTATTATCTATGAATAAGCATAGGTACGACGATAAATAGTACACGAAGTGTGCAGAAGAATAGTTAAATAAAATGGGTTTAATATATTTAAGGTTTATTTTCCGTGCAGAAAATTATTTTTAAAAAAGAAAAGAAAAGAAAAATAATATAACATATTATTAATATAATTGGTAATAATCAATCGATATTGAGTAAAATTAATTATCGGAATCATTTAATTCATCATTGTATGTATATTGCAAGCGCTACAAGCAATAATCATATGGGAGTCTGTATTCATTTGCGTCAAGACCTTCAGGGAGTTCCGGACGCCAAGAGTTGAAAATTGACTAAGACCCGGTAAGAGGCTAGATTTACTCTCCTCTCCAGGAGGCAGTGAAGACTGCAGACGAAAAACGAACAGTTCCGAGCAAGCACGAGTGATTACGGAAATTATCCAGCCACGAGAGTCGCTTTCCATCCTAGCGAGCAAGCTTGGCCGAGCGTAAAATCAAATATATATTATTTTAAATTGCGGAAAATAAAGATATTAAATAGAATTAACGATATTTAAGTATATAGATTATTAAAATAAGGTTTAAATAATAGAAAAACGTATGTTAGAAGAGATATAAGTATAAATGTATGGAGATATAAAGAGTATACTTTATTTTCATTTTAATGAAGAAAACAACGAAAATACGAGATTTTAAGTGTAAAACAGAGCCTTTAGTTTACAAGCAGCTGAGTTTTTACACACATTTATAGTTTAAATGGTCTTTCACGAATATTACTTCGAAAGTAGCAAGTGTGTTAGACAAAGAAGAGAACATTATAAGCCTGCTTCAATAACATGCGAAAGATAGTCGCAAATAGTGTAAGCAGACACAAGCTAGGAATAATAATTATTCAAATAATTATAGTAAATACAATTTTCTACAAATTTTAAGTAGGCCTATCTCGACTTTATCTATTTCTCGTCTATTTCAGATTAAAACCAAAACAAGGAAAATGGACATCAAAACAATTTTATTATTAACATCTTCGATAGTTTTAAGGAGTATATTAGTTATAGTAGTTATTATTACATGTTATATATTAGTAAGATTACGTAAGTTAGAGTGAAAATACGAAAAGAGAAATAGTAAAGGTATTATAATATCGACTGTAGAGTTACATATAAGTGGCAGAGACAACTCTGAAACTTACGCTCATTCACAAGTTTCTCCCCTCTATGCCACAATATTAAAGAAGAATAGAACATCATTTAATAACACAACACAAAGCACTAATAACACAATATTTCATATTTTGCCAGATTGTAGCGAAACATATTCTAGCACTAGCACTGATACTGAATTGAAGGTTACACAAACAGATCACACCACTGGAAAAGGTGAACACCACAAAACGCAGAAGGGACACGTTAAGACCACGGAATCGAACGTTTTCGTGATAAATCCTGGAAAACACGGAAAAACTGAATGCCCGATAGACAACAACAGGGAATATTTCTACCCCTGTGATGTTCTAATATTGTAAAACGTAGAACTTTTAGAATATCTAGTAAAACTTTTCAGTGCGTTTTCGACAGCGTGTTAACATTGGATCAAGGTGACGCGTAAATGGAAGTATCAACGGATGTGCAGATTAACCTTGGTTAAAAACTGCTGATTTTGCGGATCCCGTTCAAAGTCACCTACAGCGTTGCAAACGACCTACAGAAGAATTTTCTTCCTGTTTAGTGAAAATACAGTGTTCAGTTTTTTTAAAAAAATAAAGTTATGATATGGTGTGACATATTTCAGTTATTAAAGTGTCACAATAGTAAATATGTTATTGTTATTAGTGAAAAAGTTTCGATTTTTTAGAAATAAAGAATAAATACGACTGGGAAGGTGAAAATTAAACTTTGCTTATAATGTCAACAAGTGTCCAAGTTGGCAAGTATGGACAATGAAGCAATGGAAATTTCCAAATTTTAACATGGCAACAGAGAGAAGTTTAATTGCGAGACTAAAAAAGTCGTAATTAAGACACAGAACTGAGTGATTATGCTCATGTTCTGTTTTCAGTAACACTTACGAGATGGAGTGAGTGTACACTTTTTAAATGTATATTTTCTATGTTGTATCTCAATTGAATGAAATTATTAAATGATTATTAAATATGTATATATTAAGTAAATTTTGGGTGTAGGAAACGATTTAATCGATTTATAAATATTTATTTATGTGGATATATTCTTTATTTATTTTGTTAATATTATGTTTCAGTTGTCATTTATTTTCACATATTTTGTTATATATATTTACAAAGTGTTTGTTGATTCACTATCTCCAACGAGATCTAATTTGGTAGCGTAGATCCCATTTTCTCAAGAAGGGGCATGTGGCAGAACCAGTATTTTATTTAAAAGAATTCATAATTTAATAATTAATTTTATTTATTTTTGAGGATATTGGCTTTTTGTAAAATATTAAAATTGTTTAGTGAAGGAAAGCAACTGTCATAATTCAGGTCAATGCAAGTTTGTAAATTATATTATTTTTGCCGTCAGGAGATAAAATAAACCAAAACACATAATTGGTAGTCTGCGAATGCAGGAAATAAATTCATGAAATGCGTCGGCTATAACATTCTGTAAAATTACTAGTTGCATTTGTAACATGTTTGTGAACATGAGACACATTCACGGATATGATCGGGAAATCAGAGCATGCCGAGTGTTGCAGTTTTTGTTCTCGAAACAAGGAAGAACTTTGTTTTTCCGAAAGAAAGGAGGACACACGTGCCTGACGTCAGACAAGGCCACTGAATTCCGGGAGTCAACATGGAAACAAAACCAGGGGACAGGAGGGCTCTAGAGAGGAGAAGTTACGAGTCGTTTGGAGGAGAAGTTCCGTGACTACTGAGGGAGAAGTTCCGAGTCTTTTGAGAGAGAAGTGAATCGCTGCTAAGTTTCGAATGTGATTTGAAGTACAAAGTCAATCACAACATCGGTAATGTGATCTTCAGACAACTAATAGTTAATGTTAGTTACACCAGAGCGTTGGGTTACGACGTCATCTCCAATGTGGACCAGTTATTGACCAGAGACGCCTGTCAGCTTCGATATCAACCTGGCGATATCGACATCTACGAAACAACCCCGGAGAGCATGATCAAGGAACGTCAACCGAAGACATCAGTAAAGGTATGTGTGACTTCAAATTCAGAGTTCAAATGCTGAATGCTTCGTATGCACTGCTCGTCTGGCAAATATTCTAGATATCCGATATAATCCACGACATTTACATAAGCAACACACTTTCAAATAAGAAATATAACTGTTAGTCAATAATTGAATTTATGAGTTGTCATTTCAATTTAATCCCCAATAGAAATGTGCTTTATGCAAAACCTCTCGCATATAAAACAGTAACTTGCCCACTCATTCTAGATGGTGAGTGGAAGGTGATCTGCTCAATTCAACTTTAGCATCCCCTTTTCAAGGCACGAATTGAGCGGGTTGTCAATATATATATAATGTTCTAGCATACATTCAGTATTACTAAAAGGGATTCTTCCCTCACCCCCTTGTAATTCGGCCACTGTCCTCAGATATAGACACGAAGTATCAATAACGTTTTTACACGACGAGTGTAGCAATCATGATATAACTCGTGATGTCAATATATTCATGGAATAGGTTACATTTTATTGCTAGTTATCATGGAACTACGGAAGGTTTTACAACTTATTTAAAAATTTATATTGTTTTATGAATTATACACACATGGTAAATCAATATTTGACTTGTACTTACAAATGACTATTTCATTGGTTAAAGCAAAACAACAAAAATGTTGATTCGAGCAGGAATCGAAACCGGCACCTTTTCCACGTGGGTTGTAGATTATCTTCACTCTGCGACGCCGTCACTTAATACCTTTACGCGTAGTATGTTATATGAGGCAATTCGGAAACTTTAAGACCCTTAACACTTTTATGTGCCTTACTACCTCGAGAAATATGATCCCGAAGTTTATTTACCAACGTCTGCTTTATCCTTCTTAGTGGAAAATGTGAAATTTAGACCCAAGATTATCTCTTGTTTCGTTTCTAAAAAAATTCCTTCTTTACTCGTAAATATAGTCCCACTTTATCTTTATGGTGCATATGTTATTTGAAGCTTTCCGAAAGTATTTATTATTTTTCTTTGCTCAAATTTGAGAGAGGGCTTAATACCTCTTAATTTCTTAACGATAATGTTCTAAACATCGTTTCTTAAAAAAACTGATTTGCAATATTAGTAGTGAATTGTGTTAGTTGCGAACAATTTCCGTAAATGGCAAAGCGTTGAAAACATTTGTATGAAATAATATGTTCGATCGATTTTAGAATGAACTGTATTACTGGTAATAGTAGCTACGACTTTCACGAGGGTAGATTTCTTTGTAAAAAAATGTGTAATGCTATTGATCCTTTCCACAAATGGTGAATAATAGGTATTGCATTTTCCTCTTATAAGGAAACTAAAGAATAATGACATTATACACTTGCTTAAAATATTCGATTGGACATTATCAATATGCATATCTTTCCACATAGCTATACAGCCTCTTGAAGATGACTGTTGAAAAGCTCATTTTTAAACGAAACTTGGGACATTACTTTATTCATCCTGACAAATGAATTCTATTTCTAGTTGCAGGCGAGCAAGAACGAACTGGAAAATTGACAAAAGCCATAAATCCAAAAAGTATTTTCTTGTGTTCAGCCTTCAAAATATATGTTGATTTTAAAAGAATGCATTTAATATTTCCTTCATTACGTTTATATTACAATCTTAAATATGTCTTGTAATGTCTTGTATGAAATTACAATCGTTCCAATTTTGCAATATAAGCACATAATTAAATTATATCCGAAAACAATTTTTCTCTATAATGTACGTCAAAATCACTTTATTTTTATTCGGAATAGATTATGTTATTGTTAGTCTTCTTGTAATCAAATCACTCAGGAATACACGTCAATTCTGCCCTTTAGATGAATTAGGTCAACCAACATTTCCAAATTATGAATCACGTGAATGTTTATAAAACGAACTCGATTTCAATCCTCATAATTATCATCATCAATGGATTTAAAATAGCATAAAATAAGATAGTGATTCTCTAGAATGGCTTTATCAATACTTTACTAATAATAGAATGACATACGTACGTTACAAACCAATGAACTGTTTCAATTATAACATATTCAATAAGCAATGCGGAAGAGAATGCTTGCTTTCCTTAAATCATGCTGACACGTTAGTAGTAAGACAAAAGTATTACTATATACCATCCGCTGGCGTTTGCTTTTAAGTCATACGTTTTTTTATGTCGACATACAAAGAAGTCTTTTAAATACTTTAAGCATTTTATTTTAATCCACGAACGGAAACGTTACACTGACACATTTATTTAACTGGGTATTGGAAATCTGTCTGATACACATCTTAAAGTATAAATATATGCTTTCAGGAAAATACTATTGAACAGTTAGGTACCGTGGTTCGAAACCCACTAATGAAGATTAAACGAGCTCATTCGTAGCTAAACGGTTAGCGTAAGCATCTTTGGTTTAAGAGACCTGGGTTTGATTCCCGGTGAAAACGTATGTGGTTCAACTTACACATTAACCAGTAGTTAATAGTCACGCTGATAAAAGAGACATTAAATTCAAAATTGAGCCTTGACCCTCAAACGTTTTCAATTTTTAACAATTTATATCTACCCAAGGAAACAAAATTAGTCCTGAACAATAACCATGAATCTACGCTTGACTGAAGAAAAGTTTGATTCAGGAATTTCAGATTTCCAAAAAGTTTATATGTCTTGTAGTTCGAACATTTTATTTGCAAAATTTGGTTTAAATTTTAATTCTAAAATGTTTGAATTTTAAATTTGTTCAAGATTGGTACGATTTAGGAATTCTTTTAGTTTTCCAAAAACATGGTTTAAAATTTTAGTTTGAAACGTTTTAGTTCGGAAAATTTGATTTGAAAAATTATCTAGAAAAGTGTCGTTTGAAATTTCTTAGTTTCATATTTTATTTTTGAAAAAAATGTTTATTTGGAAAACTTTTATTTTTATCTAAATTTTTAGTTTTGAAAATTCTTGCACTCATTTCGAAAAGAATTGGATCAGTATAGATTTGAAAAATCTGGTAACACTATTTCCAACGACGAAACACTTACTAAACTGAAAAAAAAATCGCTTAAAGTCATAACAATGTCTCGCACTATCTCATTAGATGAGTTGTTATAATGAAACAATCAGTTTTAAGCAGGGCGTATATGTAACGCATCTCTTCATTTAATCTAAGCATGAAAAGGATGCGTATTAAGTATTATTTAGATATATGTGGACGCCCCTTTTTCGTCATTGTTAGAAAATAAATTCATCCTTTGAGGAACATATCATTGAACAATTAAGCACCATGGTTGGAGGCCCACCAATCAGAATTGAACCTTGAGCCTCAAATGTTACGTATCGTGTCCCAAAGTTTTCGATTTTAGCAAGTTACATCCTTCCAAAGGAATAAAATTAGTCCTGATCAACAACCATGAGTCTACCCTTGACCTTTGACCTGTGACAAGGGTTCATGCCTTTACCTTTCCGCTATGACAGACAACCAAAACTCTGTACTCAATCCTGTAAGTTACAATCTCCAACCCAGAACATGTAAGGTGGGTCTTAAAGGGGAACTTCTGCACTATGTCAAGACAAGAAAGAGGCTAACCATTTTATCTGTCATAAGGAACAATAATAATTAAGGTGGGACCGAACCCTCCAAGGGAACTCCATTACACCATCAAGGTATTAAAGGGGATAACCATAAAAGGGAATGGAAATTCAAAAAATCCAGTTCATAAAAAGAAAGTGAGGGATTCCTTGCAAGGTAGGATCACGAGATGTCATGATATCATATCATGTGACCTAGAATTTTGAATTTCCCGCGTAGGCGGGCCTATGATCACGTGATCCCTATCAGCCAATAAGAATCGACAAAATTTTGCTGGTTCGGCTAGCTATAGTTTTGTCCCTAATACTACATCCAAGGTTTGTTGTCGCGGTGACTCCCAGAATCACGTTCCATGGTGGCCTAGGATCCAATTTCGAATTTTTGAATGGAAACATGGGTCGAGCGATACCTCGTTCGATAGATGTTAAAATACTAAACAGCATTGTGGCAATTTTTCTTCATAGGGGTCATGGGTTTCAAAATGGCCACCAGGACATTGTGCTTATATCACATTAAATTTTCAGTACACTAATAAGAAATCGGCTGGAGATAAATGAACAAAGCAAAAATTCTAATAGGATATCACTGAGAGTAATTATCGTTCCACGGCTCGAGAATGTTGCAACAGAAGAAAATACAATTAAAGAGAAAGTGCCATAATGGAAAGGAGGAAATAAAATTCCTAGAAAATTACCTTTCCGACCTTACTCCTTATGTGGTGAAGCGGGAGGGAATTTTGAAATAGCATATGAGAACCTTAGTCTTTCGAAAATTGAAACTACGCAAGAAAATTATCTGAAATATATTTTTAAAAGAGATAACTTGGGTGGGAGAGCAACAGGTGTTAAGTCACAAAATGTTACTTTTGAGAAAACTCAATTTGAAAGTTTGAAAATTCGACAAAAGTCAGAAACTACAATATATAATTTTGTATATTTTATTTCAATTAATATTCCTTCGTGCACATTATACTCAGTTTTTAGTGCTTAACACCTTATAATAAAAAGTTCTAGATTTGTTTTTAGGACTATGTTTCAAAACTTGTCGACTTATCTGAATTTGCACTTAATACATCTTACAGCACTTTTGGACTTATCAGTTTTTGCACTGAATGTGTGTACTTAAGTTATACTGTGTATAATGCTATAACATTATTTCAATGGAAAAATATTGCCAAACTGTAATTAATAATTAAAGGAAATAATAAAAAGAAATAATATAAGATATTATGTTGGCGGTTATGGTTAATGTCACAGTCATCTTGGTAAGTTTAGCAAATATAGATTTAATCTTAGCTAAACACAGAGAGATTAATTTTGTGATTACACGCAGAGAGATTACATACTCAAGTAAGCATGTAATGTTTGACTGTAGAAGACAGAGCTAATCTGTCGAAACTGTAACAGAAATGTAATATATTTTTACCAAAATTAATCTCTGTGTATATATAGTTAATGCCAGTTTACTAATCGTCTTCATTTGGACTGCTTTCTGTTTCATCAGAAAATACATTTCGAATAGAGGATGCAGTTTCTAATGACCTGTGAAACTCATGAAATACAGGGGATACAAACGGAAGCTGGTCCAAAAGATCCTTCTTCTTTTCATTGCTGATTGCTATAGGTCCATTGTAGAGACGTTTTGGCACCAAAACACTTGGGTTTCCCCTTCTTGAAACATCCATAGTTTTGAAATTTTCACTATTGTGTGTTGTCTTGTAAATAATACACCTGTTTCTCATAACCTAACCACTTAATATGTCTCCACATAAAACGTTCACCAGCACTATTACTCTTGCGAAATTGAATAGATTATGTTAACACAGAGGAAAAATCGTAGAAATCTTCTTCAAACATTTTACGTACTACAAATTGTTTTTTCTTCCCTGCCTCATTGAGACCGTCGTGGGGATACTCGACGTTACCATTAACATTTTCTTCTTTTTGTCTATAAGACTATGATCTGTATCACATTCCATAGTCTGTATGACCTGGTATTAGAAATCTGTGGTCAATACTTTCAAAGTTCGTAGACTTCTGTAAACCTGTGAAGCACATGGCTGCAAAGTGGGAATTGCGATTCTGTCCAGCACATGAATCGGAGTACATAACTACTTGTTTCACTTCTGGATTCATATTTTCTAATAGAAAATGATAAACACATGTGGCGATATTATTTGCTCCTCTTCCACCGATTCTCTCATGCCACACACAAAAAAAAAACAGTTTGATTGTCACAATCATGAACTGTAAGATTAAATATCCATAACTATCTTTTGTAAAATGATACTGCGTTCTGTAAAAAGGGAATTCTGTAAAAAAAAAAGACATTGTTGTAAGTCTAATGTGATGGTTTTACGTGTAATATCATTCCTAGACAGTTCTTTGTCGTTAGCTTTAGAGTTATATCCCACTTCAGCCTCTTCATGATGTTTATCCAACTGTGTTTTTATGGAAGGATCTCCGAACACTTTCACTTGAAGAAAAAACTTATCACAGATTTGATACGTATCTACGTGAGGTTTCTTTAATTTCAACTTCATTTTGTGGAATTCACGCTCATACAGACGTCTACTTCAGGAAATCCCATTGCATATTCTCTTATACTCCTCATATAGTCCCGAAAGCGTCACATATGGTGGTAAATAGTGTTTACTGGAGTCTCGTCGGGAATAATGAGTTTCATATGAGGGAACTGATTGAATGTGTTTGAAAACCTCCTCCAGTTCATTTTTGGACTTAGTGTTAGAAGGTTTGTGGGTTCCTCGGCTACTAATGTCTATAACACTAGAGAGAGAAGCACGCTTGTTTTGAATTACAGACTCTATGAATCTTTTGCTTTCATCACAAATACACAAGAAGCAACTTTTACACACTTCATGTCTTTTACCCGACACTTCGATGTGATACAAAAGTGTTACTTGGCGATAGTGCTGCTTTTCAAAATCTTTCTGTCTGATTCTCTGCTTATTAGCAATATTCAGCAAATTACAAATATACATAACTCTTGAATTATAATCACAAAGAGCCCAGTAATTGTCAAATATATTTCTAAACACTTCTTCTGAACACATTTTACTTTTTTTCTACACTCTGGGAAGCTGAAATGTACGAGCTAGAACGCATTTTCCTTTCGAAGTAACATATGATTGACCTGTGTTTGTGAGACGTTTTCTCGTTTTACGAATTTTTCGTGTAGCGCCTTTCAAACCTCGTGATTCCTTCCGTCCTCTATTTTCACGGGACCTATCTTCCACAGGTACCTCACGTTCGATGTCAGATGTTCCTGCTTTCTCTGATAATTTATGCAGACCTATACACTGGCCGAGCACAGTAATAGATGTTTCCCTCTCTCTCTCTCACTACAATTTTCTTTCATCAGTTTTCTCTTACCAGTCTGTTTCTTACGTCTCGTCCTGTGACTTTTAAGCTTCTCTTCTGGTTCGGATTCTGTTGATTCGGATGCAGAATGATTCCTAGCGAAATCCGGGTCAATTTCTATTGTTGCGCATTTGTATTATTCATAAAAATATTCAAATAGAAATAGAAAACAGAAACAGAGTAAAATGATTGTATTTGTTTCAAACAAATACTACTTAACCTCTGAATACTATGAAAAACCAATATAATTCGAATAGTGATTAAGAAAATAATTTACAAGCTCGTTTCTCCTTATCATATTTCACATAATTTCATAGCTTGCATTTGTTTCATTCACATGATGGAAATGTTTTCAACAATTAAGTGCAGTGCAAAACATGTTAAGTCACATTTTAGAGGACTTACCTTTCTTTTCACACTTACAATATGTGAAAGCACAAAGTTGGGAAAAACATGTTAAATCTATTTACTACGGACTTAACTTGTTTTGCACGAAATAGAATTAGTATGTCAAACATGACTGAAAACGCACGGGTTTGTAACATCATTGAAAAACCCGATTGGACTTAGCCGAGCATACACAGTTGTAGAGAAAAATTTCTTTATTCAAGTAGCGTGAAAAGATCAGTTTTGACCATTTTGGACTTAGCATGTTTTGCACACCCGCCCGAGATGCACCTGCAATGTGAAAAGCAGTTAAAATTTATGTTAAATGGTACAATTGGATCTAAGCAACATAATTATAACAATGCTAACAGGCTCTGTTTCCATTTTGTACCAGAGAAGGAGTTGAAGTCTGAAGAAGACACAGTTATTGTGTTGAAACTGTTACGTGATAGTGTCTTTTTTAATATTATTACATAGCTTTGCTCAGTGAGTTATTGTGTATTAGTATAAAATTGGAAACAAGGCCTGATAGAATAGTTATAGGACATTTTCCGGAACTGAGGAGGAAAATTGACAAGTGGAAGGATAGTAACAGGAAGAAGATCAAAAAAGAAGAACAACTTAAATTTCTTAGTATCTGCTTGAAAGAAGAAGTAACGCCCAAAGCATTAAGAGTCAATAAGAAAGGGGTAGGTTGCAGGACCACTAGAGGACAACGCTACTGAACAAAATAGTGAAGGAATTAATTTGGAATGAGATAAGAACGTTGAAGAGGGAAATAAACGAGACAAAAGAAAGAAATAAGAGCAAAAGAGAAGAAAAAGAAGAAAGTCTGGGCATGTTTACAAGAGAATTCACAATGAAGGACATGGAAGTGTGGGAGGAAAAGTTTAGAAGTAAAGAAGAAGAGAGATTAAGAGAGAAAGGTAAAAGAATAGGCTGGAAACAAGAAGAGATAATAGACAAGAAAAGAGTGGTAATCGTAGGAGATATTGAGATTACTGAAGAGAAGCAGTTTCTAAGTCAGTGAAATAAATTGAGAGTAGCAAAAGAGGAGGTAGATAAGGGAGAAGCGATTTATGGGATAGAGGAAGCACTTTAGAAAATAAAAGATGAAGAATAGGAAACGAATTCGGAGGAAACTAATAAATATAGTAAATAAAAAATCAAGAAGACAAATCTGACTGACAAAGAGAAAATGGGAATGAAAGGGATAAGAACGAGAGAGGACATAGTAGTGGAACAGACAGAGAAAGGGGAAGCTATAGTTGTGATGGATAAAGTATGATATGGGAAAAAACTTGGAGATCTGAAAGACGAGACATATGAAGATGTGGCGGAAAAAGGCGAAGAGGAAGTGATAAAGAAGAAGATTATAGAGGACTGCAAAATGAAAGGGTTCAAGAGGTTAGTGAGAGAAGAAGGAAAGTTGCCTAGGATGAAAAGAATTTCCGAAAATCCACAAAGAAGTAGTAAAGTTGAGGTCGGCGCTTAACTGCAGGAATGATATGTTAGAACTGTTCGAGAAAAAGCTTAAGAGGATAGTCGAGGCAGTGAGAGAAGGACAAGAAAGTAGGAGAGTAGAGAATACGCATGAGGTTAAGAGGAGGATAGATGAACTTGGAAGAAGAAATGAGAGCACAGTGCTATTTAGCCTGGATGTTAAGAGTATGTTCCGGAGCCTTAAGAGAAAAGAAATATTGAGAATAATAGAGGAGGAAATGGGTGAAAAGAGAATAGGAAATTGGGACAGTAAGAAGGTAAAAAAAGGATTAGAGGCATTGTGGGAGAATGAATGCTCTATAATCAGAGACAGGACTGTTAAAAATGAAGGAAGGATTTAATATAGGATCTTGTTTGAGTCCAGCACTATCAGATATAATAATGAATCGATGAGAGAAGGAGACGATAGAAAGAGGAGGTGAAAGACTGCTTCTTTTTTGCCGTTATGGGACGACTGTTTAGGAATATGGAAGCGGACGAAAAGCCAGCTGGAGAAATTCATAAGAGACGTGGAAGATGAAAAGAAAGGGGATAGAGTAGAAACTGAAATAGAAGTAAACAAGGTGATAAATTATTTAGATATGAAAATATAGAAGTCACAATGAGTAGTTTTTTTTTTACATCCTGGTACCAAAAAGAGTGTGCAGCGGGAGTGTATTGCCAAAAACGAAGTGGTGTGGATAAGGGTACAAAGAAGAATTTCAGAAAAAGCATGTATGGAAGAATAGAAGACCTAAGCACAAATGAAGAACAGAGGGAAAAAGATTTAAAAAGACACAACTAAGGAGAAATGGATACAATGAAGAGGATAGGGTCACAAGAAACATAGCAAGAGAAAGAAAGAAGGAGGAAGAAGACAAGAACAAAAATGGTTTGGAGTATAAAGCCTAGCCAAAGAAACAGAGAAGATAAAGAGAATGCTTCGGAAAGCAGGAATTAAGACGTACAGGAAAGGAGGAAGTATAATAATTGAACAAGTCAGAAGAACCAAGAGAAAAGCAACAGCGGACAAAGATCAAAACAGAGTAATATATAGAGTAGGATGCGCGGAGTGTAACAAAATTTGCATAGGAGAAACAAAAAAGAAAATGCACGAAAGGATAAAACAGCACCAGGATGATGTAAGATTGCAAAGGGACAACAATGCGATATTCAAACATCAGAGAGAATCAAACCACAGGGTAGGGTGGGAAGGAGTAGAGGTCATAGAAGTAGAGAACAGAAATTTGGTGAGAAAATAGAAGGAAGCCAGGGAGAGTATTAAGACAGGAGACAAGGTGGTGAATTGGAATGTAGGGTTCTCGTTAAATAAAGAGTGGAAGAAGATTCTGCTTAAAGAAGGAGAAAGAAAGAGAAAAAATAGCAAGGAAAATAAGGATAATTAAAGTACAGATGTATGCAGCGAAAAAAGAAAAGTTTTAATTGGACACGTATGAAACTAAAAAGTGAAAGTGGAAGACACACAAGTGTTACTTTTTAATGAAGAGGCGAAGCGTAATTACAGGGTGATATCCAGAGAGTATATAAGTGATGTTCAACTCCCAAGCATCCAAAAGGAGTGGAAGTCTGATGAAGACACAGTTATTGTGTTGAAACTCTTATGTGATAGTGTTTTTTTTACATATTATAACATAGCCTTGCTCAGTGTGTTATTGTGTATTACCATAATTATGCGAAATGTGTTTTTTGAAAAGATAGATGTCTTTGTAAATAGACATAGTAGTTAAAATTCGTGTTAAATAGCAACTTCCATTTTTATTGCAGAGAATGATTTGTTACAAAAATGATTCAACTGAAATTGGAAACAAAGTTGCCAAACAATGCAGGTTTTAGAACAATGTATACAAACGTTGATTTTGATGAACAGTCGTCTGCACGTTATTGGTTCAATTTTTTTCCTTTTGTATGCTCTTGCACGTCATATCTAGGTCTTTTACTTTGTGAGTCATCTCACCTGATATGTCCAGATTGTTTTTTCTTCGGGTTTCCTTGGTGAGTACCCTCGCGTCTCACGTCCGTTTTTTTCTTCTTGAATCTTCTTGTCCCTCACGTGCCAATAAAATGGCTGAATCTATATCCTAGTTTGTTCAATGATAGTTCCATTTTCCGGTATTCATAAATTAATCATTCGGCGAAAATGCATGACAGTTTCTAATAAAGCGATACGATGGATTTGGATACAACATACTCTAATTCACTTCATCATATCTTAACTAGTTATAGGTTTGCGTTCATATACAAAATTCTTCAAATATCCTCACAGATAAAGATCTGTTGAGGATAAATCTGGGAAGTGAAGTGTACGTGAAGTGTAGGAACAAGAATTGACAGGACGTGACTTGATTTTGTGACGTACAGTTGTTTAATGCAAAGATAGCGGATTAATGGCCAAAGATGTTAAAGTCAACGACCGTGCCAGTACAAAGTACCATCCCGATATTTTCCAAGTAGAACAGAAAGACAAAGACCATCTCAGTTTTAATGTGCGGAGCAGGACGCGTGCCAATTTTCAATTTACTTTCATCGGTAATTTCAGTTGTGATCTTTAGTAACAAAGCTGTGCATATTGATGCAGATGACTCCCAAACATCTTGCACGCATTGCGTTAAATTCTCACGGGCAAAGGGTGTGGGCAAAATGTTTGGAAGTTCCAAAAATGTATTTTAAATCCTTTGCTTTACATTTCAGTTACTTCTTCTTTCCGTATCAAATCACAGTTTACCATTCAAACCAAACTTCGTTTATCATTTATTCATTACAATACCAATCACTTGTACACACAAATGTTTCACATAAATCATATTTATTGAAAGTAACAGTGGGCTTTGCATTTGAGGTTTTACGATTCATTTCCTGCTTCATACACTTACGGATGGAGGTCTTAAAAATATTTTTTTAAGAACTAGATTTCTTCCTCTGCGCATTATGTCAATTTTACTCTTATTAACTTTTTCTCTGTTGCATAATTCTCGAGCCATGGAATGATAGAAATCATCTGTGGTTTCCTATATGAGTTTTTTCTATTCATTTATCTCCAGCCGTTTCCATATTAGTGGTACTGGACGTTTAATCTGATACAGGTGTAATGTCTTAGCGGCTATTTTGAAAACGGTGGTGTATGTGAAAAATATTTTGCCACAATGCTGTTTAGTTTTCGAAGATCTATCGATCGAAGTATCACTGGACGTATGTTTCTACTTAAAATTTTGAAGTTGGGCCCTGGACTTTAATGAAGTCGGCCCTGGGAGCACCCTTAAAACACCATTCAATGTGTTTCACTGCATGCACAACACTATATATACTTTTCCTGTTTTACGCTTCTAATTTTCTTTGCAACTCTGCAAGCTTCGTTCTTCAAGTGCCCTCAAATTTGCACGAACAAAATGTGAGGCGCTGACATATTACAACCAGAAGCTTTTTCACACATTGTTGGAATGTGAATTCAGAGCTATGCATGAATGTCGACATGTAGCATCCACACAAATGTCCAGAATCTATGGAAACTGGGCGTAACTAACGAAACGCAAGGGATTTAATTGATTGACTATATATTGTGGGGGCCTTGATGGCTAAGTGCACCTTGAGTACCTGGAGCTCCTCGCGTGAATTGAACTTTGTGGTCTAAAGCGACCACGTGCGTGAGCTTTTTCGGGATTGTTCAGTTTCTTCTTATTTTCTTCATTCCGCCGTTTCAATTGTTTCTCACCATCGCCGCGTCCTTTGGCCTAGCCGACATGAGTGTGGGACGCAAAACTTCAAGATTTCATTTCATTTCATTGGTGATTCATTTACAAAATATATTTTCTTATTCTGAACGTGAAGAGCACATAAATAGGAAATAAAGCAGAACGAACGATTGAAATTACTTTCCTAAAATACTATGGGCAGGGACTGACGGGAACAATCGGCTTAAAGATTTATGTCTGCGGAGAAATCACTCGGTAGCAGAAGATCACATTATATTTTAATTATTCTCTGATAAATTAAACCTTGTGGGAGAGAGAAAGTGGGAGTAAGAAGAAATCCCAACAAAACAACAGAAACAAAAATATTTGACCCTCTGTTTTGATTGCTCGCTGTCATTTTGGAAACTAAAGTAATTGACAAGGAATATTGCAAATAAAAGTAGGTACCCCTGCGCATTCACTGGATTCATAATGATAATCAAGTGCAATTAATGGGGCATATATTCATATATTTCAGGTCATATAACATGAACATATTCGAGTTATGTACGCAACGAGCATTGAAATGGTACTTAATAGTGTATCGCAGTAACATATCATACATTAGGTATGCTGGTAGGTAAGTACGTACATAGATAGATAGATAGGTAGATAGATAGATAGATAGATAGATAGATAACAAGGCAGCCATTTTTTAAACTGGAGGATTCATGAGTCTTATTCCCGGAAGAATATTTATTAAATACCATACCTATTTATGAACAAAATTAGTTTAATTGGAAAATGTTAAATGTTTTTTAATCCTGATTTTTTTAATATAAGCGACCTGATTTTTTTAATATAAGAGGGATTACATTATATTAATTAAAGTCAAAACAAGACGTAGCAGCTGTAACGGTTGGAGATATAGATCTCTATTCCATAGTCTTAAGATTGCTTACAGATCCTTGACAATTTTAATTAGTTTCATACTCTGTAATGTTTTAGCTAACTGTCGGGAGGAAGTTGAGTGTCTTGATGCAGTATGCTTAGCCGTCAGCGCCAAAGGCAATTTGTGTAATTACTCCAGTAGGGAGGGGACACCTTGTGGTGTTTTTTACTACTACGCATGCGCAAACAAGCTACGCCCCATTCACTCTGATTGGTTGGCGCTGATCACGTGATCCCGCCCCTGGCCACCTCCACTTGGCCCCGCCCACGTTTGGCCACGTCCCCCTGGCCACGCCCACTGGACTCACGTACTCGTTCCCTTTTATGCGCAAAGAAAATCTACATCTTATGTCAAACTCGGGATATGGTTTTTTTTGAAAAAGCCTCACTTATTTTATCTGGGTCCTATATATATGACACTTAAACCCAATCACTCGTCAACGAAGCCCATATTGACGTGGCGTTTCCACTCACCAAAAACTACATGTACCAAAAATACCGACAATCGAGGTCAAAGGTCAAAATACTTAAAAAATAATAACTCGAAAACGGAGCCACATATTGAGGTGCTGTGTTGGTCATCAACTGCCACATGTCCCAAAGGTCAAAGGTCAAAATACTTAAAACCTAATAACTCGAAAACGGAGCCACGTATTGAGGTGGTGTTTTGGTAATCAACTACCACATGGCCCAAAGGTCAAAGGTCAAAATACTTAAAACCTAATAACTCGAAAACGGAGCCGCATATTGAGGAGGTGTTTCCACATTTACTAATTGACCATCAACTACTGACCATCGAGGTCAAAGGTTAAAATACTTAAAAACCTAATAACTCGAAAACGGAGCCAAATGTTGAGGTGCCTTTTCCACATTTAGTAATTGGTCATCAATTACTGACCATCGAGGTCAAATTTAAAAATACTTAAAACCTAATAACTCGAAAACGGAGCCGCGCATTGAGGTGCTGTTTCCACATTTGGTCATTGGTCATCAACTACTGACTAAATGTGGAAACTCCGCCTCAATATGTTGCTTCATTTACGAGTGATTGGGTTTTAAGTATTTGATCATTGAGACCAAAAGACAAAATACTTAAAATCTAATAACTCGAAAACGGAGTTACGTATTGAGGTGCTGTTTCCACATTTAGTCATTTGTCATCAACTACTGACTAAATGTGGAAACTCCACCTCAATATGTTGTTTCGTTTATGAGTGATTGGGTTTTAAGTATTTGACCATCGAGGCCAAAGGTCAAATACTTAAAACCAAATAAGTCAAAAACGGGACTATGTATTGAGGTGCTATTTCCACATTTAGTCATCGTTCATCAACTACTGACGAAACGTGGAAACTCCACCTCAATATGTTGCTTCGTTTACGGGTGGTTGGGTTTTAAGTATTTTGACCTTTGACTTAGATTGGTCGGCACATTTGGAACATGTAATATTTGATGATCAATGACTAAATGTGGAAACGGCACCTCAATGTGTGGCTCCGTTTTCGAGTTATTGGGTTTTAAGTATTTTGACCTTTGACCTCGATGGTCATTTCTTGCTGGCCAATTACTAAATGTGGAAACGGCACCTCAATATGTTGTTCCGTTTTCGAGTTATTAGGTTTTAAGTATTTTGACCTTTGACCTTTGGGTCATGTGGTGGTTGATATCCAATTACTAAATGTGGAAACGGCACCTCAATATCTGGCTCCGTTTTCCAGTTATTAGATTTTAAGTGTCTTGACCTTTGGTTTTTGGGTCATGTGGTGATTGATGACCGAAACAGCACCTCAATATGTGACTCTCTTTCCGAGTTATTAGGGTTTAAGTATTTTCGGGCTTTTGAAAACCGTATACCCCTAGCTGTATCCGTGCGTGAACAATTGTCGATTATTTGAAATTTTGGCAAAAAATGGTCCACCCATGGTCGTAGAATATCAACTTTGAAAACCACGTATCCAAGCGTTTTCGAGAAATTGGAGCAAAGAATGGTCCAACCCAGTCGTGGCAATATTAAATTTGGCATCGTTGAAATCCAGGGGTAATGTTGTCTTATGTTGGCCAGTTGCACAAGAGTTCCAATGCTATTAGCGCTGTTGGTAATTATAAATCAGCCCACCAGATGATAGTAAAATACAGACAGAAAATAATGATTGATAATTTTGCTAATAAATGGCATCTCAATATGTAGCAGATGGCTGTGAAATATAGACAGAAAATAATGATTGATAGTTTTGCTAATAGTTGGCATCTCAATATGTGGCAGGCAGAAAAGAATGATTAATAATTCTGCTAATAGCTCTACTTAAATATCTTTTTATTCAGATTTTTGCCTTTCCAATTCTGGCGAATTGGTAAAGGCAGTAATCTAAAGAACGGAGATTTGGCCGATAACATAGGTCCAAATCCTGTTCGGAGCCGTAATGATTTATAACTTTTCCCGGGTTATAAGGGATTACATCTCCATAGATTGTTGAATAAAAAACTTTATCTCTCAATTGGGAGATGAAGAGCTCTAATCCCGTGCCATGGCAGGGAGTTTCACTGCCATAGTTGCAACCTGGCCCCCAGGGAATCATCTCCCAGTTATGAGAGATAACGTTTCTTCGAGAGGAGTTTTGCAAAAATTTACAATAATTAATTATGATTATGATTATTATTATTATTATTATTATTATTATTATTATTATTATTATTATTATTATTATAAGTTATTAGGAAAAAATACATTTTTATAGTATAGTTAGAAATTCCATTTACAAAAAATAAGGGACAGAGAGTGAGCGGCTTTGATCCAGTAGAAATTCTATAAGCATTGCTTTCAATATAGCGTAAACATTATTACAGAAGACACTATACGGATTTCTAAGTGATCTACAGTGAATGATTGTTGATCGTTGTAAAATAGTGAGCGTTAAGAATAATAGGTTATTAGAAAAAACACTAATTGGCGTTCTATAGTTGTAAGACCCCAATTAAGATAAAACAGCAAACATTAACGATAATACAATATTAGAAAACTCATTACTTGGTGATCTACAGAGAATGATTGTTGATCGTTGTAAAACTGCGAGCGTTATTAGAAAAAACATTACTTGGTAATCTATAATTGGAAAACCCCAATTAAGATAAAACAGCAAGCATTAACGATAATACAATATTACAAAAAAATATTACTTGGTGATCTACAGCGAATGATTGTTGATCGTTGTAAAACAGCGGGCGTTATTTCAAAAACATTACTTGGTAATTTATAGTTGGAAGAGACCTCATTACAGTAAAAAACCGCAAACATTAACGATTTTACAATATTCTAAAAAATTACTTGGTGTTCTATAGTTAGAAAAACATCCAATATTAACGATTTTACAAAAAAAATATAGAGATTCAGTATAATATCTGAATCACGTCAATATTATAGACAATTTGAGGATAATGATAATTTACTGACAATTGAATTAACTCCTCCCCCAGAGAATGTGTAGAAAATGTTATTCGTGATTTGGTATAGTATTTAATGAGAAGTTTGCTCCCTCCATCATCGTGTACGGTTGACTTTCATAAATCAAAATCATCCCCATAAACCATTTTACATGTCTTTTCGGACTGCTAATAATATGAGTGGTGAAAATGTGTGGGGGGCGTTAGAAAAAGTAATTCAATCAAATACATCATTCCTATATCAAGATCGTTTTATTCTTTATTTCCACCACGTCGAACTACCTATTGGTAGGGGAGGGGTGGAACAGAATTTCTCTGATATAAACGAATATTTTAACGTAACAAAGGTGTTATGGTTATTAAAAACCCTGATTATTATTGTCTAGCCCAAGCTCTGGTTGTAGCTATAGGGCTTATTGAAGATAAAGGTAATCGAAAAGAAAGAGATAGATATCGCAATCAATACTCAACAAATATGTTTAAAAAGGGTATCTGAATTAAGTGAAAAGGCTGGTGTGAGCTTAGTGAATGGCAGAGGGATACCGGAATTTAAAAAACAGGTGTATTTATCGGCATATAAAATAACGGTGTATGACGGATTGTCGGGCGAAAATATATTTTTTGAGGGTCACGGTCATGGTAAACGAATTAATTTACTATATATTAACAATCATTATAACGTGATCACTAATCTAACAGCTGCATATTCATGCGGTCACTATTGCGAAGAATGTCATAAAAAATTCCAAACTAAAGACAGGCATGCGGGGAAGTGTAAAGCTTTGTTTAATAAATACCGAATAGACCTCCCTGCACCATTACAGAAAGTGTAATATATTGCAAGGAATGCAATAGATGCTTTTATGGGGCTCAGTGCTACAAAACAATAATTATTCATTATGTGATATACTGAAACTGTCTTCAATGTCGTAAAGCATACACGGTGAAAAAAGGGCGGAATCCACATGTCTGTGGAGAAGTAATCATGCACAGGGTGTAATAATATGACACCGTAAGGACATTCAACCGTGCCGAACGCGTACTCTACAGAAATGGCTATTAGTGTTTTATGACATTGAGTGCCACCAGGATAAAGAAGTAGCCGGTGGTATTTTTGAGCGTGAGCCCAACATGTTAGTTGGCCAATAGATATGTTATTATTTAGAAACAGTGCTAGTGAACGGTGTGGTGTATGCGGTATTAGAGAAGGTGTATTTTATGGGGACAAATGCATTGTAGACTTTCTAGATTATTTAGCACAAAGGCGTTCTGGAATAAACAAAATAGTCGCTGTAGCTCAAAACGCAAAGGGGTATGACGCCCACTTTGTTTTACGCGCGATGATGATTGATAAAAAGTGGACGCCGCGAATAATTATGCGTGGATGAAAAATTTTAGCAATGGAATATTTATTTTTAAAATTTATTGATAGTTTAAATTTCTTACCAATGCCTTTGTCCAAATTAAGCGACACGTTCGATTTACCCGTCTCGAAGGGTCATTTCCCTCATTTATTCAACACAAAGGCTAATCAGGAGTATAGGGGTGCTTTACCTAGCATTGAGTATTACGATGTGGGGAGCTTAAAAAGGAAACAGAAAGAGGCGTTTTTGCCTTGGTATAATGAGGTAAAAGGAATACTTGGAGAGACGGGCTTCATTTCAAAAGAACAGCTCATTAACTACTGTGTAAACGATGTGAACGTGCTGCGCAATACGTGCATAAAATTTATGAACGAATTTGAAGTTATATCGGGTGTGAACCCGTTCCTAGAAAGTATAAGCATTGCCAGCGCGTGTAATTTAATGTATAGAAAAAAGTTCTTGCGAACAGACACCATTGGTATTATCCCACATAGTGGGTACAGGTGGCTTGATAACCAATCTGTCGGTGCCGTTCAGTGGCTCGTGTACGAGGCCGACCGATTAAAAACACAAACCCAGCATTCTGGTAACGGGCGAGAGGTTGTGGTGCGTGGTGGGTATAAAGTGGATGGTTACGCGCACTATAATGGCGCAGAACATGTTTGGGAGTATCAGGGTTGTCTATTCCACGGGTGTCAGGCATGTTACCCCACAGGTCGTGATAACAATATATATAACGATGCATACACTACTTTTAATATGCGTTATGAGAATATTGTAAACAAAATTAATAGATTAAAAGAACTGGGGTATATAGTGCATGAAATGTGGGAATGCAAGTGGCGCGAGTTTCTGAAAGAACACCTGACAGTAAATATATATTTTAAAAAACACCGCATGGCTCAGAAATGCCCAATTCATCCGCGGGATGCCCTGTATGGTGGCAGGATCGACGCCATGAAACTTTACCAAAGGGTGAAAGAGCGAGAACGTATCATCTACACCGATATAATCTCCCTTTATCCTTATTGCTGTAAGGTGAAAAAATATCCTGTGGGTCATCCGAAAATTTATGTGGGAGATGACGAGTGTCCTGATATTTCGGAATTTGAGCGAATAATAAAGTGCACGTTATTAGCCCCGGACAATCTCTACCACCCAGTGCTGCCAGAGCTTTTCAGAGTGGTGAAAAGTTATTATTCCCCTTATGACGAACATGCGCGGACACTCTTAATGAAGAAGAATGCACGCATTCGGATGAGGAGAGAGTTTTGACTGGAGTATGGGTTGTAGACGAAGTGCGGGTAGCTGTTGAGAAAGGATACAGAGTGCTCAAAAAACATGAGGTATGGAGCTATGAGGTTGTAATATATGACGCTGAAAAGAAAGAGGGCGGTCTTTTCAAGGACTACATTAACCTGTTTATGAAGATCAAGACTGAATGTAACGGTTGGCCTGCAGGATGCGTCACTGAACAACAAAAAGACGAGTTCATACACGAGTATTATGAGAAAGAGGGTATCCAATTAGACAGAGAAAAGATTATGCGCAACAAACCTAAGAAACGAATTTCAAAGCTAGGGGTAAACAGCCTGTGGGGTAAGTTCGCACAAAGTGAAAACATGGAGCAAATCGCTATCATTAAAACTCCCGAGGAGTATTTCGATAAATTAACAAATCCGAATATTGAAGTTAAATCATGTATTCTAATCGGCGACAAAACCCGTGTGCTCAACTTTAGTGTTAATGAGAGAGTTATTGCTCCTGCTAAAAATATTAACGTGATAAACGCCGCATACACCACGACACACGCACGCCTCGAGTTATTTCATTATTTGGATTTACTTGGCGAGCGTGTGTTATATTATGATACCGACAGTATTATTTACACTCAATCACCTGGTGAGCCACAGTTAAAAATAGGAGTGTATTTAGGGGAATGGAAGAATGGGTTAGCAGAATATCGTCCGAATGCATATATCGAAGAATTTTGTGCTGGTGGTATATGGCTATACCGTTGCTACCACTCTTAATGGTGAAACAAAGACAATATGTATAGAAATTGATTTCCGTAGAAAAATATATATTAATTAATTTTAAAAAATGTTAAATACAATTGAACTTTATGAGGCACTAAAACAAAATCAGCCTAAAAATCATTTTATTGGTGTATATGTTGCAGATGAGTTACCTCTGTTT
Organism: Thermobia domestica; assembly: GCF_964235325.1. Lineage (NCBI taxonomy): Eukaryota > Metazoa > Arthropoda > Insecta > Zygentoma > Lepismatidae > Thermobia > Thermobia domestica. The sequence continues at coordinate 245,420,175 of NC_137456.1, read as the reverse complement.
ATTCATACATTTCCAGCAGCCATAATTATAAATACACATTCTAGTGATAAGTATGGTGAACATTGGGTTGCTGTTTATATATCTAATATACGTGTGGGAGAGTATTTCGATATCTATGGTATAGCTCCCTATATACAACATCATATAAGGTGTTTAAAACGAAACTGTCTGTATTATACATGGAATAATATACGTATTCAAGGTGATTTATCTCTATTTTGTGGACATTATTTTTTTCTATATCTAGCATGTCGTGCGTGTGGTTATTCACTACGCGATTTCTTAAACAAAGTCTCACTCACCACTATTGATGCTAATGATGTTATGCTTTATTCATTTATGAGAGTATGATGATTATGATGGTCACTGGCGCGAGATTAAGTTCTCCGTAAACCATGTATGTGTGTGTGTGTGTGTGTGTGTAAATAACCAGACTTGTTAAATGTTGTTGTTATTTTTTAAACTCTGCTAAAAAGGTTAATATTTAACTCTGCTATTGCCGAACCCAAGATTGTTGGGGTAGCTACCACCGTAAAAGAAAATAATCTCTATTGTGTGTGTGTGTGTGTGTGTGTGTGTGTGTGTGTTCTATGCAATATTAAAATAGGAATTGAAAAAGAGAACGACTCTTATGTAATCTGTGCTATGTTAAATAGTCCATACTCTTTACTAAATGTGGAAACAGCACCTCAATACGTGGCTCCGTTTTCGAGTAATTAGATTTTAAGTTTTTTACCTTTGGCCTCGATGATCAAATACTTAAAACCCAATCACTCGTAAATGAAGCAACATATTGTGGTGGAGTTTCCACATTTGGTCAGTAGTTGATGACCAATGACTACATGTGCAAACACCACCTCAATACGAGGCTCCGTTTTCGAGTTATTAGGTTTTAAGTATTTTGAACTTTGACCTTTGGGACATGTGGTAGTTGATGGCCAAAACACCACCTCAATATGTGGCTCCGTTTTCGAGTTATTAGGTTTGAACTTTGACCTCGATGGTCGTTATTTTTGGAACATGTAGTTGTTGGTGTGTGTGGAAACACCACCTCCATATGCGGCTTCGTTGGGGTTTAGGTGTCATATATAAGACCCAGGTAAAATAAGTGTGGCATGTTCGAAAACCCCCATATCCCGAGTTTGACATAAGATGTAGATTCTCTTTGCGCATAAAAGGGAACGAGTACGTGAGCCCAGTGGGCGTGGCCAAACGTGGGCGGGGTCAAGTGGGCGTGGCCAGGAAGCGGGGGTCAGGTGATCGGCGCCAGCCAATCAGCGTGAAGGGGCGTGACTTTTTTGCGCATGCGCAGTAGGTAAAACACCCCTAGGGGTCCGTTCCCTACTACTCCTCCTTCGTTTGAAAGCTCGGGGTTGGACTGAGCATAATTTTTCGGAATGGGATAGGTGCAAAACCACCTAAAAGTGAAGTTAAGAATAAGTCGGTAGAGATTTGTTATTACTACTTGCGTTATTTGAGAGTATAATGGAAAAGTGCAAGTTTAAATAATTGTGAAGTTTTATCCAAAAATGTTACTTCGTCTAATTCATTGTCAGAAAGTAGGTTGCATATTGCAGTGTTTTATATCTTCTTATGGTGAATTGTGTTTGGTAAAAAGGATAACGACGCGGGTGCATTATCTTGACCCATTTTGATAGTGTTCAACAAGTACAGTCTGTCATTATTTTGTGGTTTGAATAGTGGTATGTTTATGGAATACCTCCTATTATTCTATTCATACAGTATGTTGGTAAGTCTTTTTGATATTTTCATATTAATATTGATATATTTTTCAAGCTTATTATAACGATATGAATTGTCCATTATTGTTGAAAATATTAGGTTGCAATTAGTTAGTATTGAGAATTCACTTGCTTTAATTTTATACTCAGTTCTATTTTACTACTTATAAAGTATATAGTATAAATAACCTTCTTTTCTTTCTTACATAGTTAGTTATAATTAGACCTTATTCATTGCATTTGCTTTGGCATTTATTCTTAGACGGCAATAATTTTGTTTGGATTGCGTTATAAATTTACGTCTTGTTGAAAGAATAATAATGCTTCTCCCCGATTTAGTTGAGTCCGATTCCTTTTCTAAACAATTATCCCTGTTGTCCCGTTTTTATTATTTACAATGCCATTGTTTTTATTATAATCTAAAGAAACTGAGGCTGATATTCAATTCTGTGCAACTAAGTTTATCTAATGTAAGTTACGCAGCTTGTTTCCTTAATATGTTTCCTTCACTGTGCACTGAAGTTAGACAAATCCATATATGAAGCTCGACTAACAGACCGCATCAACAGCTTCTCGTCGCGATCACTCTCTTTCTGATATAACCAAAGATATTTGAGTGTTTAAAACATACTTTTTTTCTATTAAATTATAAAGTATAGGTAAACTAATTCAGTATTAATTAAAGCAAATAATTATAAAAACATACAATATTATCTGATTTCGTTGTCCATTTTCGGATATGGCTCAGAGTCTAGGAAGTTTTGAGCTGTTTTATACTGGGCAGGGCGTTCTTGTCTTGCTCTTAGTGTGTGAGTTTATAACTGATCATGTGCATCACCAGTTCACAAGAGTACGTGTGACCCCATCACGTCCTCAGTGGGGTAGGTAGTCTTTGGCTGCCGTATCTACCCCGAAATGGGCAACTAAACCGTGCACTTGGGTACGGGAGATAAGACTGCGTGGTACCCCAACACGCTAAAAATTATGGGTAGCTGGTGTGTCCAATAGTTTGGGCGGCCCCAGTGCCCTACCTGGAGGATGATGCAGGTACTGCCCTCAAAGAGAGTGAAATGTGTTCTCTTGGGTCTGGGATGGGATACTTAGTATCCTAACGCATACTCGTAACTCAGGAGCGCTGAGGAAGTGGGTCACTCCTTCGTCCCAGGCGTGCACATTCACTGGGTGCAGGAGCCACGACCTTACCAAGGAAGCCGCGGCTACAAAATGGCCTATGTCTTTAAAGGTAGACAGTCTAAATCAGCCATTGGGTCTGGTAATGTTCGGTTGTCCTATCACGTAAGAAGAGGTAGTTCCGTATTGCTCGAACGACCCTACCAAAGGAAGGGTGCGGGCGTCCCTTCTAATGGTGGTTTACACTTACCATTGTTAATCGTACGAGTAGCTAGCTACAACGTGTATGTGGTACCTAAACACGTTAAAGATAGGTAGATCTGTATTGTTTGGGCGGGCCTACCAGGGAAGACACGACTCCGAAATGGCAATGTCTGCTTTGAGCAAACGGTCTACATCAGTCATTGACTCTGCTAATGTACATTGTACCTCTATCGTAATTAGAGGAAGTCCGAGATGGTGAGTATCGGATTCCTGCCTGCCGGAGGAATAAACGGAGGTGGGGAAGGGACCAATCCCAGGAACCTGGGTAACGGTACTGATCCCGCTAAAGAGAGGTAACTCTGTAGGATATGGGCCGGCACCAAACACAAATGGTGACTTAACATGTACCATTGGGTCCGAGATGAGATACGGGAGTATCTCGACATTTGCGTGGTAACTCTACACGGCAAGGCGGTTGCCAGTTTAACTATAGAGGTAGGCTGGGCCAGGATTGATGAAGCCCCCTCGGGCATTGCCTGGGGTCCCGGATTTTGGTTGAACTCTGCCGGGGTGTGGTCATGCCTTAGGATTCGGTAGCTTGTAGGAACCAATCCCAGGAATCTGGGTAACGTCGAACACGGGCGGGAGGTGAGCTTGCCTTATAACGCTCGGGTGCCATGCCTGCAGAGCATGGTAGGACTGGCTTGCTAGCAGTCTGCCTCAACCAGTAGGTTAACCAGTAGGCACTAAGGACTTAGGTCTGGCCGCGTAGAGGGCGTATCCCACTCCCTCAGAGAATGGGAATTACATCGCTTAGGCGAGTCAGGATTAGGGGACAAATCCTGACGTTGCACCATGTGCACGAGGATACAATACCACTATCGAGGAACTACGGGCGGGGTGCCTTGTTTGGGGAACCCGTCCATTACATAGACCGAACCGTTGCGGGCATGCTCCCCATTCATGCAATTAAACGTGGCAATAATAAGCGACTAGCACCAATAATATATATGCATAGTGTGTTGCAATTCTTATAATTAGAGGTAAGTTACTGCACAGTGACTAAAAGTGTATTTCCGCTATACTGTGTAACGTTTTTTAATTTTATCTTAGTCTTACTCAGGTTCATTCTAGTGTTCATAGTCAAGATATGTTATCAAAAACAATAGGAAAAATTATTTTGGTCTCAATTCTCTGCAAATGTCGCTACTTAAAATACTCCCAGCAATTACCGGCCAAAAATATGAAAGGTGTGATGATGTTGCGGTAATAACAGAACAGGAATAGCATGTAATCAAACACTGTCAATGATCTAAAAATTCATCATCAAACAGTATTAAGCCATTTGGAGGAAACAGTATAAAAGGAAACTCGACTTATACTGTTACATGATACAGTACATCTGAAAAACAGTTGCTCCGTCAAATGTCAATCTGAAAATCTCTAATGATAACCTACTCCAAAATTCCTTGAACGTTTGCTGAAGAATGATACAAATTCGGTTATCCAATGGCAAAATTTGCGTGTAGGTCATTGGTAGAATGGGGTCATTGTTCGGGTCACTGAAAACGCCGCCAACATACACCAAAGGAAGGTCTGCGGTATTTGGTGTGCTACAATATGATTCCGCCGGGCAGAACGATAGACTCGGAGGTCGAGTGCATTTTCATTTAAAGGAAAATGACATAAAAACATCAACAGAAGTAGAATCGTCTAACTTGCTGAAAATAGCAGATATTCTACATATTAAAGAACCTGTCAGAAACTGGCGAAAGCTGCCTGTAATGTTTTATTTCATTCACCATATAGCACGGATTTTTCACGACAGAACACAATAATAGTTTTAAAATAGGTCACTGAAAACTACCTGTCAACAAAATATTTATTCAATAAAAACAAAAATTTAGTAGCAACAGAACAATGGAGTCAAAAAGAACGAAATGTTTTCGAACAAGAGTGTGAATAGGTGACTTCAACATGCTGTTTTCAAACACAATAATTATATTATCAAGATGTCTCTTCAAATGATTTTAAGGGAACCTGGTATTATTTTGATTGATGATAATCGTACTCCAACTTAAAAACATCTACGCTAGATACAGAAAATGTTAACATTTTTGCTAATAATGTGTAGATACATGAGTCCGGCAACTAATTTTCTGCATGTGTACAGAACTTTCAAACCGCATGAAATATGGTTGGATTGGTATGTGGAAATATATTGCTTTAACTTTTTGTTGTTGTCTGAGACTAATTATTTTATATTTCATGTGCTTATTTGAATCGTTAGGGAGAAATATATCCCTTATTCAGAGTACAATATTTTTTCTGACGAATATGCTGTTTTCATGTGTAGAAGTAAAGCTTTCTGAGTCTGTTTCGTAAACCAATTATGGAAGTTTGTATGGCTAATCCTACTTCAAACTAATATCTCTACTATGGACAATATTTTCATATGTACTTTCCAGAAAAATATACATTTGTTCGTGCCGTGGATTATTAAAAACAATTAGTACTCATTCAATAAAAATATTAATATTAATGTTAATTAATATTATGAAAAATATTAATTAAATATATAATTACAATACACTTACCTACAATGTCAATAAAGTCTCGAACAGCTCGCATCTCTGTAGAGAAGGTTGAAACTTTAAGACGTATTCTAATTGTGGTGTACATAGTTTCTTTATTACCATATACTCTGCAAATATGGAAGAAGTTTAGATAAGAAGAAGCAAAGAAAATGTAAATAACACACAATTCTGACTTCAATTTATAATAATTTATATTCGAAAATGTTGCAGGCTATAAAATAGTTTTAGAGCAAGCTTGTCATTGATATAGATGTTAGATACTGTTTTGACAAATTTAAACAAGCATTTTTCTATATTCGTAAGCGAGAGTAAACTTATGAACTATGATTAATAAAATTCCAAACCGCTTGTTGTAGTAGCTTCTCCATAAGGAGACTTTATGGGTATTCATGTAAGCAAACTTTATGGGTAACGTGTATTCATGTAAAACATTCCTCAATAGCATTGGCAGGATCAAAATATCACCGAGAAAACCATGGTTATATGAAACGATGCTTAAGAAGATATAGGAATGCAAAAGGGCGAAAAACACGGACATCAGAAAAAGTAAAGAAGGCTGAATAATGAATTGACAAGAGAAACGGACAAACCCAAAGAGAAGTACATGGAGTAGGTATGTGAAGAAATAATGGAACTTCAAGGGTGCGACAGTATGGTCTGAAGTACTAGAAAGCACAACTAGGAATAGAAGCTAACAAAAGTATACGAACGTTTGGCGTCGAAGATCAACAAGGTAATGTAATCACTAGAGTGGTTCGAAAAAAATCATTTTTCTATTTCTGGAACATTATAGTGCGCAAAAGTTGCCGATGATATAGACAAGAAAAACCCAAAAAGAAAACCTTTTATTTGCATATCTTCCGGTCTCGCATCGCCGTTGAAATTTGAAAAATCCGAAAAAAAATATAAATGTTCAATATTTTTTAAAAGGACTAAATAATATAGGATGATAACCCTATATAGCCTAAAGGTTTTTTCAAATATGTTAAAACAACTTTAAAATAAATAAACTATATTTACATAGTATCTTCTGATCGTGCAACGCTGTCTAAACTTTGCGAAATTTGCAAATTTTGGTAAAGGACCCCGCACTTTTCTTATGGAAAGTGGCTTTCGGCTAATGTTGTTGAAACTTCGCTGGTTGATAGTTCTTAACATGTGGATCAAAAGTCTCAATGGGCACAAAGACCGAAATCCACTCCTTCCCCCCCCAAAAACCGCCTCCAAGTAGCTGGGGGGGATTGAACTGATTTCAGTATGTAAAACAATTTGTTGTTTTAATCAACTCAACAAGGACCCCAAACAACCACATGTTAGACTATCAAACTACCCCACTTGACACCGCCCATTGCCCCCCCACATTGCCCCCCCGCGAATAACCTTACGGATGTTCCATATTACTGTAGTTTATAGTTGCGCGTATGTGTTGAAATACTTACAGTTTTGGTGTCACCGACGATATAATGGGTTTCACGTATCGCTGATTACGAATCTGAGGTGAGAGTTCTAGAATTCAAGATGGATGATCAATATGGCGGATTAAAAACAGGAAACTCCTGAATGTAGCCACAAATAGCTGTTTACTAGGGTATTTTGGGTCGTTGGTTACGAATCTGAGGTCAAAATTCTTGAATTCAAGATTGCAGATCCAATATGGTGGATAAAAACGTCGAAGCCACAAATCGTAGTAGACTAGAGTGTTTTTAGATCGCTGTTTAAGTACGCAACATTCCTAGATACTTCAGCCACCATGTAGAATTATTCTGCACCCTTGCCCTTTACCAAAACCCACCACAGATATCTTAATGCGGAACGGTGTTAAAATAATTCATCAATTATCTGTTCATTATTTTCATCATTTCGGTTTGCAGCATCTAATGTGGTACTTAGCAATGAGTCATCGGGATATCTTATATTCTGTAAATGTCGTGTACGGCCTAAATAACACAAGACACTTGCAACGTGCGCACATGTACAAAAATGTAGGCATGGATATTTTTGAAAATAAGGGAGCTCTCATTAAGCCGTCTGTAGCACTGTGTCCACACACTCTACCGTAAGCTTCGGTCACAAGTAGTGATGGGTAAATTCCCGGGAAGATATTTTTCGGGAATATTCCCGGGGAATATTCCCGGGAAGATTCCCAAAATGGGAATTTATCCGGGAAGTTATGTTCAATCAGAAAGAAAATTGCATTCTATTTCTATATTATGATTTCAAAGTTGAATTAATTTTTATATCACAGCATATTATTACTGTTGTCCAGAGGGGATTCTTTAGAATGTATATTCTGAACGGTAGTATGTTACTTTATTAACACTTTATTATATTTAGAGAGTACGCATAAATGTATATTTATTTAGAATATGTTCTATCAATTCAATATGTGTGAACAAATTATATAGTAACAGTTTAAATGTATATGTAAGTGGATTTGCTCAACTTGACTCTATTACTGATATTATGAACACATTAAATGTATAAATGTTATAAAGCAATTAGATTGGTTAAATGCTAGAAGATACACGTCTCCCAATTTATCAACATTTGCGCATACATATTTATGTTCACAAAATTTGCAAGATTCTAACTTATCTATTTTAGCACGTAACATTGCCATACAGGGTCTTTCATTCTACCCATTTCTCGTAATTCCATACATTAATTCACATGTAAAAGATGTCCGAGTACCTCTTCAGAAATTCGAGTCAGAGAGAGGAGACAGTCCGACGTCTATTACTAATGGTGGTTCAGGGTTTATTAATAGTACTTCCTCTCTATTTCTACATAATTCTAAATTACTTTACAAAATGGTTCCTTTTCATCATTTGTAAATTAGTACTTTGCTAATTTTGGCTGTTCTTTAGCATTGGGGCCAGCATTTGCACCTACTTTTTTTGCGATAATCTATTCCGATGCGACCGTTTTATGGTTTCATACGTTAAATTACGTTACCAACATTAAATTCAGACTGCATTGCAGAGCGAGCGTTAGCGAATGAAGGCGGGTTAGAGCCCCCCATGGCACGTTGTTTTCTACATTCGTTACCAACAATTCACTTTCTTTTCTCACATAAATCACTTCCACTTACCTTTGCGTTTTGTATAAATTCCCTACTACCCTAAAAAAATGTGTTCGATACTTTCTTGACTACTTGAACATCACTATCAACTCATTTCGTCCACAAATCATCCTACTTTTTGCTAGTTTTGTCTCCCCAATACTAAACAATTACCTTACTTTTTAGTGCAAATGGAAATGGAACTTAAAAAATCATATTATTAGTTATATAAAGTACCGTCAAATAATTTTAAATTTTTTAACCTCCAAACTCTCAAAAACCTGGAAGTAAATCATAATATATTAAAATAAAGTAATTAGTCATATGATTCTTATAATTTGGAAGATAAAGTAAAGAAATGGAAATAAATTCCTTCCCGGGAATTTATAGGCCAGGGAAAAAACCCGGGAATATTCCCATGTTTTAAATTCCTTCCCACCGGGAATATTCCCACTGCCCATCACTAGTCAAAAGCTTAACGCATCTTTCGACAGCATGAGTATGGCATGGGAACTTCTTGGAATTCATAACCGGCTAAGCGTCTGCTTATAAGTAGTCTTATTTCGTCATTAGTCATTGCTCTTAACAAAGAAAGAGAAGTAAGATTACAAGTATCCCATTGTATTATTTCGGTGTAATCTGTAGCTCCAAAGTTCAGGTTTGGTGGCATAAAATATCAAATAGAGTCACTTTCAGAAGCTTCTTGCCTTGCCTTCAACATTCGTCTCTACCGAACCTCTCGAACGTGGTTTCTGTCATCAATGACCATCGCCAAAAACACATTTTCGGGATGTGCAAAGTAAACATTACGTTCTATAGCTGGATCTACAACTTATTTTACCTCTTCTGGCAAAAATATCGCGTTTTCTGAATTGTCTCTTAAACATTTTGTGGGCATTTGGTCAAATTTTTGCTCGACTTAATGGCAAACCACATAGGCATATACGACTTTAAGATAACAGTGACATTTGCCTCATTATTTGAACGACATTCCACATTAATGTATAGCTGCTGAACTCGATTAATTGTAGTGAGTCATCTTGAATGTAACAAAGGGCCAGAGTCACGAACTGAAAAGTCTTCAGAGCAATGTTCTAACTGGATAACTTTTGATTTTTCCAGTAACACAGTGCTAGAGAAGACTTCATCAGAGCCATACTATTGTCAAGATCATCAATGCCACATTTTCGCATAAATCATAAAAACTGGCGAAATGAAATATTTGTTTTATGTCTCATGTTATAGCGGCCAGGCTAAAGGAGACGGTGATGATGAAAAATGGATGAAATGGTAGAATGAAGAAAGTCGGATGAAATGGGAGAATCCCGAGAAAACCAGTGCATACGGTATTTGTCCACTAGAAAGCTCACTCGTTGCGAGTTGAGATCGAACCAAGGACCCCATGCACTCGAAGTAAAAGCTTTATCTCTGATTTACTCCCCAGCATAAATCAGAGTTTAAAATCATTAGTAATGAACAAAAATTAAGTGGAAAATGGAAATTTGTAGGGGACGAATTACGTTAAATTACAAATTGTAACACAATAGTCAATAATATACCTTAATCGTTGGATGGCTGGTTTGGTTGTGGAACTCCAAGTGCAGCTACCCCCTCGTGATGAGAAGTATTCTTCTATCTACTTATTTTAAGAAAATAATAACAAAAACATGATAAACACTAAAAGTTTGCCAAATTCGCAAATTTTGCAATTTTTTTTAGATCGATGCGCAACCAGAAGATATTATGTTAATATAGTTTGTTTATTTTAAAATTGTTTCTACATACTTGAAGGAAGTTTCAGGCTATACAGAGTCGTCATCCTATATACTTTAGTCGTTTTAGAAGAATAATACTTTTTTTCCTGATTTTTAAAATTTCAATAGAGATGCGGGACCGGAAGATATGTAAGTAAAAAGTTTCTTTTTGGGTTTTTCCTTGTCTACACCAACGACAACTTTTGCACACTATAGCGTTCCGGAAGTAGAAACTATACTTTTTTCGAACCACCCTAGTATTCATTAACCATCGAAGAATCCTTAAAATCTGAGAGGAATACATAAAAGATCCTTATGATTAGAAAAACTGACAAACAAATATTCGTCCAAGCATACAAAGAGGTAGATGATGATGAAAAAGAACCTAGTATATTGAAAAGTGAAGCAGTATATTGAGTTAAAAAATGCGGAGCAGAAGGGCTACTGGACACGAGGACATACCAGTTGATTTGCTCAAGGGGTTTGGAGACATTGCAATGAAAATGCTGACTTTACTTACTAACAAAATCTACGTGTGTGGAAAATAGCCAAAATATTTTCTTGACGTTTCACTGAGTGCATTGCCCAAGAAAAAGCAAGCAAAGGAGTACAGCGATCACAGAACCATTAGCCTGATTTTCCACTATATAGATTGTTGCACGCATACTGAACATGTTTCTGGAAAGTAAGATAGATATGAGGTTAGAAGAAGATCAATTTGAATTCCGGAAAGGAAATGGCACCAGACATGCTACTTGGTTGATGGGAATTATACCAGAAAGAAGTCATGATGTAAAGAACGATAAGTGTTTCTGCTTCATTGATTGACGAAAAGCGTTCGACTGGGTCAGTTGTACGAAACTTCTGCAAAAACATAAAGAAATCGGAGTCAATTGGAGAGATCAAACACGGGATGTACTTGAACCTGGACCCACAAAGTGGGGGTGATGTATATATTTCCTGAAAGCTTGGGTCAATGTAAGTTCAAAACCGGTTACCAAAATTGGGGAGGTCTCAAGCATTCCGCTTCAGGGCCGTACGTTACTCATTTTTATTAACACCTTTAGGCGTGCCTTAAAGTCCGTTGCAACCGCGAAAAAATCTGAAACGGTGGAACAAATATGAAAACAGAAAACATGTCTTTCATCATTTCAAATGTATAACGTATCAAAGTGAAAAAAATTGTCCCAAGATCCCATACGAGGTCCAACTCAAAATTTTTAAATGAAAAGGGGGATCAACTGGCACATCCTATGAAGGCTCCCCATTTTCTTTGGTTTGAATCATTATACTTTTGAAATAGTGATATAATGATATGTTTTTGTTTCTACACTTAGTCCACCGTTTCATATACATACAAGCGGCCATAGAATTTGCAATAAAGATTGTGTTGATATTTTGACCCACCGCTATTTTGCACATGCTTATCGTAGAGAATCGCGACTTGATTTATCTTCTTTTATTTAACACGAACCTTAATACGATATGCAAGTTGATCCGACTTTCCATTTAAAAATTTTGAGTTGGACCCCGTCTGGAACAATTAATTTTACTTTGATACGTTATACATTTGAAATGATGAAAGACATGATTTTCTCTTTTCATATTTGTTCCACCGTTTCAGACTTTTCGAGTTGCAACGGAATTTAAGACACACTTAAAGGTGTTAATAAAAATGAGTAACGTGCTCCTCTGAAGCGGAATGCTTGACACCTCCTCAATTTTGGGAACCAGTTTTGATCTTACCTTGGCCCAAGCTTTTAGGAAATATATACATTACCCTCACTTTGGGGTTCAGGTTCAAGTACGTTCCGTGTAAGACACATTCAAATTCTGTACATAGTATAAGAAGCGAACTTGCGCTTTAATGAAGAAAAACCAACATTTTAGTCGCCCTAATTATTCAACAATTACAGTGCATGTTTAATGAAGGAAACAGTAATGAGAAATGGAGCAAGTATTTGTTATTGGTAAATATAGCCATATGCCGGCAAAATTACAAACAACACCAGGTGCTTAAGCACAAAAACAACGAAGCAGCAGAGAAAAACTATCTCCGAAGAAATATGAGAAGAACACGAAGAGTCACGAGGAGAACCCCTACAGTCACTCCACAGGCTTCGTCTGCAAAATAAGCTATAGGAGAGGACACAACAGGCAGAAGTCATCAGCCTAGCTTGTCACATCTTATATTCTCTTTAAGCTGCTCTAGGTGGGAAGGTCTCCCTATCCTTAACTCTGAGCTGCATCGGGCAAGAGGTTCCCAACCAATTTCATTGTGGTCTGGTAGGAGATACCATCCCACCTTTGCGGTTCTACTTTCTAACCAATAACTCACAAGGCTCCCAAGCAGCAATGGCCAAGAAAGGTCCAACTTATAGGGTAAGACATGTTAGAGAGAATTACTATTTGAAAATTTAATGCATAAGCTCTACAAAGACTACTTATAATATGAGATTTAGGGATAAACCCGGGTACTACTTTTCTGACATACATTACAATATAGTCCCATTATGAGGAATTTCGAATATTTGAGATATAGATATACTACTTCCAATCTGTATTGAGAGTTATGAGACAGGAAAGTCTCTATTCTTAGCTCTTTGAACTCATATCAATATTTCTATTCTATAGGTTTCAGTGTTTGTTATCGCATGTGTCGACGGAAGGATTGACATTAACAGTCGTTTACCAAGTCTTCAATAATTATGGGTGTTAAAATTTGCAGCTATAAAAGCATTTAATAATTCCAAATCTAAGGGGATATGCATAAATCCTCTTTCATATAGAACTAGATAAAACCACATTATTTTCACTTACAGATATTCGAAATTAATGAGGACCAAATGAGCCCGATGCAAAAATTATATACGTTAATCATAATTATAATGTAATAAAATAATGAGGCACCGTATAAATATCATATTTTAGCATTACTATAACCCAATAAACTTGTATTTTGAGCATACAGGAATCGACGTATAACCTCTTCAACACAAACTTTTTGGATTGTTATTTTTAATTTAACCAAAAATAATACAAAGAACTTGAATGTTGTAACTATTTTTATTGACATATGAAATATTAATTAAAGGAATTTTTTATACATATAAAGTACGCCTTACATTGGTAATCAGTAAAAAATTCTTAACACGCGTTTAATTTTTTTGGTGATTAGGTTTTTAATAAAAGGAAAAAATACGTATCAGCTTATTGTGTGGCAGATTTTAAGATTATTCCTCAGGTCGTTTCAATATCAATACCCAAAGTTTAAAGTAATATATATATATATATATATATATATATATATATATATATATATATATAATATATATATATATATATATATATATATATATATATATATATATATATATATTTGTGTGTGTGTGTGTGTGTGTGTGTGTGTGTGGAAGTGATTTAGTTTAGATAACTAAGGCGTTTTAGTTTGAACCGCTCACGGTAAGGTACAATTGTTAATACACAATTGTCACATATTCCACGATAGCATTAATTTGAAATAATAGAAAAAAATGAAAAAGAAAGTAGTTTTCCAAATATAATAGGCATCAATACATGATTAATATGCTGCTTTTTCTTTGTTCTAAAAAAAAATTAAGAACTTCATTGTTTAAACAATCCTTATTACGCTAAACATTCTCCTTCTCTGTTGAGTTGTCGCTTAGTGGAAAGGTATATTTAATGCTCATCGTTAGTACTTCAATGATCAATACTGGAATATACGAAACCATCTTAAGCGCTTTTCAAAGTATGTCATCTTAGCGTTTTGAAAGTTAACATATCAACAAGTTATAAAGAGCTATAAAATTTGGAAAACTACCCTGTGTGTCAAATTTTTGTTACTACATTCACCCTCTGGGTGTACACTTTCCAAATAAGACTAATATCTTGCCATCAACGTCCATAGTTTTATCTATACTATGCAATATCTATATCAACGTTTTCTTTTTTTGGTTTCAATTTCAAGCATTATTATGACATTTAACTCTACAACATCTCTCAGACCTTAATTCAACTGTTGTCAAATTTTGTAGTATACACATGGAGAACCTCTCATGCAGGGTGATAAAGTTTTGGTGCCAAAATAACAGGATCACAGTAGATGCTTTAAAAAATCGGGGCTGTTCAAAAACTTTTGAGGGGTACTGTATGTGAATCCTGTTCCCGAGGCTCAGTAATCCTCCGACAAGGAAAGAACATCACGTACTCGGGTAGTCGGTCTTGCATTAGCTTATGCAATACAAAGATTGCGAGAAAGAGGAGATTTTTATGAAACGCGAAAATTCGAAATTTATGTAGCAAGTAGTTATAGTAAGAGTGCTGTAGTAGTTACTCCAATTTCCAATATATAAAACTTTCGTTTTACGTACTACTTGACACCACTAATTTATGTAATTTCTGAAACAGACCTAATGCAGAAAATTGGGATATCACTACACCTTGAAGAAGGTTATCAGATGTTTGTAAACGAAAAAATTATCACCCCTTTCACTCAGTCTAACGAGAATAAGGAAATAAACAAAACATTGCATACCTGTACACGGAAGGGCAGAAAAACAAGAGACAACCGCTAGAGGGTACAAATTAATGCCAGCATCCTCAAGGATAGAGGGTTCGATTTCCTGTCCTAAAAGGTAAAGATAAACGAGGAAAATAAGAGAGAAACTTTCGTAACAAAACTGACACTTGCAATAAACGTGGACATTTTTCGTCTTAAACCGGGAAGAGAATTAATAAAAAAAGGTTCATGAAAGAGGCTTTGTTAAAATGCAACGTTTTTGATATAGAGGATGTAATGTATTTGGATGTTGAAACTAGTATTTATTGTATTAGTAAGGAAACAGCAACAAAATGTATGGACCTGGGTAACAAACTAGGAAAGAATCTTTTAAGTACTTTTTACTTCTGCTTCTGCATGGACGAATTTTCCAATACTGTAAATGCTCAATTCTGTGATCATTCGGTTCGTCAGATTTTTAACGTGATTCCGGTACTTATTAAGCCTGTATTGTTGGGAAAGATTTTATTTTGAAGGCCGGATTTCAGTTCATTTAAAACCAGGAGAATGTAGTGTAGAAAATAATGAGAAACTTGTATGACTATTAGATACATTAAAGGGAAACAATAGTATGAATATAAATAATTTAAACCTCGTAAATGCGGAGGAACAAATAATATTGAATGTATTATTCAAATCGATAAATAAGATTGTTTACTTATGGAGCAATATATATACGAGAAGTAACTGAAAAGTTTTGAACATAACAGAGAAAATGAAACTCTAGAATAGAATAATTATTTGTATTAGAATATTACAAACCTTTGATATTAATGTAAGCTCTTGACTCTATGTGATTTCTTTTGTCCTTTGAAGAGTCTTCAAGGTAGTGAGACGGCGGAAGTTAGGAAAATCAAGAAATTCGAGTACAGGGCACTAATAAAGTATTTGGAATTAAAAGAAATGTCGACGTCTGAGATCCACCAAAGTTTGGGTTGTACCGTAGGTGAATTTGCCCCTTCATATGCCACCATCTGAAGATTCGTGCATTAATTCAAGAGTGGTAGGCAGAGTGTTGAAAATGAGCCAAGATATTGGAGACAATCAAGTGCTACCACCACGGAGAACATTAGCCTGTTACTTGATATAATCATGGTACAAACCCCGATAGTCAACTCGAGCGATAGCACAGGCCGGGCATATCACAGAAGAGATCATATTCTGAAGAATGAGCTTGGTATGTCAGATGTTCCTGCTCGAAGTTTCCCACGTCTACTGACTCCCGAACAAGAATGCACTCGGCACCTCGTATCAATGGACAATTTGAAACTGTTAGAATGTAATGTGGGCGTCTTTCTCTGCCAATTCATCACTATAGACGAGTGTTCGGCACACTGTTACCAGCCAGAAGAAAAACAAAAATCCAAACAGTGGAAGCCCCTGTACTCCCGTGACGCAAACAAGGCAAAGCTGATCCACTCCGCTGGGAAAGTATATTGGGATTTCCAAGGTGTGTTATTCATTGATTACCGGCATAGGGGCCATTCCATCACAGAACAATACAATAATGATATTTAAAAAATACTTAGAGTACAAAATTCAAGGAAAAGGCCACAAGTAATATTTATATGAACTCTCTACCATCATGACAATTCTCCTGCCACAAATCAGCAGTTTCCATGGCTATAATTCACGAACGACACTTTGAAGTCATTCCTTATCCACAATATTTTCCAGATATAGCCCTCTAAGACTTCCATTTGTTAATTAAGGTAGAAAAGACTGTAGTAGGACGACTTATTACAAGCGATAAAAATGTCATGACAGCCGTGGTGGTTCTGTGCTCAAAACCTAAGGATTTTTACAGAGATAAGATCACTGCAGCATCGTTCCAGAAGCACCGTTCTATATATGTATGTATAGAAAAGTAATTTTCAGAGAAGCCCGGATTGACGAATATAACAAAACTGTCAATAAAGTTAAAAATATAACACCTTTTACGTGGCATATAATACCTATGACACAGGAAAAAATAAAATTTAGGATAAATGTATTAGATAATGTGGAAGGTTACGGAATTATAGAGAAAACTACTTTTCATTATATAAAGTGTCATATTTTATATAAAAATGCGATGGCAGTAATAAGCTCGTTCTCGATTGAGGCGGCTCAACCTGACTACGGAAGAGGAACCGACTATTATTCCTGGACTCTTTGAAGTCTTAAGTCAACTAGGGATAAGGCACAATATCTTAAGCTCGATTTCAGATATGTATATGCAAATTCAAAAATAACAATAAAATTGTCAGCAATATAAGACATTCATTACGCATAATTGTGGATGTAAGTTTAAAAGAGAATATTATCTTTCACTTTCGCTAACCAGATTATCTTTCACTTTGAATAGGTTAAATAGTATAAATTTATTACATAAAAGTAATTACTTTCTATGATGCTCTCGATGGTAGTCTTGAGAGAAGACTTGAGAAGATTTATATCTGCTAATTTGACAACAATGTTTGGTAAGAAACGACAACAAACATAGAATAAATCAAAAATGGCGGTGCAAATTCAGAAGTCGAAAACTAGAAAACAACATTCCTAATGCATTCCTTATTGAGATATTTTTCATACTATAGAAAGAATATACCAAACATTTCAAGAATAATGGCACCTCTGAACCACTCTACAATAAGGTTCAAATGGGATGAAAATCACTAGAACACTCTACAGGAATTAAAATAAGATTTAGTTGGTGACAGTAAACTCACTTCTGATGCAAGGGAACGAATTTTACATGTTTGTATATACTTCAGATGTCAGCACTGGATACGTTTTGTCTCAAATGGGTGAACAAGAGAAGACATGTGTCGTCTCTTATGGTGCAAAATATGAAAGAGAAAAACGACAGTATAGGACGACTATGTATAAATTACTGGGATCAGTCTTGGTCAGTGAGATATTCGGAGTTTATTTAATTCATGCTTCTATGTGTGTGTCCATACAGATCTTGAAATATTGCTAATGATGTCAAAATTTCCTAGTCCTTAGTCAAGATGAGTAGCTAATTTACCGATTTCAAATTATTTCGAGGTATAAAAGGAACTACACATTATGTAGATTACCTTTTTAGAATAGATAATGGATATACTGATCCAACGGCTATGACGGCTTTAAACTTGCCGATTAGTATTTTCCTTTAGAATCGAAAAATTACAAATAATTTTTAACTCATGAAAAAGATGAGTCTCTGACGAAATGTGACAATTTTAGATACGATGAAAACTTATTAATTGATACTAAATTCAGCAAGAGAATGAAGGAGTTGAAGAAGTCGGTAACCGAAAGAAAATAAAACAAGTTAAAACCCACAGTTGAGAAATCGAATTTCGAACTGTGGAAAAAACAATTTGCTGAATGAGTTATCTTTCTGTTTAGCAACAGAGTACAACAAGAAGAAAAAGAAGGACGAGATAATGAAGAGAGGATGACGATTTTTCAATCAGTACTTAGTCCATTTGAAGACAGTTAGGAATACAAGAAGAGGATTTTTCTTATCTGCAGTAGTTACATCTTTGAGAAATGACATATCTAGTTTTAACAATAGCAGACTTACAAAGCTGAAATCGAATGAGGGAATATCGTTTATTTCAAGAAAAAGATTAGTAGTGAGAACTGTGAAAATTAGAAGAAAAGCAAGAGATGTAATTTGGCTGCGGGATACTTTAAGAACAGCTGCGTGTGTGACGTGACACACAATAAGAAGTACACTGGTCATCCAAATTTTAATGATACGCTACTAAGAATTACGAAAAATAGTTTTTGGATATCCATTTATAAGGATGTGAAACAGTTCACTTGGACCTGTGTAGCCAACAACATTTTCAAAGACTAACGGAAAGCAAAAAATGGCTTTGTGAAAATAATGTTCTTTAGTGGAAGCAACAGGAGAACGAGCTTACATTGATTTACTGAGTCCATTAAGTAGATCGGGTACAGGTGGTAATCTGTACTGCATGGTCATAATTTTTCCAGTTACAAACAATACTTCTAAGACAGAAAGTAATTGCATTATACGCATTTCTGCAATACGTTGGGAGGAGGTACACTTCTCTATTATAATTTTTAAACTGCTGAAGGGTCTCACGAGTTTCCAAGTTCGTATCGGACCTTAAAAATAAGGTGATTGCACAAATTAAACCAAAGGAAAGTAACGAGGCTTTAACGTTATTTTAAAGCAAGGGAAGAAAAATACTTTAAAATCGGTCTGACGGCATGAGTGAGAACGGTGCGCGTGTCTTGTGAACCCAAATTCACTTCTGGCAGTTTATTGCGAAAGTACCTTTGGACCTATCTTTTCTTCAATAAGTTGGAAGCAAATATAGTGAAATCGAAAAGTATTCACAAACAAGTGAATAGTGATGAGGTGAAACTGAACAGGAACCCATTCGGATTTATCAAGCATCTTTCAGAGCAAAAGGAGGATTTGCTGAACAGAATTGCTGAGATAGCGGGGACGGTGTGATATCTCCCTCGAAGACAACTTCCATTTACAGAGAAGAGACAGTAGGAAAAGGAGAGGTTATTTGTTATTTATTTATATATAGAATTTTAGTTTCAATTTGAAAAACTCTAGGTAAAGTTCCCATATTTTCAGACATGAAATATGCCTAGCCGAACCAAAACATTTTTTGAGGGAGTGAACCAGAACAAGCATTTTATTTCCTTATTCAGTATGTCCATTTATTTCCAAAACATGTGGCAAATGTTTTGAAGTTGCTCAATATATATGAGAAATACGAAATTTGTTTGTATATACTTCTTCTTTATCATCAAGTTATTACTATTTATAATAAGCTTATATATTTTTAATTACTTTGCTTGATGTTGCAATATGTGAACAGACATTTTCACAACATTAACTGGAATGTACGTAACACTATTTTAAAATTATCGTTTGGAGTACATAATTAACGGGCAAAGGTACAAACGCTATTCCAATATAAATGTTACTACATTATATTTAATGACAATTTATCGATTTAAGGAGTTTTCTGACAGGTTTACCAGAATATTGACAGATTGTTACTGATACTCGTATCAAGAGTCAGAGGAGCAAATATGGATTAACTATAACTGTAGTCTTTACTCAATTCCTAAATTATAATATTAACTAGCATTTGGTTTTCTAAATGAATATTTTTCACAATACTAAATTCCTTAATTCATGGAATATGAATTTCCGATATGTTTAGAGATATGCGAGATCGTCTTGTAAGTTGTTTTAGAAAATGTGTCAACCGTCTCAACGTTAAGAGAAAGAGCAATACGTATTTATCACAATTTAAGAAATAAAATTGTTGTCCAGAAGTAATACTGTCTTTAGTTTTTCCTTGTTTTCATTAAACTCTCAAGCAGCTTGGAAATAATTCCATACAAATTAGCCACTGTTTGTTTGTTGGCATACTGTACACGAGCTAGTTGTACCCGCATTTGAGAAGTTTCTTCAACTTATTGTGCAGCATTGCTATTGTAGTAAATTTTCATCATATCACAGTATTGAAATAAAGTGTGATTTATCATAAAACAATAGCAATGTAATTTTAAACGTAATTTTAATGTTAAATATGCACTTCAATTTTCAATGTGTCTGTCTTTATCATCTTTACTTCCTAACGATCAAGTTTGTCTTTATACCGCCTAGCTGAAAATATGAACACGACTTATGATAAGGAAGGCAACGATGAAAATATATCCGTTATATAGATTTCATTTTGACTAGAGACTTAAGGCCATTAAAGCTAGAAACGAAGGATACATAGCACACCTCCGATACGTAAACCTGTAATAAATGGAACAGAAGGATAAATTGCAACAATGTGTCCAATATGAAAATGCACGTACAACAAACACTAGTCTCTCACCACAAACAATGAGGACAGAGAAGGCTCTCAAACTGAAATTTCTCCACCGGGAAACCAAGCAAAAATCCAGTCTGTATATTGCAAAAACGTAAATTGTCAAGTTTATAACCAGTGTTTCTTTCAGAAAAAAAAATATTCCGCGCGTCACACTTGATATTCCTGGGAGCACTGGTGGTACTATTCTATTTATTATTATATTATAGACGTATTATTTTGGTCTTCTCCTGGGGGAGGGGGCAGTACCCTTCCCAAGAAAACACATATCTGATAGAAACACTGCTTATAACTGTAGTGTACACTTATACCTCATTAAAAATTAATTGTTTGTAATTTTTAACATATTCACTGTTTTCATACTCAATTTTTCTGTTTCGTTTAGAAATGGCACATAGCCAGAAGACAGAAAGATATATAGAAACCGTCTTTCTAATGTTAAAAATCTGAAATTCGCGAATAAAATGTATTTTGTTCATCTTCTCGAGATGACATAGGGAGACTTAAAATCTAACACAGTGTGTTATAATTAAACACTTTATTGTATCTTCTAAAAAGAGATATTCTTTTTTAAAGATTCAATTGTACAGCGGTGGACACTTCTAAATGGTACACCTTAGCCGTAAATCTCCATATAGCTGTACCATTTAGAAGTGACCACCGCTATACACAGCATAATATTTGAAGTTTATTATTATGAGAGTATTTACAGTTATGGCTAATTGATTACACACTTCCATTTAGCATAATTTATTTTATGTTCTTAAGTACTAGGGTTTAACATCAAAGAACATATTTGTTTTCCGCCCAATGATGTGATATCAAAATGATATTTTCAAGACGTTCAACTACGTATATTAAATATATAGGTCCTTAATGAATTTAGATTTTTTGCTTTTGTGTTTATCCTATTATTGATCAAAATTGCTAATGATTACTCAAAATATTGCTAAATAAGTTCATATTGTTAAAGCGACCAGTGTAATTATGTGAACTGAGTTATCCAATATATAAGGCTTCAATTGACTGTTCCTTTATATAACCCTTGCTATATTTTTCTTACAAACCGGAAACTAAAAGAAAAGAATTAGTTAACTATCAAGAGTTTATAATATTGTTATTAATACAGTACTCACGCTCTTAAGTCAGTTAGGAAGTAGCGTGGACTCACACAGTCTCGAAGGCAGCCGGAGTTGTCTTCTTTCTCTTCTTCCCCTTTCGCTGAAATGTAATAGCCGATATTCGTTAATACGTGCCTCATTAGAAAACATAAATCAATATGAAATATAAAGTTATCTTTTTTCAGCTCTAGCTGCTAACAGACACATTAGATGCATGCTTTTCCTTGTTCAATTCATGGTGGGAGGAAGTTTCTGATCACATTACGAAACCTAGAAGTCCATCGTAAGCGACAGGTACCTACATTAGATAGCCTCGGGAGCCAAAAAATGAAGAAAGGAGTAACTAACGACAATAATATTACGCTTTAACACAAGTATCACAAGGAACAGCTTGATGTTTCTCAGAAACGGTTTGTTTTATATTTCATTAAGTTTTAAATGTTTTTGAGCTGAATATCATCCCTATTCTTTATTTCAAGTATAGTTACTTTTCAGTTGTTCGAAGAATTGAACACTATTTTCATTAATTAGATTTTCCGAATAATATCTAGAAGCAACGCCGAAGAATTCTATTATCTTTTCGTTTCCACTGTATACAAGTTTTTATTTTTGGAGTGTAAAAGTAATATCTCTATCCTTTTTAGTATTTCCACTTTTTGTGGTACATTGTAGACTTCCACTTAACCAGCTACTGCTTCCTTCTTATATCGTAGGATCATGGGTTATACCTCGTTTTCTTCAGAATGGAGCATACTTTCCAACGATAACAGTCGCTTGTAGGTATTATACATCAGAAACGGAAAATGGGAAAACCGTGTGATTTAAAAAAAAAAAAAAAAAACATTTTTTCGAAATTTTTTTGCCGCTCTGGCCTAGGGATGTAAAATAGCTGGTTATTTATTTCAGCGGGTACATACCCGCGTATTTACACAAAATGGGTATTTTAGTGGGTATTTTATGCTTCAATTACTAATAAATTGATTTTGTCGTTGTCAATGAATATTATATTGATCATTTGTATTACCTACATCAGCAGCACCGAATAACCACCAAATTAATCATGTTCTCTAGTAATAAAAGAATGGATTTGATATTTATTAAGGAACACAGTATGGATTGCCTAGCTACTCGCCATTATTTTACTTTTGACTTACACTAAATTCCCTTCTATTACCCTTGGCGAAAATAATTGTCCATTCTTCCCAATTGTGAATTCTTACCTTAGTGTGCTCCTGAGGCGTCCAATCAGCTACGCGGAAGAATTCGATACTGGACCAAAGCAACACCAAAATATAAAATTTATTAGAGAACATAACGATGACTAAGGAAAGTGATGTCCATTGTCACCAAACTACTCTTACCCTATTGTTAAGTATTATGCTTGCCATCAGCTCCTTGGTACAAATGAAACAGAATTTAAGTTCTTCCTTAGGTTTACATTTGATGAAATTGCTTTCTCCAATTTTCTCGATCTAGTGCTTCTTCTTTTATCTTTCAATACCTTCTAAATCACCGATGAACATAGTAACTAAACGATTTACGTAACAGAGGATCTCTATTGCTAAAATGAACAACCACCATTTCTTTTGGTTTACTGAATTCATCAATGGCGGAAAATGAATGAATAATAATTACTTTCCTATTTTTAAGGATCCATACTTTACATTACCTTAAAAAATTGAAGAGTAGTGATGAAAAATAAGTTTTTAATAATTAAAAAACAGAACTGATACTTCAGATACAGCTGGTTACTTTCTTCACTCAAAATAATGTTATTTGTGGTATTTTATCTATAGGCAATGATATGTACTGAATTGTTATCTTTGCAAAGATTGAACCAATAAGATCTTTTATGTTTTACTCTTGGTTTACTGCATTCATAAATTTAATCTCTTTAAGAAATTACACTGTAACAACTAAGTTGGTGATATATCAACGTTTCTTTAATTTGATATGTCAGCAACTTAGTTGGTACAGTGTAAACTCGGTTTCAGGAAATAATAACCTAGAAAATACTTAGAAACTAAACAAATTACTAATTTACTGTTTTGACATTCTGCAGAAGTAATTGTGTGATTACGAAAATTGGAAAAAAATTAAAATACTAAATTTAATGAACTGATCGATCAAATTATTTGCTAAATATGTCGTTGAAAGAACATTAACCATAAAATTAAGAATACCTCTTCGTAAATTACTTAATTAACTAATTACTGATTTTTAGAAGTGTTCACTAAATGGAATTTAACACTAGCAATAATGCTATATGAAAGTATTTATTGGAATAGCAGATTTAAAGTATTAATGTGATAAACAACGTTAAGCTGTAGAGTAACTCAGTGTATAAATAGTGCTTGGAAGTGATTATTAAGTTTGATTGTTTTAATGACATCAATTACACTTCCAGCATTTTAGTGTAAAATATCTGTAGTGTAACACCTGCAATGATTTCAGTTTCTAATAAATAAACAAAACGTCCGGTTATGATTAATTATTCTTAAAATTTCATAGTAACTGAATTTGCTTAAAATACCATTTTTTGGATAAGTAAATACAAAGTGGGTAAATATCAGGGTAAAGACCCATTCTTATTTACCTACCCACTGGATATTTACCCGACACACATTTCTACTCTGTTCTGGGCCTGGGTTCCCTAAGGACATGTTTTTTAAAAGAAAATACGTTGTTATCTACATAGTAGGTGTGCAAAATTTCTGCTTGTGTCTTGAAAATTAAAGTCGGGAGAAATGTCTGAAGATGGCCAATTTTCATATATATATATATATATATATATATATATATATATTGTAGCGGTGTACGGTTTTAAGATTTTTTTGGTGATGGAAACTAAGATTTATTGGAATTAAAATTAAAGAGATTAAATTGAAGTAATAATGTAATGTTATGTCATACGAACACGTGTATTTGTTTATTTACGTAATTGGTTGTATTTCTGTTGTGTTGTCACTGAAATAATGGCGAGACGCTAAGTCGTCAGTTTGTTTGTTTTGTTTTGATTTGTAAAGTTGTAAACCAAATTTGTAATGTCATCAATGCGCAATCTACTCTGTTAACATTGACACAATTTGAAATCTTCTTCTTCTTTTTGAGTTTTACGTCCCACGGTTATGCCGGTTAGGCTAAAGGAGACGGTGATAATGAGTAATGAATGAAATGGTGGAATGAAGAAAGTGGGAGGAAACGGGAGAACCCCGAGAAAACCCACGCACACGGTGTTTGTCCACCACAAAGTTCACTTGGCGGGGGCTGGGATCGAACCCGGGACCCCAAGCACCATTGACACAATTTGAATGTGGCACAACTTTCAGATCTGCAGCGATTGTTAGTCTGGGATCCTAGATCGGCATCCTAGATCAGCTTTAAACTCGATACTTTAATCCGTCTCCGAATGTTCTATATCTCTTTAGGGTACCTTTCTAGACTGGAGGTTCCCAAGTCTCTTTTTCTTTCCCCTAAAATTATTTCTTTGTAAGCTTACTTAATATTCTTCATCTATATTCATTTATATCTCATTTATCTATATATCTATATTGCTTACTTCAATTTCTATAACTAATATATACTTAGCTAGCTTATTCTTCTCAATTCTCACATTTATAAAATATAATTGTCATGTAACAATATAATAATAATAGTCATAATCTATATATATAAAAGAGAACGCACAAATCCTTTGTTACCTCATCACGCTAATACGGCTGAACCAATTTCTTTTATTTTGGGGGGGTTATTAGGATTTGGACCCTAGATGGTTTTTATCATATCACTTTAATTTTTAATTACCAGTGTCTTGAGATAATTGACCATTCAAGTGTCCATAACGTACAAATCCTTTGTTAGTTCATCATAGCTAAAAATTAACGTATTTATATGCAACCCGCATGACCAAGTCACTCGGCGGGTTAACATAAATGACAGGCGATATAATGTTAACATTTACTGCAATCTACTATGGTTTTTATCATATCACTTGAAAGCGAAAAAGTAAAAATTATCTAAGTAACAAAGTTTATTGCGTTCCGGGGTGACCGCAGCGAAGCGGGGCGGGTTAACATAAATGACAGGCGATATAATGTTAACATTTACTGCAATCTTCTATGGTTTTTATCATATCACTTGAAAGCGAAAAAGTAAAAATTATCTAAGTAACAAAGTTTATTGCGTTCCGGGGTGACCGCAGCGAAGCGGGGTGAACGCTGCTAGTCTTATATATAAAAGAGAACGTACAAATCCTTTGTTCCCTCATCACGCTAATACGGCTGAACCAATTTCTTTCATTTTTGGGGGGTTATTAGGATTTGGACCCTAGATGGTTTTTATCATATCACTTTAATTTTCAATTACCAGTGTCTTGAGATAATTGACCATTCAAGTGTCCATAACGTACAAATCCTTTGTTAGTTCATCATAGGTAAAAATAAACGTATTTATATGCAACCCGCATGACCGTGTCACTCGGCGGGTTAACATAAATGACAGGCGATATAATGTTAACATTAGTGCAATCTACTATGGTTTTTATCATATCACTTGAAAGCGAAAAAGTAAAAATTATCTAAGTAACAAAGTTTATTGCGTTCCGGGGTGACCGCAGCGAAGCGGGGCGGGTTAACATAAATGACAGGCGATATAATGTTAACATTTACTGCAATCTTCTATGGTTTTTATCATATCACTTGAAAGCGAAAAAGTAAAAATTATCTAAGTAACAAAGTTTATTGCGTTCCGGGGTGACCGCAGCGAAGCGGGGTGAACGCTGCTAGTCCAGGTATAATATATTAATTCAAAATTAATTATAATCTTGATAGTCAAATCCTTGTTAAAATAAACACTATGCTACTCTTCTGTTAATTCTGCTATCTATTCATCTATTATTGTATCTATTTTTCTATACTCTTTCTCTTTCCAGACCTTTCCTTCTCTCCTCTTTCCTTCTCTTTCTCTCAATCCTTAATTAAGCGTTTATGATTAGCATTTTTTTCACCTACTTTTCCTATTCCTAGAATTTTGCTAGTCTAACTTACAGCTAGATGAAAAAAACTATTTTCTATATTTCACTATTTCTTTAACATCTATTTTTCTTAATGTTTAAACTCTTTTCCTTTACTACTGTGCCTAATCTTATTATCTAAATTTAATATAAATCAAAATTTCGTTCTCGCTATACTTTATGCTAAATAGGTTAGACTCACAGAAAAAAAACATTTCCACTGCTTTACAAAACGACAAATAGGTAACATATTTCCTATCTTGTACCTCCTTAATGCCGCCGAATACTTATGTGCTTTTCATAAATAAAAATTCTCTTGAGAGGTCTGGTAATCACCCAATTCAACTTCACGAGAATGTGACTTGCTACCTACTTAGATCTTGATCTTTTGAGATGTTGGCCTAATTACGTCATTATTTTACTAATTTTATCTTACTAATCAATAAGCCTTAATTTCATCAATGATTCAATAATTTCATTCTCTCTTGCCTCTTTCTGATGTTATTTTCCTTGATAGCATATTACTTATATTTCTATTCTTCTCCATGATCACATTTCTTAATATTATTCATTTTTATCCTTCTTACGATTTAATGTCTTAATTATTGTTACTTATTAATGTAATGTAATTTATCTTCATTATGCCATGAAGACACAGGAATTTCTAGTTTATATCAAAATATTTACTTCTTTTCTTTTTACTTACATCTTTTAACTAATAACAATTACGGAACATATTTTACTACTAATACAAATACTAATATAAATTACCTTCACCATTTTCTACACTTAATTTATTCTTATATCTAATTTTAAAAACTAATTAATCTATTTTCCTTACTACTACTTACTTAAAACTATACTTATGTAAATATATGAATCTACCTATCCCCTTATACGAATATTTAAACTTATAACTACTAAAACTTATATACATTTTGAGTGAACTTGTCGTCTAATATTTACATATCTATTTGAACATCCACGTATTCCTT
Organism: Thermobia domestica; assembly: GCF_964235325.1. Lineage (NCBI taxonomy): Eukaryota > Metazoa > Arthropoda > Insecta > Zygentoma > Lepismatidae > Thermobia > Thermobia domestica. The sequence continues at coordinate 245,392,122 of NC_137456.1, read as the reverse complement.
TCGATAAACAGGTCAGCGAATGCTACCAGATCTAATGCCAGTTTTTCACTCGCAATAGCCAACTTAGCCTGCTTATTGTATTGCCCTAAGGTCGGGATTAGTCCCGCTATCTGGATAGCCTGTGTGCACTCAAAATTGTTTCTGAACCTCTCTAACCAGCTATTGACCGTTATCTGGTCTTTCCCACACTTAAAGATTTACCATATCGAATAATTGTGTTTTTCTGATTTTAACGCGAAGAAAATAGCTTCACGCAGAACCAGATTTGTCTCTATGATACTAGTGATCGTGGCTAACACATGTCTCTTATACCCAAGTTCTATTAGTTCCTCTAAGTTAAAATTCTTATTTGAAAATTGGACCATATAATATTTTTTATATCTTAGGCCCAAAATATTGTGCCTTACGTCTAATTCTTTACTACTACAAAAGGTAGGCTTATACTCTTCAAAATGCTTGAGTACCCCAAGATCTACTCTATAATACATTGACTTGGAAAACATCGTTGCCGGTTTTCCATTTTCCTTTACCACTGGATAATGTATCCTGTGATTGTTTTTTAGAGACATGTCTAGACCTTAGAAATACTACTGTTATTATAAGTACGAAGTTTTGATCTACTGGTACAAGCTAGAGAGGGTGGGTGGTGTTGGTTAACTGACTAGCAGCATCGACTTTCTACTATTCTTATAATTTTAATCGTTACTCGCAATTTATACTATTCAGCAAACCTAATGAGATCTGCGTTCGATACACGGCTTAGGCCTCACAGCTATCTCCACCATCTCAACTTTATATCGGTGGAGAGAGGTTCTTTGTATTAACATTCAATGTATCTAGGATCGCTACACGGCATAAGTCTCACAGCATACTCCACCATCTCAATTTTATATCGGCTTTATATTCGTGTGAGGTTCGCCTCAACTTAACTAGGATCGTTACCAAGACATAGAGTCTTTCAGCATCTGCATCTGAAGATCTTACGCTTGGCGTGCGAGAGGTTGTAATATAAAACATTAGCTAAACAGTTATTATTAAAGTAGACATTTATTGTAGTTAATTATTACTTCAATAAATATTTTTTTTTGGTGATGGAAACTAAGATTTATTGGAATTAAAATTAAAGAGATTAAATTGAAGTAATAATGTAATGTTATGTCATACGAACACGTGTATTTGTTTATTTATGTAAATTGTTGTATTTCTGTTGTGTTGTCACTGAAATAATGGCGAGACGCTAAGTCGTCAGTTTGTTTGTTTTGTTTTGATTCGTAAAGTTGTAAACGAAATTTGTAATGTCATCAATATGCAATCTAGTCTGTTAACATTGACACAATTTGAATGTGGCAAAACTTTCAGATCTGCAGCGATTGTAGTCTGGGAATTTCGTCACGATGTAATACGGGTTGAAACCAATGTTTCACCAATAGCTGAGGTAAACACAAATGAACGACGAAGCGAATTCTAGTGTCTGGAATCATGAACAAAAACTTCTTGTTGGAGAGGATCTAGATCAGAAGTGGATCAGATGAATCAGATACACTTTGGAAGAGAATTAGCAGCCAAGCAGTGGTCTGCGATCCATTGCGACCACGAGTAGATTAAGGGTGATCTACTCTCCGTTCAACGTCCAACCATAGTCCAATCGTTATGGTTGGCTTTTAGTTGGTAGTCAGTTGGAGATTACATACCACCAACTAACCAGTCCAGGAGATCCAGAGCTGAGGAGTTCAACCATCAGTCCAGACACTCATCGTATAAAGCAGGTATGTGCGCCTCAGCTATGTGCGTGTTGATCGTGATACAATTTCTAGACGTCTACGATTTGTGATCTGAATTGTTATGTTACATTCACACTCAAACACACACACATACATCATGACATTGCTTAGACCAATACATTTATACACGAAGCATAGAATTTGTTATCATTTCCTCTCACTTAAAGTTAACCTACTCATTCTGGATAATGAGTAGTAGCAACTTCTGAACGTCACACTCTGTTCATCCCCATGCTTTTAAGGCACGCCGTTAGGAGGTTGTTAATATATATATATATATATATATATATATATATATAATTCAAAAATATACTGCTTCATTATTGTTTAACATAAAGTCATGGTTCAAACTCTCTTTTCTTTAGTATAACAAGGCCTTGTTAACGGTACAACTCGTATCTCGGTAAAAATATACTTGAACCGGAAAAATAGGGAATAAACCGGAATGTTTCGAAAAGAAAATCAGCCCCTTGGAGAATTTGCGACCCTCGGATCCGGTCCTGGCCTAGGTTCCACATAGGGATCTTGAAAGAATTGAGAACTATCGAATGGTACACTCAATCCGTATGCAAAGTTCCAATCTGACAACTTGGAAATTAAACGCGTAAAAAAATTGAAATTTATCTTGAAGAATGAAAAAGTCGCACCCCTCCGCTTCCACTTTGCGCAACCAAGTTAACCACTCGATTTCAAAACGCATCTGTTGTTTTATTTAGTCCATCCACGACGTGACCTATAAAATAAATTACAAGAACCTACATCTATACCCTACTGCGGTGGCGGTAAATGTAACTGAGAAATTCCGCTGAATGGACCTTCAGGAAATCCTTTTTACATAATGTATGAAGGAAAGACGGTCGCACGTTCACAATCGATTATCAACTGCTAGCAAATGAAAGCTCCATATGTGGTTTAAAACTCGTGGACATATCATTACTGCTGCCTTCTGAGGAAGGGAAATGCCCTTTGTAGCCGCCTCTGTGAATGCTACCTATGAGGAACCAGTTCTGATATATGCCGTCAGTGCAGAACAAGGTTCTGGAAGGGATCAATGGTTGTCAAATGATACTGCTATGAAGATAAGTTAACGTTTCAGCAGGTTCGTGAAATCGGCAAAGTCAACCCTTCAGTTGAAAAAGAATTCATCTTTCGGTAGTGGTGTAAGCCGGAGACAACCATTTGACTGTACTATGATACGACTGACGTTAAATTACACCTCTCGTATTCAAGAAAATATATAATATGTCAAATTAAGAATTGGATTTTATGAAGGAAAAAATTGTATTTTAGCTGTGACTGAATATATGTAATTAAATAACAAGTTGATTACCCTGAACGTGCAGCATAAAAGGACAAAACAGAAGCACAAGGCCTAATATACCGAATAGAGGATACAATATACATGTATTATTAGATTTTGAAGTTTAGTCGCAAATAAAAGTGTTTCATTAAATTTAAAGAATTATATATTTTTTTAATACAGTTAAACGTTGCTTACCTATCCACTTATATATGCAAGTAAGGTCTGCGCCTCCAGAAATTAAATTACAATATCGCTGACTGTCTGAAATTGAAGAGATGTAACATAGTTTAGTTCTTAAAAATATATACATTGAAATCATTTTATCGTAAAACAAGAAAAGAATAAAACATTAATGAATTTCACAATTGTCAAGAATACTATAAAAATCATTTACGTAATGTTTCACTAAATCGTTTGATTATTTTACATAAAAATTAGATTACGTATGCAGTAGAAATATATAGTTACTTACACCTACCATTACAATTTTCATATTACAAAGGAGAGCATAGACAATCAGTCGCAATATATAATTACAAATATTTTGAGTTGTTGAATATTATTGTACAAACAAACTTCAATAAAGAACATTAAACGAAATAAGATAAAAATATTAAGAAACAAACTATAATACGAACCATAAAGCACTTCCATGAGTAGTAAAACTTTGTGTTACTTTTATCTATAAAAATGTTGAACTTGTTTCAAACCGAAAAGTTATTGCATAATATAAAGTTTTATCGATTGTCATTTTAACAAACATTAATGTGTTTAACATAGTCTTCAGATTTTTTTCTTTAAGTGCTTGTAATAGTAAGAAAATATTTTCTGCCTTTAAGCGTATTCTTCCTCTTTCTTTCTTTTTCTTCTCCTTCTTCTTCTTCTTCTTCATTACTATTATTATTATTATCTTATTTCACGCTTTGATTCCTTATCGATAGTGTGGAAGGTCACAAATAGTTGTACTCTTAGTTTCCATAACTGATCTCCAACTAGATATGTATGCCAACGAAAGATAGTTTTGTCAAGTTTAACAAAAAGTCGAAAATATTCCTCTTGGAAACAGTTCTTACTTGTACAAGAAAATATAATGCTCACTTTTGGCGGTTGCAACGGCCTGTCCAAACAGCTTCATATAAAAAATCAAGATAGTATAACGGCAAAAGCTGCTTCTCTTATACGCAAAAAAGATATAAAAAAGAGAGAAATTAGGTTGCTTTGACTATAGGGGTGCCGAATTCTCAGCCCCGAGCGCCGAAATCTCTAACTACGGCTCTGTTTAAACGCTGATTGTTATATAATGTAAATAATTACTATTATTTAACACATTAAGCGCCATAAGAATAGGCCCTTCTTCATATTAGCTGCTGTACTGGACCGGAAATGGCAGAAATAAACAACATCCGACGTTAACTTTGACCGATGCACGTTGAAAAGTAACTGAGTGTAAGAATTGGTTTTCTTGCAGTCAATAAAGCATCCCAGTATTACGTTTAATTTTCACTTTAATTTCTCAATATATATGCCCCTGTTTCTACGGTCATCGCTGATGTGCGGAAACAATATCTTATAGAGACATGGTGTTTCCTGCAATGGAATAAACCTTTCAAAATTTTAATTTCTCTCTCTAAATCTGCTGAAACCGTAAACGGTAGAAATCTACTACTAGTTCCTCTTTCTATATTGACCTACCTGCAACAAAATGGTAAGAAATATCGAAAAGCGATTGTGTGGGATCGATTTAGCCTCCTAATTATATGTACCATGTACTCATTTGATATATTTTCCAATTGGAAATGGTTCAAACCAACACCTTCTGGCTTTAACGTTCATTGTTATAGAGTGGAAATAGCAACTTAAATCAAAACCAGGTTTTGTAATCAATTAGTCGTCTCAAGAAGTATTCCATCTCCACTTGTATCTCTATAACAAAACCTAAAGTGGTGTAAATTTGTAACATTTCAATTTAAGAAACTGTCGCACCATTGAAACAGAAACTTCATCACCTCCTCTAAGTCTGTATTATTTGAATTTTTTAATATTATTTTTTGGTGTGTTTTGGGTTTATAAAGCATTCCAGTAAGATGTTGTTGTTCTAAAAATAGATTCAATGCTCAGAATGCTTCTGTGAGGAAGTCTTTGTACAGAGGAAATGATTACGCGAGTGTATTCTAGCATACGTAAAAAATATAATAAACTTGCTTCCTTCTCCACCCTTTTTTAGGGCCTTGTCAAAATTGAAACCAAGCCGAATTATTCATAAACCTTCTAAATTTATATCTTTTGAGGAATAAGAACAAAAAACATTATCGTTACTCCACATCAGTTAAAATAAATAAATACATAATTCACTGTAAATGCATAAACTATGTTTTTACTTCCCATGCGAATACACTATTTATCGTCGAAATAATTTTGGCAGTCAAGTCTAAAGTACGTTAAAACGATCAGATATATGAGGACAACTCCAAACAACTTTAAATATAAGGTCTTTCAGTCGTTATCAAAATTATTGCTTTATTTTAAAATCTAAGAAAGATATTCTACTTCCTCTGGAGGAATATTTCGAGGCCAGTGATGTAATAAGAATTTGCATGCCAACAGAGAATCCACTTTTGATGCAATTTAGTTATTCTTCTCTACTTCGATGTCACATTTTCATAGAAGAGTTGGAAAAATATATTTATTGCATATGTGTTTATTGGTGATTTTAACTCACCATTATCTTATCATTATCATCATAATACTTATTCTTCCACTATTGACAGGTCCCTTGCCCCAAATGAGAAGCTTTCATTCTCCAAGGTTTCCCGCTAACCTATTCGTATTCAAGTATCATTCCCTGTGTTGATACCGTCTCTCAATTGTAGCCTCATTTTCCTCCTCCCTCTCTTTCCTGCCACCATACTCTCTAGCACGTTCCTCATACGGAGTCATTCTTTATCGATGTTCAAACGAGCTTATCTTCTCTTCATCATAATATTTACAATTGTTTTCTCCCGCACTATTTCTATCACCTTCTTATTCGTTTCTCGATTTGGATATAATATTAATAATTGTATCCAACAAATAATAATGAAATTTAATGTCAGTATAGAATCGAGATTTACAATAAGCGTAAATTTACTTTAGAAAACACATCCAGACCTTTGTAATAAAACAAAATATAGCAAGTAACATTGTTGAAAGTAACTAAGGTTTTCTTTTAAAGTAAAGGTTGTAAAATCAGCTACTAAAAGTGAATTACCTCTTTGATAACCAAATAGGAAATGTGTGCAGTTGCAGAACTTCATTCTGTTTTCGTTCCGGTATTGCTCAAGACAAATCTTTTGACTGTAGTAATTAAATCCTTTCAATCCTTTCGTTTCATAATGGAACCTGCATCGCCGTAAATCTTCATTAAATTTCAGCGTATTCTCATTGGCATCTTCATCATATATTTTCCAACCTAGAAAAACTTCCTCAACACCGGAAGGAACCGTCGCTCCTACTCCATGGCCTGACATCTTCAATAATGTTGGTGGAACTCCGTATTTGGAATTTAGTGAAAACTTGCAAAGGAAAATTTCATTGCATTTTATTATAAGAAATATCAAGCACATTTAACTCAACTACTATTAGGAAAAACGTTAATGTTGTATACTTATTAAAAGCAATTTAGCAATAAATTCAGTAAATGCTAATTTCCCTTTTCTGAAACTAAAACTATGGTTCTTACTACCCATATGATTTATCAATACCATATAAAGTAGGTATAGTAAATACATGTGTAAGGATTAAAGTTCTATCAACTACTATATAATTCAAGCTAAATATAAATATTTGAACAAAAGTGTAAGGATTACTTAAATAATCAACAGCAAGTTACAAGGACGATCAAAAAGTTCATGGATTTTATTTAGCTTTTTAGTACTACAATATAAGTGCATATTTGTTTAATCAATTTCAAAGTAGGCACTTTCGGAACTCACGCCAAGCCTTGATTTTTCACCGCTGCTAGAAAAATCGATACAAATAGAATTTGGTACTGCTATACTTCAGCCGTGAGGTTGATTTTCATATGTTCTACGATGACAGACCAGATGGAAAAAGTGTCAATCTCTCCTAGCTATCTAGCTTTGAAAGTATACAAAAGTCAGATGACACTTAACTGTTCTTAAGGTCACTGAAACATATTTCACCAATTTCAATATGAACTTGTTTCCTCGAAGTGTGACATTGCGCCAACTATGTACTATATATATATATATATATCTCCGTTTAGCTATATTATTCGTACCCTAACTGTATGACATGCTCACACTTGCCGAATTGGTAACTAGGCAACCTAAGGAATATATTGTACAAGATTTATTGTGATTTTAGAAGGATTATAATAAGAAAATTTGGATAAACTTTCAGCAATTTTATTTATTTATGAATTTATTTATTTTTCGTTCTCTTTTCCTGAATTGACGCATTTTAGAAAATCCCACAGTATTGAGTATTTCTTGTCACTGTTATCGCATAAAAGTAGAAAGGGTTTTAAGTGGTACGACTGAAAGAACGAGAGGAACGGGTTTACAAATAGAAGAATTAAGGGAGTTCACTTACCTATTTCAATCTCATTAAGTGTATTGTAGTGTCTTATTGAACCTAGCTTCTTTAATGTAATAGTGACTTCCAACCATTATATGAAGTAGTCAACGTAAAGGAAGAACTTTCAGTAGTTAATAAGCTAATGAAAATATTATAGCGAAGATCATTTTGTCACGACAAATCATCAGTAGTTAATGAGCTAATGCTATAATTGAAATTATTATTTCAATCTATTGTAATGTTAGGCTGGAACCGCTGTTTTTCATTTTCCTGTCGGCTTCAGTCTTTGTGAAATTGCCAATATGTTCCATTATATGATGATTGATGAACAAGTACAATGCACTGACCGCACGACTGCCCGGGTTATATGTAATTTTGCACTATGTGTCAGCTCATTTATTTTCTTCTAGTTTAACGTCCTTTGTCTATGTACCGATGCTAAGGGAAACGGTGGTAATGAAATGGTAATAAGTCGGAGAAAACGGGTAAATTTATAGAAAATCCAAGCAACGGAATCTATCTGCCACAAGGCCTACTCCATCAGTGTTCTGGAATCGAACCTGTGACTTCCTGACCGATAGATAAACTCTCTACCATTAAGGCACAGCTGCCTATTGCACTTCTTTAGATCATTATGATAACTTTTATAGAGAGCGATGAATAGTAAGCATTTCAACATATATTATTATTGTAATTGTGAAAGGAGTCAAAATGACTTCATTGGGCATTATCAAAAACACAAATTATTTAGCTATATGTTTGATTTCTTCACGACATATTGAAGTAAAAATGATTAAATGTCACGAAATGTTTTCAATGTCTCTCGCATAGAAAAAAAATATAACATAAAGTTTACTAAGAATAAGTCAAAACAACTCCCCGGGTATTCTAATGTTAAGACCGTTATAACTGATGTAATGGTTTTAAATGCAATTCCTCTTTAGATTCATAAGGAAAACATTTCATTTTTAAGTAGTTGTCAATTTTAAAAACATTTTATTTTCAAATTACAATAAACTTTTCCTGCAAATTCTCTAATAACATATTCTTCTAGTTTTTCCATGATAAAATTTTGCAATATAATTTACGCTGACACTTGCATTTTAAATTTTGCGTCGTGTTTAAGGTCGTTCCATGCGGGTTATAAATTACGCTATAGCATATTGAACGTAATATGTGTTACATATATGGTTAATCAATTCATTTTGTACATAACCAGATTGTTTTCTTTAAAAAAATGTTAATATTACACTTATTTATACATTTATAATTAGGAATGAATGTTATATTTTTGTAAGATATTACTGACTTTCTCCAAAGTATAATAGCAAATGAAGCATACAAATAAATAGGAACAAATTAAAGAAACTTGTAATGAATATTGGATGTTGCAATCTATGGTACAAAAAGATACTATCATTATGATTTTGACCAAAAAGTACCAGAGAAATCATTTATTAATAAAAAATTTTAAAAAAACATGAAATAGACAGAAATTGTTGAAAATAGTGAAAAAATAAGCATTTCTCTGATCAGAATCTTAAATAAACTTACAGTAATATAATTTAAAGGAAAGAAGATAATGGGTTGTTCTTAATGATGAAAGACCGTATTGATTACCATACTTCAATGGCGCAATGAACAACATGAACCTAAGCAAAAGCTTATGAGGAGACAAGATAATACATTGAAGTGTTCACAAACAGAGAGACACTGATCACCCTGATACATCACTCCCTATATACTTAATTTGAAATTGATGGGTCAACGCAACAGCGGTCTAACACATTTTTTTTAAATGGATAAAAATCAAGGTAAAGTTATACACATGTGCTCTTTGTACAATATACCTAAAGCAACTACAGGTGGTTGAATGTGTCATACATTCTACACATACATATTGTTCAAAAAACACATGTGTTTAACTTGATTTTTCTCCATTTTTAAAAATTTGAGTTAGACCACTGTTGCGCTCACCCCCTCAATTCAAATAGTTATCAATGCAACGAAAGTAATACTGGCGAAATTACCGTCTAGAGTTGTAATTAATTGCATCGTCTGCTACTGCCAGTAGCTAATTGTATGATTGGCTAATTCTATCGATCTCACGCGCTCTGAACGATTTGATTTGTTCTTGATTTCAGTGCTATCCAATGTCGTTAAGTGGCGACGCCACAATCTACTCACGTAATTTAGTTTCAGTGGAAGGGATAGCTGAAACCTCTTGTACTTATCCTTACTCTACGCAGAGAGATTGGAAACATTACCAAATCAGAGTACGGCATCAAGATATCAAATTTAAATGAAGACTTTATAATATGTATGAGGATCTTAAAATATTTTTGTAATTCTGTAGAATGATTTTAAGAGGTTCATAGAGAAACGTAGGAAACAGCACAAATAGGTAAAATAATATTCGAATGTGTTTTAAATATAACACATAGTTGTAATTATTATGAAGAAGTTATATTCACTATAGTACTTTGCCACACTAGTGCAGAAGTAGCTGGATCAACAAAATTAAAGACTATAAGTATCAACATACATAAGCCAGGAATTGAAACGAATGACCTCCGAGCTGGGGAATCTACTATTTATAGAACTAGCACTAAACTAACAACTAGTAGATACAATTATATATGAAACTATCAAATATAACTGAAAAAAGTCCGCTACCAATATACAATTCAAACACTAATCATGTTTTTGTTTGTCCTATTTCTAGCCCTTCAAGCTGTAAATTCAAATAATATCGAGTGCCAATAATCGATGTGCAACTATTCCATTAAGAACGAAGACTGAAAGACAGTAACTTTTCCAATAATATTAATTTATATTCCAATAATTGAAAATATATTTTGTATCTTTGCACATTTTTACACAAAAGAAAGCCTAACAATGTATAAGTCATACAAAGAACACAGAAGATGAAGATGATAGTTTGTTATAATATATAAATAAAATAGTTAAACATTTTGTTGTTTGATTTTAAATTTAAATAGACTAATATGTTCTAAATTATGTAAAAATGGAGAGCATGAAAGAAGTTATGTGTCATATGTTTCTTATGCTTCTATTCAAGCATTCATTATACAAACATAAAGAAGTATTTTTACCAAGTGAAGTGGCAAATATAATAATGCGCAAAGAAGAAAAAACATGAATTACAAAATTTCAATTCATAATGAAAATTTCTTTTAAAACATACGGGGAAAGCTGTTTAATTAGAACATGGACAGTAATCAATGTTGCAAATAACGATCGGCACACAAAGGAATATCTGGGACATACACTATTTTAATTATGCTGTTACATTGTAAAGTGTGACGGAACTAAAGAATATCATATAATCTAAATATATAAAAATGAAAGTGACTGTGTGACTTTGTAACTCTTGCACCACTCCAACGATCTCGATCAAATTTTCAACATAGATGTGCTTCAAGCTTGGGATGTTCTTTGTCTATTCACTATTATAGTGAACTTAGGGAGAGCAGGTTGAAAGCGGAAATATGAAAAAAGATCGAAATGACCAATATTAATGAGGAATCTACAGATTCTGGGGTAGCTGAAATAAACAGCTACCCCTGCGATGTTATTGAAATTCAAATTTTGCCCTGCAACTTTGGAGAGGGGAGCGGTATATATATATATATATATATATATATATATATATATATATATATATATATATATATATATATATATATATATATATGATTTCAAACATCAAGAAAAGTGACTATGCCAATGTCTTAATAACCCTTGAGCAACTAAACCGACCTTGATCAAATTTTCAACATAGATGAGGTTCTGGCCTTGAATGGTGTTTGTCATTCAAATTGATGTTTGAATATAGTTGTAGAGATATATAAAAATGAATTAAAATGGCCAGTATTAGTGTTAAATGCATATCATTCGGGGTTTCTGAGATAAACAATGACTCATCCAAAGTCGTTTAAATCTAAAATTTAACCCAATTAGTAATTCTAAAGGGGATGATAAGATGTAAAAGTAATTGAAAATGACCGATATTAGTGTCCAATTTCTAGGTTTTGGGGTCCCTGAGTAGGTTGGTGACAGTTTTGGCTGTCATTATGTCCAAAATGATACGTATTTTTCTAGTTTCCTAGTATTTTCCCGCGAAAAACTGGCATTCTATTAATGCATTACTAAAGATAGGCAACAAAGCAACCTCACAAACTCCAAAGAAACCACTGACAAGTAAACCTTACGTTTGGGTAAATCGAGTTTTTGACTGAGACACATATGAGAAAGTAGTACTAAATGTGGTTAGTATTCCAGTGAAGTTGTAGGTGCGAAGCTCCAGGGGTTTAGGAGATTCAGCTACCAGAACATCATATGGAAGTACAGAATAGTCTTCATACAGTTGGAGGTAAAAGCTCTGTAAGACCTCTTGTAACGACAAAAGGTGAATAACAAATATATGGGTATACTTAGGACTAGGGGGAAGTCATATAGTAAGGGTATACCTGACGGCAGCCATCTTGAAATCCGCCATTTTGAATTAAGGTTAAGTTTTTAAAATTGGAATAGGGTCATGTGATACATGATTTAAGGCGCAAATTTAATCAGAAGAACAATGGTCACGTTAATTTTGAGTTACGCACAATTGGTAAAAAGTTACAGGGAATAAATATTGTTGCAGCATATGTATTAGTCCTTTACCCCACCTTGTAAATTTTGTGTTAATGATAATAATTAAATATAAAGCAGGTGGATAAATATTAGGCCTATGGTAAGAGTTGCCTTGATGGCGGCCATGTTCAAATCCGCCATTTTGAATAAGACAAAAGTTTTAAACAAAACGCATAACAGTGACACCTTATTAATAGCAAATTTTACCATAACTCCAACGGTATAACCAGTTTTGCTTTATCATTAACCAGCACAAAATTAAATGCATCGTTCCTTACGACTACTCCTTTGACGGAATTGTTAACGACATATGTGTCAAGTGTAACTTGATTGCCTTTGTCAGGTGTGCTCACTGTGTGCAGAGCATTTGTGCAAGTCATGCACTCTTTTCTGAACTACATATTGATTGTACTAATTGAGGACTTTTCTGGAAGAAAGACCCAAGTTCAATTATGAATCAATTCCTCTTCGGTCATTTTTCCTTAAATTAGCAACTTGTTTATGCGATAACAAATGCTGGTTCATGATAAAGCAAAAATGGTTATACCGTTGGATTTATGGTAAAATTTGCTATTAATAAGGTGTCAATGTTATGCGTTTTGTTTAAAACTTTTGTCTTATTCAAAATGGCGGATTTGAACATGGCCGCCATCAACGCAACTCTTACCATAGACCTAATATTTATCCACCTGCTTTTTATTTAATTATTATCATTAAAACAAAATTTACAAGGTGGGGTAAAGGACTAATACATATGCTGCAACAATATTTAATTTCCCAGTAACTTTTTACCAATTGTGCGTAACTCAAAATTAACGTGACCATTGTTCTTCTGATTAAATTTGCGCCTTAAATCATGTATCACATGACCCTATTCCTATTTTAAATACTTAACCTTAATTCAAAATGGCGGATTTCAAGATGGCCGCCGTCAGGTATACCCTTACTATATGACTTCCCTCTAATCCTGATATATACCCATATATTTGTTATTCACCTTTTGTCGTTCCAAGAGGTCTTACAGAGCTTTTACCTCCAACTGTATGAAGACTATTCTGCACTTCCATGTGATGTTCTGGTAGCTGTATCTCCTAAACCCCTGGAGCTTCGCACCTACAACTTCACTGAAATACTAACCACATTTAGTACTACTTTCTCATATGTGTCTCAGTCAGCAACTCGATTCACCCAAACGTAAGGTTTACTTGTGAGTTATGTTCCATACGAAAACAAAAAATATATATTTTTTTTTCAAATCCACACGTTGACGTTATTGTAAGGAAACAAAAGTACTGAAGTGAATCATAATAAATGGAAAAACATCAAAACCATTTATAGATTACCTTTATAATAAATGCATTATATAACTTGAGAGATAAAACTTTAAATACATATCTATATAAGTCATAATACATAACTTCAAATGATTTGGTTTTTATATGTTTATAGAAGAACATGAATGTAGGAAAGAATAAATGCATGCAGTGTCAAATAATGAAGAACAGTACATAGTAGGAAGGTTAGAAATGTAAAATTAAAATTCATAAACTGCTGTTAGATTTATAACTTTGACTGAATAATGCATAATCAAAACTGACAAAATGGATAATACACAATATTTATACCTTACCAAAGAACAATTTTAAATTATAGTAAGAAAGTATATTTGTGCATACAATCATTCGATTAGAATAAATTTCTAGAACGTAGTTGAGACCTTAAAAGTCTTCTTGAAAGAAAATTACAACGTAGAAGTCAGTGATAACTTAAAACTAAGGACATGCAATTACAGTTTGGGAGACAATTGGGATGGAACAATATTGAAAAACATCATGTTCAGTCTTAAACCATATCTGATGTCACTATCAAATATATTTGAAAATTTTGAAACAAAATGACCAAATGTAAAACTAATTGATCAAATTTCGTATATGATTCCAAAAGGTTTTCTCTGAAACAATGGTGATTATGGTAAATTCAATATTAATAGAAAATACTAACTTCAAAATGTATGAAGTATCTACATTAGATAATTCAGTTGACACAGAAAGAGTTTTGATAGCAAATGGTAATCTGAATTGTCCTAGAGTCCGTCTCTGAGCAGCCATAAAATTCATGATGTCGCATCATATTTGGAAAACAGTTTTTGTATAAAGATGGTGACGCACACCCATAACTGGCTAATTATTATCAGAATTACAATAACTTCATTCTGAATGGAACGTGAGCTAGCTTATGTGCGTGCACGTTCGATGAATATTTGCAGTCGAAATTATTTCAACTAGAGTTATAAATAACATTCACTGTTTTATATAATGCCACTTTTTATGTAATAAACCATGTGACGAAAGTCTTGTTGCCAATCATATTATTATTATTATTATTATTATTATTATTATTATTATTATTATTATTATTATTATTATTATTATTATTATTATTATTATTATTATTATTATTAGAATTCGTATTAAAAGTGACACTGTCATCTTCATCTACAGAGATAGTAGTTAGTAGCTGTGCACTTTCTTTTTGCATGGTATCTATCCCTTACTGTATTAGTTTCACAGATAAAATCCGTCTTAAAATTAACATGAAAATAACATCTTCATTAATTGATCATATGCTAACATAGAACACGAAGTCCCCTCTGCACCAGTTTCAAATGTAGCTCAGTCGGAAATTTCTTGCTTTATTTGATTTTCTCAGTTGAAGCACACCTAAATGTAAGTAGTTATTAATTTAGAATCTCAAACAATTCTAATATTAAATTAGAAATATCGGTCATATAATGATGAACTAAGATCAAATGTCTGAGCTAGAAAAGGTTGCATTGCATGGTTGCACTTTGCATATTTACAAAATCGCGTTCACCCTTAAAGAACAAACCCTGCACACAACCACCTGTTCAACCAAAATATCATCGAAATATTGAAAATTAGGAGTGTTACACTTTTACCGACACTATATGTAGTCAATGTGAATTCTAGTTTATCGTGGTATATATTGTATTCTACATACTTACACTTATTGGCCTTTGTAGTTTTTGCATCACAAAAGTAAATTCACTTTCACCGTCACTGGACATAATCCATTCTTCATTCGGTGGAGTTCTCCTGCAGAGGGATACAATTTATTTCGAGTGTTATTTCATTCTTTAGACGAACATTGATTAATTGATTAACAATACTACTACAAACGAGTGTGCTAAATGTTCTTTTGCTAGTAGAAAGTATTCTCTATAGGTAGATTTTACTATTGTATTAATTTCTACATTTGTTTACGTTCCAGTGGATTAATATAGGTTTATGAATGAGGATATTGAGTATTACAGTATCACGGAAATCTAATATACTAGTGTGACTTGCATCTTTCTACTGGAAACTGGGTATAAGGAGAGAATTTGAACCAAAGTCGTTTCCGTGAAAGAGTATTCATAAAAATTCATGTCACCATCTTACACAATTTTGGTTCCATTCCCTATGGTGTTGCTGTTTTCCACGCTTTCTTTGAAAGTAAAAGTATGTGAATAATTAATGAGGAACAACGCCTTTGGCGTTTTCACAATTTTATGTAGTAGAAAAATGACTTAATTCCATTCTATCCAACTTTAAATTCTGTATAATTATTGTTCTCTTTAGAAACAGTAAATATTTGTATTGTAACGTGCATGTATCTTTCTTCAGATTAAAACTTTAGAACAATGATTGGCAATCCGTCCATCACAAGCTACTAGTAGCTCGCGGGGACATTTTCGGTAGATCGCGTTAACCCTTCGGTTGGCGTTTATAGACAACAAACAAATTTAAGATTTTTTAGAACAAGTTGGTATTTCTTTGGTTGGTAGGTCAAAGTAAGATTTAAAAACAGTACGGTAGCTGAGAAGATTCGTACGTTTTACGACCACTGTATTAGAACAGCAGCAATGATTTTATATTATGCAGTATCAGCCATTTTGAATACAATTTTAATTTCGATTATTATAATGGTGTTATATCTAATTTTTGAATTGTAAGTGATGTGGATCTAGAGTTAGAGAGAATCATTTATCAAATGAAAGAATAGAATCACACAAAATGTATTACTTATCTCAAAATGAATCTTAGAAAGTTGTAATTCCCTTTTCTCAGAGACGTATAATATGATTTTCAATTACGAAAATATCGTAGTTTATCTGGTCATGGTGAGTATTCTATTCACATTATTACCACATTATGATGACAATGATTACCCATGGACTAAACCCCTATGCACTCTTACCACTTTATTGTCTAACACAAATAAATGTATCATATTTAGTAATTTACATTTATCCAACTATGTCTTACACCTAAATCTCAGCTAAATTACAACAGAGAAACTAATTCAGAGTTATGATTGAATGAAACCCAAGTATCTGTTTTCTTCAATCAGACAATTAAAATCACGCCTGTAGTAAGTTCTTTGAAGAACAATATAATACCACCATAAGGTATAATATGAATAATCGGGTAAATGAATGCTGAATACGTACGTACATAGAAAACGAGGCGCTGATTATTATATCGAAGTTTACAGGGGGAGGCTTAGAACAATTTTCTCGCATATGACCTTGTAACAATTTTTGTTATATTTATTATGGTTTACTGTTAAGGTGTTATCCTCTCACATACCTGAGATTAAGTAAGGTAGTCCCCAATGTATTCTTCAAAACGTTGGAAAGAACATTATTTACAAATCGTAAAATGTTTCAGTGATTCTAACTGATGATACTTCAATACAGGTATTAGTAAAATCTTTTTTTTACAGGTTTGTAGTTTGAAATCATCTGGCATCTGTATTTACTCCAAATCAATATTTTCTTTAATATGAATTCATTTTACTATGGAATTCACTTTACTATTGAGAATATTACAAATCAAATATTTGGGGATATTCTTGTGAGATTATTTTTGATTTTCTGAAAAAAAGTGTCTCTCACTCAAAGCTCTAAAAATTATATTAAACTTTTCATTTATTTATGATATTTAAGACGAATGGTAGATCGAGAAGATATTAGTTATTGTAATACTATACTCCAGTATACTATCACCTATTACTGGACATTCCAAACATTGTTTAGTTATCTTACAAAATCATTGGTATTTTATAAATCCTTTCTCATTAGAGAATATTATCAAAATAAGATATTTTTGCATAAAAATGGATTATTAAGACTAAAAAATCTTTGAAAAACATTACAATTAGGTAGATAGGTATGAAATCTTTGAAAATGAAACATTTAATTATCCCGGCCGTTAGCGTTATGGAGATGATTATTAAGGTAAGGGAATAACGAGAGAAGAACTGGTGTAATGAGGATAGGGAGGAATTGTTTACCACAAAATTGCTTGGGCGCTGTTCAAACCATGGGTCTCACGCAACCTGAGGTAAACGCTCTTCTACTGAGCCACCGTGGCCCTATATAAAAGAGAGAGGGAGACAGAGAGAGAGAGAGAGAGAGAGAATCCAATTAAAATGTGATCGTAAAGAACTGTGCTACTGGAACTCTAGTGTTATCAAGTATTTTAAATCGTAGAGTTCAGAAGCAGAGGCCTTCAACTCTCACTGAAGACGCATATTTAAAAGGAAGTTGTCTGTTTAGTAATCTGTAACTCCTCTGTGGTACTATGCAGCAGCATTCGAACAATGTCCAATGTTGCTCCTGGCTACAGTTCATTTGCGAGAGAAGTTCAAGAATATTTTTAATGAATATGCTATAAAAGATACTGAGACCTGAGACATTATGATCAACCTCACCTAACATAACCTAACCAATTAAACAGCATGTCTTTTAAGCAAGCTGAATTTAAATATCTCTCTCCGTTCGTTTGACGTAAAACTAAAGATTTCATTTCATTTTTTTGAGGAAGTAAGGGCGGACTGAATACGAACTCATGCCAACCATCCACTCGTATCTTATAATATTCGTAATGCTGTAGTGGCGTTAGTCTGCAACAATGACAGACACGTTGTAGCTTGTTTGCTTAAGTTTTACATGTGCATCCCATACGTGCAAGAACCTAACTTTGTGCTACTAGAAAAATTTTAACTTTGTTATACCTTGGCAACACTGGTTCTCTGTCACCATCCCGTTTAGTGTTGAATGAAGGATTCTCAATCTATATCTTTTCGAGGGTACAAAATTGGTTCAAGAAATTTGCCGTTCCAAGTATTACCGAGATCGAAAGTATAAAAGATTAACCCGGAATTCATTGGAATACTAAAATATTCCTTACTCTTCCCCACTCCATCCCACAGTAACCTACTTGATTCTAATACGACTAGAAGCCGCCTTTGCACACATACTACACTATATTAAGTTGCAATTAATATATATGATAGTTTTTTATAAAAAGCAAATTAAATAAATATGTCATAGTTACTGACATAAATAAAAAAATCGTAACTTAAACAATTACACACATATAGCTGGAAACACTGTTGTTAGGAAAGCTAGTTATACCGCAGAATAAAAATAAATGATGTCTTAGACAAACCAAGTCCACATCAGACAGTATAAATTAGTTTCCGTAAGAAATAATGACAGTTTAGTTGTTTTCCTCAGCACCCTGTAACCGAAAAATTACGTTTGTGTTCCTAGGGTTAAGCACTAGTCTGACTGATGGAAGTACTGTAAAAATCGGTTTGGTCTGGAACCGAAACAGCAAGCAATGTTTATCTTTAACAATGTTATGTTATTATGATTAAAATTAATCAGTATTCATTTCGGAAGGATAAATATAAAATTATCTTTCATTTAAAGCAAAGTGACTTGAAGATGAGGAGGAAAAAATAATAAAAAAATTGTTGTAAGAACGAAAAGAATGAAAAGCTGCGACAAGCTAAGAAACATTGATGTCATGAGAAGAGAAAATCATTACGCATTCTAATATGATGCTTGGATATGCGTAGTACGACTTATGTCGTAATTTCGTGTGGCAGCTAATCTCAAATAAATAAACATCCCAATACACAAGTAAAAATACTTCAAATAATATGAAGTGTATCATTACATATATTTTGTAGATAACACTGTTCAACAACGAAAATGTAAATTGAACAAAATCAGCTAATTCTTATTGATTATGTGGTGCTGATCACGAATTTGAAAGTTATTTTCGAATATTAGCTCTACTTATATTATCGTTTTACAGGCATGTCTAATAATAACGCTTTAAAAGTAAATCTATTCGCTTCGTTTGGGGTAAAATGTTACACTGATCCGGCAACACTGGAGAAACTATATAAACGCTTGGATTCATTGTGTTCCTTATCTCAGTAGAGTTCTGCTATTGTTAGAAAAGACAGGTTTAGTGCAGTTATCAGCGTTTTGGGTGTGACGTTTGTGTAGTACAGGACATAAAAATACAACTACAAGTACGCAAATATACTGGTATTTCAAATGTATAATTTTAAATAGTTGTCGCAACTATTTCAAGTGACATTTTGAGGATTTCAATAAACAAAAATGCCGCGAAATTGTGTAAACAGTGCGGATAGCTTCTGCTACGTGTGTGGGAAAGTGACATTTTCCTCACAAAAGCAGACTATAACACCACTAATAAGAAAAGCCTATCAATATTACTTTGGTTGTAAAATTGGAGACCAAGATAAATATTGGTCACCCCACATTGTGTGTAACACTTGTGCCAGCAATCTAAGAAATTGGATTAATGGGAAGGGGCGCTCAATGTCTATTGCAGTGCCCATGATTTGGAGGGAGCCAAGCGACCACATCAGAGACTGTTATTTTTCTATGGTTCCTTCCGTCAAGAAGGGAATTTCCACGAAGAAGAAGCGGGCCTTGATCTATCCTAACATTCCTTCTGCAATGCGCCCTGTTCCACATGGAGAAAGACTACCTGTTCCAGACCCACCTAAAGAATACGATCTTTTTTCTGATGACGATCAAGAAGTTGTAGCTCCTGAATCAAGTACTTCGAAGGACCCTACGTTTGTTGTAGAAGAACCTCCATGTGAACCACACAGACTTACTCAAGAGGAACTAAGTGATCTAATCAGAGACTTGGACCTCTCGAAAAGCAAAGCCGAAATTTTAGCGTCACGCTTAAAGCAATGAAATTTATTGAAGGAAAAAGTAAATATTTCAGTGTATCGGAATAGGGAGAAGATGTTCACTTCATTTTTTACTATGGAACACACACTTGTGGCATGTACAGATGTAAATGGTCTCATGAGGGCACTTAAAATTAATTATGAACCTACGGAGTGGAGGCTCTTTTTAGATTCGCCCAAGGTGAGTTTAAAGGCAGTGCTTTTACATATTGGAAATGAACTTCCTTCAATTCCTGTAGGTTACGCAGTTCATATGAAGGAATCTTATGAAAACTTGAAACGTTTACTTCAAGCCATTAAATATTACGATTTTCAGTGGCTCATTTGTGGTGGCCTTAAAGTAATAGCACTGTTGCTAGGTATGCAGTTAGGGTATACAAAGTATTGTTGCTTTATATGTGAATGGGACAGTAGAGATCGTGGATCTCATTACCGCAAAAGTGATTGGAGTACCAGAGAAACTCTTCAGCCGGGAGTGAAAAATGTGCATCATGAACCACTGGTAGATTGTAACCGAATTTTGCTTCCCCCTCTACATATTAAATTAGGTCTTATGAAAAGATTTGTTAAGAGCATGAACCAAGAGGATGAGGCCTATAAGTACCTAAGAGGACAATTCCCTCGATTAAGTGATGCCAAAGTTAAAGAGGGTGTTTTCATAGGGCCACAGATTAGGCAACTATTCAAAGATCACAAGTTCGACGAAATTCTGCAAGGTGAGGAAAAAGCTGCGTGGGAAAGCTTGAAGAGTGTTTGTTCACAGTTCTTGGGAAGACACCGAGCAACAAATTACAAACAACTGGTAGCAAAGTTGTTATTGTGCTACGAAAATCTTGGTTGCAATATTTCTCTGAAACTCCACTTTCTTCATTCACATCTAGACTTCTTTCCCGAAGATTGTGGAGCAGTAAGTGACGAACATGGTGAGCGTTCCCATCAAGATATTGCAGCCATGGAGAAGAGATATGAGGGAAAGTGGAGTTCTAACATATTGGCCGACTACTGTTGGACTATTGCAAGGGATGCTCCAGATGTAACCTACAAAAGGCAAGCCAAGCGAAGAGGCTCAAAATAAAATAAACATAATCCTGTACAAGGGATCACTTGAAACTTTTGTCTACATTGCAGTGTAGCTCTTGCACAAAAAGGTATTTGTACATATTTTTCATGTTTTGATGTTAATACTGATTTTTATTACGGAATTGTTAATGTTTAACTTGACCACGGTTACTTTATTTTCGGTATCGCTTTGAAACTGGTATTTGCGCAATTTTGAAAAAGGAATTACAAGGGTATAGAAAGCTATAAGTTAGGGTACTTCATAACTCCACAGCTTATCACATCACAGTGAAATAGATTTAAAAAAGTGAAATGTTGGTTTTTACAAGGATTTTGCTTAAATGTTCTATAAATATTAATACATTTGTCCTATAATGCATTTTTCCTTTCATATTATGCTTAAATGAATGTAAAAATGGCAATTTCAAAGAATTTACATACTTTCAATCAACATTTGTTGAACAGTGTAATTAATACATTAATATTTTACGTAGATGCATTTACTTGTACATTTCAATAAGTATTATACACTTACTTGCCACATGAATAAAGCACTTGTGATGAACTGCGT
This sequence comes from Thermobia domestica, assembly GCF_964235325.1. NCBI lineage: Eukaryota > Metazoa > Arthropoda > Insecta > Zygentoma > Lepismatidae > Thermobia > Thermobia domestica. The sequence goes on along the minus strand of NC_137456.1, from coordinate 245,370,074 downwards.
AATTAACGATGACTCAGATTAAATTCTCCTCCTTAATTTTTAAGTTGTGTAATTTACTTTCATTATGCTTCTAATTACTATTGCTCCTAATTAACCCAAATTACTCCATAGTGAACCATTGTGCATATCTCGCTGTGAGAACATCAAGAGTGGATTTAGACGAGAAGTATTGAGTAAAGGCAATTGATGCCCGAGCACAAAATAAAACCTGAGGTTCACAGCCACTGAACAACAGCGTGATAATATATTTGAAAACAAGTACTAGCTAAATGCTTCCTGAATATTCGGAGACATTTCAAGTCAGTGAACTCAGGATATCTCTCCGAATCCTCTCCTTCCTCTCTCCTCAAATTCTAAAGACCAATGGATACTGCCCGTCGGCAAAGATTCGTGCTAATAGAGACAGAGTATTTGTACACAGTGATAGCCGTTTCAAGAATCTGTAGAATACTTAAGATTCAAAGGAGTATTCATTGTTGTCACATGAGTTGACAACAGCTACCAAGGACTACTTTTTGAAGGGTCTATTTAATAATGGGACAAAATCTCCTGTCTGTATTGTCATTTTAATGATAATTGACTTGCCAATATATTCACATAGGATCAGTAAAGTTTCGGAACGTGTGATCAGCTTTCAGGACAGTTTCTGTAAACACCCCTCCGATAGAAACGGTTTTGTTTGTCCTATCTTTATCTGTAGTAACACATATATATATATATATATATATATATATATATATATATATATATATATATATTCGAAGTGAATTGTTCATTGCTACTCCGTACGATACCGTTTTCATCTCCGTACGAAGCATTGCAAAAATCGTTTGTAAGCAAGCAGCAGTGATGCTCGACCGCCATAGTGTTCTAAAGTTTCAAATCAACTTACACTTATATTATGCACTTCAATAGTCGGCCTCAGAGAAATAGACATGCTTTCTATAGGATTCACTATAAACTCCCTCATATCCTATCGTATTGTCTGATATATATCTTACTCCGATTACCACGTTGCAAGGTATTTGTATAACTTCTTCTCAGGGAAAATATTCACTGATGATAGATGGGTTAACGTGCGGTTCACTACTTCTTCGCATTGTAGACTCCAGATTTCCTTCACTGTGCTGTCTAATGGTTGTTGAGACATAACAGCTTACGGGACACATATCAGTTTATAATTTCGGTCCCACAAATAATATTTTTAACATATAGGTTTGTAACGCTGCTTTTATTTGTTCTGTTAGCTCGGTATGATTCGTTTAATCTTCCTTTTTTGTTCCGAAGTGATATCTAAACATTACCTTGATTCAAATTACATTACTTCTCACCATTAATCCAACCAGAAACAACGCTCTTTAGCCGCTTGGCAACAAAAGGGAAGTTGGGGTGTTTCATTTCCATTTGGTTAGAAATCTTGTTAAAAGGTGTTAATTTGAAAACTATGTTGATAATCACTAAGCTAAAAAGTTTAATGTTATATGTAAATGTAATCTTAAGCTACAAAATTAAGATTCCTTACGTCTTTTCCTTGTACCTACTTTTAATATCAGAATTTCACTTCAGTATCTGCTTTAATTATTCAGACATACGCTACTTGTTTCGAATTTCTTGTACTTCACTGGTGTTAACTGAGGTAGTTTTTTTTATGCTATTTCACGTTGTGGGTAGGATGGCCATTTCTCACTATGCGGCATAATGATATGCAACTGTTTTTGAGAGAAGCAATGAGTAATAGCCGACAGTCTAGGCGGTTATATAGTGATAGGTTCCCTAGTCAACGAATACCGTCACACGACATTTTTCAACGTCTCGATTTTCGTCTTTGAGAAACAGGATCTCTGAGACCGCAGATGGATATTAGAATAATTCGAGATGTGAGAAATGTTGTATTTGAAGATAAAGCTGTTGCGACAATTCAGATTCGTCTTCAATCCAGCACACGCGGTATAGCCTAGGCATTACACGGCAGTGATGTGTGTGGCGCGTCTTCCAATACGAAGCTATGAACTCATTCATGTTGCAGAAAGTACATGAACTATTGCGAGAAGACAATCCCCGCCCTATGGACTTTTGCCAATGGTACTTGTGCCAAAGTATGGCCATTCCGAACTTTCCAACTGTGATTTTGCTGAAAGACGAATCAATATTTACCAACATGGGTGTGCTCAACAGTCTTAATAGTTTTGTATGGGATGTGGAAAATCCAAATGCAAATTTTGCGCACGACCATCAGCAGAAATTTGCAATCAACATGAGGTGTGGTATTTTAAACCACAATTTAATTGTGTCTTACGTATTGCCTAACAGCTTTCGTGGTGAGCCATACCACCCATTTCTCCGGGAGGTTCTACCTGAACTTTTAGAACACTCAGTTTGGGAATGTGGCTTTAACACGACAGTGCCCCTATGAATTTTGCTCGTCACCTTAGGCCCTACCTCAATGAAACTTATCACGAGTAGTGGATTGGCAAAGGTGGTTTTGTGTTATTGTCACCTCGCTCGCCTGACATCAAAATGATTGATTACTTTACGTGGGGAGAGATGAAACAACTTGTGTACGAAACATTTATCCCAAGAGCCGAGGATCTTTTTTCCCGAGTTGTCTCAGCAGCACTACTGATTTCCGACACGCCAGTTGTGTTTGATCTCATGAGACAAAACCAGCTTCATCAGTATGAGATATTTAGAGATGAATGGTGGACAGTTTGAACATACAGGGTGTCTCAAAATTCCCCTCACAGAGGGTAACTCCATTATTATCAGAGTTACAACAAAATGTAAGAGGAGAAACCGTCTTCAAATATGTTGTTTTCAGTGTAAAGTGAAGGATTTTTTTAAACAACCGAATGAGCCGTTTGGTATATATACTCTTTACATATATCTGTATATAGTGAAGTCCGAAGACCGTCATGGTATGCCTTCGTTAGAGGTACAGGTAGAATCAGTCACCCCTGTTTAGTTATCTTTTATGGGCATAATGATATACTGCTGTTTCTAATGAAAGATACCTCCTTGGAATTTATTGTGTGAGACTGAAGACAAGAAGGAAAGTCTCAGTGATGATGGCCGACGCCGGAATTCGAAACTTGAGCTCCCCGATTTTTACAGTAAGCACGTTGTGCAATTCGTACTGATAACACAGAAAAGTAAAAAAAATATTAAAAATATTGTAATATTTGCATGACTTAAAAAGAAAAAAATTAACAAATTTGGTAAATTTATTACCTCCATAAATTTGTCGTAACTTGTAAGCGGTAAACAACATATGGAAGAGCTATTTCCTTGTAAAGTTGCTTTATGAAAACCTTCCGACGGGAACTGTGAAACTGCCTCCAATGATGATACTTCGTAATATAAATAATTTCATTTTACAGCAAATTAATAATTCATCATAAAGATTATTAATATTAATGGGGTACCTAGGGTCCCAAACTATTGCCAAAAGTGAATAAAAAATTTTAGGTGGCGTGAAGGTATATAGTGGGGGACCTTAGTGCCTGCAACGCTTAAAAAATTAGATCAAGAGCTTCGTACAAACGACCATAACATGAACATATGCATACCTCGAAGATATTAACATAATTAAAGAAACATTGTTCTAAGAGAATAACACACAAAATGATTACAAAAAATAATATCTTGGTGACCTTCGATACCCCACTTGGCCATTCGATGGTTACTTACATACATGTGGCAGAGTTTTGCTACAAGAAAAACAAACGTGGCTGCGTCATTACTAAAATGGTCGCCATACTGTATAATGAGAGACACGTATATTATGCTGAAAGAAATCGTCAGAATCATTAATATTAGCTTCCGTTTAACATAACATTATGTGTATAGTGCTCTACATTTCAATAAGATGTTTGTAGGGTGGACCCCAAGCTAGTTGACTACTGAATTGAAAGGTCGTAGTGTTGACGCCTGTGAAGAAATTTATTGTGTCTTTTCAATGGCCAGGGAGATACATTTCTGTATAAAATTGTTACAGATGAAGGCGCATAGATTCACTACCATCAAGCAGAAACCAAAAAAGCAAACAGGACATGGCGGCATATATCCTGGACGAAACAAAAAAATCCGCACTCAACCAACAGCAGGAAGGGTCGTGCTCACTCTATTCTGAGAACAAAATTGAGTAGTTTTGGACCAATACATGGGAAAACGAATGACAATATCCAGTGCGTCGTATTCAACCCTGCGGGAAAATAAACTTCTTCCTGCAATCAGGCACAAAAGGCTAAGACTTCTGTCCTCAGGCATGCACCTACAGCATAACAATGCCCGACCACATATTTAACATTTGACCTTAGAGGATATTGATGACATCAAATTTTAGTATCTGAATAATCTACTCTAGTCACTAGATCTTGCCGCAGTGACTGTTATGTGTTCCGACCATTCAAAGAAGCCAAGATATGTGATGAGATGATAACAAAAATGTGCTGCAGGAGTGGTTACAATTTCGGCCAAAATAATTCTTCTAACGTGGTATCCATTCATATTCAAAGTATTGGAATACTTGCGTTCAACTCCAAAGGGACTACGTTGAAAAATATGAAGTAATATCTCTTTTTCATTGTTACATTCTAAAATGTAGTGCACTTTTGCACTCTTTTTGATCCTCGCCGTATATATATAAGACCTAGTACAGTATATCTAGGTGATGTTACAATCATTTTTTGCCCTGTTGATGAAAATAACAGATCATTCATTTCTTACGTAGTTAGTTTGAACTGATACGGATCGTATGCATTTGGTTGCCGTTAGCTATTTTGAAGTTTAGATGTTACGTGTTTTCTCGCCTCTCATAAATGAGTATGTCAGTAATCACTTTACGGGGCAGTATAGTTTATGATTTAATGTGAAAATCGGGGTTTCAAAGGTGTGATTTACTCAAATATTTCTTTAAGGAGTACATTGTGATATTCTAAGGGCGCATATAAGTATATTTAAATATATTTAGGTGAACCTATTATGAATTGGCATGTACGGTATTGTCATTTAGTTTTATCAAAATAAAACAAACACCACATTTAAAGAATAGGGCGGCTAATTCGCCGTTACAGAAAAGAAACACAGTTGTTACATCATTATTTAATGTAATGAAAGTAAACTTTGAAACACAATTACAATAAAGTATAAATTGTAATAAAAGTACATAATCTGTGGGTTTGCAAGAGTAACCTTGGAAATGTTAATTTCGAAGCAAACTAACTCTATGGCCTATGGAACTCGAAGGTTCAATTTCTTAACGTATGTTGATAATAGTCAAACCATAAATGTAAATTGTTTTAATCACAAAACACATTATTCTTTAATATGAATTGCATTAAGCTACATAAGTAACTGAATATTGAATTACAATTGAAGAGATATAACTTACTTTGTAACTCTTGAATTGACTGCGTAAATTATAGTTGGAGTGAGTGGCATTGGGAGTATCTTGGAACAGCAGTCAAATTCTTGGGAATTGTAGTAGCATTTCACAAACCTCTTGCAGACCCTGCAATAATACAGTAAAATGTATTACTTAATTGAAATATTTCAACACATACTATATTCTGTAATGTATTCTATTTTTAGGAATGTACTCCTTTGAGAATCATCAAAATATATTTGATCTGAATAAATTTTGAGAAAATTTCATTACTTTTTTGTTTCTTCTTAAGTTTCTTTCTTCCTTAGTGGAAAACGAATTTTCCATAAGTATCAATGTTTTTCTTATATTGTGTGACGGCAAATAATAGCACATTATAAGAAAGTATCACTATCTTTTCCTTCTCAGGTGTAATAAATGTTTAACTAAAGACCAATATTCTCATTTTTCTTTTCGTACGAATCCTTAACAACGAAAGAAATAGTTACGTTAAATAGAAATAAATTCTCAGGTTTCTGCCACAAGTCATCCAAAAAGCATCCAAGTAGCTACTCCCTGCTAACGACATAGTTTGGTTTTCTGTTTATGCAATGACCTTAAACGGATTCCCATAATTACAGAAAACCTTACGCTTAAGTAGATGGACAAGTTCTCGTTAATAACTTTCCAGTTATTCTTTTCCTGTAAACCTTGAATACAGCATATCATTGGTTTATGTAATCCAAATGTCCTCCTGCATCACTCATTCGCGATGCAACATTATTAACTCTTGGAAAAGCAAACCGTTGAATCAGCGTACGAGATAAAGGTCCAACTTATTTAATTACATATTATCTCATGTAACAGAAAGTCATATTTTATTAAATTTTGCAAACAAGTTTTCTAAGCATATTATATCGATCATTTCTGTTTGTTATATTCCTTGTTACGCTCTGATTTTATTTCATCTTGATGTTTCATGTCGTAAGAATGCTTGTAGAATGTGATATTTTTCAAATACTTTCTGAAGAACACATTACTAGGAATTTATAACTTTGGTATAGACGGTTATATAGTTGCATTGCTATTATCAACCGTTGTCTGCTTTAGAGTAAACGGAATAGGTAAGTGAAGAGAGAGCATTATTGGAAAGATACATTTGTTAAAGATAATCTTCAGTTCTCGTTTATTAGGAGCTTGACTGTTTTAAATGTGCTCATCAAATGTAAGTAACTAACACTTGTAGAGAATTGCAGATCTTTGGTAGTTTGTTTCACACATAAAATTTCAGACCTTAGTGTTTGTCTGTACAACTGTGTCCAAAATAAATAGCACATATAATGTAACACATTACTTTTTGCATTGATTCAATTTTCCTTGGATTTATGGGTAAAAATTTGTTATGTGTAAGTGCAGATAGAAGAACGCAATCAGTTTATGAAGATCTTTTTCAAAATATATAATAACATAATACAAATATAAACAAAAAGGAAATTACTCTTGATTTTGTGCATCCTGGTAAATGTGCTCTAGAAGAAATTTTGCAGTAGCAGCTTATGAGTACGAAGAGAAATTAAGAACTTCCAGTAAAGGAGCTTCATGAATGAACTAGAAAGGAAGTAAAATGTGACACTTATTGCTTTCAACTTAGTGTCTACATTATCCACCAAATATAAATTAGCGTCTGTAATTAAGATTTCGCAAGCAGATGTAAAAAGAAACAGGATAACTCATGTCTTGGAAGTGATATGTGCCATGACTACAAACGAAACGAGAAACCAGAAACAGAGAACAAACCCAGAGGAATCTCCATGGTTAGGTGAGTAGATTGGCGGATTAGACGTTCTTCTACGGTTTTGATACCAGATGGAATACCATTTCATTCTATCTATTTTTTTACAAAACAATATAACAAATACATAATTTTCTTTTTAACAAAATCCGAAACAATATAATAACGAAATAACTTATTGATATGTTCTTTCAATTAACGTATTTAGTCAGAATTAGATTGCTATTGGTCACAACGATGGTTTTAAGCTTATAATCTTGTATGCTTACTCCTGGCCTTCCCATTTTGCACAGAATACAAACTTAAACTCACTTTTGGCTTCTGTACGTCAGGAGCAGCATTAAACATACCGAACATGTAGCCTTTCCAATCTGAGCACACAACATGACCTGTTAGAAAAGCTTGTTGTCATGAGAGATTGGAAAAACTGAAGTAAAATTTTTGTTCTTGTGGTTTTCTGCTTTTTATAGTAAGTCATACTCACAAGTACAAGAAATACAATCATCCTCGTAAGTCCGTGTAAGGAATAAAGAATGATTTCTTTGAACAAGTAAATTATATAGGTATTGTGGCGTGGAACAAGAATACTTCCAAAGAAGGAAACTTACATATGTATTATTAAAATTGCACTAATGGAGGTTATTACATATGGCAAATCTACAAATAAAAATAACACCCATAATACCATACTAATTTCGCAGTGTTGTAAACTAAGAACAATGCATTTTCATAAACAACGGTGAAACAACCAGATTTTGGAATGTTCTTCAAGAGTAAAAACGCAAGTTAACGGGACAAGAAAATATAAATTAAAATTAAATATGTATCGAATACTATGGTCGTCACGTGACATATTTTAATCAAATGAATGTTCTATATAAATCATGCTTTAAAAATTAATTTACCCTTTTGGGAATATAAAGAAACGATAAATTTTAAATATGGCTGTAAGTAGCGTTTTCATTTAAAGTTGTTAAAGAATTGTTGATACTTTTCATTTATACCATTACATCATTTTTTTGGTACGAGTACTTGAAAGTTCTCAAACAGTACTACAATATATAATTCATCATCTATCATATCGACTGAATACTTTGTGATATTAAGTTCCTGTAAACGGATTGTGATATTCACATCTATGAAATGTAAACTGTTTAATTGGACGACGATTTTTATCTAAATCCTTTTGAAAAAAATAATGTATGGCATCTTTGTTTGCGTCTTCTCTAAATACGTCATATTAGGATATGGACAGAGACTCTGTGATTCCATTTTATTAAACGTACCCTATTTCAACCGGACATTTAAGTACATAAATGCCTAAATAAATTAAATGAAAATCTATTACCTAACTGTATCAACACGATTTCCATTGTTACAATATAGGGTGGTCACGCCTTAGGTCGACCTACCTGTAGTAGTCGACCTTTGTGAACAAATTGTGCTGGAACATCGCTTGGATTTATCGCTTTGTGTCAGCGCTACGTGTTTGAACGCGCCCGTCCTTTGTTTACTTGGCACCACTCCCTCAGAGACGAGCGATGAATAGGTTGGCTTTACATATTTCGTGTTTGAGTACATTTGCCGAATTTCACAGTTTTGAGGAAAAAATATATTTTTTGAAGATCTTGAGAGGTAGGCAAAATGCGCTTATGTATTTTTGTTGTTGTGTTTTCATGCGTTATCGAAGTTTTTGTTTAATTTGATATTAAATAACCAATAAATACACGCAATTTCACTGCAGACCAATCACCCCTACCGCGGAAGGCGGGGTGTCGACTACGGTATCCGTAAATTTTGTAATTTTGTATGGTCGACCTACTAGGTCGACTACTGTGGTTTTTCAAAATTCTTAGTAGGGGGACTAATTTTACTACAAAATTAGAATTGTGTATAAGACTGCCATTGAGCGCTATTGTAGCTACATACACATTTAAGGAATAGTGAGCGACCTAGGGTGGTCGACCTTACAATACGATGTGGTCGACTACTGTATCTGTTGGAACATGTATTTAAATACCTTATTTTCTTCAGTTTTAATTCTTTTACTTGGTCTATTTCCTTACAGCAAGAAGAATGAAACCCTGTAAACTGGTGAATGTGAGGGCGACGCAGCTGTTATAACTAATGTGTGTCTATTTCCAGCAGAGGTTTAGGCCGTATTATACCGAACATTTATTGACAACAAGTGGAGAAGGAAATTGTCAACTAAAAGATAATAGCTTTATTCTTTCAGCAACCACCAATTTACTTTCTTCTTTCGGGAAAATTGCACGCATCAAGAAGAAGAGGAGGAAATTTTCAAGTAAAAGATCCCTCACTTGTAGTAAAGCACCAAGAAATTAGTGCAACTTTGAATTTCCCTGGGGCGAAATGGAGAACAAAAGTTTAGATTCTGTACAGATTACAGAAAGGCACCAAACGGCTAGTCCAACCTTGAATTTCCGTGATGGCAAAATTGTTGAAAACCAAAGTGATTCTGAAAAAAAATACCGCCATTTCAGCAACATTTTTGGATTTCCTAGTAAGGTGGTTTCTAACAAGAAGAGTCATACAAGAGCTGTCCAAAAAGTGCCATTTGCAGTTTCTTCTGATGAGATGCGAAAATAGTACAATGATAAGGAGAATGCTAAGAAGATGCAAGAAGAAAAGAAAGTCAAGAGAAAAGAGGAACAAAAGCAAAAGTCTATCTTGAAAGCTAAAAATTAATCCAAAACGACCGAAGAAGATATTGGCGAGAAAGAATAAACTTAAAAAGAAGCAACGTAGTGAACTTAATTTTCTACGTGAACTGGATGAAGAAATGTGCTTTTTTGGAGACAGGATATTCTTCATGTCAGGAAGAAAAATCTCAGTGCAAGGAGTCTCAGCCTCAAGCGAAGAGTGCTTGGAATGCGGGAAGTTGTTTACTAATTCTAAATTTACTAATCTGAAATTAGTGATTTGCAATAAATGTAACGGAGAAGTTCATTTAGTTTGTATCCAAAAGCTCGTAAGACATTTTTTCCTGATTTGAGCATTCAAAGTGCAAATGAATATTAAGAATTTCAGTGCCAGAAGTGCTTTTATGATGACAGTAATAATAGTGATTTAGGTTACCTGACAGAGGCTTTAAAGGTTTAATAAGAGTAAAAAAAGTTTTTCTGGAATTCACGTACTACCAACAGCTGTTTTTACCTAAATATAATTAAATGAGGAGTTTATTTTCAAAAGGCAATGTTTTCACTTCGGAGTAATTTACATTGTTTGTGTATTGCGACTGCTTTCATAAAAGCTGCTAAATGAATCCATTAGTTTTCTTGAAAAGTGGAAATATTCCCTTTTGGTACTAAGCTAATCGAATATCCTTGCACTCAGTAGCACAAAACACTTCGGTTTTACATATTGAGTAAAAATTTCCATGTGATTATGTCACATAATGCATATATTTATTTTTGTATCTTGTAATTCCTAGCGGTCGACCTTACAGTCGATGTTAGGTCCACTACTGAATTTTACCGATCAACTACTGTAGTTTTTGGTACTTTTCTGTATTTTTCTTTTTTCTACAATACAAGTAAAAACAAAATGAAAATATACATTATTTCATGCTTCTTGAAGTTTAATTTACATCTCCAGCATAAATTTGTTACTTTTGGATGAACAGAAAAGCGTACAGGAGTAACATTTCACAGCATTAATCAAATTCGGTCGACTACTGGCGCAATCACCCTATATGGTAAATACAAAATTCAATATTGCAATTACTTTTTATCAACGTATTTCTTTCTTTGGCATTAAAACTTCTTATGTAATTTGGAAAGCCTTACGAAATATTCAAATATTTTATGTGTGATGAAACACTATGTCAAAGTTTAATAACATGACAACCCAATTTGAAATTTTGTAGCGGAATCTCAGGCGCAGATTTCAGTATCGCTCTCATAATCTTGCTACACAAAATGAGATGCAATTATACCTGCACATTCTTACTCAAGAGATTCTACTATTCACTTCATACTTATGTAAAATACAATGGAGTATCTCAGATAGGTGAATTCTTCGTAGGTGAAAATCCTCTTATAAAAGTGATATAAGTTACAAATTCTATAATACGAACATATCCCATTATTTTCTAAGAAAATGCTTAATGTAAGGATTAGATTATGTTCGAAAAGTAAAATTCCTTACATAAGTTTTTGAATAAATTGCGCGGGAAATACATGTTTTCGCATTTTCTTAAATTACACTCCTGGAAGTAGCGGGATATGTAGTATTATATATAAACGGAAATTGATTCACTTAAAATTTAGGTCATACTAATATGTCAAGAGACGCCAAATTTCGACAAAAAATCTTGTTTCGTGAGTAATGAATACGAAAGTAATCTTTTAGAAATTATCTATGCTAAGGGAGGTAAAGAGGATTCAAATATTTTTCTCAGATTAGATTAATACATAAATCCATGAAGTTAGGAGATGAAACTCAGCATGCAAACTCATAAAAGATAAGCGGGCATGTGTGTCGCGGTATGTAACATTTCCCGTTTAAAGAAGAGTGAGGAATTTTCTATTTTTTTCCGTCTGAATTGAAGGTGACCATTCTGTTGTTTCTGATCGCAGTATAAGAAAATAATATGGCAGATTGGAAAGTAACCCACTATATTTTTTCTCCTCAGGTATTGCAGTTGGAATGGTTAAACTGCACGACGAGAGGGTATTTTTTCCTTGTGCAGCTCTAGCGAGAGAAGCCTGAAATAGGAAACAAACATTGCGTTCATGTTACTGTCGTCCACATGTGAAGAGCAGCGAGATGAGGTTAGATATTTGTAAGTCAAAGGGCATACAAAAAGAGACATCCACAGGGACATGCCTGGCGTGTATGGGGACGATTGTATGGACGGTGGCAATGTCTCCAATTGGTGTGCATTCTTTGAAGAGAGTCGTGGAAACCTTAGTAATGCGCCACGCTCCCTGCGACTGGTAACAGATTGAACATTGCCATCGAAGAAGCAATTTTAAAGGACCGGCGTGTGCACTTGTGAACCTCATTGCCGGATGTAAACATCTCCTATGTTGTGGTGGACGACACTGTTCATGACACGTTGTAAATTAGTGTTAGCTGGATGCCTAAGAACTTTATAGATAACCATAAGTTCAGCGAATGATGATAAGCTTGGATCGCCTAACGCGTTACGCCACAGAAGGGCATGATTATCTGAAAGGATCGTCACTGGTGATCAGACGTGGGCGTACCACTACAGAATCGAATCCAAGTAGGCCTCTATGGAGTCGAAACATGCTGGTTCCACAGTAAGAAGAAAATGTAAGTTGACTGAATCTGCGAGGAAATTGTTTGTACCAACGTTCTGGGACATGTTCGGTGTGTTACGGGTGCACTTCACTGAACACAGGACCACTGTAAATGATGCAGAATACATTAAAACTTTGGTTAAGTTGCATCGTGCCATTCGTGACAAATGCCCAAAAATAGATGCAAACGGCAAACGGTGTCAAAATTTTTCATGACACGTTGTTTCTCCTGTCCTTGAGAAAGTCAAGAAATTTGGGTGGGAGGTACTCGATTATCCTCGATACAGTCTGGAACGGCCACCATTAGACTTCCGTCTCTTTGGTCCCATGAACAAACTCCTGGCCGGTCAACAATTTGCAACAGATGCGGAAGTGAAAGCAGCAGTTTGCAGGGGGCTATACTCCAACCAAATGTACTTCTACGAACAAGGCATCTCGAAACTGGTACCACGCTGCGGAAAATGTGTTGGGAAAGTTGGTGACTAAGTTGAAAGTAGGTCAAAGATGTAAGTCTATATGTGCTTTTTTTTTAAATTTGTTACGTATAAAACTTTTTGGGAGAAAATATTGAGAGTTACTTTCTGACATGTTCTCGTAGTTCGAAACTGTGAAATCAACATTAGAAGATATTTACTATGTATGTCTAGCTAGGTTTTTATCAATATATTTTTAAAGTAAAGATCGAATGATAATTGAGAATTTCGTTTGAAAACTAATGCGAAAGACATGACAATATTACGAATCCCAAAAGTTGTGAAGGTGTCAATCTGTACATAAATTAATAATTACACACATATATTAAAAAATTCATGTTTATGATCGAATTTGAAATTTGTATGCTTTTCCTCCCTACTACAATAGACAGTGTCTGACGTTGGTAATCACGTCACGGAAGCTTTAAAATGAATCTTTGAAAATATTTCCTGATCATTTTGTTCATTAAATAATAAGGTGTAAACATTGTGATATGGGAGTTCAGATAATGCCTGAAAAATATATATCTCGAGTCTCCGAAGTCAGACTTTCATTAGGATGTTTACCCTAAAGTTGAAAAGGGCTTTAAATATTTTTCATAAGTATATTTTCATCGTGCAAAGTACAGATTGAGAGTGGGTATATATATTCTTTATGAGAATCGTGATTTACAGGGATTTGTATTAGATACCCACCAGATAATCACAAAAAAAACGTTATATGCGGACGGCGTCTTCCTTAAGTGACTGGCGATAAAATGCAGTTTAATATAATGGTACTAGAAAGGACCGTCATTCGAATAACGGTTTGAACATGCTACTTAAAACCTTGAGCCGATTAGTTGTAACATTCTGGGATGTAAATATTAAAGCAATATACTTGCAGTCCTGATATTGGTTACTGCGACTTTGTGTTGTATCTCAGATGAATAATATGCTGAAATGGATCAGCACGGCCTATGATTACATTTTGATAGCTCTTGTCGATACATTAATTAGAACTTCTAATAAACATAGGAAGCTTTGTTTGCAGAATACAGGAGTACATTATGTAAAGTGGAATATTTCTTTGAAAATATAAAGAGAGTACAGTTATATACCTAACATGTCTTCAGGTACCTTCTATATAGGATAGATTAATAAGACGATTATTTCAAATCTCAGTTTTTAAAATTGATTATTAGTTAGAAAAGGTGCCCTTGGATTACATATTGTTCATGAATAAATTATTTTCTAATTACATTGGTGTTATTATTCAATATGCATTACCTTAAATTTAAAGTTATTCCTGCCATGCAATAAAAAAGTTTGCTCTTAACAAATATATATTTTTAAAATTTCTTTTTGATAAATAATAGTTTAGTATAGTTTCTAAGGCAGTATAATACCGAGGTAAAATTTGTATAATGCATATGCGGCAAACACTCTACAACTAAATTCAGATACGAAAATAAACTGCGTTAACCTGAGGTGATTTTCCAAAACCGTAATACTAATAGTGAGAAGCCACTTTCATTTTAGAAACCTTTCTGATTAAATAGACAGGAAATATGCAGGTATATCCAATTACCTGTTTTCCACTGGTATAAGTGTTTCAGAAGTAAATAACTTATTTCAGAAGATAAATCAAACAGAAATAACTACAGTTGACATCACATGAATTTAAGGACATCACATCTTTCATATCAACATTCTTATTAACTGTATATTAACTGAATATATAAGCTTCTGGAATTATATATATATATTTAGGAAACATCGACAGTGGAGCATTGTCTCAAATAGTTTTCAATACCAACCGGCTAACATTGTTGCCAAAGAAACATAAAATTATAGTTATTCTTCAAAAGTCACAACGTTAGGTTATTATGTATTTCAACTTAACTTAAAAAAAACTCACAATTCCAAACTTGTAATGCAGTATTGCAAAACAGGGGACGCTGTAATATTACAAACATTGAAAAATAACACAATTTAGGTGGTATCTACGAAACTAATTACAGACGTGATACGGACCCTTTTACTCAAATTAAAATAATCCTAGTTGCGAATAATACTGGTATCGTATGACGTATTTCAAATAAGTAGATGCAATGTTACAAGGGAAAAAATGTGACTTTTTTGGAAGTCATATACTTTGAAAAAAAATAAGTTTAGTTTCACATTAAATAAAATAGATATTGTTCAATAGGCTTAAGTATGATAATGCCGTTTTAGTCAAGAATTATTTCAATTGATATCAGTTATCTCAACGAAACTATTACATTTTTATATATTACTTAAAATGATATATTTAAGGAAACACTCTACTCCACTTTTTGATTTGCTTTGCTCCTATGCATTATATTTTATTACGTATAATGACACGAAGTACCCGGTATTAATAATATCAAATGTCTTGCTAACTTAAATACTTGTCATTTATAATCTATGTAGAACTTGATATATCAAGTACACAAGAGACATTATGACTTTACATCTAATACAAGCAATCGATACAATTGAATAGATTATTTATTTAAGTAATTTCCCCTTTTGGACATAAAATCTTCGGAAGAAAGTTAAATCGCCAATTTGTGGCAACATTATTGCTACTTCTAAACGGTCATATCATGGTCATATTATTATTTAGTAATGTACGCTGGATGTACATTGCTCCACCTTTTTAAGTTGTGTTGATACTAATATAGAGGCCACCAAGACTTGTACACTTGTGATGCTGTAGCGTCCTTAGTTTGAAAAACTGAATAGCAAATGTACTTTTCAAAATTGCCATTCATTATTTGAATTTTAAATATGTAATATTCTTATGTAAAGCCATTTGCAGAGAAAATAAATGTATATTGTGATGACAGCGCTGTTATGCCGATCTTATTACAGAGTATGTCAATATTTTTATTGTACAATATTTCAGACTGTTTATGTATTTGTTAAAAGGTACAAGGGTGTATTAAAGTAAATAGATCACTTTAGGTATTACGACTTTACCTTATCGCTAATGAACTTTATATATGGAACCTCAATTCAGGCAACTTAGGTTCTCAGCATATAATTGTGGCAATATCTTTCGACAATAAGATTCAGAGCTATCTTCAATGTTTTAGAGACCTCGAGATTTGTTCTTTATGACACTATCACGGCAGAACCACAAGTTCTTTAGAAGAATAAAAATGTAACAGCATATATCTTACTCGATAACATATTTGATCGATGGAAGAGTAAGTTACTTTGCGAAGTGTTTCAAAGCCGGATAGATAAATCCAACTTTCTTGCAGAATGGTATAGTACTACCACTTGATTACATATGTTCATTGTAGCAAGAACAGTCTCACTTAGATTATGTTCCTTGTACTTGTATTCATTTTAGACTGTTAATTTTATTGCGGAAAGTGCTATTTACTAATATGCCATATATGAAGACGCAGTCTATGACATTTATATACGGTAATTACCAAGAGTTTCATCCAAATTACAAATGAAATCATTACACTTCAGAGTTACTTTCGACATCCGTATGTGTTAAATAAACTCTAGAACATCTTAATTTTATTTTAATTATTGTTAATATTATTTCTAATAGTAGTAGATTCTATGAAATATTCATGCTGTTTGCACACTTTTTAAAGATTATTTTAAACACATAAAACTTCACAGAAAAGTACAAAAGATATGGCCTTAAGAAAAGCTTCTTTATTTCGGAGCATTGATGAATACGTCTAGTCGTACGATGGAGTAACATCAATATACAGATCATAGATGTTTCATGGGAATCAAACAACTTTGTTTGATCAAGTTGCACATATAAACAAATAACTATGGTTTACTTTAGCCATGGGTGTAAGCTGAAATAGTGTCACATACACACGACTTAAACTTTTCGTTCTGATTTAATGTGTGGAAGTGACTTACGTGGATTCGTTCTCGTATATATGCACATTCATTTCCACAGCAACTGGCAGGGATATATTTGCAGATATGGCTGGTACCTGTTTGATGTCATACGCTATTGAATCGTACAAGTATGTGTTCCACAACTTAATCGAAGTCAGAAAAGCACATACCATGAACACGATCCAAATAACTGAAAATAGAACCCTGCAAAAAGAATGAATATTTTTAAAAAACGTATGTAAGACATATAACTTTATATCACTTCGTTTATCGGTAATTAATGTCTATAAACTCAAAACGAGTACTGCGTGGGTTGACTTTCTTAATCCTGAATATTATGTGTTTCATAATACGCTATCTTAAAGCCTAGCATACATGTAATAAGTTCAAACTAAAATTTGTGTACATTAAAACGTTAGTAAATTATCGTTATAAACGTATTGCACATTTATTTTTTTCTGTTAAAAGAAATAAAAGAAAAACTAATACACAACTTGTAAGAAGAACTTCATGTTATTAGGAATAATAATAGCACGCAGTCTCAATAAATTCGTAGAAATCACTTAATATGACTACATCATAAATTTAAGAAATATTCAGAAAGATCATTACACGTAATATAGCATGTGTTACACCGAAGTTTCAAAGATAGTTGTTTCTATAAAAATGATTTCCGTTCATGCAATAGTAAGTAGTATAAAAATACTTACTTAATGACCATATTAGGAAGGACATTGGTTACGTACACTCATTAGAAATTATTTCTATATTTAGCTGTACATAGCAGGTACAGCAACAGATGGTCTCTGAAGTTTCTTACCACATGCCGAAGGAAACTGCAGCTTCTCCTTTGTTGCTAGTGTTACCAACTACAGTCACACTGTCTTACTCCATTAGTTAAATTGTCATTATAGATGCACCGAGAAAAGCCTGACATGTGAGTAGTGGCAACGCCGCCGTAAGCTGTCAGAGACTTCTCTTGCTGGCTTCTGTATAGTATTAAACAACTATAGTGTACTTTCATTCTTACATTTCAATTAAACTTACTCACCTTTTCATTTTCTCTCTTTCTCTCACTCACTCTCTCTCGATCTATCTATTTACTCGTAGTTTTCTATCTATCCATCCATTTATCTCTTTCTGGCTCAATAACCTCAGCTTTTGGGAAAACTAGTGTCGAGTTTGAAAATGTGGTGACATGTCACTTTATTTTATGAGGCAGGAGAGTAAGGACGTGATAATGTATGTGTCGTAAATGAATTTCGTTAACATTGACTTTTGTTTCACCTCAAAAAAGTGCCGAAGAACCTAACAAAATACAATAATCACTGTACTGCTATGAAACACTACAATCAAACCTAGTTTACAAATGGTATGTCTGATTCAAAAGCGGGAATGATTCGGTCGAGGTCGAGAAAAATAGTGACGTCCTCCGACGTCAAATTATCTGAAAATGTGCACGACGTGGCACAAAACATTCCTTCTTCCAGGTGAGTGACTACTTACGAACTTCTTAAAGACCTAAAAATTTACCTTTAATGCTGGCAGAGCAAAACATTTCAAATGCCTACTTTCGAATTTGAAGAGAGATTGAGATATTTCGTCCACAAATTTCATCCCACCTTGATCCTTATCAGCAAGGTATGTCCGGAAAGTATCTCTGTTTGTGCACACCTGCTCTTTTGTTCAGATATATCACCATGTAACTTTTTACTCTTCCATAAAATTAAAACCCTGCTAATATGAAGACCATTGTTACCATTACATACATTAAGACAGTGCGGCAGCGCAGTTGAAGATTCTGAGGAAAGAACACTGTTGGAAGTAATACCTATCATAATATAACTTAGAAACAAGTGCATCGCAAACCAAAGAGGAGATTCATACTTTTTTCCTCACTATAAAGCATCTCCGTGCTTTCTTTAATCGCACCTCGTAGTTACTATAGGTATCAAACATTTTCTTCAAAAAACTAACACACCTCCAACGTTCAAAAGTTTCAATACGATGTTTCCATGACTTGGGGACATATTTCGATTGATGAGTGACGCTGACAAGAATCGAGTTTGTAAAGTTACAGCTGGCTGAAAGTGTGTCCTTTCGGAGATGGACACTACCGAAAATATCTCAGAATCAAACAATAATTGTCATAATTCGAGAAGAAAATGTACAAAAATCCGTCCAATTGCAATTTGCAATACATTAACTTTATAATTTATTATTGCTGGAGTAAATTGGAATCCGAGGCTTTCGAAAGGTAGTTCGAAACGATCTTGAAAGTATTTCGTAGATATCAAACAAAAATGTCAGGAAATCTCAACAATAAAATTTCTCCGAGTAGAACCTATGCAATGTTTAAATTATATGAAGAGAAGTCATGGGTCTGTGGAAGTATGAGCTATAGATTGGATTGGAAAAGTAACGGTAAGAAAAGCTGATAACAATAGTGGGGAATTGCAAAAGAAGGGACCTTAAATGGGGAAATAGATCAGGCATGCACAAAATAAACAATTCCACTTCATTAAAGTCTACGAGGACAGTGAGAGGCAAGCAAATCTTATATAACTACAAAAATTATTCCATTGAGACCTTCATCAGTGAGGAAGACACATAGGACAAGGAAAAGAATATTGGTCTGCTAAGGAATGTGGTGGATGTCCTTAGAACAGATGCGAATATAGTTTTTTTTACAAATGACTTATACCTACTTGTCCCATCACCTAGTTCCCTCACAGCCTTATTGTTTTTGTGCTGAATAATTTTGTGAAAAATCCCCATTTATAAATATAATTGTAAGCTATGTGTTTGAATCTTTACATCATATGAAGGAAGTAAATTAGTCTTGTTCAGTTAATATTTCTCAATGTTTAAAGTTTTATTTGTCTTAAAACTTTAGCTTAGTCTTCTTCCGATGTTCATTTTAGACTTAACTGAACATCGCACTTTTTTGATGTACCGTATTGTTCCGAATATAATTTGACTTTTTTCTTCAATAATGCTGCTTAACAAATAAGGTCGACTTATATGCGAAGTCGACTTATATTCAGGGCAATGCGAAAGTGCAAAATTTGCATTCTCTGCAGATGTTTATACATGGTTCTTTCGGATTTGTAAATTATCTGACGTTGTTGGAACCTTCAGTTAGCAGAGCTATATTCATCTGAGTTCTGTTTTCTCCTTTATTATTTTAAGTCATTGTTAATTGATTTTTGTCACAAATATGTTTGTTTATAGAAAGAGGAAGTTATTTGCCATCATTCTTACTTTTGTCATTTCTGTAATCTGAATTATCATCCATGGATGTGTGCTTTATTCAAAAAGTGGCGTGTAGATCTTCAATTACATTAACAATGGATATCAGAAAGAATTTGATAAAGTGGAAATACAGGGTATACAGCAAAAGCAGTTGAACCATTAAAAGCGAAGGACTTACCAATCAAATTTCAAGCTCTATATGGTGCAATTTGCAGATCGGCGTAACAATTGGGGAACGTCCAGACGTTTTGAGGTGTCTGAGAAAATTGTAAGGACGGGAAGAAAATTGCACAGCGACTGAGGAACTCTTTTGCTACAAGGAAGGCTTTTGGGGGGCCCGAAGTCCGGCAAATTTAAAAACCTGAAAGAACAGCTTGTGGGTTGTATTATAGAAAAGCACGACCAGAATCTTCCTGTTACATGAAGTTCTTCACCTTAAAGTTGTGAAACTTGAACGTGCAGCCAACATCCAAAATTTCAAGGTTAGTTTAAAATGGTGCAGGAGGAAGATGAGAAGAAACGGTTTCTCTCTACGAGACGGACAGCTTTGGCACGTATTTCCAAAGATTTTGATGAAAGTTACTTAAGTATTAACGCTTTGTGATAAACGTAAGAAAAACTCACAATAATTCTTTGAAACAGATTGGAAGTGTAGATGAAAATGCTATTTACTTGGATATGCCGACTAAGGCGAGTGTTAATGCTGAAGGAGGAAAGCCTGTTCCGGTTAGAACAAGTGGAAGTGAAACAATGCGTATTACAGTGAAGCTGTGTGTTTTAGCTGACAGAAGGAAACTCCCGACTGATCTTGAAACGTAAGAAGTTGCCGAAGGAAAAGTTGCCGAGCGGTGTTATTGTGCGTGCTCAGGACAGGGGATGAATGACGGAGGAACTAATGAAGGATTGGTTGGAGATAGCTTGGAATCAACGACCAGGAACTTTGCTGAAACAGCGAGGGATGCTGGTGCTCGATGCTTTCAGTGGGCATGTCACTAATGATTTCAAGTGGAAACTCTAGAATATGAACACTGATTTGGTCATTATTCCAGGAGGAATGAAATCGCAACTTGAAGTCCTAGATCTTCTAAACAAGCCGTTTAGAGACAAAGTGCCACGAATTGGTTCCTTGAATAAAACCATCCCCTAACCCCAACAGAAAAAATGAAGAAATTGACGGTATCACTTCTTCTACAGTGAATCATCGTTTCATGGAGAAATGTACCCAGCGAAAGCATCATCAATGATTCAAGAAGTGTTGTGCGTTTAACAGCCTGGACGGGTCGGAAGATGATGTGTTGTGGAATTATGCAAATGATAGGTAAAGTCATACCATCTCAAGTGAGGATGGAAAAGATATTTAAAAGTCAAGCGACAGTGGAGAGCACACAGGGAAACGTCAAGCGAAAATGAAGAAGACTATTGCGGGGTATCAACTGGAAGTTAGTAAAACATGAAAGTAAGTCTTTCAGAAAGGGCAAAAATAACAGCGAAGTGATTCAATTACGCTAAACACACTACTAACGCTACCTATAGTACGCATACATACATATTACAGTATTTTCAGGTTTAATAAAATTTGTAAAATGTTATGTATTTTCTCAATAAAAGTTGTTAATTACACAAAAAATCGACTTAAATTCGAGTATATATTTTTTTCTCTGAAAGGGGAGCTTTATATTCGGGGTCAGCTTTATATTTGCTACAATACGGTAATATTTCCAGCATCATCCGATTGAAAACTGCTACTATCCACT
Source organism: Thermobia domestica (assembly GCF_964235325.1). Lineage (NCBI taxonomy): Eukaryota > Metazoa > Arthropoda > Insecta > Zygentoma > Lepismatidae > Thermobia > Thermobia domestica. The sequence continues at coordinate 245,348,256 of NC_137456.1, read as the reverse complement.
GAAGTCATGCTTACGTGATATCTTCCACCTTCACTGGGAACATAATTCCCGTCTTCTACCATAAATTATACTAAGCTCATGTCCTCGTCACTAACTTCTACTATTTCAGGAAGTTCTGAAAGTATAAAATTTCTCGCCATTCAGCAAGTAGAAATTGCATTTCGTCAACACACTCCCAGTGAATGGGTTGTTGTTGATTTGGATTTTAACATCTCTTTCAGCAGCCAGGTTATATGAGTAGAAACCTACTGATGGACGTGGAATCCGAACCACAAGAGCTCCTGCCGGGAATCGAACCAAGGTCTCCCACGCCAAAGGCATGTACGCCAACTGCACACTCCCGTGAATTGTAATACACAAATAAAGATGTACGAAACGATCTACAAGTGACGTTCTTAATGTTACCAACTCCCCTGGGCAACAAAATTTGCCAACATTCCAGTGTTGTCAACTCCTTGGTAGTGTTATTCACAATGTTTATCCTTGGTTAATATTTAAGGGTATAATCGACCAACCATGGGTTTTTAGCGTTACTCGTTAGGAACCACAGGTCTCAAATAAAATATAAAACATAAATCATATTGAAAACCAGGTGAAGGAAGCAGAAGCTTGCAAATATAGTTGATTAAATAACTGAAAATAGGCAAAATAAAAAAATCCTAAAAAAGAATCCGTAACCAATCCAAAAATGAAATTCGTTGGACCCACCTTGGCGTTTTAATAGTTAAACGTATTACAGAGGACACTACATATGCATATTTTTGTGTTCCACTTATTTTGTTATTATGAAAGCGTGGTATCCAGATTAGTGGCTTCAATAAGACGATGGATCTTGGGTTTTAGGCATAGAACTCGAATTTAACCAACGGGAAATGGATTTAGTGTTATATCAAATGCATACAGATACACTTGTTAAGTATTATTTTATGAAATATTCGATCTACCACATTTTGCTTTTCTTCAAGTACGACAAAAGAGAAGTTGTATAATAATGTTAAATGGTTTTCGTGAGATTAGTAGATTCCCGATCTATTTTATGACAAATATTTGATAAATTATTATTTGATTTGTTGCTCCAGTTGATGATGCTTTTGATGTTGCGATTGATTCCAGGTCACAGTTACATATGCTAGATTTCATCGGAGATAGAAGTAACAAATTTCTGTTATTACGTCACATTGTGTTCAAAACAAAAACAATTGATGAGAAACATCTGCTTAAATTGTAGATGCATATGCTGAAAAACTCACGAGTATACCTGATGAGGTGGACGAGGAAATGAAGATAAAGGATTATAAGTGTGGACAACGATGTCTCCCTATGTATGTAACCTCGTTGCCATAAGTGCCTTTACGTCGCAGTGACGGGTATGTGACCACGCAGTACTCCAAGGAAGGGATGGTTGTATAAGAATTTTTGATTAATTTTGAAGAGTTTTTATTTTGACTAGGGAATTAACATAGGCATAGGGAGTAAAGACTCAGATTTGAAGCATCAGTGCACGAAAAGATTCGTATTCTCAGTTTTTCTATTTATTGCTTTATATGTTAACTTAAACACCACAATACGTATCACTGATATCGCAGATCGTATTATTTTGTAAAATCATGTCTGTAACCTATTGTCAAAACATTCTTCTCAAGACATCATGTAGAGAAAAGAGAAAGAGATAAGACATCTGTAATATATGTTTAATTACTCAATAAGTAATTATAACTAAATTAGACTCAATAAGTAATTGTAGAAATTAGTTAAAGGACACGTAAGAGAGCGAAAAGGAGGTCTAGCAGTCTGAACTTTTTACAAACGTCCTAGATAGGTGAAAATATAGTTAAAAATTGCAAAAGGTATCATGTAATTTATCTTTCTTTTCTTATATCCTAGTATACTTTTTTCTTTCACATCCAAACATCTCTATTCAGAATTACGAGATAAAGGTGAAGAGAGAAACATTTCCATCTCAAGAATTATATAAGAAAAAAAAAATTGACTTAGGCTAGATTCCAACTCGTAACCCTTGAATCCATAAGTCTGCGCTCTACCAATTGAGCTAACAATTGCTGTTTCAAAAGCCAGATTTCTACAACTATCGATTGCTGAATGGTGTGTATTAACGAAATTGGCCGAGATAATTGCTTCATATAGCTATTGCAATAATAATAATAATAATAACAATAATAATAATAATAATAATAATAATAATAATAATAATAATAATAATAATAATAATAATAATAATAATAATAATAATAAAGAAGATGATGAACAGAATTTAAAAAGTCGCATTGTTAAAAGTTTGGTGTGCGAAGTTAGTCCTAATATGAGATTTTATTAATTATATATAATAATGTAAGCGTGGTTTATTCGTGCGTGCTACTCAAACTGCGTAACTCATAAGGGTTACGCATATGGTACAGTAGCCTTGCGTCCTCCAACCGTGAAGAAAGATTCGGTTTGAACGTATGCGTGTCCTAAGAGGAAGGAGGAGATTCAAAGAAAGAAAAGTGGTTTAGAAATTATGCAAAAATAGAATATCTCACGAGGTGAGGTGATATAGAGTTCAGTGTGTCTTTCAGCTGTGACTCTATACAAGATATGCATCTACGACGTAACGTGGAACCCGAACCACACGACTCCTGCCGGAAATCGAAACCCATATCACCTCTAGCTCTATCATGGGAGACACAGGGACATGTGAAAATAATCGAAAATAAACGATATTAATGTTAAATCCATAGTTTTCGAGGTCCTAAAAATTCCTAATTGAAAGATATGAGTGTCTATTCAATAGTTTTCGGGGTCGCTGAAGTGAATAATGACACTCCCGATATCATAAACGCCCAAGTTTTTATTCTTCGTTAGCGGCAAGTTAATTCATTTGCTCCTGCTGGAAATGGATTCGTACTATTTCATTCCGATTTAGATATGTATTCTACTGGGAAAACTAATCTCAAATATATCTTTGAAATATAAACCTATTCTTCCCTTGCAAAGGCGGGTATTTCAATTAGTAAATAAATAATTTAAGAAACAATGAGTATATTTAACAGACATATGTATTTTTGAATGTTGTATATGAATTGCTAATTCATACTTTATCTAGTAGAAAATGGTGCATCCATTATATATTCTGAAGCAATAGGGAGAACTATTGGAGGTGTATTTTATTTATCTACTGTCGAATTTAGTGTGGAATAATTTCAATTTATTTCGAAACTATCGAGACGAGACTGACACCGCTATTTGTCGGTTGAAAGGAGACTAATACTGTAAATAGTCTCGTATTTTCTCGTTTTGATACCAGTTCTACTTCGGGGTTTTTTCTCAAGTAACTGGTTGCGTAGTGCACCTACAGTATATAAGACGTCGTATATTTAAATGTTTGAGAACTTACCCCACCTCCACTTGACGGATCGTTCTAACTAAAACTACTGTAATTTTGCGTTTAAGTACAGGTCCTATCCTTATGTCAATTATTTTCTTGCAACAGAGAAATGTAACAGTTATAATGTTGATCGCGCATAATCCTGTATAGATAAAATGCACTTTATAGAGTGTCGGACTCCGTGGCGTAAACACAGTAGTTACTGGCTTGGTAAGTTCATCACTGAACGTGTTTCCGTCATATCGTGCAATGACGTCACCTTTGACACATGCTCGGGACAGGAACACACGAGGAGTAACGCTGTTGTTTGCTTACTCGGTCCTGTTTATTCTCTTTGGAACCTGATGTGAAATTACTGCTTTCTCCTTACTTTCAGCTGTTTTTGCTATTTCTAATTTAGATGTCTATTATATTAGTGGAATTTTATTCCATCATGGAAATATATTTTATTTCGTTTTAAATGTAAATAAAAAATCTATTTGGACAAGTTTCCCCACAACTCTAGAGGTATTGTCTTGGGTGCGCTTTTCTATCCTTTTCCTTTAGGGCCGCGGTGGCTCAGTGGCAGAGCTTTCACCTCTAGTGCTTGGGGCCTCGGGTTCGATCCCAGCCCCCGCCAATTGAACTTTGTGGCGGACGAACATCGTGTGCGTCGGTTTCCTCGGGGTTCTCCCATTTCCTCCCGCTCTCTTCATTTCATTCATTACTCATCATCAGCGTCTCCTTTAGCCTAACCGGTACAATAGTGGGACGTAAAACTTAAAGATTTCATTTCATTTCTTCAACACAAATGCAATTAAAACCTGACTCTGAGAGCGCTACAATGTTATCTTTTTCGAAGGGTCAGTGATTTTGTGTCGAAGGTAATGTCACGCAAAGAGACAGGCTGCGCGTGGGCTTACTTTGTCTTACGTTTGGCAACATTGATCTTGGTCAAGTGGCCTATTGCTTATGCCTTTAGGTATTTGCCCTAAAGCCATACAGCGAGCTGTGTGCGTTCTGTTACTCCCTCCCTGCCCCTCGCGGTGTTTGCGAAAATATTATTTGCTTTTCATGCATTGGGATAAGGGGTAAGACATACCTTGGGACAATGGAAGGGAGTAACATATAAAATGATCGAAAACGAAAACCGATGTTAATGTAGAGTTCATAGTTTCGAGGTCGCTCAGATGATTAGGCGTAAAGCTATCAGCTATTTTCGGTTAGTGGTTTCTTCATATACGTCTACCAAGTTAACGAACCTTGACTTATCCGCGTACAGTAGTTGGTTAGAGTGTCCTCGATGGCTATTTTTACTTTTCCATGATCATCCCATACCGTACAGTTTTTATGTTTTGAAAAAGCTTGATTTTATCGATTCGTTAAACAACAATGTTTCTTTTTTCTAACCATGTTTCTTAGTATTATCCTCTTCATTCTAACTAATTTAAATATTTTCAATAATTCCGAATTTTGACTAAAAAATGTTACAATGATCAAGATTTGTATAAGAAGAGGAGCCTTCATTTCTAATCATTGTCATAAACGAAAGGGAAAACTTATAAAAAATTGAAATAACTTAGTAGACGTACAAAATCGACAGAAATAATGAACATCAACTATTAGTTGACTGTTAGAAGTATAGTAGATATAGTTCTCAACACAAGTAGAAGATGCACTCTTTGCTTCATGAAAATAATAAACATTTTTGAAAAATAATTACAGAAAAGAAATTTGAAGACATTTACTGAGTAAACGAAGGTTACTGGTTAGTGTTGACGCTTCGTAATTGAGAGTCTCGCGGTTCAAATTTCGATACGAGGCATCCTGACTAGTGATTTTGCAGTACCACTGGGCGAATACCAGGATACCTTTAATACATAAGTTTTGGCAAATTTTCTTGAAATCTTTGTTCTTATGTTGTTAATGTTTCAGTGTGAAATGGCATTTTGGTGCATGGAAAATATTTTTAGTAAACAAAATATAGTAGATGAATGGTTAGTGTAAACGACTTCTACTTGTATGGCTTAGGTTCAAATCCCGACTGTTCTTATTGATTTTGTCTTTTAGCTACGCTCATATGTTGCACTCCACAAGTTCAATTTTGAATTAAATGTGGTCGCAGCTAGTTTAAACTGAAATTATTTTCAAAACTATTTGCTATTACATGTTTTTGTTTTACTTGCGATGTTTCAACTTTGATATTAGATCTTAGAACCCTAATGTAACTCATTTCCCTACGTCATATCATGATGAATGTTTTCACAACAACGATAGTCGGGCAGTAGTACAGAATTTCATTGTTACTGCAGGGCCGGATCTTGAAGCCTGCGAACTACGCGTTCGCAGGAGGCGCCAGTTGAACAGGAAACCAAATTAGAAAAATGAATTTTGTTTTAAATGTAAATATTTATTTAAAAAATGTTACGACGAAAAATTTTCCTCATATAGCTTCAAATAAATATTGTACAGACTGAGATACAGATAAAATATATCAAAAGGATAATAAAGTCGAATCTTTGTGTGGTTGGCTGTAAAACACCTTTTACAAATGAAATGGACTCGTACATCAATTGATGCCAATACCACACGCACAAGTGATCCTAGTTTGAGGAAAATTTCCACGGCACAGGATAGACCTTTTTAAAGAGGGAAAAGGGATAATTTACGAATATGAGATAAAATGAAGGTAAATTTAGCTTTCCAATAGATGTTGCATTAAGCACTATGACAGTAGAGCTAAAGACAGCGGTATTCTTTCCACAATCCCACCATATGCACAAATTACAAATATAACAGACTCTTCATTCCTTCCTCAACAATCCTTCCGACGCCTTGCTAGAGAATATCATTGCCAAATATGTCTTTAAAATCCGAATGGATCAACAAACGAAAGGAATTCAACCGCAAGTAATGTTTATGGATAGGGTGGCATTATCACAGTAGAAAGAAATGACTCCAAGGGTACTCCTCCATCTTGTTTTAAACAGTGTCTTCCCATAGTACTTTGGTTCAATGACCTCAGTTAAGGGTTGAGAAAGGTCACCGTAAATGAAATTCACATTATCGAAGTTGAAACAAACATGGGCGCCCAAAAGGGACGAGGGGGCCGGGCCCCACCTGGCTTACGACAAGTATAATATATATGTATAATTTCTTAAGATTTTCTTAACACAAATAAAAATACCAAACGTAATATACCAACCAGGAAGATGACCCCTCTAAAAAATTCTTCGGGCCCCCATGCAAGCAAGTAGGCTTTTCTTGTCCATTCGCCCAGGGAGTGGAGCGAATACTAAGAAAAGACGGGCGGTACAAATGGATTTTTTTAAAAATCATTTCTGAGGGAAATTTTAACTTAAGTTCCTAATGGCTCAAATCGCTGTTCACTGCTTAATGCTCACTTTGTTTAATATCTATTAGTTCATTTGTCGTTCGTCAAGATTTTCATTTCTATCCTAAGTCATTTCGTTTTTGTTTTATTTTTTAAATTTATAATGATGTGTGCTTCACTTTTTAATAGTACTTTGTTTTTCATGTAATAATAATGAGCAACGATATAAAACCAAGTGAGCATTTTATCGGAAAAGAAAGCCACAAAACATGAAAGGAGATAAGAGGCAACCGAAGGCTCTAAAAGGTTTCTTTCGCGTTCTGGACAAAATCATACAAATGTTGAGGTGGGGAGTTGTCAATACCAGTCACTGTTAACGAAGCATTTGCAAGTTGACATTCTTTTGAAACTGTAAGGTTATTTTACCTGATTGCAGTAGTTTAATTGTTGAATTAAAATGGGACGATACGGTCATTTCTGTTACGGGTCTGAATTAAATTTCATGTATTTCAAAATATGTTTGAATACAATTAGTTTTCACGCGGCATATAAGTATATAACTTGAAAGGATATAATCGAAAGCGATGAAAGGTCATTTGGATGACAAGTAGTTTTTTTTCAGTACTCTCACTTTCAATCACAGCAGCATATACAGATGCTTGTTTTATTATAACAGTATAAATATAATTATTAATCCATTCTCTGTTATTAAATTTAGATGGAGCTATATTTTAAATTAGTAATAATTCTAATTCAAAGTAGAATTTTGATTATTAGTTACTTGTGTTCAGGGATGCAACGACATAGGTGCTAGGGATGCGCACGAGACGAATCGAGACAGGATTTTCCAGACAAAATTCGAGTCGAGACACGTTTCTTCCAATAGAGAAATATACATTTTTCGAGTCGAGACACCACTTTTACAACACATTTTCCAGACGAGACAGTTACACATCTTGTCTCGTGGGCATCCCTAATAGATGTAGTGTTCCTAATAGATGTTTCAGAAAAAATCTTCCGGGGGGTACACTTAGTATTCAGAGGGCCACTGCTGCTACTCTTTTGTTTATTATTATATTACAGACGTAATATTTTGATCTCCTCCCGGAGGAAAGTGGCCCCCTAAAAATATGTGTGGACGAAACACTGCACAGGTAGTCTGAGAGTCTGGATCCTTCAATTAGCACAATTTCAGGGGCAGATACACAAAATTATTTGCATTTGTAGGCTATTCCGAAAAATCTTCGGACCCGAAAGAAAAATCTTGGGTGCATCTTTGCTTTTGTTTACATTGTGTTACTGCCTAATTTCGTACGTTTATGTTGGAAAGAAACATGGAAGAATTGAATGGTTCTATAGGCCTAAAGGGCCCTGAAAAGAATTTTTGCGAAGGAACCTGATTTTAAAGTGCTGCCACTGGATCGAGGACAAATTAAATATCAAGTAAGACACACACTTTTGTCATTTGTTGTGTATTGAACTAGTTTAACTAAAATTAATAAAGAATTATTTGAAATCAAGTATATCTCAAGAACGATTAAATGGACTAGCTTTGATGGCCATTGACAATTACATTCTGAATGAAATTGATATTGATACAACAATAAGAGATTTTGCCAAATTGAAAGCCAGAAAAGTGTCTTTATAACATGAACTTTACAGTAACAAAGAAAACGAGAAATTAAACTAATTAGAATAAAACGAGAGTGTAAGAGCATATCTCTGTCAAAATCAAACCTGTGATAATGTTAGACTTAAAGCTCATTAGTTTTATTCTATTCCGACTTTTATGTTTCAACTGTATTTGTCAAAATACATCTTAGGTATACATTTGAGTTGTTTCCTGTGCTTATTTAATAAAAAAAATATATAAATTATTAAAACTGGAACTTTGGTCATGATTCATCCACAGTTAATTAGGTTTAATTTCGCCATTTTCCTTTAATACTCACAGGAAGACTGAATTATTATATATTGAAGAAATTTGTAATTGTAACAATTATATGAAGAATTTTTGTCCATTACAGCATTCTATTCTTTTATTATCATTTAGGCGGGGGCGACTAAATATTGTTTATTTACACTTACAAAATGTCTATAACCGATCCTGTTACTGTTATATATATATATATATATATATATATATATATATATATATATATATATATATATATATATATATATAGAGAGAGAGAGAGAGAGAGAGAGAGAAAGTTTTGATTCAGAAAAAAGTACAGTTGAACGTACGATGCAACATGGGCTCCTGGAGGGATTTTAAACGAATTTAGTATACGTATACATTACTTTCTGAACAATTTAACCCAAAAAATGCTTTCGATCACTGAAATAAATTCCTGCATACGCTCCTGTAAAGCAGTAAGAATTTTAGGGACTGATCATGGGGTAATGCCTCCCTGGAGCAACGACAGTTCCCCAGAAATCATACCTCATCAGAAAATTTGGTCATATACCACATCTGGAATATTACCGTTTATGTCACAGATACCGAAAAATATATATTCGACACAAATAAAGGATGTTTTCGATTTTATTTTATTTATTTATTTATTTATTTATTTGCCTGTCACCCTCCCAGTCTGACCTCCATGCCAACCAAGGCTTAACTTGAACTTAAGCAACATCGACAGCGTCACTATTCATCTGCGACCACGAAAACTAATACCATAACGATTTCGATATTAATATTATTCATATTGAGTACTTTTACATGCCACTTCCCCCCTTATTACGGATGGCTTCAGTGTCTCGCCCCCACAACTATGGAGCAATTTCAACAAACTTACGTATAGCTATAAACCACCATCTGTAAAATAAATGTGCGGCTGACCTTTTTCGGGGAGGAATTCAGTAGCTACTTTTCCAATATCAATGTGGTGGCCTTTTTCTCTATCCATGCTAAAGATTGCCGAAGAGCTCAACTGCATTTGCACCACTGTCCTATGAATATAATTTTAATGGCATTTACTTTACTAAGTGCTTCCTTAGGTGTTACAGGAAAAGTGAGATTCTGTTATAAATGAGTAGGGATCTAAACAAATACGGAAAACTATTAGCAATGACACTACTCGAAATGTGAGCTCCTCCGTGGCTAAGCGGTTAGCGTACGCGCCTGTGGCGCGGGAGTCCCGGGTTCGATTCCCGGCGGGAGCTCATGTGGTTCGGATTCCACGTTAATCAGTAGGTCCACGTCTCATATAGCCTCGCTGCTGAAAAGGGACGTTAAAAACAAACTCAACTCAACTACTCGAAATGTGTTTTCGCAATATAATGGAACAGTATTTTATTCGAATGTGAAGGAAATCATTGCATAAATTGGCCCTTCCCCTTCTTAGAAGTCTAAGCTACAATACGTATCTAATAATTGTAGGATGTGAAAATTTCTGGTGCTTCTAGTGTTAAACACAGAACAACTCAGACTATTAAATACGACTCTCCTTATCAGTTTCTATCGGCAGTTTCTATCGGCAAAGAGTACAGAAGGATGGCTCTGGAGTTTGGCTACGCATCACTTCACTACCGATTAACAAACTACAACATGTGATTAGAAATCAAAATGTACTTTCTTTTCATAGTTTTCGTGCATGGAAGAGATGCACTGATATTCATGTAGTAAATTCCATACCGGATTGTGTGAGAAATTCATTTCATATGTTATGGTTTTCTTGGTGATCAAAACCTGTTTCTTCACATGATCGAACTCTGCTTTTTCAAAAGTGAGAGTATAAGTGGTTCGTCTTCCCTCTTATTGGTAAAGTTGTGCAAGAAAATGCCCTGTTTTCCACAAATGCTGGAACAGTTTACAAACATGGATTACTTTAGAGATCTACATTTTTTAAATATTTCACAAAATAACCAACGAGTCTCGTAACCGTTTATAAAAATCATTCTCAACTCCAAGCTCAATTTTATTTATTTTATTTCTTAGTTACTATCATATAAATGCATAACTGTATTATACCAGTCTGTAAACACTAAGGAGATGACTGCCAAGAAGTGCTAGGAGCTGTACGAACCGGAACACATCACGCACAGTTGGTAGATAATAGGTAAGTTGGCCTCTTATGAATAAACTTCTGTGTTAGAGAGGATGTATTACACTTTTTTTATCGGCTAATCACATCTTTTAACTGCCGCAGAGTGGGGCTATTGCACATATTTTTGTCTTCTGTAAACGAAAAAAATGTGTTGATGTGATGATCTGTCTATGCACGTAAGTGGTACCATATTAGGATGTTTTCAACTTGAACAACACAAAAACAGTTATAACATAAATTTATGAAAAAGTGCTTTGCTGCATGAAAGTGAGCGTGCAAATGATGCTCATAGAACTTTTCAGACATTCAACGTGTTCTACTACAAAACCCTTCATTATTAAACAAATTCTTCTGATATTCCCTCTCACATCATTTTCCCAGCATTTCGAGTATGTTTTTAGAAGACTTTTTCAGATAATGTGGCGGTGCATAATCCATTCTACACATCACAGATTAACTCTCTTTTTCCACATGGAGTCTTATCTTTGGCTTATCGGTAATATTCGAATATTTTTGTGATCGTTTATCAATTTTAACTGTCCCTCATCGAATGAATTGGGTGTAACTCTTTGCGGTTTACATACTCTAATCTACGGAATATTAATGTCATCTCATAACCAAAAGATTAAATGCAATTTTTGAAGTATCTAATATTAGGCTAATGCATGTGATATCGAAAGTATTATTTTTGGAATTAATTGTATCATACACTCCTTCCCTACCGGTGCTTATAAGTTTATCATATCTAGAAGTATAAAGCAACAAAAGATGTTGACATACAACTATAACATGACATAATTTTATCCATACGTAAAAAAAACTATTAATTTGATCTGGATCTTTTTATGGGTACAAAAATGCCAAACAAATATGTTTGATCACTTGAATTTATAACTATTTTATGACAGTAGAACATTAGACTTTAGTTTTTATAAGTACCGGATGTATTACGGTAAATACCTGAAATGCGATAATACGATAATATTACAAGGGCAATTTTAACAATAATTTTTATGCTTAGAACGCTTTTAAATATTTATTTTAATACCCCTTTTTTAAATCTATGTTACACACATTATCCCTACAAATGACAAGTTGAGCTATGATGCTCATGACTGTCACTTTTATTAAGTAGCCGATTTAATATATTTGTGGACTATTAATGTATTATGAATTCTCACAGCCTCTTTCGTATATTCATTCGCGAGACACCTTAATCACCTTGAATGTCAATTTAATTACTTTTTAAGCTTATTGTTTTCATACCTGATCATTTTAAGGCAAGCCTCTAAGGCTCAAATGAAAGGTCAATATGCATTTCTTCATTATTACAATACTTATTGGTCACCAGATGGCAGCACTGGCAAAAGCTGTTCTAGCAGCAAATGCATTTTCTTTGTTTTATGTATACACGATAATTGAAAATTCATGTTATTTTCCACTAGTATACTGTTTAGTATATTCTTCTCACTTGCCAATATTTTACGAAATACAGAGACTCTCACACATCTTTATTCGAGTAAATTGACAAATTCACACTGATCCGAAGAAAAACACATCAGTAGTACTTTTATCCGCTATACATCACAACAATGAATTTAATGCAGACAAGAGTAATAAATCACATATTATCATATATTACCTGAAACAAAAAAGGTGTTTGATTCCATATATCAGATGGTTCAGAAGTATATATGCAAGAGAAAAATCAATAGATGGCATTTCACATATTTTATGATATTTATGGAATAGCAGTATACAAGATTTGGACAAACATTCACCAAATATGGAGTGTAACTACCGCCGACCAAAGGCATCTGCTTTTCATTTAAATAGAAAAACATTGAACAAACTTCAGATCAATTGACGTATCACTTATTAGCTTGCATAAGGATATACAACTTGGTATGGAGCTTTGCAGTAGTTCACAGGAGTGTCCAGAAATATGTTACAATCAAGAGGATGTCAGAAATGCGTAGAGGTGTCATGTGTTTAATCCACAAAAGTCAAGAATGCAACAAGAAAATTGACATACGCTTAAGAAAAATGTCTGCAAGCAACACAGCAAGATGAATACAATTTGTGTACTGTATGAAACGGAGAGAAACGTCGTCTGTGAGTGTTTAAGTTTAGGTTCTTCTAAACTATATATAAAACATTCTGCCTATCAAAAGCATTCTCCACTGTTTTATGTGATATATTGCCAACTTTAATCATTCACAATTAAAAGTAAATTTTAGTCAAACAGACGTGTAAATATTATTTACAACATTCTTTATCAGGAATGGAGTTATTGCACGTATGAACGCACAGTTATATATAAAAAAAATTGAAACCTTTTCCTGTAAGCATCAGTGTGTATAGTTAATGAAAATACCTATGAGCCATTTTGTCATGGTTAGGTATAAAATTTTCTTGTCGTACCGAGAGGTATAGATTTTTTCAAATATATAAGCAAAGTTCAAAAACAAAACGATTCGTTGCTGGTAGATTTTACTATAATTAGCTTAACTCAGTTAACAACGAATCGAATATTCAACCCTTTCATCTTAAGAAATCATATTAAATGTTCATACAAATATGATCCTTTATTACGAAGATGCAGTTTTCCGATTGTCAAGAAAAATAAAAATATCAATAAAACGCGTCCAATTTTCTCTTCGCTGCTGTAAATTGAGATTTTGTAATCTATATGTGCGATAGGGACGCACTTTGTTCCACGATCATCAACTAAAGCATGTACACAACATTGGAAGCTAAATGACATAATTTTACAAAATTCGGATTTAGATCAATCTTCTATATATTAGAATAATGACCTTTCACCTGTACCGCTAGATGTAAAATTGAAGAAAAACAGAGTAATTTATTTTTTAGTGGTTCGTGTAGTTTAAAACTATTTCATGTAAACCAACCAAGAATGAGATGACAATTGATTATGATGGAAAGATTTCTTCATAATTTTTGTATTGGTCATTACATAAGAAATCAACACAAAAGGCACAAGTTTCTCCTCACATTTTTGGGTTTTGATTATTTTAAGTCATATGAAGATATCATAGCAAGGTTGAAAAATACCAAATTTGAGCGTTCTAAGTTGATTTGTTTTCGAAAGCTTACGGTTCGAAATTTCAAATTTTGGTATAAAAAACTTGCATATATTAGCTTCTTTAAATTGATCTCGATTCCTAATTCATTTACTGAACTAATACTTAAGACATTGTAAGTCATTGTTTTAAGCCTTTTAGATATATAACTCAATGTGGGTAGTAATTTTTTTTCAAAAATTCGAATTTGAAATTTCAAATTGGAATATCTCGAAAAAAGCAGATCCAAAATTGTAAAAAATCTGACATGTAAGTTAGGCCTTTATAAAGCAAGGTCAAAGTATAATTTTGGTATCGTGATGAGATCGCGAGGTACAAATAATATAAAAGAACCGGGTAAAGATCTTCCACCTGAAAACGCCCAGGTGGTCAAGAAATTCTACTAAAGTGATTACATTTCTAGCAGTATACCAAACCTGGAAGACTGTTTATAGTACGAGACAGTAGTGGGAAGAAAGTTACAATTCCTAAACGACTTTTTTGTATAATTACAGGAAGTATATTAGTTGTTTAAGAAGCATTTTGCTTATATGAACATAGCGTTGTAAAAATTTGCAGAACTTCGCCTAAAAATGTTGTAAGCTGGAAGTAATGAGACACATTGTTTGCATTTGTACGACACACCAAAACGTGAAGATAATGACAGATAACGGCAAGTTACAAACTCTCACAAATGGTACCATAAAAATTTTCAAGGACTGCCTACACCTTATGACGTGTGAACCTCTGTTTGAGGACTGTTATATAGGAACTTGTTGTTCTTGCCAACAGACTGACTTCACCAAACCTCTGCATGAAGACAATCTAGAGGAAACCTTAATTGAAACTGTGGCTTTCCATCAATGTTTGTTTCTTGAGAGATGTACATTAAAATTCTTCAGAAGCCATCATCAGAATTTATTGAGCTATTTTGTAAAAAAATTAAATGATCTCTTTTATCATGACTTCACAACAAAGCAACAACGATTATTTTTCAACTATGTTAAAGGAAAAAATATTGAAAGTGAATTTGTTGTTTCTCGTGGTTTCGCCGATAATTATGACTGTTGTACAAGATGAGACACAATCAATTATTTGTAATACCAACAAAGTTACAGTCCACTCTTTCGTCATTTATCGAAACAAAGAGGTAAGAAAAATGACCAGTATAACTTGGTCATAATACCTAAATGCTTTCAGCACAATACTGTGGTATTCTACTCTTTCCAAAAGCTTATGCAATTTCTTCGAAGCAAATATAGTTGTGCCCTGAGAAAATTTCTACTTTTCATCTTCTGCAGCTGCACGGTATAAAAACCGCAAGAACTTTCTAACCTTATGTTTACACGAACAAACTTGAGAATACAGACTGAGTGGCACTTTTTCGCCACAGCCCGTGACAAAAGAATATGCGATGGTATATGAGGCACTGTGAAGAGACTGGGAAGGAAAGAAAGCTTCTAGCGCGCATTCTCAGATCAAAGATTGGAACCATTACAACTTTATGTTTAGTCGAAGGAGAGTATCTCAAGGACCGAGTTCATATTCGTTACTCACTCAGAATATGCTGTGACTTATGAATTTCTAAAAAAAAAACTTTTCGAAGATATTTAAGGAATTCGAGGGACACTAGGATTCCATGCGTTTGTTCCCCGTGATAGTGAGTAAGTAAGCCCTTTTTTTGTTCTTTTAACATCCAGCTACTGATATCCAGGATGCTTCCATTAAGTAAATTTCATGGATACGTGATTACAGTTTAGAAAGAAATTTGGTGGCTAGGATATGTCTTCGCTACTAACCAAGAAGATGGCCAGATGAAGGAAACATTTCTGCATCCTGCTAGACCATCACCTTCACATTTTATCGAAATAAAGTGGACGTATTGTGGGTTCACTCACGAGATTTTGTATGCAAAGTGAGCTCAATGGCACCTACTGGTCATGTTTACCGCATTCCTAAAGATGGCATCAAAAGAACTACGGGAGCTTTCCAGAAATACATCTGTTCAAAAGACATTACCTAGAGGTTACTCTCTTTTTATAGATTAGTTACAGTTGAGTAGTTTGTATGATTGCCAAATGTTACAATGCAAGGGAAGTTCAGTGTACACTATTCAAATTAGGTTAGACCTATTTTCTTGATTCCCACAATTTCCTTCGAGGTCTGTATGTCTCAATCCCATTACGATCCAGAAATTATATTTTCTCCGTATCTTTATAACGGCCTAAAATACATATAACACTTTTATATATATATATATATATATATATATATATATATATATATATATATATATTTAAGGGCCATTTTTCAAGAAATTCGAATTTTTGAAAATTCTTTTTAGTACACCCCATTGATTTATACACCTAAAAGTACCTGATTTTACTTCACCTTACAATAACCTTACAATGACGTAAGTCTTAGTTCGGTACGGAAATTGGAAGTCGCGATATATGGTGTGTTCAAAAAGAAACCGAACTTAAAAATTGCACACCAACCAGCAGAGGGAGCGCGCTACGGCTTGTGAGTGCACCAGTAGCATATTTAGACAACAAATTGCCATTTGCTGCGTTTCGTAATGATCGCTATTTGGTGACTTATGGCCGCAGAAGTGAGGTCGCGCACAAGCTGTTCGTCAGATTAATGATACAGTGACAATTAAAGAGCTTGAAGAATAAGATGTGTGTGTGAAATTTTGTTACAAACTTGGGAAAACATTTACAATGATATTTCAATTGCTTTTCAATCGATACAGGGTCTTCTTGTCCAAAACAAGTACGCATGAGCAGGTGAAAGATCAAGGTGAGGTTGGTTGTGTTTTTATATTGGAAAAGCATTGTGTATTATAAATGTATATCACGTGGTCTGATTTAAACAAACAGTTGTAATAGTCATTTTGACGCAGTTAAGGATGTTGTGCGCAGAAAGAGACCTGAATTGTGGAAAAACAGATTTGGATGGTGCACCGTTTCAATTCAGCTACTCACACATCGCTCCTCATCTGCAGTTATATGTCAAAACACCAGTCTCGTTGTTCTTCATCCACCCTATTCTCCGCACCTAGCCCAACATACTTTTTCCTGTTTCTCAAACTTAAAATTGCTTTGAAAGGACGTCGTTTCCAAACCATACAGGAGTTAAGGAAAATGCGACAAGAGACGTGCGCACCATCCCAAAAAATGCCTTCCAGGAAGCTTTCCAAAATGATAGAAACGTTGGGAACGGTGTATTGACCGAGGAGGAGACTACTTTCAGGGTTACAGTACCTAAAATGTTCTAAAATGAGTAACAAAGGTGTTACAGAAGAAGTTCGGTTTGTTTCTGAACACACCTCGTATATCAAATAAAAGATACTAATGCGTGTAAATTTTTGACCAGAATTGGAAATTTTGAACCATGAAATTTCGAAACCTAATCAACCTAAAAGGTTTGAACTTGGCATTTTTCAATATTGCTATATCTTTATGTGACGTTAAAGTCATCAAAATATGAGATGATCATTATAAAATATTGTTTTGATATGGAATGACCCGTCTCAACCATCCATAGTCCGCGTAGTCAATTGTAACGTCAAGGAACGCACACGTAGTCTCACTCTAATGTGTATTTTGTTTTGAAGCGATATTAAATTGCTTAATATTTTTTTGCAACATTTTGGATAATTGCCCACGTATATTTTACAACACAAACTCTTTTAACATTTCTGAGAAAACTAAAATTTCTCTATCCACGAAATCTCCGCAGAGTGTGACTCCACGGCGGTGCTACGGAGGGCTAAATTTTATGCATTTATTCACTATTTTTCCTTCATTAGTACACTTTGTCTTTACAAGTTAATGCAGAGTACGTGTTACTTACTTTATTGTATTATGTGGAACTGTAAGGACGTATTTCAGTCCATGCAATGTAGAATCTGCAAAACATTGTCTGGTAGCTAGGGATAATATGTTCCATAAATTCATTCTTGTAGCCTTTGAGATTCTCTTTCCGTATTGTCTGAAAATTATACATTAAAACATATAATTTAAGTATAGTTTAATATAATTGTGTAGTGAGGGTAATGAGCTTATGGTAATGGGCTTACGAATATAGTTTAACATTGTAAGATTTTTATTTGTTACCTTCCACCACTACAATTCATCATTATTTAGTTTAATTAGAGTTTATTGGAATTAACTTATCATTTATTCTTTATGAAGTTTCGAAATTGTTGCTACATTGATATAATATACAAGTAGGTATTGCAATTGTTTTATCTATTTGACAGATTTTAAATTCTAGAAACAATTGATATTAATTTATTTACAATAGCTCGTTAATCTTTTTTTTTTTAAAATATATGGAACCATTCACTTACGAAATATTGAGGTCAAGAAACAATAATTTATTATAAATGTTTCTGAAATTAATGGCTGAATTGAATCTTATAGAGGGAGTTCTCCAAAGAATGTTTGAAATATATTGTATTTATTAACAAGCAAGAGTCTAGCAAACCAAGGAAAAAAATGGGTTTCGTAGTTTTTAGTTTTTCGTTTTTCAACTCTAACACAGATTCCGCAATATCATTCTGATCAGCAAATCAGTGTTGAATGCAGTCTCAGGGAGTTAATTATATTAAGAGTCTATTCGTTCTTGTATTTTGTTGCGTTTGACAAAGTCAAGAATTAATATATATATATATATATATATATATATATATATATATATATATATATATATATATAGCGGGTGATTCAATAAGAACGTAAGAGGAATATATCGCAGCTAATACTGCACGTAGAGCCTTCAAACAAAAAATGGCATTACCAAATCGTATATGTAGAATGCAATAAAAATAGTAGCGATACCAGTGGCGTCTCGTGAATACTTCCAATGGGGGCAAATTCAAAATTTACAATGTAAAGTGGTATAACTGCTGGAATCGTTCGAAAGGACATTAAATGTCATGCAACTTTTAGAGGACAACCTTTGCCATATCCTTTCCCATTTAGTCGCTAGGGGCGTTGTTGCAGACTTGTATCTGACTACCCGTAGCAGGCCTTTATCTCAGCTAATAATACACATAGAAGTCAAACAAACAATTGCATTACCAAATCGTATGTGTAGAATGCAATAAAAATAGTAGCGACACGAGTGGCGTATCTGGAAATGGGGTTATCTGCAAAAATTGACATGGAAACAAGGGTTGGTTGTGCCTCCATTGAAACAAGCGCACAATGGGAGAAATGTCGAGAGGAAACACCTTGACATATTTCTTCCTCGTTGGCACCAGCACGGTCACATTACTAGTTGAAAGTCAGATGGTAGTAGGGTTTTTCCTCTCGACGTTTCTCCCATTGTGCGCTTGTTTAAATGGAGGCACAACCAACCCCTGTTTTCATGTCAAATTTTACAGATGACTCCTGTTGGAGATATTCACGATAAGCCACTTGTGTCGCTACTATTTTTATTGAATTCTACACTTACGATTTAGTAATAAAAGTTTTTGTTTGAAGGCTTTACGTGCAGTATTAGCTGCGATATAGGCCTGGTACGTTCTTATTGAATCACCCGGTATATATATATATATATATATATATATATATATATATATATATATATATAGCCAGTGAATATATTTCAAAACTCTTAGAGGAATTTGTTTGCTTTGTCAAGTAAATAAAATAATTCGTTTACATTTTAAAGTAGAATTATATGTTGTGGCAATATTTCCAACGGATTGGAAGATGATCTTATGATCTTTATGATTCCTAATACATTTATGAGTTTAGTTGTGGATACCATAGCCATTTTACAATGATATACATCATTTAGTCAAAACTCTTCGTCCTTGTGGGCAAAATCTAAAATTTTAGAAGAAGTGATGAGAACATTTAAAATAGCTTTCACAAATAGAAATCTAATGACAATACGAACAGAAGGAAATTACTAATAAAACAAGTACAAGTACTTTAAGGAGAAAATGTAAAACTTCCTACAATACAACATCAAAATATAATGGCTTGAATTATTGACAGTTTTAACAGGATATTAAGGAAGGACTTCTTTCCTTGGTAACGAAAGTATCAGTATATATGTGGATAAAAATTTCTTGTAATGGTTTAAAACACCTTTACGATGAAACTTTAAAAAGCCTTTTTTCAAATGTTTCTCGAAAAAATTTACTAAAAGTGCAATTAATTCAATATAAATCCAGTTGTAAATGCTCCTAGAGCATTGCTAGAACGAACTTAAAAGAATGAATAGATGAAGTGGGAAGGATAACTGCGATTTTTCCTACATGAAAACCTATATCTTTGTATCCCACTTTCTTCTGATTCTCAGAAAAATTCGAAAAATATCAT
Source organism: Thermobia domestica (assembly GCF_964235325.1). Classification (NCBI taxonomy): domain Eukaryota; kingdom Metazoa; phylum Arthropoda; class Insecta; order Zygentoma; family Lepismatidae; genus Thermobia; species Thermobia domestica. Next base: position 245,328,073 of record NC_137456.1, on the reverse strand, counting down.
CTCTCAATGACTTACAGTTCACACGACATGGCACAACGAATCTCCGGAAGTTCGAACTTTTTTGGCCAATATCTGTGGAGCAGTTGCCAATAGGCTTCTATTCAGGGGTACCAAAATGTTTACCACTTCTTAGGTATTAATCCACACCCACAAGATCATTCTATGACTTGCGATTCCCGATATAACGCTCCTTAAATCTCCCGAAATTGGGACTATTTTTTCGCCAATATTTTGGAAGTGGTAAGTCATAGAGAGAAGATATTGATGTTTATCAATACCTAAGATTATGGTAAACATTTTGGTACCGATAGTAACTAGTCGATAATTAGACAATGGCCACCGTTCACTATTTGGTACCAAAATATTAACCATCCTCTTATGAATTGATTAACACTAATATGATTTCTCTTTGACTTACGGTTCTCGAAATATGTCTCTTTAAATATCTGGAAATCGGCCATTTTGGGGCCAATATCCCGTGAACGGTAAGAGTAACGGAAAAATGTAATCCCTTTTTCAGATAGTTTTTGAATCTCTGTCGAATGCAGGGTCCAAAATTGAAAAAAATCGCAAATTACAGATAGAAGGATAGAGAGACAGACACACAGACATAGAGAATTCAGTACTGAACCTTTTAAGTTCGTTGATAAGATAAGGAAAATAACCATATTAAGTATGGAAGATTGTCAATTAGATACGTACTTGTAAATCAGACTGTAAATTTGATATTTAATGTATGAATCTTGCGTTTGCATCAAAAATAATAGTGAAACATAACATTATACCTATTCGTCTCTTCCTGAGTTAAAATATTTCAATAAGCGATCAGTGAATGGGATATTTTAGAGAAGAACTACATGTTGCATTGTCAAGATATTTTATTTTGTGACAAGGTGAAAGGACTACATGGAAATCGTATACGTCATTTGCTGATTCCTAGATATCTGCCACTTTCATATATAAAATCGAGAATGACTTTGCTTGATGGAGGTATTTAAACTTAAAATAAAAAAAATGAAATTTTGTAATGAAAAGACAAATGCCAACTTTAAACAATTATTGGAGAGAATATTGCGGATTTTTATTATAGTCCAATTTTTAACTTTGTTTTCGCAGATATTCTAAGCTCAATAAAATATACTACAGAAACTCAAACTTATTTAACTATTCTTTCATGATGAAATTGCAGTACAAGGGAGATTTTCTTAACTGCAAACTGCAAAATATCTCTGGAAATAGTATTGGAAGAAAGTAATTACGTTTTGTAATTATGTATACTGATTTCATTTCTTAAGTTTTCAATTGACCTTAGAGTACTAAGCCTCTTGAAAACCTCGTAGCTACTAAGCATTCGTAACGACTGCCAGTCTTTTTCATTTTTAGCCGTATATATCTATATCTATCTATTTATCTATCTATCTATCTACCTATATATATATATATATATATATATATATATATATATATGTGTGTGTGTGTGTGTGTGTGTGTGTTTGTGTTTGTGTTTGCATTGCTCATACCTTTTGCCAAAGTTCTGATTCCTCAGTTCTTCACTTAGAGAGGACCTCGTTGTTGAGTTTTCAACATGCAACGGTCTTCTTGTGCTTTCTTCTGTTTCCACCTCTTGCGAATGATCACATGGTTCCTTAGGCCTCACTATTATTCTTTGTAATCTTGCTTTGTTACGATTTTGTCGTTTATTTTGTTTGTAAATTGTAGAGGATATACATTGAAATATTAACTCTACACAAGCTACCAAGCTTCCTCCAATAAATATGTTCACAGTCCCACCAAACGATACTAAAATTAAAAGAAATAATCAGAATATATTTTAATTGACTTATATATTATATAAGAAGTACTTTTAAATTATACACTTGAGACTCGATAACCTATTTGGAGTATTCGCGAAACACACACACAAAAAACTAGAAAACTTTTTTTTATATAACATACTATACTTAGAACGTATATCATGTTAAAAGTAGTGATCGTGAAATAATGTGTATGAGACTATGCACGTAATGATTAGTCATTTTCTAAGATAAGCATGTTGTTAAGTGTAAGTTTCTGCGAGTGTCATTTTCTCTTACAACACTTCTTTAGAATTGCAAAGATAACTAAAATGCATCCGAATGCAGCTTTACTTTTTCTATTCGGCAGTTCTACGAAACTTGAAATTTTTATTTCTACTCTTAACTTTAAGTACTCGAAGAGACTGAAATTAGAGTGTGATTTTGAAATTTCTCGTACTTTTGTTATGGTTTAAACAGATTTGTTTCTAGATTTAATGGGTTCTTTAGACTCTTCTCCAAATAGTAAAAATATTCTTTTGACTCTCCATTCATTATGAGATTTCACGTGTTCAAAACGTATCCAATTTACTAACACTATGCAAGCACATTGAACCTAACACCAGCAAAAACGCAATTCATAACGCGCTATAAGACACTGGCTTCCTAATGACAGATATATAAAACTATAACTGGAAACAACGTCTGTACAAGGACGTGTACACTTCTCGAATTGAGTAAACAGGTTTCTCGCGCATGCCTTAAACAGCGTCAAATAACGTCAAATGAACTGTGAGTGTATTTAACGTTGTGCACGCAACCTTTTCCTTGTTTTAACGGCTGTTTACCCTGCCTGGGGTACTTTTTTTTTTAATTTTGTTTGTACAGCAATATAGAATTGATTGTGCTCTATCTCTGAATACTATTTTTTTAATTTTAAAATACTCATAAGTAGCAAATAAATGCATGCAGAAAGTTTGTCCATGTCTACATTAGTTTATACGATGCTTATGGTCAGAGAGGCTTCATTGAAGCAGCAGTTGGGTAAGGAAGTGGAGAGGGGTCCTAGCTCCCGCACCCTGGGTAATCCAAAATCATTGGATTAGCTGAGGTCTCTGCAGTTTTCTTTCGTATTTTGTTTCTTCGTTATATTCCATATGATATTTCTATTAGTCACCAAGTGACTAACGGGTTTTCTAGTACACGTATCTAAAGGTTCTGTAGGTACATACTTGCTAATCGTTAATTACAAAATATCAAATATTAACACAATTTAAAGTGAATATGACATCACCTACATTGTACTATCGTTGTTGCTACTAATTCCGGATGAGCGTTTAATTTCTGTAAAACACAATCCTTACGGTAAGCAAAGATTCTGCGAAACTCCTATTTCAACCACTTCAGTTCGCAACTTGTTATTCACATCCCAGAAAGTAGTAGCGACTTATGCTGTACATGTGTTCCAGAAAGTACTTTTAATGACATATTTGAATTAAGGTCGTCAAAATGGGTCTAGGTCAAAACCCCCACAGCCAAAAGCCCCACACTCAAGAAATGTCAAAACACCCACACAAACCGTCATAACCCCCACACAAATGGACAAATCTCCCAAACGCACGAACGGTCAAAACCCCCACAGCCAAAACCCCCACACCCAAGAAATGTCAAAAAGCCCACACGATCGGCCATAACCCCCACACAAATGCACAAATCTCCCAAACGCACGAACGGTCAAAACCCCCACACTCAAGAAATGTCAAAACGCCCACACAATCGGTCATAACCCCCACACAAATGGACAAAACAGCCACACATAGCAACGGTCATAATTCCCACATAAATGGACAAAACTCCCACACAAATGGTCAAAACTCCCACATGCAGAAATTGTCACAACTGCCACACAAATGGACAAAACCCCCACAAAATCGGACAAATCCCCCACACTCTAAAATGATCGTCATTCCACGTCTTTGTTGCGGCTCTTTATGACGCCCAAGAAGAACGTGTGGGCGTTTTGACATTTCTTGAGTGTGGGGGTTTTGGCTGTGGGGTTTTGACCGTTCGAGGCGTTTGGGAGATTTGTCCATTTGTGTGGGGGTTATGACCGTTTGTGTGCGCGTTTTGACATTTCTTGAGTGTGGGGGTTTTGGCTGTGGGGGTTTTGACCGTCAAAACGAAAGGGCACACACACACACAGGGATCCCCGATCCGCAATTAAAAATTAAATAAAATGATTTTTTTCAGTTTTACGTCCCCGATTATGGTGGTTAGGCTAAAGTAGACGATGATTATGATAAATGAATGAAATGGTGGAAAGACGAAAGTTTGAGGAAACGGGAGAACCCCGAAAAACCAACGAGCACGGTGTTTTTCCACTTCAAAGTCCACACGATGCAAGCTGGGATCGAACCAGGGACCCCAAACACCGGAGGTGAGAGCTCTACCACTGAGCCACCGCCCCCCGACCCAGAATTGAAGTATCTTCACGGAAAAGAAGATGAATGACAACGATTGTCGACAACAATAAGTCAATTTTCAAATCAAAAAGTTGATTTTTACTACGAAATCCGAAAATAGCAAGGGGCACTGCTCCACCCAAATATGGGGTTCCGCCGAAATTTGATGTGCTTATCTTTATTCCATGAGCTCCCCATAACGATCTGCACAATCATTTTTGAAATCTGAGATTTACACTTCGGACACCCTCCTTGTGAGTAAGGATGGTGGCGAACTTCTTCTTCCCAGACTAAAACAGTGAAGCATAACTGTTAAATCAGTAAATGTAACAGCTCAAAGGAGATGGCACGAAAAGTTTTGCAAATTCTATTGCTTGAAAGATGGATTATGCTTTTGCCAAGATATAATGCTTTACGGATATCCTGCATCATGAAAGAGTGACTTTTTTTATATGCAGCTCATCTAGAAGTCTGAAGACAGTGAATCTGCACAATAGTAATATTCACCCGTTTGTTCCTGTGGCTTATTCCGACTCTACCAAGGAAGACTAACACTTTGAAGACCTTATTGCACAATTTGCAGTATACAAGATATGGGTGGCAAGTAATAGGGGACTTCGAAATAATTGTCTTACAAATGGGTTTGCAGGGCTCTTTCAGAAAATTTCAGTAGTAGAAATTCCAGTTGTCTGTATTTATGGGACAGTAGGGAGACAGATGCCCACTACCGAAGGAAGTACTGGCCACAACGGGATAATTATTCTGTGGGAACACACATCGTAAAATACAAGCCACTTGCGTATATGTAGTGTAACCCCTCTACATATAAACTTTGGTATTACCAAGCAATTTGTGAAAGCCTTGGATAGGGATTTGACGCATTGAACTTGTTACAAGACATATTTAGGCAGATATCACGAGCTAAGATGGAGGCTGCAGTGTTTAAAGGGCAGCAAGTGAGGAAGATGATCCAGTCCACTGAGCCCTCTGAGCTGCTAACAGATTGAAAAAAATCCTGTAGTACATATTCAGAGCAATATGGTGAACACTTTCACCAAGACATTATGACTGTCGAACATCGTTATCAAGCACAATATAACTAGAACATGATGGGGGACTGCATCTGGAGTTAACTCGTCAAAGTGATGATACGCACCAAAGAAAATGTAGGAAAAGGACACATTTCCAAGGCTGTACACAGGGACACTTGGGTATCTATGTTCTTAAGGTATGTATTAAAGGGGGCTACACTTTTGATGTTACAATGCAGTTGCTAGGGAACTTGGTAGGAAACTCCTTTCTTTCATTTCAATGCAATGTCTAATACATTTCATACCGTTATTGGTATTTGCAAACAAATCTATGTTAAATTACAAAAGAAAAGTTTCATTAGGATTGTTCACATTTTCTTAAATGTTTAATGAATATGACTAACCCTTAAGAGATCCGGGGGTTTTGGGCTGTTTTTTAGACTTCCAGTCAAGCAACAACTGCATCGTCACTATTTATCCTAGAATCATGGTTCATACCTCGTTCTCTTCAGAATAGAGCTGGCCTTCAAATGATACCACCTACATGCTCATACCATATACCAGGAGCGGGGAAAATGATGTCAAAGGGAAGATTTCGGAGGGAATTTTTTTCTCTGGAGCGGCCCTGTGTAAACGTAGCCATCCAAAAAAAAATACGATAAATAGTACTTGGTATACTGTATGTGTGTGCCAAATTTCAAGTTTCCATCTTGAATACGAAGGGCGGGGGAAATTTTATCAAGAATTCCCACCATGTCCCAAATTACCGTAAAACACCATGCTCTCAGGTGAAAAATTTCCTGAGACATCCATAATTACGCTAGGGTCATGTTTCGCCCATCATTCTCTTCATAATAGAACTGCCTTTCAGACGGTATGACTCACGTGTCTCCATCATGTATCTAAGGCGGGAACATGAGGAAAAACGGGATTTTTTGGGTATAAATAACCTTTTCTCAACTTTTAGCCCCCCTAGACGCCCTGTTTTAACGCAGAGATCTGAAAAAAAAATCTGGTAGATACTACTCGGTGGGCTGAATGCACAATTCCAATTTTCAAAGTGCCAAAGTAAGCCCGAGAAAAAAAATACCAACAATGTCTCATATTCCCGTATACAGAGGGAAATTTTTAAACATTCCTTGAGACATCTATAATTACCCTAGGGTCAGGTTTCGCCCATCATTCTCTTCAAAATAGAACTTCCTTTCATGCGGTACCATTCACTTGTTCCCATCATGTATCTAAAACGGCAAAATCCCGTGAAAGGGATTTTTGGTAAAAATTTCTCTTTTTCAACGTTTAGTCCCTCTGTACCCCCTGTTTTAACGCAGAAATCTAAAAAAATCTGGTAAATACTACTCGGTAGACTGAATGTACCATGAAACACCCCGTATGGTACAAATTGTACCATGGGATCCCCAAAGGACTAAGGACTCAGCAATAGCAACTGAAGCAGAATTCTTTTTAAAGTGCTGCATAATGTAATCAGGTCCTATATTACAAGTTCCACGTCATTGCTTTTAGTATCAGGATGATGAACACCCTACGACTTCGTGTACAGAACATCCTCTTCCTTAAGGACTGCTGCAAGAAGCGAATAGCCTCAAAGAGAATACTTGCCATTTCCTCGATCCATTACTGATCCATTATCTCGATTTCAACTATTTTCCAAAATCTAAATCGGTGTAAGGTTTTAATTATTCGACATAAATTGATATTACTGCTTAAAAAGTGACTTCCATCCACTAGAAAATCCTAAATCTCCAGATGTTTCTCATATCGACAAATCATAACAACAGCTTATTTATACACATTTAGCACATCCAAATTTAAGTTATATCTTCTCACTGAAATAGGATATTACGGAAATCGAACTATGTGATAGCTGGAGGTTTGTGGTTATTTTATATGGAAATATTTGAAGTAAATTATTTTTACAAATTGTGGAACATCCATTATTCATCTGCAGTTTTTTCTACAGTAACTAGATGCATTGCCTGTTTTCGCTTCTCGGAAATGAGGGCTACGACGTTGATATTTTCCTCACAATAAGTTCTCTTACCAACAAATGTACTTGGCATCCAGATTAGTGTTAGTCTAAATAATAATGTTTAGTTCCGATTGTGGTAGGATTACATCATGAAACTAGATAGCAGAATAGTGGTAGGAATATTATTTATTTCAATATATTAATCAATAAATTAAGTTTAAATTAAATTTACTGAATTTATACATGATGAATGACTTACTAAAGTATTTGTGTATTATTCTCTTATATAGTAATTTTTATTAGAAACGGTTAATTTGGTTTCTCAAAATTAAATGAATTGCAGGATTACACTCTTTCTTTAACTCTGTACGTTTATATTGGCGTGTCCTTGTTCACATATATGTAACCCTTCTAGGGAGCGAGATTTCACGTTATTTCCATTAATTATTACGAACCCTTTTAAGTATGAAAAACGTGTACGTTTGTTTATTTTTAAAATTAGAACATATGATTAAATTTTTGGAAACATTCAGCCAGCTGTTTGAAATTACTACATAATGTTCAAATACATTTTTAGTGATAATTTGAAAAGTAACTATATATTGTTATTTATGTCCTTGGCATGCATTCCCAAATATGCTGGCTGTAGTTTCATGTTGAGAGGAAAGCCTCGACATTCGTAAACTAGCAGAACGCGTTGAAGCGGAATTAGTTTTTTTTTTTTTTTTTTTTTTTTTGCATATTCTTGGATATAAAAAATACTTATGATATTTAAAACTGAATATGAATTTTTCACATGCCTTCGGAATTATTGTAAATTTTAATGACCAATTTCCCATGTTAAGCCGTTTTCAGCACCCTTTATTTACAGGTATAAAAAGCCAGTACATTACGCAACAATGTACAAGATTCTGAATGTAATGAAAGATACAAAAACACATTCTCTGATTCTGTACTTCAATCTATAATGGCTAAATAAAACATCACATTCTAGGAAAAGTGAATACTGCAGTATTACAGACATTGCCCTAACATTTCATTCAATGAAATTAATTATATCTATACATAGAACAATTGTAAACTAATTTGTCACATACTATACAGATTTTAGCTCTCAAACAGGTATTTGATCGTGTGGTATTCTATTAACAATGATCGTGATTTACGTGATGATGATCACATTATGATTTGATTTATGATTAACATTTATGTGCTAAACATGCCAGTATTAATTTGTGCAGACTAGATTTAAGTACTTTTTTTATGTTACAGGGTGTTCAACTTACAATGCAACCCGGAGTTTCGAATAGTAGAACTTTTGAACAAGAAGCGGTACACAAATAATGGTTATATCAAAATGACGCCTTGTTCATGCATATATTTTTAAACTAGGAAGCGACGATTGAAGTACACTATGAACCACACAGTGTTGTCAGATGTAACCGAAGGTGTAAATATATATATATATATATATATATTTTTTTTGCAAATAACGTAAACAGACTCATAACTCATACCTACGGATGTTCTGTCGTTAATTTTTAGTTCTTATAGTTTGAGTAGCTTAGAAACTATCGAATGAAAATAAGAATTTTTCATTTCCATCGATAATTAATCGGGTGACGCCTCTGTAAGGGGTTACTAGGGAAAATGAGGTTTTCATAAATTGACATTCTGAATTGGCAACAGTGCTGGCATTTCTGTACATCAAAACATGTGTTAAGGATCTGTCTACATTATGCAATTCCTGAAAACAATGAAAAAGAATCTTTCCAATTACCATGATAAAACTTTTACTTACATGCACACGGCAACATTGCTATTCATCACGAACTAAGTTGTCAGTTCTACGGCAGTTTAAGGAAGTGCCCTCGTTTAGATTCAATGAATAACAGTGTTGCCAGGTGTATGTAAGTAAAAGTTTTATCATGACAATTTCAAAGTTTCTTTTTCATTGTTTTCAGGAAATGCATAATGTACTCAGGTCCTTAACACACCTTTTGATGCACTGCAACATCAACACTGTTGAAAATTCAGAATGTTAATTTATGAAAACCACTTTTTCCGTAGTAACCCCTTACAGAGGCGTCATCTGATTAGTGGTCGCTGGAAATGAATAATTCTCTTCTCCATTGGATAGTTTCTAAGCTACTCCAACAATACAAAATGAAAACTAACGACAGAACATCCATAGGTATGAGTTATGAGTCCATTTGTGACTCGTGAAAAAGTTGATTTACACCTTCTGTTACATCTGGCAGCACTGTGTGGTTCCTAGTGTACTTCAATCTTTGCTTCATCACGTAAGAATATATCCATGAACAAGTCTTCATTTTGGTATAGCCATTATTTGTGTACGCTTTCCGTTCTAAAGTTCTACTATCGCAAACCCAGAGTTGCACTTATATTGGACACCCTGTAATTAACATGTTACATCATTTATTCAAAAAATCTACGAATGAAAATAATGAACATCTAATACACATATTATCAGTAAGAATATTATGAATTTCTCAGAAGAAATATTGAATTCACTCAGTGATGAGTAATGTTCTTGTTTGTGTTTTATTCGAACGGTCACAAAATATTTTATACGTAAATATAAAGATAAGATTAATTGGGAAACCCTAGTGTACATAGAGTTGCATTGTAAACTGTATTAATATATAACAATTTTGGTTAAAAATTTTATAATAACTATAACACAGAGTACTTTTGCGTTAACATATTCATTACAGTCTACCAGTAAGTTTTGCAGTTCGTTTACACACAACTTATACAATAAAACTTGTTTAATTTTTGTTATAATATCACCAGTAAATTGTTCGCTTTGAAGGTAAGCTATTAGTGCTTGCATTCGCTGCACACAATTAAACTGCGTTCAACACATACAGTTCGTTTGCAGTCGACACACACCATTTTACTTTTTCTTTCTCCAATTGTTGGTCACTTATAGCATCTCTTTCGCCTTTCGGGATGTGGATCGAGTCTGTCCTCAAGGAAATTGAGTCCTCAGAGTTCCAGTCCAGTTCTTTTTGTTTACGGAATATGGGCATTTTTAATTCCTTCTTGCATGTAGAGTAACATTAGTTCTTTTGTCAGAGTTTTTAAAAGGGAAATTCTTCTCTCGGATGAATTCTTGGGAAAGAGATTCATATTACTCATACACCAGGCAAACGTTTACACATGCTACATCTAGTATGTTGAAAAACAAAATATATGGCCATCCTTTTTATTTTTGTTTCGTGGTGTAGTTTCTTGATATCTTGTCCAGACAATCTATCGCTCCTTTCGTGTTATTCCAATTCATGATTATTTCAGGTTTTGTTTTAAATCTGTGAAATAATATTTTTGTTTGAGTATTGTGCTGAGAGGAACTACGCTTTTTTGTCCTTTGGGGTCGTCACTTACAATTGTCATATTTTCACAAAAGCCAAATTCAGACGACTGATCTGGACTTTCCTTGTTTGTTTTCATGATAGGTGTAACTTCACTCTTGTTGTGTTTTATAGTTCCAACTATTGTCAACTTCTCGCAAGGAGTTCGTTTGCTAAAGAAACTGACGAAAAATAATTATCAAATATTTCTTTCTGAATTCTCGATGTGTCTTACTAACACAAGAACTACGTTTCTTTAGCCAAATCTTTTGCTACAGAGTTATTTGCCTCTCTCTCGTGTATATGATTTTGTCCAATGCATAGCATTTTCCCGTATCAAACCAAAATCATATGAGACATCCATGCTTGGATAATTTACTATGCATGTAGCGGTATTGAATGAATTGGCATCGTCCTCTACAAGGAAAAAGCTATTCCTCAATGGTCATGCATTCACTCAGAACCTATTTTATTCTACACCTATTCAAGAAAAAGAGTCGAAACGAACGAAAAGAACCAGTCGATCTGTTTTTACCCTTTAATTCTTGGTCCTTTTATTATCAAACCATAACTCTTTTTAATGTTTCAAATCCACTAACAGATATACATGCTCGATAGTGCGGATTACCATCAGAAGAATAAGATTACTCACAGACTGAAGTGTCTAAGTTATTTCCAACTCCTCTTTCATAGGTGCACTCATGTCCAAAATTATTGCCGCATGTCTATAAATATGTTGTTGTAGGAATATAATTTGATAAAGAATTCACCCGGTATTTCTTATAATGTTAGCTCATGTATAATCGGCAAAGACATGTATGTGGCAAATTCCATGTCAGAAGAACAGTAAATAAGAACAATAAAACGAAAATAAAATTGTCTTGTCCGTTTAGCAACATTTTATTTTACTTATTATAATTTTCTATTTATAATTCTTTCTCTATGAAATTTACTACAAATATACAATTAACGATTATACAAATAGTATCAGTATTACCACAATCAGAGGATCTTCCCCTTCTAAGATACCATTCACTTCTAAAGCAGAAAATTACGTAAGTAGAATTTTAGAAAGGAAAAATACGATGTTTCCTTGAGAGATGTTAGACAAACTAGGGCAAAAGCTTAGCCGGCCTCTGAGACCGATGTTATGTAATAACGGGGTATAAATGACAGGCAGTCAATAAATGTCTTGTTTCTCTCAATTTAAGTAAATTGCTTGTATAACGCTAGTCCCGAATATATTTTGAAAAATGTCAGAGACATTGAACATGCAAATCTGAAAAATGACAAAATTAATGCATTTCCTTCAAGTGGCCGGGCCTCTGAGACCCATGTTACGCATTTGAGGGTTAAATAGATATATCATAGAAATATTTATAAAAATATAGGAGAGATATCTGATAAAAATATTGAGAATTTTATCAAGGAAAGAATTATCAATAGGTTTAGACAATAAGGTTGTATGGAAAGAATGAAGTGAATGTTCAAGTTTATCAGGAAACTTCATAATACAATTTGTAGATAATGTTGATTCGATACAGGGTTTATATATAATAATATGTCTCAAAAATGTATTGAATAGTTTATGGATAAACGTAATGTCGAAAAGACACTTTCAAACTTATGCGTAAACATGTTTATAAAATTAGTTGGGGTATTGTCATATTATCAAACTTTATTTGAAAACTTTGTAAGAGATTATTTTGTTTTGTTTAGAACCTTTATTCAAGAATTTAAATATATGATTCCTTACCATCTTTTATAATCAATTTTGGCGGTTTTTAAATTGGAGGATTATATCTTTGCTAAGTTACATCTGACTGCGTACGTATTAATAATTAATACCTATTAAAGTTATATATGAGAAATTCATAGAAGATGTAAACAGACAATACAATTAGTAAATACTCAATATTTTATTCAAATTGTCTTCTCATAGTGATATCCAAAAGCTGACTACCATTATATTTATGGTTGTCTAATTTTTGCTGTTTAAGTTAAACAGCTTAAAATTTATATTATCAATAAGGTCTAGATATTATTCATATGCTTCATTAAAAAGTTTACATGTATTTATCTTTGATATCTGAGAGCATAACAAGGAAATATGTCATTTGGTTTGTTCTTCTTATATATAGTTAAACAACAATGCTGTGAATTATCATTTGTATACAGTGCTGCTATTTCTTTTAACTCTTCCTTTTGAAATCTCAATCTTTCCATTGACAACTCGATTTTTTTTAATCTTCAAAGTAACTTGGCTTGCAGTCTTGATAGTGTCTAAATCTTGTGTGAAATAGTGTTATATAGAATCACAACATTTATTTTTAAAAATTAGGTATCTTTCAGGTACCTTTAATTACCTCTCATTTTTTTTTAAAAGAAAATTGCATCAATATACATATCCTTTAGAATTAACCACGGACTTAACCATATAATCATATGTTGTGATAATATTTGGCAATTGTCCTTAGGAGGAAATAAGCAGAACCAGCCAAATTTAAATTCGGGTTTAGAAAGGTGTTATGTGGTAATACCCTAATTTAAGAAGTGGTCCTACGTACAGTAACAAAATTTGAAAAGGGAGCATCAATGTATATATATCCTATAAAAGTAATGAATTCTTGTACACAATCATAATTAATAAAACGTTAAACCTCATCAAGGTCAAAAACATGAATCGATCACCTTTAACGTGATAAGAGGTAGTGCTTACTTTAATATTTTGGTATTTTACTCAGAAGCTGTTTGGTATTTTATTCATGTATGTTGAAAATGCGATTGAGATCAGTCAGTTCAGGAGCTATAAAGTTACAAAAATAGTCACTTTCTATCTTACATAAATTGATTTTTATATATCTCCCCTCTTTCCCCCCTTATGTTGCTCCGTCAAATTTAAATCACAGAAACAATCCAAGGCCTGAACCTTATCTGTGTTGAAAATGTGATCACGTTCCGTCAAGTGTTTCAGGAGTTATTAAGTTTTATTTATTTTTATATCCCTTCCACATACCCTCAATTCTACCATCAAAGTGAATAACCTAACCAGCCCTGCCTTTAACCTCATCTATGTTACAAATTTGATCGAGATCGGTAGGGTGGTTCAGGATTTTTAGAGTAACAAACATAGTGATTTTCAATTTTATATATGTATATATATTGAAGATTATTTTCACACAATTAGCAATATGCAAGTGTTTCTTGGAACCTATTATAACTGTGACGAATGGTACAATGCTTATGATCATTAAGATAGAGACAAATTGTACATTAAAAAATACAGGTTTGTAATGTATGTCAAAAACATGAACATGACGAAGCAAATATACATAAGACTTATCATTAAAAATGCGATCGATTTTTAATAATGAAACGTGTAAAGATATTCCCTCCCTTTGCATGTAAAGAAATATAATTGTAGCGGTTATAATAGGATTTCAGTTATACGTAAAAAAAACTAAAGTGTTGATATTTTGCTGAAAAAATGTCAAAGTGAAATTATTAAAAATGTATGCCATAGAAAAGAGAGAAAGGTTACTGTAATACCGAAAGTACATGTAATACCAAAGGAGAACTAAAATATTCAATTTGATTTATTCTGTCGTGCAAAACATGTGGTTTGGATTATTATTCTTAGGAAATACTTAAAATATACTAATATATAAGATCATATCTAATTAGAAATAACTTGAACCTCTATATGAAAAATAGAATAATGTTACTGTTAGTTAAGTTGTATTCAAAGCACAGTTTAAAGAGTTCCTTGAACTTATCAGATATGACAAGAACTGTAACTACAGAGATAAAGAATAAACATATATTTTATGATTCCCAACAAATATCAGATATTCAAAAACTCAATAATGTAATCCCTGACGACTTTGAAGGTAATAAATATTATCTTCACAGGATGCATTAGTTGTGTAAGTGTTTAGTATCAAGATAGAATTATATTACATATTTATTGCACAGTATACTAACGCATATGCCTCGTATGTAATTCTCCAATACTTGATTAAACACTCTCAAATGTTACATTATTTGTATCAAAAAGCTAATGTTACTAGAAATACTAAAGACAGTCATTAAAATTATAGACACTATCATTTTAACCCCAAATATTATCATAATTTCCTAAAACATTTTGTTTAGAAGACGACAAGAGAGGTTAATTAACACTTTTGTTTAATAAACCTTAAAACAAAAATATCAATATACTATATCTGTTGAAAATGTTATGTAATTCTAATAATAAGAAAATATCAGAGCGTAATTTCGTAATTGTCATGATGAAAAGAGTTAAGAAAATCATGTACATGTACATGTACATGTAAGAAAATCATGAATTTACGTACAAATTTAGAGAATATTGGGACTCACATTGTTTCTTATTAAGAGTTTCTTAGTAGTAAGGTATCAAATTTTAGATATAGCTAACATTTAACTACTACAAGTGTATGCATGGATATTTATAGGTTAAAGTATTTACAAGAACATAGTATTGGCGATACGAAAGAAACAAAGATAAAATATTCGAAACAGGTTATAGCATGGTTAAATTGTGTCGCTAATAAAAATATTAAACACACATTGACTGATTGGGAACTAACTATATGTTTTTTTTCTAAAGTTGATGGTTATGATTTAAAACAAATGCGCTGTATCAATATCATGACTCTTCCCGCATGCTTGTATAGTGTTTCAGAGATTCCACTATTAATAATATTAATTAGAAGATTATGAAGGACATATTAAAAACCTAGAAGAAGATCTAAAAGATGAAGAAATATCGTTACAATATTATTGAAATTTGGGAATGTGATTTGTTAAAGAATATGTGTTTCAAGAAAATGATACAAGGAACAAACACTAAGATATTTTATACTTAGAGATGCATTGTTTGGAAATAGAATTAATTGTTCGAAATTAAAAGTTATTAACAAAACTACGAAATACATCAGTTGCAGTTTAAATACAATTGTTTTATCCACTATCAATTTTCTCTAGATCATTCAATATAAATAAAGGATACTTCTTCTAATAAATACACAATAAGAAATATTTTGGATATGTGTCTTGCAAAATTCTTTCCGCAAAGGATATACATCATCCTGTGTTACCAAATGAAAATAATAATATTAATACACAGATGCTTCAGTTATGTAATCAATGTGTAATAGATCAAACTAAAAATGCACGCATAATAAACTAAGAATGTTAGTGGGAACTTGGAATACCATATATTTAACAAAGATTTAGAGAAATGGTAAGAGTTAATAACATTTTTGAAATTTTAAAATTCTCTAAAACGAGTACTGGAGGTTGTATTAAAGATTTTATGATGATCAAGTCGGAAACATCTCAATGGGAGGATGATTTTAAAGCAAATGATGATTATTTCAAAACTATTGCAGAAACGTTAGATACGAATTTAAACTACGAGCAGATGCAATGAAATCCTGGTAAAAGAGCAGTAGGTAAGTAGTGCTTAAATTCTTTGTGATCATACTGTGGACAAAGACTAAACTTCAGTCAATCTGGATGTTACAAATATTAAAACATGAGTTTCTTTTGGATGATAAATTAGAATCTTAATGGCTGTTTATATGTGAACAAATCATTCAATTTTCTTTCAGAAATAAAAATCAATATGCAGATAATTCAACTTTCTCTATTATAGAAGTAGCAACATTTATAACCGCTCATTCAAGATTAAGATTTTATGAAATAGATAAAATAGGTAAAGATATGGTTTATTATGATACTAATTCTATTGCATATATTTTTAATGATGGTAACAAGCTAGTATTGATTTTGGCAAATGGGCAGACGCGTTAGGAAAGATAATAATGTTGTTGGGTTATAATCCGCTGATCCTAAGAGTTACTACAATCAAAGTCTTACAGAGAAACTTCTGATTCTTTCACATTAAACTACACAAACACCTAAACAGAACAAGGAAAATAGTTAAAACGATTGTTAGGAATAACTTCTCAATAATTAATTTCAATTACAATAAAATCGAAACAAAACCACGACAGATTTGCAAATTAGATCCGTAGGAAAAACATTTAAGAGGGTGTTCGTTTAAAGAGTTGTGTTAAAAGAATCAATTGATGTAATAGATATAGTGCTGTATGCTAATTAATATCGGTGTGGTTTTAGTGCAAATTATCTAATTTATTAATTTACTTTTTAGGTATTCCCTTTATATTTAATGCTATAATGTTATTTTGATTAAATTCTTTCTCTAATATTTTGTGCTTCGTTATTTAGGCGGTTGTGTGATCCATATTTTTCTAGGTATAGCGTTTTAAATGGTAATTGTATAATTAAAAGTGTGGCCAAAATAAAAGTAATAGATATACGAACAGAGTACTCTGAGTAGACTATCCAAAACTCATACAGATATGTGACCATTCTTAACAAGTTTACCAATGTACTCTTAGAAGCTAAAACGCTGACACCAAACTTTATATTGAATATTATGGCCACCGTTCTCAATAAAAAAAGTGCAATTTGGATTACAAAATTCGTGTACGAGAAAAGTTGAAATTTCCTTTTATTTTAATAGCGAAAACATTGGTTTTCTGTCATTAAAAAAGAATACGTATTATTATCTCCGTATACTAGGTATCAGAAATTGGAGCTCAATGAAGTAACTAATAAGCAAAAAATCGTTGACACTTACAATGCCGCCGAAAAGCAGCGCATTCTCTTAAGGAGTTTTACAGTTATGTATTTGTTGTAGTAGCAAAACTAAAATGTTAATGTTTTATGAAATGCCAAACGTAGCTTTCACAAATCCATACGTTATACCTTGAAGATGATATTACGGGCATGCACTACAGTTAGCATAAAAAATCTTCATGTAATCAGGTGCATGCACTGACTGGAAATCAAATGAGAAATCGTTTGTTGCTTCCGAACTTCAGGGACGTCCCTGCAGATACTTTCTCCGAAAAATATTAGTATACAGGACTGCTGCTTCGTCAGTATCGAATTAGTAAAACCTGTTTCTGGTGTTTTTCCTCTAGAAGAATAAACACTACAAACTATTATTCATCTTGCACACACACACTACATTTGAAGAACACTTTGTAAAGTATTGTTTCCCATGCAGCAAAGGGAATGTCAAGAAGGAAAAGTGACAAAATTGTGAAGAAATACTGGCCCAATCTTTTAAGAAATAAGTTCAGTTATTTTTGTTTGCGTTGCTATTTTCATACAAGGCTGTTTTTTATGAGCTACGTCTCGTTTAGGCTTGTGAAAGGCGGTTTCATTGTAATGGAGCTTTATTTTCCAAACGAAAGCTCGAATATAATTGTAATAATTGTACATATTTTGGAATCTTTCTCAAATATGTTAAGAATAAGAAATCAACCGGTAGTAATGTACTTTAGAACCATGAGTATTCTGAAATAAATAATTTAGTGGTTTCATTAAACAAATAAAGTTCGTAAATGGTAAAAAAAAACAATCTATTTCACATCGTAAGATTTTCGAATGATTACTGATAGCGTATAACAAAACACAATAATGTTCTTTAGATAATTACATTTTTTAAAAAAATGCACTAATCAAATGACTTGAGATGGTAAATAAATGTTTTCATGACATGCTTTACTTGGGTAAATTACTGAATTCTACCAACCACTAACTTACCAACTAGGTCCAAATCACTAAACAAGACTTCCCGATTCAATCTAATGGATGGAAATTCATACATTATGGAACGCACATAACTCCGATTGGAATGCCTATAACAAATCGAATACAATATGCGTTATTGCAAGTAAGCAATGTGTAATATATTAGAATTATGTATAAATATAATTGTGAAAACAAAATGAAATGTAACAGAAGTCAATATTATTTTTTAAACTTAAACATATTGTGTCGTTCTGATACAATACATAGACTAATGTTGTTACTTGTTTCAGTGTTTTCACCGTAATATCTCGAGAATGATTGCTAATAGAAAAACGTTTTTTGGAGAAAAGCACTTTATTTTAAATTAGGGAACAATTTCTCCGACATTACACCAGAGTATGTTTGGATGTTTAATGAGTATCTCTACAATTCATTCCTAATTCCAATTGAAAGAAACAAATTCTACTGTTTCACAGCAACCTTTTTGTAGTATAAATAATAATATAACTGTAACAATTTGAAAAATGCTAACTTCGTTTCTAATTGCTGTCTAAAATATTTATTTACTATCAACAATATGATTTGAATAGAAAGATAAAAGTCTTTTAAGTGCAGCAGGAATTCGTACAATTGGGTTAATGGAAGTTAGAAACGTTTAAATTTGAATCATTTTTGTTTGCTAGACTAAATAAATTCAACTCGTGATCGACATTTGTTATTTATCTCATCCATTAAATGTGTTGTTGGTACTCAATAGCACTATACACTAATGTAATTAGATTATTTATTTTATGTAGAAATTTTCGGCATTGTATAAACTCCAAGTAGACATTTGAAACGTCTAAATTCTTTTGCATATTTTCTTATAAGAAACAACATATGTTATGTAATATTCAATAACAGAATACCAATAACGTTTATAGATTAAATTTTAGAGAAGAGAGTTTTTAATATACTAATTTGCATTAAAATTGATATTCAGATCTGTTACCGTCGAGTAAAATACATATTCAGCAGGAGGAAGTCAGAGTGTGTAAGGGTTGTTTGACGTAATACTGGACTACTTGCAGGGGGGCGCGGTGGCTCAGTGGTAGAGCGTTCACCTCTGGTGCTAGTGGTCCCGGGTTCGATCCCAGCCCCCGCCAAGTGAACTTTGTGGTGGACAAACACCGTGCTCGTGGGTTTTCTCGGGGTACTCCCGTTTCCTCCCACTTTCTTCATTCCACCATTTCACTCATCTCTCATTATCACCGTCTCCTTTAGCCTAGCCGGCATAACCGTGGGACGTTAAATCTCAAAGATTTCATTTTGGACTACTTGCAAATACAATGCAGACAAATTTCATGTAGAAAGTAAGGATACTGAAGTCACACAGAGCTATAAAATATTTGTTTTAAAGTAATGGTTATGCCGGCAAAGCTACAAAAGACGTCGATGATGAGAATGAAAGAAAGATTTGAATAAAGAAAGTGGGAGGAAGCGGAACCCGGCGAAAACCTACACACACGGTGTTTGTTCAGCACAATGCCCACTAGGCGGGTGCTTCGTGTAACAGGCTGAACCATTAAATTAACAACATTTCAGTAATAATAATAATAATAATAATAATAATAATAATAATAATAATAATAAAAGTTTCAAA
The DNA here is from genome assembly GCF_964235325.1 of Thermobia domestica. Lineage (NCBI taxonomy): Eukaryota > Metazoa > Arthropoda > Insecta > Zygentoma > Lepismatidae > Thermobia > Thermobia domestica. The sequence continues at coordinate 245,308,122 of NC_137456.1, read as the reverse complement.
GTTGTCCTAGAAAATGTAAAGACCTACTTAAACGCAGGGATTTCAGAGAAGGGGTTCAGTACCTTCAAGACACACGACTGCAACTACCCAAATTTAAACGAAAGCTTTCCACTAAAGTTTCATGTAGAAAGTATTCTACTGTACGTTTAAAGGAAAATAACTGTAATAAATATAACTGAATATCATTGAACACTAAGGCATATAATAAACTAACTTGTAGAATGTGCAGATGGAATTGTAAAAGCTTTGCTACCAAAATATATACACAGGCCATAATTGAGTGAGATCTGAAATACGAAGTAACAAAATAAGGTATAAGATTCAGTGTACAGAGCAATTGTTACTTAAGGAGTGGCATACACTATTTAGAGAATCGAGATAAGACAACAAATATTTAGGATACTTTGCGCCTCGTCTCGATTCTCATCTGCAAAGCGAGAAGATAATTTGAGTTAGCCTAGTCCCGTCTCGAATATTAAATATTAAAGTCTCACCCCGATTTTTTTTTGGTTTGGTTTAGAATCGAGATGAGAAATTCCTGTTCTCATGAGCAACATTAAACAAAACCGTAATATTTTTTGCCTAATGTCACGTTTCGGTTTGTAATGGTATGACCTGAGCAATAATACTTTTCTAAATTTAAATCTTCTACGGGATTATTATTATTATTATTATTATTATTCCAAAAGATTTGATAAAGTATTGAAACAACCGAATATTCAAATATCTGAATATAATAAAACCTGTGTCATCGCCGATGAATCGCCATCAAAATTCTGAAAGTAGAAGAAAATTACTCGGTGTGGATTCGATCCAAGAACCTGGAGGTTACTAGCCAACTGCCTTGATCACTCAACCACGATCAGTACGCTGTAAATACGGTGTCTTTATTTTGGTTACGTTTGATTTCTTTGCCTCCACTTGCAAAGTTGTATGTTATTTTTCTTCGTTTCGAAACGGTTTTCGTATTTCTTTTATGATAATATAAGTTAATAATCTTCGACAAAGTTTTTATTATTAACATGAGTGTTCTTGGTTATTTTTTACATTAACCTTTGGTTCACAAGTTTGTCTTTTCACCACACGAAACTACACATATGACAGATTTAATTCTCATACTCTGCATTTGTCTCAAATTAGTCGCCATTACCTCTTCGAAGACTTATGACCACCACGATACATTTATTTAATATATAAATGTGCGCTTGAAGTTTTCAGTCTCTTAAAATTGTCGGTTTAGCAGCAACACATTCGGAGAAACAGGAAAGGAAAATATATGAAAAATATAACAACATCCGGTCAAAGCTATTAGTTTGGTTTATGAATACTCAGCTTCTATTTTGTTATTTAATAAAGGATACTATTAGAACAAAATAATACGTTGGCAAATACAGAAAACTTCGTTTTAGGTAGCTAAAACACACACACCTCCCAACCGCAACAATATTTAAGGAAAGATAAATAAAGCGACGAGTTTTTAAGATATTCACTCTCTATCCACACAAAAGGAATATTTTGTAGTTGTTTCGATAACAACGAGCGTTAACTCGTTTCTCTTTGTGGGAATTTAATACTATGAACCTGGTTCGAATTCCACTCTATGCTATCATTGTGGTAGCTCCCCAGGTCCACGCTAGTGGATCTGAGTTTTGAAACGTTATCCTCCTACACATTGGTAATTCTTGGATATCTTTGTGCGCAAATCGCATTACTGGGTTACATGGCTAGCTGAAAAATTTGTTACATGGTGGTAGATGAGTCGATTGTTTTTCCACGTATTTAGTTTTGTTTCCAAGATAATTCATTCATGATGGCTTCGGTGCAGAGGACGGCAAATAGACAAACATTAGTTCTATTATTCTCAATATTTTGAAGGAAATTATTTTTAGAGATGTCCCTAATACTTCTAGAAGTAGTAGCAATTTTATATTTTTTTTTTATCTGCGTAGTAGTATTTGGTCCATACGTGTGTATAGTGTAAGTCCACCAACGTGGACCTCAGGTCTACAAATACAAATTCTTTTGAAAGTATCACCAATGCTAATAATTAGTATTAAGTTATACAAAAAAATTAAAAACATATGCGACAAATATTTTATCATCGCATATATATACAGATTTTTTTTCAGGTTTGGGCGGTGATATGGCTGGGCATAGAGGGTACTGGCCCCCGAACTTCAAATGTTAATAGTTTTCTTTGTTGTACATGTAACAATTATTTATTTAACTCTCCCAAACTAATGTATCTGGTCTGAGCATTATTGAATGTTTACATTACTAGCGAAAGCAAGTTCAGTATCCAAAGTTGGAAGGCTAAGGAGAACGGGGGGGGGGGGGGTGGAGACTAGAAGTATTATCCTAATTTTGAAAAAAGAAAGGACACCAGGTACTGAATTATTATTATTTTGATTCTATGTACACCTAAATATGTGGTAATCCACTTTGACTGATTTATATCTAATACTTGTGTGAAATTCAAGTTGGGTCAGGAAGGGAAGGTATCCAAAAATTGATCATTGGAGTCATATTGTGCTATATTTCAATTTAGTTTTTTTCTATCACGTCGTCGCTTAAAAATTTTGCATTACACTAAAACATGGAATTTCTATCTTTAATTGTTCTCTTCGATTTCTGAGTTGTGTTTAATTTAACAGTGGTAAATTAAAAAATAGTTTTGGAAGGGTCTTTGCGTAGGAATACTTTTATTTTTTCATAAATTCCGGATTTTTTTTTTTTTTTTTGAAACGGAGCGCTTGAGGTTTATCATGGTAGTCATGACTATATTAAGTTTTTTTTTTAGAAATACCGGATATTTGAGGACTTCAGCCCGAACATCCCCTGCTGCGTAAATCCGCTACTGGTGGTCAGTGTTGTAATAACAATCAATAGTATTTTTCCTAGTTATATGAATTAATTCCTTTCCTTGGACAATCACCTTAGAGGACGGATGATCAAATCCTTAGTAGAGTTGAAAAATGCAGTTCATATCTTCTTCGCATCACGGCCCACAAAATTCTACTGCGATGGAATCCATGGCTTTTCAGAACTTGGCAGATTATCATCGATGCTGATTGGAACTATTTTTGATCATCCACGTGCGTCCTAGGTGACATATCGATGTTCGAAAGTGGTGGGTGAGAAAGCGACAGAACTTTCTTTGTTAGTTTTACAAATTCCAATGAACAACAGTTAAATACTTATATGGATACTAAAATGGTACAAATGAAGCTACAATTAAACACTAATAAGGAACTAACATATGCCAAAATAGAACAAATGACAGTACAGTTATATTTGAAACTTCAACAGACGGACACTAAAATGGAACAAATTCTTCACAGTTTTAAGGTTGTATGAAGTTACGTTAAAACAGTTGAAACTAATGTAGAGGGCCACTCAAACCAAATTCAGAAACTACAGGAAGAAGTTGAAATCCTCGAGGGAAAATTTGAAGCAGTAGATGGCAACCCTAATCTTGTTATGAATGTAGCAGTGATAGAACATCTAGTACAGTAGATAACAGGTAATCCCGAAAAAAATGTACAGAAACGATTTATTGCTTGTTTGAAAGGTTTATGTTTGTACTTCAACATAACCAAAATCCACAAAAACCCCAATCGGGAATATCAAGGTGTACCGTCATCGAAATGGCAGCCAATGAATTTCGCTTCAGTACATTGAAAAATGTATAAAGTTTCTATCGTTCATTAGAAAAGTTACATTTTCGGTTCATTAGTTCGCAAATACATCAGAAACAAATTTCTGTCAAAAAATACTTTGCATGTATTGCTGCCATTTTTTAAATATGACGTCTAAGAATAAAGGAAAACGATTTTTATAAGTGCGCTTTATATAAGCAGCTTTTCTCTACAACACTACTTACCGCAGAAATGCTGCTTGAACCACTGCTATACTCTCCTCGTACTCCCACCAAAGGCCTGGCATATCTTACGCCACCCTGCAGCGGCCTTTGACCAGCCCAGTTTGAACTCATATACCATCATACTCCTTACGACACTCTGTTGAAATCCCATGTTCAGTCTATTCTTACGGAAGTTCACGATGCAAGTGACTGCTGAACAAGGAGTATGATGGATATACTCACACCGACAAGTGAACGTCACATTATCTCCATTCGCTTTGAACTCACTATGTGAGTGCCTATTGAATTCAGACTTCCGAAAAGTGACAAAACTTTCTTGGTTACCTTTATAATTGCCGTATAATATGTTGTATTTTAGCATCAGTTGGTTGTTATATTAAATCCATTTGACAACCTACTTGCCATATAAGATCAACCACGTTTGTTCATGACTCAGATGTTGACATGGTATTACCAGAAACTCCAGCAATAGGGCTGTCTCTACTTCCCTGTATATTATTCATTTTTGTACCTCGAGAAATTCTCGTACCACTGTGTAACAAAATGTATTTCGTTTTTGGTCATTATCATTTATACAGAATCTGAGAAAGTTTTACTAACTAATTTCAAAGTAACCTCGAAGGTAGTTCTCTGCGCAAACTAGTTAAGATATATATTAACTAGTTCAATTTAACTTACTTTCTTAATTACCCAAAACTTACTAACTAACTATGATTATTATTCTACGATATTAAACTATTTCTCTTTATGTATACACTCTATTTACTTAATACTTTTAATTTTTTCATTGTAATTCACATACACATCTCGCTAGGATGGCTTCCCAAATTATTATATATGAGAGCCTTGTGAAACAAGTATGATCAAATCTGGCTTCAAATATTATTTTCTTAGATACCGGACTGTTGGCCTTAGTTGCCTATAATTAAATATAAACAAATGTTATCGTTGTACCATGTACTCAACCATGTAACAATACATGGAAGTAAACTTCATGTAGGATAATAAATTAAGTCAATTACCGGTAACATGGGAATACTAACATTTTCACAATTTTTATTTAAAGATGGTTTAAGAAGGACCATCTAAATTTACAGAATTATGTATTAGTATATTAATGAACAGTTGCTGAGTTTTGTTTTTGAAAATTCATAAAGAGTGAGCCCAACAAAATATTAGCTTTTAGCCCCAAATTTCATCTCCCGATGAATTTTACCTGACTTGAGTGCAATCCATAGCTTCCGATGAGTATAACACACCTGTGAAGGAACTAGACTGGTCGGATTTGCTGTTCCTAAGATATCGTGTTCCAAAGTGTGTAATGCTACGAGATGGACCCAGCATCTAGGCGAAGCTGCAATATCGCATCTTTACGCTACGAGAGTATTTGTATACAGTGTGAAGCTAACACGTTATAGTGGTCACAGAATTAACTCCGTATCCTACTAAAGTCGTTGATCAAGCTCGTTGTTCCTATCTTTTCTTCTCTCAACTGATTGTATTCGTGTTTGATGCTTATAATTGCTGCAAAAGAAAGCTATTTACACTGCACTCATTTTGAGAGATTTATTGCGCTTATTTAAGTAGAACTATGACGTAAAATTGCATTGAAAATGCTTCTGATGAAGATATTTCTGCATGAGTTTCGTTAACGAAAGTGCCACGTCGATCTTAACCTCGATGCTGGTGCCATCTTGTGGCATCCCACACCTTTGGAAAGTAATATATCAATAACGGTATATCTGACTACTCTAGTTCCTTCTGTAACGGTCCACGTTTCGTCCGGTTTGAGGCCCACGAAAATGGACTCGTCACAAGCAGGAAAGAAATATATTTGAAGAAAAATAATAATGTATATTATGATAATTTATTTAATGGTAATGTTAGGGTCACTATGAATCACTATTCAATGTCATATTTGGTTCAATTTGTTGGTTAAAAGGTAATTTAAAAGAGTAAAAAATTAAAAAAAAAAGTGGAGCAGTAATTTTTATCTCGGAGAAAGGTCTGCTGGAGAAATGAAAACGCTATCGCGAAGGGGGCGCGGTTAACGCTTCGCCGAAGCAACAAGTCAACCAAGGATTCTTACCTTGCGGACTTGCTGCTCTTTTTCCAAACGGGGAGGTTTTCCTATCGAGGAGGATAATGGTCTTCGTTTCGTTTCGTTGTGTAGTTATTAAGTGTAATATTGGAGCGACGTGGACCGACAAAATATTTGGTTGTTTGCCAGTGTGCTGAAAAAGAAATTTGTCAGTGAGACTGGAAATGTTATATTTTGTCTTCGTGCTACTCATAATAGCTGTTTTTAGTGGTTTGTTAAACGGCCATTTTTATTCTCTTTTCTGTGAGGCAGCCAGTTACGAAAAATTGTAGCACGAGTGAAGGCTCACCTTAAAGTTGGAAAAAAGTGGTTGGAATTGTTTGTACAGTTCGTAGTTTGTGCTTTTACTTGCCTTTTCTGCAACATTTCTTTTCTTGGCAACGATTTTGTGGGACGCCGAGATAGTGAAATGAAGGCTCTGTTGTGCTGTGTGAGCACCCATTTTGATCACATAGATTCTGATTTCTTTTGGCGTTCTGGTTTTGGTTTTAAGATACCAAATAAATATCTTCTGTTCCAGGGTTATTTTTGCTTTGGGAACGAAGGCGCAAAAGGGATTGATCAAAGAATTGCTGAAACATAAGTGCTGCCAGTGACCGACCAAACTGATTTTGTCTTATGTCCAAAAAGTGTTCAGATGTAAATTCAATTACCGGACGAGGAGCAGACACAAATCTGAAGGTAAATTGCGAGTTCGAAACCACAACAGGTGAGTGTAATTTTTGGCTTTTTCATTAAGTAGTATGTGTGTCACGTTCAGATTGATGTATGTCGGGTTGTGTTTTGGAATCACAAACTTGGTTGAATTGCATTTGCAATTTCCGCTTCATTTCCCAATTTGCGTGCCATTAAGACTCTCCCTATTTAAATGCAAATTGGAGACTTGAGTATTCTGAGCTTAAAAAGTCAAGAAACTTGAATTATCTATTCAATTCCAATATTTCCAAACCTTACAGCTTCTTTTACAGCTTGTAGCGTTATTTAAAGTATTTGTATATTTTTTGACCGTAATTGATAGAAAATTGTCAGAATTATTTTTCATTTCCTCCAGCATTCGAATTCCACTACTGAAGAGTTTAGAGAATGAACCTAGTAAATTAATGGTTAGAAGTTAATGATGAAATTGATTAAGGAATGTATAAACGTATTTTGAGTAATTCTTGTTTTCAATTTAACCAACATTCGAATTCAACTATTTGGAATTATCAAGATTGAAAGAGGTAATTTAATAATTTTGCAAATTTATTATGAATGCGCTTGATAGATGTATAAACGAATCTTCAGAAAGAATTGCTTGTGAAATATTTGTTGAAAGATTAGTGATTTTAAATTTATATGCAGTGTGTTCGAAAAGTAAGGTGTCAAAAATAGAAGCGCGTTTAAAAAGTTTGGTTTAAAGACTTTTATGAGTACTTTGCTTTGTGGAGATTTACATCGTTGGAAAATTTAGATTAATGTTATTCCAGGATTTGACTTTAATGACTTTGGAGAATTTTTTTCAAGAAAACTTTATTCGAGAAGAAAACACATTCATAAAGTTGAAAGATGATTGGATTTTCATATGCTGCTTGTTAATATATCTCTGAATTAAATCTAATTTCAAATCTGCAGTAATTTATTTATATATTTTTTAAATTTATTTTTGATCACATATTCTGACTATATTTATCATAGTTATTGTTGCGTTGTGTTACTTGTGTATTTACACTATTCTAACGCAATGTTGCAAATACACAACCGCTATTTCGTTATACCAAATAAATTGTTATTAAAATTGAATTTTTTGTGACCGTTATTTGTTATATTAATAGACATTTTTCCTTTGTGTATATATTTTCCTTGTGTATTGAAAATATTGGAATGAACGCATTATAGTACGCTAGTGAGATGAATGTTGACCGATCCTGGCTTCCCCTATAAGTAACTTCTACCAGGTGTTAGTTGGTTGGACTCGGATTAACAACTATTATTATTATTATTATTATTATTATTATTATTATTATTATTATTATTATTATTATTATTATTATTATTATTATTATTATTCAATTTGATAATAATATCTCTTGGTCTGGGATCGCTTTCGCGATACTTGGTAGAAAGGGTCGGTTACACTTTACAGTCCTGTTCTACGCATAGGAAGCTATGGATTGCAATTACGTTCAGGCAAATTGATGGGGAGACGAAATTGTGGCTAAATCTGTACGCACTCTTTATGATGTGGTCCTGTGTACGCCTAACAAAATTAAAGAGCAGTACATATATATATATATATATACCTATGTCTTATGAGAAAAACAATCACATTACAATAAGGTCTCATCAATATGATACAATAGGTCAAATACCTAAAAAGTTTGTATATTTGACAGTTTGTATCTATAGTAGGTGATAAGCTGGAGTACCTTAATTACAAATTTACAAGAATATATATCCTCGAATGCTAGAGAATATTTGCCATTTTTTCACAATTACTAAATTTAAAACTAACCTAATGCACTTCACCCTACATTTAAGAAGAATTCATGAATGAACATATGCCCTATGAAAACAAATAGGCCTCTATACTAAACTATAACATAAAAAGTAATTTATATTATTAGGTCATTAACTGACCTCTCGGCAAACACTTAACAATACTAACATTTATTGATTTAGCCAACAGGAGTGATAGTGAGTTTCACTCAAATTTGCAATGACACATACTTGCGTCCTAGAAATCTTTTGTCGAATTTAATTTTAGACATTATTTAATTCTAAAGTTACATAATGTAATGAAATAGGGGAGAATAAAAACTTAAAAATGTGTTAATCCTTACATTGTACAATGATGTATGAGTTTCAGTTTAACAATTATCCTAAATGACGATTCAAAGGTGTGCGGAATACTCTCATTGTTTATACAGTGAAAATTACCATGAAACTATAGCGTTAGATTCTAATTGTATTATCATGAAAGTCAGATATAAACAAATCGTTAGCAGGAAAATATATATAAGTATTAACATTTCAAAAATCGCACCGTTAACATTTATCGTATGTTAGTGTTATTATTATTTGCATACGTAAATACTTATTATTGGATGTTAATATATACTGACATCAATGTTTGTATGTTCCAGTTCGTGAATCATTAACTTCACTAACCCAATGGGATACTATTTATTAATAATAATGTGCACGATTTTCATAAATTGATTACAGCAAACACCAATATAATAGTATTTCATACTACATATAATACTTACCAACATTTCTGAAATATGTTAATTTTTTAGTTCACTTAACGATATTATTTTGTACAAAATACTTACCCGTATGATTCCGAGGTACTTATGTCTATATCGTATCATTTGGCGGTAGTTTTATTAAAATGTGAATAATACTGACAACAGCAGGACCAATTATCTTAAAACGGACACGAAAAGCATGTTATGTTGTCCATAATTTTGTATAGTATACAAACGCTTTGAAGATGAGAGAGAACATACTATTCTTATTTTTAAAAAATAGAGATTAAGAACATCAACAATTTGGCATAAAGTTTAAGTGAAACGTGATTTGCTTGTTTTGTTATATATATATATATATATATATATATATATATATATATATATATATATATATATATATATATATGCACGATATTTTTTTCCAACGGCTTTTGTCACTCAGTAGGCTTCTAAAGGTAAACGTATTCGCGTTTCTTCTTGTAAGAGCCAGAACTGAACATACAAAACAACTTTATATAACCTTCAAATATATATATATTTGATTTCTAAAAGGTTAGAATAAAAATAGATAATAGGGATCTACAAAAAGTATACTGCTTGTTATGTTTCGAGTCTTTTTTTTCGCTACATTCACGTCTTTCCTTACTATTGCAAGCATCTTTTTTTGCAATCTTACATTTAATAACTTTATGGTATCAACTCATATTGAACATTCTGTTTTGCTTTTCCAACTTTATGCTTTCGACTAAGAACATTGGATACGTTCTGTTATAATAACTGGGACAATGTTTTATGTCTACAATAGGTTGCAACACATACCTGTAGTATTCGTAAATTTCGTGCAAATATGGCTTAGAGTATATGGAATCTCAAATTTATTACGAAATTTTTCCGTATGGATTGTAACACTTACCACTTATGGTAATTAAGCGATGCATGATATAATTCTTGAGTACAAGTTGGATAACAAACACATTCTTTACTTGTTTTTTCGGTTACTGAAAATGGAAACAAATCATGTTAATATACATTTTAGAATTATTGATGGAGGACATTCATGTGTGAACATTTTGCTTCATTAAACGCATGCGGTTAAATACTCACAAATTAATTACAGATTAATTTACTGATTACTAATTTCTCTTTAAAACAGTTTTAACATGTGAAGTCAATCTAATGGACAATTCTAATGATCTATATTCTAGCGAAAAAAAAACTTCAGAGCTACCTCATTATGGAGAACACTTCATTCTGCTCATGCGACGAATCTAAGTAATCGAATTTGCGATTGAATACCGGTCTGATATTTATGACCTTAAAACGATGATTACCATGTTTTACGTCGATACAGGGTACAATTTTCTACGCTGCTCAGTAGGGAAATAGCGTAGCGAAAGATACGGTACATATTGTTCAAATATGTACGACGTTGCTAATAATACAAATTATAAAAAGTATAAATATGAAGTGCTTCCTTAAAAAGAAAGTTGTTTGTCGATTTATTACAAATTGCAAAGTTTAGTACAAATTTGCAATATTATTGACATTCTTTGTAGCCTCAGATAATGAACTAATAAATGTTCTCATGTTTCAGTCACCGACCGAACTTACAAACCGAATTTTATTCATTCTTTAAAAAATCAAAAATATAAATCACAGTGATTTGATAATAGAATGCTACTTTCTTAAATGCAAATTGGTTGTGGATTTAATACTATGCATTAAGGGGAAGCCCAAGGAAATGGAAGCTCATTAAAAACCATTTCTTCAGGTAAAAAAAGCATACATTCTTTGCTGCCTGTTGGTTTAACACAAAGGGGCAAAAACTAAAGATGCTAATAATGTCCATGACCTTTCTAAGAATTCACAAGTGGTATTATCAAACTATTTTACACATTAACAATATTCTTTTACCATAACATCTTTGCACTTACTGCCGTTTCCTTTATCTCATGAACATACTCCTAAAGTGTTTATGTTAGTCCTTTTGAACATTAACTTATCGACTGAAATGTTTTGAATTAATATTTAAACCAAGAGTAAACAGATATGGTAACACAGTAACCCTTTCGAGACATAATCGGGAAAGTGAGACTTTCTTTCTCCACCGCTATGTGAACACTAATTAAGATATCGGGATGATTTATTCTGTGCATAGTATTCTTGAACTACAGTTTACCCTGATAGTATTTTCTTCTGAGCGTCGAATATCCCTCTCAAATTTGAGCCCAAAATCAAAACGGCGAGAATTTTTGAACTTTCATTTTTCTTTTCTTCTTTTTTTTCTATAGCTTCGTTCTTTTTAGAGAGATCTCCTTAGGACTTGTAAGGTACATTGATTGTTGTTGCAGCTTGCCCACACCAAGTATTTATCAACTAAATAACAAAGGTAATGCAAGAACTTTCATTGGATGGCTGAAAGTAAGCAATGTTTTCTTCAACCAAGAGAAAGTAAAACAACAATTACTTGCAATGGGAACAATTAGTTAATTAATAACGCAAGTATGTCAAACGTAAATTACTATTTGATAGTATGTTTGTGTTCGTCAAATGTCCCCACTAAAATTAATTTTATTGTTTCTCACATTTTCCCTATGTTACTTATTATTTGCATCCATTATATATATTAATTCAGTATTAGATAGTATATTAAAATATTATAGTATTAGATAATACTAATATTTAAAATTAACTATAAACTAGTGCTGTCGAAATCGGATTTTGAAAAAACCGAAAACCGGTTTTTTAAAAAAGTGAAATTTCATAAAACCGAAATGTCGGTTTTGAAAACCGCTTTTGCGGTTTCGGTTTTGAAAACCGCATTTGCGGTTTCGGTTTTGAAAACCGCATTTGCGGTTTCGGTTTCGAAAACCGCATTTGCGGTTTCGGTTTTGAAAATCGCTTTTGCGGTTTCGGTTTTGAAAACCGCAAATGTCAAAAATTCTACACCACTAATATCAAGTAACGACGAGAAAACAGCAAAGAATCTTTCCCCACACCGGCTCTCAGTTGCCAGATGGAGGGAAATTTCCCTCGGCGGCTTAGGGAAAAATGATCAAAATTTGCAGAAGGAAAAGAAGGTATTTTTTCTTAAAATGTCCTAAAGTGTAGGGAAATTCTATACTTTTACAATTGGCAGAATAAAAAAAAAATAAGTTGCAATTTCTCAAAGAGGCACGGCTATCGTTATTGGGAAGTAAAATGATACAGAATAAAATATGATCGGTGTTTCCGTCTAGTATAAACTATTGCAGGTGTCTGGGACTTGCGATAAGAAGCCAGTCGACACATGCAAAACCACAACATTCACATTTATCGGAGTGGCAATAAATCAACAATAAAATTGTGTATTGCGATAGAGATTTTCTTTCTTTCTTTTCTCTTTCTTTATATTAAGAAAGGGAGGTGGTGCCTTTTTGTTAACAAAAGAAAGAGTGGCAGTACTATTTTAAAAAATATGGGGAAAGAGTAATAATAATATAAAAGATGTCAGTCTAAGTGGATGATATTTCAAATTGAATTTCATGAGTTGCATGTGTAGTGATCTTAAATAGGGATATACCTTATTTCTATTGAGTGTTGGCTTATTACCCTATTTTAGCGGGTACCACCCGATTTTCAGGTTATATATTCGTCCCCCGCTTAAACATATCTTAATCACGAAAAACCACCCGCTTTTTGGGATTGGAGAAAAATCTAAGAGGACTTAGTTGATAAAGTGTTGGTATGGTATATTCAACGTAAACCGCTACACCTTTGACAATCTCAATCGCGATTGAGTTAAATTTGGACTCGCGCTCAGGCTCAAGCTCTGGGCTATCTGAGCAGTGCGCGTGTGCAGAATCATTTGCTAATAAGAGATCTGCTCTAATGCACAATGGTTTTCTTTGTATAGTTCATGTGTTTTCTATGTAATGTATTGGAGGTTCTATACGAATGAGTATTCGTTTGTAGATGTTGTAACAAACATACTTGAATTATTCATACCTTCACAAGCTACAAGAATGCCGAACGACAATTTCAAGTGTAACTTTAAAGACTCTTATAGAAGCGAATTTACGTTTCTTAGCCAGGGCAGAACTCAGTTTGAAGCAAAATGTACACTCTGGAAAACTCTTTCGTTTGAAAAGTAGGATGCAGGGAAGCAAATTGGACCTCCCCTGATTTTTATATATTTTGTAAACTAGATCACGAGGAACACGAATCTGAAGGCGTTTTGACATTCCGACCTCCGGAACTCGAGATATTAAAACTTAAAGTTTAATATAGACGTTATATGAAAAGAACACAATATTCTCTATACGAAACATATTATGTCCTGAGAGATATAAAGGTAACCAAGAAAGTTCTGTCGCTTTTTGTGGAATTCTGTGTATAATTGACCCTCATACCGTGAGTTTAATGCGAATGGAGATAAGGCGAAGGTCAGTTGTTGGTGTGGGTATATCCGACATTCTACCTGGTTGTGGAAGTTCAGTTACAACGTAAACGTATGTAAGGACGGAGTGAATATGGAACCTCCACAGAACGTCATAGGGGCGTGTATGCTGTACGAGTTCCAACTTGGATCAAACGCCACTGTAGCGGGGCGGAAGATACCTCAGGGCTTTGATGAGGGTGTCGTGATTCCGCAGACAGTGCAAGGGTGGTTTAGCAAGTTTAAGGACGGCGACGGAACACTCACGAAAGACGCACCACACGTGCCGGAAGACCAACACATGTACAAAATGAGGATCTTCAGGTAGCAATTGAGCCGAACAGACATGTGAGGAACTGGTGCTAACATTCAATGTTAGTCGAGAAACCATTCGCCAGCACCTCCATCAATTTGGGAAGCACTACAAGTTGGGTCTATGTGTCCCAGATGATTTGTTTCCGGTTCCAGAAAGTCCTCCTGGGTGTTTGGTGGACTGCTCACGACATCGTGCATTGGGAACTGCTACCGGGCGATCAGAGAAGAACATCAATGCAACTGTCTACTGTCAGCAGTTGAGCCGTGTTCAAGAAAAACTCAAAACCTTGGAGCCAACACTTCTCAATCGCTAAGGGGTTCCCCCATTACGGGACAACGCTATGCCCCACATAGCTAGAATGAGCCGGAACACCATCCTACACCTTGAATGGGAAACACTATTGCATCCGCCATACTGTCCGGACATTATACCGTCCGGTTATCACCTGTTCCTTTCCTTGGACACTCACTTTAGAGGACTCCAGTTCAATTCCGTAGTAGAGGTGCTAAATGCACTTGATACCTTCTTCGCTTCACGGCAAACCAAGTTCTACCGCGAAGGAATCCATGCCCATCCCGAACGTTGGCAGAAGGTCATTGATACTGATGGGTACTATTTTTGATCTTCCAGGTACGTCTTTGGTGACATATCTCTGCTCTAAGTGATAGGTCAAAAAGCGACAGAACTTTCTTCGTTACTTTTATACATATTACATAAAACTACTGTATAAGTTCTAGTATCTCGAGATCGGGAAATCGCAATGTCAAAATTCGTTCAGATAATTGCTAATTTTGGTCCAGTTTACAAAATATATAAAAATCAAATAGTGTCCTTTTTGCTTCCTGGTTACTTTATGTTCGAATATCTCGAGTTCCGAAATTCGGAATGTCAAAATTCTTTCAGATTCGTGTTTCTCGTGGTTTAGTTTACAAAATATATAAAAATCAGTTGGGGTCTAGTTTGCTTCCGTTTTCACTTAATGTTCGAATATCTCGAGTCCCGAAATTCGGAATGTCAAAATTCCTTCAGATACGTGTTCCTTGTGGACTACTTTACAAAATATATAAAAATCAGGTGGGGTCCAGTTTGCTTCAATGATCAATTTATGTTCGAATATCTCGAGTTCCGACATTCGAAATGTCAAAATTCCTTCAGATTCGTGTTCCTGGTGGTCTAATTTACAACATATATGAAAATCAGGTGGGGTCCACCGGGTTTGCTTCCCTGCAGCCGAAAGGTACATTGAAAGTGTCATCAAAGAAATAACAAAAAAAAAGCTAAGGATCGAACGTCATTGTTTGTCACCCTAATTTAGCTGTGACTTGTACAGTGGGGGACACTTCTAAATGGTACACCTTAGCCGTAAATCTCTATATGGCTGTACCATTTAGAAGTGTCCCCCGCTGTACAACCATCGAATTATCCCTTTCGCACTGTGCTGCACATATTACCATAATAGTCTTGGAGCAAATAAAAAAAGTTAAAACACACATATAAATCAATACATTTGTCTCGATCGATAGATGCTTTCACAATTGTTAAAAGGTGTAATTAAAAACAGCAAACATTGTTTCTGCTTTGAAAAGGACAATCCCTTATAAAACCGCAAACACGGTTTCGGGCGGCTTTCGCTTTCTCGGTTTCAGTTTGGAAAACCGCATTTGCGGTTTCGGTTTTGAAAACCGCTTTTGCGGTTTCGGTTTTGAAAACCACATCTGCGGTTTCGGTTTTGAAAACCGCTTTTGCGGTTTCGGTTTTGAAAACTGCATCTGCGATTTCGGTTTTGAAAACCGCTTTTGCGGTTTCGGTTTTGAACACCGCATTTGCGGTTTTCGGTTTTCAGAAAATCGGTTTTCTCAAAAACCGAAAACCGCAAATGTCACAAAAATTCAACAGCACTACTATAAACTGAAAACTATAACAAACCTTTTTTCAACTTTTGACCCCTCTGCTTCAATTACATTATTTAACTGATTAAGAACAGTAATTGGCCACCAAGGAAGAACTTTCCTGTTTATTTTCTTGTTTGCCTTCATTCTATTTCATAATTTTATAGGACTGTTCCCCTAATGATTTACTAGCTCTAGTCACTTAACGTTCAGCCTAACCTTAGCCCTCCTCCTACGACTATATTTTATGTTTTGTGGTTGAATTAACCACACCAAACACATATTTGCACACCTTCTCCCTTCTGGTACTTCTACACCTCTCGCAACGTTCATGGTATCCATTGTCATAATTAATATTATTATTCGGCCTGGAACCATCGCAGTCCGGTTAATAACAAATATATTTGCAACTCATCTATTCTTAACGCTTGTAGGTAACACTTGTAAATCTTCCTTCTCTAATTTGTTTTAGATTACGCATATTTTCCTTTTCATACAGGTCCCTCCATATTTTTCTTTTCATACAGGTCCCTCCATATAAATTTCCATACTTTCATTGCTAATAATTGGCCAAATTACCCTATTAATACTAGAATCCGCATTTGCAGTTATCCAATCCTATGTATTTACACTATACTCAAGGGAAGTTGCCTATGTCAGCACTAAAAATCATTTAGTTGACCAAAATCCTTGACCTCTTACTGGAACATTACTGGAACAATCTAATTACAACCACTGGACTCACTAAAAGATTACATCAATATAGCTCTTCTCTATCCCTTTATGAACACTAATATACTAGTAACTATAATACAATGATGACGAGATGTAACTCGTATAGGAACTTATGAAGGACTTAACACTATTCACGTAACGTAATACCTGAGATGACGTATGATCTTATTTATTATTTCCGAATTGGTCTTCATTTCATTCTTCTGAGAATTTTTGCATAGAAGATTAGCTCTTACTGTAAAAATGGGTTCATTCTGACCCCCACAAGTATTGTGCCCTTTAATCCTATACACATACTCTTCTTGGATACTGCAAACCACCTAGGTTCAGTAACATGGCCAAACCATTGACTAATACAATCAAATCATATTCGAGCCACACAAGGGCTTTTACCAATGATTTTTTTAGTATTGTACTTCACAGCGCTATGAATATTATGAAGCTCGTTTCACTACCACCGATGCCGTTTACGGCTTAACACTTTTCATAGCAACGGGATTTATGGCCTTCATGTAATCATTGGTTCTACATTTGTAGTTACTAGTATCCTACGTTACCTTCTATCCCACTTCTCCCCTACACATCAATTCGGTTTGAGGCTAGTGCCTGATATTGACATTTTGTAGATGTAGTATGACTGTTCTTTCCATTTCTATTTGCTGATGGGGAGGATAGCAGGTTTACTATGTAAAGAGTATTTTACTTCCAAACATACTGATAAAATAGGCAATAAATGTCATTCTAATAGCCGTCCTATTAACTATTCATACTAGCATAATCGCCATAGTCATTTCAACTGTTCTATGAAAGAAAACCATAAATGATCGCAAAAAATCACTCTTAGAAGGTGGATTTGATCCTAAATCATCCGAGACCTTACACATTCCTAAATATTCATTTTTGGAGATAAGGTTGGAGAATATTAAACATGCTAATCGTCAGAAAAAAAACTATTCAAAATTTCGACAGATTTACGATTAGCGGTCACTACTTTTTGAAAAGGTAGTTTTGAATCAATGTCTTTCCTTACCTTTGTCTATTTATTAATCCAGATACATTTATACTTACACAGACATCATAACGTTCTACGTATTTCAACCAGATAAAATCCTACGGCAATATTAATTATTTTCCCCAATTGCCGTTCTATTACCTAAAACAAAACTCTTAATTGAAGGACAAAAATAAAATATATGGCAATTTTCTGTCAAACAGTTCACTAATTTTACTAAGTAAACTGTGTATGTCATTATTATTAAAGTCCCAACAATGTAGCATAACCCATTTCTTTAGGAAAACTCTAGAAGGTCTATTTTATGTATATGTCATTTTCGGTTCAGATTATTAACTTGAAATGAAGAACATACCATTTGTTCATATTTCAGTAATAATTGTAACATTTGTACAGTACAAAATTAATCGTTTTGTAGTCATATTTAAGTATATGTTGTTTTAATTTAGCATGAAGTTTTCTGACTTAAATTTATCAAAATACATTGAGCAATCAGTTCTTATTTGATCAAACAATAAAGAATTATTTAACGAAAAATATAGTGTACGTCGGTGGTATTTAACGTTTTTTAACCTATCGTTCACTTGAGTGAATTTCGTTATCCTCAACGAACACTATCATCGTACCCACATTTATACATGCAGAAGAGTAGACGTATGACTTGAATGAAGAATTGTTAAAAAATAAATAAAAATTAAAAAAAAATACTTCTACTCTTAATATTAACCTTGGACAAGATAATAACTGTGAACTTCTGTATATGTATTCACAGAAAATCTTCCTTCTCTAATTTGTTTTACATTACGCAATTTTCCTTTTCATATTTTCCCCAATATAATGCACTTTATTTTTTTAACTTACACTTATCTCGTAGAGTCCCAAAGGGAAGTGCCCTACGACCATTTCGTTACCGACATTTTTTGAGCTACGACAGCAAATTTTTACATCAACTCCTTACTTAATTATCACAATTAGGTTCATAACTGTACAATTCCTCAGAATCAAGAAATATTTCGGACTTGAGTAGAAAATAATAATATTAATAATAATGATAATAAATATGTTTTTATTGTGATAAACTAGTAAGGAAGATAGTAGTAAATGTCTAAACGTAAGCAATTTATAAAATAAATAATGGCTCTCGTCCAATACCAAAAAAAACAAATTAAAGTATCATCAAATTTCAAACGCTCTAATCGTTACCATTTCGTTACCGACATTTTTTGAGCTACGACAGCAAATTTTTACATCAACTCCTTACTTAATTATCACAATTAGGTTCATAACTCTACAATTCCTCAGAATCAAGAAATATTTCGGACTTGAGTAGAAAATAATAATATTAATAATAATGATAATAAATATGTTTTTATTGTGATAAACTAGTAAGGAAGATAGTAGTAAATGTCTAAACGTAAGCAATTTATAAAATAAATAATGGCTCTCGTCCAATACCAAAAAAACAAATTAAAGTATCATCAAATTTCAAACGCTCTAATCGCCCTTTCTGTTCCAGCACCTTTTGGAAAAGAGAACGCTTACAGCCGGATAACGTTAACGATTAAAACCACTGGTGTACGTCATTTTCATGTAAGCTTTTAAACGAGGTTGTTTAGTGTTTAGGGTGCAATTATTTACAATATGTTAGACACATCTAGCCTCATTTTATTGATATCTCACAAACAAATATATAATTAGTAGCCTACTACGCGGCATTAGGGACTTCGCAATATAAAGTCCAAAATAATTAGGACTTTATATTGGAGTGTTGTTTCTTTAGAGGAGCCTTTATAAGAAAAAGTATTTTATCAATATCATTTTAAGTGTTTATTTCATAACTGAAAGATAGCATTTTTCAATTGGAACGAAAAAGGTTAGGTGAGGTTTATCGCATATTTGACAACTGATATATAGAAATATTTAATACATATATCTTTTGCACACTTTCCGAATGAAGAACAGGTATGACAATTTGCAACATTTCCAAGTTAACATCACGGCTTTGTCATAGTGTACATAATTTAAATATAGATGTTTTTAAAGTCTATGATTTATAGAAAATGTAAAAATAAATAAATAAATAAATGAATAACAGTTAATGGTTCTGAGAAATGAAAAAGAAAACATTCAAATAAATGTATTGAAACCAAAATCGGTATATAGAACCTTAAACAAGTATGTACTTTAAAAATAACAAACACAGGCGCAAATCTCGGGAGGATCAGAGGGACATGTCCCCTCTCATCTTAGAACTGGGTGATTGTCCCAAAAAGTAATTCGATACAAAATGTGTTTGTTGGGGAGAATTGTGATAATATTGCTACAAAGGAAAGTAAGATGAAATTAACCCTATGAACACCAAAGGGGGAAGGGGAAAAGCTCGGAGGCCCACAAATTACTTTTGTTATATTTTCTAACATTTCTAATTCCATAAAAAATCTTTAAAAAATGATATTGTCAAGCTTGACCCCATTAATCAAAAAACGTACTTGCTTTGCGTTTAGTATTTTGTTTTTTTGTATTTATAAATAAAGAAAGTGTTGTGGACTTCAGAGGTACCCCCCTTGGTAGTACTTATTGGCTATTCACTGCAAACACTAAGTGGTTTTGGCTACTTATTTTTTCTAAAACAATTTTGGTGTTAGAACATGCAGGGTCACTCTAAGCTATTATTATGGTGCAGTAGTGTTGCCAACTGCACGTTATAAAAATTAGTATATTTCTCTGATTACTTTTGAAACCTAAATACCTTATTTTCTATTAGTTTATTCCTTCAAACCTGCTGCATACACACACACACATACACACATACACACACACACACACACACACATATATATATATATATATATATATATATATATATATATATATATATATATATATAAGAAAGAGAGAATTAAGTTTTAATAATTTCAATAGTGATGGAAGGGAACTATACCCTGCAGTGAATTCCTTGTAATATTCTTGACACTGTAGTGGTGTTAGTTTATAAAAGTGACGAACAAGTTGTACCTTGTTTGTTTACGTCTTACATGTTCATTCCATAGGAGAAAAACCAGGCGATGTGCTACTAGAAAAAATGTGTTTTTGCTGGGTTGGCAATACTGTTTCTCTGGTGACATTTTATAGTTTCTAATGAACGCCCCTCGCACTGCCCATCTTTTCGTGGAAACAAAATTTGAAAAAAAAATCTCCATTCCAAGGATAACAGGGATGGAATTACACAAGATTAATCCTGAATTCATTAGAATACTGAAGTATACCTCACTCGTTCCCATTCTACCCCGTTTTACTGTACCACATCAAAATGCTTTTAGAAACCGCCTTTGTACACATACTACACTGTACTAAGTTGATATTGATCTGTTTGATAGTTTTTTCTATACAAAGAAATAAAATAGATAGGTAATAGTTACTGACGTATATAAAAAATGGTAATTTAAACAATTACATACATATAGTTGGTAAGACTGTATTTAGAAAACTAGTAGTAATAGAAAATAATAATGTATGATTTCTTAGACATCCCAAGTTCATATCATACAAGATAAATTATTTTCCGTGAGAAATAATGACCTTTAATCTATGGGCCTCAAAGCTCCCCCCCCCCCCGTTTGTGTTTCATGTAACCCGAAAATACTTTCGTGTTCCTAGGGTAAATGTCCCTCCAGAATAAGCCTTAAATCTGGCCACCTCCCAATTTTGAAGACCATTTTGCTCCCCTGATCTTCCATAGCATTGTTTTTCCACTTCATAAATATTTTGAACTTCCCTTCCAAAATAATGAAAAAAAAATAAAAGATTATGGGAAGGGTTTTATCGCCCCCACGAATGTTAAAGACAGTTTTGAGCCGCTGATAATAAATTTGATATTTGAAGTGGTAAAAATAATTATATTTCATTGTTTACATTAATTTAGTACACTTACGTTTTAGTCGTGAAATGCAGGCCAATCCTTCAATGTTACAATAAGGATACGTTCCTAGAAAATGTGTACGAAGATGTTAGGCGTTAGACAAAATTTTAAGTGAAATATAATTTCAACATTCATAGTATATTAACATTGATAGTAAGTTCAAAGAAACTACTTAAGACATTGAATTTAAAAGCATTTATGTAGTTTTAAAATAGAACATTCATTTATTGGTGCTCAGTACTGCTGACCAAAAACATGCATTAAAACGTCATTTTAAGTTTTCGAATAATTGCATATATCAAATTTCCTAAGAATAATATCATATAGCAACTAAATATCAGTAAAAGAATAGAACAGTGAAGAATTTAGTATTGACAAGTAACAAATATACTTATATGCGTTTCTAAATATATTAATCCCGCTCTAGAAAATTGACAAGTTTCAATTTATTGTTACGTGATGCTTCATTATACTTATAGTTTCAAATTTATGTGCGTTTATCAATATAACCGGATAATTATATGACACTACATTATTATGATACAAAATTATTTTTCACCATTACTATTAGATCATAATAGTGAATACATAAAGTACTTTGTAATAATAATGCACATATTGATACATAAGATTAAATAGGTTGTCCCATGCCAAAACAGAGTAGCTATATTTTTGATGCAATTGAAATAGAGTGACATTTCTTACGAGATCTGAAAAGTTCATTACTCGCCATAGAATCCACCACAACAAATTATCTCATCCCTTGGCAAACTAAAGAGACTACAAACTTGATTCACTCTGGCGTGAGAAAACTCTCAGTTGAGAAAACGTTACTCTATCTCTATTTCATAAAAAATGTAGTTAGTCCGTTTTAGTATCGAACCACTCAAATATTTTAACGCGTAATTCTACTATAGAGGACTACGACGCTCCGTATGTCTTGAATGCAATTCTTGTAAATAAATAATTGTATAATATTTCTATATTTTAAGACACCTTAGTGTAGGATTTCACCAGTATCACATTGTTGTTATTATTACTGTCATTAATTTGTATTCAATATACATTTCATAAACAATATTGAAAGAACAAAAATACGAAATATGTACTCAGAAAATAGAAAACTGTAATTTACAGTTTTACTATTTCATAGGAGTTTACTGTGTGATGACTTGTCAATCTTACTTTGTGTTTATATTAAATCACAGCACCCTCATCAGATGCGTAAAAGAATTTCTCCGAAAATATTTCCTTTTACATGGTCCCATTAAAAATAGATATGTGTTAATGACAGCATCATATGGAATTTCTGGATTCCACTTGAATCAAATTAATTTAATAATAATAGTAGGTTTAAAATTGATAACATTATTACTGTGATTTCACCTTAGAAAAACTAAAAGTAAAGTAACCCTCAAACAAGTATTCTGAAAAGTATTAATGTTTTCGTTTCGTTACTACAAATTACGCCGGGGCCGCGGTGGCTCAGTGGTAGAGCTTTCACCTCTGGTGCTAGGGGTTTCGGGTTCAAACCCTGCTTCCGCCAAGTGAACTTTGTGGTGGACAAACACCGTGTGCGTGGGTTTTCTCGGGGTTCTCCCGTTTCCTCCCACTTTCTTCATTCCACCATTTCATTCATTACTCATTATCACCGTCTCCTTTAGCCTAACCGGCATAATCGTGGGACGTAAAACTCAAAAATTTCATTTCATTTCATTACAAATTACGCCTTTCTTATTCTTGAACGTCATGTTTCTACAATGAAAGCTACGAATAACTACAAAACGACAATAACTATAGGATGGTGATTTTAATGAAGTAGGATTATCTGTTTCATATTAGTAGTGATAACGTTAAACCGAATGACTTTCTGCAATAAAAATCTTTCGGCTTATGAAAGTCTTAATGATGCATTTACAAAAAAAAAAATGTCATACACAACATGAATGAATACCACTCCTAATACAACCATAAGCGCCATACAAAAAGATAATTTAACCTCCACGTTAATGACTAGAAGACTAAGGGAATACATTCTATGAACATATTAAAATTCAGCTCATTTTCATTTTTACATTATGTGCTCGAAAAATATGATCTCAACGGGACACCGTTCTTCTTTTACTTTATACCTGTCAAGAAAGTGTTTCTACAAGCTCGACTCTGCTCTAGCCTCTTTTCTCGAGTAGCATATCTGATCTTGCCTCAGGATGTAAGACTAACGCCTTCCGATCTCAGTGAGGCACTACGGAAATTGGCAATTTTGAGAATCTTTAGAAGAGACAAAAATTTACCAGAGACCATAGATTATTTTCCTCACTAATTAATGTAGTATTAGAAAGAAAGATTTAAAGAATACGGGTGAGACCTTTAAAACACCAAAGCTTGTGAAGAGGTAACTACAGGATTTCCGAAAATGAAAGTGGTAAGTAATACAATATTAATTCATTGAAAATCTATCCATATAAGCCAGGGTCACCGGATTAACAAACTATTTTGTATTAAATTTCTAGGTTAACATACTGAATCGATTAATTTTAGGTTAATATTGCTTAAACCTAAATGTTAAAAAGCAAAAGCCCGCACGTGTATTCGTAATAGTATAATTGTTAATTAATATACTATAAATCTTCATATTTTGATGGAAACATCAATGCTTTACAAGGTCTTATCAGAGCCTAGAGTCTCATTATGTAGTCGATTGAGTACACACAACGTAAAATTTCCATTTTAGTTATTAATAATTGGCAGAGCGATTATAATTGATTGTTATAATGTCTATGCTGTGTTGAAATCCACACAGTTTGCTGAAACCTATACGGGATGAAGTCCCTGTTCTTTATCTTTTCTTGAACTTAATTAGAAGACGATTATTCTCCATGTTCTCAGTCATTGTCACTTCTTTTATTTTTTTCTGTTACTGACGCTACTGATCTGAAATAAATGTAGTCACTTTCTTAAATATAAGTAAGCCCTAATCTCACAGCTTATTTTTCTGAAGAAAATTAAATTGCTCATTACAAAATATTTTTTGTAGTTTGAATACATCTAAAAAATTCAAGATTAAAAACCGGGATACTTTTTGCCTGTGCATTTCTTTAATATGCTGATATAATTGAATAAAAGATTTACACTGACGTGAGTGAGTGAGAAAAGTTTGCTATTAGTTGGTATTGACGACTAATTAAAGCTGTTTTTTTTAAGTTTCTTACGAACAATATTAACATATTTTTTAAAGAAAATGGGGACAGAAGTTTTTGAAGAATTTTTTTGGGGTCAGATTACTAAACCCGGGATCCCTAGCTCTGAAACATTATAATTACTTCAATGTTTAAAGTTGATTAAACATAAACCCTTATTTAATCACCCTGGTGTTGAAACGTTTCTACCTTGCAGGTAGGTAAAAAATGTACAGATGCGGAACAAAATTCTAGAGATAGAAGCGTCTATTGGCAAGGTACTTTCTTCGCAATAACACGGGTAAACATTCGCACATTTTTAAAAGTACTTCTTTAGAGGATTCTGCATTACGCGGCCACTGATATTATAAGTGAGAAAGGACTTGAAAAATACTACATCTAAACTGCTGAATGAGTTCATACAACTTCCTACAACGTGGCTGTTAGAAAGTAACATAAAAATCGAGCCATAGGACACAGTGCTGAAGGTTGTTTCACTTATTTGGAATATTTTTTTGCAGTAGAGGGCACGGCAGAATGGCACTTTCGGGATACCAACCCGATACTGTTAACCACAGATTATGTTTTCTGAACCCTAATGGCAACAGATACTCAGAATATAGTGGGATCTAGTAGAGCGTGACATGTGACGGCAAATTGGGAAAATGAGCGCAATTAGAACAGAATCGTTCGTAAATGAATACCTAAAAAGCAAGAAAACTTTCGAAAACTTTCTACGAGCTATCAATCATTTCTTCCCTCAATAATTCTAACGTTGCTATAGCTAGATTACCTAAATTATGAAAATTTAAACTATCCTGCTGTTTTACATATTTTATATATATATATATATATATATATATATATATATATATATATATATATATATATATATATATCTATTTTGAATTTTGATAAGGAGACTCAACAGATTAGGAGCTTTTCTTGTAATGTACATTCAAAATAATATCACGAACATATCCAAATGTGCTTCACTAATATTAAACACGCCAATGTAGAAATAATTACTACAGTGTCAGTACTAAGACTCAACAAAGTGTTAAGAAAAGCTGCGAAATGTTTGTACTTTTTCAATATTTCTTTGTACGTTTTTAAAGTTTTATATTATGATCTTACATAATTTCAAATGTTCATTATGGTGGCAGCATGAAGTTGGAACCTGTGAGTCTTACCGCTTGGGGTACGATCAGATAATATGAGAGATACTGCTGAGGAAAGGGTGGCAAGATGACTCGAGCTCGGAGAAACACCTGCTCTCTAGGTATGAAGAAAAGAAAAGAATGAAGTCCCTCTGAGATCATATTTTACTGATTGCACTGCGGAGCAGGAACTTGATTATACATATATAGAGAGAAACCATCTTTTAATCTTAAAAATAATGTAAGAGTACTTTATTTAATCTACTTCTTACTACTGGACGCTTGAAGCTTGATCGTATATTATGATGTGTTTTTCAATTTTCTATTCTGTTTATTGCAACACTATTCAACGGGAAGTTCTAGACTTAGAGTCAGCTTAAACAGTTTTCGTCAATATTTAACTTAAGACGAACAAAACGTTAGTGCCTCACTCTCTGCATGCGCCAAAGAGATTTGCATTTAACACGTTTAACGTTATTTATAGAAACGTTTCCACCACTAATCTGCGTTTATCATCTCTTTTGTCTTTATTTTCATTATTGCTTCTAATGATGATATCCAATTTAGGATATTTGATTTACAAAAACATAAGTTTCTCTTGGGTTGGCGACACTGTTTATCCGGTGATGTTCGTCAATAAACAAGCAGTTGTCATACTTTTTCTAGTTGCATCGTGCAAAGTTTCTTTCCTCTGCCTGTTTTTTTTTTCAGTTTCCCCGTTATCATGATTGGAAATTCCAAATTATGTTATACTGTGGAAACATCATTTCATGACTTTGTCGTCAAGTTGGCACGGATTAACTTTCTCGTAGAGAGCTGAAATTTCATTAATGCATGTTTACGATCGCATACAATACGTTTAGTGGGGTGAGGATCACAACGCAAAAATACCCAAATAATGGACACCCTAATATGAATCATACAATATATCAAATTAAGAATTAACCTTAGTCCTCGCATTACCTGCGTGGTATTCTAACCCAGGTTGATTATTTTCCTATAGTAATTTTATTTGAAGAGGTTAATACTTGTGGTTTCATGACATTGTTTGAAATTGATTCAAATTGTATTGACACTCGTGACTAGTCCATTTCTTTGTTTTTATAGTTTTTACTGACTGGATACATTAATGGGAATTTGAGACTACCCCCCAAGGTATCAAATCTCCTATTTTATTATTTTTCAAAAATGGTGGTTTTACTAAGTATTTATCACATTCATCTTCATTTAGTTATTTATTCTACTGTTGAGTTATACTAAATATTCATTCTTTAGCTCAAATAACATATTTTTGTGTGTGTTGAGATGAGTTAGACGTTGACCGTTGAATTGAAAATATGTGAGTGCAGATTTCAACTGAAAGGAAACATGTCCACAGGATTATTTAGAGAGGGGATATTAGAGAGTCTAAATATTTCCTATGTCAGTGACAATAAAAATGTGTGGGACATTGATAATGAATTGAATGAATGTATAGAACATTTAGATAAATATCATAAAACAGCAGTAGATGAAGATGAAATTCCACAAGATATTACTCGTCTAATTTTTCTCTGCATGCGGAGAACTAATTTCCTTGTTTACAAGTGGTAGGAGTAACACGGCAGGGTCGCCAGGGGTACTAGTTTCTTGAGATTTCTTTTATGGTCAGGTTTTCGAGAAAATCAAAAGGATATGAACAGAATCAAATTTCTGTGGAATACGAAGACATCCACGGGCTAATCCATATGAAGTGCTCCAGAGTAGGTTGCTCGACCATCTCCGAAAATTATAAAAAGTGGAGTGTGATGAACCTTGTGTATGAGAAGGTCAATAACAAGAGTCACGTTTTCGGAGGTATAATTGTTCCTGAATGGCGGCCATCTTTGTTGTCGGCGGCGTGTTATTTTCTGCAGTTGCAAGCGTTTACAAAAACCACATTTGCTCAGGACTTACTAATCAGAGGATCGTGAAACAAAAACCAATCTGTACAGGAGAGATTTATACGTAGATTTATAGCATTCCTCATTAGTTGCATTTCCCACAGAACATTGAGAGGACATTTTCAGCTCACAACACAACAACCTTCCACTGTGGCTGTAGCAAAACAACTGACAGATACTCCAAGCAGCTGACTGACATTTGGAGGGTAAATGCACTGATAACAAAAAACAATCCAGATGTGTAACACCAACGTGAACGATTTAGGCCACGATTTCACTGCCACCTGCTGCCTGTTTCCTCAAACTGATAAAGTAGAATTAATATCCATCCGATCATAACGTAAAAGGTGATTCATGCACCGACTTGGCATCGTAACGCACATGCTTTCTTAACATTGTCGTAACTTTGTTCTCCATGTAATATCAGTCATGATTTTTTGTAATAGTTTATTAACATACAGAACTACTTTGTGGCTGCAGCAGCAATTTTTTAGCAGTTTGCCATCCTGAGATATTAAGCCCCAAAAATGCCATAAAAAGGACAAACTCCAACTTTCGAATCCCCATAACTCTCTGGCAACAGTCGTATCATAGCTGTGAATGTTTCTGAAGAATCTGTGCATGCCTTAGTATTCACACCATTAATTCTGAACCACTACCTTTATGCCATTCCAAAATAAAGCCCCTTGAAACGTGCACTTCTCTGTACTTTTCGGTGATTTCATGTATTAGTTTGCAACCCTGAATCCCCACTTGGGCGCACGATTATATATTCTCCGTATACCTTGGTCTCTCCTGCACACACTAGTTTTTGTTTGATGTTTCTCTGATTAGCAAGTCCTGAGCAAATGTGGTTTTCGTAAACGCTTGCAACTGCAGAAAATGACACGCCGCCGACAACAAAGATGGCCACCATTCAGGAACAATTATACCTCCGAAAACGTGACTCGTGTTATTGACCTTCTCATACACAAGGTTCATCACACTCCACTTTTTATAATTTTCGGAGATGGTCGAGCAACCACTTTCACCATTTTTGGACCATTTCATATGGATTAGCCCCTACGCTGTTACCATAGAAACAAGAGAAATAGCACAAATACCATATGTTCTGTTGACCAAGAAATGTGCGGGAGGGCTTTCCTTCCCTCCTTCTACACGAATGTTAAAAGGGTAAACGAATGTTTTTATTCAGTATCACGTAACACTGTGTTGATTGTGCCGAAGGGGGAATAAAATAGAGAATTGATATGCATGCTATACTCTATGAGGAAAACGGGGGTGTTTAACAGCAGAAGATCTAGCTGAGTCACAAAGCCTGTTACTTTGTAGGAAGACGTCCTGGCAACACTGTAAAGGAATACAGAAACTCATTCCTTCCTTTCCTCCCACCACCCCCTTCGCCAAGTGCCAAAACATAAACACAACAGCAGCGCCACTACAAAAACAAATGTACAGAATCGTGCGACGGGTAATAAGAGACCTTCACGTGAGCAAGTAGAGGATGAATATGAACACATTGGAGATGTTTGTTTCCAGGACTGGGCTTGAATTTTTCAGTGAACTATCAAATGTTTTGCGACGCGGAATTCACAACATTTTGAATGTAATATCTGGCCTAATAAATAATGGAAGAATAGTCAGCACAATAACAGAGTAATTTTTTATATATTTCACCAGAAATTGTGGTATTTATTGTGGGGCAAATGAACAGGGAAGCAAAAAGAGAAATTTATATTTATAATATAGGTTATATGTCCAACCAAAAGACATGGGGGCACGTAAGTACAGCTGATGTGT
This sequence comes from Thermobia domestica, assembly GCF_964235325.1. Lineage (NCBI taxonomy): Eukaryota > Metazoa > Arthropoda > Insecta > Zygentoma > Lepismatidae > Thermobia > Thermobia domestica. The sequence goes on along the minus strand of NC_137456.1, from coordinate 245,278,556 downwards.
ATGGTGCATTAGCAATTCTTATTGCAGCTTGTCGAAATTTTGGGCATCACCCAAGCGCTATGCAGATTTAATATAGCTTTTCAATAACATTTCTTTTGAGCTGTTACATCACAATACATATCATGTGAAGTGAATGTTATGCAAAAGTGTAACTGAATAAACACTTGAAAAAATGCTATTTATTATTTTGTGGCAAAGAACTAATTTACTGCAACGTAAAAAAATGTATACATTTTCTTTTATTTTACAGGTATCCAATAATGAATTTCTCTTGTGAATGATATACAATTTATTTTACTTTGCATCTATGATCAGTTTTTTAAATAATTTGTAACGGTGTATTGCAATGCGAAATAAAGTTATTCACTGAAAATGACACGCTAAGAAATAAGTCTTACACTAAATCACAAAATTGTATTAGGGTAGTGAACATACCCCGCATGGTAAAATAAAGATGTCTAAAAGTTTGGTAACGGGAGGCTTAAAGCCGTCGGGCTGCCTTCATCATAGCATATATAAAATCGATGAATCAAGATACTGGATACACTACTATCACTTGTATCTCGTTAATGACCGCACTTGATTCTTGTTGCCTTCAACGCAGCGCGGATTGTCTTAGCAAATGATTAAAGTAAACATCTTTGGCAGCATAGTTGTTCTTAAAAATAATCAGAGCGTTTCCACTTAATGAAGGTTTTAAGAAGGTTCAAATGTTTACAGTTGGTGCTTCTTCTGCACAGAAATCCTAATATCAAGAATTCTAATTATACATAATACAAGACACTACTTGATTATTACCAAATGTATATCTTATTCTATTTTAGAACGACGTTACCCAAAATGTGAAACTGCAATAAAAAAGGCTTCAAGTCATACAGCTAAAATATTGTTGCTTATCGACCGATATATATATATATCGACCGAGAACTTATATTCCAGCTATATAGTCCGCATACACATTTGTATGTATAACGGTACAAGTAACTGTGACCAGCAAATTAAGAGAATAGTTGCTGAGATTTGGAATGTAAAAGATATGCTATAATTTCAACTTGTTCGGATTCAAGCTATCAGAAAATATAACTTTCAATGGAAATATGGAATATTTTTTCTTGTTACCCTATAGTGGGCAGTGTTGTTTTCAAGCAACATCGCATTTTATCGCGTTATCCGCACGAATTACAACTTCAGTGATCATTTAATTCAAACAATATTCATATATATGATTTGCGGGTCGCTTCTTTAGATACTTCTAATCTTCGTGAACAGGGGAGAGTTAAATTTAGTCTTGTAGAAGATTTATCTCCTACGTTCCACCAAAGTTGTTTTTTTATTTTTTATTTGTGGTTTCTTGCTCTGTAGAAAGATATTTCAACGAAGCTGTTTTCAATTACTGAGAGTATTCTTGAAATGAAATGAAATCTTTGAGTTTTACGTCCCGCGGTTATGCCGGTTAGACTAAAGGAAACGGTGTTTATGAAATGAGTGAAATGGTGGAATGAATAAAGTGGGAGGAAACAGGAGAATCCCGAGAAAACCCACTGACACGGCGTTGGTCTTCCACAAAGGTCATTTGGCGGGAGCAGGGCTTGAACCCGGGACCCCATGCACCAGAGGTGAACGCTCTACCACTGAGCCAACGCGGCCGCGTGACAGTATTCTTATGATAGTTTATTATAAGAAGGCAACGCTACTCCGTAGCTACACACAAGACCTGTTTTATCCCAATGTTGCCTTGAAATAAGCACTCTGTATTTTTTTGAAAGTATTAAAATACTTGAAAAAATGCAAATTTTTATCAGGAAGACATGGCTCAACCAAAGCAAACTAAATGTTTTAATGGTAATGCTATCAATGCTCGCCTATTAAAGGATTAAACTAGTAATAAGAACTTGTATCATCCTCATCATATTTGTTGGTTTCCAACATTGAATAGTCAAAACGATATACCATACTTACCTTTATTGAAGAAGATTGGTGGTGAACATCTGCAGGATCGTATCAATTTTTTGTATATGCAGTCTACTTTGCACGCTTCTAGTGTATAAAATGGGCTTGTATCTAGTTTATTTTCGTGTCGATAATAGCATTTCCTCTGGTAAGGTGACAAGCGCTCAACATTTACTGAACTTACGATTTCAGTTACTTCATACAATACACTAGTAACCATAGGGCCAATCCTTGGATTATTCAAAAGATAATTTGTTCTCTGGGGATACTCATATGGAGAACTCAGAAATACCTATAGAAAGAAAATTAGAAGTTACCTCTAAACTCACATTTGAAATCGTAGTTTCTTAATAGTATAAGCTGAAAATTCATTGAAATTATGTTGCAAATTTATAACAATGAAATGTTTTATCATTGTGCATTTTCTACTAACGAATATTTTTCATTATTCAACTTATATTCAAACATTTTTTAAATCGTTACCTAGTATCATCGTAATAAAAAACCTGCGTTTGTAATACTCATAGTAAGAGGACAGCGATATAAGTGAACTGTTTATATTTGTAAATTCCTTCAGAGTAAAAATGCTGATCCTGAAAGAGCTCACATTCTTTTGAAACCAGCGCATGCCAATCTAACATATTTACGAGAACATGTTCCTGAGCGAAATTCCTGAAATTGCAAAGACTTGGAATATAGCATGTAACATGAAACACGATCGTGTACGAAAAGAAAAAACATTTTATGACGAAAGCTCTTCTGACTATACAGTAACGGATTCATTAAAGATATTCAAAATATCCGGTTTCAACATTCTGCTTGATATTGTCCTGATTCAAGTAAATAAAACAGATTCAGGATTCTAAATTTCATACGTGAACCTTTCTCATTTTTGTCAGCCAAGTGCTTGAAAGAACGGACTTGCGATCAGATTGCAGAAAGAACACAAACGTTCATTGACAAGTGTTAGGACGATATTTCGGGATACATCTTAGATCAAATATTAATATTCCGTTACTAATTTTCGTCGGAAAATTGACGCAATGCAACTTTTGTGAATAACCGAAAAATATTGCCTATAAAGTAGTTTGCTGGACTTGATTATTGCTTTCCAGCTGTACCTCACACTTCCTGCCACAACTGCTGCATCAGAGAGAAGTTTTTCAGAATTAACACAGACACACACACACACACACACACACACACACATATATATATATATATATATATATATATATATATCAAGAGTTATTTACAGAGCACCATGACAGAAGGTAGATAGCGTGCACTTGCCATCCTGAGCATCAAACATGAAGAAACCTGAATAAAATTATAGATAAAATGTGCTCATGAAGAACCGAATATTTATCGTGTAGATACTTCTTAAACAAATTGTGTTCTATTCCAAGTGCAATACAGTGATAGTAATTCTACAATACCTCTTCTTGGGTTTACCACGTGTATTTGTGCGTTCCGGCGAGAAGATACAAAAGAGTTTCACTTCTCTTTTCTTCTATGCAAGGAGAGTACTATGTTTTACGTGAATACACAAAAAACATTTCACTTTAATTTTTCTCTGTGTGGAATGTAGTTAGAATATATTCCGGTTAACCGAAACCCGAATAATCCGAAATCACAAGTCGCAAAATAATTTACTGTACTGAAAGGTAATAATTACGAGGACGAGAGCGCGCTAGAAATGGGTATTTAATATGTTATAAAAATAAACTATTATAGTACCAACTACATTTAGATGTACTGTAGTCCTAAAAATGATCATTTAATTTCAAAATCTAAAACCAGTAGCGTAATAGAACTTAAGTCCTAACTCGGCCTCAACACCATGTGATAACAACTGGTAGACTTACGTCCCTCTGAGGGACGAACAGGTGGTCATCTCATTACGCCATTCCCCAGCAAGGGTATCACTCCTCAGTTTTCCTCACGACGCTGCGCGGATGCCAAAAATTTGAAGAACTCCAACCACGGATTAAACCCAGGATAACATGGACATGAACCCAAGTCTGTAACCACTAGGCTCTTGTGCTCCTAAATTTAACTTTAATACACTAAGTAAGTGTAGCCTACAATGAGAGTTTTGAAGGAATTTGATCTTCAAAATATTTCAGATAAATAAAAAAATGTAGTAAAGGCTAGGTAACAGGTGTCTATGACTTGACAAATAAAAACCGAAATAACTCCTCTACTTTAGTTCGCTTAACTGTGGATATACTATATTATTATTATTATTATTATTCGCAGAAATTGTAATATAGTGACAACACTGTTAGCATTGTAAAATGTTACATTAGTACGAGGGTTAGGGCAAAAGTCGTGGCAACTATTTTTTTTCTTGAAGATACCAGTCCGGTTGGAAAATGTGACATATACAGACGAAAGGACAAGGTGTTAAAGAATGACAACAAAGTACGCATACAGTTGGCATGACAAACCTGGGCCTAAAAACACTCAAAGTAGTTCCATGCGACTTGCACCGATCGCTGCTAACGATGTGGGAAGCGTTGAATACCATCCGCCCCAGCATTTGCCGCACCCTGTGTGAATCGGTCACCTGTTCGCACACAGCATTAGCAATGTCCTCGCGTGTTGCAAACCGCCTACCACGTAATGGTTCCTTAATCTTTCGAATGAGATGAAAGTCACAGGGCGAAATGTAAGGAGATGACGGTGGGTGCTCCAATTCTTCCCATCCCCAACGTCGTAGTAGCTGCCCTACAGACTCTGCTTTATGTGGTTTTGCATTGTCGTGCAGGATTATTGCACTGTCCACAAGATTCGGACGTTTTTCCCGAACGCCACGTCGTACCTGTCGTACCAGGAAGTGCCTGTAGTACTGTGGGGTCACGTTTCTGCCATTTGGAACAAAGTGGCAAACAATGACACCCCTGACGTCATACGAAACGATCACCCTCAATTTGACTGGGGACGGATTCTGACGGAACTTCTGCCTCCTCGGTGATCCAGCATGTCGCCAAACCGCGGACTGACGTTTCAGTTCTGGTTCGTATGCCCTGGCCCAAAATTCATCGATGGCGATAATTCGTGACAAGAATTGATCGCCGTCCTGTTGCCAGCGTACAAGGTGGTCGGAGCATATATAGCGCATCCACCTTTGAACTTCCGTCATTGCATGCGGTACCATTGGATGCGATTTTGCGTAGTTGTAGCTCATTATGCAATATCCTGTGGATGGTGCGTTTCTTGACGCCACTTGCCTCCGCCAACTCCAGTAGCGTCCGTTGTCTTCATCCAGGAGCTGCTCGATGATGACATGTGCCACGTCGGTCCGCACACTGACAGGTCGTCCCGAACGTTGCTCATCACTGGTAGACACACGTAATTGCTGAAACTTTCCTACACACCGTGCTACTGTCCGGTATAGTAGAACATTATTCCCAAGGGTTTCCACTAATTCACTGTGACGTTCCATCGCATTTCTCTCTCAGAGAACAGCTATTTTGATGTAAACGCGCTGCTCAACATGGGTTGCTTCCATTTCGCACGACACTCACTAACTGACTGATTTCACAGCCCTCACTGTGCTACTACCAGCTATACAGAGCCATCTGTTGTTCTGAATACAAACTATGCCTGCAGAACTTCCACGCGACACATAGAAGTTTGTGATGCGCTCACATATCTGCAAGAAAAAATAGTTGTCATGACTTTTGCCCCAACACTCGTATAAGAACTGTAAATGACGTTCGAGTAACACCTGGCCTTTGGTTTAGTTTTTCTGGAGGGGGCGAATTTGGTATTCCCGCCACTGCTCACAGATCATCGGGAAAATATTTTAACATCCTTCCATGAATTCTTAAAAATTCGTTTTAACTCACAAGGTACATTCGCGAGGTGTTTCCCCGGGATTCGTGTAAAATTGATTCAATTCCAAAGTACTCCGGGTCAAAATGTTTATTGTATAAAATTTAGGTGCTCATACCGGTAATTAGTTTTTTATGGGACTTGATATTCCAAAATTCAATCATACACTACTATAACGCTAGCACACAAAATTGCTTTTAGTTTCTTCAGATGTAACTGGATATGAATGTGGGCATACGCGAAACAAATTGGATCAAGTACTGCTTCCCTGATATATGTTATCCACCACAGCCACCATCTTGAATCCACCATATTAGATTCCACTTTCGAATTTGCAAATTCGAATACGTGCATGGTATACAACAAATTCATCTATAGTTTTGTCAGAAATTCATTAGTGTATTTAGTTTTACTGCAACTGGTACCGTTTGCAAGGTATTATGTTCAATGTCAGGCACTTCATGAATATTGAACCAAATAGAAAGTTGTGTAGGGCCCGGTATGTATATCTATGTAGTCTTTTACGTGATTTATCGTTGACGAAATATTCTGTGAGGGTTCATGCATACAGATACACAGGCGTCAATACCGAAATGATAGGTCGTCACCCAAATCTGGATGTATCCTGGATTTACATTAGGCATTTTGATCACAATACATAATATCCTTTTAACTATGAGTTACAGAAATCTAATAAGATTATGACACCAATATTGTAAATAGTTTGTTTATACCTACAATAAATTTCCAGTTAGAAATCGTCTTGATTTGTCAACATCAAAAACGAAAGCGGAACTGATATTTCTCTGCAATGTATATTCACGAAGTATCTGGAGGGATTTAACATGGAATACCTTCCAAACAGTACTAAAAGCTACGGTAAAATTCTATACACCAATAAATTTCCGAGAAAATTCTACATGAATCACTTGCACTTATTTCCATTTGAAAAACTGAAAGTGGAATTCTATAATGCGGGTCCAAGATGGTAGCTGGAGTGAGTATCATGTATCAGAGATGCAGTGCCTTATCCAATTTGTTTAGGATATGAATACATCCAAAGAAACTAAAAGCAATTTTGTGTCCGAGCGTTATAGTATAGTATGATTGTATTCCGGATATATGATCTCCCATAAAGATGCGAATTAACGGTATGGACCGCTAAAATTAGTTTTTATACGAATCTCGAGGGTACAATGCACCTTGTGTTGAAAAAGTAACTATATTTTCTGCAGAATTGAATGGATATACGTAGGAATTTAGTCATCGATTTGCATCAATAAATGAACCAGATTTTGACGAACTACAAGCCTTCTTCAAATTCCATCTGCTTGAACTGTCAACAAAGCGAATTTATCCACCCAAAAATTGTAGTCCAGTAAGGAAATGTGTGCAAATTAAGAAGTGATAAACCATAGGTCATCGATTTGAATACATGCTAAAGTCTATATTTTTTCAGGAGTGAAGATATGAAAGAATGAAAATGATACGCATGGTATCTTCTATAGATACCCACAGGTCAGAAAAGAAAATATTCGATAATGACGTAATTTATAACCAAAATGCACGCTTAATGCCTAGAGAATCGCCTGCGTCAGATACTAGAAAATTGGTTAGCAGTCCTACCTGTCAGTTTATGTGAAGAGAAAACAAACAACATTTAACAGATGGAAGGTACGCGTTCTTTTTCTTTGCTGACAAAGGAAGAACATGCTAAATTATAATGTTTGCTCAACAATTGAAATGTTTTTTTTTAATAATGATTTTACTTCCTAATTGTAAAGTTGACAAATCTCTATTCACAATAAAGTCAATTTTACTAAAATTTATTTGGACTGAAAGTTTATTTTGAAAGATATGAGAGGGGACTGTAATTAAATAAAATCATGTTATCTATAGGTATTATAACAGGAAAGATCAAACTTAATAAAGAATGATATATAGACCCTACTATTGTTTAACATTTTAAATTATTAAATGCATATACATATTTCTGGCTTTATTCATATACTCAAACAGATATATAATAATTTGAAATATTATGTAGACTACTTACGAGTTCATGAAATATAATCTTGAGAACATAATCGTAAGGAAATTATCATATAATCTATCTTTCCTTCCCACTGGTATAGAATCTTAGGCGCCCGTCTTAGCTGCACAAGGTTCTGGGTTCAATTTATGGCTTGAATGTTTTGAAATTAGCACTCATAAAAGCAGTTCGGAATAAAGAACAATTTTGGTCTAGATCTGATATATGTTCGGTGCTACAAACAGACACTAAGATTAAACTATGCAACATAGGCTGTTAGGAAGCGGCCATATTGCAGTTTAGTGGCAGCACTTGCGGTTCAGAGGAGTTAAAACGGCGGCTGAGACAACTCCGCGCGTGACATTTCGGCGGTAGTAGGTACATTACCACGAAGCGGGCGCCTTCGGAAAAAGTGTAAAGTCGTTGGCGGGCTGCAGTCGAAACTGGCCAGAGGACTGTTGTTTTACCGCTAATGGCCGCTGGTGAGCCGAGAGTGAGTCGCCAGGGATTGTCAATGGGGATGTTTATTGCGATGACCTTTCCATTTTACTTATTGTCTCAAAGGTGGTATGTGGCAACAGCCATATATGACGTAGATAAATTGTGTCGAATTACCCCATCTATTCTGTATAATCTAAGTTTTCAGTAGAGGTATCAAAGATCACGCATACGGTTTTTCTTCACCATAAAACTCACTTGATGCCTGCTGCAATCCCAAGCACCATAGGTCATGCACTGAGCTTCCGTAGCCACTAAGATGTTTGAAAGAAACTATATATATATATATATATATATATATATATATATATATATATATATATATATATATATGTGTGTGTGTGTGTGTGTGTGTGTGTGTGTGAGAGAGAGAGAGAGAGAGAGACGAGAGTCTTTCCTTGATGACCTTCTGTCTACGAAACTTCTCTAATCAGTTCTACAGACGGGATATACTGAGAAATTACTGTTTAGTATGTATAGCTGATTCATAATAATTATAAAAAGTTTGACTTCGCAAAATAGATTATAACATAATAGTTGTAAATATCTGCTACCTAGATTTTTGAGTGTATAAAAATATACCAATTAAATAATTGTTTTAAAACAGCTTTCGGACATTAGATCGCAATCTCGTCCAAAGTCTATAGCTCAGCTTTATGTCCTGAGGAGAAAATGCTAGTATACGATTTTCCACGAATACCTAGTTTGTAAGAAAAGAACCTATTTGTAGAGTTTTCTAATCAAACACTCATTCACGACTTTCTACATCGTTGTCAAGGAATCGAGACTAATTCTTTGCTTTGGATAAATACAATAATATGCGTATAACTGAAACTTGGGGGGAAAACTTGGTGTTTCCCGTGCTACAGATTACATTTTTAGAGAAATTATAGGGAAACTTGTTACGTAGCTCGAAAAGCCGACAAGGGCAATCAAAGAATCTAATCCCTAACCAAGATCATAAGTTGATTAATGTCAGCAATCAAAACCCTTTTATCACTACCTTATAGTTAACGTTGGCATCACATGTCTCTGGTTTCGTTTGTACACCTCACTCCAAACATGCCTGTCTTCAGGCCTGTCAAGCTGTATGCAAAGTGCAATTATCACACACCCATAAAGTAAACGAACTAGCATTTGCTGAGGCAAATATTAGTCGTAACTGTTACAGAGTAATATTTACAGGCGATAAGGTATTTGCATAATCGAATCTTGGTGCAACACTTGTCTACATATCTCTGTGGAAATGATATGATCCACAGCAAACGTTTCGCAAATATCGATTATCTGATGTCGCTACTGGGATGATTATGTAACGGTACAGTAACATACATTCCCTTATTTCTAATGAGGAAATATACTGAGTTTCACATTTGTAACTGAAGAGGCTCCTGAGATACTGTAGTTTTGACATAGATGCTAAAATCAACTTACTCTTCTCAAGACAATGCCCTTCAGAAAAATAATACAATAAAAACCTAAGTTTGGACAGAATTCACACATGAACCAAAAATAATCACAATTGGTCTAGAGGTGTAGGATGTGTTAACCTTGAAAAGGTTTTGCATGTCATTCATATGCATTATCACTGCTTGGAAACAATTATATTTTGTAATATATACACAACTGCTCTGGTGAACATTAATCAGTCATAACCAATTACAATTGATCAATAAATTGAAAGTAATTCTATGGAAATCAATTGCAATTGAATTAGTTACCAATTAATTTCAATTGGAATTGAATGACTGAATTCAATCACAATTTCTTTCCACTGTAAATACTTTCAATCGATTGATTAATAACAATTGATTTTCATTTATTAATGACAAAATGCAATTAACAATTGATCATTAATTACTTCAATGTTAGTTGCAATTAACAATTAAATTTACAGATAATTATTAATTCAAATCAAATTTACCAAAAAGTGCTCAGAACAATCTTTTTGTTTGATACGTCGTTCAGATAATATTTCTAAAACTTAAATTTCCGATTTTCGCATTTCATTACTTTTCTTCATACATTGCCTATGTCTATGTATCATTTTTTGTCACTATTTACTTGATGTTAATAGTAGACAGTATCGATATATATGAAGTTTTCAACTGTTTTCCAACAATGTTTTAATCGAATGTTAAAACGAAACTTAAGAAAACAGCAGAGTTTGTAATATTCCAACTTTAATCTGCCACGTTATAACTCTGTTCACTAACCACTTTATTATCGTTGGAAATACCGTTTAAAACATTTTTCTTGTATTAGAAAGGTAATTTTGTATGTTTTGGATTAGGATGGAATAAATAATGTATTATAGTAATGCAGCTTTACAGTAATAATTATTAGAGCAACTTACAATTAGACATCTACTGTTTTTAATCATATTTGGGGAAAAATATAGTTTTCTTTAGATAGATAAATAACTACGTACTGGTTTTATTAAAATTTGAAATCTGAGGATGTTGGTTTGTTATTGTAACGAAATATAATATTTCTTTCTTCATAAGAATACATTTGGAAGTTAATTCTTTGGTTCCCCTAAATTAGAAATGCAATAGTATATTAGTAAAGTAAATACTATATAAACATGACAATAAAAGAAAAGTTCACAACGTATTTTACAATGAATTTGAGCTAAATTCAGTTAACAATGAATTCACAATGGTGTTTTGAAACTTCACCTGTACAGCGCTACAGTGAATTATTTTAGGATATCTTCAATTTTACACTCTTTTGCATTTTATCGTAGCATATTTACGCTTCTGCTACTCCAACAACATTAGGGAATCACTGGTCATTTCTTGGTTAAAGGTCTTCAGCCTTGCTTACATACTCCTCACTTCCAGTTGTGTGTTCACTCACATCTATATTATCTTCTTTGTGTCATTTTCCTCCGTTCGTTTAAGATGTTCATTTCTACTTTACTCTTTTGCCAGACTGTATCAGTTTGTTAACTCTGTCGACCACTTTTCTGTCCATTTTTTAAAAGATAATAATGTTTATAAAGCTTAAAACATCTTCAGCTCAAGAGTCACCTGTTGTGCGGACTGGGAAAAACAATGCACGTTTAGTCGCGCGCGGTGGAAAGCACTTCAGAGTCCTAAATATTCACTAGTAGTTGCACTAAACAACAGATAGCGGAATGATTGAGCAGGAATGTTCGGGAAGGTGCGGGGGAAGAATAGACGGACGGTGGAATCCGTCTTACAAAGAGGGTGGCCACACCTCACAAAATAATTTTAATGAGGTTCTTTTGACCGAGGCCCGACTTCTCGAAGGTTAAATGAAATTATGCATGCAACTCCGTTATGCTAACTACTACTCAAAGAAAACCTCACTCTAGAAGTATTCCATCCGTGCACATTTTTGCTTCGTTGAATGGACTCTTAAAATCACGATTGTTCTATCACAAAGATTACGATTTCATTTGTGTTTTGTATTATTTTTATTACCTTTTCGTATATAGCAATTACACATCTATCATATGTCATATTTTATTGCTTCACGGTACCCTCCAGATATTCAATATGTCTGCACTAAGTGGTCACGTTACTCTGTAGCAGAATGGAAGCAAAATTGATTTCCCTCTAAGCACAGATAAGAGAGACTCAAAGATGTGATTATTGTTTCTAACTTAGGTATTTTCGCCCAATAGGTATCTATGACCAGAAATGTCAATATTGAGCATGATGAATAACATGTTCTTTAGCGAAGATACAGACGTACTGATTAGACCAGAAATTTTAAGAGTTGAAGATGGTAGAGAATGAACTAGTTGATCATGGCATCAGTAGAGAAATTCTTATAATATGTGACGATATTGTCGCAGCCCAGATACATCTGTGTTACAGACTCTGTTGCACAAGAATACAACCAACCCTTGTACTATTGTTTAGCAGAATATTACTAATGATCAGAACATTTATCAGAATTTTTCAACAATTGGCGTTAAAAATGGAATTAACTGCTTCCTTTTGGGCAACACAGGAGATCTGTACATTCTGCGTTCTTCAGTTCCTAGAGACCATATTTCTTGTTTGACATTAAAATATAAGGAAAACCTTCAAAAATCATTTTACCATATGCTGCATTTAATTATTTTTTGAAAAGTTAATAAAGAAGTTCAAAAGTTAATGACAACCTTAAGGCTCTGAAAAGTGTTTGGAGCAGATATCAGTGAACATTCGATTCTATAGAATACGTGAACCGGTTAATAATTTTATATCACCCATCAGTTCAGTGTATGTATTCCCAATTGTGCTAATGCATCTGTTCATGTAACTCTAGTTATTTTTCTTCTACTTTTAGTGCTAGTAGATGGATTTTCGTATTTACTTTAATGAAGTTCGCCGAAATACCATGGTATTCTCAGTGCTGAATAATTTAGTTTAAATTTATATGTATGTTCATCGGCGCTCTGATCAAACCAGTGACATGCTTTTTAGAGAGGAATACAGTTTATCCTCAGAGATGTATCATAAAGTTTTCCCTTGGGGCTACGTTTTGTTATAACTACTCACTATTTAGTTAAATCACTTGATATGAATTAAGCATTTGGTAGTTAGACGATGGAACAATTGATGGTAAACGCGAAGTTGTTGTTGTTGTATGTTCATTCAAGTCTCTCGAAGCCTGTAATAAGTTGTTGCTATTCGCCGAGATCTTAAAACGCAAATGAAGTGACACTTTCTTGTATAATTTGTTTTCACCCCGCTGCTAGCAAGATTAATGGTTCCTGATGCCCAAGACACTTTGACTTTTTAAGGGAGGAAAAATTTCTTGTGTTTCTGTATCTACATCTATTCTAATAAAACTCATACATATTTCTATCCAAAATACTTAAATTTCGCCAGTCCTTGGTACTTTCCCACCTGGATATGAACATTATGAGGTGTGCCTTCCCTAATACTAATATTATTTTAATTCAAGAAAAAATCATTCGTTATTTGTTATCTAAATCAGGCTCCTCATTCATAAATTGTCCCTTCTGACTTTGTTATAACACATGCATAGGTCATAAAGCCTTCGATTCGGTTTGACTGTCATTTAAATTTTGTTTCAACCTATTTAGAAGAAAACTTTTGTTAAAATATCTTCGGTTTAATTAAATAGCCGAAAACAAACTAAAAAGAATGCGTGCTTAGAAGTAAGACAAGGAAAATAATGTAGTTTAATAATTGCATTATTACGGGTATATTTAAATTTATATAATGTAACGATCACGAAGAAACGTTAGAACTAACTCCAACAGTGGGTCTCATTTGACCACTTTAAAAATTACTTTAAAACAATTTTAGAATGTAGATTGCAGCGGAGAGTTTCTCTCCTAAATATTGGTATCATACTGGAGTGTATCACTTCTCTATCCTCCACTATTTTCTAGAATGATGAAATGCATATGTAACAACGTTATGGAATAATGGTAGTATATATATTTACAAAAATATTTATATTGTGTATTTAACATATATTTCATACATTTATTAACTATTTTCTGTATGAAGGTAAATATTTAACTTGGTAATACGTTTAAATCAACAGTATTATATCAAGTGTCGAAATTGGAAAATATGTAACTTGCTTTTGTCGACAAACCAACTATGTTCTGATAGTATGTGCTTTCTATAACAGAAATTAATGTTGACAATTTTATTTAAAGAATAACCAATTAATAAAACTCACCTGAGAGTTATTTTGCACAGAATTCAGAACAGTAGCGATAAATGGACTCTGCTTCAGAAACGTTGTTCTTTGTACGGACTCAGTCATCACATCGCTAGAAAATGAACAATTATATAAACAACATAGTACAAAACTTTGCAAACATAACGTCATTAAAATATTTCACAACACGTTAAAGCAGGGATGCAAATCAGCAAAAAATTTACTCGCCCACGAATAAAGCTACTAGCCCACATCCCACAAAATAAATAAGTTACTTACCTTCGATACGATATTAAATACTCATCCGCACCGACGAACAACTCGCCCAAGGCGAGTGGGCGAGTGGTTATTTGCACCCCTGTGTAAAAGATTGAAATACACAATCCTTTTTTTAAAAAAAATAGTATATAAATATCTCAGAAGAAGATGATTGCATTACTCTCATAATATAAAACATATTCGCACCGAAATATATTACTGGTTATAGAGTTATGCAAGTAAGTATTCCAAGAGAGAGTATGACCCCTTGTATGAAAGTAATTAAAAAGTAAGAATATATATATATATATATATATATATATATATATATATATATATATATATATATATATATATATATATATAATTTAAAATCATGTTGAACTAAAAATTATGATGAACGTATTGATTGAAGAAGTTAATTAATGATTTAGTACCTCAAATATTGATTCCTTAGTAGTGTCACCTCACCTCTAGATAATTTTGAATATACTGTCACCAAGTCATTTTGAAATTTGATTTAAGCCAGTGAAATAAAGCGATAAGATATAATTTAATAATTCACTTCGAAGGTCAGCTTACAAGAGAAGGTGAAGTATGTACAAATTAAACTGAGTTCTAGTTTATTTTGTATGGTTCGATTCCATGCAATATATATACATATTATTTATATATTTACACTATAAGAAGTTACCATATAATAATATTTTATGCTATAGCATCACTTTATGTTTGAATATATGTATCCTGTGTACTTCATTTAAACATGGAAAATTTTCTGAGTTTGGGTTCAACAATATCATCACTTCTATTCAATATTTATAAAAATATAATTGTTTCATTAAATAACCATTTTTTCTTACCAGAATATCCCAGCTATCACCGGACTGTAGGAACTAAGTGGGAACATATATCAATTTCTTAATTTATTTTATGATATTTTTTTGATTGATCAGAAAGGAAAGAAATAAAAAAACCGTCGTTGGAAGTTTCTTGATTTCGATTAGTTTTTTTTTTCACTATCAGCATAAGTGAAATATTTGTTTTCAATCATCCATTAATTCAAATACTATATTCACCGACAAAATAAAACTGATTATCCAAAAAGAAGTATATAACTGCTTCTTAACTCAACTGCAATTCGTTTGGTTTTTTAATGCGATGTAAGGTGTACTCACAACTAAATTTCAAAGATCAATAACACCATGAATGGCTACCAAAGCGGAGTGATGCGTTAGCCCTGATTATGTAAGACAGTGTAAAGTTTGAGAGATTTATTCACCGCACCGCATTAAAACTAAGATATAGAAATAATTACTCGGTGGCATATCACGTAGCTTTTAGGACACTTTCATTGAAAACTTCACTTCATATCGATTGTTCTACTTCATCGCTTCGAGACTATGCTTTATAGGCTAAGTAAGCGTTAAGAGTTTACATAGATAACGTATGTAAAGTCTTAAGTCTTGTATGATACGATAAGTGGAAAGATTCCATGATGTCCTCGTGCAATGTGCTACAAACATATTACAACTAGTACATTCAGTCACTTTAGTTCATGTCAGTCCACAGCAGAGAGATAGACATTGTTTTCAAAACAACCGAAAATCCTTGTCCTACATAATATTTTACATTTTACTTGATTATTCATTTCTCTAACCGCAACTTTGCTTGATTCATTAAACATGCGAAATATATTATGGACACAAATATGTCAATGTAAATTTATAGTGAGGTATATAAATAATGAATTGTTACCAAAGCCGTGAAACTCACGGGTTACTAACTTTATTGTCATAATTGCATAATGAGATATAATGGACAACGAAATTCATTGCACGTCTTGGACATAAGGGAGTTTTATTACTCTCTTGAAAAATGATAGATTGAATTATGCAATATTGAATTGAATGGTAAGATATTTGTAACATTTCGTGAGGCAAAGCAGTCCGTAGCTGCAATACCGTGAGTTTGATTCGAATTGGCTGAAGGGATATGAACATTTCTGTCAAAATGCCTTCATAAGAGTGAACACACATAACGAATGTCATTTTTTTTTGTTTTTGCAGCTTAGTGCTTTCTGTGTTCAAAAGACAAATCTCAAGTATCAGTTAAAGATATTGGGTAATAACAATCAAGTTTGAAATTTTATTATACAATAACTGTGTGATAGACATTTCAATAACAGCAGTATTCCTTGCTTTACACTGTACGCATTATATTACTTTATAAAATATCGTTAGGAGTATATACCTAAGTGTTAAATAGTAACATTTTTATACTATATAAAATGTATTTCCATTTTCATAATACTTTAAACAATTGATGTGGATTGTGTGCAACTTTATTCTAAAATGTATGCTGTCCAGAATGAATTGAATATATGTTTTTATACTGTTTCAAAATCATTGGGAATTTTGAAAGTCGCATTAAAATATCTCTTAAATTATTAATATTTCATTACAAGTATTACATTTTCAAAAGTAAGATATTAAACGAAAATTTCCTAAGACAATATTAAGTTAGGTTTATACTTATGGTCAAACAAATTCAGTGAAAGATTCAACAAAAAATAAATATTGTGTATTTTATTTAATCGATTTGCGAATTTCCAGATGGACATGTGTATGTTGGATATTATTAAATAATTATCCATTTTCTCAACATATGACATTTCCATCATTTCAGTCCCTCACTTTACAATCGATGCCAGCACTTTATTTATTTCAGTACTGTATTGTTGACGATTACAGCAAAGTTTTGCAGATAATTCTAAAAAAAATGATTCTGTGTCGTAGTACAAGGTTTGTCCTAAAATAATGTCATACCTTTAATTGTGAAACGAATAAACGCTGCATCATGCATCGATCCTCAGGGATCGATGATTATGGAAATCAACTACCGAGTCAATGATGGCTGAATTGTGGCCCTCTCAGAGGTGAAGAGAGAGCGATTTTTTAAGCCTTTCTATCTTGTACACCGAACGCACAGTTAAATTGATGTAGGAATTGTAAGAAATTGTAGCTTACAGGAGAACAGAGAAACCCTGTTAGTTAGTCAACCAACATTACAGTACAGACATGATACGAAAGATGACATGGCAGAATATTATCCATTTTGAGAAAGAAATAACAGGTAGTTGAGCATCACTTGAAGAACCACGATGCAAATGGGCAGAAATTCCATACACGTTAAGTTCTAAAAAAACAGGAATTAATGCAAGGGAAATGTCGAATGTAATATGAATTATGTTGGACCAGAGAAAGTGTTAAAAGAGTGGGGAAAATTTCGAAACAACAGGAGGAAAGATGGGAAGAGAGGAACATAAAAAGTAAGGCATGGGGATAAATTAACTTTTAAAGCTTAGGAATGGACAGTTGGCGTCTTTGCCCCTGCTCCTCGATTTGTGTTGGCCTTATCTCATTTATGGGATAAATTCCTTTCAGTAGGAATCGTAGACATCACTTGTAGCACTTAATGCCTTGAAGAAAATAATTGGAAACTCCGTCGGGATATGTAAAATAACAGACACATTGTTAAATTGGCAATTAAATTCGGTACTGTCAACGAATTACACCGAGTTCCATTTGTAATTTAATCTTGAGAACGTACTCTTGCATCAACATATACATCGGATTAAATGGGGTTAAAATAGTCATTTCGTAAATCTACGAAACGAGGGCTAGTTCATGAAGGAGAAACTTACTCTAATCAACAATGGTATTTTGTAGCGTTCTTACATAGTGCCCAATCAGTATAAACTGAATTTCGAAATCCCCGTTTGGAAGCTTTGTTCGTTGCTAAGTGCTTAACAGGTTGAGTGCCAAGGCAATATCATGCACATTGTACCGAAGCCACATAACTTTCTTCACATTATCAGTTTCGTTTCACCCCACAGTTGCCAAAAATCCAGAGTTTGGTTAGATATGCAACTTGATGGCGTAATTATGCCAAAGTACTACTTTTGGTTCTCATGGCAACTGAGATTAAAATTTGCTCTTTTCCAATGAGTACAAAATTTGGTACTCGGACATAGTTACGTCTTGCACTTGCGGAACAATATGTTGAAAAATCTACTTTTTGAGGAATTTATTTCAATAGCACCATATATACTTACTTTAGATAAAAACACATAAGGACATAATATAAAGAACGTAATGTGGGAAACTTAACTTTAAAAAAATATTGATACGAGCTGGCTTAATCGAGTTATTGACATTAATGTAGGTATGCAAATTTATGTTTAGGGTCGTGGGCGAAAAGCAAGAGGGGGACGGTTGCAGACTTTTGAGGGAATACAACCTTATGACGTTGTAATAACTGGCAAAGTTTCAGCTTGTTACTAATTAGTCCCGTCAAAAGTCTACTTTTGCCTTTATTGACTTGACTATTAGACATGCTACGCATGGGAGAAAGAATATATTTAGGGCTAGAAATTAATCATATATACCTGGCGAATCTGCAGAAAATTTTTACTTTTAAGTTTTATGTAAACGTTTAGTTAAGAGCACTTAAATTTAGCCATAACTTTATATAAATCTCACACTCCAAGTTATGCTAGCTCGAAAGCATGCATGAGGTAAATTTTGGGAGTCCGTATCACGATTGACTAATTTAACTTCAACCACGTACTATATATAAATGTCGCTATAAGACACATTTCCCCAAATAATCGTAAAGAGAAGAATTTAAAGATTGAATGTTATGAAATACAGCATTGTTGCATTTAACTATAAAATATATTTATAAAACTAACTAAAACTAAACTTACAGCTATCACTACTCAAAAATTTTTCTCTTAATTTATGCTCATAAATTTATTTGTATTAAACAAAATAGTTAAAAACTTTTACATACTTGCTTGGTACGTGTCGCAATTGATTTACAAGTTTTGCAATAATATTTGTTATATTTTATTGCTATTATGTTTTATTCACGGACTTATTATGTAA
This sequence comes from Thermobia domestica, assembly GCF_964235325.1. Lineage (NCBI taxonomy): Eukaryota > Metazoa > Arthropoda > Insecta > Zygentoma > Lepismatidae > Thermobia > Thermobia domestica. The sequence goes on along the minus strand of NC_137456.1, from coordinate 245,259,359 downwards.
GAAAATTATATATTTTTTATTTAGTTTTCTATTCCTATGTTTCTCCTATCTTATAATGACCTACGAACAGCGTGATTATTCCACCTTCTAACATACATCTTTTATCATCTGCTTAAATGATTGCTAACTTCATTACTTCTATATTATATATATATCTTGGTTACAATTTATATTAATTTCCTCTAGTTATTATAGTACTTTGAATTGAATAAACAATCCTTATAGTAAGTAAGTGAGTTCTGTATATTACATTCTTTATATACAAGACTGTTCGTAGCATGTTTCGCTTTTTCACAACATTTCTCCAATCAAACTTACCTTCAGAATCATGATTTGTTAAATCGACTTGTGTTGCTCTAACCCAATATAGTTTTGATTTTAAACCACAAATCTTATTTTATAATTATAAGTTTAACTTTCTCTTTCATCATACCAAGTATTTCTTATTTATTTGAGATATTTTTGTCCTTAATATGTATATATTCACTTGTATCGAAAACCCTATCATATTATTTATATATTCATATGTGTCTCTTGTTTGAATATGATAAACAAAACTATTTCTGTCTGCATAACATATTTCTTTGTTTGCTTATACTTTGGTTTCATTACATTACAATGAAAACCATACATTAATTATGTTGTTAAGTCTAACAAACTCATTCAAAATATACCTGCTTATGGAATGTCAAATTGCTTTTGTTCAACACTATTTCACATATATTTTCTTTATAATCATTTTCATTTTTAAAGTTTGGTTCAGCAATAGGTTATTCTACTGAGGCTGAGTCACATTCTACATTTGCTAGCTTACACCCCTTTTAAATATTTTCACTATTGTCCCGTGCGAAATAAATATTTTATACCGTTTATACTTTTACTGTTTTTAACTTTTTAAATATTTTCATTTATCAGCTTCTGAAAATCTTTTGTCAAAATCATTTGTTACCGTTGTTCCCATCTGTGTATTTACATCTATATCATTGCTTAATCAATGTGATTGTTAAAATTCTGTTACTCGATCTATTTTCACGTCACTAAATATACAACCCGACAGGATAGGGAAATTGACATGATACAAATTTTCTTTGCCCGATTATAACGTTGAGATTAATCAGATTATACGTTTGCAACATCCTGCCGGCATCGTTAGTCGCCACAAACACAAGGAGGATGTGAAACAACAATTATCAGACGAAGTTGAAAACTTCCGTGACAAGAGGATACTATAGTTTATTCTTTGAATTGCTTGTACGATACTTCCCTCTTAATAGAACAATGTACGCATAACTTGACGGATAATCAAAGAAACCATGTTTCTCCTTCTGATATTATTTCTGTACTAGAAGGAGAAAAACAATAAGTTTCTATACTTGGACCAGAGAAGTACTTCCAACTTAAGCATCTATTTTTGTATCTTATGTACATAACCCCTAAATTGTGAATACTTAGTGTTTTTTACAACCCTTAATGATGAAACCCTGGTATCTAGTTCATACATATTCACCCTAAAGAACAACTTTATACATTTACTGGAACTTATCCATCAGCATTTCGCAAGTATTAAATTTCTAATATAAAGGTAATTTGACTCTTAAAATTTTTATATGCGTCGACTGACAAAAGCGGATGAACTTTCCTACTAAACCATAAGGAGGATCCCTACATTAGTCCACAATGCCTAGAATCACAATAGCAATTAGATATATTACATCAATTTTAGTCGGAACGGCAATTAAAATTTATCTTTGTTCGTATTGAAATTTGAAGGCGTTACTGTGTCACTAGGGTTGGCGATTGTATTTTAGCAGACCCTTTTAAATATGATTCTTTTTCCGCTTATCCTAATACAAGCTCTGCATAGTCGCAGACAAGCCTAGTTTATTCGAAAGGAAGCCTAGATTACCCAACGGCAAGCAAAGTGGAAGTCAAACTACGCTACTTGTACTTGACATTAAGTTTCCAGTATATCTAAATTTCCTTGATATATTCTTGCATGTCGCTTCTTTGGCCTGTCATTTGTTTGTATTTAGCTTAATTAGACTTGGCGATAAGAAGCCTCGCTTATACGTGACTTGCATTTGAGATTATTTGACTTGTGTTTCATTTGTGAAGACATTTTTGTAGCCATTCATGCTCTGATTTAACTAAATAGCTTTACATAAACTGGCAGCAAGCAAATGGTTTGTACAGTATAGCTTGCGACAAGTCAATTGACCTGCAATGGGAAGTCTTTCTAATGGTGCCCATACAGCTCCGAGAGAAATAATCCAACATTTGGTGAAAATCCTGGCCGTCTAAGGCTTTACGTAGGGATTAAATTACTTGAAGTATACGGATTAAATCACCATGTATACGGATTAAATCAGTGGAAATTTACCATTCGAACGGTATATTGGGACCACACTATATAGTAAAACACGTTGGATTCGTTGCTGCCTTATACTGAAAGCTCTTCATCCTTTATGACGTTGAAACCATCATTTTATATTGTCTCCTTTAAACCACAATTAATAGCGTTTCTTCCATTATACTTTTCTATCAATGTCTGTTTCATTTTTTCTCTCTCAAGTATGCTTTTCTTTCTCTTTTCTTCAATATATTGGTTTCTCATCTTGAGTAAGTTTGCAGAGGTTTCTCATTCTTTTTCACTGAATAAATCGCATAAATTTCTACATATGAAATAGTGAAAACAGAGTAAACAAAACTAATATTACGCACAAAGATACATACAGTAAACCTATAAAATATTAAATACAGTATAATGATACCAGATAGGTTTATATTGGTTTCGGAAGAGTTCCCTGAGAAAAGTTTTAACGCTAAGATCAAAATTTCTAACGTGTGTATAATGTGGTGTGATGGCGTGTTATGCGCCATTTTACAATAACATTTAACGAATATATAAACCTTTTATTAAAATTGAATTCACATCATTGATCATTGATTGCTATAGTGAACACAGCTTATTCAATATCAAATATAATTATATAAAACAATATATATTCACACATAAATGAAATAATTAACCAAAACAACATTTAAACAAATATTTTGTAAGATAAACGTTATATTGGTAATACATTGACTATTAAAGTCCTAAAATTGCAATACACAGAAATAATAAAATGGCATAAAATTATTCAAAATCCTAAATTTCAGTAATTTTCTTGCTTAAGTGACAAAGAGTTTAACTTATTGAAACATTTCAAACAAATTTAAAAACAAATGTCGACTCACAAAATAATTTCTTTGAACTTAACTTTTAGTTGAATTTTTAAAAGAATACGACGGAATTATTTCCTTTCCTTTTCTCCTTAACTTACCTGTTGCTATAACACTGGGAAGTCGTATTTTTATTAATAAGTCATCAATATTGAATTGAATATTATGTAGGCATTGACGTTAGCGCACGATTTCAGTAAGACATTTTCAATAATATATTTTACTAACATTGATGAACAAGTACCTTTCACACACTGGAAAAGATTTACTTGCATCAATCGCAAACAAACACTACATTAGGGATACACTATCCAATTCGTGAAATATCAAACAATTACGATAAACATTCTCTACTCATCTAGCATTTACAAACTATGTATTCTGGAATTAACGAGATGTAGTGCTGCCCTGCGTGGTTTCGCACCACGTTAAGGTACACATATGCTACGATAATTAATGTGCAATAGATGCTGCTGATGCTGTTCTTTGTTAGTCTTTCGCATTTTAAAAATTTCCCTAAATTGCTTATTGTGCTCTAATGCCAGTTTTTGAACGTACTTACACACAATGTAAAAGTGCCCAAATAGAATTACTTTGTTCACTCAATGAGCACCATCATATTTACATGCCTAGTTTAACAGCTCATTACAGGTAATCAGCTGTTTTACTTTGCAAGTAGTCGCGCAATTGAATTTTCGTTTCTCATAATTTTATTTTGTGAAGGTGTACATTTAACTTTAAAATTCGAAACTCTAATGAACTGAATTGGTTATTCACTTGACTCAATTGTTTATAGCCAAATCTTGATTTTACTAGTTACACGCCTTGAAATCTTCTTCGCTTGAACTACTGTGCTACAGAAAATTGGTTGATCATTACAAGTGGTTTCCTTTTGTTCCTTGACCTCGCTCTTAAATTTCGACTTCTTTGCTGGCATGTGTTTACTTTCAAAAATACGCTTGTTAAAAGACATATTACCTAATTGTCTGGCTACGATTGATGGTTCTGACATGTTAATGATGCAAGCGCCGTTGACTACGTAAAATACAATGCTCTTAGCGGGCCTACATTCTAACCTTTCACTTTGAGTTTTTGACTTCTCCCACTGTACTCGAAGTTGGTAAGAGACAGAATGGACGTGCAATATAAAACTGTAACTTACGTTAGACGACATGTACAGAACTAAAGACGAATATTAATTCGTTAAGCCACAAAAAAAAAAACAAAAAAAAAACTACATGGCTGCGACACGAAAATAACTACACCGAGTCCTCTTTATCACAAAAAAAAAAACAGTAATTAAACTTTCAAGCGTTCCTTCGCTTTTTCGACAGGATGGATACACGTTACACAACGTTACCATGTACTACATGTGACTCATTGGCATCCGATGCCGGCATTGCGACTACATTCGAAACATAATTGTCTATGAGTACTCGTGATCATCCTTCACTAATTACTATCTTTACATTGCCCGTTTCTATTTTCTTACTACCATCAATCTCATGGTTTATCTTGTATATATCCTTTACAATATGGTCTGCGAGTATTAAAACCATTTAGGTCTCTCTTATGCTTTGCACTCCTCGTTTAGCAAGGTTAACCTCGCGTTGTTGAGTTTTGTTGGCTGGCTTACATTTACACTGCACCGTCCGTATAGATTTACGTAACTCATTAAAGTCATCCTGTATTCCGCTAAACTACTTTTGCACTCACAGGTTCTTAGGTCAAGGCGTTAGTAGTTAGGTTAGGTTAACTACTTCGAGACTCACTTCCGTTATAGTATTATTGATTGTCATAATGTCAGTACTCAAGCCCTTTAATTTATTTTGTCATACAGCACGGTTTGGTTTGCATTCCGTCGCTAATTCGGCTAATCGTTCAGTATTTATTTCTAGTTTATATTATAATTTAGTAGACTTTTGATTTAACAGTTCTTTTAGTTGATTAACGTAATGCGGCACATATTAATGTAAACTATAGACGACAAATTCTAAATACAAAACGTAAACAACTGGGTTCAGCATACAAATCGTAAGCAAAGCAATTTCCTAACTATAAACACGAATAATGTCAATACCCTAGCTGTAGCCAATTCCTACTTGTTTCAGTAACTTTTGAAAAATTTCTTTCACTCTAAAATACATCAATTTAAAACATTTTATATTTAACCAAAATCTTTTAACAGGAATTACTCATAAACCAACCCTAACACAAACCGTTAACCGTAAAACCTTTTTTCAACACCTTTATAGATTCACATATAAAAAACCAAAGGTGCAAGTACTGTTATATGTCAACATATGTGTTTTTGTTGGTGTGTGTTTCTAGTCAGCTGATCCTATGCTAAAAAGCACGAACTATGCATTTTTCTATATATTAGGTCTATCTCACAAACAAAACGTATAAACAAATTTGAGTTAATCAACTATCATATGTTAACCTGTTCATGTACTATCCACGTCCCTCGAAGAAACATCAGTTTCCAGTGTTACGTGAGTCAAATTAATACTAAAAATTTCACATGAATACACAAATTACAGAACAACTATCCAGAGATTACTAAGGTTCTTTAAGGGTCCGACATTGGTTGAGATTGTGTTGTTGTGGCTGATTTTTATCGAAGAAATGAACAAAATACAACTTATATTCTGAAGACTGTAAAGTAATTATCTTGCCTTACTTTCTTTTTATTTATACCTCTTCTCTCTTTCTCTGCCTCTCTTTTTCCCAGTTTGCCACAACGAAACGATTGTCGTACTATGCTTATACTTACTTTCCTCTCAGAGTTGGGAACGATGAATTCTAATATAAGTACCGTCGATTTGTGTTAAATGAGCGTTCAGTGAAATTAACACAAAATTAGTACTAAAAATGTAATTCTGCAATTAAGTTGAGCTCGTTTACGTAATCAAATAATATATATATATATATACATCAATCTCAATGAGGCCTTTTCAATGTTAAACACAGAATCCCTGACCTTCACATTAACTTATTGTTCAGGGTGAAAGGGAAACACAAATGCTTTTCTGCAAGGCGCACCCAATGTGAAGCTAATTTCTCCAACAGTTGAAATATTTTGCAAATTTTTTCTCACTTCCAGAACTAAATAAAAACTACACCATTAAGTCAGTTTTTAAGTCGGTATATAACTTGAATGTTTGTAATGTAGTAATACTAATTTATTTATTTATTTATTTATTTATTTTGACTTATTTTACATGTCGAGGTTAAGGCTATATCTACCACCTAAACATGACACAAAATTGAAAAATCAAAGAATATAGCTAACAATAGCAAAAGAAAAAAAAGTTAGAGAGTAAAAAAACACACAAGAAACAGACTGTCACTTGAACACACACGCACACACACACGCAAATATAATATAGTGCTACACGAAAGTACATACATGTTATAATATGTAATAAGTGTTGAGCTTCATATATTTATGACAAGCTTCTCTATTGGCTCTTCTGTCTCTGTGTCCATTCAACGCTGCCTCGATAACAATAAATTATAAACTGCTCTTTTAATAGATGCTAAAGATTTTGACTCTCGTACCGAGGTTGGCAAAGTATTCCAATCACAACACGTTGAAATTATATATGATTTGGAGGAATAAGTTGATCTATGAATAGGAATTGCAAGTTGGCTATTAAAACGTGATCTTGTGTCCCTCTCATGGAAATCGCTTAAAAAATTAAGATAGGAAGATAGGAAGGTTCTGTAAAAGTAAGTGTTTTATACAGCAGTACCAACGAGTGCAATTTTCGCCGTTGCTGCATCTTCAGCCATTGCAGCTTTTTAAAGAATGGCGTAACATGATTTGAGAATTTTAAGTTAAAAATAAAACGTATACAAGCATTTTGCACTCGCTGCAAACGCTTTTGTAAATGTATATCAGCGTCAGTTAAGGCGGTGTCACAGTACTCCAAATGTGGTACCACTAGGGTTTGAACAAGAGTTTTTTTCAACTGTGTTGGTAAAAAGTTTTTTAATTTGCTGAGAGAATGAAGAATTCCAAAAGCCTTCTTGCATGATGCGTTAATTTGATCGGACCAAGTTAAATATTTGTTAAGTATGACGCCAAGATTTTTCACAGAGGAAGAGAAGGGAATATTTACGGCTTCTAAAGTTATATTGGGAACAAGTGAAGCATCTATTAACGTCGTTGCACGTTTGGAAGTAACTAAAATTGACTTTGATTTGACTGGATTTATAATCAAACAATTATTTGCTGACCATTTAGCCAAATTACTCAGGTCTTCGTTCATCTTTGTTATACAAGTATCTATTTGCTTTGGTGAAGAAGATAGATACAATTGAACATCGTCCGCATACATGTGATACTTACAGTGTTTTAGAGATTGTGCTAAGTCATTAATATAAAGGCAGAAAAGAAGAGGCCCTAAAACACTACCTTGAGGAACCCCACAAGGAACGTTACGCTGACCAGTAACTAAGTTGGCAACCACCACATACTGTTTTCGGTCGCATAAGTAATTTTGGACCCACTTAGCAGCTGAAGTAGAGAAACTAAATTTTTGTACAAGTTTCTGTAGCAAAATGTCATGGTTTACTAACTGGAATGCTTTGCTATAATCCAGTAAGGTAAGTATGGTTATCTCTCTCTTGTCCAAAGCAGAACGTATATCATCATTAATACTGGTAAGGGCTGTAGAAGTGCTGCAATGTTTACGAAAGCCGGATTGAAAAGTGTCTAAAAGGTTATAAGTTCGAAGGTGCTCACATATTTGATCACTTACAATATATTCAAGAGCTTTAGATAGGGCAGGTAATATTGAAATATGCCTTAAGTCTTCTGCAGATCGGACATCCTTAGTCTTAGGGAGAGGCAGGACTCGTGCTGTCTTCCAGAAGACTGGGAATGTTCCGGTAGTAAGGGAAAGATTAAATAAATTGGTAATTGGGGAGAGGACGAAGGGTAATATTTTCTTGATCAATGTTATGCTTATTTCATCAGCACCTATAGCAGTGGATTTTATCCTCTTAATTGCTTTCATTACATCATGTGGGGTAACACAAGTGAAAGAGAAAACATTTTCTTCAAAATTAGGGATTTGTCCTGTATTATCAGATCTTGCATTTATCTGTGAGCTAGAACTATCAATTCTACAGAAATAATTGTTAAGATAATCGGCAGAGAAAGGAGCAGCTACATCCGGCTGGACTCTTTTGCTGCTACGAATGCCAAGTAGCTTCAAATTTCTCCAAAGATGGGAGGGATTCTTCTTCTCAAACAGGGTGTATGAAAATTTTAATTTCGCATTACGCACGGCTTGATTACATCTATTTCTAAGGATCCTATATTCCTCAAATTTGTCATTTAAGTTAGGTAGATTCAATTTACGTGCTTTCTTAAATTTACTATACGCTCTGTCGCGACAAGCCATTAAACTTCGAATTTAATCTGTAATCCACGGCGAAGGAGAACGAGAAACACGTTTTTCTCTCAAGGGGGCATGAATGTTCAGAAGATAAAATATTAACTCATTGAAATAAGATAGTTCGTCATCCACAGACGGAAAAGAACTTATTAGAGCCAAGGCAATAACGCAGCATCACACAAGAGTGCTTCGTTGTTAATGTTGGCTAAATCTCTGTATAAAACCACTTTAGGCTTGAATCTTGGAGTCTTAATAGAATATCAAACAAAGATAAGATCATGACGCGAAATGCCAGGTACTGAAAATTGACCGAAATGAAGAACTCTATCAATGTCGGAAGTTAAGATTAAGTCAAGAAGTGAATCTGAGATGGTAGTATGAAACGTAGCTTCGAGCGGACAGATGGAAAAATTTAAGGGTGTAGTAATCTCGCGAAATGTTTCTACTTCACGTTTAGTGGACAATAAATCAAAGTTCATGTCCCCAAGTATGAGACTATGCATATAAAGTGGTGAGATACGAGAAATATCTTCTTCGAAATTCTTAAATGATGCACCTGGTGGGCGGTACACACAAGCCGAACGTAATTTTTGGCTCTCAATACATATCTCAACTTTGATGTACTCAGATTCGAAGCTATAATAACCACCTGATTGACAAAGAATTTTTGCGTCAATGTCATTTCGCAGAAAGATTGCAACCCCACCACCACCTTTGTTAATGGGATCGTTTCGGATAATTTTGAAGTTATTTAACAATACCAGATCATTAGAAAGAGTTGGCTTTAACCAAGTCTCGGAAACTAATATTGCATGCAAGTTCTCAACGGAATGAAAAATAGCTTCGAACTCAGTATAATGTCGGACAAGGCTCTGCGCATTAATGTGCACAGCATTGAACGTTGGTCGCTTCGGTTTATTAAGTTCTGTTTGCAATAAATACTGAGGACCTTCGTAAGACACTTGGAGATCGGGTAGCTGTAAAGGTTCATTGTCTTCGAAAACAGAGGGACATATTTTATTTAGTTTGGTTAAAACGAATGAAGAGGGGCTATGTTTGTTGCTTATATTGTCAGTCATTGTACTCATGTAATATTGAATATTTCAATGGCAGGTATTGCGAAAAAACAGAAAGACTAGAGAAAACGAAAAGACTATAGAATTAAGATTTACTGTTTCCTTGTTGGTTATGTTTAAAAAAAATCCATTGTCTCATAACATGCGGATTGTGCCTCAAACGAGGTAATTGCTTGCTCTTCCCGAAACGGAGTGGCTATTGGTAACTTGGGGGGGTGAGAGAGAGAGGAAAATAAAAAACATAGCACTGACCTTGAAGAGGAGGCGAGCGGAAACTGGAAACAACAGGGGTGAAAGAACACAGACAGGGAGGTCTTCCTGTGCTGATGATGGGAGGGGACACTTTTGTATCTATTCCCACATTAGAATCACTAGACGCTACACTCGTATTGAGCTTGACAAATGCATGTAAACGCATCATTGATAACCACATCCAACACAAAATATTGCCGACAAATAAAAATAGCAACAAAACCACACACTTTTCAGAAAAAAGCGAGCACACCATACTTGTTGAAAATATTGTCAGATAAATATAAAGCTCATAAATCACATAGCTACTGCAGTTATCGCTTCTGTGTATTGTAGAATTTAAACACTGACAAGTATTCACACATAAATAGATATAGGACGTTGAAACACACGCACACGCACACAAACAATTCAGATGCACACAATATTCATACTTGGATATACATTTAACAAAAGGGGATATATGCATTAATAAAATAGTAAAAGAAAAACAAATCTCTAACATATCACACACTGTACAATATGTACACGTTCCGTGCTGCAATATTATGCCACTAACTGTTGGAGATATTCGCTATTTCTGTGTCCTCACAAGCTGTTAAGTTCGGCCTTGGTAGAGACGAAATGTCTAGTTCCGTTTTTAAGGACAACTATCTTTCCGTCTTGAGTATACACCTGCTTGTAACCATACTTCTGAACTGCAGAACGCAACAATTCCAGTCGATGATGGCACAAGTCTTCTTTAATGGTGATGTTGGAGCCCTTCAGTTTTCTTTTATTGCTGAACACCTTAGCCCTGGTTCGGTAGATTGCAAACTTGACAATTATTGGACGTGGTTTTCCCTCGAGTTTGGGTCCAATCCTGTGACTTCGACTAATGCCGTTTATGTCCATGGGAACACCTAGCCGCTCTTCAAACAATTTGATGGCTATAGTGTCAGTATCTTCATTTCTTCCTTCCGGTATTCCGAAGATCCGAAGGTTTTCCCTCCGTTGGTATTGCTCCAGTTCCACAATCTTCTCTTGCAGACCACTAATTTCTGCGTCCTTGTTCTTTAGCTCTTTCCGAAGGTCATGTACTTCTTCAGAATTGAACTTAAGAGTTTCTTCCAGTCTTTCCACCACTACTTTCGTAACTGATTCAATTATTGAATCTACGATTAGTTTTAAAATTTCAGGGGTTTGCACCACTGACTTGACTTCTTCGCAGATTTGACGCACGAAGTCCTTTTTCTCTGCTTCGAGCGCACTGTTTCCTTGGGGCCCTTTGATACCCTTAGAGGGAGCCATTGTACTGTGAAGACTTCGTACAAACAAAATAACTGTAAATTAGGAAAGTAATATTTGTACAAAATTTTCACTAGATAAGAAAACGTTATACTGTTCTTCTATCTATAACTGAACTATGGAAACATAGATTGTTGCGAAACACTTCTTCCACTGAACTTTATGGCATGAAAAACACGGAGCGCGATACGTGCACGTCTAACCACTAGCCATCTCACTGATAATGCATAAGTTGGACCCACCAAACTTCTAACAACAGGGGTGAGTCTGCTCAGGTGCTTCTTCGCTCTCGAATCCAGTCGCATGAATGAATTGTCTCTTCGGCCAGCACCTACGTGGTTTTGTTCTAAAGGTAATTCTCATTTGTTGCTTGCTGTATGATGTGTAAACGCAGCAGTAAAAGTACTCTTGCGTGTATTGTAAGATCATGCCAATGAATTGAATGTTTCTGCCAACAGTCCCCATGCAATTTTCATGTACTATTCCTGTAGATATATATTATCTTAAGAAATAAACAGAAGTGTGTTTCACATTTTTTGCGTGTTCCTCTATATATATAAGCTTACAACAGGTATCTTTAACACTGACATCACTCGTTAGAATCATCGGTCTAACAGGGGAGTAGTAATTGTTTCACCTATATACATAGTCAATAATCATTGGAGATGAATGCACATTTCATTTAGTTCTAAAGTGTTCATAAACTCTCGGTCTCTCGACCTCTCTCTCCAACAATACACAACATCCCACCTTCATCTAGTGTACTAAAAAGTTTACAAATTTTCAGATAATGGCAATTGCTGTGCGATTGGCTTAGTGCTTTTTAATGGATATATATGCTGTTACCATACAGTTAGATTTTGTAAAAGAAATCGAACATACATCGAACTTTAAAATATACGTTGAACTGCTCTCAATATCTCACTAAATTTATAAACGTTTGGTTTCTCTGATATTTTTCTTACTGGTTAACATGAGTTAGAAGTAGTTCAAAGGTTTTACATTATAATTATCATTACGAATATTCGTCGTACGGTTATCCTTTGAAGAAAGCTAATTCACAACGATAATACATGAAACAGTGAACTTTATAAACGTTTTAGGTAGCGTAACTCTGCAGATAAAATTGCACTTGAAACTAATATAGTTTTGTGTCTTATCTCATAAACATTCTCTCATATTATAGAATTCATTGTTGTAATAAAGTTAATTAGGTTTTTCTTGTGTTCGCAATATATGAAGTTGATTACAGCATTTACTCACATAATACATTAATTATAAAGTTCAGATTGTCATAAGTAAAACGGTAATTTATCAAAGTAAGTACTGCACTTGAGAGCTTATCCATATTGTTATACATAGTTCGCTAATAGATATTAGGAAAATGCTGACAGAAATAAAATAGAAATAGAAGTGTAATTCATGATACTCAGAAATAATTACAAAATATCTGAAACAGGAGTGTTATTATCACCGACACATACAGTCAATCGATGACAATTATATAAAGTGGAAGACACCTCAAGATTTTTTTTAAAAGTATGATGGTCGCGCCATCTGCGTGAGTCCGCGGTTGCATGTGAAGAAAAATCCCTATCTTTGATACACCACTCAAAATCAAAGAAGATAACTCAGAAAGGGGTGGTTTATTTTAGGACAATTATTACAAGTTTCCGGCATATACTACTTTATACTAACGACCGCCAGTAAAGAGTTCGAAACTACTAATGACACTAACAATGCCACTTTAGACATTAAAATAATCTTTCATTTTTTATCAATAATTTTCATAAGTACTGCATGAATAAGTATAAGTTTAGTTGAATGAGAAATAGAATCTACTGACAAAACGTACGTAAAATTCCCTCCTGCATATGTCACTTCATTGTTGAATTTGTAAGGAATCTGTTCATATAAAGTTTGCCTAGTTAACTTAATATACAAGGTTCTGCACAAAAATTCGATTTGTGAAGCAAAATAGAAAAAACGACAATTTAAAAACTATTTAGAAGGGCGTTGCGTCTATAATTTGCTATTGTAATCATGCACTGAAATATAGAAACAATGTGAAGAAGACGCCCAAAATTAAATTGTATGCCACATTCATTAAGCACCAAAAGAACAAATAGAAATCACCAAAACATTACCACAGTGCTTTATGACAATCGGCACCAAGCAGCAAGGAACAATGTAGGTATTATCTCAGGTGCAACTATCTCCTCTATCGAAACAACTGTATAGTCTTCCTTCACTTTACGAACCCCTTAACCACCTTCATTTTTACATCTGATTTTAGTCGATAGGCTTGTTTCCTTTAACACCAACATCTTTTCCGGTTTTGTTAGGGTACCTTTTCTCGACATGAATAATTCAAACATACAAGGAGTTATTTTTGGATAATGTTTCATTATTACCTTATATTCTATATATTGAAATATAGTTGTTGTATTGCCAAAATGAATGGACTTCAAGTGCACAATATTATTTTGCAGAAGTGTAGAATCATGTGAATAAAAATGCATATAGGAAATTTATCTGAGTCCACATACAATAGTGATTTCCAAGCAACGAAATTTTGACGATTAATTTGTTGCTGCACAGTTCGAATAATTAGTTTTGTTTAGAGTCATAATAAGTGAGAATTGTCATAACTACACTTTCGTGTCGTGAAATATTGTTTACAATATTCTTTACAACCCACTAATTCTAGTAAGCATATTGAAAAATATAGGACACAATCACCGTCGCTTTTAATTATCATACTAAATAGACTATTGTCGTTCTTCTTACTTGATATACCTCTTCTAACTTACGCCCAGTTATTTAAATTCATAATAAAGTATCCACACAGATAGAACATGTTTAGAATATAGTAATACAAATTTCATTATTACAAAATTTCTGTTGGTTATAAATTTAATATTTAAAATAGGAGTTATTAACGGATCTTTAAAACAATATTGAAAGTAGTCGAAGACGGTAGCATGATTTGAAAATTGAGCTCTTTGACTGTAAATGCATTGTGGCGAAGAACGGCCTCTTTTATGAGAATTTCCATTTACGTAACAGTCTGTACATTAGCCAGTTATTTTTAGTTCAAACACAGTCCCTTTTTTGAGCCCACGTTGGTGGTAAGTGCAACCATAGATAAATCCTATTTTACATACGGTGCAGAATATAAACACCAAAATTTGAAATTTACATTCCTCACATGATGGTAAACTTGTTAAGTACTTCAAGTGCAATATTTTCTGATCACATATTTTATTTATATATTTCAGCAACATCGTGGAATATATATTACAACAAAATTTATTCAAAAATCAAATTATGATGCCTAACTAAATTAAGAATATACCCTGAACTGCCTTTTTAGTACAATATAGTTGCAAGCAGTATACTGCACATGCAACAATGGGAAATATGGGAAATATTGATATCTCGAGTAGTGGCAAATTTAATCTCTGTATTTCGTATTAGGAACAACACTCATTGTTCTTCCAGCATACATCGTGATAAGGAGGATCCTGAATATTTGAGAACATTTCAGATTTAATATTGCTTATATTTTAAGTAAATAAAAGAGCTCAATGCCGGGCAAACCGACATCATAGTGATAACGTATTCATTCTAGTGTCATTTTGGAGTAAAGGAGGAAATGTCACATTTCCAGGCAGCAGAAGCTCAAAATAATAATTAAAATTTTCATTGTTAACCTATACACATAACAACTTAAGGCAAATAACAAAGTGATAAAGAAATATTCCTTAACAAGTGATTCGGGTTGTATACTATATTGAGATATATGTCAATTTAAGGAGAAGATTTTTGTTTATGTATCTGTAGTTTCGAAAAATCAGCCGGCCCATTGTTTTCGCTCATGTTATACATTTACTGTAAGAAGTATGTTGATATTTAAACGATCGTGGAATTGCTAGGGAGGACGATATTTTCTTGTAATGTATATTCCTAATGAAGAACCAAGTACAAGAAAAGGCTATTACAATGTTATCAAATAATATTTGATTATCGGAATCTGGATTCATCTTCTTTCGAAAACAATTCTGCAGTGTAGAAATAAAATAAAATATTGTGTATGCTTGTATAAATATTGAAAGTTGTAGTGGGTCAAGCGTAAAACAGAGGTGTGACAGTATTTATTTTCGATTACCAACTCATTCGTAAGAGACTTTTTAATAGTAACATATATTTGAATGTGCTTGAAAATCCTTAATAATCAATTTCCCGTACAAGTATTTTCTCATACTTCAACTTCATCTACACAATTCGTACGGGAGGGTTTCAAAGCATATATGTTTAGATATAGTGCATAGTAGTTACTTTTGTAATTTCTTAAATTGCTGCATTTCCATATATTTCTTACAGATTTATCGTTTACATTCCGCTATCCCACCTTGTTACTAGCTCTGCAAACTGGGTTTTGACAAATTTTATATAACTTTTTCCTTAAGTTTAAATAAGGTATCACCTCCCGGAGTTTTGCAACAATTTTTTAAAACAGTCAATATATCGTTTATTTAAATTATGGTGTGAAAATTTTCTCACATCTTACGTTGAACATTACGTCACCGAAACAAATATTGACTGCAGCAACTTCTTGAGGGCTTACTTACTTGGTTCTCATTGCAAGTTCTGAATTATAAGCAATGCAAGTTCCGTTGAAGGTTTCAATGTGGTATGAGTTCCAGGTCAATTTTTGCAAAACGCTTTCTAAGCTAGTTGGCACATTATCTCGCATCTAGAAAATGAGAAGACAAGTTTCACAAATAAAAAATGTACAAAAGATTGTCAGTGAATTATTACTAGTATATGTTTCTCACAATAACTTAGGTAAAACGTTAATGCACAGAAGCTGCTCGTGATGAACGCATAACCTTGCACAGAGTGGGGTTCGTCACGAAACTACACATGTTACAACATACCAAATAAATAATTATGATTAAGTCAAGTAATGTTATTTTTTAAACCACACATTTTAACCGTTACCGCGTAGTAAAATAGTGGAATAGCAATTTTGATGTATGTAGGGCCACTATTTTTGTTACAGTTAAACATTACACTCTGTAAAGAAAAAATAGCGACACTCGCTCGGATATAGTTTTCACAGCACACATTAACCAATATGAGTTTTTACATGAATTACTGATAATATTACAATGCATATTCTTAATGAGCAGTTCATTCTTAATACTTGCGCCGCAGTTTCAGGTTTTTTATATGCATATAATGAATTTATATGCATATATTAGTAGCTATGTGTGTTTTCAGCAAAAATGGCTGTGGGTAGAATTATACATAAAAGTATGAAAAATCAACAATAATAGCACAAAACAAAAAACGTAATTTCTTAAGAGTAAGACATATTGTGTACGAACATTGAGAGGTACAATACATCAAACTAGATTTCGTATGTGGACCATGGGCTTTAGGACTTGCAGGAGAATCGTCGAGGACTTTTGGTGACAAGGCGTATGCAAAATGCAACCTTGATTTCATGGAATCACTCCTGGATTATCTGTACCGTGAGTTCCATTCTATCCGAG
Source organism: Thermobia domestica (assembly GCF_964235325.1). Classification (NCBI taxonomy): domain Eukaryota; kingdom Metazoa; phylum Arthropoda; class Insecta; order Zygentoma; family Lepismatidae; genus Thermobia; species Thermobia domestica. Next base: position 245,242,544 of record NC_137456.1, on the reverse strand, counting down.
ATAGTTGTCTATTGAGACTTCTGCTCATATCGACCCAAATTTTACAATTGGATTCATGTCATGTGAGTTTGGAGGCCACATGAGTCTTTGAATACTCATATTCTTGCACCACTATTGACGATTTTCGTTCATTGACATGAAGCATTTACGTCCTGGAAAATGAAGTAGTCCATATCTTCTTCAGGAAAGTTATCTTTAGCTTATTGAAAAATTTTACGTACCAGAATTTGAAGACATTTTTGTACATCAAATGACTCTTCACATAAATCCATTTTTCTGACGTCTTTGACAGTGAAGCAAGCCCATACAATCACTCAGTAACTGAATATTTGCATCTCTTAAACAAAATCCGTATCAAGTTTCTCGCTCATTCGTATCCATAACTTCACACCACTATCGTTTCCAACTATTCTAAACCTTTTTCAACGGAGAAAACAACATGCTTCCAGCTGTCATAAGTCCAAGTAGCATATCGCCTCACAAACGTACGTGTTGAAGTCTTCAGTGTTTTTGTTAGTTTCGACTTTCCAGGCAGTTTTTTCTTCGTAATATCCTCCTCATACAGTTAAGACAATACAGTCGTACGACTAACTGCATTTCCAAGATCAAAACGATTTTTGGGGAAGTTATTCCTTAATTCTGCAGTGCCATTGATTTTATTTGGCGATCAGCTCTGGGTGATGCTTTCTTTTTTCTATTACACTGTTGACGAAGGGATGATTTCTTATACTATTTTTGCTTGTGAATTACTCTTTCTGCCGTCGAATGGTAAATTCTGAGTATTCCAGCCATCTCTGTTAGAGATGTAACTTAGTTGTGCAAAACAAGAAGTATGTCTTGTTCACGTGACGACAAGTCACATTTCTTACCAATCATACTTGTTTACAGTTCACATGTAGCAACAATTTCATACAAAAACAACACTGCACAACAACAATATTGCCACTTGATACTGTTCAAACAATTACAAAGCATAGAACAGTCACAAAATGCTAATTACCTGGGCTTACACATCACAAATGCAATGCAGAATTCTCACCCCAATAATTTACGAGACGCTCTTAGGTTCCATCTGGAGAGAATATTACTGATACATAAATAATTAGTAAGCGCCATTGTACACCATAGGTGTCACAGATAATGGAAATGAATTATCACACTCATAATTTCCTCCTATTCCTTTTCTAGCCGGCTGCAACTATGGTTTTCTGTGTAAGTTACCTTGAGAATTGAGGTGTCGCTATTTTTTCTTTACAGAGTGTATTTACAACAGCCTCCTGTAATACATACAGAAACACGAAAATCGCATAAATTTGACGGTGTTAGTTAACATCAAGCGCCAATGCCGAAGATGTTCAAGGATGCATTAGCATGTAGAAATTATTTATCAAATTCTTATATCTGAGTTGTAAATCGTATGAGTCACCTCTAATTGAGGATGTACATTGCCTATAATTGTCGAGTGTATTGGTTGACGACATTAACAATATAATAATATAACACGCAGTACTACCTCAACCTAGTTGTAACGTATGAACGTACATAATGACAATATACGTTTCATTGATTAAATTAAGCAACTGTGGGAAACTCAGGCCATTGCCTGTAGATATGTTCAAAAGAAAGAATTTGTTTTGAATCCAACGTGTAAAGTTAGTTTCGTTTTCGTTCTTGCCATTGCCATTTGAAAAAAAAAACTAATATAGGGATTCACTGGAATCAAAGTTGATCATCCATCAAATACATGACATAAGTCTAAAAGAGCAAGCATTTAAAGAGAAACACATCTCTTGAATTTCCGAATTGCATGATAGGTCTTTCTGGCGTCTTAAAAATATTCATAACTAGCATACTACTGGAAGAAATTAATTACTTTGTCATAAATAATGCATTTTTACATTATATATTACCTGTTATTACATAATAAGGATAAGGAAGTCTGAGAAAAGTTAAGTTCATTTTTGTCCTTTTGCCTAGTAACACTTAGAAAAAGAGTATATTTCCTCCTTTGGAGATTCTATTTATTTGTTGTTCTTTTTGAAGTAATTGGAGCTCAGAAGAAGTAAAGTTTGTATGATTTTCTTGTATCGGTGTTACTGTATGTAGATATGTAGCCTATACGTAATATAATCTAATAAAGTTTTGTTTTCAGTTTTGTAAATTCTTAATAAATCACTTATAATATTGGATTAAAACACAATTCCTGCGAAACCACTTTTCTCTTGAAGCATACAACATTGGCGTAATATTAAACTTACGTGTATAATCGTATATTAGAGAGTAGGTTCTTTTATTTTGTATTACCTTTCTCGTAAGTTTCGTTAGTGATTTAAGAACGTCTATTAATTGTAATCAACTAAACGTCTCATAAAGGTTTGGTTTGGACATGGTTCTCTGTTTCTAGAAGAGACAAGCTGAATGGCATATATTCTTTAACAGTATAAGGTAAAGTAAGGCATGTTCGTGATAAATCCCTTTAAAGTTGATATTTCTACTAAAAGTTAAAATCTAAGCAAAAAATAAGCCTGCATATAGATAGTGCTTATATTGCTTTATACTGCTCCGCTGTCATGTTGTTCTGCATACAATTTGCAATGTGTATGAAGAGTGTATATATAATGAAAACATGTACAGGTAATTTCGTGAGAGGTAATGGAAGTTCGTGATAGCAGGTTGGTATATTCGAATTAAGGCTGCAATTGGTACAATATAATAATGTTGATTGAACATAGGAACGAAATATTAACAGGAATTGGGTTTGGTACATAAAATAAGCTAACTTTTTTCTACAGGACTACCTAGGGTTTATCCACTATGACATGTGGGTATGTAAATATTCCCCACCAATTCTCAATATCAAACTACACATAGAAAAACACACGAGACTTTCCATTCTGCTTTTGATAACGGATATGGTAAGCCAATAAACCGGAAGAACACTGGATCTACTTATCCCCTCTCTTACCATGCGCATTTCTCTTCATAGCTTTCTCCACGCACCCTACATTCTTAATCATCATCACGCGTTGCCTGTTTCTTATGGATAGGTCTAGTTTCCTGTGATAGAAAAATCGTCAAGTCCAAGATTGATCAGAAGAGTTGACATTTTTCACATTAGTAGGGTTAGAGACCAACACCTTTCTGGGTCGGCCAACTTGCTTTCCGTCAGTGGTAATACGACTAAGTTCGTTCAAATGCTACATAATTTCTTTACTTTGGTGTTTTGGTGCTCTCCAATGGTTTGCGAAAGCGCGAGATTTTGATAGCAAATAATTTGGCAAGTGAATCAGAAGAATCCGTAATTCGTGGTGTTTGAAGAATTTCGGCGACCGAAGATAAAACACATTGTCAAACCTCAATGTACCAATTGCTTCTGCGGTAGTACCACTAGGGTTGAGTGGATGCATTTTGGTTCTTGTAAAAAGAAGCGATGATGTTTGAAGCTGAAAAGCTCTTATAAAAGGCTGGGTTAAAAAGCGTTTGATAATCAGAACGATTTTAGTTCTAGTTCAGGTATCAATTTAATTTTTTTTCCCATTTTCGGCACTCCAGTATATGTTTCATTTCCAATATCAGCCACTCATTGTGTCCTGAGGAAATCGTTTAGGGTGTCCTACGTAATCTTCATTTCTTTTGATGCTTTATACAAGGAATAACCTTCCTCGTTCCCTATTTTATCTCCTTAAGAAGGTATTTCTGCTCATATGCGAGCCCTTTAGGATGGCATCTGAAAGAGGCGAAATAGGTCCACATATTCACCATGAATAAATGTTAACGTAAATTGAACAAAGGGGATTATGGTTTTTTACTAGGAGCAAAAAGGTCAAGATAAGCAAACGTTAAGCTATACACTTATTGGAGGGAAAGTGGATCACAGTCAAGGTTACCTGATAGGGCTATAGCTGTATCTAAGTTTATGCAATTAATTATCTTTGATGGAGTTTTCAATTGCGAGCGCAGTAAATTTCATATGTGAATACTGTGGGTCAGGTATTTTTATTGTCATAAAGCACAGGTAATTTCGTAATAGTAAGGTCATTTCGTGATAGTCTTTACACATAAATGGGATTGATAATTACACATAACATTTATTATACTACTATCCTGTAACACAATAACTACGAGTATTTGACTTCCTTAGCAGAAATCAAGAACTGATCTTAAGCTATTTGTCAACTTGTCCATACATTCATATGTCCATTAAGAATGTTAGATATTTTCTTAAGAGCCTCATTTATTTAAGACGCGGCATGCAGATACACTACTACCACAGAAAATTATATTAATATATCAGTTATGAAACCAAACACCAATATTTACGTGCGTCGCTATACTTTCGTTGTTATCGAATAAAAATGGCAGACGTGACTCAATTTTTATCCATTGTGTTAGTTTCCCTCAAAATCTATTTGTACATGTGGTAAGTAGCGCCGGCCGATACATGTAGCTTCACCCATGCTTAATATTGTGGCAAGACGGGGAAATCTCAGTGATTTAGGATTTTTCGCTACGATTACTTACAAAATTATCAAAAATTACTTATACCACGAATATACCTTACTTTACCCTATATTCAATGCTAAAAATATGAGGTGTTTTAACAAACTAACTTTAGACTTTTCGTGTTATTTATTAGGCAATGCTCCATACCATAAGAAGGAACGAACGGTAATGTGTACTGAACTTAGCCGACGGTGAAAATAAAATGTACTACCTCTCAGATACCTAGAGAGGGTTCTGTTTTGTGGAACTATCATGAAAACATATTGACAATTGTTTCGCGTGTTTTCCTTCGACAAAAATATGAGAGAAGAACTAAAAATGAACTGCTATATCAAATATGCATTATTAAACAGTGGTAAGAGAAAACGTTCAGAGACAAGTTTGCTGATATTAAAAATACTGTCACTGAAAACGATAGTATAGTGAAGTGTAAGTTACTGCAAATTTTACAAAGAACATGCCACAATTTATTGCATAAACAGCAGTACAACAGACCCATTACAAGCATACATGTGGTACAGTTGCACTGGGAATTATAATGTTGTCTATAATGATATAATGTTTTCTCAAGAAATATGTGGAACAAATAAGAAATATGAATGATCTGTAAGATAGATGAAACGTGTGATATCATCTTGTGAGTCATATTTCGACATCACTAAGCCTGGTTTGATACACTTACTTCAAACTATCCTGTACCCCCTCACGTAGTTCGCTTGTAACGATATTTCAATATATGTTCTTTTATGTTACATTTTCTGACTTGAAATGTATATATTGAATACTTATACAGTTCATGAGATTATCATGAATTAAACAACACATTTCTGCACTTTTGAATACATATATTACCTCTCGACTTATTTGATATTTGTAACGTTAAAATATTATACCTTTAGTCTTTTCAAGATCGCACTTCGTTCTTTTTATCTTTCTTAGTTGCCATAACAACCACATCAAACAGATAAATAAGTTGTCTTAGTAAAAAAATTAAGAAATGACTCGATATAATACAAATATTTAAATTATTTCTTTATATATTTTCTTCTTCTTCTTCTTAATTGTTTGTGCCTTTAAAATAGCCTTAAAATGTGAAATTGACGGGACTTATAGTTTGTGCCTAGTATTAGAGCAATTACATTATTGTTGTATTCCTGTAAATTATTGTTTATAGAAGATGTTATAATTAAAAAATTGCTAGAAGGAAACGATTTGGAAATGTAATTTGCTCTACCTATTCATGCGTAACCAAAACTTTATAATATCCATCAATGACACCGATAATACTATTCTTCGGACTTTGAATCTACAAAATGGGGCCAGAGTAACGGATTATAATGGGTTTATTCACTAAGCGGGGTGCACTGCAATGTGATTTTATGTATATCCGATTGTGTTGAATATATTCCCTTATTCGCTCATTATTCTAACTTCGACATAATTTAGCACGCGTTATCTTGTTGCAGCATAACTCCGATGCTTATTTCCACCTTCTTCCTATCTTCCTGAAATAACAGATGAATGTCCCGGTTAGTGGTGTAATATTTCTCTTGCTAATGCACGGTAGCATGCTACCATTTTACCTACATGGTATCATTTTACGTTAATCTTAGATCTTCTGTGGACAAAAGAGGTTCAATGCCATAGGAATCTGGTAAGTTAACCTTCTTTAATATTTTGTCATTAAATGGATATGTTATGTATATGAGTGTTTGTACTGAGAATCTGAACCATTGATTTTGCATTCTGTTTTAATAACCAATACTGTTGCCCTTATGACTTCAAAAATGAATAAACATGTGATTTTAAATTTATTTTATTTGCTTTCTGAAGCCATTGATTTCATATGCGGAACTAAGAGAAAATCATTCTGCGTCTCTGTATGGAAAATGAGTCGTAATGATTATTACAGGGAAATTTTACGTTTTTTAAACGTAAAAAGGTGTATAACTACGAGCATTGTGCAAAATCTTTACTAAAGTTTCAGTGACTCACGACTGTGGCAGCTATCACACATCATATTATATTCAAAGATTCCAGATGTAAGCTTAATGCAGTTTTCATAAATTAAGATGAACAACATGGCTTCTTATAGAACGCAGTAAGATTCAACTTCAACTCACCCGATATGTGTCATCAGAGATTTGCCTTCCACAGCTCAGTGGTAGAGCGTTCACCTCTGGTGCTTGGGGTCCCGGGTTCGATCCCAGCCCCCGCCAAGTGAAGTTTGTGGTGGACAAACACCGTGCTCGTGGGTTTCCTCGGGGTACTCCCGTTTCCTCCCACTTTCTTCATTCCACCATTTCAATCATCTCTCATTATCACCGTCTCCTTTAGCCTAACCGGCATAACCGTGGGACGTAAAACTCAAAGATTTCATTTCATTTTTTGCCTTCCACAGGTGAGAAGTAACGTCAAGTATGCATTTGGTAACGAATAATCAGTTTTCCGAATGATGTATGGAGGAGTACCCTCACAATCTCTTAACTTCCAGTGTTGAAAAGGTGATTCTTCAACCCACATAAACTGGTAAATTTCATTCTCCTTTCTCCCGCTCGTGCATTTGTCTCTGATTTTTTTCACTGTAATTGCTACTGACAGCGAGAATTTCTTTAAATGACCGACGATTATTGTTACTTTTCCTTTGCCAAAGTTGAAAAAAAAATTGTTATTAAGACACTTTTAAATCAGTCAAATTTCATATTATACAGTGGTTATATATGACTGAAGTTAGAGATGAATATAACAAACTAGCAAGTTGTTTTTTTCGCACATGACTTTATCACTACACCTTTCTACATTTCCTAGAGAGATGAGACAGTCTCCGGAAACTAAGTTGACCATTAATGACAGGGCAGTTTATTGTAATTCGTAAACGCGCAAAGAAATTCGTATTGAGATTAATTCGGATGACTTGGTGTTTCAAAATCAGTTTATGTTGAATGATATAATACGTTCCTTACAACAAATGAAATTAAAGTTAAACATTGACTTTGTCAATCACCAATTCTTTCTACCCTGAAAATTTTATTTTTGTAATACTTCTACTCACCTTTGCTAAAAGCAGAAAATCATATTTATAAGTTGAACATGTATGCGTAAATAATAAATTAACTAATTATATAATTATAAGGAATATGGGGGAAAGAGGTCGAATGCACATTTTCAAAATATGTACACGACATCTGTTCTTCAAGAACTATATTCAGTTCCTACTTTGTGTCACTATTTCTGCGAGATTCCAGTTGAGTTTTATCATTCTAGCTGCAAGTAAGTGTTCCAAAACTAACGAGCGATTTTACTGTCTCGTTTCTATTTTAAAATATTTCTTACTTTCTTTAATTTTCAGTACATGCCTTTTTTGACTTAGAGTCCTAGGCTTAAGCAATAAAACGGTTAGATTAAATGTATAAATAATGCACTTCCCCATCATAAATTATCCGCCATTCCACAGTTTATTAAACAAAACGAAATAACAAAATATTACGCAACCTCAGTTCTTCTGTAGTTATACCACCATGCACAGCACACCAAAAATCTTTCGACATCTTGATTTTGCTCAAAATAATGATGATATGCCAACGACCTTTTGTCACTTTTTGGGACATTGTTCTATCTGTACTGAAATAAACTCATCTATCCTAACCGAATATTCGGGACCCCGATTTCCTTTGGCGGACTTCCTTGCGTGGCTACTGAACGATTCAAAATCTTGCATTTTGGATAGAGCAAATTACAAATGTAAGACAATAACTTCCCAAACAGCTTAATAGCTAATATTCTTTGAGATAGTCATCTCCAAATTTCATTTGCGCATGATTTAGAACTGACGTTGCTGTGAAACTATGCAGTTTTGACCTCGGGTCTATATGAACGTTTTTCTTTACTTTGATGTGAGGAATCACCTGTTTCTGTTTATCGGTCTAGTTCATTAACACCCTGGATATTAAAGAAGTACTGAAACAGTGAATTCAGTGTATTAACTTCTACATTGTTGTCCTTACAGGCACATTATTAAACTTTTGTGTTTCTATCTGTTTTCCTTACACCATCCCCAATTAGATACACATTATTATAATAACTACCAAACTATCTGTACAACAGTGTTTCTGTTTAATTCTTTTGGATAGTAAGTTCCAGAACAAAATTTCATAATAATGCCAATAATGCATACGTTTTTTCTAGAATACTTTTCACGTGAAAGCTCGTAAACAAATATTTCCTTGTTTGGAGAATATTTCATTGTATTTCGTATTTATGAATATTCTTTCGATTAGGAATTTCAGTAAAGTTGTTGTATAGTATTCATCCTTAACCAAGGAATGCATACTTATTAATTGATAAATGTAATAGTTTTAACAGTATTTTCCATTCCTATTTGAATTTCATTATTTAACATATTGCAAATATGTGATCAATGGTCAACCGATATTTAATAGCGAAATATTATTAATATCCAATAATCTCATCTGAAGATGAACTAAGTCTTTGCTGCCGAACGTTCGAAGGAATTTTACAGTCTTTTACGGAAAATAGATATCTCGATATTTGTTTCAGTCAATTTGTTGTTTTTCGTTTGAATTTAAAGGGTATAATGATGATTTCCAATCAGATACTAAATATCCTACTTCCAGATAAGGGATGCATTTATGTCCCTTGAGATAATGTTTCCCACTAACATCCATAACTAATTTACAAGCCATTTCGTTAAAAGCACGAAAATTATATTTTTAAAGTTACATGTGGAAATTTATATTCCTGTATAGTCACTCTCTGTATAATAAATTATGCTATTTGCACTTAACTTTCTCCACATATATTACATTTTTGCTGTTGTTTAGTAAACTGTGAAAAAAGTATTTTCATCTATTCAGTTTACTATATGTATCGGTGAAAATTATTCCAACTGTTTACTTTTATTTATAACAGTTCTATTCCAGTCTGAATTTGTTAGTTACGTACGTAACCCATTTACTCTTGATACCCATTAATAATTGGGTTTAAGGTATCCACGTTGACGCACTGTATAAACGATGCCATCAATATCTTAAGATGTGGTTGCGTGACAATTCCAGAATATCCTGATATACTTTCTTAATTACGTATGTAATGTAGTAACTTACAGCGACCAGAAAAATGCCCAGTTTTCGTCCAGTCGCTTTCTGCTTCGTTCGCTTTTCATAAAACAGCAACATCCTACGAAATTCTTAAAATCCAGTTACACCCATTGTTACATGGTAAGTTGAATTGGATAGTTAATCACACACATTCCAGCTATTTTCTTTTCCTCCTTAAAGAAACAGTCTAATAAAGGTCTGTCTATTCGTCTTGAGTTACACAATTCTACTCTTCGTTTTAATGTGAACTATATGATGCATTTCGTTATTAGTACACATAGGAATTTCATCAAGAAATTCATTGATAAAAGTAGTCGCAATGCTTTTCGTGGCGAAATGGCTTTAACGCGTGATTTTACACACGTTTTCACCATATTGTGACCTCGATTGGTATGGATTTTTGATGGATTACCATGTAACACCTTTTCTGCTTAATAATTCAGGATTTTACTGTGGATTCTATGTCTCTGATATATTGTTATCAGAAGTTTCGAAGTGATGCCTTCTTCAACAGAGATTCAATATAGGCATCGGTAGGTATGTCTTCTTCTAAATCATCTGATGATGATTAACTCATTTCATCGCTTTCTAGTACTCACAGTCAGTAAGCGTATAATTCAGTAGGAATGTATTCCTAAATCAACATCTTCTCTTTCCTCGTCTCGATATTGTTGGAAGCCAAAGAAAGCAATCATAGACATTTTTAAACAGAGGAAGTTTCATCTGTAATTTCACTACTGTAATCACCATTTCGAAAACATATCTAAGGAAACTTACGTATTACCTTACGGACGTTGAATGCCATAGTTCCGTAACTCATTTTTCTAAAACGAGATTCAGCCATTTCCGTGAACATGAAACCATAACCTTTTGGATGATAAAGTTGCGTATCTCATTGTTAACAGACCAGGCCATAGGCCAAAAAATGGCATCGCATAGAACCGATTTTATCCGCTTTATCTTTTCCGATTCTAATAAAAGTCTTAATAATTCTCAATGTCTCGAGACTGAGTTACGCTACTTTGCCGTCCGACCCCTCTTATAACAATAACAATCTACTTCATTGAATAAAATGTCATAGTTCCTACGTAACAATATTGTCGTAAAGAAAGTCCTAAAGGGAAATATGTTTATCAGTAAGTTTGCTCTATACTTATCTGGAAAATCCAATGCAAATATTACATTAAAGTTAAATTGGCATATCTCTTGACCAACTTACAATTACAATATTAAATATTATACTCAACAAACTATATGATGTTATTTTTATGTTGAATCGAAAAAGAATCCTTCTGCTTATTGACATAATTTTATTAATAAAAAAGAAGAGATCGGGCTCAAATTAACTCATGTTATCGGGTACAAGTATGAATGTCAAATATGCAAAACTTTGAAAATGCACACAACCTTATCAATACAATCATAAGTTTTTACAGAATATAGACCAATTGAAGATGCACGAAGAGAGCAAGTACACCAGTGCAAGGAATAAGAAACCATATGTAAGCAAATAAGCTCTGGGTCATTTTTGACCGTTGTTCTTCATCCAAAGTTTAATTTTGTAAGTGATTTGATTATAATGCCACAGAGTAATTCACGGTCGGGAGTGGATTGTCCTTACAAACAGTAAGTTAAGTGGGTAGCGATGGAACTCAAACTATGTCATAAGTCCACATTATTTTCTGCAGGTAAATATCTATCACATGTCACATCAGATCACCATTGTACAGTGTAGCTGTTTCAGTAATTAGTAATTTCTCTACCTATGTCATATATTTCACATATGTACATTTATTCGGGTAGTTTCTAGTTCATGTTTTAAGGCATTCTGTTCAGTCTGCATTTGCACTAAATCTGATTTTATTATCTTCTCATTCAAGTGTATAGTTAATTTATTAACAATAATTTCTTTATAGAACGTGAAGTAAGTCATATAAAATTGGCACTATTTCCGAATAAACAAATTTAACCCGAAGCACTCGAAAATCATTATTCGAAACACGACCTGTAGTTCCGTTTGAGCTCAAAACATTTGGAGAAAAGGGAGTGAAAAAATCTTAGGAAATAAGTTACTAGTTGATGAGTAAGTATAAAGCAATAATAATCACAATATTAGATCTACCAAATTAAACAATGTGTTATATTTCGCATAAACCCCTAACATTCTGTCTCTTACGCTATTGATGAAAGAGGTTATATATGAATATGGTTTAAAAACACATAATTCCATGTGGGTTCCGGTTTTATTACTGAATTGATTTAAATCTACAACTGAAAAGGGTACTTTGGTGTATTTTAATTAACTGTGTGATAGGACAGTAACCTAAGAATTTGAGAAATGAACGCTCCGAATCACTTTTCATAAATCACATAAAATATTCATTATCCAATTCTTTTCTGGTAAATGAAATGAAATCTTTAAGTTTTACGTCCCGCGATTATGCCGGTTAGACTAAAGGAGACGGTGATGATGAGAGATGAGTGAAATGGAGGAATGAAGAAGGCGGGAGTAAACGGGAGAACCCCGAGAAAACCCACAAGACGGAGTTTGTCCAACATGAAGTTCACACGGCGCGAACTGGGATCGAACCAAGGTTCCCAAGCACCGGAGGTGAACGCTCTACCACTGAGCCACCGCGCCCCCAAATTTCTTTCTGGCTAACATCCGCAGCGTACATAGAAAACACCTCATTATTTATGTTTAAGGCAAATTATGAGACTATATGAATCCCGATGTTGATTGTAACGTTACGTGCTGTTTGTAGTGGAAAGATTACCATCTTTTAAGTTGAAGAAACCTCATCCAGTTAATTTTGTGAAACCTAGAAACATCACTAATGGGAACAGAAACTGATACATATCAGGTATAGATATACACAATCTACAGCATTCAAAAACATCTTAGAGCTACCTACTAGGAATCTGTAGTTAGAAGTAATGAAAGACTAGGTGGTACAGAACGAAATATCCATTTTCATCACTACTCGTTCCTAATGTTTGCACTAAAGTGATGAACAGTCTTCCATCTCGTAAACAGTATATTATACCACAAAGGTAACGTCGGAAGGATCATAATCTCTCAGGAACTCATCACGAAATATATGTGAGACAGGGCTCAATCTCATTACACTCATCGACCTCTTCAGCTTTGCACAGAGGGAGAAGATGTCTTTGTTTTTTTATATATTATGTTGTGACTCGCCTGTTGAATCAGTTAGAGTAAACTTTTAAAAAATGTCGAGGTCACGTATGAGGAGGTGATCAAAACTTATTGTTTTATGTACTTCATAATACAATATACATAATACATTATACATATAACTAAAATATAGCTTCAGTAAATAGTGAATTGTATTATGATGTATGTAAGTTGCTTCAGTGGAAAATTTTTGTTTAGCGAAATATCATATAACTTTGTACATTATACGAAAAAACGTTATACTGTTTTTGTACTTCTTCATATTCTCGCCTAAGAATATACATAACTGCTAATACATATACTAGCATAATCAATATCGCAACCACGGTAGGTGTAAGTATTTATATAAACGTATCAGAAAAGCTAATATTAAATCATAATATTCGTAAACAATATAATACGGATATTGGATTCCAATAACTGTCTGAATATCAGCCCTTAAAAATAACGAGAGTAAACATTAATAACTTGCACTCTGTGAAACTGAGTGTAACTGTTCCATGAAGTATATATATTCCTTACGACTCCATTGGTTCAAGGTCATATGTATGACGAAACTTAACATTGCGTCTTTATGGGTCGGAAAAATAAAAAACAAACCAAAGGAGGTGAAAACTGTCTTCCCTGCAACAAGTCTAGTATATGTTTTTTCTGCATCATTCTAGTTTTTTTTTTTTTTTCGAGAATAGCTTTATTGAATGCTTTCCATGTCCAGTGTAGTGCCAATAGTGAGCACAACATGGCATCGTGAGATATGAAGTTTATGTTATTATTATTATTATTATTATTATTATTATTATTAGTAGTAGTAGTAGTAGTAGTAGTAGTATTAGTATTACTTTGCTATGAGTGATAACCTTCTGAGCAGCATCATACATGACCTGTCCCATAGATGTATTGGTGAACACAATGTAGATTATCTCTAATTTTCAAATATGTAAATGGCTTTTTAAAGGTATTGATTTTTGGTGATGGCTTAAAATATACATCTCTCCGAATGCTCCCGACACATATTTGTATATGCCCTTATCATATTTTTTATTGAGAAGCAAGTCATTAATATTATCTGGCATTTTAGAAACTGTGTAACATGCTAGATCATTATTCAAAGCTGCTTAAAAATACTAACAGTACGTTTAAATACAAACTCACATTCAAGGTTTTGCATAGTAAGAAAGAAGTAAAATGGAGTAAGAAAAAACACCCTCCTTTAAACGTTTCATGCTCAAGCATCAGCTTTTCGTGGTATATCACCTGCTAAATTCCTTATTGTAACGTTTGCTTTCCAGTAAAGACACCTTAAATAGTTGTGCATTATCGTGTAGTACGTATAGTGTGCTTCGACTAAGATACAAAAATTAATCTGGCTATCTAAAGAGGTATTGCTACTAATCGTATTGAAGGTAGAGTCATATTAATTAACACTTCGTCTGTCCTTTGTTTCATCATTAACTTTGAGTTGTAACTATTACTAAGCGTAATTGCATAGGGATTCATTAACACATCTTTTATAACTCAATATGACTGTATTTTCAAATATCTAGTGACAAACTGTTTGCTTAAGCTACACTAATTCAGATTAAAGACTATGGAAAAAACGAATAATATTAATGATTTTCCCAATATAACCAACGGATTATTGAATATTAACCAGACGTAAATAAACAGCATACACATAACTATGGATACCTAAAATGATGTGATATTATTTTAACATTTCATTGAATATCATGTTACATAACTTAATTCTTTTTGTTACTAAAATTCACAGTGTTCCAAATGTGAATACTCCTTCATAAGTGAGATATTATGCACAACACAACCCATCTTACAATGTAAGTGGAGAACAGGGTGAGAAATGTTTCAGTACACACTTCTATTAAGCTTGCAGTATGAAAGTAAAAATTCTTGGTTTTAACACATACTCTGTAGTGGCAACCCCATCACGTTGTGATGTTGTAGTAGCTAAATTTAGCGAGGAGTTCAGTGACATTTTATTTTTGCCACAATACTTGCATTTAAGAAATTCTAACACTTTCGTTTGGCGTGTCCTTATAAAGATAATTGTCCAATACACTGAAGTACTATTGCTATGTGACTCGTTAATGAATTTTTCCGTTTCGGTCGAATCTATGAGGCATTCTGAGTTCATATTCGAGCAAACACTTGCACAAATCGTCAGTTGTAATGCTGGAACATGGGTCCAAAATTCGATTCTTGAGTCATTAAATGTTAATAGTTGTCATTGCATACTCAAGAGAGTTCACATGATCCAAGTAGTACAGTTGACATACATCATTTGAATGACGTGGTTGTTTTCAAGTATTTCGTTGAACAATTCCTGCGTTAGGAAACTGTTGCTCAAGGTACTAAGGGTAACAGGCATCATAATACTGCATTATGCCTCCATCATGCTGCAAAAACTTAGAATGTAAGTAATCCTCATCATTAAGGAATAAGTTAGAACAATACATATTTTGCGTGATAGACCCTGCATCCTGCATAGAAGGCCTTACCACGAAAGGAGCAAATGATAAATCTCATCCGACCTACGTTTCCAGTTCGTCCTTTCGAATAGCGGTGCCCTAGAGAATTGCCTGAGAGAGCTCTGCCTCGTTATGCTGCCTCGTGTGTGCCTTTGTATAACATGAATCGGCTTTCGAGTTCAGAACTATCAAGTTCTCGCAGTACGTTGGGTGCCGTTTGGCATGGAAAATCTAGGAGTAATTGCGTGATTCACGCCTTACTGACCTTCCACATTTAAATTTGTCGTACAGAGAGAAAATGTGTTCAACGTAGTGAAATAACGAGATATCGTAAGCTACCATTAATATACATTCATTTTAGAGTTAAGACGGCTAGCACTTCAGGTATATAATACATTACAAACTAACTTTAAAATGTATAACTCTAACGTACTACTACACTCTATAATTATCAGCTATAAGTTTTAGTTACTTCGTAAGGTGATGTTGCTTTTAAAAAAAAACTACAGTTACCACACTGTTATTAGTAAGCTAAACGGATCAAAACTATTGATATTGTGTTTCGTAGAAAGAGTAACACTGTTACAGTGAATGCCTTAATGTAGTCCGTTATTTCACTAAGTCCAATTAGGTTCACAATCTTTGCAAGTATCCCCATGAGGAATTACCGACGGTACGATGGCAACTACACGGGAGAAATGGCTACGCCCTCATTGTGGGGTGCCCCGCTCGGTCCTTGCGTAGCCAGAGAAGGAGAAAAGATATATTTACCAAACGAGAACTACTCAAATTAGGATCACTACAATTTGTTTAAAATCCGCATTGTGGCCTGTGCATTTACCACAAAAAATCTGAGAAACAGAGAGTAATGTATCGGAACGCCGACGCCGACGATTTTTAGGAGGGGTTTCGCCGCGTAAAGAACGCTACTAATTACTTTATTTCTGTGTAGGTGGGAAACAGGCAGGCTTTTTTCTTTTCGCCAAAGCTACGGGAAAAAATAGGATTATGTATCATCCTTGAAAATTGTTTCAAATTGCAAGGTATCTTAGAAAATATGCTATTATGAAAGTAAATTTTATTATTATTATTATTATTATTATTATTATTATTATTATTATTATTATTATTATTATTATTAATATTACTATTATTATTAATGATCAGCGGGAAGGAAGGAGTGGAAATGCTGTCTAGCCAACAGCGATTTTTCACCTTAAAACCTTCGAGTCCATTTCTCTAGCTGCAGTATCAATGTGGGAAAAAATCTATATCTCAGTTAAGAAAGCTGGTACGTTGGAAGTAATTCTATGAAATGCATAGCGTTGGAGTGAAATGTGCATTTTTGAAATTATTTTTCATTGGCCGGGAGTAATAGTCTTCTTTCGGTAAACATGCAGGCCCTACCACTAACACTAGTTCATTTTTTTATTGATTTACGAGGAGATATAAGTGCTCCTACAGCCCTAGATATGACTAAAATTATCGACACTTCGTGTTGAAAGAAATTTGGTATATATTCCTCAAGGGAAAGAAACTAACTAGAACGTGATGCTTTGGAAAAAATGTTTTAAAACCAAATAAGGATATGCTGTTGTATTGGCATTATATTCATGAGTTTACTGCGCCTAGATGGACTCGATTTTCCCACTTCGGAACTACGCTCAGAAATAATATCAATACCTCCTGCTGATTGACGGTCTCAACCACCTCGATTTTCGCGGTGATGCTAGTACCTATTTTGACACCTGACAACGAACCTTTCATAGGGACACAATAATAGGAATTAGGAAAGGACATCACAGCCACAAGCAACTCTTAAACTGCTATGGAAGCAGATTCTGTGGCTCAATTAATAATATGTACGATTCATTATTTGATTGTGATTAGTATAAATCTAGTACAGATGTATCATAGAAAGGCTACAGTGCACAAAACAGGATCAGATTTGCACTGGGCACAAGGCAGGACGCAGCATGAGGCCCAGGCGGCAGTGAAGTAGTTTGGAGACAGTTAGCAGGGAGGGCGCAGAAGGGCAGATTTATCAGCAATGGAGTGTATAAGCATTAGGTTGTTTACAACGGCTCACTGTAAGTCACAGTCCCGGAGCCGTCGATGGATTTGGGGATTACAATAAATGTCATCTTAAAAATTATTTCTAATTGTGTGTTCCTATTTCAAGGGAAGAGGGTGGGCATATTCCTCCATAAATGCCATGGTTCGGTTCTTAAGACTAAACAGCGTTAATAGGTTACTCCAAAGACAGTTTTGATAGATGGAGCTCTGCGCATAGGACTTTATGACAATTAATATCAGAAAGATCATAAATATATAATACAAACAACATTTACAATTTAAACAATCCTCATTTCTACAATTATACTTCGAATTGTTAAATATTAATTTATAACACTTTGTGTAACACTCATTAAAATTGACATATAATTGTGTGTTTATATTATATTTAAGATATTCATAATGCTTTATATATCTAGAAAGGTCGTTTTAATATATTTTCTTCTTTTTCCTTCGGTGATAAAATATCATAAATATATGATAATCTAAAATTTCCTGCAGTCCTTGAGCGCCTTTAGTTATGGTATATTTAAAGTTCGTTTTACTATTTCCACACTATATACATGTTATAGCTCTTGGATGTTTCGGGTTTATTTTAGATTCCTTTTTGCATATTAAACACGTCAAGTATGAAATTTTATACAGACATTCAAGACAGAGAGGCCCTTTTTCTATATTTCTGAAACGAGTTTTATATTTGTCTTTCTTACACTTCTTACAATCTATAGTTTTGCAGTTTTCTTTGTGTGACTGAGTGCTGGTATGCTTTACTATTATAGTATGCTTTCTAAAATTACTGAAGAGGTTTGGTAAAGGCCTTCGGGCCTCATCCTAAACTAAGGAAAAACCACAACCTACCCATCTCCTCGCGAGAGAAAGCGGGCAACGTCTTAGGCGGGTAACGTAGGTGGGGACCGATCGAATCCCTGGATAAGGAGTCAGCCCCTACTAAGTGTCAACGGCCTTTTCGGATGAGCGGGTGGTGGTCAGAGCATCTTCCTAACCTTGGGAGGAGAAATTTCCTAAAAGGCGGATGAACCAAAGATGGTCAACGGCATGACGATGTGGAAAGGAAATAGGGAAACTACCACAATTAATTTTTCCCAGGTTGGACGAAGGAGGAGTATAAAAAATTGATAATTCGTTCTGAAGTAAAAACTTCCGGAGGTGAAATAGTCTCTCGTTCGGATATTCGGTTGAGAACTACTCCTGGAAGAATCATCAGAGGAGAAAATAATAATAACGTTTGTTTCAGCATAGGAACTTGGAACGTTCGCACTTTAATATTTATAGATAAAATTGAAAGTTTACAAGTGGAAATGGACAAATGTAAAGTGAACATGGTGGACGTAAGTGCAATGAGATTGCCAGGAAAAGGTGAGACAGTATAGGGATATTACACAATATTATATTCTGGAGGCGTTTAGGACGAAAATGGTGTCGTGATAGCAATGAAGAACGAAGTAGCGAGACGTGCAACCAAAGTGGAACGTCGCTGTGACCGCTTGATGTTTGTAAAACTAAGTACAAAACCAATGGATAGTGTGATAATACAAATATATATGCCAACAAGCGACGATGATGACAATGAAGTGGTAGTGTTATATGATGAGATTAGCGAAATATTGCACCAGGAGGGAAGAGGTAAGGTCAAGACCCTAGTAACGGAAGACTTTAAGAGTGTATTAGGAGAATGGGCCGCGAATAAGATAGTGGGACTATTTGGGCTATGTACAAAAAACGAAGGAAGCCAAATGCTTATTAACTTCTAAATGCAATATGATCTGGTGGTGACGAACTCGTGGTTTGAGAAAAGAAAAACCAAGCTGTACCCATGGAAAAGTCCATGAGATAAGAAACGCTAACAAATCTATTACATTCTTGAAAAGCAGCGATTCAGAAGTGGTGTACGAGACGGGAAGACACTACTGGGAGAGGATATCGTCCTCCTATTGGCGGAAATGCAAACCAGGTTAAAGATAATCAAGAAAAATGGTAGGAGAAATCGGAAATGGAACTTAGAGAGACTGAGAAATATGAACCAGTGATGTGAAAGTACAGATTGCAGAGAACTGCTGTGTGATTGACTATATGATAGACAATGTGGAAAGTGGTTGGAGAAAAGATAAACAGATTCTACTTGAAACACACCACAAGAACATTGGTGAGTTAAGAAAAGCACCGAGGAAACCGTGTGTAACTGTAGCGTTGGTTAAGAAGGTGAAAGAACGCAGAAATATGAAAAGCACGTACATGTAAGAATACAGAAGGTTGAATAATGAGTTGAGAAGAGCCAAAGAAATGTACATGGAACAGGTATGTGAATAAATAATGTAACTTCAACGGCAAGGCAGATGATCTGATGTTTCCAAAAGCACAAGAATTAGGAGGAAAAGCTAAGAAATGCATACGCACATTTGGAATGGAAGATCAGCAAGGCCAGGTAGTCACTGATCATCAAGGAAGGGGACATAAAAGACAAGTATGACCAAAAGAATCGCCCCAAAGGTATTGCGATCGAAGGAGAGGAAAAGATGGATGATGAAGAAAAATAACTCAGTATATTGAAAATGATGTAGTGCAAGCCATGTAGAACATGCGAAGGATGAATGTAACATGAGATGACGACATATCTGCAGATCTGCTCAAGGGATTAGGAGACAATGCAATGAAAGTACTGACTTCACTCATTAACACGATTTACCTGTCTCGGCAATGGCCGAAGAATTTTCTTGATGTTACAATCATAGCAAAAGAAAGAGGAATCAAATAAGAGCAGCGATCACAGAACCATTAGCCTTATTTCCCCCACTGGAAAGATAATTGTGCGCATACTGAACAGACGGCTGGAAAACAAGATAAAAGAAATGAAGGACGAAGATCAATTCGGATTTCGGAAAGGAAAAGGCATCAGAGATGCCACTAGGTTGATGAGAATTATCTCAGAACGAGTTCTGGACGTAAAGGAAGTGTTGGGTTTGTGCTTCACAGACTGGCGAAAAGCTAATGACAGGGTCAGTTGAACTAACCTTTTCAGAATACTTAAAGAAATTAGGGTCAACAGGAAAAACAGCCAGTCAAATATCTGGGAAGTGTTTTGACGAAAGACGCATACTGTACCAGAGAGATAAGATGGAGAATTGCCATGGCCAAGAAAGCATTCAACAAGAAAAGATAACTCTTAGCTTGCAGCCTTAATATTGGACTAAGGAAGAAATTGGTATAAATTGGAGCTTTGGTTATGATACTACGGTAGGGTGTTTATTCCATGTTTTAAAACACATCGTTTATCATCTACCCAACTTAATGCTAACTTATTTACCTCTATACTATATATATCATGCTCACAACTTCTAACTAAATTTATCTTCTTATAATACTAATTTGGTTGAACAAAGAGTCATTTTTGGTTAAATGTTAGTTATATATATATACCATACACACTTTTCTTTCTACACTTTCCATTTCTACATTTTCCCTCATCGAATTTTCCTTGAACGTCTTTGTCTGTTAGATCCATTTGAGATTATTTTATAGAGTACATCTTACTTCTTAACCCTACATGCTCTTCTATAATTGTACCTTTAAGTTCTTCTTTCATTTTACCAAGTATAAGTTTGTTTATCCGTGGTATCTTGTTCATAATATTTTCTACATATTCACTTGCATCAAGGTAATCAATATAATTATTTATGTCTTCTTATACTTTTTTTCCTTTGAATATGGTAAATATAGCTATTTGTATATGTGTAACATATTTCTATTTTATCATTATATTTTGTTTTCATCACATTATAATGGAAGTTGTAGATCAAATATTTTGAAAGATTTAATATACGTATAACAACATACCGGTTTATTAAAACGTAAAATGATTTTATTCAATATTATTGCACATAGATTTTCTATATAAACAGTTATATGTTTAAAATTCGGTCGAGCAATTAGTTTTTCTACTCCTGCTGGATCATATTCAACTTTAACAGGATTAAATCTTTTTCTAATATATTCCGTTTTTTTCTAATGTATTCTAGTGTTATTCACGAGCTTAAATAAGTCTTTCTCAAAATCATTTGTTGCTTTAGTTTTCATTTGTGTGTTTAAATCTATTTAATTCTTTAACCAATTGATTGTTCAAACTATATTACTTGATGTACTTTAATTTCAATACAAGCGACTTGCTTTGGATTTCGATAGTGAATCACAAATTTTTCTTCATCGTATAGAGTTGTTACTGGCTTTGATTGTTTTATTCCAGACGGTCACATATTTTGGGGGTCTAATACATAATCTTTGTGGTAGTCATGTAATTCTTTATGATTTTTAAGATCTACTTCTAATATATAACCAGTATCGGCATTGTCGAATACTTTTGTAAAATCCATCTCTTCAATTTCTTTATCATTTACCCATATAAATCCTTCATGCGGTAGATATTGGTTAATTGCCCATAGATATAAGTTGTTTGCGATTAAGTATATACTGTAAGAATCTTCTTCATTCTCATCTTAATTTTCCATATATTTATTGTTTGTTGTTGTGTATATTTTGAGCATTGACTAATTTCATCTCTATACATTTCCCTGTCATCAATAATCCATTAATAAATCTAATTTTATATTTGTAATCTCTAACATCACATCACATGCTAAAACTGGTGCGGTCATATACGAAGGTGGATCAATACATAAGCTTAATATATATTTCTCTAAAACTCTCAAACATATCTGCTAATAACAACACATCAGTTTCCAAATCTAGATTACAGCATTGTGCGAGACCTTAATTTTATATGTTCCTCATACATTCTTCGCATACTCATGGTATTACTCAATAATATATGTGTGTTAGAAAGCTTGTTGAAGAATGCTTCCTTTGGTGGTAATTTCTATGTCCAAACTTATTCCACTCACTAACATAATCATATGGATTAACACCTTTTTTAATTACAAGTTTAAATTGTTCTTCATCAGATGAAGAATTGTGTATGAATCATTTGTTCTTCCGTTAGGTTTGATGTTAATTTGTCTAAACTACATGCCATAAATCCAAATGAGTCTATAAATTTTGATTTGATAGTTCCAATTTTTAATGCATGATATCTATATCGTTGTTCGTTATCAGGTATTGACTCTATTTTACCTTTATTAGATCCTAGCTCTTTTATCAATAAGTGAGAATTATGCCCTGTTATGTATAATCATTGGCAAAATCGTAGGTATTTTAACTTACAAATTGCAATTATTACATAATGGGCCTACAAACTCTCGAGTTATATGATCGTGATGTACAACATTATGATTTCTGTATAGCATTGCGGTGTATTGTGCTTTACAGTAACAGAAGCATTCAGATTTGTTAAAGACTTTTTTCTGTATACATGTCAAAGTTAATTCTTTATTTTGTTTATATATAATTATTTTATATAAGCTTTGGTTCCTCCTTTAACATTCTTATGGATTCCTTAGCTGCATCTTTAACTCTATACACAGCTGGATCTGTTTTATCCCTTCACTCTTCACAATATAACAGAAGTACCGAGATGGTTTATCCTGCTGATATCTTTTTCGTATATCATTTATTTTTGGACAACATTCTTCGCAAGCCATACCCTTACGCAGTAAACATTCAAAATCACCTTAAATCACAAATTGCGTTTTCATCGTATATTGATATTTAAATTTAACACCTATCTTCTTCTGGCATTTCTATTTTAACAGCTTCGTGAGTAGAACAACCTTTTTCATCTTTATCTAATGAATTTTGTTTGTAAAATTATAACAAAATCTACTAAAGAAGTATTTTCAAGCTCTCCTTTTAGCTCTTTGGCTACTAACTATTCTATATAAATCCTTCATCCAACAATAATAGGTTTTATTTTCTTCTTTTATATATAATAAATCCACATGAATGTCTCTTTTATTTTGAGAGTAATATAAATTGTAAACCATATCTTTTCCCTGTATGTATAAACGTTAATAGACATATTGAGTTTTCTCTCAACTTTTTGGAATATCACTTAGTTTTACTGGAAAATGAATATATCTAAAAAAAATTGTGTAAGTTTTTAATAGTTTATTTCTTTTTGGTACTCATTCATTATGATAAGAAAATCAATAGGCTTACATTCAGCGTGTTCAAATGTCTACTGTGACCAATTATTGTGTGGTCTTACACACCAATTAACGTGTGTCTTTAAATACGTGTGTAATACAAACGCCGGTATAAGGTGAAAATATTTCTTCAAATGGTGCTTGTTCTTTTCTCATTTTCCAATTTAATTTATTCGTATATCTTTTTTATGACATCATGATGTGAAAATATATCCATATTACTGGATATGGCTTTCAAATTTATATAATTATTAAAATGTTTAAGAGAAGAAAGAGCAAATGAGTGGCGATATGAAACGCATCTCCAATTTAAATATTCTCAAAAATTAATAAATGGATTCTTTAGAACTATCTTCTAATTTAGAAGTATGTTCCCATGCTTCAATGCCTCATTCTTTGAGAGCTTTAATAACAATAGCTCCACAAATAGAGTTTTAATAATATTCTACAACATATTTGGGATTTAATATACTAATCGTGACTTTCATGATTAATTTTCGGTTTTTGATTTCTCATCTTGATGTTGGTTCTTTTGCTCATTATGTTTAATGAGGTTTATTGAAGTTGGGAGTCAAAGTCCCAAAATGCTGCCATACCTTTTGGCTGTTCTGTGAGATGACATTTGACAAACAGTATGACAATATGACTAACATTACATCAGATAACTAGAGGTTTGAAATGCGCGAAAAATAAAGTAAGATACTCAATAAATTAAAATAAACCTTATGAATTATGTAAATCGTTGTTATGAAGCTTCCGTTATTATCCATACCCTATAGTAACGGATTTTTTAATTATATAAACATTATCTTCTCCAAATTAATTTTCATCTTATCTTAAAATATTTCAACTTAACAACATATTTATATTTTTATATATACATTTTAAGTTTTGAAAATCTGCGACAGGATTCGTGAATACAAGAGAATATGAGCCGATTAATAACACTGAGTCCATGGTTTCTCTCAACAATAAATTTCTTCGTTCATAAGATCTTGGTCTGAGACCTAAGATAAATTAAACTTGAATTGCGTGTCTCACTGGTGCATCGCATCTCATTTAGGTACTAGTACTGTATTGCAACCACTTTGCAAATTCATTTGACTGACTTTGTGAAACATTTCTAAAAGAAAGATTATTTTGTTTCTGACCTCTTTTTACTCTCCATATCTTAAGAAATTGTAGAAGTTACTTGTAATTAGCACATAAATTCCATATTTATTGGAATAAGTAGTGAAACCTACTTTTAAAAAGACCTTCGTATTGTGAAAAGAACATACTTTACCAATGACGCTAGAATTAGAGACAAAATTATATTACAAAGGTTGAACAATTCTCTAACTATATTCCTTCTTAAAAATTTGATGATTGAAATGAATACTCAATCTAAAAAAATTAACAAGATACTTGAAGACCTCTTAGAGAAAATTAAGCAATATTGTTTGAAAATGGTAAGCTGATCCGATTTCATCAACAAAAGGTTTCCAACAATAACCTTACACAAAGGAACAGATAAAGCTAAATTATGGAACTGTTATTGCTTTACTACTCTTAAGAATTACTTCCCAGGTCCCTAAGTCAATAACCTCCTGCCGTGAGTTGTTCTTAAATTTCAAAGTGTAAATAGGGCACATTGGGTAAATACGCATAAATTTGATTTTTGGCGATTTTACCCAAGAAAGACCACAAGTTGAGACATTTAAATTTACCCAAGTTCACAGAATAATTATCTTTTCAAAATACTTTGGGAATTTCAAAATTCACGGGTGAATTTAATGTACTCATATTGATTTTGAGGTATTCATGTTAAATAAAAAATGGCAACGCCTTTTATTCATATATATGATAATATGTTCCAATTTACCTTAGTGAAAGTTAAGAACAATATTCAAATTTCATGATAATTAAATTTTCCTGCCAATAACAAAATTGTGCCACATATTAAATGCTACTTTTGACAGTACGCTATTGACAATATAATACCCATAAACGGGAGTAAACAGGACAAAATTCCCGAACTAATCCTGTATTTATACATTAATAACTTCCAAATCGAACTACTGCGCTCATATATTCTCTTAAACATTAAAAGACAGAACATCAATGCACTCATTTCTCATGAAAGCAACTTTACCTTGCTATCATCTAATATAACCAAAAACTCAATAAAGATTAATCAATTACGATCTATTAGGTCATAAACCTCCAATTTTAAAATTGTTCAAATGTTTACTCAAAAAGGCAGTCAGAATCTAATTTACAGAAATATTTATTTCGGGCCTACAAAAATTTCGCTAAATGTTACTTTTACCCTTTAGGTCATTCACTCATGGCGTCAGTACTACTATAATTGACATCTTTCAATGTTCCACAAAAGTTAATTGAAGGTGTGATAAGACATTAACAAGATTGCAGTACTAAGTATAAAATTGTTTCCGTTTCCCAAATATCAAGCGTAATTCTTCCAGTCAGAATCATTATTATACATCATAGGTTTACAACACAATAAATGCATTAAATTCATTTGAAGACACCAAATTACAAATGTAAATTGAAATCCACTACAACGTTGAAGCTAGTACGCACATCCCAACTAACTTGAGTACTCAGTTTTATTGATACAGTATTCGCCATGAATGCTTTTGCTACATATATTATGATTCAGATCACAGTTCAAATATATAAAATTACTACTTACCGTTTTCCGTATTTCACTTAAGTTCAACTCGGTAAGATTATCGTCATTTTCGTATTTAGTTAGTTTATCTAAGTTTTGTTCTTTCAGGTTTGCTACATCTAGCAAAAACTGTCCGTACTTGTTTCCTTCTGTTCTATTTAAATTTCCAAATGTCCTGAAAATAAGAAAATTCATATAAGAAGAAAAACGACTAAACAGCGCTTAAGCTGTGTACAATTATCATGCAAGAATACTACTTTGGTAGTATATAAAACATCAATTTACACATATATCCTCGACATATCTTAATAATGAACTTGAATTTTTAATTTTAAATAATTGTCAATTAACGATTTGATATCGGAAAGTAAAACAAAACACCTAGGAACTTAAAGTGGGACTGTGGCTCTAGACGGTTCATTCTAAGATGATACGATTTTCAAAACTTTTCAAAACGTTACAAAATAGCTCCGCATAGGAATCCTTTACATATAAACTTAGACATGAAGTAAAATAAGACTTTTTGTTTTTTGATATAAAAGTATATTCATATTTATAAAATCCTCGGAGTATAATGAACTATACTGCTCCGAGTAAATTGGAAAACCACAGATAGTTATAATCAGATAACTACTTATAGCCAAACCATGTGTTTCACTATCACATCAACTTTGAATTCAAATAATTTACCATACATAAATGAGTGCCACGAAGACTTAAAATTTACATTTTTTATGTGTTTGAATACGAATTTCAAATTTGAATTCAATAATATTTTATTAATTTCTCACTATCTATCAATCCCTTCCTATGTCTACATCACAAACCAATGAAGAATAAAATTTAACTTTTAAGAAAATATGGTGCAAATAATACATTTCAAAATGACATGCAAGGCAAACATAAACAGAAAAAAATTCTTAATACCTCTAGAAAATTAAGGGTGTAAGGTTGAACATATTGTATTCATATATAGTTGGTTTGCTTGCGATGAGATCCCACAGTGCACATTTTTTCCTGAAAACTACTTTTCATATGCTGTGCTGCTTTTTGTCACTATATACGATTTATTTGTAACAAGCTACAAATTTTTTCTTTCCCATTGTAAGAAAAACTATAGTGGTGGTCAAATGTTTCCCCACAAATACACTAATATGGATAGATGTCAAATCCATAAGAAAAATCATATTAAATATATTACTAATGTATTAACAGAATATAAGAAAACATAAATATTGAAACTCAATATCAACAACAATAGGTTAAACACTTAAGAAAGCATATCATTGATTTAACATTTGTATTGTTATGGCAGTAAGTTGTGCATTACTAATGTCATTTTCCAAATACAAATACAAATATATATAAAAACTAATATTATTTAATTTTTAAATTGCTTGTCAATGTATATTAATCAAGATAATGCTTTTCGAAAAAGCTTTTTTGCAGCCGAGTTGAAACACGCATGTATATGTGTAAGTTCTGAAGTCTTTTATAATAATTTCGTAAACCTACGGAATTAAGTAAATATACCTATCCTTGTGCCACATCTCTTCATGAGCGATTATGTTACTTAATATTTCAAGTACATTGATTGATTACCCATAATGTTAACCTTATTTTCTTTCTTTTAGGTAATTGAAAATATACGGACAACCGTTTTCGAGTAAAGGAGAAGATATTGTTGTTGTAACGAAATGTTAAAAGAGTAACGAATCATCAAGAGGAGACGAAGTAATAAAAAGCAAGTAGAGGTGATGCACAATGGTTTGCTTGACACAGCAGTTGAGTTTTCGAATGTGGGTATGGAAAAGAATGGAGTAGCTTAGAACCATTACTCTTTCCCTTAGTCACAAACATTAGCCCCAACAGTGAAAACTATCACTTCTGTAGCCATTGATATATGTAGTCCTAGTTTACTATAAAATGCAGTTGCCACTATATTCCGAATCAACAACGCAGAACATTCAGACAAGCATACGGAAGACATGAGATCATACAATTAGATTGCAATTTCAAATAATCAGTTTTCTTATGGAATAGTTTGTCAGCTGTTTCATGAACATGTACTGGCGGCACCGGTTATGGCCTCTACCAGTACAAAATTGCACGTGGTTGCTTTTCAAAGTCTACTGGTCATTAGTGGTCTTGAATCAAGACCGGATAGAAAACATCACTGGTTAGGATATACGAGAAGGCTGCTGACAGATTTTCCGAGTGGACATGCTAAGCTTCAACGATATAACTCAGAGAAGAAACACATTGTTTGAAAAAGTAAGCGTAACGATTTTGCAGTTTTATTCTATTTGGATGAAAGACATGCAATATGAATATTTTACAAGCTATAAGTATGTTCGAAAGTTCAATTCATGCACCACTACTAACTGTGTGTTAAATGTGCCATTTTAACGAGAAGTTATTTTATGATTTGAAGAATATTAATATGACTATTAAATAAATGTGTAGTAGTATTGAGATATTGGACGATATTATAGAAAGCTCTATGAATTTCTTTTTTTCCTTTTCACTATAATTATATAAAATTCATACCATTGTGAACGAGACAAAGATCTACTTTAGTAAAAATATAATTATAACATCTTTGACCTAGAACAATTTCCATTATATATACATATATGGTGACTGGTAATTCGATGCATTCCTTGAAAGGGGTTATTATACAGGTAAATTGTAACATCTTCACCCATATGAACCAGGGGGCGCAAATCAATAGTTTCTGACAAGTAAACCTTACGTTTGGGCGAATCGAGTTGCTAACTGAGACACATATGAAAAAGTAGTACTAAATGTGGTCAGTATTTCAGTGAAGTTGTAGGTGCGAAGCTCCAGGGGTTTAGATGATACAGCTACCAGAACATCACATGGAAGTCCAGAATAATTGTCATACAGTTGGAGGTAAAAGCTCTGTAAGACCTCTTGTAACGACAAAATAAGAATAACAAATATATGGGTACATATTAGGACTAGGGGAAGTCATATAGTGAGGGTATACCTGATGGCGGCCATCTTGAAATCCGCCAATTTGAATTAAGGTTAAGTTTTTAAAATAGGAATAGGGTCATGTGATACATGATTTAAGGCGCAAATTTAATCAGAAGAACAATGGTGACGTTAATTTTGATTTACGCGCAATTGGTAAAAAGTTACAGGGAAATTAAATATTGTTGCAGCATATGTATTAGTCCTTTACCCCACCTTGTAAATTTTGTGTTAATGATAATAATTAAATAAAAAGCAGGTGGATAAATATTAAGTCTATGGTAAGAGTTGCCTTGATGTCGGCCATGTTCAAATCCGCCATTTTGATTCAGACAAAAGTTTTATACAAAACGCATAACATTTACACCTTATTAATAGCAAATTTTACCATAACTCCATTTTTAACAGCATCAGAAGTGTCACTATTCATCTCGGCGATCCCATAGATTCAACACTAATATCGGTTATTTTCGATTATTATATCCCCCTACGCCATGTTGCGGCTCATGTCATTGGAAGTGTCACCGTTCATCTCAGTGACCTCAAAAAATGTGGATTCAGCACTAATATCGGTCATTTTCTATCATTTTTAAACATCTTCTTCCCCCAAGTTGAAGGTTTGAATTTGAATTTAATCTGGATGGAAAGTATCACTGTTCATCTATGAGAACTATACATTCGATACTGATAGTGACCATTTTCAATCATTTTTACATAACTTTCTCCCCCTCCTTCAACTGGTGGGGATGGTTTTGCATATAAACCGGATCGGAAATGTCACTGTTCATTTGAATGATTCCGAAAGTTACGGATTAGACACTAATATTTGTCATTTTCGATCATTATGATATATAGCTCCCCCGCAACCGTGCTGCAGCACACGCCACC
Source organism: Thermobia domestica (assembly GCF_964235325.1). Lineage (NCBI taxonomy): Eukaryota > Metazoa > Arthropoda > Insecta > Zygentoma > Lepismatidae > Thermobia > Thermobia domestica. The sequence goes on along the minus strand of NC_137456.1, from coordinate 245,212,485 downwards.
AAAATTGTCACCGTAAATCTCAGCTAATCCTAAAACTATAGGTTCGACACTAATATTAGTCATTTCCAATCATTTTTAATGTTTTTCCCCTGCCCTACGTTGTTACCTCCCTCTCCCCAACCTACAGGGCTGAACTTAGATTGAAAGAGCATCAAAAGTGTCACTGTTTCTCTCATCGACCCCGAAAACTATGGATTCAATACTAATTTCGCTCATTTTTTATCATTTTTAACTTTCTCTCCCTTCCCCTCCCTACGTTGCATCGTCAGAGTGAGTAGCCTAAACTAATCCCTGTACCAAACATCATGTAAGTTGAAAATTTTTTGAGATCGATCGGGTGGTTTAAGAGTGATGAAGCCACAAAGGCAGTCATTTTTATTTTACTTTTCATATATATATCTCCCCCTCCACTATGCTGGCTCGTCAAAGTGAAGCGAATAAAACCGCCAAGGGCCGACCCTCGTACATGTTGAAAATTTGATCGAGATTGGTTGGATGGTTTAAAAGTTATTAGTTTTACTAATTTTTATTCTTAGGTCCCCTTCCTCTCCCGCTTCCCTGGGATCTACCGTTAAAGTTAAATTACAAAAATTTTTACAGATCCGAACCTGTAACTCGAATATTTGAATGGGATCGGTAGGAAAGTTCAAGATTTATTAAGTTACAAAAATAGTCACTGTAATTGTTATATAAATTGATTTTTATATATCTATCCCTCCTCTTCCCATACGTTCCCCATCTAATTTAAATCGTAAAAACGATCCCAGGCCTGAACCTCATATATGTTGAAAATTTGGTCAAGATCGGTCGAGTTGTTCGGGAGTTATTAAGTTTCATTTATTTTTATACCCCCTTTCCCCAACCCTCAGTTCTACCAACAAACTGAGTAGCCTAAAACCAGCCCAGCCTCGAACCTCATACATGTTACAAATTTGATCGAGATCGGTCAGACGGTTTAGCATATTTAGTCACAAACAGTGATTTTCAATTTTATATACTGTATATAGATTTACTAGCATATATTACTTGCTTCGCTGGGTTGAAATAAATAATTTAAATGCACATGCTATTGCTCATTTTGGATCATTTTAATGTATGTCATCCCTCCTCATCTCCCAAGTGTCAGGGCTGAAACAGCATGAGAAGTGTCAGTGTTCGTTTCGGCGACCGCAGGAACTATAGATTCATCCGTAGTATCTGTAATTTTTGACCTTATATATATATATATATATATATATATATATATATATATATATTCCCCCACCCCATGTTGCAGGCCATAGACCTTCACAACTTTGGAGGCCAACTTCACATTATCCCTCAATTGATTGGTTCAGACGGGATTTTTATTAGCTTGAGTAGTACTTCATTTGGGCTTATCAGGTCAGAACCTTTAGCGTTTGGGTTATTATATTTTCCGAAATACGGGCTATTAAACTTTTTGAAAAGTGATTTTCCTGCTTATTTCGTCGGGGCCAAATTCACTAATGTGATATTTCTGACAAATACTTTTATTTGGAGTTGACAGTACTTTGTGTCGGCTAACAGTGTGGCAAAGGTCAAGATTTGAGCTGTATTTGAAATAGTTAGACCTTCAGGAAGTTTGTGGAGGAATGTGATATTTATTTTGTGGTGATTGGGTCACCAAGTTTTAGAGTTTTGGACTATTAAGATTTGGGCTGTATTTGAAAGAGGGTTAGACCTTCGGGTATTTTGTTGCCGGAAATAATAGTTTTTACTCTAATAGGCTATGATTTTTCTTATCTTATAAACAGATTGCAATGTACATCGGTGAAACGCTAAATGGTGAAAAATATGGAATGATGCCATCTTCCGCACACTATACCAGATGTTGTGACACAGCATTACGCCATTATTAATTTATTCGATAGTACTAAATTTACAATTGGCAGAGGTTGGAAGTGGTCACTCAAAACTAATAAAATGTAGGTCATGTAATTACGACTCCCATTCATTCACGACCGTACCAGCGGTTACCTTGATCGCCTTTGGACAGGGGGCATCGCCCCGGTTGCTCCGGACTATTTACGTCCCAGTACCGAGGATGCATATGCAAGACCAAAACCAAGACTAAATCGGAAGAATGCCAAGACTACCAAGACTCCACCAAAAACTTGATCCACCTGCGTTGATACTTTCATAAATAGGCGGAAAATAGAGTAAACCTTTATACTTCAAATTACTAATTTTGTATTTCGTTTTGTTTTGCCAGTTTAAGCAATGGGTGCAGCAAATGGAAAAGAGGGATTCAAGTACTTCCTTAGAAACATGAATTGCTCATCGTAATCGTTTGAAATAAAGAACTGAGAATAAAAGATTGCTTTCTTATTGTTTTCACTATTTACGATATAATGTGGATGATTAAAAATTCGGATTAAAAATTACAAAGAATTGTTGATAATAATAATAATATTATAATGGAGACTAGTTAGAAGACTGTATGCTTCTTGAGACTCCATTGGGAACCAAACCTGGAGTTTTTTGCATCAAACACAGGTATATATTGTCCACGTATTCACAAAAGATTTACGTAAACGGGAAACAACGAATGGATATAAAAATTATTTGGACAATTCAAGGTTTGACCCACTTCAATTATGAATGTAGTAGATAAAATTTTCACCAGTGTCTTGTTCATAGCTTAGTTTACCGTATATAATCATAGCAATTTTAAAGTTAATGCTTGATACAGTTTATTAAGACAGTAAATGTTTTCCAGTAAAATAAATTTAGGGGATTAAAGCCGATGACTACGAATTAGCGCTATCAAAAATTGAGATTCACAAAATCCGGATTGAGAATTTGAACTGAAACCGAAATCCGGATTTCCGATAATGAAATGTCGAAAACCGAAATCAGAATTTCAGATAATGAAATGTCAAGATCCCAACACTTACTTCGGATAATGAAATGTCGAAAGCCGAAATCTGGATTTCGTATAATGAAATACTAAAATCTGGATATCTGGATAATTGGCAGTATTAGACAAGATCTCATTGAAAAAGAATTCCAAATTGAATTACATGAAGAGCAAGAAGACATCGTGTATTTGAGTTTATAGTAACTGGTATCTTATTCAATCTCATAAATTAGTTGGCATAAGTATAAACTCCATTATACATAACATTCAAAGAACTAAAAAGAAAGAAAAATAGTACTAATTAGTAAAAGTATTTGTCAGATATCATACTATCGAAGTTGGCCCAACAAAAGAAGCAAGAAAATCATTTTTCAAAAAGTTTAATAGCTCATATTTCGGAAACTATAATAGCTCAAACACTAAATGTTGTTGACCCAATCAGCCAAAACGAAGTACTATCCAGCCCAATGAAAATCTCGTCTGGCACAATCAGTTGGGGGATAATGAGAAGTTGGCCCCCCAAATTTGTGAAGGTCTAAATCTGTTTCAAATACAGCCCAAATCTTCAAATTTCCTAAACTGCTAGTCGACACAAAGTATTGTCTACTCAATATACGTACTTGTCTGAAATATATTACTGAAATTTGCCCCGATAAAAGAAGCAGGAAAATTACTTTTCAGAAACTTTAATAGCCATATTTCGAAAACCATAATAGCCCAAACGCAAAAACGTGCTGACCCAATCAGCCCAAACGAAGTACTATCGAGCCCAATAAAAATCTCGTCTGGCATTATCACTTGGGGCTAATGTGAAGTTGGCTCCAAAGCTTTGTGAAGGTCTAATTGTGTTTCAAATACAGCCCAAATCTTCTAATTTCCTAAGTTGCTAGTCGATGCAAAGTAGTGTCAATTCCAATAAACATATTTGTCTGAAATGTCATATTAGTCAAGTTGGCCGCGACTAAAGTAGCAGGAAAATCACTTTTCAAAACGTTTAATAGCCTAATTTCGGAAACTATAATAGCCCAAAAGCTAAATGTTGCTGACTTAATCAGCCCAAACAAAGTACTATCCTGTCCAATAAAATCTTGTCTGGCCCAAACACTTGGGAGGTTATAATAAGAGTATTACTACTTTATTGTTGATGTAATAGAATTATACTTTCCATAAAAAGCCGTCTAGTATTTAGGTTAATAAGCATTAACATATGATATAGGAAAATAAAGAGTCATTATTAAGCAAATATATATTGAATATCTATTTTTAAAAAAAACTAACTCTCGTCCACTATATTACCGTAAAATACCATTGATTAACTACCGAGATATTGTTTTATTTCTTTTGTTAGTGTGTTGAGTGAAACAATCAATTTTAAGTTTTACGTCGCCTACGTCAAAGAAAACAGTGAGAATTGAATGATATGGGAGGGAACGGGAGAAGACCGAACAAACCACGCACACGGTATTTGTCAAGCATGAATCTCCCTTTGCGCGAGCCGGAATGATTGAAAAAGCGGATTAAGTACAACGTAATAGGATGATGGATTTGTAGTTTTACCATACTTAGTCATGCATAAATATTCTCATACATGTTTAGTTCATTTAGGTAGAACTTACAACCAAGCTGCACTTATCAAAATAATCGGAGTATGCATGAGAGTTTACAAGTAATGTGGATTACATGATTTTAGTTTGGGCACAAAGCTTTAATTACATTAGAGATTAACGAACGCAATCCTGAAGAGAGGTAACAAATCATTGGTGTGTGCATTAAATTTAATATTAATATTATTTTGAAAGGAAAAGGTAGAAAGAAAACTCACTTAAGTTAATAAACTACTTACTTATTTAAATGTTTGCTTATTTCGTGTTTGTCTACATCTCCAGAACAAATGTAATATGCTGGGAGCGTAACATTCCAGTCTTGCCTATTTCTTTGAATCGTTATTACCACAGGGTTTTCTTGAAATCTCTTCCATGCTTTGTAATTGATGTGCAACGCACAAAATGCTGAAACTGCTACCACGCATAACCAAAATACTCTATAAAAAAGGAGTAGTTTGCATAATTATTGCAGAGTAATTCTTGATTCAACATATTTTATAATTTATACAAGTAGTTTTAGATACATGTCTAAGGTATTAGTACTTGCATTATAACTAGAGTGACATTCTGATTAAGATAATTATGCTTACCTCTCAGTCAAGTTCCTTTTTATTCTGAAGAATTCTGGGATTCCATGAAACCCACTGGATTCAAAGATATTTCTGCATCTATTGAACATTGGCGCGTATCTATTAGTAGCTGAGAGTTCTGAAAATGTAACAGTGCTATGTATGATAGTCAGTTTATAACCATGGTTACAAATAAAAATATAATCATGCAACAAAACAATGTCTGTGAAGGTGGCCCCCCAAAAGTCTGGGATACACGAAGTCTTTATTGAGCCAGAGAACACTTCATTTGGGCTGTTAGGACTAGAAATGTTTAGTGTTTAGGCTACTATGGAAACAAAGCTACAGCCTCACAAAGTTTGAGGGTCCAAATTCACGTTAACCTCCCAAGTGTTTGGGCCAGACAAGATTTTATTGGACAGGATAGTACTTTGTTTGGGCTGATTAAGTCAGCAACATTTAGCTTTTGGGCTATTATAGTTTCCGAAATTAGGCTATTAAACGTTTTGAAAAGTGATTTTCCTGCTACTTTAGTCGCGGCCAACTTGACTAATATGACATTTCAGACAAATATGTTTATTGGAATTGACACTACTTTGCATCGACTAGCAACTTAGGAAATTAGAAGATTTGGGCTGTATTTGAAACACAATTAGACCTTCACAAAGCTTTGGAGCCAACTTCACATTAGCCCCAAGTGATAATGCCAGACGAGATTTTTATTGGGCTCGATAGTACTTCGTTTGGGCTGATTGGGTCAGCACGTTTTTGCGTTTGGGCTATTATGGTTTTCGAAATATGGCTATTAAAGTTTCTGAAAAGTAATTTTCCTGCTTCTTTTATCGGGGCAAATTTCAGTAATATATTTCAGACAAGTACGTATATTGAGTAGACAATACTTTGTGTCGACTAGCAGTTTAGGAAATTTGAAGATTTGGGCTGTATTTGAAACAGATTTAGACCTTCACAAATTTGGGGGGCCAACTTCTCATTATCCCCCAACTGATTGTGCCAGACGAGATTTTCATTGGGCTGGATAGTACTTCGTTTTGGCTGATTGGGTCAACAACATTTAGTGTTTGAGCTATTATAGTTTCCGAAATATGAGCTATTAAACTTTTTGAAAAATGATTTTCTTGCTTCTTTTGTTGGGCCAACTTCGATAGTATGATATCTGACAAATACTTTTACTAATTAGTACTATTTTTCTTTCTTTTTAGTTCTTTGAATGTTATGTATAATGGAGTTTATACTTATGCCAACTAATTTATGAGATTGAATAAGATACCAGTTACTATAAACTCAAATACACGATGTCTTCTTGCTCTTCATGTAATTCAATTTGGAATTCTTTTTCAATGAGATCTTGTCTAATACTGCCAATTATCCAGATATCCAGATTTTAGTATTTCATTATACGAAATCCAGATTTCGGCTTTCGACATTTCATTATCCGAAGTAAGTGTTGGGATCTTGACATTTCATTATCTGAAATTCTGATTTCGGTTTTCGACATTTCATTATCGGAAATCCGGATTTCGGTTTCAGTTCAAATTCTCAATCCGGATTTTGTGAATCTCAATTTTTGATAGCGCTAATTCGTAGTCATCGGCTTTAATCCCCTAAATTTATTTTACTGGAAAACATTTACTGTCTTAATAAACTGTATCAAGCATTAACTTTAAAATTGCTATGATTATATACGGTAAACTAAGCTATGAACAAGACACTGGTGAAAATTTTATCTACTACATTCATAATTGAAGTGGGTCAAACCTTGAATTGTCCAAATAATTTTTATATCCATTCGTTGTTTCCCGTTTACGTAAATCTTTTGTGAATACGTGGACAATATATACCTGTGTTTGATGCAAAAAACTCCAGGTTTGGTTCCCAATGGAGTCTCAAGAAGCATACAGTCTTCTAACTAGTCTCCATTATAATATTATTATTATTATCAACAATTCTTTGTAATTTTTAATCCGAATTTTTAATCATCCACATTATATCGTAAATAGTGAAAACAATAAGAAAGCAATCTTTTATTCTCAGTTCTTTATTTCAAACGATTACGATGAGCAATTCATGTTTCTAAGGAAGTACTTGAATCCCTCTTTTCCATTTGCTGCACCCATTGCTTAAACTGGCAAAACAAAACGAAATACAAAATTAGTAATTTGAAGTATAAAGGTTTACTCTATTTTCCGCCTATTTATGAAAGTATCAACGCAGGTGGATCAAGTTTTTGGTGGAGTCTTGGTAGTCTTGGCATTCTTCCGATTTAGTCTTGGTTTTGGTCTTGCATATGCATCCTCGGTACTGGGACGTAAATAGTCCGGAGCAACCGGGGCGATGCCCCCTGTCCAAAGGCGATCAAGGTAACCGCTGGTACGGTCGTGAATGAATGGGAGTCGTAATTACATGACCTACATTTTATTAGTTTTGAGTGACCACTTCCAACCTCTGCCAATTGTAAATTTAGTACTATCGAATAAATTAATAATGGCGTAATGCTGTGTCACAACATCTGGTATAGTGTGCGGAAGATGGCATCATTCCATATTTTTCACCATTTAGCGTTTCACCGATGTACATTGCAATCTGTTTATAAGATAAGAAAAATCATAGCCTATTAGAGTAAAAACTATTATTTCCGGCAACAAAATACCCGAAGGTCTAACCCTCTTTCAAATACAGCCCAAATCTTAATAGTCCAAAACTCTAAAACTTGGTGACCCAATCACCACAAAATAAATATCACATTCCTCCACAAACTTCCTGAAGGTCTAACTATTTCAAATACAGCTCAAATCTTGACCTTTGCCACACTGTTAGCCGACACAAAGTACTGTCAACTCCAAATAAAAGTATTTGTCAGAAATATCACATTAGTGAATTTGGCCCCGACGAAATAAGCAGGAAAATCACTTTTCAAAAAGTTTAATAGCCCGTATTTCGGAAAATATAATAACCCAAACGCTAAAGGTTCTGACCTGATAAGCCCAAATGAAGTACTACTCAAGCTAATAAAAATCCCGTCTGAACCAATCAATTGGGGGATAATGTGAAGTTGGCCTCCAAAGTTGTGAAGGTCTATGGCCTGCAACATGGGGTGGGGGAATATATATATATATATATATATATATATATATATATATATATATATATATAAGGTCAAAAATTACAGATACTACGGATGAATCTATAGTTCCTGCGGTCGCCGAAACGAACACTGACACTTCTCATGCTGTTTCAGCCCTGACACTTGGGAGATGAGGAGGGATGACATACATTAAAATGATCCAAAATGAGCAATAGCATGTGCATTTAAATTATTTATTTCAACCCAGCGAAGCAAGTAATATATGCTAGTAAATCTATATACAGTATATAAAATTGAAAATCACTGTTTGTGACTAAATATGCTAAACCGTCTGACCGATCTCGATCAAATTTGTAACATGTATGAGGTTCGAGGCTGGGCTGGTTTTAGGCTACTCAGTTTGTTGGTAGAACTGAGGGTTGGGGAAAGGGGGTATAAAAATAAATGAAACTTAATAACTCCCGAACAACTCGACCGATCTTGACCAAATTTTCAACATATATGAGGTTCAGGCCTGGGATCGTTTTTACGATTTAAATTAGATGGGGAACGTATGGGAAGAGGAGGGATAGATATATAAAAATCAATTTATATAACAATTACAGTGACTATTTTTGTAACTTAATAAATCTTGAACTTTCCTACCGATCCCATTCAAATATTCGAGTTACAGGTTCGGATCTGTAAAAATTTTTGTAATTTAACTTTAACGGTAGATCCCAGGGAAGCGGGAGAGGAAGGGGACCTAAGAATAAAAATTAGTAAAACTAATAACTTTTAAACCATCCAACCAATCTCGATCAAATTTTCAACATGTACGAGGGTCGGCCCTTGGCGGTTTTATTCGCTTCACTTTGACGAGCCAGCATAGTGGAGGGGGAGATATATATATGAAAAGTAAAATAAAAATGACTGCCTTTGTGGCTTCATCACTCTTAAACCACCCGATCGATCTCAAAAAATTTTCAACTTACATGATGTTTGGTACAGGGATTAGTTTAGGCTACTCACTCTGACGATGCAACGTAGGGAGGGGAAGGGAGAGAAAGTTAAAAATGATAAAAAATGAGCGAAATTAGTATTGAATCCATAGTTTTCGGGGTCGATGAGAGAAACAGTGACACTTTTGATGCTCTTTCAATCTAAGTTCAGCCCTGTAGGTTGGGGAGAGGGAGGTAACAACGTAGGGCAGGGGAAAAACATTAAAAATGATTGGAAATGACTAATATTAGTGTCGAACCTATAGTTTTAGGATTAGCTGAGATTTACGGTGACAATTTTGGTGGCGTGTGCTGCAGCACGGTTGCGGGGGAGCTATATATCATAATGATCGAAAATGACAAATATTAGTGTCTAATCCGTAACTTTCGGAATCATTCAAATGAACAGTGACATTTCCGATCCGGTTTATATGCAAAACCATCCCCACCAGTTGAAGGAGGGGGAGAAAGTTATGTAAAAATGATTGAAAATGGTCACTATCAGTATCGAATGTATAGTTCTCATAGATGAACAGTGATACTTTCCATCCAGATTAAATTCAAATTCAAACCTTCAACTTGGGGGAAGAAGATGTTTAAAAATGATAGAAAATGACCGATATTAGTGCTGAATCCACATTTTTTGAGGTCACTGAGATGAACGGTGACACTTCCAATGACATGAGCCGCAACATGGCGTAGGGGGATATAATAATCGAAAATAACCGATATTAGTGTTGAATCTATGGGATCGCCGAGATGAATAGTGACACTTCTGATGCTGTTAAAAATCAACTTCAGCCCCGCGTCTTGGGAGAGGGGGAAGGGAAATAAATCAAACAAATAAAAAGGAATATTAGTGTCGAATTCATAGTTTCCGGGGTCGCTGAGATGACCGGTAACATGCGATGCCCTGCCGCGCAACATAGAAGAGGAGGGGGGAGATATATAAAAATGGTCAAAATTTTCCGAGAGTAGTGTTTGATCCGTAGTGTTTAGGGCCGCTGAGATGAAGAATGACAGTTCAGATATCGTTTAAAACCAAATTCAGCCCGTAACTTGGGAGAGGGGGAAATAATAAAATGATCAAAAACGATTAATATTAGTGTCGAATTCAAGATTTTTCGGGGTCGCCGAGATGATGAGTGATCTTTCCGATGCCGTTTAATTCGATGCCATTAAAAACGATAACAGCATATTTCGTGGGTACTAAACACATGTGATACAGAATTGTGCATTTAAATTTTCATTCTACCCAGCGAAGCAGGTAAATATGCTAGTAGCACTTCATAACTTTGAAACCACCTAACCGATCTCATTCAAATTGTCAACATGGATGAAGTTCGGCAATGAAATGACTTTTATCATTTTATTTTGACGGTATATATATATATATATATATATATATATATATATATATATATATATATATATATATATATATATATATATATATCACACCACCCGGTAAAGGCATTTTTCTGTTCGTAGTGCACGTAAACACTTCAAAAACAATGAATCACTTGAGGCGACGAATAAATATCACCCTTTTCCTCAACTCCTACCGAAGTTGAGCATTGTGGGTCTTCACAGGTAGGCCTAGTGTATCATCCTGCAACACGAATCAAGGTTGCGGACAGATAGTTAGGTCTGAAAATATCTGAGGGTCAAGTAAATATATTCCGGTGCACGCTAATCTATTGAGAGCAATATCCAGGCGACACACGTTTCAGTCGCCTCTGAAACAAGTTCAAAGCCGTAAATTTGTTTGAAATAAATAATTGCTAGCTTATTCTCAGATCAGTGCCATGGTTGCAACGACAGTAGCAACACCATGTGGCTTAGCTGTAATGCTTTTGCCTGTACCGAAGTCGATGGTGATAAGTAATTTAAGATTAAAAGGTCAAATGTTCTATCCCGCAGCGGCCTAGGGGCAGGTAGTTATAGAAATACAGCTTTCCCTATTACGGCTTCAGAAGTTGGATTTAAGAAAACCTCCGTAACACAAAACGATCTCAGAAATAGTTTAAGAAGGTTAGCGATCAGCACTGGAACCTATTCTCATGTGCACTTGAGGTACTCTCTGATGGGGAAGTTCGTGAGGAGAGGGTTGGCCATCTTTGACTTCCTTCAGAACCAACTGCGCGTCTTTCTGGTATCCCCCTTCCATAGTCTGTTCGTTATTATGTTTTGAACAGAAAACACGTGCTCGTTAATGAAGCATCCTTTATAGTAGTTGCTTACACCTGAGGTACTGAACCTTACAGCCCCCACACCAAGAACAGAATTCACAAGATTATTTGAAGTACACAAATATTGCTCTGGAAACATTTGTTGATAAAGTGCTATCTTCATGGCAACATACTTGATATGTGCCAGTAAGTAGGAACATAAACCCGTAAAACTTTGCAAAAATTCTGTATTTTTGGCTTTCTTGCAGAGCTTTAAACAACATTGCCTGATACTAATATCCGTGAACATTCACTCTTAGTAAAATAAATTTGTCTTAGGTGAAGCACAAAGATTTCTTAATTTTTAAAACACAATTCTGATAGCTATTGTTGAAAAGCGTATCCTCTCAACATGATATCATCGGCAAAAGATCTTATTCGTTAATAAAAGTAAAATCATACTAGTTGCAATTAAGGGAGCTTGTGTGCTAGTTTCATGACCCATCACGCATATGAGAATTTTGTAAGATTTTCTTGTGTCATTTACCTCGAAAGTCATATACGAACGGCTTTTCGGATGGGGCAAGATTTGGTGGTAGCTCGAGGAGAGATCTAAGGTGGTTATGTATTTTTCCCTTTCAAAGTGTTTAACACATACTCAGTTGACTGGAATGGCACCCACAGGTATTTAATGTATGTTTTACACTGCTGTAAATTAAAAGCAATTCTAAATGCGTTCGTATTTGGTTTTTTGACATTAATATGTGGCAAGGCGAAGCTATTATCGTATGTGGGTCCTATAGTTCTGGCACTAATGAGTACTTGAATTTGTTTGTCCGCCTGATCTCGAACATGCACTGGAATAGGGAGATTTGTTCTGGAACACTGCCGATTTAGGGATTCTTATTTTATGATTGTAGCCCCTATAATGTCCAATACCGTCCGGAGTGTATAAAAACGTTTTTATATTTGTATAATAACTCGTGAATGGCCTGTTTCTGCGACTGGTCTTAATTAGGATTAATATCAAAAACATCAATTTTGAATTTTTTTATCTATACTTCAAAGAATTGTCAACCTCCTCTTTTCCTCTACAATTTTTATTTTCTTCTGTTGAGCTCGCTTTCATTGTTGCAAAAGATTAATTCTGACATGCCACAAGATCCACCACTGTCGTATTTTTCCTTAAAGTTACAGAATAAATATTTGGATTGGAAATTAAGAGGCATGTTGTTTACGTCTAACCTTTGCCCAATAGTTTATATTTGTCAAGTAAGCCGTGGAGAAACGATAAGAAGAAAGATGCAGAATCATCAATCTGTCTTTTTGCTATCACCGGAATAAATGCGTGGAAAACTGGAACTAAAGTAATGCGTTTGTTAATAAGAAAGCAAGCTTGTTTTCTTTGTCTAAGTATATGAGTCGTGTGTTGTGGTAAAATGCTTTCCTCGTTCTTTTCCTGTAATGTTGGCTTTTTTGTAATTTTAAAATAGAGAGATAAGATTCTTTGTTAAATCGATTGTAACATATAAGCGTTTAAGCAAGCCTAAACCAAAAATAACTGGAATACATGATTTCTTCATCATACCAAAGTAATGAGAGAATTTCGTTTCCCAACTTTGAATGTTACTGTACCATTGCTACATATTTCAAGTTAATAATTTTATTTCATATCCCTTTAACCGCTATTTTATGTTGTATTAATTGAACATCATGAAGTAAATATTGGAAAGGCCAGATTTAAATGCTGGATCCGGTGTCCACTAGCACTGTTCTTTTGCGTAATTTAGTGATTATTTATGGGCTTTTTTCTGTTATTAGAATTGCTTGATCTTTGACTCCTAGACAAGAGTTGACCCTACTCGCTTTCTGGACTTTCAAAATAGGTAGAAGCACAGTGCCTACGCTTTCTGCATATTTTGAAGTCTAGTATTTGATCTTCTGTTGTGGATTTTGTTGGAAGTTCTGTGGTGATCCCTGATTCCTCTATACTTCTGCCCGTTCTAATAGTTTCTTTTTGCTTCATCGCTTATTCCCTTAATTCCCTTTTTTATTTTGGTTATGCAAACTGGTTTGTGCAACTATTAAATACGGCTCTGCCAATATATTGACCAGGGAAGAAAAATCGTTTTAAACAGTAGTTTTCTGCTGGTGAAACAGTAGATTCTACGACGTCGAGGTTAGACTTCTGATCTTCTTTCTCAAGTTGTGGTTGTGATATTGAAGGATGTAAAAGCGGAGAAGATTATATTGAAAAATAGGATTTTGTCTAGGTACTTCTAAATTGACATTAACCTTATCCTGTAATTGTTCAAAAGACTGAGTTAGTACATTTATGTGTATACAAGTATAGTGCGACAATAATATATCGAATTGAGTTTTTTGCACTAGAGAAATGAAAACTGTAGCACCGAAAGGAAATATGTCTATGAGCTAATTTGTGGCTATGCGTTTATCGTGCGCGACTTTGCAGTGGGAGACCCGGGTTCGATTCCCGGAGGGAGTTCATATGTTTCGGTTTCCACGTTAAACAGTAGTTCCTTTCTTATATAGACTCGCTGCTGAAAGGGATGTTAAACTCAACATTAATACAACTGAACGTATATACCTATCAAGTGGCTAGCACAAATGTTAGTAGTCGAGCAGTAACAGTTACATATTATTATTATTATTATTATTATTATTATTATTATTATTATTATTATTATTATTATTATTATTATTGAATAGAATCTTGCAATTAGTTTTTGTTCCCTGAAGATGGCAAAGTCAACTACGAAATCTCATAGGTAGTTATATAATGCTTATATGAAGGATTGTGTTGTATTTGGGTTGCGCAATATTTCTTAGGGCAGTGAGTCTTTGAAGCATGCCGGTAAGACAGAAAACCGAAAAGACAATGGTGCACATGTAGAAGCCACGGAACAAGTTTTGTTAGTCACTAATTTTGGATTCCAATGGTCTCGCTATTCTCTCATTAAATTAACAGTGGAATCCTTCGGGGGCATACGTATGGATTTCATTAAGAGATCGAAGTAGAAAAAATATGTTAGAGTACCGTAAATATGTGAGACAAATGGATAAAGAATGTTATGAGAAAAGTGAAGCCGCAGATTATTGCTAACCATTCGCATTAAAATTGAAAACATTGCATATTAGGATAAGCTATGGTTTGTTTCATAGTTACTACGGCTAAAACAGTAAGACAGATAAATTGATTTGATTAGACAAATATATTATAATATTCCAGAGAAACAAAAATTTTAATTGATACAAGATTACTACGTTCAATATTATAATAGTATATTTGTGTGTTGTTGCTAAGTGTTAATGCAAGTAACATGATAATGTCTTAACCTTTTAAAGTCCCCCCTTAGTCAGTTTTAAACTTTTTAGGTTATTGTTTAATTTTTTACAAGACCAAAATATTTACTTTTAATTTAATTTCAATATCTACCAGAGTCTATCAATGAGTGACTATACCGCTTGTTCTTTACAGCCTACCTTTAATTGACCTTTGCCACTACATTTAATACAGAAACCTTTCTGTATCCCCAAAACTATTCCAATAACATAAGCCACACCTGGCTTTATGATATACCTAAAATATCAGAAGCCACACTTAGCTCTTCAACCTAAGATATCACTAGCCACTCTTGGCTCATCAATCCCAAATATCAAAACCAGCATTTGGCCCTAGCTTTTCTTAAACATACGCATAACATTAGCCACTTATGGCTTACATTCCTAAAACAACACAATTATTCATTATTTATATTCATAGTAACGTCTTTCTTTTGTTACTACGATTTTCTAACACCTTGTCCAATTGTTCACAATCACCTTCTCCGATATCCTAACATCCTCCCGGGGATTACCGAAAGAAAACAGAAAAAATGCAAACCGTATACAATTACAAGAAAAGGTAATCACTAAATTAATGAAAACATTTTCATACTTTACTGTCCCTCATTAGATTTCTTTCTTCTTCTTTTTCTCTCTAACCTCCTCACACGTTTTCCCATTTCCATAATCCTGTCTTCCATAGTTTGAGCTTCCTGTGCGCCGTCCTTTTGCCGATAACTTCTAGATCTTCTAGATCTGTTATCCTTATTTAAGTTCATGCTACGGACACCTACTTCTTCTTTCATAATAAACCCTAGTATGCCATGCTCTGCTGCTGTATTAGAATTTGTTGTTTGATTAAGCTCTTGACTGACGTTGGCCGATTGTAAAAACATTGTTCCCATAGTCAAAACCTGATTAGTCTAATCCGTTCTTTTTTTCTAGAACTTCTGCATTAACACTAGCTTCTTTCGTACCGGTATTATGTCTTCTTCCCTTACTGCCACTTTCTGCCAAGTCTTCCTTTTTTAAATGTTTCCTTTCTGTTTGTAGGAACATTAATACACATGCAGATGCCAAGTGTATAATGCAGTATAGCTGAAACAACGTTTCCCATAAGCTGCACACTGTCCTTTTATATGTACTTTCCTACATCTCTTGCATCTGATTGGATCTTCGTATATCTGACTTGTGTGCGAAATCCCAATCAATGTTGAGCTCGTTGATTCACTGTTGGCTTACCTGGGCCTCTCAATGTATAGCTGTGCTGATCTTGCTTAGCTTTTAACTCCTTGATTTCTAGTTGTAATTGGTCAATTAAGAGGTCCCGTTTTCTGAATTCGTTCAACATCCATATCAAAAACTCTTTCTGACTTAGACCTTCAATTTGTTACATCATCGTCTTATACGTAAATTCTTTTCCGTAAGACTGCGCCATTTGTTAGGTTATTGTTTAATTTTTTTACAAGCCCAAAATATTTACTTTTAATTAAATTTCAAAATCTACCAGAGTCTATCAATGAATGACATTACCGCTTGTTGTTTACAGTCTACCTTTAATTGACTTATGCCGTTACATTTAATACAGAAACCTTTCTGTATCCCCAAAACTATTCCAATAACATAAGCCACACCTGGCTTTACCATATACCTAAAAATATCAGAAGTCACACTTGGCTCTTCAACCTAAGATATCACTAGCCACTCTTGGATCATCAATCCCAAATATCAATACCAACTTTTGGAACTAGCTTCTCTTAAACATACGCATAATATCAGCCACTTATGGCTTACATTCCTAAAAAACACAATTATTCATTATTTATATTGATAGTAACGTCTTTCTTTTGTTACTACGATTTTCTAACACATTGTCCGATTGTTCACAACCATCTTCTCCGATACCCTAACAAAACTTACTGCCTTTTTCGTTTAATTGTTTTATATTCTATCTTGTTTTTGCAGTATTCTCGCCGTTTAGTACTCCTTTTTCAACGTTATAACAAAAATATTAAATTCGATGGTAGGAATAGTTGAGTTAGTTGATTTTAAGTTTAACACCCCTTTCAGCAGAGAGGCTATATGAGACGGGAAATACTGATTAACATGGAATCCGAACCACATGAGCTCCCATCGGGAGTCGAACCCGAATCTCCCACCTGGTATGAATAATGTATCTTGTCTCGTGTTTCTTGTCGGCATATAATATTGTTCTCCCGCTGGCCTTGTAGCTAGCACGTGCCTCTTTGTTCAAATGGTCTCATGGAAGCATTAATAAAATCTGAACTATTATAGTGGTTCGGATTCCACCTTAAACTATTAGTCTTCGTATCATACAGCCTCGGTGCTGAAAAGAACCACTAAACTTCATGGAACAAAAAAAGATATAACCTTACTTTAGTCTCGCCATTCTATTTCAAAATTAAATGAAATCTTATCGTTTAACGTCCAACGATTATGCCGATAGGTTAAGGGAGGCGGTGATTAAGGCAAGTAAATGACGATGGAATAATTAGTGGAATAAGAATGGGAAGGAAATGGGAGTATTACGAGAAAACTCATGGAAATGCTGTTGTCCACCACAGACTAACTTATCTGGGGATTGAATCAATGCGCTATCCCATTTTAAATCGAATGAAATTTCTAGTTTATATCCCTTGGTTATCCTCTATAGCTTATAATCGACGGGTGATTAATGGGAGTGAATGATTGTGAAATAATTGGTGGAAAGGAAATGTGGAAGGAAATTGGAGGACCTAAGAAAGTCAACAGCAATCATCCATGTGATTCATTTGCTACAAAGTTAACTAGTGTTTAAAACAATTGCTCTAATTCTATTGCTCACATCTACACACTGAACTCGCATTTTACTCATTTTACACATAATATCTTTGTTTGTTTCTTAGTTTCTTCGTTTGTTACTCCTTTTCCAAATGCCCAGTCGGTTTGGGTGCTCACTTGTACGTGCCCAGTCAAGGTCGAGATACTTCATTCTGGTGCCTCTGGAAATGTAGCTTTATCGCTGGCGCAACTTTTGGGAGCGTATCCTGAAAATAGCTTCATTAGTAAAGCAGATATGAGTGCATATTCGGTTTTCGTATGGCCCAGCTTGCATACACGTTATGAAGGGAGCACAAACAGGTGTGTGTGTGTGTGTGTGTGTGTGTGTGTGTGTGTGTGTGTGTTGCAGAGTTAAGCTGGAACGTCCCGAGTAATTTTAACTAAACTTGATCCACATACTACTTACAGTATGGAAAATGATAAGATTGTTATTAGCATTGAATCACTAGTTTTCTGCGTCACTAAGTTAGTTGGTGAAAGTCATGGTATTATTTAAGTCCAAAGTTAGTCTCCAGTCAGGATATGACTTCCTTAGAACACTTAAATGGAATTGTAGTGAAAAAATCTTAGTCTTAGTAGTAATAAAAGAAGACATATATCAGTGTGAAATTTATAATTTGGGGGTCTGCTCAGATTCAGAGTGACACATTAGAACAAATTTAAGTTAAATTCAGTTCCATTAGCACTATGAAGAGTTGAAATTGTAGCATGTCCAAAATAGCCGACATTAGTGTCGAATCCGTAGTTTTCGAAGTCCTGAAGTTCCTTAAGTGTGACACATCTTGTTATCTTTAAATTCATGTTTATCCTTAATAGGAGTACGGCCCCTAGCAAATCAAGCAGAGTGAAAGAGGGTAACAAGTTATTTAAAAAGTTCCCCGGTCATTGCTTTGCCATAAACTGTGATGACTTGTAAAAGAAATAGTGTAGACGAATTTACCTCCTTTTACTGCAGGAACCTCTCACCAAACACACTTGAATTCAAAAAGCATTATTTCATGCATTTCATCTTCAACTGCAGGTAAACTATGTATTCATAAACCTTTACAACCTTTAACAATGATTTGCCGTAGATGAGTAATGCAGACATGGGACATGCTCAAGAAACCTTGTATGTAGAGAATAAGTAGGTGGAAAACTTTAATTGGTTTATACATTATTGAAGTATCCTGATGGATATTTTCATTTTTAGTTCTTATTGTTGAAACCTATTTATAATATTTAATTAGATATTTTTTAAATAATCGCATTTATAAAATCATGTAATAACGAAAATACTTGGCTCGCGCAATACAAACTAAATTTCTTTAATAATACAAAACAATCATGATACGAAAAAATACGAGAGAAAAACATGTTTTTTCGAAGATCGAAACCGGAACTCCTACTAGTAAGTGGACGTCCTATTTCTTGCTCACACTACTACTTCCAATAATGATTATTCTCTTTCTTCCACATGGTACGTAACGTCAGTCCATTCACAAGCATGCGAACTACCTTAAAAACAAGCGTTTGGAAACTATAAAGAATTTCCATACTTCATTTGCAACGAGAATTGCGCCCTTCTCACGATATCGGAATTGACCCGCTACTCACACGACATGCTGAACTTGTCGCGAAGTGTTCTGTTTTTATGTTTTATGTAATTAACTATGTTCAGACATTACATATATATAACAAGAATAATTCCCTAAAATTAGACATTTTACTCATTAACAAATAGTAAAGAAAACCTAGAATTCCACTATTCCTCGCATTTAAATTCTTCGTTTGAAAACAAACACGAATAGTCAAATCCATGTCACAAATAAAATTTCACCTTTCAGACCAAACCGTATTGAAACATCACGTACTACCCCAATTTATGTATATAAATTATCTTTCATTTCAAGATAGAAAGAATAATTAAACTGAAGTACTCAACTATTTAACCTAAGGAAACAAAACGATACAAAAAACTTTGATTGAAACACTATAATATAATAAAATACATACACTCTTGGAAACATTAAGAAAGATACAAACAAACAAACATATTCAAATATTTAAAAAATAAAAAAACATGAATCAAACTGTGCAACGATTCTCCCCATTACTAAATTACGTATAAATAAATAAAATAATAATAACCAATTTTTCAAAACCCAATATATTAATAGAAAAAATAACAAGATATTTTATTCATTACGATCTTCTTTAAAACAGCACAGATATAAGGTTATTAGTATTTCGACTACAGAGGTGTAATTCCATCTACACTTGCCCCATATGTACTATGTGACCAGTAAGTAGAAAAAATGTAAAAGAAAAAACATAAGAAATTGAGTAGTCCAGCCGAAACATACGAGGTTACGAATTAGGAGACCAAGGTTCAATTCCTACCCACATCTTGTCTTACTTTTTCTTTCTCGGAACGTTTACTTTTATATTAATTGCTAAAAAGCTTGAGTCTATTATGAATGGAATTTGATTTCCACTTTGCCCAACAGACAAACTATTGAACCGAAAGGGGCACTTTCCGACGTATCTCATATATTATAACTATGTATGCTACCGACGAGACAATTGCTAAAAGGCGTTTGTGTGTGTCTGAGTCTGCTTAAAATTCATAACCATGCTTTTTTGGCATCTATTATGACTATTCTCCAAACCGTTGTTCACATATTGAAGTACTTTCCGTTTGGAGGCTAGAATTGTGCTATAGACTTCAAAATTGGTATAGGCATATATTTTAACGAGAATCCACAAGGGGCATAAAGGGGAGATTTTTTTGCGATTTCTCTCATCGTTTCCGTTTTGAGGCACACACTGTTGTCGCGAGACAAACTGTATTGTCTGGTCTTGACACTATATCGCGGAGGTGATGCCCACTGTTTCTTCCAGACCTGTATATTTTTCGGGGCACTGCACCCCACGCTCTGTGATTGCCCCCGGGAAGACCAAAATAATACGTTTACGATACCAAAATAAATAGAATATTATTAGCAGAGCCCCCCGGAACATTGTTTCTGAAAGAAACACTGGTAATGACTCTAAAGCTACATACGTTTGTATTTAAGGACTTCTGTGTTGTCTCGAAGCTTCACACAAACATAGTACCTCTTCTCCAGACCATCTCAACAGTTGCCGTATAAATATATCTTTCGCTGTACGTATGTAATACCCAAAATATTTTGTTCGCGCAATACAAACAGAAACTACTTTGCTTATACGAAGCAATGGTGATAGAAAAAACGCAAGTCAAGACAAGGTTCCGCTGGGAATCGAACGCAGACCTACTACTTAGAAAGCAGACGCGATACCTCAGAGAAAAGTTACTACATTGAATTATGTTTGTCCTCTTACTCTTAACATAGCACATAACAAGGCAAATAAAGCCAATTCAACAACATGACAACTTTGCATTCATGTTGGCGACTTCGAAAATGATTTGTCTTTTCACTTAAACTACACTTCATCGTTAATAATAGAGCAAAACCTGACTTACCTACCTTGAGCAGAACTTACAATTTTCATGGGTACAAATTTTTGAGATGCCATATTGAATCGAAGATGACGACTTTTCCAACATGTCCGATTTTTCTCCTAACTTGCGCTACAATCTACATATTCTAATGCAATTTCGTGCTTCTACCATATCTACAAGAATTAGAAGCACCCTTAAAACATTTCTAGCACTTTCTAACCACGAAGTTGGCTATTTTTTTCAATTTTAAGAACGCGTTTGGAAACTACGCATCAGAATAAATACTAGCTCGAAATTTCGAGTTTATCAACAGACATTACTAATTTCACATTTTCTCGATTTGCGCCTCCAAACAAAAACGAATTTTAATGTTCTTTCCTCTAACACAAACCATGTTTCCAGTTTCACTGGCTGACAAAATATAACGTTTCTGTGATGTGTGCAACTAACATAATAACAGCATTGCGAAACGTCGAAAAATTTCGACCCTTGATTTACATTTGAAAATTTCGCCGTTTTCAAGATATCAGAATTTTCCCGTTATTTCACATCACATGATGAACATGTATTTGAAATTTGGTGTTTGTATGTTTTCTGCAAGTATGAAAACAATTAAGTGTGATTGCGACTTTAGAGGTATATAATTCCATAGATACTGGACACCTACGCACCGGTACAATGTGTGCAATAAGTAGAAAAGTCGAAATGTAATGAATTAAGTAGTCTATTGGAAGCACGTGGGGCTGTTGAACAGGAGACCTGGGTTGGATTCCCATGAAAATCCCATGAAAATATATAATTCCATAGATACTGGGAACCTACGCACCGGTACAATGTGAGCAATAAGTAGAAAAGTAGAAATGTAATGAATTAAGTAGTCTATTGGAAGCACGTGGGACTGGTGAACAGGAGACCTGGGTTGGATTCCCATGAAATTCTTTAACATTTTTCTTTACTCGAACGTTTATTGTAACAGTATATATTAATTGCTAAAAAGATGATGTGAGGATTTAGATTTTCGGGGTTGCGGCATCTAAGGCCAGTTATCCCTTCACGTTTGGAGGGATGACGTCCCTCGGCGAGTACACAATGTATAAAAGGCAAGGAACAAAGGATGGAGGAAGGAACGAAGAGGCGTGACACCTATAATTTAGGTACCACGCCCGATATTTGCCTCATGTGAATGAAGAAAATCCAGGGAAACCTCACTCAGGGTGGCTGTCCTGAAAAAGCGATTTAAACTTTGTCCACCGAGTATTTCCAACGGAAAGCGAACTGATTGCTAATAAGGTTCAGTCTATTATACACGGCATTTCATTCCAACCGGTCCCGCCACACAAACTGTTGAATCGAAAGGGTCACTTTTCCACGTATCTCATATATTATAACTATATACGTTGCCGAGGAGACAATTGTCAAAAGATATATATATATATATATATATATATATATATATATATATATATATGTGTGTGTGTGTGTGTGTGTGTTCGTGTGTGTGTGTGTGTGTTTCCTCAAAATTTATAGTCTTATACTTTTTCAGTTGTGGTATAGATTTCAAATTTGGATACGGATATATCTAAACGAGGAGTATAAAAAGGGAGATTGTTAGCAATTATTTCCGGTTTGAAGAACACATTATTCTCGCGAGACGAAATGTATGTTTCTCTCGGCTTGATACTATATCGTGGAAATGATGATCAATGATATTTCCCAAAAAAATGTTGGGGGGTACACTGCCTCCTTGGGGCTCTTAGAGTGCCCCCGCAGGAGACCAAATAATACGTGTATAATAGAATAATAAATAGAATGTTATCAGCAGTGCCTCTGGGAATACTAACTGTGACCCTCGGAACATAGTTTCTGAAAGAAACACTGGGATGCCCCATTTCCATAGCAACATATGTTTATTTTTAAATAATTGAGTATCGTCTCGAAGCTTCACACGAACATACTGCCTAGCTTCGAGACCATCTCAACAGTTACGGTATAAATATATCCTTTCCGTCTATGTCTGTAATAACGAAAATATTTTGTTTGCGCAATACGAACACAAACTATTTTGCTAAAACGAAGCAACGGTGATAAGAAAGAAAAAACGCAAGATAAAACAAGTTTTGCCTGGGAATCGTACCCAGACCTGCTACGTACCTCAGACGCTTAACCTCAGAGCCAACTTACTACGTTGATTTATCTTTGTTATATTACCCTCAACATACCACATAACAGGCCAAACGAAGGTAATTAAAAAATAAAGCAATTTTGCATTCAAGATGGCGACTTCTCGAATGATTTGTTCTTCACTTAAACTACACATCATCTTTAATAATAGAGCAAAATCTGACTTACCTACGTTGAGCACAACTTAAAATTTTCATGCTTAGAAATTTTTGAGCCGCCATATTGTATCGAAGATGACGACTTTTCCAACATGTTCGATTTTTCCTCTTATTTACGCTGCAATCTACACATTTGTACGCAATTTCGTTCTTCCACCATATCTACAAGTTGTCTAGAATTAGACGCCCATATAGACCACTCCTAGAACTTTCTTACACCCAAAATTACTGTTTCTTTCAAGTTTAAGCACGCATTCGGAGACTATGCATCAGAATAAACATGCTCTCGAAATTTTGAAATTCTAACAACAGCCGTTAAAAGTTTCACATATTTTCGATTTGCGCCGCCAAACTTATGTGAATTTTAATGCTCTTTTTTCTAACACAAACTATGTTTCTACTTTCACTGCTTGGCAAAATATGACGTTTCTATGATGTGTGCAACTACTATAAAACCAACATTTCGAAACGACGAAAAATTTCGACACGTCATTTATATGGAAAATGTTGCCTTTTTGAAGATATCGGGATTTTCACGTTACTCACATCACATGATGAACATGTATGCGAAATTTGGTGTTTGTATGTTTTGCGGAAGTATGCGAACAATTAAGTGTGATTGCGACTTTAGAGGTATAGAATTCACAAATCTAAATGCAGTTCGAACATTATTCGTATCAGTTAAAACCTGATTTTCGAAGAAAGTAGGACTTTTCACCTTTGGCCACATACCTTTTGATTTTATTTTTATTTAAGATATATTATATGGGGTAGTGTGTTTTAATATGCAACCAAAAAAGTAGATATTGTTTTAAGTTTCTAATTACACTTTTATTGAAATACTGTAGATGTTTCTAGAGTCATCTAGGGACGCATGTCTCAAACGTAAGTCGCAAAATTATATTTAAGTTCATTTTGGAAATTAGAACTTCATTGTCTTTAGTTTATTTAACGGAGTATCGTGGCTTAGAAAGTAAGATGATGTGAAGTGGTTCTCTGTTTGACACCGATTTAGAAGGTGGGGTGGTGGTCTTTTATATTTCTCCAACTGTCAACAATACAAGCGGGACAGTCGTGTAGGTTTACAGAATGGGTCGCTAATGGACGCCTAATTTGATAACGTTAACAAAAGATTAATGACTAGAGTAGGATTTAAGTGTAATAAAAACAGCAGGAATTTACGATTGTCCCACAGGTAAGCATAGACAAAGATGTAGGTAGGTTGTAACGTTTTAGATATTATCTTACCAAAACCCTTCACAATTCAAAAGGCAGTTGATAGCAACAACCTAATTAGTCAGTTGAATTATTAGTTGTGTTATCAGGTGAATTATTCACGTTAGCAAGCTGAAGTAGCGGAATGGAGTTTAACATAGTGCTGAAGAACAATTTGTAGTGTCGGAATATAATAACAATAACGAGGTTTGTAGCGTTCCCATCCGCCGTCAAAGTCAGGAAAACCGCCAAGTGTCCAACACACATGGATTAGTAAAAGGTTGCAAGATATGTTGATCAATCAGCAGCACCCCTAACCAACTACAGAGGGATCTACACGAGCTGATGTTCTTCCATGGTATCCAAAGCAGGAGCAGGCAATATAGATAATTCAGCATTCAGCATCAAGTCAAAAATACCACAAATATCAAAGTACCTTAAATCTAATAAATAACAACAGACACAATTCAACTTAAAAAATATTTATTAACAATTTATTTACAGTGTGATATCTGATCGCTCAGATATCCAAAAACAGCAATAAATTCGCCGTCGAAATATTATATCTTAGATTCTATTTTCTTCAGCTCCAATTAATTGCGTTCAATATCAGTTTAAGTCAATAGCAAGTCAAATATTCAATATTATAATGTCGAAATATTAATGTATTTATTAAATTCAATTTCCTATTAAGGAGAGAGGTTAAGATTCATAATGCCTCAATATTATCAATATAATTCAATTCATAAAGTACTTCGAAAATGTCTAAACTCTGGGGGGATGAATACTAAATGCAATTTCAATAATAATACTACTTATATAATTAAAGTTTAAGCAAGAGTCTTCATTAGTAAAAATCAACGTCGAACCCGATAACGCCGTATCTCATCCAATAATCTTTCCAATTAAATCTCAATCTAATCAACGAATTAATGAAAATCTAATAATACTATAATAGCAATATTTCAGGAAATGAATTATATATAAGCAATAATAATACTACCACAAATATGAAAAATAATGTCGGCTCACAGCCAAAAAATGTTAAATGCTGAATTATCAATCTCTTGGAAACTGTAAACGTATGTGTGACGAATCGAACCACAACAAGCAACAATGGATGCGAATTAACAACCCACACAACGTAAAACACACACAACGGACAAGCCAAAGAAATAATAAATAGTTTAACACTCACCCCACACTTCCTTTGAGTTGATAATTACCTCCTTATACCTTGGACCTGGGTCTGCTTGTCGTCTTACAAGTGAAAAGGAGGAAGTGAGAATAATTGGGTCGTTGCTGTATAATCTGGACAGGAAACATCAAGGTTCTGACTATCCTTAGTCAATTTGATTGAAAACACAGGTTTTCAGTCGGCATACAAATTGCTGCACTTTGTAACACTCCCTTGTAAGAAATTACAATTGAGTGATAAACATCTAATATTCCAAAGAATATTTTAATTGGGCCCAATGAGGATATTTCCACTATAGATACTCTTCTTACTGATCAATTGGCTAAGTTTCTGGCTCGTGACTTCCCACATTCGCATTCCACCACTAGCTAAAACGTCAAGTTCTAGCAAAAGCAAAGGTACTTTCCTGAGATGGTGGGAATAAACCTTATTAAGACAAATTAAAGGTTTAATTGCCAAGCGCACTCACGCCTCCCACATCCCCATTTCACCATTCAAAATGAATCCACAGTTTCTCATTGAGAACTAGCATTAAGCAAGTTGCACTCAATAAATAACTCTTTGGAATGCTTAAACAGACTAAAGTGGGATCTTTCAGCCGGTTCATGCGCTAGTTACCCACGTTCTCATTCCACTAAAAATTTGAGAACTAAAAAATAACATCAACGAGGGATTTCCTCTATCAAGGTAACTTGACGGTTTGACCAGACTTAGTCAAATATATTTCTTTTTTAGTTTTATGCTCGTCCTGAACACGGCAGAAAAGCGAGGAACAAAATAATCAAATTAAGTGAAAGAGCGGAAAAGTAAGAAACTACATTCAAGTGAAAAACACAATTGGGCACAAGCAGCACTAAACTACATTCACAAAGGAACCCTCTTCTTTCACTTCTTTCACTGCACTTCTTTTTTGAAATATAATAAAACTAATTCACAGCAACAATTCACTATTCTCATTCCTATTACCTTACACACAACGATGAAATCCAACAAGGACTTTAGTTAGAATCAAACGATGTACTAAGTGTCCTATTAACAGAAGTCCGATTCTACCATAAGGAACGCTAACAGAACATACGTTCTCTTCCCCTCGAACAACGAAAACCAAGGCACCTGCATGCCCTAGACACCAAAACCAAGACATCTGCACGTCTTCGACACTACATAGTTAGTTCGCCGTCATTACGGACGGACGAACCCACCATGGTTCCTGGCGCAACAATCGCGTCACGGGATACACACGTAACGACCACGGGCTTGAGGCAGTATGAAAGAATACCTCCCCTCTCTCTCCTTAACTACAACTCAAGCTGATAAACAGCTCGCAAACTACAAATTCTTTCATTCTTTTTCCTCTCTTACCTTTTTCTTTTTTTTAAAAAAGAATCAAGACAAAAATGATACATAAATTGAAACATTCTCTTTCATGAGGAATGCATGATTGACATTGACAAGATGTTTTTTTTTCTTATCTTCTTATTTTGCCCTCTCTCCACAACTCATCGTAACGAGATCGTTACAGGTTTTATTTGAGCACTAATTAAAATTAATAATAAGAATTTATCGACAAATAATAAATAATTCGTGGTGGGAATGCATACATTGCTTTGTAATTTAAGCGTGAATAAGGTATATACCAAATAGCTATTATGCACATAGTAAGAACATTATTACTCAGACTAAAATCATTAAAAATGTATGATCATACTCTAACTATTCTTAATTAATAACAAGCCACAGTAGGTTAGTTAATAACATGACAAAATAACTTTGCCTAGTAATCAATGTTATAGCAATCAGAACAAAAGGACCGAAGACATGTTTGTCGCCAGTATCCAAGTTTAAGAAAATCATTTTAGGTACCGAGTGATTGATTAATCAACGTGGCTTAGCAAAATAGGTAGCGCGAGATTCTAGCTGATAAATATAAAATACACGATTAAACAAAAGTACACTAAAATATAATTAAATCACTTTTCTCACCAAATAACCTTAATGTTACGTTCGTTTTGGTTTTTCTTGTAGCAGTCGATCCAACTCAAATATTAAAGCTTGGCAAAGCGTAGACGCCTTGAATAGTAGATGTCGTCTGATGATGAAATCAGTAGAAAAATCCGAGTGGTTGATTCATCAGTGTCATAGCCGGCAAACTCATAACTGGGTGAAATTATCGAACCAACTATAGTCTCATGGACGAAACGTCGCAAGCAAACTTTGCACACAGGGTGGGCAGTTCACAAGGTGAAGGTCCATACAACACTCAGGCACAAAAGCTCACTCCAGTTGAAATAGTCCATCAAGAGTTTCAGGCTCGAAACTTGTTCACTAATTCGCTTGTGGTAATTAGGCCGTCTTCTGATTTAACGACCAGAAGAGAATCCACAATTTCGCAGACCGATTGTGAAGAAGTACTTTGAGATCGATTAAGGAATCAGATAATATAGGCATTAAAAGTGACTGTAACGCCGAACTTTAGATAAAATAAAGATTTTATTCTCAGGTTGCAATAATACAAGAGATTGGAGGTCTCAGAATAATTTTGATCATACAGAGGACTCTGGGATTAGAGTCTTACAGAATTATGAACGAAACAATATCCTTACAATAAAATTTCTTAGGAATTGTCGCTCTCTAGTACAATGTATTTAAATTAAAAATGAACAGGTTATTAGGTATCAAGTATCAAATGGAGTTTTAACGAGAAATCAAAATGTATTAAGTGGCACACTGTTCTGTTACAGGTCAGACAAAATGAATATACGTGTGCAAACCAGACAGCTATGTGAGTTTTGTATGCAAAAGTCGGAGACAAAATTTTAATTATGTATCTATTGTACTTGAAATCAACACATGTAAAACACAGAATACATGGAGAATGCAGAGAGTTCACGTTTAGGCTACAGGTGTATTCTGAATCATAAGTGAAAGGTTAGATAATTTTATGGATTCCTGCTAAGAAATAAAGCAGCGAAAATATAACATTGCAGCTTTATATTCCTGAGAGAGAGAGATACTTCTTCCTGGAAGGGAAGCTATTAACTAAAGATATTTTGTATGTTTTTTTTTCCTCACTTCCACAAGATGTAAAAAGAAAAGAGCATGCTAAACGTAAAAAAAATATGAAATTCAAAAGTTATTGTCTTTAGATATGACCCCTAAAAACTGAATAATGTTAATATAGAATTAAATTCAAATATTTTTATCTTTTATCTGAATAATTTTATGTTAATAGTATTTGCTATCAATATTTATGTTATTAAATGTAGGAAAAACAAAAATGCAATGTAGAAAAAGAGCAAACATTTCCGGTATACTACATATTCTATGGAGGAAGCAGATTTAGATATTCCCGATAAAAAATATTCTTCCGATGCGAAAATCAGACATTTCACCTAGTGTTATAACAAATATATATTTCGTGGCAATTAGTCAGCTATTTCAAATTACTGTTATTTCCGTTAGTGGAAAGGAACTAATATTATCAAGATCTTATTCACTTAGAATTTAGTATACACCATTTGATGAGGTTACAGAGAAATCTATTACTTTTATTTTTCGTTTAGACTTCCATTTCTTTTGCCCGTATTTAAGAGTTAAACCGATTAGTCAAGAATTATTTAGGGTAAAACTAAACTATTTAATGAAACATCATATAATACATTTGAACACTAGTTTACACTCGTATATCCAGGTTTACAATAGGTGACTAAAATTTATTCTTTGAAATGACTTTGTAATGTAGAGTTATATGTAACATTACAAATTAATTTTATCTGCGGGATCATATGACATTTTGTTATATATCGTTCAAGACCTGTATAATAGAGACTGTTGAACCATTCACAGACTGTGTAGCACTACAAGAAAAAGATGTATGTTACGTGTTTATCCGAGTGAAATTAAGAAATACAATTCTGAGAGTGGCGTTTCAGACCTGAGTTGACCATGTATGCGTTTCTAGAGATATTTGTGATCTAGTTGTAGTATTAACAACATATGTAGCAAGTCAATTTAAGAGTGTGCCATTAGAGATTTGTCTCAATAGAAAAGTGAACCATAAGGCCCCGTTCTGTACAGTAACAGTAAATATGTTCACATTTGTAGAAGATCCGACATGCTCAATGATTCGCTGAGGGTGGTCTGAACCACAGATTCCAAAACTATGCTAGTTGACTTTGCTGTTGATATGGAAGTTCGACTCATCACGCATAATTACCTTCTTCGTAAAATCAAACTTTTCTTGGAATCCCAATATTCCTACATTGAAGACAGTGAGAAGTTTGTTTTTTAACTTTAGTGAATGCCCTCATAAGTTGAAACTAAATCTTGAATTTCGAAAGCTTAAAAATAACATCCTAAACTGAAGAGCAGGTCAATGGTAATTCACCTTCCGATTGTCGTACTGATTTCGTGGGGCTGCAATAGAGGGATTTTTGACCTCTTCCACTACTTCATCTAATGTGAATCAGCAGTAGAGCGTTCACCTCCGGTGCTTGGGGTCCCTGGTTCGATCCCAGCTCGCGCCGTGTGGACTTTGTGGTGGACAAACACCGTGCTCGTGGATTTTCTCGGTGGTCTCCCGTTTCCTCTCACTTTCTTCATTCCACCATTTCACTCATTTCACATTATCACCGTCTCCTTTAGCCTAACCGGCATAATCGTGGGACGTTAAACTTAAAGATGTCATGTCATCTAATGTGAAGGACTTGTGTTGGTTCTGCCTTTGAAGGAATAACTTGTCTCCTTGAGTTGTGTATGCCAACACTTCATGCGTGACCCCAAACCCTCGCCGAAATTTGCGTTAATTCTGGTAATTACCGTTGTCTTTGCGTATTTTGTCGATCAAAATGCTTTCTGATGTTGTGTAGGATGAACAATTTTTGTTAATAACACCTTGAAATCAAATACTGCTTAACTCCTTCAAAGAATGGAATTGTGTGAAAAATGGGAAGTGGCTATTCTTGAGATTTGTTATCGTCATTCAATATTAAACATTAATGAATAAAATATTATTTTTACAAATCTACAAATAGTGATGAATGGAAGTTTGTAACTATTCATGTGCGATTTCACTATAATTATATTTCAGAGTTGATAAAGTTAATTAGTTATAATACTCAAAAAAGATTCAGAAACTTACATATTTGCTCCGTTAGTTAAAGTATTAATTCCTTTAAAAGAAGTGTTCAAAAGACAACTATATGGACGTTCTATTAGCAACAAGTGTTAGTATAATGTTAGGATTTGAACCAAATGCAGGTTTAAAGGACATGAGTCAGGGACAAAGGATTCTAAATTTACGTTTAGGACTTCTATCTAGAATGTATGTATATTGTGATATTATTCAATCGTCTTTGTTGGAGATACAGTAGCACCATTATTACGTATGATTAATATGTATCCTCTGAATCATACATTTTGATGTAATGCTATAGACATTTTTAATTTTTCACATTATGTACCTATGAAAAGATGTACTTTCAACAGATAACAATAGAAATAAGAGATAGTAAAGGTTTTGCATTGGCATTTACTTTCGCAACTGTATGCGTTAAACTACATTTTTGACCTTTGCCACAACATCAACAATAATGAATAATTTATATTTACAGTATCATCTAAAACAGGGTCTTTCGGGAACTGCAATCATTTATATTGGATCAAGTAATGAAGTTGGACGTGGTACTGGAAATTATCTTGGAAGATTATTTCGTTCAGCCATGCCATTATTAAAACAATGTGTTAAAACAATAGGAATATAATTTCGTCCGGCCATGCCATTATTAAAACAATGTGTTAAAACAATAGGAATATAATTAGTAAAATATTAACCACTGGAGCAAATATTGTTAACCACTTCATCATTGATAATCAAACTACTAATGAATCCTTTCATCAACGAATGAGTGAAGCAAGGTTCATCTTGCAAGAAAATGCTAAAAATAAACTTAAATCTATGTTAGGATCTGGATATCAACGAAGGAAAAGAAGAGTTCCCCATCATTCCATCTTTAACCCTTAGTCATTACACATCATCAAGACAAAGAAGTGCAAGAGTAAAAAGAGGAAACGTACACAAAAAGCAAAGAAAAATAAGTCTTATAAGAAGAGGAAACTATCAAATGACATATTTGATTAAACCGTATCCTGGTTTTCTTGCATCATCAATTATGCGATTGTGTAGAAAGCTAACTAGACATTTTTTTCTACAAAACCAACGTAAACTAGTATATTAGATAATCATGTTGTCATATATAAAAATCAGTTCACTAGCTGATCATGCGCCTACGGAATATGTCATGCCAGGAACAAGTGATGAATACACATATACATCACCAACACATTAACCTTTATATTGAAACTCAAAACGCTAAATCTGACGGATCATCGTTTCTAAAAAGTGATAAAACTGTGGTTGTTATTAGTATTTTTTTTTTTTTTTTTGGATTCTATGTTCAACAAAGTGGAAATGTATTTAAATAACAAATTGATTTCATTTGTATCTCTTAATCATTCAAATCGCTTATACTTCGAAAAGCTCTTAAAATACGATGTTTCCGTTAAAAACACTCAAAGAATGTGCGTAATGGTTTCAAGATACTGCTGGACGTATGGATGCAACAACTAGCCTTACTAAGGAATTTCACAGCGTTATGCATTAAACTGCAGTACAAAATTCGACATGCTTCGAAACCAACATTCTGATATTTTTGATCAGGATTTTTTTAAATACAAGCAGTGCAACTACCCATAAAATTAATTCCTTCTGAAAAAAATTTGTCTCATCGATGATGGTTCTTCTGTTGAGGCAAAAGTAAATATTTTAGACGCTTCATTACATATTAGAAATAATAATGTTTGTCCCACAAAAATCATGCTATTAACAAACCTCTACAATCAACATGCGTTTACTGAAAATGATGAATATAGGAACGATAACTTCAAAATCCATTTCATTTTGACATATATTTCTTCTCATTATACTTCGATAGAAAACCTGTACCTTCAATACCTTTAAAACAACATTTTGCAGACAAACATTATGTTTCTTCATATCACACATTATCCTGAGCTTCAGACATTCACTTTTAAATCATCATAACAACATTACTCGTCTTGACTTTCCTAAAGGTTACACTTTTTCGACATTACGCAAGATGGAGAAGTCAAATCTGTTCAACATTCGAACCTCAATAATCATGACTATCTTCGTCTGGAACTTCGTTTTAATAACCCCTTACCAGTACCGGTATCCTACATAATATTAGGAGAATTTTAATCCCTCTTAAAAGTGCATCACCAGAGATACATCATCATGGAATTTTAAGGTAAGTTATTATTATTATTTAAATAACCCACAATAACGTATGTACACTTATGTCCAAAATTGTTGTCGCATGTCTTTAGAAATTATATAAATATAAATAACTCTCTTTCTTAGGATAGAAAATGTCACATTTCCTGTTGGAAATAAGCAGAAAAACAAAACATTTATTTCCAAAAAATATTTCAAAAAAAAATTAAGAAATAAGCAAATTATAATTAAAAAAGAAATCTCCGTTGTTCCATTGTCGTAAGCGTGGCAAACGCGCAGCGAAATTTACAAAGAGGGAGAGAATTTTATGCTTTGTTAGAAATACAACGTAAATATGTCATACGATTAGTTACTATACATGTGGCACAACTCCAATAATCATTGCTATTAACCATTTTACATTTAAACAAAGGACTGAATAGAAATAAGCTACAAAATGTGCGAAGCGATCAGGCATTTTGTGTTAGTGGTTTCGTTACATGCGTCTGTCAAGGGGCAGTCCTTATCGTGCCTTTGTAGAGTAGTCGCTTAAAGCTTGTTCTTTTCATACTTTATATTTTCACGATCATCACTTCGAATCCAGTACCCTATAGTAACGTTTTTTTTAAGAAAAGCTTGATTCTGTGAATTCCTTAAGGAAGAATGTTTTGTTCTAATAATGATCCTTAGTATTATCCTCTTCATTCTAGTTTATTTGAATATTTCCAAATAATTTAGAATTATGTCTTTAAACACATTAAAATTGTCAAGAATTTTATAAAAAGCGGAAGCTTCATTTATAATCATTTTCATAACCGAAATGAGAAACTTACAAATAGTGGAATTTTAATTAACATATGACTAAACTTTCATAAAACAGTAATTAAATAAAACATTTACTCCGCATAGTTTCTGCAAGTAATAGCTATGTAGGAAATAGACAGAAGAAATGAACGTAGACTATTAGATGTCGATTAAAAATTAGTAGGGATAATTCTAAAGCCAAGTAGAAAATTCTCTCTGCTTCATGAAAATAATAAACATTTTACAAAAATAATGGTATTTTTGCTTTATCGGAAATTTGTTTAGTAAATAAATAAATAAAATACAATTATATAATGCAATCTCTCTGACTCGATACTTTGAAGAGAAACTGTGTCGGCCGCGATCCTTCGGTTTTCTTCGTAGCACACGAAGGGACACGAAGTTCATCCGAACCAAGGGAAAGGGTGTAGAAAGAAATAGTGGCACGCCACAGAACGGCATGATACGTATGAATAGTCACAGCAGTGACAGGGATGGATCATGGCAGGGGAATGATATGGGCATGATACACTATGTGTGAATTGATCTTTAACTGAAAACTGACAGATTCAGTGCACGAGGGGGTCAAGTTCATTTTTGATATTTTAGACATGTTTTATCTTTAAGATCTCTACTTGAATTTCCTTTTAGAGCGGATAAGGTTCAAAGATTCATGTTCTGAAATTGTTAAAAATGCAAAGTATATATGTCATAATGTTAGTTACTATACATATGGAATAGCTCTAATAATGATATTGAGCATTTTACACGTAAACAAAGGAATAAATAGAAATAAGCTACAAAATATGCGAAACGATCATGCATTTTGTGTTAGTGGTTTCCTTATATGCGTATGCAAGTAGTCCGCTCTTAACTTGCCTTTGCAGAATAGTTACTTAGCACTTGTTCTTTATACTACATTTTCCAAAACCATCAGAACAAATCACATACCCAACCGTCTTTTTTCTTTTTTTAGGAAAGGCTTGTTCTCTCTATTCGTTATAGTGTTTTCCAACAGTTAGGGTGATTTGTTAAAGTATGATTTAGTCCCCCTTCCCTTTTTTTCGATATTCATTAGTTCCAGCTCCGTACCTACAGTATTTTTAAAATTTTGTTCGCGAGATTTCGTTATACAGCTCTCTTCTATTAATAAAAGGTATTTGATATTGTTCTTTTTATGTTAGTAATTTAAATATGGGCAAAGAATTCAAATTTTTGCCTTTAAATGTGTTAAAATTATCAAGAGTTCTATCAAAAGTAGCAGCTTCATTGTCATAACGCGGAAATGAAACTTTAATAAAACTTAATCAACATATCATTAATTTTAATAAAACAATACTTTTATTTTTATCACGAAGGGGCTAAACCATGGCTATACAGAGGATGACGAAGAATTTCCCATGTGGGTCATACCCCTTTATTGGGACAAGTGTCATCTTACTTTTCAAAAGGAGTTTATAAACAAAACTTAATCTGCCTATTTTAAGAGTTTCGGAAGATACTATATTTTTATCACAAATTTGAAGCCGATTTCTCCCTTAGGATACCGATTCTAATGAAAGCAATATGATAAAAAAACAAAACTGATTCGACTATCTTCGAAGTTTAATTTCAAACGATTCAGTCATTATCCGTGATGAAAGTGATGAGTACAAACTATTTCTCCCGGGGGAGAATTTCAATACACAGGGCTAAAGTAGCACTGCAAAAATACTGGTTTCTTCGGAAGTTTGGACAGGAGTGGGAAGAATTTCATTGGTCCCAGGAGAAAATGTGCCCCTGTGCTACCCCCTGAAATCATCAGTACGTTGTGATGAGGCAATCAACATCAACTTATTTTTTTTTTTTTTACAAATTGCCCTTTCTCCTTTTAGAAGCCAAGCTATCGTAAACGCTGGAATAAGTTTTCACTTACTTCGTTAAGGAATTTATATAAGTAGATTCAAGTCCCTAATGACGGACTCGCAGGATACATTATTTTTATAATGTATTTTGAATCTCCTTCCGCTTTAGGATATATATTTCCGCGACAGTGAGGTGGTGAAATCACGACTCGAGCCAAATGATTTGGCGTGGGAGACCTGGATTCGATTCCCGGAGGGAGCTGATGTGGTTCATATTCCACATTAATCAGTAGATCGCGTCTCATATAGTCTCGCTGTTGAAAGGGACATTAAACTCAAAACAACTCAACTCTAGCCAAGTGATTCTGATTTTCAAAAAATCGTTTTACATAGTTCAGCGTTTACCTGTGATGAGGAGACAGAAAACTTCGATTCATATTTGTATGTTGAGAAAGTATAAATTACCTTTATACCTTTTCCTGTAGATGGTGAATATTCGAAAACTCGATTACACCGAACCATTTATTTTAGTGAGGAGTTTATATATCAAACTCCATCTATCTAACATGAGGGACTTTTGAGATACTTTATTTATAGGTTAAGTTTTAAAATTCCATTTCCCCCTTAGGATGCAAATTTTAACAAAACATTGACAAGACGACAGTGCTAATTATGTTCAGAAAACCATTTAACTAAACTAAAAAATGAAGCAACCACCCCTTTTCGTATAGTTTGTTTATTTGTGTTATCGAGATGTGTTTAATAAGCTAGCAATCGTGGCTGGTGTACGGGGTCCCGGGTTCGATTCCCGGTGGGAGAGCCTTTGTGATTTTAATTGCCCTCGATGTTTCTGTGTTCGTGTCCCTGTCATTTTAGGTTATTGGAAAAAGCAAGTTAAACGAGTAAATCAAGTAAAATTAGTAATAAGTAGTTTAAGTAAGTTACTGAGACACGTTCGGTGAGTCAAAAAAAAAAAAAAAAAAGTGGAGCAATCAGTTGGTGTGCACTCAGTAAATGTTCATGTTTGGTGATGATCAGCAGTGCAAATCCGGTATACTAGTTTTTTTGAAATTTATTATTATGTTCACATTTTGTTAGTGATATTTCGTTAAACAACTCTCTTCTAATCCATCGTGGGAGGCCCGGTTTCGATTCCCTTCGGGTGCTCATGTGGTTCGGATTTCACGTTAATCAGTAGGTCCACCTCTTATATGGTCTCGCTGCTGAACGGGACGTTAAATTCAACTCAACAATCTCTTTTAATCCAAAAAATATGTATTAATATTACTAATTTAATGCTATTCAATTTGAATATGTGCATAAAGTATAATTCAAACTTTTATTATTTATCAAATATTACAATTAGCAAGATTTCAATAAAAAGAAGGAACTTGATTATCACAACCTGAAAAAGAAACTTTCATAAAAGTTTAGCCAACATACCCGCAACTTTAATAAAACATTACTTTCCTATTTATTATGCATCATTTAGTGCTAACTATATTTGTTGTATAATTTTGCAAAACAAATTAATTTAAATATTCTAGAAAAAGTAACTACATTTGTTAATTTCTAATTGTACACAAAGCTGTGATAAATCGTTACATTACTACATAAACAAACATGAAAGTATCAAAATTATTTTATCGAAAATTTCTTCTAATTCAATGCAGAATATTTTAAAATCATCATTCAATGTTTTGTTGCATAAAAATGACCATAATAGGATTTCTTATTTTTGTTTACTCTACATATGCACTGCAAGTTATACGTAAATGTAGTTGAAATAATTAATATAATATAAAAATATATATATCAATTGGCGATTTTAAAAAGTGTTGGTCAATATGAAGATCTACAAGTATCATTTTATGCAAAGTTGTCTAATATATATGTGAAATTAAAATTAAATATTTTTAAAGACTTCACTCCAAGTTAACTTGTTTGATTGTAAATGTAATATTAAAAAAAAAAGCGCTTAATACTCTTTGATGAGTGTGAAAAGGCGAAGTAAAAAAGTTTTCGGTTTGATGGTTCATCTTGAGTTTGTCGTCTCTTTGAGCACTGAGGCTATATGAGACGTAGATCTACAGCTTAATGTGGGTTCCGAAACACATGCGCTCTCACCGGGAATCCGAACTGGATCTTTTGCGTCGAAAAGACGTACCTGAACCGTATAATCACGAAGGAACAGTTTTCACTTCAAGGAGAAATTCCAATCGGAGGTGACTTGAAAGAGTTTATTTCGGAAGAAAGATTAAATATTTGCATGAAATTAAGAATGGTTAACTTTTTCAGGTCTGAAAAACATATTTAGTTGCGTCTGAAGGTTTGGAAATGTCATTTTGAAGGTAGATAGAGTCTTGAGTGTGTGTGTTTTATAATGTATTTTACAGTGACCTTATTGTTTCTCATAGTCATTCTCTGAAATGAAGTTTTTAAACTGGCAATTTTAGTCGAAATCTTTTATTTTAAGGTATGTGTAGGAAATTAAGTTAGAAATTCCCTTTCAGTAGTGTTTGAAGGATTGATATTAAACGGTTCATACTTAACACGTTATCTTTCACCCAGTGCTTCTTCCGGACAAGCTCTGACAGTGCCCCCTGTAATACTGACAAGGAGAAGGCAGAGTTTGGTAAGTGAACTTCGGAGCCATTTTTTGGAAGTGGTAGTGCACATTTAGAGTTAATATTACTAACTGCGAGAGCGCAATGGCCAAAAATAACGGAGAAAAACAGTCTTAAAGTTTTCTACTCACCGCATATATCGTACGACATACGAATTTACCAATTGACGGTGTGGCAGAGTGAGTAAAATCTATAACATGTGTAAAGTGTCCCGGGTTCGAGTCACATATCTTGTTTTCTTCAACCAATAATGTAGGCATTTGTAACTACAAGTAAAATATTAATTCATCGTATGTTTATAATGAATAAAACAATAGACATTTTCAAATCACTTGTAAAATCTTTCAATGTTCCATGTTAACTGGCAATCAAAATTTAATCTATTCCGTAAATATACTGATATCACGAGTTATATTATGGTTACGACCAGTGGCGTATTTGCGACTTTATTTCGGGGGGGGGGGCTTTGCCAACTTTAGTCATGGAAATGTGAAAAGTCTCGAGATACTTCATTTACTTTAATATAGTAAATAACATTTTGGGGGGGCGTAGGATTGGAAGCGCCCCCAATAAATACGCCACTAGTTACGACAGTCGTTGTGTAATAAATGTTCTTGATGCTTCGTGTCTACATCTGTTGACAATGTACGAATTACAAATTAGTTAAGGGGGAAATCCCCTTTAATAATACTGGATGTTGCTATAACCAAAGGAGATTTCGTCCTCATTCCCCTTGTATTTCGCACGCTGTCTACGGATGTAAACACGAAGCGTCAAGAACATTTTTTACATTTTTTACACAACGACTGCGGTAACAATAATATTTACGGAATGTATTAAATTTTGTTTGTACCGTAGTTAAAATGGAAGATTGAAAAATTTTACAAGTGATTTGAAAATTTCTATTGTTTTATTCATTATAAGCATAAAATCAATTAATATTTTACTTTTAGTTACAAATGGTTACTTTATTGGTTGAAGCAAAAAAAAAAAAAAGATGTATGACTCGAACAGGAACTGAATTCGGAACCCTTTACGCAAGAGTCAAAGATTTTCCTCACTTTGCCACGCCGACACTTGGAAAATATGTGTCGTACAATACATGCAGCGAGTAGAAAACTTTAGGACGGTTTTTCTCCGTTATTTCTTGGCCATTGCGCTCTCCCAGTTTCCAATATTAATTCTTTAAATGTGCACCAACAACTCGCAAAATGTGTCCCCGAAATTCACTTACCAAAATCTGCCTTCTCCTTGTGAGTGTGCCCCCCCCCCCCCTTGGAACATTAATTCTGATAGAAACATTTTTTCACCGAATACTGACTTTTGTTTCTAATCTTGTAGACACATCTGCTGAGGTAGTAGTCATAATTTACGTTTCAGCGAAATATTTCTGAATAGAATTTCGTTCAGACAAAGGATGACTTCAAATCTATACTTAATACACATTATGGATTAAAGGGAATACCTAGTAGTTTGCCGTACTATGTAAGGTATGCCGAACAATTGTTCGTAAGGGGAGTGCACAAGAAAGTAAAAAAGCAGTGTCATCTTTAGATTTTTATTCAAAACTTTCAATTGAAAAATAATTCGTTGAGCATTGAGACAATTTTAAACAAATTCAAAATACTTCGATGGATCCATAATTGCAATTCTTAATTCAGAAATCTGAGGACGTCCATATTCTAGGTGACGAAAATACCAGATGAAGAAAAAACAAAGATACTAACGAGTTAATTGGCTTTCTAGCGTAATTATTTCTTTTCTGTACACGAAAATACATAGATTAATACATATGATATTGATCAAAGAAACTTCTTCCTGACGTAACAAGCAATTATTATAACCACACTTATTTCTAATTTAATATGATGTATAACTCTTGTTATAGATGTTCTATCTGCTTGAGAGCTTACACTGTAAAAGTTATAGGAAGAAAGTCCTTAGCTATCTGATGATTAGGCTGATCTAAAGTGTATTAACTGCTAAGGGGTGCGGGATTAAGCATTGTTCTATTGTTAAATTATTATTTAATATTTAACACTATTTTGAAGAGTGAATATAATTAAATTAACTCTCGCAGAAAATAATAAACACTTTACGAAAACAATAGTTTTAAAAGCTTCATCACATGAATGGTAACTAATGAAGGTAGGTGTGTAGTAAGCACTGGCGCTTCAAAATGAGAAGTCTCCTTGTTTCAATTAAATATATGCCTTCTTGGCTAGAGATTCTCCATCCCATTACGAGGAGGCAGGGATACATATTTTTAGTATATAGGCCATGGCTGAATTTATAAATATTCTGTTCATTTTTTGTCATTGTTGCAGTGCACCTGGATCTTTTGGCCTATCAACTTTATCTAAAATCTTTTAAATAAATAAAACACATAACGCAATCACCATAATTTGATCCCACATTGAATACAAGAGTGAAGTCAAAACATACTCTTACAAAACAATATACAGCTCTGTGAAGACAGTAAATAAAAATTATTTATTCTAAATGAACGTTTAAAATAAATGTGAATACCATATTGTATGTATACTGATAATGAAATAATTTCCCTAATTTCAGAGATTCAGTTATTCAGATAAGATTGAATACTAGCATGTACAATCCTTCTAGTTAGTGGTTATATACAGGGTGTTTCAAAACTACACCGACAAAATATTTGGGATGTGATTAATGACACGAAGATAGGACAAAAAGTATAAACCAGTCTGGGTGCACAAATGCTTTCTTTCGGAGTTATAGTATGACAAGAATATAAAAAATGAACTTCAAAGGTCCATAGGTCCAAAACTATGGCACCCACCGTGGTCGGGCCAAGACTTCACTTAGGAACTATATGTGCTCTCTCCAAATATCCATGTTTCACAATCCTGCGGTACTTCCGCAACAATTTTTAGAGAGGTAGTTGGTGAGTACTTCAAATTATATGTCTTTAGCCAAACTCCCCCTATAAAAATTGTTGCCTGAGTACCTTAAGATTCTGGAATATGCATTTTTGGATAACGCACATATTAGTTTCTAAGTGAAGTCTTGACCCGATTACGGTAGGTCCTATAGTTTTGGACTTATGGACCTTTAAAATTATTTTTTTTATGTTTAAGGCAGCCTATAACTCCGAAAAGAAACATTTGTGAATCCAGGTTGGTCCATATTTTTGTCTTGTCTTGGTTCAGGAATCACCTCCCAAACGTTATCGGTGTTGTTTTGAAACATTCTGTATATTTGATACCAAATAATAGGTATGGTTCAGAAGTATAAAAAAGATAATAATCAAAATTCAGTAAGGCTTATCAAATTTGCTTTGGAAACACGTGAAAATCTAGTTAAGAATTTCAAAAGTACTTTAAGAAATGTATCCTAATTTAGAGATACGAATCCGCTTTATTTTAAT
This sequence comes from Thermobia domestica, assembly GCF_964235325.1. Taxonomy (NCBI): domain Eukaryota; kingdom Metazoa; phylum Arthropoda; class Insecta; order Zygentoma; family Lepismatidae; genus Thermobia; species Thermobia domestica. The sequence continues at coordinate 245,170,801 of NC_137456.1, read as the reverse complement.
GGAGTAGAGGACTCGGATACGATTCCCGGTGGAGCGCATGTGGTTGGGATTCCAAGTGAGTTTGTAGGTCCACGTCTAATATAGCCTCGCTGCTGAACGGGACGTTAAACTCAAAGTCAACTCAACTCAACCCAACTTCATTTCAAGTTTGGTTATAAATACGAATTTGCTTTAAATCACTTGCAAAGAAAATACATTTTTCGACTATTGCATTTTCCTTTTCATCAGTCAATAATGAAACCCAACGTTTTCAATGCAAGAGACGTCTTCTTAATAATGGCAAACAATGGTAGTAATTAGGTATCTCTTTTATATATAATTTTTAATTACGAAGGAATGTTATGTATGAAATCGTGGCGGCTTGGCAGCAATTGTGCTAGGCATTGGTAGGCATAACCGCTTGTGAGAGGCTAGAGTGGAGGTAGCATTTCGGCTTTACGTAGTGAGGGTTGCGAGGTCGGACCCCACTCAAAGCACATTTTATTTTTTTAAATATATTTTGATGATTGCATCAATTTTTTTTCTGCATGCTTAATCACATATTCACATAACATTTTATGGATGAAAGGTAGCACTTAAAAGGGCTGTTTGAAACTAAACACGTTCTTAATATGATGTCCAGTGACCACCTGCTTCAATAACCGCTAACATTCGACGAGGCATTCTTTCTATCATTCGACGGACATAGCCCGTGCCATTCGCAGCAAGATCTTCCCAAGCATTAACGACCGAATCCCAGAGCTCATTGGAAGTTGTAGGAACTTCATTATCCCATTTCTCCCTCAAACACCTCTTTACCTCTGCACAGACATTTTCTATTGTGTTAAGATCTGCTCCGCGTGGAGGCCAATTGATTACTTCTATATCATTTTGCTCTGCCAGCCACTCTTGGACAACTCGTGACATATGGGCAGGTGCCCGATCGTGTTGAAAGTGGATTGCTCTCTTAGGATAACGTTCGCGAACAGATGCCAGCATAATATTCTCCAAGATGAACTTATACTGCGCACCTGTAAGACGCCCATCAATCCTGTGAAGGTACCCAAATCCATCTGCAAAGATCCAGCCCCAGACAGCCAATGATATGCATCTGCTGGAAAACTTGTGGCATATTTATCGAGAATCGAACCTGGAACCTCTCTCACGAAAGACACAGACTGGTCCATGATTTGCAGAAGAAAATATAAATTCATCGCAGAAAATGATACTTGACCAGTTCGGATGCAGTTTTTCCTCTGCAAACTGACGTCGTCGTCTGATGTGTTTCGCAGAAAGAAATTCCCTAATGGCTGCACGCCAAGCGAAAAGATTAGCCTCCCTGAGTCACCCAATAGCTGTTTGAAGTGACAAGGAAAGTCAGCGGCTTGTCGCAGTTGACGCGAATTTGAATGGGGAGTTTCCTTGGCTTGTTCAACCAGACGACGGTCTTGCTCGTTTGTGGTAACACGCCATCTCTCATTACGAATTGTTTCCCCGGTAACACGATATCTATGTGCCCACCGCTGACCTGTTCTAGGGTGAATGCCACATATTCCGCGGCTTGCTTAGCGCTGTAACCTTCGTCAAGAATAGTGATGGGTAAATTCCCGGGAAGATATTTTTCGGGAATATTCCCTGGGAATATTCGCGGGAAGATTCCCAAAATGGGAGTTTATCCGAGAATTTATGTACAATCAGAAAACTAATTGCATTATATTTCTATATTATGATTTCAAAGTTGAATTAATTTTTATATCACAGCATATTATTACTGTTGTCCACAGAGGATACTTTAAAATCTATATATTCGGAACGGTACTATGTTACTTTATTAACACTTTATTATATTTAGAGAGTACGCATAAATGTATATTTATTTAGAATATGTTTTATCAATTAAATATGTGTGAAAAAAATATATAGTAACAGTTTAAATTTATATGTTAGTGGATTTACTCAACTTGACTCTATTACTGATATTATAAACACATTAAATTTATAAATGTTATAAACCAATTAGATTAGGTGAATGCTAGAAGATACATGTCTCACCAATTTATCAACACTTGTGCATACATATTTATGTTCACAAAATTTGCAAGATACTTACTTATCTTTATATTTTAGCACATAACATTGCCATACACGACCTTTCATTCTACCTTTTTCTCGAAATTCCATACGTTAATTCACATGTAAAAGAAGTCCGAGTACCTCTTCTCAAATTCGAGTCAGAGAGAGGAGACAGACCGACATCTATTACTAATGGTGGTTCAGGGTTTATTAATAGTACTTCATCCCATTTCTACATAATTCTAAATTACTTTACAAAATGGTTCCTTTTCATCGTTCGTAAATTAGTACTTTGCTAATTTTGGCTGTTCTTTAGTATTGGGGGCCAGCTTTTGCACCTACTTTTTTGCGATATTCTATTCCAATGCGGTTGTTTTATGGTTTCATACGTTAAATTACGTTACCAACATTAAATTCAGACAGCATTACGGAGTGAGCGTTAGCGAGTAAAGGCGGGTTAGAGCCCCGCATGGCACGTTGTATTCTATCTTCGTTACCAACAATTCACTTTCTTTTCCCACATAAATCACTTCCACTTCCCTTTCCGTTTTGTATAAATTCCCTACTGCCTTAAAAAAATATGTTCGATACTTTCTTGACTTTTTGATCATCACTATCAACTCATTTCTTCCGTGAACCATCTTACTTTTTGCTAGTTTTGGCCTCCAATACTAAACAATTACCCTACTTTTTAACGCAAATGGAAATGAAACTTAAAAAATCATATTATTAGTTATATAAAGTACCGTCAAAGAATTTAAAATTTTTTAACCTCCAAATTCCTTAAAACCTAGAAGTAAATCATAATATATTAAAATAAAGTAATTAGTCATATGGTTCTTATAACTTGGAAGATAAAGTAAAGAAATGGAAATAAATTCCTTCCCGGGAATTTATATGCCAGGGAAAAATCCGGGAATATTCCCATTTTTAAAATTTCTTCCCGCCGGGAATATTCCCACTGCCCATCACTAGTCAAGAAGCGTTATGAAACGAATTCTTGCTTCCTCCATGACGCCTACCATTCAAATGTAAGTGAATGTCTATCTACAAGAAATCTCAGGTATTACGTGGCATTTAGTAGACACTTACTCCCTTTTATCGAATTTTGATTGGTTGTCATATCAGATATTTGGTAGTGTGAATTGAGTCCTTACTTAATAGCCCTTCAGTGTCACACGAAACACAGCCAGAGGCGTTTTCTTTCAGCTTTACATTTGAATGTGCATAATGTAACTTGTATTCTCCAGGCGTTTCAATTACCAAACCCACTTAACTTCAGAACTAGTAACAGTATATATGTATATACCTCAGTTTCATTCAATAACATCTAGAATACTTCTTACAGCACTGAGGTTATATAAGACGTAGACTTACAGACTAGCGTTTAATTTGAACAAATGCACATTCACCGATAATCGAATCAGGCCCGTATCCAGAGGATCTAAGGGGGCCGCCCCCTAACTTTTTGCTGCCCCCTAAAAGTTTCACGGTAGGCTTGCAAATGAACTATAATATGGTTGCATCGGGCCTCCCCTAACTTCAGCCGGGCTTCCTTTACATTTTTGGTCTGCCTACCGGCCTGAGTCGAATCCAAAGTGCCCCCATTCCTTTCACAAGGATACCCCTTAGCCGCAAGTGAACGCAACATTCCTTTAAATTATATAAACTGGAATCACTTTAAATCACATATAGACCCTATTTGATTCATTTTTAATTTGCTTCGTAACAATAAATTCTATTTAATGTATCTATACAATTTACCGGTAAAATAAGTACAACTGAAATAGGAAATAGCGATGGCCAATTCCAGAATTTTTACATCCCGGAATCCTGAAAGTAAAATCGGAAACATTTCAGATTTCTGAAAATTCCGATCTTGGGAAAAATTCGGAATTCGGAAAAAATCCGGAAAGTAAACTTACCGATTCCGGAAAATAAATTTTCTGGATTCCGGATCGCGAAAAATTTTGGCCATCGCTAGGAAATAGTAGGCTGTAATCTAGATATATATCAAGCGTGCATTTCGTGCTTGTGTTTTAACCTGCATCTGATTCCTTCAGAGAAAAACGTAAAATTTCTACATTTATTTCTTTAATAGCAAAGATGTCCGTTGAGTGTACGGGAAAAGTGGTTTTATTTAAAAAAGATTTTGAAGGTTGTTTGGACCTTCTTCCTCCTCTCAGAATGCATATTTGAATTCAAGTGAACTGATGAAAACTAAGCTCGACTCAAGTGCTTACTATGTGCACAAATTCATTTCAAATGGTTGAGTCGTTTTCGTGGTGAAACAGAAAATATCGATGCAATTTTATACTGTTCATTGAGGAATAGTTGCGCTTCCTCCTAAAAGCGAAATTTTCGGAAATTGTGGGTCTTGTGTCCATCGAGTTTTAACAAGGAGTTTATATACCAGATTCCATATTCCAATCATTTGGGGTTCGTGAGATACTATATATAATTTTTTGCATAATTTTTAAACCGACTATCCCCCTAGAGCATTTTAATGAAATTGACATGACAAAAGCAATGTCGAGTTAACTTTTCCTAACTTCAATTTAAACACTTAAAAAGTTTTCCTATCATGATGAGACTAGATTGTAGTCGAATGCGAAAAAATCATGGTAGAATTACTCCTTCCCTACGTGAAAACGGAATTGTTCAAAATACTAGAACGAGTGCCTATATATTTTAAATTAGGGATATATACGGTGACTTTCATTTTCTTAACTTAAAGATCTCGTAAGATACTCTATTGTTATCAATACTTTGAATCATGCTTCCCTCCTTAGTATATGTGTCCGTCCTTATTAAAGAAAAAAATGAATAAAACATTGAGGTGGAAGACGGTGCTAGCTATGCCTAGCTATTATCATGTTACCTTCATTAAAATATGTTTGCTAAAAGATTAGAGATATTCAAAATGTATGCCAAAAATATATCTTGGAAATCACTCAAGTTTAACAGATGCAACTCAGTATATAAGTTCCTTATTAAATCTAAGCTGGTATGAGGGGATACGGACAAAATCTCGCGGCCGAAACATCGCCTCCCAAAATCTCGCCGACCAAAACCTCGCGTGGCCAAAACCTCGCGGGACAAAATCTTGCCGGGCCAAAACCTCGCCGACCAAAACCTCACGTGGTCAAAACCTCGCCGCCCAAACCTCGCAAACCAAAATCTCGCCGGGCCGAAACCACGCGTGGCCAAAACCTCGCCGCCCAAAACCTCGCGCGACAACATCTCGCCGGGCCAAAACCTCGCGTGGCCAAAACCTTGCGAACCAAAATATCGCTTGGCTAAAACCTTGCGGGATACGTCTCTTGAAAACGACTCTTATTTGTAAAAGAATACATAATAATCGCCTTTGGCTGTTGGAATGGTCTGCCCAAAAAGCTTAATAAAAATTCAATGTAGTATAAAAATAATTGCTGCTTCTCTTATAAGTAAAAAGAAAAAAGGAAGCGCTTGGTGTGGTGAAAGTAGAGGCGCCGAATTCTACTTCGCCCCGGGCGCCGAAATCTCTAGGTACGGGTCTGTATATATATATATATATATATATATATATATCCCCTCCCCCTCCCTTTTGTTGTGCCGACAAAGTGAAATTATAAAAGACATCCTAGGCTCGAATCTCATCTATGTTGAAAATTTGATTGAGATCGGTAGGATGGCTCAAGAGGTATAATGTAGCAAACATAGTCATTTAATTTTTATGTATATATTGATTTCCAAAGCAGGCATTAGAATTCTTCTTGTCATTATTTTAATGTAATTATGGGTTATTACTAAATATATACATATAGTAATATATAGAACATTCTACATTGAAGAAATCGTCGTGAAGAGGTTTTATCCTGACGACATTTCTTCCCAGGCGACATTACGTCTCGCTTAATTTAGACCAGGCGAGATTCTGTGTCGCGAGATCATTACAACGAGGTTTTGGTAAGGCGAGATTTTGGGTATGGCGATATTTTGCGGCGCGAGGTTTTGGAAGACGAGGTTTTGGCAAGGCGAGGCTTAGGCCCGCGAGGTTTCGGGAGGCGAGATTTTGGCTAGGCGAAGTTTCGGGCCGTCGAGATTTTGGGCTGCGAGGTTTTGGGAGACGAGGTTTTGGCCAGGCGAGATTTTGCCCCGCGAGGTTTTGGCCAGGTGAGGTTTCGGCCCGGCGAGATTTTAGCCCGCGAGGTTTTGGGAGGCGAGATTTTGGTCCGCGAGGTTCTGGCCGCGAGATTTTGTACCCAAACCGGTATGAGTTCCACCGCTTTCGAACATTTCGATTTATGGGTATGAGGATATCAATTTCCATATTATTCTAGTTTCCCATAGTCTATTCATAAAATAACCAAAATGTGAAAATGGTTACATCGTTTAAAATGAATTTGTGACTTGCGTCTACCTGAGTTTTTATCATCTCACTTTAATTCGTAGGGGCATCCTAAAGGGGGAAGAGTGTCCAAATATAACTTTCAAATATGTTCCATACATCTAATCTTCCCGTGACAAAAACCGGCATTTCAACTAGTATATTGCGTAAATGAAATCAAGCTTGACTATATCGTCGAAACGAAAAAAATAAAAGAAGAATTTTAGGAATGATCCAAAAAATGAATCAAAAGATTGCGATCTTGGCCAAGAATTTTATTAATGATAAAAAAAAATCATCAAAAGATTGCGATCTTGGCCAATAATTAGTTTCTGAATTAAGGGCACAAAATTTTTGAATGGTCCCTAAATCAAGTGTTCGTATTTTCGACGGAATAAGCACATTGCACTGAGTTATGTGATAGTTTGGGTTTGGCTATACTATATGTAGGTCTGCAGATATAAGGTGTACAAGAAAATTTTTGATTGAATGAAATATATTATATTTCTTTTATCAAGGGTCACAACATTTATGAGCGGCCCCTAAATCGAGTATTCGTTTTTTTTTTTTTTTTTTTTTTTGAAATAAGCAAATGATACTGAGTTAAATGATAGTATGAGTTTGCCTACACTATATGTAGTTCTCCAGGTATAAGACCTACAAGAAACTTTTGCCTGATATATATTGAATCTTTTGATCCAATAAACAAAAATATTAAGATTGGTAATTTTTAACAATGTTCTGTACTTTTTTTTACTTTAATTAACGCGCATATATTAAAGGTGATAAAAGATTTTTAAAAATATGCCAATAATAAAATACCTCAGAGCCTCTCAAGTTACGGCCGTGAAACTCGATACAAATGTCTTATTATAAATAAGTAGACATATATGCTAACATTTTCGAAAATTCCACCTTTACGAAGTAGTAGAGGGGATTTCGTCAATTGTTTTCCTTATATTATTTTGTTATCTATTGCATCATAACAAAAACATTCCAACCGTTTCAAATTAGTTTTTAAACATAATTATCACCGTTTTCGAACAAAGACTTTATTATGTTATTTTCGTCTAAAGTCCAAAGAGAAAGAGTGTGTAAAATTTATGCTTAAAAAACAGTATCTCACGAAACTAATAAGGAGAAAGCAGACTTTGGTAATTAAACTTCGGGTTCATCCTTCGCGAGGTAGTAGTGCATATTTAAGTGTATATATTACAAACTGGGAGAGCACAATAGCCAGACATAGTGGAGAAAACGCGTCTGTGTCCAATGTCGACATTTGTCGACAACCTCTGGCATCGACATTTGTTAGGTTTTGGAACCTCTGGGGCTGAAATAAAAATCGGAGTAAACGGCACAACTTTTTTTAGTGTCGGTTGGTATCACTGCCTACGATTAGGTCAGCGACATCCCGCTCCGTGTCACGTGGTGTGTATTTTGTAAGAGATATGAAAAAAAGAAACAAATATTTTGAAAAAATAATTTGGGCAGAAATGGGTTACTCGACTCTCGCATATATGATGTCACGCGTAAAGTTATCAAGTGACGACATGGCAGAGTTAAGAGCATCAACGACCCCGTGCAAATGGTTCCGGGTTGGATTCTCGCTCGATTCAACTTTTTTGTTTTTTTGCTTTAACCAATAAAGTAGCCATAAAATGTTAATTCACCATATGCTTATAATGCATAGAACAATAGAAATATTCAAATCAGTTGTAAAATCTTTCAATGTTCTGTGTTAACTAGCAATTAATTCTAACCTATTCAGCGTTGTATTTTGATATCACGTGTTATAGTTATTATGGTTTGCACAGTCGTTGTGCAAAAAATGTTCTTATCGCTCCGTGTAATATGTGTGGATATTGTGCGAATTACAAGGGGGATGAGGGAGAAATTCCCTTTGGTAATACTGGATGTATGCTGTAATCAGCGGCATCATTTGAGACTTCAATTGAGGGGGCAAGAGCACCACCGACATTAGGCTTTCACGTTTAGTTCTAGTATATTAGTAGACAATCGATTAAAGGATATCTATTCCTCAAACTCTTGAGGGGTAATTGCCCCTCCTGCTCTCCCTAAATGTCGCCCCTGGCTACAACTGTCATACTTTGATATGCTATTGTCGTCTGAAGTACAATCCATCCTCCCTTGCAAATGTCCGGTCAATTCGCACACTGTTCACAGATATAGACACGAAGCTCAAGAACATTTTTTACACGACTCTGCTAACCATAATATTAGTCCGGGCCGCGGTGGCTGAATGATAGAGCGTTCACCTCTGGTGCATAGGATTCCGGGTTCAAACCCTGCTCCCGCCAAGTGAACTTTGTGCTGAAGAAACACTGTGTGCGTGGGTTTCATTGGAGTTATACCGTTTCCTACCACTTTGTTCATTCCACCATTTTATTAATTTCTCATCTTCACCGTTTCCTTTTGCCTAGCCGTCATAAAAGTGGGACGTAAGACTCAAAAATTTCATTTTATTTCATAATATAACCCGTGGCATCAATATACTACACGGAATAGGTTACATTCTATTGCTAGTTAACATGGAATATTCAAAGATTTTACAACTGATTTGAACAATTCTATTGTGCTATGTATTATAAACATATGATGAATTAATATTTTCCTTGTAGTTAGAAATAGCTACTTTATTGGTTAAAGCAAAAAACAAAAAAATCACTCGAGCTGGAATCGAACCCAGGACTCTTTGCACGGGAGTCGTGGATCATCCTAACTCTGCCACGCCGTCAGTTGAGAACTTTATACGTCGTGTCATACATGCGCTGAATAAGAATCTTTAGGACGCCATTTCCCCACTATTTCTGACTATTGCGCTCCTCCAGTTTGTAATATTAACATTTTAAATGTGCATTACTGCTTCGCAAAGGATGGCCCCAAAAGTTCTTTTACCAAACTATGCTTTCCCTATGTTAGTTGACTCTGGCCGGGCTTTTCTCATGTTACTTTCATACAATACATGTTCTAAGCGAGGAAAGGAAATATTAAAAATATACTCCAAAAAAGAATTTCTGATGAATGTCTCATCATAGGGAGTTGAAAATCGGCATTTAAACTCCTCCTTACAAATCTGTGACCAATGATCCATCGTTTTTGAAAATTCCAACTCTAGGAAAGAAAGTAAGGCAACTGCTACAATATCTTAATTTCCCATTTTGTGTTCATAAACTGGCCAAAGTGATTAAGCATTTTAGCTGTTTAAATTAAATCTAGAAGATAGTTAGCAGTTGAATTCACTTGGATCTTTTTCATTTCACTTCGATTGATATGCTATTCTTTGGGGAAAATGTTTGAATATTTCGCAAATAATATTTCCATAAACATATTCTTTTCGTTCGATGAATGGCTATTGCAGTAGTTCGTAACTGACCTTTAAAGGTTGTTCCAGCCTACATTTTTAAACGAATTGTGAATTATATTTTTGATTTTTAGAATCGACTAGCATCAATTATCCGCTTCTCTGGGGTAAATTAAGAAAACATAGTTCCGCTAGTCAGTTACTTTTTACTATTACTAAAGCGCTCTTTTATATTGGTCATTTTCGATGGTTTTTATATATCCCCCTTCTCTCCCCATGTTGTGGGGCACGGGGTCGGAAGTAACACTGTTCATCTCAATAACCTGGAAATCTATAGATCCGTCACTAATATCGGTCATTTTCTATCGTATTTATATATCTCCCCCTCCTCCCTCTCTCAAACTGTGGGGCTAAATTTGGATTTAAACAGCATCGGAAGTGTCACTGTTAATCTCAGCTAGCTCAAAAGCTATAGATGACTAATATCGGTCATTTTCGATCATTTTTGAATGTCTCTCCTCCTCCTCCCTAACGTTACACCGTCAAAAGTGATATGACCAAAACCTCTCAGGTTCGAACTTCATTTAGATTGGAAACTTGATCGAGGTCGGTCCGGTGGTTCAAGTGTTATTAAGTTTTATTTACTTTAGGTATCCCTCCCCTCCCCTATATTCTACTTTCAAAGTGAAATGACAAAAAAATCTCTGACCCTAACTTCATCTATGTTTAAAATTTGACCGAGATTGATTGATTGGTTCAAGAGTTAAATTTTACTTATTTTTCAACTCCTTCCTCCTCCTCCCCTAATTTTTATCGTCAAAGTAAATAGATACCGGTAAATACCATCCCAGGCCGAAATCGCACCTATGTTGAAAATTTGAATTGGGTGGTTTAAGAGTAATAAAGTCATAAAGACAGACAGTTTTATTTTTATTTTTTTTTACATATCTCCCACACCTTGCTCCGTCAAAGTTAAATTATAAAAATTATCCAAGGTCCGAACGTCATCTATCGTGAAAATTTGATAGAGATCAGTTGAGTGGTTCAAGAGTTATTAAGTTTTATTCATTTTCATACATCTCTCCCCTCCCCAACCCTAACTCTTTGTTCTACCGTCAAATTGATATGATAAAACTACCCCTGGTCTGAACCTTATCTATGTTGAAAATTTGATTAAGATCGGTAGTGTGTTTAAGCGTGATGAAGTCACAAAGACAGTCACTTTTATTTTCATTTCTTAACATATATCAACTCTACCCATCCCTTACGTTGCATCGTAAAAGTGAAATGGGAATAACATCCCAGGCCCGAACCTAATCTATGTTGAAAGTTTGATCGAGATCGCTCTGGTGCTTCAAGAGATTAAGAGTCATATAGTGAGTTTCAATTTTATAATATAGATTTACTGATCTTTTGAACCCGCATTAGGAACCTAGAAGCACAATTTTAGGAAGCTGAAAATCAAGTTTAATTATGTGTCACAATAGTTCAGCGAGTGATCAACTTCTCTACACAAATTTGTGACTCTAATCTGTATTTCGGGTTACGTGGAAATTCCTTCGTGCATGGCTTGTAGATTAATATAGACCTTTCACAGTTCACAAACCAATCATCTTCCATCAAACTGATAGTTATAAGACTGATCATTTGGTTCACTGGGAGTGTAACATCCCTTTGAGCACCGGTACTATATGAGAAATGGTTCTACAACTTAACTTGGGATCCTAAACTAAATGAACTCCCATCAGGATCAATCTCTTGATAGGGTTGATTCCATAAATGTTGCATTCCTTTCATTCTCACGTGAGTATTCCAAAATAGAAAATGACTTTCCAGAATACATATTGTCTTTCCACTCAGTATGAACACTAGTTTATTAACCATATTATCCTTAAATAGTGAACATCATTTATTTTTTCAACATACTGAAACATATAAACTTAACCGACAAACTGTAAGAGGTGATTCCTTACATCAAAATAAGAGAAAAAGTTCATATGGACCTATGGCGAAAACTGCATAGTTTCAAAGCTAGAGCTGACCAAAATCGGGAAAAAGCAAAAATTTCAACAGGCCCTATCTCGAATTCCAGAAACTCTGGATGGTGGTCCTTATCAGCGTAATGAAAGCCACGCTTACCCAATCCAAAAGTGCATATTTCGTCAATTTTTAATAGGTATACAAGATATTCCCTACTGGGTGTAATTTTCAGATATGCTCCGAATAGAGGTTTCAGATATATGCTGATTTCAAAGAGGGTCCAAACTAGGCAGAAGTAAGCCTTAACAATAATGGACATCCATTGCTTCGGAGAGAAGTCGGAAGTGTTAGGAACCTGCACTTCCATGTTTCTTGTGTTCCCAATAATGTGTGATGCGTTGTATTTCGTCGCGGTATATTTCACGTTCTCTTCAATTGTAAGCGTGAAAGAAAACATTGCAGCATGCGTTTTCCCGATACGAGAAACCGTGCTGCTGACGATCCTTAACACTTCCGACATCGCGATAAAGGATTTTGTGTTCACTGCTATCAAGGCTTATCATTTGCCTACTTTGGTCCGATCACGAAGTCAGAGCATATCTCAAAATTCGGTTGATTGCATGTCTGGAATTTTTACCCTGTATAGAATACTCTGCACACCCACTGAAAATTAATGAGATATGCATTTCAGGATTGTGTATGCACGACTCCCTTTAACTGATAAGGACCACCATCCACAATTTCTGGAATTCGAAATAGGATATGTTGAAGTTTTGCTTTTTCGCGATTTTGGACAGCCCTAGCTCTGAAACTATGCACTTTTCCCCAGTCCATATGAACTTTTTCTCTCATTTTGATGTAAGGAATCACCTCTTAGAGTTTGTCGGTATAGTTCATTAACACCCCGTCTAAAACTCTAATAATACAAGTAATGGCTGCTCCTTTGACGAAAAGAAAGAAAGTAAATATTACAAGTAACGCCTGTTCCTTCGGCGAGAAAAAACAAAATACATTTGACGAAGACTCGAACATGGATCAACTGATTGGTAGATTAGAACGTTATCTACTACGCCACACATACTCAGGTGCCATTTTTATTTTTTTTGCTATACACTTTAAAAATCCAGTTTGTGATTTTTGTTTCTGTTGTCTTACCATATAACAGTTTCTCTGCTTTTTGTGCTTGTCACACTATTCGTGTTATTTGTTGTGTAATTTGCATCTTATTTTTTGTTGATTTACCAGCATCCACAGCTTTTAAAAGTTTTAATGGTCAATTACATTAACTGAACCGCCCTTTTCGTATATTCCATCGCGTCAAGAAGCAACAGATACTATCCTGCGGGGAACATGCATTTTCTTATATGACAGGCAATACCTGTCCGGCCATAAGTGCCATTACTTCTTTCTACACCCTTTCCCTTGGTTCGGATGAACTTCGTGTCCCTTCGTGTGCTATGAAAAAAACGAAGGATCGCGGCCGACACAGTTTCTCTTCAAGCTATCAAGTCAGAGTGATTGAATTGTATAATTGTATTTTATTTATTTATTTACTAAACAAATTTCCGATAAAGCAAAAATAATATTATTTTTGTAAAATGTTTATTATTTCCATGAAGCAGAGAGATTTTTCTACTTGGCTTTAGAAAATGAAATGAAATCTTTGAGTTTTACGTCCCACGGTTATGCCGGTTAGGCTAAAGGAGACGGTGATGATGAGAGATGAATGAAACGGTGGAATGAAGAAAGTGGGAGGAAACGGGAGAACCCCGAGAAAACCCACGCACACGGTGTTTGTCCACCACAAAGTTCACTTGGCGGGGGCTGGGATCGAACTCGGGACCTCAAGCACCAGAGGTGAACGCTCTATCACTGAGCCACCACGGCCCAAGTTGGCTTTACAACTATCCCTACTAATTTTTAATTGACATTTAATAGTTTACGTTCATTATTTTTTTCTATTTCCTACATAGCTATTACTTGCAGAAACTATGCGGAGTAAATGTTTTATTTAATTATTGTTTTATGAAAGTTTAGTCATATCTTAATTAAAATTTGACTATTTGTAAGTTTCTCATTTCGGTTATGAAAATGATTATAAATGAAGCTTCCGCCTTTTATAAAATCCTTGACAATTCTAATGTTTTAAAAGACATAATTCTAAATTATTTGGAAATATTCAAATAAACTAGAATGAAGACAATAATACTAAGGAGCATTATTAGAACAAAACATTGTTCCTTAAATAATTCACAGAATCATGCTTTTCTTTTTTAAAAAACGATACTGTAGGGTACTGGATTCGAAGTGATGATCGTGAAGAAATAAAGTATATAAAGAAAAGACTTTAACCGACTACTCTACAAAGGCACGGTAAAAACTGCACCTTGGCAGAACGCATGTAACGAAACCACTAACACAAAATGCCTGATCGCTTCACACATTTTGTAGCTTATTTCTATTTAGTCATTTGTTTAAATGTAAAATACTTAATAGCAATGATTGTTAGAGCTATGCCACATGTATAGTAACTAACCTTATGACAGGTTTACGTTGTATTTCTAACAAAACATAAAATTCCCTCCATCTTTGTAAATTTCGCTGCGCGTTTGCCACGTTTACGACAATGGATCGGAGATTTCTTTTTTTTAATTATAACTTGCTCATTGCTTAATTTTTTATTGAAATATTTTTCTTTAGAATATATATTTTGTTTTCTGCTTATTTCCAAGAAGAAATGTAACATTTTCTATTACAAGAAAGATAGTTATTTCTATTTATGTAATTTCTAAAGACATGCAACAAGAATTTTGGACAGAATTGTACATGCATATATATAGCTAGATAGATAGATATAATGTTCAGGTTAGAGTTATTACATGCACGTGTGTGAAGTTGGCCCCCCCACTTTCAAATTTCGATTCGAAACTGAATCCAATCGATTGTTTTTCGTTTGTTATTGAATGTTTTGAAGAAAAATCGTTTGTTTCGAAAAACGTACAGAAATATTCAAAAAATAAAGTTGGGGGGGCCAACTTCACACTAGCCCCCCCCACTTTCAAATTTCGATTCGAAACCGAAGTCAATCGTTTGTTTTTCGTTTGTTATTGATTGTTTTGAAGAAAAAATCGTTTGTTTCGAAAAACGTATTGACATATTCACAAAATAAAGTTGGGGGGGCCAACTTCACGCTGCCCCCCACTTTCAAATTTCGATTCCAAACTAATGCCAATCGTTTGTTTTTCGTTTGTTATTGATTGTTTTGAAGAAAAAATCGTTTGTTTCGAAAAAGTTACGGAGATTTTCACTAAATAAAATTTGGGGGTTGGCAACTTCCCGCTGGGTTTTCTAGTATAAAATGTCGACTCAAAACTGAAGCCAATCGTTAGTTTTTCGTTTGTTATTGATTGTTTTGAAGAAAAAATCGTTTGTTTCGAAAAACGTACAGTAATATTCAAAAAATAAAGTTGGGGGTCAACTTCACGCTAGCCCCCCACTTTCAAATTTCGATTCGAAACCGAAGCCAATCGTTTGTTTTTCGTTTGTTATTGGTTGTTTTGAAGAAAAAATTATTTGTTTCGTAAAACGTACTAACATATACCCAAAATTAAGTTGGGGGGCCAACTTCACGCTGCCCCCCACTTTCAAATTTCGATACCAAACTAATGCCAATCGTTTGTTTTTCATTCGTTATTGACTGTTTTGAAGAAAAAATCGTTTGTTTCGAAAAAGTTACGGAGATTTTCATTAAATTTGGAGGTTGGCAATTTCCCGCTGGGCTTTCTAGTATGAAATGTCGACTAAGAACTGAAGCCAATCGTAAGTTTTTCGTTTGTTATTGATTGTTTTGAAGAAAAAATCGTTTGTTTCGTAAAACGTACAGTAATATTCAAAAAATTAAGTTGGGGGCCAACATCACACTAGCCCCCCCACCTTAAAACTTCGATTCGAAACCGAAGTCAATCGTTTGTTATTGATTGTTTTGAAGAAAAAATCATTTGTTTCGAAAAACGTACTGACATATACCCAAAATAAAGTTGGGGGGGGCAACTTCACGCTGCCCCGCACTTTGAAATTTCGATTCGAAACCGAAGTCAATCGTTTGTTTTTCGTTTGTTATTGATTGTTTTGAAGAAAAAATCATTTGTTTCGAAAAACGTACTGACATATACCCAAACGAAAAAGAAAGAATTGGCTTCGGTTCCGAATCGAAATTTGAAAGTGAGGGGACTAGCATGAAGTTGACCCCCCAAATATATTTTTTCAATATTACTGTACGTTTTTCGAAACAAACGATTTTTTCTTCAAAATAATCAATAACAAACGAAAAAGTAACGATTGGCTTCAGTTCTGAGTCGACATTTCATACTAGAGAGCCCAGCGAGAAATTGCCAACACCCAAATTTTATTTACTGAAAATCTCCGTAACTTTTTCGAAACAAACGATTTTTTCTTCAAAACAATCAATAACAAACGAAAAACAAACGATTGGCATTAGTTTGGAATCGAAATTTGAAAGTGGGGGGCAGCGTGAAGTTGGCCCCCCCAACTTTATTTTGTGAATATGTCAGTACGTTTTTCGAAACAAACGATTTTTTCTTCAAAACAATCAATAACAAACGAAAAACAAACGATTGACTTCGGTTTCGAATCGAAATTTGAAAGTGGGGGGCTAGTGTGAAGTTGGCCCCCCCAACTTTATTTTTTGAATATTTCTGTACGTTTTTCGAAACAAACGATTTTTCTTCAAAACAATCAATAACAAACGAAAAACAATCGATTGGATTCAGTTTCGAATCGAAATTTGAAAGTGGCGGGGCCAACTTCACACACGTATTACATGCTGTTCCAACTAATTCTCTATTTCATAATCATTACGTAGACGTATTTGCATCTAACGAATTACCGTTATATGTTCATATACCGGCAACTATCATAATAAATACAGACCCTTCTACTACGTAAAATAGTTGCATACGGATCTAGATAATACGGATCTGCTACATATGTAAGGAAGCGCATTCAAGTTCCACATAGAAATTCTGTTTATTATAATTTCAATAATAAACAATTTCAAAGTGTGAAATCATCATTATGTGAACATTATGCATACCGGTACTTATATTTATGTTATAAAGCTAAAGGAATGTGATTAAACTATTTTCGTCATATGTTTTCATCAAAAGAAGAAAGAAATTATCTCCATTTCACGTACATATTGTAGGTGTTCATTTTCTTCTAATTTTTATGTCTGTTAATTATTATCTTGTTCGGTATTTTACAGAGAGAATAGTTTCTAAATTAGTATATTTATTATTATCATTTCTTAATTTGTACATTATTATATATAAAATAAATTTAAAATTATATTTTCTATCCCTTTTCCTTTTAGAAAATGTTAGAACGACATTGTGTGTGTGTCAACATAATCATCAATACACAGTGTGACTTCTATCCTCTTTTCATTCGATATACATCATCATCAATATCAATATGAATACATTTTTCGTAATAATCAAGTTAGAACATGTTTCTTAAAAGTGAAGTGTAAATAATGTTGAGTGACAGTTTAAAATAAAGATGAAGTAACGCCTAAAGTGAACATTAAACAAACTTTTTTCAAAAACAGGCGTGAAAACTGTGTTTATTAAGAACTGAGTTTTAAAATCTTTTCTTAAAAACCTGACGATATGTAGTAAACATTTTTCTTTATTATTATTATGAACAGTATATGCAATTTTTTGCTTGTGTAAATATTAATATCATTAATAAATTGTTTTGAACTCTTCTTTTTTCGTTTAAGAAAGATTTGGCTTTCCATTTTGTAGCAAGTATATGATCCATTAAGTTGTAGCAAATATGTATCATAAAACATATTTTATGCTTTTTTATTCTTTGAATTAAAGAATTTCATACTATTTAAATTCCAGAACCTTTTTCTACTTCAATGATGAAATCTTATAATAATAATGAATTTAAATACTTAATAAGTATTTCTTTCGTAAATTAAAACAAGTATTCGAATTGAATATTATTAACAGTGGTAGTAATGTGATAAGATATTTCTTAGAATACTTGATAAACATTTTAAGAATTAATTAATTTTAAAGGTTTTAGCTATCTCAAAATAGAAAAATATCCTATCATACTTAAGAAAGATTTCTATAATGATGAGTTCAAGTGCGATCTTTTACGAAAAATTCAAGTATATGAATTAAATATTTTAAATCATAATAGTATACAAACAAATAATATAGAATTTTCATTACATAGTATTAAGTATAAAATATTACTAAACTAATGAATATTTTTTTCCAAATGTATAAAAGTTTTATTTTTTGTGTATTAAACGCACACAAACAGAAATTTCCTTGTGAATAAAACATTTCAATTTCACTTTAACTTTTATTAAATGTACTAAATTACTACATTGATCAGTTAAGGTGGATCACCACCCGGAAGTCAGTACATATTTTAGCTCATTCCCTTAACTACTGCGCAATGAAACGTTACAATTTATAAATACTCTACTATAAGATAGAGTTGTGTTTCTGCTACAACACAAGACACTGATTCAATAGGATGTGTCTTCTGATATCGAAAAAGGTAACAAATAAAAGAAAATATTTGATTCGTTTTACAGTGAGCACATAAGATGGCACTTACTGTTAGATCTTTAGAAGTGCTCGATTTTATGAAATGTTTATTTGAATGTGTAAAAGTACTTTAAAGTAACAATCTTATTACAAAATAGATATATTGTTTGGCCGTTTTTCGTGTTATGTTTCACATTTTATTTAAATATTAATTTACATTTAAGGAAATATATTTTGAGAAGAAACTTGCACAGAACGCCATAATGCGTTGTTGCCAAATTTGTACGTTTAATTCCTGGATTCTAGCGTTGCAGTGCCAGAAGCGGAACTTAGCTGTGAATTGCGATAAGGGTCGAAAACTAATTTCTCCAGTAAGTATCCAAGCAGAGTTCCATGATTACTTCCTGTATTATCTGCCATCAGTGAACACTTGACACTACCTGGCAACGTCGCACTATTCAAGCAGCGTTTAGCATAGCACCGAGAACACCTAGTGATCCATCTTAAAGTGACAATATCATTTTCGGTCTTCTATATAAAGATTTTTATCAACACAATTCCACCTCATCAATGCCTTCCAAAGTTGAGTATCAGTTCCCCGCCACAGTTTTGTTTATGCTGTGCCAAATAATTCATCCCTGATTGCTTCTCTGATTTTTTTTTTTTTTTTTTTTTACAAAATATATTCATTTTTAATTTTAATCTTTCACCATCTATATTCACGTCACCTTTTGGAATACAAAGAGACACACCCTTCTTTTTATAATACTCTGTTAATCCACATATGTATGAATCCCAGCAGGTTATCTAAATGTGAGACTCTGCAATTGTACATGATTTTGAGTAGTATATGTACCCACAAAAATATTTACGTAGCACATTGCAACCGATACTATTTTATACTATAAGATAGAGCGTGTTCAACAAAATGTAAAATTTCCAAGAAATAAAGGGAATCACTTGAAGTTAAGTAAACACTGTTTCGAGAATGAAGTTCTTCTTTATTTTCAAACATCACTAATTTTTCACCCAATAGTTTTCCCACCGCCTTTCGTTATTCCGTCAAAGAGATATAAATATAATTTCGCCTTGAGAGTTTACATGGTCCGAAACACACGGAGAGAAATGTACAATTTTCTTCCTCTCTGCCAAATTTAACTTCACTCCAAATGTAAGTCCTTTTGCAATATGACTCACTGGCTCTAATGTGCCACTATGTAATCCAATACAAATCTACTTGGTTTTCATTGGATTAAGTCCATATTCAACATTTTAACAAGTACTCTTTCAAAGTATCCATACTTGATACACATGCACTCATAGATATGTTACTCAAATATATTAACCACACAAAAAAGAATCACTATGCATACAAATGTCTGCGCATGCATTAAGTGGAGGAAAAGGAGAGTGGGGGGAAGAAGAAGAAGAAAATCGTGTTCCGTGTTGTTTTACATTTCCTATACACTTACGAAGATACCAACTAAGTGAGTTCGAGATCGCACCTCTTACGTCAAGATAAATTAATTTTCATTCTTCTGTATATTAAACACAAATTTCTACTTTGCAAATACGATAATAATGAACCATTTTCTGCTTCTAATTTTGCAGTACCGCATCCAGGTAAAATTGCCGTTTGTACTTCTTCAAATGTCACACACGTCTTTCTGTATATCGTTGTAATTATTTCACAGTTTACAATACGATAAGGTACACCAATTTCAAAATCACGCATCTTTGTAAAGGTTGCCAGTGAAGGCATGTGAAGCTTAGCTAATAAATTCACTGAAAATGCCATCTTTAATTCGAAGTTTCAACCTTGACAACAGCATGTAAAGGAATGATCTACAAAAACACACACGTGCGCGTTGTACGCACCGTTTATGACGTCATCATTCTTTTATTTGTTACTTTTCATTACGTGACACTTCTACGTCAGGACAAAAATACAAGCCATATACCACCATAATTCCTGCTTCCCTTACTCCCCTAACCCCTCCTCCCTGCTGCGAGCAACAATATATGATGTCACACATTAAGTGACCAAATGATTACGTCAAAAAACGAATTTAAAAACCATAGCTATGAAAGGAAAATTCTATACATCATTAAAGAATGCTAAATTTCCACTGTTATATCCACGAACTAATTAAATGTTGACTAAAAGTAGGTAATTCATGTTATTCTTAAGCTAAAAATCTTTTTACTCTGAGAATCTGTCAAGGAATGTGAATCTCAAAATATATAAAAGGATAAATATGCATGTTGTGTTGTGTAGTTGTGTAAATGGTCTCCTGTTCTGTGGAAAGAATGCAGATTGAAAGTATTTAAGAACATGACGAATATTCCGACAAAAATAGAAACGGGAATGCGGAATGGCGAAGACTTCATTACAAAGAACTCTATAATTTATAATGTTACTAAAGATTGTTAAACTCTTAAGATTAGTGGGCCCAAGTGGGCAGGTTGTGTATCCCAAATTGAGGAAGTTGGAACTTTTTCAGAGTCTTGACACGAAATATAATCGGAAAATATCCGCTAGGGAAACCTAGGGGCAGATAAGAGGGCAATATCAAGACTTATCTCACAGAAATAGTAATGCACTGTACAAATCGGATGTAGTTGGATAAACACGCAAGTCAATGGAAAGATTTTGTGAGATTAGAATGAACCTATACGTTCCAAAGGCCATAGCTGTAGTTAGTTTGCATTTTATGCACCATGGTATAATCAATATACATGCTGGGAATTGCTTACATTGCGAATGTTGTACACAGTGACGCTGTGTCAGACATGTTCTTAAAAAATTATAAGATACATATTTATAAAATGTTGCGAACTACCTTATATTGATAGCGATACAATATTAGAAATCAACATCGACTTTGAAAATAATGCTATTTTTTTACAAGGTTGTATTATCTACCATTCTCTTACGATTACGATTTAAGTTATTTTCGTGATTGTTTTATTACGATTTATATTTAACTACAGTGCTTTTCTTGTTGAAGCGTAATTGCAATGCAGCTTGCAATGTAACGTGGTGTCAATATGCCATTTACGCTAGAAAGTTGGTGCTTTACAAAAGTGAATAGTGATGAAGTAGTTAGTGAAAAAAGAAAGTGAGAGGAAGCGGTATAAGATAGTGAAGACTAACGAATTCTTCAGTGTATACGCCATAGAGAAACAATTGATGCTTAGTGCCTTAGCTGAACGCTCCACCATAGATCCACCTGCTACAAATTTTTCTCGCCATGAGTGTTCCATGGTTTTGTTTATGTTTTTCATTATTACTTCCAACATTGTAACTTAGTAAACATTATTGATTTATAATCTCATTTCTATATACCAAACTATTGCCCCTGTTGGCATTGCATCTCGCTTTGGGATCTGTGTATTAGTTTAATATTTATAAAGACTTTCAAAATCATATCCATCATGTACATATTATATATGTGTAGGTGTGCATAAGGATATATATTATTAAAATGAATAATAAGATACGAAATCAGAAGTTTCTGAGTCGTGATCTTGAAGCTGATTGGGTAGTTAATTACTTATTAACTATGAAGGCTGGAAAAGTTTTATTTTGGGAAATAACTATTCGCAATCATGTCTTTCAATGCGTAAAAGGTTAGCAAAATCTGAGACTACGAATTTTTAAAATCATTTTCTTTAGCTGTTTTGAGATAGAATGTCCCTATACATACATATGAGAGATTCTGAGTTTGCCATTGGCCCAATTAAAGCTAAAACAATTATGAAATTTATAACATTACTACTAATTATGCCCATTATGAAAAAAAAAATTAAAAGAAGGATAATTTCAAGTGTGAAACTTTTCCGTATAAATGCCAATGGTGCAAAGCTTTAAATTCATAATAAAACTCATATGGTCTCTACCATAGAAGATTTACGCTTTACCACTCGGCTAACAATTCCTCATACAAATAAAGTAAATTGAACTATTAGTTCCGGAAGATAAAAATATAACTTGATATTTCTATACTTATTGATACAATTCAAAAATTGGAAAACTTATATTGACGACTGACATATTTTCTTCTTTGGAAATTAGAACTTATGGTGAGGAAGAATAGTAGTAATGTCAATCGGGACCATCGTTAAAACTGATGAGATAGCCTCAACTTGAAGAACGTTTCCTGATATTTTCCTCATTGACGAGGGTCTATATAACTTGTTTTTGAGTTAAAGAAGGAAATCTCGAGTAGGTCATTGTGGCACTCACACAAGGGATGCCTCCATACACGGGTAATAGTATCATCTATATAGTGTTACATGTAACGGTTTGAATTAACACTTTCAATCCTACTGTAGTTCCGGAACGACAGGCTGTAAACTTACGTTACATCCGAGTGTCGTTCGGGAACGACACGTCCATTTAAAATTTAAAATACCAACCAAAAATGAATTTTGTATGCTCTTTTATTTCAGAAAGTAATTTTGAGTGCTTTGTAAATTATCTATTGGCAAATCTGATCAAAGAATGCCTTTCAGCCATTGTAGAAAGAGAACTAAAGAAGGCATATCATTATCATTCATTATACACAAGCATTATTACTTTGCAACAACAAAGTTATTGTTTGCAATGAGTTTTCAAATAGCTCTTGTTCCGAAACTGGTATATTCTAGTAGATTGGTACTTTTTCTTTTATTTCTGAAAGTTTCAACCGTTTAGAGTAAACACTTAAGAACATATGATTTTTAAAAATAACCCTTATTTTCTCCAGGACACAGGACTTTGTCAATTTAAATACCCCTAGGATTGAAAATGTTAACTAATAGTTTAGGTAAAAAATGAAGTGATTGCTGTAAGTAAGTGGTTAGCGCAATGAACTTAATTCGGCGGGACCGAGTACAAATCCCGAACAGGTTAAAATTTTTCTAATGTCTCAATATCAATTTGAATGCATATTCAGTGTGACAAAGAGGATCTTCTCCTTTCCAGAAAGAAAACGATGTTGGTACGAGAGGAATTGGAAAGGTCTGTCAATAGAGGCAATCTTTTACAATCTTTTCTCACCAGTGGATCTAGATTTGATATTTTCATCCACTTTCAAGGATTTTTCTGATTCATGCGTGATCAGTATTTTTATTTCGCAGAACATATAGTATATAGCGGAATAAACCATTACATACACACTAATATTGATAATAATATGTTATGTTCATTGAACAACACGATCTGAAACATAGAGATTCGTTTTAGAATGGAGAGCTGTTACGTTACTCACCTGGTTTATAATTTTACCTGCGTAAGTACCTTGCTCAGGGCTTGCAACTGCTATCAGCGCGGGAAAAATTACATGTAATTTGGGTTGCATCTGCCCAGGCGTTCAAACAACCGTAAATTATATAGACCCTAGTAATGAAACTAAAACACTTAGGAGGGGGAGATACTTCCGTTGGTGGCTGTAGATATGTAATCAAGAAAACGAATATTCTCATGAGATAGTAGTGGAGTATGAACCTTTAAGAAACGAGATAATTATTTATTTTTCTCCTTTACTCAAATGCTAATAATCTAAATCTTACCTGTTGTTGAAAACGAAACTACATTTGTTGAAGAGTAATTATGTTTCTCTCAAAACAAATATAAAATTATTTTACTTCTCCATCTCTTTAGCTAATCTACTTATCACTGAACTATATCATTGGAGTTTTTCCACTCTATTTATAATTATGCGACAACAGACACGTAGTTATTTGAAATGAAGTGTTTTGTAGTAGAACATTGATACGACGCCGAAACAAGCACTTCGCATCGTAGCAACAGTTTGTGTCGTGTAAAACCCTCCTCACCCACAATCAGATAATAATTTCATTTCCAAAGGAAACAGAGATCATATCAGTAGTACAATAAAACACGTAAGTATCGATTTTGTTGGGAATGCTATAGAGTATAAAGTATGTTTGTTTGAATAATTGATAACAATGTTGCGTGGTTTGGTTCTTTCAGCAATATTTTTTCCAAACTAAAAAAACAAAGTAAATCATTTATAGTTATCTAATGCCTATTAAAATAAATTTCATTTGATACATATCCATTTTATATCTTCTTAAAATTTATTGGATTGAGTATCTGCGAAATATAGGTCACTTTGAAATATCATAAAATAAATTATACAATTCAATATATATTGTTTGTTTTGAAGAAATCTAAACATTTATTGGAAATTTAGTCTCAATTTACGATTAAACGAAGTTGAAGGAAATGCCACCGGTAACGTGATTTATGTGACCAATGTATCAGGTGTAAATATAACTAGCTATAGTCTTACATAACGGAACCAACATTAACTGTAGAGTAAATCCATTCTAAGTGATCTAGTATGTGTCAAGTATGTAGTATTGACCATCTCCAAAAAATATATTTTTTTTCAAGAATGTTCATATTATATCAGAGTACTTCAAAACTACGACCATTGTATTTTTAAAATATGTCCTAGCAACGCAGCGGCTGCCGCCATTTCGCGTTTTCACGATTTTAAGTGTTTACATTGTTTTAAATATCTCAATATGTATTTGTCCTAGCAAATTGAAAATCGCTGGGTGTCTTAAACTTGTGCACAGCTAAAACTTTGATCTCTAAACATTTTTGCCAGATCCAGAAGCTACAGCTTAATCTTGGCAATAAATTTCAAGAAAAAAGGAAAGAAGACATAGAGCAACGTGGATTCATCCTATGAATCGGTCTACACTGGAGGAATGTTCATTTTTCAATCTATCTTCTAAACTGAGAGAAGATGAAAGAAAAGTTTTGGCGAATTGTATAATAGTATAAAATGTGCATCTCATCAGAGTGACAGGAAAATGATAAAAAATTTTTCCTGTAACAGAGAACTAGCTGTGATTGAGTAAGAATTGAAATAATTTATTTATAATATTCATTTCTTACTTTTTGAGAACAGTATTTTGCTGATTACAGATGACTCAAATATATCATTGATCATTTTCGAAAAGCAAGGTTTATGTCAAATCTAGTTTACTGCTTGAGTCGGTTAACAAAGATGATGGACTCAAATTATCTTCAAAGAATGTAGTTGTTACATTCACTGAGGGATATTATTGTGAGATGAACATAATTGTGAAGGTGTGTGTAATTGAGACGTGTTATTAGAATAATGCTCATTAGGAGATGAAAAGGTATGGCTAGACCTAGGATAGACATAAGAATGTGTCACACATTGATGAATTTGAGGTCGCATGTACTTCATAACAACATGTATTAACAATGCTCTCATCTGGTGTTTATTTCCCTTAGGCATTTGTCTTATTGAATGTAAGAGAGACATTAGAAAATGCCGGTCTTCATCGTTATCCAACTCGTCTTGCATACTTTTCTCTCCCATCGCTCTTACTTGGAGGCTGTCTTTAAGACTGTCGCGAACATTTTCCAATGGATCTGTGTTCTTCCTTCATCTTTTGACACGCACCGAAACAGATCCCGAATTTGGAGATTTAATTAGCTCTTCAGTGCCCTCTTTCGCTTCTTTTTCTTTGTGTTCATCCACTACAGTATCCGAAATATTACTGATTGTTTCTCTATTTCTTACCACTGGCTTTAGGAATGGGTTCCAAAGTATGTGTATCTTGATCTTATATATGCCCCTGAACCAGATTTTACCCTTTATCTTTTATTTCTCAAAGGAAGCCGAGTCTTAAATTCTTGCATTTCCCCTGCAGATCGGCTCTTGTAATTAGAACTTTTTTGTAACATGTATACATGTAGCGAATTATATGTAAAGTTACGTTAATGTCAAAATAAAGTAGACTTAAATACCTATTTCGAACATTAAATCCACATCTCTTCATATCAGGAGAGCACCGATAGGGGTATCCACTGCATCCGGACTCCCTCTGAAGCTTCCAATTTCAAGAAAATTAGCATACTTGTAAGCTTTTTACAATTTTTCCACCAAGTGTCTTTACCAGAAATCGAAACTAGGACCGCTCGCACCGAAGGCGAGAGCGTTACCGACTACGCTACGCGGGACCACGTACATATGCAGAATATCACGTAACATAATTTTTGGAGAGACCACGTGGGCAGTTTCAATCATGATCTTAGCAAAGTTTTTCTAGTCTCCAGATTTTACCTTTCCTTTAGAAAGGCAGAAAACATATTATTTCCAAAGATAGACGAGGGTAGATATTAGAAAGATAATACACAAATATAGAACAACCAAAAATTATAGTAAAAGAAGTTAAACAAATCATAACCTTATTCTAACAATACAAATTTTACAATATCAAAAAAATATTAACTATTGTTATAGTAATTGTGTATAGAGTACAACCCCTAATCTGTCACCTATGGGACTGGAAACGAGAACAATTTCGTATTATCAGAAAATATAGAAAAATACGGATTTACAGCAAATGAACAATTTCTGAACTCATTAATCATTGTTTTGTTCTCTACAGAAAAAAAAACGGACAGTAAGCACAAAAAACTGCAGTGATCATGCGCAGCAGAAAAAACGTCAGCTGAGAGAATAATACTGCTGAAGTAAAACATTGTACTTTTCGCAAAGAGCAGATTCTGTAATTTCACAATAACAAACTCGTATGCGTAACTACGAGCAGAAATGTGTAATGTAACATAACCTGTCTATGTAGCTTTTCATACTTAAAACTGTCAGCACCCAAAACTAAATCTTCTGTATGGAGTACGGTGGCTCAGCGACTGTCTGTGATGTGTGACATCGCTGGCTCAATCCGCAACCAAGTAAGTTTATGATGTTTTCTCATTTTAGCATTTCTTATCATCATCGTTTTGCTTAGCCTCGAGGGGAACGTTAAACTTAAAATTTCCTGAAACTAGCACCAAGAATTGAACTCGGACGATTGCAATGTCTATAATTTAGTAATCAACAACAGTAAATTTCAGCAGCACCGATGGAGGGCACCACGAACTTGTAAGTAATTTTCAGCCAGGTGTCCAGGTTCTTTTGATTACATAGTGTAAGTTCTCTTTCATGTAGTCGCTCTGGTGAATGACACAAAATCTGCAAATAGGCTACCAGTTTCATATTATCGTATTTTTAAGTGTATATCTCGATCACGGATTATTTGCGATTTTGTGCTTCACAGTATCGAAATAATAAAAATTACCTATAACAACACTTAGCTATGGAAAGGAAATGCAATTTGATGGAAACAAATCATAACTGGATGTACCACATGTATTAAAGCAGTGAATATTATCAGTAGTTGTAGCTCTAGAATCAGGGAAACATAGACGTATATAATGTGATATTTCGTTTATGGATGGACCTAACTTCAACTTTTTACAGTTTTTCCGTAATTATTAGAATCGATCGTGATTCTTCAAGTCATTAATTTTATTTGCTCTATACAACAAATATCCAATGAGAATATCAGCACAAATTTAATTGATTATTTAAGACGTTGAAACTATTCTTGCTCAAGCAATTATTTGTTTCAACAGTCAATAGAATATTACCTGATTTGAGCATGAGCAGGATGTGATTAAGTTTTATATATTTAATAATATATTCATACACGTGTACATGTTTTTGGAATAGCCAGTTACAATGGTCTTACGCCCACCACGTATGATGGATGATTTCCTTCGGTGAGCACAGAATGAGTAAAAGGGGAAGCAAAAAAGAAATGAAGAAGAAAAATCAGGAAAATATTCAATTATTATTATCGGCCTCAACAAATTTGCTACACCGTTTAAACTAAATGATTCGCACGGGAAAATTGCTGGTATACAAAACTACACATTATCGCGTGTACTTGCCACTATAACACGCAATATTTGATAGCGAATTCTGATAGTCATGGTCACGTTCTGCAAGATGCATTTGTCAACATGATTATAATGTACTTCCCGGTCTTTAATTTTGCTGTTCACACTGTTTTTTTTTCTTTATTTTTGTTCATGCACATTTGTGATGCGACATTTGGAAGTGATGCGACATTTGTCGCTGAATACCATTTCAGCTACAGTGACACGGAAACAACAAGCATCGCTTGTATTATTATTATTATTATTATTATTATTATTATTATTATTATTAATAATAATAATAATAATAATAATAATAATAATAATAATAATAATAATAGTAATAATAATAATAATAATAGCAGTAGTAGAATTAGTAACAGTATCGTATCCGACGGCTGATTTGTATGAAACATGCTACATACTGAGAGAAAACTGTAATTAGTGAATATACGCTGGTGTGGAAAATGTAAGGGGAAAAATATGTTTGAAACCCTGTATCACACATAAAAAAAAGAAATTGATGAAACTTTAATCATACATAGAAGAAGTGTTGCTCTATAATACAGGGAATAATATACATCAACACATGGTTTGAACAAAACAATTGTTTATACAAATAGTCTAGGCAATTTTTTTCTGAACCGTCAACAAATTGCTGTGTAATTTCTGTTAACGAGCTCTTATGGAAAATTACCTGAGGAAAAATATAATGAAAAGTTTACCACGCTCAGGGGTGGAGTAATACCGTTTGCAGAATTTTCCAACATGGCCGCCACTACTTCTATTCACAAACTTTAATTTACGCGCCTCCTGTGACTTTCTTAATTAACATAGAGCAATGAGTAATAAATCTTTGTCAAGCGTATGGAGAATGCAGATTCCAATGGTGTAAGACTATCTCCATTTTGCGCACCGAGTATAACGAGAAGAAGAAGAAGAAGTGTTAAAAATTACAAAAAGCTCGATTTCTACGAAAATATTTCATACCTGGCAACACTGTGTGAACACCAGCGCAACAAATAGTTTGTTATTACATACCGTACATATTTGTGGGTAAAATATACTATAGCCACTAATATCAAGGCCGAGGAAGGTGTCCTAATATGGGATAACCATTATAAGCTTTATCACCGATTTCAATGCAGGAAATAGATCATTATCTGAGAACACCCTGCGACCATCCTATTTACCGCCAGTGCCGACGCGTGGGCAGGGAGACCGGGGTGATTGCCCCATGCGCCGGGACGACAAATCAACAAAATTCAAGGAATTCAGATTGTGGTGGTAAATGATTTTTTTAATTAATGTGAAATCATATATTTTAATAATGATCAAATCACGGCTAAGTAAAATTACCGCTAATGTAAAACGTCTAAGATTATTCACAGGAGTGTAGCCACGAGAACGCTCATCGGGGCCAGGCCCCCGAAATGATTTCCCAGGTCTCCAAACTACCAGCTTTTAAAACATCCTCGTGAGATTACCTCGCTTCAGTCATTTAAAAATAAAATTTATATATAGACGATTTCATAATTCACGATCGTTACCTATCGAAAAATAGTATAGCATCTCTATCGTGTAAGGAATGAACAAATGCCCAGCTTGCTATCACATCTGCTACAATGTTCCGTTTTTTTCAGCCCCAAAATCACTAGTTGTCACACTTTTTTTTTTTTTTTGCTTTCTTCATTGTGACGCCCCTTTTCACTCAGAAATGCCTCCTTGATAAACCTGCTGCCTACACCCTGAAGCATGGGCGGCGATTAAGGGGGCAAGAGGGGGCAATTGCCCCCCTCCACTTTTTTGAAGTGACAACTTAACTCTTTTAAATTATATCATCTATTTTTCGGTGATAGGCTAGAATTTTCATTATTCGATTTAAAAAAGTACCAAAAAAACTTTTAACTTGTTTTTTCTCAAGCCTGGAGGCATGGTAGAACATGTTACTTATGCTTTCACGCATTTCTGCGTCGAGACGTAGTGTGATGACGTCATAACTAAAAGATATTTTTATGAGTTTTTTATTACTTTTTGTAGGGTTTACTTTTGCACTTAGAAGATTGAAATTTTGCACACACATTCAGTGTACCCCTGAATATTTTTCAGATTATTTTGACATTTCTGCGATAAAACAGAGGGGTTCAGAGGGGCAAAAAGTTGAAAAAAAGGATATATTTTTATCAAATCCTTTTTTCGCGATTTTCCCTCCTCAGATACATGATGGGGACATGTGGATAGTGCCGTTTGGAAGGCTGTTCTCGCCTAAAAAGAATGACGTACGAAAAATGATCTTAGTATAAATAGGGATGTCTCAGGGAATTTTTGCCTAAAATCCGTTTTTATACCGGAATCTGGATTATTGTATAAATATTATTTTTGTCTTACTTTTGCACCTAGAAGATTTAAAATTTGCACACACATTTAGTACACCCCTTAGTATTTTTTAGATTTGTTTCAGATCTCTGCGTTAAAACAGGGGGTACAGAGGGGCAAAAAAGTACAAAGAAGGAATATTTTTAAACAAATAATCCATTTTTTCATGATTTTCCCACCTCAGGTACATAACGGAGACATGTGAGTGGTACCGTTATGTTGTATTCTGAAGGGAATGATGTGCGAAGAATGATCATAGTATAAATAGGGATGTCTCAGGAAAATTTTATATTGCATACGGGTCATCTGGGGCATTGTGGGAATGCTCTTAGCTCATTGGTAAACATTTTCACGTACTTAGTTTTCAAGATAGAAGCTTGAATTTTTTTATACACATTTAGTACACCCCTTCGCATTTATCAGTTGATTTTGAGATCTGTGCGTTAACAAAGAAGGTCCAGAGAGAATCAAAGTATGAAAAAAATCAGAATAAATCCAGATTTCCCTCAAAATTTCCCGCCTTAGCAACATGATAGGAAAACGTAAATAGAACTGTTTGAAAGGTTGTTCTATTCTGAAGAGAATGAGGTACCAATCATGATCCTAGGATAGATAGGAATGATGCTGTAGCTGATTCACTGAAATTCAATAATTTGCCTTTAAAAAGCCATAATTTAAAATGGTTAATGTATATAGTTGCATTTGGAAATGTAAAGTTTTTGCATATTTTACTGGTTCATAGAAAAAATGGTACCATATAATATTTGTCGTTGCGTAAGAGTGTATTGGTTATTTATCTTCCCGTGGAGTTTAAGAATTGCGTTTTAATTGCAATTCAAAGGAATTAATATTCCAATTGCGTCGTAGCATATGCTTGTAGTATTTACTGTCTTTCATTTTCTAAGAGTAATAACATACATTTAATGGCAAGTGTGGAGTTAAAAATGTAAGTTGTTCATTAATCCCAGTTTCAATATAACTTCTACAAAACAAGTCTCATTATTCATAAGTATGATTAATAATATCCTTTCTATTTATTTGTTTTACAAATATGTTAGTAAATAATCTGATCACACAATCTTCCAGACATAATTTTATGATGTTCATGAGTAAGGAATCATGAGCAATTAAGTAAATTACTCTTGTCAATTTACTTAATTAAATATGAAACACGATATACGGTATTTTGACTGAAAAATATAGTATCCCATTAGTTATACAACCTTTCATCAAACAAAGTGTTAGAAACAACCAGGAACACTAACATTGATATACACATATTTAGATCATATCTTGCCTCCCCCCCCACTTTTAACATCCAATCGCCGCCACTATCCTGAAGGAACTTCAGCAGAATTGAATAACATTTCTTTATTCCTATTCAGTCCGAGAATTGCTCCAATAACATAATAAATATATTTCCAGTCCTTCACCTCTGTACTAACCTCATAAAACTAGAGTTTATTAACTATGAGGGACGTAGCATAGAGGGGATTGAAGGGTCCCTCCCCACGAAAATAGAAAAAGACATCTTAATAAAGTTGAAATTTAGACTATCATATATTTAAATCGAAATCATTTTTAAAAAGACATTACAATGCAATTTTAAAGCTTAATTTTTACAAAAAATTCCAAGCGGTACTACAGGACCTCGTGTACTCGGGGGGAGTGTTATTCCCAGACACCTTTTCCCGGAGTCCCCGATGATAAATTTACTGAAAAAATTATGTTTAACACTACAGTACTCGCATGGAATTGTTGAAACATGAGTGCTCGCGCGGATTACGATTGTAGTCCATTTCATAAATATATATGTCTTAGTTGTTATTCAATTAGTATTTCTTACATTATTATTGTGGGTTTTCACAAGCAATAAAGAACACATTTCAATGGAAACCTTTTGTTTTTTAATGCACAAAAAAGTGCAGAAGAGTGTGCTTGTGATCAGAGCAAATTCACTTACTGCACCTGAAACATCTTTTTCAGGTACTCTTGTTTCTTCATCTTCCACAAACAGGTTCGATAAGTTCTATAGCCACAAATTGCAGGAAGTCTCTACGGTTGATCATAGCATCATTGTTATTTGCTTTGAAAACAATGAGAGCGTTTACTCCAGCAACGTATAACGCGTTGAGGAAGAGAGTGAGTGGCCATCTTTGCCAATTTCTCGCTGTATCACACTGGCGACACAATTTGTCCAATATGTCAACTCCAAATATAGTGTTTTTCTATGGAGTAATAACTATGCTATGACGCTGTGTTCGCACTGGTTGCACTGGATCAATCTACCATCTGGTAATTCTGCCCTTTGCAATGTAAAATTCTCCGTGAAACCTGTCTTCCTGGATAACACCGTTCCTTTCTTCATCTTCTATTTCTTCCAAATCGTCACTACCACTTTCTTCAGAGTCACTACTCGACAACATCGTCCCTATTTCATCTTAGTGCTCTATACTCAAAACACTTTCGTCGTCACTTTCAGTTTTTGCTAGCCGCTGTTGTATCTGTTCTTTCTCTGAAATTTTAAACTAACATATATATCACATATATTTGAGCGAATAATGTGAAATAATACATTCAAAACGAAAACAGTTAAAACGTTAGACAGAAAACAAACTATCACGTCAGTACTCGCAAGGATTACAATCGTAGTCCATGCGAAAATAACAATCCATATAACATCAGATCGTTGACTTTGGATGCTATCACTCAACTAATGGTGTTCTAGAAATGGGGGAGGAAGGTAGACGATCGCTCAAGGTCACAAGTGTTGACAACCCTCAGATACCAGAAAACTGAAACCCACTGGACTACAATAGTAATCCGCGCGAGCAGTGTAGTGTTAATCGCATGAAAACACAAGTTTATTTTGTTGGTTGTTAGCGAAAGTTAGAAAATTACAATGTTTGTTATCACTTACATATTAGGGTTTAATATTTGTATCGTTATTTGTATATTCTATGCTATTACTATGTTGATGTGTATCAAGTTCAAAATAAACATGAATAGCACTCGATTTCACTAATTAAAAAAACACGTTTTCATTAACTTGGTTAAGGAATGTCTTCATTAACCTATTTTAAGTTCAAAAGCCATTCAGTTTAAAGAATTGATATAATACCAACTTCTTTTATCTTACATTCCATACTTAAATCTAAGAATACAGAATAAACTTCGGTCATTTTTCATAACTCTCTTGGGGGGTAAGTTGCCTCGGAATTATCGCCCCGTAGCTTCTAATTCACGCGACGGCCCTGTTTACCACAGTGTCGTGGAATACATAGTAGTAAATCTTATAGAAAAAGGTTTCAACTATGTAGCATTGATCCCTATTTGACCTGCCGGATAGAAGAAGAAGAAGAAAGTTGAAAAATTATAAAGATGTTATTTATTTATTGATTTATTTATTATTGAAAAGTTATAACTGCCTAATACGCATACTGTATCACGAATTTTATTGGAAGAAGTATACATTGTTTGAGAACACCTTGCAATATAATAATTGTTCTCATTTGTTCCAGCGTGGAAGACCAGATTCGATTCTCGGCGGGAGTTCATGTGGATTGGATTCCACGTTAATCAGTAGGTCCCGTCTCATATAGCCTCGCTGCTGAAAGGAAGTTAAAATCATAATCAACTCAATTAATTTGTTTTAGCTGAAAATTGACTAATAGAAGTGGGATATGAGCCTTAACATTCTTATAATTTGAGATAATCGGTAAAAAGAACAACTTGAGAAGTTTTAATACACAGAGAAATATCATTAATAACAAGAAGAAATAACATCGGATCTAGATGAGGTCTTTGGGAGATACTGATAGAGTATTGAACTTGAAAATTACATGTAATGTAAAACATCGTCTAGTGTTACTGAACTTTAACTCTCTCCAGCTCTCTGTGAGCTCTCTGTGTGTGTGTTTCTTTCTCTTTAAATAATTGTATCGTTATTTATACATCCTATGTTATTACTGTATGGATGTGTAAAGTTCAAAATAAACACGAATAGCACTTGATTTCAATAATTCAAAACGATATTTCCGTTAATTTTTATGTTTTAACGACAAAATTCATTGATTTTTAAAAAAGTCATAACACTAACTTATTTTGTCTGACATTATGATCTTACATTTCGTATTCAAACCTAGGAGTACACAATGAACTCAAGTTATTTTTCGTAAAACACTAGGAGAGGGTGCCTAAGCGCTTACAGACGACGCGATGATCCTGTATATAATTTTGAAACGAAACATCATTCGGAGCTTTGCGGCAACCAGCCGAAAGCATAGAGTATATATTATTTTTTATTTGCATATATTTTCATTCTAGACTGTTCCCATAATGCCCATCAACTTCGATTTTGCAAAATTTGCTAGATAAATTTAACTTTTTATTTTGTGGTCAATATGAAGGCGTTTTATTATACTACCATTAGGAAACCCATATACGTCATTTTAGAAATCAATCATTTTGGAAGAACTTGATGTGATAGATGAAGCAGTGGTACCAATCTTTGAAAGTTTCATTTACACTTTTTTTAAAATTTATCTTCTTAGTAATGGTGCGTTCAGAATAAAGGTACAATAAGATTCTCTCTCTCTCTCTCTCTCTCTCTCTCTCTCTCTCTCTGTTTCTAGCTCCTGGCCTAAGCATGCGCAAACTACCAGGCATACTTCCGTGTGTACATTGCTGATGTATGTATATGGGTGTGTGGAGGGGGTGTATGAAGTATCACTTAGTGCAACTTATAATATCTTAATATTCCGCACGAAAACTTTGGAGTGAATGGAATATTTTTTAATTTTGTTTTTTGCAATAGATAAATAGTGTAATTATCTCCAGGGAATTTATAATGGAGGCGATTTCGCCAATTGGAAGTGGTAGACATGAGTCATTTCCGGTTTCAACATTGATCACTGTCGAGCAAAAACTGTAATAGATAGCGAAAAATGGTTTTCGGTAATCGATTAAAAGTTTCATGAACAATCATCTTCATTGTTGACACTCTAATAAAACCGCAGGTGGTATAAATGAGTCATTTCCGTTTTTAATGTTAATCACAATAGAGCGGAAACGGTAATAGACTGTAAGAAGCAACTTTTCAGTAATCGATAAAGCTTGTCAATGATAACTTTTAACCTCATCATTAACATCCTAGTAAAAACGAATGTAGTAGAAATCAATAATAATCAGTTAAAACATTGAATGTTATAGAATTAATAACGAGCAGGGGTTTATGTAATTCATTAAGTGTCCAAGAGTATATTCCATCTCGACAGTAATCTCTCTACTCAACTCGGAAGTGAAACAAATATACTAAAACTCACGGGCCTCATTTAGGGGGAGGGGCAATTGCCCCCCGAATTGGAAATTTATATAGATTTTATCAATAAAATAGTAGTAAATGAATGAAAATTGCGAAATTTTACTTATATCAAGGGCTCTTCCCCCCAAAGCAAATGCAGAAATAACGCTTCGGCTAAAACTTCTGGTTTTGAAAGCAATTGAGAAAATATTACGTGACCCCTCTTTACGAGTTTTACTGTTAGGATCACGTAGTGGAACTTGTAACATCGTAATGTTAGTACGTACGTCCGTTACTCCGTACGATAACATTTGAATGGATACAAAATTTTAAATTGTTTTTGCAATAGATGGATAGAGTGATTATCTCAAGGGAGTTCTTAATAGAGATGATTCGCCAACCAAAAGTGGTAGAAATGGGTCACTTCCGGTTTTAACGTTGACCATTATAAAATAGAACAAATACGCTAGTAGGTAGGGAAAAGCGGTTCTCGGCAATCGATTATATGTTTCAAAGGCAACTCTTATTTTCATCGTTAACAGTCTAATGAAACAGGAAGAGGCAGAAATGAGCCATTTCTGGTTTTAATGTTCATTATTATATAGAATAACGGCAGTAGATAGCGAAATGCGGTTTTTAGCAATTGATAGTACCTTTAAAGGGCAACTCTCATCTTATCCTTAAAACTCTAGTAAAATTGAAGAAGGTAGAAATGAACCATTTCCAGTTTCAACATTTATTACTATAGAGCGAAAAAGGAAATAATTAACGAAAAGGTGTTTTAGGTTATCGATTAATATTTTCGAGGACAACTATCATCTTCAGCTTTAACGCGCTATTAAAATCGGAAGTAACAGATTAGAGGCATTTCCGGTTACAACGTTGGTCACTCTAGAGCAAAAGCGGTAATAAATAAAATGTAGCAGTTTTCAGCAATCGAGAAAGCGTTTCAATAACAACCTTCATCTTCATCCTTAGCATTCTATTAACACCGGAAGTAGTAAAAATGAATCATTTCCAGCTTTAACGTTGATCACTATAAGGCGAAAATTGTGAAAGATAGTAAGAAGGAGTTCTCGGCAAACGATAAAGCATTTAAGAAATAACTTTAATCTTTATCCTTAACACCCTTGTGAAAAGGAAATAGTAGAAATTATCCATAACATCCGGTTTTAATTCAATCAACGTAGAGCAAAAACTATAAGATGTATGGGGAAGCTGTTCTCGGGAATCAATTTAGCGTTGTTGAAACAGATATTATCTTAAACTCCTAATCAAACCTGAAGTACCAAAACCCAAGTATTTCTGGTTTTAGTGTTGATCGCAGTAGGTTAGAAACCGTAATAAATAGCGAGAAGCGGTTTCATGTGATCAATTAAGTGTCCCTAAAATATGTTCTATCTCGACTCTAACCTTTCTACTAAAACCGGAAGTGGCAGAGATCAATCACTTCCGGTTCTAACATAGAGTGTTATAGAATGGATAGCGAGAAGGTGTTTTATGCAATTAATTATGTTCTCAAGCAGTATATTCCATCTCGGCAGTAATACCTGTATTTAAACCAGAAGTGAAAGAAATATACTACAACTTCTAGTTTTGACTTATTGAGAACATATTAAGTGATCCTTACTGTTTTTACTACAGTTTATTTTTGACAAAATACTTGGCGGATCTTTACCAAATCTGGTAAGCAAGTAGCACATAGCCTAGGGAAGAAAGGATGCTATATTCTGTGGTCAAGCTCGACCAAAAACAGCCTCGACTCGTATTGCATTAGATACTTTATTTCTCGACAACTACTTAATTAGCCTATAGCATAACGAAAAAGAACTCTGTACTTGGTAGTCGACCACGGAGTATTACGGGCTCAGCTAGGATCAGCTCGGTTTGTAAGGTGCTTTATTTGGAGGTAACCACCCAGCTTATCTCAACCACTTTTTTAACCGAGTAAGGAATCACGATCATTTAAGGAATAACGATAGTTATCATTGGGGCCGATCACGGCTTGTATTTATTTTTTTCTTTATAACTACTGGCCGAATCGGAACTAAATTTGGCAGTCGGAAGCCCTCAACCTAAGATCTTTATATTTGCTGGCCGATCTTAGCCAAGTTCTGGGCTCGATTTGTGTGTGGTACTTTATTTCTCGGTAATCATTTGCCAGATCCAATCTAAAGAAATTACCAATTACAGATTTTAATCTGGAGTGATAAACGTAAAACCGGAAATAGTTTATCCCTACCACTTTCGGTTAAGGATGAAGATAGAAAGTATTGTTGGAATGTTGAATAGATTTCCGAAAACCTTTCTCACTACCTATTTATGTTTTTGTTTTATAGTGATCAACGTTAACACTTGGAAATGGTTGATTTCTGCACTTCCGGTTTATAGATCACATCAAATAACTATGTTCTCCGAAGTAATTACTCTACCCTTAATTTCCAGAAAGCAAATGTTCTGTTTCTTTCAAGAGCTATAGTGCGCAGTAACGGACTGATCGTCAGATCATTATTATTATTATTATTATTATTATTATTATTATTATTATTATTATTATTATTATTATTATTATTATTATTATTATTATTATTATTAATTATTCTGCCTGTTGGCATTCAGGGACTAATAGGAGGTGTGAGAGTGTATGTTTTCTTAGGTTTGGGTCTCAAAATGCTTCTTTAACCTTTCTCGATTTTCAACTTCCTCTATTAATTCCCAATATTTTCTTCCGTTATTCAAATCACCGATAACTTGTATTCTTCGTTTTCCTATTCATATTTTACCTTCCATCTCTTACTTTCAACTCTTTTCTTCCTCAGTTAGTTGAGGAGATCCTAGGAGGCTAAGACATTTTCCCCGGTTTCTTACAATTAATACCAGACTGTAGTTTCCTCAATCTATTAAAAAAGAAACTATTTTTATTACTTTTTTTTAAAATAACCCGTGAATTAATTTATAAACACATTTCTCTGGTTCACTATTACAGGAACACCATCCAGTTGGTTTCGACAGAATTGAAAAACTTATTTTTTTTCTACCATTGATACAATCTACTCTACCCAACGAAACTGGAAATTAACAAGAGAATTGTCCATGAGTAAGCATTATGTGCAATTTTAGTGCTTTGTTAAAAAAAATTTAAAAAACTTCCGTTATATCTGCCAGCAATACGAATGAAATTGTTTCCAGGTTTGAAAATACCTGCTGAAATAGAATTTATTTTGTTATAAACATTCTGCGTATACCACTTCCGGTTCAAAAGCTATACTATCTCCAATTCCGAATTGCGTTGTAAATTGAACACTCTGCATATCTCAAGAACTGTGAGTGACACAGTTCTATATGTAATCAGCATGAAATACTGCATTAAAAAAGAAAGCATTATGTCAGATATCTACAGCTTGATTTCAGTGTAATTGTCAATTCTAGTTTTTTTTCACGTGGAACCCATGGAGTAGTCACTAAAGCTCTCGCCATTGGGGCGAGAGGTCCCGGGTTCTATTCCCCGTAGAGTCACTTGTTCGAAAAATAAAATTAACCCATCGTGAGTGATGTTTTTCTTGGGATTTTCCCACCCACACCAGGGAAATGCCGGGATGGTACCCGACATACAGGCCTCAGGCCGCTTCCTTCCTTCCCGATTCGATTGTTCCTTTCCCCTCCCCCGGATAGTGTGCTGGCTGAGGGACATCATCCCTCGGCCGAGGAAGATGGGACTTAGTGTTAACCATGTAATGTACTTCGACCGTACTTTACGGATGGCCGCCATGTTGGATAGGGAAACGCTAGCGACATGTAGTTTCCAAAATTGGTCTCTGTACGAGATACAACACGTTGGGGGTTGCTTTATAAAATATTGTAGTTACCCCCCGTAATCCATTTCAGCACATCTAATGGGGCTATTCCATATCAGCATAATGTTGTCTTTTATATCCCTTGAAGGTTACTAAAGGTTTCGTGTTTCTATCTGCCTTGAATTTTTCAGGATATTAACGGAAATATCGTTTTGAATTATTGAAATTGAGTGCTGTTCGTGTTTATTTTGAACTTTACACATCCATATAGTAATAACATAGAATGCATAAATAACGATACAATTATTTAAAGATAAAAAAAAAAAACATCTCTTCTCACAGAGAGCTGGAGAGAGTTCTAGTTGATTAACCCTAGACGATGTTTTACACTACCGGTAATTTTCAAGTTCAATACTCTATCAGTATCTCCCAAAGATCTCATCTAGATCCGCTGTTATTTCTTCTTGTTATTAATGATATGTCTTTGTGTGTTAAAACATCTGAAGTTGTTCTTTTTGCCGATGATCTCAAATTATACTAAAGTAAGTTCAATTGGTGAGTGCGTGAAACTTCAACGGGATCTTCAGAGAATTCAAATATGGTGGGATAAGAATAAATTAGTCCTGAATGTGTATAAATGTAAATCTCTGTCTTCCACGAGGAAAGAAAATCCAATTAACTTTGCCTATAAAATAAGTTGCACTTCCTTCCAAATACTATCAAAAATTTGAGTTTTTTAGTTAATTAACCTTTGCTCAACACGTTGACGCAATAGCGGGTAGTGTATCTAGAAACCTGCGGGTAGTGTATCTAGAAACCTAGATTTAATTTATTGGATAGAACAGGATTTCTACAAAGAATCAACGTTTACAAGGATATATTTTTCATATGTAAGGTCAAAGTTAAAATACTGTTGTACTCTTTGGACACCAAATGTCACTTAAATCTCTGAAGCAACAGTAAATATACAGTTTAAATTTTAAAAAAAATGCCTGGATATAAGAAAAACGGTTTCTACCTAAAGTATGTCCC
Source organism: Thermobia domestica (assembly GCF_964235325.1). Taxonomy (NCBI): domain Eukaryota; kingdom Metazoa; phylum Arthropoda; class Insecta; order Zygentoma; family Lepismatidae; genus Thermobia; species Thermobia domestica. Next base: position 245,130,197 of record NC_137456.1, on the reverse strand, counting down.
CTATGAAGATTTAGTATCGAATTTGTTTTCAAACATTAGAGAAAATGAGATTCGTTTTTAATTTTTTGTTCTTACATAAGTTATTGGCTGTCCAGAATTAGCTTCAGAAATGTTATTTCGTATCCCAACAGGCAAGACTAGAACAGCAAACACTGGGACAGTCTATTGTAAAAAAGCAAGGACTAACATATTAAGTAGGTTTCTTCTGTGTAGAATGTATGCTTTATACAATGAAATGATTAAATTTAATGTGATAAATGTATTTAGTATGTCCGAAAACAAGTTCCCAACAATTGTCAAGCAAAAAGTTCTGCATAATTAAAGCACGTATATTTGTGAATGTATAATAACGTATGTATAATACTGCATGTTAGATAATTATGTACACGACACTATAACTTGGAATTAAGCCTGTTGTGTTGTCCTTACGAAATAAATAAATACATTTTACCTCCCTGCAGCGTGATCATTATTAAAATATCTCAACTAACATTATTTTTTTATTTTATCATTTACTAACATACTCTGAGTTCCTAGAATTTTGTTGATTTGTTGTCCCGGCGCCTTTTGGTTGCGTCGCCCGGGACGATGGCTCCGCCCAACACGCCCACGCGTCGGCCCTGTCTATATATATCGAGACTATATATATCCGGTACTAGCACAGATTGTAATGAACACGTGTAACAGAAACTAAAAGAAGAAAGACAAAATCTTAGCATTTTTTTTAAGATATGTAGATGATTTCCTTGGAATGTGTAAAGGAACAAAGGGATAGTTGTAGAAGTTTGTTAAAATAATTGAGGGCGAAGTAAAAGGGATTAGGCTAAAAATAGAGATAGAACAAGAGAGAAAAATTAACTTCTTAGAAATGATTTTAGAGAAAACAGAGGGACATTTCGAGGCGAGGTGGTACAAGAAAAGAATGCGATGTCGGGATACATACTGCCACAAGAGAAGTTACGTAGACAAGGGAACTAAGAAGAATTTTATACAGAAAAGGAAAAAAAGAATAGAAATGATAGATAGCAACGAAGAAAGAAGGACGAAGACATAGAAATACTGTGCCAGTTATTGAAGGGAAATGCATACAAAAGAGAAGATATAGAAGAAAGAAAAGAGGATGAAACAGAGAAAGAAGGGAAAAGATGGTTTGGAATTGGAAGTTTACGCGAGAAAATGGAGAACCTGAAGAGCCTGTTAAGTAAGGAAGGGATTTAAACTTCCAGGAAAGGAGGAAAGAGGATAATTGACTTACTGAAAGAGAAAAGAAAGAAGAAAGAGAAGGAGATAGGATCAGACGGGGAAGGGGTGTGTACTAGGTTAATTGCAGCGATATATAGTACATAGGGGAAACAGGAAAGACATTAGAACAAAGGATAAAACAGCATACGCATGATGCCAGATTAAAAAGAGTGAACAACACAATATATAAACAAATTAAAGAAATGGGACATGAGATGGATTGGAAAGGAATAAAAGATTAGAAAGGGAATAAAGGAGTGTGATAAGAAAGTGGAAAGAAGCCCAGTGTATTAACAAGTACGGGGAGGAGAAATTCATGAATTGGTCTGCAGCAGGGCGCAAAACTTCAAAGTCAGATGCACTCGACAAACCAAAAATGATAATCGCCAGTATCTCTTACGTACAAATTATGAGAGCTTCCTCTCTCACACACACAGCCTTTGCTTTGACAAGAAAGAGATTATATTAGGGCATAACATTTTAAAAACAGACAATTAGATTCAGGATAATCACATTTGGATTGAACAATTCATATATATGTTAAGAAATATTTTACCTTAGGACGTCAAGTTTGTGTTACGCTCTCTCTCTGCACTGAATTATCTGTTGTCGAATGCAGTTTTCGGATCAAAGTCCTTAAGTGAAAGGCCATTGATGGAAATTGTCACTAAATCATCCAATGTGTCAGTCATCACTGAATTCTTGTAGGTAGTGTTAATTCTGTTGAAACTGCTTGAAGCCTCTCTCACATGACACAGTACTCCATGTAAAGCTTCAAAATGTGACAATTGGTAGCAAATTTCGATATCGCATAACGAAGTTTTTGATTGAGGGTGGGAAAGGAGAGGCAAGTTACAACATTGTGAAGATTTCACTTTCCCATGTCCATTGTGAAGACTTCACATTTCGTGTTTTCTCTCACTCACAATTATTTTCGTGCGAAACAGAAGCTGCGCAGCCCAGTGAGCTTCGGCAAAAAAATTCTTACTGAACATTGGTCGCCAGCTCCAAATTTCTAGTCGCCACTGGCGACTTGGTGACCGAAAATTTTGCTCCCTGGTCTAGTGGACTTGTCATACATCAATCATGGGGAACGATTATAGACAAAATAGAAAGAAAGAATTAAAAGGATCAACACGAGCTGTTGGAGTATGTGCACAATGGAGAAGAGCAGATGGGCAATAACGAATAGAAAGTGTAAGTGACACACACCTAATTAAGAGTTCCATAGCAGGTGCGCAAAAAGAGAAAGTGTCTACATCTAATAAAAAATTACTATATAAAAGTGAATATATCCAATTACAAGTTTACGTTTCGGAAAGAGAAAATGGGCGTGTCTTGCATTCAGAATCTATATAAGCTGTCAAAATTGGATATATCTCTCATAATGTGTCTGAGGAAGGCTGAGACTGTAACACAAATATATATATATATATATATATAGATAGATAGATATATATATATATATATATATATTAGGGTGGTCCAAAAAATGAACTTACGAATTTTAATCTGGGTCATTCCTTCCTTTATTCCTATGACGCCAGCAAACAAAACTGCAAAATATTAAGGCTCTACCATATGTTTAAGTACTCGCTCAAAGTTGACAGTTTTTAATGTACCTAGCTAATATTCGTTACAACGTAATAAAATTATATCATATTCCAAATCCACTTTCACACTGCATCTGTTCGTTATTAAATCACATCTATAATGTTTTTGTTCATAATTTAATATTTTTTTTAGTGTAGTCTCCTTAAAGTCTTTGATTTTCTTACGGTGTACAGCAGCAACACGAACCAAATATTATTACTGGGCCTCATCTTTCGTTATAGAACTGTTGTAAGCTTGAATAAGGGCAACAGCTCTTTCAGCACAATCATTTACAACAGCCAGGTTTCCAACACTTGTATTCATTTTTTGGTATACTTCATTTGTTATCTAAAACGAAGGATCTTTTTGAAGGAAAGATTTTGTCTGTTCTTCACCATCGTTCAGAAGTACATTGAAGAATATGGTGAAGCGCCTTGTAACATAGGATTCCAGCTGAGCTGCCGTCGTGAAATTGTTCCCATTTTCTCTTCTCATATCTTTCTTCTTTTCAGGTTTGACTACCATATTGTTGGCTAGCGCTTGCTTTGTTGAATCGGACACGCGGGGATCAAAAAGTGAAAGAGGAATTAGGTATTCAGACAGATGCCATAAATGTCTTTCCATCGCCGCAAATGCTGCATTCATAAATTTTTCGTTATGATCAGGCACGTAGCTATGGGGGCGGGGGCAGGACCCCCCTTCTTCGAGACCAGAAATTTACATTATAAGAAAATATTCCATTCAATCAATTGGGAATTATTGTCTTCTTTTTTTTGCAAATAATACCATTATTTCACAGAGAAAAAGCATCACTTTGTTAATAAGTAAAGGCCTCCAACACCAAATACTAGCCAAAACTAGCTAAGTGAACGTTACCCACACCTAGCGGACACCCATGTATTCAGATGCATAGAGCGCAACGTAAGGAATCGTCGTTTCAATTTATAATCACATTCAGATCTTTTTCCCTTGCACGAATATATTCGTGGTTTTAAGTAAAGCAATTAAATATTGTGCAAGATTGAGCGACCTCTAAATATAGTCCTACATTGGCGATTTTTTCCTCATGAGTGCATGTGACTGGTAGAAATAAAATAACAAATGACCAATTAGTGAATTGACAACTTTAGTATTTTTATATGTTTTTGGACCACCCTAATATATATATATATATATATATTGATACACATATGTGTGCGTAAATGTGTGTTTTTGATTTCATGTTTTAGTGACTATTGCTTTTCTCTTTCGCCCAGTATGTCACAGCTGGTACTAATGGTCCAGCTTCATCTAAGCTTCGGTCTTGAGTACATCTTTAACTTTACTAGTTCACACAAATAGAAATTGCACAAATAGTCTCAATAATGAGGGAACGGTGTATCTCAGAGAGAGAGCATGTACCGATTATTGAATACCAGATAATTAATGTATAGAGAGTGCATTCTGAGACAACATACAGAGGGATAACATTGTTAAATTCAAGAAGATATTTTCATCTTTAGTTTTATTAACAATATTAATAATAAAAAAGAAAATAACAAAAAAACGTACGTTGATAAATTGCAAATCATATGAATTCAGGATGTTACAAACTTAATCCTTGCTTATGAAACTATAACCCTTCTTTAGCTTACAGGCTGCTAGAAGAACGCGAAAGTTATCCCATACTTAAGAAAATGCAATAGCTTTGAATCTTTGGGCGAATAACTTGCATTGGGGAAAAAGAACGACTATTCCGAGTAGTGCGTCCCCATCCATATTGATATTATGGTTGAATCCCTCGTGAGATCAAACTCCTATTTGCTCCAATCATTTTTTCCAATCGAAGTGAAAAAGTTTAAGTTACATACCTTAAGCTTACAACCACAGGTGACAATGAGTTCACTAGACACTCCAATTTGTGACATAGAAAAAGTCCGAGCTCAGGGAGGTTCGTCGCGTCGTTCGTCCGTCTTCTTGCTACGCATTTCTTCTACTTTCTGACGCAGCTCTAGAGCTGACAAAAGCGAGCTTGCAGGAACCTTAGAAGATCTTTCACGAGCATGTCCAATGGTATTTATGATTTCCAGTTTCTATGAATTTCCCCATCACGCTGGTGAGAATGCGGTTTCTTTCTTTTCGATAATATATTTTTAAGTTTTGTTTAAATAAGTAATGTTTTTATTCATTTAAACAGCTTATATGACCTAATTGATACATGTTAGTATTATAGTGAATTGAATATTCAACGAAGAAATGCATAGCTTTATATTCTATTCTTTACATTTCACATATGTATCTTTGTGAGTGTTCCTAATCCCTGTGCAGTGTGTTGAGAAATTTTTCCTCTAATTTTCCCCGAAATATTCTTTACGGAATTATTTGACAAACTCAGGTTTCATACCAAAAAAGCGTTTTGTTTTTATTTTTTTTATTTTGCTTTATATTTTCAAAAAAATAAATAATTGTTCATTACTACACGGCTTTGTTAAATAAAGCACAAAGAAGCAACATTATATATTAAGAAAACTGAGTTGTTAATGAAAATGTGGACGTTACAGTATATGCAATTGTTTTGCGGAGAGTGATACCTTTACGTTGAATTGCATGTGAAAGTTATTTGAAAGTTCGGTTAAAAGTTAGAAAGTATGACATATTCTGTTGCTCCGAGGCGTTGTATATATTTTAGACCAGGAGCTCTTCGAACAAATAGATGCTTTTGGGATTTAATATTACAATTTTAAAAAGCAATAATTATATAACCTCAATTTTAATATGTAAAGGATCAGTATGTATTGACCACACTCTTTCATTCATTTTAGTTTATTAATCATCCTTATAACGCATTAGTTTTTTCTATAATTAAAAGAGCGGAAAGGCATGATTGTGGAAGAAGGTCATAAGTTAATTTTAATATTACAAGTATATAGTACGACAAGTACTCTGAATATATTTACCGACATTTCAACACACGACATATGCCAGATTACAGCACGTTACTCCGGGAGAAGATCATAAGTTGCTTTTTCCGCTAAAGGTATACAATAAGACAATTACTATGTATTTATTTACCGACCTCTAAATGCACACCGTATGTCGGTTTAAGTGCTTAGACTAATGTTATGACTCCCAGTTTTCAATAAGGGAAAGGGTATTTTGTATCGATGACATCTCACAGTTTATTGTCAGTGAACTATTATTGCCTGCTATAATTTCAAAAATAGAACTAAGTGCCATGGGCATAGGACATTGCACATTTCTCGGCAATGTTTATAATTAGCTCTCTGAAGTCGTCAAATGCAAAAATTGTTTGAGAAAATTGCACTATATAATCGTCACATATTCTCGACAGTTTAATTTCTTAAATATTTTAACACATGTGTAATGCAATTCCACTAAACAAAGTATCAATGGACGTTTACGAAAGTTATTTTTAAACTCGCCAAACTAAGATATAATTAGTTTTATTTTTAAACCCATAAATTCGAGGGGATTAAATTTAGCGTCTCGTTCGTATCGTTGCGTTTCTCTACTTGAAGGCAGGCCTAAATTGCATAAAATATTATTTACGTACATGAGAGCAACAGTTGACAAAAATTCACATTATTCAACTTTTGTAAAATTAACGGAAGTGGGTTCATAATTTTACAAAACTTTAACATTTCATATCCATTACTTATTACCTTAGACAACACTAATTAATATGTCTCATTCTTGAGAATATTACGTAGAAAATGTATTGTGTTACTGATAGCACAAAGTGCTAGTTTATAAAGTACTTGAACGACCGCCTAATTATGGTTTATTATTTGTGTAATTGTTTTCCTGTTATCCCAATATTTTTGGCTCTAGAATGCTGAAAAACCAGGCGATCTTAATTGGAAATGTAGGTGACTTCATTTAATCCTGTACGTATAAAATCATGAAAATGAAGATCCTTAAAACAATAAGACTCTTCTATATATATTAGGGTGTATAAAAAAGTTTTTTTTTCAAAACCTTGTTACACTTAGCGGCCATTTTTTACCAAATGTTTTTAATATAACACAGAAAAAAATCAGATTGATACATCAATTGTTCGAGGTGCTGTCATCGGCTTGAAGTTTTTAAAAAATGAGAGAATCGTAGATTTTTAAGACAATAAGTGAAATAATTATAACTTTATACCATAAACCCATGTTCAAATTACATATTAATAATTGTTCTCCAGAAAGAAAATAACCTGTATATTAATGTACATTTGAAAAAATTATTAAACATGTTAGTAATTTTTCTGTCAAATATCTGACACAATAGAATCAAAAATCAATAAAATCTTCTCAAGTTTTTATACCTTTGGAAAACGTATACCTTTTTAAAAATTACAAGAAAACGCGCTGGGATACATTTTAGTTCCTGCAGCTCTTAGCTTGTTTCCAAATAAATTTATTGCATTGGTAATAACCCAGAACTCACCGCAAGGACGCGACTACAGTTCGAGTTTCGCCCTCCCTCAAACTCCTGGACTTATCTCTCATTTTGTATTTGCAGATTACTGGTTCTCAAATGTTTTAGCTTATTTACGTATGTACTAATACGATGTATTAGCATCAAATATCAGTTATTCATTTTTAATTTGTATTCTGATTTCTTTGTGAACTGTGGTATGCGCTCCCGATATTTTAAAGTAGCCAAAATAAGTCCATGACGAGTGTCTGCAGTACACACAGAACTGGCCGCTTCTGTCACTAATTTTATCATGCGCTCCACTACTTGGATGTGGCAAGGAAACCTTGTTATTTCTTCACCTGCAACAGCGGCATTTTTATGCTATGTTGCAGCTCATCTTGGCTTAGGTGTTGTGTTAGTGTTGGCTTCGTCAAAACACATTCAGACCAGTTTATCGTGTAAATGTAGGTTTTGTGCGTCTAATTTGACCTCAGGAACTTTGAATTCTCTCACATTGACAGATAAACTTAAGGTTCGTGTTTTCAAACTTCTTCTCCAACCGAGTCTTCTTATGCTCGCATCATTCCGATATCATTGTCAGAAGTAAACTCTCAGGATGACTAAATCATGCATTTCACATTGTCACTGGATATATGATTGATTTAGTATTTGAATCCATAATAGATCTAGAAAATGACATGTTTACATAAATGTTTAGCTGCTTTTGTGCACGATGGTTCGCTTTTAATATAGAAACATAGAGAAGCATAAACATTCATTGTGTAGGAAACCATAAGCTTGAGATCTGATGACGGATTTTTCCATTCCGATGTAAAGGCACAACATTCTGCTTGCAGTTGTCACCCGTCTCGCCTGATGTAGCTTTCCAGGATTTTGAGTAGCCAAACTTCCAGAACAATGGCCTAAAGAAGCAACTTGACAAATATTCAGAAAATATTTTTGATCTGTGCTTTAATTCAAAGCACTGAACTTCTGAATCCAGTGAACAGCTCAGGTCCAAAATCAGCAAGTGGTAAGGATTCGCAGTTTTGTAAACTCATTCCAATTTGTCCTTCGTATGAATTTTGCCCCCTAGTCTTACCATCGATTTCACGGATTAAATGTCTAAGTGGAAGTTCATTTGTATGCAACACACAAACTATTCTTTGAAATGGCTTTTCTAAATAATTTTCAATATTGGCTATTACTCCATTTTTCTTCCAGTATTAACTGGCGTTCCATCACAGCCTAGAACAACAAGTTTTTACATGTCACTGAAATATTTTTGTCACTGAAATATTTTTGTCACTGAAAAATTCAGTAATGTCTAACTTGATGCTCTCTCCCCTCTCTGACAGTGGGCATAGGTGCCCGATATATTTGTACTGTGGATTATGAACTAAAACGATATGTTCTTCTTTCTTCACTCTCCTATGTGGCATGCCATCTATTTCGTTCGGCCCTAGCCTTGCCTTCCATCAAAATACAACCCTTTAATTTCAGAAGTCTTCAGAAAAGAAATGGATTCTTCCGTGACAATTTTCATGAATCTTTTTCTCCTTTTATATCTTGCTGAGATCAATAACTTTCTAGTTTTGCTGAGAAAAGACCAAGCCAATATCTTCTAAAAGTGAAGAAGCTAGGAGTGCAGCATGACGGACAGACATTTTTGACTTGCAAACCACAGAAGCGGACATTGGTAGTTTAACTCTCATTTTGCTTGGCTGGCGGACTCGTATCTTTTTCAATTCTTGAAGATGGACGGAATTCTTTATCTTAATCCGAACATTCCAAATTGTGCTCACTATTAGACACATTTGCGTCCTCCTTTAAAGTTTCTTCAGCTTGTTTTAAATGTTTATTTCTACGATTTTGGCTCTTTTATACCGCTTAATAAGCCTTTTGTATTCACTTTTGTCTATTCGTCTTATAATCATTTTCTTTTTTCCTTTGGTCAAGGAGAAATGGCACTTCTAACTTTGGCAATCGTCTTTCTTTTTCACATTTAAAATGAATTAGTGTATCAGCATATTTACACCAAACAATATCAAATAAGGTTTCTCTTAAACATTTTTGAAATTGTACTATTTTAGCACCACATGCATGGTTTGATTTCCGCACTGATTTTAGAAGCTGACGAACTTTTGCGTGATATTGAAGAATTAAGGCAACAATTTGTTGTTGGCTTAAAGTAGCTTTTCCATATAAATATGCTTTTTAAACTCGAATTATTTTATAAGCAACTATATGAGCAATGTCCTTGGCTTGCGAATTTTTCTAGAACCGGGATTCGTCTTCTTTGTTTCCCTTTCCCTCAGGAATTGTTTCAGCACACTTTCTATTGTAGGCTGACGAACACAACTAAACTCTTGTGGAGTCCCAATAACATCGTGAACAATCTTTTTATGTTCTCTTCCCGTAAACGAGTCTTATTCTCCAATTCCATATTGATACAAGCAAAACAATTCTACACTCACAAAACTCATACACACAGGCACAGTCACAAACACAAACAGATATCAAGATAGCCATAGGCTTGTAAACAATAGGATCAACCATAAAATGAAAACAGTATCACGTGTCAATGCTACCAAACTAGCAGAAGCACAACACTCAAATGCGATAATGTACCTCAAAGTGATTGCTAAGTCGAGTCTACTTGTTTTGATAACTGAGTTGCAGGGAGGTAGCTGCCACACACAAATATTATGTTTATCAAATTTCCCCTCAAATTAAAGCCATGCTTCACCTGATAAACAAGAGCGTACGATTTTAAATTTCTTTCTTCGTTACATTTGGACTATTTGGAAAACAATTATTACTAAGGGTAACACGGTATAAAGTAATAAATATTTCATTTATTGTTTTAAGAATACACGATTCATGATTTTTTAATTTCAACCAATTTCTGCACCTCAAAAAATTTAGGTGTCGATTTGATTTTTTTCTACGTTATATTAAACATATTTGGCCAAAAAATAGGCACTAAGGGTAACAAGAGTTCGAAAAAAACGTTTTTTCGATACACCCTAATATGCATACCTTCTCTGAACGTGATAATAGTTTACTTATTTATTTATTTATTTTTTGTCGTTTACCCAACTGTTAATGTAATCTAAAGCTTACCTGCTGTAGAAAACCTAACTTCATTTCTGGAATAGCAATTATATTTCTCACAAAATAAAAATATTATTTTAGCTTAATACCTTCTCTGAACAAGATAATCGTTTATTTTTTCTCGTTTAACTAAAAGTTAATGTAATCTAAAGCTTACCTGCTGTAGAAACCCTAACTTCACTTCTTGGAAAGCAATTTTATTTCTCACAAAAAAATATTATTTTACCATCTACAATCTTGTTAGAAAACGAGCATATCGCTGGGCTATATCACTGGGGTATGTCCACATTATTGACAAGTAGGAGGCAAACAATAGGTTGTTATTGACAAATGAAGTGTTTTGTAATAGCATGTCGACCTTAAAAGATACGAAACGCTTTGTTTGTTCACTCGTGAAAATTTGATAGTTACAATTCTATAGGCAATTATGATCGTATCAGTAGTACTACGCACAAAACATGGAAGTATCGATTTTATTAACACAGGCCCAGAATTTGTACTTAGTTTGAACGTTGCGTGCTTATTTTCTTGTAGGTTTATTTTTTCCAAAGTAAAAAAATAAAGTAAATAATGCATGGCAATAAAATAGCGCCTTATATGTAGGAGGAACCCCCATTTCATTCTTGTCCGTTTTACATATTCCTAGAACTTATACAGCGTGTCCAATACCTTTTGGATCAAATTTATACATGTGATAGAGGAGTCTAATATATGTATTTTGAGATATAATACTGAAGATCAAAGACGCATAGTTCAAGCGCCACGTTTTCTTCAAGTTGCAGCAGTTTTTCGGGAACAAGTGCGACGTTTCAATTACAAATGAGTTTATCAGGTCTATACAACCTGCTTTATTAAGCATAACTCTACATCTGACAAGTAAGGGACCATATGGTTGTCGCGCAAATCAGATGCAGACATACGCCATCTGATTGAGCATGAAAAGATATGGAGAACACAGAAATTTGAGGTGCTAAGGGCCATAGGGAGCGGAGCGAGGAAAGAGGAAACATTGAATGTCGGCAAAATTGAAGAAAGTCAGGAATGACGGGAAAAGTTAATTTCTTGCAAACAAGGAAAGAAAGTCAACCAAAAGAACGAAACTAAACTTAACAAGGACATCAAGGACGAAGAAAGATCATAATCATGGTTGCCATCCAGACCGCAGTGTTGCCAGCGCTGCATAACATTGATATGGAAGGTATAGCACAGTATAGCAATTCATGCACAAGGAAAAATATTAGTAACACAAAAGACAATTAAAATGACTCTATACATGTGCGTAAAAAGGTATAATGATAGTCGTGAGTGAATAATGTACATGAGGGAGGACAAATATAGAAATGAAAGTGAAGGGGGTACACATGATAACACAGAAACGAAAGTGTTTGGGAACATTGTTCCATGATGATGATGATGATGATGATCGGTGTTCTACCCGAAGGCAGGTTTTGACCTGAAGATCTCTGTGCTGGATGAACCCATGTTTTTGTTTCGGAACCCAGTGGTAACTTTCCAGCGCGCATGGTCGCTGAATTCCCCAATGTGAAAGCATATGCACGCAGATCAGCGAATATGACCAAACGAGATTTGCAAATCTTCCTGGAAGAAGTTTTGTGGCCCGATCTTCAGGGTAAGGATCGTGTTTTGCTTTTGGTTGACTCCTGGACTCCAAACAAGGATGACACTCTTTACAACATGACAGTTCCTGACGATGTTCAGTTCTACAAAAAGCTGATTCCTCCGAAATGTACAGGCCTTATACAACCTGCTTGATGTGTTCTTCTTTCGTCCATGCAAAAACATAGTGAAGTTCATCACATATACGTTAGTATTCTGCAGTATTAATGTTTGGCAACGTGAGAACTTTCTTCGCCTTCAGTCATTTGTTCATATTGCTTTGAAAAAGGACTCACAGAGGAATGCTGCAGAGACGCGTGTGACCAGCTTGCTTTCATCCGCTGTGCTCACTGCTAGAAATGCTTGTGGGTTGACCACGCATTCATTCGTGATCTTCACGTCATCTGCAATTAAACTACAAATGGTGCGTACTGTTCTCTATTTTCCTCCATTTGTATTCACGCGGGTGTAATATTCACTCACGACTACGTTATACCTTTTTACGCACGTGTACAGTCTTTTCAATTGTCATTTGTGTTACTAATATTTTTTCCTTGTGCATGAATTGCTATACTGTGCTATATCTTCCATATCAATGTTATACAGCGCTGGCAACACTGCGGTCGTTATGGCAACCCTGATTATGATCTTTCTTCGTCCTTGATGCCCTTGTTATGTTTAGTTTCATTCTTTTGGTTGACTTTCTTTCCCTGTTTGCAAGAAATTAACTTTTCCCGTCATTCCTGACTTTCTTCAATTTTGCCGACATTCAATGTTTCCTCTTTCCTCGCTCCGCTCCCTTGGCCCTTAGCACCTTAAATTTCTGTGTTCTCCATATCTTTTCATGCTCAAACAGATGGCGTATGTCTGCATCTGATTTGCGCGACAACCATATGGTCCCTTACTTCTGAGTATGTATGTTTAGTACCAACAAACTACTACTGCACAGTGCGTACGAGAAATTCATAGTAACTGCTCAAAGCGACGACAGCCTGCCTCGATACACGTAGCACAACACCCAAGGAAATTTTGTTCCACTCGCTCATATATCCCAAGTGTCTCTTGCACAATCAACTACGTAGTTAGCACTGTTGTAAGCAAGTCCTCCTCGGATTCTACTGGCGATTCATAACCCAAGGACTTGATGTGTTCCCAAAGGGAAATAAATTGAAAGGGTTGAGATCCGGGAAGCTCGCTGGCCACAAGATGTATACTGCTCTTCGAATCCAACGATTAGGGAAGTTTGTACTTAAATAATGGCGAACATTCACATCAAAGTGGGCAGTTGCACCGTCACGTTACGCCCAAATTCTCGCGCGGACATCTACAGGCACAGTCTTCAATACTTCATTAATACATCACGAACAATCAGCAGATACTGTTGCCAGTCAAGCAAGGCGGCACGAGATAAGATCAGTATTGTATTGTCGTGTCTCTGCATTTCGAATGGCAATGTCATAATGTATTTTTCGATATGTAGTTACTGAAGTGTTAAACCATTTGTTCTCACAGATTGCTTCAGCTTCAAGACGGCATGGCGCTTAAACAAGGCGTTACGACCCTTGGTTTGCTATCTTAAAATACATATATTGCACCCGTCTTTCACCTGTATAAATTTACCACAAAAGGTTATGGAATTCCTGTATAATTGATTATAGGTGAAATAAAGTTCACTTCGCAATATCTTAAAATATTTCATAAAACAAGTTATTTTTTTAAGTTTCACAGAAATCTAAACGATTTCTCGAATTTAGCCACAATTCATTATGAATGAAGTTGCAGAAAATTTCACCGGCTATATGATTTGCGAGCGTAATGTATCAGGAATACAGGTTAGGTATACATACTCATATTAGAACAAAGCTTTAAATATGACAAAAAATTCATCCCTTAATTTCTATACGTTGAAAGATCGTAATGTTTAAATAGTGATATTCGATCACAGCAATGTGCTAGCGACAGACCGAAGGGAACTCAGAAAAAAAAATAGCATATGCATCGAGCATTTTGCTTCATTGAAATACATTTATAACATAAATATCTTCTATTTATATGTGCTATCAAATTACAGTGTAAAAATACGAATAAAGGGAAAATACTTTTTCTTAAATAAAGGATTGTTGGAAAATGAAACACAACGACTACATAACGATTTTCAGTGTAAATTAGAAATAAGTATATAATTACCTTTCCGGACCCAGATCATTTTTTTTTTTTTTTTTTTTTTTTTGCATTTTCCTACATTTTGAGTTAGTGACTTATTACTCAAAACCTATTTACCCGATTGATATGGTTAAGTGTTTTGTTTGTAGAAGACAGTTGTGGCTATTTTTGGTATAAGTCCCATTGCAGTGTTGCTAACGGGAGGGAAAGTATTGAGAGTAATATATGGGTAAAAATTTACAAAATATTCCTAACCGAATTTGGAAAAATTCTCATAATTAAAGATTTTTATAGCTGGTACTGCTCTTGCCACATAGATTTCTTACTTAATAAATTTTACTTACGTTACTTAATAAATTTCGTAATGTGTTGGCAAGGTACAGTGAAAATCAGAAGTCGCTTGCTGATATACAAGGAGAGGAAGGAAGATTTTTGTGTCATCATACATATGAAATTTGACGCTTTTTACGCCTTAGAAACAATCATCAACAGATATGTCCAGGATACAACTTCTCTAATGATCCTATTGAAACATTTTATGGTGCGTTCTATAGGCCGAGGAGGAGGCGTTCACACGGTGGTACCATTGCTCCAATGTAGCCAGCAAGAGGGAAATAATAGAGGGGGAAAGTGGATTTTTTTCGTATTTTTCACCTAAAATAAGGGATTATTTGTTTTATGGCTGGAAACATTTCAGCCGGACACACGCAAACTATCTGGAAATATAGGCTACCTGGATACCCCACTAATATGTGCTACAATTACCATGATAATATCTAACAAATTAAGCATGAAATTAAAAAAATAAAAATACGTAATTCTACTTCAGAAATTCACCATTTACTTACCATTTACTGAACATGGTTTATTTCAAACCTCAAATGTATTTTTTCCTAATTATCGTACTGAAACCTTTATAGTGAATTTTGTACGCAAAGGAAGATGTTTTCAAAGACGGGTACGTTTGCTCGAATATAGCTAAGAAGTGGGAAATAATAGAGACAAAAAAGGAAATTTTTCAAACTTTTCCAGTAAAATCGGAAATTAATGTTCTTGGCTGGCAACACTGCTACCAGACACAGATTAGGGTGAAGAGAAAAATATGTAAAACTAGCAAAATCAAGTGTTAGTGGTCGTCCACAAATTACGCGGCACGCGGCAAACGGGGCAAGAGTATTCGTACTTGCATAACGAAGTGTTAGAAGGAGAGGACGGGCTTTACATCTCAGTTACGAAACGCACGTTTTTGGCTGTAATTTGTATTTTTATTATCTGATTTCTATTCGATTTTTTTAAACGCAATGTTTTTTGGATCAAAAGATCCAGTATATTTCAGGCAAAAATTTTCTTGTAGGCCTTATATCTCGAGAATTAGATATAGTGTGGCCAAACCAAAACTAACAACTTGCTCAGTACGACGTGCTTATGCCGAAACAAAACGAAAACGATTACAGAACCGTTCAAAAATTTTGTGGCATCTGATACAAAAAATTCAATATATTTCATACAATCAAACATTTTCTTGTACGCCATATTTTGAGAACTACATATAGTGTTGCAAAAACGAAACTAAAAATTTACTCAGTATGATGTGCTTATTCCGTGGAAATATGAAAACTCGATTTAGAGGCCTTTCAAAAATTTTGTGGCACCTGATAAAAAAAAAATGAAATATTTTTCATTAAATCAAATATTTTGCTCTACGCCTATATCTGGAGAACAACATATAACGTAGCCGCACCCAAAGTACCACTTAATTTAGTATCATGTGCTTATTCCGTAAAAAAAAAAAAAAAAAAACGATTTAGAAACCATTCAAACGTTTTGTGTTCCTGATCCAAAAAAAATTAATATATTTCATACAATCATACATTTTCTCGTACGCACCATATTTTGAAACCTTCATATAGTGTAGCCAAAACAAAACGAGCAATTTACTCAGTAGGTGTTCTTATTCCATATTTTTTTTTACCAATCTCAATTTTAGGTTCGTTCAAAACTTTTGTGGCCTCTAAGCCACAAAACTAAATATATTTCACACAATCAAACATTTTCTTGCACGCCCCATATTTTGAGAACTACATGAAGTGTAGCCAAAAATAAACTAACAATTTTTTCAATTTGGTGTGCTTATTTCGTAAAAAGATACGAAAACCTGATTTAGGAACCTTTCAAAAATTGTAAGGCTCCTGATTCACAAAATTCAATATATTTCATACAACCAAACATTTTGTTGTACACCTAATATTTTGACAACTACTTACAGTGTAGCTAAAACAAAACTAACAATTTACTCAATTTTGAGTGCTTATTGCGTAAAAAATACAAAAACCCGATTTACGAACCTTTCAAAAATTGTGTGGCTCCTGATCCACAAAATTCAATATATTTCATAGAATCAAACATTTTCTTGTACGGCCCATATTTTGAGAGCTCTATACAGTGTAGCAAGAACAACACTAACAATTTACACAGTATGATGTGGTAATTGCGTAAAAAAA
Source organism: Thermobia domestica (assembly GCF_964235325.1). Taxonomy (NCBI): domain Eukaryota; kingdom Metazoa; phylum Arthropoda; class Insecta; order Zygentoma; family Lepismatidae; genus Thermobia; species Thermobia domestica. The sequence continues at coordinate 245,113,557 of NC_137456.1, read as the reverse complement.
TATGAAAACTCGATTTCGAGACCGTTCAAAATTTTTTGGCCCCTGATCCAAAAATTCAATGCATTTCATAAATCAAATATTGTCTTTGACGCCCTATATTGTGAGAAATATATATAGTGTATCATAATCGAAACTAACGATTTACTCATTATGGCGTGCTTATTCCATATAGAATATGAAAATTGGATTTACGTTCCATTGAAAAAATCTGTAGCCCCTGATCCAAAAACTAATTACTGCGCGAGATCACAATATTTTGATGGATTTTGTGATCACTCCTAAAATTCTTTGCCAAGATCCCAATCTTTTGATCCATTTTTGGGATCATTTCTAAACTTCTTCCTATCCAATTCTTTCCTTTTTCATAAATAAAGCCTGTTCGTGGCTAAGCGGTTAGCGTACGCGCCTTCGACGCGGGAGACCCGGCGGGTTGTCGTATAGTTCGGATTCAATAATGTCGTCATTATCTAACATTTTTAAATATTTCTCCCTCCACCAAGTTGCATTTTCAAAATGAAATGATAAAAACCATACCAGTTTGAGAAATGTATATATAAATTGAATCATACAGATAGGATTCGAAAACGCACTGGACATTAGCTTGACTCATGATGAACCCTGCGTTTATTACAATGCAATAAAAGTCCGTTTGTAGCTATCGCAGCATTACGGCACACGCTGCTATTTACGGCACGAGCTTTTCTGGAGTCATTTGTTAGTGATCGTAATCGCAGCTTGAAAATGCCCTTGCGTTCCCATTCGTATTAGTATTACTGAGATTATTATTTAAAAGTGTATATGAAATAAAAACTCTCTTTCTTAAATTAATATTTTGCGATCCATTATTTTCAGACCAAAATAAGATATTAAAAACGGAATCAATGGGATCTCGTAACTACTATTTTTAGGCTTGAATATTTCTGAAGAAATCAACTTTATTCGCATTCTAACACAGGTTTAGTACAAGAAGAATCTGAAAAGGAATAAACTGAAATCTAAAGTCCAAAGAAGGTGCTCCAAAGCTTGTTCACAAATGAGATGTCCCTGCTCCTTTAGCTGTGGAGCAACTTGGAATCTGTGGCCGACGAGGAACAGACATTTGCAAAGCCGACACATGTGAACTTTAAATACAAGAAGCATCCTGGATCCCTAGTAAAGAGGTCAATGTCAATTTTTTAGATCCAGTTTCACCTGCATCTTCAGACAGTATTACATCCTTGCCAATCGTCGGTGACCTAAAAGGATGAGTGCTCTCTCCTTGGGTAAACGACAGTATGCAGTTTTGAAGAATCAGGATGGTTAATTAAACAACTTTATGGGCTTAAAATATTATTACGGTTTCTAATACCTAGATTTATTCGCGAAAAAATATTACAAATATATTCAGAATACAAGAATTTTGTAATATAATGTTCTACCATTGAAACTGGTTTTTTATTGTATAACCAGCAAAATAAGCAAAATTACTAAAAAAAATAAAAAAGTAAAAAATGGAGGGGTTCTGCCCGACGTTACGAAGTGCGACAAGTGAGCGAGAGGGGATAAAATGGTCAAAATAGCGTTAAGTCATATGTGGACGCCCCTTTAGAACCTAAATATGAATTTTTCATACATCCTTTAATTACCCTGTTGTAACGATCTGTACCCGCTTTTGTTCACTAAGGGCCAATGTTTTACTGGCGTAAGTCGACTTGCGTTCGTACGTATAAGTACGGATTTATGAAGTAAAATTTCGAATTTTTTGCTCTAAATTAGGGAAATTTTAATTTCTCTAGTTGTCAGCACTGCACACCGGCCGTTGCAATTGATGTCAAAAATTAGGTATCTCCCCGAGATATCTACCAGACAAGTCTTAACGACATCTCTCGAAAACGAAGGAAGCAAAATAGAAGAAAGGGAAAACAAAATTCGAAATTCGAGAATTCTCGAATTTTTTATTATGGGCCGAAATTTGAAAGGAAATTCGACACCCAGAAGAAAAGAGAATATGATAAACTATGGTCCAACTATATTTGGCCAAATATTATCCCGATATCGTATAGTGTCCAGACAGGAACGGATTAAAAAAGTGACACACCCGTGAGTGCCGCTTTGGACAAATGATAAGAAAGGATTAGTAGAGGACATCGAAGTCTGGTCTTGGATTGGGTGCAGAGAAAATTCAATACTATATGAAGTTGATCAAATTAGTAACTTGGGGAATACTTAAATTCATGTATTACTTTACTTGAAATTATTATTACTTACCATACTCATTCAACTATTGTAAAGACACATGTCATGCTCATAAAGAGCATGTACAAGTTGATCAAACATAATACAATCAGGAAAGACCGGCGGCTAGGTGAGGTCTAGCTTGCCCTTCGTTGTCAATTGTGTTTTATGATTCATTGTTATAGAGAAAAATACGGTGAAATAGAATTAGTATGTTACTATCTTGTGAAAGTACATTATCTGTAAAATGACGTCACCAATATGACAGTCGCGTGAACACACCCATTTATGCTTAAATAGTTATATCTCATCATAGAATGAAGATAAAAATCTTCATTCTGGTGTCAAATTAAAGTGAATGAGTACCAAATGTTATTTGAGCAAGTTTAACTGTTATATAGTGCCGCTGTCTTTATCAACAAAATGTGGCTCTCTTCGTTTGCTTGAGCTTCTTTCATGTTGGATAACTTTGCAACTACTAGAGATATGGAAAATCGCATCGAAGTAAACGTTATAGAGTAGAATCTCCTTTTTAACGATAATAATATTATTTCCCTATCTTTGAAACTAAGGAAAGCACCTCATTTTAAGCAGAACAAGATATTGAATTTCGTGACCATTTATTATGACAAAATCTACGCATTTTTAAAAGCATGTTTTTATTACTGATTATAATGATAATAATTCGGAAGCCGTAGAATGTATGTTTTCATGGTATGAAAATGTCAGATTGGGCACAATCTTTTGAAACAAGATGTCCGCCGACATTATAAGTGGCTAGTATGAACGTAGTATGAATTGTAGAATGAACGAAGAAATTTGTAGTATGAACGCGTCATTCAGCGGATGAATCAGTGGTACAGTCTGGTCCTGGAGACGGGGAACGTTTCTGGTTTTCACATGACACGCAAGTGCATGCATCAGTATACTGAAGTCCTTGTATGGGACACACGCATTGCCAGTACTCCCTTTTAATGGAGCAAATACTTCACAATCACTCTTCAATTGCACAGATTTTTCTTTCAGTTTTACGCTCTTACTTGCTGACATACTAGCTGATGGTATTCTTGTTTAGTGTATTGGAGAATAGAAGTTGATTTCAAATTGTAATCGCTTCTCAATAAATTCATGAGCCAGGTTCTCTCCTACTCTCTCGGCTTCAAGAATCAGATTTGAAGCGGTCCAGAAGTGAGAATAGTAACACATGTTGGTGTAAATGAGTTGACACCCCACTCATGACATGTTTGAACTAATTGATGTATATGTGTTTTGTCCCGCTTCATCCGGCTGTGGATGAGATAATCATGTGTATCTTCACTTGTGTTTACTCAGATTTCTGCGAATTCTCGACATCGTTGGACTGCTCCAGTACGCACATGTTGAGAAAGAATCCATTGATTTAGGGCACCTTCAGTTTTACTAAATTGTATGATGCCTCCTTTATCTTTCATGCTTTTGTTCGTTCTCTTCACGATATAATCAATTGTAACACTACTGAAGGGTAAAGCACTGATGTTGGCAGAGATCCCACAGGTTCGAATGTAGGTATCAGCTTGTGGATGCATGGGGGTAGAGATGTCATTGTGATATAGTATCAAGTCAAATGTCTGGCATAATTATAGTGTTCATACTCAAACATGTAAGGAATTATCCTTCTTGTACAAAACAAATAAAGATCCCAGTCAGCCTGTATGACTGCTCTTATTAAACCGAAAAGCAACTCACACATATGAAGAAATTATTCCCATAGTATAAACATTAGTCCATGGGTACAGTTGGAAAATGTTTCCCACATGATTTTCAGGTTTATAAAACATTCACATGATAAAAATTCTTACATAGGTGTTGACGAAGGAGACTGACCAATTGTCTGAATTTGTCCCTTTATATCTGATAAGACATCATGTGATATAGAATTCTGTTCAGTTTCTGTGACCCAATTGAGTAATACTTGTAGCTTCAGGACCATCATACTTTCGTACGTGAGTTTCAGGGATCTCATGCATCGAATACAATGTTTACATGCAAGGATACTTTCAATGCCACCTACAGCTAGCACTCCTGACTCAGTAAGTAAAACTGCTAAGCCTGATATCCAAATCTTTTACCTATTATTGTTGCAGACTTTATAACAGTGTGAAAATCCCCCATTCGTAAACCTTCACCGTCTTGCTAATATGTTGCATGGTCACCCACAACACTCATAAATGGTAAATGGTAAATTTAGAGCTTTTCTAAAGTTCTCACTGCGATTTAAAATTGAGTTAATCACTGGAAAATTCGTTGGAGACTGTAGATTCACTGAAATTTGGTCGGTAACAGTCCTATTCTGTTTTACATGAGAAACAGAATGATTGAAACCAGTCCAGGATGACAGAAGGTAATCTGGCTATTATATTGCAGACTAACCGTTTACGATAGTAGAGCAACAGAATGCCGAGAAAAGAAATTGATAATATTTTTTAACTCAGGTCCCTCTAAAAGAATTATATTGGGTCAGTTCGTTCACCAGTGATGTAGAAGACTTTTAAACAGCCTCACCGAATCTTGGCAAGGGTGAGTTCAACAACTTCCTCCTTTTTTCGATAGTTATATGGACAAATTCTGCAATTTTAGGATTTTTTAATATAATTTTATCTGGAATATGTCCCTCTACTATTAAGTCGTAGTTCTGATATCTATTTATCCTGGGATCAATGTATCAGATTGAGGATTGATCTGAGCTACGTGAAGCTGAATAAAAGGGTGAACAAATTGTTCCGAGGAAAGTGCATTGAATTGAATGCATAGCATATTTTTAAGTTTCCTTCAGGAGCAAAGTTCGCAGTTTCTCTAATCCTGCATAAAATATAAGGGAAACTCAATTCTCGAATTAAACTTTACCAATAGTCTAACCACAGTATATCCAAACATTAAAAATCATTTCTATTATTATTACTCATATGCATCATTAATTTTCTTAATGGGTGAACATTGTCAATATCAATTATCGTTTCCCGAAATTTACACGTTATACATATTTCGAGCTTTATGGCTGAAAATGGAACGAAAAGTTAAAACATTGATTCTAACTTCTGCTGAGTAATCTGAGTAGTTTTGTAACTTCTTTTCAGCTAATGAGAAAATTAACTTTGTATCTAAGTCACATCTTACGAAATAGATTTCCTTAGGAAATTTTCCCGTCTCTACAATGTTTCGAAGCTAACAAATAGCCATAATTGTATCCAAGAAAGAAAGAAACCAATAAAGAAAGAAACTTCTACGGAAAATGTTTCGAAGTTTCCACCCTTTGTCATTGCAGGCATATAAACAAATTAATAAATCATTACTTCTGCATAACAAACGAACCGAATGTGTTCGTCTTTCATAACAACCTTAATTTCGACATAAACGAAACTTTAATGGTAGCAATATATCAGAACTTCCCACAAAATTCAAACAGGGATAACTTCTTAACTACCTTTACGATAATTTCGAAATCAAATTTAGTACTTTGTTATTTGTCCTCCTTAGAGGATTACAGTAAGTTATATTTGAACCAAATCACTCTAAAATTTTCTTCCGAATATCATGGATGTAGTTTGTAAACTGAAGTTCTTTAAGAAGTTATGGCATTGTGTACTCTTCAGTAAAGAGGATACAAAAATGACTGAACAAGATATCTTCACAGAAATATATCCATCTATTGAGTTGAGCCTGCTTTTGAATACACCCATTTGTTGGTTGGCTAATCTTCAGCATTATTACTGATTTTGATATGTGTTACCTTCATTTTGTGATGCGTTAAACAAGATTACAATGCGTGGAACAATATATTATGTTTTATATGTTAAATTCTGACTATTAAGCATATTACAATTACTACACATTCAAATCGTTTGAAACTCATAAGTCCTCACTTTATAATCATTTTCAGGCCTGAATTGAGTTTCTGAGTTTAGCATGTGGATTTTGAGGCAATATATATATAGGTTAACATGTAGAAATGCTTAAAAATTAATGTCGATATTACAATAGGGCAAAACGAATACAAACGAAAATTTAAAAAAAAAAACTGGTCAATAAAAGAGTTTGTAAACAATTTTCAATCCTGTTCTTCTCTATTATCACTACAGTACGGATACGACCAAAGTCTGAAAAATAGGGTCAAATATTAATATGTATTCCGAACCACGATTAAAGTTTGAATATCTTGAGATTAGCTACTTCACAGACAATCGTTTAAGATTAAAGGTATAGTATGAGCCGTTCTCGTTTTATATCTTATCTGCAAATTGAAGTGGAACCCCGTTGATAACAAAAGCGTAATACATTCCACTGAGGAGGAAAGGTTGTGGTGTCACTCAGTGGTAATTGCACCAAATTTGGTGTAGGAATAGGTAATGAGAATTGAAAAGAATGTGTGGAAGCATTCGTTTCGCAGGCACTCGGAAACAGAAATAATGGGCCCTATAGTTCTGGAGAAGTATAGCCTGTCAAGCATATACTGATGGATCGGAGCCTTTGCTCACTCTCGTGGCCAATCCAGAAGAAATTATATGAAGTAGTATGAAAACAGAGAAGATGAGCTGAATAGAAAATGCATCAATATCCGCCCTCAGTCCCACCAGCCGAATGTAGGGATACGACCAGTCAAAGTCTCAGAGTTTTTTTTTTTTTTTACATTCTGTAACATTTCTAATTGCATAAAAATCTGAAAAAAAATTTTTGTCAAGCTTGACCCCATTCTTGCTGCGACGTACTTGCTGAGTTTTTAGTGTTTTATTTTTACTATTTATAAATAAAGTGCTGGGGCCTCAGAGTCCCTCCCATTGGTAGTGCTATGGCGCTTTTCATCGCATACGCTAAGTATTATATACCAGTATTTTCGTTATTTATTGTAACTATCTTTTAAACAATTATGGTATTACAACATGCAGGAGCACTCTAAAAAGTTAGTATATATATTTTCGGATTATTTTTCTGACACTTAATATTTTATTTGCTATTAGTTTATTCCTTCAAACCTGCTAACATCTAAACATGTCACTTTATATTATAATAAAACACACACACACACACACATCATTATAATATATATAGGGGAGACCGGGGCTGGATGGCGAATTTTTCATTCATTATTTTTCATGAGCAGATGGTGCACTGTATTGCAATGTAGTGGATGTGTACGGACAGACCAATGTTTTTTCTAATAAATTCAATTTTTGTTTTTGTTTTGTTGCGTACACTTTTCGAAAAAATATTTTTATCTTTTAAAATGGAGTATACCTACCGACCCATAGCAACTGGCTGGTTGGTTGATATTGAGGAGCTAGTTGGCATACTTTTTAAATATAGCAAAACACACAAAAAATGGATTTATTAAAATAAACTGTATTTTTCAAAATTCTATCATATATATATATTGCAATGAAGTACGCTATTTGAAGTTTGAAATGACTTCTATTCACAATATTTAAAAGAATTAGCATTATGAAATATGAAAACTTCTTTCTTTCATTCTAGCTCGGTTGTCATGACATTGAAAGTTACAAGATTAACAAACCACATCAGTTTTAATATGATTTGGTGTAGGTTAATTCTTAACATTATTTCAAAATGTAATTAACATAACTGAACTATCAAGAAACGTAGTTTATTTCCCGCTGTTCACAAAGTAGCTAAGACAAACTAAAATATGTTTTAACTGAATTATCGAGAAGTGCAGTTTTTTTCCTACTTTCAACAAAGAAATAAAAAGCAATAGCTAGGCCTCTATTTTTGTAACAAAAGAGCATATACAAAATATTCTTGATAATGAGAATCAGGCTTATTCAAAAAATTCAGAGTCCGGCATACTGTATTCTCTGGATTTCTAAATTATGACAGTACAGTAATTCAGAATTTTCTTTATTCGCGAGGTATATGTCCATAAATATGCCGCGAATACGGAAGTAATTTATATTGGATTATAGGGGATACGTTCCTAGGTGACAAAATAAAAAAAAACAAATCCATATATAAAAATCAATTTACTGTAATTGAAGTTTTTGACCATATTGATTATTTATTGTCTTCAGGCTTAGGCAATGGTTTGAAAAATTGTGTAATTTTTTCTTGCTTGGCAGTTTTTAAAAAGCTCCTTAATTCAGACTGATATTCAGCAGTGGCATTAGCAATTTGCCTCTTAAAAATAAGACTTCGTTCCATAGACGGATCAATTTTCATAAAGAAATCACAAAGCTCATTTGCCATTCTTAAACCTTCACTAAGATTTTTCAAATTAAATGTCACGTTTCCAGTGCTTGTTGAAGCCTCTTCTTCAATGGGCTGTGAATTTAACATTTCCCTCAAGTCGCTTTCAGTCAAATCTTCACCTTGCTATTCAAGCAATTCCTGAATGTCACTTGATTCTATCTGTTCGAACGCATCTCGTCCTATTCCATTCGTAATTTCGGCTATGTTTGCAGTCAAAGTTTGAATTTGCTCACATTCTTCGTCATTTTCCGCAGTCAGAGGAAGCCACAGTTTTTTTCAGCATGACTTCAATGTGTGTGGCTTCAGTTCTTCCAATGATTCTTTTATGTTTACGATGCATTTTGCTATGTCAAATTTCTTCCAGCATTCCATAACATTCATATTAGGATTGCATTCTATATTATCCAATACGATTTTGAAGGTTCGGGTAATGTAATAGAGCTTAAAGGCCTGGATTATTCCTTGTTCCATAGGTTGAAGCAAAGCCGTCGTGTTGGGAGGTAAAAATGTCACTTTTATATTTGGGTGCATAGTTTCAAGTTCGCGAGGATGACCTGGTGCATTGTCCAAAACTAGAACTGCTTTAAAGTCTAAATTCTGTTTTTTAAATAAGTTTCAAATTTAGAAACATAACAATTCAAGAACCAGTCACACAATGTAGCGCTTGTAACCCACGCTTTCTTATTAGCACGACAAAACACTGGCAAGTCGTCCGTTTTGATTTTTTAAAACCCGAGGATTTAACGATCTGTAAAGCATCAGTGGTTTAATGACACAATCTCCAGATGCATTAGAACATAGCAGCAGTGTAACTCTATCCTTTGCTGCTTTAAATCCAGGAGCTGACTTTTCGCTTTCAGAAATGAATGTTTTGTTTGGCATTCTCTTCCAAAACAGTGCAGTTTCGTCTGCATTAAATACTTGCTCAGGTTTGTATCCTCCATCAGCTACTAAGTTTGAAAATTCTTCTGGATATCGTTCTGCTGCAACAGTGTCTGCAGATGCAGCTTCTCCAACGATTTTAATGTTATGCAATGATTGTTTCACCTTAAATTTATTGAACCAACTTTCCGATACTTGAAATCCTCCATCTGTACATTCACTACTACAACTACAATCAGGTTCTTTAAAATGAGCGTAAAGACGCTTTGCCCTCTCCCAGACCATTGGACTACTCAGGGGCACCTTTTTTTGGTTGCGGTCTTCAATCCATAATGACAACGCCACTTCCATTTTTTTCTATTGCTGGATCACGAACAATTTTTGCTGACAGTGAAGTTGAAGCTACAGACGACCTTATTTTACCTTCGGATTTTTTTATCGATCGTATAGTTGATTCGTTGACATTGAATGAGCGTGATATGGATGCAAACGACTCTCCAAGGCGTAAACGACCAAACATTTCTATTTTCACTTTAAGCGGTACACAGATTTGTTTCGTATCGAAACTCGTTTCTCATTTTTTTTAGTTGACATTACTGTATAAATTAGGAAAACAGAGGTAGAGACGTGTTACTCGATCACAATTTTTGTAACTAATGGAAAGACGAAACAATAAAACACGCAAAGAGGCTCTTACCAAAGGACGGAACGTATAATAATGTGGCGGCATTTAAAAATATATTTTATTCATTGAGTAATAAGGTTGCTTTCATTCTGTTTGTTTACATTCTCAAAAACACCAATCGCGTCGAAGACGGCTTATATCAAAGTACTAACCAACAATACAACGGCGATATCATTTAACAACATACTTTAGGCAAAGTTGTAATAAGGTATATCTTACATTTTATTAGTGAATTTGATGGCGTTTACAAAGGATATTGGGTTGAATACCAATTGGAATCCTTTTTATTATTATGTATGTACGTACTGATTAGATCCGGGAAAAAAGAAATCTTTAGCCGCGAATATAGGAATTGGGTCGCATTTTTTAAAATCCGCGTATAGTGAAAACGCGAATGAAGGAAGCGCCAATAAGGAACTTTTACTGTAATCCAGTACGTGTATGGTATTCTCTTAAATTTTAGTAAACGATTGGTAGAACTGTAAACAATATATTAATAAAACAAACAATGTAACAATAAAAGTAAAATGAAAGAAAATTCGACACGTAGTTGTTTGGGGCACTTGCCAACCAACACCAAATGCTATACGCCAACTAACCCCAAGCCCATATTGTGCAACAATGTCGTAATTACTCAGCAATTGTTTGGTATTTACGTTTTATTGTTTGAATATTCATAAAAACTAGATATGTAATTTTGAAACTCTCATTTTCTAGGAACAAAGGAAAATGAACTATCACTTCAAGTTTAGTATCTGCCTATTCACTATTCGGTAATTAAAAATAAGCACATCCAATGATGATTAATTAATACAAATGGGCCTGAAATAAATCATAAGTAAATAGTGAATAGGAATTTTTCAGTTTTATGTCTTTGGATTATGACAGCTAGGTTAAACGATACAGTGATGATGAGTAACGAATGCAATGCTGGAATGAACAAAGTGAGAGGATACGGGATAGATCTGAGGAAAACCACGCACATGATTTTTATCCATCACAATGTCCACTTGGAAAGAGCCGGGGTCAAACCAGGGTCCCCAAGCATCAGAAGTGAATGCTCTACCGCTGAACCAATGCGATCACTTGAACAGTGAGTGATTTGACTCTGATAACTGCATCAGATATGTTTCCAAGACGTCCCGCCAAAAATAATCCGTGCAATAATTAACCAACTCACTTTCGTTAATCATCGATACAAACTGGTATAATAAACTACTCTCTTTCAGTCACGTTTGGTAAGTTTAACAATGCAGGCATTTCGTCAAGAAACAAGTACATTAGTATGAATATACTATAAGTTTTCATCTAGTTCCCCGGATTCTAAATTTAAAATATGGGAGCCCTTCCTTTAAATGCTATTCACAAAATTTTATTGTGACAAATCATAACTCTTAATATATTCTGCTTTGAAAGTGAAATTTTCATCCTTTCCGATTCAACTGAGGTGTCAATTTTGATAAAAATAAATAATAAAAGATGATAGTAAAATACAAAACTTGACTTTCTGAACTTTATTATGAAAGATTTATTTTGGATATAATGTGTTAACCCCTAATATACTTCACGTCACTTTTTTATAGACAGCAAAATCTTCAACCTCCAGTCAGTCATGTGAACTCTAGAGTCTCCAACCTTCAACTTCTGAGTTACTATTCCTTTTTCCCGCGTTATCGCTGCTATTTGCAATAAAAAGAATAGAACATTATCTATTTTAAAAGGAAAGTTTCTAGGTTTGTAATTTTACTTATGTAACGTTCTCCGCTGTCCCATTTCGTGTAGAATAATAGATGTAACGATTAACCATCAATTATTCAATTAGCCACCCTTTCGTTAGAACTTAATCATACTCGAATCTTCATATTAATATAATATATTCGAAAATCGAATGTAAACTATTAATAAAGTTATCTTGTGATCACTTCTATTGATAATTTCAGGATTTCCATTGAAACACATTAGAATAAAAAGGTGATCCAAAAGCTCAAGCAAAGATGAAAACATTATTGTTTTATTTGAGGGAGACGTCACTCCATGGATTACCAGAAGTTGTACAGAAGAGAAGAACCTTCATTGATAGGTAAGTAAAGTGAACAAGTAGAGCATTAGGGAGACAATTGGGTCATTTGGTTGCATTTTACTTCGATTATATATCCTATAACGTAGTAACAAGTCGTTGGCCAAAATACTTTTGCTTCAGAAATAATTAAGAGGAAACAAGAGTGGATAGAGTTTTTATTGATTAAGAGACTTGTATTAGTATGAATGATTAATAATTTCAATTATTATTTTTGATTATATATCTTAAGTCGTGAAGCTTTCTAATTGTGGAATACTCTCATGTAAGCCAAAATATGTTAAGTTTTGTACCTATGAAATCTTCATGATTGTGCAATAATTTTTATATCAATAACCGAAAACTCCATTTGTTATCAATAGATTACAAACTTTAATATACTGTACATACGAATCTTCCCACGACACATTTCCATTATAATAGCTGTTGTTTACCTTGAATTATTGTGCCATTTAAAGGAAACTTCAGTGACGACACATGCATATATCTAAAAGTGTTTATACCCCCAGTTTAAATCAAAACTTTTAATTTTCATTAGCTGTAACCACTCCCGTTTCATTGAATAAGATACAGATGTAGTTTGAAATATTTGTTTCAAATGTGTATGCAAATTATATTCTTGTGAAAATAAGGAAGATATATCAATATGACACTGGCGTGCTTTAGAAACTCAGATATCATACTGGAAAGCTATAGATCCAAATATCTCTGTACTACTGTTATGGCATTAACATTGCTCATATTTTGACCATTTCTAAAAACAAAATGTTATATACATGTAGTTCATACAAATAAAACAGAAAATTTAACGAACAACTTCTGAAATAACTAAACACTTCATACTAACTTTGATTAAAAATTGCTATTGGTTACATTTGTATGTGGTATGCTAAAATAAATAACACAGTATGTGCATAAAGTGTAATATCATGAACCCAAAGCTGAACAGTCTAGTAGATAATTGGTTTATTACCCAATAAATTGATTCGTTTAATCATTTGGTTTCATTGTGTAATCCTTTGGTCATCATGTTTAAAACAATGGAAGTTGAATTCAGTTAAAAATACAAAAAACGAAGAAAATAAATCATTATGAGTTCTAGATAAAAGGATGAAACAGAAATTGAACAAGGAAAATATCGTTGAGCACTTAGAATGGATGGCTTTACTGGAATAATGGACGTCTTTATAGCTGATGGGACGTTGGGGAGATCAACCAATAATTGTAAGTGGCCTGACGTTTCATCTGATCAATAATTACAAAAAATCAGGGAAAATAAACATATTATATAGGTAAATGTTTTCAGTGTTTTGCATTGATAACGACATAACAGCCATTTGATTGTGTGTTTGGCAGAATTAAGTAAGATTGTGACTATACTCTAAATTGTGACCCCACGAAAAACTTTTTCTTGAGAATTTTTTTCATATTTTCATTATCTCTTCAATGATGAATCAAATTACATAAATTGCCATTTAAACGTTTTGAGTTTGTTGCGCAGTTCCCATTATTAAAATATGTAACTATAGAAATAAAAATAATATAAAAATTATGATATAGATTATATAAAGGTAACCAAGAAAGTTTTGTCTCTTTTCCACTCACCATCATCAAAATTCGAGATATATATATATCCCCCTAAGACTTATCTAAAATATCACAATTTGTCTCTGTCAGCAACGAAGACCTTCTGCCAAAGTTCGTGGAGGTAATAGATTCCACCGCGGTAGAATTTGGTGGGTCCTGAAGCAAAGAAGGTATTAACTACAATTTGCACCTCTACTTGCAATTTAAACTGGCGTCCTCTAAGGTGATTGTCCAAGAAATGGAACATATGTTTACCGGACGGCACAACGTCCAGGGACTATGGTGGACGCAATATTGTTCCCCAGCAGAGGTGCAGAGCGGTGTCTCGGGTCATCGTAGCCAGGTAGGACTTAGCGTTATCCTGTAACAAGAGGATCCCTTAGCGATAACAAAATATTGGCTCCAGAGTTGTGAGATTTTCTTGAACACTTCTCAACTGCCGACAGTACACAGTTGCCATGATGCTCTGACCAGCGGGTAGCAGTTCCCTTGAATTATGCCGTGAGCAGTCCAGAAACACACAAAAGGACACTCTTCTTGTGCAGGTGTGGTTTCAGCTGTTTTGAAACTAGTTCATATGATGCTAACCAATGATGACGGCGCGGTGGAGCTTTGTACAGGAGTCACTTCTCATCACATGTCTACACCCTGTCCAAAAATGAGCCTTCCTCAGACGAGACAGCAAAAAACATAGGTGACTGTTCGCATTATATTCTGGCCCGCGGTCAATTCATTTGGGACTCATCTTCTTTACATGTAGTGGTTTCGAAGGTGATGGAGGTGCCGCCAAATGAATTCTCCACTTACACTCAATTATAGTCGCTGTTTCTGGCAACTGCTCGCTTCAATTCCAGCCTGAAAATCTTTGTTTTGTACATGTGGTGGTCTTCCTGTTCTTGGTGATTTTTCGAGTGTTTCGTCACTATCGTTAAACCAGTTAAACGCTCGCTACTCTGTCCGCGAAGTCACGACACCCTCAAAAAGAGGCCTGGCATATCTTCTGCTCTCCTGTGGCGGCGTTTGACCCCAGTTTGAACTCGTACAGCAAACACGCCCTTATGACGCTCTGTAGAAATCCCATGTTCACTCTGTCCTTATGCAAGTTTAGGGTGAACTGAACTTCCACCACCAGGTAGAATGTCGATATACCCACACCAACCACTGACCTTCGCCTTACCTCCATTCGCATTAACTCACCGTGTGAGGGTCAATTGAACAGAGACCTTCCCAATAAGCGAGACAACTTTCTTAGTTACATCTATAATAACAAATATTACATTTATAATAATACAATAATAATAATAATAATAATATAATTACCTTTACAATACTAACAATAATACAATAGTTACCTTTATAATAATTGCAGGTTTGTCTGGGTATTGTCTTTTTTAACGTCTTTTATCTGCGGAATTTATGTAGCATCTTTGTCATGGACAAAATTTCAAGAAAGTCCTACGGCTACATTCATACAACTTAATAAGCCCGATGATCAAATTCCAATTCCAGCTTTTATTGTTTGTCCAGGAAATGCAACATCTGCCAAAAATTTGGAAAACTTTACTCGGAGGTAAAATATTAAAAAGGAAAAATAATTGGAAAAAATGTTATTGTACTTATTAAGAAATAGGTGTATTGTGCAATTACTTTTATAAAATCTGTAGCTTTACTAAGTGGCTAGTATGAAGAGATTGGATATTTTTAAGTAATTTGTTTCTCAACCCCAATTATACGACTCCGTCATAATAAACACAACATATAGACCAGTAATTACGAATTTCACTGTACAACAAATTTGAGGTCATGTACTGTCATTTAGTTGGACGGTGTTATGCATCAATTGACCAAGCAACTAAACATGGTTCTGAGATATTGAAGAAAACTCAAACATGTTACTCCTAAGATTCAGTTCCTGGCGTTTGGCCAAAGAGCTTGCCATGAACGTTTAAATTAATAGTAGGATTTCCAACAACCTTTTTTCGCATTATTTACATTGTCTTCTACATACTGATGTAAACATTTCGAAAATCGAAAAATCTCGCTTGGTCAATTGGACGGTGTTACGCATCAATTGACCAAGCGCCATTTTTTGATTTTCGAGATTTTTACATCAATGTGTAGGAGACAATATAAATAATGTAAACAAATTGAAACCCTACTGTTTCCTTAAACGTACAGGAAAAGCTATTCGACCAAGCGCCAAGAACTGGTTTGTAATGGTAACAAGTTTGTTTTTCCTGTACTACCTCAGAACAATGTTTTGGCACTTGGTCTATTGATGCATAACACCGTCCACTGAAATTAGGTACTTTTACTTAAATAAGAGGCAATAACTTGATGTGTGAGGTCCGCTTTCTCTAATACGTACTATTTTCATTGTATTTTCATTATAGTTTATTTAAAAATATGTTAGTTACGAGTTAGAGAAGCTAAATCGATATATAAAGTCCGTTTATCCTAATCCGTAAAATTTAGATTGTGTCTACTTGACACTTTGTTAAATATACAAGTTAGGCATTTATATTTACGAACAAAAGTATTTTCAAATTTCTACGGAAGTAGCAATTGCGATCTTTATCCCTTGTATTTATCTGAAAGAGTCCATCTAATAATATATGAGTAATATTCAGCATGTATACTAATGTTACGCCGTCCATTGAACTGATTTTTAAATTTTGTTCTACCCTGAAGGAACCATTCCCCTTATTCATTTCTAACAGACATTACAGTTTGTGGAAAGGATTCCTGAAATTTCTGCAAATAATGATAAATTTGGGAATAAGTGGCGTCCCAAAATTTAGAATAGATGCGCGATATCACAATAGCTTTCATGATTTAGTGCTTTAGTATTACCAAGAAAATTATACACTAATTTGAATGCTTGTTATGCTTCTTTTCTATGTCCGACAGTGTACCTTCATCTAACTATCCTGCATGGCACATCTTATTTATGAGTCAATAAACCATTTTCCCTTATATTTGTGTCACTTAGAATAAGGAATTTGTTGTTGATGTGATATGTTCTTCATTCCATGCACATATTCCTGGCACATTTTTCAAAATGTTAAGATTAACTTTATCTAGCTATTTTATTCACACAGAGAAAATAAAATAGCATTTTTAGAGAAAATAAAATAAAATTTGGTATACCCTGTTAGTAGACCTGTAAATTTTCCAATAATTTTCAGGTTTGTACAAATATTCTACTTGAATGTAATATATTGAATTTACTGCAATATGTCACACGTTACCTCACACGTTTCCTGTGCGTGAACAGCATACGTCACTGGGACTGAAACGTTATGCGTTATTATGCTGCAATACTGTTTTCAGACATATCTTAGACGAATATATGAACAATTGCACTCATGTGGATTGTGGTCATGCTCAAACTCTTGAAATAAACCATTAACTTTGTTACAAAATATAATTTGTTCAGTCCCCGAAGAGTAAGATTACACTACTCTTTCGCTTACGAAACGTGGTTATTTTGACATTTTTGCCCAATATATTCAATGACGAATGTCGGAAGCTCAAGAAATCTAATTTTGTCTTGGATGGACTTAAAATGCATACCAGATCCTGTAACTCGTCTTTTGTGGCCAGAAGCGTGCAATCAGAAGGGTGGTACCTCGAGGTCGATGTAATCGCTTCCTGAATTTCCATTTTCTACATCAAGTGTATAATTTTCGGTAACTTGCTGTCAGATAACTCTTCAATATGGGACGTTGGGCGCCTTCCTAAATTCAAGTTCTGTTGTTTTTACTTTGAAAGTGGCGATTTACATATCTCAAACAAAAGTAACGGTCACATATATCGTCTTTGGGCTTCTTCTATGTTATATGTACAGCAAAATAAAATTCACAGCACTTTCTTACATGCACTTTTGCAAAGTCCCCCAACAAGAATTACAACATACATATTGTACCAATCGCTTACTTTGATCAGGTACATGGCATCAAAAATACAATTCGTGTTCTTTATTCACAACATGGATAAGGCTACTTCTTTGACTCTTCAGCGTCAGTCTTCGCATACAAAACGAAACCAAGGTTACTCTTACACTGGCGAGACATTCTGAAGCTCTGAACACGTTCTCCTTTTCACGCAACACTTCGCTGGAAGAAATCCAACACAAACATTAAAATTTTACAAACACCTGGAACTGCAAAGGACTACCTTTTGTTTCAAAGCACAACAGAAATGTCAGTACCCTTTCATCAGTGGTGACAGCACTGTAGTTTTCTATGTAACAAATTTATCACTACACATTCAGCGTAACGTTTCTTCTTCCGAACAACGCTAAACTGACAGCGATATTACTCTTATCAAGATCTGGAGAGAAATTGTTATACAAATACACAATTGTTTATGTAATGCAAGTAAAAAATAAATATGTTGTCCGTCTGGAGAACTCTACGTGATACGAAGAAACTAATTGCAGATTCGTGTGTTAGTTGCGAATTTACACTAGAAAACATACTTTTAAACAAAGGACAACTTTTGTGTTGTACAGTGAAAGTACACTGGTGGTCAAAACAAAACAAGACACGCACTGCGAGGTGATTTTCCATTTCCTTGTCCATTCTGGATGACAATTTTGTGAATGTATGTGTATCAGTCATTTTCTGAAACTTATGTTGTGTGGACAAATACTCAACCCGAGTGGCATGTTGGTGCTAATAATATAAGAAAGTCCTGTACTAGATCATATCGAAAGAAGATTTACTAAGTATCTGCAAAGTAAAACTCTTAAAAATATAAGCCAAATCTCGCTTGAAATACAATCATCATTATCAACAAAGGTGGATACTAAGAATAGAAAGAGATGACACCTTTGCCCATGGATTAACAGCTGCCAACAAAAGCATGTTTGCGACGTTTGCGGTAAACTCGAGTGCAACAAACACAGCAAGACCAGCAAGATTGAGTAAACCATAACTCGTAAAATATGTAAACGAGACTAACAAATTCTTCCATTTGGATACCAACCACGCGTAAGAATAAGGACACTTGAAAGTTGATATGAAAAATGAGTAAAAAGTAAAAGGTGTTGAAAACAAGAAAATGCGTTAGGTACATATATAAATTTGTTTTTATAAAGTTAATAGAGAAATTTGTTGCTTTTGCACCCACCAAATTCGAACGTAGATATGGCACCTAAGAAGTATTTGAAAGATCAAAAATAGTCCCCATCAGCATCGATCACTTTCTGCCAACGTTTTGGAAGGTAATGGATTCCATCGGACTAGAACCTGCTGGTCCGTGAAGCGAAAAGATATAAAGTGCTTCTGTACCTCTACTAGGGATTATAACTAGCGTCGTCTAAGAAATTGTCCAAGGCATGGACAGGTGATAAGCGGCAGTGCAATGTCCGGGGAGTATGACGGATGCAATAGTGTTTTCCAACGTAGGCGTAGAATGGTGTCCCGGGTATTCCTAGCCACTGTGCCGTGTCGTCTTCGTGCGGAATGAGGCCGGCGAATATGGACACGTCACAATAGTAATCAAAGTAATAAAGGAGAAAAGCACTGTAAAAAGATTGAGTAAATCATAATTTGTTGTAAGAGTCACTATAGAATATGTTAGAATCATTGATTTGGCTTGATATATTCTTCTTTTTAAAGAAAAGAAAAAGTAAAAAAAAAGTTAAAAACGTAGGAAGAAAAAATCATTAAAATATGTAGAGAATTGAAGTAACAACAGTTGGAAAGTCTGTTAGAGGAAATGATTGCAGTTGCGATAGGGGGCATGGTCAACGTATCCGACTCTACAAGTTAAAGTAGGTTCTGTTTCTACTTTACTTGTATTCGTATTGTCTAGCCGGAAGATTGTATAGCCGGAAGACTGTCCAGCCGGAGGATTGTTCAGTCAATGGATTGTAGTTTCGTTTCGACAGGGTTTCTCTTTATTGAGAATAGTTCACCGTTGTTATTCTTGTTAATGTGATGTGTGTATTATCGATGTTTATCGATAAAATCATATTGGTGATATGTCAGTTAGATATTACAAAGTGATCAGTGGAAAAAGAAATGTTTTATTCCTTGATTTTTCAATTCTTGCAAGCTAACTTAGTGGCAAGTCAAACGGGCTTATTTTCTTTCCTCTTTTTGTGGCTAATAAGTTACGAAAGTGAATCGGAGAGTGAAAGCTTTCTTTGATAGTGTGTTATATGCTTGTGAATTGATAGCACAGATTGTTATTTGCTTTATAAGCTTATGTTCTCAATTTCTTTTAATTCTGTGCAGAGAAATAGTGCATTTAAAGGGCAGTTTTGTGCGGGGCTTATTGTGCCAAGTGAAACCCCGATTAGATCACGTTAATAGTAATTCCTATTGGGCATTAGCTGGTTTAGTTTGCTTAAAAATCAGTAATAAATCGTTCATGTTTTATATTTTTATGAGGAAACAAAGGCACGGAAAGATTTTTGTGAGGAATTACGTTACATAAGAAAACTGACGTTTTTCCACCAATTTGATTTTATTAGAATACCAGAAAAGCTCAGAATGAAGCCATATTACCTAGAGAGAGAGAGAGATTAACACATTGAAGATAAATCCGTATTCGAAACAAGTCAAGGTGAGTGAAATTTCTGACTTATTCCAAGTAGTCGCTGTGGCTTGTTTAATTTTATGTTTGTCCGGTTGTTTGACTTGTGATCCACTCCAGGTCGTATTGCTAATGCAATTCCAACTTTTTTTCACTCTTTCGTTAATTTCCAGGCTTTTCTGCAATTTTGATCTTTCGCGGAGAGCTAAGTAGTAAGGGGGGACAAACATCACCTTTTTTGGTAATATCGTTATAATTCCAATATTTCTAGATGAATTGGTTTCTTTTTCAGTTTACAGTTAATATTGGGTACATATTTAGTTTTAAGAGTATTTTTGCCGTAAAAAACAGACTGAAAATTATTTTCCTTTAGCATTCTCATTCCACGTTTATAGAAAAAGTTAAATGAGAGATATGAATATATTATTGACTAAGAATTGACTGAAATGTTGAATAAGAGATATGTAATAGAGAATTGAATTTTTCAACATTTTCATTCTACTATTCTAGATTTGAGACTGAGAATTTAAATGAAAGTAAAGTTATTTATTACAGCAAAAGAGATTTGATATATGCTTATTGGCTTGAAATTAAATTATCTCATTAACTTGGATCTTGTTAGTCCTCGTAAAGTGAAGTTGTTAAGTAAGCGCGCTAATAAATTGTTTAATATTCACTTTACTTTATGAATTCAGATTTGAAGTAACATTGATAGTTATTACATTGAGAATAATCTTTGACATTAAGAGGAAATTAACTTATATTGTTCCAGTAATATTTTCTTAACAAATAGAATCCTTTTGAAGAATAATTTTTTATATTATATTTCTATTTAGAATTCAAGAAGATTAAAGAAACTTTATTGCATATTAGAATCACTCAGATATTTCGTTAGTATTTTTTAAAATATTTCGTTAGTTTATCTACATTATTCTAACGCAATAGTGTAAATACACAACCCTGGTTTTGTTAATAAAACTGTTATATAAAATTGAATTTTTTTGTGGTTATTTATTTGAAAAATAGTATTTATTTCCTGTATATGTTTGATTTTTTGTGGTATTTGGAAATATTGGAAATACAATTAAATTTCACACAGACGAATTGTGCGATGGAGAACTAAATCTTCCGACCCAAGTCCCATCGACTAGGTGTTATCGGATTGCATTCGGACTGATTATTATTATTATTATTATTATTATTATTATTATTATTATTATTATTATTATTATTATTATTATTACTTTGAATGGTAATAGTTGTCGGACTGGGAGCTTTCTGAGGATACTAGGTGGAAGGGGCGTTACACCACGTGGAGCTTAGCGTTGTCCTTTAACAGGAGGACCCCTTTGTGATTCAGAATTGTTGGCTCCAAAGTTTTGAGTTTTTTTTTAACCACGGTTCAACTTCTGACAATTGAATTGATGCTCCGACTAGCTGGTAGCAGTTCCAGATTTACGCTGCCGAAAGCAATTCAGAAACACATAGAAGAATGTTATCCTTTTGAGGTGCTGGAATGGCTGTTTTGGAATCTGTTGATGTGATGCAAACCAGTGATGACTGCTCCGTGGAGCTTAGTACAGGACCTTCTTCTCATCACCTGTCAACACCTGTCCAGAAATGGCTCCTTCCTGCTTGCGTTGCTTTTTTCTCTGGAGTCAAATCATGTGGCAACTATTTTTTTAACTTGTAGTGCTTAACATGTTGATGGAGGTGCTGCCGAAGGATTTCTCAACTCACACTGAATTGTAGTCCCAGTTCCTCACATGTCAGGTAACTGTTAGCCTCAATTGTTGCTGTAGATCTACATTTTGTACATGTGGTCGTCTTCCAGCATGTAGTGCGTCTTCAAGTGTTCCTTTACCGTCCTTAAACTTGTTAAACCACAACTTAGCTGTATTTTCACCCGGCACATATTCGCCCCGCTGCATCAGCGTTTGTTCCCAGTGTATATTTATGCACTTAAAATATTAACTGGGACGACAGGCTCCGGTTTGCCGGAGGTTGCAAAAATGTCTTGCCCGGTTAAGTCTTAAGCGATATATTTTGCTAATTGTCGACATTGCTGCACTGTGAAGTTAATGTATTATTTTTACTTGCCTATTAAGTTAAAGTAGGTAACAAAGTGTTGAATACTGAAAAGTTGAAAAACGAGGAAATACGAAATATTTTCTTTGAAAAATTCGAAGGAAAATGCTCAAGCGAGGAAAGGATAGGTGCAGGTAGTAACGCACGGTGGAAAAATATTAAACGTTGCTACCAGCAGCCTGCAGAAGAAGCAGTATGTTACCGCGAACACAAAACTGCCAAGAAAACATGGGTTACAGAGCAGATGTTGCAGAAGATGAGGGAGAGGTAGATGTGAAAACAGGATGATGCAGAAGAGGGCAGAAAGATGTACAGAAAGTAAAATAATGAATTACGAAGAGAAACAGACAGAGCGAGAGAAGAGTTTTACAAAAGAAAATGCGAGAACATAGAAGAATTAGAAAGAGTTGGGAAATATGAGGAAATGTACAAGGAGGTGAAATCTATGGAATTTCGGAGGAAACAAGGGGGTATTATGATGGCAGTAGAAAATAAGAATGTGAAGGTAGTCACCAAGAGAAATTAGGTCATAGGAAGGTGGAAAGAATTCGTTGAAGACTTGTATGAGAGTAGGGATAGACCGTGTAGCATAAATGTTGAAGTAGAAAATGAAGTCGGCGAGGATGATAAATGATTTAGTATTCTTCGGGATGAGTTTGGAAAGGCTATATCCGAGATTAGGAATGGAAAGGCAACCGGAATAGATAACATAGGAATCGAATTCATTAAAAATATAGGAGACAAGGGAAAAAGAATTGTTGCGAATATTCAATGAAATATATGAAACATGAGAATGGCCGAAAGACTTTCTGAAAACGATCATGATATCGATGGCTAAGTAATCGAACCCAAAGAGATGTGAGGATTATAGAACTATTAGTCTCATATCCCATGCAGCTAAAATTCTACTCCGAATACTGAACAGAAGGTGATATGAAAGAACAAATAAAGATGTTGTGAAGGAGCAGTCCGGGTTCAGAAGAGGCAAGATTACAAGAGATGCAATTCGATTATTAAGGGCGATCGGTGAAAGATTTATAGAAAAAGGGAAAGAGATGTATGCTGTATTTATTGATCTAGAAAAGGCCTTCGACCGCGTAAATTGGGAATTGTTGTTGGGAGTTCTAACGAAGATAGGGTTCGAATGGAAAGATAGAAGAAACATAAGAAACTTATACATGAACCAAGAAGTAAGTGTTAGGATAGGAGAAGAACTGACGCAAGAAAGTGGAAATGGAAGGGGAGTTTGACAAGGATGCTGCCTCTCGCCATCACTATTTAATGTCTATCTAGAAGAGATAGTGAAAAAGAGCCTACGTGATGATGATGGCATTTCGGTTGGAGGTAGAATGATTAGATACATAAGATTTGCAGTTGATATGGCGCTTCTTGCAGAATCTGAAAAGAAAATTAATAAAATGTTAGAAAAAATGAGAAAGGGCTTTGAAGAATATGGGATGAAAATAAATGTTAAAAAGACAAAGCCCATGGTTATTGGAAGGAAGGAGTCTGTGTGAAATATGAAAGTAGGAGGGGAGAAAATAGAACAAGTGAATAGTTTTCGATACCTGGGTAGTATTCTTAGTAATGACATAAAGTGCGAACGTGAAATAAAAGCAAGGATAGGAATTGCGAAAGAAGCCTTTAGGAGGAAGAAAAGTCCGTTTTGTGAGACCTTGAATAAAGAGTTGAGAAAAAGACTTAGAAAATGCTACGTGTGGAGTGTTGTACTGTATGGAGTGGAAACGTGGATATTACGTAAAGGTGACGAAAATCGACTGGAAGCCTTCGAAATGTGGGTGTGGAAAAAATGGAAAGAATTAGTTGGGTCGAGAGGAAAACTAATGTGAGGGTGTTAGAAATGGTGGGTGAGAAAAGAACACTTTTAAATATCATTAGGAAGAGGAAGAGAATCTGGTTGGGACATTGCCTAAGAAGCAATGTACAGAACAAGGCAGGATCAGATCCGACTCAAACTTCGCCCAGAGGACAGATAATAAAAGGGAAGAAAATGCCAAATTCCAGCTGCCCATATCCAGAAACACCAGAGATATGCTCCTCTACATAACGCACCACGCGACAATATGATATAAGGTAAACGTCGCAAGATAAACATTTATGTTGGAAACGGAAAGAATGGGCAGCACCTAAATAAAATCAAGATATTTGATATGCTATAACACTAGGACTAGCTCAGGAGAGTAATGCTCCCGGAAGTAGGAACGAAAAACACAGTTTTGAATTGGTTGGCGTTATCCATTTCTTGTCACATTGCATTCAAATAGCAGAAATCAAAGAATTGTTGTTGTCGATCTTCGTGCCCGAGTGGACTACTGCTATAGGCTACTAACAAAAATCTCTTTTGGCGTGAGATCAAACCGGCCCGATGAAAGTATTTTTACGTTTTTTACATTTTTATAATGCTTTTTTATATAAAATAATATAAAAATAATATTTAAAAATGTAATTTACTTACTTTTGTGCAAATAAGTAGTAGTAGTAGTGGGAACGGGTTAGAAGCCACGCAGGGCTCGTTTTATTCCCCTTTGTACTCCATGATATAGGGCTCGTTTTGTTCCGCTTATACTCCATGATATAAATTTTGTGACCAACTTAAAACAACTGCCTAGGATAGCGTGTAAAACAGCTGGCTAGAGTAGCGCACGAAAAAACGTACTTCCTGGAGCATTACTCTCCCGAGCGGATCGTATAACACTGACTTGGCAGCCATCTTGAAAACCTGGATCTTGGATATAGCGTAAGGCATTGAAATGAGAAGAGAGATGTCTGATATATCAATGCACAGTAAAATGCAAAAGGAAAACCAATGATGTAACCGCGTAAAACATATGTGTAATGGTGTGGACGGGACGAAGTGTCGAAGACTCGGGCAAAACAAACGTCTTATCGAAGGAAGGACAGAATAATAGGGCAAGATCCCCACGACAACTATACGCGACAACTAACTGCAACAGAGTCTGTGCATGAAAGTGCATCCGCCTTGACAGACTATGCCTTTCGAGGATATTGGGATTCCGTTTGGAACAGTGGAAACCACAATTGCATCCCGCGATACGAGCGTTCGTTTGGCGACTACACAAACTACAAAGGGTTATCTCTTATGGAACAGTAATTCGGCAGCTTGCTCCAGAGTGTAGAAGATATCATCATGGATTGATGATCAAAACAACGACCTACCTGGGATTGAAGCCCACTCCCCGACAACGTTTTGCATGTTTCTTGTTCAATTTTCTTGCTGCTTCGTGTAAACAAAGGACATTTCGGACTACATGTGTTTAAACAACATTATCTGAAGCAAAGTGTGTACGAACGAAAAAGCACAGCCATGTTCTAGCTTCGAGACACAATTCGAATCGTCATTTTGTGTGGTAAACTTGCCTTCTACTGGGAGACTGCAACAACTCACGGAATTCATCGAGTCAATGGAGAACGCTGCCTTTCCCTGATATTGTGACTGGTTGGGACTGTCGCGAAACAGTGTAGCAAACCGCGCAAAGAAAAACAAATATTCGTAAAGAAACGTAAGCTAGAACATGGCTGGGCTATTGTGGCGCCATTAGACTTTCGTGGATAGGGTGATGAATTCCGCGAAAATCGTCAATCTATGTATGTTCCTGTCACTAACGTTGATGTTGCATGTGATATCATTGAGTGAGATTTTCATGCTACATACCATGAGATTAGGGTATCCTTGCATGGTGACAAATTTCGCATGATCGCCTAAACGAACGAATATTTTCAAGCAGATTAATCCCACACAATGTAACCGAAGCTCATAAACAATAATGTATCAATTGATGTATGGAAATACTTAAAAAATCCAACCGAGGTAAGTCAAATTTGGTTCACTACATTGTTATAGGAGACAAAACTTGAATCCATTCATACAACCCGAACCTAAACAGCACTACACTGTTATGACGTTGAAAAATAAGCTGAAACGAACGATACTTGTTCGAACGAGAAGTGTTGCCTAATGTATGGTTAATTGACTTTTCGATTCGACTGGACATGTGGCAACTATAGCTTCATTATATCAAAGGACTGTAAATGCAGAGTGATACACAAAAATTTGATTGAAACAAACCATCAATGAATTTCGTACGCAAACTCAAATCATAACATCATTATTCATCACATAATGATTTAATTAGTAATAACTACTGTTTGTTCCTATAATTGAAAATTAAGATACGTGGTGAGCGATTTGTGACGCATCAAGATCTTGTTCATGTATTCCGAACAGTCATTTCTGTGTTGTCAAGGAAAAAAATAGACTCATAGAAATTACTAACGATATTTTAAATATAGAAAGGACTATTCTTCCATGTTTTACAATATCCGAACCCTGTGCCTCTTTAAATCGTTGTCCAGAAACTTTTTCAACGGCTTTCATTCATAATAAGAACATATAGACTCTTCCAACCTTTTAGTTACTGGAACTTTTAAATGAAAGGAGGTGGACTAATTGAGGAAGTAGTATGTATTCCTCTCAAAATCTAGAGTTCATTAACTTATCAATCAATAACCGAGCAATGTGCGTCGAGTAAAAAGTAATTGTTATATGCTTTATATTTCCTTTATTCATAAAATGGATGGTTGTGGAAGGATAATATATACATGTACATGTTTTCCATTTACGTGTAGAAAAGAACTAATTAAAGAGTACTTTGAGAGACAATAACACTCTTAAATTAAATGTCTGAAAAGTGATCCTATTTTCATTTTTTGTTTCTATGTTTCAGTTTTAATGTTAACCAATCCCTGGCTGAAGAGAAATATTACAAGGAATTCTTTCAAAAAGTCGCTAATACACAAATAGAAAATTTATCAGAGCTAACTCCATATGTTGACGATACATCATTACATAACATTTCACTGAGCTTTGTGCAAAGAAAGGTTCGTTTATTATATTTATTTGTTTATTTATTTAACAATCACCGGATAGACTTCAGAGACTATTTTACAGTCGATTAGTGGTTTAGAAAATGTTAAGCTTGAGAATTACGTAAAAAGAATTGTGGTCTTCTTTTGTGAGTGTACAACAAACATGTGAGACAAGAATATTGTTAAATTAAAGCCATATTTACGTTTTCAACATACACCGTCATCATTAAAACTCACCCATTGATATTAGCAACGCTATTACAAGTAAAACTAAGAAGTTATTGATAAATAATTTCAAAATCTATATCCGATATTTCCACATTTAGTTCCGAAGTTCAAAGTTAGTTGTTTGGATTCATTTTGGATGTTCCGAAGACCGAAGTTTCAAAGAGGTGTGGCACACTTTAAGTGTCTTGCACTCTTAGACCAGAATGATAGGCAGCAACAAAATTAGCTGCTTTTTATCAGTATCGAACAACATCAAGTTTTGTTTTGACAGGTATGTGACCAACACAAATTAGACATTTTTGCACAAGTTTGTTTAGAGTTCTACTTCACTTGTTTGATACCGATTTCTAACATATTCCTATGAAATTTTGCAAAGGTAAATCAACCAATCGTAAACTTTTAAACAGTTTTAGTCTGGGGTAATGTTTAAATTCAAATTTATTTTTCCAGTGTGTCTTCACCTTACTCTTTCAAAATATTGGCAGAGTTAGTTCCAATACCATCACGATAATAGTGAGTGTCGTTTTGAGCGTTTCGTGTTTATCAAATACATTATAGTACATTAGAGAACTGAAATGATAAATGGACTGTATATCTTGTTTAGAAAAATACAAATAACGTGTGGTATTTTTACATATTCAGTACCGTATATACGTAATACTAAGAAGATGATTGACAATATAAAACATACTATTTCTCTTAATAATGCACATTTTCCTTGAAGAAATATAACAAATGTAATTTCTAGATAAAATAAATATTAATTGTTTGAGAATTTTAATTTTTTACTGAAATGCTCCATATTTTATGACTTTCACTACGAATAGCAAGTTATATGGAAAATAACTCTCTGGGAAAGTAAGATCAAATTCTAAACTATTACTTAGTGTAAATCTACAGAGTGGACAATTTATCTAGAACTCCGTAATAACGGAGAAACTAAAAGGATAAAAACGAAGCTTTGCACGAAGCAACTACAACGAGAAGGAAATCATTTGCAAATTAAAACAACACCACTGAGTGAACAGAGGTGCCACTCGAGTATAAAGTTATATTTTCTCAGGAGGCACTACATTAAATTATAGCATATTTCAAATTAACATGTTGAATGAAATCTTAAAATGCCACGTTTAATATCCAGTATTGCAAACTAAGTATGCTATAGTACCACAAACATCCAAAATTTGGAAGACTCTATCACACACACGTCACAACGGAGATGGAAAAGACAATGAACATCGGAAGTATTAGTTAGCGTTTTATACCATGGTCATGGTATGACGTATTCAATTAATAGCAATGAAAGGGCTTGAAAATTTCAATTATTTCCAAGATTGTTATTCGGAATCATACTTAGGTATGTATCATATCTAATTACATGTGTGGTTTGCAATTGGCAAACAAATCATTTTGCCATTTACAGCACTTCTATATCTTAACCCTAGATTACAAAGGCGTCGTCTGGCAGACTACGCGACTAGTGCCAAAATCTCACCTCGCCCCCTTCCACTCACCCCCGATTTTCATACTCCATGTACCTTCCTTGTGTGGTTAGACACCGTAGGTCACCGATTGTTGAGCTCGTGTGTGCTTCCGTTTAGCGTAGGTAAGGTGTATTGTTGATTAACTTTACATCTGCTAAGATTCTTTAGAATATATGCTTTATATATACAATCTTTGTGCTTTCGTGTGCTTCCAACTGATGGCAAAAAATGACGGTAAAAAAAAAACAAATTTTGAAATAATTAGAGGAATCCTGATTTTGATTATAGAGCAATTGAAACTTCCCCGGGCCATGAAAAAACGGAAATTCATGAAGACACAGATGCCACTGATGTCGAACCAGATTGCAATTCTGATTAAGAAAATGTGACTAGTCTCGCATGTCTATTCTTTAGCGTGAGTTTAGAGATTCAGAAGAAAAAGAAGATGGTACTTTAGAAAATCCAGTTAAAGAGCCAACCCAATGGCAAGAAGAAGGATTTGTATTTTCTGCCCTGCAAGACTCAGTCATATGACAGTACGATTCTGTGGTCGCTGTTTAGAGGCCATATGTTGAGAGCACCAAGCCAGTATCTTCTGTGAATGTTAAGTCATTTAAATGTATCTTGGAATATGTAGTGCTAAATGGTGCAGCTATTTCTATACATGTTAAAAACTGATAAGACAGGATATGTTGATATTCTACTATGTTTAGAACACCTGTCATACCTTCTATGCCGTTCATGTTCATCCAGACCATTTTGTTTATTCAATGTACTCATTTCTGCAATTTCTCACTGTAAATATGCTTTCTTTTCTTCTTTACTCAAAATAGTCCGTCAGACTACGCCTTTGTAATAACGTTCGGTAAAACCGCCTATGTAATCTGGGGTTAAACAGTTCCGGAGATGTGATAAACATTGCTAAAGTTCGCAACACAACTTAAATGGCGTATTTCTGGACAATGTTTAAACTACTTGTAGTTTTATATTTCTTTTATAGCATTAGAGGAATAACTTCTAGTAGGTGTATTTACAAGTCCTCGTAATTACATGATATAAACAGTTTTACAAACTTCAGGAATGTTTATCATATCCCGGAAACGGTTTAAGAAATCGAACTGTTGTAAACGGCAAAATAATTTACAGATACTCTGCAACCCATACATGTAACTACATATGAAACTTTAATACTTTTCAAACAAAGCCCTTCAAAGAATTAAAAAATTTCAAACCTTTGTATCTTCGTTGCTCTTCATTCAAAACAAGCCATATCATGACCATAGTATCCAACAATACAGTACTTCCAATGTGCATTGTTTCTTACATCTCCGTTGTTGCCGTTGTGATATTATAACTTCCAAAGTTTGGAACACTGAATAATACATGTCGAATTTTAAGTTTCGTTTAACATGTGATTTGAAATATGAAATAATCTGACATAATGCAGTTTGAAAAATATAAATATATACTCGGATGACAACATTGTTCACTGGGTGTTGTTGAAAAGGTAAAATGATTTCCCTCCTTATAGCTACGTTATGCATAGTTTTATTTTTCTCCTTCTTTGCGTTTCTCCGTTATCACGGATGATCCATATAAACTGTCCACCCTATATATATATATATTGTTTGCCTACAGGTTTATAAACCAAGTTTGAAGGATACTTTTCGTTACCTAAGGACCGAAATTGGATCATGCCCACATTCAACTATAAAAGCTAAATATCGAGTATTTGAAATTGGAACCTGTAAGTTGTATAATTCACTTTTTGGTGAATTCGTCGATAGGTAAGCATCTTCTGGATTTCTTATATTATCAGATATATGAATAAAATAATATAAACAACAGACATATACTGCATATATTTTTCCCTTTCTTAAATAACTTTTTAAGAGCTTAACAGCAAGTAGAAATAAAAGCTATGTATATGTGCATGTAATTATATTACGTAAAAATATGTTTTTTCTCCTCATTATTCAAAATATGAAAAGCATTCAGATGACCATTGCTGATACAATGTCAAACAAATGTTATGTCTTATCTCAGCGAAAATAATTATAGAAATGTTGGTCATGATATGTGCTTAATCTCAGAAAACGAAATACTATTGTCACCAATAACAGTGTCAGTTGATTTTAATAAATAGTTAAGTCGGCTCTTTGCACACATTTCCTTAGCAGAGGACGAAATCACCTCTATGACTCCCAATACTCTAGAATGATCTCGACAGGTCACCATTAAGAAATGATGATTAGTCTTAACGCTAACGGAACAGTTACGAATTTTGTGTGAGATTCGATGCAAGAGAAAATACGTACAGTTTTATATAAAATTGTATATCACGGTATAATGTTAGTTTACATGTCTTGGATTCTATATTTTAATTCGTCAAATTTATTCTGTTTGTGTGTAAATCGTGAGAAGTAGATAACCTGCACTAAATGGAAAATAATTGTATTAAGATTTCTGACACTTTAGACATTAAACGTTTTTCTGTCAGTAACTCCTGAATTCGACGCTAGAAATATAGAGCTTCTTTAAAATCTCCCAAGTATAAGCTACTGGTCATTTCTTATAAAACGCAGTAGAAGGCATCCACTAGAAGATCAGTAGCTCAATATACTAATTGTGAACACTACCAAATACACACCAGTAGTGCTTGCACTTTCGATGCTAGTAGCGTTTGCTTTTCGACTGCTGTAATAACATAAAAACTACTTAATTCCGTGTGCTTACTCAAGACTAAATGGAAAAGCTAAGAATCTTTCAATTATTCAAGATAAACATATTTATCTCGCTATGTGATCTATGTGCTTTTAAGCGGTGTACACACGACAAAATGCACCTTGTATAGGGACAAAAATCAAGTTTCTATTTATTACCAATAAGTCAAAGGTTTTACAAAGCAAATTTGCGTTAAAGTCTGTAATTGTTTTTCTTTGCAAGTTTGGTAATAAATGCGCAATCAGATTTGAGAAATTTGATCGCTAATGAAATTACATGTTCATCCGAATGGTGAACACATAATTACAAACATTAACGTATGTTGTGTTACTGAAACTAATCTTCAAAACATATTGCGCATGAAATCTAGAACTACAGTCATTTCGTGTTATATTAGTGTTCTTCGTTCGTTTAATATAACCTGAAAAATTGTGGAATTTAATGCGAACCATTTCTAGAGTAACTGATAAAATAATCATTTCTTGTGAGATCTCTAACAAAAGTTCCCTAGAGCACTGTGTTTGAGTTTCTTCCTTGTGTAAGAAGGTAACATATTAAAATCATAATATTGAAAAAAAACAAGTTCCACAAAGAAATACCTTGTAGAATAGAACATTCTGTGCACAAGGAATACAAGATATCTATCTATCTATCTATCTAATATATATATATATATATATATATATATATATATATATATATATATATATATATATATATATATATATATATATATATATATATAGGGGAAATGGGATAATTGCACGTTGTGTATAATTGCACGCATCCCTGTTTACAAAACAGCAGAAGAAGGAGAAGGCCTGCATGGTGCTCTAACTTTACCAACAACATGCCCAACAAACCTCACTTGAATGGGGGAGCACTGCAGAAAAAACACTGCGGAGTACGACCATATACTGAAAATCTTTGTTTTTCTTCAAAATTTTCAACATTTTTTATTTAGTAGTTAAGTTCAAACTTACTTCTGGGGTACGGATTTTTTGTAGTCATTATGTATGATAGTCAATTTAGAATAAATATAGGGTTAGTATTTTGTTATAATATTTACGCATGCAAGTCAAGAACAAAAAACATCAGGATGGCCTGATTTGTGGTAATAACACGCATTAACACCAGAATGCGTGTGATTAAAAAATGTCTGATCAGGCTTTGAAAAGTGTGGTACGTCCCCCATGAATCAAGATGCTGATTTTGCTTCAAGTGACGGTGTGCGGTAGTCAGACTGAAAGAGTATGGAAGCACACTTTTCTAATGATGGAATGAACTCTACGAAACAAAAATTTAATGACGTTTCTGAACTGTCAGTCGCGAAACTAGGAAAGGAACTTACTAATTCCGAAAAATTCTCCACAATAGTCCCGTTAACAGCAATTCTCCAATTTCTAGGCAAAAACCTTCGTCCGTGAAAGAGAAGAGAAAGCACCAAAGCTCAGAAATTCTAATAGCAATGTGTCGTAAGGCTCTTCTGCAACAAAAAGTGCGAAGAAAGCAAATACGTTTATGGAATATCATCATATGAAAGTTTAAAAAAGAACTTAGCTAAGAACTCAACGGTTTCGTCCTATTACCCTCAGCTGCAGGGTAACTGTATGCAGAGTAAGGTTTCAAATATCCGTCTGCTTTCTTATAACGAAGAGTAATTACGCAATAGTTCCGAGTTATTTCATAGTAAAGATATGTAAGAATGTACAGAACTATTCACTAATTTCTAAAGTGCTCTCACATTGCTGTTCTGAGCAATTAAAAAAACCGCGTGTCATTACATCTTTTCTCCTATATATATATTCAAGGTGTTTCAAAACAACACCAATAACGTTTGAGAGATGATTCCTGACACCAACATTAGACAAAATGTATAGACCAACTTACATGCTCAAATGCTTCCCCTTGGAATTATAGACCACTGAAAACATGAAAACATGAACTTTGAAAGTCCATAGCTCTAAAACTATGGGGCCTACCGTACTGTGGTCAAGACTTTACTTAGGAACTAAGATGTACACTATCCGAAAATGCAGGTTTCAGAATCCAAAGATACTCACGCAACAATTTTTATAGACAAAGTTTTGCTTCAAACATATGATATTAAGTTTTCACGAAATACCTCTATAACAATTGTTGTGGAATTACCGGAGAATTGTGAAACTTAGATATTTGGATAACCATATACTAGTTTCTAAGTAAAGGCCTGACCCGACTGTGGTGGTTTTCATAGTTTTTGATCTATGGACCTTTAGAGTTAACTTTTTCATGTAACTTTTGGTGAGTGATATGGTACCCTTTTATACTATCTATTTGTGAGTTACGTGTAACAATTGCTGTCCATTTCCATCAAAGAGCACATGTAAATTTTGTTATTAGATTAGCATGTGTATTTGTTGGTATATTTTGGGAGCAATTTCCTAATTGTACCCTGATTGATCTTTACTGTCACAGCTGGGAAGAGCATACTCTAAGTATAATTCATTATCATCACTGACTGTCTCTGGGGAAAGATGCTCTTGTTCATGCCAACCGTATATTTTCTATAGGAACAGAATTTGTGGTTAAATATAAAAATAAAATTGCAGATAATTGGGAATTGATGTAGTAACGATTATACAAAAATTAACACAGACAATGCCGCTTTCGAAATATCCACCCAAAGTTCGTGTGACCAGTTGTAGATTATTGGGGGAAGATGCGAAGGGACAGCATTAATAAATCTGATTGTTAAATGATCATATATCTTATGAATATTTGATATTTGTGTAGAGAGGAGACAACAACTTATAATAAGAATTAGTCCCATGAAGAATGTCCACAAACTATACTTGATATCTAGGCTACTTATTGTGTTGAAGATTGTGACTTGGAAGATCAACATGAAATCCTTAGTTGGTACCGACATGAAAACAATAGTCACATATAACCTAGAGAAAAATGACTTGTTTGAAGCAAAACGCACTACATGACATACAAGAAGGCATAATAGCAGAGACGTTTTCCACTAGACATGTTGGTGCGCTTATGTCTTCAAATCGCGTCTGCGCTTAGGTGACTGACTATGTGTTTCTAGGTATTGTAGGATTTAGACTTCTCGGCTTTCGGCATCTATGCCCATGTTAGTCCGTCAGTCCGAGTGGTCAATGATCTAATCTCGGGGGCTCTTCGGTGTAGAGGTTAGGACCCCTTTATGGGAAATGGCATTAATATTAAAATTCTTAAAACTTTCAAAGTTTTCGTCTATTTTAAAGGGCTGTTTGGCTTCATATTAAAGTGTTGGTTCCAAATGACAATTTCTGTCCGAGTAGAGAATGATACAATCTCAGGGGCTCTGCAATGCAGGAAAAATAATGACGTCTATATCGTGATCCTGTTGGTGA
This sequence comes from Thermobia domestica, assembly GCF_964235325.1. Taxonomy (NCBI): domain Eukaryota; kingdom Metazoa; phylum Arthropoda; class Insecta; order Zygentoma; family Lepismatidae; genus Thermobia; species Thermobia domestica. The sequence continues at coordinate 245,078,508 of NC_137456.1, read as the reverse complement.
TATCACGGTCATGACCTAAATATAGTACAAAGTAAACGCCAGATCTCGTAGCCGAGTGAACTAGTTCAGCATGCTAGTAAGAAAAATTGGTTTTGGCGTGGTGTCAAACCCTGCCTCGGAAGTTATTTTTATTATTTTTTTAAAATATAACACTTCTTTCGTTAAAATAAGATTAAAAATAATATTCAAAAAATGATTTAAAGATTATTTTTTAAAATTTTCATTGAACTTCTTTCATGAAAATAAGTTTGCCCTTGTACTATACAGATCCATAGCAACATTAGTAGTAGTAGTAATAATAAAAGTATTAGTAGTAGTAGTAGTAGTAGGAACGGGTTAGAATGCAATTCAGCTTTCATTTGTTTTCGTGCGATGTTGCCAAACATAACTCTCTTATAATGCCTTCTGGCTGAGTGTGTTTCGAAAAGATGCTTCCTCTTCGGGGTGAAATTCCAAGATTCAGCATTGGCTTGGAGTTTTTGCTATTAATATCCCTTCTAACAATATTGGCAGTGGACAAAAATTACCCGTGTTGAATCTTTTCACTCCTAATTTAGTTATTTTACTTTATTATTTATCGAATATATTGAAAATATATTTGTCAGCAGTCAAGTATGCAGGAACTTATTTCGGGAGTGGTCCAAAGCTATTTGGGGGACCGACTTTAATATTAGGATAAATTATAATAACATCTTTAAAATTAACTCCCAAAATTAGTTAAAATTACAGAAAATTTGGGGTGTCAGAGGGGTGCCAACCCCATGAACCAATGCCTAAATTCTTCCTTGTTTGTCAGTAACGTTTCCTCATTTTGAAACAATTAGAAATTTCTAATATATAAAGGAAAAAGAGTTATTTTCAATAAAGTATCACTTCAAAGAGACGCGACATTTTTATTGCACATGGTGGTACCTCACCTTTACAAGGACAAAAATTCCTTACCTTTCGTTCTTGCTATTGCGCTCTGTCGAAAGGTTAGGTTTGTAAAATATTACTCCTAGGAACAAAGGTGATTGGCAGATAGCCAATCACTGAAGAGAACTCGACAGAAATGAATGCTGAACTTTCGTTTATAGCTACCCTTTGGTGATTTGCCCTCAAGGTGAATCGGGTGTAACTCAGTTCAGACCCTGTTCTTAAGCCGTGTTCGTATTACTTCGAACAGTTTTGACTTTTTTCCAACCTCCATAGGAACAGACAATCAGGGCCAATCATAGCATATATTTAAGCAAGTATATTTGTCGTGAAATTATTACGCACATTACCCAAAAACTCTTAATATATGAACCTATACATTTATTTATATATAATAGATAAAGCACAGAGTGGAAACCACCTATCGAAAGAATAAATTAACAGCACTATCATAATGAAAAGTTTGCTTCGTAATATAACAGACTTCTTTAGCGTAGTACATCGAACCTCTGTTGGTCAGAACAACTAGTCTGTACGAATTAGGTTATTAGTTCGAGCCCAGTACGAGTAAGGGTTTTTGTTACTATTGTTTCCTCTTTTTATGTGAGGAAAAATCGAATTCTGACATCGCGATGTCAAATGTATTTGGTTACGTAACTTTGTCTTAGCTAAACTTTAAATATCAGTAACCGTCGAACTTATTTCACTAACCGATCAGTTACTCAACGTTTCAAACAGGTCAAAATAGTAGCATAACATGTAGATAACCTCTCCTCCGCAGGCCTTAGTAATGCGTCCGTACTTTCAGGGGCGGACCAAGTGCCGGGCAAAGCGGGCTACTGGCCAGGGTGCTAGAGTCACAGGTACGCCAAAACGAGCCTCAAAAAGTAAATTTTATAATGTTTACTGGCTTCTTTGGTTTATATTCTTGTAAATTAGTGGCTTTTAAATAATTTTTTTCTATTTCACCATGGAAGAAGAGAGTTTCATAGTACTAAGAGGGCTGTATCGACAAATGGAGAGATGGCATGTAGAATAAAGAGTGGAGGAGGAGTAAGTATTCTTTGTTATTTTGTTTGAGTTTAGCGTTCCACGGTTATGCCTTAATGGTGGAAGGAGATGTGGATATCGATTATACTGGAATCCGAACAACTTTTATCGTTCAGCAGTAACCCACCGGGAATTGGACCCGAAACCAAAGAAGGCAGGCGTGCTAGCCACTAGACCAAGCAGGGGGGAAGGAGTTGGTATTGTTTATAGCAGACCATATTCTTTGTAAAGCTTTTCTAGGTAATGAATGCCTTTTTGAAAACTCGGTTTAAAATGTTAAAAACACTATGATAAAATGTAAAATATAGGCTAGTATTGGATGGGAGGGCACCAAAAGTCACTTAACCCGGGTAAAAAATTTGGCCTGGTCCGCCCCTGCGTACTTTCTATATAATTTTTGGGCTTTGCAGCTTGTGCGGTCCTCTCGCCACAGGGTTGCTGGGGCGCTATTACCCCTATGCTTCGAACGTAATTCAATAACTGTTTTAAAAATTCTATCATCAGCGTGCAAACGGGAATATATATTTTTCTATTAGTTTCATAGAACTTTCACCCAGAACGCCAGATGCAATTCTTTAGAATGGGCTCTGGCTAAGTATAAGGTGGATGTGATGTTTCCTAAGTAAGCTCCTTTCAGAAAGTTTGGTATTTTTTAACGATTATGTAAATAAACATACTCATCGTTATTAGCCCGACAGCGAACCATCCTGGACAAATCCCTCTAGAGCAACGATAGAATAAAGTTGTAATCTGGTCGATGACCCGCTCTCGCCGCTAAGCACATTCGGCGTGCATTTAATTATATAATTCTTTCCCCCTCCTTTTCAACTCAACGTTGCCGATTCCGATATAAATTTCTACAATCTCGTATTAAAGATTAATATTTGTATTATTTTTAAGATGGTGTAACTTTACGCCTTAAATTAAAACAACACTACTAATTTGCTAAGACTCTTTAGAACAGGTAGAAAATGTGTAGTTTGATTCTTTATTTTGTTTAGTAGTAATCGTGCAGGAATTGCACAGTTTATACCACTCACCTAACATTGTTAGGGTCATTAAAGCTAGGAGACCCAGGTGGGCAGGCCAAGTAGCCAGAATGGAAGAAAGTAGGAACGCTTTCAAAATTTTAGCTGGAACCCAAATTGGAAAAAGACCATTAGGAAGATCTATGCATAGATGGGAATTCAACATTAAGATGGATCTTGCAGAAACAGTAATGCAGGATAGAAACTGAATCCGGTTGGATAAAGATAAAAGTCGGTGGAGATATTTTGTGAAAGCGGCATTAAACTTTCGGGTTGTATAGTCCATAGAGCTAATTAGTTAGTTAATCGTGGAGACTCTCATTTACATGTTTCTTTCCTATGTTTTCCTACAAAATTTTATTTAGCTTAATCATGTAGACTTAACCGCATAATTGTTATCGTATCTTAATGATGATATTGGTAAATTTACAAAATTGACCATGTTTTCTTATCAGCAGTAGAATTGCTGAATGAACAAGTACTGTCTATGTCCATTCTTAACGTCAAACGGTCAATGAGTGACATGTTGCTGTCGTACAAATGATGTAATTACGTCATAGTATCACTAAGCCTAAAAGATGGAAAGAAAAACAGAGATTGGAATGTTCTTCTCTCTCCCGTATATAATAACCTTTTGAGATAACTCACCTTAGAGTTACTAAACAAATCTAAACTTTAGATAATTTGTAAACTACATAATTGCTTTCGTCCAATAATAAGAAAACGTGTAAAATGCCATAAAATCTCAAACGCTCCCAATTGCTCTTTTTTTTCCAGTGCATCCTTTGGAAATGCGAGCGCACCCTGTGGTGCTTTAATGCTCACTTTGAGAAGTACTGTTTTAAATTACTTAGAATAAAGTTGAAATAATAGTGGCTATGTCAAAGCGACAAAGCAATTTTTACTGCTTATTATGTAATTACAAGCCGAAAGCACCCCAGTAGCACCTGTCGGTGCGCCGTTGATGGGTAAATGGAAAACTGCGACATCGATCCATATGGATCTCGAGATTGATCCTCCTAGAACGGTTAACAAGTCGTCCCATTACGGATGGCGCGATGTCAAACTACTAAGAATGATACAGGCTAGGTAAAACGACATTGGACGTCATTGCCCCATATCGACTGCTACATTGGCTTAAATCGTCTTATAGTTACGTTAACACACAAATTCCGAAAGAAATTAGTAATTTACGTTCCAATTCGGCAGAATCTGCACAAATCAATAAATATGAGTTATAACGTTTATCGACATGGGTCTGTAAGGAGACCCATTTGGCCTCTGCTGGGCACACTTAAATTCTACATGATCGATATGCAAATTACTAGGACACCATGAGTGACAAGGAAATTTTTGCTACTGGTGCATTTCACACTCAATTAGTTACCCCATGCTATAAATGACACCAACTCTTAGTGGCCCACTTGCCGGTAAATGGCGATCGACGATATAAAGACGCGTCGAAGGATTGCCGCTAGTTTGCCATTAGGGTCAGGGGTTCGTCGAGTCGAATCAGATATCTAGAGTCGAGGGTATTGAAGTTATCACCGCGTAACAACGAGGACTTAATTTTGGTCCGAGCTCCTTCGATTTGGCGCGGAGAATCCCGAAGGGACCAACACGAACTATCGCCAGTCATATGCGTGCGGTTATTATTATATTTTTTTTACCCTGACGAATTGCAATTATAGGGACAATATTTGAGATCCGTGGGTCAAGAGTAACTCCTGCCTTTACATCATGAAGTGAAAAATCTTGAGATGGATGCGTATAATTGTATGAATTTAGATGGCAACTGTTGCCAATCACTAGTAAGTGCATATGGCAGAACTATGAAAAAAGTAAATAGACGTTTGCCCTTTTGTTATAAAATTACATTGCAAGTGAATTTTATCTGATTCCAGACAGTTATTGTCAAATATACATGGATAAAGGAGCACTCTGATTAGAAATATTAAAAAGACTTCAACGGCTTATCACTCTAAAAGGTGCGCTGGTTTCATCGCTACAGTGGCGAATTCGGAAGAATACGCGACTAGTAATACTAAGGTTGGTGGTTCGCGTCCGGTACGGAGAACTATTATTTACTTTTTCAAAAAAAATTTAGACTCACTTCAATGCAAACAAATTACTCATGTAGGCGATTTAACATATATTTTGGGGAATAACATGGTGGTATAATTTTATGAACACAAGTGAGGCCACCGCCGATCGTCGCTGTGGGGCCGCCAATTTTGGTGACGTCACTGATTACCTATCGGTGGTCCACAGACGCTCACGGTATGGAGTTCTCTCATATGACATCTTTCCCTTTCAGAGAAATTTACAAAAGGGTAAAGGGTGCAAATTTGCATTCAATGTTTATTAGTTTGTTAGAATGGAACAATAAGTTATTGTTAACCTACAAAAAATATCAAACTTTGGACACATACGTCCTTTTCACAGAAAACGATTGTATATAAAACATATCATGATGAGAAGTTAAGCATAATCATTCCAAAATGAGTTATTTTTAGATGGAATATTTTCACTAGAGGTTTGCTCTGTGGCGGTGAATAATCCTCATTCTTTTTTTAAATAAAAAAGCAGTTGAAATGTATTTGGATAGAGAAAGGAAATAAAAATAGAAAAGAAAGATACATTAATTAAAACACGAAAGTATCTATGGAAGCACAACACGTTTACTTGAAGAGTTAACGGAAACTACAGTAAATTATACATTACAAAACGCTTTGCCTAGACAAGGATAAAGGAAGACTATTTTCGATACTTCACGGTTTATGCGAACTGTTGGTAGACCAACAAAATAGCTCAAGCATTTGGCATTATGATTGTAATCTAAAGGACGTAGATTCATGTCGCCGTTTTCGTTTTCTTTATGATGCTGCAATTGACTATGACTTGCAAAATAGTTTATTAATAGACACACATAAATCAGTAAAAATATCGAAAGTGATAGAATGCGTAGGTTAAAACAAAATACATAATTGGACGCGGCGTCTGAACCAAGAGTCCATTAAAACATCCATGTCTTGTAAAAACCAGCCAATGAATATAATTCTTTCTATTGGTGTGAATATAAATAATACATTTGTCTCAGACAAGCCAGCAGCGCAAATCTGTCTTCAACATTGGGGGGACAAGTAAGAAAGTTTCTTTTTTTCTTTATCTCTTTCTTTTCTTTTTGTTAAGCGATGCTCAAAATATTTGTGTAGTTGAAAAACAATCCAGTGGGGGATCAGGGAGCAGAGTTGGCCTTAACATTGGGAGGCGGGCAGATTTGAAGCTTATGCTTAAGCTTATCAATTTCATCTCATTTTCTTTTCTGGCCATCGGACACAAATCATCACATTTTTTTTCAAAAAGAAAAACACATTTCAAATCGGATATTTGGTGAGACAGTCCCCCAGTTCCAACATTCAAGGAGACATGTCCCTCACATCCCCCTTGAATTTCCGCCAGTGGACAAGACGTGAATAACTATTGTTATTTTGAAAAATGATTTCTACTCTATACTCTTAGGACCACTCTTTTTGTAGATTAGAAACCTGTTTGTAATGTCTTCATATAAACTGTATATGAAATTTCATAATATTCGCTCCTGATGCACATTGCATTACTAGAAAAAATATTCTCGTTTTCACGGTAGTAGCATAATTATTGAAAATGTTAGTGAATTAAGTCAGAGAGTGCTTGATATGTTCAGTAATTGATAAGCTAGTTAAACGTTTTGTACGGTTACTAACATTTAAAGTTTAACTAAGACAAAGTTACACAACTAAAAATATTGCAAAACGTCCGCCTAATACAGTTTGTAAAACAAATTAGAAACCACGAGGGGTCTCTCGCGTCCCCTCCCTCTTCTACTATTCCTTTGCATTCCGTTTCAGCGAAATGAGGCTTGCCTGGGATATCCTATTTAGGGAAAATCCCGTTTATTTTTTCTGGGCAATCCCGCTTTCTTGAAGAATCTCGTTCTCGCGGGAAAGCCCATTTTCTCGAAAAATCCCTTTTTATGGTAAATCCCGTTTTTATGAGGAACCTCCCTGTTAAGAAAATTCCGTTTTATAAGGAATCATACTTTAATGGTAATACACACTGTTTTGGGTAAACTCCACTTTGAGGATATCCGTTTTCCTGGGCAATACCCACTTAGAAAATCCCCACTTTTGCGAATACGCGCTTTCTGAGGAATCCCAACTTTCTGCGAAGCACCACTTTAATGGGGAATCACTACTTTTTGTGGAATTCCACTTCCTAGAGAGACCTTGTTTTTTTGGGAATTCCCACTTCCTAGGGAGTCCGTATTTTTCTTATTGGGGAAATCCCGTTTTCCTAGGCATACCAAATTTTGGGAGAATCTTACTTGGGAGAATTCCACTTTTTGGGAATCCCTACTTTCTGGGGAATCCCGCCTCTCTAGGAATCCATACTTTCTAAAGAATCTCCACTTTCTGGGAAATACCTACTTTGGGGGAATTTCAACTTCTTATGGACTTCCTACACTTTAGGGAACCTCACACTTTGGAGTATGGCCACTTCAGAGAATTCCCAATTTTAGATGAATCTCCACTTTCTTTAGTCCCTTCTTTTTGGAGAATTCCCACTTTCTAGGTAATCCGCACTTTCTGCGGAATACTCACTTCCTGGGAAGTCCCTACGTTTCTGGAAATAATAATTTTCTGGGAATTCATCATCTTCTGAAATTTCCTCTTTTTGAGCAAGTCTCAATTTATGGTAATTCCAACTTCCTAGAAGTCCCTATATTTGCGGGGTTTCCTACTTCTGTGGAATCCCCACTTTTCGCCAATTTCCACTTTTGGGGCCATTCCGTAACAAAATGACAAAACAGAGATAAATATCTATATAATAGGAAAATCTGTTACCAAACTGTCCAAGCAAATGGATTGAGTACATTTTAATGATTAGCGCTGTGAAAACTATTATATTTCTTTTCTAAATTACAATTACAATTAAATGGAAAGCATTTGTCATTTACCAGTGAACAAGTAAAAATGAATATCTCACTTTTACAGGATTCAAATCCACTTTCCGCTACCTCCTGCTTACAGACTCGCTGCTCTAACTAACTTTTCTAAAGCTCTTTATTTGGAAATCAATTATACGGAGATAGGACATGCGTAAGTAGCTCAAGATAGGACATGCGTAAGGAAAAGAAACAGTAAAAAAGACAAATATACATTTGCGATAGTCGGACAAACATTATACACTTAAGGTAATATAGTTAAAAAGTTTGCAAAATACTTTCGTTTATTAACATAAGAAATGTCGTGAGCACAATAAGGGAGGTAACCAAAGTAAATATCAAAGTAATACGGACCTGATGTAGTTAACACATACGTCGTTATTTCGTTAAAAGTTCTGTTTGTGGACTTAATCCATTTATCTCAATGAAATAAATCAGATGGTTACTGATATTTAAAATTTAGTTAAGACAAAGTTACCTAACCAAACACATTTTATATCACGATGTTACAATTTAATTTTTCCTGATATAAAAAAAAGAAAACCAATGATAATAAAAACCATTACTTTTACTGAGCTCTAAGGAACAACCTCCTTCGTACAGACTAGTTGCTTTGACCAACTGAGTTTCGATCTTTTACGCGAAAGAAATCACTTATATTACGAGGCATTCTTTTCATTAGGATCGTACTGTAAATTTATTCGTTTTGAAACAAATGCGTCAAAACTGCTCGAAGTAATACGAACACGGCTTATGAACACGCACAGAACTGAATTACCACTCGATTGACCTTGAGGGCAAATCACAAAAGATTAGCTATAAACGTAAATTCAGCATGCATTTCTGTGGAGTTCTGTTCAGTAGTTCAGTATTCTGTGCAGTGATTGGCTAGCTGGTAATCACGTTTATTCTTAGGAGTAATATTTTACAAACAAACGCTGAAGGTGTAATCATTCGTTACAGCGCAATGGCAGAGAACGCAATTGAAGGCATCCCTTCCCTTGTTAACGTGGGGTACAGTGTCTCGCAAGCAGCAGTAAGTATTGGCATTAACCCAAGAAGAGCTCAACGCTGAGTGAAGCGTTACCGAGAAACTGGGGAAGCTGGTAGACGCCCTGGTTTCGGGTGGAAACCTGTGGCAACAGAAGAGCAAGACCATCGGCTCATTGATGTTACACAGCAACAACCTCACACGACCTCTCGACTGCTGAGGCGAATAGCAAATTTCCCAGCTTCTAGGTTCACTGCTATAAGAAGGCTTAGAGAAGCTGACCTTTTCGCTCGTGGTGCTGCTCAAAAGGAAGTCCTCTCAGTAGGTCACATTCGACTGCGACTTGAATTTGCAGAAGCGAACAGGCATCGCAACTGGAACGAAGTTGTTTATACCGACGAGTGCGTGTTCGTCTCTGAAAATTCAGGACCAGTAGTTGTATATCGTCCATATGGAACCAGGTATGACCAACGATACATCATTCACAGAGGTCACTGTGCTCGTGTGTCGGTGTCGGCCTGGACATTCTTAACATCAAAGGGCCTAGGAGTACTCCATCGGATAAAGGGACGTTTGACGGTTGCGCAGTATTTGCACATTCTCCAGAATGTCATGCTGTCATCTGTTAGAGAACATTATCCTGATGGCGTAGTCAACTTTCAGCAAGACAGATCTCCCCTCCACACATGTCGGGTAGTTGATAATTGGCTAGCAGAACTGGCTGATTTAGATGTTCTTAATTGGCCTCCAGGTGGAGCTGACATGAACCCGATCGAAAATGTGTGGGCTGAGGTGAAAAGAGTGATTAAGGAACGGTTTCCTAATCCGCCACCCACGACACAAGCTGCTCTCTGGAACTTAGTGGAAGACGCATTGGAGGAGGTTGCGCAAAGCGAAAACTTTTTCCGTCGTCCCATTGATGGGATGCTGCGAAGAATACACGCGGTTATTGATGCAGATGGCCATTCGACGTCTTATTAATTTGGAGACGAGCTTACATAAAAGAGCACTTTTGAGGGCTACATTAATAAATTCCCAAAAAATAGAAATAGAAATTGCAACTTCTAACAAGAAGCGCCAAATGTAGAAATCTTAAACTTAACAAAAAATAATCTAAACACTTACCCACTGGGAATTGAACTAGCGACCGTTCGTTCAAGAGTCCCACGCGCTAGCAACAAGACCAAGGGAGTACGCTATCAAGTAACACATTCAAACTGTCCTACTAAGAATCCTTTCGTAATTTAGTGACATGTTATACAAGTATATTCTAAAACTAAGTCTAGGGATATGAACTGGTAATAAATATTACAGAAGACAACATATAGGAACTACAGTTACGAGTGAAGTTAAATCTTTATTTATTGCAAAGTCGATATAATCCTCAATTACACTCTCGTTGTTGTTTCACTGTAATTTAGAAAGGAGGGTTTTGTTTATTTTTATTTACTAAAGAATTGCTGATACTTCCTGTATATCCGAATTGCATTCTAATATTTGGCAATGACTGAACAGTAGTGATACCAATAGCAATGGAAAATGGAATACCGGGTTCAATTCCTGCCGAAAGCTCATGTGGTTCGGATTTCACATTAAGCTATAGGTACGCGTTTCATATAGCCTCTCTGTGGAACGGAACGCTACACAGAAATCAAACCAAATAACAATGGAAAAGGAAGAGGAAGCAAAAAACGCTGAGAATCTATATTAGTAGTGCTTGTCCAGCATTTTCCTAGTGAAAAAGAGGAAAAGATTCGAAAACGCTTACTTGTTAGTTAAGACTGCTCGCCACCGAACGTAAAAGTGGCTTGTGATACAAAAACGTCCTTATGCTCGTTAGCACTTCTACGTAATGTGTGCAATTTAAAACAAAAAAGTCTAAATTGCCTCTTCTAATATCGTGATCCCTTTGCAATAGGTAGATTAAAACCCCCCACGTAAACGCTTCTTAAGAACAGAAACTTAGATATAATAGATGCTGGCAACAGGATGTTATAAAGAGGGATTATTATAGGAAATAGGTTGAGAAACACTGATATAAATTAATAACGAGGACCTAATGAAAAGTAAATAATAAAGGTCAATACAATAAAATTGAAGAATATTTAAAACAAACATAATTGTTTTGTTTTATATGATCAAAAATAATGGGTGTGCCTGATTGGATTAGATAGTATGGCACAGTGCACCGAGGTCTATCTCTTAGGATTTACGTTCTAGTAGTAGACCACGGTCGAGTTGTTGGCCATCCCTGATGAAAGTAAAAAAAAAAAAAAAAAAAAAAAAAACATTGACAATGTCATATCAAGCCTCCTGCACCATTTATTTAATTCTCCAACATTTTAAAAATAATTTTTGTCACATCTAAGTATGCAAAATTAATCGTCTAACTTTCACGACATTTCCATTTCTTACTGTACTAAAAGGTTTACGAAATTAAAAACAGTTATTCAAGCAACCATTTTGATCTCAGACCATAGATCTATATTAACATCATGGTATAGTGGCTTCAGAAGAAATTAGAGCGGTGCCTAGAGTAAAGAAACTTTAGAATTATTACTGCGCAGACCGCGAAATTATAAGAATTAATAAAAGAAATATATATTTTTAAAACCGCTGAGGATTGTGGGTGTTTTATCGACATTTCTCACTCATAAAAATGTGAGAGTGATTCAATGCTGCTATTCTTAGTCAATGTAAGTGTAGAATACTTAGTTACTTTTGTCTTCTCAAACACATATTTTATTGCTAAGTAAATATATGAGGCGCCTTGAATCAAATCCCGCCAAACCCTCTAACAGACATTACTGCAATATTCACAAAAACTGTCACAGACAAACCCTTGTAAATAGAAACATATTTTTTTAAACCAGAGATGTTGTTAATTGTATTGTGACATAGTGACAAAATATAAACACAAAGCAATAATAATTTTAAATATAAGGAAAAATAGGAAATTGGGATGTGGCGGGCTTGGTACTGAATGAAGAATTTAGCGGCATTTGGTACTGAAAGGATTTGACTGGTATTGAAAACCAGAACCAAATTTATGCTTTTGATTCAAGCAGGTTTTAAAACTAAGTACGATTTAACAATAAAAGAGGGTAAACCAATAATTTATGACAAAATGGAATGTAATAATAAAAGGTAAAGTTGAAAAATACTTTATTGTGTTGTCAAAATTAGATTACACGGACATTTGCAAAATTAAAACTATCTCAGGTTTAAGAACATAATGTTAAACCTTAGGAAGAGTGGCTCTTTACATTATTTTTCTAGACGATATCAGGATTATCTTCTTCTTCTTCCTCGACTAAGAATCAACACATGATGTCTTTTTATTTTGCTTCAAATTGATACATTCATGGGGGTTGAATTTGAAATGAATCTTTTTCCTAGCTGCCTAGCTTCTTTTGTACCTTTATTTGTTTCTATTTTCCGATTTTTAGTTGGTACAGATACCCCTTTGTCATGAATTGTATCATGCTTAGAAAGGATGTTCTCACATTGCTCTGATCATACAATCGTGTCTTTCTGTTTCCAGCCTTTTTCCATTAACCCAAATCGCTAGGCATTATGGGAAGTTACATGACCGAGCCGGGAACTCTCATTGGCTGCGTTGGATGTGGGAGAGTTTGAAACCAAGCATAGATTAGCTCGGTTCGGATCTGGCGGATTTTGAAACCAAGCCACATTTTCAAGATTACTTTACAGTAGAATGTGGCAGGGTTACTCACAAACTAATTTTTTTCTTTGAATTCAGCAGCTGTATGATGTATGAGTCAATATCTTTGAAAAATGTTTTAGGCTGGGTTTTATTCAAGAAGCTTCACATTTCATAATAGTTTATTATGCGAATTTGAATAACTCAAATAAAAAATGTGAGTCTGAGCATAGCTCTAGGTCAGTATTTTACATATCTTTTGTAAAAAAAAAATATATAGTATTAAAGATTTTAATATGGAAAAGCACTACACTTAGTTAACAAACTTTCTAAATGTTACAATCCGTCCTAGTGTACGTTATTTTTATTAGGAAATAACTAACTCCCCTTTAAACAACATAAATCAACATCTAAAACTGTATCATGTAATATAATTTAAAATATATATTATTACGAATTTGCATGAAAGTGACTCATTTCTTGAAATTTATACACAATTATAAGCCATCATTCTCATTTTAGCGTATTCCATAGTGAATCATTCTATGATGTCATTAATGAAACAGGAAGATGTAACAAGTATATAAATACAGTTGATTTAAGAGACTCCGTTGCTATGTATGTTCTATCGGATTCCTCTCCCACAGTTAAGGTAATAAAATCTTTTTGTTACCCTCTTATCAATAATCAATTTTTTTCTGTTTTTTTCTATTAGTAAATAACAAGTAGTAGAATAGGGTATGGGTATCAATTTCAGGTAAGAGAAACGGCAATCTGATGGTAACAGTGATTTTATTATGTGTACAGTTATCTGTCACGAACGAACAAGAATAATTTTCCTCAAATAAGTTCATTATACCTTGTAATGATGGAATATATGATTATGTCAGTACAAACAACGAAACTTAACTTCGTCTTTGAATTGAATTTGTGGAACTTTTAAGTCAGTCAAGATATCCAAATACATTAGGCATTTAGTAAAATAGTCAAATATATTAGGTTTGTTAATGCAGTCTCCTCAATGTAAATTTGATAGAAAAACGGAGGATGAGAACTGCAAACAGAAAACCACAAATAAATATAGTAAAAGGTAGAGATCAAGAAGAAAATGAAGAAGAATGCAGTTTACTCAATACATAATAGAAATAGACAAACACACAATAAAAACAGGAGCGCTCTTATATGCTAAGTTCGACGCAATAATAAAATCACCGGAATATGTATAATTAATCATCTATCATGCATGCAGCGTTTAAATGTGTAAAACACTGGTTATCTGTTTCGAGTGTTCAGGAAGTTTAGTTCTTTTTGTCCAAGAAATATCTAAAAAGAAAACATTACTACAGTATCAGAATTCTTTCGACGTTTAGGCTTTTAGTATTTAGATTTCTAGGCTTTCGACATGTATGGCCATTTAGGCCGTCAAAAATGCCAAAGTTATTTACTTATGCAAAAATTCTGCCAAAGTTATATACTTATACAAGGTGGTCCGGAAGTGGGCTTACCGCCTTTAGTTTCAACAATATATTGTTAGTTATGGTAGAATATCTGTAACTCCTTTTCTTCAAGTCTAAAGAGTCTTAAGAGTCATTAACATCGGTACGATCACCATCCATGTCGTAACAAAGCTGAATTCCGCGCGAAGTTTTCGCAGATGTTTTGGGGAGATACTAAGGATCACTAGGGTGGAGGCGTGTTCCACAGCTGCCGTCAGATGGGGACTTCGGAATCGGCATCGTGTCGTCAGATCGGGACATCTTGGAGGCGAGGCAAAGGGAACTAGTGATGATGCACAACCTTTCCAATCCAGCTGTCAGGAAACGGCTGATTCAGGTATTTGTGCACGTGCATCATGAAGTGCGATGGTATTCCACTTGCTGTATCACAACAGTGCCAAGCAACATCACCAGACAATGCCGGGCAATGTTACAAAACAGATGTGGGTAAAACCTAAAACCGTCAGAAAATACCAATTAGGCATACACCCTCTTCCGGACCACGCGGTATCATCATAAAATTAATATGAAACACGTTTCGAATCGAACAAAAAATACCTAGATCTTTGCACGTGGAGACAAAGAAACCTAACGTGAACACACTAAGGACTAATCTTTTAACGTGTATTGATGCTGCTTCAGTGCTAAAGGTGCTCGGCCAGTAAGGTGAAGGTCCTAAAATCGGTTCCATGGAGGACAAGTATATTTTCAATTAAGAAGTTTTGGTGGCGATTGATCTGTGATGAATCACGTTTTATTATTTTCAGATATTTGAATACTCGGATGTTTCAATATTTGAACAATCAAATCTTCAGGAATAATTTTGCAAAGATATTGCGGTTTGGTTTAGTGTTGTAAACCAGAAGTAGAATCTCTCCTCTGGTTACCAAAACAGCACACAATCGAGACAAGAGTTAACATTTTACATTCGAGACGAGACAAGGCTAACTCAAATTATCGTCTAACCTTCGAGATGAGAATCGAGACGAGACGAAAACTATCGTAAACATTTCTCGTATTATCTCGATTCTCGGAATATTGTATGTCTATTCTTTAAGTAACAGTTGCTCTGTAGACTGAATCTTATACGATATTTTGTAACTTTGCATTTCTGAGGTCGTCGAATTATGGGCTGTTTATTTATATTTTTGTAGCAAAACAATTAAAATTACTTCTGCATATCCTAAAAATTACTTTATTAGTAGCCTTACTGCTCACTGATATTCAGTTATTTCCACTACGGTTATATTTCTTAAAACGTACAGTAGAATATTTTCTACATAAACCTTTAGTGGAATGCTTTCGTTTAAAATTTGACTAGTAGAGTTTTAAATCTCTGCATATATAGTATTATAAAAAGGTTTACAAGTTCAAATGTTTACAACATTTTGGAATTCACACCTTTTACGTAGGAAACACAGGCATTTTATCTTTTCATGACGAATTGTTCCTAAAATGAGCTCCGGGTAAAGAGTAACCCCTGCCTCTGGATCATGAAGTGACAAATGTTGAGAAGAGTGTACTTGTACGAATTTAGATGGCAACTGTCGCCGTAGAAAGTGAATAGGCTTATGGGAGAATTATGAAATGAAGTAAAGAGACACGTGCCATTTTGTTAGAAAGTTACAACAATGCGAATACATTTTATCTGATCCCAAACGTTTGTTGTCGAATATGGACGGTTAAGGGAGGACACTGATTAGCTCAATTAAAACGACGTGAACAATGTATCCCTCTCAAGCAATGTGAATGCGCACCCGAGAAAAAGACGAAAGAAAGTGCGACTAGTAATCACAAGGTTGGTAGTTCGCACCTATCTATGAGAACATGTTATTTTCTTACTTTTTAATTTTTTTTAGACTCGCCCTAATATAAACAAATCAGACATATTGGCGATTTAACTTTTTGGGGGGAATAATTTGTGATTCGTTAGTGTTCCGTCGCGTTATCTGTCGTTATTGGGCTAGTGCTGGTATAATTTTCAAAACGAAAGTGAGGCCATTGGCCAAGTGGGACCAATAGTATTTGCGAGGGCCCCAATGCTAAAGGGTGGCCTATTATTATTATTATTATTATTATTATTATTATTATTATTATTATTATTATTAATATTATTATTATTATTATTATTATTAAAGTTTTGTGGATTTAATGGTTCACTTTGTAAGGAAAAGGGTAGCCGCTTTCTTTATGGTTGTTTCAGTCGTAGCCCGCTCATGTCTGGACCTTCTGCCCTGAATCTATCCCAGTTACCCCGTGTTTCCTCGGGGTTCTGTTCGTTCCATTTTCCTCGTTCCACTATTTCTTTCACTCTCAACGACTCCTTTACCTTAGCCGACATAACTATGGAACGTAAAAGTTAACAAACATAAAATTCGCACTGCTCTTTGATTTCAGTATCCTTATTTTCTACATAAAAGTTTAGTGAAAACCTTTCATTTAACATTTAGCTACTTGGAGGACCGTACTCAGGGTGTATGTCCTGGTGCTGCGGACAACTCTCCAATCCCGACTATTTTTCAACTTTTGCCTAATGTGAGGGGCGAGTTTACAAATTTTAATACAAACTCTCCTCAAAAAGAGTTTGTATTCTTTATTATTATTATTATTATTATTATTATTATTATTATTATTATTATTATTATTATTATTATTATTATTATCATCATCATCATCATTATTACTGATGTTTGAGTCCTCAATATTACGTCCTATTCCAACTACATCGAGGATATTTTCAGTCTTTTTCAGTGGTAGACTAATGTTGATATAAACTTGGAAACTTGCTCAAACATTAAGTCCAAAAAAGTAAGCGTAGACCCATCATAATTCCCGCAGATTTATACAGAGTGATTTGCATTTTCCCTTTGTTCTTTATATAGACGCTAGCTGCAAGACGTGCATATCACGCTAGTAGGCAAGCATGTTGAGCCGTTCTGTCTTCGTAAAGAACTTGTGAAATTTGAAGATCTAGAGTTCGATCTAGAGTAAATTCCAAAAATTTGTTATTAAAATTTTTATTTACTACATACATTGCTTGTTTGTTTACATTTAGTTCCAACGAAATACTACTAAGACTTCTCTTTTTAAAATATCTAGAATACTGTAATCAGTGACACTTGGATGGGTAAAATTAGACTGAACTAAATGCAATGAAGTATACTGAAAATTATAGCAAAAAGGGAAAGAAATTGTTTCCTTACACTGTCTAAGGGTGAATTGCCACAAAAGAGATAGTTTCGAAGGATTAGTGTCTAAGCCCTAGGCCCCAATAATGAGCCTTCTGTATTTCAGCCGATACGGACCAAGGTTGTAGATATGTGACGCCATGTTGTTGTTTTCCCTGTGAAAAAAGTCATTTGAACTTTAAAACCCAGAGAAATGGAATATTTTTCATGTTATTATACATCAGAAGTATCAATATTGTAAATGATAAAAATTTTCCTAGTATCCTAATCGCGAATCGAACCCGGGACACTCCAAACAAATGCTTACGTCACTACTCTAAAGTGGCTCTCTTAAGTAAGAGAAAAACACTCGTGTGTATGGCAATTGCACACATTTACGATTCAAAGGTTTTAATAAGGACGAAACTCTGTCTGATTTCGGTCATGATAAAATACTATAGTGCAGAGAATTCTAATTTAAATTTGAAAACAAAAGAAAACACACAAATTCGCTACGACATGAAAGAGTAAGTGGTCTTTAGAGTCATTCGAAACATTAACTAGAACTTGATTCTTCAAACCACTTTTTGTTGTTTCTGATTCACCGAAATATCTCCGTAGCTTGTTTCTATTTTCTACTAGGTTAGACTCGATTTACGGTTCCATTAGTCGTGTACGACAGTGACACAAACAGAAACATTGAGAACATTTAAAATTTCGAAGGATCTCCCACATTGAATCGAACCCGCGACTCCAACTAGTGAACTATCTGATGATTGGGGTACCTGGTTCGTTCCCAAAGGGAAGTAGGCTTGACGTGAAATTATCGTGCACGTGTGTTTTTACGGCACAGTCCTGTACTCCCGTTTCCTGCTACCATCTCATTCCACAAATTCGTTCTTCATAATTCACTTGTTTTAATCATTGTCTCGATTAACCTGACAGGCATATTCGTGGGACATTAAACACAAAGGATTTACAGAGGTTGTTCATCCTACATTTAGCCGAATTCGTTCCTTCCCCCTCCCGGGCAGAATGGACTCACCCGACCTGGTTCGTGACGTCCTGCAGTGTTTTGAAGTGGCTTCCTGGGAACGGAGCTATTTTCCGCGCGGACCAAAATAACGCACAAAACAGGACCATTGTTGTGAGTGTTGTGTTAAATTTGTTTCCAAGTGTGTGGGTTTCCGCTCTGAGCCAAAAATGCCGCTCAAAATAACTCTATTTTGGGAAGGCTGTGTTGCGGCACTTTATTACGTCCACTTTAGTGTTTCTGTCATTAAAAGACAGTGGAAGAAGAATGGTTGCAACATCAGTTTAAGTGGAATAAAAATGTTATTAAAAGTACAAGGTCAACGAAGCTCCACCATTTGGATAACCAAGGAAGTTACCTCGGAAGTGGGAATATACCAAGGACACCTCCACCATGCAGAGGAAACTTTGCAAAATGGCAATGCAAGAAAATACGCCAACACAAAGGTGTATGGCTAATCATCTTGACGTGTCTTTGGGGACTGTGAGCCGGATGTTACTCTATCAATTCAAGCTGTAAAAAGTCATGAAAGCTCGCGGCCATCTTCTCACAGATGTCCACCAAAAGGCGCCAGAGCTTCAGAAGGTGGGTCCTTGTCTGTAAAGAATCCTTACCAAAAGGGTTCATGGTCGTTTCTGGCTACTGTTGCCAAGGTAAACTGAAGATTCGTAGGCTGGCGAAGAACTGCAAAATACATTCGCAGTATTTTCAGGAGCAGATCATGCGGCCGATCTACGAGCATGGTATTCCAACAATGTACGAAAATGACGCCAATCGGGTGTGCATTCACCTGGACAATGCCTCATCGTTCCTCGCGAGGATACCTCATGATCGTTCCTCGCATTCTACAAGGAAATGGAGGAGGCAAGTGGAATTGAGGTGATACCTTTCAATAAGGTACCTGTTAAATCTCCAGATGCAAGTCCTATGGACTATTGTGGATTTGGATTGCTGAAGCGGGCTTTGGAAAAACGGCGTGTGACAACTGGGGAAGGACTTTGGAAAGCTGTGCAAAGGGAATGGAACAAGATTCCCCTTCCAGTTCTTCAGAGAATCCTATTACAGTGAAAATTACGCTGTCGGGTTATTGTTAGGAACCAAGGGAAAGACATCGAGCACTTACGGACAAGGCGCCATGGATTCTTCTAAATTTTAGGTAGGTCTAAATTGGCCAAATGTAGACTGAACAACCTCTGTATTTAATTTCATTTTCAAACGGTTAACCGTAAACCAAACGAAACGGATCTACACTTGGATTACAATATTTGGACTTAATGTCTGAACAACTTTCCAAGTTTACGTGAACAGGAGTATGCCACAGAAATAACCCGAAAATGTCCTCAATCTTGGTGGAATAGGACTAATATTAAGATATCAAATCTTCAGTAATAATAATAATAATAATAATAAGAAGAAGAAGAAGAAGAAGAAGAAGAAGAAGAAAGAATAAGAAGAAAAATAGGAAGAACAACAATATAAGATACAAATACCGTATGAGGACATATTGTATTAATATTTGTAATATCAACCCTCACCTTAGGCAAAGTTACAAAATAGTCAAGATTCGAGTGAATTGTACGTACTACCACGAGGTACTCCCTCCGTACGTCCCTACAGTGAGCTAAATGCTAAATGAAATGTTACCAGTAAACTTTCATGTAGAAAGTAGGGCTAGTAAACTCACAAGATCCGTACGAAAATTTATGTTTTTAAGTTTTAAGTTCAACATTCCTGCCGGCTAAGCTAAAGGAGACGTTCATGATGAGAATGAAAGAAATAGCGGAATGAAGAATATTAGGGAAAACAGAAAAAGGAGAAAATCTCCATACACGGCGTTCGTCCTCATTGCAAACCGGGGAAAAAGCTGGGGTAGAACCAGGGACAGAAATTTCAGATGTGAGTGGGCTACGATTGAAACAACCATAATGAAATAGCTTTACCTTTTTGGTACAGGGTGAACCATTAAATTCACAAAAGTTCAATAATAATAATAATAATAATAATAATAATAATAATAATAATAATAATAATAATAATAATAATAATAATAATAATAATAATATAAGATAAATGTAATGAAAATATCGCAATATCGGTGAACAGTAAGGCGAAAATAAACCAAGGTTTATTATATGCATAAGTAATTATAAAAGCTCTACTACAAAAAGTACCTACAGAGACCATAATTCGATGAGCAAAAAAATATAAGGTAATAACGGTGCATACAATATTCAGTTTCAGTAATTGTTACTTAAAGAATGGAAATTCACTCTTCCGAGAATCGAGATAAGACAAGAATTTCTGTATTTAAGAAAATACCAGCTGGGGATCCGAACCGAGTACCAAAAGCTTACTGGCCAAACGCCTTGAACGCTGAACCACGATCACAGTGCGATAAGTTCGTTTTTTGTGGGCGTGTTTGTGTGTTTATAATAGGTTTCTTTTCTTGCATTTACAAAGTTATGCGATATTTTCCTCTGCTTCAAATCGTCGTTTGTGTTTCTGTTATTGTGATATGTGTTCATAGCATACTGTATAAAAATAACTTTATTTGTTCTTAAACCTTTGGTTTACAATTTACTTTCTTCTCCATACCAAGTACAGATATGAAGATTTAATTTTCATACTCACATTTGGTTACAAAGCATTCGCCATAAACTAGGTCAATGTGTTATATCTGCCGCGATTCGTAACACCGATTTCAAGAAGACTTCAACAATGTAGACCCGCAACAAAAATCTTTTTGACAGATACTAATGTATTATTTTACCACACAGGACGCTCCTTTTAGATTTCAGCCTAATTAATTAAATACCTACCAAGACATATAGGTTTCTATGATACGAAAGAAATATTGTGTCACACTAAGGATTTCTTCAAAAGGGTTGTTGGATCGAGATTAGCCTACTTAAGACTTTGTTTGCCAAACGAACTTTTTAAAAAAATCAAAGTTTGGTTTCCATTCTTTCTAGCTTGGACCATTATTTCATGATGTTTCTCCGAAGTTTGGTTTCGTGTTTATTGAAGGAAAAGTCGGTGTTTTATAGGCACTAAGTTAGAAATCGTGGGGTCGTCCGTTCATATCTACCCTAAGTCAATTTACCAATTTTAAATTTAATTTGTTCTTGGAAGGTGTATGATGACTTTTCTTTACTCAAAGTTCTCCATCTACAGATACGAGGCAAGAATGATGCACATGTTAACCGAGAAAAACAGAGTGGAGTACCTCCAATTGAAATATTATCTTAAATATTCATCGATATTCATATTTGTTTATATTTTAGTTCATTATTGCTTACACTTCTTTACGAAATAACTGTTCTCGATTACTTAGAATTTTGCAAGGGATAGTGAATGTTATATTACGGCGCATTACAAGGAAGATCTCGTACTTTTTTCATATTGTATATGCTTGTAATATAAGCATGCTATATCATTAATTGGATATTAAGTTACACAAATTTATTTTATGTACACACAAAATATTACTATTTGTCATATTTGAAACATATGACATGTTTTCTACTGATGCAATAGTTTTCACAGCTTGAACTGACACACAGTGCATATCTTGTTTTAACTTTCTTAAATTGTCTTTCTTTTTTCTTTTTCTTTTTGGTTTTCTTCTTTTTTTGTTTCATTTCCAAACACACTGGAAACCAGTAATAAAAATTCAGAAAATATTCTTGTTAGCTTTAATTTTGTAAATGAAAAATAATAAATCTGATACATTTTTAGAAAATAGATCTACGATTTTTTGCTGATAAAAAATATGCACTCAAAACAAAGATGGGAGTCAAATCACCTCGACCTGATTTTTTTTCACAAAGTTTTAGAAGAAATATTAAAACTTATAATTAACAAGAATGAAGATAACGTTAAAGCGAATAACGTAAAAGATTCTGATATTATACAAAATAATGTAACCTGTGAAATAAATTGAATGTTTGACCAACATTGATTTCTCCTTGATATGTCCAAGGTTAGATCAGATTTCTTTGTAACTTTTTCATTATATGAATAGCTCTGTAGATACTAAGCGGCGTCTTCTACCCGACGCTTTAGTCATTGCAGTCATGGATTTTCTTTTATCTTTTGTTCTTTTTTTCACTGTTTGTATGACTGACATATTTCAAACAAACTGCAGTACTCGTAGAACGTCTTATGTAGTTCTGAACCCTCCAACCTTAACAGAATGGCGCTGGCCTAACGTAGCAGTATATGAAAAATGGAAGTGTGAAAACACTTTTGCTCGTGTACATACCTATAAAACAGACTGCAGGGCAGAATTGAATATCAGTTCATGATCAGTGTATAGTCATCTACAATTCGTTCAGAACCAGTGCACAACAAGTAGAAGTTAATCGATAACCAGTCAGTTGAATTAGTAGTGATGAAGAACTTAGCTCTCCCTTGTTTTGTTAACTATTGTAGTTTCTGTGTACTATTCAGATTTGAAATGGTCTTATTACGTGCAAAAAATAGGCATACCGGAAGTCAACAATCAGTCGTGAAGAACATAAACATTTATGCTCAAAAAACTAGTTTCACCAAAGAAGAATAATAGTCGTTCTTCTCGAATTGTGTGCCAAACACTAACACAAGTGATCAATTGAGCTGTTGTAGGTCCAATAAACTTAGTGATTTTTTGAAAGCAGCTATGTGCAAGAATCACAAACTTGGAAACAATTTTTATAGCTAATTCGAGATGTCGATGGTTAATGTACACAGAAATGCAATGAGCATCTATCTATCAACCTTCTTATATCTGCAACTAAAATTTTATTTGAGACAGACTATTATTCTGAACCATCTTCAGTTCTCATTCGTCTATTGTTTCTATTTCTCAAGTGGCGATATGTTGTTGACATTTAAGTTACATTCGCCTGGGGAATACTACCGTACACTATTCGAATATCTAATAAAAAGGCACCCGATATCATACCATAGGTTATATCATTTGCAAATCTCTTTCTTCATCATCTGAATTCACAGTCTATAAGCATGTCTAAAACTACAAATGAGTGACATATGTTCAATCACGTTACATTTTCCGTTAAGTATAAATTTAATATTCCAAGAATTCAATTTCTAATATCTATGAATGTAAAATTTTGTTTGGAAGGTAATATACTCGTATAACGCAGTATAAACGTTTTGTAAATATTAATAACTTCAGGACGAAATGAATTGAATTGAAAAGTATTGAAATTATATGTAAGACGCCTGCTAGAGGTCGTTTAAGCCAGGGATGCGAACAAGCAACCAAATTTTACTAGCCCCACCCTAAAAAAGCTGCTAGCCCACATCGCACAATAGAAATCATTTACATGTTTTTGGTATGATATTAAATACTCGCCCGCATGGATGAACCACTCGCCCTAAGCACTCGCCCGTGGTTATTTGCATCTCTGGTTTAAACTAAATCATTGCAATAAATTGGGTTTTTGCTGCGATAATTTAAAAGAAAAGTTGAAAAGAAATTCCGTTCCAATGAAAATTCTTCATTCGTTCAATTGTAGTTTTCAGTAGAATAACAATAAAGTTTCTAAATGGGAGATGAATTAATTTGTAAATATTATTATTAATTTAAAATGTAATTATTATAATGTTAACTTAAATTGTAGTTGAAATTAAATATTCATTTGGTTATTCACTGGTTTCCAAGGGAGTCAGATTACAGTTGCGTAACTAATATTTAAACAGAACTGATGTTATTTTTCTGGTTTTAATTATTATTCCGTGTTGTTTAGTAGCAATTCTATTCTTTGTAGGAATGCTAGAGTGAAGACCGGATAAAACATTATTTCTTACTATTATTTGTTGACCTATTTATTTACTTATCCTTTATTTTTATTACAACTTTTCTTATTGAGGGCTTTTAAAATCTGAATAGTACATAAAGCTAAAACAATGAAAAAAACAAGGCGGACCGTTATCACGAAATGTATATTTGTGTACACGGATAACTAAGGAAAAAGTAGATTAGGGTACACCTAATAAAGAACGTAATCAGAAAGATCTGCTATATAGACATCCTTAATAAAATATATACATTTTATTCCAATGACACACGTTTCTCGTCTTAAACATTTGATACTCAATGAAGCGCCAATACTTCTACATAGCTAAACACTGTGTTACAAGAGACTACAAAAGGCGGTGGTAAAAAGCAACGTATCGATGCATTACGCATTACAATAATGAGTAATGAAATATTATACTTAAGTGCAAAACTTGCACAAGCGTGAATACCTTAAGAAGCGAAATTCCCAGCAACAACAATCAAGTTAGGAATTGGAAATAACACACAGGTAAGAAAGGAAAAAATAAAGGAGTGCCGTATGTTTCAGCTGAATGTTATGCTATTCTTAAATTTAACTTTTCAAAACATAAATTAATTGATATTTTGTATCAGAATGCATAGTAAACTACCTAGTTAATATAAGAGCATTCTGTGGTAATTATTTATGAAGAATATAAATATATTCACACCAAGGTATTGGATTTTAGTAGGGCTCCGTTGCCGAAGAGATTTGATTAGCGTAGATGACAGATGAAATTCACAATCCTGAATTTCTTCAATATGCAAGCGACAACTGTATTATCTCTCACTTTCACCTTTCAGAGAGCAATCATCAACTCTCCATACGATTTTCCGCCAGATAATGTAATACCCTTCACATCAATTTTTGGTTACGATCATGTTTTTATTAGGATATATCAAACGGTGAGTACACCAGCGGTGAAGGATCTCACGCCGTACCAAAGGAAGTGCTTATATATGGATGAAATCAAGTTAGACGTGAGTAAAATATACGGATACAATGTATGTAGAGCACAATGGAAAGTAGATGTGTATTACAAGGAATGTGGTTGTATACCTCATTGGTTTTATATGGAAGGCAAGTAAATTTTTGTTGCTTTTATACACAAAATTGTGAATATTAAAATAATTCCCTACATCAAAAAACCGAAATGGAAATTAAAATGGCCACTTAAAATAGAGTTAATTAATTCATATTAGGTACATTTATAAATTTATTAATTATTTTTTGCTATCATACTTACACTTACCTATCTCATATCATTTTGGTATAATTAATTGTGAAAATTAGAAATATTTTTAAATTTAAGTTGACCACGAGGTAGAAACAAAGACACTACGAACGAAACCTAAAGATTAATCGTAACTTTCCAAATAGTTCCAAGATTTCAAAACACTTTGAATTTTTTCCGTAATATATGTAACAACACTAGAAACACACTGTTGCTCGTAAAAGTCGAAATACTAAGTGAAGGAACTAGAGAGGTGAATCCAAACTCACGTGATTATAATGATGATGCATGATGTATTAGTGATTACATTTTCAACAAGATGGGTATGCGTTGGATCAGGAACGCTTTCGGTTAGATATGTGTAGTACTAAGAAAAGAATAAAACAGTAAAGATTTGAGTAAAAGCAACTATATTCTTTCGACCAGATTTAGCGTAATATAATAAAGATACGTTCTTCCTACTGTGTAACATAGTCAGTCAATTTAATTGTTTTCTCTCACGTTTCGAAATTCGTACACATAAAATGGAATCATGGTAGTGATTTGTTTACTAACAGATATGAGAGAGACGTGTATAATGGTAATATGGCAGTAACTCACTCACTGCAATCACACCCAGTAAGGAGAAACATCTACTGAAGGTTTCGACTGATAGTACAGCGTTATCTTTAGGTTTAACTCCAGGACGTGATGACATTTATGTGCGATGAGGTTTGAAAATACCTGCTGAAAGTTGAGATTGAAGAACGCGTGTATTTACGATGTTTACTTAACTAATATCGAAAAATGTCTTACGTAATATTAGGTATGTGAATACTGCCTAGGTTGTAACGAATTACAGATTGTTTCCGGACGAGAAAGAGTTCAACCTGTTCTACGGCAATAGCCATATATAGTATAATCGCTACAGTGATAACACAATTTGTTATTTATAATATCAAGCCTTATAACGGACGACAAATACATATGATAGGGTATTCTAGCATTGACTGAAACATGAGATCTAAGTTGCTACTCATTAAAGGAAACGTCCACAGTGGCAGTTACATGAGGGAGGAATGACTGGCCATGCCATTCCCTTCCTTCAGAGAACTTTAGATGACACATTTCAACCAGGGTACAAGTAAGAAACTGCAACCCTTCGTTGAGGGATTGATATGTAAGGATACTTTCTGCACCGTTAGCTATTATATCCTGACGGGTACTATTTTGCTTCCTTAACAGTTCAGAGGTCGCGTCATGGTCTTAAAGAACGTGATGAAAAATTATGTTGCATAGATTAAAGGTCACTACGCCCACGTACCTTCTATACCTTCATGTGACATCGTCCCCTACATACATAAACTTATTGTTTTCCTTTAGCTCTATTAAGTTCCACGTAATAAAGCTTTTATTCACTAGCTGGTCTTTTCGACCTTGCGCGACTCCTCGAGGTAAAGTAACTCGGTCGAAAGCACCGAAAGCGACCTCTCGCATTACGTAAAAATAGTACTGTTTTGTAACAATCTTTACTAACCTAGTTCGTTTACTTTAATGTGTTACTGCATTCTTTGTGAATTTAGTGGTATTTATGAATGGTGAATGAACGTAATACATGGGTGGCAAAGAAGAAGAAGAACACAAGCCACTTATTTAGCGTTGAGAAATAAATTTTATGCCATAAATGTGCAAATTTGTAAATGACGAGTTTTTAAAATGTTTCGATAGGGATTACACGATTTGCACAAACTCTTAGAATTAAATGAGTATTGTGTGCATTTTTTGACGACGAACTGGCAACCCTGCCCAGGACCTTTGAGTGACCGTTTCGTGGTGACGAGGGAGGGGCACCTGTCAGTCAACTCTGAATTCCTCAGTCTTGCATTAAAGCCAGCTCCCTATAATAGATACAATAAAGGAAAATGCGAAGTTCATAATTTAAGCAAAAAATGAGTATATCAATAACTCCTGAGGCTAGAAACATTTTGCTCAGTATATGGATTTCATCGTTAAAAATAAATGATCATGACACGGCGCTTTTGGAAACGGTTCTTCTAATGAGAACAAGGAAATTATATATATTATTTGCATATATAATAGAATGATATATGCATGTGGGTATGTCCGCGCATAAATCTGGAAAGTCTGGAGCAATTTCCAAAACTTAATACACACTTAGTTTACAATCTGCAAACAGTTATTGTGCAGGTAAGAAATTAATGCGATATTTAGAGGATAGGAAAAATGAAAACTAACTTCAATCTTTCAGTTTATCATCCCACGCTTATGCTCTTTAGGGTAAAGCAGACGATGATTAAAGCAAGTGAATGATGATGGAAAGGGGGAGCAATTAGGGATACCGTGAGAAAACCCAGGGACACAATACATTCCACAACAAACGTACTTGGGCTGTGATCGGCCTAGGAACATTACGCACCAGAAGTTCGCACACGAGCAACTATCCATCGTGCAACCTACAGAGTGGCGAAGTTTGACGTGTAAAAATAGTCGAAAACGACCCATATTGCAATCAAATTAATAGTTTTCGAAGTCCTGAAATAAATAGCGATACGTTTGATGTCGTTTTACTCGAAATTTATCCCACATCATCACTGAGGATTAGGATGAGAAGTTAATGATGTTTGAAACTAATCCAAAAAATCAATGTTGTTATCCAATCCATAGTTTTTGGAATCGCCGAGATGAAGATTAGCACTTTTTATGATCTTAAAGTCGAAGTCCATCAGTATTCGGATGCGATGAGAAAGCGCTAGAGTGCGGGGAACGGGTAATATATCATATCTACCTATTTACATTTTTATTGAAAACTGTATCTTTAACGGAGAAAGAAGGTCAGTTGTATTCCACAAACTTGTCGTTTCCACACGATAGACACACATTTCAGGTAGTAGCGAGCATCCGTATAATATGCAATAAGTTATCTTTTCTATAAAAATACAGAAAAGGTTGGTTTTAAGTGGATGATTCTCTCACGAATATCTCATTCAATTTTGCCCATATTGCGCAAATAAATGTGTCCCTAATAAGCCGGATTTATGGGTTAAGTAATTTCTCAATAATAAATTTTTAAGAGATGGATTATTGTTAGAGTGAATTTATTTTTAGATGATTTTCTCAAGACAACTTAAGTGATTTTGTTTATGTTTAATTGCTGATTCTACTGCATGAGTAAAGTAATATTTCATTAATACATCTACAAGTGATAGTTTACTGTTACTTATGATTTATTTTAAAATATGACTTATGTGTTGTCCGTATTTCATTAATAACCATCACTGTCAGTAAATTACTTCTCAGAAATATATCCACAAAGGATAGTTTACCTTTACTAAGATCTGTCTCAGACATGAAGCCAGAATTTTATTGGCAAATATTTAATTAATAAAATAACATATAACATTAATCACTTCAAGCAAAAAAGTCCACATAGGGTGTTTCACGTTCAATATAATATTATTTAGTTTAAGAAATTGGAACAAGAAAGCTTACCGCACTTTTATGTACCTTTAATTCTTCATATTTTATCTAATTATGCTAACTTACGTATTTCTCACAATTATTTTGTAGGAAAGAAAAGGGAATGTAGCTTAAAGGATCTACCTTGCTTAGGGGCTAAAGAAGGTAAGTATAGAAGATGGTAATAGGAGTTCGTTAGCTCGATTTTTTACCACCAAATCTGTTCGGCTGTTTAATTTTTTGAATACATTTAATGTACAATTGGTTCTTATAGGTAGCAGACATAGATAATATTTTCCAAATATTAGTGGCGTGTATTCAATTATAAATCTAGGTTTCACAAAACATAATAAATGCTATTGGGTCATCGAAGGAAACGGAAAGTTAACAAACGAGTATTCCTTATATTCAACAATCGCTACCGTTATGATTACCACGAAATGACAACACTTGTGTATTAGAAGCCCATATAAAATACTTGTGCTTTAAATACTGCTTAATTGAATATATTTGATCAACTTTCTTGCTGATGGTACGTATATCTTCAAAGCATATATGCGTATATTGTATTTGGGTAATACGCGTATCTACGTTAAAAACAAAAATTTCGTATTATACATTGACATCCATGTCACTGTGATGTCACTTATTGTATACACGACTCCAAAAGTGCATTACCACCTGCGATTCTCCCTTTCCTGCAATAGCAGGCAACCCAAAAAGCTCAGCGGTTGGGTTGGTTGCGAATTCGAAAGGCTTCGACCAAACCTTAATTTTGTTACAAATATATCAGTGTGGCAAACTGCAAATAAGAGAATGAAATCAATTGTTAAGAGTTACCATTTTATTATTGTGATGGCAATGGATGACATAAAAGTTACAAAATCATCTTACCTAAGCAGTTCAAATTAGGTGAATGGTAAGAGACAGACATAAGAGGAAAGCAGTTTCTTTCCTTTTTCCAAAAGGAAATCTCGTAAAAAAAGAAAAATATTATATAATGTAAAGATTTAATATAAAAGCCTAACAACTCCAACACAAGCATCCACACGACACAGAAAATGAGAGAAACACAGAATAAGGAACACCAGTGGCTTAGCTGACTAGTGAGCCTCTCATACAAGAGAAAGAGATGGGACCCTAGTTGTAAAATTAATTGTTATAAGAATAATATTATTATTATTATTAATAATAATAATAATAATAATAATAATAATTATTATTATTATTATGATTATTATTATTATTATTATTATTATTATTATTATTATTATTATTATTATTATTATTAAAAATCGCCTAATTGCCCAATCTTTGACCTACCTAAGAGCATGTCTGCATATAGCGGTCGTGTGTGTACCTTTTGTCAATGAGTGTCCCTAAAGGTCAAAAGGGATGCAAATCTCTGAGAGAGAGGAAGAAAAAACTTTCTTATGATAAATTCTAGGAGAAAATTCGAAGAATTGCTTTTGACGGGTGCTTCCTTGTTTTCCCGGGACAGAAAATTGTATCGGCTAAGAAATTGCAGCATATAATATTGCAAATTTGCAAGTGCATTTATTTACAATGCAATTTGAGATAATAAAGAAATTGAAGACATCGGGGCAAACGACCTGTCAAGTCCAAAAAGTGAAAGTATAAAGGAGATAGCTTCACAAGGATTTCTCTTCATCCGATTTTCTTCAAACTTGGCACATATATACGAGACCGAAAATAAATGCACACATTTTTTTTGTTTGTTTCGGAGAACATGCTAAAGGAGGCAAAGGGTCCCTTTAAAAAAACGGTATCTGATTTAAAAGGACCAAATTAAAGAAACGAAACTCTGCCGATGCAAAGATGATTTCAAATACAAAATACGGGGTGTGAAGTTTTTCAGAGAGAAGTTTTGCAGAGGCAATGCTCCTTCGAAATCAGAAAGGACCCTGCACAATCTTTATGGAAATTGGATTTCGGTGGAATTGCTTGAAACCGTGTTATGTTGTAGATATGATGTTCCTGAGAAAAAGTCTCAATGGGCACAACCACAAATCGTTGGCAGTTTGGCCACCACGAGGCCACTTTCTTTTTAAAAAAAAAGCCGAAGGAAACGACATGCGAGATTTTGGACAAAATGACTAAAACCATGATGTTGTAGATATTGTGATTCCGAAAAAGTCTTAAAGGCCATAACCACCAATCACTGATATTTGGCCACTACAGGGCCAATTTTTTGGAAACAGCCAAACATAATGATATTCTGGATTTCAATGAAAATCTGTAAAACTGTGATGTGTTGCAGATGTTGTGATCCTGAAAAAATGTCTCAATAAGCACAACCACCAATCACTGACGGTTTGGTATCTACAAAGCCACCTTTTTGGAAACAGCACAACTTAACGTTATTTTGGATTTCATAGCAATTGCTTGAAACGGTGATATGTTGTAGATATTGTGATTCTAAAAAAGGGTCTTAATGAGCACAACCACTAATCGCTGATCGTTTGGCCACTACGAGGCCACTGTTTTGAAAGTAACCGAAGATGGCGATGTTCTTTATTTCGGTAAAAATGACTAAAACTGTGATATGTTGTAGATATTGTGATTCTGAGAGAAGGTCTTAATGGGCACAAACACTAATCAATGATTGATTGGCCACAACGAGGCTACTTTCTTGAAAGTAACCGAAGATGGCCATGTTCTCGATTCCGATAAAATGACTGAAACTGTGATATATTGTAGATCTTGTGATTGTAAGAAAAGGGCACAACCACTAATCACTGACCGTTTGGCCACAACCAGGCCACTTTCTTGAAAGTAACTGAAGATGGTGATGTTTTGGATTTCGGTTAAATTGACTGAAACTGTGATATGTTGTAGATATTGTGATTCTGAGAAAAGGTCCTAATAGGCACATCCACTAATCAGTGACCGTTTGGTCACTACGAAACATCTTTTTTGAAAGCAGCCGAGTCGAAGATAGCGATCTTCTAGTTTTCAGGCAAATTGTGTCTCTCTCTCACGATCATAATATCTACAACATATCACGGTTTCAAGCAATTCCACCGAAATCCAAAATAACGTTACCTTCTGCTGTTTGCAAAAATGTGGCCCTGTAGTTGCCAAACGGTCAGTGATTTGTTGTTGTGCTCATTGAGAATTCTTCTCAGGAACACCATATCTACAACATACCACGGTTTCAAGCAGTTCCACCTAAATCCAACTTTCGTCGGGATTGTGCGGGGTCTTTGGTATTTCGAAGCATTGACTCGCAAAAACGACAAAATCCACATTTTCTACTTTGAAGTCATCTGTGCATCGGAAGAGTTTCGTTTCTTTAATTTGGTCCTTTTAATCAAGGGGGCTCCGTTTTGAAAAGTGACCCTTTGCCCCCCTTACCTATCTTCCGAAAGAAACAAAAAATACCTGTCGATTTATTTTCGGTCTAGTATATATGTGCCAAGTACGAAGTAAATCGGATGAAGAGAAACCTTTGTGAAGATATCTCCCTTACACTTTCAATTTTAGAATTGACAGTTTTTTGCACCAAAGTCTTCAATTGTCATTAGAAATCATTATCGTAAAAAATAAGTTCTATTTCTTTATCCATCGCTAGTCTTATGGGCTCCCTGTACCTCGCCTCTCCGAAGATCGATATCAAGAATTCAAGATTATGATATATTGATGTCGATATATTTAAGATATCGAACATTGGTATGTGTTAACATCGATATCGACGATACCGATATATCGTACAGGCCTAGATCCGAGAAATTATGCTTGATATATACCAGAATCAACAATCAAAATCTAATTATGTTCTTCTATTTCCATACTCAAGGTTGAAGTGGAAGAGGATGAACCTAGACAAGCATTTTAAGGCAAAAAATTTGTTAACATGAAACTAGTTATTCTTCCCCCTTAATAGAAAACTATCAATAGAAAACCATTACTGTAATTTACCTTTTACTTCTGTTTATGATTGTCATCTCAAATCAGCGACAGTACAAGTAGTTTACATAGTTTAGTAATATACTCTATATTTTTTCAGAACTAAGCAAACCGGAAGATGAAACTCTTGTGATATTAAAGTGGAATGTTCTACAAAACATTCATAATTCATTGTCCTTATTTCTATCAGTACTTTTGCCACAGACTCAGAGCTACAAGACTAATAGAACTAGAAATGAAAGATTTCATTCTTTCTTTTCTCTCAGACTAAAAGACTTCTGCATTTTCCTGAGAATGTCATTCTTCTAAATATAAGCTCCCTATCTCGGGATAGTTGTGGCTACTGAGGTTTCAAGATAATCGGTACCCAAAAGTGTTAAGTTTGTCGACTCTCAAATCTCAACAGTTTGTTAAAAGAGATTTCACATTTCATGTTGTTATTTCTTCATTACAAAAACACTTCTGGTTGATTGTATTCATGGTGAATTATTGAACTTATACACACACAAAAAAGTGTGACAGCTAACACCGTGCAGCTAGACCATTCAATATATCCCTTCTTATCCCATAATCGTGTCTGGTAAAAAGACCACCCCTCTTTCTCCTCGTTTCCTTTCTGCCGTATTAAAATCAACAAAAACATGAGCACAATTCTAATTTCAAAATATACATGTATTAGTATCAATAAAGTGAAAGAATAAAAATGAGACGAATCAAGATTCATAATTAATGTAAAGAGAACTTAAACACTTCTCAATGAAAAATTGAAGCGAATAGATATCCGTTAGAGGTACAGAAGTGAGGCAGAGAGAGAAAAGGAGACAGAAGAAGAGAAAGAAAAGTGACCACAGATAAAAATATTCGAGGTAGTAAAGAACTTAACATTATAAAGTTCCGTTTCCAGAAGTCCGTCAGTAATATGGAAATAGCGTTTGTTTTTTTAATATTTTTAGAACTATTGGAATATATAGAAAATGCTTGAAAGATTCATTAAGTCACTTTCAAAATACATAGTAAACTTGGTATTCAAATTAATTACTCAATTTCCAGTGACACTGTAGGGTTCCGAGACACATCTAGGATCATGCCAAAAGTTTAACACACACCCTTTCTTTTAGCGTGGTTCGGTTACAAATTCGGTAGTGTTCATTACACGTACTGATCCGAAATACATTATAATTAACCTAGTAGGACTGTTCCTTGGACAATCACCCTAGAGGACGCCAGTTCAAATCTTTAATAGAGGTGCAAAATGCACTTGATACCTTCTTCGCTTCACGGCAAACCAAGTTCTACCGCGAAGGAATCCATGGCCTTCCAGAACGTTGACAGAATTTCGTCGATGCTGATAGGGACAATTTTAGATCTTCCAGGTACACCCAGGAACTTTAAACCCTGGAGGTTGGATATGTAAGAAATGATAACTTTTTCCTGTAGCAGCATAGTTTCACTGTATGTCTGATAGTTGGACAACCAATATGACATCAAATACATCCGGAAAACATAACTTGCCAGGATATTCCTCCACTTGGAGGGAAAAGTATTACTATCTGAGAGCATCACTTAGAGAAAAAACCGCGAGATAAATCTGCAGAAATTCCATTCACGTTAAGTTCTAAGAGATAGGAATTAATGCAAAGAAAACGAAAATAATAATATGCATCATATAGAGACCGAAAAAGTAGAGAAGCCTAAACAAAATGAGAAAAGAACAAAAGAGGAAAACGAAAGAACAAAAGACATGGGAATAAATTAAATTTTAACACATAAGGATAAACAGTCTGCGCCTTTCCCCCCTGCCCCTGCATCTGTCTTGGTTTTTCTCACTTCATAGGATAAATCTATTTCAGGATCAAACGGGAACATCATTTATAATGTTTAATTCCTTGAAAAGGATGTAACTCTGTCTGGGGTGAGACTAGAACACAGAATCCTTAGAACAGTAGTCACACACGCTACCCACTTATCTATACAGGCTATATCAATTTCGTTTATAAATCATCTGTTATCGAACGTGTTAAATCAGCCATTGTCGGTGAGTTACCCCAGTTACACTTCTAGTCTGAATTTTATTTACGTCTTTAACGATCTACGGCAACAGGCCCCTTGTTTTCATTAAAAACATTTTTTCTCTAGATTAAAATGAAGAATGAATTAATCTATACTCTTAGAAGCTTACTGGTGCACCGACACACACACACACACACGGATATATATCGGATTTATTGAGGATTAAAAGAGTTATTTCGTAAATTTAAGAAACGGGTTTGAAGGAGGTCGTTGCTACAGTAATGACATCTCGTAGCGTTGTTACGTAACACACACAATATAAATACAGCTTTAAAACCAAAAGTTACAAGTTCTGCCGTGGGTAAGTCGGTAAGATGTCCGCTTGTTGAGTGAAGCAACCCGGGTTCAAATTTTCTTCTGGTTCACTTTGATTTTTTTCAAAATACAATTCTCTATGCTTGTAATTGTTATTAATAATTGCTTTATTGTATTTTTTGTAGATTAACTTAAATTAGTGGAGGTTAAGTAAAGTCAGGAAGGTTCAGATAAATATATGGCTGCTTTTTCCGTGTGTGCAGTACAGAGATGGAGTGAGTCAGTGGGTCAATTTTATTAAGATTTTTAAGTGGGTTGTGGGTCAACAGGATATGACTCACTGCGGCACACAACCCACCGTGACCCACTCTGACCCAACAATCCATTCTGACTCACGCTGACCCACCGAACCACTCTGACTCACCAACCCATTCTGCTCAATGCATTGTAGACAGCTTCTTCTGATTTCTGGTGAATTTGTCTACGTTTTACTTTCAAGGCCTTCTTTTCTTCTTCTTTTTTCATTTGTTTCTATTGAAGAAAGAACTTCAGGCACTCTTGCAGAACTTCAGGAAATTGATCATATTTGCAATTCCAATAATAGCAATAGGACTTACTTCTTGCCTTTTCAGACGCAGCCTAAGAGTTTTTAGAGGAGCTAACTACTGACATTTTTTAGAATCATCTATAATGTATGAATTATTATATAAAAATTGAATATAACTATGTATGTGTGATCATCATGATCAAAGTCAACTGAAATGACATTTGGCATATACATAGTTAGGCCCTAATCTCAATATCATTTTTAAAACTCCCTTTTGTTGGGGGGGCATTTTCTATATATAGGAATGATTTCTAAAAATAATCGAAAAGGATCGATATTAGTTGACTGCCTAATATTGATATTAGGCAGTCCTTGATATGAACCACCTTGACTGCCATGATATAAATTTAACTTCAACTGCTTCTTCAATGTTCTTCTTCCTTTTAGTTTTTAGTTTCTATGGCTAGAGTCGAGGGTGAAAAAAATGCTGTTCAGAAGATGCTGTTTACAATGCAGTGAGCAGAGTAGGTCATGGTGGGTGATGAGTCGCAGTGGGTGACGATGGGTGGTGGGTCACAGTGGGTCACATGCTGTTGACCCACATCACACTCAGAAAACTTGACTCACTTGACCCACTGACCCACTTCAACTCTGGTTAACGCTTCAGCGTCTGGAGTAAAGAAGTTCTGCCAGGAACTTTTTTCTTTCAAAATATATTTTTATATGTTCATATTTATTATTATTATTATTATTAATTACTTTATTATATTTTTTCCTACATTATCTTGGATTAGTGACCGCGGTTTACGGTCGATTATGTAAAGTCAAATACGGTTATGTATGTTCACACTTTCGTTTCTTTCTTTCAAAATACATTCCTATCTGTTCACGTAGTCCAAAAACAGGCATACACCTCTATATTGATCAACTATAACATTCTAGTTTATGAGTTAATTTGCTTTGGCTCTTCTGAGCTTAAGATGTAAGTAAAATATATTAACAACAAATAATAAAGAAACTAAGTCTACTTGATGGATAAAAATAAGAAATATAAAATGCAATGAGCTGATCAGTACGGTACTGTATACGTACTTTTGCGCCACCCTGTATATTATTAATAATTTATTTCTTGCATTTAATAATAACTTGCTGAAAATAACCACTTTTCGCATGGGTCAGATAAAATATTTATGTAAACAAAGTGAACAACGAAACGAAAATATATCGGTAATTTTCTACTACTTTTACATATCGCGGGAAACGCCCGTTGAGACCCCCTGGTTCGTAATTTAAAAAGAACGCCTCTGGCTCCCGAGCGATGGGAGCTATATTTAGAAGTCAACGCCTCTGGAAGAATCACCATTCATCTCAGTGACCGTGAAAACTAAGAATTTGACACTAATATACGTCATTTTGGATTATTTTTACGTGTTTCGGTACATCTCCCCGCCCCCGGTGACCCCGGCCCGCACGCAATGGTAGCTGATTTTGAGAGTCATCGCTAATGGAAGTGTCACCATTGATCTCAGTGACCGTGAAAACTATGAATTCGACACAAATATCGGCCATTTTCTAATATTATTACATGTATCGGTAAACGTCCCCCCCCCTGAGACGCCTGGTTCGATTTTGTTTTAAATAAAAACCGCTTGGTCCTGGTCTGGGACCTGGACAAAAGTATCCGTTATTAAAATTTAGTAACTTTTTGTCAACTCGTCTGATACCCTGGCTGCACACAGACAGACACACAAGCAAACTCGAACAGATAGAACAAACAGGGTTCTTTCGCATAGAATGTTGTTGCTTCCACCCAGATTAAGTGCCGGAGGGCTTCTTTTATACGTAAACACGTCTATTGAATCTGCCTCTTCTATCGAAGTAATGGGTCGCGTGTAGTCCCAGTGTTAGCTATTTTCTTTTTATTGACCTTGAAGAACTAACAAATAGTTTTTCATGAAGTCACAAGTCGCTTTGGTCCGTAAAGTTGATATACAGTAGAAATGACCTATGCATTACTCACCCGTTGTGAAATAGAAAGATTATATTGTTTTTATCGGAACACCCACAAATCTGTTATAGCAAGACTCCTTTCCACAACTACTTCCAATCTAGATTACATTTCACGGCTAACTTTTTGAATCATACACAAGAGTATCATTGATATGTTAGTGTTAATAATATTTATGGAACCAAAGACAGATTTTAAACTTCCAAACTGTGCTGTGCATAAAAGTCGGAAATCTTATAGAGTGGTTTCATCTGTGTGTCTGTTGACAGATACTAGAGCAAAGACAGAAAGTGATATAGGGAAATGGTTTTCTGCT
Source organism: Thermobia domestica (assembly GCF_964235325.1). Lineage (NCBI taxonomy): Eukaryota > Metazoa > Arthropoda > Insecta > Zygentoma > Lepismatidae > Thermobia > Thermobia domestica. Next base: position 245,040,536 of record NC_137456.1, on the reverse strand, counting down.
ATTGATTCTTCATCCAATGAATAGAGTAGGTTCCATCTCATCCGTTAACTCTATATTGAACCCAGAAGTGGTTCAAATTAGCAATTTCCGGTTCTAACATTTAACCCATAGATGTAAACGGTAACATACATTAAAACGTTTTTCTTTTCTTTTTTTCTTCTTCTTCCTTTTTTTGTAAACGATTGCGCGTGTATAGGCAACATATCATGGTCATTCACAATCTCTACTAAAATTGAAATTGGTTTAAATTTATTATTACTTCCGGTTTCAACAAAAGTTTCAACTTTATCGTCATAGCAATAAAACGGTAACATAGCGAGAACTGATTTTTGAAAACGAGTTACCATCTAGAGACAACATCATGGGTACACAAAATATTCTATCGAAATTATAAATGGTTGAAATTTACTATTACTTCCGGTTTCAATTTCCAATTTCCGCCTAATAGAAATAGTAAATGCTTCAAGATGTGGCCTTTTGCAATTAATTCAGTATCCAAAGAATATATTTTATTTCCTCCGTTAACCTTCTACTCAAACCGGAATTGCTTCAAATTGACCATTTCCGATTTCAGTGTTTGTCTATATATAAAGAAAATGATAACGGATAGTGAGAAGTGGCTTCTGCAAACGATTTAGAGTCTAAAGACAAATATTTACAATACTAAATTCGGCTGTAGTTAGAATTTATTATAACTTCTCGTTTCAATAACGGGTTCAACGTTTATCGCTATAGAATGAAAACGGCAGCAGATAGCTAGAAACAGTTTAAAGCAAACGATTCAGTCTCTCAACAAACATATAGCTACTATCCATATAACTCAACTAAAACTGGAAATTGTTCAAATTTACTAGTACTTCCTGTTCCAATACTGATTTCCATACAGCATAAATGGTAAAAGATATTAAAAATGGCCTTTTGCAATCGATTCATCGTCTCAAGAATAGCCTCCTTCATCTCCGTGGCAGCTTAGATCAAAGCAGGATTTGTTAAAATTAGCCATATTCTGTTTCAACGTTCCTCGCCATAGAATGAAAAATATAACAGATAGCGAGAACATCGTTGTCCAAACGATTTAGCGTCTCAAGGCAACATATCATAATTATTATCAACACCTTACCGGAACATAAAGTGGTTCAAATTAACTATTACATCCTATTTCAATTCTTTTTTCCATAGATCAAAACAATAGGAGATATCAGGATACGGCTTTTTGTACGATCAACAGGAAGTGGTTCAAATTAATTATCATTTCCTATTTCAATTCTTGTTTCCAGGAATCAAACTAATAGAAGACATCAAAATACGGCTTTTTAAAATCAACTCAGGGTCGTAAGGAAATATTTCTGCAAGAATTCAGCATCCCAAGAATATTTTCCACCCTATTCATACCAGAAGTAGCTGAAGTTAGCCAAGTTCGGTTTCAAAGTGTATTGCTACAAGTTTTGTAATCTATGACTAAGAGTGTCAACTTGTTGCATATATTAAACGAGTTACCGGTACCAATACCAAAATAAAAGAAGTGAGTATCGTTTCACAGTGTGAAACAAATTTCCAAACTATGTGAATTCAATAGTGAAGCTTGAAATAGTGTTATCAACTGTCACAAAAGAAAATGCACGTTTTTCGCGGGATAGTATCTTTCTATCACCTCTCGATTTAATTAAATGTTTTAAAGGACCAATCCCTAACCATAAATCGTTAAGTGTATTACCTCTAGTTTTACAGCTCAGACAAGATACGATAGAAATATCGTAAACCTTAATAGAAAGACAAAACAGCTACGTTCTTTTACAAGCTTGAAACTTACGAATATTAGCAGTATATATTTACAGAGTAGGGTGTTTCTGCTACGTTATTCCGTAGTTCATTGGATCCGTACAGAACTACCACCCAGATGCTATCTGAGCTTTGTGGTGGACAAATACCGTGTGCGTGGGAGTTCCCGGGGTGGTACCGATTCCTCCCACTGTTTCATTCCACCAATTCATCCCATCATCATCACTCATACGGCCTGAGCCGTAGTTACCTGAAGGACGTATGACAAAGTCAAGTACTTGACCTACACTAGTAGAATTTGGTACGCTACCTTTAGACCACGAAGGCCAAAACTGTGAACTGGCGTGCTCATAAGATCAGTGCAATTCGTAGTTATGTTCAATTAGCAAGCCAAATACCAAATGATGTTAAATGTTGCTGTATTCTTTATATCATAGTATGGTACTACAAATATAACAAAATATTATGATGAAATAAATCACCAAGACGCCAGGGTCGATTAGGTGTTCCTGGAACGGTGGCTCAGTGATTAAGCGTTCACTTCTGGTGGATGGGGTCCCTGGTTCGACCCCAGGTCTCGCCAAATGAAATTTGTGGTGGACAAACACCGTGTGTGGGGGTTCTCGACGTTCTCCCGTTTCCTCCCACTTTATTAATTCCACTATTTCATTTATTTCTCATCATCACCGTTTCCCTAGCCGGCATAATTGTGGGACGTAAAACTCAGATTTCATTTGCATTGTTTTGTTTTCGTATTACTAGTAATAGCAGTAGTGGTATTCGCTGTCGTATTAGTACAGAATAAGTAGTACAGTAGTGGTAATAGTAACAGTAGTAGCAGTGGCAGCAATAGTGGAATTAGCACTAGCATTCGTAATCGTAATAGTAATAATAGTATTAGCAGTAGTAGTTGTAGTATTAGTATCATGTACGGTGTAGAAGTTTTACATAGCTTCTCTGTTACTCGTAATGCACTAATGAGGGTAGTATAAGACTTTTATGTCCATGAGCTGTATTATTGTATAATAAACATAACTGGACAGAGCAAGCACAAATAACAAATAGACAGACAGTATAGGGATATAGAAAACAAACCTTGGGTAACTTTTCACACGATTTTCCCATTTGAGAAGGACAAATAGACATTGCAATATTATGACGACACATTTTTCATTTTCCAATGCATATTGAAGGATTGACTTGATTTATCAACTTGGTTGTTCTCAGGCCGGTTACGCCCGGCCCGTTTAGAGCCGGGCTCGTTTGTGCCCGGCCCGGTTAGAGCCCGGCCCATTCTCTGCCCGGCTCGGGATTCGGGCCGGATCGGGTCGAGCCGGACATAGAATACAGATCCATCCGGGCCGTCTTCGGGCCTGGCTTTGCAGGGCTCTGGTCTACAGACACACGGATAAAACCGTTCTATAAAACTTCCAGCATTTATGCACAGCATAGGTTTCAAGGTAATTTCTATATTAACTTCATGAATTAAAGGGAACTTGTATTCCTCGAAAGGCATTTGTTGGTCCTTCAAGGTCAATCGAACAATGGAAAAACTGATACTAGGAGTATTTTAACACACCACTCACTACAACGATATAACAGAATGCTGCCTCCGGCTGTTAATAAAAGGCTTAACTAGGTGGAACTCGCTAGTACAGTAGTAACGTTCCATGCCAAACAACATTGTGCTGTGTAAGAAATGCTAGGGGTTGTTCTGTCCATGTGCGCCGCCTACTTGATGTTCCCTGGTTCCAGCACTCACACAAATAATCTTGTCAGGGTGCTGCAGGCAAGATTTTTAGTTTCAAAACGTAATAAACATAACAAAATAAACATTTCTCGCTTGACACTATCAAAAAATAAACAATTAAAGCATAGAGATGGAAATTAAAATTTCTAACCTCTAAAACAGCGTTTCCCAATCTTTTTCAACTTGCGGCACACTAAGTCTGTTACTTCGATTCTCGCGGCACACTCATAGATATTCTTTGTAAATATAAACCACAGCTGTATTTTTTGTGATTATTGATGTCCTTCTCTCAGAGAAGAAAGCTCGAACACTGGTTTTTCCCCGTGGTAAATCATTATGCTTATTTTTCATTGTAATTTAAAAATAGAAAACAATTGCAATGAAATATTGGACTCAAGTTTTTTTTAAAAATGCGCTTTCTTTTCAAAAACTGCATCCAACCTTTTACTAAGAAGGAAGATCACTAAATAACGAACCAACTAACAAATCTCATTTACTTTTGAAACGCAAATGTAGGTAAGTTGTCGAAAGGATTGAATTATATTTTAAATTTTCAAGTTGCGAAATAGTCTGCAACAATAAAGCAATAATGGTCATAACAATGATAACAAATACTTTTTTCAACATTGGAAATGCAAAGAACAGTAACACGGCATGATACTTAAAATTGTAGATTCATAGTAGAGGTTCATAGTAATGTGAAATAAAACTATACATTTTTCCCTATGTTTTACAATTTGATTGCTATAAAATTAATATTCTTTTTCGATTCCTCGCGGCACACCAGCGGTCCATTCACGGCACACCAGTGTGCCGCGGCACACCGGTTGGGAAACGCTGCTCTAAAACATAATTGTTTGTTTCAAATGTGTTTGTGCAAAGGCAACCAAGGAACACACTGAGTTAGTCAATTTATACTTTATGTCCACAACAAAATCCTTGCAAGTTCCTTGCAATACCATTAAAATTATTTTCTTTTATGATGATATTTTCATTTTAATGTGTATGAATGTAGTATTTTCTTTTAGTAACGTGTTGATAATATCACTGCCTCTTGCATTCATTGTGCATCATGTAAGTTGTTGAAAATATACACTAAATACCACGATTATATATATTGGGAATATACATTACAGTAGTTAAACTTGAACCCGGGTTTAAACCTGTTTCTTTACGTTTAAGTCAGCCGTATTACCGACTGAGCTATGACAGTCCCAACTTATCATTATATTACCGGTATATTTTACTTTATCACAGCACAGCCCTTTATGACAGTGTTCATAAAAGATTTTAACTAAAAAGAAATCAATAAAAAAAATCGAGACTCCCCTGAAGACATATAACACGTCCCGCCATTTATATTCACCCACATACATTTTGGAAAGTCGGCGCCGTTGATTCTATCTGTTGTGTTTGAAATCAGTGTTTCTTTCAGAAACTATGTTCTGGGGAGGGCACACTTCGTATTCCGGGGGCACTATTGATAACTTTCTATTTTTTATTATATTATAGACGTATTATTTTGGTCTCTTCCGGGGGGCACTCTCAGTGCTCCGTGTGGGCAGTACCCCATAAAAACACTTCTGGAAGAAACACTTTTTGAAATACTCCTACTCTAATTTAAATAAAATAAAAAAAGTTCGTTTGTGTGTCTGTCTGTATGTATGTATGTATCTGTGTGCTGCCTTGAAACCAGATGAGAGACCCAAGAGTTACCAAATTTTGATCTTGGTTGCCTTGGCCCAGGTTCCAGATCAAGACGAAACGTTTTTTTTTTAAATCGAACCAGGGGTGTCACAATAGACATTTACAATGACATTTAAAAGTAGTAGAAGATAACGGATATTGGCGTCGAATTCAAAGTTTTGGCGGTCGCTGAGATCAGTGGTGAAACTCCGATTGCATTCTCGTCTCGTTAACTTCCAAATTAACCCTACTTAGTTGCGGGTCGGGGTAGTTGTTGATTTTTGTTTAGCGTCCCTTTCAGCAGCGAGGCTATATGAGACGTGGACCTACTGATTAACGTGGAATCCGAACCACATGAGCTCTCGCCGTCATCGACCTCTGGGCTTTCAGCAACTGAGACCATTTAGCCCGTCACGTTCAAGGGATGACGTCTCTAGGCGAACACATTTTCCGGGGAAAGGGAAGGAAGAAAGGATTGGGGAAGAAAGGCAGCTATCTGAAACATAAGGTATCACCCTGGCACCTGCCTGGTGTGAATGTGGAAAACCAAGGAAAATCTCATTCAGGGTGGCTGGCCTGAAAAACTTTTAAATTTTTCGACCGAGTGCCCCAACCAGGAATCGAACACGGTACCGCCTTCACGTAACCATATAAACGTATGTTTGTCTATTCCATTACATTGCGAATAGGCGAAATTGGAACAATGTTGCATCGGAGTCTGTCAATTAGTTCGAATAAAATCTGTTATTCGTAGCACAATCCCTTCAAGGACATTTCCAAGATCGGGGCAGTAACCCACATGGTCGAAAGTAGTGTTTCCACCAGATGAGACGAGATGAGACTTCAAGCTGTCTCGTCTCGTCCCATATCTCGTCTTGTGAGATAAGACACGATAAATGTCTCGTCTCGTGGCAACACTAGAGCGGATGAGGCCCACAAAAAGGAGCTGTTATACAAAGTGGTTAAAACTACGGCTTTTATCGACTTTCGTTTGGTTATCAGCACAACACACAACACGACTACAATCTTCCAATCAGTGTTTCTTTCAGAAAAAAATGTTCCTGGGGGTTACATTTAGGATTCCGGGGTACTGCTGGTATTATTCTATTTATTATTATATTATAGATGTATTATTTGGTCTCCCCGTGGAGGGCACTCTTAGAGTTCCAGGGGGCAGCACCCCAAAAACATGTATGGAAGAAACACTGCTTAAAACAACGACTACTTAGTTTCGACCTCGGGCGCCCGAAGGGGGGAAGGGGCCCGGCCCCCCGTGCTCTCGAAAATGTATGCGCAATATAGCAAACTACGTATATTAAATACCAGACGTAAAATAGCAATCAAGGAGATGAACCCCTTAAAAATTTCTTTGGGCGCCAATGGTTTCCAGTAATGAATTATTACGACAGGAATATTTGTCAATATCGTCGGTACAGTCGAAAAGCAAGGCTTCCCCACTTGTTCTGAAATCCTTTTTTCAAAACCTCTGGCGCCAATTCAAAAAATAAGAAAGCCTGACTTTCTGATTTCAAAAGTGACTTTGGTTCGAATAACATCATAAAACAATAAAAAGAAACTAAATTATATTGTCAAACCAGCATAATTTCAAACTTAGGACAAAAAAAGGCCTACACGTTTCTGTCTTTGTTCAGAACGAGAAAACTCATGAAACAATGGTTTGTTGCTGATGAAACTGGGATTAAGAGATCTTGTTTTTCTATAAAGGATTTTTATACATAGATATAACCACCAGCCCTCGAAATGAAATCTTCTGAAACACTGATCTCAAAGAATGGTTTAACATTTTACTTGAATCTGGAACAGTATCACTAAATATTAAAAGTTGAATCGGTGTTAAAATGGAAATGAAAGCTGTTTGTAATAATCATTTAAAAAATAACTTTAGGTCTTCCTTGTTCTTTTAGGATAGTCCTCATAATAAACGCTGGTATACTTTCGAAGGCAATAATTTATTCCGAGTTAATAAATTTTTAAACAATTTCAAAAACTATCTTTGTATTCTTGAGACATAATACGATACGACGCATTTCAAGAGACGTCTCGTCTCGGCTCGGAAACGAGACGGAAAAAGTAGTCTGTTTCGTCTCGTGTCTCTTATCAATGGTCTCTGTCTCGTCTCGTGGCAACACTAGTTGAAAGAAAGAAACAAATGAAATGTTTGAGTCTTACGTCCCACATTCATGCCGGTTAGGCTAAAGGAGGCGGTGATGATGAGTAATGAATGAAATGGTGAAATGAACAATGGGAGAACCCCGAGAAAACCCACGCACACGGTGCTTGTCCACCACAAAGTTCACTTGTCGGGCACTGGGATCGAACCCGGGACCCCAAGCACCACAGTTGAACGCTCTACCACTGAGCCACCGCGGCCCCAAGAAAGAAACAAATATGTAAAGATACATATATGAGTACACATACACGGATAAAGTAGTCATACATGTATTTTAATATTCTGACTACTTAACCCGGACTAATTTAAGATTGCAAGAAAGTAATTATTAAGAAGAAATATAAACATATAGAAATGTATTTTGAAAGGGAAAAAAGCAAACCGTACCAGCCGTGATACGAATGTGGGTTGCCCACTCAACAAGTAGACACCTTACCGAATTATTTGCAGCAGAACTTGCAATTTGTGGTTTCGAAGCTTTATTTATACTGTGTGTGTTACGTAACGACGCTACGGGATGTCATTACTAGTGCGATCACCTAATTCAAGACCCATTTTGTAAATTGATTGAGGAAAAATGAGTGATTTCGTAAATCTACAAAACGGATCTTGTATACGGAGGGTGTAACTAAATGTACGGCAAAACTTAATGGGTGGATTCCTTTTGGGTAGACAAGCAAAAAAGTTCAGATGACCATATGTCAGGAAATGCATCGTTCCAGAGTTACGGACTTTGATCCGACTAATGGTGTGAAATAGTCACATTCTGGTCGCTCCTTAATGTGTCTCAATTTAAACCTCAATATATCAAACTCTGATTAAGATAGGAAGATAATTTTAGTAGCAATGTGTTCAGCAAAAATTAAGCTTTCCGCTGATATGCATTTTATGAGTGTATCCCAAAGGAATGCCATCCCCAAAATACTGATGCAAAATACAAACAAAAAACTAGTAATTACCCTCCCATGTCCACCGTGGTACTCCCACACATAAGTAAAATATACAGGGTGAGTCAAAAGTCCTTGGACACCTGCATAAGTTTGAAAATCGACGGGAAAATAGAAAGTGATGATGGGAACAGAGGTTTGATGAGGGGCCTCAACTTTTGAAGTGTATGTAATTCATGGCCGTCATCTTGAAATCCGCCATTTTGGATTAAAGTCATTTTTTTAAATGGGAAGGGGTGTATGACCCATCAAATAACACTAGCTTGAGCTCAGGAATTTAGTGGTATAATTTGTTTGTCCTATCTAGTACAGTTTAGAAGTTATTAATGTTCAAAGGTGGGAAATTACCTTGATACTGAATGCTACAACATATGTTCTACGTGTTGTCCATCCCGTGCAATGCACAACTGTAGTCGCCGCAACCACTCTGACTGCATATGGAGGAGATGTCTCCTGAAATTTGGTCACAGGCTCGTTGGAAGCGTTCTTTCAGGTGTCTCAAAACATGGATTGTCTCAGCATACACTATCTACTTAAGATGTCCCCATAGATAAAAATCAAGAGGCGTTAAGTCAGGGGATCTGGGTGGCCACTCCACGGGACCACGGCGACCAATTTACTTCCCTGGCAGTTGTTCATCCAACCATTGACGGACACCAAGTCTATAGTGTGGAGGAGTTCCATCGTGCTGAAAATAAGATGGGAAAATGCCGTCAGCTTTCAGTGTGGCAGGGAACACAAAGTAATGCAACAGCATCAGATACTGTGGTGCAGTTAAGGTGTTGTAAATGAAAAATGACCCAATGATGCGAGTGTCCCATATGCCACACCACACTATCACCTTCGCTGGACTATGTTCTCGACTCGGGTCAACCCAGTTAGGATTTGCGTCACACCAGTATCGACAATTATGTCGATTAACCTACCCGTTCAAAGTGAAATACGCCTCGTCACTAAACAGTATGCCCTTGGCAAACGCAAGATCCAGTTCGTGTTGTTCAGTAGCCCACATGCAGAACTCCAACCGCGATCAGGGTCATCCTCGTTCAGTTTATGTTGCATGTGCAGCTTGTAAGGATGCCACTGATTGGCGTGCAATATCCGGACAACGGAGGATTGGCTTATTGCATATGCTAGGGACACACGACGGGTACTTTGTTTAGGACTTTTCACAAACGACGCAACAACCGCCGTTGCAGTTTCCTCATTGGTGGCAGTCTTTGGTCGCCCACTACGTGCCCTATCTTGAACAGAGCCCGTCTCTCGGAATTTGGCGATAACGTGAGCCATCGTGCTGTGCGATACCGGTTCTCTGTCTGAGTGCCGTCGGTTATAATCAGCTGCTATTGTTCGGTAGCTGCGTTCCACTGATATAAAGATTATTTCGATCTTCTGTTCACGTGTCAGACCTATTTTAGATCACCTGGAAGAGAGACAACTGGCTCAGTATCAAGGTAATTTCTCACCTTTGAACATTAATAACTTCTAAACTGTACAAGATAGGAAAAAACAAATTACACCACTAAATTTCTGAGCTCAAGCTCAGTGTTATTTATTGTGACATACACCCCCTTCCCATTTAAAAAATGACTTGAATCCAAAATGTCGGATTTCGAGATGGCGGCCATGAATGACATATACTCCAAAAGTTTCAGCCCTTCATCAATCCTCTTTTCCCATCATCACTTTTTACTTTTTCCGTCGGTTTTAAAACTTATGCATATGTCCAAAGACTTTTGACTCACCCTGTATATATAGGCGGAGAGCAGCGTCCTTTAGAAATACATAGATACTAAAAATATCTTTCTAGATTAATTAGGGTATGGGTTATTGAGATTTAAATTGAGTCATATTAAGGAGCGACCAGAATATGACTATTTCCACCATTAGGCGGCTCAATGGCCGTAACTCTGTAATGATACATTTCCCGACATATGGTCATATGAACGATTTTGCTTGTCTACCCATAAGGAATTCACCCCTGAAATTTTGCCGTACCTTTTTCTTACAGCCTGTATATATGTGTGTTGTTGCAACAGTAAGTTCCCAAGAATATAGATTAATTCATTTTTGATTTTAATCTACACAACAAATGCTTTTTACGAAAGCAAGGAGCCTGGGAGTTAAAGATGATTAAAGACCGTGAATAAAATTGAAGATCTGAATTGCAGAACATCCGAAGTCCACCGGAGCACTTTTCTTTGTTTTTAGAAGAAAGACAAGAAGGTTATACTTGGAATGCTGTTCTGTTTAGCTGAAATTGTTTTTTTTTTTTTTTAAGTTTTGATTTGGACTTACGTATTATGCAAGTGAATAGCCCTGAAACATAGATGCTAACATAAAAAACAGAAAACGAAAAATACGAAGAAGAGTGGACTTGGGATGTTTTGCAATTCAGGTCTTCAATTCAAACTTCAAATGGAACTGGGGTAACTGACAGACAATGGCTAACTTAATACTTTCATAATAGTGGGTGTAATGACTGATTTAAGAACACAATTGATATGACCTGTGTAGCTAAGTACACTTCCGCCCTTCCCCCTCAACATTGGATACGGAAATGGAAAACTTAATTAGAATTTGGTTGTTGATTCCAGTATATTTCAAGCATAACTTCTCAGAATCTGGGCCTGTGATATGTCGATATATATCTATCATCGATATCTATATTATCATATATCAACACTCGATATCGCAAATATATGGATATGAATATATCAATCTAAATTTTCGATATCGATATTCGAGGAGTGGGGAGGCGAGGTATAAAGGTCCCCTAAGACTTGCGATGGATGAAGAAATTAAACTTACTTTTTGCAAGATTGTTTTCTAATCATAATATCTTTATTACCAAACATTGCAATATAAATACATCCACTTGCAAATTTGCAATATTATATGATGTAATTTCTTAGGAGCCAGAACTTTTTTGTTCCCTGAAAAAAGAAAAAAAATCACGTGCAAAAGCAAGTACTTTGAACTTTCAACTAGAATTTACCATAAGAAAGTTTTTTGTTTCTCTCTCTTGGAGATTTCCATCTCTTTTGGCCTTTGGGACCGCTAATTGACAAAAGGTGCACACATGATCGCTATATGCATTCATGTTCTGAGGCAGAGATTTTGAAAAGGAAACGACTTTTTAATAACAATAATAATAATAATAATAATAATAATAATAATATTATTATTATTATTATTATTATTATTACTATTATAACAATGGGGTTTACAACTAGGGTCCCGTCTCTTTATCTTCCATGGCAGGGCCGCAAGTCTGCTACGCCGAGGATGTCCCCTATTCTGTGCATGTCTCTTTTTCGTTTCGTGTAGATATTTGTTTTTGTGCTGTTAGGCTTTTATATGAAACTTTTATATTATGTAACTTTTTTCTTTTTATGAGTTTCTTTTTTTGGGTGGAGTGGGGGGAAAGAGAAATGCTTTCTTCTGATATATGTTTCTTACCATTCATCTTGTTTGAACTGCTTAAGTAAGTCATTTTGTAACTTTTGATATCCAACTCCGTCACAATAATAAAAGTATCATTCTTAACAATTTGTTTTATTCCCTTATTTGCAGTTTACCACACTGATATATTTGTGACAAAATTGAGGTTTAGTCCAACGGCTTTCGAATTTGCAACCAACCCAACCGCCGAGCTTTTCGGGTTGCCTGCTATTGCAGGAAAAGGAGAATTGCAGGTGGTAATGCACTTTTGGAGTGTATACAAGTAGGACTAATTATATTTTAGTAAAATGATTTTAATTAAACGAATATGACAGTCTTCAGATAAACCCATATCGTTGCTAGTCTTAAATTCATTCAACTTAATTAATATCATAATAACGGAGACTTCCGGTGGTAATCTACGTGGTTCGATTCCACATTATGATGCTGGTCCACGTCTCGTATAACCTTCGTGCTGAACTCTAGGATTAATTCCTCTTCAAAATGAATTCGTGCTATGTATAATACGGAAATCGTTTGTCATTGTAACTCTCCATGAATGAAGCTGTAATATGCTCTTTGTTAGAGGATACTCTTGTTCTGTTAATGTGTAACATTAACGGATGAATCTTAACTCAAGACTCTATTTTTGACTCGAAAGATCTAATATATTACAGGCAAAAATTCTCTTGGGATCCTTCTAACTGGAGTACTACATATAGCGTACCCAAATACAAACTGTCAATTAACTCAGTATGATGTGCTTATTCCGCAAAAATACCACAAATTGATTTAGATGCCATTAAAAGATTTAGTGGCCTTGATAAAAAAACTAATTATTGGCCAAGATCATTTTTTGGTTCATTCCTAAAATTTTTGTTTAGTGGTATAACTTTTAAAATACGTAAATTTTGTTAAATATTTCAGACGTTTGAAATAATCCAAAACCCAATATTCACACAAATAAACTTCTGATTGTATTTCTGTAACACTTCTTACTGTATTTCTAACATGTTCAACAACTACAGTAAGTCAATCATAAAATTATTCTTGATCCCACTAGACCTAGCAAGGTACTATTTCATTTCGCGTAACAAAACTTGTAGTTTTCTGTTCCATCTTTCACAAAGTATTGCTTCTTCCGAATGTAACTGAGCCATGTAGTATCAGTATTTGTAATACTAAAGAAATTATGTGTTGTCCATATAACATAAATATTTAATAATTCTATAAGGCACGAATACTAAATATTAACTTTACGATGTTTTTTTTCAAATTGTACATCAGTGGAAATTTAAAAAGTCAGAATTTGCAACTAGAACTAATTACTACTACTAAAAACAACACTATTCTGTCGGGCTGTTTCTCTTTCCCTCCTTCTTGATAGCAATATAGCAGTAAAATTTGAGCAGATGGAAGGACAACAGCGACTTTTTGAGGGAAACTGACAACGCACATCACACCGAAGCATAGGAAATTTAATATCCAAAGAGAGAAAACAAATTTGATAAAACAAAAGTAAGGTACATTGTAATTATATCAGCATATTATACGATATATATGATACTCTTACTTACTACCTAGGTACAGTGGCGTCTCGAGAAATAATTTTTCGGTAGTTCACAGTAGTGAGAAAGTTCTATTCTAGAGTTGTCTCAGTATTTTAAATAAGAAAAACTAAAAAATCAATGAAAATGAATGGAAAATCAATAAGTACCTATTCATAAACAAATGATCCATTTCATTCATATATGAAATCACTTCTGATGTTCTTCTGGGCAATCAACCTGTGAATAAGTGTTCTGAAGTCTAGTTTCATTCGTTGTTTCTCAGTTGATATAGATTCACAATCAATTTCACAATGTACTAAATGAGTCTCCATTAGACTGCAATCGTTTGCTATCTCGCATATTTAAATTGCCATATATTCTGTTTTGAAACGTGCAATGTATCAAATGATTATGATAGTAACAGAGGCACCTTTAAATACGAACGCTTTGTCCAAATACTTTTGCATTGTTATCTCAAAACACTTCATGACTGTTTATTTCGTATTTACGTTCTCTGTTAGAGGTTAAGCTAAGACGAGATTTAAAGTTTAAAAACGAGATTACTGTAATGTGTTTGCTGCTCTCCCACCTGGAATTGAACTCGGGGCCAATCCATCAATGACATACACTAGTCACTATATACTAGTCAAATGAGGATGGCATGAGACTTCATGAAGTCAACCGAATCACGGAAAACCCCACAACTACTAGCATCTTTTGCCTCCTAATGGAAACATACAGCCCCCAAAAAAGTGATGCTATCAATCAAAGGTGAGCGAAGTGACTTCTTTTTGTATAAAACTATTATGAGACCTAATAGAAATGATCATGCGACCGCATCGTGATAGGATATTTGATCACTTATCAGGCTTGCATTCATAAAATTTTGTTCTATGAGTCCAACGTTTGGGAAGTCCAATACTATAAGACATTACATCTACGAGACATAACATTTATAAGATATTACATTACGATTGATCCGATATAATTCTATAGCCAAGAAATCGTATCTAACCCCTCAGGTCCGCCATCTGTATTCTAAGAAAAAAATATAGAATTAGAATTTTTAAAGACAACAAAGAGTACAAATTAAATGTAACATCAAATATTTAGGCTACATCAGTCATTTCTCTACTAAACAATTATATTTCTGTTATGAAAGTGTACAAACGTATGTCGAGTTAAAAAGTTTACAGCGGTGATTCAAACCCGGTAGATTCTACGTGTGGGTACGACCCTAGTGCTTACACCAGTTAAATAGAGACTAATTTTAATGTATTTATTACATTTCTCATACTTTATTACACTTTCAATCAGATATCTCAAATATATAATACATTTCACGTCCACTGTTAATTCCCTTCATGTAAGACGCGAGAAAAGCAAGGCAATGATATTTTCAATTCAGAATCTGGCAGTCATTTGTTGTTTTAAATTAACTTTGAAATGTCGAAATAGTTTAGTTTTCACCTCAAGACGATAATTAACTTTGGTCGATTATCTTCTAACATCTTTCTTAACTTTCACAATTCTTCAGTGCACTAAAAGTTATACAGTAGTGTGCAATCACTTAACAGAATTATCTAGAAAATAGGGGAATGATAAGATTTTACTTACAAGAAATCTGCAAAATACTTTCGTATCGATCAGGCCTTAGATTCACTAGTATTGAGAATTTTTTAGGAAACCTTAACAAAAAAAACCTATCGAGGAGGGTATACGGCAGTATACGGAGTATACCTACCTTAATATCTTTATAGTTCAGCATATATTTGAATCGGTGAGATTAAGAAGGGAAAGATTCCACTTTTTTTGTCAAAATGAGTTGAAATAGCCATTTTGTTCCTTTATTTAAGACGCATATTTTGGCATGAAAAACGGAAATATTCCTTTTATCATTATGACGTAGGAGCACGTGAAAAATTTGACTGAGGTTAAGAAAGGAAACATTCCAGGAATCTTTCCCTTCTTATTCTCAGCCATGGAGCTAAACAAGAACATACTGGAGTGCCTAGGTATGTGAAGTTCCTCTTGTTTTGCTATGAAAGAAAAACACGATAACCATAAGAAATTTCCCATTTTTTTATTAGTGCTAAAGGAACACATCGAGTCTTAACCCCTTCCCAGAACCTCCCACTATTCTTCAAATCCTGTTACATATTTAGAGGCTGGGCTGGCATACAGAAAGATGCATAAAATGCTTCTGAAAAAGCATCCAGAACTAAAAGACAAGAAAATACGAATACTTTTTAACTTATTACAAGGAAAATTATGGATACCGATTCGGTAGGCCGCAAGTTAACGTGTGTTCAACATGTGAAGACCTAAATTCAAAAATATCATCATCGACATTAAATGACAACACTAAACGGGTCGCTGTAGCTGAATTGATGGTTCATAAAAGAAGAGCAAGTAAGTTTTACAACAAAATGCAAGAAGTAACTGAATTATGCTCTAATAGAAATGACGTACATGGAATCTGCTTTGATTTTTTGCAAAATCTTCCTTTGCCGTGCATACCTGTTCAGGAAATGTTCTATTTTTAGGAAGTTATGGCATTACGTGTATGGAATTTTGTGTTCATAGTTTAGGAAATGGAAAAGCTACTATGTACACGTATCATGAAGGAGATGCAAAGAAAGGAGCAAACGAGGTGTATTCTTTATTGTATGACTATATAAACAACAGTGTTGACCCTCAAGTGAAAACTCTATACGTGTTTAGTGACTAATGTCCCGGGCAAAACCGCAAATCACACTTTGGTGAGATTGTTCCTGTTTCTTACTATTATTAGGCGATTTAATGAAGTACATGTATTTTTCCCCATTAGAGGACACAGTTTTCTCCCCATGCGACCGAAACTTTGGTGTTATTAAGAGAGCTATGAAACGCCACAATAGGATTTACTCCCCTGATCAACACAACGATATGATTAGCACTACAAAAAGCAAGTAGCCTTTGTTTGAGGTGAAACGAACAAATTCTGAACTTCAAAGGATGGTGATCGACATTTTTCAAAAAGACTTGTGCTAGTGTTCGAACCAAACATCCTTTTAAAATGAGTACCTACAAACACTTAACATTCACAGCAGCAAAAAGGGGATATGTTAAATACAGCTCATACTTTTAAAGACGGGCTACAAAGTGAAGTTTATAACTGTACAAAGGTGTGAAGCAGACCCTCCTGTTAAAAAGCATATAATGGAATCGTTCCCATAAAAAGGAAGAAACTCGAGGATGTTGCGAAAGTGGTTCACTGTGTGCCGGAACAAGCCAGAGTGTCTTACAATAAATTTTTAGAGTGGCCTACTGATGAGCATGAGAGTAAGGACAGTGAGTAGTAATAGAAACAGTGTACAAAGGCACAAAACAATATCTCATGTATTTTATTTTTATAACATGTGTGAATAATGTTTAATTTTCATTATTTTTGTTGGTTTAACAATAAGTAAGGAACAGTTTTAAGCTCATAAATACGTTTTTCTTTACTTTTTTCGACCTCTAAGTCTGTTGAGATTAAAAAGGGAAAGATTCCACTGTTTTTAAACTCATATAATAACCGTAATAAGAATGTAATGGTAAAACACTTTTGCGTATATGTTACTTAAGGTTATAAGGAGCGACTTTCCAATTGTACGTTTCTTCCTGTGACTATTTGTTTAGTTACTATGAAGTTTTTTTCAGTTTCCCAAAAGTTTGGTTATGTGGAATCTTTCCCTTCTTAATCTCACCCGTTCATTTACTTTAATTGAGAGATATAATGGAGGTATAAGGATGAATATAAAGTATAGTTGAAAAAACGGTCGACAGTAGGCTATGTCTACCAAAATTGTAGCCTAGCTGATGGAAATTCTGGAAAAGAAATAACAAACACTACTGACACATTTATAAATCAATCAGTATACCACAACTCAAATTTTTTTAACTTTTGCCATTTTGAAATACACTGAGAAAGATAATATTTCTGCGATTAAAGTGAGATCTACGCAGTACGGTCCGCCCGCCCCCTCCGAAGTAAAAAACATTGCCGGGTTTTTTAGAAGTGTTAAAGTTGAACGTACGTTATTGTAAATACCAATACTTGTCCTTTTCTACTTTGCATGTGTTAAATGAATGTTGAAAAACTCAGTTCCAAAATTTCCTTCAGGTTCCCATAATACAGAAAGTAATATTTTATCACTGTAGCAATGTTTCTTCCAGACATGTAAGTAGTGTTTCTTCCAGACATGTTTTTCGGGGGCACTTCTCCATCGGAGGTCTAAGAGTGTCCCCAGGATGTAACTAAAATATATTACGTCTATAATATAATAGTAAATAGAATAGTACCAGCAGTGCCTCCCAGAACATTAAGTGTACACCCAGGAACATTTTCTCTGAAAGAAACATTGTTACCAAGTACGGTATGTTTTGATAAAATAGTCGTTTTTCTTAAAAACGTTTGGTTTGTTTATGCAGGAAAACAGTAGCCTAAAGAAAAATTAGATATTATATGTATTTTAAAAAAATCTTGAAAACGAATTAAAATTTCATTTTGTTCTGCGTTAAGATAAGAACGTTTGCGAAAGGGTTCTAAACCTCCCATTTCTCTTGGTACGATTCGGAAAGCCGTAATTTTGTTTGTTCCACTAGTGTATTTTCATTACAAGAAATTGAGATAAAAGAACTGTAGTTAACTGATTGAAAGAATGAGTTGTATACTACTACTGTGTTCTATTTTAAATTACAGTTCATGGATTCTATTTAAAGCGCCACATTAGTGGAAATTAGTCAGCAAGAGCTGTCAGCGCAGAAGTTCATTCTTTGATTCTGTTTCAAGCGCCACATTACTAGAAATAAGTCAACTACAGCTGTCAACGCTGCTCGTGCAAATCTTCATTTGAACGTCAGAAGACCGCAGTTCCTTTCCTAAGCTGCACGAGTTTCCCTTTTGTGCTACACACAAAGTAGTCTATTACCCTCACTGCTGTGTTGTGAACGTGGTATGCCGATGGAATGCATATACGCTAGGGGTAAAACAAACGAACAGGAGAAATGAAACGACAATATAATAATATTCTAAATATTATTAAATATCTTAAGGAGCAACAAACAGCGCACAATATTTGGCGGTTCACGTGTTTTTGCGAACTGCAGAAGGCGACACCACTGCCTAGGAAGATATTTAAGTTTTCATATTTAAATATGAATTTATTCATTCTATTTTCTAACACATTTTACATAAATTAATAACTACTTCCATTATTCTGGGCAATTAGTTACATATTTCCGCAAAGTTCTTCAAAATTTGATTATTTAACTGCTTAAGACTTAATTTATTTCATGAATGTTCAATGATAATACACAGAAAAACATAGATTTAAGTTCATGAATTTTCCAATACTTTTCAATATCTATTTTATATTTTCACAAAATTCCTTCATTATAATTTGAATCTACATCGACTCATAGTTGCGTCCTTATGTATTATATATCAACTACATAGAAAAATGTTTTTGGCTACGAAACATAAGAACGTGAATATACAAGCAGGCCATAAAAAATATATCTTCCGTACCAGACCATTGTTCATAACAACGTTTATGTATTTATACAGATTATCGTCGCATAAAGAGGTTTTCTAACAAACAGAATTATTAATATGATTGATTTTCTACAAATAAGCAAATAATCCTCAATCGAAATAAAATTATTAATACAGTTGAACATACAGTATGCTTACTTCCGAATGACACTCATATATGAAAAATATAATTACAGAATATTTACTTTTCATTTTTCATTCGTTTTTATAATAATTCATTATTTCAAATTATTATTCATATTATATTGTAATTATTCAGATTCATATATTTTTATAATCAAATACATGAAGGTGCATCTAAAAAGAGCGTTAAACGTTAGAAACATTAACCAGTCCATGCTTGTATTTAGTCCGTTGATTACTATATTTGCAATAATTTTACATAGTAACCAATATATGTAAACATATATTATTGTTCGAACGCATTAAGAATGTAATTTAGTAATGAATTAAACTCATGTGTTTTTCGAAATATTAAACACAAAACTAAAAAATCTAATTAACAATTAATTCGTATAACATACAGAAACAACAATGTACTTTTCGAAATATTCAACACAAAATTAAAAAAATCTAATTAACAATTAATTCGTATAACATAAGGCAACAACAATGAATTGAAATGCATTTTTATAAGTTAACATAGCTAATAACTTTAAGAATGCATTCATTTGTATAATAGTTAATTTAGTATTTTAAGGCATTTTATAAGAATAATTATAAAATATTTGTGTAATCGGGAATATAAGTTATTGACGCGGATTTTATGCATTCCACGCTTGCTACAACTAACATTAGCTATTGTACTAAGTTGTCGAATTATGTTACACTGCACTACGCATTCTTGCCTCGAATTTCGTATACATGTGAAAGGCTTCTCTGTATGTCATTATTTGTGACATTTCTACTAACTCGAAAATCACGACTGTCATGTTATTGCTTAGGATTTCGCATGCTGTGAAATTTATTATTTTAATGCACATTTCTCTTAGCTTTCAAATTATTGCTGTTTGCATTTGTTGCTTGATTTATTTTAATTTACCCTTACGAACAAATGGAAAATTACTTCTTGTATTCCGATCGGTATTCTTTTGATATTAACATTATGGATGGCCGCTTGATTAACTCGGGTTTTATTAGTGTTATTTTATATTATCAATTGATTTTCATAAAGTTATATTTATGTCTATACAATATTGAAGCTTTGCTGGCGTCTACTATTAATCCAATGTTTTCGGGATTGCTGCCAGACTGAGTGTTGCTGTGCTTAGCTTTTGTTACCATACAGCGGCAACTCTTCAGAGCTATCGAAACGGTAACGAAATCTCAGCACAGCAACACTCACTCTGGCAGCAATCCCGAGAATATTGGATTATATTTATGTCTGTTGGGTGGAAGCGTCTATTCCTGACTTGTGCGATCCGATTCGCTAGCATGAAATCATTTTCAAAGCCAAATATTAACGCAATTTTAAAATCTGCATACCCATGTAAATTGTATTCACAGTTGTACCAAGTAGGACATGGTGCAACAAAATATTTGGAATTTTGTTTGAGAAATTTCGCTTTGTATACAGCAATTAAGTAGCATCCTTATTCAAATTTCTAAAGAAAACCCTTACCCGTATATCATCTGATCTGTCATTCAATTATGTCATAGAGCTTACCTCACTAAATTTAAAATGAAACTTGGAATACCTTGTTTTCCTATGCTTCACATAAGTTGGTATATATTTTTGCACTAGAAGAGAAAGACCCGTATTTTGTAGAAACCTTTCTCCTTTCTTACCCTCAGAGTTAGAAATAGTTTCCTCACATGTATGTATGTAAACAGGAAGATGACAATCCTGTTTCATGTAACTGTTTTAAGTATTTGATGTTGCTAATTCTTGCGTTAATTACTGGCATGTGATCACCAACATGCGTTTGGGCATCCATTTGTTCTGTTACTTGATGCATCTGGGCAATCATTTATTCTATTATTTGTTGGGTATTTTGTTCTAAGTTTTGTGTCATCAGAGCATCCATCGAATTCAGTGGCAGACCAAGTTGCCGAATTATATCTACAACACTAGACATTGAATTCATTGAACACGTACTGTTTTGTTCTGCTCTATCACGAGAATTATTATCACTATCTTGAACATTCATTTTTACGGTTTATATATGGTTTTATTTCACAGTATTATATACTAGACTTTGGATTATAAATGAGAGACTTTCATACAAAACTTCCAACTAGCGCCGAGTTTCAAAATGTCCCTTGTTTTGGCACCATAATATATATACACAGATGGTGATATATATATATATATATATATATATATATATATATATATATATATAAAATTACAATATATATGTAGATTGATAATAACTTCCACTATTCTGAAAAATTAGTTTGGTAGTTCCCCTAAGTTCGTCACAATAGGATTATTGAACTGCTTAAGTGGAAATTTCCTTCATGAATGTTCAATGATAAAATACAGAATTACATAGATTTATACTTGTGAATACTATTTAACATTTACCTTATATTTAGCAGAATATGTTCTTAATAAATTGAATCGGCATCTATTTATAATGGCTTCTTTACGTATTATAGCTGAACTAGATAGAAAAATATGTCCGGCTTGAAAACTTAACAACGTAAGTGTACTGGTCTGGAATAAAATTAAATGATACCAAATCTCTGGTACCAGATCATTATCCATAACAACAATTACGTATTTATACAGATTATCGTTTCAATTTATATATCTAGGCATAGTGTTAACTATACTGTTTTAGTTTAAATAGTAAGAAAAGAAATGCACAGGGACTATATACTAAATCAGACTACATTTATTACTAATGTATTTGTTTCTATGAGGATAGCATTGACACCTTTTTTCCAGCAGATCCATATCCGATCCGTATTGAGAGCTTTTAAGGCTGACATTTGATGCTAAGCTCTAGGACTATGACTCAAATAGCCTTGGATATGAAGACGAAAGTTAAATCTTTACCAAAACAACCTATCCGCGTTAGATTTATTGGAACAGGATACTGGCAGCAACATTTCTCAGGACGTAATATAATCCTATGATCCAATAATAATATTGCAACCTGAACAATGCGTTCTTTACTAATATTTTACCGAATTTCCGTTACGTTTCAGGTTTTGTCTTTCGTTATAGCTTTGTTGACGACGCTAGGGAAAGAAGTGGTCCTCAACAGATAGCGAGAAGCATGACGTCCCGCCGTCCCAAATGCCTATCTCTACCCATTAGGAATTGGAGGGAGGCCTTAGATAATTTTGCAAGCAGGGATATGACTTGCCCCAGTGTTTATCCTCAGTTTTACTCCTCAACTACGTAAATTATATTATGTATTATGATTTTGTTAGTTGGGTGGGTCGCGGTAATTATGGGAGAGTGATTTTCGGGATAATTTTCAGACACCTAGCAAACTTGGCCGATCTTTAACATAAGTAGTATTTTTGGCTTTAACTATTGAGAACATTCCTTCTTCTATTTATGTAACATGATTTGATCCTTTACACATTAGAAATGTATGATATCGTACTGATTTTAAAAAGTAGTGGAGAAAAATGGTTTATCTTTTGACATACCAATGTAAACCTTTGTCTAAATCCTTGAAAATCTTCAATTTTGCCAAGATAGAGGTACTAAAATGTAGGAAAACCAAAAGGTATTACGTCCTGCGGTGTCACTTTTTGACCAGTACACTGAGGTCAAGTATTGAATTTCCGGGGCAATTATGAGACCACTTGATGTTCTCATTATTTGCTGTTTATTACGAAGATCGTTATTATTATGACCAAGTCCTGAATGTTGAAACAGATGATGATCAATGTGGAACAACAAAAAGTGTGCAGCTCCGATATCTACTTTGGATACTATGAAAACAAGTTTTGATAGTCGCACAATGCACTGATAGAGGAAGTTTTTTTCCATCGTTTAGATTTTATGGACCTGTAACTACTAAGTATGTTGACCCATTTATAATTTGTTATGACCAAGTCGTAAAATGCATTCTTGCAACACTGCAAAATTGCAGAACAGAAGTATTCTAGCTTTCTGAACTCAAGAAAACAAATGATTCAAATTAGGTTTAAATAGTCAACCATATTAGTTGGTTTGTTATGTTAGGAGTAGGCTATGGTCCTACTTTCCTTTTCTTACCAATATTATAGCATAATGTTGAAATAGTTACGCCCTTAACAAGGCGTGTAAATTTACTGTAGCCAAAATACAACTCTTAGCAAATATATATTGTAGCCAAAATACAATTTTATTTCTTATTGCTACAATACAATTGCTACAATTTTTTAATGATGAATTTGGGTTGTGTGACACACAGTAAAACATTGATTTCATTAGAATTACGTTTCTGTTTTGTTCGATACTTACAAATAAATTACTCTTTGCTTCATATATATGCTTAAGAATTTGCAGCAAGAAACAAGATCGTAAATCACTTTGTCGCAATCAACTGTGAATTAGAATTCTTGTATAATAGAGGAAAATGTTCCAATAAATCTTGTTCAAGAGAGTAGGCAGTAGTTTTTGAATTTCTTTCTTACTTCGAAAATTTTCTTACTAGGTAGAGGAAAATCTTTCAATAAATCTCGTTCAAGAGCTTAGGCAATAGTTTTTCAATTTCTCTCTTGGAAAATTTTCTTACCAGGTAGTGTACATGACACGGTTAACACACTCTTTTTTGAAGTTTTATAGAACGATGGATATAATGAATCGTACAGATTTAATTTGTGAGGCAACTATGGTGCACAAGGTATACATATTTTTGCACTGTTTCCCAGCTTACAAGCAGAGGATACTCGTGTTACGCAATAACAATTATAAATACTTAAAGAGTATCAGGTAGTTAGTTAATTGCCAATGAAGTTTAGTTGCAATCAGCGAATAGGGCAAAATATGGAACTTCAAAGGTAACATGGGAATCTATTCAAACACCAGAAGGGAACGCCACAAGTAATATCTAGATGGCACTATCCTCTGCAAGGAACTATGAAATTCAGTGTTGCTGTATTCGGGTGCAGATGCACCCACAGCAGTCATTGACCCTCTCGTTAAGATATTCGGAGCAACTGATCGACTGATGAATGCGAAAGAATAGTCTTTTTCCAAGATTGAGTAAATTCTGTTCTGCGATATGGAAGTAATGGAGACTGTTAGGACTCTGCGATTTGTCGTTACGTGCCCAGACAATGTGTGTCACGATGATATGGATTTCGATGAAGAGGATGAAACTCCAAAGACCACGCTATTACGGACACCGGTCGGATCGCAAATCACTCCTCCAAAACCAGCCACGAAGAGTTAATCCTCGTACGACGAAGAGTCCCCGAGTAAGAAGACAAAGGCGGCAAGATGAGAGAGTCGTCGAGGATTACAAGAGGCAGGAGTAAAAATCGTACATCATTCCAGAAAATCACGTTGTCCGATTTGGAGAATAAGTTTTCAAATTCCGTTTGTCTCTGCCGGAAAGTACATACTTTTGTGTCTTTATTCAGAAGGTTCCAACCTTTCAAGTCTTGATACCAATAACTCAGCCTGCATTTTGTACAAATCATTTAATTCTGATTGGTTAATAAGGTGAGGTTCATTTGTTCCTTGAAATTGACACCTTTTTCTTTCTTCATAATCTGACAACACGTTACTTACACATACATACACTTTTCCTCCTCTTCTCGGAATGGGAAAACATTCACTGTAGAACACTGGGCGTATTACAAATGGAATGCTGCGATAGGCGATAAAGTTTCGTGTCTTAACTGTTATTCAAGCAATTTAAGTCATACACAAGTAACACTCTCTGGGGTGGCCACTTGGTTCTCTTCACACTATGTGCACTGCGAATTTCATATGGCACTTCCCATTCTACGACCCAGTCTACAAAAACACATATGAAGCATAGCAGACGCTCAGAAGTAGCAATTATTGCTCCTTAGTACATGTATTTGAATTATATTTTTTAAAGATTTGTTTTCTTGTATATGTTCGGTCCTTAGTTGAAAGACGAAGATTTAGAAACCACTTTATAAAGTTGAATAGCCTTGAAATTTTGCAGAACACGTTAATTCTTGGTTTTAATAAATGTTGCAATGTCATATTTGTGTTGACCGACTAGTACGTAGACCTTATATTTCACACCAGAATGTAAACAGACCGAGAAAAGCAAAAGAAATTTCTAGAGTAACTATTGCTAACGTTGTATTTCTTCCTTTATTTACAGTTCTAAGAAAGATTTCAGAACTTAAACCAAAGTGTCAAGAAACATGCAACACTGTCACGTATGTTGTACAGCTTGCTCTTCATCGGTAATATTTACATTTTTAGTTAAATTGTTTTAATACAGTTTAAGTACAATAAGTACAGATTGTGTGAAAATATTCAAGGTTTTATTTCTTATACAACGCAGAGTTTATAATATAGATAACAACTCAAAAGATAAATGATATTTTACTTGAATTATCAGAAACTTAACGCAGCAAGTATTTATTGTGAATTGTGTGTACAAAACAATTTTCTCTCGTATTTAACATGAATTAGTTATACTTTCTAATTAAAATCAATTTTCAAATTTTATATTAAAATTATTGAAAACGAACTAGATTAATAGTTAAACATAAAACACGTAATTGGTTAAAACATTGAAACTTGCTTCAGAAAATAAATAGTTTTATTCTTTTTTTAAGAAAAATAAAATTGCCTAGAACGAACTTGTATTGTTTTGTTCTTGCGTCCTGTTTCTTTATCAGTTTTCGTAGTTAAACTACTCTTGTGATTTTTTCGAAAGTTTTAAGACCTTCATACAATATAATGACTATATTGACGAGAGTTTAGAAGAAAACATCTATTTTCATTTCCTTATTGCCTCTCCATTAATGTTGCTCTGAGATGTCCTAATATGCCAACTGTAAAATATAACCTTTGTATATTGAGTAATTGGATAACATACGTACTGCAAAGCTAGATATCATAGTTTATTCATGCGATAACTAGGCTATAAGTAATAGATTTCTGATATTTTAGAATTTCACAACTAATAAAGTAGATTGTTTGATTATTTTTTAAATTGATGCTACATCATATATAGGTAATTAATTAGCAGTTTCTCAGAGATATCATTCTTGAGGTGACATCAACTGGTCAAAACTCTTTCAGAGCCAATAGTGATTAGACAAAGTTGTTTTACATGAAAGCTAATTATGAAGACAAGCAAATATATTCCCAATATGGAAAAATAGGTCAGTAGTCCTTAGAAACGAAACTAGGGTTTTCATCTCCAGCAAGGATGAGCTTAACAGTTTGTAAGGGCGCTTAGAAAAAGCGAATATCACCAAATTGGCATAGTGCCACGGAACGTTTACATAACCACTGTGTGTCTAAAATATGAGAGATTTGTTAATCTTATACCATTGTATTAACATAAAAGTCTTTGTTTGTTCAATGTCTTAATATTGTATGCATGTCAATTGTTTGGGAGCGTATGTCTAAGTGCTATACTGCAATACAAGTTTGATTCGCTAGCTACAAATTTACATGACTACATTTTCACCAAGTATGGCGTGTTTTTTTAAATGTGTGTGGATGTGTTAGTAGTTTATATTTCGTGTTGGATGGGATTATCTAAGATGGAAACTTGGTTGAGAAATCGTTATGAAATCGTGCTAGTAGCAAATGTGAGTAATACTTGTATGCTATCAGCTTTTCGTTGGAATTATTCATTGATTTACATACATTTAAAGAGCGTAATATGATAAACGTTCCAGTGGAACCAATCCGAGGATGGACAAAAATGTCTTCTCGCATTATCAACACAGACAGGACTCCGTGTCTTTGTGTGTCTTTATCCTTTTTATTTCCAACTTCAGATCTCCTCCTCCTCAAAAGCAGTGCTATGACTTTTCTTTGCTCCCTTTTGTCACTGCCCTCCCAACAACAACAATAGACACTTCCTTGCACAAACAGGAAGAATGTTGTTTGAGACAAATTGCATACGTTTCATGGCAATGGATGCTTGTGTTTTCTGAAATATAAACAACTAGAAAACAGGAAGTCCTGAACCTGCCCTAGCTTTATGTTTTTCTAGGTCTATAATTATTTGTCCAATATCTACCATTGAGGTATTCAATAACGAATGCATACAACGGCTGACAATAAACATGCAAACACTTCAGTAACCGAATTAAGTAAATTATGCCCCTATCTTCTTGAGGACAATAATCTCTGACAGCTGGTGAATTTTCTAGTACCTCACGACGACTTTCAGTAGCCAATGTATGCAGAAGGTAAGAGACCAATTTTCAATCCTGGGAACATTAATTGATAGTCCTTCTCAGTCGTTATACTGATTTTAATTTTTTTTCACTTCATTGTGAGTGTACAAGCAATATTAGTTTCCAAAATATGGTTGAAACCAACGTTTCTAAGGATCTGGTATTGTTAAGTAATTTCAAAATTTTCCTAAATCATCGCACTAACAAAGGTGGTGATGGAATTGCAATCTTCCTGCAAAAAGACATTGAGGCAAAATTTCCCTGTCAATCAGCCAATCATTATATCTTCGCAATATACTACATCATCACAGAGATTTGTATTAGAAACCTAGAATTACTTTTGGCTTGCGTGTATCGCCCACATGAGCATCATTCGAAAACTTCGAAGAGAATATTCCTCATATCTCACCACTTTATGTGAACAGTTTGTTACTTTGAGACATGAGAGAGGCAAAACAACTTATGTCTGAAGAAAATATGTTTCCTTTCAGTTGTGTTATTCTATAACATGTAATGGAAGCAATTGAGAAGATAAAATCTATTGTTATTGGTCCAGGTGAGATAAGAATTACTTTGATCAAGAAAATATAATTGTGTGTCTTCTCCTCAATCACTAGTTTATTTAATTTTCCTGACTACGTCTCCCTACGATAAAAATAATGTCTCGTAAGCAGAAGACTTATGCATTTTTCTATGTTACCTGCCTGATCTAACACTCTTGAATATATTGTAAGTACCAAAAACGTTAGGTTTTTCGAAGTTATTTTCTTACACAAATTGAGTTCTGTAAACTTGTGAAATTTTCAGCAATTGAGTTGTCCTTACCAGTGCTGATAATATAGTCTGATTCGGACAAAAGGAAGATAATCATACTTACTTTATAACACATTTTCGCATTTCAGGTAATATACCACAATACTGTGCTTCGAAAACCTGTACAAAGATTCAGTTTATCTAATTCAGCTGCTACATGGATTCGGAACAGTACCCCCCAAAACAGTATGAAGTAGTTGTCAACTTAGTTTCTCGTCAGTGACATCTCTCATTTAGGCCTCTTCTTTCCTACGTTTATATTAATAACTTCCCACGATCTCTAAAACACTGTGTTACATGTATGCACACGCTGTTCTATTGTATGTATCTTTAAAAACTCAAACAGAGGCATGTATAACAACAGAAATGAAAATTTAAATATTTTTGCCAAATAGACAGCAGATAATTGTTTAAATGTAAAACAGTGAGATCAAGGTCAATTTTAATTGCTTCCAAACCTACGACTACGTTATTAGATGCTCCAGCTGTTTCTAATGTTACTTTTGTCTGCGTAGATATCCCCTTCTCTTTCTCTGTGAAAAATGCATATTTAAAAAATATTTAGCTTGGCCTGTTCATTTCAACACATCCTGATAAATTGTGTTTGGAGTTTTTCCTATTTCATCAGCACGTTGAAACAATTTTTATGTATACAGTTGTAAAAATGTTGTCCTAACTCTAGGGTATCATATTTCGAGCATTATAATACTACCTTAAATGACACCGATAAACATTTACAAAACTATTTGCAGCAGATAATAAATATTTTTATACGTGTTATTTAAACTTAAATCTCTCTGACCATGCAATGCCATTATTTTTAAAGCAACAATGGTTGAAATGCAACAACTGTGTAAGTGACACTAGGTGGTATTGCCCTATTGAACACTTACTTATACAGCATCTCTTTACATTCTAAAAAAACTTAACTTTGAAAAGCAATTTAAGTGACAGAACACAAGACCAGGTTTTAACAGGCAACTTGCAATTCTCCTCTAAAGATATACTTATTCCTCGAAATCAGACATAACTTTAACCTCTCGTGATTGGTATACTTATAGTGGTTTTCAAACCTAAACCAAGTTTTCTTATCAGGAGTAAATCTGTCATATGGTTGTTAGCGGCCACATTCGGTTTGTCAACCAGTTGGATGTTGCCGGTATTACAAAAGCTTAGCCTCTCTCCCTGTCGCCAGGGTAAACAATGAAGTCTCGAACAATTCTTTCTGAGTGTTGCAAACCAATAAACAGATACATAAAACCAGTATAACCATTTAAAATAGGGATGAAATACGTCCACGTCATTCAACAAGTAATTTTCTCTCCTATTAATATATTCTTCTTCTTCTTCTTCTTCGTCTTCTTCTTCTTCTTCTTATTATTATTATTATTATTATTATTATTAATAATAATATTATTATTATTAAAAGTTTTTACGTCCGAGACGTTCCGGGCTACTGTGCATTTTCGGTAATGCTCGGAAAATAGAATAGATCGTGGACCGCACGTTGGATCAATATTGTATATGAATCGGGTTTGCCCGATTGAACCGTATGAATAGGAATGACCTGATAATCCCGTGTGTCATTAATGTAAATGCTGTGTTGTTGAACACTATAAGCATCAGAGGAGTCATTTTGACCCGTCTGGATGATTAATTTGTTATAATTTCTAAAGTTATGAAAATATGGCCACCAGATGTGACGACCTTTTATCACTGTACCAATACTCTAACTTAATCACATTTTGACACTTAAAAATATTTTTATATACCACATTTTTTACATTTTACCTAGAAGCCTCACAGGGGTAATTTTGACCCTCATCCCTACAATGCGGATTTTTGACGGTTACAAACATTTTGATTCCCACATACTTTTAATATACTAATTAGTATTACTTTTGTGACTGACATAATTCACTATCATACTTTCCCAGAGTTCTGCTCTGAAGCGCCACCACTTGCATGGTGACGAGTTTTGTTATATCCTTCCTTTTCCTCATCCTGGGCTTTTCTCACTGCCTCTTTCTCGAAAACCGTCTGCCAGACTCATCAAGCCAAGGGCAGCTGGTTTTACAGATCGAGTCAGGGGACCTGTCCCCCCCTGGACAACTATCCAAACGGGTTGTCCCACCTTCATTATCTTCGTCAACTCCCACTTCATCACTCATATATTCATTGTACTGCGTTACGGTATTCCAGCACACTGGTTTCTTGGGATGGGAGATTCAGATGCTCCTCCTGGATCCTTGGGGAATGGACGCCATTCTGGCTTACCCCCTGTTTTCGTCACTCCGTCTGCTTCGACCACGACAGTGGTCAAAAGAAAGGATAAGGGCACTAGACAGCGATCGCAGTCGGGCAGTTCAACTGCATCCACTGCTTCAAATGTGTCAACTAGATCCAGGTCTCCAAGGCAGCAGCAACTCTATTCAGAAACTATCAAACAACCTCACCATCAGGCCAAGAAACCACACAGAGACAATACTTCAGAACCTTCAGACATGGAAACCGGAGACAGAAGCACTACCGTTACTCCTCAATTTCAACACTCGATCACAAACCAACCTCCTAAACCTATACTTCACTCCTTCCTTCTCCAGCATTTCGACACTAAATTCAGTAACGAAAAGTTCATTACCCTACAACTTCGGAAATATCTTCCAAGTATACCACTCACAGAAGTAGTCAAAACTAGAAATGGTTATATCCTAAAATCCACAGATCCACAGTTTGCCATCACAGTTAGGAACAAGGCTTCTTTCGAAATCTTTGGTAAAAATGCTACCATTACCACTCTTTCTTCTGCACGTCAGAAGCAACCACCGCCACCTAGACGTCCACCTTTCCTATCTGTCGTCATCCGAGGGGTCGACCCATCCTATTCTGACAATGAGATACAAGAAGAACTCCAACTCGCAGGTCACACCATCCATAAAGTCATGCGTATACGTAATAATGCTGGTCCTACATATATGGTGCGTGTACTCACTGCCTCACAAAATACAATAGATTCATTGCTTACTACTGGCGCTTACATCTATTATCGTCGGCATAGGGTCGAACCCTCACGCTCGCCTGCTCCTCTTCCTGTGCGTTGCGAAAATTGCCAAACTTACAGTGATCATAGCACAGCTAGTTGCAAGAATCCACCAGTTTGTGGTTATTGTGCAGGCCCTCATCAAACACGCACTTGTCGGAATCTCGAACGGCCACCCGAATGTCCAACCTGCCACGACCAACATCCGGCCTACAGCTATAAGTGCAAGAATAAACCACAACCTGACCACCAACACCCACATTTAGTAGTTCCACTCCGTATCCCAGACTCTTCACCTCCTCCCAGTCAACAAACTACCGATCCAGTTACCATTCAACAACTCCTTCAATTTTTAACTCTCGCTTTACAGAACATCCATCCCTTTCAGCGCAATCACATTCTACAGCAACTCACCAAGGCCGCTAAATCTGTTTTCAACGTTAACTTCTACGCCACTTATACGAACAACTACGTCCATTTCCATACATCTCCACAAGAAACAGCCGTCTAACTCTGTACATTATGGATTTAGTCTTTCTCTTCCTTAATATCCGCTCTCTGCCCAAGAATAAAACTTTATTTGAAGCACTTTTACTTGAAGAACACATCTCAGCCTTCTTGTTGAACGAGACATTTCTTACGAAAACCACCTCATGTAGCATTCCTCGTTATACGCTTGTGCGTCACGACAACACAGCACCAGCATTACGGGCAAATGGAGGCGTAGCAATAGGTTTTCGACATCACATACCTCATCGCAATCACATTTGTCCCATTCCTCACCTCCCAGAGCATATAATCACTACCTTATATTTCAAGTCTATCATGATCACCTTCGCTACTATTTACGTTCGCCCAGGTCATCCTATTCCACTCGCATTTTTTAGTCACATCTCTCACACCTATAAAAATTATATCATCCTCGCTGACATAAACTATCATAGTCGCACTCCTGTTGAACGCATACAATTCTCAGATCATATAACCAGTCACACCACTGGCATTCTCCACATTCCTCCGACTCCTACTAGACCTGTGTCAAATACCACACCTGACATTGCTATCATTTCAAATACACTTGCTGCTAAGATCACCCTTACAGTTCTGGACCTACTCGGTAGTGATCATGCCCCGATCAAGCTCTCATATCATATGGGAAATGCTCGACCTCACGATGCACCTCCGCCAATTCAAACTCCACGTTTCGACAAAGCTGATTGGGATCATTATCGCAACTATCTCACCACTGCCGTAGCTCATTTGAACCCTCCCACTTCATCAGATGAGCTTTACACACATATTGAAACGATCACTTCAGAAATCACCCATGCATCAGAACTGTTCATTCCCACCACCAGCTCCACCCCTTATCAGCCTAAATTACCTCCGCATTACCTCACTCACATCAAACGTTCCCGGCAAGCTTATCGGGAATACATAAGAACACGAAACCCCGAAGCTCTTCAACTTCACCATCAACTGCAACGTTCAGTCAAAAACTACATTCAAGCATACAAACGCCGTCAATGGATCAAAGCCTGTAATAACCTTACTGACAATGCACACCCTTCCCGTTATTGGAAACGTCTCAACGCACTCTGTGGCAAGTACAGCAAAACCCCATATCCTCTCATCATCGACAACAGTCACGCACCATCTGACCAAGCTAAAGCAAACGCCTTTGCTGACTATCTACAAGACATCTTCACACCATCCCGTCATGACCACATTTTTGCTCATCCAGTCGATCATGTCAACACCGCACATCCTATCCTTCAACCAAATCTCAATCATATTTTGCCGCAGCATGAACTCACAGCTCCAATTACTGTTACAGACATCACAACAGTCGTGCAGCATAAACGAAACTCTGCTCCTGGTTTTGATTCCATCACATATCGTCATATCGAAGAAAGTCCTATTTCTCTACTTCTTCTTCTAGCCTCTATTTACACTTTTATTCTCAGAACTGGCTTTTTCCCCGCTGAATGGAAGATGTCCAAAACCCTCATGTTTCCGAAGCCAAACAAACCTCCTAGCGCAGTCTCTTCCTACCGACCTATACAACTTACTTCCACTTTCAGCAAAATTCTTGAGCGCATCCTTGTCAACAGACTTCATCCATACCTCCACGCACGTAATCTCATTCCTTCTTTTCAAGCCGGATTCCGTCCATCTTATTCCATTAACGATCAGCTTCAACGTCTAACCACTCTCATTACAAATCACTATAATTCCGTTCGTCCATCCTGCCTTGTTCTGTTCGACCTAGAAAAAGCATTCGATAAAGTCTGGCACCTTGCACTTATTTTCAAACTCATCAAGCTTAAATTGCCCATGTCTTACATTCGCTTCATTTTTCACTTCTTGGCATGCCGTATCACATATGTTAATATCAACAACCATCTATCACATCCTATCTTCCTAAATTCTGGTGTCCCACAAGGCTCAGCTCTGTCCCCTTTGCTGTATTTACTATTTGTTTCCGATTTTCCTTCTCTTCCAGACGACGTGTATACTTTCCAGTATGCAGATGATACAGCCTTCCTTGCACTTGGTCGCACCATCAACCATATCAACCTCATCTTACAAGAATCTATGAATCGTTTTTCGCACTGGTGTCATAAATGGAACCTCACCATAAATGCTTCGAAAACACAGGCCATAGTATTTCTGCCGCCACGCAAACGCTCCAAGACCCACAGAAATCCATCACTTCTTTCTCTAAAAATTCAAGATACAGCGATCCGTCCATCCAAAACTGTTACTTACCTTGGTATCGTTTTTGACCACCATCTCACCTGGCTTCCTCATCTTAATTACATCAAAACCAAAGTATATAATCGTCTGAATCTCCTTCAACGCCTCACTGGCACTACCTGGGGCCCCACCTCAACCATGGTTCTCAACACGTATAAAGCATTTCTCCGTCCTGTCCTTACATACGGTTTCACCGCTTGGCTCTCAGCTCCTACCTCGTACTACTACAAACTTGCAACATTTGAACGTCATGCCTTCCGCATTGCCTATCGCATTTCTCTTCCCAGTCCGACTAGATACCTCTATTCACTCATTACTTTCCCTACATTACTTTACCACCTCGAATCTCTTCGCCTCAAGTTCATCACTGTCCGATATATGCAGCAGCAACCACTTCTCCTCGCCACTATGCACTACCTTGCCAATTCATCTGCTCGCCCTCGCTATTACCATCTCCCTCTAAATTTGCTGTTTACATTATACTGTTATACCTTGCCGCCAAATCATCCAGACCTAGAGCTATTGCAGGATCATCGATTGCATGTCCATCTTCCTCATATTTTTCCCTCACATCAAGCACAGTGATTACCCTCTGTACCTAACAGGGCCTCCCTCGTCTTCATTGGCCTAGCGTCGCCCCTAGGCAGAAGATAACCCGCATTTGTTCTGCTAACATTCCCTACGTGTTGTGGCGTCATCTGCACTCATTTCATCCCTCATGATCATCTCTGCAAATAAAATACTTTTAATCAACTTGTTCTGTAATCTATAATATATGTATGGTATATATTTTTCTATGTCTTGTATACCCTTTGCCTCACTGATGATTATGGTCGCAAAGACCATAATGACCTGACATCTGTAGTAATTGTTAAATAAAGTCTCATAGCCCAACGCCCGTCGTTCCACATCCATATACTTCCTATGCAACCCTTCCCTTAAAGAGGGTGTAGCCCTCTACAGGGTAGCTAGCCTGCGGGCTAGCATTATAAAAAAAAAAATAATAATTCACTATATGTGTGTTGTAAGTGGTTCCTGTTACTGTGGTGCATGATAAATGCTGAGAAAAACTTTCGTCGGAAAAAAATATTACTAGAACTACAGGCTATTGATGGAATCGTCTCTGGTGGTGACTATAGTGATAGAAGTGACGATGAATGCACTGGTGATTTCAGCATTGATGAATTGTCAGATGGTGAAAATGTTTCTGTGAGTTGTGGAGCTTTTTAAGACAGTGGAAGCATGGGAGATGAGACGGATGCTGAAAAATTTGAATTATCCAGAGATCAGACGGTAATCGTACCAAACAGTGTGTACCTGGATTGCTTCAAACAACCAAGCGGAAGAAATGTCAAGTATCAGAGTGCGATGGAAACAAAACACAAGATCAATGTTTCCTCTGTAAGAGGACGTCTGTGGATCCTGGATAAACATCACCAAAAAGTACATTGTATGTTAAAAATGCAATAAGTAGGCATGTAGATGTGAACATTATAAAACAAGCCTACTTGTAAAGAAGTTCATGTTCTAATTCATTTTGTTATATTTTATTTTAATTCCTATTGTTTATGATGTTTGAAGGGAAAGTAAGAAATGTTACAGTAACAATAAGTAGTGTGAATTACATTTGCTATATTATGTAACTTAATTTAAGTAACTTTATAGATTACGAAACTTATAATATTAAAATTATTCAATAAAAGCAATAACAAATGTTTAATAAAGAAAGAAAATAATGAAATTT
Organism: Thermobia domestica; assembly: GCF_964235325.1. Classification (NCBI taxonomy): domain Eukaryota; kingdom Metazoa; phylum Arthropoda; class Insecta; order Zygentoma; family Lepismatidae; genus Thermobia; species Thermobia domestica. Next base: position 245,004,944 of record NC_137456.1, on the reverse strand, counting down.
GAATTTATAAATAACAAAAAGCCAACAACAACACCAAAAGTATACAAAAAGTAAACAATAGTACTGTTTAATGTGTTTATTTTTAAGTAGGGGTCAAAATGACTCCTTTGGTGCTTCTACTATAAGCAAGATTATGATGCTCCTAGTGTTAACTTTATTATCATAACACATATTGTTCTAATTATCATAACGAGTACGAACTCATAACGAGTCTATCGGGTCAAACAGTCCAAACAGGCCAAACACGGGTCAAACGAGTTTATCTGGTCTAAGGATCGAGTAAACCAAACTCAATGCGTATCGGGCGGGTACAGTTTAGAAGAAAAGTTATAGATTAAAGTCAATACTTAAGAGCTCTAATTATTTGCATTCACTTTTTTTTTTTAGTTAGCCGACCAACGAACTTGCGGATACAAAAATATAAATGCTCAAATCTAAATTATTGCATTATATTATTGCAATGGACTTCAACGTGATTTACTATTAGGAGTTAGCTTGATGCACTAATGTTAGTCTTTTATAATTATAATTATAATTATAATTATTATTATTATTATTATTATTATTTGTTTATGTCCTTCATGCAACTTAGAATCAATCTCACATAAAGCACTACGTGTGACCTGATTGAACATTATTTTGAAAATTATCACATAAATAGATAAAATAAACAATTGGAACTTAACACTTCAAGAGTTCAAACTATGTCCTCGTTTTCGTTTTCCTCAGTTTCTGAGGACGATTGATCTATCCCGATGACAACATGATCTTTGTCTCCATCAAAAATATTTTGAAAGACACGATAACTTTGTTCAATGTCCTGGGAAAACATTATTATTATTATTATTATTATTATTATTATTATTATTATTATTATTATTATTATTATTATTATTATTATTATTATTAGACAGGCCATCTGTTTATAATGACAATTTAAAACTTTATTTCTTTAAAAAAATGATTAAAAAGCATTCTATTAAGTACCTAAATCCTCATATGTATTAATGTGCGCAGGTTAATATCTGACTAATAAAGCTATCATTACTAATTTCCTGTGTATAGTATTCTAATTTGTAGTTTTTCCAGTTTTTGTACGCGTGACGAATCTAATTAGAAAGAAACTGATCTATTATTTATCTGTCTAACTATAACTTAAAGTTAGAAATAATATACTTACAAGCAGAGCAGATGAACAGGCAGAATCTTTATTAAGCCTATTTCTAATATTACATATCATTATTAGCAATAATAATAATGATAACTAAATTCCTGGCACAACAGCATTTAGAAGGCCTGGACTTATGGTACTCATTTCTGTGGCGTAATATGTTTAGAGATCTGCACGGGCTCCAGCTACCGTGATAACCGTAATGGGGTTAGCCATACTGAGAGCTTTATACAGTTCTACCTGAGTTGGTGCGGCAACGCCGAAATCTAGTTGCAATGAAGGATTTATGGTAGGGACAAGTAAACCATTAGATCTTAACCTTCGAGGAAAAAATTGGTTATGTTTTGTCTCGATGAATAAGAGCGATTTGCAGTTTATTAGTATCGAAGCAGGATTGAATAAATACAGAATAGAAACGCGAATAAAGCACCTCGTCAATTAGTTGAAAGAGTATAAGAATATAACCCTTACATATTGTGATAGATGTTATATATATATATATATATATATATATATATATATATATATATATATATATATATATATATATATATATATATATATACTGTACCACCATAATATTTCTGTGGTTTGTGTGCGTGTGTCCGTGATTGAGTTAGTGCCTTTTTCATTAGATCAAAAATAACTATTTTGTATTTTTAAAATTCATAGTTTTTCTTATTGTAGAACATTATCTTACTTTCCTGGATCATGTTTAGGTGGTAGGCGAGGCTTTTTTTAATCTTAAAATCAACATGTAAAACAATCCGAAATAAATAAATAAAATAAAATAAAATGACAAAGTAAGTGTACTTTCACTAATTTGATGTTTACAATTCTATCCTTAGAAGTATATAATTAAGTAAGGCTTTTAGTAGTCTATTGTCATTTGAGTTTTTGAAATACGATAACAAATAACAAGAAAATAAGTTTACTTGTAATTTGATATTTGCATTTTTAAATTTCAATAATTCTTTACTGGATTACTTTTGATTTTGAAAGAATGTTGTATGTTTTAGAAAAGTCTTAGTCTTTTTTAGGATTATGCTAATATTTTTATTTTTCAACGATATTACGCAACTTTTACATTTTATCTTAGCAGAAGGGCACCGTGAATACACTTAAAAAAGAGATTGTATTTTATGATTCATACTTCGTTGTGAATTTTGTAAGTCAGTCCATAGTTAACTATTGTATGATGTGTAATCCCGCAACAGTATTCCTACGTTAGAATTATTTATTAAAAAGTTACCATAATATTTCGTCATGGAGACACTTATGACATTTATGGAGTGAAAACTACTACTCTTAAATGTTTATATTTAAGTATGATAATATTAATAAGGTGAGTTGGCAACTGTGCTAACGTTTTTTTACAATTTTCTATGATTATGCTTTCAACTGGTTTAAAATAAAACGATGACATATATGTATCACGTAGAATATTTTGATTTCTTCCCAAAGGATATTACGTCAATGATTAGAGCCAGAAGCGCAATCATAACAGGGTCCTTTTTTAAAAATAATTTTACTCTACTCAACAGATGACGCTATCTATTGTTTACTGTATCAATCTGCTGATTGATTACGTTACTTGTAGAATTGCTTGTTCATATATATGGACTGGGTTTCACAACATTACCTTCGCTTCTTTGTCCACTTAGCAAAAGCATAAATACATAACACTTGGTTTCGCATCTCCCAACATACAGAAGATGAATAAGATGTAATGGCACAAATGTTGTAATTCAAAAATGGCTGTATTCATGGTAAAAATATATGCTACATGCCTTCAATGTACTCACCCTCATGTCCCCAACCTTCTCCACACATATGGAAGGCGCTGTTCTCTGTCACCACTTTCTTCACTAGTGATTGTCTTGCAGTGACCACCTACGACATTGAAAATGGCTTCCCTGGTGTCATGTCATAAGCCACGAAGTGGTTTCTTCATCTTGGCAAAAAGGCCGTAATCGCAGGGAGACATATCCAGCGAATACAGTGGATGTTCTAGAATCTCCAATTTCCAGGCACGTAAAATGTTCGACACAATATATTCTGTGTGATAGTGTGCATTGCCATGCTTGAAGATGAGGATCCGTATGAAGATCAGGGCCCTTTCCACGAAGTGCGGGACGCACATGGTGTTGCAAAAAACAGCAGTAATATGGCGCATTCCGAGTCTGCCCTTTTGGTACAGCATGAATCCTTAGAACATCACTAGCCACAATACACATCATCTTGAATCCTCCTTGATCAGGGCGAACTGTTTTTGGCCGATGGAAACCGGGATGCTTGCATCCTTTGGTTTGCCGCTTCAAGCATGGTTTGTACGATCGAACAGATGTTTCATCAATGGTGACGATCCTACCGAAGAAATTGTCACCCTCCCTGTAGTGGCGGTCCATCATCTCCTGTGCCACTATAGCAGTGCCATTTCTGCACCTCGGTAATGGCATGTGATACCCAAAGTAATGCAATTCTGCGGAAACCAAGGATGTCGTGCGGTATGTGTAACACAGCTTTATGACATACCGAGACATCTGCCAATAACTCTTGCGCAATTCCACCGTCTGTCCACATCCAGCATTGATGTAAGAAGCTGAATAGTGGTGCTATCGATTTGAGGGTGTCCAGAATGTTGACGGTCTTCCACGCTTTCCCTTCCTTCAGGAAACACTTTAACCTATCTAGCCACATTGAGGTATGGCAACGCTTCATCAGCGCACGCTTCGCGCAGTCCCTGATATCATTCTCGTGCACTACGATCACGTACCACTTCAATTTTGATCCACGAGCACCGTTCCTGTTTAGTGAACATCGGTTAAAGCTAGTTCACTCACGATACCAGTTTTACCCCACTGCCCTCGTTAACTGATTTACACTACAGCATTCCCACTCACTTCAGTTCCTCAAGTGAAATTACCTTCACAGGCTTTGCCACCTACAGATTCTTCGTCACGTAGATACGCGTGCCGACAGGGTACGCATTACTTTTTGTCCATGCTATACTAGATAGAATCAAAGTCGTGAACTGAAAATATATTTCTAACGACCGGGAAAAATGTATTTCTGATTTCTAAAATGAACTGAGTAATTTAGTCGTCGCCATTTCAACAGGTGGTTTAGAATGTCTTCACTCCTAACTGACCTGTAGATAATGCTGATCGTCCTTTGCACTTGGAGAGAAACGTGGCGCAAGGGAATAAATTAGAAAATCAAGACTTGAGTTTTGTAGGTGGATGTTGTGGCTAGTATTCGGATAGGTAGAAAACTACAGACAGTGTTTGCAACAGTAAATGAAAAGTAAATCGTAAGGTAATTAAAATTTGGGGATACGTCTATGAAACAAGAAAAAACAAAAAAATGTTCTCTCAGCTTGAGATACCTTTGAAGAAGCTTACAAGATGTTGGACGTGGAAACATTACAGATAAACTTAAATATCTGTAGAGGTAACGGATTTCTCCTTGACTTTATGTTTTGAATAGTTGCATAAATGCTACAAAAATATCTTTGTTTATCATAATATTGTTTACGATATTTGGCGTAATAATTTCGTAAAATGTATTTATGATCACTTAAAAATGGGGTTTCACTGAAATTAGTTTTCTTTGTACTACTTACATTGAGTCTCAAAACATAATATTATAAATATACTTTCACTTTCCCACTACAAAGCCCATTCTCGTCTGCTAACTTTTCATTGAACGAAAGAACGCTTAAGCGCATTAGATATATCGGTCGATAAGGGGCATGTGCACTTTAAACTATTACTGTAGTAATACTTAGACACCTGGAGTACGAAACATATCTGGTAATAGGAGTTTACAATGGTAAGACTGCAATCGCGGTCTGGGTCCTGTTTTTCTAATTCTACTCCCCAAACGGACATGGATACCCAGAAACAGTCAATAGTGCAGAATTATATAGTGGATTAATCATGCTTACTGCTGGACCCCGAAATTTATTTATTTTTTCTTTGAGGGTGTGTCGTTTTCGAAACAAGACACTATGTTTATAACATTTCATGTTTCCAAAAAATGTAATTTCATGTTTATTTGTTTCACCGTAAGTTGGGTTTGAATGCAGCCTACATAAAAAGAAATAACAAGACACTGCTTGGCTTCAGCGGTATCAATTATAGTCTGAGTAAAAAGTTTTATAAGTTGATTTAACTTCTACTAGGCTTTATAAGAGAAAAATGTAGTTGTTACTTTCTGTGATATTGACACGCTTTATTCCAATCCACTTTATAATTATCTTACAGTGGAATGCTTGACAAACACAAACAATAAGGAGAAATAAAAATGTATCTACTGAAAAGGAAATCAGAGAGGAGAGAATATGATAGAGAACATCGAGAGTGTGAGCGTCTACTAGTATTATTCAAACAAAATGATTACGTCCTCTCATGTCTGTTAGAATAATATTAATGGACTATCATACTCTCGATGTGTGTGAAAACGTTTGTCTTCAGGTCCTACTCGCTCACCGAGTCTTGAGTCTGTGTGAATCAGACTGGGTCACTCAGGGTCATGACTATTCCGATAAGGAAACTACTTGAACTGGTAAGCGGGGATCTGCACGTGTTATATGTTGTTGGAAGGGTCACACCGAGTACACACAAATCGAGAAATATCTCGCCTGAATGAGACATGTAAAGGGTCTGACGGCCATTTGAAGATCAGAACAAAGCACTACAGGAAACGTGGACAAAATAAAAAGCTAAGATGTCATTGTTCAGAGACGTGGTGTATATAACTTTAAAAGGCAGCTGAATACGAATCTAACATCAAATTCTCACAAATCAAAATAGTGGATCCAATATGGCGAGCACAAATTACACAATTAATAGCGAAAAAGCTATGAACCTGAAATTAGGTACATAGAGATATTCGAAGTCGCTATGCATGAATCTAATACCAGAAGTGTAAAATTCAAAATAGCAGATCCATGAATGAGGGAAAATTCAAACCATGCTATGGAACTGAAAGCGAGTACGTAGAGATTTTCGTGATCGCGAAGTATGAATTCAATGATAACTGTGAGAAATGCAATATGACGGATCGAATATGGTACACAATGGGTAAAATACACAATGGACATATATGTATCTAGACAAGCCTGGACTCTGTCTCAATCTCATCTCGGTTTGAAAAACACATGTCAGTCTAAAATTAGAGGCGAGACCGAGACTAGTCTCGGTGTCGGTACCCCCCTACTCGTGAGGGTGGGTATTTGTCAATCAAATGGCTCACAAGTGTATACAGCATAATGTGAAATCCGTCATTTTGAATCCCCTTTTTTGTATGTTACGATTTTGGTGTGCGATTCATACATAGCGCTGTACAATATCTACTTTCTATACCTAATTTCAGATCCATAGCTTGCTTCTTTGTAATTTGTGCCCGCCATGTTTTATCCGATATTTTGATTTGTAAACATTTGATATCAGTTTCATATTCAGCTACCTTATAAACCTATATATACCAAGTTTAAAAACAATCATGTCATAGATTCCTGCTTAGTCCATGTTTTCTGTTGTTTCGTAGCGTGTCTTGTTCTGATCTTCAAAAATGGTCACCAGACACCATATATGCCACATTGAAGCGAGATAATTCACATCTGATATGTCCTCATGTGACCTGTCCAATGATATAAATCACATAAATTAAAAGACAAATTCTGACCAAAGCATATATTAACTAATAAATAATGCTGTTACAGTTTCGCCAAATTAACTTTGCCTTCATCAGACACATTATAAAATACAAGTCATTCCATGAACCAATCATATTCGTTCTTTCCAGTTGAACAATTTGAAATTAATACATATGCAAATTTTACTGATCAACTTTCACTTAAGAGCTAAACTTTCAATTGGCACACCTGTGTATTCTTAACGAATAACTTCCTCTTTTGAAAAACATAAACTTTTAATTGTCTATCCGCTGTTCAATACACCTCGTTTTTACCTCTTCTTTCTTCTCTTTTTTATCCAAAATCTTCCTCCATACATCATGTATATTTAGTCCGCTTTTCCAATACATAAGTTTCTGGCTTCCTTCCTTTTTTATCCATTCTGCCTCTTTCCATTTTCTTATAATGCTTCTTTTCTCCTTTACCAGCCCCTGTACGCCATCCCAGTCTATTTAATGTCCTGTCTCCCTTAATATACATAATATGTTGTATATTTTACTTGTAATATTTGTAACTTACTTGTAATTTTGGCCCATAATGTATTTTAAATATATACTAGGCAGATGTTGCTAATAGAGGAAGAGAAGGACAAAAAAATAATAATATTTATAATGTTAATATATAAAAAATATTAATAGTGGTTTTAGGTAATCTAATCATAACGTGATCGTCATGACAACAAAGAAAATATAGAATTATTCAGTTGGTTAAGTAGACAACTTAAAAATTTATGTAGAAGTGAATTGTAAGGCATATCTTTTATAATTATTAAACGAAGTGTCCAAAAGGGTAAATTGTGTATTTAATGGCTCAATATTAACGTTTAAGAACCAGATATATCGTTCTATCTTGGTGCCGAAACGCCGAGAGAGTTGTGTCGTTTAGAATAAGTGCAGTGCAAAATGGTGGACACACGAATACTGTACACCCTACATCTATCGGTTGGGAATCTACGCGTCATCTCAGAGCAACTTTTGAAGGTAATGAATAAGCTGTAATGAAGATAGTACCGAAGAAGAAAAAAGAATGAGACAATCATCCCGGCAAAAACGTAACCACTACAGGTGTTTGAAGGCCAATACAGGTAAACCATTACGGTTCAGTGAAGTAAGATCACTTACTAAATGTAGTGGTGCTCCAGAAGACATACCTGCGACGGGTTCCTTGAAAAATTTGAGGATGAGTGTGAGTGTAGATGAGTGTCGATTTTTAAAATTACTACCACATATATTATTGCCACCTTGTTTAACCTGGTTTAAGGCCATTAGGAGTAGTCTCCGTACCTATTCTGACTTTAAGAACGCTTTACTATATAATTATGAAAATGATTTTATGATAGCGACTAGGGATGCCTTATTGAGAACGAAACCATTCAATCCCAAAGTCCATAAAACCGTTACCGAATTTGTGGTTTCTACATATAATGAGTTAGTCATTAAACTCGAGTCATCCCGAATCATTGCTTCCATTCGAATTTTATTACCTTTCAGATTACAGCAATTATTAATGTTTGCGCAGTGTATCAATTTTAACCATTTGATTATGCTTGTTCAAAACTATGAGAGTCAATCTGCAATGCAAAATAGTAATAGAGGTCAGGAAAGAGGTCAGGGTAATTCTGGCCGTAATCATATACAATATGCTTCTGTTCGCAACTTAAATATACAACCTAAAAATACTTATAACTCGCATTGTTTTAATAGTAGAATACATGGTCACAATGTTGCCGGTAATCAGACGCAATCTAATCGCAGAAAAGGAAGCACAAATTTAAATTGTAATCGGAATTTCAGTAGGAATAATAATCATCGCCTGTTTACACAAAATGGATTTACATGTGGCAGTAATTACGAATGCTGTAACAGTGCATAACCGCCAAGAAAGTACTCAAGATTGTGTGACACAATGTAATTTAAATAAAGCTATGATTCAACGTAATTTAAACTAGATTGTGCTGATCTGAAAGGAGTTGAATACACGTCAGCGTTAAATACTTCTAATCAATTTTATGATTATTAAACTAATTTTAAAACTTGAGTTTATATCTAAAAAATAATTACCCAAATTTTTGTCGATATATGTCTTAATGTTGTGTTTTAATTGGTATTCGTATTTCATACTATTCGTGTGTTTTCCTATGATTGTAAAACGCAATATTAATTGCATTATTCGTGTTTCATGTTATAGAGTATATTTGAAAGCATTTTTGTAATGCGAGAATACATATCGAAGTTAATTATTTATGTTTTCTCTAAGAAATTCGTATTTAAGCAATTCTTGCTTTTGTGTTCTTGTTCTATTCCAATTTTATGCAAATAATATAAATATTAAAGAATAAAAGAAAATATTTTTAATGTAAACGTATGAAAGTAATGACAGCTCTGTAAAATTGATGTCACGTATTTCATGGAAGAATTACGAGTAATGAAAATCAAATTTATACATTTTCCAAAGAATTTTGACTTTAAATGTTATTATGGATTCAATCTTAATTTATACTTTCTTTCATATATTCATGTTATTATTACTTATTGTTTAAAATAATAATTTTTTTTTCAATTTCTATTATTACATTTGCCTAGAGTACATGAATATTAACATCTTTATTTATTATGTCCAAAATTAACGATTTAAATTTGCTATTAATTAACATCTTTATGGCCCGTAATCGACGATTATAGAGTTAGTGATGAGGAAATATAATTAATAATATTTTTTGGTGTAAAAATAATGAAATATATGTGAATTATGATATGAAATGTCTTGTATATACAAGCGACACTTAAAAGGTATGTAAAAGTTAACGGTCCAGAGTTCTTTTTTCCTTTTGTTACATAATTAAATAAAAGAAAAGTCTGTCGAGCGCCATAATATATAAGAGTATGTTGCATATTTTACTTGTAAAATTTTAATTTACATGTAATTTTAGGCCATAATGTATTTTAAGTATATACTAGGCAGATTTTGCTAATAGAAGAAGAGAAAGACAAAGAAATACTAATATTTATAATGTTAATATATAAAATATATTAACAGTGTTTTCAGGTAATCTAATCATGACGTGGTCGTCATGACAACCAAAAAATATAGAATTATTAAGTTGGTTAAGTAGACATCTTAAACATTTATGTAGAAGTGAATTGTGAGGCTTCTCTTTTATAATTATTAAACGAAATGTCCAAAAAGGTAAATTGTGTATTTAATAGCTCAATATTAACGTTTAAGAATCAGATATATCGTTCTACCCTTACATGTTTATATATAGCATTACTATCTCTCTTTAATCTAACGTCATCCCTGTGCTGTTTAATCCTTTTTGTAATCTCTTTCCTGTTTCTCCTATATAACTCATATCATATTCTTTGCATTTAATTCTATTTACAACCTTCTCATCACTCACTCGAATCTCTGTTACCTTCCTTTCCCTCCTTCTCAACGTATCTAACATTCTTCTACTTCCTCTTCTGTACGTTCTCACTCCTCCCTTTCCCAATATGTTTTTTAAGACTTCCGTTTCTCTCCTATGCTCTCTATCCAGGACAATCTTTTCTTTTCTTTTTCTGTATCTTCTCCCACGTCCTTCTGCCTTCTGCTCTCTTCTTCCTTGCTAACCTTCTTCAATCTATACTCACCATATTCATTCTGCATTAATAATTTGCGAAACTGCTCTATGTGTTCTTTTCTCTTCTCACCATTCCTGTCTATCATTTTTATCCTTCTCTCCATATTTCTAATAAAGTTCCTTTTAATTTCTTCATCTACATCATTTCTTTTATGACAATAAACACCAGCTGAACATTGTTTCCGATACTATGTTCTTTCGAATCTCCCTACTACTTTCCTTATTGTCATAACTAAAAAGTTTATTTCCCCTCTTCGTGTAATTCTACCTCTAGGCTTATTCCTTTTTCTTTATCTTCTATCCTTCCCACAAATTGCTCGAACTGTCTCCTCGTCCCTTCCCAAATACCTAAGCAATTATCCACATACCTACAAAACATAATCAGTCTTTCGCCTCCTTCCTCTTTAAAGGATCATATGTATTAATTAAAAATTCATATGTATTAATACATGTTAATTAAATCATATGTATTAATTAAAAATTGTTAAAATTGAAAGGATGAAATATGATTGGTTCATGGAATGACCTCTCATTTTAAGAAGTATATAAGCTGTAATCTTAGAAATTGTATTTCATAATATATCTAATGAAGGCAAAGTTAATTTGGCGAAACTGTAACGCTATTATTTATTTGTTAATATATGCTTTGGTCAGATTTTGTCTTTTAATTTATACAAGAAGTTCCAAAGCTAGAATGAGTGGTATTCAGATATAAAACACGTGCAGATAACTGCGTACAACTTCAAGTACTTCCCTTGTGAGTCACCGAATAAGAGGAGTAATGGATCCACTTTTCTCGGGTTGTTCCGAGTAAGTGTCACGAAGTTTGTGATCCATTCCTTCAGTGAGAGTCGGACTGTTGGTGATTGTTTGTTATTGCATACTTTGTGCTATGTAAGTACCAGTAAAACATAGATGTCGAAAGGATTATCAGAAACTTATAGTATAAATTGGGCGACCTTTATGTTTTCCAGGACAGGATGAATTGCTGGTCCTTGTTTGTGTTGTACGAACTTAACGAAATGCCAAGTGCCTGAGAATTTCGCGAAGAAGAGTGTTCAAACTGGTGATGGCCTTCAAAGGTCACGGCACCGCATCGGCGAAGAGAAATAAAAGACGGGGAATACGTTCAGTGACTGGTCCCACCAAACACTGAAAAGAATTATCACTCAATATTGTCTGGCGAATGTAGTACGAGTGAAGAAGAAATTTAAGCAACAGTTCTCACACAGTTTATCGAGAATCGCAATCCAACGTGAGTTATTTGACATGAGCCTACGGGTTTACTTCCGTAGGCGAAACAGCTGGTTATTGATGAAATGCATTAGCACGACAACCGCGTACTCTTACAACGGATTGCTGATAACGGAAAGTTTTTATAATTGACCTTATTGCAAACTATGAACGGACGTTCAGATAAACGTGTGATCTGCTGTATCGCCACTAAACTATGAAACAGCGGGAGCTGTGTAATGCAGTGGATTACAATATCCTTGTATTCAGTCTATCTTTTGCGAATTCTTACAGGTCGCTTCACTGAACGCGATTAGGTTATCATTTTAGAGGGCCACGCGTAAGCTGTCATAAAGATTTCGTTTCGGGGAAATAATGTTATATTCCAGGATCATAGTGCATTTAAATTTAATGCAGCACAGCGTGATCTCTTGTGTTGTGATTTAAAGAACATTGGGCTAAAATTGAAACCCACTATTGGTTAGTCTAATCAGTGAAACTAACCATAAATGAAAATATGTGGCACGTTTTGGAACAACAAGCCCGGTGCAGATTTTCTCTTCCTCATCCCACATAGAACATAGGGATGCATTGCACCCGAAATAGAATAATATTCAACTTCGTACCATTCATGACGTCTGTGCCTCCGTTGCAGTCCCTTTGAGATGGCTGAAGATGGTTGAACCTCATATTAATAAGGTAGATTGCATTTTTCGGTAAGTTGTACTCCATTAAGCTGTTAAGTATCTTATTTATATGTGAAAAAATTTATATGTGAATTATTCTTTCAGGTCTGAAACCGTGGCAGCTACAATAGATTTAGAAAATATCCCGAGATATAAATGGCACAGGGATGTTGTCTTTGGATCGTTAAAAATTACAGGTATGTTATTATCATAGGTGTAATCACTTTGTTTGAATAAACCATTTATTTTACAGTTTCGTCTATGTAAAAGTTGCGGCAATGTTCATAGTATAAAGGATTAATTTAAAAACAAGACCTATTTTGTGTATTATTGATCTGCTATTTCGGTTTTTCGACATGGGACGGGGGAGTGCAGAGTGATGTGCCTCTGTCAAACTGATTTAAAGAATAATGATTCTCTACTTGGTGTAAAGCACTTATTCAGACATTTCAGTGTGAAGTGTTATTGGGAAATATTTAAACGGACGATTGTAAGCTAAGTACGTTTATTTCTAATAACAAATTCTTGTAAACGTTAACAAGGAAGAAGTGAAATGATTTTTTGGACACAGGAAGAAATTAACAACGATTGTGAATCAATTTTGCGTAACCCGAAAAGATCTCGTCGATAACCACAACATATTAATTAAATGCCCGATCACTTATTCAGGTGAATATTGCACAAAGATCTCCAATCTAACCTCCACATGGGAACATGGGACCTCCATAATGCGTCATACGGGCGTGTACGATGAATTGGTGTCAAACGATTTCGAACTGGTGTCAAACTCCGCTCTACCGGGGAAGAAGATATTCTAGGCCTATGGCGACGGTATTGTGAAGCTTCCTTCCGTGGTCATCATTGGTTACCATGCCGGTTGCAAAACAACCTGAACCAGCACTGTAGCAGAAGGAAGTCCTTCTGTGTGTTTGATGGACTGCAAACGGCATCGTGGAACGAAAACTGTTACCACCTGATCAGATCATTAATACAAGTGTGTACTGTCAGCAATTGAGCAATGTTCAAGAAAAACCAAAACACTGGGGCCAGCACTTAGCATTGTAGCAGAAGAAAGTCCTTCTGTGTGTTTGATGGACCACTCAGTCATCGTGCAACGTAAACTGCTGCCACCTGATCAAATCATTAATGCAACCGTGTACTGTCAGCAATTGAGCAATGTTCAAGAAAAATCAAAACACTCGGGCCAGCACTTCAGAATTTCTAAGGATAGTCCTGTTAGTGGACTACGCTAAGCCCCACGTGAGTAGGGTCACCCGTGATACCATTCTACGCCTTGGATGATAAAGGGTATTGCATCCGACATACAACCCAAACATTACACCTTCCAATTATTGCCTGTTTTATTCTTTAGATAATCACCTTAGAGTACGCCAATTCAAATCCCTAGTAGAGGTGCTAAATGCACCTGATACCTACTTTGCTTCATCCAAGTTCTACCGCAATGGAATCCATGGCCTTCCAAAACGTTGGAAGAAGGTTGTCGAAATCAATGGGCACTGTTTTTTATCTTCCAGGTACGTCTTAGGTGACATAATGATTTTGAAGATGGTGGGACAAAAAGCGGAAGAACTTTCTTGGTTATCATTACAGCATTTGACATAAAGTGAAAACATCTACTTATTTTACGATTAATATTACACTGTCAACGTGCCCGCTCATTTTCTACTTCCTATTTTCACCCCCAGTATTGTATTTGTAAGAAGCACACATTGCACATATAATCTAATGCGTACAAGTGTTTGCTAATAATAGTAACTCTAAATAGCTCTAAGTGACTGAAAATAGACCAAACTAAGACAATTCAACAACATATTCACGAATGAATTTAATAATATTCCAACACACTTTATTTCACACTAAATTATTCAAATCTATTTAATACTGTATTATTTTCATCACTGGGAGCAGGGTTATCCACATAATTGCCCCTCTTTTCTACCACAATTATCATAGATTAATGTATTTTCCATCCATTTTTATCGATCCACTGAAAAGCTGCAGTCAACCAACTTCTAAAAATAGTATGTATTGTTGCTAAATTCTTGCTTTTCGATTTTATATTTTCGCCCCTGTTTACAGATCCGAATGATTCAAACGACAAAACCAAAAGACTCTAGTGTCGCACCAAGTTCACGCGCGTGTGTGGTGTCTATATCATAGCTGCCCAGGTGATCTATTTTAGGAAGTCTCTTCGTATCACCTTTACAAATCAATTTTTCTGTGACAGAGATTCAAAAACAGTGCAGGGGTCATGTATTAGGGTCTGGTCAACGACCATCAACAACATAATTAATTAGTATAAATATCATGACGTTCCAGCACTTCGTTCACTCTGTAAAGGGAGTGTGGTGACGCCACCTATATGTCATATTCTGGCAAAATTCGAGCCGTAACGTATATTCCACTGGATACGAAATCGTCCTTGCTTTATGCGTTAGTGCGAAGCAAATTTCTCGAAAGGATTTCGGGTTGTCGCTGGGTATTGCCGTGAAATCAAGTTAACGATTCGGCAGGATTCTGTAAACTGTAAAATCAAATTCGCAGTTTACCAACAAGACGTATTCATGCCACCTTGTAGAGAATATATGCCCCGTTTGTTTGGAAATAGACTAAGTTAGGTCTGTGTGCGTATCGAGAAGGTCTCATCACATACATATTTTGTACACAGATATTTTGCAACGGATGTCGACAGACATTGGCATCCAGGCCATTACCTCGGAGGACTTACGAGTAAAATTACCTGAAATAAGTAAAATCGAGTTTTGGAGGTTCGCCTATTTAAATATCTTTACATCTCGCTATATAATCACTGTTCGTTTCCTCATGCTCAAGTTTTCTGTTCCTGCAATTCAACGGGGTCGGGATCTCAAACATTGAGAGTTAGGGTGTATTACTATTGTCAAGAAACATGGTGGTAATATCGCGGAAAACTTATGTTTGTCCGTGGTTTTTCATAAGGTTGGTAAAGCGTCAAAATCGGAAAAATATAGATAGATTAACCTTAAGTATCCCCAAGAGGTCTGAAACAACTCAAAACATCGAACGAATTTATTACAAGACATAAAAATCCCCTCTAACATCTTTATCAAAAATGGCATGATAATGGACGGTATAGAAAAACTAAAGCATTTCAGTTCGGTAATGGTGTTCGAGAATTAACCAACAAAGTTAGCATACACGATTTCAATGCAAGATAAAACTTTATTTCAACTTCGGAACCACATAAAAGGAAACAAGAATTTTCTGGCACTTTTCCTCTAACCTCGAATGTGTCACCTAAGACGAACCTGGATGATCAAAAATAGTCAACATAAGCATCGAAAACCTAAACTTCGCGGTGTAACTTGGTGGGCCGTTAAGCGAAGAAGGTGTAAAGTTCGTTTTCCACTTCTACTAGGGATTTGAACTGCCGTCCTCTAAGGTGAATGCCCAAGAATGGAACAAGTGATATTGGGACGGTGGTACGTCCGGGGAGTACTGTATGTCGGATGAAATAGCGTTTCCCATCCAAGTCGTTGAATTCTGTCCCGCGTCATCCTAAAAACTTGGCCTTAGAGTTGCCCTGTAACAGGAAAACTCCTTTGAGATTCAGAACTACTGACTCGAGAGTTTTGAATTGTTCTTGAACACAGTTCAACTGCGACATTACATAGTTTTCTTTAACCAGAAGATTGCAGCTTACAATGCACGATGCCGCGAGCAGTCCAAGAAATACACGGGAGGACCTTGATCTGGTGTATTGCTGGTTTCAGGATGTTTAGGTACCCTAACCAATGGTGACGGTGCGTATAGCTTCGAACAGGACCCATCTCTCATCACATGTCAGCACACTGTCCAAAAATGACTCTTTCTTTAGCACTGCGTTGGTCGCGCCCTCCACCTTTACGTGAGTTGTCGCGCGTTCTGCTATTGTAGAACATCAGTATTTTTCTATAGCAATGTGAGTTTTAGCGATATTCGGTCTTGGATATGATAGTTATAGTATTATACACGTTTTAAAATATTTTTAAATAATTTTATTTGATTAATACAAGAACATTGACAGAAATGAACATTTGGTATATCGTATTTAATATATAACAATGTTGAACTGCAAATCGAACAAGTGTTTCGGTATAACAGAATAAATCTTTTTCTATTATACATCGTGCAGATAGAATGATTTGATGTACTCTTTTTGAATGACTGCCTACTCCAAGCAATCGTCACACACGCTTTTCTGCTGGTCTGGGCACACCCATCTCTGGCATTTTCAAAAAGTTTTAACTTGTTGACTTGGTGTGAGAATGGACACAAAAAACATTCGCAAACCCAGAATCTCCGTCTTGTGAAGCCAAACAGAAGTCTTCCTCTGCGTCGAAGCTCGTTTGGCAAGGATTTCACGGCTAAAGGTTGGCTTATTGCTGGTTTTATCAAACTAGGTCAAAACTTAGATCTTGGAGGAAATTCTTTCGTCTGACATTTTCTTATACTTATTTGCTCTAAATATATTAAGAGCATTAACACCAGGTACGTTTTTTCATCAATTTATCATCAATTAGCCATAAAAAAGATGCCTTGTTGGCCAAGCGTAAGAAAAGCTGGTATTATATTCAAATTGCGAGTTCGTGAGTTTCTTGGCATTATGGGATCTACATACCAGCGAGAGCTTCTAAATTCTTCTCACTACCGATATAAAACGCACGTGTATCAAGAGAAGGTGGTGCAGCAAGATTCATTACTTCAACCCTGGCTTGTACTGGTATGTTTTATTCTTATTCCTCTTCCGATATATTGCCTCTTATATCTTCTGTATCACTGCACTCAACTTTTTCTTCATCCAAATTTTCCTCGAGCTCCTACATGTCTTCAATTCCAAATGCACTTTCACAGTCCCTTTCTGCCTCATATAACTAAAGACGCACTTGTTCTCTGTCATGCACTGACATTTCATATATTACAAACACGTATTCCACAAAAATAACGTGAAAATGTAAAACGAAATAAATCACTGATACGAAACAAACTTGTACGCCAATAGTCGCGCGATCTACAATAGTAAAATACTTATAAAATCATGGAACAAATCTGAGGAGGTGCAAGAACAAGCACTGAAAATTGGCTCGAATGTACAGAAGGCTTTCGGAGAATGGTACATAACCGCTTAAGGTCGAGCGTGTTACCAATATCTCAGGATTCTAAAAATAAGTCACCTGTTCTACAATAGTAGAACGCGCGACCACTGCATTGTTGGACGAGACAGCAAAGAAACACAATTGTCTGCTAGCGTTGAATTCTGGTTCGGACTCAAATTATGTGGGACACATTGACCCAACTTGTAGTGTTTCCCCATTTGATGGAGATGCTGTCGAATACTTTCTCCACTCACACTGAATTGTATTCGCAGTTCCTCACATGGCTGAATGAAGAACTTCATTTTATATCGTGGCGGACATAAGTCTTTGACCAGGTAATGGCAACTGCTTTGAAATAAATGCAGAGTTTGAGTATTAAATCTGTCATATCTGTAGTTTCGTGTGGAGAAGAAACAAACTTGTGAACAAAAGGTTTAAAAACAACTCATGTTATTAATATAAAATTTGCCGAAGATTATTAAGATATGTCATCATAAAAGAAATAAAAAAATCTTTTTGAAATGAAGAAAAATAACATACAACGTAGCAAGCAAAGACAAAGAATCCTACCGCAACCAGACTAAAGACGAAACATTTACAGCGCACTGATCGTGGTTCTGAGGTCAAGGCGCATGACCAGTAATATGGAGGTTCTTGGATCGAATCCACGTTGGACATCTTTTTACTTTAGGAATTTTGATGGCGATTGATTGACGATGACACTGGTTTTAGTATATTCAGATATTTGAATACTTTGACGTTTCAAAAATTGAACTATCAAATGTTCAGGAATAATAATAGTAATAATAATAATAATTAATTCGTAGGAGATTATAACTTAGAAACTTATTATCGCTCAGGTCATATCACTACAAGCAGAAACGTGACTTGTGGCAAAAAAATAGGTTTTGTTTACTGTTGCCCATGAGAATAGGAATTTATTAATTCATTTCTAAAACAAAACAATGCAAATCGGGATGAGAATTAACATTACACATTCGAGACGGGACAAGGCTAACGCAAATTGTCTTCTCGTTTTGGAGATGAGAATCGAGACGAGGTGAAAAGTATCGTTAACATTTCTCGTGTTATCTCGATTTTCGAAATAGTGTTTGCCACTCTTTAAGTGACAATTGCTCTGTAGACTGAATCTCATGCCCTATTTTGTTACTTTGTATTTCACAGCTCAGTGAATTATGGTCTGTGTATATATTTTTATAGCACAACTTTTATAATCACATCTGCATAATCTACAAGTTAGTTTATTGTATGCCTCATTGTTCAATGATATTCGGTTATTTTTTACAGTTTTTTTAAAACGTACAGTAGAATACTTTCTACATGAAAATTTAGTGGAAAACTTTCATTTAAATTTCGGTAAATGCAGAGGTGTTCCTTGAAGGTACGGAACCCCTTCCCTGAAAGCCCTACGTTTAATAGGTTTTGGGCAATTTTAAATGTAAGGGCAACTTTACAACTTTTAATATTATTATTATTATTATTATTACTGAAGTCTTGTTAACTTAATGGTTCACTCTGTTTCACGCACTCTCGGCTAGTAGGTATTATGCTGAACAAACACCGTGTGTAGGTTTTATCCGGGTTCCGGTTCCTCCCAATTTCTTTATTCCAATATTGATTTAATTCTCATCATCGACGTCTTCTGTAGCTTAGCCGGCATAACCATTACTTAAAAACAAACATTTTATGGGCCTTGTGAGTTCAGTATCCCTCCTTTCTACATGAAATTTGCCTGGAAATATTCCTCCTTTCCTCTAATTTTAGAGACGTATGCAGAGGGTATGTCCTGATGGTCCTGACACTACTCTCCAGTCCCAAGT
This sequence comes from Thermobia domestica, assembly GCF_964235325.1. Lineage (NCBI taxonomy): Eukaryota > Metazoa > Arthropoda > Insecta > Zygentoma > Lepismatidae > Thermobia > Thermobia domestica. Next base: position 244,985,555 of record NC_137456.1, on the reverse strand, counting down.
ATTTTGTAAATTTTGTCTAACGTTATGGGTGATTTTACAGATTTTAATAAATCCCACCTCATACGGAATTTGTCTTCTATAGTACTACTATAATAATAATAATAATAATAATAATAATAATAATAATAATAATAATAATAATAATAATTACTGAATATTTTTACCTATATAATACATCCTGTTCCAATGCTAATAAGGATTGTGAAATTAAGAAAAATGAAAAGAAATCTTTGGACCCTCTATAACGATGAATTGCCTTATAAGAGATACTTTGGAAGGAAAAGAAAAAGAAGGTTTCAGCTACTTGATAATAAAAAAATCCAACCTTCTGGTGTCTTAACAGAAAGTAAGTAGGATTTGTCTTCATGACGATGTATAGTAACATCCTTTCTTTGGGTAAAAGACATTGAATTCTGTATGTGTCTGTGTTCGTATTCCAGTCGTTCATTAACAGTAAAACGAGAAAACCGGATATAATAGTGATATGTTACGGAGATGCTTTCGGCCTTCATTTTAAATTTAAATTTAAATACTCTTACGCTTGTATTTTACATGACCGAAATCAGTGTTTCATCGATAATAAAATACTGGAATCGTAAACATTTGCGATTTTCTAAATAGACAAGTTTGTCCTGTATCACTTAAAGAGCAGTCTTAGGGTAGTGGCTTGAACATTCGTTTCTTGAATTAGGGGTTTCCTGATCGATTGTATCCGCGGAAATTCAGAAAAAGTTTATAATTTACAATTTTGATATTTCTGATGTATTATAACGAGAAAATTAGTAAATTTCTCTTGTTCTTACAAATTAGAGCTGAAACGACTTCTTTCACAGGAGAGAAACTAACAACATAACGTCACAGTCTACAATCTCTATTTCTACTGTCTCAAAACTGCGTGTTTCGCAAACAATTCATGAATATGAAAGGTTAATCGTTAACACCTAGTACGAGTCATAAATTTGTCTAAAACGTCACTGTGAAGTTCTTCCTATCATACTGGAAATAATAATACTTAGTTTCTGTTAAATCATCTGATGCTTTCGATTTTTCTATTCTAAAGTAGCTGACACATTCTTTTCGCCCACTTTTCTTCCAAAATATCTCTTATAATGCAATTCATCCTTAAAGAGAATCCAAAATTTTGTTTCATTTTTCTTAACTTCACTACGCTTATTAGCATTGGAAAAGGATGTAATATTGAGATCCCAAATATTCAGTAATAATAATAATAATAATAATAATAATAATAATAATAATAATAATAATAATAATAATAATAGTATAGAAGGAAAATTGTAATAGTATAGTATAGTACAAAGGACAGATTGTATTAAAATCTGTAAAATCGCGAATAGCGATAGGCAAAAGTTACAAAATAGTCGGAATTTGCGAGAACTGGCAGGACCATCAGGACATATCCTCTGCATACATCCCTACAAGTAGCTAAATGTTAAACGGAAAGTTTCCTGGCAAATTTCATGGAGAAAGTTGTGATACTGAACTCAAAAGAGATATAAGAAAATTTGTTTTTAAGTAATGGTTATGCCGGCTAAACTACAGAGGACGTCGACGATAACAATGAAATGAATAGTGGAACAAAGAAAGTGGGAGAAAGTGGAACCCGGAGAAAACCTACATACACGATGCTTGTTTAGCACAATGCCCACCAGTCGAGAGCTGGATGGAACTGGGTCAACCACTAAATTAACAACACTTCAGTAATAATAATAATAATAATAATAATAATAATAATTATTATTATTATTATTATTATTATTATTATTATTATTATTATTATTATTATTATTATATTATAGGTTGCCCTTAAGATTGGCATAACATACTTAAACGTAGGGATTTCCGGGAAGGGTTTTGTACTTTCCGCACACCTCTGCTACTACCCAAATTTAAACGAAAATTTTCCAGTAAGTTTTCATGTAGAAAATATTCTACTAAAGTTTTTTTCAGGAAATTAACTGTAATAAAATCTGAATACCATTGGACAGTATGGCATATAATAAAGTAAATTGTAGATTATCCAGATGTAATTATAAAAGTTTTACTATAACAATATATACACAGATCATAATTCACTGACCTCTGAAATACAAAGTATCAAAATAACGTAAAAGATTCAGTCTACACAGCAATTGTTACTTAAAGAGTGGCATGCATTATTTCGAGAACCGAGAAATGTTTAGGATAAGTTTTGCCTCATCTCGATTCTCATCCCGAAAGAGAGACGAGAGTTTGAGTTAGACTTGTCCCGTCTCGGATGTAATATGTTAATTCTCATCCCCTCGATTTTTGTTTGTTTTGTTTTAGAATCTACATGATAAATTCCTTTTCTCATGGGCAAGAGTAAACAAAACCGAAATATTTTGCCACATGTCACGTTTCTGCTCGAAATGTGCAACGTACCGATACCATTTCAAAATAATATATTCAATAAACGATTAATATTTATGTCGCCTTTTGTATTAGGGATGTAAAGAAATAGACTCATGTAATTAACTACTGTTAATTTGCATTATCAAGGTTTACAAGAAATATTGACAGTCAAAAGATTTCCTATCTCCGGTACGACCTTACGGTCGAGTTATTTTCTCCCGTGCGACATTACGGTCGAGTTAGGATTGCGAGTTGTGACTAGGTTCCTTGCGCATGCCCGCAGCTAATTTCTTCAAATATCCACCTTTGTGTGGTACCTTGGAAAGTAGCTGCCCAGTGGCTCATATCATTGCTAAGGATTACAGAAGTACTCTTCATTTTACCTATTTGTACTTGCTATGATTGCTTTTGGCCTCGGTATCTGTGTATCTTGAATGTTTCAATGTGGTCGCGCTTTCCTTGCTTCGTTAAATGGAGTTGGAGTGTAATGGAAATCTGTCGATTGGAACAGAGTATTGGATTTTCCGACGGAATATTATATTTGAAAAGAAACAACAGTGCAAATTAAGAATACTTTGTGCAATGAGGAGTGAAGTGTTGTTCGAGTTAAAATGTTACGTATTTAAATTGTGAGAATGAAGCTGAGTTTCGTGTGTTTTAGTAAAACGTTTTCGATAGTTGTAGCTGCAGTTACCCATGATATGTTTGACTAAGCCCTCTTTTCTTTTTTGATATAAGAGTGGCGTATTGAATTATAGTTTTTTTTTTTAAATAAAAAATTAAAGAAGAAATTACATGTAAAATAGAACTAACTGTCTCATTTCATTATTGGAAAATTAAGTGGATCTGATTATGGACTCCGGTGGTCCCCGGAAACTGTGATATCCTTTACGCTTTTTCCTCCTCATAAATGAAAATTATTCTTGATTGCATGGAATAGTCCAGAAGTTATTACAAGCCAGGAATTATTTCCAAAGATGTAAAATTTACTGAAGAATAAATGAGGTGAATTTTAAAATTTTGGTACTATGTTAGTTTTTGTTTTTCGTCAAATGTTTGTGATGTCTAATGTGGGTTGTGTTATTGCCTCCAGTTTATAGATTATTTAGCTTGTTTTCTCTCGGAAGAAAGAAACTCTTTCAACTGAAAATCCACGGGGAGTTAGCAGGCGGGTTTGGACCCTAAACCTCAGTTATATGAATGTTTATCTTTTTCAGGTTTGACTGTGAGAATTTGCAATTTGTAAATTTATTCATTGTCTTGGAATGATTATTAGATTACGATTTGACGTTAAAGAGATAAATTAATCGCTAATTATTTCTCGTATAAAAAAGAGTACATTTTCCCTCTATATCAGTATTCGAGTCTTAGTCGACCTAATATGTGGAATATATCTATTAAACTCTACTTAGGTTATTCTTGCTGAAAGAAGGTAATTTATTTATTGGTTAGAATATTAACGTTTTTGATATTTACTTTGGCTCTATGGAGAGAAGGAAATATAAGAAGGAAATCTTTGCTAAAAAGGTACAAAATAAATTAGTTTTAAAAGCTATTAAGCTTTTACAGTTGAAGATGTAGTCTGAAGATGTTGAGATCCTAGACTGGCCAACGACGTTTGTAAAATAAAACTAGAATCTTGTTGCCTTTACACGGAAGGGTCCTGGATTGGCCTTTGCTTGCATTGTACTTAATCTTAATTGAGTTTAAATTCAGGAAAGAGTTGAATTAATTATTTCGGACTAATATTATTGTATCTTACTTTTGCCATGAAGAAGAATATTTTGAGTCTGTATTATTAATTGTAAATAAACATATAAATCTGAGATGTGTTCTCCATCGGATTTGTATTGTTATATGTGTATTTTTGCAATATTGCCAATCCTCTGGATTTTTATTCAATCAGTAATTCTTGAGCGTCTATCTTGGCCGCGTAAAGCCCTTTCTATTGGCTAAATCGTTCGATGTCTTTTCCAGCGTTGTAGTGGCTGGGCCTGGATAGGGGCGTTACACAAGTGGCTACCTTCCAAGTTCAAAAACAACTTCCATGTTGTTCCAAGTTCAAAAACAAGTTTTGTGTTGTACCAAGTTGAAAAACAACTTTTGGTGATGTTCAAGTCTGATAATAAGAACATAGAGTTTGGTTACAGGCCGCGTCTAATTTGTGGTTAATACAGTTGTCAACGTTATCAAAATAATTTTTTATTCGATATTAATTCCTTTTCATATATATATGATTTTTTTAAATGTAGGTATTATTAAGTTTTCTTACGTCATCAATTTAATTAATACAGGCTTTGTGATTTGTAAATGAATATTTGTGCAAAAAAGAAACTTGTAATAAATGTTCATGATTAGCAAAGGTAAGCAGGGAAGGTTGGAGATAGGTTGATTCCATTTGATCATATGTCTGGTTCGACCGTAGTGTCAGTAGTTAGTGGGAAACTTTGTAATATTATTTGGCTGTTAACTGTTTAGTGTTATTTATTTATTTATTATTAAATATCATGTATAGTCCGAGGGATTATGTATCTATATACAAGGATCGTTTTGAAATGTTCGGTCATTCAAATAAATTTAAGAATTCACCAATATCCACTCCATGCGAGATGACTGACAGTTTCTTCTTTTGTGGTTGGGAGGATAATTGGATGGTTGTCCGATATTTGTATTGATGGTGGATCAAGCATTAATATAATTCGTTTAGACTTGATTCAAAGTTGTGGTTTGCAGAAATTTATTAAATCCACTCCAGAAAACTGGTTAATGCACCGTCAGGACTTAATTTTTATACGACCATGGAAATTCTAGCGAACATGAATATCTCAGGTCATTTTGAAAGGGTATGGCTTAAGGTGGTTAAAGAGTTACCTTGTTCGTGTTTATTAAGAACACCATTTTTTGATCATCGAACTCGGTTATTAACTATTTTAGGAATTGCTTGAATTTGCGAGGTGGACTAAAACGATTGAAGCTAAACTACAAGAGATTGGTTCAACCAAACGCTAAGTATAAAGATATGTCCCTGGCTATGAAAAAGGTACTTGGAGACATGATAGATAATGGTGTAAAAGTCTTCTTTGATGATGTGTTAATTGCATCACGTAGTTTATCAGAACACATTAAAATAGTAGAAAGGGTATGACAAAGATTTAAAGAGTTCAACATTATAGTGTCAACTGACAAATGTCATTTTCTTGCAAGAACATAAACTATTTGGGTTATGTAATCGAAGGAGACGAAATGGAAATCGACTCGATTAGAGTTTCTGCCATTCGTAATGTACCTCCGCCAAGAAATAGAAGAGGGATGATGAAAATATTAGGTCTATTCAACTACTATTCTAAATTCGCGTCCGAATTCCAAGAGTTAATGGAGCATTTGAGTGCGTTGAAATCACTGGAGGTAAACTTTGAATGGAAAGAAGAGCATCAGCAGATTCTTGATAAATTGAAGAACATCATGATAGAAAATGTTGTCTTAAAAATACCTGACTTAAACAAGCGTTTCGTTGTTAACGGCGATGGGTCAGGGAAGAGCGTACCTGGATGCGTTTCGCAAGAAAACGACAAAGGGAACTTGGTACCTGTGGCATTTTTAGTAAATGGCTGTCAGAAGCCGATAGGCACAGAAGCACTTATGAAATCGAGCTCATCAGTCAAGTGAAAACAATATCGAAGTACAAGCATTATCTTATAAATGAATTTGTAGACCTGACCAATAACAAAGCTTTAACATGGATCCTAGGAAATAGTAAGAGACTGTTGAAATACGGACCTTTGGTTGAAAACTTATGCCAATTTTCATTTAAAGTTAAAATGTCAGATCAGCCTATAATACCGTAGCAGATTTCTTAACGCAGATGTATGGTCCATTCAAATTCAATATTATTGATGGACCTATTGGCCTAGCTGTGTTCAAAGGAAATATCAGATCTGCAAACCTTTGAAAATTACCAATAGTGGAGAATCCATTGGAAGAACTACAACGGGAGGATGAAGAACTGAAGAGAATTATTGAGAATATTGAAAATGAAGAACAAGTAGTGCAGTATCATTTAAAAAATAAGATTCTCCTGAAAAACACTAAGTCAGCTCTTAATCCATATAAAATAGTAATTCCGAGAAAATTACGAAGAGTTCTCATAGAATATCACCAAATGATAATCTAGTGGGTGAAGATGCTTGAACATACAGAACGTTGAGAAAACTGATGAGAAAATTCACGTGGGAGAAAATGAAGGAAGAAGTTAACGAGTTTGTTTCAACATCTGATGTTTGCCAAAAGAAGAAAGATCTAACAAAGGTAAGATGGATTATTTAGTTTCGGAATATAGTAACTGTATGATATTGTTGGAACTCTTAACTCAAATGGTTTCAGGTACATACTAATTGGTGTAGACAATGCGCGTAGATATGTTGTAATTGAAAGATTACGAAATATCAATTCAAATTTGGTAGCAAATACGATGATGGACATATTCAGCCGAATTGGGGTTCCGGAAGCCATTTTGACTGATGACCCATCGATCTTTGTGTCTGAGACCTTCAACAGATTCCTATTTGGGCTAGGCATCAAACATATTCGTTTGAGCCACATCAACCAGGGGGAAATGCAGCAGAGTGCTTCATTAAAACTTTGAAGGCTGCATTACGCTCCTATATATCTGGAAATCAGCAACTCTGGTCAAGTTTTATTCCACGATTGCAATTCACCCTCAAAATCAGTGAGCATGAATGACTAAAGATGTCTCCATTCCAAATATTTTATGGACGTCCCTACTCAACATCATTAGAAAATCGATGGAACATCGTAGAATCGGATTTTGGTGGTAAAAGTTCAGCGGAAATGTGGAAACAGGCAAAGGAAAATTTACAGAAGTGTTAGAAAAAACGTGGAGTACTAATGATGCGTCATAGAAATCCGGCTACGTTGAATTTTGGAGACAAGGTTCTGGTGAAATCCGATGCGAAATCATATCTAAAGGATAAATTTGCAAAATCTCTGGCTGAAAAATGGATAGGTCCTTTTATCAATAGAAGATTTTTAACCATTGAGTATTGCTAAAGCTTTTCGTAGTGTTTAGTTATTTTTCAAAGTTTGCGTCGGATCGTCAGGACCTAATGATCCGCTTAGTGCCTTGAAGTCTCCTAAAATAAATTTGTTTGCTTTCGAGAAGATTATGGAATTCTGGATGAAATATATTTTGATTGAAAACGTTATTTTGAAGACACCAAATTCAATAAACCTTTCATAGTCCGTGTAGATGGAAGTGAAATAAGCATATCTGTGTATATTTTGCACTAGAATGAAAATGGTGACCTCCAGCCTGTGTGTTTCTATAGCAAGATACTGTCTGAAGCGGATAAGACAACAACATTCATGAACTACATTTTATAAATGTTGTGAACGCAATATCACTCAATACACTTAAAAACCTGGTAAACGATTTTAACGTGCTTACGGACAATAAAACCTTGTCTTGGATTGTGAACAATAGCGAAAGATTCCTGAAATATTGACCTTTGGTAGAGACTCTTTGCCAATTTAGTTTCAAAATATGACTTAAAATCAGGGAGCACCTAATTGCGGATATCTTGACTAGGGTTTATGATCCCTTGAGTTTAGTATTTTGGAGATCCAGTAGGATGGGCAGCATTTCAAAAAGAAAACATGAAGATTGCTCAACTCTGGAATTTGCCACTAATTAAGAAATGCATAGACAAGCTTCAGCGTGCAGATCAAGATTTGTCTGCTATTATGAAAATGATTAATTATAGCGAAAATATACCAGGGTATCTTTTCGAAAATAACTAGTTCGGCTATGAATCCTTAAGAGTTAGTCATCCCAAAAGATTTGAGGAAGTTACTTATCGAATATTACCATCAAGATACGCTAGTAAGATCCTGGGGTGTCTAGAGCGCTACTTACATTGATGAAGAAATTTACCTGGCAGGGATTTAGGAAACTAGTGAAGAATTTTATTAGCGCAAGTAATACATCAGAAGATTAACGAGTGAAACCGGAAGAAAATGGGATATTCGGTTTCCGACTTCAGTAAGAGAGTCGGATATTCGACATAGTAGGTGACTTAATTAACTCCAACAAAATAGGGTTCATACTCATAGAAGTGGATAATGGCATGCGATTTTTTTTGGAGCGTTTGTGAAACATAAGCTACACTATAGTAACTAACAAGATGATAAAAATATTCAGAAAACTGGGATTTTGTGAGGCCTTGTCCATTAATAGTGCATCTATATTTGTCTCAGAGTATTTCAAGATATTTTTGTTTGGTTTGGGAATCAAGCACAACAGATTGAGCTCATGTCATCCTAGTGTAACTCATCTGAAAAGTTTAAAAAGACTCTGAAGGCATCCCTGAGAGCTTACATTTCTATGAAGCAGCATCTGTGGTCAACTCTTGTTCCAGATTGAAAGTTCACCTTGAATGTTATTTAGTACCCACGATCAATTATTTAACCCATCGAAGTTTACTTTGGATGTCCATATGCTACACTTTTAAGAACCGATGGAGCATCATAATTCTGATTTTGGAGGGAAGTCATCCACTGAAGTATGGATAAATACTATGTAGAACAATGCAAAGAAGTTAGGTAATGAGATGGAAATTGATGTTACGAAAATGAAGTCCTGTGAATCTGAATATTGGAGACAAAGTCTTGCGAAAGGCCCATGCTAAGTCATCGTTAAAAGACAAGATTGCCAAATTCTTTGAGTAATGAATGGTGTGGTCGGTTTGTAATCAGAAAATTCCTGACTCCTAACACAGTCCCAATATCTGATGAAGACGACTCAGCTAATACGCATCGCCGGTCACAGGTTTCGAAATTAAAAATTTATAGGTGTAGCAGAGATTGATTGATCGAAGGAAACTTCAGGAAACCTAGCCCTGAAAAGTTGGTTAGTTTATGACCTTTTCCTTTTACCATTTCCCATAAAAATGTTATCGATAAAATTAAATATTCTTTTTATTTTATATCAGTATATAATCCCCCAATTTTATTCACGTTAGGTTAAAATATTTTTAATGAATCCTCATGACCACAATGAACATAAATATAGTGGAAATTGTTAGAAAGTTTAAAATTGAGTTATATGGCCTAACGGTATTCATACGTTAAATTGTTGAGTTTTGCTAATATTGCTTACGTTGAATGTCATTTTAAAGTTTATTTGATTGTTACTAGTCGTACATCTCTTTGTATTGACTATTAACATTTGCCAAACGGAGATAGGTTCATTTGTATACCCATAAATATTTTATTTCAACTTTTTTACTACTTCTTCTGCCTTTTTCAGGTCATAGCCTTAGGTATGCTTCTTTTAACAATCTACTATGCAGTAGCATTTCTATTACCCTAACATTATTTGTCAACTAGAAATAAATATTTTTTCTCTGTGTCTTTAATTGCACGGTCTTCGCTATTTAGGCGAAATTTATTTTATATGTTTTTTCCACCTCACACCGTCCGATTTGTGGCCTTTTTCTCACTTTGCATGATAATTTCTGCGTTCCTCATTTCCTTAGCACACTCAGCCATCTCAGCAGTGTTGCCAGGTGCCAAAAATGTTATAAAACGGGAAATTCCATATCAGTGGTAGGAATGCAGGATATTTAGTTCCAAATATGAATGGTACGAGATAATTTTCTTGAAAATAGGTACCAATGGAAACGAACAACACAACTGTTATATATATATATATATATATATATATATATATATATATATATCATATTTGTGGTTGTTTTTGTGCGTTTTTTAAGCGGTAAACATTGTGTCATTTTGGAAACTTCCATGTGTACAGACGGGAAAGTTTCCTTTACGAACTAGTAACACTGTAAAGTAAATATCGAACTTTTAGTCTAGTTTCACTCGTGCAGAAAATGTAAATAAACTGTGCGCGTATTTTCTCTGTGTGGTAATAATATCCAAGCAAAAGTTTTTGAAAACTTCAGATGAGACATTTCGTGAAACGATAAGACAGCAAGAAGAAATTGCAGAAGTTATCATACTCTGGGTTCTGGCTACCCGCTGCGCACAATTTTTACCTTCTAGATCTGCCACTATGTTGGAAGATCAATATTCTGGTCACTAATATCATGCTTTAAATCAATTAGAAATCTAGTAATAATACAAAGTTTTCCTTCAAAAAGTCAAAATATTGATTGGTCAAAAATGGCCCTATCTTCGTCGGAAGCGTTATTTCTAGTATCTTAGCTGGGCGAGTTCTATTTATTTATTATTTGGTTTTGAGTCGTTGCAAATAATTTATTGATAATTGTTTATTACGTACTTGTTCAGTTACTATATTTATATATTCCGTAGCTTTCCACAAATCGAATTCGGAAAAAAATCCCTGGATTAGAACTTTTCAATGATAGCCAGCCTGTAACGAATCCGTTACTTTTATTTAGGACTGAAGAGGAAATTCTATTCTGTTATATCTTTCATTCTTAATAACAAACATGAGCTTAAGAAAGTATTGAAGAAAAATAACTCTCACAGATAAAAGCTTTTCTGAAAAAAAATCATAGAAGAAGAAACTTTACTTTGTTTTGTAGAGAGAGAGAGAAGAGAGAGAGAGAAGAGAGAGCGAATAAATTCCTTCGCTTCGATTGGTATTTTAAGCCGCTGGTGCTGCTTGAGGCGTTCGTTCTTTGCGACTGCAGCGCCGGTTGCTCTCGAGGTGAATCTCGTCCTTTCGGCAGGTGAATCGTAGTCTGAATATCCTTGGATGGAAGTTTATTCAGTTTTGCGTTCGCATGCAGGGTAGTGCATCCTTGTTACATTTCCTGTTTGGACTTTTTCGTTTGTTTTCTCTATATTTAGGGAGTGATAGAACTATATGAGAGTAACATGAAAAAAGAAAAAATGCATGCTCTTTCAGTGTTTTATAGTGAATTGGAAAAGAAGGAAAAATGAAAGAATTTGCGTGTCAGAAGTACCTGGAATTAGCATATTAAATGTGTAAATGAAATATCTTTTCTGTTTATCTGTATAGGTTTTAATGATGAACATTAAAATGCAGTGATTTTTCTCCCCATTTATGGAAGTAGTTTTTTGGTGGAAATTTAGCATCCAAATTGACACGATTGCCCTACGTTTTCGTCTTTTCAATGCTTTGTCTTTCTCGAAGTGAAATATATCACTGCCTACTTTTCGAATTACTATTGGTTTGTTGAATATAACTGGGTAATTTGTTGGTGGAAGGTTAGCGTCCCAAATTGCACGTTTGACCTAAGTTTTGGTTTTATACCCGTGAATTTGTATGTTCGAAGAGCAAGTACATGATACTCATTATTTCCGAGTCACGATTTTATCGTTGTCATTTGGTGGTGTGGTTGGTTGATCAAAGGTTAGCGTCCCATTGACTTCAATTCGACCTGGGTGTTGGTCTTTTCAAATAATTGAGAATTGTAAACAGTGAATTTTATTCTTGTTTTCACATACGGAGTCGACATGCTGACCGATGAGTAAGAGTATAGAAGGTGACTTCAGATTAAGAAATAGAGTAAGATGAGATGCAGTTTGATTATACTTTGTTAGGTAATTATCCGTCTTTGTTTTTTACGTTTGTTGGTTGTGTAATTGCATTCAACCGATTCGCAATAGTTCGTGATTTTTTATCACCTTTTTCCTACAGATTTCTTCTATTCACTGATAGATAATTCAGCATTACTTTTGGTAAATGAATTGGAATCCGAATTATGTGTATACGTTAATATTGAGTATCTACCTGTACACGCCAATGTTCAGTAAAGTATGTGTATTGAGTATACGTAAACCGTTTTCTTTCAGCAGTTGATTAGTTTCTCCTAAAGACAGAATCTAACATTAATTACATTACTTGATTTTTTATTAAAAAATCAACTTACTTTTAGTTTATTTGGCCCATGTAACACTACCACCGGAACAACATACAAATGGAAAACAAAACGACATGGAAAACAGGAAAAAACGTTCTAAAGATCTGATTGTTTGCAACTGTGGAGTAGGAATAACAAAATGGAACACACTATCATATCGGGAGACTTCAAAAGAGCGCTTGCCAAAGAAAGTGGGTATTTTTCAAAGAAAAGAATACAAAGAAAGTGAGCCCCCCCTCGTTGCCTCAGTTCTACATCGCTGGCTTTCATGCGCGTGGTCGCAGTTTCAAATCCTACTGGAAGCCCACTGCGTCAGATTCAGGTCGCGAATAGTGTTTTAGATACCACTTTCAACTGTAGGTCCCGTCTCTATCTATCCTTGTAGACACGTTTAGCGCCCTACCAAAAGCAAACGAAGAAAGTGCAGTAAGCACACATGATTGCAGGTAACGTTTCCAGACATAGATCTTCTAGGCATTTCCAGGGATGTTTTTGCTTGTAATCAAGTGGTTCTGTATGAGGCCACAAGTGGTTCGGATCCTATGTTAAAATGTAGAATGATATGATCATCCCGTGGAAGGCAATGGCCAAAACATCAGCTAAACCTTGCTCAAAAATCTTAGAATCGAACACTTACTCCCGGCCAGAACTCCATATTACCTGCTACACTAAATGTTGTAATTGCCGAGAAAAGTCATCCCACTAACAAGTGAAAGAATAAAAGCCATCCTTTGTGATGGGATCGTACAACTCAATGACAGCTTGGTGTGAAATTGCTACCATGATATGGTATGGATATGGTATGGGAAAATCCTGGCACTATCACACTTGCTATTGGTTAGTCGAGACAAACCCATCATACTAATATGTTCGGCGTTCTTCAGGAAGAAGGTTTGAATACATACAAATTTCAGAATTTGCAGCACATACCACCTACGGACTTCTCTAGAGGATGGATTTTTGTTAAGGATATGTGCAACAAACACATGTAATTCCAGATATTCCAACAACAGTGTTGTGGACGGATGCGTCCATGTTTACTGCAGAGGGCATCTTCAATAGCCACAACAGTCACATCGTGGATATGGACAATCCCCATGCAATACTTGTGCGCCATCATCATCACAGATTCGCAGTGAATATTTGCTGTTTCATCTTAGGTGACCTGTTTGTAAAATTGTTTTATTTATTCTTCGTTGGAATGTGCACTATACGAATTTGCAGCATCATTTTCTTATATTTTGAGTGCTTAATATTGTCCCAGAAGTAGCATGTACTAACTGTTGTTACTTACAAGTTGTATCAGAACTCGAACCTTGTACTGGAAGAATTTAGAGATTTATTTCCCATGTTTCGATTGTGGGACAATGTTTCAGACAAAGCGGTTATCTATTCAAATGTGTTCTATTTACAGTGTACGAGAATGCGACGCGTTTTTACTAGGACATATTACAGTTATTATCTTACGTTTTGAGTGTTGGACAGTGAACCAGCAAAGGTGGGGCATGGATACAATTGTGTTCTTTTTACGTTGCATTATAATACGAACCAACTGTAAAAGCAGAATGTACAAGGTTATTTTTCTATTTTTCGCTCATGGGACGGTGTCCCAGCAGTAGTGAGACATGTTGATATTTGTCCAATAACTACGTGTCGACATTAAGTGGTGGTGGGCACAAAAACCGGTGTTTCCATCTTCACATTTTAGGAAAACCGAAACCGGTTTTTGAAAATAAGAAAAATAACTTTCACCGAAACAGGTGTTTAAAAATTTAAAAAACGACTTTCACCGAAACCGGTGTTTGAACATTTAAAAAGCGACTTTTACCGAAACCAGTACCGGCTTTCTCCAAAACCACTTGGATTTTCACGTAAACCTGTTATGGGTTTTCTCAAAAACCGGTCTTGCTTTCCGTCGGATTCCGTTTCAGTTTTCTTCAAAACTGGTTCCGGTTTATTTGAAAAACTGTATTTAGTTCTAACTAGAAACGTGTTTCGTTCTTTTTTTGGAGATCGATTCCCTTTGCACAGAAATAGTTTTATGTGTTTTCTAACAGTTTTTACCGAAACCACTTTTGGTGAAAATCAAACCGGTTTTTGGAGAAAAAACGGTGTCGGTGAAAAACAAATAGTTTTTTTGGAGAAAACCCAAATGTCGGTTATTCGGATTTCGGTTTTTTCTAGAAACCGGGTTTTGGTTTTCTTGAAAAACGGTTTTGCCCATCCCTAATATCAACACCCACAGGTCTCATTTCAATACCAAACATGCGAACCCACTACAGACATTCTGTTAGTTTCCCTGGTTACTTTGTGAATCCCCTCGCATAATTTCAACTTGGCCTCAGTCGTTGCATATTTATTGTTATGCAACCGTGTTCATCATACTTCATCGGTGTAAGAGAATATCGTATGCCACTTTGGAAGAGAAATATCCGGTATTATCGAGGACGAAGAGGTTACTGCTTCGAATTGACAACGCTCCAAGTCCTCAGTCTGGCAGTGTAACCAACCCCCTGACGGATTTGGGTTGTTACCTGATCCTGCATATAGTGAAGACATTGCACGCTAAGATTTTGTTTTGTTTCACTCACTCCCACATTTCTTGTGTGTTCGGTAATTCATGATGAGGTGTATGTTGTTTGTCGCGAATTTTTCAACTCTATACTTGCCAATTGGTATCGCCATCAGGTTGAACTGTTGTAACAAAGATGGGTTAAGGTTATCGACCAGGATGGACTGTACTTTGCTCAATAAGTTTAGTCTTTGTTTCTGATATTCGTGTTTATTTTCCTCCTTGTATGGTGATGAAATTTTGGGGCAGTCTGGTATTGGTAAACGGCCATTAACAGGTTAAAGGAATGTAATGTTTTATCGAACAATCATCTCTATTTGATATATTGTAAGTTCCCAGTTCTAATGTCTGAGGGGTAATGTCACAGCCAAGACATCTTACGATGGCTGGTCAAGGTTTATTGAATCTACGGTAGGATACACAGATAACTAGCGTGCCATTATCTACAGTACGTTGTATTAATAATGGTTTGCTACTTATTTTGTCAGCAGTTTTCGCTTCAAATACTTTCATTTTAATTATAATTGTACTATATTGTCTTCTATATGAAACATATCTAGCTACTTTTTATTGAAGTAAAGTAGAAATACCGAGGGAGATGTAGCATTTTGTCTCAACATTGCACATGAAACGCAACTCTTCAAAGAATGTTGCATACAATTGGAAAATTGTCGCGGCCCTCCAGTTGGTAATTGCATAAATAAGATGCCGGTTACATTTACCGAAAATATAATTGTCCCTTGTTCACGAAAATTGTTACTTTATACTTGGCTACTGAAGATTGTTCGAATTGGCCTAACATTATTGAAATGCTTCCATACCTTACTATTGTAAAATCCTGTTTCGATTGACGAAATAATTATTAGCGTAATGATCATCACTTACCTCACTACAGGCGCCGCCACGGGTTCTATGTCGGAATCAAACACACAAGAGTTTCATAGATTCACAAGCGCGTTCAACTCCACAAAATACTTTGAGGTTTTGCCAAATAAACTTAGATCACTGTTTGGCTATTTGTTCTCGAGCAATCACTTGGTGACATAAATAATAATAAAAATCAATCTACACAAGTTAAGGTACCGTACATAATTTCGATTCAGTTGAAGCTAAAAGAAATCATATTCCACTTTCAAAATACAAGTTTACTTCCATTATTTCAACTACCGACAGCGTATGATTATCTTGTTTACAGTACCAACGAAAGTGGTGCTAGCTATCGTGATTAGCAACTGATTGAGAAATAAACTGTCCTTAACATATCCAAAAATTTTCCTTTGAAAATATGTAAAGGAAACTAGACTATTACAATTCTGATTAGATGTTTATATACTAATTATGACAGACAAATGAACAATACCTCACTGAAAGACAATTTTAGAATAAGGATGCGATGCTGAATTTTGGAATTAAAGGTCATTTTACAGGGGGAATGAAGTGTACACACGAAAAAATGAACATTGGAAAATTCACAACTTATGGGAGACGTCCATTTCTACAGAGAGGAATTTCCATCTTATGCACCTGATAGTTTGCACATTGGCTATGATAATTGCAATATCGGTTGTTTTTTTGGTTATCAAGAATTCCGCCCTTTATTAGGATTGTAAACCTCTTTGGGGACTTTGCTCTTTACCTTACAGCGGAGAAAGGCGAAATTTTGGAAATTCCAAATCTTTCCTCTCCCCTATTGGGGCATTCTTGGGGATAAGTGTATACCAGACCTAAGCTGGTTTCTTTCAAAAAGATTGTCAGGATCATCTTTATACCTAAATATATGGGTAGTTACGTCATCCAAAGCGTATGCTTTAATATGGAAACGTTGCACGTCTAAGTTAATTTCACCCCTAAACTCTCAATTCGGAGGGCTGATACGAGTTGTGTCTCACCGGTTTTTAACTAAGAATATGTTATAGATATCTTGTGCAAAATTCCATGCTGGTATGCAAATATGAACTAAATCTCGCAAATCTAATCTAACAGAATGCACTATTAGTGACATTTAGAAATGTAGTTAGTTGTGTATATAAGCAATGAATAATTCTGAACTCTGTCGCAATGTGGTAAAAATCTTTAAGTTGAAAGTAACTTACCGACAGTGTTAAGTTATTATTATTAGTAGTAGTCATAGTAGAAGAAGAAGCATTGATGTTGTGAATTGTTAGTCAAACGAATGAAAAATCTCCTCTACAATATTTCTTACATTACAGTCATAAGAACACAACGTAATAACAGACGAACGGTATTGTATTTTTTAGATTACTGATGTACACATCCTTCTTGTGTACATCCTTCCTACATCACATGTGTACATCCTTCCTACAAATTATGCTCCATCAAAGTCTAAAAAATCTCTCTTCACATATTGTCGACTGAACGAAAATGTTACCCTAATTAGAATATGAAGATATCTTTACCTTGACTTTATTGTTTGATTAGAACTGTCAAAATCGTGGTTTATATTTATTACCATCTTACAACTCCATTTCAGCTTCATTAGGAGGAACTCTTACTGTGTTTATTGGTGGAAGTTTATTGAGCATATTGGAAATTAGCTTTTTCATTTTGGTTAAAGTTTGTCAAACAGTAGACGATTTTTTAAGGAAATACTGTCGCAAGTTAAATATCTGTAGAGTGGAGAAAAAAGGACATTGTTCTAATTGCGTAAGGCGGAATCCCAGACTGAAAATCTTGTGGAAAGGACGTCCTAAAATTCTCCTACGAAGGAAGTTATGTGGAAGAAGTAAATTATGCCTCATGCTGTAAGTATTTTGTATGTAAATGACATAAATATAATAAGACTATTAGCTTTACTATAAAACAAGTAATATACCTCATAAGTTTATTGAGCATATTGGAAATTAGCTTTTTCATTTTGGTTAAAGTTTGTCAAACAGTAGACGATTTTTTAAGGAAATACTGTCGCAAGTTAAATATCTGTAGAGTGGAGAAAAAAGGACATTGTTCTAATTGCGTAAAGCGGAATCCCAGAGTGAAAATCTTGTGGAAAGGACGTCCTAAAATTCTCCTACGAAGGAAGTTATGTGGAAGAAGTAAATTATGCCTCATGCTGTAAGCATTTTGTATGTAAATGACATAAATATAATAAGACTATTAGCTTTACTATAAAACAAGTAATATACCTCATAAGTTTATTGAGCATATTGGAAATTAGCTTTTTCATTTTGGTTAAAGTTTGTCAAACAGTAGACGATTTTTTAAGGAAATACTGTCGCAAGATAAATGTCTGTAGAGTGGAGAAAAAAGGACATTGTTCTAATTGCGTAAGGCGGAATCCCAGAGTGAAAATCTTGTGGAAAGGGCGTCCTAAAATTCTCCTACGAAGGAAGTTATGTGGAAGAAGTAAATTATGCCTCATGCTGTAAGTATTTTGTATGTAAATAACATAAATATAATAAGACTATTAGCTTTACTATAAAACAAGTAATATACCTCATTTCCTATATTATAATTTTCGTCTTGAAAGTTGTTGGATCACTGAAAGGTCGTTAATAGTATTACTGTTTCCATACTTGATCAAGAATGTTGGTATCTCTTCTGATGTCAACATGATCATGTTATTTCTCTTTCTTTCTTATCTTTAACTTGGAAGTTCTGAAGTGGCCAATGTTTAACCACTTCGACGCTCTGCTGTTGTAGAATCGTATCCAATGTTTTGCACACAACAAACAGAAGTTCTGAAGTGGCCAATGATTAACCACTTCGACGCTCTGCTGTTGTAGAATCGTATCCAATGTTTTTCACACAACAAACAGATAAGAGTATCATATGTGTAGCAAGAGAAAGACTTTGCATTGAATGACATGATACTTTCCTAATAAACACTGGAACTTGAAACAGTCATTAAGATTGAACGTTAGAGCCTGAATATGAATTTTATCATTTTCGGTTTTAATATCACCTCACTGAATGAAGTCACTCATAAGTTTTCACTTGCTTCATCTTCATCAAAATTGATGGTGGTTTCCCCAAGAGGAATTCACACGAGGAAAAATCTCATTGACAATAATATTTTCACTCTATTTTTCTATATGTTTTTTTTTTACAATTAACCAACGTCATGTTCTTTAGCGGACAACATTTAAGCACGTTTGTTTGGACTTGCAAACTATGGTCTATGTTAGGATTGGGAATTAGAATTATGGGCTTTCGGCATCTTTGACAGTGTTAGCCTGGCAGGTATAAGTAATGACGTTGCTCTTCGATCACACTACCCGGCAAGATATAGAGAAAGAAAGTGCTACATTTACTTGCCGTGATTAAGAAAAATTCAGGAAAATGTCACAAAGAATGGGTGTCCTGAAGAAGCTTTTCCCCACAGAATTCGATTCCAGGACTGTTTTCATCTTAGCAACTACGCTACGCGGAGCAAGACCAACTATACTACACGTAGGTAACCGAAGTCTTATAGAACGGTTATGTTCGTCTGGTTATATGATCGTCTGTCAACACGTACCAGACGAAAAAATGTGAGATATATCAAACACATAGTCGTTTATTGAAATAGACTTACCGTCTCAAGAACATTTTCTATCTGATATCTTAACCCTTCATTCAAACTAGGAGTGGTTGAGTTTAACAATTCTGATTTTAACCTTGATTATTATAGACCGAAGTCGGTACAGTTAACAATAAGGGGTTTCCTGTAATTTATTTAGCATCTGAATATTAGATACAATCTTCCACTGAATCTCTCTACTAGACCTGAAAGTAGTACAAACTAATGCCGTTTTCAATATTTATCTCCATACAGCAAAACTTGAGTTGAGTTGAGTTAATTTTCAGTCTAACGTTTCCTTCAGAAGCGAGGCTATATAAGACGGGACCTATGGATTTACGTGGAATCCGAACCACATGAGCTCCCGCCGAACATACACCAAAATTGTAAATATTAGCTGCAAGCAGATTTTTGGAATATATTCAGTGACTCAATTGTTTGTATGTTTTTGTTTATACTGTTTTTAAACCAGAAGTGATCGAAATTAACCATTTTCGGTTCTAAAGTTGATTGAACGTAGATCTCAAAAAGAACGATAATAGCTATACAGAAGTATTTTCTGTAATCGATTAAGTGCTCTAAAAATATATTTCGTATCGAGGCTATCCCCTCTACTAAAAAGGAAAGGAGCAGAATTGTGCTACAACTTTTGGCTTCAATATTAATTTTCAGAGAAGAAAAACAGTGAAGTGGTTTCTTTGGATTCGATAATTGTCAAAAAAAATAGGTCATGTCACCTTTCGACACCACCAGCTGAAACTGGAAGTTGTAGAAATAAACTGTTTCGGGTTTTTAACGTCGATATTAATGAAAATGAAGGAAGACTCAATCTATAGGGAGAAGTAGATTATTGATACGGATTCAGTACCGTGTTAAAATTTTCTAGCTCCAACTGCATACCTTATGTGAAATCGAAAGATAGCGAAATTTACTACACTCAGTTTTTTCATATTAGTCTTTATATAGCAAAAAGGATAAGATGTAGAAAAAAAGAACGTTTGCTGTAACATTCCAAAAATAAGTTAAAACACTGACGTTATCACTGTACATAGATGTAATACCTCTAGTTTATGTACTGGGTTTGAAAATCTTCCAAAGTTTCATGATGTGAAACGAAACTAGGTTGTTTATTTTTAGCAATGTAACAGCTGCATGCTATTAGTATAAAAGTATAGATACGTATAGTATATTTAAGTATACAATTTGTTTTAGTCACATTGAATTGAAGTTACATAACTACAGAAGCTTCTAAAAATTCGCAACGCAATATATAAAAGCGTAATTTTATGGTGATATCAACGCAATAGATTTTTTCTTTTGTTGCTACCATGTCAGTTAAAAGGAACTATTTAAGAGTTAAAATACTTCCATTTACTTAAAATTGCATCATTATTCTTTGCAGGAAACGTGCCAGGAGCTTTGTCTTCACGGGAATTTTGTGTTTTGCATCTCGTTTGCTTGTCAGTTTAGAAACGGAGACATGTAACTTCTTGCGCACATCAAAGTTAGATGGATTGAAGTATATTGTGCACCCTCAGTTGAATAAGAAATCAAGGTAAAACCTTAACTGTTATTCTTTATATTAAATATTTGCTATTTATTATTCGTAAGTTTAATTTTAAATATATTTTAACGTACATTCAATGCATGCTCATTCTATTAGGAAAAGCATGTGGAAAATGTTAATAGGTCTGTCTAATGAATTTCTGGCAGTTTCTAAATTGGCTGCTCTAATGTTACATCACAAGTCTCTACTTTCCGGGTATTTGAACCTTTGAAGGCTTTTCTGATGTTTTCGATTGAAATAACCGAATCGTATAGGGTAACAAGGGAAATTTGTTTTATAAATAGTGCGAAATTGTTTCCCGTTTTCAGTTCAACATTTCTCTAGCTCTTGCCCCTTGTCAATAATATAGGCACATTATTTTCAAACTGGACTTTATAGTGACTTAATATTATTTTTGATTTAAAAAATATTACAATGCTGGGAGGACATAAATATACACTTAGATACAGTATTGAGAAATGTGTAATTTTCATTTTCCTGTTCACGAGATAAAAGATACGATGTCTTTTATCATAGAACCAGGTTGTTCTTCACTGATTCTCATAATGTATTCATTAAGAGGGATGAAGTTGAAGAACAAGTTAATGTCCCATCTAATAATGTGAGGAATACAAACCTTTGAATTTCAACAGCTTAGCGCCTGGTCATTAGAGAAGTGAGAGAGTGTGATTGGAAAATGAAGACAATTAAGCAACGGTAGTTCCAATCAGTAATCAGGACTTTATCTACCTGCATTTCATTATAATAAGACCTTGAGGTCACTTTTCTCTTTTTGGTGATTTTTCAATTCTCTGTCAATTTTCACCGTTTGTCACTTATATCGTTTCATTCTACTTCTTGAAATCAGCTACTCTACAACTAATTTGAAACAAATGAGTCTCTATGAATGGAAGAAATAATAAATGATTTGACACTAAATCACTAAAATGATACTTTTATCATAGTTTACGAATAAAGTACTACTGTAAAAGCAACTAACATCACAAGGTCAGGTGTGAATCGGTCATAGATCGCATGCTCTGGTATTGATTTTTAAGAACTTTTATATCAAAGTTAAAAAATTTCTAAACTACCTACCTCATTTCATGAACTTTCGGCAAAGGTACAATTTTATTAACTTTCGAAAGAGTTAGACAAGAAATCATTACATAATGCATAGTATTGATAATTTGTAATTTGATTCGTAAACTAACCTTAAGTACGAGACAGTTGTGAGTGTAGAGAAATAAATGAGAAAGAATGACAAAGATATCTGGTTAAATAAAACAAATAAAAAAGCTTACAAATAGGCAAAAGTTATTATTAGACAAAAGTTAATATTAACTTACAAATTATAAATAATCTTGTTCGAGCTACTTTCAGGAAAAAGTTATTATTAGACATATCAATGTTCGGTTATCAATAAAACACGATTTAATCAAATATACTTTTCGCTTTTTATTAGCGCCATTTGTGGATTACATAGTCCTTAATTAATGGCTTGGGTCTGAAAGGGTCAATACCACTTTTAGTCCAAAATGAGATTTTCAGCATTTTAATGTCTATAATATTCATTTTCTTGTGTAAGAAGGGCAAAATCAACATGGAATAGTTTTACAATATTTTTCCAAATAATGTTATAGGTCCTTCCTGAGGATAAATTACTTTTGTATTTTAAAAGGCAAAAATATAGATTGGCCTGTTTTCAATTTACTAAAAATAATTTGTAATCCGGACAAAGTGAAACATTGTTCTTTTATGATCCAATATTGTTAATATATTGACGCAACCAAAGTGAGCAACGGTCCATTTGGACTACTGGTTCGAAAATTCTTATGAGGCTAATGTTTAAACTTTGTACTGTTTCCTACTTGCTAAACTTGAAAGACGGCGTCTTTCGTGTGACACCTAAAGGAAAATAAAGTAATAATGTTGTGCTTTTTTGTCTGTCAGCGTAAATCCGATAACAATCTAGTTCATATGTGGCAAATCAAGATTAAAAGTGTATATTTTGTTAACGCTACATCTAGAATTGTCATTGTTCAAGATGACTGCGCAGAAGTACCTGTTTACCCTATAACGTCTGAAAATAAATTCAAGAAACAAGAAAATATTAAAAATAATACGCAAAAGTTGCCAGAAAGGTAAGTTTACTTATAACATTTTTGTTTAGAAATATAATTTTGGAATTAATGTTTACTCCAGCAGTTCCATTAACACAGATATGACTTAGTATCTAAAATATTCTTGGGTTTAACTTTGTCATGCACCCATACTGTTTTGAAGCTTTTTTTACCTTTAGAAGAAAAAATGAAATGAAAATAAAATGAAATCGTTAAGTTTACGTCCCACGCTTATGCCGGTTATGCTAAAGGAGACGGTGAAAGTGAGATATGAGTGAAATAGTGGAATGAAGAAAGTAGGAGAAAACGAGAGAACCCCGAGAAAACCCACGAGCATGGTCTTTGTACACCACAAAGTCCACACGACGCGAGCTGGGATCGAACCAGGGACTCCAAGCACCGGAGGTTAACGCTCTACCACAGAGCCACCGCGCCCCCTTTAGAAGAAAGTAATGACATTCATTATTATTATTATTATTATTATTATTATTATTATTATTATTATTATTATTATTATTATTATTATTATTATTATTATTATTATTATTACGAGGGTGATTTCGAAAGCTTTGAGATGTGAAATAACTTAAATACTTACAATCAATTTAACACTTCCACTTTCTCAAAGTATTTACCATTACACTGCACACACGTTTCCACCCTCGAAAACCACTTTTGGAAGCAGCGTTGCCAGTCTTTTTCTTCAAGTGTTGAAAGTTTATTCTCGCAATCCACTACAGCTTCTTCAGGGCTGCAAAATCTCTTTCCACGCGTACGATCTTTGATCTTGGAGAACAAAAAAAATCACATGGGGCCAAGTCAGGGCTATACGGCGGATAAGTCATAAGTTTGACCTCCTTAGATTCTAAAAACTGAATTGTGATGTTGGCCATGTGTGCGGATGCGTTGTCATGATGAAGCAGGATCACAGGCAATCCAGTTCTTAGACGCCGGTCCCGAAGCTTCTGGAACACTTTTGTTAGGCAAACAGTGGTGTACCACTGAGCAGTAACAGTCCTTTGTTCTTCAAGTGGAACAGTTGCAACATGGCCAGATTTGGAGAAGAAAGTTGACACCATCTTTTTCCCCACAGTTTGCGGTCGCTTACCTTTCGTGGGTGGATTTATGTCTGAAAAGATTCAAACTGTAGACTGGCGTTTATTATCAGGGTCAAATTGATATATCCAAGTCTCATTACCAGTAACAAAGTCAGAGACGCGTCGAGAAATACCTCCATCAGATCTTGCAAGCATTTCTTCACACCATTGCACACGCATGCGCTTCTGTTGTTCAGTGAAACTGTGAGGCACCCAACGAGATGAAACCTTCCTGAGGTGAAGATGATCATGAAGATTTTTTGTTACTGCTGGCGATCAAATGTTCACTGTCGATTCAATTTCCTTGAAAGTTGTTCGAGGGTTTTCTTGAATCATTTGTTCCACAGCGGGAATGGTTTCATCTGACACAGCTGTTGCCGAACGTCCAACACTCTCTCCATCTTTAAGCGATGTCCAGCCTCTTTTGAATTCACCAAAACACCGAAAAATTGTAGCACGGGAAGGAGCAAGGTCCCCAAATGCCCTTTGCAAACGGTCAAGGCTTTGTGTCTCGCTCAAACTACTTTTGAAATCGTAAAGGATCATTGCCCGAAAGTGTTCCCTATCGAGCTCCTTTCTAGACAGCCGAATACTGCTCACATCAACAAACAAGTGAAGACGATACGGCCACGCCGATAAACGAGACGAGTTGAAACTTGCTTCGCTTCTTCTATCTGGATACCACTACCGAACGCAATTGTTGGAATTCAAATACTGTGCCACAACAATGCGTATCTCAAAATTTTTTAGTTGCGCTCGTATCATTATTATTATTATCAGGTATGGGAACATGGTGAAGTTTGTGGTACGTGGTAGTGCATCTATTTCAAGCATTTGTATCGGTTTAGCCATATCCTTTCTGTCTTTTCATACTTTCCTTGAGTTCTGTGCTTACTGAGAGAGAGGTGAATTTTCATGATCTAAATCATCAGGTGAAGTTTCATGCAGATGTTATTTGCAAAATGATTTAATGATATCATTTACATTATTTCTTCCTTCTTTCTTTCAGATTTATCTTATTGGGAAGCTCAAATATCACCAAATTACAGTGTCTGACCTCAAATCAGTACGAATTCTAACACGAATGTATCAGGATATATATATCTTGCACTTTGCAAATATTGTACACACATTCTGAAGGTAAGCTATTCCCATAACAATCATTATCTTTAATTTGTTTATTGTAACATTGGGAGCAAATTTATATTAACAGACGTTGTTCAGAGGATTATCTCTTAATGAAATGTTTATAGGTTTCCACTTAGTAAAGTGGTAATTACAACTGACTTTGGTTCGTGTAGTCTCGGGTTATTACCAGGGATTTCCTTTGGGAAGAATCCTTCCTAATTATAGCAGATTTGCTCTCAGAAATATGTCAAATACAAGCTTGAGAATTAACAGGATACCATTAGGATCAGTACTTGCATTTCAAGCCGAGGTACCTGATTTACTCAATCCGTTCCATATTGTAAATGTGTTCCTGGGTTCTATGTTTGTAAATGGTTAACGCTATCCATCTCACATTCACATTTGTTTCTCTTTCCCACTCTCTTTCTATTTTTCTAATGTTGAGAATACTTTCAATGTGTTAAAGATTTAAACAAATCTTTTCTTTTCAGAGTCCACTTCTTTGGAACCTCAGACATCACATAATGACGAAGATTCATCTAACCTCATTCCAAACGATATATCTCCATCGCAACTGAGTATATAAATATCTTCGTTTGAAGATTTTCACATTGAAAGTTCAGAATATGACATTCTTTGTTCACAACATGATTCAAATTTGTCAATTGATGATTAGAGTACTCAACTAAATCAAAAGTAAGATCAAAACGAACAGTACGGGATCAACATCAAGCTCAAGAGATTACGGGAAAGTAATATTGATTCGAATAAGCGATATCAGCAAAATTCTATGCCAAGAAGAGAGAACAGTATTAGGAGAAGTGGAAAGGGATAAAGACATACTAGCCAGTGGGGAAGAAAGGTTAGACAAACTCTCAAAATACAACTTAAAGAGCATATCAATAGGGTTAACGTAGTAAAAGCAAGGGTAATCAAGCCAGCTTGTTCTTTAAGAAAAAAATGTTGGGAAGTCTCTACTGATGATAAAAGAGAGTCTTTCTTTGCTTTTACAATTTAGATGGTGAGGGTCAAAATAAATTTATTGCACAATGTATAAAAGAACATTTGAAGAAAATAGTCGCAAATTTAGTACAAAGTATTATCTTTCACATAATAACTCCAAAGAAGTAGAACATCAAACTATGTACCTTAACACTCTCACTAACAATCAATAAAGTGCTGCAGATCAAGACTCACAATCGTACAAAAGAAAAGAAAGTCAGGGAATGTATTATGTCCTGCTGGTGGCAGGGGAAAATATTTTAACCATCTCCATATTCCGACATGGACATGTTATCTGTTTGTATATCTCAATATTCACGTTTTCATTCTAGTAGAAATTGTCTTTATACTGATATATTTATTTATAAAATGTGCAATTTCTATAAGATTAAATGTTCCACTAGAGAAACATTGCTCCAAGAATTGAAACATTCTACAGGCATGTTTCCGTTAACGAATTCAATCTTCTGTTAAGAAACCTAAGAATGATACTTGTGGAAAATTGGATAATTACTATATAATTCTAAAGTTGTCAACAAATGAAAATGAACTTAATTCTACATAGAAAGAAAAAAACTAATCATCTTCCCTTAGCTGAAGCTGCATATGCAGAAGAAAGAAACAACAAAATTAATAGTAAGGGAACATCATCAGTTGTAACATCCTCATTCCACTTGCAGTGTTTGCCGATACCTATGATTCAAAAGAGACAATTCATCTACAAGAAGCAATTATGAACTTTCAACTTGACTATCTATGCTATTTCTTCGCCACATCGAGGCGAAGATTAGATAGTATCTTATTTAAGTGTTCTTCCTTCTACTATCACTGAAGAGAATTTATACAGTAATTCTGGTCCCCGATAGGATAAGGACATCTATATGGTCCTAATGATGTTGTCCTTAACACAGACGTTACGTAAGCAAGGGTGAAAATTAGTGATTAATCACAAGTTCTTAGAACGCGGCCAAACTCAGATGGAAGCAGACACTATTCCAGCCTTAATACGAAAGACTAAAAAGATTGGGAGAGATAATATCGAACATCCACGTAATTGTACGAACGTTATTCGAATGACCCCAAGAAAACCTCGCATAGAAATAATTGAAATGCAACAAGAATTTTTTTAAACTTTAAGAACTTACTATCTACAAACTTTGTGCAACGAAAAACAAATAGTATAGGCGAAAGTATTAATTGGTATAATATTAAGTGGTTTCAATTCATATGTAGTAAATCTAGTTAAGTATTTTGCAAGCTTACTTTCGAAGAAGATTTTAATACTATAGATTTTGGATGGAATCATAGAAGCAGACGTCTTTCAGAATTACACCTTCACAAAATTAAGGAAACACCTCTGGGTCAATCCATGCAAAGTGTTCGAGAAAAAAATAAAAAGTGCTGCTCGACGTTTTCAAAAAAATCTAATGTTTTCATGAATGTCTATCGTATCTCAGGGCACTTCAAAACCACAATTTATTATTATTTACAGCATCCAATTACGACGGAACGGCTTCCGCCGATTTGTTTTTCGGTTTCAGGCGTTTACGTTGTTTTAAATATCTCAGCATGTGTTTGTCTTAACAAATTGAAAATTTCTGGACGTGTCCAACTTGTGCAGAGCTAAGATTATGATCTGTTAACATTTTTGCCTAAATTATTTTGAAGGGTGTGAAATCAGGAACTATAGTAGTAACATTTTTGGATATTGAAAACATGTTTAAGAAGAGGAATCAATTTATCTAGAGGTCTGGATTTGTGTGTGCATGTAGTCCTGAGTCATAATTTAATATACGAAAAATACAAGTCTGTACCTGCACTAAAAACCTGAAAAAATCGGAAATCTGGGGAATTATGCCAATTTAGCATTATTCACTGTCCAATATCTCCAATGGGTCTGGATAAAAAATGATACCTTTGGAGTAGTTAGTCCTTTAGTATACCATAACACACAACAAAGCGCGTTTTTGTTTTTGAGCAGAACGGAATCAAAGTATTAAGTTATGACGTCATACTCCAATAGATGATTTGTTCATAAAATCTACAGGAAATTTGTTTTTGTGAAGTAAAATAAAGTAGGATTAATGTTTAGTCCAGTCAAGGCTCTCAAGCTTTTTCTTTCCCCTGGTTGTAATACTGTCTTATCAGACCAACAGCAGCAAGAGTGAAGAATGGCGCTATCAGTAGAAGGAGAGGAAAGTTAAAATGTATCCTTCCCCTCCAAAAAGTCCGTAAATATCCCTTGCTCTTCCTGCTTGCTATATGTATGATACAAAATCATGTTTATTCTTTTTTTAACTGTCAACTCATGCAGGAGACCGTGGTCCTTTTTTTGATCTACATTCTCTAAGCACTGACAAATTTCCAGTAGGTTTTGTTCATATGTATGACGTCATTACTTAATACTGTGACCCTCTTCTGCTCAAAAACACAAAACGAGCTTTGTTGTGCGTTGTGGAATACTAAAGGACTGACTATTCCCAAAATTTCATATTTTTCTATGCAGGCCTAGCGGAGATATTGGACAGGGAAATATGCTAAATTGGCATAATTTCCCAACATCAGATTTTTTCAAGGTCGTTGGGAGCAGATACAGGTCTGTAAATTTTTTTGTACTAACTTATGTCCCCGTACTACATGCACAGACAAATTCAGACCTCCACGTTAGTTGTTTCCTCTTCACAAACGTTTTTAATGTCCAAAAATTTTGCCATTGCAGATCCTGATTTCTCCCCCTTCAAGTGGTTTTAGCCAAACGTGTTAATAGATCAAAGTTTTAGCTCTGTACATGTTTTCAATTTGTTAGTCCAAACACATGCTGAGATATTAAAAACAACGTAAACGCTTAAAATCGACAAAACTCAAAATGGCGCCAGCCCCTGTGTCGTCATGGAGTGTAGTAAAAAATATTAATTGTGGTTTTGAAGTATTCTGATAGAAGATAAACTTTCGTGAAAAATCCCATTTTTCGGAGATGGTCGAGGGACACGTGCTTGACCAATTACAATGGATTTATTCCTCTACCACTTAGTGTTGAGAAAGTGAGGACTTGCATTCTCTTCTTCCAATCATACATCTCAATATTCGCCCTTACCATACACAGATTGTTACTTGCTTAACATTTCCAAGTGATGAGGATAATGATGATGCTTCTACCTCATCTGAATGAGGTATTTGCATATTATAGCAAAATGTGTTATTTTTTTAGGCATAATTTATAAGAAACCCGAAGTTAAAACTTTTAATAAAGACCGAATATTTGAATCTCTTGAAAAAAGTAGATGACTTTCGAGATGTAATGGGCCAATGTCAAGAAATATCTTGGAGAAAGCTGATACGTGTATGTGTGTGTGTGTGTGTGTGTGTGTGTGTGTGTGTGTGTGTGTGTGTGTGTGTGTATGTATTCATGAAAATGCAACTACAGAGCATAACCGTATCTTTCGTTGGTGAAAGCACGAGTGTTCTATTCGCCAGTATGTTTGAAATACCTTCAAACAAAAATTCTAAGAAACTTAAAACGCGTTTTTCTTGAAGTGGTCTGTTTTGACATTGGCACTTTTAAATCAAAGCCACAATACCAAAGTCTTACGTAGTAGAATTTTGCTTGCTGAGTGGTGAATATTCGTTAGCCAAGGTTCACATATTCGCACTGTATATTATTCTCTGTAATAAAAGAGTACATGTAATGTATTTCACGGTTCCTATATTTTTTCTTATTCAGGTTCTTATGGTTCTTGTCTGTTTTATTTATAATTATATTGATGGTTGAAGCTGTGATGGAAGCTGTAGCATGGTATAACAATAACTTTGTTGCATCAGTGATGATACTAGATGATATTGATAGAAACATATCTGTTCCTGCTGTTTTCATATGTGGTTTAAGGAAAAGGTTTGTTAACAATTTCCTGTTAAATTACATATACTCTCAATCCAATTATTATTTGTATTAAATATATCACATAATCATGTTATGCTCATGTTAGACTCAAGTACAAAGTCTAAAGTATCTAAGTTTAAAGGGTACCAAACTACAGTAAATTATTTTTTTAAATGTGTTTTGTAAACAATTCGATCTCTTTGAATTGCTTATTATATCACTACCATGGATTAGATCGATGAAATTCACAGCTCATGTAGCACATCACTTCCATATTTTTTAATAAAATGAGGGTTATTTAAATGAAGTTACGTTGTTCCTTTAAAATGTGAAACAAAAATGACCTCGATGCAATATACGCAAGTATACGCATTTATTTTCATTATAAATGAAACACTTATAGAGTCACGTGTCATAGTGTTGACCTTCATAGTTGAAATGAATCCCAGGCAATTGACGAAACATTGAAATATAGAGAATCAATTGATTTATTTCTAAATCAGATATCATTTCGTCAGGCAAGTGCAACTCAACTAGTATGTTACTTCACGTTTCTGATGAACCAGCTGCTGATTATATTTCTTTGTGATCAGTAATATTTTCCTAATTACGTCCACATCCTTTCCATTTGTAACTATATCAGCCCCAGAAATATTATGAAATATTTTTATATATTTATCGATATAAACATTTTTAAAAACACCAGTAAAGATAATAAAAGGAAGTAATAACTATTCTTAATTAAAATATGGTTTGTGTAGCCTTTAGACGTAAAACAGAGAATAAACTGAAATGCCACATGTCACAAAAGACATGAAAACAACACTGATTGTCTCAAATCATTATATTTGGACATTTCTGAAGGTGTCAATGAAAGGCTAGTTAGAATCCAACAGTTGATTTTCCTTACTTCTATTCGTGTTGTTTTACATAGAATGGAGTTGTAACCTCTCCAATTATAATGAAAGATAAATGTTTCTACCTCCTGAAAACCAGTGAGCGTGCTATCTGTTTCAGTAGCCTAATCAGTATATATAAGTGAGAACATTCTTGAAGATGGTAACTTCACTTCTTAGTTTTTTGTGTATCTTGCTTAGAATAAAAGTTATAATGGAACAAATCGGAAAAGGTAGGGTTATCTATCATCCCTCACTTTGAACTTTCTGAGTACACATGTATCTTATTGCGTTGTCTAGCATCCAACTAGGAGCACTTCTTTTGTAAATACTGAATAATTTTATAATATTCTTTCTGGCAAACAGAAAAGAAATTATGAAGACAATATAATAAGAAATAAATTGTCATAAAAAACATTGTACACCTTGCTTCAGCACACGCAGTACTTTAGTGTGGGATGGAGAGATATCTAGGGTGATTGCTGATAACTTTAACATGTGTTTTTCTTTTGTCATATTTCGAGATCAATTTTTATAAGTTATATATCTAGTGCGATATTTGTGATGCTTTCCCTAAAATGTTGTCCCACCCACTCAAAACTTGTTCAGCTAAGGCACTGTATAAAATATTTTTGAACGTACTTATCCTAATATGTTGTGAACAATGGGTTCCCACAATAAACAGTGCTGTCCATAAGATTCAGTATTAGTACCGTTGGAAGAAAAATAAAAAGGCTGTTATCGCTTTTTCGTCATTCAAATATACGCAATTTTTAGAAATACCTGCTTCTTGTTGTGAAAAAAAATCCCGCAGTGCAGTAGAATACTGAACGAACTCGTCAAATGTGCTATATTAGGCAATCTAAAATCACTTTATAGTATTCCTTATTTAGTGCAACCTTTCCATCCTTTCACACTTCGACACGAACTAACAACAACAGTATTAATCTTGTCTTCTAAAGTAATGCAGCTACTTCCAATTTGCACGCTTAATATGTAGAACTAATACTACGTAAATCATTAGCTGTCCCAGATATGGTGTTACTAGCAAAGCGGTGAAAAAATCTGCCCGGAAACTTATGGACCATACTGTGTACACGCTATCAAATTAATACAAATTAAAATAATTTGTGTGACATCAAAAGATCAACATGAAATGTATTTGCGTAGTATTTCTCAAGATCCAAGTTCCTACGAAACAGAAGAAAAGTAACCAAACTACATAATATAATTCAAATATAAAATATTTAGTTTGCTCTAGATAATGGTACTGTGGTCCTGATTTCTGAATAAGTTTGGTTCGTAAGCATTTCTGAACATATCCCTTGCGGTCAGAGTCCAAGCAAAAATATCCAAATTCTTTGGTGGTCCATACAAATTTTGAAGGTCGAACCCTTTCGCCCTCAACAATCGAAGTACGTGTACAATTTCGTAGTTAGCGTAAATAATAAAAGAAATTAAGAAAACTTCAAATCACTTTTTAAGAGTTTCTTCGTGGGAGCCAGGCTTCATTTGAATTTAATAGTGCATTGTTGTATCATCACATGACAAGTTATTCCAATAACAGTAACATTTATTGCTGCCTAACGGACAAATGTCCTCAAGTAAACCATTCAATTATAAGCGTGAGAAATGATAAGTTAAAATACACCAATAGTAATCGACAAAAGTTCGAAATGATTAAATCAGTGTAAAGTACTGGAGAATAATATGTTATTAGCCAATTCTAAGTGTTAATCATATTATAATTAATTCTTAGATTTTTATATTTATATACAGCTGTGAAAAGCTTTTTACTTCATGCAAATGGGATGGATATCCGTTTAATTGCTGTGAGAAATTCGTGCATATCAAGCACTATCGAAAAAAAGAATGTTATGTCATGAATTCTCTTCAAACGAAGTAAGTTCAAAATTAAATGCTTCTTAATTTCCAAGAATGTGGTATACATATACTGCCGGTTTAAGGTTTCCGGACAGTCGCTTGAATTCATATTTCAATAAACTTATCGATATATTTTCGATAGGGTAGCTACCCATTAGAAATACTATGTTTGTATAAGTTTCTAAAACTTCTCAGGAGGACACGTCTCTCCCCTTTTGCAATACATTTACATGTAGTACAAAAGAAAGATTGTTGAATTATTGTGAAGTCGCTAATTATTTCAGATAAAAAATGTGACCAAAATCATGAGATAACTTTGCCTGATGGAAGTATGTGAAATGTTAGAAATTAATTTCTTTTCATACTAACTCCAGGAATATAGTTCTTGTAGATGTACCTTATTACAGAAAAATAATGTTAGGAATTAATATGATTAGAAAACAGTATTATAAAATAAAGTACGATGACGTCTTGAAAGGTTTGTTTATGTTTACTAAGTGTTTTTTGCTGTGGTTGTTAGAGATTATGAACAGAGATAAGATCTTAATATATGTAGAGACACGCAACGAGGTATTGCGCTTCATGATGTGGGCTTTTTTATTTAGCAAACAGCTTCGAAACTGAAATTGGTTCCATCTCCTGTTTGTGATTCCATCACATTTCTTCAGCGAACACGAGAGAACGTGGACCAAACTCTAACTGGAAGGCCTTGTATTATGTCACGTGCAGAAGATCGTACTATTGTAGTTTCTATCAAATGAAATAAGAATGTTACCGCCCTGGAACTCTGATCAGAATTTAATCACAGTCATCATTCAAAAATTTCAGTTGCTGCTGTGGAACGACGTTTCAGAGTAGCTTGGCTTGAGAAAGAGTTGCTGTGGAGAAACCATTGCTGCGGCGAGGAAGAAGGAAAAGAAGTTTGAATGGTCCTTGAAACACAAAAATTGGCGATAGAGGAGTGGAAAATGTGTGTTAAGGACAGATAAACCAAAATTTAAACTTCTTGTACAATGGCACTGAGTTTATGTTCGAATACCTGTTACAGAGAAAATATATCCTGACTTTGTAACCCCGACTGTTAAAAATGGTGGAGGTTCTGTGATAGTTTGGGGTGCTTACCAAATTCTGGAGTCTGTTTGCTTGACAGGATACAAGGAAATCTTGACAAATATGGTTATCAGGTGATTTTAAGCAGGCATCCTTTAGAATTGCGTTTTAACGGTCACGGCTTCATTTTTAAGCAAGATTATGACTCGAAGCACACGACCAAACTTAGTTATAATTATCTTGTGACGATACAGTCCGAAGGAGATGTTGAAATCATGTAATGGTCCCAGCAGTTGCCAGATCATAAGTCCATAGAACTTTCCTTGACAGAAACTTACGAAAATAGTGTTCAACATCTGCTGATTATACACTCGATATTCTGCAGAACAACTGGAATAATATTTCAGATGAATATCTGCGAAAACTTGCAAATCTCATATCGCGATCAATGAAACGTGAGATAGCGGCGAATGGTGGTTTCATTGACGAAAAAAACATTTCAAGCCAATTTGTGTTATGGCTTATTTGTATTAACGGCAATTCCATGACGTTATTCTACTGTTAAAAGTATCACTGTGCTTTAAAACTATCAAGTATGCTGTCCAAAACAGCAGTGCAATACAAGCATAACTTAATATTTCACTCTATTCTGATGTGTCCGGAAACTTTTGACCTGCAGTATATAAGTTCATAATTCATGTTCTAAACATGTTTGTACACGTAAATCCTTAGAATAATTTCCCACAATATGATCTCCAAAAACGTTCAATAACGTTTAATTCTAATTTTGTTCTAAGTTCGCTATAATTAGTGCAGTGACAAATGAAGGAGAGCTGAATCATAATCCATGAGAATATGAATTGGGGAATATTAAAAGAAAAAGTTCTATTTGTGTCATCTTTTAGTGAAATAGTACATGTAATTTTCTTTTCGATACATAATATCTGAGAGATAATAACTATAAAAGTAAAAATATTTTAAGGTGTAATGGTTTTCTTGAGATAAGCACAAAAAGTAATAGTGAAGCAAATGGCAGAAATCTTATTTATTAAGGAAGAGACACAAACCGTACTAGGTAAGTTTAAAATAATGGTCTAAAAGTAACAATTTCTCTGAGCACCTACAGTGTGCGACGTAAATCATATAGTAAATAACAAATTATAAATTAGATTCTAGATTGCAGTGGAAGTGAACGTAAACCATGTAAGTAGCCTACGAGTAAGTTTTCTCGGAAACAGCAGTTACAAACAAACGTTACCTTTGCTACATATTTCTGATCAGTCGAATTGAGACCAGTTCCTTTTTGTTTACGCTTGCTGTTAAGTCACTCCAAGACTTTTCTACTTTGTTTCGGTACTTAATGTCCATTTAATTACCACCGTCATTTATCATAGTAAATAGCTCACCACAAGACTTTATCAAAGCTAGGATATAGGACATCATTGGACAAAATTGTAGAATATTATAAAAGTTCTTTATTGGAAAAGGTACAGTGTATTGTAGTGGAAGTACATATTATTATCATGAATATTATAATTGTTTATGTCATAACATTGATATTTTGTATGTGCATATGCAATAGTATCTTTAAACTCCTATGTACAGAAGCGTTGTCTTATATGCCACTACTCATGGTTTTAGTCCCCATTCTTGCCAAACAAAGGGTACGAGTCAATGAGTTTGAATAGATGGTTCGTTGGGAGTGTTTCACTTGGTGCTGCAAGCCGTGATCTCCTGGAGAATGTGAGCAAGAAATAACAACTGCGTTGTTCCTGGAACCGCACGACAGTGATTATGTAATACTTTTGACAATTCAAGTGTTTCTAAATGATGTGGTCTTAGTAACTTTAAATAACTTTTTATACGAATACATGTTAGTTGCTCAGTGGCTAGGGAGTGTAGACCTAGTTCGTCCAGTACATTACACCATCAAGAAAGGAACAAGTCCATTGCTAAAGGAGATTTAGAGACAGATCCCAATAAAATATTAGACTCTGACAATAAAACTTCTTTGTGCCTTTTTGGCTATAGTGAATCTGATGAAGAGTATGAACACATTGAAAATAATACAAACACCAAGGAATGGTGTGATAATGACAATAGTTTTATTACGAAGTGTGTACAGATTTAAAGTCGTAGACCACCTCTAGCTGTATTATATCGACTCATTGCTATGAATTGTTCTTCCAGATACATCAATCATTCTGTAGTGCTTAGCTAACAACACATTTCATTTTCCTTAAAACTCTTGCAGAACCATTTCTATTCAAAAGTATTTACTATCTTGGTTGTCCTGACATTATCTTCAGTGATAATAACTTTACTATTCTATTGGTTCTGTTCCCATCTTAAACTTGAATGTAAGTATGTGGTTGTATTTCTCTCCGTAACTTCATCTGAGGTTATCTACAATTCTGATAGATTTTTTCTGAAGCAAAACAACCAATGAGACTAATACTCGCAACGTTGTATTTGTTGTTTATATATATATATATATATATATATATATATATATATATATATATATATACAAGGTGTTAATGAACTATAGTCAGAAACTTTAAGAAGTGATTCCTTACATAAAAACAAGACTATCAAAAGTTCTTATGGAGCTATGCCGAAAAGTATATAGTTTCAGATCTAGGGCTGTCCAAAATCGCGAAAAAGCCAAATTTCAAGAGGTCCAATTTCGAATTCTAGAAACTGTGTGGATGGTGGTCCTTATCAGCATAAAGGAAGTTACGTATACACAATCCGAAAATGCTTATTTCATTAATGTTCAATGGGTGTACACAGTATTCAATACAGTGTGAAATTCCCAAACATGCTATCAACCACCTTTGACATATCCTCTTACTTTATGATTAGTCGAAAGTAGGCAAACTATAAGCCTTAATAGCAATGGACATGGAATCCTTTGGCACGATGTCGGAAGTGTTAGTGATCGTCAGCAGCATGATTTCTCGTACTCAGGAGAACGCATTTTGCAGTTTTTTTCTTTCACGCTTATAAGTGAAAAAACCTTGAAATATTTCGTCGCGAAATACATCGCATCACACGTTGTTCAGAATACAAAAAAGACTTGAAGCTGCAGGTTCTTAAAACTTCTGACTTCCCTTCGAAGCATTGAATGTTCGTAGCTGTGAAGGCTTACGTCCTGCCTACTTGGGCCCTCCTTGAAATCAGGGTATATCTGAAAACTATTGAGAACATATGTGATAATTATACCCTGTAGGGAATGCCCTGTACACTTAAAGAAATTTGTCGAAAGATGCACCTTTGTATTGTGTATGCCTGGCTTTCTTTATGCTGCTAAGGACAACTATCCACAATTTCTGGAATTCGAAATATGACCTCTTGAAATTTGGCTTTCCGCGATTTTGGACAGCCATAGCACTGAAACTGTGAACTTTTCGCCATAGGTCCATATGAAGTTCTTCTCTTATTTTGATGTACGGAATCACCTTTTACAGTTTGTCGATATACTTCATTAATGCCATATATATATATATATATATATATATATATATATATATATATATATATATATATATATATATATATATATATATATATATGTGTGTGTGTGTGTGTGTGTGTGTGTGTGTGTGTGTGTGTGTGTTAGGGTGTCCTTTATTTAGGGTAGTTTTATATTGCGATACGCATACCGCTCTGACCCCCCAAATGTATTCTCTGTGACCATAAACACGCATTAATGAAATAACAGCTCTCTACGAGAATGCTAACCAGTGCCGACTTGACAACAAAGTCATGAAATGGCGTTTCCACTTTACAATATAATTTAGAATATCCAACCGTTATAACGGAGAAATATAAAGAGACAGATAAACGAAACTTTGCACGAAACAACAAGAGAAAGAGCAACAACTGTTCGAGTATTGAGAAACAGCACCGGATGAATAGTGTTGCCAACCCAAGAGAAAGTTTTGTTTGTGTAAATAGTTTGACCTAAATTGAACACCATCATTGGAAGCAGCAATGAAAATAAAGACAAAAGAAATTCTAAAGGCAGATCAGCGTTGCAAAATTTTAAGAAATAAGGTGTAGTGTGTGTTGGCGCACACATGGAATGATGTACTAACAGTTTGTACACCTTAAATCAAACATTGTCAAGAACTGTTCGCGTTGACTCTAAGTCCAGAAGCAAACACTAATCAGTGTTGCCACCAATAGAAGAGTAAAATTGTGTTTGGAACTGATACAATAACTCGGAAAATGTCAATACTGTTGTGTGCTTTAAAAATATAATGCAAGGACGTAGAGCGCGAGGAGAAGAACTGTGGTTATGTGAGATCGATAACTGACCGAGCTATACGATATCTTGTAAAAGCTGACAAGTAAGGTTTGTGAAAGGTGGCAACGCTACAAAGCGGGTTAGTATCCCAACAACCTGGTTAAAATATGAAAACAGCGTTCAATTTACATGGGTTTAAATCTTGTGGTCTTTTGAGGACGCTGATAACCATGATGAAATCAAGAATAAAAAAGCCGCTGGCGTGCAGCGTTACCATTTTTTACAAACCTTAGTTCTCTGGTTTAACAAGATACCGAATACGTCTGTCAGTACGTGAGTCATCAATCTCACATCACCACGGCTACTCCTCATGCTCTTCTGCCTTGCATTATAGATTTTAAACCATACATCACTTGCGATTTTTCCCCAGTCAATGTATCTCTTCCAAACTCAATTTCTCCCTTCTGCTGATGGCAACACTGTTCCGCGAATGTGTTTAGACTTCGAGTCAATGGAAACAATTCATGTCAATATCTCATTTAAGGTGTACAAAATGTTAGTACCTCACTCCCTGTGTGTGCCAACACATTTTACACCTTAAACAAACTCCATGGTTCTGGATAATACAATAATATTTAAAACACAGTTCTGACCAGAACAAAGTGAATTATATTAGTAACTATATGTTTTTGTTACAGCTTCAAGGACCTAACGTCCTCTTCATCAAACATTTAGGAAAGGCAGATAACAGCAAATCTTATATCTTCCTCAGCCGTTAGTTAGCATATTTATTTATATAATTTTAATTACCCCCGTGAAGTTAGCGACCAAAAGTATAATAAATCGATATTTTTTTAGAGTTCTGAGTAGCACTCAAAGAGTTCTAGAGTTCTTGCTAGGTTAGACCAATAATTCTGGGTAAATAAATGTTTTATAGCGATTTTAAAGTTTCGGTGCTAACTCCACGCAACACCAAAAATCTTAAAATCTCTGTACTTTTTTAGAGTACTGAGTAGCACTCAAAGAGTTCTAGAGTTCTTGCTAGGTTAGACCAATAGTTCTGGGTAAATAAAGATTTTATAGCGATTTTAAAGTTTCGGTGCTAACTTCACGTCAAACCGAAAATCTTAAAATGTATATATAAGAGAGTTTAATAAGTTAACGGACTTATTTCATTTTGTTAGAATAAAAATAATTAAATTATCATTGGGCTTAAATGAACCATTCTTCAGTATAGTATGTAAAAATATTAATTTTAGATAACAATACTTGCATTTAATATGCGATAATTTTGTATAATAATAATAATAATAATAATAATAATAATAATTGTACTTTTTACTAGAATGAGATAATTTCTAAGGCGGAAGTATGTGGACTACTCGATGGTCACCTTAAGCTACTACTTCCGCTGCGTATACAATTTCAGCTGAAAACAATTTATTTTATTATATTGGCAATAAAAATTTCATTTTGTATTTTTTCTATATACAAGGAATAAATAATAAACGGAAACAATATATATAGTATTTTTATGGTATTTGCTGCAGAGTTCTTGTTGACATTGTTAAACACAAGGATTGTTCTTGACATTGTTAACAAAAAAGTCGGGCGACAAAATTACTTTTTAAAAATTATAAACAAGTCACAAAATATACGATAATGCCCATTAGTCAATACTTGAAAGTTATGCTGTTTCCTATCCGAGAATGGTTAACTTTTTGTTTTATCGCAACTTAAATTAACTGAGGAGCTTGTTTCCAAAATGTACTATATCATACTTAGTAATTTTTAAAGGAAATAGGAAAAACAAATATGATCATTAAATTTTGCTGTAGAATGGTTATTCAGTTTCATGTAGGTAGAATAATTTACAATTTATTTTTATGATACATAGATCAGTGAATACATGTAATTAGTAATTTTTAATAAAATATTTAAAATTTTAGAAATTATGGATATGGTACCTTCTGGTTTTATATGTGGATGTAGTACCTTTTTGGTACTGTACATTTTGGTGCTGAGTAAGAGTTCCGAGTAGCACTCGTAAAGTTCTACAGGGTTCTGTTGGTAGAATGGTTAAATATTTATTTCTAACAATTTAAATTAACAATTTATGCGCCACTCGCGAACAGACTCTGAACAAGGTGATAGAACTCTTTTATTTTGTAATGAAATAGAGTTCTGATGAGAGTATTGAGTAGCACTTGTCGATTTCTATGTTTTGGGTTACATTGTTTGAATTTTATTAGGCACGTGTTATATACTTGTTAATGATTTGCACCGATTGCATGTGTGGTCAGTAGATTATGATGAAACATTTATTTCCCATTTATTCCCTTATTTTGCGAGAATTGTTCTAAATTTTCATGAGAAACTTTAGAACTCTTCAAGCGCTACTGGCAATTCTGAATACATAAAGATATTTTAAGGTTTTCGGTTTTGAATGAAGTTAGCACCGAAACTTTAAAATCGCTATAAAATCTTTATTTACCCGGAACTATTGGTCTAACCTAGCAAGAACTCTAGAACTCTTTCAGTGCTACAAAGAACTCTAAAAAGATATAGAGATCTTAAGATTTTTGGTGTTGCGTGAAGTTAGCACGAAACTTTAAAATCGCTATAAAATCTTTATTTACTCAGAACTATTGGTCTAACCTAGCAAGAACTCTAGAACTCTTTGAGTGCTACTCAGAACTCTAAAAAATATCGATTTATTAAACTTTTGGTCGCTAACTTCACGGGGTATTTTAATTGTTGTTATTATATATAAATTTAAATTTGTAATATATAACAATATTATAGAAATCCATTGTTAATACGTGCTCATTGTCAATTCAATTTTAAAATTATATTGATCTTTATATGGACTTTCCATTCACCTTTTTATTATAAAAAAGTATTCTTACATACACAATTATAATAAGTAATTCCTCTAATATCTACTTACGTAAGATTAAGATAGGAACCCGGTGACCGAGCGTCGTGGGCTTTGAGGTGTGGTACTCTCGGTGACCGTGCGTCGTGAAAGGGGTCTAGATTAGGCGTCTCTTTCTCGGTGACCGTGCGTCGTGAGAAAGAGGAAAGGAACCCCGTGACCAAGCGACGTGGGTTTAAGGATGGATACCTCTCGGTGGCCAAGCGTCGTGAGAGGGGATTTAGGTGTTTCGATCAATCTTGAAAGATTGATGTTGGTCGAGGCGTGCAGTTCCCTTTTATCCTGTATTGTCGTCTTCCTTCGTTCACTCTCGTCCTTCCGACTATTGGCGATGGTGAGCGACTCCTCTTTGGGACCGTCGTCTGTTTGTTTTTATTTAATATTAACACATATAGTACGCATGGATATTGCACAGTGCGGCGACGTGGAGATCCTTACACCCCCGGGGCGTAGAAAAATAAGCCACTGAATATGTTTTTCTTGTTGTGTGCCATCATGTGGATTCTGCATATGGGGCACAGTATATAGTGCACTAAAACAATGAACCACAAATGCAAAGTAAGAAGCACTGGTTACTGATGTAGCAGTATAGGAGACACTATCACAAATAAAGTTGAAAAGTTATTGTTAAAGCAGTGACAGTTCGTCCTCGAGCCTAAGCAGGGTCCGTATGGCATGTCATTTCCCTCAAAGGAGAGGCTGTCGAAGCTCTGGTGATTACAGTTAGTATTTATACAATAGGTCACTAATAGTGATGGCCATAGCATATTGTTGTGAGGGTAACACTGTCTCTGAAGCCTACTAGGACGAGTCCACCGGTATTGGGAGTGAAATCTCGATGCGAGGGGGATGTTAGGGCTGGCCGAATTCTGAGGCGTCGGTATAAAATATATAGGAAGGCGAAGAGTAGAAGAACTATGGCGGCCGTGGTAAAGATTGGAAGAGGACGATACATACTGCAAAAGAAGGTGGATGTGTGAGATTAGCAATCGTTCGTTACCAC
This sequence comes from Thermobia domestica, assembly GCF_964235325.1. Classification (NCBI taxonomy): domain Eukaryota; kingdom Metazoa; phylum Arthropoda; class Insecta; order Zygentoma; family Lepismatidae; genus Thermobia; species Thermobia domestica. The sequence goes on along the minus strand of NC_137456.1, from coordinate 244,943,381 downwards.
ATGCTTGTATAAATAATAAAGAAAACATTTGATTCCAATTAGTAATAAAACAATTAAGGCCGCGATGATAATTAGTGTCCAGGGAAATGTTGGGGCAAGATGAAAATCCGAGAATTGGTCTGGAAGAAAGTTCTTTTCATGTTGTAAGAGGGAATGCATGGAAGTTATAGTTCGTTGGAAATTTTGAAGATTCAGGGTAAAATTGACATCGTTCCGAGCAGGCAGGTTCCGAAATTCAATTATACAATTGGCCGTATGACGTGAAGGCAAATTCAAGATGGCCGTAAGTACTCTTTCGAAATCCTCGTATTGAAAGAAATATGTAGAAGATGTGTTAACGCCATCTGCAGCGATTATGTGGTTCCTATGCCTGGTACCTTTTACAGATTTCCTAGTCGTCAGATGGAGCCCCATTTGTCAGTATAAGTAGAATTCCTCATTTTTGGAAAGAGTAGGGATCAAGTGGCAATTAGCTGTCGAATTTCCCAATACTAAGTTGTAGAGGCAATCAGTTCCCTGAGAACGGGCTTGAGACTGAGTCTTGCGAATAGAGTACATTGGGTGAGGTTGATATATGGGGAGATCCAATTCGTAGATTCCTTCGGTAGTCCATATAGCGTGAGTTGGCAATTTAAGGTGGATAAGGGCAGTATCCGTTAAAAATCCATTGTTGAAATTTTTTAGAGCATATAATGATCCATAGTGTGTATAATAGGAGTCTGAATAATGATATCCAAATTTTCCAATGAGGAGTCAAATGCGATAAGGTAAGCCTTTGAACATTGATAGAACAGACCTAGGTCACGTTCTATTAGTGAGCCAGTAGATTTTGATTATTAGCTATCATTTTTCAGGCGAGATCTGCCTTTATTAGAGCTTTATTGACGGTATTTTGCAGAAAGCCCTGTATAAGGGAGTCAAATTGTTGCTCTATAATTTGAAAATGTAGTAAATTAATTAAAAATCGTTCATTTGTAGTGGTTGTACACAAAAGTTGGAGAATTTCATGGTGTACTTGAGATATCATTTTCTCAACAGCTAGTGACAAATTGGTGACTAAATGCGTAGCTACGAAGTTACTTCGTTTAATTTTCTGAATTTGATCATTTAAATATTGGTTCCCCGACTGAATTTGATAAATCGCTGATTTTTATTTATGAAATTCGTATAGGCTAAAACCACTAAGGCCGAAATTTGCTAGTCCAAGTAATAAGTTAAATATAAAGCGTTTAGGTTTTATGGAACATTCTGTTTGCAAGTCACATGGGATAATATCTTTAATCTTATCAATAAATTGTCTTTCCTTTTCATGAAGTATTTTATAAGCGTTTTCATAGCCGATACAGGATTCGTTTTTTATCTTCACTGCTGAAAAATCAAGGTGCAGACGATATGGCAAGAATTCTGTAACTTCGTAATTAATGATAGTCCTGTATTTTACTATTGATAGTCCATACTGATTAAATATAAGTTCATTAGCTCGTGCGGTTGAAAGTACTGTGTATGCCAGCAAGAAAATAAATGCTGATTTCATGATTCTCATGTCAACTTTGCAGTCCTTATAAGAGAAATAGATATTGAAGTTATGAATTACTTGTGAAGTGAAGATTAGCGATTTTGGTTCATGTGATCATCAATAATGAGTTTTGTCAAAAATTAAAAAAAAAAATATTTGGAGAAGAATGATGTAAGGTGGGGGAAAGAAAAGATATTGGAAGCGTACAAGTTTCTAAAGAGCGTAAATGAATAAGTTGTGGCGGTAGATGAAAAATGTGGTAAGGACTTACAGAAAAGTTATAAGCCGTAACCAGGCAGCCACGATTCATTATGAAAAAGTGGTGAATGGAGATGGGAAACGGAAAATCAGGTTTTTTGTTTACTAAGCTGAGTACTAAATTATATCAATTTAAAGAGAACCATATAGGATTGCATGTTTTGTTTACTGATATCCGTTGTTTTAGTTGATGTTATTTTTCTCTTGCCGCCGAAACATGAGGAGTGAACGGCACTTGTTGCTTGTTTATATATGTTGTTATTATATTAGTCTTGTTTTCTCTCTTCTTATCTTCTCTGTTCTTCTTCCTAGCTGGTGCGTACGTCATCATTATCACTGTATATATATTCTTCGGCGGCATGAAATGGTTTAATCCTGTTGATGGAAATATTCTGTTCTCTGTCCCTGAAATTATGCGGCATGCGAACTCGAAAGAGATTATTGTTTAGATTTGAGAATATTATAGCCGGTCCGCAGCATCTATCGGTCCAATGCGATGACTCTGCAATTCTTCGAATGGGTAGTAAATGAGTACTTTATCTCCTGTATGAAAAGTTTGTTGTTTATGTTTTTTTGTCGAAATACTTCTTTTGTTGTTAATTAGCCTTGAGTCACTTTACCGTGTCTTTTCTCGAAGTCTTACCAGTTGATCTCGTTCAAGCTGTAGCTGAGGGGTAATCTGTAGTTTGCAATCGCTGATTGTCCTAGGCTGGTATCCATACATTAAAAAGAAGCTTGATTCCTTCGCTCCCAATTGGACGAAACTGTTTAAACTAAAAGTGATGTGAAGTAACATTTTTGGCCAAGTTTCGGGGTTTTGTTGAACGAAAAAATTTAAAGAATTCTGTATAGCTTTGTTCATGACCTCCACTAATCCTATATGCTGGTGATTAAAAGCAGGACAGAACATAAATTCAAAGTTATATATTTCTGCTAATTTTTCAAGTTTCTTCGCTCTGTGGACTGGGGGTTTGTTCAGATGAAGGATACGAAAGGCGCCGAATTTTAGTATTATTTCTTCCAAAAAGAACTGTTCAATTGGATTGGCAGTGATCCCATTAACAGCTTTCGTCACTATATAACGTGTACTTGTTTCGATGGCGACTAAAACATATCTTGGTTTTCCTTCTTCGTGCGGATAGTATCCTAAACCGTCAAACATCCATCTTTCTCCTATGAGGCCTGGTGGGTAATGAAGAAGTTCTCTCTGCGGCTTTCTCGGTAGTTTCTTTAGGAGTTTACACTCTCTACAATTTTTTTATTCTAAATGTTAAGTATGATTTCATGTTCGGCATGTAGTATTTCTTAAGGGCTGTCTTGTATGTCTTTGAAAACCCAAAATTTGGTGCTGACGGGTCCTTATGAATAGACTCGAACCAATGTCCTGCCAAGCTTTTCGGGATGCACAAAGAATGAAGTAGCCCGAGGTCTGGATGTTTTTGTGTGCGGTACAATAGGTTGTCTTTTAATCGAAAATATTTGGCTGCTCTCATGGTAGAACTTTTTGCCGGTTCCCCCTTCTAAAACTGTTGTTATATCAGCATTATGCGTCATCCTTACGCTGATCTTCTCGCTGATCGTGCGCTGTTCTTCAAAGATCCTGAGTTTCCTATTTGCAGAATAGGTTTTTCTAGAGAATTGGATTTGTATGCATGCAGATCTTCGATTGTCTCATGTGGGTCCATGGGTTGTGAAGTATCACTACTATTCTGCTCTAAGCGGTGGATTATATCAGCCGGATGTTTCTTCCCTTCGATGTGCCAAATATCGAAATTATAGTCGGCTAAGAAAAGTCTGTAGCGAATGTATTTTCCCGCTCTGTCCAGGTGTGTACGCAAAGAAGTTAGATATTTTGCGTCTGTAAACAATTTAAATTTGCGATTAAGTAAGAAATATCTGAATTTACGCAGGGCATGAATAATAGCGTATAGTTCTTTTTGCCAGACTGAACTCTTGGGCTCCGTTTTCGTGAGACGTCTGCTACAATAGGAAACGATTCTTTCTTCGTTGGTTTTGGGGTCATAACATGCTAACAACCCTCCCAACTGATGTGAGAATGCATCTGTGTAAAGCCTTATCTCTAGCTTTTCGTCGAAATGGTAGAGAGAGAGATGGGGCACTTAAAATGTATCTTTCATCTTCTCAAGTAATTGTTCACGTTTTTCGGTCCATTTAAATTTGGCATTTTTAGTAAAGAGTTATTGAAAAGGTTCTACCTTAGTCGTGAAGTCCTTAATATGACTTCCTAGATAAGAACATAGACCTATAGAGCTCTTAAGTATGCGTTTAGTAGACGGCTTTTTAAAATTCTTGATTTTATTTCCTATTTTTGGTGAGATGCTTATCTTCTCTCCGGATACAAGGAATCCTGGTACTGGGAGTTCTCTATATAACAGGTGCGTCTTCTTGAGGTTGGCTCGGAAGTCGTGCTTCCGTAATTTTTGGAATAAAAGCTCCAAATCTGAAAGTTGTTGTTCCCATGTATACCTACCGATCACGATGTCATCAGCAAAATTTGTTATGCGTTTTGGTAGGCCATCTAATAGCATTTGAATTACTATAGTTAAAGATTAGGAGGAGGAGGAATAGTAGCCCATTACACATCTAAGGAATGTATAGCTTTTGCGTGTATGATTTACCTAGAAAGTCATGTGTTTAGTCAATTACCTTTCATAAGACAAGGGTATATTGATGCACCCCTTTAAAATTTGGGAGGGGTACCTTGGTTCATTCACTCAATTTTAGAAATTGTTCAATATAAACACTTGGTATCATAATATAGGATCTCAATATGTACCACAATATACTTGGATGGTCCACCTCCTTCCCTTTCATGGGTTCATTCTTTGGGTAAATCATTGTCAAATCAGTATGGTCACGTGATCTGTTATTGACCTATGATGGGATTACGACTCCAGGACATTGGTACATTTAAACTTTGTAGGACAATTTGAGAATTGATAAAATGAAATTAGGTCATTGGTTTTGATTAATTCCGCCTATGGGCCAAACATAAACGTAGGCAACACGATTTACCGTGTGACTGACTGATGAGGTAGTGTACAGGGATTCATTTACTTTTCAAAATTCGTAGAAGTTATGAAATAACATGTTTTTAGACAACAGTTGGTTCTGCTAAGGTAAACAATTGACCTAATTGACACCTAACTACAACATGTAATTATATGTTTAATTCTATGACTTAGGTATATCGAGAGAGGTACGTAGAACCACTATTTAAATCTGAAAATTGTAATAAACACAATTTTACTATGAAGCGCGAATTTTGAAACAATACTTTGAAATTTAGTCATAGCTCAAAGTAAGATCATTGGTGGTGGTTGATTTTACCTTGAGTTATCAGAAAGCTGATAGGTAATCTTATTGAATCTTATGACTCATAGACGAAAGGCAATACATGCTAGTATACTTTGAAATTCAATCACAGGGTGACGTAATTTGATTCGTTAATCACTACCAAAGTTATTGTAGATGCAATTTGATTGGCTGATCACTATCTTTCATGCAATCTGATTTGTTGATCAGTATATTTCGTGCAATCTGATTGGCTGACGATTTTGAAATCTTTGTTGCACTCAGTTTTAAGTTTTGCTTAACATTTATTGATTACTGTTTAAAAATCTTGGTTTGAACACTCTCGTTCAACAATTTGCACTCACTGATAAATATGATCAAAACCGTTTATATGTTAATCGAATAGTTACCGGATACTGGTTGACGGTTAACCGTGAAACGTGAAATTATTTTAGTTAAAATTTTTGGTTTCAAAGTAATCTCGCTTGAAAATTTTGCTTCAAAATTTGTTTGAAAAGGTTTTGTTTCAAAAATTTTGTTTCAAACATTTTCTATTCAAAATTCTTTAGTTTGAAATTTTTGTTTTAAATTTTGTTTTGAAAATTCTTGTTTGAAATTTTAGTTTGAAAGTTTTTGTTGTAGTTTTTTTGAAATGTTTCGTTTCAGATTTTTCAAAATTTTTCGTTTGATATTTTTGTTTGAAAATCTGGTTTGAAATTTTTCGTTTGAAATTATGTTTGAAAATGTTTCGTTTCATAATATTGTTTGAAATTTTTTGTTTTGAAGATTTAATTTTCAATTTTTCAGTTTGAAAATTTTTGTTTATAAGTTTTCCTTGATTTTTCTGTTTTGAAAATTTTGGTTTGAATATGTTAGTTTGAAAGTCGAAATATATTTAAATGCCATGAATCGTGTTAAACATTTCCACCTAACTCACAGAGCATATTGACGGGAATCCGTCGTCGTATCAAAGACACGCGCATCGAAACCAATATACTTATGTCTTACGTAGGATGATTGACCCCTATACATGCCCATATAATCATATAAGATAATAGGATTTCAACAAAGTAATAACTTAGATCAAAACCAAACACGTGTCCTACTAATTTTCGACAATCTTTTATCCATGAAAGATAACAAGGTGGACCATCCAAATTTATCATAATACATATTGAGGTCATGTACAAAATTGGCAAAATATAAACGCAAGCAATACGTTGTACCACGTGTTTGGTTTTTGACTTAACTTATTCCTTTTGAAGAGGTCCTATTACCTAATATGGTTATATTGTCATGTATAGGGGTCGATTTTCTATCATAAAATATAGGTACATTTGTGCACCTCTTTAAATTTTAGGATGAGTACATAGGACCACCCCCTTCGATTTTCGAAATTGCCCAATTTATTCATTTGGTATCATAGTGCAGAACATCAATATATATCGTGATAAATTTCGGTAGTCCTTTCATGGGAACAAAATTGCCAAAATTTTAGTACAACCACGTGTGTGGTTATTCACTCAATTTATCCTCTTTGATAAGGTTATAAAGTATGGGCGGATATCCCCTTTCAATTTGGTAGGACTTTTGGGGTGTCAAATGCTAGTACGGGCACGTGGTCGATGATTTGGCTTGATGCGCGAGTCTTAGATACGACGACGGGTCCCCGGTCAATATTCTATGTGAGTTAGGTGGAAATTTTAAACAAAATTCATGGCATTTAAAAATGTTTTCAACTTTCGAACTAAAAAAACTCAAAACAAAAATATGGAAACGTAAATTTTTAAACAATAGTTTTCAAACTGAAAAGTTCAAAATAAAGTCTTCAAAACAAAAAAATAAACAAGATTTTGAAACGAAACAAATTTCAAACAAAAATATAAAAAATCAAACGAAAATAAATATTCAAACAAAAGAATTTCAAACAAAAATTTCAAACAAAAAATATGAAAATAAAAGATCTCGTTTCAAACTTTTTGTTTTGAAAATTATTTAGTTTGAAATCTTTACTTTATTTTTTGTTTTGAAAATTCAATAGTTTGAACTTTTTCTTTGAAAGCTTTTGTTGTAAATTTTGTTTCGAAAATGTTTTCGTATCAAATTTTTGAAAATTGTTCGTCCCAAATGTTTGTTTGAAATTTTTTTCTGAAAAATTGGTTTGAAATTTTTTCGTTTGAAATTTTTGTTTTATTTTTTCTTCGTTTCAAACTCTTGTTATGAAATTTTTTGTTTTGAAAGTTTTATTTTGAATTTTTGAGTTTGAAAATTTTTGTTTAAAAGTTTTCGCTTCAGTATTTTTGTTTTGAAAATTTTGGTTTCAATTTTTTTAGTTTGAAATTTGAAAACATTTTTAAATGCCATGAATTTTGTTCAAAATTTCCAACTAACTCACAGAGAATATTGACCGGGGAACCTTCGTCAAATCAAAGACTCGCGCAGAAAAAAATCATCGATCACGTGACCGTACTAGCATTTGACTTCCTAATGGACCTACCAAATTAAAAGGTGATATCCGGCCATACCTTATAACCCTATCAAAGAGGATAAATTGAGTCAACACTCAAACACGTGGTTATACTAAAATTTGGCAATTTTGTACCCATGAAAAAACCACCAAAATTTATCACGATACTTTTCAGAGCCTGTACTTTGTTACCAAATGCATAAATTGGACAATTTCCCAAATCGAATAATGGTGGTACTATGGACCCTTCCTAAAATTTGAAGGCTTCCACCAATCTACCTATGTTTTATGATAGGAAATCGACCCCTATACATAACCATATAACCATAGACGGTAATAGGATCTCATCGAAGGGAATCAATTGGGACAAACACCAAACACATGGTGCAATATTGCTTACGTTTATATTTTGGCAATTTTGTACCATGAAAGGGAACAAGGTGGACTATCAAAATTTATCATGATACATATTGAGGTCCTCATATCCTCATATACGGATTTTGTGCTCATATCCTCTAAAATAACCTATATCTTCTGATTGTGTGAAAAAACGTCCCTGTATTTGTACAATAAGTTGGTTAGATCTATTCGCTGGTATTCCGGTAAATCCGGATTTATATCAAATAGGTCAATGTTAAAGGCTCTAGCGGTTTGTCATAATCTTTCCTTTGTCTCTTCCTGAGTACGTAATTGGTGCGTTTTCTTTTCACCTTCTTCTATTCTAAATGAAAATTCTTCCATGCCCTCCTCTGTATACGCCACTGGTGTACCTTTATTTAGCGTTATTATTCGTGCCGTAGGATTGGAAATTACTAACATAAGATCGTTACTTTCTACTCTCATTGTCATTGCTTGTAAGCCGTATCGGTCTAATAATGATTGTAGTGGAGTAATATAAAATGCAGCGTCATGTATTGTTTTTCTTTGAATCGATACAGGGAAGTAAAGATGTGATTTCGTCGGAATCGTAACTTTACTGACTGTGATGTCGTTTGCATTCCTTTTTAAGTGCAAAGAATGAGTAGTTTCTTGTGACATTCTTTCGATTCTTTTATTTCCATTGGAAACGTAGGTTTCCTAGGTTTTCTATATAACGATATGGATTTATTTTCCAAGTCTTGTGAGAATGTCATTCCCAAATTCGGATTAAAGTCTGCATCTATGATGCGGAAGTAATGTGAGAAAGTGGTATGCCATTTTTAAATTTAATTAAAGCCAATTTCTTTAAAGTTAGAATTTTATCAGCAATGCCCTTGATACGAGTTTGAAATTGTATCAATTTGCAACTTGGGGGTACGTCTCGTCTTGACCATAGACTAAGACTAGACCCTGTATCTATTGTAGCTGGTAGACTGCTTGCATTTACATTAATATTGAGCAATAGTTTATTATTTCTACTCCTAGATTAACATGTTCTCGGTGTTCATTATAGATCGTCTGGGTGTAAAAATTGGCATCCGTATCCTTAAAAGTTTCCGGCGTTGCCTACTTTTCTTGAATGTCATTACGTTTTAATTGTTGTGGTGTCTTTGTGGCCCGCGCCTACTTTTCTGAAATGGCCCCCGGGTCTTGACTTTGGCCTGCGAACCCATTTATGCGTTTCCCTGGTTGGAAGTTTTAGGATTATTCCAACATGTGGATGCTCCGTGGTTTATCTTATTAGTGAGCATACTGAAATATCATTGCCTTTTACTAAATTGTCCTTTTTATACCACTGTTATCTCTTTTATTGGTATTTTTCGCATTCGCTATTAGTCTGCAGAATGCCTAAAATTGGTCTCCATGGCATTCTGCGCCACCAGTAATGTTAGCTCGGCCATTTGATTAGCCAGTTTGGTGAGGTCAGTATGGGGAGGTTTTGAGGGTATGTTTTGACTTTGGTGGGGGTGCGGATTTGAAACTTCAGGTGGAGATGAAGTTGACTGTGGAGGGGAAATATTCTGCGATGGAGGTGTAGAAGGTAGCGACTCCGAATAACAAGGAGTAAGTTGCGTGTAATGCAAAGTAGAAGTTGGTTGTTGTACATAGGTTGGCAAATATGAATTACGATTCGATTGGCTATGAAAGTCCTTCACAGGAAATGTTGAGGGGCGGTTAGGTTGGCCGATTAAAGAATGAATTGCCTGTGACAATTCTACATAGTTTCTCTTCTGCATTAATTCCTGAGCTTTTTCCAATTCTTGGAGTTGATCCTGCAGCCGCTGGATTGTTTGAAATGATTCCATTGCTATCTTTTGAAGTAAATTTCTTTGTAATCCTAATGAAAGAAAATGAATTTTCTGTTCCTCTGAAGCTTCTGGCATCAGCTGTGTAATAGCTCTTAGTTTCCTTAAGAAATATGAATCAGCCGATTCATTTTCGTTTTGTTGAATTTGGAAAATTGCTACTTCCGCCTTATACGCTGGTAAATTTGGGTGGGACAGAGAAATTAATTTGTTCGTAACATAGTGCGTTAAATTGGTTCTGATTTTGCAATTGTAAAACAAAATCGTGAGCTGCGTCCTGCCTAAACAACGTCTACATACATACATATGGGCCGGAAGTAGAGATCAACTGGAGAAATTTGTTGGAACAATAGAAGGGGAAGAAAAAGGTATAAGGTTAGAATTGGAAGTAGAGGAAAACAAATCTATAAATTTTCTGGTTATGAAGATGGAGAAGTAAGGTGAGAAAGTAATTACCAGTTGGTATCAAAAAACGTGTTTGGCAGGTATTTATTGTCACTGGGAAGCAATTTAGAGGAGGAAGAAAAAGGTGTTATCTATGAAGTGAAATGTAGTGAGTGTAACATGAAATACATAGGGGAGACGGGAAAAAGACTTATTGGCTTTTTAAAATAACATAAAGATGATGTTCAAATGAAAAGAGAAAGTAACGCTATTTACAAACATGTAAAAGAACCGGGACAATAGGATAGATTGGGAAGGGTCTAGAGGTTCAGAAAGAGAAAAAAGAAAGATTATTAGGAAGAGGAAGTTAGCGAGAAAAATAAAGAAGGAATAAGAAGAGAATTTAATGAACTGGACAAGTGGTATAAATATACATGATCAGTGAGAGGAATTATTAGAAGTTATAGAAAAGTAAAAAGAAAAGTTCATAATAGAAGTTAATACAATTTGAATAATTCCAAATTTCTGTTATATTATTTTATATAAAGATCAATATAATTTTAAAATTGCATTGATAATTAACATATATTAACAATATATTTATATGATGTTGTTACATATTACAAATTTAAACTAATCTATAAAAACAACAATTAAAATTATATAAATGAATATGCTAACTAGCGGCTGAGAAAGGTATAAAATTTGTTGTCATCTGTCTTTTCTAATGTGTTTTAAAGAGGACGTTAAGTCCTTGAAACTGTAACAAAAAAACATATAGTTATTAATATAATTTATTTTGTTCTGGTCAGAACTGTGTTTTAAATATTACACTTTATTTCTCAAAAACGTTAGCAACACTGATCTGCCTTTGCAATCAATTTTGTCTTTATTTTCATTGCTGCTTCCAATGATGATATTGAATTTAGGTCATTCCATTTACAAAGCACAACTTTGTTTTTGGTGGCAACACAGGACATCCGGTCCCGTTTGGCAATACACGAACAGATGTCACCGTTTCTCTAGTTGCTTCGTGCAAAGTTTCATTTCTCTGCCTCTTTTTGTTTCTCCTTTATCACGGTTGGAAATTCTAAATTATATTATAATATGGAAACGCCATTTCATGACTGTCGTCAAGGCGGCACGGGTTAACTTTCTCGTAGAGAACTACTATTTCACTCATGCGTGTTTATGGTCACATAGAATACATCTAGGGTGTGTGCGTATCGCAACACGAAATTACTCAAAACAAGGATCACCCCGATATATATATATATATATATATATATATATATATATATATATTGGTAGCACTCTGCTAGCAGTGGTTGTACACTCATCTTGTCTCCCAATCTCTTTGACTGATTGTTACTATTAATCATGACTATTATGTTTCACATGATTAATATATTTTATCAAACTCAAATTAATTCAGATTTAGGTACTCCCATGCGCAAAAAAATTGCGCGTATACTGTAACTCACGATTTTCCGTATTTATTCCTTTTTCCTTACGTTTATGGGTAAAATTGAGTTATTAGTATGTGGAGATAATAGAGAGCAATCCATCTAAGGAGATATTTCCAAAAAATATAATAAAATAATAAAAATATAAACAAAAAACAAAATTATGCTCGGTTTTGTGTATACTGGCAACGATGATTTCTAGGGATTTTTTCAGTAGTACAGCACGATTGCGGAGGGAATTCAGTAGGGAAGTCGAGGAGATGGATGAAGGAACTGGATTGTGAACTAAAATGTTGCATTTATTGGTTAAAACCTAGTGTGTAGATTGCCTGCCAAATATAAATTAGCTTCTGTAACTAAGATGTCGTACGAAAATATAGAATTAAACAGAAAAACTCTTATGTTAAGGTTCGAAGCGATACGCACCATGGTTATGAAGATTATTTCTTAAGAAAAAAGAACAAACACAATGTAGCCTCTGTGGTTAGGTGGATAGAGTGGCGGACTCGTGGATATTTTATTATTTTGACACCAGATCGAATCCCATCCTATCCTTTTTTTTACAAAACATTATAATTTTCATGTTAATAAGAACCGAAGCAATATACTAAGGACAACTTATTGATATCCTGGATTACAGTATTGGTAATAGCTATTGTTTTCAGTTCATGTTGTTGTATAGCTTCTCTCACCCTGTTTTCTTGGGAAAATAACAATTTTGTCTCCAACAAAATGTAAAGGATATATACAGACAGAAAAAGACATCTTAATATCAAACGTGATTTATCGTGATGAAATGGACTAGTTTGCCATTATTTAAAAAAAAACCTAAAGTAAATTACTGAAATTGACTTCCCTTTAGCTTTTAGCTAAAAAAATATTTTTTTCTTTATAAGACTATACTTTATGAGGCAAGGTGTGTGATCATACCCACAAATTTAGCTAGGGAGTGAAAGATAATCGTTTATACAAACATTTTACAGGTTTAGGTGCGTGAAACACCAATACACAATGGTCTCGCTTATCCGACCATCCTTTGTTACACATACCGTATGATCCGATATATCATTTCAGAAAGCACCAATCGCCAAGAAGAACTGCAAGTTGTGGTCTTAATCTATTTTTCATGCTCTAGAGTATATTGCCTAGCGCGCCCGTCTACACGTTGACTCATACATCTATCATTCAGTGCAGACACGTATCCAGGTTTTCTATTCGGAGGGGGCCCAACACGAATCCTCGTAAGCACGTAATTCTAATGTTTTAAAAATATCAATATCAATATTATTATTAATAATAATAATAATAATAATAATAATAATAATAATAATAATAATAATAATGCAACAGTTCTGTATTTCTCTTAAACTTTTTCATACTTTTCATTTATAAACTGGTTTACTTTGGAAACTGCATTATAGCACAAACAAAATGAAACATATTTTCGAGAGAAATGTAACTAAAGAAAAGTGTCTGCTACGTATATGACATAACAAAAATAGCAAGAAGACATTGAGTGTATCGTTCTAATATATTAAAGTTAAAAACAGAACGGAAACAAAATGTTAATCCTATTTAATTCCTGTTCTTTAATTCCGAATGGTATAATGGCATTAATGTATGTTCTTAGAATTATAACAAGACAACAGCACATTGCCCAAAGTTTGGACACTGACTATTAGTAAACTGATATAAAAGAATCTCAAAAGGGTAAAAGCATGTTTCTTAAAAAGTGCTTGAGTTTCGGAGGGGGACAGCCCTCAGGCCCTCACGCTGGATACGTCCCTGATTCAGTGCAGTGTAGTTATTTGTTATAAAACATTATTATTAGATGTGTAATATGTAAAATTATATCATAAGTTTTACTTTTAACAGGTCTTTTCTTAACACAACCATATTATCCAGCGTTCTGCCTGCCTGTTTATGTCGGATAAGCGAAATTCTACTGTATTTCCAAAGCTAGCATATACATGAACTAGAATTGTATTGTCCTAGAACAGACAATAGTGTGAAATGCTTATATTAAAAGGCTGGAATAAAAAAATAAATACTGTTTTGGTAGCGTAAGAACAAATTAAAAACAATTCAATATATTTCCTAGGTATTAGATTATCATCTTATTGTGTCGATATGTATTCTTTTTTAAACATAGTTGTAAAAGTCATACCATTCTCAATATTCCTAAGGAAATCGAAAGAAAAACTCCTATGTGCCTCTTGTGGTAAAGCGGCTTAAGTGCGTGGTCTGAAACGTTAAGGTATAGATAGAGTACCCGTACTTCAAAAATGCAAATTCGGGACGCTACTAAATTACGAGAATCTTTGAAATGCTTAAAATTGAAAGAAGTGTTGATACTGATTTACTTATCTCCATTAGATAGAGTTGTTCAAGCATTACGTTATCACATTTTTATTCCTTTCACTAGACCTTCTTCCAAGGGCGCCGATTTCTCTGTAATTATTTTTTTCTGGGAGGGCATTCAAATGCAGACGATATATATTAGGATTTTAAGGCAAATTGCATTCAAATTATGCCAAATATTGTATATTCATAAATACGAAGGGGGCCTACATGAGCTTTGGGGGGCCCGGCCCCCTAGGATCGGCGCCCTTGCCTTCTTCCTAGTTAAGCAAACATAAGCAGATGATTTATTCCCTTCCCCTGGTAAGCAAAATTGTTTTTGTTTCTCAAGATTTGTTGTGTTTCGTGAAAGAACAGCAGGAATTTCCAGATTACTTAACCATCTAAATGAATGTTTTCACTTAGAGCCATCCCGTCGATTCGCTTTGCCTAGGACTAAAATAAATTAAGGGTCAATAATGAATGAGACATGTGGATCGAAGATCTTTCTTTGTTCGAACTTTGATTTTTTCAAATCCATGATGGGAAATTATATTATGTGTACAATTTTCGAAATTAATAGTATACAATCGTAAAAATATCTTACAAAACGATGGTTTATTGCAAAATACTTTGACTCAAAGAATAAATTACAAGTAATAAACTTGTTACTTTTCCTGGAGAGTCTAAGTCTTGAATGAGACAGAGGCTCTTCAGCGTATTGCTTGGAAAGATTGCCTCACTTGTTCTACCTTCCCGTGACTCAGCCTTGATTCGACTTGATCCTAAACGGATTATTCAGAAGTCGAAGTCGGAAGATGTTTCCCATTTTTCCCAAGCACTCTTGGTCGATTACAATCTGCCTCACTTGTGAGGGGACAACCCCATGCCGTAAGTGTCGGTGGACTACCGATAGGCAACTAGCGACATGTCCCCAAAAATTGGTGGTCCCGCAGCCAAAAATTGGTCCCACTTCCGCTTTGAAAACTATACCACCACTGGCAGAGAAGCGACGGAACGCCAACGAACCACAAAATTGTTCCCCTAAAATACGTTAAATCGCCTTTGCATTAAGGTGAGTCTACAAACATTTAAAAAAAAGTAAAAATAAAGTGCCCTGAGCTGGGCGTGAACCACCAACCTTAGGGTTATTAGGTGCGTGTTCTTCCGAATTCGCCACGGAGGCGATTGTGAAGACACAGCTTGTAGAGTGATAAATCGTTGAAGCATTTTTAATATTTCTAATCAGAGTGCTCCATTAACCGTGTATATTTGACGATAACTGTTTGGAATCAGATCAAATGCACTCGTCATGTAATTTTATAACAAAATAGCAAGCGTCTATTTACTTTTTTCATAGTTCTCCCATATTCACTTGCTAGTGATCGGCGACAGTTGCCAACTAAATTCATACAATTATACGCACCCATCTCAAGATTTTTCACTTCACGATGTAAAGGCAGGAGTTCTCTTGACCCCCGAAGCTCAAGTATTGTCCTTATAATAACAATTCGTCAGGGAAAAGTAATATATAATAATAACCGCATGCACATGACTGGGATAGTTCGTGTTGGTCCCTTTGCGATTGTCCGTGACAAATCAAAGGAGCGGGGATCGAAATGAAGTCCTCGCTGTCACGTGGTAGTAACTTCAGTATCCCCGATTCTAGATATCTGCTTCGACTCGACGAATCCCTGCCACTAGTGGCACACTAGCGGCAATCCTTCGACGCGTCGCTATATTGACGATCGCTATTTACCAGCAAGTGAGCCACTAGGTGTTGGCGACGTTTACGGCATGGAGAAGCTAATAAACAAACAAACCAATAAATAAATCTAAAACCTTATAAAAATGTTTTCCCAAAATTTACATCTAGCAAAATCATTTGTTGGTATTTCAGAACTGCAAATTCACCTGTATTCATAATTTACTTGTATCGTAGTTTTGATATGAGAATGATGTGTCTGAAACTGTAACACAGGTCATTAATACTTTTTTTTGCTTTAGTGAGATTTAGCAGTTTTACTTAGCAGTTAGTCAATTTGGATCTGTGATTTTAGAGTTTTAGAGATTTCCTTAAATTTTTCATTTCTACAACAGTTGACAACTAACACCATTAACGTATCTCTTTCGATATTTCCATAGGCAATGGCTTGGTGACTCCCAGTATATTTCATACAATGAACTACGGTGTCTTACTCCATTAATCCGAACTACATTTAATATCCAACAACTCTGTACATTTTCTCTTAAATCTGCAAACTTTCTACTAGGTTAAAACTGAGTATTTTCTATTTTCTTCCTTTCTTGCTAAAACGAAAGTGTTCTTTAGACAACCTGAAATGATGACTCTATATTACATTATGTTGCATAGGGCATTTTATGTAGCATATCATTTGACAGTTGGACACTTTCTTCGTATATTGAAAGCAACAGGGATTAAGTCCTTCTACACTTACATGAGAAGTAAACAAACTCCTTTTAATTCGTGGAATTGTGCCAATGCACTAGGTCCAGAGAGTTTTTAATTTAAGATTATTATTATTATTATTATTATTATTATTATTATTATTATTATTATTATTATTATTATTATTATTATTTTATTGACTTAGGTTTTCCTGAATATTAAGCAATATTTCACAAAAAGCTGGTATTTTTAAACAAATGTGTTCGATATCAAGTTTTCATAAAGTAGTCACTCTCTCCTATAAATAATTTCAGAGGGGCCGCGGTGGCTCAGTGATAAAGCGTTCACCTTTGGTGCATGGGATCCTTGGTTCGAACCCAGCTCGCACCAAGTGAATTTTGTGGTGGACAAACGCCATGTGCATGGGTTTTCTCGGGGTTCTTCCGTTTTCTCCCACTTTCTTCATTCCACCATTTCATTCATTTCTCATCATCACCGTGTCGGTATAACCATGGGTCGTAATACTTAAAGATTTGATCTCAAATAATTCCAACCCAAACAGTTGCAGGAAGTATGTCATTTCGAATAAAACAAACTACTCAATAAAATTTTGAGTACAGTATTATTATTTTTTAAATATACAATTCTAGCGGACCTTATTTCTAAATCGAAGGGTAAGAAGACTAAATTCACTCTTATTATTATAGATTAATTTCAATTGAAGCAGTTAAAATAGTTGGGGAAAAATTAGAAAGCCATACCCTATATTCCAGTGTGCCACAACCGGATAACAGGCACACTGGCGCGCCCAGCAAATTACAAGAATATTTGTCGAGTTTATTTTATTTATTATTATCAACGATTCTCCCATGGATCAGCTGTCTGTATACAGTTAAACAAACAAGTATCACGTTGAGGGAATGAGTGTAATTATTTACTTTAATAGTAATAGAGAGGTATATTTTCTTGTATTTTCTACCGGGAATAACTGCATCCGGTCTAGAAAGCTGGGGCTAACAACGAAGGAACCCGATGTGCCAAACACACACCACTCTATAGTCATGGGTGCCACAAGTCCTGTTCTACGTATTGGCACCCTAAAGGTTGTTGCCTTCAAAGAGAGAGAGAGAGAGAAATAACTTAAGTCTATTGCACTTCCATGCTTAAATAAATCCATTATGTAAATAACTGTTTCGTTTTCTGTTTTTATTATTATTATTATTATTATTATTATTATTATTATTATTATTATAAATTTCTTAGGAAGTTGACTGCCATATGTATGCACACTGCTCTCCCGTGCAGCGCCTCGTGTATGATTTTCCATACATAAACTATATATTCCAAGTTTGTTGTGTTCGTTCTATAGGTGTGTTTGTAATTAGATGCATATGGCGTATAAGTCAAAATTTAATGTCCACGCTACGTATATGCAAAACCATAGACAAAGAAATTTATGAACAAAGACATTTATAGCGCTAAAACAAAGGGCAAAAATAAAGAATTACTGGCGGATTGTTGCCCGTTGTGCACAGGTATTAACGGTTAACAGTGTTAAATTTAAACACATAGTTTTAATTAAGCACGAATTTAACTTATAGAGTACAGTGCGGAAAGACTGAGGAGTTTGCTAGGATCGTTACAATATCGAACCCCGTAAAATGTACTGCAAACCTGTCCGCAAGCGCCCCGTAATGTTCAACAGATGTTGTGCATTAATGCTCATTTCAATGCAAACCTATATAGACCTACGCACTTCAATACTAAACGAAGGTGCAGAGACTATTCATGAGTTCCAGTATTAAACTCTCTCACCCAATGTATTTTCCTAACATGTCTCCCAGCGATTACAATATTTTTTGGTATCTCAATCACTTCCTAGTAGGATAGCTTTAACTAGAGACCACTGATTAACCTGGTATTGGATGTTTTACTTTCTTACCTTTGGAGTTGACAGTCATGGGTTTGACTTTTACACGCAAATATCTAATATTAACAACGTTTCTTCTAGAATTTCGTAATATTGTATTATTTCTTTGTATTATTCATTAGCTTGGTTAGACTTGTTTAAACACTTTTCTCTTTGCACCTATTCCTTAACGTTGGATACAAATACACTAGCTCCCACCGGGAATCAAATCCAGAACCAAAGCACTTGAACCATTTGGCCACAGCAAGGCACATTTAAAAAGAAGTTTCGATTTTCTTAGGAAAATTGTGATTGGGTGTAACTTTTAAAAATATATTTAACAATGGGTACGGATGAAACACACTGAATTTTCTCGCTCGAATTTCTTAAACTGACTCGTGTTAGGCTACAGCTATTACTGAAACATTTATTTGGGAAATGCGAATAAAATAATGTGTTTTAGAAAACTTTGTTCGAAGCAACTTACGTCCAAAAGTAAAGTACCCATTCGTCATATTTCTGTTAGAAATAACTTATGCCATACATTAGAATTATTAAGCAGATAATTGTATGTGAACTATGAGCAAAAGCGTCTGAGTACTTTCTGAGAAAACCGTTAAAAAAGTCATCATCAAGAATAAAATATCCCTTGTATATCTTTTCAGGACAAACGAGTTATGCTATTTATGAAATACGAACAAAATTGCCAGAGTAATTATCGACAAAATCGTAGGGTAAAACTTGCTCCGAAAAGTAATATACCACTTCTAGCTTTTTAGGATGATGGAATTATACCATATCGTTAGGTTAGTTATGTAACATTTATTTATGAAATATGAACAAAATTCGGTCAGGCGTTAATGGAAAAATCGTCGAAGAGTAGGCTAAACTATCTCTTCTGAATGTTTACAGGACGAACGAGTTGTGTCATATGGTCAGGTTATTAATGATACATTTATTTATAAAATGTAATTGAGAAAATTGTTCAAAAAAATTCATCCCATACAGTAAATTACACCTTACGTATTTTTTCAGAGCAATGATTCATACTATATTTGTAAAAATACAAACAAAATCTTTACAGCCGTTTTTGAGACAATTTAATGATTTTAAATTTTCATCCGTCAGTAAACTACCCTTATTTTTAGGTGTCGGAGGATATAGAATTCGAAACGATAGTGTTATGAACACAAATCTCCGGGTGTAGATGAAATTCCGGCTGAGTTAATTTTAGCTGGGGGCGAAAAATTGTGGAACAAGATACACAAACTCATTCTCCTTATATGGAACAAGGAAGAATTGCCACAAGAGTGGAAAGAATCAATCATTGTTCCAATTTACTAGAAAGGCGACAAAACTGTAGTAATTATCGAGGCATTTCTCTTCTATCAACATCCTATAAAATCCTTTCAAATATTCTGTTAGCAAGACTGACCCCATACGCAGAAGAAATTATTGGAGATTATCAGTGCGGATTTAGGCGAAATCGATCAACTATCGACCATATATTTACCATTCGCCAAATACTCGAAAAAAAGTGGGAATATAATACTCCGGTACATCGCCTATTTATTGATTTTAGAAAGGCATACGACTCGGTTAGGAGAGAAACATTATACAACGTCCTTACAGAACTTGGAATACCGAGAAAGCTAATTAGATTAATTAAGATATGTTTAAATGAATCCCAAAGTAAAGTCCGGGTAGGAAAATGTTTGTCCACGAGCTTTCACGTCGAAAATGGCCTGAAACAAGGAGATGCGTTGTCGCCATTATTATTTAACTTCGTTCTGGAATACGCTATAAGGAAAATCAAAGATAGCAACCAGGGCCTACAGTTGAACGGTATTGACCAGGTTATGGCATATGCTGATGATGTAAATTTAATAGGGGATGATAGGAGAACAATAGAAAGAAATGCAGAGATCTTATTAAACTCTTGCAGGGACATGGGTTTAGAAGTAAATGCAGAGAAAACTAAATACATGGAAGTGCGTCGGGACCGGAATACAGCAAATTATGGATGCGTTAAAATATTAAATAATACTTTTGGTAAAGTGGATAGTTTCAAATATCTAGGATCAATATTAAGAGAGGGAAATCATATTCACGAAGAAATTAAATGTCGACTCAAAGCAGGGAATTCGTGTTACTATTCGGTTCAAAATCTCTTGTCGTCGTGAATTCTGTCGAGGAATTTGAAGCTTAAAATATACAAAACGATTATTATGCCTGTTGTTCTGTATGGCTGCGAAACATGGTCACTTACTCTGAGGGAAGAACATAGACTGAAAGTATTTGAGAACAAGATCCTGAGACGAATATTCGGACCCAAGAGGAACGGGAATGGGGAATGGGGAAACTTCATAACGAGGAACTACACAATTTATATGATCTACCCAACATTGTTAGGGTCGTCAAGTCTAGGAGGCTTAGGTGGGCGGGTCATGTAGCTAGAATGGAAGAAAGTAGAAATGCTTTCAAAGTCTTGACTGGAAGACCAACCGGAAAGCGACCATTAGGAAGACCTAGGCGCAGATGGTAGGACAATATTAAGATGGATCTCGCAGAGATTGGAATACAAAGTAGAAACTGGATGCAGTTAGCTAAGAATAGAAGTCAGTGGAGAGCTTTTGTGAACGCGGCATTGAACCTCCGGGTTCCATAGGCCATATAGTTAGTTAGTTTTTTTAAAGTGTTATAAAAACTTTATGTCTAGAATTCGGTCCAGATACGTCGAACAGTATGGCCTCTATTTGAATACATGAAAAAGCGTGACGAACCGACAGACGAACAGATGGACAGACATCAAAATTAATTTTTCGATATGTGGGGGCGTGAAACTTGAATTCATTGAAATCTCGAATTCGATTTTTATCACTACTACTACAATTTCTTCTTTCGTCGCTCGAACGTGAAAACGAATAGGAATACAACGACACATAAAGTGATAATTTGTAATTCCCAAAATTTAATGAGTTAAGTTTAATGTGTTGCCGTGCTAGAAAAAAAAGCTTATGCCTGTTTGTTATATCATTTTAATATAAGTTTTTCACGCTACTATATAATGTAGAAATATGGTATGATTATCGTTCATATTCATGCTATCTTTTTGAAATATTCGTGTTCCGCATACATAGATCTGTATAATTTCGCTTCGTTCAACGAAAACCCATTCCTTACACAGACTTATGATTGCATTTTGAAATCGTGTTTTTGTCGTCGTTAGAATTTAGTAAATATAAGCATAACACTCAAATTAGTTTTTGACTTTTACAGAAAACCAAATTTCTGTAAAAAAAAAAAAAGCCCAAAAGAAAAAAACTGCGGCTGACTTAATCCCCACCCTCCTTGTGCAGTGCATAATAAAACGCAAGTGTTATATAAATTATCCCCTACTCTCATTCGTTGCCGCTAGCGCAAATTATAAATAAATTTTTTTAAAAAATCATTCCTATAAATCAAAAAGGCCATCTAATCAAAGTAAATAATTTTAAAAAAATAAAAATTAAAAATAAAGTAATTGTTTTTAAGCACTCAGGTTGTTAAATATATAATTTGCTTGTAGTTTACTTATTGTATATTATTTGTTTAATCATAATACATAATACTCGTAATTTTAATCTCACGTTAAATTCTTAGCCGTAATCGCTCGTAACTTTACAGTGTATTATAAAGATCTATAAATTATTTGTTTTAATTTGTTTTTTTTTATTCATTATCTTTACGGCAAGCACTTTTCTCTTCCCCAATATCTTTTCAGCGGCCGGTGAAAACGGGAACTGCTTATATAGTTTATAATGACCTTTCGTGGGTGCTAAGAGCCACAAAGCCAAAGTTTAAAGCAAATTGTTAAAAAAATGTCGTCTTTTAGCCATCCAAAATAAATCGTCCTATTCCCAATAAACCCACAAAGGTCGGTCATAATTTCTTGTAATTGTGGATATGAAAAAAGAGAGAGAGAGGGAGAAAGTCAATACTCTAAAAAGAAAAAAAAACACAAGCACACACACACACAGACAAACGATAATTTGACATCAGCTTTTTCCTTTCTTCCTTTTTTCACGACAACAAGCACCATTCGATGTAACGTCATGTCGATATAACAAGGGGTAAACTTGGGAAGACTGTCAAGGTCGCGTATGTTATTTTTCCTGTTCTTGACACACAAATCCGAAGTGAGTTGTCTGCTGTTCAAGAACGGGCAGGTAACATACAAGACCATAAACTGAAAACAATAACTGTTTGCAATAGTACACGTATTCTAATACTGAATAAATACGTCGATTAAAGAATACTATCAATAAGTTATTTCCTTATTATACTGTTTCGGTTCTTATTAACATCAAAGTTATACACTTCCAATAATGTTTTGTTAAAAAAAATGGGATGGGATAGGATGGGATTCGATCTGGTGTCAAAATAATAAAATATCCACGAGTCCGCCACTCTATCCACCTAACCACAGAGGCTGCATTGTGTTTGTTCTTTTTTCTTAAGAAATAATCTTCATAACCATGGTGCGTATCGCTTCGAACCTTAACATAAAAGTTTTTCTGTTTAATTCTATATTTTCGTACGACATCTTAGTTACAGAAGCTAATTTATATTTGGCAGGCAATCTACACACTAGGTTTTAACCAATAAATGCAACATTTTAGTTCAGTATCCAGTTCCTTCATCCATCTCCTCGACTTCCCTACTGAATTCCCTCCGCAATCGTGCTGTACTACTGAAAAATCTCTAGAAATCATCGTTGCCAGTATACACAAAACCGAGCATAATTTTGTTTTTTGTTTATATTTTTATTATTTTATTATATTTTTTGGAAATATCTCCTTAGATGGATTGCTCTCTATTATCTCCACATACTAATAACTCAATTTTACCCATAAACGTAAGAAAAAAGGAATAAATACGGAAAATCGTGAGTTACAGTATACGCGCAATTTTTTTTTTTTTTGCGCATGGGAGTACATAGTACAACCAAATAAATGAGGAGCAAAAATTATTTTGCATGGTACCGTACTTCAATTTCTTATTTGCCTCCATAGCTATATTTTGAAATGTACAATTTGCCTTCGACGTCGCCCAACAGTGTAATGACTCGGAAATGTGGAGGTTAAAATATTAGTACTCTGCTGACAATCCAACGATTGGGAAACTTGATGTCAAAAAATGTCGGACCTGAATACTTCAATATGGTGGGGAACCATCCAGTTGACAGTTATTATCATTTGCATGTACCCAAGCTGTGTTTCAGTAAAGTTTCCTAACATATGGAAGTCAGAATATTATCTTGTAAGCAGAATAGGTCTATAATTTCAATTTCCATACGACTACATCAGGTATTACGTTTAGAAGTGCTCTTCTTGTGTTTTATGAATGCATGAAGGATTTCTGCACTTCAAATCATATGTTGTGGCGATTTTTCTACCCCATTAGGTGAAAAGTGGATTCATATCAAAATATTATATACTATAAAAAAGAATAGTCATCAGAAACTCGATCCATCTTATTTATTGATTTTTTTTTCAGTCATTCGGTATATTTCGTGTATACAGTTTACCTTATACACATGCAAGTGCAGTCGATAGTGAAAATGTTCGTAACTTTTATACCTTTTCATTACCCATTCTCTCACTGTTTCCCAAATCGACTATTTTTGACCTCACTACTTAACACACTTCTTCGAATGTCCTTCTAAAGGCATTCATTTAGACCACAGTATCTGTTTATAACACTGCTGCTTGGCAAAACTGATCGTACCAATTCTTTATCATCTTGAATATAGCTGGATCCTTATTGAACATACAACGGAAGCTTTTTTGCACTTGAATTATGTATTTTGTTTTGCATACCATCATTCGACCTATGAGCATGCTCTATGAGACTCCCATTTTATAGACTGCTATATGTTGCAGGGTTACTGTGGTTCTAGCCTGAACTTCAACATTACCACATAAACTTTTGAGATTCTCTTTCTTTTGTTATGAAACTATAATGGCGTAAAATAAAGATAGATAATTCTAATCGTGGAGTCTTACGGTGGACGCGCAGTATTATATATTCACCATGTGGCAGTGAATCTCGTCTGTTTATTTTTTCCTTGTCAGGAATGTGAATGTCAATCTTGTGACCAACAATCTGTATTACAATACCTCATATTCGTCATAAAGTAATAAAGTTTTTACATCCTATTATCTTAAACACATGTCACTTAAAATTATTACTAACCTATTGTTTCACATATCCTTTCAATAGCGGAACCATTATGAAAATTCCTGTTGGCTCATCAAAAATTCTAGATGTTAATATACAGGATAAAAAGGCAAGTACCTTACATCAACTAATTTCTTCAAATATAATTATGTTTAGTTAGAATATATTTAATATAATTGAAATACTTTTACGTTAGTATTACAAATGAGAAGACACCTTGAAAGTAGTACCAGCATCTAAAAATAAGTAATTGGAAATGTTATTACAAGATTTGTTATTTCTAAAGAGCATACTTGGAAAGTTATTCTAGATTGCCAATCACAACATATCCCGAAGACCAAATTCTCATCCAGTTTAGTTACTAATTCATTAATCGTTTACGGGTTAAATTATTTAACAGCACCCAAAAAATTCCTTTTCGTATTTAAACGATATTGTCCCTAGAAACTAAACAATAATCATTTTATAAAAATGGATGCACACTTTGCAGAAAAAGCTATGTGTATTAAGATCACATTGGACTGTAAGGTTACATATACAGGTAAATCTACATATACCGATAAGTTCCACAAATCTTAATTTATGCTAGAATTAGTATAAAATTTATATGCTATAACAACAAACTATATAAATACAGAGACTCAGAACTACACGTCTTTGTTCATTTGTAGAAGGAGTTTATTCCAGAAACGTTCCAGGAATATATTCGAGGAACATTTTCCATAAATGTTTTGCCAAATGTTCTTCTTCCTGATGATGCAATATACTGAGCTGTTCCATTTCCTGCGTGCTTGATTGATGCACCTGGTTGCTGGGTTGATGTTTCTGGTTTGTTTCAGAAGAATCGAGAGGTTTGTTATGGGAATCTGCAATAATAAATGAAAACAAGTTATACTTTCCATTCGAATACAAAATGTATGAATTTGTTCACTTAAAAAAAACACAGTCATTTGAAAAATATGTCTGTATCTGTTCAGTTTTGAATTCCAATTTAAATAGAATATTTTTTTAAACTATAAATTTGAACATATTTGACATTTTTTTACAGACTGATAAACAGCAAATTCTGAACAGTTAGTTATAAAAGAAAAACCTCTTCTAATAATTTTCCAGTAGGTAATGTACCTAAAATGGAAGCCACATTTCCTCGCTGAACCGCTATGCTGATACGTTGTATCAAAAAAGTAGTAGCCCGCTTGTTACCATTAAGGTGTGCTATACGTTGGCCTACTTCTTTGATGAAATTGAGCCCTTCGAGACTCCAAATGCCGCTCAATTCAATGACGAACATGTATCTATTGAGCAGATCTTTATATTTTCTTCTTTTTTCGCATTCTCTGCGGGCTGCAATAGCTCCTTTTTGAGATGAAGAAAGAGTCAGATTAGATGACGCGAAAGTGTCAGAGCAGGTGAAATCCCAGAGAAGAATCCTTCCCCTCTTCCATGGTACCAGCGTTATGCCATCTGGTCTTTTTCCATCAGATCTGTTACACCCCACAGGTTCACGAACAGATGGAACTTCCGCCGATGTGAGCGCTCTCCAGATAATGTCATTGACGTTCGAATGCCTCATATGTCTTCCGGAGCTACTTATACAAAACAGACCGTGTAGACCATTCTGCTTGACTGATGCACCACATTTCGAGCAGTTGTGTGATTCGCAGATGTCTACTCCTAGGCGAAGTGCAACTGCAATACGAAAACTTTCGTTTGGAAGGTGCAGTCCTAGTGTTTGTGAAGGTAATGCCTGTAGCCAAGCACATGAAATAGCTGATGAGGAGGCGAGAAGTCTAGCCTTATCCTCTTGACTGTCTGCTTCTTGTAATAACACTGATTGATGTAATTTGATGATTGGCTTGTCCCAAATTGATTGCAAACTTCTGCCCGTTGTTTCAGGAGGGCTTAAACCAACTAGGTTAGACCAGTCAGATATGCAGTCTTGGACGTCAGATTCTATGAGAGGCTCATTCAGTTGGTTGAGGAGTATCTCAATGGTATGCCGGGAGCCATAGAAGGACGATAAAAATGAAGGATACGCCAAATCGACAGCCCGACGAATACCAAGACCTCCAGAATCAACTGGTAAGGGAGGCCTGTATCCATGCGTTGCTATTTAGGTTACAGTTGAGTAAGGATTCCAGCCCACATTTCAGAACGGTGTCAAACTTCTCTAGTAAATCGACTTCACGCCAAGAAGTAGAACAGCGTAAAAAATAGATTATTCTTGGTATGGAGAACGACGCACGAACGGGATAAAAAGCTGAATGTGCGGAGACTAGGGCCAGACGTGACAAGAAAAAATCTAACTTTTTAGTTTTCTCGACTAACAAATTACGTGCTGCCTCAAGTAAAAGGGCTGTACCAAGTAGAAAGGCTGACGAGGTTGTGATAAGTTGTATTCCCGGTGCTGAATTTTTAAATTGTGAATATAACACTTCTTTTTGATCTTGCGAAATTCCTAAAAAAACCTACTTCACACTTCATAAAATTTAAGTGTAGTCCGATGTCTGCTGCCATAGTTCGAATATTGTGTAGTTCACTTATAACTGTGTGAGAATCTCCTGCTATAGTGCCATCATCTAAGTACCAGATATTTAATTCAGTGTTAATCCTAGACACTATGGACTGAATTTTCATGGCGAATAAAGCGGAACCTAGAGGATCGCCTTTTTGTACTCCACGTTGCGAGAGTATAATCTTATCACCTAGAAATAGGTTACTTGGTTGCGCATAACATTGATATACATAGTGATAAATCGATGGAAATTTAGTTTTAACTGTGATTGTTTTAAGTGTTTCAGGTTTGTATATTACAACAGATCTTAATTTTCAATTGTTGCTACAGGCATTGCAATCCGTGAGTCTTTATCATATTATGTGAGATAGAGAAATTCTTCCCATATATATTAGCATGGAGCAGAGATGTTTATTCGTATGAAAAATAAGATATCGGAGAATAAAAAAGTTCTACACAAAAAATGTATATCTCATATCTGAAAATTCCATATATACCATATAAAATTTATTTAAAAAATAATGAACCAAGTCACAAAGAGTTGATGTGATTTTCAAATCGCATACCTCAGTTGAGTTTTCTTGGTCTAAGATTTTTCTCTTTATCATCAACGCTTGGTAACATTGGAGATTGGAAACTGAAGTGAAACAATGAACACCCCCTGCTACAGCGAAGGAAAACATGTTCTTAACTCTTAGGGTGACTTCAAAACCACAAACCTCATTTCAATCAATTTCTCCAATGTTATTTACTTCATAAAAATACAAATTACGAATTCGTGTTCTTTAGATACATACCTGCAACAGCAAATTTTCTTCCCTTCCGCTATTTGTTTATAACATCAAAAGAACGCAACTAAAAATCACATTACAAGCTGGTTGCTGTGCACGGTATAGACTCAGCAACAAATGACCCTCCACTGGTGCTAATAATTCATTAGTAGTATAGTCGAGGCGCTGAATCTTGAAAGGGAGTCCGTAAGTTCAAGAAATCACAAGGAACCGCAGTGAATCCACCACTAACATAACGACAAGTGTTATGAAGTACCTTATGACTTCAAATACAATATGACCGATACATGGTTAATTAAACCAGTTACTTGTTGTTTAAGCAGGGAAGCTGATCTGGTCAAGCAGCAAATAAATTCCGTTCATCTCCAATATTATACGTTTGTAATCCGCGATCATCATTTCAACATAAAATATATCAACAAATAAAAAATAATTATACTTTCATGTACTAAGAGTAAGGAACTAAGTTCATAAAAGATATCTATTTAACCCTACACTATGTTCTTCAGCTTATTAAGTTGTTCTTATTAACATGTGTGATAAACTTTACTATTTGTGTGTGTCAAAAAAGACCATAAAGGAGAAAAGTGGGCATTCACATGTATATATATATATATATATATATATATATATATATATATATATATATATATATATATATATATATATATATATATAGTGTGTTGCTGCTGTGCCATCAGTTAATAGCTCAGAATTATCTCTAAAATACACATTATATAAATGTGACATTTGGGGATGAAACTGATGCACAACACGGTATTTAACTGACAAATTATGGTTGAATGTAAATAAAATCCAAATGTTTCAAAATTCAAATGTTTACTAATTGGTTAAAGGGCGAGAGGGAGAGAGATACATAGGTTATGACTAAGAGATAAGGAATTAGCAGTAGCCTAGCAGATCCGATGATACTGGTGTCGTCCTGATTATCTGGACGATGAATGGTTTTCCCTGGAGGAGTCTGGATGTACTGGAGTCAGCCAACAACTGGATCGTAATCCTGCTGGACTGCCAGGTGCAGCGAATTCTCTCGTCTTGATGCGTCCTTCATTCCACTTGTCAGGTATTGGACTCTATTGAATCTGTGGCGATGAACCAACAGAATGGTACAACCAAGACATGGAGTGAGTTGTTCTCCAATGGATCGACGTGCCTCTCACGACGATCCTGTACCTTCCCAACCCTTGTGGCGAATACCCCCTGTTGATGTGTCCTCTGTTGTTATGCTTAATCGAAAAACGATGAGTCTGACATTCAGTGAAGTAGGAAGTGTCAGATTAAATGGAAAGGAACACGGGAATGCAAGAAGGAAACTAGTCGCATTTATTGACAATTTCAAGAGTGACAATTAACAAATACGTGCTTATTCAAGCTGTTTTGGCAATGTACAACATTAATAAAAGTTTTATCCGTTGAATTTTAAGTGTTCATAGTTTTGTCGTGGATAATTGTAAATAAATTCTGAATAAAATAAGTTCTTAATAAAATAATTGAATATAGCGAATGAATTTAAGAGTTTACACAGTCATTTCATAGTCATTTCACGTCTAGTACACAGTTACTTCACAAACCCTTCTAGAAATTGGGAATACACGAAAATTTTAATTTTCTGTAGCACAATGGAAGAAAAAAATAATCGAAGAAATTCCCAAAAAATGGAAGATAAAGAATTCTTTGTAGAATATACTGCTTGTTTTGAATCAAGCTTCCATCGCAATCTGCTGAGTGTGTATTTTAAGGTCAGTCCTTAGTCGGTTACTGGGTATCCTTGCACATGAGGTAATACATATGTGACGGCGTCGGTGCGAAAATAGAAAGGAAATGTAAAATGAACATTAGTGTTTGCATAATGTATATAGTAACTGGCAACTCTGAATGGATAGATAGAAGTTACCTTGATCGAGTGCTTCAGAAATACAAAATTGTGTAGTTATTATGGTGCTGGCTGTTATATAAAGGAACAGAGACTGTGCAGTATGTAACTGAGAATACGTTAATCATTTAACTATTATTATATTGGCAGAATTATCTGCTACATACAGAATGATAGTGTGCTGTGTTGAATGTAAACAAACCAAGTCCGGCGTGCAAGTGTTGCCAACCGACTTTAATCTTCTGTGAACGTTCGAGATATCGAAGCTTCGACATGAGTTGTGGTGAATGTCACAAACCTGTCCGTCGGCAAGAAGCATTAAGTAAAATTCAGTGCGGAATGTGCTTTAACTTCTGGCATGCTAAATGTGCTCATTTAAAAGAAACGGATGTTGAGTATTTTAAAAATGAAACACAGTTATGGTTTTGTCAAGTTTGTCAAAAGAAAAGGCGTTCTAGTATGCATAGTGATACATATGAATCAGTGTATAGATCTCTCGCTGAAATCTATTCACTTCTTCAATGTTTGAAAACTGAAAACGGGGAAATAAAGAAAAATAATAGTGAAGGGGAAAAAGAGCTAGAGAAATCTTTGGATCTTACGCACGAAAAGCTTGATGAGATTATGATGACTTTCAAAAAGCAATGCGAAAAAATAAGTGAGTGTACGAAAGTAATATAACAGTTGAAAGATGAAAATTTGCAGCTTAAAAACAACTAGAAAATCCTCAAATTGAAGTCGATGAATTTGAACAATACGGTAGAAGAAATGTAATTGAAATATACGGTACACCGGAAAAGCAGAATGAAGACACATATGAAATTATGAAGCATATTGGTAGGGTATTAGATGTAGATATTAAGCGTGAATCAATTGATGTCTGTCATGGGCTTAAAAAACTCCCTTATCAAACAGCTGGAGGTATTATTGTCAAGTTTATAATAAGGGAAGATAAAGATAAATTCCTTGCGAGGAGAAAAGTAAAACTTGAATTTAAATCAATTGGGTTATATGAGCAAAGGTATAGTTTATATTATTCAAATTCTAACTACCAATGTAAAAGGATTTTTAGACATGCTAGGAAAGTGAAACATGAAAAGAATTTGGCTTATCTATGGGTTCATAATATTCGGCGAAATCTTCTGAAAAAAATCAAGGGAGTCCAGTAATTCAATTAAAAATTATGGAAGATCCTGTAGCATTGTCGTAAGCCATGGAACTGAGAAAATCTTTGAACATTTGTTAAAGTTATGTGAACGGATAAGATAAATGAATTAAATATACATTTTCAAAATGTTAGGGGTTTAAGAACGAAAACTTACGATTTATATTTAAGTACTGTAGAGTGAGATTTTGGTGTAATTATTATGGCAGAAACTTGGCTTCAAAGTGACATTAATGGTTCTGAAATATTTCACAGTACTTATAAAACATTTAGAAAGGATAGAGTAGGCAAATAATGTGGTAGAGTACTTATAGCAGTTATAAATCATTTGGTTACAACCAATATAAAAATAGAAAATGATCTTGAGAACTTATGTGTTAAGGTCAATGCATATGGCAAAACTTTTTATATAGTAACTATATATATTACACCTGGTTCACTTTTAAGCCATTATTCAGATTTTTATAAAATATTTGAAGAACATTGTTCTTTAACGGAAAATAATATCTTAGAAGCTGGTGACTTTAATATGCCATTAATTAGTGGTGTGGATTACGATCTTTTGAATGGGAATATGCACTGTAGATCTTTTGCTAATTTTATAATTTTACATAATATGTTGTCCCTAAATAATATAAAAAACTGTAATTCTAGAACAATAGATTTAGTCGTTAGTAATATTGGAAATGATATTGTCGTACAAAGATGCGAATTACCACTTATAAAAGACTTGCATCATCCTGCACTAGAAATAAATATTCCATTCAGGGGTCATGGCAGTATGTTGAAGAATGAAGGAAACTTTATTTTCAATTTTCATAAAGCTGATTTTTTAAGAATGTATCAATTAATTCGAGATAAAGAATGGACTATCTTAAGACAATTTGATAACATCGCAACAGGATTCAACAGGAACTTTTTATACGATAATGCGTGAAAGGATTACTAATACAGTACAAAAGAAACGAGAATATAGTGTTAAAAATTATGCATGTTGGTTTACTAAAGAGATAATTGGTATGTTAAAATTAAAGGAGTACTATAGAAAACATATGAAACGCTCTGCATATAATAGTGAAATGTATAAAATAATGAGAAGGGATTCAAAGAAAAGTATACGTAAAGCGTGTGAATACTATGTTAAAGAAAGTGAGAAGGGAATTAAAGAAAATATAAGGTCACTTTGGTCTTTTATAAAAGGTAAAAGAAATAGCAGTAATTCTAGTAATAATGTTATGACGTGGAATGGTACTCTACTGGATACAAATAAACAAGTAGCTGATGGTTTTGCAAATTATTTGCGATCAGTATACGATAAAAATGTAGCATCATGTAACTATTCTGACCCCATACTTTGATAATGGATAAAATCTCAGATGAGGGACATAAAAGAGCCACTAAAAGTTAAAACCTAAGAGAGCATGTTGACCGGATGAAATTCCTCCACATCTGATAAAAGCATGTTCCGAAATTTTACATCAGCCATTGATTACATTATTTAACTTGGTAATTAAAACACAAACATTTTCCAATATTTGGAAAACAACTAGGTATCACCAATCTTTGAAAGTGGGGATAATAGTAAAGTAGAAAATTATCGGCCAATAGCCATAGTTTGTGTACCGGTAAAACTTCTTGAACAACTATTATATGATCGTATTTTCAATCACATAAAAAGGTACATCTGTGAAAATCAACATGGATTCTATCCTGATCGCGCAAAGTTAACAAATTTACTTAATTCTATCCAATTTGTTCACGAGATTATTCATAATCATAATCGTGTAGTTGTAATATATATTGATTTTACAAAGGTAAAGGTCATGACATACTTATTACAAGACTTTTGATCTTATAATTTTCATCAGAGTTACTCAAATTATTTATATCATACTTGAGTCAAAGAAAGCAATATGTAAGTTTCAACAATCAATATCAATTTGCTATAATATTAATTCCGGAACTACCACAAGGCTCAAACTTGGGACTCTTATTATTCTTACTCTTTTTAAATGATCTGCCAAGGTATGTTAATAACTCAAAATGTGTATTGTATGCAGATGCTGTTAAGTTGTATAAAGAAATACAAACGAATTCTGATCTATTAAAACTGCAAGAAGCTTTAAATAACGTATATACATGGAGTATAAAAAATAAATTAAAGTTTAACATTATAAAGTGAACGTTTATGATATTTAGAAAACAAACAACTGTAACTGAAACTCTGCCACATTCAATAGGAAATCAATATTTAGAGAGTATACTTACGTATAGACACTTGGGAATTACATTTAGCAGCGAAATGCCATTTAATAAACACTTTTCGTTGATCACGCAAGATGTTTTCAAGCAATTGGGGTTTGTAATCAGAAGCACTAAAATGTTTACGAACCTAAATGTCATTGGAACTCTTTTAACTCTAGTACTACCACAATTGGAATATGCGTCACTGAACTGGGCAGCTAAATGTAAAACTCAAGAAAATCAGATAGAAGCAATACAAAAAATATTCCTAAGGTACTTATATTATAAGAAAACAGGACAGTCTGCTCTGGTAAATAGGATATCTTACTCTAATTTGTTACGTGAATTTAATTATATTAAACTTTCTGCTAGATGTATCTCTGCACAAGAAATACTCTATGTCTACACAAAATAGTAAATGGCATATTTGATAATAATGAATTTTTAGGGTACATTAAATTTAATATAAGTGAGAGAACGTTATGAACAATAAATCTGTTGAGGTATAGAATATCCAAAACAAATACATACAATAGTTCACCATTGGTCAGAATGTGTAAGCTGTATAATAATATAGCACAAAATGTAAAAGAATTTGACCTTAATCTTAACCAGCAAGCGTTTATAAAATTAATCGCAAATATTTTTTACTGAATAATTGTACAGAATAAAATAAATATAGGCGTAATTATGGACATTACCTTTGTATTGATGTCTTCTTGCTTGCAAGTATATGTGCGTGTACTTACAGATGGTGATCAGAAAAATGGAAACATCTGAACGAAATTGCAACTTACCAGATTAATATGGTGTCGGACCACCTTTCGCCTTCAGATCAGCCTTGATGCGACGTGGGATGGAGGCAAAGAGGTCGTGAGTGGTAGCAAGTGGAATTTTACACCATTCCTCGTGCAGGGCATCGGCCAGTTCTGTGAGAGAGGATGGAGGTGAAAATCTTCACCGGAGTCTTGTTTCCAAGACGGACCACAGCTGTTCAATTATGTTGAGATCTGGAAATTGGGCGGACCAGCGGATGTGTTGAACTTCATCCCGATGTTCCTCAAACCACGCTGCAACAACGCCAGCTGTGTGAATGGGTGCATTATCATCCTGGAAGATGGTGTCATTGTCCGGGAACAACATCCGGACCATAGGATGCAGGTGGTCTCCTAAAATTACGACATAATCGTTGGCAGTGATTCTTCCGCTAAGTGTGATTACAGGACCCAATGAAAATCAAGATATTGCGGCCCACAGCATCACCGAGCCGCCGCCATGTTTCACAGTTGTGCGGAGACACTACAGATCATAAGCTTCTTTGGGCGTTCTCCACACATAAACACGGTCCGTGGTTTTGGAATAGGGTAAAGGATGACTCATCCGACCATACCAAACGTTTCCAGTCCTCAACGGTCCAAGTTTCATGGTCGCGGCACGATTTGCAGCGTGCGAAAGCGTTATGGTCCCTGATGAGCGGTTTAGCCCGTGCAACACGACCCCGTAAGTTCATGTCATGTAATTCGCGGCGGACTGTGATTGTCGAAACAGGGTGGGGGAGGTGTTGATTGAGTTCCTCCGTCACTTGCTTCGCAGTGGCACGACGGTTCTGCGTGACAATGCGCTTTAACACCCGGCGTGACCTGTCACTCATGATTTTCTTCCGCACACTGTTCCGCTTCCCCGATGTGGTTTTCCCGTGTGTTGTGTAGGCCGTCATCACCTTCGACACTGTCCCACGCGACACACCTAACACAGTAGCAACTGCCGTCACACTCACTCCACATAACCGCGCACCAACAATTTGCCCTCTTTGAAAATCTGAGAGGTCTCCCATTTTACACTATCTCCGTCTGCTGCAGCCACTGGACACTGCTGTTCCACTGCGCCTGACGTAGTATGGAGACCGACCTAACACACCACCACCAGCGGTCCAGTGCTGCGGACGCCACGACACCACTGCCAACTCATACATCTGACATGTTGCCAACTACAGGCGTTTCCATTTTTCTGATCACCATCTGTATATATGTATTCATATAAAACCTATATACCTGTAGGGTATGTACTTCAATATGTGTATCTGGAAATATTCAGAAACAGAAACCATAACTGTTGTTTATAGCGATATCTATTATCTACCTTTGTCTATCTGACAAGTAAACCTTACGTTTGGGTGAATCGAGATGCTGACTGAGACACATATGAGAAAGTAGTACTAAATGTGGTCAGTATTTCAGTGAAGTTGTAGGTGCGAAGCTCCAGGAGTTTAGGAGATACAGCTACCAGAACATCACATATAAGTACAGAATAGTCTTCATACAGTTGGAGTTAAAAGCTCTGTAAGACCTCTTGTAACGACAAAAGGTGAATAACAAATATATGGGTACATATTAGGACTAGGGGGAAGTCATATAGTAAGGGTATACCTCACGGTGGCCATCTTGAAATCCGCCATTTTGATTTAAGTTTAAGTTTTTTAAAATAGGAATAGGGTCATGTGATATATGATTTAAGGCGCAAATTTAATCAGAAGAACAATGGTAACGTTAATTTTGATTTACGCGCAATTGGTAAAAAATTACAGGGAAATTAAATATTGTTGCAGCATATGTATTAGTCCGTTGCCCCATCTTGTAAATTTTGTGTTAATGATAATAATTAAATAAAAAGCAGGTGGATAAATATTAGGTCTATGGTAAGAGTTGCCTTGATGGCGGCCATGTTCAAATCCGCCATTTTGAATCAGATAAAAGTTTTAAACCAAACGCATAACATTGACACCTTATTAATAGCAAATTTTACCATAAATCCAACGGCATAACCATTTTTGCTTTATCATTAACCAGCATTTGTTATCGCATAAGCAAGTTGCTAATTTAAGGAAAAACGACCAAAGTGGAATTGAGTCATAATTAACTTGGGACTTCCAGAAAAGTCCTCAATTAGTACAATCAATATGTAGTTCAGAAAAGAGTGCATGACTTGCACAAATGCTCTACTCACAGTGAGCACACCTGACAAAGCCAATCGAGTTACACTTGACACATTTGTCGTTAACAATTCCGTCAAAGCAGTAGTCGTAAGAAGCGATCCATTTAATTTTGTGCTGGTTAATGATAAAACAAAAATGGTTATACCGTTGGAGTTATGGTAAAATTTGCCATTAATAAGGTGTCACTGTTATGCGTTTTGTTTAAAACTTTTGTCTGATTCAAAATGGCGGATTTGAACATGGCCGCCATCAAGGCAACTCTTACCATAGACCTAATATTTATCCACCTGCTTTCTATTTAATTATTATCATTAACAAAATTTATAACGTGGGGCAAAGGAATGATACATATGCTGCAACAATATATAATTTCCCTGTAACTTTTTACCAATTGCGCGTAAATCAAAATTAACGTCACCATTGTTCTTCTGATTAAATTTGCGCCTTAAATCATGTATCACATGACCCTATTCCTATTTTAAAAACTTAAACTTAAATCAAAATGGCGGATTTCAAGATGGCCACCGTGAGGTATGCCCTTACTATATGACTTCCCCCTAGTCCTAATATGTACCCATATATTTGTTATTCACCTTTTGTCGTTACAAGAGGTCTTACAGAGCTTTTAACTCCAATTGTATGAAGACTATTCTGTACTTCTATGTGATGTTCTGGTAGCTGTATCTCCTAAACCCCTGGAGCTTCGCACCTACAACTTCACTGAAACACTGACCACATTTAGTACTACTCTCTCATATGTGTCTCAGTCAGCAACTCGATTCACCCAAACGTAAGGTTTACTTGTGAGAGAAATGTTCCTTGCATTTTTGTGTTTTTGTGTTTTTTGTATTTTTATTATCAATTAATTTTTATAACTTACTAATCTAGTAATTTTTCCTTTAATGTATATAATAGATTGTAAGAGTCTTCTGTAAATGGAGAATGTTCTCTGTTGAAGGTAAATGAATAAATAATATCGCTATGAGTGACATGTGCTCTAAAGTGTTAGTTTTAAGTGATGTAATTATAGTGCTCTGGAGGATGGGAAAAGAGAAGTAGGAATAAAAATAAATTAATTATAACTAATACAAATGATTATAGACGTAAATATGAATTATATTAGAAATAAAAAATCATAATGAAATAAATAAATATCTCATAATTGTAGTGAAATCTAATATATATATAGAACGTGACTAACACGCGAGAAGACAGAACGTTTTATTACTATCTAGCTAACCAAAGATAGTAAAGTTAGACAACACAATAAGGATACAGGTTTCAGCTTGAGAGAAATGATCATTAAGTTACTTAGGCTTGAAGCGTCCGTTGACTGGAAAAATATCCAAAATTTGGTCATATACTCGCTGTAATCAAACTATAGAAAATCAGTATTGTAAAACTATTCACGACTTGCAACCTACAATCCTAACAAATATATACATTATTATTGTCTTCATATTCCTTCTTAAATCTTGACATCTTCGGGCAACGAATCCTGGACATCGATCATGGCATCGAAACCTGGACATCTAAAGGGATGGACCATGGTTGTTGCAGTCTTGACTTCGATCTTCTTGCATCATTTTGATGTATACAACTAAATATCAATTTATATATCTGACGCTAGTTTTCTCTACTCTTCACATACTCACATTTTGAGCGAATAAAAGCAAGACACTTCTGTTGTCATACATCGTCCTAGCAAATAGAATGTTACAAACGTTGAAGATACCAACATGTTCTTAATTTGTTAACAAGGCTAGTTGAAAGTAAATAACCTGGAAATTTGAAAATTCATTACCAACTCTTTGAAGATCTCAAAGTTTTGAATCTTCCAATCTCGCGGTTTTGAATCTCGCGGTTCAAATACCATAATTACGTAATTAGATGGTAAAAATGACCATTGGCAATTTTCGCTTCACCTGGCTTCAATGATGATAGTCAAACGTAGTCAGGCATTCCAACATAGTCAAAAATTCACATCAAGCAGCACCTTTAATAGCTTTGTGTACGACACCTAAAGGAGTTAAGATTTCATTCGACTGATTAACCAAGGCATCTGCTTTTATATCCCCTACGGTACCTTTATGAATACTAATCTTATCATTAATGGCAGTGTTACATTCGAATTTGGGTATTCCTGTTGTGGAATTCTTTCCTATACTTGCCCAACTTGGTACAATTTCGGCAATTACAATATCTGAAGAGTAGGGATAAAAGTTTCTATTTCTTTCATTGTCTGATGGGGCTGAAAATCTCTTCAGTTGGTAGTCTTTGATGGTCTTCGATCCTCGTCCTCTTCTTTTTAATCGCATGGTCTTCCGTGCAGACGTTGATGGGCATCTCCTGATCAAATTCTTCAAGATGGTCTTACTCTTCTGTGTTTTTTAAATAAAACTTCCTCAATCTCTGGATCGCTATGCTGTCATTCTTATGAGATCCTGTACTTAACATAATAGGAATTTGGAACTTCCACTCGTCCAAATATTCCTGGACTAATGAATTTCCCAGGAATGTTTTGGCATGTCCTTTCTTTCTTGCAGTAAATAATATCCAAACTTTTCTCCTTCCGTGAAAGGAGATTTCGTATACTTCTTATCAAAAAATTTGGTCGCCGTTTTATATAGCTTGTAAAGATTTTCTTGCGCTTGGACAATCATCTTATTTAATTGTTGTAAACGAATGGCATTATCTTCGTATTGAGACTGGGTGTTTAAAATTGCCATATGAAGTAACATAGGTTTAAAACCAAAAACACATACGAATGGTGAAATTTGAGAATAGAAGTTCTTGGTTACATTAAGCGAAAAAAGCTATGGGCTGTAACAAGTCAATCCACTGGCTTAAATTTTTGTCACAAAATGCCGATTTTAGTCTTTGTTCTATTTTTGAATACTAATTTCACAAACCCCATAATTGTAATGCCCATGAACATTCACTATAAGCATGTTAGCTCCATTCATAGCAATTAATTCTTTGAATAGTCTACTAGTAAATGAACTACTTTGTCTAAAACAATTTCAAAGAAAATCACATATTTTAAAATTAATTTATGGTAAAGAAATGAAGCCAAAGTGCTTGCAGTAACATCAGGAATAAAATCAGCAATTCTGTATCTTGTCCAACTTTCTACCACAACCACTAGACATTTATGATTTAACATATTATTGGGAGAATAATTCCCACCTACATCAAATGTGCAAACGACAAAAGGGCGGAACTGAGGTATAAGTAGACAATGTACCATACAGAGAACCAATTTTCGATTTTGGGATCTGACACGTTCTACACTCACAACATTTCCAATATATATATTTCTTCATGTTAGAAAAATAAACTATTATTACTAACATATCATAGGTGTTAGAATACCCAGAATGAGCTGATCATAATACAGATGTATGACAAGGATTAGAAACCTTTTAACGTAGAGAAATAAGAACTGCAAGTAAAAATTTTATGCCTTGAGATATATTCTGTCTTCTGCTTAAAATACCACCCTTAATAGTAAAGTATAACTATTGATTCAATTCGTGCGATTTCAAGACTTCTATCTTCTTTTTGTTCCAACCAAGAAAAAATATCTTTGAAAACATGATCTTTAGGTTGCTCTGTTGAATCATTAGGTTCATGTAAGATTGAAACTTAATTTTGTATATCCTGATTTAAAAAATCTCGGACCTCCTTTATCCTTTTCCCCATCTTTCAGATCTGTAGGGGGTTTGAAAAACGTGAAATACCGTTTTCTTCTATATTACAGGAGCCACTAATATGTGAAATAATAAAATTGTACGATTCAATTTCAGTTAACCATCTGGAAATTTTATTGTATTCTTTCCTTGTTTCATATACAATAAACTATGACAATCGGTCTTCAAATAAAAATAAGGAATGCATGAATGCTAGCTGGTATGGGTGTAATTTTCTTTCGCTAGGAAACGTTGCATGACTACAATACCGAATAGGAAGTAGTTTGGTGTCGCCAGGTGAATTTTGAGTTTGCTTTAACAGTCGAGCGAGCGCGATATTTGAACCATCAAAATAGATATAGAGAGGACAATCAGGCTTTTATCTCATTAAACAAGGAGCTGAAATGATGGTTTGCTAGATATTATTGATGTTGTCTCTTTCGTTTTTTAGTAGAGAAAAGGACCATCGTTTTTTAGCAATGAAAGTAAAACTTCAGCCAATTGACTGAAATTGGGCAAATAGGAACGAACAAAATACGCCAATCCTTAAAAACGTTTGATCTGCTTCTTTGTTTTCGTACGCTTGTGATTGGCGATCGAGATTATAATTCTTTTGAAAATAGACGAGACATCTTTACCAACAGTGTGACCAAGAACATGTAATGTGTCCACTTCTACACAAAATCTATAGGCAATTGATTGGTTGAATTAAGGGTTAACAATCTTGACTCTGGAAATCTAGAATTATTGGGACCTGATAATCAATGGATTAACCACGTATTACCCAATTCAACCTGCTCCTTTATCCAACCTATACACTTTCATGTAGTGTAATGTCAGAGTATATCCTTCAGTATTACGTACTACCTATCTATTTGTTAACTTCATCTGTACTTCAATAATGTAGCTTAAGAAACTTAAAGAGAAAATGATTTCTTTATAACCTGTAACTTCTGTAATTCACTTCACGTATGTCATCTAAAGTAAAGTTCGTCTCTCTTGAAACTATGAAGGAATCTAGTGAAACATGACTCACATTTAAATTGATGAAATAATATCACATAATCGTTGTGTACATTTGGAATATGTATTTATGTGTTCGTTCTAAAATATTACTCTAGGCTCTCCAATGTGTCTTGTGCTTCTTTTATACATCATGGTATTCGCAAAGTTTCATTTAGCTATTATAATGCAATTGAACTCATATTGAACGTTCATACTGTTTTATATGTAACAAGTAATCCTAATAACCTGGGAGAACATTCATCCATTTAGCTCTATAATTAAAATATTTTGAAATTTAACCATATTTTTATAGAAACATTTTATTCCTTTATAATGTGGTGTTTATACGACGACTCTAATTTAAAATTAACAATTTAATGCATCTTCTAATGGATGTATTCTTGGAATTACACTTTAAAGCTAAGATTTTGGAAGTGCATCTTGGTGTGGATTTCCTCATGAAAATTGACCATTGAAACCCTTACATACGAAATCCTTACACATTATTTTTAAGGTTTGTCTGTTATAAAGCACTAGATTAGTATTCCTTAATTTGTACTTTCGACTACTATACTTAGTTTATGCCCTTCTTATAGGAAACAGTTGTTCTGACATTGTAATATAAAAACATTCAAGAGATGTTTAGCCATGTATGCATTAGATGTTGATTTCAAGCATAAAATTTTCTTCAGCTGTAGATTAAAATTTGGTTTCTTATCAGTTTCACTTCTGACGGAAACTATATCCTGTTTCTTTCTCGATCATCGGTAACATATCTTTTGATATTGAAATGAAAAATACAGTTTCACATTTGAAATTAAATTAGCTACTTCTTAATTTCTTTACAGGCTTATAAAGTATATAAAACAACATAATTCAACTGTATTTTCCGAAATTTTATGTCATATTAAAGAATAAATACATTAATAGCTTATTTCCCCTTTCAATGGCATTTAAATATATGCATTGGTTACCATAGTTGTTCACATCACTCTCTGCTAGAGGTATCAGCTTTCACATTCAGAGATTTATGTCGTGTAAAGAAAGAAAAACATTCATATATACATTCTCTGTCAATCTCTCTCTGTCCCTCTCTTTTTCTTTCTCTTCCACACACATGTACATGCACGCATGCCAACTTACAGAATCTTTATTCGAGCGTATATACCTGTATTTAGCGTATTCGCTTTAATTTAGTAAAAATAAATCTTCTCAGTTTAGTAAGAAAAGTACTGTGATTGTGGACTACTTGGACACTGAAGGAACTTTTTAGACCCATGCCAAAAATTCGTTATTCACCCCCCTTATACATTGCAATGTTGAGTGAGTTCAGAGTTAAATTAGTTAGATGGGATCATAATGCAGGCGTACACACGTTGAAACTAGCTCTTTCGTAGGCTACTAAGTAAGGCATTGGTGAGAAAGATCGCGGACGGAAAGAGTTATTTATTGACCACCAAACTTTTATGTATGGACACTCTTTGCAAGGAAGTTTATCCAATGCTAAGTAAATACAGAAGGAATTACATATAGACTAATGAAACTGAGAGATTTTGTATTTCTCGTTGATGAACTTGATTTCGGATTTATTGTGAAATCCAATATATCCATGCATGGGAGGACTGTCATTGCTGTCGAAGACAATCTTTCCTGTCGATACTGGATGAAGACTAGATTCGCTGCTAACGCAAACAAGAATAATGTAGCTGTAGAAGGTAATGTAATCAGAGATTACAGCCATTACACATGATAGTACCTCTTAACATGACAAAGAGATGAGCCAAGGAGACATCATGGCTGAATTTCGGAAATATAAAATTTTAGAAGAATTTCCCAACTTTAATTTTGAAGTTTCCTTCTGAAGATTTCGTACATTGAAATTCCCATAAAAACATAACATGTCATATTAAGAATTATGAAATATACACATGTTTACTAAAATTATTTATATTAATATTAATAACAAAACATATCAGAAAATAAAATTAATACTGTTACATGCGTTTTACAAGATCACTTCTTATAAATAACCTTTACGCCAAATATTAAACTCATACCATTAAACAAAAAGTTATAATACTAAAAATATGTTCTTCCGAATTCCTTTTCCTACTCAAGTGTTAAAAATAAGTATACATAGATTGTTTAAAATGTCGTGGACCATGATACATTATACTAAGGTATAATGGAAGACAGTACATAATATTCTCAAAAACAATAAGAGATAAGGGTACAGAAATAAAGAAGGAACAATTCAATTAAGATTCATGACTCATTTACATTTTTATAAAAAAACGCCATTATTAGCGAAAAAGATAAAACCTGAGCAATTTAAAGAAACGTTGAATTTCTTTCCTAATTGTGTAACTGACTTATCCGTATGATTATGCTAATTCACTTGAAAACTTAAATTAACGTATTTCATTATCAAAAGAAAAGTTTAAGAACGGATTAACAGGGGAAGAGGCAAGTCATTAGGATTATGATAATCATGGATTAATATGTAAAATTTTCAACTTAAAAACTTCAGAGAATACACTGAATTTTATAACAAAACATGTTTGCTTCAATTGGCAGATATCATTTAAAATTTCAATGAGACAGAACTTATTTTCATGGTATTTTAGTAGCCCTGGATTGCTCTGTGATCCAATATAAAAACAATAAATGAAATAATAGAATTAAGTGAGTAAAATGAATTTCTCTTTGTAGAAAAATAAATAAGTTTTGAAATTTATAAATGTTCAAATAAATATGCGGTAGCAAACAATAAGATTTTAGAAAATCATGATCCTAAACAAAGAGTTCTTACGTAGTGTATATTCGTCTAAATCATGAATATAGATGGGTTATGCATAATCATATGCCTTATATGGAATTTAAATTGAAATATGTTGTTAGAGCAAATGAGGATCAGCAGAACATTGCACATAGAAGATGAATTTTATTATCGATACATACTAGAGGTTGATTTAGAATGTTAATTAGAAGTTC
This sequence comes from Thermobia domestica, assembly GCF_964235325.1. Taxonomy (NCBI): domain Eukaryota; kingdom Metazoa; phylum Arthropoda; class Insecta; order Zygentoma; family Lepismatidae; genus Thermobia; species Thermobia domestica. The sequence continues at coordinate 244,899,577 of NC_137456.1, read as the reverse complement.
TTAATAAACATTGAGATTTGTCATTAACTCCTAAAATATATAAAATATAAAAAATGAAAATTATTAACAACACATTACGATAATGAGAATTATGTACTCCATTATCAAAATATAAAGTTCTCCGTATCTCTAGATCTTAAACTGAAAAACACACATAAGATATTAGCATTTAAAAACATTTAAACAGTGAAAGAAATATATAGATTTAAATATAAAAATTTTATAAAAAGCAAAAGTGATTTTGAAAAAGATATCTACAAATTATCATATAATAATATCTTTGGCAAGGCAATGGAGAATATAAGAAAGAGAGTAGATATCAGTCTGGCATACAATAAAAATGTAGCGGAAAATTTAAATGCAAAAACTACCTTTAAGACAGAAAGATACTTTCTAAAAATCAGCTTCAATTCATACGAATAGATCTCATATAACTTTTAGCAAGTTTATTTATGTTGGAATGCCAGTGTTACATATATTTAAAATCTGTCTATATGATTTCAATTCCAACGTGGTAATGAAAATATGGAGATAAATTTTTAATGAAGTATACTGATTCTGTTATAGCGCATATAGAAACGGATAATGAATATGGAGATATGAAAGATATGTATAATAATTTCGATATACCTGATTAGATGTCCTTAAAGATGTTGGAATAGAGATTGTAGGTATTAAATAAAAAAAAATATGCTATTAAGAAAAAAATAGAGATAATGTAACAGATTAAAAGAAAACGGAGCATCAATTAAGAAAAGTAAGAAGAATAAAGTTGAATATTGTCAAATCAGAAATAACATTGACGTATTCATAATGATTCTTTCTTAGGAGATTATTAATTATACAAAATAAGAATAAAAAATTTCAGGAATCGTGATTTAATAGCGAGATTTATCTATAATAATGTGGTTGAAATGTAACTATGGTCAAAATGAGTATATCTGAATGCACTTCTAGTAGAGCTGCAGGAATACCTCCATAAATCAACATTTAAATCAAGAAACTGATATAAGAGGGATATTCCTCAAAAAATTGTTTGTAACATGAATTTGTACGTAATTTATAACTATGGTAACAGTGACTGATCTATTGGTGCGAATATAAAATTTCTGTATTCAGGATGATAAAAATCATACGTAAAAAACGTTTGATATTTTAGTCTAATATTGACAAGATAGACAAGATAGCTTCATCGTAAGGAAAACAAGTTGACAAGAATGATTTCTTCACTGTACTTTGCCAATTACGTTTAGTTGTTTTTAATGGAAAATTCGCTCTACTTCTGATTTTGGCGATCTTCTGTTATGTTTAATTAATAATTGAAATATTAAAAACGAAACTTTTGTATATGAGTGTACAATTAAGAACATTTCATCAGTGTTATACGGAAGAACATAACGTTAGACTGTCATAAGACAAACAACTTTCAAAGAAAAAACCCACAACAAAAATAAGTAACAAGGACTGCTTACGTACAAGTTGTTTGTCACTCTCTCAGACCAGTATAAAAGCTTAAAATTTTGGAAGTATTTATCTTTCAATCTTCATCATTCTTTGTCTTCGCTACTCCGTCTTTGAAGCTTCGACGAAGATGGTCAACATCGAGCTGAGAGAGAGACCTCCGTTGTGTGTAAGTTATTTACCTATTGAATAATTCAAGTCTCTTAGAAGAAGTAATTTCTTCAGGCAGGTTCCTGCTATGGCCTCAAGTATATCAGCTCTTAAAGCTAAATTCATCATTTGTTAATGAATTAATATTGTAATATTTGCAGACCTTTGAGCTCACTTAATATTTGATTTGATAATATCACGTCTGCACATTTGTAATAGATGATATAGAAATCTCTTGTAATAAACATATACATTGAATTTCTCTTTCTTTCATATACTACCAAATTATCGTTTAGCTGTTAACTTGAGTAGTAAGATACTAACCACTATACTCACCCAATTCATTTTTTTAAATTAAACATGGCTTTCCCTAGCGAACAATAGAGACTAATCATTCAAAAGGCGTATTAGCATTTGCTATGCCGATAATAAGAGGCCTACATTATGAAAATACTTCTTCATGAGCATTGAAATACTACATGTATACATGTCTCTGCATGTCTTAATGGTTTCTGGCTTACATTTCTATTTGGGCTTTAAAACTTAGTGCAAGAAATATTTACAAAATGGCTCGCAGACAGCACAACAAAAATACATCGTCCAGTGCTCCTTCTGTTACTTTCCCTACGTTTATAGATACCTTTTCAAATTCCGACGGTCAAGACGCGGAAACATTCATACAGAATTTTGAAAGATTTTCCTTATTACATAAATTGAATGAAGACACCCAGAACCAGGTCTTCAAACTTTGGTTGACACAGTTTCCAGCGCTTTGGCTTAATAGAAATGAACAGTATTTAAGGTTGTCGTGGTCTGCATTGAAGGACAAATTCTTGGAACAGTTTTCTCCCTCCTCTTCTTCCCTCGAGGCTACACTCTTATTTCAGAAACAACAACAAAACAAAGATGAGAAGCTCCTTCCGTTTCTATATGAAAAGTATGATCTGTCTCACCGCATTTCTCCCCCCATGCCTTTCAAATCGTTTTTGCTGCAAACGATCATATCCCTTCAACCACGTTTTGTACCGCTCTTTGCTCAACATCAATTTGATAACTTTTCGCAATTAATAGCAAAAGCACAAATAATAGAAATTTCTGATGCATTGTTAAGATATAGAACTGAGGAGGAAAACAAACATGTAAAATTCCATGATTCTGCTACCTCCACTCCCTCCCCTTCTCTTTCGTCCGAAGTACAGTTAAACAAGATTTCAAAACAGCTCGAGGCGTTACAAGTAAGTTTAGCCACGCGAGATGAAGCAACACAGGTCATTGCAACTGTTTCAAAACAACAACTTGAGGAAAATAAGCAAAATCAGTATCAAAGAAATCTAGACGTGCTTCTCCTCACAGGTATAATAATAAACAAAACGGTGAAACTAGACAAGCTTCTTCTCAAGGTAATAATAAGAAGAAAAATAGGTTTTCAAATGGCAAGCCAATTTCTAGACGATTTTATCAACAGTATTATGCTGTTCCCCCTTTTCCGTATAACATGCCACCATTTGGGCAGCCTTATGGCTCTTTCTTTCCCCACAACGCCTTTCCAGCTTTAGAATATGCACCAATGCCAAAAAACGGGGATCAATAGGGGCTGGGCACCCTGCATCTTTTTGGTTTCCAACCCCGCAATTAAATCAAACTATACCAATATATTCACCTCAGAATTTTATGTCAAATAATTTCTTGCATGGAAATTCAAAATTAAATCCGGAAGCTCCATCCTTTATACCATCTGCAAATACACACTTGCAAACAACCTCTCAGAGTGCAAACACTCTTCAAGTTAAGCATTCATTTGACTTGCCGTTCAAGTCGAATTCCAGTCAAGGGTTTCATGATAACATTTCTCCGTTACAGATTCATTCTATTACTAGTAGTACCAACTATGAAAATGTTAAGCGTACAATTGGTACTCAATATGAATCACATGCCGTTCCTCACATACCGTTCCGCCTACTCAAACAAATACTAAAGTAACAGTGCCTTTGATATTCAAGAATCAACTTCCTTATGTAACTGGTTCCATTTTAGACCAGCAATATAACTTCTTACTAGATACAGGTGCTATGACGTCACTAATCCATTACTCTTTGGTACCGCGAAATTGCAAGATATTTCAATTAGCTACTAAAGTTTATGGCATAAGTTCGACACCTTTACACTTGACAAAAGCAGCCTATATTCCCATAGTTATATCTGGTAAAACTTTTCAGGTTTTATTCCGTATTTCACCTATAGCCAACATTCCCATTCTACTTTCCAATAAATTCCTAACTAATCATGAGGATAACATTTCGTACCAAGCTAACACGATCACTCTTACCCATTATGGGGACACACAGAGATTTCCCCGGGAAAGTGATAAAGAAACTTCATTGTCAGCTAAAGTCAGTAGAAATTGTAGATTTAACTTCTATGTTCGACAAGGCACGGCGATACCCCCTAATTCAATAAGATATGTACCCCTCACTCTTGACACTCCAGTTTCCAACACGGAATTTATCATTCAAAATCCTGTCATAAAGAATATGCAAGGGTGTGTTTTCATGCAAACTGCAGTAAACTCAAATAATATGTATTTACCAATAGTGAATCCCGGAAATTCTAAACGTTATTTGCAGAAAGGTACTCACATTGCTCAGGGCGCTTTGTTACCAAAAGATACACAAACTGCTCATATGTATCTTATCCGTAAAATTTATGAGCCAACGAAAAAGCAAACACGAGATAGGGTTGCCAAACGCCTAGAAAAAATTAAACCTTATATTGATTACAGTAAATTTAATATAAACCCACATTTAACACAGGAACAGAAAGACAAATTACTTGCAGTATTGAAACGACACCCTACATGTTTTTCTTGGCACAACAAAGATTTTCAGATAATAGATTGTTATTCAGCCACACTCAATGTGGTTGATAGAGAACCATGGACGGTTCCCACCTACACAATACCGTTTAGACTGCGTGCTAAAGTCAAAGAAAAAATACAAGAGATGATTGATAATGGTATCATCTCAAAATCGGATAGCTTTTATAGAAACAATCTGATTGCTATTCCCAAACGGGACTCAAACCAAGTCCGATTAGTTCTAGATCTTAGAGAACTGTCGTCTCGTTCCAAACCTGTAAGTGAATTATCTCCAGGTGTACAAGATATATTAGACCAATTAGCACAGGCTAAGTATAGTATAAAAACTGACATGGAGCAAAGTTTTCATCAGATAAAATTAGATGAAGCAGATCAAGAATTAACTAGCCTCAGTGTTCATCAATTAGGATTTCCACATAGTCTTTTTAAAATGAATACGCTACCACAAGGTTTTCGTACATCCACATTAATTCTACATAGAATTGTCAAAGATATGTTTCGAGACTTTTCCCCCAAAGAATTTCTTTCGTATGTAGATGACTTAATATTTTTTAATAGTACATTTGAAGGTATGCTTAGAGTTCTAGAAAAAGCCTTACAAACAGCCGAGAAATTTGGTCTTTTATTTAGTCTAAATAAAACACAATTTGGTGTTCAGAAATTCAAATTTTTAGGCTATATAGTGGATCAGGGCCATATCTCACAGGATCCTGACAAAGTTAAAGCCTTAACTTCCCTCGAACAACCCCGCACCCCGAAACAATTAAAAGCATTCTTAGCAGCTTTACAATACAATATAATGTTTTATAATAAACTATCAATAGTTGCTGCTCCTTTACATAAATTTGCTGCATCGAAAGACAAAAATTTAAAGTGGACTCCTGAACTAACTGAAACTTTTGACAAATTAAAACAAATGGTTACATCTGCTCCAATATTACAAATTTATAATCCCTCAGCTGAACACATGTTAGTCACAGATGCTAGTTCTGTCGACTGTGCGGCTGCGCTCCTACAAAAATTACCAAATGAAAAACATTGGTCTATTGTACAATTTGCTAGTGCTACTCTCCCACCTAGAGTAAAAGCATATCCTATATATTATGCAGAATTGTTTGCTGTTTTCTTTGCGCTCCGTAAATTTTACAGATACGTAATAGGAGGACATTTTACCATCTTAACAGACAATTTAGCATTAGTAGCTGTTAAGAAAACCACTAATCTTACTGCGCAAATGGTCCGATGGCTAAGTTATATTCAAATCTTTGATTTTACTATTAGGCACATCAAATCAAAACAAAATTCTCTTTGTGACTATCTCTCCAGACATCCTTTGGAATTATCTCCGGAAGAATATGAAGAGATAGAACCGGAAGAACACCCGTATGCTTTTTTGGTTTTAGATAGCAACACCGACATAGCGGAATTGCAACATTTAGATCCCAAATTTTCTAAGATATACAGGGTGTTACAAAATCAAGACACTAATCATCCCAAGTATGCATTTTTGTCCAAACAATATGTCATACAAAATCATAAGTTATATAGGATAATTTATACACCAGCAGGAAACAAATTACGCTTATGCATTCCTGATTCATTGAAGGACACAGTCTTTCAAGAGTTTCACTCAGACACCCATCCTGGCTTTCATAAAATAAAATTTCTCATTAAAGATAGATATTATATTCCTAACCTTCAAAATTGGCTAAGGACAAAGATAAATGGATGCATTGAATGCAATAAGTTTAAACGTAATTATCGCTCAAATGAAATCCATATACAAACCCATCACCCGTCGGCACTTTTTGATACTTGGTTTGTAGACGCCATAGGCAAGCTACCAACTTCTAATGGTTACAATTATATTTACGTTGCAACAGAGGCAGTAACCTCCTTTGCGGTAGCACAACCTGTCAAAGATATGACCACAGATACATTCCTACAATTTATTTATGAGAATATCATTTTGCGATATGGCACACCAAAAGTTATACATATGGATAAGGCTCCATACCACACTGCTATCAAAGTACAAGAATTTTTCAAATCCCTCAATATTCAAGCCAAATATGCATTACCAGCATCACATCGCTCAATAGGATCTGTTGAAGCAACAATTTCAAAAATTCAATCGGCTATTCGCTTTCTTTCAAAATTAAATCATTCATCCTGGTCCCAATACGTATCACAAGCAGTAAGCGTCTGTAATAATACGCCACTGACACAATTAGGTACAGCTCCATTTACGTTACTTTTTGGGCAACAATTTAGGTTTCCAATAGACAATATTTTACAAATTCCTTCACAGAAAATGGATCAAGATAATAGATTGTTGCAAATAGATGAACTTAGATCCTTGGTCCAATTTCATAGGAATAGAGTATTTCAACAGTTGAAATCGGAAGCGCAAACTAAGCCCAGAGATTATCCGTTAGGTAGTCAGGTGATGGTAAAGAAACTATACACAAAAAAGGGTGAATCGCCGTCAATGTCTGAGTTATATACTGGCCCACATACAGTTAAAGCCAAATCATATCACAATAATGAATATATCATAGACATCAATGGCACATTACAGCCCGTAGCAATAGATCGTTTAAAGATCTACATCCCAGATACATCACCAGATCCTGCCTTTCAGGCCAAATATCGTAAATATATGGCTACCAATGCTCCAAAATAATATCATATCTATATATTAGAGATATTTCTCATTTACTACGAATAGTTCTTATATATATATACAAAGTAATTGCTTTCTTTATCATAGAAATGTTTTACATTTCCTTCAGGTAGAGATGAGAGAATTAAAATAAATAAATATATATATATATATATATATATATATATATATATATATATATATATATATATATATATATATATATATATATAGTATTTGCTTTAATATTTAGCATAATTTCTTTCAAGCATAATAGTTAACCATAATTTCTTTGATATTTAGTGTATACTTATTAGAATATGCATTATATTTGTATATAGATAATATATATATCTGTTAATAGATAGCTATTTCAATATTATTTACTTTGGATTAAGTTAATATATATGTCACCCATCCACCTATTCTTTCCCTTCCCCTCTTCATTCTCTCAATAAATGCCACCCGAATATTGAGATAGTACTCACTCCCTCTGCGTCTGATTCACACTCGCTAAGACTCAGGCAACAGAGTTTGACTGACAAGTTTATGGGTGTTAAGTTGAAAACGAATTTCGCTCAAGGATTTATACAATATTTTGACACAAAGAATTTTGAAAGGTATTACTTTCTTTTCTTACAATATTTCAGTGCTTACTTAGGAACACAATAATAGTGTTCAAATATCTTACGAATTTCCAAACTTTACTTAAATATAAAAAAAATTTTCAACAGCCCATAATTCAGATTGTCAGAATTTCTTTTTAACCGACAAAATAAGTTTTCAAATCAGTCATAAGTCACTTAAATTCTGTTACTTCTATATTTCGACTTACAAAAAAAAAGCATTTCCCGTCCTCTACATACTTCTATCAAAATCTATCTAAGAAGTGTACGTAGTTTATTATTTTCAAGCCAGCCACTATGGGATATGTTGCATATGTGTGTATGTGTAATAAAACAAACCCAATTTCCCATTATCCAATTAAAATTCGCGTTTCTTCCCACCCCATATACCATTCCCTTCCCGTTTATGTATATAATTTTGATATTAGATATTAATCTCTCTCTCATCTCTCCTCATCCTACACGGCACCATGCCATCATGTCGTCACCAGCGGCATTCAGCTGACTTCAGCCTCCTGGATGATCTCGTCTCCAGAGATCACAGATGTCTTCATCACATGGACATTCAGTCAAGTTTAACCGCAGACAGCAGTCAATACAGCATTCCTGATACTTCAATTGTCATCAGCAGCATCCCATGCAGTCAACGTTCCCGTTTCCAGCAGGTGTTTCCAGTGGTTCTCCAGCAGATGCCTCATCGAAGTGGACTCAGCATGGACACGAACCAGTCACCTCCAGTGATCCAGTCTCACCTGATGGACCCCAGTTCAATTTCCCATCCACCCCATGTGTATCACTTATTATATTCACAACAAGACGCCACAAACTATCGTCTTTGACTATCGTTTGTGTTACATCTTGTGTTCATCTTCGCTCTCCAGCATCACTGTTTGGTTACTAGTGCCCAAAAAACAGACTTGCAGATGACCAGCGGCAGTATTGACATCTTACGACATCAGTTCGCAGCCAGGGTTTCCGTCATCCGACATGATGTTCAGTGCAGTCATCCCACGAAGAGCTGGCCTCTCAACAAGGATGCTCTCTGTTACGTCGCCCCTGCCTGATCCAGCTCAGTGTGATTCTGTGGAATGCGCAACCATATGAATCAGTACACTCCTGCCCATGGTTTGGTCTCATAAGATGCTCCATCTTCTCAAGTCATCACTCATCGCAGTTCATCATTCAAGGAAGACGTTCCTTCTCCTTTGACCCACTTGCTGTATCTACACTGTCAAGGTTAACTTTCTCTATGACAATGACCTTGGTCTCATGACACAGTAAACCACCACGCTACTATGTTTACAAACACTAGTGTAGTGATTCACGAAAGTGAAAGTGATACTAAAACCACCCAATATCAGTGTCTCTGTTTCAAGTTACAATAACTATATACAGTGAACACTCGCTACTTCGTACTACTTATTGAAATATTAAAAAATTTTATTGCTCTCTTTTAAAATTTGATGACTCTGTATTCAAATAAGAGAACAATCTTAGCAGAAGAGGCTATGTTATGTTTAATTAATAATTGAAATATTAAAAACGAAACTTTTGTATATGAGTGTACAATTAAGAACATTTCATCAGTGTTATACGGAAGAACATAACGTTAGACGTCATAAGACAAACAACTTTCAAAGAAAAAACCCACAACAAAAATAAGTAACAAGGACTGCTTACGTACAAGTTGTTTGTCACTCTCTCAGACCAGTATAAAAGCTTAAAATTTTGGAAGTATTTATCTTTCAATCTTCATCATTCTTTGTCTTCGCTACTCCGTCTTTGAAGCTTCGACGAAGATGGTCAACATCGAGCTGAGAGAGAGACCTCCGTTGTGTGTAAGTTATTTACCTATTGAATAATTCAAGTCTCTTAGAAGAAGTAATTTCTTCAGGCAGTCTCCTGCTATGGCCTCAAGTATAACAGCTCTTAAAGCTAAATTCATCATTTGTTAATGAATTAATATTGTAATATTTGCAGACCTTTGAGCTCACTTAATATTTGATTTGATAATATCACGTCTGCACATTTGTAATAGATGATATAGAAATCTCTTGTAATAAACATATACATTGAATTTCTCTTCTTTCATACACATACCAATTAGCATTAACCACTATACTATATTTTTTTTAAATTAAACACTTCACTTACAAAATTGCTTTCATTACTCCCATTGATATAAATTTTTCGGTAACTGCACCTGGACACTAACACAAACTGATTTTACAATTTGTATTCAACAACATTGTAAAGGAAGACAAATTATATTTTCAGTAATATTTTTACAATTTTCTGTATTATCTAAGAACCACAAGTTATTTAAATTTCTTATATACTTAAAAATATATGTATTTAAATGCTATTTATGTTTTTAGAAAATATAGCAAAATGTTATGTGTTTATAGTAGGTTCGGATTCTTTTTGGTTAAGCCACTCCTTTTACATTTTTTTTTTTTTGCTTCACGATATAGTTTGTTTACAGTCAGATAAGGTTGAAGTTACCGTGAATAACTGTGCAAAACGTAGTGTTAAGACGAGTCAATTATTATAGGTGACACTAAGTTACATAAAGCAGAATAAATCCCTAAAATGATAAGGGCCCGCTATTATTGTTAAAGTAATACTAATAAAACAACATGAAAGTAACAATTATCTAAACAGGAAATTTGACAGTAAATTAATAAGAAAAACAATATAACAAGAGAAGAGTCTAAGTTATCTTGCCTGCATAGCGACACATTATGCCTTAAGTACGTCATATAAAGCTGTTAGATAGGGAAGACACATCCTTGGGAACCACATTTTTGCTCAAATTATCCCCAAACCTACCTAATAACTCTGGAGGTCCTGATACAATTTTATGATTTACCAAATAACGTCCGTCATTTTTCTCTTTCTGTAATTTGGGTAACGAAAATTAACACGTCAATTTGAGGAAAATTTCGATATAAATTCGTCACTAATGATAATATATTAATTTGTATGTGAGTTGCGAATAGAAATAGTGAATCATTCAACTAATGGTCGTCTTATTGTGTACGACTTAGTATCTGCTTTTACTTTACTTGAAATACGTTCTTTTAGTTAACAGCTTTTGAATATCAATTAATTGATCAAAGTAGGGAAGTATTTATATTATTGGACTTCCACGTAGAAGGCCCTACTTGGAATGCTCATACGTTTAACCTTTTTAACTTCTTTAAGTATCAATTTCAATCCATATTTGGTGGGATCAAAAGATCTTCTGTTGTGCGCGATTGACGAGAGCGACGGAACATTGGTAGGAGACAAAAATTTAGAAACTTATTTCCTACAATTTTTCAGAATTTGTTAGTTTTAGTTTATTTCAATCCTTTTCTATCTCATGTATCATAAGTGTTTTTCAATCCTATTACACGCAAATGCATTATTCATGCAACGAGTTATAATTACATTAGTATACATGGTGACATTGGCAGCATGCTCCAAATAATAGAGGATTATTTTAAAATACAGAAGTTTTTCACTCATTAGCTAAGTAATAGAAGCCTGGTTCAGAGTTTGCAGCCCCTATCAACTTTCGTTGGCTGCTTGAGTTGTCACGTAGATCTTTGGTTGGATGACTGTAGGCATACTGAGGACAACAAATGTACTGTAACTGACCGAAAGGGATTATAGTAGTCAGGCGGAATTACAGTGTGCCATCTCCGGCTTGTGATAGTTATATGATAGCGTATGCCATAGCACGAATGTTATTGACACACAACAAAGTAGTATTTCGTGTATGCTGAATCTAAAGTATGTCTAAAATGCATGTTGTGTAGCAATACAGATTCATGGTTTCTGGAAGATTTTTATATGACCATATAACGAGTAGTAGCAATCACTATTCCATGTTGACAAAAATGCCTTGGGTAGACAAACGCCTGACTTTCAACATGTAGCTTCCCATATATATTGCCTTCCACCAAAACTAATCATATCAAATTGTAGATATGAATGCGTACTTTAATTGAAAATATAATGTCATGTAAAAGATGATATAAATAAAAACATATTTATAAAATATTGAACCTTGAACAAATACTTAATAAAATTCCAGCAAAAGTATATAATCTGAATCTAGACAATCTTCATAATACAATCTCATTTTTATCTTATTAAAATATTTTGACTTTGACATGTGTGTACTTATTACAGCACGTATTTCCCAACATACATGACAACACGTTTGTTTTTGTGTGTGGATGGTACATTACACCTAACTCACAAAGCTAAAGTGCACTTGATAGAGTGGGTTCTTAGTTGTCCTGCACAAGCAACTCTGATAACTTCGTTAATGTGTTCGTTTGGAAAGTAATTGATCCTTCCCATCGAACTGAATTTTGACTATCACAGTGGATCGTGAATAGTGGAATCTCAAAATAGAGTGATTTTGTCTTGTGTTATTCACTTTCGGAAGTCAAGCAGTGTCCTGTTGCTCTATACACTAGCCAACTATTGACAACCGCCATATCTTGAGCTCTGATAACTAATGTTAAGTACAACTTCTTGTCACGAACACGTACTAAATATTTGACGCACAATCTATAATGAAGGTCAGCACATCCCATTCCTCTGTCCTCCATAACACTTTTTGCTAAATTGGACCTTCATCTTTTTCCTTCCACGAAAAGTGTTGTCTTTGGCAGAGGAAGAAGAGGAAGAACTGTATCAAAATTTGTGACAACAGTTATGTGACTGTTATCATTCCACCTTAAACCAAGATTTGGTTTGTTTCCTTGAAATGATCATCGAAGCAGCCCCGATTCATTTTGTTGATCTCTTCTGCATTCAGCACTGAACAATGACTCATCCTTTGCTCCCTTATCCCTCCTATCGCTCGAAATTCCATATTCTATAGGTTTGGTAGCAGCTGAATACTTATAAGGAAATATCAAAAGAAATCTACTTTACCCGGTGGTAAAATAACATCTGTATTACTAGAACTTCCGTCATTACTCAGTTCTCGCAACATTTCCTGAATCTCAGGTACTGTGCAAGACTCTATATTTCTGGAAATCGCTAATATATCTATGGTGCATAGAAAACTATTACCCTTCATAACATACAAGTCTACCAATGCACTCCGAACTCTCTTTACAAGAACTGTTGACTTAGCAAAAAGGATTACTGTACTGAGTCAGACATCGCAAAGTCACAGCGATCTCGTATGAGATCACTATTGTTGTAACTTTAATATAGGCGAGTATTTATACTTTTATTACAAGTGAGATTTTCGTATTGTTTCTACATATCTAAGAGAGTATTTTAGAATCATTGATCGTTACACGACCAAAGAGGACTAGACTTAAAATAATGAAAACAGAACTCTCTCGAAGCTCAGAGAAAATGTACTTTTAATTATTAAAAAAATATGTAACTAATAACGCAAAATTTCTACACTTTCTGTAAAACCTTGAAGCATGATAGCATAGTTTTTCAAAGAAATCATTACAGTTTCTAAGGTTTCCATTTTTTAGTGCAGAGGGGTTATTATACGAGGGGCATCCGGAAAGTGGTATCCGTTTGTGTAATAAAGACACAGTAGTACATATAAACAAATATACACATTTTTATTGGAAAGAGCATACTTTACACTACTTCTCCACATAATCACCAAGCAAATTGGGGCATTTGTCATACCGTGTGACGAGTTTTTGTATTCCAGCGTCATAGTCCTCCGCCGCCAGCGTATTGAGATCCGTAGTCACGCCTCATTTAAGTTCTTCATCACTGTCAAACCTTTTTCCAGTTCGAGAAAATCAATTGTTCGAGACACATTATGAAAATGTTCACAGAGTTCATCAATTGTGACGCGCTGATCGTTCCTCACGCATTCGTCTACTGACCTCAGCAGTTCGTCTGTAATGACAGATGGTCTCCCTGAACGCTCCTCGTCCTGTGTACTCCCCCTCCCCAAGTTGAAGTTGCGACAACAGCGCCGAACAGACGACTCATCCATTATATCGTCTCCATACATCTCCTTTAATTGGCAATAAATTTCACAAGGTCGACCGTTTCGTGCACTAAGAAATTTAATCACGGCCCTCACTTCACAACTGGGGGATTCTCAATTCGTTTAATCATTATAAACAAGCACAGACACAACATAGGCACTGCTAGTGTCACGCAACCTCGCACAGAGCAGGCAGATAAACCACTGACGCGGTCTGACCTTGCCCAGCGGCTCCCAGAGTCGTCAGTGCTTCATGCGGCGCAAACCGGTACCACTTTCCGGATGGCCCTCGTATGAAGTAATCTTATATGAGATCGCTGGGGTTAAATGGATTATTTAGCAAACCTCGTCTCTAAAGAGAAATGGGTACAATTTTTATTTCTAAATGTCTACGTTTTGTTCAGAAAATGACTGATGTAAGGAACTGTTTAAGTTGGATAGGTAAAATTTTGCTGTTCTCTAAAATTTACTTTCTAAGGGAAAGAGAGCTAATTTCTACTATAGCCCGGTAAACTTGCAGATTAATTATCACTAAAACCTACATTTTCCTGAGACGAATTGGCACATTTGCTAATAGTACATTTGGTTTGCGTTATTCTGCAATACTAATGCTTCGTATTGTACGTTGACACTATCACCAGTTAAATGGGTAACTTGAATTTCTTGGCGAATTGTGAACAGGATATAGAAGTTTGTTTTACTTGCTTATTTGAAACAATATCATTTTATATGAAACGAAAGTGTTCTTACTTATATTTTGCACACAATAGCAAAACAAAACTGCCGCTTATATCACTTCTTCCCGAGAAGTAAGTCCGCCCACACATTTCGAACCTCACGTTACATTTAAGATTTTCCATTTATGGACTGCTAGAACTTGCTCTGAGAGTATTTATGGTAGCTTATGCCTTAAAGCGTACCACGTCCTAATTAGTAGAAGTAGAGCCATCGTTGTGTGGAAGTGAATCCAGAACAAGTAAAGTTGTCCACAATCATTACTAGACTCTAACACTTAAAAGACTGAAAGTCATTACAGTAATGCAATTCTGAATTTGTAACGTTATACAGAACTACGAACAGATTTAAATATACATAACTCAACATATTCCTGACTACTAAATAATACGGATTTAAATTTTTATTTTATGAGAAAGAAAAATCTGCAGGTCAGACTATAGCTTTATATATGATAAAACTAATAATTAACGTAGAATACAACATCTAAGAATGTAGCAAAATTTAAATATTTGAATATATATTAATTAATAACTAGCTATTTTACTCAATTGGTTTGTCAAATACAATATATTCAATGTATGTAAAGGGGTCACATACCAAATGTAGAAAACTGATATTCTTTTTATAACTATTGGTTATAGGACTTCCATATAATATATTATTAGCTACAAGCACTTCCTCATAAAAAAAATATAATTAGAGAGAACGAGACAGAGAATCATCTTCGATGTATCATGAAGATCAAATGTAACGACCATATGTACTTACAAAATTGACAAACAGATCACAAAAGCACACAGAAAGGAGTTTTCAAACAATATGAAAATATTGTCCAAATCGCAAAAAATTGGTTATGACGACGTGACCTTGCAAAAATAAATGATGTATAAATAACTATTATTCGTTTCCTGTTATTAAAGTTGCATTAACTTCAGACTTTCTAATCGAGGTGCTAGCCTACTTATGGTTATGTCCCACATAATCATGTATCAACGTATCGTTGTATTTCACTTAGCGATGTTTTCCACCTAGCAATTGAAGTAATCCACATAACGTTTGAAGTAGCTATGGACACCTGTATGTAAACCAGCCACTAACAGGCACCGGAGTACCCTTTCTTTGTTCGGTGGAGTTGCGATACTACACAGGAAGTATAAGATCTCTAAGCTTTTGTTTTCTACAAATCCTTCTTTTATCTCTCCCTCTATAATTCTATTCAAATATCGTTGTAGCCTATCACTTATATTTATAACAATATGCTTTACTTACTTTGTAAAATGCAAACATTAATTTTAGTTTGGCTGATGCTGGTTACGGTCGCAATTTATTCAGACTGATAAGAACATTATTGTTTAAATCATCTAAACACCAGCTCGAGGAGAAGGAAATAAATATTATTACACCTGACAGAGAAATATTGGTAAAAGACAGTAAAAAGAAAAAATTGGAAGAGCGTTTAACTTTTCGCTAACGGATTGTGCGTGAACTCATGAGTGAATACTCTGCCATGACTGTGTTTATTATAAGAGCAAACTTAGCTTCTGAAATTAAACACTTTCCTTATTTCAGCATGAAATACACATCAAATCAAACGAAGATATGCCAATGTATGGCCAAATAATAACTGAGGACTCTATAGTTCAATCATCCTTCGAGTTTAAGGTAATGGCTCATACTTGTGGTAAGGATGTGTCGGGGCTGCCTCTAGAGAGAAGGAAATGTCGTCTTCTTGAGGAAAATTATGATTTACCTGATTATAAATATTACAGTTACGGAGCATGCATATATGTCTGCAAGGAAAAAGGTAAATAAATTATGATAGTGTAAAGTTTTATAATCTGATTTAAATAGATAAATGTAACTTTGTATAGTTTGTCAATAAATTTCACAAACTAAGTTGATACGTACTTGTGTAAGGTCACTGAAATTATTCAAACTTAATTGTTAAATCTTGCAAGCAAACAATACTATATTTTGAGTGTTGTTAACGCCAGAAGTTTCCCACTAAATCCGTCTGTTTCATAGTCACATCAAATGATAAAAATTAATCACCACTGATTTTCCGGTAATTCTGATGATTTTAAAATTTATTGGCAGCGTATTTCGAAAAAAATGACTTTTTATTTATACGTGTTTCTAGTATGTTTTCTGCTCGTATAGGGTCACTAGTATTAGGACGTTGTCGATACTTGAGAGATACCTTGTATTATATATAATCGTGTAGGAGAACTGCTGTGAGAAAATGGTTCATTTGGGAAAACATAATCAAAACTACCAGTCTCTTCCTTCTGCATTGGAATTTTACACAAATTAATATGATTCGTTTCTATTCCGTTTATTTAACTTCGAAAGAGATATTTGTCACTTAGTACATCACAAATAAGCATTGGACAGCGAGGATAGTAAGACTAACTGCAAATAATTTAATTGCCTCTTGAGGATTTTGTCTTACGTAAGCCTTTTTTAAGTCTTCACTTCAAATCTCTTTCTTACATTATTAATAAAGTTTGTCCGTAATAGCTGGAAAAAGGTATGCCTGATTACCAAATAAAATTATATACAATACTGGTAATTATACAGTTACTCGTAATATATTAGGTATAATAGAGAGACATTTTAATTAGTAAATATGATAAATCTTCAAATAAGTAATTCATATTATTTTTAAAAATTATTTAAACTGGTGTTCTGTTATGAAGATGTATTAACCAATAGTATGGAGAGGGATGCGTTATGTTTGGATTCTTACAAACGACACAATACGTCATTAATATATCATTATCTAAAGATATTTGTATTTAGCACTTACTATGGTAATTTCGTGATGTAACAGCAATATCTTTGCCAGACATTTGCCAAAAGTAATTTTTTTAACATTATTCAATTTTGCTCGACAAACAAAGGACACTAGTAGCTATTCTGAAGTTTATCTAAAATATAAAATACATACATAAAGACAATAACGTTAAATTGCACTCGGCACTATAAGACTGTACTTAATTGCAACAATTAAAAGCTTACCAGAAAGATATTATGAGCTTAACATAACATTGCGACATCACAATACGTAAATTCAAACTGAACCATGAATGCTATTGATATATTGATTTCTCAAATAAGATAATCGACACTGCCTTTTACCTGTCAGTTTCTTCTGTGAAGTATAACTGCAATATCACTTTCTCTTACAAACAATGATGTTGGGAGAAAATTAATTTCCTATTACGCTTGTATATTTTATGATAATTTGCCATTTTTATTAATTATTAATAGCTATTTTATTTTAGCATTTGCTTGGAAATTAAGTTTTATAAGCACATTATCTTGTAAAATTGCTTTTATGTATTCACTACTCTGAAATAGTTCAAAGTTTAGAAGTTTAAAAGTAAATGATATGAAATGTCTTGTTTAACATTTCACCGTGGTACTAATTTCAAGGTAAGCTATTTTCAATGATGATTATGTAAGGAATTCGGTTATAAATATGTTATGACCCACCCAACACAAGTACATACTGATCATGTGTAAAGAATGTTCCTCGAGGTACATTGGAATGTACATGATAGGTACGTGAATAGAGCAATCATGTGAAATACACATGTAAGGAATAAGGTTACTTCCGCCCAAAAGTACGTGCATGACACATACCGAGGAATGTATCTATTATGTGTATATCACGTACCGTGTATGTACTTGACACATTTACTTGGCATTGGCATGTGCCAGGAATGTACTAGGCATGTCAGTAATGTTCCTTAGGGCAGTGCTATGCAACTGGGGGTGCGAGTACTTAAATACTAAAACCTTAACGCTTCATTTTTACGTTCGAATTTAGAAGCTTGTAGTTTTAAAAAAAGCCAAGCAACTAACTCTGAAAATATATGCCCTCCTCCGGCATCTGTGTGGCAATTTAACTATCTATTAAAATACTACAGTAACATTTACGAGCGACCGAGCTCTAACCTATAATCTTAGCATTCACACCTTTGATTTACGGTTATTTGTGATTTCACGTTTATAACAAAGACAAATATTTTTAAAAGAGTGTAGTTTAAATAAATTACTGAAATAAATATTTTTCACAAAGTTTATCCTTTTAAATTATTGTTCAAATGCCTTTGCCTTTAGTAAGCCTTCTCCGAAATACATGCAAATGAATTGTGCTGCCATCTTTGGAGCTCTTTTAAAATACACATATATGTTTCTCGACAATGAGATCTCAGAAACTACAGGCTCTAGAAAGATGACGTTTTCACTGATCGATTGCAAATTTCATGTAGATTGTCCAGTTCTAATTGAATATTTAAAAAACATGGGCACTATTTCTTTAGTACATTTTTACGGGTACATTGGAAGTGTTGAACTTTCAAAACAATAAAATAAAACATCACATCCTAATCATTACACATTCCAACACCACACTGTTGTATATAGCGGTTGTATATGTCTCCGGCATTTGTTTCATAGCCAAATAATAATGGAAAAGGAAGGATAACCATTTCCTGAAGGATGTCTATATTATCAGGCTGAATTTCTTTAAGGAGTTAGTTTATACTTAAACTTACGTCTTCCCGAAAATTTTATTTAACGTCTAGTTTTAACGTACAGGTTTTGAACTAATTCTCTGCTGTGTAACGTCACAATATAACCATCAATGCTAATTTTATGAGGACAATTCTGCCAGTGGGGTTTAGAATGTTACAACCTAGAGAACGCATCAAACGTCAGAAAATTGCAAAATGACACACACAATATATTACAATGTGGCTAAACTCAGAAAGTGGCTATAGAAGTGAAAAGCATATGGCTAAAAAGCCACTATTGGCTCTTTGGACATTATGTGACTAACGACGTTCTCAAAATGGCCAGATCTCGTCACAAAGTGGCTAAATTGGCAACCCTAGTCGCAATACGAAGCAACTTACGCACAACCATGCCATGGTACATGGGGTATGTGCCATTCACATTCCTCACATTCCAGTGAAGCATGTAAAAGTACCTTTCAAGTGTCAGAAATTCCTCGAAAGGCACGTACCTAGCGACACGTGCTATGCATATGAAATGTACATTTTTCAAGTACCAGGTACGTAAACGGTACATATGGAACTTAAATGGCACGTTCCTAGAATGTACCTGGTTGGGTGGGGAATATCTGAGCAGGTTAGGTAAGGATAGCCAAAGTTAGTCGAAACTCAAAATCATGATTGCGAGTTACGCTACTGCGACCCTTCATTGACATTATGAGCTTAGTGAAATATTTCATAGGATCTCGTATTACAAAGAAGCTCATTTGCAAAATGTTGCTCGTTACAAAACTATTGCTATCAACTGCACAATTTCTTCTCACATTTTCTTATGCATCATGAAGCTGCATACTACAAATCTAAAAAAACAGCTTTTTGGGATGGAGGATTTTCTCCCATATAAAGCTGTGTTTTAAAAATTCCTCTCTAAATTCTTTGCTTAAATACTACTAGTGTTTCTGAGTAGTGGACTCTAAAATTAAAATGGTGTATTTTCAAAATTCTATACTTTTGAACACTGTTCATTTTGGTGCGTAAACATGTTCCTAAATATGTTTTACTGCTTGTTGAAATCCCGCTGATAAGCTAAAAATACAGAAAGAAACAAGAACCACTTTCAAAAAAGTGTTTTGTTATAAAATGTTGTTCTCCTCCCACTCTAGCTTATATAACGAAAGAATTCATCATGAGCTTCAGAGAATTTACTTTATAAAATCAAATCCATAAACGGCTAGTTTGGTATGATGTTACGATAACATACTTATTCATAGAATTCCATTTTTCTTTAAGGTTTTTGTGGTGGACAAACACGGTGTTCGTGGGTTTTCTCGGGGGTTCTCCCGTTTTCTCCAACTTTCTTCATTCCACCATTTCACTCATCTCTCATCATCACCGTCTCCTTTAGCCTAACCGGCATAATCGTTTGACGTAAAACAAAGATTTCATTTCAGTTTTGCTTTAAGGTTATATTGTGTCAAATATTTTAGATGATATAAAGAAGTATGAAGTTATTCAAATTTTAAATAGTCTCCTTCATAAAATCTACTATTTTTTATTGTCAACAATAATGAATTTGAAAATGAAATGAAATTAAATCTTTGAGTCTTACGTCCCACGGTTATGTCGGTTAGGTTAAAGGAGACGGTGATTATGAGAAATGAAGGGAAATGGTGGAATGAAGAAGGTGGGAGAAAACGGGAGAACCCTGAGAAAACCCACGCAGACGGTGTTTGTCCACCACAAAGTTCACTTAATAATGAATTAGTAACTGAATAATTTTGTAATTTAACATTAATCTAATATCTTTTTAAACAATATATTAGAAATGTAAAACTAGAGTTGATAACAGCAAACATTTGACAGAAATGTATTGTCCCATAACTCTTAAGTTTGAGAATTGGTATAAACGAAAACTTAATAGCAGGTATGAACACTATTAGGTAATGCAAACATGAAATTTTAGAAGGTCTGTTATAATCATTGATAGGTAAAATATTGCTCAAAAATAATAATTTGGAAAGAGACAGCTAGGCAGGTTCATAAGTACACTTCATAATTAGAAGCTCTGCATACATGCTGGTCCCGATCCCAAGAAGATCCCGCTCAGCTTATGGAAATCTGGGTTTCGTTATATTGATTGGTATTACAGTATGTTCTTTATTTTGCTCCATTGATGAAAAATCTCGATGAACACAAGCCCGAAAACACGTTTTTGAAATACCCGCTGATTATTATTACTTAGAGGTACGCGCTCCCTACTACACTGCAAATAATAATTAGGTAGACACTTTATCTATGAAGTATTAACTAATCTCACTAAGGTGTAATAGGGTTTTGGTGGTTTCTGAATCCGAATCCGAGACCGACTAACATGTATCGCGTCTGGTTCAAGGTTATTTGAAGTTCAAATAGACAGACGACGGTGCAAAAATCTGAACAAAGAAAATATATAAACATTTTTGATTTCCTTGATTTAATTATGTAATTTTCTGGAACCGACAAGTTAATTTCAAAGCAATTAATGAGTGATTTGAAGGTCAAAAGTGAAAAACCGTCGGAAAAATCAGAAACTAAAATCATATAGTTATTAAAGTATCTGATTTCGAATCCGAGATCGGTGTTAATCGAACCAGTAATATCGGTTGTAAGTAATATTGCCCAATTAGTTATCCAGTCAGTTATTTGCAGTGTCGTATTCTCCAATAAAGACTTGCTATGCATTTCCCATCTCATCGTTTTTGAACTTTAACCTGCACTATTTCACCTTCATTTCCACCGTTTTTAACATTACGATTACTACATTCTTGTATGTTTTCTAGTAGAGCTCGAATAGAATATTTGATATGTTATTGATATCGGGCTCATCCTAAAATCAATAGGGCACTGGCGCATGTGCACAACAATCTAATATCCTATCTCCTTACAAGTGCAATCATATACTAATATCAGAACATCTACTTCCATGTTGGGTAATTTGTCATCATTCACTGCAAAGCGAATAGAAAGCTGATATCGATTAGTGTTTCTAAATCTTGAAAAAATTCCAAAACCTATCTCACCTAACTATCTTGTCTCAAACTTATTTTTCTATACTTGAAATATATCAGGACTTTCATGATCTAAATAACGTTTCTTCAGCTATCCTAAAATCCTATCTACGATGGTTATTCAGTTTTCCCGATGGTTTTTCAACTTTGACCTTGAAACGACACTGCAATAACATTAAAATGATCTTGTCTGGTCAAGAAAGTAACGTAATTGGATACAGGAACTCAAGAAAACTTTATATACATTTTGTTCGGATTTTTGCAACGTTTCCTCTCGTTTTGACCTTCAAATGGCCTTGAACCTGACGCTATGTAAGTTTATCGTCCTCGAATTCGGAACCAGAAAGCCCCAAACCCTAGTATACTCTAGTGAGACTAATTCATACTTCATAGATAAAATGTCGATCTAATTATTTTCAGTTTATGATGGAGTGCCAGCCTTCAAGTGACGATAAGAATCAGCAGATATCTCAGAACCGTGAGTTTTCGGGTTTCGTGCCCCTTGAGAATTTTCATCAGGGGACCAAGATACATAACATACAGCAATTCCAGCCAATTTAACGGAAACTGTATTTCCATAAGCTTAGGGTGCGGTCCTTTAGGAATCAAAATAGTGGAATATATTTTGTGAAATATTTTTCCTGGTTTGTTTTATCTTAGATATAGTATTGTTACCAAGGAAGATATTGCTATCAGGGTGGCACAAAGTCACCTTTTTAATATGAGAAGAATAAAATAAGAATTTGATTGATTTTATTTTTTATTTAACCACCACGCTATATAAGATGTGGACCTACGGCTAGAAGTGAGATCCGAACCCCATGAGCTCATGGCAGGAATCGAATCCGACTCTTCCAAAGCAAAGATGGTTTCGTCACCGCAAAGACACTAAGGAACTCTAATAAAATAACTTAGGTGACTTGATAATCTTTATTGTACTTACAAATATTTTCAAACTGTTTCACAGCATGTGTGATTCCCATGTCTTCATCGCTTATTGCTAAATATCATGATGCAACCTAAGGTTGGCGTTCAATCTCCGCAATTACTCTTCTATTAGTTATTCCAAGTGATTAAAAGTCTGCTGCTGCTCGAAAAACGTCTAGTTTTTGAAAAACACACATGGTTAAATTTATGGTGCACGGGTTATCGACCTTGTCGTATCATGATTGCCAATCTATTTATCGAAATATTGATCCAAGAAATCCCTCACAACAATACCAAAGTGAAGTGGTACTCAATCGTGTTACCCCGCTAAATGAATATTTTCGTAACAAAAGTTATTTTCAAACTTTGGAATGACAACCTCCTGCATCATCTGGAGGCATGTATCGCCGACAACCGGTCTTTGAAAAAAGAATGGTACTATTCCACCATCTCCTCAAATATCACCCCAAACAGTGACAGCAGGGACGTAGGACTCTTCAATTATAATTCAATGTGGATTCGTATCACTCTAATACATAGAATTGTATTAGTTTAGACTACTGTTCATCTTCAACGAAAGCTTCTCTTAGCTTCATTGCAAATGAAAAACTTCTCTGAAAACTTATCACGGCGGTTCAGATCACATTTGACGAACGCGAGTACAAGCTTTGGCGAGTAGGGTTCTGTATTTAAATCTTTAACATGATCTTTGAAGAGAAATATTTCATTTTCAGGTTTAATGTACACCTTCTAATTGACTTCCTCGATTTAGATACACAACTGCGAACAACAAGAGCAATAATACCTTCATTTCGCTCGCTTTTGGGTAGATGATACACACAACCTGTAATATCGAATCGTTGATTTAGGTTTCTCGTGGGTTGACGCAATTGTAGTTCTAAAATCGAAATTATCTACTGAAGTCTGCTAACTCCAAGTCGGGTTTTTGTTATGTTTCCGTTAAGCTTGTAGTACGAAAAGATGTTGTTTATTTATTAATTTGTGATTCATGTCAACAGTTGTAGTACTCAGCACAACTTCACTCACCAAACAACCCTAAAAATGCAAATGCCAACTATGGTTGCCACAGTTCTTGTACAAAAAATTACGCTCGTTAATAGCTCGCTTATTTCTTCTTTTTCCTTACATGTTTTGGAGAAACCGAATTTGTGCCTACCTTCTGAATTTGAAAGTGATGTATCCGTCATACATACATTGACTAAGATACATATTTAAAATTTAGGAAACAAATTTTATGGTTATGAGTTTCGGAAGTGTAGTTTAGTTCAAAAAATGCTGGCGCTTTCTTTGAAAAAGTTTGTAATGAAACCCACATTTGGAATTGAGATATATTATTTAGAGCCACAGCTTTATCAATTACTATGTAAGACTGTAACTATATTTCCCTCTAAAGCAAGGTGTGTAGCCAAGATTTTTCGAACAACACTATAATTTTGTTGGTTTAATCCATATTATAATGAAGTCTTGTGAAGTATTTTTTTGGTTTAGTAATTTAAAAGAAAATATGAACACATCTTTACTCATGACGTCACCAAGCACATAATGTATAACTGATTCTCAGAACATTTCCTTATTGTATACTCTTATTGTTGTCAACTTATCTCTTCGTTCCCCAGGTTCACGTATGGGTATCTGTGCCCGAATATCGCATTACCGGGTTCTCTAGTTAAAAAGTTTGTCATATTGTGGCACATTTATTGATTGTTTCTCCACTATTTTGTTTTGTTTCTATGAATGATGAGTCAAGAGATGGCTTCGTGGTGCGGAAGGCGAATAGCCAAATATTCTTCCAGTATTTCATATATTTTGAAGGCAAAACTTTTTACAGACGTGCCTAATACTTCTAGGAATTTGATATTTTTTGATCTGAACAATGGCATTCAGGCTACACGTGTGTTTAGTGTAGGTCTATAAACGTGGACCTCGGTTATTAAATAAAAAAAATCTTACGAAAGTATCACCCGTTTCGTGACATAAAATAAAAATACTAATAAAATGCATTAAATTACACAAAAACATATTAAAAACATATATGTACAGATGTTTCCCATTTAAGTGATGAAACAGGGGGCTTGACATAGGGGGGACTGATCTCCGAAATTCAAATGTTAATAGATAAATATTTTTTATTTTACGCGCTACCTTAAATTATTAAAATCTTCCAAATTTATGTATTTTAGCAGCCCCGCATTATTGAGTGTTTACATTACTGCTGAAGTCAAGTTTAGTATTCAAAGATAAAGTATTAGGGGGATGGGGGACAAAATCAGAGGTATTTTCCTATTTTTTTAAAAAAATGCTCCCCAGGTACTAAATTATTATTATTTTGATGCTATATACACCTAAATAATTCATTCTGTCTGACTCATATCTAATATTTGTGTGAACTTCAAGATTAGACAGGAGGGTAAAGTATCTACAAATTGATCAAAAGGTTCATATTGTGCTATATTTCAATTTAGAATTTTTTGTAATGTCCTCGCTTAAACATGTTGCACTACAATAAATCATAGAATTTTTATCTTAATTAGTCTCTTCGATTTCTGAGTTGTGTGTAATTTCTAACAGTAGATTTAGGAAATATTTTGGGAATGGTCTTTGCTTAGGAATGCTTCCATTTTGTTCAGAAATTCCGGAGTTTTTGAAACGAAGCGCTTGACGTTTATCATCATAGGCATGACTATATTTAGTTTTTTACTTTTTTATTCCTATCCTTTTTTAAAAATGCCGGAAAGTTCGAGAATTCAGACCAAAACTTCTGCTCTGTTAATCGATAACTGGTCGTCAATGTTGCAATGACAATAATTTGTATTTCTTCCTAGTTATATAAATAAATTCTATTGGTTTCTTATTTCAATTGTCAAGCCTCTTGCTGATCGTGAAATAAGGAACCATCTAAAAATAGAAACAGTGACCAAATCGATTTTATGTCAAATGCAAAAGAGTTTTCTTGTACTAAACATAATCCTTGTTTATGTATGTACAGTATTCACTTTAATCAACTCCATATGTTCTGGGCCCCAAGTAATGGATAACTATAATTTGAGAACCCCGAATGTACTTTTATTTTACCCCAATAACAGTTTTTTTTGTATCAAACAAAGCCTATTCGCATAGGCTGAGTTATCATTACATTCATCCAATGTCGCCGACTTTCCAAAATTTGTGTGGGTGCGTATCAATGGCTAAACGTGTTATATTTGTTAGGGGAGTCTCAACATTTTTGATTGATTTCCCTTTAGTTAAAATCTTTTATAAACGCTGTCATAAAGAGCTGTGCTCGATTCAATTCACAATATAATTTCATTTTTTTATTGTGGGGACTGCCTTTGATTAGGCCAGAGACAAGCAAGGAGGGAGAAGTGTGTAGCTTGGTTGCCTATGCACAAGAACATTTAAAACAATTATATTTTAGAATTTAGAAATTTGAACTTCCATCTCAATGTTTTGATTGCTTATGTTTTGATAATGGCAGTTGATAAATAATTATTTAGGCCTAGTTTTGTTTCTATCAAATTAAATGTTGTGGTTGCGCGCACCCACAAGATTATTTGCGTGGGTATTGGAGCCCCGGACCACCCACGTAGTCGGCGTGCATGCATTCAACAGAATGTGTTTATCGTATTAAATGGAAACGTAATAAATTAAACATATAATATCACATAGGCAGATTTTAGTACGACTTAAGAACGAAGGTCCCCGTATGTTGACCATCAGCTACCCCCTATGACGTAACCAAATGCTAAAATGTATATTCTTGTTATGTTCTTGTTATAAACCTTTAAAAAACTCCAATGAAAAATTATTGTTGCTCTTTGTAGAAGCTAGGATCGAAAAGGTGCTAATATAATTGTACATTGCAATGTATGTTCTGGTTGCAACATAAACATACAAATATAAACGGGTGTTTTATTTTTACTATTTGTACCTTTCCCAAGCTAATATATGATAATTGTTGTTTTTAGTAACAACCATACATATCTCACACGGGCGTTTTTTTTCAGAGTTCATTTTGCACTTCTCGCACCATTTTTTTAAATATAACAAGTCAGAGGGCAGTATCCGCTAGTAGAAAATTGTTGTCTGTATCCTCATAGGTGAATTACCAGCAACCTAAGTGTATTTGCGTTTTCGAAGTCCCGTTAATCATGCACACATAGAGGGGAAACTAAATGACACACGCGCCTTCCAAGCAATTTCAAGTAGTCTGACCATCGACCTTCAGTAATACAGGCACATTGAACATCTGTAGCAATCGTAGTTCCCCAAAATCGAATAGATTTGGAAGTATCGAAGCAGTTTGTTTGCGTGTATTTGTTGTATGGCTTTAAAGTCGGCCAGTGAGCTGATGCATCCAGTCGTCATATATGCAAGCATTTTTCGAGAATGCCGTGAGCAAACCCACCGTGTGACATTTGATCCAGAAATTCCGTTCGAAAGGTGAGCCTTCTTTGCATCCACGGCTGCCAGGTTTCATCACCAAAGGATTGTGCAGTTGCAGGAACGTTGGCAAAGGATTATTGGATGCTGATAGAGATTAGTTCGAAGCCTAAAGATACGTACTGTGCACTGTATTGCTCTTTGTTTATCACTGCTCTAGAATGGCAAAATTCTTTTTGGTTACCTGGTATTATCAATTGCTTCACATAAATTACTGAATCTTGTCTAAGGTTCTGCATATTACTTTCAAGGTGTATTTAAAACTAAATTTCCTTGGAACACAATTTACCGTAATATGTATCAAAGACTGTGTTACCCTTAAAATTGGAAGCAATCGCGCTTGTAATAGGGAAATAATGTGGAATAAAACTTGCACTATTTCTTTCTGTTACAACAACTATATTTTCCCATTAAACATTTTATGTAGAACAACTTCATTGTTGCCGCCTTGAAATTTTCAAAGTGTTGCTAACAGTTCTGTGGTACAGTTTCACTAATATACTACAGTGTTGCCACACTTGGGACAATTGTATCAAATTCGGCCCTTTTCGTCATAAATCGACCCGTTGGTACCACGCTGGCATTTTCAGCCTTTTTTGTGAAAAAGTTGGTACAATTCTACTCAATTCAGCACCATTTAACATACACTTGTCACATTTTCAAAATTGTCAGTAGACTTTTCCTACATCTCATGTTACTCATAGCATTGTGACTTAATATTATTAATAATGAGTTGTGATGTCTTTCAGGGAAGGTTCTATGACCCTGGACTCGTTTTACATTTTCTACAAATGTCAGTTTACTTACCTTATATTGTCCTTACAGTCTATTATTCTCCTTCGGTCGTGAAATAAGCGAGAATAAGGTGCAATAATTATATAATATTATTTTATATTAACGTACTGTTTACACACAAACTCGGAGATGATTGATTTGTTCCTCGTTTCATATATTTTTTATATATCGCCAGAATGCCGTTTCGGTTTATTTCACTTTGAAATAAAGGCGAGTTTGATTTCCTTACAATACATTCCGAAGATGATAACCGTTTTCCCAATGGCGGATCCAGCCTGCGGCCAGGGGACCTAGATTCCCCACTTTTTTAGCTGACAAAAATAATTTAAGTTATTACATATACGTATATTTTTGAAAGTTTATAGTAAACCCATGATATAACTACTTATCATAGCCTGGGTTCAGCCTGGCCCCCGTTTTTACCTTCTAGATCGGCCACTGCGTTTTCCCTTTTAATTTGCGGCCTCTGTTATATTTCTTACATGTGAGAAAAGTTTCATTTACTTGCACGGTTTTTTTTGGGTTCTGCTTTTTGGATGTCTTTGAAAAGTACTTTTTAAAAAGAGTAGTTTCTGGATTTGTACTCTTAAAAAAGGGGGAAAGTGTTCTAGAGCTTTACGTCTTTTAGTTTCGTGTTATAGAGCCATGTATTACACTGGTATAAAATAATGAATTCAGCCCTTTTTGCTTCAATTTGGTACTACATTTCAGCCCATTTTGTTTCAATTTGGTACTACTTTTCAGCCCGCTCCAGAGCTAGGAAGGTGGCAACACTGATATATTATACTAAAGTAAAAGGTTTTGCTACCTACTGTTTTCCTTGGGTGCTGGCTCCCGAAGAACTCCCTAAGAAAACAGCTGATAACAATTCTGCTCCAGGCTCACACTCTGTTTGGGCGCAGATTGATAATATTGAAATATGACAAGTGATTTGACATGAGCCACGTTGGTGCTTTCGAGACTCAGGTTGTATTATACTTACTTTTGCGCATGCACACGCATACATATACGCAACCGGCAAGCCGTCTGCTCGCAGGAATTCACACACACATGAATGAAGACGATAATATCTACTTAGGTAAATTCCAACTTATTGAATATGGATATATGTGGGCACGGAGCAGAATAAGAAATATATATATATATATATATATATATATATATATATATATATATATATATATATATATATATATGTGTGTGTGTGTGTGTGTGTGTGTGTGTGTGTGTGTGTGTTTACAACACACAAAATTCTCACTTTACAGAGCTAAATGCTCAAACAGAAGAAATTGCACTGAGGCAATTGAATGAACGAAATGAAGAATAAAACACTTAATCCTGCGTGATAAATGTAGATATGCATACACTATATACGAACACGCGAAACATAGCCCTGGTTTAGATATCACTTGCACTATAAATTTGCTATTAGCACTGAGATAGGACCTTCACTGCGTGATAATGGCAAGGGGAATGGGGAAATACAATTGATGAAGTTTCTTGACTACACAAGGATGTTACATGCCCAGGAGGTACTCGTTGGCTTTTTTTAGCTTCACACCCTATATATTAATGTGGCGACTCAATGTTCTTCTTACTATCACTTCCTACGATGTCTTGCACTGGCTTTCTCTACGACGAACTTTTGCTAACTCTATTTACGACGAAATCCTTTAGCTATCTCCCGCTTCTACTCACGCTCGGGAACAACCCGTCCGCTAGACTTAGGGTTGACAATGCATTATGTAAAATAATAAAGAAAATGTTAAAGTTTTCTGCATGCATACACAATGTCAATAGGTCGATGTTATAATAGAGAACACTGGCAACATTTCTTTCGGTCCTGTGAGAGTGAAGCTTGGAAATAATAGTTGAGAAAAGTGTGGCAGTCTAAAGTAATAGATTCTTCCCATGGTTATAGGATTTTTATACACTACTGTTATACGTAAAACAGTTCAGTGGAAAGGAGCGAACGATGGTAATTGTGTGTATGAGTCATTTCACCTACGACTCCTGCAGGACATGAACACTTGTTCTCACGGCAGGAAGGATAACACGACAAACACAATTTCATT
Organism: Thermobia domestica; assembly: GCF_964235325.1. Classification (NCBI taxonomy): domain Eukaryota; kingdom Metazoa; phylum Arthropoda; class Insecta; order Zygentoma; family Lepismatidae; genus Thermobia; species Thermobia domestica. The sequence continues at coordinate 244,869,254 of NC_137456.1, read as the reverse complement.
CGCACACAATATCAACTTCGTGTCCAAAAATGTTCCCAATCTTAATAAATGTTGTTAGGAATAACGTATATGCGGAACAGTCATGGCGACGAAGACTATAAGTTGGAAACTATTTTAGGGAAAGAAAAAAATAATTTTGCTGCGACGAAGCACTCTGGCTAGACGATAAGCGTTGCATTGTAAAACAACAAGTTCTTTGTTCTATCGTGAGAAACGATAAGAATGGCCGAAGAACACCTGCATACACAGAAGGAGTTAAAGTTCTCACCAAAAGAGAAATAGTTTTTCATTTCTATGAGTAAAATAATAATTTCGTTGCATGAATAAAAGTTAAAAAGAAATACACTGGTCGTCCAAAAACATAGTTCTGTGGCCGGGCAGACGGTCACAACTTGGCGAGCCGCAAGGGACCAACACATTCCGAGTTAGCGAAGTAATGCGTTGAGAATCCTGGGTAAACACATATGGGAAAACAAGTTTGGAGGTTTAGGGTTTTTTTTCCAAAATACGGAGTTGGCAACACTGTTCTTGGTTCACTGGGTATGGAGGATTATGATGAAAACACTGGTGACACTGTTTTCGATGAACACGATTCGCAGTTAATAATTAAAATAATGTAAATTTCTCACTATGAATCACTCGGGCTATTTACTTTGTTTCGAACACTGTTGATTCAGATGGATGACTATCAGCTGATTCCAGATTCCATGAGATGTTCCTGAAAATTCCATATCCAGATGTATTCTTTCTTCTTTCTTCTGCAATGAAAGTTCTAATTGGTGAAATTCAGTCTTCTTGACAATTGGGGTTATGGGGTGAGAAGACAATCGTAGCACATAAGTGAAAGCCTCTATTATTATTTTTTTTTCAACACTGAGAAAAGAATATTCTCACTTCACTATGAACATTCACTTTAAAATAAGCTTTGGTATATTCACTATTTGTTTGTGATGCGTATAACACTTTGGGCTAAATTGATTACGTGAAAACGAATACATGGTTTCACCTGTATGTGTGAAAATGTTTATAGGGCTATATAGTTTTGTTTCTTTTTATTTATTTTTATATATATTCTTAGTTCATTAGTTCTTTTTTATTTCAAAATATTTATGATTGAATGGTTAAAATATTTAAATAAAAATTGACAATTATAGATAAAATGTAATAATACAAAACACTAAATATTTTCAAAATACTGGAGTATATCGAGTGAATATGTTAACTTCAAAGAGAATTTTAAAAGAATTCGATTTATTAGTCTGATTATGAATAATCGTAAAAAATGTAGGTTAATTCACCTGTAAACGGATGTTAAATCATAACAATCCTGAAGGTTTAGACGAATAAACATTCGTGAGATAATTTGTGTGAACAGTGAGAGCGAAAAATCTTGCATACTAATAAACAAAAATTTTAAATTCCCAAATAAAGGGAAGACACATATATATACTCTCAACAAAGAAGAATTGTTTTGAAAAACATTTAAGAATTATTTCTTCATCCAAGTGTATCCAAAACACTACGAATCCGCATGCCAGTACGTATACATCTTGTTGAATCATTTTAACTGATCTCATCCATTAACACTACACTGCTCGCGCGGAATACTATTGTAGTCCAGTGGGTTTTAGTTTTCTGGTATCTGGGGGTTGGCAACACTTGTGACCTTGAGCGGTCGTCTACCTTCTTTCCCCATTTCTAGAACACCATTAGACGAGTGATAGCACCCAAACGTAACGCACTGATGTTATACGGATTGTTATTTTCGCATGGACTTCTATTGTAATCCGTGCTAGTACTGACGTGATAGTTTGTTTTCTGTCTAATGTTTTAACTTTTCTTGTTTTGAATGTATTATTTCACATTATTCGCTCAAATATATGTGATATATGTTAGTTTAAGATGTCAGAGCAAGAACAGGTACGACAGCGTCTAACAGAAACTGAAAGTGACAACGAAAGTGTTTTGAGTATAAAAGACTAAGATGAAATAGAGGAAGATGTTGTCGAGTAGTGACTCAGAAGAAAGTGGTAGTGACGATTTGGAAGAAATAGAAGATGAAGAAAGGAACGGTGTTATCCTGGAAGACAGGTTTCACGGAGAATTTTACATTGGAAAGGACAGGATTTTCAGATGGTATATTGATCTAGTGCACCCAAGAAATACAAGAACACAGCGTCATAACATCATACCTACACTGCATAGATATTAAGATAGAACAACGATAAATTTGGAGTTCACGTATTGGACAAATTGTGTCGCCAGTGTTATACAGCCAGGAATTCGCAAAGATGGCCACTCACTCTCTTCTTCCACGTGTTAAACGTTGCTGGAGTAAACGCTCTCATTGTTTTTGAAGCAAATAACAATGATGCTATATTCAACCGTAGAGACTTCCTGCAATCTGTGGCTATGGAACTTATCAAACCTTTTTGTGGAAGATGAAGAAACAAGGTACCCGAAAAGGATGTTTCAGACGCAGTAAGTGAACCTGCTCTGACCACAAGCACACTCTTTGCACTGACTCTTATGACTGAAACACTAAAAATTTGGCCTACTTTTGACCTTGTTTTCAAGTGTAAAAGTTAAACTTGGAAACAATTTAACAGCTTCCTTTTATTTTTATAACAGTTTTTAACACTTTAAATTCAAATTTCCTTATTTATTTCAATTTTTAATCAAATAGTAAGAAAATAAGCGAACATTTACAAAGATATAGTAAATTGCACATGCATTCTAAAGTTTTGTCTTCTAATTCTTTTCCTGCATTAAAAAACAAAATGTTTGTACTGAAATGTGTTCTTTATTGCTTCTGAAAACACATAAAAATAATGTAAAAAATACCGGTTGGACAACCACTAGGATATAGGTATTTATCAAGTGGACTACAATTGTAATCGGCGCGAGCACTCATGTTTCAACAATTTCATGCGAGTACTGTAGTGTTAACTGACGAAGATGCCAGGTTCTCTCTAAACAGTTCATTAGTCTTATTAAAGTAAAACTAGTTTACCATTAACGAAAAATGCATGAAATAGAATATTCATTAGTCTTCATGTGGTAGTGGGATGTTACACAAGACGTCCGTAGAACATGATCATGTTCAAAACAAAATATAAGAATGTAAAGGTATACTGAACTTGAATACTTCCAAGGAAATTCTTGAAGTTCAACTCCTAATGCTTATAATAGGATAGTAAAATTTTGTTAACACAAAACCAACAATGCATGAAGACAATATGTAGGCATATTTATAAATGCAATCATCTCTCATGATGCAAAGTTCCACCGTAAACAAACACCTAGCCTGGGCATAATGGATGCTCATCGGCACTTCTATAATGTCCACAAAGTCTGCAATAGTATACATCAACATGTTCATTAACGACACATGAATGTTTATCGTGACATTCACACATTCGCCATCTCGAACTTTGACTTAACTAACGTATGCCTAAAATAAAATCCTACTAGCAATTCCTTACAATAATCATGCATAGAAGCATAACGACAAGTAATTCCTTAAGATATCAAGATAAAGACACAAGATGTAAACATTCCTGAAATATTCACTATCGGTGGAAATAGGACGCCATAAGTCGAAACATTGGAATAATATAAAGACTTTAATAATGTTTCTCGAATAAGCTTTTTAACTCTTCAGCTGTAAATCCAAACAAATGGTTAACGACAAGAATATTAACGTGAATATTATTTCAACTAGATGAATTTCAAATTTTCGCATCGACACAAATTAATGGAAATTAGTTGGCATGGTATGAGTAATTAGTTCTTAAAATTGTATGCGTTCTTGTTTCACTAAATAAACAAAAGTTACAATTACTGAAATACAACAAAAGAAATATTTGAAATATATCACAATACATACTAACATGGTATTAAAATACATGAGACCAAATACCAATACACTAATATTTCACAAAATCAAAATATCAGTTATACGGAAATACTTCAGATTCTTCGTCGAAATCTTTGAAATACGCAAATGGCATTAATACATATCATTAATCCACAAATATTGAAATATTCATCAAGCATAATACACATGATTATAGTAATATAATGAAACGTCATTAAATTTTAATATTCAATATACACAGAGGCATATGTCTAAAATATAGGATACGAATACACAGGTTACAACGAAATCTCAATGTGTGCATAAACAAGGGAAAATTTCCAATAATTACTGAATGATGGGTTAATTACTGGGGTGTCCAAGTATTTCATGGTTCACCACGCCATGTCTACCTAGAATGTAGCTTGGAAAATAAATTTAATCATCCCTTATTAATACACCCTAAAATTCCTTCCCGAAGAATCGGTCGTATCAAGATGCTAAAGAAGCACAAAGAAATGTTAATAAGAAACCCAAATAGTTAGGATAGATTCCAAAAGAAACGTTTAGTTACGGTGACTACCGCTACCGAAGGATACGACCGTACGTCTTGAATACATATATTCTTGTGTTTCCTATGACAAGGAAAAAACTACGTAAAATCTTAAGGTAAAATATCTTGAAACTTAACAGTCTACACTGCTTGACAGACCTCGATATAAAATATCAATGTATCATATTAGACACATTTGTACCATGTTCTGCAAACACACTTAGTCATATTGAAAGTCAAAAACTTTAATAAAAAATCTGCTGAATCTGGCTTTTTTTTTCAAAATAGGCCTCTTCTCAATAGAAGTCCTCCAGTCAAGTTCGGAACGATCAGTTTTACAAATGAAGATTGCCAGTAAGAAGTGTTGAAATAATATTTCAACAAAGGATATCCTAAATATGAAGATAATAAACGGGTAGATGTCAAATTATTGGTTTGAACTTGCTTTACCGGGGAATCATCTTTCGGATTACCATTCACACTTTCCTCTTCCGCTTCCTCATTGAGTTTGAATAAATGAAATTTCCCACTAGGAGTAAGAGAAGTCAGATTATTCGGAGTGTCAGGTGTTAAATTTAAATCTTGTAAAAGGTGTTCTGGGAGTTGTCTTTGTGCCAAAGTTAACCAGATTTTTCGGGTTTCGGGCCTTGGATTCCAAAGTTATGTCCTGTCCATGGAGTGCAAACTTATATATTCACCTGTCGTGGGATCGATAAGTTCGACAACACGATTGTCAAGGGCTTTTACACAACGTAAGGGTCCCCTGTAAATGTCGAAAAACTTGAAGATTTCCTTTTTTAGTAGGTTATTAATATTTCGTTGTCTTAAAACGAATAAGTCACCTTGTACCACTAGACGACGTCGTTGTTGGGTTTGATTCCATCGCTTGTTCCTCTTCTTGATAGTCTACTTTCTGCGGTGATCTGCTATGAGGAGTTTGTTTGACCAATCAATACCATCTTCCTCGTCAAAGTCTTCAGAAATCTGTAGGCCGAAATGTTTGAAAATAGGGCGAGAAAAATTAATGTTAAGATGTATAATCGCAGGAGAAACTCCGAGGGTCTCTGTAATAGAGTAATTATGTAACAGAACTGCCTGGGTTACGTTCTCAGCCCATTGCTGGTGTGACTGACTGCACAATAAACTAAGAGTACAAAGAATTTATTTATTAGACCGTTCTCTAATATTAGCTTGGGCGTGATAAGGTGTGGTGTGGTGTACTTTAATATTATATTCCTGCATCTTCGATAAAAAATTATTGCTGTGAAATACTGGAGCATCGTCAGTGACGACAGCTTCCACTAGACCTAAGTGATGCATATAGATATCAAATAAGCATTTGAGAACTGCAGTAGCTGTATCAGATTTCAAAGGATAAGCTGTACAGTATTTAGTGAATACGTCTACTGTAACCAATGCAAAACGAGCGCCACCTTTTCCTGTGGGGTAAGGCCCAAGAAAATCTAAAGCTAACAATGCCCTAGGATGTAAATAAGCATTAGTATACAATAAACGTGCGGGTGGATGTTGATCCGGTTTGAATTGCATGCACTTGATGCAATCCCTGACGTGCTTCTCCACATCATACCTCATCTTTCTCCAGTAAAATGACTTCGAAATAATTCTCATTGTCTTGTCTGTACCTGGGTGGTGAAATTGATCATGATATGCAACTATTACCTTCTCTACTAAAGATCTAGGGTTACAACTTTTCCATGAATCAGGGAAATGAAAACTCTGTACAATAAAATATCATTATGTAACTTAAAGAATTTTGACCAGTTTCTGGAATTACGAGGTAACTCCTCCATTGCTTCACCTTCTAGAAAAGAAAAAATAGGTAAATATTCAAAATCTTCGCGTTGTAAACGGCGAAGTTCTTCAGGTCATACGTTAAGAATTTCATCTTGAATGGCCTATAAAGAATGAATACGTTTAGTGGGTAGATCTGTAGAAGGAAATAAACGTGAAAGTGCGTCTGCACACAAATTGTCGGAGCCTTTCTGGTAACGAATCTCATAATCCAGCTGCTGTAATTCAATACTCCACAGTAGAAGACGGGTGTTCCAAAGTTTAGCTTTGTCCAGCAAGCTGAGGTTTTTGTGGTCTGTAATGAAAATGACATGATGACCAATTACAGTTGACGCCATTTTCGAACGGCAAAGATGATCGCCAAACATTCTAACTTACTCACGCTGTACCGGGATTCTGGAGACGTCAGAGTCCTACTAATAAATTGGATTGCTTTTTTCTTATCTCCTACATATTGATAGAGAACTGCGCTGATCCCGAGCCGAGAGGCATCTGATTCAATATAGTAGGGTAGGTCAAGATCTGGATGTGACAAAAGAACATCTTTACATATATCGGATTTAATTTGCTGAAAAGCGTTTTCGTGGATATCCTCCCAACGCCATTTCTTACCTTTTTTAAGAAGTTCGAAGATTGGTTTCATTTTCTCTAAAAAAAATGAGGAACGAAAGAACGAGACCAATTGAAAAGTCCTATACCAGACTGTAAAGATTTTATGTTAGTAGGTCGGGGTAGGTTGGGGTAGGGTACAGCTTCCACACTTTTGGGATCCTTTTTGATGCCTTCAGAGGTGATGAGAAAACCTAAGAAAGAGTCTGTACAAAATAAACATTTCTCAATGTTGAGCGTAAGACTAAACTCTCTAAATTTCTGAAAAATGTTCTTCTTTCTGAAGATATTCTTCGAAAGTGTCAGTAAAACATGCGAGGTCGTCGATGTACCTTAATATTTTAGCGTGTAGTTCGGGTCCTAATACTCTCTGTAACATACTATTCAATACACTACTACCGTTTTTATATCTAAAACAAGTAACACGATACTGATAATGTTGGCCTTCAAAATTGAATGCGGTGTATTCCTGTGATTTTGGAGTAAGTAACGCTTGATTATAACTGCTCACTACGGGCAGACGGTCACAGTTTCTTTCATTCTTCAGTGTAACATTTTACACCGAAAGTTGAGATTTCCCGGGATATATTACACGCTGAAATTTTGCTATATTTATATCAACGATAATGTATTTGTTTCGAGTATATCTAATAGACAAATACTGATAAGTAGGAATTATTCATAAACTTTAGTGTTAGCGGTACAAAAATTTCTACAACAACGCTATTCCAAAATGATTTGATGAACACTAAGTGATAAAATGTTTATGATGTCATACTATTGTTACGAAAACAAGATTGATAGTCATTTTTGCAAAAATAAGTTTGATAAACATCGTAGAAAACGTTAAAACAAAATATATTTTCATTTAGAGAAAATATATTTTCAATAATGTTCCAAGGTTATCGACAGCTTATAATTCTGACATAATTGTTTTACACAGGCACTGACAGAAATTTCTTTAAAACATAAAAATGCATTAGGTTTGTTTCTTTGCAATTTCTTTCAGTAAACATCCTTCTGATATTTGAAATCTATTGTTTTCTCGTAGGGTTGTGTACTAAAATTAAATTAACGACGTTTTCTGTTTAAATCTTTCTAGAATAAATACAAGGAATTAATTTCTTTAAAAATATTTTTTACTGTTTTGAAGCCACTGTGCCACCTCACTCCTATAAAACAATTAGCAACTGTATAAAAGAGTCAGGAGATTAATAGTTATTCGAAACTGTCCTTAGTTTACAGTGCATTCTCATGCTGTTTACATTCCTATTTTGAGATTAATTTCACCTCAGTCTGTGGCATGTTGCTGGTCCAACTTCAACTTTAAGTTTACAAGGAACTTTGTTTTTCTTCATTTTCTCGAGGACTACCCATGAACGTTTACATTCCCGCATACAATTATCTTTACCGCAATAATATTTTGCAATTTATATATGCCTGAGCTTTCGATACTATTTCTTGCGCTACTGATATAATATTCTAGAACTACTAATATAACTTGTTTAAGATGTTCAAATAAGGTTTAGCTGCGGCATTGGTTTGAGAGTGCATTGCGGAATAATTAGTAAAGGTTTCTGCTCTCAAAGACAATTCTAGTTGTAGAAATAGCACATTATACGAAGTCAATAACAATCTTAATTGTTCATATAGAAACTACTGGTAAGTACTGATAACATTGTCTGAATAGTCCATAATGATTAAAATTGCCTTTTGTTAACATAAATATACAAACTGTTATGAAATATTAATGTTAAAATATAATTTATAATTGATTTTGCACCAGAATATGAATAGAAAAATTATTAAGTATTATAACCATACAATGACAATGACTCGAGATACAGAGTACCTTTTAAAAATCAATGATTCATCCACTAATTGATTTTTTTAAAATTAGATTAAACTATGTATCTAGCAAAATATTAGATCAAATGAAAGCCCATTCACAATTCACTTTGTTGATCCTTACAGCTATTGAAGAATTTTTGAAAAGAAACGAATTTGATATGTTTCGTAAGTACTTCTATTTTTTTTATTTTTACGATTATAACAATTTATTGGACTTCTAAGAATAGTCCCTTGATTTGATTAACATATTACTACTGTTACGAAAGCTAATAAATGCAATAAATTATGTCTATCAAAAACCTATGATTCTATGTGTCAAGTTAACAATTTATTGTTTTAATTTACCTTTCATTACTATATTTTGTCAATTTAGAAGAAATGTTAAGCGTTAGTGATCTTATTGTTGCTTAAAAGAAACAGAGTCCCTAATTACTAAAGATTTAAACGCAACATATGGACGGAACCGCGATGTATTAATAGTAGAGCTTTCTATGTGGTCCTTTACGTTCTGCAAACCAGGTCCGTTAACTTGGAGTTCGTCAGAAACCGATTCAAACAAAACTTATACCAAAATTTTGTGCACATTTTGTGCAGTTTTGTGCACCACATCTCGAGTTTTGTGCACCTTAAGAAACCTAAAGTTTTTCATATTTAAATTTTTCAAAGGTATGCCAGGCCTGAGTTCGTCCAACCGAAAAATCAGAAAAGCATTTATAAATTAATAGACCGAGTTTTGTGCAGTTTTGTGCACCACTTCCCGAGTTTTGTGCACCTCAAAAAACAAAGATATAGCCTCTTGAAAATATTGAGTATGCCAGGAACTGGAGTTCGCCTAACACCGATTTCGGCAAAGGTTACATCATCGTTAGCATTTATTTTGTGCAATTTTGTGCACCATCTCCAGAGTTTTGTGCACCACAAATAACATAGATATAGCTCCTTAAAAATAGTGCGTATGCCAGGGCTGGAGCTCGTCTAACAGCGATTCCGGCAAAAGTTACATCAATCGTTAGCATTTATTATGTGCAATTTTGTGCACCACTTCCCGAGTTTTGTGTACCTCACATAACATAAATATAGCCTCTTGAAATAGTGCGTATGCTAGGTGTGGAGTTCGTCTAACACCGATACCGGCAAAATATACATCATTAGCTAGCATTCATTTTGTGCAATTTTGTGAACCACTTCCCAAGTTTTGTGCACCTCACATAACAGATATAGTCTCTTGAAAATAGTGCGTTTGCCAGGTGTGGAATTCGTCTAACACCGATTCCGGCAATAGTTACACCAATCGGTAGTATTTATTTTGAGCAATTTTCTGCACCACTTCCCGAGTTTTGTGCTCCTCACATAACATAGATATAACCTCTTGAATATAGTGCGTATGCCAGGCCTGGAGTTCGCCTAACACCGATTCCGTCAAAAGTTACATCATTCATTAGCATTTATCTTATGCAATTTTGTTCATCACTTCCCGAGTTTTGTGCTAAAAGATATATAAACACTTGAAAATAGTGCGTATGCCAGGGACTTGAATTTGCATACCACCGACACTAGTCAAAGTCATATCATTCGTTAGCATTTAGTACGTGCAATTTTCTGAAGGATCAACGGAGTTTAATACACATTAAGAAACTGGGATATAACCACTTGAAAATAGTGCGTATACCAATAGTCCAAGTGTGTACAGTGCCAACCAAACCTTTTACTATGTCAAATGTTAGTACTCCTTTTGTAGAGTTTTGTGCACTATGTCTCGAGTTTTGTGCACCTAAGATCCCCGGAATATAACCACTTGATAATAGTGCGTATACCAATATGTGAAGAGCGTAGAACGCCGACCAAATCTCTTACTATGTCATGTTTTAGTACACTTTCTGTAACGTTTTGTTCACCATGTTCCAAGTTTTGAGCAACTCCGATACTCGAAATATGACGACTTGAAAATAGTGCGTATACCAATATCTCATGTGCGAACAGCGCCGACCAAATCTCTTACTATGTCATATTTTAGCACTCCTTCTGTAGAGTTATGTGCGCCATGTCCCGAGTTTTGTGCAACTCAGATACCCGGAGTATAACCACTTGAAAATATTGCGTATACTGATATATGAATTGCATATAACGCCGACCAAATCTCTTACTATGTCATATTTTAGTACTCATTCTGTAGAGTTTTTTTTTGCACCACTGCAGAGTTTTGTGCAACTCTGATACCCAAAATATAACGACTTGAAAATAGTGCGTATACCAATATCTCATGTGCGTATAGCGCTGACCAAATCTCTTACTATGTCATATTTTAGTACTCCTTGTGTAGAGTTTTATGCACCATGTCCCGAGTTTTGTGCAACTCAGATAGCCGAAATATAACCACTTGAAAATAGTGCGTATACCAATAGCCCAAGTGCGTACCGCGCCAACCAAATCCTTTAGTATGTCAAATGTTAGTACTTTTGTAGAGTTTTGTGTTTTGTGCACCAAAGATCCCCGGAATATAACCACTTGATAATAGTGCGTATACCAATATGTGAAGAGCGTAGAACGCCGACCAAATCTGTTACTATGTCATATTTTAGGACACTTTCTGTAACGTTTTGTTCACCATGTTCCAAGTTTTGAGCAACTCCGATACCCGAAATATGACGACTTGAAAATAGTGCGTATACCAATATCTCATGTGCGAACAGCGCCGACCAAATCTCTTACTATGTCATATTTTTGCACTCCTTCTGTAGAGTTATTTGCACCATGTCCCGAGTTTTGTGCAACTCAGATACCCGGAGTATAACCACTTGAAAATATTGCGTATACTGATATGTGAATTGCATATAACGCCGACCATATCTCTTACTATGCCACATTTTAGTACTTCTTCTGTAGAGTTTTGTGCACCATGTCCCTAGTTTTGTGTAACTCAGATACCCGAAATATAACGACTTGAAATTAGTGCATATACCAATAGCCCAAGTGCGTACAGCGCCAACCAAATCTTTTACTGTGTCAAATGTTCGTATTCCTTCTGTACAGTTTTTTTTCACTATGTCACAAGTTTTGTCCACCTAAGATCTCCGAAATATAACCACTTGAAAACAGTGCGTATACCAATAGCCCAAGTGCGTACCGCGCCAACCAAATATTTTACTAAGTCAAATGTTAGTACTCCTTTTGTAGAGTTTTTTGCAGCATATCACCAGTTTCGTGTACCTAAGACCGCCGGAATATAACCACTTGAAAATAGTGCGTATACCAATATCTTAAGTGCGTATAACTAACTAACTCTATGGCCTATGGAACCCGGAGGTTCAGTGCCGCGTTCACAAAAGCTCTCCACTGACTTCTATCCTTAGCTAATTGCATCCAGTTTCTACTTTGTATTCCTATCTCTGCGTGATCCATCTTAATATTGTCCTCCCATCTGCGCCTAGGTCTTCCTAATGGTCGTTTTCCTATGGGTCTACCAGTCAAGACTTTGAAAGCGTTTCTACTTTCTTCCATTCTAGCTACATGACCTGTCCACCTAAGCCTCCTTCACTTTCCGACCCTAACAATGTTGGGTAAACCGTATAAACTATTTAGTTCCTCGTTATGAAGCTTCCGCCATTCCCCATTTTCGTTCCTCTTGGGTCCGAATATTCTTCTCAGGATCCTGTTCTCAAATACTTTTAGTCTATGTTCTTCCCTCAGAGTAAGCGACCATGTTTCACAACCATACAGAGCAACAGGCATGATTATCGTTTTATATATTTTAAGCTTCAAATTCCTCGACAGAATTCGCGACGACAAGAGATTTTGAACCGAATAGTAACACGAATTCCCTGCTTTTAGTCGTCATTTAATTTCTTCGTGAATATGATTTTCGTCTGTTAATATTGATCCTAAATATTTGAAAGTATCCACTTTATCAAAAGCATTATTTAATATTTTAACGCCTCCACAATTTGCCGTATTATTGTCCCGACGCACTTCCATGTATTTAGTTTTCTCTGCAGTTACTTCTAAACCCATATCCCTGCAAGCGTTTAATAAGATCTCTGCATTTATTTCTACTGTTCTCCTATCATCCCCTATTAAATTTACATCATCAGCATATGCCATAACCTGGTGAATGCCGTTCAACTCTAGGCCCTAGTTGCTATCTTTGATTTTCCTTATAGCGTATTCCAGCACAAAGTTAAATAATAATGGCTACAACGCATCTCCTTGTTTCAGGCCATTTTCGACGTGGAAGCTCGTGGACAAAAATTTTCCTACCCGGACTTTACTTTGGGAAGTGCGTATAACGCCGACCAAATCTCTTACTATGTCATATTTTAGTACTCATTCTGTAGAGTTTTTTTGCACCACTCCAGAGTTTTGTGCAACTCCGATACCCGAAATATGACGACTTGAAAATAGTGCGTATACCAATATCTCATGTGTGTACAGCGCCGAGCAAATCTCTTAGTATATCATATTTTAGCACTCCTTCTGTAGAGTTATGTGCACCATGTCCCGAGTTTTGTGCAACTTAGATACCCGGAGTATAACCGCTTGAAAATATTGCGTATACTGATATGTGAATTGCATATAACGCCGACCATATCTCTTACTATGTCACATTTTAGTACTTCTTCTGTAGAGTTTTGTGCACCATGTCCCTAGTTTTGTGTAACTCAGATAACCGAAATATAACGACTTGAAATTAGTGCATATACCAATAGCCCAAGTGCGTACAGCGCCAACCAAATCTTTTACTGTGTCAAATGTTAGTATTCCTTCTGTACAATTTTTTTTTCACTATGTCACAAGTTTTGTCCACCTAAGATCTCCGAAATATAACCACTTGAAAATAGTGCGTATACCAATAGCCCAAGTGCGTACCGTGCCAACCAAATATTTTACTAAGTCAAATGTTAGTACTCCTTTTGTAGAGTTTTTTGCAGCATATCACCAGTTTCGTGTACCTAAGACCGCCGGAATATAACCACTTGAAAATAGTGCGTATACCAATATCTTAAGTGCGTATAACGCCGACCAAATCTCTTACTATCTCATATCTTAGTACTCATTCTGTAGAGCTTTTTGCACCACTCCAGAGTTTTGTGCAATTCCGATACCCGAAATATGACGACTTGAAAATAGTGCGTATACCAATATCTCATGTGTGTACAGCGCCGAGCAAATCTCTTAGTATGTCATATTTTAGTACTCCTTCTGTAGAGTTATGTGCACCATGTCCTGAGTTATGTGCACCTCAGATACCCGAAATATAATCCCTTAAAAATATTGCGTATACCAATATGTGAATTGCATACAACGTCGACCAAATCTCTTACTATGTCATATTTTAGTACTCATTCTGTAGAGTTTTTTGCACCACTGCAGAGTTTTGTGCAACTCTGATACCCAAAATATAACGTCTTGAAAATAGTGCGTATACCAATATCTCATGTGCGTATAGCGCCGACCAAATCTCTTACTATGTCATATTTTAGTACTCCTTGTGTAGAGTTTTATGCACCATGTCCCGAGTTTTGTGCAACTCAGATAGCCGAAATATAACCACTTGAAAATAGTGCGTATACCAATAGCCCAAGTGCGTACCGCGCCAACCAAATCCTTTAGTATGTCAAATGTAAGTACTCATTCTATAGAGAGTTTTGCACTATGTCACGAGTTTTGTGCACCTAAGATCCCCGAAGTATAACTACTTGAAAATAATGCGTATACAATATCTCAAGTGCGTATAACGCCGATCAAATCTCTTACTATATCATATTTAGTACTGCTTCTGTAGAGTTTTGTGCACCATGAACCGAGTTTTGTGCAACTTAGATACCCGAAGTATACCCATTTGAAAATAGTGCGTATACCAATATCTCATGTGTGTACATCGTCGACCAAGTCTCTTACTATGTCATATTTTGGTACTCCTTCTGTAGAGTTTTGTGCACCATGTCCAGAGTTATGTGCACCTCAGATACCCGAACTATAATCTCTTAAAAATATTGCGTATACCAATATGTGAATTGCATATAACGTCGACCAAATCTCTTACTATGTCATATTTTAGTACTCATTCTGTAGAGTTTTTTGCACCACTGCGGAGTTTTGTGCAACTCTGATACCCAAAATATAACGACTTGAAAATAGTGCGTATACCAATATCTCATGTGCGTATAGCGCCGACCAAATCTCTTACTATGTCATATTTTAGTACTCCCTGTGTAGAGTTTTATGCACCATGTCCCGAGTTTTGTGCAACTCAGATAGCCGAAATATAACCACTTGAAAATAGTGCGCATACCAATAGCCCAAGTACGTACCGCGCCAACCAAATCCTTTAGTATGTCAAATGTTAGTACTTTTGTAGAGTTTTGTGTTTTGTGCACCTAAGATCCCCGGAATATAACCACTTGATAATAGTGCGTATACCAATATGTGAAGAGCGTAGAACGCCGACCAAATCTGTTACTATGTCATATTTTAGTACTCATTCTGTAGAGTTTTTTGCACCACTGCAGAGTTTTGTGCAACTCTGATACCCAAAATATTACGACTTGAAAATAGTGCGTATACCAATATCTCAAATGCGTATAACGCCGATCAAATCTCTTACTATGTCATATTTTAGTACTCCTTCTGTAGAGTTATGTGCACCATGTCCTGAGTTATGTGCACCTCAGATACCCGAAATATAATCCCTTAAAAATATTGCGTATACCAATATGTGAACTGCATATAACGTCGACCAAATCTCTTACTATGTCATATTTAGTACTGCTTCTGTAGAGTTTTGTGCACCATGAACCGAGTTTTGTGCAACTTAGATACCCGAAGTATACCCATTTGAACATAGTGCGTATACCAATATCTCATGTGCGTACATCGTCGACCAAGTCTCTTACTATGTCATATTTTCGAACTCCTTCTGTAGAGTTTTGTGCACCATGTCCTGAGTTATGTGCACCTCAGATACCCGAACTATAATCCCTTAAAAATATTGCGTATACCAATATGTGAATTGCATATAACGTCGACCAAATCTCTTACTATGTCACATTTTAGTACTCATTCTGTAGAGTTTTTTGCACCACTGCAGAGTTTTGTGCAACTCTGATACCCAAAATATAACGACTTGAAAATAGTGCGTATACCAATATCTCATGTGCGTATAGCGCCGACCAAATCTCTTACTATGTCATATTTTAGTACTCCCTGTGTAGAGTTTTATGCACCATGTCCCGAGTTTTGTGCAACTCAGATAGCCGAAATATAACCACTTGAAAATAGTGCGTATACCAATAGCCCAAGTACGTACCGCGCCAACCAAATCCTTTAGTATGTCAAATGTTAGTACTTTTGTAGAGTTTTGTGTTTTGTGCACCTAAGATCCCCGGAATATAACCACTTGATAATAGTGCGTATACCAATATGTGAAGAGCGTAGAACGCCGACCAAATCTGTTACTATGTCATATTTTAGTACTCATTCTGTAGAGTTTTTTGCACCACTGCAGAGTTTTGTGCAACTCTGATACCCAAAATATTACGACTTGAAAATAGTGCGTATACCAATATCTCAAATGCGTATAACGCCGATCAAATCTCTTACTATGTCATATTTAGTACTGCTTCTGTAGAGTTTTGTGCACCATGAACCGAGTTTTGTGCAACTTAGATACCCGAAGTATACCCATTTGAAAATAGTGCGTATACCAATATCTCATGTGCGTACATCGTCGACCAAGTCTCTTACTATGTCATATTTTCGTACTCCTTCTGTAGAGTTTTGTGCACCATGTCCCGAGTTTTGTGCAGCTCAGATACCCGAAATATAATCCCTTAAAAATATTGCGTATACCAATATGTGAATTGCATATAACGTCGACCAAATCTCTTACTATGTCATATTTTAGTACTCATTCTGTAGAGTTTTTTGCACCACTGCAGAGTTTTGTGCAACTCTGATACCCAAAATATTACGACTTGAAAATAGTGCGTATACTAATATCTCAAATGCGTATAACGCCGATCAAATCTCTTACTATGTCATATTTTAGTACTCCTTCTGTAGAGTTATGTGCACCATGTCCTGAGTTATGTGCACCTCAGATACCCGGAATATAATCCCTTAAAAATATTGCGTATACCAATATGTGAACTGCATATAACGTCGACCAAATCTCTTACTATGTCATATTTAGTACTGCTTCTGTAGAGTTTTGTGCACCATGAACCGAGTTTTGTGCAACTTAGATACCCGAAGTATACCCATTTGAAAATAGTGCGTATACATATATCTCATGTGCGTACATCGTCGACCAAGTCTCTTACTATGTCATATTTTCGAACTCCTTCTGTAGAGTTTTGTGCACCATGTCCTGAGTTATGTGCACCTCAGATACCCGAAATATAATCCCTTAAAAATATTGCGTATACCAATATGTGAATTGCATATAACGTCGACCAAATCTCTTACTATGTCATATTTATTACTCATTCTGTAGAGTTTTTTGCACCACTGCAGAGTTTTGTGCAACTCTGATACCCAAAATATAACGACTTGAAAATAGTGCGTATACCAATATCTCAAGTGCGTATAACGTCGATCAAATCTCTTACTATGTCATATTTAGTACTGCTTTTGTAGAGTTTTGTGCACCATGAACCGAGTTTTGTGCAACTTAGATACCCGAAGTATACCCATTTGTAAATAGTGCGTATACCAATATCTCAAGTGCGTATAACGCCGATCAAATTTCTTACTATGTCATATTTAGTACTGCTTCTGTAGAGTTTTGTGCACCATGAACCGAGTTTTGTGCAACTTAGATACCCGAAGTATAAAGACTTGAAAATAGTGCGTATACCAATATCTCAAGTGCGTATAACGCCGATCAAGTCTCTTACTATGTCATATTTTAGTACTCCTTCTGTAGAGTTATGTGCATATGTCCTGAGTTATGTGCACCTCAGATACCTGAAATATAATCCCTTAAAAATATTGCGTATACCAATATGTGAATTGCATATAACGTCGACCAAATCTCTTACTATGTCATATTTAGTGCTGCTTCTGTAGAGTTTTGTGCACCATGAACCGAGTTTTGTGCAACTTAGATACCCGAAGTATACCCATTTGAAAATAGTGCGTATACCAATACCTCATGTGCGTACATCGTCGACCAAGTCTCTTACTATGTCATATTTTCGTACTCCTTCTGTAGAGTTTTGTGCACCATGTCCCGAGTTTTGTGCAGCTCAGATACCCGAAATATAAAGACTTGAAAATAGTGCGTGTACCAATATCTCAAGTGCGTATAACGCCGATCAAGTCTCTTACTATGTCATATTTTAGTACTCCTTCTGTAGAGTTATGTGCATATGTCCTGAGTTACGTGCACCTCAGATGCCTGAAATATAATCCCTTAAAAATATTGCGTATACCAATATGTGAATTGCATATAACGTCGACCAAATCTCTTACTATGTCATATTTAGTGCTGCTTCTGTAGAGTTTTGTGCACCATGAACCGAGTTTTGTGCAACTTAGATACCCGAAGTATACCCATTTGAAAATAGTGCGTATACCAATATCTCAAGTGCGTATAACGCTGATCAAATTTCTTACTATGTCATATTTAGTACTGCTTCTGTAGAGTTTTGTGCACCATGAACCGAGTTTTGTGCAACTTAGATACCCGAAGTATACCCATTTGAAAATACTGCGTATACCAATATCTCAAGTGCGTATAACGCCGATCAAGTCTCTTGCTGTGTCATATTTTAGTACTCCTTCTGTAGAGTTATGTGCACCATGTCCTGAGTTATGTGCACCTCAGATACCCGAAATATAATCCCTTAAAAATATTGCGTATATGTGAATTGCATATAACGTCGACCAAATCTCTTACTATGTCATATTTAGTACTGCTTCTGTAGAGTTTTGTGCACCATGAACCGAGTTTTGTGCAACTTAGATACCCGAAGTATACCCATTTGAAAATAGTGCGTATACCAATATCTCATGTGCGTACATCGTCGACCAAGTCTCTTACTATGTCATATTTTCGTACTCCTTCTGTAGAGTTTTGTGCACCATGTCCCGAGTTTTGTGCAGCTCAGATACCCGAAATATAAAGACCTGAAAATAGTGCGTATACCAATATGTGAAGTGCGTATAACGCCGACCAAATCTCTTACTATGTCATATTGTAGTACTCCTTCTGTAGAGTTTTGTGTACCATGTCCCGAGTTTTGTGCACCTCAGATGCCCGAAATATAGCCACTTGAAAATAGTGCGTATACCAGTAGCCCAAGTGCGTATAACGCCGACTAAATCTCTTACTATGTCATATTTTCGTACTCCTTCTGTAGAGTTTTGTGCACCATGTCGCGAGGTTTGTGCAAATCAGATAACGGAAATATAACTACTTGAAAATAGTGGTTATACTAATGACCTAAGTACCATTGCGGAAAAAGCAGGTGGTATGTTAAATGTTAATACTCACTTTGCAGCGTGTTGTACCGGTGTGAAGTTATACCAACCACCTACACTAAAACGACATTAACATATATCTAAATAATGCGCTATTTATATGCTAATTGTTTGCCCTAATGCAACTTTTTGGGTTCCCAACGTATAGCGGGAAATCGGAATCAAAATGTGCAAGTCTAGCTTGACATCAAGGTAGAACCCTCCATTCGCTCAGAATGGTCCGATCGACAAAATCCAAACGCGAGAATTATGTGCTATTTATGGGATATTTGGTGCTGGAGTTCCGATTTTTAGGCAGCTACCGTTTGGCAGGAATTCTTTATAAATTGTGGGATTTGGCTAAAGTTATAGCGATAAACCTAGCGCTATAATACTCCGACCAAACGAATTCAAATGTCGTAATTATGTGTTATTTCTGTGCTAATTAGTTGCACTAATGCCGATTTTTGCTCTATCGTTAACAAGAAACCTCATGCAAGATTGGTATTGGTTTTTAGATAACGTGGGATGAAAATTTTAAAGTTGCATTGAGAACACATCGATGTTTATTAACTGAAAATTGATTTATTTCCATTCTCAGCAAACGTAAATACCGTATATATCTCTACTAGTAATTGCATGAATTCTCTTTCCCCGTGTTTATGTTTTTATGTTTGCGGAAGTAAGTAGTGTATGTATAGAATTTATATAGTGAAATATATTATTTTTTAAATAATTATTTTTGGTTAAAGGAAATGTCTCTTCGCCGTAGATGCGGGCCGCAGTGGCACAGAGGTAGAGCGTTTACCTCTTGTGCGTGTGATCCCTGGTTCGATCCCAGCTCACGCCAAGTGGTCTTTGTGGTTGTCAAACACAGTGTGTTTGGGTTTTCTCGGGATTCTCCCGTTTCCTCTCCTTTATTCACTTCACCATTTCATTCATTTCTTATTATCACCGTCTCCCTTAGCTTCGGTGAATAATCATGAGACGTTAAACTAGTGATATCATTTCTTGCCCGTTCCTTTTTTTTTTTTTTTTTTACATTTGTAGAGGATTACAATTCCAAGAAATATATAGGTAATCTCACCTATGGTAAAAATGTTGCATAAACCGTAAGTCTAGTTTGGAGTAGTTCTCATAGAGTAGGGTAAAGATTGACCCGTTTCAAGTTAGGCGAAGGCCATGGCTACAGAAAAAGGCAATACTCACTTTACTTTTCCAGTTTTAAGTAGTTTAAGAATTTTTTTCCGAACACGCTTGTGGGGCACAATCTTTATTATGACCGACAAGTATTGCCTTTTTCTGTTGCCTTTTACTGTAGCCATGGTGTAGAAAAAACACAAGACAATTTCAAAGATATTATTTCTGATTATTATTTGTTCATTGTTATGCATAATTTGAGTTACATTACGAGGCTCATTCCGAAGGTAATACCTCCTAATTTTTTGTGTTCACTGTGTATGTCTGTGCCAGATGTCGTTGGTGTAGTGCTAATGCTGAAAAAACGCTGGAACATTTTGGTTATCGCAAAGTCTCTGCGAGATAGGTGCCCCGAGTGCTTACAGAAGATCATGAAACGCAGCGAATGGCAATGTGTTGGGACCTGTTGGACCAACACGAGGCTGAAGAGGACAAATTTCTGGATAGCATCGTCCCAGGAGATGAGATGTGGTGTGATCATTACGAGCCGGAATCCGAAAGACAGTCCATGGAATGGCAACATTCGAATTCTCCCTCAAAGAAGAAATTCAAGACAGGCGTTTACAGGCAAAGTGGTGTGCACAATCTTCCAGGATAACCAGGGTGTTATTCTTGTTGATGTTCTGGAGCTTGGAGCAACTGTCACTTCAGAACGCTACAAGGCGACACTGGGAGAAGATTAGGGATGCGCACAAGTCGAGATTTAAACCTGTCTCGATTCTTCTCGAGGAAATGTTGTCTCGACTCCTGTCTCGACTCGACAGTTTCTGTCTCAGTTCGATTCTAATTCGGGACGAGACGTCTCGAAATTTGGGTCGAGACAAAATATACGAGTTAAAATATACGCACACAACAGCCAGAACATTATGCCCACCTACCTAATTGTCAGTATTTACACCAATGGCACGGATAACAACGATGACGCGTCTTGGCATGGACGCAATGATCCTTGGTAGGTCGCTTGGTGGTAGGAGGCACCACATGTGCACAGTCAAGTCACCTAATTCCCGTAAATTCCGGGGAGAGGGACGATGAGCTCTGACGTCACGTTCAATTACATTCCAGATGTGTTCGATTGGGTTCACATCCGGGGAGTTGGGGGGCCAGCACATCACTTGGAACTCGCCCCTGTATTCCTCGCACCACTCCATCACACACCTGGCCTTGTAACATGGTGTACTATCTTGTCGAAAAATGCCACTACCGCTGGGAAGCATGGTCGGCATAATGTGGTGTACGTAGCCTGCAAGCAGTGTGCGATACGCCTCGGCTGTCATGGTGTCTTGCTCGAGCTCCACTAGACACATGGATGCTCACGTGAATGTTCCCCAGAGCATAATTAAGCCGCCGCCAGCTTGTCTCCGTCCCGCAGTACAGGGGTCAAGGAGCTGTTCCCTTGCAACACGACGGATTCACACCCTCCAATCGTCATGATGAAGAAGGTATCGGGATTCATCAGACAATGCAACACTCTGTCACTGCGTCAAGGTCCAGTAGCGATTGTCACGTGTTCATTTCAGTCATAGTTGCCGATATCGTGGTGTTAACATTCGCACACGGATGGGTCGTCGCCTGCGAAGGCCCATCGTTAGGAGTGTTCGATGCGCTGTGTATTCAGACACACTTGTACTTTGCCCAGGATAAAGTCTGATGTTAGTTTCGCCACAGTTCGCTGCTTGTCCTTTTTTATCAGTCTGCCCATCCTACGACGTCCGATATCTGTAATGAGGTGGGAGGGGAAGTTTTGTTGCCCTATTGGGTTCATGGGGATCATGGGAACGAAAACACAATAATTATAACTATGCTAAATTACTATAGACTGCCCATTGCTCATTCAGAGAATTTATCAAGTTTACTTTATTGCAATAGTTTCATACAAACTAGATATAGGCTACGGATAATAGTTTTATACAAACTAGATATTCAAATATTATTAATTATTATATTTGAAGTACAATCAAATATAACGACATTAACGAGCAACATTAATTATTAGTTTTAATTAACTGAATTAAGCTGAAAATTAAATCTTGATATCGAAAGATTAACTATCAAGTTTATGTGTTCAGTACCTTTCTAAAGTAATAAATGCTGGAATTTGTTTTGAGGGCTGTTTCTGAGTGAATACTTTCTTCAAAATAATATTAAAAATTATAGAAAGAATTTCATGACATTCAAGTCGAGTTGAGATTTTTACAAGCAGTTTCGACTCGAATCGTGTCTCGACTCGAAATTTCGAGTCGAGAAATACATTTGTTTAGAATCGTCTCAACTTTAACAAAGTGTGTCTCGACTCGAAATCCAGTCGAGTCAAGTCGAGATTCGAGACATGTCTCGACTCATGAGCGTCCCTAGAGAAGATGAAATCCCAAATTTCGAGGGTAAGGAAAGGGAAGAAGACCAACTTTTACCTACAACATGATAACGCCAGGCCCCACACCAATTTCACGACCACGCAACTCATTGCAGAATTTGTCTGGACTCTCTTGCTACATACCCCGTACAGTCCGAATTTAGTGCCTTACGACTTCCATCTCTTTGGACCTCTGAAAGGTGGACTACGTGGCGAACATTTTCAATAATCGGAAGGTGTTGTGAAAGCTATAAGGATGTGATTAGCCTCAGCTGGTTCCGATTTTTACAAGCGCGGCATGCAGGCTCTGGTTCATCCTTGGCAAAAATGCATAATGAATGGTGGGAACTATGTGGGAAAATGATAATAAGTAGCTGAAATAGTGCTCTGTTTAGCTGTGCTGTTGTGATTTCTGTATCTTCCTTAGTTTCTATGAAAAAAAATAGGAGGCATTAATTTCGTAACGATCCTCGTATTATATCAGCAGTATATTATTAAATAATAATAATAATAATAATAATAATAATAATAATAATAATAATAATAATAATAATAATAATATTAATAATAATAATAATAACCATTATTAATAACTTCATTAATAGTTCATCAATACAGGGTGTTTGAAAAACACTCCCTAGATTTAAGTATAAATTTAATTGGGAAATGAATGAAAACTTACATCAATGAGTACATATCATGAAAGAGAATTCCTTCAAGGTATTGTTTAATGTTGGTAGATTTCAACGTGGGATCCATTTGTGGCCCTGCACACGTCGAGACGATATTCCACTTCTCGGCACGTATTCACCAACATTTCAGGTGTAACTGTCCCAATCGCCGCGACGATTCTTTTCCGTAAATGATTGATGTATCTGATCTTTTCACTGTACACAACATTTTTTATGGGGCACCAAAAGAAAAAGTCCAGTGATGTTAAGTCTGGCTTCGTGGTGGCCAAGGTTTTGGGCCAGCCCTGCCTATCCACCTTCCTGAAGAGTGAGTCTCAAGAGCCGCACGTACATCGTTACTGTAATGAGGTGAGGCGCCATCTTGTTGGAAAAACAGAAGCCCCTTTTCCGCCTCAATATCGTCCCTTTGGCGAAAGACGTACTCTGTCAGCATGTCATAGTAAACGTCCCCGTTTATTGTTTTTTCTACAAAAATGAAAGGATTAATCACACGATCTTCCATCAAATCGCGCCAGACATTAAGTTTGGTAGAGTCACGTTGAT
This sequence comes from Thermobia domestica, assembly GCF_964235325.1. NCBI lineage: Eukaryota > Metazoa > Arthropoda > Insecta > Zygentoma > Lepismatidae > Thermobia > Thermobia domestica. The sequence continues at coordinate 244,845,321 of NC_137456.1, read as the reverse complement.
GTTGAATAACTTCATGTGGATGCTCTGCCCCCAAAATTCTGCAGTTATGACGATTAACTGTTCCACTCACATGAAATGTAGCCTCATCAGAAAAGAGAATCTTTTTTTAAAAAAAAATTGACCATCATCAATTCTGAGTAGAAAATCAGCAGCTAACTCATACTTTTTGATTTTAATTTCATGTAACAGTTGTAGTTTATACGCGCGCAGCTTAAGTCTTTTATGCACAACATGATACACAGTACCTTTAGGCACTCCTATTTGTAGACTACGTCTGGCCAATGACTTCTTCGGGCTGCGAACACAAGAAACACTTATGTGTTCAACAACATCTTCAGAAGTTTTCGGTCTACCTGGTGATTTTGCTTTTAAAACACTACCGGTTTCCTTGAAAGACTTTAGCCAATGACGGATAGTTTTTGCTGTACGTGGTTCACCACCATACTGACGTCTAAAATTACGTTGCACTGTTACAACTGACTCAGTTTTCACAAGAAAAAATAACACACTGCGCTTTTTGTTGCGGAGCATACATTGTTGCTGAGTTGGTCTGCACTGCACGTCTGCCTGGCCTGAACTGAGGAAACAGAGTAAGAAAACAGCACAAGTCAAGGAGTTCTGCCAACTGCAGGGGAGCCAAACTTGGAGAGTCGTTTAATCAACACTACAAACTAGAATAGTGTATGTCACTTTGTACATTCTAGGACACATTAAAACTAGGGAGTTTAGTTTTCAAACACACTATATTAGTGGTAACGCCATCTGGCATCCTATGCGCCACTGAAATTTTTGAACGCCCTTCTCTAATAGCAGTAGCCTCATTAGTACATAAGTTGGCGAGGCAGAAGGACGCAATAACGTTTATAATAAAGATCAAAGAACGGTTTTAATTTCTTCTATGTGGGGCTTATTTCTGCTACAATGTACGAGTCACGTCCACAACATAAGTGCACTAGGGCCCTCGCGGGCAAAGGAAATTTGTTATTGCTATGTTGGCTACCCTTTCCAGCGAGTCCAATCACTTGCCAGTACGACCATAACTGTAGCCAAAGTAATGTTTCCCGTGAAAGATGTCGATGAAATCTGCCACCAAAGTGCGAGATCCGCACTGTTATCCGTTATCTTATTGTGAAGGAAAAATCTTCGTCTGAAGTTTTTAACGAGATCTAATCAGTTTATGTCGAAGGAGTTATGAATCGTAGTGTGTTTAAATGCTGATGTGAATTTGAAAACTTCGTACTGATGTGTACAATGAGCAAAGGAGTGAAAGACCGTAGAATTTGTCTAATTCGCTTGTTGAAAAAAAAAATGAGGAAGCTGTTCTTGGCGACCGTAATTCACTTTGGATTAACTTTCGGTGATGTTCCCACAAATCTCCAGATCTCTGCTGCACGAAACAAACAGAAACATACAGATTTCATAAACTGTGTGCAAGGTGGTTCCAAAACAGTTGACAGAGCAGCACAAATTGAATCTCATGTGGCCATACCAACAATGCAGCTTTTGGAGTCATTCGGATGAGATGTTTTGAACCACACCACGCATTCACCTAAACTGGCGCCTTTATATTATCATCTGTTCACCTCCCTGATGATGCATATGGGTGAGAAAAGTTTCAACTGACGAGAAAGTGAAGGTGGAGGTGAAGAATTGGGCAAAAGAGGTAGTGGCAGACTTCTTTGACCAAGGCATAAAAAAATACATCTCTCGTCTCACTAACGAGGAAGGTCCATAAACCGTGAGAGTTGAATTTTGATAAAAATTTGTGACAAGATTCAGTTCCAGATGCTAAGTAACGTAGTAATAGTCACTTGATGCCCAAATGCTTCGTCGAGCTGCTACACCGACGACATCTTGAAATCCAGTAGGCAATGATTAAGAATACCGATTTGGCACAAAAATCAAAAAGCTTTTCATAGATCTGACTTCAGTATTGTAAACCAATGTAGAGCGTCTATATGTGAGAGTACTTCCAGTGCACGATTGCCATTTTGAAAGGAGCCATATTGAATCGCGGTCAAATATGATAAATGCCAAGGGGGTCATGTAGGGTATCAAATAGAACTGGAATTTACTCCTGAATCCATTTCCGCAGCCAAAGTTTACATATCACTTCAAAGTTTTCAGAGTTTTCACTTCAGAGTTAAGAGTTCTCTTACCCACAGGAACATATAAAAAAATTGTGTGAGTTAGACTTGTGTTATGAAACGAGGTCGTGCGAGCACTTGCAGGGTTTTAACTAATGCAGTAGTTAATGCTGTACAATAGCCAGTATATCAATCAAATCTTGAGAATAGTAAGAGAAATCGTTCATTAAATTGAAATGCCTTTAGTAAAAAATGGAATAGCAGCATGCTACAAGTTATACCTATTTCAATGTGCGATGGAATAGACTGCTCGTCGATGAAACACATGCCTAATAGTACTGACGAGCTGAGAATGCCAAAGGGATTGTTCGGATATATATTAGAAAAATGATACAAACTGGTGAATAGTAGTTGAGCGGCCAAAATGGTTCGGATTCCACTATAATCAGTAGGTCCACGTCTCCTTTAGCGTAGCAGGCATAAGTTTGGGACGTTGGACTGAATCAAACCAAAAATCTATTTTAGGTAATTTTACGTGGTCCGTTATAGTGTGTTAAGTTTTCTTCTCCAATCTTGAAACGTTCTCACAGTGGGAAATACACAGTGTTTGCTCACAGTGGGAAATACAAACGGAATCGTGTGGTCGACTCTGAGGCTGTTTTGGCGTTTTCCCGCCGCAATCCAGAGGATTTTCGGCGTCATTACATTCAGAGACAAAAGAACAGTCAAACGGTGGATTTTTGACGTCATCACCCAAACAAATGCCTATTTTGAGGTGCTTCCGAAATAAATTTTGGACAGCTTAATAATTTAGAAAAACGCTTAGAAAGATGTATAGAGCTGAAAGGAGATTGTTGAAAAAAAAACTTCCCCCAAAAAGTGTTTTTCTAAACTTTTTTTCTAAGGACTTATTGAACAACCTTTGTATCAAATCTAATTACGTAGATTCCTTTCAAAATACTATGCAAAGATCATAATCCGGTTTACAGCAATTTGACCTTTTTTCGCCCACTTTGATTCCGATTTCCTAATAAACGATAGGAGCCCAAAAATTGGGATTACAGCTTCTAATTAGCCAATAAATAACCCATAATTGTGGCATTTGAATTTTGTGGATCGGATTATTCTGAGCGAATGAAGGGTTCTACCTTGACGTCAAGCTAGACTCGCACATTTTGATACCGATTTTCCGCTAAACAGTAGCAGCCCAAAAATTGGGATTAGAGCAACTAATTAGCCCATAAATTGCTAATAATTCTGGCGTTTGGATTTTTTCGATCGGACAATTGTAACCATATTGGGGGTTCTAGCTTGATGTCCAACTAGACTCGCCCATTTTGATTCCGATTTCCCGCTAAATAGTAGGAGCCCAAAATTGGGATTAGAGCTACTAATTAGCCCATAAATAGTCCATAATTCTGGCGTTTGAATTTTTTCGATCGTACCATTGTTACCATATGGGGGTTTCTAGCTTGATGCCAAGCTAGACTCGCCCATTTTGATTCCGATTTCTCGCTAAATAGTAGGAGCCCAAAAATTGGGATTAGAACAACTGATTAGCCCATAAATAGTCCACTATTTTGAGATATGTTTCTGTAGTTTTAGTGTTAGTGGTTGGTCTAACTTGACACTGGTGAGTTTTGTGTACCATGTCTCGAGTTTTTTACACCTCAGGTAACCAACTTATAACCACTTGAAAATAGTGCGTATGCGAATTGCTCCAGTGTATTTAATGCCGACGACGGTAATTATTTCAATATTGCATTTTTGTGCACTACCTCCCGTTTATTGTGTAGCTCAGATAAGAGAGATATGGACTTTTGAAATCTATTATCAAGTTGAGTTGAGTTGATTTTAAGTTTAACGTACCTTTCAACAGGAAGGCTAAATGAGAGTGGACCTACAGATTAACGTGAAATCCGAACCACATGAGCTCCCGATGGGAATCGAACCCGGGTCTATCGCTCCAAAGGCGCGTACGCTAAGCGCTTAGCCACGAAGGAGCTCTGAATTCTATTACCAAGTTTTTGTTAAAATGACTAACTTGATTCTTATGCCAAACATCTTTTCTTACAATTTTGTGCCGTTATTTCAGGTTTGTAGTCATCTTTTGAACTTTTTTGAAGTTGCCCCCCTCCCGCATGCAAAACAAACGATTGACTTTGATTTCGAGTCGAAAGTTATAAGTCAAGGGGGGAGGGGCAACTTCAGACAGGTGCACAGTGAGGGTTAGGTCAAATTTCAATATATTGTTTCTTCAGTGAAATATAACACAGTGAAAATTGTGTGTGTGAAATTACGAAGATTGGATATATGGCTTATCACTTCGCTTATTACCTTAAATATTTTAAGGAAAGTATTATTGCTTATTTATAAATACATTTATCTAATATTTAAGCCTACTCGTTTGATATATACAGCGTGGTCCGGAAGTGGCGTATCCCTAATTGGTGTTTTCTGACGGTTTTAGGTTTTACCCACATTTGTTTAGTAACATTGCTTGGCAACGTCTTGTAACATTGCTTGGCACAGTAAGATGATACAGCAGGATGGAGCACCAGTGCACTTCGCGATTCATGTACGACATTACCTGAATCAGACGTTTCCTAACCACTGGACTGGAAGAGGTCGTGTATCTTCTCCAGCTCCCTTTGTCTGGCCTCCAATAAGTCCCCTATCTGACTACTCCAGACAATGCTCTCTGGGGTTTCATAAAGCAATAAGTAAGAAACACTCGACGTAACACAACGCAGAAATCACAAGCAGCTGTGGAACCCGCCTTCACCCTCGTGACTCCGGAGTATCTCCACAAAACATCTGCTAGAACTTGGCGCAGAATTCAATCGTGTTACGACATGATTGGTGATCATACCGATGTTTATGACTCCTGAGGCTTCAAGGTAACTGTGTACAGACATTCTACCATAATTAACACTATACTGTTGAAACTAACGGGGTTGTACGCCCACTTCCGGACCACCCTGTACTTTTTTTTCTCTGTGCCGAGTACAAGTATATTTGTTCCCTACTAATTATTTGATTTGTCAGTGTTATTTAATACTTAAGTACATTTTAACTAAATCTTTTCTTTATAGTTTATTCGGTTTTGTGATTTTCGTTTTGATATAGTGGTAAGTTTTATTCAACTTGAGTGGTTATTTCTTTCCAAAAGTATAACACCTGTATGTTGCGCTGACATTCCTATAACTAAATTATTCCAACAGATGCTTGAATCCCATAAACAGCCTTCCAATAAGATTATTATCTTTATTATTATCCACTTAAAAATGAAGCTGCGATTCAGGCATTTGTTCAGGTTTTATTTTTGTCTCTGCTTTAGACTGGGTCCGTTTAGTTCTAGTGCAACATCTTCAAATTCGAAATTTAACTACAATTTTGTCTAATTTTTGTCCATTCAAGAAAACATTTTGTACTTTCCGCATAAAAAAAATTGCGACACCTAACGCCGTGCAGCTAGGCCACCCAATATACACCTTCTTATCCCATAATCGTGTCTGGTAGAGAGACTCCCTCCCTCTCCTCCTTTCTTCTCTCCCATACTAAAATTAACTAACAACTTGAACGCAATTCTAATTTAAAACTACACATCTATGAGTATCGATAAAATTAAATAACAAAACCGAGACGGAACAAGATTCATAAATTAATTTAGGGAGAAACTAAAACACACACAATGAAAAATTGAAACAAACGAATGTCGATTACACAGAGGTTCACAAATGAGGCAGAGAGAGAGAGAAAGATAGAGACGAGGCGAGAGAGAAAGAAAAAGAAAAGGGAGAACAGATAAAATTGTGGAATTTTAAACTTACCAAGATAAGAACCTAACATTATAAAGTTCCGTTACCAGAAATCCAACAGTAATATAGAAATAACGTTTGTTTTATATATTTTTTCAGGACTATTCGATTATATAGAAGATGCTTGAAACATTCATTAAGTTACTTTTAAAAAGGATAGCATACTCAATTTCCAGTAGAACTGTAGATCTCACAGACACATCTAAGATAATGTCAACAGTTTAATACACATGCTTTGTTTCTAAGTGTTTGTTCGGTTGTAAATTCGGTATGTTCATTGGACGTACTGATGAAAACTACATTCTAATAAACCCAGTAGGTAGCGTAGGTCATATATTCCATTCCAGACTACTAATGCAAAGTGATAAAAAAAGAAAAAAGAAAGAAAAAAGGAAGAAAGAAAGAAAGACAAAATTGAACGATTGCTATTTTGCTGGTAAATTTTTATCAGAAATATTCTCTATTAAAAGTCCAAAGCGTATCATAATGCAAAGTTACAAATGTTCAAATGCAAAATTGGATGTCCCTTATAGATGTAGCAGACCTTGCATGTTTCAAATTTCAACGTGAATAAATCACATTGAATTACAAGATGGAAACAAATTTGTGTCGAACTAGTATAAATAAAATTTTGTTTCCAAATAACCAAAGAGATTACCATTTTCCAGTCTCTTAGGAAGAGTTATCTGTAACGAACATCCAGCATCACTTTCATCTCTTGTGAATAAAACGTTGTAATTTGCACAGAGAGAATGAAGAATCTAAAGCTAAAACGGATCATAGTGTCAGTCGGATGATGTTGGCTAGCTTATGGACCACCACTGGATCGAGGATTTAAATCCAGTGACCCGGTAATTCGACTGAGACTCGGCAACCCACATGATAAAAAATATATTTTGCTTATTCTCTTGCGTTTTCTTTCAGAGATGACGAAGACAGGAAATGTTATGTCTAGAGCACGAAAAACTCTATGCTGAAATTGCCAGTTAATTAAATTCTCCAAACCAGGTTTATCGTTCACTTGCTCCGTTTTGTGAAAGATGTAGCGAGAAGTGAAAGATGTAACGATAAAATAGGGAAACGTTAAGAAAGAGAGAGAGAGGGAGACGAATATAAATATGAAACATACTTATCATTACAGTGTATGATGAACAACACACACTCTGTTTATTCGAATTCTAGCCAGTGATGCTTTGTAAGTTCTCCAACAAAAGATAAATCTCTCTTTGCAGCCATTATTTTATGCGAAAAAGTTATACTACTTGGTGGTGAATCGAACCCAGATTTTCCGCTTCGAAGTCTGGTACTTTACCACTACACCACCGATTGCTTTACCCAAACTTTGTTAAACAAATGCTGTAATATTTCTTTCTGAGAACGATAACACGAAAAGTGTTTACTGCAGATCAATGAAGTGTTTCGAATGTCCTGGTAAATCCCTTGCCCTTTTCCAACCAACATTCGTAAATCGTCTCTATAATGATAAAGGTGTTTGCTTCCACATTTTTAAGCATTGCACATATAATATGAGAAATCGATTCTTCACTATCGCTTTGTAAAAAATGCAAGATTGGCACGAACAGCATTTGAACCCATGCTGGACATCTTTATTAATCGTAACTTCATTACGTTACCACTACACTACAAGTTTTATTATTTCCGTACAGAAATTACAAGCTGAGAACTCAACCACAAAAGCCAAACATAATTAAGTAAAAAAGGAGGCTGTAGCCTGTTGACTATATTACATCATAACACATATACTATACATCACAAAAGAAAATTTAAAAAAAGAAAAAAATAAACTGAAGTAGGTGGAAGCATGTTTACTGTATTGCATAATAATACTTATACTAAACATCACAATGGAATATTCTATGATATTAAAAAAAATATTCCTAAAGAGAGGGATGTGCGTTATTGCAAAACTACTTCCAAAAACCGGATAAAAAGTTGCCGGTCCCTGTCTGGGGTGTACAACTTTCGACGTGTACGTTTCAAAAATTCAAAATACGTGCGTGCATCTAACAAGGTTTTGAAGCGCTGAAAATATAGGAGAGTGCTGGCAACAAGAAACAGCATCGCTCGATGTTTAGTGGGGGGATAAAAATGAAAATCTGGGAATAACATAAATTGCACCGTGAAGTATGAGGGCGGGCGACGGGTTATGCGGCCCAACACCTCCTGCATGGTGTGCCAAATTAATGGCGTGCCGACACATTGTGTATATCGATGAGCTAATGTGTCCTCTTGCTGGCAATGCTTGCACAAAACATCTGGGGTTCGTTGAATCTCATAAAGACGCGCCCGTGTCGGGAAAAGTTGATGTACTACCTGAAACCACAAAGCCTGCATGTACTCAGGTATGACAGGGTTTGAGATATTAGACCACACCTGCGGCCAATCTACTTGTGGATACTTTTGAGGTACGCGTACAGCAGTGTGAGAGAAAGAGTGCGCATTGAGTGTCCTATATAACGAGCGCGAATTGTGTTGTTGAGGGTGGAGAACCATACCGGAATAATTCTAATATCGGATAAACGTTTTGATATAGGCCGGGCACTGATCAACGAATTGAATATAAGGAGGGTTTTGCAGTTGACTATGATCCATCCAGAAACAACTTACCGAATGGTTAGTGATAGAATTGAGTGAGGAGAGCGCTGCATAAGTGTCAGCCATAAACAACGTTTGACATTTGATACGAATATTGACTAAGCCCAGCCCACCAGCGGAACGAGGCAAATAAAGGGCTTGACGGGGAATGCGAAAATAAAAACCTCGCCAAATATGCCATAGGAATAACGATTCAAATCTTTTGGCATAAATTTCTGGGAACGGAAACACACGCGCTCTGTACCACAGTTTAGACACAACAAAAATATTGATAAAATGAATACGGTGAAGTAAATTGAGCCTACGGAAGCGCTGTGAATAGAACAACTTACCAATTTGCGTTAAAAGGGGAGCCCATACTCCATCATAGTTGGGAGTTGGGTTAGACGTGAAGGGGATGCCTAAAATAGTGAGTGAGGTGACATGCGGTAAGGCAGGAGAAACTGAAGGGTCCTCTGGGAGCTTAAAACCGTTAAAGGACAACACCTGTGTTTTGTTGTCGTTATACTGCAAACCCAAGCATCGGGAAAAACAGGTCAGGACAGGGAACACGCCCTGTAGTGAGAAAGGATCAACTCCTGTTATGGTCAAATCGTCAGCATACCCAAAAATGTTTTGACTGCGGAACAGGGAGGGTCCATTCGAATACAACATGGCCAAACGATGGAGAAGTGGGTCTAAAACCAGAACAAAAAGAACGGTGCTAAGACAGCACCCTTGGCGTAGTCCGCATCGTAAAGGGATGGTTGGGGATAGATGTCCATTTATTTGCAAGCGGAACTGAGCTTTAGCATATAGATTATGAATCACCCGGCGAAAAACAGTGGGAAAACCCCAAGATTCAAGCGTCTGATGGAGAAACTGATGGTCTACTGAATCATAAGCTTTGGCTAAATCCACTGCGAGTGCGCCAGCAGGAACATGGCGAAGGTGATAATACGCAAATAGGTCCCACAGGGAGCGAAGCGTGTATTGGATGTTATGCGAGTCATGTAGTGCAGCTTGATACGGGCTAATGTATTTCCGAATAATGGGACGAAGTCTGGCAGCGAGAACTTTTGTAAATAATTTAAGATCCACTGGTAATAAGGACAGCGGCCTATAATCAGTCACGACTCGCGCGTTGGAGGACTTTGGTAGGAGAACCACAATAGCTACGTTGTGAAAAAAAAAGCTCCCCAGATAACCATGCGTTAAACAGGGAAGCCAGTGTACGGCTAAGAAAGCACCAGTAACGCTTATAAAATGCAAAGTTCAGACCGTCAATCCCAGGAGAGCTACGGCCTTTGGTTCCCCGTAGAACAGAAAAAATTTAATCCGCAGTGATAGGATGTGTTACGGCGTGAGAATCAGTCTCTGTGAACTTGTGAGGCAGAGCAGACAAGAATTCTGGGGCGGTAGAGAGATCCGGAGTCTGCACACTTGTAAAAGCTGTATAATGCCTTGTGAATTCTTGGAGTATTTGTAGCAAGTCAGAAACTGCCATTTCACCTGCCGTTGTGAGGGAGTATAGTACGTAGCTTTCCGCTTCCGAAACAGAAGATCAATTTGGTAGATGGAAGCAGTTCCTTCTGGAAAGCAATGATAAAAATCCTCGGAGAAATAGGCTTGTATTGATGCATGTGAATCTAGTTGACGCAACCTACTCTTAAGTTCCTGAATTTGGATTCTGTTGGCCAAGGTTGGGGGGGATGACCATAACTCGCTGAGAGAACGATGGAAAAATTCTGAAAGCGTAAGGTCCTGCTGGTGTTCCAATTTACCGCGCCATTGGAAAAAACTGCGAATTTTAGGTTTACCGTATACTTGTCACCATGTATCAACATTGGGGAAATGTCGTTGCATCTTACACCAATACTCAAAGGGCGTCGTAAATTCATCTATCACGTCCTCACGAGACAAAAGGGTATTGTTAATCTTCCAATACGATGGACCGCGTCCAGCGGGAAGAGAAAAAGGAAGCTTAAAAGCTACTTCAACCGCAGCATGATTTGACAAAGGGGGCAAGAGGGTTAAAACGTGCAGCACTGCCTTGCATAAAGGATCTGTGACATAAACCCGATCGAGGCGACTTTGAGTTGACAAACAGGGAATGTCATCACATGCGGTGAGTTAGAAACAAAAAGAGCGTCATGTAGCTTCATGCCACGCACAAGCTCAACTAGTGCTGGGCAGGGAGGTGAGAGGGTGAGGGAGTCCCTAGGATCTATCACCGCATTAAAGTCGCCCAAAATTATACATTAATCCACACCAGGAGGAACCATAGATGGTATAGTCGTTGCAAAACTCATCCCTCTCTTTAATTTTAATAAATCCAGAATAAGCATACAATGGATAATGCATATTTCTGAGATATAACATCTTATTGCTCTACCATCAGGTGATAGCATGACACGTATCGCGACTCCTGTGGTGTTATGACAGTTAATTATAGCGTTATAATCGGGGAGAAAATCGAAAGAATGAAAAGTCAATTCAGTGAGACAACATACATCAGGACGGCGGCGCTAGATAAACCGCTTTAACGACGTTAGATTTGGTGCAGAGCTAACCCTATTAATATTAAGAGTTAAAAGAGTGAAAGCATTTAACATAGGCATGCTCTGAGGCACTATGAAAAAACACACATTACAGTACTTACTTGAAAAATCCGTAGAAATATTGGTAGATAAGACCACAGCAAAACTATTATTCTGGCACACTTGATAACAACAAACGAGGAAAAATAGAGAAAACAAAAAAACACGCATAACATGCGAATATATATGGACACAAAAACACAGCTGATATCGTATCGTGACAAGAAGGCAAACAAACAACACTCACTATAACTCAGAGTCAGACGTAGAACGAAATTGCGGAGGAGGTTCTCGGGAACTTGGCTGTTTCGCTCGTGGTGGAACACAATGGGAAACACGTTGTTCATTCTTTTTATTTGCTGGCCTTGAAACTCGGCGGCGTTTTTGTTGAGAGAGAGAATCAGACTCCTCGGAATTAGCACTCTGGGAAAAAGTAGGAAGAATAAAAGCTTCATTACCACTTGTAATAGACTCTGCTGAAATTGTTGTAATATTCTGATTTGTAAATTGCACTGACATCTTCGAAACTTCTAGTGGCGGATCGGTAGGTTTCTGCGGGGGCGCAGGGAGTGTGGGCTCCTCCATTTCGGGCTGAAATGATTTGTATGACGTAGAATCATCTGATCGGCGAGGTAGCTCAGGGAAGTCATCAACATCATGGATAGGTTTATCCTGCGCCGGGCCGGACGGGAGGTCTGAGGGAGCCCCCGCCAAGCGATCCACAAAACCTGAGGAAGGAGCAGGACGCAGCACTTTCCCTATTTCCGTCATCTGAACTGATAGAGCGTTAGGTTTCACACCCTGTGCAACCTTTTTTTTCTTGACTGGGCAGCAGGATACAGTGTGGGAAAAACTATGGCAAAACAAACAGGTAATGGGTTGTCCCTCATACGAGACACTCACTTTGTAGCCCTGTACGATGACACGGGAAGGGATGTGTTTCGTCAGTTCCATGTGTATGATTCTAGCACCACTGTCGATTCCAGTGGGAAATGGGGCAGTCCAATATTGCGTTTCCACTCGACGCACGGTATCATAGGCCCGAAAATGGTCCTCTAACACTGTGAGGGGCACTTCTCGTGGAAAATCATAAACACGAACCATTTTCACTGGTCTTCTGCTGGGACAATGCGCACTAGGCTTGTGTTGGCGTCAGCATGCTTAAATGGCACTGTGTCCGGTACTGTCAATGAAAACTGATCATAAGCCGCAATAGATTTAAATTTGATATAAATACTATAAGACTCTTCGTGGAGCTGTAATGCACAAATTTTCTCAAAAATACCTGGAAAATTATCAGTCAACCATTGGTAGACAAGGCTCGAATGGGGTCGAGAACTCCGGTATCGCTTATCAAAAATAAGCTTGTATTGCAATTCCTTCTTATAAGGCATCGCACTAGAATATGAACACAAACGAACTTCACTGTAAGAAAATATCACCAATCAGGCGAAATAGGCCTCAACTATGTTCGATGAACAGTTCACAACAGATGTGGATAAAGCAATTAGTCACTTCCGGTTCTGCTGCGATCTGCACTGCTCGAAGGCTCGAGCGAAACTGCACTACCATGCCACCTGAAGCTTGAAGGCAAATATTACTTACTTTAGCCTTGATCTTTGGAACGATCAAGCTTCTTCCTGTAAGTTTATTTGCACCTAAGTGCACAAAGAAATTCGAGGACCTAGAGAGAAATTAGTGCCCACTAATAAAGGAAACCACATTCTATCCAGGAAAAAATAAAGAAATAAAAACATATTATGCAGTAATTTCGCCGTGCAAATTCAAAAGTACGCCAATAATAATAATAATAATAATAATAATAATAATAATAATAATAATAATAATTATAATAATAACAATAATAATAACCTATATTGCAAAATTGAAAGGGACTCTGTCTTATATTCTCTTGAACCACCCGACCGATCTCGATCAAATATTCAACATTGAAAATGTTCTTACCAGGGAGTATTTTTATTTATTCGTTTTGATGGTGTTACTTAGGGCAGGGGGAGGATGGAAAAATATTAAAAATAAAGAAAACTTAATAAGTCTTGAATCAAACGACCGACGTGAATGAAAGTTTCAACATAGATTATGTTTGTGGAGTTGAATGCTTTTAATCATTTCACTTTGATGGTAGAATGTAGGGAAGGGGAGGACCGGGAGATATACAAAAATCAATTTAAATTAAAATAAAAGTGACTGTGTTAATGAGTTAATAAGTCTTGAACCACCGAACAGATGTGCATCAAATTTTCAACATGGCTGAAGTTCGAGCCTGGAATGGTTTTCATTATATCACCTTGACGGTAAAACTTAGGGGAGTGGAGGGCAGGGGAAAGATATATAAAAATAAATAAAACTTAAGTATTGGGCCACTCGACCTGTCTCGATCATTTTTTCAAACATACATGAGATTCGGGCCTAGTATGGTTTTCATTATTTCACTTTGACGCTAGAAATTAGAGAAGGGAAATGCGAAAGGGATATATATATAAAACCAATTTAATAATTCTTCAACCACCGTACCAATCTCGATAAAATTTTCAACCTAGATGGAGTACGAACCCGAGATGGATTTCCTCAGACCATTTTGATGGTGTAACTAGGTGTAACTAATTGAAATTGGAAGGATAGCAACATTTAAAAGATAACAAAAATGGCCGATATTAGTATCGAATCGAATTATAATTTTTGTAATCGCTGAGATGAAAAGTGACATATCTGATGCCGTTTAAATCCAAATTCAGCCCGCAACATGGAGGAGGGGAAGACATATAACAATGATCAAAATAACCAATATCGTTGTGGAATTCATAGTTTTCCGGGTGGCTGAGATGAACAATGGCACTGAAGATGCCGTGCTCCGCAGCATTGGAAGGTCAGGGGATATATAAAACACATCGAAAATGACCGATATCAAAGAGCTCTTTAGTAATACTAACAAGTAACTGAATAACGGAGCATATTATTATTTTTTCTCAATTTAGCCCAGCAAAGCGGCCAATTGATGTTAAAAACAACAACAATAATAATAATAATAATAATAATAATAATAATACTTATTATTATTATTATTATTATTATTATTAACATACTTTTGAACTTACATGGCGACATTAATTCATAATATGTTTTTATTTCCGTAATTTTTCCTGGATTGAATGTGGTTTCCTTTATTAGTGGGCACTAATTTCTCCCAGGTCGTCGAATAAATGAATTTCTTTGTGCACTTAGGTGCAAATAAACTTACAGAAAGAAGCTTGATCGTTCCAAAGATCAAGGCTAAAGTAAGTAATATTTGCCTTCCAGCTTCAGGTGGCATGGTAGTGCAGTTTCGCTCGAGCCTTCGAGCAGTGCAGATCGCAGCAGAACCGGAATTGACTATTTGCTTTTTCCACACCTGTTGTGAACTGTTCATCGACGATAGTTGAGGCCTATATCGGCTGATTGGTGTTATTTTCCTACAGCGAAGTTCGTTTAAGTTGTGTTCATATTCTAGTGCGATGCCTTATAAGAAGGAATTGCAATACAAGCTTATTTTTGATAAGCGATACCGGAGTTCTCGACCCCATTCGAGCCTTGTCTACCAATGGTTGACTGATAATTTTCCAGGTATTTTTGAGAAAATTTGTGCATTACAGCTCCACGAAGAGTCTTATAGTATTTATATCAAATTTAAATCTATTGCGGCTTATGATCAGTTTTCATTGACAGCACCGGACACAGTGCCATTTAAGCATGCTGACGGCAACACAAGCCTAGTGCGCATTGTCCCAGCAGAAGACCCAGTGAAAATGGTTCGTGTTTATGATTTTCCACCAGAAGTGCCCCTCACAGTGTTAGAGGACCATTTTCGGGCCTATGGTACCGTGCGTCGAGTGGAAACGCAATATTGGACTGCCCCATTTCCCACTGGAATCGACAGTGGTGTTAGAATCATACACATGGAACTGACGAAACACATCCCTTCCCGTGTCATCGTACAGGGCTACAAAGTGAGTGTCTCGTATGAGGGACAACCCATTACCTGTTTGTTTTGCCATAGTTTTTCCCACACCGTATCCTGCTGCCCAGTCAAGAAAAAACCAGTTGCACAGGGTGTGAAACCTAACGCTCTATCAGTTCAGATGACGGAAATAGGGAAAGTGCTGCGTCCTGCTCCTTCCTCAGTTTTTGTAGACCGCTTGTCGGGGGCCCCCTCAGACCTCACGTCCGGCCCCGCGCAGGATAAACCTATCCTTGATGTTGATTACTTCCCTGAGCTACCTCGCCGATCAGATGAGTCTACGTCATACAAATCATTGCAGCCCGAGATGGAGGAGCCCACACTCAATGCGACCCCGCAGGAACCTTCCGATCCGCCACTGAAAGTTTCGAAGATGTCAGTGCAATTTACAAATCAGAATATTACAACATTTTCAGCAGAGTCTATGACAAGTGGTAATGAAGCTTTTATTCTTCCTACTTTTTCCCAGAGTGCTAATTCCGAGGAGTCTGATTCTCTCTCTCAACAAAAACGCCGCCGAGTTTCAAGGTCAGCAAATAAAAAGAATGAACAACGTGTTTCCCAGTGTGTTCCACCACGAGCCAAACAGCCAAGTTCCGGACAACCTCCCCCACAATTTCGTTCCACGTCTGATTCTGAGTTATAGTGAGTGTTGTTTGTTTGCCTTCTTGTCACGATACGACAACAGCTGTGTTTTTGTGTCGATACATGTTCGCATGTTATGCGTGTTTTTTTGTTTTCTCTATTTTTCCTCGTTTTTTGTTATCAAGTGTGCCAGAATAATAGTTTTGCTGTGGTCTTATCTACCAATATTTCTACGGATTTTTCAAGTAAGTACTGTAATGTGTGTTTTTTTCATAGTGCCTCAGAGCATGCCCATGTTAAATGCTTTCAATCTTCTAACTCTTAATATTAATAGGGTTAGCTCTGCACCAAATCTAACGTCGTTAAAGCAGTTTATCGAGCGCCGCCGTCCTGATGTATGTTGTCTCACTGAATTGACTTTTCATTGTTTCGATTTTCTCCCAGATTATAACGCTATAATTAACAGTCATAACACAACAGGAGTCGCGATACTTGTAAGAAAAGAATTGGTTTATAATCGTGTCATGCTATCACCTGATGGTAGAGCAATTAGATGTTATATCTCAGAAATATGCATTATCCTATTTTATGCTTATTCTGGATTTCTTAAAATTAAAGATAGGGATGAGTTTTTTGCAACGACTATATCATCTATGGTTACTCCTGGTGTCGATCAATGTATAATGTTGTTCGACTTTAATGCGGTGATAGATCCTAGGGACTCCCTCACCCTCTCACCTTCCTGCCCAGCAATTGTTGAGCTTGTGCGTGGCATGAAGCTACATGATGCCCTTTTTGTTTCTAACTCACCGCATGTTATGACATTCCCTGTTTGTCAACTCAAAGTCGGCTCGATCGGGTTTATGTCACAGATCCTTTATGCAAGGCAGTGCTGCACGTTTTAACACTCTTGCCCCTTTGTCAAATCACGCTGCGGTTGAAGTAGCTTTTAAGCTTCCTTTTTCTCTTACCGCTAGACGCGGTCCATCGTATTGGAAGATTAACAATACCCTTTTGTCTCGTGAGGACGTTACAGATGAAATTACGAAGCGCTTTGAGTATTGGTGTAAGATGCAACGACATTTCCCCAATGTTGATACATGGTGGCAAGTATACGGTAAACCTAAAATTCTCAGTTTTTTCCAATGGCGCGGTAAATTGGAACACCAGCAGGACCTTACGCTTTCAGAATTTTTCCATCGTTTTCTCAGCGAGTTATGGTCATCCCCCCCAACCTTGGCCAACAGGATCCAAATTCAGGAACTTAAGAGTAGGTTGCGTCAACTAGATTCACATGCATCAATACAAGCCTATTTCTCCGAGGATTTTTATCATTGCTTCCCAGAAGAAACTGCTTCCATCTACCAAATTGATCTTCTGTTTCGGAAGCGGAAAGCTACGTACATTGACTCCCTCACAACGGCAGGTGGAATAGTAGTTTCTGACTCGCTACAAATACTCGCTACAAATACACTGCCAAATACTCACAAGGCATTATACAGCATTTACAAGTGTGCAGACTCCGGACCTTTCTACCGCCCAAGAATTCTTGTCTGCCTCACAAGTTCACAGAAACTGATTCTCATGCCATAACACGTCCTATCACTGCGGATTAAATTTTTCTGTTCTATGGGGAACCAAAGGCCGTAGCTCCCCTGGGATTGACGGTCTGAGCTTTGCTTTTTATAAGCGTTACTCGTCCTTTCTTAGCCGTACACTGGCTTCCCTGTTTAACGCATGGTTATCTGGGGAGCTTTTTTTTCACAACGTAGCTATTGTGGTTCTCTTACCAAAGTCCCACAACGCGCGAGTCGTGACTGATTATAGGCCGCTGTCCTTATTACCAGTGGATCTTAAATTATTTACAAAAGTTCTCGCTGCCAGACTTCGTCCCATTATTCGGAAATAGATCAGCCCGTATCAAGCTGCACTACATGACTCGCATAACATCCAATACACGCTTCGCTCCCTGCGGGACCTATTTGCGTATTATCACCTTCGCCACGTTCCTGCTGGCGCACTCGCAGTGGATTTAGCCAAATCTTATGATTCAGTAGACCATCAGTTTCTCCATCAGACGCTTGAATCTTGGGGTTTTCCCACTGTTTTTCGCCGGGTGATTCATAATCTATATGCTAAAGCTCAGTTCCGCTTACAAATAAATGGACATCTATCCCCAACCATCCCTTTACGACGCGGACTACGCCAAGGGTGCTGTCTTAGCACCGTTCTTTTTGCTCTGGTTTTTGACCCACTTCTCCATCGTTTGGCCATGTTGTATTCGAATGGACCCTCCCTGTTCCGCAGTCAAAACATTTTTGGGTATGCTGACGTTTTGACCATAACAGGAGTAGATCCTGTCTCACTACAGGGCGTGTTTCCTGTCCTGACCCGTTTTTCCCCATGCTCGGGTTTGCAGTATAACGACAACAAAACAGAGGTGTTGTCCTTTAACGGTTTTAAGCTCCCAGAGGACCCTTCAGTTTCTCCTGCCTTACCGCATGTCACCTCACTCACTATTTTAGGCATCCCCTTCACGTCTAACCCAACTCCCAACTATGATGAAGTATGGGCTCACCTTTTAACGCAAATTCGTCAGTTGTTCTATTCACAGCGCATCCGTAGGCTTAATTTACTTCACCGTATTCATTTTATCAATATTTTTGTTGTGTCTAAACTGTGGTACAGAGCGCGTGTGTTTCCGTTCCCAGAAATTAATGCCAAACGATTTGAATCCTTATTCCTATGGCATATTTGGCGAGGTTTTTATTTTCGCATTCCCCGTCAAGCCCTTTATTTGCCTCGTTCCGCTGGTGGGCTGGGCTTAGTCAATATTCGTATCAAATGTCAGACGTTGTTTATGGCTGACACTTATGCAGCGCTCTCATCACTCTGTTCTATCACTAACCATTGGGTAAGATGTTTCTGGAAGGATTATAGTCAACCGCAAAACCCTCCTTATATTCAATTCGTTTATGAGTGCCCGGCCTATATCAAAACGTTTATCCGATATTCGAATTATTCCGGTATGGTTCTCCACCCTCAACATCACAATGCGCGCTCGTTATATAGGACACTTAATGCGCACTCTTTTATTCTCACACTGCTTTACGCGTACCTCAAAAGTATCCACACGTAGATTGGCCGAAGGTGTGGTCTAATATCTCAAACCCTGTCATACCTGAGTACATGCAGGTTTTGTGGTTTAGGTAGTACATCAACTTTTCCCGACACGGGCGCGTCTTTATGAGATTCAGCGAGCCCCAGATGCTTTGTGTGAGCACTGCCAGCAAGAGGACACATTAGCCCATAGATATACACAATGTGTCGGCTCGCCATTGATTTGGCACGCCATGCAGGAGGTGTTGGGCCGCATTACCCGTCGCCCGCCCGCCCGTCACGGCACAATTTATGTTATTCCCAGATTTTCATTTTTGTCCCCCCACTAAACATCGAGCGGTGCTGTTTCTTGTTGCCAGCACTCTCCTATATTTTCAGCGCTTCAAAACCTTGTTAGATGCACGCACGTGTTTTGAATTTTTGAAACGTACACGTCGATAGTTGTACACCCCAGACAGGGATCGGCAATTTTTTATCCGGTTTTTGGAAGTAGTTTTGCAATAACGCACATCCCTCTCTTTCGGAAAAGTTTTTTTTAAAATATCATAGAAATGTAATGTTTAGTATAAGTATTATTATGTAATACAGTAAACAGGCTTCCGCCTCCTTTAGTACAGTTTTCCCCCTTATTATTATTATTATTATTATTATTATTATTATTATTATTATTATTATTATTATTATTATTACTATTTAAATTTTCTTTTGTGATGTATAGTATATGTGTTATGGTGTAATATAGTAAACAGGCTACAGCCTCCTTTTGTACTTAATCATGTTTGGCTCCTGTGGTTGTGTTCTCAGCTTGTAATTTCTGTATGGAAATAACAAAACTTGTAGTTTAGCGGTAGCGTAGTGGAGTTACGATTAATAAAGGTGTCCAGCATGGGTTCAAATCCTGTTCATGCCAACCTTGCATTTTTTACAAAGTGATAGTGAAAAATCGATTTCTCATATTATACGTGCAATGCTTAAAAATGTGGAAGCAAACACTTTTATCATGATAGAGACGATTTACGAATGTTGGTTGGGAAAGGGCAAGGGATTTACCAGGACATTCGAAACACTTCATTGATCTGCAGTAAACAGTTTTCGTGTTATCGTTCTCAGAAAGAAATATTACAGCATTTGTTTAACAAAGTTTGGGTAAAGCAATCGGTGGTGTAGTGGTAAAGTACCAGACTTCCAAGTAGAAAATCTGGGTTCGATTACCCACCAGGTAGTATAACTTTTTCGCATAAAATAATGGCTGCAAAGAGCGATTTATCTTCTGTGGGAGAACTTACAAATCATCACTGGCTAGAACTCGAATAAACAGTGTGTGTGTTGTTCATCATACACTGCAATGATAAGTATGTTTCATATTTATATTCGTCCTTTTCTCTCTCTCTCTTTCTTGTCGTTTACCTATCCTGTCGTTATATTTTTCACTTCTCCCCCCTTTCTCTCACGTACACACGTACTTTATCTCGGTGTGCGTGTTCCAAAGTTAAAACGGAGCAAGAGCATGATAGACCTGGTCTGGAGAATGTAATTAACTGGCAACTTCAGCGTAGAGTTTTTCGTGCTCTGTACATAACATCTCCAGTCCTTGTCATCTCTGAAAGAAATACTGTTTAAGAGAATAAGCAAAATATCTTTTTTATCATCTGTGTTACCGAGTCTCAGTCAAATGACCAGGTCGCTATGGGTTTAAATAATCAATCCAGTGGTGATCCATAAGCTAACTAACATCATCCTACTGACACTATGATCCGGTTTAGCTTGAGATTCTTCATGCTCTTTGTGCAAATTATAACGTTATATTTTCAAGAAATGGAAGTGATTTTGGATGTTCGGTACAGTTAAGTCTTCGGAAAAGACTAGAAAATGATAACCTCTTTGGTTATTTGAAAACAAAATTTTATTTATACTAGTTCGACACAAATTTCTTTCAATCTTATAATTCAATGTGATTTATTCACGTTGAAATTTGAAACATGCAAGTTCTGCTTCATCTATAAGGAACATTCAATTTTCCATTTGAATATTTGTAACTTTGCATTATAGTACGGTTTGGACTTTTAATATAGAATATTTCTGATAAAAATTTACCAGCAAAATAGCAATCATTCAATTTTATCTTTCTTTCTTTCTTCCTTTTTCTTCTCTTTTTTTATTTTTTCACTTTGCATTAGTATTCTTGAATGGAAGATATGACCTTCGCTACCTACTGGGTTTATTAGAATGTAGTTTTCATCAGTATGTCCAATGAACACTACCGCATTTACAACTGAACCACGCAGAAACAAAGCATGTGTGTTAAACTGTTGACATTATCTTAAATGTGTCTGTGAGATCTACAATTCTTCTGGAAATTGAATATGCTATCCTTTATAAAAGAGACTTAGTGAATGTTTCAAACATCCTCTATATATTCGAACAGTCCTGAAAAAATACAAAAGCAAACGTTATTTCTATGTATCTGTTGGATTTCTGGTATCAGATCTTTATAATGTTAGGTTCTTTTCTTGGTAACTTAAAAATTCCACAAGTTTATCTGTTCTCCCTTTTCTTTTTCTTTCTCTCTC
Organism: Thermobia domestica; assembly: GCF_964235325.1. Lineage (NCBI taxonomy): Eukaryota > Metazoa > Arthropoda > Insecta > Zygentoma > Lepismatidae > Thermobia > Thermobia domestica. Next base: position 244,823,928 of record NC_137456.1, on the reverse strand, counting down.
GCATCGTCTCTCTCTCTCTCTCTCTCTCTCTGCCTCATTTGTGAACGTCTGTGTAATAGACATTCATTGGTTTCAATTTTTCGTTGTGTGTGTTTCAGTTTCTCCCTAAATTAAGTTATGAATCTTGTTTCGTCTCGGTTTTGTTATTTCATTTTATCGATACTAATACATGTGTAGTCTTAAATTAGAATTGTGTTCATGTTGTTAGCTAATTTTAGTATGGGAGAGAAGAAAGGAGGAGAGGGTGGGAGTCTCTCTACCAGACACGATTATGGGATAAGAAGGTGTATATTGGGTGGCCTAGCTGCACGGCGTTAGGTGTCGCAATTTTTTTGATGTGGAGTGTACCATTAATATAAACTAGGAAGGGCAACTTTCAAATTTGTTCACTTTAGATCACCTGTAGTGCGTCATCTTCAAATTCGAATTATAACTTGCTCAGAATTTTGTCTATTTTTTGTCCCACCAAGAAAACATTTTGTACCATTAAAATAAACGAGGAAGGGTAACTTTCAAATTTGGCTACTTCGATTATCTGTAGTGCGATATTTTCAAATTCGAATTTTAACTAGCTTAGAACATTGTACATTTGTAGTCAGTTTTTGTCCAATCAAGAAAGATGTACCACTCAAATAAGAAAGGAGGATCATTTCAAAATTGTTTCCATTTTGGTCACCAGCAGTGTGACATCTTTAATTCGAATTTTAACTAGCTTAGCATTTTCCCATATTTTGCAGAGTTTTGTGCCACCAAGCTAGTTAAAATTCTAATTTGAAGATGTCTCACTAGAGGTGATCGAAATGCCAAATTTTGAAATAACGTCCCTGGTTTATTTCAATGGTACAAAATTCTTACCTGGTTAGTACAAAAATGTACAAAAATTGAACAAAAATTCTAAGCATGTAAAAATTAAAATTTGAAGATGCCGAACTGCAAGTGATCGATGTGGCCAAAATTTCAAATTGCCCTCCCTCGTTTATTTAGATAGTACAAAATTTTTCTTGGTGGTACAAAAATGTAAAAAGTCGGACAAAATTATGAGATAATTAAAATTCGAATTTGAAGATATCGCCCTATAGGCGATTGAAGTGACCAAATTTTGAAACTGCCCTCTATTCAGAAACGGACAAAATTCTAAGCTAGTTAAAATTCCAATTTGAAGATGTCGCAATACAGATGATCAAAGTGGTCAAATATTGAAATGACACTCATTCGTTTATTTGCGTGGATCAATTGTTTTCTTGATTCGGCAATATGGGACAAAAATTTTTAAAAAATCTGAGCTAGTTAAAATTCGAATTTGAAGATGTAGCACTACATGTGATCGAAGTTGTCAAATTTTGGCATAAGCCTCCCTCGCTTATTCTAATGGTACAATTTCTTTGGTTGGACAGAAGTGGACAAAAGTTAGGAAAAATTCTGAGCTAGTTATATTTCGAATTTGGATGAAGCGGAAAAATTTTGAAATTGCCCTCCCTCGTTAATTTAATGGTACAAATATTTTTCTTGCTTGGACAAAATTTTACAAAATTTTCAGCTAGTTAAATTTCGAATTTGAAGGTGTCGTACTACAACTAAATGGACCGCTTTAGACTAGCTTCAAAACTCTTCATTGTTGTCGGGTTTATTTCTAACATTTGGCTCTGAAATAAGAATTTGAAGTATTGTTGCACTAAGTTTATTTAAGAGAAGAAAATATTACATTTCTGTAAGTTCTCAATAGTTTTTAGGAATTAGAGAAAGAATCGTTATTTTATCAAGTGGATTGTATGGACAAACTTACGCTGATATTAATTATTTTAATTAACTTCTGACTAAAGAAGAAATGAATGAACTTTATTTAAATGAATAGACAGGAATTTTATTTAAATTCAAGGATTTATATTTCTGTTATCTGAGATCCACAAAACTCGCGATTTGCTGCACAAAATTCCACAAATTCACTACTAATATTTAGCGTAAAAATTGCTTTGCTCTGCATTGGATACACAGGTACATTTAACGTACGCACTATTTTCCACAAAGTGAGGTGATCACATAAACTAAATAAAATTAGTATTAAAGCATTTAAGATAATTTTCTTGGTCGCAATTTTACGCACAGAGTAATACACATATCTCCCTTTCCTCTCTGGGTATATGTTTGTTATCTCAGATCCACTAACCTCGGGACATGCACAAAAATTCACAAAATGAGTATTAATATTTGACACATAAATTGTTTGGCCGGTGTTGTACAGCCACGGGTATTTCAAAGTAGTTAAATCGCAGTTATCTGAGGTGCACAAAACTGGGGACATGGTACACAAAACAGTGTAAATTAAGTACTAATATTTGAGAAAAATTGCTTTGGCTGGTATTGTACTAAATTTTGTGGTGGGGATATGCACTATTTTCTAGTGGAAATATTTCAGATATCAATCGTGCACAAACCTTGGGATATGGAGCAGAAAATGTTACAGGATGAACACTACAATTTGACGTACCACTAGCTTTGGTCACCACTGTACGCACTTGGTCTATTGTTATACGCACTATTTTCAACTGCTTTTATTTCGTGCATCCCAGTTGCACAAAATTCGGGATATGGTGCACAAAACTCACCCTAAGCAGTACTATCATTGGGCATACTAAGAGGTTTGGTTGGCGCTCTACGCACTTGTACTATTTGTACACGTACTATTATCAGTAATATTTCCGGTATCTCAGATGCACAAAACTCGGGACATGGTGCACAAAACTCTACAGAAAAAGAACTAACATTTGACATATTAAAACATTTGGTACGCGTTGTACGCACTTGGGATATTGGTATACGCACTATTTTCAAGAGGTTATATCTCGGGTATTTGATTGCACAAAACTCGGGAAATGGTGCACAAAACTCTACAGAAGGAGTAATAAAACATAACATAGTAAGAGATTTGGTCAGCGTTATACGCACTTGTTCTATTTACATACGTACTATTTTCAAGTAGTTATATTTCCGGTATCTGAGGTGCAAAAAACTCGGGACATGGCGAACAAAACTCTACAGAAGGAGCACTAACATTTGACTTACTAAGAGATTTGGCCTACGATGTACGCACGTACGTTATTGGTATACGCACTATTTTCCAGTGCTTATATTTCCGGTATTTAAGGTGCACACAACTCGGTACGTGGTGCACAAAATTCTGGAAAAGGAATACTAGCGTTTGACTTACCCAAGATTTGGTCGGCGCTGTACGCACTTCCGATATTAGTATACGCACTATTTTCCAGTGGTTATCTTTCCGGTATTTGAGGTGCATAAAACTCGAGACATGGTGCACAAAACCCTACAGCAAAAGTACTAAAATCTGACAAACTAAGATATTGGTCGGCGCTGCACGCAGTTGAGATATTGGTATAGTCACAATTTTCAAGTGGCAACATTTCGGGTATCTGAGGTGCAGTAAACTCGAGACGTGGTGCACAAAACTTTACAGAAGGTGTGCTAACATTTGATATAATAAAAGATTTTGTTGGCACTGTACGCACTTGGTCTACTGGTATAGCACTATTTTCAAGTGGTAACATTTCGTTTATCTGAGGTGCACAAAACTCGGGACATTGTCCACAAAACTCTACGTAAATAATAGTGACATTTGACACACTAAGAGATTTTGTTGGATCTGTTTGCACCTGGGCTGTTAGTATACGCACTATTTTCAAGTAGTTATATTTCTCTTATCTGAGGTGCACAAAACTCGAGACATGGTGCATAAAATTCCACAAAATAAATGCTAACGATTGACGTAATTTTTGGCGGAATCGGTGTTATCCGAACTCCACACCTGGCATACGCACTATTTTTAAGTAGCTATATCTCTGTTATTTGAGGTGCTCAAAACTCGGGACATGGTGCACAAAATTGCACAAAATAAATGCTAACGATTCATGTAACTCTTGCTGGAATCGGTGTTAGACGAACTCCACATCGGGCATACGCAGTATCTTTAAGGAGATATATATCTGTTATTTGAGGTGCACAAAACTCGGGAGATGGTGCACAAAATTGATCAAAATAAATGACAACGACTGACGTAACTTTTGCCGTAATCGGTGTTATCGGAACTTCACACCTGGTATACGCACTTTTTAAGAAGCTATATCTCCTTTATCTGAGGTGCACAAAACTCGGGAAGTGGTGCACAAAATTGCACAAAATAAATGCTAACGATTGATGTATTTTTTGCCGAAATCGGTGTTATCGGAACTCCATACCTGGCATACGCACTATTTTTAAGGATTTATATCTATGTTTTTTTTAGGTGCACAAAACTCGGGGAGTGGTGCACAAAATTGCACAAAATAAAAGTTAACGATCGATATAACTTTTTGCCGGAATCGGTGTTATCGGAACTCCACACCTCGCATACGCACTACCCATATCTCTGTTATTTGAGGTGCACAAAACTCGGGAGATGGTTCACAAAATTGCACAAAATAAATGTTAACGATTGATGTAACTTTTGCCGGAATCGATGTTAAACGTACTCCACACCTGGCATACGCACTATTTTCTGGAGGCTATATCTGTTATGTGAGGTGCACAAAACTCGGGAAGTGGTGCACAAAATTGCACAAAATAAATGCTAACGAATTATGTAACTTTTTCCGGAATCGGTGTTAAACGAACTCCGTACCTGGCATACGCATTATTTTCAAGAGGCAATATCTGTTGTGTGAGGTGCACAAAACTCGGAGAGAGGTGCACAAAATTGCACAAAATAAATGCTAACGATTGATGTAACTATTGCCGGAATCGGTGTTGTCGGAACTCCACACCAGGCATACGCACTATTTTTAGGGAGGTATATCTCCTTTATGTGAGGTGCACAAAACTCGGGAAGTGGTGCACAAGATTGTACAAAATAAATGCTAACGATTGATGTAACTTTTGCCTTAATCGGTTTTAAACGAACTCCGTACCTGGCATACTCACTATTTTCAAGAGGCAATAAGTGTTGTGTGAGGTGCACAAAACTCGGAGAGAGGTGCACAAAACTGCACAAAATAAATGCTAACGATGATGTAACTTTTGCCGGAATCGGTGTTAAACGAACTCCGTACTTGGCATACGCACTATTTTCCAGAGGCAATATCTGTTGTGTCAGGTGCACAAAACTTGGAGAGAGGTGCACAAAACTGCACAAAATAAATGCTAACGATTGATGTAACTCTTTCCGGAATCGGTGTTAAACGAACTCCGTACCTCGCATACGCACTATTTTCAAGAGGCAATATCTGTTGTGTGAGGTGCACAAAACTCGGGAAGTGGTGCACAAAATTGCACAAAATAAATGCTAACGATTGATGTAACTTGTGAAGGAATCGGTGTTATCGGAACTCCACACCTGCCATACGCACTCTTTTTAAGGAGCTATATCTCCTTTATGTGAGGTACACAAAACTCGGGGAGTGGTGCACAAAATTTCACAAAATAAATGCTAACGATTGATGTAACTTTTGCCGAAATCGGTGTTAGGCGAACTCCAGTTCCTGGCATACTCAATATTTTCAAGGGGCTATATCTTTTTTATTTGAGGTGCACAAAACTCGGGAAGTGGTGCAGAAAACTGCACAAAACTCGGTCTATTAATTTATATATGTATGTCTGATTTTCCGGTTGGACGAACTCAGGCCTGGCATACCGTTGAAAAATTTAAATATGAAAAATTTTAGGTTCCTTAAGGGGCACAAAACTCGAGACGTGGTGCACAAAACTGCACAAAATGTGCACAAAATTTTGGTATAAGTTTTGTTTGAATCGGTTTCTGACGAACTCCAAGTTAACGGACCTCTACAAACCGCTATTATTATCCATCTTGTTATCACGTCTTCATTACACTCGATGCATAATAGGTGGACATTAAAGTAAAGAAAGGAATAGACAAATAGATGATGCAGTTCATTATAATAATTCTTATTGTTTTTCCCTGAAGTTTTTTCATGTACTTTTTCTACTTCGAATGGTTACTAGTTCATAATGCCTCATGTTATTCACATCCTAGCTTTGCTGCTAAACTCTGACCCAGTTTTAAAATATATTAAAATTAAAATACGTAAAATACATAGAGGAGCATAGAACAATAGCCATAATTCTCTTTACTGCTAGAAGAGATGAACAGATATTTATCAGAGTTATACATTGTATACAAACCATCCTTTCTCCAAAATGTTATTCTTGCATGTATTAGCAGAACAACTGAAAAATGAATGCTATAATGCACTTCTGTTCTTGCTATTACCAGAAGCGGCTCTTTAATGTAATAACGAAATCACTCCTTTTGCAAATAACACACAGATAAATGTTTTTAATAAAGCAGTTTTGAACATTACAATTGAAGCTGAGATAAAAGAAAAATTTCATTGTTTTCAAAATATGGTGTCTTCTACATTGATTGATTCTATGCAAGAGTTGGCCACTAAGCATAAATCACGAAACTCCGTAATATTCTTAGGGACCGCGGTAGCTCAGTGCTAGAGCGTTCACCTCTTGTGCTTCGGGTCACAGGTTCGATCCCAGCTCCCGTCAAGTGAATTTCGTGGTGCACAGACACCATGTGCGGTTGATCCCTCCGGGTTCTCCCGATTCCTCCGACTTCCTTCATTTCAATCATTTCTCATAATCACCGTCTCCTTTAGCCTAGCCGGCACGTAAACCTCAAAGATTTTATTTTTTCCATTATATTCTTTGTTCTGGATTGAATTCTCATTTATTTCGACTGCTTTACAGAACAGTACTTCAATTCAAAATATACTTTAAATGTATCGAGAACTTTCATTTGGCTTTTTCCATTGAAGCAAATTTCAGTATGGTCGTAAATTTTTCACTGTTGAATTTCGTAAAACCCGTCCGGCACTTCTATTATTTCCAGTAATATTGATACTCTGCGTGAAAAGATTGGCAGCGATCTCGTGCGCGATACATCATAATATTCAGCATATTTGAACATTGAAATGATACCAATATATTGGATTTTCTATGGTCACCTGAATGTATGGAAAATTTCGAACTTTTGCATACCACATAATTTGACGTAAGCACAAAAGTAGGATCATGTCCATTTGGATAATGAAACGTCAAAAATATTTTACCAAGGTAATTTAAATCTGGTGTACTACATCGATTTAGGGGATCAAACTGAATTCTCTTCATACAAACCTAAAACTAAACAGTTGTCACTCTGTTTTAATTTTCAATGTGAGCTAACGCCAGCCCAATGTTCGTTCATAGAGTACTACGAAGGAATTGATTACTCTTTTCTTTGGTTGTACCAGACATGTTACAACTGTAGCTTTAGAAAACCGAAATACTGTTAATTATGAGTGGTACACAACAACTTGTTTGCCTGAGGCCATCAATTAAGTACGTGAAGGAAATTTAATTCGATCCATCATTCTTCACCACAACAACAAATTCTAAATTCTAAACTTCTAAATCTAAAATCACATAGAAAACTTTAATTAATGTAGTTAGGTGAATTCGCTATATTTTGGAATACATATAAGAAAATAAAAAAAAACTCATTCTTTCTGGATGGAATTACTTATAATATAGTTTATCTGATAATTCAAATCAGTTGTTCTCAATACTTTTCGAGTCATTACATTTGTTATTCATTAACTTGTGACTATGCGGGGAGTTTATTTTTGCTGTGACACTTTGTTTTACAGCGAGAAAATGAAAATCAATTCCCGAAATAAAATAATATGATCTTTTTATTGTAATGTATCACACGTATGAACTGTAGGGGAAGGCTTGTGCCTGTGAACACTTTTAGAGTCTTCCAAATTTTGGGTCTAATATTCAGCTCTTTTCCCCAATTTTTGTCGTACATTTAAAGTGTCATCTCTTTGCTATCGATAAGATGATTTTTAAACGTGTTACATAATTACAATAGCTTTTATAAGATAAAATAATAACGAATTCGTTTTGTTCACAGGTACATTATGGTCGTGTACCTTTGAACAGACCCTCTTGTACCTTTGAACAGTGATAATTACAATGTTTCTGCGGCATTAATATAAAAAGAAGCCACAAATATTAACAGTTATAAATTGCAATAAAAGGTTTAGCTATAAAAAGCTTCCCATAATTAAAATTTTATCAATTAAATTAAAAATTGAAGTCCTGACAAAAACTTGTGAACAGTAAAGTTGAACATATACAACTCTTAACATTATGTTATATATTAAGCGAATATATAGAAACTACTTAAAATTATAATTAATAACTTTATATCCTAACCTAACCTATACACAATATATCAATTGTTTTAACTACTTACATTGTGTAGCTTTAAACAGTATTATTTATCCTTCAAAGGTACGCGATGCATTAATATCCATAGATACTGGAGGGTCACCATTACGAAAAAAAAGTTCTCCACTAGCTTAAATATTCTACCCCAAGTTTGGACAAATAAATATCACAAGTTGCGAAAACCGAAGAGCACAAAACTCAAAAGGTAGCTACAAAAAAAATCTTCGTTTTGGAGGTGAAAAATTAAAAGGAACATTACTCGACACAACACTCAGTAAACAACAGCCAAACGCGTTTGTAGTGCTTTTTTTCATTTAATCTTTCAAATGAATTTTAATCACTGCACCTAGATAGCTTTGAATTCGAGAAAAGCACAGGAGTTCAAACGTACATTGTTTCAAAGGTACAACGCTTTCCGCTAATTTAAAGAAGACGGATGATTAATGTAAGTGAATGAACGTCATATTAAACTTTTGTTCTCTCCCTCCGAGAAACAAACCTGAGATAACGTAATACATACAGAAAACGAATCAGTTTCACTGACCATAATCTTAATGAGTCACTTACTGCTATTGTTTGATACTTCTGCTTTTATTTGTCTTTCTTTTATTAATGATTAATTTGATTGGATTTTGAGTGTCGTGTCCTTTTTTGTCAGCAATGCTCTGAAATTTTCCAAGACTGAATATTTCGACAAGCTGATATGTTCGATCTCAGCTCTAATACCTCTTTTGAAAATGGAAATGTATCTTTTTCACTTCCGCTGAATCAATTTTATCTTTCGGTTTAACATTCATATTCAAAGAAAAAGCAGATTAATATACAGCACTTTTTCAATTTAGCCTCTAACTTAGTTCCTCTAGTACGGAAATCTACAGTATCTACACCGGAAGAACTGTGACATGTAGTGAGGTACAGTTTCTAAGCACACATTGAGCGTTCCTACAACAGATGACATCACTGTTCTTATCCCCTACTGAAAGCGAAGGAGATAAACATTTACTACATAAATTACTGTTCCAATGTTGATCCTCAAACAACGAAGTCCATAGTACTTAGTGACTAATTTTTATATATAGCAGGTTTCATCTTGAATTTGTATATTCTTTAAAACCAGAATTTATATACCTGTATATCTATATCTATATATCTATCCATCTATCTATAACTATATATCTATCAATATATATAAATATCTCTATATCTATATCTACATCTATCTATATATATATATATATATATATATATATATATATATATATATATATATATATATATATAATATCTGCTTGGAATACTTCAACCCTGAAGATCAAAAATCCATCATAATTTCAAAATGTAAAATGACACTTAAAATCACACTTGTTTAGAATGTGTTAATAAAATTTTAAGAGTCATATGTTGAGTCATTTTGACTTTTATGTATTATCTATATTTCTATAATTCTTACAAATTACAGAATTAAGAAAGTAGTAGAAAATATATCGATCTTGAAAATATTAGGCCAACTGAGGAGCCGCTGGGAAATCAAGCAACTTGAACCGTCGGCCCACGGTCTTTTACGACCTTCATTTTAGGGGTGTATCTGCTCCCTTTTATAACCACTTTTTAAGGGGTGTACTCGTTCTCTTTTATGAGCACTTTTTAGGGGTGGACTCGTTCCCTTTTATGACCACTTTTTCAACACGTTAGCAGAGACTACGAACACATAGCAGAGCATAAGACTACGTAACTTAGCAGGGATGTATTCGTTCTCTTTTATGAGCACATGTTAGGGGTGTATTCGTTGTCTCTTATGAGCATATTTTCCAACCCCTATTTTAACACAGCAGAAATTACATAAGACTACGACCACATAGAAGAGCAGAGAATACATAAGACTACGAAACATAGCAGGAATGGATTCGTTCTCTTTTATGATCACTTTTTCAACCCCAGACAGTGAATATTACGGGGTGTACTCGTTCTCTTTTATGAGTACATTTAAAGGGGTTGACTCGTTCCCTTTTATGATCACTTTTTCAACCCCTTAGCAGAGACTACGAACACACAGCAGAGCATAAGACAACGTAACATAGCAGGGATGTATTCGTTCTCTTTTATGATCACTTTTTAGGGGTGTATCCGTTCTCTTTTATGAACACTTTTTTCAACCCCTATTTTAACATAGCAGATCGATAACACATCTTCAAACGGCCTATTTTAACATAGCATATAAGACATAAGAGTACGAACACATAGCAGAGCAGAGTATACATAAGACTACGAAACATAGTAGGGATGGATTCGCTTCCTTCCTTATTTGAACATAGCAGATAATACAGAAGACTATGTAACATACCAGGGGTGTATTCGTTCCCTTTTATGATCACATTCTCCACCCCTATTTTAACGTAGCACAGATTTCGTCCCCAAACCCTAATTTAACATAGCGGAAATGACACAAGCATGTCCCGAAACTACTGACTATCGAGAACAGAGGTCAAACTAAAAAACGGAGCCATATTTAGTAATGGGTCATCAAAGACCACATGTCCCAAAAGTGTTGACCATCGAGGTCAAAAGTCAAAATACTTAAAACCTAATAACTCGAAACGGTGCCACATATTGAGATGGTGTTTCCACATTTAGTAATTGGTTATCAACTACTACAAGTTCCAAAAATAATGACCATCGAGATCAAAGGTCAATATTATACCCGAATAACTCTTAAACGAACTCTTAAACGGAGCAACATATTGAGGTGCTGTCTCCAAATCTAGTAATAGGTCATCAAATAGTACATGTTAAAAAAGTAGTGGCCATCGAGGTCAAAGGTGAAATATTTAAACCCAAATAACTCTTAAACGGAGCAACGTATTGAGGTGCTGTTTCCAAATCTAGTAATGGGTCATCAACTAGTACATGTTAAAAAGTACTGACCATCGAGGTCAAAGGTCAAATAACTCGTAACAGCGCGTCGGATAAATTTGCGTGACCTATTCAGTTTTGTACCAAGCAGAAAAAACGTGAAGAATGAATAAATTTGAGTGGCTTTTTTGCTATTGTACTAACGAGAACGAAACCCAAAGATATAATACTCTCAGCTAGTTAAAATGGCATATAATCTCGTACGATTTAAACAAAGATATAAATTTGACTGACCTATTCAAAATTGTACCAACGAGGAATACAACTTTAATTAGCTTAGAATTTTATATCATTTTGTACTACTCAAATAAACGAAAAAATAAATTTGTACTAACCAAGAAAAGCGAAAAAGGTCCATTTTAATTAAACGAATCAATAAATTTATACTAACAAAAAAAGCGAAGAAGGACCATTTTAACTAACTCAGACTTTTATATCAATTTGTACTACTCCAATAAACGAAGGAATAAGCAAAGCTTTCCTTTGTTTACTTGTGTAGCTTTTTTCTGTTTGGTAGAAAACGAAATAGGTCACAGAAATTTAACCCTTCGTTTGATTAAATATTACAAAAAGGTATAAAATTCTAAGCCAGTTAAAAATTATCCTTCTTCGCTTTTTGTTTTCACGTTGGTACAAAAGGAAATAGGACACTCGTATTTAAATGGCATAAAAAGATATAAAATGATGAGCAAGTTAATATGGTCCTTCTTTCTTTTTCTTCTGATGGGTACAAATTTCCTTGATTATTTGAATAGCCCAAAAAGGTATAAAATGCTGAGTTAGTTAAAATAGATCTTCTTAGCCTTTGCTGGTAAGTAAAAATTTATTCCTTCCTTTATTTGAATAATACAAAAGTTATAACGGCCATTTACTTCTTCCAGTTGGTACATAAGGAAATAGTTCACTCAAAATTTATTCATTCTTCAATTTTTTCTACTTGGTACAAAATTGAATAGGTCAATCAAATTTAAACCTTCGTTTATTTTAATAGCACAAAAAGGTACAAATTGCTGAGCTAGTTACCAATGACCTTCTTTGCTTAAGCAATTCAAATTTATTCTTTCGTTTGTTTGAGTTAATTACAATGATACTGTAATATTGAGCTAGTTAAAGAATGGACAAAATTAAATAGGCCATCCAAAATTATTCCTTCGCTTATTTGATTAGTACAAAATGTTAGTTCTTTCCCTTTTCGGCTTCCTACAAAAGTGAATACTCCATCGTTTATTTGAGTATTACAAAATGATATAAAATTTTGAGTTAGTTCTTTGCTTTTTCTGGTTAGTATAAATTTATCCCTTTGTTTGTTTAAATAGTACAAAAGGTATAAAATTCTGAGCCAGTTAAATATGGCACTTCTCGTTGGTATAAAATTGAATAGGTCACTCAAGTTTATTTCTTCGTATATTTTAAATACTACAAGATGATATAAAATACTCAGCTAGTTAAATTGAACTTTCTTTTTTTCTCCTTAGTATAAAAAGTTGAGGACACAAATTATTTCTTTCCTTCACTTGAATATCACGATAAAGTACATAATTTATGAACTTGTTAAAATGGTCGTTCTTAGGTTTTTTCTGGTTTGATACACAAACAGAACATTGAAATTTGTTCTTTTATTTATTCGAGTAGTACAAAAGGAACATAAATTCTAAGCTAGTTAAAATTGTAATTTTCTTTTGTTTAAACAGTACATAATGATATACAATTCTAAGATAGTTGAAGTGGCTCTTTCTCACTTCTTCAGTTGGTACAAAAGAGAATAGATCTCCCAAATTTTATTCATTCTTCACTTCCTTTGTCTGGTTGGTACACAACTAAACACTCTATCCAAATGTATTCCTTCGTTTATTTGAATAGCATAAAATGGTACTAAATTCATACTTAGCTAAAATGGTATTTCTTTGCTTTTCCTCGATGTACAAATTTATTCCTATGTTTATTTAAATAATACAAAATGTTATAACAATACTCAACTAGTTAACGTGGTCCTCCTTCGGTGTTCTTTTCTAGTTTGTACAAAACTGAAATCTTCATTCAAATTTATTCCTTCCTTTATTGCAGTATCACAAATGGTATAAAAGTCTGCGTTAGTTAAAATGGTCCTTCTTCGCTTTTTCTGGTTAGTATAAATGTATTGATTCGTTTAATTAAAATGGGCCTTTTTCGCTTTTCTTAGGTTAGTACAAATTTATTTTTCGTTTATTTGAGTAGTACAAAATGATATAAAATTCTAAGCTAGTTAAAATGGTATTCCTCGTTGGTACAATTTTGAATAGGTCACTCAAATTTATATCTTTTTTGTTTAAATCGTACAAGATTATATGCCATTTTAACTAACTGAGAATATTATATCTTTGGTTTCGTTCTCGTTAGTACAATAGCAAATAATCCACTCAAATTTATTCATTCTTCACCTTTTTTCTGCTTGGTACAAAACTGAATAAGTCACACAAATTTATCCGACGCGCTGTTACTAGTTATTTGACCTTTGACCTAGATGGTCAGTACTTCTTTTAACATGTACTAGTTGATAACCTATTACTAGGTTTGGAAACAGCACATCAACACGTTGCTCGGTTTAAGAGTTATTCGGGATTAAATATTTGACCTTTGACTTCGATTGTCAATATCTTGGAACTTGTAGTAGTTGATGACCAATTACTAAATGTGGAAACACCATCTCAATATGTGGCTCCGTTTCCGAGTTTTAAGTATTTTGATCTTTGACCTCGATGGTCATTGTTTTCGAACTTGTAGTAGTTAATGACCAATTACGAAATATGGAAACGTCATCACAATATGTGGCTCCGTTTCCGAGTTATTAGGTTTTAAGTATTTTGAGCTTTGACCTCGATGAACATTATTTTGGAACTTGTAGTTGATCACCAATTACTAAATGTGGAAACACCACCTCAATATGTGGCTCCGTTTCCAAGTTATTAGGTTTTAAGTATTTTGACCTTTGACCACGTTGGTCATTATTTTTGGAACTTGTAGTAGTTGATGACCAATTACTAAATGTGGAAACACCATCTCAATATGTAGCTTCGTTTCTGAGTTATTAGGTTTTAAGTTTCTTGACCTTTGACCTCGATGGTCAACACTTTTGGGACATGTGGTCTTTGACGACCTTTTACTAAGTGTGTCTCCGTTTTTGAGTTTGACCTCTGTTCACGATAGTCAGTAGTTTGGGGACATGCTTGTGTCATTTCCGGTATGTTAAATTAAGGGTTGGAGACGAAATCTGTGCTACGTTAAAATAGGGGTGGAGAATGTGTTCATAAATTTCTGCTATGTTAATATGTTTAAATAGGGGTTGAAAAAGTGATCATAAAAGAGAACGAATACACCCCTAAAAATGCTCATAAATGGAAACGAATACATCCCCGCTATGTTACGTAGTCTTATGTATTATCTGCTCTGCTATATTAAAATAGGGGTTGGAAAAAAAGCCATACTCTTTTACTAGTTCTGCTATGTTAAAATAAGGGTTGGAAAAAGTGATCATAACAGAGAACAATTACACCCCCTCTACTATGTTACATAGCTATTCATTGTCTCTTATGTTTATATTTAAAATAGGGGTTGAAAAAAATGCTGATAGAAGGGAATGAATAGACCCCTGCTATGTTACGTAGTCTTATGTATTATCTGCTATATTCAAATACGGAAGGAAACGAATCCATCACTTCTATGTTTCGTAGTCTTTGTATTCTCTGGTCTGCTATGTGTTCGTACTCTTATGTAATATGTGTTATATTAAAATAGCCCGTTTGAAGATGTGTTATCGATCTGCTATGTTAAAATAGAGGTTGAAAAAAGTGTTCATAAAAGAGAACGAATACACCCCTAAAATGGCTCATAAAAGGAAACGAATACATCCCTGCTATGTTACGTAGTCTTATGCTCTGCTATGTGTTTGTAGTCTCTGCTATGGTAAAATGTTCAGATAGGAGTTGAAAAAGTGATCATAAAAGAGAACGAATACATCATTTCTGTGTTACGTAGTCTTATGCTCTGCTATGTGTTCGTAGTCTCTGCTAAGGGGTGGAAGAATTGATCATAAAAGGGAACGAGTCCACCCCTTTAAATGTATTCATAAAAGAGAACGAGTACACCCCGTAATATTCACTGTCTGGGGTTGAAAAAGTGATCATAAAAGAGAACGAATCCATTCCTGCTATGTTTCGTAGTCTTATGTATTCTCTGCTCTTCTATGTGTTCGTAGTCTCTGCTAAGGGGTTTAAAAAGTAATCATAAATGGGAACGAATCCACCCCTCAAAAGTGCTCATAAAAGAGAACGAGTACACCCTTTAAAAGTGGTTATAAAAGGGAACAAATACACCCCTAAAATGGAGGTCGTAAAAGAACGTGGGTCGACGGTTCAAGGTGCTCGATTTCCCAGGGGTCCTGAGTTGGCCTAATATGTTCCAGATCGATCCATTTTCTACTACTTAAGAAGTTCCAACCTGCTTCGGTTTCTACTTCTATATGTAAATTGCTATTTAAAAAGCATTGATAGTATCAAAGATTGTAATTTTGATTTTATGGCTGAATTTTCTCCTGTGTCGTTGTATTGAAAACATTTTAATCATTCCTGTATATTTTGAAGAACAGAATCCGTATTTACTCTGTTCTATGCATTTTCATTCTTTCAAATGCTACTACTTTTGAAGCTAACATTATACACTGGTATCCAAAAAGACAGCACGATTAAGAAAAATGTAAAAACAAAGGAACAAATAATGGGAACAGCTTCATACAGTCGTCATAGAACAGTGCGATGAGAACTGTTCGTGCCAGAGAGAAGAAAGCTTACAAGGACTGCTGGAGGGAGGGAACAGAAATGCCCGAAGAAAAGCTGATAACAGCACACCACATCATAGTCAATTGCTGGGTCGTGTGCAAAGCAGACGTGTTGGCAATAGTGTTATTGCGTCGTGAAGTCTTCAGCATGTCACGAGGACCCACAGTAGAACCTGCCTTCCTTGGCAGGATAATCGGACGACTGGAAGTTCGGCAAACACAAACGGAGGTATCCAGAACACTACATGTACAGTGCATGAACACTGCAAAGTGTGATCTCTCGGCTCTGACACAGATTTCAAAGTACTAACAACATCGCACGTGAACCAATTTCGGGTCTCACGAGAGTCATAATCCTTCTACAAGACCGGTATCTGTCGGTAAGGTCACGTCGGACTCGCTCGATGTCAGCAAAGCAACTGTCATCAGAGCTTGCAGCTGCTATAAAAGCACGTGTTTCAAGACAAACGGTGTAACTGTGACTGAATGAGGTAGGTCTATACGCAAGACGTCCCGTCGTGTGTGCAGCACAGAGCTCGCATGAGGTGGAACGAAGAACACAGGCACTGGACCATATAACAGTGGAATTATGTTCTGTTCTCGGATGAATCGCGATTCAGCTTGCATTGAGATTCTGGACGGATACGGGGAGAATAAGGAACCCGCTACAACCCGCAGAACATCATTGTTAGGGACCAATTGGGTGGTAGGGTGTGATGGTTTGAGCGGGCATCATGATTTCTTTCAGGACGGTACTTTGACTGCCAGAGGTAACGTAATGAGGTGCTCGAACCCTATGTGAGCTTGTTTCGGGGTGCATTTCGACCATCATTCATATTCATGGATGACAACGCAATTTGTCATCGTGCAGGTGTGGTGGATGATTTTTAGAGAAGGAATATTATTCGACGCATGCCGTTGCCTGCACGGTCCCCAGACATTAATCAAATTGAACATGTCTGGGATGCATTGAGAAGGCGGATTGCAGCCCGACAGCCCTCACCAAGAGCGATTTCGGACTTCTATACTGCATTTCGGACAGAATAGCCAAAAATACCGATGGACCTAATCAACGAACTGATCGGAAGCATGAAAGGATGTTCTGCCCCTGTGTAGCCGCGCGGGTGACCACAGGCTTTACTGATGCGTTTGATAAACCAGAAACTCATTTTTCTTCTCCCCACACACATTGGGTCATTTTCAATTATGGTGAGTTTTGTCAAATAAATGTGTTGGGACTGTGTGTTTTCTTCTTCCCTTGCACATTTTACACGTAGATGCCCACGTTTTGGATGCCTAGAATCAGTCAGGTATGTTTGGTCCATGTGGACTAGGATTCTGGTATCATTTTGAGCACCAGTGTATATGACTGCTTGCACACAATCCACCTAGAAGAAAAGAAGGACAGGTAAATAATATTTTATAATATTTTACAGAGCTCATGTCCAAAATACTGTCACATACATGTGATTGTTTATTACCATGTGAAGAATCAATTATATCTGTTGTAGGAAAGCATGTAAAAAGGTATGAATATTTTTTTATCTTTTATAGGCTTTCTAATTTGATTCTAGTTTACAACTTAACATAGCATATTAAGGATTCCTAGATGTAAGAATTACTACATATAGGAGATCACAAACTAAATAATTATTTTTCATACCATATACCACATTTTGCAGGGCTTCACGAAAACTTTGTTTTTTTATCACTTATTTAAGAAAAATATTTATTAGCTATTTACTGCACGTAGGAAAACAATATGATTATGCATTAAACCAGCTTTGCCTATTAATACCATAATTAAAATAAACTAATCGCTGAGTAAAGCAAAAAATATTATTATTATTAAATAATTAATCACTCATGATAATTTCGCCAACTAACCACTTGGTCGGCAAGTGATTAGCTGAGAAGTTTCTTACAAGATGTACTTTCTGTAATAAAAAAGGTTCCGTTTACGCAGTGATTAATTTATTTTTTATTTCCAGTAAACTATTTTTACTTTTATATGCACGACTTACTCACAAATACTTGGTCTAGGAATTAATTCGTGCGGTTGGTACGCACACATTGAAGCTGTAGCTCAAACACAAAAGACATAAATACCTTAAGAAAAATATTGTCCATCGCTAGCCACCACTTTCGCCCATCTGTCAGGCAATGTACGGATTCCGTGGCGAAAGAAGTCCTCATCCTTGGAAGCGATCCAGTTAGAGACCCATGTTTCGATATCTTCTGAAGAAGTAAACCGCTGTCCAATCAAATCGTTGTTCATGCAATCGAACAAGTAGTAGTCCGAAGGAGCAACGTCTGGTAAATACGGCGGGTGGGGTAAAACTTCCCATCCGACATTTTCTAAATAGGTTTTGACCGGTTTTGCGACATGTGGGCGAGCGTTATCATGTTGAACAATAAGTTTATCATGTCTGTTCTCCCATTCTGGTCGTGTTCTGGCCAGAGCTTGCTTCAAACGCATTAATTGTCGTCGATAACGTTCTCCATTCATAGTTTCACCCGGTTGCAGTAGCTCATAGTACACCACACCTTTCATATCCCACCATATGCACAGCATAACCTTTGCACAGTGAATATCTCGTTTTGGTTGTGATGGACCTGGTTCACCTGGTTTCACCCAGGCCTTTTTTCGTTTAGGGTTCTCGTAATGGATCCACTTCTCATCACCCGTAATAATTCGATGCAGAAACCCCTTTCTGCTCTGTCGTTGAAGCAGCAATTCGCAAATGGTTTTTCGTCTTTCAACGTCTCTGTCTTTCAATTCATGTGGAACCCAATGTGACATCTTTTGAATCATTCCCACGGCTTTCAAGCGTTTGGAGACTGTTGTTTGATCAACGCCTAATGCTGCTGCAAGTTGTTCCTGCGTTTGACACGAATCCTGCTCGAGCAATGCTGTCAATTCTTCGTCTTGAAATTTTTTTGGCTGTCCAGCTCGCTCTTGGTCTGCCAAGCCGAAATCACCACTTCTAAACCGTGCAAACCACTTCTGACACGTTCGCTCAGCTAGAGCATGGTCACCATACACTTCCACCAAAATACGATGACTTTCAGTCGCACTTAATCACCCGCAAAAACACTTTATCAGGCACAAATTGCGCCATGTTCACTTAACTACAAACTGGTGTTGTTGATGCTTTAATCCAGTGCCCTATTCTACGAACGATACGCGATGACAGGGGTTTGCAACACATGTGTGGATACACGGAACTGTGGGACGCTCCGTTCGTTGCGCCATCTCTTGTCCACCCGCACGAATTAATTCCTAGACCAAATACTATTGGTAGTTACTAGTTAGGTAACTAACTAACTCTATGGCCTATGAAACCCGGAGGTTCAATCCCGCGTTCACTAAATCTCTCCACTGATATCTATAATTAGCCAACTAGAATTCAATTTCTAAAACGTTTTTCGAAAACGTTGGCGTTCTTTATGTATTTCGACCTTTTGAATTCGAAAATGATACCAAAAATATCGTATCACCATCAGTTTTGGCACAAATCGCTTACATTTGCAATTGATGACAATGTAATATATATATATATATATATATATATATATATATATATATATATATATATATATAAACAGCATATGAAGCCCAGAAGCAGCACATCGCTTTCAACTGTTCAACATGTTCAACACAGTGAACGGTCACATTCAAAATAGCGTTTCTTGTTCGTCAATGTATTGTTTGGTGAAGGAAGTAAGTGTTAGTGTGAGTGTACAATGTCTACCCAGGGCTATGTAAACTCTCTTAGCAGTTTTGCTTATATTTATTGTGAACCTGTGGTGAAAAAGTTTGAGAAAACATTACTGATTTCGTCAAAATGTATGCCGTGCCTATTTCGAAGTAAAACTAACATTAAGAAACCTTGGGCTTCACAGTTAATGTGTGTTGTGTGTGTTGAAGATGTACGAATGTGAGCGTCAGAGGAGTTTCTACGATTTGGCATCTGCTGGGCGCAACAGAATCATACAGGCTACTGCTACTTCTTCTCTTGTAAAATTACTGGTTTCAACAAGAAAACAAAAAGACTATTGAATATCCTAACAACATTCGCTCAGTGATTTGTTCAGTTTCACATTGCCCCATTATACCTGTAGAACAGCCTCAACATGCATTAGATACGGATGACAGTGATGACATAGATACCGTGCAGGAGACGGATGATATTGAGTTTGAAGTAGACATAGATGAGAATGTTGTTCATTCAGTCAAATATAAATGATTTAGTCCCTGATCTGGGACTGACTAACGCAAAACAGAGCTATTAGGGTCAATATGGCGTGAAAGACATTTGTTATCACCATACGCCCGTTGCATTTTAAAGACAAAAGGACTTGATATTCACACAATATTTTGCTCAACAGAACTTGTTAGTTAATTACAGTGATGTACAATGTTTGATGGATCAGTTGAACATTTCGTACACACCAGGTGACTGGAGACTGTTATTGATTCATCTAAAACAGGTCTGAAGGCAGTTCTCCTGCACAATGGTAATATGTATGCCTCAATACCTGTCGGCCATTCTGTGCACCTGAAGGAAAAACGTGGCAACATGAAGTTGTTTCATACTACCATACATTATAAAGATCACAATTGGTGGTGTAGTGATTTGAAAGTGTTGGGTATGCTTCTAGGACAACAATCACGATGTACCAAGTTCCCTTCTTTCAACTTTGAATTTCACCGTTGGGCTTGTGACACTCATGGAAGCAAAAGATGTGCCCTGAACGTTGGAGTTTGTTCCAGGAGACAAAAATATCAAGTGTGACCCTCTAGTGGAAACACAGAATGCTTTTGCCACCTTTGCACCTGAAATTAGGTATAATGAAGAAGTTTGTCAAGACATTATCTAAATGTGGCAACTGCTTCAGATATCTGTGTAACAAGTTCTCCAATCTGGTACATGCTAAATTGAAAGAAGATATGTATACTGGTCCCGATATTCGCAAACTAATATTGGATGATAGTTTCCTTCAGTCAATGAATGCCGTGAAGCGAGAACCCTGGACTGCCATTAAGTGTGTACTTTAAAAGTTCCTGGGAAACAATAGTAGCCAAGATTATATCGACACAGTAGAAAACATGTTGACGAAATTCAAAATGCTGGGATGCTCAATGGATTTGAAGTTATACATTTCACAATCGCATCTTGATTTTCCCCTCCAAATCTGGGTGCTGTAACTGAGGAACAGGGTTAAAGATTCCATCAGTATACCAAGGATGTTAAACAGCCATATCCGGGCGCTTGGGATATTGGGATGATGGGCGACTAGGTCTGGATGTTTCACCGTGAACACCCGGAAATTCGCCATAAGTGGAAAAGAAAGGACAACGCCATAACCACTAAGAAAGCACGGAATGAATCAACATAATGCATGTTTTGTACTTCATTCTCTGTATGCAATTGTTCACTGTGTACAGATTTCAATAGTTTGTTGTTTGAAACTTATTTTCTATTTCAACATTAATCGGGTTCCATATCATATATATATATATATATATATATATATATATATATATATATATATATATATATATATGCAATACCTCAAATTTATTATCCATATTGGGAAAGCATTCGATTTGTGTCAAAGCAGTGGGAGATAGGATATTTTGAGTGTGTCCGTCTCGAAGGCTGTCCGTTACAATGAATTATTAACTTATTAACTTGAATTATTAACTTGAAAGGCATGAGATATTTACTTAACAGAAGTGGAATGTTCTTGAAATACATATAGTACGTTCTCAAAGTACAAACAAGTTGAATTCTAACTGATACATCATAACTAATAACGTGCTAAAACAGCCTGGGAAATATTCAAAACTTGCAGACAGATCGCTGAACTAATCCTATAGAAAACTAAAGGCACCCATTCTTGAAAGATGCAATGAAACTTTTATAGTCTTTATGGGGAAAACATTTACTAAACTAATGGGTAAGGCGACGGTGATATCCAAGTGTGCAAAACAGTGGTTGAAGAAGGGCAACTTCCAAAACCAGTCGTCAAACAGTACAAGTTTGAGCATATAATCATGCTCCGTCTGAGATGAAACTAGACTTAAAAAACAATTTTCCTTTGTTCGTAACGGCTGTACCACCAATGCCGACCTTTATTAGGTACAGTTTTAGCACATATATGGTGCACTATGCCAAAATATCGTGCATTACTGAACTGGAAGTGCACTTGCTGCAACAGATTCACGCAAGAGCTCCTCCCTGGCTAAGCGGTTAGCGTACGCGCCTTTGGCGTGGGAGGCCCGGGTTCGATTCCCGGCGGGAGCTCACGTGGTTCGGATTCCACGTTAATCAGTAGGTCCACGTCTCATATAGCCTCGCTGCTTAAACTCAAAATCAACTCAACTCAACTTAGATTCACGCAAAACAACACTCGTTTCCAAATGAACATAAAAAATTTAGGAACTTGATGGTATCAAAGTGCTGCCACATCAGGCGAATAGTACTGACCATGCTACTTCAGAGTATTAGTTATTTCGGTTTATGGCACAGTTTGTAAAATCACTATATCTCACCAAACAGCTGCAGATAAAACTGGAGATCAAACTGAGATACGAAAGTACTTTACCCTAGGAAGACAAAACAATTTAGATGCTAAGTCTGCTTTTATTTGCGTTAGCTTCTTTCAAATACGAAAACAAATACTGAGGGACAACATTGATTTTACGTGTATTTTGACAAGATGTAATCAGTTGAAAACACACATACAATGAATACGATTTGTAGGCTTATAACGTCAAGCAGATATGTAACCAGTATTGATTTAATAGTGATTATAGCTTCTTCACCCCCAACATGACGAAGAAGAAAGGTGAATTACAATAACTCAATTGGCCAGTTTATATTCCTACAATTTTTGACCGTCTTTCTAATGCAAACTGACGCTGTACACTGACGCCAACCTCACGCTAAAGCACTATTTAAACAAGAACATCTATTGTTGGAGGGAAGGACACAGATTTTCTATGTATATCATAATCAGTATAAGCAGTTCTTAATGGACGCTATTTCATCACTGATGTGTGCAATCAGGAGTGCATCAGAGCAGAGAAATGTTTTATCATTGAAAGAAATCTTTCCGGCCGTTGCAAAGATGCGAAAACTACAAAAGTTGTTAAAAACGCATTGGGATTTCTGAAAAGAGTATAGTAATACTTCTTCAGATTTTTAGACTTCTTTTCTCCCGACTTGTTTCAGTACAATAATTCCCTTATATTTTTCATACAATACTTTACCTAAACACTATTTGAATGTTCTTTTGACGAGTAGAATGTATTAGAGGGGTTAAAGAGTCATACTGTTCTGTACTAATACATCATGAAAACCGAGATGAGACTTGCAATGAATAACAAGTGAGTCGGTTTGTTTTCACAAGCTGTCATTACACTTCAAGACAACGTACGTCTCCATTTTACTAAATATAATACGTACCAAATTGTGGAATAGATTGGATATGTATGACGTACTCCATTACAGTCGTGACATGTTCGCGTGTAAATTTCAAGTGTTTAGGCCTCAAACACATTCATGGGGAATGCAACCAAGGCACAACTATACGGGAAGGATTTCAATTGGTGTTCACACATAACAAAACACCTCTAGGAAATTGCTATAAAGATCTAGTAAGTGGTGGCAAACCTGCTTCAAGAATATTCTGAGCAGTACAAAATTCAGTCCTTCCATTTATTTGAAACTACCATAAAGTTCCATAATGTGTAACGAAACCTATCTGTGAAATGACTAATACGTTAAATGTATATTTTTAAAACCGTAAAGATAAGTCATAAATTTGAGTGAAAATTAATAGTGCCAGATGTAATGTTCCCGCCTGATATCAATGAACTAGGAATTAATGTATTGTTCTACGTAGAATTATCACTGCAGAACTTATTATCATTGCAGAACCAATGAAGGGAATGAAATGAAAAGCAGATACATAATAAAGTGCAACGCAGTTTCAGAAAGGCTCCACAAAACGAATATTGCTTGAACATTGGATATGATTGGTAAGACACATGATATAAATTTAATACTTGTTTAGAATATAAAAAAGTGCATTACAAAAGAATATTCTTTATATAAAGAACTAAAAACAAAGTTACCCTACTTGAACTGTTATTGACACGTAAAAACTCATGTCTATATTTACGGCAGCAAATATGCAGTCAGATCATTACTTAAAAGTATAATAAGTATGTAAATAGACAATAAGAACCTATGAGGAAATTCAAGTATAATGATCCTCGAAAGTTCTTTTCACTACACAAAAACACATGTCAATTTTCGTCATAGTGTCTTGAATTTGTAACACATATTACACAGTGACCGGATAATTTAATAAAGCCATCCTCGAGGAAAGACGATAAAGGTGTATATAACAACTTGCTCATGAACTCTTCCATTTTATCATTGTTTACGAATTGAACCACGGTCCTGCCTCTGCTTCTTTCAGCAGACCAAATAAATAATAGTTGCAGTATGATAAATATGAAAGATAAGGAGGGTGCTCAAGAGGTATTCTAAGAAGATCCTACAAATTTCCCGCGCATATGTGATGTACCTTCACTACCATGCAAAATCAATACATTTAGGATTAGTTTTCATGGTCTCTTGCTGCGAAAGAACAAGGAAAGTAAAAATTTTCAATTGTTATGCACCCATCTACTGCAATGAAGTTTTGAACATCACGAATGTTGTCTACACTGATGGTTATGCGTGATTGTGTACGTTGAACCTTGTTATGCACAGTTTCCATGACAGCGAAAACTACCTATACCATTCATACACATATGTATTTAAAACGGTTTCTTCCCTAAACTGTGCGTAAGCATTCTCAAATTTTCTCAAGATTTATTGAGATATTTGAATTTACAAAAAATAGCTTCAACACGGAATATGTATATCGGGGTAACTCATCGCATACTGGCACTTGGTATTGTTCTGGGATGCGGATGAGTACCTGACTTTCCCCCACATATCTCTATCAACATACTGACCAAGATACTGTTACATCTGATCATTCGTAGAGTCGCTAAATTGGAATTCTGGTTCATATTTGATTTTCGGTTGTAGAACTGTGAACATTGTTATATTTATATCAGAATTGTCCATAGATACGTTAGTTGAAATAGCTAAAAAATAATATGTACTTTATTATGATCCATTGTATCAACTAGGAATTCATAGTCTGAAATGAATTGTTGGTATTTAAACTCAGGTCTTAAAGTTAGGTGTGTTTTTTCAGCCTCCATGAAGCCAGCAGAAGAGAACCATCGTAATAGCGAGGACCGGATAAGCAAAATATATTCATTAGAGATTACACATCTTCATTATTAGAAGAGAGACTCGTTCAATCACTGTAAACTATGACGTGTAAAACAATATCGGCTGTAATAATATCGTCCGACAAGTATGAATTACGTGATATAATACCATTTCTTCTTTTTGCTCTACAGTTTCCTGAATTTCAAGATCAGACAGCTAAAAAATAATATTCTTTTCCTTCTCGGCGTGATTCAAATGTTCATCAAGATCGTATTCGTTCATAGATTTCCATACCTATTTACTTTCATCGTATGTGATGGGAAGTCTTTCTTTAACCTATTTGTAACCCTTTTGAACATTGCAATTATTTCTAAAGTTCCTTTCTTATGCCTAAACCATTTGAAGGTGGAATGCGGCTGTATCCTTCCTTGTATAGAAATTAAATTGCATAATGGAACTTACATTTGGCGGGCGTTTCGATGACACGTCTTACCTTTTTAGATTTGCTCATTCACAATGTATGACGTAGAATTAATATATTTAGATTATCAACATTTATCCATATCACGCGGTTCTCTTCTGGTGGACTAACTCAGGTAAACGAAATCATTCTTTTATTAATTCTTCATCCGAACATGGCTATTTTTATGCTTAATACTTGATTTAATCTTCAACAATCAAATTCAGTCTCTTTCTTTCGACAGAGAGATATACTCTGTATGTTCAATGTGACTTTCAAGAAATAGTTTCAACCTCAGCATTGAAGTACATCAAATGCTTGTTATGAGTTAATCAGATCTCAGTAACCTTAAAGATAACAATCCTTTGTTTTAAGTTTCTATTCATATTGATGATACAAATGGACATATTTCTCTTTTGCTTTCTGTGCGACCAATCTTGTCAATGACAAGTTAATTTTAGAGGAGCTTCATTTTCTCCATTCTTTAGAGACAAAAAATTCAAGGTTTGTATGACACATATAATATATTTGGATTCTCGAGAGCACACGGGATTCAAGTACTGTTAATAAATTTGTTAGTAAAAATACATAAAGTTTGTATGTCTGTTTGA
The DNA here is from genome assembly GCF_964235325.1 of Thermobia domestica. Taxonomy (NCBI): domain Eukaryota; kingdom Metazoa; phylum Arthropoda; class Insecta; order Zygentoma; family Lepismatidae; genus Thermobia; species Thermobia domestica. The sequence goes on along the minus strand of NC_137456.1, from coordinate 244,797,534 downwards.
GTGCATAGAGAGGTGAAACTTTTTAGAAATTAAAAAATACTATAATATATGAGCTTGAACTTATAAAGCACTGAAATGAGCTTCAGGTATTGATTTCAAATATGAAACACATTCGAAATGATCTATAACCGGATTTGAATTCCTTGTCGAACTTGAAATCGTGTTTATTCGTCGTGGTTAAAACCTTGTATATTTAACCGTAATATTTTTATTTATTTTTTCTCTCTCTCTTAAAGTTTCAGGCCTCTCTCTCTTTTTTTTCTCGCGTATCCATCCCAGCTCTACCCTTGCAAAGAACGATTTCCTTCCATAACTACATTTTTGTCGTAACCCGAAACTGGGAAAACGGTAGACAAAAACACAAGCACCGTAAAATGAAAATGCGTGCAACTGACTAAACTAGGCACAAATAACAATAAATTAAAAATTTACTTGAATATCAAATCAAAAAGTCTCACTGATGTTTGTGTAGAATGTAATGAAACTTATTGTAATCTGTACTACATTAAAATAACATCAAAAGATCACAAACAGACAAATAAACTTTTACTGACTATCTTTATGGTGGCTTTTTTGCAATAGGGGTGGCAACGCGGTTAATGAATGTTTTATTTACCAACAATAATCTTCCTAAGGTCAACAAATTCAAAGGCGTTGCAGTTATAAGTATCTCAGGCGTTCCACGTCGGATAATCCCAAGGGTCCACTGTGGTCCTCTGCTGTTAGTAATAGGCGTTTGTCCAAATCGGCGAAATTAATTCCTTCCTGTTTAACAATTTGGGGCCAAGGTTTATCACAGAAAATTGTGAATGCAAACGAATGTTAGGATGCAAACGAATATTAGAATGTACTAGTCACTTTACTACTAATTGTTTTGCACAATATTAGAAAAAATATATTGCACTGAGGTATATATAAATTGTACAATCACTGATGATAAACTAAAGAAATTGGCTCTCACGTATACACAGGCAATTTAACTTGCAAAGTGCAAGCCGTGCAGGCGTGCACTCATAAGAGAATAGCGTATATCCAGTTTAAAACAATGCATCCCACTCGCCTTCGAGTGTGTTTTTCCGAGTGACGACCGGAACAGGTCTCGCGTCCAAGCGTTCATGCAAAGCTCTGAGGGATCCTTTTAGCAAACCAAAGCTTATATATGTTCAGCCGGGAAAATCCCCATGTTCACTCCTAGCATCGGGACCAGAATTATCGTCCAATTAGCTCTTACCTCTAACAGTGCGTAAGTGAAGGGTGAATGTCCTGAAAGACAGATATAAAGAAACAATCACGAGAAATGCAGCACTCACGTTATCAACGTCCGTGTTTGTTGATCGTATATGGCCGTAAAATCGAAGTGAGGCTTTCCAACACAAATGTACAAAATAACAAACTCACGAAGAAGGTTTCGAGTTTTGTTCCTCTATATACGAGGCTAGGTTAATAAAGTTTAAAATTAACACTGTCTTTTCCAATCTCTTTCAATTTCGAAAAAAAAATGGGCTTAAGGTCGGTGACACTCTATTGGCACCCGAACAAGTGACCGAGCAAATTGATTCTGGCCGTCAGAGGGTTAATGGTCTGATTGGAATGTCAGTGAGGAAATCATAATATTGTGGAATCCCTGTATCTGAGTTCATGTCACTGGGTCTCACTAGGAGAATGGGTATATTGGGATGTCATTTTATATAGTGGGACGCATTTCACTGGGTAACTATAGGGTTGTTCAATTTGCATGAGGATAGGCCACCTTTTATATTTATAGAATCCCCCTTTGGTTCTGAATAAGCCACCTTTATGCCACCATTAATAAAATGTTAATTATTATTTCATCTATTTATATATGCAGTTTATATTTCCTTTTCTTTCTTTTATTTATTTGTTTTCAATTGTCGGTTTCTCACCATGAATGTGTCTCAATTGATTTTTTCAACTTTTTCAGTGAACATATAACATATTTGAAATCATAGTAAACACATGAAACTAAGTTAATGTACAAATGAACATTAACATAAAAATACCTAATTACTAGGCAATAGTAGAAAATGTGTATATCGATTTCGAAAATGGTGCCTGACGACGGCGTAAACTGAAAGGCCGAAATTCCAAATATGTATCTTGTGTAGTGTAATGTGTGTATATGCACCTTTTTACAACAAACTTAATCAATACTTAATCCTTCTTATTCAAAATATTTTGTAATGTTCAACTACCAAATATAAACATCTAATATGGTATCAAAGAAAATAATGATACTTAATAATATTAGTATTCATACACATAAAAACATTAATAAAACCAGATGATTTTTGAAACGGGCATTTCGTAAAATAATTGTAGCTTAGTCACATACTGTTTATTTAAAACACTATGTTGCAACTTACTAAATATCAAAAATTACTAAAGGAATATAGAATCATTTAAAATCTTAAGTTTCAATAATCATATTGCTCACACGACAAAATAAAAGATTCATTGAAATATCTCAAATAAATTTAGAATTACATGTCTACTGAAAATAATTTATCTTGTCTTGCTGTTATTTAAACCAATATATCAAACCTTACTTTTCTTTTTTTTAATTATCAGTGGTACTCACAAACAAACTTCTATTTTTACCAAATTATCAACTATAGCAGTTATGTAGGCATCACCATTAGTGCACGGATGTTTACAACCTTGGCGAACATATGATCTTTGGCTGGCACAACCATTATTTGACTTTATTTTCAACAACACCTTATTGGCAACGGCAAAGTAAAACTCTACTAAAACATTTGTGAGCCTTAATCGCAAACATACAAGAGGAATATACGATCCACCTCTAAAATTATTAAACATGCATAACTAATATTCTCTAATCATCCAGCATTCACGAGCTAGGCATTCGAGAAGTAACAAAGAGTAACTATCTCCGAACGTGAGCTGCCCTCTAACAGCCGTTGCCATCACGTTAAAATATGCATGCACTTGAAAGTGAATTCATGTAAGGATGAAGCTCTATAACAGCCTTTTGGCATCTTACACATAGCCCTAACTCATTTGGAATGCTCAATTGCCATTCAATTGCACTCAAACATACACAGCCCAAAAACACTTTATACGCAATTATTTTGTTCGCTTGATAAACATTATCAATATCTACGTTTCTGATGGATTTATGGGGTGATGGATTTAGAGCCAATGGGACCTACCCGTTACTAGATTACACAACGAATTGAAAATAAATTTTCTTATGTCTCTTTTTTTAATATCAAAATTCCCCAATTCAAATTGAATTTTGTTACAGAGTATTTCTATGGTGTGAGTTTATTGAAAAGTGCCGGTTTCAAACAATATTTTCTTTCCTTTGAAATCAATAAAGAAAAAAACAATCAGATAAACAACAAAATAATTCGTTAATTTTGAGTATTCTATTGATATGAATCATATAGCGAAAGTTTCAACTAGTACGTCTCTCGTATTGAAGCAAATAAAGAAAACTTTAAAAAAGTAAAATAAATAAATTTTTCCACCTGTACGAATATTTAAGACAGAACAAAACAAAACTTAGGTTTTCTATCCTTTGTGTGAGTCGTTAAGCAAAAGATAAACTTGTGAAAAATTATGAAAACCAACCTTTTTTAAATGTGCTTTTCGCACTAGAATTGCTTCTTCATTTAGGTAGAATTTTTTTCATAAAGATAATTAAAATGTACTAAAGTAATATGTAAATATATTATAACGTAAATAAAACTTAGATACTAATCATATTTTCATCAAAAAGTATATAAAATCTATTCATAAAATTAGTAAAGTTCAAAACTGAGTAAAATGTGCATACATACTATTTAGCATTCCTACGTATCATATCACTACACATAAAATGATTAAAGAATCTATCTATATATATCTGCATTATATAACATAACTAATAAACCTTTAAACTTTTTAATACATATAAATGAGTAAAATGGCAGTTAAGCCTTACGAAGCGCCATTCTGTGTGTCACTAGTTGACAGCACAGCTTGTAAGTCATTCATAGTAAAATGTAGGTTAATGAATTGGTCCCGAAGACCACAAGACGCAGACTTACAATCTCCTACAGCTGAAGCGTGCAGGGTCGCTAAACTCTCTGACGATTCGAATGAATCGCTTCCAAAATAAAACCATATATACCACCCAGCTGAATGCTTTGCGCATTACAGCTTCGACATGTCCGAGATAATTTCTCAACCCCAATTTCGCTATCAACATTCAGGCCTTTAGGAGGAATTTTGAGCAAATAAATTAAATAGAAAAGGACGATAATGGATATACCCTGGAGAAATTGCTACAGCCCTGCATTTGAGTTCCCATCAATCAGTTAACTATTAATATCACTCAAAGCCCGCTCATTTCTACAAAATTAGTAGGATATAAACATAACCTTTTAAAGAGCTCTAGCCAATATAAATGTGCGGCTTAGTATCAAATGCACGTATCACAATCGGTGTAAAGTCACATCCAGGAATATTTGTCGTAATCGTGAAATACAACCTAACAATAATATTTACTTATTCAATAAACATTAATGGTATTCATAGGATACTCCTACATAACGATCTTAATAGGCTTTCCTAACATAATTTTAATTCTACTAAACGTCATCCAACATAACATACTGCCTAACTGACATAGGCATCCAATACTATCGAAACGTAATTGTATCCGGTGTTTATCGTAATAGTAGGAATTATAAATTGGTGTACTTTTTCCTTTTTTCGTCACCAATTTATAATCTCCGGCACAAGAAAAGAAGTTATTTTCAAAATAAAAACAAGAAATGTTTTTGCATCTTCTGTAAACCCAAATCGAAGTTAAATATTATATTGAAATCTAGAATCTAAAGATCAATTTTAATACTATACTTTTCTTAAAATGTGCCAAACATTGGAGATCTAAAGAGAATTTTGAAATGTGTAGTCAACTTGCCAAATTCTACAGATTAGCTGGAACCCAACCAGAAACCACCCTGGTTCATCACTTTAATTTCGCAAGGAAAGTAGTGATGTTTCTAGGGGATGAATTATATTCTAACTTTTAACTATTCTTATAATATCGTTGTCTCTGAACTTGACTAAATTTCAAATCTCATTATGATCGTAACGACCACGATCGAAGTGAGGCTTACTGATGAAGATGGCTTTGAGATTGTTCCTCTATATACGAGGCTTGGTTAATAAAGTTTAAAATTAACACTGTATTTTCCAATCTCTTTCAAATTCGAAAAAAATGCTTAAGGTCGGTGTTAAACGAACTCCCTATCGTGCTCGAAACCATATAGCATACTTAATTATATTCAAATTAATATAAACTCTGAAGAAGTTCCTATTAATGGAAAACTTAAAATAGAAGTTTTCTGGAAATTACTCTCTAATGGAGACATACTTACACATTCACTTATATCAATCCATGCTGTATTACACATACTCTGAGCTACATGTTGTTGGGAGCTGAAAACTAGTAATAAAAGTAATATTTAAAAATATATTAATTGCGAAATACATAATATAAGTTAAAATCTAGATTCACCGTGAAACATAAGGAAAACGGTTAGCATTGTTCAATCATGTTTCTACTAATGTTTCTTTTTCAAAAAACGAAATAAGCTAGTATTAAATCATAAAGCGTACGATATAATTCTTGCCGCAGCAAAATTCATAACGACAAAAACTTTATTTTTGGTAAACCAAGTAATTAAAAAGTAAAATGTCATTCTACTAGACGCTATGGCAGCAAGTGGAATTGCGAAGGACGATTTCCGAGAATGTGAATGTGCAATGAGGATCAGTCTGCCTCTGTGCGAGGGAATCTTTTATTGGTTCATATCTCGTGTATTTGCATTAATGTTGAGTCAACCTGGCAATCCATCCGTTCATTAACACTTTTTCTTGTCAACATGTTCAGCTTTGTGCAACAATCACGTAGGAAATCCCTTTTTAGTTCTATCCGTCTGGGGCACTTCATTCCTCTCAAACATTTTCATTTTTCCTTCGCCAATCTGTTGGTTTTGTAGGTTCGTCTTTATTTTGGCAATCTCCATACCTTGCGTTTCTTACGATATTAGTAGTGTCATAATTGGTTCAACTTTGTGAATTTAGAACAACTATACATTCTTTCCACAACCATCTCCTACGCAATCTGATCCATTACAAAGTTGTTCTTTGGTTTAAAGTAGCCCTTCTGACCATTTCTGATCCGAAAATCTAATCACTACACATGTGACTTAGATGTACAATACTCTACAGTCAATCCTCTGCAAGTGCTATTTGAAAATATCTGTCATATTACCGCTCTCTTAGTAATGATACAACAGCGAACAGAGAACATTTACAAAGCAGTATGTTCGATCATCTTGGACTTTTTCACCGATTCTTAAGTCAAAATTAATTAATTGCAAGAGCGGCAGAAGGCTATTCTAAAAGCGGTTAGGCTCAAACTTTTCATCAGCACAATAAGGAGATCCTAAGTGTTAATAAAAATCATATATTATGTAACTCTAGAATTATTTTTTTCCTATGAAATTAATAACTATTTCTTTTCACTAAAGTTCATCGAAGTTTGAATCACCACCACCACAAAATTTACATCCTTCTTGAGAACGTACATTAAATGATAATTTGGTTATAATGTCATTGATTAATTTTATAGCTTTACATGTTTGCTATACTCTCCGTGCAATATTGATTATACTTTTATAACATACTATAGACATTACAAATATTTGGAACTACAAAAATTGTCAAAATTTAACCATTTTTATTGTTCTTGCTCCATCTTGTTCAAAGTGGGTTTTTGCTATGATATTTCTTGGAGCGCAATAAACAATGAACAGCCAACAGATTTCAAAACGTAATGCGTCCATATAAAAAACGTCGGTATGATAAAGTCTAGCTACAACTTTTGTGTATGCAGACAGGAGTGCTTCATCTGATTAAGGAAATCTCTACGCTTACTCCCTTCACTCACGGAACTGCACAGTTTCTGAGAGAAGAGTCGTTGGCCATTTTTATTTACTGGCACCATGAATAATACATTTCTAGTTTATCTACGGCAGTAGTGTTTGTATGTCTGTCATGTCTCCAATTAGACAAACACATTTCAGGGTCCCGGTTTCGTTCCACGGTAATTTCTGCGGAGTTCATAGAACATGTTCTTGATTTGCGGCTGCATGATTTGCTTTTCAATATCAGACCGCTACAAAATTTTACAAACTAACGAAGTACGGTGTGTTTATTCAACTCTTCTAGCCAAAAGTTTGTGTTTCGTGGCTACATGCAGAATGTCCAAGTTTGAACTAGTAAAGAAAAATACTTCAATTGATTTCCAAGTTGCACTATCGCATGACACTAGTCATTAACATACTGCCTTCTGAGTAACCGGGTATCCCTACCTCCTTTCTAAACAGGCACAGAATTTGTGGCGTCGTCTGCATTTCTTCGGATAATCTAGTAGTTGTGCTACAAAGGGTGACTTCTCACTTGATGCAAAATTGATTATTTCACTGTATCCAACCTATCAGAAAAAAGTTAGTGCTTTCAAGTGTGATTCTTCTTTAAGTTTAGATCTATTTTCTGAAGCGGGGCTATATGAGGTGTTGACCTACAATTCAAGATGAGTGAATCACTCTGAAACAAATCTGGGACCAAATGTACAAATTGCGAGCTTGCTATCTGGAAAACCAGTGGGATGGACATATGCCGTATACATTGTAACCTGATTGATTAATTTTTAGGCTGATTGATGGATGAATAATACCTTTAATATGACACGTTCGTATGGATGGTACTTCCGCATATGTTAATTTACCTGTCATAAATATACTGTACGTAGTAAAGTGTTCTACGTTTAAATACTGATTAATGTTATAGTTAGTGTTCGGATTTTTGGTGGAAGAAATGCACAAAAATTACTGTGCGGAAGATGAAAAATCAAATCACATTTCGGCGAAATTTAGTAGACTGACACCATCTTAATTAATAAATATAATATACTACAAAGACAGTTTTAATATGCTATACTAAATTCCATATTTCTAGTTTTTGAATAAATTGAAAGTTTTGAATATCGAGAAATGTACACAAATATTGAATTCTGACCTCCGATTTCTTGACGTATCGTTCTTAATTCCGCATCGCTACATTTATTATGGATGACATTTCTTCCAACAATTTTGACTGAAACTCTTTATTATAAAGATAATTTATGGCATATCTCAGCTCGCTGAAGCGTAGCAAAATCTTACAGTTTTACCAAGTGTTAATATTAATACATAGGTACTTATGTCCCTCTCAATCTAATAGAAGCATGAGTACGTTTTTCAGTTATCCATCTCATTATTTTCAAGATTTGTTTTGTCATCTTTTGCACTTTGTTTTGACTTATTTTTAATAAAATTTCGTTTAACCTTGTAGACAGTGAAAATGCAATAACTTAATGCTAATTTTGGAGGAAAATTAAGAGGTATATATCGGTGTAATATATACTGATAAGTACTGAAATATAAAATTCAGTGCTGTTTTGGTGAGAATATATTGTTCAGTTGGGGAAAGTACTGTTTGGAAGAATTTGCATGCCTTAAATTTTCAGACTGAAATCCTAACGCTATGTGCTCAATTAAAACCATAGTCTCTGCAACCCCTACTAATTCTATGACTTGATGGAACACGCAAAATCCGAATCCTAGTCATAATTTCAATAAAATTAAAATATTTTTTCCTTCCTTTCCAGTCGATCTTGGTGGCATCATGTCGCTCTTCATTGGATTCACTATGATGACAGTCATTGAGATAATATACTATTTCATTATTCGTGTCTGCATTTATTTTGTGAAGAAATGAGTACATCATTACGATTAAATGTTTCAGCATCGTAATTAGAAAGTATGCCAGTTATAGTCAACAAGTTGAACAACATAAATACCTTTGTGCTTCTCAACAAAATTTACAAGAAAATTTTCCAGTACTAAAAGTAGATCTTAACTACTGAGATCAGAATGGCTCACCTTGATATATTTTTTTAAAGCTACGTGTTATGCTGAGAAATCTCTTTATTTTGTCTAAGGAGCTTCCGTAAATATTAACCTTTAAAAACACTTCTCACAGTGTTTTACAAACATATCTAAAAAGTATATCACAGTTAATTCTATTTACTATTTTTCAATATTAAAAAAATATTATTTAACAACGAATGTATTTTTAAAACAATTTTTGGAAGAATGCATTACAATTATTGAAATTTAATCTTGCAACGAAATGCCAAGTTATAGAATTTTGTTACAAAATATGTTATGTAAAATACAACTACTATTTCATATACTTTACATGCGGACCTCAGTTTTCAAACATTATTATTGAGTGTGTACTTTTACAACTTGCAACTTCGTTTCACACATAACTGTTCAGAAATGTTATTAGTATATAAACTTAAGTAAATATTACTTGTTTGCAAGGTCTATCAAGCTATACAGAGATTGGAGTAAAAGAGACTACCTACTTTCAGCGAAATCACATAATGTTGCCATGATATAAGTACTGAGAAATAATTCTATTAGAGGAAAGTAAAATATTGGTGTGTGTTTTGTATGTCATTTTATAAATTGAGGTGAGACATTAAAACTTCCATTCAGTTTTGATTAATTATTGGTTAATGGGGACTCAGCAACAAAACTATTTATAATTATAAGCGTTTTAAGTAACAGGGTACGTTTTATGAGGTAATATCTCTTTCCATGGTGTATTACATTTATTCTAAATTTTAGTCACGTGTTTCTTCTAAACATAAAAATATCGTCTTCTAAATTAACCCATTGCTAATGATCTACAGTGTGTTTCTATGTGGATTAAAAAGTAATATCCTATATTTTGGATGTGGTATGTTGAATCAATCTGCTACTACTTATTGTTAATGGTTCTTAATATTTTCCAATTTTCTAATTTATTTTTTGGATAACCTCAAAGTCGAAGTATTCATCGAAAAGTATTTTATTTGTGTGCACAGAAATGTATAATCTCTGACATTTCATTAATCAATTAATTTCTTTATATTTTTAATATTTCAACATTTTTCATATTTTGCTAATGTAGTTATTATTTAGGCTCTTTTGTATTTACTTATTGATAAAATTCATTTTTTCATTTAAACAAATTAAATCTTTATATAAAAGTCTTTTAATATAATATTATGTATTCAAGGTTTCAATGTTTAAAACAAATATTAAGAAGACAAATATTTAGTATTACTTGTATTATAATATTATTTTCACCTTAAACAGTTTCCTTCATTGGTAACGATTCTCATTGCTTATCTTGTTTTTGAGTGGTTACCGGGAAACGTGCCGGGAGTCCTTAGTTCTGAGCATTTTCTTATTGTCAATAAAGTATTATTCTGCGTCATTGTCAAGGTACCTGAAACATATAAATATATTTCCTTCTTCTGCTGTAACTAAACTGCCTCAGGCAGCTTAGTAACATTTGGTCCATTTACTCGTTGGCTGCTCTCAAAAGTCTTTGTATTTTCATTAATCGACCCCTTGCTAAAATTTTCAGTTAATTATTTTCATTGTCTTGTGAATTTAATTTTGTGCCTGCTTTCGTCGACAGTACAGACATAAAAAATATTCGTCCAGGAGAAAAGGTCATGAAAGCTATATGTTCCTATATATTAAGAGCAGTTATGAGAATTACACATTAAGTAAGAAGTATTGTAACAACAGTATAGTAATTATGCGTATATAGGGTGTGGCATAGTACATGAAATCTAAATATTTTTAATGTGGAGTCATATTAGCTAAGGATTAAAACTAACCTCGATGCAGGTTGTCATTGGTCTTGCACACCGAATTTTCCACAAATGAACCTATTGCTTCTGTGTTGGGTGCTCCATTACGTGGCATCGGTCTGATTTTCCAATTGGACAGCGATTATTATGGAATAGTACTATTTCCAAATTAGTATCCAGAAGTCATTTCAGTGTGAAGATCACTAAGTAGCACAGTCATTTTCTCATTTTTAATACAAGTTTTCTACTCTAAACCATTGTACGTTGATATATTTTGTGGTTTGATACAAGCTGTTGATACTGTATTTTCAAATTCGGCCTCAGTATCAAGTCTATTTTTGTAACAATTTAGGTGATTAAACATATCAATTCGATAAGGCCACGTCTTTCTCATATTGGTGCCAACTTGGTTGAAGTGCGATGTAACTATTTAAAATGTTTCTAGCATCCGATACGATTAACTTTTATACAATTTTAAAGAATTGAATGTCGACACGAATAAATATCCGTGATATAAATACAAATTTTGTAGATTTTGATAGAATAGAAGTCCTTTTCTGTGCCAAAAGGACTAAGAATTAGAATAATGTTAATAATCGAAAGGGTGTACCGGGATAAAGCGTTTAATTTCCGTATTAGTTAGAAACTGCTTTTGTTGAAGACTGTCCAAACATCAGATGTACTTGTTGTCAAACTAGTAAGATGCCTGAACATGAATCTCTCAGTAGGTCTAATCCAGGGAGCAGAATTTTGCGGTATGTAGTTTGAATCCAAAGTAATCTAGGGAAGAAATTCGATGTACTATTGGATTTACGGAAGCTGTAACCAGTATTTTGTCAAATAATTTGCTTCTGTATGAGCAGTCATTAGTTTCATCGTAAAATTTTGGTAAGAGTTATAATGTTTCTATTGCTTCCGCAAAGGTTCAGAAATTTCAACATTAAACGTTTTGCGATACACTCGAATTTCAATCTGTCGTCAGAGTTCTTTTCAGGAATGAAATATGAATTTTTACATGTCTTTGTAACGTATTTTTCTGCTATATGTTGTAGATACGCAGCTCACATCTAGATATAGCACGTTTATGTATTTTTCTGAGAGCGGGTAAGTTCTTAACAATCAACAAAATCTTCAAATGTTTCGACGTATCTTACAATATGTAGCGTTGATTTAACTCACCGATTTTGTAGTATTTATTTCACTATTTTCATTTTGGTTGCTCGGAAACCGAATACTTTAAATTTACAGAAGTAGTTTTTATGTTTCAGTAAAATAGTATGGGTTTCATTTTATGGTTTGCATTTAAACTATCTCATAATTAGGCTCACCGGTGCGCTGCATTCGTTTACAATATCAACAATTTTATTTCAAAATTTAAACTTTCGCGTAGTAGTTAGTTATCAGATCATTTGCTTTTAAAATCACATGTATTTTCACTATTTAAAGTCTCTTCTTTGAATGATATTTGCCTTACAAGGATGCTGAAATATTCTATATTTAAATTTAGGGGGTATATTTTTTTAGCATGTTAGGTTAGAGTTGTAACAACTAGTTGTTAAATATGTTGATGCTATGTGCAACTTTCTGTGTTGAACCTAAATGTGTTATTTAAAGTGTTGCGTAAAGGCTAGCACATAATACTCTTTTCATGTTAAAAAAATCACTTTTCTCCGGGACAAATTAGAAATTTGTTTAACGTAATGGAATACCATAACTTGGATGGTATTTGCACCTGAAGAAACTTAAATATGAGATACATAGTTGAAAAATTGTAAAAGTAGAATTAATTGGTACAAAATAGTGAGATGCGTTTTCACGTAGTAATATAGATTTTGTTCAAAACATTATTTATAACTTATCTTGATATTCAACTCAGAGAATTACAATTGAAAAGAATTAGTATGACATTTGATATTTAATATTTATTATCATAGTAAAATATTTGATATACATTATGATTTTTGTCTCAAGAAATGTATGAACAAATATTCTCTTACAGACGACTTTGCTCTTTTAACATGAAACTCAGTGTCATGGATATGGTGTTCCTTTTGAAATGGTAACGACTGATGAACATTTTCAAATATTGTTGTGAATACCTTGATACACTAAATGCAAATATTAGTTGTAATTACTTTTAATGATAACATAATGTAAAGTTCAATTGTAATATTTTTCACTACCACAAATAAAATATCAAATTTTAAATTAGATATTCGTTTGTTAGCAGAGCAAAAATTCATCATGGTGTCGGCTGCTTATGAAGTTTGAACATAAGTACATAATTAATTTTATTAGGTTATATGGTGAAAGTGAAAAAATTATATGTTTTGTTCAGTTCATATGATACATTTTCAGATAGTAATTGATTGCAATATTATGTCATATACTTACAAAGAACCAATAGACTTAGATATTCAATTTCAGGCTTCTAACCTTGTTTGTAACACTAACAACTCTGAGATAGCGATTATTTTATTGGATTTTCTGAAAGTATTTTGCTTCCTACTAGATAAGTTTACTTTAGTTATGTGCTACCAGAATACCCGTTTTTCTTACGGTAGATACGTTTCGTTTTGAAAATAAATGTGCAATTCTTAATTCATACTTCATCGGAATTATAATTGATCGTCTCAGCGACCCCGAAAACTATGGATTCAATACTTATATCAGTCATTTTTGACCATTTTTAAATATCAATCCTCCAGGGACAAAGGTTCTGCATTCAAAGTGAAACTATTCCAGTCACGAACAGCATCTCTGTTGAAAGTTTGTTCCAGATAGAACTTTTGGTTCAAAATTTATTAAGTCACAAAATCACTTTCATTGTTATGTGTGTTTACCTATATCTCTCCCCCCACAGGACTTAGAAAATCATCTTCCATGTTTAGTAGCCCTACTTATTCGCAAACGTTGACATGGGCTGCATAATATTAAGGCTTTAAGAACTTCAAGAATTACAGACCGTATCGTCGCTATTGCATTCCCTTAAACATATATTTAAATGGGGAATGTTTACAACAACATTTGAAGCCAAAATTGACGACTTTGTTTTATGATTTTCGGGTATTCAAATCATTTAGCTTCAGTCAAAAGCCATCAGATTACATAATTTGAATTAAGTACACACCTAAATGAAAGAACCATGAAGTCAGTGCTAATATTATCATACATGTAACAAAGCAATGATATTGCAGAAAAAGTTCTTCAAACTGTAACGCAGTTTAGAAAGAAATATTAGTTTGACAATATAAGTTAATTGAACCGTAGATTGGGAGAGCAAAAGCTAAAGGAGGTACTTTTTCAAGCTTAGATTTACACCAAGTAAGATAATAGGGAAACTAGCATCGAAATTAATGTTAAGTTTCCAAATTCGTAAGATGTTGAAAGCACAGAAGATACTGCTTAAGCATGGAAACAAAGATAGAGAAATGTTAATCATCAATAGAACAACAAAATGATCTCGCCCCCCCCCCCCCCGAGGGATGTTCTGTTATAGTTAATTAGGAAACAATTGGTCAGAAAGAAGGGAAAGGTCATTTTTGTTTTGTATCCGATAGTTTGTCGGATCTTTAATAAATTAGGAGTTGAGTTAAATAATCATAAAATACTTTGTGTTATTGTGCTATATGGGAAGAGAGATGAACATTAATGAAATGATTAAAAGAAAGCGATTAGTGATTGATGATTAATGATTAAGTAAACACAAATAATTACAAGCAAGTGCAAGTTTCTTAATTCTGGAGTTGAATGCAGAAAGTTGAGTGGATCAAGCGGAAAACAAATGAGATTGCGTTAGAAATGACGGGACAGAAAAAATTTAGATACTAACTGTTGGCAGGAAGTTAGAAGTTGGCAGGAGTTGGCATGGCAAAGTTTGCACATGCGGATGTGCCTAAGGTTAATGTCAAATAGTCGAAGGGTATTAAGATAAACAACATGAGCAAGAAACAAGATGTATGAAGATATATGTCGTAAGGACATAGAGTATAAAGATATAAGTATATGAATCAATTGGATTCAAAAGAGATTCATGTGAAAAGATTTAATAGCAAGGATACCATTAAAAGTAAAATAGAGAGTTCTGGTTATACATAAGAGTGAACACATTAGTTTGATGTATAGTACAATTCCAGATAGTTTAAGATAATTATTATTTTAAATACTAACACTAGCCAAATACCCTTTAAGAAAGAAGCATCATTCCATTTTATAAAGTAACAAATGGCGCAGTCGGTGAAGGCGGAGTTTATAGTGTTGGAAGTAGAAGAACTACGAAAAATAATATCGAGGAGAATGATGAATGCGTAGTTTCCAGGATTGCCAGTGATATACATACCAGGCTTGCCAGTGGTAAACCTTCGAAGGACAAGATTTCATTAATGCTTAAAGTGAGGAAATGTTTGGGAAAGTGGTGCTCAGAAGATAGACCTAAGAGAAACGATTTGAATCAAAGGGATTCTTATCTAAATGTTGAACTTTAAAAAAATGTAAAGGGAGGAGATAAGCGAGAAGAGGAAGGCAAACTGCTAAGGACATTGGCTAAAAGTCACTGACTCATGAGTGACGTGCTAGAGGGTATTTAAGTAGGAAAGAAAAGGAGGTTGCGAAGGAAGTTATACTTGGTAGACGATACCAAATTTATATAAACCGTACGTGGAGACGAAAGGAATAGCTTAAGACCGTGGAGCATGGGAGCTTCTAAGTTGCAAGAGTGACCAGTCAGTAATTGCAATACCTATGAGAATAAGGATGATGTTGATGAAGATAATAATATGAATAATTAAGTAATAAAATATTAAGTAATAAAATATTATAAGAAATTACAAGAAAATTTCAATTGAAGAAGATTCCAACAGAGAAATTACCCTCACCAACATTATTTAATATATATAAAAAAGAAATAGATAAGAATTGTTCAATTTAGGAAAGACTATGTTTCTCTAGAAGTAGGAAAATTAAGTATACAGAGTAGGCGGATTGTTAAAATTGTTGTGAAATCTGGCATTTGCAGCAAATTTGCATTTAAGAAAGACTGTGAAAATATAGGATGAAAATTAAAGAAAAATTAGTATCGGTATCAACTATAGAAACGAAGAACATTGAACGTGCACCTTAATTTTGACACTAACTAAGTATAGCGTGTTTCTAAATTATTAGCCGTTAGTTAATTAGGCACGTTTTCTCTTCCACATATAATAGAGAAAAGAAACATATCTCAAAAGGTAGGGAAACTCAAACACTTTTTATTTTGCAGATGTTGTTTCGTAACTATACTGCAGCATGGCATTAGTTATTATATTAGAGAAGACTCCTAAGCGTAAGCACTTCTGTGACTTAATATTCTCGAGGTATAACACAGCATTTGAAGAAGAATATTCTTTCGGCAGAAATATGGATTGTTTCCCTATCGAATATAAACATCCAAATGTCATACAATCAATTTAACAATATAGAATACCTCTGCAGGAAGAATGGCTTCGAAAGACCACGTGTCTCATGTGACCAAGTTTAACAAATAAGGGCAAGTTTCGTTCGTATTTTCGAGAAATCTGTAAGGCATATTACTCAGAACTAGTAGTACAGAACAAGATCGTTTGTAGGGCTTTACGAAAGAGACTGTATTTGAGATAGTACTGTTTGTGACTGTAGCACGTCCTAAAGCGTCAAAAATATGTTACTCGTGGAAACTTCTGCGAATAAGTACTAGACATGGAAGGCAAGTTCCTTCGTTGTGTGATCTTTAATAATTAACTTTAATTTCATGTTATTGGAACACAGGTTACACATAATGTGTGTATTTGGTGGTCTGAAAATCCAGACGAAACAGCGCAATGCGCCAGAGATTTTCCAAAAGTAAGTGCCTTTTGTGCAATATCCAGAGAACAAGTCCATGAATCTTGCTTTTCATTTTCGGGAAAACACAATCACCTGTATTCCATATTTGGGTATGATTTACTAATGGCCTATCCTGAACTGGACAGTTAGAGAATAAAAAATCATGTGGTAACAAGTCATGTGTCTATCATTTTAGTGATAAAATACGGAATTGATTAAACTGCAATTTTCACAACGGCTGATGGAGTGGTGTTATTGTAACAACGACGTGGCTATTCTGCAATGTCCTTCAAACGCCACGGCCCAGTTCACCGGAATTTCTTTTTGTGGGAGCATGGAAAAGATGATGCGTATGTGCTATTCGTATCTGGAGACCTTCATGAATCGTTACGTAGGAGTGTTGCAGGAATGAAGTATGTTATATTAGAAATTATACCTTCAAGTGGAAAAACATTAAATATTGATTTGATATATGTCGTGTATAAGAAGACCCGTCATTGAACACTTACATCTTGAGAAAGAAAACTATGTGAGTTGTAGTTCCTCTTATGGTAAATTTAATTTCTGTAGTAAATGTAAAAAATGCACTCTTGATTCAAATCCCGATTTTCATTTATGAACAGCTTTTATTATAACCATGTTTGAGGTCTAAATAAAAAAACTAAAGCTATAACTGGAATTACTGGAAAAGACTGTAAAAGATAATAAACATCCTCATCAAATATGTTCTGTTCACCATAGTTGTATGCGGAATAGAAACACAAATGATATTTAAACACGAAGAGAAAGATTTAACACTTCCTAAATATTCGTATGGAAGAGCATGTAGAAAACTCGCAATTAGAAAATTAGAAAAGTAGAAAATTAAATGAAATCATTTAGTTTTACGCCCCACAATTATGCCGGTTAGGCTAAGGTAGAAGGTGATGATGAGAGACGAGTGAAATGTTGGAATGAAGAAAGTGGGAGGAAATGGAAGAATCCCGAGAAAACCCACGAGCAGGGTGTTCGTCCACCACAAAGTCCACACGACGTAAGCTGGTATCAAACTAGGGACCCCAAGCACCGGAGGTGAACACACTACCACTGAGTCACCGCGCCCCCGGAAAATAGTTGAGAGGGAACATTAAAATCAGGAGAAAGATTTCGAGAAAAGAGGAGAAAGAAAAGAAAACTGTTAACTTATTAAGGACAGAACAAGAAATTTATCATAATATTAATGACAAATAAACTGTATTACGAGGAGCATGCTAGGAAGCAAGAAGGATCATAAGATAATATTTCAATAAGTAGATTAAATTAAAGAAGATAGGTGTGATATTCTTAATTGAAGACATTTTCAGTTGTTGATTGTACTTTTTTACTTATGGTATGGTTTATTAAGTTTGCAATTGTGATTACAGGATTGTTTATACTAGAAAAAAAGGAACTCGACACAAGCATGTAGACAAATTTAACAATGCAAGACAATTTTACAATATATGTGTAGAAACATAGACTATGAGAACAATAATATAATTGTTATTTACCATAGTGACATTTATTATTTGATACAATATAACAAAAACCCTGCTATATAAGCTTCAGGAATGTAGCTATTTAGGTAACATAGGTTGATTGTATTCCATGGAAGAATCTTAACTTACAAGGTACATCGCGAGTAACCCACCAGTGATGGAATAAAAATATTATTAGATCTTAATTATTATGAATCACTCGAGAGAACAGTATATATTCTCAATAGAAGAATACCATTCACATGTCAAATGAGTATCTCTCACAAATAAACAATAGGATTCTATATTTTATATTCGAAACTCGCCAGTTTCATGTGAGCTTTGTATACTAATGTTATGGACTACGCTTTCTTTTACAAGACTGATATGCCAATGAAAAGTTTGTTCAAAAATGTATTCAAAATGTTTGCATTGAAATTTGTACCTACAAAATGATGACCACGATTGGCAAAAACCTTTGCTATGCGGTCAATGCAATTTCATGTTTTTCTATTCATTTCTCATAATTTTATAGGGTACGGGACTCAGAGACTTACAAAAACGACATTCCAACTTTCAATTCTCCAACTTGAACAAGAGATAAAAATATGCATTTATCATAATAAAATATCATTGCTATCCACTAATTGCTACATATTTCAATGCAACTCAGTCATACAGGTTACAACAGCATGTCTTCGTTAAATAAAATAAAACCTTCCCAACCAATTACTTCGTATTACAGTCTGTGAATTACGAAGTTCTTAGTCTGTACGAAGAAGTTAAGCATTTAATTGAAATGTACTTCCTGTTCCTGTGACTATCGCACAAGTGGTCCCGACTTCTATCGCCGATGACAGAATATTATGTAAGTATTTTTGAAATTAAGTACAGTATATATATATATATATATATATATATATATATATATATATATATATATATATATATATATATATATATATACACCACATCTTATCCGAAGTTAAAATTTCATGTGTTTTGATTCTACTAATGTAGTCCTCGAAGAGAGTTGATTTATATATACTAGTCTCTATATTAGTAAGATGTGTCCTGACGGAGAGAAGTCATTGATCAGATAATGGTGATTTTCTGGAACAAATGCAGAGTATTAGAACTAAATCTGTATATCTGTAATTTAATGTGGAGAAGAAACAAATTTGTGAGCCAAAGGTTAGAAACAACCCAAGTTATTAATATAAATTTTGCCGAAGGTTACTGACTTATATCATCATAAAAGAAATACGAAATACGTTTTGAAACAAAGAAATATAACATGCAAGTTTGCAAGCGTAGGCGAAGGACCCTTACGTAACCAGACTAAAGACAAAACATTTACCGCGTAACAGAGATGGTTATCCTCCCTCATTTTGTCCTCATGAGGGTCGCCCTCACCCTCATTTAGTAGTTGAGGGTGAGGGCGATAATGTAATTGAGGGTGAATGTGAGGGAGGGTGAGTGTAATGGCGTCAATGGAGGGTGAGTGTGAGGGAAGGTGAGTGTGAGGGCGTCAATTGAAGGTGAGGGTAAGGGTTCATAAAATTAATTATCTTGCAATTTTTCATTTCTGGAAAATATGTTAGAAAATGTAGTTTTTTCTTAGAATTAATCGTCGTTCACAGAAATCTTCATATCAATATTCCATCAGTTTCATACGCTTTTCATGCGACAAGATGTTTCTCATAGTTTTATTACTTTTCTATATTTATATATTTTCACTTTATAGGAATAATAATTACGAAATATATAAAAATATCTACTGCAAGTTTTTGGCTACCGAAAATTTCAAAGTTTAACGAAAGTAACTCATTAAAAATATTAGAAGTTCTCAGGAAATTTTTTTTTTCATAAATTCGTTCAAAAGAAAAACTAATAAATATTCATATATTCATTCATTCTGAAATTGTAACTAAGAAAAAGCTTTATTTTTTCTTCTAAGTAAGAGAAAAATATATATATATATAAGAAAAGTACAAAGCTGCAAGCCGGAATAAATAACTTTATATTTAATTATCAAATAAAAAGATATTTCCTGCTTTTGGCTATATGCGTAATTTTAGACTTCCAAACTACGCTATGCATACGAAAGGGAAGTCTTATAGAACGGCTGTGTCCGTCTTTGTGTCTGTCTATCAATAGATATCACATCAAAATCGGTAATAGCGATCGGCAAACGGTTTTCGGAAATAGGTGGATATGAAAGGAACCGTCTTAACTCCTGCATTTCTACTAAAACTGGAAGTGGTACGATCCACTACTACTTTAGGTTTCAATATTTACTTTCATATACTTAAGGTGGATCACCATCAGGAACTCAGTACATATTTTAGCTGATTCCCTTAACTACTGCGCAATGAAACGTTACATATTATAAATATTGTACTACAGCACAAGACACTGATTTACTTAGTTGTGTCTTCTGATATCGAAAAATGTAACAAATAAAAGAAATATATTTTATTCGCTTTACAATGAGCACACAAGATGGCACTTGCTGGTAGATCTTACTAAAAGTGCTCAGTTTCATAAAATGTATATTTGTATGTAGAAATTATTTTAAATTAACAATCTTATCACGAAATATATATATTATTTGACCGTTTTTCGAGTTATGTTTCATGTTTTATTTAAATATTAATTTATATTTAAGGAAATAGGTTTTGAGATGAAACTTGCGCAAATCGCCGTAATGCGTTGTTGGCAAATTTGTATGTTAGTGTAGTAGTCAAAATACAAAAATTCCTGGATTCTAGCGTTGCAGTTCGAGAAGAGGAGTTGCGGTAAGGGTCGAAAAATAATTTCTCCAGTAAATATCTAATCAAAATTCCATAATTACTCCTTTTATTATCTGGCATCAGTAAACGCTTCACACTATCTTACAACGCCGCAATATTCAAGCAGCGTTTAGCACAGCACCGAGAACACTTAGTGATCCACCTTAAAAGGGTAAGAGCTATCAACAAACGGTTTTCGGGAATCAATTCTGCATTGCCAGAATAGGTTCCATCTCTTTCAACAATCTTACTTAAACGGGAAGTGGTAGAAGTCGACCATATCTGGTTTCAACAAACATCTTCATAACTCATAAACGAATATAAAACATAGGTAGTGATAAAGAGTTTTCAGAAATCGATTTAAGATCTTAAGGAGACAAACCACCTGTACTGCTGTATTTCCACTAAAATCGGAAGTGGTATAAATCCACTACTACTTCTGGTTTCAATATTGATTTTCCTAGACCTAAAACGGTAAGGGCTATCGACAAGCGGTTTTCGGGAATCGATTCAGCATCCGAAGAATAGGTTCCATCTCTTTCACCAATCTTTGAGTTAAACCAGAAGCTACGTTGAACCACTTCTGGTTTCAACAATATTGGTCATAACTCAAAAACGGTAACAGCTATTGAGAAACGGTTTTCGGGAAACGATTCGTCGTTCCAATAAGAGGTCCCATCTCCTTCGGCAACCTAATATTTAAACCGTAAGTCAACTACTTCCGGCTGGTAGAAATCAACTACTTCCAGTTTCTACTATTTCCAGTTTTACTATTGAATTTGTATAGTTTGGAAGTTTACCGTAGTTTCATACTGTAGAACGATACTCGCTTGTTCTATCATATAATTCTTGTGTTATCAAATACTAGGCTTATTACCAGATACTCAATAATATTTATTTATATATTTTCCCATTATAGAACCTAGAAAGTTAGAAGATTATAATTTGCTGTAATGTCATATTTCTATTCATGGATTCAATCATTACCATGGCTTAATGTGGAGTTAATACTTGATAGTGAATATTTGTTTAGAATGGAAAATTTTCAGAAATGGCAAGTTTTAAGCGGAAAATTTTCCACTTCGCATCACTAGTTGCAGGGGTGGTTTCAGTAGAGCAATTGTTAATATGTACATTTAATAGACGGAAGCTGCACTTTATTTGAAGGAGCGCGAAGTGAACTTTGTGGAGGACTAACACCGTATGCGCTGGTTTTCCTCGGGGTTCTTCCGTTCCCTCCCACTTTCTTCATTCCACCATTTGATTCATTTCTTATCATTATCGTCTCTCTTAGCCTCGGAGCATAATCGTGGGACGTTAAACTGAATATTTCATTTCATTTTATTTGAAGGAGAACATTTCTAACCAGCGATTACCTGAAGCAGAGATCCTTGGGTCATCTGGGTTCGATTCCGTGCCGGACTTAAGTTCCGCGATAGGGAGAAAAGCTCAATTAAATATAAAACATAATTGTATTTATAATGATTTTCATATACAATTATAGTTCTAAATTTACACAGTTCAACTTTTTTATTATTATCAAATTAAATATTTCCCTTTGCCTTTCGTGACTGGTGGCTTATTGGCAGTGGCGTCACTAGGTATAATTTGGGGTGTTCAAGCCTCCCCAATTTCTTACAAGCTCACCTAAATTTCACTATGTTACATACTTTTACAAAAGACGATACTAAGAAAATCTACCGAAATTACAGTATTGACGAAGTTGCACCCAAATGCAACAGAAGGTGCACACCTACCTTAATATTCAGCATCTTTACAGAGTAATTGATCGTTGATTATTAATATTCTGTTACTATATGAATAGCCCCCTTAAAATATGAACTATTTCACAGGGCAAATTTTAACTAGGTGACTTTTAAGGTTTGATTACTTTATAAGGTAATAAATATTTTCTTTTTTTACTGTATTCTAATATTATTTCGTGCAAATAGGGATGCGCACGAGACAAGATGAGAGGTTGTCTCGCCTCGAAAATATGTTGTGTAAAGTGATGCCTCGAAAAATGTATCTTTTTCTGATGGAAGAACCATATCTCGTCTCGAATCTTGTCGAGTTATTTTGCGAAACAATAGCTTGAATTTAATAAAGAATAAAACAAACATGACTATTTTGCTAAAAATGTGCAAGAATGAAATAGTAACCCCAATTCTTTTGCCCCAAATGCTCGCAAATTGTGTTATGTTCTTGATTAAAGATAAACCTAAAATACCGAAACAATGGAATTTTGGAGTGTTGGGTACCTTGGCACCAAAAGGTTTTTTCAGTCTCCTTTTAAAAATTCTAGTTTCGCCACTACTTGTTGGGTGCAAACATTCAATGATCGTACAGATCAAGCCGATACCCATGCGGCCTGAGCTTCCCTGAAATTATTGGTTTGATAATGAACTTAGTAATGAAGAGTAATTGCCTTCATTTGTCCTTAAAGTTGCTTGTATCCGAAAAATGTTCCGTCCTTCATTTATAAATATGGTGTTATATAAAGTCATATCTTCAATATCATCTTTCTGCATCTCCTAAGTTCTTTTCACCAAAAGTTGAATATCAACAACCATCTGGTAACCATTATTTTAGATTTTTTAAACGTTTGTTCTCTACCAATTGTAAACCAGACATATTGAAAGAAAGGCACGAAAAGTCAAGCTTTATTTCTAAAGAAATCAAGTGAAATAACATGAAATATCTAGTTTAACCTCCTACGCTTATGCGCCAAAGCTAAGGGAGACGGTGCTGATGAGAAATGAATGAAACTGTGCAATGAAGAAAGTGGGAGGGAACGGGAGAACCCCGAGAAAACCCACGCAGACGGTGTTTGTTCATCACAAAGCTCACTTGGCGCGAGCTGGGATCGAACCAGGGACGCCACGCACCAGAGGTGAACGCTCTACCACTGAGCCAAGTGGTATTACAAGTAGTACAAGTATCCACATTATTTTTAAAAAAAAATGCGGATATTTGTGCGCATAGCCAAGGACATACGCAGGGGGTGGGTCCTTGAGGTCCGGACCCTTCCTCGAAATCCGGACTTTTTTGTCAATTTAGTCTAATTTAAGGTACAAAGTTTAGTATAATTTAGCCTGAAATTGGTTTGGACCCCCCAGAAACGCTTTAAACCCCTCCTGAAATAAATTCTTGGGTACGTCTCTGCGCATAGCACTCAGAGCGGATTAAGGCTTTTGAGACCCTGGAGCCGACTATTTCAAAGGACCCTATGTTACGAATAATTCCAGCGCATAACTTCTCTTTGCTGTCTCCCACAGCCTCATAGGCTTATCGAAACACCGAAGAGTATGCTGTAACATTTTAATGTGCTCCAAATTTACAATAATTAGTTTAATTACATTCATTATTAACAGTTAAATGCCCATATACTTCAGTGTAACACATAAATGCCAAAGACGAGCCAAATGGTCAAGAGTCCCTGTAAAAACTCTAATAGAGTAAAGGGAGAAAAATCATATTCAAATAGTAAACCTGTACAAGGTTACATTGTGAGAAAACTTCCGAATTTGAAAGTCTTCTGTGTGAATGACGTTTGAATTTATTTGTTTATTCATCACAACAATCAGTTTATTTATCCACGCCCGGCGGTACCACGAAAATGTGATGTTTGCAGGCACGAGCCCAAGCTGGTGGTAGAAGACTTAACTCTAGCGATACCGCAAGCCTAGCGAGCGGGAATAGCAATTAGCATGGATCTGAAGTCCATAATATAATAAGTTGATTGATGTATTTTAGTATTAAAGAGAAGGATTTTGGGGGACCCCCTGAGCCTGGGCTCCATTACCTCCGCCTTTAATCTGCTCCTGATTGCAATCCAGGTTACTTAACTTGCCACAATACCTATAGGCCTATTCACTGTTTCTATTAAAACAATTGTGTCTGAGTGGTTTCATGCAACAACAAATTATTATACAATGTAATGCCTCTGTATGTCTAATGGAATTCGTCACCAGTGTATTTTAAGTTTAGTTTTTCCTTTCAATGCCACCGGAATGAATCACCAGGTCTTCCTGTCGACAAAGAAAGAATGAATCACCAAAAGCTCTTGGGCTTGTGGAATGTTTATCGTATTTATGTTAGATTAATACTACGATAACGTTACTTTCAAGTTCTTCTTTCTAGATCTCAAAGGCTTATACTCCACCAGACAGAACAATACGTTATACTGCGTGCTCATTTCTTGTATGAAGATAAAAATAGTTTTCTTTTCAGAACTTTTAAGGCTATTTATGACAAAGACTGCGAGTGAAACAATGCCCGCCTCGAATCATAATCCAGTGTCTACTGTGACTGTCTACTAAAATAAAATTTGCCCTTCACTAATGTTTGTGTGGAATATGAGACTCTCGACTATGACTGCCTGCAGCAGAGAGCAAGAGGGGACAGTTCACCCCACCCTTGTATTTTTGAAATAGGTTTGGTTCTTTGAAATATACCTCAAAAATATTAGATTTGTTACTTCCACATGCTACCCAGCTTAATATAAAATGTGTCAAAAAATCAACGTACTAAGTTTGGAACGTTATTTCTTATATCAAATGATAAAAAAAAGTTTTGATGAACATAGGTCAAAAAATGTCTCTTTCCCGATTTATAATCCGCCAAAAATGAGGTAAATCACGTTTTAAAAACACTCTAGCACAAAAGTTATGGGATCTATCGCACGTGATTCGACGGATTTCGCAGGAACTCGTATGCGCTAGTAATAATTATTTTTGTGTAACAATCTTCTGGTATACAAGAAAAGAGTAACCAATTAGTATTTAAAAGTGTATCCTCGTAAAGTAAGTTACTTTTTACAAATCGTTACGTCGATATCAGGGGATTGTGAAACGTGGGTATTTAGATAAGAGCGAATACTAGGTATTGCCTAATTTTTTCAACCCCTTTCAAAAAGGTCCCATTATTTTTAAGCTAGGGCATTTTAATTCTTTTTCGGCTTATAATACATAAAGAACTCATTTTAAGACCTAAATGTAATAAAACGTTTTACTTTCATTTGATATAAACACTCAGCTCCCAAAGTTTCAGTTGATTTTTTGACACCCTGTATTAATACTAGGCTTTTTGTCTGGCCTTTTTTGGGATTTCAGATGCAGCATTTTATTTTCAAATCTTCAGTAATAATAACAATATTATGCTATTATATAGAACAGTAGAAGTGAGTGACTCATTGTCAGCCAGACCATATTTCTATAGGGAGGAATGTGCAATTTACATAAAATGCTCATTTTGTCACAAAAACAAGGGACACGGGAGGATTTTCGGAAACGTGTATCCCAAAAGAGTAAATGGTATTTTTTTCAAGGAACTGTATCTCCCAGATTTCTGAAATTAGGAAGACTTAAAACTTGGAACACCAATTTTCCATTAAAAAGTAACCTTTTTTAGCTGTTTTGAAAATTCCACACGTACGTACTATTTTACACGTTATATTGGGCACATTTAAGTTTGTCGTGTCCTGATTAATTTAGTTGCTTGAGGGTAAGTATGAGGGCGTCATTTGAGTGTGGGTGTGAGCAAGGGCGAGGGTGAGGGCGTCGATTGAGGGTGAGGGCGTTAATGGAGGGTGAGTGTGATTGAGTGTGAGGGCGTCAATGGAGGGTGATGATGAGCGCATTAATGGAGGGTGAGTGTGAGGGAGGTCAAGTTGAGGGCGTCAATGGAGGGTGAAGTTGAGGGTGTCAATGGAGGGTGAGTGTAAGGGAGGGTGAAGTTGTGGGCGTCAATGGAGGATGAGTGTGAGGGTGTCAATGGAGGTTGAGTGTGAGGGAGGATGAGCGGAGGCCGTCAATGGAGGGTGAGTGTGAGGGAGGGTGAGGGGAAGGCGTCAATGGAGGGTGATGTGTGAGGGGGAGTGAGTGTGAAGGACGTCAATCGAGGGTGAGTGTGAGGGAGGGTGAGGGGAGGTCGTCAATGGAAGGTGAGTTTGATGGAGGGTGAGGGGCGTCAATTGAGGGTGAGGGTGGGGGAGGGTTAGGAAAAATGACTATCTCTGCCGCGTAGTGATCGTGGTTTAGTAGTCAAGCTCATCAACCAGTAATCTGAAAGTTCAGGGATCCAATCGATATTGGATAAGTATTTTCTTTTACTTTAGTATCTATGATGGTGATTGGTTGACGATAACACTCGTTTTAGAGTGGACAAGAGGGTGTTAGTTTTTAGACAATATGAAAATCGATCCTTTAGAACAGGATGCTTTAACAGAAACTAAGTAGGATTTGCCTTCATCACGATACATAGTATGTCATTTCATTCGTTAAAATACTTTCGATTATGTATTCGTTATAGTGATATAAACACAGAATATACATACAACTATAACAAGTATAGTTCTTATTTCCAAAGTTTCTTTGAACGGTACATGAAATGGGTTGGAAATAGTAAAAGAAAATATTATTATTATTATTTCTAGTAAGAGTGAAGAAACCTAGAGACTATTCCGCAATGTAACAATAACGTTTCAAACACATTTACGACTCATACTAGGCCCCAAGTATCACCCTTTTGTATTCATAAAGATTGTTTGTTAAACATGTTTTATTCTCAAACAATACGAATCAACATTTCAGGCACGTGACGTCAAATTTTTATTGTTTGTCCTCTGAAGAACGTCGTTTGAACTCTAACTTGCAAGATCAAAGAAAATCGCATATTTTTTTTTTCATTTTATTGTACATTAGAAATATCAACATTGCAAATGATTCAAACTTTGATTATTTCATTAGCGGGAATCGAACCCGGGACCCTTAAACAACGAAACGAATGCTCAAACTTCTACTCTAAGGCTGCTCTGTGAAGTAAGGATCAGGAAATTTTTGTATATGTATCGAATTGCTCGCGTTCACAATTCCAATATTTCATTAACTATCAAACCTTCTGATTTCGGTCATGATGATATACTATAGGCCAGAGATTACAAATTTAAATTTAAAAAACATACAAACACGCAAGAATATGAAGGACGAAGTCGTCTTAAAAGTACATCGATCCCTTAACTGGAACCTTGTGTCTCAAGCCTCCTTTTGCTGATTCACCAAAAGTATCTCAGTTACTTGTCTCTATTATATTTGGTGGGTTCATGCTTTCTTCCCAAGACAAGTAAGCTTGAGATAAACAACATTGTGCTCATGGGTTTTCTCGGGACACCTCGTTTCCTCCCACTTTTTCATTCCGCCAACTGGTCCATCATAATTCACTTGTTTTTTCATATCCTTCCGCAACATAACAAGCATAAACGGCGCATTAAACGGAAATATTATATTTTATTTAGTTCTCAAGCATTTAACCCTAACCAATCCCAGCCGAAAAACAGTTGTATTATCTATTGTTTATTAACGAGTTCTGGCAAAAATATTTAGAGATAAACATGGGGAATCGTAATTCCATTCAAAAATGAAACAGCATACTCACAGTACCTTAAATTTAAAGGAAACTATTTACACATCTATCGGAAGTATTCCAATATATATATGAATATTCTGAAAAATGGCAACATAGTATCTGTGTCCAAATTACGGTTTGAACTTACACATTCTGTTACAACCTTAAAATAAACCCAAACCAGTTAAGCAGGTGTTGGAATACGTCTAGTACCTAGGTTGTATTAAAGGTGACTAGTATCAAAAGCCGACAATCATTTTTTTTACCGAAATCAAGTTATACATTGCTTGTTATATGTTTGATCTAAAGGAATTCCATGGAAAGAGAATTTTGTTTAAAAGTATAAATTTTTATACTAAGAAACTGTTTCAAATATGTGAGTTTTTACTCTTGAATATGGCGCTTCACTGCACGTTTTGTACGATTACTCGAAATTAAGCGAAAATGATGTGGCAAATTTTGATACTTGGTGAGACAGTTGATGTTATTATAGTCTCGTAAAATAAACTGACAAGATAACATAAAAGTATAGACCAACCTAGGTGCACAAATGCTTCCTTTCGGAGTTATAGTCTGCCGAAATCATGAAAAAAATAACTTTAAAAGTTCGTAGTTCCGAAACTATTGCAAGTACCAAGGTCAGTTGAAGACTTCACTTCGGAACTGGTAAGTACGTTATGCAAATATCAAAGTTTTAGAAATCTACCGTACTTCCATACCAATTTTTATACACGTAGTTGGTCAGTACTTTAAAATATATTCCTGCAGCCAATCTCCCTCAAGAAAATTCTTTTGTGAATGTCTTAGGATCCTTAGAGATGGACTTCTGAATAAGACACGTACTAGCTCCTAATTGAACTCTTGGCCTAATTAGGATAGATGCAATAGTTTTGGAGCTATGGACCTTTATATTTCATTTTGTTATGTTTTCGGCAGCCTTTAACTCCGAAAGGAAGCACGTACACACAGAATGGTCTATACTTTTTGTCTCATCTTGGTGTAATGACTCGCTTCCCAAACATTGTCAGTGTTGTTTTGAAACACTATATATATATATATATATATATATATATATATATATGTGTGTGTGTGTGTGTGTGTGTGTGTGTGTGTGTGCGTGTGTGTGTGTGGAAATATGAGCTATAGGGGGTTTTATCTCCAGATTTGGATTATATAATGGCAGTTGATTTCACAGGACAGTAGTAACATCAACTGAGGTACATAATATCAAAATCCGACCCATCCATTTCGCTTAGTTTCGAATAATCTCGCAAAAAGTGCAGTGCAACTCTATATACACGCGTACAAAGTGACATATTTAAACGAATTTTTTAGTATAAAAATTTAACTATTATACACATTTCTCTTTTCATGGAATTCATTTAGATCAAACATATAACAAGCGATATGTAAATCAAATTCAGTAAAAAAAAACGATTGGTGAGTTTTGATACTACTCACCTCAACTACAAACTAGATACGAGACGTATCTCAGCACTTGGTTAACTGATATGTGCTCGGTTTAAGGTTGAAACAGAATGTGTTCTTTTATTTCAGAAACCGAACAGTAATTTGATTCAGTTTTTTTCTTTTAAAAACAGACAGTATATTGCCATTATTCAGAATATCTATACATATTTTGGAAAAATTGCAAATGATATGTAATAGCTTCTTTTTAGGATAAGATATTATGAATCTGCTGTTTCACTTTAGAATAGAATTGCGATTCTCCATTTTTTAACTATATATTTTTTTGTGAAACCCGTTAACTAGGAAGAAAATATAACTGTTTTTCTGTTCTGATTGATTTGCTTTAACCGCTTCGAAATTAAATGATATGAAATCTTTGCGTTTTATATCCCACGATCATGCCTGTTAGGTTGTTGAAGACAATGGTTAAGGGAAGTAAATTATGATGTACGAATTGGTGGAAACGGAATGTGGGAGTATCCACGAGCACAATGTGGTTCGCCTAAAGCATACTTGCCTTAGGAAGGAGCCAGTTACCCCCCATCAGGTAGTTCACTAGGCCTAGTCTCGGTTTCGATTCCCGATGGAATATTTGAAATATGAATGTCTCGATGTATGTGTGTTACTGTCCCAGTCGTTCAAGGTTACTGGAAATAACTGTAAAACAAGTGTAACCAAGTATAACCAAGTATGATTTTATTCCTGAAACTTCTGGAGCTTCTCAAGGCACTGTTCTGGGTCTACTTCTATTCCTATTATACATGGATGATCTGCTTTATTTGTTCACAAACAACTCTACCAATATTTTTCTATTCGCTGATGGCTGTAAGCTCTAGACACAAGTTCAATCCGAGTACGACGCGCTTACTCTTCAACATGATGCTTTAATTCTTCTCAACTGGCGTACCTCTTGGAAACTTAGCTTAAACATCAAAAAATGTGCTTCTCTTACAATTTCTCTAAAAAAAGGACCCGATTAAAGATATTTACAAAATTGGTCATAAGAACAAAAATCTTGTCTCCTCTTTCAGAGATCTTGGTGATATAATTGAAAGTAAGCTTACTATTGCGGATCATATAAGCACAATATCTTGTACTACTATGAGAGAACTGTTACTCCTTTATCGCTTCGCTGACATAAACAATCCCATTCCTGAAGCTTGTTCTATAAGTTATATGTTGCTTCCACTATTGAGTACTGTTATCCTATCTGGTCTATGGCCTGCCATCTTCTCTTAAGGACAATTTCTCCAACATGCTAGAGTTGAAAGGAGTTTCTTCACAGGGATAATACTAACAATATGACGGCACATACCTGCTATGTTAATTCGTACTGTATAAGAACATATAACATGTTCAGCAAACAATTCATGAATAGAAAGGGTGATACTTGGGGTCTAGTATGAGTAGTAAATGGTCTAAAACGTTATTCTTCCTTTCCGGAATTGTTTCTAGGTTTTGTCATTCTTACTAGAAATAATAATAATATTTTCCTTAGCCATTTGCAACACATTCCATGTATCCGCTCAAAGGAACTTTGTAATAAGGACTATTCTTTTTATAATTCTATGTATGTTTTGTTATTATATCTATATAAGGAATACATAACCGTAAGTTTTTTATCCAAAGAAATGACATACTATGAATCATGATGAAGACAAATCACACATAGTTTCTGTTAAGGCATTCGTAGTTTCAATTTTCCGATTGTCCATTAGCTGTCACCCTCTTTTCCTTCCGGCTTATCCTTAAAAAGGATTTCTTAACAGGGTACAAACCAATTTCTTTCCTTTTTCCTACCAGCCTCAGTATGCTTATTTGCACTGGAATTCGATGTAATATTGAGGTCTCAAATATTCAGTAATAATACTCATAATAACAAATAATAATAATAATATAGCAGACATATTCGGTATGAGGACACACTGTATTAAAATCTGTAGAATCACCCATAGCGTTAGGCAAAACTTACCAAATAGTGTGTGCGGGACTGGAGAGAAGTGTTGTGCCATCAGGATATACCCTCCGCATACATACCTACAACTAAAAGTTTCCAGGCAAATGTCATGAAGAAACTAGAGCTACTGGGCTCACAAAACCCTAAGGAAATTGGTTTTTAAGTAATGGTTATGCTAGCTAAGCTAACGAACACACCAATGATGAAAATTAAAGAAATATCTGAATAAAGAAAGTGGGAAGAAGCGGAAGCCGGAGGAAACCTACACACACAGCGTTTGTCCAGCACAAAGCCCACTAGGCGGGAGCTGGGTGGAACAGGGTGAAACATTAAATTCACAAAACTTAAGTAATAATAATAATAATAATAATAATAATAATAATAATAATAATAATAATAATAATAATAATAATAATAATAATAATAATAATAATGGTATTATAAGTTGCCTTAATAACTGACAGAACTTACTTAAAAGTGGCAATTTCAGGGAAGGTAGTCCAATACCTCAAAGACACACCTCTGCAACTACCCTAATTTTAAAAGAGCGTTCCACTAAAGTATCATGTAGAAAGTATTCTAGTATATGTTTTATGGAAAAAACGGTAATAAAAATAACTGAATAGAAACTAAACATTAAGGTACATAATAAACTAGCTTTTAAGTTATGCAGATGTAGTTATAAAACTTTGACGATAATTTAATGAGATCTGAAGTACAAAATTACATAATATTGTTTAATATTCCGTCTACTGAGCAATTGTTACTTAAAGAATGAGCATACACTGTTTCTAGAATCGAGATAAGGGGAGAAATGTTTACGATATTTTACGCCCGGTTTCGAATTTCATCTCCAAAGTGAGATGGTAATTTCAGTTATTCTCGTCCCATCTCGAATGTAAAAGGTTAATTCTTATCCCGATTTTGTTTTTTAAGAAACAAGATGAGAAATTTCTCTTTTCGTGGACAAATTAAACAAAACCGTATTTTTTTTATTTTTTTATTATTTTATTATTATTTTTTTTTTTTGCGAAATTGCATGTTTGAGCTTTCAATGGTATGATCTGAACCATAATAAGTTCTTAATTTTTAATATTCTGCGAGATAATTGTTATTATTACTATTACTATTCCTGAAGATTTGATAGTTCAAGTTTTGAAACTTCCCAGTATTCATATATCTGAATATAATAAAACGTGTGTTATCGTCGGTGAATTACAATCCTCAATCCTTAAGTAAAAGGAAATACTTGCCCGACGTGGATTCAATCCGAGAACCTCCAGATTAATGGACGTGGGTGGGCCTTGACCACTGAACAACGATCAGTACGCGGTAAATGATTCGTCTTTAGTCTTATTACTTTAGGATTGTTTGCCTCCGCTAGAAAGGTTGTATCTTATTTTTCTTTGTTTGAAAACGTCTTCCGTATTTCTTTTATGATGATATAAGTCAATACTCTTCGACAAAGTTTATATTAATAACCTCGGTTGTTCTTAAACCTTTGGTTCACAAATTTGTTTCTTCTCCACACTAAACTACAGATATGACACATTTAACTCTCATTCTTTGCATTTGTTTTAAATCAGTTGGCATTAAGTGATAAATAACTTATGTCCAGTAGGATACAATGACATTCGGCTTCAGCAACCGCTTGCTGTCTTCGCAACTTCCCGTCAGTGAGACGACGGAGGTAACGTTCGTTCTCAGCTACTTCGTTCCTCCCATTGTTATTCTAGTAATTTCCACAAAGCAGACCAGGTCGCGGGTGACTGATTAGAAAAGCGTTGCTTGATCACTACTTTTAATAGGGTTAAGTTTGGCAACCATAGAAACAAATCGAGAGCATTAAAACAGTCTTTGCTCTAGGCAACTCTCAACTAACTGACATTTTTAGCCTGGAGACTTACCGTTCTGGAAGTGGACTAAGCAGTTAGGATGGAGAGTTCTAACAGTTGACTGCATGATATTATAAGAACGTGCAAGTACTGTACAATCGTATGGCTTTCCATAACCCCATTTGACACTACCACACGTTTAAAGTGCCGGCTTTGATGGGCATATCCTTGGTCATATCACTTTTATGACTGATCCTGAAGTTTCAGTGAGGAATGCCCACTTATCTATGAAAACAAGATCATATCAAAGCACTTTCAAGGTATATTCACTTCTGCATATACAAGTCGCAGAATGTGACCCTCTGAGAGAACTTGTTTTACTACATAATGAGAAAGAAACCTAACTTCATAAGGCCGTCTACTACGAGTGAATCTAGAAGCTGGGAAACTTGATATTTGCATCATCTTCGGGTCCGTAAGGAAAAGGTCTGCTTAACTCTTCGAAGAAATTAAGAGAAGTGTGAAATAAGAAAATACTGCATATCATGAGTGTAGTTTCCTGCCACTTGTCCGGCCTGAACGGAAGGACTCGATTTTCCAGTGTCGCACGAAACATCGTGTGACGCGTATTGCTCAGCTATGGAAAATTGAACACCCGGAAAAATCTTTCTTTTACGACCACATTTTTTGGGGTGTATTCGTCCTCTTCCATGACCCCTCTTTTGGGTTGTATTCATTCTCTTTTACGACCCCATTTTTATAAGCTCTGTTGTGATATATTCGGGGGTGAGGGGTTGCGAAAATAGGTGATCGTAGTCTCTCTTGTGTAATTTCTGATTGGAATATGTGTTCATAGTCTTAAGTAATTTTGCTTTGTTAACATAGTGGTTTAAAAAGGTGTTGTAAAAGACAACGTATAGACCGAAAAAATTGGGCCGTAAAAGAGAACGTATACATAATATAAAAAGGTCGTAAAAGAGAACGAATACACCTAAGAAAGTGGTCGTAATTGAGAACCAGTTTTCCGGGTGTTCGATTTGCAATATCTGGGTGGTTTCCGTGACGCCATATCGTGTTAAAAAGGAAAATCTAGTTCTTCGGCTCAGGTGGGACCTGAAAAAAGTGGAAAATTCATCGCAAAATTTGGCCAAGTGACAGTATAACTACTCATGAGGGGGTGAATTATACTCATTCCAAAATGAGTAGCATTTAAATAAAAATAACTAAAGGTTTGCTTCCCTGGTTATGAACATTCGATGTATTTAAGTAATACGCAAAATTCACGAAACAAAATAAACGTATTTGGAGAAAGGAAGAAGATACATAGAAATGAAAGGACAGCAATTAAAACATGAGAACATTATTTACTAGTTAGGAAACTTTTCATTCCTTATGCAAATTCAGTTTCAGTTTCAGTGAAAGTATTGATAGCAACGATAGTAAATTTTTCCTATTATCAAATGAATCTCAGTACTTGGCAAAAGAACTATAAAATGTGAACTGTTGATATGTAAATAGTATAGCGGAGGGGTTTAAGTTATAATGCTTGTAATCTCACCTAGTATCTCGTCCCCATTAAAGTAGAAATTTTCGTTTTTTTTATGTAATTGAGCAATTAATTTTCCATGGCTTAAGCCAACAAACGCGAAATCACATTAAATATCGGAGAGGATTGAATATGTAGGTAAAACGAAAGACCTTGTTGTTTCATGTCGTCAGTTTTGAACCACACGTGTCTTTGAAAACTACATTTTTTATTGCTTGAAGTGTACATCTGTGATACAATCGATCATGCAGAGTGAGCGCAATTACTATTATGTTTTAGAAGATAATTTCTATCGTTTGCGCTCTTTAAACCATTATTTTCTAAGTCACAAACACATTTCTTAATTTCTTCATCTAATCTAGATATTAACTTTAATATCACATGCAGCTGGGTCTAATGAAACTAAAAGAAAAATAATCCATTCCCTACCTAGTGGTAACATTTATTTAACTATTAGTGGATAACTACATTCAAAGTGTTCGAAGTACAAAGTGTCAGGTATTCACTACTTGTTAATTTAAATAAAATTATTAAAATGATTGCTATTTAAAGGTTTCCTAAGACAAAGTTACTTAATTTAATAATATTGCCCAGATTTATCGGTTTAATTTATTGTATGAACTTAAAGGAATAAAATGGTAAATGTAAGGATTTTGTTAAGTCGGAGATATGAATTATTGATTATAAATCTCTCATTAAAAATAAAGAAATACAAATTGATGCTTTTCCGCTTTCAAAGGAGGAAAGATATAAAGTTCTCTAAGCAATTTCTTGGATTTCATTTACTAAACTTTATTCATCCCTTCGTAACTCGGAGATTTCTGCTAGTGCAAGGATATACATTCTGCAACTCTCTGCAACGAAAGTAAGTTTCGCATTCTGTGCCACTCTTTAGTGGAATAGACTGGTAAAACTAAAACCACACAACAAGGAGTGCTACAGGAAACAACAAACGGAAACATGTGATTGAAACAAAAGTTACTCGTTTATGCTGAAACAATAATGTATACACGACTAAAAAAGTGCATTACCACCCGCAATTCTCTTTTTCTTGCAATAGTAGACAACCCAAAAAGCCTTTCCGTTGTGTTGGTTCAGAATTCGAAAGGAGTTGGACCAAACCTCAAATCTGATACAAGTATATGAGTGAAGCAAAAGGCAAAAAATAAAGTAACTTCTTACGAATGACGGTGTTATTATTGTGAGAGAATGGATAACACAAAAAGGTACAAAATGATCTTACTTAAGCAGCGACAACAAGATTAATAGTAAAATATACATATCACAGGAAAGCGCTTTCTTTCCTTTTTCAAAAAACTCGGAAATA
This sequence comes from Thermobia domestica, assembly GCF_964235325.1. Lineage (NCBI taxonomy): Eukaryota > Metazoa > Arthropoda > Insecta > Zygentoma > Lepismatidae > Thermobia > Thermobia domestica. Next base: position 244,761,065 of record NC_137456.1, on the reverse strand, counting down.
AGAAAATAGGTTATATAATGTAGAGGTTTAATTTAAACACCTAACAACCCAGGAAACGGAAAGAGAGACAAACACAGATCAAGGGACATTAGCGTAGTTGATTTGCGGAGCTCCCATGCATGATAAACGGGTCCCTACTTGTAAACCAAATTGTTATATAATAATAATAATAATCATTATTATTATTATTATTATTATTATTATTATTAGTATTATTGAAAACTCGTTTCCTTAACCAATCTCCGCCTAACAGCATATCGTCATATAGCGGTCATGTGTGCCGTTTTCGTCAATGAGCGGTCTCAAATTCCAAATGGAATGATAATCGCCCAGAGAGAGGAACAAAAACACCTTCTTATGATAAATTCTGGGTCAAAGTTTGAAGCACTTGTTTCTGGCAGGGCTTTTTTCTTTCTTTTCCAGGAAAACAAACCTTTTGGCGCCTAAGAAATTACATTGTATGAGATTGCAAATTTACAAGTGGATTAATTTACAATGCTATCTCTGGTAATAAATAAATTGTCATTGGAAGACATTATCGTAAAAATTAAATTTTGTTTTGTCACTCATCGCAAGTCTTATGGACCCCTATGCCTCGCCCCAGCAAGATCGATTTCGAAAATTTAGGATATGGATATATTGCTGTTAATTATTTGCGATATCGAATAATAATATGTGCCAATATCGATATCGACAATACAGATATATCGACATATCGTCGAAGTCTAGGTCCGAGAAATGATGCTCAAAATATACTGGAACCAATAATTAGAATCTAAATATGTTCTTGCATTCCGTATCCAACGTCGTGGGGAAAGGCGGTGAACCAGAACAAACATTTTAATCACAAATAATTTGTTAAAATAAAAGTAGTTTATTTTCTACTTAGAGAAAACTATTGCTGTAATTTATCTTTTACCTCGGTTTCTGATTGTCATAAAAATAAGCGACATTACACACAGTTTACATAGTTTAGCAATATGCTCTATAATTTTTTCAGTAACAGATTGATACAGACTCAGAACTACAAGATTAACACAGCTAGAAATCAGGGATTTAATTCCTTTTTTTCCCACACTAAGAGACGTCTGCACTTTTCTGAGATTGTCATCATTTTAATATATAGGTCCCGTATACCCGGCTAATTCTGGATACTAGTGTTTCGAGGTAATAAGTACCGAAAACTGTAACGTTTGTTGACTCACAGTTCTCGACAGTTTGCTAGAAGAGACTTCACAATTCTTTTTGTTATATCTTCGTTATAAAACACTTCTGATTGACTATATTTTGGTGAATTACTGAACTTATACACTCCACATAAAAAAGCGACAGCTAACACCTTGTAGTTAGGCCATCCAATATATACCTCCTTATCACACAATCTTGCCTGGTAGAGAGACCAACTCACTCTACTCCTTTCCTCTCTAACATATTAAAATCAGCATCAACATGAGCACAATTTTAATTTCAAAATATACATGTATTTGTGCCATAAAGTGAAATAATGAAAATGAAGAGAAACGCGATTTTTAAATTGATGTAGATTCAAACTTAACCATTCACAATGAAAAATCGAGAACAAAATATATCTGTTAGAGGTACGGAAGTGGGACAGTGAGAAAATAGATAGATGAAGGAAAAGAAAAGGGAGCATATGTAAAATATTTGATTTAAACGTAGTAAGAAAAGAACCTAACATTATAAAGTTCCATCTCCAGAGATCCAACAGTAATATAGAAACAATATTCTTTTTTATTTCTGTCATAACTATTCAAATAAATACGTACAGGAGGCAGGGAAAATTCATTTACTCACTTTCGAAACAAATATCAAACTTGGTGATCAAATTAGGTACTAAATTTTCAATGAAACGGAAAAGTTCCGAGACACATCTAGAATTATAATAAAAGTTTAACGTACATTTTGTCTTTCCACGTTGTTCGGTTGGAATTCGGTACTGTTCATTAAACGACTAGATCTTAAATACATAAACCTATTAAGTAGCGTAGGTCATACCGTCCATTCTAGATTATTAATGCAAACAGAACAAAAACAGAAAAAGAAAATATAGATATAGTACAGAAAGAAATTTTGAGTGAGTCCTACTTTACTGCTAAATTTCTATCAGAAAGAGCTTACATTAATACTTGAAAATGATTCATAGTGAAAAGTTACAAATTTTTAAAAGGAAATTTGGATATTGGTACCTTATAGATGTAGCAAATCTTGCATAATTCGCATTTCACGAATAAAACCAATTAAAAATTATAGGATGGGAACTAATTTTGTGTGAAATTAATTGACATAAAATCTCTCTTGAATTAACCATTATGGTGTCATTTTCAACTCATTTCCGAATTTTTGTCTGTTCTGAATATCCACTCTCGATTCCATCTATTGCGGATACGTCATTGTAATTCGCAATAATAGAATCAAAACACTAGAGCTGAAATGTCTTATCGCAGTGAAACGGTGATTCAATTGAGACTCGGTAACGCACAGAAAAAAGATACTTTGTGCATTTCCTTCACATAGATTGTCTATTTGTGTGTGACTGAGAGAGAGAAAGAAGAGAAAAATGCAAGACATGATAAGGAGACAATAAGAAAGATGCATAAAGAGAGAGAAATAGAGACGAATATAAAAATAAAAACTACGTATCATTACTCTGTAGACTGCTCACACTTTATATTCGGATTTTTGCCTTGTAAATTCTACAACCAACGCTGGTAGCGAATATTTTATGAGAAGAAAGACAGTACCTGATGGGGATTCGATCCAAGATTTTCAATTTAGAAGTCTAGGACAATACCAATACACCAACGGTTACTCTACCCGAAACAATTTTCAGAGAAGGTATAGTGTTTCTTTCTAAGAACAAGAACATGAAAAGTGGATACTACAGACCAATTAAGTGTTTCGGATTGTTCTAGTAGCCCCAATAGTTATTATTGCCATTTCCCAAAAAACGTTTGTAAATCGTCTCTATGATGATACAGGTGTTTGCTTCCACATTCTTACGGATTGCTCGTTTAGTATCAGAAATCCACGATCACTTTGCGAAAAAAAGGCCTTTCTCTTGAGCAGAATTTCATTCTATGCATTGACTCATGCATTAACTCGTCAATCCATTACGTTACCCCTACCCTATCTTGCCACCTAAAAGTATAACTCAAATCTTACTAGGTTCAGATTTGCTATTTGGAACGAACCGACTTCTTTGTGTAAAGCTATCTACACCAAAGAGCGAACCAAATTTATCCATTAGAAGATCTGGAGACAAGTTAGTGCCCACTAATAAACGAAATAACATACAATCCAGGAAAAATTACAGAAATAATAACATGCTATGCAGTAATTACGCCGAGCAAGTTCAAACTTCCAAGGTATCCGTGACCAAAATTTGGTAACTCTCGTCCAACTTGTCTGGTCCCGAGGTCGGTCCCGGTAAACGCCCCCACCCCCGTGAGACTCTCCTGGTTTGGATTTTGATAGAAATCCTTCACCTTGGTCTGGGGCCTGGACCAAGATATCCGTGTCCAAAATATGATAACTCTCGGTCAACTTGTCTATTCCCCAGGAAGTCCCCTAAAACTCTTACCACCTTTGAGACCCCTATAATTCGAAATTTAAAAACAAATGCTTCGGAAAAGCTGTACCAAGGTTCCTGTGACCGAAGTTTGGTAACTGTCTGTAAAGTCTTCTGGTCCCCAGGCCGAACACAATCAGATAAACACAAATAAAATCTTTTTTATTTATATGATTTTTTTCATGACGAATTGTTGCTAAATTTAGGCCCAGGGGTCAAGAGTAACCATTGCCTCTACATCATGAAGAATCTTGAGATGAGTGCGTATAATTATTAGAATTTAGAGGGCAACTGTCACCGATCACTTGAATGTGAATATGGTAAAACCATGAAACAAAATAAATAGTCGCGCGTCATTAGGTTATAAAATTACATTTTGAGCAGATTTTAAATGATCCAAATCGGTTTGGATCGAAAATACACAATGAAGAGAGCAGTCTGATTAGACAGATTCAAAAGACCTCAACTATCTATCCCTCTAGAAGCGAAGTTCCCTTCATCGCGTCGGTGGCGAAGTCGAATGAGCACATTAGTTGTTATCAAAGGGTTGGTGGTTCGCGCCCAACCCAAGATTTTTTTTTTACTTTTTAAGTGTTTTTAGACACACCTTAATGTAAACAAATTACACATTTAGGCGATTTAATATATTTTCGGGAGTAATTTTTGTGATTCATTGGAGTTTCATTGCATCTCTGTCGCTGGTGGTATAATTTTCAAAACGGAAATTGCCTCCGGTGGATGGTCGCTGCGGAGCTGCCAATTTTGGCGAGATTTCGCTAATAGTTCATCTGTGGTCAATCGACGCTTACGCCTGAGGAAAGTACGCTTATAATAATAATAATAATAATAATAATAATAATAATAATAATAATAATAATAATAATAATAATAAACGTTCAGCTTCCCTGTGTAGTTGTCCATTCAACTAATAATAATATCTATATGCCGAGTCAATCTAACGATCGTTCTTTGAAGATTAGTCAGTTCTTCGATTTGGTCTTCAGTTTCCAGAAAATCCACGCACGTGTTGTTTGTCCACCATAAAATCCATATGATGTTAGATGGGATCGATCTGATGTATACATAAAATTGCTACACATCTTATTACGGAATAACTCAAGCTTGTGTCTAGTGTTACAAATAATTTACTTACGTCTTGTGCGCGTGGACATAGGTTCAAGTCCGCTGTGGACCATAGAACACGGCGGTCCTTAACATATTTTAGCCAAAAGTTTGATCCCGTCGTTATGGATTCAGCTATTTGTTTTATCCTCTATAGTAATTGTTGTTGATAATTTTTAGTACCGGTAATTGCTTTTGACTTTACGTATTGTTATTTCCTTTATTTTAAAAATAAATGCAAATAAATGCGACCACAAATACTTTTGTTACGAATGTAAACACCAGTAAGAATTGATAAATAATAAACAATTAAAGTTTCGACGTAGCTTTAATTTAAGAAAAAAATATGGAAATTTTGGTGTCCGAACGCACACTCCTGATAGGGGCAATACATAACCGCAATGCATTTGGCGTTACTGAGCGTAATCATCATGGCCAATCGGTTTTCCGCTACTAGTTGTAATATTTTTAATGTATATGAGTGTGGGTTCGAACTCCAATAGTCCCACCTTTTTTTCTTACTTTTTTCTGCTACATCGGAACGTTAAATTTTTGTTTTTTATAAACTGTAAATGGGATTTACATTCAAAATAACAGTAATTATGGTAGCATTTATTTGGATACATTTTTAAAATAAAGAAAATGACAATACGTAAAGACAAAAGCAATTACCTGTACTAATCATTATCAATAATAACTACTAGGGAAGACTAAAACGAATAGTTAAGCTCCTAACAAGGGAACTTTCACTTTTGCTTAAAGTATGTTAAGAACCACTGTGGTCCATAGTACACTACGGACATAAACCTATGTCCACGTGCAGAATATGTAAGTAAATATTTTTGTAAGCTTGAGTTATTCATACCAGTTTGAGTTTTCCCACAATAACATGTGTAGTACATATTCCGACTTTTATATGACCCCATGTAATGTCATACAGACTTTATGGCGGATAAGCATCACGTGCGTGGATTTTCCGGAAACGGAAACCTAAATGGAAGAACTGACTAATCTTCAAAGAATGTTGGTTACATTGTCTCCGAATATTGATATTATTATTCGTTGAAACAACAGCCACAGAGTTAAGCTTAACATTTATTATTATTATTATTATTATTATTATTATTATTATTATTATTATTATTATTATTATTATTATTATTATTATTATTATAAGCGTACTTTCCCTATTCCGTAAGCGTCGGTAGACCAACGATGGACAACTAGCGACATTTCGACAAAATTAGCGGGCATCACCACCAAGGCAGGGTTGCGATGAAACGCCAGTAAATCACAAAAATTACTCCCCAAAATATGTTAAATCCCTAAGTGCGTTGTTTCTTTACATTAAGGCGACTCTAAATAAAACTTTTAAAAAGTAAAAATAAAGCAAACTGGGATTGCCACGAACCACCAAACCTTTGATTACTAGCTGAGTGCGCTTTCGACTTGGCTACCGAGGCGACGAAGAAAATGTCGCTTTGTAGAGGGATAAATCGTTGAGTTCTTTTGTATTTGGCTAGTCAGACTGCTTCTTTACCTCTATATTTTGGACGATAACCGTTTGGGATCAGATAAAATCTGGTCGCCATGTAATTTTACAACAAAATTAAATTTATTTCATTTGATGGACCTAACATATTCACTTTCAAATGATCGGTGACAGATGCCATCTATAGTCAAATAATTATACGCACTCATCTCAAAATTTTTCACTTCAAGATGTATAGTCAGGGTCATAAATAAAAAAAGGAGTTTTTTAGTAGGTTTGTCTGAGTGTGTGCCGCTTGGGGACCAGACGAGTGAACCGACCGTTATCAAAATTTGATTACAGGTAATTTGGTCCAGGTCCCAGATCAAGACGAAGCGTTTGTTTGTAAATTTCGAACCAAGGGTTCTCAGGGGATACACGCATTTACTGGGACCGGACTAGGAATCAGACACGTTGACCGAGAGTTATCATATTTTGGCCACGGGTGTCTTGGTCCAGGCCCCACACCAAGGCGAGGGATTTTTATCAAAATCCAAACCAAGAGGACTTACGGGGGCGTTTACCGTGACCGACTTAGGGACCAGAAAAGTTGAGCGAGAGTTATCAAATTTTGGTCGCGGATACCTTGGTCCGGCCCGAGACTAAGACTTTTGTTAAATTTTCAACAAGGGCGTCTCAGGGGGAAATTTACTGGGACATGTAAAAGTAGTAGAAAGTGATCGATATTATTGTCGAATCCATAATTTTCGTCATCGCTGAAATCAATGGTGAAACTCCGATCGCATTACCTTCCAAATTCACCCTATTTGTCTGCGGGCTGAACATGTTAATGTAATCCAAAATGACCGACATGAAGTGTAAAATCCATAATTTTCGCGGTCGATGAGATCAATGGTGACACTTCCATTATTGATACCTTGCAAATTCACCTACCATTATATGCCGGTTGGAGGCAACGGGGGAGGATGCCGAGACATATTAAAGGAGAGCAAAATTACTGATATTAGTTTCAAATCCATACTTTTCGCGGTCGCTGAAATTAATGATGATATTCCCACAGGAGTTGACCTCCAAATAGCTCCCCCTGCGAAGAATAGATATATTCACCTAGAATATAATAACCGTATGCACATGACTAGTGTTGGTTCCTGTTGGTCCCTTCGCGATTCTCCGCGTCAAATCTAAGGAATATGGACCAAAATGAAGTCTTCACTGCTACGCAGTTGTAACTTCAATATGCCGAATCTAGATATCTCTTCCGACTCGACGAAACACTCCCGCAGTGGCACACACACGTCATTCCTTCGACACGTCGCTATAGCAACAATAGCCAATAACTAGCAAGTGGGCCAACAGGTGTTGGGGACGTTTACGGCATGAAGTTTGAACTAACACGGCGTAGTTACTTCATAGCATGTTATTATTTCTGTAATTTTACCTGGACTGTATGTTATTTTGTTAATTAGTAGGCAGTAATTTGTCTCCACCTCCACGAATGAATGAATTTCGGCTTGAACTTTGGTGTAAATAACCTTACAAAGACAAGCCGGTTCGTTCAAAAGAGAAGAACTGAACTTAATAAGATTTGAGCTATACTTCCGGGTGGTAACATACAGTACAGTAACGTAATGGACTCACGATTTGTATAGATTGACAGCGTAGGATCGAATTCTGGTCAAGAGGAAACACTTTGTTTCGCAAAGTTATCGTGAAGAATGGAAGAGTGACTTCTGATACTAAACGAGCAATCCGTAACAATGTTGAAGCACAAACCTGTATCATCATAGAGACGATTTACAAATGTTGGTTGGGAAATGGCAAATAATAACTATTGCGGCTACTAGAACAATTCGAACCATTTAATTGGTCTGTAGTATCCGCTTTTCATGTTATTGTTCAAAGAAACACTATACATTTTCTGAAAAATATTTCGGGTAGAGTAATCGTTGGTGTATTGGTACGGTCCCAGTATTCCAAACAGAAGTTCTCGGTTGGAATCCTCATCAAGTACTATGCTTTTTTACATAAAATATTGGCTATCAACGTTGGTTGTAGAATTTACAAGGCGAAAATCCGAATAAAAAGTGTGTGCAGTCTTCATCATACAGAGTAATGATTCGTAGTTTTCATTTTTATATTCGTCTCTCTTTCTCTCTCTCTATCCATCTTTCTTGTCGTTTCCTTATTATTTCTTGCATCTTTCTCTTCTCTTCACACACACACATAAATACCCAACCATGTTAAGGATATATACAAAGTCTCTTTTTTCTGTGTGTTGCCGAGTCTCAATCGAATCACCGTTTCACTACGATAGCCCGTTTTAGCTCTAGCGTGTTGAATCTATCTTTTCGAATTACAATGTTAGATCCGCAATAGATGTAATCGAGAGTGGATATTCGGAGCAGACAAATATTCAGAAATGACTAGAAAATGACCCGATTATGGTTATTTCAAGAGAGATTTTATTTAAATTAATTTCACAACAAATTCGTTTCGATCCCATAACTTTTCAATGTGTTTATCCACGTACGAAATGCGAAATATGAAAGATTTCCTACATGTATTAAGAACCAATATCTAATTTTCCTTTTAACATTTGTAACTTTTCATTGATACAATTTCGACTTTTAATGTAAGCTCTTTCTGATAAAAATATAACAGTAAAATATGACTCATTCATTTTTCTTTCTATCTTATTTATATACTTCCTTTTTCTTTTTTCTGTTTTTGTTCTGTTTGCGTCAATAGTCTGGAATGGACGGAATGACCTACGCTACTTTCTATGTTTATTATAATGTATTTATGATATAGTAGTTTAATGAACAGTACCGAATTTCAACAGAACCACGTGAAAAGACAGAATGTGTGTTAAACTTTTGTTATAATTCTAGATGTGTCTCGAAACTTTTCAGTTTCAGTGGAAATTAAGTACCTAATTTGATCACCAAGTTTGGTATGAGTTTCGAAAGTGATAAAATGAATTTTTTCAGCCTCCTGTACGTATTTATTTGAATCGTTATGACAAATCAAAAAGAACGTTATTTCTATATTCCTGTTAGATCTCTGGAGATGGAACTTTATAATATTAGGTTCTTTTCTTACTACGTTTAAATCCAATATTTTTATCTTTGCTCCCTTTCTTTATCTTCATCTACCCTTTTTTCTCTCTGTCTCACTTCAGTACTTCTAACAGATATATTTTGTTTTCAATTTTTCATTGAGAATGTTTAAGTTTGTCTCTGTATCAACTTAAAAACCGCGTTTCTTCTCATTTTTATTCCTTAACTTTATGACACTAAGACAAGTATATTTTGAAATTAAAATTGTGTTCATGTTAATGGTGATTTTAATATGTTAGGGAGGAAAGGAGAGTGACGGGGTCTCTCAACCAGGCAAGATTGTGTGATAAGGAGGTATATATTGGATGGCCTAACTACAAGGTGCTAGCTTCGCTTTTTTATGTGTAGTGTATAAGTTCAGTAATTCACCACAAATATAGTCAATCAGAAGTGTTTTGTAACGAAGATATAACAAAAAGAATTGTGAAATCTCTTCTAAAAACTGTCGAGAACTGTGAGTCAACAAACGTTACAGTCTTTGGTACTGATTACCTCGAAACACAGGTAGCCAGAATTATTCTGAGATACGGGACCTATATATTAAAAAGATGACAATCTCAGAAAAGTTTAGACGTCTCTTAGTTTGGGAAAAAAAGGAATTAAATCCCTGATTTCTAGTTATGTTTTATTTTAGTTCTGAGCTTGTATCAAAGTTACTAACAGAAATAAGGACAATGAATTATGATTACTTTGTAGAACATTCCACTTTATTATCACACGAATTGCATATTCCGATTTGCTTACTTCTGAAAAAATGATAGAGTATATTGCTAAACTATGTAAAGTATGTGTAATGTCCTTCATTTTTATGACAATCAGAAACAGAGGTAAGAGATAAATTACAGTAACAGTTTTCCATTGAGGGGAAGACATAACTAGTTTTATTTTAACAAATTATTTGTGATTAAAATATTTTTTCCGGTTCACCGCCTTCCCCCACAACGTTGGATACGGAGTGCAAGAACTTATTTAGATTTTGATTATTGATTCCAGTATATTTCAAGCATCATTTCTCGGACATACACCTATACAATATGTCGATATATCGGTATTGTCGATATCGATATGGGCACATATCATCATTCTATATCGCAAATATATTAACACCGATAAATCTATATCCTAAATTTTTGATATCCTCTTGCTGGGGCGAGGCATAGGGGTCCCTAAGACTTGCGATAGGTGACGAAGCAAAACTTAATATTACAATAATGTCTTCGAATAACAAGTTATTTATTAACACAAATAGCAATATATATATATATATATATATATATATATATATATATATATATATATATAAATCCATTTGCAAATTTACAATATTATACACTGTAAGTTCTTAGGCACCAAAACTTTTCTCTTCTCGAAAAAAAAGAAGGAAAAAGCTGTCAGAAGCAAGTATTTCGAACTTTGACCTAGAATTTATCATAAGGAAGTGTTTTTGTTCCTCTCTCTGGGCGATTATCATCCCAACTGGCCTTTGAGACCGCTGATTGACAAAAATTATACACATTACCGGTATATGCAACCATGCTCTTAGGCAGAATCAGAGATTAAGAATGGAAACGATTTTTCAATAATAATAATAATAGTATTAGTAATAATAATATAACAATTGGGTTTACGAGTATCGTACCCTCTTTTTATCGTGCATGGGTGGCCCGCAAATCTACTACGCTAATGGTGTCCCTTAGTCTGTGTTTTTCTCTCTTTCCGTCTCCTGTGCTGCAAGGAGTTTATATTAAACCTTTACATTATGTAACCTATTTTCTTGTTTCCGAGTTTTTGAAAAAGGAAACAAACTGCTTTGCTGTGATATGTATTTCTTACCATTAATCTTGTTTTGACTGCTTAAGTGAGATCATTTTGTTTTCATCCATTTTCTTCGTAATAATAAAACCGTTATTCTTAATAATTTACTTTATTTTCTTTTTTGCAGTTTGCCTCACTGTTACATTTGTGACAGAATTGAGATTTGGTCCAACGTCTTTCGAATTCTCAACCAACACAACGGCCGAGCTTTTTAGGTTGCTTAATATTGCAGGAAAAGAAGAATTGAAGGTGGTAATGCACTTTTGGAGTTGTGTATACAATGAAAGCATTTGGATTCATGCTTCCTCTGACCTTGAGGAAGAAATGAAATTGTCTTTAGAAAGTTCTTTGATCTTCACAATGAGTGATACATGCTCTGCCCGTGGTCCCATGTTGCTCACAAAGTTAATAGTGATTTGTTGTGTTATGTTGTTTCATTACTTTATCAGCGCGGTAGACAATCGCTGGATGAACCTTGTTGCAGCTAGATATACTGCAAGACTCTCTCCATAGCATCGCAAGTCTACCTTATAAGTTTTAAGTCGTTGGAAACTTCAGTCCAGTTCATTCGTTGAATATTTTCTCGTTAGAAGAGCTCTCACACCTGTGCTTATTTATGCATTATCGTCCATAAATAAGTCGGGGTCCAAACTCTCTAAAAAGAAAGACGTTGGAAATGAATTCAGTGTCGCAATAGCACTGTCCAATTAGTGTATCACGCTTATAAAATTGCATATATCTAAAGAGGATATCCATAGGAAAGTAAAGTTCAAGGTTATAATTTTAACTTTCTAAAAGAAATGTATAATTCGAATAAACAGGAGTAACAGGGATGTAAGATATGCTTACAGCTGATGGGACTGAAAGAAGGTTGAGCTGAGGATAGAAACATAAAGCTTAAGAACGGTCTCACCAAGGCTGCTTGTTGATGATCCTACCTCTGGCTAGTCCTGTAGAACCACTTTGTCGAATTGAAATAGTGGCAAAGAGCAAGACATCTCCTTAGGAATTGCTTTCGATCAAAGCTCTATCATCGACTAGGTCTAAGAAAAATGATTTATGGCAAAATTGATAGTGACTAACGGATCGATGACTGAAACAGTACGACCAAGATCATGTTTTGTCAATTGGCTTTGATTAGACTTTCCCTTCAAGGTCATAGACGAAAAAACGCAAAAATGACCATGGGAATCTAGATCATATAGAAATGGATAATTACTGAACAAGAGAGATGATAATATCGTGATATATCCTGCTGTGTATGTAGGGAAAAGCTCTTTCCTTGCCCACATACCCAACGGCTTAAATATATACAGTTGTTGTCCATGTATTCAGGGTAGTTGATTGACAGCATTGGAATACCACTTCCGTGAATTGAAAAGCATACACGAGTACTATATAAAGCTGCAGGCATATACACTACTAGCAATCATGTGTTGCGTAAAAATTTTGGTTACCAAAACGAAGTTAGAAACTCGATGATAATGCGGAAGAATAAAAGGCAGAGGGTAAGTTATCTATTTGCAAATTACAATAAACACCAAGCGAATAAACTGATGTTACACCTCTAGAATTTTTATAACCATAGTCACTCATATCATTATAAAGCAATGGAGGTGAGGCAACACACATTTTTAGTCTATAACTCGGTTTAAGGAAAAGGAATGATATGAAAATTAAATTGCGTTATGTTTTAAAAATTCTAAAAACTTAAAACTAATTTTTAAGGGAAGAAATTAAACAAACAAAATAATTATGCATCATTATAAATTACAAGAAAAGGTGGCAGAACGGAACCCAACGGGTACATAAATCAGCAAAAGAAACAAAAATTCAAAGAAGTGTAAGTAAAAACACAGAATAAACTATAGAACAGAAAGCCAGTAACCTGGGCTATACGCAATAACAAACAATTTTTATTACAACCGTTATTAGTGCTTTGTTAGCTGTCGATAGTGTTGTATATTTCGTCGTTACTGCTCCACAGATAATGACTACGCTCCTGGAGAAACCAACTTTTCGCCTACTAACTTCATGTCAGCATAAGAGGGAAAAAATCTATGGGAGACCTAAATTTTTATTATACACATCATTATTGCTTAGCTAGTGCTAATGCTGCATATCTCATCTTTAGTGTTGCAGAGATAATCCCTACGTTTGTAAAATATCCATTTTTATTCTAAATTTCATACCAATATACAAGGAACGAAACCCACAGATCACAATTTTGATTACAGCCGTCATTAGTGAATCGTTAGTGTTATCTAGTGCTGTGTATTCCATCGTTAGCGCTCCAAAGGTAAGTGTTAGGTTTTTAGAATCTCCCTTTTCCCTTATAATTATACGCCAAAAGGCGCATACCACTAAGCCTACAAAAGACTGCAATTTTGATTACACCAGCCATTCCTCCTTAGTTAGTGCTCGTTAGTGTCGCATATCCAAGTGTTTGTGCTTCACAGATAATGGATACATTCTTAATGAAAACCATTTTTGGCCTGGTAACTTCATGACGGCAGAAACGGGGACGAAAGCTACGTGAGACCATAAGTTTTATTACATCCGTCACTAGTTCTTCGTAGATGCATTTTATTGCCGCACATCCCACCGATAGTGTTCTTTACTTCTACACATCCCTTCATAAGTACTGTATAGAAATCCCAACGTTAGTGCTCCACAAATAACGACTATATTTCTTAAGAAGCCAGTATTGGCCTGCTAACTTGATGCCAGCATATCTGTGACAAAGCTTACGACACATCTCAATTTTGTTTACACCCGTCATTAGTGCATCGATAGTGATTGCTAGTGACGCATGTCCCACAGTTTGTGCTTCAGAGGTAAAAGCTATATTCTTCAAGAAAACGATTTGGTTCCTGCTAACGTCATGCCAGGAAATCTAAGGACGGAATCTATGATATAAACGATTAATAATGAAGCACTAATGACGTGGAAGGAAAATTGCTGTAATCTTTTCCAGGAGACATGCCAGGCCTGTTGGAATGAAGTTAACAGAAAATAGTATTTTAAAAAAAGAAAAGGAGAGAGAAAAAAGAAAAGAAAAGAAAGAAGTGGGCCTTATTTATAGTGCATTAACGATGGGATATACAACACTAGCGAATCTCTAACGATGTATGAAATCAAAATTTCGTCTTCTGCTGGTATTGTGCTTGGCATATGGCATAAAGACAACATACCAATAATGGAGTTTTCAAACAACAAAGCGTTATCCGTGGAGCAGTAACGAGGGGATTGCGGCAATAGCGAGCATTAACGATGTGTGAAACTGAACATATGGTGTTTCCATAGATGTCGTTTCTTTAATGTTTGCACGTAGTTCTGAGTTCAGTGATTATTTTTTCTAAAAGTACAGGCGTTCTTTGCAGTATATTCATAGTATTTTTCGCAGTATTCATACAAGCTTCCTGTAATATTATTTTTAATATCATATCAGCGTCAACAGGAAGTCAGTATCAACTTATACGAATGTAGCAAGCGAGTTGTAACTGTTATGTTTTTTCAACCTTAATGTAGTAATTCAGTCACATTCAGTCACAGTAACATGTTTAAATTATTATCAACTCTTCGTTATTTATGTAGCGTTCGTTATTTTGTTCAGGAAATTAATTGCAGTTGTAGCAATTCAAAATGTTTTCAACACAATGTTCCAAAAGTTGTTGACCTTTATCTTTAATATCATGCTTCCTTAACTTACTTCCTTAAAAGCACTATATTATATTAATATGTTAATACAATATGCTATATGTTATACCAATTTCTATGCTTGTTCACTTGATGTATTTCATACTTAAGTGTCCGTCTATTTAGTTATCTTAATGAAGAGACGGAAGATATCATTTATATTGCAAATGTTCTTTATCTAATTATATAGAAAAGGTGAATTACGACTATGCCGACAACAAACTCATCTTATGTGAATGGCATACAATTTACTTCTCTATTTTGCAAAATCTTCATTCAAGTAAATGCTAGGGTCATTCGGTTAAAGTATGGTTACTTATGTGCCAGCTTCAGCGCTCGCTTCTTGATGATTTTCGAGAACGAAAATTATGAAGCAGTGGGAATGTGACGCTGGATTCAAAAATATGGTTACATTGCTCTTTATTGAAGGAATTGAAAAGGGCTATTTTGGATTAATGTGCGATTTACAAGACAATTTTCTCTTTTAGCTTGTTACAAGCTAGTAACAGAGAAAGGAAATACGGGAATAAAACCACGAAAGTGACTGTGGTCGCTTTACTACGCAAAAATTCGTAGGATGTTAACTTGTTGAAGGTTATGCTCGGTTACTAACAGGATAAACCATCACAATTTTGTCAACGTGACCCCGCATCTGTGGAAATTTTGGTTAATAGTTAAGAATCTATGGACAGGTCATAGATAGCTGTGTATAAGTCTAGAAATCCTGTTATTGACATCTTCCGGCGGTATTCAAGTGTGTGCTGAATCACGCCACATAATTTGGGTGTAGTTCCTTGCTAATAGCCAATCAGAATGCAAAGAGCAACAAGTTTCCATATTTGTGAATCTGACGAATAGGATATGATGACTGATGTGAGGCCTGGGTGTGGCCCTCGTAAAATAATAAAATGGGATCTCAAGGTCTAAATAATTAATTCGGACGACCAACGAAGTAGTGATTAGGAGTATCGTAACTCAGACATTCGGGACGCCAAGTTGCAAGGTTTTAGAAGACTTCTATACAAGGTATGTACATCCACAAATGCAATATTAAGTTCAAGTAATGATATGTCATACAGCACTATAAAATGATTCATCAGCCTATAGTAAAACTTTCAAGACTAAGAACTAATAGTTGCATACTCATAATTCATCTTCTATCTTTGCTAATTTAAATATTTGAATGTCCAATCAGTTAATCAATCTCTATTAATGTATTTAACTATCAATGAAGAAGCAGATATCAGATTACTTTTGTAGAATAATTCAACTAAATGTTGTTGTACATTCAAAATTAATTGTGTAATAAACTAAATATCTTAAATTTTATGTTGTCATTTTCCCTAGGTTAATCACTTTTCCCCATGAAGATCATGGTGTAATTTAATTATAATACTAACGTGACACCCGCTAACTTATAGCGCCAGCAGATCTCATCCTTGTGGTAAAATAAACGAGCTAAATAATTAAAAAGAATCTGCAAAATCGTCACAATATTTCCAAAATATACGATAAAATAAAGTAAAATAAAATCTATATAGCTATAACAACAGTGCATTATGTTGTAAAGGCTTTTATGATCCAAGTAATGGGGCCCTTCTGCTAGCTTGCTTAGTACAATATTACTAATGTCTTCAGTTCTGTGCATAGGCTGAGTAAGTTCATCTGGCCTTTTAACTTCCTGCCAATTGATTTCAAATATCGTTAATGTTTTGATAGTGCTCGTAGGTGATAAATCGCATAGTAAGTGCACCTACATTTTTTGACGCGTACTTATTTTGAAAAATCATCATAAGCATTCAACTTCATTTTCACTTGTTCCGGCATTCTACCTATATCAGATATTTTTTATTTACAAATCGCTAGTATTTGGTTACTGCTCCTTAGTGTCGCAAGTTCCATTGTTAGTGCTCCACCTATTACGGTCAACTAACCTATCATTAACGATGTGTAAAACCATAAGTGTGATCTCCTTTAGGTGGCTTGCCAAGCCTATTGACACGAAGTTAGAGGCCGATAATGATTTGTTTTAAAGAAATTAGTGTAACTTGTAGAAAAGAGGACAAACAATGAGATTTGCACCACTAACGAACACTAATAACGCAGTAACGGTTTAGGCATTCTAAATCGAAGTAGGCCTAAATGGCTTACCAGGAATTGCCATTAAAGTAACAGGTAAATATATTCTATTAATGATTTGGAAATATTCCAGGAAATCTAAGGATGGAATCTATGATATAAACGATTAATAATGAAGCACTAACGACGTGGAAGGAAAATTGCTGTGATCCTTTCCAGGAGACATGCCAGGCCTGTTGGAATGAAGTTAACGGAATATAGTATTTTAAAAAAAGAAAAGGAGAGAGAAAAAAGAAAAGAAAAGAAAGAAGTGGGCCTTATTTATAGTGCATTAACGATAGGATATACAACACTAGCGAAGCTCTAACGATGTATGAAATCAAAATTCCGTCTTCTGCTGGTATTGTGCTTGGCATATGGCATAAAGACAACATACCAATAATGGAGTTTTCAAACAACAACGCGTTATCCGTGGAGCAGTAACGAGGGGATTGCGACAATAACGAGCACTAACGATGTGTGAAACTGAACATATGGTGTTTCCATAGGTGTCGTTTCTTTCATGTTTGCACGTAGTTCTGAGTTCAGTGATTATTTTTTCTAAAAGTACAGGCGTTCTTTGCAGTGCATTAACGACTGAATATGCAGCCCTAAAGATTACTAACGAAGCACTTGCTAACATGTTGAATATTTTATAAGTTACTGCTTCTAAATGTTATTTATGAAGTATCATCCATTTATAACATTAGGCTTATTTTTTAGGCCTAACACCACCTAAACCTTATCCTATCTAAATAATGTTTACCAAATAATTTAACACCAATTTTTAAATACTAGACACGCACTTTAATACCATTTTGTATTCTTACATGGACTGATATAAATTGTAACGCATATATAAAATTTAGATATAAGAACTAATAGCCTTCATTGTATAACGCTCCAAAATCAATCCATTCAGTCTGAAACTCAATTAATTAAAAATAGTATATATCATTCTTTTTCTTCTTTTAACACTAATTTTACATTGCCATGAGCTGACACCTATTACTGAATATCTTCGAACAGCACTAAAGATGCATAAAATCAAAATGGCAGTTCGGCTTCGGTTTTGTGTTTGGCCTATGTCATAAAATTATCAGGCCAACAATTGTTTTTTTTTAAAAGACGAACGCGTTAACTACAGGGCAGTAACGACGGTACAAGCGACACTAACGACCACTAACTAAGCATTAACGATTAGCCATTGTCTGTGTAGCACTAACAATATGATGTGCTTCACTAACGAGTACTAACGAAGCACTAATGACGGTTATAGTCAAAATTGTCATCTGTCGTTGATTTCGTCCTTGGTCTACTCGCACGATATTAGCAGGCCAATAATTGTTTTTTTTTTAAAAAAACATATACCCGTTATCTGTAGAGGACTAGCGATTTGATATACTTCACTAACCTGCATTAACAAAGCACTAATTATTGGAGTAGATTTTGTCTTTGGTTTGCTGGCATAAGTTAGCAGGCCAATAGGAGTTTCTTCAAACATATAGGCGTTATTTATGGAGCATTTACGATGGGACATACGCAGTAACGATGTAATAACGATGGTTTTAATCGAGATTGTGGTCTGCCGTAATTTCAGTTCGGCGTGTTGGCGAAAATTTTAGTGGGGAAAATGTAGTGCGAGTTTACAAACAACAATTGTAGTGCGAGCGTCAAAACCTTGCTTCTCACCCCTACATGGTTAATTCATGGTTGCCAGGCACATGAATCGCCGAACCGAATGTACTTACTTCTGCACAGTCATGGACCAAGTGCTATTACTACATAAATTGCTGCTTTTGAGATGACTGAGATATTAACGTTATGAAAAATTGAGTTAGTATTATGTAATACAATCTTACATATAATGCACACTCAATTTTGTACAAGTGTTCTTGCTCGAAAGTGTGCGAAAACCTTGTACGCCTGGCAATATTGGAAGATGGCAGTTTGTGTTGTAAACAATAAACAGAGGTAGCGAAGACCGTTAGGTTCGCTGGACAGCGTTGTTTTCATGATAAGGCGACAGAAACATATTGTACTGATTGTAAACAAGGGCTGGGGATTTCGATGCGAGTATAGGTGGAAATATTCTCCCCACATATTGCCTGTTGGTGAAGGTTTGCAATGTTGCAAACTGCTAAGTGTAGAAATTCATACTAATTGAACGAGCTTTGAGAAGGATTAGTATGATGCAATAATTATAAACACTAACAACCATAGACTTAAAGTATTAGGAAATAAACCATGCTGCTGTAAGAAGAATATAATACACATTGAATTAAGTGTTCAAAGTACAATATAAAGCAAATTTTAACATTTTAAAGCTGTACACATTTGCCCTGTTTGGGTGCCCTTACCAGACACTGTGCAACACGAAAAAAGGCATTAAAATAGATAGATCGAGCGTGGGCATGAACGCGACTCTGGCCGGTATTCCTTATTAAGGTTTTCCTCAGTCCCACGAGGTGAATGACTAGATAGTAGCTTCTGTAAGGCAGGGGCGGATCCAGGACGGACTTCTTGAGGGCGGTGGGTTTTAATACTGCTACTTAGAGCTATTTTTAAGAGCTCCAAACTCTGGGATTGGGTTTTGTTTAAATTTATAAAATGAGAAAGGTTCCTTTCCTGGGGGCAATCACCATGATCGCCCCCCTGGATCCGCCACTGCTGCAAGGCCAGAATTGGGCCAAACACCGAGGCCCCAGAATTGGCGGGAAATATATTCCTTCAGAATATTATGTTGTCAACACTTCCACAAATATTATGATGGTGGGTTCCGACATCCCTTTTTCGTTTATGTGTGTTTAAATTCATTATGAAGTAAATGTACAAGTGTTTCTTTCATTCTCTTTCTTTCTTTCTTCTCATCTTTCTCATCCTTTCTCTCCTTTCCCCACCTTCTTAAAATATGAATACTATCCTCCTGTAATATTGTTTCTCTCCACGGCCCAAGGTTTAAAGAGACCAACCTGATATAGTTAACTATTAGCAGAAGTGTACCAATAAATTCACATTAGAGACAGCGCCGTAACTTATATTTTTTTTTCTGGGGGGCAAGCATTAACCCTCGCAGGACCAAGCCCTCAGCACATTCTGAGATACCATTTTTGAACTGTTATTGTTCACAAAGGAAACAGAAGAGAAAGTTTTGTCCCGTGGAAATAAATATTTTATAAACTTGTTGACACAAAATAAAATTATTGAGTATGAGATCACACATATTCACGATTAAAATGTCTAATTTCGAAACAGTGACACTTTGTAACCCCCCTCGGTCCTGTGAGGGTTAATATGTGTATTTGGGCCTCCTAGAAAAAGTTGTTTTTCTCATTCTTGGCCCCCCACCTTTCTAAGTTTTTCTTACTATTTATGCCCCCCGGAGCCTGTCGGCCCTCCCCCACGGCAAGGTCTGCGGGGCCGTTACTTACGCCCTTGGGCCCATTCCATACATGACAAATTAATTAAGGGGACAACATTGACAAATCTCAAAGCCATACGAATAAATGTTATTTCTAGGGCCCCTAATAATAGACGTTTCTTACTGAAGTGGGCACAAGGCTCACTTTTGTTTTATTTACCTTTTGTGCGCTGCTTTATGTAATGTAGTGAAACTGTTTAATGCTACATTTATAATTTCATGTTCGTATTGTATATGGATTAAGAAAATTTCGTCTCCAAATGGGCCCCTTCGAACGGCGGGGAACCTCCCTGGGGGGAAGTTGCCCCTCCCCTGTCCCACACAAGTTACGGTCCTGATTAGAGAAGAAGTAAACTCTTTCGAAATTTACGCAACTTGCAAATACCAAACCCTACTAGTGCTAAAATTGATGAGTTAGTTCCACTGTTACAATTGCTATAAGGGGAAAGTAGGGGAAGGACTGCTAAGATTCGCTGGCCAGGTTTTGTGTCAAAACACAGCGCCAAGCTACAGTGAACGGACAATACTTAAAGAAAGTTATTATATATGATTTGATAATGATGATGTGTTATAAAAGATGCCCAGTAATTACTTATAGTGGCAGAAGCGTTTTCATAATCTGAAACTTTCAAAGACTGTAATACTTGTCCCGCTTCTTGATGGTGGTGAGTTTGATTGCTGATGAGTTTACAAGCATTGAGTTGATACATGCTGATGAAGGCGTTGGAAATCTCCGGATTCCCTCAGCACAGTGGTGATCTTAGAAATTTGGCCCCGACCATGATACCGCAGAAAATGGGGTAACAATGATTGGGCACTGATCCTTTCTACACTCCTATTAATCATTAAGTTGTTGTACGAGGGTACCGGCGTTCAAAAGGTTCTCATTAAACACGAGGGAGCTCATGTTTCACAAATAACGTTAGTAAATAACAAGTTTGTTGGAAAGTATCACTACACCGTATTTAACATACGCTATCCACCTAATCTGGCTATCCACCTATATTCTGAACACTATGTTCTCGCAGCCGTAAACACTAAATTACAAATATTTAAGTTAAAGAAATTGTTGTCTCATTTGATCAAAATTTTATTTAATTTCATTTACAAAAATGTATTGTTATCAAAAGGTAAGATGAGAACAGATTTGTTTTAAACAAGACTTGACACAAGTACACTGAGTTATTCAAATAAGGAAAGGAATCATTTAAGCCAAAAAGGGAGTTAAACAATATTAAAAGGAATATAAATTTATAAATGTATTAAGGAATATAAGAATTGTAAGAGTGATAAATTAAAATTACATTGTTCGTAAATAACACTTAGGTTTACAAAAAATTAATTTACATTTAATTATAAATGCTATAGATGCAAGAGGAGGGGATGTGTGAAACCTCATGTAAAGGCTAACGGATGGGCGAAAGAGTCTTAGCGAGAAGGAAAAAATTCTATGTTACAGGAAGATGTAGGTTGTTTCTAGCCGTCTTGTGGCAGGAAGACGTCTCAAGCAACGCCGAGAAGACTTTTTTGTCTTCCATGATATACAACTAAAGCAATATTATTAATACTGAAAGATTGTATCCAATTATTACAGTATGGATTATTACAGTAAAATTTAGATAGGTATATATTAATTTACGTTTTTATAAACAAGATTTAACATTTCAATCTTAATTGTAAGTTGGAAATAATAATATATGTTTATAAGTAATTACCACCTCAGATAAACCAGAGGCTCGATAATCGGGACTAGGTTAACCGTTAGCGTACAATATACCAAAGATTATCGGCTTTATATAAGGGTCCTATTAAATGTTTTCCACTACTTGTATCTGTAAATAATGTTGTCCTAATTAAATACTATAAGGAAACATATTCTACCAACAAAACATAAATGCAGATTTAAATCTAAAAATCGCCTTCAACTGCATCATTGAGCAGCGATATCAATGACCTTGAAACAGTTGGCTGCAATCCCGAACGAAGAGGAAACTTTTAAATCCCAACCAGTAAAATGACGTCTTGTAGTTCTGTATTCAAGGAAAATCCATAATAACTTGCCAGTTGTTCATAGTATGGAACTTGAGCAGTAATTTCTCCAACAACAAACATAAAGTAGTTCTTTGATACGTTAAGTTACCAAGTTAGCAAATTCCATCACCACAAGTCCTACAGTTTGAATCACTATCATAATCTAGATTGTTATCTAAAACACCACTATCTTCAACATTATTGTCTGCATTAGAAACTGGGGATCATTCATTTTTTTAAATCACACGGAAATTTGATCGCATGAAGGCAGGGATCGATTCTTTAAAAAACTGTTAGCAGCCTAATCTCGCACTAAACTTATCGACTTGTGCTATAACCAACGACTGGCCTAGAATTTATTATTTTCTTTTTCAATGATGGACACTCATCAGTTTCTGACGGCTATCTTTGCAATTGCGTAAAACTGAATGATGGAATTGACTTTTCTTTATTTCGTTCTTCATGTATAGGTTGTCGCCACTAAGACTTCCACGCATATTGCATATTGTACGATATTGGTAGAGGGAATTATTGTTCTATATATACCATTTGCTTCATCACGTACTTGAACGCCTCTCCATTAAAAAACTACGGACCATTTATAAGAAAATTCTCACCACGGTAAATAGGTTTTGAACCTGGGCTTGATCATCAAGCTGAGATAAAGAGTGATAATCTTTAATCCTTTTAGTTATGACGATTCGCTGCTTAGACGAAGGAGAAATATGAATACTCGAAATATTTCCTTGAACTGAGATCTTTTCTCCTCCATCTAAAGTCATACATTTCAAAGAGGAAAGAAGGTAGCGTTTAATAATAACCGTTTAATAAGTAAATGAAATTGGAACATTGTTACGGATTTTTTGACGCTCATTAATTGTGTTAATCAAGAAAAGAAAGACAGTCTATGCAGTGTAAACTTCAAAATTAATGAACAGGCCTCGTATGGAAATTTTCCAAGAACTCTCTTCTCAAGCATCTACCTATAAGTTTGAATGTGTGTGTGTGCAACTAACTTCGATCAAATCGCCTAGCAGTCCTTTTATGGCTAAAAAAAAAAAGAATCGCTTCACAGAACATTCCAGCAAGAAGTCTCATCACTAAGTTATCCATTGCACCAGTTGGTTGCGTTTCAAGTCAAAACCGGGATTTTTCTTTTGGAAAAGCAGCACAAGAGATTGGCGAAAAAAGCAAGTCAGTCTATTGAAGAGACTCGGTTAGGCAGAGGTGCCCTCGCACCTGTCGTGCGTTCTGCACGTAGAGTAGGCTTTTACACGGGGTCGCACCCATCCCGTCGACCTGACTCTAGTTAAGTTTCCAGAGCTGTGTGCCTGTTGTTGTTCCTAAGAAGTTGAAGTAAAAGGAACCAAGTGTCGGTGTTGTGTAATCATACAACGAGCCTTGAATGTAAATTCATTTTGTGATTTTATGAGTTGTTGTAGCCGAAAAGAAAAAAAAAACTAGCAAGCTAGTTTTAAACGTGATTCGATGCAGTCAGTGGACCTTGGCAGGATCGCTTCCCAACAATAACCCTGTTGTGTGCAGCTTAGCTATTTAAAGTTTTTTTTTCGTAGGACAATGATTGGATTTGAGAACCATATCTCTGTGGAGAGGATAGCCCAGAAGAGGAAACTACGGCTGACTTAATCCCCACCCTCCTTGTGCAGTACAGTGTGCATAGTGAAACGCGAGTGTTATACTGTATAAACTATCCCCTACTCTCATTCCATACCGCTAGCGCAAACTGTAAGTAGAACTGAGAAACAATCATTCTTATAAATCGAAAAGGCCACTTGATCAAAGTAAATGATTTTAACAAAATAAAAATAAAGTAATTATTTTGAGCGCTCAGGTTGTATATATATAATTTGCTTGTAGTTTACTTTTTGTATATTGTTTTTTATTCATAATATATAGTACTCACAATTTTAATCTCACGTTTAATTATTAGCCGTAATCGCTTGTAGCTTTACAAGGCGTTGTAACAGTTTATAGATTATTTGCTTTATTCATTAATCTTTACGGCAAGCACTCTTCTCTCCCCCAATATCTTTCCAGCGGTCGTTGGAGACGGGGATTGCTTGTATGGTTTATGATGACATCTTGTGGACGCTGGAAGCCACGAAACCAAAGTTTGGAGCAAGTGAAACAAAAAGAGAGAGAGATAATATGTAGTTTTATTTACCATAAACCCAGAAAGGTCGGTCATATCTATAAATGGCGATCATAACAAGAGATAACTTAATCCTCGAATAGAATTGTTTCCGAATATATTACTGTATTACTTGTTGAAACGCGACAGTATATAGAATAGCTATTGTAGTGTTTGCGTACAGAATCTAGAACTTGAGTCACGTAGACTGATGTAGCAGACGATCTCAGAATAAATCATTCGTAAATTGTTCAAACTTGTGAAAGAGGACAGTGAAAGAAAACAATAACTTTAAATATCATAAAGTAAATTCAATTATCATAGGAACATTACTAGTATAATTTCTTTCGTAAGAAGTTAAAATATAACATTTTATTTTTGCTCGCGAAATTTTTCTCCCCTTAAGTTCCGATATTACGCACAGGCGTACAAACACCAATCGGCTGAAATATAGCCAAACACTGACTTAATATTATATTTGCACCTTGGTTGTGTTAAATGTTAAGAATGTTGTAAGAAAATAATTTCATAAATGTGTGTTAAAATATGTTAAAATAAATTAATAAGCATTTGAGAAATATTAGAAAACTCTCCGTGAGCTTAGAGCATTTTAGATTTCAGCTTTGATTTAAAACGTAATAATAATAATAATAATAATATGAGGCCGTTTACAGTAAATTAGACAGAGATTTTTTCGACATTTTTTTAGATAAGAGTGAAGAAACCAATTATATCACTTGGCGTAGGGTTCGTCAATTAGAATGTTTTGGTTTACCAGATAGAGACAAAAATTCTAACATTCCGAAAGAAGTTAGTTTCACCGTAAAAACTTGGGGATTTACATTTGACGTTACGGCAGAAGTGCGCACAGATGATAGACGGCGAATCATAGTTATAGGTAGACGTACGATGCAAGAGTTGCAATCTATTTTAGAACAGTATCAGAAAATAGGAGACTCGAGGTATGATCAATACTTGCATGAACAAATTGTAAGAGAACTTGAAAGTGAACCCGGCAAGCGTAGGAGACAAAAAGCTAAAAATAATAAGTCAGCTGATACGTCAGATGTAGGCTCAGGCAGGCTCGTGCTGGCCCACCGGGACACCGGGACATGTCCCGGTGCGCCCTCCGAAACATCACATTATAAATAAAAGTACGAGTTTTTTAAAATAAATTCTTACAGTTGTTATTGGTAAAGAACCTGTGGTAAGTACACTGCGCCCTGTATATAGGGCGCCCTTGCGAAACCACATCAAAAGGCAAACGGATTTATTTATTCTTCTGTACGGCACAATTCTATACAATGAATACATACTTTTACTGTTGGTGAAGAACCCGTGAAGGGTACATTGCGCCCTTGCGAAACCACATCAAAGAACAAACTGTTTTATTTATTCCTCTGTATGGCACAGTTCTGTAGAATGAAGCCTACATACTTTTACTGTTGGTAAAGAACCCGTCAAGGGTACACTGCGCCCTCACATAAGGCGCCCTTGCGAAACCACATCAAAGAAAAACGGATTTATTTATTCTTCTGTATGGCACAGTTCTGTACAATGAATACATACTTTTACTGTGGGTAAAGAACCCGTGAAGGGTACCTTGCGCCCTTTACATAAGACGCCCTTGCGAAACCACACTAAAGAAAAACTTTTATTTATTCCCCTGTAGCTGTATGGCACAGTTCTGTACAATGAATACATACTTTGCTGTTGGTAAAGAACCCGTGAAGGGTACCTTGCGCCCTTTACATAAGACGCCCTTGCGAAACCACACCAAAGAAAAACTTTTATTTGTTCCCCTGTAGCTGTATGGCACAGTTCTGTACAATTAATTCATACTTTTACTGTTGATAAAGACCCATTTGGAAGGTACAGTGCGCCATGCGTACAGAGCGTCCTGCGAAACATCACATTATATATTAGTGGCTTAATTGTTGTTCTGTAGTTCTGCATATCTTTTCAGTATAGTAAATTTATATAGTGGCTGTTGGTAAAGAGCCTGTGAAGGGTATAGTGTGCCCTTATAAAAGACGGCCTACGAAATATCATATTACAAATATTTTTTAAAAAAAATCCTCTGAAAAATTTTGTATTATGCATTTATGCAGTTGCTATTGACAGAGAATAGGTAAAGAGTACAATCACTTTTCAAATTATTATAAAGCCAGTAAAGCAATTAACATGCAGGTCTATTTGATAAGATAATGTATTGTCCGTTTACTGTAGCTTGGCGCTGTGTTTTGACACAAAACCTGGCTAGCGGATCTTAGCAGTCCTTCCCCTTCTTTCCCCTTATCGCAGTGATAACAGTGGTACTAACTCATCAACTTTAGCACTAGTAGGGTTTGGTATTTGCAAGTTGCGTTAAATTTCGAAACAATTTACTTCTTCTCTAATCAGGGCCCGTAACTTGTGTGGGGCAGGGGAGGGGCAACTGCCTCCCAAGGAGAATCCCCGCCGTTCGAAGGGGCCGATTTTGAGGCAAAATTTTCTTAATCCATATACGATACGAACATAAAATTATAAATGGAACATCAAACAGTTTCACTACATTACATAAAGCAGTGCACAAAAGGTAAATAAAACAAAAGTGGGTCGTGGACCCGCTTCGGTAAAAAAAAAAAAACAAAAAAAACGTGTACTATTAGGGGCCCTAGAAATAACATTTATTCGTATGGTTTTGAGATTTGTCAATATTGTCCCCTGAATTAATTTGTCATGTATGGAAGGGGCCCAGGGGCGTAAGTAACGGACCCGCAGACCTTGCCGTGAGGGAGGGCCACAGGCTCCGGGGGGACATAAATAGTAAGAGAAAGATAGAAAGAGGAGGGCCCTAGAATGAGAAAAAAACTTTTTCTAGGAGGTCCAAATACACGTATTAATGCTTGCCCCCCAGAAAAAATCTAAGTTTCGGCGCTGTCTCTAATGTGAATTTATTGGTACAGTTCTGCTAATAGTTAACTATATCAGATTGGTCTCTTTAAACCTTGGGTCGTGGAGAGAAACAATCTTGCAGGAGGATAGTATTCATATTTTAAAAAGGTGGGGAAAAGAAAGCGAGGATGAGAAAAATGAAAAGAAAGAAAGAAAGAGAATGAAAGAAACACTTCTACATTTACTTCATAATGAATTTAAACACATATAAACGAAATAGGGATATTGGAACCCACCACCATAATATTTGTGAAAGTTTTGGCAACATTCTGGCGTAATGTATTTCCCGCCAATTCTGGGGCCTCAGCGTTTGGCCCAATTCTGGCCTTACAGCAGTGGCGGATCCAGGAGACGATCGGGGCCCCCCGGAGAGAAAACTTTCTTATTTTATATATTTAAATAAAATCCATCCCAGAGTTTGGAGCTCTTAAAAGTAACTCTAAGTAGCAGTACTAAAACCCACCGCCCCTCCAGAAGTCCGTCCTGAATCCGCCCCTGCCTTACAGAAGCTATCGTCTAGGCATTCACCTCGTGGGACTGAGGAAAACCTTAATAAGGAATACCAGCCAGAGCTGGGTTCATGCCCACGCTCGATCTACCTATTTTAATGCCTTTTTTTTTTTTTTTTGTTGGACAGTGTCTGGTAAGGGCACCCAAACAGGGTAAATGCGTACTGCTTTAAAATATTTACATGTTAAAATTTGCTTTATACTGTACTTTGAACACGTAATTCAATGTGTATTATATTCTTCTTACAGCAGCATGCCTTATTTCCTAATACTTTAAGTTTATGGTTGTTAGTATTTATAATTATTGCATCATACTAATCCTTCTCAAAGCTCGTTCAATTAGTATGAAATTCTAGACTTGGCAGTTTGCAACATTGCAAACCTTCAGCAACAGGCAATAATGTGGCGAAAATATTTCCACCTATACTCGCATCGAAATTCCCAGTCCCTGTTTACAATCAATACAATATGTTTCTGTCGCCTTATCATGAAAACAACGCTGTCCAGCGAACCTAACAGTCTTCGCGATCTCTGTTTATTGTTTACAACACAAAGTGCAATCTTCCAATATTGCCAGGCGTACAAGGTTTTCGCACACTTTCGAACAAGAACACTTGTACAAAATTGAGTGTGCATTATATGTAAGATTGTATTACATAATAACTAACTCGATTTGTCATAACGTTAATATCTCAGTCATCCCAAAAGCAGCAATTTATGTAGTAATAATAATTGTTCTATGACTGTGCAGAAGTAGGCACATTCGGTTCGGCGATTCATGTGCCTGGCAACCATGAATTAACCATGTAGGGGTGAGAAGCAAGGTGTTGATGCTCGCACTACAATTGTTGTTTGTAAACAATTTTCCATCCTAGAGTGAACGGACAATAGTAGGTTTTCGTGCTGATACTAATTTATTGGCAAAAAAAACAAGTTTCAGAAGTTAAGCGTAATCGATATAGTGCAGTTTAAACAATTCAAGCTCTTTGTTTACAAATTGGATTGTTCCTGTGTGTTTTTGAGCTGTGTTCGAACAATCATTCCATTGTATTTCTAAAATATAACTTATATCACTATATTGATTTATTGGTATATACTTAGCTTCATTTTGTTGGACAAAAAATTTATTAGAAGAAATAAAATTGTTTCTCTAATAAAGACGTTTTCACGGTTTAGCTATTTACGTAACTAATGGCGCCCTATATACACAGAGTGTAACTTAATTAATAAAACAAAAATCCTGAGTTGATTCCCGACACCGAGGTAAAATGAAACGCATGAACCCAACTGGGTGTAAAAATGCCTCCCTTCGGTACCTTGATCACTCAAAATTTGTCGAATAATGTAAAAACAGTAATAGCTCAAGAACAAAACGTCCGATCAAAGTCAGGTAAAAGAGAATGTCCATTATTTTTAAATTAAGTTAGTGCACAATCGGATATAGTGCAATGGCGGCGCAAGGGTGACTCCCGAAGAAAGTCCCATTTGAAAAGTATTCCTTTGAGTATTTCGAACGTTACGTGAGGGAAATGAACAAAAAGTCAAATTCAAGATTTCAACAATCAGAAATAATAGCATATCGTTCAAGTTAGAAGAACACTTATAATTCGAAAGAAAGAGAGATACACATATGTAATTGATCTATTTTATGCCAGTACAGAATAAACTCTCATAAGAAAAACTTAAATGAATCGAAATCTTTAACGTATCACAGTTATGTCTTCTAGGCTAATGGTGACGGGTGATAAATGAACGGCTTCCTGACCAAGTTACGAGTGTGTGAAAATGGAAAAAATAACTTTGGTTAGGTTTAAAAGGACAGTGCATAGGACAATCAGGTGGCATGTAAATAAACATAACATGTAGTATCCAAAAATGCAAAGATTATAAGCGATGAATGAGTGTACAATGGTTTCTCTACATAGTACAAGGATTCCCAAATATTTCCTGAATACATATTTGTCAAAAGTAAGCTGGATTAAAGGGATTCCTCCTCATAATATGTAATTCCGTGCTATATATTATTTCTATGCACAGAAGCAACAAAAATAGACGAAACACGAGATGTTGTACATGTTACATATCGATGCGAAGAAATGCACTGAGTATACTTGATTTATCCTTTAGGTGAATATTCTTCCAGGATACTTTCAAGGGGCTTTTCCTTTCCCTTGGAGTTGGCAAACCGCCTCTTACCCATGAGCTACAAAAAATTACATTGCTATTGTGAATATACCAAAATCGCGTCCTAGTGTAGCTCACTTACATTTTGATTTTGTTACTGCTGTAGAAAATTTCTAGAAGAAAGCTCGTTGGAATTACATCCAAAAATTGGGGAAAATATTTTTTCGACGTTCTAATGTATCTTGTAGCTGGATGAATACCTACATGGAGGAAAGAAAATGTGGCACTTTTCCGTACATGTAGCAGTACATATTTAGCTCAAAGTGCTTTCACTAAGGGCATGATGCTTTGGTCGCATACTACGGAATTCTCGTCCCTTGTGTGTCAATTGCGAGTGGCTCGCAGAAGATTGTCTTGCAGTTTTGTGGTGGAATAGCGTCAGTTAGCGTGGTTGTGCTATAGTAGGCATCTACGCAACTTGAGTGATATACATAGTCTGATGGAATTGCTTTATAACAGAATAGGAAATGATGTGTTCAACGTTAGAAGGTTGTGTCTAGGTATTCACGGTCGTGTAAAAGTATAGACGTTGGTGTTTAAGTAAAATTGATTGTGTTAACCTGTATGTGCCTGCGCAATGGCAAATTACCCTATCCATGAGCTGGCAGATATGCACCTCATTTATGGAGATGCAAAAAGAAATAGCCCAGAGGCGATTCGTTTATATCATGACCGTCGCCCTCAAAGGAGACTAATTTTCCCTGTATTCTTTCCACGCGTCCATATTCGCATTCGAGAGGTAGGATCTCTTCAATTTCCCCTACATGAAATCGGAATAGCACCATGTGGGCAGTTGAATTTGAAGACAGCGAACTTGGAATGGTCAGAGACCGTCCTGAAACTAGTAGTAGCCAAGTGAAGGGCGTAAAAATCCACTGAACGATCAGCAGCAGAGATTTAATGTGAGCGTGCTCTGCAATATAGTGGATAATTTTGCGGTAAGACCCTATTTATTACCTCTGTGAGAGGACGTACTTTTTTATTTTTACGTAATGTTCTCCCGAAATTGTTAAATCATATGCCCTTGAACATAAGACAGTAGATGTGATCCCAGCATGACAGCTATATTAACAACAATATGCAGACCTACCTAAATAAAACATTTCAGATCTTTGGATTGGGGAGAAGGACCTGGGTTATGATGACCTCGTTCACCCTACCTCAGCCCCTTTGATTCCCTTTTTAAGGGGGTAATTGAAACATTTTTTTTTATGCAACACCAGCTACGACAGCCGAAGATCTTGTTGCTCGAATTAATATAGCTGCGGCAGTCATCTGTGAAATTTCAGGTGTGTTTCATTGCATGCGGAAAATTTTGCTTCACCGATATCACCTTTGCAATACGGTCGACGATCTACAATATAAGACTGTGAACTCTTATTCACAGCTGTCTCGTGTTACACAATTACTTTTGATTGTTGAAATCTTGTACTTGATTGTTGTCCATTTTCCTCATTCAACGTTTGCTAAAATACTCGAAGGAATACTCCAGTTTCTTTGGGAGTCATCCTTGCACCGCCATTGCACTACACCTGATTGTACACAAATGGAATCTACAATTAAACATAATGGACCTTCTCTTTTGCCCAATTTCGATCCGACATTTTGTTCTCGAGTATGGCTGTTTTTGCATTTTTCCGAAAATTTTCGGGTGGTCATAGCTCCGATGCATCTCTATATCCAGGTTGGTCTATACTTCCCATTTTGTCTCTGGGACAGGAAACATCTCCTGACGTTTACCACTTTAATTAAGTTATACCACACACACACACACACACATATATATACATATATATATATATATATATATATATATATATATATATATATATATATAT
The DNA here is from genome assembly GCF_964235325.1 of Thermobia domestica. NCBI lineage: Eukaryota > Metazoa > Arthropoda > Insecta > Zygentoma > Lepismatidae > Thermobia > Thermobia domestica. The sequence goes on along the minus strand of NC_137456.1, from coordinate 244,729,039 downwards.
ATATATATATATATATATATATACAGGTTGCGGCACGTAAAACCGCCCCGTCGTAATATTCTGGTATATTGTGTTTTCGGCAACACTTAAATAATCTACCTTCCTACCAAGAGATGGAGTGTCGAGGTCGGGTCGACTCACGTGACCTGCAGCAGTCACGTGCAGCCGCAGCCAGTGAAACTTGTCGAAACCAGTTGAGAAAAAGGTATCGTTGTTTTAAGCCGGGTGAGTGTCAGTGTGTGATAATGCCGTATTCGATACCCGAGCGTGTTTCCATTGTTGAAGGGTTCATTCTCACTGGAGCTTTTGTGAAAACAAAGAATGTGTTTCGGGAGAAATTTCCCAGGAATTGATTGAAAAATGGCGGCGTACAGGATCGGTTCAAAATGCTCCCAGGAACAGACGACCATCTGTTTGCACATCTGAATTAAAGATGCAGGTGGAGGAGATAATGACAAGAAGTCCTCGAAAGTCAACTAGGAGATTGAGTCAACAGGTTCATGCGAGTGAGAGAAGTTGCAGACGTGTTTTAAGGCGACTGAAGTTAAAACCGTACCGGATAAGTGTTGTGCAAGAACTGAAGGAGCCTGACCTGCAGAAGAGGGTGCATTTCTGTTCATGGCTGTTGAGCAATGTTGCCAGTGGTTTCTTGGATCCACTAATGCTCATCATGAGTGACGAGGCGTGGTTCCACCTGTCTGGGTACGTAAATTCCCAAAACAACCGGTATTGGTCGACAGAAAATCCACACGCAATCCACCAGGTACCCTTGCATGATGAGAAGATTGGTGTTTGGTGTGCCATTTCCGCCACACGCGTTATTGTGCCCATATTCTTTGAGACGACAGTGAACTGTGACGTGTATATGGGAATCCTGAAGGAGTTTTATACACACTTGACCGAAGAGGAGCGTCAGTTATGTTACTTTCAGCAGGACGGTGCAACATGCCACACATCAGCTGCATCATTGTCCCTTGTGCATGAGATGTTTACACCAGAGAGGACAATCAGCAAAGGCTTGTGGCCTCCTCGGTCACCAGACTTATCCACGTGTGACTTTTACTTATGGGGACTGTTAAAGGGAAGAGTATACGAAACAAATCCACACACAATTGAAGAACTCAAGACCAGGATCCAGGATGTCACCAATAGCATTACAACACAAGAACTGACCAGGGTATATATGAATCTCCTCAATCGTGCTCACATGTGTATTGAAGTGGGCGGAGGACACTTTCAGTACCTGCTGTGAAGGCTGCTGTGAAGGTGAGTAGTCATATTCAATACATTACATTTCATTTTATGTGTTCACTTTACGGGCCGGTTTTACGTGCCTCCCCCTGTATATATATATACGTTTGTATGGGCGCCCTTTTGGTAGACATGTCCACCGCCCCCGTTAGTATCCCAGCACGGCCCTGGGCTCAGGCAAGCAGCTGTTGTGTAGGTCAGCATCACCGACTCGCTACGCAGCTTTAAGTAAATTGAAAAAATGGAATAAACGCGCGATTCATAATTGTGAATATATACATTTTGAAAAATGCTTGGAATTAAAATCATCGTCGAAAGTTAAACCTCAGTATACGAGCATAATTACAGTCGACAATTTATGTCAGGAAATACACAAAATTTTACCTGCTGCTGGAATTCAGTTACCACCGTTGAGTGTCAAACAGCCGGATAGCTGTGAAAGTAGACCAATCGAATTTGAATGTTTAGAAAGTAAAAATAGTTCAGTGGAAAATCATGTAGAGCAGGCGCGAGTTAACGTCACCTTGTAGAAAATGAATGTATAGAACGATGTCACACCTTTACACCTATAGTTATCGAATAACCACCATTAGTTTTACATCAGTCTAGTGTTAGTGAAATCAAAGTAGACTTTCAAGAAGTAAACATAGTTGATATCAATCAGGAAGCGTTTGAATTGGTGACACCATTAATTAGCTATGAAACGAAGAAAATTTGCGTCAATAATATCCGTTCTGAATGTTTTCGTTGCGAATCACCACCTTTAATGGTTAATCAGGCTAGTGTCAGCGTATTTCCAAGCGTAGCATACTAAGTGCAAGGCGAATTAGAGATCAAAAAAACCCTTGAGTGCGCACAACCCAGGTTACGGAAGATAATTTTGAGTTATTTGATAATCATGTCGTATTTGAAGATATTTGTTCGTTTTCACCGGAAATAGTGGTCAGGAAAAGTAACGTTAGTGAGACTATTGACTATGATTTTGGTAAACAACTTTGCGTAGTTGCGGATGAACTGTTTTGTAAGTTCGAACAGGAACTCGATGTGTCATGTAAAATGCTTGAAGGAAAGTTGATGATAAATACATTTAGAGCAAAACAAGAGGATGTTAGTGTCCAAAGAAAAGAAATAGGCAATACAGAGACAGTGATTACACACGGCTTGATGCGAGTATCCATAGACAGACATGTTTTAAATGAGTTGCAGCGCCGGCGACAGATGCCGATGAATTGTATGAAATGAATGGTAGCGTAGTGGTAACGCGTACCCTTCCTCTCGGAGAAGCCAGGGAAGGCTTGAGAGTTGAGTTATTATTTCTGTGCGATATTGAGAATTCAACGCTGTTACATTTGTATCGCGAGCGAATTGTTTTGCGCGATTTTAAAACTACATATGCGTCTGTAGTACCGTACATGTCATGTAGTATGAGTTACGTCTTCATATTGCAATTCGATTCTGTCCGTATCGATTTTGAGCATAGTGGCATAGGTCAACGACTTTAAGTGGAGAGTTTGAAATGTTAGCCCGCAAAGAGAGTTGTGTTTTACATAGTCAATAGCAGTTGTGTGATTAATTGGTCAAAATCATTACCCGTAACCCGGCAAGAAAATAACGCTGTCAATGAGTGTAGATTGAACAGTAAGCATACACTAGCGAAGAGATTAAAATGTAAGAATAAGGCCAAAAAGGAGAACAAAATGGTTAGAAAAGGTCAACCAATATCCCCTAGCACATTAGCTCGAAATAAGAGGATGTCACGACGCATAGCTAGTAAGATCAAGGTTCATAGAAGTAAAAATAGCGATAGACAAGTGGGTCATGAGCGTAGTAAATTTGATTCATTCGCGTATGCAAATTGTAGAACTAGTATTCCGCCACCGCGAATGTGAAAAAGGAAAAACTCGATTGTGCAAGTAGTCGGCAGACGAAACAGCTGATCGCTCTTGGTGACACTAATATTTGTCGACCTAATCCTAGAATGTACGCGCAATGCAAGCGAACAAACTCCAAACATATGCTAGAGAGTGAGTTGAGAATAAATGAAAAGTGCTCTAGTAAACGTGATCCGAAACACTTTAAACGTAATCGCAGACAAACTAGATATCAATCAAAATCAAGCCGTAAGCGAGCTTATTTTGAACCAAACATCCAAATCGTGAAGATATAGACTCAGTGGAATTTTAAGAAACTCAAACGTGAAGATCAATTTGTGCAAGGCATCGTGATGCATCGTAAATTTAACCGCCGTAAACGAAGACGTATCATCGCGTGAAAATTTAGTAAACACGTTGTAGAAAGGAGAAAAGTCCCACAAATTAGAAAAACAATTGGAAAAGTACTCGTAAGCGTATGAAAATAAAGGCATAGAAGTGTAATCGGCATAGATGGAAAATCAAAATTTTAGCGCGACTAAAGCGTGAACTTTGCCCAAACTTGGATTAAATTCCGGAAGAGATGAGAAATTAAATACAGAATTATAGAGAATGAAAATAAAGATTATTGCTCATTTGTTTAATTATTCCCCACCGAATTTCGAAAGTTAGGAATTTGCTTTTCAGCTTCTAGCGTGTGTGTGCCTACCGCCACCGACGCGCCCGTCCGAAGGAACCACCAATATCCATTTACAATCAGGTACGTTTATTTAAATATCATGTCTTATGATTTCTTTACAGCATTTGAGATGAAGGATGAATGTGGAAAGCAGAGGAAGGACAGCATTGGAAATTTTGAATACGTAATTAACTTAGATCGCGAACTCGGACTTTGAAAATTTCAACAATGCCCCACCACTTTTGAAAAGTATAGTTATCCCGTTTTGGATATGGAATTTCTGTATCGAATCGTTGCTAGGATGTTTATGTTTTGTGTGTTTTATTTCTTTTCAGGTGCTTCCAATTTTGGAACCAGATTTCATAATAAAATTTTCTTATTCGATTTTCTTTCGAGTTTTTAATCATTTACCTTTATGTTTATATAAACATTCAGCTATCCCTATAACATCACGTATTTAGAGAAAGGTTAGGCAATTAGAGATATTTGTAAGCCTAATTAGAGAAGTACTAATAATATTACAATTAATTATGAAATTTGGATTTTTTTATTTTTTTTATCTGGCTTTGTTATTAAGTATGTGTAAGAGTATATTGTATTTATAATATAAGACTGGTTAGGCGTCGGAACATTGAAAACTAAATATTACTTAGTATGATTTTGAAAATAATTGAAAATTATGTTGAATTTAATGAATCTGTTTACTCGTTTGTTCATATATGGTGTTCGCTATGCAAAAGTTAATGGGTATTTGTCATGATGTTAATGAGATTTGAAATTTACTTGAGTTTAGAAACAACCTTATTACTAGTTAAGAAGAGTTAAAAGGTTGAAAATATAATTCATCCCTTAGAGGCGTCACTATTTTCTTTCCAAATTAACGTGACGAAATCCTGGTAGCATCCGATTGGGCCTCAGCCAGCGTGTGAATTTGGAAACTAATCACACACTTCAAAATTCCATTTCGGTTTCTGACGTTTCATGTATTTCTTCAAAAATATAATGTTTAACTGACGCTTAAAATTTTATATTTTTATCAGATATTTATTATTAATTGACTTAAAGAGAAAATAAAATTACATTCGTTTTGGATTTCAGTAAACCATCTTTTCTCTTGTTTTCTTTTGGCTGCACTGTGTTGACAAGATAAGATAATGAGAGATGCATGGAATATCATTGGAGAATATGAAATGCTGTCATTATCTAAATTGTAAGTATTGTTATAGTATCTTGTTAATACAGTGGAACCAACAATAGCCGATACAAGTTGGTATGGATAAACATAGAGTGTTTATTTAGGTTAGGTAGTATTACCTATAATAAATTTGAGTTATAAAATGAAAAGCACATAAAATATAAACAATTGTAAACATTATGGAAATTTGATAATTAAATTTATCATCAGTCTTGGATTCCTTAACATTATTGGTTTGATTTCGGACAAAATTTAATGAATATTGTTTTAAATTTTGAAATGAGCCCATCTTCAAAATTGAGAAAATGTAAATAATAATTGTTAAAGGTAAAAATAATTAAATAATCAATACAACATTCCGATTATAAATGATATTGTCAAATATAGTGACCAATTCCGGATGTGAGATTTTCCAACTTTGTTCTCTTTTAATCTTTCTTGTATGAGAAGAGTCTGTTGGTTCTTAGTTGAACATAAACACGTGTATAGTTTTCGACCTATTGATATACAATCGTTAAACTTTTAGTATTGGCCTTGTTTTCTTGTTTCAATAAGGTCATTACAGTTCTGTTTTCACTTTTCATATTTGGGATAAAAGTTAAGCATGATAAGTTTTGTGCTGTAAGCCAAGTAGTGTTCTCTTACGCAGTTATAAATCTCTAATTTTCTCGAATAATTATGACCCTTGATTGTGAATATATATTCGATTGTGACTTAATCCCGGATGCGACGATATTCCCGATAGTGATAAGTGCATTTTGCAAGTACGCCGCACATTTCTGTATTGGCTAGCGCTCTTTAAAGAGATACATTTGTAATCCTACTAATTTTGTAGGTATGAGCGAGCCTGAAATAATTAATAGTAGATAATTGATGAAGACTTAAATGCAGGGCTGTAGCATTAGATTTCCTCCCTGGGTAAACTTCTTTATTGTCCTTTTCATTGTACTTTATTTTCTTAAAATGCCTCCTAAAGGCCTTAATGTTGACAGCCCAATTCGGGTTGGGAAAATTAGCCCGGATATGTCATAGCTATAATGCGTGAAGCATTCAGCTGGAAGGGATAAGGTCTTAGTGTAAAAGCGATTTATCCAAATCGTCAGGGAGTTCAGCGCACCTGCACACTTTAGCTAAGTTTTGCGCCCACTGGTCTTCGGGACCAACTCATTAACCTATATTTTTTATTATTGACGACTTACAACCCGTGATATCAATCAATGAACCGCAGGACGGCGCTTCGTAAGGCTTAACCGCCATTTAACTTGTTCATATGCATTAAAATGTTTGAAAGTTTATTAGTTAGGTTATGTAATGCAAGTGTATAGATAAATTGTTTAACTATTTTGCATATAATGATATAATATGTAGGAATGTTAGAATACTACATATGCAGATTTTTGCTTACTTTTGAACTTTATTAGTTTTATAGATAGATTTTGTATATTTAGTGAAGAAAATATAATTAGAATTTGAATATTGTTCATATATTCTATTACATTTACATATTATATTCGTATATTTTAATTATCTTTTTGAAAAATGTATACTTAAAATGAAGAATCAGCTCTAGCGCGGAAAACATATTTAAAAAAAAGTTTCGTTTACATAATTTTTACTAGTATATCTATTGCTCAACGACTCGCACAAAGGAGAGATTACCTAATCTTTAGTTTCGTTCTGTGTTAAATAATTCATACAGGTGAAAAAATTGTGTTTAATTCATTTTATTAGAGTTTTTATTCACTTCGATATGAGAAAAGTTCTAACTGAAGTTTTCGCTATATGCTTCATTTGAATAGAATGATTATATTTAGCGAATTACTTTGTTGTTCAGTTAACTGTTTTCATGTTTATTAGTTTGAAAGGAGAGAAAGTATAGTCTTAAATTAGAACTTGTCAATAAACTCACACAGTAATAATATTATGTGATAAAATTTAAATTATATTTGAGAATTTGAAAAAAAAGGAAAGAAATTGATTCGTTGTACAATGTAGTAACTGATAGATCCCATTACTTATGGTATGTTGAGGGAATCAGGCATAAATCTATTCGGCACATTGATATTGATAAAGGCTATTAAGCGAACAAAATGATTGTGTGTGGAGTATTTTGGGGCTGTATACGTTTGAGTCCGATTGAATGGCGATCGAGCATTACAAATGAATTAGGGCTATATCCAAGATGCCAAAGGCTGTATAGAGCGGCATACTTATGTGAATTTATTGTTATGATGCATGCGTATTTAACGTGATCTCAAAGGCCATTAAAGGGCGACTAACGTTTGGAAACAGATGCTCTCTGTTACTTCTCCAATGCCCAGCTTGGGAATGCTGGATGAGTTGGAAGTATCTAGTTATAGATGTTTAATGCTTTTAAGGTGGATTGTAGATCCTTCTTGTTACGTGATATGCGTTTGCGATTAATGCCCATAAAATAGAGTTGTACTGTGCCATTGCCAATAAGATGTTTGCTGAAAATGAAGTTAAGTAATGTTTCTATCAGCCAATGACCGCACGTTCGCTAATGATCTAAAAAATCCGTGCATTAATGATGATGCCTACATACCTGTTGCAATTGATAAATAAGTAAAGTAAAAGTTTACGTTTGCTGTGAGTAATGCTGATAATAAAAAAAAATGCGAGTTGGCATGTGACTCCAAATTTATTTTAAACAATCCAATGAATCTTTTGTTTTGTTGTTTGAGCAATATGATTATTGAAACTTGAGAATTTAAATGATTTAAAATTCTTTTTAGTATTTTTGATATTTAGTAAGTTGAAAATATAGTATTTTAAGTTTTTAGTATGTTAATGTTATAATTGTCTTACGAAATGCTGCTTTGAAAGTTAGTGTGTTCTGCTAATGTCTTTATGTGAATGAACATGAATAATATCCTAGATGATTATCTTTTTGATATTATATTATATGTTTGCATTTAGTAGTTGAATATTACAAAAATTTTGATTAAGAAAGTTTAAGTATTGATTAAGTTTGTTGTAAAAAGGTGCATATACACACACTACACCAAATACCTATATTAGAAGTTTCGACCCTACCGCTCACACCGTCGTCAGAAACACTTCCGAAATCGATACACACATTTTATTATTGTTTAGTAATAAGTATTTTTGTGTTAATGTTTATTTGCATATTCTTTGATTTAATATGTTTAAATATGTCATGTGTTTAGTAAAATGATTGAAAAGTAAACTGAAATGCACATAGTTATGGTGAGAAACCAATATATAAAAAATAAATACGTAAATAAAAATAAATAGAAGAAACTATAAACTAAAAACATAAATAAATAAAATAATAATGAATATTTCATTAAAGGTAGTTTATTCGGAACTTAAAGGTGGCTTTATGAACATGATAGGTGGATTTAACAAAAGGTGGCTTATCGTCATGCAGGTTGAACAACCTTATAGTTAACAAGTGAAGTGTGATATATATACAGTGAAGCCCAATATACCGAATTTTCATTGTGAGTCCCCAGTGACATTCGATTGTATATACAGGGTGTTCCACAATATAGTGATTTTCTCAACGACACTCCAATATAGACCATTAACCCTTCAACGGCCAGGATTCTCATCGCTAATTGTATCAATTTGCTCGGAGCCCTGTGGGCGCCATAGGTTGTTACGGATTTTTTGACGCTCATTAATTGTGTTAATCAAGAAAAGAAAGACAGTCTATGCAGTGTAAACTTCAAAATTAATGAACAGGGCTCGTATGGAAATTTTTCGAGAACTCTCTTCTCAAGCATATACATATATGTTTGAATGTGTGTGTGTGTGCAACTACCTTCGATCAAATCGCCTAGCAGTCCTTTTATGGCTAAAAAGAAAGAAGAATCCCTTCACAGAACATTCCAGCAAGAAGTATCATCGCTAAGTTTAGCCATTGCATCAGTTGGTTGCGTTTCAAGTCAAAACCGGGATTTTCCTTTAGTGTGTTAGTGTGTGTGTGCAACTAACTTCGATCAAATCGCCTAGCAGTCCTTTTATGGCTAAAAAGAAAGAAGAATCCCTTCACAGAACATTCCAGCAAGAAGTATCATCGCTAAGTTTAGCCATTGCATCAGTTGGTTGCGTTTCAAGTCAAAACCGGGATTTTCCTTTTGGAAAAGCAGCACAAAAGAAAAAAAACAAGTCAGTCTATTGAAGAGTCTCGGTTAGCACGTAGAGTAGGCTTTTACAGCCCGTCGACCTGACTCTAGTTAAGTTTCCAGAGCTTTGTGCCTGTTGTTGTTCCTAAGAAGTTGAAGTAAAAGGAACCAAGTGTCGGTGTTGTGTAATCATACAACGAGCCTTGAATGTAAATTCATTTTGTGATTTTTGAGTTGTTGTAGCCAAAAAGAAAAAGGGCTAGCAAGCTAGTTTTAAACGTGATTCGATGCAGTCAGTGAACCTTGGCAGGAGCGCTTCCAAGCAATAACCCTGTTGTGTGCAGCTTAGCTATTCGATGTTTTTTTCGTAGGACAATGATTGGATTTGAGAACCATATCTCTGTGGAGAGGATAGCCCAGAAGAGGAAATTGCGGCTGACTTAATCCCCACCCTCCTTGTGCAGTACAGTGTGCATAGTGAAACGCGAGTGTTATACTGTATAAACTATCCCCTACTCTCATTCCATACCGCTAGCGCAAACTGTAAGTAGAACTGAGAAACAATCATTCTTATAAATCGAAAAGGCCACCTGATCAAAGTAAATGATTTTAACAAAATAAAAATAAAGTAATTATTTTGAGCGCTCAGGTTGTATATATATAATTTGCTTGTAGTTTACTTTTTGTATATTGTTTTTTATTCATAATATATAGTACTCACAATTTTAATCTCACGTTTAATTATTAGCCGTAATCGCTTGTAGCTTTACAAGGCGTTGTAACAGTTTATAGATTATTTGCTTTATTCATTAATCTTTACGGCAAGCACTCTTCTCTCCCCCAATATCTTTCCAGCGGTCGTTGGAGACGGGGATTGCTTGTATGGTTTATGATGACATCTTGTGGGCGCTGGAAGCCACGTTTCCCGACACGTTTCCCGTCAAACCCAGGACTCTTTGAAAAACTTTGAGTGGACTGTCATGCCCTACCCACCATACAGTCCGGACCTCGCCCCTAGTGATTATCAAGAAATTAAAGGAACCCTTCATGGGTTTTCGGCGGAGTTCAGCGACATTGGGATGCAGAAATTGAAGTACCGTCTAAAAAATGCCTTGAAAAATATGGCAATTGTTTATAAAATTAGAGCAATGTGTCTGATATCCAACGACGTACATTGCTATGAGAATAAACAATGTTGTATATTAGTAAACTTGATGGGAATCTCATTTTTGGATCAACCCTCGTAAATTAGCGCTGACTGAAATAGTTGAGTTTGCTCACATTTAGTATTTGATAGGTTCATTTTAAAACTATGTAGTTGTTTGAACAATATTTTTAAGTATATTTTATTTTTAATTTAACCCTTAATATATTTGTCAATATATAACTGTATTTTTGGGGGGATTTAACCAATAATATAATTCTTCATATAATAACCATATTTTTGGGTAATTTCACCCTTTTTGTTGATTCAACCATATCGTTTTCTTCTGTGTTGGAAGTGTGAATTTGTAGATCTTCGATATTTTCCCTACAAAAATCCCACCAACCGTCCAGCATGTTCTTTTCAGATGTTCTTTGTGTAGCATGATTTGCGTGTAGTTTTGTCTTCGTTTGAGTGTTAACATCAAGGTAGAGTTCTCAGATATTTCAAAGATAAAAGACATATTTTAAGAATTTTAGAGTTGAGTTGATTTTAGTTTAGCGTCCCTTTCAGCAGCGAGGCTATATGAGACGTGGACCTACTGATTAACGTGGAATCCGAACCACATGAGCTCCCGCCGGGAAGAGTTTTAGATGAAAACATATGTGATACTCAATAATAATATGTAACAGACACATATATGGTTTCACATAATAGTGAAGAATCATTTTACTTGGAAACTGTAGCTGTTTCATTAGAAATAATTGCACCACATAAACACCAAAAAGAATGTTGCGAATTCCGCAACTAGAAGTCGTTTGGACTCCACATTATGCTCCAAGTAATTGATTCATGTAATCTCAAATTTCTATTAAAAAACTATATTATATAAATTCTTTCTTGACTTTTAAATATCTATATTATAAATTTGAAAGTGACTATGTTTGTGACTTTTAATCTCTTTAACTGCCCGACAGATCTCGATCAAATTTTCAACGTAGATGCGGTTCTGGCCTGGGAGTGTGTTTTTAGCTATTTACTTTGATGGTAGAACTTAGGGTTTGGGGGAGGAGGGGGACATAGAAAAATTAAATAAAACTTAATAACTCTTGAGCCACCCGACGGATCTTGATCAAATTTTCAATGTTGGTATGTTTTGGGACTGGGATGATTGTTATCATTTGACATTGACGGATTAACGTCGGGGAGAGGGTGGGGAGGAATATACAAAAATCAATAAATATAGAAATAAAAGTGACTATGTTCGTGAATGAATTAACTCTTGAACCACCCGATCGATCTCAATCATATTTTCAACATATATGAAGTTCAAACCTGGGAATTTCTTATCATTTCATTTTGACTGTAGATGTTAGGGGATGAAGAGGGGAGGAGGGAGAAATAGGTCAAAATGAATAAAACTTAATAACTCTTGAACCACCCAACCGATCTCGATCAATCTTTGAACATAGATAAGGTTCGGGCCTGTGATGTTTCCTTCTTTTCACTTTTACAGTGCAATGAAGGGGAGGGGAGATATATGTCAAAAAGTAAAAATAAAAGTGACTATATTTGTGACTTCGTAACGCTTAAACCTCCCGACCGATCTATAAAAAAAATCAACATAGATGAGGTTTGGACGTGAAGTGGTTATTATCATATCACTTTAACTGTAGTACTAAGGGTTTTGGGGGAGGGAAGGGGATAAATCTATAAAAATAAATGAAATTAATAACTCTTGAACCGCCAGACCTATCTTAATCAAACTTTCAACATAGATGAGGTAGGATGTTTTCATCTTTACACTTTCACCGTACAACGTAGGGGAGGGAGAGGGGGAGATATATGTAAAAATAATTAAAATAAAAGTGACTGCCTTTTTGACATCATCACGCTTAAATCGCTTGACCGATCTTATACAGATTTTCAATATGGATCATGTTCGGACTTGAGGTGGTTTTTATCATATCATTTTAAATGTAGAGGGAGGGGGACGGGAGTGGATAAATCTATAAAAATAAATGAAACTTAATAATTCTTGAGCTACCAGACCTATCTTGATCAAACTTTAATCATAAATAAGGTTTGGGCCTGGGATGTTTTCGTTATTTCACTTTTACGGTGCTACTTAGGGCGGGGGGAGGGGAGATATATATATGTAAAAAGAATAAAAACAAAAGTGACGTCTTTGTGACTTCATCCCGCTTAAACCACCTGACCGATCTTTTTAAAAATTTCAATATGGATGAAGTTCGGACCTGGGTTGGTTTTTACCATATCACTTTGACGGTAGACCTTTGGAGAGGGGGAGGAGAGGGGACAGATATGCAAATATGTATTAAACCTAATAACTCTTGAACTACCCAACCGATCTGAATCAAATTTTCAAAATAGATGAGGGTCGGGCCTTGGGTGTTTTTATCGTTTCACTTTGACAAGCTAACGTAGAGGAGGGGGAGGGGGAGATATATATATATATGTAAAAAGTCAAAATAAAAATGACTGTTTTGTGACTTCATCACTCTTGAACCACCCGACCGATATCAATCAAATTTTCAACATACATGAGTTTAGGGGCAGAAATTACTTTTGGCTATTCACTTTGACGATGAAACTAAGGGGAGAGGGAGGGGAGATACATTTTTAACATGATGAAAAATAACAAATATTAGTGTTGAATACATATTTCTCGGGTCGGTGAGAGAAACAGTGACACTTCTCATGCTGTTTCAATCCAAGTTTGGGTCTGATAGTTGGGGGATGGAGGGAACAACGTAGGGGAGAACATTTAAAAATGATCGAAATCACTAAATTAGTGTCTAATCCATAGTTTTAGAAGTAGCTGAGATTAAGAGTGACGATTCTGATGCCATGTGCATCAGCACGGAGGTGGGGTAAGGGGCCTATATATCATAATTTTCGAAAATACCAATATTAGTATCTAATACATAGTTTTCGGGATCATTCAGATGAACAGTCACATTTTCGATCGAGTTTAAATACAAAATCAGCTCCGCCACTTGGGGGAGGGGGAGAAAGAGATATATAAAACTGATTTAAAATGGCCACTATCAGTGTCGAATTTATAGTTTTCTAGGTCCCTTAGATGAATAGTGATATTTTCGACCCTGTTTAAATTCAAATTCAAACCCGCAATTTGGGAAGGGGATGAAGAAATATTTAAAAATCATAGAAAATGACCGTTATTAGTGCTGAATTCACATTTTTGGGGGTCGCAGAGATGAACGTTGACACTTCCGATGTCATGGCCCGCAACATGGGGGAGGGGCAACTATATATATATATATATATATGGTCAAAACACCGAAATTAGTGTTCAATCTATAGTTCTTGGGAATGAGGAGGGGTGACATACATGTTCGAAAATTAGTATATCAATGTGCACTTAAATTATTTATTTCAACCCAGCGAAGCGGGTAAAATGTACTAGTAATAAATATTTTGGATTTTTAATAGTCTCTAGGAGGCACGGTGGCTGGGATCCCTGGTTCAATTCCCGGTCAAGTAAGTTTGTGGTGGGCAACATCGTATGCATATGTTTACTCGCGATACTTTTTGTTTCCGCTCAAATTCGCATTCCACCAATTCTAGCATCATCATTCACTTGCCTTAATCATCGTCTCCGGTAGCCCAAAGCACATAATGATGGGGTGTCAAACACAAATATTTTATACCTTATTAGTCTCACGTTCTGTTGGTACCTTCTTCCAGATTCTGCATAGAACTCTTTTTTCTGGGCCTGGAGATCCAAACCTACTTAGAGTTATACCTTTATTGACATTCACTACCTTGTTTCCCTGATATCAGTATGATATGAGCAATCTAAACTGCGGTATGATCGAGACTGCGTTGACACTCAAAGACTTAGATGCTGAAACAAGATCGCTCTTAAATATTAGGTGGACGTGCCGCTTACAAAGCAGGTAGAAATGCAATGTGTTGATTTTCTTTGTGAAGAGCAAGTCCACATTTCGACTGTGTGAAAAATAGTTTCTCTAATTCAACGTTATTCGCACAAACTTCTAAAAGTGTTTTATAAGTATCCAGGGCTATCATATATTTCCTTTATTTGAAAAATAAGAAATCGTTTTAAGAAAAGACCTTAAACATTCATATTAAAAGAAATGAAAAATGTAAAACTTAAGGGAAAATTAAGATCTAGCAATCATACTTCAGAGGTATGTTTAGGTTTTAACTAATGGAGAGTTTAGTTAATTTTCGCCATTGGGCAAGCCAAGGATAGAAGAAATAATCCGCTTCTAATTTTACATTCTAGCCAAGTAATCAAATATCCATCAATGCAAAAAGTAACGATTCAAGTTGTCTTGATTAGATCATTAAGATAGAGACCTCTGTTGATATGGAAACAGTTACATAAAAGTTAAACGAGCAAGATGCATAAGAAATACAATAGTAAAAAGGAAGAAATCACTCTCCCAAGCTGCTGCTCTTGTGTGAGATTTTTCAGGGCGAGGGCGTAGCTGAAATTAGCAATTGTAAAAAGTATCTCTTTTATTCTATTACCAAATTATAGTGTAATATAATCTTACCTCTAGCGATATCATGTTTAAACTACCAACGGTGGTACAAGGAAAGATCACCAATCAATATAACTTTTATCTCTTCTTCTTGTTCTTTAAGATTTAATAATCTATTAACTCAAAGCCTATTTTTTTCGTCCGAAATGCAAGAGAGGAAAAGAAATAAAAATTGTTGTAAGTAATATTTCTTTTTCGAAAGATTGAATCTTGTGAAACAGTGATTACGCACGATTAAAACGATATATACATCTTCATTTTCCTGCTAAACTGCATATTTATATATATACAGAAAAATATGTATACCACTCATTCTAGCTTTGGAACTTCTTGTATAAATTAAGACAAATTCTGACCAAAGCATATATTAACTAATAAATAATAGCGTTACAGATAATGTGTCTGATGAAGGCAAAGTCAATTTGCCGAAACTGTAACGCTATTATTTATTAGTTAATATATGCTTTGGTCAGAATTTGTCTTTTAAAAATATGTAACACAAAGAATTGTTTTGGTAAATCATAACGCTTTAAAATGTTGTGAAATGCTAATATTTTATTTTACTCATGTCCAGGGCCCGGATCTTGTTGACAAGTCAACTTTCTTTTGTTACGCATAGGACAAGGCAAGTTCAAATAAAAACATTATCCCTCAACTCAAGGTTCTAAAAGCATACTTTTTTTAGAGTCAACTTTTGGTCACTTTTTGCCGTTTTGAAGTTTCAGATCATTTTTTAATGTTTTAAGGTAACTTACGGTCCCTTTAGTCTTTTCCTTCTACATAAGGACATCTTAAAATGAACACTGTTTATCTATTTGAAAAATAAGAAGTTATCTCTTTTCCTGCTTCCAGTCTCTTGAAAACTGCATTCGTAGAAAGCTAATGAAAACTAAGCTGCAGCTGGTTGACGAGGGGTAGGGGTCGGTAGGTGGCCAAACGGACGGTTTGGGTTGTTGACCACAAAGGATGTAATCAAGTGAATAACTACAAAAAGAATCAGAAGACATACAAAGATTTTAAACAGAGTTTTAATCTATTATTCTTGTGTATACAGTCTACACTTGCAAACTTCTATATTCTTCAAGTGTGCTTCCTAGTTTCAACTCGAAAGTGAATTGATTCCTTCAGTACATACAATGCCGTACAATGGACTGCAACTAACTGGAACAACACTTTTGAAAATAAGTGAGATATGGTAATTAAAATCTAATAGATACTCAAAACATGTTAATGTTAACGAAATAAACGTTTTAAAAACCAAGTTTTAAGGTCAATTTTTGTGAACTTTAGGGTCATTTTACATGGATTTTAGTGTCATTTTATAGGTTACTTTTTAGAAAATTTTAGGTCATCAAGATCCGGGCCCTTCTCATGTCTTATTACGCATGTAGGAAAGTAAATCTATTCTTATGAAGAGAGTAAGAGGGAGTAAGCTACAGAAAAATAACATATTTTAGTCAACAAAAGATGTTTAGCAGACACATTTCCAACGAAAATAATTAAGACTTTTCAGTTACTGTAGAATTTGTAGCTACTTTTTCAAACGAATAATTGCTTTTCGTTAGTAAACTTTCCTTTCGTTAATATAGATGGTATTTTCCGTTTGAAATAGTTGTTTCTTTGATTTTTACGTTTACTTGCATTTTCTCATCCTTTAATTTTTTTTTACATTTAGCCGACGTTATTACACTGTTTTGTTGATGCCCGCACTGCCAAAATATGAAGTTCTGAGTATCATATCATAGATTTATATGTTAAATGTTTCGATTCGTAAAATGTGAATGGAGTCTAGTATCAAAATGAGAAATCGCAACTCTGCATTAATAAAGTGAAATGAATTTACTTCTGTCAGAAGACAGATTGTGACGTCTCTGCAGCTATTAGCAACATAGTTTATGACTCCTTCAGCATCACAACAGTATATAAATTTTAAATTCGGTGGTAAAGTCAAGAGAAGATACCCACAGAGGGAATTAACAAAAACACTATTTTAACAAGGGGTTGTTGAAGAGGTGATAAATGTTCAATTTGTTAGTTTTTTTTTCGGGAAGGGTGACGAATGAAACGTTACTATATCCATTCACAATATAACATTTCAGACCTTCTAAAAGGTGTTTTATCGTTTAAAAACACACTGATGCAGCTGCTCTAATTACGGCATATTACAGTACAGTGAACTCACTCTCATATAAAGTATTACCTGAAATGGCCAACAATTGGCATGCAAGCAAACGCTGTAATTAATTGTTTCTCAGTAATCGATGTCTTGTGACGCACTTAAGTTTGCTAGAACATGGGTTATTGCTTTCTCATCAGGTTTATATCAAGAACTCAAAATCGCAAAAATTGGACATTCGAGAGTTCACATCTTCAACGACGAAGGGTACTCTTTGACCTGAGATTGTCAACAAACACTGAGGTACTCTACGTAAGGAGTCAATCTTAGCAAATCTAGGGAAGTGCACAAACAAAGAGTGATTCGAAAGATAATTTTTGGTTAAGTGGGTGATTTACATCAATATACTTCCAAGGCTTCTTAACTCATTACTTCAATCGTTTCTACTCATCCACGAACAACGGGGATCTTGACTTGGCTCTGGCTATCAGATTGCAGAAATACCTTTGGACATGTTGATCAACAAAATCAAGAAGAGAAATGTAATTTGACAAGAGTTCTTTGTGTCGGGTTTGGCCCAAATGATTCTTTTGTATTCGTTCGTTGCCAATGATGGAGCATCTGTATCCCTCACAGGATACTTTTAAACCACCTCACCAATAATAGACGTGGGTGAGTTGAACATCTGTTTCCAACTTTTTAAAAAGGTACTTGGACAAATTCTGAAATCTAAGGATCACTTGAGATCGTTTTATCTGGAATTGTCCCTACTACTACTTAGGTGTACTTTTGATATCCAGTTCTCATGGGAACAAAGTATCAGATTGAGGATTGTCCTTTTCCAGGCAAGTCGTACGGACGGATGAGTTAAATGTTCCCTCTAAAGTGTACTTTACTGAATGCATAGCATATTCAAAGTTCCGTTCAGAAGAAAGATATAGATTCCCTAATCCTGCATAAAACGTAATAGAAAATCAATTCTTGAATTAACTTTTCTAATGGTATCCAAATATACAGTTATTTTTTATCATTATTGATTAAATGCCTCATTAATATTTTTCAGTGAGTGAAAATTTTTAATGTTGAATCTCGCTATCCAAGATTTGAAATTAGAAATGTTTCAGATTTTGGGGCTGGAAATGAAACGTAAAGTTACAATATGAGATTTTAATTTCTGTTCAGTAACCTGAATGGCTTTGCTGCTAATTTTCAGCTAATGAGGAAATATGGCTTGCGAATAACATCTTACGAAGCAAATCTTGTTAAGAAATATCATCATACTTTCAGTGTTTTGAAACTAAGTAATAGTTGCTAATGTATACTAAAATTATAAAATGCAATAGCAGAAGAAACTTCTACGGGAAATGTTTCGAAGTTTCTACCTTTGATATATATAAACAAATTAATAAATTGTTACTTCATAGAAAATGATGCAAGTTTCTCGATGTTTCTCAAGAACTGGAATAATTGGTTTGAAAGAAACTCTTAAACTTCGACATGAACTAAACTTATAATGGTACTAATATTTCTAGCATTCCTTCCTAAAAAATGAGAACGCAGAGAATTTCTTAACATACATGTAGGGTAATTTCAAAATCAACTTTAATAAGTTCTGTTCTGTTTTTGTTTAAAGCTTACTCTTAATTACCTATCGACCGAATAAACTCTAATTATTTTTCTTCCAAGTATTGCAGCTGCTCTTAGTAAGTTGAAATTCTAAAGTTATTTAATAACTTGTAATAACATGTGCTCTTCAGAAGAAAGGGAGGAAAAAGTTTTAACAAAATGTCGTTACAGAAACATGTCCACCTATTGAATTGAGCATAATGGTGGTTATGTCCATTAGTTGGTAGGCTAAATCTTAAACGTCATTAGCGATTTTGAAATCTTTTCCTTCAGTTCGAGATAATAGTGCAACCACTTGCTTTCTTTCTTCCATTACATTCTAATTATCTTGCATGTTATATGTAGTACACACGTAAATGGTTTGAAATTTGTAAATCCACATTTTATATGCACTAATGTGACTTTAAATGTGCTTCTGGGTTTTGCTTGTTTCGTATGGAACACAGAGATATTGAAGAATAAATTCCGACCCACTTTTAAAGTGTGAACAGTTTGAGATTGGCTGCTGTACACATAACGTGTAAGATCAACGCAGATATAAGCCGTTCCAGTTTTAGATTTTATCAGCTGACTGAAGTGGAAATCTGTTGATTATAACCACGTAATACGGTCGAGTGAGTTCTGTTTTAACTTATTTCTACAACAGTTGGTGTTTATATATTACGAATGCGTAATATGTTGTGGCCAGTCTCTTCCTTACCGTAAAGTATTCCAACTGCTTTGCAATCTTTTCAGCAGCAATTTTCTCATATTCCGTTGCGTCATGTAATGATTCTCATACTACTCAGTATATTTATTTCTTCACATTCGTCCTATGGACCAAATGTTGTTTTTGTAAAAATTACACAATTTTCTGAAACAGTAAATCTGCAATTCAAGTTGCCGGAACTGTTCAGTTAAATTTCCATAAATATCAGAATGAATTACAAAAGCTATCCTGAATCGTCCAACCACTACACCCTAAAATTATTAAACAGTTGTGGTAGTTCTGGAAACCAAATTCATTGCTTCTAGATCTTCTCTGATTGGTACACAGCATAGACTATTAATGAGTTATATGACTCTATTCTATCACAATTGTGAGTTGTTCTATAGATTGACGGTAGTCCATGCCATCTAAGCACATAAGCTGTGTTTTCTTAAAAAAGATATTTCTTTCATTTTGTTAACGGTTTCCGTGTATGTATACACTGGAATGTAGTTACACGATAATTAAAACGTGCATATTTATTTCAATTGATTTTAAATGTATTTTAAATACTCATTGTCAAGGAATAAAGCAAAATGAAATATCACTTTACGTTTAATCTGCATATTCACTTTTCGGTAGTTGAAAGTAAGCATATGTACTGTTAATGAATAAATACATACGAAACTGAAATAAATACCCCCAAAATACTGTATGATTTGACCCTGGAAACGCATTAAATAGGGCTCCTAGATGTCCCGATTTGACCAAGACAGTCCCATATTTACATCACAAGTCTCACCAAAAAGTGATCAAAGTTCCAAATATACTAATTTTCCTCAGAAACATCAGTTGATATCATTCGTGTAATAATAAACAAATCGCTTTTAAAAATCTATAAACAACTAACATAATAATCTGCTCCAGTTCACTCACTTTCGGGTTTGTTCAATCTTATTTAATTAATTCAAACATTTCATCAGGAAACAAAAACTGAAAAATGAAATGAAACCTTTAAGTTTTACGTCCCACGGTTATGACGGTGAGGCTAAAGGAGACGGTGATGATGAGAGATGAGTGAATTGGTGGAATGAAGGAAGTGGGAGGAAACGGGAGAACCCCGAGGAAACCCACGAGCACGGTGGTTGTCCACCACAAAGTCCACATGGCGCGAGCTGGGATCGAATCTGGGACCCCAAGTACCGGAGGTGAACGCTCTACCACTGAGCCACGGCGCCCCCTCATCAAGAAAGAAGTCCATAACTATGAATATACTATAAATGTTCATAAATTGTCCAGGGCTTAAATCTAGGAACGTGAAAGGGCTTCCGCTAGCAGTTATGGTCAAATTATATTCTCACAAATCACAATTCTTAGTATTATCTTCTTCTTTGAAATTGAATTTTTTATTCCCGAAGCATTGAGATAGAAAAGAAAAAAATTAATAATATTCGCCAATTTCATAAACAACTTTAATTTCAACACTTTATTGTTACAGATTTACACTGGATATAACGTACTAACACTCAATATAGTGTATGTCACGTTTTTAGTCGCAAAATTTCGGATTTTCAGTAATTTCAGCTATCTCTAAAGTTTCCAGCTTTCAACTTCTGAGTTACTATTTCTTTTACCATTTCTTTGGAACAAAACAAATAACATAAATGTATTTATATTAAATGGAAAAGTGCAAGATATGCACTTTAACTTAGAAAAAATGTTCCATTATGCCATTATGTGTACAATAGTAGATGTAACTATTGAAGAACGAGTATTCAGTTATTTACCCTTTCCTTAGAAATTAATCATACTCGAACGTTCATATTAATAAAATAAATTTGGAGATCGGATGCAGTGTACACAAAGAAATTTTTTCATGATCATTTTCATTATTTCAGGCTTTTATTTGGAATATAATAGAATGAAAACGTGAGCCAAATCTCAAGCAAGAATGAAAGCATTATTGTTTTATTTGAGGGAGACATCACTTCATGGATTGCCAGAAGTTGTACAGAAGAGAAGAACCTTCATTGATAGGTAAGCAAAGCGAACTAATAGTAAATTAGAGCCTTTCTTTTTCGTCTTTTTCCTGTGATCGCGTGAGGTTTGAGTCGGGGGTGTTGCTGTGGCCCCTCTTGAGGGTCCTTACTGAAATTTTTGGAGGATCAGTGGCCGAAGAATGAAAAATATGGGACTCTTAAGACGACATTTTGGCTATAGTTAAGTAGTTTGTTGATTAAATTCTAGAAACTGACTTCTGTTTCCTTGGGTGTGTGTTGTGGACATAGCTCAAGAAGTGATCAGTTTCTATGTCACTCACTCTTTCATTACTTAATACATTGTGTTGAGTGTGAAGTGGTTATGTGCTCTTGTATGTTGATGACAAAAGGAAGGATATAGAATCTAATAATAATAATAATAATAATAATAATAATAATAATAATAATAATAATAGTACTCGACGAGAAATGGGTAGAGTATGCGCTTATACTATGGGAGAGCCGGATTCGAATCCCAGTGGGAGTTCATGTGGTTTGGATTCTACCATAAGCTGAAGTTTAACGTCTCATATAACATCGGTGCTGAACGTAAGGATAAACAAAAGCGAATGAAAATAATAATAAAAATTCCTTTTCTGCGATGACGAATGAATAACCAGAGCGCCCATGATGTGGGAGGCAAGGATTTTCATCCTAGTATAAGCTCATGTGGTTCGGATCGCACTTATGCTATACGTGCACCTTTCATATAACCTTGTTGAATGTGACACTAACATAAAAATGGAATAAAACTTAAATTATTATTATTATTATTATTATTATTATTATTATTATTATTATAATAATAATAATAATAATAATAATAATAATAATAATAATAATAATAATAATAATTCGTTCGCCTGACGACGAATGGATAGCGCACGCGATATGATGTGAGATACCCGGATTCAATTCCCAGTGGGAGCTCATGAAGTTCCGGTTTAACTTAAGCTGCAGATGCACGTATTATATAGCCTCAGTGCTCAACGTAACATTAGTCTAATATCGAATGAAAGTAATAATAATAATAGTAATAGTAATAGTAATAATAATAATAATAATACATTTACCCGACGACGAATATCGTTGCTACCAAAGTGAAATGAAAACAATTTCAATTATTAATCGAACTTGCAGAAACACATACACACACACATTCGTGAGCACACCAATAATTGACTACCTTGAAAGTAGTAGAGAAGAGACATTTGAACATGACACCACTAAAAATGCTAACTTAAATATTGTTTAAAATCTTAGTTTCGCTTGTGGAATAGGCGTGTGGGCTAGTAACCAGGAAACAATATTACGGAAGGAATTATTTCCTGATATTGATATTCTATATATTGATACAAGACAAAAATCGAATACCGAATTGTTTGGGGAAGGTTAAAAAAAGTCGATTTAAATAAGAGTTGGAAATTAATCGATATTATTTGCCGAGCCTAATGTAGTTACGAAGAAGAGACCATACCAAAGTATAAAACAGCTCTCCCAAGGGAGAGAAATTTTTAAAATTTCCATGTTGCGCACCAACCTATGGTGGAGGTGGAGAAAGAAGAAAAATGCAAACGTATTCAAGAAATATTATAAAACTGTAAAGATGCGTATAGCAACTACTATTAAGAAGTAGGTGAATAATAAAAATGTTAGTATCCTTTCATTATGCCTCAAAGTTGTTATTTACTCAACTATTATAAGTAATATAATTTAAGTAAATCTAAGAAAATATTTTTCCAGGAAAACATTTGTTCTTCAAGAATTTACAATTTCGTTAGGATTTGACCAAGTTGCACTTACTCTGGTTTTAATATATATTAAGTAATCGATAAAAATTGCATCGAAAACTAAACACATATTATCATCATTACCATTATTATCGCACAAGACACTAACTTTAATCTTCAACTCCTCCATTGCAAATATTTCAATGAAGAACTATGTGTGCTTATATTTTTACACGTAAAAGTTCTAAAAGCACACAGATCTTCACGTTTTCAAATCTGGACGAAAGTGTTTCAGATACACTTAATAATTTCCATCATAAATCGATCCAACTTCTCTTCTCCTATGTGTCATCTTTATGAGAATCACTAAACCAAGCTATATCTTCATTATGATAACTATCTCCATGACAATCTCCACGTGCTCTCACACATCCTAATTGATGTTTTCTGCATAAACACAAGTTGTTTGAGCATAGTTTCGTACTAGACATTTTACACATGCATAGTACCATGTTCAAAATATCATGGGGAGCTGGCTCAAGATCAATCATAACAGGCTTATATATCTCCCTTTTTTTCCATTGGAGTTTTCGGGACGATCAGAAGAACGTACAAATTCTTGCTACTCCAAAGGTTGCAAGTGCACCCGAACACAATGACAGACTGTTTAGTGTTCAGTTGGATGAATCTTTAGCGGTGGTAATTTTAATAATCCTGTAGCTATGACCTTCAAATATGTCTAATAACGCAGCAAAGTTAAGGAAATTTTAAACTTTTCCGCCATATAAAAAAAGCTAACAATTTCAGACCTGTTTCTTTAACTTTTGATGCCATCTGGGTTCGCCCAGAGTAGACCTAACTTTCAGCTGTACTTGTTAGATTTAAATTTATTGACCACAATTTGTTTAGCCAGTCTAAATGGTGCAGATGTATCAATCCTCTAATTGCGTGTATTGCGAGTAATCCATTTGATAGATCATCAGTAAGGTCTTCTTGTATGACTAGAATTGGGATGAATTTCATTTTTCTTTCTTCTTTGTCCAACTTTTGATCACATAAAAATATCACAGAGATTTGAATGAAAGCGATGCACCCTTAGCAGTACATCCGTATCATCTGCCACAAGGACTGAACTTTTAGTAGCAGAGAGCTCTAGTGCTGAACATAATATCAATGTGTTGGACTCACCACCAGCTTGCTTGATGCAATGACAATCCCTTGTCACGTAATAACTGAGAAGCGAAATTAATATTATTTTATTCAAACGATTAGCAGGAAAAGTAGGGAGGTGATTTTCGAAAACGTTTCTGCCCTACTGTCCATGCGCAAACTGGTCCGGTTCCAGTCCCAGTCCCGATAAATGTTACAGTTCTAGTTTCTGTTCTTATTCCGTTTCCGACTCCTGTCGCGACTGCAGTTCATGTTCCACTTCCGGTACCAGTGTCGGAGCAGACTACGCAACAGCTATGATTATAGCAGAAAGGCTGTAGCCTTTTGAAACCGCTTTATTGTTGTGGGAACATGACTGTAGCAAGACGTATGTTTAAAAATAGTTATACTCATGCGCAGAAACATTACTGTTCCGACTCTGGTTCCACGTACACACAGTAGGAGACCACGCTACAACTATGAACATTGCAAAAAGACTGTAGCCTTTTACATCCGCTTCTTTGATGCGAAAAAAGGCTGTAGCATACGTTTCAAATTACATGACACGCATGCGCAGAAACATTAAAGTTGCGACTCTGGTTAAAGTTGCACACGGATCAGACTACGCAACAACTATAAATATAGGAGAGCCGATTTTGTAGCCTTTTACGATTATGTCCTATTATGAAGATTACACAAGAAAGAATACAGCACAAGAGCAACACACTACGCAATACATATTCCAACTCCCAGTCTAGAAAGGTTATGACCGCATGCAGAAATGCAGAATCGGTGGCATTTTTTCATTCCCTAAATAACATACAAAGTCTACCCTTTTTGCTCGTTCACTATTTTACGACAAAAATAGTGAAGCAAAGACTAAAACACATACATACATAGGCCTACATACTCACAGTTTTCGGAGTAGTTGATGACGCATTCGCAGTAAAATTAAAGTTCCATTTTAGAACAAATTATATGCATGCGCGGAACAATTACAGTTCCGAATCCGACTCCTGTTGCAGTTGTGGTTCCATTGCCAGTTCCGATTCCGATTACACACACGAGCAGCAGCAGACTAATAACATAGAAGAACGAGTATGACATTGGCTGCGACCTTTTGTAGCCTTTTATACTATGACCTATTGTACAGATTACAGAAGAAAGTTTCAGCACAACACCAACCGACTACGCAGTACACATTCCAACACCCAGTCTAGAAAGGTTATGTGAAGAAATGCAGAAGCGGCGGCATTTTTGTAGTCTTTTACGACCATTTTTTCAAAACTATGACTCTAAATATCATACATAGGCTACCAGTTTTACTCGTTCACTCTTTTAAGAAGAAAATAGTAAAGCAAAGATTAAAACACACACACCTATATATACACACACACAGTTTACAGAGCACTTGATGGTGCATGCGCACTAAAATTAAAGTTCCAATTTAGTAGAAATTACACGCATTCGCAGAAAAAGTACAGTTTCGATTCCGACTCCTTTTTCAGTTCTGGTTCCAATGTCAGTTCGATTGCGATAACACACAGGAGCAGCAGCAGACTACGAACATAGAAGAACGAGTATTCCATTGGCGGTGGCGTTTTCGTAGCCTTTTATGATCACTTCCTAAGACTACGTCCTATTGTAGAGATTACACAAGAAAGGCTACAATCATTGTTAGACTACGACACAAGAGCAAGCGACTAACCAACCCCTACAGAGGGCTATAACATAGAACTATGAATACATATTCCAACTGCTATTGAGCATAGTAGATTTTATATTCAGTCTATGCTACGACATGCAGGAATGAAGAAGCGACATCACTTTTTGTAGGTTTTTACAATTGATTTTCTCAAGACTATGACCCTAAATAATATATAAAGTCTGCCCGTTTAGCTTGTTCAGTGTTTAACGACGAAAACAGTGAAGCAGAGATTAAAACCCACACACACATACATACTCACAGTTTTCGGAGCAATTGATGACGCATGCGCAGTAAAATTAAAGTTCCAATTTAGTAGAAATTACATGCATGCGCGGAAAAAATACAATTCCAAGTCCTACTTCTGTTCCAGTTGTGGTTCCATTGCCAGTGTCGGTTCCGATTACACACACGAGCAGCAGCAGACTACGAACATACAAGAACGAGTATGATATTGCCGGCGACCTTTCTGTAGCCTTTGATGAATATGAAATATTGTAGAGATTGCACAAGAAAGGCTACAGCACAACAGCAACAGAATACGCAGTACACATTCCAACTCCCAGTCTTCAAAGGTTATGATCACATGCAAAAGTATAAAAAGGGCAGCATTTATTCTGCCTTTTACGACCATTTTTTAAGACTATGACACTAAATATCTTACGTAGTCTACGCGTTTTACTCGTTTACTATTTAACGACGAAAATAGTGAAGCAGAGATTAAGATACACATACACAGTTTTCGGAGCACTTGATGGCGCATGCGCAGTAAAACTTAAGTTTCATACGAATGCGCAGAAAAAATGACTGTAAACTTCACACATCTGATAACGTGAAAGAAGATAATTCTGACAACCAGGAGAATACAGATGAGGACAGTGATGAAGATTTCTAACCAGATATGATCGTGCAGGAAGTTTAATACAGTCTTACGAAAAGAAAATCGAACATGTTTTATGTATCTTATCCAAAACGTGTTGTACTTAGGACTCACAAAATGTATAATGTAAATAACAGTATTAAGTTAAAAGTAATAGTTATTAGATACTAAGTTTATAATAGCATTATATACACACAGTACAATATACCTTTGTAGGTTCTTATATCTACGAATAGTATGCGTATTAGAGCTTCGTGTCAGAATGGATGTTTCAATTACATACAGATCTTCATACGAGAGAAATATTCATTTTATTGAGCAGAGATATCAAAAGGTTCGATTGCCTTGGTATTATTTGGTATTCCCTGAATCATCCGAATGACGGACAATATCAGGAGATTACCCGTTCTTCATCATCAGGATGTTATTGTGTCCGTCATCCGGATACTCTCCATCTTCATCACACGGGTTATATAACTAATCCGCATTTTATCCACGTCTGTTATCCGGATATGGTGGTGGGAAAGAGACGGAGGGGGCGAAAGAGACTACAATTAATGGATGATATTAAAACAGAAAGATCATACGCGAAGACGAAAAGGTTAGCGGAGGATCGTGGAGCATGGAAGCTTCTCAGCTGCGGCAAGTGACCTGCCAATAAAGGCAGAATACCTATGATGATGATGATGATTATGTTATCCGGATATTACCCGTTGTCCAGATATTGTATGTCATCCGGATGTGTAGTTATTCGGTATCCAAATATACTTTTACTCTTTTCCTAAAATCTATATCACAACTTTTCAATTGAGTCAGAGTCATCTGTTGCCAATCGTGCAAAACGTTTGACAACACTTCAATCTAAAAAAACTACGCCTTGCAGTACATAAAATGCGATAACTCCGTGATTTTTAAAGAAAGAACAATGAGACTTGGCTCGTTGGAAAGATCTTGAAATGCAGTATTGCGTTTGTTTGAAGCTCTTTTTTTCTTTTGTAAATGTAGCCTTTCCGTAGTTATTTAGCGTTAAATACAAGAATTGTATGTCGAATAAAGCTTTCTTTTCACTTTGAGGTGCCATATTTCAAAATGGCGGCCGTATATAGCATATATTGATTACCTCCTGCAATTCTCCTTTTCCTGCAATAGCAGGCAACCAAAAAAGTTCTGCGGTTGAGTTTTTTCAGATTTCGAATGGCGTTAGACCAAACGTAAATTTTGTTAAAAATATATCAGTGTGGCAAACTGCAAATAAGGGAATAAAACAAATTGATAAGAATGACAATTTTATTATCGTGATGGAATTGATGACATCAAAAGTTACAAAATGATCTTACTTAAGCAGTTCAAGCAAGATGAATGGCAAGAAACAGATATCAGAGGCAAGCATTTCTCCCCTTCCCCCAAAAAAGACTCTCATAAAAAAGAAAAAGTTACATAATGTAAAATTTTAATATAAAAGATTAACACCACTAAAACAAAAACATAATAAGGGACACCAGTAGTGTAGCAGACTTGCGGCCCTCCCATGCAAGACAGAGATGGGACAATAGTTGTAATCCCTATGGTGATAATATTATTATTATTATTAAAAAGTCGTTTCCTTTTCAAAATTTCTGACTCTACCTAAGAGCATGTCGGCATATAACGGTCATGTTTGCATGTTTTGTCAATGAGCGGTCCCAAAGGCCAATACGGATGGAGAGAAACAAAAATTTTTTCTTATGATAAATTATAGTTCAAATTTCGAAGCACCTGCTTTAGCACGTGCTTTTTTGTTTCTTTTTTCTGGGAATAGAACAGTTTTGTCACTTAAGAAATTACATCATATAATATTACAAATTTGCAAGTGGATATATTTACATTGGAATTTGTTTTAATAAAATTATGATTAGAAGACATCATTGTAAAAAGAAGTTTTATTTCTTCATCCATCGCAAGTCTTAGGGTCTCCCTGTATTTCACCCCCCCCCCTAATATCGATATCGAAAATTTCGAATATGTTCATATATTTGCGAAATCGAATATTGATATGTGATAATATAGATATCGACGATAGCGATATAACGACATATCACACAGGCCCAAGTTCGAGAAGTGATGATTCAAATATATTGGAATCAACATTCAAATTCTAAATATGTTCTCCATTTTCATATGCAACGAGGAGGGGAAGAGTATAAACCCGAATAGAAATTTTAAGCCAAAAGAAATGTTAAAATAAAAGTAGGTTTTCCATTTTCTCTTAGTATAAAAATATTAACAGAATACTACTACTGTAATTTATCTTTTACTTCTGTTTCTGATTATCATCACAAATGAGCGACAGTATACATACTTTACATAATATAGCAACATACTCACACTGGTCTACAGTGGATTTTTTACAGAAACGAAAGTAGCCAATCTTTATAGATTTTGAGGCGCTGAACACGAATATCACACTTAAATTAGCTGGTAGCTCAGGGTTGCCAGTAAATGTGGAATTTACCTAAAAATTCATGTTTTTATCTTGTTAGGATTTACTCAGGAACGTATAATTACGTCCCTATTTATCGTTGCTGAATGCGTTATACATCTTTCTATTCATCGATGACAGTAAGTTTTGAAAATTTAACAATCATTCCGGTAAGCGGTACCGTTGGGAAATTATATACCCATCTATTCGAAGGTATCCCTTTTTTAGAGGAACATCCGATTTTTTATTTTTTTACTGGCAACCCTGCAATAGTAAAATTATAATTTATATTTAAAAAGTAACCTGTTAATATTGAGAATGTTCTCTGCAAATGTCGTCAGGATCGAAGCGTGCCGAACTGTGAAAAAATATTATCCCTTCTACCGAAATGCCGAAATTTTACATACCTTTACAACATGTACATTAAAAATGTAACATTGACTTCCGTATACCGAACATAACTCTAGGACAATACATTCAGACAACTTAACTATCATTTCGGTAGTCTCTACTGGGGTGGGGGATTTTATGTACGGAAATATTGCATGAAAAATTACCTTTCTGCAAAATTCCGACTGTTTTCTTCCTACAGCTGGCAATCCTGTAATAAATAATTGGAAAGAATGCTGAAAATGTTATTCTAAGACTGGTAACATTATGTGCCATCAAGAAAACCGAACTGAGAATAAATATTATCCTTTGAACTGAAATACCGCAAATTTCTCCTGCCTACTCCATTTTTGGCCAAAAAAAATTGGTCCTCGGACCTTCGTTATTGCTGCAAAAAAGTAAATAGTACACAAATTTATTGCCAAGGATTAATGAATGCACTAACCTTCAGTGAATGCGCCGTTTCTTTGCCTTCCTCTTGTAGGTTGTGTCTGGAGCATACCTCTGTAGCGTCCAGCAGAAGTCAGCCAACATTGCGTATGTGCATGGGAAATGTACTTGTAATGATATTAGAATATACTTAATTCTAAACGAAGACCGTTTATATTCAATTCGAAACGGAATATAACACCAATGTTTACACAAAATCGATATATGTGACTTCGTTGTTTTAAAACAGAGGTCATCTCGAATTTTGATTTGACTCGGTATAATCAGATATTATTTACAATATAATTTAAAATCCCATGAAGCCGCGATTTACATTTTGGGCGGTAAATCTAGAATAATCGCAAAGCAAGTAACATTAGGTTTCAGCATCGGGAAAATTTTACAACTCTACATGCTTACCAGAATAACATTTCAGAATAAATTAGTCACATTGCTATGTGTGAAGTCATCAAGAACCAACTGTGTAGCTTAAAATATATTACTTGGTGGATTTAACTAGAGAAAATATACATAACAAATTACTTCCAGAAATAATAACCACGGATGGCATTATCTTGTATTCAAACAATGAGTATTTTTCCGCACTAACGCTATAGAGTAAACCACAACACTCACAACATGCTACTTCAAAGTATCAGCGTTCTTTGACAAGAATCGTTTCCTTCCGTGGCCTTCATTTTCATTACTGCCACACATACTAAAAACAATATGTTGTCGAAAAGTGAGGATATTTGTACTTTAAATTTTACAGTTTTTCCTCGTTTTGGGTCTGTTGGAACCACTGTGAATTGTCCATACTTCTTACTTGCTGTACGTGCCATTTTCAGTTTCCCCTCCCAATGTTCTTGATTGTCTCTTACCAGGTTTGCACGTCAACCACTGCTAGGGTTTGATCCGAATCGATATCCACTCCCAATAGTGTCTTCAGGTCTTGTACACTATTCCTGAAACTTTGCTTCACAAGAATGTAAACAATTTTATAGCGTTTTTTATCCTCTGAACATTTCCAAATGTACAGCTTGGTTTCTACGTGTTCGTCACAACCATGTCATGTTGCCTACAGAAGTCTTTAAGCATTTGACCCCGTTTATTTATTCTACCTAGTCCAAATGGTCCCACCACATTATTCCCTGCCCCTTCTATTAATACGCTTTTAAACTTTCCCATAAGTATGATGTTGGCCTTACCTCTCTCTTCCTGGTGTAATATGTCTCTAATCTCATCATATAATACTCCTACTTCATTGTGATCATGGCGGTTATTGGCATATTCACTTGTACTATCACAATATCTACTGGTTTAGCACTTCGTTGTACAAACATAAAGTGGTTACTTCAATTGTACTTTCATTACACTTCTTCCTACATCGTTCCTCAGTGCTATCGCGACACCATTCTCGGCATGAAAGGCAGCCAAACAGAATTTTGTGTAATTTTCTGATACTGTGTCACCTCTTTTGACCACCTTACTTAACTAGATAATACTATATTCACATTGCATTTGTCCATTGCCATTTTTTGATTTTCAAGTTTACTCACACGTCGTAGTCCGTAGGTTCCAGGTTCCTAGGCGGAAATAAAAAGTTATTATTATTATTATTATTATTATTATTATTATTATTATTATTATTATTATTATTATTATTATTATTATTATTATTATTATTATTATTATTATCGCCTCTGATGATTTTCCTGGAGTGGTTCTCACCCGGAGATCCGAACGGTGGACTATTTTACCTCCGGAATGTTTTACCTCAGGAAGAACCATCATTATACATAAGGTAATTGTGGGGAACTCCGACACTTGATAGTTAGCAACACTGTAACTTGAAGGACTGTAGTTGAAGGACAATAAAAGATAACCGATTATCGAGGTTGATGAAGGAAAGCTTTAGGACGTGTTGTGGAAAGTCTCGCCATTACAGTTGAATTTACTGGGATAGAAGGGGGAACAAAAAGATCAGAGGTGAGTTCATGCATCCGGAATTGTGTGTATTATAAAATTGTGATACTGAAAGGTAAGTAGTGCTATCAAGATCATTGCGAGTTGTTGTTTATTGCGCATTGTGTGGTGGCACAAGCTCCATGCTGAGTAATGGGGTACAAATCATTTGCCCGTGTAGTGTTGCTAAATACACCTATAATGTACTAAATTGAAGACGTGCTATTATGGGGAACTCCGACATAGGAAAATCGGGGAACTTCGACTCTTCGTGAATGGCAATGTTTTTTGGCCTTAGATGGATACTTAAGCAACACGCTTAAAATCGTGTATGGTGTGTTTTTCAGGGTTCGAATATGATAGGGAACTATAAAAGAAAATCATCGAAATGGCAGTGGACTGTTGAGAAAATGAGTGCTGCTATCGACGCAGTGAAAAATGACATTTCTTTCGCTACTGCTGCTCATGCATACGACGTTCCCAGGAACACACTGAGAGACAAAATACGCTCTGGGTATCCTCGTCCAATATTAGGAGGACACATGACCTTTACAATTGAACAAGAGAAGGAACTCGAGGAACGTCTTTGTCGATTAGATTCATATGGCTATGGATTAACGATTAATGATTTACGTCACGTAGCCTAACAGTTCACAGATAAACATAAGATACCACAACAATTTAACAAAATAGCTCAGATGGCAGAATATGAGTGGGTTCATTCATTCCTGTTTAGACATCCAAAACTTGGTGCACGGAAAGCCGAAGCTTTGTCATTCACTCGTGATGATTTACATTTGTGTATGAAACCAAGTAACATCTTCAATTGTGACGAGTCAGGGTTCCAGCTTCTTTATATACCAGGAAAGGAATATCAGTAAGGGAAAAAAAGGAGGTTCATTCTCAAACAAATGCAGAGAAGGGGAAACTGTTACTGTTGCAGCTTGT
Organism: Thermobia domestica; assembly: GCF_964235325.1. NCBI lineage: Eukaryota > Metazoa > Arthropoda > Insecta > Zygentoma > Lepismatidae > Thermobia > Thermobia domestica. Next base: position 244,696,102 of record NC_137456.1, on the reverse strand, counting down.
GTATCAGCCACTGAATAATTCTCACCACCATTCATTATTATGAAAGGGAAGAGAAAGAAGGAATAATTTCTACTAGGAATGCCACCAAGAACAAAAGTAGGAATGTCAGAGACAGGTTACATGACATCCTACATTTTCGCCAAATTTCTCGAATACCTCGCCTCTTACAAACCAGAAGGGCCAATTTTGTTTGTGTTAGGCGGTCTTGTGTTCCACTGCAAGGATGTGCATGTTCTTGAACATGCATTGGAGTATGATATTCATACGATTTGCCTTCCTCCACATGCTACGCACAAAATGCAGCTCCTAGAAGTTCCATTTTTAAACCCCTTATGCAGTATTACAATGATGCATGTAAGCTGTTCGTATATGCTCTTCCAGGAAAACCAATCACAGAAATACACTTTGGACATCTTCTCAACAAAGTTTGAGTGACCTCATTCATTAAATGACAATCTTCAAAGGGACACCGTTGAAGGAAAAGCAAGTAGTGTTCCTTCAACTTTACAGGCAACTCCGTCTATTACTTTCCATGACTTGACCCGTACACCTACAAAAAACAGTGATTCGTCTCAAAGGGAAAAAATTGTGGGTAACTTCGACATGTTGCGTGATTTACTTTTATATTTTTCCCCACAGTTGTAGGTATGCTACATGTACGGTTACCCTGTCATCCATTTGTTAAATAATGTACTTCAACTGTAACTATAAAACACTGTTGTAAAGAATTGCACTTTTCTGTTTTTGCTAAGAAACCACTTACCATGTCTGAGTTCCCCACAATTCCCTTATTCTCCTGAGTAGTAGAAAATGGATCGATCTGGGCCAACATAGAACAGCATCAGACAACTCACAAGCCCCTGGGAAATTGACCACCGTACACCGTGAGCCCACGGTCTTTTACGACCTCCATTTTAGGGGTGAATTTGTTCCCTTGTATGACCACTTTTAGGGGGTGTATTCGTTCTCTTTTACGAGCACATTTTAAGGGGTGATCTCGTTCCCTTTTATGAGCATATTTTCCAACCCCTATTTTAACATAGCAGAAATTACACTGAGACTATGAACACACAACAGAACAGATAATACATAAGACTCGTTCCCTTTTATGAACACTCTTTCAGGGGTGTATTCATTCTCTTTTATAAGCACATTTTCCAACCCCTATTTTAACATAGCAGAAATAAGCTAATAAGAGAGCATGGCTTATTTTCCAACCCTTATTTTAACATAGCAGAAATTACACTGAGACTACATAACACACAACAACCTCCATTTTAGGGGTGGACTCCTTCTCCAACCCCTTAGCATAAGACTATATAACATAGCAGTTACGAACACATAGTAGAGCAGATAATAAACTCAACAACCTCCATTTTAAGGTGTGTTCATCCCCTTTTATGAGCATATTTTCCAACCCCTATTTCAACATAGCACATCAGACAGAGACTACGAAACATAGTGAAGATTAGATAAGAGTACATAACATAACAAGGGTGTATTCATTCTCTTTTATAACCACTTTTTAGGGGGTGAACTCGTTCCCTTTCATGAGCATATTTTCCAACCCCTATTTTAACATAGCAGAAATTACACTGAGACTATGAACACACAGCAGAGCATAAGAGTACGTAACACACAAGGGTGTATTCGTTTTTCAACCCCTATTTGAACATAGCGCATCAGACAGAGACTACGAAACATAGCAGGGGTGAACTCGTTTTTACGAACACACAGCAGAGATTATTTTCTTTTACGGGGGTAGCAACACCCCCAACATAGCAGAGAATAGGGGTGTATTCGTTTTGGATTCCACCCTTAATTGAACATAGCAGAGAGTACGTTCCCTTTTAAGGGTGTACTCGTTCTAATGTAACATAGCTGTTGGCCTATTTTTCAACCCCTATTTGAGCATAGTCCATTTTTAAGGGGTAAACTCGTTCTAACCCTCTATAGTAAATATAATCATTTTAGGAGTGAACTTGTTCTAACCTATATTTGGACATAACAGAGATTATTTAAAGATTGCAGAGGAATGCAAACTTCCGTGTTTTGTTATCAGTTACATAATAACTTCCGCCATATGTAAATAATTCTCATTACGTCATTCATCCGGATTTTAAAAACATTGAGCTAGTTTTCTCTTTAACAGACAGTACGGTCATTCAACGATAGGATTGAGAAAAAGGAATCCCTGAACGTAATGTAATCAATCACAAAGGTATAAAAAAGAGGGGAATCCCCGAGCATGACTCATACCTATTGCGCAATATGACGTAATGCGATCACACAGGTATAAAAGACTGACCGAGATGTTTTTTTGTAATCACTTCCTGTTTGGTGTTTGAAGTGTAAAGTTCAGATATTAATATTATTAGTGTGGTTTTGTTATTAGTGTGGTTTATTATTAGTGTGGTTTTGTTTTCTTTTGTAGGTAAGACATTTTATAATAATAATATTATATTATAAAAACTCACTTCAGAATTATTATAGTAACACTGAGTTATTTTTTAAAAATGGCAACAAAAAGGTTAAATCAAATACTATCAATTCACCAACTGATACTCTATTTAATAATAATTTGAAAAAAATCATTTTAAAATGTGATACTGTTTTAAATGAGGATAGTGGATGTTTTTTAAATAATAAAAGAAAAGACTGTTTAGATATATTAAAACAAGAACAAACTAAGACATCGTTTAAAGTAATTTTTTCTTTGGCTACAACTTTTGTAAAACCAGTAGATTTAGAAACATGTAGATTCTTTGTAAATAGTGGTAACGAAATTATTTTACCGAGTACAGATGTGAATTCTATAATAGAAAAACTATTTAATAAAATTTTAGTTGAACAAGAAAGTAGAGCAATTAAGAAATCAGGGTGGTCTTTATGTTCTGAACCAAACCATCACTTAGAAATTAAGATCAGTAAATATGATCCTCTGTCAGCTTCATCATTTATAAAATTACCTCAATGGATTTTATCTAAAAAGAATTGTGTTCTAAATATTCAAAATAATGATAATAGATGTTTTATGTACTGCATTCTAGCTGCGTTGCATCCAGTAAAAGAACAACCAAATCGTGTAAATAATTACATACAATATATTAATACTTTATTACCATTATTTGAAAAAACTAATATAAAATTCCCAGTTGAAGTAGAACACATAAGCAAATTTGAACATATGTATAATTCTGTATTTACTAAGGAACAAATTTCCATTAATATATATGGCATTAATTATGATAATGAAACCATTTTTCCGTTACGTATAAGCGAAAACACATGTGTAGATAAACGTATAGATTTACTGTATTGTGAAGAAAATTGCAACAGTCATTATTGTCTTATAAAAAATCTCAATGCGTTATTGAAAAGTCATAAAGAGAAAACTTAAGTAAAATTGCCTCAATGGATTTTATCCAAAAAGAATTGTGTTTTAAATATTCAAAATAACGATAATAGAAGTTTTATGTATAGTATTCTAGCTGCTTTATATCCCGCAAAAGATAATCCACATCGTGTGAATAATTACATACAATATATTAATACTTTATTACCGTTATTTGAAAAAACGAATATAAAATTTCCAGTTGAAGTAGAACACATAAGCAAATTTGAACATATGTATAATTCTGTATTTACTAATTAACAAATTTCCATTAATATATATGGCATTGATTATGATAATGAAACAATTTTTCCGTTACGTATAAGCGAAAACACGTGTAGATAAACGTATAGATTTACTGTATTGTGAAGAAAATTGCAACAGTCATTATTGTCTTATAAAAAATCTCAATGCGTTATTGAAAAGTCATAAAGAGAAAACTTATGTAAAATTGCCTCAATGGATTTTATCCACAAAATGTGTTATAAATATTGAAAATAACGATAATAGATGTTTCATGTATAGTATTCTAGCTGCGTTGCATCCCGCAAAAGAACATCAACATCGTGTGAATAATTACATACAATATATTAATACTTTATTACCATTATTTGAAAAAACGAATATACAATTCCCCGTCGAAATAGTACACATAAGCAAATTTGAACATATGTATAATTCCGTATTTACTAAGGAACAAATTTCTATTAATATATATGGCATTAATTATGATAATGAAACAATTTTTCCGTTACGTATAAGAGAAAATACACGTGTATTTAAACATATAGATTTATTATTTAAACTCTCATTATTGTTTAATTACAAATTTAAATGGTTTAGTTAGACATCAGTTAGGTACTCACCAAACATTTATTTGTAGACGATGTTTAGTGTCTTTTTATAACAAATCAAAATTAGATGAACATGACAAATTATGTAAAGAACACAGTCCAACCAAAATTAACATGCCGACACAAGGAGAAGTTTTAAAATTTCGAAATTTGAAATCGTTATTACAGAATGATGTGATAATAGTTGCAGATTTTGAAAGTTTATTAAAACCTATAAATAAACAAAGTGGATCGCATACAATACAAATTCAGCAACATATACCATGCAGTTTTGGTTATATTGTATGTTGGAGTAACAACTATATGAAATCAGATTTAGTTATTTATCGGGGAGAAAATGTATCGATGAAGTTTATGTCTGCTATGGAGAATGAATTAAGAAAAATCATAAACATCTTAGATCAACAAAAACCATTAATACCATTAAATAGTTCTCAGTTACAGGAGTTTAACCTATCCACTGAATGCTCTGTTTGCTATATTAAATATACGAGTAACAATAGAAAAGTTAAACATCATAACCATTTAACTGGTCAGTATATTGCCACGGTGTGCAACAATTGCAATTTACGAATTAAACGTCAAAGTAATTTTGTCCCTGTCTTCTACCATAATTTGTCTGGGTATGATGCGCATTTATTTGTGAAAGAATTAGGTTGCACCCCTGGCAATATTTCTGTAATTGCTGAAAGCACTGAGAAATACATCACATTCTCTAAGCACTTTAATTTTAATGGTAGACCTATCGAGTTACGTTTTGTAGACCTATTTAAATTCCTGCCGTACAGTCTCGAAAATTTGGTGTCAAAATTAAAACCTGAGCAATTTGTCTATACAAAGCAATATTTTTCTGATGATAAGTTCCCTTTAATTCTTCGTAAGGGAATTTATTAAATTACAGAACAAATTTAGATACATTTAATGAAATTGAATTTCCTGAAAGAGAGGCATTTAATAGCAAATTGAATGGAACACAAATTTCCGAGACTGATTATCAATATGCAAAACTGATTTGGCGTGTGTTTAAATGTGAAAATTTAGGGGACTACCACTATCTATATTTAAAATGTGATGTACTTCTCACAGCAGATGTGATGAAGAATTTTAGAAAGACATGTTTAAATGCTTTTTGCATTGATCCGATTAATTGTTTTACTGCACCTGGGTTGGCATGGCAAGCCATGTTATATAGAACAAAAATTGAACTTCAACTTTTATCAGATATCCATATGTATATGTTTGTAGAAAAATCGATTCGCGGAGGTGTTACTCAAGCTGTGTTAAGATATGCCAAAACTAATAATCCTTATGTACATGATTTTGATGCGGAAAAAGAAAATCTTATTTACTCTATATCGACATGAACAATCTGTACGGACTATCAATGATTGACTATTTACCATATGGTGGTTTTCGGTGGGAGGATAAAATTGACAATTGGCAAGACAAAAATAAAATTATCAATTGGCCCACGGATAGTGAATGTTTTTTTTTTCTAGAAGTGGACTTAGAATATCCAAATTATTTACACGAATACCATTCTGATTTTCCGTGTGCTCCCACTAATGAAGTTCCACCAAATGGTAAATACTCAAAATTACTATTGACACTTAAATCGAAATTGAATTATATCTTGCATTATAGAGTATTACAATTTTATCTAAAACAAGGTTTAATATTGGTAAAAGTACATAAAATATTATGGTTTCGTCAATCTAAATGGCTTGCATCTTATATACAAGAAAATACTCAACGCCGTGCAAATGCTACAATTGAATTTGAAAAAGATTTCTATAAGTTATTAAATAATTCTGTATACGGAAAGACAATGGAGAATGTACGAAAACGAATTGATATAAAATTAATTAACAATGAATAAAGTGTAAAAAATTATTAGCGCACGATCAGTTTCAAAATTGGGTAAAATTAGGAGATAATCTTGCATTATTCCATATGTTAAAAAAATCTGTAACTTTAAATAAACCGATCTATGTAGGAGCTACAGTTTTAGAATTATCAAAATTAGCAATGTATGAATTCCATTATAATATAATGAAACCTCGATATGGAGATAAGATTAGTATTGCTTATATGGATACTGACTCTTTCATTTACTATATTAAAACCAACAATATTTATAAAGATATACAAGACATGATTGAGTATTTTGATACCTCAAATTTTTCTCAACCTAATCCGTATGATATTCCATGGAAAAATAAAAAAGCTTTAGGTAAAATGAAAGATGAATTAGGTGGACTTCCCATTATTGAATATGTTGGTTTACGAGCAAAAAATTATGCAATAAAAACTGGTGAAAATAAAGAATTAAAAAATGTAAAGAGATCAAGAAAAATGTAGTTAAAGAACAAATTACGTTTGACGATTATAAATCATGTCTATTTCAAAACGAAACGATTCATAAAACACAATTTGAAATTAAAAGTAAATACCGTAATTTAACAACAAATCAGGTAACAAAATTAGCGTTAGATCCGTATGATGACAAAAGAAAAATTTTAAATTGTAATATACACCCTGTTCCTTGGGGGTATCATAATAAAAATTTAACATGTACGATTTGTATATTGTAAATATGATATAATTTTTTTGGATATATTAGTATTAAAAAAATGTCACAATCAGTTCGAGAACAAATAGTTGCACAAAGGTGCAAGACGAAACTATCCTCGAATACCCGTTATAACGAAAGGTATTCATGATTTATGGCAAGCTGATTTAGTTGAAATGAATAGTGGAAAATTGAAATTTCTAGCAAAAATTAATCGAAATTACAAATATTTATTAACTGTCATAGATACATTCTCTAAATATGCTTGGGCTATTCCTGTGAAAAATAAAATAAGGAAAGAAATTACACAAGCATTTATAACAGTACTGAGAAAAGCAAACAAAAGACCTAAATTTTTACAAACTGACAGGGGTCGAGAATTTTATAATTCAGAGTTTCAGAAGGCGATGAGCCAAAATAACATTAAACATTATTCCACGTACAGTGATGTGAAAGCAAGTATTATTGAAAGATTTAATAGATCATTACGTAATTTAATGTGGAGACAATTTACACTGCAGGGAAATTATAAATATATTGGCATTCTGCCGGAAGTACTACATAAATATAATAATACTATTCATTCCACTATTAAAATGAAACCTATCGACGCTATTAAAAAAGAAAATGAAAAACATCTATTGACAAACATCTATTGCAAAAAGTTTTCTGTGATAAAAAGAAAAAGTAAATTTAAGATAGGTGAATATGTAAGAATTAGTAAAATTAAGCGTCCTGGTTTTGATAGAGGTTTTACACGCAATTGGAGTACAGAAATTTTTCGAATTGCTAAAGTTTTCTTCACTATTCCTCCGACATATCACTTAGTAGACTCAAATAATAAACCTATTGAAGGAAGATTTTACGGACACGAATTACAATTAACGAAATTTCCAAAAACATATTTAATTGAAAAAGTGTTGCGAAAGAAAAATAATAAGGCCTATGTGAAATGGTTAGGTCTGCCAAAAAGTGAAAATTCTTGGATTGATTTAAAACATACTATATTGTAAAAAAAAAGAGAAGTCAAGAATTTATAGGTGAAGCATGTCGTCTCAAGTATTTTAAATTCTAGCAATATATCTGTAATAGAGATGGAATGGAAAATTCCTTTTACATGTATGGTAGCAGGTCCTACAGGCTGTGGTAAATCATATTTTGTTAAAACTTTTCTTGACCATTATAGTAAGTTATTTAAAAATATTGTATGGTGTTATGTTGAATGGCAGCCGTTGTATGATACCCTTTCAAACTGTACGTTTAAAGAAGGTTTACCTCAAAATAATGAATTTCAAGCACATGAGGGTCCACATCTTGTCATTATTGATGATTTAATGCGTGAGTGTGACTATCGGATTGTAGATATTTTTACTAAGGGTAGCCATCATAGAAATATAAGTGTAATATTTATCACACAGAATATTTTCCATCAACAAAAAGGAATGCGGGATATTTCGTTAAATTGTCATTATATTGTTTGTTTTAAAAATCCTAGAGACGAAGCTCAAATTAATTATCTCGCACGACAATTGTATCCAGGTAATACAAAATTTATTCAAGAAGCATATCAAGATGCAACTCGAATTGCACATGGTTATTTACTCTTTGATTTAAAACAAAATACTCCTGATGAGCAGCGAGTTCGAACAAATATCTTTCCAACAGATTCTTTTAATTATGTTTATGTACCTGTAAAAAAAATAATTATAATATGGTTTATATTCTAACAACTATTTGTGCTTAATAGCCGTAAAAAATGATTAGTAAGGAAAATGCACATTTGTTAAATCTTTTAGCAAAGTCAAAACCGAAAGCACGTAAGGCAATTTTACAAACTGCAGATCCTGATTTAATTCGCTCTATTTGTGAATGTTCCTATAACGTATTACAGGGAAATGTTCCATTAAATAAAACAGAGATAAATAAGCTAAAAAAATATAAAAAGGAACTGAGATATTTGGTGAAAAAAGGTCCGTCATTAAAACAAAAGAAAAAACGAATAATTATACAAAAAGGTGGTTTTCTTACTGCATTGCTTGCACCTATTATTGGAGGTATACTATCTAGTTTAATTAAATAATTATGCAAAACGCACAAAAACTTATTTTAATCTCACCAGAAAAATTACATCATTATCAAACGATATCTAATCTTGATGATGAAACGAAAGAAATTTTTAATAATATAAGTTTAAATGCAGAAGAAAAATGGACAAAATATAGAGAAGTCTTACAAAAATATCTAAATATTATTCAAAAACCGGCAGCAGTTACAACAACAGCAACTACTACTACTACTACTACGGAGAAAGAAGAAGAGGATGATGAAATAATATCTATTCTCCCTGAAATTTGTAAACGTAAAGCAAGACCTTTATTACGTAAATTGAAACAAAATCCAAATATTCAATGGGACGATAATGGAAATGTGAATATTAATAATAAATTAATTCCAGGTGCAAATATAGTGGATTTGATATCCGATTTTGTTAGATGTCGTAAGAAAAATATTTCAGTTGCTGGCTGGAAACCTTTTGCTACATTATTAGCAAAAGCCAATATACCCTTAGAGTACATTGGTAATCCTCAACAAATAGATTATATTAGAAAACTAACAGAAGACGAAGAGGACGAAGAGGATGGTCCTCCTCCCCGTAAACGCAAATGGTGTAGTTATAAGCAATAATAATAATATTCTATTGTAATCTATTGATATTTTTAAGTATATAGAAAGAAAGATGAATGAGCCCTACCTTAATTATTACATACATCAAGCAGGAGGTGATTATAACGTGTATAGAGGTACAGCATATCAAGAAGGTTATGGCATTGGTAGTTTTCTAGGAGGTTTATTTCGTACTGTATTTCCTTTATTAAAACAAGGTGCAAAAACTGTTGGTAAAGAATTGATACGTACAGGAATTAATGTAGCAGGAGATGTACTAGATAATAATAGACCTATTGAAGAGTCTTTGCATGATCGATGGCAAGAAGCTAAAACAAATTTAAAAGATAAAGCTCAAAATAAATTAAATCAAGTGTTGGAAGGATCTGGAAGAAGAAAAAGAAAGAAAGTTCATTTTAGTGGTGGTGGTGGTGGTGTGAAACGGATAAAAAGAATCAAAGATATTTTTGATTGATTATGGAGCAAAGTGATAGTTTTTATCTCACACTTCCTAGCAATAGTTCTATGAAATATTTTCCTCAAAATACTCTTGCTTGTTATACTACTAAATTATATCAACCTATTGTACTGGAGAAGGGAGTGTGGGAAACAGCTGTTGTTGAAGTACATTATACAATTTCATTTCAGAATGTTTCCAAATATACATATAATATTTATTATTGTCTCATGAATACAAAAAACTGGAACATAACTCAAATCTTACCAGGCCACTATTATCATGTTGATGATATTCTATCTCAAATTAATCATAAAAGTGATATATTAAATTTACAATTAAAAGTCAAAGCATCAGTGAAACGAATTGAGGTTAATAGAGTAATAAAAGATCAAGAGAAGCATATACAAGTACGCCATCTCCTGAACTAGCCATAATACTAGGCTTTGATCACATACAACAAGAAGATATTGCAGTTGTTCATCATGCTCGTTATCCACCTGATTTACAAAAAGCGCTACCTACACTTATGTATATTTACAGTGATATTGTAGAACCACAAATGGTGGGTGACACCGTAGCTCCATTGTTACGTATTATAAATACAAATATTACAGAGCATGGTATTAATAATGTACATATTTTTGATAATCCTCATTATGTCACCGTGCAACGTAAACAATTTGATCAAATTATTATTGATTTAAGAGATAGTACAGGTAATCCACTTCCTTTCCAATATGGCAGTGTATGTGTAAAATTACATTTTCGTAGACGTAATATGGTATTGTAAATTTTACCATGTGTGAATATTAATAGTAAGAAAAGAGAAAAATGCAATGTGAGTGTATGAAATCAGAATTAGATTTATTTGCTGGTTTACCCACTCAAACCAGTATTATAGGTAATAAAATAGTTCCATATAAGCCTGTGGCTTCAATGGCTGATAATGCACCAATAGAATTTGTAGTCCCCGGTCATGGGGATGACTATATTGACTTACCGTACACAATGTTATATGTTAAAGGTAAAATTACTAAATCAGATGGTTCTAATTTAACTTTTTCTACCGATAAGAAAATCGGCCCTGTAAATGATTTTCTCAATGCAATGTTCAGTGAAATGCAATTATATTTAAATAATCAAATTATTTCCTACTCTTCACATACATATCCATATCGATCGTATATTAAAAAACTACTAAATTATAATGCTGAAGCTAAAACAACGCATCTTCAAACATCAATGTGGTTTAAAGATACTGCAGGGCATATGGACAGTGTAGCCGATGCTAATGTAGGATTTAAACAACGTCTTCTTCTCACTGCTTTAAGTCAGTCATTTGAATTATTGGGTTATATTCATGCTGATATTTTCAATCAGGAGAAATTTTTACTGAATGGTGTACAATTGCGTATTAAACTAATTCCAGCTAAACCTACATTTTGTCTAATGGGTGACGCAGATGCTGATGGAAAAGTTGTAATTACAGATGCAACATTGCTTGTGAAAAAGGTTGATGTATCACCAGCAGTTAAAAAAGCACAAAATAAAGTATTACAAAATCCTAAATTTAGAATAAAATATCCTATAACAAAAGTGCAGGTGAAGACAGAAACTCTGCCACAAGGAATTATGGATAGTACACTTCCAGATCTGTTTTCAGGCATAGTGCCTAAACGTATTATTATTGGTTTTGTTACTAATACTGCTTTCAATGGTACTTATCAAACAAATCCATTCAATTTTCAACATTTTAGTATGTCATTCTTTACATTGTATGTTGATGGAACTCCAATGCCCTTCAAACCTTTACAACCGGATTTTGATAATAAGCTATATGTACAAGCATATTCTACGTTATTTACAGGTTCAGGTATTTATTATTCTAATCAAGGTAATAATATTTCACTCGCTGAATATCCTAATGGTTATACTCTACTGGTGTTTGATTTAACTCCTGATTCAAGCGCAAGTGCTGCATTTCATACTAGTCCACAAGGGCAAGGAAGTGTACGTTTAGAGGTTCATTTTAAAGAAGCACTGCCATCTCCTGTAACAACAATTATTTATGGTGAATTCTCATCAGAATTAAAAATTGATTTCCAGAGAGAAATATATATTAATTAAAGAAAAAAATGTTAAATACAATTGAGCTTTATGAAGCATTACAACAAAATTTGCCTAAAGATCATTTTATTGGTGTATATGCTGCTGATGAGTTACCTTTGTTTATTCATACATTTCCAGCCGCTATAATTATACATACTGATTCTAGTGATAAGCCTGGTGAACATTGGGTTGCTGTTTATATATCTAATATGTGTGTGGGAGAGTATTTCGATAGCTATGGTATATCTCCCTATATAAAACATCATATAAGGTTTTTAAAAAGAAACTGTCTGTATTATACATGGAATAATAGACGTATTCAAGGTGATTTATCTCAATTTTGTGGACATTACTGTTTTTTATATCTAGCATGTCGTGCATCTGGTTATTCGTTGCACGATTTTTTAAACAAATTCTCACTTACCACTATTGATGCTAATGATATTATGCTTTATTCATTTATGAGAGTATGATGATGTTATTTTTTTAAACTCCGCCATTGCCGGTCCCAAGCCCTGGATGAGAAAAAAGGAGGGTTGGGGGTGTTGCTACCCCCGTAAAAGAAAATAATCTCTGCCATATTCATGGAATGCTCTGCTGTGTGTTCGTAAAAACGAGTTCACCCCTGCTATGTTCATTATGTTCAAATAGGGGTTGAAAAACGAGTACACCCCCCGTAGTCTTATGTATTCTTTGCTATCTTCAATTAAGAGTTGGAAAATAAGCCATACTCTTTCTAGTTCTGCTATGTTCAAATAAGGGTTGAAAGGAAACGAGTCCACCCCTTAAAAAGTGGTTATAAAAGAGAATGAATACACCCTTGTTATGTTATGTACTCTTATCTAATCTTCACTATGTTTCGTAGTCTCTGTCTGATGTGCTATGTTGAAATAGGGGTTGGAAAATATGCTCATAAAAGGGAATGAATACACCCCCTAAAATGGAGGTTGTTGTGTTTATTATCTGCTCTACTATGTGTTCGTAACTGCTATGTTATATAGTCTTATGCTAAGGGGTTGGAGAACGAGTCCACCCCTAAAATGGAGGTTGTTGTGTGTTACGTAGTCTCAGTGTAATTTCTGCTATGTTAAAATAAGGGTTGGAAAATAAGCCATGCTCTTTTATTAGCTGTATTTCTGCTATGTTAAAATAGGGGTTGGAAAATGTGCTTATAAAAGAGAATGAATACACCCCTGAAAGAGTGTTCATAAAAGGGAACGAGTCTTATGTATTATCTGTTCTGTTGTGTGTTCATAGTCTCAGTGTAATTTCTGCTATGTTAAAATAGGGGTTGGAAAATATGCTCATAAAAGGGAACGAGATCACCCCTTAAAATGTGCTCGTAAAAGAGAACGAATACACCCCCTAAAAAGTGGTCATAAAAGGAAACAAATTCACCCCTAAAATGGAGGTCGTAAAAGACCGTGGGCTCACGGTGTACGGTGGTCAATTTCCCAGGGGCTTGTGAGTTGTCTGATGCTGTTCTATGTTGGCCCACATCGATCCATTTTCTACTACTCTCCTGCTTTGTCCCTCCTAGAGAAAATATATGAAAGCATTTCAATTTTCTTTCCACATTTCCATGCCATTGACGACCTGGTTGTTCATCAGTCGTTTAGGACAGTTTCCCCTCCTAAGGATTAGAAGCTGCCCCGACCCCTACCCGTTCATCCGCTCTCCTAAAAGGTCGTTGGCACGTAGTAGAGACTGACTTTTTACCCCAGTAGTCATTCGGTCCCCATTTACGTTAACCGCCTAAGACGTTGCCCACTTTCTCCCGCGAGGAACTGTAAGTTGGAATTTTCCTTTCGTTTAGAATGAGATTCGAAGGCATTTCTCAAACCTCTCCACTACTTTTAGAAAGCTAACAAAGCAGTATTGAGATTAATAGATGGTATTCATTGGACAACAAGATCCAAACTATAGATATTCATCTCAGAATTGAGAATTGTTTCGTCCGTAATATACCCACAATTTAGCTTGCCTAAAAACCTGGCTCACTCCTACTAACTGCATTTCTTCTGAGGAAATATTTCGTGTAACTAGGGTTGCAATTGTTCAAGTGATTTACAAACTACAAATGATCTTGACCTCAAATAATGGAATTAGAACATTCAGGACATTCAGAAAGGGTGAGATACTTATGCTGGTGACTGTACAAACAGCCTTCGTGTAGTCTTATTCTCTCATGTTTTATTCGTTTTCTCTCGCTTAGTCACTGTACAGTTACCATTCATCGAATCAACATCGTATCCTTTAACCTCGGTGGTTAAATGTGCGTCGATAAACTTTAAATTTTTGTTAAGGGTATGATTTGTCACTCTCCAAATAAAATGAATGGATATTTTAATCAAACGTACTTTCAACTCTTAAATGAACACGTTTTAAAATTTCACAAAACAAGTTTGTGGCTCATAACTTAAACTAGACGTACCACTAAAGTAAGCGTAGTGCTCTGTCGTTGAGAAAAGGAAATCCTTCTGTTCAACGGCCCACTTTTATACACTTTACGCTAAGGGGGCGATGATTAAAGCAAATGAGTGATAATGCAAGAATTGGTGAAATGGGAATGTAGAAGGAAACAGGAGCAATTTAAGAAAAATTATATATTATTATATTATATTATATATATATTAACACCACAGACTTACTTGGCCGGGGTTAGAACATGGAAGCCCACCCAGACACCAGAAGAACTCTCTAGTACAACCATGTATAACGTCAAGGGGTCAATTTTTCAATCTTGAATTGAAAAAAAAATCTCAATGTTACTTTCCACGTGAGCGCTTTACCACAGAACGACTGTACATCTCGAGCTCAATAGGAAGCCGATTTTTGACTGACGAAATCAAGTACATATATTTTTATATATATTTTACTTACCACAACTCTTCCTCTTACGGGATAAGCGACGCAACACTTGAGGTACCGGTAAGTAAAGAGATCTACCAATGAACTTCCTTATCCCAAGTTAAGGTGCTGATTTATCACTGATGAAATCAAATAAATAACATTCTAAATTTTCCGTCCCAAAATGTATAAGCCCAAAAGTGAGTGTTGTACTACTGTGCCAAATACCAGTCAAGTGAATTATTTATCTCTGATGAAAATCAACCAAATGTTTCTTTTTTCTAAATTGTGTACCACTAATAAGCCTAATAATTTAGAAGGAACGTACTAACCGAAGTAGGCAAAGTGTTCTATCAATAGGCCAACTTGCCTCATATCAAGAAGCAGACTTTTAATGATGAAATAAAATGAATGAAATTCTTAATTTTAAGTCGATTATTCTCAGATCCCTGAAGAAATTGTTTACTTAAAATCAACATTGATAAATTCATTACTGAAATAAAAATGTGGGAGGAAACCAGAGAACTTTTCAAAAAACGGATGTGCCATGTTACATATTACATTTTACTAGGCATGGGCATCAAGCAGGTGATACAAAAATAACGTTTTAACATATTTATTGAAGACGTTTAACATTGATTCCATCCTGTAAAAGGTATTTCTTATTTAGTTTTAGTATCTATGTTGTTTATTATTATAGAGCTCCTCCGTGGCTAAGCAGTTAGCGTACGCGCATTTGACGTGGGAGACCCTTGTTCGATTCCCGGCGGGAGCTCATGTGGTTCGAATTCCACGTTTATCAGTAGGTCCACGTCTCATTTAGCCTCGCTGCTGATCGGGACGTTAAACCCAAAATCAATTCAACCCATGTTGTTTATCTACGAGTAAACTTCACTTGATGGGGAATGAGAAAACAATTCGCCTTTCCTCAATATTCTCTGTCTCTTCGTATAACTTACACACAAAGGAGCACACATTAGTTTCTGTAACATGGCAAGATGACGCCCAGTAATGAGATGAAACGAGAAACGAGCTTTTGACGTCTTTTTTAGAACTGCAATTTCTCATGAGATAAATGTGTTTTACAGTTTAACGTTTCACATTGCTTTCGTTTCGTGTTCTTAATCATAAGTTACTCATAAAATAAAATGAGGTCGTAGTGTAAATCGTAAGCAGTCTCATTTGAATTCTCGTGGAATACTTCCTCGTTTTATGTGTGTTTCTATATTCCTACTGTGAGCCGATGTTACCCATGATAAAAAGACTTCGTAGTTTAACTTTCCACGACTATACCCTCTATCGACTCGAGTCGAAGCGATAAATGAGGTTTTAAGATATTTCTATAGGAGGATAATATTATTACCCTTATATAGAAGTCTTTCTTATCTGGTCTCGATTTTCAATGTGCATTCTTAAAGACGCCTTGCACATCTAAACTGAAATCTGGAAAGCTCTTCATGTCTCTCTTAAAAAATTTCATTATGAAATTCCCGTCAAAACCAAATGAATCACCAGATCAAATGCTTAACAGGTTCATATTATTGTTTAGTGTGCTACTACAAAACAGTGTTCCTCAAGTGATGAGACGAGATAAGTGGAGAAGAGAAAGTATTTTTTTTCTAGGTTTCGTCTTCTAATTCTTTGTTGATGTCTCGGTTTGTGTGCATTCTTAGAGAAGCCTTACTGATCTCGTCTAAAATTAGGGAAGATTTTAATGTTTAATTTCAATATAGTTTGCTATGAAAAAAATAAATACAGGCAACATCAAATCAAGTAGTAAGGTCTACCAAATTTTTACATTTAATTATTGTAGTGATACGAAACAGTTATGCTCATATGATAAGACTAGACCAGAAACCTTGGAGATATGAAAAATCTAAGTGGAACGAAACGATTATCACAAATCAGAAAGAAACGATATTGAACTAAAGCTACTAACCAAAAAGAAATTTGTTTGTTTCCTAATTTCGCCAAGAAGACAATCATAGCAAAAAGCTCAGTGTTGAATTTCTGAGTACTTCAGTGTCACAGCATATTATTCAATCTGTGCTACTGGTACTTTTGGAGACATCTGGCGTTACTCCAGAATGAGTGTGATACTTTCCCAAATATTTGTCGGTTTATTTTATCTCTCTTTGCTGGAAACAAGATGAAAGGGGACAATGCAGTTGTTTCTTATAGTTTTTTTGCTTCACGCTGAAAGAAACAGTGCAGAGGAAAAACAACGTCCGTTCATTCGTTTTTTTTATTATTATTATTCATGACATGGACATGTAAAATGATCACGGACGGGCGAAGTTTCGCTATATAACTGGCCACTTTGTTGTAATACTGAGTGAACCCGTTCAAGACTTCCTTGGTCGTCTCTCTTGTGTTTTTGTCAGTTTGTAAATACCCAAATTATCGGCAGCAAAGTTGAACTCAATTGTTAAGAGACATGAAGAAGAAAGAATTGTCACATACAGTAAGATTATTCAGTGTCATCCGTTCAATACAGTTATACATGTGGATGAGAATCATCAATAATCGCAGATTACCAGTCACGTAGGTAGTGCAAAACATGCTGAGAAGCCAAATGTTTTCTTTCAGTTACAAATCAAAGTTTTATTTCAGAAAGCCTGTCATCTTCAGCCAGGTCTCAAATGAAAACTGATAATGTTCTACGGATTTAGTTTCTGACAGTTTGCTACCTGAAATTTCCTTGAATAAACTGAATCACCTCGCTGTAAAGTGCTAAAGTAAAAAAAAAGCTACTAAGCAGCCAATTCCAGATGAAAGTACTCTTCGCAGAAACTATGTGCTTGCCGCTTACAATGTAACAAGAGTGTGCTAAAGAACTGTATGAAGTTCACCGCTTCGAAGTTCTTACCTAGTGCATAGAGAAGCTAGAAGCACAGGAAATTTTTAAAAGGGAAAAATGGAACATTCACCAAACTGCAAAGCAGATTTTGCAAGAGTCTTCAAAACACAAACTTGAAAGCAGTTTGGGGGAAAACTCTGATATCCTAGAAGTGGGTGATCCAAATAACGTAACAAACCTTGAGATTGCTGTGAAAATAAAATTTGCTCCATTGGTGTCTGTTGACGTGGAATTGACTGACACCCAACTGAGAAAATCTAACATTTACCAACATTAAAATGTTGACTGTTGTCATGTACATTTTTTTTTTGTATGTCACCCCTCGATGTAGCAATAGGGTAAGATATCAAGACACAGAGAAGACGTAATGTTCACATATTTTTGGACGTTTTAATTGTATTGGATTATTTTAACAAATATTTAGAGCCAAAGTATTCAAAAATGTGTTATAAGAAACGTTACAGGCCATGCAATTTTTAGGTTGTTCATTGAACAGTTAGCAAATAGTATTTATAGTGTATTTGATCGATTATCTTTCCACCAATTTTGCACCAAAAATGTTTTTTTTACAACATTCCACCCTCCAAATTCAGTATTTCGCCACCAAAAATCCGTGCCCTAGTAATAACCTTTCATGTACTATAGGTGATGCTACGAATGTAGAGCATGAACACATAGGTGTGGAAGCCACTTTTTTCCTCATAAAGGTGAAGGGAAGAGAATAGAACCAGAGATCTGTAACACCAACGGTAAGAGCTCTACTACTGACATACCATGCCTCAAATGTTCATATCCATTTTCTATACATACAGAGTGAACTCCAAGTAAGGAGACCAGTTTGTTTTCTAAAAGTTAAAGAGAGAAGAACCTAATACTTTTGACACGTAAATGAGATCTCTATCACTGAACTAACGTGAACTCTACACATAGTTAACTCAAAAGCAAGGGTTACTTTACCTTCATTCCATAATCTTCGGTTTCCTTTAATATTTTTCATTTGCCGTTCTATTCATTCACTGGGGGCGCGGTGGCTTAGTGTAGAGCGTTCACCTCCGTGCCTGGGGTCCCTGGTTCGACCCAAGCTGGCGCCGCGTTTACTTTTGGTGGACAAACACCGTGCTCGTGGGTTTTCTCGGGGTTCTCCCGTTTCCTCCCACTTGCTTCATTCCGCCATTTCACTCCTTTATCATCTTCACCGTCTAGTTTAGCCTAACCAGCATAAGCATGGGAGGAAAACTAAACATTTCATTTCATTTCATTTCTATTCATTCACAGATGTTATCATCATTTTATAATTATGACACGTTGAAATAAAAAGTAACGTCCTAATTATACATTTACTTAAATATAAGTTAAAATTAATAAACTCTAAGCCTACGGTGATTAACTATTACAGCGATCATCTCTAATATCTGTGGTGGCTTAACGTACATTACCAGATCAAAGTCGAATATTAAACTAAAACTGCAAGTGTATGTGTTCCTAGGTTCGATTATCTCTCCCTTTACTTTACAGGGTAGATATGTGTGACGTTAAACTAAATCCTTTATAATAAACCACATAAACGTGGGACGTTAAATGAAACTTTCAAATACAAATGATCGTACATTCGCTTCTCACCAAGAAAGGAAATGAAATGGAATATCATAATCACGATAACTTAAAAAATTCAAGTTTACGATGCACTAGTTTTGATACCCGATGAGAGAGAACACAAAATATTTAGCTTTATAGAATTCATTGATCTCTATTTTAAACGGCATATCCATTGGACGTAAAACGGAATAATTTTCATTTTTGCGGTGTTAATTACTCCTGCTCAAACCAATCACTGTCTGGCAGATATTTAACCTCCCTTACAAGTCAATACAAAAATGCATTAAAAAACCATCAACGGAATATGCGTTCCTATAATACAAATCAGTGGATCAATTCATGCTAAAAGATGCAACAACGTATTTTTATCGTCTTCATTTACGTATGAGAACAATGTTCGTAAAATCGTACGTACGTAATGTTTTACACAACTGAATCGTTACGAAACCAGCATGATCTTACACTACTCACCTCTTGTCTTTGAAATTGAATGATTTCCACGTAGTGAAAACATTGTAACACATTAAGCGATTCAAACTATCGCTGCCAATGCATTCCCTTTTAAAATAATTTAATGTACCACCAATGCGATTTAACTCCTGTACTAAATAAAAAGTGCTTCTAGGGGTGGACCAATACAAGAGGCCTATGACGGGTTTGTGGTTCTTTATCTTAATAGGTTTTATCTCAACATGACAGGAGGTCAATGACTGCCAAAAAAACTACTCTCCTCTATCGTATCAAATGCAGTAGGTCAAAAAGGGGATCCTTCACGAAACCAGGGAAGACACCCACTAAACAGGGCTGGAAGGTGGAGAGCACGACAAGGGTTAATGATTGCCAAAAAGTAACCGTACTCTCTTCTATCGTATCAAAGGAGTTACGCATTAAGTTAAACGAAAGAGTTTATGCTCCCGAAAATCGAGGAAGACCAAAGACACACCCGTTGTCTATGCAAGATCATATATCACAGAACCAATAATAGCCAGGAATTAGCCCTACCTTTGTTATTGTATCAGAAGAGGTACATAGTGGGCCAAAAGAGGGTATCCTTAACATCAACCCACACGTCAAACAGTGAAACGAAGAGAAAGTGGAAGAAGAGTAGAAAAGTAAATCAAAAGCGGTTTCCATTATGAATAATGTTGTAGTTGGAATTTTTAGTGATGTCAAGTTCAAATGCCTCTTGTGTATTACTTTCAACACAGTCATTTAGTTGGTGTTAATTACTCGTCCAGGTGTGTGTGTATGTGCTTCTAAAAACTAGGTTATTGATTTTTTTCTATTATTTAACGTCGTTACGAACGATATTCGTTTTCGGACAAATGTATTATTATTATTTTTTTACTCGATACTAGTTTAATCTAACGGTGAGCAGCTAGGCTATATAGAAAGTGCACCTACAGCGTAAATGCAATCCGAACCGCATAAGCTCCCAACAATAATTGAATCACGTTTCTGTCTCATAGCTGTGGTCGCTATCCATTCTTTGTCAGGGACAGGTATTATTATTATTATTATTATTATTATTATTATTATTATTATTATTATTATTATTATTATTATTATTATTTGGCCCTATAGTCACTCTATTATTATAGGATTTCATCATTTCCTCTGTTTCTGGCAATTACCATCTTGAGCAACTGTCCCTTCCTCCTGGAGAGCCAAAGAGATCTTTTTTTCTTTTATCTTTGGTCGGTCGGGGCTTGTAACATCGTGAGCAGTTAGTCAGCCATTCACAGTGGTTACGTCGTTCGGTCGTGCTACATTGTTTGTGTGCAGCAGTAGGGCTCTCGGTGGCTAAGAATGGAACTCTACATCTTTTCTTTCTTTTCCAACTCCAGCTAACAATTGAAGGGTCGTGTGGTCTTAATTTCTTTTAGATACTCTGGCAGGCCGAGAAGCGTTTTTTTTTTAATTCATTAATTTTTATCCACTCTGGCCAGAGAGTGTGAATTTTGCTTTGCTTTTGTTGTTCTTTATGTAGTATTTGTGTTTTTGTTTGATGGCACCTTCCTCGGATAATTGTTCATTATGTGATTTATCTGTGCACGGTAGTCAGAAGACAGTAAGATGTATTTAATGTTCGAGCAAAAGTCATTTATCTTGTTTTGAACAATATAATGATGGAAACAATGTTCATATAAATTATTACAAGTGTAATATTTGTGTTTTCAAATTGAAAACTGGTCAACATCGTTCTCTTGAGATGGCCGGAGGTTCAACTCTAGGTAAATTAACTGACAACTTAGCAAATGTGCAAACGAAAGAAAATTGTTTGTGTTCTAGAGGTAAAGGATCATTTGCTGATCTTGAATCTATATCTAAGTTGTTTGAACAGGGTATAAACATAATAAGACTAGAATTACTACATGAATTTGCCATAATAAAGGAAGAGCTTGATCTTTTGGCAAAAGAGAACTTTGAATTAAAGAAGTTACTAGTAAAGAGACAATTTGGAAGTAAAACAATTTTATCTAAAACGAATGATCAATCTCTATTAGATGTAAACGATAAAAATCAATTCCATGTATTGCGAATAAGTAATGAAGGTAACAAGGGTGAAAGTCTCCCTTAGTGCTCTCAAGCTTGGACTCAGGTAATTGCAAGAAATAAAAAACGTATACAAAGTGTATCAACTAAAACTGTACAAGATAAAACCAATTTAAGAAAGGAAAAGAGAAAACTAAACATAGGTAGTGGATCAACTAATACCAATTTACTTACTAATTTAAGAAAAAAAGCATTATTTGTAACTAGGTTCAACCCCTCGTTTGAGATAGAAGAAGTTGAGAGTATTGTAAAACAACTTAATGTAATTGAAGTGACTTGTACCAAATTGAAAACAAAGTATGATCCTTACTCTTCCTTCCATGTTGAGGTAAACGAACAATATTTTTATATTATAAGTGATTCTGAGGTGTGGCCTAGATGTCTTTTAATTGGTCCTTTCTTTGGAAAATCACGGAATCAGGATGAACTTCCTAGAAATACTGATACTCATACTAAGCATGGAGAATCTTAAAATTTGGTACCAGAATGTTCATTGATTGCTTTTTAAAAGTAATGAGTTCTCCTCAATTTCTAGTTGTGACCAGGGCAGTGCTGGGACACTAATGAGGACGGTGGACAAGTCTACTAAAAGGGCGCCCATACAAACGGGAATATATATATATATATATATATAGATAGATAGATAGATAGATAGATAGATAGATAGATAGATAGATAGATAGATAGATAGATAGATAGATAGAGAGAGAGAGAGAGAGAGAGAGAGAGACTTTGAAAGAAAGTATGGGTGCCATTTTATATCAAAATCACCACCAAATTTGTTTTAGTATTAACGTAAATAGCTAACCTCGAATCGAAATCCTCTTTACTAGAGAAAACTTTTTAGTTCCTGTAATAACATTTCTCTCAAATAAAAAGAAGCTAAATGTATCAACAACTTAATATAGCACACCTATGGACGCGGGAGGTTCATTGCCGCGTTTACAAAAGCTCTCCATTGATTTCTGTCCTTAGCCAACTGAACCCAGTTTCTACTTTACATTTCAATC
This sequence comes from Thermobia domestica, assembly GCF_964235325.1. Classification (NCBI taxonomy): domain Eukaryota; kingdom Metazoa; phylum Arthropoda; class Insecta; order Zygentoma; family Lepismatidae; genus Thermobia; species Thermobia domestica. Next base: position 244,673,177 of record NC_137456.1, on the reverse strand, counting down.
TCTGCGAGAACCATTTTAATACTCTCCTCCCATCTGCGCCTCGATCTTCCTAACGGTCATTTTCCTATTGGGATTTCCAGTTACAACTTCGAAAGCGTTTCTAATTTCTTCCATTCTGGCTACATAACCTGACAATTTGAGCCTCCTAGACTTGATGACCCTAACAATGTTTGGTAAACGGTATAAAATTATGCAGTTCCTCTTTATGAAGTTTCCGCCTTTCCCCATTCCCATTCCTTTTGGAGTTCGAATATTGGTTTAAGAATCTTGTTTTCAAATACTTTCAGTCTGCGATTTTCCCTCAGAGTCAGTTACCATGTTTCGGAACCGTACAGCACAACAGGCATGATTATCGTTTTATATTTTGAGCTATAAATTCCTCAACAGAATTAGCGACAACAAAATATTTTTAACTGAATAATAGCATGAAATCCCTGCATTCAGTTGACATCAAATTTTTTAGTGATTATGGTTTTGGTCTGTTAATAATGATCCTAGATATTTGAAAGTATCCACTTTGTCGAAAGAAAATATTATTTGGTATTTTAACGCATCCATAAAATGCAATATTACGATCCCGACAAACTTCCATTTATTTAGTTTTCTCTGAATTTACTTTTAAGCCGTTGTCCCTGCAAGCTTTAATTAAGATTTCTGCATTCCTTTCTATTATTCTATCATTCCCTATTAAATTTACATCATCAGCATACGCCATAACCTGGCAAATACAATTCAGCTCTAGGACCTGATTGCTGTCTGATTTTCCTTATCGTGTTCTCCAGAACAAAGTTAAATAATAATGACGAGAACGCATCTCCTTGTTTCAGGTCATTCTCAACGTGAAAGCTCGTGAACAAGAATTTCTCTACTCGAACCTTACTTTGGGATTCCTTTAAACATATCTTAATTAATCTACCTTTTTCGGTATTGCAAATTCTGTAAGCATGTTGGACAATGTTTCCCTCCTACCAGAGTCTAAAGTCAATAATTGATGTGCCAGCATGTTGTCTTTTCTCATTTCTTTTCAAGTATTAGTCGAATGGTAAATATCTGGTCGATAGTTGATTGATTTAACCTAAATCCGTTCTGATAATCTATAATAATTTCATCTGTGTATGGAGTCAACCTTGCTAATACAATGTTTAAGAGGATTTATTGGATGTTGACATAAGAGAAATGCCTCGATAATTATTAAATCTGTTTTGTTGCTTTTTTCTGAACTGGAACAATGATTGATTCTCTTCACTCTTCCTCCTTGTTCCAGATAAGGAGAATGAGTTTGTGTATCTTGCTCTACAATGTTTCCCCTCCAGCTAAAATTAAATCAACCAGAACTTCGTCTACACCCGGAGATGTGTGTTTAATTTTTTTAAATAGCGATTTCTATTTCTGTCTGGTTAGGTTCTGGAATATAGGTTATGCTTCATACATTTCACTTTCTCCACGGGCATTAGTTTTTGGCTATGTGTTAAGCAAATCGTCAAATAAATCTGTCCATCTATTTAAGATGCTATCTGTATCAGTGAAAACTGTTCCTTTAGGTTTCTTTAATATATAAGCGCGAAGTTTATAGCCTTTCTTAAGTTCGTTGATGCATTTATACATGTCTCGAATGTTTTTGTTTTCACTATTATCTTTAAGTTAATTAATTTTAACTTTCAAAAGTCTCGTTTCTTTGTTCTAAAAGTTTTAGAAGTTTTTTGCTAGATGACAATGAAATTTTATGTAGTTATTTCGTTCGGATTTTGCAGCCAACGCTGTTCCTTCTGTTTTTTTCTCTGCCACTTTAGTACATTCCTGGTTGAACCATGGTTTGTTCCTACGTATTTCTGTGTGCCCCAATATTTCTTTTGCTGAAATTTTAATGTTATCTCTAATTTCAACCAAGTATGTTGAACACTAGTGCACTACGAACCTTGTAAAACCGAGAATCTATTCGACACTTCAATCTGGCTCCCCTCTCACCCCCCTTCTATTAAAAAAATAAATAAATAGACCGCTCCGTTTTCAGATATTGAATATTTCCTTTATTCAGCGATAGTCTCTCTCTTACTATCACAATCAACTCTTCTGAACGACCAAACATCAGTTGTGCTAGACTGTTCTTTTCTGTCTACTAAAACATGATCAGTTTGAATATGTGTTTTTCCATCTGATGAAGTCCAAGTATATTTATGAATGTCGCGATGTTGGAATTTTGTAATCTTCACGATAAGGTTTATGGATATTTCACAGTTCACGAGTCTAACGCCGTTGTCACAACCTTCCTTATGCAAACATTTATTCCCTATAATCGGTTTGAAAATACCCCCTGGTCCTACCTTCGCATTGAAAACGTCTAACAGAATTTTCAAATGGTATTGCAGGAGATGATCAAATACCCGTTCTATTCTTTTGTAAAAACTGCATTTTTTAATCGCCATCCTTATTTTCTTTTGGGGCATGTGCATTTAAAACAATAATATTACACCACCGACCCTTAAGAGAAATAAAAGAAAATCTAATTATCATTAACAAATTCAACCCATGTAATTGCTGATATTACGTATTCGTTTGTGAACGGAAAGCCCTCTTTCTAGTTGGTAACTTTTAATTTGTTCCCCTTAAAAGAACGTAAAATTTCTCGACTTAACTCCTCAATTTCCTTCTCATCTAACTTCCTGATACCCTACTAGGTCCAACCTCTATTTCTAAACTCATTTCTACAAATTTTAACGCGCCTGCCCTATAGAGACTCCTTATATTTCATGTTCCAAATCTCATGTCGATTTTACTTTGCGGAGTTCATGCCAAGTTATCAGTTCTGATCCGAGGATTCTGCAAACTTATCTGAACAATCCTTTTTTACAGGATGAGGTTGTTAGCCTCATACCAAATTCGCAAGCTGGATTATCACCCCTTGTCTGTCCGCGACTGCTTACTCTGTATATTCGCAGCTAACCTCTGTATCCCAGAGGCCTTCTCCTCGATCCACAACCTGAGGACCCGCCGTGCCGTGGTGACAGGAAGACCACTTTTTACGGAAATTAATACAGCTATATTTCAGAAATACTACAGGTACTGATTATCCGAACACTGCTTTAAAACACACAGGAACAATCAATATGCTCGGATATATGGATGCGTATTAAGACTGTGAAAGTTTCGATGCCGTGTAAATCCTAAATTAGAGACTAGTGTCAGTGTAGTATTACATAAATGCATCGTACGTTTGACTATCCGAACTATTCTTGATGTATCACATTGCTTCGTTTTATAGTTATAAAACTTTATAATATTTTTGTAAGTGATTATACTCTTTACCTGTTCTCTGCCAATAGCAACTGTATGGATTTATAATACAAAACTGAAATACAGAAGAACAAAATAAAAAAAATGTGATATTTCGCAGGGCACCTTATGTAAAGGGCGCCTTGTATTCTTCACAGGTTATGTACTACCAGTCAATATTTGAATTTATTAAACAAAGCTGGTGTACAGCATAACTAAAGCCACTTATCTATAATGTGATGTTTCGTAGGGCGCCTTATGTAAAGGGCGCACTGTACCTTTCACGGGTTCTTCCCCAACAGTAATTGTGTGTATTTATTGTACAGAACTGTGCTATACAGAAGAGTAAATAAAATCGTTCATCTTTGATGTCTCGGAAGGACTCCTAATGTAAAGGGCACACCGCACCTTTCACGGGTTTTTTTACCAATTAAATTGTAAGAATTTATTACTAAAAGCTTGTACCTTTATTTATACTGTGATATTTCGGATGGCGCGCCAGGACACGTCCCGGTGTCCCGGTGGGCCAGCACGGGCCTGGTTGTGACTATGATATTGTGGCCACAAACGAAACTTGGTTATCTGAAATTCATGATGATCGGGATTATTTCACAGATATTTAAACTTGTTTCAGAGCGGACAGGTGTTATAGTTAAGAAGATGGTAATAGAGGAGGTGGTTCTTTAATTACTGCCAGAAATAACTTTCAGGTGTTTCGAAGATATGATTTATAAAGTCTAAATGTATGTGTCTGAATTGAACTTAGGTGTAAATCAACTAAACATCATCTCATTTATTGTGTATATTTTCATCCAATTTTCTTCTTGAAGAATTTGAAAAGTATCTAAATTGTATATCCCGTAAATTAACCTGTTAAAAAATGATGTATTTGTCATTGGAGAGTTTAATATATCTAAAATAGATTGGTTAATTAAAGAGCCTTTACCAGGAATACACTATTACTCTAAAGTCAGGTTCCATGTATTGTCAATTTTTTGGATAATACGAATCTAAGTGTTGAACCAACGGTATCGGATTTAGACTTAGTTTTAACTAACGCATCTATAGTGTCGGAAAGACATGATGAGTATATGGTGGATTCTGGTGTACACCATTATTCAATTATAACTAAAGTATTTTTATCCAGTTTTTGTAAAGTATATTGATTCATTGAAATATTTTTATATGCTAAGGGTGACTATTTATCCTTGTATCTTCATACTCTAATGCTGATTGGTGTAATATATTGTATCTCAATTTAGTAGCTTGCAAACTAGACGAAGTTATTAAATCTGTGATGGAGTGTAATATTCCTAAATCTAGGCCTAAAAATCTAAATTTTCCGTATGGTATTCAAAAAATTGGTTTCATTATGGAAAGTAAAAAATCAGGCTCATAAAAAATACAAGACTTCTCAAAGTGAAAATGATTACGTAGTCTCTTCTAATTGTAAAAAAGCTTTCAAAAATCAGTTAAATGTGGACAGGCAAATTTATTTTAGTTAAATAGAAAATTTTCTTACAATTCCCCTGAAAATTTTGGAAATATGTAGATGGTTCAAGAAACAAAGTAATATCTGGTATTATTGACAATGATGCTTTGTTGACTGACGATAGTATGTTGGCTGAAAATATTACCAAGTATTTTTCATCGGTCTTTGAAACTTTCTTGGTTAGCGCTACTGAAATTCAATGTTCATCTGAAGAATTTGGTCAAGTTAAATCCCCAGAAATTACTGCTCAACATGTATTAAAAACTATCAGAACTTTAAAGATTACATCGTCAAGTGGGATAGACGGAATTCCAGCTTAATTTAATTGTAGCTTATCCACTTGTAATTATCCTGATGTATAGAAATTGGTTTCTATAACACCCTTACCTAAAGCCAATGGAAAGCCTATTAATGATTTTCGACGAATCTCTGTAATGAAGGTAAATCCAAAACTCTTTGAGAAAATAACCTATAATATGTTTATAACAAAGTAAAGAATGAAATTAATATAAACCAACATAGATTTATGGCTGGTAAATCTGAAATAACTAATTTAGCAAGTTTGTGCATTATACACTTCCAGTTATTTGGGCTGATGGTCAAGTTGATCCTTTTTACTTGGACTTTGCTAAAGCATTTGACAAATTACTACATTACTTATTGATAAACAGATTGAAAAAATATAACTTACCTGTGTTATTGATTGGTTTACTTCATATTTAAATGAAGGGAAATTTCTGTTAAAATATAAAGGAAAACTGTCTGCTATTCATAGTAATACCTCCTGGGTGCCCAAAGGTTCTAATCTTGGTTCTTTATTGTTTTTGCTGTATATTAATGATATTTGTGTTGATTTAACTTCTAAATATTTGTTGTATGCCGATAACATTAAAATTGTCAGTCAAATTAAGTCCAACCAAAATCACGATACTTTGCAACAAATTTAGATATCATAGTGAAATGGTCCGAAGAGAATTCCCTACCCCTGAACTTTAATAAAATATAAAGGAATAACATTTTCGAGGAAAGTTAACTCTTCCATCTACAAATGCAGGATAGGAAATCAACATACAATTCGCTAAGCATGTTCGAGATTTAGGAGCAATATTAGAGGAAAAATTGCTTTTTCAGAAAAATCTTCAGGTTGTAATCTCCAAAGCTAGGAGGAATTTAACAATGTTCAAATGGTTATGTCGAGACTTTATTAATAATAACACCTGCAAAATTCTATATATGTGCAATGTTAGGTCTGATCTTGAATATCGTACGATAATTTGGTATAGTGAAGGAAAATATTTTAATTCTTCGATTAAATCAGTTCAAAATTCATTCCTAGCTCCATTAAAATGGAAGTTTAAAGAAATAGGAGAGGCGAGCTTGTTCATCTTACTTTTGGTCTGACAGGCGCCGGTTATATGACTTGATATTTTTTCATGTTATTCTGCATGTTTATTTTGTTCTGGAGAACTTTTTCTCTTTAAAAATTCCTCACAGTAACAATAGGAAATTGGTTCCGTTTATTAGTAAATATCTAAATAGGTCTTCAGTACATAAAAGATAGAAACAGCTAATAACTTTTATCCGGATCTCGATTTGTTTCATATGAGTTTCCAGAAGGTGCGTGAATTATTTTTTTTTTTATTTTTTTAAATAAAGTATGAAATTTCTCAGTGTTTTTATGCTTGCAACTGATTGTCTTAATTTTGTTTTGTATTTTCACTAAACACTGTATGCATTTGTTACATATATATATATATATATATATATATATATATATATATATATATATATATATATATATATATATATATATATAAATATATATATATATATATATATAATTTTTTAAATCAAATTGTAAGAACCCTTTTAATTTCTGAACATATTCACATGTTTGTTTCTTATTTTTTATTATATTTCAGGAGGTCATTTTTGTAATGTTTGAAATGTGCCATATGAAAGATCCTTTTATGTTTTGTTAGGTTTTTATTCTCTCGTCTTTTATTTTTCCATCATCTTTTCTTTCCTTCTATGTTCAATTCCTTCTTTACTACGGATACTGCTCTTGTTTATCTTGGTTTTGGATTTTGTATTTGTGTAATATGTAATCTTCATTTTTCTATGCTTATTTTATTTTCGTCATTATTACTAGCCTTATGAATTAGTGTATTTTCCTTGATGTGTTTAACTTAGAAATATTTATTTTCAATTTGTAATAGCAGCTACATAGTGTCTTTCTGACTTTTTTCTCTTTTATTATTTGGTAAACTGTTACAACTACATGGAAACTAATAATCTATTTTGCATTTTATAATGTATACTTATTCTATATGGTATACGTTTTCAATATGCATGTTAATTATGCTCATTTTTTTCCTATTGTTATTTTTGTATTTCATAGGTTGTAACAGATATTGCATGCTTTTATGTTATTTTTCTGAAATAATATTTTATCCATTTCATCTATTTTTGGATGACCAGTTCTATGTTTCTAATTCTATTTCCATTAGCCCTATGCTTGTAAAAACATTTTTTTCTTTGGGGCACTTGTGACTGTAATGCTGTTTGCTTCCAATAAACATATTTCCAACATTATTATTATTATTATTATTATTATTATTATTATTATTATTATTATTATTATTATTATTATTATTATTATTATTAAGGAAATATAAAAGTTCGCCGTTATTCTCTATGATATATTGTCTATGAAATTCCAATTGTGTTTCGTTTGATTTTATTAGTTATTTATGTTTATTTTTATATAGTTACGTTCTTCGTTATTCTTATGAAATTTGGTATAATTTTATTAGTGTTCATTGTATTTTACTTTCTTATACATTACATTTGGTTTGCAATTTAACAGGTATTTGAATTCAGCTAATGTTGAAATTTTACTTTGCAATCAAAGCTTCCATTAAGTTCAAGTACGACATGTAATGTTGTATTTGATTGAAATATTTTAATATACAGTTTCTTTTTTTAATTTGGTTATTTTGTTTTATTTTGTCTTTACTAAGATATAATCTTTCACTAGGGTTGCCATATGTCCCGATTCTAGCGTGTACCACCCGATTTTCAGATCCTATATTCGCCAACCGCTCAATCATATCTTAATCACAAAAAACACCCACTTTTTTTGAATTGGAGGAAAACTGTTACGACTTTGTTGATAAAGTGTTCTTACATTCAACGTAAACCACCACATTTCTGTATCAATCTCAATCACGGTTGCGAAGCGTGGTAATTTTGTATGTTAGTACGTTTTCAAGTAGCAATCTTTGAAATTTTAGATTAGAAATTTTATAAGAGATGGACAAAGACTACTAAGTGTGTTTTACCTTTCATATCGTAAAAATTTAGGTAGTATTTTGTGTTTATAGAGAGAAAAACGTATAAACAATATCTGTCATATATCGCTGTCATATATATATATTATGTGATGAAAAGTATCCGGACACCTGGCTGAAAATGACTTACAAGTTCGTGGCGCCCTCCATCGGTACTGCTGGAATTCGATATGGTGGTGGGCCAACCTTAGCCTTGATTACAGCTTCCACTCTCGGAAGCATACATTCAATCACGTGCTGGAAGGTTACTTGGGGAATGGCAGTCCATTCTTCACGGAGTGCTGAACTGAGGAGAGTTATCGATGTATGTCGGTGAGGCCTGGCACGAAGTCCACGTTCCAAAACAAAACATCCAACAAAGTCAGGACCCTGTGTAGGCCAGTCCATTACAGGGATGTTATGGTCTCGTACCCACTCCGCCACAGGCCGTGCAGTATGAACAGGTGTTCGATCGTATGGAAAGATACAATCGTCATCCCTGAATTGCTCTTCAACAGTGAGAAGCAAGAAGGTGCTTAAAACATCAATATAGGCCTGTGCTGTGAGACTATCACGCAAAACATCAAGGGGTGCAATCCCCCTCCAAGAAAAGCACGACCACACCATAACATCACCACCTCCGAATTTTACTGTGGTACTACACACGCTGACAGATTACGTTCACCGGGCATTCTCCATACCAGACCCTGTTATCGGATCGCCACATTGTGTACCGTGATTCGTCACTTCACACAACGTTTTTCCACTGCTCAATCGTCTAATGTTTACGCTCCTTACACCAAGTGAGGTGTTGTTTGGCATTTACATGCATGATGTGTGGCTTATGAGCAGCCACTCGACCACGAAATCCAAGTTTTCTCACCTCTTGTGTGACAGTCATAGTACTTGGAGTGGATCCTAATGCAGTTTGGAATTCCTGTGTGATGGTCTGGATAGGTGCCTGCCTATTACACTTTATGACCCTCTTCAAATGTCAGCGGTCTCTGTCAGTCAACAGACAAGGTCTGCCTTTACGCTTTTGTGCTGTACATGACCCTTCACGTTTCCCCTTCACCATTACATCAGACACAGTGGGCATAGGTATGTTTAGGTCTGTGGAAATCTCGCCTACAAACTTCTGATACAAGTGACACCCAATCACCCGACCACGTTCGAAGTCCGTGAGTTCCGCGGAGGGCCCCATTCTGCTTTCTCACGATGTCTAATGATTACTGAGGTCGCTGATAATGAGTAGTTAGCAGTAGGTGACAGCACAATGCACCTAATATGAAAAACTTTATATGAGTATCTTTTGGGTTGTCAGGATACTTTTGATCACATAGTATATAAAACGCCCTACAGATATCGTTATAATTACAGATATCTTACTGTAATTATAACATAAGTTAGTACTTAATACTTACTATTCAATTCGAGACTCACATTTGTTGAACTTAGTAAAACAAGGCAATGACTAAATTTGGTTTAGTTTAGTTAGAGAAGTATATTGGAAGTATCAGTTAACAAAGAAATCACTAAAAAGAAGTACGAAGGATCCCGGGTCAGTATTTTAATACACAACTTCATATCAGTACTTACGGTTTAGCCCTTAGTACCATACGGGTCTTCCATGGTGCATTGCGTTCTCTCTCTCCTATTTCAATTTTTCGTACGGTTTTTTGTTTGTTTTCAAGTCCAGAGACATTGTAAAAGACCTTACGTATGGTTTCACACCTTCGTGCGTCGAGACATAGGAGGAGATGACGTCATAATTGTAAAATATATATATTTTCGTTTATTAAGCCTATGTTCATTATTTTTTGGCGGGCTTATTTTTGCACGTAGAAGATTGAAATTTTGCACAAACATTCAGTCTACCGAGTATTATTATCAGAATCTTTTATAAGATTTCTGCGTTAAAACAGGGGGATCCAGAGGGGCACAAAGTTCAAAAAAGGGATTTTAGACCCCAAAATCTCTTTTTTCGGAATTTTCCCGCCTTAGATACATGATGCAGACATGTGAGTCGTACCGTCTGAAAGGGAGTTCTATTCTGAAGAGAATGATGGGCGAAACATGACCCTATGGTAATTAGGGATATGTCAGGGAATTTTTATAAATATATACTTCTGTATAGGGGAATATTGCACATTTTCGGTATGTTTTTTGCGGGATTAATTTTGCACCTAGAAAATTGAAATTGTGCACAAACATTCAATCCACCGAGTAGTATTTAACAGACTTTTTTCAGATTTCTGCGTTAAAACAGGGTGGGTCCAGATGAGCTAAAAGTTGAAAAAAGAAATATTTAGACCAAAAAATCCGTTTTTTCGGGATTTTCCCGCCTTAGCTACATGATGGAGACATGTGAATGGTACCGCTTGAAAGGCAATTCTATTCTGAAGAGAATGATTGGCGGATTATAGTCCTGGGGTAAATAGAGATATATCAGGAAATTTTTTATCTGAGATCATGGTGTTTTGCGATAATTTGGGGCATTGTGGGGATTCTTGATAAAATTTCTCCCGCCCTCAGTATTCAAGATAGAAACTTGAAATTTGGCTCACACATTCAGTGTACAAAGCACTATTTATTAGATTTTTTGAGATCTCTACGTTCACACAGGGCCGTTCACAGAGGAGCCCAAAGTATGAAGAGAAATTTTTATCCCCGAAATTTTCGTTTTGACCACTTTTTCCTCTCCTGGTATATGGTATGAGTATGCAAGTGGTACCAGTTGAAAGCCATCTCCATTCTGAAGAGAATGAGGTATGAACCATGATCCTAGGATAAATAGTGGCGATGCAGTAGCTGCTTGACTGAAAGTCTAAAAAATACCCCAAAACCCCGGATCCCTTAAGGGTTAGAATCCTAACACTTTTCTAATTTTAAAATATGGCAACTCTATCACCCCCTGAATATTATTTGTATACTTGTGACCATTTATGGCTTATGCTGTGGTCAATATTATCAATAAATTCATATTATTATTATTATTATTATTATTATTATTATTATTATTATTATTATTATTATCATTAGTATTATTATTATTAGATCAAAGATACTTTTTTTATCCGAGATAAACAATCGCACACGCACACACTTCTCACTCAACACTACGTATTAACTAATAAGAGAGTGGATAATCAACTGATTGACTACTTCTTAAGCTATGCCGACGTCACTCCCTCAACCAAACTAATATATTTTCTACGTTGTAATCAATAAAGGTAATAAACCTATGTTAAAGATCTTCTTATAACCCAACATTTTTCACTACTCGGCCATTGATCTCCGAAAGTTTCAATAAAGACTCTCTGAGGGCCCAAAACAACACCCCTTGAGCCTTGAGAAGTCACGTGACTACAACAAGAAGAAGATGAAGAAGAATGGCTTCACAAACAGTCTTCAAAACAAATACTTTCTGCTCCCGTCCCAACCCCCTCTTCTTCACAAATTAACATCAGCTTTAATTTATACGACAAATGTTGACTCAGCGGAGCTGGATCAGGTAAAAAATAATGTGAGCTCCTGACTGTGTGTGTTTAATTGTAGTATATCTTCTCTGATTTAACATACCTATCTTATACCTTGAACAATTGCATCATTTACAAAAAGCTTCATAAGCCAAATATATATATAAGCCATATATATATATAAAAGCTTCATAAGCCGGAACAGTTCTCACCGATACGGATAGCCTCTTAAATAGATGGAAGGATTTCTTTGACGATTTGCTTAACACGCAACCAAAAACTAATGTGCGTGGAGAAAAGGAGATACACACCGCAGAACCGTATATTCCAGAACCCAATCGAATAGAAGTGGAAGCCGCTATAAAGAAATTGAAGAAACACAAATCTCCGGGTGTAGATGAAATTCCGGCTGAGTTAATTTTAGCTGGAGGCGAAAAATTGTGGAACAAGATACACAAACTCATTCTCCTTATCTGGAACAAGGAAGAATTGCCACAAGAGTGGAAAGAATCAATCATTGTTCCAATTCACAAGAAAGGCGACAAAACTGACTGTAATAATTATCGAGGCATTTCTCTTCTGTCAACATCCTATAAAATCCTTTCAAATATTCTGTTAGCAAGATTGACCCCATACGCAGATGAAATTATTGGAGATTATCAGTGCGGATTTAGACGAAATCGATCAACTATCGACCAAATATTTACCATTCGCCAAATACTCGAAAAGAAGTGGGAATACAATACCCCGGTACATCAACTATTTATTGATTTTAGAAAGGCTTACGACTCGGTTAGGAGAGAAACATTATACAACGTTCTTACAGAACTTGGAATACCGAGAAAGCTAATTAGATTAATTAAGATATGTTTAAGTGAATCCCAAAGTAAAGTCCGGGTAGGAAAATTTTTGTCCACGAGCTTCCACGTCGAAAATGGCCTGAAACAAGGAGATGCGTTGTCGCCATTATTATTTAACTTTGTGCTGGAATACGCCATAAGGAAAATCAAAGATAGCAACCAGGGCCTAGAGTTGAACGGCCTTCACCAGGTTATGGCATATGCTGATGATGTAAATTTAATAGGGGATGATAGGAGAACAGTAGAAATAAATGCAGAGATCTTATTAAACGCTTGCAGGGACATGGGTTTAGAAGTAAATGCAGAGAAAACTAAATACATGGAAGTGCGTCGGGACCGTAATACGGCAAATTGTGGAGGCGTTAAAATATTAAATAATGCTTTTGATAAAGTGGATACTTTCAAATATTTAGGATCAATATTAACAGACGAAAATCATATTCACGAAGAAATTAAATGTCGACTAAAAGCAGGGAATTCGTGTTACTATTCGGTTCAAAATCTCTTGTCGTCGCGAATTCTGTCGAGGAATTTGAAGCTTAAAATATATAAAACGATAATCATGCCTGTTGTTCTGTATGGTTGTGAAACATGGTCGCTTACTCTGAGGGAAGAACATAGACTGAAAGTATTTGAGAACAGGATCCTGAGAAGAATTTTCGGACCCAAGAGGAACGAGAATGGGGAATGGCGGAAGCTTCATAACGAGGAACTACATAGTTTATACGGTTTACCCAACATTGTTAGGGTCGTCAAGTCTAGGAGGCTTAGGTGGGCAGGTCATGTAGCTAGAATGGAAGAAAGTAGAAACGCTTTCAAAGTCTTGACTGGTAGACCCATAGGAAAACGACCATTAGGAAGACCTAGGCGCAGATGGGAGGACAATATTAAGAGGGATCTCGCAGAGATAGGAATACAAAGTAGAAACTGGATGCAATTAGCTAAGGATAGAAGTCAGTGGAGAGCTTTTGTGAACGCGGCACTGAACCTCCGGGTTCCATAGGCCATAGAGTTATATATATATATATATATATATATATATATATATATATATATATATATATATATATATATATTCATATATACATATACAGTATATACATATATATATATTCATTTAGAATTAGAGGATAAAGTTGTAGTTCCTAAAATCTATGTTTGAAATTTCATTTCAAAATATCTTCGTGATAAATATGATTACATGCTATTTAAAACTCACACATCTATATTGGGCAGCAATAGATCTAAACGCATTACCACTACGATCCGCCTCTCTACTCTCAATATGAAATTTAATAATTCATATTTTGGCCCTTTTACGGTGCCTAACAAAGTTCTACATACGAGTAGTTCATGTTCATAAATTAGACAATGTAACTAACATGTAGTGGAACATCTCAACAGGTTCACATTAACATTGAGTAAATAGTATTGGTAATTACTATTGAATACATCTGTATGAGCTATGCTGAAAAAAATATCATATTATATGCATACAAATGTAGATTTATGAAACCAGAGTTGAACAGTGATGTACATAATTAGTTCATTATCCAATGAATTGAGTTTATTATCATTTGGGGTTTATAAAAGTGCAAGTTTTATTCATCCAACAATATGAAACACGAAGGAATAAATCGTTGGCTGTAGCTAAAAGTATGAATCAAAAACCTTTATACGGTTTCTAGACCAATTAGACGGAATGACACAGAAACGTAGGAAAACGTTAGAGTGTGCATTTAATAGTACGTATTACTTGCATCACATGCCTCCCTGTATTTGGATCTTAAGCGATCACATGGTAATATTGAATGGCCGGACATTTCGTCTGATGCATAATTAAGAAAAAAAAAAGAAAAAAATATTTTCTAGGTAAATGTCTTTGAAGAGCGGCAACGCTAACGAAATACCAGCCTTTCGACTCTGTGTTTTATCAACCATGCAAGAATTAATCAAATAGTGATTATATTGTAAACCGTGACTCAACAAGAACCTTTGTCTTACAAAAGTCGTTAGTGCTTCTATATATTTTCAGCGAGGAATGAAATTACATTGCTCTTTAAAGTTTTGTTTTATAGTTAACCCCTCAGTCAGACTATTATGCTGAAATATGTAACAACAGATATAAACAGAAAGAAAACAATTTAATAGAACATAAACGTATCAGCAATTAAAATTAAATAAAGTATTTCAATTTTATTTTGCACAGTGATTTCCTTCATATACTCAATTGTTAGTTCTTACAAGTATTAGGAAATAATTCTGCTTAATAAAACTGCATTACGCATGTCATAATGTTATATTAAACGAAGGTGTTTAACTTATTAATAAAGTTTGAATTTCAGGTTTGTCTGGGTATCGTCATTTTTAATTTCTTTTTCCTGTGGAATATATGTATCATCCTTATCGTGGAGAAAATTTCAAGAAAGTCCTACGATCACATTTATACAACTTAATAACCCTGATGATCAAATTCCAATGCCAAATGTTATTGTCTGTCCAGGAAATGCAACATCCGCCATAGATTTGGATTACTTTACTCGAAGGTAAATTATTAAAGATGAAAAGGTAATAATAGTGACGTTATTGTACACAATAATAAAAAGTACCTGTAACATGTAATTACTTGTAAAACATTTATCATTTTACCAGTTGACTAGTAAGAAGAGACGGGGTATTATTAAACATTTTTTTAATCACAATCACAATATTCCACCATAATAAACACTGCATGAATAAACCAGTAATAATCAATTTCACTGTACAACAAGTTTGATGTCATTTTCTATCATTTAGTTAACAACAGATGATTTTTCACTAAATTAGAGGTGCTAAATTCATATGTGCATTCCATTTTCTCCTATCTCCTACTATTTTCATTATACAGTCACACGACCTTTCGTTACATGACATGTGATAGATATTTTACATATACAAAAATGACTATACACATTTATACGAAAATGCCATTTACTAGAAAACATTTGCTTTATAAATTTCTATGAAAATGCCTTCAAGTTGAAAATATTTGCTTTTAAATAAGTTAGAGGTATTGAAGCTATTGGGCAGAACCCTAATACGTACCATTTTAATTGTGCAATCACATGACACTTCGTTACACAGAAATTCATTAGGCATTGTATGCGAACAAAAGTGTACACAAATTTCTACGTAACAACAATTGTTATATTTTTCCCTTGTATCTATCTGAAAGTGCCTCTCTGATGACAGATCATCAATATTGAGCTAATACACTGATGTTCCATCCTCCACTGAAAGATTTTCAAAGGAACTTGGACAGTTGCAACCGTTGTCCAAGGTAATCACTAAAAATGAAAAATGAAATGAAATCTTTAAGTTTTACGTCCCACGATTATACTAGTTAGGCTAAAGAAGACGGATAATCACTAACGTATTTTAAATTATGTTGAAACAACTCCAATTGTTTGTCAAAAATATTGTAATTTCAGGGACATATAGCGTTCCATGCTTTGGAAACAATGCACCATATCACTATAAGTAGTTTCATAATTTGGTGTTTTAGTATTACCAGGAAAATTAGAACACTAGCTTGGGTGATTGTCATGCTCCTTTCCTATGCTCGCGAATGTACACTCAAATTCACTACCTGCATGACATTTCTTACTTGTGAGTCAATAAACACATTTTCATTTACCTTTGTGTCACTTAAAATTGAGAATTTTGTCGTGAAGTGCTTCCCTATCTCGATTTAATGTTTTATAGAAGGATTGGATCAAACCTAGTTTGATTTGTAACGAGAGAGGATTTATGAGCTGTTGACATGATTTGTTATCAATTCCAGACACATATTCCTGATCATGATGAATACATTTTAAGCACCTAATAGTTAACTCTATCCGGCTGTAAAATTTACACAGAAAGACACAACATATAGTATACCCTTTTGCACGGCTGTAAGGATTTCAACAACTTTCAATCTCTACAGATTTTCCACTTTAATTTATGAGTTTAAAATAAGATTTATTTCCTGAAATTTCTAAAATAATATTTCTTATAAACGTTTATAAAACATTTTTGTACAAAACTTTTAAACGCCCTCTATACTATGGAAATGTGTATTTTTCAGCAGTAACTTTGCGTAGGTATTTCTGAAAAGTATTACAATATTTTCCATAAAAATGTTTCAAACAGTATTATGTATAACTTTGTCTTAATCTAGAGAGTTTTAATAAAATTTTACAAAGTATAATTCATTTGCGGCCATCGTTTGAAACATTTTTTCTAATATTCAAATAAACGTTTGTTTAGAAACTTTCAGTTTTGAATACATTTTTAAAACAAACATATTCTTCCTTTTTGCAGCGTTAAATAAGTTCTAAACAAAACATTTTAGTGTTGAAATATTGAAGAGATAACATTTAAAGTTATAAATGAAATCACTACAAATTTTAAAATATTAAAATTATAAACGAAGATGTTTTGAAATTTAAGAACTACAGTGAACAAATAATATCAATACAATGCTTTTAAACAAAAAAAAACGTTAAGAGTGTATTTTGTTAAATGTGTTTTTATTATTTATACGATCATTAACTTCGGAAATGCAGCAATCCCGAACCTTAGCTCGCCGAAACTGCGATTGACTAATACTAACGAGAGAGAACAAGAGAGCAAATTGTCCAAGAGAGGTCGGATCAAAGGAAATAGTGCATTATTTGACCTGGAGATCCGATTCAATTCCGATCCGAGATTTGAAATGACCTTTCTCCGACAATTCGTTCTCTCTTTCTAACTGATTTCTATTACTCAATCTCAGTTTCGGCATTATATAGCACGGGATTGTTATATTTCCAAAATAAGGATCCGTCTCTCGATTTGCTTTGCGTGTCCTATTCCACCCTTCCGGTATGTTTTACCCAATGTTTCCGATCCCAACAAGTTTTGTCATATGAACTCCCCTCCCTGCGTCGCTACTGTTACTCATCGATATGTACATGAATCGAATCTCCAGGTCAAATAGTGCACTATTTCCTTTGACCCGATCTTTCACCGACAACTCGTTCTCTAGTTTTATTCATTTCCAATCTACATTTTCGGATGGCTACATACATAGACAGATGAAAGTCAAAACCTAGCATACTGGGTGCATGGTATAATTGAAGCTTGTATAGGATAAAGTTACCAAGAAAAGTACTGTATATATACACAGACGGAGCTGTTCCGAAATCATGTCTTCGTAGTTTAGTGGTTAGAGTCGCAGGAGTTTGTAAGAATGCTTATTTCAGCACGTGTACAGATCTTGTCAGCTAGAAATTATTTTCTCAAAGTAAAGAATTTGCAATTTATTGAAAAAAACATTAATGCTTCATGTATCATGTATAGATGCAAGTATAGCATAAATAAATCAGAGCTACACAATATAGGGAGTTAAATCATATGTTTATTAAACGAAATCACAAATCCGTGTTGTTTTATCTAATGTACACGTTATGTCGGGTTCAATTTTAGGTGCGAGAGCAGAAGAATTCTCAATAATTTACTTTCATAATCACAATTTCAACATTGAATATGAGTTACTTTTAGAATAATAATTTCAAAACTGTCCATCTCTTTTAGTCTAAAGAACATAATCATGGACTTTAAAAAAAATAATTCATCTTTCTGTTCTGTTATCTCTAATATATTTTAATGAAGAGAAACTGATGTGCAAAGATATTAATTAAATAAACTACTCATTTTGTATTTCGAACAGTAGTTCAGTATTTCATTATATAAGGAAATAAACGGTCTTTTAATTACATCTATATTATAGATTATTTTTGCACCAAAAAGTTGTTAGTTACGTGTGCTACTTAAAAGTTAGAGTTACTTGCCATCTCTTAAATACTATCATCTAAAGCTCGACGTGGAGTAGTAACGTAGTTTTGTTCTTTTTGTAGATTTACTAATAACGGAAGAAGGTTCTGAACCCATATTTGATTTATCAATGCGTGTATTATTATTATTATTATTATTATTATTATTATTATTATTATTATTATTATTATTATTATTATTATTATTATTATTATTATTATTATTATTATTATTATTTAAAAATTTAAACATTACTATCGAATAACATTTTCGGGAATCCCATTCTAGGACGAAAAGGTTCACTTTTTTATAAATCTTCCATTGTTTATTCATGAAGTGATTAATGTGAGGATTCACTTAAGTTGAAAACGTGGAATTCGATATAAAACTCTGAGTAAAAATAAGAGAACATGCGTTTCAGTGATTTTGATAATTTCACTTCTAAATAGGAAAGGAAAGGTGATTTATTTCATATCAAAATTTCCTTTCATTTAGACACATAGTGCTGAATAAGGGGTTCATTTAAATTAGGTATATAAAATGTGATTTTTAAAGTCTTAAATAAACATAAGGAAGTAGTTGTTTTAGAGTGCTTAAAAATTATATTATTAACAGGGGATAGGCTCAATTTCTAAGATATTGAAATTTTCCTTAATTTATTTTCAAAGTGCGAAGAAATGATAAACTCAGTATATAGCATACTATATAAAAAATTAGCACATATTACACAAATTCCGCTCCGAAAAGAGAAAACTGAAGTCGATTCTGTAACTTCTGAATTTCAGTCTCTTTTTAAGAAAACGTCCAACGTGAGGTTTGCTTAATTCGAAGATATGCAATCAGATATCTGAATACATATAACAATAAGTGAGAACATATTTAAGTATTTGGAGAAAATTCCGTCCTCAAGAGGGAACATTGGTCTAAATTCTGTAAAATCTAAAGTTCCCATTCTTTATTGAGAAAGTGTCTATTGTAGCTTGCTTAACGTGAGATTAGCTAACGATTTGCCTAAGCGTGAGATGTGAAAATCGATATACGTATAAACTGATACAAAATTATTAGATATGGGAGGCCCGGGTTCGATTCCCGGCGGGAGCTCACGTGGTTCGGATTCCACGTTAATCAGTAGGTCCACGTCTCATATAGCCTCGCTGCTGAACGGGACGTTAAACTCAATTCAACAACAAAATTATTACATAGTATTTCAGTCAGAACAATGCGTTTGTGAAATGGTTATGGGGCCAATTTCTATGTTAAAATTTCCCATTGTTTATTCAGAAAATGATTAATCCAAGGTGTCGCTTAAGTTGAATTTACGAAGTTTCTTTTAGAAACCATAAATCAATTAAAAAGAAACATGTATTTCAACATTCGGAAAATTGCGCTTGTCGAAGGACAAAGAAGACAAAATTTACGATTATGCGTACATGGAAGAGAGAAAGCGGTTCACTCAAAAAAAGGCATGTTTAAAGATAGTATAGAAACGTTAGACTTAGACTAAAAAACGCTTTTATTACAAAAGCACTGAATCAGAAAGACATTTTGAGATACGTATGTTAGATAGATAGAAAACGGTGAGAAAGTATTGAAAATGTTTTACCCTGACAAGATTATCGCTTAATCCCTGAATGTAGCGATATGAAACTCAGAATATAGACTCATCATTAAAAATAAGCACCCCAGTGTCCCAACGATTCTCTTTTAGGGAAAAATACATTTTAGTGGCTTTTTCTTCCTCATTAAAAGGAACGTTATTTCTTATTTGTGATCACATTACGGTGAACTATTTAACCCCTTGAAACGTATCTCGAAATATAATTCTTGCCACAAGCGTTTTGCTATGTTACATTGTTTAAGGAGCATATCCCAAATGGCTAATGGTCTACACAACATACATCAAAAATATAGTATATTTCTGATTTTTATAATTACACTGTCATTCAAACACATATCTAAATGAGGAAGGGAGTTCAAATATTCTCCTAACCCAATTTTTTCTGTCAAAGAACGGGAATTTCAAACAGTTTTCTATAAAGCTTCAGTTATACAAGTGTGTTTATTAAATAATATTTAGTTTTGTTATTCCTCATTTTGTTTAGAAGAAAAATAGAAAAAAATAACTGTTCATATTTATGTAATAATTCGAAATATTATAATAAAACATATATCTAAATACTTGAAAAGCTAGTACTTTTGCATTAATATAATGTTGTAATCTTATTTGAATACATTTGCTACCTGTATGTTAACATAATACGTTTTCAGACAAATAAAATATTTCAGAATTATTTAACTTTATTAAGCAAAACTAGTCATCAAATTTAGAAATTAAAGTTGTCATAAAAGTCCTTTTTCCACCTTTTATGTAGACACTTGTGATTACGCGTGTTTTTGATTCGTTAGAAGCAACTCAATCTGTGGCACTTCGCTATCGCCTAGCACATTACATTTTAGATTATATTTTAGAACAATCAAATCTAGAAAGTGGTTCAATTGCTTGGTTCTTGATGTGGACGATTATGTATTACGAAGAAAGTTTTTTCTTTATGTTTATTACGTAAATTATGTAATGTTTTATTCTGATATACCATCAACCGTTAATATTTTCTTCGTTTGAAATATTTTTTCTTCAGAAATCCGCAGGTTGTTAGAAGGGATTGAAAAACGGCACGAGTTGGATTTTATCATTTTCGTAACTTGTTCAGAGCTTACCATTTCATTAATTTATCGCTGAGCTGGTATCTTCCCTTGTTAGTACATGCAGAATATTCGGAGTGAAGTGTAAAATTCGAGTTTTTTAAAAGTTATTTTTAAATGTTTAATCCATGTACGAGGGCTGTCAAAAAAGTATCCGACCTTTGGCCAGAAAAATAGTTGCGAATACCTGACAGATTTGGGACCCCAATCCCCTTCAAAGTAGGCCCCTTGTGCTTCCACACACTTAGCCCACCGATCCTTCCACTGCTGGAAACACCGCTGGAAGTCTTCTTTTGGAATGTTGTTCAGCTCCGTCGTCGTGTTCCGCATTATGTCTTCTCTACTCTCAAAACGGGATCCCTTCAGAGGCGTCTTCAATTTTGGAAACAACCAGAAGTCACAAGGAGCCAGGTCTGGAGAGTAGGAAGGTTGGCGAACGGTTGTAATTCCATGTTTGGCTAAGAACGTGTGGATCAATTGGGATGAATGTGCTGGGGCGTTGTCATGATGGACGTGCCAGTTCTTCGCTATCCACATGTCTGGTCTTTTGCGCCGGACTGCGTCACGGAGTCGCCTGAGAACATCTTGATAGTACTCCTTTGTCACTGTTTGTCCTTCCGGTGCGTACTCGTGATGCACAATTCCACGGGCATCGAAGAAAACAGTCAGCAACACCTTGATTTTGCTTCGCACCTGCCGCGCTTTCTTCGGCCTTGGAGAATCGGGATGCTTCCATTGAGACGATTGTTGTTTTGTTTCTGGGTCGTACCCGTATACCCATGACTCATCTCCAGTTATCACGGAATTCAGATACCCAGGATCAGTGTTGGTGGTGTCCAGAAGGTCCTGTGCAACGTCAAAACGGGTGTCTTTTTGTTCCTGAGACAACAACTTGGGTACAAATTTAGCAGCCACTCGTTTCATGTTCAAATCGTCACTCAAAATTGCATGTGCAGAATCTTTACTCACTCCAACATCTTCTGCAATCTCCCGCACTGTCAAACGGCGATCTGCCATCACCAAATTTCGCACCCGCTCAACAACAGCTGCATTCCGAGCAGTTTGGGGCCTGCCGCTACGCTGCTCACTCTCGACTGATGTGCGGCCATCTTTGAATCGGTTGAACCATTGTTTAATTTGTGTTACACCCATCTTCTCCAAACACCTGCTGAATCTTACGAATTGTTTGGCTTTGAGAATCACAAAGCCTTTGACAGAATTTGATGCAGTATCTTTGCTCAATTCGTTCAGTCATCTTGCGAGAAACACTAAATCCGACGAACACTACCAACAGCACCTCACTTCGCGACCACCAGCTCACGACTGGCACACGAGAACGCGGTGAAAAAATTCAAGCATGCGCATTAAAGTTCCTCCTTCCACCGTGCACGGTGGCGCCGCCTGAGAATCACTATTTTCCGTGGAAAAAATTAAGGTCGGATACTTTTTAGACAGGCCTCGTATATGCAAATCTATGTTACGATGTTGTAAGCGCAATGCTGTAAGTATTGTGTCTAAGATAATTTCATAACAGAAAGTGAATATTAGATAAATTATGAAATAATTGTAAGTTCAGATGGTGCTATTAATGGAATCTTTTTTTCATTTTATACAGTGTTGTACAGCCAGCTACAAAAATAATTCCCCCCTAAGCGCTCTAATTCCATTACTTGGGGTCCAGTTCTTTTGCGGTTGTGAGAACGCCTAGACAGATGCAACCCAACCTACACGTAACTTTTCTGGGCACTGACAGCAGTTGGTAGCACTGAGTCAACTCTTTATGCAAGTAAAATTGCGAGTAGATGATGCACGAAACATTTCTCCATTCTGAGATCAATCTCTCTGGTTCAGAGCTTGTTGTCCAATGAACATCATTCGTTAATCTCACTATTGCTGTGTATGTAGTGTATTTTTTCATTATGTACTGTATAATCAAAGAAATAAAAACACTGATCACATATGAATCAGATATTGCTTGAAAGTAGCTGAAAATATCAAATCTAGAACAACTGCTGGAAATAACTTCCTAAATGGTTGCCTTCATTGAAATATCTTCTTCAATTCTCCTCATTCCAACATCTTCTTTCTGGAGGAGAGAAGATCTTGCTTATCACACTGACTAGGGATGATTCCATTCCGGGACCAAGTACCTGGGGAAACCCTACATATCGTCTCAAAGCTCTTGCCATGAGAAGTACGAAACTGTTTTCAAATCACCGGCAAATCCGCAAACTGATCCTATATTGGGCCAATTTGTTGGTGTTTGTGGCCCTATGTATGGTATTGATCAACAGAAATAAAAATGGTCATTACGATGCATCACAGTAAGCCTCTGAGCCTATTACGTTTCTGTTTTGCTCAGTACTAGAACGTGACTCGGACATATTCCTCTTCCAAGTACGCCAGTTTATCAGTGTTGCCAATCAAGTATAAAAATAAGAAATTGTACAACACTTTCCGTACGATGGGACCTTTATACACCAAGCTTGGAAGGGACATGACAAGAACTATAGCATAAAGATGTTGGGTTGTCAGTGTTGCCAACAAGTGTAAACATCACAATGTTGAAAATGGCCCTGATTTTTCACGGTACGGCATTGGGCAGATAATTATATTCATTGGAATCAGGTGTTTCAGGGCACTGAATTATTTTTTTAAGTTAATTAATTCAACGAACCTTCCTCAGTACCTTGTTTCCTATTTTTACCTGTTTTACTCACTTTTACAGTTTATCCACTAACTCTTTAAGAAGAGGGAAACAACACAGAAACATTGAGGAGAGTAAAAATCACAAACACTATTCGGGCGTTCTTCCCTTGCCTGAAGTAAAACAATAAAGTATAGATGATATGCAATTTTTGATCTTCCATCTTCTAAGTGTTGTCAAATCTGAAAAGTAAACCAAACAAAGAGCAATACTACTACACAAAACGCTCAACATGCTAACTATTCATGACATAACTATTGCATCATCCGAATAACTCCAGTATATCCAAAAATCATGATTTGTCATATTTTACCGAAATATGTCATGACTTTTCTGACAACCTGATACTTTGAATGTTGTTAATACGCAAAGTTCATTGATCTCAGCACATATTCACTTACTCTCTTATGATCATCACAACCTTTAGGGTACTTCCCGTAGATATAGAAAGGTGAAATGTAGTATCCAGGCTTCGTGTAGCAAGAAAGTAAACAAATAAAAAGCAACAGGATATTTCCCTCCGCCAAGTCGCCTTGAATAGAGTCTGTTGTATATTCAACAAAAAGACGTGAAATCTAATAAGAAAATTCATAAAATATAAAATATAGAGCTAAGTCTCGACCTTGCAATAATAATAATAATAATAATAATAATAATAATAATAATAATAATAATAATAATAATAATAATAATAATAATAATAATAATAATAATAATAATAATAAAGAAATAACAGAATTACAACATCAATTACGTAAACAATAACTTCCAATCAAGAAAAATATTAAATGCCACACCGGGATTCGAACCCTGGTAACTGTAATGGCAGTTCTCTACTCTCACACTTTGCCATCAATTCCTGAGATAAAGATAACAAAATAAACTAGTAGTTATGTTAGATAATCATAGCACACACTATTTCTACACGGGTTGATATAATTCAGAAAATGTGAAAATAATATCTACGAGACTGTTTTTTAAGTAAGGTCCGTTTGAACATAAGTACACAACGAAAGGTTATTTCGAAAAAGTAAATTTATTTTCATAAAATACATACTTTACTGTATTTTTCGACGTAGTTGCCAATAGTTCACTAGTTTCGACATAGTGAAACAAAACTTATCATACCTCTCAACCAATTTCAAAATTCCCATTTCATAAAAACTTGCCGCCTGCCCCGATAACCAAGAGTTCACTGCCGTTTTCATATCGTCGTCATCATTGTAATGGATGCCACTGAGTTGTTGTTTCAGGTGGAGGAACAGATGGTAATCGCTCGGCGCAAGATCAGGACTGTAGGGTGGGTGGTCTAAAACTTCCCAGCCAAAACTGTCCAACAAATCGCGGGTCTGACTAGCAGTGTAAGGTCTTGCATTGTCATAGAGAAGGACAATGCCCTTTGTCAGCATCCCTTTGTCTTTTGTTTTGAATCGCTCTGCGTAGCTTTCTCAGGGTTTGGCAGTATGATTCTGTATTGATGGTGGTTCCTTGTTGCATGAAGTCGACCAACAAAACACCATGCCTATCCCCAAACACCGACGCCATGATTTTGGGCTGGGACAGAGTCTGTTTGGCCTTCACCATTGCAGGCGAGTGTGTGTTTCTCCATTCCATGCTTTGTTGCTTCGATTGGGGCGTGATATGCGAAACCCACGTTTCGTCTCCAGTTACGATCTGACTCAAGAAGCCGTCACCTTCTCCGTGATAACGAGTCAAGAATTAAACCGCACACTCAATCCTTTGGTTTTTGTGGTCCTCTGTTAGGAGTTTCGGGACCCAACGGGAGCACAGTTTTTTAAACTTTAGGTGTTCAGAAACAATTTTGTAAACATTGATCACGACACGTCAAGAAATTCGTTTCAGAGACCTGTTATTGTGAAGCACCTGTTCTCACGAACCCTCGCTTCAAATGAAGCCACCAAATCGTCTGTAATCGAAGAAGGGCGACCGGAGCGGCCTTCTCCATGGGCGTTCTCCTGTTTGAATTATCGTACCCACTTACGCAATTTGCTTGCACTCATAACAGTATCACCGTATACTTCGCAAATTTGTCGATGATTTTCTGAAGCAGACAGGATTCTTGCTGACAAAAACCGTATCACTGAGCGAGCCTCACACGCGGCGGGCGACTTGATAGTCTTAAACATTGTGAAAGCACAGAACACAACCGTACAGGTCAGCTAAAGAGCTGAAACTGAGCACAGTTGTTCCCGAGGCATGCCGGTAGACGATGCA
This sequence comes from Thermobia domestica, assembly GCF_964235325.1. Taxonomy (NCBI): domain Eukaryota; kingdom Metazoa; phylum Arthropoda; class Insecta; order Zygentoma; family Lepismatidae; genus Thermobia; species Thermobia domestica. The sequence goes on along the minus strand of NC_137456.1, from coordinate 244,647,264 downwards.
CACGCTCGTTGCAGTATGCGCGCAAACTACTAGTGTGTACAACAAAAAGGACCTTACTTAAAAAACACACCTCGTATTGTATTCTCTTCTTTGGAAACTGAAGGTAAAGAAGAATTGTAGGGATGGGCACGAGCGAGTTCGACATCTTTGAGCTCGAATCGAGAACTCAACTCCAAAAAATTCCTCCAATTTGACTCGAATTTGGCTCGAGTTTCGAGTCGAGTCGAGTCAATACGAAGAAAATCGACCCAAATACTGTGTGTAATTTCAAGTACTTTCTTCAAGTATCCTACATAAACAATATATTTATTATCAATGATGCTACTACTACTACCACTACTACTCTACTTATTATTATTATTATTATTATTATTATTATTATTATTATTATTATTATTATTATTATTATTATTATTATGGATACGTATAGTAAAACTGCAAGCTTATTTTAATGAAAAAACTTATGAAAATATTAAAAAAACCTTGGGCACGGTTTGATCTCACGCCAAAAATATTTTCATTAGTAGAACGTTGTCGTAGAAGAACCTGCCACGAAGCCGACAGCACTTTGCCTTAATTTCAGCTATATGTAGGGCACGACTCTTGATGTCCTATCTGTATCGGCTAATAAGATCAGAGGATATCTGGAATTCTTGGAATGTCCATCACACCAAGGTCTGCGGGGTCGTTAGTTACACCTCTGTGCCCGTTCCATACACGACAAATTAATTAAGGGGACCATATTGACAAATCTGACAATAATATACGAATATGTGTTATTTCTAATGCCCCTAATAGTAGACATTTTTTTACTGAAATGTGCCCATGACTCATTATTGTTTTATTTAACTTTAGTGTGCTGTTCTGCTTATGTAATGTAGGGAAGCTGTTTGATGCTTCACTTATAATTTTATTTTCGTATCGTATATCGAGTAAGACAATTTTGTCTTAAAATGGGTATCCCTTGAACGGCGGGGAGCTGCCCCCACACAAGTTACGGCCCGTCGTCGTGGCAATCATTTTTTCTTAATTGGAAGGTGTTGTTTACGTAATTGATTTAGAAATTCTGTTATTTCTTTATTATTATTATTATTATTATTATTATTATTATTATTATTATTATTATTATTATTATTATTGCAAAGTCGAGACTTGGCTACATATTTTATATTTTATGAATTTTCTGATTGGATTTCAATTCTTTTTATTGAATAATCAACACACTCTACTTTAGGGGTTTGTAGGAGGGAAATATTATCCTGTTGCTATTCATTGGTTTACTTGCACGCTACACCAAACCAGGATACTACATTTCACCTTTCTATATCTACGGAGAAGTACCCTAAAGTTTGTGATGATCATAAGAGAATAAGTGTATAAGTGATGAGATCAATGAACTTTGCGTATTAGCAACATTTCAAATACCAGGTTGTCAGAAAAATCATGACGTATTTCGGTAAATATGACAAATTGTGGTTAGTGGATATGCTAGTGTTTTTCGGATCATAGACTAGTTTGTGATCAATAGCTAAGATGCTAAGCGTTTTGTGTAGTAGTATTGCTCTTGGTTTGGTTTGGTTTTACAGATTTGATCAGAGATAGCGTGGGTCAATGAAAACTTGACCAACCGTCCACCGCATGATCCATCAAACACTTGGCCCACTCTGACCACTACCCACCATGACCCACTCCGACCCACCACTCGCCATGAACCACTGACCCATCAAACACATTGTCAACTACTCTGACACATGATCCACGTCCTCTATTCTACGGATTAAAGAGTTTATACTTATAATAAAACCAGGTTGTCAAATTCTAACTAATCGGACTTTGAATTCCTACGGCCAATCCCTCAAGCACCGCTCTCTTACAATAATGATGGATCTGACTTTTACGATATAAAATGGTAAAATGTTTGTCATGGGCAAACTTACGATGAGTTTAAATTAAATTATCATGGTCTAAATATTTCCTTGTTGAATTATTGATATTTCTCAGTGTAAAAAAGCGGATGAAATTTGAAACTCCCATGTACGTAGATCAACATGCAGAAGCTTACATTACACATTTTATGTCTATTTTCCTCACAACTTTATGGGTTGGCTGCCCTGTGCTCTAAGCGCTCCATATAATAAACAAACTTTTGGCAACTATTACAAAGCGCATGGTAAGCATATATGGATATATGATGCGAAGCACTTTATTTTTCTGTTGAGTTGAGTCGAGTTGATTTTGAGTTTAACGTCCCTTTCAGCAGCTTGGCTATATGAAAATGGACCTAACCCTATGCCGTAAACGTCGCCAGCACCTAATGGCCCACTTCCGGGTAAATGTCGATCGTCAATATAGAGACGAGTCGAAGGATTGCCGCTAATGTTCCACTGCCGGCAGGGTCTCGTTGAGTAGAAATAGATATCTCGCATCGGTGTGTTGAAGTTACCAACGCATCGCAGCAAGGACTTCGTTTTGGCCCTCTCTTCTTCGATTCATCGCGGAGAATGCCGAAGGGAGCAACAAGAACTATCGCCAGTCATGTGCATGCGGTTATTATTATATATTATTTTTTCCTGACCAATTGTTCCTAAAGTGAGCTCCGGGGGTCAAGAATAACCTCTGCCTCAGCATCATGAAGTAAAAAAATATTGAGTGCGATAATTGTATGAATTTATATGGCAACTGTCGTCGATCATTAGAAAGTGAGTAAGAGGGGCGCGGTGGCTCAGTGGTAGAGCGTTCACCTCTAGTGCTTGGGGTCCCGGGTTCTATCCCAGCCCCCGCCAAGTGAACTTTGTGGTGGACAAACACCGTGCCCGTGGGTTTTCTCGGGGTACTCCCGTTTCCTCCCGCTTTCTTCATTCCACCATTTTCACTCATATCTCATCATCACCGTCTCCTTTAGCCTAACCGGCATAACTGTGGGACGTAAAACTTACAGATTTCATTTCATTTTCATTTTAGAAAATGAGTACGGGAATACTATGAAATAAAGTGAAGAGACACGCGTCATTTTGTTATAAAATTACATGGCGAACGCATTTTATTTTGACCCAAACAGTTATCATCTCATATACACGGTTGAAAGAGCACTCTGATTGACCAAATTAAAACGATCTCAACGATTTATCCCTTTACAAGCAACGTCTCCTTCATTGCCTCTGTGGTGAAGTCCGAAAAACACCCGCCCAGTAATCATAAGTTTGGTGGTTCGAGCCTTCTCCGGATACTTTTCTGGTCCTTCTTTTAGTTTTTTAGACTTGCCCTAATGTAATCAAATCACACATATAGGCGATTTAACATATTTTTGGGGGAGTAATTTTGTGGTTCATTGGCGTTTGGTCACGTCAGAGTGCTGTCTACAATGGAGAGAGCAGAGAGGGTCAGTGGGTCAGAGTGCGTCATAATGAGTGTTGGTTCATTGTGGTTGGTGCGTCGCAGTGGGTCAGGGTGGATGATGAATCGCAGTGGGTCACATGCTGTTGACCCACGACCCACTGACCCACTCCGACTGGATTTGACACCACATAGAAAATGAAAGACCAAAAGTTGTATGTTCACCATATTTTATTCTTTTACTTGAGGCAAGGGAACAACGCTCGAGTAGTGTTTGTGATTTTTACTGTCATCCATGTTTCTGTGTTTTTGTCCCTCTTCTTAAAGAGTTAGTGGAAAAACTATTAAAAAATCAGGGCCCGAGGCGAGAGCATATGGCAGTGCCTCCGTACAATTGAGTTGGCAATTTAAAGTTGAATTCTCTGGACTACTATTCCTGCATAATACTTTACTATTTTATGATAACTGAAATCAGAAAGATTCGGCATCATTACACTGGAATCGTAAAAGTGTGTAATTACTAATTCACTACAGCTTCATTTTTTCCTTCTCCCAGAAGAATGATATCTTAGAGTAGAGGCTTAAGCGTTAGTTTCGTAATGTTGGGGACGCGAGTTCTATTCCGGCTGTTGCAATTCAGTAAATTTTTACAATTTACAAAACAAAACTGATACTTCTGATGTATATTAATGTGAAAAATATTCAATCTCTCTGGATTTCAGAGTTGCGACAAATTTCTTTACAAGTGAAACGCCAATAACACAAAATTACGTCATATGTATCAACTTTCGTTAATGTCTGGCAAGTAACGTGTTTGGACAAGAATTGATAAACACATAAGGGCTAAACACAAGGACGTACTGGACGTCCTTACTGCTGTAGTATGGGCCAAAAATGAGTTCCAAGGAATTGTTCGTAGCTGTGCACAAATTGCTAATAGTGATCGAACTTACAATAGAGACTGCTAGTCACGAGAATGATCCTATTTAAGATGTCACATCAGCTTTCTACTTAGAAGAAGGGTGAAACAAAATGCGTTACTGTCATCAGCTAACAAATCTTTATACTCCATTTCTTCATAAAATGATAATTCTATCTGTAAATCCGTAAACGTAATAATATTATTGCGTTCATATGTAAACCTAAGAAACATCTGCATATTCTATATCTTTTCCGTTCCTATGAATACCTTCGACTATGTTATTTTTTCTTTCCATTGTGATAATAATAATAATAATAATAATAATAATAATAATAATAATAATAATAATAATAATAATAATAATAATAATAATAATAATAATAATAATAATAATAGTAATAATAATAATAATAATAATCTAGAAATAACATAATTACAATACCAATTACATAAATGTTAGCTTCCAATTCAGAAGAGTTACTAATTACCACGACGGAATTTTAACCCATGTAGCAGCAATGAGAGTTTCCTGCTTTCTCAATTTTATTTTCAAGAAATCGCCCCAACCGGAGGATTGTTCGCCACTGGCACCTCATGTTTTTTCGACGTATTCCAAACACTACAGGAAACGAACACAGAAATACTTAGGACAATTAAAATTCCGACCTTGCTCTTCAGAGGAATTCGAACCCCTAGTGCATTGCTCCTCATGATCATGTGGCCACAATTTGCAACAAACTCCTCATATGAATATAAGAAAATAAACTAGTAGTTATGAAACATAAACTTAGAACTGTCTATTTCTATACGTGTTGATACAACATAAAGAATGTGAAAATAATTTCTGTCGTCTTTTCTTCTTTGAAAATTAGAAGTTATATTAAAGACAAAATGCAATGTAAATCAAGATCATCCCTGCAACTGATGACCAGCGCCGTAACTTAGATTCTTTTCTGGGGACTTTGGCGCTGAAGACCCGGGTTCAATTCCCGGCAGGTGATTAGGGCTCCACGTTAATCAGTAGGCCCACGTCTCATATAGCCTTGCTGCTGAACGAGACATAAACTCAAAATCAACTCAATTCCTTTCTGGGGGGCAAGCATTAATAAGCTTATTTGGACCCCTGGAAAAAGTTGATTTCTAATTATTAGGCCCCCTCTCTTCAACTTTCTCTTTATCGTTATGGGCTCACCGGAGCCTGTGGGTTCTCCTGCACGGAGAGGTCTGCGGTTCCGTTAGTTACTCAAGGGCCCATTCCATACATGACAAAATTATTAAGGGGACAATATCGATAAATCTGAATGCTATACGAATGAATTTTACTCAAATCCGTTCACGATTTATTTTCTTCTATTTACCTTTAGTGTGCTGTTTTGTTTATGTAATGTAGCGACCCTATTTGATGCTTCACTTCTAATTTCATGTTGGTATCGTATATGGAGTAAGAAAATTTTGTCTGAGAATGGGCCCCCTCGAACGACGGGGAGCCTCTCTGTGGGCAGTTGCCCCCCACAAGTTACGTCTCTGCCGATGACGTAGGCACAATTTAAAGAACATTTCGTGATACTTTCTTCATTGAGTAACGTGTATATAACTTGTTTTTGAGTTAAACGAAAAAATCTCGAGTAAACCATTAAGACACTCACACAATTTGTTTATATTTTCTTATTTATATTTTGATTTATATTTTGTTTATATTTATGTGTTTTTGTTATATTGAGTATCTTGTTCAAATTTTTAAATGAAACGATTTTAACTAGTTATTAGTTTTGGTGGAAGGTTAAGTGGCGCCGTAGGTGAGTGGTTAGCATATTGAACTTCTGTTCGGTAGACCCGAGTTTGAATCCCAGCTGTAAATTTTTCAAGTGTTCCTGTTTCAATTTCAATTTCAATGCATTGTCAGAGTGATAAGTAAGATCTTCTCTTCCCTAGAAAGAAAAATATGTTGGAATGAGGAGAATTGGAGAAGGTCTCTCAATGGAGGCAAACATTTACAAAGTTTTTTCCAGTAGTTGTTCTAGATTTGATATTTTCAGCTACTTTCAAGCATTATCTGATTCATATGTGATCATTGTTTTTATTTCTTTGAATATACAGTATATAATGAAAAAATACATTACATACACAGCAATAGTGAGATTAACATATGATGTTCATTGGACAACACGCTCTGAACCAGAGAGATTGATCTCAGAATGGAGAAATGTTTCGTGCGTCATCTACTCGAAATTTTTCTTCCATACAGACTTGACTCAGTGCTACCAACTGCTTTCAGTGCCGAGAAAAGTTACGTGTAAGTTGAGTTGCATCTGCCTAGGCGTTCTCACAACTGCAAAAGGCATGGACTCCAAGTATTGTAATTGGAGCGCTTCTGGGGAATTACTTTTGTGGCTGGCTGTACATTAGATTAAGTTGTAGAAAACAAAGAAAATATAATGTAAATATATCAGTTTCAGAAAAAACAAATAAATGTAGCTGCTACTAAAGACAATAATGTAATTTTAGATTTTAGTATAATATTGGTATACTTAGTAAAAGAAAAGGAACGGTAAACAAACGTGACAACTTTTTTTATTTGTTTGCATCGACGCAAGTGAGATCATTATTAAGTGCAAAGTGATGTCTACAGAAATATAGGCCACTGACCTTCTAATAAGGGATTCTTTTACAAGAATTTTACTTTTCGTAGAGACCTTTAATATTAATAAGTGTTTAAACATAATGAGATATCATCATTATCCTTGCATTTTAAATGTAATAATTTCTCTTCATGGCAAAAGATAGAATTGCCATGAAATTCAGTTTAAAATAGTATTTTCTGAGTCTGATTGACAAATAGAGAAATGTATTTGATTAGTTTATCCTCCCATGATTATGCTCCTTGGCTAAACAAGATGATGATGATGATGAGATGGATGATAATAGGAGGAGGAAAGTGAGAGGAAGCTATTGATCTTCAAGAATACCCACCTTCATGGTGTTTGTCCACCACAAGTTCAGAGATCTCCTGCACCAAAGATAGAAGTAACAAACAAATCATTATATTTTTTGTAAAAATGTAAATATAAATATCCTTCTCTTTATAATTATATGCTTATTTTGTACAGAGTTATTTAGTTACAGAGTTATTTACTTAAGGGCTTTGCAAGAAAAGAATCCAAAATTGTTTACCTGGTTTCCTAAAAGAAAATTTAAGTGTACTTTGAAAAAAAAAAAGAAAATAACGCGCTTTATGCTGAACAGAATTTACTCAGGTTTTGACTTTTCAGCTAGTTTGTAATACTGATATTATAAGAAATTTCGATTTTGCTTTGACTCTTGAAATCTCGAATCTTTTTAGAAATAAACACTAATTCCTTGTTAATCTCCGATGAAAAATAATTGTTGGTTTTATTTTTCTTCTATAACATTATAGTAGCAAATTTAAGTAACTGTAGTTACAATTTCTACCAATTTCATGATTTAAGCTGTGTTGCAAACTACAAAAATGTTACCATATATCAGGAGCGGTTTAAGATATGGAAGTACTCTAAATCGAAAAACGAAATACACATATATTACAAGCCGTACAAGTAATTAGATACGATACTTATCTGTAGGTCTTTTGGAAATAAAGAATTTTAAAAAATCAAATTTTCTAGCCCTGGTACCATCGTTTCTATTAATTTTGAAACACGTCTAACGATGACCAAATTATCCAATGCTAAGATACTTTTGATGTACATTATACTGTCCACCTCAGTCGTACTGTATGTGTGATAGATTCTTCACAACTTTTTATGTTTGTGATAGTATAACATCCTTACTTTGAAACACAGCATAATAAATATTGTATTTAAGTTTTTGTTTTACATATTGATTTGAAATATGTAATAATCTGAGGTAGTGCCATTTTAATATATATATATATATATATATATATATATATATATATATATATATATATATATATATATATATATATATATATAATCTCATATTGGGCTGGGAACGCTGTTTGCTGGGTGTTTCTCTTTAAAACATGCAGAGATGTCCCACTCTTTATAGTTGCTTTGTGCAAAGTTTCGCTTTTCTTCTTCTTTTAGTTTCTCCGGTATCTCGGTTAAACATTATAAATATGTAATAGTATATAGATTTGTGTGTGTGTGTTTCTGTGTTTGTATGTGTGTGCCTGTGTGTGTGTGTGTGTGTGTGTGCGCGTTTGTAAGAACCAATTTGAATAGCTACTCTTTTCTTCTGAATTCGAGTAGTAACTTTCAATTTGCTTTACTTTTCAACTTTATTCATAAGAAAATCGCATATAATTTGATTAAATTGCACTTTGAAAGCGAATAAAGTACTTAAATTAAAAGTCTGGTGAAAGATGACAATTTTATTTGTGTTTCTATGTTTCAGTTTTATTACTAACCAATCTCTGGTGGATGAGGAATATTACAGAGAATTCTTTCGAAAAGTCGCTAATACAGAAATAGAAAATTTGTCGGAGCTAACTCCATATATCAACGATACATCCTTACATAACATTTCGCTAAGTTTTGTTCAAAGAAAGGTTTGTTTTCCTATTTATGGTTCACAAACTATTAAGGTTTAAAGTTACGTAAAACACCATGTGTTCTTCTTTTGTGTGTGTGTGACAAACATATATGACGTCGGCATATTTATCATATCATATTTTTAATCTTCTCGATATGCACCATCCTCATGTAATATATAGATATTTTTGACACATTTATACTTAATGATTTATAACTTCAAAATTAATTCTTAGGTATTGATATTATATGTCCCGCAGACCTAATTCTCAATGAAGTGTATACCACATTCTAAGTGTCTTGCACTTCCAGACCAGTATGATGTGCTACAACAAATTTAGCTGTTTTCTTTATGAATGTTGAAAAACCTCAAATCATGTTTTGACAAGCGTGCGTACACTCCACCTTATACTTCTTTTTGCACAATAGTTGTGAGTAATGTTTCCAGCTTTTCAGGTTTACGGTATTATATGCAAGACAATAAAGAAGGGAACTGGACAGACTAATAGATTTATAGTTTACTTACAAGAATAGAAATAGTATGCAAAATATGCACATCTTTAGTATCAAACGTACTGAATACTACGAGGAGGATTAACAGTACAAAACCACATTATTTCCCTTAGATATATATATTTTTCTTGTTGAAATATAATGTCTGTCTTTTCCAGTGATTATTGTCAAGTTGAGAGTTTTAACATTTCTTATGAAACTCCAAATACCAACAAATATACAAAGTAAACGTCTGAACAAAGGAAATTAGATTTCATAATATTATTCCCTCTAATTATTTATATTATATTCCAGGTTTATAAGCCAGATTTGTGGGACAGATATATTTATGGAAGGACCCAAATTGGAGCATGCTCATCTGCAATGATGAACCCTAAATATAGAGCATTTGAATTTGGAATCTGTAAATTATATAATTCAATTTTCGGTGAATTCATTGACAGGTGAATATATTCTGGAAATCTTTTAATTTATGTCTTCAAAGTTATGAATAAATTAAAATATAAAATTGTGTCTTACTATAAAGGTAACCAAGAAAGTTCTGTAGCTTTATACCCACCACTTTTGAACATCGATATCCACATAAGATCAAAACTATTCCCCATCAACATCGACGACATTTTGCTAACGTTCTGGAAGACCATGGATTCCATAGCAGTAGAACCTGGTGGGCCGTAAAATGAAAAAGGTATCAAGTGAATTTCTAACCTCTACTACTAGGGATTCGAACTGGCTTCTCTAAGCTGATTTTCAATGAAATGGAACAGGTGATAATCAGGTGGTACAATGTCCTGGGAGTACGGCAGATGCAATAGTGTTTCCCAGCCAAGGCATAGATTGGTGTCCCGGGTAGTCCTTCCCACGTGGGGCTTAGCGTCGTCCTATTACAGGATGACCCGCTTGCGATTCAGAAGTGCTGGCTCCAGAGTTTTAATTTTTTCTTTGAACACGTCTCAACCGGTGACAGTGCACAGTTGTTTGTGTGCTGTGACCGGCTAGTAGCAATTCCTGATGCATGATGCCACGACCAGACCACCAAACACACCGGAGAGACTTCTTCCGGTGGAATGTTTGTTTCGGCTGTTTGGAACGGGTTCATAAGATGCTAACCAATTATGACGGACCTTTGTACAGAACTACCTCTCATCACATGTCAACATCCTGTCCAGAAATGGATCCTTCCTCAGACAAGAGCAAAAACAACACAGGTGTGGTTGCATTGCCTTCTAGCCCGCAATCAAATCATGTGGGACCCATCAATCCTACTTCTAATGTTTCCAAGTTGATGAAGGTGTTTCTGTATTGTTTCTCCACTTGCCTGAATTGTAGTCCGAGTTCCTCACACGTCCGGATAATGTTCGCGTCAATTACTGCCTGAAGATCTTTATTTCGTACAGACGATGGTCTTCCGGCATGTTGTGCGTCTTTGAGTGTTTCGTCACCGTTCTTAAACATAAAGCACCGCGGCACTGTCAGAGTAGTCACGACACCACCACCAAAGGCATGGCATATCTTCCCTCCCGCTGCAGCGGCGTTTGATCCCATTTTGAACTAGTATAGCATAATACCCTTAAGACACTCTATGGAGGCCACTTATGCACTCTGTCCTTACGCAAGTTCACGGTGTAACTCAACTGCCAAAACCAGTTAGTAGATTAGTCATACCCACACCAAAAACTGACCTACGCCTTATCTCCATTCACATTCATCTCACTGTGTGATGGCCATTTGAGCACAGACGTCCACAAAAAGCAATAGAACTTTCTTGGTTTCCTTTATAATATAACATTATTAAGCCTATACTTCGGGCAATTTAATAGAAAACACAGAAATATATGTATGTGCTTAATTGACTACGTAGATACAGTAATTATTTGTAATCATTCTACTCTTTATTTGAAGCATAAATTATAATTCACATGATCAGTTGCTGATCCAGTGAAAAATTAAGGTAACCTTCCATCTCAACGGAAGCAATTATATAACGTTGGCCATTAAATGTTTTTAGCCTCCGAGGAATCCATACCAGCATCAAAACATTGTTGTCATTCGATGTTAATAAATCATTAATTCGGCACATTGTTAACTTTTCCTTATCGTAAGACCAAATCTCCTCAATACTTCTCAAAGGTCGAGAGAGATCTGGAGAGAAAACACCTAGGAAATGAAAATGAGAAATAACGCTAACTGAAAAGTTATGAACTTTATGTAAGGTTGTAATATCACAGGTTCGATCCCATCCGTCTCTAGTTGGAATTTAGCCAATTTGTATAAAGATGCCGGCTTCGGTTCTTTCATGTTTCTGGTTGAGAACACATTTTATGAGACGGTTCGAGTCCGATCCATATTGACCTTTCTCGAAGTGGGAGCCAATTTATGACGTTATGAATTCGATTTCAGGACATTCCAATTCGGCAATGTGGCCAATTATATAACATACTTTGTGTTCGAGAATTATTGTCCATCTTCGACAATGTAATTTTTAACATGTCCAAAATTCGACAAGGAACAAGGTAGTTTGTATTGGCATTCTCGAATATAACAGATGTGGAGTTCCTTTCTTGAACATGACTGTTCTCATTGATAGCCACTAACGTAAAATAACAAATAGGATTCAAAGTCTGGTACCATATGTAAGTAAAAATACCTTCTTTCAAATGTGTTCGTGTTAGGCTTATTCTCATGAAGTGATTGTCTCATCAAACCTCGACTTTAAATTCAAATACTGCCTCATATAAACTCGGATGGTAATGAATTACAGAATATATTAACTATTGCATAGAAAGAACACTTAAAGTGCAATTTGCAACATCCGAATCACTACACTACTTTCCACAAGTTATATACATGGGGAAACAGAGTAAACATAAATTATGTATAAACACGGGAAACCTACTTAAAATCTTATCTTTACGCAAAACATACACGTTATTAATACGACACAGTATTAATACGACACATATATTTATGTGTAATTTTCGAAATAAAGAAAAAAGAATTTTATGAAAAATTACTATCCTTAAAATTTATTAGAACAAATGATGCACGAACCCTGCAATACACTATTAAATGGAAACACAACTTGTTTCTATTTAATAGTGTAACACAGTGTTCAATGTATACTTCACTCACACTAGTCTGGAGGTGACCCATGTAAAAATTTGCGACACCGTAACATTTGGCATAAAGTTTTCTCCTTTGCATTTTATGATACTTAGGTACTTCAACCTTCATATTTTGACGATTGCCGCCCTGGCACTCGTGGGCAATTCTCGTAACAATCTCAAATTTCCAGGATTTCGTCCAGAATGAAAAGGTTCTATTTAAAAATAGCTATTTAAACGCGAGTAGGTCACAGTGGTATATATTATATATCAGTTGATTTGCAATACAAAATAATTTCAAATGGTGTAACACACATGACAGTAAACGCACAATAGGGAAATCATAGAGGGAATTTTATTATGATAAAAAGGCCTTGTGTCCATCTTAAACACAAACTAAATACAACTTTCTTACAAGGCTGTCTATAATCTTTAATATAAATTAACTAGAAATTTAGTGTCGGAAGTATATCACTTCCTTCTTCAGACTACTTCGCCAACTGAAGTAATGAATAATATTACATCATTTGTTATTTCTACCAATCAGGAATCACTTTTCATTAAAATTCAATATATATGTCCATTGGTGTGATAATTTTAAATTCTTAACAGACATAATACATTGTTAACAAATCTTTATATTTCTTTTCACTTATATTAACTAAAATAAATACTAATTAACTACCTAAATATGGAAATTTTCTACTTTAATATTGACTATTAATTAACTATCTGAATATTGAAAAACACATAAATAAACTTTAACCCTATATTGTCCTTATATTCTACCGTTCTTCTTTCTTCTCTTTTTAAAAGGTCCTCCCACTCTTCTTTACAATACTCACACAACTATTCCAGTTCATAGCTTTATCGTAAACTTCTTTTATCCTCTTTGCTTCTTGTAAGAAAGTGTGTTTAGTTTGTTTAAGAGGGAATTTTAATAGGAAGATACCGCCAAATTGCGTTTTCGCGATTTTTCATTTTTTATGTGGCAGCTGCTTCAAAGTATTACCAGAAACAAAGTAGAAAGTTGGGGGGAGTTTTCAGGAGAAGAGGGCATGGACAATCATTTATTCACATATGTACGGATATGCAGCTATACAAAGTAATAATGAAGATTAAAGGGTCAGATCGCAACCGTTGGAAACACCTAATAGCAAGATCCGGCATGATGCATAACCCTATGTCTTTCGTTGGTTGCATTGGTCATCTTATACAAGGAACTGGTTTCGCAGGAATTGCATGCAGCATTCGTAGGAATTTCCAATATGATGTGTGGAAAGGCATCGCCCAAAGCAATCAGAGGTCTGCACATGATGGTGATGGTACTTCCCGAGGACTTAATCAAAAGTGGAATTGGGGACGTAAATGATCAATATATGGAACTAGAGAAAATCAGACAGAATCACAATGGTAGATTGTTGGTAGACATGTTCATTATTCCCTTCATAATTATACACTTATTTTTGCAATCCCACAAAGGAGAGGACTGGTTGCTCAAAATGTACTGTCTGAAGCGCATGATACCGTATTTCATTGCAGCATAACACTTGCATTATGCAAGATATATCAGGTGCTACGTACTACAGATGGAAAATGCCTCAACTAGTAACATAAGAAACTCTTCTAGAGAAGGAAGAGCACGTCTGTAGACACAAATCAGATGCCTGGAATGTTGTATCACTTGACCAGCTTGGAGAGCAAATTTACATCCGGTATGGCAAAGCAAAAGATAGCCTTGTTGGGATGAGCCAGTCTGTTAAGCAAATATCAGGGTGGGTCTTTTCGTATCCTATCTCAACACATTGTCTATGTTAATGGATACGATGTTCGAAATTTCATCTCATGATGTGTACTGTGGTACACATAAAGAAGTCAGACAACTGAGGCGAAACTTAGATGCGAATGACCGGAAGAAAACAAAGCCGCTGTCGGTTCAAGGACAGGTGGGCAGAAAGCTGATGCAAAAGTCAGTGTGCATGTTGCATTAGTAATTGCTGACAGAATAATCACTGCTTTTTAAAGGAAACTTCCAGATGGATTCTATGACAGCCTCTGTAAAGATGTAATCACCATGGCATCAGTTAACAAAATCTCTCAGGGTTGGAAAAAAGAGTTATATGATGTAGAAAAGCTGTATGCTCGACTATTGGTTATCTCTCAATACAGGAATATAGGTCTTAATACTCGTCTTCAATATGAACTTTCACCCATACCGTTCTCCCTGTTTACTGAATATGGCAACATGGGAAAGATGACAAAGCAATACTGGCAAATAAACTTGCTATCATGGTTTCAACAGACCCAATACCAGATGTGCTACTAGTGGATGGGGATGCTTTCTTGTACAATTTGCAGTGGCTAGTTAGGAGTAGGGATGCGCACGAGACAAGATTTGAGACTGTCTCGACTCGAAAATGTGCTGTAAAAGTGATGTCTCGAATCGAAAAATGTATATTTTTCTATTGGAAGAGCTGTGTCTCGACTCGAATTTTGTCTGGAAAATTCTGTCTCGACTCGACTCGAATGCATCCCTAGTTAGGAGTAGTGTGTTCGATCTTTATTCCCACATGATAAAGGCAATCTCTCATGACGATGATATGTACGTAATATTCGGCAATTTTAAAGCCCCATCTATAAAGTCTCATGAACGAGACAGAAGTTCAGTTGGTGGTGCAGTGCAACTTGTTTTGACTCTATCAACATCACTGCTGGCGCGAAGTGTTGTTCTTAGTAATGTACATAATAAGGTACGACTCTGTAATCTTCTGTGCTCTATTGAATATTCTAACCCTCATGTAAAGTTTGTAAATAGTAATAGAGCCCTGTTTATGCATGAGGAAGCAGACGTCACACTTGTCAGTTACGCTCTGCACATGGTTTCCCAAAATGGAAAGAAAAGTGTGCAGTTTCTCACTGATGATACGGATATGTTTGTTCAAGTATTACATTTTTAGTGGAAGTACTAGCCAGATGTCATTTTCTCCATGAGAAAGTTCAATGATAAGTTAAGTGACATCAATGCGAGTGCCACTCATTTGGGTGACAAATGCAAGGAAATACTAGGTTTACACGATCTTCCAGGATGTGATTCAGTCTCTTAACCATATCGTAAAGGTAAGACTGCTGCATGCAAACTCTTACTGAGACACGAAAACCTTGGGTTAGACTTATTTGAAGCGATTCATGTACATCTCAAAGGGATTTTTAAAGCTGATAATAAGTTCTCAGCCCTCTTGTATGGAGCAAGAACCTGCGAATCCTTGACTCAACTCTAACACTGCCACTAAAAAGGATGCTTCAACCAACCTGCCACCAACCGTCAACCAAAGGTACTGCCACCAACGGATGAAGGCATGCAGCAACATGTCAAGCGTGCCCCTTTACAAGTGATACATTGGAAATCGGCAGACAAACTCTCACCTCCCGAGTTATGCCTGGATGACTATGGATTGGAAGATGAAAATGATATTTGTCTTCCATGAAGTGGAGTAAGAACTGTGATGGAGCTGATGTCCTGTGGATGTGTGTTGTAAAGAAAGTAATTGCAGTTGTAAATCGGTAAATTATCGCCTACAACGTATTGCAAGTGGGAGACACTGGTATGTGGAAGAATGCGTACAGTATAGCGATTTATTACTATCACGACTCTATAAGCAATATTAATGAAAATAGTGACAGTTATGATATTGGTGAAAGCATTGATGATTTGTCTAAAACTTTAACTTTTGTTTCAGCTGTATAACCCAAAATATATATGATATAATATTTTATATGTGAAAGAAAAAAAAATATTCTAATATACTTCAATAGTAGTGTTTGTTTCCGGTCATATTTTAAAAGAAATTTTACTCCTGTTCATACCCTAAACACATTTCTTTCAGGTTTTTTTTGTAATACATGTAATACTATACTTTGTATAGCTGGACTTTTATAGTGGTTCCTTATGTTTAGCTAAATTTGGTAACATAATTTGTTATACAATTGATTCAACGAAAAATCTTTAAAATCTATATGTATGATATTTGTGGCATTATTGTGACGGCATCCTACCGCCTATTACCACCAGAATGATCCAAATTGTGAAATGGACAAGGTACATATTATTCTGAAAATATCGCCATAGTATTGTGTACTGTTTGTGAATTAGAACTCTTTTGCGGATTACCGTTTGTTACGTAAGTTCGGCAGGTGCATAAGTGACGTCACAAATGACATCATACTGACAATTGCCCAAGGGTGCCAAAGTGGCATCCGTCGGATTCTGCGAGAGGGCATTCCAAACCAAAATAAACAGCAAAGAAAAAACTTTATATTCTAGGTTACGGTCCTTCCACCAACTCTGCAAGACTACACTTTCACTCAATGAATATTTCTGTGTAACTGAACAAGGTATGAATATATTTTTATGGCCTTTCTCTAATTATAAAACCTCGGACGAAATCGGACTTATCGCGAACCAGATTGTTCATAATTTCTACACGGAATGCGAACTTGTAACATACAAGGCGTGGGGGATCAGGTTTGGATTCCTGGCGGTAGCTCATGTGGTGCGGTTCACGTTAATCAGTAAGTCCCGTCTTATATAGCCCCGGTGCTGAAAGAAACGTTAAACTCAATTCAAGTGAACTCAGCTTGAAACATACAAAATTTTCTTCTAGGTGTTTTCCAAGTTTATTAAGTGTGTCCAGGTGTATTCCTCATGTTCGCATCATTAAGTGCCGATAAACAGGTTTTAGTAAAGGAAATTCAAAAGTCTTACATTTTTTTGCAGAAGAGTAAACTTCAGAATATTTTATTATTGAACTTACAAAATTATAATTTGTTCCACTTGTTTCTTTTATACATATTAAATTTCACATCTTTTGACCAATTTTTAACAGTATAGTGGGACTATTAAAATAATTGTACACTATTTAAAATAACTCATCATGTCGATTTCAAATGAATGTGTTTTGTAGCACTACTCTCAGCTCACACAAAGGAACGCTTATGAATATATTGCCTTTACACAATATTTAGATAAACAAGATTCTAATTGACACAAATAAAGTGGTATTGATATTATTTTACGTACTTGATGTTTATATGATTCAGTGACCAAGCACTAATTATTATGTGAAATTAATCGCATTATTTCGACTATATTCCTACCATTTGAAGTTTTACACTTTTAGGCTGGTGGAAATACATCGTTGACTCATTCCACAAAGAAATAGAGGTTGACTTAAACTGCTGAATTTCGTGGAACCTGTGGGGCTCCGTAAAGGTAACAAAAGATAAGAATTACGTTGTTCTTAAATAAAGTTTTCCATTCACAAAATTATTCCAAACACCATTAATCCTGTTTTACATGGCCCTCGGCACCATTCTAGTAAAATTTTTCTACAAGAATCCTGGAATTGTTTGAACTATTTCTCCTGCTCCACATTTGCATAACGTTATTCTCGTTCTAAAGGTTCCAAAAATTCTCTACACACAATTTCCGTTGTTGGTACGGGAATTACGAAATTTGATACGATAAGGACCATTTACGGAATACGAAGGGCCATTATTAAAATGTTTTTGAGGCTCATATTTTCATATTGATAATTGTTAAGCACGCTGCTGAAAATGTTCACAAAAATATATTACATTGTCTTTTACTAATCCTTTTTTTTAATTCATGTCAGTTAATATCTTAATATGTAAGTTCGAATTTACATCAGACTCTCTCTTCATCTAGTTATTCTCCTTTAGGATTTCTACACTTTTCTTACTTCATCTAACATAGAACATATTTAGACATAAACAATGATCTCACTTGTTTTATAATACCAACAGTTTAATAAAATTCTAATCGTTAAATGAAATTTCTAATTGTTCAATGCCTAGTGCCACCTTACAAAGTGGTATTACAGTACAATACAAAACTACATCATTTTAAGAATATGTGGACATCAATTGAAATATAGGTTATCAAAAAAAATACTTTGTTCTATATTACATCTATTCACCTTAAAACACAAGCAATGAATGAAATAATATATTTAAGACATGACAAAGTATGTGAAAAAAACAATTATACAATGTAAAATTCGTACATTATTACTTGTCTAGAATAACGAAGAAACTTTTTGATGCATTCCGCGATCACATTTAAATTATTACGTGCTAATTTTTGTAACACCTTCTCGTTGCTCGAAATATCGTGACACAGTAAATTAAAAGGAAGCCAATTTCAAAAGAATCCTTTACTTATAATCTCCCTGAAGTGAAGCGAAATGATTGAGGGTAGGTTGAAAATAGTGTATAAAGAAAGAACGTAATAAGAAAGTTGCAAACTCAGTGCATTACATAATATGACCCAATAATAAGGGGAGATACCTCACTTCGTATCTTGAGACAAACTAAGCTCGATTTCCTTTTGCAACGAAAAGACTAAAACGTCTACAAAATCTTGAACACAAATAACAATCACACTAATAACAACTGGTACAAATTCAAACATTTTTCATAATATTCTTATTTCTTTCTGGTATTATACCCGATGAATCATGATGTGGAACTTTCTAGATAGTTGGACGGGGCGGCTGAAACCTGCCATAGTAATGGGTTGGCTATTCGTAGTTTATCACTGTAATCTTGCAAGGGTATTAGTTACATAAAACAAGTGGGTTTATTAAGTTGATAAGAAAAAATTGTTCTTAGCGTACCAATCTATTTCGGAAAGACGTTCAAATAAAGATTTGATAGTGTCTAACGTAATCCGTTTATAATTAATTGTGTGGTTTCTCACAGGAATATTTTATTTAATCAATTTGAAAGTTACTTGTATTTTTGATTGTATTGTTAACATGACAACACTGCATTGCATGCTAAGATAGTTTTGGATATTGATTTACCACATTTCTTTACTCTTTGTTTTAAATTTTCACTAATTTCCAAAAATTTTCACTGCACTGAATTTCTTATTGACATTAACCCCATTCCGTAAGCATCGGTGGACCACCGATGGGCAACTATAAATATCTCTCCAAAAATTGGCGGCCACGCAGCGGCGATCAGCGGTGGCTCCACTTCCGCTTCGAAAATTATACCACCAGAGGCAGAGACGCCACGAAACGCCAATGAACACAAAATTACTCCTCCAAAATATCTTAAATCGCCTACATGCGTAATTTGTTACATTAAGGAGACTATAAAAACACTTTTAAAAAAGTAGAAAATACGTGCCCCGGGGTGGGCACGAACCGCCATCCTTTGGATTACTAGGCGCGTGCTCTTCTGAGTTGGCCACGGAAATGATGGAGAAAAAGTCGCTTGTAGAGGCATAAATCGTTGAGGTATTTTTACTTTATATAATCAGAGTGCTTCTCTAACCGTGTATATTCGATGATACCGTTTGAGATTAGATAAAATCAGTTCACCATGTAATTTTTTTTATCAAAATGACGCGGGTCTATTTACTTAATTTCATTGTTCTCACATATTCACTTTCAAATGATGGGCTTTAGTTGTCACCAAAATTCTTACAATTATAATCACACATCTCAATATTGTTCAGTTCATAATGTAGAGGCAGTGGGTACTCTTGACCCCGTAGCTCAATAAAAGTAATATATAATAATAACCGCATGCACATGACTGGCGATAGTTCGTGTGGTCCCTTCGCGATTCTCGGCGACGAATCGAAGAAGCGCGGAGCAAAATAAAGTCTTCGCTGCTAGGTGGTGGTAACTTGAATACCCCGACTTTAGATATACCTTTCGACTCGACGAAACCCTGCCGCAAGTGGCACACACTAGCGGCAGTCCTTCGACACGTCGCTATAGGGACGGTCGACTTTTACCAGCAAGTGGGCCACTAGGTGTTGGCGACGTTTACGGCATGGGGAAATGAGACACCATGTTCACGTTTTGCTTTTTTGATTTAACTGGTTTTTCACTTTCGACATTATAATAAAATAAAGAACTATAAATGTAATTTTGTAGAAACTGTGCTGTTTATGATTGTATTAATTAAATACGACACCAGATTTTATTGTATTGATAACATTGATTTTGTAAATTTATTTATTATCTGTCAACTGCTTCTTACGTACAGCTCATAGACCTGTCGGCCGGCCTCTGACTTGTCCTCTAGCAGTACAAAAGAACTAAGGAAAGAAGATCCAAAGACTAACTATCAAGAAACCAGTCAACAGGAAAAGATGTTGACTGCAGACGTTAATCAAGGCCGCATCATTTCCTGGATTGTCACCCTTTAAATTAATATGGCGTCTTTTAAAGCCACACAACCAGTTTACACTTTCTTCACTAAAAGTATACTGCAGCACGAGAACACCAGGTTCTCTACCAGCTGCAGTTACACTCATATTTTCGTATGAAACCAGAGCCGTGAAATATTCAAGATGATGTGATAACGATGTTCCATTTTTGAAGTGTCTGAATAGTAAATTTTGCAGAGTTTCTTTTCTAACCAACTAGGTATTCGTTATAAATTGTGACCTAGCAGTTTTCCTTCAAGACAGAAAGCAAGGCTATCGAGCTTGGAGATGATAAGGACCATACAAATTAATACCTTGGTTAAAAACATTTATTTTATTGCTATCTTATCGTGCACTCAAGAGACTCAAAACAGATATTCACAATTATTATGTTATATCATATTTTTTGAAATTATAAATGAAGACTTTCATGTAATAAGGGTGTTATCGAGTTTACGCCCTGTTTCATCAAACGCAATTTGTGGCTTTTGCCATGCTTATTTAGCCTCCTGGTAACATTTCAATTCAATATTGAAATAAAATGCTGCACATTACATTGTTTTATGTAAGAAAAAACACTATTTAAATATTCAATATCGTTTTTCTCCAACTGAATGTTTCAGACTTACGCCCTTATTGCATCAAACTCCTCAATTGTTATTTATCGATTACATATATATTTTTTGGTATTTTCTCATAGATCACTCTGCGTTGTCTACCCCGATTGAAGAGTATGTTGACGTGTGTATCCGTGTCCGTTATGCTTTATTATTATTATTATTATTATTATTATTATTATTAATATTATAATTAAATATTATTATTATTATTATTATTATTATTATTATTATTATTATTATTATTATTGAGGTATTAATATCCAGAAGATTTACCAACTAAATTAAAAATTATATTTCTATCAAAAATACGGCCAATTTCTAAATATTTCAGTGGTGCGAAACGAAGGCCGAAAAAGACAAAATACAAATAAGAATTTCTGGTGTCCGGAATAAATGGCTGGAGATTTTAAACCTAGAGATTATGGGCAATAGAAGCCCTGAATCTAGGAGCTGTGTCTTTTTAAATCTAAAGAACATGGTGGTTAGAGTACAGAGAGCCAAGAATCACGTAATTCCGAAGGTCTTATAATTATATGAAACAGTAAAAGAAATATTTCAAAATGTCTGACAACTTCCAATACTTTCGCGACACGTCTCTCTCTCGTAAGAAATACGAGAGGGAAGTACGAAAATTTTTAAAACTAATGGTACACCTGAATGTTCCTACTCAAAATACTAGTAGAAATTAGTTGGATACCTTTCTTCTTTCAAATAGATACTTTATTAGGAAATGAATATATTTTCATTCTACTTAATTATAAACATTTGAATTACTCAAATAAAAGGCATAGACAAGAGTATATCCCTAGATAAATATTTCATACACTAGACAAGTCAACAGTCAATCTTTTGTGAAAGAATAGCAAGAATTGCTTAGAGGTATTATTATTTTTAAACTCAGTATAACAATAATTCATACCACATAACATACAGAGTGATTCAAAATAAGTATATAGGCCAGTATCGATAAAGTATGATATTTTAATTTATTAAGATAATTTATTTATTTTCTTTGATTTCTTCCGAGCTCATGGTATAAGTGAAAATAAATTAAGAACAGATAAGGAATAATCTAAGTCAATACCTGTATTTATAACAGTATATAAATAACATAAAATGTTACAACCGATTAGTATGGGACTGTATACATACTTTTGGCTCACTCTGTATAACATGTCTTCTAGTGCACTTTACAGATATATATATATATATATATATATATATATATATATATATATATATATATATAGTATTACGGGTTGTAATATCGGAAAGTGCTATTTTAATTAGCAAGTAACTAACTTAAAACATTTTGGATGAATATCTTTAATTTTCTGTTACAAATTCTTACAGAAGTAACTCATTTTATGAAATTTACACACAATTATGTAACGATAATCTCATTTTAGCGTATTCCGTCGTGTTGTCGTTAAGGAAACGGGAAATTGTGCCAAATACATAAATACAGTTGATATGAGAGATACGTATGTATCTTACGCTGTGAATGATTTCTCTGAAACAGTTAAGGTAATAATCTCTTTTAATAGTGTTATTCTTAATAGTAAACACTTTTTGTCTGTTCCTTCTATTAGTTATTTAGAGGTACCGTAGAGTCTATCTGTTGGGAGAACCAGGCACGTAACCAGGAGTTCGCAATAGGGGGGTCCTTGGCGAAATACTGTGGTTATCACACAATGTGCTCATCATTCTAAACTATTTTATTGGCAACCTGAATTTGTTCGTTTAGCCAGGATTTCGTAATGGGGTGTGACATGAAATACACATCAGGTGATAGATCGATCTAAACTGTTTTACTGGCGACTTACCCATGTTAGTTCGTTAAAACAATAAAATTTGGATTATGTTAGTAAGTATTTTAATAAAAAGCTATGAAGAAATCTTGAGTAAAGATTATAAAACAGTATTGAAAAAGATATAGTCTTCCAAGGTCATTCGAACTCTGTTCTACTTATCTTCCTTCTTCTTCTTTTTCTTATCTTCGTTTAATGCCGTCAACGATAGCAATGAGATCTCCTATAGAATGGATTAGTATTGCCGTGAAATTCAATGACTCATATTATTGGTGATTCTGAGCATTTCTTAAGTTCTACCTGAGAGTCTATCTTATCGAACCGGTTTATCAATCGTCATAGGATTAGCATGGATATAGGATTAGGATTAGGTGGAATTTGGAACGCTTCGTTACAATAATATTCATTTTCAACTTGACCCGCCCTCCATTTCCTCCACACAAAGCTCCTGATAAGAAACAGTAACCAAACGCTTGCTTTAGCTTTATACTTTTTACGTTAATTCATCTTTTTCCTCTTTCTTTTTGTTTCATCTTTCTTTAATACTTTTCATTTCTGAATCCGAAGTGAGGGTCCGGACCCTCCGAATCCTTCCTTTGGCTACGTGCCTGGGGAGAACAAACAATAATATTATTGTTGTGTTCTTAATATTCTACAGTATTACATGTCACAAAGAAAATTAGAAATTATCCGGAATTTTATGTACTGTTATTTGCAACAATGTAATAAATAGTTAAATAAGTTCAAACAACGTCAGTTTAATTCATCTTTTAATTGAATTGGTGAAATAATCAAATTAGTAAAAGGGGCACGGAAGGTAAAATAGTCAAATATATTACTATTGCTAATGCAAAGTACTCATTACCCAGAATAGAGATGAAAAAGAGTAAGAATTTAAAACTGGACGTTAACTCCACATAAACATGGGAGAAGGTGTAGATAAAAATAGAAAATAAGATAAAACGATGTTCTCAACATGTAATAGAAATAGAGTAACATGCCACAAAAACAGCAAAACTCTTACATACTAGGTCCCATACAATATTAAAATCACTAGAAAATTTATAGTTTATCATCCGTCATAAGTCCAGCGTGTGAATGTTAGCTTTGCTTCCTACTAATCATGTAAGTGGATAGTCCCCTCTTTCTTTTTGGTATTTATTATATTCCCGAAATTCCCATCTCGTGTTAAATGAGTCTCAGGATTTGCAGCGCAGATTTTTCGTCTGAGGTACAGCAACACTCTTCTTCGTAAAACCCAGCAAACAGATTCCAGTAGGCGTAGTAGTCTCACGCTCCCAGAACAATGACAATATGGTGGTGTAAATAGTAACAAAAAGTATATTTTAGTGTTCTGTGTACTGAAACGTTATTGGATAAGTGAAAAACTATTATAAAATTGGATCATATATATATTACATAGAGTTAATGATTTTCGTTTATAATATAATGTGAATAAGGTTTTTTTTTTTTTTTTTGTATTGGCGTAAGATTACAGACGCTAGTAACTTGCCCACAAAGGGATAGGTGTGTGTGTCCAACAGGTGCCCCACGGGGAGAGGGATGGAGTCTCTCGCAACAAGAAATATCCAACCAAAAAGGCATGATTAGCCATTAATCGAACCAAAGTTACGGTTAAATATTATTGTATAAAGTTGTGACGTTTTATTTCGATAAAAAAGTATAATCTCATCGTATTTAGCTTAGTAAATATAATGCTAAAAACTTAAACTTTATGCTGAAAAGGAACAAACCACGCCATAATGTAATTCTAGTATAAAGTGAAAAGAACAAAACATTTTATTATATTAATTTACAAAATCTACCTCACCGAAACAATTCACTTTGGATGCATATTTGAACCGAGAAGGATCCAGTGGAATTCAACATAATAACCCCCCTCTTATTCGTAATTGTGTGTGATAGTGTATGCAAATAATTAATGTGAAGTGAAAAAAAGAAGTTATAAATAAATAAATAAAATGAGTGTTCAAATTAATTATCGTTAGCGAAAATGTTTGCCGACTAACAGTGAAAACGGCTATTATCATTACCGTAATAATTACCTGAAACTGGGCTAATACGTAAGTCAATGGAAATTCTGTACAACAAAGTTTCTTTTATGTAATATTTGTGCTACTATTGAAATTATTTTCATATCGTGTGCTCCATATAAATAAGATTGATTTTGCATATTTCTTACGTAAAAACAAAGAGAGTAAGTATTAATCTTGTAGTGTGAAACTCTATATAGTTCGAAATACATATATTTGAATAAAATGTAATTTCGTTGCCTACTAATACATATATATATATATATATATATATATATATATATATATATATATATATATATATATATATATATATATATATATATGAAGTTAATTTAGGTTATAATATCATGAATATGGTTTATCATAGCAATCTGTTTGTAAGAATGAAGAATGACTCAAAATTCTTCTTACTGACAATCACATGATTTGTTTCTTTAAAAATCACGACGTGAATGAAAACAATAATCATCCAGTTGTACTGTGATTTGAATCCAGACATCAACATGCAGTGAGCACAGATTTACCTAGAGTAGGCCAGGAGAGGTACGTAACTGAAGAGCAAAGTATATAGTTCATCTAACCCTGTTGGTAATGAAGGTAAACATAAGACATTTTGGTCGATGTTTCATGCTAACCACAGCCACGTTATAAATTAACGCCCGAAGAATTGAGTCTAACCCGTTCTAATCAGGCGACCCGTTTCGAATGCACACGAACTTTACTTTTCTTCGTCTAACACGGGAAAGTAACATAAGTTGTCGTTCAAATCGGATTGCCATGTGGCACATCACACATCGGATAAAGCACATGAGCAAAATTTAAGGTGCTATGCACAAGAAGGATAGATCCTATTGGGATTTCAAATTTGAATATCTAAAATGTTATATCGTAGAATTATGTACGTTTAAAGTAAATGTATTGAAACCCTTTAAGGCAATCAAACCAAAAGTTGCAAAATATAATAATTACAAAATTCCCTATTGAAAACCACAAACAGTGTTGCCATAGGTGAAGCAGTATTGACAATTCATCATAAAACTATTTAACGAAGTATTTTGTATTTAACAAAATTTAAACTAAATGTTTAACAAAGTAATTAACAAAATTTAAACAAAGTATTTTGTTTAAAATAGCACCATATACAAGTGTGTACGAATTTAAAATACACTATTATCACTAAGCATAACAGTGAAATGTAGTTGTACTGTTACACTCTTAGAATTACGTACTGTTGCTCACTGCTAGAACTACGTGTACTGAAAATGCACAATGAAGAAGTATAATATGTGGCAACAGATGGTTATAAAGGAATACATTAGAAAAAAGTGATTGTTTCGCATTATACTCCTGTAGGCCCGTGAATAAGCAGACAATTCGCGTAAACAAAATTATACACACCAGGTAAGAAACATGTGTTTTCTAATTCTGTAAACTGTTTCTCCAGATTATCTTATCAATATCTGGAATAGTACTTTCTTCGTTAATTAGAGTGGGAAATTTACACTTTGACCAAAAATATTCCTATCAAGCTGAAAATGATATCATTCGATTCATTGTAAATACTGAATAAAAAATAAAACCCCACCGAAATCCACCTTGGGGAAACTTCTACAGGGCGTTTCAAAACTCACTGATAATAACAAACTTGTTTAACACGGACGCTGAACGAAAGTATTTTCACAACCTATAGACACATCACAAAAAGCTGTAAATAGGGCCAATCGCTTCATTGTAAAATACTAAATAATATAGTAAAATCCCACCGAAATCTGCCTTGAGAAAACTTCTACAACGTGGTTCAAAAGTCACTGATAATGAAAAATTTGTTTTTCACGGCCGCTGAATGATAGAAAGCTGAAAATGGGGTCATTTGATTCATTTTATAATCCTAAATAATATAGTAAAATCCCACCGTAATCTGCCTTGAGGAAATTTCTACAGAGTGGTTCAAAAGTCATTGATATTAGAAAAATCACGTTAAACGAAGAAAGAATTCCAAAATCTTAAATCGCCATAGTCACCAACTGCATGGTAACTATTGACTGTGAGCTGATTATGAACCCATGGATGTTCCTCTTGTAGATGCATCATTGTAAGTACAATCGTTATCAACTAGCATAATTATTATTACCAGTGGCAGAAAAAAATTTAGCATTCGCGATATTGCATAAAGATGGAGGTTCCAGTCACAACTTCGTTCGGCTCTAATAAACACTTTCATGATTTGAACATAGGTAAGATACTAGAGTCACAGCTTAGCTGTTTTCGATGCAACTGACAAACGCAGCATAAGCGCATTCAATACCTCATTTACTTTTTTAAAAGAGGGACTTTGGTATGCATCTTCAATGTTGATTTCCTGGGATTCGATCAAGGCACACAATGAAGAAAGATCGTTCCCCTCTTCATCTGTTATGCACAGTAAGTGGTCCAATGTGGATGTGGATGGCGAGACAAAGTTGAAGAGAGCCGTGAGCTGGGAGACTGACAAGGATAATATTGCTACAGCCATGGATTTGTGAAATAATGTTTCAGTTGTAGTTGGTTGGCGTTGAAATATTTCTGTCAGGTTGCTTTGAGAATTGTGAGCTGCCTGTTAAGTCACTGTATCTTGTTCGTTGATATCAGGTATCTGAGGTGATTAAGGCAATATCTTACAAATCAGTATGTTCATCAGGGCGCCGTCTGTCAGAAAATGTGCTCTTATCGCTCGGTAAATAGATTTCCCACTCAGCATGTGGATAAGTGCGTTTTGTGCATAATTGATCTCAAAAGCTTTCTATAAACCAGCACAATCCATTACTGCACCTATGCTTTCGATAAAGCTTATTAGTGTATGAAATCCACCAAGCCAACATACAATATTCATCTTATTTTCCTTCATAATTTTGGGTGCTTTCACCCATAAAGGTTGGTCGAAAGTAATGCATGGTGTGTCAATTTTGAGGATACGTGCTTGCTTTTCTACATAAACAAATGCTGAGTATATGCATGTCTCATCAGAAGTTGACAAATATATTATGGGCAAAAGATGGATATCAGCTTTAGGAGCTCGTTTTGTTGCATAAAGATCTTGCATGTATCCAGACCAACGAGGCCTTTGGTGTGAAGGACTTGATATACCATATGATGTCAAGATTTCTTGATGTAGGTAGTGTTTGAGCCAAATTAAGAGTAATGACTGGAACTAGCTTAAGGGACCGCAGTGAAGACAATTCACGGGATGAATACTGTTCCATTGGAGTTCCCATCGTTTTGCTTAATTCTAGAACTGGAAAGCGCTCTGAGAATCTTTTAACTGCTGTCTCTCGCTTGCTGCAGCAAGTGGCAGACGGTATTGAGCCTGCGACTATACGCTTCCTATCAAAGATGTTTTCCCATCAAGTGTTTGGATATTCTGGTTTATGTTATCCGCTGGCCTCTGTACAAAATCTGAAAGAAAGATTCATTTACAGTACTCTTCTCACTAATAGATGCCAACACACACTACTTGTATTTCACTACTTCAGAATAAGGAACAGAGAATCTCAGTTTATGCAATTCATAGATAAGACACTTTGACCCAAAAACATGGTCTGCCTCCACAACCAAGGCAAACATTATTGACGGTATTATAGAACGTGCTCTGCTTGCGTAAACTATGGATTGGCCAACTGACCCTTCTTTCACTTTTGATGACGTGAAGCACTCAGAAAGGTATGCAATGATTGGGGTACGTACTGAGTTCCTTTTTCCGTTTTTTTCTAATATCTTCATTAATTGGGTACCTGAATAAGTCAAATTTCATTTCTCTAATGTCAGCCTTAATGATCTTTGCTGCCGTGATTATTATACGTGTGGTATGGTTTTCATGGTTATCTTCTTTTCTCGTATGCCACATTTTATTTACGATAAATGTTCCTATATCTCGCAAGCATACTATGTCTGGCTTTCCCTGTCTGGAACTGACAAGAATATGTTCTTTATAATGCTCTAATAACTTTTGTTTCAGTTTTTTATGGGGATAAACATTTGTACTTCCCACTATTGTACACATCTTTACGTGAAGATCACTTATAGTCATATAATGCCATTCAGTATCATTTTCCATCCAATCACACAGATCTTCAAAGGCACTGATCATTTCTGAATGTTTCTGGCGACCTGGACGTTTAGCTTCCTACTTAGGTTTAGTACATGCTGACGGTGACACTTTACAGATCCCTGTTTGAATTTGTAGTTGTAGCTTCACAAGAAATCTTTCATGACAACTTTTGTGATACATAGCAACAGCGGCTATGAAATCTGCACATTATTTACTCTTCCTGCAACTTCAGTTGCCCATTTGCTTCCCCTTTCTGTACATACTTCAAGTATTTGATCACGGAAAGGTATGGTTTGAGCTTTGTGAAATTTTACACGATTTGAGTAGCAAAGATCAACACAAGATTCACAACAAAAGAACCAGTCTGTTTTCCAGTTGCATGGTTCAGCTTCTGAGCGCAACCGCTTTTAAATTGGCGAGAGAGTTTCTTTAGAATAGCCCCCAGAACTATGCATTCGTCGAGAGTTAGTATAATCTCTTCTACAAGACTCATGGACTTTAGCGTGCAGTCCTGACTGTGACATCCATTCCAATTGATGCAGGAACTTGACGTTATTTCGTTCTTGTGCAAATGATTTAATAGTCCTAAGTCTTTTTTCCTCTGACAGTGACGAGACAAATCTTGGTGTTATATCTCTGATTCTCGCAGATTATGCACACATCCTAGCTTCGGTTAGAATTGTCTGACTAGAAATGATTCCATACCGGGACCAAGTTCCTGGATAAAACCTATATATCGTCTGAAAGTTCTTGCCATGAGAAGTACGAAACCGTTTTCAAATCACGAGCAAACTCACTACCTGACCCTATAAGAAGAGAGTTTCGTGGGGTTTGCAACCCTATGCATGGCATATTTGACAGAAGTAGAAATGAATGTTAAGATGCATCATGCGTATGTGCCTGAATCCATCATGTTTCTTTTTCACTCATTGCTAGAACGCGACTCTGGCAAGAGGTTGGTAACATCGCTTTGCACCCAAACGTACCCATTTGGTCAGTGTTGTTGCTAATGAATTGAAAATACAATGTGGCAAATAGTTTCTCTACCACTGGACGTATAACGTGGCATAAACATCATTCGTCACTATTGAAAATATACTGTGGACGTATTCCTCTCTCAAGGATCCCAGTTTGTCAGTGTTGCCAGCCAATTGTAAAAATGAGAAGGTGTATAACAGGTCCCGTACGATAAGATGTTTATACACCAAGCTTGGCAGAAATATCACACGATACTATAGCAAGAAGACGTTGAAT
This sequence comes from Thermobia domestica, assembly GCF_964235325.1. Classification (NCBI taxonomy): domain Eukaryota; kingdom Metazoa; phylum Arthropoda; class Insecta; order Zygentoma; family Lepismatidae; genus Thermobia; species Thermobia domestica. The sequence continues at coordinate 244,616,786 of NC_137456.1, read as the reverse complement.
GTGACCATTTGCCAACCACTCTAGGTTGTCAATGTTGTCAACCAAGTGTAAACATCACAATGTTGCAAATGGCGTGCTTGCCATGGAATGAATGTAAAACAAATATGACATGAGCAGCATTGAACAATGGAAAACATAGTATGAGTGTCCCCGTCTCCCAAGCACCCTCGTTTAGCAGTTTTGCCAACTAATGCGAACACTCAAGATTTTTGCATGAAATCTACAGCATTAGCGGACATAATTAGACTGTGACCCATGCTAGGTTTTCTATTGTCCAATGTTTCTTTTGTCACATTTGTTACATATTTGTTCAATTGCAAGCACGTTACTTTCAACATCGTGATCTTCACATTAGGTTAGTAACATTGACAACCTAGAATGGTTGAGATATGGTCATACCCAACTTCTTCTTGCTATAGTGTCATGTGATGTTTCTGCCAAGGTTTGGTGTATAAACTTCTCATCGTACGGAACCTGTTTTACACCTTCTCATTTTTACAATTGGTTGCCAACACTGACAAACTGGTGCCTTGAGATAGGAATACGTCCACAGTATATTTTCTCTAGTGACCAATGATGTTTATGTCACGTTACATGGATATACGTTCAGTGGTAGAGAAACCATTTGCCATATTGTATTTACAATTTGTTGGCAACACTGACCAAATGGGTACGTCTGGGGGAAAAGTGAAATTACCAAACCCTTGTCCGAGCCACGTTCTATCAACGAGTCAAAAAGGAACATAATGGGTTCAGATGCTTACGTGTTATGGGTCGAACATTCATTTTTACTCTGTTGAATATGTCATACATAGGGTCACAAATACCTACAAACTGTCCCCTTGTAGGGTGAGGTTGTGGGTTTGCTCGTGATTTGAAAACGGTTTCGTATTTCTCATGGCAAGAGCTTCCAGACGATGTATAGGTTTTATTCAAGTACTTGGTCCCGATATGGAATCATCCCTGGTGAGTGGAGTGTATCCATGCTGAGAAGTCTTACACTTCATTCTAGTGGTTGTATGCGAAACAAATAAGAATGGTTGAATTAGCATCAACATAGTAGCATAAAGCGCATCAGACATATCATTAACACTAATATTATGTAGTACATTTTTCTGTATTACAAACAGAAATTTTAAAATAAAATTTTAAGCAGAATAACGTTAAAATAAGACTATTGTACTGTCATTAGCTTATGAATAAATACGGAATATGTCCATTTTTTTATTTCAGTTATTTTCGTACCACCCTATACGATCTTCACCAAGACCTATTCGGTTACTATACGTTTCAATATGTTATTCATCATAACAGAAATCCTAAAATCATATCATGTCTAGCGTTAAACAATTTATCTCTAGATTTTTCATTGCATTTTGTCAGCGCGAGTACAAGTAATATTTTTTTTCGATTTCTCAAAATTTTGAATCATCCTGTACATTTTTGCCAATATGGATTTTGTTGGAATTTTAATATGTTATTTTGCGACATAATATAAATCGAATGGTGCTATTTCCAGCATTTTAGGGCTTGTTACTGGTGTTTGGGAGTACTGTTTTTTGCTCAGTGACTATGTAGGCATATTTGATATTATCAATAAATTTTGAACCACTGTGTAGAAGTTTTTCCTAAGTGGATTTCGGTGGGATTTTACTATATTATTTAGTATTATAAAATGAATAGAATGAAACATTTCCAGCTTTCTGCGGTGTGTTTATAAGCTGTGAAAATAATTTCATTCAGCGACCGTGTAAAACAAATCTGTCATTATCAGTATCTGTTGAACCACGTTGTAGAAGTTCCCCAAGGTGGATTTCCCTGGGGTTTTAGTATGGTATTCAGCAAATTATATAGCGTCGAATGAGGCCCTTTCCAGCTTGGTAGGATTTTTTTCTAGATTGAGCCTCTTTTTCCCGTTAAATGACTAGACTAAATGTCCTTCATGTTAAGTGACATATTCTGTTGCTTCCTCTCCTACGTACCATGTGATTATAATTGTACACTCTAATGTTACCACATTCACATTGGAAATATAATTATTTTATTACTACCTCATTTTGTAGTCGGCCCATATAGCACTGTCGTATGGAAGGCTATTCAAACAACATATCAGGGATCGCCGGTTCCAATCCCGCCTCGGACATGTTTTTCTTGTACTTTTCACCTTACATTTCATTGTTATATTTCTCCTTCACAGTGATTCGGATCTCACTTTACACTATAGGCACCGCCCTATATAGCTTTGGAGCTGACAGAGGACGTAAAAGTGCCATCACTCAATTTCGTTTTTCAAATGCATCAAAATTTTGACATTAATGACATTTTGCTGTGCTATACTATCGGTGTTACGCATATCAACTAATTTCATTCTATGAAAACCTAACTCCTTCATTACCATCTGTTGCCACGTAAGACTTCTCCGTTATACAGCATGTTTTCAGCAGACGTAGCTAAAAGAATGTGCAACATTATACCGCTACACTTCACTGCTATGTTTACTGATAATAGTGCATTTCAAATCTGTGCACACTTGTATATGGTGCTATTTTAAACAAAATATTTTATGTTGAGTTGGCAACACTGTTTCACCTATGACAAGACTTTTTTGTTTCTATAGGACATTTTGTTCTGATTATATTGGGAAACTTTTGTTTTGATTGCTTTAACGGTATACAAAATATTTATTTAAACGTACAATTCCATGATATTATTCTTTTTGGATATTCAAATATTGAAGCTCCGTAGGTCATTTCTCTCTTCTCATTGCACCTTCAATTTTGCTGATTTTAATTTCTCATGATGTTCTATCAGATGTGCTATCTGGCAATCAGATTTGAACGACAACTTGTGGTACCTTCCAGTGTAAGAAATAAGGGTGACTCGTTAGAAACGCAAGTTGTAATCACGTATAGACTACCTTTTGAACGGAATGATGTACAAGTGTAAATGATACACCAATTTTTAGAATTATCTATGTAGATATTTTTATGTATAAACTCAGCTAATGAAGTTCATCTGTGTACATACAGTGTTGCCAAATATATGTGAAAATGTAAAAAATTACAAAAACATGGTAAATCACATGTCACCATGTGCATTTACATGCAACATTCAAATATCAGCTTGGATTTGTGGGTAAATCAGTAGCTATCGTAAGAGAAGAAGAACGGTTAATTGTCAGCTTTTCCACAAATCTATCATTAATGGCGTACCCGCGTAAACATGATTTTCGAAGTTTTACGTTACACACTGGCAGCACTGGCTGTGTTTAAGTTCTAAAGCTTGGATTTGTGGTACATGTGTTTAAGTACTGTTTGTCACATGGAATCATTGAAAAGACCACATAAAAATGTTGAAAAAAGTAGGAAAAATAACGTAACTTACATGTACCTTCCAACCTATGAGAAGAGGTTAAATATACGCAAAGGGAGAATTGAACAGGATATGTGCAGTTCATCGTCTCACTTGGTATGTTTTTTTTTTTTTTTTTTTTTGTGATGTGTCGTAGTGAGAGGTTTGTCTGTTATCATGAGGTACTCCACAGAGGAAAGGGTGTTTATTGTTGTACATTTTTTCTATCAAAGTCGTGTGCTAATGTGATAGCTGATAGCAATTTTCCAAGAAAGAATTCCAAATAACTGCGTACCGAAAATATCAACAATTCAACGATTAGAAACTACATTTCGCGAAACGGAATCTGTACGTGATAAACCATGCAACAGACAACTGCATGTGCTTATAGAAGAGGTGACAGAGAACGTTGAGTATCTCATTTCGCAATCACATAGAACGTCATTTCGTAAACTTGCTGTAGAAGCAAGATTACCAAAAACAACAGCACGCAGAGCGCTAAAAAATGCTTCAACTACATGAATTTAAGATACAGGCTGTACAAGAATTGAAGCAGATAGACAAGGTCGCACGCATCAGATACTGACGTTGGTTTAAATCATTCATCAGTGAGAAAGAAATAGATGTTTTGGACAAAGTTTGCTTCAGAAATCAATCATGATTCCATTTAAATGGATATGTAAATAGCTAAACTTCACGATATTTGTCAAGTGATAATCACCACGTGTTACACGAGCAACCACTTCATCTAGAGACAATAGGTGTGTGGTGTGCAACTTCACGATGTAGAATAATTTGGCCTATTTTTCTAAACACCACAGTTGTGCGTACCGTGTATCGTGGCGTAACTTCCCAATTTATTTCCATGATTGAACCTGATGAACTCGATTTTTGGTTACAACGTTTGGGCCTAATGGCACACGTCAAATGATACTATGGATACGTTAACTGCGTTTTCTGATGACAGAGTAGTAAGTAAAAATTTGTGTCCCAGTCGCTCCCCGGTCTTAACATCTACATACTTTCAATTTTAAAATGGAGACATTTAAAACAAATCGTATATACAAATAATCCATGTACTATACCACTACAAGACCTGAAAACCAACATCCGCAGAGCCTTTGAGGAAATGAACCTGTCAACTCTCTGTGAAGTTGCTTCCAACATGCTAAGACGTGTGAATCTTTGTTTGAACGAGAATGGCTTAATTTTCAACATCTATTGTGAGACCACATTTCCTTTCCTTTCACACAGGGTTGCAGGCTGCATGTAAGTTACGCCATTTTTCCTACTTTTTCCAATGTTTTTATTTTGTGTTTTCAATGGTTCCATGGTATAAAAGATATCTAAATACAAATGTTGTCGCACTTAAACACAGGCAGTATTGCCAGTGCGTAACGTAGAACTTCGAAACGTACGTTTTCGCGGGTACGACTTTGGTTGCAGACTAATGGATAAGCTGATGCTGAAAACAAACGGTTGGTCTTGGGCTACGATAAGTACCGACCTAACCCACAAATTCGGGCTGAAATTTGTGGGTTGTATGTCCATGCTCATGTGTGGCATGCGATTAATCAAGTTGTGTAAATTTTTGTTTACACTTTCATTCACATTTGGCAGCACTGCATGCACACAAATAGACTTCATTAGCCGCTTTTATCTTTAAAGAATATCTACATTGATCAAGCTAAACCTTGGTGTATCATTTACTCGTGTACTTCAAAATTTATCCTATAATTGATTTCAACTTGCGTTTTTAATGGGACACTCAGTAGCTGTAAACATTTTCAGAATTGTTTTCATGGTTTAAGTTTTCTTTTTCAAAAGTGTAAAGACAAGGACGCGAGCATGGCTCTGAACCAAAGAGAAGGTTGTTATAGAATTATCTTCCATTACTAAAATATATATATATATAACTTAGACTTATAAATCAAATCAAAGATGATTGAAGCAAGTGTAACGCATATTTACGATTTAGGTAAACTGGTTTTAGTATTATGTTCTCCACCTGTTTATCTGCCTATCTGTGTCTCTGTTTCACAATCACTGTTGTATAACTTTGATTTTAATAAAACTTGGTATATGCTTTCCTCTAATGTTCCGAAATACATTCAATGTCTTTAAGCATTTCAGTGGAAAAAGTTTGTATAAAAATTAAATATATGTGCCAAGCGATACAGCTTAATGTGCTCAACAGAATTATATACCTAAGTCTAATAGCTCATGTGTAGTTTCCTCGAAAAGATAAAGAATCCAATTAATTATAAACTTAGAAAAAAGCAATACATAGCATGGATAATGAGACATAAGTCAAATATGTAATTGCCCATAAGACTTTAATTTATTTTTAACTATAATGTTAACCAAAGTCATCACATACATAAATCGGTAGATCACATCAAACTGAACAAAAATGTGATTTTGGTCATATTCTAATCAGTGGGTTTCAAAAAAAATGGCCCAAACGATTTTTATGGCGCGAAAATAATTCCCAATAATCATATTATTTGTCTTCTTCTAACACTGGGATCATACAATACGGTAAACCGTCAGTGACTTAAAGTTATTTAGTTTTTTTTTTTTTCAAGAAAGAGGTTTCTCAAGCTTCGTTGGGATGATAACGGTGTCTTAGTCTACAATATTTTTTCCAGGTTTTATATTACATGCATCTATATTTATCTCATTAGTACATAAGAAAGCGAAATAATGAATGAAGGAATTGATAGGGCCTACCTTTATCATGAAAGTTATATTTTTGTTCACAAAGAGTTAAGTCACAAATAGATTTAATTGCATCTGACAACACCATATAAGCACGACGAACTGCTACACAGACATCCGTAATAAGATGTGTACACTTCATTCCCATGACACACTTTTCTCAGGTAAAATATTTGGTACTCAATTAAGCGCCCATACTTATATTAACACTACAGTACTCGCATGAAATTGTTGAAACATGAGTGCTCGCGCGGATTACAATTGTAGTCCATTTGATAAATACATATATCTTAGTGGTTATTCAATCGGTATTTTTACATTATTTTTGTGGGTTTCACAAGCAATAAAGAACACATTTCAGTGCAAACATTTTGTTTTTTAATGCATAAAAAGAATTAGAAGCCAAAACTTTAGAATGCGTATGCAATTTACTATATTTTTGTAAATGTTCATTTATTTTCTTGCTTTTTGATTAAAAATTGAAATAAAAGAGGACATTTGCATTTAAAGCGTTAAAAACTGTTATAAAAATAATATGAAGTTGTTAAATTGTTTGCAAGTTTAACTTTTACACTTGAAAACAAGATCAAAGTAGGCAAACTTTTGGGTGTTTCAGTCATAAAAGTCAGTGCAAAGAGTGTGCTTGTGGTCAGAGCAGATCCACTTACTGCACCTGAAACATCTTTCTCGGGTACTCTTGTTTCTTCATCTTCCACAAAGAGGTTCGATAAATTCCATAGCCACAGATTGCAAGAAGTCTCTACGGTTGATTATACCATCATTGTTATTTGCTTTGAAAACAATGAGAGCGTTTACTCAAGCAACGTTTAACACGTGGAAGAAGAGAGTGAGTGGCCATTTTTGCGAATTCCTGGCTGTATCACATTGGCGACACAATTTATCCAATATGTTTTATGGAATAATAACTATGCAGTGTAGGTATGATGTTATGACTCTGTGTTCCCTATTTCTTGGGTGCACTGGATCAATATACCCTCTGGTAATTCTGCCCTTTCCAATGTAAAATTCTCCGTGAAACCTGTCTTTCTGGATAACACCGTTCCTTTCTTCATCTTCTATTTCTTCCAAATCGTCACTACCACTTTCTTCAGAGTCACTACTCAACAACATCGTCCTCTATGTCATCTTAGTGTTCTAACTCAAAACACTTTCGTCGTCACTTACAGTTTCTGTTAGCCACTGTCGTATCTGTTGTTGCTCTGACATTTTAAACTAACATATATATCACATATATTTGAGGGAATAATGTGAAATAATACATTCGAAACGAGAACAGTTAAAACGTTAGCCAGAAAACAAACTATCACGTCAGTACTCGCACGGATTACAATAGTAGACCATGCGAAAATAACAATCCGTATAACATCAGTGCGTTGACTTTGGGTGCTATCATTCGACTAATGGTGTTCTGGAAATGAGGGAGGAAGGTAGACGACCGCTCAAGGTCACAAGTGTTGCCAACCCTCAGATACCAGAAAACTGAAACCCACTGGACTACAATAATAATCCGCGCGAGCAGTGTAGTGTTAAACTAAATTTTTTATGTCACAAGAACCTGCAACAATCAGTAATGACGAGAATGTTTCCCTGGATTAAAACTTACTCCAGAATAGTGACAAATGAACTATTATACTTCAATGTTACAATCTTACTTGAGTGCTATTCGAGTAAGAAAACTTTGAAGCACCAACCACAATCAAATCAGCAATTAAAAGTAACATACCCACGGTGAAAAACTGAAAAGGTATTTCAGATGTATGTTAAGCTATTTCTAGAGTTAATTTTTCATAACGTAAATTAATTATAATTTTTATCATAGTGAATAGTGAACTATTGTAAGCTCATTTTCTTAACGTTATTTATGAAGAGGAAACATACCTTCAGACCAAGATATTGCATCTTACTAGGACTTCGCTACTAGATGAGAATTTACTGGCGTAGATAGAAGCCAAACTACTGTATTTTGTGTTTTCTTCAATTTGCGAGTGATGTATTATATACTCTTTTTCACCTTTCAGAGAGCAGTCATCAACTCCCCACACGATTTTCCTCCAAATAAATTAATGCCGTTCACATCAATTTCTGGTTACGAGCATGTCATGGTTAATATACACCAAACAGTGAGTACACCTGCTGTAAAGGACCTTGCGCCCTACCAAAGAAAATGTTTATATATGGATGAAATAGAGTTAGATGTGAGTAGAGTGTATGGGTTCAATATTTGTAGAACACAATGGAAAGTAGACGTGTATTTAGAGGAATGTGGATGTATACCACATTGGTTTTATATAGGAGGCAAGTATAATTTTATTGCATTTCTACTCAAAAACTGCTAACATAATCAAAATAATTCCATATATTAAAAATGGAAAAGAAAATAAACTAATTTCATAAAATAGAGTCTATTTATTATAATCTCTAACTCTTCATCTCTGCTTAAATAATTCCAAGATGTTTCGTTTTCTTATGTACTCAAAAATTTTCCTGATACAGAACTCAGAATACATTATGCTTTGTAGAAAGTAAGATATTAGAGGAACAAAAGTCCAAATTCACAAGATTGAAATTACCATCAATGCCGTATTAATGATTACGATTTCAGTGAGATGTCTATGAGTTGGATCAGTTGCACTGTCGTTTATGGAGTATTATAGAAACAAGTAAACAGCAAAGATTTGAATAAGGGTCATTTTATTTTTTTGGGCCTCGACGAACGTAATATAATCATTCACTCCGCTTGAACTAGTTAGCATAGTCAGTCACTGAAATAGTTTTCCCTCACGTGGCGAAATTCTGGTAAGGAGTATGCAGCCATGGCAGTGATTAGTATGAGGAAGCAACAGAAAGAATAGAAACGTGCACAGCCAGGGAAAAATGGCCACTCTAACCATACCACGTTACGAAAACCTGTCTGCATGGTTTCAACGTATTGTACAGCGAAGGAAGTAACAGATCATTTATTGTTAAGTTTAATTCTTACAAAGTGAAATATAACGTTTTGAGGAACGCGTTCAAAGCTAAAGGTACACCGACGGTTATCTATCAAGATTTTGCAGCAAATATACGACAAATAAGGAGAGAGTTAACAAACATATGAAAATTGCTAGATCCTAGGGTAAACGTGCTTTTTTGTGATTTGACAAACTTTGCGTCAATAGCGAATACTTCACATTGGAGGACCTAAATAACACTCCTATGAAGTGTGTAGAAGATTTTTCCCCTACAATTGCAGTAGCGTCAGGAACAAAACAAATTGTGAGCGAGTTGGATACAGTGAAGGACACTTATATTGCCTTTCCTGCACAGTCACCTGACATACTGACGGGTACTGTCTATATTATTTCCCAAATCTAATGATTGTAATAAATCATAAAAATAAATTATTTAATAATTCTATGGGGCATCGATACTTATAAATTCAGTAGAGGATATGATTTATCTAACGTTTCCCTTATTGATAAACTCTGCAGATACAAAGTTGCAAATTCAGGAACTCCTTACGCGCATGTTCAACGTCGGTAAGGGCTTATATCTGTACATGTTTCAGTAAATGTGCCTATGGATGTGTACGAATACATGCAAAACTACATATGTATGGATATAGAACTCTGAGTGGAAATGTCCATTGTGTCTCGTACCATTTTGTCAACGAGATACATAAGAGGAGTGAGTTTTATTGATCGCCATAATTACAATTACAAATAACGAGAAGCACATTTTCGATATTGATTTAGGGGTTTAATAAACCTTCACTTCTGGTCTAATTGCTTTATTGCAACGGAAAGCAATGAACGTTGGCTAACGTTTCCGATATCGATACCCATAGTCAGAAAGCATCCCCTAAGCATGAATTTAAAGTCTTGATAACATATTCAATCTAGGCTTTAATACTTCCATTGAAAAGTGAAGTTTCAAAAATGTATCTCTTTCGGTTTCAACATTGATTGTCAAAGAGAAAGACAGATAAAAATATCTGGAAACGATTTTTCGTTGAAACTCAATGCGAAAAAGATAAAATAATAAATAAATAAATAAATAAAAAGCAGTTGTGTTTGTGAATATCACTAGAACGCATCGCATACTCTAAAAAGCTTTACACTTTTACGTAGGTGGGGTCAGTGGAAGTAATTATAATTGCATGTTTCGTTTACTACAACATAAGGACATTATGTGCTATTACTACTAATGTTCTTTTGACATTTCGAAAGTCATTGTGACAACGAAAATATTCGGTATTTTTATTGTAACATGTATATGTATAGAATTTATTTAATTTACAGGTAGCCTCGTAACAGTAACATTTTACCATGTTTTCTTTTTCTCTGAAGCTATGCTTCTCTCTTCAAGATTTGTGCAATATAAAATTTCATCAGCTTACTAAAATACTCTCACGCATCCTGTGTAGAAGTTGTTTGAAGGCAGCGTGTGGGTTGAGTGTGTGTGAAGCATATTGTGCTGACAAGTCTGAGTATTAGCTTCGGGAGTAGTGGAAAATCGTACTGTGCCATCTCTTTCGGTTTAAAAACTTGATGGATCGGCTTCTGAATCAGAAGACAAGTTTCCTTGCCACCAGAAAATTCGGTTGCACTTGTACTATTTGTTACGGATCACGTACCCTGTGCGTTTTGAAGTATCCTTCTGTATCACTCTCATCATGACTATCTTCAGGACATTCCTCAGAAGAACTTTTTCTGCAAGTCACTAAGACATGATTTCTCTACAGTTACTATCTTCTGGGTACACCGAACCTTCAATGTTCCTTTTTCTTGTACTCACTTTAACAGGATAGTCCGCGAATTTTGAAACTAATATCGAATACTGAAACGATCACTAACACTTACACGTAATAATATGATACTAAGTTGCCACGTAGTAAAGCACTTCCTCTATGACATTAAAATCATGAACATAAAATGTTTATTATAAGCAAGGAAGTTCATAAATACGCTCATAATCCGGGAAACTTACAGCGAAAGAGCTACACAGAGAAAATGACAAAACAAATACAATGAGTTATCTTTACACTCAAAAAATCAATTGAGTTGATTTTGAGTTTAACATCTCTTTCAGTAGCGAGGCTATATGACACGGGGCCTACTGATTAACTTACAAGTAAACCTTACGTTTGGGTGAATCGAGTTGCTGACTGAGACACATATGAGAAAGTAGTACTAAATGTGGTCGGTATTTCAGAGAAGTTGTAGGTGCGAAGCTCCAGGGGTTTAGGAGATACAGCTACCAGAACATCACATGAAAGTACGGAAGAGTCTTCATACAGTTGGAGGTAAAAGCTCTGTAAGACCTCTTGTAACGACAAAAGGTGAATAACAAATATATGGGTACATATTAGGACTAGAGGGAAGTCATATAGTAAGGGTATACCTGACGTCGGCCATCTTGAAATCCGCCATTTTGAATTAAGGTTAAGTTTGTAAAATAGGAATAGGGTCATGTGATACATGATTTAAGGCGCAAGTTTAATCAGAAGAACAATGGCGACGTTAATTTAGATTTACGCGCAATTGGTAAAAAGTTACAGGGAAATTAAATATTATAGCAGCATTTGTATTACTTCTTTACCCCATCTTGTCAATTTTGAGTTTATGATAATAATTAAATAAAAAGCAGGTGGGTAAGTATTATGGTAAGAGTTGCCTTGATGGCGACCATGTTCAAATCGATTGCCTTTGTCAGGCGTGCTCACTGTGAGCAGAGCATTTGTGCAAGTCATGCACTCTTTTCTGAACTACATATTGATTGTACTAATTGAGGACTTTTCTGGAAGAAAGACCCAAGTTCAATTATGACTCAATTCTACTTTGGTCATTTTTTCTTAAATTAGAAACTTGTTTATGCGATAACAAATGTTGGTTAATGATAAAGCAAAAATGATTATACCGTTGGATTTATGTGTTTTGTTTAAAACTTTTGTCTGATTCAAAATGTCGGATTTGAACATGGCCGCCATCAAGGCAATTCTTACCATAGACCTAATATTTATCCACCTGCTTTTTATTTAATTATTATCATTAACACAAAATTTACAAGGTGGGGTAAAGGACTAATACATATGCTGCAACAATATTTAATTTCCCTGTAACTTTTTACCAATTGCGCGTAAATCTAAATTAACGTCACCATTGTTCTTCTGATTAAATTTGCGCCTTAAATCATGTATCACATGACCCTATTCCTATTTTACAAACTTAACCTTAATTCAAAATGGCGGATTTCAAGATGACCGCCGTCAGATATACCCTTACTATATGACTTCCCTCTAGTCCTAATATGTACCCATATATTTGTTATTCACCTTTTGTCGTTACAAGAGGTCTTACAGAGCTTTTACCTCCAACTGTATGAAGACTATTCTGTACTTCCATGTGATGTTCTGGTAGCTGTATCTCCTAAACCCCTGGAGCTTCGCACCTACAACTTCTCTGAAATACTGACCACATTTAGTACTACTTTCTCATATGTGTCTCAGTCAACAACTCGATTCACCCAAATGTAAGGTTTACTTGTTAGAATCCGAACCACATGACATCCGCCGGGAATCGAACTTAGTCAAAAATTGAATCTTTGAGTTTTACGTACCACATTTATGCGTGGTAGAATAAAAGAGAAAGAGATTATGATAAATGAATGAAAATCGTGAAATGAAGAACGTATGAGGAAACGGGAAAACTCAAAGGAAACCCCCGCACATGGTGTTTGCCCACCACAAAGATCATTTGGAGCGAACTGAGATCGAACCTGGGACCCATGCATCAGAGGTGAACGCTCTTCTACTGAGTCACCGGGGCCCCTCGTTGTAGTCACGTAGGTAGATGAGTTTTCGTTTGATAGATGAGAATTATACTCTAAAATGAAGTTAATTCAAAAATTCTATTTATGAAACACCTGTAAAAACTTAATTCTATATTTATATGGCAATAAAATGCATTTATCTAAGGACGTTCATGTGTATCATTACAAACAAAGGATTATTTCTTGTTGGGTTCTGAGAGACCCCAGGTATGGAAAGTTGGAGTAGTGACACAAAATAACGGAAAACTAGGAAAATGTTGTTTTGCACAAGTAAAACTACGTGAGATGCAAAAACACATTTAGATATAAGATGTCACTAAAGATATTTGATACAGATTTATTATACGACAAAGCATTTTAATTACCTCTATGCGGTCTCTCAGACCCCATATATGCGTTCTAGGGTTAAATTATCACACACCCTTTACATTATAAAGTGACATATTTAGGTGTTAGCAGGTTCGAAGAATAAACTAATAGAAAATAAAATATTTAGATGCCAAAAAATAATCAAAAATATATATAGCGATTTTTATAGTGTGCAGTTGGCAACACTGTACCAGAATAGTAGCTCAGAGTGCCCCTACATGTTGTAATATCTACCAAAACTATTTCAAAGGAAAATAAAATAGATAGTCAAAACACTGGAATATAACAGTTAGCGTATGCCGTGAGTAGCCCCTTAATACTTCCTACGGGGGGTTCTGAGGCCCACAGCACTTTCTTTATTTATAAATAGAAAAATCAAAACACTAAAAACTAAGCAAGTACGTTTTATGACGAATGGGATCAAGCTTGATAATATCATTTTCTTAAATTTTTATGCAATTGTAACAAAAATAATGTTTGTTACACTAAGGCTCCCCTCCTTGGTGCTCCTAGGAGTATGGAATGAGTTCCAGAAAATACAGAAAGGATACTCTCAAAGGTTGTTTTTTCTGAACAATTTTCACACGAATGACAGGCAGTTTTCTCCTATTTCCAAATAAATGTGTCACATGTAATCCTGCAATATGGGTTAAGTAAGTTCTCACGTAAATCTAAAAAATGTTTTGTTGTTGAGGTGAATTTATGTTTGTGCGACTTTCGCAAAGCTATTCAAGCAATTTTCTTCATGTTTCACTACTAACTCTTCATTTCGGTTAAGTAACTTCTCATTAATAAATCTACAAGGGGTACATTACTGTTGACGTGAATTTATTTTAGGATGATTCTTTTAAAAAATGAGTCATGCTTTGTTCATATTCATTTATAATCCTATGATGTAGTAAATCGACTCTCACGAAAATATCAACAAAGGATCGGTTACATTTTCTGAGAACCGCTTCAAGCACGACTCAAGTGATTTAGTTAATATCACGTAAAACAAATATCTAATTAATAACCTATCATACGATATTAGTCGTTGTAGTGAAACAAAGTTTGCAAAGGGTAATTTATATTCAGTGTAATATGACTAAATTTACCAAATCGATGTAAGAAAGCTTACCACTCTGTCGAGTACTTTATATACCTTATGCTTTACGTAATTATATGTTCTTAAATATTTCTCATAATTATTTTGTAGGAAAGAAAAGGGAATGTACCTTAAAGGATCTGCCTTGCTTAGACTCTACAGAAGGTGAGTATAGAAGATAAGGATTATAGTGCGTTATGTCGATTAATTACCACCGAATCTATTACCTACTTTCATTTTTGAATACAATTATTCTTAAAGTGATTACTATAGGTAACACGTGGTAGTAATATTTTCCAGTTATAAGTTTAGGTTTCACAAACCATAATAAATGCTGTTCGCTCATCAAAAGAAAACTAATGCTAGAAATGTTTAGGTAGATAGATAGATAGATAGATAGATAGATAGATAGATAGATAGATAGATAGATAGATAGATAGATAGATAGATAGATAGATAGATAGATAGATCTATTTTTATATTCAACTCCCAACTAGAAGTATATTCGGTTCATGACTCACATTTTCTAGTATTATAATTCCTAAGATACATGAATTTTGTTAAATATTGCAGGCATTTAAAAATTGAAGAACAAAATATTTTCATTAATTAACTAAATTTTGTAATCTGCTTTGTAACATGTCCAACAACTACAGTAGGTCAATAATGAAAGTATCCTTCATTCCATCCAAATCAACATCGAAGTATTTTATTCCATGTTACAAAACATATAATTTTCAAATACACCTTTCCCAAGGTATTGTTTTTTTTTTAATTTGACTAGTCATGCTGGAAAAAGTATTTCTAATACAATAAAATTATATCTTATACATTTAACGTAAAGGTTTTGATAATTCAAATAATAATTCTAAACTGTGGTGTAGAAATTAACTTTATTGTGTTTTTACAACTCACACCGGAGAAAATTTCATAAGTCAGAATCTTTAACAAAAACTAAACTAGTACTACTACCAACAGTGTTCTCATATCCTGCTTTATTCTTCTTTTTCTCTTTTCTCTATCAGTAAAATGGGTTAAAAATAAGATAGATTGATGTTACATCAGCATCTTCCATGGTACATAGCATTGCCTTTACATCAGCAACTTCATACTGTAACTTACAAATATATACTTAAGTTTTGGTGTTTACATATATGTTTGTTCATCATATTTATATATGGTGTTGACGATATTGTTTTATTTTTAGATGCTATAAAAAGAAAAGCTCTTTAATCAAACGTGTATGTACGAGAGAAGAAAACAACTGTATTTAAAGGTATCTTTGTGGCTATGAGTTAACATTTACACCTTTACCAAAAGAGAGCTTTAATGTTTCGAAATCAATGTTAAGCTGTAGGTCTATCATTCACATAGCCTTAGTGCTGAAGATGGAAGTTAAACCTGAGATAAAGCTCCAATTTGCGTTTGGGTTAAAGAAACATGATATAAGTTCCAACAATCCTTAGCATGTAACTATTCTTATGATCTGATAATAGTATTACAACATGAACGTTATTATTAATAGTAACAGACCAGATTAAAATATTTTACGAAAGTGATTCTCGTTAGTCCGTGCAATGTGGGTTCCTGTCACCACGGCATGAAGCGTATCGAGGAGAACGTCTATAGATATACAGGTTAGATGAGAATATATTGAATAAGCAGTCGTGAACAAACAACAAGGTGTGGTCCTCCAGTTCTTGGTTGGGAGTGAGTATAACAACCTCATTCTTTAAACAAGTATTTGTTCATAAACATTCCCAGAAGGCAAGAACCAGGACATATAAATTTGCACGACCTCAGCAAAATAGAACGGACCTGAAATGTGCAACTTGGAACGTTAAAAGTCTTTATAGAGTAGAACGTTAAAATCCATAACGAGTAAGTTAGAAAAATACAGGATGAATCTAGATGAAACTCAGGAAGTTAGATAGAAAGGAAATAGAACAATTAAATCTACAAATGTTAAGTTCTGTTACAGAGAAGAAACTAAAAGTGGTCAATTCGAACAGAGTTTTACATTCACAAACGAATAATATGAACAATTAAACGGTTTGAACTTCTTAACGATAAACTTTCCTTTATTACTCTTAAGGACCAGTGTTGTGATATTTTTGTTTTAAATGCACATGTCGCAGGAAAGAATAGGGATGGTGATATGAAAAACCGTTTTTAAAGAATAGTAGAACAGATATCTGACCAACTCCGCGATACCATATCAAAATTCTATTAGTGGATTTCAATGTGAAGTAGAAAGAGAGTATTTTGAAACCGATGATAGACAATGAAGGTGTGCATGAGAAATGTTATGACAACGATGTTAGTCTGATGAGCTTTGCAACATCCACAAAAGTTATCGTGAAAAGTAAAAAATTCCCACACCGTCACTTTTATAAATATACTTGTCCTAGCCAAACAAAAAACCATATAATCAAATTGATCATGTTTTAGTAGATAAAAGAAAACAGTCTAGAAGAACTGATATGCCGTCGTTTAGAGGAGCTGACTGTGACACTGAACATTACTTGATAGCAGAATTAATAAGAGAGCATTAATCGCTGATTATAAGAACTATTCAATGTCTGAAAACGAAGATATTGGGCTTAAAGAAATTAGAGGAAAGCCTGGTAGAAGAGAAACGCCGGATTCAAGTTTCGAAAAAGTTCGGACTGCAGAAGTGTTGAGGATAATTGTGTTGAAATCAGAGATATCATTGAAATTTGATCAAAAGAAAAATTGGGGCCTGCGGTAATGTATAGGAAATAAGTATGTTTCGATCAGGAATGCACGAAGGCTATATGAGTGATAGACCTTTTGATGCACTAGATCCCGGGTTCAAATGTTGTTGGGAGAACATCAATCAAACCAGCTTTTCAGATTTCACCTTAAACAAGACCTTTTTACAATGTAACCTAATCATTGCTGGAAAAGGATTTAAATAGAAATCAATGCATTAATCAATGTCATTTCTCGCGCAAGTTAAGTCAGTTTTTGCGATAATCCAGTGTACAGTTCTAGATTCCATCTCTAAATGGTTTTTGAATAAAATGTTTATTAGAGTTATAATAGCTTTGTGAGTGGTAGTGTGATACAGTTTTCACTGAGGTTAGATAATGGGTACAGGATCTCTTCTTATCAAGGCAATTTGCAGGATTTTCTGTAGATCTTTTCGTTTCACCAGGGTCAAAATACGGTGTGACTAGAAGCTCACCCGACTATTATAGTGATATATTATCATTCATAAATAGAGAAACGACCTGAAAACGCGTTAATGTTTCTAGAGTAGATTGGGAAAGAATTTCAGTTGATATTTTAATGTAGTTTTCTTCAGCGCACGAACTTTTTCCACAAATTTAAAATACACTTGATTCCGCTATGATTATTAGTAGGTCATTTATACTTTCTATCCCAGTTTCTAAGATAAAATTAAAAATTCAAATTTTTCAATTTCAATTCAGGCTGTTATGCTGTATAGGGCAAAGAATACACTGATGAGAATAAATGAAACAATGGAATGAAGAAAGTGAGAGGAAATGGAAGAAGCATATAAATCTACACGCACGGCGTTTGTTTACCAGAAATAAAAATTTGATTCGGACCTTTGATAAAACCAGTAACCCAACTCAAGGAAAGTATTTGCTCTACCACTAAGTCACTTGGTTTCCCAGATGAAATTAAAATATCACAGAATGCCAAGTTATACAGGGTATCGGAAAATCGTGCATATCGAAATTTGGTATATCGGAGCTTTTAATTCATAAGTAAGAACGGAAGAAAACTGCCATCTGCTCTGTGTATTTTTGCTTACATGCAGCCCTTCAGGATTGGGTTCGACGTTTGTCCTCTCTGATGTCAGAAAAATGTTAAGATATTGTAATATTTATTTACGGAACTTGAAAAATAAGGAATTGAAGGGAGAAGCGAAATTATTCATGTGCAAATGGGACAATTATCTGGCAGGCTGAATGAGAATTTATCGTTCTGAAACAAGAACAACATAATGGCACCAAATGCATCAATCAGATAGCCGTAGTATTGGCAAGCCGTAAGAAATATTTCTTTGTGAGCATTGTGGCGTAAAATGGCAATATTGCCTGTATGGCATGATGTAAAAAACATACAGTCATAATGATGGCAACTAAACATACTATGAAAACATTAATTGTCCTATAAATAGTTAAATTGTTACAAGCTACCTATTCACTTCCAAATCATTGAGGAGGAGTAATAATTTACCTACTGCACAATGTTTTGAAACTTTCGTGCTTTCTTGTTACAGCGGTGTAAAGTGCAGTCCCTTGTAAATGTCCAAATGCCAACCTCCCTGTAATACACCTGGATACTGCATTTATCGCAATGCAGGCTGATGAGGCTGTGAGGACGTGTGACGCAAGGATAAACATGTTAAAACCAGAGGGGTGGGAATGATATTTCTTGGGTTCGTTCTGTTTATGGTAGTGGTAATATGTATGTGTAATTGTGTTAACGTGGTAGGGACTAAATGGATTAAATGTTTACGTTTCCAGTACAAATTAAAAATAATAGTAGTTTATGACAGGCTATTCGAACGACAATTTACGACCAGCCACATGTATTGACACTGCCTCTTACACTAACTGTTCCCCTATTATGACACAATGCCAGAAAGCAGTTGTTTCCAGTGCATGCTATTACCACGGTCATAGGGTGTCTGCACATGGTACCAACGTATTCTTGTTTCAGAATGATGCATTCTTACCTAGTCAACACATTAATATCTCATTCGTCCAAAAAATATCTCCACAGCTGTTTCTAATTAGGATTTTGCTGTGTTTCGTAAAAGGAAATCACCACGTTTGTTTGTCTCTATCATTTGTGAGGACGAACATACAAGCCCGTCTCTAGAGCTTATTGCTCAAAAATATTTACCTAGGCATCCCTACCTTGAGTGGCAGTTAATTTTATTCACACTTTCGTTTCATAACTTTAGATGCTCCAAAGTTGTACTTACGTAACTTTCCGGATATCTTGAATGAACTTATAGGTACCTATTAATATATGAAAGACTGCATATTATTAGGCAATGACGTACACAGAAAGTCACACAGGAAGGGTTGAACACTAAATGCCGTATACTTTCAGAACAAAAACGTTTCTGTGTGTGTATTCTAAATATTATTTAATGTTTATTTTCTATAATAATTTGCTCACGGGGTGGTAAACTCGAACGCTCCCCTGCTTACATCACTGTATCTGAGGAAGCGACATATTTTGAAAAACATTTCTGTAATTTCGCGACTTCTTCTGGTAAAATACTATTCATTTACAATCATGCTAACGAGTAAATTTTGTTTCGCCGTTGTGAAACTACGATAAACTTCAAATCTATGTGGAAAAAAAATATTCGAAAACGTGAATAATTTCTGCTGCGATAGTGGTATAACGTAAGAGATGAAACCTTTCATTTATCAATTAATTCATACCAAAAACACTTTCTTATTTATTCACTTATTTATATATATTTCTGGGAATTACGGTATATGTGACTTTAAGCCCGTTACATATGAAGAATGATGTTCCACTTCGAACACATTATTCGAGATTAAAAAGAAATGTGCAAAGAAGATAGTGACCTATCACCTGTGAAGATACCACCTTGATGTGAATGAGAAAAATCTAAGAAAGACTTCAGTCAGGTTTGCGGGCCTGAAAAAATCTAATATAAATTTTCTTCCGAGTCTCCACACCGGAAATCGAATCTGGAACCATTAACCAAAGCCGAGGGCGTCAGCGGCTACACTGTCCGGGGTCACGACACACACTTTCTTGCTACCTTCCACCATAAATATTATATAGGAATCTATATTGAATCTGAATGTTTCGTATTTTTGAACGTTTTGACGTCGGTAGAAAAATAAAGATTATAAAACTAGCTTTCGGGTACTGAATCCATATAAAAACGTTTTAAGTCTATGAAAAGCAATATTTAATCAAAAGGTATTAGTAAATCTTGACCACTATTGAATTTAGTAAAGTAAATTGAGTGGAAATAATGTATATTGTTCAGAAGCTGACTCGAATCCCAGAAATCGTTTTCTCCTATGTATTACCGGTTCGTAGTATGGCGACCCCAAAAGTTGAAACTAAGAGCAATTTATTTCTCATATTTTCAGTTTTAACAGAGGATCAGTGAAGGGGGTGGAAACTATTTTTCTGATGGTAAAGTGATTGCAAAAAACGAATCTAGAGAAATAGTTTCCCTTTTTTGGTGTATGGAAATTAATATTGAATCCAGAAGTACTAGTGAATTTCTACAAATTTTTGTTTTCGCACAGATGATATATTTACTTGAGAACATGAATTGATAAAAAAATGAGAAGTATTAACGTAAACATATTCTTCGGATATCAGAACAACACATGTCAAGAGGACTTACCGATTTTGCTCTATTCAGGTCAATATTGAAACCATTGGCAATATTAAATTTCAACACTACCTATTTTTTTGAATGTTACATGTATTTTTATACGGGTGGTATCTTTTCTTGGTACGCTAAATCCATATCAAAAATACTTTTCACTATCTTTAACGTTTTTGCTCTTTGGCGTTCAATACTAAATCCGGAAGTAATAATAAACGTCTACAATATCTAGTTCAGAAAAGCTGTATTTCAATATATTTAAAACTGAATGCTGAAGTATAAATTAAAACATCGATAGGGATATCCGTTAATTTAACGACGGATTCTTTTCTAGTTCAGTCATCCCTTTTATAATGCTGCGCTATCTCTTTGTAATATTTTGTACGCAAGTGATTGTGTCTAACATCTGACATGAACGTCTTCGAATTTGATTTACTGAGAAATAGAGGAGGGAAAATCAAAGCACCAGGACGAAAGGAGCGTACTAAAAATATAGTGTTAGGATTAACAAATATTTTATTTTAAATTTCTCCCAGTCTACATAGTACATCCTTACTACAAACATGAAGATGTAAAATCACTTTAGAAAGTTCGAAAGATCTTAATTTCTACAGAATTCCTCAATTCTTTAGAAAAAATTGTTACAATGTTATATTTTTGTTCACCGCCTAGTACCTCGATTTTATATTTCCCACCAAAAGATGAAGGTACCAAGGGCAGCAGAACAAGTAACCACAGTAGTTAAATATTGGTAATGTTGTATTTGTTCATTGATTTACAGTTCGAAGGAAGATATCAGAACTTAAACCAAAGTGCCAAGAAACATGCAATACTCTCGCCTATGATGTGCAGCATGGAAGTGTTTGGTAATATATATATATTTTTATCAGTTTAATATTATTTTAATATAATTTAAGTAAAAATATGAAAATATTTGAGATTTTATTCGTTACATATAAAGAGTCTATATAATAATATAGAATAACAACTTCAGAAGATTCAATGAGTTTCCGCTTGACTTATCAGAAACTTAAAAGTACTTCGTATTGATTGTGAATTGTATACACAAAACAATAATCTTATTGTCCGCTTTAGTATAAATTAACTTACATTTTTAAATGAAATGATCGGAAAGTAATATAAAAATTATTCCACATGTGATTTCTTTTTAAAATTAAAATTGAAGCTTTGTTCCTGCTTTCTGTTTGTAAAATGTTTATACCACTTTTTTGTATTAACAGAGCTGTTGTGAATTGGTCGGAAACTGCTAGGAATCTTATACAATAGTATGATTATAATCATGAGAATAAATATATAACTATTTTCAATTCCTTTTTCCATTTCTATTAAAATTGCTCTAGAAGATGTTTAACATGGCAGTTTCCAAATAGAACCTTCTTCTATCGAGTAACTGGATAACATAAATATGCTCAGCTGGTTATCATTGGTTTAGCCATATGACACTTCACTATAATACACGAAACGAATTTAATTATTCTATTTGAAAATCGGAGAACTAATAAAGTAGGTTATTAAAGTATTTGTAAAGAAAGTACTTTCTTTATAAATATTAAGTATTTATAAAGAAAGAAGTGAAGTAAAGAAAGAAGTATTTATAAAGAAAGCTTTACTAGCAGTTCTGGAGTTACATCACTGGGTACAATGGTCAATAGTCATTAGATGAGCCTATTTTAATTTATATCTTCAGATGACGAAGTCTCAAACCCATTATCAACACATTGGTTGGAAGAAAATTAAATGTTATCAGATAGAATTATTGAGTGAAATGCTAAACAAGATCCTCACAAAGAAACAAAATATTTACCAGAATTATCTGCGTCGGCGTTAGAAGAACTCAAACAACAGATTTAGTTAATAGAGTATATTTTCAAATATACAACTTGCGGACACTGAAACTAAAAACATGAATTAAAGCCATAACTGTTATTTAATATGGTGTTGGCTGCCAGTACAGAAACAACACTACTTGGGGAAGATTCGTAGAAGTTCTGTACCTTTTGTAGAGGCATTTTTAGAATTTCGTCTTGAATACCAATATCCTGCTTCTGCCATCTGTAAAGTGAAGGATATGCTGAGCTGATTCTGTACAAGTACCTTAACTCAAGCTCTCAAAGAGCATACCAAAGAACTAGAATGATTCTTATATTTAGGTTATTAAAAACAGTAATGTGTATAAAAAGAATAAGAGCTGAGCGAAACTGATGATAGCGTTGTTAACGCTAAGGTGTTTGGTAAAAATCAAAAACGGAAAGTTCTACAAAACCACGAGGTCCTCTAACATAAATAAGAAAAAGCTTTTTCTTAAACAAGAAGGCTGATCTCTTGCTGTAGCAGGAAAGCACTTCATGGCCGATTCCGAAAATACTTTCCTCCTTCTGATAAAGAATAAAATGTAATCAATTTTCTATGAATTATACTTTCGTTTGATGTTTCTGACTGTTGGCCTTAACGCTTGGTTGGAACTCTTATAGGCATATATGGAACTCCTTTGGAGATGTATTCTTTAGTTTACTTGGTGTATGTGTAAGGAATATAAACCGGATTTGTATGTAATATCAACCCCCTAAATATGTACATATATATGTAACTAAAATCGTATAAAAATATTAGAAATATGTAACATTATATAAGAATATGTAATATTACATATGTTACATATTTATGAAAACGTAATATTAACTCACGTATGATTAGGCAATATTTAAACGAATTATGAAAATAAAAAGGAAAATACACTTTATCCTGCTTAATACAAGTCGCCCAATGAAGTGAAATGCTTGAACAGCTGAGACAGTCATACGTCACTGATGTGTCTGATTGCAGGATAACAAAAATCAGACGCGAATGAAGGAAGATGTGAATCGACTAGAGAGAAACAGGAAAGCCCCGAGAAAAGCAAGGCATACGGCATTTGTAAGTCAGAAATCTCATGTGATGTCGAGGGGCGCGGTGGCTCAGTGGTAGAGCGTTCACCTCCGGTGCTTGGGGTTCCTGGTTCGATCCTATCACGCCGTGTGGACTTTGTGGTGGACAAACACCGTACTCGTGGGTTTTCTTGGGGTTATCCCGTTTCCTCCCACATTCTTCATTCCACCATTTCACTCATCTTTCATCATCACCGTCTCCTTTAGCCTAACCGGCATAATCGTGGGACGTAAAACTTAAAGATTTCATTTCATTTCATTTTCTCATGTGATGTGGTGTGGTCCCTTTTCAAATCTAGAACGTTTTACACTAAATGCGCATCCTCACCACGGCTCAATCTTGAAATGACGCAATATACAAATTTAAATACTAAAAGCAACTTAAGACGAAATGTATTGTTTTATATATATTTATTTCATGTAGGGAAAAGCAGTCCTATATTTTTAAACAATACCAGTTGAACTAAGATTGAAGAAAATTTTCACTAATGAACATATTTAATTTGAAATAAAGTACTTACAAAAGAAGTGCCTGCAGTGCAACATTCTGTTGTTGCACAATGTGTTACAAGGGGTAACATTTCCAAATGATCATAAGTAAAATTTTGTCTTCGATCGGACAAAATATTCTTGTATGCAGAGAATGATCTCTCCGCATCACATGAGTTAACAGGAGCGTATTTCAACAAGGGGGTGTAGTTGTGGGAAATATCTTCAGGGGAGGTTCTTGTTTCACCACTGAAAATCTCACACACTGCCAATAGGCTGTCGTAACCCGGGTTTCTTTTGAGGGCTGCATTTAATTTCTTTCGAACGTTTTCTCCTACATCTTCACACATACTCTGCAGCAGTCTCTTTACATCCTGTATGATTTCCATGGATTCAGGAAGAGGCCCCCCAGAAGTCTCTAGCTTTTTAATGCTTGTAGGTAGCCAACCAAAATTGCTGTCTATGTATGCGATGTCACACGCTACTTTGAGTCATTAAACGGTTTCTGACTAATGCTAACTGACACAGTATACTCCGATGGAAATGAATGAACAACAGGCTTATTTTTTTGAAAATGTTCATTGTAGAAATGAACTGCATGTATCCAAGTGCCCCATCGCGTTAGCACAGGCTCTGGAGGAAGTGGTACATGTGGCAGTTGGTCTCTGTAAACTTGAACACGTTGTGGTGCCTTAACAAACATTTTTTTCGTGGAAGAAACTTGTTGATTTACTTCGCAAAAGTTGTCTGTTACCTCTTCAGCAACACGCTGAAGAGCATGGGCCATACAGGTGAAATTTATTAAGTAAGGGTTAGAAACTGTAATTGCTCTAACCGCTTTTAACATGTACGCTGCATTGTCTGTATAAAGAACAAGGACGTTTTCTTCCTGAACTCCCTCCTGCCACAGCACTTTAAGACCATCCGTTACAAAGCGAGCAATCCTGTAATGATTCGAGAATTCCAGCAATTTGTTCGCAATAAGATCTTCACTTAACTTTCCAATCACTAAATTTGCTACATAACGTCCGAAAACGTCTGTTGTTTCGTCCACAGAAATCCAAATATATGAATTACCTATTTCTGCCCTAATAGTATATATAAAGCTTCCCTATAACAAACTTCGAGACAACACTTTTGAAGAGTGGATTCGTCAGGAATTCGACGCCCGCAGTACTTCTCCAGTATTTTGGCCCTTGAGCGTTGTCCCAAGGCATGTTTGCTGCTATCATTGCTTGGCACAAGTCTATGAAAAATTCAACCACTTAAGTATTTGATGCATTTGTGTCAAGAGTACTTTTTTTTTTGAAGTTCGTAATTTTTTATTTCTTGCATGGAGTGCACTTCGTATATGTAGTTCTGAGATTTCATTGAACATCCAATTCTTTTATTACACACTTGTCACAACACCACTTGACCCTCTGTAGTAAACGCATCATCAATAGTTACTCATGACCGCAATTTCGCTGATAAAATTGAGGCAACCGGAGCGATTTCTAACTTCGACGGTGAATACAGAACACGCGCGTTCTGCGATACTTGAGTACTGGCCTCCTGTCATTCAATTGAACAAGCGAAATTCTTTCAAAGCTTAAGTTACCTGCTATGATATTGCCATTGTCGCCAGCTTCTTGGAACGAAGTCTTGCAGTAAATTCCTGGAAGCACTCTTGCACGAAGTCTTGCAGTAAATTCCTGGAATTCAGGAATTTGACTTGAATTGCAGGATTTGCTTTCATCTCTTTTCACGTCCGACCTCCGATAACAATCAAATAGAACTTTATTTTAGAAATTTCCTGGCCAGTCGTCTGTCAGGCACGTCATCTGTCTTCCTCCAGAGTTGAGAATAAAGGGCTGCTAATGTATCCTGGAGGGAGGATTTTTACTTGCTTCCTCTTATATTTCTTTTGTTATCGGCGAAACTTCTGCGAAACATGGTATGACAAATAAAAAAGAGAGATATATTTCTCTTTCGGTACATATACGAAAAGATAGACATGACAAAATTGAATCTAGATACAACCCTTGCACAGTTGGAGAGTTTAAAATTTCAGTAAACGCACAATTTTAAAACAGTTTTGTGTAAAAAAAAAATATGTAGACCATAGAAATATGTAATATTGGTCAAAATATGTAATATGAAACTTGAGTTGAAGCACCCTACAGGTGTGAATCACAAACTTTTTAAGGATTTGACGAACCAACTTATTAAGGAAAAAATATGTAATTACATACATATCCTAGACTAGATATAATGAAGATGATGGATAGTTGTGACATAGTCTGACCTAGATTGCAGAACTCGAAACGACAAACCAGAAGTATAGAAGATGAGCCCTCTGAGGTTTGTATCAAGCATCATGATGTATGGCAAGCAGAAAAGACACTGATTTAGATTAAGTAAATATAACTTGGAATATATGGGAAAAATCTCTGACGCTCTCCATTCATTAATTATATTCAAATAGAAAAGTTACAAATTTACAGCGTTGTGCTTGGGCGGATACTTGCAACATTAATGTTGTTGAGTATTTTTTGGACATGAGATAGATAAACTTTGCGACGTTCTCAAGAAGAGTAAACAACAAGAGAGGCAGGAGAGTTAGAATTACTCAGAGAGCAAATCTAGGGAAAGAATGTTTTATGATCAATCAACAGTGGTCAGATTTATAAACGATATTCAGCATCTTAATATAGGGGAGGGACGTCTGGTATCGGACAGCGGGTGTATCGGACAAAAGCAGTTTTCATTATTTCCCGCTTAAGGCGACACCTGTCAAGTATACAGTTAGTTGATCAGAATGAACTAGCCACACCCACGACAATAGTAGATTTGTCCGATGAACGGTGCATCTCTGCTTCAAGGTTTTTGTATTTTCGCGAGTGATCATGTGCACGAAGATAGATTTGTGTGGCTGTAACTTATTACAGTGCAAGGTTATTGATATATTATTGCTATCGCAACATTTCTTATGATGTATATATTATACTTCAGGTGTATAGTTTCATTTGTGTTGTTACAAGCCGGTAGATAGCCATTCATACATTGCAAGTCGTTACCTGGTATCGGACAAAGGGGAATCAGGTGGTATCGGATATTGCACTGGTAAACAAACTTGACGATTTTTAATGGTTTCTGCCTTTGTTAGAAACCATGGGGAAATACGTGGCAATTGGGATGAAGAATATATGAAGTTGGCCATGGACAAAGTTGTTTCCAAAGGAGTACGTGTGGCCAATGCTAGGTATGGGGCCTTTAAGAGTACATTAGGAGATCGTGTCAAAAACTGTTGGAAGGGAAAAAAGGCAACAGCTAAACCTTGCTGCTCGGATAACAAAGGGACGTTTAATGTAACGTTTGATAATGACAAAGAGGAAATATTGTACAATCAGTTAAAGGCTTTGAATAGTCAACTAATGCCACTAAGCAAACCAGAATTTTTAAAACTAATTTACAAACTTGCTGAAAAACTGAATACCATAATCTACGGGGAGTCTTTTGATGAAGATTGGATATAGTGCAAGACATGTAAAGACTAGGTCCATGAATAATGTTCCAGTGTTGAAGGCAGACTGTTTTATTTTTGTGATTTGTGCCAGAATAAAAATAACGATTTTTGATGAGACTAAATATTTAAGATCTGTTTTGTGGTAATTTCAAAGTCTAATGAAACTGTATTTTGTGTGTAAGAACTCCTGTAAGTAAACTGCTAGAAATTTTAATTTTTTCCCGTTATTAAATTACCTCAAAACACCAATTATCTATAGTTTTATGTTTGTCCGATACCACCATCTACTTTTTAAGGACGCTAATTTCTGTTATCTTTGATTTTCTGCAAACATATATATTATTAGTTTATACCTGTCAAATCACTTTTAACATGTTATGTATAACATATCAAGATATAATTTTGCGCATTGAGTAATTGGATATTAGGCTATTTTTCAGCGTGATAGACCAAAGAAAGTTAAGGTGTCCAATACCAGACTACCTTCTCCTACGGACGAATTCCCACAGCGCCGCCTGGGTCCATCACCTTCGTCTTACTCTAAAACAGATTAGATTTTAATTTACTCATTATGCAGCCACGGAAAGATACTACAAAAGTGAAGTAGACGTATTATGCAAAAAGTTATAAACCATGATATTCTGACAAATAAATTGTCTTCATTCAACTTCACTTATAAGTAACATTGGTTTCGCACAGGGCAACAATTTGGAACAATACTCTATTTACTTCGATGTTCTGCAATGATCGTGCTTTGACCTCTGTTGCTTTTACTATACCTAAACATTTTACACAGTATAATAAAATCTCATGAATTGTTATTTGAAGATAACTTATAATTTATCGTTGTATATAAGTGTTGCAAGGGATACTGTTGTATTACAAAGTGCCCCAAAGAAATTTATGAATTATGTAAAATCAAGGAACGGAGTAAAAAGTGTAATGGAGTTACGTACATTGCAAGATTAACTCCATTCAATTTCAATATCAAATCAATAACCCTCTATTAAAGGCAGTTGATCACTTCCATGATCTTAGAGTGACAGTAAGACCAAGTCCGTCATTTAACCTTCATATGAAGTACATAATAAGTGAACTGTATAGAAATCTCGGATTTTAATGAAAGTCGAAAATGAAGTCAAAAAACTGATGGTCTTAAATTCCTTTTCTCTACATTAACAACCTAAAAAGAAGCAGTAACTTTTCGAAGATGCGAAAAATACATAGAATACTTACACCACTAATCACTAGAGTGGCTTGCAACTAAAATAACTGTCATCATTGCTTCCTTCTTAAACTGATACATAGTTACGAAAATATTATAAACAAAGCCAGCAAGAGCACATTCCCATTTTTAAGTGATTTTTATATAAGCATTGCATAAACACATTCTATAAAGTAGATTAAAAAATTGTCGATCATTAAAATTTGAACAAAATATGAACGATTATAAAATGCATTTGATTAAAAGATTCCATATAAAATATTTAGTTACTTATTTTAAACTCATGGTTTTACATATAATTAATAAATTACACATTTCATGAACACATAAGTAAGAACTGTAAATCTAATCGCTTAAATATACTCCAAAAATATATACTTGTTTAATTTAACTCTTCTATCATTTCATATATATATATATATATTAGGGTGTCCCTTAAGCATAACCATAAAAACGAAATTCGAGGTAATCACTGAGCCACCTCTTATATTTTTCCTTTCCATATAAAATGAATTTGAGCAAAATTTCAGTTTGATTCGATAATAATTAGAGGTCACTCAAGCTGAACAAACTTTATTAGCTTTTTTCTATTATAAGCCATTCATACAATTACAAGAGAGCCTTACCTGCGCAGGTCTACGTGACCGAATGGAAGAAAACATTTTGTTCGTAACACATTTGGTGTAAATACCACTTTTTACACATAAACACATTATATACAATACATAATTATATACACTCATCATCCCTAGTGATTTTCTTTACTAAGAATTTATTTGTTGCAGGTGGGGAAATTTCGTCTGTGCTCTTGGAAAACTTGCAGCAAAAACTGTCTTTGAGATTCATCACGAACAATCGCTAAGTTCAATTTTTGTGTTAGAGCAACTGCTCTTTCAGCACTAACATTCAGAACGTTGAAACGCCGAACAATTGCCAGTCCCATTTTAAAGTCTTCTCTTTCATCGCATGTACTTGGATCACTCTGCAGAAAGTTTGTAGGTATGCCAAGCCACTGAAAGAAGAGAATCGATCTTTTGGTCACAAATGAATCAATTTCCGCATGCAAGTATTTGCTTGGGTTATCAATAATCTTGCGTTGAGACGGAGTATTTTCCCCTTCACTTACTTTCAGAGCCTTTACCATTCTTCGTTTACATTCTAGGGACAATGTTTGGTCAAAAAAGCCAAAGCGACCAGCACCTCACTCAAATAACACAAATGTCCATCACCTTCTGAAACGCAGCCTCTGCAACACGTGGGATCTTGCTCTTGAATTGAATATGTCCTTGAAGTTGTTCCAGATCACAGGCGGGAGCAAGTTCAGCATGTGTTGCTGTAAACAATGCTTTAACATAAGACACAGTCAAAAAATGCAGACTTCTTGAATTCCGTTTTCTTCCTGTTTGGTTATTCGAAGCTGGGAAATAAGCATGTAAATTTTGAAGCTGTATAGTGCCTTTGATAACTACCTGGCATGATGAATCGCACCTGGTCTTTTAAAGTGAACTCCTCTCTGTATTTGCTGTCCAAGGAAAATTACGGTTAATTCTAGAAGTTCCAGTTAATCATCTCTGTAATGAGATTCGGCTCCTTAAATCTCCCAAAATCGGATTCTTTTTTGGCCAATATCACGGGAACGCTAAGTCATAGAGAGATTATATTGGTGTCAATCAATCTTTAATAGAATGTTAAACTTTTTGATGGACATTATAAAACTGGCAACTGGCCAAACCAATATCCACCGGTTACTATTTGCTATCAATATATTTACTATCCTCTTATGTATTGATCAACATCAAAATCATATCTCTAAAACATGGTACCAGAGCTATGGATTCTTAAATATCTAGAAATGGGCCATTTTTGGCCAATATCACAGGAACAGTAAGTCATAGAAGAATTTTATTGGTGTTGATCAACACCTAAGAGGATGGTAAACATTTTGGTAACGATATAAGTTTTTGGACAATGGCGAACTGGCCATTGGCCAAACCAGTGGACAGTTGGACGGTGGACACCGGTTAAATTTGGAACCAAAATATTTATCAGCCTTTTAGACATTGATCAACACCAATATGATCTCTCTGTGACTTATGGCTCCCGAGATATTGCTCTTTAAATCTCTAGAAATTGACCATTTTTTGGCCAATATCTCGGGAACGGTAAGAGTGAAGCAAAAACTTTAATCATTTTCTCTGATAATTTTTGATGCTCTATCGAATAGAGGCTCAAAACTGAAACAATCACAAATAACAGACAAACAAACAGGCACACGGACATAGAGATTCAGTAACGAACTTTTTTTAAAACTCGTTGATAAGCACAACCGTATAAAGTAAAGTCTCGCAAGTTATTGTCAAATAAAACCTTACCAGTGACTTGCGAATAATTATAATCTATTGTTTCTTTTATTGTGCGCCGCCAGTAAACTTCTAAAAGTTTAAAACGATCAACTAGAGTAAAAAGTGTGTGATAAAACTGTTTTGTCTCAGAGTGAAAACAAAAATGTTTACTTTGATGATAATTGACCACCCAAAACACCGAACATGATTAAGCTTTGTTTGAACCACCTGTAAATCTGTAGGAGAATTAACTATGATATTGACATCATCAATGATAGCTTGAATGCAAATGGTCGTTGTTTCAATATGGGCAAGAGGCAAAAGATTATTAAGTTTGTATACTAAGGGTGCAATATCTAAACTGTATAAAATAGAACTTAAGGAGGATCCCACGAAGGAGACCTCGTTTCACCACCAAATGCTGAGATCAATTACAATGTATTTGAAATAAACGATCAGAAGAAAGTGCTTTTATCATAGAGATAAAATGAGGTACTATTCCATAAGATGGCAGTAATTGATATAAATAATCAAAAGGATATGATCAAAAGCTTGTGCCATATCAACTGATAGTAATGCTGTGTTTAAGCCATGAACATTGGTAAAATAAGCAATAGTGTCCCTAATATTACTTATTGCAAAATACACGGGGGGCAAGAGCCATGACCAAACTGAAATGGAGACAATAACCGTTGTAAGACGTGTTCCTGCCTATTTCCAAGATGAAATGCAAGAATCTTGTAGTCAGAATTATGTAACGTAATAGGACGATAATTCTGAATACAAGTTGAATATGCATGTTTAGCCCTACGATTACCAGGTGGATCCATTGGGCCCATGCGGATTCTTTTGTCAGTAATTATAATGATACTGTGCGTTTCCAGGTATTGATGTTCACTGACTTTTTGTTTGCTTTCTTGTTTAAATTGCTTAAATGTTATTTTATTTTTGTAAGTCATGTGGTAGATTTATAATTTTTAGCATTAAGTCCCAAGTGGGTCCATTGAACCCTCATCTTTACTCGAGTGAAAACATATTTGTCAAACTTCAGCTTCGCTTGAAATTGTGAATTGCAGATGGCAGCATTACCATTTTAATTATGTCTTAGCTGTCATGGTGAAGCTAAAAATAAATAGGGCTGGAAAAATAAATGGCAACATTGTTTTAACTCCGCACAAGAAGTTTCTTTGTTCGTGCTATTTTTGGCAACACATGTTGATGGGTTTGGAGCAATACAACTCGAGTGGCGGTGTAATGTAGGTTCTGTAGGGATAGTAGTGGAGTGCGTTGAATGTAGGTTGTCAAATCACACCGTTCTAAACGAGATGTTTCCCAAGAACAACGAGCATGGGTAAAGATCGAAGTGGCAAGTGGACAAACGCCAGAGAGTGTCACTCTAGACTACTTGAAGCATGTGGAAACGATGTATTGCGGTATCGGACTGCGATGCTTTAGGCTGCAGTTTCCTACAGAACCTGATAGTGTGCAAAAGGAACCACGTGGAGGTCGACATGGAGTCGCAATCAAAGTCATTGCATTCATTCAATCTTTGCTGCATGTGGGCAGAAGGTGGATTAGCAAGGAGTTGGCTAACGAAGCAGAATCATCCCACTACAGTATTAAATGTGGTGCACAATGTCCTTGGTTACGAACAAATGCATAGCGGTAGGTACCGCACAACTGACAAGCGTTAAAAATTGGCACAGATACGCCGTCGACTGTGACCATTTGGTTCATTACAAAGAGGAAGGTCACGTGTTACAGGAAAGGAATTTCGCACTTGACGAAATATGGCCACGCTCTTATGAGTCAGAACGTAAGTGCCAATGCTTTGAATTGTTCTACCCATCATCTCTCCGACCCAAGAAGCTGTGTCAGCATGAAAGTAAGTGCAACCTGAGGGAATGCGATAGTGATGCAGATAATTGCATAGGATGTACGTGGTGTCATATTACGGAATGCAGTCCTTCTGAGCCAGACCATAAATGCAGTGTACTACATCATTTTCCTGGAACAACATCTTCGCCATGCACTGCGCAGGAAACGACCCAACTACATAAGGAATCCTTTCGTTATTTTAAATCACAACGCAGTTCCTGTAAAGAACCTGTTTGCACAATGGGAATGAAAGGTTCTAGAGCATACTCCAAATTCATCGGACGTAAGTCCATGTGACCTTCATTTGTTCAGTAAAATTAAAGAACCACTTCGAGTTTGTGAAAATTCTTTGGAAATTTTATATAATTTTATTTTTTGTCTCATACCAATACATTGCTGACGTCTATATTTCTATACCATGTATCTTACAGATAGTACTTGTTATTTCATAAATAAAAAGATACTTAATTTTTCCTAAAGAGAAAAAAATAAACCTATGTGTATTTCATTGATGTTCTAGTTAATGAAACATATGATGGCAGCAATTTATTGTTTAAGTCCTCCTCTCTTCAAAAAGTGTACATTATTGGCTAAAAAAAGCAAATCAATTACCGTGGGTCCATTGGACACGGTTGGTATTGAAAGTTATAAAATTTTGCCTGTAGTTACATGGTTAGGAACTAATACCAAAAATCATATCTTTAGTGTGTCTACTCAAGTGAGGCCCACTCCAAAATTCATTAAACATTTGGGTGAGAAAAGGTAACAGCAAGTCAGTAAACATTAAGTATATTTCATTTGGTACCATATCAGGGCCGGCAGATTTATGTCGTTTAGCCATAAGAATGGCATAAACTAAATACAACTTTCTTACTAGGCTGTCTATAATCTTTATTATAAATTAACTAGAAATGTTACAGTTTCGGAAGAATATCACTTCCTTCTTCAGACTACTATTCCAACTGAATTCACAAACAATATTACATCATTTTTTATCTCTACCAATCATCTGTTATTGAATTGTTCATTAAAATTCAATATATCTGCAGTCACAGATAGGTACAAACAAAAACATATATTGAATTTTAATAAAAAGTGAATGTGAATTTATGTGTATTTAGAATTCATGTGAATTTATGTGTATTTAGAACTCCGGTTGTGCATATCCAAATAAAAAAGAACTTTTTGGGAATAACTCAACGTTAAAATTGAATCGGCGAGTGGGAAAACAGTGTGAGTCCAAAATAATCCATTTTCAGGTAAAGGCAAAAATAATACAAAAGATGTCGAACTACAAGTTGTAATGAAAAACAGTACAATTTTTAAGACTTCGAACGTTATAGCACAATGCTATAATGTCGCCTGTGGGTGGAAAAACAAACCTATTCCGGTGAATGGAAAAACAAACCTAGTCCACCAAACGCATTTTCAGATATTTGAAGAAAGAACTTTCGTTTGCTAATGCCACAAATGTACAGTTGACATTATAGCATACTACTATAACGTGCGACGTCTTGCAAATTGTACAGCTCTACACTAGGCACTGTAGTTTCCAATTAACACATGTACGTCGAATTCATTGTGTAGCACTGATATCTTGGTGAGCACTAGCGGATCTTCTTGTATTGACGCAGTTCGGGAAAAGATTAACTTAATAAGTTCATGTCACTACTTACGTTTTCGACGTCCTCGTTCGGGAGATGAAGTAAATGAACGTGTGACTTCTGTGGCAGTAGGTGCGGTTGAAACACTGTCACATACCATCGGATCAGCACATGTCGCAGTGATAGAAAAGGGAGGAACTTCTTGAGAAGTCGTACCCTTGGTAGATGAAGCACTGAAACATGTTAGAGAAATTTTCACGTGGGTCTCAATAGTATGAGGCAGTGACAGGGGTACTGAAGACCCAGACAAAACGTCTACTGCGGGAGCGGGACTCCTGCTGCGACTGCTGAATACATGATCCGGAGGGGAGCACTAAGCACTAGAAGGTTCTGTTTTAAAAAGAGAATCATCACTTCGTAGAAGTTTTAATGGTCTACAGTTGAAAAATGCACTTTCTCAGGTACGATAGGGGCGGGAACTGACACAGAAAAAAACAAACTCAACACTTGTATTGGCGGGAGTGTCGGAAGGAGGTTTCGGTTGCAACAGAGGATAAACATTTTAATTTGTGAGGTCTGGTGCACTTTAAAGTTGTACTGCGTGAGGGGGTCCCCTCAGTAACGTACGAACACTCGCAACCACTGAGGGATCCCCATAGGGTTAATAATTTCTGAATATTTATGTGATCAACAATGTCTGCATCCCTATTCAATACAGTTTTTGAAACAACACGCAATGGCAATATTTGCTTTTCCCGCCACATTATTACTGGATTGCCCTTGTACTACACACAAATGTCAAACATAACACACTTACCTCGTAAAAGAATGATGATTGTTAAAAGTGAACCAAATTCTCGTTTGTGGGAAAATTCGAGCCTAAATTGATGTGCCAAATATACTCTTTTCCATTTAAAAATATTATGTGATATTCAATATGGGAAATACAAGATAGTAACCATAATGTCCACGCCCTCACTCAGTGCAGTTTTCGTACCAACACATA
Organism: Thermobia domestica; assembly: GCF_964235325.1. NCBI lineage: Eukaryota > Metazoa > Arthropoda > Insecta > Zygentoma > Lepismatidae > Thermobia > Thermobia domestica. The sequence goes on along the minus strand of NC_137456.1, from coordinate 244,581,030 downwards.
CCTGCAGCATTTTACTTTTCTGCATCTACGTCTCTCGCTGCCTGTCCAGATATTTGGTCTCCTAGATACAAATGTCAAACGTAACACCCCATCTCGCAAACAAATGAAGATAGATTTTTAAAAAACGTGTTCTTTTCTCATCTGTGGAAAGATTCTAGCCTAAATTGATGTGTCAAACTTACCCCTTTTCATTCAAAAACTACCCGTATACGCGTATTATTATTGTTTGTTTTTAATATTTTGTAACCCTATATTTTTTCCACATGTATGTTCTTTCAACACAAATGAATCAGGTACTATCCACAGAATATTTTCCAACTAATAAGTATTTATATACTTCTAAGATTTTTCAAGATATATCTCAGGTTTCATGATGTGGTCCCTTTTTGCGTCATGTGTTAGAATCTTCATGGGATTGTGGTACTCAGACGCTGGAATTTCAGCAGCACCTCTTACAGTCTGTGTCGACAAACACAGTCCCCACTTGTTACATGAGATAGACATAAGAAGTCAATTTTAATGAGTGATACAGTTGGTTAATGTCCGTAACGCATTAGCACGACACCTGTGAGCTCACAACATGAATCACTGAAAACTGCAAAAGTTAACTGAGACATCGTTCACCCTATTTAAACCATAAGCCGTATTTATATGTGTCGGACGCTCAAAGAAGCGTCTAGTCCACGGTGCCCCGCTCAACCATTAAACAAAGCGATAGCTCTGTAATGCTGTGGGTTACAATATCCTTGTATTGAGTTGGTCTTGTGCTTATAGGTCGCTTCATTTCACTTGATTATGTCGCCATTTTAATGATCATAAGTATTCTATAATGACGTTGTTTCGGGGACATGGAGTTATATTTGAGAATGATAATCCTCCTGTTCACACAGCGCTAGATGTTGCACCGTGATCTGAGAAAAATCGGTAATAAGTTGGACATCTGCCCTGGTCTGTCAAATGTAAACCTAAACATAAATGAACGTCTGTAACGGTTTTGGAGTAATGAATCCCGTACAGATTTCGTCTTTTTCACACATCTTAGTGATACATGGCCTACAAAATCAATTAACATTCTACTTGCTACAAAATATGACCTCTATATATACTAGTCCAGTCTCTTTGAGAGGGCAAAAAATGGTACATCGTCATATTACTAAAGTAAGTTGCACTTATTCGTATGTTTCGTTTACAGTCATGCATTTGTACATGTTTTAACATAAATATAACCCTATATCTGAATTATTCTTTCAGGCCTGAACCAGTGTTCTTGAGGCATATAAATTTAGAAACTATCCCGAGATATAAATGGCAGAGAGATGTTGTCTTTGGGTCCTTGAAAATTATCGGTACGTTACTATTATAAGTATATCAAATTCCTGTAAAGAAATCATTTATTATGATTTGAAAATGTTTTAATATATTTAATATATTTCATATATGTACCTTCAAGACTGTGTTTGTAATAAGCACAGGTTCGACACAGTAAGGTATTTGATAGTAACTTTAAATAAGTCTAAACAGCAGAAGATGGACGGTAGTGAGTGCATTCTACATCGTATTGACGAATGGATTTTTGAAACTTTCACCATACTATATTTTATACTAAATTATTTAAATCGATATCACAGAATTCACGCCTAGCACTGGATTAATAAAAAGCAGCTGTTCATCGCTTTGTGAAGTATTTCCGAGGTATTTATGGAGGCCTGGAACATAAAAGTATGTGTATCTTCAGCAATTAATTGGAACACACTGCTGTGTACCCATTCAAGAAGAAACTCCTACAGTTTTCAAATAGCATCTACCACACATACAGAAATTTGTGAACTTCACAGACGGCGCAGCTGGCCAGTATAAGAACAAAAAATCAGGGTAATAAACCATAAGACAAACTTCAACCTGGAGGCAGACTGGCACTTCTTTGCCACTGCACATCGGAAGAGGCCATGTGATAGTGGGCCTGTGGAAAGACATGCGAGTGGCTGATGCCATTTAGACAGCACAGAAGATGTTCAAATTTTCTGTGGGGATCATCTGTACCATACAGTTCATTTATGTGTCCCGCATGGAGATAGAGGAACAAGAGATACAGCTTCAGAACAGTCGCTGTGGCTGTGAATAACACTGGACAACACCATTGTTTCATTCCAACGGCAGCTAACCAGTTACAGATTCAGTGTATTTCCAACAGCTGGGAGGTCACAGTTGTCCAGCTAACCAAATTTTCCTCGACTGGCGTAATGGTCACAAAACATCTCAAGGTTTGTTGATCATGTGGCCTGAATTATGACTCCAAATGATTTCTGGATGTCATTCACAAGAATTCAGAGAAAGAATCAGATTACTATATCAATTTCTTCCATACCTGTGGTCGAGACCCTCTGGTGATTATGGTTTCTTAACTTTTTGTTTGTTCGCCTGTTTTACTATGTGTACTGTGGCAATGTTTCATATTCCTCACATTCTTCAAACTGTAACTACAAATATTTTAATATACGTATGTTTGGAGCATTTTTCACATATTCAGTGCCCTCTATCTTGGAAAAGATGGGTCATCAACATCTGTCCTTTGCATTTCAACACCACTCCTGGCACCTCATGAAATCATCCGTGGCTCAGTTGTTAGCGTACGCGCCTTTGGCGTGGGAGACCCGGCTTCTGTTCCCAGCAGGATCTCACGTATTTCGGATTCCACGTTAATCAGTGAGTCACGTCTCATATAGCCGCGCAGCAGAAAGGGATTTTAAACTCAAAATCAACTCAACTCTTGCTACCTCATAACATGCCAAAACATGAGGAAAATCGAGGACAGTGTATTTAAAGCCATGTGCTGATTTCGCTTGTCATGCAACTTAAATTACTTACTAAATAGGGAGAGCATATCCTAACTATGTATAAAAGTTCATGAACTGACATAAAATATTTGGCGCTTCCGATTGACGCGGAAAGTTGGAATTTCACATTACTTTCGCTTTAAGAGACTACCTGACAGAAAAATTACCTAAAGTGAATACTTTTAATTTTTAGGGAGTCTAAAGCGGAAAGAAGGAATTACTCTTGTTATTTAAATGGGTGAATTTTGGAACTATACTCTCATGTTTTAGATACTTGCAATTAGAAGGAAAAGAAACTCGGTCTGCAATTTCCCACTTTAAAGTGATTTTATGGTTAACTAAAGTATCTTCAGCAGTAGTTAGATATGGTTACTACGAGCGCATTTACCCTCCACCCCCTAACTACCAAAAAATTATGAACCCACCACTAACCATCACACTTTAACACAGAAGGAGCCAACTAATTATACAAAGTTACACAGCGCAAAGTATTCCCATAACTACAATGTTAAAGTGAGATTGAATATGCTTTTATGACATTTAAAATCATAAAAACTTACATCTAAAACTTATAACTTATAGCGCTGTCTTTGATTGAAAAAATAGTTTTTGTTTGATCGAAATCGGTTTATTAATAGCTGAGTAATACGAACTTAAAGTTTAGTATGTCGCATATGGTTGTTACATGTATATACACTTTCACCACCCACATATACATATATTCAGTTGAAGAGAGCATGAGCATATATGTACATGAGATTTATAGCCTCTCTCTTTCCTTCTTCCCACACCGACATACATATATATACATTAGCCTCTTCCTTCAACGCAACTTCTAGCTAGCAGTCGTAGGATGGGAGCTGTATACCGATGACGTTGTATAATAGCTGTGAGACTACGTCATATATACATATTCAAGCACTCTTTTTGTTTTCAACAGAGGGAGCTGTATACTGATGACGTCGTATAATACCTGTGAGACTACGTCACTGAATTCGCAACAAAATATCTCTCGAGTCTCTTTTTCCCTTTCCTTTCCATCAGCACTCAGTGATAAACTAAATGATATGCAACACCATCTATTGAGTAAGTGAGTAACTGCTTGAATATGGTCACCTAGCTAGCAAATATAGCTAAAATGTCAATGCTCAAAAAGAAGAAAGAATCAGTGTCTCCAACTCAATATATTTTTTCGGAACGTTCCAGGATTTTAATTTTTCAAGATATCGCTTTAAAACATATAGGGATGAATTCAACCCATTACTAATAAATATGATAATTGTTAAAAATGAGTTGGCAACACTGGGAGTCCCACCCCCAAATAACGTTATTATTTAATACCTCGGTCCCTAATTAACCGATTTCAAAAATTCAAACGGTAAATGAATACTAATAACATAACCAATTTTCTAAAATGCATAGATGGCTGCATAACCCACAGGATATGTTTCCCTTTTTCAATATCTCCACAAGATTTAAACAAATCGAAAAAAATAAAAAATACTACCATAAGTCAAAAAAATTTTAGACTTTTTCAAAGAATAACATTTTCCCGAAAACTCAAAAATAAACCCGTAAAAAATTCCCGAAATTTTGAACTTGCTGTAACTTCGTCAAATATTAACCGATTTTCAAAATTCAAACGACAATCAATAGACAAATAAATTTCCTATCTATTGAATGTCTTATAAATTGATTAACTCTAAGGATATATTTATAAAAAACTCAAATAAATCCCTTATTTATACATGTATCTTTAAAATTTAAATGACATTATGTTCTGTATGTCCAAAGGTCTTAGTTTTTTATAGTCTGATACTAAAAAAAACTTATACACTTAAAAAAATTACAAGTTCGGATATTGATAATGTAATCATAACAACACTTATACACTTAAAACATACTTAAAATTACAAGTTTTATTTTTTGGATTCATTTCTAAAGTAAAACTGATGTATTTTATAACCATTATCTAAATCTTTCAAACCTTCATACTTAACAAACAGCTTATACTTTTTCAAATCTTTCAATAATTGCTCAGTTTCATCATTATGTCTTTGTGGTAATAACGTCTTATATTTCTCATCTAAATGTACTAAAACTCTTTGACCATAACGCTGTGTTTGAATCAATTTCCATAATGTTATCTCGTACGCTTTACCTTTTTCTAACTCATCTATGCGAAGGAATCTCAATGCTTTAACATCATTTTTTTATTCAAATATATAGAATTAGTTTATTTATTATAAGGAAAATGTTCGTTTTATGAGAAATTCTTAAAACCAATCCTCATTTACATACAGAACTCAACAGTTGGATTATTATCTTTAAACCAGTGTATTTGATTTTTATTTCATCTTTAACGATCTCATCAATCATTTTATCTGTTAAGTGTTTTGTAAATCTAGGTGGAAGAAAGACCTTAAACTCCTCACACTCAGCTAAAATGCTCTTTCCAAACTTAGTTTTAATCTTTTCCATTTTCACAACCTTATATTCTGTATTTAATTCTAATTCTCTTAATCCAATAACTTGTTTTTGTTCAAGACTTCCAAGTTTATTTAAAAGCTCAATATGACTTGACATCGTATTTATTATATAGAAAATCAATGAACACTCTTCAATTTTTATCTTCACCAAAAATATTTAATTTTTTTTATCAATTTTGTTTATGGAAAAACTTTAATAAAACAATACAAACATACATTTAACTATCTAAAACTCTTCTACTACTTTCTCATTCTTAGGGTCATATGTAAAGTTCTTTTGTCCAATTAAAATCGCATAACATATAGTATTAGCAACCACAGCTTCTGCAAAGTCTACTACAATCTTTATCTTTGTTCTCTCATTTACCGATAAATTCTTCCTCTTACTACAATTAATCACATACATTGGTCTGTTATCTATGAACTCTTTAGGATCATAGTACATTTCGGTATTGCCACATGTTATTCTCTTAAATGCAGTATAATCTTCGTACATCTTAAGATAATCCTTGTTAGCAATATCTAAGTTTCTTGATTCTTTTGGAAATACCTCATTCCTTCCATTCTTAAGATAGATATTCTTTACCTTACAATGATCAAACTTACTTGCATCTGCTGTTTGTTTGCCACTTCTATCAGTTTGGAACATTACAACTACAAAATCAGGCATATCAAATTGTCTAGAATTAAATTGAGTAGTAACATCAAACTCCAAGAAAGAACCTACAACAGTATTTTGAATACATTGATAAGTATGGAATAAAAACATGATTTTAGGTTCTTTAAGAATATTCAACTTTAACTTGTTTTCATAATTACATTCGTATTCAACAATAGGCATTTTTATCTCCATACTTTTTATTGTTATTTTTCCATCATGAGGAGCTGCTGCACCTGCTCCTGATCCAGTCCATTTATACAAGACATCGTTATTGTTGTTAGCTTTTGTAAATGTTATTCTCAATCCACCTTTCCACATAACCTCTTTATAATCACTTAAAAAGCCAGGAATTAATCTTAATGGATATAAAACACTAAAGTCCTTTCTTAGACCAAGTTTATCATCTGTTTCAAATCCTGCTTGTTTTAGATATTCAACTTCTGGTTTGGAAATCTTTAATGTTCCGATAGCTGTTGATGTTATTCCTGGTAGCTCAATCTTATCTATAACAACACCATGCTTTCTAACCTCAATTTGAGAAAAGAAGAATGGTAAGAAGTTATCTACAAGTTTTATAGTATCATTTGCACCAAATGTTCCTCCGACTGATGCACCAACAACTTCAAAAGTCATATGACAATCTGCTTTGTGTGGATGTATAAAGCCATCGCCCACATCGAAATCAAACTCAATATCTTTGTTAGCTTCATTCAAATTATTAAATGTTCTTGTGTTAGCTTTAAAACTCTGTAACTCGTAACTCTCAACACTATCCATTTATTATAAAGAAAATCTTGAAACAACGCTTTTATGGGATATACCCATAAAGGAATCATACATAATAACAATTAAAAACTTATAATCCCCATCCTAACTTAACCTTAGCATTCATAGCAGTACCAACCCCAAAAGCAGCTAATCGTTCACCAATTGACGCATCACTACTAAATGCTCTTTTCCATGCTTTATTTTCTAATTCCTTATCTGCAATATGTCTTGATTCTGTATCTTTATTATCCCTATAGTATATATCATGTTCTTTACAAGCCTCATCTAATGGATTAATACCTTTATCACCTCTTTCTAATCTTTCTTGTAGCTTAGTTCCCGGACCACAATACGAAAATCCTGGAATATGTAATTCAAATGGGAGTTTATTAATCAAATCATTTACTAATCCTTTTCCAAGCTTCTTATCATTCCAGAATCGTGGTGGTAATGTATTTAAGATCTTAATCAAATAACCTATACCTTTTGGATCATTAGGAATAAATTGTGAAAGCTTATTATTAATCATACTCACTATACCTACTTTCTCATTGTAAAAGTTATCATTTCGAGCCTTTTCTTCTCCATCTATAACTATTAACCGATCAATTAACTTTCTCACATCATCCATCCATATATATTCTTTGGGTATCTCTGTATATTGTTTAATTCCTTCACCAGTTCTTTTAGGAGTTGGAGGTAAAGATGGTTTAATATAATTATCCCAAATAGGCTTGATAATATTAATGTACTTAGAACCTCTATTAGATGCTACTTTTTTATCTCGATTATATTTTTGGAAGGCAGCATCTGATTCTATTATTATTTCCTTGTACTGTTCAAAATCATCATCATCATAATCTTCAATGGTTTTATTAGTATTCATCGTTAGCAATTCCTATAGACCTTCTGTTCCCTTATAAGTTTTACCATAATTATCAAATCATCACCATTCACTTTAACTTCAGAATTTCCTATCTTATTTATTATTTTTCCATCTTCTTCTACAGTTCTTATTCCAAACACACTATCATTTCTTTTACTATAATATTTCGTTGCAATCTTACCAAATGATTGTGCTGTTGTTAAATGCTCTACTCCTTCAACTTTGTCTTTAATTTGTTTTCTCATTTGTTTTATTTCTCCCGGTATAGGTGTATAACTACTACTTGGGGAACTATCATAAGTTATCTTTTTAGGTGTTTCTAGTAGACTAGGATCTATTGAAGCCGTCTTATGTACAATTGGAACAAGTTCAGTTATTAGATTTTTATTTTGTTCTGCTACTTCTTTGATCTCACTTCCCAAGTTTTGAATAGCACCAATTACAGGTTGTTCTTGTGTTTTAAATTTATCATATATACCTGCTCTTTCTTTCTTCCAAGATTTGAAGCCCTTTATCAAGAACTCCTTGATATTCTTATTAATATCTTTCTCATCCATTTATTATATAGCAAACGAACAAACGTCAATAAACGTCAAAGAACATAAATAAACGTGAAAAAACATCAAACGTTTATAAAGTGTTTTATCTTGTTCCTATACTTACCATTGTTTACCTTCCTTGTCATATCAATTACTATAAAACCATAATCTTCTTGCCAACATTTTGAACATATCTCTTTAAATTTATCATATGGCATATCTCCTCCAACAAACTCATTATACACATGTTTAAGATTAGCATCATCTTGTCTGAATATGCAAAGGAAGTTAACGTTATCTCTTATAAGCTGTTTAGGTACTTTTGAATATGTTTGTGCAAGATAGAAACAGTCTAAATGTCCATGCCTACCTCTTTTAAAGTAATTTCTAACAGTATCTTGATTTTCCAAAATGTAATCGTCAAACACTACTACAGGGTATTTTTCACATTTATCAATAGGTACAATAGAATCATTACCGCTTAAGAACGTTGCTCTTTGTTTCTTAAACTTTAGTTCTGCCTTTTCAAATCGATCTTTTAACTGCTCATACTTTGGCTGATTCATGCTTTTAGAATATATGTAGAAGTAATTATTGTTTAACCAACCTGGCTGTAATAAAAAATTAAATAACAAAAACGTCTTACCACACCCAAATCGACCCACGATAAGGCATCGAATATCATCAGGTATAAGCTCTCCATTTCTTCTCTTAACTGTTGTTTCTTTTATCATCTCTTTTACATCCCAATTAATAGTTTTCTTACTCATTTATTATAGAGAAAATTGTCTCTTTTATGATCTTATATCTTTAAGTTGTTCTCTGATCTTAAGCAACGTATCTTTTATATATTCGTTATCCATTTCACCATTTAATGTTATTATCATCTCTAACTGTTCTTTAAATGAGTTAATACAAGTGACAATGGTTTTATATTCGTCTTTTCTTTTGCTTATGTTTAACTTAGAAGACGAACCTGTTATTATAGCACTTCCAGTTACAAGAGACGTTGTTAATATTGAGTAAATTGTTACAGGTATAAAAATATTAATAAACCCAGTTGTTGCAGAAAGTATAACCGACAACGTGATCAAAGTGTAGTATGCATATTTAACAATTCAAAGTTTTCTTTCTTTCTTCTAGAAACTGTATTCTAACTTCTGAATGACATCTTCAATTAACTTGATTACTTTCTCTCTTGGAATATCTCTAGGTAAATCAAACTCATTCATTTATTATATAATAAATGGCTAAGGTATTTAAGTTTACGAGTGATACTTCTGTTTTAAAGAAGAAACTCCATTACGAATTAGACAACAGTAGCAACTATTTAAGTATAGGACTAGTTGGGTTTTACAGTACATATCTAACTTCAAACATAACAAGAGAAAAAAACAGTTTCTCATATGGTGATAGACAAGTTTTTATACCAGAAGGGCAATACAGCTTAAACAGTCTTAATGAATATTTAAAATCTCAATCCATCAACATAAAATTATCAGAAGATCATATAAGAAATAGAGTTAAAATAGAAACTGATAGTAATGATGTTACAATTGGGAGTATAAGCACTGTCCTCGGGTTTAATGTTTTTGAAGTTTTAGAAAAGAACAAAACACATATTGGAAGTAAGTTGCCAAAGTTTCATCCGTTTAATACTATAAATGTTCACTGTAATATAGCAGATGGTATGTTTGTTAAAGATACAGAATATACACATAGGGAAACAGGAATTTTAGCATCATTCAAAACAGATGCTGAGTTCAAACATAGTATTATTTACGAGCCTACTTATCCATTATTTTTCCCTATATCCAAAGACAAGATTGATAATTTTGAGATAAGGATAACAGATGAGAATGATTCCTTAATTGATTTTGGTGGAGCAACAACAACTGTATTTTTACAAACTAAGATTTTCTCTTAAATAAATAGGAAGATGTGTTTTATTAAAGGTTGTATGTTTAGTGTTCCTTATAACGAACTAAAGGATTTAAATATTGATCATGTATTAACAAAGAAACAACTTAACGATAAAGCCAAGAAAATTAAAGAAGGTAGAGGAATGGATTTAACTTTAACTACTGCACAAATGAAAAAGATTAAGAAAGAGCATATGGGTGGTTTTATCTTTACAATTCCAGCCATTTTAGCAGCTTTAGGAGCAGTTGGCTCATTAGCAGGTGGTGCAGCAGCGATTACTAAAACTGTACTAGATGCTAACAAGAATAAACAAGAACTTGAAGAACAAAAAAGACACAAAATGGCTATAGAAGAAAAGCAGGGAGCAGGTAAACCAAAGAAATCAAAAAACTAAAACCATTGACCAACTTCGATATAGAGAGGTTGGTTAAAGAATTAAAGATAAAACAATTTAGAGGCGTATTTATGAGTGATGAACTTCCACAAAAACCCTATATAAATGAATGTGGTGTAGTTAACTTTGATAAATCAGAAAACATTGGTACTCATTGGATATGCTATTGGAAAGATAACAACATAAAGTACGTGTTCGATTCTTATGGTGGTGTTCCTCCTAAACAACTAGTACAATATCTTGGTACCGAAAACTTATTTTACAATGACGAACGAATGCAAGACTTTAGTTCAGTTATATGTGGTCATCTTTGTGTTAAGGTTTTAAATCTTCTAAATCAAGGGTATTCTTTTAGTAGTGTTATGTATATGATTAAAAATGATTAAGTTTAAGTACTTTTATGGTTTATATTCATAAAAGTTTTGTTTCAAGATAAATATGGAAGCTATACACAATAGATTTTTAGATTATTTTGAGAAGCATGAAGATGAACTAGATGCACTAGTTAGATTTAATTTTAATTGGTATTTTCGGGATGTTAGTGAGATAGACTTACAAGATAAAAACAACGCATATACAGTTGTTCAGTTATGGAAAATGTTAATACCTAAATTTTTGTACACGGAAGAAGAGTTGGTAAAGTTATATCCAATAATTACCTTAAAGGATATGTTATCAAATCATAACACCGGACCATTAAAATGCAGTAATTGTGGTAGTAAGTCATTAACAAAAGGTAGGAGTACATACATTTGTGATTATTGTTCTGTAGCGAATGGTTGGGTTTACAGTACTTGTGAAGGAATGAGAGCTGCTTGCGTAAGAAAACCATGGTATGATACTATAAAAAGATTTAAGTTACAGTTATCTCGTTTGCAAGCTTTACAGGATAGAATTATTCCTGAAGATGTGTTCAAGGTGTTAATTGATGAATTTAGAGATATATCAAAAGATTTAATATCAACAAAAGATGTTCTAGAAGTACTAAAGAAAAACAAATACACAAAATATTATGATGATGTCTATTTAATACACCATCACGTTACTGACCAAAAACCATTAAACTTACGACATATGGAAGAAACACTTATAAACGACTTCGAAAACTTACACGAGGTCTTTAGGGAGCTGTATCCGGAAAGAGCATTGTTTATTAACTTGAAATGTGTATTGTACCATCTGTTGAAAAAGCATGATGCTCATGTTGATATTGATTTTAAACACTCGCCTAGACAAATAGAGATGTTAAAGAAATGTTTTGAAAAACTAGGATGGGCATTTTCTGTATAATAAATGAGTATGGATATATTTGGTAATGTTAAAGATAGAAAAGGTGATGTTGATATTAGTGAAGAAAAATTAAAAATGTTGGAGAATTTAAATGATGTTGTTAGCGTAAGTCAACTTAGATCAATAGAAGCCCAATTAGAGAACGATAGAAAACGATTTGAAGATGCATTAGAAACGTTGCAAGACACATACATAAAGAAAGAAGATACTGAAAAGATTAGGATGGATACTACTAAATTGGTTATGCAGAAAGAAACCATGCCTCTACTATATCGATTAATAGCTAAAAACGTTAAGGAGCCAATCTTTAGAATATTTAATCTCTCTAACGGTTACAAATTTCTCTATAATGGGAAAATAATGCACATGGAGTTAAGTTTGGATAAATACTTTCTAGATATATATTTGGGTGATACTTTGATTAAAGAGATACCTTTTGACTTTAAGAAGAACGATATAATTACGATTAAACCAAATAAAAATTCTGCTATGGAAGAAGGCCAATTATTGTTTGTTGTAATGTACATAGAAAGAGAGCTTTCCTAAAGACGTATAATTTTTAGGTAATGATAGATTTTATTTTTTTCGTTGATTTTCTATACAATAAATAATGATGATGTATTGTGTTAAGTGTAAGAAATTGACAGATACGGAGAAAGATACCATTAGAATAGAACAAAAAAAAGAATGGAAGATATCTAAAGAAAGGTATTTGTTCTGTATGTGGTGTTACTAAAACTCAATTCGTTAAAAAGCCCGATTGACTAGAAAGTAAAGGTGTTAGAGAAGACATTATAGAAGAAATTCACAAACCATCTACAAAAAACTTTGACAGATTAAGCGTAGTTATAAAAGGTATCGATGATCTTTGGCAAGCTGATCTTGTAGAAATGAATAGTGGAGTATTAAAAGGTGTTCCCAAAATCAATAAAGGTTATAAGTATTTGCTAACGATTATAGATGTGTTCTCGAAATATGCGTTTGCTGTTCCTGTTAAAGATAAGAGTGGAAAGAATGTTACAGAAGCATTCGAATCCATATTAAGAACGAGAAAACCTAGTAACTTACAAACAGATCAAGGTAAAGAGTTTTACAATAAAGAGTTTAAGAAGTTAATGGAGGAAAATAAGATTAATCATTACTCAACCTATAGTGGTAAGAAAGCTTCTGTTGTTGAGAGATTTAATCGAACACTTAAGCAGAACATGTGGAAAAGGTTCACAACACAAGGGAATTATAAATGGATAGAGATATTACCAACATTAGTTAGTGAGTATAATCATCAAATTCATAGAACAATTGGTTTAAAGCCTATAGAAGTTAATAAGAAGAATGAGCGAACAATATTGGAGAAAGTGTATCAAAAAGAATATAAGCGTGTTAAGCCCAAATACAAGTTAGGTGATCATGTTCGTATAAGTAAGTCGAAAGGGTTATTTGAGAAAGGATATACACCTAATTGGTCAACAGAAGTATTTGTTATTAGTGAAGTTATTCCATCCAATCCGCCTACATATAGAATTAAAGATTTAGAAGAAGAGGATGTGCAAGGTAGATTTTACGAGCCAGAACTATTAAAGACGAAACATAAGGATGAATACTTGGTGGAGAAAGTGTTGAGAAAGAAAGGTGATAAAGTATATGTTAAATGGCTAGGGTTTGATGATTCACATAATAGTTGGATAGATAAAAGTAATGTTGTAATGTAAATATAAATGTTGTCTTTTATGGTTATTATTCCATAAAAGGCTAGCGAACCGTTACTCTCTGTGTTAGATGATTATGTAAGGGGTAATGATTTCGAAAGAGTTAATATTTGATATGACAAGATGGTGAATGAGAATTTATTTGTGTGGGTAAAAACTCCGAAAATGATTAAATCAACATTTTTATATAATAAATATGAGTACTATGGATAATTCGTATAGTTTAAATGATATTTGTTATGAACAGATTAAGGGTAATTATTGGTATGGTATTTTTGGTGATTTCAAGTTGATTATAGACAAATCAACAGGATATTTCAACGCTACTAAGTTGTGTCAAGACGGTGGGAAAAGATTTGATAATTGGTGAAGGAACAAAGAATCTACAACAATAATTAAAAAACTAGAAGAAAAGTATCAGTCTAAAAAAATATATTACATGATTTTAGGAGGAAGACCAAGGATAATCACGGGTACATATGTTCATCCAGACTTGTTCCAAGAAATAAAAAGATGGTCTCAATTGAAAAAAGATAATGATAAGTCAGGTTTTGTTTATATAGCAACTACCAAACAGCACCAAGAGAAGAATATATATAAAGTGGGTTATACAAAAAACCTTGAACAACGCCTAGGTCAGTTTAATGAGTTTAGACTTGACTTCGAATTATTTCATTATGAAGAAACCTATAAGACAAATGATGCTAAAAAGTTAGAGTCACTTGTGCATAAACAATTGGATGAATTTAAATATAAAGGTGAATTTTTCAAGTGTGAACTCAACACGATCAAAGAAGTTATAGAAGAAATTCAAGATGATGAAGTAACCGAAAAATTAAAAGGATTGGAGTTAAAAGTTGAATAGTTATGTAAGGGTGTAACAATTTCGAAAATGATTAAATAAAGATTTTCTATATAATAAATATGAGCACTATGAATGACTCGTATAGTTTAAACGATATTTGCTATGAACAGATTAAAGATGATGACTGGTATGGTATTTTTGGTGATTTCAAGTTGATTATAGATAAGAGTACAGGATATTTTAATGCTGTCAAGTTATGTAAAGATGGTGGAAAAAGGTTTGATCACTGGTTAGAAAATAAAGGATCAAAAGAGCTCATAGCATACATTTCCAGAACCGGTATACCGGGTCTAGAAATTATCAAAAAAGTAGCAGGTGTCAAAGGAGAAATATGGAATGAAATAAGAGGAACGTATGTTTGTAAAGAATTGATTCTAGATATATCACGATGGTTATCTCCAGAGTTTTATCTTAAATGTAATCAAATCATTATTAACTACTTTGTTAAAGACTTTCAACAGCTATACCTTACTAACAACGATCAACTTCAAACAAGACTACAAGAAATAGAACAACAAATGAATGAATTACGTATAAACAACGAGAAACAAGAAAAGGAAATAAATCATCTTAAAACAATCGCAGCACCATATACAGATGATGTTTCAAAAGATAATTGTCTAATCGTATTATATAAGAAGAACAAACCTAATGATCCTTTCCCTTATGCTATTCGTTGTCAGAAGAGAAGCCTATATAAACCTCTTAATGAAGCAGAAGAAAAATATCCGAATCATGTAATAATATATGAAAAGTTTAGAGATCCTAACAGTATTAAGCTATTCAATCTAATGCAGCAAGAACTAGATATTCGTAAAGGTAAGGGTAATGAGTTTTGGACACCCCTATCAGAAGAAGAATTGATTAAAGAAATTGATTGTTTATATGATAGGTTATTATCTGATAATTAAGGTTAATATTAAATAATTAAAGTTACAACTTTTATGATATAATGATCATAAAAGATAATTAGGGTTAATATCTAATAAATAAGGTTACGGCTTTTATGATATAATAGTCATAAAAGTTAATTAGTTAAACCTTGTGTTAAATTTTGTGTTAATAAATCCTTGTGTTAAATTTTGAAATATTGAAATTATTTCCCAATCTACTTTGTCAGCGTAATCTCTTATAAGGTTTTCTGATAATTGTTGAGTTCCAGATAAGCGCCCCCAAGAAACTTTATCTGCATGTTCTCGTATAAAGGCTTCAGAGAGTTTGTTTCCATAAGATATAGCATCAAAATCAACTTTATCTATAAACTCATTAATAAATTCTTCAGATAAGTTTTGATTATACGATACTTCCTTCCAATCAACTCTATCTGCAAATTCTCTTATAAAGTCTTCCGATAAGTCTTGGCTTCCTGAAATAATCTCCCAATCAACTTTATCAGCGAATTCTCTTATAAACTCTTCCGATAACTTTTTCCATAAACATATTTCGCTCAAATTAACTTTCTGCAGATATTTGCGTATGAAATCTTCTGTAATGTGATCATAGTTATATTCCACCTCATAATCATCATAACCTATAGATAACCATTGTTCATCAGTCAGTGAATCTAATATCTCATCAGACAAATTCATAACGTTCGCATAGAGAATGTTTTGTGTAAGAAATGAGTTGTTTTCTTTAGTGGCTTTCTTGAACAAATGATCTAACATACCTATGGACACGCTAAAATTTATTTTGTCTTCATCATTATAACCACCAATATCTAAATATTTACATACACAATCAAATATAGGTTTGTAAGATAATATTTCCTTAGCACTAGTCATGTTTGTTTTTATTCTTAGATTTTAAATTTATTTCATTTTTTTGTTGGTTTTCTATATAACAAATATGGAAGCACATTTTGATTTATTACATAATAGACTTAAACTAATTCATCATGATCTTAAACTCTTAGCAGCACTACTAGAGAAGCAAATACTGTTGAAGGAAAAAGAATCATTAATAATGCAACAAAAAACATCTGATTTGAGTAGTGATGATGAATATAAATATGGTAGTGATGATTATGATGATGATGATGAGTAAGTTTACAAAAATGATTTAATTTTAATATATGTATATGTGACTTTGATGGGGTATTCTCATCAAAGTCGTGTACTAACACAATATGCTAATAGGCATCGAGATTTCCCAGGTCACATGAATATTAGCTGTTGTATTAGTTAACAAAAATGAATTAAAAATTTTGATGAAGATGAAAATTGAAGAGTGATTATTTTCTATATAATAAATAGGATGAATAATTATAATAAATTTACTGTAGTGGAGTTAAGGCGACAATGTAAGGAGAAGGGGATCAGAAGATATTCCCGATTAAGAAAAGCAGAACTAATAAACCTTCTTAAACAATATGATGATGAGCAAAGCAGAAGACAGATTAGAAATATATTCCCATTTAAAGAAGAAGTATTTGAAGAACCAAAAATCAAAGTTGAATCAGTACCAATTGATGTAAAACTCAAAGAAACGACAATGAAATCAAGATTAGAAACATGGCAATTTACAACAGATTACAAACCACAAGATCCACTTGAACAATATATTACTGCAACATCTAAAGCTATATTAAACAGATTACAAATTAGCTTAAGTAAACATAGTTCATTGAAAGCTAATCTTTATATAAGCTGTACATATAAGAAAGGTAAAGAAACTCAAAACTTCTATTTTAACACTGAAAACCAAGAAATATATCAATCAAGTAATTTAAAAGAAGAAATAACTAAGATGAAACAAAGATTAAGAACAAGAATGGATGAGTTCCAAGCTAGAGGTTCTGGCTGGGCTCTTATAAACATTAACTTTTTACAACTAGAAATCGTCAAATATACACCATATAGAGGATCAACATACATAGATCTACCTGATAAAATTAAAAATAAACAAGCAATCATAAATGTAAAGAACGAAGATGAAAAATGTTTCTTATATTCAATTTGTTCTGCACTATACCCAGTTAATAAAGATCCACAACGACCTTCCAAGTACAAGCAAGCTGTTAAATACTTACAAGAAAAATTAAAAAATATTCATTTTCCTGTAAAACTATGTGATATTCCAAGAGCTGAAAAATTACATAATATTTCTATAAATGTTTATGCATATGATAAAGACTATTCAATTTTTATACTATATCATACACAAAACAAGCAAGAAAATCATGTCAATTTATTATATATAAAAGAACAAAATGAAGACCAAGTTAAAACACATTATTGTTGGATTAAAGACCTAAGTAGATTAGTATGTACGCAATTAACTAAAAAGAGAGCTCGAAAATATTTATGTGATAGATGTTTGTTATACTTTTACTCACAAGACGCTTTAAATAAACATGAGCAAGATTGTTCGTTAAATGAACCAGTAAAAATAATAATGCCTGAAGAAGGTAAATGTGTTGAATTTAAAAACTACCAATACACAATGAAAATGCCATTTGTGATTTATGCTGATTTTGAATGTTTGTTACATAAAGTTATGGGTTGTGAAGAATGTTATCCAGATAACGAGCCATATACGAAAAAATATCAACAACATAAGCCATCTGGATTTTGTTATTATGTAGTAAAGAGCGATGGAAGTAAAACTAATCCTGTTTTGTATAGAGATAAGAACGCTGCTAATAAATTTATAAGACTTAACAAAAGAAGCTAAACATATATCGAACATATACAAACAAAATAACGAATTACCATTATCAAAAAGTCAGAGAAAAGAGTTCAATGAATGTAAATGTTGTTATTACTGTAAGCAGGAGTATACTAAAGAAAATCATAAAGTTAAGCATCACGATCATATAACAGGAAAATTTGTAGCACCTCTACGTAATAACTGCAATTTAAAAGTCAAAGTACCAAAGTTTGTACCAGTGATCATACATAAGTTGACAGGATATGACTCTCACTTGTTTATAAAAGAACTTGGATGTAATAAAGAAGAAATAGATCTAATACCCAATAACGAGGAAAGATACATATCATTCAGTAAAAAGGTTGGAACTATTAAATTGAAATTTGTAGATTCATTTAGATTTATGGCTTCTAGTTTAGACAAATTATCATCAAACTTGAAACCTGAGCAAATGATACATACACAACACTTTTATCCTAATCAAGAACAGTTTCAACTTGTAATAAGAAAAGGTGTTTACCCATATGATTATGTTAACAATTGGGATAGGTTTAGAGAAAGAAAATTACCGTTAAAGGAAGCATTCTTCAACAAGCTTATGAACACACATATAAGTGATGAAGATTATGAACATGCAAAGAAAGTATGGGAAACATTTGACATTAAGAATCTCGGACAATACCATGATTTATATTTGAAAACAGATGTATTATTGTTAGCAGATGTATTTGAGAACTTTAGAGAAACATGTCTTAAAGCTTATGATCTTGATCCTGTTTGGTATATGACAGCACCAGGTTTAGCTTGGGATGCAATGTTAAAGATGACAACTATAAAATTAAAATTGTTGTGGGATTATGATATGGTATTAATGGTAGAGAAAGATATAAGAGGTGGGATTAGCCAATGTTCAAAAAGATATGTGAAAGCAAACAATAAGTATATGGAAGATTACGATAAGAATAAAGAAGATTCTTACTTAATGTATCTAGATGCCAATAACTTGTATGGGTGGGCGATGAGCCAATATCTACCGTATAAGGGATTTAGATGGTTAAGTGAAGATGAGATAAGAGAAATAGATTTTACAAGTATAACTGATAATTCTGATACTGGTTACATATTAGAAGTTGATCTTGAATATCCTAAAGAATTACATGACTATCACAAAGACTATCCATTAGCTCCTCAAAATATATGTCCGCCTGGTTCAAAACAATCGAAGCTATTAACAACCCTATATAACAAAGAAAAATATGTAATTCACTATCGAAACCTAAAACAGTGTCTTTCACTTCGATTAAAACTTAACAAGATACATCGAGTAATAGAGTTCGAACAATCAGATTGGTTAAATAAATATATTGATTTAAACACACAGATGAGAACAAAAGCAACAAATGATTTTGAAAAAGACTTCTATAAGCTCATGAATAATTCAGTATTTGGGAAGACTATGGAAAATATTAGAAAGAGTTAATATCAAACTTGTAAGTGATGAGAAAAAATACGAGAAACTTGTAGCAAAACCGAATTATAAGAGTACTACAGTTTTTACGGAAAATTTAGTAGCAGTTCACATGAACAAGGTTAAAGTGCAATTTAACAAACCGATTTATGTTGGTATGTCAATTCTAGATTTGTCAAAATATTTAATGTACGATTTCCATTATAATGTGATGAAACCAAAATATCAAGACAAAATAGAAGTATGTTATACAGATACCGATAGTTATATATACCATATCCAAACAGAAGATGTGTACGAGGACATGAAAAATTACATTGATTACTTCGACACGAGTGATTACCCTAAAGATAAAAAATATAAGATACCACAAATCAATAAGAAAATACTTGGTAAGATGAAGGATGAAATTAAAGGCACAATCATAGAAGAGTTTGTGGGTTTAAGAAGTAAGATGTACAGTATAAAAGCACCCCAAATAGATTTAACAGACAAAGACTTTAAAGGTAAGTTCGATAAAGAAAAGTGTTGTAAGAAAGCTAAAGGTGTTAAGAAGAGTGTCGTGTATAAAGAACTTACATTTAACGAATATAAGGACTGTTTGATTAGCCAAAGAGAATATTATAAGAAGATGAATTTGATTAGAAGTTATAAGCACGATTTGTACAGTATAGAAGTAAATAAGTTAGCTTTAAGTTGTGTGGATGATAAGAGATGTGTTTTAAAGGATGGGATCAATACCCTACCATGGGGTCATTATAAGATAGAAATGAAATAAAATATATGCAATTCATTTATATAATAAATGCCTAAACAAAACATAATAAAATTAGACTACTTTCGATATTATTGCACAGCATATAAATCAATTGCAACGCGAACTAAAAAAGAATGTACAAGTGACTTCTGTAGCTTTGGAAGATGTAGTAGATTTGAAGATTATGGATATGATTATATTTGTAAATGCGTAGAATAATTTAGTTGTAGTTTTAATTGTAAGTTTTTAGATGTAAGCAGTTTTATGATTTTATATGTTATAAAAGTCTATGCAATCTCACTTTAACATTGTAGTTATGGAGATACTTTGCACTGTGTAAGTTTGTATAATTAGCTGGGTCCTTCTGTGTTAAAGTGTGATGGTTAGTGGTGGGTTCATAATTTTTTGGTAGTTAGGGGTGGAGGGGAAATGCGTTCGTAGTAACCATATCTAACTACTTTCAGCTTGTTGTTTGTATGGAAAAAATTTTACAAGTCAAAATTATTGGGCAGTTTGTGTAGAGCTGCAATGATCGAATTTGACACGATTGTCGCTTTTCGCGACTAACAAACAGACAAATTGCCAAAAGTGATTTATTTAAATTTTAGGGGGTTTAAAGATGTGATGAAGAAATTCAGCATGATATTTAAATGTACCCTTTTGACCTATAATCTCATATTCTAGGTACTTAAAATTTAAAAAAAGAAACCTTAAAATTCGGTATGATTGTACGTTTCTGATAACTTTACCTAACTAAATCACCAAACATTAACCGTTTCTGAATATAAAGTGGTTTTCTAGGGAACTGAAAAACCTTTCTGATATTATTTATATGGACATGTTTTACACCCGAAAACTGTCAGGCATTTACGGCAGGATTGGAATGATGAAATATTGCATGACTGTAGCCTTACGGAACTACCGCACAGGAAAATTGCTCAAAATGTATATTATTTTGTTTTTAAGGAGTCTAAAAGGGATGACGAAATCCTCATGTTATTTAAATGGGTATTTTCTCGTGATACAAAATATTATCTTCTAGATAGTTGAAAAAGGAAATGAAATTTGAAATTTGGTAGAATTCTAGAGGTGCGATACAGTAGGCCAAGTAAACGGACGGTTTTGGAGGCGAACCACCCACCTGGCCGAATTCAGGAAACGACAAGACCAAATGCACGAAATTCACCCTTGATGCAAATGTTGATACATAAGAGATGCGAAGCCATACTTTGAGCAAACGCAAGGGGGCTGAGGGAAAAATTAAAATTCAGTTTCCAATACACTACTTGTAAGTGGTTATACGGGAATCAGAAAATATTTTGTATGTTGTTTACATGGGACATCTTCTACACCCCAAAATATTGGACAGTTCCGGTAGGGCTACAATGATTAAATTTGACACGATTGTACGTTCATAAACTGACCAACATAGAAATTGCAAAACTTGAACATTTCTAATTTTTAGGGTGTCTAAAGGGTTGATGAAGAAATTCCCCACGCTATTTAATAGAGCCTTCTTGGACCTATAATCTCATTTTTAGAAACTTGGATTTGAAACAAAAACTTGAAATTCGGTATGCTTCATATTTTCTATTACACTTACCTAAGTAAATCACCGAAAATAAATTTAAACAATTTAGAGTGGGTTTATAGGAAACTGAAAAATCTTTCCCATGTTACTTTTCTGGTACATTTTCTACAGTCCAGGAGATTGGCATGATTGACAGGACTAGAATAGCGAAATTTGACAATTAGACCTTCCAAGACTAGCTCACTGGAAAATTGCCTAAACAGAACATTCTTTAGTTTCTAAGGAGCCTAAAGGGCAACAAGAAATTTCCATGTTATTTAAATGGTAGTTTCTTTGGGACACAAAATCTTATAAATAGTTGAAACAAGAAATTCGGTAGAATTGCATGTTTAAGAGGTGTGAGGTCGTATGCCGAGCAGAGTATGGGTCTGTAACTGAAGCCCCCATTTAGCCAAATGCTATTTGCTTATATATGGATCGTAGAGAAGATGTAAGTTGAGATAAACACAAAGGCAGGGGACTTGCCTTTTCTAAGTTAAAATACTTGAAATAGTCCCATCTATTGATAATGTCCAACTAAAAATCATGTTCATATAAAATACTGCTTTTGAGTGACAAAAGAGATGATTTTGTGTAACTATGAATAGACAAACCAATGGGGAAAAGTAGAACAATCTCTATAATTACATGGCAGCAAAATCATATTTTTAATTACATTTAAATTCTATATAAGCGTGTAGATGGATCGGATCGAAACTACGTGTACCTTCACGCGTTCCCTCTATAATGACACCAAACGTCATTTTAAAGGAGACATTGATGATGAGAATGAATGAAGTAGTGGAAAGAAGAAAGTGAGTGAAAATAGGAGAACCACAGAAAATATTTGTTCACCACAAATTTTAATTGGGGCGAACTGAGATCGAATTAGGGACACCATGCTCGCTAGGTGAACACTCTATCACTAAACAACTACAGCGCTCCAACCATTAGATCACGACCACTTCACCCTCTCTACTCGGTCGTTGATGTATTTACTGCAACCGAATTATCTGTACATACTTCGAATTTTCAATATTTTTCATTGTTTCGTAGACATTTCATACTTCTGTTATGTGGTAGTCACTTACGTGTAATGTATTATTTGTATTTACAACTTTTGCTTTCTTATTTCTGGTATTCCATACTGTCTCGTTGTCCCTCCTCAAAAACTATAGCGTTTACTACATTATTTCTCATATTTTCCACATTAGTCGTTGTAAAAATGCCGTATTAAGAAATCGCAATATATTTAATTGTTTGAAGAAAATATGCTAAAAAGAAACATTTTAGTAAACAAACATTTGTATCGCGGGGAAATATTTTGAAGGACCAAGCAGATTATATCGCTTTCTGAACACTTGGTTAAAGTAGTACCTTTCTGTAACACGGTAGAATATGCACTTCAATGGATTGTGATGATAAACATTTTAAAAATATGTTTTTGACAAATTTTGAACTACCTGTTTAAAAATGAGTCATGATAAAAGTTCAAATTGAGGTCTTTGCTAATTATCTCTGGAATTAATTTTAAACTGCTCAACCTTCTCTTCGTGAGATCGAGCCCAACAGGGAGAAAACAATTGTAGAATATGATCCCATTCCCAAATAAAACAGTAATTTTGTATCGTTTGGGGGTCTGAGAAATTAACGACGTCATCGGTAACTCTGCTGTCACTTCTCCTACCGATAGAGGCTCACCTTTCACTTAAAAGACATTGGTTGTTTCACTATTTCTCTCAACGACTCCAAAAACTACGAATTTAACACTAATAGACATTATCGGTCATCTTTACATCGTCGTTTCCCCATCCTGTTATATAATATACTTGAGAATAACCGTCCTTTGTATGCCTATATCAGGAACTCAAGAAATGACTAAAAAATGTACCGCCTAGCAAATCCTCTGTTACCACTGTCACTTCCTGTGCTGTGCAGGAAAGGAAGCAACATCCTGTTCGCGGCTAAAATCGAGCTTGAATTTCACTGAGACTGCAACCAATCACTTCGCAAATCCGAAAACCGTGTATTCGATACCAATCTCCCTCATTGTTTATATTTTCACTCCTCAATCCCTTGAATCCACGCTGATGAGATTCAGCTTACAATTAAATGGTATTCGCAGTATAGAAATAATCTCACCAACCCCGAAAAACTATGTATTTGCCACTAATATCAGTAGTATTCGATTATTTTAACATGTCAACCTCTCCTCACCACCAGGGGTGCTAGAGTTGATCATATTTGGCCTTAAATGTAATGTGCACTGTCACCAATCAGTTTAGCACCCGAAAACTATAAATGTGATAATAATATCGATTGCTTTCGATTATTCTTAAGTACCCCCTTCCTCTAAGTGTCGTTAATGGAGCTGTACATGACTTAAACAGTATTGAGAATGACTTAAACTGCGTTATTAACCTCATCGACCACGAAAACAATGAATTCACACTAATATTTTCCGTGTTCGATATTCTTTTACATTTCATCCCTTCCCACAGCTAAAAATACTCTTATCCTCATACTTTCTTTCATAGTATTAGTAATATATTTACCATTTTTCCTCCAGGTGTTCCAGAGTTATGTTAAACATACATATGTGTGAATAGAAATACCATATATCTTTTGTACATATGAAATATATTGGATAATTGATCCCAACCATTGTTTCTACTCTGCACAAACCTAATCTCCAGGTATATAATATGATCTCAACTTTGCAAAAAGATTTTGATTCCATATGAAAGAAATGTTGATTATCATTGGATATATCTGCAACTTTACATCATTTCCTACCAATTGTTTCATGTTAGATAAGAAGTCACGAAGATTGACATGTTACTCCAATTTTCTCTTTATACTTACTCAATGCAAGAAATATAGCTCGTAGGTCCGTTACATGCAGCAGATTATCTTACTTATCAAAATACGACAGCACAAATTATCAAGCTCTTATTCTCCACATCACCCGAATTGGTTCTTGGCATTAGACCATATGCTCTCACTGTGCTCTTACTAAACCTTTAGGGAGGAACATTCAGTCATTCACAACTGATTTTGTTCATATTTGTGGATGATTATGAATGATTAGATTCGTCGCTGAAAGTTTGGTAACAGTGCACTGCGAGCTTATTAACTGAATCCATACTCCAATTTGGGTGACGCAGTACAATATGTTTGAAGTTCGTAATAAGAAAAATGTCAATATAAAAGTACTATCTACCAGAAAAGTGCAGAAAAGTTCATCCTTAGAAAGAGTAGTCACAAGAGAACTACAGTGTGTGGAATTAGAAACCGATATCAGTATATTCCTGTTTGTTACTTTTTTTCTTCGTGTCCACTTGTATAACTGTGTAAAATGAAAGCACGGATCCAGTAAATGATGTTTTATCGAAAATACCTTCCATTTCTTAAAATATTGAAAAGATTTGAAGTTTCGACGGAGAAAAAGATCACTGTCAAATACATGTACCATATTTTTAATATTTTCGTTCAGGAGGAAAAACTTTCATATGAAAAATTTCTTTCACTTTCATCATTGTAAACAAGGCTGAACTTCGGAGAGATTCTGCAAGTCAATACTGAAAATCTAGGGATATCTCCTAGTAACTTGTTACTGATCATTCGAATTTAAATATAAAATATTTTATGGGATCATTTTCTGTCATGAAATTTTTCATATATTACTCTAAGTGTTCAAACACTTGTCTTTAAAAATCTATTTACACCTATAAGAAGTAAACAAGGAAAACTTTATTAAAATAAAATATAACTCGCTAGTAACTTATTTTGTTAATGCATAATCAATTGAGTGTGTCCTAAGAGACACTACACAAATAGTTCTGGGAGTAAGAAATTTTACAATCGGAGCTGATAAAACCAAAGATGAACAGTTTCAAACTCAATCTAGGAAATAACACTTCTTCTCAAATAAAATGATGGAATAAGAAACAAAAATGGATAGTTCTGACAACATCTACATATATCTACAAACCAAAATTCAAACCTTGACGTCATCAACATCAAGAACCAAAAAAATAATATTTTGTTTCTGTAGAAATTACGGAGTCATGTGTATTTTTAAATAATTCCGAACTGCTAAGTCTAAAAATCAAACCAGATTCTTCCCATCACCGAACACTTTTTCTCTACAGAACTCCAAAAATGAAGGTACATCATATATTTCATATCTACTCCGACATTTCGCATTCAGCAAAAGTTTACTGAGATGGAAATTAAGTACATATAAGATCGTTTAACGATGCTGTCAATTTTTAGCGGTTGATTAAAAATCAAAATTACAAGAAATAATATAAGTGTATTTTATACTTTTCACGATACAGGTATTTTTTTTAAAATTCAAAAACAGCATATTAACTTAAATCTTGTAGCTTGCGAAAGACGTGATGATTAGTAATTTTTAACGTTATGCAGTGTTCTACAAGTCACACAAGCAAAGAGTTTATTAATTGTTCATAAAACTGCAAATTAAAAATTGTACAGGGTTTTGAGAATGGTTTCTTTAAATAACTGAACTGAGTTAAATGATACAGTTTTAAACAGCATCATACTTACAGATATTTTACTAAACAAATAGATATATCATAAATCCAATAATGCATGCAATTTGAATATAATCAAATATAATATAGAGAAGATAATATGAATATAAAGAAAAGTGAAGCTGAAAAAAATAACAGATTTAAGCTTGTATCTTTATGAAGCATTTACTTGCTTTTAAATATATATAAGAATGCATAACGAATTGTTCTACAGTTGTAAATTTACAGATTTTATAATGCCTAATACTTGGAATATTTCGTAGTTGAAAACTGAGATTCCTCTTGTACGCTGATTTGGTTTCTCTCTGAAGTAACCCCTTTCCAAGTAATGATGGTCATCGTCGTTGAGCGGGTGAAGCTGAGAGAGAGGCTTCATTTTTCATGCATTTTTGACTCCTCATTCACATCTTCTCGGATACCTCTCAGCCACGAATACCGCTACCGGACTTACGGGTTGGAGTCTTTCTTTATCTAGGGTGGATGTGCACCCATCTCGGGCTGAGATATGTGTTGTCCTTTGTCCGAGTATTTGAAAATATTTTTAAAACAATAAAACTTCAAACTGATAATGAAACGGCACTATTGTGCCCTTGTAAACCGGTGCGAGTCTATCTTTCTGGTTTGACAGGTTCTTTCTTTTAGTACCAATTCTTCTATTTCCTGGGTCATGCTTTTGTGCCGATGAGAATGCTTTTCTTTCATCTCCATTCCCCTTGGCCGCGTCGGCCTCAAGTTGATCCTTCATTGAGGGCGTGCTTATTGGATAATCAGGTATGTACCATAAGTTCTCCTCACAAACACCTCGGCGTAAAGTTGTGTTGTCTACACACACTTTCTATTAACATGTGCGTATTTAATAATAACATATATGGGTACTAAAAATCTTTACTGTCAGGTTCGGACTCACCTTCTCGCATAAATATTAAAACAATCGTGAGCGAGACAGAATCGCGATATGTAGAGAGTGTGGAAAAGAGAAGTATCCCAGAGTCTATCGTCCGATAAGTATTTTGTAATCAAAGATGAAGATGCTAATAGTGCGAATGTTGATGCTAACCTTCGGAGTACTATTAAGGGTTTGTTTTTTCTTCACTACTAAAGTTATTACTTATAACAAGATATAGATTAAAGACACCAAGAAATTATAGAATAGCACTTTATTGGCAGAAACTATCGACGAGGAGCAAACAGCGAATCTACTCAAACGAACCTCCATTGGACCTGCGAACGTGTCGGTAGAGCTCCATCGTCTACTGAACGACTCTCATGGTGTAACATCATGATTGAACCTACTTACCTGATCTTGATTAAATGCCACCAAAAAGGAGACTAAATCCAAGCTCGCTTACTACCATATTGTAAAGGGAGCACACATCAAAAGTAAGAAGTTAGGTTCACACCGTTGCTACTAAGGCACGGATTCTTACTTTCAGTTTACCTAAGTTTCCGAATTACAGAGCGAATTTCGGATTTACTCAATTTATTCCCTATCCCCTCCTTTGTTTCAAATGTTAAAATTTCGGGCAAACCAGCACGTTCTAATGCAAGGAACGTGAATTGTGGTCAGTGTAATCATGGTAAACCTTGTAGAGCAACCAAGACCTTTAGTATCAACTTCAAGGACGAGAATTCTGCTTAATCTCGACACTGCCTGCCCTTCCAACGTGAAACATGTATCCGAGCTACCTGTTGTTGAGAAGATATACGCTGCTGATTTTAAGCGTCGGTTAAAACAAAGAATCCCTTTAACGTTTTATGTAGTCTATGGTGGTGTTGCAGCTACAACTTCTAAAATTCTGGCAATCCAGAAATATGTCCGGCCTTTCCACCCAAACTGATTTTTTGAACAGAGGTCCATAAATTTAGACCCCAGTCCGAGTGATAGCGAACTCCAATACCCCAAATGTCTCTGTTACTGTTATTCTTCATCGCTACCTTATATCGCCGGGATAAAACTTAGCCAGCATTTACACCATCTCAATGGTACAATTCTTTCCACAAAAGGTAAGCAATCTCCTCCTGTTCTTAAGCCCCTTCGTTTCTTTAAATTCTGCAATGGTGGAAGACGACCAGATGGATACTGAGTGGACAGTTCCTGCCCTATGTACAAAGGTTCGCCTCGGTGGGTGAATTCTGGAATTTTCCTTACTTTTTGTTATTGTTATATATTTTCTCCAGTCTTAGTATAATTAGTATTTATCATTATTTTTATATATTTCCTATTGTCACCATTAATACTACTTATTGTTATAGATATATAAGTAATGTTATATATTTGTTCTTCTCATATATATTTTTAGATTGTTAGTTCTCTTTTACAGAAGTATCATGTTATATTTTGATATGGTTTTCAAACTTTTATTTACGGCAATTTTGTTGATTGTGACTGGACAAATAATGTCGATGGTGACGTCTCCATTAATATTTATGAATCAATCAATCAACCAATCTGAAGAAACCAACAATAGTTTCCCATCATTACAGTATCTTATCTAGGTTCGTAACGTTTTGCATTGTAAGATCTCTTGATGAAATAATTCAATATGTTCATCACTCACTGCTCCTAAGTTGTGGGAGAACAAATTAAGGTGCAAGTGTAGAAAGTGAAATTTCAAGGACATTCTATGGCCTAACACTTTGTAGTTTTGTATCAGATCACACACCACTTTCTCATATTCTTCCCCATTCCATAAAAATCGCCAACACCTAGCGACCCACTTAAAGCTAAATGGTGATGCTCGATAAAACGACGCGTCGAAGAATGTCCCTACTGTGCCACTGGTGGAAGATTTTCGTTGAATCGAAACAGATATCTCCACTCGGAGTGTTGAAGTTATCACCGCGTGGCAGCGAGGACTTATTTTGGTCCGCGCTCCTTCGATTTGTCGCAGAAAATTGCGAAGGGACCAATGTGAACTATCACTAGTCATTTGTATGCGATTATTATTGTATATTGTCTTTTTTCCTGACAATTTTTTTCCTAAAGTGAGATCCTGGGATAAAGAGTAACAACTGCCTCTACATTATTAAGTGAATAATCTTGAGATGAGTGCGTTTAATTGTACGAATTGTTTTCAACTGTAACAGCTCATTAGAAAGTAAATATGAGAGATCTATGAAATAAATAAAGAGACGGGCGTCATTTTGTTATACAATTACATGGCGAACGCATTTTATCTGACCCCAAACGATTACCGTCAAACATACACGGTTAAAGGAGCACGTTGATTGGCCAAAACAAAAAGACGTCAAAGATTTATCTCTCTACAAACGAAGATTTCATTAATCACATTCGTGGCAAAGTTAGTTAAAACAGGCGCCTAGTAATCATAAAGTTAGTTGTTCGAGCCCGCTATGGTGTACATTTTTAGTGTTCTTAGACTCACCTTAATGCAAACAAAGCACATATATGAGTTTTTTACCCTATTTTTGGGGAGTAATTTTGTGGTTTGTCCCATATCTGCCGCCACTGGCAGTATAATATTAAAAATAGAAGTGGAGCCATAGAGGATCTTTGCTGCGGGGCCGCCAATGTTTGGCGACATATCGCTACTTGCCCATCGGTGGTGCACCGACGCTTCTAGCATGCGGTTGCTCCCTAAAAATCATACAACAATGTTAGTAGAAAAACATTTAGCCTTTTTCAGCTTCATTCATTGCCTGTTTAAAATATGCTTCTTTAATGAGCCTTAGCGTCCAAATTATGTCGCTGTCATTGTCAAAATCAATACTGGTAGTGGGTCGTAGAGCTAGGAAAAGGTGACAGAATAAACTACCCTATATTTTCCAGGTCACTGTTTCCAAACGAGTTACACTTTTGTGAAAGAAAAAAATAATCGTACTCAGAAAGAGTCAGAATACGAATATATACCACCTATAATACAGGGAGTACAATATACAATGCAACACAGAGTTTGGGATAGTAGAATTTTTGGACCTGAAGTGATACGCAAATAATGATTATACCAAAATGAAGCCTTTTTCATGCATATAGTTCTAAACTAGGAAGCAATGAATATATTACACAAGGAACCACACAGTGTTGCCAGATGTAACCGAAGCTGTAAATCTTTTTTTTTTTTTTTTTTTTTTGCAAAACATGTAAAGTGACTCATAACTCATACGTATGGATGTTCTGTCATTAATTTTCAGTTCGCTTAGTTGGAGAAGCTTGTAAAATATCGAGCAGAAAAAAATAATTTTTCATTTCCACTGATAACTAATCGGATGAGGCCTCTGTAAGGTGTAACTAGGGAAATCGTAGTCTTCATAAATTAACACTCTGAATTGGAAATCCTGCTGATGTTTCAGTGAATCGAAAGATGTGTTAGGTATCTGTCTACATTATGCAATTCATGAAAACAATGAAAAACGAACTTGAAAATTATCATGATAAAATTTTTACTTACATGAACCCGGCAACACTGCTATTCATTTCTATGGGGCTATTTAAAGCAAGAGGTATACAAGAACAATTCTCGAACTATTCAAGGCCTGGAAACGAACATTCGCAGTGCCAATGAGAACGTTAACACTTCTAATCTTCGTAAAGTTTCTGCCAACATGGTGAAATGTGTAAACCAGTGTTTGAGTCTAAACAGGGGACACTC
The DNA here is from genome assembly GCF_964235325.1 of Thermobia domestica. Lineage (NCBI taxonomy): Eukaryota > Metazoa > Arthropoda > Insecta > Zygentoma > Lepismatidae > Thermobia > Thermobia domestica. Next base: position 244,550,057 of record NC_137456.1, on the reverse strand, counting down.
CAAGCATCCACTGTAGAGCTGCTAACTCATTTATGATAGTATCAGTGTTGCCGGGTGCAAATAAGTAAATGTTTTATCTTAATAATTTCAAACTTTGCTTTTCATTGTTTCCAGGAATTACATAATGTACACATGTACTTAACGCACCCTTTGATGCACTGAAACATCAGCAAAGTTGCCAATTCAGAGTGTTAATTTATGACAACTACGATTTCCCTAGTTACCCCTTACAGAGGCCTCATCCGATTAGTTATCGGTGGAAATGAAAAATTCTTTTTTCTGCTCGATAGTTTCCAAGCTACTGCAACTAAACAAACTCAAAATTAACGAAGAAACAGTTCTTCCTAGTTTGAAACTATATGCATGAACAAGGCTTCATTTTGGTATAACCTTATTCGTGTGTCAATTCAGGGTCAAAAGTTCTACTATCCCAAACTCTGTGTTACATTGTATATTGGACAACCTGTAGAAATGGAATATCCTAAGAGGCGATATGTTTTTTTCTGTTTCTTGTATGACACAAAATTGCGTTTCAACGTACATATATTTTTACCCTGCAACATATATAGTTCATTATCACGTTTTTTTTAAAAAAATGTTTTTGTCTTTTACAATCAGGGAACAATGAACATACATGTTACACCAACGACATCTGTATTTCCAATATTTTCTAACGATATATGACTCATTGCTTTTTGACAATTAGAATTGGAATAGAGGTGGAGCAAACAAATACCATAATTAGCATGAGATTAAAAAATGTTAGTAACTATCGCGTCTTCATCATTATTGCATTTCTTTTACGTTGTATGGCGATTTTTCTAATTTCTGAATACAGTTGGCATGAATGTATAGTGGGTTAATGTATTTATGGGCAAAGTTTTGTTGTTCCACTGTTACCTGCATTGTTGACACCTTTTGACAAATCCTGATTTTAACTATTTTTAGACATTCATTTTTACTTCTCCTTTCTCTTCTTCTTACATAGAAGACAATTGACATAAAATAATACACTGTTGAAATCTGTATTCTATTACCTTTCCGACAAGCTATCAATTATGGCTTTCTAAGCATTACGATGTCAGCTAGGACGAACGAAAACTAGTCAGCAAAATGAAAAGTGAGTCTCCGCTTTGTAAAATTTACATGTAATTGAAAAAACTGTAGGTGCAGAAAATTTCTAGAAAATTCCTGCTCCTACCACGACTTCTACTACTAAGTATTAATTCCAATAGCTGTTATTATTGTTACTTCTGATGTATAGTTCAGGAAAAAAACTGTTTGTAAGAATTGCAAACGTAAGAGAAATTTTGACCTGATCTACTGGATCGAACAAATCTTTCTGATATTTCATTCAAAAATGACGTATGAAACCGAATTAATGAAACTGAATCGAATGCCTTACTGCTTCTTCTCGAATCCTAATAAGTAGATAAATGCAGGAGAGATAATTTATGTACCAATAGATGTATGTGCTGGTGGTTCAGAATCTTGTTCAAACAAGTATAACCTAAGTAAATTGTATTATACATAAGTAAGATTATTTGGAGTGTTCCAGACATTTGGGGAATTCCAACAGTTCTATGCTTGCAACACTGTAGCTCACTTCATTTACGAAGAAAACAAAGGAAACTACGTATAATACTTTCAGGGATCTAAATATGTTATCGTTTGTATGATTTTTGTCGTATCAGAAGACGTGATTAAATCAGATGATTTGTCTTAATACCTGTCTATAACATACGTAAAATATTGTTTCACGAAGCTAGATTCAATTTCTTGATAAGCGAGAAAGGAAGAAATAACGCACTAAATGTTAGTTGACGGTCTAAAGGCCAGAGTATGGCGGGTGCTTTGCTGTTTCAGTGTTTCTATATAAAGATATATTTAACTTACAGTAGTCAGCTCGTTTTGGAGTATACGCGACAGTTAATTTTGAGTAGTCCCAACACTTTTGAAATCTCACAATCTGTACAACATATTGTATTGTTATCAACGCTAAAGTTTTATGAATGAACTTGCCATGTGTTACATTTATAATTGCAGCAGAATAATATACAATTATTTACGTAAAACTGTTCGGTCAGTTGGTAATTAAGAAACATGAAATGCCGTTGAGGCCCAACAAAAGACAGAGTAGAATCATTTTGTAAGGCATCGGAAGAGTGTTTCGCAAAGGATAATTTGTGGGATAAAACATGGCACCATTCGAAGGTTTTCTAAAATTAGTACATATGCCATTTATATCTATTTTTGAATTGCTGCATTTTTACCTTTTTACTTCCATTTAAAACAAAGTGTCAGAACTCCCCGTAGCAAGTTTCGGAAATCCCAAGGAAGTTGGATAAACAAGGCAATGTATAACTGTAGTGTTTACGAAATACCTTTTAGGTACGAAAGTAGTATGGTTAGGAGGACATATGTATAAAGTATTGCAGTGCAATCATTTCCCAGATAAACTGAAGGTGTCTGAAGACGAAAATGTGCTTAGTGACCGAGATTAGCCCAAACTACTTTACACAATGAAAATAACGGAATTGAAGTTAGACCCTTACTTTTATACACTTACACAAGTGGTCAAACAAAACAAATAACCAAATGCTTATTGAAGACGGAATATAGCTGATATTCCAACTTTACCTGTTTCGCAAATTTTATTGAAAAAAATACATATAAGACTGGAACAAATGCACAATATTAGTCGTGTTGTATTAGAGAGAAAAATTATTACTAACGCTACGGAATACACTATTTCATTCTATAGACGAGACATTTCACTTATACTTCTCTTCCTTAAACTCTAAATCAGACAAGTTTCAAAACCAGTTTTTTCCTTCTAACTACTATTGATACCAATTTCCACCATCCACGTGTAGAGTTAATAATTGTTTTGTATGTGAAACTTGTATGTCTTCAAGGTTAGAATTTAAACATTTATCCTTTATATTAAAACATCCTGAGAATTGTCTTTTAAGGATGCACAGAAAGTAGCATGATCTAGTACAACATCATGTAGAAAATGCAATATATTCTTTTATTTATGACAATTACAAAGGAAATGAATTTGATTCTTGTTCTCAATTTGAAGAAATCGTATCCGTTTTTATGTAACCTGTTATTCTTACTACAGACATAAATTCTTGGTTTTGATCTCCTTTTCATTTGTTTCATAATTTCAAATATTCAATCTATTTTTCCGTTTTATGTGCACTGGATCCAAATGTGAACCGTGTTGAACTTCAAAGAACGCTACGCATGACAGAAATCTAAAAGGACTAAACATGTCATTTACTGAATAAGTAAACTATTAAAAAAAATAACATAGAAATGAATTACTCTGAATGAGGCGTATAGTGACTTTCATAAAATATTTACTAATAAAATTTAGTTCCAGTCTAATTTCATTGAGAGGCCGCTCTCAGGCTACAAAAATGTGTTGAAAGCCAATAGAAAGAATTTCTCTGCAGAACATTTAAAAATGTAGTTCGGTATGGTAGAAACAACGGGAAATTGTGAGCGATGTGGTAAACATGTTTAAGGAGAAAGCAATAGTTGATAGTGCTAAGTTATTATTATTGTTAATAGTAGTAGTAGAAGGAAGATTAGGAATTAGATTTCTGGGCTTTCAGTACGTATGGTCATTTCATCGCGTTACGTATGAGCGACGACATCTCTCGGCGATCATGCTATCCAGGGAAAGAGAATAAAGAAACGATTGGGTAAGCAGAAAACGGACTGGGACCTACATTTTCGTCCACCTCTCTTTGGTATGAAATAGGGGCGAGATAAACTACATATTTTCAATACCGATAAGAGTGAGTAAATTCCACGCACAGTCCGTTGTGAGTAGTAACTTCAAACCAGCCTAACATTTTGTGGTTCGCTGTAGAATTTGTAAATGAAAATATGAATGCATTTGGATTCTTAAGAAATTTAATGTGATTTTCAATTCTCTAAAAATGTTTGAAAAGTGTGTTTCTCAAGTGTAAGTTTCGTTACACGGTTTGCCAAGGAATGCAACTCTACACAGGAATAAGACTAACCTTGTACTTCACCTTGTACTAGCCCTGGAGCACCTCTGCCGTTGTCTTCTTTGTCTCTCGGTAGATGGATCTGGCGAGTGCAAATCGGTGGCGATGAACCTGATGAAGATGATGGTTTCTATCTTCCTCTTAATGTCGGCTCCATCAGATTAAGAAGTGACTTTTTATATCAGCTTACAGCTTTGAGCGTAGAATAATTAACATTTAGTATCTTGATCTGACTCAGTGTCAAGACAAGAAACCGAGTTCTACTGTCTCAGTGACAACTAATTATTAGAATGTTGCAGCTGAAACTCTAAAGACGAAGACCACGTCTAACAGACTCCCAGCAAGGATAAAGTAGAAATGCCATGAAATCTCTCAATCATAAAGTTTTATACGATTTACCACTTTCGTGTTTTCATTGTTCCTTTACTTCATGAATTGGGTTCTTTTATTATTATTTTAACATTAGACATTTGTCACCGCATGGATTGCTCAAAATGTGTACGTAAGAAGATTTTCTTGACAACGTGTGATTCTACCAGAGATTCCTTGAAAACACACAAGAAATAACAAAGTAAGTGTTGTCTCGCAGTTTGCGTTACAACAACCCATGGGTCTGCATTTCTTTCTATTTGCATGTAATGCCTTCGTATTGTTTTATCTTTTAAATTTCCTTCCTTGTTCCCAGTGTATTGGCCTAATTGAACATTGTACATTCAACTCCATAATTTAGAATTATGTTTACGAACACCCAAAATCAAAGTGATACAGCATACAACAATATATAGATACAACACACACAGTGATGCAACAATATATTTAGAAAAATCCCGGCATTTGCCAGGTGTGAGTGAGGAAATCTCAGAAGAGCCTCGCTCAGAATTACTGGCTTGAAAAGTCTCTTACACTTTTTCGACTGGGTGTCATCGTAGAAGTAGGAGCTGTGAAGCTGTGCATTGTAGAGAAAGCCAATGAAAAGTCTTCTCTTTAATATGTTATTTTTATATATCTGTTATAAGGACGAAATGTACAAACAGACGGACGATAATAGATCTTTTATTTTATTGATAATGAAATGTGTACATTGTTGGTAAAAACTATCCTTTATCAAAGTCAACAAAGACTTTCTACACCTATCATCAATTGAAATAAATATATTCCTTATAATATGAACAAATACGTACCTTAACATTACTATTCCGTTATAAAATCTCAGGAACCTTGTTTACATTTATTTCAAACTTACCAATTCTATTTTCAGCTTCATTAGGAGGAACTCTTACGGTGTTTATTGGTGGAAGTTTATTCAGCATATTGGAAATTACGTTTTACATTCTGGTTATACTTTGTGAAATAGTAGACGACTGTTTAAGAAGACAACGGCGCAAAATAAACTTCTGTAAAATGACAAAGACAGTTCATCGTTCTAAGTGCGTACATCTTGACCATGTATTGAAAAGCATCTGGAAAAGACGTTCTAAAATCCTGCTAAGGAGACAGTTGTGTCGCAGAAGAAAACTATGCCTAATTTTGTAAGTACTGTATTTTCTACATACATATTATAAATTTCATAATATTATTAGTAGTAGTATAAAACGAAACATATCACTTCATATCCTTTTTATAATTTTCTGCTTGAAAGTTAATCGGATTGTTGAAAAGTGTTTATTGAAACCACTCTTTAAGAAATTGATCAACAGTGTTCGTACCTTCTCTGGAGTCGACAGGATTCTTGAATTACTCAGTCTTTGTTTTAAACTTTGAAGCACGACATTTGTTCATTGATCAAGTGCATGCACTCGCAGCTATTGAACAACAGTTCGACATGGTTTACACACAACAAATAAGTAGAAATACCATATGTACACTCATGTCCTAAATGATTGTCGGATATCTGACTGCTTGTAAGAATATAATTTGATAATGATCTTGCAAGGTACTTTTAATACTGATACTATGTGTATAATTGGGAAATGTATATTTGTGGTAAATTGCATAGGAAAAGAATTATAAATACGAAAATTAGAATGAGTAAAACAAAATGTTGCTAAATGAACTAGAAAGTTTTAATTTCGTTTTATTGTTCTTATTTACTGCTCTTTTGACATGAAATTTGCCACATACATGCTTTTGCCGGTTAAACACATACCATTATAAGAAATAACGGGCGAATTCGTTATCAAATTATATTCCTACAACAACATATTGATAGAGATGCGACAATAATTTTGGACATGAGTGTACATCAGGTGACAGTTTTAATTATGATGTGATATTTTTTCTTATAAATATTAAAACGGATAAAAAATATTTAACAACTAAATTGAAGTTTATGAACTTGATCATGTCCACTTTAAATATTACCTCAGTTCATAAATTAAGTTCTGACTCTCTTCATCTTCATCAAAATTGATCTTCATCCATTAAGTAATTTTGAGATTTATTGTCTCTCTAATGCACACACACACACAGAGAGAGAGAGTAAATATATAGTTTTGGTAAACCAGACTTCTTAAAAACAATATTTTTGTTACAATTAACCTCCTTCATGTTCATTAGTGGACAACATTTAAGGTCCTTCTGGACTTTCAAACTAAATTATGTATTAGGATTAGAAATTAAATTTATGTGATTTTGGCATTCATACAATGTTAGTTACTCACACATGAGAGATGATGTCAATCGACGATCATATTACCGATGAAATCAGAGAGGTAGAAAGGAATGGCGAAGGAAGGAAGTGGCCTGGGACCAGTTTGTGCTTGGTATGATTCAAGAAAATCCAGGAAAGTCTCACTTAAGATGTAAACCTGAAATGCTTTTACGATTTTTCAACCGACTGTCAACACAGGAAACCATCCCAGTTTTCCTACCATCATATGCAAGAGCATTAACAACTACGCCAAGCGAGGTCATAGAAACTAGTCTATGCATAATTATCGGTAGTCTTATATCTGTCGGTTTATATCCTCGTCTCGACGGTTATCAGAGAAATACTGGGAAAAAATATCGAAGATACCGCATTTGATTGAAGTAGATTCAGCATCTCAAGAACACCTCCTATCTCATACGGTAACCCTCTATTCACACGGCGATGGTGATTGAGTTTAACTATTCTCAATCGATCGCTAAAGAAAGGAATCTCTAACAGTTAGTGAGAAGTCGAATTTTAAGTTCATTCAGCATTTGAAGAGAAGATACCATCTTCGCCCGTATCTGTATAATAGAACAGAAACTAATATTTCCGGTTTCAATATTTATATTCATATACCAAAACTGTAAATATTAGCAGCAGATTCTTGGAATCGATTAATTGTTTACATGTTTTCCGTTAATCTTTTTAAAAACAAAACTGAGAGAAATTAATCAGTTTATGTCCTAAAGTTAATCGCACATTGGTCGCGCAACAAGTACGAAAATATCTAATCAGAATCAAATTTAGTAACCGATTAAGTGTTCTAAAAATATATTCCGTTTCGATTTTATCCTTTCTACTTGAAACGAAACTGGTAGAATTTTACTATAACTGTTGGTTTACATATTATTTATAAAGAAGAAAACCAGCGAAGTGGATTCGTTCGAATTAATTCTTCGTTTAGCCGTTCTAACTGAAAGTTGTATAAATAAACTCTTTCTGGTTTTATCGTTGATCATCATACAGCAAAAATTACAATAGATAGCTAGAATTAGTTTCTTGATATGGATTTAGTACACCAATAACCATATCCAACTCCAATTGTTCCTTTCTACTGCACTTAGGTTTTCATATTGATCTTCATATACTAATCAAGATATGTTCTAGCAGAAAAGACCGTTGGTATAACTTTAAAAAATAAGTTAAAACTCTGACATTATTACTGTACTACAAACAAAACTAAAGTTGCAGTAAGTCCAGTTTCAGTACTGAGTTTAAAATCGTTTCATAGTTTCACGATGTAAAATAAATCTAATTTTTATTATAAAGGTAGCAAAGAAAGTTGCGTCGCTTTTCACCCACTACCTTCGAACATCGATATGTCAACTAAGTTGTACCTGGAAGATCCAAGCTAGTTCCCATCAGCAGCAACGACCTTCTGCCAACATTATGGAAGGCCATGGCTTCCATTGCGGTAGGACTTGGTGGGCCTGGAAGCGAAGAGAACCTCAAGTGCATTCTATACATCTATTAGGGATTTGAACTGGTGTCCTCCAAGTTGACTGACCAAGGAATGGAACAGGTGATAATCGGACTAAGCAATGTCTGGCGAGTGTGGCGGATGGAATAGTGTTTCCCATCCAAGGGGTAGAATGGTCTCCCGGATCATCCTAGCTACGTGAGGCCTAGCGTTTTCGTATAACAGATGGACTCACTTGCGATTCAGAAGTCCAGGGTCCAAACTTTTAAGCTTTCACCTGAGCACGGTTCAACTGCTGACAGTACACAGTTGCATTGATGCTCTGACCGGTTGGTAGGAGTTCCTGATGCACGATGCCTCGAGAAGTTCACCAAACATACAAGATGACTTTCTTCTGGTGCAGTGCTGGTTTCAACTGTTTTGGAACATGTTTATGGGATGATAACCAATAATGATGGCACCGTGGAGCTTCGTACAGGACTCACTTCTCATCACATATTAACATCCTTTCCAGAAATTCCTCCTTCCTCAGACCACACAGCAAAGAAACGCAGTGGTCTTCTCGCGTTATCTTCTGTCCCAGAATCACGTGAGACCCATCGTCCAAACTTCAAGTGCTTCCCAAGTTGATGAAGTTGCTGCCGAATGGTTTCTCCAGTTACACTGAATTGTAGTCCCAGTTCCTTACATAACTGGCCACAGTTCGCCTCAATTGCTGCCTGAAGATCTTGATTTTTACGTGTGTTCTTCTTCCGGTACATGGTGCGTATTCTATTGTTTTGTCACAGTCCATAAGCTTGCGTAGTCATGACACCCTCAACAAAGGCTTCCCATTTCTTCACTCCGCTGCAATGGCGTTTGATCTGAGTTTGAACTCGTACAGAATACACGCCCTTACAAGCCTCTGTGGATGTCCCATATTCACTCGTACTTATGAAAGTTCAAGGTGTAATTGAACTCCCAGAGCCAGTTAGTATGTTGGATATACCTGACCTTCGCCTTATCTCCATTCGCATTCAACAAAGACCTGCACAAACGCGGCAGTACTTCCTTGGTAATCTTTATAGTTGTTTAACAGTTGTACTGTCTTGGTATCGAATTGTACATTGTTATAGTATATAAAAGGCTTCAATGTATCTTAATCACATTAAACCTATGTTACGTAGTTGCTTCGACGCAAATATAAATTCGCAATGCAAAAAATACAATTATAATTATATGGGAATGTCACACAATAGTATTCTTTCTTTCTTTCTTTCTTTCTTTCTTTCTTTCTTTTTTCTTTTCTCTGCTTTGTCAGTTAACAGAAATTACTTAAGAGCAGCGCATGTTCTTAAAATATTCTCGTTTTCTTTAATGTGTAATTACTCTATTACACTTTATGCGTTAAGAAATACATTATTCTTTGCAGAAAACGTGGCATGAGGTTTGCTTTCAATGTAATTCGGTGCTTCGCATCTCGTCTAATTGTGAATTTACATACTGAGACAAGTGATTTCTTACGGACATCAAAATTAGATGGCTTGAAGTATATTGTGCATCCCGAGTTCAAAAAGAAGTCTAGGTAAAATATTAGTTATTACTATATATATGCAATATTTGCTATTTATTATTCATCATTTAAATTTAAAGCATGTTTTAACGTAAATCCAATGCATGATAATTTTATTAGCAAACACATATAAAAATGTTAATAGATGCTCATTGCGAATTTCAGGTTGTTAGTAAATTTGTTTTTCTAACATCACATGATAAGTCTGTGCTTCCCCAGTATTAAAACCAGATTCTTTCTCTTTAGATTTTGAAAGTCTTATTTGACGTTTCAAGCAGAATAATTTCATCATATAAGTTAACATGGTAAATTACTTTCCGATAAAACACGAAAGCTAATTGTCATATAAAGTTCAAAATTTCTAAAGATGTTAAGGTGCTACCTTATCAGAAAACCACATCCTGATAATTTTGTTTTTAATCTAACTTTTACACTAACTTAATATTACATTTGATAAACAAATACGTTAGTTCTAAGTAGGACAAAACTATACAGATAACTGTAGTATTGGCAAAAGTGTAATTTGTCTTATCCTGACCATGAGAAATCAGGTACAAGCTCTTTTATCATACGACCTGTTGCTCTTGAACGATCGTCATAGTGTAAGTCTGGCAGGTCAAGTAGTACCTCAAGACAGTGTCCACCTAATAATGTCAACACTACCTACTTTCGAAGTTACACCAGTTTAGCACCTGGCCTTTAGAAGAGTGAGAGAAGAATGGGAAATGAAGGTTGGGCGAAGCAATGGTAGTTGCAATCAGAAATCAGGACACATTACTTACCTACATTTTTGAGGTTATTTTTCAATCATTTCGAATTTTCTCTCATGGTTTACCTTTGTTATAGTAGTCCACAGTATACATTGATTATATATATATATATATATATATATATATATATATATATATATAACTCACATAAAAATGCATCCTGCATACAAATTGGTTACAAATTAGTTGCAGAATATTTTCTTTCAAAGAGAATTTGGATCACTGACTTCAATTTTACGAAATTTGAGAAAAAAAATTCACTTTTTATTTGGGGTCAATTTGAAGGCATTTTGTTATACTACTATTAAGAAACCCATTTACATCATATTACGAATCTATCATTATGGAACCATTTCATGTGTTAGACGCATCAATGGTACCAATCTTTGAGTTTCATTTACAATTTTTCTTTCTTTCTTTTTTAATTGATTTTGTGAGTAATGGTGCATAGGTATAAAGGTGCAGCAAGATTCTCCCTCTCTCTCTCTTTCTCCCTAACTGTCTTTCTCTATTTCTAATTTCCGGCGTAAGCGTGTGGAAACTACTAGGTATTCTTCCGTGTGTACCTATGCTAGTGTGTGTGTGTGGCGGGGGTTTATTAAGTATTTATTGGGATTCCTTATTGGAACTTATCGATATTAGTACGTACATACGTGCGGCCGTTACTTCACACGGCAACTTTGTACGAATGAGAATTTTTTAATTCTGCTTTTTGCAATAAATAAATAGAGTGATTACTCTCGAGGGAGTTCGTTAATGGAGGTGATTCGTCAAGTGGAAGTGGTAGAAATGAGTCATTTCCGATTTTAGCGTTGATCACTATAGAGCGGAAATGGTAATATATAATAAGAAGCAGTTTTCGGCTATCGATAGGGGGTGTGAAGGATAACTTTCAGCTTCATCCTTAACATCTGGTTAAACCGGAAAAGATAGAAATTAACTATGCCTTCTGGCTTCAAATTAATCTACATAATGAGAAAGAAAGTAGCTGTTTTAGGAATGAATTTAGCGTTGTGAATAAATATCGTCTTCTCTCTTAAACTTCTAATGAAATCGGAAGTAGCAAAACTCAACTACTTCCGATTTTAGTGTTGATCACAACAGATTAAAATAATACTAAATAGCGAGAAGAAGTTTTCTGAAATCAATTAAGTGTCCCAAGAGTATGTTCTTTCTCGACTCTAATCTTTCTACTAAAACTTAAAGTGACAGAAATCAATCGCTTATGGTTATAACATTGAGCGTTATAGAATGAATAGCGAGAATGCTTTTTAGGTAATTCATTAATTGTTCCAAGGGTGTATTCCATCTCGACAGTTATCCCTCTACTCAAATCGAAAGTGAAATAAATATACTAGAACTTCTGGTACCTAAACCACTTCAGGAAATATAGCATGGCCCTCTTTGAGATTTTTTATTATTAGGATCCCGTAGTGGAACTTGTAATATCGTAATGTTTACATTTAATCATATTGGAAAGTGCGATTAAGGATTCAAAATAGGCGATGACAGGTCACGTGTTTTGTTATCTTTGACAAGGGCGATGACATATTGGCTTCAAATATGTCAATTCCCTCTTAATCCTTCAACTAAAGGAAAGTAATTTTTTCGAAACATCCCTTTATGTTTAGAAAGGAACTGTTTTTGAGTATTATCTCGCACGCTGTAGAATGACTTTAAATCAAAGAATATAAGTGAAAACTGTGGTCATTCTGATATCAGACAGCGAAACAATATTTTGGTTTAGTAATTTTGTAGTTCATTAACTTTTCGTCGCGTCTTTGCCCCTGGTAGTATAATTTTCAAAATGGAAATGGGTCCATCGCGGATCGTAGCTTATGTTCCACCATTTTTTTTTTTTTTGCGAAATGTTGCCAGTTGCTATCTATGGTCCACCGACGCTCACGGAATGGGTATATTACCTACGTTGTGAGTAAACTCGACAATCCGTTTTAAAAATACGCCACATTATCGGACTTTGATACTCAAACTTGAATTGTAATATTACTACTGCATGCAATAAATGATTAAGATCAAACATAAAATCTGATCTCAGGGTGCTGAATCCATATACGAAAGCCATTGCTCGCTATCCCTTACAGTTTTTGTTCTATACAGATAAAGATTGAAACTAGATATCGTTAGTGTAAATCGCTTCCCGTTCCAGAAGATGTTAAAGGAGAAAATAAAATTTACTCATGGGAAGCACGATCAATTAGATAAAACTGCGTCTAGATATTTCTTACCGGTTTTGCTCTACGGAGATCAATATTGAATCCGCAAGTACTCGGAAATTATAACCACTTCATTTTTGGTAGAGTATTACGTGTTTTCATGGTATGCTCTCTTTACATCCTGAATTGATTGAAGAAGACCGCTGGTCGTTATATATTACTATTTTTGTTCTATCTCTATAAATGTTGAAACCAGACTTCGTTAATTTGATAATCTCCGGCATGAATATAGGGTTAATGGAAAAGGCGAAACCTACTTTTGTAAAGCTAAATCTATTGCAACAATCTTCTTAATAGCTTGTACGGTTCTTGTTCTACCGAAGTTAGTATCGAAACCGGAAGTTGTAGTGAATTTACACTACTCTGGTTTCGTCTAATATTGGGTATTGTCGTGATACGTTGGTTTGAGATAATGGACCGTTTACAGAAGACCCATTGTCCCTATCTAATTGCTATTTGTTACATGGCGATAAATGTTGAAATTGGATATGATTAATTAGAACCATTTGCCACTTGAATAGAAAGTTAACAGAGGAAATGAAACATATCCTATGAAGGATGAAAAATTGTAAAGAATTGTTAAAAAACATACCTCGATATCTTTTACCAATTTTGCTCTATTACCTGTTAATAACAAAAAACAGATGGACGAACAGACAAAGTCGTTGTACAAGAATTTTGGATACTTATGCACAGGAAAGTTTGAAAATCTGATACCAAAAATAAACTTCTTCCCTTTGAGCATTGAGTGTCAAATTTCAGTATAAAACACTAGCTTCTATTACCAACCAAATCTTGATTACAGAAACATGCAGTGCATGACAAATGGAAATAACGTCTTTTCTAAAGACATTCAACTATATTTGATCAGTACGTTAGACATCATGGAGAGAAGAGAATTTGTTTTGTAAAGAGTGCAGAGTTAAGAAAACTGCAGATCGCATAGGCACAGACTACAATGGTGTAGTCTGATGGTGTCACGAGCAGGCTGATGTAGTATTTGTAGTAGACGACAGATTACCACAAAGGATCATCGACTGTTTGAGTAACCAGAAATATACCACATGCAAATTTGCATTAACTGCGTCAAGTCAGATATATACAATATATAATGGTAACATATAGCACAATCTCAAGAACTGACGATTAAGACATTGAAGTCACTAGAAAGTAAGAAAATGAAATTACTTAGTTTAACGTCCTACGGCTATGCTCTTAAGGCTAAATATGCCAGATAATTAATGAAAGTATTCGAAGAAGGAATTATTTTTCTACTTTCCCTACCGAAAATAGAACTGGAAACCACAAGCACAAAAGTCGCACGTGTTACTTGTTAGACCAAAATGAAGGACATGAAAGCCAACATTTGCCTAAGGGTAGAATATTGTATTTACATTTATTTGCAACAGTCTGCATACAGAAAATAACCTAGCTAGTTTCTTCATTAACTTTTCTAACAACTTGTAATAGTATTCAATAAATTCAGTATAGCATGCAAAACCGTTATCGAGTCACAGTGATTGAATTATAAATACTACGTATTTTATTTATTTATTTATTTAATAAGAATCTTCTGATACAGAAAATATGTTTTATAAAATGTTTGTTTACCACTATCTTTTGTAAAATGTTTTATTTTCATGAAGCAAGATTAAATATTCAACTTTTGCTAGTGTACTTTTCCCTTGTATAGTATAATATAGTATTTCCTAGTGTACTCTTTATAGACAACTAATAGTTCACGTTTTTATCATTTCTGTCCATTTTCCACCTATTGCTTGCAGAGACTATTCGCAGTAAATGTTTTATTATAATGTTGTTTCTTTTAAGTTTAGCCATATATTAATTAACATTTTAAATATTTATAAGTTTCCAATTTAGGTCACGATAATGCTCAAAAAAGACATTTTCTCATTTTACAAATTGTTTCCAATTTTAACAAGTTTAAAAGACATAATTCCTGAATTATTTGGAACTATTAAAATAGATTACAATGGAGAGGATAACATTAAAGAAAATTATTAGAACATTATTCTCTCTCTTTGTCTTGCATGGAGGTCCGTAATTCTAGTTCGAAACTGGTGTTCTATATTCTGTATTTTTGTCTCTCCTTTTCCTGTGGATGTTTGTTTCTGCGCTGTTGGACTTTTATATGAAACCTTTACATTACGTAATCTTTTCTTTCTTTCCATATGATGATGCTTTTTTGGGAAAGAGAAGAGAATCTGCTTTCCTTTGACACCTATTTCTTACTATTCGTCTTGTTTGAACTTCTTAAGTAAGATCATTTTGTAATTTTTTATGTCATCCAGTGCTCTCACGATAATAAATTTGTCATTCTTAACAATTTATTTTATTTTGTTGTTTGCAGTTTACCGCACTGGTATATTTGAAAGAAACTGAAGTTCGGACCATCGTTTCTAATTCTCAAAAACAATAACTACCCTGATTTTGGGTTGCCTACTATTGCAGGACAGGGAGAATGATAGGTGGGAATGCAGTTTTGGATTCGTCCATACATTGTTTATTTTTTACAGGTCATTACAAGACACAAAATGGGACAAGTATATTCATCAACTATGAATACATTATTATTGTTCATTTTGCCCGTCTTTGAATAAGGTCATTTTTAGACAACTAAAAATTGCGTGACTACTACAGTAATAGTTGCAGATAGCGACACTGAAAAATTTCCTACAATAATCAGCCTGGTAAATATTCCTAAATTTCGTTTGTCAAAATACATACCCCTTAAATTGACTCACGTAAAATTGCGAAAATGGGCCATATACGATCTTCTTCTTTAGGCAATGTAGGGCTAAAAATGAACAACGAAAGACCTGTGTTACCTTGTTATACATCAGCAGAAATGATGTGTAGTTTTAATTTATAGATGTATTTCATATTTTATACTCAGGGTAAAAACGAAAACTTGATCCTTTTCGTTCACTTTTACCCCGTTCGTTCAGCAATGCCCAGTTGACGATTTATTGCATTATTTGTTTTGTTTTTGACTTTGGATATCAAAACAACTACAAGACCTCTTGTTAGAACCTGTGGTACGATCACACTCGCATGTGAATGAAAGTAGAGTGAAATGAAGACAAAGAAGCATAAATTGGAAATTTATTCGCAAACTAATTTTATATCTGATAAAGTATATTCCCGCTGCAAAAACATTTGATAACAAATTAATCATATAATACTGAAAAATTAAAAGAATGTAGGCCTTTGTATGCATATAAAAACGAAAGTGACTATATGGCTTCGTAACTCTTGAACCATTTGACGGATTTTATTCAAGCTTTCAACGTAAATGTGAATCGTGCCTGGAATGGTTTTATCTGTTCACTGTTACTGGAGTGGAAGAGGCGAGAAAAATCTACAAACATGATCGCAAATGACCGATAATAGTGTGTAATACAAAGCTTTTACTGTATCTTTAAATGAACCATGACACTTCCAAAACCTTTCTAATAAACCTTGTTCCCTGTAACTTCAGCCACTGAGACGGAGATAGATATGTAAAAGCAGAAATAAAAATGAGCGTTACTACCTTTGCAACTTAATAAATGAAGAACCACCCTTGCAACATTTATCAAAATTTCGACATAAATGAGATTCGGCTTAGGATAGTTTCTATAATCTCATATTGATGGTGCATCATAGGGAAGAATGTTGGGAGATAAATTAAAATGATCTAAAATGACTGATATTAGTGTTGCATCAATAGTTCTCGGTCTTTGAAATGAACAATGAAACTTCCAGTGCTGTTCAAATTCAAACTCAGCTCAATTGGTATCGTATTGAGCTTTAGTTTCATATAGAAGTAATTGAAGATAAGAGACAATGATGTTGAATTTATAGTTTTCTTTATTCCTAAGTTGATTGTTGATAGTTTTGATCCCCTTTGTGTCCAAAATAAAACATATTTTATTCCTGCAAAGAACGGATATTCTGCTAGGTTTAGATAAAATAACCCAATTTTGAGAAAACAAATTATAATTATTTATGCGTTTTGTCGATTTGTATCGATATTTAACGAAATGGTAACGAATTGTTCCAATTTACAGATTTTGGTTGAGTGGAAATATGAAACGTATTGGTAATGGCAAACGAAAATATTACTATTTCTTTTAATAGTACAAAAAGAAGTAGAAAATTGTAAACAGTTCCGCAGTTGATAGGAAACAATGACATTTATATGTATCGCATATTTTATCACTTTTTCTTAAACACGGTACGTTCCAAGAGAGCTGAAGTATTTTCTGGACTTGATGTTGGTATTTGTATAGAGCGTAGACTGAGAAACCTTGTGTCAACCCTATGACAGAGAAAAAAATTTTTTTATCTTATTATACATCGGAAGTATCAATTTTGGAAATGATAAAAAATCCTTACTCCTTTCAGCAGGAATCGAACCCAAGACCCCCATTTATAAGGCGGACGCATAAGCTACTACTCTAAGACATCACTCTTAAAGCAGCGGGAAAGATTCAATGTGAGATATATTTAGCAAATTGCACACTTTTACGTTTCCTATGTTGTAATAACGACGAAATTCTCTCATTTCGATTATGATAAAGTGCTAAACTGTTCTGTTGAAGTAATGATCCAGGGAATTGAAATTTAAATTGAAGAAGAGAAGGACGTATAAACACGCAGACATGGAGAAGAACATTATCTTTAGAGGAATTGGAACCTTTATCTGAAACTCCTCTTGACTGGAAGCTGGTGTTTCAGACTACAGACTGATTTACAGAACGTTCCTCAGTAACTTAATTTTCCTATGTATTATCCGTTATACTTAATTCACTGTTTTTCCATTAATTTTTTTTATAACATTGACAAGAAAACAGAAACATCGAATACAATTAAAATCGAAAGGCTGTCCCACCGGAAATCGAACCCGGAGACATGTACACCTAACGCGCACGGACGCCCAGTAGACCAGCGGAAAGGGCAACCACTGCAATATTTTGAGTGGCAAACAACGGAGCATAATAAAATAGATGTTGTAGTAGGATGATGAGAAATAAATCTTCCAATTAAAAATTATATCAAATTGAAAATGTCCAGAGAAACTAATTACTAATGCGAATACTTTAACTCAATATTATTATTTGTATTAGTAGTAGTGGTAGTAGTGTTGGTGGTGGTTAACTGATGTTGTACTAGTTGGTGTTATTGAAATATCAGTGGTAGCAGTAATATTAGTGGATTTTGTTGTATGATTTAGATAATAGGAATTTATTTCCCTGCTTGAGTATCGATAATATGTTATATGAAACTACAGTTTAAAAATATTTTCGTGTATTTCATTATAATCATATTTCTTCACAAGGCATTAATTTACATTGTAGATTGTCGTGTTTGGTTTTCTTATCCAGTGTCCACGATATTGCGAGAACAAATATCTCCAAAGTAGGCATATGTAACGGTTGGCCCGCGAAGCCATAATGTGTAGTCCTCGCCCTTAATACTATTTGTGTAAAATTCTAGACAATTACTAGGAATCGTTCTTTGAAGATTCTAAGTTAATAATTAACCAAAAGTGTTTTATCCTTCAATACTACTAATGTAAATAAAGATGGTAGTTAAGAGTTTACAGGATGAAGGGTGAATGGTGAGAAATGAAAAGGAAAAAATGCAAGCAAAGAGGAGAACCTCTAAAAAACGAACGATCACGTTGTTTGCCCACCACAAAGCTCACGTGTGCGAGCTGGGACTGAATCAAGGACCCATCTATCCAAGGTGAACGTTCTGCCACTGATCTACCACTTCCTCTTCTGAAAACTAAATTTCGAATTTCATGAACTTCAACTTGAAGCGAAGCCATGATTAATGAAAGTGAAATATGATATACTGTATTTCGTGGAAGATAATGGGAGGAAGCGTCAGAAACTCGAGAAATCTCGCAGAAGAGATATTAACCATCAGAAACTCACAAAGCCGAGAATAAAACCAGAGACGCTTGCAACAGAGATGAATACTTCATCGTGAAGTAAGTGTTGAGAGCTATATTACCTTGTTCGTCAATATGACTTCCGAATGTTTTGAGTCAATGCCTCTTTAATTATATCTCTGGAGATTTGCAACAGCGACCGCAATAAGGCTCAATCTTTCTCATTGTCTTCTAAAATTTTGTACAAAATCCATCTTTCAACAGGTTTTATATTTACGGAGCAGGAAATATCACATAACTCATTTTATCTTGTTACGTCTAATTAATCTACTATGAAATCTTATTGAATTTTCAGAAAAAAAATCGGGTAACTAATGTGTAACGTTTAAGGCCCTAGTAAACTTTAAACATAGGCACCAAAAGATCTTTCAGAGACGATTCTTCCTTACATAATGGTAGGACCTAATGTTTGTGAAACAAACCCAAATGAAACAACAGTGCTTCATCATCCCTGAAGGCAATTGACATGCCAAAAACTTTCATATCATGAAATATTCTTGCGATTCTACTTATAGTGTTTCTTATGATACAGCGGCTATTACAGATATATATTTCAGACATAATTGCTAACATAAAATATAAGATGCCAAACAAACAAGACCGGTAGTTCCGCATGCCATATTTTCATAGATTTTAGTAAAGAGTATATCCACTAATGAAAACATGTACCTTGTAATCACAAAACCAACCAAATCAAAAGTGAGTTTCAGATTTTATCACGTTCGAATATTCATGAAATGACTATTTAATCAAGGATACTTTTCGCGTATTTATTATTGTTATTAGTGGACTTCATATTGCTTAATTATAAATATGTTATATAATAATAATTTTGCATCGCAAGTAGTGAAAACTCCTTAGCCAAGATTTATAGATTAGCGTTGTCTATTAGTATATGTACTAAATGAATACGATATAATGTAGCTGATGGTACGGTGTACTTTCTCTTATTCAGGTTCTTGTGGTTGTTGTCCGTATTATCTATAACAATAATGATGTCTGTGTCTTTGATGGAAGCTGTAGCATGGTATAGCAGTAACTATATTGCATCAGTGATGATAGTGGATGATACAGAAAGAAATTTATCTGTTCCTGCAGTATTCGTATGCGCTTTCAACAAGAGGTTTGTTAACTATTTACTTTTAACTATACTCTGAATCCAAATATTATTTTTATTATAAATATCATGTATTCATGTTGTAACTGAAGTGCAAACACTAAGGAACGTACGTCTAAAGAATATCGAATCATAGTAGTTTAATTTTACACAGTGTTTTGGCAACACTTCGATCTTCTTGAATTTCTTATTATCTCACTACCATGGATAAAATGTATTACATTCGCATATGATCAGCATATCATTTCTATACTTTTTAGGGGAATAAGAATTAAAAAATGAAAATACGTTGTTAGGGATTTCATATAAAAATCATCTACATCCAATATGTATTTCGATTTTCATTATAAATCAAATACACACTGGACTAACATATCACATGTTGCTTTTTAGAAGATTACAATTACAACAAATTAGAAATAAAGCAGTATAAAAAATACGAAAAACATAACAAGGCAAAACAAAAAATAGAAAAAATTGAGAAATGGAAAGGTACAAGAAAGAATGATATATGAAGAATGATACATTAAGAAATTTTTGTCTAATTTTCTCTTGCAGAAGCACCTCCTGAAGATTGTCTGAATCATCCAAGAATGATAAACTTAATAATATACCTATACATCAGGATGATTGAGTCATTCTTCGGGAGGTGATTCTGCAAGAGAAAACTAGACAAAAATTTCTTTTTCGTTATATTCAGGAAAGAGTAGCTCAGGAGGCTATCCATTGGTTAATTGCCTTTTGACCAGAATATTGTCAAAACATATGTTCATAGATGTTTAACTTATTCTATCCGAGGACTAACAGTTAATAAATGTACACCTGTATTTTCTTCATAGGATGGACAACATTTCTGACAATTGTTAGAAGTGAACAGGAGCATACAGGGAAGAATTACTTATCACTACTGAAAGCTAATTAGTTTAACAATTGCCAATATCTCACACAGTTATTATCGTACTACACATTGTTTCTATGAAATAAATATCCATACGAACTTCAAACAATATCATACTGCAGTGAAGATGAATGTGCATAAACTTGTTTCAAATAGCTTTTAATGATATCTTACCTGTCATTGTCCTCATAGCAAATGTTTAAATTCGCTGACAATGATAGAAATGCAAGCGTAGCAACCACTGAGCATAAGCTGGCAAATGTTCATGAAGTATTTCGAATATCATGAAAGATATAATGTAGAAGTTACTCCATAACATGCACGTCATGAAAAGGGGTACAATACACCCTACAAATTTAAAAGTCTAGAAGTATCGGGACGTCTACTGTCCAATTAGCGGTGTGAATCTTAATGATAGAACGTACAACATCCTTCGCGCAAGACGTAACATTCTAAATGTAAAACCATGTTTATCTATAAATTAGAGTATTTTGTGTACATTAGAAGAACAAAATGTTCTGCTAGTGGAAAGAGATAAACTCTAGTGTTAGCGCAGAAGAAATGACGTTGGTAGGAATGGCAGGACGAGGGCTCGGTACGAAAGACTGTGCGAAGGAGCCATCCGGAAGGACGTAGGCTTGTACGTTCTACCATTAACAAATCTGTACACAACCATGCATTACTCGCATGTGCTAAAGTGCTAATGAGATATTTAAGAGCAATGCCCGAAACTTGTTCTCATGAAATACAAGCACACTCCAGTTAGTGGTTAAGACAAAATGTTTTATTCGATAAGGTAATCACCAAGATTATCAAGCCGTATTAATGCTAAAGCAGTGTTGATGATAGGAGACAATAGAACCACAGCGGTTTTCCCAATACTTTGAAGTAGTATGTAGGTTTCTGGTTCCATCTTTCCAAAGGTAATCTCATCCATGAACAAAACTAAATACAGAAATTTCGCAATTGCGATTGCATGTAGTATAAATCAGCTACGAAAGAATTACATTCAACTCACTGGTTGCATGCCTTTCACTCACACTCAGATATTTATCTACAGCTCGTAATACGTGACCCTCTATAACTAGTGTACATAATACGGTTTCCTACCGTCGATATATACGGACGTTGTGTGGCATTTTCCCAGAAGTTCCGATATATGGCCACAAATATGATGTGTACAGTGTGTTGTCACATAAGAAATCGTTCGTTATACAGCCATGCTGTTTCCTCCCTTATCCCATTATCTTTCTCATACCTAAAAATCCTGTCCACCTGTACGACTCACCAACCATACAACAAACACGCAAGCTTAATTACACTGTTCCACTCTTCTGCGAATACTGATGTAATCACCGTAAGAACTTCCTGACACCAGATACACTTATCTCCCTCTAATCCTACTACTAACACGCTAAGATCAATCGCGATTTGGGTACCATTTACTAGAATCACTTCATAATGTGCTTACCAGATGCCATCTTACAAAATGCGACCTCGCATAATCCTATTGGTATTTTTGATATATCAACGTTATAGTCTCCAAAATCACACGAAAAATAATATCTGGTGTACGCAATGCATGCGTAAAATAAGAATGTGATATTTTGAAAAATAATGAGGGTGAAAATATTTACCAATATGCGATGAATATACCACAAATAACCCAGAAGTCTCCCAAGAGTAAGACGTAATTCAAACATTTTGTAACACATCATTTTTTACCGTAAGAGATTGGTTTGTAGCTTATTCGCTTCAAAATAAAACACATTTTCGAACTGTACAATTTACACGTTCATTTGATGTACATGAATAATGTGATTCAAGAAAAATTGATTTTTTTAACAAAATCAATTTTCCAAACGTTTAAGCCTCTGTGTTAACGTATAAATCCCTAAATCGCTTCAAAAATACTGTCATAAAACGGGTACACTGTCTGATGGTCATGATGACGACTTAGATATGTGTTCTTGGAACCAACAAAACCTTTCAGACGGCATTTGCGAGAGAACAAAATAACTCCGTACGTTGCACTCTTGAAGGTCAAACAGATGATGTCATGATTCCACCAAATGTGTTTTGATTAGATATAGGACCGAACAATAAAAATCCAGCCGTGATATATGTTAAATGGCGTTTGAAAGCAATACAGACTGATGGTATATTTATTTGTACATACTATAAATCCTGAAAGGGTTAGTTGTATGATATTAGAGCAAAGATATCCAATCTGAGGCATACGTATCACTTCCGCCCCACTGCGCTGATTCATGTGGAATAATTTCAGCAACATGTATCTATTTATTGTGGCTACAATTATATCCTTTTCTGTTAATTCATAGTATAATCTTATACAAAGACTAGTACACTCTCGTTAAAATTTTCCTTATTCATGGTACCAGAAGAATTTCCCCAAGGAACTTCTGGTGTATTCAGTAGAAAGTAATTGTGGGAGATATTTTGATAATGAGCGGAGATATGAGTCCTATGAGGACTTACCGGAGGAGGAAGAATTTGTTTCCCAAAATAATCAGTTGATATTCGTATTTTTAAGTTTCGTGTATGGTCAGTTTCTAATCGGAGAAAATTTCTTCCTGAATTGCTAACGGCCACTAATCATAAAAATGTTCATTTTTGCTTTGATCCAAGGTATATTTTATTCAGATTGTTGGATCATTTGTTGTTGGAAATCAGATAAGGTTGCTTTCACATCCGAGTCATATGTAACTATGAACATTGGATATTACACAATTCCCCATATGAGAGATTCACACATCCGAAAAGAATTATCTATCATTAGTGCAAAGTAGTTCCATTCATGCAAATTTACAACAGCAATAATTTCCCGAGTTACCAGAAACTCTATAAGATAATCAAAAGGGCCTTCGTTGTATATGTATCGCATGTTTATCTATATTATCTGTATATTTTTACCTTCAGTACCCTATAATATAAGCTGCTAGTGTGATCATATACTTTCAATGTTTCATTAGAACAATCGTACATTTTACATCTCGAAAATAACTTTAAATTTGCCATCTGTAATATTATCTAACATGCACTGATATGTTCGCGTAACATATAACCTTGCAAACCCCGGTGAATGGATTTACTTGCTGTGGGAAGCAAGAAAACAATTTCTATTTTGCAAGCAAAGAAAAACTTCGCACTTTATGCATCTAATTCTTGGTCTTTCTTTGCATTTTTTAAACCTATATCGATATTATGATTTACCAGGTACATGCTCTGGCCAGTGATTTACTGAATCATAACTTACGTGATATTCAGGCATAGTCATAACATTTTGTTCTCTTTTTCACAAGAAACACATTACTTTTACTGTTACTTGGCCTGTCAACTTTGGGATTAGGTGTCACGCTTTCTGGGTCAGACGCTAACAAAGAATTGGCAATGTCTGATCTAAACTCTAACAGATCAAGAACATCTTTTTTTGGTGTACCTGCAAGCTTACAATCTCTTTTATACAAAATCCAACAATTTACAACAGCAAAATCCCTGAGCGTCATCTACACATAATGTAAACGGACTACGTGTAAACATCCTTAAATGACGTAGTTCGTTGAGTCAGTGCGTCACGAAATTTAAGATTTTAGAAATCATCAAGCTTTAAATATAATTAATTGAAATTGATTTTGAGACAGATTAAAAGCTCACATCTTCAGCAACGTCATAGTACTATATGGTCATACCTTTATAGAACCTTATATGCTTACAGTACTACATATATGTATATATAATTAATCATTTAAAAACTGCAGCGTTTCAATGTGACATTAGTGAATTGCTAATAGCTTAGGTTAATTCAAGTTATGTTTGGTTTAGTTCGCTTAATAAGACTACACAGGTTTGGCACGGCGGAACATCTCGGAAATTAACTAAAAATTCAAACAATTATATTGTGGTGTAGTTAGAGATTAGCAAATTGTGTCTTTGGTCAAGAAGATTGAGAACCACTGCCTCAATCATTTATTTTAATTAGTGACCCGTTTCCTTATGACTGAAGTACATAATCCTGGGACGATTAAGTGAAAACTAATTTACTGCATCTAGAAAATGCTGATATCGTACATTACGTTACCTATCAATCGCAATACCTATACGACAGGTGTGGTTCGTTTGACATTTAGCGCAAAATGCAAGGCCGAAGTTATTCGAGACATGGGTCCACAGCTTCCTAATCGCATGAATTTCCACCAAGTTCTAGTCCACGGGGGATGAGGAAGATATCCCCTTTTGTCAAGTTATTTCCCCAACTCCCAAAAGAATGTTTGCCTTGTCAGGAAAATATTTTTCCTCAATTAATATTTATATATTACATCACTGAGAAGTAAAATGCTTTGATTGTATATCTGAAACATCACACCGTTCCTCGTAAAAATCTTCATTACGAAGCCTAACCAAACAACTGCATCTCCCATCCCCAAGGGAGTATACACAGTGCCAAGCAAAACAAAACCACAAAAGTGTGCGCAACTGTGATCAAAACATTCTCAATTTAGGTAGGAGACATGTTGAAAGTCAAACAAATAAAATGAGAATTAACCTTCAAAATCGTAGACAAACTTTACTGTATCGAAATCACAAATCTCAAATCTTTCACGCAACATCTTGAGTCCCTCAAGACTCGAATCTGGGACCATTGTTTTTTATTTTATTTCAAGTCAGGATATATCATTTATTCAGAATTTCTTGTAGCAAAATGTGTCTAAGAAATATCGTTAGATTTCAGGAAGAGAAACAAATAAATAATTTTTGCTATTGTATTCCAGTATTTATCTAACACATATCGACTCTTTTGATCCTTATTTCTCATATTCCAGTGTCACGGGCTATATTTTCGTGACCATTCTATATACTCCTTGGTCTTTAGTTCAATTCTTCTTAACGTTATTGGAAACAAAATTTTATCATTACCTTCTTTGTTCTACATATGCATTTCTTATAGGAACAACAATCTTAATGTTTGATTGATTTTTCCTTTAAATTGTCCAATTTACCTCAAGGATTGAGTGATTCAAGAAGAGAGAAAATATGAAGATAACGGTTGGATGACCATTCTAGTTTGGATCTTGATCCCTATATCCCCAGACATAATTTAATCTGTAGTATCTCATGTTTCTCTGCCTTCTGGCCGGGAAACAGAGCCGCGAGACCAGAGAGTAGGTATATTAAATATAACACTTATATTCAATTTTTTGTCCAGTTTCTTTATTCATACCTATCAGCTGCGAGATGGAAAGAAAATGCAAATTCATAGCTAAGTTATTATTCTAGAAGATGCGTCAGTCAGAACTACACAATGGGTGGATCCTGGTGAAAAAGAACATATACTTTGAATTTAGTGAAATTGCTAGAATGGTGACGAATCAAGGTTCTTGACTATGTGTTCTTGACTATGTATACCATATCCTTATATTTCAACGAATTACTGAGTAAGTATGCAAGATTAACACCAGGCTGCAGAGCCTCTAGTGTTAGCACACAACTTAGTCACGTCGTCATAAAGCCTTCGTAATTTTTGCGAAGCAATTGAATATTTTCTTGGGGACGGAGGAAGAAAAAATTGAATATGAACCATTTTTTACTTTATAACTGTATTTTGTAAACTATAATATATAGGGTAAAATAAGAAATTGTTATACTTTAATATGGAGCAAGGAAACATGTTTACGTTTAACCGTAAGTATTGTGTAATTGAAATACTGAAAAACAGGAAAGTGTAAATGTTGACTGTAGAAATAAAAAAGCTTTTTCTTCAGTTTGCGTCGCAGATCACATTGTTCATTTCACACTGTTCTATTCTCCCCAGATATTACACTGTGCCAGTGGTTGCTGTAATTGGTGATCATTGTTCTTTTGCCAGAAGAACAAAAGAACAGATTTTTTGAGCAACTGTGGGACAGCGACCATTGGCATTTACCTATCTTACGTTTGTATCACAGTTTAGAAAGCACACCGCTCTATGTTTCCCACATGTTGCATTGTGACGGTGGCTGCAGTAATTGCTGGTGATTCTTCTCTTTTCAATACAAAGGGAACAAATTGTCCTTTCACCTGCGCGACAGCAACCAGTTTAATTTACAGGCATTCGGAGATACTCGGAAATCATCATACGTAAGTTTCTCTGCATTGAAGATGTTTGCAAGCGGCTTTGCATGTATGGAGTTGGCAGTTCCATGCACTTCATCACTTTCATCAAATAATGTACGATGTTACTCTTCATGTTCGTTGCCATAATAATCTGAAAATTTCTCATTCAACAACTATCTTATGCGGTCGATATAGCGCTCTCCTTCTGCATCTTCCATTACACAGATAATACCCAAACAGCCACCAGTATATACGCACTCAAGAATCACTAAAATTAGAAGAACAACTTATACAGTACAAAACGTAAAGTAAAAATATACCTTTGCCAAAAAGGCCTTCCTAAATTGTACAACGTTCTGCTCAAATGAGACACATACATCCCATCTAGGCAGCAGGCAAGTTAGTAATGATACTAAGATACTGGGGAAATGGCAGCGATCGGGAACAAGGTTTTCACGTTCAGCGTTTTTGCAAATGGCACGTCGTAAAATTTACGAAGGATTTGTAATCCGAGGTTAAGTGAAAAATAAACTTCTCTCACTACTTTTACATTGAATCTATTAAACCTGAAAGGACTGGGGTGGTTTATTATTTTATACCGTATATTCACATGTATATGAAATTAATGAGAAAGTACGCAAGATGATGAGAGCTACTCCGTGGCTAAGCGGTTAGCGTACGCGCCCTTAGCGCGGGAGACCCGGGTTCGATTCCCGGCGGGAGCTCATGTGGTTCGGATTCCACGTTAATCAGTAGGTCCACGTCTCACATAGCCTCGCTGCTGAATGGGACGCTAAACTAAAATTCAACTCAACTCAGTACGCAAGATGAATTGAAAGTGAATGGCGAGGTTAACTGCTTTCACTATTTATGCACATTTACTCTTCTGTATGCATAGTTCCCTCCTTCTTTCAGCAGAAAAATGTCTTCTAATATAATGTATAACTTGCATCTCTCGAAAATCATACACGTGAGGGGAAGTATTAGTAATAAACAACGACGACTAATGATTTTAATCCCTGTTTCTTTGTAACAATCTAATATATATATATATATATATATATATATATATATATATGTGTGTGTGTGTGTGTGTATGTGTGTGTGTGTGTGTGTGTGTGTGTGTGTGTGTGTGTGTGTGTGTGTGTGTGTGTGTGTGTGTGTGTGTTTGAGTTTTATGTCAAACCCTGATGTCAGCTAGGCTTAAGGAAACGATGATGAAGAGACAAGAATGAAATGGTGGAATGAAGGAATTGGAGAAATTCTGGGAAAAACTCACCTACGGTACTTGTCCACCTGAAAGTTCACTTGGCTTAAGCAAGGATCGAATTAAGGACCCCACGCCCAATAGGTGAACGTTCTACCACTGAACCTTCGCGGCCGCAGATAAAAAATGAATGTCAATCCTCACGTAGTGGTCCGTTAATTTTCTCCGCTAATTATTAAAATACTATATTTTATAACATATTTACTAAGAGCAATTATGGTTTAATTTCGTAACATTCGCTGGAACTAATTAAATATGCTTTATGTTTTCCTAACAATTTAACTTTTTCGTCCTCTAGTCCGTGTAGTTGAATAATTGAGGGTCCTGTTTCCAAATAAAATTTCCCTAGTAAAAATATATGTCTTTCTAGAGAAATGTAGCATTTCCATATTAAACTATTACGGCATATTCTCAAATATGAGAATTTATTTATTGTAGACTCCAACCTCAAACTTGTCAGCCCCAACATTAGATTCGGAATCAGACACATGAATACTTCAGCTCTGCATTTTCCAGTGTTGTAGTTATGCCTGTTTTTTGTCTTAAATAATTCTATATCATCCACATTCTAGGTGGTTGTATTTCGGAAACCGTTAGGCTGATTCCTCATTTAGTTTGCTAAACCACGGAGGTGGTGTGTTCTAGATTTGAAACCAAGGAGACGGTGATGGAAAATATTCCTACTATTTCCAATGTCTTCTTCCAGAAGGATAACTCTAGTTACTATCAGAATATCATAAGTTAGATGCGCTGACAACAGTTGTCAGGTACAAATCCAATTGGACACTAGCAGTTAGGTTTGAGATGATGATTTCATTTTCACATATTTTGTGCAAGTTAATTCTAAGTTTTGTGAACTCTTTTCGCTCCGTTTTTTTAAGTGATCGACCCCGTTGAAATAAATCATTCTTGTAGTTTTTCATCTCGGTTAACGTGAGTGACAAATAATCAACATCGTAGATCGGAGTGTTCATAAAATTTTCGGGACTTTGGGAGAAATATTCGTCAGGGTGAAGTTTACTAGTGGGCACTAAATTGTCAACGAATACATGAATTTCGGCGTGGACTTTGGTGTAAATCTTTACAGGAAGAACTTATCGGTTTGCTCCAAACAACAGAGCTGAACTTAGCAACATTTGGCTTCTAATTTTACGTGATAAGATAGTGTAGAAGTAACATGTGGGCTTGTGAGTAATAGAGATAATCAAAATAGGTTCAAATCCTTTTCAAGTCAAAGATTTTTTACAAAGCAATTGTGAAGAATCGAGAGTAGTTTCTTATAGTGAACGACCAAAACTTAAGAAGGTGCAGGCAAAAACCTGTATCATGATAGAGACGATTTAATTCGGAAAGTGCAAGCGAATTAACAGGACATTTGAAACACTTCATTGATCTGCAGTTTATACATTTTCTATCATAGTTCTCAAAAGGAAACACTACACAATTTGTTAAACAAACTTTGGGCAGAACAATGTATGGACTAGTGGGAACGCGACAGATTTCCAAATGGAAAATCTCAGTTCGACCCCCGTAAGGTAATATCATTTTTTCGTATCGAATAATGGCTGCAAACAGATATCCATCTAAGGTTGGAAACTTACTAGACCTTACTGACGGGAATCCGAATAAAGTTTGTGCGTTCTTCATCATACACTGTAATGATATGTAGGTTTCTATTTATATTCCTCTTTGTCTTTCTCACTTTCTTGATGTTTCTCTATCTTGACTTTGCATCTTTCCCTTCTCTCTCTCTCTCTTTCTCTTTCTTTCTTTTTTTCTCTCTCACACACTTCACGTCCATGTACTTGTTCCACAGTTAAAACCGAAACAGAGCCCAATCAATTTGGTGTGGAAAATCTAGTTAACTCGGAATTTCGGCGTTATGTTTTTCGTGCTTTAGGGCTAACATATACAGTCCTAGCCAACTGTCAAATAAATACTGTTTAATCACAAGAAAATATGTATATTTTTTATATATTCCCTTTTAGCGAGTATTAATCGAATCAGCGGGTCAGTGCAGGTTCGAATCCTCAACCGAATCTTGGTCGATAAGTTAACTCTATCACATGACTGAAGCGATGACCCCTTTCACCTCTAACGTGTTCACTTTGCGTGGGAGTTCCGGCTTCGATTCCCGGCTTGAGCTTATGGGATTCGGCTTCTACGTTAACCAGTAGTTCCTCGTCTCATGTAGCCTCACTGCTAATCGAGACGTTAAACTGAAAATTAATTCAACTCTAACTTGTTCATTCTATCTGTGTGAATTACAACGTGATATCCACAATAAACGACATCAAGACTGGTGTTCGGAAGAAAAAAATCTTCCGAAATGAGCAGAAATCCTTTTTTTGTTTTTCTCGTTTAATTTGTATTAAGAAAGGAATTTCTATATATTTTAATTGTCCTGGATTTGTTTAGGATACTTTACTACTAGGGGAGTCATGTATTATTTTTTAGTTGAAACAAAATCCTATTCCAGTAAAATATAAGGTATATAAACAAGACTGTTACATACTGTATGAATAGAACTAGTTGTAGGGAAAAGAATTTACAAGGAATCTGTTAGAATGTATTTATATAGTTTAATACTGTGGTCTCAATATGATCCCTCATCCCAAAATTTGTGATTGTTTACAAAGGACGATTTTGGGGAGAGAGGAGGAGTGTGATTCACAATGTTTGCCATTCGGGATATAAGTGGTATGTGGTTCGGATCTTCGAAACTTAGTTTAGTATATGGATCGCAATAAACAGTTTGATGTTTCATACACGTTTATTTTAGGTATTTTTATAATTTAGGCGTTTATTTTTTAGCTCGTCGAATTGGAAGAACTCATTCCACCGGAAGCATCACCCTCTCTCTCCCTCTCTCCCTCTCTCTCTCTCTCTCTCTCTCTGTCTCTCTCTTTCTCTCACTGTATGCATATATATGAAGAGAGCGGAAGAGAGAGGAAATTTCGAACTGAGGGTATTTTTTTTTCTGTCAGAGTGTGATGATTGGCAAAAGTGCATGGAAATTTTGAGATATTTCTTACCTGATGGTCTATGCAAAAGGTACATTTCTCAAGAAATGTTATTTTGTAGAGACTCACACATGCAAAATTCAGGAAAATTTCGTTTTTCCGATACCGCCTTTTGATACATACCCCTGATTAGATATATCTGCTTCCTCGTTTTCATTGTTTCAGTTCTCTAATAAATGTGGCTGGATGTTTTACCTAGTTTCCACATAACATATTAAACTGGTAGGACGCTCTCTTTTGCCACTTCTCATGTGCTGTATGCATTATTAACAAATATAAAATAATACTTTATGTATTGGATACGTACTGACTCCTTTGGATTTATAATTAAGCGTCTTAACCACTACACCAAGATCGCTGCTTTGTAAGTTTTTAGTTGTGACATATTTCTTCGGATTTGTATTTTGTATTCCCACTTCAACAATTTTTCCTCTTTTTTTCTTCGTTTACCAGCTCCTTCCGGATTTCTCTTTCGATGTCGTCCTTTATTCACAACATACAGTTTTCGTATTCACAGTTTTTGCCCCTCTTGAGTATCCCTTACAGATTAGGCTCCTCTCCTTAACCTCCTCTACATTTCTGATTGATTTAATTCTAATATTCTTCACGGTTATAACGCAGGAATATCAGACTCAAAAAATATATCTGCATTTACGTTTCTGACAGAGACTACGTGTAAGTGCATATAAGCTATGTATTATGTATGTATGGCAACTTCTGGAATAATAACATGAGCTTATAGTTCGTAATATATGACCCTTCATCTATGGGACGTCCGCATACAAAAAGGTATGAACTATATTTGCTTATTGCCAGGTTAATACTTTTAATGATGGCATTTTTATATATTTTCTTTTACAAATTTCTCTTGTTTTTGCTTTTCTTCTACTACTACTAACTAACTAACTAACTCTATGGCATATGTAACCCGGAGGTTCAATGCCGCGTTCACAAAAGCTCTCCACTGACTTCTATCCTTACCCAATTGGATCCAGTTTCTACTTTGTATTCCAATCTCAGCGAGATCCATCTTAATATTGTCCTCCCATCTACACCTAGGTCTTCCAAATGGTCGTTTTACGATTGGTCTTCCAATCAGGACTTTGAAAGCGTTTCTACTTTCTTCCATTCTAGATACATGACGTGCCCACTTAAGCCTCCTAGACTTGACGACCCTAACAATGTTGGGTAAACCATATAAATTATGTAGTTCCTCGTTATGGAGTTTCCTTCATTCCCCATTCTCGTTCCTCTTGGGTCCGAATATTCGTCTCAGGATCTTGTTCTCAAATACTTTTAGTCTACGTTCTTCCCTCAGAGTAAGCAACCATGTTTCGCAACCAAACAGAACAACAGGCATGATTATCGTTTTGCATAATTTAAGCTTCAAATTCCTCGACAGAATTCGCGACGACAAGAGATTTTGAACCGAATAGTAACACGAATTCCCTGCTTTTAGTCGACATTTAATTTCTTCGTGAATATGATTTTCATCTGTTAATATTGATCCTAGATATTTGAAACTATCCACTTTATGAAAAGTATTATTTAATATTTTAACGCATCCATAATTTGCTGTATTTCGGTCCCGACGCACTTCCATGTATTTAGTTTTCTCTGCATTTACTTCTAAACCCATGTCCCTGCAAGCGTTTAATAAGATCTTTGCATTTCTTTCTATTGTTCTAATATCATCCCCTATTAAATTTCGATCGATTTCGTCTAAATCCGCACTGATAATCTTCAATAATTTCATCTGCGTATTGGGTCAATCTTGCTAATAGAATATTTGAAAGGAATTTATAGGATGTTGACAGAAGAGAAATGCCTCGATAATTATTACAGTCAATTTTGTAGCCTTTCTTGTGAATTGGAACAATGATTGATTCTTTCCACTCTTGTGGCAATTCTTCCTTGTTCCAGATAAGGAGAATGAGTTTGTGTATCCCGTTCCACAATTTTTCGCCTCCAGCTAAAATTAACTCAGCCGGAATTTCATCTACAGCCGGAGATTTGTGTTTCTTTAATTTCTTTATAGCGATTTCTACTTCTATTCGGTTATGTTCTGGAATATATGGTTCTGCGGTGTGTATCTCCTTTTCTCCACGCACACTAGTGTTTGGTTGCGTGTTAAGCAAATCATCAAATAAATCTTTCCATCTATTTAAGATGGTATCCGTATCAGTGAGAACTGTACCCTCACATTTCTTTAACATACAAGCACGAGGTTGATAGCCTTTCTTAAATTCGTTGATCCCCTTAAACATGTCTGGGATGTTTTTATTTATCTTCAAGTTCCTTAATTTTAGTTTTCAGAAAATCGCGTTTCTTTGTTCTAAAAGTTTTGGAAGTTTCCCGCCTGGTATTTTTGGAATTTCTACTACTACTACTATTACTACTACTACTACTACTACTACTACTACTTATTATTATTATTATTATTATTATTATTATTATTATTATTATTATTATTATTATTATTATTATTATTATTATTATTATTATGTATGTGTCTTTCCTTGTCAGATATGCAGGCAAAAATCTCTGAAACTTTATTGGTTTAAGTAAACTATGAAAGGGTACCTCTTTCGCCCTCCACAATGGGAATGCATGGGTGATTGTATGAGAAAGAAATGTGAATCTCACTTGTTTCTTAGAAAGATTCAGTAAATACATCTAATACTATAAACACTATAACCGAAAAGTTAGTCTTTAACAACTGATAAAAGCTACCATTGTGTCTGTACAGGTGCCCTCAACTATAATATTCCATTATAAGCGTAAGAAATTACATCTTAAAACACACGCCCATCGAAATCTAAAAAAAATGATATGTTTAAATTAGTGAAAAGTACTAAATAAATTATGTGTTATTAGTCAGTTTTAAATCTTAATGTTGTGTTTAATAAATTTGATAAATCTTTAAATTTAGATCTAGCTGTGAGAAGATAATCAAATCATGTAAATTGGATGGATTTCCATTTAATTGCTGCGAGCAGTTCTTATATATCAAAGTACATGCTCCAAAAAGGGAATGTTATGTCATAAATTCTCTTCAAACGAAGTAAGTTTAAATTGAAATTTCCTTTAATACAAATTTCCTTTAATAGAGCGGAATTAATGAATATATTAATTAAAATGTAATTTATGCTCTAAATATGTTTTATAGATGTAAATCCTTAGAAAAAATGTCCACAATATGATTCGCAAAAAATGTTCAATATTGTTTTATTCCAATGTTATATCATAATTTGGTTATAATTAGTGACTAAGTGAAGCAGATCAATTAGTGGTTCCTAGTAAAATTCAATCCTGGTCCATGTTAATATAAAAATAGGAATACTAAAAGGGAAATTATATATTTGTGCCATTGTTTAATGATAGTGTATGAGATTAGTCTTTTTGGGGATACTATAAATGACTATGGATCTGAGAGTTGTTTACTAGTGCTATAAAAGTAAATATATTTTAAGTTATAATGCTCTTTTTAGTTAAACGCAAGATAAGTAATAATAACCAAATATCAGAAACTTTATTTTGTTAAAGAAAAGTCATAAATTATACTAGGTATGTTTAAAACATAGTAGTCTCAGAGTAAAAAATTCTCTCAGTATCTACAGTTTGATACGTGCCTAATCTGATCAATATTGTGAATAACAAACTAGAGTGAGTTTATGATAAATATAGCAAGTTCTAGATTGTAGTGGTGGCCAATCTAAGACCATTCAAGAAGCCACAAAAATCGTCCTGAAAATGACAGTAGGAAACCAGGGAAATTACCATCACTACATAACGGAATTAATCGAATTTAGGCCAGGTTCCTCCTTCCGCTTCCTGTTAAGTCACTCCAATACTTTCCTACTTTGTTCAGGTGTTTAATGACCATTGAATTAGCATCCTCATTTACACTCCAGAGCTTACTACAAGACGATATCAAAGCTACGCTGAGCCAATTACATGGCATCATTGGATGACAGTTGTAGAATATTATATATGTTCGATAGTTCGAACCTTGTGCCAACGTGGAGCTGCCACAAGACATCCTTTGAATTATGCCGACATGTGTCGAACAAAAATATGAAAAGTGTAAAAATAAAACAAAATAAATGTTGTAATGATTATGTTACAAGAAGAACAAATATTATTAAAAATAATGTATTATGTATTAGTGAATTTTCGTTTGTAATGAGTAAATTAGACTGAGTAAATCGATTGTAACTTTATATCGGCGCGTAAATGAGATGTACAAAAATTATCTGAGTTTGGTGACCTGTGAAAATGAGCCGGAAATTAGTTAGTAACACTGCTTGTTCCTTGTAGTATGTGGTTCTTTGGTTGAACATTTAGTAGGACCGAGGAAGAAAACGGAATCGGAGAATTGTCAGCAGAAAGAAAGAGTGAGTGAATTCTGTCTAGCTTGAATTGTAACCGTAGCGCGTTGGCTCATTTAAATAGCCTATAATTTCCCCTCGTTTAGTTGGTTATATGTTTAGTATAATTTATTAACCGTGAGGTATTTAGTGGTTTAACTCGGCTTTTATTGGGAAGAAAATTGGGCTCTGGTCTGGCTTGAGACTTGAACAAACAGTTTTGGTGGAACGTAGGTAAGGAATACCGTAGTGTCTTATAGTGTCATTCTTTCTCTTGTTTGTTAGTATTGAAAGCAGCTTAGGTTGATATTTTTATCCCTAACTAACGAGCTTTAATTACCTTAAGATTCAACTTGCAGAAGTTTGACCCCGCTTCACGGTTCAGTTTGACCACGTGCGTTATTACTTTGAAGCTGCTTTAGAGCTGAAATTTTGTTATAATTTGGTTGATATCAGGTAAATTTAAATATTATTTTGTTTGTTTGAATTGATTTTTCGCGATTAACTTGCAATGGTTTCAGTTCGGTTACGTTTTGCTATGTTAATAATAACGGACTCATTTTTCGGTTTAATTCCATTATAAGGTGGGGTAAATATAGTATAAGTGGTTGAAAATAAGCTAGAATTATAACGTTTTTCAAGGGTGTGTTGCAGTTAGGATTGTTATTGACGCAAATCTACTCAACAAGCTTATTTGTTAGAGTTTGAACATTTAAACAATTTTGAGGATTCTAACCGTTCAAACTATCTTTGGTTCAAGTTATAGAGTTAAAATAACGTGGTTTGTTGATTTCAAGCACAATTTGAAAAAGTTGATTTTTTTATAAAAATCTTGCTTTGTACATTTGGGGACAAAAAAGTTAAGTTTGCAGGATTGGATATCCCCCACTGAAGGTTGAAATTAATGGTCAATTTTCAATAAACAAATAATAAAATCGAATTTTTCGAATTTTTGTGGTCTTTTGGAGTTAATATGTATGATATACTTTTTGTAGTATTGTTCGTATATTTTAGCAAATTTTGTGAAATTTGAATGATCTAAGTTCTATCAAATATACATTAATTTCATTGTTACTCAGCAAATTTGTATTGAATAATTTGTGTGTTCAATTGAACCTTATTAAAATATTGATCATAATACATAGTTAACTTCTAGAATAATTTTTTTTCTGTAATGAATATTTCATCCTTTATATTACGTATTAATAATTGTTGAACATGTGCTAATGTATTAATGCAATCTGGGCTTAAAATTATTTCCAGTTTGGCCGTGTTTTGTGACCGAATCTTTTTGTAAAGCCGTTGTGGCTTGAACTTTGATTTTTTTCCCTTTCGGCGAATTTAATATTCGGGACTGAATTCGGGTCTGAATCGCTGTGACGTCCACGGGAGTGTTACGAGACTCCCCCTGTCGAGCTCCACTCAATTCCTCATTATAAAATTGAGTAAATTAATTGCGGTTAGTCGTTTTAATTATTAATATTTGAAGTCATCTCGGTTTATACGGCTTTACTCTGAAAACATATAAAAGGTAATAGTTGAGGTGGAAAGTTTCTGCTGCATATTTGTCGGTTTATTTAAATTGTTTCTCTTTCGTAATATTAGTGAGCATAGTTTAGTAGTTAATAGTAACGTTTTATTTATATTTGTTATTATTGTTAAATAATACATGGTGGGATTGGAAAGTTTTAAGACAGTGGCAACACTCCAGAGGAGTAATAAATATAATGTCCCATTAGCATGGAAACGGTGGCTTGGTGTGTTCTTGAGACATGTTGAAACATGCACCGAGATATCTTTATTCAGTACCACGTAGCAACCAGTTATGTGCGGGCGTGTGTGTGTATCTTGGCGGACTTTCGAGTGTGGAAAATGGATGAAAAAGTGGAACAAGGCGTTTGGGTGAAATTTTGTTTTCAAACTGGAAAATCTGCTTCGGGGATTTACGAACTCTTAAACACAGCTTCTGGAGGCAAATGTCTGAGCAGGTCAAACGTGTTTATCTGGTTTCAGAGATTCAAAAATGGTCGCAAGTCAATAGAGGGTGACCCGCGACCTCGCCGGCCTTCAATATCAAAAACTAATGAAAACATTGCGAAAGTTAGCGATTCAGTGCGCTCGAGCAGTAGACTTACAATTAGAGAGATGGCTGAAGACCTGCATTTAAGTTTCTATGCAGTTCAGTCAATTTTAGATGATGACTTCAACATGCGTTGAGTGTCCGCGAAATTCATTCCAAAAGTGTTGTCACACGAGCAGAAACAACACAGACTTGAAGTGTCCTAAGAACTGTTTAAATAAGCCGAAATGAACTCAGATTTTTTGAATTCCCCATATCTGGCCCAGCAGATTTCTACCTCTTTCCTAAATTAAAATTGTCATTGAAAGGAGAGAGATTTGGCTCAATTGAGGACATTCAAGCAAATACGGAGAGAGTGCTTCACATCATCACGGAAAATAATCAGAAATACTTCCAGAAGTGGAAACGCCGTTGGAATTAGTGTGTTTATTCAGCAGAGGACTACTTTGAAGGAGATCCATCACAATAGCCTGTAAGTACTGCCATTTTCAAATTACAAGCCCAGTCGTAAAACTTTCCAATCACACCTCGTATTTAAATGTTGTTGAGTTTACAAAATATTTTTTGAAAGTGTTGATATTTGCGAATTTGTTATCGAAAATTACTTCTTCCGCGAATGATAATATTAGCTTTAATATGCCTGATGATGAATCGAGTTATCTGATAGTGCATTAAACTGGTCTTTTTGGAATTAGTAATAGTTTTGGTAGGATTGATATGAGTTTAACTTCTATTAAAGATATGAGTTAAACACCGATACAGAATTAGTTACTTGTACCGTGTGCAGATAGGCAATTCTAGAACAGAGACTGTGAGGGAGTTCACAATAAGTGTATTGTTCCTCAAGCTTCGGTCCCCTTTAGTAATGACGTTAATAGTCATAGACAAGTGGAATTTAGATTGTCCACACGTGCTGATAACACTGGTAATAGGTACTTAAATCTGCGGGATTATTATCAGAGAGTTTCTAGTATCAGAAATTCAACTCCTGTTGGAATAAATAAGATTATATTCCGAATAATAATGTTAGAGGTGATACTATATTTTTAAGAAATAATGTGGATTATTTATGCGAGGGTCGTGCAAGTAGTGATTTTAAAAATTTTTATGGTAGACAATGTAGAACAGTGTCTATAGAATTTCAGGATTATTTTGTAAGCAAATATTTGTTTAATAAGTCAGCCGAATTGTTTGATTCTCGACTAAAACATATCAAAACTGTTGACGGCAAACATACTTTGTTGGTTTTCGTGTTATTAATAATCATTGAGAAATGATTAGATGCTACTTATTATCCGATATCGGTGGTGTTGCCACCGCTTCTGTCTAAGTGCGTAGAAGAATTTCTCAGAGAAATACAGTTAGCCCTGACTAGGTGTTTGTCTTGGGAAGCATTTACAAGTTTGGTTTGTGATAGATTTATTTCTAGTACAGCGAAACATACATTAGTGTCAGAGCGTATATTTAGGAAGCAACGATTAAATGAACTTGTTGATCAGTTTGTGGAGGATGTAATTTATTCTGCACATACTCTGGTATTTGTGTATAGTAAAAATCAGCTTGTTCGTTTTATATTAGATGGTCTTAATCCATCAATATGATTTAGATTGTTCCCAGGTTATATTCTTACTTAACTATCTTTACTGCAAAGTATTGCAGAACAATACACTAATGCTGCCAAATTGATTATAATAGGAAGGTTGGTGATGAAGCTAACTCACCTTGCTCTATGATTAGTAGTGATGCTTCAAAAGATGTG
Source organism: Thermobia domestica (assembly GCF_964235325.1). NCBI lineage: Eukaryota > Metazoa > Arthropoda > Insecta > Zygentoma > Lepismatidae > Thermobia > Thermobia domestica. The sequence continues at coordinate 244,510,768 of NC_137456.1, read as the reverse complement.
AATAGAAACAATTCTGCTATTAAGAAAAAAATTAAGGATAACTTTGTGAAGGAATCCAGTTCTGAATCGTTGGCGGGTTCCGGGTGTCGACTGAATAATATTGATCAGCGACAATTAATCATTCCCAAGTTGTTGCTGCGTTTGTAGCCGGAAAAGTGAACGTGTTAGAAACCAATTATTTATTTGGGTTTTTTAACAGCTCATAAATTAGTTACTGAAGAGCCGTTAAATAAATGAGGGACCGTGCGTCATCAAGTATCAATACCTGTTTGAACTATTAGTGCTCTTTTAGGCTCCAGCTATTCCCGTTGTAATGAAGTTACCTTAACACTTAATTTTTCTAGATGGTTCGAGCGTGTGGTATTTAAAGTAGTTTGGCAGTTGCCCTGTGATTGTTCATTTGGACTGCCGTTTTTGAGATTGGCCTCATCGGTATTAGACTTTGTTATTGTGTTTGCGGAAACGCAAGAAGTTTATGAACTTGCAGTTTGTGTATAATAGAACTGATAGTATTGAATCTGAACTGAAATATGGACCGCCATGTAAATGTGTTGGTCGCGGCGGACATTTTTCTTCTAAACACAATAGAAGACTTATGTTTAAGAAACAACAATCCGAAGATTCATTGACCATATACAAGAACTAGTTGATAGTGGTACCTTAGTAAAACTGGACCATTCAAATTTTGCCAGTAGTTGTTTTTTGGTCTGTAATAAATATATCACTTATTTGATAGTGGGTAACTTTTGCAAGGTCAATGAGCTGGAAGTTAGTTAGCAACACTGGTTTTTCGTTGTGGCATGTGGTTCTTGGTCAAACATTCAGTTCGACTGAGGAAGCCAACGGAATCGCTGAATGGTCAGCAGGATGAAAATGTGACTAAGTTTAGTATAAGTTGAATTGTAACCGAGTGATTCTTTTTGAACTAAGTCGCGAGTTGGCTACTGTGGCTCATTTAAATAGCCTATAATTCTCCCTCGTTTAATTGATTATATGTTTAGAATCGATTTATTAACCGAGGGTATTTTGTGGACTAACTCGGCTTTAGTTCCGAAGACAATTGGGCTGTGGTCTACTTGAGACGTGAACAAACAGTTCTGTGTGGATTTAAGGTAAGGAATACAGTAATTGCTTGTAGTGTCTTTCTTTCTCTTCTTTGGTTAGTACTAAAAGAAGCTTATGATAAAATTTTTATTTTTAATTCACGAGCTTTGATTACCTTTGAGTCAACTTGCAGAATATTTGGCCTTGCTTCAAGGGCCAGTTTACCACACCCCTTTTAGATTGGAACTTGCTTTAAAGCCGAAATTTTGTTATAATTTGGTTGATTTCAGGTTAATTTAAATAGTATTTTGTCTGATTTCATTTTTCGCGATTAATTTTCTTTGGCTTCAGTTCGGTTATGTTTTGCTATGCTTATAATAACTGGCTCATTTTCCGGTTAGATTCCATTATACGTTAAGGTAAATAATAGTATAACTAATTGACAATAAGCTAGAATTATAACTTTTTTCAAGGGTGTGTTATAGATAGGATTGTTACTGAGACAAAATTTACTCAATAAGCTTAGTTGTTAGAGTTTGAAAATTTGATAAACGTGGACGGTTCTAACCGTTCGAATAACCTGTGGCTCAAGTTATAGAGTTAAAATAGCGTGGTTTAGGAATTGCAAGCATAGTTTGGAAAAGTTGATTTTTTATAAAAATTTTCCTTGTACACTTGGCGACAAAAGTGTTGAGTTGTCGAGATTGAATTATCCCCCAGTGAAGGTTAAAATTTATAGTCGATTTTTAGTAAACAAATAATAAAATCGAACTTTTCTCGTCTTTTGGAGCTAATATATACAGTATTGTTTGTATTGTTTGTACATTTTAGCAAATTTTGTGAAATTTGAATTACCTCGGTTTCATCAAACGGGCCTTATTTATACTCTTTTTAAGCGAATTTATATCTAACCTTTGTGTATTTGCTTGTCTTATTAGAATATTAATTATGATAAATATTTACGCTTTAGAATTTGATATTTTTGCTGCACTGAATATTTCAACCTTGAAATAAAACATTAATAATTATTGCCATATGTATTAATGAATTAATGGAATCTGGGTGTAAATTCTTTCTAGTTTGGCCGTATTCCGTGACTGTTTTTTTTTCTTTTGCACAGTCGTTGTGGTTGACCTTTGAGTTTTTTTTTTTCCTTTCGGTGAATTTAATATTAAAAAGTTCGGGTCTGAGTCGTTGTTACGTGCAAGGAAGTGTTACAACGTGCAAGAAACACTGTAGTGAAAGAAAATATTATTACATAAGCATTATGTTTCTTTCTGCAATTTCTCCTGTTGTCATAACATTCATATTTATTAGATGCATATGTAAATCATTCGTTAAACCTCTAGCTACCAGCGCAACCTCTATACACTATTATTCATATGTTTTCTCTTCCCCATTCTATCCAATTAAACAGTACGAGTGAATGCTATTAATAGCTACCTCCGTGTGAATGTTACTTTAGTGCTACTGTGAGTAGTTGTTTAGGAATATCGAGTCTCCAGAAATAACATCACTTTGTGGTTCCTGGGACAAAACATAAGTGATGTGTTCCTGGTAAGTTTAAAATAACTATTTTAATAAGAATATATATAAGTGCGTTTACATTTTGTCACGCACCTTACACCATGAAAGGAGGGAGGAACACATTGCTCAAGAAGATTAGAGACAGATCTGCAGGAAATATTAGAGTGTGACAATGAATCTTCTGTTTGCCTTTCTGACGATAATGAGTCTCATGTCGAGTGTGAACCCTCTGAAGAAAATTCTGACACAAAGAAGTGGTGTGATAAAGATGTCAGCTTCATTACGGTAAGTGTGTAGCTTTCTTTCAATGAGCAGAACTTATCGATGACTTCTAACTTATTCTATCAACTCATTGATACAAATGCTCTTAATGCATATGTAATGCATCAAACATTCCGTAGTGTTCAACCATTTCACTTTCCTTTTAAAATCTCTGGCAAAACGACTTCTAAATCAAAGGTTCTACTATCTTGATTTATCAGCGGAGCTACTATTTACGTTCTAACAATTCTACAAGGAAGTAAAACAAACAGAAGTTGCTTAAACATCACAAGAGGAAATGAGAAAAACAGCATAACTTTTTCCCCAAACAAAATTTTCAGTGCAGAAACAAACACAGTGGACGAACAAAATTTGTGTTAATCTTTTTTTGCTATGCACTTTGAGTCGTAATACTTCGGCTATGTCGTACGCAGGAGAGTTATCAAATGTTTATAGTTCAACATATACTTGTATTCATTATCCAGAAATACGTGTAAATTGAATTACCGTTATCAATTTTCTATGATTACATGATATCATTAATTTTAAGCTTTTAAATTATCCTCAATATTTAATATACAGATTTTCGAATTAATACTAATGACATGTCTTAGTAAATTTTCGTGCTACAATCTTTCAATATAACTCCTTACATGAACATACTATAATGTAAAAAAGAAAGTAGAAAAGCACACATAGACTAAATAAAAATATTCTGTCTGATAACTTATCACTGTATTGGGTATCTTCTTTTGTTAAACTTGCCGAGACTGTTTCTTCCTCCAAATCATTCACGAGTTTAAAACTCGCAATGTTCTACTTCCCTTAATATATATTTCTCTGGTAGCTTTCTGTTAATGTTAGTACAATCATCTCATCCCCCATCCTGTTTGACTCCGTGTTACTATTAACCATGAATATCAAGTGTGACATGACTGGTATATGTTACCGACCACAGGTGAATTGAGATTTAGGTACTTGTTACCACCAAATATATTTTTGTTTAGTAGCGTCATCAATATCATGGCAGGCGAACATGTAGATCAAGAAATCGGTACGTCGCTGGGGATCCAAGGATTGGTTAGCTATATGTTAAAAAGAAAGGTTGGAACTGAAAACTGCAATTTGGTATGTCACCACCTTGCTTTCAGTTTATAGTTATCTGGATCTATGGATGATCTTACACTAAAATTCTCCAACATACCCCAAGTCAAAATATCTTGAAAGATAAATGTACTCACAGTTTGATTCTCCAAAAGACAATGACAAACATTCAATTTTGGGGTGTCCTCCATGTGTTCTATGAATGCATCAGGATATATGATCACTAATTCAATTATTTAGTTTCTACGATAGGTTAAAGATGGATTTTTTTCTGAAAACATTACATGCGATAAAATCAAATACTCATAAATAATTCAATTTAGCGTATCGATTGCAAAAGTTATGAATTTTAGTCACTCAACATTACCGATTTCCTGTATGATTTGTACCTGATACATAACGCGCATTCGATATTAAACAATTTTGTAAACTTAAGACTTTTCCATTACCAGTTCTCTCACTGTTTATCTAATTGAATACTTTCGGCGTCTTACTTTCAATTCAATTGACTCCTCTACTATAATGTCTTTCAAACGGCCTTGATTTCCACCATTGTATTTTCTTACAATACCGCTGGTTCGTGAAAAATGATCATATCCACTCCTTTATAATGTCGAATATCGAAATATTCTTATTACACACACAATAAAAGTTTTGTTATAATTGAATTAGAGATTTTGTTTTTGCATACCAACATTCGACCCGAGCATGCTCGTTTGAGAGTATCATTTTAAAGGCATTTTACTGCTGAAATGTTACGGTGGTTCTAGCGTTAACTTCAAAATTGCCAAAGAAATTTGTTAAGATTCTCCGTCTTTTGTTGTGAAAACAGGATGGCATGTTAATAAAAAAAAGAAAGAGATATGTCGAATTCTGAAGTCTCGCGGTGGACACGCAGTAGTATATAGTCAGCATATGGCACTAAACCTCACCTGATTATTTATTTCTGATCAGAAAAATGAATATGAATCTTATAACTAAGAACAGTTAATAAAATACCTAATATAACCCGTACACTAATAAAGCTTTTGAATGCCCTTATGTCAAAACATCTGCCATTAAACGCATTAATAATAGAATTTTTCACGTACTCTTTTAATAGCGGGACCATTATGAAATTTCCTGCTGCCTCGTCAAAAATACTAGATATTACTTTACACGATCAAGAGGTAAGTACCTGCAATGAATTAATTTCTTAGAAAAATTAGCACTAGATAGAATATATTTAAGATAATTAGTGTTACAAATGTAAAATACATCTATCCTGTTAAAATAAGGAATAGAAAATGTTAGGAAGTTTTGTCACTTCTAAAGTGCGTAATTGGGCAGTTATTCTAGATCGGTAACAGTATCTTTGCCCGGAGACCAACTACTCATTCAGAATCATTACTAATTCGTTTATCAAAGCAATTACTAGTAGTATGAATGAGGAAGCTGATATGGTCATGCATTTCCCTTTAGTATTGTCATTTAGCAAATTAATTCTGCTTATCTGCAGTATTTTCCATTCGTGATCCCAGATAATCACTTTTCACATCAAATTTATCACCAACAAAATAGGAATTATACTATCATGTAGTAAGGAACTAACTTCCTCGAAACTCTACATAACTTATACATAAGATTTCAACACTGTGTTCTTCATTTTCTTAAGTTTTTCTCGTTAGCACATGTACTAAAATTTACTTTTTATGGGTGGGGAAGGAGACAATTAAAGAGTAAAGTTAGTATTCACGTTATTATAAAACAAATATATAGTAGTAAGGCACTACTTGAGGACATTTTTGCCGCACCCTAATTTTGGCGCCCGGGCGCCCAGGTCAATGACCTAGGGGTACATAGGACCACCCCCTAAATTTTGGAAATAGCCAAATCTAAAAATTTGGTATGGTAGCCTAGGACCATGGTATGTATCGCTATTAGAATTGGAGGTCCATCTTGTTCCCTTTCATGGGTAAAAAATTGCCAAAAAGTCAAATTTCGGGATTTTTCCATCTAATTTATTCCCTTTGATGAGGTTTTATTAACTTATATGGTTATATGGGCGTATACTGTAGTTCATTCCCTTTCATAAGACATGGGTATATTGATGCATCCCTTTAATTTTTTGGAAAGGGTACCTTGGCCCATCCCTTCAGTTTTGGAAACTGTTTAATTTAAGCATTTGGTATAATAGTATAGGACCCTGATATATATCACTATAAAGTTGAGTGGTCCATCTCGTTCCCTTTCATGGCTACAAAATTGCCAAAATATAAACGTAAGCAATACGTTGTACCACGTGTTTAGTTTTTGGTGCAATTTATCCCCTTTGATGAGGTCCTATTACCTTATATGGTTATATCGTCATGTATAGCTGTCCATTCCCTATCATAAAACATAGGTACATTGATGCAGCCCTTTAAATTTTTGGGAGGTCTACATTGGCCCACCCCTTCAATTTTGGAAATTGTCCAATTTAAACATTTGGTATTATAGCACAGCACCCAAATATATATATAATTATAAATTTGGGTGGTCCACCTCGTCCCTTTTAGGGTACAAAATTGCCAAATTTTAGTGCAACCACGTGTTTGATTTTAGGCCCATTCTATTCCCTTATTTGAGGTCCTATTACCTTATATGGTTATATGGGCCTATATGGGGGTTCATTCCCTTTCACAAGACATGAGTATATTAATGCACCCTTATAATTATTTTGGGAGGGGTACCTTGGCCCACCCCTTAAATTTTGGAAATTCTCCAATTTAAGCATTCGGTATTATAGTACAGGACCTCAATATGTATCATGATAAATTTGGATGGTCCACCTCGTTCCCTTTCATGGGTAAAAAATTGTCGAAAATTAGTACGAACACGTGTTTGGTTTTGACCTAAGTTATCCCCTTTTATGTGGGAATGTTATCTTATATGTTTATATGGGTATATATAGGGGTAAATAATGTTACATAAACATAGGTATATTAGTGCACCCTTCTTAAAATTTGGGAGGGGTACCTTGGCCTACCCCTTAAATTTTGGAAATTGTCCAATTTAAAAATTTGGTATATGTTAGTGGTAAAATCTGTTATGAATTTTTGCACATGCTCTTGTTATAAAAGGAAGTAGAAAAAGAAGTAGAATATTGAGACCAAGGATCTTATAAATAAACGGTACTACGGTCGTGCTGACGTTTGACAGCCAAATTTTACCTTTGGAATGTACTTTATACTACTATCGATTCAAGGTCACCCCATATGTTCCTATGACTAAGCTGTGTCGTAATTGCCTTCGATACGGGCATTTAGCCAGGTCATGTAAATCAGCCCATAGATGTCGCCAATGTGGCCAATCTCACGCCTCTGACAAGTGCACCAATGCGGTAGTGTGTCTTCATTGCGGTGCTGCACACTCTGCTGATGACCCAACTTGCCCCGAACGGAAGCACCAACAACGCCTGCAGGAACTCATGGTCAAATCAAAAATATCCTACAATGAAGCTCGCCGTATGCTCCCCCGCCACGCCTCTTATGCCCAAATGGCACAAGGGGCTTCTACCTTGGATGTTGTTTCTAGTGCATCACCTCGCTCTTCAATTTTTCACTCATCTGCTGCTCCTCGACAACCACCGACTTCTCCCAGACGATCTTCTTCTTCAGCAAACTTTTCTACAATAGCTGCAGGACGCGCCACTTCCATGGGCATCCTTCCAGATGTACCGTCTTCCAAAAGACGCAAGGGTCTTTCCTTCTCCGCAGCCTTGTCTCCTCCGCGACAAAGCGCAGCATCTCAAGAGCAACAAGTACCACGTAAAGAACTTGCACGCACGGAGCGCTCTCCTCGTTTGGATTCTACACCTACTGCACTTATTACTACGAACCATTACAAAGCCATTCGCAATGTCCTCTTTCAACAATTAGTTACTACGAATCTACTTACTGATGCCGATTTACAACCAGCGTTGACCACCATATCTCATATTCTAGGATGGCCAGACAACAACTGATTAAAATATTACAATGGAACATTCGGCAAGCACGAGGAAAAATTGCGGCTTTACGTCGTCTCTGTTCTATGTATCAACCTACAGTCATTATGCTTCAAGAAGTTTGGTCCTTCCAGAAATTCCACCTTACGTTACCTGGTTACAACATTATACAGGAGAATCGTCAGGATTGTTATGGCGGTATAGCCTTGGGGATCCGCAGAGGATTGCCATATACGACACTTACGGGGTTTCCCGACCACCTTCTTTGTTTAACCAAATCCAGGGAGTTCGCATTGGTGCGATCAATTTCCTGAATATGTATGCACCGCCTGACCACCCTCTTCCAGCGCCATACTGGATCCAACTGTTCGATAAATTTCCAAGGAACACTATCATTGGTGGCGATCCTAACACCAGAAGTCTTCTGTGGGATGAGATCACTAACGACGCGGGTACGGAGCTGGTCACTGCCTTAAACCTTAGTTCTTACTTAATAGCAAATGACGGTACCTATACTCGTGCCCTCACTACATGAACGGCCCAGCGCTCCTGATGTCACACTCCTCAGCCCGCAACTGTACCTGGTTCATACATGGCAAGTCCACGGCTATACCTACGGCAGTGATCACTTCCCTATTCTCTTGTCCCTTCACCTGGCACAAGATCTTTACCAACCGCTTGATATAGAACACCTGCTACCGAATGTCATGCCTCATGTACCTCGTCAATTTCAGACAACTACGTACGCTCAAAAGATCCAAGAACACCTACGGGACGAGAATCCAGCTTCTTTTCCACAGACCGCTAGGAGTTTGCAGGTGGCAATTACCTCCGCAGCGCGAGCTGCGTCTGTGATCCCGACGTCTTCGTCGTCTCCGGCTCGTACATGCCGTACGCATCATCGTGACCCAACCTGGTGGGATGTCGAATGTCAACGCCAATGCAATTACCGGCGACGCTGCCAACAAGAGTACCTTCGTCATCGAACCAGAGACTCTTATATCCAATACAAGGAAGCACACGCCCTCTTTCGTCGGCTCCAACAAAACAAGAAAAAGAAACATTGGGTGCAGTTTTGTCAACGCCTTACATTATCTACTACTCCTCGACAGTAATGGTACTATATCAAGACTAAAATGCATGGGAACTCGACACATCTCTTCCATTTGACTCTAACGCCGGACTGGCTGGACGCCTTTCATGCAATGGTTACGCCGGTCACTCCCCTTCCAGATCGTGCCATCCATCAGTTACGCCTATTTCCACCTGTTGAGGACCATTCCAGCTTACGTCCCATCACATCTCCAGAACTACATAGGGTCCTTTCTACTGCGCCATCGACCGCTCCTGGACATGATAACATTACCTATCAACACCTTCAAGCTCTTCCTGCTACAGGATTGGATCGACTTTTACAATTATATAACAGCGTTCTTCGCACCTCCCAAGTTCCGCTTACTTGGAAATAACACTTGGTCATACCCATCCCGAAACCTCATATGCCCTCTGGAGACCCAGCTAGTTATCGACCCATCACTTTACTTCCCTGTATTTCTAAACTATTCGAGAAGATCCTGCTTCAGCGCTTACTGTGGTGGGCTGAATACTACGACATTTTTCCTCCGACCCTAGATGGCTTCCGTCAAGCACGTAGTACACATGATGCTCTCACCAGCCTTGTCACGGATATCTGGTCTACTTTCCAACGACGAGAATATCTCTTGGCAGTACATATTGATTTAGCGCGTGCATACGATAGTGTCCCATTGGATGTACTCATTCACGAACTTTCTGCTCTTCACGTTCCAGCTGGGTATCTTCGGTTTTTTCACAACTGGCTCATTCACCGCCAGGTGTCGGTGAAGATTGGGTACCGTTCTACTCAACCCAGGACAGTATCGCAAGGACTTCCACAGGGCTCGGCCCTTTGTCCCTTAGTATTCAACCTCTTCACCGTCAGCCTGCACAGAGAATTACGAATGCAACTACGTATTAATCAGTATGCTGATGATTTTTTATTATATGTCCGCATTCCGACTGTGACACACGGAACTCGTGCCCTTCAACACGCTCTTCTTACCCTCAACACCTGGTGTACAGACCATGGACTTACAATCAACTGGACGAAGAGCAAGTATATTGTGTTCACTCGCAAACGTTGCAACGTCTACGAACCTTTACATCTTCCAGAGGTAACGCTTTCTCCAGAGACTCACATCACATACATCACATACCATACTATATTCCGACAACCTCGTACCGCACCGACCATGGCCCTTCTCGAAGAAGCAGGTATAATTCCATATCAAAGCTATGCCTTCCATATAGCTAAGGCTTTCCTCTTGAAGCGTATGGCTATGACAACCTCGCCGATCATTCCGAAAACGCAATTATTATACTCCCGTAATCGCCAGAAACACTTACCTTATCGCCACCAACTTCCATGAACCTACTTTGCATACGTCAAACTTCAACAATGGTGTAACTACATTCATCGAGGACCTAAACTTCCTTATTATCAATCTCCCTACCAGCTCAGTTTAACTACCTGCCAGGTGGAATATTCCTTTTGTACGCCTCATGGACAACGCACCGTTCCTACATTCCTGATAGCGTCTTTATGGGAGGACTACATTACTCAGCACCACCCAGAGTCTGTTTTCATATATACAGATGCCTCTAAGCAGTACCGAGCAGGACAACCATATGTAGGTATTGGAGTCTACATTCCTCACATTAATATGCGCATAACCCACGCATTACCTGGCTACACGTCTATCTTCCTTGGAGAAGCAATGGCGCTTCGAACTGCACTCCTCCATGTGCTTCATCTACGCTTAATTAATACCTGCATATGTAGTGATAGTCAGAGTGTTCTACGATGCCTCCAAACCAGCGGTCGCCATCTGCAGGACAATTGGATTTTCCATAACATCTTTCAACAAGTACATCAATTACAAGAACGGGGATATCAGGTAACCTTTTTATACTCTTATTCACACTGTAACATTCCTGGCAATGAAACAGCCGATTAACTCAGTAAACGCGGGGCTTTCCTACAGCCTCTGAACCTCAAACTCCCGGCCAGTACCTTTCTACCACAACTAGCAGAGCAAAGACACCGAGAGTGGTATAATTTTCAACGCCAGACACGAGGACGACCAGGAAAATATTACTGGCAGATTGAACCATCTCCTACTACCCGTAAATGGTCATATTCCTCTTCCTGGACACACGCACATCATATTTTATATAGTCGCTTACGGCTACATACCGCCCAGACTCCCTTACAGAAGTACCGCCAGGGCCTTCGGGATACTCCCCTCTGTTATTGCCTACAGGAGCTTGGTACCCTAGAACATCTCACATATTCTTGTCCTTGTACGACACGCTATCGTCCTGTCTTTCTTAGCTCCCTGTACGCTCTACTTGGTTATGGACCTTTTCCTATCAGCCCCATACTATCGCTGAAAAATACTACTGTTATCTATCATCTCCTACAGCTTTTCCTCCTCAATCACCTTGACCTCTAATTTGCGTCCTGTGGTCCCAGTAAAATACATCTACGCCATGCAACTAATCTAACCTCGTTGTAGCAAGCATATGCACCACCGTGGCTTGTTCAAGAGATTCCCAGGAACATTGAAAGGGAGGAACCATGTTTCCCCCACGAGAGAGAGAGAAATAAACGGTAGGGAAAGGAAATGTACGTATTTCAATTAGGAAGAGGAAAACCTTTCTGAGTTCCATAAATAGGTCACAATGTTTCTGGCCTAAATGAATCAAAAAATAATCAAGTTCAGCTTAGCATGGTGGATGACAAAGTGATGCCCTGTAGCCTATAGGGTGTGGTGAATGTTTCTTTTATCGTTTTATGAGAGGTGATTGAATAAAAGTCTTGTGTTGCCTGACGTGGTGGATAGAGTCCAGTCTCGCTTGAGGCATGGTGGAGAGTCCTGTATTGCCTGGCGTGGTGAATAGAGTCCTGTATTGCTGGAGGCATGGTGGAGAGTCCTGTATTGCCTGGCGTGGTGGATAGAGTCTTGTATCGCCTGAGGCACAGTGGAGAGTCTTGTATTGCCTGGCGTGGTGGATACAGTCCTGTATCGCTTGAGACATGGTGGAAAATTTATGCTACCTTTAGTAGAAACTATCCTGTAATGCTGGGGATGAGAATGAGGTTCCTTGACATCGTTGAGGAGGATTTATTCGGCCTTTTACTGACTTGTTGTAGGTTAGATTACGTATGAATATATATTTACCGGTTAGGATTGGTTAGATAAGGTTTGCGACTAAAGATTTTATTTTGAAAATCTATTTGGTAACTTTTTTTTAATTGAAGGGGTGAGCTGTTGATACAAAATACTTTTAAAACAGAACTAGTTTTGACTGTATGTTTTATATACTATAAGTTTGGAATATTATATTAAGATAATGCGTGTCTCTATGAATATACTTTTCATATGTTTATTTGCAGAAATTGTTTACTAACAAGTTATTATCTATGCATAGAAAATCATACTTGTACTTAGTAATATATTTTATATTGATATACGTTTTGGAAGAGATCTATTAATACGAAATTACATAATTATTTTGGGGATATGATTAAACATTTCTTAGAGGGGAGGAGAATGTTAGGGGCAAAACCTGTTATGAATTTTTGCACATGCTCTTGTTATAAAAGGAAGTAGAAAAGGAAGTAAAACATTGAAACATTCTAGAAGTTTGTGGAATGTAGCTTGTACTAGACGGTGTGCTCTTGAAATTAGTTTTATATTGATAGTGTTTCTTGATTAATAGTTAAATACATAGTAAAAAGTATAACGCTCTGTTTAGTCGATGTTATATAATTATTTTTTAGCATTGCTGTAGTTTAAGAGTATAATAGAATAGGACATCAATATGTATTACTATAAATTTCGGTGATCCATCACGTTCCCTTTCATGGGTAAAAAGAAATTGCCAAAAATCAAATTCGGAGGTTATTGACCCATTTTATTTCATTTGATGAGGTCTTATTAACTTATATGATTATATGGGCATGTATAGGGGTCTATCCTATTTCTTAAGATATAGATACAATGTTGCATCCGTTGAAAACATTTGAAGGAGTACATTAGCTCCCACATTAAATTTTGGAAATTACCAAATTAAACATTTAATATAGTACTATAGGACCCAAATATGTATTAGTATAAATTTGGGTGGTTCATTTTTGTACCCTTTTATGGATGAAAAATTGTCAAAAATTCAAATTCCGGAAGTTATTGACCCCTTTCGTGCGGTTTTATTACCTTATGTGAATATATGAATGTATTCAGGGGTTTATTTTCTTTTATAAATCATGAGTATATTGATGCTTTCATCTTAAAATTTGATAGAGGTACATTGGCTCACCCTTCAAGTTAGGAAATTGCCCAATTTGGTATAATAATATAGGTTCTGAATACAGACCATTATGAATCTCGTTCAATTTCATGGGTAAAAATTCCCAGAAATTAATATGACCACGTGTTCGATTATTGACTCAATTTATTCCCTTTGATAAGGATTTAGCACGTTATATGGGAATGTACAGAGGTTTATTACCTTTATATTTTATGTTCCCTTTTAAATTTTGTTGGGGTACATATAACCATTCCTTAAATTTGGGAATTATCAAATAACAAAATTCGGTAAACGTTTTCTAGGGCCCAATGTAAATGTTGGTGTCCCTCATACGATCAATATTTCAAATTTGAAGGTTGTAGACTATTTTTTTTTTTTTTTTTGATACGGCTTTAATATTGAATGAGTACAGGATTTATTACTTGATTTTTGGATTAGTACATGTGTATTTTGTGTACCAATCTTAAATTTTAGGAGGGGTACATTTCTTATTGTTAAATCAATAATTGGTAATTGTTCTTAGAGTTGGGTGATATATCATTCTTTGAGTAAATCATTGCAAATATTAGTATTGTCACGTGATCAGTTATTGACTATGACGAGATTAAGAGTTCAGGACTTTGGTACATATAAACTTTGTAGGATAATTTGAGAATTGTCAAAATGAAATTACGTCATTGGTCTTGATTATGCAGGCTACGTGGCCAAATATAAACGTAAGTAATACGATGTATCACGGGATTGACCTTGATGAGTAGTGTACAGGGATTCATTTACTAGGTTGTGGTACTTCTTAAGTTTGAATACACACTTCTAGAAAAGAGTTCGTTCTGCTTACGGAAACAATTGACGGAATAAATATATGGCTAATTCTAAGACTTATGTATATCGAGAGACGTATGTAGGACCATTCTTTAAATTTGGGAATTGTGATAAACAAAATTTTAGCATGAGTCGCGAAATTTGTAACAATACTTTGAACTTTAGTCACAGCTCATAGTCTAAGATCTTTGGTGATGGTTGATTTTACCCTGAGTTTTAGAACGCTGATAGCTTATTGAATCTTATGACTCTTTGTCTAAAGGCAATACATGTTACAGCACTTTGAAATTTAGTCACAAGGTGACGTAATCTGACACTGGCAAAGTTATTGTTGATGCAATTTGATTGGCTGATCGCTATCTTTCATGCAATCCGATTGGTTGATCACTATCTTTCGAGCAAACTGATTGGTTGATGACTTTCAAATCTTTGCTACATTCAATTTAAGATTTGATTTATCGATTACCCTTAAAAATCTTGGTTTGAATTTTCGTTGAACATTTTACACTCACTGATAAATATGATCAAAACTGTTTATTTATTGATCCAATAGTTAAAAACCAGATGAATTTGAAATTTTGAGACGTAAAATGTATTTGAATATTTTGTTTTCAAAAATTTGTTTGAATTATTTGTTTCAAAATTTTGTTTGAAATCTTTTTATTATTAAAATTGTGTTTAAATTTTTTGGTTTGAATTTTTTTCGTTTTAAAGTTTTGTTTGAAAACTTTTTGTTTGAAATTTTTGTATGTAATTTTTGTTCCTAAGTTTGATTGAAATTTTTTTCGTTTGAAATTTTTTGTTTCGAAATTTTTGAAAATTTGGATTGAAATTTTTTTCCTTTGAAAATTTTTGTTTGAAAAACATTTTGTTAAAGTTTTTGTTTGAAAATTTTGGTTTGACATTTTTTAAGTTTGTGTACTCATTGGTAAAGAACCGTTTCGTAACTGTTTAGAACAAAAACATCTGGCAACACTGTTTATCGTGATGCGATTGTACACGTCAGAACATAGAGTTGTACTTGAAATGAAGAAAACACAAATAATTGAAATTGGTCATTTTATTACACTGTACTGGTTAATCACATACATCCATATCAGATATAGGATCTGGATATTGTCGATACAATGTATTTTGAACTTCTTGCACTAGTTTGTCTTTAGCGTATAATTTTAATTCCAATTGAAGTACTTTAAGGTCTATTGCAATGTGAATTGGTGGAAACTCAATATCCATTTGATCACAAATAAACTGTTTATCAATACAGATATGCACACACTAACGGTCTTGACAACCATCACACCATTTATACATATGTCGTACAATATACATGACAAATTTCTCAAAAAAATACTTTTTCAGGAATATACTTGCTTTGTTGCACACTCGCACTGCGTATTTTACACACTGGAATACATTGATGAATCTGGCAAATTTCGATTGCGTTAGATACACCATGTTGCGGGCTTCATGCAATGTACTCTTTTAACGTAACAGCACCATCTTCTTCTGGAGGACTGTACGCATCACCATTTCATGATTTGAGCCTAATGATTTGACTATGGCCACATTTAGCTCATCATGAAAAAAGTCATTGATTTGGTCGATTCGTGTACATAATATCTGCCATTCTTCAAAGTTCACTTGTACATCAATTTTTTTCTGTTTTGCCCAATGGAATTACAGGTTCAAATGCTGTAGCACAGATACGAATCATCACATGTTTTGTTTTAAATATATTTATCGGATAATACCTTGCAAAGAGGAATTCTTTACCGTTAGAAGTACACATCTTACCTACTGAAACGCACTTGCTCGAATGATTTCAGGGGCTGACACGGAATTTGGTGACGTCTGAATTGATGATTTCATAGAGCTATTGCTGACGTCATTGGAAAGGAATGTACTGACATTATGAATCATGAACATGTGATAAAATTATGGACTCAAACAGGTCAGGTACAAGTAGAAATTTGGGAAACTCGCGGTAGGTAGCCCGCTTACTCCCTCCACTTCAAGGGCTTCTTTAGTGAAATTCTTGATCATCAGATTCCAGCAAGGTAATGCTTGTATAATTCTCACCTTTTTGTAAACGAAGAAAAAGAAGCAATAAAAATTCTAAAAAAAAATATAATGAAGAAATGAAATGTGTCGTCTTTCTACAAGAAATTATTGTAAGTGTGTGCGTCTAAGAAAATAGAATTATTGTGTCTTTCTGATAAGAATGAATTTCTTTTATGTTGGAAATATTCTAAAACATACAAGTAGGAGAACAATTCATTGAATTTGACATTCGCCCTTCCCCAACTTAATACTAGGTCATTAGCACATCATTTTTCACTAGTGTCTGTGAAAAATACAGTAACAAGAATTACGGTTTTAGAGTGATGCAGCGAAATGACGTCAGTATGCAATCACCCACAAATTAGACCTAATTTACGTTAAAAAAATCCAAGACTCAAAAATTGGCAAACATGCTTTCCGCTATTTCCGCCATATAAGCAAAAAGTGCTTGTGCAGTATGTTGTCGAATAGTGGACTACTTCATTGTTTCACATAAACTTTTTTATGACTGTACCCTCAATATTCTCCAAGAAAACCGATGTAAGGAAAAACGGATTTTTTCCTTCATCTCACCGCCGTTATACCCTCACATACATAAAATTCATATCGGTCCTTCATTCCTCCGAAACACATTCATATCAAATTATCTTCCAAGCTTAATTAGGGACTGAGCTATTAAGGTTTAAAGAATTAAAGCAGCAGTGACGTCCTTCGATGTTTAAAAGCTACAAATAGAAACGTGAATTGGATCAGAAAAATCCTTAAGTCAGAAATCAAAACGTAAGAAAGAGTCTTCTTGAAATATATATCCTTAAAGGGGTTAAGGGTATTCAATGTGTAGCCAAGAATAGATTATTTTATGAATCCCTAAAGCTAGAGTAATGAAACTTTGTACATAAAGAGCAAAGTGCATAATTTTGATAATATGTAAATTTGTAGCTCTTGTTCAGGAAATGGCCGATGTGAGCATTTACTTAAATTAGAGATGTAACATTTTATCGTGTTCGGGCATTGTGCTTCTAAAGGGGGGAAAAGTGTATTTCTACTATAGCAGATACACTTCCAGTTTAGTAATCACTGAACTCTACTCTTCCCTGTGAAGAATTGACACTTCTGCTAATAATATAATTTAATGTACTCTATTCTGCAATGGTGATGTTTTCAATTGTACGTTGACATTCTTTTCAGTTAAATGGCTAAATTGAGTTCCTGAACAGTTAATAGAAGTTTACTTTTAATTGTTTATTTGGAACAGTACTGCTCTATGTTTAAGAAAAGTACTTTTGTTTCATATTGCACTGAGTTGCAAAAATATATGATTCTTGAATCATCTCTTTCCGACAACTACACCCCCATTGCGAACTACACTCTAAATTAATATTTTTCCATCTATGTACTGCTAGAAATTGCTCTGAGTATTTTTGTTCAGAACTTATATTTAGAACAATATATCTGTTTTTGTGGTAAAATTCAAACCTTATTTTTTTCATTATTTTGGTGATGGTTGTTGCGGCAATAATTTATTTATTGGGATAAGGCTATTATTGTTACAAGCATGTAAGCACGAAATGGTGTAGGAAGAAATAATTATTCCAATAAAGAAATTTACTCAAAATGCCAGTAGAAAGTAAAAATTCAAATCGCATTTAATATGTTACTAATTTGGGTAATAGATTGTGCGTATGCTCATGAGTGAATACAATATCATGACAATGTTAATTATAAAAGCAAAATTAGGTAGTTTAATTTGAAATTAAACGTTTCTTTCTGTTCTAGATTGAAATATACATCAAATCAAATGAAGATTCAGTACTGTACGGGCAACAAAAAGATAAATGCTTTGTTAGGTCTTACTACGAGTATAATGTAATGGCTCATACTTGTAGTAAGGATGTAACAGAGTTGCCTCTAGAGAAAAGAAAATGTCGTCTTCTTGAGGAAAATGATGATGTACCTCATTATAAGTATTACAGTTACGGAGAATGCATATCTCTCTGCAAGCACAAAGGTAAATAAGATGTAATTGAAAGTAAAGTTTTATATTCCCATTTAAATGGATAAATTTAACTGTATAGTTCGTATATATACTTGTCAAATTAGAATGATACATACTTGTGTAAGTCCATTCTAATTATTAACATGAATAATGTAGTAAAGTAAACAAATGCGTTAATTGCGACGTTTGGAATTTAGAAGTTTCCTGCTAAATCTGTCGATTTCAAACCACATCTAGTGTCGAAAATTGGTCATCAGTGGGTCATTCCATATCAACTAAACACACCGTTTTATACTGACTCCTTCATATTTGATGATTTTTATGTCATATAAAGATATCATAGCAAGATTGATAAATACCAAATTTTAGAGTTCTAGGTTGATTACTTTTCGAAATTTTACGGTTCGAAATTTCCAATTTTTGTCCAAACTTGCTTACATTAGCTCTTTAATTTGATATATCTTGAATCTTAATTAACGAACCAAACTAAGAATTACGTCATTGCAAAGACACTGTCTTAAGCTTTTTAAGATATATAAATCAATAGGGATGTACTAAAAGGAATTTTCGAAAATTTGAATTCGAAGTTTTCAAATTCAAATTTCTAAAAAAATTGCAATTTTAAATTTGTGAAAAAATCTTTAATGTAGATTAGGCCTTTATAAGGATACGGTCAAAATATAATCTTGGGATCGTTATGGGATAGAAAGATACAAATTTCGAAGGAAATTGTGTGAATAAAGAAAAAATGTATTACATGATTTTCATGTGTTCACTGAACTTTCCTTGCACTGTAACATTTGGCAATTATTCAAACTACTCAACTGTACCCCTTTTTAAGCAGACACTAACATTTAGCTGAAGCCTTAGGAAGAGATGTGTTCCATGAAAGCTCTTGCTCAACTTATACAAAAAAGTCATAATTTTCCACGAAGTCGAAAACAACAACAAATTCACTTTCAAAAATTTTTCCTTTAACATGGTTGAAAAATAAACGATGTTGCTTCCCTATGAAGTCGTGATAAAGATCATTTCATTTTTGACAAACTAGCTTAATAAATTCTGAGGATGGCTACTCCAGACAACCATTGATGATGGCCAGTCAACAGACAACCATTGACAGAAAGTTAGAGTTTCGATTAAATTTTCCTGTAGGGTGTCTTCCTCAGAGTTTTGATGACATCAGTTCTAGGGCAAGAAGAGCAAGTTTCTATAGAGCAGTCCCCAGACATAGGGTCACACGTTATGATGTGTAGGCATCCTTGTAAGTTATTATGCGACCATTGAGTAGATTTTCAGTTTGTTTTTAACATCCGTTCAAGAGCGAGGGTATATGCGACATGGACTTACTGATTAACGTGAAATCTGAACCACATGAGCCTCCGCCCACAATCGAACCCATTATGGAAACATTGGTGAGAGTTTGTAACTTATCATTAACTTCAGGTTTCGATGTGTCATACAAAAGTACACAGTGTGTGTTCCATTAGCTCCAGCTAACGACATTTTTTGGACGAAGCTCTACAAATTTGAAAAACCCTATGCTCACATAAAAAAACGCTCTTTAAACGACTGATATATCTCCCACAAATTTTACAAAAGACGTTTAGATATTTTAAGTTTCTTCCCACTGTTCTCTCTGACTGAAACACAGTCTTTTATGCCTCGCATAATCCTAGAAATGTCAGCAAGTTGGTAGATTTCCTTGACGGCCTAGGCGTTTTGGTGGAAGAACTTTACCCGATTCGTTTCTATTATTTGTATCTCGTGATCCCATCACGATTCCAAAATTATATTTTGACCGTGTCTTTATAAAGACCTAACCTACATGTAAGATTTTTTCACAAATTTAAAATTGCCCTTTTTCGAGAAATTCGAATTCAAATTTTTCAAAACTTATTTTTAGTACATCCCCATTGATTTATATATCTGAAAAAAGCTTAAACCGATGCCTTTGTAATGGCGTAAGTCTTAGTTCGGTACATTAATTAGGAGCCGAGAGATGTCAAATTAAAGAAGCTAATATATGCAATTTTTGGACCAGAAGTGGAAAATTCGAACCGTAAAATTTCGAAAACTAATCAACCTATAAGATTGAAATTTGGTACTTTTCAATCTTACTATAATATCTTCATGTGACGTTAAAATCATCAAAATCCGAAGAAGTAAGGGAGAGGATGTGTTTTTCTTTGTTGATTTCATGGAATGACCGCAGTGCGTTCTAGGGAATTCTGGTGATTTTAAAAAATATTGACAACGTATTTCGAAAAGACGACATTTTGATAATGGGTGCTGCTTGTACTAGGTTTTTCTTCTAAAAGATCGCTGGTAATAGTGTGTAGTAAGCACGTCTGAGTTGCTTGTAAATTAATGAATGATCATGCTGCAACGCTGTTGCCAGAACACGGGTCAACTGTCATTCTCATCCTTCTAATATCTTTTTTGGTTCTTTCATTGTGTATGTGTCGCTTGCTATTTACTGATGTGCCCTAGATAAATAGCTCGATAGTTGGGGATCATTTGGTGTTCATTTAGAAAACTCGTGATACTGTGTTCCAAATCGGAAGCACAAGCATAGGCTATTCCAAATGAAATAGACAAAACTGGTTAAATGTCCTAAATTGCAAAGTCTGAGGTTTTACAACTTAAAGAAAATAGTACGATAAAATTATTGAAAAATCTTTTTAAAGGGCAAATTCCCTGATGTTATACAACAAATGAAAATGGGAAAAGAATAGAAAAGAAAGGAAAAAGGAAAAGTAAAGCAATCCAAATACAATTTCACCTTATGTTCTAGTAAACAGAATATAATTTCCAGTAAAATGTTTCATTATGAGACGAGAAGAGGATTGGCCTCATTTACCACTTGTCATTCTTCCACTAGAATGATCAACTATCTTAGTAAATCTTGTTATTTTCTAGTGAAAGACATTCATAAATATCGTACTAGGTGTAGTGCGAAAATCAACAAAATTTCATTTTCATGCATTAAGTAAATGCATTTGAAGAGACAGAAATGGTAGTACATCAATACGGATCGCCTGCCACGCTTCTCTAGCCCCAAGGACGAGATCTCACCTATCGGACTATTTTATAGGCCAATACTATTAAAATGTGCCGCATGTATATTATCGATCTCGACTTCCACCTTCTTAAACACCAAGTGCGCCTTTAAGCTTTGTTCGTTAGATTTGTTACCAATATGAGAGTAACCCATAGTTCACAGTAGAGGAGAGGGCTACGTCGAACTGTGTTTCCGTACAAAATTTTGACCGCAAACCAGTTATAAGTAATGCACGAAAGGCCTTTGGTAGCGAGTCAGAGTATATTATATTCTCTATGTATGGCTTCCAAACCTTATAAGGTAAGTTAATGCCAGTAGATTCTGGCTATCACGTAAAGCAGGAACCAGATTATATATTCTTTACACGTAGTTAGTTTCTTTACTTTTTTGCATTTTAATAATATATTCTGTGCTTGTCTGCGTTTATATTTCATATAATTGAGGTATACATCCGTTGCACCTAATGTTGAATGAATTATGTTTGAAAAGAAAATGTAGATATGACACATCCGGTTCTCCAAGACGTTGAATTATTATATGTGTAGATATTAGAATGAAATCGTGATAGGCAGGTCTGTTTGATAATGAATTATTTTGATAGTTCATGACTATTTTCTGTGTTGATTCTTAGCATTTACGGAGAATGCTGGATATCCCTTTGTGAATAAATGAATGATATGTTATAAAAGGTTCGATGTACAAGTTCTGCTTTATCTCATGCGAAATGCTAATTTAATAAACATAATATAAATAGCCTTTTCAAAATGAAATTTAGATCATATACATATATAAAGTGAATCCGATGTGTTAGCGTAAGGGAGTTATAGATCATGGATTAACCGAAACCCTTAAATT
Organism: Thermobia domestica; assembly: GCF_964235325.1. Classification (NCBI taxonomy): domain Eukaryota; kingdom Metazoa; phylum Arthropoda; class Insecta; order Zygentoma; family Lepismatidae; genus Thermobia; species Thermobia domestica. The sequence goes on along the minus strand of NC_137456.1, from coordinate 244,488,673 downwards.
TTAGTACAAGAGGTGTAAGTGATCTCTCAGAGTCATCCAATTTGCCGGGAATGAGTTTTCAACCTTGCCAGAGCTAACCATCCAATCTCCGCCACTGGAAACAGATCTTACCCACCTAACTCGGATTTAATGTCAACAATACCGGGGACAGAGTTTTCATATGAACCGTTGATGAGCCTGCAAAATCCGTCACTGAAAACAGTAATTTTCCCGTCACTTGATGTATTGTGGGCAGATCATGAAATAGAAGAATATCCCCATACACCTTTACCAACAGTGTGTAATTCCCGGTGGAGAATTGGGAGTTGGAAGAATTGCCGAATTCACCATGTTAATGTACAGTAGAAGGAACATTACTGGATTGTTTAAAAGACTGTGCAATATACTGGAAACCAGACAATATATGTATTTGCTTCAGTTATAGTTTAGGAGTCGGCAGTCAATGCACACATGATTGCTTGATGTTGGATACGGGATCTCTTTAACGGAAGTATATATTTGCTGTAACACAAGTTGAGGTTCGTGAAGAATTACAATAAATTAATAAAAAATAGCATGGACATCGTATTAATATTATACGGAACTTCATTGAACGATTTCGAAATCTTATGTGGCACTTTGAATATAGACCGTCTTTAGTGAAAATTCAATTAGAGAAAGACTATTGGAAGTACGTGGACATGTGGTGAATATTACATTTATTAGTTTTCGTATTTTGACGTCCTCTTTTTATTGTTATTATTAATCATGTATTGTGATAGTGAGAATTGTGGACAAACATAAGTGAAAGTTGTGTGTTAAAAAGTATAACTTTATACTTACGCGCAAATAGAATAACCGGTTTGCAGCTTAATCCTGGATGTTTTCTTGAAAAAACACTTGTTGAATGATAATACGTTAGTAGAACCCTTTGAAATGTTTCATGAACGGCATCCTGAAATTTCAATCACAAACTTAAAGATAAAAACTGGTGAATGTTTAAAAATGCTGAACTAATTGGACAACTTTTTTCTTTTTGTCACGGAGCTTTCGTGTGAAATTTCAGTTTCCGTATATTTAAGAAATGTATATTGAAGTAATTCAGGAATTTAAGATTTCCCCGAATGAATTTATTGTACGTGAACTTTGTCTTACTGCGTGTGATGATACTTTAAATATAAATTTTTCGCTGAAATTACGATGTAAATTTAACGATTTACCAATAGGTTGCCAAAAACCAATTGATTAGCTTATAAACCACAAGAGTGGTTTCCGGTGGTATAGTAAGATTGTCTATTACATATAACATATTTCGGAATATTATGTATGATTTCTGTGCATGATATACAACATTCTTTATAAAGATAGTGAAAAATCCATTTCGATAAAAAAAATCTTTGCACCGGCAAACGTTGTGGATCTGGAAACAAAAGGTTGTCCAATTACAGAATGATAAGGTACTATGTGTAATGAAATTTGTTCATTTCATAAGCAAGTAGAATAAATATTGACATATGCATATGGAAATACACAGCAATTATGTTATTGGTGGGAAAAATGAGCAATCCACAGTCCTTACTAAGGGCAAAGGAAGTTCCATTGTTGCTTTAAAATTATTGTAAGAAAGACATATTTTATGGAAAAACAAAAACATATTTTTTTAAAAATGTAGTAATTTATTTATTTTTAGAAAATCTACAAACATCTACTTAATTTCTTGTTCATTATTTTTTGTATGGCCAACTCCAAAAGTGCATGACCACATGCAATTCTCCATTTCCTGCAATAGTTGGCAACGCAAAAGAGGGATTGTTGGGTTACTTGAGAATTCGATAGGTGTTGGACAAAACCACAATTTTGCTACAAATATATCAGTGTGGAAAACTGAAAATAAGAGAATAGAATTAATTGTTAGGAATGACGGTTTTATTATTTTGAGGGAAATAGATGACATAAAAAGTTCCAAAATGATCGTAAGCAGTTCAAACAAGATGAATTGTAAGAAATATATATCAGAATAAAGCAGTTTCTTTCCTTCTTCGAAAAAAGCTCGTAAAGCAAAAGAAAAGTTCAGAAGTCCAGAATGTTCCCGCGCCAGGCTCTGCTCGTCATTGGAGGTGTGGTAAGAGGGTATCCAATCACCACCAACCATCTACTGCGTTCAGCGAGCCGCAAGTAACCAAGCTGGCCACTTCCCATGAACGTCACTACAACTTCTCTCGGGAAGCCAACGACGTTATTTCTTCCGTTCTTTAAGACACATCATTGGCATAAAAAATTGCATGCTTCCCATTCAAGATGAAGAGATAGAACCCATGTTGTAAACCCATTGTTATAATAAGGATAATAACAATATTTATTAGGATTATTACTATTTTCAGCTATGATAAGCGTATTTCTGAACTTGCACAACGTAATTACTACAGAGTATGTTATTTTCCTATGCTTTTTCGTGGATTGTATGTTATTTCGTTTTATTAGTTGGCACTAATTTGTCTCCAGGTCGAATAAAATATTAATTTCGGCGTGCATTTTTAAGTAATTTACCTTACAGAAAGTGGCCATTTCGTTCCAAAGAGCAGGACTGAACACAGCAATAATATGAGTTATATGAGTTATAGCTTCAGATACAGGTAGTGTATGGGTTACATCCTGGACTCACGAGTATTATTGAATCCTGGTAAAGCCAAAGATTCTTTTTACAAGGTGGTTGTGAAGAATCAAATAGTGACTTTTCATATTAACTGAGCAATACGTAAGAATGTGGAATCTAACAAATGTATGATAGTAGAGACGATTTACTAATGTCGCTTACGAAAGGGTAAGTAATAACCAGAGCCCGGATGTTGTTGACCTAAAATTTTCTAAAAAATGACCTATAAAATGACACTAAAATTCCTGTAAAATGACCCTAAAAATCAAAAAAAATTGACCTTAAAATTTGCGTTTTCTTAAACGTTTATTTCGTTAAACATTGATATTTTTAATATCCATTGGATTTTTAGTTAACATTTCTCACTCATGTTCAAAAAGTATTGTTTCACTTAGTTGCAGTCCATTGATCATTTATTTCTATTGATCAGTCCATTGTACGGCATTGTAAGTATTGAAAGCGCCAATTCACTCCCAAGTTAAAGCTAGGAAGCACTCTTAAACAATAAAAGTTCGCAAGTGTAGACTACATGAAAATAATAGATACAAACATGTTTAAAATCCTTGTACGCCTTCTAATCCATTTTTAGTTATTCACGTGATCACATCCTTTGTGGTCAACAATCCAAAACTATCTGTTTGGCAACCTACCAACCCCCACCTTTCGTTAACCAGCTACAGCTTAGTTTTCATTAGCTTGTTAAGAATGTAGTTTTTCCACCCCAATAGTCAGGAAGCAAGGAAAGAGATTATTCAACTTCGTCTTTTCCACATTCGTAAACAGTGTTCATTTAAAGATTTCCTTATGTAGAAGAAAAAGAATAAAAAGACCATAAGTGACCTAAAAGTTACCTTAAAATATTAAAAAATGACCTGAAATTTCAAAACGGCAAAAAGTGGCCAAAAGTTGACCCTAAAAAACTATATTTTTAGAACCTAGAGTTGATGGATAACGTTTTTATTTGAACTTGCCTTACTTTGTCCTATGCGTAACAGAAAAAAGTTGACTTGTCAACAACATCCGGGCCCTGGTAATAACAAAGGGAGCAACTAGGACAATTCGTAACACTTAATACGTCTTTTCATGTTATTATTATTAGAAAGACACTATACCTTTTGTTAAATATGCTTCTTGTTGAGTAACCGTTGGTGTATTCCTACCGTGCTGGACTTCCAAAATGAAAATCTAGGTTTGAATGCCCATTAGGTAGTATCTGTTCTCATAAAACATTCGCTACCAACGTTTTTTGGAGAAGTTACAAGGTATGACGGGCGAAATTCCTAATAGACAATGTGTGCAATTTTCGCCATACAGAGTAGTGTTAAGTAGTTTTCGAACTTATATTCGTCTTTTTTCTCTCTCTCTCTCTCCCTCTCTATCCATCTTCCTTGACATTTTCTTATAATATCTGCATCTTCTCTCTCACACTCACACACAAAATCCACACTTTATGTCAAGGAATTAAGTAAATTCTCTTTTTCCCTTACGTTACCGAATCTCAATAGAATCATGATGTCACTGTGATGTCTCGTTTCACCTGTAGTATTTTCATTGTACCATTTCCCATGAAAACATTATATCCGTAATAGGTGAAATCGAGATTGGATGTTCGGTTGGTTAGAAATTAGCAGAAATGGCACACTTTTGAGTAATGACAGGTTTTATTTATATTAATTTGACACAAAATTCCTTCCGTCCTATAATTCTTCAATTTGTTTCATCCACGTATGAAGTATGAAGTAAACAAGATTTGGTACGTCTAAGAGGAATCAGTATCCAATTTTCCTTTTAAAAATTTGTAACGTTTCATTATGATACAATTCGAACTTTTAATGTAGGCTCTTTCTAATAGATATTAAGCAGTAAAACAGCACTCATTCAATTTTCTTTTCCTTCTTTTTCTGATTAAGTTCGTATTAGTAGTATTGAATGGAAGGTACGGGCTACACTTCCAGATGAAGCGTTTAATGAACACTACCGAACTTGCCACCTAACCACGCGGAAAGATTAGGTGTGTGTTAAACTTTTCATGATCCTAGAAGTGTCTCGGAACTTTTCAAATTCAATGGAAATTGACAATTTAATTTGACCATCAAGTTTGGTTTTCATTTTGAAAATGCCTTAATAGAACTTTCATGTATCCTCCACGTATATATTCGAAAAGTTCTGGGGGTCACGGCAGCTCAGTGGTAGGGCGTTCACTTCTGGTGGCTGGGTCTCGGGTTCGATCCCAGTCCCCGCTAAGTGAACTTTGTTGTGGACAAACGCCCTGTGCGTGATTTTTTGGGTTTCTCCCACTTCCTCCCACGTTCTTCATTCCATCATTTTCATTCATTACTCATCATCCCTGTCCCCTTTAGCCTAACGGACATATCCGTGGGACGTAAAACTCAAAGATTTAATTTCATTTTTTTTCAATAATTCTGACAAAATTTTAAAAAGAAGCCTTATTTCTATATTACTGTTGGATTACTGGAAACAGAACTTTATAAGGTCAAGTTCTTTTCTTACTACGATCAAATCCAATATTTTTATCTGTGCTCCCTTTTCTCTTTCTTCTTCTATCTCTTTTTGGCTCTGTGTCTCACTACCGTACCTCTAACTGATATCTATTAGTTTTAAAGTTCGCTGAGAATCGTTTAAGATACTCCCTACAACAACTTATGAATTTCGTTTCGTCTCATATTTATTCTTGAAATTGGAAAGTTGTTGCTGATTTTAATATGGCCGAGAGGAAAGGAGAAAAGAAAGGAGGATCTCTTTACCAGACACGTTTGTGGAATAAGAATGTGTCTAGCTGCAAGGCCTGAAACAAGCCATCGCACTGACATGATCATTCAATTGAGATTTTGTAACGTACAGGGGAAGAAAAGAGATTTTACTTATTTCCTTGACACAAAGTGTCTATTTGTGGGTGAGTGTGACAGAGAAAATACAGATATAATAAGAACAGCCAAGAAACATGGCTGTAGAGGGAGAAAGAGAGATGAATATAAATTCGAAAACTACTTATCACTACTCTGTATTGTTAAGACTGGACACACTGTTTATTCGGAATCTCGCCAGTCATGCCTTTTAACTTCCCTAACCAACGTTAGTAGCGAATGTTTTACGAAAAAAGATACTACCTGATGTGGAATCGAAGCGAGATTTTATCCTTTTAGAAGTTTGGGACGGTAACAATACACCAACGGTAACTCAACTCGAAACATATTTAGCAAAAGATATAGTGTTTTTTTCTAAGAACAATAACATGAAAAGCAGATACTACAGACCAATTAAATGTTTTAAATTGTCCTAATTAGCCACGTAGTTATTATTTACCGTTTCCCAAGCAACATTTGTAAACCGTCTTTTAGACACATACGTTTGTTTCCACATTCTTAAGGATTGCTTCTTTAGTATGAGTAGTCACTCTTTGATTTTTCACGAACACCTTGTGGAAAAACAGGATAACTTAATAAGCATTTGAAACTACGTTTTGAATCGAAAATACTCGTGAGTCCAGGGCTTTACACCTACACAACCTGAAACAATAGCTCAAATCTTACTCAGTGCTCTTCTTTGTGACGAACCTGCTTCTTTTTGTAAAATTATTTACACCAAAGTGCACATTGAAACTAATTTATTAGACGACCTGGAGACAAATTGATGCCCACTAATAAACAAAATAGCTTACAATCCACGAAAAATGCAGACAAAATAACATACTATGCTGTAATTATGCCGTGCAAGTTCAAAAAGGGCTTATAATATCTTATAAAAATTCTATATATCACTAGTGTCCCATCTCTTTATCTTGCATGGGAGGGCCGCAATTCTGCTACACCCACGGTATCTCTTAAAGTACTTACAATATAACGTCGTTGGGTTCGCGCAAAAAGTTGTAGTTACGTTTATGGGAAGTGGCAAGTTTGGCTACTAGTAGCTCGCTAAGCACAGTAGATGGTTGTGGTAATTGGCTACCCTCTTACCACACCCCACTGACGAGGGAAACGAAGCCAACGGCGTTATACCTTCTGGAATATAGTCTGTGTTTGTGTCTCCGCTTCTTGTAGTAGATTGTTATTGTGCTGTTATTCTTTTATATGGAACCTTTACAATATGTAATATCTTTACATAATGAAAGGTTTAGTATATAATCTTGTTGTAGTGTTATGCATTCTTGTTTTACGAGTTTTTTAAAAAAAGAAAGACATTGTTTTACTCTAATTTCTTTTTCTTAGCATTAATCTTATTTCAAATGTTTAAGTAAGACCTTCTTGTAACTTTTTGTTTCACCCATTTCCCTCAAAATAATAAAACCGCAATACCTAACAGTTTAATTTTCTCTTATTTGAAATGAACAAATTTCATTACAAACGGTACCTCGTCAATCTTTAATTGGACAATCTTTTGTTTCCAGATCCCCAACATTTGCTAGTTCAATGAATTTTTTATCCAAATGGGGTTTACCCCACCTTTGAAAAAGACTGTTGCATATGATACACAGAAATCATACATAATACTCCGCATATGTTATACGTGATAGAAAATCTTACTATACTACGACAAACCACTCTTGTGGATTGAAAGCCAATCATTTGTTTTTGGCAACATATTGGTAAATCGTTAAATTTACATCGTAATTTCACCGAAAAATTGTATTTAAAGTATCATCACACGCAGTAAGACGTATGTTCACGTAAGTTCATGTATGTTCACGTAAGTTCAGGTATAATAAATTCATTCGGGGAAACCTTAAATCACTGAATTTCTTCAATATACATTTTACGGGAAACTCAAATTTCAATGAACGCTTCATGACAACAAGAAATAGTTGTCCAATTAATTCAGTATTTTTAAACATTCACCATTTTTAACTTCAAGTTGATGATTGAAATTTCACGGTGCCGTTCATGAAAGATTTCAAAGGTTCTACTAAAGTATTATCATTCAACAAGTGTTTTCAAAGAAAACTTCCAGGATTATGCTGCCAACCAGTTATTCCACTTGTGCGTAAGTATAGAGTTATGCTTTTTAACACACAACTTTCAGCTAAGTTTTGTCCACAATTCTCACTAACAGAATACATGATTAATAACAACAATAAAAAGAGGACGTCAAACTATTAAAATGGATAAATATAAAATTCGCCATATGTCCACATATTTCCAAAAGTATTTCTCCAATAAAATTCTTACTAACGTCGGTCTATATATTTAAAGCCCCACACAAGATCTCGAAAATGTTCAACCAAGTTCACTATCATCGCAAAATGGTGTCCATGCTTTTTTCTATCAAATGATAATACTTCTTCACAAATCTCAACTTTTGTTACTACATCTATGGCTTTCGGTTCCAGAGATTCCGTATCCAAGACCAAGCAATTATGTGTGCATTGACTGCCGACTCTTAAGCTGTAACCCAACCAATTACATATATCGTCTGGTTTCCAGTATATTATAGTATTTTATACAATGCAATGATGTTTGTTCTGATGTACATTCACATGGTAAATCCGAAAAATTTTCCAACTCCCAATCCTCCACCGGGGAATTACTCACTGTTGATGAAGGTGGATATATTCTTTTATTTCATGATCCGCCAAAAATACATTATGTGACGGGAAAAATACTGTTTGCGGGCTCACCAACGGTTCAGAGGAAAGTCTGTGCCGGTATGGTTGGCATTAAATCCGAGTTAGGTAGGGTAACCTCTGTTTCCAGTGACGGGGAAGCGGGGTCAGCTCCGGCAATGTTGAAAACCCAGTCCTCATCAAACATAACGACTCCGTGAGATCACTTTCACCTCTTGTACTAAAATGAAGGGTTTCGGTGAATCCATGACAAATCCCACCGATAACACCCTTACCCCTGGGCATTTAATATGCTTAATCCATCACGTGATATCACATTCCACGTCAACTGGATTTTCACAAGTATGGTACCTTTTTATATGCGTGTGATCTGCACAGTTCATTTTCTAAAAGCAATTTATATTATGTTTATCAAATTAGCATTTTAGATGAGGAAATGCGGATATCATTTATTATACGTCGAACGTATAATATTCGATATTCATTCCTTCACAAAGGGATATCCGCTTCTCTCATTTCCATTCTAATATCTATATATATAGAAATTGAACGTATGTAGAACCGAATGTGTCACATCTATATTTTCTTTTCAAGCATGATTCATTCAACAACAGGTGCAAAGAATGTATAACTCATTAATATGCGATACCTACGCAGACAAGTGAAGAATATGTTATTAAAATGCAAAAAAGTAAATTAGCATACTACGTGTAAAGAATATATAAGTAGGAACTTGATTTACTAAATGCTACGAATCTACTAATCCCCTTAAGTTTAGGTAGCAGCTACCGAATTCTACAGTTTAACCATAATTCGATAGAACCTAACTGAAGTCCTGAATCTAAGGCAAACCAGGAGCTTGTTATTTTCCTGCTCTGCCTACCTCTATCGTTCAAAGGCCAAGCATTTCACGTAGAGAGACACGGAGATTAATTCGAAATACTCTTGTATCTTATCTGCTCTACATATGGGACGACACATGTCCCTAGGCTTTCAGTATGATCGGAAACCTTTCCTCTGGAACGACACCTTTCCCCAGTTTCTGAATGGGCATTTCACACATGGAAGTCACTTCTTTAATCCTTTAGGGTAGTCCAAGCAAAACGGAACTTCCTCTTGTTACACCAAAGATCTGTGCATTACTGGACTCTATGGTCTGTATGACAGGACTTATGACTAAATGGATATGAGTAAAGCGACCCTTCCTATATGCTGAATATTTGAACCGTAAGTGCAATAGGATGTTGAGTATTACTTACTGGACTCGAGAGGATGTGCCACGCTCTCGTAGGTTTCGTGATTTCTCCTCGTATTCGTTGGATCTGCCACACTAGTACATCAACTACGATGGTGTTTGACACAGATGAAGTGAGATTACTTTTTTCTCAATGAATCCACAGATGTTGCTACGAATAAACAACTCAAAGTCCTATTGTAGATTCAAATGATGATAATTCCATTCTTCAAGTGTCATTGGGATATTTTGAGATAGAATTTTTTCAAAAATAACTCGCAACTTGTGGACAGATAATGATAATACTATGTTTCCGCGGTGTTTCTCTTATGATCACTTTTGCAAGAATAGCAGTGAAGCATGTGCACTGGAAATTATGGATTTACGTAATCTTGAGTATATCCCTATCCACTGAAATATGAAGACGTTATGTGCCTTTTACCGAAGGAAGCGTCATGATAGACAATCATTTACAATTGGCCGGTCTTTTCATGACCGCATTATAGATCTAATTTTTTCTTGTTATTACTTGTTTATTACTTACACATCAAATTCATATATCTTGTTGGTTCACGCAAACAACGCTATGGACATAAAATACACCAAAAACTAATTAGAATAGGTGTTTATAATATTTCAAATATCAAGCAGCAGATAGCGGGAGGATTAATTTTGGACAGATTTAATTCCATGATTTTAGTGTAAACGCAATGTAAAAGTATTAACTGAAATACTCCCTCTGAAAAATTTAAAGAATTTGGCAGTCATGACGTTCTAATCTGTTTTGTTTGAATTTGTATATTTATATCCAGAGAGCCAAATATTAGATATATGTATGAAGTAGAATCAACGTCAAGGCATTATTAGTTCTCTATCCATTCCCTTTTAGATGTCTTGGAAGAGAATGATAATAAAAATGCAGTATCATTGAACGAATCATTTGTTCGGAGAGTGGAATTTTCATTCCCTCTTGTTATTTAGTACCGACTCAAAAAGTCACGTACAATATATATTCATCTCGATCAACAGATGATCTAAATTTACTGTAACTGCATACCTCATTCAATTACATTGGTTACTTAAGTTTATTTGATGTTCACTGTTTAGTACAAATGCAATTAAGAAATTACGAGACTGATAAGTATTGTACCAAGAAGTTCCAACTCATTCGCAGTTGCTTGACTCTTATATTATAATGTACACTATGTACATTATGTACACTATGACTCTTATAATATAATGTACTCTTATAATGTACAGTATGAAAGCAAATCTAGATATGCATTATACCAATTATATTCACTATGTCTGCTTCATATATGTATACTTCTTTAGACTTCTGTCTCCTGTTTTCTGTAGTTTTAAATCTCATTTCTTCAGTGTGGGATTTTAGCTGCGTAATATTATATTAAGAAATTCAATAACTAATAAATGATACATCGAAATACAGGTAAATAAAGGAATATATACATAAATGTGATTATCGAAAGGTAAATAAATATGTATTGGTAATAATAAATACGTTGGCAAAAATGAAAATATAATGAAAAGAAGAAAAAAATATTTAAATCGTAAATAAATTAGAATATTTATATGTCGTCGTTAACACATACACTCTACTGACAATGGGATATGTGGCACGAAGATGAGATTACTAACAAATATATAATATTCAACGGAAGATACTACATTCACTACTAATTAACATAATCTACGTAAAGCATGTGGTACTTAGTAAACTCTCAAATACTAATTAGCATGCATGGTTTTAGATAAATCTAAAGAGATTAAATAAAGGAAGCTGCTATTGTACGCTACACTGAAAGAAAAGATTTCTTTGGATTCAATGCAACACTCTCCTTAAATCTCCACGGCACGTACTTACGAGTAAATACATAGTAAACGAGAATAATAGTACTGCTGGAGAAAACTACATTGTCGAATGTATAGTGTAAATGGTGTTGTGTTTAACTCCTGGATGGCAGAAATTGTGAAAAGTTAATTATTGCGTCATTCTAACGTCATTGAGTGACATCTTTAAGTTATTTTCACAATTATGTCAGCATGTACTGTCTGTCATATAAGAAAATGCAGGTGTTTTTGAGAGATAGTATCTCTTGTCTCTTGAAGCGATAGAAGCTATGAAAAAATCAGTTCGCTTAACAATGTAAGTGACCTTAAAAGCTCTTACAGCCGTGGATCCTGGTAAAACAACAAAATATATTACGTTTACAAATCCAATTTACACAATAAGAAACACGAATAGTGATACAAGAAGAGAAAACAGAGAAACAGTTAGATGGCAAAACAACAGAAACAAAAATCACGAGCTGAATGTTTAAAGTTTATAGCAAGAAAACAACCACCAGACTATGCAGAGTAGTGAGTAACGTTCTATCCCACGAATCAGCTAATCCATGTTCTAATCTTCATAAGGTATACTTTTCATTTATTTTCGTTCAAGGAACAGCCATTTCTTGTATTAGTTATATTTTTACGTCAAAGGAAGAGCCATTACCTGTAGTATTACATTTCTATTATATATATCATTTAATTCTGTTAGATATTTTCTTATTATTTTTAAGGTAATAATATAAGGCTGCAAGTATGATTCTACCTAGGTTGATCAAAAGTAAGGTTCTTATAGCCTTCTTTCCATTAATAAAATAAAAAATACGCTTAGGACCGAAAATAAATATACTAATATTTGAAAAGAAAGTAGCAAGTTGGTGAGTCATTACTGGGCAAAAGATTAAAGCAATATAAACTGAGGCGCTGTAAAATGCCTGTCTTATCTCTGTCTTTACTGTGAACTGAACACATCCCTATCAAGAAATTGATTCCTGATGGGAGTTCATTTAGTTTAGTATCCTTAGCTAAATTGTAGAACCATGTCTAATACACCCTCGGTGCTGAAAGGAATGTTACTCTACCAATGAACCAACTGGTCAGTATGAGAACTATCAGTTTGAGGTTTGTGAACTGTGAAAGGTCTCTATTAATCTACGAGACGGTGGAGCAATTTCCAAGTAACAAAAAATAGATTAAAGCTACAAATATGCGTATAGAATTTAATCGCTCATTGAACTATTGTGACCCATATTTAAACTTGATTTTCAGATTCCTAAATTATGCTTCAAGGCTAATACCGGATCAAAAGCTCCGCAAAATATACAATAAAAATAAAAATCATAATACAAAATTCATTTAAAAATACAGGCTGAAACAGTCTTTAAAGGTCAGACACAAACTAGTTGAAATGCTCGTTCTTCGACCGAGTATAATAAGTTTATCGAAATATTATTTGCGAAATTTTTAAATCTCTTGCCCGATAATATAGCATTTCAATGGAAGTGAAATGAAGAAGTTCCAAGTGAATTCAACTGTTAAATATCTTCTAGGATTATTTTAAATAGCTAAAATGCTTACTCACTTTGGCACGTTTATGGACACAAAATGGGAAACCAAGATATTCTAACAGTTCCCTTGCTTCTTTGCTAGAGTTGGAATATCCAAAACCGATCAACCACGTGGCAACAGATTTGTAACGAGGAGTATGAATGCCGATTTTTATCTTCCTGTGACGAGAGATTTGTCAGAAACTCTCTTTTTAGGAGTATATTTTTAATACTGCTTTCCTTGCTTAAAACATGTATAAGAGTAACATAATAAAAGCCCGGCCAATGTTAATTAACAATGGGAAAGCAGCATTTGATAAATAAACTTCAGGGCCATCCTTCGCGAGGCAGTAATGCACATTTAAAGTGTTAATATTACAAACTGGAGAACTTCCATAGCCAGAAATAGTGGGGAAAAGCGTCTTAACGATTACAACTCACCGCATGATCACACGATTCGTAAAGTTATGAAGTGACTTTGTGTCAGAGTTTGGAGGATCTATGTCTAGCGTGCTAAGTGTTCTAGATTCGATTCCAGCTCGAATCATTTTCTTGTTTTTTCTTTAACCAATAAAGTAGCCATATATAACTACAAGTAAAACATTAATTCATCATATGTTTATAATGCATAATGCAATAGAAATGATTAAATCAGTTGTATAAATTTTCAATATTCCATGTTAACTAGCAATAAAATGTGACATATTCAATGTCGTATATTCATACCACAGGTTATATTATGGTGAGCACAGTCCTTGTGAAAAAAGTTTTCTTGATGAATCATGTGTATATCTTTGAACAGTATGAAAATTGATCTCACATTTGCAAGCGTGATAGATTGTGTTTCAGACTACCATACCATTTTTGCATGCGCCTATGGGCTAAGGGAGACTATGATTATGTAACTGAATGATGACGGAAGAATTGGTATAATGAGAAAGTGGAAGAAAATGGGTGTATCCCGAGCAAAACCACAGACGCCATGTTGTCCACCTTAAACTTACTTGTCGGGGAACGAAAAGGTACCCTACGCACCAGAAGTAAACGCTCTACCGTTCAGTTTCCGTGCCCTCTCATTTTTCAAATCGTCTATCTATTATGCGACTGCATGAAAAGTTGTTCTAGTCGGTACGTCATGTAAAATGACCTCATGCACATTGGTTATTATACTCGCTATCTTAAAGTATGATGCTATGAAATCTCAGTAGTACTAACCTACTAAACTACTACTACTAATAGTAGTATCGCATGCATTTTCTAAATCAAAATTGTTGAGAAGGTAGCTGGTCTTAACTGAACAAATCTTCAAACGATTCCCTAAGAGATCCTATGCTTTATTTTTATGCAGTACGATATGCCCAAAAAATTGCGAATAGATAAATTATTAGTGTGCCGTATGATGAGCGTAGTTTCTGTTAACAGCCGTCAGACAAAATATAGCAGTAATTATAATAGTAACATATGCAGCATTAGTAGTAGGTTAGGTTATGATATTTTAAGTTTAGTTAGCAGTAGCATTGGCGTAGCTTGTATACTTTGATGGACGTGACAATGGTCCCTTACTTTTGAATATTGCAATAGTTATGCGCAAATTGAGGTAAACATAACACAATGATCTCGTCAAATAAAACATTCTGCGGTGGCCAAGAACCCTCTAATTAAGAATATGAGTAATGATAGTAGCAGTTGTAGTAACGACAGTAGTAGTAGTAGTACCCTTTCTTCCGCTATATCCACCCAATCCTCCTCCTCATAGTAATAGTAATAGCAGTAATATGTCACGTAAGCTAACATTACGGTAGGTTCGATTTGGGCGGATATGATGGAACTTAACTCCTATTAATAATCAACTAGGCTACTTTACACTCAGTTAAATATGTGAAAAACATATACCGATATATACTAGCTGGTTCCTAAAAGCATCAATTCTATGGTGTTTGAATATTGTGTTATTCACAAGTTAATATGGATTTTGGTATGTTTCAACGTGTATGACACACAGAAAATGATTCTCATTACCATAGTTATCTCTGGCAAGATTAAATGGGGGGACGAGACTGCTAGAATGCTACTAGACCCCAACTGAATTATGTTAATTTATGAGTGAATAGTAATTTACTTAAATTATGAGTTAACTGGATCCTCATACAATATTTACTATTACAATCGGTAGGTTACAAATATGTGACGTATTTCCGCCAGTATTTGTAGTTTATTAATTTTCGATGGGTTTCAAAGCTTAGCTGCATATGTAACTTGCATTGATTATATATTATTTTGACTTATAAATATTATAATTAAGTCGAGAATTACATTTTCTAAGTTTCTGAAAGAGGGGGTTTTGAAGTCCAAATAGATCAAAATACGTACATTTCTCGGCTTAGCCGCACACTCATTATGCATATCAAATCCATTAGTCACCGGATGCTGCGCGTGCTGTATTTTACTCCCTACTGTGCATTAGTTCCATCTACAGTCTTGTTGTGGCTGTACATTTGTTTGTTTCACTGTACAGACCGCATAATCTTTCAACTTTACAGCCTCTTGTCACCCTTATTCGCAAATTTGATAACTCATATTTTGCTTATTTTCGTTCACGTCTTATGCCAATGATTTTAATGATATAAAATGGTTCTATTTCAAAAATTATAAGTTTATATTGGAATGGCAACATAGCTTGTGTGACACTACTGACATGTTCTTGGTCATGTGTCCTCCTCCCGTCGGTATCAGATTACATCAACATATTTTAGATTTTCTGCCTTTTCCGGCGTTTATGGGAAATAACACGGCACAGCCTCGTCCAGTCACTGCTTGGTATATGTTAGGCCGGAAGGGTAACCAAGGTATTTCCTCACCATGTGATTATCACCACGATTTTTAGCAGCCGACGATTAATCAGGGTGCCAGTTGTCATAAATATCTAGCTGTTGGCATACGTTCCTTATAACATGTGTCGATAGTAGTACAAAATGGATCGATCTGGGCCAGTATTGGCCAGCATTGGCCAACTCAGGAGCCCCTGGGCAATTGAACACCTTACACCGTGAACCCACGGTCTTTTACGACCTCCATTTTAGGGGTGAATTTGTTCCCTTTTATGAGCACTTTTTAGGGGGTGTACTCGTTCCCTTTTATGAGCATATTTTTAGGGGTGAACTCGTTCCCTTTTATGACCATATTTTTCAACCCCTATTTTAACACAGCAGAACATAGCAGAACTATAAAAGAGTATGACTTATTTTTCAACCTTAATTGAAGATAGCAGAGAATAAATAATATTCAACCCCTATTGGAACATAGCAGAGCAAAGGTGAACTCGTTCTCTTTTATGAGCATATTTTCCAACCCCTATTTTAACATAGCAGAACTAGTAAAAGAGATTAACAAACATAGTGAATATTAAAGGGTGTATTCGTTCCCTTTTTCAACCCTTATTTTAACATAGCAGAAATAGCAGAGACTACGTAACATAATAGGGGTTTATTCATTCCAACACTTATTTTAACATAACAGAGACTATGAACTCGTTCTCTTTTATGAGCATATTTTCCAACCCGTATTTTAACATAGCAGAAATTACGAACACATAATATAACAAGGGTATACTCGTTCTCTTTTATGAGCATATTTTTCAACCCCTATTTTAACATAGCAGATAATACATAAAGCAGGGCGGAGAATACATAAGACTCGTTCCACCCCTATTTGAACCTCATTCCCTTTTATGAGCATATTTTAAACATAGCACAGGGGTGTATTCATTTTTTTCACCGTTAATTGAACATAGCAGAGAGTACGTTCCCTTTTAAGGGTGTACTCTCTCTAATGTAACATAGCAGTTGGCCTATTTTTCCACCCCTATTTGAGCATAGTCCATTTTTACGGGGTAAACTCGTTCTAACCCTCTATAGCAAATATAATCATTTAAGGAGTGAACTTGTTCTAACCTCTATTTGAACATAGCAGAGATTATTTAAAGATTGCAAAGGAATGCGAACTTCCGTGTTTTGTTATCAGTTACATAATAACTTAGGCCATATGTGGATAATTCTCATTAAGTCATTCATCCGCATTTTAAAAAAACATTGAGCTAGTTATCTCTTTAACAGACAATACGGATTTAATAGTATTACTTGTCATTCAACGATAGGATTAAAAAAAAGATCCCCGAACGTGACTTGATGATATCATCTCTATTGCGTAATATTACGTAATTCAATCAATCACAAAGGTATATGTTGATCGCTCGCGGTAAAACTTGTCATTCAACGATAGGATTAAAAGAGGGGGAATTCCCGACCGTGACTCGGTGACATCATCCCTATTGCGCAATATTGCGTATTGCAATCACACAGGTATAAAAGACTGATCGAGAAGTTCTTTTTTAATCAGTTCCTTGTTTGTTTTTCAGGTGTAAATTTCTGATTTTTTTGTGTGTGTGTTTATATTATTAGTGTGGTTTTGTTTTTAGGTAAGACATCTTATAACAATAATATCATATTATAAAAACTCACTTCTGAATTATTTTAGTAACATTGCGTTATTTAGAAAAATGGCAACGAATAAGGTTAAACCAAATACAATCAATTCACCAACTGATACTCTATTTAATAATAATTTGAAAAAAATCATTTTAAAATGTGATACTGTTTTAAATTGGGATAGTGGATGCTTTTTAAATAATAAAAGGAAAGACTGCTTAGATATATTAAAACAGGAACAAACTAATACATCTTTTAAAGTAAATTTTTCTTTGGCTACAACTTTTGTAAAACCAGTAGATTTAGAAACATGTAGCTTCTTTGTAAATATTGGTAATGAAATTATTTTACCGAGTACAGATGTGAATATCATAATTGAAAAACTATTTAATACAATTTTACTTGAACAAGAAAACAGAGCAATTAAGAAATCAGGGTGGTCTTTATGTTCTGAACCAAACCATCTCTTAGAAATTAAAATCAGTAAATATGATCCCCTGTCAGCTTTCTCTTATATAAAATTGCCGCAATGGATTATATCTAAAAAGAATTGTGTTTTAAATATTCAAAATAACGATAATAGATGTTTTATGTATTGCATTATAGCTGCATTATATCCAGTAAAAGAACATCCACATCGTGTAAATAATTACATACAATATAATAATACTTTATTACTATTATTTGAAAAAACGAATATAAAATTCCCTGTTGAAGAACACATAAGCAAATCTGAACATATGTATAATTCTGTATTTACTAAGGAACAAATTTCTATTAATATATATGGCATTAATTATGATAATGAAACAATTTTTCCGTTACGTATAAGCGAACACACAGGTGGATTTAAACATAGATTTATTATATTTAAACTCTCATTCTTGTTTAGTTACAAATTTAAATGGTTTAGTTAGACATCAATTAGGTACTCATCAAGCATTTATTTGTAGACGATGTTTAGTATCTTCTTATAAGAAATCAAAATTAGATGAACATGATAAATTATGTAAAGAACACACTACAACCAAAATTAACATGCCGAAACAAAGAGATGTTTTAAAATTTCGAAATCTGAAATTCCCATTACAGAATGATGTGATAATAGTTGCAGATTTCGAAAGTTTATTAAAACCTATAAATAAACAAAGTGGATCTCATACAATACAAATTCAGCAACACCATGCAGTTTTGGTTATATTGTGTGTTGGAGTAATAAATATATGAAATCAGATCTAGTTATTTATTGAGGGGAAAATGTATCGATGAAGTTTATGTCTGCTATGGAGAATGAATTAAGAAAAATCATAAACATATTAGATCAACAAAAACCATTAATACCATTAAGTAGTTCTCAGTTACAGGAGTATAATCTATCCACTAAATGCTCTGTTGCGATAGTAAATATATGAGTAACAATAGAAAAGTTAAACATCATAACCATTTAACTGGTCAATATATTGGCACAGTGTGCAATAATTGCAATTTGCAAATTAAACGTCAAAGTAATTTTATCCCTGTATTCTTCCATAATTTGTCTGCCTATGATGCACATTTATTTGTGAAAGAACTAGGTTGCACACCTGGCAATATATCTGTAATTGCTGAAAGCACTGAGAAATACATCACATTCTCTAAACATTTTAATTTTAATGGTAGACCTATCGAGTTACGTTTTGTAGACATATTTAAATTTCTTCCGCACAGTCTCGAAAATTTGGTGTCAGAATTAAAACCTGAGCAATTCGTATATACAAAGCAATATTTTTCTGATGATGTTTCCTTACTTCTCCGTAAGGGAATTTGTTATTATGATTACACAACAAATTTAGATACATTTAAAGAAACTGAATTTCCTGAAAGAGAGGCATTTAATAGCAAATTGAATGGAACACAAATTTCCGACACCGACTATCAATATGCAAAACTGATTTGGCGTGTGTTTAAATGTCAAAATTTAGGGGACTACCATGATCTATATATAAAATGTGATGTATTGTGATGTATCACAGCAGATGTATTGGAAAATATTCGAAAGACTTGTTTAAATGCTTTTTGTATTGACTCACTTAATTGTTTTACTGCACCTGGTTTGGCATGGCAAGCCATGTTATATAAAACAAAAATTGAACTTCAACTTTTATCAGATATCAATATGTATATGTTTGTAGAAAAATCGATTCGCGGAGGCATCACACAAGCTGTATTAAGGTATGCCAAAGCTAATAATCCCTACATACATGATTTTGATGTGGAAAATGAAAAACCTTATTTACTCTATATTGACATGAACAATCTGTACGGACTATCAATGATTGATTATTTACCATATGGTGGTTTTCGGTGGGAGGAAAAAATTGACAATTGGCAAGACAAGAATAAAATTATCAATTGGCCCACTGATAGTGAATGTTTTTTTTCTAGAAGTGGACTTAGATTATCCAAATTATTTGCACGAATACCATTCTGATTTTCCGTGTGCTCCCACTAATAAAGTTGCACCAAATGTTAAATACTCAAAATTACTATTAACATTTAAATCGAAATCGAATTATATCTTGCATTATAGAGTATCACAATTTTATCTAAAACAAGGTTTAATATTGGTAAAAGTACATAAAATATTATGGTTTCATAAATCTAAATGGCTTGCATCTTATATACAAGAAAATACTCAGCGTCGTACAAATGCTACAATTGAATTTGAAAAAGATTTCTATAAGTTATTAAATAATTCTGTATACGGAAAGACAAATTACTACATTAAAAACGGCGATATTTATAAAGATATAAAAGACATGAACGAATATTTTGATACTAATTATATTCTAATTATGCGGAAAATCATGCTTTATATAACACAAAAAATAAACACGTTTTGGGTAAAATGAAAGATGAACTAAGTGGAGTTCCTATCATTGAATATGTTGGTTTACGAGCAAAAAATTATGCAATAAAAACTGATGAAAATAAAGAATTGAATAATGTAAAGGGATCAAGAAAAATGTAGTTAAAGAACAAATTACGTTTGACGATTATAAATCATGTCTATTTCAAAACGAAACGATTCATAAAACACAATTTGAAATTAAAAGCAAATATCACAATTTAACAACAAATCAGGTAACAAAATTAGCGCTAGATCCGTATGATGACAAGAGAAAAATTTTAAATTGTAATATATATACTGTTCCTTGGGGGTATCATAATAAAGATTTAACATGTGAGATTTGTATATTGTAAATATGATAATTTAGTTTTCGTATATATTAGTATTGATAAACAAAAAATATGTCACAATCAGTTCGAGAACAAATATTTTAGTTGCAGAATTACATAAAGGTGCAAGACGAAACTATCCTCGAATACCCGTTATAACGAAAGGTATTCATGATTTATGGCAAGCTGATTTAGTTGAAATGAATAGTGGAAAATTGAAAGGTCTAGCAAACATTAATCGAAATTTCAAATATTTATTAACTGTGATAGATACATTCTCTAAATATGCTTGGGCTATTCCTGTGAAAAATAAAACTGGGAAAGAAATTACACAAGCATTTATAACAGTACTGAGAAAAGCAAACAAAAGCCCCAAATTTTTACAAACTGACAGGGGTCGAGAATTTTATAATTCAGAGTTTCAGAAGGCGATGACCCAAATTAACATTAAACATTATTCCACGTACAGTGATGTGAAAGCAAGTATTATTGAAAGATTTAATAGATCATTACGTAATTTAATGTGGAGACAATTTACACTGCAGGGAAATTATAAATGGCTTGGCATTCTGCCGGAATTACAACATAAATATAATAATACTATTCATTCCACTATTAAAATGAAACCTATCGACGCTATTAATAAAGAAAATGAAAAACATCTATTGACAAACATCTATTGCAAAAAGTTTTCTGTGATAAAAAGAAAAAGTAACTTTAAGATAGGTGAATATGTAAGAATTAGTAAACTTAAGCGTCCTGGTTTTGATAGAGGTTTCACACGCAATTGGAGTACAGAAATTTTTCGAATTGCTAAAGTTTTCTTCACTAATCCAACATATCACTTAGTAGACTCAAATCATAAACCTATTGAAGGAAGATTTTACGGACACGAATTACAATTAACGAAATTTCCAAAAACATACTTAATTGAAAAAGTTTTGCGAAAGAAAAATAATAAGGCCTATGTAGAATGGTTAGGTCTGCCAAAAAATGAAAATTCTTGGATTGATTTAAAGCATACTATATTGTAAAAAAAGAAAAGTCAAGAATTTATAGATGAAGCATGTCGTCACAAGTATTTCAAAAGGTGAATTTTATATTTTAAATTCTAGCAACACTGTAAATTTTCGTTGCTTAGTTAAATTGTCATCATCATCACGAGGTCTGTCAGTATCAAAAGCAAAAGTATATTAAATCAAATTTGTTCTTCAACAAACGCTGTTTTTTATGTAAAGGAGAAAAGAAAGCAAAATATTTAAAAACGCTATTTAAAATAAATTTAATATATCTGTAATAGAGATGGAATGGAAAATTCCTTTTACATGTATGGTAGCAGGTCCTACAGTCTGTGGAAAATCATATTTTGTTAAAACATTTCTTGACCATTATAGTAAGTTATTTAAAAATATTGTATGGTTTTATGGTGAAAGGCAGCCGTTGTATGATACTCTTTCAGACTGCACGTTTAAAGAAGGTTTACCTCAAAATAATGAATTTCAAGCACACGAAGGTCCACATCTTGTCATTATTGATGATTTAATGCGTGAGTGTGACCATTGGAGTGTAGATATTTTTACTACGGGTAGCCATCATAGAAATATAAGTGTAATATTTATAACACAGAATATTTTCATCAACAAAAAGGAATGCGGGATATTTCGTTAAATTGTCATTATATTTGTTTTAAAAATCCTAGAAACCAGGCTCAAATTAATTATCTCGGACGACAATTGTATCCTGGTAATACAAAATTTATTCCAGAAGCATATCAAGATGCAACTCGAATTGCACATGGTTATTTACTTTTTGATTTAAAACAAAATACTCCTGATGAGCAGCGAGTTCGAACAAATATCTTTCCAACAGATTCTTTTAATTATGTTTATGTGCCTGTAAAAAAATTGCAATATGGTTTATATTCTAACAACTATTTGTGCTTTAATAGCCGTAACAAAATGATTAGTAAGGAAAATGCACATTTGTTAAAACTTTTAGCAAAGTCAAAACCGAAAGCACGTAAGGCAATTTTACAAAAATCAGATCCTGATTTAATTCGCTCTATTTGTGAATGTTCCTATAACGTATTACAGGGAAATGTTTCATTAAATAAAACAGAGATAAATAATCTTAAAAATATAAAAAGGAACTGAGATATTTGGTGAAAAAAGGTCCTTCATTAAAACAAAAGAAAAAACGAATAATTATACAAAAAGGTGGTTTTCTTACTGCATTGTTTGCACCTATTTTAGGAGGTATACTATCTAGTTTAATTAAACAATTATGCAAAACCCACAAAAACTTATTTTAATCTCACCAGAAAAATTACATCATTATCAAACGATATCTAATCTTGATGAAATGAAAAAAAATAGATAATAAAAGTTTAAATGCAGAAAAAAATGGATAAGATATAGAGAAGTCTTACAAAAATATTTAAATATAATTCAAAAACCGGCAGAAGTTACACCAACAGCAACTACTACTACTACTATGGAGGAAGAAGAAGAGGACGAGGAGGAGGAGGATGACGAAATAATATCTACTCTTCCTGAAATTTGTAAACGTAAAGCAAGACCTTTATTACGTAAATTGAAACAAAATTCAAATATTCAATGGGACGATAATGGAAATGTGAATATTAATAATAAATTAATTCCAGGTGCAAATATAGTGGATTTGATATCCGATTTTGTTGGATGTCGTAAGAAAAATATTTTAGTTGCCGGCTGGAAACCTTTTGCTACATTATTAGCAAAAGCCAATATACCCTTAAAGTGCATTGGTAATACTCAACGAATAGATTATATTAGAAAACTAACAGAAGACGAAGAGGACGAAGAGGATGGTCCTCCACCCCGTAAACGCGAATGGTGTACTTATAAGCAATAATACTAATATTCTATTCTAATATATTGATATTTTTAAGTATATAGAAAGAAAGATGAATGATCCGTACTTTAATTATTACACACATCAAGCAGGAGGTGATTATAACTTGTATGAAGGTACAGCATATCAAGAAGGTTATGGCATTGGTAGTTTACTAGGAGGTTTATTTCGTACTGTATTTCCTTTATTAAAACAAGGCGCAAAAACTGTTGGTAAAGAGTTGATACGTACAGGAATTAATGTAGCAGGAGATGTACTAGATAATAATAGACCTATTGAAGAGTCTTTGCAAAATCGGTGGCAAGAAGCTAAAACAAATTTAAGAAATAAAGCTCAAAATAAATTAAATCAGGTGTTGGAAGGATCTGGAAGAAAAAGAAAGAAAGTTCATTTTAGTGGTGGTGGTGGTGTGAAGCGAATAAAAAGATCCAAATATATTTTTGATTGATTGATTATGGAGCAAAGTGATAGTTTTTATCTCACACTTCCTAGCAATAGTTCTATGAAATATTTTCCTCAAAATACTCTTGCTTGTTATACAACTAAATTATATCATCCTATTATACTGGAGAAGGGAGTGTGGGAAACAGCTGTTGTTGAAGTACATTATACAAGTTCATTTCAGAATGTTTCCAAATATACAAATAATATTTATTACCGTATTATGAATACAAAAAACTGGAACATAACTCAAATCTTACCAGGCCACTATTATCCTGTTGATGATATTTTATCTCAAATTAATCATAAAAGTGATATATTAAATTCACAATTAAAAGTCAAAGCATCTGTAAAACGAATTGAGGTTAATAGAGTAATAAAGGATCAAGAGAAGCATATAGAAGTACGCCTATCTCCTGAACTAGCCAGAATACTAGGTTTTGATCATATTCAACAGGAAGGTATAGCAGTTGTTCATCATGCTCGTTATCCACCTGATTTACAAAAAGCATTACCTACACTTATGTATATTTACAGTGATATTTTAGAACCACAAATGGTAGGTGACACCATAGCTCCATTGTTACGTATTATAAATACAAATATTACAGAGCATGGTATTAATAATGTACATATTTTTGATAATCCTCATTATGTGCCCGTGCAACGTAAACAATTTGATCAAATTATTATTGATTTAAGAGACAGTACAGGTAATCCACTTTCTTTCCAATATGGCAGTGTATGTGTAAAATAACATTTTCGTAGACGTAATACGGTATTGTAAGTTTTACCATGTGTGAATATTAATAGTAAGAAAAGAGAAAAATGCAGTGTGAGTGTATGAAATCAGAATTAGATTTATTTGCTGGTTTACCCACTCAAACCAGTATTATAGGTAATAAAATAGTTCCATATAAGCCTGTGGCTTCGATATCTGATAATGCACCAATAGAATTTGTAGTCCCCGGTCATGGGGATGACTATATAGACTTACCGCACACAATGTTATATGTTAAAGGTAAAATTACTAAATCAGATGGTTCTAATTTAATTTCTGCCGATAAGAAAATCGGCCCTGTAAATGATTTTCTCAATGCAATGTTCAGTGAAGTGCAATTATATTTAAATAATCAACTTATTTGCTACTCTTCACATACATATCCATATCGATCGTATATTGAAAAACTACTAAATTATAATACTGAAGCTAAAACAACGCATCTTCAAACATCAATGTGGTTTAAAGATACTGCAGGGCATATGGACAGTGTGGCCGATAGTAATGTAGGATTTAAACAACGATTTCTTCTCACTGCTTTAAGTCAGTCATTTGAATTATTGGGTTATATTCGTGCTGATATTTTCAATCAGGAGAAATTTTTACTGAATGGTGTACAATTGCGTATTAAACTAATTCCAGCTAAACCTACATTTTGTCTAATGGGTGACGCAGATGCTGATGGAAAAGTTGTAATTACAGATGCAACATTGCTTGTGAAAAAGGTTGATGTATCACCAGCAGTTAAAATAGCACAAAATAAAGTATTACAAAATCCTAAATTTAGAATAAATTATCCTATAACAAAAGTGCAGGTGAAGACAGAAACTCTGCCACAAGGAATTATGGATAGTACACTTCCAGATCTGTTTTCAGGCATAGTGCCTAAACGTATTATTATTGGTTTCGTTACTAATACTGCTTTCAATTGTACTTATCAAACAAATCCATTCAATTTTCAACATTTTAGTATGACGTTTTTTACACTGTATGTTGATGGAACGCCTGTCTCATTCAAACCATAACAAACGGATTTTGACAATAACCTATATGTACAAGCATATTCTACGTTATTTAAAGGTTCAGGTATTTATTATTCTAATCAAGGTAATGATATTTCACTTGCTGAATATCCTAATGGTTATATTTTACTGGTGTTTGATTTAACTACTGATTCCAGCGCAAGTGCTGTATTTCATACTAGTCCACAACGGCAAGGAAGTGTACGTTTAGAGGTTCATTTTAAAGAAGCACTGCCATCTCCTGTAACAACAATTATTTATGGTGAATTCTCTTCAGAATTAGAAATTGATTTCCAGAGAAAAATATATATTAATTTAAAAAAATGTTAAATACAATTGAACTTTATGAAGCATTACAACAGAATTTGCCTAACGATCATTTTATTGGTGTATATGCTGCTGATGAGTTACCTTTGTTTATTCATACATTTCCAGCCGCCATAATTATAAATACTGATTCTAGTGATAAGCCTGGTGAACATTGGGTTGCTGTTTATATATCTAATATGTGTGTGGGACAGTATTTCGATAGCTATGGTATACTTCCCTATATACAACATCATATAAGGTTTTTAAAATGAAACTGTCTGTATTATACATGGAATAATAGACGTATTCAAGGTGATTTATCTCAATTTTGTGGACATTACTGTTTTCTATATCTAGCATGTCGTGCATCTGGTTATTCACTGCACGATTTCTTAAATTCTCACTTACCACTATTGATGCTAATGATATTATGATTTATTCATTTTTGAGAGTATGATGATGTTATTTATTAAACTCCACCATTCCCGGTCCCAAGCCCTGAAAGAGAAAGGAGGAGGGTTGGGGGTTCCTACCCCCGTAAAAGAAAATAATCTCTGTTATGTTCAAATAGAGGTTAGAACAAGTTCACTCCTAAAATGACTATATTTATTTGCTATAGAGGGTTAGAACGAGTACACCCCTAAAATATGCTCATAAAAGAGAATGAGTCCACCCCTAAAATGGACTATGTTTAAATAGAGGTGGAATTTGCTATGTTCTACCATGTTCAAATAGGGGGTGGAAACGAATCCGCTCTGTTGTGGGTTGAAAAATATGCTCATAAAAGGGAACGAGTTCATAGTCTCTGTTATGCTAATATAAGGGATGGAATGAATACACCCCTATTATGTTACGTAGTCTCTGCTATTACTGCTATGTTAAAATAAGGGTTGAAAAAGGGAACGAATACACCCTTTAATCTTCACTATGTTTCGTAATCTCTTTTACTAGTTCTGCTATGTTAAAATAGGGGTTGGAAAATATGCTCATAAAATGGAACGAGTTCACCCCTAAAAATATGCTCATAAAAGGGAACGAGTACATCCCCTAAAAAGTGCTCATAAAAGGGAACAAATTCACCCCTAAAATGGAGGTCGTAAAAGACCGTGGGTTCACGGTGTAAGGTGTTCAATTTCCCAGGGGCTCCTGAGTTGGCCAATGCTGGCCAATACTGGCCCAGATCGATCCATTTTCTACTACTGTCGATTATCTTTGCCTGTGTTATTTGTTTGAGAGTTCATTACGAAGTAATGATCGAAGGTTTCCGTAGTCAGAAACTATTCTAGCTATACAAATAGCGCACTATAAAAAGTCAGTAACGAACTTAGCTGTTTTAGTAGACTCTCCTGATAACACTGTTTTAATAATCCATGATAAAACAAAGTGCCCTTTAGTAACAGCAATATGTAAACTTCAATAAAATTGTGTAGCCTTAAGCTTTATATGTAGGAAAATATTAGATCCAATCAACGTTCATACATACTTCACTTAATTGTTTCTTTCAGCTGCAGAAGAGTACTGGAAACAGGCAAATTCATCTTATGGATTTAATGTTGCTGGTAAGTACATTTATATTACTGTATTTTACACTAAGGTGAACTCCCAAAGAACTACACTACATTCGTGAATAACTTAATATTATTGTTGTTGCAACTACTAAGTAATTTATGAGCCACACGATCTTGTAAATAATATATCTTGTGTCATTGTTAGCATAGGCATGCACGCTTCAGTGTGCCAAATGTACCTCTTGTAGTTTCATTTTCATTTTTTATTAATTTATTTTTCTCACTTTGGAAAAAGTGTTAAACGTTAGTTACCTTATTGTTATTCAAAAGAAACAGAGTCCCTAACTACTGAAGTTTTAAACGCAATGTACAAATGAGATCGCGGTGATTCAATAGCAGAGCGTTCATAAATTGTTCTTGAGGTTTTAGGTTAATCACAGCTCCCTCGAAGCGGCTTTTGTGCTGTACACACTCTGCTTGGATTTTCTCGGCGTTCTCTCGATTTCTGCCTCCCACCTTCTACATTTCGCCATTATTACCTGTCTCATTATCATCTTCTGCGTAGCCTTGCTGCATAAACTGTGGACGTTAAAATCAAGAAAGTAAAGTCGAATAGGTGATGCACTTCATCATAATTTTACGTCATACTTATTATTATTATAGCTCTTGAAGTTTTAACAGGCACTTTTTCTAATTCGAATCTCCTTGAGAGATTTGGCAACAAACTTGATATTATCCGCTGTTCCCATGTGCTGGCTTGCTTCTTTCTAGAATTTGACGTATGAGAACTGCTTGGAAAGTTTCTGCAAACTACTAGTTACATGGTGCTAGTTTTCCACTATATGAAATCGGGAAGAATATACTTTGTATGTATAAATTACGTTTGATTGTTTGTTTAGGAAAATTCGTTAATTTTCAGAGTAGTTTGAAGAAATTGTTTTGTGTGAAGTATTGAACTTTATCATGAAGTCTTTTCTCGAATTGTTTTTACGATTAACATGTAATTTAGCATCTAAAATGCATCGACTGGTTTCATTTGGCTATTGGAATTGAAGCATCATTCAGTAAGGCTGAGTGTAATTGGTATTCTGAATTATTGTACTCTCGCGTTTGTTTTAGTGCTGAAGTCTTGTGAAGGTCGTTTCGGCACATCTGTTGTTGTTAGTAATGTTAATGCTCTGGAAGAAATGATTAAAAAAGATAGATAAATACGCAATATTTCGTGAGATTCGGGCATCCATGAAAATTGGCATGACAGCAATATATAGAATATTCCTTGGTCATCTGAAAGTACGGAAACTTTCAAGTCACTGGATCCCACATTCAATAACAGTCATTTAAATTTGGTGTACTACATCGTTACGGATAGCCTGAATATATTTATACGAACCCAAAACTAAACAGCAATACTTCTGTTTGAGTGTTTCAAAGCGAGTTAAAACCAGAAAATTCTTTCGTTTGAGGAAATCTGGCAAGAAATTGAATACCTTCTTCTTTGAATATACTCGACATGTGACAACCCTAGCTTTAGAAGATCGAGAGGCGTTAAATACTGAGCGTTAAACAAGAACTTGATGACAGAGATCATCAGTGAATTGCATAAAAGAAACCCAAACCTACCCATCATTTTTCATCACTTTCTGACGTTCTTTTAAGTATGTTTGAAATTGCACCCACTGTTTGATGTCAATTCCTTATTGATTGTGTTACAATGTAGCTATTAGCTACTGCTGTACTTGGCCAAGCTTGACCTCCACCTTCTTTCGCACAATATTGCCCGTGATTTAGAATGGTCCTTATGAACGTGTAACAATGTTGTTGGCAACAGCAAACTCCTGGGCCACACTCGTCACATTTCGTCATTCTTCCAGTTTCCCGATTCTCTTTCAACGTGTAAAGTTGCCCAAGTGTTGTTTCCGGGTAATGGTCTTGTGAGTAACTTCACCATAATGCACCATGATAGTTATCTGATCAAAACTTATTGTGATTTGTTTCCGTTCGTTTCAATTTGCTGTATATTGAGGAAAGAGACCGTTCAGCGATTTGATCACGTTGGCATCATGCTATTTAACGTCTTGCTCTGTTTGAAGTGTAGGAGACCTCGGACAACATGCTGCCTGGCTGTCAATTATTTATATCAATCGCCCAATATTTTATTTTACTTTATCTATCATGTCCCTATGTTTTGCACAAAAGTTTATTTCCCCCCATGCAGCAATTGTTAGTGGCTACGTCGTGCTGGCTACGACGCTCGTTCAACGTCAGTTTCGATTGGCTGATTTTTAAAATGGAAATGGAGTTTGTATCTCTCGTTCTGATAACACATCACGCTTTATTTTCATAGCATTGAATTAGAAAGTTTTATATACTGTACAAATCCAGTAGCGTAGCTAGGGTTACTTATAGAGGATAAAGTGAGGAACAAACTAAAATTTTGAAAGAATATGCGTTCGAGCTAGAGTTTGAGGTTTATCGTCCCGTTCATCAGCGAGGCTATATGAGACTTGGACCATCAGCCTTCTCATATAGCAATCACAATGTCATTTACAGCAATTTGATTTCTTGAAGTATTGAACTATTTCGGAGATACAATAAATATTAAGAAAGCTTGCAACAGTTGCTAAATTAAAATACACTATCACAATAATGTTATTCGTATATATATATATATATATATATATATATATATATATATATATATATATATATATATATATATATATATATATATATATACGGTAGGAGAACAAACTTTTTCAAGCATTGTAATGTAGATTTACATATACGGTATATTTTACACGCTCAGTTTTGCCTATTTTTCCCTTTTATGAAGGATAGTGTAGCAAATTATTTACAGATAAATTAAATTGTTTAAGTTATTAATAGACACATTGATGAGTGCCTCAACTTTACACAATTAAAAATCAAGAATATGCTTATTGCATTTTAAAGTCTGGAATAGTGTCCTTCACACGCTGTTTAAATATTAAAATCGACCAAGACATGATGAAGTTAAATGGGTTTAAAATGTCATGAATTTTTGTAGATCTATAGTATTATGCTCTGAGATAACTCAAAAGTACTTAGTGTAACAGCAAAACTCCACCCTGATGACAAATCTCGCAATCTACTCGAGAGGACTAGTGCTGCATTGGTTGATGTTAAATTTTATCATTGTAGTATTTTCCGTCATGGTAGTGTGGAGGTAATTGGTGCTCCGCAGATTTTGTACCTAGATATACTAATATATGTAAAAATGTCCCATATTGAATAATATTAAGTGTAAACTTTAAATAATGTAATTATAATGGATTGTTAATTTTGTTTACTGGTTGTACATTTCGGTAAGTTATCAACAATGAAATACTGTAAATGCTCGGTCATAAGAAATTCAAACAAACTATAAATAGCATTGGTAAGTAAGTATTAGAAAATTATTGGAGTGGAAATTGTGTTAATTGGTGAAATCCTGAAATATTCGTGACTGATATTACGTATTGTGACGATCACATACAGCACATACTTTATAATGCTACACTACTTCAAAACTTCCTTTTTAAATATGATTAACATAAGAATTTCCAGTTTTCATTAATTATATGGATATGAGCAAGTTCACAAACTTATTAAAATATTGATATATTGAAAGTTAGCAGTAAATTTTCCAAAGCTGTTCCCATAAAAGAACTGAATTAAAAAATACAATGCAAAGCAGTATATATATAAGGACGGGTTGGATTCGGGTAACATTTGAGTGGAGTAACGAAACATTGTAAAATTGGCACTTCGTGATGTCCTAATAGTGGGAAACAAACGACTTTTGCATTTAAATATTGTCTAGGGGACGAACTTTGTATAGATGGATTTTATGTCAATTATAGGCAGACATTAAGCCTTCCCATTCTGAACTGCTAACTGCAGTATTATATTGGCACAGATTCCAGACAACGTCAGATCGGAGCTCAATCCAATTAGAAACTAAAAGTGTTAGAAGTTATCCATCCCAGTTTCCTTTGTAGATCACAGCATTAGCTTGCTTTTGTCGAGCTTTCAATTACCACCACAGTAAGGAGTGAAGAGTAAATATTCTCAAATTCGTATATGCTAAACCAACTTGAAGCACAAACTCTCATACAAAATTAGACTTTGTGTGTACAGAAAATATTTATGTTAGAGAATGTTTGGTTTCTAGTATTGCACCATGTCGAGGAGAATGACCAAAGACCCTGGTATAAACCTTGGATACGTCTTTGACATTGCATTCAACATCGACCGAATGACAAGAATACTTTGGCTGAATAATTTCTGTCCTTGATAAGAGAACTCCTGGTCCACCGGCACATGAAAAATCTATTACCAACCTGCTGTTTGAAACTCAGACCAAGTCCATTACTGTTTCCCAACTTATTTCTAGCTCTGGCATTGATGTTCCTGGGCCATTAAGGGAAGATCTAAGTTCTAATAAGATGTATTTACTAAGGATATGAGTGTTAATTCAGCAGCGGGCGCTAAATACATATCCTAGTATTCTGCAATAATTGAAAACTGCAGAGCGAGGTACCTTAAACCATGAGCGATGGCTAACAAAAGCTAACCGACTACTTTGATTGTACATTTCAGACGAATCTCCATCAGGAGAAGTGAATTATTTGGTACGATTCGTACTAAGTTTCTATGCTCCTATATGGTTCTATATTTCATTCATACTGTGAAGAAGATACAAAGACTTATTTCTTCATGGTATTATTGTACCAAATGGTTCCTATTGAGGACCAGATCATAATTCTCACCGTGCTTGTAAATAACTCCTATTTCTGCCATCCTGAAAATCTGTTGCTCGCCGGTGTTGCTGATGAACAGGAATGCATAAGTATATTTTCATGGTGGCACATTCTTCAAACAAAAGGATGAAGAATGTGAAACTGCCAGTAGTGTGCAAGTTTACTGTTTTCATAAAACGCAGCAAAAAATCAATCTTAATGATACTTCCTATATGAAACTAATACACTGAGAGAGTACTCCTATCTTCTCTCCACCTTTAAATATAATGTGGAGCGTAATCAACAAATTCTTCCATCAAAGTATCAGTGGCATTCAGTCGATGTTGAACGAAATGTTAAAGATGTATCCGCTGTTTGTACTAGGTCTTGTGACCGTCAGCCTGGCCACAAGATCACGTTTTTGGTCGAACAGTGTATTTCTTTTTTAACTTTTATTCATGTTACCAAAATCATTATTTTACTCACAGAAAACAAAAGTTATTTTTCAAGCTCGTGAGAAACTCAGTTCTTTCTTGTCTGCAGGTGTTTCAGTTTCTGTTGTGTTCCCATACTCTAATATTTCGTCATCTTTCCTACCGTGGGAACAGTGTTCATGGCTTGTAGGAATCGCAGGTGAAATGACTCATTCACACAATTACCAACGTACGTTCCTTCCCACTGAACTGTTTTGTGTATAATCATAGTGTAAAAAATCCAACAGTCGTGGAAGGAATTTGCCAGTTCAGCCTGCAACACTTGTTTAAGGCCTTCAAGTTTCGTTCCCACAGGACCGAAACATGTGTTGCCAGCGTTCTCAATTATACCGTCATCATATTTGTGTTGTGTGGGTATGCAGGAAATCTTAACACTTCTTTATTATTTTTCACAACGCACTACCAACCCTAATTATGGTGAGCGGGATGTTCCCAAGCGTTTGTCGAAGCGAAAAGTCAGCCGAGGTCGTCAGAGCAAGAAGGAACGAAAAGTTTTGGGAGATCATTTTGCATACATATTAGTATAAGATGAGTACTACGAATAATTAAGTATGTGATACAATTCTTATTTTGGATATCAACTGCATAAGTGAACAACTATCTCCTGAAGTACAACATTTTTTCGGAGTCAAGAAGCTTCGCCAAGATTTAGTGTTTCCTGTATCTCCCCATTCCCCTTGTCCAATTACGCAGTGAAAGTCTCATATCAGTGCAAATAATAACCACATAGTGCAAGTGATCACGATCATAGAAGGGCTATGTTTCTAGTGTTTTTATATAGCATATGCATATCTGCGGCTATTATACAACATTAAGTGTTTTATTTTTCATCATTTCATTTATTCAGTTGTGCTGAGTGTAACTTCTTCTATGAAATAGGCGTTCATGTTCTGTAGAGTGAAAATTTTGTGTGTTATTTATATTTCATTCTACACCGTGTGCACATATATGCCCATTTAATAAATAAGAATACATCTAAGGGAATACTATCGTCTTCATTTATGTGTGTACGAATCCTTTCGAGCTGTCGACTTGCCAGTTACGTATATGTATACGTATGCATACACAAAAGTAAGTATAATCCAACCTGAGTCTCATAAGCACTAAAGTTGCTCATGTCAAATCACTTGTTGTATTTCACTATCATCAATCAATCAATCTGCGCCTGAACAGAACATGAGCTCTGACCAGAATTGTTATCAGCTGTTTTCTTAGGGAATTCTTCAGAAGCCAGCGTCCCAGGGAAACGGTAGGTAGCAGTCTTTGGTCTGCAAGGGGCACTTTGTTTCCTTCTTTCTTATCTAAATATTTATACATGATATGTTATAATATTGAATACATATATTGAAATCCATAATAATTTCAATATATTATCAGAATGTAGGAGGATTAATTATTAAATTAAGTAAAGTATATACAGAACCATTATTTTTCCAGAAAACAACACGGTTGAATAACCAACATGATTTCAACATGGTTGAATAACCAACATGGTCACATGGTTAAATAACAGTGTACTTGATAGGGAATTCTAAGATGAAAAATATATTTATTTTCGACAAGATAAGCCAATAAAATAAGAGAAAGTTTTAATCTATAGGAATATTAGAATATAACAAGTCCAAGACATTAGGATAAATATCAAACATGTACAGTCAGCGACTTTAGAAAATGGAGGTTGGATACATAAGAAATGATAGCTTTTTCCAGTAGGAGAATAGTTTCACTCGATGTCTGATAGTTGGACAACCAACATGACAGCAAATACGTGCCCGAAAACATAACATGCCAGGATATTCCTCCATTTGGAGGAAAAAGTATTACTATCTGAGAGCATCACTTAGAGAAACGACCACGAGATAAATCTACAGAAATTCCATTTACTTTAAGATCAAAGAGATAGGAATTAATGCAAAGGAAACGAAAACAATAATACGCATCATGCAGAGACCGAAAAAGTATGGAAAGCTAAACAAAATGAGAAAAGAAGGAAAGGAAAGAGCAAAAGACATGGGAATAAATTAAATTTTAACACTTAAGGATAAACAGTGTCCGTCTTTCCCCCTGACCCCATCGTGGGTTTTCTCCCTTCATAGGATAAATCTCTTTCAGTATCAAACGCGAACATCATTTATAGCATTGAAAAAAAATTAACTCAGTCTAGGCCGAGACTCGAACCCCACACCCTTAGAATGACAGTCTCACGCGGTATCCACTTACCTACACAGGCTCTATCTATAAACCAGCTCTTACCCGCGCTGTTATCAAACGTGTTAAATCAGCCATTGTCGGTGAATCACCCCAGTTCCATTTGAAGTTTAAATTTTATTTACCTCACTTAGCCATCTATGGGTAGCAGTCCCCTTGCTTTCATAAAAAACATTTGTTCTGTAGATTAAAATCAAGAATGAATTAATCTGTACTCTTGGGAGCTTACTGGTGCACCAACATATCTATCTATCTATCTATCTATATCTATATGTCTATCTATCTATCTATCTATCTATCTATCTATCTATCTATATATATATATATATATATATATATATATATATGTGTGTGTGTGTGTGTGTGTGTGTGTGTGTCGAATTGATTTTGGATTAAAAGAGCGACTTCGTAAATTTACGGAACGCGTGTTAACACGACAGTAAGGACATCTCGTAACGTTGTTAGGTAACACACGCAGTGTAAATAAAGTTTCAAAACCAGAAGTCGGAAGATATGCCGTGGGTAAGTCGGTAAGACGTCTGGTTGCTGAGTGCAGAAATTCGGGTTCAAATCTTGGCTGTTACGTTTTTTTTTTTTTTTGTTCCGTTGAAAATACATTTCTATATTTTTGCGTTTGAAATTGCTTTCTTTCATTTTTTGTAGATTATCTTAAATTAGTGAAGGCCAAGTAAGGTCAGATTACATATATGTCTGCTTTATCTGTGTGTACAGTCCAGAGATGGAGTGAGTCAATTGGGTCAAGATTTGTGAGTAGGTCAGTGGATCGTGGGTCAACAGGACGTGACTCACTGTGACACACCACCCCCCGTGACCTCTCTGACTCACACTGACCCTACGTTTTAAATTTTAAGGTCTCCCTCTTTATTCGGCCTCCCTCCTTATTATTAAATTCAATGTATAGATAATTATTGAGTTGAGTTGATTTTGAGTTTAGCGCCCTTTTCAGCAGCGAGGCTAGATGAGACAGGACCTACTGATTAACATAGAAACCGAAAAACGTGAGCTCCCGTTGTGAATCAAACCAGGGTCTTCCACGCCACAGGCATATAATAGTATCTTATATAGCAGTTAATATTTTTGCTATAAAGTATCAAATAACTAAACATTTGATGTAAATAAATGAGAAACCTAAAATATTGCAGATTACTGCAATTGCGATTTAATTCAATTTAAGCATTATACATCCATATGATTGTTAAAGTTGCTTTATAAAGATGCAGATTATGAATTACAGTAATTTTTTCAATGAAATGAAATTAAATTAAGTTTGACGTCCCATGCTTATGTCGGCTAGGTAAAGGAGACGGTGATGATGAGAAGTGAACGAAAATTGTGCAACGATGTAGGTAGGAGGAAACAGGAGAATCCTGAAGAAACGAACGCACACGGTGTATCTTCACCACAAATCTGACTTTGTGCAAGCTGGGATCGAACCAAGGACACCATGCACCAGAGGTGAACGTTCTACCACTAAGCCACTTTGGCCCTATGAAAAATACAACCATATTTATTCTCTTTCTCTCCCTCTCCATTTTTATATAGTTATCAGAAGCATGAATAATTTTCATTTTGGGGGGTGCGGTGGCTCAGTGGTAGAGCGTTCACCTCCGGTGCTTCGGGTCCCTAATTCGATCCCAGCTCGCGCCGTTTGGACTTTGTGGTGGACAAACGCCGTGCTGGTGGGTTTTCTCGGGGTTCTCCCGTTTCCTCCTACTTTCTTCATTCCACCATTTCACTCCTTTCTCATTATCACCGTCTCCTTTAGCCTAACCGGCATAACCATGGGACGTTAAACATAAAGATTTCATTTTATTTCAAGTTTTGCTTTGAACGTATGGTTTCAAGTTGGTATTAAACTCAGAACTCTGATCTTAATGAGTTGAGTTGATTTGGAGTTTAACGTCTCTTTCAACAGCAAGACCATATATGACGTGGACATATTGATTAACGTAAAACCCGAACCATGTAAACTCCCGCCGTGTGGTGGTGATTGTGATTTTGAGTTTAACTGCCCGGTCAGCAGCGTGGCTATAGGAGACGTGGACCTACTGATTAACATGGAATACGAAACACATGAGCTCCCACCGGGAATCGAACCCGGGTCTCCCAGGATAAAGTCGTGCGTACGCTAACTCCCACCGGGAATTGAAATCTGTTCTCATTGTAAGAATGTTAACGTTCCTTATTTTACCGGTTTTTGTATAAATTCATGGACCAAATTTCACAGAAGTAAATCCCCACGGTAAGCAGGTTTGCATATCCAGACTCCTAAGTATGAAAACATTTACGCTCACTTCAACCTCAAACAATTTATGAATTGAAGAATAAAGGATAATATTCCAGATAAAGTATATGGTTTGAAAAATACCATATAGGAGAGGGACATATCAGTCCTTTCTGCTCATGGAGTTATTAAAACAGGATCATCGGGCAGTGGTCTTTACCATTGAAAGATATTGCTTCTAAAATATTTCCAAGTAACTTCCAATTTTCTTGTTCTTGTTGTGGGGCTCAATGGTAAACCGCTTACGCTGGTGCGTGTGGTCTTTATTGTTTCGATCCCCGGGCAAGGAAGTTTGCGTTGGACAAGATCGTATCCGTAGGTTTTCTCAGGGTACTCCCGCTTTTTGCCACTTTTCATTCAACCAATTCTTCTATCATCATTGACTTGCTTTAATCATTGGAGATGCCTTGGTCCCTTGAGCATTGCGGTGATGTCAGAAATCAGATTCGGTCCCAAGCATTTAGGTTGTGATGTAAACCTTTGCTGTGGTTCAGTCTCAGTATTTTATTACGCGAGGTAAAACCATCCATACAGCTATAAATGTTGTTCTATCTTATGCAACCAGGTATTGATATTGAGCCAATGTGGAACCTCATTTTTGGCGCTTTGAGGCCAAGAACTGACTTCGGACATTACGCTGTTTTCAAACGACTAGGATCTTTCCAATGTTACCATCCGCGTCCAACAACCCCATGTTTAAAAGGGGAATAGAAAGAGCCCGTGTCTAAAGCTTCCGGACCCAGTTTCTTGACGTTCAAGTTTAGGGATCGACTTCTGACATCACAATTGTGCTCAACGGATCAAAACCTTTTAAATGCCGCCAACGCCGTCCAACAACTTCATCTTTAATAGGTGAATAGAAGGGACCCGAATCCATAACGTCAGGACCCCATTCCTTGAGTTGCGTGGCCTGGGCCAGACTTCTGACATTACTACTGCACTCAGGGGACCCGGGCCTTTCCAACGCTACCACTCGCGTCCAGCAACTCCATGTCTAACATGGTCGTCCTGACGTAGGAGAATCGACTCCATGCTTTTTTCATAATTATTCTCCAAATGGATTTGTATACAAGGTAGTTTGGCAAGTTTAGCAGCAGGTCTAAAATAAGCCTCTTGAGAGTGGCTCTTATTTGTTAAAGAATACATAACGATCGCTTTTGGCTATTGCAATGGTCTGTCTAAGCGGCTTGATAAAAAAGAAAAAACAGCGTAGCATAACAACAAAAAGGTGTTTCTCTTATATGTTAAAAATAAAAGCACAGAAAGAAAAAGTCAAAGTTTGGTAAGGTGAGTGTCGGGGGACGCCGAATTCTACTTCGCCCCGGGCAACGAAATTTCTAGCTACGGCTCTGAACTCCAACACTTATCGGCCATTCAGAGTCTCATCCCTTACCTACAACAGCGTAGTTTGATTAACCTGTTATACCAAAACGTTTGGAAAGAACCTTTGAGTGTGACTTATTGATAGCTATGCAATATGTTGACAGAGTGCTAGTCTTCAGTTTAGCAACGAAGGTGCCCTTAGGCGAAATTTCACGTTGCTCTCTACTTTTGTCTGTGCCTTGTAAACCGTAACATTATGTTTAAAGGCAAGCAGAAACAACGTCAGTTGTTTAGTACTTCTTTGCAGAGCCACTGATAAGGCGTTTGTGTCTTTTACACAAATAATTTTTGCCTGATTGCTGTCTGAAGCCTTTTTGTATTATACACTATAAAACAACATATCCAGATTCAGAGAAATACACAGAAAGTTTAAAGAAGGGGGGTTAAAAATATCGTTATTATTCAGATGCTTTATTATTATTATTATTATTATTATTATTATTATTATTATTATTATTATTATTATTATTATTATTATTATTTTCTTGAGTACAGAGATACAAAGAACAAGAACTCCGTCACCATTAACATGGAAGCGAAAATGACTTCGAATTGGAAATAATAGATCAATGCATTTAATTTCGAGGAGAGGCTATAGGGCAGACACGGATCCAGGGAGCGATCGGGGCAATCGCCCCCCTCCCACGGAAGAGGAAGCTTTCTTATTTTATATATAAATAAAACCCATCCCAAAATTTGGAGTTCTTAAAACTAGCTAAGTAGCAGTATTACAATCCACGCCCCCCCCCCCAGAAGTCCGTTCTGGATCCGCCCCTGCTACAGGGGTACTTTAGAGTTCACTGCTTTTCCTTGCAATCCACGCTCATTGCTGGATAAGTATTATATTTTATTATATTATTTGTCAAATTGAGCGAAATAGTTTTACCACAGCGGCAAATTCAACAATTAGGTTTAGGAAAAACAACTCATTGGTTCAAACACACACAGAAAGAGAGAGTCCATTTGTTCGGGATGTTTTTTGAGGTTCGCGGCGTCTCCCAAGAAGAAATCTTGCTAAAACATATGTTGTTTTTAACAAGGAACGTAAATGGGTATCAGGTATATCAGTACTTCAAATGGAAAGCAAAAAGAAAAGAGAGATAAAGATGAGTAATTTCCTATACTGTATTTTTGGCATTGAAGAATACCGTTACTGTTTTATTGATCTACTGTACGCACTTCTGCGTTTTACTAACCAACCCACAATCATGCTATATATACCATATATCGGCTAGGTCCAATCTGCTGCCAATGCGCCTTTTCTTCAAGGAACATTTTTTTTATTATTACACGCTCAGAAACAAGGATAATCACCCGAAACCTGAGAAGATCTGGAGAATGACCCAGTAACAATGAACTGACAAAGGAAGGAAATACAAAAGTGGAAAACTATTGTAATTCAAAGTCGAGGCATTTTTTCTTGCAATAACTGACCCTTCAAGTCGGGGGAAGTTTCTTGAAATAATAGTAATATATTTTTAACTTGCTCCTTATTTTAGCTTATGTAGTAATTTAAGACACAAAGATGTATCGCAATTTGCAATACATTTTTCAATTTGCAGTGCAAACATGTAAATGCAATGTTGCATTTCCATGTTTGCGCTGCATTGCATTCCCATTTGCACTGCAAACTGCGATGCGATACTCCATTTAAAAAATGCAAGGAGATTCCTGACCAGTTGTTCTTTCAGAAAAAATGTTCAGGGTGGGGGAAGGGGCACTGCTGGTACTATTCTATTTATTATTGTATTATAGACGTAATATTTTGGTCTCCTCCGGGGGCACTCTCAGAGCTCCGGGAGGGGGGCAGTGCCCCAAAAACATATCTGGAAGAAATACTGTTCCTGACACCAAGATAAGACAAAAGGTAATAACAAACCTGGGCGCACAAATGCTTAATTTCGGAGTTATAGGCTGCCAAAAACATGAAGAAATGAACTTTAAAGGTCCATAGCTCCAAAACTAGGCGACCTACCGTAGTACGGTCAAGACCTTATTTAGGAACTAGTACGTGCGCTGTCCAAATATCCATATTTTAGAATTCTAACATACTTCTGCAACAATTTTTATACAGGTATTTGGTGAGTACTTCAAATTATATGCACATAGCCAAAGTTCCTCTCTAAAAATTGTCGCATGTGTACTCTAGATTCTGAAACATTGTATTTTTGGATAGCGCACATATTTGTTTCTAAGTGAAGTCTTAACCCGACTACGATAGGTAGGGATGCGCACGAGACAAGATTTGAGGCTTTCTCGTCTCGAAAATGTGCTGTAAAAGTGATGTCTCGACTCGAAAAATGTATTCTTTTTTATTGCAAGAGCTGTGTCTCGACTCGAAATTTGTCAGGAAAATTCTGTCTCGACTCGTCTCGTGCGCATCACTAACGATAGGTCCCATAGTTTTACAGCTATGAACCCTTAAAGCCCCGGATCCAGGATATGATCAAGGGAGCGACTAAATCACTGTTTGCCGCTTTATCCAGTGTAAAGCAGGATTGAAGCCTATTTTATCCAGTGTATACCTGAGTGTCAAGAGGGCTGTAGCTCCCCTTGGATCCGCACCTGTATAATATATATATATAACTGTTTCTGAGTGATTAGTTTCTTCAAAACTATTGTTAAAAATATGTGAAGAGTTTTGAGACATTCGAGTCGAATCAAGATTTTTACGAGCAGTCTCGATTCGACTCGAATTTTACAAATTGTGTCTCGACTCGTGCACATCCGGTTCGGTTCTCGGTTCGGTTCGATATTAAATAAGCTGTGAGCCAAGCCGCACAAGTCGTTGACAACCGTAGACCCAGGCAGAACAGTTTTAAACATGTTTTCCTGGCACGCTATAACTTTTAACAAATTTTGGCCCAAGCACGAATACTTGATCCTCCGGAACTCAAACCCAGAACCTCGTGAACGATGTCCTTGTGTCCTAGATTTCACGACTACCGAAATCGGCAGTTAACTAGTTTTTAGTATTCAGATGGAAACCGCCTATCTTTCAAGCTTAATTACAGAATTTAATAATAATAATAATAATAATAATAATAATAATAATAATAATAATAATAATAAGCTGTAGTGGAATTAGCAACATTGATAATAATTATATTGTTTATGCAGAATAAGTGAAAAAGGAACTTGAAACTACACACAAGATTTGGCTCGATTTGGCTCGACTCGACTCGAAACTCGATCCAAATTCGAGTCCAGTTTCGAGTGGAGTCAGAAGAAATTTTTCGAGTCGAGTTCCCGAGTCGAGCTAAAAGATGTCTGTTTCGAGTCGAATCAAGTTTAAAAAAAAAACACTCGAACTCGCTCGTGCCCATCCCTAACCACTGCCCCTGAGTGCAGTAGTAATGTCAGAAATCAGGCTCAGACCACGAAGCTCAAGGAATGGGGTCCTGACGTTATGGGCTCAGGTCCCTTCTATTCACCTGTTAAAGATGAAGTTATTGGACGGCGTTGGCGACATTTCAAAGGTTTTGATCCGTTGAGCACAATGGTGATATCAGAAATCGATCCCTACTCTTGAACCTCAAGAAACTGGGTCCGGAAGTTTTAGACACGAGTCCTTTCTATTTCCCTTTTAAACATGGGGTTGTTGGACGCG
The DNA here is from genome assembly GCF_964235325.1 of Thermobia domestica. Lineage (NCBI taxonomy): Eukaryota > Metazoa > Arthropoda > Insecta > Zygentoma > Lepismatidae > Thermobia > Thermobia domestica. The sequence continues at coordinate 244,446,415 of NC_137456.1, read as the reverse complement.
GATGGTAACATTGAAAAGATCCTAGTAGTTTGAGGACAGCGTAATGTCCGAAATCGGTTTCTGGCCTCAAAGCGCCAAAAATGTGGTTCCGAATTGGCTCAAAATCAATACCTGCTTGCACAAGATAGAACAACATTTATAGCTGTATGGATGGCTTTATGTCGCGTAATAAAATACTGAGACTGAACCACAGCAAAGGTTTACATCACAACCCAAATGCTTAGGCTCGAATCTGATTTCTTACATCACCGCAATCCTCAAGGGACCAAGACCTCTCCAATGATTAAAGCAAGTCAATGATGATAGAAGAATTGGTTGAATGAAATGTGGGAGGAAGCGAGAGTACCTGGGAAGACCCACGAATACGACCTTGTCCACCACAAACTTACTAGGCCGGGAATCGAAACAATAAGGACCCCATGCACCAGAGATAGAGCTCTACCACTGCGCTATCGCGCCCAACGATTAAAGCGTCAATGCTAATAGAGAAGTTGGTGGAATGGAAAGTGTGAAGAAGCGGGAGTACCCTGAGAAAAACCACAAAGACGATCTTGTCAACAACAAACTTACTTGACTGGAGATCGAAACAATAAGGACCCCACGCACCAGAGGAAGCGCTCTACCACTGAGCCACCGCTCCCAATGATTAAAACAAGTTAATGATAATACAGGAATTGGTGGAATGAAGAGTAGGAAGAATCGGGAGTACCCTGAGAAAACCCACGGATACGATCTCATCCACCTCAATGTTAATTGGTCCACCAGAGGAAGCGCTATACCACTGTGCCACCGCGCGCAATGATTAAAGCCAGTCAATAATAATATAGGAATTTGTGGAATGAAAAGTGGGAAGAAGTGGGAGTACCCTGAGAAAAACCACGGATATGATATTGTCCACTACAAATTTCCTTGGGTGGTGATCAAAACAATAGGACCCCACGCAGAAGAGGAAGCGCTCTACCACTGAGCTGCCGTGTCGAATGATTAAAGCAAGTCAATGATAATAGAAGAATTGATGGAGTGAAAAGTGGCAAGAAGCGGGAGTACCCTGAGAGAAGCTACGGATACGATCTTGTCCACCGCAAACTTATTTGGCCGGGGATGGAAACAATAAGGACCCCACGCGCCAAAGTAAGCGGTCTACCATTAGCCACCGCGCTCAACAAGAACAAGAAAATTGGAAGTTACTAGGAAACATTTTAAGAAGCAATATCTTTCAATGGTAAAGACCACTGCCCGATGATCGTCTTTTAATAACTCCATGAGGAGAAAGCATTGATAAGTCTCTCTCCTATATTGTCTTTTTCAAACCACATACTTTATCCGGATACTATCCTTTATTCGTCATCCGGATGTAATCAGTTATCCGAATGTTCTATTATCCAGATATTATCCGTTATCTTAATTTTATAAATTATCCGGATAAATCCATTATCCGGATATTATCCGACATCCGGATAACATCCGTTATCCGGATCTTATCCGTCATCCGTTATCCATCATGCGGATAGTATCCGTTACCTCTATATTATCCGTCATTCGCTATCCGGATATTATCAGTCATCCATTATCCTGATATTATCCGTATAACGGATAATATCAGGATAATGGATGACTGATAATATCCGTTATCCGTCATCCGTTTTGTTGTCCGTCAACCGGATATTGCAAATCCGGATAAGTTTCTATCCGATATCAGTATAAAAATTATCCAGATGTTACAATCCTTAATCACCATCGCAGGAGCTAAATATCTTCAAAGTCTGCTACACAAGAGCGGGGGCGGATCCAGTGGGCGATCATGGCGATAGCCTCCCAGAAAGGGAATATTTGTGTTTTTATATAGAAATAAAACCCATTCCAGAGTTTGGAGCTCTTAAAAGTAGCTCTAAATAGGAGTATTACCAACCACCGAGCCCCCAGAAGTCCATCGTAGATCCACCTCTGGACAAGAGAATGGGAAACACTTATTATTCACATTCAGTTTGCGCATCTCAACAAATAAACAATATTTTCTTTCATTTCTGCATTCTACTACTGCATTCTAGTGAACTGTAATGCCTTTTATGTTTAAAAATAATTATTCATTTTTCAATAATTGTCAATGTTTATAAGTTCAGTAATTCACCATGAATAGAGTCAACTAGAAGTGTTTTTGTAACGAAGAAATAACAACATGAACTGTGAAATATCTTCTTACAAACTGTCGAGAGTTGAGAGTCGACAAACTTTGCTCTTTCGTTTACCGATTACCTCGAAACCGCGGTAGCCAGAATTAGCCCAGGATAGGGGACTTATATTAAGAAAATGAAAATCTTAGGAAAATGCAGAAGTCTTTTAGTCTGAGAGAAAAAAGGAATGAAATCTTTAATTTCTAGTTCTGTTAGTCTTGTAGCTCTTAGTCCGTACCAAAGTACTGATAGAAATATGGCCAATGAATTATGACTATTTTGTAGAATATTCCACTTTAATATTACAGGAAATTCATCTTCCGGCTTGCTTGGTTGTGAAAAGTTATAGAGTGTATTGTATTGGTATACTATGTAAAGTATGTGTACTGTCGCTGATTTGTGATAACAATCAGAAACAGAAGTAAAAGGTAAATTGCAGTAATAGTTTTCTGTTAATTTTTATATTCAAGGGGAGACGGAAAACCTACTTTTATCTTAACATTTGTTTTTCTTAAAATTTCTATTCGGATTCACACTCTTCCCCTTCAACATTGAATAGGGAAATGGGGAACTTATTTAGAATTTGATTGTTGATTCCAGTATATTTCAAGCATCACTTCTCGGACCTGGGCCTGTGATATGTCGATAAATCGCTATCGTCGATATATATATATATATATATATATATATATATATATATATATATATATATTATCATATATCAACATTCGATATCGCGAATATATGGACATGAATATATCATTCGAAATTTTCGATATCGATATTCGGGGGGCGGCGAGGTATAAGGGGCCCCTAAGACTGGCGATGGATGAAGAAATTAAACTTACTTATTACAATATTGTTTTCTAATCATAATATCTTTATTACCACAAATTGCAATGTAAATACATCCACTTGCAAATTTGCAATATTATATGGTATAATTTCTTAGGCGCCAGAACTTTCCTGTTCCCTGAAAAAAGAAACAAAAAATCACGTGCAAAAGCAAGTGCTTCGAACTTTGAACTAGAATTTACCAAAAAAAACTTTTTTTTATTTCTCTCTCTTGGAGATTGATTGATTGATTTTGAGTTTTACGTCCCGTTCAGCAGCGAGGCTATATGAGACGGGGACCTACTGATTAAGGTGGAATCCGAACCACATGAACTCCCTCCGGGAATCGAACCCGGGTCTCGTTACAAATCGGAGGATAATAATGGGAAAACATACTTTATATTTTGTTTTCAGCTATGGATTTTAGATTTGCAATTGATATATTGTTCCGTCTTAGCCGAATTTGAAACAAAAGAAGTTTCCAATGAGTTATTCAAAGAAATGTTTTCCGCCTCCAAATGAAAATAGGAAGACACTTAGAGAAACTTATTATCGGGTTTTAAAACACAAACATATGATTGATAGAGTATCGACCTAAACCACTCGACCATTTTGCATGCTTTTGGAGGCTTTCTTTTAACCTTTGTGAAAGCAGTTTACTGTTCCATACTCGCTTTTGTTTATTGCGATACGACTATGAGTTCTCAGTGAATATTTAGACGTCACAGCTCTTGCAATGTATAAAAGTGTTTGTAGAATAAATCACATTCAATTTTACGTCCTAATAACATATGTAAATCAGGTTGAATTCATGAAATGATTGAGGTTGGAGTGAACGTAAATGTTTTCACACTTACAAGGAAGGGTCACGCAGTGGCTCCGCTGAGATCGGAACGAGACCATTGTGTTTGCATTTTATATGTTATAACTAGATGGATCCCAAAGTTATACGTGCCACCGGGCGGAATATCGTGAGTTACAACATATTTTGTAATGTAAGAACTACAAAAAATTACCATGCAGAATAGTTTGAACCGTCATTTGTTCGGAAATGGTTGAGTAAGTGAAAAACTCTGCCAACACTTATCCCACCATTTTCAACGAGAAACTTTTTGTGGTAAGAAAAAAATGCCCCAGGGTCCCCCGCGGGGTCCCAGATGGGGTCCAACTCAAAATTTTCAAATGGCAAGGGGGGTTAAGTGGCATATCATTTGAAATCTGTTGTAAAATGAAAGAAAATGCAGCAAGTCTCGACTCTCTACAACAACCGTGTGCAAAAGGGCGACGGGTCAAAGTGTAAACAAAATCTTAATTGGAAAGTCCATGACTACCCCTATAAATCGGAAACGGTAAAACAAATGTGGAAACAGGAAAGAAAGCGTGGCATTATTTTCAAAGCACAACGTGAAAATGTCTTGTTCCAGGGTCCCCACATGGTCCCAGGTGGAGTCCAACTAAAAAGTTTCAAATGGCAAGAGAGGTAGGACATCGTTTGAAAGCTCTTGTTAAGTGAAAGAAGATGGAGCACGTCTCGACTTTCTCCGACAATCCTGTCCAAAATTGCGGCGGGTAAAAATATAAGCAAAAGCTTAATTGAAAATCTATGGCCACCTTGAATCCAAGAGACAGCTTAAAACCTATATCGAAAGGATAGGCATACCAAACTGCTGAAGCTAGGAAAACCAAATTTGGCATGAATGTTGATCAGTGGATGACGAAAAGATGCGAAATGTTCAAAAAACGAAACGTCTTGAGTTCAAAATGCCATAGTATGTATCGAACGCATGTCCAGCTCAAACCACTGGTGTTGGAGGTAATCCAATATGGCTGTCAGCGTGAAAAATGAGTTTGTATATAAATATGTTATTTCTTGGAATACCGTAATTAAACCAACAAAGTTTGGCGCAACTCGAAATCTGAAATGACTTACACATGGTTTGGTACTACTCGCCAATCTTGCAAATGATTTTTTTTTTTTTTTGTATATTTGGTATTGCTTGGAGTATTGTGATCAAACCAACGAATGACATACAAATGTAACCGCCACGAATGCGCAGTTACGAATTACAATAGAGCCACCCACCTACTGGTGCAGCAAGTCCTTTATGCATGAACTACGTATGACAAAATTAGAGGAAGTCAGAGTTGTGTGTTCATCGCATATTCGTTATATTAAAGTAAATGATGGCGAGGGAACCAAACAAAACATATATGTGTTGTTACCGAATGAAATTATAGTTGAGGTGAATCGAAATTCAATTGTTCTTTAATCTTCCTATTGTTTCTAAATATATAATAGAGAAAAATAGAGATTTAAATTTGTACTGTTATGAACGACATAAGTTTTAACCGGCCATCTTGGATTCGAGGTGGCCATAGTTTATCAAATAAGCTTTTGATTACTTTTTGACCCGCCGCAATTTTGGACAGAGTTGTCGTAGAGAGTAGAGACTTGCTCCATCTACTTTCATTTAAGAAGATCTTGCAAACGATGAGCTACTTAACCCCTCTTGCCATTTGAAACTTTTTAGTTGGACCCCACCTGGGACCATGTGGGGACCCTGGGACAAGACGTTTTACCTTAAATTGTTGTACTTTGAAAATAATGCCAGACTTCCTTTCCTATTTTCACATTTTTCACCGTTTCCGATTTATAGGGGTGACCATTGACTTTTCAATTAAGTTTCTGTTTACATTTTGACCCTCCGCCATTTTGCACAGGGTTGTCGTAGAGAGTCGAGACTTGCTGCATCTTCTTTCATTTTGCAACAGCTTTCAAACGATGTGCTACTTAATCCCTCTTGTCATTTGAAAATTTTGAGTTGGACCCCATGTGGGACCCTGCGAGGATCCTGGGCAAACTTTTTTATCCGAAAAAGTGTGTTCTTGAAAATGACGGGATACATATTATCCGAGTTTTCCATTTACCCAACCGTTTCCGAACAAATGATTCGGTCAAAATATTCTGCCAGCTTTGTAGTTCTTACATTACAAAATATATTGTAACTCACGATATTCCGCTCGGTGGCACGTATAACTTTGGGATCTATCTAGTTATAATATATCAAATGAAAACACATTTGTCTCGTTCGGATCTCAGCGGAGCCACTGCGTGACCCTTCCTTGTTAGGAGTCTGGATATGTAAACCCGCTTAACGTAGGGATTTATTTCTGTGAAATTTGGGACATGGCGAATAAATACGAGTGAGCTTGGAAATGTGAAAGTTCATCTGAATTTGTTTTACAATCACTTCAAAATACAACTTTATATATACTTTTAAAAAGCCATCCCTATTTTGAAAAAAAAATTACTGTACTTAGGCTCGAACCACCGCCCTCCGGTTCTAGAACTTTAACAGCGCTATTAAGCACGCTTGACCACAGAGGCAACTCACGAAAATGCGTTGTGATATAGCTAATAGAATCGCTCCAAGCGCAGGTTTACACTTGGAATTTTAAATAGCCAGTTTCTGTCTTTTTCAGTAATTCCAACTGAAGATATTGACTGATTTCCCATATTGGAACTTTGCGTGAAGTGTGAATTGTATGCTCATTTCAAAAATGCACTATTTTCTGTTCTTTCAATTTTACGTATTTGCGATTGTTCCTAAGACCTGTTGTGTGCAGCGATTTTCACACAGTTAAGCGTTTTACTAACCCCCGGAGGCATAATATGTTAAACGTAGGCAGCATTCTGTTGTTATCATAGTAGTCACTTGTAAAGGCACACCTAGTATTAGTTTTTCATTTTTGTTCTTGTGTTGACCTTGAAGGACCAACAAATGCCTTTCGTGAAGCTACAAGTTTTCTTTAACTTTATACTTTATAGCAAGAATATTAACTGCTATATAAAACACAATTATATACTGTGGCGTGGGAGACCCTGGTTTGATTCCAACGGGAGCTCATGTGTTTCGGATTACATGTTAATCAGTAGGTCCCGTCTAATATAGCCTCGCTGCTGAAAAGGGCGCTAAACTCAAAATCAACTCAACTCAATAATTATCTATACATTGAATTTAATAATAAGGAGGGAGGCCGAATAAAGAGTTAGACCTTAAAATTTAAAACGTAGGGTCAGCGTGAGTCAGAGAGGTCACGGGGGGTGGTGTGTCACAGTGAGTCACGTCCTGTTGACCCACGATCCACTGACCTACTCACAAATCTTGACCCAATTGACTCACTCCATCTCTGGACTGTACACACAGATAAAGCAGACATATATGTAATCTGACCTTACTTGGCCTTCACTAATTTAAGATAATCTACAAAAAATGAAAGAAAGCAATTTCAAACGCAAAAATATAGAAATGTATTTTCAACGGAACAAAAAAAAAAAAAACGTAACAGCCAAGATTTGAACCCGAATTTCTGCACTCAGCAACCAGACGTCTTACCGACTTACCCACGGCATATCTTCCGACTTCTGGTTTTGAAACTTTATTTACACTGCGTGTGTTACCTAACAACGTTACGAGATGTCCTTACTGTCGTGTTAACACGCGTTCCGTAAATTTACGAAGTCGCTCTTTTAATCCAAAATCAATTCGACACACACACACATATACACACACACACACACACACACACACACACACACATATATATATATATATATATATATATATATATATATATATTTATAGATATATAGATAGATAGATAGATATAGATAGATAGATAGATAGATATGTTGGTGCACCAGTGAGCACCCAAGAGTACAGATTAATTCATTCTTGATTTTAATCTACAGAACAAATGTTTTTTATGAAAGCAAGGGGACGGCTACCCATAGATGGAAAATTGGAAGTTACTTGGAAATATTTTAGAAGCAATATCTTTCAATGCTAAAGACCACTGCCCGATGATCCTGTTTTAATAACTCCATGAGCAGAAAGGACTGGTATGTCCCTCTCCTATATGGTATTTTTCAAACCACATACTTTATCTGGAATATTATCCTTTATTCTTCAATTCATGAATTGTTTGAGGTTGAAGTGAGCGTAAATGTTTTCATACTTAGGAGTCTGGATATGCAAACCTGCTTACCGTGGGGATTTACTTCTGTGAAATTTGGTCCATGAAGTTATACAAAAACCGGTAAAATAAGGAACGTTAACATTCTTACAATGAGAACAGATTTCAATTCCCGGTGGGAGTTAGCGTACGCACGACTTTATCCTGGGAGACCCGGGTTCGATTCCTGGTGGGAGCTCATGTGTTTCGTATTCCATGTTAATCAGTAGGTCCACGTCTCCTATAGCCACGCTGCTGACCGGGCAGTTAAACTCAAAATCACAATCACCACCACACGGCGGGAGTTTACATGGTTCGGGTTTTACGTTAATCAATATGTCCACGTCATATATGGTCTTGCTGTTGAAAGAGACGTTAAACTCCAAATCAACTCAACTCATTAAGATAAGAGTTCTGAGTTTAATACCAACTTGAAACCATACGTTCAAAACAAAAATTGAAATAAAATGAAATCTTTAAGTTTAACGTCCCATGGTTATGCCGGTTAGGCTAAAGGAGACGGTGATAATGAGAAAGGAGTGAAATGGTGGAATGAAGAAAGTGGGAGGAAACGGGAGAACCCCAAGAAAACCCACCAGCACGGCGTTTGTCCACCACAAAGTCCAAACGGCGCGAGCTGGGATCGAATTAGGGACCCGAAGCACCGGAGGTGAACGCTCTACCACTGAGCCACCGCACCCTCCAAAATGAAAATTATTCATGCTTCTGATACCTATATAAAAATGGAGAGAGAGAGAGAGAATAAATATGGTTGTATTTTTCATAGGGCCAAAGTGGCTTAGTGGTAGAGCGTTCACCTCTGGTGCATGGTGTCCTTGGTTCGATCCCAGCTTGCACAAAGTCAGATTTGTGGTGAAGAAACACCGTGTGCGTTCGTTTCTTCAGGATTCTTCTGTTTCCTCCTACCTACATCGTTGCACAATTTTCGTTCACTTCTCATCATCACCGTCTCCTTTACCTAGCCGACATAAGCATGGGACGTCAAACTTAATTTAATTTCATTTCATTGAAAAAATTACTATAATTCATAATCTGCATCTTTATAAAGCAACTTTAACAATCATATGGATGTATAATGCTTAAATTGAATTAAATCGCAATTGCAGTAATCTGCAATATTTTAGGTTTCTCATTTATTTACATCAAATGTTTAGTTATTTGATATTTTATAGCAAAAATATTAACTGCTATATAAGACACTATTATATACCTGTGGCGTGGAAGACCCTGGTTTGATTCACAACGGGAGCTCACGTTTTTCGGTTTCTATGTTAATCAGTAGGTCCCGTCTCATATAGCCTCGCTGCTGAAAAGGGCGCTAAACTCAAAATCAACTCAACTCAATAACTATCTATACATTGAATTTAATAATAAGGAGGGAGGCCGAATAAAGAGGGAGACCTTAAAATTTAAAACGTAGGGTCAGTGTGAGTCAGAGAGGTCACGGGGGGTGGTGTGTCACAGTGAGTCACGTCCTGTTGACCCACGATCCACTGACCTACTCACAAATCTTGACCCAATTGACTCACTCCATCTCTGGACTGTACACACAGATAAAGCAGACATATATGTAATCTGACCTTACTTGGCCTTCACTAATTTAAGATAATCTACAAAAAATGAAAGAAAGCAATTTCAAACGCAAAAATATAGAAATGTATTTTCAACGGAACAAAAAAAAAAAAAAAACGTAACAGCCAAGATTTGAACCCGAATTTCTGCACTCAGCAACCAGACGTCTTACCGACTTACCCACGGCATATGTTCCGACTTCTGGTTTTGAAACTTTATTTACACTGCGTGTGTTACCTAACAACGTTACGAGATGTCCTTACTGTCGTGTTAACACGCGTTCCGTAAATTTACGAAGTCGCTCTTTTAATCCAAAATCAATTCGACACACACACACACACACACACACACACACACACACACATACATATATATATATATATATATAGATAGATAGATAGATAGATAGATAGACATATAGATATAGATAGATAGATAGATAGATATGTTGGTGCACCAGTAAGCTCCCAAGAGTACAGATTAATTCATTCTTGATTTTAATCTACAGAACAAATGTTTTTTATGAAAGCAAGGGGACTGCTACCCATAGATGGCTAAGTGAGGTAAATAAAATTTAAACTTCAAATGGAACTGGGGTGATTCACCGACAATGGCTGATTTAACACGTTTGATAACAGCGCGGGTAAGAGCTGGTTTATAGATAGAGCCTGTGTAGGTAAGTGGATACCGCGTGAGACTGTCATTCTAAGGGTGTGGGGTTCGAGTCTCGGCCTAGACTGAGTTAATTTTTTTTCAATGCTATAAATGATGTTCGCGTTTGATACTGAAAGAGATTTATCCTATGAAGGGAGAAAACCCACGATGGGGTCAGGGGGAAAGACGGACACTGTTTATCCTTAAGTGTTAAAATTTAATTTATTCCCATGTCTTTTGCTCTTTCCTTTCCTTCTTTTCTCATTTTGTTTAGCTTTCCATACTTTTTCGGTCTCTGCATGATGCGTATTATTCTTTTCGTTTCCTTTGCATTAATTCCTATCTCTTTGATCTTAAAGTGAATGGATTTTCTGCAGATTTATCTCGTGGTTGTTTCTCTAAGTGATGCTCTCAGATAGTAATACTTTTTCCTCCAAATGGAGGAATATCCTGGCATGTTATGTTTTCGGGCACGTATTTGCTGTCATGTTGGTTGTCCAACTATCAGACATCGAGTGAAACTATTCTCCTACTGGAAAAAGCTATCATTTCTTATGTATCCAACCTCCAGTTTCTACTGTCGCTGACTGTACAAGATGTCTGTATTGCATCATTGTAGCAGTATATTTTCCCCCTAACTTAAAAATTGAAATATATCTTTTTTACAGAACTTGAAGTAGTCACTAAATTTTGTTGGTTCCGAAAAAAAATTGGTCTTTAATTTAATTCAAGGGTTAAGAGGAAAATAATGAATGTATTTGCACCGAGGAATCGTTGACCTCCACAAAAATAGCAAAACACGTAACCTATCGTTATTTTGTTTTCGTTCAGATAAAGAATATTTGAAGGAAATTTCTTAACAGGAGGGGATAGAAAATGAAAGTCGGGAAAGACTTGTAGCGCATGAGGATGTCACAGCAATTTTTTTATCATTTCAGTACAGCCATCACTTCGAAAAATTTGCTTAGCAGTGTTTAAATTTCTTTGTCTCTTGATGAATTAAGAGTTGTTTTGCAATTTGCAAGATGTCCAAGGTGTTAGAAAATTGGTTAAAAAGGAAAGGAGACAATAGGTGTGTAAATTCTGTTGACGAAAATGTAGAAGCAAAGACATCGAGAACTAGCGAAGAAAAATCCAAAGATGTAAATTTGCCGGCTACTACATTAGAGAAAGGCATAAGTATATTTATTTCTTTATTTCACATTATAAAGATTGTTATGGCATCTCCCGGTTGATGACGAAGATGCAGGGACAACGTCCTTCGTTAGAAATTGGAAAGGAGACTACTTGGGGCCTATAAGTTAGGTACCATTCCGACATTTGCCTAGTGCGAATGAAGAAAACCCTCTCTTAAGATAGCTGATCTGCATAGGCTTTTAACACATTCTTGACTAGTGACAGATTAAGTTAATACTGGAATTGTACACCAGCCTATAAGTCCATACAATATCCTTTTCAAATACTTTTTTCTGACAGTGTGCTCAACACTTAATAATGTATGAAGCACTGATAAAACATCTTTCAATATTCTTTCAATATCACGGAAAGTATAATTTACCTAGAAAAGTGTGCGGGTTTTCTTACTTGCCTCCCGCTTTTAAGAAAATATAAATAAAAATGCAAATTTAAATTAAAAATGTGGTAAAGATACCATTTTTTCTTTTTAGTTTACAACTTTTATATCTTTTAGGAAAGAGTTTAAGGGGGGAGAACGTTATTTTTGGTTTCGTCTTTGTCTATTTTACCTTTTCACCCCAGGGTGTGTATTTATTTTATTTTATTTCATTTGTTTAACAATCACCAGATATAGCTCAGGGGCGATTTTATACTGGAAAAGATTTGGGAAGGTATTGGCCAGAGCCTATCTAGTAGGTACCATTCCGGCATTTGCCTGGTAGGGCTGGGGAAATCCTGGAAAAAAACCAGTCAGGATGGTCGGCAGCGGGAATCGAACCCACGACCTCCTGAATGCGAAGCCAACAGTCTACCACTTGAGCTACTTCGCTCGGTAAGACTATCGTTTGTGATTTTTTCCTTTTGAATCGCTCCTGACGGGAAACCTCAGCCTCGAAACATTTTGAATGAAGCATTTTCCGAAATGTACAAGTAGTTGTCTGAAATTCACCATACCACTTCTTCCAACACTATTAATGTTTCCCCTATTAATGCTCAAAGTTCAATTTTCTGCAATTTCCCGCGCTTATAACTTAGAAAGAACACCGCTTTCGACTTCGGTGTAATAAATTTAGCTTGTTTTCGTGTCTACTTTCAACATCCAAGTGCTATAATAGGAATATGCAGGCCAGTATTTAGGTAAGTGCTATTTTATGCTCGAACACAGGGCGACATAATTAAGGGGGCGGCAAAATTTTGGAATTTTGTTTAAGATTCACAATAAAGTAATATTTAAAACTAGCAACACGCAGTCCCACGCAAACGTGAGAAAATATGTTAATGTGTTTAATTCGCTCTAATTACAGTAGTTACTAATTAGCTAGCTTATCTGATTATTTTTAAATGTCATCCTCTCGAACTCCCACCCCAAGGGTGAGAATGAACTTGAGCATCATGAAAACTGATACCGTGAAACTATGCGACCTCGAAAACTATGAATTCAACACTATCTGTCGTTTAAGATTACTTTTAAAATATCATCCACTCCCTGGAAAGTGAAATATGACCTTGAAGTTGAATTGGATTAAAACTGTCACTATTCATCTGAGCGACCCCAGAAACTATGAATTCAACTCTAATATTGCTCTACTAGGGATTTGGACAGTGAAGCGAACAAGATATCAAGTGCATTTTGCACCTCTACTAGGGATTTGAACTGCTGTCCTCTAAGGTGAGTGTTCAAGGAATGGAACAGGCGATAATCGGACAGTGCAATGTCCGAAGAGTATGGTGGATACAATAGTGTTTCCCATCCAAGGCGTGAAATGGTGTCTCGAGTAATCCTGGTCTCGTAGGGCTTAGAGTTGTCCTGTAAGAGGAGGACCCCTTTGCGATCTATAAGTGGTGGCTCTAGAGTTTTGAGATTTTCTTGAACACGGTTCAACTGCTGACAATACACAGTTTCATTGATGCTGTGATCAGCTGGTAGCAGTTTCCGATGCACAATGCCACGAGCAGTCCACCAATCACACAGGAGGACCTTCTTCTGGTGCAGTGCTGATTTAGGTTGTTTTGGCACCGGTTCATGGAATGCTAAACAATGATGACGGCGCCGTGGAGCTTCGTACAGGACCTACTTCTCATCACATGTCAGCACCCTGTCGAGAAATAGCTCCTTCCTCAGACGAGGCAGCAAAGAAATACAGGTGCCTGCTCGAGTTGCCTTCTGGCCCGGAATCAAATCATGTAGGATCCATCAACCCAACTTGTAGTGCTTCCGAAGTTGATGGAGGTGTTGCCGAATGGTTTTTCCACTTACACTGAATTGTAGTTCCAGTTCCTCATAGATCTGACCACTGTTCACCTCAATTGCTGCCTCAAGATCTTCATTTTGTACACATGTTGTTCTTCCGGCACGTGGCGCGTCTTCGATTGTTTCATCACCGTCGTTAAACTTGTTAAACTACCGCTGCACTCTCCGCGTAGTTACGACACCCTCGCAAAAGGCCTGGTACATCTTCCGCCCCGCTGCAGCGGCGTTTAACCTCAGTTTGAACTTTTGAACTCGTACAGCATATACGCCCTTATGGCGCTCTATGGAAGTACCATATTCACTCTCTCCTTACGTAAGTTCACGGTGTAACTGATGTAACTGAACTGCCAAAACTAGGTAGTATGTTGTATATACCGACACCAACAACTGGCCTTCGCCTTATCTCCATTCACGTTCAACTCACGGTGTGAGGGCCAATTGAACATAGATCTCCACAAAAGTAGCATAACTTTCTTGGTTATCTTTATACACAAACAAACACTCTCATATATATATATATATATATATATATATATATATGTGTGTGTGTGTGTGTGTGTGTGTGTGTGTGTGTGTGTGTGTGTGTGAGAAGAGAGAGAGAGAGAGAGAGAGACAAAAGATGAGCGTATACCCACCTAAAAAATCAGCATTACATCACTGGGTAACACTTATACGTTACTGTGTTTATTATTATGTTTTCTTGGTAAAATCAAATGTACATTGAAATCGTCACTACCTTAGCCTGATAATAATAAAAGCACGTTATTGAATTAGCGACAATTTTAATGGAACTGAAATATTGCATAAACCTATATAAGTAAAATACAATATGATTATATTTATGTAAAGTGTTACATTTTTAAGAAACAAATATATAAACCAATACTGAAGATGTGCTTAAGTACTTTTACATTCATTCATAAAGGTCCAATCTGGCAGAACATCATATTTTAAGAGCCTTCCATCAACGAAATTAAAGTATCAAATAATTTTACACTTTTTCTCTAATATTTTCATAACAAACAAAAGAAAAGGGAAACGCGGTGCGCTTTAGAATATTATTTTGTATGTTTTACTGTTGTCGTGTCTCACCTATCTGGTATCGCTTTGGAGCTCTGTATAGATCTGGCATTTATTCCCGGGTGTATTAATATCTCTACACCGATACCAGATAGGCAAATTATGATAACGGTATCACATGAATGCAAAAATACTTAGTGCTCTAATTTTGCTTTTCTTCATCGACTGAACTGAGATCACTAAAGTCTTCATCTAGGCCAAACTGAATTTTATTGCAAAACTCACACAAAAAGTTTCTTTCATCGTCAGAATCAAATTCAGCCATTTTATGAAGATAGAATAATCATCAAAATACTTCCTGGATACACAACTAACATTAAACCAGTTATCACATTTAGTACATTGCATCCATGTCGACATATTTCCAGTATGGACTTGCTGAGAATGTCTTGCACACTTTTGACATTCACGTCCTTCGATATTTATATTCATATTAATTTTATAAGTTTATTTTCCCTTATGTGAAATGTCTCTATTATTAGACTTCGATTTTGCTACATCTATTTTACATAAGAACTCCTTGTACTGGTTTGAACTCACTGCAGCAGGGATAACTGCTTTCTCCTCTTGGGATTTAGTGTTTTCTCTGCAGTTCTTGACCACAACAAATTTCTTTTGAATGAATTAGACACAGTTTTCCCATTTAGAATTTGCTATAGACCTACATTGGCTATGACATATGGAACTGGTACCGACAGGCTGAGAAGCTGTGTCTGCTGAGGGAAATGCATTGAATATTGATTGCAATCCTTCATCAGTCTTACCTGATGAGTTGTTGTGGATGGGTACGCAAGTATAGCAGCATGATGTATTTCTGACATCTAGTGTATTAAAAAAGTAAAGAGTGTGCATTGTTGATATACGTATATTTCTATAATAGTGTTCGATTGAGGTAGTCAAGGAACAATAAATAAGCTCTAATTTAATTGATGCCTTAACTTAATATAAAGCTTGCCTAGTTACGTTATATTTCTCAGCAGCTGCCTTTTGCGATAATTCCCCTTCTCCAACATCTATGATGGCGTTTTTCTTGTCTTTATCGTAAATAATTTCTTTCTGAGAGGTATTTCTTTAGTTCTGGAAAGATACGGAAGTGTAGTTCTCATATTCGAAAAGATTAGGATTACGTTAGAAGAGAAAAAATAAAGAAAGTAAAAATATAAAAGAAGGATTAGGCCTATGATAGAATAAGGAAAAGAAAATAATTTCAGAAATATTGTGTGACCAATGCGAAATAAGTTGTTTAATGTGGTTATTTCTGTGTCCACTACTAAAATTGTGCTTTCAAGTGTGGTCACCTAGAAAACCGTTACTAAAAGATTTTCATTTTAATATTTTGTTACTGGTCACCCCTACAACTCATGTCTGCAACAATGCAGGCGTAAAAACAAATATATTTTCGAAATAACTAATCATTATTGAATTCGCACACAGTAAAAAGATTAACAATACCTAATAAGTTAATTAGATTTACTGAAATAATTCGGACGGTTTTCTGACCTTCAAAATTGGTTAATTGGAAACATTCACCACATCCATATAAACAACTTTTTCAAATCTCGTACTCCAAACGAAAAACCTATCCAATAGTGATGCAGTATACAGAAAGGGTAGTAGGCATTATAGTAAAAATGAAAAATTAAAGTTTATTGTCTAATACGCTTCTCCATTTCCAATTAATTGTCCTAGGTGTCCACTACTCAAAGGGTGACCACTACCGGTCCAGTCACCCTTGTCTCGGGGAAACATGAGAAACAGTAGGAAGCATTTGTGTTGTACGTATAATGCGAAAATAATTTCGAAGGACTTGAGCCCGATAGCTTCTAAATACGCCACTGATCAACACATATTTGTTGTAATTGTTTGTGCATAATTATTAGTTTAAAGTAAATCTAAATACGTATGTTCATTGCATTGCTCACATAGAATAATGGTGATTGAGCAAACTTTTCAATGCTGTATATCAGGTATATGAGTTACACATAATCCGCCTACATAAATAAGTTCTTCGTTTCTGAGGTGACAGGTTTTACCTGTAAATTTTTTCAAAAAAGAGGCCCCCAACTTTTGTTCTAAATATATATTTAATTAAATTATTTGGTGAGCGTAAACTGTGAAGGTGTTTTTCCGACTCAATGCGAACTAACTGCTTACTTATCGTCCTTTCCGTCTTTTAAAAATTAATAAAGTCAATTACGTTTTTCTTGTCATTTATTTATAATAACTATTATTATTTTCCAAGCGTGAACTGAATATTTTAAATACATATTTTAATCATTCCATACAGTAGAAATCCCTAATACAAGGTTTGGTGCCAAGAGCGTTTAGTGGACTAAGTTTTATCTCTCGATATTCTGGCCAGGCGAGATTGAGGACTGCGAGATTTTCGTTGTGATATTTCACCCGCAAATCATCAACAAATCAAGTATTTAAGTAGTGTTGTAGTGGATGCTCAGCTACAAAATAAAAGTATGCACGAAATTGGATGTATGGACTACTATAACTTCCTGTGGATATATTTTTATTGATTCAGTTCGATTTGTGATCATTCGAATTTGCGACACGGGCATTACTGTCTATGCATTGACCAAATTTGATTGAGAGTTTGATAAGATTCCGCAACAGAAAATAATATTTCTAGACTTTCAGAAATATTATAATATTTATTTATTTATTTTTATATATTATTGTTTCGAACACGCCTGAAATGCCATGAATTGTTCTTTCATCGTCCTAGATATTTCTTTTAAAGTTATAAGTTTTATTTTCTGAAATTACACTTCTTATTTTGAAAACCAAAATCTTGATGATAATGATTTTAGTTTTGCGTTCCCTCTATTGTGTCTCCTTTTTCCGCAAGAATCAAGGTTTAGGACCTCAAATAATTGAAAGATGAAAATAGGGAGAGTGCACCATGTTTAGAAAGCTTGTTATAACATACAGGTGAAAAGATGTGTAGTTAGATAAGGTTGTCTCATTTCTGACAGCAGCCAGCATTGCCTCCCGTAACCCTTTCTTCTTCCGAACCATATGGTCAGGTTGCCAACTAACATAACTTCGAATGCATGCTTTATTCACATTATTAGATGAGCTATCTTGTCTCATTTCGTAACTTGTTTCCCTCTTCTACCAACTTTTCGAAGATCAGTGAGAAACAATGAAAATCTTAGGCATGACATTAAGTAAGCGAAAGCAGTTTATGATATATAAGTAATTCCATTCTTAATGTTCAATGTGAATTAACGTTTACCATACGGATCTAATTTTGAGCTATTGTTTTCTACTCTCAATTATGAATGACTTACACTGAGTCCTTAAATTCTCAAAGTATATTTTATTTGTTGACGACTTTAAAATATATAAGCAGGTAACTAACCAATTCAATTATATTGATCTTCAACGAGATATAAACAGTTGGTCGATATGGTAGTAGCAAACTAAAATTACTTTTCGTACAAAAAAATGTGTTTTGAGTACATTGTAAACCCAATATGCTCCATACACTCAAGAATAGTGTTGTAAATAGAAAAAAAAACCGTTCGTATTTTTTCAGAAATGTACGTTTTTTTTTAGAAAAAAAACATTGCCTCTCGTTTTTTTTCTAAATTTCGTTTTTTTTCAAATAGCCATTTGTAATGTATCTTACGTCATTTATGTCTGAAGTATTTTTATGTATGTGTAATTACCATAAAATGCAACATAAATTAAACACTAGATACTGATACGGTACAAATATTTTACAATTTATATGAGTAGCGTACCTACTAATAATCCGGGTTTCTGTAGTGTTTCATCAATATCAACCAAGAAATAAAAGTGTAGATGAACATTTGTATCGATGTGTAATTACCATAAAATGCAACATATATTAAACACTAGATACTGATACGGTACAAATATTTTACAATTTATATGAGTAGCGTACCTACTAATAATCCGGGTTTCTGTCGTGTTTCACCAATATCAACCAAGAAATAAAAGTATAGATGAAGATTTGTTTTTTTTTTTTTTTTTTTTTCGTGAAAGTAGGCCTTTAATAAGTACGAAAATAATATCACGAACAGTATAAAATGCAAATAACTTGTCTAAAGGTAAAAACTAACACTAATTTGCCTACTAATATTTTTCTGAATATCATATATAAATAATTTGTCGACTAGATATATGATATGCATTGCTGGCTCTACCATATGTGCAACAAGTGCATTTGCACTGGGCTGCAATATCTGTCATTAGTATTTTATTTAAAATAAATATTTCTTGTTGGAGACAGACTTCATGATCATGGTAGCTAAATTTACTAAGCCAGGGATGCCCACAAAGGGGGCTATGACGCAAATTGCGTCATTGAAATATATGGGGGGTTAAAAATCTATATAAATATGCTTGAGGGTGTGTAAAAATTAATCGAAAAGATTTTTTTTCATGGAAGAACACCTACGGATAGACAATTGAGGGGGGTGCGTCATGGACATGAGGGGGATGGGCACCACTGACTAAGCTGACCTTCTATTTGAATACTACATTCATAAATTATGTTTAGGTCGCATTAGTTTAAGTCATATGATCAGTACTAAAGCAAATGGTAAAATAAATCCCAGAATAAAGTGCTTGATTGTTGTCAAATACAGGAACTCAATTCTCGAATGCCTGTCAAACTTATAACGCGCCCGTAAAGAATCCGGTCAGTTTTTTTTTTTTTTTTTTTTAAAGTAAACCAGCCTTCATCAATCGGGCGCTTTGGGTGCGGGACATCTAAAGTTTATTGTATGCGAGATCTCAGCTCAATCCCCCCAACAACCCTTACCTTTTATTGGTTCAATCAGTGTTTTTCACTCCAAAACCTTCAGAAGAAAATAGCGTACAAAATTCGGCTGCAATAATATAACACAAACATAAATACATACAAATCTGGAAATAATCACACAAAAATCCTTGTTTTATTGATTTTATTAAATTCCAAAAAGTGGATAACAATAAGTATACTGTTAGAACGAAAAATAAATAAGTGAAATGTCGTATTTGAATGCGACGTGAATTAACAATAATTCCAACTAATAATATATATATGAAATGACGTATTTGCATGCGACGTTAACCAACAATAATTCCAATAAGAAATTTAATATCTTTTATCTTATTTTACGTATATATATCAATTCTTAACAATTATCAAAGCTAACTAGTGACAATCTGATGCAAGCAACTATCAATCGTTACTGATTCACAAATTATGGGGGGGGGCAAACCTCCCTCTAACCTTATGTTTTAGGCAATTATATTTCTTTAATTTCTTTATATTTTGAAAAATTGTAAATCAAATTAGAATGAAATACTTAAGAAACAAAATATATGAATGGTCACGCCACACACTTATATCAAATGGCACTGGGATTGATCCCGTCAATTTATTAATTTTAATTTTGGTTATCGATTACTCTCTTTCCAATACAAAACGTAGTATTTCCAGGCAACAACAGAATGCTTCTCCTTCTTCGACTGCTGAAAATGTCATTAACAAGGATCGAGCTGAGATTTTTTTGTCAAAAAAAAGGCAATTGAATTCGATAACGGTCCAGACAACTTTCGCATTTATCGAACAATGGAAAAATCCTGATCAAAGAAATAATACTACGAGACAACCCACAAGAACTATGGAAAAAATATCCCTAACATTTAACAAGGGTCACAAGGAAGTACAAAAATTGAAATAGCTCTTACCTCTCAATAGTGGTCTAATACCTTTCTTTACCAACTGTATCCCGCCGTCCTTCTCCTCTGGATGGAAATCGACCTTCAATTTGGCTTACTCAACCCACTCCATACACCACAAATAACGAAAGGAAAGACGTAAGACACTACCCTCTCAAAAAGAATTAATAACGTATCCAAGTAGACGAAACAAAGTGGAGTATTTGATTTTTCATCAAATATTACTGCAAAACAACGATCTGGTAATTTATGTAGTTAAACAATAAATCATTCACTTTCAATTCTTTCTTTTTCAATACCAAGATCGGATATTTACACTGGGAATTAAAAACCAATAACTTGATTTTCACGACTCCACTTTCCTGTCCCACTTTTCAACATTTACGAGAGTGTTTCGGTTCACTCTTTTGTTACTTCCAGATATAATCGTTATTAATAATTGTTAAACTTTGTCTCCTTTAAACGAACCATGCAAAAATCACACGAAGTTACTAATACCGATCGAACAAACTCGTGGTCGTGTAGCAATTCCACGTTTCCTCTTGTTCACACTAGCCTCAATCAGACATCTTCACACCTTTCAATTCCGAGCGTAACTCACCGGCCAGGAGTCCGCTACGCCCGGAGGAAGGAAGAAATCAGTGTTGCCGTCTGGAAATACTATTACAATTTACCACCTTTTCTTTTCTCTTCTTTTTAATCGCCAAGATCTTTACTTTTTTCAAAAAATTTAAAAGAATGTTACAACAATTTTTCTCTCTGTCCATTTATAATTCCGTCGATAAAAGAAGCTACTGTGTCACTTCGTTCGGAAGGAATAATCTCTCGACCTGGAAAACCCGGTACATCAGACTCGATTATTTGTCTCTGAGGTTTTACAAAATTTTTATCTGACCCCGTAAAATCATTAACGGAGAATACATTATGTCCTGAAAACTTTCTATTATCAAATTTCCGAGAAGAACTAGGTATAATATTGTTTTGACCTTTACTAGATGTCATTCTTCTATTAAAGTCTAACTGACTACGTTGTCTTAATACATATTTCTCAGAAATTTCAATCAGTTCTGATCGGCTTTTAGGAACATAATCATCTAACATTCGAAAACGTATCGAAGGGTTCATACCGCTCAAAATCAATTCAACTAATTCGCCTTCAGATCCTACAAATCCTAAGACCTTAATTGAATATATAATTGATCGAACATAATGGTCTACTAATTCCGAAGGACCTTGCCTACGAAATATTTTCTCCGATATTAAAGAATGTTTAGAAACAGAAGTCATAAATAATGAGGTAAACCTCTTACAAATTTGATCCCAATTTAAATGATTTTGTAGGGCACACTATATTTCTCTCAAACAGGCTCCATCACATTTCGATATAAGGACAGTCAGAATCATTTGTATTGAATAACTAGTGGAATTCAACAACTCTTCAATTCTATACAAAACCTCAAAGGTCTGTAAACTATCTTCACCACTAAAATTTTTAATATCCCGGAACCTTTCCTCAAGATATTGACTAGTTTTATTAAACGTATATTTTAACATCAAGTTCCCTTCAATGCCTTGATATAAAACTTGGCTAGAAGCTCCAGCTTCATTTGATTGTAAATTATTAGGTTGTGAAAACTGAATGTCATTACGCTCGGGAAATCTTGATGTCAAAGGGTTTCGAATTTGCGACACGGGCATTACTGTCTATGCATCGACCAAATTTGATTGAGAGTTTGATAAGATTCCGCAACAGAAAATAATATTTCTAGACTTTCAGAAATATTATAATATTTATTTATTTATTTTTATATATTATTGTTTCGAACACGCCTGAAATGCCATGAATTGTTCTTTCATCGTCCTAGATATTTCTTTTAAAGTTATAAGTTTTATTTTCTGAAATTACACTTCTTATTTTGAAAACCAAAATCTTGATGATAATGATTTTAGTTTTGCGTTCCCTCTATTGTGTCTCCTTTTTCCGCAAGAATCAAGGTTTAGGACCTCAAATAATTGAAAGATGAAAATAGGGAGAGTGCACCATGTTTGGAAAGCTTGTTATAACATACAGGTGAAAAGATGTGTAGTTAGATAAGGTTGTCTCATTTCTGACAGCAGCCAGCATTGCCTCCCGTAACCCTTTCTTCTTCCGAACCATATGGTCAGGTTGCCAACTAACATAACTTCGAATGCATGCTTTATTCACATTATTAGATGAGCTATCTTGTCTCATTTCGTAACTTGTTTCCCTCTTCTACCACCTTTTCGAAGATCAGTGAGAAACAATGAAAATCTTAGGCATGACATTAAGTAATCCAAAGCAGTTTATGATATATAAGTAATTCCATTCTTAATGTTCAATGTGAATTAACGTTTACCATACGGATCTAATTTTGAGCTATTGTTTTCTACTCTCAATTATGAATGACTTACACTGAGTCCTTAAATTCTCAAAGTATATTTTATTTGTTGACGACTTTAAAATATATAAGCAGGTAACTAACCAATTCAATTATATTGATCTTCAACGAGATATAAACAGTTGGTCGATATGGTAGTAGCAAACTAAAATTACTTTTCGTACAAAAAAATGTGTTTTGAGTACATTGTAAACCCAATATGCTCCATACACTCAAGAATAGTGTTGTAAATAGAAAAAAAAACCGTTCGTATTTTTTCAGAAATGTACGTTTTTTTTTAGAAAAAAAACATTGCCTCTCGTTTTTTTTCTAAATTTCGTTTTTTTTCAAATAGCCATTTGTAATGTATCTTACGTCATTTATGTCTGAAGTATTTTTATGTATGTGTAATTACCATAAAATGCAACATAAATTAAACACTAGATACTGATACGGTACAAATATTTTACAATTTATATGAGTAGCGTACCTACTAATAATCCGGGTTTCTGTAGTGTTTCATCAATATCAACCAAGAAATAAAAGTATAGATGAACATTTGTATCGATGTGTAATTACCATAAAATGCAACATATATTAAACACTAGATACTGATACGGTACAAATATTTTACAATTTATATGAGTAGCGTACCTACTAATAATCCGGGTTTCTGTCGTGTTTCACCAATATCAACCAAGAAATAAAAGTATAGATGAAGATTTGTTTTTTTTTTTTTTTTTTTTTTCGTGAAAGTAGGCCTTTAATAAGTACGAAAATAATATCACGAACAGTATAAAATGCAAATAACTTGTCTAAAGGTAAAAACTAACACTAATTTGCCTACTAATATTTTTCTGAATATCATATATAAATAATTTGTCGACTAGATATATGATATGCATTGCTGGCTCTACCATATGTGCAACAAGTGCATTTGCACTGGGCTGCAATATCTGTCATTAGTATTTTATTTAAAATAAATATTTCTTGTTGGAGACAGACTTCATGATCATGGTAGCTAAATTTACTAAGCCAGGGATGCCCACAAAGGGGGCTATGACGCAAATTGCGTCATTGAAATATATGGGGGGTTAAAAATCTATATAAATATGCTTGAGGGTGTGTAAAAATTAATCGAAAAGATTTTTTTTCATGGAAGAACACCTACGGATAGACAATTGAGGGGGGTGCGTCATGGACATGAGGGGGATGGGCACCACTGACTAAGCTGACCTTCTATTTGAATACTACATTCATAAATTATGTTTAGGTCGCATTAGTTTAAGTCATATGATCAGTACTGAAGCAAATGGTAAAATAAATCCCAGAATAAAGTGCTTGATTGTTGTCAAATACAGGAACTCAATTCTCGAATGCCTGTCAAACTTATAACGCGCCCGTAAAGAATCCGGTCAGTTTTTTTTTTTTTTTAAAAGTAAACCAGCCTTCATCAATCGGGCGCTTTGGGTGCGGGACATCTGAAGTTTATTGTATGCGAGATCTCAGCTCAATCCCCCCAACAACCCTTACCTTTTATTGGTTCAATCAGTGTTTTTCACTCCAAAACCTTCAGAAGAAAATAGCGTACAAAATTCGGCTGCAATAATATAACACAAACATAAATACATACAAATCTGGAAATAATCACACAAAAATCCTTGTTTTATTGATTTTATTAAATTCCAAAAAGTGGATAACAATAAGTATACTGTTAGAACGAAAAATAAATAAGTGAAATGTCGTATTTGAATGCGACGTGAATTAACAATAATTCCAACTAATAATATATATATGAAATGACGTATTTGCATGCGACGTTAACCAACAATAATTCCAATAAGAAATTTAATATCTTTTATCTTATTTTACGTATATATATCAATTCTTAACAATTATCAAAGCTAACTAGTGACAATCTGATGCAAGCAACTATCAATCGTTACTGATTCACAAATTATGGGGGGGGGCAAACCTCCCTCTAACCTTATGTTTTAGGCAATTATATTTCTTTAATTTCTTTATATTTTGAAAAATTGTAAATCAAATTAGAATGAAATACTTAAGAAACAAAATATATGAATGGTCACGCCACACACTTATATCAAATGGCACTGGGATTGATCCCGTCAATTTATTAATTTTAATTTTGGTTATCGATTACTCTCTTTCCAATACAAAACGTAGTATTTCCAGGCAACAACAGAATGCTTCTCCTTCTTCGACTGCTGAAAATGTCATTAACAAGGATCGAGCTGAGATTTTTTTGTCAAAAAAAAGGCAATTGAATTCGATAACGGTCCAGACAACTTTCGCATTTATCGAACAATGGAAAAATCCTGATCAAAGAAATAATACTACGAGACAACCCACAAGAACTATGGAAAAAATATCCCTAACATTTAACAAGGGTCACAAGGAAGTACAAAAATTGAAATAGCTCTTACCTCTCAATAGTGGTCTAATACCTTTCTTTACCAACTGTATCCCGCCGTCCTTCTCCTCTGGATGGAAATCGACCTTCAATTTGGCTTACTCAACCCACTCCATACACCACAAATAACGAAAGGAAAGGCGTAAGACACTACCCTCTCAAAAAGAATTAATAACGTATCCAAGTAGACGAAACAAAGTGGAGTATTTGATTTTTCATCAAATATTACTGCAAAACAACGATCTGGTAATTTATGTAGTTAAACAATAAATCATTCACTTTCAATTCTTTCTTTTTCAATACCAAGATCGGATATTTACACTGGGAATTAAAAACCAATAACTTGATTTTCACGACTCCACTTTCCTGCCCCACTTTTCAACATTTACGAGAGTGTTTCGGTTCACTCTTTTGTTACTTCCAGATATAATCGTTATTAATAATTGTTAAACTTTGTCTCCTTTAAACGAACCATGCAAAAATCACACGAAGTTACTAATACCGATCGAACAAACTCGTGGTCGTGTAGCAATTCCACGTTTCCTCTTGTTCACACTAGCCTCAATCAGACATCTTCACACCTTTCAATTCCGAGCGTAACTCACCGGCCAGGAGTCCGCTACGCCCGGAGGAAGGAAGAAATCAGTGTTGCCGTCTGGAAATACTATTACAATTTACCACCTTTTCTTTTCTCTTCTTTTTAATCGCCAAGATCTTTACTTTTTTCAAAAAATTTAAAAGAATGTTACAACAATTTTTCTCTCTGTCCATTTATAATTCCGTCGATAAAAGAAGCTACTGTGTCACTTCGTTCGGAAGGAATAATCTCTCGACCTGGAAAACCCGGTACATCAGACTCGATTATTTGTCTCTGAGGTTTTACAAAATTTTTATCTGACCCCGTAAAATCATTAACGGAGAATACATTATGTCCTGAAAACTTTCTATTATCAAATTTCCGAGAAGAACTAGGTATAATATTGTTTTGACCTTTACTAGATGTCATTCTTCTATTAAAGTCTAACTGACTACGTTGTCTTAATACATATTTCTCAGAAATTTCAATCAGTTCTGATCGGCTTTTAGGAACATAATCATCTAACATTCGAAAACGTATCGAAGGGTTCATACCGCTCAAAATCAATTCAACTAATTCGCCTTCAGATCCTACAAATCCTAAGACCTTAATTGAATATATAATTGATCGAACATAATGGTCTACTAATTCCGAAGGACCTTGCCTACGAAATATTTTCTCCGATATTAAAGAATGTTTAGAAACAGAAGTCATAAATAATGAGGTAAACCTCTTACAAATTTGATCCCAATTTAAATGATTTTGTAGGGCACACTATATTTCTCTCAAACAGGCTCCATCACATTTCGATATAAGGACAGTCAGAATCATTTGTATTGAATAACTAGTGGAATTCAACAACTCTTCAATTCTATACAAAACCTCAAAGGTCTGTAAACTATCTTCACCACTAAAATTTTTAATATCCCGGAACCTTTCCTCAAGATATTGACTAGTTTTATTAAACGTATATTTTAACATCAAGTTCCCTTCAATGCCTTGATATAAAACTTGGCTAGAAGCTCCAGCTTCATTTGATTGTAAATTATTAGGTTGTGAAAACTGAATGTCATTACGCTCGGGAAATCTTGATGTCAAAGGGTTTCGAATTTGCGACACGGGCATTACTGTCTATGCATCGACCAAATTTGATTGAGAGTTTGATAAGATTCCGCAACAGAAAATAATATTTCTAGACTTTCAGAAATATTATAATATTTATTTATTTATTTTTATATATTATTGTTTCGAACACGCCTGAAATGCCATGAATTGTTCTTTCATCGTCCTAG
Organism: Thermobia domestica; assembly: GCF_964235325.1. Taxonomy (NCBI): domain Eukaryota; kingdom Metazoa; phylum Arthropoda; class Insecta; order Zygentoma; family Lepismatidae; genus Thermobia; species Thermobia domestica. The sequence goes on along the minus strand of NC_137456.1, from coordinate 244,419,226 downwards.
ATATTTCTTTTAAAGTTATAAGTTTTATTTTCTGAAATTACACTTCTTATTTTGAAAACCAAAATCTTGATGATAATGATTTTAGTTTTGCGTTCCCTCTATTGTGTCTCCTTTTTCCGCAAGAATCAAGGTTTAGGACCTCAAATAATTGAAAGATGAAAATAGGGAGAGTGCACCATGTTTGGAAAGCTTGTTATAACATACAGGTGAAAAGATGTGTAGTTAGATAAGGTTGTCTCATTTCTGACAGCAGCCAGCATTGCCTCCCGTAACCCTTTCTTCTTCCGAACCATATGGTCAGGTTGCCAACTAACATAACTTCGAATGCATGCTTTATTCACATTATTAGATGAGCTATCTTGTCTCATTTCGTAACTTGTTTCCCTCTTCTACCAACTTTTCGAAGATCAGTGAGAAACAATGAAAATCTTAGGCATGACATTAAGTAATCCAAAGCAGTTTATGATATATAAGTAATTCCATTCTTAATGTTCAATGTGAATTAACGTTTACCATACGGATCTAATTTTGAGCTATTGTTTTCTACTCTCAATTATGAATGACTTACACTGAGTCCTTAAATTCTCAAAGTATATTTTATTTGTTGACGACTTTAAAATATATAAGCAGGTAACTAACCAATTCAATTATATTGAGCTTCAACGAGATATAAACAGTTGGTCGATATGGTAGTAGCAAACTAAAATTACTTTTCGTACAAAAAAATGTGTTTTGAGTACATTGTAAACCCAATATGCTCCATACACTCAAGAATAGTGTTGTAAATAGAAAAAAAACCGTTCGTATTTTTTCAGAAATGTACGTTTTTTTTAAAAAAAAACATTGCCTCTCGTTTTTTTTCTAAATTTCGTTTTTTTTTCAAATAACCATTTGTAATGTATCTTACGTCATTTATGTCTGAAGTATTTTTATGTATGTGTAATTACCATAAAGTGCAACATAAATTAAACACTAGATACTGATACAGTACAAATATTTTACAATTTATATGAGTAGCGTACCTACTAATAATCCGGGTTTCTGTAGTGTTTCACCAATATCAACCAAGAAATAAAAGTATAGATGAACATTTGTATCGATGTGTAATTACCATAAAATGCAACATAAATTAAACACTAGATACTGATACGGTACAAATATTTTACAATTTATATGAGTAGCGTACCTACTAATAATCCGGGTTTCTGTCGTGTTTCACCAATATCAACCAAGAAATAAAAGTATAGATGAACATTTTTTTTTTCGTGAAAGTAGGCCTTTAATAAGTACGAAAATAATATCACGAACAGTATAAAATTCAAATAACTTGTCTAAAGGTAAAAACTAACACTAATTTGCCTACTAATATTTTTCTGAATATCATATATAAATAATTTGTCGACTAGATATATGATATGCATTGCTGGCTCTACCATATGTGCAACAAGTGCATTTGCACTGGGCTGCAATATCTGTCATTAGTATTTTATTTAAAATAAATATTTCTTGTTGGAGACAGACTTCATGATCATGGTAGCTAAATTTACTAAGCCAGGGATGCCCACAAAAGGGGCTATGACGCAAATTGCGTCATTGAAATATATGGGGGGTTAAAAATCTATATAAATATGCTTGAGGGTGTGTAAAAATTAATCGGAAAGATTTTTTTTCATGGAAGAACACCTACGGATAGACAATTGAGGGGGGTGCGTCATGGACATGAGGGGGATGGGCACCACTGACTAAGCTGACCTTCTATTTGAATACTACATTCATAAATTATGTTTAGGTCGCATTAGTTTAAGTCATATGATCAGTGCTAAAGCAAATGGTAAAATAAATCCCAGAATAAAGTGCTTGATTGTTGTCAAATACAGGAACTCAATTCTCGAATGCCTGTCCCCTTTGGCTAGTTATCAAAGTTCTGATATGAAAGCTTCTCTTGTCTTTGTCGCAAATAAGATCGTTATCATGGAAGGGGGAAACACTTAAAAGAAATAACAGATGTAGAAGGAAAATCAAGAAATAAGGTAAAAGAGCTAGTTGCACTATAATTGCAAACTGATATGTTGAGATTGAAACTCGATATTGAATTCTATAAAAAGCATTACCATCTTTCAGATGTATTTGCTTTATCTTTTACTAACATAGATTAATAATTAAAGAAAAAACAAACACAACAATATTGTATTTGTAGTATTTAAGCCTTTCTGAGTGCGAGTGTAGTTTCCCTCCCTTTCGTTGTTCATGCTGGAGTAGCATACTTAAAATCGTGACTTTTAAGATTTGTTCTTTCTGGAGAAAGATTTAGGCGGCAAATTACGTCATTGCGCGGGCGACAAATTGCCTAGGGCCGCGACCGGCCCGATGATATGTACACTCATGTCCACAATGATTGTCGCATATCTATAACTGTCTTCTTGTAAGAATATAATTTGATAATGATTTTGCAGGGTACTTTTAAAACTGATACTATGTGTATAATCGGAAAATGTATATTTGTGGTAAATTTCAAAGGAAAAGAATTATAAATACGAAAATGAGAAAGAGGAAAAGAAACTGTTGCTAAATGGACAAGAAAGTTTTATTTTCGTTTTATTGTTCTTATTTACTGCTGTTTTGACATGAAATTTTCCACATACATGTCTTTGCCGATTATACACATACTAACATTATAAGAAATACCAGGCGGATTCGTTATCAAATTATATTCCTACAACAACATATTTATAGACATGCGACAATAATCTTGGACATGAGTGTACATACAAGACATGGATATAGGATGACATAATTTGAAGTAATGCAGGGTGTTTCAAAATGAATATTAGGGTTTTGAAACTTTGTAGTATATATTACAATTAACTTACAATTATAAGTATTATCAAATAAAAGAGCAACTCAAACAGTTTTGTACACATGCATGCCATGCATTGTTTCCTCTGTCTGCCGTTAGAAAGAGCAAGTGGCAAAGATGTAGACTAGAGACCAGAAAGCTTTGTGTGTTTTAACTTTGCAAAGACTGAATCTGTAGTTACAGTGCAACCGTCTGTGTGAATTGAATGTTTTGTGCCATATGGCGGAAAGTTTATGGGCCTTTCTCACCTATTGACTCAATGTGTGCCATGTGACGAATGAAGCTCACATCGAACACTTGAAGCAAAAACTGTTTGAGGTGTTCTTTTATTTGATGTATCGTTTATAATTGTAGATAAAATGTAATAAGTACTACGAAGACTTAATTCCCCGATATTCATTTTGAAACACCCTGCATTTCTCAGCATCAGTATTGGAACTAAGATGTAAAAAGGAGAGATTGTAATTGTTTACAACAACGATATTATTATTAGTCAAGACTATAATTACTACAAGAACACAAGTTAGTAGTCAAAAAATGTAATTAAATGTACACTCGTAACCCTTTCGGGCCCAGGTGGCCAAAGTGGCACATACGGATGTGTCAATTTTTTAATCCGCTCCTGTATGGTCACTAATTAAGATATCGGTATATATATTTTTTGCCAAATATGGTTGGTTCATAGTTTATCATTTTAGTTTCTTTTTCTTCTGTGTGTCGAATTTCCCTCTCAAATTTCACCCCAGTAAAAATTCGAAAATTTTCGAATTTTCTTTATTACTTTTCCCCTGTAGCTTCATTCGTTGTAGAGAGACCTCCTTAAGACTTGTCAGGTAGATACGTCGGATGGATACCTAATTGTTGACATCAATTGGACAGGCTTGTGCGCAGTGTTGCCAACTACGGAAATTAAAATCTCCTTAAATTTGGGCAAAAAATTCGAAATTTTTGTTATAAACCGTACCTATACGTCCGAATGCAAGTGAACTTACGCCAGTCGGACATTTGTTTTTACTGAACAAACTCGGGTACATATCGTTACAATGAAGTAATTAGGGGACGCACGAAAAATTCGGATTAAGGTTCTAACTCTTGATTTTCCCCTACTTTTCTCTTTATCGAAATATATTTTTGGTAATTAAAAGCATTGTATCTTAAATATCGCCATGATACTTGTAGGATATATTAGTAATGTATCAGTGTTTATTTTAAGATAGTTTTCGTCTGTCTAGTAGCAGTGTTGCCAGCTACGGAAAATTTTAATTCAAGATGTTAGGGGAAAATTACGTGTTTTGTCTATTATATCCCTCTTGTTGGTTACATAGGAACAAAAGTACCAGTATCTGAAAGTCTTGTCTTTACCCTTCACAACGCACTATAGAAAGTTTCAATAGGATAGTTAGGGGAAGTACAGTTAATGTTTACAGTAGACCTTGTTCTCTAAGTGGAAAGATAACTGTGATTTTTTTTAGGTAGACTGAAATATTTTTAATGACCTGCTTACTTTATTAGATATTGTCACAATACTTGTAGGGTATATTATAGGTATACCAAGGCTTCTTTTATGATAGTTTGTGTGTGTCTGCTAGCACTGTTGCCAGCTACAGAAAATTTTAATTTCCGATTTTAGGGAGAAATTTTGAAAAAAATCCCTTTTTGTCTCTATTATTTCCCTCTTGTTGGCTACATTCAAACAAACGTACCACTGTCTGAAAGCCTCGTCCTTGTCCTACATAGCACACCATAAAAAGTTTCGGTAGAATAATTAGGGGAAGTACAGTTAAGGCTTATAATAAACTATGTTCTGTAAATGTTAAGAAAATTGTGAATTTCTGAGGTAGAATGAGATTTTTTTTTTAAAAAATCATGCTTACTTTGTTAGATATCGCCATGATACTTGTAGGAAGTATTCTTGGGGTACGAAGGTTTACTTTCAGATACTTTACGTCTGTTTTATGGCAGTGTTTCCAGCCAAAACAATTAATTCCCGATTTAAAGTAAAAAAATTGGCAAATTTCCCTTTCCCCTCTATTATTTCCCTCTTGCTCGCTACGTTGCAAGAAATGTACCACTACCTAAAAGCCTTCTCTTTCGCCTACAGAACACACCATAAACAGTTTCAATAGGATAATTAGAGAAGCTGTAGCCCCGGCATATCTGTTGGTTTTTGCTTCTTAGGCGTAAAAAGTGTCAAAATTTCATGTGTATGGAAACAGAGATTTTTTCTTTCTCTCTTTGAATGAAAGCCAGCGACTTTAGGTTTTCACTGTACCTTGTCAACGCACCAAATAATTTTTTAGGTGACTTAGACCCATATGGCGACAGTGGTGCTAGATACAAAAAATCTTGAAATTCGGTTAGGGATTTTTTGTAAATTTTCACCCCAACATTTCCCTCAGTAATTTCCCACCCGCTCGCAACACTGCAATGTAACGTGCACCAAAAATAGCCACATTCCTTTTCTAAAAAACAAGGTCTTAACCATATCAATAGCGTAAATGTTTTTTGAGCAATAAGTCACTAACTGACAAAGTAGGAAAACGCCAAAAATGATCTGGGTCCGAAAGGAATAATCACACGATTTTGCTCGTATAGGTACAAGGAAACAAACGATTTGTAAGTTACGAGGGCTTCGACTCAAGTTCTATTGATTATTTCAATAATCTTCAAGATAAATCAATAAATAATAGCTGCCAGAAAAAAAACAGACATTTGGAAAAAAACATGAAAAAGAACGTTGTTTTTTATTGAAAAAAAACTTCACAGAAAAAAAAACGTTTTTTTACAACACTACTCAAGAATATGTTATGAATAGTGAACCATTAGTAAGAGTAAATTGTACCAAAAGTATGCGTTTGTGGCTAAAGAAAAAACTAACATGTGATTTATATTGTGAAAGAATTGCTATTGAATCCCATAAGACACTTAGTTCTGTGCTACAAAATTCTAAAGACTTATAAAATATTGAAAATCAATTCGAGCTATTTGATAGTTATGTGAAGAAGCGATTAGCGTATACAAGCGTGGTGCAATGTTTTCTTAACCGTGTAACATTAAGAAAATTGAAAGGATTAAAATTAAATTTCAGAACCTATGTATTAGAAGAAACATAAAATAACTTCATATGGTGACGGTATTCCTTATAATAATTTAGTTAATGAATTTACTGTGATACATTAGAATTAAGGAGATCATTAACGGATTATCTATTTTTGTATAAATATTTTAATTTCCCTATAGGAACTTCGTGAAAGTTTACAACTACTAGAGTTCGGTGTTAAAATGAATCCATTAAGAAATCGGCAAACTTTCTGTTGTAAGAAGTGCAAGAGTCAAATATAAATTCGCAATTAAAGAAAAGTATGAAACCATTTTTTTTTATGACGATGAAAGTATTTATACTGATCCTAATAGAGAATGTAAAAAAACAAAATTATAATATTTGTCTTGTGATTAGCGCTTGACATTACTAATTTTATCAATTATTTTGAAAATTGTTTTGAAAAATTGAATTTAAGTGTATCTTGAAGATATTATTTTTGTGTCTTTCTTGTATATATATTTGTGCTTAGATTTTCTTTATTATGTTATTTTATTCTTTAATTTAATTCTTATTTCTTTTTTATTTTTGTTATTGATGTATTATTTTTATTTCTTCTTCATGATATACTGTAGTTCTGCACATTGCGATGTGATTAAGATATTTTTATTATATTAAATAATGTACAACGTAATACTCTAGGTTTTGCAATATATGGATATTTCTAAATTTGCATATTAATGAATACAATGTTATAACGCCTATTGTAATAGGAGCTTGAGCTTTGTTATTAGGATAAACAATAAATAAATATTTTTTTATCTCGCAAGTAGATTGTTTGTCGTAATTTTTGTTTGTCCTAATTTTCTTATTTTCTTTCGCTAAATTCAGATTTTTTTGTTGCATTTTCCTTCTTTCTTTCACTGATTTCTGATCTCTTGGAGTCCATTGACTTAACGTTCCCTCAATTTCCTAAAATTTGTAAGTCCTTCTATAGCTTTCAATTCAGCCTCAGTTTACCTATCTGAACACGAACTATAGAATTCACCCACCAGGTTACTCGCACAATTCTCAACTTTCTAATTTGCAGTTATTAGTTTCTGATTTCTCCCCATGCAACTCCCTAACCCTGATAAGTCCATTCACACGCATACTTGAGTTAAAGTTCTAAGCGCTGTAACCAATTGAGTTTGAGAAGAAGCAACCCCCTTTTTTTGCTAAACTGCTTGATTTTTAAATTTATAAGCTGTCCACTCTTATATACTGCAACTTCTAGTAAGCTTTGAAAGTCGGTATCAGCCAAGTTCTTCTAGAACTTTGCCGCCTGTACTGTGAGAGTAAAGCGAGAAACGTTTTTCTAAATCAGCCTTATAACAACAAATTCCCGTGTAAATAACGAATACTATTAGAAAAGTTATTAATTGAGTGGTATCATCTATTTTTAAGCAAACAAACTATGTTTCTGCAAAGTAAGGCAAGTTTTCGGCGAAACTGTACAATTAGTGGTGAAGAGCGTCATCTATTGGTGAGCTAATATACTCTTCCATTGACAGTCAAAGTTTAACATTCATTTCTGACCAATAGTCTTATCTCGGTCCCTACGAGAGCTACAGGTTAAAAGTTTTAAATTTTTACAAGGTGTCCCACCAGACTATAATTGATGCCAACCTTTAGTATGCCAAACAACTAAGTCTATTGTAAAAAGTTGGTGATACCTATACTGAAAACATAGAATTGAAAATTTTTAAAAGTGAAAATAATATGGTAATCTAAATATTTTAAAATAATTTTAAGTCTATTTAGAAAAGAGACCATACTTTTGAAAATCCAAATTTAATCTCACGAAAAGTTTGGAAATAATTGATTCAGAATACTAGTTACTAACGGATTTCAAAAATTCAACATAGATCCACTGTAAAATTAATTACACAATTCTTTGAGTATATTCATGTGTGTATAAGTCAAAAGAAATTTCAAACTTCATATTTCGAGCGTTTGTGGGTAAATTTTATAAATTTAATTAAGAATAATTAGTCACTTACGGATAATATTTGCAATTGTATTGATCATTTAGTAGCTCTAAGAATAAAACTACAAATATCGTAATTATATAAACCTTAATTTCTCCGTCACTTATGAATATATTTCAAAATTGAAAATGACAATCAATAGAGAGTTAAATAGCCTCAGTGTATTGACGCTTACCTATTGCTAAGCATAATATTAAACATCGATTATTTCACTTTTTATAAATTCTGTAATCATGAAAATATTAAATTATGAATAAACACTAGATACTTACCAGTAGGTGTATTGATAGTGGATTATTCTTAGCTTGTTTTGGATTAGAAATAATGATATTTGAACTCAGGAAATTGCTCATAGTTTAATGTGAACACAGATAAAGTAGATTCGAATACCAATTGTGTGTATTCTTGAACACGTCTCACAATAGCATTGAAAATATTAGTAAGAATCTATACTAACACCTTACTTTTAAAATTTAAAGAATCTTTCGCATTCTTTAAATCAGATATAAAGTTTTTTCGGTTAATAAAAAAAGCATAACAAAATTCTACTTTGAGTTACTATTTCTGCAAAATCTACAAAGCTTTTTAAACATTTCCTTCATTTACAGATAAGCTTTTTCTTCTTCTGCAATTAATTGTATACATTCGCCTTACTTTTAACGAATTACTCTGGATCATAATATATTTTTGTATCTTTTCATCTTATTCTGTTGAAGCAGTATAATCCTTGTACTACATAAAATAATCACTATAGTAATATGAAAATTTCCGTTTTCTATTAGCAATTTATGCAGTACTTCATTACAACCGTTGAATAATTAAATGAGTTTTCAGTTTACAATGATCAATTTTACTACCTTTCTAGTCCGATCCTGACTTCAATCAGTTTAGAAAGTTATAATTATATAATTAGCCATATCAAAATGAATCGGATTAAATTTTGTAGTTGCATGAAACTCAAATAATGAGTCCTTTACTGCGTTATGAATACATTGATATTTACTAAATTAATTATACTCTTTGCTTATTTTTATATATCAAACTTTAGTTTCTCTCATTATTAGGTCCGTCTTTAAATATCGGTATTCTTATTCCCATATTGTTTACTTTTATTTTCTTTTATAAGAATCATTTACGACAGCTCCTGATTCAGTCCGGATAAACAAAATATCGTGAATACTTTCGGCGTTTGTAAATGTTATTCATAATGCTCTTTTGCACATTTTATTTTTATAACTCCTTAAAAACCCAGATATCAGGAACAGGACATTAAATTGTTATTTGTACTAAAACTTACTCGTTTTAAATATGAAGTTTTAAGTTTAAAAATATTTAAAGTTTAAATTACAGTTGAGTTTGTGCCAGGCAATTCACTGTTACCTATAATACCTCCGAGCTTTCTAGTTTCTGAATGTAATGAAATGATCTAAAAGTGCTGTCGTGTCGTTTATATAGAATATATTTCTACTATTTTCATGCCTATAACTTCAAATTTCATACCAATCTGGTTTGTGAGGATAGATAAATCCATCGCTTACTTCTATGTCATATTCTGTGCAATCCTATTCATTTATTATGGAGAAAATCTTGGTTGCAGTATCACCGTTGTAGTTACTACACTAATATCAATAAAATTGTCATCCTCTACTGTTATTTATATTTCAATTTCACTAATCTTGCTTCTTCTTACAAGAACATATGAAGGATGAAAAGACTGTATAACATTCTATTCTAAAATTCTGTATTTATTGTAAATAATTCTCTAACATGCGTTTGTCTGCATGCGCAATCACTGTATTTAAGAAATACTCCATACGCAACATTCCTGTGAATATTTATTACGTCGCAATAGTGCAATGTTTGGAGATTATCTCCAATACGCAATTTCTCCTTTTTAAGACTCAATATCACGAACAATAGATCTATGTTCTTTCCTTGGTTTATATTAATTAATGGTTTCCAGTTCTACTTTTATTTTCAAACGATTTTATTATGATGTAAAAAATATATATTGAGATTCTGAATGTAATCATTACGATTATTTAAGCCACATAGTCCTTCTGTAATTACAATGTCTATAACACCATATGTAAATTGATTTCTACCTTCACTAGTGCTCAATGTTAACTATGTGCCATAAATATATACAAAACCTATGTCATATTATTGTTGTATTCTCTAATTTCATTTTTTCTTTAATGTATTTATTCCTAACGCAGTTTATTTGATTTAAGATTTTTCGGTATTCGGTGCACTTTGTAATAGTGTTTATTATTTAATATATATCGGTGATTAAAACAAACATGGACACAGATAGTTTCTAAATTGTATTTAGAGAATAATTAGAGATGATTCTAACACTAAAGGAAGATATAGATGAAAAGTATATTAAAATTTGATCACAAAAATTAAAGAAACACTCAAAACATTTCCTCTAAAATGAAAGAGAAATAAGTTGGAATCTAGAAGAAATGATTGAAGAAAACTCTATTACAAAGCAAATGGTGAATTTTACATGATGACAAACGATGCCTTATTATAGTACATCTAACTTTTTCTTATATATATTTGAAAATCACGAATCAACATAATTATCAACAACTACAGAAACAATGTAATAGACTAGAGTTAAAGTTTGAATATAATATAGCAGCATTTTTATCCAGTAGATTTTGTATTATACCAATTGATGAATGTAAGGATTATTTTATGTCTTTGTTTGAAATTTATATTGGAAAACCAAAGAAGTTTATTTTACATTGCTTTTATCTTCCACAGAGATATCCATAAACACCAAAATAATTAATAAAATACATGAAAATTTCCTACGAAAATATCCTCAAGATAATATAAATATTACAAATGTATAAGGTAGGGTTTATTGGGAGATATATATATTTTATGGTAAATTAAAAGGAATATACTCTATTTCCTGAAAATAATATTACTTTTTTAGCAATTGGTTAGAAAAGGAAAATGAACAATACAGATATATTAACAAGATTACAATCTTTTGAAACATTTAGAATATATTTCAACTTTTTCTGCTAAATTCCATTACATTTTAAGATCAACGTTCAAATGTTCAACATTAAAACTATAACGTTCAATGTTAATATTCAAAGGTCAAGATAGAACGACTACATTCAAATGTTAGCGTTGAAAGTCTGACATTCGACATCTAAATATATAACGTCCGAAAATTTTAAGGTTTCACAATCTTGCACAAAGGAAACAAGAAATCTATGATAAATCCGGGAAGCAAGGATAACCCGTAATTGACCCGTAAGACTTAAAGAAATAAGATTATTAAAATAACAAAGCAGAACGAAGGTATAATAACAACAACTTGTTCCTGTTATAAGAGACAATTCCTTTTACCCTGAAACATCATCAGAAATAACATTTGGCTAAGAATTACTAAAGATGAAAAATGCCGCTTAAAAATGATATATTTTCAAGTAGAGGTGTATCTCCATTTTCTGGAGAAAGATAAAATATAAAACTACACTTACAATTTCTAACAAAATAGCTTAGTATTTGCATCAACGAAAGCAAAAATGTGATTAAGCATTCTGTTTACATTATTGAATGAAAAAATTGTTATTATAAAATTGGGGGATAAGAATTACGAATAGGAAGAACTCATGTGATTGTTGATGATGAAATATGTAGAGCAACAATTCGTTTAAGATTATTAACAACTAAAATGAGCAAGAAAGTAGGAATGAGATTAAACGTTTATCAGAAGTAGATGAACAACTCCATGCCGAAATCTTCAAATGCTATGTACCAAGGTAATGATCCAAATAAAAGATTTAAATTCATCTTCAGACATAAATTTGATAAATACATACACTTTCATAAATTATGTAAGCACTCTTCATTCCTGTTTTGATCCAAGTCCAAAAGACAATGTAAAAAATAAGCGTTTGCAATCAATATCAATGTTATTATTTCGAAAAGCACTTATGATTCGTAGAACGGGTAGCTTAGAGTGGTCGTGTTACCTTAATGGTAAACCAGTTGAATTTAAATCGTAAGGTCGTGAGTTCGATTTCCATCTTGGTCAATTCTTTTTATGTTAAATTCTATTTTCCGCAATGCATGAAAACTTATGTATTATCTGTCAGGAAAGTAAATGTACACCTATTTTTCGAATCTGGCATTCCTGCGCTCCATCCGTGGAGAGTATGAGAATTAAATCAATCAAATATTTACTGAGGGGCAAAAAGAAAAGTTTAATCTGAATAAGACATTGCAGAGGGGCACAAGCTCTGAATACGAATAGTGCATAGTGTAAATAAAGGACGACACCGAAAGAGAAAGCCAGAAACATCTCTTAAACTTAGAAAAAAGAGTAAAAATTTTCGAAGTGGGAACATAAAACACAAATACAACAAATACGCCAACAACTCAACGTTCACCATGCCATGGTCTTGGAGTAGTGGTTAAGGTGCTGGCTTACAAATGCAAATGTCGTCAGTTCGAATCCCCGTGAAGGACATTTTTAAAATTTTTGTTGATATTGCATACAGCTCATGAGAGGGTAAAAGAGTTCGTATTTAGTTTTTCGTAGCAATTATTCTTGGTAATATTTAGTACTGATAATACTTTTTTGTCTTTGCGTATTGCTTTTATTCTTTTCTTCATTTCGAAAGAGAAGAATATCCGAACATATGTCACCAAAATTTCTCTTATTTTGAATGTAAACGCCATTTGCGATCAGTGAAGAATAAAAATTGAACGTTCCGAAGTAGCTGCAAAAATTAAAAAGAAAAACATGGAAATGGACCATACTCATGGTTACTAAAAATACAATTTCTACATGCCTTACACCTCCCGACCACGTTTCTACGTTAGCAAGTAAGAGGTTTCTACGTTAGCAAGTTTAGGTTAGGCTTGTCAATACGTTTTGAAAAAGGGGCCCGGTTTAGCTCTGACGCACCACAGGTGCGAGAAGGGAGCAAAACACTTTCTCTGTGTGTGTGTGTGTGTCTATTTATCTATCTATCTGTATATATATATAACGCTATTTGTGAATGCCATAACCACCCTAATTTTCAGCGGATTGAGACGAAACTTGGCACAAACATTAATTGTTGAAATATCTGGATGCTTTCGTTAACCACAATAATCAGATGATAATGTTCAAAATGGCGGCCTTTCAAACTCTTAAAAAGTTCCAAGGGAACCAAATTTCGCCCATAAATAGGTATTCAGAAAGTTTGATTAACTTTCCCTCTTTTACTGAAATATTCGTGTGCAAGGCTTATCCTCTTTTATTGAAATATTGGACCCGATTAATCGCCTAAAGAAGGTTCACGCCCTTTCGATACGGTCAGGCTTTTTTTTTCAGGAGGGGGTTATATTCGTATCGGAACAAGATCATTGTTAGTCGTGATATGAAATTACACATTGAAAGTGAAGTAACTTGTGAAACGTGGTATTTGAAAGAATAATATAATAAATGTGCTTTCCTATAACACAGAGAACTGTAAATCATGTATTTCGAGTTGAGTTGAGTTGATTTTGAGTTTAACGTACCTTTTCAGCAGCGAGGCTATATGAGACGTGGACCTACTGATTAACGTGGAATCCGAACCACATGAGCTCCCGCCGGGAATCGAATCCGGGCCTCATGTATTTCGAGTTCGGGAGCGTGAATGGCGAGGAGTGTTATTTGATTTGCTTTTTAGTAACACATTGCAATGCAAATAAAGGTAGGCAACATTAGTAGTAAGTAAAACAACAACAATAATAATAATAATAATAATAATAATAATAATAATAATAATAATAATAATAATAATAATAATAATAATAATAATAATAATAGGTGTTTGTGGCAAGGCAATATCTTCCTCAATTCTTCTTCAAACGTAATGGTTGTAACGCCATATCTCCCTTACAAACAAAATATTAGCAATTTATATCGAGAGAACGGGAAATTGTATAGTGATGGGAGCAACGTTGGACAGTATGCACTCATAGTACTCAGAAAAATAAGCGATTTCAATGCAAAATGAACGAAGAGTCATTGTCATGGGGGAATCGTGGGGCCACGGCAGAGCCCTCTTTAGGCAAAAAGTCGGTAACTTATATCGAGAGAACAGGAGGTGGTAGGATGGGACCAACGTTGGACACCGTGGACCTATAAGGCGCATCGAAAAAATTTGGGGGGCGGACGCCAGCGAGCCTTACTTCTTTCCACATAATAATATAAAATTATATTGTCGAAATACACACACGAGTTAGCTACTAATATTTCATATTATTATTATTATTATTATTATTATTATTATTATTATTATTATTATTATTATTATTATTATTATTATTATTATCGACAGCGTCTTTTCATTACGTGAGCATGTTTGACATAAAACCAAAGAGAAGATCCATCATTCGTAGAAATAATAAGAATAGCCAGTTACTTTAACTGTGAGCGACAGCGAAAAATACGAAAAAAGTGACTACCTTAGCGAAAAGGAACAATACTTTCTCTCAAATGGATAAAAAATCAAGCCAAGATAGATTCGAACTCGCATGGACGGCGCGAAAAGCCAGTGCTTTGTCCTTTTTTTTAACTGACTCACCGAACGTGTTTTAGTAACTTACTTATTGCTAATTTTACTTGCTTCACTCGTTTAACTTGATTTTTCTAATAACTTATAACGACAGGGACACGAACACAAGAACATCGAGAACAGTTAAAAATTATAGGTTCTCTCCCGCCGGGAATAGAACCCGGGACACCATACACCAAAGGCGCACGTGCTAGCCACTAGACCAGCAGGGAGGGCACCGCCCGATTAGGAATTACGACCACTCTATTGCCGGCTATCACTTTTGTGGATTGTATACTATGATCACATGTTTCTTCTTTGCTGGAAGAGTTAAACCTACATTCTATGTAATACATGAGGTATTTAGACCTACATGCTCTTCATATAATGTAATAAAAGGGTCAAGCTGGGAATAAGAAAACGAACATTCCTTGGACAAAATGGAAACTATTGGCATCAGAAATATTTATCTACGAGGCATGCGCAGTAGTATATTTCAGAATAGTTACTGTTTAGTTCAGTAAACGAAGAAATTGGTATAAAAAAGCAAATATGTCGCGTCAACGAGATCGACTAGAGTTGACAGAGGCGGAAGCAGATGTGTAGTAATACAACTTGGTTAAATTGATAATTGGTTCTTTATTCTGTAGTAGATCGTATCACAACTATACGGGAGAGCAGAGACTTACTGACGCTATAATATAGTAAGCTTTAGTAACACGATCATATAGACACAAATGGATGTAACTGTGAGTACTACAACTTAAATTTAACGAAACCCGTTTAGATATTCAGTGATTTGCAGGGTTGTAAAATACACAATACAATTCTTCATACCTCAGCTTCCGCCTTCCAGTAGCTAGATGCTGAAACTGCTGGTTAGATGCTGAAACTGCTGTCGGAGTTTAATACATGACGTATTGCAGGATACAAAATGCTTTGCATTACTTGTTTGTTTGTAGACAGCTACTAGCTTAGTGTTCTGAAAGGTTGTGTACAAACTAAGGATAGCCAATTCCGGAATTATTACTTTTCGGACTCCCGAAAGTAAAACCGGACAAATTCCAGAATTCGGAAAATTCCGATTTTGTAATAATTCCGGAATTCAGAAAAATCCGGAAATTAGAAATTTCTGATTTCGTTAACATTCCGAAATTCGAAAAAATCCGGATTTCTTTCGAAATTCGGAGTTTTTCTCAATTCCGGAATTTTCTAAATTCCGGATTCTTCCCGAGTTCCGGAATTCTTCTGAATTAGGGAGTTTAACTGAATTCCATAATTTTCCGAAATCCGGAAAGTGAAAGTTCCGCTTCCGAAAACTTGTGAACCAACAGTTTAGGAACAACTCAAGTTATTATTGTAAACTTTGCCGACATCATAAAAGAAATACGAAAGACATTTTGAATCGAAGAAATATAACATACAAGTATGCAAGCGGAGACAAAGAAACCTAACGTAACCAGACTAAAAACGAATTGTTTACCGCGTAGCGATCGCGGTTCAGTGGTCGAGGTGCTTGTATGAATACACGGTGTATTTTTTTTAACTTTAGGAATTTTAATGGCGATTGATCAGCGATAACATACGTTTTATTATATTCAGATATTTGAATACTCGGATGTTTCAATACTTGAACTATCAAATCTTCAGGAATAATAATAGTAATAATAATAAACTAATAATAATAATTATTATCTCGTAGAAGATTAAAAGCTAGGAGCTAATTATCGCTCAGGTCATACCATTACAAGCAGAAACGTGATATTTGGAAAGAATATTTCGGTTTGGTTTAATGTTGTTCACGACAAGAGGAATTTCTCATCTTGTTTCTAAAACAAATAAAATAACATGAGAATTAACATGTTACATTCGAGACGGGTCAAGGCTAACTCAAAATTTTCGCCTCTCTTTGGAGATGAGAATCGAGACGAGACGAAAAGAATCGTAAACATTTCCCGTCTTGTCTCGATTCTCGAAATAGTTTATGTCCATTCTTTAACTAACAATTGCTCTGTAGACTGAATCTCATAGGCTATTTCGTCACATTCTATTTCAGAGCTCATTGAATTATGCTCTGTGTAGGTATTTTGTAGCAAAGCTTTTATATTTACCTCTGCATATCCTAAAAATTAGTTTATCATATGCCTTACTGTTGCGTGATATTCAGTTATATTTATTACAGTTATTTTCCTTAAAACATACAGTAGAATACTTCCTACATAAAACTTCAATGGAACGTTCTAGTTAAAAATGTTGGTAGTTGCAGAGGTTTGTCTTGAAGGTACGGAACCCTTTCCCCGAAATCTCTACTTTTAAGTAAGTTTTGCCAAATTTCAGAGCAAGTTAAAACTTTTAATATTATTATTATTATTATTATTATTATTATTATTATTATATCAACACCGTGTATAATCTTTAAAAGATATGCGGTTTGTGTCTGAATAGTATAAGCTAAGTGACTGTCGATCTCGGTCGTCGAGAAGTCTTCAGGAGGCAAGGACATCGGTCACGTTCTGGGTTTGAGTTCCGAAGGGGCAAGTATTCGGGCTCGAGCCAAAAATTGTTAAAAGTTATAGGCTTCAGCCAAACATGTTCAAAACAGCTGGGACCGGGTTTAGGCTTCTCAACGGCTCGAGCGGCTCGGCTTACAGCTCATGCACTATCGAACCGAACCAAGAAGTGAGCCGAGCCAACAGCTCACCCAACCAAGCCGATTTGAGCCATCGGCTTAGTTGAGCTGAGTCGAAACGTGCCGATGGACTAGTTTCAACTTAGCTGGCTCGATCCGGTTTACATGAGCCGAGTAGGTGACCCATCCCAACCGAGAAAGCTCTACCCATCAGCTCAATTCGGCCGAGCCGACGGCTCATCCCAACCGAGCTGACTCGAGCTGTTCGCTCAGTTGATACGAGACGAGCCGGTTGATATCACTACCCGAGTTGGTCTTCTGCTTGGGCTCAAGAATTCGGCCGTGCAGGTCTCAGTCTTGATTTTAAGAACTACAGTATATACTTATATTGGTGATTACGACATTTGAAGCTGTCTAGTAATAATAAAAAAAAACTCTTGTCTTCTTGTTATCTAGACGAGACGAGATACACTAAAATTGTCCCACGAGATGCATTCAAATTACGAGACGAGACGCACCCTTGTCGTGAGCAACACTAAAAGTATTCCACGTTACTGCTTACATTTCTCATGACTTTCGCTTTCCAGTCTAATCAGGCCATTATTTTAAAACGAGTTAAAACGAGCTGAACGAGCGAGCGAGCCATTATCAATCTCAACTCAACTCGAAACTCGATCTCGAAAACAGCGACTTGGCTCGGAACTCAACTCAAAAAATTACCTTTGACTCGACTCGAATTGAACTCGAGTCGAGTCGAATTTTGGCTCGACTCGTGCTCATCCCTATCCGTACTTGTATTTTATGTTTCCACTTCAACAATTTCTATCCTTTCTTCTCCGTTTACCTGCTGTTACTGGATTCCTCTTTCGGTGTCGTCCTTTATTTAGACCATGCACTATTCTTATTCCCAGCTTGTGACCCGCTTCAATGTCTTATTCAGTTTAGGCTTTTCTCCTTACCTTGACTAAAAGTGTGATTGATTTAATTCTCACTTTCCGCGCCGGACCGATGAAAATTTATTATTATTATTATTATTATTATTATTATTATTATTATTATTATTATTATTATTATTATTATTATTATTATTATTATTATACTATTGAACTTGCACGGCGAAATTACTGTATAATACGATATTATTTCTGTAATTTTACTCCATTGTATGTTATTTAGTTTATTAATGGGCACTAGATTGTCTCTAGATCAACGAATAAATTAACTACGACATGCACTTTGGTGGAAATATCATTACAGAAACATTATTGGTTCGTTCCAAGCATGTTCATGTAATGATATTGGCTGAAGCCTATAACTTTTAACAACTTTTGGCTCGAGCCCGAATACTTGCCCCTTCCGAACTCAAATCCAGAACGTGACCGATGTCCTTGCCTCCTGAAGACTTCTTGACGCCGAGATCGGCAGTCAATTAGCTTATACTATTCAGATACAAACTGTATATCTTCTAAAGATTATACACATTGTTGATATAATAATAATAATAATAATAATAATAATAATAATAATAATAATAATAATAATAATAATAAAAGTTTTAAACTTGCCCTGAAATTTGGCAAAACTTACTTAAAGGTAGAGATTTCGGGAAAAGGGTTCCGTACCTTCAAGACACACCTCTGAAACTACCAACATTTTTAACAATAACGTTCCATTGAAGTTTCATGTAGGAAGTATTCTACTGTATGTTTTAAGGAAAATAACTGTAATAAATATAACTGAATATCACGCAACAGTAAGGCATATGATAAACTAATTTTTAGGATATGCAGAGGTAAATATAAAAGCTTTGCTACAAAATACCTACACAGAGCATAATTCAATGAGCTCTGAAATAGAATGTGACGAAATAGCCTATGAGATTCAGTCTACAGAGCAATTGTTAGTTAAAGAATGGACATAAACTATTTCGAGAATCGAGACAAGACGGGAAATGTTTACGATACTTTTCATCTCGTCTCGATTCTCATCTGCAAAGAAAGACGAAAATTTTGAGTTAGCCTTGACCCGTCTCGAATGTAACATGTTAATTCTCATGTTATTTTATTTGTTTTAGAAACAAGATGAGAAATTCCTCTTGTCGTGAACAACATTAAACCAAACCGAAATATTCTTTCCAAATGCACGTTTCTGCTTGTAATGGTATGACCTGAGCGATAATTAGCTCCTAGCTTTTAATCTTCTACGAGATAATAATAACTATTATTATTATCAATCGCCATCAAAAATCCTAAAGTTATAAGGGGAATGGGGTTCGACACTTGCTTGTTCCAGTTCGAGAAGACTAACTAATAATAACATTGGGATTCGAACCTTGGATCTCTCAAAAATCTCCTTTATATCATCATTCAAATGCACAAATTAGTAAATTGACGTAAGAGACTGGCAATAAACAAGTATCTTCACTCCTCCACGGTCCTAAGATTCGAGCGTAGCACTAACTAGAGACACTTGCCGTTTACCCACCGTCGCTTTTGCGTCAGCTTCAAGGTATACCAATTAATACCTGTAAAAGAATACATGTGGGGCAGCAATGCATGATTTACGCCAGATGAGTAGTGGGAGACGAAAGTAAATGTTCGAACTTCTCTATTGATAGATACCTTACCTTCTGACAAACACTTTATGCCGCATTCGCTTTAATTTATACACATTTTAACCGCTAAAAGAAAACATGACTTGTTAAACACATCTGGTTAGCACTATCATCGTTTTCGGAAATAATAACAAGAATTGTAAATAATTTTGTATTAAAATTCACTTCACTTTGATTACATCAACCACATATAATATAAAACAATACTAATATTTTCAAAGGATTGATAATTTTTTCACTTGGCCCTTTTTAGAATGATTTCGATGCGATATTAGAACGCGCGCGATGACCACGCCGGAACATACGAAATCAGATTTACGAATGTATCGTTGAATAATGATGAGTTTGTGCGTCGTCTTCAATTTTCAAGCACATTCTTCCATGGGTTTCTTCAGTCAAACTTGTCAACTACGATTATTGAAAATATTTCACTAACTTGAAATCGCAAAAGTTATAAGATAACTATCGGCGTTTTATATTCCATGTTGTGAAGGTGGTTTGCACATATGTATGAGCGAGTGTTCAATATGTCCAAGTTATTTGACAGGTGTCGACGCTCTCTTCTGCCTTCTCGCGCGCCACACTCCTGCCAGTTCACAGCACAAGAATACACTGACAAACCAAAATATAGTTCGTAGAAGACACTAAGGTTTTACGTTATTATATTCTTAATAATATATAATAAACGGTTCATAGATTAATAGAAATCCCATTGAAAACACTGATTGTTCGAATAAGTTGTACAATCGACGATTATTGATAGATTTTATATTGTCACGTAAAAATCTGTCGTCGTCATGAGGACTTGTATGTGGGCGTTTACAACGAGAGTAGCAGAATTTTTGCTCCAAATATGGGCTGACGGGAGGAAGCAGAGCTGTCTGGATAAGTGAGGTACCTTCTGGGTGACAAATTCCTGAGTATTGTTCTCTTCCAACTGTTCGCTGGCTGCTTTCATTTCTAAGAATTGGAGCTGGGGGAATACGAGGGTTGATTTAAAAATTCATGCCAATCCACTCCCCTTACAAAGTTAAAAAAAAAATTACAACGTGCATTCGCGCAAGCACCTCGACCACTGAACTGCGATCGCTACGCGGTAAACGATTCGTTTTTGTCTGGTTACGTTAGGTTTCTTTGTCTCCGCTTGCAAACTTGTATGTTATATTTCTTCGATTCAAAATGTCGTTCGTATTTCTTTTATGAACTCGGCAAAGTTTACATTAATAACTTGAGTTGTTCTTGAACCGTTGGTTCACAAGTTTGTTTTTTCTCCACACGAAACTACAAATATAACAGATTGAATTCTCATACTCTCCATTTCTTTCAAAACAGTCGTCATTACCTGGTCAGAGATTTATTTCCGCCACGATTCATATTAACCAAAATAAATTCATTTTTCGGAAGCGGAACTTTCACTTTCCGGATTTCGGAAAATTATGGAATTCAGTTAAACTCCGGAAAATATCCGGAATGTTAACGAAATCAAAAATTTTTAAATTCCGGATTTTTCCGAATTCCGGAATTATTCCAAAATCGGAATTATCCGAATTCCGGAATTTGTCCGGGTTTACTTACGGGA
Organism: Thermobia domestica; assembly: GCF_964235325.1. Taxonomy (NCBI): domain Eukaryota; kingdom Metazoa; phylum Arthropoda; class Insecta; order Zygentoma; family Lepismatidae; genus Thermobia; species Thermobia domestica. The sequence continues at coordinate 244,397,908 of NC_137456.1, read as the reverse complement.
GTCCGAAAAGTAATAATTCCGGAATTGGCTATCTCTAGTTTATGCACAACCTTTCAGAACACTAAGCTAGTAGCTGTCTACAAACAAACAAGTAATGCAAAGCATTTTTTACCCTGCAATACGTCATGTATTAAAATCCGACAGCAGTTTCAGCATCTAACCAGAAATTGCATGTATCTAGCTACTGGAAGGCGGAAGCTGAGGTATGAAGAATTGTATTGTGTCTTATACAACCCTGCAAACCACTGAATATCTAAACGGCTTTCGTTAAATCCAAGTTGTAGTACTCACAATTACATCCATTTGTGTCTATATGATCGTGTTACTAAAGCTTACTCTATTATAGCGTCAGTAAGTCTTTCTCTGCTCTCCCGTAAAGTTGTGATACGATCTACTACAGAATAAAGAACCAATTATCAATTTAACCAAGTTGTTGTATTACTACACATCTGCTTCCGCCTCTGTCAACACTGCTCGATCTCGTTGACGCGACATATTTGCTTTTTTATACCACTTTCTTCGTTTACTGAACTAAACAGTAACTATTCTGAAATATACTACTGCGCATGCTTCGTAGATAAATATTTCTGATGCCAATAGTTTCCATTTTGTCCAAGGAATGTTCGTTTTCTTATTCCCAGCATGACCCTTTTATTACATTATATGAAGAGCATGTAGGTCTAAATACCTCATGTATTACATAGAATGTAGGTTTAGCTCTTCCAGCAAAGAAGAAACATGTGATCATAGTATACAACCTACAGAAGTGATAGCTGGCAATACAGTGATCGTAATCCCTAACGACACAGAGACTGAGCTATGCCCTCCCTGCTGGTCTAGTGGCTAGCACGTGCGCCTTTGGTGTATGGTGTCCCGGGTTCGATTCCCGGCGGGAGAGAATCTATGGTTTTTAACTGTTCTCGGTGTTCCTGTGTTCGTATCCCTGTCGTTGTAAGTTATTAGAAAAAGCAAGTTAAACGAGTGAAGCAAGTAAAATTAGCAATAAGTAAGTTACTGAAACACGTTCGGTGAGTCAGTTAAAAAAATAGGACAAAGCACTGGCTTTTCGCGCCGTCCATGCGAGTTCGAATCTATCTCGGCTTGATTTTTTATCCAATCGCTCATAGTTAAAGTAACTGACTATTCTTAATCTTTCTACGAATGAAGGATCTGCTCTTTGGTTTCATGTCAAACATGCTCACGTAATGAATAGACGCTGTCGATAATAATAATAATAAGAATAATAATAATAATAATAATAATATGAAATATTAGTAGCTAACTCGTGTGTGTATTTCGACAATATAATTTTATATTATTATGTGGAAAGAAGTAAGGCTCGCTGGCGTCCGCCCCCCAAATTTTTTCGATGCGCCTTATAGGTCCATGGTGTCCAACGTTGTCCCATCCTACCACCTCCTGTTCTCTCGATATAAGTTATCAACATTTTGCCTAAAGTGGGCTCTGCCGTGGCCCCACGATTCCCCATGACAATGACTCTTCGTTCATTTTGCATTGAAATCGCTTATTTTTCTGAGTACTATGAGTGCATACTGTCCAACGTTGCTCCCATCACTATACAATTTCCCGTTCTCTCGATATAAATTGCTAATATTTTGTTTGTAAGGGAGATATGGCGTTACAGTCATTACGTTCGAAGAAGAATTGGGGAAGATATTGCCTTGCCACAAACAACACTTATTATTGTTGTTATTATTATTATTATTATTATTATTATTATTATTATTATTATTATTATACTTACCACTAATGTTGCCTACCTTTATTTGCATTGCAAAGTGTTACTAAAAAGCAAATCAAATAACACTCCTCGCCATTCACGCTCCCTTTACAGTTCTCAGTGTTAGAGGAAAGTACATTTATTATACTATTCCTACAAATACCACCTTTCACAAGTTACTTCACTTTCAATGTGTAATTTCATATCACGACTAACAATCATCTTGTTCCGATACGAATATAACCCCCTCTTGCAAAAAAAAAAAAAAAAAAAGCCTGACCGTATCGAAAGGGCGAGAACCTTCTTTAGGTGATTAATCGGGTCCAATATTTCAATAAAAGAGCATAAGTCCCTGCACACAAATATTTCAGTAAAAGAGGGAAAGTTAATCAAACTTTCTGAATACCTATTCATGGGCGAAATTGGTTCCCTTGGAACTTTTTAAGAGTTTGAAGGGCCGCCATTTTGAACATTATCATCTGATTATTCTGGTTAACGAAAGCATCAAGATATTTCAACAATTAATGTTTGTGCCAAGTTTCGTCTCAATCCGCTGAAAATTAGGGTGGTTATGGCATTCACAAATAGCGTTATATATATATATATATATATACAGATTGATAGATAAATAGACACACACACACACAGAGAAAAAGTGTTTTGCTCCCTTCTCGCACCTGTGGTGCGTCAGAGCAAAACCAGGCCCAGCAAAACGTATTGACCAGCCTAACCTAAAGACAAGTCTCTTACTTGCTAACGTAGAAATGTGGTCGGGAGGTGTAAGGCATGTAGAAATTGTATTTTTAGTAACCATGAGTATGGTCCATTTCCATGTTTTTCTTTTTAATTTTTGCAGCTACTTCGGAACGTTCAATTTTTATTCTTCACTGATCGCAAATGGCATTTACATTCAAAATAAGAGAAATTTTGGTGGCATTTGTTCGGATATTCTTCTCTTTCGAAATGAAGAAAAGAATAAAAGCAATACGCAAAGACAAAAAAAGTATTATCAGTACTAAACATTACCAAGAATAATTGCTACGAAAAACTAAATACGACCTCTTTTACCCTCTCATGAGCTGTATGCATTATCAACAAAAATTTTAAAAATGTCCTTCACGGGGATTCAAACTGACGACATTTGCATTTGTAAGCCAGCACCTTAACCACTACTCCAAGACCATGGCATGTTGAATGTTGAGTTGTTGGCGTATTTGTTGTATTTGTGTTTTATGTTCCCACTTCGAAAATTTTTACTCTTTTTTCTAAGTTTAAGAGATGTTTCTGGCTTTCTCTTTCGGTGTCGTCCTTTATTTACACTATGCACTATTCGTATTCAGAGCTTGTGCTCCTCTGCAATGTCTTATTCAGATTAAACTTTTCTTTTTGCCCCTCAGTAAATATTTGATTGATTTAATTCTCATACTCTCCACGGATGAAGCGCAGGAATGCCAGACTCGAAAAATAGGTGTACATTTACTTTCCTGACAGATAATACATAATTATATTAAAATACATTTGTTGTATATCTATTCATGTATTCATTGCAGAACATAAGTAACTATTATGTTTAAAATATAACATCTGAAATAGGGGTCCCTCGTTATTATATATGTTAATGTTAAAGAGAAATTATCAAAATCGTATAATAGCAATAAAATTATTATGAATCATATTTATATCCAGCTATTTGCCATATAGAGATTCCTTCTCATCATACTCATTACAATATGTGATTTACGTTCCTGAAATGTTATCCGAGGCTTAAGGAGCGAAGTCGAATCGTTTTTCCAGACAAATAACTTAATAGTCCCAGAACGCTCATAAGAAATTCCTGAACCTCAAAGGTGGCGTGAACAGACTAGAATTGTGTTTATGAAACAAGCCAGAACGGAAATCTTTACCTAGGGTTTGAGTTCAATACTCTGATATGCTTTTGTTATATGGAAGTGACATATATGTGTATTTATAAAGGTATGTGTGAATGTATGTGTGTGTGTTTCAACATATTTCTGGAATGCATAGAAAAAAATTTAACCGTCCTTCTTACAGGCTCGGAAAGAGTACTGTCGGAATACACATTAAAATGTTAGAAAAGGATCGATATTAGTACCGAATTCATTGTTTTGTATGCGCTTAGATTAATAGTTTTATTTTGAATTTTGCTTAACTCTAAATAGGCTCCCATTAGCACCCAGGTTGATTACGTATGGAAGTAAAAATATCGAAATTAAGCAATATTAGTGGCGAATCGCAAGGTTTCAGTAACCCATACTATTATCCCTACTAGGCCCGTGCCTAGAGCGAAAAATTTAAAAGTTCAATAATATTTTAATTTTTTTGTTTTGTTTTGTTTAAAATAGTTTAAAAAAATCAAAAGTAAATATACTATTTCATACATAATCCTCTTTTATTATTCTAATATGTTTATGATAGCGTAAGGAATATAACAATAATTCAGAACACATTTCGTATTTATTATTTTTTGTTACATAATTGTAGCTGTAGCTTCTAGTGAGTGTTATTCATTAATAATAAATCATTAATTCACTATATGAGCATAATGGAATTAAGCTTTATTTTTTAAGTTAGGAATGAAGCGGTTCGAAAATATTAATTTTTTGGGTTCACCGCCAGCAAATGTGACTAGGAGCGCCGATCTTCTAATTGCGGCACTCTTCGCTAAGTTAACTGGTAGATGTAGTAATGCAATTCAAAACCAAATACAGCAAATACCTTTGTCCTCCTATGAGGAATGGGGCAGCCTGACATCAAAATGATGAAAAAGGTCAATATTTAGTGTAAAATCCATAATTTTATGTGTGCTTAGGTAATGTATGTCACTCAACATGCCATGTATGTCTGCCCATGCCATGCTGAACATTACTTTAAATCTAAGAAGAAACTATTGTGGTAGTAAGATACCCCTAGGGATGGAGATTGAGACCAGTGATATGTTAAATTAATGTGAAACGACTGATCATAGTGTTATCCATAGTCTTCTGGGTCGTTGGGAGGAATAGTGATGATCGAAAGGGCGTTTATCTTCAAATTCATCAAAATCTTCAGAGAACGAACGGCTGAGAGATATGAAAATCTAAATGCCAAAAATTACTTAAATATTTGTCGAATTCACACTTTCGGGGTAGCGTTTCTAATAACTGTGGAAGGTAGTATGTACCCGCTTCAAATAGAGCTTTAAATCATATCAGTTTCTCACCGTGAGAGGAAATGATCATCTCAACTAGTATATGTATCAAACAGACCTTCGCAATCGAGAAAAAATGTGTAGATGTATATGTTTGGTCTCTTAAATGAAATAAGATATATCAGGGATTTGGTGGGTCAAATGTGTTATAATTTGTGAGTGAGTCTGTGCATCGTGGGCCAACAAGACGTTACACACTGGAAAATGGCACTCACTCTCACCCACTGATCCTCCAATCCATTACGACCCAACTACAAATTCTGTTCCTTGCATTGTAGAGAGTATTTTCTGAACACTATTGAATATATCTACGTTTTACTTTCAAGACCTCCATTTTTCTTCTTTTTATTTGTTTTTGATGAAAAACGAAGTTCAGGCACGTCTGGATTTTGATATATGAAATTGTAATAATAGCAATAAAATATACTACTTGGTTTCTGAGGCGCAGTCTGATTTTTTAGAGAAGATAGCTACTGGAAAAAGTATTTTTGAATCATGTGTAATATATAAATTACTATATAAAAATTAAACTAACTATGTCTGGGTGAACATCACGCTCAATTTGCAAAGTCAAATGAAATGACGTTTGGTAACAGTTAGGACCCAACCCCAACTGGAAGTTATCATACGCGTATCACTTTCATTATAATGCATATTCTAAGGGGGAGTGGGGTGGGAATATTTGCAAAACTTGATTATCCCTTTGAGCCGTTCAAGTTAGAGAGCTGAAATTCAGTAAATTAACTCTTTATAAATGTACCGTGTCATGCGAAAACGAACTAAGCGCCACTTTCATACTTTTAAGAAAATTACGTAGAAAAGTTGATGTCCAACATAAATGTAGCCGTAATCAAAAGTGAAATTATGTTTCCTTTTTTTAGAAAGGGGTTGGTTTTCCTCTCTTTTCGATTGTGCAAAACGTTCTAATGCAAATCAGGAACCAATCGTCGCATTTAACGTGGATTTTCAAAGTTTGGCGCTTAGTTCATTTTTTCGTAACACGGTACAATGTTTTATCATTTTTTTAATTCTCGTTTATCCGGAGGGGGCGTTTTGTATATATTGAAAATTGGTACTATTCTGTTTTGTAAAAGTAATCGAAAACGATTTTGATTAGTTAAGAAACAAATTCTGAAACGAAAACTAGAATGCTTCTCATTTTATATCCACTGGTTTCCATTATAAAAATTCCTGAAGCTTGTGTTTAATACATGAAGAGTTAAATACATAAAACAATCAAGCTATAAAGTTGTGAGAAAAATGGACATAAAATTTTGTACTGTAATCTTAATTATATTGGAATGTTAAATTTGTACAGGATGCTAATTGTAAAAAATGAAAATTTTAGTTTGGTTTCTTTTATGTTCGTCTACTTTACCTTGATTTGAGATTTTCAAATTTTATCCTATTTTCTACTAAAAAGTACCTGTAAGCAAAGAAAGAAATAATTATTATGATAAATTTAAATTAATCGTTATTTGAACAATCACTTTAACATTGTATATCGTAAAGGTCAGGTGCACTGGTATTGTAACACAGCGATGTTTGAGCGATTGGCCGTAGAATTTCAAATTCCGATGAGAGGCAATTTCACAGACTTGTTTTATTTCAAGTGTAACCCTTTTAGTCAGTAGAGAGGAGGCCGCGATTCATGGATCAGAGTCGATGACGATTTGTTTTTGGGGTTCGAAGTTGGTCATCATGGGCAGAGTGGTTCATGATGGCTCAGGTTTCACAGTGCCTGGTGGTTCATATTGGGTCTCGGTGGGCACTGGGTCACGATGCGTGGTGAATCAGTAGCTCATAGTTCTAGTTTTCATTGACACATGCTATCTCTGTTGAAAATTGTACCAAAAAAGAGATGTTCCGAAGGTGCACGCGGCGATTTTGCTCAAATTCTGCACATAAATATTACCCCACCAGAAAGCAATATCTCTGAAACATTTCACGGTACCACCAAATAGAACGCTAGTTACAGTGTTTTGTCTAAGATATCAATGATTTATTCTTCTATAAGCGATTTTTTCTTCATCGTTTTCTTGGCGAAGTCGGAAGAACACGCGCCTAGTAATCAGTAGGTCGATGCTTCGCACCCTGCCCAGATTACTTGCTTAGTATTTTTAAAAGTACCTGAATATAAACAAATCACGCATATAGGCATTTTATCTTTTTGGAGGGGTAATTTTCTGATTCATTGACTTTTGTCGCGTCTCTGGCGCTGGTGAATTAATTTTGAAAATGGAAGTGGAGCCACAGTGGATCGTCGCTGCGGGGCCGCCAATTTTTGGCGAGAGGTCGATAGTTGCCCATTGGTGGTCTGCCGACGCTTACAGCTTGAAAGAGAAAAAGGAAATATGATATCTATGAAGTCCGTTGGCCCCACTGAAAGTCTGAGACGGTGAAATAAATGTCAACAACGAAAAACAGTAATTCCTCATTTCAAATGTACCCCGAATAGAGGTTTAACCATTTGCCCCAGAGTTCCCCAGAGGATCCCACGCGGGGTTCAACTCAAAATTTGAAAATTGATAATTGAATCAAGTAGTGTATCATTTAAAAGTATTGCTAAAAGAAAGAATGGTAAGAGTTTCGAGTGTCTCGCCGCCCGCCTGTGACGCCGCGGGTGACCTTGGCGAAATGTTTTACCTCGATTTAGGATATTTTTTACATTATAAAACATTCCCATTTTAGGGATCCCACCTGGGACCCTTCGGGAGACCTTGAGCAAATGAATGATTTTACCTCGATATAGGGTACTTTTCACATTATAAAATATGTCCACTTTAGAGTTGTCAACGGACATCATGGATACCATGCGTCTTTATTCTCTTATTTTTCAGATGTAACTCTCAACCTTCTGTTTCAGACACCAACCAGATACCGTCCACACAGACACATCGCTTTCGTTTTGAAAATTATAGATCTTCCACCAGCGGCTGAGACGCAACGAACCCAGAATTACACCCCAAAATATGTTAAATCTCCTCTATGTGTGATTAGTTTATATCCACGCGACTCTCTAAACCACTAAACAAATAACCCAGAGTGGGTGCAAAACAACAACTGTCCGATTACTAGACGTGTGTTCTTCCGACTTCGTCACAGAAACAATGAAAAAACACCTTCGTAGAGGGATAAATAATTGAAGACTTAATTTAGACAGTCAGTCAAACCCCTATATCTCGAGGTCTATTAGGTGGTAAAGTGATCGGCTTCAGTGTTGCATTCTGGTGGGATACTCTCTACGTGAAAAATTTGAACAAACCCAGAGACGTGCACTTTTGAGGCCACCCTTCTTTAGAATTATTTTAACCAGAGATAGTGTGGATCAATGACAACTTGATGCACAGCATTCCTACCCACAATCCGATTTTTCTCGATTTATTGTACCTTTTCCAAACTCAACATTTCTTTTCTATTGATGCAACACTGTTCAATGGAACCTTCTAGGCATGGAGTCAACGTAAATAGTTCCTGTACATGTTTAGTTTAAGGCCCACAAACCGTTTGTACTTCACTTCCTGTATGCGCAACGGCGTTTGCATTCAACACATGTTTCACATTATTTTTCAAAAAGTTTGCAACATTGATCTACGTTTACCATCTCTTTCCTCTTTATTTTCATTGTCGTTTCCAATAATGATATCTAATTTAGGTCATGTTGGCAATACTCACACTGTTCATCCACTGATGTTCGTCAATATGTGGGTAGATGTCATCCTTTCTCTAGTTGCTTCATGCAAAGTTGCGTCTCTCTGTCTCTTCTTTAGTTCCTCCGTTAACACTTTTGGACATTTATAATTATATTATAATGTGGAAACGTCATTTCATGACTTTGTCTTCAAATCGGTAAGGGTTAATGTTCTCGTAGTGAGCCTCTATGTCACTAATGCGTGTTTACTATCACATAGAATACATGTAGGGTGTGTGCGTATAACAACAACGTGTATATATATATATATATATGCATATACAACTTATGTATTTTAATTGAATTATTTTATATAGTTTTTCATTCATTGCGGAAAATAGAATTTCATACACAAAAGTATTGGCCCATATGGGAATTGAACTCGCTACATTACAATTTGAACTCCAACGGTTTACCACTGAGCTAACGCGAGCAATCTAGGGTACCTGTTTCTAACGAAATATAAGTGGATTTTCAAGACAATTACATTCATATCCATTGTGAGCGATGTTTTTGGTGTATTTTGACTTTCGTTTGACTACGCAGGTGAGAATTATGTTCTATGTCTCTCCCTTTATTTCTCTTTTACATATGGAAATGTTCCTTTATATATCTTAATGTTCTTTTACGTATGGAAAAAAAATGACAAACCAGCACGTGCTGATATTAATACATGATTTCGAAATATTGTATCATTATACATTTCCATCAATCTTGCTTCTTTCTACACTTGATATCAAGGCCTATTAAATTTAAAAGAAGAAAAACACATCTGCACAATTTTTCCCGAATACAATGGTTGGCTTGGAATTTCGAACTTGGTTTACGTTTTCCGAAGATAGCCGAAGTTGAACTTAGAATTGTTTTTCCTCAAAACAGAAATAAAGAGACATTCCTTCCTTGGTCTCCTCGGCAAATTTTGTATTGAACAGTGCTCTCTGAGTTGTTGTACTATGTACTGCACAGTGCAGTGCGAGCTATTAACGGTACGTGCTATTTTTGTTGTTGTTGTAAAGAATGTCCTCTTAGTGCTAAGTAAACTCTTCTAGGTCGGATCTCAGATCTTTCTGGTTGCCCATTTCGATCCGTGGTGTTTAAAGTAAAGCACGCGCTGCACCTACCGCTAGCAAGAATCACCTACACTATTCCACTGTTTCAATGTAGAACCAAGAACACTCACGAATGATAATGTTATTTATGATTAACACGACACATTTTACATTAATGTAGGAATAGGAATTCTGCATGAAATCGTGATGTTTTTATTTATTTATTACTATTGGATATTTTTTCAAAATGGTTTGGATTATTTTTAAATTGAAATGTAGAAGCGAAAACTCCTTGAATCATATACAAATAGTACATATAAAAATTATAAACAAAAATACACATATGATACATTTTTTTGTCGAAATTTCAGGTGTATGGGCAGGAATGTTATAAACTGTATTTATTTTTGTACCGCGTCACTCTGACTTCATGTACACAATTGGTTGGCGGAGTTCCGAGTTCCTCGTGTTCACGATAATGCGTATTATCCTATGATTTTGGGCAACACAATTATATATTTGAAGTAAAAGAATCAAAGTATACTTTTCTTTAATTTAACCTTCCATAACTATGTTCCAAGGCTAATAGGGACGATAATCATAGTTATTACGAACGAAATTGTAAAATGAAGACCAGTACTTTGGATATCAACATTTTAGTTAGTAGCAGCATAGTCACTCCTGAGCAGGAGATTCACGAGTAGGAGTGTCTGCCTACACTATATTTCCAGTTTGTAATAAGCCTTTATATGTGAAGTATCGTTAAGAATTACAGTTACAGAAATGAGGAGGTCAAACATTAACCCGAGAAAACTCGCATTATTTTTATAACGCGAGAACTCTTTTAGACCAATTCCTATAAAAAAGATTTTGTAACACATAGAAAATGAATATTTTTTGTTAAAAGAGTGCACATAAGATTTTTTGATTTAAGGTATTGATATGGAAGCATTTAATACCTTTCTTGTTGCGGAGAATACCAACGAGAGTTAAATTGTGATCTATTAGAAGCGCTTCCGGTGAAGTTTGGACCTGTACCATTGTCAGTTCTTATATTACGTCCACTATTAGAATTGGGCTGGACCAGTCTTTCAACTATTCTCTTGGCGCTGCTATCAACTTGAAAGGGATCATTTGGCTGCTTACCACTGTCCAATTCCATGTTCTATGAAAACAACGTACGGGAGTCTGTAAACACAAACAATTTCTAGCTATATTTTGACGACTTGCTTCTTGTATTTCCTACGAAAGTCTTCCAAGGATTCATCAATATTAGACATTCTCTTCGTGAGTAGGTTTCCTTCGTTTTACAAATCCGTAAAATAACTCACTGCTGCCCGCCAGGTTGTACAAAGTCTTCCTTTCTTCACAGTTTGTGACATCGTCAAAGTGTAATACTCGCAACAGAAACTGAAATCTGCTCAAGGACATGGTCAGTTTTAACATTACTACTCCTGTTCCACCACTAGCCCATAGATCTCTCAGATTGGAATAGTTACATCGCAATAGACCAGCCCAACAAAAAGACCAATAAGAGCATTTAACCCTGGCAAATCTAGATCTTTCGCATCACGTTCTCAAGAAAATTCTTTTCTATGCCAATTAATCCAAATATTGGTATAGTGTACTATGTTTGCAAGAACATCATCTGGAAAAAATGAGCTCCAGGATTCCGATGGAATCTCAAAATTTCAAGCTTGATGAATGGATCAAGGTAAATGTGTTACAATGTTCTACCTAAGCATGAAACGTCTGTACAATATTGTGAAGTGAGAACTCGAACTGGGTCGAAACGACCGAAAATAAACAATACAGCTCTCTAATTGCCGTACAGGCAGCAAACAATGTTCACGTGATAATGGGGTGATAGGGGAGGGTGCAAAGTTACGGAAGGCCATGAAGCTTTGGCGCGTTTCCGAATAGTAATACCACTTAAACACACCTTCGGTCTTTTTCCCCGCTAAGCAAGTCCTCGCAGGTTAAAAGACTCACAATAGGGCTTTTAGTATTAATAACAAACTAAAACATATTCCACTTTATGCAGTCATATTGACGTTTGATTAGTGTCATACTAAAAGCCTCACTACTGCAGGAAACATATGTTAGTCGAACTCTTTAGTATGGCACTAATCACTCGTCAAAACGACTCTGCATAAGGCATATTAAATCTATTCTTGTCAATAGCATCCATTCTTATTTTTCATTCTTTCGAACTTTTACGCATGCTATGCTAGCACGAAAAATCTTATAGAATGAATATGTCCATCCATCTATTTGTCTCTCAACGATTGTCAGAGCGAAAACGGTCAAAGATAGCAAGAAACGTTGTTTTGATATGAATTAATACTTCCAAAAGCGGTTTTATCTCCCTTCTTCCACATCCATTGTAAATGAAAATGATCGAAATGTACTATCTGTTAGAGAAGGAAATGTAGACATGTTTGTGAGTGTAATCTTATAGAATGAATATGTCCATCCATCTATTTGTCTCTCAACGATTGTCAGAGCGAAAACGGTCAAAGATAACATAAAAAGTTTTTTTTTGATATGAATTAATACTTCCAAAAGCGGTTTTATCTCTCTTCTTCCACATCCATTGTAAATGAAAATGATCGAAATGTACTATCTGTTAGAGAAGAAAATGTAGACATGTTTGTGAGTGTAATCTTATAGAATGAATATGTCCATCCATCTATTTGTCTCTCAACGATTGTCAGAGCGAAAACGGTCAAAGATGACAAAAAGTTTTTTTGATATGAATTAATACTTCCAAAAGCGGTTTTATCTCTCTTCTTCCACATCCATTGTAAATGAAAATGATCGAAATGTACTATCTGTTAGAGAAGGAAATGTAGACATGTTTGTGAGTGTAATCTTATCGAATGAATATGTCCATCCATCTATTTGTCTCTCAACGATTGTCAGAGCGAAAACGGTCAAAGATAACATAAAAAGTTTTTTTGATATGAACTAATACTTCCAAAAGCGGTTTTATCTCTCTTCTTCCACATCCATTGTAAATGAAAATGATCGAAATGTACTATCTGTTAGAGAAGGAAATGTAGACATGTTTGTGAGTGTAATCTTATCGAATGAATATGTCCATCCATCTATTTGTCTCTCAACGATTGTCAGAGCGAAAACGGTCAAAGATAACATAAAAAGTTTTTTTGATATGAATTAATACTTCCAAAAGCGGTTTTATCTCTCTTCTTCCACATCCATTGTAAATGAAAATGATCGAAATGTACTATCTGTTAGAGAAGGAAATGTAGACATGTTTCTGAGTGTAATTGCTATACTTACTAGTGTTGAGAATATGATATTTAAATTATCAAAACTGTATATTTGTGGAACGAGACAGTAAAAGATTAAAACTTACCAGGGCAGAATGTTATATACAAATAATGTGTAGTGTAAATAAGTGATGACTTGATTATAAAACTACTAAAGAACCTACGAAACAAAAAATCGTAGAAGGTACGAAGTAGGGACTGAAAATTCGATTGCACTAAAGACATCAAGAGCATCATGTATTCAGAACAAAATGGTCGTAGTTTAATACTTAATTTCTCTGCTGACCTAGTGGCAAGCGCATGTATTCTTTGGTGTATGTAGTTCGGGGTCAGACTCCCACGGAATGACTATCCTCTATCTTTATGTGTCTGTATTTCTGTCACGTCCTGAAGATCACAACAGTTTAAAAAGAGTAAACTAAGAGTTAATTATTTTTCTTTAATGGTTACATTTTCTTTAATAGCTAAGTAGATTACTACAAATCTGAAAGAACTCAATTTGAATTACAGTAAAAATGTTCTTTCAGTGTGTTTTTTTATTTGTATCTTTATGGTTTTTGACAGCCTGAATATTTTAATATGTTACTCCCAAAGAAGGTAGAAATGCCATAGTGTTTGACTTTACAATTTCGACAACAAAAACTAAGTTTGTATGATCATGAAAACTTAAATTCAAGTAATGAAGGGGTGGAAAATCTGCGACCTACAAAAGTAATACCGTATAGTTTAAGAGTTCTTGTGGACAATGTTAAATTATACAAGGAATATGAAACATACTTCTATTGTTTATTATATATATTAATTTGTTTTTCAGTATGGTATAGCGTTATTCATTTTAATATAAATTATTGACGTAACTCTAATAAATTTAAAATAAGTAAAAAAAATTAGATATGGTCTAAACTATCATACCGGCTCAGTGGGGCCATTAGAAGGAAACCGGTTGATGTCTGATTAGAGAATATAAGTAAGGTGACAACACAATTATTGCTAAGAGAAATCTGTAGTAACGTTACGGATTTAGTTAATAGCATAACGTCCAAAACTTCCATTCTGAGAAGCAAAATTATCCTGGGTTCCCGTGGTTGTCAAACGTTGACAGTGAAATGAACATTTGAGGCGATGGATGGCAAAGTGGCGTAAGTTCATTTCAGATATTAAGACTTGCGCCACTTTGCCAGGCAGGGTTATCATGAATTTGCATTTTCGATGTTCTTTATGTTTCCATTTCTTGGCCTATTTTGAATTCTGAGATACGCAACCTTGCCATCGGAAAGGTTATGGTTTCAAGCTCACGTAAATGGCCTTTTTTTTTTTTTAGAAAAAACTGAGTTACGCCATTTTGCCATCCAACGTCTCATTTCCTTTTTGACTAAAGGTAGTAATTTAAAGACATTATTGTGTAGAACGAGTCTATAATATGCCACATACCAAAAATCCCCCAAAAAATGTTTCTTCGTTATGGAGATACAGAACTTCAAACAATTCAGAAATGATTTGCTTACCTCACAGTAACAAAAACTGCTGCTTAGCGTGACGTCATAATTCGATATCTTACTACAAAGTACAAATAAATTTAATGGAATAGTGAAAGCGAAAGGGGCAAAATAAATAGTATACTTACTGTATGTAAACTTAACGTGTTAAGAAGACGTAATATATTTTCCTAGCCTAAGATATATTAAAGGTCAATTTTAATGTTCTATCATTACAAATATTTTAGGTACTTGTACCCTTAAGCAGGATAAACTTAATATTGTACTACACCAAAACATGAAGAATCTAAGTACTATATAAGTTCAAATTAAGTTACACGCAGTGTGAGAGTATTTACGCCACCTGATTACAACGTTCCTTTATTTTGAAGGTTATCGTGGATCACCATGCTTTTATACTACGGCTAGAAATAAGCACTTTCTGCATCATAAAGCTCTTAATAATTTAAAAAGTCCGTATCTTCTTACATCTTAACATTTTTCTACTACGTATAATTACTGTAATTTTAGTGCACCCCACCGTTACTACAAATAGTCTTATCTTAATACTATGAGAGTCGAATTATATATCGCCTTATTTTTTACTGTATTTCTACCAGGGAAATGCTTTTGTTGCCACCGTGGTGGTTTCAAGCTGAAGAAAGCTGTAGCGAAGAAAGGCAGGCAGATTATTAGGCAGCCGAAATAGCACCATAAATAAGATAAATGCACGAATATTTTTATCTTGACCTAGGCGCCGGTCCTGAAACCTAAGCACCATAAATATACAAGTTCATAAATGGGTCTGTATAATTTTATCTTGGATTTAAATAATTTAGATGCCAGAATCATTTAGTCAATCGCCTTAACTACGTGGCGTCCGGGATTTTTCGAACCTGATCAAGAGTAATATTTGCAAAATTTCGTCATGTATTACATGTGTTGATGCTTTGAAACTTCAACTTTTTCTTTTCAAAAACCTCACTACAAATAACGTTCTAAATATATGCACACAAGTTTACTGATATTCTTTCTCTGGTCAGCTTTGAGTGATTAAGTTTGGTGTATGGTGATACATATGCAAAAGATTATATCGTGAATGTTAACCGTTTTGTGTTTTTTGATGTCCACAAGCGGAAAAATTATGAAAGCAGACGTTTGAATAGTTCAGCATTTGTTAAGTTTGTCTGTGTAGGTTGATTTCTCATATATTGTTTTATTCACTGAAGCAGAAAATTGAATTTATTACTTTTCATGATAATAGTAGAGCGCTTTCTTCTAGTATGAGGATCTCTGGTTTCAACTAGACCATATGAGTTTCTGATGGACAGCATCGTGTTCGTGGGTTTTCTCGCAATTCTGACGTTTTCTTTCACATGACTGTTCCAGCGATTCTTTTGTAATCATTCATCTCATTAATCACTTGTCTCCCTTTGCCTACAAGGCATATTCCTGGAACATAAAAGTAGAAATTTCATTTTATTTGATTCAGTTACTAGCTGAATATACCCATTCTTCGCAAGGAGACTATATTTGGAACTCAACGCCTATGGGAGTATCACCTTTCATTTCAGCCACCGCGAAAACTGTAGATTTGACAATAATATCGGTCATTTAGGATATTTTTACATGTCTCGGTATCCCCCTCCCCGCTGATCCACACCAACATACAATGGTAGCTGAATTCGCAAGTCATCGCTAATGGAAACGTTACCACTGATCTCGGCGACCGTGAAAACAATGAATTCGAAATTAATCTGTCATTTTCGATTACTTTTACATGTCCCGGTATCCCTCCTCTTGTTAATCCCCGGCCTGCAGCCGAATAGGGTAAATTTGGAAGTTAATTCGGTTGGAGTTTCACGGTTGATCTCAGCGACTGCGAAAACTTTGAATTCGACCCTAATATCGGTCATTTTCTACTACTTTTACATGTACCGGTAAACGCTCACCTGAGGCCCCCCTGGTTACAACTTTGAAGAAACTCTTCGCTTTGATCTGGGGCCTGGACCAAGGTATCCATGACCAAAATGTTGTAACTCTCGGTCAACTTGTCTGGTTCCCAGGTCTGTTCCGGTAAACGCCCTCTGAGAAACCCTGGTTCGAAATTTGAGAAAATCGCTTCTTTATCTGGAGCCTGTACCAAGATACTCGTGACCATATTTTCGTAACTCTCGGTCCACTCTTCTGGTCCCCAGGCCGCACACAGACAGACAAACACAAAAACAAACTCTTCATTTTATTTATATAAGCTAATTGTAACTAGTTTGTTATCATTACTGTGTTAAAATATCTGTTTATTAGTTGGAGTAAAGGTTAACTCGTGTGTTCAAAACACTTCAGTCGATCTGTAAATGTTCATACAGACAAGATAAACAATTTACTACTATGTTCCATGGGGTAAAGAAAACGACAGTAAGAGCGAATATATTATATCTGAAATAAAATTGTTAATATGTAAAACACTTTGATAATAGCACTTGTGAATACTTAGAAAGCTCACGGACATGATTATCATCTTAACTTCGTGCGTCCTTGTGTTGAACTCAGTAACGAATTTAGGATATTTTTTATACTTGAAAAAATGTTTCGTTTGTTAGTTTCCTCGGGATTCCCCCTAAATACACAACTATCAAATCCACGATGAAAATGCATACTAGAATTTTGCACTCTACTATCAAATCACTGTGTTTTTATATCTTTGATTTTCTTCTTGAGAACGATAACAAATTCGCTTTGTAAGGTTGGTCAGTGACCCAAAAATGAGAAGATTAATTGAATGGCTCTGCCGAACAACTTTGCAAATGACAACAATCCAAGTTTACAGAAATCGAAAAACATCTATATGTTGATTATGTATAGGCTTTAAACTTACTTCTTCAGTATCAAACTATTATTTTAATTCAATGATGTTACATAGAATTGGAACTTCTATTACAGTACCCTTGTTCTGTTAGTTTCTCAATGTGACAAAAATTGTTGCTTGCAACGTTGTTCGAGGGAGCCATTGAATTAGTTTATTACCTCAGTCTGGAAATAATGTTAATTAAGCTGCAAATCAATTATGTCCTAAGATATTCAATTTTATTCAAATAATTGTTAATAAATAAATAAATAATCAGCTTTTTTAAAACAAGCCTTATATTCTGTTAGCTTTCGTATTCTTTCTATTATAAGCAAGGTTATACACATTTAGAAATTATGCATCGTAATATTTTGCTAAGCCGTTTCCGCAGTGAGCGGCACAGACATTTTCCCCTATACCAACATATGACGTAGAAACATGGTATATTAATCACTCTTTTAAGATCAGGAATACCATATCGGAATACATTCACAAATTTCGACTAGTTAGAATCATTGCATGTGCGGGAGGAAGTGCTCTGCGTAATGAGGTAGCTCTGAAGATTTTTAGAGCAAATAAATTAAAGGAAATGTCCATGTGAGTTTTGCAACGCAAGGCCAGAATGTATATGAAATCACCAGAGCACTTGGTTCTGACCGAGGAACTGTTTACAAATGTTTGTAAGAAAAATAAAATCTTACAACAGCTAAGGTAGACCAAGAACAATAACAACAGCTGACAGAAGACGTCAGGAATAATCTAATACGTAATACATGTGTGCTGTTGGACATAACTATAGTATACGGTTGTTGCTAAGAATCCATTGGGCAAACACTTAACAGCAATTTAAACTTGTCTCAAGGTCGCACCAAGATTGCCGTTGCAGGTCAATTAACTTGCCCAAACTCTACTACGTAAGCCAATTTGTGGCAAGCTAGCTAGGTACATCAAGTCAAGGATTGCTGCAAGCTTGTCTTGACATGTGAAACGCGAGTCAAATTATCTCAAACTAAAGCCAAGTATAATCGAAGCTCTTCAATTGCAATCCTGACTCAGCTAAATTTGAAGCCAAAGAAACGCCAAACGAGCTATATGCAAGCAAATTTAGATAAAAGAGTACAAAATCCATGCCACAATCCTTAAGCACATTAAAAATATCTACGGCATCAGCGTGTCCAATAATTGCAACGAAACCACAGCCATGAAAACATCCATGAGTCCACTGTACTTCTACAAAAATTCAAAATAATCACAATCATAACAGTTTTGTTATGATAAGCAACTTTTTTGAGGGAGACAGGTATGTTTGAAACCATTATTTTCATTCACATGTTGGAATAAGAAAAACTGCAACTAGAGGGTTTCGCTCTCTCTCTTGGCGTGGGATATGGGAGCTTCAATTATTTTTGATTTCGTTTTTGTTGGGTAGAGAGCTGTCAAAGGAAAAAAATTATACGTAATAATATACAAAAGGCAAAATTTTGAATAAGTGCGTAAGAGAATAAGTGCGTAAAATAAATATGAGATGCAGAGAAAATCAACAAAATAAATGAATAGTCAAAATATGAGTATACAAAGTGCTAATGAGTATAAGCGTATTGTAAGGTAGGATTTTCATGCTCATGATACTGAATGCAGTGCACATTACATCACAACACAATGGAATGAAATGAGTTAGTGAGACGAATTCTGGTTAGTCTTCTCTCTTGGCGCGGCTCAAGACTGATGAAAAACGTTGGGAAACCCTCATTAGTGTTGTGGGACACAATGCTATAATGGTAAAAAATAAGGAATATCGCCATGGATGAACTGTCGTCGGAAAAATCTTGCATGATGATGATCGTCTGGAAGTTGTCGAGCATAAATGGAAAGGAGAATGTTTAAAGGTGTATAGCAGTATCGGTATTGAGAGTCTATGAATACGGTGTCGAGAAATATATCTTTATATGAATGGAGACATTTAGCTATATGTTTTTGGCGTAAGAGAGCAATGTGTTGGACAAGCAGGGGAAAATCAATCTTAATATAAAGGTCATCATTGGGGTACGGTAGTTTTATGTGAAATGCAATTCTGATAGCATGCCATTCAAAAATTTCTAATCTATTCTAAAATTTCTGCGGAGCAGAGCAGCAGGCTATATGACCGAAAGTAAGGGCACTACGCATAAATGCTTTATAAATATTCAGTAATAATTTAGAATTTGAACCCCAGTTTTGACCTACAAGACGACGTAGAAGTTGAAACCGATTTTTTACTTTTACAGCAAGTTTCTGGAGTTGGGCTATCCACCGCAATTTATCATGGAAAACAGTACATAAATAGGTAACAGTTTTAATCGGCTGTAGAAGATGATCACCAACACGTATCCGCAGCAAATTTGCATTACGATTAACCTTACTGCAGCGGTTGGACGGTAAAATTACTAGCGTCTGTATTTCATCTTCGTTAACAATGAGTCTCTATTGATCACATCATTGAAGCAATGATGTAATTGTAGCCTGTAAGTACACATTAATTTGCTGGATTGTTTTAAAAAGCGTGAGAAAAGCGGTATTATCTGCATATTGAAAATTTATGTATTAGGCGCTGGAGATGGCAACTCCGAGGCATACAGGATATAAAGAAGAGGAGATAAACTTGCACCTTGTGGTACACTAGTGAATGGAAATATATGATGTGATAGAGACCCGCTAATGTTCACATAGACAATACGGTTGAGCATAAAGGATATATATAACTCGGAGATAAGTGTGAGGAATTCTTAGTTTCAAAAGTTTATAAAATAAGCCATAATCCCAAATGCGGTCAAACGCTTTCTCCAGATCCATAAGTATGAGACAAGACGGTAGTGCTTTGTTGTAATGATTTGTAATAATAGTGGTAAGGTGAAGTAGTAATTGGTGATTAATACCATATAGCGGCCGGAATCCTGCTTGGTGAGAAGGTAGAAGGAGACGGTGTAGCAGGATTTTTCAAACAGTTTACCTAACATAGGAGTTAATTGTATGGGTCGATATGATGTAACGGAGTGAGGCGGTTTGTTAGGTTTTAAGAAGATACAGACATCTTCCAGTCCTGGGGATAATAGCCAGGTCGTAGAATAAACGTATAGATTGTTGCTAAGAACTCAAAAAATGTACTGAGCATTCTTTAAGAATTCTATAAGATATAGAATCAAATCAAGGAGCACTATTATGTTTACGTTTAAGAGCTGTACGTATGTCATCAGAAGTAATCTCGTGAGTCAAAGGATTGGAGTTATCTAACTCGCTCGATGTCGAAGGCTGGAGCAATCGGTTAATTGCTGGCTCAGATAGTCGGGGACTTAAACGGTGTGTGGATAGAGGCGGTGTAAAGACTGTTTGCAAATGAGATGCGAAAGCATCAGCTTTTGCCTGATCTGTCTGCCAAAGGTGATCGTCCTGTACAAGAGGGTAAGTAGTACCAACTTTCTGTACAGTCACTAGGTTGATTTGCTCCCAATGTTTTGTACGGTGCGTTTCCGTGTTCAGCTTGTTGCACGCTTTACTCTAACTAAGTCTTTTGTGGGCAACAATGTAGTTGTGAACTGTGCGTTGCCAACGACGCGCTTGAGTTAAATATTCTAGGTTTCGTGTCCTCTCGCATTCACGAAAATACTGCGTGGATTTACTTACAAGTCTGAGCTACTGGGGTGGTAATATTGGTTGATACGTTTTACCACGGTAGATAGGGATATTCTTGTTAGGACTGTAAATAAGTGCAGTGGTAATGTTATGAACTGCGTTGTTGATATCAGTTCCAGTTGTTGGTGGTTCCAATTGATCTAACGCAATTTTGACATCATTTCCATGCTGTTCCCAGTTAGCTTTATCGTACAAGAGAATATTTCTTGTGAATGATGGAGACTATGGTTGACGTGCGTGATGGATTTGGACCATTATGGGTTGGTGGTCACAATCGATACAATCAAGAACAGTTACAGTGTCTTTATCAACTAACGAAGCTGTTCTAATAGGAACATTGGGAGTAGTTTTACTACTGAGCCTGGTCGTGTCTGAGTACATTGTATATATATCCATGCAAACCTATCAATGAATAATCAGAAAACTGAGTTTTATCTCTTTCGGAGCGACTGTGAATATTCAGACCTACTAACAAGGGACATCACACAATTGTCCGCCTCCGATTTCAATTATTTTTTCTAGCTTATAGAGTACATATATGTATTATTTGTGATAACAGAAATTTTTGACATGGTGCATGTTTTCTATTTTTTATAATTTTAAGAGGTGTGATATGGTTATTAGAAATTACTGCTGAAGTCCCTTACTAATCTTTGTAAACAAAGCGTTAATGAAAGAACAACCATGTAGATATATATAAGGCCTAGTGAGAAGTCGTATGGTACGTATGACCTTGACTGCAGTCATCTTGAAATCCGCCATCTTGAATTAAGATCAAGTTTTTTAAAATGGGAAGAGTGTAATATGATACATTATTTCGGGCTAGAATTTAATCAGGAATACAATGTTGAAGCTAGTTTTGAGATACACCCATTTGGGGAAAAGTTACAGGCATTTAATTGTTTACTTAATATGTGTGAAAGTCCCTTACCTCCGCTTCTAACCCACGTATTAATGATAATAACTGGATAAAGGCTTCGGGAATACATATTATGCCTAGAGAGAAGTAATACGGTAAGGGTATCCTTGACGTCAGCCATCTTCAAATCCACCATTTTGAATTAAAGTGAAATTTGAAAAATGAAAACCATAGTATGTGACACCTCATTTTAATAGTAAATTTTTCAGAAAAGCCATGGTATTCTTATTTTTCTTCTATAGTTAACCAGTATGAATTTAGGACTGCTTCTAATGTGCACCAAACGTCCACTATTCGATCTTTCAAATTGGCAGCACTCCTAAATTTCACCGCATGTTCTAAGATTCCAACTGGCACTTTGTAATTGTTGCCATGGCTCATGTTTTCTAAATTTATTACCTTTTTTAAGAATTGCAATTTGTCAGTTCGTGAATGGCGTTGGGATAAGCATCCAGCAATCTTTCTGAATTTTGAAGACTTTCAATGTAATTATTTATTTTAAATGAGAATACATGAATCTATGGACCCATGTGACGTATAGAAATACAAATTAAATTATTACAAATTGGTGTTATACGAAACACAAAATTATCAGGAAATGAAGCCTACATGTTGCGCAAACGACAAACAATAAAATATTTTTAATAAATACAACTTTAAAGGAACAGCAGCAATGATAGAAAATATAAAGGAGGCATAATGACTGTTCCAAAAACATTGTTTGTACCATGAACATAATACGAAAACAGGTAGGTTGTTTATAAAGAAGTGTAACTTAATTGAGTTCCCGATCAATACTGATTATATATCGTACAAACATGAATCATCGACATCAATCGCTAGAAAACGAATACTTTTTTGTATCACTAGCTAAAAAATTGCCATAGAAAATAAATAAAGAAATAAATATAAAACAAAACAAAAGACCCTTGATTTACACAACAATCATATTTCGTTTTCCTTTTTGAAGTGAATTTTCCTTTGATTTTTCGTCTCATCTACTATACAAGCTACGTCTTCTGTATTATCTGAATGCAAAGTTGGAGGTGTTTCGTTGTGCGATGATTCATGTCAGTAAACGAGTTTTTGAAGTGCAAGTATTGGAAATAAATAATTACATGACAAGTCTTCAAAAATCAGAAATATTGCTGGATGCTTATCCCAACACTATTCCCGAACTGACAAATCGCAACTCTTAAAAAAATGTAATAAACTTAGAAAACGTGAGCTATGGCAACAATTGCAATGTGCCAGTTGGAATCTTAAAACATGCGGTGAAAATTAGAAGTGTTGCCAATTTGAAAGATCAAATAATGGACGTTTGGTGCACATTAGAAGCACAGCACGTATAAACAATTAATATGCCTGTAACTTTTTCCCAAATAAGTGTATCTTAAAACTTACTTCACCGTTGTCTTCCTGATTAAATTCTAGCTCAAAATTATGTATCATATTATACTATTCCCATTTAAAAAACATGACCTTAATTCATAATGGCGAATTTCAAGAAGCTGCCGTTAAGGTCATACATACCATACGACTTCCATCTAGGTTTTATATGTATCTGCAAGGTTGTTCTTTCGTTAACGCTCCGTTTACAAAGGTTAGTAAGGGACTTCTATAGTAATCTCTAATAACCACGTCACAACTCTTAAAAATTATTTAAAAAATAGAAAACATGCACCGTGGCAAAAAGTTCTGTCATCACAAATAATACATATATGTCCTCTATAAGCTAGAAAAAATAATTGAAATAGGAGCCGGACAATTGTGTGATATCCTTTGTAAGATTAAAAGATGACGATACTGAGAAAACAAGTATCGAAATAATTCTAGTGGAAGTATATAACCTGGAGGGACATAGATCGTAGCCACAGTTAGAGCCAAGTTCGGCAGATATATTGTTGTCACTAAGTGCTCGGGTAATGGAGCATATATTGGTATGGATATATGTCTATAAGAAAGTTTATTACGTATCCCAATTGCTACGTCGCCTTCTGCTCTAGTATTGGTGTCTGGGTAATCATGCCGTACAAACTAATGCCTGGGAAAGCGTATGGATTAAAGAGGGTTAAGAGCAGTCTCGTTCAATGCAAATATATCGACCTGTTCTCTTAGAAGCAGTTGCTCAAATAATATTCGATGTTGAGTCAAAGATCGAATATTCATAAAAGGAATAGTCAAACCCATACTGAAACAGAAGGAATGGGTTTTAAACTGCAATATCACGTGGTGCAATATGAAAGTGAACAAAAGGACCAGAATACGTGGCAGATAGTTTAAGTTGGAAAATAACAGGGCGTTGCAATAACATGGTCAAGAATGAGCTGACTTTGGAAAGGAAAAATGTTTTGCAAAATAAGCGTGATATATCGCAGGAACTTTTCCGGAGTGATAGGTGAAGCAATAGATTGTGTGAATGAGACTGAAGCATCCATTGCACGGAACGGAGCTGTCATTTCTAGTTCATTTGGATCAGATGTTGGCTTAGACTTGCTTTTGTAACTATAAGTAGGATGGGTTGTGCTGGAACATGTGGTTGGTTTCCCGTAATAGGGCACTCCTTGGTTTCACGTACCCATTTGGGAACATTTGCACATTTTGACGTGACGTGTGCATTATAAGTTTGACTCTTCTCACATCTAATTGGGAGAGGTGAGGTAGAACGGAATGGCTCTACACGGTGCAGTTTTTAGAAGATGTAAGCTCGACCTTGCAACAAGGTGTCAATAGAATTTTGAGGCGTGGTCAAGACACGAACCATGTATGTACCGCCATTGTTAATTTTAACGGAAATACATTTCGATACATCAATGCCTTCTGCTTTAAGTTACTCGAAAACTTCAACATCCGTTATTTCTGGCAAAACGTTTCGAGTATCAACAGACATGATCGGTGTGCAAGGCGGTGCTGGATTTAGCTCTACTTTGTCTATCAGATTCGACAGCTTGGTATTTTTACTAACTATTTCATAACTGGCTTTGTTACGGAGTGGTATGCCGAACATTTCGTCATCTGACTTTATGATAACACCATTCTTAGTGAAAATAATTTGCTTCACACTAGTCCGCGGAAGGTACTTCATGATTTGATTGAAAATCTGCCGACTATTGCTTTATTTGGCGTCATAATTGGTTAATAGACATGAATAAATCTTCGGGTGGGTCGGTGATGCAACATAGATACGACGTGTTACAAGTAGACGGTGTAGGCTCTGGCGGACATGGGGTGAACTGCATTTCTTCCGTACGTTCAGGTGGTTTCTGTATATAAGTAGGTGAACGAGATCGAGAGCGTTTATCTAAGGATTCAGCGCTGCTTTCAGACAACTGTCGACACCCCGATTCTTGCGAGGATCCCTTCCTGTATCTTCGGAGGGGTTATAAATGGGATGCACAACTATCCCCGGTAACAGATGCTTGATCCAAATGGATCAAGGCAATGAAAACAAGAGATACTCAGGAGAAGGTAGTATATATAGGCGAAGAGCGCCCCGTTAGGATAGGTCTTACAAAAAACAAAAGAGTTGGTCAGAGTGTGAATACAACAATGAACATCAAAAAATTTGGGAAAAACCCTCCAGAAGATGAGGATCTTCTATCAGACACCTAAGTATAATGTTTGTTCTGATGTCACAAGTACGTCTGCAATATATAACGACTCACCAAGGGTAGTCGTCAACCTGGTTCGGCTTAGTAAGATATATAAATCTTAAGTGGTAGTATTTGTTTGCATGTAAAAATTATCAATAATAATTATATACCATTATTCTCACCTTTTCTATTAGAATGATAACGTCGATGAACGTTGCTAAAATGGTTTATTAGCTGATATACTTTATAATATATTTTCCTTCAAACTGTCAAGCACACAAACTTGCTGACTAGGTATCCATAAACATTTACATAGCAACAACTATCCCATAATAATATTTTTTACATATCTTTAAAACATTCTTCTTTTGTTATTATTAAATTAACATTCTATTAAGTATAGTGCACATGTATGAGCACTTTCTGCCCAAGGTACAGGTAATTATTAATCTATCCAAAGTATTTTGTTATATAAAAATGTCGCCCGACAAATGGACTGAATATAAAAGTCATGAGTGAGCTTGGATTTTATCTTCAAGAACCACTGGTCCGTTTACAACAGTGTTCTTACATTACATATGTTCTTTATATTTTGATCACACCTCGTATATATCTTCATTACATTTCATATATATATATATAGATACATTTATAACAAATCTTATGCTTCATTAATACTTATCTTTTATTACATTAATTATATTTATTTCATTATTATCAAAAACATCGTCGCTTATTAATATAATTAACGAGGGTGAAACACAAATTACTATGATTAATAGATTGGATCATTATTAAAACGGTGATGTTACAAATAATGTTTAATCTTTCAGGGCGCATTAAATAACAAATAAGTTAGATGTTGCATTTTAATGCATACATCGTGGCACTAAGATGTCATAATAAAGAAGAATCTTGTTCGGATAATATATAGGATAGCTCATAAAAACAGTCGTCGAATAATTAGTTTTATAGAATAGATCTTCTTCTTAACATAATCTTTGACAGTTAAGTTTTCAACACAAATCAATCTAATATAAATAACCTTTGCTTTTAATCATTTATGAATCAAATTATAATTCCTACATATATTAAAAACATTTGGGAATTATCATTGATTAATGAGAATTAAAGAAAATTAAATTGAATAAAAATAAAATAAATGTTCATGAAAATCTATAGCTGATATGAATTTAACCTAATTTCATTAACGGTAATCAGGTTATGTTCGTACTTGCATACGATTCTAATAAAGTACATTGCACAGCACAATCATGATTATGTCCCGTATTATTGTTCTGTACAGAAATTACTTCAATACCTGGATCTTGATGCGAAGTGCCATCTCTTGTCCTCCCATTACGTCTATCCACGTAGTTCGCTGTATTCCTGGAATTTCGCCATACATTTCGTCTATTTTTAAACCTATTTTGATTATATGGTCTAACATATGGATTGCTACGATTAATTAGGTTAGGCGGATTCCCTACATAACTTTGCCTATTTTGCTCATTTTGATTGCTAGAGTATACTCGGCTTAGGTTATGTTCCGTATTATTCACACTTCGGATATTTAAATTCCGAACAGGCACCAAATGATCTGAATTATTCTTATTTTTACCCATTCCTGCTTGTTGATTCATGGCATGGTATTGAGTTTCATAGCATTGGACAAGCATTAATAAATGGTTGAAACTCATACACTGTGTGGAAAATAAGATCTGTTGTAATTTAAATGGAAGCAAATTTCGAATCGATGCTATTATTCTCGATTCCGATTGCAATGGATTAACGACCTTTAATTCGTTGTAGGTATTTACAACAAACTCTACAACAGATTTATGCAATCGAGGATTGAAGTGTTGATTTCTAATGGTAGCAACTCTATTCGCAAGCAAAAAGTCATTTTCATAATTGGCGATCAGTGCCGCTTTGAATTCTTCATATGTACTGATGTGATCACGTACTGCTTTAAACCATAATGAACAAGGTGGGAGTAATACATGAGGGATTAATTTCATATATTGTGATCTATCTATACACATTATATTGCATTCGTCCTGGAATTTCTCTAAGAAAGAAGTAGCATTCTCGTTACACTTACCACTGAATTTGCTCATAGCTCGAATTTCACTCATTTTAACACTTAATTTTACCTTCCTTTTATCATTCCGTGTACTTATTGGGTGATAGTTCCTATCCATGACGTGATGTGTCGTTACACCATCTATGTTTCGCCCATCTGTACCCTTCGGATGTATTTCTTCCAATATAATATCCTCATCAGACACCGGCGAAGGCGAGTTCATCTCTGGTGAGTGGGGAAACTCCATGCGATCACTACACATGTTATTACGGTATGTGTTGTCCTTAACCTGTAGCATTCTAATTTCTTCCTGTAACGTAACTACCAATTGCGTATTTGCACGTATATTGTTAGAATTATTGATGACCTGGATCTTTTGTTGTTGAACAGAAGATTCTGTTACTTCTAAATCCTTTTTTACATCACTGATTTCTTGTCTCAGGTGATTGTGATTACCCTGGCATTCCTCCGATATTCCTTTTAACTTTTCCTCGAACTGCGAGGTGATATCGCTCATCGTCTGGATAATTAATTGTTTCGTTTCATCCGACTTCTGTTCCATCTTCTGTTCTATCGTCTGCTTCAATTCTTCGTATTGCTTGTTAGATTCATCAGACTTCTGTTCTATTCGTCTACTTAATTCTTCATATTGCTTGTTAGATTCATCAGACTTCTGTTCTATTCGTCTACTTAATTCTTCAGAGTTATGCTTCATCGTCTGCTTTAACTCGGTAGACATTTGCATCAATTGCCGCTGTAAGACTAGCAAGATTCGGTCTTCTGATGTCAATCCTGATGTTACACTAGGCTCACCGTTGTCACTATTAGTGGATTCATTCTCCATTATTTCAGTGTCCATTTTCCTTATAATTATTCTACCACTTCTCAATATGGTGAAATTTGTACTCATTAACTTTATGACAAAAGTAAATTCAACCTTACTCTGCTTCGGGATATGAATTTACAACAAATCCCGGGTGAGGTAAACCAAAATTTTTAGCTAGTCCCGGTGTGAAGGCACCAAAATTTTTATAACGACTCACCAAGGGTAGTCGTCAACCTGGTTCGGCTTAGTAAGATATATAAATCTTAAGTGGTAGTATTTGTTTGCATGTAAAAATTATCAATAATAATTATATACCATTATTCTCACCTTTTCTATTAGAATGATAACGTGGATGAACGTTGCTAAAATGGTTTATTAGCTGATATACTTTATAATATATTTTCCTTCAAACTGTCAAGCACACAAACTTGCTGACTAGGTATCCATAAACATTTACATAGCAACAACTATCCCATAATAATATTTTTTACATATCTTAAAAACATTCTTCTTTTGTTATTATTAAATTAACATTCTATTAAGTATAGTGCACATGTATGAGCACTTTCTGCCCAAGGTACAGGTAATTATTAATCTATCCAAAGTATTTTGTTATAAATACTTGATAACTGCTTAATACAGTAACTGACTACGTGAGGAGTTAGGTTCGAAGTATAACTAAACAACACGGTCACGGTGATGTTGAAGTTTTGTGAAGAGTATCGGGCCGAAGCCCCTGACTCCATGAGCAAGATGGCATAAAGAGTATATATAGATGTGCAAGTGGTTTGTTGGGTATTACTATTGATTTATTATGTCTGGAAGTCTACATCTGCAACTGTCGCAGAGTAGCTGATAATGTTATTACGAGCTATGGAAAAATATTAAATACGTGGCGTGCGATGAAGATTCCGAAGAGCGCATTCGGTGCCCATGGTGGCTATAGCTGGATTTACATGTCTTGGTAAAGTATGACAGAACATGTGATGGAGATGCCGTAGAACTTCTCTAACAGAGGACAGCTCTAAATCTTCCAGAATTGGGCTGTTGCGTGTATATCTGTCGTGACCAGTGATAATGCGACCGGCTCCTATTTGCACACTTTCGAGTGTTTGAAGATTAGAAGCATGTTGCCGGGCAGGGCATGCATAAGAAAGTGTAGACAGGACTATCATCTTGAATATGTGCACGCGGACCTCATGAGAGATTGAACTGCAGCGAAAAATGGGGTACAATGCCGAGATTTTCCGTAATACTCGTTGCTTTATATCTTTGATGTGTGGGGCGAACGTGAACCCACGATCTAAAGTCACACCCAAATATTTCGCATGCGTGGCGTGAGGTATGTGAGCGTTCTCATAGATTACATTTCGAGGGGCGCGGATGCGTCTTCTACTTTGGATGACAGCGCAACTTTTGTCGGCATTTACTTTAATTCTCCAACGCCTGGCCCATTCCTTAAAACTGTCCAGTTGACGTTGCATATAGATGTAGCACTGTGCAAGTGAACTACTTGTTTTCAAAAGGCGGTATCGTCGGCATACGTTGCGAAAAATCAGTTTGGTAGAGTCGGGAGATCTGCTGTATAGAGATTATATAAAAGCGGTGAAAGTACAGTGCCTTGTGGGACACCTGCTTTAATTGTCCTAGACGAGGATTTGACACCATCAATCGACACATGAAAGGTTCTGCCAATGAGATAAGAACGAAGTAAATGTAGAAAACGATCCGGAAAACCTTGCGTGTATAGTTTATATAATAATCCCGATAACCAGAATTTATCAAATGCTTTTGACACATTTAGGTATACTCCAAGGGTGTGGTGTTTTCTATTGAAAGCCACTGTTAAGTGATCAACTACTCGTACAAATTGCGTAGTAGTGCTATGTTGAGCACGAAACGCGAAATGATGGAAGGGTAGAAGATTACTATTGGCGACATTATTCAGCCTCCAGAGGAACACACGTTCAAATAATTTACTCAAGTATGACAGAAGACTTATCGACCTATAGTTTTCCGGAAGCAGCGGATTCTTTCCGGGTTTAGGGATGGTGATGATACGGGCTTCCTTCCAGGTCTTTGGAAAGTAGCAGATTTGAAAGATGGCATTAAATAAATATGCCAAAAAGACCAGTAATTTTCGAGTTGGATGTTTTAGTATCTCAGGTAGAATCCCATCGGGCCCAGATGCTGTATTTGTCGGTAGACATTTTATGTGTTTTTCTACTTCCTTAGGTGTAACTAGATTGATATCATGTGTAGGGTTTTGAGTTCGTATACTATATAAGGTAGTTCTAATGTGCTGGTGGAGATAAGGATCGAGTTGACCTCCATTGGGCTGGAATTGTGCTTGCAGAGAGCCAGCGAAAGTAGCTGCTTGCAACTCAGGGTCTTAAGTCAGTCATTGTGGTCCTTGGAGGACTCTAGCCCTGGAAGCATTAGTAGCCCGTTGGAAGGATTTAGACTATGTCCAAATTTTACGATCATTTACTGTGAGGTTACGAAAAGTATCTTCCCATTACTGTTGATTTTGTCGCTGAGTCAGCATCTTGATCTTTGCAGTTTATTCCACAGTGTCTTGTAGGTTGGATGAAGTATGTGCTGCCAGCGACACCAAGCCCAACGTTTTAAAGAATGTAAAGTTACAGATGTAGACTGTCGCATTGACCTGTTTGCTTTGGAGAGATTGTAGTAGGGGAGCTTGCTGTCTCTGCTGTACGAAGTGCTAATTTGATATGAGAAACTGCCTGATCGATGTCGTGAATGGTGGCGGGCCGATCTCTTAGATCGATCAGAGTGTTTAATCCTTGTTTAAACAATTCCCAAGCAGTTTCTATGTTTGATAATAGGAGCAGTATGGGCGATGCTACGGGGGGAGACATGAAAAATGACCGGATCGTGGTCAGGGTCTAGGTCCAAGATGACATAAGGATAAATACTAAATGATACGTTTTTGCAAAGAGCAACGCCAAGCACGTCGGGTTGTCTGCCGAATTTTGGATGATGAGTTGGGTCTGGTGGAGCACTGATGATGAAGTTGGACGTGAGGAGATATTGATGTAGAGCGTCTCCAGCACTGTTTGGAGTAATGGAGTTCCATTCTCCATGCTTAGCGTTAAGCACACCAGCTAATATAACTTTGGGTTCTAAGTTTGCGATGATGTCGAAGTCAGTCGGTTCCAAGTGTGTGGCCGGAGACCTGTAACCGATGACCAGTACTAATGGAACTCCTGGAGTTATTAGCTCAACAGCGAGTGCCTCTAAAGTAAGTAGTGGTGGTATTGTAAGCGACCCTACTGCTAATGACTTTTTGATGATAAGCAGCAATCCTCCTTTCTGTCTACCCACTCTGTCCTGTCTGTACACAATGTAATTAGATAGCCGCCAAGTAGTAATGCCAGCAGTAAAATGTGTTTCTTGGATGAACATGGCATCAACTCTATGCTTTATTAGAAAGCGGAGAAGCGTTTGTTTCTGTCCCTCGAGACCATCTGCATTCCACATAGCAAGTATAAGTGTGTGGTGTAGGACGCCGGATTTAGAAACAGCCATCGTCAACCATTCGCTATCGTTTCGATTACTGCTGCAGCCTTGAAAGCTGAGTCTGCAGCTTGTCGAAAACGTGTGATACCACGTTTAATGTGTGTAAGTATTTTACGGAAATGTAAGCCCTTCAATAATGAAAGAACTTATTTTAAATCAAGCTCTTCGTTAAAGTTCTCTTGTTGGACGGCAGTAACTGGTTGGGTGTGAGAAGAAGTGGGAGCTTCAACGTTTTCGTTATCCGTAGTCACGGGTTGTATATTATCAGCAGTGGGAATGGAAGTTTTCTCTGAGGATGGTGTATGGGAATTTTTCTTAGGTATATCTGATTGTTTGTTCGGTTGTTGCATCGGCAATTTGAGAGCTTCTGAGTAGGATTTAAATACTGGTCAGCCACAGTAATTTGCTGGGTGATCTCCCTGACAGTTTGCGCCGGTGGTGGGTGTGGATGTGTCTCGTTTGTTACATGACTGGGTAAAATGTGATTGCCCACATTTGAGACACCTCGGATGGGCTTGGCAGGTGTCTTGCGAATGCCCCAAGCGTTGACATCTGTAACATTGCAAGACTGAGGGAGGCTTGTACGGTTCAATTTGAACCCGGTAATGAAGCAAGTTGTTTATAGTGTATATTTCTTTAACAGCTGCAATTCGTTCTAAAGCAACCAGGAACAGTGGCATCATTACTTTTGTGTTATCCTTTTACTCTTGCTATACATTTGATGGACGCTTGTTGGTTTATAGCCCAGTCGGAGAAATTCATCCTTCAGATCGTCCAGTTCAGTGTCAATAGGTAGTTTTCGAACAACTACCTTAAAGACGCTAACAACGCAAACACTACCTTGGTGCCGAAAGTTAAGAGGGTACTTGACGTGGTTTTGAGAACAACTGAAAATCGAACGCGCGCTGGCATTTTACTTCAATTTAAAGAAAAACGTCTTGCAAGTGAAGCTTGGGTTGCCTGCACTGCAGCTTGTGGTAAACAAAAATAAGCTTTTGTATATAGGCGAAAGGTAAACAAAATCAAATAAAAGCGACAAACAAGTTTGTGGCAAGCAAGCATGCTGCCTGGGAAGATTAATGATTGCCGTTCTACCACGAGGTGCCTTCTCACAGAGGTACACAACGCGACTGGAATATAGTTGGAAGAGATCAACATTCTAGGATTTAATTATATACATTGGTGAGAAGGTATTCGTGTCTGATCAATGAGGAAGACTCGTCCTCGATATGTCACAAGGGACAAAATATGTGTCTCAACCTATTATTCAGTCAGGGAAATCTTAACAGATTGTAGCAACTTTCGAGCTTCATGGGAGCCGCTGACATCCCAAAAAACTGATTCTGATGGTAGGCCAAATGACGAGCCATGTCTATATCGATATCCTTGTGAACTCCTTGCTATTATGTCTTCTTGCAAATATTCTAGACCAAGAGGAATTTGTGTTCATGTACAACAATAATGTTGTGCATACGTCGTACACCCAGAAGTAAGTACAGGAACACCCAAACTCATCTACATATACTAGCTTCCAGGTCTCCCGATTTCAACTCAATGGGAAATCTATGAGATTTAATAGTGCAGTAATAAGAGAGAAGGCGAGAGAATAAAAAGCAAACATATCTAGAAGTATAGCAGTATAATTGCAAATGCCATGTCAATTTCCTACACCTGTTGCAAGACTGCATAAGCGACTATGTCCTAATTGCAGCACGTGATGATTACGCAAAATTTTAACCCTTAAACTGGCTTGTTAGTAGTGCTCTCAACGGGTCGGGTCGGGTCGGGTTGAAGACCGACCCCACCCGACCCGTGACCCAAATTGACTGACCCGACCCGACCCGACTGACCCGAACCGTGATCCGATCTTATTGACCTGACCCGATAACCCGACCCGAGCTGACCCGCTTGACCCGACCCGACAACCCGACCCGAGCTGACCCGATTGACCCGACCCGATTGACCCGACCCGACAACCCGACTCGAATAACCCGACCCGAGCTGACCCGACTGACCCGACCCGACAACCCGACCCGAGTAGCCTGACCGACAACCCGACCCGAACTGACCCGACTGACCCGACCCGAGTTGACCCGACCCGACCTGTAACCCGACCCGTTTGAGAGCACTATGGTCACGACACTGGGTGAACGCCAAAATGCACTGACATTGGGAAACTAGTTTTAAAAGCATAATTTTAGAAAATAAAGCATAAAGCATAATTTAAAATATATAGCACAATTCTTGGAAAATTCTCTTTAACTTAAAGTTTAACATACTGTGTTAATATATTATTTAAAGCCAATATTTACAATCCAAAATCATTGAGAACATAACAATGCAACAATGAAAAGATTATTTTTATTTCTGTAAACTTTTCGGTGTAATCCTTTGATGTGGAGAAAAGAAATAAAAGAAGAAATTTTTCCGCCAACAATGAATAGTATGCAAGAACTCCATACTATATTGTTACAGTGACAACGGCAGCTTTAAGTTGTTAGGGGGGGCAAAGGAGGGGCAGATACATTTTCGGGGGCGGCTATTTGCCATACCAAAAATAACTTATTTATTACATTTGACTTATTTTACATTACATTGTGTATTTCGTTGCTGTTTTTATGTTAGATCTATATGATTATAAATTAAACTTATTTCAAATAAAATTTGTAAATAACAAATAAGTAACGTCTGCACATGAAATATTTTTCAATGAAACTTTTGAAGCCTAAACATAAATTGAATTACTTTCGCGTAAGCTACAAGTAACACATTCGTCTATATGCTACGTATCACTCTCTCTCTCTCTCTCTCTCTATATAT
Source organism: Thermobia domestica (assembly GCF_964235325.1). Classification (NCBI taxonomy): domain Eukaryota; kingdom Metazoa; phylum Arthropoda; class Insecta; order Zygentoma; family Lepismatidae; genus Thermobia; species Thermobia domestica. Next base: position 244,363,150 of record NC_137456.1, on the reverse strand, counting down.
ATATATATATATATATATATATATATATATATATATATATATATATATATATACAGTGGCGTATTTACGATTTTGCTTCGGGAGGGGCTTTGCTAACTTTCGGGGGGGTTTTGCCTGGAAATGCAAAAATTCTGCAAGATATTTACTTTACTTTACTATACTAAGTAAGATTTCGGGGGGGGGGCTGAGCCCGGAAGCCACCCTCCTAAATACGCCACTGTGTATATATATATGTAGAGAGAGAGAGAGAAAGAGCCAGAGAGAGAATTTACGAGGAGCTGCTGAAAATGTCGTAGTCGAATCCAGAAGGAGTGTAGGTACTAGGTAGAAAAATGAAACCGTAGTTTAGAAAAACATATCTCTGTATGTACAAATATAAATTTTCATAGTAATAATGAAATTCTTGTTTCTCAGGCCTCTGAAGTGATTATGTGTGCCCAAACAGATAATTTCACGAACATCCAGATTCTTACTGTTATAACATTTTTGTTCCACCAAGGAAAGTGACCGAAGTAAATTAATTAGGAAATCAGTGAAACACCACGGGACTCTCCTACGTTATATATAGTGGTGAAGAAGTAAGTGGCTTAGTATAAACGTAGCAATTTCTCAACAAATTATGCTTTACATCCAGGATGATTAAAAGCAATGACTCTTCCTGGAATCATGGATGCAATTTGTGACATTATTCTTGAAAATTGCAGCATTTCAGCCAGTGGTGGATATAGCCGGAGGGCCTAGGTCACCCCAGTTTTTGTGTGACAAAAATAATTTAAGCTATTTATATTTATTATAGTCTGAGGTCTGCACCCCGCTTTCTCAGTTTTTACCTTCTCAGCAAAACTTGTGTCAGGGATTCTGGGCATTTCTTTGGAACTCGTCGGTAGCATAATTCAGAATGGCTTGGGTATGCGCAAGTTCTCGGCATAATGGGTTCCCAAAATATATGTCAGGAGAATAAAAGGGTAACGGCATTAAGAGAAGTATTCTTCCAATTTGACCGTAATGCTGATCAATTTCGCTGACGAATAGTAACCATAGATGAAATATGGTTGTACCACTATGATCCTGAATCGGAACAACAGTCAATGGAGTAGTAGCACTCATTTCTCCATCGCCCCAAGAAGTTCAAGACACAGAAGTAGGTTGAGAAACTGTTTGGAACATTCTTCTGGTATAAGTATGGAGTGGTAGACTACCTCCTCAATGGTCAGATATTTAATCCAGAATTTCTACATTACTTACAAAACTGAAAGAAAAATTCAAATTCAACGCTGCGGAAAATGAAAAGAAAGGAATTCTGTTCCTTCAGGAGAATACACCTGTCCATCAAGCCCCAGCGAACATAACTGACATTGCATAATCCAAGATTTCAATGTCTAGATCATCATTCTTATTCCGCAGATTTAGCTCCGTCTAACTATTACGTGTACTTATTTCCCAAACTTAAATAACACTTGAAAGACGCCATTTTAGATCTGATAGGGGTAGTGCTACGAACAGTGGTGCGAGGAAATCTAGATTTTTAAACTTTTCTGCAAAAGCTGGAGCACTGTACAAGGTAGTATATTGACTCTCGGGGGAAGAGAAGAAGAAGTAAAACTTCACCAATCCACGTGCACTCCTTCTGGGTTGGGCTACGAATTTTTCAGCAGTTCCTAGTCAATATGGTAGACATCACGTCAGTACTTTGAAACAAAATAAGTAAAGGAGCACTAGTATAAACCAATTACTAACTAAAGATCAGCACTCTGACAATATATTTTATTGGGAATCAATTTCATTCCATAATTTTATTATTATCATTTGCAGGAAGGGAAAACACAACTCTTTTTATCTCCTTCAAAAAATTAAGCCCTGGTAGTTGCAAACTAAGCTGTTATAAGCACATCCTCTGAATATTGGAAGCCGAGAATAATGTTTCAGAAAAAAGAAGTTTTAAGTAAAACAAAATATGAAACTGAAAACTTCAAATCTGGACAAATACAAACAAGTTACGTAACTGGTTTTACCTTTCTTTTGTTTCCAATCGAAGTTGATCCAATGAGAAGAAAACAAGTCGACCAAATCTACTATTGTTCGCTAGGCACAATTATTAAAAATCATAAGAAAAAAGTATAACTAAAATTTACCTCAAAAGGGGCTAAATTAGAAAACAGAAATATGCGTGCATACCCAGACGCTCAAAGAAGAAAGCTTGAGGAGTAATCTGCCACATAGTAAATTCATGGAAAGTAGACTACAATTTGTCAATGAGATTGGTTATGATACTGATATATAATACTACATGAAGAATGTTTAAAGATTGTACGAGTCTGGGGGGCAGTCTAGGTGGCAGTCAGGGGGGCAGAAGTAGCTACTAGGGGGGTGCTCGCCCCCTTGCCCCCCTCTGGCGTCATCACTGTATTGTTATGTTTACTTTTTGAACTTAAGCACTTTCTGTACTTTTTGGTGGCATCTTTTACTTTCCCTTTCTGTATATATGTACAGTCAGCGACTGTAATAAGTGGAGGTTGGATACATAAGAAATGATAGCTTTTTCCAGTAACAGGATAGTTTCACTCTATGTCTGATAGTTGGACAACCAACATGACAGCAAATACGTGCCCGAAAACATAACATGCCAGGATATTCCTCCACTTGGAGGAAAAAGTATTACTATCTGAGAGCATCACTTAGAGAAACAACCACGAGATAAATCTGCAGAAATTCCATTCACTTTAAGATCAAACAGATAGAAATTAATGCAAAGGAAACGAAAACAATAATACGCATCATGCAGAGACCGAAAAAGTATGGAAAGCTAAACAAAATAAGAAAAGAAGGAAAGGAAAGAGCAAAAGACATGGGAATAAATTAAATTTTAACACTTAAGGATAAACAGTGTCCGTCTTTCCCCCTGCCCCCATCGTGGGTTTTCTCCCTTCATAGGATAAATCTCTTTCAGTATCAAAAGCGAACATCATTTATAGTGTTGGAAAAAATTTAACTCAGTCTAGGCCGAGACTCGAACCCCACACCCTTAGAATGACAGTCTCATGCGGTATCCACTTACCTACACAGGCTCTATCTATAAGTCAGCTATTACCCGCGCTGTTATCAAACGTGTTAACTCAGCCATTGTCGGTGAGCCACCCCAGTTCCATTTGAAGTTTAAATTTTATTTACCTCACTTAGCCATCTATGTGTGTGTGCGTGTGTGTCGAATTGATTTTGGATTAAAAGAGCGACTTCGTAAATTTACGGAACGCGTGTTAACACGACAGTAAGGACATCTCGTAACGTCGTTGTTACGTAACACACGCAATGTAAATAAAGTTTCAAAACCAGAAGTCGGAAGATATGCCGTGGGTAAGTCGGTAAGACGTCTGCTTGCTGAGTGGAGAAAGCCGGGTTCAAATCTGGGCTGTTACGTTTTTTTTTTGTTCCGTTGAAAATACATTTCTATATTTTTGCGTTTGAAATAGCTTTCTTTCATTTTTTGTAGATTATCTTAAATTAGTGAAGGCCAAGTAAGATCAGATTACATATATGTCTGCTTTATCTGTGTGTACAGTCCAGAGATGGAGTGAGTCAATTGGGTCAAGATTTGTGAGTAGGTCAGTGGATCGTGGGTCAACAGGACGTGATTCACTGTGACACACCACCCACCGTGACCTCTCTGACTCACACTGACCCTACGTTTTAAATTTTAAGGTCTCCCTCTTTATTCGGCCTCCCTCCTTATTATTAAATTCAATGTATAGATAATTATTCAGTTGAGTTGATTTTGAGTTTAGCGCCCTTTTCAGCAGCGAGTCTATATGAGACGGGACCTACTGATTAACATAGAAACCGAAAAACATGAGCTCCCGTTGGGAATCAAACCAGGGTCTTCCACGCCACAGGTATATAATAGTGTCTTATATAGCAGTTAATATTTTTGCTATAAAGTATCAAATAACTAAACATTTGATGTAAATAAATGAGAAACCTAAAATATTGCAGATTACTGCAATTGCGATTTAATTCAATTTTAAGCATTATACATCCATATGATTGTTAAAGTTGCTTTATAAAGATGCAGATTATGAATTATAGTAATTTTTTCAATGAAATGAAATTAAATTAAGTTTGACGTCCCATGCTTATGTCGGCGAGGTAAAGGAGACGGTGATGATGAGAAGTGAACGAAAATTGTGCAACGATGTAGGTAGGAGGAAACAGGAGAATCCTGAGGAAACGAACGCACACGGTGTTTCTTCACCACAAATCTGACTTTGTGCAAGCTGGGATCGAACCAAGGACCCCATGCACCAGAGGTGAACGCTCTACCACTAAGCCACTTTGGCCCTATGAAAAATACAACCATATTTATTATCTCTCTCTCTCTCTCCATTTTTATATAGGTATCAGAAGCATGAATAATTTTCATTTTGGGGGGTGCGGTGGCTCAGTGGTAGAGCGTTCACCTCCGGTGCTTCGGGTCCCTAATTCGATCCCAGCTCGCGCCGTTTGGACTTTGTGGTGGACAAACGCCGTGCTGGTGGGTTTTCTCGGGGTTCTCCCGTTTCCTCCCACTTTCTTCATTCCACCATTTCACTCCTTTCTCATTATCACCGTCTCCTTTAGCCTAACCGGCATAACCATGGGACGTTAAACATAAAGATTTCATTTTATTTCAATTTTTGTTTTGAACGTATGGTTTCAAGCTGGTATTAAACTCAGAACTCTGATCTTAATGAGTTGAATTGATTTGGAGTTTAACGTCTCTTTCAACAGCAAGACCATATGACGTGGACATATTGATTAACGTAAAACCCGAACCATGTAAACTCCCGCCGTGTGGTGGTGATTGTGATTTTGAGTTTAACTGCCCGGTCAGCAGCGTGGCTATAGGAGACGTGGACCTACTGATTAAGGTGGAATCCGAACCACATGAACTCCCTCCGGGAATCGAACCCGGGTCTCGTTACAAATCTGAGGATAATAATGGGAAAACATACTTTATATTTTGTTTTCAGCAATGGATTTTAGATTTGCAATTGATATTTTGTTCCGTCTTAGCCGAATTTGAAACAAAAGAAGTTTCCAATGGGTTATTCAAAGAAATGTTTTCCGCCTCCAAATGAAAATAGGAAGACACTTAGAAAAACTTATTATCGGGTTTTAACACACAAACATATGATTGATAGAGTATCGACCTAAACCACTCGACCATTTTGCATGCTTTTGCAGGTTTTCTTTTAACCTTTGTGAAAGCAGTTTACTGTTCCATACTCGCTTTTGTTTATTGCGATACGACTATGAGTTCTCAGTGAATATTTAGACGTCACAGCTCTTGCAATGTATAAAAGTGTTATAGAATAAATCACATTCAATTTTACGTCCTAATAACATATGTAAATCAGGTTGAATTCATGAAATGATTGAGGTTGGAGTGAACGTAAATGTTTTCATACTTACAAGGAAGGGTCACGCAGTGGCTCCGCAGAGATCGGAACGAGACCATTGTGTTTGCATTTTATATGTTATAACTAGATGGATCCCAAAGTTATACGTGCCACCGGGGGAATATCGTGAGTTACAACATATTTTGTAATGTAAGAACTACAAAAAATTACCATGCAGAATAGTTTGAACCGTCATTTGTTCGGAAATGGTTGAGTAAGTGAAAAACTCTGCCAACACTTATCCCACCATTTTCAACGAGAAACTTTTTGTGGTAAGAAAAAATGCCCCAGGGTCCCCCGCGGGGTCCCAGATGGGGTCCAACTCAAAATTTTCAAATGGCAAGGGGGGTTAAGTGGCACATCATTTGAAATCTCTTGTAAAATGAAAGAAAATGCAGCAAGTCTCGACTCTCTACAACAACCGTGTGCAAAAGGGCGACGGGTCAAAGTGTAAATAAAATCTTAATTGGAAAGTCCATGACTACCCCTATAAATCGGAAACGGTAAAACAAATGTGGAAACAGGAAAGAAAGCGTGGCATTATTTTCAAAGCACAACGTAAAAATGTCTTGTTCCAGGGTCCCCACATGGTCCCAGGTGGAGTTCAACTAAAAAGTTTCAAATGGCAAGAGAGGTAGGACATCGTTTTAAAGCTCTTGTTAAGTGAAAGAAGATGGAGCACGTCTCGACTTTCTTCGACAACCCTGTCCAAAATTGCGGCGGGTCAAAATATAAGCAAAAGCTTAATTGAAAATCTATGGCCACCTTGAATCCAAGAGACAGCTTAAAACCTATATCGAAAGGATAGGCATACCAAACTGCTGAAGCTAGGAAAACCAAATTTGGCATGAATGTTGATCAGTGGATGACGAAAAGATGCGAAATGTTCAAAAAACGAAACGTCTTGAGTTCAAAATGCCATAGTATGTATCGAACGCATGTCCAGCTCAAACCACTGGTGTTGGAGGTAATCCAATATGGCTGCCAGCGTGAAAAATGAGTTTGTATATAAATATGTTATTTCTTGGAATACTGTAATTAAACCAACAAAGTTTGGCGCAACTCGAAGTACTGAAATGACTTACACATGGTTTGGTACTACTCGCCAATCTTGCAAATGATTTTTTTTTTTTTTTTTTTTTTTTTGTATATTTGGTATTGCTTGGAGTATTATGATCAAACCAACGAATGACATACAAATGTAACCGCCACGAATACGCAGTTACGAATTACAATAGAGCCACCCACCTACTGGTGCAGCAAGTCCTTTATGCATGAACTACGTATGACAAAATTAGTGGAAGTCAGAGTTGTGTGTTCATCGCATATTCGTTATATTAAAGTAAATGATGGCGAGGGAACCAAACAAAACATATATGTGTTGTTACCGAATGAAATTATAGTTGAGGTGAATCGAAATTCAATTGTTCTTTAATCTTCCTATTGTTTCTAAATGTATAATAGAGAAAAATAGAGATTTAAATTTGTACTGTTATGAACGACATAAGTTTTAACCGGCCATCTTGGATTCGAGGTGGCCATAGTTTATCAAATAAGCTTTTGATTACTTTTTGACCCGCCGCAATTTTGGACAGAGTTGTCGTAGAGAGTAGAGACTTGCTCCATCTACTTTCATTTAAGAAGATCTTGCAAACGATGAGCTACTTAACCCCTCTTGCTATTTGAAACTTTTTAGTTGGACCCCACCTGGGACCATGTGGGGACCCTGGGACAAGACGTTTTACCTTAAACTGTTGTACTTTGAAAATAATGCCACACTTCCTTTCCTATTTTCACATTTTTCACCGTTTCCGATTTATAGGGGTGACCATTGACTTTTCAATTAAGTTTCTGTTTACATTTTGACCCTCCGCCATTTTGCACAGGGTTGTCGTAGAGAGTCGAGACTTGCTGCATCTTCTTTCATTTTGCAACAGCTTTCAAACGATGTGCTACTTAATCCCTCTTGTCATTTGAAAATTTTGAGTTGGACCCCATGTGGGACCCTGCGAGGATCCTGGGCAAACTTTTTTATCCGAAAAAGTGTGTTCTTGAAAATGACGGGATACATATTATCCGAGTTTTCCATTTACCCAACCGTTTCCGAACAAATGATTCGGTCAAAATATTCTGCCAGCTTTGTAGTTCTTACATTACAAAATATATTGTAACTCACGATATTCCGCTCGGTGGCACGTATAACTTTGGGATCTATCTAGTTATAATATATCAAATGAAAACACATTTGTCTCGTTCGGATCTCAACGGAGCCACTGCGTGACCCTTCCTTGTTAGGAGTCTGGATATGTAAACCCGCTTAACGTAGGGATTTATTTCTGTGAAATTTGGGACATGGCGAATAAATACGAGTGAGCTTGGAAATGTGAAAGTTCATCTGAATTTGTTTTACAATCACTTCAAAATACAACTTCATATATACTTTTAAAAAGCCAAACCTATTTTGAAAAAAAAAATACTGTACTCAGGCTCGAACCGCCGCCCTCCGGTTCTAGAAATTTAACAGCGCTATTAAGCACGCTTGACCACAGAGGCAACTCACGAAAATGCGTTGTGATATAGCTAATAGAATCGCTCCAAGCGCAGGTTTACACTTGGAATTTTAAATAGCCAGTTTCTGTCTTTTTCAGTAATTCCAACTGAAGATATTGACTGATTTCCTATATTGGAACTTTGCGTGAAGTGTGAATTGTATGATCATTTCAAAAATGCACTATTTTCTGTTCTTTCAATTTTACGTATTTGTGAGTGTTCCTAAGACCTGTTGTGTGCAGCGATTTTCACACAGTTCAGCGTTTTACTAACCCCCGGAGGCATAATATGTTAAACGTAGGCAGCATTCTGTTGTTATCATAGTAGTCACTTGTAAAGACACACCTAGTATTAGTTTTTTTGTTTTTTTTGTTTTTGTGTTGACCTTGAAGGACCAACAAATGCCTTTCGTGAAGCTACAAGTTTCTTTAACTTTATACTTTATAGCAAGAATATTAACTGCTATATAAGACACAATTATATACCTGTGGCGTGGGAGACCGTGGTTTGATTCCAACGGGAGCTCATGTGTTTCGGATTACATGTTAATCAGTAGGTCCCGTCTCATATAGCCTCGCTGCTGAAAAGGGCGCTAAACTCAAAATCAATTCAACTCAATAATTATCTATACATTGAATTTAATAATAAGGAGGGAGACCTTGAAGGAGGGAGGCCGAATAAAGAGGGACACCTTAAAATTTAAAACGTAGGGTCAGCGTGAGTCAGAGAGGTCACGGTGGGTGGTGTGTCACAGTGAGTCACGTCCTGTTGACCCACGATCCACTGACCTACTCACAAATCTTGACACAATTGACCCACTCCATATCTGGACTGTACACACAGATAAAGCAGACATATATGTAATCTGATCTTACTTGGCCTTCACTAATTTAAGATAATCTACAAAAAATGAAAGAAAGCAATTTCAAACGCAAAAATATAGAAATGTATTTTCAACGGAACAAAAAAAAAACGCAACAGCCCAGATTTGAACCCGGCTTTCTCCACTCAGCAAGCAGACGTCTTACCGACTTACCCACGGCATATCTTCCGACTTCTGGTTTTGAAAGTTTATTTACAGTCCGTGTGTTACGTAACAACGTTACGAGATGTCCTTACTGTCGTGTTAACACGCGTTCCGTAAATTTACGAAGTCGCTCTTTTAATACAAAATCAATTCGACACACACACACATACACACACACACACACACATATATATATATATATATATATATATATAGATATATAGATAGATAGATAGATAGATAGATAGATAGATAGATAGATAGATAGATAGATATGTTGGTGCACCAGTAAGCTCCCAAGAGTACAGATTAATTCATTCTTGATTTTAATCTACAGAACAAATGTTTTTTTATGAAAGCAAGGGGACTGCTACCCATAGATGGCTAAGTGAGGTAAATAAAATTTAAACCTCAAATGGAACTGGGGTGGCTCACCGACAATGGCTGAGTTAACACGTTTGATAACAGCGCGGGTAATAGCTGACTTATAGATAGAGCCTGTGTAGGTAAGTGGATACCGCGTGAGACTGTCATTCTAAGGGTGTGGGGTTCGAGTCTCGGCCTAGACTGAGTTAAATTTTTCCAACACTATAAATGATGTTCGCGTTTGATACTGAAAGAGATTTATCCTATGAAGGGAGAAAACCCACGATGGGGGCAGGGGGAAAGACGGACACTGTTTATCCTTAAGTGTTAAAATTTAATTTATTCCCATGTCTTTTGCTCTTTCCTTTCCTTCTTTTCTCATTTTGTTTAGCTTTCCATACTTTTTCGGTCTCTGCATGATGCGTATTATTGTTTTCGTTTCCTTTGCATTAATTCCTATCTGTTTGATCTTAAGGTAAATGGAATTTCTGTAGATTTATCTCGTGGTTGTTTCTCTAAGTGATGCTCTCAGATAGTAATACGTTTTCCTCCAAATGGAGGAATATCCTGGCATGTTATGTTTTCGGGCATGTATTTGCTGTCATGTTGGTTGTCCAACTATCAGACATAGAGTGAAACTATCCTGCTACTGGAAAAAGCTATCATTTCTTATGTATCCAACCTCCACTTTTTACAGTCGCTGACTGTACCTGTAAGGCGCACACAAATGATAGAAAAAATTTATTCGAGCAAAGCACATCTCTTTACAATGAATTAAGTAGAAAGTTCAATAAATATGAGAGAAACTAGTTGCAAAAAATATCAATAAATAGATCAAGATATTTAGAATATTTGATGTATAATACATATACATTATACACGATTAATGTAAAATAATCATTGAAATTAACAATAAAGCATAATTTTAAAAAAGCATAATTAAACAAGAAATAAAGCATAATGTGGGTTACTCTAACAATTAAGTTGTATGAAGACGAGAAGAAAACGAAAGCTGATTCCTTAACGAATTTCGTTGATCTTCTTTGTGTCTACAAAAACGCATTCCTAGAAACCTACAAGCTAGGTATCTTCTCTGTGATTATATCAGTTTCTAGTGCTACATGTGAAAGGTCATTCTCTTCTTTGAAAAGATTAAAGACTTGTATACGCAAGTCAATGACAAATGATAGGTTGAAAAACTTAGTGTTACTTTATATTGAGAAGAAAATTGCTAAGTCGTTAGATCTTTAACAAGTTGTGGATATGTTTGCTGCTGCTCACACGAATAGAAAGATCCTCTTCAAGTAGAGGCATGAACCTATAAGTTATTTTCTTTACCTGTAAAAGTGTATTTGCTTCCACTTAAGTCAACCAGCTACACATATTTTAAACGCCATGATTAAATAACTATTTACTTATATTAGAAATCAATTGCATTAATGAATCCTAGATGTTTGAGGTACTAAATTCTTATATTTTCACTGTTTTCCAAAGAGTAAAATCATGAACAATAAAGATGGAAACATTCACCTTGAATACACACACACACACACAGACATATATATATATATATTGGAGATGTCCCCCTCAAAATCCTCTTCGGCCCTTCATTGCCCCACCCCCCCTGAAAAAACTCTAGCTACGCTACTGGACACCATGCACCAGAGATGAATTCTCTACCACTGAGCCACCGCGGCCCTGCTTGGGCTTGGTCGTCCATATCCAATCTCTCTTTTGGCGTTGCTTAAACAACTTCTAGTTTTGTTCTAAATCCAGACTCCATATTGGCGTAGATATTAATATTACAGTCGATTGGTAAAATCAATCTTCCACATTTAAAAATTAAAGTACACACAAGTAGAAAAATAAGCATTTATCATAAAAACACTAGCTGCAAGTGTTCAAAATAGATTTATGATTTATATAAAATCAATTGAAAATTGCTATTTTTAATTAGGCAGCTAGTGAAAAACAGCAGCTTTCGACACCAGCCGAGTTTAAACTCAACCTAAACTCAGTTGACCAAAGTGAACTGACCCGACTGCCCCGACCCGATAACCCGACTGACCCGACCCGATATCCCGACTGACCCGACCCGACAACCCGACCCGAGCCGACCCGATTGACCCGACCCGAATAACCCGACCCGAGCTGACCCGATTGACCCGACCTGACAACCCGACCCGAATAACCCGACCCGGCAACCCGGCCCGAGTTGACCCGATTGACCCGACCCGACAACCCGACCCGAGCTGACCCGACAACCCGACCCGATTAGCCTGACCCGACAACCCGACCCGAGCTGACCCGACTGACACGACCCGATAACCCGACCCGAGTTGACTTGACCCGACCCGACCCGTTTGAGAGCACTACTTGTTAGGTTTTAACGTATCCCCCTGTTAGTCTTTATAATGTGGTAGCATTGTTTCTTTAGGATTTCAACTGCTATTCGAGGTATTTGCCCATTGTTCTTTAACAAGTATTCTGATGAAGTAGAATGTGTTTCGTATGCGTTTGACTGGAAAATATTCATCGTTTATTTCAAGTGATTTCGAATCGAAATCATAATTGCATTGCACAAAATATGATTCGAACGTTACAAGAAATTCAATGTACTTCGCAATCCTGGGTTTATTATTTCGTTATAAATTATTAATTTAGTAATGTGACATGTATTATAACAGTAATGCACAAATAAATTATTTTAAAATTGTACTGCATCAGAAAAATTTATCATAATACATAAAGGTAGATAAATTTCATTTAGTTGGCAATCCTGAGTATAGTATTGCTTAGCATAATTTATATATAATAAAATTTGACTGCATTATTAGTTTTTAAAATCATTCTCTATATAATTTCTAACCTACATTAAAATAAACATATTTGGTACATTTCCCACGCGCCTGCTAACATAACAGGAATTGAGGCGCTTGCTTAAGGGTTAAATAGGGAAGTGTGTTGTTTATATTTTTTTTATTATCATGAAGTTTACAATACAAAATGCTTCCATCTTAGAAAATAGCCAGAAATGACTGTAGTTTTGTAAACCAACTTATTTTAACATTTGCAGCTAAGAGACTTTGAATGCAGTAAATCGTTTTTCTCTTTAGAGGTATCACTTCTTTTTGTATAATCAAAATAGGTACCATTCACTGGTACCTTTACTGATCTTTGAGTCGTTTGAGATATTCTCTTAGCCAATAGCGCGGTGCTGTGTAGTACGTTTTCTTCAGACATTGATCGTATCTCTCCAACCAACGGCAGCTTTGATTGATTTCATTATCATATTACCCATACCTGCTTGCAGAGATGCCAGGTTCATAAACAGGGGTCCATTTACTTGCTTTACAGATAGTACTATTTTCTGTTTCAATGTTTATCCTGAAATATTATAAACGTTTTACAATATAGAGTAATTGTTTTCAACACGAAGAATCCAATACTAGTCTGGTCTGTTAAGGATAGGATCGTGACAGACCGGACACACGTATGAAACTTGGCAGACTGAAAGTACTTCTGTATTCAATTCGTTTTAGGGTCGGGTGCCAAAATTTTCTGGCCGCCATTTTGAAATATGCCGCCATATTGGATTTTATGTAATGTTCTCTTAAAAGATCATTATCTCGGTAACCAATGGTCCGATTTTGATGATTCTTTTTCTAAATTATAAGTTAAGCCCGAATGTAATCGATTATAAGAGTAATAAAGTCAAGGCAATATGATAAAAACTAGAAAAATAGAAATATTTAAGATTTTATGAAACATATTTACATATGAATGAGTTTTTCTGCAAAATGGTCCATTTTATGAAAGCATGCACCCTATAACGTTTGAAAGAGCATAAAAAGACCTTTAATTTGATGTATAATACTTTAAGATGCGATTAGAAATAGTCGAAATATAAGTCTTGAAAATAAACCCAATGCAAATAGGAAGACTGCGTAATCGGTCAACTTTGTGAAATTTAGCGGTGTCTGGCAGAAATTTTCATCATTAAATTATCTAGTTATTATTCTTGTCATGATTACTTAATAATAACTACGTTTAATCATTACTTAGTATTGTTATGGGAGTTTTCATTGCAGCAGTTCTATGTAAACATGAACATTTTTTTCATAATATTGGTTATTATAATGTAACTGTGAACACATTAAAAGTGTATTGTGCCTTTTAAGTTGAAAAATATCATTCCTTGCAGTATTTGAAATAATATGTTTATTAAGTGTTTTCTAGGCGATTCGTGTTTAGAATTCCTGAGGATCTATAAAGATTTCGATAACTTGAAAGAAATCTGTGAAACTTGTCACTGGAAAAGAAGAATTAGTAAACACACTAATTGACAATGCCGCGATGTGGCATAAACAGTGCAAACTGAAGTTTGTTGTGTAAAAACTAAAAAGAGAAATCGCAAAAGAATAGAAAACAAAAAGTAAATAGAAATCAACAGAAAATAATGAACCAAAGCGTAAGAGGAGAAATGAAAGTAGAGGAAACGTAATTCCACCGGTTTATATTTTTTGTAATTCTGAGAAAGGGGTTAGAAGAAACTGTCACTCACGTTTGACTAAAATCTTAAGGAAATGGCTTAATAATTACAGGATATATTTCTGCTTTCAAAAATTTCCGGAAGAGACTTGGTAGCAATGGAGGCTACATACCATATACAGTGCTTATGGATGTATAAAAATAGATACAGAAGTTGGAAAACAGAGAACAGATCTTTCAATGAAACCGAAAGTCAAGATGATGATGTTTTAGAATCTCGTGAACTCATAGATCAGTTGGGATGTAAAATAGAATATGTTCATTTCATTTTCAATTTGTCAGAGCTTCACAGTCTATATGAAAACAAGTTGAGAGCGGTAGGTTTATTAAAAGCAGTGAATAAAACAAGACTAAAGAACAAAATTCTCGTTCATTTTATTTCTGATTGTACTAAACAGTGATGGCAAAATATGTTATTTGTATTTAAAGAAAGGATGCTAGAAATTACTCAAGAATTTCCTGTCTAAACGATCAAATGAAGAGAGATTTTTGCCTTCTCAATGTGTTCAAAGTCTTTAAGAAGAAATATGATAAACTGGGAGTGCCAAACATTTTCAGGATACTTTACAGAAAACTGTCAAGATGAAAGTGTTTCAGAAAGTCTAAAGAATTTCGTTCAATTGCTGCTGTATGGATCTAACATAGAAAAAATTTCTATAACATATTCTCAAACTGACCTAACAATAAGACAATTAATATATTTTAATTTTAAGAACAGAAGATTAGCACCACGAAAAAAGGCACAACATATCTCATGAACCGCCGCTCCCACTGTATGTAGGTTTACAGGTACACACTTTTACTTGCTAGAAAAAAGATTGTCAGTAATTTACATAACTTAGACATTTTTGTAACATATAATCGTGTGATCCAAATTGAAGATCAAATAGCAGCAGTGACATGCAGAAGTTACAAATTAGAGGGTCTTGTGTGCCCCTTTCCATTAATGACTAATGTGTACACCATCGGTGCATTGAACAATTTAGATCACAACACATCATCTACTACTTCGACAGGATCTTTCCATGGAACAAGTATTAGCGTATCCCAATTGCCTTCCGATTCCAACCCTGGTTTACCTCCAATGCGAATTGAAGTTTCTTCATCAGTATAAGATTACTTATTACCAGATATCTATGTTATTGTGCCATCAGTATCATCATGTGATTTTGACAAACTGCAAGTTAATATTACTGTTCAAGAACAAATACGGTCAGGGCTCGAAGAAGCACTTTAGACAGAGAGGCGGTGGATTGAAAGAAATTCTCCGCTAGGTGAAAATAAATGCTTGAGGGCAGAGTATCATTTGACTCAATCTGGAAATGTACGTTCTACTAAAGGTACCAACGTCATGTTGCCAATTCTTACTGAAAAGCGGAGTCTCTTTCAATAGTGAAGCATGGTATGTCTATCATAAAGAAAATTACGGATCGATGTAATCCTAATCAAATACAGGTTATTTTCCTTGACCAACCTCTCTTTGCAATAGCAAAACAAATAAAGTGGAGATGGTCCGATTCATACTATGAAGAAGTTCTATCGTTATCTTTGGTGGACTGCAAAATAGAAATGGCCCTTTGAAGAGTGTTAGGCCACATACTAAATGGTACTGGATTGACATCGTCCTTAGCTGAGACCGGAGTAGCAGGTTCAGAGTCAGATGATTCATTCCTGGACTGCTCACACCTAACCAGAACCAAAAGAGCACATCAGAAACTAGCTGTAGTTCTAGGCTTTCTTCAAATGGCAGAATTTCATACAGAACAAGAATCCAGAAACTGTAAACAAGAATTCCTACAGTGGCGGAAAGGAATGATATAGAGAAGATCTTTGGGATCTTGTACTGGAATTGGAACTTCTAATTTTGATATTTGTTAGAGCTCGCCGACAAAGTAATTTCCTATTATATGTAACTGTGTTGGAGCGTCTTCTGCCTCTATCTGTGCATCTCAGGGACATGAAGAGTTTAAATGAAGGAAAGGCAGAATTTAAGAGAACTGGGTGTTTTCAAAGACTAACCAAAAGTTTTGTTTCATGCCGTTCGACCAAAATAACCGAAATATTAGAGACTCCAGTGGAGCCATTAACTAAACATCCACGTGCTTTTCAACGATGGATGCTCACTGCTCCTGAGTTATGCAGACCCAGAAAAGAATTTGAAGATGCTGCACACATTGAGGAAATAATTAACGAAAATTATGTTGGAGGTGATGTAAGTTTTAAGAATCTTTGTCAAACATTGCATGACACAATTTCTGCTGCAGGAAATCCTATTTTTGATACGTAACAGGTAATGAATCTATCATCACATGCGTATGCCTTACAGGATCTTCAGAAACTGTTGCAGAAATAAAAGTGATTGGTAAAAACCGATATGAAGAGTTTCATAAAATGGACCATTTTGGAGAAAAATTCATTTTTATGTAAATATATTTCATAAAATCTTAAATATTTCTATTTTTCTCGTTTTTATCACATTTCCTTGTCTTTATTACTGTTATAATCGATTACATTCGGGCTAACCTTACAATTTAGAAAAAGAATCATCAAAATCGGAAGATTGGTTACCGAGATAATGATCTTTTAAGAGAGCATTACATAAAATCCAATATGGCGGCATATTTCAAAATGGCGGCCAGAAAATTTTGGCACCCGACCCTAAAACGAATTGAATACAGAAGTACTTTCAGTCTGCCAAGTTTCATACTTGTGTCCGGTCTGTCACAATCCGAACCTTTTTTGTTGTTAAGAGACCAGACTATACTACACCGTATATTCAACCTTATCAGTCTATTTAAAGAGAAGTTTTTGAAATATTGTGCAACTTCCGTTTTGAAAATTGATATGGAGAAAGAGAAATTCCACTTCAGAAACTAAAGGGTATGTAACAGAAGAACCTTTCAGTAACCAAATGTGTTCTGAGAAACGGTAATTTCCGATACAACACAAATTACTGATCCCAGCCGGCAACATGTAACTATAGGGTGACAGAAAAATAAAGAAGCTTTTCGTGAAACATTTAAAATGTCATGAAAACTGAACATTTCGCAAACTTCCATGAAACCAAAAGCAAAGCACGCCTCAAATATTAAAAAAAAACTTTGAAAAACCGAAGAATAGTCGCAAAAATGTAAAACCAAACCGTGCCTTTCGCCATTGATGATGAAACATTGGTCAAATGGGACTTTTCAGAGATCATGTCAATGATTATGTACCCACTGTACTACCTGCTCAAAATAAACCCTGTAGAAGCAATCCTACACACGAAATCAAAATTTTCTAATATGATGCTGGTATGACAGCCAATGCCACAGATGAGTGATTGTCTCCAGCGTTTACGACCGTACTGAACAATAAAATCCGTATTTTTCAATGTCGGCTGGAAACTAACCGTCTAACTAAACAGTATAAACCCTATTTTATTTAATCCCGAGAATGCATCATTGCATTATTGTCCGTACAGTACAACAGCAAATGGCTGAACACGGTTACCTAGTGTCAAAACAATAGTGTCACGGTTACCTAGTGTCATTAAAGTCATATGAATAATTTTGATTATCCTTTTAGTAGCTGAAGAAGGAGTTCAAGAAAACTTGAAGATCTATCATACAAAATTCAGAGAGAAAATTCATAAACCACCTATTGCACACTCGCATAATACAACTGATCAAGGACGATCACTGTAATGGCTATGTCTTCTTTCCCAGTGGCATCACGTGGTTTCACACACTTTGTCCGAAAAGCGGTCATTCAGGTTGAAGACAGATACCCGATTTAGACATGACTATCTTCTAGTGCCCCACTTTGCTGCACAATCCTATGAAGAACTTCGTTATGTTATAAGAAATAAATGTTTTAGAATCAACAACCTTAAAATGGTTCAATTGTTTTTGTTCTGGAAATTTCGATGTTCAAAATGTTAATCACATTGGATGACAAATGACATAACAACTGGATAATAATTTGGAAAATGAAACAAGATGGGCACATAAGAAGTCATAATATTCCCAATGACAAAAGCATCCATGACCAACAGTGTTAAAGCATTTCTAGAGAACTGGTTACTGAAAGAAACTCAGTGTTTGGGCACCAAATGTGACCCAGAAATCTTTACTCGACCTAATTTTTATCTACGTATTCCAAATGAAACATAACAAAATTCAAACCATTTCTGAAGCGGATGAAAAATAGGTAACCTACGAAAATATTCTGTGAGGAATATCGCAGTCAATGGAAAAAGAAGCTCCACAGTCTGTGAGAAGGCCTACACTGACGCCCAGGAAGATTATGCAGTGTGTTTAGTTTGTTTGAAAGTTCATCGTATATTACGATCTGCTGGATTCGAATAGGACAAACTCAAGCCTGAATTGTCGACAATTAAGGTGAGTGTACCTAGCAATTCAAGGAAACGGCCAGAAATGTCAACAGAAACTGCGTCATATACCACGCTAATTACATCAGGCCGAACAAGTAATGCCACGTCGCAAACTGTGAAAATTTTCTGCAAGTTTTTCATGGATCTACCGTATAGTCCCAGGCTTGGCACAGTAGACTACAATTTGTTTATCTTTCTTTAGAACTCTAATGGTTTGAATTTAGTTTTAAAATAGTTATATGAATAAATTACGTTATTGTGCAAAGAAATCTCATTATTGTGCAAAGAAACCAGAATATTAGGATTAGGATTTAGATTGCTGAGCTTTCGTCATGTATGGACATTTAGCCCGTCACATATATGAGGGATGACGTCCCTCGCCGACCACACTATCCAGGGAAAGAAGAAAGGATAGAGGAAGGAATGAAGCGTCCTGGGACCTGTAAGTTAGGTACCACTCCGGCATTTGAATTGTGTGAATTAAGAAGACCCAGGAAAACCTCATTCAGAATGACTGGCCTGTTAAAGCTTTTTACAATTTTTAACCAAATGCCCCACCAGGAATCGAACCCGGGACCGCTGGCACCGAAGGCGAGATAGTAAGCAACTACGCCACATAGGGTCACAAGAAACCAGAAGAAATATGTAACTGGGGTTATGGTATTAAAGATAAAATGCCAAAAGATCATCGAATAAAACGGTGCATTTATCACCTAATAATTTAATTTTGAAATTACAATAAATGCGTCCTTACTTTTGATCTCTAAAGCTCTGAACTTATTACATAAGCTGATAAGTTTGATATGAGCTCTAATACCTATTTTCAAACACGAAAAGTTTAAAACCAATTTTAATTTCGGTCTTAGCATTAATCCTGAAAGAAGAAACAGGGTAGCAATTTAGGAATAAAAACTCTTTTCTAAATTAAATCTCTATTATTATCCCTACCTGAATGGAGAATGGCCAAAGGATTTTCTTGATGTTACAATGATTGCATTGCCCAAGAAAAAGCAAGCAAAGAAGTGCTGCGATCATAGACCCATCAGCCTAATTTCTAAGATTGCACGCATACTGAACAGGCGGGTGTGAAGTAAGATAGATGAGAGCTTAGAGGAAGATCAATTTGGATTCCTGAAAGGAGAAAACGCCACAAATGCTATTGCATTGACGAGAATTATATTAGAAAGAATTCTTGATGAAAAGGAAGACTTGGGTTTGTGCTTCACCGACTGGCAAAAAAGCTTTCGACCGAGTCAATTGGACGAAACTTCTGAAAATACTTAAAGAAATCGGAGTAAACTGGAGACATCTACTCATTCAAAACCTGTACATAGGACAACGAGTGAACCTGCGCTTGAACGAACGGTAAACCAATAGTGTGGTGATTGGAAGAGGAATTAGGCAAGGATGCAGTTTGTAGCCTCAATTATTCAATATTTACAGTGAATGTTTTATGAAGGAAGAATTAATGAGAATTGGAAATTTAAAGATTGGAGGGCATATCATGAACAATATAAGGTATGCAGATGATACGGTTATAATAGCTAAAATCGAAGGAGGACTACAGGAGATGATTGACACTGGAAAGCTGTATTAAATGGAAATTAACATCGAAAAGTCGAACATATGAGAATACCCCGTGCAAACACGTCCTTACGGATCAGAGTAGAACAAGGAGAACGTGAAGAGGTCGATAATTTCAAGTATCTGGGAAATATTTGACTAAAGTCACTTACTGCACCAAAGAGATCAGGTCAAGAATTGCCATAGCTAAAGAAGCATTCAGCAAGAAAATATCACTCTTAACTAGCTTGGTCAAGTGCTATATATGGAGCATTGGATGTATGGTTCAGAGACTTGGACATTACGGAAGTTAGAGAAGAAATATTTTGTAAGCTTTGAAATGTGGTGTTGGAGGAAGATGGAGAAGGTAAAATGGGCAGAGAGAACAAGAAACGAAGATGTATTAAAACGGATTGGAGAGAATATGACACTTCTAGTCACCATCCTTCTTGAAAGGCCAATTGGATTGGATATATCTTGCGAAGAAATTGTCTTCTTCACACCGCCATAGAAGGAAAGATAGAAGGGAAGCGAGGAATAGGAAGAAGAAGAACACAGCTGATCGATGATTTGAAAGATAGGGGAAAATATTGGGAGTAAAGAGAGGCAGCTGAAGATTGAGAACAGTGGGAGAAACATTTCCAGACCCAAATCTAAAATAGAAACAAATCATCATTATTTCTAGGACCTGCTCAAAAGGCAGAATCCTTAACAAAAATAATATAATAAGAATCTGCTTTTTTCGACTGCAGTATTAAACGCCATAGAGGAAGAACGGTGACATATAGTGAGATACAGTTTCTTAGTACAGATTGAATGTTCCAAGAGCAGATGACATCATTGCTTTTATGCCCTACTGAATGCGATGCTGGTAGACATTTATGACACATTGCTGTTTAATATAGAACCTCCAATAACGAAATCCGTACAAAATACTTATAAACATTTTTATATAAGGTAGATGTTATTTGTCACTTGTATGTTTATAAAAATGAGAACTTACATATCTATGACTTCTGCTTACAAATTATAAGCCTGTAATTTTTAAGTAAACTATATTACACAATGTAAAATAAAACGTTGTTGTCTAGAATGTGTTTATATAATTTCAAAAGTTATAATCAGTCGTATTATCTATATGTTTTATAAGTATGAGATAAAGAGATTCCAACATAGTTTGCTTTGTATTTCAAAGTTTAAACACTTTTACAAACACAGTGATCGTATCATACACTTTAAGTTTGTGTTTTACGACTGATATTTTTCCTCCGTCTTTGTATTGGCAATGTTTTAGAAACATTTCCTTGAACTTTGAGAACATAACCTATATTTACTTCTTCCCATCTACTATTACTCCTTCAAATACTACCATTTTTATAACTGACATTAAAATATGACCTTAAAGAGAAAAAGATAATATAAATAATATTTTCTCATATTTTACAGATTTCTTACATAAAGTATTGTTACATAAGTGCGATTGTTTATTACCATGTGAAGAATTAATTATATCGTCTGTGAGAAAGCATCTAAACAGGTATATAAATATGTTCATTATCATTTATAAGATATGTATAACTTAAGCTTATTGCATGTTAAGCTTATTGTTTATTGGAGGTATTGCGTGTATAACTTAAGCTATGTATAACTTAACATGATATGTGAAGGATTTCTAGAAGTTACCGTAAGAATGAATATATATATAAGAAACCAGAAAGTAAATATAATTATTTTCATAGCAGTTATCACATTTTGCTGAACTTCACAAACAAGTTAGTTTTTTTATGAATTATTCAAAAACACTGTTGGTTACCTATTTGTTGGAACAACTTAAACTCTATTATTCTCCATTGAACCACTTTGCCTATTATATACTATATTTACAAATAATCTAATCGCAGAGCTATTCAAACCAATTTATTATTATGAAACCAATATCCTATAACAGATTCAAAAACTAACCACTTCCAAGTTTCATAATCAGTTAGCAGAAAGTGCAACTGAATACTACGAAATACTGCTCTACAATGACACCATGTGACTTAATAATAAATAATCTCTTTTTATAATGCTTGTTAAAACAAAAAACCACACATAGAAGGCAACAATTCGGTCATTAGAATTTAGAGCTGACTAGGTGATCGTTGTGCTTCAATACTACGTCGAACAAGCGTTTGTTTAGTGGCGGATATAAGTCCTTGAACAGCTAATGGGAACTGCTTTGAAACCAAATGCAGAGGATCATATCCGGAGTAAATATGGATAAGAAACAAAATTGAGAACCAAAGGCTTAAGAACAACTCAAAATATTGATAGAAACTATCCGAAGATTATTCACTTACATCATCATAAAAAAAACGAAAGACCGCTCGAAACAAAAAAATAGAACTTTGTATCTGCAGGCAAAGAAATCTAATGTGAACACACTAATGACGATTCTTTCAATATGTAGTGATCGTAGTTCGGTTGTCAAGGCGCTCAGCCAGTAATCTAAAGGTCGTTGGATTGGATCCATGGAGGGCAAGTATTTGTTTTTATATTAGAATTTTCGGAGGCGAACGATCAGTGATCACACAAATTTTTAATTTAAGATTTTGAATGCTCGATTGTTTCAATACTTCAACTACCAAATCTTCAGTGTAATAATAATAATAATATTAATAATAATAATAATAATAATAATAATAATAATAATAATAATTATTATTATTATTATTATTATTATTATTATTATTATTATTATTATTATTACTGGAGTTTTGTGAATTTAAAGGTTTACCCTGTTTGAAAAAGGATAAGCGCTTTCTTTATGATTGCTTTGGTCGTAGCCCGCTCAGCTCTGGAGTGTCCCTGCATCTATTTCAGCTCCTACCAAGTGATCATTGTGCTCGAGAAACGCCGTGTGTGTAGGTTTTCACGGGATTGTTTCCTTTCACTTTCTTTATTCCACTATTCATTTCGTTCTCGTCATCGACGTCTCTTCTAGCTTAGTCGGCATAACCATGGAAAGTAAAACTTAAAAACATATTTTTTCTTAGTGCTCTTGTGAGTTCAATAGGCCTACTTTCTACATAAAATTTGATTAGAAAACTTTCATTTAAAACACGTTCGCTGCGTTACGAGTTCCCGGTGGCTCATACGATACTTTGTTTCTTTGTGCATCAACGAGACACACAGTGACTTATATAGCACTGAGCTCGTATAGCAAAGTTCTCCATCTAGAGATAAGATGCAAGAATCATGCACGAGTTAACCGAAAGAGAGAAAGAGTGGAGATATCTTCAATTGAAATATTATCCTAAACATTGGTCGATATGCATATTTCATTATGTTTTTGTTAATTTTAATTTATTCTTCTTTAATGTAATTACAGTTCTCGAATACTTAGAATACAGTAATGGATAATATATTACTTCTTATTACAAGAGAGAATACACATTCTTTTGTTATCATATATACTTCTAATAAAACATGCTTGTATTATTAATTGGGGATTAAATTACACAAACTCATGTGCACACATAATATTACTATTTGTCATATTTCAGAAATATGACATGTTTTCTACTGATGGAATGGTTTTCGCAAATTAAACTGACAAGCACTGCACATCTTGTTTTTACTTTCTTAAATTGTCCTCTTTTCATTTTCCGTTGTATTTCTTTTTCGTTTTTTTCTTTTCTTGTTTCATTTTTCGAACATACTGGAAACCAGTAATATAACTCCGGAAAATATTCTTGTTATGTTTATTGTATAAATCAATAATAACAATACAATAATAATAATACATTTAAAACATAAAAACTAAGATGGTCTTCCTCATAAAAAAATATTCTCGCGAAATAAAGCTGGGAGATAAGTCATCTCGATCTGATATTTTTCATAAAGTATTAGTAGATATTAAAACTGGTAACAAACAAAAGTGAAGATAGCGTTGAAACGAATAATGTAAAACATTCACAGATTTTACAAAATACTGTAACCTGTGAAATAAAATGAATAAATCACTAACATTGATTTTTTTCTTGGTGTATATAAGGTTACATATTTTTTTTTTAATTCTTTCATGGTATCAATCGCTCTGTAGATACTAAACGGTGTCGTCTGATTTTTTTCGTCGCAGAGGCATGGATATTTTTCTATTTTTTGAAGTTTTCTATACTGACATTTATCAAACAGACAAGAGCACTTGTAGAACACCTTGTGTAGTTCACAACCAACAAACCTTAGAAGTATTGTTGGTTGTCTAAAGGATATGAAAAATGGTAGTGTGAATACATTTTAGCTCGTGTACGTACCATTCGCTTGACGTCTTGCTTTTCCGTTTTCCTCAATTATATGACTATTTTTACATTTTTATTTGTGCTCAACGGCTACCTTCTGTGTTGCTACGTCCTACGTCCTGCCCTCACTTGTTACAGTATTGTCGAATGTAATGTCACATTGCAGTATATATGTACACTACGCTTCTCTGCGCATTCTCATCGACCTCGCTCCATATTTCGTCTCATTATCCACAACGTGTTGTGTTGCTAGTGTCCCTATTCCCCCCATAAGTACGGAACGGTTGCGATCGAGGGTTTTTCCTGTGAATGGATTTTCTTGTTAACCAATAAAAATCAATTAACAATACTCTCGTTCCACATTTCGTGTCACACATGGAAAAGATCCCTTGATAGTAGTGGAGTGAACATCTTGTGCATTTGGAAAGAGCTGTCGAAAGGAAACAGCCAGTTATCTCATTGTAATTCTCTTCAAAACTTTGTATCATGAGTACGATCCTTATCTTTAGTGAATATCTTGCTAGACACAGAACTGTATGTTCCACTTTTATAGTATGTTTTCACTTGTTATATAGTTTCTGGAAAACTACCTAGAGATTATAATAAATTGTGTTTTAAATTTAATTGACTTTGTTGAAAAATAAAAATGTAACTTGGTTATAAAGTGAGTTCTTGTTTCCTTCACTATATATAATTTTTGAAATGTCGAAAAGTGTAAGTACGTAGTTACAATCATCTGCATGTGTTTTTTATTATTGTATTACTATAATTTTAAGAACTCCAAATTGTTTACGTAACTGAAACATATTTTAACATTAAGGTTTATATTAATTATATCACACGAAGTAAGGAGACATAAGATAAAATGTTATTGCTCTTTGTTTCATAATTCTAATTTAAAGCTATTCTTAGCACATTAAAACCATCATTTTGTTTTCGGTTTGTTTTTACAGACATTTTACACATTAGTCGAAAAGAAAAACATGGTAACTGGCAAATTTCTCTAAAAACATGTTTAAAAATGATACCGATTTTTTTCTATTTACAACTCTACTATGTACAGAGAAACCCAAAAGTATCACTTCCCCCCACTAAGTGCACTAATTACGTTACTTGGGGTCCAGGTAACTTGTAGTTGTGAGAACGCCTGGGCAGATCCAAATCAAATTACACGTAACTATTCTCGGCACTGACAGCAGTTGCTAGCACTGAGTCAGCTTTTTATGCAAGTAAAATTGTGGCTAGATGACTCACGAAATATTTATCCACTCTGAGATCAATCTCCATGGTTCAGAGCTTGTTCTTCAATCAACTTCATATATTAATCTCAATATTGCTGTGTATGTAATGTATTATTTCATTTTATACTGTATATTCAAAGAAACAAAAACATTGATCACATATGTATCATAAAATGCTTGAAAGTAGACAAAACTCTCAAATTTAGAACATCTGCTGGAAATAAGATTGTAAATTACTGTCTCCATTGACAGACCTTCTCCAATTCTCCTTTTTTCAACATAGTTTTTTTTTTTCTTTTTAGAGAAGACAACATCTTCTCTTGAAATTGAAATATTTTCGAAAAAGTTTCGAACTGGCCGGGGTTTTTACGCGCGTTTAACGAATAGATTTTCAAGGCGCTAACCTCTTAACTACCTCGCCACTTCATCTTCCACCCAAAGTAATACCTAGTTAAAATCGTTTCATGGAAGAATATATAAAATATACTACTGCTTATGTGAGTGTCTTGATGACTTACTCGAAATTTCCTGGTTTAACTCAAAAGAAGTAATGTAGCCGTTTCTCAATGAGGAAAATATCACGAAACGTTCTTCAGGTTGAGGCTACGTCATCCTTTTCAGGGATGGTCCCAATTTACACTAATTTCTTCTTTGTCATAACTTCAAATTTCCAAAGAAGAAAATACCACAGAAATTATTTTCACATTCTTTGAATTGCATCAACACGTGTAGAAATAAAGAGGTCTAGGGTTATGTTCAATAACTAC
Source organism: Thermobia domestica (assembly GCF_964235325.1). NCBI lineage: Eukaryota > Metazoa > Arthropoda > Insecta > Zygentoma > Lepismatidae > Thermobia > Thermobia domestica. Next base: position 244,336,995 of record NC_137456.1, on the reverse strand, counting down.
TAGTTTATTTTCTTATATTCATATATTCATATAAGGAATTTGTAGCAAATTGAATCGGTGGCATCAGCCGAGTGATCTCGGGCATTCGCCATCTGATCATCAAGGGCAATCTACTAGGGGTTCGAATTCCTCTGAAGAGCAAGGTCGGAATTTTAACTGTCCTCAGTATTTCTATGTTCGTGTCCCCGTAGTGTTTGGAATACGTCGAAAGGACATGAGGTGCCAGTGGCGAACAATACCCCGGTTCGGACGATTTCTTAAAAAAATTGTGAAAGCAGTAACTCCCATTGCAGCTAGCAAGATTAAAATCCCGTCTTGACAATTATTAATTTTTCTGCATGGGAAGGTAATGTTTATGTAACTGGTATTGTAAGTCTGTTATTCCTTTATATTATTATTATTATTATTATTAGTAGTAGTAGTAGTAGTAGTAGTAGTAGTAGTAGTAGTAGTAGTAGTACCATTGAAGGATAGAAAATGTCACATAGTGGAAGCTATTCATAAGAACATAAAATATATACAGTATGTCAGATGTTTCTTAGGTTTACACATGAACGCAATAATATTATTACGTTTATGGATTTACAGACAGAATTATCATTTTATGCCAAAAGGAGATGGAATATAAATTTTTGTTAACTGATAAAACTAATGCATTTTGTTTCGCCATTCTTCTAGGTAGAAAGGTGAGGTGATACCCTAAATAGGATCATTCTCGTGACCAGAATTGTAAGTTCGATCACTATCTGCAATTAGTGCACCACTAGAAACAATTCCTAGCAACTTATTTTTGGCCCATACTACAGCAGCAAGGACATGTTTAGCTCTTATACATTCATCAATTCTTGTACAAATACGTTACGTTTCCAATACGAATCAAGGTTGATACGGATGACATAAGCTTCTGTTGTTGGCATTTCAGCTGTAAAAGAAGTCGTCTGTACTCTGATACCCAACGAAATTTAGTTTTTTTTTATGTTAGTTAATATCAATATTGCAAATTATAAAAATTTCCTTAATTGTCTCAACTAGAATCGAACCCGCGACCCGAAGATTATGAAACTGACACTTTAGTCACTACTCTAAGACATCACTGTTCTTGGAGAAGGAAAAGACTGGATATGAAGTCAATTCAGTAATTACACTCTTTTAAGATTCCAATGTCATAATGACGAAACTTTCTTGTTTCAGTCATGATAAAATAGTAACGTATTATGCAGAAAGAATAGTAAAGATAATTCAACTATAAATTGACAACTAAAAAGGCATACAAATAAGCAAGGCCATGAAGGAGAAATTGGACTTTAGATTGCTTCGGCTTCGGCTTTAGATATAAACTAAAAACGCATTTCTGATTGTATGCTGTTTGCGATTGTCCAAACCTTGTAGTGTATGTATTTTGTATTTTAGTAGGATTACATGAAAATTGTCACTTTGTTGGAATTGAAGACTTTGGGACAAAAACCAGTCATCTCTAAAAAGTGAAAGTGTAAAGGAGATAGCTTGACAAGTGTTTGTCGTCACCAGATTTTCTTCAAACTTGTTACATATGTGCTGGACCGAAAAAAATCGACATTTATTTTTTTCCTTTCGAAAAATAGGTTAACGGGTGCAAAGGGCCCCTTTTAAAAAATTGTCCCCATGATTAATATGGTCACATTAAAGAAACGAAACTCTGCCGACGCAAAGATGACTTTAAAGTAGGAAATAGTGTTTTGTATTTTTTTGCGCAAAAAAGGTTTCAGGAGGCAATGGCTCCTCTCCAAATGAAAAGGACCCCGCACAATCCTTATGAAAATTGGATTCCGGTAGAATTGCCAGAAATCGTAATATGTTGAGATATTGTGTTCCTGAGAAAAGTCTCAATCGGCACAACCACAATTCACTAACCGTTTTGCCACTACAGAACCACTTTTCGAAAACAGTCAAAAATAACGATATTCTGGATTTCTCTAAAAATGACTGAAAACGTGATATGTTGTAGATATTGTTATCCTGAGAAAAAGTCTTAATAAGCATAACCACAAATCACTTACCGTTGGCCACTATTTTTGGAAACAGTCGACGATAGTGATATTCTGGATTTAGATGAAAATGATTAAAATTTTGATATGTTGTAGATATTTGGTTCCTGAGATAATCTCAATGGGCAAAACTGTAAATGACTGACCGGTTGGCCAAGACAGAGCCACTTGTTTGAAAACAGCCGAAGATGTGTAAATTTTGGATCTCGGTAGAAATGATTGAAACCGTGTTATGTTGTAGATATTTTGATCCGGAGAAAAAGTCTCAATTTGCACAACAATCCAATACTGACAGTTTGGTCACTTCTGGACCACGTTATCTGAAAACACCAGAAGGTAGGTATTCTTGATTTCGATGGAATTGCTTGAAACCGTGACATGTTGTAGATATTGTGATCCTTAAAATAAGTCTGAATGGACACAACTACTAATCACTGACCATTTTACAACTAAGAGGCAACATTTTTCAAAAAAGAGGAGAAGATAAGGAAATTCTGGAATTTTGGTGGAATTGTATGAAACCCTGAAAAGTCCTATCCCACAACCCGGAAAAGGGATAGGAAGAGCCCCGCAAACATCATTTAAGCATAGATGACATTCCGATATTCATCTTGCGGGAGAACAGAAACCCTGGAAAGCCTTAGACGACTTTTCCCAGGTTCAACACATCTACAACATATCACAGTTTCAATCATTTACACCAAAATCAAAAATATCGTCATACTCGGCTATTTTCAAAAATCTGGACTTGTAATAGCCAAACAATCAATAATTCATGGTTGTATCCATTAAGGGTTTTTTCTGACGATGAGAAGATTTACAACATATCATACTTTTACCCTTTCTTACCGAAATCCAGAACATCGTTATACTTGGCTATTTTCTAGAACGTAACCCTGTGGTTACCAAACGATTAGTGATTAGTGGTTGTGTCTATTAAAACATTTTCTCAGGATGAATATATCACGGTTTCTGTCAGTTTGACGAAATGGACAATATCACTGCTTTCAAAGAAGTGGCATTTCAGTGGCCAGACGGTCAGCGATTGGTGGTTTTGCAAATTAATATTTTTCTCAGGATCACAATATCTACAACATATCGCGGTTTCAAGCAATTCCACCGAAATCCAGAATGCCGGTAGCTTCTGCTTTTTTTAAAAGAAGTGTGCCCATAGTGGCCAAACGGTCAGTGGTGGATGGTTGTACAAATTGAGACATTTTCTCAGGACCACAATATCTACAACATAATATGGTTTGAGTCATTTTTGCTTAAATCCAGTGTCCTGTTAACTTCTGCTCTTTTTAAAAACGTGGCAGTGTAGTGGCCAAACGGTCAGTGATTGGTGGCAGTGTCTATTGAGACTTTTCTTAGGATCACAATATCTGCAACATATCACAGTTTCACTCATATTCATCGAAATCTACAATATCACTAACTTCAACTGTTTTCAAAAAAGTGGTTCCGTAGTGGTCTGTAGTCAGTGACTTGTGGTTCTGCTCGTTAAGACTTTTTCTCATTAACACAATATCCCAACATATTACGATTTTTATGAATTCTACAAAAATCCAATTTTCATAAGGATTGTGGGCGGTCCTTTTCATTTCGAAGGGAGCCATTCCCCTTAATCCCTTTTCCCATAAAAAAGACAAAACACGTATTTCTTACTTTGAAGTCATTTTTACGTCGGCAGAGTTTCCCTCCTTTTATGTCGTCGTTTTAATCAAGGAGACTCTTTTTGAAAAGGTACCGTTTGGCCCCGTTAACCCATTCTCCAAAAGAAATAAAAAATGCATGTCGATTTATTTTCAGTCTAGTATATGTGTGCTGAGTTTGAAAAAAAATCTGGTGATGAGAAACCCTTGTGAAACTAAATACTTTAGACTTTCACTTTTTGCACTTGCCTGGTTTTTGTCCCAAAGTCTTCAATTCAAGAAGAAGAACACTGAAGAAGCAGTTGAGGTTAAATGTATATCATGGCAGTCAAGGTGGAACACAACGAGCCCTGCGAGGCTTCTAACCCGTTCCTACTTCTTATACTACTACTACAGCTACTACTACCACTACTACTTATACTGTGTATTCCTATAGCAAACCTCCACAGGTAACATAAATAAATCACTTTTTTGAGTATTATTTTCATCTTATTTTAATGAAGTATGTGTTACAAAAATTTAAAAAATAAAATATAAAAATAAAAAATTCTTGGTCAGAGTTTGCAAAGCAATTTTAATTTCTAACCCATTGCGCTAGTACGCTCGGCCACAAAGACCGTCAGTAACAGGCACTTCATTTCTGCTATATTTATGCTACGTGGCGAGAAACGGATAACTCCAACTAACCACAACCGTGTATTATATATGATATGAGTAAGGTCGAGCGTCATAAAAAAATATGCTTCTGAACATTGGTGAATTTGTCTATGTTTTACTTTCAAGCCATCCTTGTTCATTTGTTTCTGTTTACTTACCTGAGATGAGTATCTCTAAGTTAAAAAAGAACTTGAGGCATTTCTGGATATTGATATTTGTAATTGTAATAATAGCAATATGACTTATACTACTACTTGACTTTCGAGACACATCCTGAGATTTTAGAGAAGCTAACTACTGGACATTTTTGAATCACTGCAATATATGAATTATTAATTTAAAAAAATTGAATGTAGCTATGTGTGTCTAATCAGCACGAGCAAACTGCATCCAAATGAAATTAATTTTGGTATTAGTTAGGCCTTAACCCAAACTGGGACTTTATCATAATCCTTTAATTATAATAATATCCTAAGGGATAGTGGGGATCTGAATTTTTGCGAAAAAATTTGAGTATCTCACAAGCCGTTAAACTTACGGAACTAAAATTAAGTATATTAACTCTTTACTGAAAATGAACAGAACGTCTCCTGGCATTTTTTAAATTACCCTTTATGGTGAGGAGCACCATTTTCTACATACGGTATATTGATGAATTCTTTTGTAAAAATAATCGAAAACGATCGATGTTAGTTCAGAAACAAATTCAGAAAAAAATTAAGAAACAAAAAATACTCTGATCTGCATGATATATCCATATATGCTCACATGCGCTTTCTAGTATAATAATTGCTGAAGCTTGTTCATTATTTGGAGCGCTTAGAGCACAGAGCAATCAACCCACAAAGTTGTGAGAAAAATATACATAAAATTTGTAATGTAAAGTTCTGATTGTGGGTTGATTTATGACTTTTAGAAAGTTCATCCGTTTTTCCACTGAAAAGTATCGATGATTAACAAGGAAATAATTAGAACACTGTAATTTAATTAAAATTCATCGTAATTTTGCACAAACTCCGATTAGTTACACTTTCACAAAGTGGTTTCAAGACAATTGTAAATTCCTTAGTGGTAAAGAGGAAGCCAAGGATCATGTGTCAGAGTTGGTAGCGATGTCTTTTGGAAGGACAGTCGTTCATGTTGGGTGGTGGGTCAGAATGGGTCACGTTGCTTAGTGAGTCATGATGGGTCATGGGTCAGAGTGGGTCACGGTGTTGGATGGGTCAGTGAGTCGTGAGTCAAGTTTCCATTGATCCACGCCATCTCTGGTCAAATCTGCAAAACCAAACCAAACAGAGAGCAATACGATCACACAAAACGCTCAACATCTTAGCTATTCATAACACAAGTATTATGTAATCGGAATAACTTTAGTATATCCACAAATCATCATTTGTCATATTTTCCCGAAATAAGTTATGACTTTTCCAACCACCTGATACTTTAAATGTTGTTAATACGTAGAGCTCATTAATCTCATCACTCATTCACTTACTCTCTTATGATCATCTAAACCTTTAGAGTACTTCCCTTAGATACAGAAAGGTGAAATGTAGTGATGTGCTTACTTTTATTCCAAAATTATATGGCGAACACATTTTCTTTGATAGCAAACGGTCATCGTCGAATATACAAGGTTAAAGAAGCACTCTGAATCGCAAAATTAAAAAGACCTCAATGTTTCATCCTTTTACATGCTACGTCTCCTTTATTGCCTTAGTGGTGAAGTCGAGAGAACACTCGTCTTCGGATCGTAAGGTTGTTGGTTCGCGCCCACGTCGTGGTACTTTTTTAAGTGTTTTTAGACTCGCTGTAATGTAAACAAATCACGCATAGATGTCATTTAACATATTGTGGGGGAGTAATTATCTGGTTCGTTGGCGTTCCGTTTAGTCTCTGCCCCTGCTGGAACGCTGTTGTTATAATTTAAGAAACGAAAGTAGGGATCGTCGCTGCGGGACATCTAATTTTTGCCGAGAGAATCCTAGTTCCCATCGCATTTCCACCGAAGCCTTCAGCACGGGATAGCTTGAGTTTGAGGTTGTTTACATTATGAGTTTTCCTTCTCTACCTTTCACAAAAACTTCCATACAAAATAACATAATTAACAGAAAAAAATAATAAAAAGTACGTTTGAGTGTTCGAGCCACAGATCATGTCTTCTAGAACCAACGGTTAGAGAGTTTTATTTCCCCAATTTGGAGTAACCTGGATAAAGAGTTGAACTCGATAATCTGCAATATTCATTACTGGCTCGGAAAGAGTATAATTATAAAAAAAAATACTCGAAGAGATATATTTAAACTGTAGTTTCACATAACATTAGCCTTGATGTTCAAGCCGGACGTTAAACTTTCTCATATCTGAATGCTGCAACAACATTCACTAATATTACTTCAATCATGCATTTTCAAGAATTTACTTTGATAATTTAGATTTGAATTATATTGACAATCGTTTATACATAACACTCTCTATTTTATTATGACCGAAACGAAAGTTTAAAACATTAAAATGGTAAAAGTGTGCAATTTGCTTAAGACACTTCACACAAAGTTTTCCCTCTCTTAATACACAGCGATGTCTTAGAGTAGGTGGATAAGCGTTAGTTTCAAATTCCGGTGGTCCTCTGTTCGATTCTCGTCGGGTAATTAAAGAAAACTTTATCATTTTTAATACTGATACTTCTAATGTAAAATAACATAGAAAGTATTTAATTTATCTTAGTCTTTGTGTTGATATGATTTTCTTCAGTGCACTCGCAAAAGCGCAGTGACCTCCAAGATGACGTCAGCAATGTAACGTGTTTTGTAAACAATTGATAAATACGTACGGCACATCGTTAGTATAGGTCCAAAATACGACTTATCAAAAAAAGCTTGCAATTTCACAGAAGTTTCTTATGTTTCTACCACTTCTTCTTCTACTACTTCTGTTTATGTTTATGTAATTCACCATTTCAGATATGTTCCATATCAACAAAAATACTTCAAATTGAATAATCAGAAACTTCAAATTCCAAGAGCTTCAGATATCCGCTGATCTTATTGGCCGATACAGATAGGGCATCAAGAGTCATATCCTATATATAGCTTAAAGAAAAGGCCAAATATTGTCAAATATTGTAACCGAGAGTGCTGGCGCAACATGCTCATAACGGAAATAGATTTTGGCTTGGGTTCAAACCCTGCCCAAGGAAAGCTTTTTTAGTTTTAAGTTTTCATAAGCTTTTTCCTTAAAATAAGATTGAAAATAGTAAGTTATTCAAAAAAGTGATTTACCGATTATTTTTTAAAATTTTCATAACATTTTTTATTAAAATAAGCTTGCAGTTTTACTATATGGATTCATAGTAAATTAGCAGTAGTAATATTAGTAGTAGTATAAGTAATATTAGTAGTATTAGTAGTGGTGGTAGTAGTTGTAGTAATAGTAGTAATAGCAGTAGTAGTAGTAACGGGTGTGAAGTTCCGCAGGGGTTGCTTAGGTTCTGTTTTCTTGACTAAACTTCTGTTTCGGTACATTTTACATTATCAACTTCAAACAGCTGTCTAGAGTAGCGACCGAAGAATAATACGCGGTAGTGCGCGATTTCTGATACTCTTGGGACCGGCGTAAATACATTCGGCTTTACTTCTTTAGAAATTAGAAGTTACGATGAGGAAGAATAGTACTAATGTAAATCAGGAGCAGTTAAAAAATTATCGGTCTTGACTCATCCGATCCTATCGACCCTACCCGACCCGAGCTGACCCAATCAGACAACCCGACCCAAGCTGACCCGATGGACTGGACCCGATAAGGCGACCCGAATAACCCGACCCGACAACCCAACCCGAGCTGACCTCACTCACGCGACCCGATAACCCGACCTGAGGAGCCTGGCCCGACAACCCGACCCGAGCTGAAATGACTGACCAGACCCGACCCGTTTGAGAGCACTACGTAATGACACTGGGTGAACGACAAAAATGTACTCCTATTGGGAGTTAAACCCGGACCACGTGTACTGAAGTCTTACACGTTAATCACTAGCTAGATCAAGCGGGGGATTTGTATATGCATTTTAGGGAATATTTGGCACTTTTAAGGTTTGGTTGTTTCTTTTTATAACTGATATCAATGTCCGACTGGGAGAAATTTTTTTCTTGCTTTAGTTTTATGTGACGAAATTTGTCTTCAAGGTCAGAGTTCTCAGCTGCTCGGAAGGCAGGGGGTCTTCTCGGAAGGCAGTAGCGAGAGTCTCTTGGCGGAGACAAAAGGAAATCGTTTAACTACAATGATAAGGGTTGAGGAAACGGGAGAACACCTGTGATTTTTCCCAACCCTTCAACTTTCATTCTAAAATAGGTTCTAATGATTCCGCGCCACTTTGATTTTTCTTTCTCGGTAATTAAAACGTATTTTACAGTATATATACTTGCAAGTAAAATGATACATAATATGAATTTTGCAATTTAAAATTTAAAAATACAGTATGATAATTAATTATAAAGTACTAATTTTATTTCATCACTTTCAGCCCAACAAAGAAATTCAAACAATTCGCACCCTGGGTCTTGGTCATCAATACTGCGTCTTATTCTTTGTTTTGACAGTCAAGTCTTGGTGCTTAATTTCGTAGTCTTGGTGGTCTTTCATGCTATACAAGAGCCAAGAATGCTAGCCTCATCAGCACAAATAAAGACCTAATGTGATTTTGATTATGGTCTTTCATACTATACGGAAAGCAAGAAAATATGCTCATCGCTACTTAGTGATCACCAAAACAAGGCTAAGAGCAAGATTACTATGCACTTAATCTTGTATATCCAATCTTTATCTTGTTCTTGTATCGATGTTCTTGGGTTTGGTGAAATGAAATGAAATATTCAGTTTAAGGTCCCTCGATTGTGCACAGAGGCTAAGAGAGATGGTGACCATGAGAAATTAATAAAATGGTGGAAGGAAGAAAGTGGGAGGAACAGGAGAACCCCGAGAAAACTCACTACACGGCGTTTCTCCACCACAAAGCCCACTAACACCACGCACCAGAGGTGAATTCTCTCCCATTGAGCCACCGCGGCCCCGCTTTGGCTTGGCCTTCCATATCCAATCTTTCTTTTGGCCTTGCTTAAACAACTTCTAGTTTTGTTCTAAATCCAGACTCTATATTGGCGTAGATATTAATATTACAGTCGATTGGTAAAATGAACCTTCCACATTGAAAAATTAAAGTACACACAAGTACAAAAATAAGCATTTACCATAAAAACACTAGCTGCAAGTGTTCAAAATACATTTATGGTTTCTATAAAATCAATTGAAAGTAGTTATTTTCAATTAGGCAACTAGTGAAAAACAGCAGCTTTCGACTCCAGCCGAGTTTAAGCTCAGCCTAAACTCAGTTGACCAAAGTGAAGTGACCCGAGTGACCCGACCCGAGCTGACCAGATAACCTGATCCGAGTGACCCTACCCGACGACAGGACCCGAGCAGACCCGATAACCCGACCTGAGCTGGCCCGAATGATCCGACCCGACCCGACCCGTTTGAGAGCACTAGTCTCTGGGGACTAGTTTGAACCACACTGCAACGGAACTTGAAATAAGTTATATGACACCATAAACTATTGTACATAAAGATTTTCAATACCAAAACTGTCTCCAGTTTGGATGTCAGGGGTACTAAGAGAACAACAGATGGCTGCATTCCTCAAGATCAATCTCATACATTTCTTGTGGTACTTCACACGAGTTGGGTTCTTGAAAGACTATATTTCCACTGATGAAATCACAGTAAATTAAAGAGTAAACATGACATCAGTTATTGGAAACATATCTCTTCGTCAAGAAGAGTAGACAACTGGACTCCGATGTCAAAGTGATGTTGATATTATTCTTCAGTTATAGTGTTCCAGTTCTCAATCACTTTATCGTGTAGACTGAGCGATTTAACACTGAGCAGCACTATGACGTTATGAAAAACGAGATGAGATAATCGATGAGACGATGAAACAAGTGCATTGGTCTATTTTTACTAGGTGCTATCCCACTACAAGAAAATGCACTTCTTTACCTTGCTATAAATACTGTGTAATATGGACAATATTGCGGAAAAATGTTAGGAATATTTTACTCGTTCAATTACAGCCATGACATCTCCTAGCGTAACCATGACTCTATATGGAATTCGTGTTACCTTTTGAGGCACAACTGAGGCAGCCTTCAATTGGTGCCCACAGAAGACCTAAGAATTCTGGTGCAGCGCTGCAAAACTGGAAACTGCCTCAAGAATAAAGGAGAATAAGCTGAACTCTAAAAAAAATTCGGGCGGGTTATTTATTGACCTACCAAATCGTTGAACATTAAGAAAGGAAACTCCTCTGTGAAATAACTAACATAATAAATGACTATTTTTTAAATCCATAATTATAAGTCACAAGTTTTGTGTGACAGTTAGATTTAAAGTTTCTCTGTCATATGACTAAGTACCAGTTAAAGTATTATTCTATATAAAAATTACTATTATTCCAGTTTTGCAAGTTACTATTATTACTTCATTAATACAAGTTACGAAATGGAAGGAAGATGCATAATAAAGTTCAACGCAGTTCCAGAAAAGCTCCACAAAATAAATGTCGCTTCAACACTGGATATGATTGGTAAGATACTTCATTTTAATTTAATATATGTTTGGAAAATAAAAATTTCATTGCTCAAAATATTATAAATGAACATTAATCAAACAAACAACCAATTACCAAGTTAACCTACTCGAGATATCTAGCAACTTGGGAATTCATGTCTATATTTATGGTAGTTAAACACTCTTTCCAAATTAATTTATTCAAAGTACAATTACTTTATACAATTGGAAACTACGAGGAAAGTCACATAAAGCTAGATTTTAAGATTTTATTTGAACAAACAAAAATAATTCTACTCTTAAAGAAAGAAAATAAACCTGTTTATAACTACTTGTACGCATTTTCATCTAGTTCATTATTACCCTTGACTCGCTGTCCTTCCAGTGCTTCTTCGAGCATGTCAAACAAATTTTAGACATACTACAATATCTATTAACTTTAGCAAGGATTTCGAGAGTGTTTGATGATGTTTCAATTTTCCCATGTATAGACGTATTTTCTTGCACTGTCGTGCAAAATCGGTACTTTACATATTAGAGTGCGTTGTCGTTTTCTGCGAAATCATGAATACAGGCAATGGCCTCAATTGTTATTCACCCGCCTGTTATAGTGTAGTCTAGAACAGTATGAAGTATGTATATCATGCTCGTTCATAGTGTACTGAGCAAACTGTTTCTTCGAAATGTAGACGAACGTCTGATTCTTCCGTCATATCTATCAAAATCCAGACAAAGCCACGTTCACCTCTGATCATTCCCAGAAAATCTTCATTGAAATTCCGTTTCATCTTGGATTTTCTCTCGTAGAACAATAGTAATTTTAAGTTTCTCGTAGTTTTTTATTAACTGAAATAGTTTAAGACAATATTATATATTTCATCATGATTCATTGTATCAATTAGGATTTTATTTCCTAAAATAAATTATTGTTTAACTTGGGATTATCAAGAGGTCTCTTTTATCAATCTCCGATAAGCCGCTAGAAGACAACCACAGAGAACCAGAAGAGAACCAAGAGAATCAAAATCAAATTGTCCTGCAATCGTTGTGAAGTTGCATGCGGGAAAACATATCAGCTATAATCATATTGCCTGTCAAATATAAACTATATCATGTAATTCTATTTCTCCGGGTGATTCTTGGGTTCCCAAAACTTCATGATCAGCCAGTTCAAAAATGATATTTTATCCTTTTCATGAAACACATTATAAAGTGTTCAAGATCGTGTTTATACACATATTTCCATCGTAGTCCAAGCTCATTCGAAGGTGAACTGCGGCTATGTCCTTCCCCGTGTAGAAATCAAATTGTATCTCTACCTTACACTTAGCGGCGATTCGACAAGAGTCGAAACGTTTTCACACTCGCTACTTCACAATGATTGAAAGAAGATGGATGTATGATCTCCAATGAACATACCTGTATATCGTTTATGAACATTTTTTTCCTTTTGCACGTCCTCTAACCGCTTCCCGGATCTGCCCCTGCTGTTTCACCAACAAGTATTTTCAGGAGATCTGAATTAAACTTCTTAAAACATTAAAGAACATTAATAAAAGGAATTGCAGAACTTTTTCCGGATCGCCTTCAGGTCTCAACGATGAGATGAGCATTATGCACCAGAAGGTTCGGATGTCTCGTGTCAAAATCCTCACGGACATCCAGATGATCGCTCAGACCACGACACAGAAAAAATACTATACATACATGCAAAAAACACATTCAATAACATACCACTGTGCCTAATTATTAAATACGCTATACGTAAAAAAGATGTAGGTGAAAAACAATCATAACACTAAACATTCACAGTTAACTATTTCCACAAATATAGCCCTTTAATTTTCTATCACACATGTATGTGGATGAAATATTATATTTCGGGATTTACCACAAAAACTTTTCGCACACCACTAACTAATGCACATGGGATTAGCATTTGTGGCGTAACACTAAACTAATCCCACCACGTAAGTTTCTAGCTGCTGGGAGAAGAATCCGTAAAAAATCTTGACGGTAGTATTCAGCAGAATAAGTACAGGTAGTCACAATGTATAATTAGGACATTGTCAGGAACCGTTTACTACTTATACGCACTGGGTCAGCGGACCCGGTACTTCACTGAATGGAGACTGATATGGGTTGACCGAGTGTTCAATGTTGGCAGTTCATTTTAAAATGTAATCAGGTTAAGCCACCTGTATGGATATGCAAATTAAATGTTAAAATAATTTGCGTTAATTCAAATTTTACGGGCCACAATGTATAAGGAGAGGGCAGTAGTTCGAACATGAGAACGTGGGGATAAGAAAGGACAGAGCAATATGATGGTGCTGGAAAGTCGTCCAAACATCTAGTCTGCTCTGGCCTGCCAGTATTTCCATAAATAATTGAAGAAATGGCTTAATTTAGTAACAAAGAATTATATAATGTAGTCTTTTCATATTTAGGAGTAAGGAAGAAACACTGAGGATCCAAGTAATACAAATACGATTTTCATACACGTAATTCAGATAATGAATGTTGTCTTTGTTACTCACTAAAATATTCTCACCGGGAAAAAACGTTTCACATATATGTATGGGTGAACGATGAAAGACTCTTTTGTTCTAATTGCCAGGACAAATAGGAAAATGAACCATTTTTTCACACGTAACACTACTGCTGGAATACCATACAAATTTAAAATAAAACGACATGAGAAACAGGATCAAAAGTCTTAAAGCTCTGCTTGTTTACAACTGTTCAGAACGGGTAACAAAATGAAACACACAAGCGTGTTGAAGGGCTATAGAAGAGCGCTTGCAAAAGAGAGTGGGTATTCCTTAAAGGAATGAATACGAAGAAGGCGAGGTTCCCTTGTAGTCTCATGGCTAGAACGCTTGCTTTCGCGTGCCTGATCACAGTTTTAAACCCTGCTGGTAGCCAACAGCCTCAGGTTCAAGACCCGATTAGTGGCTCGGATCCCACATTAAACTGTAGGTTCTGTTTCAGCCTAGATCTGTCATTAAAACAGACGTTAAACGTCCTAACAAAAGCAAACGAAGAAAGTGAAGTAAACACGCACGATGGCAGGTAACGTTTCCAGGCATAGAAGATCTTCCATGCATTTCTAGGGATATTTCTTGCTTGTAATCAAGTAGACCGGGGGTGACATCAACATCTCATGGAAGACAATGCAAACCATCACCTTTACCTTGCACAGAAATCTTCGAGACGAACACTTCCTTCCGTCCAGAACACCATATCTGCTTCTGTAGCATCTGTTGTGATTGCCGAGGGAAGTTATACCACACACAAGTGAAGGAATTAAAGCCGTCCTATCTGATGGGCCCATTTACTCAACGCCAGCTTTTTTGTGATATTACTACTATGAAAGGAACGACCATAAAGGCAAATAATAATAATAATAATAATAATAATAATAATAATAATAATAATAATAATAATAATAATAATAATAATAATAATAATAATAATAATAATAATAATAAACATACTCAGAAAAATCATAATAGGATGTTTGATAAACTGCATATGAAAATATGTGGTCAGAGTAGGTTGATAACGATTTCAGCTATATAATGAAGAAAGTCACTTGAAGCGTGCAAATGTACCTATGTCTGCTGTGACGTATTAGCGTTAGTGAATACACCTTGCCTCCGCACATTTTAACCAGGAAACCAGGGTCGTACTCAACAACATTTTCGGCGATAACTGGATTGGCAGGGCTGGACCTCGTCCGTGCCCATCTCGCTCACCTGACCTCACAACGGTGGTTTCTTTTTGTGAGAAGAGATGAAATGGCTTGTGTATGACACTCCGAGGAACGTGCTGACGACCTCGTTGCTCGCACCAATGCCGCTGTTGGGACCATTAGTGATATGCCACATGTATTTGTGCCTAGCAGACAAGCTATACTTCACCAATGTCATCGTTGTATTGACGTCAGTGGCGAACACTTCCAACAACGTCTCTGAATATTAGTATTTGTGAGCCTTTCTCCGCACTACATAGTGTCCTTAAGTGCGTGATACAAGCTACAAGTAGTGCAAATTCTGGATTTTATTGCTAACTGTTCCCTAATTGTTAATTGCTCCATGTGTCACCTTTCTTCAGGTCATGTTCTTTACTTCCGGACGCTGTTTCAGCGCAAGTGGGACCTGTATGTTTGTTTTATTTATTCTTCGTTGGAATGTGCACTGTGCGAGTTTGCGGTTTCATTTTCCTATATTTTGAGTGCTTAATATTGACCCAGAAAGATTTGGGACGTGCTAACATGCTGTTACTTTCAATTTGTATCAGAATTTAAACCACGTCTACTAGAACAATTTAGATCGTTATTTCCCATGTTTTGAGTTTGGTACAATGTTCCAAACGAAGGGAGATCATGGATTCCATTGTGTTCTATTTACGTTGTACCAGAATGTGGCCCATGTTTGTTAGAACGTATTACAGTTATTCTCCTATGTTTCGAGTGTGGAACAGTGTGCTAGCAGAAGTAGGGCATGGATAAAATTGTGTTCTTTTTACGTTGAACTACAATACGAACAAAGTCTAATAGCAGAGTGTACAACGTTATTTACCTTTTTTCGCACGTGGGACGGTTTCCCGTCAGTAATGGGACATGATGACATTTGTCCCTTAGCTATATGTTGATACCAACACACATTTTCCACATTCCAATATCGATCATGAGAACCCACTAGTGACATTTATTTAGATTCCCTAGTTTCTCTGAGTCCCCTTGCACAATTTCAACTTGGCCTCAGTTGTTGCATCCTTATTGGTAATCAATCGTGCACATCACATAGCATCGGTTTGAGGGAATATAATTGGTGAGTTGGCAATGGCTTTAATGATCTTTATTCTTTCCTTATATTTATGACGTTTGGAACTAGTATTTACTGAATCTGAGTGCATCTGTGAGCATTTTTCATTAAGTGTTTCCACACGTGTAAATCACCATGTTTCATCTGTTGTGCTCTACCGACACTTCAGATATCTTTCTAGAGTATTTGACTACAAATTCGCTACACTTAATTCACAGAACATCACTATTGACCTTAGCCAGATCGCACCCGTAGCTGGCGATTATGCAACCACACACAACGGGAATGAAGTTGTACGCCATTTTGTATTTATTCAAGATATCGACTTAATACAAAAGAATTATTTTACGTGCTAGAAACTCTATCAATTAATATCCATTTACACTAATTTTAATTTGGCAGATTATCCGGGACGTTCCTTTGAGCAATCCCTTGCGAGTGTATGGTAGGATTGTGAAACATGCATAATTCCATACAGCAGGTATTACCTCTTCAGTTATTTTTTACCTGCTCTCTTTACGTTGGATAGTTTCCGAATTATTGGCGTCCGAAATTCCTTTTCCCACTCTTTATATATAGATGGTGATCAGAAAAATGGAACACCTGAACGAAATTGCAACTTACCAGATTAATATGGTGTCGGGCCACCTTTCGCCTTCAGAACAGCCTTGATGCGACGTGGGATGGAGGCATAGAGGTCGTGAATGGTAGCAAGTGGAATTTTACACCATTCCTCGTGCAGGGCATTGGCCAGTTCTGTGAGAGGGGATGCAGGTGGAAATCGTCGCCGGAGTCGTGTTTCCAAGACGGACCACAGATGTTCAATTATGTTGAGATCTGGGGATTGGGCGGGCCAGGGGAGGTGTTGAACTTGATCCCAATGTTCCTCAAACAACGCTGCAACAACGCCAGCTGTTTGAATGGTGCATTGTCATCCTGGAAGATGGCGTCATTGTCCGGGAACAACATCCGGAAAATAGGATGCAAATAGTTTCCTAAAATTGCGACACAATCGTTGGCAGTGATTTGTCCGCTATGTGTGACCACAGGACTCAATGAAAAACATGGTATGGCGGCCCACAGGATCACCGAGCCGCCGCCATGTTTCACAGTTGGGTGGAGACACTGCAGATCATAAGCTTCTTTGGGCGTTTTCCACACATAAACACGGCCCGTGGTAGGGAATAGGGTGAAGGATGACTCATCCGACCATATCACACGTTTCCAGTCCTCAACGGCCCAAGTTGCATTGTCGCGGCACCATTTACGGCTTGCGAAAGCGTTATGGTCCCTGATGAGCGGTTTGGCCCGTGCAACACGATCCCGTAATTCGCGGCGGACTGTGATTGTCGAAACAGGGTGGGGGAGGTGCTGATTGAGTTCCTCCGTTACTTGCTCCCCAGTGGCACGACGGTTCTGCGTGACAATGCGCTTTAATACCCGGCGTGACCTGTCACTCATGATTTTCTTCCGCCCACTGTCCCGATTCCCGATGTGGTTTTCCCGTGTGTTGTGTAGGCCGTCATCACCTTCGACACTGTCCCACGCCACACACCTAACACAGTAGCCACTGCTGTCACACTCACTCCACATAACCGCGCACCAACAATTTGCCCTCTTTGAAAATCTGAGAGGTCTCCCATTTTACACTACCTCCGTCTGCTGCAGCCACTGGACACTACTGTTCCACTGCGCCTGACGTAGTATGGAGACCGGCCTAACACACCAATACCAGCGGACCGGCGCTGCGGGCGCCACGACACCACTGAGAACCCATACATCTTACGTGTTGCCAACTACGGGGGTTTCCATTTTTCTGATCACCATCTGTGTATATATATATCCTTATTATAATTCTCTAAGATACTATGACGAAAGAATAGTGCATATAAAATACTCAATGTTCATTATAATATACTACGTAATACTGTTACAAATATTACAAAATAGTAATCTGAAAGTTATTCCGTGTTCTTTCGTTTTACCATAATGTTTTGGATAGAGTAAAAACAAAAGAAAGAAATGAAAACAATAATGAAATAAAATAAATTTAAGCACAGTACTGGAGAGAAAGTGTACAAGTTGCTGTACGTAGGAAATATCTTTAAAATCAAAAATCTTCTGGGGTTTCTCTCTTTAAAATCAGAATAAAGGTATGTTAGAACATATTGATTTTATTACTGGTTCTATTGTAAATAGTCCAAGGATATAAATTGCAGCATTGTGTCTTAGAGCTCTTCAAATAAGAAAACACTGAAGAACATACTGATGAAGGTGCTAAAAATGGAAAATTTGAAATGGAAATCCCTGGAAATTATTTTCCAAATCAACACAAATTCATTCAGTTTATATTATTTAAAACCATACAGTATAACAAATACTATAAACCTATATGGTAATTGGAGTCTTAAATTAGTGATTGCTGTAATATTGAAAAAATATTATATCTGAAATATCTTATATAAATCATAATCAGAAGCCACCCTCAAGCATAAGAGAAACGCATAGCCTTGTTGATTCATATTTCAAAGAATTTTTTCCACAAAATGTAATATATGTTGTGAAACATAAAACTTAAGATATAATACATGCCAGAGTGAAAATTCATAACGCATTTTTTTTAAAATTTGGGAAAGAAGTAAATTGAGAAATGTTGTCGCAATAGAAGCCGAAAAAGAAATGTATATTGAGAAATACAATTTATGAAAACTGGAAAGTGCAATGAGGATCAGTTACTCCTCTGTGCAGGGGAATCTTTGATTAGCTTATATCCGTCGTATCTGTATTAACGTCTAGCCAATCCAGCAGTCTATCCCCAACTTCAACAGTCTTTGTGGTTCCTACGTTCCACAATTGCGTATAAACTTCCGTTTTAGTTCTATCCGTCTGAGCCACCTCTTTTTCTGCAAATCTTTTTTGTTCTGCTTCACCAGTCTGTTGGTTTTGTGACTTCGCGTTTATTTTCGCAGATCTATACTTTCTAGAAATGTCTTGAACGATATTGCAGGTGAGATCATTGATTAAACATTGCTAATTTTAAAGTAATGCATCGTTTTCACAATCCTCTCCTATGCAATCTGATCCATTCTAAAGTCATCGACTTTTTTAAAGCAGCCCTCCTGACTATGTCTGACCCGAGAACCTTATCATTATACATGTTATCCTCAAGTCAATACATTATAATCGACCCTCTAAAACAAAGTATTCAAAACCACTTGGAAGTATTCAAAACCACTGCTCTCACGGCAGTGATGAAACAGCGGGCACAGAACGATTACAAAGTAGTATATTAGTTCATTTTGGATAGTGTCACCGACTCCTTAATCAAAATTTGTGAATTGCAGGTCGGAAGTATGATTGTACTAAAACGCTTTTTTGTTCAAGCTATTTGCCAGCACTGTAAGGGGATCCTAAATGTTTATAATAATCATATGCTATGTCACGATAGCTCCAAATTACTTCCGTGAAATTAACTTATTTCTAAACTTCATCTAAGTTTGTATTTTGATCAGAAAATTGACATCTTTCTAGTAAGCGTACGTGAGATGGTAGTTTGTTTATGTCATTGGTTAAATTATTACCCTGACATATTTGCTAAACCTTTCGTGCAATATTGATTATATTTTTATGCGACACTATACACATTTTAAAACTTTGGGACAACATAAATTGTCAAAAGTTTGACATTTTAATTTTGGTTGCTTTTTATTACTCAAACTGGATCTCAGCAACAATCTCAGCATATTTCTTCACCAGTAATAAGCGACAAATGACCAACAGCTCTTATAACATCATCCATCCTTCGGTATTGAGGTACGTATAACAAAGAGTTGAAAAAACACCATTTTTGTATATCCAGATAGGAGTGCTTGATCCGATGAAAGAAATCTCCCGACTTATTCCCATCACTCAGAGAGCTGCATAACTTCTGGCAGCTGAGTTGATAATCGGTATCAAGTCTTAGAATAATACGTTTCCATCTTATCTACGATAGAATTATTGGTATATCTTTCTCGTCTACATTGGACAAACACTTTTCTGAGCTGTGGTTCCTTTCCATGCTTTTCGGTGGAGCTCATAGAACATGTTGTTGGCTGGTGGCTGCAAGACCCATTTTTCAATGTTGTCTCATCATGACAAAAATTCCCAAATCAACGACGTTTGGTGCGTTCATTCAACACTTTTAGCTCAATACTGTGTTGCTGTTTTTCGTGGTTACATGCAGAATGTTCCAGTTTGAACTAGTAAAGGAAAATCATTTGAAGTGCCTGTTACCTATACGTTACTTTCGCATGACAATATACATAATGCCCTCTGAGTGACTGGTCATAACCGCAAGCTTTATAAACAGGTAGCAGTTCTTAACGCCATATGCATGACTTCGGTTCATCTATTGGTTGCGTTAAAGTGGATGACTTCTCACCAGATGTAAAAATGGATATTTCAATCACCCCAACCTAATAGATAAATTGGTACATTGAACTTTATTTTTTGTTTACATTTAGTGTCACTTCTCAGCAATGGACTATATGTGACCTTGGCTTACAGCTTAAGGTGTGCCTTAAATGCTCACCCACCGTGAATAGAATCCAGAATCATGCATGAAGCGTGAACTTGCTATCTGCAAAACCAATGGCGTGAACATATGTAGTGTAAGTTAAAACCTAATTGATTGATTTATTGAGTGATCAATGGATGGATAATACATTTAGAAAGTTGGTGTGAATGTTAATTCGCCATGTTTAGATAATTCACAAAGAATATGTGAATACTGTACGAAGTCAAGAATATTACTTCATAAATACTGTTTGTTATAACAAATCCTAGGATTTCTGGTGGAAGAAAAGTACTGAAATAATTGAGTAAAAATGAAAAAACATACTATTTTGGAGGAAAATTAGAGGAATTTACACAATCTGAATTAGTATTTATACTATGTCATAAACATAGTTCTAATATTTTGAACTCAACCTATATATCTAGATATTTGGACATTAAAAAGTTTTGAACATTGTGGAATGTTCACAAAAATCAAAAATTACACCTTCGATGTCTTAACACATCGTTCTTTGTTCCGCATTGCGAAAAGTGCTATGGATGAGAAGTTTTTGAACAATCACTCTAACTCTTAACTCTTATTTTAAACAAGATAATTTATGATTTATTTCGCTTCAGCAAAGGGTAACAATACTGTATTTTGCAGTTGCAGTAAGTTTCTAAATTATATTATTAGTGTATACATCGTTCTTAATCTAATAAAGGCCAGGATGCTTTCTCTATAATCCAGCTCATAATTTCCTGAGCTTTTGTTTTACTATGATTTTTCACTATGTTGCAACACATTTCAACAAAATACCCGCTTTCTTGTTAACAAAGAAAAATGCAATTAACCAACGCTAATATTGGAGAGGGACTAGATATATATATTGGTACAATATGTATGGATATCGAATGAAAACTTAAAATTTAGTGCTCTTTGATGAGAACCTCTTGATTAGTTGGGGAAACTACTTTTTAGAACAATTTGCTGACCATAAATTATGAGATTGTAACTAACTTGAAATCATTGTTTCTGCACCCTCCAACAAATTGTGCAATTAAATGGAACATGAAAATTCCTAGTCCTATTTATAACTTTGATAAAACTAAAAACATACTTTTTATTTCATTTCAGTTGATCTCGGTGGCATCATGTCGCTTTTCCTTGGATTCACAATGATGACAGTGGTTGAAATAATTTACTATTTTATTCTTCGTTTCTGCATTAATTTCATAAAAATAAGTGCAGTTCATAAAAGCACGTTCCAACATCGCAGTTGAAAAAGTATATCACTCATCGTCAATATGTTGCACAACACAAAGACTTTGTGTGCTTCTCGGCAAAATTTACTAAAGAATTTGCCAGTAGTGTAAGTAATACTTAACTATTGAGAAAAGTTTTTCCCAAGTTGATGTAAGTTATTCCAACACTATGTATACTTAGAAATCTCTTTATTGTGTCTGAAGACGTTTTCATAAGTATTAACCTTTTAGACAACTTCCCTTGGGTTTTATCATTGTATTTTAATAGTGTATCACAGTTCTTTCTACTAATTTTGAATATTTTAAAAAATATATATCAATTATCAACTAATGTATTTGAATAACTATTTCTTGAAGAATGCTCTACAATTATTGAAATTCAATCTAGAAATGGTATGGCAATATTACAGAGTTTTGTCTGAAAGTAGGTTATGTAAAGCATAACTATTACATCAGTTACTTTAGTTTTCAAATTGTATATGTCAAAATTTAGAATTGAATGTCTCTCTTTTCACAACTTGTAACTTCGTTTCACAGATAACTGTTCACAAATGTTGTTAGTATATAAATTGTTAAGTAAATATGAGTTGTTCACAAGGTCTCTCTAGCTATACAGAGAGTAGAGTAAAAGGGGATAATTCCATACCTCCAAATTACAATAAAAGTTGTCATGATATGTAAGCACTGAGAAGTAAATGTATTAGGAGATAGAAAAATCACAGCTTGTGTGTTTTGGAAGCCTTTTCAAGCGTTCGCTCCTGACATTAAAAGGAACATCTATGCATTTTCATTGTATATTGATTACTTATGAGTTAATTGGGACTCGGCAATGAAGCTATTTATAATTAGAAGCTTTTGAAGCAAAACTCTTGCGTTTATGAACGTATCAACTTCCTATGATTTACAACGTGTCTCCTAAATTCTCCTCACAAGTTTCTTCAAGACATGAAAGTATCCTCTTCTAAACTTACCCATTGATTAGAACCTGCAATATGTTTCTCCTTGAATAAACTTCTTATCTCCCATATCTCCTAAATTATTCTTACTTGTGTACAAAAACGTGGGCTACATCTAAAATGTAGTTAATTCATTTCCTTATATCTATAATACTTCAAAATTTTCCTTATTTTGCTAATGTAAGTATTACACCAGCCTGTGAAATAAAAGGTTTTTCTCCGGCTAAAGCTTGAAGAGATGATTTAACCTAATTTAGGTGTGCTGATTTCAAATATCAAAACCATTTTTTTCTATGACGTACAGGTTTTTTGCTATTTCAAATCCAATTTTTTTATATTATTGTAATTTCGATAGAAAACACCATCAAGAAAATATGTGTAATTTGAATAGGACATGATCAAATTGCAACGAATATACAAAACACTACTTTATGTAACACGTTAATTTGTAAAAGGTATAAATCTCACCAGAAGAATATTATATTTTTGCCTATCACATACACTTTACTACTATATGAAATCATTTTTATACTGTTTTTTTTTTTTTTTTTTTTTTGTAACACAAAGTTCATTATAATAGACAATATCTGCAATATGAATAAAACATGATCAAATTGTAACGAATATACAAAAAGCACTACTTAATACAATATGTTTTTGCTGAGCTTTGATGTGAATGAATGATGTGTTGATTTGCGTTTCTGTTTCTGAGTAGCGTAATTTCGCACTAGTCACCAACAGTAGTCTGACATCATGGAGACGTCCCATAGCTCTTGATAACTTCGTTCCATTTCTTTTATGTCTTGATGTTTCTCGCTGAATGCTCTTAAATTTGCAGGAAAATAGTCCAGATGACTGTGCAGGAATTATAATTATAAGCTCATGTGGCAACCTAGTTTCTGGAAGTTTTACAGCATGGTTCGGACAAGCGTTTTTAGTTGTCATCTTTAACATTATCCAGAAATTTGCTGGAAATATCCTTGAATGTTTCCCATACCTGAAGCTGTGTTTCGTTTATCGTCGTAGGGAATGTGGGATCCTTCATAAGCTTCCGAATTTGTAGGCCGTCAAAAGCTCCTTCTTTAATTTTGGCATCCGACAGTCCTGAAAACTTCTGAGAGAGATACTGAAAGCAGGGACTACTTCTATCCAAAATCTTAACATATTGCTTAACAATTTCCAATTTTATATGTAAAGTGGACAATCAGAGATTTTGACGATTTATAATGTTTTGTGTTCGTGGCATGAACTACTTTCCCTTGGGACGCTCAGAAACTAACCAGTGTCTATTCTTGTGATGCACAGAAAGCACGGGAACTTTGTATAAC
Organism: Thermobia domestica; assembly: GCF_964235325.1. NCBI lineage: Eukaryota > Metazoa > Arthropoda > Insecta > Zygentoma > Lepismatidae > Thermobia > Thermobia domestica. Next base: position 244,313,117 of record NC_137456.1, on the reverse strand, counting down.
CTGCTTGCTGTCCCAATCTGATATCGCACACTTTTAAATCACAGTACAGTAACCATCTGTGTTGATTGAATTTCAGTTTCTGCAAAACCACAGATAAATTCTGATAGTTTTCATGAAGAGATGTTGAATGGGCGATAGTTTTCACAAAATGTTGAGTGGGCAACTGGCATTGAAGCAAGTTTATGCCCATTGTACAATAGAACACCTTTGAGACTTCTTTTGCTAGAATCAATAAATAAACGCCAGTCCTTTGCATGGTAAATTATCCAAGACGACGAATGAAGCCGGCAATATCACAGCAAAACAAAGTTCTTTGTTGCCTGAATTCTTCTTCCCGATTTCTGTAATAATATAAATTTGTTCCAGAAAGTAAGAGATCTTTTAAACTTGATCCTAAAATTCCACTCGTTTCTTTAGTGAGGCCTAGGGCACGCACCAAATCATTTAAATCACACTATTATAAAGACGTGGAGTTTTATCTTCAACATCCGGCATAAAGGTATCATCATCACCATCCTACGCACTTGAAGATGGCAAATACACACTCTCTGGTAACTCTATTGGTAGTTTTGGGACAGGAATATTGGGTCCATGTGGTACGCGGGTTATGGCTGATGGAAGGCATGAATACACAATTTGCTTTTTGTTTTTCGTATTGAAACCAAACACTTTATATACACAAAAATGACAGTCATCAACATGATTTCTTTGTTCCCGCCAAAGCATTATGATGCTGAATGACAAAATATTCCAAGTAAAAGCTTTTTATAAACGTCGTAATGTATCGTGTCTAGCCTTAATTGAATAATGGCCACATATATAAGAGAAAGAGTTTGGATTGTTCCCACATTTTCACCTCCGAACAGCACTCCGACTTGCGATTTTCAACAAAAACTCACGGATCGACTTCAAGTGCACGTTGTAACTTGTAGACAAAGGCATGATACATGTTCCCAGAATCCCCTCTCAGACAAAAGAATTTGGCGTCTTCACCTCGTCTTTCACTGCGCATGCGCGAACTACAACTGTAATTCTTGTTGTTCAGATGTTACTTGATAATTACCTAATCCTCTCCAAAACGGGGACATACAATATTTATCTCAGACAATGCCCATACCTGCAATCCATACACCCAATCCAAACCTTATTTATAAAAACGAAGCTCCATTATCATAAACATAGAAAAGACTTGCGACAAACCTGTACGTGATACCAAACAACTGGTTTTTTTTTTTTTTTTTTTTTTTTTTTTTTTACATAAAGACACTAAATCTAACGGATACCAAATAAAATTACTTTTGCCGGAAAATCTCCACATACCGTTGTTACTTATGATATTTAGTACTTTTATTCATAAAAATAACATCTTCATATATATATATATAATACTATATATATGGGCTCAATGTTTCGAAAATTATTAACAGAAAGAATATATATCTTATAATTATAATTTTATTGTCATCATAAACAATTTCCTAAATTGGTTTTTGATTCTCCTTGGCTGTCTTGTTATTAACTGGTAGGGAAACCTGTTGCGGAGTCCTGTTGCTTGGCGCAGTTGTCGAGGTAACTTTTGCCATATATATGGCGAAAGTTACCTTGACAACTGCGCCAAGCAACAACCCTATTTACATTATATATATATTACTTGTTTCTGTTTCAGTTATTAAGCTGTATCAGGGCGGCTTAGAAAACCTTGGTGTTTTCACTCATTGGTGTTCTCAACAACATTCGCCTTATTCGACAATCCCTTCTAGTTGGGGGGCGCAGTGGCTCAGTGGTAGAGCGTTCACCTCTGGTGCTTGGGGTCCCGGGTTCGATCCCAGCCCCCGCCAAGTGAACTTTGTGGTGGACAAACACCGTGCTCGTGGGTTTTCTCGGGGTTCTCCCGTTTCCTCCCCCTTTGTTCATTCCACCATTTCACTCATCTCTCATCATCACCGTCTCCTTTAGCCTAACCGGTATAACTGTGGGATGTAAAACTTAAGGATTTCATTTCATTTTCATCCCTTCTAGATAATTATTTTCATCGCGTTGTGAAATTCATTCAGTGCCTACTGTAGTGGCGAGTACCAGACACGAAAACGCCATGAAAACTACATGCTCCTATATTACATAAGCTATATTCTAACAACAGTGTAGTTCTTATGCGTATATGGGCTTTGTAATCTCCTATTGTAATACCTATAGTGATCTCCATATTTTCTATGTGGAGTGTTATTAGCTAGAACTAAAACTAATGCAGGTTGTCATTGATCTTGCAAACCGAAATTTCCCAAGTGATCCTACTCCTTCTGAGTTGAATGCTCTATAACGAAGCATCGAACGGAGTCTAAGTTCACAGTTGGTCAGTGATTATTATGGAATAGTGTTACTTCTATATTAGTAGCCAGAACTCTTTTCAGCCAGAAGGCATCCGACTGCTAAGTAGCAGAGTCATTTATTAATATTTAATACAAGTTTTCTACTATAAAAAATAATTTGAAATCTTTTCTTTTTATACAAATTGATGATATAACTTTTTTTAAGGAAAACAATTACGCCCAAGTTTTTTTTTTTTTTTTTTTTTTTTTGTAATTCGGGTGTTTATGCGTATCAATTTGATAAGACAATGTCTAACTTTTGTTAGCGCTAACTTGATTATTGTTTGTATTGTATTCAATCTTTTTATACAATTTGATAAAATTAACTTTGATAGAATTGTCGCCACGAATGTACACCCGCAATATATGTACACGTTTGGAGATTTTTACACAACAGAATAAATTCTTTTTTTGTACCCAAAATGCTAAAAATTGAGATTAATTTTAATATCAGAAAGGCTGAACCAGGATACAGCGTTCAATGTACATATTACTTGGATGCTGTTTTTGTAAAAGACTGTCCAAACCTCATATTTATTTGTTGTCAACCGGATAAGATGTCTGAACATTAATCTTCCAATAGACCCGATCCATGTACTAGAATTTTGCGATACACAGTTGGAAGCAAACGTCATTAGAATATTTGCGTCAAGAAATTGGAAGTACTGTACCCAGTATTTTGTAAAACTATTTTTTCGGTTGTGACCAGTCATCATTAACTTTTGGGGAGAGTGATACTGTTGATGTAGTATTCTTGAATGTTAAGAAATACACCCCAAACTTCTAGTCATTCTTTCGAATTTCGATCAGTCTTCGGAATTGTTCTCAGAAATGAAATACAAAGTTTCACATGTATTTCTAACATACTTACTGCTACATATTCTACATTTGAATATTACATATAGCACGGTTACGTATTTCTCTCAGAGTGTATAAATTATTTACAATCCGAAACAGGTTGCTAGGTAAGCGAAAATTTTAAGTTTGCAGAACTTCTTTATGTTGCAGTTACATAGCATGTTTTTTTTTTCTTTTGATGATTTGCATGGAACTACATTTTGGCTCGATTCACCCGTGCGCTCCATTCGTTTCCAATATCGACAATTTTATTTGACAATTTAAACATTTGAAATAACAATTAGTTTTCAAATCATTTGCTTTCCAAATCGCATGTATTTGTATCACTTAAATTCCTTTAACTGAAAGACCTTTGCAATACCAGAATACTGAAATATACTTACTGTCTTGTATTTCATGTAGTGTATATTTTTAGGTATCTAGGTGAGAGTAGTAAGACTTAGTGGTTAAATATTTTGATGTTATGTATTCTCTTTAACTTTAAATGTGTAACTTATTGTGTTGTGTAGAGACTAGCAGGGACCCTGTTTTCATGTTAAGATTCACCTTTCTCCTACATAAATGAAAACCTTGCTTAAAGTAGTGGAACACAATAGATTTGATCATAATTACACATGATAAAACTTATATGTGAGATACATAATCTAAAAATGTATACAATTAAAATTAATGTGTACATAATATTGTGATGTGTTTTCATGTCGTAATATAGATTTTGTTCAAAGAAATATTTGTAACATATTTTATATTCAACCTAGAAAATTACAATTGTAAAGAATAGGTATTATATTTGTTACCATAGTAAAATATTTGATATACATTAATTTCTGATTATTGTTTGAAGAAGTATATTGTTTTATTACCACGAACCTCAATTTTATGTATATGTTGTGCTTTTAAAATGTTGACACTGATTAATATTTTCAAATATTGTTGTAAATACTTTGAATATATTGAGTTGAGTTGATTTTGGGTTTAACGTCCCGTTCAGCAGCGAGGCTATATGAGACGTGGACCTACTGATTAACGTGGAATCCGAACCACATGAGCTCCCGCCGGGAATCGAACCCGGGTCTCCCACGCCAAAGGCGCGTACTTGAATATATTGAATGATAATATCAAATGGAGTTTATTTAATAAGATCCATTGTACTAATTCTCAGTCACTACGAATAAAATCTCACATTTTAATTTAAATGCCTTATTTCTCAGCAGGACATAACTTCTTCATTGTATCGGGTACTTATAAAGTTTGAATGCATGTTTACAGTTTAATGTAATTATTTTATATAATGCAAATGAAGAAATGTATTTTATTCAGGTCATACATACGTTCTCAATAGGTTGATTGATTACATTATTATGCCATATACGAAGAAAACAATACAATTGAGCTAGAAATTCGAGTCCTGGCTTGGATTCCTGATTTCAACACTCAAAACTGTGAGAACGTGAATAATTTCATTCTATTTTTTAAAGTTATTTTGTGGTGTACTGGAAAAATTCTGTTTTTCATTTTTTTTTGTACATTATATTTTATTTTATTCATTTATTTTCCATTCAACTACCATGAATTTCTGTTATTTGTAGTATATTGCTTCGAGATTAATTGAGAATTCGGTATCTTGTATTCGAAGATTGATTATGTAATTCAATTTACCTTGAATCTCCTGCAGGAAATTCTGGATAATTTGCTGAAGCATAAAATAATGAGGAGTAAGTCCCTGGAAAATCATTTGGGTTAGTTTAAGCTCTAAGCTCTGAATAGTGCGCGAAATGGGCAAAATCGCTTTGTATTATAACATGCACAGCTGAACAAGTCCATCTAGTTTGTGTTCATATACTGCACAGTGTATTTAACGAAGCGAGCACAAAAAGAAGTGAGCATCATTAAGGTCATTTTAATTTAAATCCGAATACTTGCACCTATTTTATTTTATTTTATTATTTTCTCCATTACGGCCCATTCTATTCATCCATTTCACTTTCATTTTATTTATCTATGATTACCCATATTGGAGACAAGTCTTACGAGGAAGATCCATAAACTAGTGAGAGTTGAATTTTGATGAAAATTAGTGACAAGATTCAGTCGAGTTGCTAAGTAACGTAGTCATAGTCACTCGACGCGCAAGTGCTTCGTTGAGCTGCTACACCGATGCCATATTGAAATCCAGTAAACAATGTCCAAGACAATAGACAATACCCTTTTAGCACAAAAATGAAAAGCTTTCGGTATATCTGACTTCACTATTGTAAACCGAGATAGAACATCTATATATGGGACTACTTCCAGTGCATGATCATCATCTTGAAAGGCGCCATATTGAATCACGGTCAACTATGATATATTGGCAAGGGGGTCATGTGGGGTATCAAATAGCACTGGAATTTACTTCTGAATCCACTTCCGTAACCAGGACGGTAGCCAACCCAAAAATGTAGGGGGCCGGTAGAAGTTAGGGGGGCCCGACCCAATCATATTATAGTTCATCACCATATTATAGTTCATTTGCAAGCCTATGAAAATTTTAGAGGGGGCCAGTGAAAATTTAGGGGGGCCCGGCTCGTCCTAGCTCCCCGTGGATACGGTCTTGTCCGTAATTAAAGTTTACATATCTGTTTTTACTTCACATTTAACAGCTCTCTCACTCACAGGAACTTATAAAAACTGTGCGACAAATGTTTAATAGTTCTGACGAGCAGAGAATAACAAAGGGTTGTTCGGATATATATTAGAAGAATGATTTAAATTGGTACATATCAGTTGAACGCCCAAAGTGGTTCGGATTCCACTATAATCAGCAAGTCCATATCTCCTTTAGCGTAGCAGGCATAAATGTGGGACGTTAAACTTAATCAAACCAAAAATCTATTTTAGGTAATTTTCCATGGTCCATTATGGTATGTTAAGGTTTCTTCTTCAATCTTGAAACCTTACCCAAAGACCCTCATTGTTGCAGAATATTGCGTTCTTTTCCAATACTCATATTTGACAACCTGTAATTTACCGTGCATATAACAAAGTTAGAATATTTTAATGTATTTATTGTCAGTTTGTCTAAATAAAATCGATTTATCGGTGACGCATTGAACAATAATGGGGATTCAAATTATCAGTTCACAGCCTATTCTTAGAAGAAGATACACCCTGAAACTTGTAATTCACTTTTCTTGTGTCTGCTGAGTTATTAGTGATAAGGGAATGCCTACACTCCCCCCAAAAATAGATGGCAATAAAGATTATTACAAGATTAAATATCAAGTTGCAATCCATAAAACAAGCTTCTTTCTTGCTTTTTCCTTCAATATTAAATAATAAAATATCTGCATCTTTTCACCTTCAACGATAAAACCTCGTTTACAATAAGGGGAATATTAGTTTTCATATCAAAACTGTGATAAATAACTAATTGTAGCAGGTGTCCCTTAAAGTCCGAGGATTTATTTATCATTTAAATCACGTACTTGACAACTCAATAAATTATTTTGGGACTTCTTTATTCATTTGCTTTAAAACACAATTATATGTATAGTTCTTTTTTGTGTTTGAAATACTATACTGGAATGTGGTGAATTTCCCCAATATTGTACTCCGTATTATTAGAAACTGACAAAGTATACTTATTGGTTCTCTTGACTTAAGGCTATAGTTTAAGGTTAAGACAGCACGCAGAATTTAGAGTGCTTGCCTACAGGCAATTGCAACATGGGTGTGCAGTGAGGTGTATGGTGTCTGTCTTCGAATGATAAATGGTAGTAGTACAGCAATTTTGGTCCGAGCAGGCGTGTGATGTTCAGTACGAAATCATTTGTTGGACCAGTGAAACATTCGTTCCGTGCATAAAATGCGAACAATTAATCCGATGAACGTAGTCAACATTTTAAATCAAGTAGTGGTGGAAAAAATTATTGTCGTGAGTGAGAATGGGGTAGAAGACATTTACAGAAACATTGCTTGCAATGATAGCAAACAAATATAATGGCAACGTTTCTCTAACAGTTAGTTGCACATTAAATTAGACACTGACACAGAGAGTGAACATGAAGATTCGACAAACAAAATGGATTTGGAACAGATAACTAGTCCATCAATTAGTGACAGTGAGCCTTCTACGAGCGAGTATGGGATGTCATCTCCAAGCCGAACAAAGTTTCTACACGTAACAGAAACTGTCGTTAACAAATGCAAACAAATTCAGGAGCACGTTACATTATTGAAAAAGAATGGGAAACGCAACACTGTTGTAGCTGCTGCGAAGAAATTCAAATGCAGTACGGCGTTTGTGTATAAGGCATTGTGTTTGTGTATAAACCTCATCGCATAAAATATGACTAAACTTCAATGAAACATTACCTAAGTAAAACATTTACTCCGAATAGTCTCTGCAAGTAATCTGTAGAAAATGGGCAGAAATAATGAACACAAACTGTGAGTTGTCAATTAAAAGTGTACTAAGCGATAGTTCTAAACCCGAGTAGAATATTCACTCTGCTTCATGAAAATAATAAACATTTTACAAAAATAATGATCTTTTGGGTGTATCATAAAAATATTTTAGTAAATAAATAAATAAAATACATATTATGTATAATTTAATCACCGCGACTCGATAACTGATTGCGAGTGTGAAGATAATGATTATTACTACAAACTGTTACAAGGGTAGGGGCCGCAGTGTCCCAGTGCACAGTGGGCCAGATGCAGAATCTGACTGGAAAAAATTAGTACTCCACCTATACATGCAATATATGATCACTATACAAGTAAAATTATTTCTCGGTGCCATAAGTGGCCACAATATATTCAAGACAACATAGAAACGATACGTAACGGAGAAATAATGAGCTAACAGCTAAAAGATAAAAACTGACAAAAATGTATTAGCCAAATAGAACAATAATATACTTTACCTGCAAGGATTGAGGAGAGAAAGCATCTAATCTTCTTTCGAAGGCCTAGAGCTCATCGCTGTAGTTTTCGTTGTCACCGTCTGGATAGTTATTATGATCACTGTCATCATCATCATCATCATCATCGACATCCTCGTCATCATCATCACAGTTATCACTATCACGATCTTAGCCATGTCCTACTTCACCTTCCTGAGATGGGGCACATTTAATAGCAGATTCTGTAAGTAGGCCTAACTTCCTGACATCAGGGGGGAATGAGTTTTTGTTTTTGTTTCGGAAAAGAGATTGACTTGAAATGATAGGGTCGGATCTAAGGAGGAGCATGTATAATACATTGCGAATGCTCTCTTTTCGAGAAGTTTTTCCTGCATAAGCTGCCCTGTCTCCTCTAACGTGCTTTTGCTTCTTGAGCTTCCTCGGAGAGCATTCCGATAGGCAAGATGGCTGCCTCAAAAATTCTTCCTCCATGAATTAGAATTTTATGAATAGAAACCGGCATGAAGAACCATGGATAGACTAGGATACAGTTTGGTAGTTTCTAATGTGAATGCATCAAATCTTTCTACATTAATTGGAAAACCACACGATATAGTTCGCAATATAATACCAAATCGCCGAATTAGTTCTTCTGTAATCTGAACGGATTGCGATGGATTTTAAAAGAAACACCGTGCTATGTTTCCATCGTTAGTACTTCTTACTCCTCCAGGATTAGGCTGATCTACAATTAATCCCATTTTCTTTCGGAACTCTTGAATAATTTGCTCCTTCCGTGTAGAGAATTTGATTTTGTCTTCGGGGTCCCTATCCTGCCATTTGTGAATGTCCAACCGATACGCTATATAAATTAGGTATTCGAAAATCGGATCCAAGCATGTAAGGGGGATATTCCAAATCTATATCTGCTACTGTCTATTGTTTTTGTTTGTAATTCGATATTATTCATATTCTTGGAAGTAGATCCACATATAGGCTGTAGCACGTTTGAGAGGAAGTTTCTGTAACAGAGTTGCACATCTTCCCATCTACCATTGAGAACACAAGCTGAGAGATAAAATTTACTTCCTTTTCGTGAATCAGTACATGTAGGCTTTAAATTACATATTTGCCTTTCCTTTAAACGTACCTGCTTTCTCGACAGTTCAGTTGTCTCTTTTTGGTACAACAATTTAATGTGTCGATAAAATCTAGGCGATGATCGTCTGGGATTTTGTCACAAAAAATTGCTTTGTCAACTTCCCCATCTGATGTTGAATACAACTATAAGAGGACGAAGGAAATAGCGAGTATCTGAACCATTATAAGCATTGTTCGATTCATCTTCTGTTTGAACTTTCTGCTTATATACACTATGACAAATACTTCCATCGCAACCCTACTTACACACTAATTTTATTATGTCTCCATCTCTGATAACACTGTTTAATAACATCTTCCTGTGAAGTCACGATGCGCTCAATTGTCTGATCTATTATTGCTTGTAAATGAACTTCGGCTGACAAGTCACTTACTAAATATTCTCTTCTCTGGGCTAATACTTTAATTTTGCCTCCCGCACCACATTATACGAAGGATATATGCACAATGTTTTGCCTTTGCGCCTAGTCTCAAATTGGTATACTGTCTTTTAGATAAATTGTCATCTACAATAAGTGCCAATGCTTCAGCTGGAGAATAAATGTTTGGACAGAGTTTTGTCGAATAACAAGCATTCTTGTATTTCGTTGCTCTCTTAGGTCTAGTTTGAGGGTTTTCTCCTAATACAACTAAGGCATCTCTTTCTCTAGCAGCTCTCAATGACCTGTCGGTAGCTGACACCAGCTCTTGCTCAGAATGCTTTGTAATGAGTGGATTTCAAGGTTTTTCTTCGACTTCATTCCCGAACCTTCGAAGGGTTTACTAGGTCTGCCTGATTTGCTTGTCGAAGATCAATGCTCTTGGCTTCGAGAGGTCGTTTTGAAAGCAGAAACCACTTTATCAGAGAACTTAATATGTCCTTCCAACCATTCATTATATTTGGATAAAAATCTATCAGTCATTCTATTACACAGCTTCCAACGCTTCTCGAAATCACTTTGAAGGCACTTCAAGTCACTTTTACATTGCTAAGAACTTCCGCAGAAAGGATTTCCATTCCATATTTGTTCGTAACATAATTATAAAGTGCTTCGTTTGATAGTTTAGAACGCAGCACCTCGTACAGGTCCTTGCGCGTCACGACAAGCATGTTCTGCTCTCTACACCTATCTTTGAAATTAAGATAAATATAAAAATCGGGCAAGAACGGGCAGTAGAACACAACTGTATTCCAAAATACATATATCAAACTACACCATGACGAAAAATCTCGGTACAGACATGGACGTACATTTTTAAATGTCAGTTTGAATTTCCAATAGCACTTATTTTACTACGAAATTACTTGCAATATCTAAAGTTACTTCTACAGAGAAGGAAAATAAACCAATCAAACAAAACTTAAGTTAAACAGCAAGTACATACACATACATTTGCTCATAGCTTATGTCGCAAACTTTCCTTGCCTTTTCACATCTATAATTAAACCACAAATTTAACGTTCATATCATCTTAATTCAGCAAGCTACAAAGCATATAATGAAGTATCAACTTCGACGTGCTGCGACCATCAGTACAGGCTCTTATCTGCGTTTATTGATATGCAGCAAGAAACTTTTGTTATCACTTAACACAACTGTGCTGTTCGAATGTAGAGTAGACATAGTTGCCAAAACTACTTTTTTCCAGTCAGATTCTGCTTCTGGCCCACAGTGCAGTGTAAGCCGGTGGGTGTAGCTGAGCAGCCTAAGGTGTTAGACTGTAGTGTTGTCAACGGCTCGAGCGGCTCAGCTCACGGCTCAGTCACCACCAAGCCGAACCGACAAGTAAGCCGAGCCCACACCTCAACCTACCGAGCCGCCTCGAGATTCGTAAAAGTGATTAGATACTAATACAATATGAGGTATATGTTCTATAAGCCTTTCCCACAATTCTACTGCTTGGGGCTAAAATCAGTCAATTACGAGGAAGTTAATTATCCCTCCCTGATTTTAAAACTGTTCCGCGAAGACATATTTAAACAAATCCAATTTTTATGAAACATAGTGAAATTGATCAAAGACAAAACGATGAAAACAAAACTTCGCTCACTTCTACAATGCACAACACCATTACTTAAACTTGAAACTAGCGCTACAATTCGACTCAACTGACATTTGTGAGTATATGCGGCCGTTTGTCTGTTCCACAACTATATTTTATTGTTTTTTTTTTCATTTTAATGAAAATTGGCTTACGGTTTCAACTAATAATTCTGTTGTTTGAGATTTAACTCTATCAAGAATAAGGGGTGAAAGCTAAAACACTCACTCTTTGCACTTGCACATACAAAACAATTTGTGGTATAGGCAAAACAACGTGAAGATCATTTGACTAGATATAGTGCCTTAATTCGATATTGTGTTTTATTGGTATTTATTTATTCCACTTGTATCATAATTTCAAAACAAACCTGTGACGAATCATTTTAATTGAAGGCTACAGGGGGAAAAGGAGGCAAGTCATTTTTTATAACTTTACGCAATTGCCTTATTTTCCACTGACTTACCTGCTTCTTAGGTTGTGGGCGAAATCTTTAGCATTAAAATTTTTAGTTATTAACCCTTTTGTTACTGTGGGATTCAGTCCATGAAACTACACCTATCAGGCTTTATTAATCTGCTGTTAATTCATCTTCGCCCATTTCTTGACTTACCTCTTTTTCCTCCTGTTGTCTTCAATTGTAAAAACTTACAACAGACAGTGCAGTACCATTAACTTTAGTTAATGGGAATCCAATTTTAAACAGGCACATATTACAAGTATGCGTGTGTGTGTGTGTGTGTGTGTGTGTGTGTGTGTGTGTGTGTGTGTGTGTGATACTTTGAAAGAGAGCGGGAATGGGAAGAGAGTTGTACAAGTGACTTACTATACGCTACTCTGAACTGGAGTTGGTGTACTCTGAACAGCAATGTTAAAACAGTAAATTTTGGCCCTTAACTCCCTGCATAGCCGCTGAGTAACTTCTGTAAATTGCTGGTATCGAGTACATGTATCGCACGGGATACTGAAACAGTACTGATATTGACACCGTATGAGTTGAAACTATAGAAACAAATAGTTCAGGGCAAACAACAACCAGTTTACGACCTGATACCGTCTTTCTTCGTATTTTTACAGTGCGAGTTTTGCAGAAATACCGATCGGGCAACCATATGCCAAACTTCTGGAGGGAGGATGTGGAGACGGGAAGTTGAGACTTGGTACATGTTTACTGTAGGTTTTAGTTCTTTCGGGGTAATTTTGAACTTATTTTTGAGAAATCTTGAGCCATTCTTCAGATATAAAATCTTTGTGATTGTCATCGTAAACCTCGGGCAGTGGCTCCAAACAAGACACAAAATATACTACTACATTAGAATTGTCTTATGGAGTTGACAATTGGCACATATATGTATGGTACTTATGTGATGTAAGTACTATGCTTCCAGGATACTTCTGGTCCACTTTCCGTTTACAGGCAGATACTTGGATCCATTTTGGGTATTTCGACTTACTTCGGATCTATTTCCAGTCTACTTCTGGTCCTCAATTCTCACTCATACTTACTCACTACCTAACTCATATCTGTTAAAAATTGCCGAAAAAAACAACTTAGGTTACAAGAGTGGTCTAAAAAGTGGTAAATATATGAGTTTTAAGAGAGTTAGAAAAGGTGTTGACTAATGCTTATATCGTACTGCTCATTTCACACTCTGGTTCTATGTCCCATATAAATTCGATGTTGAAAATGGATACTAAACGTGAATAAATAAACAACTTTTTGATGAGCTTAAAATATTCTGTTTGAAGAAGTTAAATTAACTTCATTTCCAGAGTAGAGGGAGTATCTTATAAGCCTAGCACGGTAATAAAGGATCTTGATTCATAGAAATCCTACTTTATTTATTCTTATATCACATCAATGCGTTCTTAATGAAGATCTTTTAACAATAACGTAAAACCAATTTCCTACTCTTAAAATTATATACCCTATGGTAAGTGTGATGGAAATAGTTCTTCGGTGATGCCTGCACATAAATCATGTGACAATGTGAACTTTTAGTTTATACGTAAACATTGAACCGTAAGCCCGCAGAATAAAATCTCAAAATCCATTAAATATATCCATGACAGAAGATACATTTGCTGTACACTATATGTTCTTCTTAACACTTTTTATCCTGGGCTAATCTGATCTTGTTTATTCCAGTATCCTGGGGTTTTAGGCCTTTTTTAAAAACTTATAACGCATTGCTAAATAATAATAGACGCACCATAAACATTGCAAAGAAGCTTTTGGGCTTTAGATTTTATTATGAATATATAATTTGGTGATGAAAGAAGCGGTGATTAGCTATTCTGTTGTTTGAAATGTGTACTTTTTTGAAGAAACGATTTTTTTTAGAATAGAAAAATTAATACTCTTGCTGCGTGTGAAGTTCGAGCAGTGATAATAGTGTGTAATAAGGAGCGGGAAATCTGCAGGAACTGACGGCCGAGTTCCTTTATTGTGAAGCGACGACTCTGCATGATGCTTCCCGACCATGGCCCACAAAGTCGTATGTGATGACGGTTGACCTCCCACTGCGCTCCTCACCATTCACATTTTAGCATGCTGCTGCAAATTGTCTATACCACAACGCACAATGTGCTTGCTGATAACGTTAGGCCCATACATCTGGCACAAATGACGATGGGGCGCTATGGCCTGTGCATTCAAAAACTTGATAACTGCTCCCACTTCACACGTGGCGAGAGCTGGAATAGGAAACAACTTCCATCTTCAACCACTGCCACGACGCTTCTAAGAGCACTAGGATGTTAGGACCATACTCTCTCACGTCAACGCAGTCGCTGCGCGCCAAGTACGGTTTCCTAGCTTTGGAACGTTTGGGAAAGTTACTTTATGGATGGGCCTCATACAAATATTTTTATATGCGTGTTCTCATGTACACTACCGTGCCGTGAGGGTCATCGGGACGACGGCCTAAGTAAGGAGGGCGCAAAATTCAGCGCCCTGTTGTATGCTCTCGCCCCAGGCGCTGATTTTCCACGAAACAGCCCTGCTCATGTACTCACATGCTTTTTAAATTTCGAAACCAGGATCTAAATCTGAATCATCAATTTCACTTTCCGAACGGGATCTAAACTGCACTCTTTTAAAATCTTTGATATTTCTTCTATATTCATTTTACTTGCTTCAAATAAAACAACTTCTGTAAAATTAAATAATTTTTGAAACAAAATATTAAACTATATTATCGAACGTGCTACAGTCAAACGCAGAAAGTTGATCACAACAACCTACCTGTAAAAGTTAGTTTACTCATCGCTGGATATCAGGTGAATAGTATTTCTTCTAGAACTGAGTCTCAGTAAGTATTTAACACGGTCGACAACCGACAGGAACCCATAATAAGTTACTTAGGAGCTATTAAGTAAAAAAACGAGTTGGACTCGGGCTCCGGCGTTTTCGAGTAAACATACAAAACGAGTCTGACTCGAGCTTGGGATCGAAAGTGTTAAAAGAGATTCTGTTGATTAAATTATTCATTGAAATATTTAATTTAAAATGTTTGAATGTGCTATTTGTTGACTTTATCAAGGTTAACTGCAAAACTGAAGTCAAAACTAAGTGTTTATATTGGATGATATTGAAGTATTTACATAAACTATACAATTGTTACAAAAAAATAATTTTAGGTTTTTCCTTTAGAGTTAAGTGCTAGAAAATTAGCACTCATCTGTTGTTTTCTGAGTGTTTGAAGCAATTTGTGTTATTATTTGCTTACAATATGGACTGAGTGAATGATTGCCATAAAACTGGAAAGGAATTTTGTATATTATAGTAACCAGCAGTGCAGTATTAACACGATTATAATTAACTGAACAAACCAGTATGCTGGGGTCCCCTACTAGTAAATTGTTTAATATGTGTAATTGATCATGTAAATACATCCCTGCCATTGGGACTTATTACGCTCATAGGGCACCCGGATAAATAACCATCGGGCCCCTTGCCATCAAATTTCAGCATTGCTTAATAATATTGATATTAAATAGTCACAATATATCAGGAGGACTGCTTTCACTTACGTATTGTTTACCATTTAGTTTATTAAATTCAAATTCCCTTATCAACCCTTTTAAATCCTTTGGCATATATGTTATTCCAAGAATACATATTATTAATTATCATACCCTGAAACTACGTGGTTTATATAAACTATTTATCTAGGAGAAATGGAGCTATATCGAAGTAGATTTTCCTTCTTATGCGTTCGAACATATAGAGCGATTACGTTACTTCAAGCTTGACCCTGAAACGAAGCCACAAGTATTATTGCAGCATAGAAATAGTTCCCTCTTCAATCAGAAAAGGTGGAAGAAAGGAAAGCTTATTAGTATTTTAAGTTCACAGTTCATGACTATATACTTAGAAATTACCGTAAACGTTTTCAACATTCCTTCCTTTCTCTTCAATCAGGAAATGTTATTTTCCTTTTTACTTTTAAACCAAAGAAAGAATGAGTGAGTATGACAGTTGCAACATACCCTTGCTTCTATGGTCTCGAAGAACGTGTCATTTTCTTTCACGTAAAGTTTGATAGTACAGTTCATTAATAAAGTAGCACTGAATCGCTATCAAATCAATGACCTGGAAAATCTTTTCAGAAAAATCCTGGGTTCGGTAACTGGAGGGTGCATGTTACCGATAAAATATCTACGAAATTTATTCTAGCGATTGATATGAGACGTAGTTCCGAACAAAATAAAATTATGTACCAAAATAGCAAATCTAATCGAGAGGCTTGTACATAGCACAATAGGCTGAAAGAAATTTAACTATAAAGACACATATTGTGTATGTGAATCCGCAAACACAAAAATTCATCTGGAAATTCACGACTAATGAAATTATGACACATAAAAGTAAGTCCAGTGTTTCAATTCGTATATATTTAAACATTGATAATGACAATGTCGAATAAAACATATTCTCTTGTTTCCTTTCAAATTGAAGTCACCAGACATCTGCTCACTCCAGGACGGTACGAATAGAGTATTCCAGAAGAACAAGTAATAATTTCTTAATGTAAATGAATTGCTTAAGTACTTAGGCTACTTATTCTAATTGCTTTCGGGAATAGTAATTATAGTTCCTTTCTAAGTAAATAATTGGTAATAATTAATAGTTAAAGTATCTGCCTGCACAGGTAAAATCTTCTTGTTTAGTTAGTTGGTAGTTAGCAAGTAGCAAAGTAACGTAGTACAATATGTTCTAGCTAATTACTTTGGTAAGCTAATATCAGTACAGAGTGAGGATTATTTAGAAGTACTCATTATGTGTTACAACTAATTAAGCTGTTTGTAGATTGTAGCCATAGGGGATAGCTTGCATCTTCTTTAGCCAGTTAGTCGAATAGACTGTGTGGCGCTGTAGAAGTAACGCTCTCGGATGCAAAATGATTTGCCAAAAAAGTAGCTTATACACCACAACAAACCTGAACACAACTTTCGGTCTGGAATGTAGTGCAGAAACATTGTAACTATGCTCATATTATTTGTCCTGGTTTTCAGATTAAACTAACAGATGCACATATACATGCTCCCTTAAGGTTCACCACACACACACACACCAACAAGCCGCAAGAGTTTTGGAACCTTGTAATCGGAAGTGATGAGAAAGTGACTAGTTCAGACCACGGAAGAAACCTGTATGTGTGGCAGCAAGATAACACAAGATATCTTCAACAGAACGTTCAGTCAATACTGTTATGATGATGTTTTTGTTGTTCTGAGATTGGCGTAGCAATTGTGTACACTTTCCTTTGTGAAATTGTAATTGAGATCACTTCTTCACTCTCCACCCAGTACGACAAAGTTGGTTCGGAGTCCAACTCCCTAATAGCCTCGGTTTTGAAAACGTCTTTAGCCTACTGGTTCGAAGATGATGAGAAAGTGCACTAACAGTGGTAGAGCTTGGTACTAGGAATCGAAACCCAGGTAACACTTGAAGACTGTGAGTTGAATCTAACTAGGTGGGATAGCTTGACTGAATCAAAGAGACCATTTCACTTTACTTTTTATTAAAAAAAAAATAAAATAAGAATACAGATCAATTTAACAAAATCGGTTACTTGGAGTTACAACTTGGAAGTTTTTCTACATTATTCAAGTGGGAGCACAACCCTATAATACTCAATGGGTGCTAGAAGGTTTTTATGCTAAACCGCGAGTTATTAAAAATAGTAAAGTGTGAACTTTGTACATCGCAACTTGCATTGGCCCGAAAGGAAGAAATGTTAAGTCTCGAAGAGGGAATGTGGTCTCAGATTGATGGGACTTGAAAATAAAACTCATATTGATCACTAAACAATCTCAAAGTGCTCATCCCGTGTGGAGGGGGAACTTAGAAAAAATTAGCACATACCTGATTTTTCTGAATAGCGTCCCTAACCAGAGCGAAGTTCACTGTTAGCCGTCCGTCCGTAGAATCAACCGGTGCGGCAGACAAGCCTCGTTTATAAAGGCGCTTCGTCCCACGCATTTCTGCCTTTTCTGACGTAGCTCGAACGCTACGTCACGAGCCTCATCGAGCATGGGAGAGACTTCTTCACGCGCATGCTCAATAGTGGTTAAGACTTCTAGGTTTTTCTATGATTTTTTTCTCTATCACGCCGGGATTGAAATTCCTATTTTACATTTATTTTTATAGTTTTATTTTATACCTAACTCTAACTACACAATAGATTGCATGTATTTATCACTTGCGTGGTATTCCCTAAATATTACATCTAGGACCCGGCTCTGTGACCTGAGTAAAATCAAAGCCAGGGTCATACCACTATTACATGCGTGTGGTTTGGTGTCAATGAGGCATCAGGTTGATAATTCAATCTGGACCTCACCTGACTCCGTTCTCCCTATCTCTCTTTTTCTTTACTGCACACACAATTTGAAAAGCGCGGGCGTCTCGCCCTATAATTTGAGTCCGGCTTAGGACTTCGAGGCACAACTGTGTAACAGTTATCCGCCGACCTCGGTAAAAAAAAAATAAACAAAAAAAAATGTCAAAAGTTATCTTTCTGGCATTTTTATTCAAGTACAGAAACGGCTGTCCAAGGCAAGTTGCTGGGCGTTAAAGGGTTAATATAGAATTGGCCTTACGTTAGGCGTTAGGAAACTAAAAACAAACTTTCTTGAGGGATTGAGAGAGTATGCACGACTAAACTGCAAGAGAGCGGGATTGTAAGATTTCATGCGTCTTAACTAACTATAGTACTTTTAAATGTTACTCAATTCCATTAATAAACTAGTAGATTAAAATATGTAGGATGAAACCTTACAATCTGGGAAGCCTTCTAGCTGATAATTATCAAAAGGTTTCGTGTGAACTCACAATAGTATCTTTGTTTTGTTAAACCAATTCCTACCCATATTATTAAGCATGACTTCGAACCGATTATGAGTACAACTTCTAGTATTATAAAGAAACTTAAGATTTTGTGAGTCCACTGATTTGCTAATTACAATTGTATTTTACTGTACTGAGTACGATTTGAGTTATGCGTGTTAAATGTGCTTGTCTCAGGCTACTAACTTGTACTCAATTATAACTGAAGAAATTCAACATTAAATACACTCAAACAAAAAAAAATAGCGTGAAGCGCTTTAAAGTTTGACTGTGATGAACGATAAAATTACAAGAGTAGTTCTCATTGTTTATAGTATAAGCCAAATGGGATAACATGTAATGATGTAGACTAGTATACTCAATTGTGTTGCCTGAATTTTCTTTTTTTTTTTTTTTTTTAATTATTGCGGGGTTGTGCTTTACAGTTTGTGAACAACATTTCTTATGTTGTTTCTATATACCAGTTATACTTTATAAATCATAGGCTAGACTCTACTTTCCAGAATCAAATGAAGATTTTATAACCTGTAATGTATTGAAAGTATTGGAGTACTCCCTTGAGTAAACCTTTGAAGATATTTGAATACTCCATTACATATCTGGTAATATATTTACTTGTAACATAGAAGCGATTGCATACTAAATGATTAAATCGCATATGTAAAATAACTTGAGTAATTAACAACTAGCGATTACAACAGTTGCTGAATGCTTAATAAATGTTAGAAATGCGTCTATACGCATTTTATATGAAACTCATCCTATTGTTATCAAAAATGCATCTCACATTATTAGTTATTGCTCTTTGTATTGATAATGCAGTAAAAATGTAATATATTTCAAACTTACTGTATAGCTCTGTTCTATACAGGGTAATCATAGTATGTACATGTGTTTTTCTAAACTTCTACTCAGCTTGATTGCTATTTTGACCTCGATTTGGTTTCTCTCATCCTGTGTGGTATGCAATACACTATACACATTGATTACTTTTACGTATCCTGACAATATACAGACATTACAAATGATTGGTGCGATTTAGCGCACCTAGAGATTTATATGCCATTACTTTAGTTTTCTTTTTCCATGAGTGGTTCTGTTAGCAGAGGGGGAGTCTGAATGGTTAACATACTGACCCTATGGTTAGTGTGTTAGCTTATGCCCTAATGGCCTATGGTAATAACAGATACAAAGTCTAATAATCAGGGATGCAGTTACATTTGCTATAGCAGAGTACATGTTTTTACAGGGGACTACATAACATTTCTTTATAATAATGGGGGAATGTTAGGGGGGGTTTATAGGTTAGTATTGTTAGTATTCCTATTCTTATTATCTATTATTGATAATATTAACATATTTTATGTCTCCTTTTCTTTTTTTTTTTTTTGTTTTTTGTTTTTAATATACACACCGAAATCGAAAGGGATTTCTTTGCGGTTACAAAGGAAAGTTTACGAAGTAAAGTTACATCACGTTTCATCACGCTAGTGGATCTTGTTGATGTATAGAATAGATTTTAAACACAAAAGTTAACCACAACATAAGCTATGGTTGATATATTTTTAAAACACACCGGAAGTGTGTTCCGTTCTTTCTTTTAATTCTACTAGCCTTGACTGATAACGCCTCGGTTTCCGTTGTGGTGAACTTTTCTGTTTTTAAATCTTAAATGCCTAGTGTAAGGGATTTAGTTATGCGGAGAATAACTCTATATGATGACGTCACGGTGAACTGTTGTTAAGCACAGTTAACTACAACGTGCAATGGATAATTTAATAAATTACTTCCTTGTCTTTTTCGCTTCGATGTTTGCCAAAAGATAGCTATACAGAGGGTTCCAAAACTTACGGTCTTTAACATGGTGGAATGAAAATGTGCAAACTCGATTACCATACTCACATATAGACTCATGAAATGTCTGAAAAACAAACTTGTGCTTTTACTTGGCCAAACACTAGAAGTTGAATTTTCACCATTAGACAATAACGTTCCATGGTTTTTTTTTCTTTGGTTCGTTAGATCGTGGATATTACAATGAAATTGAGTTGTGTCATATAGTGAGAAATATTTTAAGTCTCTTGACATTGTTTATATGCCATTACTGCCTATGATTTATGCCATTACTGCCTATGAATCTTCTTATGATTTTTCACAACGCTGATTTGAAAGAGTTTTTATTCCTTTTAGTTTTGAGTCTTGTCACTTGTCCAACTTTTTGTGTTTGTACTGATACGAGAAGAGTTTTTCACCTGTAAGCAATGAACTGAGGTAAATCAATGGGAGTCTGTCCGGAGATAAAAGGATTTCCTTGTCACTGCAGGATTTTATAAAATTTTGTAGCACAGAGAAAGTTCTGGATTCGGATGGAAATTCAGATTTTAGATCACTGTTGTCCATTATTAAACAGTGATGGATCGATCAATAACAGTAATCGATTACCATATCATCCCTCTGGGTCAGCCCTGGATGGGGCCGACATGCGGTGATCTGGATCCTTGGATGCCTCCAGAACCAGGTCGGTGGGGGGGGGGGGGCCTTACTCTAGACATCACACTGGGAAGGCAATGGGTATAGATCTGGAATCAAAGAGACTATTAGCTTACATTATCATTAATGTGTTACATATTAATCTTGGCGTATGCAGAGTATTTGTTTATATAAGAAGTCCACTGATTCCTCCTTGTAATTGTTCAATATATATATATATTTATATATTTTTTTTAAACGGAGCTGACCACACATCAATTTGAAGAAAGGTTTAGTGAGCGATGGAACCTACGAAGGTTACCAAAAGTGAGGCTATTCGAAAATGAGCATTGCATACCAAATGTTGCTCATTCAGATGTCTTGGGGGTGCTGTCCACACATCGTCAAAGTCTAAATCTAGAAACTTGTTTAAATATGGTATGTGGTTGTAGTAATCTCACAAGAGTCAATTTTGTATCATGAACAACTAACCCGAAAGCCTAGAAAATAGTGTATGTGCGCTGACCACACATTATTGTTAGGATGCCTCTTGTGTTCAAGCAGTGACTGTGGATGAAGATCAGAAACAACGTCACGGTAGGACAAGTTCTTTTTCAAATTGATTGATGTACCCAAATCGGTTTGTTTCCTTGTGAGTGGAATGATAATGATGGAGGAAACTGAGTTATTAAATATCCTTTCCATTTACTGTAATGATTAATGGGTGATGAATCATATGGTGAGTAAATCCAAGGTACTTTACAAGATGGGCAATACCTGGTTTGTTATGACAACGTCAGGACCGTATATTTTGTTTTCAGATGTAGTCAGGTTGAGAACTAGAGTGTTAAAAGGAAGTTTGAACTTAGCCAGCGTGGCGGAAATGAGCTAATTATACACTTGGTATAACGATAAGTGGCTTGTAAATTATCAACTCAGCTGACGAATGTTCGGAGAGAGAGAGGGGAAGAAGGGTTTTGCATCGCAACTGAGAGAACACATCTAGTTACAGAAACCAGCTTCAGACCAGCGACATCTCAGCATTGTCAGATAAGTATATTTGCATTGTATTTCTAATTTAGAGGACAGAAAGTGGTCAGTCGTTCGGATTTCTATGCATGAGTACAAGAAGTCTATTGTATACAATATTTTATACCTTGAAATGTTAATATTACTTCTCGTTTTTTTTTTTTTTTTTTTAATTAAACTTTAACAAAATTCTGAGATTTGAATTTAGGTTACTTCGTAAACCACAGACCTAATGATCAGAGTTTAGATTCAACAAGATTTAATTAAATTTAATTATACCATTGCAAATATGCTAGTTAAGAAAATTAGTTGCAAAGTATCATCAAAATTTGTTAATGAATTTAACTAAAAAACAAAAATTGTAACTTATCTAAAGCAGACTGAGATAATTTTCTGGCAACTAATGGAACTAAAATTTTAAAACAAACTCAAGAAGACTGATATAACTTTAAACATGCAAGATTTCATAATTGCACTTTATTACACCTTATATACTCATAGTGTTCAAGATAAGACGTATCTCACGATAGGGCCATCCAGCAATTGAGAAATGCTCAGTTAACGTGCATATTATTTTTTCACAATTGTAGTGTCTCGCCAACTCTGTGATAATATGTTGTCTCAATCGTTATAGGTTTCTTAACATGATATTGTAGGGTTTTGAACTCTATAAAGTTAATTAAGGTAATGAGTCCCTCAGAGGAGGCCGTCTTATCTTGGGCACATTGTGATTTATTCATTATATTGCATCCTTTTTTGTAAGTCTGATATTCAAGTGATTAAAAACTTATAACTTTTAACAGAAGTATAAAAAGGAAAAACGAATACTCAGGTATTTCCAAGGTGTAGGTCCTTTCACTGCTTTTTACCTGGGCAGGTCCTGCTTTTAGGCTTCTGAAAGGAAAAACCTGAAACAAAAAGTTCTCACACCCACACATAGCATTATAGATTGGACGCGGGGACCTGAAGTTGAGTGTAGTGTCCCGGCTTCTTATGAGCCGACAATTAACGAACTTGGCAGTTAGGGCGTGACTAGATTTACCTAGTAGTTTCCTTTGCTTAATTTCTAACTATTAAGTATGATGCTGAGTATTGCACTGTGTTAATTTATTAAGTATGATAATCAACGAGTTTAAATAAGATCTTAACTTTGTGGTTCATATTTTTTCAGCTTGTTGGAGTATTCGTATCATCTGTTGCTCGGAGAACGTAAAAGAAGGAGAAGGGAAGACTCACGTCTCCAGAGACAATAGGGGAGGTTTCTTGGTACAGGGTAAGTACTAACTCCTTGACTGGTTAGTGTGTTATTTTGGAAGCATGCATTTCAATTTCTTCCCGTCAGGCTACCAATTGGTTTTACTAGTGAGTGTTACATAGTTGAGTGCTAACTCGAGTGCAACGAAATCACAGTTCATATCCTGGGAGTATCCCATACTGATTTTATTACTACTGAATTAATTGAGAAAAACAAGAGATCATAATGAACGAGAGTGACCTAAGTTACAAGGTAACAGTGATTATACGAAGTGCGGCTTGCATTACCTGTGATTTTTGTAAGTGATTCCCTAAGGATAAACAAAATCGTTGCTTAGTGTGTGTCACTCATACCAAAAAGTGCGTGAGTCGGGACTCGATCTCCGACTTATCTGTTTCCTTTCACGTAAGATACAGTTGCGTAACTGCCAATAATTTCCGGTAATTGAGACCATGTTTACAACGATATTAAGTTTGAATTAAATATTTCGGGGCCCGAACTCAGGACCTCTAGTGTAGGTAGTGATGATATGTGATCCACTAAGTGTCCATTGAAAGTATTAGATTCTAACCTACTTTTACACAACCAATTCAAATACAAACTTGCGCTCGTGAGGAGCGATAATTTAGATATAGGATAAAAGAACTGATCCATTAGGGGATCGAACCCGGGATCGCTAAGAATCAATTGTTTCTCTGAGACTATGGTTTATCCCAATCGTAATGATTTATGAGGCAACCTTATTATTATTATTCATTTCGTTGTGACGTCATTTCCTTATTTTCTTACTTATCTATTTTCCCGTTATAAATGTTGGTGTGTATAGAATCTACACGCAACAACATCCTGAGTCCTTGTTAACAGCTGGACTCACTTCCGTCACCCGATAAGAGGTGATTTGCTTTTAGTTTTAAGGCAGAATGAACGACGAGTGTTGAGGAAGTATCTGTGAACATTATAACTATGTGCACCCAAACAAAATGCTATTCGATTAACTTTTAATTTTTAAAGATTACCCTTATGTTTGTTTATTTTCACAATTTATTTCACTTAAAATTTTAACTACTGTCACGTTCATACATTATATCCTAAAGTTCGTGTGCGCCATACGCTGTTGTGGAGCAGTGCTTTTTCCACCTATTAGACAGGGCCGCTTATGAAGGGGGCCACCAAATTTTGAAAGTCTCATGACTTGTAGTTTTAAATCTTGTGACGGGTATAATCATAAGTTTTATTCTGAATAGATTTAAGTAAGTTATACTAGATTCATTATAAACAAGTTGACAGAGCTCGAATATCCTTAATATGTGTCCTTTAATTTATGGAAATCTCTATTATCCGAGTATCGAACCTAATTACGAAATGATGTACACGTACTGATTCGCTTCCAATGTTTTATTATTTTTATTATTATTATTATTATTATTATTATTATTATTATTATTATTATTATTGTCATTATTATTATTTTAATGTACCAATGATAACGTGATTTAATACCACTCTGCATGGTACTATCAGCGTGGTGTGCCTTTTAATTCAATTCAAGCCAAGATTTTAACTTGAATGAAGGCAGTTACACAGGGATGAGTGAGAAACACGAGTATAGTGGTGTAGTGGTAGGACAACATCGTGAATGTTACTATAGCCCACAATGGTGTCCATTTTGTAACCGTGACTTTACATACATGGCGATAGTAATATAATCAAGTTAGTTACAATGAGCAGGTTCTAGCCCATCACCCAATGATGGGAGGACAGAAAAGAGAAAAAAAATGGAGGGGGCTCGATTTACCCCCAATATTCGTACGAAATACATATGGTAGCCTTAATACTAACTTAAGTTTAGCTTGCCACAATGAAATAATGATACAATATGATACTATCTAGTATTTTGATAAACATAACTGAAAACATTATTCTAAAATGAGCATCACTGTTAATACTTGATTATAATTCAACATTAACTGAGCATAACTTAAAGGTAATGTAATCTTACTGACTAAATGTAGCAAGTATAGTACACAAGTAGCTATTTACATTCTTTTAAAAAAATGGAAGACATAATGTTACATTATGTACAATATGCGCAGTATGCACGTACATTGCCGTAGTTTGCTAATAGATTGGTCCTTGCTAAGAGATTGGTCATGTTCACAACAGCAAAAGGGTCACTTGTGTTCACCCAGAAGGGGTCGCAGAAAAATTTCACTCATATCTATGAATAGCAGCAGTAATAACAGCAGAAAACAACATGTCAGCGGCTAAGGCGTATTTCTCCATATTTCGTTTTCTACTTTATTGTATTTTAGTATATTTTTATTTTATTTTTTTTTTAATTGTCTTGCCAATATGCTTCCCGCCCGAACTACGCGGAAAAAAAAATAATAAAATAAAAATAATAATTGCTCAAGAAGAAACAAATGGGGTAGGCATTGTGTGGAGTAACCTATGTAAACATCTGGTGGGGGGAATTCCAGCTTTCCCTTTTCTCTCTTTTTTTTTTTAACAGGCAGATATCCTGGGTCACAGGAAAAACGTCCCGTAAGCATGCGTGTATCCTAAGTAGGCATAAGTTTGTCGCGGAACAACCCAGAGCGGGCAATATTGACTCTGCTTTACTTTCCAGGTTAGTGCAGTCCTAGACACAAAGAGGGAGAGCGGCGAGTTTCTCGCAAGAGAGAAATGAAATAGTCAGGCGGCGGCTACGGATGGAATCCTATACTGTGACTGAAGAGTTTGCATCTGCAACGACGTATGCTAAAAGTCGGAGTTACATATTCAAGGCGTTATACCTGTACGTATTAACGTTAGTAGCTACTAATAATATTTTACTTTTCAGCTATGTCAACACTTATTTTTCTTATAGGTTCTCTGTGTTTGGCAGCATATTGGGAGTCCTATAGGAGAAGAAGAAGGGTAACACATTCGTGCCCGGGCACATTCACACAAAGAACAAAAAAAAATTATTCATCCCAATATGTTGGCAAAACATTTATTTTGGTATTAATCCGACATAACTTTTCTGTGACGCGTCAAACTTTTCCTTGGTATTGTAGTTATGGAAGGTTTGGTAGATGTGGTAGGGCCCTAATTTTAAAAATGACTTATTTGCTCCTCAGACCACGTATTAGCGCCGCCCACTAGGATGACTGCCTATTTCCATAGTAGGCCATGGGTGTTTAATGCCGTATCGAATGGAGAGGAGAATGGATTCCAGGAAGTAACTTATTGTTTTTAAGTTGATGAAGAGTATATTATAACTTTTTGTTTGTTTTTAATTTCACAATGTATTCTTTTCAGGCTCTAGCTATAGCCCTGTATGCACGTGTTCCGGTATACCAGAGGTCTTGCATCACTACAGGTACTCCACTTTTGAGTGGTCTATGTGATGTAGGCAAGAATCGACACACTCACTAATGAATATACGCCCAGTTTTCTTGTTTTCTCTTTTTTTTTTTAATAAATTTGTCTAAATTGAGGCGGCGAGGCCTCATGATCAACGTGTACTTCACGTTTAACATTCATCGTCCTCACTATCGCTAGAATTTTCCAGCTCGCGTGAGTTGTCTCGGGGGAAATACTTCTTCAATCTTTCAATAGTTACAATCTGAGTGTGGTTAGGGTTTGCTACTAATTCGATTTTACAAGCATTTGTGGGAGAAATACTCCTTAGGTAATACGGTCCCATATACTTGGGTGTTAACTTTGGAGAAATATCCTTCTTAGGCAAATAATCTCTACATAATACTAAGTCACCAACCTTTAGCTTAATAGGTTGTCTAGTGCGATCAACGCGTAACTTAGTCTGCTGCTGTGCATGTGTCATAGCCTTCTGGGCTAGTTTACGGATTAACTTTAATTGTTTCTGGTGTTCCTGTATTTTCGTAAATTGATACTGGGTGTCCAATTGAGTGGGAAACCTGGCCTTTTGACCAAAGACAATCTCATATGGGGAATATTTCCTAATAGGGGAGGTTGATATATTATAAGCGTATGCACACAAGCGGACATATTCCGCCCACTTAGTAGGCTGTTTAGCCGTGTACTTAGTAAGGAAATTTGCAATGACAGAGTTGAATTGCTCACACAGTCCGTTCGTTGACGGTTTAAATGCTGCAGTTCGAACATGCTTAATGTCAAATAAGTCATTCAGTTCGGCCATTATCGTTGATAGAAAATTACTTCCTCTATCCGTCAGTACCTCTTTAGGGGGGCCAAAACGCGTGATTAACTCGTCCAACATGGCCCTAGCCACTGTCGGGGCTTTAATATTTCGTAGCGGTACTAATATTGCGAAATGGCTGAGATATTCTATCATAACTAAGATATAGCTGTAGCCTGCGCTACTATGTAGCGGGCCAAAAATATCTAAGCTCCAGCGGGAAAACAATTCCTCTTTTACCGGCAAAGGGTGAAGAAAACCTTGTTTCTTTTCTCTAGGGATGTTCACCCTCTGACATTCGTCACAAGAGCGGACGTATTCCTTAACTATTTTCCCCATGTTCGGAAAATAGTAACGTTCGTTTACTTTAGAGTAAGTGCGAGAAAATCCCGTATGGCCTCCGCACAGCGGAGAGGAATGGGCCTCTTGTAATATGTCGGGAATAGCCTTTTCTGGTATCACTAGTTTCTTATCTTTGTTCATGACTCGATATAACACATCGTCAACTACAACATAGGGTTTTAGAGCACGATCAGTAGGGTTGTCTTTTTTCTTTTGTATTAATTCTCTAATTTTATCGTCCTCTTTTTGCATTGTTTTGATATCTATTTTGGGACATAATACTAGGTTGCACACTTCTGCACAATCTTCTTCTTGACCAAATTTGGAGGGTAACTCATCCTTTAGCGGACATCTTGACAAAAAGTCGGCGGTCACGTTATTGCGGCCCCTGATGTGTTCGATTGTGAATTGATAGGGTTGTAAACGAATTGCCCAACGCATAAAACGAGAATTTAGCATCTTATTGTTTCTTAGGTAACATATACCGTGAGCATCAGTCCGCACAATAAAGGGACGGTCAGCCAATAGGAAGTGGAAATGCAAAATTGTCTTAGTAACTCCTAGCGCTTCAAGCTCAACCGTGGAGTAGTTGAGCTCCGCTGGGGACAAAGATTTTGAAAAATAGGCTATTGGGTGTTCTTTGTTATCTTCTTTAATTTGTGCAACGTATCCGCCTATTCCGTCTCGACAGGCATCCGAATAGACTATGGCGTCCTGATTCGGGTCAAAGTGGGCAAGGACCGGAGCAGATATAAGACAAGATTTCAAAGTATCCCATGCTTGTTTCTCAGTTTCTCCAAACTCGAATTTGGCATTCTTTTTAGTCAATGAAATGAGTGGTTTGGCAATAGTAGAAAACCCTTGGACAAAAGCTCTGTAGAATGAACAAAGTCCAATAAAACTACGTATTTCTTTGACTGTAGTAGGGTATGGTACCTTTGCTATAGCTTCCGTTTTTGCGGGATCTACACAAATTCCTCGTCTACCGACGATGTGACCAAGCACAGAGGCTTCTTCGTAACCAAAGTAACATTTCTTAGGGTTGAGTTTTAGGTTGGCCTCCCGGAGTCGAGATAGAATAATTCTCGTTCTTTCTATTAAATCTGAGAAAGAAGGACTAGGACAAACCAAATCGTCTAAATAACAAATTACATACTTCCACATAATGTCACCAAAGATAACGTTCATCATATTTTGAAAAAGAGCCGGGGCCGTGCTTAGTCCGAATGGTAGTCTCAAAAATTCGAATTTTCCACGGCTGCAGATGAATGCAGTCTTCTCTATATCACACGGACGGATTAATAATTGGTTATAACCATTTTGCATATCGAGCGTATTTATGTATTTGGTACCATTCAGAAATGCTAATATATCATCTATACGCGGCACTGGCGTATAATTGGGCCTTAATATTAAGTTCAGTTTTCTGAAGTCGACACATATACGCGGGGAGCCATCTTTTTTAGTTACTATCACAATTGGTGCAGAATATGGGCTTTGACTTTCTCGGATAATATTGCTATCTAACATTCTCTGAATCTCTGCCGCGACTATCTCTCTCTGTTTTGGTGTTTCTCTATAGGGTGGATGAGAAACAGGTATATCTGTAATGACCTCTAGGGGACACATAAATTTATCGGTAGCCGCAGTCAGACGAGACTTGTCCCAGGCTACAACGTCCCTAAATTCCATCAATAAGTCCAGTAATTGGTTTCTTTCTTCGGGGTTTAAGTTTGGGCCAATATTTAGTACTTGAGCTAATTCTTCCTTGGTTTGGGGGACTTTCTGGGGTTGTTCAGGGACTTCCACGTCATCTGTTTCATCTTTGTTAGTAAGGTGTATGATCTGATTAACGGCCTGTACGTTAGTCTCCGTTTCATCATTTAAGGACTCGGCCTGGGGTACAAGTTTCCCTAAATAAAGATTTTTAGACAAAGATCTGGTTCGATCTGAACTATTAAAAATAGTCAGAGTAATATTTTCATTCTCAGTAAAAACTGGACCTCTCGGGATCAAACAGGAGTGCCAATATCGAATACCTTTGGACGGTAAAAATTCCCAAATCTGCACGTTTCCGGTTGGGGCGGTAATTTCTATGTCATATGAAGCCTTGGACGGCACTCGGACATTTGCTGGAAGGTATACTTTATAGGTATTGTCCGGATAGATATCAAAAAGTTCGTCGCTCAGCCTCAAGGGGTCTGGCACGACCTCTTTCTGACTATGATCCTGAGCAGAACTCTCTAGGTCAGGGAGAGTTGTGGGATCATTTACACTTCCTTGCGTTAGCAATTGTTTTTCTAATGTTTCTAACGGTCCACTGTTTGATTTTTCCTCTACAGGCTCATGAGGCGCCTGGGAGGCCAGGGGTGGCTTTACAGAGTGTTGGTTCTTTTTGTTATGTTTTGTCACATAAGGCGCATTCTTTTTCCTTCTAGAAATAATCTCTATATCCGAACTTTCTGTAGGACTAACTGCCAAAGTTCCACTAGGGCCTGGCTGAGGGTCAAAGTTGGATAGGTTCTTTTCCTCTTTCTCTAAGTCAGGCGAATGGGTAAGTTCCAGCTCAGGAGCACTGGAAGATACCTTGCTTTTCTTAGTTCGTTTACGTCTTGCTTTCCTACGTCTATTGACTATTCTATTCTTTTTATTCGTAGGCTCCGAGGGAAATTTTGTAGTTTCCCTGGAACACACAAATACGCGGGACGTAATTTCTTCCGTATGGAGTTTTTGTCTCTTATCAGTTACACTAACAACGGGATTTATGCGATTACCGGTGACCAATTCTGGAGGCGAATCCTTCCTCATATATGAGTGGTTCCGTTTCCTATAAATTGGTTTGTTTCCATGAGGGGGGACAGAGTAAGCCGTTTGTCCAGCATTACCGTTCTGTCTTGATTGGGAATCATTAAACGATCTCTTTCCTACGGATGGTGGGTATCGTTTAACATGTTTTAAATCTAAGGTATGAATCACACCATGACGATTTCCATATGTACTTTTTGGGACTGTGAACCATAGGTCTTCAACATGATTCCCGTCTTTATCTGCTAATTCCATGTATTTGGAATGAATGGTGGTGACATACTTGTGCAGAAAATCTATCCCCAAAATAACGTCATAGGCGCAAAACTGTGGGTCAACTATAGCTACATCTAGAAATCTTCGTTTGGTTGTTTTCAAGTGATCCTTGAAACAACACGCTATTCTCACTACAGGAATGTAATCTGTGGGCTGAGCACCGACGCCGCGAAGCTTCACATAACCCTTCAGTCTTTCCGTTAGTGGAAATTTTGGAGGTAAGAGGGTTTTCGAAGCTATCGAAATTTCAGAGCCAGAATCGATAAGAGCTTGCGCCCAGCGGTCTCCTATTTTTATCTTGACTGTACAAAGCTGCGCCTGCCCATGGCCAAGGCCATAGGTATTTTGGTGATTGTTCCTATACGTTTTGTAACCCGGTTCTGCTACTACTTCGTCTGAGTAACAAGAACTAATCTGTACAAATCCTGGTTGGTGTTGTTCTTTAATGCATGACCAGTCCGAGCGGTCATTTTCCCATAATACGTCATGGCTAATTCTCTGGTTAACTAATCTTTGTGCCGTGTGAAATTTTCTAAGATATTGTAGGCACTGTTCGAGATTATCGCAATCATCCACTTCAAGCATCAGCTTATTTAGGATGTCCGGCAACAAACTCATTCTAAGTTTACTCATCAATTCACTTTCATTAACCCAACCTCGTAAGAATTTCAAATCCTTTATTAACTTGTAAATGAACGCCAAAGTACTCTCATTGGGTTGTTGTTTTCTTGTATCAACGTCATATTCTAATTTTGCAGTATACTCAATACTAGGGAAAGCCTTTATAAGTTTTTCCTTCATCTCGTTATAGTTTAAAGGTAAAATGTTTGCTAGGTCTACTAGATAAAAGGAGAAAGCTTCCCCTTTCAGACAGTAAGGAAGGTAATTTACTATCTCTAGAGTCGACCATTCATATATGCTAGCCACTAATTCATATTCTTGCAGAAAAAGTTCCACACACTCATATCTATTACCAGAGAAGGAGGGAATTTCAACATTTGGATAGATCTTAAAGACTTGTGGTTTAGCACTAATAGGAGAATTTTGATTGTCACCCTCGGAAGGAGGGTTGCTAACTTTGCCTGTTACTACTGTATCCGTAAATTTAGGTTTCTCAAAACTATATGGTATTGATGGTTCTGTAACCGGACTAGTCTTAATTTCTTGCTCAGACTTTGAATTTATACGAGGCTTATCCTCAGGATCTACTTTCAAAAAGGGCGAAAAATTTGATTTTTGCTTATATTCACTGGATGAATGTGAGACGGGCTCATCTTTCAGATTTAATGACCTGTCTAAAGAAGCCGAGGTGTTGAAATTTTCAGAAACGGACCTATAGTCGGTATCAGTTACGCTTCTATTTTCCAATTCGGAGGTTTGTTCTGAACTGTATTCTGATGTATAAGATCTATCTTGTTCGCTAGATACTGATTTTTCTGTCTTTTTCCCTTCGCTAAACTCTAATTTCTCCATGGGGGCCATGGGTGTAACTACGCTACTAGGTGGCGAAATGAACACTATCTGTAAGGGATTTAACTTTTCCTCTTGTTGGTACTTTTTCATTTCTTTAGTCGCAGGTGATTCACTAGGTTCATTATAGGAGCTAAATTTAGAACTAGTACTAGCTGAAGGTTGTAAACCACTATTCTTAACAGTATCAGTTAGTTTGTTAGACTCTCTTTGGGTTGGAGAGGTTGAGGGATCGTCTCTATTTTCTACTTCATCTAAACAAATTACAGACGCACCAAACTCCGCGTAATCAAATATTTTACCAATATTTTCGTTTATTCTACTCTCAGACCAGGAATCGTTATTTTCTTTTTCTTCCTCTTCAATTTGCTTCTGGTGGTCAGAGCAAACTGAGGGAAAAGCATCATCACTTTTCTTCTCTTCGCCTAACCTACTCTCAATTGGAACAAGGGCGACGAGGTCATTTCTCTGGTCAGCGTATTTTGTGGGAGGGTCTTGGTTCGCTGCTCGGGGAGTAGAAACCGTGGGAGGATCCCAGTGGTCGTATCGGAGTTCTCCGTCGGAGTTCCACGAAGGTTTTGCCTCATCCTCCAGGGATGACGCAGGAGGAGACTCCGGTTTGTCGTTTTGTAATTTAGCTATTTCTTTGTTTTGTAATTTCTGTAGTTCGTAACCTAACCAATCGTCTTTCAACGACTCACCCCCATCTGAATCTGCACTACTAATATCGCCGTTTGACCACCTAACTTTACTAACTACACTGAGTATGTTATCTATACTGTCCAAATATTGCAGTTTCTCTTGGAGGGTAAGGCTATCTTCAAACATGACAGGATTGGTTTGAGTAGCGGTTGTCCGAAGGACCTTAAGTTCACGGTCTGTATCAATCCGGATCATTTTAGGGAACTTATATTCAGTTTGAACGCTAACATCTTTCTTTTGAAAAACGTCGGTCTGTATTTCCATGTCAAAATTTCCAACTACATTTTCCTCAGGTAATAAATCTTCAAAGGGGGCTGAGGGATCCGCTTGAAATAAAATACCTAATTTCTCTTCTTCGTCACCTTGGCGACGAACAACTGTGACCTGTACTTTCTTGTTTCGTAGTTGTTTAGTTAAAGGTAGAATTAAGTTTCCTACTGCCGGGGACAGTTCTGTTTGTAATGAATGCTTAATCTGGTCTATTAACGCTTCATCGTTAGATTGTGACAAAGAGCGCGATTCATTTTCATTATTTTCGTCAGGGTTCTCAATTTTCGTTTCCCTTGGTTCAGTTCCTATATTTGCATAAATCGGCTCTTTATTCGTGAAAGCCTTGGGTTCGAGACCAATATTTTCGTAAATTGGCTCTTTATTCATTGATGTTCGTGATTCAGTATCTAAGTTAGCATACATGGTTCTAGGACCGATCTCGGCATAAACCGTTTCATCACTACTACCAGCATAAAAGGATTGAAAGGTGGGTCTTTGAATTTCTAATGGCGTTCTAGGTTCTGACGGTTCGTATTTTATAGGAAAATATAGCGCTACTGGGCTATCTGGTCCCTTCGATACACCAATATCTTTATTTTCTGCACTTAACACTAAGTCACTTATTCTATTTTCCTTATCAGCTAACTTATTATTATCTAAAGGACTTTGGTTCGAGGGGACATCAGGTAGTACACCTGCTGTTGTTCCTATCTCAATTGTTGCCTGAGGCCATTCCTGACCTGCAGTTATTAGTTCGGCTATCTCTAGTTCATCTTTTAAATTTACATCATTCACTAGAGTTTTCGGATCTACCCCCGGTGGGGTCTCGTCCGTATCTGAATTTACATATATCGTCCTAGGAGCTGGCATTGGTTTTTCACTTGAACCAGCACTTTGTATTTCTATCTCATTTCTAGTCGGAATAGGGCTAGACGCGGCCAGCGGCGTTAGATCGCAGCCACTCGCTGGTGCGTCTGGGGTTTGCGGACTAGCGGTCGTTGGTTCACGATATCTGGGCTGACTCC
This sequence comes from Thermobia domestica, assembly GCF_964235325.1. Lineage (NCBI taxonomy): Eukaryota > Metazoa > Arthropoda > Insecta > Zygentoma > Lepismatidae > Thermobia > Thermobia domestica. The sequence goes on along the minus strand of NC_137456.1, from coordinate 244,278,653 downwards.
AGGTATCCAAGTATCTCGGTAATGGATTCTTTTTCCAACGGCCAAATTCAGGAGGAGAATGCCCGTGTACTTTTATTTTATTGCACTCAATACAATAGTAATTATTCCACCGATCTAAAATATAACGGTGCTTGCCCGTGGGCGTCTTAGGACAATGAGATTGCCCTAAATCTAATAGCTTGTCTTTTAGTTTCTGCGCGAAACTCATTTTTGATAATAAATCTGTTTTTCTTTCAAGTCAGTGGCCCCTTAAACCAGGGCAGTGGGTAATCAACCTATTTCCTCTGATATGGTAAAAATTTAATCACTGATAGCTACTTCCCTCGGAAATGCTACGTCAAAATTTCTTACGTATTATGCGATTTATTATTATTTCAATATCTTCATTTAACTTCCTTTGAACTTGAAATACTCAACTTCCCTTTCTTTATAAAGTTTTGCTTTACTTTTTAGAACGGGAAACGGAAAGTGACTAGTCAGCTGTTATATAACAGATAATGCTTATTTGTTCACTTATGAGGAGTTTTACTTTTTACTTCAATTCTTTAACTTGTTTTCTTTTTCTTTTCTTTTCTTAAAAGAACTTCAAAATTTTTTTTTTAAAATTCACAAGGGGAATTACGATCATCCAACCATTGGATCATGTACTTGCATTTTGATTTTAGGTATGGCATTTGCATAAAGGTGAGTTTTAGGCAGTTATTCCCAGGCAGCCGTCGGGCATGCACCCCTATTACAGAGGGGCCCTGCTGGACCAAAAGAATAAGATACCTGTGACCCCCAAGCTTTGCATGGAAAAGGATTTTAGACACTTATCGCCGGACAGACTAGTCGAACTTTCATCCCGTAATACGGGCGGTTCTGCTGTCTTAGAGATAAACTGCCTGTGATCCTCCCCAAATAAGTGGTAAAGGTATTAGCCACTTATCGCCGGACAAACTAGTAGAACTTTCATCCCGTAAAACGGGAGGTTCTGTTGACCAGAGATAAAACTGACTGTGACCCTACCAAAGCGAGCAGAAGCATAAGCAGACTTAAAGTTTTGCAAGTACATGAGACAAGAGCTGAATTCCTTTTTAACACTCGCGTCCCGATTTTCCATTTCCCTTACTACACAAGAAACGTCGTGAGGTGAACTGAGTCTCGCTCTGCGGAACCTAGCAACTATTCCGCTGACTTATAACAACTTAAAGCGAGAGAAGTTGAGAATAAAAAATTTTCGTCGCCACTTCACTACATGTGAAATGCACTATTTAGAGCGGCAAAAAAATTATATTTGTATATCAGAGTCAAAGGCTGAACACCGCCTAGGCTAAGTACGCCACTGAACTTTACTGACTCTACATGTTACTGATACACCACTTGACTAGTCAAAAGAAAACTTTCGCGTACACTTTTCACTTTTATCTATTGAAAGCTCTTCGGTAAAAAAAAATCACTCCCGATTTGCTAAACTCGCGTTTTAAGGCAACTGAGATAGTTGGTTCCCCTATAAAGTGAATGAGCACCAGAGATTTGTTTAGCGTTTCAAGAACACACAGTTGGTTACCCGGCGAACACCGAACACCATAAAATGTTATGATGATGTTTTTGTTGTTCTGAGATTGGCGTAGCAATTGTGTACACTTTCCTTTGTGAAATTGTAATTGAGATCACTTCTTCACTCTCCACCCAGTACGACAAAGTTGGTTCGGAGTCCAACTCCCTAATAGCCTCGGTTTTGAAAACGTCTTTAGCCTACTGGTTCGAAGATGATGAGAAAGTGCACTAACAGTGGTAGAGCTTGGTACTAGGAATCGAAACCCAGGTAACACTTGAAGACTGTGAGTTGAATCTAACTAGGTGGGATAGCTTGACTGAATCAAAGAGACCATTTCACTTTACTTTTTATTAAAAAAAAAATAAAATAAGAATACAGATCAATTTAACAAAATCGGTTACTTGGAGTTACAACTTGGAAGTTTTTCTACATTATTCAAGTGGGAGCACAACCCTATAATACTCAATGGGTGCTAGAAGGTTTTTATGCTAAACCGCGAGTTATTAAAAATAGTAAAGTGTGAACTTTGTACATCGCAACTTGCATTGGCCCGAAAGGAAGAAATGTTAAGTCTCGAAGAGGGAATGTGGTCTCAGATTGATGGGACTTGAAAATAAAACTCATATTGATCACTAAACAATCTCAAAGTGCTCATCCCGTGTGGAGGGGGAACTTAGAAAAAATTAGCACATACCTGATTTTTCTGAATAGCGTCCCTAACCAGAGCGAAGTTCACTGTTAGCCGTCCGTCCGTAGAATCAACCGGTGCGGCAGACAAGCCTCGTTTATAAAGGCGCTTCGTCCCACGCATTTCTGCCTTTTCTGACGTAGCTCGAACGCTACGTCACGAGCCTCATCGAGCATGGGAGAGACTTCTTCACGCGCATGCTCAATAGTGGTTAAGACTTCTAGGTTTTTCTATGATTTTTTTCTCTATCACGCCGGGATTGAAATTCCTATTTTACATTTATTTTTATAGTTTTATTTTATACCTAACTCTAACTACACAATAGATTGCATGTATTTATCACTTGCGTGGTATTCCCTAAATATTACATCTAGGACCCGGCTCTGTGACCTGAGTAAAATCAAAGCCAGGGTCATACCACTATTACATGCGTGTGGTTTGGTGTCAATGAGGCATCAGGTTGATAATTCAATCTGGACCTCACCTGACTCCGTTCTCCCTATCTCTCTTTTTCTTTACTGCACACACAATTTGAAAAGCGCGGGCGTCTCCCCCTATAATTTGAGTCCGGCTTAGGACTTCGAGGCACAACTGTGTAACAATACATAAAGAAGGTTATGTGTTTGTATGTGTTTGGATATGGATGAATGCAGATGAGGTTGGCGAAGTAGTTGATACATCATCCAGGATCAACACTGACAAATATATTCAGGTTTCGGAGGACTGTATTTTACCATCAGCGCACTTGGTCTATCCTGCTGATGAAATGCCACAAATTTAATGTTGTTCATAAGGTACAAGTTACTACAGTGTGCTGAAATGAATATCCTGAAAATTCTCAGTTTTAATTGGCTTCTGAAATCTTCAGACTTAAATTCGATGCAAGACCTTTGGGGCATCATTGTATGGCAATGAAATTTCAGACAGGAAAAAACAAAAGAGGTATTGCTACATCATGTGTGGTATAGTATCCGTAACAGACCACGAAATGTGAGTGTTATATACCATGCAAAATTGCCTTACTGTTCTGATAAAAACAAATGACGTGTGCACACATTATTAATCAGTGTACTAGTGCTACTGACTTCCTACTACCAGTGACTACTAGTATTACAACTACTATTTTAGTCATAATACCCGGGGCCGTATGCGAAGGGGCCAAGAGGGCCATAATCCCTCAACAATGAAATATTTTAAAGGTATAAAATTCTGTTAAAGTTCAATTAGTTGGTCCGTCAAACGGAATTCCTTGAAACGAAAGTGATATCCCATGGGTTTCATTTCTTTTTCTTAACAAAGTGTCATATACAAGTTAGCCGAAAAAAAAGAAAACTGTTAATGTAATTTACCTTTGGGTTCTCTCAACTACGTGAGGCATGAAAGTGATGAGTCTACGGTTCCGCCGGGTTTTTTCGGCTCATAATACACTATACCATCCTGATTCCATAACATACAGAGCATTATTTTCATCCCGAACCGATTTGGCCTTGCACTTAATGTTGATGGTTGATCTGGATCAACCCACGCTTTTGTGCGTTGAGGATGTTCATAATAAATCCTGTTCTCATTGCAAGTCACTATACGATGTAGAAAGTACTTTTATTGGTGACCTTGAAGCAAGAGTTCAGTGGTGATTTCTCAAGCTTTGAACTGTCTTTCGATGAGCTGATGTGGCATCTATTTCTCGCTCTTTAAAATCTTTCCCATTGCTTTCAAAAGATCAGAAATTGTTTTCTGAGCAATGTATATTACTTCGGCGATGTTGTCATTTAGTTGGACACGCATCTTCATCCAATTATGCTTGCAGTTTGTACTGTACCATTACAGCTGGTGTAATATGATCTTTTTGGCACTGTACCTAGCGAAATTTTTATTTCAATCTAATTACATTGTGTATTTATTCTTTTGTACTCAAAACTAACGTAATGAGTTGAAATAACCCATTAGGAATTATATTTTCAGGGAATAACCTCTTTATTTATATTTTAATTAATCATAAATTCCCTTTTCGCATATGTAAGTTGAATAGTTACAAGCTTAACCGCTCTGACGTCATACTAAAACATAGTTCCACCATTGGATATCAATTTTCGGAATTTCAGACCATTGTAAAATTTGGCAAGGTAATTCAAACCCACCTCACCCCCTTCTAGAGTCCATATCCACCTACAGATCCAGTTATATCTAGATTTTACTACTTTTTATTCGTTTTTGGAATTCCGCGGCTAAAATGCTTCGATCCGGTTGGAGGAGGCTACCTTCGTTGCCTGTCTGGGCGCAATCATCTTTGTTCTAGAAGCCAAGACGAAGATTGCACCACAGCAGTTTGTGTGCTCCTGAAATATTCGTATTTTCTGCAGTAATTAACACCAGGGACCAGGTAACATAGATATAATTCAGTTACTAAATTTCTTTGGAGCCAAAAGAAGCCTCAAATCGTGAATTTTGCCGAAGAAATAGACTAAAATTAGTTAAAATAGGGAGGTCCATCCAGCGACTCCACGTTGGTGCATATAAACAGTGATGAACAGGATGCATGATAGTGGGTGATATCCCAAGTACAGATTCAGTGACTTAAACATTTAGATTATTCTGCTCACCCTTCCAAATTTGCCTGTAAATGTTAGGGTTGTTAGAACCTGTACGTATATAGATTTGTGTGTAGGAAGTAAATGATAACATGGCAGTATCCAGTTTTATTGTAGTTAGGGTAGCTATCAAAATGCACGCGTAGATTAACCAACAGGGCTCCTATTTTCTCCCGAACTGAAATATTTTCCAGCAAATATGGGGTAAATACATTTTAACTAGGGTCTTTCTCCCCTTCAGTGGGAAGGCCCCTTAATAAAATAGTTATTAACGTGCCCCTGGGCATCGAACGTTTATAAATATGTGTTGATTATTTTTCGCCAGGGTCAGTTGGACCCGTTTCCCCTTCCTTTCTCCCCTCATAGTGTTACCGAGCTGGAAAAATTGGTGGTTTTAACACACTTTGAGTGATGTGCATGTTATCTTACAGATGCTTGTTTAGTTTTAGTATTTTAGTATATGTGTGGTGTTAAGCAGTATCTAGATAATGAGTGATTTTGCGTGAATGTGTGATTGGTCTATGTGTGGTCAGTGTATTCTTTGTTTGTGAATGTATTATCACCCTTTTTAGTACATAAAATTACTTGAAATTCATAGTACAGTATCGTCAACAATAGTGTAAGGGTTATATTTCAGTACGCGGGTAAACTGAGTTGACATCAGCGTCGTTGCGTTCATTTTCCGTATTAGCAACTTGTTTACATTACGTCACCATGCGAAATAGTGATTTAGTTGGTGTAATTTTGACCTTTTTTTTTCAAATTATATCCAGTAGGCATAGTTTACAGTCTGAATGAATAGACATTCATGTGAACTGACATAAGATTGTCCTTTTCTGAAAACTACAACTTTCTAGCCCATTTAGGAACCAAAATATCTAAATAAATAAAGAACGCGTTGAATTTTAACAGGAGTAAGCCTTCATGATGCTACTTCTCTTTCTGAAATTGCAATATTAAATTTTCTTTCCCGTGGTATAAATCCCATTGTTTTTGTCGTAACATTATCAAATCGAAATCACATAGTTGATAACTTAACTTAAGTGAACGTATTTATGAATTATTTTTAACTGCGAAGTAAATGTACTATGGTGTGCGTGATAAAAGTCTTGGGTTCGAGGATTGTTTCGTGTGGTGGTCTAAGCGTAAAAATATTGTATTTTTAGTAGATTTTATAGTGTGTGATGCAATGTGCATGTTTCTGGTCGTGAATATAAGTAATAGGGTGTTTATAAAATATTGCGTCGCGTAAGAAAATGAGTAAATATATAAATATAGGTAATAATATAGTGATTATACGAGTAAAATATGAAATGGATGTGATTATGGGACACCCATAAGTATGCGCATCGGCCCAGTGTGATGTAGATAATGAGTGTATGTAGATAATGAGTGATTATGCTCAAAGACAAATCTTTTACGTTTCGACCCCTACACCAAGACATTCCCTCAGCCAGGTTTGCTAGGATAGCAATGTGCAGTTTGAAGGTATATGCTATTTCGCAGTTAGGCGTATCATATCAATAGCAATGGTTCATAAGAATCTCATTAGATAGTGGGGGGCTTCTAGCATCATACACAAATCAAGACTAGAGGCTTACGATTGATTAGGAAATACAATAAATGCTAGGAAGTTGGGGCCGTTGAAAATTACACTTTTGTTTAGTTGTAGCTATGATATCCATCGACTTCTCGAGATTTTTTCTTTTCCTCACGTCACTTACATTGATTACCATACAGTGTTCATAGAGTCAATGGATCGGATGGGACCAATCAAATCAAATTAACTGTTACTGAAATAAAATCTAGGTACTTAGTGTACCCAGATGTCGATCGTCCCTTGCCTCTCATTAAGTATCTTTCGTTTTCCTTCTTAGTCTAATTAGATGATGATAGAAATCAATCGACATTTCAAGCCGTGGCTTGTTTTCGCATGGGGAGCTATCGGTGATGTTTGGCCATTGAAATCACCGATCCAAAATTCAGTTTATTTAAGTTTTTTTTTTAAATTTGGCAAATCACTAGTTAGGGATATCTTAGCTATTACTTTTACTCTAGTTTCTTTACTGTCCTTGAACCTTCTTAGTTCTGAGGAGTCGAATATTTTTTTACTTACTTAGAGATTTCAAAATTGGGGACGCAGTTACCTGTTCCCTTCCCCCTCTCCTTTTATCCTGCTGGCCTGGGCACAGATTTCAATCTTACAAGCAAACTCTTGTGAAATTGGGATCTGATGGACACAGACTTGCATCCTTGCTAGCAGGACACCCCTCAGGCTACGTATTTGAGTGAGCCAACCCGTTTTCGGCATTTAAGAATATTTTGGCTATGAGTCGTTGCATATTAAACTTCGATCACTCGTCTGTGTAGTGAGTAGTACCTTAATCTTTCTCCTTTGGCGCTACTATTCTCTATATATCCCATTTCTTCCTTCTTACCTTAAATTTTTTTAACTGTTAAACCCCCCGTTTAAGATTCACGAATATACCGTATATGCATAATGCATATTTCGACTGAATTTACCGACTGAGACATCGAGAGATACAATTCGTGGAGATTCTTGGCATTTTGGAGCAACTCAGGGCCGCCTCTTATAATATTCAACCCATTTTATGAGTGATTGATGGGAGGCTACTCTAGAATTTCATATTCACAACGATTTGGTTATTATTTTGTTTATCATCCAAACTCCGCTAACTGGTTGCCGATTTCTGTTTTATTTCTATTGGTGTATATATGTTAGTAGTTTGGGCTCAATACGTTTTAAATAATCTTTGTTTTTTTGTATATCTGCTTACATATATATTTATCTGGTTTGTTACGTGCCTGCTATTTTTATCAAAACCTCTTCTGCTGTAAATTTATGAAATATTAAATTGATCATTACACGCTGACAGTCATCCATTTAAACTATTATAAATTATCGGGATTATATAGTCAGTGCTGCAACCTTATAAATATTTGGTTATCAGGGTTATGGAGCCAAACATATAAATGTTTGTTGAATATAAAAAAGATATATATGGAAATTTAATTATTGACGAAATGTAGATATGGATTTTAAAGTGAATTTAAGTATATTAACCCCATCAGGATGCCGTGGTCGGCAAGAGGGATTGCCGCCGTCGACGGTGGCAGGCCGCCGGTAGGCAGCCGGCACCCGTCCACGGCGGCACGACGATCTACTTGTTCAAAATTGCCGACCTTTTGCCGAGGCGGCAAGCGGTCGAAAATCGTAAAAAATAATGCCCTTTGCCGACTCTTTGCCGACTGTTGCCGACCGCCAGAGTCGGCAAAACAGTCGAAAAGACCTCTTTCCGACCCTCTGCCGACTCCTTATGCCGGCCTCTTTTCGACGGCGGCGCCGGCGCATTTACTGCACCTTTACGGCTGTTTGCCGACTGCTCGGCAAGGCAACTTTCCGACGGCGGCGCCGGCGCATTTAATGCTCATTTCCGGCTGTTTACCGACTGCTCGGCAAGTCAACTGTTCGACGGCGGTGCCGGCGCATTTTATGCGCCCTTCCGGCTGTTTGCCGACTGCTGGAAAGGACCTCTTTTCGACGTCGGCTTCCCGATTCTCCCACTGGCGGCATCCGACTTCTTGCCGCCGTCGAAAAGTGGCCCTTTGCCGACTGGAAATCAACGCTTCAGGAAGGCAAAATTTTCATCAGCTTTTACATTAGTCTTGCCTAAGTCTTCCTCCATGCTATGATTTCTCGACAAGGAGCACCCTTGGAAGTTCTTGAAGTATAATACTTGCATTTTTTGTGTGTCCCAGTACAAAATTTGTTCTTTTTGCTTTTTTGCAGCACTTTCAGCCAAAAAACAAGAAATTGAAAGGGCAAAGGGCTACTTTTCGACTGCGGCAAGAGGTCGAATGCCGCCTGTGGGAGAATTGAGAAGCTGACATCGAAAAGAGGTCCTTTCGAGCAGTCGGCAAACAACCGGAAAGGCGCATAAAATGCGCCAGCGCCGCCGGTGGAAAGTTGCCTTTCCGACCAGTCGACAGACATTTCATTTCGCTCAGCCGCGTTACTGTCAGCCGGTGCCTTGAGCATTCAAAACCGGCGAAGTATCATCATTGCGAATGATTTCTCTTTTGGGTTTATTTATTTCATAATTTTGAAGAAGGAAAGGGAAGGGGAAAAGGACGTGAAACCTAAACAAGGGATTGGACAAAAAAAAAAGATGAAACGAACAAAAAACAAAAAACAAAAAAAAAATAACTAAACTTAATATTTGCTAAACTCTACTCTCATTTCTAGTCTTGTGAGATTTTGTGTGTTTTTTTGTTTTATTGAGTTTAAGTTTGAGTTTAAGTTTGTTACGTGTGTGTTGTTTAGAATGTCGTATGTTTTGTGTTTTCGTGTTTACCTATTGGTCATCTTCTTCTTTCTTCTTTTCTTCAGGTTTTCACTCTGTATGTTTGGTTTCTCTGGTTTCTGCCTGCATTTCTCTCCTGTGTGTTCTATTTCACATTTGCACTATTTACACTGGCTTTTCACCTTTATATTTTACCTCTTTTCACTATCCTGCATCAACACTACACTACACTCACTATTGACACTGACTGCTTTTGATGAAATCACTAACCTTCACCAACTAGTACTTACACTATGAAACACACACGCTACACTTACTTTTATCTAAATTTTCACATTTTCAACACTTTTAATTTTCTGATGCTTCTATATAAGCGTTTCCTGTTACTTTTGCTTTGATGCTTTAGTGTTCTCAGTTGCATATCAATGCCAGTTTCCACCCATTTGTGCTGGCTTGAGGTCCAGGGCCCACTCAGAGCACTTAGTGCAGGCCCTGGTCCGTTTTATCCTTCGGCCGGCACGCCCGGGATGGGCCGTCCTATTGGCGAGAGTTGCTCTATTATTTATCTCTGAGACACTATCCTCGCTTCACCTCTACTCATGCACTCACGCAACATTCACTCTTGCACCGGAGTTCCTTTCCAAACCGAGAGGCTGGAGGTGCAGCACGCATTCTGGTCCTCGGCGAAAGCACGGTGATCCAGTGCTTGGATTCCAGGAGTCTTTTCTCCGGTCCGAGGACTTCTTCACACATTCTTCCACTTGCACTTATCCTTCTATTCTTCTGTAAGTTTTTCGTCTTAGTTCGGAGTATTCATTTGTCAAATTTTCCAATTTCTTGCAGTCTTCCTCTACTTCTATTATTTCTTTCAGTGATTTTTCTCTTATTTGAGTTCTTAGTTCTAAAATTTCTTCTAATAATGGACACCACATGACATGGTGCTCGGGAGTTCCTTCTTCTCCGCATTCACACGTTGGGCTGGGTCTTAACTTGATTCTGTGGAGGTGTTGTTCGTATGGTCCATGGCCTGATAGATAATGAACCAATCCATATGTTGGATTTAAGTGATTTATTTTTAGTCTATCGACGATGCTAGGAAAAATTCTATGTAATCGTTGCGCTCCACTGTATTCCTGCCATTCTTTATCCCATAGTTGTATTATGTTGTCGTTAATTTCTTTCTCATTTTTTAGATCCCTGTTAAAAATTTCTCTAATTTTCCTTTTCTCTTCTTTCCTTAACCAGTAATTAATTGCCCTTTGCAATAACACATAGTTCATTGGTTGGATACCAAGGATTATACAGAGTGCGCTATGCGAAGTAGTGTTAAAAGCTCCAGACATTCTGATTAATAGGTTTCTTTGTGGTCTATTGATTTGATTTCTGTAAGTCTTATTTCTTAATAGTCTATCAATCCAAACGCTGGATGCGTACGCCATGGTAGCTGACAAAATAGTTTCTTGGTATAGTCTAAGTATTTTTAATGGTAGCCTGTATCTGTTTCTTGCAATAGTAGTCAATTTATTCGCTACACTGTTTCCCCTTTTTACTATATATTTCAAATGTTCATCAAATTTTAATCTATCGTCTAGCATTATGCCAAGGTATTTTATGCTTTGCGCTCGTTCTACTCCTACTCCATTTAATTTTATAGTCGGGTTTCTTTGTAGTTTTGTGCCGAAAATTAGATATTTGGTTTTCTTTGATGATATCCTTAATTTACTCTCCATACTCCATTCTTCAAGTGTTTTTGTTATCTTTTTAACTTTTTCTTCTAATTCCCTTCGGCTGTTTCCTGATGTTGTTATTACGACGTCATCGGCGAATGCCACTATTTTATCGACTTCTTGCTTTTTGTTTATTTTTTCCAAGCAAGGTTGTAATTCTATGTCCCATAGTAGGGGTCCTAATATTGATCCTTGCGGGCATCCTTTCTCTGTTTTAATTATTATGTCGCCCTCTTCATTGGGTATTATTATTTTTCTGTTTTCTAGATAGTTTCTTATCAAATTCAGTAAGTATGCTGGCATTTCCAGTTTTTTTACATTTTCAATTAAGGATGGAAACCATAAATTATCAAATGCTCCTTCGATGTCAATGAAGAGCGCTAATACATATTTCTTTTCGTATATCTTTTCTTTGATATCATCTAGAAGAGTATTTATGGCGTCTTCTGTTGATTTTCCTACTCTGAATCCAAATTGTAGTTTGTCTTCAGTTACGTTTCTGTATTTTTGAATTCTGTTTAATATTACTCTCTCAAAAATTTTTGATATATTTTTTAATAAGCATATAGGTCTATATGAGTTTACTTCTGATGGATCCCTTTCTGGTCCTTTTGAGAGAATAATTAATTTTGATGCTTTCCACGGCTCTGGAATTTCTTGTTTCTTTATTAGTAAATTGAAAAGCTTCGTTAGGTAGGGGACCCATAAATCTTTAGTCTTCTTGTATATTTCGTTTTTGATGCCATCTATACCCGGAGATTTCTTGTTTTTAAGTTTTCTAAAGATCTTTTCTATTTCTTCGTTAGTGACTTTGTCCGATTCTGGTACAGTTCCTGTATGTTGTTCACCCATTTTGTTTCTTAGTACTGTGTTTCTTTCTGTGTCGTTATTGTTTTCATCTCTGGGAAAAAATTTGTTCGCTAAAACTTTTAGAGTTTCTTCTCTGTTTGAGGTGTATGATCCATCTAATTTCTTGACTGTATTTAATACTAATGGGTTTATTTTTTGTGTTATGAGTTTGTATGGAACACCCCATGGATCTATTTCAATATTTTTCTTGAGGTAAAGATCCCAACTTCTTTTCTTAGCCTCTAATATCGCTTCCTTATATTTATTCTTTGCATTTCTATATTTCTCTAATCTTCTTTCCTTTAGTATTGGGTTATAAGTTGCTTGATAACTTTTCCGGGCTGACGTTGCAAGTCTTTTTAATCTTTGTAGTTTAGGTGTCCAAAAGTCTTCATATACTCTTCTTTCTTGACTTTCCGGAGTAGCCTCTTTGAAAGCTTTTTTTGTTGCTTGTTCAATTTCGTTGATTATTTCGGTCAAGTTTTCATCTTCATTTATTTGGGGTAGATTTAATTTGTTCTTGAAAGTAATCCAATTTGTCTTAGCTATATTAAATTTTTTTTGCTCTTTTCCATTTTTCTCAATTTTCATATCAAATAGTATTATTTCGTGGTCGCTGAGAGTGAGTTTATCTCCAATCTGCCAATTTTCAAACCTACTTGTTATTTCAAATGTTCCGCATGTCACATCAATATGAGAGCTGCCTCTATTCCCTACAAAAGTTGGTCTGTTTCCTATGTTTGAGATTACAAGTCCGTTTTGCATTACAAAATCTTCAACTATTTCTCCTCTCGACAGACAGCAGAAAAGATGCGTAGCACTGCAATGAAAATCATGGCGGATTCCCACCAGTAATAAAAATGAAATGAAATCTTTAATTTTACGTCCCACGGTTATGCCGGTTAGGCTAAAGGAAACGGTGATGATGAATAATGAATGAAATGGTGGAATGAAGAAAGTGGGAGGAAACGGGAGAACCCCGAGAAAACCCACGCATACGGTGTTTGTCCACCACAAGGTTCACTTGGCGGGAGTAGGGTTTGAACCCGAGACCCCTAACACCAGAGGTGAACGCTCTACCACTGAGCCATCGCCCCCCCCACCAGTAATATTGCACTCGGTACATACGCAGTACATTTCTACAATTCTCAGTACGATTTAAGTGCTATATAGAGGAAAAGTATCTGGGAATGACTTACAAATGCTTAAAAGCGAACTAAAAATAACAACTGAGCAGCTAATATTGAACGTTAAGAATAATTCAATTAACAAGTCTGTGCGCCTAATGTGAAAAACTTATAACCGTCAGTACATTTTCCCCCTGAAAGCACATCTTTCACTATCACGACCACTAGGAACAACACTGTTCTATGCAGTCAAAATTTGCTAGTTGCAAACGCTTTCTTCGAAAAAAAAAAAAGCAATCCGTCGGAAATACGGTCTTTTTAGGTTGTCGTTTTCCCATCAACTATTGGAAAAGGATTTTAAACGTCAATGATTTTCTAAATTTTTTTAAAGTACAGGGGTCACACTCCCAATGGAAAATGAGATTTAAATAAAAATTAATGAAGTAAAAATTATAAATAAAAATACTGTAATAAAAGGTATGTGGTGGCGGAGAGATTCAAACCGAGCCTACACGCAAAAAAAAAAGGTTAAAGTAAACAAGAAAAAGGTGGACAGTAACCATGTTAGTTTGTCAATATATGGAAAACAGAGACCTGTATCCAAGCAGCCAAGCCAAAATGTCTCTGCATTTGTTGTAACTTTGGTATTAAAAAAAAAAAAAAAAAAAGTGGCCGGAGCGATCACTTGTCTGCTTACACCCATGACTATATTCGTAGAAACCAAACACTGAAATGCACTAAGCACAAGTTCTAACGACTAAGCTGTCAGTTCTAACTCTATGCCTTAAATATTTATTTAAATACACTTTAAAAGTGGAAATCATATTAAGATAAAATAACAATTAGGTAGGTAACTAATTGTTCATTTAATGCGTTCCTATATGATTTATACATTAATTGTATACAATGAAACAGAAAAATGTGAGAAAATAATTTATATCGTAAATGAAACAGCCACATGTACAGTATACTCATAGTGCATACCCATTACATAGAGAAAAAAGGTTAATGAAGTCATTTACATAAAAAATGAAGTGTATTAACATAATACTTTGCAAAGATCCTTTGTTTTAAAGGAATTCTTTAAGAGAATAAATGAAGGGAAGATCACAATTTTTTCTGGTCTATATTAGCACTAAAAACACACCAAATTGTATTAACAAAATACAATGCACATCGTATTAACTTATATACATTAGCCTATGTAATGAACCTTATCATCATTTAGAAGTTATATGTAATATACCTTCGGATGTACTACTACTTTTTTTTTAAACAGAAATTTGTAGCATTCCATAACATTGAGTTTTAACACAGATAGCCTTCATACAGTATGTAAAATCAGAAAAGCAAATATATATGAAGTGATTACAATGTTCAAAAAAGCACTATATTATTCTAAAGAATTCCTGCTATCCATATTTTGTTTTGAATAACTCAGCCATTTTTCTTTTTCAGCCCATTGATATATACGAGGAAATCTTCCTCTGTTTCTTTGAGATTTTAAGGGTTTTACTTTTTATTATTTTTCTTCAGGTCTATTTAAATGTCTCTTACTTTGTGGAAATAAAATTCTGTGTTGTATGTTTTTAATATTCATAAATGACATCTAATTTAAATAATAATATACTTATATATACTAAAAGATCATTTTGACAAAGCAAGGGACATTTAAATAGATATTCAGAAGAAATCAGTAAAATCTGAACATCAAAAATTTTATTCATTTCAAAGAAAAGGAAGAATACTTCCCCTACAAATCAATGGGATAGAAAAGAAAGGAGGCGATGGTACTGAACCTCACCGTTAAGGAGCTTGTACTCTGAGAAATATAATTACACTTTCTCTCTTAACTGATTCCACGCAAAAAAAAGTTAAGAACAATATCAAACAACAGTTGTCTTTATAATTGAAGAAAACTTCAAACCTATGAAATAGTAATGTAGAATTTAAATAGCTCAGAATCATGATTGTGAGAATATAGAGAGATACAGAAAATTTTACAACACTGCATAGAAAAGATGAAGTAATAGTAAAAAAAGAATTTAACGACAAAAACTGGGATAGGGAGACTAAGGTAATATTGGCAAAACAAAAATCAATTTCAAAGCCGTAATTCTCAATATTAGCTTCAAAGGTAAGTGATGACTATAATTCCCGTGGATTTGAAATAAACCGCATTAAAATGGGAAATGTTTTACAAATGTTATGATTGAATGAAATTCACCCGTTCTAAAAGGAAAAAAAAACTGTAGTCCCACATATATCCTACCACTCTTCACAAATATCTTTAAGGATGTTAGTACATATGATTTTTGTCAATACTCTCCGTTAGTGGCGTAGGGAAGGGGGGCCCAGAGAGGCCGGGCCCCCAAAGAGGTCCGACAATGTAGTTTGATGTTTGTAATTTTTTATATATTTTTATGTTTATATATTTTTTGTTTGGAATTGTTCCATATGTACCTATAACAGCACTTGCCCCACCAAACACACATCCTGGCTACGCTACTGCTCTCTGTGGGTCTTATTCCATTGCAACACTTCTGTATTTCTTGAGCAACATTTCCCCTTGCTTCCAGAAATAAATGAACTATCTAAAATAGAACAAATATAATGCTTTGTAAAATATACTCTTCAATGTGTACGGCGTTGGCACATCACGTATATTTATTACAATCGAAAATATACTTCATCACACCAAAACCAAGCCAAACTACACAGTGTAATAGACCTTGTTGCAATGAACCGGCTTCAACGCTATATGTTAGACGCTATATGTTACAAGAAAACCTGTAAGAGTAATGAAAACTATAGTCACTGATGAAGAATTCAATTACGTCGAAACAGTTAATTTTTACTTAACCTTTTGTCACTCGCGCTGTTGGAAAAAAGCAAACAGGTGAGTAAAAACTAATGATTTTTACGAATGGGGTCGCATTAGCGGAGTCACCCTCACTGCTATTCCTCAAGTGGCTCCTTCCCCTCTTTCACCCTAAAGCTCGCTGACGTGCTGCAATTGTAGTAGCTTCCAGTACAGGTTGAGGAAATAGTTTCGTCTGCGTTTGCTTTTTTCAAACGCGCGAGTAGTTCCGTGATAACACTAGCAAACACATATTTTTATGGAGTTTGAAATTTTCCAACGCGCGATCGTTAATATGATAATTATTGTTTATGACTGAAGTTTTGTTTTTCTAAGCAACGTCTCGCTTCTTGAATAGAAGTGAGATAGAGAAGTGGCTTGACAATATTAATGATGAGTCTGATGTTAACTATCGAAAATTAGTGGCTGCTGAAAGTGATGCGAATTGAAGTAATGAAAAAGTGAATGAAGATGATATTGATCATGATAGTGAAGCAGATAAGAACAGTGTAGATGCAGATTCAGATACAAACGATATGGATGTGAATTACAGTTACAGTGAAAATATTGTTTCATTGGGAAAGACAGGAAAACAAAATGTAAATAGTAACTGGCAGCATCAGCAAAGACAAAGTGTAAAAACATTGTGAAAAAGATGCTAGAACCGAAGTTTACTGCTAAGGGTATCACTGAATAAACAGTTTTTTTTTTCGAAATTTATCGATATAGCCGTGATTGATGAAATTGTAAAATGTACTAACAATTATTTGGATAAATTACGAACAAGTTTCGGCGAAGAACGCACTGCAACTATACAGCAACTTCAAGAGCAAAATTAATGACTTTATTTCGACGTCTTTATTTGATTGCCAAAAGAAAGGAGCACGTGATGATGTACGATCACTGTGGACATGTGACGGAACAGGAATTCTAATCGTAAGAGCAGCAATGAGTTACACGAGCTTTTTACTGCTACTCAGGGCATTAGATTCGATGATTTCGAAAGCCGATCTCAGAGAAGAGATATTGACAAGCTATAGATATACCACATTGACTTGACACCTAGTTTTCTGTTCCAAGCGTTGCTATCGGCTGAAGGAATTCACTCCCTTTCGCCAAGGCTCTCTCGTTTAGCAACAGCTGAACCCTTATTGGCTCAACGCGTGGATGTGTCGATGGTTTTAATTTTAGTTCGCATTTTTGCCACGGATCAAGACATTTTGACAGCACTATAGCAACAATTCCAAATATCCTAAGTATTTACTCAACAATTGCATGCATTACTTCAAATAAGTTTACTAAATATATTGTTTGTATCTCAAAATGTCAATGTTGGAAAAAAGCAAACGCGCGAGTAGTTATGTTACTAAATTTGGCGCGAGTGACAAAAGGTTAATCTTTATTACAACAGTACGGTCGCCACCCCAAACGAGAATCAGAAAAGAAAATAAATCCTGCCGTATATCCAATGGTAGGAATTTGAGTTTCTTGAGAAATCTTTGAAACATTACCTTGAAGCTGCAAGTTAAACAATAAATCCCTAAGTCCCTCACCAGACAAAAAGATGTATTAAAATAGAATATTATATTTAGTGAAGATAGCATTATATTACTTTGAAATAGAACTTCGATACGCGTCAGGGTTTTGCGACACTATTGTATTGGCAAATTGAGAATTTTGTATTCGGCTGAATACAAAATATTACATCTTAAAATAAAACCTTGTTAATGGAACAAATAAAATGCATATATACTTAAATAAACTACAGGTAAAATCGATCAGGTGGGCAAAAATGATAAAAGTTTCAAAACAAATACATTTTATGTTCTCCTAGGAGTCAATTTGAGTAACATATCTAAAACACAAACCATCTGTAATAAGAATTCAATCGAATGAACATAACTTTGAGAAAAGCTATAAAAAAATCACAAAACTATAACTTTACATTTGTTCATTTGTCTGCCGAGCTCCTTTATGGCTGAGCGGTTAGTGTACGCGTCTTAGGCGTGGGTGACCCGGGTTTGCTTCCCGGAGAGAGCTCACGTGGTTCGGATTCCACCTTAATCAGTAGGTCCCGTCTTATATAGCCTCGCTGCTGAAAGGGACGTTAAACACAAAATCAACTCAACTTTCGGCCTTTTAAGTTAAAATTTTCAGAGTACAAGCACAAGACACTCTAAATTCCCTGTTTAGATTTTGGCGGCATACCAACGTAATATATCAAAATGGCGGCCATTTTGTCAAATGAACGAGTATCTACGCTACGAAGCGCAATTTTCAGTCTTTTAAGTTGAAATTTTGACGGTAGAAGCACAAGATATGCTAAATTTGCTGTGTAGATTTTCTCGGCGGTCCAATGTAAAAAAAATAATCAAAATGGCGGCCATTTTTTCAAAACGGCAGTGAGTAGAAAATTGTTGCAAGTTGTGACAATGACAATATTGAAATATAAATCACATTTTAACACTTTTACCCCAAAGACATTGAAATATTTCGAAAAAAACGATTAAACCCGAAAAAACCCAATTAAACTCGAAAAACACCCGAAAAAATGGGCCCAGGTGGGTTTGGCTTTTTCAAAAAAGCGCGGGTTTTTTCAAACCCTCGTTCATGATGAGCTTTTCTCCTCAAAAAAAGTTTTAATAGTAGTCGCTAATGGTTTTCTACAGATGTTAATGTTAAATTGTTAAATTTTTTCAAACTTCCGATGTCCAAGTTTTTGTACCTACACATCGTGAAACAGTGTCAGGAGAAAGGGTTAACACTCGGAAAATGAAATATTTGAGTTTTACGTCCCACGGTTATGCCGGTTATGCTAAAGGAGACGGTGATGATGAGAGATGAATGAAAATGGTGGAATGAAGAAAGTGGGAGGAAACGGGAGAATCCCGAGAAAACCCACGCACACGGTGTTTGTCCACCACAAAGTTCACTTGACAGGAGCAGGGTTTGAACCAGGAATCCCATGCACCAGAGATGAACGCTCTACCACTGAGCCACCGCGGCCAGCAAAAAATCAAAATAAGACAGTCTGGTGCAGGTGTAGTTTTGGTGCACTACATTTTGGAAGATTTACAGGTAAAATTCAATACTTTCCATGAAAAGACATGTTTATAAGGAACGAATTTCTACAGGTAACTTAATTACATACAATGTAATACAACTGTATCTTACGTTTACTAATGTTAAACCATTACAAGTGCTTTACGACGAATAAAACAAATGAGTGCATATGAAAAATGGCTCTATTAGATGTTATTTTCCACGGGCGGCTTATTTCTGCACCGTGTACACCGGCATCATATTTCTGCACAGCGTGCAGAACCTGTATTTTGTTTACAAATGGAGAGTTACTAGTATGAAACAACAACAAGTGTTCTCAAAACGCACTTCCTTCCACTACCCTCACTTCTCCGCATTCACACTATCGCAGACGTGCCTGCTCCCTTCGGACGTATTCCCGCGCGGGCCCACCAGCTTCGCCCTATATGACTCGGTTCGATAGCATTCGTGCTATTTAGTGGCCACCCAGCACAGATTGTTTTGTGCTTTTTTGCGCTGTTTTTATGCTAGACATCTGGAAGCCTTATTTATACGTAAATCGTAAAAGAATTATAATTTTTCAACAATTACTTCTAGATGTTCCCTTGAATTTTATTTATGCCAAGTAAAATATATTCCGCCCATTTGAAACCGACTAGGGGACAATAAAAAAGAAACTGGTGAAAGAATTATAATTTTTTTTAGTATTGCGCCACAAGTAAACCTGTACGCAAGAGCGTTTAACCACTACCTCATTTCTCCTGTTTTTTTTTTTTTTTTTTTAATTGGAAGTTTTCGCTCACATGTGAAACAAGTCCTGC
Organism: Thermobia domestica; assembly: GCF_964235325.1. NCBI lineage: Eukaryota > Metazoa > Arthropoda > Insecta > Zygentoma > Lepismatidae > Thermobia > Thermobia domestica. Next base: position 244,259,086 of record NC_137456.1, on the reverse strand, counting down.
AGTATATAATCTAGTGGATCTTATTAGGTTACTAAAGATACACTAAATACTAGAGAATACTAAAGGAACACAAACCTTGTCATGGCACAAGCATTATGAGAAATTGTCCACGTTTCTCTAAGATAATTTAGCACCAGGTGCTAGTTGGCCACTAAAGAGCACGAATTCTATATAACTGAGTCAGAGCAGGGCAACGCTGATGGGCCCGCGCGGTAGCGCGGGGGTGTGTCCGAAGGGAACAAGTGCGTCAGCGACGGTGGGTATACGCGTAAGCGAGGGTAGTGAAAACATATGGGCTTTGGTAATCATACATTTTTCAATATCACTTTTTATGGTTTCATACTAGTAACGCTTCAGTTGTAAACATAAAATACAGCTTTCGTACACTGTGCAGAAATACATTGGCGTTGAGTTAGAAGACACTTATCTTAAAAACTAAGACATGTAAACTCTTGCAATTTCAAGAAGAAAATAATGTATTACAGTTTCTTAACTGTCCCTCGTTTTGTAAATAAAAATTAAGTGAAACCTTTAAGTTTTTTGTCCAACGGTTATGCCGGTTAGGCTAAAGAAGACGGTGATGATGAGTAATGAATGAAATGGTGGAATGGAGAAAGTGTAAATAAACGGGAGAACCCCGAGGAAACCCACGCAGACAGTGTTTGTCCATCACAAAGTTCACATGGCGATGGCTGGGATCGAACCCGGGACCCCAAGTACCAGAGGTGAACGTTCTACCACTGAGCCAGCGCGGACTCTACAATTGTAAGCGAGTTCTTGATATACCGGTAACTCTTTACTTTGGGCAAGGCAATGATATCCTGTCAGTACATAGTATTGCCGAACCAGCGTTAGCGAGTGAAGGCGGGTTAGAGCCCCGCAGGGCACTTTGTTTTCTGTCTTTCCTTCTTGGGAACTGTAACTATAATTGCGGGAACCAGTTCAGATGACTTGGTTATTGTCACTGCCTTGCCTAAAGTAATGACTTGCCGATATACCTTAGGGGGTTCGTGAAGGTAAGCAGCAAGGCAACAAATAGAATCGAAGTTAATACACAGGTTGGGCTAAGTAGTACCATTTAAATTACTTTCTTTGATACCCGCCCCCAAAAAATTCTATATGCCAGAGACGCCAGTGCGCGGGAACATACTATAACCGAATCTTTTTCATGCGCAGCAACAATTAACATATGTAACACAACATATAAAATTCATGACAATTTGAAATGTATATGCATAATATTAAATTAACTCACCCCATGTATATGCATAATAAGTGCAATAATATATGTAAATGTATATGAATAATATTAAATTAACTCACCACTCTCTCACTTCATGTTTTCGTGGTATTTGCTTAACCAGCAACTGCGTACAGTTCCAATGAATGAATATTTTTATGATAAACATTATTTTCCCCATTTGTAAACTTATCTCAACGATTTTTTTTTGAAGGACTTTACCCACACTGCATCACAATGTGACAAATGAAGAACGCGAACCGAACATACAGGCGGCGCAACCAGACTACGATTTCTGCAATCAGGCTCTTCAGCGGCAAAGGCGGCTCGGCGCCTGTCCGAGCATCTTTTCAAGGTCGGTCCATCCGCTGTTTGCCGACCTTCTTTCGGCTCCTTTACTTGTCGGCACGCCGCCAACGTTTCGGCGTCTTTCCGACAATATTTGCCGCGGTCGCCGTCCGCTGTTTGCCGTCTCCTTGCAAAATGTTTGTCAAGGATCCTCATGTACTTGTAATTTATTTTAAGTATTTACTTCTCATATACCCTTTACGTGCAGTCCCTTTACTACATTTCTTTTCATGCATTTACCTTTTTCGTGGTCGGCACGCCGTCAACGTTTCGACGTCTTTACAACCATCCTTTGACGCTGTCGTTCCGTCCGCTGTATGCCGTCTTTCTGCCGACTCCGTTTTCACAAGACATATTTTATGGAATTAGTACCCACCCAATAGAAAAACCTTCGGACAGTTTCAATTTTTACTTCATCATTAAAGAAGATACAGGCTCTATTCATTTTCCAAAATTCGACTCTTTGCCGCTGGTACGCGTTATTGCAACTTTCGCCGACGTCGTGCCGACGTCGCTTTTCAAGAAATTGCCGACAGTCTCTTTTTGCAGTCGTCGTCCGACTGTCTGCCGACTGTTTCGAGAAAGCTTCATACGGGGGAAATATAAGCCCTAATTCGTATTTTAAAGCAACAAATTACCTTCTAACTCTCTTTGTTTTCTATTGGTGAACGAATCTCTTTTTGCTCGTCGCGGTCGAAAATCGAGCGGAAAGACGCCGGTGTCCGGCGCCGGCAATCCGACCGCGGCATCTGGTCGGCATGCACAAATTGTCCGACTATAGGCGGCAGGATCCTGATGGGGAAGTTATATGAAACAGAAAATGAGTAAGTGTATAGAGGGCTCGGTATCTACCCTGGACGTGTATAGGTTGCCATAGTTTTGAAACACCCGAGTGACATAACGAGTAACTTATAGAGTACTACCGCGTAACGTATAACAAATAACATTTTGTAGTTTTGTAAATGATGTATGTAACTATTAACTATTATTTTTTTGTTTGAATTTGCATGTACATAAAACAGATAACAGGTCGTGACAATAACCCTAATCTGTATTGAAAAGTTATTTTGTGAAACCATACCAAACTACGTAAATTATGGAACAGTGTGCCCCAAATCCTCCCCGTACAACTCGAAACATAGCTGTTGATTTATTAAGTGATTTGAGATATTAACTCTGCAAATTGATTCGGAAATGGAATTTTGGTGCTCCTAATTTGGACTAAATTTGCTTGATGCGTTCGTAATTGAAATAACGGACATAGGATAGGTCCAAAAACCTAGCTTTCGTCGCAATAGTTTATAATGGAAGATATGCTCCCAACGTTTGGGGATGAAACTTCTGATTCTAAAGATTAAGTGATTTGGAAAGTTTTATACAAGGTGCATTGAGTGATGCAATAAAATAAATATATATATTTTCCAAGTAACTACTTATGATCTGGTGTTAAGACGAATGAATAAGTATACTTATGAACACTAAAAATAGTGCGTATGAAGTGTTGATAAATAAGTATTCATGGACTTAAGAGAAAGAACTCAGAAACGTCGAAGTTTTTATTATGAGACAAAGATTCAATTAAAGTACCACTGAAGTTATTTTTTAATGAAACTACAAATTCAAATTTGTTTTTCTTTCTTTCTTCGCTTTGATATGTACTTATTCGAACTGAATCTTGAATATACACACACACATACACATATATATATATATATATATATATATATATATATATATATATATATATATATATATATATATAAGTTGATTTTTTTTTCTTTCTTTCTTCTTCTCGTTGGTAATGTAATCAAATTCTTAATGTATCTATGAAGAGATATGTACTATTTGATCTTATTGAGAAATAATGTATTTCTGTGCATGTCTATGAACAAATTCTTTTTAAAAATTCATGTATCTATAATTTCCTTTTGTTCTGTCAAATTAAATTTTTATTAATGGATGTAATAAATGTTCATAAAATGTAGTTAGATTAGTTTGCTTTAGCCAGACGAAACCTGATATATACATTGTGCCGTGTGAGTGTGTGTGTAACTGATTAGTAAATCTAGTTTTTAAGTCGTAATGCTGATATGAATTTCATCGTCTGTGATAAACAGTGACTAACAATTCACTAAAACTGAATACTAACTTAACCTAAGTTGGCTCTATCGAAGAAGCAAAAAGAACATAGACAGCCGGGACCAACGGTCATCTTGGGAGAATTTCGAAATTCATAATGTTCAAAGATTATGTGTTACTATAATAATACTATTATTTTTTCTTCAGCCAATTTAAAGGTGCAATTGACTTCATGATTTATATGTCAAGTACTGAATACTAGTTAAGAACTTTTGGAAATAATGAATAAACCTTCAAGTTAAACTTTCTCATCTATCTCGGAGCTAGATTGGGATAACCCAGTAGTTGTGGTTAACTGGGTCTGGATCTGAGTTGTGTGAGTCAACATGTGCCTATTTTTGATCACCTTAGTACCAAATCCTTACTCAATAGCACCTGGAAACAATCTCAATTCGATAATCATTCACTTTCCTCTACCGCATTTCTCAAGAATATCTAGTAACAGTTTTCCTCTTTTCTTACCCTCTTACTTTCCCTCTTTTCCTTTCCTTGTATCTCATCTTCCTCTTACTCTCCTTATCTTTTTTTCTATTTTGAATAAAACTGAAAAGGTGGTCGTGACTAGAAATTCTATTTATAATAAACACGGTCATTTATTTTATTTTAATTTCTCTTCGGAAGTCCGATATAAAAGTTTACTTATTTTGGTTGAACCTCATATGTTCTAAAGTAACCGATTAAATTTACCTCTGTATATAAATAAACATAAGCTGATAGTTTTATATTGATCCCTTCAAGGAATGAAGGGCTCCCACTCACGACTAGCTCTCCAACATTATTCCACGACATAGTAGCTGCCCTTTTTGCGGCAGGCAATGAAATTTTTTTCCGCCCCTTTCAAGTTGTTTGCCTTCAAGCTTTTTCGGTTGACCTGGCCGTTCGTTGTCGTGCACATTAAAATCACAATTTGCAAAATGTTCATACGTTTCTTAGGCTGTAACATATTCACTATACCCTTCCCGGAGTATACCAGAAGCACCTTCCTTCAAAATAAAGTAATGAAGCAGCACCTCTGGCATACGCTGCTTTGTTGGCACGAACTTTGCCATGTTTAAAGCTTAAATAACTTTAAGAGATTAATGCCTTCCCCTCACTTTATTCTGAGGATCTGACGCTTCCTGTCAATAGAACGAAATAGCCCACACATCACCTTGCATCTAATACATTCTACTGCAGCTCCATCTATTCACAACGAGCTTCATTATTAACCGTGCAACTAGTATTCTCATCACAAAAGAGCGCTATTATTCATAGTATACACATTAACATTATATTCTATAATTTTTCACAAGAAAGGAACAGCAAAAAGAACTATTAAAGCGGAATATTCTACGGTAGATGGAATTCCCTTTTCCTATCATGCTAAAAGAAGTCGACATTTTGCTAACACGGTTCTGCCTTTTCAAAGTAAAACTCCCAATTTCGGGCTGATTAACGACCTTCATCCAAACGTTTTCCGAATCTGGACACTCTTTTACAATAACATGTACATTTTTTGTAGTTCTTTGTTCGTTACAAACTCACATCTGCTTGTCTCTTCATAGTGAATTACTGTGTTTATATAGTAATTGCAATAATTGAACATAAAATGTGTTATTGAAATATATAATTGAACATGAAACATAAAGATCATTAACGTTCAACAGCGGCCAGTAGTAAACACGTAAAAGTTGAAGGAGAATGACGACATTGATTATTTGATCTGTAAAAAAGTGCAAACTGAATATTAACCTATACTCTGTGTTAAGAGCTTTCTAGACGGAGTGGCTGTAATGGGACTCCCCAGTTTGCTTCACAACTCTAAATGGACACGAAAAATTTGGATTAGTCCAGCCGGGAATTGAGTAGTAAAACTAAGTATCTAACCTCAAGAATGTTTTCTTGAGTCACACTAGCCGTAGGTACCCGCAAAGTGTCTTCGAAAAGAATAATGTTTTTGCGATTGACGAATGCAGAACTCTTTTTCATGAAGTTTTTCCTTTTCTCGTCACAGGTTCTTAACGTATCTATCTGCAGTAATTGCTAAATTTGACTTGAAACACTCATGATTATTCATACCTTGACAATCCCACTATAGAAAACAACAAAAATATTTTTCCATGGATGTTTGCTTTCGTTCCTGGTGAGGGTGTTCATACTTATCAAACCAGTGTTTGTTACGGACGATATTATTGTAGGTAAACCATTTTTCATCACCTGTTATGACCCTACCTAAAAACGTTTGATATTTACCCGTGAGAGCAGATTTGTGAAGACTGACATGCGATGTGTTTTATTCCGTTCACTGAGATTGTGAGGTACTCCTACTCGTATCTTGCTGGCTTTCTATAATATCTCCAGGTGGCGACAAACAGTTAACTGTGATGTATTTAATCTTTCTTCTATATCTCTTGTTGACTGGTGTGTAAATTTTGTTTTCATATTGTCTTTAAAAGGTTGTAGTTAAAGTCGGAAGGACGTCCCACCTTCGGTTTCGTCTTTTAAAGTCATTTATATAAAACGAAATGTGACAAACCACGTTTTAACTGCCAGCTCGAATATCAGTCCTTTAAGATGTACAGTACATATTTGACGCTCTCGTCTTATCAGTATTGCATTGTTTACATTTCCAAAGCATCATATAATAAATATGCACTTCTTCACTCTCCATTTTAGGGATACGAACAACACTTTATTATACACCGTGTATCAAACACAACACTTGAGAGAACACCCACTAATCCCTTGTCTATTTACGGAAAACAACAATGCATTTGTCTCGGTGGCTCATAATGGGTAGACACACAGAATACATTCTGACTACCTCCATCGGAAGTTATTTATGACAACCTCATGCCGCTAGTGAACAGTATTATGACTAGTATAGTAGTAGTAATAGTGGTAATATAGTGGTAATAGTAGTACAGTTTCTACTCTTACTACAGTTCGAATATTAGTTCTAACAAACTTCAAATTCTATACGACAACTAAACAAAATTCTGTTACATGGTTAGCAGCTAATACGATTGAATATACTACTACACATCTAGAAACCACTTTAGACGTAGACTGTCAAGATTTGTTGTGTATTCAAGGCAGACACTTCCTTTCAGCCAGGAAGAAAAAGTTATTTACAACAACCTGAAGATTGCACTTTCTGAATATATATGAATTTCAAAAGAAAACAACAAACTCTATTCCCTTTTATCAAATGACTTTGCTAGCATCTTTTCCATGCTACTATCAATATCTGTATGTCATCTATCACCAGTATAATTACTGTATGTACTTGTTCTGTCCATTAGTGTCATATTTTTCATGTAATTCATGTAATATTAGTAATCATGTACTGCTGTTATATTACTATTCTAATTCATACGTATGTAAATTAATATGTAATAATAAAACAAAATAGTTGGTGGAAAAATGTGACACTGTAAGCAAGTGGTTAGCATAATGAACTGATACTTGGGAGATTCGAGTTGAATTCTAGCAACGTCCATTGTTTTCAAATGCTTCAATTTCAATGTATATTCAGTGTGACAAGCAAGATCTTGTTCTCTCCAGAAAGAAAAAAGACGTTGAAATCAGGATAATTGGAGAAGGTTTGGCAATGGAGGCAATGATTTATAAACTGATTTCCTGCAGTTGTTCTAGATTTGATATTTTAATCCACTTTCAAGCTTTTTCTAATTCATGCGTGGTCAGTGTTTTTATTTCTTTGAACATACAATATATAATGAAATAATATATTACATACACAGCAATATTAATATATATTGTTCATTGGATAACACGCTCCGAACCATAGAGATCATTCTAGAATGGAGAACTATTTCATTCATCACCTATTCTTCAATTTTTCATGCATAAACACCCAGCTCAGTGCTACCAAATGTTGTCAGTGACGAGAAAATTTCGTGTAAGATAGGTTGCATCTGTCCAGGTGTTTTTACAATTGCAAATGTACTAGACATCAAGCAATGGAATTAGAACACTCAGCGGGGGGAAAATACTTCTGCTGGTGACTATACAAGAGATAGCGAATTCACTAAAAGAAAAAGTATTAATACTATGTATAGAGGTAATGCATATATTATATATTATAGAATATTGTCGACAAATTTGTCGATCTATTTCGTAGTATTTGGCACTAAATGGCTACTATTTTTGCGCAAATATCACAGTAGGTAATATTCTATAATATAAACAAACGACAGAATAGGCAAGAAAAAATACTTTTATTTATATACAACTATACTCATGGTTGCCCATAGAAATAGGAAATTAACACCTTTGAAAGTTATTGGAACTACAATAGTAGAAAACAACTATTTGATTGTATTTTCTATAATTATCAACATATTGTATAATAAACACCAGTTCCCTTATGCCAATAGTACATAATACTATGCTAAAGAAATTTTTAATTTGACAAAAGTTATTTGGTGTATTCATATTTTACTATATCGTGTATTACAGATAACATTTAATGATTATTCATCTTTAATCTCTAGATAGAGCAAATCCAATCCTTTTGTTTCCAAAATCGAATTCGGTGTAATATTTACCCATGAAAACATCACCAAGGAGCCACAAATCTCCTGAAACTCCCTGAAATCCAGATAAACACGAAGATTCGTCCTGAAAACGAATATCTTTATTTAATAATGATTACCAGCCTCATATTCTTAATATAAAAAGGAGACTTGAAACATATTTTTAAAAAAACACAACAAAAGGAAAATAATTAGTTTCAGCTAACAGTTAGTCTTTCAGGTAACTGACAAACAAAGTAGTAAAGAAATAATTTATACCTAATTAGCTTCTTTGTTCTAGTGATAGATAAGTGAATCCTTTCCCGTAATTTATTCATCCATTTTCTTCATATATATATTTGTAGTACACTAGTTAAAATTTCTTACTTTTAATTTTTTAATTTCCTTCCTTTTGTCTTTGTTTTGTTCATAGTATGAATGTCAATCTCTTTTCTAGACAACATTGCCAGATGGTTATTTTTCTTCCACTTTAAAAGTAATCAGTCAAATGTATTACATACAAAATTACAAATAAGTAAATGATTTAAGAAAGTTAATCGTTAGTGAAAAGAAAATGTACTCGCACCAAGTGTTACTGTAACACAGAATATACTGTGGTTCGTGAATGCGTATACTATGCGAATAGGCATTCTTGTGGAATTATCTGCTCGCAGTTTTCCCGCAGGGCATATATACCTCAAAAGTACATTAACTTTTTAACAAAACACAAGCAGGTAGCAGATTTCATTGTTTATACAAAATTGACGTAGAGAAGCTACTCACTAAACTTCCCAGCTGCAATACTATTGAATATTCACAAAAGAACTCAGTTCGCGTCAATGAGATATCCACATTATGTCTCGCGGGTCCATGCCATTTTTTTCGACAGTTCTATTTAGAAAAACAGTATTTCATCAAAACATTCAATTCTTAACTTTATGTAAATAACTTTGGATATATATATATATATATATATATATATATATATATATATATATATATATATATATATATATATATACAGGGCGCAAAATTTCGAAGTCAGACGCACTCGCCAATCCAAAAATGATGGTCGCTACTATCTCTCACGTACAAATTATGAAATCCCCCCCCCTGTCCTTTGGTTTGACAAAGAAAGAGATTACATCAGGGCATAAAATTTCAAAACCAGACAAGTACATTCAGGATAATCAATTTTGAATTGGACAATTCATATAGCGGTACACGTTAAAAAATAGGTAACCTTAAGACTTCACTTTTGTGCAAAACTCTCTCTTTGGACCGAATATGCACCAGTTGTCGATTGCAGTTTTCGGATCAAAATTGTTAAGCGAAAGGCCATTGATGGAAATTGTCAGCAAATCATCCATTGTGTCAGTCTTCAGTGAATTCCTGTAAGCAGTCTTAACTCTGCTGAGACTGCTTGAAGCCCCCTCTCACATGAAGCAATACTCACAGGTAAAACTGCACAAAATGTGACAATTGGAAGCAAATTTGGGAATCTCATTATGAAGTTTCGATTGAGGGTGGGAAAGAAGGGGCAAACTACAACGTTGAGAAGACTTCACTTTCAATGTCCGTTGTGAAGGCTTCTCATTCCGTGTTTTCTCTCACTCAGTGACAGCGACTCTCGTGCCAAACAGAAACTGCAGCCCTATGTGTTTTGGCAGAAACCATTCCTACTGAACATTGGTAGTCAGCTCTAAATTTCTAGTCGCTAATGGCGACCTGGCGACCGATAATTTTGTTCCGTATATATATATATATATATATATATATATATATATATATATATATATATATATATATATATATATGTGGGGGTGGGGGGGTGTACAGTTAGGATGATACAAATTTATAACTTCGATTCACAGTGGGGGAACTCGGTCGAAAAAGTGTAAAAACTTTCAGGCCAGCCATCCTGAATAAGGTTTTCCTGCGTTTCCCTCATTCGCACCAGGCAAATACCGGGCTGGTACCTAACATGTAGGTCCCAGGCCGCTTCCCTCCTTCTCCAATCCTTTCTTCCTTCTCTTTTCCCGGATAGTGTGCTCACCGAGGGACCTCATCCCTCAAACGTGACGGTTAATATGGCCATAGATGCCGATAACCCAGTAATCCAACTCCTAACAAATTTATAACTCAGTTAACACGAGACGAGAACATATACCTAAAGCCAAGATCTGGTTGACCGAGGCAATCGCCAAGCCTGAAATATGTGATAGATATGTGTTATTTCCATGCCAGAGTGCAAGTACCCACTCAGCAATCTGCTTATGATATTGCAGGTCTAGTTTAAAGATAAGCATGAACTGCCTGGTTATATTTGCATCAGGCAGCAGTGTACAAATGCTTCGCCAGAAAAGAAGCCTCTACTTACAGACCGATAAAAGACGAGAAGACACAACTGGGTCACCGACGCAATGTATTTGAAATCATGTTGTATCCTCCGATAAAAACTGCTTACGCCAATTCTCAGATACCAGTTGGTAGTGGGTGTACAATCGATCGGCAGACCACAATTCAACCATCCCATGGCAAGATAGAGTGCAAGGAACTGTAATGTTGTGAAGTGAAATTCATAAAGTCGCTAGTACTAAACTTTTTTAGTTTTGTTTTGGGACACCAACACTGCGAAATAATTGTATATCGATATATTGTAAGACGGGTAGTTACCCTTCTTTGAAACAGGTGCATTATCACAAACTGTCACGCAATTCATAGATGATGAGGTTTCATGTAACACGGTAAATTTGGAGACTCGCTATAAGAGGCAAAATGAAATTTGATATCTATATTCCCTATACAATTCCGGACATGAGTCATATAGAAAATGTTTGGACATAAGTCATTTCCTACATTTAAAATTATATAACCGGTATGAGGAGTGACTGAAAAGTTTTGAGCCTTGAAGAAACTATAAGAAGTACAGATTTGGTAATGCCTTTAGTTTTCAACATAGTACCCTTGTACAGCAACACTCTTGCTTCAACGGTGCTGCAGTGCTCTTATCCCAGCAGAAAAAAAATAGGTTATGACCCCAAAAACTCCTCCACGGCTGTCATGACTTCCTTATGGTTTGCAAAACGTCGTCCTGCTAGAGCCTTTTTAAAATTAGGGAACAAGTGGAAGTCTGAAAAGAGCAGATCTGAAGAGTAGGGTGCATGAACAACGAGTTCAAAGCAGCATTTGTGAATAGTAGCCATGGTAACTGCAAATGTGTGGCCGGGAGCATTGTCATGATGGTACGGAAGGCCTCTAGACATCATTTGCGGCATTTTCTCTTGAATTTGAACTCGACTTTTTTTTTCAAAAGATTACTATAGTATTGTCCTCTGATGGTATGACCCCTTTGAAAGTAATCAATGAATATCACACCTTGGAAATCCCAGAAGCAGAGGCTATCACTTTGCCAGCGGAGAGGATCACCTTTGCCTTCTTTGGAAAGAGGAGGAGAGGTGCTTCCATTTTTCGGATTGTTGTTTTATTTCTGGTTGGTAATGGTGTATTCAACACTCGTCCGTAGTGATGAATCGACAGAGAAAATCGTCCACATCACGTTCTAACACTTTCAAATTGTCCACGGATAGGAGGTACCGAGTGTATTTTTGTTCAGGAGTCAGAAGACATGGGACTCATCGAGCAGAAATTTTTGATAAACCAAGCTCGCTCCTGTGATCTGCCCAGCCTGTCTACTACTCGTATCTTTTGAGTTGACAATCAGCGATCTTCCATGATCATATCAAGTACCAGGCCAATGTTTTGCTTGGTGGTACTATTTGATGGTATCCCAGACCTAATCTTTAACACTCTGCCAACCACGCTTCAATTCCTGCACAAATCTTTTGATGGTGGCATATGAAGGGGGAGATTAATCTACGGTATTGACCATATCCTGGTAAATCTCAGACGCCCACATTCCTTTTAATTGCAGATACTTGATGACAGATCTGCTCGAATGTTTTCCATTTTCCCAATTTCTGCCATCTTACCTACTTCAAGAGACTGTAAAAGACAAAAGAAATTACTTAGAACCACGAGCTTGATACACGTTAATATCAAAGTTTGTATTATTCTAATACAGACGTGTTCAAACTATTAGACTCACTCTCGGAAAATGCAAAGTTAATGTAGGAGTCCTAATTTCAGAGTTCTAGAACATTTAATTTAATGGTTAAGCCACCAATATAGGATCCTTCATTTTTTACTGTACAGTTGAAGTGGTGATATTACCGTTGAACAGCAGATAGCATTAGTACAGCGGAGAAATTCTGAAAGTTGTGTTTCAGTTGTAGATAGCTATTCTGGTTCCTATCAACAAGTTACAGTCTACAGTGTTGTGATTGCTGCCGTAAGAAGTTACGACATTCAAAGCGTTCAACAGTTCGAATGGGTCAGTTTAAAACGATCGTGAAGTGTTTCGTGTATCACTCTTTTATTCTGTGAAGTCCTGTAATCGCAGTATAATGGGAAAACAAAGGAACTTTCTCCGTGTAAATTGGAAGTTAACAAAATACTTCTAGAGGAAGGAAGATATATACGGCGACACACTGCTAGCAGAGTTGGGATAGAACAAACATTTGTGAGTAGAATCTCTGTCGGAATAAAAAAAGAGCCAAAATAGAGTTGGTAAGTGTGGGCGAAACGCAAAGTTATCCTTAAGAGGTATCGGAAAACTGAAAAGATTGGCTCTGGGAAACAGAACTGCAAGTTCTAAGAGACTTAAGCATAAAAATGACTGAGTATGGCACAGACATTTGGTCTGAAAGTGTTCAAAGGATTCTTTGAGCCAAAGGAAAAAGCACGCGGTCAAGAAAGGAAACAAAAATTAGAGTCTACTAAAATCATGGCAAAGAAGTGCATCGAATGGACACGAGACCTAGAATACTGGACTGCTCACGATTGGAGAACAATGTGTTTCAGTGATGAATCATGTATGTTTGTGTCTGATGATTGTTCACAATATGTGCGACGTTGACCTGGGAGGAATTCAAGTTGGAATATCTTTAATAAACCGTGAAGCATCATACTTTAGTCATGGTCTGGGGTGTGATCTCTATCCTCGGGTCTTGAAGATTATATATAGTAGAGTGGACAGTGAAGCACGACCAATACCGACAAGTTCTTCATGAAGAACTGCTTTCCAAGACTGCAGTCTAGTTTGATGATGTACAATTCATCTTTATGCATGATATAGCCCCATGCCACTTAGCCAAAGCTGTGGCAAAATTCTTCCAGCACAACGAAATTAGTGGCCGGACACTAGTCCTGATATGAACCGATTAAAAACCTTTGGAGCTACATGAAGGAAAAGCTAAAGAAGAAGTACATTACAACGAAACATCAATTGATCGAGAAGATCAACAATTTGTGGTATCATGATGCAGAATTAAAGGCGAAATATGCTAAACACGTACATAGGATACCACAAAGGATAGAACACTTAATAAAGAATAAGGGATTTCGTATAAAATATTAATCTTCGTGTGACAGAATTTTGTTGTAAGTATTTCATTTCACTTTTTGTTTCAAATTTGGATATGCATACTGTATAGTAATTATATTTGAAAGTCATGTACACATTTGTTTTATTGATATTGCAAAGCATATTCCACACACAGCAGAAATTAGGATAGAGTTACAAAGTAGTAATTTGGATTAAGTTCGTCGTATTTTCTCACATAATATTGTAAGAACAGTAAAGTATTCAAAAACTGAATGCTGAGTCTAATAATTTGAACAGGTCTGTATATATAACTATTCTATTCTGGATTCTCATTTTCTATGTTAGACTCAAAACTTAACAGTCACCCCTCGTACATACATCTAGAAGGAAAGAGCACCTAATTGAGACACTTTGTAACGAATGGTATCGTGTTCACAGGATGTCATCTATGCCTTCCTAAATACCATGCTACGTTAGGTTTGAGCATTATGTACTGCCAAAGAGTAATCCATGAAATATCATCTTCAGTATCATGAAAAGTTTCTTTTGTGTTTTGGCAAGTAGTAATTGCTTAAGCCTCATTTTTCACAGTCGGTTGTCTTAAGTCGGAGTAGTGTATGCTAAATGTATTACCTCTAAAACAGATAGTGAAGCATAGTTCAACTTTTAATAATCTTTCTCCCAATCACATGGAATTTGCAACCTCCTGAATTTTATTTGCATAGCAGGAAGTTGCAATAGCGCAAGGAAGATAACATTTTAAAAAGATCAAGAAGTACTTTATGGAAGAAAACACCAGAGCGGCAGAAAGTGAGAATTTTACAATATACGAGTAGTAAGAGAAAACTACCGAACGTATATGGCATTTTGTTTTGTTATTGATTTAGAAATATCAAATCCTAATTTTGTTTCTCAAGAAATTAAAGGATTTTCTTATAAATTAAATAAAAATATACAAATAAATAAATAATAGTATTTTACCTCAAGGACGTAATCCTTCGGTTCAATATTGAATTCCTTGCCAGCAATAACAATGGATATTGTAGGTAAATTTAAGTTTTCATTGCAAGGGAACTGTAAAATTTATACAGTAAATATAATGAAAATGCAAGCATTGAAACGAAATCATACAAACATACAGTAAAAATGAATGATATTTCAGAAGAGTTTCATATTTTTAACTACAATTATAACAGCATTGATGATTTACCTATTACAACTATTAGTTAATAATTAATCTCATTTCTGTATGAAAGAACAAATAGGTACACTACATCAGAGAAAGATTTATAGCTGCTTACCTTTGCTCGAAGCCAACATTAGCTAAAGAGTAACGAATTTAATTCGTAAGCAATAATTAGTTTCTAAATTTTGATATTTTTCTCTCTTTGACTAAATTAACTTTAAGAATACTATATACAAAGAAAAGTATATCAAAAAGTAATTAGAATTTTCGATTTATTAAAAAATTGTAGAGATAAGTTTCTAAAACTCCAACATGTTTGGTACATGGATCACGTTTACATTAGTAATAGGAACCATGCATTCCCACGAGACACAAAGTTGTCCATGCCCTTTGCAAACAGAAAAACGATATTGATCCAGGTTACCTAACTAGCTGCCTACACCTCTTGTGCCTTTTCCAGTATATGGAAACACCGCCCATGGAGACGGAATGGGCTAAATCAGCGCTATGTGGAGGATGGTCAAGAATTTTCTAGTTGAAACTCATGATGTGTGCACGAGTTCGTTGGACTGCATGTACTCGTGCGTTTTCATGCAGTAAAAACACCTCCTCTCGTAGTACTCCTTTTTATTTCTGACGTATGGCTGCTTTCAGCCTGTTCATGGTTTGACATTACGTGTCCGCAGTAATGCTCGTAGCCAAACATTCAACATGAATAATACCCTGACGGACCCAAAACATAGTAGTCATTGTTTCCTTAGCAAATGTTGTAGTCTGCACATTCTTAGCCGGTGGTGACGACGGAAGTTTCAATGCCATACTATGGCGTTTTCATTCAGGTGTCCCTAGGGATGCTGGGGCCTTTGATGTGATGAAGGAATGCATTTCCTTCGTAGGCACATCGTGTAAGGGGAATCAGGAAAATACTCCTTGGAAGATGCTTTTGGTTCTCATTCTGATTTTGATACCAACGTGCACACAGTTTTCTTAAAGCTAAGTTGGTCATCGATGATCTTCTCACTGAACCGTATAAGATTTGCAATGCATCTGCAACGTCATGCAACCTCACGTTCTGTCTTCGTTAATCATCGTGTCGAGTTCACATTCCTGTTGGTAATAGATGTTGCTAGTCTGCACTTCCGTCATCGTTGTCAGAGTCCTCCTAACATTTGCAAACAAGTTGCACCACACATATACTAATTTCTGTGACATAACACTCTCTCCATAGACCTCGATCAATTTTCGAAATGTCAGATGGTTTCTCTTTCTTGAGGCATAGAAAACGAGTATCATAGCGCACCTCCTCCTTGGAGTAATGATCAAGTCGGTACGCTATCTTTGAATTGCCCTAGGTACCAGACGGGTTGACATAAAAGGCTGACATAAAAATTGCCGTCAGATTTCCCTTACCTTCGTATCCGCAACATACAAGAAGTTACTTAGCTACATAAAGAACTATCGGTTTTAGAGACAAATTCACCTTATTCTTATACAGCTTTGTATATATGTATACAGGTATACACAGGGTGTCCATAATGGCCGTTGTCATCCTGTGTATATGCGAAATGACTGCGAATATGAGAAAACGCAAAAACACGTACGTCGTTATTGTGAGGGGCTTCAATATTGAGCTATAAAGGATCCATCCCAGACAACCCATATAGGGGTACGTGGGATCAACTTCAGAAGTTCAAATGACAAAGGGTGTCGAGTAATATATCGTTGGAATGGTATCTACAAGAGAAATGTTTCAACGAAAGTTTCAAGTCGCTATCTTGATGCCATCCAGCATTGTGATGGTTCACATTTTGTGTCCATAAAGCCCGTTGCCACCTCATGTATCTGTGAATATGAGAGTACGCAAAAAACACTACGTCATTAATTTAAGGGGCTGAAATTGTGTGGAGTAAAAGGTCCACTCCAGATCCCTGCTCCACTTCTGAACATTTTAAATGCCAAATGGGTCGAGTAGTTTGAACGGGCTCGACAAAAGAACTTTCGGTGTGAGTTCGGAATTTGCAAGGTTTCCGACTTCTAAATTGGCGGTGAAATCAAATTTTGGAGTATGGGTTTGATGACTTTTAATTATCTGTGGATTGTAAATCTGATCGTTCTACGTTTTTTATTGGTTTTAGGCAGAGTATAAGTATCGAAATATTTTTGTAAAACTAGAAAATGATGGGTTATTGGGAGGAGACTTTATTCTGTGCATATTGCCCTTGTAAAGGGAGGTCCATTTTGCTGTTTTATTGTATTGCTATGAGAATAACGTTTTCTAAAATGGCTATTTCAAAAGTGAGAGTTGCGACAATACATCAGTACTACCGGAGTTCAGAGAAGTGGTAATCACTACAAGATACACTTGGATTTAGACATGTAGGGATACGTAGTTTCACTGACTAAAGATTAACACAATCCACATACACAGTCCCAAATTACCTTAAAATTTGATAAGTTGGTGTGCATCAACCTTTGCATAAACATCTTAATGGTTCATTTGTTCGTTCTGAGTTTTTCCTCTAGGCGCATCAGTCGAAGCAGAGTTGACTACAAACTACCTATATTCTTCCTCCGTTTGAGTGATCAACAGGCAAGTTATCCATTTGACAGAGATAGGATCCAAGAGAAATTAGGCTTACTCAAAGACTTAAAAATAAAATTGCCTGCTCTATTTGGACTTTTGGATATTATTTTGCTTAGCAACTTCTAGACGTCTCACACACAACATTATTTTGCTTAGCAACTTCACACAATGTTGAGTCATGCATTGCATTGATCACAAATAGAAATATTGTCGTAGTTCTCCCTGTCTTCGCGTCGAATTCAATCTTGATACAAAAGAATGTAATTAGGTGCGGTCTTCCAGTCAGTATTGAAACGAAGTAGTGAATTCTGTTGTTCTAAGACATTTTACCAAAGATTGTTTGATTGGGCATGTGTGTGAATGTTCGATATTTGCTTAAGATTTTGTTACAACTTTCATAATGAATCGTACCCAAGGAGCACGTTCTACTAAAGATAAGCTTGAACTTATTTCTCTTTTCGAAGAATGTAGGCGAAACTATCGTGCGACTGTTGGAAGATATAATGAATTGAATCCCGAACGTGCTAGTGTACGTCATCGGTATCTGCGCCAACTTGGGAACTAGTTTCATGAAACACAAAGCGTTAAGGACCGACCTCGTTCAACACGATAGCCAAAACTAGATGAGAACACAGTGATAGAAGTTACAGGACGCGTCACTGCAAACCCAGAAATCTCATTGAGACAGGGAAAGAAAGAACGTATCATCCAACGACGCTTAATTAGAAAAGTTCTAAAAACACATACATTTCACCCATACAAAATGCACCTGGAGCAATAGCTAGGAGTTTTGCCAAATCATATGCCAGAAAATTGCACAAAATGAGAAGTTTTGAAACAAATCTGTTTTAGTGACGAAAGTTCCTTTCCGTTGACCGGAATCGTCAATACACATAACGTTCGATTTTGAGCAGATCCGACTCCACATGTTATCAGGGAAGGGCCCAATCATCGACCTGAGTAGATAAATGTGTGGGCGGGTTTTTAAGGAAATCATGTTATTGGCCCTTTATTTATTAATTCAAATTTAACAGATGATGTGTAATTGCAGCTTCGACTGGACAGAGTGGATACTTTAATAACTAATCTAGTGGAACATGCAATGGAACAGTGCAGAGAGGCTGAATTTGATGCGGACGCAAATTCTTCATCACGACGGATGCCCTGCACATTATTAACAGGGATTTCGTGAATACCTAAACGAAACCTACCCCGATAGACGGATAGGTAGTCGTGGCCCGATCGAATAGCCCCCGCGATCTCCTGATTTATCTATGGGGTCATGTAAAATCTATTGCTTAAAAAATACCACCCACTATTATCGAGGACCTGAAATATAGAATAACAGTACCCTGTAATGACATTTCCAAAGAAACATTTATGCAAGTACGAATGATATTTCATAACCATCTATTTTACTGTGAAGAAGTGAATGGGAGCATCATATACACTAACGTAAGTAGTATAACGCAGTATTTTCTTTATTATGTGTTTATACAAAGGTTGATTCTCGTCAATATGAGTAATTTGGAACTGTGTATGAAGGGTTGTTTGCTTTTCAATAAGCAAAAGTACGTAGTCCTACATGTCTAAAACCAAGTGTACATGTATCTTGTAGTGGTTACCACTTCTATAAACTCCAGTAGTACTGTTCCCTCTTTCTGATGTCCATATCTTCGCAACTCCTTATTCCTAATTTCGGAATAACCATTTCTTAAAACCTTACTTTCATAGCAATACAGTATAACAGCGAAATGGACCTCCGTCAGCAAAACTAGGGGCAACATGCAAAGAAACAAAGTCTCCACCCCAACCCTCATCATTTTCTCCTTTTACTAGAGTCTTTACGATACTTACACTCTGTCTAAAAATTTTGAAAAAATGCAGGACCACATTCGCAAGCTATAGATATCTAAAAGTTATCAAAGTTATCCTTCACTCCGAAATTTGATTTCACCGCCAATTTAGATATCGGAAACGTTTCCACTTCATAACTTGCAGCAAAAGTTCTTTTGTCGAGCCCGTTCAAACTACTCGATCCCCTTTGCCATTTGAAATGTTTAAGTTTATTCCCGTAACCCTATTTGGGGGATCTGGGATAGAACTTTTATAGCACACGATTTCAAACACTTAAAATAATGACGTATGTGTTTTTGCATTAGCTCATACTCGCAGTTATTTCGCAAATACACGGGGTGGCAACGGGCTTTATGGATACCCTGTATTTTTAACAATATTAATATTTAATTTATAAGTTTAAAAACAGGATAATTGAAGCTGGATTTGTATTTAAAGTCAATATCGCTAGTCTTACAGGATTCCTTATATTATTAGACATAACTGATATTCTTGTCTCAATTTCTCAGTAAATCCGTAAGCACATAACTTCAAAGAAAAAATTATAAAAGACAACACAGGCCTACAAAGAATTTATGGCGCCTAGGGTTTTCGAATTGATTTTAGTGTATTTTGGGCGATGAATCTAAATATAAAATCAGATTTTCTCTGTCATTTCTACTTTTTTGGTTCAATATTTTGAACTTCCAGTTCTACACCTAGTGTGCAGTTGTAACTCCATTTTGTGCAGTTCTAAATTACATACAGATATACAAGGGTTGGTTCCTGCATATTTACTCTATTGTCAATCTGCCACCCAGTTAGTTTCATTAAAATCCACTATATGGAGTAAGCATTGGTAACTTGAGTGACTTTCAGCGCTTCAACTAGAGTTGAGGTTAGTTTCTTAGTTCTCGCTATCCAGGGTAGAGCGAAGTTGACCCCTTGTAATATTTGTGGTTGAGAAAGAGTTCTTATAAAGTGAAACAAAAACATACTGTATTGTAGATTGTTATATTTCTGTTGTTGAATAAAAATAAAATGAATTCAAGTAAAAGAATTTCTGTAAATCATCCTGATGTGTTTTGCTACCTATGCGGAGAATATATGTTAAGAACACGGAAAAACTATTCCTGACTTTGTAAAGAAATCTTATTTGGATACTTAGGTGTTAGGGCTGGTGATCAGGATAAAACCTTGGCAACGAATCAGGTCTTTAAAACTTATACAGAAGAATTACGACAGTGTACTACCAAGAAAAGATTAAGTCTGAAATTCGGCATACCGTCGGTTTGGAGACAACCTAAAAACCACTTTAATGAGTGTTATTTCTGCTTAGTAAATATTACTGGAATCAATCGCAGCAACCATAGCAAATGTAGTTGTGGACTTATCCTGATTTAGCATCAGCAAGATGCCAATACTAGGACTTAGAGTAAGTGAACATCCCAACATTTCATCAACTACCAGAGTTCTGTGAGGGCGAGTATTGACCTTCTGCTGACCTTTCTTTTACCAATGAAGGTAACATTAAATATGAAAGGATGTCTTCAATTCCTCAGCATTTCAAAGATAATTTGTTAAATGGCCTCACTGGAGATCTCAACCTGTTAAAAGAAGGTTCTGAATTACTGGATTCAATGTTGAACGACAATAATTTACTGGAACAAGGAACCAAAATTACCTCTTACCGTACAAGTGGAAAGAGTGTGTTACCCTTCTTATCTCAAAAATACAATCTTATATTTTTCATGATGTTAATGAACTCTTGGTAAAATATGTCTCCCTGAAAATTTTCCAGATAATTCGCCCCTACTTATTCATAACTCAAAGCGAAGTTTGAAATATGACCTTTTACACAACGCGAACAAACATGGTTCAATACTAATTGCTCACTGAACGAAAATAAAATAATATAATACCATGGCTTTGGAGAAAATAAAGTATCATGCACATCAATCTGTGATTTGTGTGACTTAAAAATATAAAACGCTCTCCTTGAACAGCAAAGTAACACACTAAATATGCTTCTTGTACCTTTGGGATAGCAAAGACAAAACATACCACTGGGATAGAAAAAATGCGTTAGAAAAAGAAACATGGACGTTGGGGAAAAGGAAGTCATTAACCACCCCTTAGTTTACGAAAAAAAATCATCTTTCCTCCACTGCATATCGAGCTGGGTCTTGTGAAGCAGTTTGTAAAGGATCTTCGCAACTAATTAAGTATCTTGCCATCTTAAATTCGATGAATGAGGCTGAGCGAAAAGCTTGAAATTCATTTGTTGCAATTGACAGAAATTTTCCGGACAAGCCCGAAGCTGAACACTATGTTGAACTCGTAAATAAGAAGCTCAAAAGTTTCAAATTTCTCGAGTGTAACATGAGCATTGTCCGCTATTTACACAGTCACATAGACTGTTTTTCTAAATGTTTAGGAGACAGCAATGAAGAACAAGGCGGAATACTTCACCAGAATATTGAAACTATGAAAGATGGCCACCAAGGAATATAGGATACACACATGATAGCAGGTTACTGATGGAGTTTAGAGAGAGACTGTTCAAAAATACATTCCAGAAGACACGGAAAAGAAGTTTCCGAAGTGTTCAATGTCCAGGCCTAGTTTGGTTTATCGATGACTTATGCACCTATCTTTGTATATAGTAGTTCATATAATATAACAAGAAAAAGTTTGTGTTTAGTTTTTCATTTGATCCATGCATTTAACTTAACATAGTGTAACGTAAATATCATTAAAATGTTACACCTTAGAAGTTTGAGCTCCTGGCAGAAACTAATGACATTAAAATTCAGGGCATCAAATTCATATCAAATCAGCTCAAACTATGCTGGCACCAAAACAACTGTTGGCCAGTGTAATTAATATAAAGATTTAGGTTTGTTTTATTTTGTCAAAATGGAAGCTACGGAAACGTACAATCTCGAATTAAGTTATAGAAAATAAAACAGGGTTACGGTTTTTCTTAAAATATAACCTCACTACTTCTCTAATTACATTTTGATAAAGTGATGTAAATAATTTTTATGTACAATAAACGTGAACTAATATAGCATGGAAGAATAAAAAATAATAATGTATTTTAAAATGCTTTCATGCAGATCTGTTTTTCACAGGTCTGGTAAACAGTAATACTTTTGGCTTCGTTCTTTAATGCCTAGGGGCTTTAGGTTCAAATATCTTAACATTAGTAAAGAAAATGTGAGGTCTTTAGGCTGAAAATTAATATTTTATTTACAACTTAAATTCCTCTATTTTAGGTCATAAAATTTACACTAGTACCAATCGAAAACTTTATATACTTCTCGTCAAGGTAACCAATTTCTCATCTTCACCAATTATCGATGAGGAGGAAAAGAGAAAATTCCGCTTAGTTGCCTTATAGCTCCTCTTACCAAACTTCGCTTTAATTTCTTGCGGACCTGCTAAAATACGGAAGTCAGTACTCTCTCTACCCTGATTCCGTATTCCTTCCCTTTAAAGACTGCTCTGACCTGAAGAACAATCTGGCCAAGCATTGTTTACAATCTCTGAATTCAGAGAGTTCCATCCTCGGAAAACTAACTAAAATATCAGCGTAGATTAGGTTATTAGGTTAGGTAAAAACAGGCCTCTCTCCTGGCCTAGTTTAGCGAAAACCTTGTATTCAAGGCTGAAGGGTCATAAGTAAAATAACAATACTCTCAAACTTCCCTTTATAGAAGTAGCAGTGTGATAAACTCTAAATAATCAATAGACCCGCATCTACCTATGGAAACGGCCTATTTAGGTAGCAACCGAACCCAACTGAATTCAGAAATATTTCTTCTCTAAGGAGTGATTCAAACAACCTGAGTACAGCCCGTGTTCTCTCAGTTGCTGGCCGACCCTATATACAGATCAATAACTGCTTTTTTAAACAAAAAGTAGATCCATTTGCCTTCAGAATACACGTAGTATATGTTTGTAAAATATTTCTTTATTTCCTATCACCTATCAAGACCTGAATATTCAAGGGCATTTCATGAAAATATTATAAAAGAGCTCTCTTCTAACGTACCTCACTAAGGTTTAAGGGTACAAGAAACTGGTTGGTCTTATTCCCTATCGAGGAGACTAACTAAAATTATCCCCCAACAACAGACAGTGCGAGGTTCGAGAAGCCATCTTTTTATATTATCTTATTTGCGAAAAAACATTAAAAATTCTCCTGCACATCAACTTTCAAGAAATACAGTAAGTTAAGAAGGGTAAAAGGCGAATAGGGGCAGTAAATAAATAAAAGATTCCACTCACAGTACTAAACATTCTCGTCCAATTTCAGACATAAATTACGTTATAAATGTAGGGTTATCAATAAGATATTTATTTATGTAGTACCGTAAGCTAGGGTTAATTGGAAACTCTGGGGTTACTTGGAAAATTGACAATTTTTGTGTTATATGGAATAATAATGAGAGAACTATCATAAATACGTCGTCTTCTTCCAGACCAATGAAATGTCGACACCTAAAAGAAACAATATGGATGGCCATAAGTGATGTGTCTTATTTATAGACTGGCTTAATAATTCTCACAGCAATTGATACTTTTTGTGTTTTTTTATTTTTCTATAAATTGTCTCTGTGTTTCCGTAATGAAAAGTGACTTTTACCGGGTTGTGCTAAATATCATTGCTTTTGGAGATTTCCTAATGAGAAGAATTAGTTTATATATTTCCAGTACCTTTCTGGGACAATCTGGGCCCATTTTTTGTTTCCTTCCGTTTTCTACGTAAAACGATGATACAGATCAGGGGATAGACAATGATGACATTATTGAAGTTTTGCCTGAATCTACCTACAACCGCAGAGATTAAGTTGTTTTTCCACGACTTTGCAGCAAAGAATTTCAATATGTGAATGTTTGTCCTCGTCGTACTGTATTACATTAATATTATTATAACAGTACCTTATAATGTTTTTGCAAAGAGTTAAAGTAAATATACATTTGTAAAAATGGTACCAGGTAATTTTGTAAACTAGTGCAAAGCAATTAGTGATTTGGTATGATCTGTCAGGAAAGTAAATGTACACCTATTTTTCGAGTCTGGCATTCCTGCGATCCATCCGTGGAGAGTATGAGAATTAAATCAATCAAATGTTTACTGAGGGGCAAAAAGAAAAGCTTAATCTGAATAAGACATTGCAGAGGGGCACAAGCTGTGAATACGGATAGTACATAGTGTAAATAAAGGACGACACCGAAAGAGAAAGCCAGAAACAGCTGTTAAACTTACAAAAAAAAGAGTAAAAATTGTCGAAGTGGGAACATAAAACACAAATACAACAAATACGCCGACAACTAAACGATCACCATGCCAGGATCTTGGTGTAGTGGTTAAGGTGCTGGCTTACAAATGCAAAGTAGGCAAGTTCGAATCCTCGGCAAGGACATTTTTAAAAATTTTTGTTAATAATACATACAACTCATGAGAGATGGTAAAAGAGGTCGTATTTAGTTTTTCGTAGCAATTATTATTGGTAATGTTTAGTACTGATAATACTTTTTGTCTTTGCGTATTGCTTTTGTTCTTGTCTTCATTTCGAAAGAGAAGAATATCCGAACAAATGCCACCAAAATTCCTCATATTTTGAATGTAAACGCCATTTGCAATTAGTAAAGAATAAAAATTGAACGTTCCGAAGTAGCTGCAAAAAGTAAAAGGAAAAACATGGAAGTCGACCATACTCATGGTTACTAAAAATACAATTTATACATGCCTTACACCTCCCGACCACGTTTCTACGTTAGCAAGTAAGAGGCTTGTGTTTAGGTTAGGCTCGTCAGTACGTTTTGCAAAGGGGCCCGGTTTAGCTCTGACGCACCACAGGTGCGAGAAGGGAGAAAAACACTTTTTCTCTCTCCCTCTGTGTGTCTACTTATCTATCTATTTGTATATATATATAACGCTATTTGTGAATGCCATAACCACCCTAATTTTCAGCGGATTGAGACGAAACTTGGCACAAACATTAATTGTTGAAATATCTTGATGAGTTCGTTAACCAGAATAATCAGATGAAAATGTTCAAAATGGTGGCCCTTCAAACTCTTAAAAAGTTCCAAGGGAACCAAATTTCGCCCATAAATAGGTATTCAGAAAGTTTGAATAAATTTTCCTCTTTTACTGAAATATTTGTGTGCAGAAACTTATTGAAATATTGGACCCGATTAATCGCCTAAAGAAGGTTCACGCCCTTTCGCTACGGTTAGGTTTTTTTTTTTTTTTGCAGGAGGGGGTTATCTTCCTATTGGAACAAGATGATTCTTAGTGATGATATGAAATTACACATTGAAAGTGAAGTAACTTGTGTAACGTGTTATTTGAAAGAATAATATAATAAATGTGCATTCCTCTAACACAGAGAACTCATGTATTTCGAGTTCGGGAGCCTGAATGGCGAGGAGTGTTATTTGATTTGCTTTTTAGTAACACATTGCATTGCAAATAAAGGTAGGCAACATTAGTGGTAAGTAAAACAACAACAACAATAATAATAATAATAATAATAATAATAATAATAATAATAATAATAATAATAATAATAATAATAATAATAATAATAATAATAGGTGTTGTTTGTGGCAAGGCAATATCTTCCTCAGTTCTTCTTCAAACGTAATGATTGTAACGCCATATCTCCATTACAAACAAAATATTAGCAATTTATATCGAGAGAACGGGAAACTGTAGAGCGATGGGACCAACGTTGGACAGTATGCACTCATAGTACTCAGAAAAGTAAGCGATTTCAATGCAAAATGAACGAAGAGTCATTGTCATGGGTACTCATGGGGCCACGGCAGGGCCCTCTTTAGGCAAAATGTCGATAGCTTATATCGAGAAAACAGGAGGTGATACTGGTATGGGACCAACGTTGGACACCGTGGACCCATAAGGTGCATCGAAAAAATTAGGTAGGCGGGCGCCAGCCAGCCTTACTTATTTCCACATAATAATATAAAATTATATTGTCGAAATACACACACGAGTTAGCTACTAATATTTCATATTATTATTATTATTATTATTATTATTATTATTATTATTATTATCATCATCTACAGCGTCTTTTCATTACGTGAGCATGTTTGACATGAAACCAAAGAGAAAATCCATCCTGTAGCGAAAAGAAACAATACTTTCTCTCAAATGGATAAAATATCAAGCCGAGATTGATTCGAACTCGCATGGACGGCGCGAAAAGCCAGTGCTTTGTCCACTATTTTTTTAACTGACTCACCGAACGCGTTTCAGTAACTTACTTATTGCTAATTTTACTTGCTTCACTCGTTTAATTTGCTTTTTCTAATAACTTATAAGGACAGGGACACGAACACAGAAACATCGAGAACAGTTAAAAATGATAGACGCTCTCCCGCCGAGAATCGAACCCGAGACTCCATACACCCAAAGCTCACGTGCTAGCCTCTAGACCAGCGGCGATGCCAACGCTCACTTCCTGTGTCGTTAGGGATTACGACCACTGTATTGCCAGCTATCACTTCTGTGGGTTGTATACTATGATCACATGTTTCTTCTTTGCTGGAAGAGTAAAACCTACATTCTATGTAATACATGAGGTATTTAGACCTACATGCTCTTCATATAATGTAATAAAAGGGTCATGGTGTCTGATTTTAATACATGACGTATTGCAGTATACAACATGCTTTGCATTACTTGTTTGTTTGTAGACAGCTACTAGCTTAGTGTTCTGAAAGGTTGTGTATAAACTAGGGATAGCCCGTTCCGGAATTATTAGTTTTCGGACTCCCGAAAGTAAAGCCGGACAAATTCCGGAATTCGGAAAATTCCAATTTTGTAATAATTTCGGAATTCGGAAAAATCCGGAATTTAGAAATTTCTGATTTCGTTAACATTCCGGAATTCGGAAAATCCGGATTTTTTCGAAAGTCGGAGTTTTTCTCAATTCCGGAATTTTCTAAATTCCGGATTCTTTCCGAGTTCCGAAATTCTTCTGAATTCCGGAGTATAACTGAATTCCATAATTTTGCGAAATCCGGAAAGTGAAAGTTCCGCTTCCGAAAAATGAATTTATTTTGGTTAATATGAATCGTGGCGGAAATAAGTCTTTGACCAGGTAATGGCGACTGCTTTGAAAGAAATGGGGAGTATGAGAATTCAATCTGTCATATTTGTAGTTTCGTGTGAAGAAAGAACGAACTTGTGAACCAGTGGTTTAAGAAAAACTCAAGTTATTAATATAAACTTTGCCGACTTCATAAAAGAAATACGAAAGACATTTTGAATCGAAAAATATAACATACAAGTTTGCAAGCGGAGACAAAGAAACCTAACGTAACCAGGCTAAAGACGGATCGTTTACCGCGTAGCGATCGCGGTTCAGTGGTCAAGGTGCTTCTGCGAATGCACGTTGCAATTTTTTTTTCTTACTTTAGAATTTTTGATGGCGATTGATCAGCGATAACATACGTTTTATTATATTCAGATATTTGAATACTCGGATGTTTCAATACTTGAACTATCAAATCTTCAGGAATAATAATAGTAATAATAATAATTATTATTATCTCGTAGAAGATTAAAAGCTAGAAGCTAAATTATCGCTCAGGTCATACCATTACAAGGAGAAACGTGACATTTGGAAAGAATATTTCGGTTTGGTTTAATGTTGCTCACGAGAAGAGGAGTTTCTCATCTCGTTTCTAAAACAAATAAAATAACATGAGAATTAACATTTTACATTCGAGACGGGTCAGGGCTAAATCAAAATTTTCGTCTCTCTTTGGAGATGAGAATCGAGACGAGACGAAAAGTATCGTAAACATTTCCCGTCTTGTCTCGATTCTCGAAATAGTGTATGTCCATTCTTTAAGTAACGATTGCTCTGTAGACTGAATCTCATAGGCTATTTCGTTACATTGTATTTCAGAGCTCATTGAATTATGCTCTGTGTAGGTATTTTTGTAGCAAAGCTTTTATATTTACCTCTGCATATTCTAAAAATTAGTTTATTATATGCCTTACTGTCGCGTGATATTCAGTTATATTTATTACAGTTATTTTCCTCAAAACATACTTTCTACATGAAACTTTAATAAAAGGTTCTAGTTTAAAATATTGGCAGTTGCTGAGGTGTGTCTTGAAGGTACGGAACCCTTTCCCCGAAATCTCTACTTTTAAGTAAGTTTTGCCAAATTTCAGGGCAAGTTTAAAACTATTATTATTATTATTATTATTATTATTATTATTATTATTATTATTATTATTATTATTATTATTATTATTATTATATCAACTCCATGTATAATCTTTAAAAGATATACGGTTTGTATCTGAATAGTAAAAGCTAATTGACTGTCGATCTCGGTCGTCTGGAAGTCTTCAGGAGGCAAGGACATCGGTCACATTCTGGGTTTGAGTTCCGAAGGGGCAAGTATTCGGGCTCGAGCACAAAATTGTTAAAAGTTATAGGCTTCATCCAAACATATTCAAAACATCTGGGACCGGGTTTGGGCTTCTCAACGGCTCGAGCGGCTCGGCTTACAGCTCATTCAATATCGAACCGAATCGAGAAGTGAGCCGAGCCAACAGCTCACCACACCGAGCCGATTTGAGCCATCGGCTTAGTTGAGCTGAGTCGAAACGTGCTGATGAACTAGTTTCAACTTAGCTGGCTCGAACCGGTTCACATGAGCCGAGTAGGTGACCCATCCCAACCGAGAAAGCTCGAGCCATCGGCTCAATTGAGCTGAGTCGATGGCTTGTTCCAACTAAGCCGGCTCGGGTCATCGGCTCATCCCAACCGAGCCGACTCGAGCTGTTCGCTCAGTTGATACGAGCCGAGCCGGTTGATATCACTACCCGAGTTGGTCTTCTGCTTGGGCTCAAGAATTCGACCGTGCAGATCTCAGCCTTGATTTTAAGAACTACAGTATATACTTATATTGGTGATTACGACATTTGAGGCTGTCTCGTAATAATAATAATAATAATAATAAACTCTTGTCTTCTCGTTATCTAGACGAGACGAGATACACTAAAATTGCCCCACGAGATGCACTAAAATTACGAGATGAGACGCACCTCTGTCGTGAGCAACACTAAAAGTATTCCACATTACTGCTTACATTTCTCATGGCTTTTGCTTTCCAGTCTGATCAGGCCAATATTTCAAAACGAGTTAAAACGAGCTGAACGAGCGAGAGAGCCATTATCAAACTCAACTCAACTCGAAACTAGACCTCGAAAACAGCGACTTGGCTCGGAACTCAATTCAAGAAAATTACCTTTGACTCGACTCAAATTGTACTCGAGTTGAATTGAATTTTGGCTCGACTTGTGCTCATCCCTATTCGTGTTTGTATTTTATGTTTCCACTTCAACAATGTCTACTCTTTTTTCTCCTTTTACCTGCTGTTTCTGGATTTCTCTTTCGGTGTCGTCCTTTATTTACACCGTGCACTATTCTTATTCCAGCTTGTGACCCGCTTCAATGTCTTATTCAGTTTAGGCTTTTCTTCTTACATTGACTTCACATGTGATTGATTTAATTCTCACTTTCCGCGCACGACCGATGAAAATGTTTTATTATTATTATTATTATTATTATTATTATCATTATTATTATTATTATTATTATTATTATTATTATTATTATTATTATTACTATACTATTGAACTTGCACGGCGAAATTACTGTATAATACGATATCATTTCTGTAATTTTACTCCATTGTATGTTATTTAGTTTATTAATGGGCACTAAATTGTCTCCAGATCAACGAATAAATTAACTACGGCATGCACTTTGGTGGAAATATCATTGCAATAAGATTATTGGTTCGTTCCAAACATGTTCATGTAATGATATTTCCATTACCCGAGTTCAATCCGAGTCGAGTCAAAGGTATTTTTCTTGTAGTACTTAAAATTATACTGTAGTTCTTAAAATTAAGGCTGAGACCTGCACGGTCGAATTCTTGAGCCCAAGCAGAAGACCAATTCGGGTAGTGATATCAACCGGCTCGGCTCGTATCAACTGAGCGAAGTTGTTGTATTACTATACATCTGCTTCCGCCCCTGTCAAATCTGGTCGATCTCGTTGACGCGACATATTTGCTTTTTTATACCCCTTTCTTCGTTTACTGAACAAAACAGTAACTATTCTGAAATATACTACTGCGCATGCCTCGTAGATAAATATTTCTGATGCCAATAGTTTCCGTTTTGTCCAAGGAATGTTCTTTTTCTTATTCCCAGCATGACCCTTTTATTACATTATATGAAGAGCATGTAGGTCTAAATACCTCATGTATTACATAGAATGTAGGTTTTACTCTTGCAGCAGAGAAGAAACATGTGATCATAGTATACAACCCACAGAAGTGATAGCTGGCAAGACAGTGGTCGTAATCCCTAACGACACAGGGAGAGAGTGGTGCCCTTCCCGCTGGTCTAGAGGCTAGCACGTGCGCCTTTGGTGTATGGAGTTCCGGGTTCGATTCCCGGCGGGAGAGCATCTATGATTTTTAACTGTTCTCGATGTTTCTGTGTTCGTGTCTCTGTCGTTATAAGTTATTAGAAAGAGCAAGTTAAACGAGTGAAGCAAGTAAAATTAGCAATAAGTAAGTTACTGAAACACGTTCAGTGAGTCAGTTAAAAAAAAAAGTGGACAAAGCACTGGCTTTTCGCGCCGTCCATGCGAGTTCGAATTAATCTCGGCTTGATTTTTTATCCATTTGAGAGAAAATATTGCTTCTTTACGCTACAGGTAGTCCACTCTTTTCGTATTTTTCGCTGTCGTTCACAGTTAAAGTAACTGACTATTATTCTTTCTACGAATGATAGATCTTCTCTTTGGCTTCATGTCAAACACACACACGTAATGAAAAGACGCTGTCGATAATAATAATAATAATAATATGAAATATTAGTAGCTAACTCGTGTGTGTATTTCGACAACATAATTTTATATTATTATGTGGAAATAAGTAAGGCTGGCTGGCGCCCCCCCCTATTTTTTTCGATGCGCTTTATGGGTCCACGGTGTCCAAAGTTGGTCCCATCTCAGTATCACCTCTCGATATAAGTTATTGACAGTTTGCGTAAAGAGGACTCTGCCGTGGCCCCATGACTACCCATGACAATGACTCTTCGTTCCTTTTGCATTGAAATCGCTTACTTTTCTGAGTACTATGAGTGCATACTGTCCAACGTTGCTCCCATCGCTCTACAGTTTCTCGTTCTCTCGATATAAATTGCTAATATTTTGTTTGTAATGGAGATATGGCGTTACAATCATTACGTTTGAAGAAGAATTGATTAAGATATTACCTTGCCACAAACAACACCTATTATTATTATTATTATTATTATTATTATTATTATTATTATTATTATTATTATTATTATTATTATTTTACTTACCACTAATGTTGCCTACCTTTATTTGCAATGCAATGTGTTACTAAAAAGCAAATCAAATAACACTCCTCGCCATTCAGGCTCCCGAACTCGAAATACATGAGTTCTCTGTGTTAGAGGAATGCACATTTATTATATTATTCTTTCAAATAACACGTTACACAAGTTACTTCACTTTCAATGTGTAATTTCATATCATCACTAACAATCATCTTGTTCCGATAGGAAAATAACCCCCTCCTGCAAAAAAAAAAAAAAAAAAAAAAAAAACCTGACCGTAGCGAAAGGGCGTGAACCTTCTTTAGGCGATTAATCGGGTCCAATATTTCAATAAGTTTCTGCACACAAATATTTCAGTAAAAGAGGAAAATTTATTCAAACTTTCTGAATACCTATTTATGGGCGAAATTTGGTTCCCTTGGAACTTTTTAAGAGTTTGAAGGGCCACCATTTTGAACATTTTCATCTGATTATTCTGGTTAACGAACTCATCAAGATATTTCAACAATTAATGTTTGTGCCAAGTTTCGTCTCAATCCGCTGAAAATTAGGGTGGTTATGGCATTCACAAATAGCGTTATATATATACAAATAGATAGATAAGTAGACACACAGAGGGAGAGAGAAAAAGTGTTTTTCTCCCTTCTCGCACCTGTGGTGCGTCAGAGCTAAACCGGGCCCCTTTGCGAAACGTATTGACCAACCTAACCTAAACACAAACCTCTTACTTGCTAACGTTGAAACGTTTTCGGGAGGTGTAAGGCATGTAGAAATTGTATTTTTAATAACCATGAGTATGGTCCTCTTCTATGTTTTTCTTTTTACTTTTTGCAGCTACATCGGAAAGTTCAATTCTTTATTCTTCACTAGAGCTCCTTCGTGGCTAAGCGGTTAGCGTACGCGCCTTTGGCGTGGGAGACCCGGGTTCGATTCCCGGCAGGAGCTCATGTGGTTCGGATTCCACGTTAATCAGTAGGTCCACGTCTCATATAGCCTCGCTGCTGAACGGGACGCTAAACTAAAATCAACTCAACTCAATTTATTCTTCACTAATTGCAAATGCCGTTTACATTCAAAATATGAGGAATTTTGGTGGCATTTGTTCGGATATTCTTCTCTTTCGAAATGAAGACAAGAATAAAATAAATACGCAAAGACAAAAAGTATTATCAGTACTAAACATTACCAATAATAATTGCTACGAAAAACTAAATACGACCTCTTTTACCATCTCTCATGAGTTGTATGTATTATTAACAAAAATTTTTAAAAATGTACTTGCCGAGGATTCGAACTTGCTTCCTTTGCATTTGTAAGCCAGCACCTTAACCACTACACCAAGATCATGGCATGGTGATCATTTAGTTGTCGGCGTATTTGTTGTATTTGTGTTTTATGTTCCCACTTCGACAATTTTTACTCTTTTTTTGTTAGTTTAACAGCTGTTTCTGGCTTTCTCTTTCGGTGTCGTCCTTTATTTACACAATGTACTATCCGTATTCACAGCTTGTGCCCCTCTGCAATGTCTTATTCAGATTAAGCTTTTCTTTTTGCCCCTCAGTAAACATTTGATTGATTTAATTCTCATACTCTCCACGGATGGAGCGCAGGAATGCCAGACTCGAAAAATAGGTGTACATTTACTTTCCTGACAGATCATACATACATAAATTTCATAAAATTATGTAGGGCATGTTTTAGTGTCTTAAAGAAGGCTCAAGAGCTTATGTGTGTTTTGGCATTTACCGAATTTTCTTTTGTATTGTTTGAAAAACTACCCTTTATAAAAACATATTGCAAGAACAATTTTTACTGGTTCTGTAGGCCTTCAGGGAGAAAAGTTTACCACTGTAGTTAGTTTAGATTGGTTCTACAATTTATTGTGTTTAACTAAAAGGTTGTGCAAAACAATTCTCTTTTTTATTTAAACAGCCTAGGCACACAATACTATGAAAGAATGCATGTTGCATATCAATCTTCTCAGGAACATGTGATGTTGCAAGTGATTCTTTCCAGATAGTCCCATCTGTCACAGAGCTTTTACTATCATGAAAAGACATATATTTTCCAAGTAATCCCAAAAGTGTAGCTACTTGGAAACAGCACATTTTGGCTCCTGGGAGGCTTCACTCTCAGTCAAATTTTGTTACAACTGTAGGAGAAGGTAAAATGGACTAAGTTCTAGACACATCACAAGAAGACGAAAAATTAATTGCAATAAATAACAAGTGGTGGCATGAAAAATAAAAAGCTTTACAAGTAACCCCAGTTTACGGTACGAAAAAAACAACTTAGTTATTTTAAAACAAATCAATAAAACAATTCATCCCAAAGACAGGAGTTGGTAAACTGTTTCCCGGATATAAGGTACATTAAATTGCTATTTCATGTCACTCATGTACAGCGCACGTCGATTAACAACTAACATCTTAACGCATCTAGAGAAATTCTTTTGGTTTTGTCATTTTCCCCGGATAAAAGTTTCTGGAAGAAAGACTTACGAAGAATAAAATTACTCTGTCGGAATTTGTTACGTGAAATAACTTGAGCATATTGTAATTCATGAAGAGTTACATTTTAAAACCATGGCCCAATTGCCAGAGTCGTTTGTGAGAAAACTGGTCGAAAAACTCAGCCCTAATTAAACTGTTTTCAGAAGAAGTGATTTATCCAACATTATAGGTTTGTTAATGAGATCTTTCATAAAATATTTTAAAATATTTTTGAGTTTATTTTCCGAAAAATACTTATTCCCATCAAGAGTAAACTATGCAAACGATTTCTCCAAGAAAAATACAAAAATATTGAGTTGTGAGAGAGAAATAAAATCGTCAAAGCCGTCTTCGAAATTTTAAATTTTCATTCCTCAGTAAAGTGTTATTATTCTGATACTATAAATAAAATTCAAACGAACAAAAAGCACATAGAATCTTACAGAAATGCATTGTTTAAAGTTTGGTATAATTCAGTAATCTCCAACCATTTTTATTCCATGCCCCGTCTAGATCTCTCTAAAACCATGATGCCCCCCACTTTAACTTATACCTTACTTTTATTAACACAATACAAATAGTGAATTCCTTTACGTGATGAAAGCCCAGAAGACATTAACCTGTTCTAAATAAAATTCAAAGTAACATTGAAACAAAAATGTTCATCGAGAATCTCGGTTAGGGTGCGTGAAGAAGGGCTACGATAAGCAAATAGGCCTCCCCCAAACACTTATATTCCTACAGAATGAAAATTGATTAAGCAGTTTTACACAATGTATAATTCTCTACAAAAGCTAAACAAGTTCAAAAGGAAACCTATTTTTGCGTAAGTTCGTAATCTTTTTTTATTCATATTGAATTTTATAGTTTTAAAATTTCCTAATTTCCGGTTCATCCACTGATAATTTATAAAATAAAACTTTCCCGCACATCTATCTTCTAGTAGATATTGTGGTATATTATTTTTCTAGCAATTTTATGTGTTTTATCTGTATCCTTATTTGGCATTTCTGAGCTCAATAATACGGTTTAATTAACAAGAACATTTGTGAATAGTAATTTGTATATATAACACAATATAGAGAATGTGTTTTTGTTTGTTTGTTTGTTTTTTGTTAGTTTTTTTGGGTTCATCTCCCTCTCCTTGGGGGTATGTGTTTCTAAGTGTCTTGTTCGGATATTCAAATGGTCGCCACGCCCCTTATATGCACCAATCAAATGAGATATTTCATATGTGAGGTGTACTCAGTGTGACTTTTCCAGCTGTATATAACTTGCAGGTCCTCGCGTACCACTTCCACTTCCCTTGTTAGACTTTACACCTATAGAAAGTGCTAACCTACACTCAAAACAGGATAAACTTAACAAACGTTTAGTCGGCAAAATCTGCTGATAAATCTTCCATAATACTTCACATTTACAAAGCTATCATGCGAAGTGCTTTAAAGGTACACTGCATGGCTTGCTACATGACTGATTTTTTTTAGAAACTGGCAATTATGAAATGCTCTGTTTTATGAATGGAATATTAAGTCAGTTTACAAGCACCACCAGACTACTCTACGATCTAATAGATTTCCCATGTCTACTTGTTCATCTCTTCGAATTCGTTACATTACCAATAGGTTAAGCATACTCCACTTCATGATACAAGATATTCCGCGGTAATACAGGGACATCGACACTCCACCACGTTACACCGATATTCTCTTTCATTACTTCATTACCTTATATCACCTGCAACAAGACACTGTAGTTCTTCACCCAAAAGACTGCAATTTATCACAAACGTAAATCTCAATACTCACATTTATCCATCACATGCACAGTAAGAACCTCAACTAACATTGGCCCTCTCTGTCTCTATTCCTTCCTGAACCACAACGGGAACAGAAGATAACCTCATCTGTCTCTTGGGAGTACTGTCTCTTCTGTTTATTGCAATTCATCTTCATCTGTCTTAGTCATCCCCTTTTCCTTTTCATTTCCTCTTACTTGCTGGTCTAGCGGCTAGCGCGTAGGGAGTGCGTTAGATGAATGTGGTTCCACATTCGATTTTCGATGGGAGAGCAAAAAAATGAAATTTCATAAGCATTTATTTTCATTAATCATCTATCTTCTTTACACGAAATACCATTATCGCGGCACATTAAACTAAAAACATCGTTTCACTTTATAGTTCTTTCTCTTCTCATAGCATTTCTCATCTTGCACTTTCAATATATTGATATAATCTTTGTTTTTTACGTATTGCACTCATTTTTGTTCCTTATTCACCACAAAGACTTATTATTACTATTTCGCACTTTCTCACATGTGTTTGTCATGTTTGTTACTTTCATTCATGTTAATACAACCTTGGCCAAAAGTATTGAGTAGCCTACAAATTTTGCATGTGTTGGAGAACCATAGCATTAAATAAACCCTGCTGGTTAGGAAGTATTTATTTGGCAACTTAAAAAGATTAAAAACAATAACTCACGTCAAAACTACGAATAAAATACTTGATGTAATAAAATGTGTAATTTTGAAATTTTTTATTCGCTATTTTCGCTTGCTGTGAACACATCATGTGATCTAGTGTGCTTTTGGTGTTTCGATTTGTGATATTTAGTGAAATTGTTTGAATATGCCGAAAAACGAACTTAGTATAGAAAAAAGTGTGCAGATGTAACTTTTGCATGAGCAAGGGAAATCGCAAAGTATAGATTTCGAAAACTGTGAAATGTTCGCGCTGATCTGTTTACTATGATATTGAGATATTTACTATGATGACATGCTAATAGGTCAAAAACTGAGTCAAACGAATCATTACAGACCGATAGATAATGAGAGGGTCGTTAAAAATTAGGAAGCCATCATCAGACCTTGCTGCTGTGTTCTCAGAAGGTTCCAATAGAACAATATCTGCTTGGACCACTTGTACACAACTTCAAGCAGTTGGTCTAAACGACTGTAAATCAGATAGAAACCATGGCTATCCGAGAAGAATAAAAAGACACGGTATGCATGGGCTCTGAAATACAAAGTTTCACTAAACAAGATTGGTCAAATATCGTGTGGTCAGACGAGTCAGACTTTGAAGTAAATTAGTCAATTTAATGTTTAGTCATTCAATTGAATAATTTTTAACAATGTAATTAGAAAATTAGATGTATTAACAAAAAAATAATGCGTGAAGTCTCTACAAAATGTATTCATATTTCAGATTTTTGGTACACCAGGCGTGACCTATGTCCGTCGCCGGATAGGCTAGGAAGGTAAATCAGAGTGTGTGGTA
Source organism: Thermobia domestica (assembly GCF_964235325.1). Lineage (NCBI taxonomy): Eukaryota > Metazoa > Arthropoda > Insecta > Zygentoma > Lepismatidae > Thermobia > Thermobia domestica. The sequence goes on along the minus strand of NC_137456.1, from coordinate 244,221,564 downwards.
CAGAACGTTAAACACGGCAGAAACGTTAAACACGGGGTCTGCATAAGCGCTGCTGGAGTGGAACAAATGTGCGCCTGTAAAGGCCGTATGAACTCTAGGCAATACATAAATATCCTCGAATCTGAATTACTGTACTGTTTTACATGACTTTTTGGTGATACAAACATGGATGACAAGTTTCAACAGGATAACGTAACTCGTCACAAAGCTGTTAACACAATGTCTTGGTTGCAGGAAAATGATACGAGCTCTTGGACTGGCCAATCGCCGATCCTAAATCCCATAGAATATTTGTGTGGTTTATTAAAGCGCAACGGCAGGTGTTACACAATTACTTCTAAAGAATAGTTAAATGATATCTTGCGACTGGAGTGGAACGCTATAAATCACAAATATTGCAAGAAGCTTGTGGGCTCTCTACCAAAACAAATTTCTGCAGTAAATAAGGCAAACAGTAGGACCACCATTGTGTATAATAAACATTATAATCTTATAACCGTTGTTTCAATTTTTTTCATTTGATATTCTTCCCAAATTTCAAAGTTAACCTTGGTGCTCAATACTTTTGACCAAGGCTGTATATTGATTATTGCAGATGTGTTCAAATTATTAGACTCGAAAAATGCAAAATTGAAGCTGTAGTCCTAATTCAGAGTTCTAGAACATGTAATTTAATGGCTAATCCACCGATATAGGATCCTTCATTTCTTTACTCTACAGTTGAAGTGGTGATATCACCCTTAAAGAGCCAGCAGCATTAGTGGAGGGGCGAGTTCTGAAAGTGGTGATTCAGTTGTAGACAGCTATTGTGGTTTCCATCAACAAGTTACAGTCTAAAGTGTTGTGATTGCAGCTGTAAGCAGTTAAAGCGTTCAACAGTTCGAATGGGTCAGTTTAAAGCGATCGTGATTGGTTTTGTGCTTTAATCTTTTATTCTCTAAAATCTTGTAATCGCGGAATAATGGGAAAAGCCAGAGACATTTCTTCGTTTAAAGTGGAAATTATCAAAACATTTGTAGCGAAAGGAAGATATACACAAAGACAAATTGCTAATAGAGATGGGATAGGGCAAAAATCTGTGAGTAGAATCTCTGTTGCAATGAGCAGGATGTAAATGTTACACCAAAATAGGTTTGAGAAGTGTGGGCCAAAATCAAAGCTATCGCTAAGAAGTATCAGGAAACTAAAAAAATTGGCTCTGGGAAACAGAAGCACAAGTTCTAGAGACTTAAACATAAAAATGGCTGATTATGCATTTTACCTGAAAGTATTCGAATGGTTCTTTGTGCGGAATAAAAGCATTCACGCAAGGAAGAAAACAAAAATTACTCCAATCATGGCAAGAAGTGCTTCGAATGGAACTGAGGCTTACAACATTGGACTGTTGATGATTGGAGAATAGTGTGTTTGAGTGATGAGTCATTTGTCTTCGTATCTGATGAATGTTCAAAATATGTGCGACGTCGACCTGGGAAGGAATTGAAGTTGAAATGCCTCCAACAAATCACGCAGCATCCTACTTCAGTCATGGTCTGAAGTATGATGTATTTCGGGTCTGGATGACTGTATATAGTAGAGGGAACAATGAAGCACGACCAATACCTACAAGTTCTTCAAGAAGAACTGCTTTCTCAGATTTCAGTCTGGTTTGATAACGCGCACTTCACCTTTATGCATGAATTACACCATGCCAACGGGCCAAAGCTGTGACAAAATTATTCGAGGACAACGAAATTAGTGTTCTTCCGTGGCTGGGCACTAGTCCTCATATGAACACGATTGAACATCTTTGGAGCTTCATAAGGAAAAGATAAAGAAGATGCCAAATTGCAACCAACAATTTGTGATTCGAGGAGATCAACAATTTGTGGTATCATGATGCTGAATTGAAGGCAAAATGTGCTAAAGTCCTACATAGCATGCCGCAAAGAATAAAAGACTTAATAAAGAATAAAGGATTCCATACGAAATATTGATTTTTGTGTTATAGATCATTTTCTTCTAAGTATTCCATTTCATTTTTTATTTCCACTTCGGATAAACACACTGTGCGGTAATTATATTGAAAAGCATGTACCGCGCCCAGTAGAAATTACGACAGTTATAAAACAGTAATTTGGAGTAAGTTTGAACGTGTTTTCTCACGTAATATTGTAAGAACAATAAAATATTCAGAAACTGACTGCTGAGTCTAATAATTTGAACCCATCTATACTTACTATTGAAATATGTACGTAAGAACTTTAAATCCGTAAATAAAAACCGACCATTGCCAGAACGAACTTAAAACGAATTAGTCTTTCTTATTAACTTCTGCAGAATTTATACTAATTGTTGTAGGTATTGTAACATTATACTCATTAAACAATTCTTGTAAGATATCTATCCATTTATAATTTCCTTGATTTTTCAATTTCTTGCACGTGTTTTGTTTAATGGTCCTGTTAAAACGTTCTAATATATGTTGTTTTATGAAGATACATACTCAAAATGCAGGGCTTAGAGTTGAAAAATTCGCAAAATATCATCTCTCTATACCTTATTTTTCCCGAGATATGGTTCCTTAAATCTCCTGAAATCGGAACTACTTTTGGCCAATATATTGGGAACGTTAAGTCATAGAGAGATCGTATTGATGTTGATCGATACCTAAGAGGATGGTAAACATTTTTGTGCCGATATTAACCGATAGCCACTGACCAAACCAGTGGCTAGTTGAACAGTGGTCATCGTATAACGCTATCGTTATATCTATTTTGAACAACCCTCGTATAAGCAAGAGGATTTCGTAGAATCAGTGTGCAGCCAGACAGAGTTCTTGGAAATCAACAGAGCTGCAAAGCTTCTCGCTCACAAGTCTTTTTATGTGTATGTGTGTGGTTGCTCGCCCACTTTTCTCCTCGTATAGCCTAATTTGGAAGAAGAATTCGGCTAAGCTTAGTTTCTTCACCCTCCCACCCAAGCTGAATTGCGGAACTAAAAGGCAGCAATGAACTACATGCTATAATTTGCATATTTTATAAACAATAATGTTTATTTATATTGCCAAGTTTTTAAATGTGATTAATATGCTTTCAATAATGCAATAATCAATTAATCAATTCTTATTAGTGAAGCAACTACCTAAAAACTAAATGTTTTGTGGGAATTATCTTTCATTCTATCAGTGTATTCATGCACCTTCATTGTGAGAGAAGCTTAGCTCTCACAAAGAGCGCGAACAATGTGTATATAGAAGACCACGAAGGAGAGACGATTATGCTATGTGTCATAAGTGAAGCCCATTAATGATATTTCAAGTGCATTTAAAATACAACAACTCATATTATTAACATTTCAGAATATAGTAGTTTATTTACTATCGTCAAATTAGTTCTCAAAAATGCATCCTGGAAATATTTACATAATTTCTTCGCACCCTGAAAGAAAATCTCATCTGACGCACCTGAAAACTAATATCCGTTGCCATTTGAACCTTTAACAATCTGGAGTCTAATATCAAATTTCTACGGCTTAGTTATGGAGTGTTTGTGCGCCCAGCAATCATATACGTTATCCGACCTGGTTATCAGTGGCCCCAACTTCTACTTCTGGGTTTCAATGATTTAAAGTTCTAGAACAACATACTTTACAGATGGCTTACACTCTTGCTTTTGGAACTTCCATATCGGAAAACTCTCATCCTACGCAACTTCCAAAACTTCTGCCGCATCTCTACCTCCTTTGTTTCGGCTAAATTGCATCGATATCAATAGTATTACACATGAACTTTAGTAAAATTTGCAGCCGTACCTTGCCATGCATATCCACCGTCGGACCACCTACTTGTTCTGTACGAATGCAAAACTACTGTAGAATGATAACATCATAACTGCCGTATTTACCATCTTCATCATCAACAACATCTGCCATTATTCGCAGGTCATTTGCCGCAACTGAGAAGCTTCCATGCTTCACGGTCTTCTGCTAACCACTTTGTCTTCACTACGATTTTCTGTCTTGATATCGCTCATTGATTTAATCTCCTTCGCCTTCTCACTCTCTTTCCTACTACCATCACTACCACCCTCTTTCCTACCACGTCCCTCACGTCCTCATGATACAGTTTCTTGTTATCCAACGTTACAACCAGTTTCTTTCCTCTTTTTAATAATATCTAAAATTGTTATTTTCTTCATTACTACTTCTAACACTCTCTCAATCGTTTTTGTACTCGACCCAGCTAATTCTTTCCATATCTCTACACACCCACATTTCAAAAGCTGCCAGTCGTTTTTCATCAATTTTCTGTAATGTCCATGTTTCTGACCCATACAGTACAATACTCCACAGAAAGCATTTTATAATTCTTTTTCTCAAATCTTTATTCAAAGTCCCACAAAATAGTATTTTCTTCCATTATAGGCTTCTTTCGCCATTCCTATGATTGTTTTTCTTTCACGTTTACATTTCATATCATTACTAATAATACCACCCAGGTATCGAAAAATAGTCACCTGTTCTATTTTCTTCCCTCCTACTGCTATATTTGACACCGGCAACTTTGTTACAATAATCACTGCTTTTGTCTAACATTTACTTTCATTCCATATTATTCATAGTCCTTCCTCAAGTTTTCTAACATCTTATTGATTTTCTCTTCTGATTCTGCAACAAGCGCCATATCATCCGCAAACCATATACACGTAATCATTCTACCTCCTACTGCAATGCCGTCTTCATTTTGTAGGACCTTTTTTTACTATCTCTTCTAAATAGATATTTAAAATGTAGGCGAGAGACAGCATCCCTGTCGAACTTTCCTTCCAACTGCAGTAGGAGGATCTTTCCTTTGTCATTTCCTACCCTACTCTAACACTTACTTGTTGGTTCATATATAAGTTTCTTACAAGTCTATGATCTTTCTATTCCAACCCAACTTTCTTTATAACTCCCAACAACAATTCCCAATTCATGCGGTCAGACGCCTTTTTTAGATAAATAAATACCACATACACCTCTTTTCATTTTTCTATAAAACTTTCACCGATCACTCATAATAATTAAATTACATGTATTGTGCCCTTACCTCTGCTGAACTCACTTGTTCCTCGTCAATTGTTTCAATTGTTCTTCTATATAACCTTCTGTTCAGAATTCGAAGCAAACGTCTTCACATCTCGTATATTTTTGGATTTGATTTCTTAGCCATTGGTATCATGATCGTCGTCAGGAAGTCTTTTGACTACTCTCCTGTTTCATGTATTTCATTGCAGAGTCGAAACAATTCTTTTTTGCCCTTCATCTTCCTAAGACTTCACTTCTCTTGCTGAAAACCTTTTCATTATTATTTTCTACTGCTATCGTAATACCCCTTGTTTCCTCCGCAGTTCTAAAGATTTCACCTCCTTGTATATTTTCTCATATTTCCAATTCTTCTATGTCCTCGCATTTTCTTTTGTAGAACTCGTCCCTTGCTCTGTCTGCTTTCCTTCGGAGCTCGTTGTTTAGTTTCTTGAACATATTTCTGCCCTCCTCTATATCAATCCGTTTCCACGTACTCCTTTCCCTCATTTTTTGCAACATCTGTTCTGTAACCCATGGTTTCTTGCCCGTTTTGTGTTCGCAGTAACTTACCACTTCTTCTGCAGCCTTCTGTATGCATAGTTTAATATGCTCCTCCCGTCACATACCTGCTGCACCTATCCTTTCCTAGTTTGGGTATTTTTCTTCGAATTTCACATCGGAAAGATTTTTTAGTTACTTGTTTTCAACTTTTCAGTATTCAACCGCTTGTTGCCTACTTTCCTTCTGCCTACATTTATCAGCTGAATATCTACATCGACCAGTACAAGATTATGATCAGAGAAAATGTCAGCCTGGGAAGGCTTTTCGCGTTCTTCAAGCTATTCCGATACCCGTCCTAAATCATAACATAGTCTATCTGATATCTTCCGCCATCTTTTAAGGATTTAAATGTGTATCTACTTCTCTTATGTTGGTTGAACCACGTCTTCCCAATTACTAGTGAATTCTGTCTACAAAAATTAGCAAGTCCCTCTTCCCTTTTATTTCTCTCGTCTAAACCATATTTGTATCCGACGCTATCTTCACGTTTTTATCCCACAACTGCATTGAAATCTCACAAATCCACCCCTCTTCTTCCTCTCTATACTTTCTTCTATCTTCTCATAATTTTCCTCTACTTCTTAAATTGTATGCGAAGTCGTCAGTGCATATGTCCGTATCACTTTTTCCCTTTAAGTCTTAACATCTACCTCTATCATCAATACATTCCAATTTCACGATCTTCTGTTTTAAGAGCTTTCCAAGAAATTTTCCTGCGCCATTATGACCGTCCTTGTCATTACCTGATTAAAACATTCTATGTCTTTCGCTGTTCAACACCTCATTATCTTCCCATCTAACTTCACAAACTCCTACCAAATCTAGATTATTTTGTTTCATTTTCTCTTCAATATATTCTAATATCCCTCTCTGTAAAAAAAGTGCTTACGTTCCGTGTCCCTATCCTAAATATTTTGCTCTTGCATGTTTTTCTTTCCATATCTATCTTCCCCACATTGTTACCTTCTCGTCCAATAGTTCTTCGCAAGCTAAGGAGACCCGAATGAGGGATACTTTACCTCCGGAACTATGTTTTGATAGGTGAAAGAGCACTGTACATATTTTCTTTTTCTGCTGTCAGGAATAATAGAGTAGGCGTTTCCCGCTGCCCATCACTGCTCAGTATCCCAGGCGTACCAATCAATATGATTTCCGCCAAATTCTCTACTGGAGATATTTTGCCTTCCGCGAAAACACTCTTCGTCTCGCTAATCCATTTAGAACACTTCGGCAGGGATGGCACCTCTGGTAGCGATGTACCGCCGACATAGACTCTAAATTTTACTGTAGTGTACAATCTTCCTACTCGACACTTAATGTCTTCGTAAAGGTGGTGTTTATTAGGGAGGCCATATTTACCAGTGTTGTTAAAAGTATCCGAATAATATTTCTTTTACACCACTACCAACGCTACCCACATAATGCTCAAAACTGCTCTCTCTCTTACTCTCTATGTGTATATATATTAACAAGTAAGCATTCGACCAGTTGCCACGTGATTGGCTCCTGGCTTTCTACACTTCCACTTGAAACGCATGCTTTCATACAATCTGCCGTTTGTAGTACTTGCAAGCGATGCTTTAGACCCTTCGCAGAGCGTCATAGCATCACTGGCCTTTCATTCGTTATTGACTTGACTTTTAAAACGCTTGCATCAAGCTTGAATGAAACACTGAATCAAGGTTGAACCCATGTAACTTCGTTACTGGAATCCAGCTTGCGGCATGCTTGCAAGTTTTCCAATCATGGCCGACTTGCAATTCAAGCTTACATCAAACGGTTTGCAAGTTGTCTCTGCTACTACTAATATATATGTTATCTAGCCAAACAGAACGTGGTGTCCATCTTCAGCTAGGGATAGAATTAATCAAATACGTATCTAAAATTACAGTATAGGTGTACCTCACTGATACACAGGATTTTGAGTCGACTATGAGACCTTTGCTAAGTCATCTCATCTTAGAAAGCAAGAAGATTTTGCTGGCCACTGATGAATAATACAGTCATTAATGTTAGTGTCTGAATGGTTTGTGTTCACCATGTTAGTTGTGAGAAGACTATCATAACGCTGCTCCTATTTCTGCGTTCTGTTATTTATTCACCTCGTTCTGTAACAGAAACACAGTATTATTTTTACTCTTCTTAACACTACCTCTAAATCACATCGGTAACACCAGATCTGTGTTAACCGCAACATTAGATAGTTGGTGGTAAAATAACAGGCTACAGTGGTAGTTATGCTAGGATCACTGATCTGTGTTAAACCTCAGTTGTCCTAACAATATGATTTCTTGCTAAGTGTGTTTAGTACACTACGCTTATTAAAAATATAATTAAAATATCTAATTTATTCTACATCTCACACCTAAATTGTTCTCTGCAAGATATGTGCATTCGAAATTTAAATAACTAGAGAAATTTAATTGTAAACACTTACTGGAAGCAGGCTTTACATAGTTTTCAATAATTGACTTAAAGTTTCGTCTCAACGCTTACCCAGTACTCGTTTCCGACTAAGAGACCGCCAGAAAAAATCTCCAAGTTGAGTTTCATAATTTCGTCATATGGTCCAACGATTAGGCTCGTACCAGAGTCAGCAATTGTTACGCATGAATCGGCACAGTAGACGCTCCCATTTGCAACAACCAATCTGCGAAAGAAGATAAGACTTTTCAGAAAAGTAGTAAGACCCTTGCCTTGAGTAGAAAATTGTGTGACCTTGTCACGTAGCCATGACAGCAATTGCTTAGGCCGAATATTTCAAAAGCAGAATTAAATTGAAGCAGGCTTTCAGCAGGACCGCAACCAGAGGGGGACCTGGTCCCTCTAAACTTTTCGTAGCCCGTCCAGACCTCAACACAGAAAACACAATTTATATGTAGATATGAGTAACAGAATGTTTAATGATTTGACCCCCCTAATATATCCATGGTCCCCCAAACCTCTGTGGCTAATTGCGGACCTGGCTTTCAGAAAGGATTTATAACTTTTTTACCTCTGAAATGTATCTACACAACTTAGAACTACAGATTATAAAAAATTAAATTAATAAATTAGTATAATATCATGAGATTCGTTGCTCGCGTAACAATCTTCTTATATATGAATAAATAAAGGAACACAAAATGGTCTTACTTCTTACGTTGGACTGATTTACATAGATTTGTATTTAATAACAAATTTTGTATGCTTTTGCATGATTGTTGTGATAAATTGTTCAAGAAAAGTTACTCTATTTGATGTGATGTTCTAAACAAATGAAAGAGCATACAAAAGAGTGGTTCAAATACATAGCATAACGTTTCTAATAGCAGAAATTATACCCAATAAACGTCTAATTTAATGTGTACGTAAAAGTATATATTACGGAAATGTTACCAAACGTACGCCTATATGTATATAAATTTCAGATTCATCAAATATTACCTATACTTCTAGCTAATACTTATAGGTAATATATATCACGTATACTAAAATAATAAAACTGCGATAGTAATGAACTTTATGACATAAAACCGAAAGTATCTCACAATGTCAAGCATACAGTAAAAATGGATGGTTTATTTTAACACAATGGCTCTATGTCACCCTAGTTGTGCTAAATTTGAACACATACTTCAATACATACTTCAAAAATTCTATCACACTTTGGAGTGAAATGGTAGTCAAAATCAACCACCAGACATGATGAAGAATCATTTAGTAATATGATTTTGGTGTTGTTTCATATACAGTTCTCAAACAAGTACTATTTCAAAGACAGAACTTTTCTTATTAAACGGACATAACTCTTATAAAAGATAGTGAATGTGGCACATTTTTTATAAGTGGTTATGAGAAACGAAATATAATCGGTAACGCAAGAAAACAGTGAACATAGGAAGAACAGATGACTGTACTTCTATACACGTAAATGTCATCAGAAAATTCATACGTTCACAAAATTATTTTCATGAAAATTTACAGAAAATGTAACACATTGGTTGTTACTTGATATAAATCCGAATATGCCGCTTAAAGCATTGCTCATGGCAAAAACTAACTACTGTAAATTCTCAATGTCAGTTACTAGTGGGGATCCCTACAATATTAATGATATCCTTTAAAAAGTGCTTGTTTAAAAATTACAGTATAGATTATTTATCTGGTATACAGGAACCTGAATGACACCCTTGGTAAGTCATTTCTCTTAGCAAAGGAAAGACTTCTCCAACCACTGAGAAATATATACAGTTATTCGTATTACTATCTCAATAGTTTCCGTTTAACATGTTATCTGGGATGTTTCCGTGAGTAGTATTATGTATAACGTATGGCCATTTTCTCCCCAAACTTCTGATAATTTTACAGTAAATAAGAAAATTTAATTAGTTTCATGCCCTCAGAGGGCTAAAAACTAACCAGAGTTGGTGGTTTTTCCCATAATTCAGATGGGAGGGGCACTTTCATTACATAAAACTAGGTCAGTTTAACAGGGTGGGGCACTTTGCTTACGTGTAAAAGGCAACATTTTAATTGGATAGGGCACTTTGATTACGTGAAATTAGATCATTTTCAATTAGTGGGCCAGTTTACTTACATGAAAAGGCAGCGTTTTAATTGGGTGGGGCAGTTTGATTACGTAAATTTAGATCATTTTAACTGGGTGACACACTTTGATATTTCGTTGATACTAGAGCGCTGTATATCTATATCTTATGACGTATGTAAGAGTAAGAGAGGTGAACGACCTACTGTGTGATAATAGTATAAGATTACTTACATTTTGTGGTTGTGCCGCTTTACCAGCTGCGTTTGTTGTTTCTGATTGATCTTCTTGCCCAAAGGGGAGTTGATTTCACTCCTTTCCTCAAATACTGTAATTACTGTAATGCTTTCACAATATGGCGGTCACGATAATCAAATAAATGTGATCCAAAAGGAATAATTAGGATCAAGTCTTTTGTAAATTCAAAGTACAGTAGACATGCATAGCAAGACTAGCTATTGTTCCTGTAGAAATGAACCACTGTATACCACCAGTTTTCTCTTCAATCAGATCGGAAAATTTGACAACAGCCTCCATTAGAATTTTCACGTCGTTGCGGCAATAATCTAGCATCACCTTTTCAGATCATACAGCTCGCTACTCGCCACTATTTTTTGGCATCTTCCAGTGTACACCCATTATTTTTTCAGCTTCTATCTCTAATTTTCTACTTAATTGTTCTCTAATTTTCTACTTAATTGTTTTAACAAACGTTCCGGATTTTTAAAATTTGTATACCTGGTCATGTTTTCGATCAGCCCTTGACATCCCCAGAATTACACTCTTGGGGAGGCAGTACACATCCTTCTTTATAACTACTTAGCTTCCAAAAACTTCGTTAATAAGAGATATTTGTGACTAGTTCGGGATCGATTCTTTATACTTTCTTTGCGGAGGTTAACATAACGGGCCTTAAAATTTACAGTACCTCCAAATAAATAATTTTCATTGGAATTAAGGTTGTTCTCTATCAGCCTAGCAGTATTGTAAAAGCAAGAATATTTAAAAAATTCTGCTGTTTTCTTATATAATATGTTATTTCATACGTTTATCTTTTACATAGAAGGTTCAGATATAACTACGCAGTTTATCATGGAACAAACTACAAACATATTATAAGCAACAGGAGAGTAGCATAAAATAAATCAAAAACCTGAATAAATGTTACTGCGCATAAGGTTAGTTACCTTTCTTTCTTTTCTAAGCTGGGATCTTAAAACGATATTTGTGTCCGGAAAACAGATAAGGACTTTGGCAATTTATTTTCTGTTAAGTACCTCAAAGTAAAGTACAAATATTCGTATTCAAAATAAACATGCAGACACAATGAGTATATTTAAAATTATGAATCATTTCAAACCATGTAGTGATTTGTTTCTTACTCCTTTCTCAGGCACGTGAGTACATGGACTTTGAGTTGGACAAACACCATGAGCATCAGTGTTCTCGTATTTCTCATGTTTCCTCCCACTTTCTTCAATCTATCATTAAAGTAAATCTCATTATCACCTCTAATTTAGACTCTGTGCATAAATGTTCTATTTTGAAATTAGATCGTCAAAACTATTTCAAGCTAAATTTCAGGACAATGCATAACTCACTATGAATCCAAAATATAATTTCCAACTCCAGGACTTTCCAAACTATACACGTAGTATTATTTTTTAAATTCATTAACATTCTTTTTCTTCTATAAAACTATCTTAGACATTATAGTGCAGCATTCTAATAACAATATTATAAAATGGATTTGCATATATATGGACCTTTAGAAACAGTTTTAAAGAACTCAAAGTGCACACCTCACTCCGATCCTTCTGCGCAAAGAAGCAAGAAGAGAAAAACGCTCATTGGTAAAGTAACGAATGGTAAGCTACATGGACAATACATAAATGATAAAACCTAAGATCGGTTGCACTAACCTTTCTAATGACCTGCAAATGTTTTTTTTAAAAAAAAGTATATGAAAGTAGCACAGTATTAATGATTGACGGTATGTCATAAACAGAACATTTCATAGTCATGTAATGTACATCAAAAAACACTTCTTTCATGTAAAAGAATAGTCTACAGTATAAACCAACAAACTCGACTACTTTCTAGGTTTCATTCTTTTAAGTTTTTACAAGCGAAGCCATAGCAAAATTCTGTAGATAGAATTATTAACTGACGAAAGAAAATATATGCTATATCACAAAGAGTGTCTACAAAAGATGGAAAACTTATTTGTTGTTTATGGCTACTTTCTATTAAAATTTGTAGCTATATTTGCTTAATGAAGTTATATTTTTTTAATATTTTATTATCCGAAAAAGTATACATGAAACATATAAGTAGAAAAATTTTAAAACATGTTGTTCTACATAACGTAATCATGAAAAGGAACACTTTATAAACGTTTGAAATAAATTCTAATTTTATATTTTGGATTAAAACATACATATTCACATGTCTTATAAACAAACGAATAAGTAACAAATTTAACAAGCAGTAATGTCCCTAAGCATTATAAGGAATCTAACTAAAATGACCCTTCTTTGCAGGAGAAAAACAGATTTACGGAAAATATTTGAATTCCTTTCCATATTAACATATACATTTCAATGAAAGTGTAATTAAAAAAGCACACAAGATATAATTTTGAAGTTTACTTCGAACTCCCCTACCTCATTGCAAGAATGTCCTTAACCAATGTGAACTAAGGAAAAACCTTGAGGCAGGCATTATGTTTCAAGATTCATTTCAAAGGGTCAACCCGTTTACCGTGATGCGATCGCACACGACTGATAATGTCTATACCAATGTGACAAAAGCATATAGAAATTGCCACTTTTATCCCTTAAAACCAGAATTTTGAAGAATAGTGGTTGATGTGTCCGCTTCTTTCTAATGAAGAGTTCACATATATATTTCATCTTCCTAACTTGATGCGCTCATGTTAAATGGTATGTACGTCATTAATTTTGAGCTTCATATCCCTTTAAGATACAACCTTTAAATCAATACCTCAATTTCTCATGCTTACAGACGTTACACAAACGTTAACGAATAGATTCAAAACTGAACTTTTCCTTCATTCATTAACAATAATAGAGAACTTTTGGCGCCAACTCAACCGTAAGAAAATATATATATAACAAAATCGTACCGAGGAAAAATTCCAAGTACAGTAATCATTTTAATAGCAAACCAAATTCTAGTTTTCAAGGTAACCAACGAAACTATTCGCATAATAGGGGTAATGATCAAAGATACAAAGATCAGCGTATGAACAACATGCAAATTGACAGGAACCAGAACCAAGGTCGTACGCGACACGATAATAGCAGAAACAGCAGGGACCGACCCTCGCGACCGCGCGATCAGAGAAACAATGAGGAACGGAAGAGGAATCGAAACTTGCGTGACAATTTTCATTCTAGGAATCAGCAAAAGAATATTGGTAATAATTCAAAGGGAAATACTATTAATAGAAATAACAATAAGAGGCAAAATCACAGTAATAGAAATAATTCAAATCTGTCAATTCGACGTAACGAACGGGATTCCGCCCACTCGGAAAGCAATTGAGAAGCTGTACTGTGAACCGTTTACCGGCGAACACATACCATTCTACTGTAGGTCCAACTAAACATTTTTTGTATCCCATACTCTAATTTGCAACGTTAATAATCCTGATTCAGCTAGAAGATACTGAGTCGGACACCGATTGCCTGGACCATTATATTAGTGTGCAACCCAATCCTATCTCTGCTAAACTTAAACATTTAGTTTGTAATACCGAAGTCGAATGCTTGGCACACACAGGCTGTAATACATGCCTCATGTCTTTAGCGCTTTGGAAATGTATTAGTGCAGATGTGACAGCACCTAAACTCACTCCAGTTGATGACGTAGCTCTAGTGGGTTTCAGTGGGTCAACCACAAAAAAGTAAGAAGTTACGCATTAGTCACTATACAAATTGACAACATTTCTGTTTATATAAAAGGTCAAAACAGACAAACTCTTGGTACGTTAACAATATCCAATGCCACAAATAATCTCCAAGATGTACGGGATTAGATACATGTTATCATAATTAGGATTCATTTGTCATTCAAATTCTGTTCACAGCAATCCTATCCTTGTGGTTCCCAGGAAACTGAGGGTTTGTTCTATTTACTTTTACCGAGCAGGTATGTAGAACTTCGCCAAACTAAGTTCGAGGGTGAGGGGCCGCGTTGGCTCAGTGGTAGAGCGTTCACCTCTGGTGCTTTGGGTCCCGGGTTCGATCCCAGCCCCCGCAAAGTGAACTTTGTGGTGGACAAACAATGTATGCGTGGGTTTTCTCGGGGTTCTCACGTTTCCTACCACTTTCTTCATTCCGCCATTTCATTCATTACTCATCATCACCGTCTCCTTTAGCCTAACCGGCATAACCGTGGGACGTAAACTCAAAGATTTTTAAGTTCGAGGGTCTTGTTATTAAAAGTAAAGTGTAAACCTTTTCATATCTCGTTAGATCTTGTAAGTAGTCATAGTCAAGCCTTGCTTACTCTAAGTCTCAGGAATATACAGCATTGAATTTCAAAGGCCAGCATTACAAATACCGAGTTACGTGTTTTGGCTACAAAAATAGTAGCAGTGTATTGAACAGCATGCTTCATAAAGTATTAGGACCAGGGTTACTCGCGAAAATCTTACGACACATTGGTGATCTGGCTTGTTTTACAGATACATTCCAAGAACACATTGCCTTGTTGGGACAAATCTTTGAAAAATTTAGAGAGACCTGCCCTTAACTTTAACATTGAAAAATGCTTATTTTGTACTAATTCAATATCATTTTTGGTGTCTTGATTATCCCCGAAGGCATGAAGAAGGATCCGAAAACCATTGAAGCGGTTCGTAACTTACCTACGCACACCAATATTAAATCTTTAAATGTGTAATTGGTCTCTGACGAAATTTTATCCCTTTCTCAGAAAAATGGAGCCTCTTTCTCAGCTTCTCAAAAAGCAAAACCGGTGATAATGACTTGAACAACAATAACAATCACTTCAACAAATTAAAGATGGCATTTATAAAGATGTTCCTTTGTCTCACCCTACTTGAATGTACCATATTACACAGAATCGGACGCATCCCGTCTAGGGATCGGTGTAGTCTTCTATCAATACAGTGATGACATAAAATGTAATGCAATTCGCTAGTCGAACTTCAAAACTTACTAAAACTCGTTAATGTTAGTGAGCTCGAATCTCTTGCAATTGTCTTTGCAGTAAGAAAATGGCGTCAATTACTAATTGGTCACTATGTCATCTTTACTTCAGATCACAAAAATCTCAGGTGATTAGATAAAACCAAACTTTGAAACACCCATCTCTTGAGATAGTCCTTGGAATTACAACAGCTTGAACCATAAAATATGTTTCCAGAAAGGCTCCGAGAATCTTTGTGCGGAAGCACTTTCAAGTTTATTCACCTCCAAAGAATCCCAAATAAACGCGTTCATCTTTTACAGGTTATTCTAGATAAAATTCAAAATATTCCACCAGAAGTATTACAGAATGTACAAAAGGAAGATCCTGATTATTTACCCATTGCTTCTTTTTTAACAGATGAGAAAATACAAGAATTTCCACGGAATACACGCAATTAGGAAACTTTTTTCAAACTTGATAACGGTATCCTTTTGTATAGAGATTTCCATTTCACAGACAGATTTCTAGAGCTGTGTAGGAAGAAGAACCAGCCGTAAAATGTTCTTACAGCTTACCACGAGGCTTTAGATCACCCAGGAGTAGATGAGAGGCTCCGGATCGTCTCAAAATTATTTTGTTGGAGCAAAATGAGATCAGATGGTGAAAACATTTAAAATATTGTGTTAAGTGTACGCAATTTTAATCTGATTATAATCCACCAGCTCGTTTCTTGTCCACTAATCCCTATTCGGCACCAAGAGCTTTATTAGTACTCGACTTTTTAGGTCCATACCCATCTGGAAAACATGGTGCGCGCTTCCCACTAGTTACCGTTGATGAGTTTACTCAATATTGTACAGCTTATCCCTTTGACGAACGCCATTGCCACTTCAGTTATCAAATATTTATTTGATAAATACATGCTACATTTAGGTATGGTGGAAGCGGTCCTCGCAGAAAACGTTGCAGTGTTTCATAGCAAAAAGTTTTTATTTAAAATGCAGGAGTACAATAAAGTTCATCATACTCACGCTACCATGCCATGAGTAACATCACGGAACATTCAAATAAAATTCTTTTATGTACTCTTAGGTTGTTATGTGGCCAGTCACATAACCAATGAGCCGAAAACTTAACACAAGCAGTTCTATTACATACGTATTTTATTGTTGAAAGCCTTGGAGTTTCATCAGTGAGTTTGTATCTCAACATTAATTTTTCTCGTCCCATTTTTAAGCATTTTGATTTACAGGTATCTGAAGAATTCGATACCGAAGATGGGATTTGTGCGATAAATAAACTACTTATGGTGGATCACCGACGAAAAGCCATAATTGAAAACAGGAACGCACGATGGAACGACACTCAACAACAGCGACGACGTATAAAAGGAAGTTTAATTTTTCTAAAACAGCTTAAAATTAGTAATCTTATAAAAGGTGAAATTTCGAAATTGTTTTATTTGTACCGAGGGCCCCTTTTACGTCAAAGTTATTAACGACCGTGTTGTTGAATTTGTTAACCCCTCAGCAGGTGGATATTTAGGAATCATTCTATAGACAGAAATAAACTATGGGAACGTACGCCACAAACCCGTAAAATCTGGATGGCCTTAGCAGCACGTTGCCAACTACCTGAAAATCTTTTGCATGATCTTAATGTATTACCTGTTAACGAAACACAAGAACCAATTTCTTTTCCAAACCGGAGAAATCAACATTCCAAACCAGAAAACAAGTGTGACGAGAATAATTCAAATCTTTTACAGATCCACAACTTATCAACCACCCGTTTGTTATCTATTTATTTGGGAGGTCCCTGATTACATTATTACTTTAATTCACTATATTGGGAGCCTACTTGTGTTCCATTGATCGCACCTAACCTTACCGCTGCACTAAACTGGGAAGAGGTTATTGGGAAAGAAAAATAAGAAAAGAATAGATAATAAGTGAAGTTCATTTCATTTTCAGCTATTGATGACGAAGACAAGTGAAAAAATAATTACGCATTTCTTTTAATCTTTCTTATTCCTTCCAGACTATTAACTGTTAGGTGATAAATATGTATTACGTTTTTCTTTCTTTTGTTTTGATAAGCCACACGTTGGACTTTCAACTATCTGCGTTTCTGTCTAGGAAGAACGGACAATACAACTGATTGATCCTTTTTTGTTTTTTTTATATTTAGTATCTCACTAATCTAACTGCAAACTTTACTAATAATTTACTAACCTTTAATTTAAGATCTTAGAGTTTAAAAGTTTTAGTAAATATTAACACACGTTACATGCGTAAGGGAATCGCGTTGTCCAAAAGGGATTTCAAGCCCGTGGCGTGGCTACGCACCCTAGCTAGTGGGAGGGCATTTTGGTTTTATAATATATCTTGTTATTAAGTGTTTTACAGTTTCAAATTCAGTTCCGAATTCTCTCCCACTTTCTAAATCCTTAAATACATCATTACATGTGACTTGTAATTAATGTTTAATTTTTTAGAAAATCTTTTCCACAGATATGTCGAGATGCTCAGGATAAGAAAAACTTTAGTTGTTAATTATATATACATTTGTGATTGAAATTTAACATTTGACTCTAATGCTTAGAATGTGAAATTTTATAGTTCTAATTAATCTCAAAATTTTCTTTTTTACTATTAATCTTAGAATTCGGTTTTCATTTTGGCGGGTTTATTGTAACTTTGTTGAATCTCATTTGTCGTTACCCGATTTTGAGTTAATATTTAAATTGAATTTCCAGGAAATGACGTAATATTTTGTTCGAAGAGAAAAAGCTTGGAAAACGGTTAGACTTAGTTCTAAAGAGGGCTAACAGGTTTCCTTGTTGGATATGAGTATGCGTAGGAAAGCATGTTCCTCGAACTAAAGTAGTAATCTTTTTGTTTTAGAAGGAACTCTATGAACAGGTATTATGATGGTGAACGGTCGTCATTCTCCCATATTTATATGTATGTGGAAATACGTTTCTTTTCTATATTTTCTTTTAATGTCCTATTAACGTTCTTTTCGTCTTCTGCAGACACATTTGGCGACCGCAGGAAAACTTCTTCTAGTAGAATATTTTAAGGGATATACACATATATATTTTTTTCGGGAGGCGACATTTCCTGGAATTGCAGTTCTATTGCAAAATGGACTTGGCTTATCTATTGGATATTTCGTAGCTAACTGTATTTTACCATCATTAGTAAAATATGTTTTTTTCTTCACAGTAATCGTAACGAAGCAAGTGTATTCTTGTGTTACATATGTTTTGTTGTCCAGTAATATTCCAGTGAATATCTTAGTGTTTATCGGTCGTAATTATATTATGTGTACTTGTATTCTAATACGTTGTAATGTTTTTTCAAATTAATTTTGTAAAAGTTATATTTTTAGTTATAGTGTGTTGCAGAAACTATTCGAATACCGAGATAGATTCCGCAAAAATCAACTTATTCTGTTTCTTTCTAGCAGTATTAAGCCATAGCATTTTATCAAAACTCCTTTCTGTCAATTATCTCACATGCTCGATGACTTTGAATTTTAATGTTTTCATCAGAATGTTTTATTGTAATTGCATAACTTCACGCATTAAAAACAAGTTATCATCCCTCAATCTTGTTTTTAATGCGTGAAGTTATGCAATTACACTAAAAATCATGAATAGAGCAATTTTCACGTAAACCCGAAAAAAATTAAAGTCATAATTCTTAGTATAAAAGGTTATCTTTCGCTCATGATTGTGACCTATAGTTACACTTTAAGCTTTTAATCTCTATAAATTGTTCATCTAGGTCCCTAATATAGAACGGAATCGTTAAACTATTCATCTCATTATGCTACAGACGTCAATGAATGTAACATGATAAAAAACGACTGGATCCAATTGATAAATACGCTATATGAAAAGATATATTAAAAGATCCAAAACTGATGGATTGGTTAGTTGAGAATTTGGCATCCCCTTCAACACCGAGACTACATGAGACATCGACATATAACTTAACATAGGATTTCGAACCAAATTAGCTCCCGTCGGAAATCGAACCCAGGTCTCCCACACGGAGCTCTAGGACTGGGATATACTTCGATGTTTCAAACATTATCGTTATTCCAATTATTTTTAATTATAAATTTGCCGTTGTCTTCTATGGCATAAATATCTCAAACCTAAAAACGTTACTTTTATTTTGAAACTTATATTAATGTTTCCAAATGGCATATAAAGTTCCAAGATACATATTTTCATTTTATTTGGTAATAACGCTGGTTTATGGATCATATTCTGACTAAGTAGTGGACAAATATTTTTCAGCACACTGAAACTTGTAACAAGGTCCCAGGAAAGGAATATAACTTATATTTCTCTCTGCTCTTCTCCTCATGGTTTAACCTACAAATCAGTATCAAATTGGCAAAATCAAAATTTTGCTTGAAAATATATATGCTCGTTTCATGGTTAAAACAGAGATAAAATTCGCATTTCAAAGAACGCCTGAAGTAATATTCTGTCTCTCTCGTTCGTAAGGTTTGGTGATGCTGAATAAGCGGTAAAGGAGAGGTCATTGAATCGACAGTATTAAACCTAAATAAAGTGCATATTTCTCATATTTTTAAAAAGAAGAAGAAAAATAAAATGAAAATTATCTTTGTATATCCAAGTAGTAACTTGTTTCTTTCAAAACTTACAATAAATAGCACCTACAATAATAATACACTATTCAGTAAATAAACCAACTCATAATATTACTTCGGTCCCTTACACACGCTTTTGCATTCAGTGGAGTATTTATCCCGTGGTATAATTGGTGTCAGGAAAGACGCCTAAACTTAGAGCTTCTTTAAAATAGAAAGAATATTAACTTAAAAAACAAGACGCATATGAATTAGGAAGCCTTTAAACCTCTGATTAACTATTGCATTGTGCGGCAGAAAAATTCTCAATTTACAAAATACACAAGTAACGCACTCAAACGTTTGAAGCACTCAAGAGAATCTAAAAGTTTCAGTCATGAATAAAGCAAAAGTATTTGAAATGCAAGTAAGTATGAAATGAAACTTTTAGTTTATATTCCCATGGTTATGCCATTTAGGCTAAAGAAAATGGATGATTGAAGAAAGCAAATGGTTGTAGAATTAACTTTTGTGCTCTACTTGGAAATCGAATCCGGGACCATGTGCACCAAAGCCATACGCGCAGGTCACTAGAGCAAAGGGGTGAACTAATCCTAAAAATTCCCAATGAGCATTGGTACGAAAAATAGCTCTATACATAGTAATTTAAGCGAAAGAGCGTACAATTTGCTGTTTTCATTTACATTTTAAATAACACTTACAGGACACTTTGTTGGTTTTTGCTCAGAAACGGGACATTTAGCTTTTCGTTTAAGAATCAGAAAAATGGGGCATCCTTATACCTTAGGCTTTTAAATTTGACTGCCGCTCAAAAAGGTGTGATTATTGATCTTGCTGCTAATGGTAAGAAACTGTTTAACATTGCTCGAGATTTTTGTTGTGAACCTAGAACTGTAAGGATGTAGCTGAATCGCCGTGCAGAGTAGGGGGAACTGACAATTCACCAAGTCAAAATCCAGGATTATTAATATAAAGTATGCTGCCTTTTGGCAGGTCCTGGGACTAATGACGGTTTTTCTCTGAACTTTCAGTTTGGGCCTGGAAACGTGTCTTCCATGTTTCTCGATCTTTAGCTTCCTCTTTTAACTTCCAATATTTTCTTCTATTTTTCAAATCATTAATCATTTGTGTTCTTCTTCTTGCTATTGCTCGCTTTCCTTTCATCTTTCCTTCTATGGCGGTATGAAGAACACAAATTCTTCGTAAGATATGTCCAATCCAATTAGCTCTTCTACCAAGAATGGTAACTAGAAGCGTACTCTAGTATACGCTCCAGAACGTCTTCGTTTGTTACTCTTTCTGTCCATTTTATCTTCTCCATTTTCCTCCAATACCACATTTTGAAGCCCTCTAACTATTTCTTCTCTAACGTCCGTAATGTCCTAGTGTCTGAATCATAAAGCCCAATTCTCCATATAGAGCACCTGACCAATTTCTTTTTTAGTCCAATATGAAGGCTACTACTTAATAGTAACCTTTTCTTGTTGAATGCTTCTTTGGCTATGGCAATTCTCGACCTGATCTCTCTGGTGCAGTACGCGGTTTTCGTCAAAATACTTTCCAGATATTTGAAATGGTCGGCCTCTTCAAGTGCTCTTTGTTCTACTTTCACCCATAAGGGCGCATTTCCACTGGATATTCTCATGACTTTCGATTTTTCGATGTTGATTTCCATTCCATATAGCTTGCCAGTGACAATTATTCTGTTAATCCACACTTCGTAAAGTCCGTACGTTGCAGGTTACTATGCTGAAATGAAAGTTATAATCATTACTATTTTCTCTTCTGATGATTCTTCCCGAAGTAGTCGCCACCCGGAGATCCGATCGGGGGACTATTTTAACTCTGCAATGTTTTACATCAGGAAAAACCATCATTATATTTGTTCTCCTCCTTCGCCCCTCCTGGGAAAAAGACAACATGGCAGTATTCCTACTTCTTCTTCCATACCGTTTACAACCTGGTGGTTCATCCGTCTTTTAGAACAGTTTCCCCTCGTAAGGGAAAGAAGGTGCCCTGATCTTCACCCGTTTATCTGCCCTCCGGAAAGGCGGTGGCACTTGGTACAGGCTAACTCCTTATCCCATGAGTCATTCGGTCCTCACCTACGTTAGCCGCGTACGACGTTCCCCGTTTTCTCCCGCGAGAAGGTGTAGGTTAGGATTTTCCCTTCGTTTAGAATGAAACCCGAAGGCTTTTTTCAAACCTCTCCAGTACTTTTAGAAAACACAGGATAGAAAGACCTAAAAACATCAGCGGCTCAAGTTCTAGTTTAAGAATAACGGAACCATTGTTTGCGTCATCAATCTGTCTTCAAACACAAAGCAGTTGAATTAACAAGTTCACACGAAGCAGTATGGCTACAGTTTATTGCAGCTGCACTCCATCACTCACGAAAAGTCATGAGACATCCTTGTCCAATCCATATATAATAAGAAAATATAATTATTTTCAATAAAGATATCTTAAGATATATTTTCTAAATCTCAGGAAGGAACTTAAGTAAATTCCGTCATCCTGGACTACTTCTATATCCAAGCATTCGAAGTGAATAGAAATCTTTAAATACATACATCCTATATTCCATAAAAACCGAATATTTCTTTTACCAAAGTTATCCTGGAACGTGTTTTTTAACGGCAAAATAAAATCACCCAGTATTCTTTACAGACTTTAACTGCATCCAGGAGGAATCATTGAAAACCTCAAAGAATATTTGTGCTGTTGCTAAAAGTTATATATATATATATTACGAGATGTATCGTAAAACACACTTATTTTTCTTTGGGATTCAGCTTTGAGTTCTTGGTAGACTTTTAAACCCATGCAGGGGTACTAGGCAGGCCCGTGCTGGCCCACCGGGACACCGGGACGTGTCCCGGTGCGCCCTCCAAAACATCACAGTATAACTAAAGGTACAAGATTTAGTGATAAATTCTTGCAGTTTTATTGGTAAAGAACCCGTGAAAGGTGTTGTGCGCCCTTTACATTAGGCGCCCTTGCGAGTCTACATCAAAGATGAAAGATTTTATTTAGTCTTCTGTATACCACAGTTCAGTACAATAAATACATACAGTTACTATTGGTAAAGAATCCGTGAAAGGTACAGTGCGCCTTCTACATAAGGCGCCCTACGAAACATCACATTATAGATAAGTGGTTTTAGTTATCCTGTGTGCCAGCTTTATATAATAAATTCGAATAGTGATTGTTAATAAAGAAGCTGTGAAGAATACAAGGCGCCCTTTTCATGAGATGCCCTGCGAAGTATCACATTTCTTTTCTTTTCTTTTCTTTTCTTTTTTAATATTCTTCTGTATTTCAGTTTCGTATTATAAATTCATACAGTTGCTATTGGCAGAACAGCTAAAGAGTATAATCACTTACAAAAATATTATAAAGTTATGTAGCTATAAGACGAAACAATATAGTACATCAAGAATAGTTCGGATAGTCAAACGTACTATGCATTCATGAAATACTACACTGACACTAGTCTCTAATTTACGATTTTTAAGGCATCGAACCTTTCATAGTCTTAATAAGCGTCCATCGAGCATATTGATTGTTCCTGTGTGTTTTAATATAACTATATTAATTTCCGTAAAATGTGGTCTTCCTGTCACCACGGCACGGCGCGTCCTCAGGTTGTGGATCGAGAAGAAGGCCTATGGGATATACAGGTTAGCTGCGAATATACTGAATAGGCAGTCGCAGACAGACAAGGGGTGATCCTCCAGCTTGGGGATTTGATGTGGGGCTAACAACTCATCCTGTAAAAAAAAGCTTGTTCAGATATATTCGCAGAATCCTCGGATAAGAACTGATAACTTGGCACGAATTCAGCAAAGTAAAATCGACATGAGAATAGGAACATGGAAGATAAGAAGTCTCTGTAATACAGGCGCGATAAAATGTGCAACGAATGAGTTTAGAAATAGAAGATGGACCTAGTGGGATATCAGGAAGTTAGATGTGAAGGAAATGGAGGAGTCAAATCGGGAAATTTTACGTTCTTTTACGGGGAACGAATTAAAAATTACCAACTAGGATCCAATTAAAAATTACCAACTTTTCGTTCACATACGAATACGTATATCAGCAATTACATGTTTTGAATTTGTTAATGATAGATTTTTTTTTACTTCTCTTAAGGGTCGGTGGTGTAATATTATTTTTTAAATAAACATATCCAACACAAAATAAGGATGACAATAAAGAAAGTTTTTACGAAAGAATAGAACAGGTATTTGATCATCTCCTGCAATACCATATGAAAATTCTGTTAGGCGGTTTCAATGCGAAGGTAGGACGAGAGGGTATTTTCAAACCGATTATAGGGAATAAATGTCTGCATAAGGAAGTTGTGACAACGGCGTTACAATTGTGAACTTTACAAAGCCAGAAACCTTATCGTGATGATTACAAAATTCCCACATCGCGACGTTCATAAATATACTTGGACCTCACCAGACGGAAAAACACATAATCAAATCGATCACGTTTTAATAGATAGAAGAAAACAGTCTAGCACAACTGATGTTCGGTTGACCAGAGGATATGATTATGATAATAAGAGAGAGACTATCGTTGAATAAAGGAAATATTCAATATCTGAAAACGGAGCGGTTTAATTTAAAGAAATTAGAGGAGAGTCAGATGAGAGGGGAGCCAGATTGAAATGTGGAACAGATTCTCCGTTTTAGAAGGTTTGAAATGGACAAGTGTTCAGATACTTGGTTGAAATTAGATATAACATGAAGATTTCCACAAAAGAAATACTGGGACAGGCAGAAATACGTAGGGACAAAGCATGGTTCAACCAGAAATGCAGTAAAGTAGCAGAAAAGAGAAAACAGAAGGAACAGCATTGGCTAAAAAATCCGAACGAAATAACTACATAAAATTTCACTGTCATCTGGCGGAAAACTTCCAAAACTTTTAGAACAAACAACCGCAATTTTTGAAAGTTAAAATGAATTAACTTAAAGATAATAGTAAAAATAAAAAGATTCGGGCATGTATAAATGCATTAACAGACTTAAGAAAGGCTATTAATTTCGTGCTTATATATTAAACAAAGCTAAAGGAATAGTTCTCACTGATCAGGATAGCATCTTAAATAGATGGAAAGATTTCCTTAACGGTTTGTTTAACACGTAGCCAAAAACTAATATGCGTGGAGAAAGTGAAATGCATACAGCATAACCGTATATACCAGAGCCTAACCAGACAAAAATAGAAATCGCTATTAAAAAATTAAAGAAACACACATCTCCGGGTGTAGACGAAACTTTGGTTGACAATTTTAGCTGGAGGGAAAAATTGTAGAGCAAGATACACAAACTCATTCTCCTTATCTGGAACAAGGAGGAATTACCACAAGAGTGGAAAGAATCAATCATTGTCCCAGTTCAGAAGAAAAGCAACAAAGCATATTTAATAATTATTGAGACATTTCTCTTCTGTCAAGATCCAATACACTCTCTTAAACATTCTATTAGCAAGATGACACCATACGCGGATGAAATTATTGGAGATTATCAGAGCGGATTTAGGTAAAATCGATCAACTATCGACCAGATATTTACTATTCAACTAATACTTGAAAACGAAATAGGAATACAATATTTTGGCACATCAGTTATTGACTTTAGACTAGAATAGGAGGGAAACATTGTGCAATATGCTTACAGAATTTCCAATACCGAAAAAGGTAGATTAATTAAGATATGTTTAAATGAATCCCAAAGTAAGGTTCAAGTAGAGAAATTCTTGTTCACGAGCTTTCACGTTGAGAATGGCCTGAAAGAAGGAGACGCGTTGTCGCTATTATTATTTAACTTTGTTCTGGAAAACATAAGGAAAATCAAATACAGGAATCAGGTCCTAGGTTATGATGTAAATTTAATAAGGGATGATAGAACAATAGAAAGGAATTCAGAAATCTTACTGAACGCTTGCAGAGATATGGTCTTAAAAGTAAATGCAGAGAAAACTAAATAAATGGAAGTTTGTCGGGATTGTAATACTGCATTTTATGGATGCGTTAAAATACCAAATATTATTTTCTTTCGACAAAGTGGATACTTTCAAATATCTAGAATCATTATTAACAGACAAAACCCATAATCACTAAAATATTTGATGTCAACTGAAAGCAGGGATTTCGTGTTATTATTCAGTTAAAAATCTTTTGTTGTCGCGAATTCTGTTGAGAAATTTGTAGCTTAAAATATAAAACGATAATCATGTCTGTTGTGCTGTATGGTTGCGAAACATGGTCACTGACTCTGACGGAAAATTGCAGACTGAAACTATTTGATAACATGATTATTAAACCAATATTCGAACTCCAAGAAGAACGGGAATGGGGAATGGCGGAAACTCCATAACGATGAACTGCACAATTTTAAATCGTTTGCAAAAACATTGTTAGGGTCATCAAGTCTAGGAGGCTAAAATGGACAGGTTATGTAGCCAGAATGGAAGAAATTAGGAACGCTTTCAAAGTTGTAAATGGAAATCCAAAGAGGAAAACGAAAATTAGGAAGACCGATGCGCAGATGGGAGGACAACATTAAAATGGTTCTCACAGAGATTGAAATATAAAGTAGAAACTGTGTCCATTAGGCTAAGGACAGAAATCAATGGAGAGCTTTTGTAAACGCGGCACTGAACCTCCTGTGTCCATAGGCCATATTAAATTGTTGATACATTTAGCTTCTTTTTTTTTATTTGACAGAAATGTTATTAGAGGAATTATTTTTTTTTCTCTAGTAAAGAGAATTTCGATTCAAGGTTTCCACAAATTAGCTATTTACGTTAATACTAAAACAAATTTGGTGGTGATTTTTATATAGAAAGGCATCCACACTTTCTTTCAATATATATATATATATATTTAAAATATATATATATATATATATATATATATATATATATATATATATATATATATATATATTCCCGTTTGTATGGGCGCCCTTTTAGTACACTTGTCCACCGCCCTCATGAGTATCCCAGCACGGCCCTGGTAATAGGAAGCCTTAAAGAAATGATGCACCACATTGCAACAAAAGCAAATCATTTCTATGAAAGTTGTTTAAGAAAATAACTTCCTTATCATAGTTTTTCAATCATAAAACTTGGAAATTAGAGGAATTTATCTTCTCTTACTAATTATCGTTGACCGGGTTCAACTGCAACCATTGGAGATTATTAGGCTACCTCAACGAAAGTATGCACAATATTTTTATCGAATACCAACTAAGTCCTACACAGTCCGTACGAGAAAATGGATTTCTATATTTGAAAATTAGCAACATTTGGAACACTGGGTAGATCCTTGCAACATTGAGCAACAAGGTTGTTCTGAAAGATTGGAGAAATGTAAATATCAATTTTCATTAAAATCCAATAAGTTTTGCAAGAATTACAGTGAAACAGACTGACAAACAAACAGAGACACAAATACTGGTTGAGTCAAATGGTAGAAACTTGTAACATTGTTTTCAATTATGTGTATATTTAGTTTCGGATGAAAGCTTATTTTTCTAATTTGTAAATGGGAGAAAAATCTAGAACACGATTACTTTTGATTTAGAACAATACTTGTGATCTCATACTATTATATTAGGAAAAAAGGAAGAAAAAGTGAATAAGTCGAACTCAGATCTAAACCTGTAATATTATACAAAAAGAAAATAAAGGTGCTTGGTAAAGATTCAAACATGAACCAGGAGACTTAGGTAAAACGATACTCAATATGCCAAATATTTACTTGCTGCACTCCTGCAATAAAATTTAAACATTCACGTAAATTATACATTTCTATCCTGGCGAACATAACTATTCATTTTTTTATTTGGTTGTTATACTATTGTGTTATGTCTCGCGCAAACTACAATTGCAAACAATATATACTGTATGTTGTTCTTACAGATTCACAGGTTTAAAAATTGTAATAAGGTCAATCAAATGCTTAAGCTACTTATTTTCCTGAGTATTCCATTACTACAAGGAATAAAATATACTATCCTACAAACGAAAAGCTCTATTTTTTATTGTGACAGATAATACATATATTGAACTAAGGTTCTGTCATCTCATTTTTATTTAAATGCCTGTTCTAAGGGAAAGAGAGAGAGTTTTCATGTGTCCCGAAAATTCCTTATTCCTTTTTACTCTTTTAGTTTTGATACTGCCAATGCAATCTCAAACTATAGAATTATTTCGAAAGAATAGAGGTGGGCATATAAGAAGTTTTATTGAGATCGAATAAAGTTTATCAAAGTTATCATGTAACAGACAGGCAAGTTGATGATTGAGAGACACACGAGTGCTGATTGAGTCAAATTGAAGAAGTTCGTTCAGTTATATTTAGTTTCAATTCTAAGCTTATTTATATATTTTATTGGTGAAAGAAAAATCTGGGATGAATTTGCTCTTGATTTTTCTAACTTCTTTCCGTATACATTTATATTAGCAATAAAAAATATAACTGTAATACTGCAATTCATTGTTAATTTTTGTTAAGAAAAAAAGAAATGTTCTGACCTTAATGAAGACTCGAACGTGGAATGGAAGCAGAAAAAATCAGAACGCTAACTAATATACCACTCATTCACCCACTCATTTGTGTAATAAAACTTAAATATTGAAAGAACATTTTTATTTCTGTTGTGTGGATCTGTTCGAATATAACAGTTTTGTTGTTCTTGTTTCTTACCGTATTTGTAGTACGCGTTGTGTAAATTGTATTAGTAAAGGTAATATATTACTATTACTATTTTACCAAGATTTACCAATTTAAATGTTTTAATAAGATCAATTAGATGATAACGTATAGGATATGTGAATTGATTTAATTATACTTTATATTACTACAAAGAGCAGTGGATGATAAACCGCAGAAAAATTATATTCTTTTTTGTTACAAATAATACATAAACTTTAGAGAAAGAGGCAAGATGGTGAATGCAATTCAAGTATATAGATAAGGCGGGGTGAAAACTTACGATAATTGAGAGAATGTTCGTTTCATCTCCTGGGCAACACTAAATTTAACCCACACTTCCAACGTGATATCCATATTAAAAGCCATTTCTACCTATCACTTGCCAGTTATTCTCAATAAAATCCAATATTTAAACAAACAGCTGTCATATCTATTACTTCTGGTTTCAATAGAGTGTTTAATGTGGTAACGGAATCTACACTAGAAACACTAATTCAAATTCGAAACTGTTCGGTCTCTGTGAATTGATAATGGAACGATAATAATGCAGGGAAGTGGAATCAATTTTTGTTACTTTGAATATACCTGAAAAAAAAAAGAAGTTAAAATCTTTCTCGCTATATTTAATCTATCTTGCCTTAGGGAGACTTAATACTAAAATCGAAATTGAGTAAATTGCCACTCCTGGTTTCAATAAATTTATAAAACGGATATTACTCTTGGAAATTCAAATCTATTTGAAGAAAAAATGTCATGCAACTTGTTTCTTTCTCCTGTATGTTGTATTTTCATACCTGAAATGGTAGATTATACCACTTTCGATATGCAATAGAGGGATCGACCCGAGAAGGAATCAATTCTTGTTATCTCTTATAGGTAAGTCAACAGCAATCAAATTTTGATAGAGTAAGTTATAGTACGTAAATTATTTTATACCCGAGATAGTTCATGTCTGCTTCAGTTTCGACTTTACATTGTTTTGCAAATGAAATAATTAGGATTTCAGACAGAAGATAGCCAAAATGAACACATAAGTAAAATAAATAGTTATCAAGTGTAACTAAGTAACGTCAACTTTTACAAAAAATGTGGCTTTTGAGTACATGTGAAATTGCAAAAAAAAAAAGTAATAACGTAATTATTTGGATCAATACTTAGGCCATTATTTTGTCCAAACAAGTTTTATGTTAATGATTTCAAATCAATGGGAAATACGTGAATATTCTCAATAACTTGATTGGTAAGTTTAACCATAATGACGATATTGTGTTTGTTTTTATGAAGAATGAAACTCATAATAACAACCTTTTGATAATACCTTGATAATACTCTCAAGAGTTACAGAGGTTGATAACATAATTCAGCTTTTTTGGATCGCGATACAAATTAGAACAAAAACTAGTAACGGTTTATAAAAAACATAATTAGTTGCTTTATTAACCCATGTTCAATATAGAATTTACTAATTTTCAACACAGGCTGTTTCTTGATTGTATCCTTATACGAGTAATAAACAAGAATCGTCTCAGCATACTTCTAATAGTAAACAATGACGCTAATGAAGGTCGCTAATTGCGTTATCACTCGCCTAAATGATGCTAGTTGATGTCATTGCCTACCGAATTATTACGTATAAGAAAGTTCTTATTGATTCCATAAAAATAATCGGTGGTACAAATTTTGTAATAATCGGTGGGAAAACTCATAAAATTAAAAACGAATTTGTTAAACTATAATTAGAGCATTTAATAAGTAAGGTTTTAACTTATAATGTACAGTAGGTCGAGCGCTTGGGAGCAATAACTTATTCTTTTGTATAATAATTTACGTTATCTTTGCTCGTTAGTAACTATCCAACGTTATTGATAGTTCATTGAGCTCCATTTAGTCCCTTTCGGCTATTGCACTTACTCTGGATCTTGAATCTTGATTGGCGCTTTACCCTTCGTGCTATTGAAGATTTATTTGCACAATATAGACAAATATATAAACAATACTTACTTGTCCATCTTAAATCCAAAGTAAGGCTCATATGATATTTCGAAGGGCACGTAGGTAAAGTCTCCTATGTAGTGATCGGGATTGGAGCCCCCAAACGAGATCTCTCCACCAACAGCAGCATCTGGATCTCTATAAAAGCGTTTAAATATTACAGATAACAGAATTTCTCTTCTGCAATCAATAATCCATTTCAATATGTATCATTTCCAATCAACTACCATATAAGAAACATGCTTATTCTATTCGTTTCTTCAGCAACAACTTCTGAATAAACGAACTCCTATAAGTGTAGTTAATTAAAACAAAAAATACTCAAATTTGCTTATTCGCGCTTGCTGGCGAGTGTGCACTTTAATGATAACAAACTTTTAATTACATAAGAAACAAACTTCTAATAATACTTCTGAGGCCAGCGAACGCTTATTCTGTAATTAAGTGGTCTCAAGTGTGGCCGTATAGCAATGATGTAAGAAGGCGATTGATGGTTCCGCAGAATTATCGTTGCGTGGTGGGTGTTAAGTGTCAGTGATTGACAAGATGGAAAGCAGATTTCTACAACAGATATGCCCCGCAGTGACCCTGCAATGCACTAGGAGCTCTTGCACAGAAATATTATGCAGATTGTCGTAATTTACAGGATCTCGACCATTAGCGCTATAAAAACCCATGTGCAACCGCAAAAACACTGATTAAAAGACTATCTGTGTTCCTCGTGCAGATTACCACTGGTACTTCCTGGTATGTGAGTTTTTGATAATGCAGAGAGAGACAGCAACCGAGAAAGGCAAACGGAGGCCAGTATTTATTCATGAGAGTCATTTCTATCTGTCTCAGGAGTATCGGTTAACATGTATCGGTTAAAGTTCAACAATGTTTGAACACATTATACACCAAACAAACTTCACATTTTCGTATTGGAGGAGTGTAGCAATCTATATGTCCCGCTCGCCTCTAATCTTTATTTAAAGGAATAAGAGTAGTGCATCTACACTCTTGATGAATCGTCAATTCTAACTGAAGTTCCTATCTGAACAATTTGCTGACCACATCTTCCAGTAAAACAACAGTATTACCTATCTCGCCAAGGGTTCCTATTGTGTTCAACTCCGTATGTATTGAGTATCTTTGTACTCCTCCCTGGTAGATATCTGGACTTAAGGCCTACAGAAAACGTGAGGAACATAGTGGAAAAACCTGTTTTTAGTCGGCCTTCGATAACGATCATCGCCTGCTACGGCTGATTTTAGTGAGAGAGTTGGATATGATACTCTAGACAAACAGACGTCATATGTACAAACTGACACCTGCCTTTTTGTACCTACCTGCCAGAGTAGGAAAGTATTCGGTAACTATTGTATACAAACTGTACACAAAAACACGATTATTTAGAAGTCGCAAATTTGACATATGATTTATAATATAAAACAAGGAAAATATTTTTAATAAGATTAAGAAACAAGGAATATGTCAATATCATAACAAGTACATTACAATTACTTACGACAGGGCGGAACATTTCCGGTCGCCATTGGAGACTAGAAATTTAGAGCTGGCGACCAGTGTTCAGTAGGGATGGTTTCTGCCTAAACTTATAGGGTTGCGCAGTTTCTGTTTGGCAGGAAAATAATTGTCACTGATTGAAAGAAAACACGGAATGTGAAGTCTTCAAAAGTTTTGTTTTCCTATTTGACGTTGAATCAGACATTGAAAAAGATTTAGAGTTGAAACTTCCTTACGAGATTCTCACATTTACATACAATTCTAACATTTTGTGAACTTTTACATGTGCGTACTGTTTCTCGAGCGAGAGGCTTCAGCAGTCTCAACAGAGTTAAGACTGCCTACAGAGGTTCAGTGAAGACTGACACACTGGATGATTTGCTTACAATTTTCATCAACGGCCCTCCATTTAAGGACTTTGATCCGCAAAACTGCAATCGACAACTAGTACTTCAGTGCAGAAAGAGAGAGCGTTACACAAACATGAAGTCTTAGGGTAAGCTATTTTTTAACATGTATATGAATTGTCCAATTCAAAACTGATCACCCTGAATCTAATTGACTGGTTCTGAAACTTTATGCCCTGATGCAGTCTCTTTCTTTGTCGAACTAAAGGCCGTGGAGTAGGGAAGACCTCTTACAATTTATACATGAGAAATACTGGCGATCATCATTTTTGCATTGACGAGTGCGTCTGACTTTGAAATTTTGTGCCCTGACTTACAATATGTTTCAGTTGTTTTGTTAATTATTCTATCGCCAATTTGAGTGACCCCATGACATGTCCTTATCCAGTGTATTTCCTTGGAGCCAAAAACATCGGGTAATTTTTCAAGAACCTACCAGCGCATCTGGATGCAAGGAAACCATTCTACCATTTTCTGGTAATATATTTTTATCATAACTATTTCTTCATTGAATGTAGAGAGGAAATTTGGTCTTTGTTTCCACACGGATTGAAATGTCTAGAAACAATATAATTACACTTGCTTGCAATATCAGTATTATATACTTAATGCAAATTAAAGTTACGATATATCAGAAAATAATAGAGCAGAAAAAAAACTTTAAGTTATGTTTTCTGAGCATACGGCAATTTTCTCTCTTCTCTTTTAATAGCTGCATCGTTAGAACAATCATTTCCTCAAAGAAAAACATAAAGTATATTCTAACACGTTGGCCGCCATGTGCATAATTCTGATGCACAAATAGTGTGGTCCAAAATACCCCCAAAATTTGGCTTGGCGGCTAACGTGCTAATTTAGTTTTTCTTACATTGCACCTCCTGTAGTACACGTATTCTGGAGAAGTTCAATTTGAAAGTATTTTTGTAACTAGTATTCAAAATAAAGATGCAGCGATGTGAAAAAAAAACTTTCAAACGATAAATCTATATAAAAATAAGTTGTAGTGATTTGTTTCTTTTCGCTTTTCAAAAATGGCGGATCTTAAAACTAACTTTCATATCTATTTTATCTTTTGCCATGAAGAATAATATTTTTAAAAAAAATGCAAAATTAATGTTGACTTTTCATCATGTTAAACTGAACGTTACTCATTTTAAATTAAAGTAAATCGGCACTGAATAAAAGAGATGGTTAAGATTCCTTGATAAGTATGCCTTATTTCAATTTCAGTAGCGTATGCTTACGTGATTCGAAGTACTTGATAATTGACTGTTCTTTGTAATTATAACCAGTTTGACACCCTTAGTAAGAACAATTGATGGCATAGAATTATATTGTTGTAGTGGTAGTACTGGCATGTATACTGTGGCATTAGTATACCAATCATTATGATACATTTTCTGTCATTGTAGGAAAAAGGTTTGGACCATGATATTAATCATTGGATATCCGTCCAAGTCGAATCAGTGATCAGTCATGATTTTATCTAGGTGAATCCAAACTGAATTGAAACAAGGAAACATTATAATGAGCTGAATGATTATATTGTGAATATAAAAGAAAAAGGAAAAGCTTAAATGAAGAAAGCAAAATCCGATTTACACAATCGGAAGTCGAAACTGTTAAGAATGTGGAGAGTAAGAACAAAAATAAAAAGACTGCTTCGGAAGAAATACAGAAGTTCAATTCACCTAAGGTGGCCAATTTTACAGAGCTGATGACGAACACAGCGTAGGAGAAGAAACCAAAATTCAGTAGCCCGTGAATTTAGTAGTGAATCATGTACAACACTGTGTGGAAGTTGTTGTGGTGAACAACTATTATGTATGTTAAAGTGACACCTTATTGTAATGCACAATTCAATGCTTCAGTGATTGTGAAAATATGTGCGGCAAAGGGCAACAATATCAACAGGCGTACAGTAGAAAGCGTAGGCCAGCGCTGTAAACCCACCGGTTCTAAATGTGAAGATAAGTCGTGAGAGTGAAAAGGAAACGGACAGGTCCAGCCACGACACCACACGTTGTGAGAAACATCAGGGTATCAGTTGTAAAGGAGAACCCACCTAGCCAGAGCAATCTTTCCACCTCGTGCAGAATATCACATATCACAGTTTGTCGTGTCATAAAGGATAATTTGGGACTTTAAAAAATTGTCGTAAGGCGATAGGGCATAAGTTATCACCAAGGCATATTCAAGAGAGATTCACAAACGCAAGAAAGTTGTACGAACAGTACTTCACAGGTGACAAATGACAATGGGTTGTCACACTAGATGAACCCTGGATCTACCTTGATGACACCAATAAGCCCAGGGCTATTTTTAATTCATCACATGATGCGAAGGACCGTGACGAGTTCGTCCGTGAATGTCGCGAGAAGTTTTCGAAAGGTTTCATGGTGGTGCCAGGTTTCTCTGCCAATGCCAATGCATCGTGTGGATTCGAAGGCCAAGGTGAATGCAGCCTTCCCTCAAACTAACATCATGGAACCCTTATACACAACGCACATCTCACAGTTGTATGGCAGGGACATCGGGAAAGTATGTCGCGTATTATCGCGTATGACCTCGGAGACTGATGTGACTGTTATACAATTCTCGTCCATAACTATGAAGTCATCAGATGGGGCTCTAGAAAGCTTGTCAAGCGGTGTGGTCAATTCCCCTCATATACCACTGCTTCAGTGGAAATTGCGTTGCAGAGAGATAGTCCAGGCTTGTGACCACCACATCGAAGATAACCGTTGGTGGAAGAAGAGATTGTCGTGAGCAGCTGAGCGCACAAACTTTGGCCATCTTTGGTAAATTGAACTTCTGTACCAAAACCGGATCAAAATTTTACAGTAGCCCAAAAAAGTTAATGCGTTTTTCAGGAAGATAAGATTTTTTGTACAGAAGTTGTCCATAATCATAAAGGAACGTACAGTGAGAATGGCAACGTAATGGGAAATCAAAATTTTAGAGCTGGGAAGATGATAAACGAAAGAGAAGAAATGAGTCTGATTAGGAAAATCTCAATAATGCAATTGCAAAGGAAAAATGGAATTTCAACAGACGAATGATGAAACCAAATATAAAACTAGAAGTAGACACCGACGTTGATTTGAAAAAAATCGACACAAAATTCTAAGAGGAAGAAAATGTCAGAAAATGATGAGAATGAAATCAAATTATAAAATAATAAGATGGATACACCATTATAAAACAAAATGAGAATGTGAGGTAGATTATCAGATGGGGATATCTAAAGAAGTCAAAAGAAATTTGAATTACAAGAAAGTATGAATTGTAGAGCAAAAATTGAGGATTAAATCCAAAAGGAAACTATGACAAATGGATTAAGAAAATAAATTACCAATAAGATGAAGAGAACTATGTACCTAAATAGGACACGAAGAAAAAGAAGGAGATGAACACAATAATGCATTGGAAAAGGCACACAGTAAAACGAAAAGCACTTAAGGTAAAACAAGAAAAAACAAAAGCAGAGAGATATAGTATAAACAAAAAGAAGAAAACAAAGAGTTTCAAAGAAGATAAAAAGAGATAAAGGAAACCCAAGAAGTTATAAAGAAGAAAAATGGGAATATACTAGAAATAAATTAAAAAGAAATGGCATTGGTTGTTTCTTAGAGCACTGTAAAAGAATAAAAGACGAAATAAATGAAATCCAACAGCAGAATTCCACCCGAGGAGATCTAGGTTAAAGAAGAAAGGAAGTAGAAGCGTACAAGAAGGAAAAGAAGTAATATTTTTAAAAAGATACATTATAAAATAAATAAGAGGAATTTCCGATTAAACGCGGATAAAGGCAAAGAACCAATTCACAAGAAGAGAAAACAAGAGGTGAAGCAGATAACGGTAAATCGGACTATATTACTGAAGCTCTAAGACCACTGATGAGAATGAAAATTGAAAATAACTTCTTTTTAATACCATGACCCTTAATGGTCATTATATTTTACCATTAATTATTCCCTTCTCACATAGCTTATGTTCATTCTTGTTCATAAGGTTGTACTTAATTCGTTTATGTGCTTCATATGTTAATGTTTATTCGTTTATATTATGCTATGTGTGACTTATGGTATTACATAGCTTCAGATAAAGAATCTACGACATATGTCTGAGATGTTCAGAGTATTGATTAATATAATTCAAAAGGGAAAAGAAATTATACCCTGGTAATTGTTGTTAGAATTGTATCTTCTCAAAATTCGTCGAATTAATTGAACAAGATATTAATCTCCATAACTTGTCTTAGTTTAAGTGTTATTGTAAACCAGTGGAGAAAATAACATTTAATCGTATATTAAGATATATAAATTTTGAGAAGGTGGCGGGATATTGTACTGTAGGATGATTCACTACTATTGCCATGTCATGCTAAATATTTTAGTCCCAATGGATTATTCCCTATCTGAACCTATTTACCATTAAATTAAGTAGTCTTTTTCATGAAATCTGATGTTGGAGAATATATTTCTTACTCAGTCTAAATAATTGCTTTCAATCAGATCTCTCTGTATATGATATTTAAGATTTATTTTGTCAATATTGAATCAATGACTAAAGCTATTCGACTCTATGGACAATTACAATCATCATATAATAATGTTTAATAGCAGTGACGTGATTATTTTAAACACAATAAATATCGAAATAAACGGTACAAATAAAGTAGTGATGATATTATGAAACAAGACGTAATAGTGGTAATGAGAATTAGAAGACAAGTTGTCTAGTTTACTTTCAAATGCATTTTCACATTTTTGGGATGGGTGAACCAATGAAGCACCATTCATATCTTTGGTGCTTTATTTGAAGGCCACATTGGTGGTACGAGCTTTCATCTCTCCAGTAATATTTAATACAAACGTGGGTTCAATTTTGACCTTTTTTCAAAAGTTCAACAGCAAGTGTCCGTCTAGGTTCTTACTATTCCTCTGTCAGTATGTGAAAAAATAATTTAACACCATTTCCAGTTCGCTCATTTTTGAGTAAAATTTCGTGGAACACACCGCTATTCTGATGTCATGAGCATAATAACTTTATTTTCTTTGTTTATTGAACCTCTATGATCCACCAAAACATTTAAGCAATTCAAAGACATAGTTTCTCGATAACTCCGCGTCACCATATGCTTGCTGTACATATTTCATGACTAATTAGGGATGTTTCATACCCTAAGATACAACTTAGTGTTACCCCCTGCAACAAACTCGCGTCCATCACATTTCTAATCTAACTTCAAAGTAAATTGGCTAACGAATGTTGCCAACAGTTTCCTTCAGAAAGTATCTAAATAAGACACAAAACCGGTTACAATAACTAAATTTACCTAAGATTATAACTAAGTATGTAGGTATTCTTACTTAGCAATAAAGCATGTCAATCATTGCCCAACTTGAGCGTGTTTACTTAAATTAAAGTGAAATAGGTCTTCTCATATCCTCTAATCAAACACTTTCAAATTTAAACTTTTTACAATACATTTTGCTCTCTCCGTGATGTGATATTAACAATTTCTTTAATTAATTTATTCACTTTAAATTCTTTCCGTAATGATTATATTTTGATAGTATTATTGATACCAGAACACTGAAAATGAATACAAGCCATAGCCCAAGTAATAAATACAATATGTACACCCGAAACTAATCATGCACTAATTAACTACATATTAATTTCACTATGGAAAGATGAGAGTTTCCGGAACCCCAATTCACTGTGAAATCATAAGGCGTAGGCAAGAATTATAAAGTAAAATAGCTATCGCGATGTGGCAATGTAAATATAATTCGTAGCAGCTCAGTTAAAAAACAACCAAGCTATGCTTTGATTCAATCCATACTTTTTCAATGAAGTCTTGATTAAAAATCTTTGTCAGAAAAGTTCCAGGTAATTGCGCTGAGTGTAGTTTGTTAAGGTTTTGCTGCGACTTGATAATATGGAAGAGTGAAATGAAATTGTATTAAGTTAGTGAAAAATGGAGTGAGATTTACCTTCAGTATGGTTTAAAGGAGATATTTGGCAAAACCTAACCACTAAATTCGTATTCTTTTTAAAACTAGTTTTGAGACAAAAAAAGAAAAACAAGGAAAGCAAAGAATGAGTGGTTTGTGTTGGTTTTTATGTTGGACTTAAGTCACTTTATAATACTATTATACTTACGTTTCCTATTTCATATTATTTAGTCTTAAAAAAAAGAAAGTAAAGGAAATTAAATTTTAGTTAGCTCAATGTCTTTCAAATTTAACAGCAATTTAGTGCTGGAGTTGCTACTTGCTAACCCTTTTGACATAATCAAATATTTTTCAACTACTAAATTAAATGCAACAAACCGTAGAAATAATCAAGGAAGAAAATTAGTTGCTTTAAATATATTATTTTGTGAGTTTAAGAACCTATTATGTTATTGTTCTTTAGTCTGGGGATTTTATACTTTCGTTCTCTGTCAAACAAAACCTTGGGGGGGGGGAAGCCAAAAGCTAATTGTTACCTACTATTAAGATCTATTTAACAGACTTAAGTGAAGTCGAATGCTATTTCAATTTCATATATATTTCTTGTTGTTCAATTAGTTCATATTATAATAAAGTTTGTTATCTGTTTTAAGAAAATAGGTTTTGTTGTAATTGCTACTATAACTGGTAAACTGCTATACCGCTTACAAACATCCGAGCTCACTCAACGTGTTTCCATTAATTTGCCGTACTGTTTGTTTTGTTTTGATAGTTTTAGATTTAATTCCTTAAGTCTAAATACTTCAAGTTGCAGAGCAACGAGTACTGAGAATTTCTGGAGGCATATAATTATATATGTGTGCTTATTACGCAAGACATATATAATTAATAAAGATTACCTGGAACAATCCCTTTTGTTTCTTGCAATTTGGTACTATATTACAAAAAGAAATAATCAAGAGGGAAAATTTTCAATGTTAATGTACCTATTGCAACGATTTAGCAGGTTGCTAATTACGTAATATGCTCAGTTATAGGAATAGCATGATAATGTTGGAGGAGAATAGACTGTAGTTAATGACAGAAGACAGTGAGTTATAAAATTCCCTATAATAGTAAATGTTTATATGTACTTGTGTAATTCTTTCTTCCCCGTTAAATGGTTTTAAAAATTACGTATAATGGCTCAGTTTAATGATAGGAGGGCTGGTTTTGTATATGAAAATGATCAGTCTAGCTCGAGTGGCGATGAAGTTTTGGGATATTATTATGAGAATCCTTTATTTGGAAAGGAAGCTAGTAGAAGAACGAATAATGAGTGTGCCTCTCCTAATAGCGAATAATGAGCGGAGCTCCGAATATACGAGGGGGTGGTAGAACAATAAATGTACCTCCACTAACCCATAATTTCCGATTCAAGTTTTCGAAGCATGCCTCCGAGGGTATGTATAAGGTCCTAATGGAAGAAATAAATAATCTACCCGTAATTGATGGTTCGAATATGGAGTTAACCATTAAATTTTTGATACAATTAGACAGTTTTCTCAGGGGACCGGATTTAACGTTGGATTTGGTACTTATCACCTGTATTTATCGTACGAAAGGGGAAATTCAGGAGATGGTACGATCTCTGGTTGGAAGTTCCCTCTCATGGGAGACAATTTGTAGAAGAATAATGTTGCGTTTCATCCCTACTATAGCTGGAACTCAGTACACGAAACTTTATCTCTACACTACTATGAGTGAAGAAGAGACACTTTATGACTTTATTGATTCTAAATTTTCTATAATTAATGTCCTTGATATGAATTTTGATGAAAATACTATTTGTAGTCTTATTGTGAATATAGTTACTCCTCAAACGAATAAATTTTTAGTGGAACATTGACTTCCTACTACTTTTGAAAATTTATTGACTTTAGCTGCTAGATATGATGCCTTATTTCGGTATAAAGCAGATTATTATAGGTTAAGGAACCAAACAATAGGGACAAAAGAGACCAGGTACCATCCCAGAAACCTTCCGATATGTTAAATGCTCGTAGCATGCGAAGTCAAATAGTTCAGTTACCAAAAAAAATGTTATGTTAATGAACCTTGCGATCAATATTTAGGTTATATAGGAGATACAGCCATTGGATTAAAATGAATGTTAACTATTCAAGGCACAAAAATAAGTTCTTCATTTGGAAATTCGAGAAAATTTACGAATTCTGATTATAATTCAGACAGTTTTAATAGAGTACATGGTGCTCAATCCCAACCACTGTTTAATGTAAACGAAAAGAAAATTGGGGATTCTACTGAAAGCAGTATGTCTCTATCCCATGGAAAATTGATAAAGAATTTAATTTCTGTATTGATTTATATTAAAGGAAAAGCTGTACCTTGCTTAATAGATACCGGTAGTAGTAATTATATTAGTCAGCATTATTTTCAACATTTACGCAATATGTTGAAAGTGAAGAATGTGAATTTACAAACCTCAGGGCTTGGAAACACGCAAATTTTCGTTAACCAGAGAGTGCGTATTTATTTTCGAATGGGGCGTCAGCAGTTTTCTGAACTATTTTATGTTATTGATTCTGATGACTTTGATATTCTTTTGGGAAACTGTTTTCACACCAAATACTGTGTCATCATTGACATACCTAACAACGTATACAGGGTGCAAAATAGAAAGTTAAGCGTTCCTATACAGGATGCCTCTCAGTTGTCTACGGAAACATCTCGCTCTTTCCCTGTTTACTCCTAGGGGAGAGGATCGTGGAAGGCAACCACCACGCAACCTAGGTTCGCTGAAAGCATCGTCTTCTCCTAGTACCACAACTTGTAATGGTCTACAACAGCCTGGTTTTCTGGAAACTGCTGCAGCCACGTCCAAGAGAGTTGTTTCTAATGAACCAGACCCGGAGTTGGAGGTTTATTATGATCATTCTGTTCTTTATCCTGAATGGATAAACCGGGAAGAAATGCAAGGTAAATATAAGGTTTCTTCTGAACTTTTACAGTTTGATCCTAGCTTACAGATGTATGTTAATGAACTTTTAGAAAATTATAAGGATATAATTACTCAGAAAATTGGTCGTGTTAAAAATTTTGAATATAAAATAGAAGTAACTGATAAGACTCCCATTAGGCAACAACTATACCAACTTCCTACTTAGAAATATTTAGAACAATTTAATGAACAACTTGAAAAGGATGATATAGTAGATAGGGAACAATTTTCTCCTTTTATTTCTCCCTGTTTTCTTGTCGAAAACTCAGATAATGGTAGACGTTTGGTCGTGGCGTACGGAGAAATTAAAAAACGAGCTATTTGTTATAACTTTCCGTCTCCTAACATGGATAATGTTATATCTAGCATTTCTAATCATAATTTATTTAGCAAAATTTATCTCAGATCTTTTTCTCAATTGACCTTGACAAAAGACAGTCGGCCTTATTCAGCATTTGTGACAAAAAATAAAATCTATCAATTCAAGGTCTGTCCTATGGGGTTTTTGAATAGTCCGTTTGTATTTACTAATTTCATAAGTATGGTACTTGTTGGGTTAATTGGTAAAAATTTAGAGATATTTTATGATGATATTCTCCTGTTTATCTCTGATATAGAGAGTCATAAGAAATTATTAGAGGAAGTTCTTTCTCGTTTGAGAAAATGAAAATGAAATAAAATGAAATCTTCGAGTTTTACGTCCCACGGTTATGCCGGTTAGGCTAAAGGAGACGGTGATGATGAGTAATGAATGAAATGGTGGAATGAAGAAAGTGGGAGGAAACGGGAGAACCCCGAGCAAACCCATGCACACGGTGCTTATCCACCTCAAGTTCACTTGGCGGGGGTTGTGATGAAACCCAGGGCCCCAGGACCAGAGGTCAACGCTCTACCACTGAGCCACCGCGGTTCCTTTTTGAGAAAATGGGGTATAACTATTTCCCCGAAGAAAACTCTTCTATTTCAAAATTCTATTAAGTATTTAGAGTTCCGATTGGAAAAGGGATCTATGAGTATAGACCCTGAAAGAATTAATGCAATTCAGGATATACCAAGACCTAAAAAATCGCAAAGGTGTTAATAAAATCTGTTCATTTTTTGCCTTTTATTCTAAATTTGTCCGAAATTACTCTAAATTAATTGCTCCATTACAGGAACTACGTTCCTCTAAGAGAATATTTAAGTGGTATCATGATATATCACTTCAAAAACTAAAAGATGAATTTTGTGAACACGTACTTTTAACGGTTCCTGAAATGAATTCCAGCTTTATTGTCCATTCGGATAGTAGTTTGCGTCATTTTTCAGGAGTTCTAAGTCAGTATGACGAACAAGGTAATTTAAGACCTGTTGCTATGTTCTCGAAAGCTATTCCACCTACTGATTGTAGTAAGAATGTTTAGGAATTGGAACATAAAGCCTTAACCCTTTGCTTAGAACGGTTTGAGTACTATTTATTTAATTCATTTTTTGTGCACAGCGATAGTAAAAGTTTGTCTTGGCTTTTAACTAATCATAAACGTCAACGGCGATTTGGAACACTTTTAGAAAAACTCGCTCGATTAATATTTAGAATAGTCCATATCAGGACGAAAGTAAATTGTGTCGCTGATTTTCTCAGCCGTATTGAAAATCATTTAGAATTCTACACTAAAGATGTAGATACAGTAGAACTTAATAAAGATCATGGTAAAAGTGTAAATGTGTCTTTTGTAAATTTTGGAAGTATCCTGATTTCAGTATTTCCTTCGATGACCATCAAAGAAAAAACCCTCAGCTGAAGGAAATTATTACTAAACTAGAGAATAAACAAGAGGTAAGAGGTTATAAATTGCAAAATATCTTATTAAAGTAAACGAAAGGTAAATCTGGACAAGATTTCAGAACTATCATACCTTCTTCATTTGTAAACTCACTTCTTGAGTATGCCCATAATTTTTTGGACCGGGAGGTTACACGGGAATTAAAAAGACCATAAATAAGGTTTCTTCGCGCTTTACATGGCCATTAATGTATTCTGATATTAAGAATTATGTAAATATTTGTGATGTATGTCAGAAAT
Source organism: Thermobia domestica (assembly GCF_964235325.1). Taxonomy (NCBI): domain Eukaryota; kingdom Metazoa; phylum Arthropoda; class Insecta; order Zygentoma; family Lepismatidae; genus Thermobia; species Thermobia domestica. The sequence goes on along the minus strand of NC_137456.1, from coordinate 244,177,933 downwards.
GCAAAGACAAGACCACTAAACCAACGGGTAATTATTCTACAAAAACAGTTAAACATCCTAATTATGTTTGGCATATTGACGTAGCTGGCCGACTGCCTAATAGTTCTGGTTATGAGTATATTTTGATTGTAACCGACTCTTTTAGTAGATGTGTGTTTTTAGAATCTTTGGGCAATTAAATTCTAAAACAATTTGTAATAAACTGTTAGATTAATGTCTGAGATATGGGCTTCCAGGTTCTGTGTTACATGACGGAACTTCTTATTTTGTATCAGATTTCTTCACTCAGTTTCTGTATACTTATAGTATTCAGGATGTTAGATTATCCCCTTATAACCCGTCGCAGAATAAGGCTGAACGGCCCGTAAGATCAGTGAAGAACTTGATTCGTGCGTATGTTGATTACAGTGGAAATTGGCCCAATTGTTAACTAAAATCGCGTACACTATCAACATTAGCATGAATAAAACTACTGGGTTTTCGCCGAGTGAAATTTATTTGGGGAGAAAAGTTTATCATCCGTTAGATATGAAAAAGTTGTTAGATGTTGAAATTCTTGATAATGATCAGAATAAAGAAGAGAAGTTTGCTACCATAAGTAATAATATTCATAATGCCTGGAAACGAAGTTTGAAAATCTATACTCAGAAACATATTCCAGTTGATATACCTATTGGTGATCTTGTGTTAGTTAAAAGAATGATGCAACTGTCGGTAGAAAAACACTAACCCCAGAATAATACCTCCTTGGGATGACAATTTTGTTGTATTTAGTAAACCTACCCAGAGTACTGTTTGGCTAGAAAATGTAGAGAATCCTACTATTAGGTTGAAGCGCCATGTAAGATTTTGTAAACCATATAATGTTCCTCACAACGCTCAAGCTGTTAATGTTTAAAATCAGTTTAAAACTTCCTTAACTAGATTCGATTTTGTAGATAAGATTATTGTTTTGTATGTAATGATGTTTGAATTCTTGTTGTGTTTGCTTAATTTTGTTTTCCTGTAGGAAAACCTTCACGATTGTTAGGGACTAGGAGTGGTACTAGAGCTAGTCATCATCATCATCTGTGTACGTCGAAATGCAGCTTGTAATGGATTTCGATTAAGGAAAGTTTGTAAGAGGAATAACCATATCATTTGGAAGATAATTGGTCATGTACAGGGCCGCCCACAGGGGGGATGTATGGCGCAAGCTGCGCTATTGAGAAAAATTTGGGGGGGGATTTTACTCTACTTTCGAACTAGTAATTTTACTGTCGGAATAGCATTAAAACACGATTTTGAGAAGCTAATTTTCAAAATTTTCCGGGTAAACCCCCGTACCCCTTGCTTCGATACTCGATGAATGAAGTACCGCGCAAGTAGCCGTATGAAAGGAAAGGTTGGTTCGTTTTAAGAGAGAAGGGCCGCCCACAGGAGGGATGAATGGCGCAAGTTGTGCCATCGAGAAAAAATTGGGGGGAATAAAAAAATTGCGGAAGAATGTTACTCTATTGTCGAATAAGTAATTTTGCTGTCGTCAGAATAACATTGGAACACGATGCGATTTTTTTTAAATCTCGAGAATGAATCCCCCTACCCCCTGCTTAGAAACTCTATGAATGAAGTACCGCGCAAGTTGCTATATGAAAGGATGGGCTGGTCAGTTTATCGCTTTGTGTAGGTAACTTACCCATTTTCTGCTGGGAGCATTTATTTATTTCTTAAGTATACCATTACGACACTTAATAAGTAATGCTGTTCAATTGCTACATGATATATAATAAATGAATTAATGATAATATTTTGTATAGTTTTCTGTTTGTGCGATTACATTTTCCAGGGTCTGCGGTAAACTGAAAACCAGCTCAAAAGTGGCATCACTGTGTACAATAGAGACTTCCCGTGAGAGGTCGCTCCAGTAGTATTCTATATATTCAGCTCCATGTATTGTACAGAGTGAAGCCAGCTAGGCAGTTGTTCGTTTTTCGCAGCTCCTGGAAAATGTAATCACACATTCACACACATAGAAAACTATAGAAAATATGATCATTCATCATACATCAAGTAGTAACAGAATATTGTTACGTATTATATGTCGTCAATAATAAACAAATAAGCATTCTATAATACTACTACATGAAACAAAAACAACAACAAAAATAACAATTACTAGTACTATAGAAACTACTGCTACACTGGGCAATTGTTTTTAGAGGACTTGAGTTTTGAGGAGGGAAGAGATTATTAGTTTTGGGGGGAGTGCGCCATCAGCTTTGGGGGGATGGGCACCCCTGGTCATGTACAATATTTTTATTATTGTCCTGTTAGTTGTTTATTGTTTATGGAAAGGAAAATCCTTAGCCCTCCGGGGGGAAATTTGTGTTGCCTTTAGTCGAATAATAAAAAATTTTTTTAAAAAAATATAGTTAAAAAATCTCCAGATTAAATGACAATGAGAGAAATAGCTTTAAACGTTTTGCCAGTTATCCTTGAGCTATCTATCGCTGGAAGTTTTTATACTTCCTGCTGCATGGCGTTTATTGTGCCTGATTGCTCCTCTGGAGTGTGCCCAGCGAGCTCCGGATTTTTTCAGGTAATTGCGCCGAGTGTAGTTCGTTAAAATTTTGCTGCGACTTGATAATATAGAAGAGTGAAATGAAATTGTATTAACTTAGTGAAAAATGGAGTAAGATTTACCTTCAGTATGGTTTAAAGGAGATTTTTGGCAAAAACTAACCACTAAATTCGTATTCTTTTTAAAACTAGTTTTGAGACAAAAGTAGAAAAAAGAAAAGCAAAGAATGAGTGGTTTGTGTTTGTTTGTATGGTAGATTTAAGTCGCCTTGGAATACTATTATGCTTGTTTCCTATTTCATATTTTCTAGTCTTGAGAAGAAAAGAAAGTGATGGAAATTAAATTTTAGTTCGCTCATATCTTTCAAAGTTAACAGCTGGAGTATTGCTCAAATTTAACAGCTGAAGTAAACAAAACATATTTAGTGCTGGAGTTGCTGCTTGCTAACCCTTTTGATATAATCAAATATTTTTCAAATTAAATGCAGCAAACCGTAGAAATAACCAAGGGAGGAAATTAGTTGCTCTTAATATATTATTTTCTGAATTTAAGAACCTATTATCTTATTGTTCTTTAATATGCGGATTTTATACTCTTTCGTTCTCTGTCAAACAAAAACCTTGGGAAAAAGTCAAAAGTTAACTGTTACCTACTATTGAGATCTATTCAACAGACTAAAGTGAAATAGAATGCTATTTCGATTGCATATTTCTTGTTATTTAATTTGTTCATATTATAATAGTTTCTTATCTGTTTTAAGAAAATAGGTTTTGTTGTAATTGCTACCAGAACTGGTAACCTGCTATACCGCTTACAAACATTCGAGATCACTCGACGTGTTTCCATTAATTTTCCGTGCTGTTTGTTTTGTTTTGATAGTTTTAGATTTAATTCTTTGTCTAAATACTTCAGGTTGCAGAGCAATGAGTACTGAGAATTTCTGGAGACATATAATTATATATGTGTGTTTATTACGCAACAAATACTAAAAATTAATAAATGTTCTTTTTGTTATCTTGTATGTTTTCTCATTTGACATGACCTTGGCCATGTTTCCGTGAAAACTTACTAGGTGGCAGGGCTATGATTAGCAACACACTGTTCTTGTTCTGGTCCCATTAGTTAAGCTGACAATGGATATTGATTGTGAGCAAAGAGTGAGCATTAAGTTCTGCGTTAAGCTCGGGGAAACCTGTAGGGAAAACTGGGCTATGATTAAAGCATATGCAGGCGAGGCACTTTCAGGAAGTTTTGTTTTGTTGTGGCACAAAAGATTTCGTGAAGGCAGAGATTCTGTGCAAGACGATCTCGGAGCTGGTCGCCGGTCTAGAGCACATACCGGTGCAAACGTGGAACATATAAGGTAGTTATTGCAAGAAGACTGTCGTGTAAGTGTGTGCACGATATCAGAAGAACAGAATTTGAATTGTAATGTGTGTCAAGATTTTACGCGAAGATTTAGGGAAACGGAAACTTAATGCAAAAATTGTCCCTTGCTCACTAAAAGATGAATACAAAGAGGAAAGACGAAGAACTTCTGCTGAACTATTGGATACAGCCAAACGTGATCCCACATTTGTGTGAAAGATTATTGCAGGGAATGAAAGTTGGTGATACTAATACTACTCTCACACGAAGCGTTAAAGTGCTGAATGGCGGAGTTATGGATCATCAGCCTCGAAAAAATTCAAACGACAACCTTCGACAACAAAGACAATTTTGATCGCATTCTTTGATAGTGAAAGATTAGTTCTCCATGAATACGTCCCTCCAGGTCCAACAATGAACCGGAGTTTTCACATCAAAGTCTTGAAACGTTTGCGACAAGCAATTCGACGTCGTCGCCCTGATTTGTGGCATTCTCAGGACTGAATCATACTGCATTACAATGCAAGAGCTCATACTGCTTTATCTATTAATGAGTATCTGACCAGACATTCTGATATTGCTATCCCACATTCAACATATTCGCCCGAACTTTCACCTTTTGTTTTTTGTTCTCTCCGCGAGGGAAAAGACGACTTAAAGGAAAGCTTCATCAAGATATCGGAGAAATCCAACGGGCTGTGACAAATAAGCATACAAGTATCGTAGTTGAAGACTTTACTGCTTGCTTCCAAGACCTCCAGAAACATTGGTAATTGTGTATATATTGCCAAGGGGACTACTTTAATAGGTGCTAGGATCATTACTTGGTAACTGCAATTTTCTATTTTTACGATCTTTGTCCTGTAGCTTTTCTTACAGAGGTTGTATATTTAAATATTACGAAGAATAAATGGTTTGTGATTGGTAATTATGAATCCAGAATTGGCCAAACTTATAGTGAACAGCTAAATCGCATTTTTACTAGTTTCAATGTGCAAACGAAAATGGTTTGTTTGATCTGCAATGATTAAAATGGATCTACTGCTGTCAACAATGCGACAATTGAGTCGATAAGCACTGAGCACAGTCTGTCACTAGTACGTTTACATGGAAACACTTCTATTGACATATCAACTTAGAACACATACGTAAGTCACCAAATGGCATCTATTTTCTATGTTAGAATGTCACTAGAAAAATTAAAATTCATCATGAATAATGCAATTATACAATTAAGAAGCTCAAAACAATTACATAGTGTCATATAGAACAAGAAATACGCAACAAATTCGCATTCAATTGTGAGAAATTTCTAACACATACCTGTTAAGATAGAATGAGAAAACTGGAGCTGGAATAACATTCTGCTCATACATATTGATTATAACAGTTTTAGGAGCAAATTGACTGAATGGTCTCAAGCCTAAAATGCCGTCATAGGGTTGGTCATTGAAAAATGACACCTCAGTTACAGCTTCTGCAAATGCCTGGTTCGCTATTTCCACACCTCCAAACTGAAATGTATATACATTCATATATATATATATATATATATATATATATATATATATATATATAATTGTTTTAACCAAACACAGTAAGTTTGAATGAAAAGTTAAAGTTTATAAACAGTTTGACTGGAAATTGCATCCAAGATCGTCTCAAAATGAAGCTTCTGCAAACTTATATAAAAATTTCCTTCATATCAACAAGTTGAGTTTTCCGAGTGTTCATTGATAGTAGCTTTCAATATATTAGTATTAATTATGTTAGAAAATAGTAAATATATCACACTCAACAAGAATAATGTATATATAAGAACTTTATGTTAAAAATAATAATTCAAATACAAATAAATTAAAATTTGATTTATATCGATGTGATGTTTAAATTTCTTAAGAACATGGATGACTCTGGATTTACTGCTGATTGGTTGCCACAGTCTACCAAGCTAGAGCAGATATGTAACTAGTAATCCAGAATTTGTGTATCCACATGTACCAAGAAAAACAGAACTCAAATTTTACCCAAGGAAATTTCCAGGACATCTTTTATAACAGCTAAGAGTAGAACATCCAGATCTGCAGTTTGTTACCTGAAACCCTCCATGAAGAAGGTTGTAAACCCCAAACTACCGACAAGATCTTGACATTCCAGTTGAACTAGAACTGTTGTTCACAAAAAATAGATAGATGTGTAAGGCCCTACAAAAAATTATACTCTATGAAACTAAACCTCTGGCCAGAACTTTGCGCAATGGAAATAAAATAAAAAACGAACTATATAAATCGAGAATTTAGAAAAGCGTTCGTTCATATCTATTCCCATTTCAATAAAAAATTCGTTTTATTCAACCACTGAAAGAACATTCCTGAAACTAGATTGTAAAATACACCTCGAACTGCTCTGCTTCCACTTGATCTGCATTCTTTTGCACACATGTTATATATATATATTATAGGGAATCTCAAAAATCCCCTGACATAGGGTAACTCGGTTATTATCAGCGTTACAATAAAATGTAAGAGGGAAAACCGTCTCCAAATATAATGCTTTCAATATAAAGTGGGGCATTTTTTTAAATCAGAAGAGCCGTTTGGGCTGTACATTCTTTATGCACCAAATATTAAATGTAAATACAATGTTGCCATTTACCTGGGGCTTGGGGAGGGAAGAAAGGACGAGACGGAAGGTGGACAAATTTTGTAAAAGTATGGTGATTGGGGGCATGTTTGAAATGGGGACTGGCCATCGACACGTTAGCCTAAACGACAGTAACTTCGTTTACTTATTTTGTAGATCCAGGTAAATGGGAACGTTTCATTTTCATTTAATATTGGGCGTATAAAGGGTTTACAGTAGAATCCCCGCTTGGGATGGTTTTGACCTTTGACTCTTAGAATCGCCGTAAACCAGTTTGCTGCTAAGTAGTAGGACACACACCCTACTCGTAGACGCCTGTAGCCTGCGAAAGAGCGGAAATTCCCATGGGAACTGGATTTATCAGACTCCGTCGAACTTAGCCTTGGGATTCCACGTGAAATTGATTTGTTGCTAAGGGGATATAGCGTTTTATGATTACTTTTTGACGGAAGTAATGAGTCACGTCTTGTTTGTATATATGTGTGTGTGTTTGTTTGTGTGTGATGAAAGCTTGTATAGGACTCGAAAAGATTAATTGTGATTAATAGTTTATACAGTGTGTTTGTGTTCGGTGGTTTGCTTTCCGCTGGATTCAGTAGCTATGAATAGATATCATTACTTGCTGTTTTTATTAAAATAGGCAAGTAAAAATGAACCTAGAAATATTAATATTAAATAAATAATAATATTGCTTTAAGATTTACGTCCCATGATTATGCCCCGAAGCATTGAAACTGTGTGTTACATCTTTGTTTAGCTACAAGGAGCTCGAGAGACAACAAGGAATAAAGCGTATTACTCATAGTTTTCTCCTACTTGGGTAATGACAATGAATTCTAACGTTAAAAAAGACACACGTTGCATACAAACAAATTCAACACAAGAGTCGCGTTTGTCTGAGCTCTGTCGTTTTATATCAAGATTCGTGTTTCTCATAACTCGGTCGTTTTATATTACATTGATAAGTGGAATTCGTTCTTTAGCTTTCGTGTGAACGAAGTACAGAGAAGAAGCTAAAAGACATATCACATCAATCGCCGTATGCTAATAAAAAAATCATTACTATAGTAGGAATGTAGGTGTGTGTGTGTGTGTTCGCTTTCATATTTTACATTTCATGCAAATGATAGATCTTAAGCTGAAAGCCTAGTGTTGTACGTACACGTTACGTAAAGAAAATAAAGAGTATGTCTGCTTGTGCGACGCCTGGGGGACCAGACGAATGGACCGAGAGTTACCAAAAATTCGATTATGGGTACCTTGGTTCAGTGAGATCAGTCGTGAAACTTCGATCGCATTCATCCAATCGGCTACGGACTGGGGGTGGTGGCAGTATCATCGAGGAACGACAGAATACCGAGATGTGTAGATATTATATGAACACAAATTCTCATTACTCACTAAGATAAGTTTGTCTGTTGCATAATACAACGCATTCTTCACATTCGGTTGCGGGCCAGAGAGGTCCCCACGGGGTGGGGTATCAGGACATGTAAAAATAATAATTCAATTTGATCGATATTAGTGTCAAATCCATAGTTTTAGGGCTTGCTAAGTTCACTTGTAAATTCAAGTTCACGTCGTATAAATAAAATAAAGGGTATATATGTCTACCCGTCTGTATGTGTGACGCCAGGGGGACGAGACGAATGGACCGAGAGTTACCAAAAATTTGGTCATGGGTACCTTGGTCCAGACAAAGCGTATCGGTGAGATCAGTGGTGAAACTACGATCGCATTCATCCAATCGGCTAAAGACTGGAGTGGTGGCAGTGCCATCTAGGGATGAGAGAATACCGAGACGTGTAGATATTATATGAACAGAAATTCTGATAATACTCATTAAGATAAGTTTGTCTGTTGCGTGATACAACGCATTTGGTTGGGGACCAGAGTGGTCTCCGGGGGTTGGGGTATCAAGACATGTTAAAATAATAATTCAAAATTATCGATATTACTGTTAAATCCATAGTTTTGGGATCGCTGAGCTCACTTGTGAATTGAAGTTCACGTTTACTTTTAAATTTAGCCCCTATGAGTTAAGCAACAGCCCTTAATTGAGGGGATTATCGAGACATGTAAAAATAATCCAAAATGGCAGATATTAGTGTCCAATTTGTTAGTTTTCATGGTCGCTGAGTTGAATAGTGACACTTTCACAGGAATTGACGTCCAATACAGCCACACATCATGCTTATCATTAGGCTACTGTTTAAAATTGTTTTAATGATTATGCTTCGAAGCTAAGGAAGACGATGATAATATTGATGACGAACTAATTGGTGAAATGAAGAATCCCTCGCATATGGTGTTTGCTCAAATCCATTTGATGCATGCTAGAATTGAACCAGGAATCTCACGCACTAAAAGCGAGCGATCTACCATTGAGTCACTGCTTTCCCTAGAATGATTAGTATAGCTATATTAATCAATCTAGGGGTCAGGTAGCATCATCACAGGGAATCAGGTGGAAACGAAAATTGCGAAACGGAAGAATAAGTAGAAAAATCACGCACAGAGTATTTGTCCTCCAGAAAACTCACTTGAAGCAAACTGTGAATATACAGTTCTGTCTTTCATGTTTTATGGTATGAATACAAAAAAAAAGTTCATTACATCGCAGAAGCGAAAGACTTTTTTAGTACACGTGTGAAGCTGGAAATTTCTTGAGTAAGTTAGTTAGTTTCCGGGTATACTTTCGTTCATCGACATCATAAAGATCACTTAACGTAAAAAAGAGAGAAAACGAGGAAGAAGAAGGTTCACGAATATATTACATTAATTTTACATTTTCCCTATGTATATACAGTGTTTTATAACTATATTGAATGTGTTTAGGGGTAACTAGATGAATTTATTTTATTTTTATTTTGGGTTGAATACAAAGAAAAGTGTGTACTCCCTTTTCCTTATTCTTCTTGTTATCATTATTCCTTTGTAAAATGCGTATATACATATAGAAAAATAAAATGGGTACGAAGAAGATTACGCAAGAATTGTTAAAAGAAATTGAAAAATATATTGTAGACGTAGAAGAAAAGGAGTACGTACAAAATTAACGGACGTAGGATCATCTAATGAATATAGGCGATGTAATTGAGATAGAAGATGATGATGATAACAGGAAGGAAGGAACCCATAAGGAAAATATGATGATGAAGAAAGGAAGAAGAAAAAGGAACACATAAAGAAGAAGTAAGATTACGAATAGCTGTAATATTCGAAAAAGAAGAAAGAGATGCAGTTAATGAAATTGAAAGAGAAGAAGATAAAGAAGAGATGATGAGCGAAGGTGAGAAAGAGGAAAAAGAGAAATATGAAGTATTATTAGAAATATTAGAAAACGAAACTAGTAGAATGATAGCAGAAGAAGAAGAAGCATCCGCTTGTATACAAAAACTAAAGACAAGAAGAAGAGATGACATCTGATGAAGAGGTAGTAAATTTAACATTCTCACAGATAATAGAAGAGGATTATACTGGGAAAGAAGAAGAAAGAATGGAGAGAAATGTTTTATCTTAAAGATATACAGAACATTCTTGACGAATTATTTCCACATCATGAAAAAGATAAAGAAGAGAAATATGAAGAAGTATTATTAGAAATAGCAGAAAATGAAAGTAGAATGATAACAAGATAAAGAAGAACAAAACGAGAGGAAGACAATGACACGTCCGCTTGTAGAGAAAAATAAATACGTGGTTACAAGAAGACAGAGATGAGAGGACAACTGAAGAATAGGTAGTAAACCTCACGTTCTCACAGATAATAGAAGATTACAATGAGGAGGAAGAGCATACAGAAGAAGAGTTTTACGAAAAAGAACTACAGAATTGGTTTGAACATTTTTTCTAAACCCTGGAAAAGAGGAGAAAGAAGAAAAATATATCCACCATTTATGGAAATACTAGCAGAGGCTAATACTGGACAAGAAGAAATAGATATTGATTTAGAAGAAATAGAGAAGCAAATGAATGATTTCCTATGTGAATTTAAAGCAGAACGAAACACAAGTGTACAACTGGAATATGGAAATACTAATAAATATAGTCATGATAACAATAGATTTAATACAATAGAAGAACGTAGAAGACAGTACATGAGACGAGCTCAAATCACTCTTTATTTGGTTTCGCTCCCTTCAATATTCTTTTTATCTAACTTGGTATTATAGAATAAACCGTATAGATCTCATCTTTTATTTCAGTATAATTATATTGAAATAGATGTATTTAGATCTTTCTGTTTTACATTCTCATATATATATTTGAGTATTGTAATGTTTTTTCTTCCTAATTGTTGTAGTTGCTAGTCATACAAATGGTTGATAGGGATGAACTTCTTATATCGAAGCACAAGCTATCTTAAAACTTTTGAAAAGTCTTTGGTGAAGCTTCTAAACATGAGTCATTTTCTTTTTTAAATAATAAACAATTTTATTTATTGTTGATATTCTTTTGTAAGACTGATACCATATATTTATAAATAATATGCTTTGAATTTCTATTATATTTTAAAATCCTCTTTATGTTTCTGTGTTTTAATGTTTCGGGAACACGAGTTAGTTACTTCCGGAAGAGAAGAAAGGACGCGTTGAGAGAAAACCAGCATGAGGACCGAGTGATCTGATGTCGGAAAATACCACTCGGTAACGAGTGAAGCTTGGGATCAGGAAGGAATGATGTCTATCTAATTGTACTAGAGATCAACGATTATGGGGTTTACAGCTTTCAAAAATTTAAAACTCCATTCTGCTCTGTATGCTGAAGTTCGGCAGAAACAGAGTAAAATGAGAGAGGATACCGTTGCCGGGTCAAAATCATATCGTTAACGCCTGAAAACTTTTCAGATAATTTATCTCAATTTCTGACGGGTCTAAAAATTTTGCGGTTGGCGTTGTCAGCGTGGTATACAACACTTTTTTGGTTGAACAGTTTCGACCGTTTCTTTTGAATTTCTAGATATACTTACGCTAATTGTCGACAATGCAGACTCAGATTTATCGTTCTGTCCAACGGCAAAGGCTCGTGATGCACAATGCTCTTCCAATCTCAACAAATGTACTTCACTTCCTTCCTGGGTGTCAGTGTGAGCTTTCCACTGATTTGAAGATCTCACGCCTCGACCATGGTCTTTTTTCGCTCGTTGTTGTCGTAGATTATCTGCTTTTCATCACTCGTGATCAACCACTTCAAAAATGAATTGAGTTCGTTCGTTTTAGCAGATATTTGCGGATAGAAGTTCGAAGGAATAAATGTTTTTGTATCAGATTTTGTGGCACATAAACGTTAAGCTACTTTTTGTAGTCATCTTTGTCCAAATTGTTTAATACTGTTTAGTGATGAATGTTCAGGATCATTGGTGATATCATGTATGCCTATATCTTAGCATCTTAGTCGTTCTCAAGGTTTGCCATAACATAATCAACTTTTGCTCTGACTCGTCGTCCACTGAGAGAAGCATATCGATCATCGAAACTTTTAGAACTAAAGTAACTGAACCATCTTCCTGTTGTTGATGTCGATAGCATTTCTTATCCATAAACAACACCAATTTTATAATCGCCAAGTCGAGTTGCTGTTCGGGCGTCATTTTATTTATATAATCGGTTTCCGGGGTCTCTCCTCTGTTCTCCTGCCAATGAGTATTTTTCGGAGACCTGGACTTCCCTGGGTAAGACGTTGAAGAACATCTCCAAAAATAGATTACAAACTCGTTCCCAAAGTGCGCGCCATTCTCAATAACGAGATGAGCATTAGGCATCTAGAGGTTCGGATATCTCGTCTCGAAAACCTCACGGACAATCAGACGATCATTTAGACCACAACGCACACAATTATTCATACATACAACAAAAACGCACTGGATTAAATGATACTATGCTTATTTATTACAATACTAAAAAATGGCATAGAAAGAAACAATCACAACACTCAACACTGAATATATATAGTTATTTTCACTAATAAGATCACACTTTGCTTTATATTACACTATAGCCCTTCATCACTTTTATATATTAGAATGAAAGATTATGATTGGGATTCCACTATAAATACTTTTCTCACACCATTAATGCACTTGGGGGATTAGCACTGTGGGAGTAGCATCGGCATGACCCCACGAAGTAGTATGGTTGCTGCTCAAAAAAATCCTTGGTGGTCAACATTAGTCTTCAACAAAAATATATAGTCACCAAAGTGGAATGATAATGTTGGAGGGCGCGTTTATAACAGACGACTAGGAATCTGAACCTGGGATTTCATTGATTGGGGTTAGCCATAACTAGGTCATTGACTAGTTAATAACCGATGCCCCTTAGCACAACATTATACTTGATGCCCGATACAACGTGAGTGGTTGCTGCTTACAATTCCGGATTAAGACTCTCCGAACTCAGGGGTTGGAGATACGAGCTGCACTGATCGCCTGAACAATGTTGGCAGTTCATTCTCAAAAGCACTCAGATTAAATCACCTGTATGTACATGCAAATAGAATATAAAAAAGAATTAACGTTAATTTTAGTCCACGCACAAGATATTCCGATAACTTGATGGTGGGAACACAGATAACGAACTGGTAAAGCAATATGGCTGGCGTCCTTCTGTCGCTCAGACACCTGATGTGCTCTGGGTTGCAGTATCTCCCAGATATATATATATATATATATATATATATATATATATGTGTGTGTGTGTGTGTGTGTGTGTGTGTGTGTGTGTGTGTGTGTGTGTGTGTGAATAAACAATAAATACATCTTTGTCCTGTTGCGTGGAAGGAAAAGCAGTTCCCATCGAAGAAAGACCTTATTTCTGTCGCAGAATAAAGTATAAATCTAAAAATAATTACTGTTTTACGAAATATACAGAGCGTTCACAAAAAATACTTCTATAACCTGGTGACGGTTATAATTTCATCACGAGCCTGCGCTGCCTTTATTGAAAGCAATTACAAGATGTTGCAGAGTTGTGTGGAAATTTCACTCACCTTCTCTGTGCAATAATTTACTGCTGATTTTAACAATTTCAATACGTTTTTGTACATCTAATAGCTTGAACTCTCCGTTGTCAAATGATGCTAAGGCTGATCCGCTGCAGCTCATATACCCTGAGATTTGGTAAATTAATGTCATCCCCTGCGGAAAAGTCTCAATAATTTTTAGATTGCCTAATATATAGGAATAAATACTGAAACCGACATTTGTATTATTTCTTACTTTTTGTAGTTTCAGTAGAAGAATAAAACTGAGATTAAATCTATTCTATATCAAATGAAAGTGGGGGAGAAAATGATACACGTTATGTGCCTTTTGTGAGACTACACTTATTCCGAGCTAAGTACATGTAGGTTTATATTAATTAAAAGTATACAGGCAAAACCATTGTCAAGGTTTTGAAGCATAATAAAATTTTAAAAAAGAATAAATGGGATTGATCTTCGAACCGGGGCTACATTTTTTATATGGTATTGTTTCGCAGCCAGTTGATCTACTAACTTTTAATTTGCTTTTATTTCATAACTTAAATTAATTACAAAATAAGATTAGAACCACGAAAGCCATCTCACATGTTGAAATACAGAGGAGAATGATAACTTGAGCTGCACAGGAAGGAAAGATGACTCACACAGAAGACATCATTATCATATCTATAGGCATAAATTATTATGGTAACTAAGTTCAAATAATTGCTAAAGATACTCCATTCACCCGACAATGCACAAAGTTAACGTTAGGTACTTTGAAGAAACTCAAAATACATTCCAGCGTCTATCAAAGGAAAATAACGGTGCATGTCTACGATCAAAAACAAGACTGTGTTAAGTTCTGTAGATTGATACCAACAAAAATCAGAGAAGAGGATAATTTCGATCTTAAAAAGGCGCGCAGTTTGCGTCACACACAAACATCCTAGAAAACGTAATAGAAGATTCCAGATAGGAAGTACCACATACATAAAGAATGTCGATCTTCTGTAGTATCAATATGGCCACATGATGTATGATGTGGGTCACATACGTGACGAATCTTCTGAAGGTGTTCGTTGATAGGAACAAAACTATGTAAACTTTCATACAATTCAACCTGCATATGGGGTGCTAAAGGTCGGGCACACGTATCTAAGGAATCTGTAGCTGAGTAGTATTCAGTACGGAACTACGTACCTCATGATAAATTTGATGTACAGGGGAGAAATTTCCAGAAAAGATAAACCCTGAATATATCCTATGTCGAATCAAATTCTTGAGATATAAAGGACATATATTAGACAATATTAATGAGAGCAGATTCATAAGTGCCAGGTAAGAAGGCAAACAACACTGAGTCATAATGATGTGTGAGATGTAGAAGGATTCAGTGGATGAAAAAATTCCCACTGTAAAGCGTTTGACTTTTCATGCGTAAACTAAGAAGGCCTGAATCATCCATAGACTGTGGTAGATATAAGCCTGTGTGTTTCAAACAGATAAACGGAAATCCTAATATTCTGTAAATTTAATATAATTTTAAAGGTTATTTTACAAAGTTTAATATAGTTTATCCTTATATTGATTTTAGACCCTACAGAAATAATATTACTATTACACAGCAATGCTTCAGTTGATAAAGGTACGTACTATGTTTCACGTTAATCATGGTTTCTCTAACTTTATGACGTTAAGCAAGTTTTTTTCTTTGTGTGCAATTATTGAGAAGGATGTTAAACACGTATGCTATCCAATAGCTTGAACAAACTTTTTTAAGAAGAAAATCAAAAGGAAAAGTTCTCTCGAAAGAAATTTAATATTTACAATATAAAAAAAGCATTGAATTTTGTGAAAACTGACACAGGTGGTAATGAAAAGGAAGAAAACCCTAGTACGAACTCATCTATAATTAATTAGAATGTTCCTATTGGAAATTAACATTTTTGTAAACGTTTACTTGAATGATACATCAAATATCTGGCTAACGCTGGGTTGGAATTGTCTTTAATTAGAACCAAAGTTTTCAGACATATGACTGCAAGTATTATCAACTTACAGTTAGGAAACTCTATTAATATAGTTTTATGAGATTATGTTAGACAGGCGTAAAAGGAAATCCGTGGTCGAATTCGTATACCTACATATGAAATAGGTTGAAGTTTTAATAGAATTAGTGTTCTAGACCAGTTAGAAACACAGTTAATAGTAGGTGAATATTATTTGGCGATTGTGTACACACAGATTGACTTTACTATAGGTAGAACTAATAACTTCGTCATAGAACAAAGGGCAATTATTCAGAACTCATTTCAAGAGTTTGAGAAGAATGAGATGAATAATATTATTTTCAATATGTCTAACCAAATACTAATTTTCTTTCGAAATTTTAATGCACAAGACAGAGCGTAGAAAACTAATTGTATTTCTGGGTCAGTGCTATGAAACAACTAAAAGAGAAAAGAGTCCCATGTTCCAGTTAATAATCTCGTTTCCGGAAAATAAGCTCAGGTCAGGAATTTTGAAAGCCCATTCAGCCCTTTTCTCTATGGATACATTAAAGTAATAAACAATATATGATTTTTGTTGTTCATTCCACAGATTGTTTCCAGTGTTTTGAATGTAGTTGGGGGTAGCTTGTGTTCTTGAGAATCTCGACACGAAGAGAAACGTTAGGTTTTCGAAAGGATTCGGCTCTTAGCTTTAACTGTATAGAAGATCGAAAGCAACCCATCCTGTTATAGGGGGAAGACAATGATTATTTGCTTTCTGTTGAAGAAATTTCACTTCGATAATAAACTATTATCATAGATAATCCGCATTGTGTAGCAAAGTACTACGATGCAATACCACTTATATATATATATATATATATATATATATATATATATATATATATATATATATATATATATACGTGTGTGTGTGTGTGTGTGTGTGTGTGTGACAAGAATGGCTGCTTTAACGAGAAACACAGAGATATCGCAGTGTGGAATTACATACATGAAAGAAAAAGAAAGTTGAAATAGCTGCCATCATAGAAAATCCTGCTAGATATTAGACGATGTTCTGTAAGTCAGTTTCTCAACGCAAAACAAAATTAATGATGAAACTTTTATCATATGTTTCGCCTGCGATAAACGCCGACTACTTGGATAATGTTAGTGGCGCGAACTTGGATGCTACATAACCTAATTTTCCTTAGTATGTGACACCCCCAGAATCCTACTTCCGTCGTATTACAAATGACTTTTCTCAAACAGTCCAGTATCTGAATTAACCTTCAACCATTCTAACCATAAAAAGTGCTACCCTCACAAAAGCATTAACTATACAACTTGTTGAGAAGCACAGTAAAGAAATTTCGACCTAAAATAGTACCTTAAAGGAATAATTTTCTGTATTGAAATTTACATACCATTTATAAATTGTATACAGTTTGTCCCAAAAGTAATGGTAAAAAAATGATACCACAGATTCCTGGCACCAAAACAAGAGAAAAAGTTTATCTTACCTATAGTCCGGAAGTGGACAGGGGTGGAGTTAGACAGCTTCGAATGTGATGGGAAAGGAACTTCACACCTGTCAGTGGAATAATAATAGGGGCTAGGAAGGGGGTTCATAAATACATAAAGATCATCTTAGCTTGGCATGTTAAACGCATGTTACATAACTGCACCAGATTTCTCTGTACGTCATTTAGGGATTTAACGAATATATGTACGGCAGGGGTATTGAAACGGTGCAGTAAAGATGGAAACCATACAGAAAAATGTTGTTATTCGTGGCAGGATTGCACGCACATGTACAACGGGAGTCAATGCAAAGGCCACTTAGCATGGTTGCATAATATAAGAGGGCAATGGAAAGTGGTATACCAGATAGAAACTTTTAGATAGAGAGTAGAAATAAGAACAAGTATAACTAGTCGTGTAATGTAATGATATAATAGACAGAATACATAACAACTCACTTTATTTGTAACGTAGTACCTTACAGAGTAGCACTACAAACTACTAGGTCATAGGGTACAGTGGGGTAATTCCAATAGGCTGGGAATTTCAATAATATTAAACATTTTGCCAGCTGGAGTGGAAACGCGGCTCGCCATGTTAGTGAACCTGTGGTGGATTTGTAGGTGGTGGTTTGCAGAAGTCGCTCTCAGAAATACAAACTATTCCTTCGGTACTGAAGGTTTATATGTCTTTTTTTTTTTTTTTTTTTTTTTGCTGCAAGGTAAGTACGAATGTGAGTATTTTTAAGTCGATAAAATTTTCAAGGTTGTTTCCTTAAGCTTTCCTTATTATTAACTGGATAAAATGAAACCGCTCTGGATCGTATCAGTAGCATGTGGGGCATTGATATACTGTACACTGGCGACAACTAATCAGCAGTTTTCATACCACGTTCTGAATGGAATATTCATCGACTGCGGGGCAATTTGTATAATTCAAAACGGGGCAATTTGTATAATTCAAAACGGGGCAATTTGAATAGCAGTGAAATTAGAACTATAGGCCTACTATTTTATATTTGTTTGTCAAAAGCGAAAGCTTCTAGTGTTAACAAGGAAACTGCGAATTCTTATTTTGACTTACTGGGAAAATTAATGAACGAGTATGATCCCCATAAACCATCATAACCGTATTTATAATATGGACGAAAGTAATCTTCCTCTAAATAACAGACCCCTAAAATTTTTGCAGAAAAGGGTAGAAAAGAGGTGGTAAGTTTAACATCTGTTGAGGAGCGAGGGGAAAATGTAACGGTGATAGCATGCTGCAATGCCAAAAGGTCTTTTATACCTCCTGTAGTAAAATTCAAAGGCGTACGCCTAAATCCGGACTTTAAAACCCAAAATCTCACTCACAACATTTGTTCTTAGAGTTCTATCAAAGTCATGACATCGAAATGCTTTGCCTACCTTAAAACACAACACACGTATTATAACCACTCGATCGCTCTGTTTCTAAGGCCCTTAAAGCCAATTACCACCAAGAGGCAACTATCTTGATTCGCTAAAACCCGAAGTCAGTGATTAGTAAATCTCAGTTCTGCATTTTGTTCACTGAAGCCTAGAAGTGGACAGCTTCTGTTAGACTGGCAGTTAATGGGTTTTCATGTACTGGTATCTACCCGTTTAGTCCATAAGCTATTGAAGAATTTCGATTCGCCCCTTCGGAAACGTATGGCCTTATTATACATTTTGAGGAGCAATCTTCTCGAGAAGAAGATCTTAACAACGCGCCTTCTTCTTCCGGTCATGGCTCTCAAACCTTTGTCCCAACGAAGCCTATAGATGAACCCATACAACAAGTACTTCCCAGCCCAGAAAAAGTTTGTGTGCAGAAGAGACGTCGTGTCGCAGGAAAATCATGCCACTCAACTTCTGAAAATATTCGAGCAATGAGAATAAAACACCTCCGAGGAAAGACGCAAGCATCGGGTGCAACAAAATCTAAAGACACTACAAGAAAGAAGAGTGCTAATACAGAACCTGCCAAGAAAAAAAACAAATGAGTGCTCGAAAGAAACTGATATCCTCTACCCTTCCAGTGACGAAAATGTAGGCCTAAGTCTAAAGATGGCTGCAGGATATGAAATTCAAACAAGGAATTGTTGTTTCTGCCTTCTTAATTATTATTCAGAACGTTCTGCTAGAAAGGGAGACTAGATTCGTTGCCAGCGTTGTAAGACATAGTTCTACGAAGTCTGTGTCGGTGCAGAAGATCGAAAACAGTTTATCTGTTGTCGTTGTCGTTAAATACGAACGATGGAAGATGAATTAACCAATTACGGCTCTTTGCCTTAGACAGCGTTCTGAACAATTTTTTAGTGTAGGCCTACATTCAAAAAGATAGCTATAGGTGACGCATATTTACAATTTATATAGCCCTACTTCTTTTCATTCAAAACTAGCATATTTTAACTACCGTAGAAATTGCACTCTAACTATTAAATAGTTTATACATTTTTTCTATAAGACTTGTTTATTTTGTTGGTTATTCATATACCCCACTCGTTATTCAAATTGCCCCTCACATTTACGTTTTTCGAAATTTCGGCGGGGAAACTGAATACCCAAATTTCACAATGATGTATCTCAGATACTATCTTAAGAAAAATTGTTAAGTAATAGCAAGGTTCAAAGTTTTTGTTCACAATTTTATATTTGAATACCAATTACAGTTTCCGAGATATATGAGGAAATGTCTGAAATTATTCAAATTACCCCGCTGTACCCTATGTGCTAGCAAATAAATGTACCTGCAGAAGATGTTCAAAATTCTGTCCTCCCTTGACTATGCAAGGTGCTAATCGTGAGTTTCGAATGCATTCCGTCACTCCCAGTGTGTTCCGTAACTGTTCTAACGCATTTTCAATGTGGTTTTGTAAGTAGGCAAGTTCCTTTCTCTAAGTGCGAAGTTCCTTTCCCCCACATTCGAAGCTATCTGGCTCCCCCCTATCCACTTCCCGACTATAGGACATATAAACATTTTTATTGTTGTTGTGCCAAATATCTGTGGTTTCATTTTTACCATTATTTTTGGGACACCCTGTATAAAGCAAATCTAAACAGGGTTGATATGTTTAAAACAAAATGTTTAAAACAAGTGTTTAAAACATGTTTAAAACGAGGGCTGCTGTTTTATTCAGTTTGTTTTAAACGTTTTGAACAAATTGTTTTAAATGTGTTTTTTTTTTCGATGCTGGTTGGACATGTTTAAAACAACTAAAATATCAGATTGAAGAAGTTAATTTAATTTTCTAACAAACAACCCATCATCCGCAGGATTTGTGCATGTAGTAAATTACAAGCAGAGTTATATTCTTATTATAACAGCATTTACTGAACAAAATTCTGCACAGCAATGTGCATATAACTTAACCAACAGAAATTCAAGTGAAGTATTTGAACATTTCTTAATTTCTAATAATAATGGAGGTTAAACACACTATACACTATTCTAAGATCCAAAATTCACTAATTCAAAACTTGGGTATTTTTTGATCACTATCATTTCCATAATAATGAACAGTTCTAACATCATAAGTTAGAAGAAATACTCTGACAAATACAATACAACTCATAGAAAAGAGCAGTGACTAGCCTACAAGGAGCAAATGACATTTTAACTTAACAGTTTTCAAGATACATCTCTATCTGCAACATGGGTAGCTAATAATGATTAGTGTCTACGGCATAACAACACAATTAACTCTAGACACCCGCCAGGGATTTTAACAAAACGGTAGACTCTCATGTTCGGGGCTCTGGTGACCCCCCAAATTATCACAGAGTCATGAGTTACACCATTGGAAAGCTTATAGACCACAAATTCCAACGAGGTAACATTCGTGAAATTCCCGCCGTATTCGTAGAAAAAGAACAGACATAAAAAATCATTAAACATATAAAAATATTGACTTTGCGGGGCCCTGGCAACCCTTGAACTCTCCCTACGCTGACAGAATGATGCTAATGTTTAGGCCACATACTTGTGACAATAATATAAGAAATGATAGCCATTGCTGTCATTGCGTAATGAATTCGTTTTATGTAGGAAATATTTTTTAAAAAATATACGCAGAAAAACATTCATTGAATTAGACATTCTCTTCTCTCCCCCATTATAGTATCACGTCCATATGCAAATCATTTTACTGCACACATCATGTATACGAACAAGAATTATGCTTCTAGACCACTTCAGTGAAATATATATCTTGTGTTATATGGGACCGTCCCGAAAATAAATGTAAATTAACCAAATTTGACCCTCTCTTCCTCTATAAACAACAAGTACACATACAGGTTACTATCATGTAAGGGACTACTTCATTGCTTCACATACCAATTTTTAGGGATGTACCACAAAGGGGAGAGAAATACCCTCCAAACCCTGATGAAAAATTTAAAAAAACTTCATCCTCCCTCTCTCGGCCGTACATACGTACCCCCTATATACATAAAATGCAACTGACGGAAAGCTTCATCCCTGAAAAATACTTTGGTACCAAATCATCGTTCTAGCTTAATTAAGGACTGAGCTATTGATGTTTGTTGTAAAAATAAATGTAATTTACGTCAAAAAAAACTCCAAACATTGGCTAACTTTGCCCCCTTCCTGCTACCCCATATAAGCAAGAAGTACAAATACACGATATTACCATGTAGTGGCCTACTTCATTACTTCACGTAACAATTTTTATGAATCTATCCCCCAAGAGGGGGAATGGCCCCCCAACAACTGTTGAAAAACAAAACAAAAAGAAAACACGATATTTACCCTCCTACCACATACATAAAATGCACATCAGCAAAGTGGCATCTTTCAGGAATAAATTGGTACCAAAACCATCTTCCAGCTTAATTTGAGGTTTAAAACTGAGCCATTGAGGTTTAAAGCCTTGATAGAACGTAACACAAAGAAACTAAACTACATATTCTGTGAACGAAGATCGGGAAAATCACGATTTCTTTCTCCGGAATTGAACATTTGGGCGGATCGAGATTAGGGAAGTTCCCGAAATTTGATCTAGCGGTTGAATATAGATGACAAACAATACCTAAGAGTGTAAAAATGTACTATATATGAATATTTAGATTATTGTTTTAAACAAAATAAACATTTTAAACATGTTTTTTTGTTGTTTAAAACAAAGTACTTTGTTTTAAACGTTAAAAACGTTTTAAACAACAAAAACATGTTTTAAACATAAAAAACGTTCTTTTTGATTTTTTTAAAAAAATCATGTTTTTTTTAACCCTGAATCTAAATGAGTGTCAGACAGTAAAGGCTTTAGTACAAGCCACAAATAACATGCATATCAAAATGAAACAAAGTAATATAAGTGGAGTGAAGAATATTAAAATAATGTATAGAAAAATATAAAATTTAATGAATGTAATAAGTATATAAAAGAATAGTAAGTGAAGTAAGGAACAAGTTCGAAAAGTGTAGAACGATATATTAACGGAAAGAAATAATATGATAAGCAAATCGCAATAAGATTTTCATAGAGAGAATATAGACTATTATAATGGGCAATAAAACCCATTTACAAAGAGTAATTAAACAAAAACGAATATGTAGGTTAAAATATTTTGTATACAACAGTTAAATTGTTATATCATTTCCTATATTTATTATTATTTACAAGGGGCGTAATATCGCGCTTTCCCGAATTTAAACTGCGATTAGATAACCAATGTGCAGTGACACGAATTTGGACCGCACTTAACCTAATCCTTCGAAGTATATCTCACTTACCCAATATTGATTGAATGCAGATTTAATGTGAACATCAACTACGAGGCTATATTTCCCATCAGGATCAGGTCACTGGCCAAAACGCTTCTCATTCTTGCCGCAAATAAATTGTCTTTCTCAAATAAGTCGTTCTTATTTCAATAAATAAGAATTACAAGTCAATTTTTCTGCTTTCAAGCAATTCTTCAAGGGCATTTTTTCTGTGTTCTACAACTACTTTTTCATCTTTTGTTTCTACCACTATATTGAAGTTTACACACTGTTTCTTAACACAACACGTAAATACTATATTAAGTAGATGCAAATTTCTTTCAAAAGCATCTTGCATCTTAATTTAATTATTGAATGATTTCAGAAGGATTTCTCTTTAATATCAAGAAATTTATAACACATATGAAATGAACAAAAATGAGAAATCCATGGAAGAGGAAACCTATTCTCAGTTGTAAGATATCAAAGTAAATTGCATCTAATGGATTCTTATTTGAATTTGCTATCACACATCCATAGTATCACTAACGCTGTAAAATGTTATTTGGCAATCATATAATTTAGCACCCCGCCTCTTGATAACTTTTTAGAATATACTTGTGATTTAAAATAGCATATACTCAGTCACCTACAAACCAAGAGCCGAGCTCCCACTTGGTTTTCTTCACTGACATTCTGATCAAGCCTCCTCTTTAATTGCTCAAATAAAAAGTGATATTTTAAATTTCCTATGTTGCTTGTGCATTTCCTGATATGCTATTTTTGTATGTCTGTTTTTGCCGATTTTCATAGTTCAAGTAGGTTCAGTGTTAGGTATTGGTATGGAATTGTCATTGTGAAACGATAAGGATAGAGAGTACAAATGTCTTTATATTACGAATGTAATAAAGAGTTTATGGCAAAGTAGGAAAAAAAAGTTAGAAAAGGATTATGTACATCTTATTGTTTGTAAAAAGAAGCTTTGAGCAGTTATGTACACAATATTGTTTACAGTAATTCATGCAATTTCAATAAAGATAATCTAGGTGTTATCTTTTCCCGGTGGGAAAGAACAAAAAGTTAGCAATCATTCACTTTCATTATTCATCCGTCTCATTTAGGCTAAAGAATATAATTGCGGAACGTTAAACTAAAACAAATTAATTTATTTCATTTATATTTTATCTGATTGTCGTTATCAGCAGCCAGGTCTTTGGGTAGTGGGACTACGAATTTTATTCACTTTAAGGAAAAGAGACAGTAAATTGGTGGCGATGTCTACTTTAGCACAGAATGATTTATTTTTGTTTCAGAAACGTCTTTCGTAAGAGATGAATACATAACGATGATGACAGCACCAACATACTTTTGTTGGAGGACGTTAAAGGCAAAGTGTTAAACGCAAAATTCTTTTTGAAAAACTGGAAGTAATAAGATTTATATGTTTTACACATATTGGAGAGATATTTTTGGATCAGGAACATAAGCCTAATAGCAAATCAAGGACGAAATTAATACGGATATCCAATGCAGTAATCTTTAGCGTAATCGATGTTAACTTTATGACTATGTTTCGCGATTTTAATGATAACACTTGTAAAAGTGTCTTAGAAAAGTATGGTTCATCATCTCTAAATACTATTATTTCCAAGAATGAATCAGAAAGAGTGAATTGTTACTTTTCTTAAACATTTATCTCCTTCTATGCGTCGGTCTCATAAAGCGCGGCGTCTGGTGTAAATGTCCCTCCCTCCTTGGTCTACCTACGGGACAGCTCTGTCTAGTCAAATTACAATATTTCAGGATCTCCAAAACACTACTCCCAGATGCAGCTAATTCAATATTTGGCATCGGCTCTACGAAAAGAGACCAGTCATGTACCGCAAGCGATTAAGTTCGTAGCGACCTAGAAATCAAGTAGGTTTATTTTAAGTATGTTAGATATTTCTGCACATCTCTTAGACAGTATATCAAGTATATCGGCGTCCTTGGTAAATGCGTTAAGTTTTTACCAGTGCGCGAAAGTCAGAACATAGATCTATCTAGTGCATAGTATGGATTGGATTGGTAAAAATTTTAAAAAGACGGGAACAGTAATTATAATTAACAAAATCCTTGTGCCACAAATAGGAATTATAAGATTATAATCACATCATTAAATAATTCGATGAATCTACTGAAACTTTCAAGAAGTACCAGGGAATAACGACACAAAGTTCACGAACAATTAATTTAAACTGAACCAGGGTAACAGCAATGACTGTAGGACTGAAACGTGAAAAATAGCTGAAGAAAAATTAAGATCTTTGTGGAACAAACTCTTTGGCATAACGTCCGAGTTCTTAAATATTGAGGAGAATCAGTGTGTAAATTTAATATTTGAATTCACTCATATACGCACAACCATCATGTATGAAATATATGCCATTACAAACTACCCCTCCGTGGTGTACACGTGTAACAATACTTTATAATGTATGGTTGTACTCAGTTTGGCGGGAAAACATACACTCACTTCTTTGATCTATATATAGTAACCGGTATGCACCATGTGAAGAACTGATTTACATAGAGTGATATTTTCACAGTTTTTATTGAAACCAAAAAAAAAAAATAAACAAGTTCTACTATTTCTGGTTGCAGTAAGGAGATTACAGTGAAGATCGAATATATTCTTGGGACTCTGCAATTATTGCAGAAAATAAATTCTTGCTATCTATGACAGCTTTGAATCTATAGCGATCACAGTTAAAATAGGATGGGTATATTTTCTGACACATATATTTTGTCAGTTCAAAATCCCTAGCATCCCCTTGTCAATACGCACGGTGGGAAGAATATACACTCTAACTCATTTTAGTAACAATTTAGCAACATCTATGTAACCTCAAAAAGTCTCAGATTATAATTGTTCTCAGATTATTAATTTCCTTGGTGACTGAGAAATCGTCGGATACAAAAGGCAATTAGTGATTTTCTAAAACATGACTTCTCCTGAAGAAGGAATGAAGGAATCAATCAGAAACTGTAAACTAAGAACAGCAAAAAAGTTTAACACATAAAAAATATAATCAGATAGTGGGATTCAAACCAGATTTGAATTCCAACAGAAAACAAGAATTTGAAAAAATGGATCAAAAGATTGAGATATTGGCCAATAATTATTTTCTCGATCAGGGGCCACAAAATTTTTGAATGTCTTTTAAATCGAGTTTTTTTATTTTCTACGGAATAAGAACATCATACTGAGTTAACTGATAGTTTGGGTTTGGCTACACTATATGTAGTTCTCCAGATATAAGGCATACAAGAAAAGTTTTGATTGAAATATATTGAATCTTTTGGGCCAATTCGATCAGGGGCTACAAAATTTTTGAAAGGCCTCTAAATTGAATTTTCGTATTTTCTACGGAATAAGCATATCATACTAAGTTAACTGACAGTTTTGGCTTTGGCTACACTATATCGATGGATGTCTACACAAAGGTGATGTGTTCATTTTGCCTCGAAAATCAGATTTTAACTTACATGGATAATGTGCGAAGTGTTTTTGCATTTGTGGTACATTACACGAAAGCAAAAGAACCTCCAGTAAATATTCTATTAACGAAGTTTTGTATGAACTTCTGATTTATGAGATGCATTTAATGTTGTGTCCTGCAAAAATTGCGGCATGGACATATTACCTTTGTCCAAATACTCATCGATAAATAGTTCTCCAGAGATAAGACCTACAAGAAAAAATTGATTGAAATATATTGAATCTTTTGATCCAAAAAGAACAAACACGCAGGACTATGAAAACACAATATACCCAGTAGTGCCGTAAGTTCTGTCCGTAAGTTCACTAGCCCCACACGACCAATTCGACTGACATTCGCGGCCAGCTTTGTTTACACAACGTCGTACCGAACCTGTAGGCAAATCAGTCCCCAGTTTGTGTCGTTCACTCATCCAGTTAACATGGTGTGGAGCATCAAAGAGAATCGTATCGCTGTGATCGCATTGAGTAAGTGCAACAAATCGCCGATAGAGATTTTCAGTCTTCTAAAGTCTGTGCAAATTACGCAAAATTTTTTGTATCGGTGCATGAAACGGTTTACGACACCTTCTCGATTGATGACAGAGAAAGAAGTGGTCACCCGCACACTTCAAGGACGCCAGAAGCTGTAAAAGCCGTAGCTACGCGAATTCGTTAAAAGCAGAAAATCATGACACGGGAGATGAATATACCGAAGAGAACGATGTCCCGCACCATCAGTCAGGGCCTTAAGCTTAGAGTTTACAGAAGAACCACATTACAACTGTTGACACCAGCTTTAAGAAAAAGAAAATGTTAGCCACAAGAGCCAAGAACTTACTCCAGTTTTCGCGAACGGGAAACACAGGCGAATCCTGTTCACCGATTAAAAATATTCATCGTATAAAAAATATTCAGCGGTCAAAATGACAATTCTCGGAAAGCTGCCGAACAAATCCTAGGGTTCAAAGAGGCCACTATCTAGCTTGTGTGATAGCTTGGTGTGGTGTGTCTCATGACGGTGTCACCTCCCCTCCTACTATCTCGAGCGGGTTGTTGCCAAACTCACAATTTTAAGGGTATCGGAAAAATTCAGTCCGCAAATGTATTTTGGCGAAGTGTACTTCTAAAACGATCAAATAAATTATTAGTTACAGGACGTATAATAATCAAGGACAAAGGCTAAAATGTTTTCATAGAACAAGAAATAAATACAGAGAACAATAAATGTCTATCAATTCTGAGGTAATATTGCATTTTAGCTACTTAAAAGTTGATGACGTTTCAAGATAGAAAAGGTAAGAAAATTGGCTTTCCTTTAAAAATTCAAATAAAGTTGCAAAATTACGAGAATGGAACAATTCTATTTTTTTATCCTTAAAACATGTTAAGTTAAGTGTAGCTGCGCAATGCAACAGCATATACTACTATTCTCTTCCTGCTAGTTTAATATCGATTATATGCATTATTGGTGCACCAATTCCCGAGTTCGATAACCGGTGGGAGAGCATTGAGTGTATTATGATCGATTGAATTCAACTTTAAACTGGAATCACATCTCATCTCACTGGAATCACAGCCTTCATAGATGCTAAAAACAAATCCTAAATTTTAATCAGCAGCAACAAATATCACCACTGCTTAACTACAAAGTAAATTAACTCTATCTCCTATGGAACTCGGAAGTTCAGTGCCACATTCACAATAGCTCTTCATTTACTTTTGTTCTTATTCAACTGGATCCAGTTTCTACTTTGTATTCTTCTTTCTAAAAGATCCATAATAATATTGTATACTTTGTTATGTCTAGGTCTTCTTAATGGTCTTTCTCCGATTCGGTTTCCAGTTAAAATTTTCAAAATTCTGGCTACATGATCTGCTCACCTGAGCCTCCTAGACTTAGTTGCCCTAAATATGTAAAGAAACTGTATAAATTATGCAGTTCCTCGTTACGAAGTTTCCACCATTTCCCATTCTCGTCCCTTTTGGTTTGCTTAAGATTTTATTTTTAGATGCTTACAATCTCCGTTCTTCCCTCAAAGTAAGCGACTATGTTTACAACATTATAGTACAATTGTCATAATTATCGTTTTATATATTTGAAGTCTCTAATTCTTCGACATAATTTGCCAAGACAAATGATTTTGAACTGAATAATAGTACACTTCGCTGTTTTTAGTCATATTTAACTTCTTCACGAATAGGAGTTTGATCTGTTAATGTTCATCCTAGATATTTGAAACTATTCACTTTGTCGAAAGTATTATTTGATATTTTAACGTATTCATAATTTCCAATATTACTGTCGTGATAAACACCCATATATTTGGTAAACATTAATAAATGTAATGCTTAAGTACAGATCTAATATCATTAATTTGTTATTGCCAGTTCTACATAACGTATACATAATTATTTCAGTGTTGATCTATTTAATCTCCTACAAAATATACAGTATGTTTGGGAATGGTTCCCCTGTCACCCCGCCAGGCACCCGTAAAGAGAAAGAATAACAGACACAAAATACACACACAAAATAAATACTTACAGACACAGAATCGTAGGACATGAATCCTGACAGCTCGCCTGTACCATATTTGATTTCAAATGGACTTCCATTTGCAATATAACTACTAGATTGTGTGTGATTATATCTGTTATGATTCACTGAAATAGGAAAAGAAAAATTACATTGCACAAAATGTAATTCAACATAAGTAAAGTGTTTAAAATGTACATAAAATAACTACAACTAGAGTAATATATATATAATATATATATATATTCATGATTCGTTTCAGTTATTCCATACTGTATAGTCGTGTGCACTACTGATACACACTTAGTCTATCCTCTTCATACTGAGGTATTCAGAACATTAAACATCTAAAAATATACATACAAAACAGATTTCAAATCAACATGGCGTAAAAATGTTTTGTAAACTAGCTAGAGAATTACATTACTTACGAAAGATTCTTCAAAAATTTAAGATAAATTTTCATTGGTTGTAACCAAACACTCATGCTAATTATCAATGTAGATTATGCTCAATGAATTTCATTCAAGAACTAGGAGTACCAAATAGAAATGCCAAATAAATTTAATAATATGGGATTAGCCATAACGTAATATACCCCCTCCATTCAGAGAAGGATAATGAGGTAGACGAGTCGATGTAAATGTAAGGCTTCATATTTAGATAATACCGGCACTTCATTGAAAGTGATACGGTTAACACCACGCTCCTGCCGCCCCTATATATACCAAACCTCCCCACCTACCCGTTATATAAAGCCTGGATGATCTTCTGAAAAGGGATGTGCGTGATATCAAACGTTCAAAACCTCATGAAAATGTGCTTAGAATACATACCGTTCATCCAAAAAAAAAAAAAAAAAAACAGTGGTATGAACCATTTGCATCCAAACTACGCAGTGTCTTACAACGAGAAATATTTAAATTATCACCTATCCAACGTGCAAAAGATATTTTGGGAAACGTGAAAAATATATCGATACAGTAGGACCAGGAACACACATATTACAATGTCGTGACTGATTGCGTTAATTCCATCTGATTAAGCTATCTGAACGATAAATCTTTTCCACTGACATGGTACTGTTGGCCTGCTTTCACTCCTCAGAGTTCAGGTGTGGGATTTAAACTAAGTAGTCAAGGCAAAGTGGAACTGAACAAAATGAACATCTGACTAAAGTCAGTTTTTCACATTCAGCATCACTTCTGCATTCAAACAGTTCAATATCAAACGCGACAGTAATTACATTATCAAACAATGATATTGGTATGTCAAGATTGTAATTTGCCTTTGCCTAGCATATTGTAAACTTGATTGATTTCATTTTGAGTTTAATATCCCTTTCAGCAGCGAGGCTATAGGAGATGGCCCTACTCATTAACGTGGAATCCGAACCACATGAGCTCCCACCTGGAGTCGAACCCAAGTCTCCGCGCCAAGGGCTCGTACACTAACCGTTTAGCCACGAATGAGCTTGGCTTGTACTTCGGTGCAGAAAGTTGACTGTATAGCACAAAGTGAAGTCTGATGATGAAATGGCGATCGTGTAACGTTACATGTGGTTTTTCACATTGTAGTCCTACCAAATCAACGATCCTTCTCACGTAGAGCATATATTGCCTAAAGAAGTACACATGAGGAATTTGCCAATATTTTAATTGTCTTTGGTTGAGCGTAACATCCTTGTTTGGAAAGCTTTTATCTAACAGAGTATGATCTTTATGGCATGACAAGGAATCACATTGTAACAGGCTTTTCGCATCATCACCTACATGTTCACCAAGGACGGTAGTTAGAAAACTTTTCATATTGTAAGAATCCCCATATCTTAACAGAAGCACATGTCAATACAACACGTGTTATTGATTATAAACAATGAAGCAGACGAGAAGTCAACACGGAAGACACCGAGGGAATCCGAAAGAAGACGGACCTCACGAAGAAACCCGAAGTGGACAAATAAAAGCGCAACCACGGAGGGATCTGGTATCAGTCGACCAACTGATCAACTAACCATCACCTGCTCTGAGGTCGCATTGGACTAGGAGTACACCTTTCCTGCCCTATGTCGCACTGGATTAGGGATCCCATCTTCAACTGAAACCTTGCGAGGCTGCCGTGAGCTGAAGAGGTTAGTCACAATCTCACCATAAACCTTGCCAGTGTTCTGGATGCTGCCATGAGCGGAACGGACACCCAGCAAAACATCGATATTCCTTCATCTGGTCATTAAGGAAAGACGCTATTTACTCTTTGTTATCAAAGAATTTGTAAATAGAATTTTATAATGAAATTGGTGAAGGGAAAGACTCGCCCTGACCGTCATTCGCTCTCTACCTATAAAGTCATTGCGATATGCTCATTCGTCATTCTGCAACTTTTGCTTGCCCCCACATGAATGTTTCTTGGGTATATTGCTTCACGTTTCTTTAAAGCGTTTAAGCCAAAAGTGACTTGTGCCTCTTGGAAAAAGATATAGTGTTTGTTAGCTAATTTTCCACTAATTGATAAAGCCACATCAATTATATAGTAGGATGGGCCGAAAAAAAAACTTTTTATTTTTTTAAGTGGCTATAGCGCGGAAAAGTTGCCTTTGGTACTGACTAGATAAATTATTTTAAAAATTTCAAATTCCTTAACATCCTCCGTTCGCGTATCGCAGTTAAAGTTTATCAAAAACGACGAAAATCTTGTGATTTTTAATTTTTTTGTCTTATAAATAAATAGTTTAATCGATTCCATGAATTATTTTCATTAATCTAATTGTAGTAAAGTATAGAAATAGTTACAGTGTGTTGTTTTGTTTTGTTTTGTTTTTCAATTGCACAACTTTACTGATTTTTTTTACAAAGAAAAAGACTTTTTCATACTTTATGTCTGGGGTAATTTTGCACATATGAGTTAAATGATTGGTTTAAAAAGCAAGCAGATTGACAAGGAAATATTTCACCGCAGTCGGACAATTTACTGGATTTAATCCCACTTCCCTCCCCTTCTGCAAGATAGCTTGACTTTGAGAGTGTTCGAGCATTGTTGCTGAATGTTGAACGCTGTAAATTTTGACACGTATTCCGTGTCCGTCACGTCCTCGTCATTTCCTCACTTAGTGATTAAGCATGGCGTTCTGCAGAAGTCCTCTTCAGTGTTAGCTATGTTATTACATTTGTATTAGTTGTTCTTTATAATCTTGAATTATAGTGCTTAGTATTTTTGTTGCATTCCGTGCGGTGATCTTTCGTAGCGCTACAATGGCAGCTTCGAAGATGATTACGAGGCAAAACTTTGAATTTCCTCTTTTTGGTTATCCTAGAGATTTGCCAGTAACTAAACTGCCTACATTTGAAGATCTACTTCGGTGTTGTTTGCACGAAAGACTACAATTGTACCCACAAACAAACAATGCAAAAGTGAGCTTTTCAAAAGTTGCTGGGATAGTAGCAAGAAAAATAAAAAAATATTTATGATAGACCGTCCACTCCTACCGTTACTGAGTACAGGATCGTGCAGCTTGTTGCTGCGTATCATGACAGTTACTATAAACTGAGAAAGTCGTACGGTCGTGATTTGAACAAGCCAACATTTGCAAAGAAGATTGCAGACTTCAAGCAAGGATCATAGTCGTTATTTGATGTGGCAGCATGCAAATGTCCTATCATTTTGAACTGTACGTGTGGTAAGACAGAAGATTTGTGTGAATGTTTAATTTCTATCAAGTGAAAAGTCTAAGAAGATACCTGCCCTTGAGTTACGATTCATCTATTTTCAAAGGAAGTGTGGTTTGGGCAAAATTGGATCAATAGATCTTCAAGAAACGAAAAGGCTAACTTCAAAACTGAGAAGAAGGAACTACAAACATAAACGACGTGTTTTTAATGATACGCCTTCGAGTTCATCAACCATTTTTGAAAACGACCCTACAGATTGTTTCAGTTCAAGACTTCAACAAGACGGTTCGGGCTCTTCCGAGTTTTGTGAAAGTGAAATTGATGAGTTCGTCCCAGATATCCCCACCAAAACTCCGTCAGAATGGCAAAGGAGAATAAAACAGAAGACAACGGCACTAAATATTGGTGGGTTTGGTGTATCTGACCGTGCTACTGCTGCAATTGCTTCCAGCATTCTACAAGATATTGGAATGGTGACAGACACGGACTATTCTCACGTGCCCGATAAAAATAAAATACGGAGATAGAAAAGTCATATCAGGAGATCTTTGCAGAGTAAATCTGATACTTTGCTTCGTGGTCTATACTTTGATGGGCGCAAAGATGATACCTTGGTAATTGAAGAACGTGATTCTAAGTTATTTCGTAGACTTCAAAAAGAGGAGCATTACACTATCATCCAAGAGCCTGGGTCAACATATATTGGCCACATTTCTCCATCATCGGGATCTTCTACTGATATCGCTTCCAGCATAATTTCCTACTTGACTGAAGTTGACATTTCTTTGGGCGAATTAGATGTTCTTGACTGTGATGGTACTGTTACCAATACAGTATGAAGGAATGGTGTAATTCGGCAAATTGAACTTCATATAGGTAGACCGTTGCAGTGGAGTGTATGTCTTCTCCATTTTAATGAGTTGCTTCTCCGCCACTTATTTCAACACGTTGATGAAACAATAGGTCCTAAAACCTTTAGTGGGATGATTGGTCAACTGCTTAATGGCTTTGAAAGATTACCTCTAGTTGAATTTGAAAGAGTTGACTGCATAATCCCTGAAGTAGACCGTCAAATTCTCAGCAAAGACCAGCAGTGCCTTTTGGGTATTTCAAGATCAGTAAATGCAGGAGAATGTCCAAAAGACTTGTCCTATCGAGACCTATATCGCCTTCAAGATGGCTGACAACCGCAAACAGAATTCTTAGGTAGTACATCAGTACTGAAAATCCCTCAGAAAGTCTTAAAGAATTGGTACTTTTTATATTGCGTTCGTACGTGCCTTTGTGGTTTAAAACCAAAACAAGCCATTCTTTTTCAGGTGGTTCGAAACATCTTTTTGAAGCAATTGCTACAACAGGATATCTCCCTGAAACTCTTCGGCAAGTGGTAGAGCTCGTATTTGAGAGAAATGCATTTTTTGCCAATCCAGAAAACTTGCTCTTGACTATGATAACGGACGAAAGGAAATATATAAGAGAACTTGCTCTTAGACGAATAATAAAGGCAAGAGAGGCAAAAACTAAAGGATAGACAATCAGGAACTTCATACCACCCAAACTCAATTTTGGTGCTAAAGATTATACTGAAATGATTGATTGGTCCGGCAAAGTATCTTCTCCTCCATTTCTGCGTCGAATCAATGATGATGGGAAGTTGTAAGAGGATTCCCTTACCACACACAAGCTGTGGAGAGACATGTAAAACTGGTAACAGAAGGAGCCGGCAAAGTATGTGGTGACCAGTGAAGAGATGGATATATCAGGGCAACTCTGCAATCCAGAGCTATTATGCCACACTTCAGCCAAAAATCTCATTTCAAAGTAAATCCTCATTGCTAAAACAAGTGAAAAAATCCACAAAAATCAAGGATTAACTAAATGTAAAACACACCTGCATTGGATGGTTGGTTGGAGAGGGTGTGGGTGGAACTCGAACTGCAGCCACCTCCGCGTGGTGAGTTCTGGATCATTCTTGTTTACGAATGGGCGAAGAGCTGCAGATGAAATTATTTAAATTTTAAGTACAATTTTTAAAAAAGTTGCAAGAACGGTTTTTACAATATTCATTTTGCTTTTTAAACCAGTCATTTAACTGAAATAATCCAAAGTATGTTATACAAATGAAAAATGTTATTTTTTGGAAAATAATTTTCAGTTATGTTGTGAATTTAAAAAATACAATAACTATTTTCTACAGTTTAATACAATTTATATTACAGAAAATAAATCATGGAATCGATTAACTATTATTTATTTATAAGACAAAAGAAATTAAAAATCATAAGATTTTCGTCATTTTTTGGTAAACTTGAACTGCGATGCGCAAACGGAAGTTGTTAACCGATTTCAATTTTTTTTCTTAATTTTTCTAATCAGTACCAAAGGCAACTTTTATGCTTTATAGCAACTTAAAAAATAAAAAGTTTTTTCGGCCCACACTATTATATAGCTATATGTGGAGCTATGCACAGACTGCAACACACCAACCATAGTTTTCTCACCTCTGTGAGATAGTATTGACAATGAAGATATTTCATAATTAGATTGAGTTTGGCCACTGTTCCAAATACTCTGCAATTTGATTTACTTAAAATGCATTAATGGCGCCTTATAAATTTGCAATAGGAGTTGAAGCCACGATTCTAATAGTCTTCATAAACGTTCTCCAGTATGTTGTCATCATCTTGTAATATATTGTTCCTCGTTATTTTGGGTGGAGATGGTTCATATTCAGTTTCATATGAAGGTTCCTCTTGCTCTGGAAATGAAAGTCTCGTATTGCCGTATGGACCAACTTTAGGAACGAGCTCTTCTTGTCCTTCAAAATAACTATGCCCATCAAGTGTATCTTCATGTATTTCCGCGATATCCCCATTGCATTTGTGTATTATTATGATATACAAAATATTCGGGAAATTTATATCCGCGACTAAGATTACGTTTCCAGATTCACCACGTCGCAATTTTGCCTCTAACAATTTAACAACATTCATGGGGATAATCGCCTCATGATACAGATGTAGAGTGTGCCACATAAATTCTTGAGGTAAAAAATCCGTGACTTAGGCAACTCAACTAACACCCGCTCTAAGATTTATTACGTCTGGTAGAGTCCTAGAACATAGGCATGAAGTTGCTCGCACCTGTTAAAGAAACAAGTACTGAAGAGTGTTTTTCTACAGGAGTGAGGCGAAACGCTGGCTGACGAAATGACAAAAGGAAGTATTTGCATACTTGTACTCACGGTACACAGCACAGTACCAGAAAAAATATATGGATACCAGGGGCGCCGCGCCGATG
Source organism: Thermobia domestica (assembly GCF_964235325.1). Taxonomy (NCBI): domain Eukaryota; kingdom Metazoa; phylum Arthropoda; class Insecta; order Zygentoma; family Lepismatidae; genus Thermobia; species Thermobia domestica. The sequence continues at coordinate 244,142,127 of NC_137456.1, read as the reverse complement.
AGAAGGTAACAGTCGGGGACTTAAATAATCATAATAAACTCAAACCGGGGATTATATAAACAAGTTAACTTACTTCAAATGGCTATACATGTATGCGTATTAAATAATATACGGATAGATTATGCGATATATGTAATATGTTTTCTTTAAGTAAACACTAAGACTTGCACTGAGGTTTGAAACTATTAACAGTAGTTCTACCTGCAAAACAATTAAAGTATCAATGGATCATTCGGGGCAGGAGCCCAGCCCCCAATGAAAAATGTGGGGGTCTAACAGGGCCTGTGCTCTTAGGTTATAGCGCCACTGATTGATACGTAATACTACTTCGAAAGAAGAACTTATCCGATTTCATTATTTGTTAAATGACTTTTGAAAATGCTAAATATAGGTATGCAGTAATTTATATGTAAATATTAAAAATGCAAAATTCGAAAACACCCAAACGAACTGGAGAAATTATCCGTATTAAGTGTATTTCCCCAAAGGTTACAAATATAACTGAATGTTCCTGATTTGTATAATATTGTGAAAATTTACATACTGAGACACAATGAGAAAGTGGGAGAATATAGTGTCAATAAACAACAATTTAAACATGTATTAAATTAACGGATAATATCAAATATAGAACCACTAACAGCATTAATTCTGTAACTTGTTTTCTCCAATTATTTTTTCCCTTTATTTTCAGGATTATATCATCACTGAATTTCTCCACTGGAGATTATCTTTCATTTAGTAGCATCCAACTTGATCTCAGCCTTGTAAATGAAACGTTTTAAAAAGTGTAAATGGCGAGGGGGAGGATCGAATCCGGAACACATGAGTAGGAAACCACAACGCTAACTCTTCTAAAGTGTTACTTATTTAACTAACTAACTCTATGGCCTATGGAACCCGGAGGTTCAGTGCCGCGTTCACAAAAGCTCTCCACTGACTTCTATCCTTAGCTAATTGCATCCAGTTTCTACTTTGTATTCCTAAGTTATCAGTCGTTGTCCGAGGCTTTTGTGAATGTTTCTGAACAAGTACCTTTTTTTTACAGGATGAGGGTGTTAGCCTTACCCAAACCCCCAAGCTGGAGGACCACTCCTAGTCGTCTGTCCGCGACTGCTTATTCAGTATATTCGCAGCTAACCTCTATATCTAGAGGCCTTCTCCTCGATCCGCAACCTGAGGACGCGCCATGCCGTGGTGACAGGAACCCACGTTACACGGCATTCTTGGCTGTACCCAAGTTGTAGTCTCAGGCTCGCCTAAATAAACAACCTTTTCTGTTCGCTCAAAACACTAGCTTTCAACAGTCAAATTGATTGGCGAAACACAGGAATATGTAATTGAGGACTCGGAGAGCAATATACCATTCTATTCACCTGAAATGCAAACAGAATGCGGCTCCCGGGCAACACATGTACCTTGAGAAATAGGGAGACACATAGAGATGAGACAACAAGGTAAAATTTCATAGTTGATAGAGATGGCATGAAGAACTAGACATTAATACCGCTTATATACAAAATATTACAGAACAAAACTTTCTAGTTTAATTAAAACTTTACCGCAAGTTGTTTAGCCTCTTCACCTCTACAACTAGCAATGATAACTTATATCAATTCTGGGATAGTACTTAAATGGTTATACTTACTACATGCTTCGTTTCCGTCACAGCTTGCTGATGGCACCCACAAATCACCTGAACCAGTGTCAAACACAACCTGGAATTCCTGTGGTGGATTTCCTATCGTTATGGGTCCATAGTAGGAGATCTGTCAGGATAAAATTTCCACATTTAAACTCATGGTGAAAACTTAAATTCTCAATATTTATAAGTAAAGGTAACCAAGAAAGTTCTTTTGCTTTTTCACCCATCACCTTCGAACATCCATGTTAAATAAGATGTAAATGGAAGATCAAAAAATAGTTTCCAACAGGATCGACGACCTTCTGCCAACGTTCTGGAAGCCTATGGATTTCATCGCTGTAGAACTTGGTGGGCCATGAAGCGAAGAAGATATCAAGTGTATTTTCCACCTCTACTGCGGATTTAACTGACATCCTCTAAGGTGATTGTCCAAGGAATGGAACAGGTGATAATCGGATGCTGCAATGTCCTGGGAATATGTCGGATGAAATAATGTTTTCCATCCAAGGCGTAGAGTGGTGTCCCTGGTCATACTCGCCATGTGGGGCTTAGCGTTGTCCTGTAACAGGAGGACCAGTTTGCAATTCAGAAGTGCTGGCTCCAGAGTTTTGAGTTTTTCTTGAACACGGCTCAATTGCTGACAGTACACAGTTGTATTGATGCTCTGACCACCTGGTAGCAGTTCCCGATGCACGATGCCGCGAGCTGTCCACCAAACACACAGGAGGATCTTCTAGTGCAGTGCTGGTTTCGGCTTTTTTGGAACCAGTTCACGTGGTACTAACCGGTTCATGTTCCAGAAATGGTTTCATTCTCAGACGAGACAACAAAGAAACACATATGTCTGCTCGCGTTCCTTTGTGGCCCGGAGTCAAACCGGTCAGCGGGACCCATCGACCCAACTTGTAGTGCTTCCCATGTTGATGGAGATGCTGGCGAATGGTTTCTCCATTCACACTGAATTGTAGTCCCAGTTCCTCACATGTCTGGCCACTGTTCGCCTCAATTGCTGCAAGCAGATCTTCGTTTCGTACATGTGTTAATCTTCTGACATGTGGTGCTTCTTCAAGTGTTTCGTCACAAACCTTAAATTTGCTAATCCAAGGCTATACTGTGCGCGTAGTCACCAAAGGCCTGCTATATCTTCCTCCCCGCAGCAGTGGCGTTTGACCCCAGTTTGAACTCGTACAGCATACACGCTCTTATGACGCTCTGTCCCATGTTCACTCTGTCCTTACGCAAGTTTATGGTGTAACTGATCTGCCACAGCTAGGTAGTATGTTGGATATATCCACACCAACAACTGACCTTCGCCTTATTCCCATTCGCATTCAACTCATGGTGTGAGGACCAAATGAACACAGACTTCCACAAAAAGCGACAGAACTTTCTTGGTTACCTTTATAGTAATAATTTTTTCTTCCTTCTATGAGAAAAAGTACATAATTATTTCATTCAATTTTATTAATTGAAGCGAGCGTAAGAGAGCTTCTACCATATAACTCAATCGGCGTTTGTGTGTCAATTAATCAGTCTGTCTTTCTATTCTATGATAACACCCGTAAAATTTTCCCCTACTTTAATGTAACTTGTTACATACTTTTTCCAACCATAGAAATTAAGCTTTTATTTGAATTTAAATCCATCAAGAGTAAGAGACTGAAAGGAATAAAATCCACTGCGTGTTAGAAGTGCGTAAAAATACGTACTATGAAAAGAAAATAATTTTCCAGTATAACTTGCAAAATCATTATTCGATTTCGACACGATCCATCGTAATTTTTAGAGTATCACCTGGGCCACTTGGCCTAACTTTTATCCACCTGTTTCCTGGCTTCCAATCATTGCTACTGGACTAGGTGAACCATTTTTTGGCATATGTACGTTAGTCAACCCCTTAATTTTCTAGCGGGGGACATAGAACCACTTCTTAAATTTTAGAAATTGCCAAAACCAAAAATTTAATAGGGCTGTATAGAAATAACGATCGCATCTTTGAAATTTGGATTGCCTTTCTCATTCACTTGTAATAAGGGTGTATCTAACGTTTTGAACCAAAGTCATTTTTCCACATTCGATAGCAATGTGAATTTCGAAACGAAATACTACGAAAACTATTTGTCATTTTTTTTTCAGATGTTCACCGATTTGAATATCACTCATTCTAGCTTTGGGACTTCTTGTATCAAATCAAAGAGAAATTCTAACCAAAGCATATACTATTTAATAAATATTATCGTTACGGTTTCGGCAAAAGATACTTTGGTCTTTGATTTTAGTTAACTTATCTCAATACTACATTTTAACTAATTTTAATTTTTAAACTAATTTTGATAGTTCATTATTATTATTATTATTATTATTATTATTATTATTAGTAGTAGTAGTAGTAGTAGTAGTAGTAGTAGTAGTAGTAGTAGTAGTAGTATTCACAAAGAAATATATCAACACTGAAGATACGCACATACAGATATTTAAATGCACATACAGATGCAGGTATTGGGAAATAATTGTCTTTCGTTTCATCCTCGTCCAGCTTTGGCCATAAAAAGAGGGATTATATGGTTTGGACGGTAACATGGTTGAGAGGGCATACGCACAAAATCTCACGGCCAAAACTTCGCCGACCAAAATCTTGCGGGCCAAAACCTCACCGCCCAAAAACTCGCCTGCTTAAAACCTCGCCGTCCAAAAACCTCGTGGACCAAAATCTCGCTTGGCCAAAAATTGCGGAATGAAACCTTTCCTTAAAATTTACCCAATGAGTTTCTTAATATACAATTCCATAAGAATAAGAATAAGAATAAGAATAAGAATATACAAAATATCGTGAGCGTGGGATTCCTCGGGGTATTCCAGTTTTCTCTCACTTTCTTCATTCCATCATTTCCTTCACCCTGATCATCAACGTCTCCTTTAACCTACAAGACATAATCGAGGGACATAGAAAATCAGATATTATTTCATATTTTCATAAATATTATTATATTTCGTTAGAATTTCTTAAGGTCACCGTCAAACTGAAATAAAACCATTCCAGGCTCAAACCCCATATATGTTGAAAATTTTATCGACAACAGTCGAGTTGTTCATGAGATATTAAGTCACAAACGCAGCCACTTTCATTTTTATGTATTTCTGTATGTCTCCGCCTTCCTGTCAAAGTGAAATGATAGAAACCATGCCAGGCTCTAACCTGATCTGTGTGGTAAATTAGATCGAGGTTCAAGTTATTAAGTTTCATTTATTTTTAAACATCTTCCCCTCCCCTTCGTGCGCTGTCAAAATGAAATTATAAAATACATCCAAAGCTCGAACCTCATCTACGTTGAAAATTTCATTGAGATCGGTCGGGTGTTAGACTCAAATCAACTCATAGCTGTATCCGAGGTAGCAGAGGTCAAAAAGCCACGCATATTTTAGAATAAAAGTCAACGATGAATGGTAAGGCGTGAAGCATGTAAGTTTCACGAAGTGGACGTTGTAACGACTCACCATACACCTTATCACTGATGTGATTCGTAACCCTAACATAACAGAAACAGAAATCCATATCAATAACTCCATATCTACAAGGTTATAAAAAAAACCGCATTATCCTATACAAATTCCAATAATAAACTCTTACGGGAGCTCTTTGATTCATTTCTATACTTTTTAATTTCATATATCCAACATAGCCAATATTAAACATCTAGAAGGAAAACAAATTCGGTTCCTTTTCATTTCCAATTCTCGCAATGCATGTGCTTTATTTTTAAAACAGCCTCTAACCGTACAACATCCTCCTCTTCTTTATATATATATTACACAAATGAATAACGTTCAGCCTACCTTCGTTCTCGAATAGAAACCGGTTCTACGTTTTCTTCCTGAAACCCATTTTCTGGCTTGTTATTTGGAACTTTCTCTCGTTTGGAATAATCCACCAATTATCAGCAGCGTCTCGATTTTGAGTTACTCTCTCTGATATCTTGAGGGAAGGTATCTTTCTGAACCTTCCGTTGAAGATTGTAGAATAATTCCCGTCCTATAATAGGTTCCTAATTGTCTTTGATGTATCAACGGAAGATTATAGTTAGTAATCCATAAATCGTAACTTTTAATATCTATGAAGTCTTCTGATACTGTTATCTCATACATACATCTTCCCAAACAACGATTAAACGTAACCCGCAAATATTTAGATAAGTGGTGTGGTAGATTTAACATCTAAACCGCTTCATCATCTTGAAATTTGTTATCACAATATTCTGGTAACGAATTTTCCACCGAGTCCCTGTGACAAGATTTTTTAACTGATATTATATCTTGGCTCGAAGGCAAACATTAGACCAGCTGATGAATTCTTTAAATTGCTTGATTGCGTAAACAATACAATATTTCATCGATCAATTGATTAATTTGTCGGTTAGTGTATCCCCAGGAACCCAGCTCTATATTTTCTTTTTTATCAGACATTTGACTAATTGAACTGCTCTTTCCGCCAATCCGTTGCTTTGTGGATGCCAAGGCGCCGCGTGCATTGTTTCCCTCCTATTTTTTTCAACATTCTCTAAATTGATGGGTTGCAAAGGGTGGTCCATTGTCTCAAATTATCACTTGTGACCAGCCAAATCTAGCGAAACAAATATTTAACTTTTCGATAGTTTACGAAGCAGATGTTTGACCCATTTGCCAAATCTCAATCCACTGGGTAAAACATTTACTAATAGAAGAAATTTACGTATTGCTATTTCGAAGAAGTCTATATTGACTCGTTGCAATGGTTGGCTCGGAGTTTTCCATGCATGATAACGATTTTGGGGAACTCGATTATGCGTCGCTTGACATGGAGTGCATTGTTGCAACAGATTCACAATATCCTTTACCATGGTTGGCCAATTGGAATAGTGAGCTCAGGGTTCACGAGTAAAGGGTCCAAATGGATGAATCGAGCTGCGTGATGAGACATATTGCGCCTAATAGAGGATGTGAAAATTTGTGTATGTGCAAAGTTATAGCGACTGAGCGCCATAACAAATGGATGGGGAGTGGGTCAAAGTTGGTGGGAAAAGGTCTATATTACCTTATAGAAATACATCAAACAAACTGTTGAATCTTAAAAATAGTAAAAGAAAGACAATGCAGACGGTGGTAGTTTCACATATTGGCAAAAGAAGAATGGGCAGAGTAGATCACGAACCTCCACCGCCGTCTTGAAATCCACCATTTTGAAATCTATAATATTTTTGTGAAAGGTAGTTATGTGATATATCAATTAGGGCCACCACGTTCTCAAAAAGTAAATTATGAACTTTGGCGATAGTTATCTGTACTTATTAGGAAGAATTAGGATCGCATTTACAGTTATTTACGAAAATCTAGGAGACTGATACTCGTATGTTGAAAGTTTGGATCAACACGAAAACACATGTAAGTTAAACATATTATCTACAAGCCAAGAAAACTAACAGTGAAATTTGATATCCAAGTTGTAAACTATTTATGACATTACTTCCAATTTGCTTCATATAGTGCCGAAGAGAACTGTTTCGGTATGGAAGAACCACTTCCGCTTGTTTTTTGGCTTTTGGTCGAAAACAATGTGGTTTATAGAGCTACCTTTTGTTGAATGACACACTTACTAATATAGACCATAACACAATAAGATCTGATAAGTTGGAATGTTATTACTATGTACTGTACGTAAACCACTATTTTTCACCACTTACTATATTTTTCACTCGACTTTCTTTGTCCACCCTCGTAAGCAATTGCAACTAGGGACAAGCGTAGCATGTGATATCTGGATGAAATGTGGACTACTGTAGTCGAATACAGCATTGAAGTTGTAGCGGAAAATAATTTATTGTGTGAGGTGGCTTTCTCGACTGTCTATCGTGTTGTTTTATGTTTGATCGGTTTGTTTGAAACATGAAGCCTTCGATTATTGTGACAATGTTGGTTCACGAGTTCGGAACTTGCAATGGTGATCCATCGTCGGAGGAATACAGTGTGCTTGAAAGAATTTAAAAGTTGTCGCAAGAAAACGGAAGTGTATTAAATGAGATACAAACATTGGTGATCGATGACGACTTGGAATCTGATGAAGATGGTGAGGATATTGATAATACCGATAATGATTTAGAAGAGCAAGATATTTCTAAATTACAATAATACATTGAAGTTATAAAAGATAGTTGTTCGCTACAAAGCAGCATCTCCTCCTATATGACTTCCCCGAAACATCATCACAATAATCCTAGGCTTTATATTTGAAAAAAACGATCAAACATAGTGCGCAACGAAAGATACTCGAAAAAGCCACCTCACCCGATGACTAATTTTCCGCTACAACTTAATTGCTGTATTCGACTGCAGTAGTCCACATATCATCCCGATATCACATGCTATGCTCGTCCCTAGTTGCCATTGCTTACTAAGTTAGACAAAGAAAGTCGAGTGAAAAATGTAGTAAGTGGTGAAAAATAGTGGTTTACGTACAGTACATAGTATTACATTCCAATTTATCAGATTTTGTTAAAAGTCTATATTAGTAAGTAAGTCATTTAATAAAAGGTAGCTATATAAACCACATTGTTTTCGACCAAAAGCGAAAAATAAGCGGAAGCGGTTCTTCCATACCGGAACAGTTTTCTTCAGCACTATATGAAGCCAATTGGAAGTAATATTACAAACAACTTACAACTTAGATATCAAATTTAATTGTTAGTTTCCTTGGCTTGTAGATAATATCTTTAACTTACATGTGTTTTCGTGATAATCCAAACTTTCAACATACGAGTATCAGTTTCATAGAGTTTCGTAAATAACTAAAAATATGATCCTCAATCTTCCGAATAAGCAGATAACGATCACTAATGTCCATAATTCACTTTTGGCCCTAATTGATATATCACATGACTACCCTTCTATTTTGAAAAAGTATTACAGATTTCAAAATGGCGTATTTCAAGACGGCGGCGAAGTTTCTTGATCTACTCTGCCCATACTTCTTTTGCCAATATGTGAAACCACCAGCGTTTGCATTGTCTTTTTTTACTGATCTATTTCTATAACATAGCATAGCCCTTCTCCCACCAACTTTGATCCCCTTCATTTGCTATGGCGCTCAGCCGCTATAACTTTGCACATATACATATTTTTGCATCATCTATCAGGCGCAGTATGTCACATCCCGCAACTCGATACATCCATTTGGACCCTTTACTTCTCAGCCTTAGAGCTATTCATGCCTAAATGTTGGTCATGGAGCAGAGTTAAAATTCTTTTCTATAATGAGCTTGGAATGACTAACTTGTTTCTACAAAAACTATAGTTTTGTTCGATATGTAGTTCATGCCGTTGACTACTGTACGCTTGCAATTCACTTCTTATGTTACGACCCACGTAACATCCAGTTCATGACTTTTGACATCACTCTGCCATTAGCTGTCTCCCTCATAATTACCTCATATAACGGAGGTTCCATTGTGAGATTACCTAGTTGTTCTTGGGCTACTTGCCAATTACCTTTTTGTTCTTCTACTAACAAACGTGATAAGCAGTCTGCAACTTTCACATGCTTGCTATAGGAAATTTTATAATCATAGTTGAGCAACATTAGTGCCCATCTCTGTAATCGATGAGACGCGAAAGTAGGAATATTGGTTTGCTCGTCGAAGAATAATTTTGTAGGCAAGGAATCCGTGCGTATCTCAAATAGATGCCCAAAGAGATATTTATGAAACTTCCGTAAGGTAAAAATTATAGCTAACGTTTCTTTCTCAAATTCACTATAATTCCTTTCTGCGTCATTTACTGTAGGTGAAGCACAAGCGACTGTAATGAGTTTGTCTTTCTTCCTCTTGTACAGCTGCGCACCTACTCTATAACCACTGCTATCCGTAATTAAGACTACTTCAGCCTTACTGTTAAATGAATGAATGCATTCGGCTTCTTGGATCAATCGTTTGGACAAAGTAAATTCTCTTTATGCTTATCTATGCACTTCAACTGTTTTACATCCTTAAGAGTGTGGCATTTCGAAATTGCTTCTTGTGTTTCTATAGTAAACGTACTCCCTCTGCAAATATTGTTTAACCCACATACTCAATTGTCAATTGCAAATATTTGCATTTCTCAAACCTCACTTTAACATTATATAATTGTAATCTTTCTAAAATGTAAATGATGCGTTGCAAATAACCCTCTTTATCTTTACCCGCTATCAAAATATTGTCTAGGAAAGCAAACACAAACGGCATATCCTGCAATACCTGATCTATAATCTACTTAAATATGTGAACTGCACGTGAGCCCACTTGGTATTCTTTGAGGCTGATAAAGATCCCATGGCGTTGTTACCGTTAGCAAAGGTTTGGATCGCTCATCAACTAAAATTTGCTGATACGCCATTCTTAGATCAGAACATTGAAAACCGCCTTGCCTTGTAATGGATTAAAAATGTCTTCCGGTGCAGGAAGTGGGTATACTATCCTTCAAGAACCTTGTTTAGTATCACCTTATAATTGACACACAAATGTAATTCATCGTTTTTCTTTCTCACGATAACCATATGTGTAGTCCAATCAGAACGAGACACTGTTTTCTTATATTTTTCTGTGCTACTAATTTATCTACATCACGTTTGATTTAATCGAATATACTATATGGTATTGTATAATGCTTCCTAAAAATTGGAATAGCATCCGTTCTGGCAGGAATATGACAAGTATGTGCTGTTGTAGACTTGTTAACTTCCTCTGAAAATACTCTAGAAGATTTTTGCTTCAGCATGTGGCTTATATTTTATTAAACAACACTATTAATAATTCGGCGCTCTAACAATTCATTACCTTGAAATATTTGTTTCCATGCTGGGAATAAAACATATATCCACGGACGTCCTAGTATTCACATGTGATAATTTATTTTCTACCAGTACATCTTCAACCATCCAGCAAATGGTTTAAACTTAATCCAAACTTTTATTCCACTCAGAATTTTTAAAATGCGTATTTGGGGTGCTCCTAAAACAGTGTTTTCGTTATCAATAGAACAATTATAGAAATATTGTTCATATAATTGAAGCGCTTGGAGGATAAAGGTGGTATGTAACAAATTGAATATGATGAGAAAATTGACTTTCACAACTTTGCCCGTTAACATACCACCTTCATCGTTTCTAAATATCTGCATTAGGACGAGAACTCACCAAATAATGTGTTAGGTAGCATATAACATGTGCACGAACAGCCAGAATGCAACATTTCGAAAAATGTAACATACCACCTTTATCCTCCAAGCGCTTCAATTTATTTGGCAGAACTGTAGCTGCTTCTGTCTCCAGTCCAAAAGGAAAGTATACATTATTACATAACAACTTGAGCCAGCATACTTCATTTCGACGGTAGAGTCACCAATTTAGTTAAATTAGATAAATGATCATTATTAAGGCGTTGTCTCACTAAAACTCGTCGCCAGTTGTAATGACTTAGCATACACCTTATCACTGAAGTGGTCCATAACCCTACCATAACTCAACCAGGAATGCATATCAATAGCTCTATATCTACAAGGTTATAAATAACCCGCATTATCCTATACAACAGCCAGTAAATTCTACCTAGATAAACTGTTACGGAAACACTTTGATTCATTTCTATACTTTTAATTTGATAGGTGCAAATACAGCCAATATTAAACATCTAGAAGGAAAGCAAACAACAGAAAACAAATTCGGTATCTTTTCCAATTTTCGCAATGCATGTGCTTATTTTTTAGCACTTTCAGCCTCTAACCCTACAGACATCAAGCCAGCAAGGTTGGAAACCACTGTATTAGACGAATAAAATCAATTTATAATAATACACAAATATAGCAGTGAATGGAACATTAGACGCAGAGTATCACATTTTACTATTATAATTCTATATTTAAAAACGTGAATACCATGATGTAAAGAGAATTTTGAAAAAGAATTTTCGTATAACAAACTGCTGCAGACAAATACACTACCCACACTCATGAATTGCTAGTACAAGTTTTACTTAATTTGTATTTAACGTTAACATATAATATGCCGACATTCTGTCAACACCTACAACACCTCTGATGTTACATTTTAAACAATATTATACTTATGTCGTGAAATGATTATATGAATATGTATGCAACTGATTTATTTTAATGTAATTATTTTATATAATTATTCATACACCGAAGAAACTAGAATTACGTAACAGAAATTTCGGCCCAAACGGGAATCGGACTCACGACCTTACGATTTGAACTTCCGAGGTTTACCACTGAATTAACGTGACCACTACAGTTGAGTTTCTTCTAATGAAATAAAACGAACTTTCCAATACAATGCTTAAACATGGCATTAAACGTCATTGTGATTATAATATAGTAGCTTGACCAACCCAAATTTTAAATTCGACACTAATCTCAGTCATTTGAACCATTTAATTTTTTTATCCCCTTTTCACCCCACACTGATAGCGTCGTTTTTGATTCTTTTAAATATCAGTAGCTTCCAGCCAACCCAGAGTACTAATGAAAGCTAAACGTAGAGATTTAAATGCTATAGGGGTATCGACAATCAACTTAGGAATCCCGAAGATTATGGATTCGACATATACGTTAGTTGTTTATAATTATTTTTTCAGTCAATATTCCTCCAGCACAGGGGCGACAACTATGGATTCGACACTAATATCGATCGTTTTCTAGCATTTTATGTATCTCCTTCCAGTTCCAATATGTAACCCGACAGTACTTTTTTCCAGATTGTAAGAAATATGGTTAAATTATTCTAGACAATCCAAAATTATGTTGGAATACACACATACATACATACATACATACATACATACACTTTTATAGATATAAATACAGATAAGAGATAGAGAAAGGGGGAGGGTGTGAGGGAGAAAGAGAGAGCGATGCAGGCATCACCACTTCTATATACAAAAATATATTAAAGTGATGAATTTAAACCCTACATAAAGAAGTTCCGTTCTAGATTGCTTTATAAAGCACAATTTCAGTCTCTTCTCGTGACCTTTGGGAGTCGTGAACTTCTTGTGATGATTTGTGTTAGCGACTTTTTTGTCTAGAGCCACGATTCGATTTTGGATATTCTCTACACCTCTTACTATATTTCAAGAACGCAAGTCACATGCTATAATATGAATATTGAGAAGTTACCTGCGTATAAGAAATATCTGCACATACATAAATAGACAAGTCATTCATTGTTATTACATGATTTTCTTAATTTGTATTTAATATTCACATATAATATATCAAAGTTCTGTCAACACCTACCACATCTCAGATGTTTATGTTAAACATAATAGTTACTTATGTCCTGAAGTGATTAGATGAATATATATACAACTGATTTATTTTAATGTAATGATTTTATATAATTTTCATGCATAGAGGAAAATAGAATTTCATACAAAAACTTTTGACCCAAATTGTAATGGAATTCACGACCTTATGACTTGAAGTCCTGCGGCTTACCACTGAGCTATCATGATCACTCTGGCTGAGTTTCTTCTAACGAAAAATAACTAAATTTCCAAAACAATGACATTCATATAAGATGCAAATGCTGCTATTGATCTCCTTTTTTATTTTACTATGGGTTTGAGATTTGTGTTCGCTATCTTTCTTTTAACTGAAAATGATCCTTTACATATATAAGTGTTCTTTTACGAATGGAAGCCTGTACTACGACGGATATATGGAAACCTAAATGACGAAATTACCATGTCAATACATGGTTTCGAAATATTGTAACAATCAATTTCAATCAATGTTACTTTTTTTACACTTAATAACATTTCAATATGTATTATAACAATACAAAAACACATCTGCAATTTTTTTCCCGATTGCAAAGGTTGAATTGGAGGTTCGAACCTGGTTTACTGTTTTCCGAAAATGCCCGAAGTTGGAGTTAGAAAACTTTTGCCTCAAAACAGCAATAAAGTACTTTTGCCTCAACTTTTTGGAATAGGGTGTACATGAACAGGTTACAATAACAACTTATTAGGTTCAGGTGTCACAAATGCGAAATTTAAGTAGAGATTATCCAAATGGATTTCACTAGTGTTAAATTTCCACCTATGATCTTAGACTATGAGTTGTTACTAAAGATCAAAGTGTGAAATGGTATTATTTCAAATAAATCGATGTTAAACATTGCCTATCATATTTCAAATTCTAAACTTTTACACCAATAACTTTAGACTATGAGTTGTCGATAAGTTTCAAAGTGATAACATAATATATCAGGTTAACGTCATTTAATTTTAATTTGGTACTTTTCGTGTAAGAGTACACGAGTTGGATCATCAAATTTAACAAATTTACCTAGAGAACAATTACGAATTTTTATTTACTTTTGACAATTCCAAAATTTTAGTGATGAGCCAAATGTACTTCTCCCAATATTCATGTTCAATAAAAAACAATGATACCTTGTATTTGTAGTGTTACAATCTGTCTTAGTGAACCTTAAGCACAACCTTCAAAATTTGCACATCGTACGTTTTCAATTTGCCTGCGAAAATTAAAATGTCCCGCTAAATATGAAGTGCTACTTTAGACAATATATTTTTGACAATTTTATACTCATAAAAAGAGAATAAGCAAATTAGCAACAAACAATGGAACAGTCCTAGGAAACATTTATGAACATATTTTTTTACCAATTCTCTAATTTAAGAGGCCCCAACCAAAATTTAAATGGAGAGCATTTCGTGTACCATTATAATATGAAAGAAAATTTATCATATAACCATATGTTGTAGTAAAGCCTCATCTAAGGACGTACATTAGGTCTATAAACAGTCATGTGGTAATATGAATAGTTTGACAAGATTCTATCCATAAAATATAAACAGGACCGCCCAAATTTATAGTGGAGTCTAGGGAAATGTTACCAAATTTGGTTTTAACAATTTCCAACTTTAAGGAGTCATCCTATGTACTCCTAACAAATTTTCAAAGTTAACTTCATTCTACCCATGTCTAATGAAAGAGATTTGACGGTCTATTCATATATAAATGTATACAATACACTGAAACCTCATCACAGGTGATATAATAGGTCAAAATTCTCCAAATCTTGACTTATAAAAAATTTTTACCTATGAAAGCGGATAAGCTAAACAATTGAAATTTACCAATTCTAGTGAAAATTTGCCAAATTTTGCTTTCTGACAATTCCTATAATTAAGGGTGAACTAATAACCCTCCCAAAATTTAAGAGGAATGTATCAATGTACCTATGTCCTATAAAATAAAAGACATCCATTTACTTAAACATATGCCATACAACGCGTTAAGATTACATCAAAGAAACTTAGGTCAATAATAAACCACATGGCGAGCACTTGGCAGTACTAATTGTCAATTTTTCCTTTTTTACCCACAAAAGGTTTAAGCAGGACCAACTACATTTACAGAAATATATATTTGTTTGGTCTTATGTTCCCCATTAAATTTTGAGAAGGGGGCATCAATGTAAAAGAGGACAGACCTTTGTACCCAATCATATGACAACATAACGTGATAAAACTTAATTAAGAAGGTAAATTAGGTCAATAACATACCAAGTGGTACAACGTATTGCTTAAGTTTATATTTTGATATTTTTACCCAAGGATGATTATAAGCAGGACCAATGAAATTTACAGAAATATATATTTGGGTTTTAGAAAACATGTACCAAATTTCATTTTTGGACAATTCCTAAATTTAGGAAGTAATCCTATGTACCTTTCTCAAAATTTAAAAAAGAATCATCAATGTACCCATGTCTTATGAAAGAGAATGGGTCCCTATATTCAACCCTATAATACATAAGCCAATAAGACCTCATCAAAAAAGAAAAATAGGTCAATATCCGACCTCGTGGCCGTACTATTTGGCATATTTCTGCCGGTGCAAAGGAACGAGATGGATCACCCAAATTTACAGTGGTACATATTCAAACGTACAAAATATTTACCAAATTTTACTTTATGACAATTCCCAAATTTAAGGAGTAGGCCAATATACCCCCTCCAAAATTTAAGAGTGGAGCATCAATATTCCCATGCCTTATGAAAGAGAGTGGGTCCTTATACACACATATATGATCATGTAACATTTGAAACTTTCATCGCAGGGAACAAATTGTCAAAAACCTTCAAATTTTGCCTATTGGGTCATTCCATACGAAATCACCAAAGGGTCTAGCGGAATAAGCATATGAAAACTGAACCCAAGCATATCTGCACCAAATTTACAGTACCGATTAACATTTATGAGAAACTCAGTTTCCAAAAGTTTCTGCCCCCCAAGGCTTTTGGAGGGATGTTAGGAGGGGGAAGGAAAATTTAAATTATTAGAATAATTTCGGTTTTAGTGAACAGAACTGTTGGCTGCTGTTCTCACGTTGCTGCTATTGTGTATTATTTATCATATACGAGATGCTTATCGAAAATCATTCGACCAGTTGAAATACTCAGCAAAATGTTCACGAAAACCGAAATTGTTCCAGTATTGGACGAAAATAGTGATGAGGATTAATTTCTTTTAATTCATTCTTTATTTGATCATATTAAACACACACATATAGTAATACCATCGAAACAAACTAAACACATAAATACATATTAACAATAGACATATTATTAACCAACTGTTACAAAACAAGAACAATTACTAAACAAATATATATATATATATATATATATATATATATATATATACAGGGTGACCGCGTGACTATGTTACAAAATTTAAGGGATGATTCCTGACACGGAAACAAGAAGAAAAGTTCAAATAAACTTTTGTCCAACGTACATAATTTCGGAGCTACAAGGTGCCGAAAGCGTGGGAAACTGACATTCAAAGCTCTATAGCTCGACTATGGTGAATGATAGAGCTAATGCGGCATGGTCACGTCAAAGACACCGAAGTTGCTGTATTCAAAAATGCTTAGGTCGAGATCGTGCAATTCGTGCACAAGGGATTCCCCAAAGGAGCGTAGGGATTCCCGGATAATCTGTCAAGAAAGATGGGTCGAAAAGGATACGGATGAATAGCTGTCCCAACTGCTAGCAATAATGCGTCTGTACTAAGTCGATATCTCGCACAAGCACAAAATGGCGAACAGTTTTATACGTGCCATGTGTGGTTGCATAACGCGCACTAAATAAGAATGGGAAACATGAAAGGAAAATGTGAATAATTTAGTACAAATGTTAAATACATGATATTACGCTGTCCTATCATTGAACATACGCATTTAATAAAAGGCAATAGTCATGAAACGTTCTAAAATGTTGTAAAAGGATCACACTATTAGTCTTTCTTCCATGTATTGTTGTCATTGAAAACAAATAAACAAAACTGAGCGAAACAACCATAATGCAAAAGAGGTTGTTTCCTAAAAGCAAAAGTCACAAGAATGGGAATAATGTCTTCAATCAACATTTTACAGCAGGATTGAATGCAGCCAAGAACATCATCAATTACCAGTAAACGAGACAAATCTCCCAATTATCCTACAATAGGTGATGGACATGGCGTCCCTCTACTTCAACACAGGCGTTACAGCGTCGCAGTAAGATCTGACGCATCCGCTGTAACAACCCAGGATCTGTTCTTATAGTATCACAGACAGCGAGTATTCGTGCTAAGTTCTTCTGCGTTGTCTATAGACGTTTCATAGACAAGTGTTTTGACATGACCCCACAAGAAAAAATTAAGTGGATACAAATCTGGGGAACGTGCATGCCAATTACAAGGACCGCCTCTTCCAATCCATCTGTCACGAAACGTTTGATTCAAGTACTCTCGAGCACTAGCTGAAAAGTGGGCTGGGGCGCCATCATGTTGAAACCACATCCGTTGACGAACACCGAGAGGGACATCCTCTAATAACTCTGGAAGTATGTCTCGCAGGAATCTCGTATACACTGGTGCAGTTAATCGTGGTGGTAGTAAATATGGACCTATTATCTGATCACTGATAATACCCGCCCACATATTTATGGCGAATCGGTCTTGGTGGCTCCTTTCCACAATTGCATAAGGATTTTCGTCTGCCCATACATGACTATTGTGACTATTAAATATCCCGTCTTTCGTAAAACAAGCTTCGTCGGTGAAAAGCAGGTAGGAAGCAAACTGTGGATCAATTACAGAGCGTTGGAGAAACCACTCTCAAAACCGAACGCGAGGTTGAAAGTCAGTTGGACGTAAGGCCTGAACCCTCTGCGGGTGATAGGGGTGTAACTGTTGCTCGTGTACTACTTTCCAAACAGTATCTTGTGCTACTCCCCTTTCACGTGCTTCTTTCCGGGTGCTTACTGTTGGGTCTTGGGTGAAACGGTCAAGCACTTGTTCTTCAAAGTTCGGAGTACTTGTGGTTCTTCGTCTTCCTTGGTCGTAGTATTGAGGTTGTAAATTCCCCGTGTCTCGTAAGCGTTGAAAAAGTCTGGCAAACATAGTATGGGCTGGATGTCTTCTTTCTGGATACTTCAGTCGATATAACCTATTAGCTTGTCGACTGTTGCCATTTGCTTGACCGTATACAAATATCATGTGCGCAAGTTCTGCTATCGAATACTCCATTTGATCTCACATTCGAACAAGCAAAGCACAAACTGCACTAAGGAACTCGTACGCTACGAACAAAACCACATGAAGAATGACCTTCCACCTTCCACAACACCTTCTAGTAGGGTTGTCTTATACTTTCCTTACCTTCGATTGTTTTCTACGACAGAAGGAAGAACAAATGCTTGTGATCGAACCTGCAAACTGTGGTGTACTTCAGGTGATAGCACCGTCTGTGAAAACAAAATACCTTCTAAACGATAACAATACATGTTAAGCATTCTAGACAAAATCTCGGAATTAGTCCTGCAAAACATCGGAAGCAGCGACTAAAACAAACGTCCTGATAAATTGTTTTTCCTTGTTCTTTTTCAATGTTCGGGTAACGCACATTACGGCTAATGATAAGAAACGGATATTTTACTGTTGTTCTCTGGCAGTGGTCAAATTAACATGGGATGGCGGAAAAATCCCCCTCTCGTAAAAAGTATCCTCGGCTCGTATCATCAAATGAAATAAAGTTTCTGCCTGGAAGAAAGCACCCATATCCCCCGGTTTTTCCCCTTAGTTTTACTTGCTTTCAATGACAAAACTACATGAAAGAAAACAATGATAGTGTGATGTTTGTACAACATTTTAGTACGTTTCATGATTATTGCCTTTATTAAACGCGTCTATACGTACAATGAACAGGACAGTGTACTATCATGTATTTACCATTTGTACTAAATTATTCACATTTTCCTTTCATATTTTCCCCACTCTTATTTAGTGCGCGTTATGCAACCACACATGGCACGTATAAAACTATTCGCCATTTTGTGCTTGTGCGAGATATCGACTTAGTACAGACGCATTATTGCTAGCAGTTGGGACAGCTATTCATCCGTATCCTTTTCGACCCATCTTTCTTGACAGATTATCCGGGAATCCCTACGCTCCTTTGGGGAATCCCTTGTGCACGAATTGCACGATCTCGACCTAAGCATTTTTGAATACAGCAGCTTCGGTATCTTTGACGTGACCATGCCGCATTAGCTCTATCATTCACCATAGTCGAGCTATAGAGCTTTGAATGTCAGTTTCCCACGCTTTCGGCACCTTGTAGCTCCGAAATTATGTACGTTGGACAAAAGTTTATTTGAACTTTTCTTCTTGTTTCCGTGTCAGGAATCATCCCTTAAATTTTGTAACATAGTCACGCGGTCACCCTGTATATATATATATATATATATATATATATATATATATATATATATATATATATATATATATATATATATATATATATATATCACAGTACATTGATTATGTGAAAATTAACACAAAATTCGGGAATGTATAATTTCAGTTGATGTACAGCAGTGGCGTAGCCAAGGGAGGTGCGAATAGGGTCGAGAACCCCCTTCATCCTCAGAGACTAATTACCATTAAGACAAAAAATACTTGTTATAATAAGATTCCAATGTTATAACAATTTCATCCCCCCATTCAAAGGTATTGGTTATCCTAGTGGTGTACAGTGTGTAACATATGTATACCACATAGATACTGACCTATGTACATTTGCCTTTTTTTCACTATGAGGTACTTGCAAACAAAATGGAAACAATATATGTTGTTAGGGACCCTTTCAAGAGAAAACTAGCAAAAAAATGTGTGTGTCCCAGTTAGTCTTCCAGTAAAAAAAATGTTTTTGAAAATTTCAAAAGTTTTTTTACTTCAATTTTCAACCCCAAAAAATTCAAAAAAATATTTTCCGACTTTTCCCTTGTTAAGAACACCTAACATCTCTTTTTTTAATGCAAATCGGTTCAGTCGTTCAGGAGAAAAAAAATAATTTCAGTTTTCTTTCCCCCTCCTAAAACTCCTCCAAAAGCACTTGGGGGACAGAAACTTTTGGAAACTGAGTTTCTCATAGATGTTAATCGATACTGTAAATTTGGTGCAGATATGCTTGGGGTCAGTTTTCACGTGCTTATTCCGCTTAGTGATGGGTAAATTCCCGGGAAGATATTTTTCAGGAATATTCCCTGGGAAGATTCCCCAAAATTGGAATTTTCCGGGAATTTATGTACAATCACAAAGAAAATTGCATTCTATTACTATAGTATAATTTCAAAGTTAAATTCGTTTTTATATCACAGTATATTATTACTGTTGTCCCCAGAGGAGTATTTAAAATGTATATACTGAACGATTTTATGTTATTTTATTAACATTTTATTATATTTAAAGAGTACGCATAAATGAATATTTATTTACAATATGTTCTATGAAAGTAAATGTGTGTCAAAAATGGTATAGTAAGTCCACATAATTTAAACCGCTAAACAGTTTAAATTTATATGTAAGTGGATTTTCTAAACTTGACTCTACTTCTGACTGATGTTATAAACATATACATTTTTAAATGTTATAAACTAATTAGGTTGGGTAACTGCAAGAAGACACATGTCCCACCATTTTATCAACGTTTGGCATAAATATGTATGTTCACAATATTTCCAAGATACTTTCTTATCTTCATAATTTTGCAAGTAACATTGCCACACACGACCTTTTTCCTGCCCATTTCTCGAAATTCATGCGTTAATTCACATGTAAGAGAAGTCCGAGTACCTCTTCAGAAATTCGAGTCAGAGAGAGGAGACAGACCGACGTCTATTACTAACGGTGGTTCAAGGTTTATTAATAGTACTTCATCTCTATTTCTACATAATTCTACATTATTTTACAAAATGGTTCCTTTTCATTATTTCCAAATTAGTACTTTGCTACCTTTTAGTGCAAATGGAAATGGAACTTTTAAAAAAAGCATATTAGTTCTATAAAGTACAGTAAAAGAATATTAAATTTTTTAACCTCCAAATTTTTTAACCAAAGTAAATCATAATATATTAAAATAAAGTAATTAGTCATATGATTCTTATAATTTGGAAGATAAAGTAAAGAAATGGAAATAAATTCCTTCCCGGGAGTTTATATGCCAGGGAAAAAACCGGGAATATTCCCATTTTTAAAATTCCTTCCCACAGGGAATATTCTCACTGCCTATCACTAATTTCTCTAGGCCCTTTGAAACTAAAATGTGGCTCATATGTTTTAAATTTTCTTCGAATTTTGTACATGTGTTGTGGTACACAAACACTACACTCCTGTAAAATTTTACAGCTCTACCTCAATGGAGACTGCTGTAGGAGCCATTCGAATTTTGGGAGTTTTGTGCAAAAAAAACACCTAAGTCCGCCTTCGACTTAAAGTACTGAAACCGCTAGATCTCTGGTGATATTGAACCTATTTGAAAATGGTTTTCACTAAAACAATCTTAGAATTTGTAGCATTTAAAACATTGTACTAATAAACTTCCCAAATGAGGTTAAGCATATGAACTTCACCATCAAAGAGAAAAAAAGAAGAAAAATAATGTCAAAATTTGGCAATTATTTCTGAAAAAGGGCCACCTAATATCAACCTCAAATTTTCAAAATAAGTAGCTCTGGTGTTCCTCTTTAACATAAAAGAAATTAGGAGGGTATTTTTTGGTATGTTCAAGAAAAACAAATTATGACACAATGTAAGTTGAGGGCGGATATAGGCAATTTTTGCACAAAACACCCAAATTTCCAATGACAGATTCCAATTTTCCATGTTGAAACTGTTTATGGAATAACAGAAATAACATAACAGTATGATTGTGCATAATTGGACGTCTTCCAATAGAAAGAACATAGAGTGCTGTCTGCTGACAAAGCTAAAAACACAATGTCGTGAAATGCACAAAGGTGCACCTTTGCTCGCAAAAAGGGGTAAGTTTTTGTATATTAAATTTTAATACAAGTAAGATAACTATCGCTTTAAAATTGTCATATAGCTGCCAAAAATGTCATCATAGAAAATTATGCTTAGAACAAGTCTCATGTGCTAATAGTTTTCCTCCACATGAACTGCATGAGCTAGAGAAATGGAGAATAATTGTATATAACAAGACTTCTTTCTAACTTGTTTTCGGGGAATCTATGAACAAATGTCAAGCATCAGATTAATGCTTATCAACCAGTGACTTTAACAAAGAATCAACATTATTATATAAAACTAGGTACTCCTCTAGTACTTTTTTTTTGGCTTTGTCACAAGAGATTTATTTTGGTGTAACCCTCCAATATTACACGTAAAATTAATCAAAAACAACTTATAGCAGTGTCAAATCCATATATTTTGGTGTTGCTGAAATGAATACTTATACTAAGGATGTCGCCTAAATCCAAATTCATCCCATTGTAGGGAGAGTTAGGGATGAGGTGGGAAGGAGGTGAAACTCGGTAAATAAATTCTTCACTAAAATTAAGCGGACATATGCATCAGCGATACCAAAATTCCAATTTTAAGAAGAGATGGAAGGAATTTCAATAATTGTTTTTGCAACAATGAAATCGATGTTATCTGCTTGTGATTCAGTCACGGAGAAGCGGCTGATCAATTTGAACTGAATTTTGGAAATATCTACTTCAAGTTGAGCTTTCAATTTTGATTAAAGGGCGTATCGTATGGGAGGTAGAGTGGTTCAAAATTTGTGGCAAACACAGGATATCTTATGTTTTCTTCATCATTATACTTTCACGGAAATGCGTATCCTGAGGTGAGAAGAGGGTTCAAATATTTCCCATAAACATATTTGCACCGTGTAAAGAACGACATTTCAGCTAATATTACTAAAAATATGGTTAATGGAAAATTCTGACTTCGTTTTTAGAACCAGCAGATGGAATAAAAAGCAGAAAAAATTGAATGTTTAACAAAACCATTGTTGACCGGTATTACGTTTGACTATTGACTATTATTTTAATATCAACAATTGAAGAGCTCTTTTCCAAATACCACTTAAGTCAGTTTTTCTCAATTTTAAACTTTTTATGTTATTATGACATTGTGGGTAAGATGCACATATTAATCTTGAATAAACTGCAAAACTCACTGAAGTCTCACTGGTGTAATGGCTCAAAAACTACGTCTTTTTGCGAAGTCCACCTTAGTCATTGAATATATAATTTCCAGAACCCAACTAAGTCATAGTTTATGCTTTTATTTTGAAACGTAATATGTTGTCCATTGTTGCGCAGTTATTTTTACGACAACAATGGATCTAAATTTAGGTTCGGTTAATTTAGGTAGCTTATGTGGTCAGTTAGTTTGAAACCAGTAAGTAAGAAAGACTGTTGTCAAGATGTCAGAAGAAAGGGATGCAGCCAGAAAGCAGCAAAGTGAAGAAACGATCAAACCAGCCGGAACATTGGGTAAGAAAAAAACAAATAGCTAGAAACAGCAAAGAAGCTCGGCATCCTCCAAAATTAAACTGTCAACATGATCATGATGTAACCAGTAATGATGTGAAATACTTCTTTGAAAAGTTTCATGCAAATAGAACGAAGATTGAGCAGGACAATGTTTTGTTGCCTTTCATTAACTTAAATAAGAAGAAACAGCTACAACCAAGTGTGGAGAATCCAAGAGATTGAGCTGTCATTGAATATAGCATACTGAAAGAAAATGGGGAGCAAGTTCCTGTGTGTATAAAATCATTTTTTTTTTATCAGTAGCAAGCATAACCATTGACAGACTAAAGGGTTTACGAAAGTTCATGAAAACCAGTAGGGATGTCAGGAAAACAGAGGAGGATCAAGAGTCAAACAGGATCAGATTAGTGTCATAAGAAGTATAATAAGCCGGATCAGTAAGTTCAAAACCGTGGAATCTCATTATGGAAGAGGAAAATCTGAACGTTCATACTTACCTTCTACATTGAATGTGAAGAAAATGTATCTCATGTGGGAAAAAGAATTTGCTGCCCGCGGAGGGAAACCTTGTTCATACCAGAAATACTACAACATATTTACATGTAAGTTTAATCTAGGATTTGGTTCCCCTAAAACTGACATCTGCTCATTTTATGCATGCGAAGAAAGCTGAAATTAACAAGACCAGTAACGTGAATGAGAAACAAAAACTCAAAACAGAGTATAGGCTCCATAACTTGAGAGCAAAAAAGTTCTATGAAATTATGAAGTTAGATGAACCCTCAGTTCTTAAAGTTGTCTTTGACATGCAACAAAATAAACCCCTACCAAAACTTAACGTGAGTGAAGTGTACTATTCCCGTCAAATCTGGTTCTACAACCTAGCAATTTTGATCACTGACGGGACACTTAATAAGAACAACGTGTGGTTTTATACTTGGACGGAGAAAGACCTGCCAAGAGGATCAAATGAAGTTGTATCTTGTCTGGCCAATTTTTTACTGCAGCTGGAAAGCAAAATTCAATCTGGGCAGTATTCCACTTTCAGATTGTTTGCAGACTCGTGTAGCTGCCAGAATAAGAATAAGACAATGATGGCATTCCTACTGTCTTATATACAGAACAGTCCTTTGTTTGATGTGATTGAAGTTGTATTTCCCATTCGGGGACATTCATATTTGCCTGCGGATAGGATCTTTGGGCATGTAGAGAAGGAGTACAGGAGCCATGAAGTATTGAAAAGTCCTACAGATTACCAAAATATTCTAAGTAAATATGGTCAAGTGCAAAAATATGGATTTGTAAGGATCTTAAGAGATTTTCAAAGGACATATTCAAATCTCTTATGCCAATAAAATTAACTGAAGTAAGGTTTCTGCGTTTCTGCAAGAACTGTAAGTCCATTGGTCACAGGAATACCTTTACTGGACCGAATTTCTATT
This sequence comes from Thermobia domestica, assembly GCF_964235325.1. NCBI lineage: Eukaryota > Metazoa > Arthropoda > Insecta > Zygentoma > Lepismatidae > Thermobia > Thermobia domestica. The sequence continues at coordinate 244,117,129 of NC_137456.1, read as the reverse complement.
CTGCAGTGTTAAAGAGAAACTTGAAGCAAATTCCAAGCTTCAGAAATGCTGTTAATGTTCAGAGTGTTAACAACATTAGCCGTGAGAAAGTACAAGGTGTCAAAAAGTTGCTGAAATTTGTTGAGTCGAACAGCGAAGAGCAAGAATTCTACGAAGAAGCACTAAATAGTGCATCGTTTGGTGAAACACAGACTGTACTGTGTTTAAGTGATGAGGAGACTTTTTTATAATAGGCCTACTATTGGGTAGTACAGTGAAGAAATGAAAAACGTTTTGAGAAATGTTTTCATAACTTGAACTTATTATTATTGTTCTTATTATGTTAAGACTACTTCACAATCTCTAAAATGTCATTTATTCATGATAGGTGGTAAAAAGCAGTTATTCAGCGATTACTTTAAAGTATTATGCACTTTATTTCTGTGACTTAGGTGGATTTTGAAAATACTTTATTTTTTGTGCTGCATTTGCATTCAAATCCAAAACCAAATTTTGTAATGGCCTTAGTATGTTGTTCTGTACCAATATACCAATCAAATGCTATTTTAAAATATTACATTATCATTAAAACAAAGGCAGTATAAGTTTTTGGTGTTTGCTGTAAATTTTAAATATATGACTTAAGTGATATTTGGAAAGGAGCTCTTCAATTGTTCTTTTCACATTGACAGAATTTCTTGAGTTTCACTGCAATCAGGGACGTAGCTATACGGTGACTCAATTGACAAAAGTCCAGGAGTCCTCAAGATGAAGGGATTATTACATCAATCATTCTTCAATCTTAAGCTATTGACAAAATCGGATAAAATTCTTGAGAAATTCGCTCGGCACTAATAACGAAATCTTTAAAGTGATAATAGTCACTGAACTAGTTTTCTTCTTATAGTGAAAAAACACTTAATTTCATCATTTTGCTGAACTATGTGAGACTTTGATATTTCTGAACATTTCTAACCCAGTTGTCATAACTAGAGCCGTGCTGGGATACTAATGAGGGCGGTGGACAAGTCTACTAAAAGGGCGCCCATACAAACGGGAATATATATATTTATATATTTATATATATATATATATATATATATATATATATATATATATATATAGAGAGAGAGAGAGAGAGAGAGAGAGAGAGAGAGAGAGAGAGGGAGAGAGAGAGAGAGAGAGAGAGAGAGAGACTTTGAAAGAAAGTATGGGTGCCATTTTATATCAAAATCACCACCAAATTTGTTTTAGTATTAACGTAAATAGCTAACCTCGAATCGAAATCCTCTTTACTACAGAAAAACTTTCTACTTACTGTAATAACATTTCTGTCAAATAAAAAGAAGCTAAGTGTATCAACAACTTAATATAGCACGCCTATGGACGCAGGAGGCTCAATGGCCGCGTTTACAAAAGCTCTCCATTGATTTCTGTCCTTAGAAAACTGAACCCAGTTTCTACTTTATATTTCAATCTCTGCGAGAACCATTTTAATATTGTCCTCCCATCTGCGCCTCGGTCTTCCTAACGGTCATTTTCCTATTTGGATTTCTAGTTACAACTTCGAAAGCGTTCTAATTTCTTCCATTCTGGCTACATAACCTGATCATTTGAGCCTCCTCGACTTGATGACCCTAACAATGTTTGATAAACGGTATAAAACCGCAGTTCTTCTTTATGCAGTTCTTCTTTATGAAGTTTCCGCCGTTTCCCATTCCCGTTCCTTTTGGAGTTGGAATATTGATTTAAGAATCTTGTTTTCAAGTACTTTCAGTCTGCGATTTTCCCTCAGAGTCAGTAACCATGTTTCGCAACCATACAGCACAACAGGCGTGATTATCCTTTTTTATTTTGAGCTACAAATTCCTCAACAGAATTAGCGACAACGAAAGATTTTTAACTGAATAATAGCACGAAATCCCTGCTTTCAGTTGACATCAAATTTTTTAGTGATTATGGATTAGGTCTGTTAATAATGATCGTAGATATTTGAAAGTATCCACTTTGTAGAAAGAAAATATTATTTGGTGTTTTAAGGCATCCATAAAATGCAGTATTACGATCCCAACAAACTTCCATTTATTTAGTTTTCTCTGCGTTTACTTTTAAGCCCATATCTCTGCAAGCGTTAATTAAGATTTCTGCATTCCTTTCTATTATTCTATCATTACCTGTTAAATTTACATCATCAGCATACGCCATAACCTGGCAAATATAATTCAGCTCTAGGACCTGATTGCTGTCTTTGATTTTCCTTATCGTGTTCTCCAGAACAAAGTTAAATAATAATGACGGCAACGCAACCCCTTGTTTCAGGTCATTCTCAACGTTAAAGCTCGTGAACAAGAATTTCTCTACTCGAACCTTACTTTGGGATTCATTTAAACATATCTTAATTAATCTACCTTTTTCGGTATTGCAAATTCTGTAAGCATGTTGTACAATGTTCCCTCCTACCAGAGTCTAAAGTCAATAATTGATGTGCCAGGATGTTGTATTCTCTCATTTCTTTTCAAGTATTAGTCGAATGGTAAATATCTGGTCGATAGTTGATCGATTTTACCTAAATCCGTTCTGATAATCTCCAATAATTTCATCTGCGTATGGAGTCAATCTAGCTACTACAGTGTTTAAGAGGATTTATTGGATGTTGACAGAAGAGAAATGCCTCGATAATTATTAAATCTGTTTTCTTGCTTTTCTTCTGAACTGGAAAAATGATTGATTCACTTCACTCTTGTGGTAATTCACCCTTGTTCCAGATAATGAGAATGAGTTTGTGTATCTTGCTCTACAATTTTTCCCCTCCAGCTAAAATTAAGTCAACCAGAATTTCGTCTACACCGGAGATGTGTGTTTAATTTTTTTAAATAGCGATTTCTATTTCTGTCTGGTTAGGTTCTGGAATATACGGTTATGCTGCATGCATTTCACTTTCTCCACGCGCATTAGTTTTTGGCTATGTATTAAGCAAATCGTCAAAGAAATCCTTCCATCTATTTAAGATGCTATCTGTATCAGTGAGAACTGTTCCTTTAGGTTTCTTTAATATATTAGCACGAAGTTGATAGCCTTTCTTAAGTTCGTTAATGCATTTATACATGTCCCAAATGTTTTTGTTTTCACTATTATCTTCAAGTTAATTAATTTTAACTTTCAAAAGTCGCGTTTCTTTGTTCTAAAAGTTTTAAAAGTTTTTTGCCAGATGACAATGAAATTTTATGTAGTTATTTCGTTCGGATTTTGTAGCCAACGCAGTTTCTTCTGTTTTCTCTTCTCTGCTACTTTAGTACATTCCTGGTTGAACCATGGTTTGTTCCTAAAGTATTTCTGCGTGCTCCAATACACTTTTGCTGAAATTTTAATGTTATCTCTAATTTCAACCAAGTATCTAGAACACTAGTGCACTCCGAACCTTCTAAAATCGAGAATCTATTCGACACTTCAATCTGGCTCCCCTCTCACCTGACTCTCTATTTAAAAAAAAAATTAAACCACTCCGTTTTCAGATGTTGAATATTTCCTTTATTCAACGATAGAAATAGTCTCTTTCTTACCATCACAATAAACTCATATGAACGACCGAACATCAATTGTGCGAGACTGTTCTTTTCTGTCTACTAAAACATAATCAATTTGAAGATGTGTTTTTCCATCTGATGAAGTCCAGGTATGTTTATGAATGTCGCGATGTTGGAATTTTGTAATCTTCACGATGTTTCTCGATATTGCACAGTTCATGAGTCTAACACCATTGTCACAACCTTCCTTATGTAAACATTTATTCACTATAATCGGTTTGAAAATATAGTGAATAGTCCTACCTTCGCATTGAAACCGCCTAACAGCATTTTCATATGGTATTGCAGAAGATGATCAAATACACATTCTATTCTTTCGTAAAAACTGTATTTTTTTAAATTTCCATCCTTATTTTCTGTTAGGGCATGTGCATTTAAAATAATAATATTACACCACCGACCCTTAATAGAAGTGAAAGAAAATCTATCATTAACAAATTCAACCTATGTAATTGCTGATATTACGTATTAGTTTGTGAATGGAAAGTCCTGTTTCTAGTTGCTAATTTTTAATTTGTTCCCCGTAAAAGAACGTAAAATTTCTCGTCTTGACTCCTCCATTTCCTTCTCATCAACTTCCTGATATCCCGCTAGGTCCAACCTCTATTTCTAAACTCAATTTTTACAAATTTTAACGCGCCTGCTCTATAGAGACTTCTTATATTTCATGTTCCAAATCTCATGTCGATTTTACTTTGCGGAGTTCGTGCCAAGTTATCAGTTCTGATCCGAGGATTCTGCGAACTTATCTGAACAATCTTTTTTTTTTTTTTTTTTTGTACAGGATGAGGTTAGCCTCACACCAAATTCTCAAGCTAGATTATCACCCCTTGTCTGTCCGCGACTGCTTACTCAGTATATTCGCAGCTAACCTCTATATTCCAGAGGTCTTCTCGATCCACAACCTGAGGACGCACCGTGCCGTGGTGACAAGAAGACCACATTTCACGGAAATTAATACAGCTATATATCAGAAATACAACAGGTACTGATTATCCGAACACTGCTTTAAAACACACAGGAACAATCAATATGCTCGGATATATGGATGCATATTTAGACTGAAAGTTTCGATGCAGTAAAAATCATAAATTAGAGACTAGTGTCAGTGTAGTATTACATAAATGCATCGTACGTTTGACTATCCGAACTATTCTTGATGTATCACATTGTTTCGTTTTATAGCTATATAAATTTTATAATACTTTTGAAAGTGATTATACTCTTTACCTGTTCTCTGCCAATAGCAACTGTATGAATTTATAATACTAAACTGAAATACAGAACAATAAAATTTAAAAAAAAACAACGTGATATTTCGCAGAGCATCTTGTGTAAAGGGCGCCTTGTATTCTTCACAGGTTCTGTACTAACAGTCAGTATTTGAATTTATTAAACAAAGCTGGTATACAGGATAACTAAAACCACTTATCTACAATGTGATGTTTCGTAGGGCGCCGTATGTAAAGGGAGTACTGTACCTTTCACGGGTTCTTCGCCAACAGTAACTGTGTGTATTTATTGTACAGAACTGTGCTATGCAGAAGAGTAAATAAAATCGTTCATCTTTGATGTGGTCTCGGAAGGGCGCCTAATGTAAAGGGCGCACTGCAAATTTCACTGATTCTTTACAAATAAAACTGTAAGAATTTATTACAAAAAACTTGTACTTTTATTTATACATCCCGGTGTCCCGGTGGGCCAGCACGGGCCTGGTCATAACACAGAAAGTTCATTTTACAAAACTAAAATAATGAAAAACTTATCTGAAACAAACATTTTAAAAGTCAAGAAAAATTGAAGGGATAGTCATTTCTTTCCACTGAGCAGGCCATGGCTACGAAATCGGGCTTCGAATAGGTAATAGACAACTCTTCCTAAGTGAAAGCAAGGTGGAAGGAAAATTAAGGTATGAAAAATCTTATAGAATACTGCAATACATTTTAAACGACATTAATCTGAAAACAAATTTGATATATTTTGCATATAAATTATATCTAGACTTGCAGATTTTAATGTCGCAAATATAAAAGTAATTCATTTATTTTAAAATTTGTTAAGATTTTAAGTGTCAAAAACCGGGAGAGGGAAAAATGGTTTATTTTTTAGTTTAATGTTCCTCTATGCTAAAGAAGACGGACGGACAATTAATGAAAGTGAATGATTGTGAAAATATATTATTTTATGCTCTCTCACAGAGAATCTAAACCGGAACAAGAAGAAAGGGTCACCATGAACGTTTGCTTGTAAGTAGGTGTTCCAGATTTCTTGACTAAAATACTGGCTCATGCTATGAAAATTTAACTACATTATATTCATAGTTATGCAGTTAATTCTTGCTGAAATTTCAAAATTAATTTAAGGAAAGGACAACTGACCGAAAGTAATTAATTGAGACCAGATTATGCCTATCAGTTGGATATGGATGACAAATAAAATCGGAATTATTAGAGCGAATCCAGGACATTTGGAGTTTTGGACAATTTCTGGGCGTCATATCATATGTAAATTTGGGACTGTTCCGGCTAAACCGGGACGTCTGAGAGACCTACCCGTAAGCTTGTACTTACGGTTCTGACTGTAATGTAATTTAATAGTGACGTCACGTGCTATATTTATTAATGATTCGTTGTAATTTTACAACACATTTTTACACTGTATTTTTCATAAACCACTTGTAATTAAAATAACAAAATCATGAATTTTATACAACCCTGGTACAAAAAATAATATACATATTTGTGATACAATTTTCTAAATGTTTTAATTGCTTTTTGAAAAAAAATATAATTTTGTTTAGATTAAGTTTCTATTTTGAAACTTCTGGAAACAGAGATTAAACTTCCCTTCCTTTCAGCAGTTACAAGGATATTTTTCGTAAAGTAAAAAACGGGTAAACCAGATAAAAGGAAGTAGAAAAATTATACTCACATCCTGGCAGTTCCACAGAGGTTCAACAAATCGTTGATCATTCTTGTCAAATGTCAAATTAACACATGGCATGTCTCCTCCAACTTGCCTGATTGCATTGAGTGGTATCTTTATCCTTTGCAATGGAATCCTTTAAAAATAAATAATGTTTAGTGAGTAGTGTGAGTTAATCAGTTGAACGCTGATGAATCAACTAACTGAAACTGAAAATTCTGAATATTCTATTACCAAACTACTAATTGGTATACGCATATTTACAGAGAAGTATTAAGGTTTTTGGGGTCCTGGAGATGACTACTTCAAGGGGGCCCTATGTTACGAATGATTCCAGCGCATATTTGTTGCCTTCCACAGCTTATCGAAACACTGAGAACTTTGCTGTAAGATAACAATTGTACACTGAAAAAAAGGGCTTGGTCAGGAATACCAAATTTGTTTGGTCAGAGCATTTGGTCAGTTTTTTTGGTTAATTTAACCAAAATTTGGTCATTTTGACCAAACGTGTTTGGTCATGAACACTATATTTTTTGGTCAGAACATTTGGTTGATTAATTTGGTTATGCGAACCAAATTTTAACTGATTTGGTAATTATTTGGTTTTCCTGACCAAAATGTTTAGTTACAACGTCACATGTGTTTATTTGCATTCTGTGTAAACATTTCGATTACGAAAGTGTGGATCGCATTAGCGCTTTATACCGTAAAAATAAAAAGGAAAAGAAAACGTAGGGCAACAATCATAAGGGACATGTCTTGGAAGTAAAAGAACTGTGTGTAAATGAGGTTGGTTTGCACTATACAACTTTCTCAACGAGTAATTTTCACTTTTCAACGACGTAATGGATGCCTATGTTATAAATTTATTAAGAAGCTGGAATTTACCGCAGCTAATCGACATGTTTCAAGGTAAGTGTACTTTTTCGTATATAGGCTATTAATTTTGCTGTTAGTTCATATGTACTTATTCTATTGGCTGTAAATTTGGCGTATCAAATACACCTTTGGTAAACTTTACAATGCACGCCCCAGCTGCGCATCGATATGTAGAACCGCTTTCAAAGGGTGTAGAATAGAGTAGGGTAGGGTACATTAGAGTAAGGTAAGAGTAGGAACGGGTTAGCTTAAGGTTAGGGAATTTTTAATCCATTTTCATAGAATTAATAAAGAGGAATTTCTCGCTTCAAAGTGAGTACCGGTATACCACCCGGAGCGGGCATTATTAAGTTAAACCTAGGCCCTTACATATAGATAAGGGGGGCATTGACGACACTAGAGCAGGGTATAAAATTGCAGGGGCAAGAGTTGGGGTAATTTCTATTACCACTAGATACTTCCGGAAAGGGGTAAATAAAGTGACACTAACGCTGGTAGTTTGCAAAATAAATTGGTGCATTTATAGTTTACAGATGAACAAAATTCTAAAGTTTACGGAAGAAATATGGTGTATTATTTAGTTTCTCCTCCAGATCACTTGGTATTGACTCTGACTTACTTGGTAGGGGTTACCATTCGTTATTTGTAAATATAAAGTAGTCATGAGTATAAGTACAGTGCGAACGTATAGCATAAAAAACTACGCATAAAACACTAACCAACTTGTGCTATATGGACACGGAAAACCATTTATGCTATCGAACAGAGTCAGAACAGAAGCGTAGCAGCGGGGCCCCGACAGTTAAAAACGATTTGCGTCCGTAGGGAGCAAACGCGTCAGCGACGGTGGGTATTCGCATAAACGAGGTAGTTAACAACAGCTTACTCTAAGTCACAGTACTGGGTCCTGAGCCGTCGATGGATTTGGGAGAGATACTAAATGTCATCCGAAATATAACCTAAAGCATAATTTTGAAAGAACATTTCATGGAACCCAAATATAGAATCCTTACCTTTGAAATCGATATTTCTCGTGACATACGCTGATAAAAGCGTGCATTTAGGGGGGCGCGGTGGCTCAGTGGTAGAGCGTTCACCTCTGGTGCTTGGGGTCCCGGGTTCGATCCCTCCCCCGCCAAGTGAACTTTGTGGTGGACAAACACCGTGCTCGTGGGTTTTCTCGGGGTTCTCCCGTTTCCTCCCACTTTCTTCATTCCACCATTTCACTCATCTCTCATCATCACCGTCTCCTTTAGCCTCACCGGCATAACCGTGGGACGTAAAACTTAAAGATTTCATTTCATTTTTTTTCATTTAGGTGGGCACTAAAAAGCGCGAATGCTATCTAACAGTCAGGGCAAAGCAAATTTGGTGGGCCGAAGCAGCATCGCAGGGAGCGGGCACGTCAGTGATGCTGGGTATACGCGTAAGTAAAGATATGAAAAGAAGTGGGATATTGCAATGATACGAGTTTCAATAGCACTTGTCATACTTTGACACTAGTAACGCTCCACTTGTAAACGTAAAATTCAGCTTGTGTACGCTATGTCATATTTCTTCTGTAAATTTTACAAAATTGTGCTTCCGTAACATGAACCACTATCCCCTCCCTATATATATTCGAGTGTATACTTCTTATTAGGTAACTTCTATTACGTATTCGGAAAATATTACATTCTTCAAAGCATTCAGAGAATAGTGTATTATCTCCAAAAGATAATTCTGCGGTTTGGAACAAAACGACCAATGTCAGAAATTGCAAAGAGGAGAGAGAGAGAGAGGAGACAGGCTATGATTTCTCCATAGAACCTTTCCTTGTTTGTTAGAAGTACATAAGTCGTTGAAAACAATCGGTTAGCATTAGACTTATTGTTATCCATAGGTACTCGTTATGCACCAAATTACAAAATTATTTGCATGAGTTAAAAATGCTCTTAAATTCTTGTTGTTGCTTCTATACCATTGTAACTTTTACAGTATGAAGCTGAAGTATGAAGTTACCATGAACATTTTTCTCTTTAGCTTTGCCCAAATACACCCATTTCTGTAAAGCCCAAGAAAAAAAAAACTGGGGTGAGCAACTTCCTATACTCTTTGTGTGGCACATGATCGCGTAACATACCAAATTTCGCTTGGTAGTGTAATAAAACTTAAATGCTTTCACCATTGTATAATTCTTTTTTGATATTCAGTAAATATCTGGTTAATTATGAACTTTCAATCTACATTTCAGAACAGGAAATCGACGAAGCAGCATTTAATTCATTAACTGATGAACTAATTACTCAGTTAATTCCCAAAATAGGGATACGTGCAAAGTTCTTAGCAAAATTTAAGGAATTTGTAGAAACAAACACAGTTGAAATTTATGATGTGCTAGATGACGGTTCTCTCTCATTTGCTTCACCATCAGTGTCAACGCCAGATGACTCAGTGTCAGTTCGATCTGAAACTACAGAAAGCAGTTGTTCCATGCCAGCACCAACTAAAAGAGGAACTGATACGATGCTGAAACGAGAAACAAATTTCTCTACAGAGTCTCGGAGTCCGAAGCTCTTCAAGCTGACAGATTTTGTAAGTGTTCTGTCTTTAGTCACTTGAATATCAATTGATACAGTGATACTTATGCTGCACATATGAACTGTGCAAATGTGATTCATTATCAGTCGAAATGTAAAAGATTTTTGCGTTCACTTTTCAATCTGGTGACAGCCTGCGTGTTATTTATTCCATCTTTGTTGGTGCAAGTAACTTTTCTCGGGATATCAATCACGTGTTGTGCTCGTTGTCCAAAGTTTCGAGAACAGACGTTGTTCTCATCATCAGGGTCAGTATCATGAGAACAATGTCTGTTCTCCAGACTTTCCACAACAAACACATCACCTGGCTGATACCCCGAGAAAATTTATTTGCATCACGATACGAGGAAAGCATCAGATGCATTCAAAGAGTTTTTGTAACGTCCCACGGTTATGCCGTTTAGACTAAAGTAAACAGATGATTAATGAAAGTGAACGTTCGCAAATGTTTTTGTGCTCACACCGGGAATTGAATCCGGACCACATACATCAATGATACACCCGTTATCCACTAGAGTAGCTGGGAGGGCGAGGAGATTGGTATTCAGTTATATTTTTGGTTATTTCAATTTAAGCGAAATGACACCACAATATGCAGGATCTTTAAAATTGTAAAGGAACAGGAGGAAAAGGTGCAAACCTTAAAGGTACTACCTCAGTATTTATTAACTACAAGTGAAAATACCCGGATTCGATTTCGTATAAAATTTGATCTAGGTAAACAGCATCTCTGCTCTTATGTTCCTAATCATAATTCGTTTGTATTTATTCCGTCTCCTTTAGCCTATGAAGCTAAATCAACTGTTGATATATGGTCGGGAAACATTTGACAAGTACTTTTGACGAAAAAGATTTGAATGAAAAAATCTTCTCGATTTTCTTAAAAAAAAAAAAAAAAATGCGTTTATCTATAAAATGTATATTTTCTTGGAGTTAGTAAAAATAGATCATACTAAAATACCAACTTTCGTTTCTTGTCACGCCAGGTCTATACACTTTAGTATTTGTCAAACAATAAACCGAAAGATTCGTGTATATAGTAATGGTGTCATTTCATAAGCGTCATTATAACAATATTGCAATTTTAGAGCTGCACAGGGCTTATTTGCCTCCCATGACATGAATATAAGATATAATTATTAAATACTATGGAATTATTTGAAAATTGTAAAACTATAATTTTAGTGATAAAATATTAAATCCCAAACCAAGGGAAAATGTATACATCTCGGATTTAGCCGCATGAGCTCTAGTTTAGGAATATGATAATTTCGTGCAGTGATGTGTATGTAGTAGTGATTATTTGCGCTTATCACATTAAGGAATACATTTAAACGTTCCGAAAGGCCACGCATATCACCATGACACTTTTCCTAAAAAAGTAAAAATAAAGCCTTCAATTGCTCATGGAATTGTAAAAAGTGTGAAGTTGCTATATATATTAGATGTATGTGTTTGTAAAGTCGAACACTTCTGCTTAGTGACAGCATAATGTTTATAAGATATGTGCAGGGTCCGTATGTTTTCTTCGCATATGTTGCACGAATACAAATACTTCCTACGCTTATGCCATGGGAACTAACTAGAAGAATAATTCTTTCTATCGAACCTCTGGGTTCCGAACGGCTGTAGTGCGTTCAAGACATCCCCACCGGAAATTGATCTCGCTACACGCAAACCACAGTTCAGAACTTGTCCGAAGCAAAAATACGTGACCTTGTGAACATAGTAATCATGTTTGAAGTGAAAACAGCAATGCTGCTGTAAACTCCTCGTAAGTTAATGTCCTTAGTTTATAGAACAAACAGACTTAAATGTATTGAGGGACATTGTATATTTTAAGCAAAATTGTGTTTCTTTGAATATCAATCACTAATAACTTGTGGAAAGAATACGTGAAAAGCAGAAATTATCAGTTTGATTTCTATTCATAATTATTATTCATTTATTTATTTATATAGTTATTTATTATTAAATATGGTTATCCTTCAACAGAAGTTAATCAGCAATTAATTTATACAGAAATGCAAAATTGAAATTCTATTTCAGTGATTTCGATTAAATGATCTTGAATAACGTAATCGTACATGTAATGCTGTTTGTTTTTTTCTCACAATCTTGAGACTTTTCTAAAACAGAGCTTAACAGGCAGGAAAGTTTGCAATGAATACCTTCAAAACAACAAATTGTCTGCTATTACTAGGAAGCAGTTAGTTACAATATTAATTGATCATTTTATGGAAATGAATGAAACTCTTTGCAATGAAATATTTCAACATTTGGCATTACAGATAACTGAGCTGTTTCCAACGGAATGTCAGGTATGCATATAACTAACGTTTCAGTTATTATATAGACACTTTATTCACATAACTTTCAATCTATGTTACTACTGGACATTTGAATAGCATAACTTCGACCTTTTAACGTGGGAGAATGGGTTTGACGAGAACTTGGAGAACTATTGAAGCAAATAAGGTGGGGAAGGAAATAAGCTGACTTTATAGGGTAAAATCGTAAGTTGTGCTGGAAATCGTAAGTTGTGCTTTGTAATGTTACCAGTCTATGTGACAATGAGAGAAAAATAGTTTATCTATTCCACACCACTCCCCCAATATATATATATATATATGCGAGAATACCCCATGCAGAATTGAGGGTTTGTTTGTAGAAAACGTATGCTATACTAAAAGTAGAACATCACATAGAAGAGTATAAATATGATAAATTATTCTGTAATTGTCTGAAATGTTTTTTTTATATACATAATTTCATTTATTAAGTTTATAATTCTAAATCTTACAGTAACAATGTCTTTTTTAGGAAGTGTATTATATTCCACCGAAGTCACAAAGTCCAAATCAGAAGATTTCAAAAGGAAAACTCGTTGACAAATATAGAAATACACGCAAGTCGTTAAGAAAGTTTGGCGTTGTTGCAAAGTCACGTGCTGGTCCGTCAAGAGAAAAGCGTGACACTGGAACTTCTACACTAGATGGTAATGTTTAAAATGTAATCTAGTAAATGATTTATTCATCTCTGATCATACTTTTAAAAATGAAAGGAAATCTTTCAGTTTTACGTCCCAGTTATGCCAGGTAGACTAAAGATAATGATAATGATGATAAGAAATGAATAAAGGGGGAAGGAACGGGAGAACTCCGACAAATCCACACACACGGTGTCACTTAGCGCGATTTGGAATCAAACAAAGTATCTCACACGTCAGAGGTCAACCCTCTACCACTGAACCACCGAGGCCCCGATCATACTTTAAAAACTGCCAATGATTTACCTATTTTGTGCCAGGGTTTGCAAGAACCATGTTTTAAAAAATGGTTTAGTTTTATTTTCCTGCTAATTGAACGTATGGAACACATTAATATAAGTCGATACTAACCTGAAAGTGTTCCTGTAAGATTAAAACGTGGTTCTTCAATGTTCATATGTATTTCTGGCAAAAATATCGTGTGCCTTTCATCAGGATGGCTCAAAACGTAAAGTGTATATGCGTTCAAGCTGAGTATTTCAATAGTATAAGGTAATAATGGGACTGTGTAGATATTGTTACTGTTTACAACATGAAACTACAGTAGAGAAATTTTTCACCTACTCTTCAGTTAAGCAACCAACTAATCTATTAAGGATTAAATAGTGCACTAAATTAATCGATACTTAATTTCTATGTGTTTCTATTTACAAGACTGAACAAGTCCAAATTTTGTATGCTTAATCTTCAAATCCTTCATTACAAGAGTTACTTTGTTGATAAGAAATCATAAGTAGCATTTATTACTAAATATTTTTGCGACTTTCTTCGTCGTAGATAGTCATTATACTTATATAGTACCACTATTACGTTATACCATTGAAGTACTAAGCTAGAACATGTAATTTACATCAGTTCTACATATTTGAAGAATTAAACCATTCTGATGAAAGGCATTCGATATTTGTGCCGGAAATATAGATTACCATATGAAGGCAAATTTCAAGTTCAGCTTCACAGGAACAGTTCCAGGACTTTTTTTTTTTTTTTTTTTTTTTTGTAAATATATTTCTTTCTTTATTATATATTACATATGGATATAAATACTTGTACAGAAGACTTATGAAAATATAGAATCATTTTAACTGATATTTGAAAAAATATAGGAATTTATTTATTGAGTTTTTAATGTAATGCAGATCTGTTTGGTAAGTTTATTCTTCTCTTTCAGAATGTGGCATAGATATTGAAAACAGCTTAGCGTGGCTAAAGCATAGTGTCGAGCCCTGGCAGGAAGTACTTGATCACTGGAAGAAAACGTTGAAAGTTCGATGCAAGTAAGAGGGCAAAACTGTTCATGAAATAATTTCAACTTGGCCAGCATTGAAGCAGCCTTTGGGATATACATTGGTAAGATTCATTTAATTAACCTGCATTCTGTTTTACTACTAAGGACTGTGTTGTTACTGAATAGGCCATAATTTACAAGCATTGAATTATTCTTTGGGGCTGAGAACACTCATACAAAATCTTTTGCTCACGTCCAGAAGTTGATTTTTTCATAACGTACTTTTTAGAACAGAAGTTTTCTTTAAAATTGTGTCGCGTTTGACAAGAAAATAGTAAAAGCCTTCAGGATAGTCATACTGAATATTGAAATGACATATACTAGTGTAGGTATTTGTATGTGTGAGCTAATAGACCTTAGTTGTCATAAAACCATAATAAAAATATATATAAATGGTGGACATGAATTACTTCCTTGTCCTCTTATGTAATATCTGTTCATGAATGTTGAGATATCTTGAAGCAGGTCTGAACTGCCTGTAGGTTGGTGGTTATCGGTTCGATGCCCGGTAGGTGTATAATTTTATAAAAGTAATTCAGATTCAACTACAAACTATAGATTCCTTCCTGTTTAGCTCCGGTGATGAAAGAGGATAGAGGCAATCAATGAATCTGGAAAGTTTTTGCAGTTTCCTTTTCAAAAAGTTAACATTTTGCATTGTATTTAGATTGCATATTAAAAGAACTAAAACATGTCTAATAATCTTTTTTGCTGGTTCTTTATAACATATTCATCCACATGCATGTAACACAAAGTGGGAAAGGATTAAGTTCAGTTTATTAGCAACTCGATCTTCCTTTGAACAACTAGATGAAAAGCTCAATCGCAAGTCTGAAAACAAATACTCTAAACCTAAAATTATTGTTTCCATTTTTAAGACGCATATGATTACGTGGCCATACATTACGAACACGTGCACTGACTTTACCTTGCAATGGAAAGGAACGTATCATATTCAGTAAGATAACAATTGAGAACTGAGTTCTTACAACACGATGTCACTTGCTCATGAAAGCGAGATCTCAGAAGAACAATACTTACATGACTGATAAACAATCTTTCTTGTGATTGCGTACCAACCAAGCATATACGTACAGCAATAGAAACTTTGACGGTGATTTTTTTAAATGCATGAAGTACTTTTCGATTCAATAAGTCTTTTTCTTTTACTCAGTAGATAGCAAATAGTGGTTTTATTGTCTGATAAACGCTAACAATATTGTAGAATTTTCTTCACTTTGTCCTTTGACAAATTAATATGAAACCCTAGCGGCCTTATTTCAGAAAGTAGAACCTTGGCTTTACATTCGGAAGCTTCCGGGCTCAAATCCGGTCATCGTGACTGAAATTTCCGTGGATTTTTCCTCAGTCATTCCAGCAAATACCGGGATGGTACCTGTAATATTAAGTCCAGATCAATACTTTCCCCATCCTTGCCTAATCTATCCGAGTAAATAGACCTTTGTTTACATTAACCTATATAACCAAAAACCATTATAACACGACGAAAGCCCGTGATGCCACAACCTCAATATGGGTCTAACTGGCAATTATCGTCAATGTAACATCTTCTTGCACTACGTTTCTGGCTTTTGTGGTCTACTTATTTAAGCTACCAGTAAGTCAATTTCCTCAAGATGTTGGATAACACCAGAGGAAAGCAGGTTGAATTTGAACCCAAGTCCAAGTCCATAAAAGTACACGCTGTAACTAGTAGTTTGTATTGAAATTGTTACAGTTAAGAAATTTCATTTATGCACGTAAAGGAAGTTGTGATTCTTAAAAATTAATGAAATAATGTTATTAATGTAAATGTTTTACTACAATGGAATTCCATTTCCAGATTGATCAAGATTTCAAAGACTTATATCCTGATCATACATCCTTGTTCGTGAAATGGGATTCTGTCAGTAAAAAATTGGAAAAACTAATGAAGAAACGGCTACATGACGCTCCAGCAGTCGAACTTTTAAGTCTGTTAGACACAGAAAGTGTTACAGAAGGTAATATTATTTTTGTGTTCTTTAATTCTTCCTTTGTTTCTGTTTCATTAACTTGAAATTGTAATTACTTGTATGAATGAAGTAGATTTTTCTATCTGAATCCAGTTTTATTGCAACAAGTATGTGGTAATGATCATATTAATAATTATACATTGGTTGTAAGTAGTAGACACTATACGTACAATATATACTCAGTTGTTCAGCATTGATTCAAAGAGTAGATCTCATTTCTCCAGATAAGCCTCTATTCAAACCGGAAGTGGTATGAATCAGTCGTTTAGGGTTTCAACATTGATCGTTATAAATCAAACATGGTTATTGATAGTTAGAAACTGTTTCCCTGATTCGATTTAGCGTCTCAAGTAAAGTAAACACATTAACCGGTGTTTCTGTACAAAAACCGAAAATAGTAAAGCTATACTACTACTTCCGGTAAAATAGTGGCATCCATACAGCATCCGAATTTTTTTTTTTTTCTACTGAAACCGGGAGAAGTAAAAACTAGTAGTTATTGTAGTTTCAATTTTGATTCCTAATAATTATAACGGATAGCAGAAATCTGTTTTTCTTATAGACTCAGCGCACGAAGAACAGATTATCTCTCTCTCCCTGTATTGGAACCGAAAGTTATGTGTCTACTACTTGCGGTTTTGTTATTAAATTGGCATAGTTTTTAAGTCTACCATAGTTTCAACTGTAAAACAAAACTCACTCATATTGAGTTACTAATGATTAAAGATATAATTTTTATAACACTGCAAAATAGTTCACTACTAAAAACAAAATGACTTTCATTCATATAGTTCTTTCTTATCCATCACAAACATTGCAGATTTGTTTCAAACCATTAAGCATTAAAATTAATATAGAAAATAATGGAATTGATTCACAGAGCTGTAATGGGTGGGGCATTTGCCACTGCAAACTACTGTCAAACGTCCGGTAGGCATTTTAATCGAAATAGTATATAATTTTTAAGATTTTATATGGAAGATATAATAATGCAGGAGTCCGCGTATAAAAAACAATTTCGGTAAAAATATTTTTTTATTTTATATTCTATTGTATAGTTTTCATTTTTATTTTTAGATACCAGATCCAGTGTACTACTTTTATTGCTTGGTACCCTGTGTAGGTCAACATCACATATAAAAACATCGAAGAAAATTTGGAAGCCAACTGTGAAAGAGTCTCAGGATAGTTTCTTCTGTCATGTTAATGTAAGTAAAGTATATTTTATTCTATTGATTGATCATGGTCAGCCAGATCAGGTGTCAACTACGTATGTTTTGTTAAGAAAATAAAGTTACGTCTTTTTATGGATCTGGCATGGGCATGAATAATATGAGAATTAGATCTGTTAAATCAATATTTCGGTGGAGAGAGGCAATGAAAATCTTAAGAGGGGCAGAAGCGGGGTCGCACTTGCTATTAGCCAACTAGGCCCATGCCTGGAGTGCAACATTTAAAAACTATTGAGATAAACTCTCACATTTCATTTCAAACTCTTTATAAACATCTGATTGGCATTATATTTCATACAGAAACATAACTTAGTTTATTCTTAATTTCAAATAACGTGAGGACGAGAGAGAAAGAAAGAAATGAAGTGAAATTTTTAAGTTTTACGTCCCGCGGTTATGCTGGTTAGGCTAAAGGAGACGGTGATGATGAGAAATGAATGAAATGGTGGAATGAAAAAAGTGGGAGGAAAGGGGAGAACCTCAAGAAAACCCACGAGCACGATATTTGTGCACCACAAAGTCTACACGGCGTGAGCTGGGATCAAACCAAGGACCCCAACCACCGGAAGTGAACGCTCTACCACTGAGACACCGCGCCCCCGAGAGAGAGAAGTAGATTATTATCCATTGCTGGCTATCCATAATTATCCAATTGTATCGGGCGTGGACGAAAGGTTCAGTTTTCTAGAATACGTAACACAGTTCGTAGTCCGACTGGGATTTTGGGGTATGCTTGGAGATCACACAGCGAAGGTTCAACAACTTGTTTATTAATAGAGTTGGTCTTCTTCCCCTATCTCCGATCATTAAGTTCGGAGGACTGTAGCGTAAACTAAAGTAATTTGTGCCTTTCAAAGTGGTATGAAAATGTTCTCGCCAATAATTCTCCCCCCCCCCACACACACACACTCTTCAAAGACACACGTTGGAAAGAAAATTAAGGTTACGCCAAGAACCCTGTTTTCGGAGTGTGAAGCTGAGCTACGACGTTTCATTACATGTGAACAAATACGAACTCGATACATTTATTTAATAATAACCAAACAGTGGCCGCGGTGGCTCAGTGATAGACCGTTCATCTCTGGTGCATGAGGTCCCGGGTTCAAACCTTGCTCCAACCAAGTGAACTTTGTGGTGAACTAACACCGTGTGCGTGGGTTCCTCGAGGTTCTCCAGTTTTCTCCCACTTTCTTCATTACACCATTTCATTCATTTCTCATCACAGTCTCCTTAAGCGTAGCCGGCATAACTGTGGGGCATAAAACTCAAAAATTTCATTTCATTTTAATAACCAAAATCACTTACTGAGCATAAATGTGATCTATTCTATATTCTCTGTTGGTAAATGCTAGTGAGGAAGTTCTTAAGTCTATTTGAGGACAAGTTGTCGAGTTTTCGTAATTTAGTAGCTTCTGTCCTTGTTTGAACGTATCGTTTTTGCAGTCAGATATAAATAGCTTTTGAAAACCTTTGCAGCTTTTAAAGCATTTAAGAGCTTTTAAAACTTTGCAGTATTAGTATTACTTATCAATTTGTTAGCTTCAAAATAACATATATTTATAGGCGCAAAATGCATATGTCATTGTAAATGTACAATAAATAATGCTTCAGACTATTGAGGAAGAAGAAGTGTCTTTGTTCTTATATGTAAGAAAAATTATTTAAGTATGTAACATGATCAGTTAACCTCTCTCTGATTCCAACAGGTAATGGGTGATGTTCAACCTTTCATGGAAACGAGAGACCTGCAACATTCGTTGAGTGTTCGTTGTTGGCACTTACGGAATAAGGAGCTGCTTTACATACAGCTACGTTAAATAACTTTCGTCTGCAATATAGATTTTTGTGTTTCCTCCGAAAATGAACTCTAAGTGATTTGGCCCCTTGAAATTCGCGAAAACAACCTTCATCAATACATCTAAAGACTCCATTGAAGGATATTCTGTGTTTGAGCTTTAAATGAAGGATAAGTGTTGCTACTAGCATAAAATTTGATTTGCAAATTGAACAAACAGGCATTGTTACAAACAATTCCATATAATTCATTCAATTACGTATAACGCATGGTACTGAAATAACATTTGTTTAGAGAAACGTGATTCAAGCAAGCATAAAATATCAGTAGTTGTATCTGTTTCGACCACTATTGTTTACAGATATTTCATATCAGTTAAAAAAAAAAAAAACAATCATATCCAACAATAGTGTATCGTCTGTTTATCGTGAGGAGTACTTATGTCATATACAACTTTTTGCAGAAGAAGCCAAAGATGTTCCCCTTCCTTAGGGAATTCTGCGTTAAACACAAAAAAGTTTTAAAACATATGTCCACACCCTTGAGCACGTTGTCTAGCTCAGTTAAGAATAGTTTATAATTTATTTGAAAGATCTTCAATGCTGTTTGCTGGGAGTAAATTTATAACTTTTCTCACAGTTTTTTACCTTTTTTGTTATAAAGATTTATATTTGGCCTAAAAATGTTATTTTATTTTCACTAACCAGTTGATACATGTTAATATCATTGTTTAATTTTGAATAGATTTATATTTGGCCTAAAATGTTACTTTATCTTCAGTAAACAGTTAGTTTCGTTATGTAATTTTGAAAAGATTTATATTTGGCCTAAAATGCTATTTTATTTTCAGTCAGCAGTTGATAAATGTTAATATCATTGTTTAATTTTGAATTTAATATTTTTGTTTAATTTTGAAGTCTGTATGGCTCAGTTGCTATACTCAGTTATAATAAAATTCTTGTGTAGAAAAGTATTGTAAGTACATGCTTTATATCCTAAATTCGTTCTATTTTTCTCCTAAAGTTGATTTATCACTTTGTTCATATATGTGTGTACATGTATTAGAACTTCATGAAAATGTACATGTATTCATGTACATGCATGCTATTCTAGGAATAAACCGACAAGCCTCGAATATGTGTTCAGGACCTCAGTATAAGAAAACCAAGTTTATTTGCAACTTTGGTCGGAAGCGCCTAATTATGCAGATGACACAAATTTAAGATAATTTAAGACATACAAGAGTGAAGAAATGCGTCTGAGCCGTGACTCGAACCCGGGATCTTCGTCTTACCATGAAGATGTGCTACCCAGTCCGCTCTCGGTAACAACAATACATTCTTTCACTCTTTATAACGATGCTGTTCCACAAGGTGGAAGAATGTATGGCTGTTCTGGGAGCGGACTGAATGGTGCAGTGGTAGCGCATCTGCATGGTAAGCGGGAGGTTCCAGGTTGGAATTCCGGTTCAGTTATATGTTTTTCAGTCTTTGTATATCTTTGATTTCGTGCCTACAAAGGGTTTGGTGTGACAAAATTGGTTGTTTTCTCAATTTATCAATATATTAATGTAATTATTTAAATTGATCGTAGGATACTACATTGAATAAAACAATCGAGGAACTTTGCATACGGTTGAGTACCTCGATACGAGAGGGTTGTTTTAATTTGATCCGAAACGTTTGATTACGGAAAAGTAAGTATGTTCTACTTACCTTCAATTGGCCTCATTTCTGTAATTAGGCTTTTCCAACCGAAGTCGCAAATAAACTCTTTACTTATAGTGAGGTTCTGAACACGTGTGCGACGTTTCTCGGTTGTTTTATTCATTGTAGCCGCTCCTGCGAACAATTCTACTGATTATCTTAAATTGGCCCCAGTTACGTAAATATGTATTTCCGACCAAAGTCGTAGATAAACTTTTTTCTTGCATTAACATTTTAAATACGTATGCGAAGTTTTTCAGCAACTAGTTTCTAATTTATTTGAAAAATCTTCAATGCTGTTTACTGGGAGTAAAATTACAGCATAAGTTTGCTTTAAGTTCTTTACGGTTTTTCTTGAAGTTTTGCATTTGATCTAAAAATCTTACTTTCAGTACTTTAACAGATGTTAATATCATTGTTTAATTTTGAAGCCATTGACTCAGTTGCTGTTTTTTTTTTTTTTTTTTACTATTATTATTTACAGTAAAATGATTTTGTAGGAAAATGTTGTGTGTAAATTCTTTATATATTAAATAGTTTTATTTTCCTCAAAAATTGATTTGAAACTTTGTGTACATATACATAGAATTTTAAATTTACATGTATTCGTGTACATATTTCGTATGTTGCTTCAAAGTGTATATGTAAATCTTATTTGTGAAGACGTTCTTAATAACTAGAAGCAATAACTTCTAACTTTATATGTGGGTTACCGCAAAAGTCATGGCAACTTTTTTTTTTCCTTTCTTACGAAAATGGTCACGCATCAAAAACTTCTGAAATATCCAAATGGAAGGTTAGCATATACGTAAACGTTACATGTAAGGAATTGTGTAAACATACACATCTCCATCAGAATATAGCACGAGAGAAAAAAAAGTAAAAATAATTGTTCGTATTATGGGATGTGTATTTATATCCAATTTATACGTAATATTTACATATGTATTAACTTTCCATTTGCATGTTTAAGAATTTCTTGCTTTGTTACCATTTTCGTTAGAAAAAATTTCCCATGAATTTTGAGATAACCCTCGTATTATTTTCAGTTTAGTACCTATAGCAACAGTATTTGGTAATTGCTACCAAATGGTTTGGTCAAATTCACTAAATACGGGTTTAGTATTTGCAACCAAATTATTTGGTTCCATGAACCAAATTTCGTTCATTTTAACCAAATTTTTGGTATTCCCAACCAAATTCTACTTGTTTGGTCATTATTTGGTCAAAATTACCAAATGCATATTTGGTACTGGTAACCAAATAATAGGTTCCTGCAACCAAACAAATCGTGACCAAACGATTTAGTGCTGGTGACCAAGCGTTTGGTTGGCGCTATATTGACCAAACGATTTGGTACCCAGGAACTATTTTTTGGTCAATTTGACCAAACTTTTTTTTCAGTGTACGTTTCAAATTTAATAGGAGAACATTTCATCGTGCTTTTCGCTTGTTAAGTAATTTTTCAGAAGACATGTTGTTAGGGAATGACATTTTAGTATCTCAGAGAGCCCAGATTGATATGAATAGGAACGTTTTATTGTTAAGGAGATTTGAAAACCTTCTAGATTTGCTCTAAGTAATGATAGAGATATTTCAAAGGAATTGTCACCACAAGCTAATAACTTGGTTTGTAATAGAGGCACAAAATAGCTCATTCTCTCACAAAATAAGTATCGTGAAGACGCTGGTGGAAGAAGACAACTCCAGCGATACCGCGAGCGTAGCGAGCGGGGGGGAAAAAACTAGCTTGGGTCTGAAGTCTATAATAGAATAAGTTTATTGCTGTATTTTAGTATTAAAGAGAGGAATTTTGGGGGGCCAACTAAGCGTGGGGGTCCCGGAGCCTGGGCTGCATTGGCTCCGCCCTTAATCCGCTCCTGCATATATAGAACTGTCTTTTCGCTCCTCAGTTATCAACATCATTACCGGTAACGATTAACGATGGTTCTTAGCCCATTTATTCATATACAGAAATTTTCCTCTTAATTCTTTCGGTTAATATTAATAGTTTGATCTCACAGATTTCTTCTTCAGGTCTCATAAATGTCCATTACCCTGTCTCAGGGCCGGATCTACGGGGGGCAATTCGGGGCATTTGCCCCGGGGCGCAGCTGGTTGATAGCATGTAGGGGGCGCCATTTCGACTTAAGATTAATGCTGATAAGTTTGGAAGGCCGTATGGACGATGATGGGATGGCTGGTGGAATGAAGAAAGTGACAGGAAATCTGAACTGAAAAATGTTCTCGCAGAATTTGGTGAAATTATAACCGCTTCTTCTAATTCATAAGTCAAATCAGTTGCCTAAAACTTAATGAAATCAATCAAATATCTGAAATTTGTAATTGATTTAGTATTTTGGGACTCAGTTTTGCATGAAATAAATGGAGTTAAGAAACAAATACAGAATAAGCAGAGTTTCTTTCAGGGGAAAAAAAACGTTCCTTTGGGGCACAGTTAGTATTCAGAGATGCACATATTATTTTCTCACGGTACTATTCTATTTATTATTATATTAACTAACTAACTAACTAACTACCTCTATGACCTACGGAACCCGGAGGTTCAATACCACGTTCACAAAAGCTTTCCACTGACTTCTGTCCTTAGCCCACTGGATCCAGTTTCTACTTTGTATTCCTATTTCTGTAAGGTTCATCATCGATACTTTTCAGTGGAAAAAGGGATGAAATTTGAAAGTTCCAAATCAGGGTAAGTAGACCAACGTAAAGGGAAAAAAAGTGTAAAATTTTCCATATAATTATGCGTACAACCCAAACTTAAAATTTCCGTGTAACTAAGCTTACAGTACAAATTTTATGTCTATTTTCTCATAACTTTATGGGTTGATTGTCCTGTGTTGTAAGCGCTCCATATAATAAACATAAGCTTCAGCAATTATTATAGTAGAAACCAATTGATATATGAAGCCAAGCACTGTATTTTTTTGTTTCTGATTTTTCTTTTCTTAAATAACATCGATCGTTTTCGATCATTTTTACAAACCAACTCACTACCAATTTTCCATATATAGAAAGGGCACCCCCCATAAAGAGAATTTTAAAAAAAATGCTAGGATACGTTCTGTTTATTTTCAATAAAGAGTTAATACACTGAATCTCAGCTCCGTAAATTTAACGGTTTCCGAGATACTCATTTTTTTCGCAAAAATTCGGATCCTCACTACCTCCTTAGGATATTATGCACTATAATGAAAGCAATATAACATCCCAGTTTGGATTAAGGCCTAACTATATACCAAAAGTAATTTCATTTGACTTTGCAATTTGACCGTGATGATCAGGCACACATAGTTACATTCAATTTTTTATATAATAATTTCTATATTACAGTGATTCAAAAATGTATTTTTTCCAGTAGTTAGCTCCTCTAAAAACTCACAGATCTCGAAAGCCAAGTAGTAGTGTAAGTCCTATTGCTATTATTACAATTAAAAATATCAATATCCAAAAGTGCCTGAAGATCTTTCACTTGGTTAGATATACTCACCTCAGGTAAGTAGACAGAAACAAATAGAAAAGGAAGGGAAATAAAGGTGTTGAAAGTGAAACGAAGACAAATTTACTGTCTTCATAAGATACTGTCTATAATGCAGTGAGCAGAGTAGGTCAGTAAATCATACTGAGTCGGTAGGTCGCAGTGGGTCATGGTGGGTGGTGGGTCGCAGTTGGTCACGGTGGGTGGTGGGTCACAGTGGGTCATGGTAGATGGTGGGTTGCAGTGGGTCACGGTGGGTGGTGGGTCACAGTGGGTAACATGCACTATACCACGACCCACTCAGAAAACTTGACCCACTGACCCACCGACCCACTGACCCACTCCATCTCCTCCCCATATGACGCTATTGATCTGAGGGAAACGGGGTGGAGAACAGAGGACGTCCAAGATAGAAGAGAGTAGAGGAAAATACGGGAATGGCGATCCCTTATAAGCATAGAAAAGGCGGAAACAAACAAGACTATTCTTTTACTGTGAAATCAAAAATTTGTTCTGAAATAACTTTTGCTCCATTGTTTTTGATGTCCTACTTTTCTTTGATGAAATTATGTCCAACCTTCACCCATAGTAATTCCCACCTTGGCTATGTGTAAAATATAGACTTGCAACTTAACGCCTAATCCTAACTTCATGACCCACTTTTGGATCATTGACAAAAGATCTAATATATTTCAATCAAAAATTTTCTTGTACGCCTTATATCTGGAGAACTACATACAGCGTAACCAAACCCAAACTATCACTTAACTCAGTATGATATGCTTATTCCATAGAAATTTGATTTAGGGGCCGTTCAAAATTTTGTATCCCTGATAGGAGATCCAATATATTTCATTCAATCAAAACATTTTATTGTACGCCTTATGTCTGGAGAACTATATATAATGTAACCAAACCGAAACAATCGCTTAACTTAGCATGATGTGCTTATTCCGTAGGAAATACGAAAACTCGATTTGGAGGCCGTTTAAAAATTTTGTGGCCCCTGATCCAAGATCCAATATATTCCAATCAAAAATTTTCTTGTACGCCTTATATCTGGAGAACTACATATACTATAGGCAATCCGAAACTATCACTTAACTCAGTGTGGTATACTTATTCCGTAAAAAAAAAAAAAAAAAAAAAAAAAAAAAAAAAAAAAAAGGAAAACTCGGTTTAGGAGCTTTCAAAAATTACGCGGCCACGGATCCAGAAACTAATTATTGGCCAAGGTCGCAATCTTTTGATGTATTTTTATGGATCATTCCTAAAATTGTTTAAACACCTCTCAAATTCATGCAAAGTATAACAATTTAATGTATTCATCGTCTAACACAGCGTTTCCCAACCTTTTTCAACTTGCGGCACACTACGGGTCTAACTTGAATTCTCGCGGCACACTCATAGGTATTATTATTATTATTATTATTATTATTATTATTATTATTATTATTATTATTATTATTATTATTATTTGCAAATAGAAAATACCGTCGTATTTGTTTTATTTCATTACTGACCTCCTTCTCACAAAGAATAAAGCTCGATCACTGGTTTTCCTCCATCGTAAATCATTATACTTACTTTTCATTCAAATTAAAAAATAGAAAACAATTCCAATGATATATAGAACTCAGTCTTTTAAAAGATACACTTTCTTTTTCGAAGAATGTATCCTTTCACAAGGAAGATCACTAAATTACGAACGAACAAACAAATCTCTTGTACATCTAAAACAGAATTGCGGTAATTTGTATGAGTGTTTGCTTTGTCGCAAGGATAGAATGAGATTTTAAAATTTCAAGTTACGAAATAATCTGTAACAATAAAGAAACAATAATGGTCATAACAATGATAATTAATACTTTTTTCAACATTAAAAATGAACAGATATGTAACACAGTGTGAAACTTATAATTTATTAACGGTTAATATACGTCACAATTTTAAATATTAATAAAATTCTGTTTTCGAAATACAATCTATGTAGTAGTAATGTATGTACAATAATATAGTATAATTACAGTATTTTTTCATTGTAGAGGTTCATAGTGATGTGAAATTTAAACACATATTTCCTGTCTTGCAATTAGGTTCCTTTATAATTAATAATTTTGTTTTCATTTCCCCGCGGCACACCGGTTGGGAAACGCTGGTCTAAGATGTGTCATACAAACAACCATTATTAATTTTTAAATGTAAAATTAGTGATAATGATATTTAAAAAGAGGCAAAGAAGAATACTAAATAATTTATGTGGTTTGTGTTCTAATGTGCCTAATGAATTTGTTTTGTAATATGTTTAATGAATTTAGTGATATGTCAAATTACTTACTTGATAAATCCATAGCATCCGGCGACAGATAACAGCAAAATGATTAATCCACTTCGAAACATTTTCAAATTTGAAATGTTTGTATGACAGAAATTAATTATAGTATCTTCTTTGGAAAGCAGAGAATCAGTTAAGTAAACTGTACAGAATACAGAATAGTTTTATTTCTCCCTATATATATATGGGTATATACCGCTAAGTTCAACTTGAACCTTGTAACATAATAGTAACCAGGTAGTTGCATAACCGAAGTTTCTGCACTTTTGAGAGGTACATTTTTACCTATGATGATACTCAGTGCTTGAGATAACCTCCATATTGAATTTATAAAAATTACATTTTTCAGTACTCGCGTTAAGGATATTCTGTAGTTTTTAAACATTAAATACTTGAAGTTTTAAAAATTAAAAAAAAAATGTAATTCCAATTTAAAAATTGAAATTATCGCTCTTCAAAAAGAAAGTGAATGATAACGCTTTCTTGTAAATAAATACATTATTATTTCTAAAAAATTAAAAGTACTGTAATTTTTCATATGCCCTTTTTAAAAATTATAAAACACTACTACAGTTTGAAAGAAAGAAAACTATTGAATTGATACTTTAAAAATAAATACATATCGATTATGTAGTACAGATTCTAATCTATAACTAATCTAGCTTGTTCTTCGTTGAAATAAGTAAACCTACAACTCTTAAACACACAAAGCAAACATTCACTGTTTACACACTTCAAATAAGAAGATAAATTATTTTTAAAAAATTCAAAGGAAAGTCTGTATTTGCAACCTCATAATCAGTAGTGTTACTAACCAGAATTAGAATCAAAATATATGACATTTAAGCCCCGGTCCTATTATGCCATTGGATTCTTCTCTCTTTTCTGTAATATCTTTGACTCAAAATTTAAAGTGTGGTTGGTTAGTTAATTTGAAATTTAATATTCCTTTTCAGCACTGAATATATATATATAATGTGCAATTACAGCTCAAAGTAGGATTCGAACTACTCGTGCTCATACCAAAAATAGGACCCAGGTATGCCGCAAACAGTGTTAAATTCATACTTTTGTACAAGGGCGGGTTGTGTTCTAGATTGTAATAAAGCAGCAGTAATCTGTAGCAACAAAACCCGCGACTTGTTATTGTCTGATCGGTTGCAATAACCGACATATTGCCCTTTTTCCTTGTATCTAATTTCCAAGTTTTTATTTAAGTTCGACATTATACGAGAACGCTGTTTGTTAATTAGAACAATTAGGTTAGGGAAAAGAAGAAACTAATTTTCTTTTAAAATATCTTTGCTTTCAAGACTTTTATTTCCGAAAAAATTAAAACAGAAAAAAGCAAATAGTGTATAGATATTCTAGGGTGGGCGCTATATATTCTAGGGGGGCTCAGCCACCCCTTGAACATGCCTGAATTCAACACAGGCCACAAAGAAGGCGCCTACACTAATTGCATGGCCACGAGAGAGTAAAAAATTATATGGTTTCTTCGCAGGTTTTCACTTATTACTGCTTCGTACAGAATGAAATCGGTATACATACATAGTGGTGGTTAGCCTGGAACCTGGGGTATAGCACCCTCCCAGTATTTTGAGTGACAAAAATACTATTATTTATATATTTTTGAAAGTATGTAGTAAGCGTAACCTTCTACGTTATTGCAAAATTTTGAAACATTAGATATAGTTTTAGTTGCAGTTCTGTTACAATGTCAACATCCAACTTAGTCGTAATATCCAACGGGAGGGTATTAAGTCGTAAACTCCAACAGGACCCATGAAAAATTGTAAACTTATGATATTTCTATCATAGTCTGCATTTTGGCTGCTCCCCATCACTTTTTACCTTGTGGATCCGCCACTAGTTCGTTATTCAATTGAAACTAATAAAGCTTTTAAAGGTACAATTCGAAACAAAACCGATAAATATGCTTTTCCAGTGTACATTACACACAAGTAGCCCCGCATAGCATAGTCGCTAACGCTCTCATCTTTGGAGCGAGAGTTCCCGGGTTCGATTCCCAATGGAGACACTCGGTCGAAAATGTGTAAGAGCTTTTTCAAGCCAGCCATCCTGAGTGAGGTTTTGTTTTTTTTCGCTCACGGCAGGCAAATGCCGGGATGATACCTAATATACAGGTCTCAGGTTGCTTCCTTCCTTCCCTAATCCTAGTGAACAGTGAAGTTTTGGTCTTGCAGTTCGTGAAAGAGTCTTGCATGCAAAAGCAAGACCAAGAAAATACATGTAAGACCAAGATTCTTGCGCAAGAGTCTTGGCACAAGTACCGGCTCAGTGGTAGAGCGTTCAACTGTGGTGCATGGGGTCCCTGGTTCGATCCCAGCTTGCGCCATTTGGTTTTGGTAGACAAACACCGTGTATGTGGGTTTTCTCAAGGTTTTCCAGTTTCCTGCTACTTTCTTCATTCCACAATTTCATTCATTTCTCAACATCACCATCACCCTTAGCCTCGGTGCATAATCTTGGGATGTTAAACTAGATATTTCATTTCATTTCAAAATATATTAATGGTGTTCTTCCAAAACTAAAAAGAAATGTAGTATTGAAAATCCGTAATTCCGTACACCATACCTATAATACTACTAATTATTCTTCTTCTTCTACGCCTGTTGCTACAACTACTAATTCTTCTTCTTCTTCTACTCCGCTGGGCTTGGACTCTGTGGAATTTCTCTTTTTTTTTTTTTTTTTTTACTGTTCACCCGTCAAAGGGGTACACCCTTTCTTGGGAAAGAGAGGAGGGCTAAATTTACGGAAGAAAGGAAAGCTATGTATGGTCTATGGGTAGTTTGGGATCAAAGGTGTATTATTTATTAATCTTTATTAAGCATCAATTGTGTCTAGTAATTTCTACATAGGAGATTTCTCGGATTTCAGGATTTTTTTTTTTTTTTAATCTTTATTAAGCATCAATTGATCTGCAAGGTGTAGATAGATCTGCATTCAAGATCATCGCTTGCTGAAAGAAAATTTGACATATACATACATATATAGAAAAAGAAGCGAAAGTGACGATGATGATATAGATGAAATGAAAGAAACGATAACAAAAAATATATAGTAGTTAAGTGTAGGCAATGGGCATGTATCGGGTTTATATGAAATGAAGTGCAGTAGACGAGACAACACTTAGAAGCTGTTAAAGTAACAAATGAGGGTTATCTTCTGTCTCGGGGCAACTCGAGACTAATGAGTGACAAGTGGAGGCCCTGGTTAGTAAGGAAGGATATCACAAGTGCAAAGATGGATAAACGTAGTGAGAATAATGATGTGGATGATATATGTCATATTGTAGTTTGTGAGGATCATTGGCAGGGAGAGTCTGAGAGTACAAGGTCATAAGATGTTGAAGAGGAGTATATATATATTTTGGAGGAACGTCATGAGCCATGTCAAGATGGATAGTATCAAAAAATACAGGATTATCGGAGCTCATGCGCTTGGTGATGTACTTAGTGCGTAGAGACTCTATATGGTGTAGAATAGGAGGAAAGGTGATACGGTGGTAGAGTGGAGCCGTAGGGAAAGGCAGGCGAATACGGAATGCAAGGCGGATAGCGTGTCTTTCGATAATCTGGAGGCGTTCATAGAAGAAGGCTGGTGCTGATATCCATGCAGTGTGTCCATGAGTTAGAAGAGGGCGTAAGAATACTTTGTATGTGGTAAGAATGGTATGAGGGTGCAATCCCCAAGATGTGCCAACTAATTTTCGAATAAGGTTGAGTCTGCGTGTACTTTGTAATTGAAGTTTCCGCTCGTGTGGTTTCCATTGAAGTTTGCGGTCATAGACTACTCCTAGATAAGTAATCTGCTTCGCGGAAGGTATGGTAGTACCATCAATGGTAAGGTCGAGACGATTTGGGTTTCGTCTAATACGTGAGCGTCTTTGTGGAGACTGAAAGACTATTGCTTGCGTTTTGTCAGAATTGACAGGTCAGTTTCCAATGAGTGCACCAGTCAAGAAATGAATTTATAGCAGGCTGTAAAGTTCGATTGATATGCTGTACAGTAGTGCCCAAACATAGAAACGCCGTGTCATCAGCAAACTGAAAAACTTTTACGTTTGGTGGCAAAGGAGGCATATCTGCTATGTACAGAAGGAATAACAGAGGTGATAGAACGGAGCCCTGTGGTACACCACAGTGTAGAAAGATTGGATATGATAGAGCGCTATTGATAGTAATGTAGGCAAGCCTAGAGGTAAGAAATGAGAGGATGAGCCGTATGTAGCACATTGGAAGGCGGAAACGGTGAAGTTTATACAGAAGCCCCATATGCCATACCTTATCGAAGGCTTTTTCCAAGTCAAAGAGTAAGAGACATGAGGGCCGAGATGAATTGTAATGATTGCTAATAGTAGTGGTAAGCCGAAGAAGTTGATCTGAGAGGCTGATGGCAGGTCTGAAGCCGGCTTGGTGAACTGGCAAGAGGTTATAGGTAGTGAGATGGGTATGAAGGCGGTTCACAAGAATTTTTTCGAAGATCTTACTAAAGCACGAAGTAAGTTGAATAGGACGATAGGACGAGAGAGCCTGAGGGGGTTTATTGGGCTTAGAAAACAAGAGTATTTTAGAGACTTTCCATTGAGGAGGGTAAAAGCCGGTACGAAGAATGAAATTATAAACGGAAGCAAGGAAAGTATTGAAGGAAGGAGGTGTAGCTTTGATGAGGCGATATGTGACTTTGTCGAAACCAGGTGCAGTATTTCGTTTAGTGTGGAGTACAGTGCCAATGTCGGAAGAAACGATTGGCTGAGTGAGAGGTTGTGCAGGATCAATGGTATGATTGCAATGAGGGCGTAGTTGCGGTCGGGTAGGATCTGTTAGGCGTTCGATATGTCGGTAAAGCTGAGTGGCAAAATGATGAGGAGGAGGCGTAAATATATCCTGAAAATAGTTAGCGAAGGCGCAGGCCTTCTCGACATCTGTTTGAAGGGCAGACCATGTTCGACAATGTTGTAAGTAGTGCGAGCCTTAGTGCCAGTAAGTTGATGGAATTTCTGCCAATAAACGGAAGGTTTAGATGTTTCTGCAAGTCTATTGCACGTATGGGCCCGGCGTCGACATTTATAGGCAGCTAGATAATTTCGTACCATTCTGTTCCACCGACGATGCTGACGCAGAGCTTCAGGATTTTGAGTGTGTAAGTAGTCTCGAAACGCCTGTCGAGATGCAGTAATAATGGAATGATATTGAGGTGGCACTGGAGGTTTATGAGGGTATATGCTTTTTGGGGGATATTGGCCTCTGCTGCGCGTGTAATGATATTTGAAAGAGTATCGACGACGTGGAGAAGTTCAACGTCCGTGTTGGGAGGAGAAACTCCTCTTAGGGCGTGCTCGATATCGGGTTGGTACGATTGCCAATTAGCTCTCTCATAATCATAATAGTGAATGGGCTCTCGAGAAATTTTTGGTGGTGCCGCACAAGGAACATCAAGAAGAATCGGTGCATGGTCGCTACCAAAAGGAGGCAGAATTCGTATGTTGGATACAGTAAGACTAGAAGATGCTATAACGATATCTGGTGACGTCTGACTAATTGGGCGTGTTGCAGAAGGAAGATCTAAGATTTCTGCCGCAGTGGATTGATTAATAAAATCTATGAAGCGTTGTTTTTCGCCCAGCGATCGACTATGGAGATTGATATCAGCCATGATCAGGTAGTGACGAAAGTTGTTGTCTATATACTGAAAAAAGTTGTGTGGTATCCCTTGACCGGGTCGTACATAAATAGTGCAGAATGTGATAATTCTATTGCGTAAGTAGATTGTAACAACATTATGTTCAGGAAGGTTCATGTGAGGAGGAAGCACATGTGTGCGGATGGGCAGATGGTTATAAGTGCCAATGGCAGTGCCGCCATGTGCTCGAGCTATATGCCGTGGACAGTCAAACCGAGTGAACTGATATCCGGAGAGTTTGACTTGATGAAGTGGGGTAAGAAAAGTTTCATTTAGAGCAAAAGCATGAACTTTTTCCTCACGGAGGAGCTGTTCAAGCATAAGCTTGTGGGTGTTGAGTGAGCGGATGTTTAAGAAGAAAAAGGTATACGCCATAATGTAATAGATCGAAGGCATATTAGACAGAGGTTTCAAGTGATGAGATATGGAAGTGGACTGTGTTCCCGGAATATGTGGCATGGAGCTGAAGATTGAAAAGAAGTTTTGCAGCAGCTGTAACTTGTGATAAAATGTGAGTGCGCAAGAAGGGATGAATATTTTGAAGAACAACTGTTGTGAAGCGCAGAAGATCTTCCACCGTGAGAGGTGTACGTAAAGAATTGTTCGGAAGAGTTGAGGAATCTATTGTACGAATGGGAACTGTAAGTTCTGGTTTTTCAGGTTGTGGTGCTGGTCTGGCGCGGCACTTGTAACTATAGGTTGGATGATCACCAGAACAGGTAAGGCAGTGAGGAGCTTGGTTGTGATTGCTGCAAGATGATGTGGAATGTGGTCCAGAACAATAGCCACACTTTGGAGTATTTGGACACTGAGATGTTGGGTGCTGGTTGTAGGTTTGACAGCGCTCACATCTGATGGGCAGAGGAGGTGAGCGAGATGGTTCTACCCTGTAGCGGCGACGATAGATGTAAGCACCATGCTGTAACAGATCGTCTATTGTGTCCTTAGAATCTGTTAAAAGACGAATCATGTACGTTGGTCCGGTATTGTTTTTAATACGGAGGCACTTCTTAAAAGAGTATTCCTCAAGACGTAACTCTGCTTCTGTTTCTTCCTCGGTGTATTCTGGCGGAACACCTCGAATTACAACTGAGAGCATTGGTGCTCGGCGTGGTGGAGGTTGCGTCTTTTTGGTACTACTAGACAGCGCTTGGAGCTTTGCATTTGGGCCGAATATCTCGTAGGAAGCTTTATTGCGTAAAGTAGTGCCAAACTGGGGATCAATAGATTTTATGATTACCCCGTTTTTGGTCCGAACAATTTCCTGGATATTCGCCCGTGGAAGATATTTGACTATTTGAAGATAGATATGCTTTTCTGTTTTGAATCGAGTGTCAAATCCAGTAAGTAGGAAGTTATACAACTGAGGACGACCGGTGGAGTGTCTAGTATCTGTACCAGAAGTAGCAGTAGTATCAGACGCGGTGTTGGTGCCAGGTGCCAGGATGTGAGGTGGATGGATCGGTATTAGGATGGACAATGTCCATAGCACCAGTATCCATCAATAGTGCTTCAGCCCATGTAGATGGAAGAGGTGAGCGAGAGCGGTTACTGTCATTGTCTGAAGGATGACGTGCGCTTTGCGTGCGAGGACGTTTAGGCGAATTTGAAGGTGTAGAAGCTGCAGAGCCTCCTCGCGGAGGTTTGGGACCACTCCCCTTAGCCGGTTGCGAGTGCCCTCGGGGCATAGCAACCCTCACGCTCTTGTGTACAGCCGACTAGGTAAAGGTAATAGGTAGAAAGCACCCCGTTTGGATAGGTGCTTAGGTGGCCAAACACAGCAATACAGAAAGCTAGCAGCGTAGGCGTTGTCCTAGCTCAGGCCCGTCTACGTTACGTCGATTCTTTCTCGCTATGAAGGCAGGAAACCCGAACAAGTCGGAGGAGCAAGGTATTTACAAAAAACAGCTGTTTGACGTGTGGTACGTCACAGCTGATATGAAGATGTGAATTTCTCATCTTATTAAGGGTGTCATATAACTTTTGTACAGAAAATATATGCGAGAGGTAATTATTTAAAATTATTTTTATTAATTTCCTTTCCAATTTAATAAACAATAATTAAAAACTTAAATACTTTTTTAATTATTTTAATATAATACATTTGAAACAATACCAAGATCCTTGTAAATACAGTGATCTGTTATGTTAAATATTGTTACAAAAAATATGCCGTACTCTTTTTACGAAAGTCCAATAAAAATAGCGATTTCAATGTTGTCAGGTCTAAGTTTTCAATGTTATCAAGTCATAAAAATGTGCTCGTAAAAGAGAACGAATAAAGACCCATTATGTTATTAGTCTTTGCTACGCGTTGCGAAAATAAATATGTGTTCATAGTCTTATATAATTTTGCTGTTATACAGGGGTTGAAGAAAGGAATTGGAAAAGAGGACGAGTACTGTCATTAAAAAAATTTACTATACCTGGTCATATCTCTGCTATGTTAAATATAGTTGGAAAATATGTTCATAGTCTATAATGCTATGTAGCCTTTCTTGTGTAATTTCTGCTATGTTACATAGAGGTTGATAAAAGGTATACCCTTGTTATTGGTTCATAATTTCTGCTTTGTTAATTAGGGGTTGTAATATATGTTCATAGCATCCAACCTCCGTAAAAGAATAATCTCTGCTATGTTATATAGAGGTTGGAAAATAAGTCATACTCTTTTATTAGCTCTGCTATGTTCATAGTCTTATGTCATTTTTGCTATGTTAATTAGGGGTTGAAAAAGTGGTCGTAAAAGAGAACGAGTGCACCCGTAGGCTATGTTACATAAGAGTTAAAAAGGTGATCGTAGCCTTCCTTATTTAGGAGTTGCGTAAATAGTCTCTATGTTCATAGCCTTATTTCATATTTTGCTATGTTAGTTAGAAGTTGAGAAAAGAGAACAAGTACATCCCTAGGCTATGTAAATTAGGGGTGGAAAAAAGTGGTCATAAAAGAGAACGAATACATCTCTTCCCGTAAAAGGATGATATCATCTACTATGTTACATAGGGGCTGATAAAAGCAAACCCCTATAAGTTAACTATACCGAGCTATGTTAAATAGGGTTGGAAAATGTGCTCATAGTCTAATGCTATGTAGCCTTTCTTGTGTAATTTCTATGTTAAAATAGGGGTTGATAAAAGGTACACGCATGCTATTGGTTCATAGGCTCTGCTGTGTTAAATAGGGGTTGAAAAAGTGATCATAAAAGAGAATGAATACACCCCAAAAAGTGCTCATAAAAGGCAACGAGTACACTCGTAAAAAGTGGTCATAAAGAGAACAAGTTTTCGGGGTGTTCAGTTTTCTAGGTTGGATGATACATGGGTCATGGCAGATCGTGAGACACTGAACTATCGAGTATTTCGTCTCAGGATGGACTTTGATTGGTCTAATATGGCCCCTTATGGCCCAGATCTATCATTTTTCTACTACTAATATTTAAACATATTTAAGTTATTATTGGAGTATATTTCATAATGAACCTGTGTATCTTTTAAACATCGACGAATGCCCTTTATACTTATACTTTTACGAATTTACAGGTTTTATAGTATAAATTCTCTAACCCTAAAACAGTCTTCGTTTCTCAAACAATTTGATATTTGAACATTTAGACTTTCCTTCGAATTAAATTGAACTACGGAATGTTGAAACCTTCGTGTCTTGTATTTCAAGGCGGTAACTTCGGGATTTCTTCCCGGAATTTGCTTTGTAATTCATTATACACCGTGTTTCGAAACATCACCGACTTTTGGAAGGTCATTCCTGATACCAAGATAAGGCAAAAAGTATAGACCAACCTAGGTGTACAAATGCTTCCTTTCAGAGTTATAAGCTGTCGAAAACATGAAAAAATAAACTTAGAGGTCAATAGCTCCAAAACTTGTTTGTTCTTTCATATAACATTCTGTTCAGTATTCGGAGCAGAATTTTAGCTGCATGAGATATGAGACTAATAGTTCTATAATCCTCACATCTCTTTGGGTTCGATTTCTTAGCCATCGGTATCATAATCGTTTTCAGAGAGCCTTTTGGCCATTCTCCTGTTTCATATATTTCATTGCATAGTCGGAACAATTCTTTCTTTCCCTTGTCTCCTATATTTTTAATGAATTCGATTGGTATGTTATCTATTCCGGTTGCCTTTCCATTCCTAATCTCGGATATAGCCTTTTCAAACTCATCCCTAAGAATACTAAATCCTTTATCATCCTCGCCTACTTCATTTTCTACTTCAACATTTAGGCTACACGGTCTACCCCTACTCTCATATAAATCTTCAACATATTCTGTCCACTTCCTATGACCTCATTTCTCTCGCTGACTACCTTCCCATTCTTATTTTCTACTGCCATCATAATACCCCCTTGTGTCCTCCGAGATTCCATAGATTTCACCCACTTCCTTGTACAGTACATTTCCTCATATTTCCAAACTCTTTCTAATTCTTCTATGTCCTCGCATTTCTGTTGTAAAACTCTTCCCTCGCTCTGTCTGTTTCTCTTCGTAATTCATTATTTAAGTTTCTGTACATCTTTCTGCCCTCTTCTGTATCAACCTGTTTCCACATCTTCCTCTCCCTCATTTTCTGCAACATCTGCTCTGTAACCCATGGTTTCTTAGCAGTTTTGTGTTCGCGGTAACCTATTGCTTCTTCTGCAGCCTGCTGTAAGCAACGTTTAATATGTTCCCACCGTGCGTTACTACCTGCACCTATTCTTTCCTCGTTTGAACATTTTTCTTCGAATTTTTTAACGAAAG
The DNA here is from genome assembly GCF_964235325.1 of Thermobia domestica. Lineage (NCBI taxonomy): Eukaryota > Metazoa > Arthropoda > Insecta > Zygentoma > Lepismatidae > Thermobia > Thermobia domestica. Next base: position 244,079,797 of record NC_137456.1, on the reverse strand, counting down.
GATTTCTTATTTCCTCGTTTTTCAACTTTTCAGTATTAAACACTTTGTTACCTACTTTTCTTCTGGCTACATTTCTCAGTTGAATATCTACTTCGGCCAGCACAAGATTATGATCAGAGAAAATATCAGCCCCGGCAAGGGTCTTCGCGTTCTTTAAGCTATTGCGATACCTGTCCTGAATCATAACATAGTCTATCTGATATCTTCCGCCGTCTATTGGTGATTTCCATGTATATCTTCTTCTCTTGTGCTGATTGAACCAAGTGTTCCCAATTACTAGTGAATTCTGTCTACAGAAATTCACCAGTCCCTCTACCCTTTCATTTCTTTCGCCTAAACCATATTTGCCTGCGATACTACCTTCCTATTTTTCTCCCACAACTGCATTGAAATCTCCCATTAGAATTATGCATGCACCCTTCTTCTCCCTATCTATAATTTCTTCTATTTTCTCATAATTTTCCTCTACTTCTTCAGTTGCATGCGAAGTCGTCCGAGCATATGTCTCTATCACCACTAGATCCTTCGTTTTTCCTTTAAGTCTTAACATCATAACTCTATCGTCAATTAATTCTACTTGCACGACCTTCTCCTTTAAGCGCTTTCCAAGAATTATTCCTACGCCATTATGACCGCCATTTTTATTACCTGAGTAAAACATTTTATATCCTTCGCTGTTCAATACCCCATTACCTTCCCATCTAACTTCACATACGCCTACTAAATCTAAATTATTTTGTTTCATTTCTTCTTTAAGATTTTTTAATTTTCCTCCCTGTAACATAGTACGTACGTTCCATGTCGCTATCCTAAACCTTTTGCTCTTCCTTGTCTTTCTTTCTCTGTCTGTCTTTCCCCCATTATTACTTTCTCGTCCAATAGTCCTTCCCAATCCATAGCACTATTTAAATCACTTTCTTTGATGTCATCTCCAAATTTTACATGCCAGCGACGCCAGTGACAGACAGTAAAAGTATTTGCAAAATAATTCATTCTATTTCAACGGTTATAAAAATAAATCATAAAAATAAAGAAAGTACTTATTCATTTGCTATTCCACTACTTTTATCCACGCGTCACTTTCTTACAAGCAAAGACTTCTAAACGCTCGATCGACTTCCCCATTATTCGAGATAAAAACCAATCGTCCAAGGCACTCGTTATGGATTGTGAAGTGATTTCTCATACTGTCAACTTCGTCGTGCCAATCTATTTTAGAGACAGGAACCAATCTCCCCAGAAGATCGGATTCGGCCCAGATACAACTACTTATTATGCGAATCAAGCCAGAGTCAGACGCCATAAAGATGCACCAACTCACATTTGGAAGCCATCACACCGTCCAAACCAATACATCATCAACATACACAATATCGAATGAGCACCAAAGATAAGTGCAATTTACAGACACTTACCTTATCCTGTCCCAGGCACGTAGCCAGGATTTCGTGAAGGGGGGGGGTCCGTGACATGAAATACTGTGGTCATCACACCAGGGGGTCGATCATTTTAAACAATTTTATTGGAACATATATTGGTTCGTTTAGCCAGGATTTCGTAACAAGGGGGGGGGGTGATATGAAATTCTGAAGGCCCAGGAGCTTGATCAATCTAAACGACTTTACTATGAACATATGTTGGTTTCTGAGGATATGTTGGTAAATATTTTAATAAACTATGAAGAAATCTCGAGTAAAACAAGTATTGAAAAAGATTAGTCTATACAATATTTACATTTTTTCTCCGTTTATTCAAATATAACAATTTTCCTTTCATTATGACCTCACCTATTATAAAAAGTACATATTCACTATTATAAAAAGTACATACTCAATAATTTCTTGTAAAATATTTTACAATATCTGCGTTCCTTTTTCTGTTGAACCAAATGTTAACAGAACTTTCTTTCCACATATATTTCGTTTTTATTACTCCGTCAACTATTGTCTGTTTCAAATGACAAGTTAAAGGAGCAGTAGAAATTTGTTTTTGGAATAACATGTTTGATATTGCAACGATGCGATGACGAAAAATTCTGATAAAAAGTGTCCACCCTGTTACACAACGGCACTATGCTTTCGGAAGCTTGAAATCTCCCTGACTAGTAGCAAAAATTCTGAGAATTCCGCAACTTTTCTAGAAATTTCAAATTCCCTGACTCTTCCAGGATATATCGCTTACCTCGCAACCATGTATTGCAAGTAATACAAGTTTCCTCATAAGAAAGAGTAACCAAAAGCTTCCTGTAGTTTATTTTTAACGCTGATCCTTCTTTTCCTCATTTCATTTTGTTTCATCCTTCCCTAATTTTTTTTTCATTTCTGGTCTCGAAGGGGGTGGTCCGGACCTCCCCGCTTGGCTACGTGCCTGCCTGTCCGAAGTTCATTTCCATTCTCATAACATTCCCCCATTTACCTTCCACCTACCTAATATGTTTTCTTATTTTGTATTTGTTGAGTCTCATTCAGGCAGTCCTAAACATCACTATTAAATGCAACTGATTTTCGTTGCATGTGATCTTTCAGCAATTCATTCCAATTTATCCTCTTGATTCTAGAAACTACCCTTGAGCTATGTCGGCTGATATTTTCTCTCTGCACAAAAATAATAATCTAGTTCTTGTATAGAGAACGACTTCATATTCGTGACTATACATTTCTAGAAGTAAGCTACTGCACAGAAGAAATGTCTAAAAAGTATGTAGACGACGAATTATATTCCTTTGTAGAATAGTAGCTATGAATAGTTGTAGTTTTGCTAGTAAAATCACACTTCTTGCAGTGAATTCGGCTGTTTTGAAATAGTCTTGTATGTACGTGTTATAGCTAGGTTTTGTTGCTTACGTTTTCTGTAGCTAATGTGTAGTGCTTTCCGTAGTTTGCAGTATGATTGTAGTTATGCATCCGTAAATTAGTTGATTAACAGACTTAAACATTCGGTTCATAACTCTTTGTTAATTCCTTCATATTAGACAATCCATGTGTAGAAGTTGCAGTAAATTAGGCTGAAGTAGAATGCGAAAGGACAAGCATTGTAATGAAAACATAAAACTTGAACTAAGAGATAGATCTTGCTGAATGAACATTGAATAGAAGTATAACGTAGAAAGAAGTATGTTTTACCAGAAGTAAAGTAACCAATATTTGTTGCCGGTGTACTACCACAGACAGCTGTTGGACGAATTCTCCTTGACATCATTTAAAGATAAACGTGAGTTAAATTGCTTTTATAACATACGTAGCATTATTTCCTTTAATCCTTTTAGGATTTTTGATAACTTTAATTACCATGGCGTAGTATCGTCTTCGACCTCTTATTTAGGTTTTATAACAGGTATTTAAGCCGGTTTTTTTTTTTTTTTTATTAATCGCGTCAAGGATGGACCAAAGAACATTCCAAATGCGTTTTGGAACCGGATGGTCAACTTTCCGGCACCAAGTGGAGGCGGAGGGTTGTGACATTTATATTTTTTCTTAAGGCAAATTTCAAAAATAAAATTCACACCTTTGTTTTAACGATATCAGACTGGAATTTTGCATACGGTTTCTGTGTATTTTTTAAACTTTTCTGAAATCCCTACGTAAAACTGGTGTCGCGCCCGAGGGGCGCAAGTGTTCCGAGGGGTGATATTTTCAGAAAAATTTCCGGTTTTTCCCGATTTTTCTGGTTCAGGTATACGATACGGACTGTGAGTGGTACCGTTGGTAAAGGCTCGTTATACTGAAGAAAATGACATTTCATAGGCCAAATAGTAATGACAGTAAATTTTTATTATATATATATATATATATATATATATATATATATATATATATATATATATATAAAGAGAGAGACAGACCAAATTCAGACTCAAAAATTTCTCCCGACCTCAGTTTTCAAGATACAAGAATGAAATTTTGCACACGTACCATGTACCCCTATTTTCAAAAAAATTGCGCATATACTGTAACTCACGACTTTTCGCATTTATTTCGTTTTCCTTACATTTATGGATAAAATTAAGTTATTAGTAAGTGTAGATAATAGAAACCAATCCACCTAAGGAGATATTTTCAAAAAATATAATAAAATAATAAAAATATAAGAAAAATTTTGCTTAGTTTTGTGTATACTAGCAATCATGCTATCGAAGGATTTTTGCAGTAGCAGAGCACGATTGCGCAGGGAATTTCATTCTTCAATTGGTGGAGTTGAATCAACAAACTGAAAGAGGAATAAAGTATTGCATTTATTGGTTTAAACCTAGTGTCTGGATGATCTGCCAAATATAAATTAGCTTCTGTAACAAGGTGTCGTACGAAAATATAGAAAGAAACAAGAAAACACTCGTCTTGAGGTTGGAAGGGATATGCACCATGGCTATGAGCATTTATTTGTTAAGAAAGAGAGAACAAACAGAAAATAGTCTTCGTGGTTAGGTGGGTTGAGTGGCGGACTAGTGGTTCTTATACTATTTTGACACCAGATCGAATCCCATTCCATCCCATTTTTTCTTTTTCACAAAACATTATACGAAGTGTATAATTTTCATGTTAATAAGAACCGAAGCAATATAATAACGAAATAACTTATTGATATTTACCTTTAATGACATATTTATCCAGAATTATGGTACTATTGGTAATAGCTATTGTTTTCAGTTCGTGCTGTTGTATAGCTTGTTCTGTCATTTACTTTTCTTGGAAAAAGAACAATTTTGTCTCCAACAAAGTGTACAGGCAAAAACAGACATCTTAGTACCAAACGTGATTTATCGTGATTTATGCTCTGGAGTCCATCGTCTAGCGCGCTCGTCTACACCAAAACTCATATGTGTATCATTCAGTGCAGACACCTATCCAGGTTTTGTTTTCGGAGGGGGCCCAACACAAATACTCGTAAGCACGTAATTCTAATGTTTTAAAAATATCAATAATAATAATAATGCAACAGTTCTGTATTTCTCTGAAACTTTTTCTTACTTATCATTTATGAACAAACTTCATTGTAGTACGGGTTCGATCCCAGCCCCCGAGTAGTTGTGGGAAAACTAGTCCTCACTCATGAATATTCATGAGTGTTTACTTTTTTGACATTTTAGCAGTTCCTAATGCACGTTTGAAAAATGGATACACCCTTTTACGCATACTAATGACACATAATGTATGCAGGTGCGGCCGGAGGTTGTATAAAGAACATGACACATAATAAATGTTTCCGGTTAAAAGAAATGTTAATTGGATAAGCAGAATACAGAAAAGACCTTTCGGAAATAAAATATGCAGATCACACACGTAGAACAAGGTAATTCATTAATATTCAGCACATGTAACGCGACAGCTGCTGGAGAATATGCTAGAAATTTGGATCGTTGGAATGGGATATCACGTGATGGACGAAGCATATTAAATAGCCAGTGTTTTTAGTGAAAAGGAGTTATAGATTGGTTTTAAAGCATGGATTTACCGAAACCTTTGAATTTTAGTACAAGAGGTGAAAGTGATCTCGCAGAATCATCATCTTTGCCGGGGGCAGAGGTTTTATCCCAACCGGTGGTGAGCCCGCATTTTCCGCCATTGGAAACAGAAGTTACCCCGTCTAACTTGGATGTATTACCGGAAACAAAATTTTCATCCCAACCGGTGGTGAGCCCGCAACTTCCGCCACTGGAAACAGAAGTTACCCCGGCCAACTTGGATGTATTACCGGGACCATCCCAACCGGTGGTGAGCCCGCAACCTCCGCCACTGGAAACAGAAGTTTTCCCGTTACTTGATGTGGATCATGAAATAGAAGAATATCCCCCTACACCTTCACCAACAGTGAGTAATTCCCCGGTGGAGAATTGGGAGTTGGAAGAATTTTTGAATTTGCCATGTGAGTGTACTGTGGAACGTACATCATTGGATTGTATAAAAGACTGTATAATATACTGGAAACCAGACGATATATGTATTTGTTTTGCTTGCGGGTTCGGAGACGGCAGTCAATGGACACACGATTGTTTGGTGTTGGATACGGAATCTCTTGAACGGAAAGCTATAGATGCTGTAACGAAATTTGAAGTTCGTGAAGAATTATTATCAATTTACAGAAAAAAGCATGGACAGCCTTTTGCGATGATATGGAATTTCATTGAACGTTTCCGAGATCTTGTGTGGGACTTTGAATATAGACCCATTCTATTAAAAATTTTACTGGAAAAAGATTATGGGAAATACGTGGACATATGGTAAATTGTTTAATTGTTTGATTTCCTTTTATTAGTAATCATGTATTGTGATAGTGAGAATTGTGGACAAAACATTAGTGAAAATTGTGTGTTAGAAACGATAAGTGTATACTTACGCTCAAATGGAATAAGTGGTATGCAGCATAATCCTGGAACTTTTCTTGAAAAGCACTTGTTGAATGATAAGACTTTAGTAGAACTCTTTGAAATTTTTCATGAACGGCATCGTGAAATTTCAATCACAAACTTTATGTTAAAAACTGGTGAATGTTTAAAAAATACTGAATTTATTGGACAACTTATTCCAGTTGTCATGGAACGTTCGTGTGAAATTTCAGTTTGCCATAAAATGTATATTGTATACATACAGGGATTTAAGATTTCCCCGAATGAATTTGTGATACGTGAATTTTGTCTTACTGCGTGTGATGATACTTTAAATTTTCATTGTTTAGTAAAAGTACCATGCGAATTTAACGATTTACCAATAGGTTGCCAAAAACAAATCGATTGGCTTACAAACCACTTGCATGGCTTGTCATGGTCTAGTAAGACTGGCTATCTCGTATCACATATTCGGAATATTATGTATGATTTTTGTGCATTAGATGCAACTTTCCTTTGTAAAGGTGGGGAAAAAGCCAATTGGATAAAGAAAATCTTTGCGTTAGCAAACGTTGTGGATCTGGAAAGAAAAGGTTGTCCACCATTAGCAGAATTACAAGGTACCGTTTGTAATGAAATTTGTTCATTTCATAAGCAAGTAGAATCAAAATCGGCATGTGCATATCGAAATGCACAACAATTGAATTATTGGTGGAAAAATGAGCGATCCACAACCCTTACTAAGGGCATAGCAAGTTTAATGTTTTCATTGTAATCTTAAAACTATTGTAAGGAAGATATATTTTATGGAGAAATAAAAATATAAAAGTTTTAAAAAAATTGGTATTTATTTATTTCTAAAAAAAATCTACAAACATCTACTTTTTTTCTTTTTCATTATGTTTTCTACATGTTTTTTGACAAGCTTATCATTATTTTTTAATTTTTTATGATTAAACATTGCAATACATTTGTCAAATGAAACACCACGTATCATATAATACAGAAAATATAATACAAAATATCCACACATGATAGAATGATTATCTTGAACTTGTACAGTATTTACAAAATAGAGTTTACAATTCCTTTGTAGGAACTGTTGAATTAGTTTAGGCACACCCTGTGCCAGAGAATCAAAATAGTATCCATGTTTATTGTTATTGATATAGATCGCTACCCAATGGCTACCAGGTAAATCAGACTTGTCCAAATTAATAATCAGTCCTACAGGGTGTTGAACAAGTATAGGTAAACGATCAATGGGATAAATTCCAGTCACAATTGCACCGGTAATACAGTCCTTTAGTAACACTTGTAATAATTGATCACTATACATGTTTATTAGTCTATTTCATCCTTACTTTCCTCCTCTTGTTTTATTTTTGATGGAACATACGTTGCACTATTTGGATTTACGTATAAAACATAACCATAGACTTTTAAGTATTCGGCATATAATAAAGCTTCACGCACACAACACTTAAATTGTCCAAATCTATGTTTTAAATAAGCACAAGAGTAAACATGAAATCCCAAGGAAGACGCTTTTGGGCACTGTAAATCTTCTAAATTCACAACAGTCCGTTCCAATAATTGCTGCAAATAGTCCTGACGTGTTTTACCATAAGTATACAAGGTACAGGTATTAGCACAATATTGTTTCAATATAGTAGGTAACAATGAGTAATCTACATCGCCATTGTACCAGTCAATACCATAATCATGTTGTACTAGATGTTTATTCGAAAGTATGAGCGGCACACGTAATTCATGTAATGGATATGGTGGTTTAAAAATCCAGCTTTGTACAAAGGGGATATCAGGATTTACAATTGCAAGTTCCTTAATAATAATATGATCATCATTATCGTTGAACGCGGAGAAGTGAACAATAACCCTCATGGCACTCAAATGACGAAATTTTACATTGTATGATCAGTATATACATTCCTGTCTTTATCGATTTGAATGAGAGAGTCAAATTGAGCGTACACAATACATGTAATGGAATTTTGTAGAGGTTGAGAAAATGATAATTTTAAATTGACAGGGGAATCACGTATGACATCCCACGTAGAATCATCTAATGTCCCTGTTGGAGATAGAATGAACGGGTACAAAGTGTATCCATGTCGAAATTCTTCACGGGAAATTGTATGTGAATGATCTTGATAATATATACCGGTACCGGAAAACAGAGTGGAATATGTTTGAACATATAATCCATTTTCAAAATTAGGAGTGAGGGGTGTCGGTGGAAATGATTTTGAACCAACTTGTAATTGCAGTTTGTTAACGTTAAAATGTTGAAATTCAAAAGGATTTACATGTGGTTGACCATTAAATGCAGCGTTTGATACAAAACCTATAACAACACCTTTTGGTACTTTACCCAAAAATAAATTATCGAGATTATATGAACTTACTTCTGCGGGAATGGTATAGGTACGAGTTTCAACACGAGTAAGAGGTATGCTGGCCGGAATGTGTTCCATGCCAGCATTGATTTGCATAGCTAAGTCGGCAGCAATATCTAGACGCCGCACGTGAAGTGTTACGTCTTCAAGTTTGACTTTATATGCTGTATTTTCAGCAGACATTAAACAAAACGTATCTTTTGTACGATGTAATTTTACACGTAAGCTTACTTTATTAGGAAGCATACATCCCACACCGGCAATATCAGCATGGATACGGCCATACATATCGAATGATGCACTATTTCTAACATACTGGGCACGATTTGTAAATCCAGTATTTGCATTACCTAATACATTAAATTGGTTTGCAGTATCTTTATACCATAATCCCCCAGTTAAATGGGTTCGAGCGGCATCACTACCATAATTTAATAATGTTTCGATATAAGCACGGTACGGATATGAACCAGATGATGAACTAATTAGTTTATCGTTTAATAAAACATCAACTTGACTAAATAACGAATGAAGAAAATTATTTACAGGTGCAACAATATCCGCCGCAACTAAATTTGTATTATCGTTTTTTGTAATTTTACATTTTACATAGAGATACAAGTATGCAGTGTGAATAAAATCACCAGTTTCACCAGGTACAACAAATTCAATTGGTCCTTCTGACGATAAAGTAGAAACCGGACGATATTCAACAGTGGAAAATGATTCAATAGCAGTTTGAGTCATTGGAATAGTAAACAAATCAAGTTCACTTGTACAACATTCAGGACTACTTCCACTGAGTAAAGCCATGATTAACTAAATATATCACCGGAATATTTTCGATTACGTTTGACCGGAGGACCGAATTGTACAATAGCAGGAGCCTTACGTTTTCGTGGACGTCTCTTACCACTACCGGTTAACAACTGACTAAGTTTATTTGCAGCTTTAGTTTTTAATGTTTCTCCAGCTTCTTCTACGCGAGCACGAACGGATTCTTTAAATGGACGGTCTTCTAGTACATCACCTGCAACTTGTATTCCTGTTTGTAACGCTTGCCGGCCTACAGCTTTGGCACCTTGTTTTAATAAAGGCAATGCAAAACGAAATAAACCTTTAAAGAAACTACCAATCCCATGACCCCGTTGATAAACTGGACCTGAAAAGAAAGGAAGGCCACGTCCCCGCTGATAATACGTATGTTGCTTTTTCATTTTCCAGGAGAACGTTTAAAATGAAGTGTCACTGTCAATGTCCCGGAACGAAATGGTAAATTTCGTCCTGCGTGGTCCTTTAGTAGTATTTCAACACTGTTAAAGCAAAATTTAGAGAGTGGTATATAGTGAATATCTTGATATCGTAACGTTTGAACTTTTCCATAAGTCATATTGCCAACAGTTGCAATACGTAGTAAGGGAGCTTGCGTATCTCCCACCAATTGATATTCAATAAGATCAGTATACACAAAAATTTGAAAAGGATATCCAATATCTAAGTATGGTTGTTTAAATCCCTGTTTATGAATAATGAGATCATTTTTTTCATGAAAACCTAGTTGTATAGCCAAAGTAGGTGAAAGTGTTATAAATTCAACGTTTGGTTCAGAAGTAACATGAATAATATTGGAAGCGTTAAATCGTATAAATTCTGAAACTTTATTTAATTCTTCCAGTATGTGTTCAATGTTTGCATAATATCCAGGAGTAATTTTACTTTTCATAATTTCATGACCTTCTAATTTGTACCAAACGATATTTTCATCTTCGGTGACATTATGACACGTTAAAGGAATATGTATTTCACTTAATCCGACACACCAATCCGTATCTGTTAAACGTACAGTATTTTTCAAATTATTAATGAAATGGGTTGGACTATTTTTAGGATAAACATCTGTACTTGCATTTGAAACCAGTGTAATGTAGAAGCTGTCTTCAATGCTTTCAGAAATCATTTTCGTTTAAAGTGAAGTGTCAAGTTCGAAGTTCCAAAACGAAATGGTAAGTTTATACCGAGTTCATCTTTTAAGTTTACTTCTATCGTATCAAAATATTTCTTTTCAACTTTCACGTACTGCGGGTTATGAAATAAAATATTTTTGATTCGTCCATACCGCTCGTAAAATATACTAATTTTACGAAGTAAAGGTCCAATTTCTTCTTGTTGTTTTACAATATCCACACATACGTTAACTTCTGTTGGAATATTATAATCAAGGTTACAGGGATATTTTCCCTGAGGAGCCAGAAATTGTTCCCTATGTTGATCTTTTATATACACCACTGAATTATAAAAATTTGAATTTTCATTCATAAAACCGAGTATATGTTGTAAACCTTTTGTTATGTCTAGAATACACCGATCGCGTGACCGGAAGGAACGTTGAATATACACTTGATTCTTAAAATAATTATATTTTATTATACGTACTTTCTCGGGAATTAGATTTAAGATGGCTTTAATGGATGCATAATATCCCTCTGTTACTTTAACAGGATATCGAATATATTCACCATCAATAAATGTATCGATTGTAATTTGTTCACCCGGACCAACATTATAAAAACTCCACGGTATATTAATTTGTGTTAAGCCCACAACCCACTCTCCGTCCGTTAAATCTATGGCCCTTGCAAGTTTTACTCGAAATGAGGATGTTGTATTATCAAAAAGTGTACTACTTGCGTTGGAAGGTAACGTCACGTAAAAACCGTGTTTCAATGACGAATTCATTATGCAGACTGAATACTAGATACTGGAATTCACGAATTCATACTTTCTGGGTAGCCTAACCATTTTACGAAAACCCACCCCTTCTTACGTTGAAAAACTTTTTCAATTAAATAGGTCTTGTTTGAGCTTAGAAATATTTTTTGTAATTCTTCAGCATAAAATATTCCTTTAATTTCATCACCATTCCAGTCTTTTAATTTATTTGTTACAGGATTTGATTTTATACATTTATCAACAAGAAATATTTCTCGAGACCAATTGGGCAAATATCCTTTTTCAAGCTTATGTTTATATTTAGTAATACGAACATAATCTCCTGCTTGAAATTTACAAGTTAATTTCTTCTTATGTACAGTCTTTCCGTACAGCGTATTCCACACTTGATTGATATTTGAATCAATTACTTCTGCGGGTGCCATTTTAATAGTTGAATGATAACTATGATTATAATTGTGTACAATTTGATCCAACACATCAATGTACCGATACGTATTTTCTGCAGTAAAATAACGATATATTTTACTTTTAATGGTACGAATTACTCTTTCTACTAACGCACATTTCATTTCCGAATGTACACTATAATGATTAATCCCAAAATCTTTAAACACTTTCTTTACATGGCGATTATAAAATTCTGACCCTAAGTCAGTTTGAACGTGAACCAGTAATGGCACTTGATTTAAAATTGAAGTTATTGCATTAGCCATTTCAGGCCCTTTCTTTGTTTTCACAGGAATGCAATACAAGTACCGCGAAAAAATGTCAATTGCACATAAAATATAGCGATATCCGTCATTATACTTTGCAATATTTTGCATGTCCGCCAAATCGCATTGTAATGTTTCATTAGGACCACTAACATAATATTGTTTCCGTGGAAATGTTTTTCGTATTGGAGCGTGCATTGTATATGCATCTTGTGATGCTAACCATTTTTTAATTTTCTCTCGGGATAATTTTGTTTTACGTTCTAATGTACTAACACTGGATAAAGATGCAGGATCTGAATACTTGTAATAGATTTTTGATAATTTTGTCATTTCTTATTTACATTTTATATTCTTTCCAATACCGAAATACGTTAGCTGCAATTGCGGGTGATACTGCAGTCGAAGAAGAATGCCGTTTTCGAATTTTACTGCCAGTCACTTTCGGGGTTGTAAAAGCAGGTGAAGGCGGTCCTGGTGTACGTGAACTAATAAATTCCCGAGGAACATTAATATCATCCAATAACGTTTTAAATGGCTGTAATCCTACTGGTTGTGTTGAATATTTTCGTGTACGAACGACATCATTTACTAAATCGATAATATTGGAACCGGGAATGATATTTCCATCGATAGTTACTGTACCTGTTTGATCCCACGAGATTTTCTGTGAATTAATGAGTTGTTTAAGTAATAAATCCGTTTTCCTTCGAAGTGTTTTTGGTACTGATTGTAATATATCGGGTACAAGAGTTAAAATACCACTATCTGTACGACTACTTGCATTTTCTGAGTCAACAATGGGTAGGGCAATAGGATTTTCCGGTGTGGGACTCGATTTATAATGTAAATATTGATGTAATACTTGCTGATACAATTTCCATTTTTGTTCTCTACTCAAATCTGTACGATGTAAGATTTCGCTCATATCTTTATCTAGTCTTGATTGATGTGCTTCATGCGTCTTTAAATTAGATTGTATTCTATGAAGTGCATTTTCTGCAACTAATAGCATTTTACGTAATTCCGACATGTTATCTTCCAAAAATTGTTGAGGCTAAGGCACCAATGAGTGGCCCGAGAATTAATGGAAGTAATGCACCACCTTTCTGTAGTAATAATTTCTTTTTCTTTTTAAGAGAAAGTTTTGAGGAGAGAGCACGTAAGATCTTCTTATGTCTACGGAGCCTTTGCTTCTGAATTAATGATATGGGGATATTTCCTTTTATAGTATTTTTTGCTACTTGTGATACGGTACGAATCAAATCACCCGGTGCGTTTTGAAGAATAACTTTCCGATCGGATGGCTTGCATTTCGCAAGCGTGCAGAGCGTATTATAATGATGTTTTACCTTCAACATCTTGATGCCAACTAAACATAAAACGGTGTGGCCGCGTTTTTAACACTACTGTACACATGAATTATTTCTCCGGGAAATATATTTGTTCTCAGTCGCAGGGCATCATGTGTTTGTTGTGTAAGGTCAAACAATAAATACGTGTGTGGTTTTTGTGTAATTTCCTCAAAGACATTCACGAGTTGTTTGCTTTCACGAGGCATAATTTGTCTTGCTAAATATTCAATTTGTAACTTATCACGTGGATTCTTAAATACCACTATATAATGTGCATTTAAACTAATATCTCGAGCATGCCGGTTTTTTGGAAATAAATTTTGAACAATAAATATTACGGTTAATTTCTTGTGGTGAGCGTACTTGGTAAATAATTTGGCCACATCGTCATTTGTTTCTGACATTAAATCATCTAATATGAGTAATGAATTTTCACTTATATCAAAAGTATTTATATCGGGGATTCCTTCCAGAAAACGTATTTTTGCATCAACGTCCAAGTTTGGTATAACTGCGCCATAACACCATACAATTTCTTTAAAGGAAACATTAAACATATCATTTCTTTCTTTGATTAATCGATTCACAAAGTGAGTTTTACCAGCACGGGAAGGGCCGGCTATGAGAATAGTGCACGGATGTTTAAAACGTAACATCTTCGTTGCAAATGACACAATGTGATAGAAACTCTGCTTTTTATTCCCCAAAAAACGAGTCTCTGGCCAATCATTTATGAGATCTATAGCCATACGGAACAGTAACACTTCTTGGTGCGTCAGTCACAATGTCAGCGTCTATTCGTCTGCGTTTACTGGTCACCATTCGATGTGTCTTTAGTTCTCTTCGAGAAAAGATGCGCAAATCTGGTTTCCGAACAATTTTGGATGGCATTTCGATTACAGTTGCCTCCCGATTCCCCGTCACTAAATCATAAAAACTATCAAAATTAATTTTATCACTTGTTCTGTGATTTAATGTTATTCCACGTATTTTATACACATATTTCATTTCCCCACTAGCATTGCGTAAAGCGTAGGCGTAATTCTTTGCACCTAATGCTATTACTTTACGTATTTCCCAACCTTCGGGAACTTCATTTGTTAACCCACCCAAATACGAACTTAATTTTAATGGGAGTTGCTCATCTTTTCTTTGTATAAACATGATACAGTCCGTATCGCAATAGATTACATTCTGTTCTCCAACACTTGTTAGTAGATCATACAGCCACAGTCGTGCCCATGAGGTTATAAATGCTGCCAGCACAACATTTGAAAATGCTAATGGGATATTTTCACTCTCACAGTCTTTATATTGAACAATTAAATGAGTTTCACCAACTGGTGTTACAGCTTGAATTTCATATTTAGGATCTGTTAAAATTTTTAAAAAATCCTCTGCTGTATCAACCATTGTGCACTGTGAAAGGTCTGTTCTTTGTCCCCATTTCCCGTACAGCGAATTCAAAAACAGTTTCGCTGTACTGCGCAGGCCTGGATTATATTCTATGTTCTCATAATTTAACTGTATTCCCTCATGCCTGAAATATTCTTGAATGTACTTTTCCTGCTCTTCTTTTGTACTGCATTCTGCAGGAAAGCCTGAAGCTTCTTGTTTCATTTGTAAAAAGGATTTCACATATGACCCAAATAATCCTTCACAAACATCTTTTTCCGGGACTAATAAATCAAACTCCCATATTTCATGAATTTCAATTAGCTCATACCCATTGTCTAATGCTTTGTGCAGTTCGGGGGTACAGAACGTACCGGTAATGATACGTTCAAGATCTATGTGCGTACATTCATCATCATTTTGTTCATCCATGCACGATTTACACAATCCAAAGATTAATCTTCCTCCCGTAACATAAGGGAGGATTGGAAAATATAAATCGGAGGATGGAAGAACACTGCATTTTACAAGTCCATGAATGTTTCGCACATTGGGGAAATTGGGGCCATTGTGTACTTTAGGTACATTCACAGGCATGCCTCGTTTACACATTGTTGCGGGATAAAGCGAGGTGACATCTACGTAAACTACGTATTCGTCCTCTGCACAGTCTACATATAACTTAAAATTTTCTGTTCTACCTCCTTGATAGGCAGATTTCGGAATGAGAGGATCACGAATATGTTTGCACCGTTGTTCGAGGATCTTCTGTATATGTTTATCACGTTTTACCATTGCATCCCATTCACATTCCCAAATTTCTATTAAATTATAACCTAATTTTTTCAAATAGTTGCGGCAGTGCACTGTTTGTTCGTATCTCTTTTCAAAAGTGTTGTACGCACCATTTTCTTTGCATAAAATGCTATTTCTATTATCTTTATAACAGCTTTTACAGGAATGCCAGTAACATCCCATGAACTGATATATAGTGTTTGTTTTAGCGTCAAAACCATCGACTTTATATCTGCCAAACCGTTCCTCCAACGCATTATTCGAAGTAACAATAGATCTCTTTGTTACATGTTCCATATACTTCAACCATTTTAATGCTTTAATACTCTGTTGTTGAGTAAGTTGGAACCCGTTTGGAGGAATAACTGGAATTGTGTTTTCAATCAGGTGATGACACCGGTATGTCAACATTGCTAGACTAGCGATTGTTGTGCTGGAAATAAAACATTGAATACCATTTGTTTTCTCTTCAATCATGGAGGTAAATTTAATTACTGCCTCCGCCAATATACGCACATCGTTCCGGCAGTACTCCATCAATTCTTTCTGAAAATCAAAAATATCACCATTCCGTACTCGCTCTTCATGCCACAGCATAAGTTCTGCCCGGTCTGCCGTACTACGTGAGTCTGGGTCATAATAATGCAATGCCGGCCATTCTCCAACATAATTTTGATGTTCCTCTGTATTAAAGAGATATGGAAAATCTCCTTTTTTCAATTCAACATTCAATCCTAAGGTTTTCGGTAATTTGGATAATTTTACACCAAGATAAAGAAAAGTGTCCCGAAAATAAAAACGATTACTAATACTAATTTGAAATATCTTTTGACCGTGCATAAGAACATGTGGAGTTATTTTTTGTTTCTCAATAAGTGTGCGAACACAAAATAGACCATCATATCGCGAATTATTGTGAGCAAGTGCCACAATGATCTGATACTCTGGTCTTTCCATAAGCACATGTTCAATAAACGCCTCCATGGTTGTGAAAGAAAACATACGGTTCCCGGATATTTTATCTCCGCACTTGAAACACAAACTATCTACTCCTGTATTTATGCAGTGAAAACATACATTCAAACAACAACATAAATTTACGGCATGCTCCCGTTCACCTTTCTCATTTGGTGCTAATAGCATGGTTTCCACATCAAATATAATATACAAAAATCGTTCAGTGCGTTTTAGTTTACACTTTTGAACGAAACATCGATGGCCAACAGTTACGTGCACTTTACAAAGACTACAATAGTAGTCGCCGCATACATGAGCTGATTTTCTTTTTCTCACATCATAAATTACACCACATGCGTTACACAATTTTACGTAATCACATGTGGATTTCTTTACTTTATTTAGTGTTAAATGGTTAGTAAAGCAAATGCCTTCAGCAAAGTATCTATTACATTGTGTACAATGTACCAATTTCGCGTTAGTTTCTTTGCCATGAAAATGTTCACAGTACGAACATCTCATCTGACATTGGTGAGCACTACGATCTGATCTAAATCCTTCCAAGCACGAAAAGCAAAACTTCTTCTTACCCATAAACGAAGTAATATTCTTAATGGGCTGGAAATGGCCCACAGTATCCCCTCTTTGATACAGAATAAATATCTTTTTCTCAGCATTTATTCCTGGGTAGCGTACCACAGGTGTTCTGGAATTTTCCGGTAATTCATATACTACAATTTGATAATTCTTTTTCACTAAATAATTTTGAAATGCAACTACATCTTCCAAATCAAATCCCTGTTTCCGTTCAACGTACATTTTCGCATCGTTACACAATTGTTGTGCTTTATTTCCCCAAGTTTTGCGTGTAGGCAGTGTCATATCATATAAAGCCTGCTTACTTTGTTCATGCTTTGTAATCCAATATACTATGGATTTTGGCAGACAAAGAAAATCGCTAGCCTTTGTGGCCACCACATGATCCTTGAGAAAAATACTCATTTCTGCATATTTTCTTACCGCTGCGCGTTTAGATATACCCTGTCCGTGTAATCCATCAACGATATCAAACCGGAATTCTAATTGATTTCCTAAAAGAAATGATTCATTGCTATTTAATACGTTTTCCACCGTTCTAAGAACCACATCGGTATTCAAATTTTGACGTTTTCGCCATGGAACAAACACTTCTTTATTCAGGAGATCTCGGTCGGAATTTATTCTTAAACCGACAAAATCGTGGGGACGTGTATCCCTCAGAACGGTAGAAAGCGCATAATCCATCATGGACGTAATATAATCCATGGGATTTGTAATTATATGTTGCACCGTTGGTTTTACAATAATTTCCACCCCTTTCATATTGAAACGCGGGTACTCTCTCACATTTCCCCCCACAATTTCAAACATATTACACTCTCTTTCATTTCCTCCATACCCTCGCAATGGAGGGTGCTGAGAAGTTGTGGGCCGCATATCTTCTGAATAATGTGCATTATTCAGACGATCAACACGCGCATTTTCTTCCTCAATTTCTTGTAATTTTTGCCACAACATCTCTGTAAAGTCAGTTTCGGAATTTTGAATTTCTACTGGTTCATCCAAATTAATTTCATTTAATAGTGCCCAATCAATATGTAATGAGTCATCATCATCATTATGTTCTGATTGAACATTTTCTCGATTTCCCGTAAATGAAAAGAACGCGGATACACTTTTGTCACTCACTCGCTCTAACTGCCCCTTCTCAGAAGCCATATAATGTAAATATGACATAAATGCCGCATCATACAGTCGATCTTCACGGAAAAATCCGTGGTCAAAAAGCTCTATAATGTCCGCTGCTGAGCGAACATTATTCAGTATAATATATTGATTATTTTTATAATATAGGTACAAAAGCGATAGTAGATCACTTACAATTTCAGACGATCCAACATACCCTGCTGCTTGCAGGTCCACTACTTGTTGCCACGTCTGTAAAACACGTTCAGCAGTATCCAAGCCTCTCAGTCTTCCCTGGAAAATGGTTTCATCAATCACGTTAAATTCCTCAAAGTAAAACTCCATTTTTTTTTCTGTAAAATACAAGACAAAAAAAAGTGCAATCAATATATGTATACAATGACTAAAAACCTGAAAACAAACAAAATTTTGAAAATAATAATAATAATAATAATAATAATAATAATAATAATAATAATAATAATAATAATAATAATAATAATAATAATAATAATAATAATACTTACCGAATATTAATTTATCTCTGTTTAAGTGATAATCCAATTGAAATCCACGTCGCTCTCTGCTTTTTCTCTATTCTATCACTTATATGCTTCAGCACCTAAAACAGAAAAGAAAAAAAAATGCAATTAGTTACCGTATTACAACTTTTCAAATTACAAAATATAATATTCAACGTAACACTAACCTTCTCAAGCATATTGGCTTTGCATGTAAGAGAGCAATGGTTCGATTCGCGGTGCAGATTCTGTTAACTACCTATCCAATATAAGATTGTAAAATATACCATTTATAACTGAAAAAGGTCTACAGTGCAAGCAAGCGTGCGGTTCTCCACGTGGGATAGCCCTGGTTCGAGTTCCGGCAGTATCATGGCTCCCTACTCAATAAAACTTCCCATATACTTTCTAAATACCAGTTATACGTCTTACACAATTCATAGCTACATATAAGTAACAATATCTGCTAAGCAAAATGTTTATCGTACGGCTTTTCACGTGGACAAGCCCTGGTTCGATTCCCGGGAGCGCATTCTGTTGACTTCGTGTTATATCTTACACAATTCATAGCTACATATAAGGTTTATCGTACGGCTTTTCACGTGGGAGAATACTCATTCGATTCCCGGTGCAATCATTAATGTTGATTCCCTACATATTACATTACACTATATCTTAGTCACGTTATAATTCCATAAAAGTACACCGAGTCATATCATTTTTCAATGCCGGAAAATCCGCAATCAATTCCCGATAAAACCAAACAGTTCCGTCCCCTTATACTCCTAACAAATACAATATGTCCCTTTTCCCATATAAAAATGAACAAGTATACTACAAGAAAACTACAATGTTAGTACTTACCAATCTTCCAATCTCTCCTAGTAGTAAAATATCTTCTTCGCAAAGTTAACACTTGATGTTCTTGGTGGACTCTTCTTTGTAAATGTACACATCATGCAAATGCATCAGTATTTATATACCCTTCAATTTTTCTAGAAGTTTCGAGTGTGTTCTTCCCCCTATTCCAACAATAATAAATTTTAAAAAGACCTGGAAGTTTCCAGTGCTTTCTTTCACTCATTCCAACGACCAACATCAGCTGCCGCGTTACATGTGCTGAATATTAATGAATTACCTTGTTCTACGTGTGTGATCTGCATATTTTATTTCCGAAAGGTCTTTTCTGTATTCTGCTTATCCAATTAACATTTCTTTTAACCGGAAACATTTATTATGTGTCATGTTCTTTATACAACCTCCGGCCGCACCTGCATACATTATGTGTCATTAGTATGCGTAAAAGGGTGTATCCATTTTTCAAATGTGCATTAGGAACTGCTAAAATGTCAAAAAAGTAAACACTCATGAATATTCATGAGTGAGGACTAGTTTTCCCACAACTACTCCCCCGCCAAGTGAACTTTGTGGTGGACAATGAGTTGATTTTGGGTTTAACGTCCCGTTCAGCAGCGAGGCTATATGAGACGTGGACCTACTGATTAACGTGGAATCCGAACCACATGAGCTCCCGCCGGGAATCGAACCCGGGTCTCCCACGCCAAAGGCGCGTACGCTAACCGCTTAGCCACGGAGGAGCTCTAATTTGTGGTGGACAAACACCGTGTGCGTGGGTTTTCTCGGGGTTCTCCTGTTTCCTCCCACTTTCTTCATTCCACCATTTCATTCATTACTTATCACCGTCTCCTTTAGCCTAACCGGCATAACCGTGGGACCTAAAACTCAAAAGATTTTCCATTGTAGTACAAGCAAAATCAAAAATATTTTCGAGAGACATGTAACTAAGAAAAACTGTCCGCTACGCATATCACATAACAAAAATAGCAAGAAGGCAATGAGTGTATCGTTCTAATGCAATAAAGTTGTAAACAGAACGGAAACGAAATTTTAATCTTATTTAAAACTGTTCTTTAATTCCACCTGTGATCAATGGGATTACGGTATGTTCTTAGGATTATAACAAGACAACAACACATTGCCCAAAATTTGGACACTGACTCAAAGTAAACTGATATAAAACAACCTCAAAAGGGGAAAGCAAGTTCATTAAGAAATGCTTGAGTTTCGGAGAAGTACAACCCACAGGACCTCACGCCGGATATGTGCCTGATTCAATTCAGTGCATTTATTTGTTATAAAACATGATTATTAGATGCGTAATATATAAAATTATTTCATAGTTTTACTTTTAATAGGTCTTTTCTTAACATATCCATATTATCCGGCGTTCTGCCTGCCTGTTTATGTCGGATAAGCAAACCTCTACTGTGTTTTCAAAGATAGCATATACATGAACTAGAACTGTATCATATTAGAACAGACAATAGTGTGAAATGCTTATATTAATGGGCTGGAATTTAGAGAAGTACTGTTTTGGTAGCGTGAGAGAAAATTAAAAATAAATTAGTGTATTTCCTAAGTTTAAATTATCATCTTGTGTGTCGATGTGTATTATTTTTAAAACATAGTTTTAAAAGTCATAAGATTCGCAACATTCCTAAGCAAATCGAAAGAAAAACACCCATGTGCATTCTGTGTTAAAGGGGCTTAAGTGCATCGTTCGAAATCCGATTCCCGCGTTAAGGTATAGATAACAAATTGGCGCATAAAAGGAGTGTTAAATAAACCAAACCAAATAAATCCGTCACTAAAACAAAGTATATAATATTAGGAAAATATCAAGGATATATTATTTAAAAGAGGTTGGAACGACTGAAATGTCCAAGAAAAACACATGGCTTTTCGAACTCTGGTTCTCAGCCATTGCACTGATATAATGACTTTTGGAATGGTTTACTTTAGTCGTAAAGCTTAGAAACTAATATTTTGATTGGCTACCAATACAACGCTATAAAACTTTGGCAATGATTTGGTCTTTAATGTTTCAACTAGGATAACAGTTTTCGGTAGTTAACATGTTATCTGAGTTGTAGTCTCAGAAAGACAGATTGCTTCTGTTCTTTCTTTTTTTGCGTGTGAGGGTCTAACACATATACATACAAAAGCAAACTCATAAAAGTGAATATTGTCTGTTTTCCTCCTTTCTGTGCTAAAACAAAAGTGTTCTTTAGACAACCTAGAAATGAAGACTTTATACTACATGATGTTGCTTAAGGCATTCTATGTAATATAGACACTTTCTTTGTATGTTGAAAGCAAGAGGAATTAAATCCTTCTGCACTTACATGAGAAGGAAACAAACTCATTTTTATTCGTGGAATTGCGCCAATGCACTAAGCCCAGAGAGTTTTTATTTAAAATTATTATTATTATTATTATTATTATTATTATTATTATTATTATTATTATTATTATTATTATTATTATTATTATTATTATTATTATTATTATTGACTTAGGTTTCCCTGAAATAGGAACTTAAACTAGGAGTGAATCAGCCCGCTTGCCCTTGGGTGATTACAACTAGCCTACAAGCCAAATGTCATTGGAAAGCTTGAAAGAACGTATAAGTAATATTTCACGAAAAGCCGATACTTTTAAACAAATGTTTTCATTATCAAGTTTTCATAAAATAGTCCCTCTCTCCTATAAATAATTCCAGAGGGGCCGCTGTAGCTTAGTTCTGTTCAATTCTGTTGCATGAGGTCCTTGGTTCTATCCCAGTTCGCGCTAAGCGAACTTTGTGGTGGACAGTCACAATGT
Source organism: Thermobia domestica (assembly GCF_964235325.1). Taxonomy (NCBI): domain Eukaryota; kingdom Metazoa; phylum Arthropoda; class Insecta; order Zygentoma; family Lepismatidae; genus Thermobia; species Thermobia domestica. The sequence goes on along the minus strand of NC_137456.1, from coordinate 244,057,180 downwards.
GCGTGGGTTTTCTCGGCGTTCTCCCGTTTCCTCCCACTTTCTTCATTCCACCATTTCATTCATTACTCATCATCACCGTCTCCTTTAGCCTAACCGGCATAACCGCGGGACGTAAAACTCAAAGATTTCATTTCATTTCATTTTTTTCATCATCACCGTCTCCTTTAGACTAGCGAGCATAACCGTGAAGCGTAAAACGTAAAGATTTCATTTCAAATAATTTCAACCCCAAACAATTGCGGGAAGTATGTAATTTTGAATAAAACAAATACTCTATAAAACTTTTGATTATTATTTTTTTATAGAATTCTCGCGAAACTTATTTCTAAATCGAAGAGTAAGAAGACTAAATTCACTGTCTTATTATGACAGATCCATTTCCATTGAAGCAGTTGAAAGAGTTGGGAAAAATTAAAAAGCCATACCCTATATTCCAGTGTTCCACAATCGGTATAATGCGGCACACTGGTGTGCCCAGCAAAGTGAACGGTGTGACGCAAACTTTTACCTATTATTTACAAGAATATCTGTTGAGTTTCTTTTATTTAATATTATTATCAACGATTCTTCCACGTATCGGCTGTTTGTATACAGTTAAACAAACACAAGTATCACATTGAGGGAATGAGTAGGGTTTATAATTATTTACTTTAATAGTAATAGAAAGGTCTATTTTTTGTATTTTCTACAGGGAATAACTGCATCCGGGCGAGAAAGTCAGGATTAACAACAAAGGGACCCATGCGCTGACCGCACACCATCGCAAAGTCTTGAGTGCCGTAAGTTCTCTTCTACGCCTTGGCACAATGATTCCGTGCATTTTCACACGGTGCAATCTCCCACGGTGCTCATTATCGAGCAATTTCACACGGTCCTGGTTATCGCATTAATCAGTCAGCACCTGTGGTGCATTTTCACACGGTCCATCTGCAATCACGTGATTCATCCTGAAACTCCTTTCACTACAAGGGGAGGGAGGACAGAACAAGTATGAACTAAGTAAGAACAGAGAAAGAGCAAATACAAGTTAAATATGAACAATTGCAATTAATACTAGAGAAGCTAGATTGTCATCCCGCAGCGACTCCAGTACTTATGAAAAATAATAGTAGGCGGCTGCAGCAGGGCTTAAAAAAAAGTACTCGCGGATAATCGGAGCTTTACTGTGTTTAAAAATTAACTTTCTTTCATGTGATATTTTGCCTAAACAAATATCTACACATATATAATTGCGTAAAAGGAAGTAATAACACAAATTCGCATGTTTTTATGTTTCATTTTTTAAACAAAAGATACTTATGAATAATAATTTATTTTGTACATTTGTAACCGAGCAAACGCTTTTTTATGTGTGTGTACGTATATGCGAAAACACATTTCAATTGTTTATTTCAGAAGCTGATGTTTTTTTTTATTATTATTATTTTAGCTATGCATCAACAGACAGAAGGTAAATTGCCATGGCAGGCTCAATCTGCCCAAGACAGAAGATAAAATAGCAGTTGTGGAAAGAGATCATCAGTGTGTACCTGATGTTGCAGTTCGCGAGATACGAAAGCGACTTTCAAATTGCAAGAAGAGAGCAAGAGACGAGATCCTTACACCAGTGTCTGTTATCTTCAAAGAAGAAATGGCTGTTCCAATTAATCAAGGTCTGGACCTAGTAACCTCCATACCATCGTATGATCAGAAGAAAGGGGGTTTAAATGGTGTTAGAAGGAAATCACTCGGCATACATCAAGGTGCACCGACTCCTAGAAATATCTGCTTTCCCGATTATATGATTCGGTTTGAAGATGGTACCTCGTTTTTACAGTACGACGCACTGGAAGGAGACGGACGAATTCTGTGTTTTGGTTACGAGGGTTTGAAACCAGCACTGAAGGAAAGCGAACAATGGTTTTTTGACGGAACGTTCAAGAGTTCCTGTAAGTATTCTTCCCAGTTATACACCATACATGCAGACATAGGAAGCACACATGATAAGACACTGGTTGTACCGGTCTTGTATGCATTGTTGCCAGATAAAACAGAGCGAACATACGAACAACTGTTTACATTTCTTAAAACGTGGTCTGGCCAGAACGAACCTCGAGTGTTAAAAATAGATTTTGAACTTGCTGCAATCAATGCGTTGCGTGCAGTGTTTCCCAATTCACAGGTTTCCGGCTGCCATTACCATTTCAACCAGAGTATCTGGCGGAAGATTCAGAGTATAGGTCTCGTCGAAGAATACCTCCACAATGAAGATGTACGCCATCATGTTCGCATGTATAGTGCATTGGCATTAATACCAACAAACAGGATCGATGAAGGTTGGCTTACCGTCATGGAGGACTGTCCATCTGGCCAGAAAATCGAAATGTTCAACGATTATTTCATTGAACAATGGATGGATAATCCAAATGTTCCAAGAGAAATATGGAACTGCAACGGTCAAAGGCACAGAACAAACAACCCAGTGGAGGGTTGGCACAATAAGTTAAATCGCACCATATCTAAGAGTACACCACATATCTTTGAGCTTGTGAGTGTATTAAAAGCAGATGCGACAGCTAGTTTTCATGCTTTCGCGAGACAGGGCTTAGACTGCAATTCGGAGAAGCGTAGAAAATTCACTTACATCCGTCTTGACGAACGATTGCAATTAGTCCTGGAGAAGCTAGAAAATGGCGCAGACCTTAAAAAATGCTTGAGAAGCTTGAGCTATCTCCAAAAGCTAAGATAATGGGCTATGAACTGTAAAAATGGGTTGACGACGTACAAAAGTAGAAGGTTCCATCTTAACGACGTGCTGTTCGCTCGGAAAATAACAAGATGACAAGGTTCTTCTTAGAACCGCCTTGGAGTATGGAGCTAATATTGTGTGTTTTACAAATCACAACGTTTTTCTATGCTCTAGGGCGGGCACATTTTTCTTCGATTGTTGAACTACCTGTCTGAATTCTCTGATGTGCTGCTTATTTTATTCTTTATTTATTTTAATATGTGATTATTCTATCTTCTGTCCCTAATTATTTTAATTTTTTATTATTCTTTATTTGTTCTTATTTTCATTTGCTGTTCTTTATGTATTAATATCAATTTCCGATAGTTTCTGTTATTTTTTTTCCATTTATTTCAATTTCTTATTGTATATGCTATTTTTCTCTTCTTCGTTACTATTGTTTTTATTTGCTGATTTCTTTGTTCTATCTTGTTCTTTGTTATTTTAATTTCTGCTTACTTTCTTCATTATTCTTTTTGTGAAAGTGAAACATTTTCTAAGCTCTCCTTCTCTAATATTAATTGCAATTGTTCGTATTTAACTTGCATTTGCTCTTTCTCTGTTCTTACTTAGTTCATAGTTGTTCTGTCCAACCTCCCCTTGTAGTGAAAGAAGTTTCAGGGTGAATCACGTGATTGCAGATGGACCGTGTGAAAATGCACCACACCTGCTGACTGATTAATGCGATAACCAGGACCGTGTGAAATTGCTCGATAATGAGCACCGTGCGAGATTGCACCGTGAGAAAATGCACGTCACCGGCACAATAAGGTCTATTGGGTTTAGAGAGAGAGAGAAAGAGAAAGAAAAATAACTTACGTCTATTGCACTTACATGCATTAATAAATGCTAATTTATGTTTAAATTATGTAAATGATCGTTTCGTTTCCTGATTATTTATTATTATTATTATTATTATTATTATTATTATTATTATTATTATTATTATACATTCCTTAACAAGTTGACATGTGTATGGAATTCCATACACACGGCACTCCCTTGCAGAGCCACGTGTGTGATTTTCCATACATAAACAATATATTCCAACTTTGTGGTGTTTGTTCTATAGGTGTGTATCTAATTAGACACATATCCCCATGTCCTAAGAGTCGGTGGACCACCGATGGTGAACTAACGACATCTTGCCAAAAATTGGCGGTCTCGCAGCGATGATCCGCGGTGGTCCCACTTACGTTCTGAAAATTATACTACCATCGGCAGAGACGTGACGAAATGCCAATGAACAACAAAATTACTTCCCAAAATAATTGCATGTGAACTATAAGCAAAAGCGTCTGAATAATTTCTGAGGGTCGTCGAAAAAGTCACCCCCAAGAATAAACTATCATTGTGGATCTTTTCAGGACAAACGAGTTACACTATGTTGTTAGTGTTTTCATAAAACATTTATTTATGAAATATAAACAAAATCGCCTGAGTCGTTCTTAAGATAATCGCAGGGTAAAACTTACTCCCAAAAGTAATATAGGCCTACCACTTCTAGATTTTCAGGATGATGGAATTATACCATATCGTTATTTATGTAACATTTATTTTTGAAATATGAACAACAAACATCTGAGTTATTTTTGCGATGGTCATCGGGAAAAACTTACCCCCAAAGGTAAACTGCTCTATCTGTAATTTTGACGATAAACGATTTAGGCCATGTTGTAAATTATTTATGATATCTGAAAAAAGTAGCTCGAGTCATTTTTAAGCAAATCGTCGGCGAAAATTTCACCGTTGAATTAAACCACCTCTTTTGGATTTTTCTTTTCGGGACAAGCGAGTTATGTCATATTGTAAGGTTACTACTGAAATATTTATTACTGAAATTAGAACAAATTCGTCTCATTATTAGAGACCGGTTGCTAGGCAAAATGTCTATTCATTAATCTTAAAGATATGATTAAAAATAACGTTTTAAAGTTTACATCGGGAGTTATAGTTTCAATTTAAGCCAATTTTATTTTGCCTATTTCGCCCCTTCCTGCCTAAATAACTGCTTTAGTGTATAATATTGCCTATTCTATGCATTTTCTTCAAAATATAACTTTATTGAGAAAATTTATAATTTCGTATTTCAATTCTGCCTTTTCCGAGAAATAAAAGTGTTATTTGTAGTGATAAGACGCCGTAAAACTTTGAACTGCTATGTGTACTGGTAAAGTGCTGTAAAACTTTGCACTGTTATGTGTAGTGATAAAGTGCTGTATAAAATGTATTTATTAAATATATATGGAATACATGTCAATTAGTTTTATATATACAGTAAAACTTAGCAAGTAAGTATGTTTCTATATTCTTGGAACATTATGACGAATTTATTTTTAATTGTTTTCAATATTTAATTCATCTTCGTTACTTCGAATTACATTTTAGATTTACACTTTACATTTTAGTGCCTATTTGCCTCCTATTTTAAAAGTTTTTAATGCCTAAAAATCCGGTATCTAGTTATTACTAAGAAAATTTTCAAAAAATATCACCCTTGAGAAAATCACTCCTTCTGGATCAGTGGCGGATCCAGGGGGCGATCGGGGCGATCACCCTCCCCCCAGAAGAGGAAACTTTCTTATTTTATATATATAAATAAAACCTATTCCAGGGTTTGAAGCTGTTAAAGGTATCTCTAAGTAGCAGTATGACAACCCACCGCTCCCCCCATAAGTCGGTCTTGGATCCGCCCCTGTTCTGGTTGTTTTCAAGACAAACGAGTTTTGCAGTATATTACGTTATTAATGAAATATTCTTTTACGAAATATAAACAAAATTGCCCGAGGCGTTAATGGGAAAATCGTCGGGGAAACGTTCGCACTAAGAATAAACTTTCCCTTCTGAATGTTTACGTGACGAACAAGTTGTGTCATATTGTTAGGGTATTAATAATACATTTATTTATAAAATGTGATTGAAAAAAATGCATCCCATACAGTAAATTACACTTTATGTATTTTTTCAGAGCAATGATTCATACTACGGTGGAGGGTTGTTAATAAAATATGCATTTATAAAAAGTAAACAAAATCATCACAGCTGTTTTTGAGAAAATTTATTTTTTAAATTTTCATCCTTCAGTAAACTACTCTTATTTTTAGGTGTCGGAAGAAAATTCGAAACGATAGAATGTTATAAAAACCTCATGTCTATAATTAGGTCCAGATACGTTGAACAGTGTGGCCTCTGTTTGAGTGCATATAAAAGCGTGACAAACCGACAGATGAACAGATAGACAGACATCGAAAAATTATTTTTTTGATATGTAGTTGCCATGAAACTTGAATTTATTGAAATCTCGAATTCGATTTTTAGCACTGTCACCATACTTTCTTCTTTCGTCGCTCGAATGTGAAAACGAATAGGCCTACACCGACACGTAAGGTAATAATTTATAATCCCAAAACTTTAATGGGACGTTTAATGTGTTGTCATGCTAGAAGAAAAAAAATATGCATGTCTGTTATATCATTTTAATATGTTTTTTCATGCTACTGTATAATTTAGAAGAATGGTATGATTATCGTTCATACTTATGCTATCTCTTGGAAGCATTCGTGTTCCAGGCACATAGACCTGCATAATTTAGTTTTCCTCAAAGAAAGACTTCTTTCATCCTTACAGAGACTTGTGATTGCATTTCTTACACTTGTGAATATGAAAAAGAGAGAGACAGTCAATACTCTAAATAGGAACACACACACAAGAACAGTAATTTAACATCAGCCTTTTTCTTTCTTTTTTTTAAAACCACAAGCTATTCTACTTCATTCGCTGGAACTGTAAGGCTGCAGGTCGCGTATTTTTTCTGATCCTGACACACACAACTGAGTTGAAGTTCGTCTGCTGTGCAAAAGCGGCGAGGGGAGGATAAGCATAAGACCATAAACTGAAAACAGTCGCTGTTACCAATAGTACTCTAATCCTGGATAAATATATCTTTTAAAGGACACTATCAATAAGTTATTACGTTATATTATTTCTGTTGTTATTAGCATGACAATCATACACTTCCTATAGTGTTTTGTAAAAAAAAAATGGGATAGGATGAGATGGGATTCGATGTGGTGTCAAAATTGTATAAGAACCACTAGTCCACCACTCTACCCATCTAACCACAAGGACTATTTTCTGTTTGTTCTCTTTCTCTTGACAAATAAATGCTCACAGCTATGGTTCGTGTCACTTTGAACCTCAAGACAAGAGTTTTCCTGTTTGTTTCTATATTTTCGTACGACATCTTGTTACAGAAGCTAATTTATATTTGACAGACCATCTAGACACTAGATTTAAACCACTAAATTCAATATTTTACTCCACTTTCAGTTTCTTCATCCAACTCCACCAACTGAAAATTTAAATTTCCTGCGCAATCGTGCTCTGCTACTTCAAAAATCCCTCGAAAGCATGATTGTTAGTATACAAAAAACCGAGCATATACTTTTTTGCTTACATTTTTATTATTTTATTATACTTTTTTGGAAATATCTCCTTAGATGGAGTACTTTCTATTATTTCCACTTACTAATAACAGAATTTTACCCATAGACGTAAGGAAAATTGAATAAATGCCAAAAATCGTGTTACAGTATACGCGCTATTTTTTGAGCATGAGTACATAACTTTTAAAACAAAACTCAGTGAAATAACTGTAAATTTAGCATTTAGTTTTAGAGTATATAATGTTAGATAAATTTAGAATTACTACGTTGTCCCGAAAGTACTGGAGAAAGGGATGACGCCTTTAATTTACTTTTATAGTTTCATAATCTCATGCTCCATATCTTCAGGCATCAACAAGCAACAAAATTAGCAATTTTATGTGGCAAAGTAACAACTACATGGTGTATTATTAATGTTTATATTTGGCTTACAGTCGAAAGTTTAGAAGTTACGTATTGCATATGTGTACTGATATTATGTACAAAACTCAAAACTGCTTTAAAATAAAAATATTTTAAACTTAAATTGCACTTAATTTTCAACAAGTCCATCAATTACTCTTTTCTCAATCATAACAGGTTATAATAACTATTCGGCGGTTATAGAGGCCAAGTCTACTATATAAGTAGATTTAGTTTTTCTTAAAATAATTGAGCACTGCTTTTTGGAAAATTTGATAAGATTTAATTGCTGTTTTCATGTTTAATTTGACTTCATAATTTTTAACTTCTTTGATGTTTGCATTAAACTGAAAATTGTTACTTGGTTTACCCAATACTTGCAGTTGCAGTCAACACTACACTAACTTTATGCATACATAAATCTAGAAAGTGAAACGAGTTTGTACGTATAGCCTATATAAAATTGTAGAACAGGTAGAATTGCAAATTGTTTTAATTAATGCTTCCTTAGGTTCTCTTTGCGATGAAGGATGATCCAGTAGCAAAATAATTCAGTACAAAATGTCGAATTGTATCTCCTATTGGACTAAGTACTTTTCTTCTAGAGAGTATTAGTGAAAATCAGATTGTAAAGGAGTATTATTGAATTTTGGTTGCTCTTTTTTCTGATTTACAATTTCCTCAATTTGGTTTTCTTTAACTTTGTTGCCTTGAAAATGAAATAGTTATTGGTTACGTTAAGACTTTTAATCGTTTATTGAAAAATGCAGAATTTTCAATATGCTGATGTTATTTATAGCTACTTTGTATTCTTGTTTGAAAGGACTTCCTTCGTTCCTATTGTCATAAAGTTAGCTGTACTTTCACCTGTTTTTGATTTCTTATGACTGTAACCATTTGAAATTGCTGGATTATAATTTCTGTTTTGTTCGTATTATAATTGTGCCAGTGTATCTACTTAATTTTGTGGGAATTACGATGTGTCCATTAGAATCTTCACCTTTACGCTTTTTCCCATGAAGAGGTACCTTGATTAGTTTATTAAGTTGTTGTTTACTACAATTTATCTGACCATTATCCAATTTAGAATTGTCTGAATTCCTATTATTTCAACTATTTGCACAGTTGAGCTGTTGCAAAAGAGGAAGCCTAATTAGATGTATGCTGTATTTTGGCAATCAATCAGTTTGTTTTATTAAAAGATATACGTAAAGTGGCCTTTTTTTTTTTTTGGTATGATTTGTTTTTGTCTCATCCTTTCCGCAAGTTCCAATGAATTTACTTTTGTGTTGTTACCCGGAGTAATAGTGTTTGCTCTTATTCTTGCAAACTTCTACATTATGTTTTCCACTATATTTTTTTGACCCATTTATCCTTATATTTGCATTTGGAAAATGAATGATGTAGAAAAAAAAATTCTTGCATATTTTAATAGATGGTATATGTGGACTAACCGATAATTTTGACTAGTATAATTTGACATGTTTTGGCAACGATTGTGCAAGAGTTTGATTGTGACAAAATTTGCAAATGTACATTCTCTCATTGATTATTTTTCGATGATTTCATTCGATGTATTTTTTGAACCGAAATAATCAGTTTATCACATTCTAGATCTTGTACAAGGTCTTCCATGGATAGGTCCATGTCGATTATTGTAAAAGAAAGATCAGAATATTTTTTACTTTACTCATTTAGTTTTATTAAGGTTCAGACCAAGTTCTATTTACGCAGCTTACGTTGCTAATTGAAATCGTGGATACTTTGAATAGTTAAATTAACAAACATAATAGTATTCAAATAATAAACATTGAAACTCCAATAAACATTATAAAATGTGCGTTAACCCTTTAACGCTTGTCTAAATTGTTATGCTGACAGAAATGGTGGGGGCATTACGTTTTATTAACAAAATTTTCATATTTAGTAAAAAGTCTTTATATTCTGTACTTGTCGAAACTGTTTTCTAATTCCGTTGATATCAGCGACTTCGTAACACCTTCAAGAATAAGCGCATGTCTCTTGTCACATTCACAATGGGAGCTCCTTTACCAGATTAACAGCTATGGACCGAAGCCCACTTCCCAGTTATAGAATATCTATTGTTGGAGGGAACTGCCCTAGTAAATGATAGTGTACCAGCATCTCCAGTGTTGGAGGAGGAGCGTTTTAAGACACGCTAACATCCCCTTTTTTTGTGCCAGGAGTGTCCCATCACAAGGTACTGAAGCTCACGGTGTGACCACAACCTACCAAAAGTCCAACATATGTATCCCTGAAACTACGAAGGGCTACAATTTCAGGCCTACCTACCTCAGATTAGAGCTTAGGTACTACCTGCACTGTTGGAACCTATGACTCGTGCAATCCTTTCATTTGGGACTGGATCAAACTTCTCTACGGTATCTCTTCACATTTGGCCCACTTTACTGCATGAGGAAGATAATACCAGCGTAGGATTTATTTGTACCTACAACGTATTTAAATTTAAAAATTTTACTCTATTACATTTCACAAGGGACAGAACTCGTATGACGTTAACGTAAATCTGGGGAACTGAAGTGGTGATAGTTGAATATTTGTAGGTTTCTGTCCCTTTGTTATTCTCATTGTATCGTAGTGAAATTAAAATATTTTTTCGGTTTTACGTCCCACCTTTATGACCTGTAGGCTAAAGACGGATGATCAATGAAAATATATTATGAAAAATTGGAAAATGAGAATGTGGAAGGAAACGGGTAAACTTGGAAAATCCTACGGACACGACGATCTCCATCGTGAACTCCCATGGCTTGAGATCGAACCAGGAACCTCTAGTACCAGAGTTCAGAGCTCAATCACTAAGCTACTATTTTCCCTATGTATGTTATGCATCCTTTAAGGTATAGTGTAGATATTAAAACGCCTGTTGTTATTAGTGAGCTTTTATTATTGAACCTAGGAGCGTGTGTCCATTCTTCACATGGGAAAAATAAGATGTAATAAATATAAAACCGAAAACTGCTCCCTTTTCCTCCTGCAAAAGCAGAATTTTCGAACATTAAAACATACGTACGTTCGGTCATTTTTAACTCCTTCTGAATTCTCGATTCAACTTAAACGAATTCCACACTGGTCACTTCCTGACTAAAGAAACAAATTTAATTGTTATGGAAATTTTCTACTTCAGAAACAGAATTTCAGAATTCGATAAAATTTATGTTCTCTTTTCTAAAAGTAAGGGATATGATCGAATTTCACATCTCCAATTTAAGCAACTCGTCACCTCCGCCACTTTCTGAATAACGAAAAAGAAATTTGATTATAGAAACGATTCCCAGTTTTCTCTTTAGGAGGGAAATTTATGAAAACGTTTAATACGTATTCCCTTATTCATCGATTACAGTTCATATACTGAATTTCACACCCCCAACTTACGCAAACCCTCACATTCGGCATTTTATGAAAGGAGAAAGGGAAATGGGGATATTATAGATTAATTAAGAGTCTATACACAACATTTCACATCTCTAATTTAAGTAGATCCTCACATTTGGTACTTTCTAAGTAAAGAAAGGGAAAAAGTTCAGTATTATAGAAATGTCTTCCTTCCCCGCTCTACCCTTAGAAGGAAATTTTCGAAAATGCGCAAATATCTGCTCCCTTATTTTTAATTAAGAGTTAATGCATCGAATTTCATATATATAACAAATGAATCCTTATATTCAGCAGTTCTGAATAAAGAAAAAGGAATGTGAATATTATAGAAATTGTGTCCCTTAGGAGTGGGATTTTGGAAACGCTAAAATATGTATTTCCTTGGTTTTAATTTAGAGTCTATATGTTACACATCCAACTTAAGCGAACCTTTACATCGCACACTTTCTGAATAAAGAAAGGAAAATTTATTACCGAGTGTCCCAGAAGTACTGACTCACTTGTTGTTAGGTGCGGTAGGTTAGGCTGTATGATTGATGTTTGTTTCTTGTTTTGTTTGTGATGTGGTATATAATGTTTTTTCTTTGTTTGTTTGTTTGTTTGTTTTCTTTCTTTTTGATGGTGCTCCAACACACTTTGCCCGGATTGTCCACGACTTTTTGAACAACATTTTTCCCGGGCGATGGACTGGTCGTCGGGAACAGTGGAGTGGCCGTCACGGTCACCAGTTCTCACTCCTCCTGCTTCTTCCTGTGGGGACATTTGAAAGACAAGGTATATGCAACACCTATAAACAGTGTTGCAGAATTGACAGCGCGAATCACCGAGGAATTCAACATCATTCCGGTTCAGATGTGCCGACATGCGTGCAGAAATGTGCCGTCTCCGGATGCAGGCATGCATCGATGTTAATGGCCACCAGATGGACCTTCAAATGAAGAACAGGGATTAGATACTGTAAAGCACTTGACTTTTACATCATCCCTCTGTACCTAGAATTTTGTTTCATGCCATTCTTGTTTATAATAAAAATTTACTCATAACTTAAAAGTTAGTCACTACTTCTGGTATACCCCGTATTATAAATATATCACTTTACTCCACCTTAGAAGGTGAATTTCCGAAAATATTTACACACACTTACTTCATTTTTAATAGAGAGCTTATATGCCCAGTTTTCTCTAACTACAGGTCTTCGTGAGATACATCTTTCTTTGCAGAAAATCTGACCCCCCCCCCCTTTTAATTCCCTAGAATAATGTTTCAAAAAATGGCCAATCCATCTGAGGTGGTCCAAACAGGCACGTAACCAAGGGGTGGGTCCGGATCCCCCCCCCTTTAGAACCAGAAATTTAAAAAATTAAGGAAGGATGAAACAATAAGAAACGAGAAAAAGAAGAATCAGCGTTAAAAATATAAAGCTACAGCAAGCGTATGGTTACTCTTTCTTATGAGGAGCTTTGTGTAAAGGAAACTGTATGTGGGGGGGGGGATCAAGTTGAAAATTATTATTATTTTAACGGAGCATTCCAAATTCCATCTAGCTCCATGCTAACCCTGTGGACAACAAATGAGACCGAGAAACCGGTTCGATCAGATAGACTCTAAGAACAACTTAAGAAACTCGGAATACATCTTTTTCAATATTTTTTTTTAATATTCTTTTACTCGATAGATAGTTCGTTATTGAAATACTTACTAGCATATCCTCATTTTATTGTCCTAACAAACCAATATACGTGTTGCCACTAAAATAGTTTAGATTGATCGAGCCCCTGGTGTGTAACCAGAGTATTTCATGTTATCTCCCCCCCCCCCCCCCGCAGCATTAGGAAATCCTGGCTAAACGAACCAATATATGTTTACAGTAAAATAGTTCAGAGTGATCGAGCCCCTGGCGTGATAACCGCAATATTTCGTCACTGACTCCCCCCCCCCCTATTACGAAATCCTAGCTACGTGCCTGGTCCAAAGATGGCGAAAATGGTTGCTCGACCATCTCCGAAAATTACAGAAATTAGAGTGTGATGAACCTTATGTATGACAAGGTCAATAACATCATTCACATTATGTACAACTGTTCCTGAATGGCGGCCATCTTTGTTGTCGTTGGGGTGCCATTTTTTGTATTTGCAAGCGTTTACGAAAACTACATTTGCTGAGAACATACGAATCAAACAAACACCAAACAAACACGAATCTTTACAGGAGAGACAGAGGTATACGGAGAATATATACTTTTGCTTCTATATAAATATGCAGGGTTGCAGACCAATACATGAAATCACTAGAAAAATTACACAAAATTACACTTTTAAAGGGGCTGTATTTTGGAAAGGCATAAAGTGGGAGGTTCATAAGTTTTGTGTTGAATACTGTTGGATGTAAAGAGTCTGCAGAAGTATCCACACCTATGATACTACTGACACCAAAGATTTATAGGGATCCGAAACTTGAAGTTTGTGATTTTGATGCCATGTTTGGGGCGTAATATCTCAGGAGGGCAAAGTACTTAAAAAAGAGCTGCTCAGGCCACAAAGTAATTCTGTATGTGAATAAACTATTGCAAAAAATTCATGACTAATATTACATGGGGAAAAAAGTGAGGACATGTAAAAATGCGAAGAAAGTACGAGCATGACGATGGTCATAGTCCGGAAAAATTGAAATGTTTTGATATGTTTCATGCTAGATCTCAAAACCTACGCATGGTTCAGCAATTAGGTCCGCTTTTGTTTGTGTTCAGTTGTGCAAAAGCTTGCGAGTGGCCTTTGTTCCGTCTTTCTAGTTTTTTGATCATTGCCACGTCTAAATGGTAAGGGGGTTGGCTCCCCCTTGCACCCATGACACCCATTGTCGAACTGGACCGCGGTATTAAGACACTTAATGTATCAGCAAAGTATCATTGAAATCCAATCCCAGTTACGGAAGTTAATGTGTTCACAAGGTTGCTTTACATCTGTCTATCCTATCCTGCTGAAAATGGTGTATTTGTGGAAAATATTTAAAATGACTATTGTTTCCATTCTCTTCTATAGCATTAGGCTACAGCAATAGCTTTTAGTAGCTGTAATTACAACAAGTTCTCGCAATTACACGTTTTAAGCCGTGTTGCAAACTTCAGCAATGTTTATCATATCTCCGGAATGGTTTGAGATATCGAAGTGCTGTAAGCGGCAAAGTAATTTAGACGTCCATTACAAACCATACAAGTAACTATATATGATAGTTATCTCAGTATTTTTCGAAATAAAGGCTTTAAAGAACTAAAATTTTCAAGCCCTGGTAACTTCGATTCTATTCATTCAAAACAAGTCATACCATGACCATGGTATCCAACGCTAAGATACTTTAGATGTGCACTATTCTGTCCATCTCCGTTAGGCTTCCGAACTTTGGATGTTTGTGATACTATAACATCCTTAGTTTGCAACACTAAATAATAAAAGTGATACTTGAAGTTTACGTTTGACACGTTGATTTGAAGTATGTAATAATCTAACGTAGTGCCATTTGAAAAATATAACTTTATATTGGGTTGGCAACACTGTTTGTTGGGTTTTCCTGTTTCATACATATACAAACGTCCCCCTCCTTATATTTGCTTCGTGCAAACTTTCGCTTTTCTCTCTCTTTTGGTTTGTCCGTTATAGCGGATGGTCAAGATAAATTGTCCACCCGGTAGACGTGTCAATGATCATGGAGCTAGAAAGATGGAAAAACGCCAACCGCAAGCTTTTGCACAACTGAACACAAACAAAAGCGGACCTAATTGCTGAACCATGCGTAGGTTTTGAGATCTAGCATGAAACATTTAAATTTTTCCGGGCTATAACCATCGTCACACGCGTGCTTTCTTCGCATTTTTACCATGTCCTCACTTTTTTCTCCATTTAATATCAGTCATGATTTTTATGCAATAGTTTATTCACTGTCACAGCCGTACATCTTTTAATTGTATTTTTCTTTTTTTTTTTCTTTAACTGAATATTATGTGATTGTTATTGTTGGTCAATCATATTTAATTATGCTATGGGATGTTAAAAGGACGGCCGATCTCCCCTTCTTAATTGAGAAGTTACCATTTGTTTATATTGTATATATATGTCTGTTTCGTTTATTTCATCTGTTCAATATGTGTGTTTTGTGTGTTCTTAAATCCAAATGATAGGATATTCTCAATGGAAAATTCCTATTAACAGTGGATATTGTAGAAGAGACTTCAAGGGTGAGACAAAGTCAAAGGGGGAATTCAGAACAGGATATGAAAGGTTTTTGGAGATGTTTGTTAGAAAATGGTCACCAGGCCTTACACGTGATGAGGACTTAAGCACTGAATATTAATGTGTCAATTTTTTTTTAATATAACAAAAAATGTGTACGAAAAGGGAAAATACTTAGAGACTATGTGCGCACGCAGCTCTAGTGTTGGGTGCACAAAAGGGTGTATATGGAAAGTTAACATTGGTGACCAAAGTACAAAATAGTCATAAGATCTGATGTAAGTTGCAGAAACTTGTCACGTTTTTAGTATTTACTATAAAGGTGATGTGTCTCCAAAAACTGTTGTAACTTGGTACACACACGTCGTACTGTATAGCTCGGGAGTCCGTCGGTCAATCTCTTTTTCGGCAATTGTAACTCTAAATTAACCGACGGACTTCAACTGTAACTTTACTTTTTCTTTTTAACAATAAACTTGGCAAGATAATTCGTCTCTATTATTCAAAGTGTACTTGCACCCCCGGATCTGTCTGCAGCTAAAGATTAAGAGAGTTAATATGTTTGTTGTTTATTCACGTGTGACCACTCGCATACTGTTAATCCTGAAGTTGAAATTATAAAGTACGTTCCGCTCGCGTACTGGAGCTGCGACATCACATACAGAATTGCTTTATGCAATAAACAGCAATTTTTAGCACTTTGCTCTCCTGAGATATTACGCCCCAAAAATGGCATCAAAATCACAAACTTCAACTTTCGGACTCCCATAAATCTATGGTGCCAGTAGTACCATAGGTGTGGATATTTCTGCAGACTCTTTACATCTGGAGCTGCGACAGATCAATAATGGTGTCAGGTGTGGGGTCCACTTGTGGGGTGGCCTGTGTTGTCACTTATGGACTGGCCTGTTGTGGTAGTCCAGGGAACAACTCGTGAGTTGTTTGTGAAGTATTCCGACAGTCCTGAGAAGATCGAGATGCAAGTCCTGTGGCGTAAATGCAGGAGTCCAGTGGTTCAGATCCGAGCGGAGTACCGAGCAAGTGCGGAGACGAGAAAGCCAATGAATTAGTTGAACATCAGATGCTGAACTGTTACAAATTGGAGGAGAGTATGGAACACAGGAGACACATGCAGCGCAGAGCAGTAACTCCCACCTTGTGAGTTATTTCACAGTGCATCGAAGCAATAGACTGGATAGTGGTTAGTGTTTTGATTTTCACAACAAAGTTCTCTTGTGTGGAAGGAAATTCCTATAGGACTAACATCTCAGCGCCCTGCCACGGAGAGAACCATAGTACATCTTTCTACAGCGGACAGTTATGTGAGTACAATCTTTTTCAATTTACTGTTAGAAAGAAATCTCTGTGTGTGTCCCCGTAAGATTGAACTGTATTTCACCTCCCCGGGTATTAACGTACAGGTGAAACAATAGAAGCCATTTTATATCACGGATTGTGTATAAATTGGTCAGGAAAAATTTGTATCACAGATTGTGTACAAATTGGGAGTGTTTTTTAATCCATACAATTTATGCCTTATATAGGGGAAATAACGTTTTATTTCTGATTAAAGAACAATATTGAAAGGGCAACTTGTAATAGTTCACAAAGGTAGAGTCACGATTGAGGAGCAGTAAGATTGAAATTCTTTAAATGTGTAAAATTAGAATAACGAGCCGAGCTAAGTTAAAGATATTAATTGTGTGGCAAGTTAGATAGTTTAAAATATTATCACTACAGCCTATCTGTCGGCTATTATGTTTGTCAGTAGGAAAAAAGGCAAAAGTGTTGCCAACTGAGCATGTAGGAAATAACCTTTTTAAATTTGACGAGAAACAAGTAAAATTCAAAGGTAAAACATTAAATTGTTTGCATTACTTGAAAGGGCAAAAAGGCAAGGCCCTACATTAGAAATTAATTCATGATGCTCATTCCTACTAACATAGTTAACCATTAGATGTGTGTAAATAAGTTGCAGTAATGTAAGTGCTCGTTGTTGCACGTTGTGTTCTGTAGATGAATCCCAGGTTGACTCGGGAATAGGTTCACGAGTCGAAGGGTAGAAACCCTTGGTAATCACTTCTGTGACTAGACGGAGAGATAGGTCCGTAAGTCGAAGGGAAGAGCCCCTTAACGATCTCGTCATGAAATGTAGCCAGGTAGGAAGTGATTGCGGTAGTTGTTTGGCGAGAGACAACTAAGGAGGAGGGAACAGAGAACCCTCAGTAAGTTAAGAGATAGGTATACCTAGAGAAGAAAGTGGGGACAAAGATTGTGTCTCCGAGAGTAGTGAGTCGGGAGGAGGACTCACTGGGAAAACGGAATCTGTGGGGACGAAGGTATAGTGTCATCTTATACTAGGGAGTCTGCAAGAAGACTCGAGGCAAAAATGGCGCCAGATTCCGTTGAAAATGGGAAGTCAATGCCAAGTAGAGTAAAGAAGGTGGAAAGGCTACTGCCACCTCGGGACATGGTGATCCCATGCAGGAGGGAAAGACAGTGTCCTAATTATTTTTGAATACAAGAAAGTTAGTAAATAATTCGGGAAATTGTTTCAAAGTGTAGGTACAGTAGATGAGTACCTCAATTACTGGACGGCCTCGCCAAGAAAAAGGTTGAAAACACATACAGACAATTTATTTCGTCAAAGGAGGAGTTAAAACGTTTCTGCATTTTGTTATAGAAAGAAGTTCATTACACATGAGTGCATAGATACTTCGTTACTTGTGAAGAAAATGCATGTATAAATATCTCCATTGGTGGTCTGGGTTGCTGTCACGTAAGAAAAATAAAATTAGCAGAAACAACTTTTAAATTCAGTAGAATGGCCAATGCAGTAGTGACCAGTCGAAACGTGATTGAGCTTATTTTAAATATCAATATGTAAAGGTACGTTCAAAAGTATTGATAGGTGAAAGTAAATTCGAAAACTCTAAGTTTGTTAGGGACACACTTCCTTTTTACATACCAATGTGTCTTTAAAAATCTCTATCCTTCTTCTTCCTTCGTAGTTTGTAACCCTACTTCTCACTGTTAGAGAAAAAAAATCCGAAGAGAGTTCAGGGGAGGTCACAGATATCCTCTGACACTCCCATCCTTTCGTCCGTACACGGTCGTGTTGTAGACAAACATTGAGTTATATGTCTTAAAAAAAAAAAAAGAAAGAAAGAAAAAGAAAAACAGAGAGAGAGAGAAAGAGAGAAAAAAGAAAGAAACTATCGTCAAGTTTCCAGAAGTAATGCCCGTTAGGTCACAGGAAATTTGTTAACTTATGTATCTGTTTTAAAGGAAAAAGAGAAAGAAACAGTAAACAAACTTTTTCAAAAAAAGGAGTATTTTAGGAAATTGTGTCACTGGAGCAAATAGTTATCAGTGTCCTTGTCCTAATTTACAGATACACTTAAAAATATGTAATTCTTTAACCCTTGGCCTTAGTACCTTTAGAAGACTGAGATAATGTTCCTGAAAAATGATTTTGAAGTTTTGCAAAGGTATTCTGACAGTAGCAAGTAAAAGAGCTTCCTTTTTTGACTTAATACTTAAGTTAGAACAGTCACATCTCAGCGAAAAATAATTAACTATTGCCAGTAATAACTTAACGACTTGAGTTTCACTATCTGCTAGGCGATAAGTTAAATTGTATTAATAGCTAGCGCAGAAGACGAGCTGTTCGAGATTTCATCCAAACATGAACGCGAAGTGGTAGACCGTTTATGTAGGTTGTCATACTCACAGTAACAATATTTAAAGACAAGTTCGATAATTATTAGAGCAGTATATATAATTGAATTACACGCCAGTGTATCGAATACTCTTCTTTCTTTGTAAATGAGAATCTGGAGTGCCAAGTGTCGATAAGTATAGTCTTGTAATTTAGACCGTAAACGAACATTCAGTTCCTATACGGTTCCCATTAGTAAACATGTAAAAATTAATTACACAGTTGGGATACTACAATAGTTCATTATCTTAATGTCAGCGGTTCGACTTCCAGGTGCAATCAGGTCGACCAATAAAAGATATCAATTTAAGGTATAATAAATACCAATGTGTATATTTATTTGTTTGCAGTGAAAGTTAGTTTTCTTAAATTCATTTTTTAAGCATCTTCAAAATAAAATTGAATTTGTATCCTTGAAGTTCAATGACAACTAATTACTTAGTGCACAGAGAAAGTTATATTATAAAATAATATAATGCAAAAGTAACTCTGGTTGTACAAACAAAGAATCCGGATTGATTCAGTTTTTAGGTACATACCTTACAAGGTTTTATTGTAGAAATGTTTGTATTAAACTTCCAAGGCAGACGCTAGCGAAAATTTCAGTTCTGGTCTTCTAGTAAAACAAAGAAGCCGCTAGAAGCAAAATCATTTAGTATTAATGCAGATGACTGATTCATTTCAATTAATGAATCTGGAAGGCTCCAAAAATAAATAAAGTAATAGTAATAACATAAATTATAGACTTATAGCATGGTGCTTTCTACTTAGGCATTGAATGAGCAAAATTAGGGAAACTGATGTCCGATTAATTGAAATGATCCCCAACTACCCCTTTTCCTAAAGAAGAGACAAAAGCAACGATATTTAGAGTTGCCTCATAGTTATGGTTGTCTCATAAAAAAAGAAAGGTACAGTACCATTATAGTCCCTTTGAAAGAAAAAGATAAAATTTACATAAACTATAAACGTCAATTAGTTTTGTTACCTTAAAGTGAAAACTGACTTCTATTAAGGCCTGCACTGTTAAGATATGTATTGCAATTGCAATTTGCAATATAGTTTTGCGACAGCGTTCGGCATTACCGATGCTACTTAACCGGCATATTACCACAAGAAAAGAATAATAAATACCTCCCTGTTTATTACTTTAACAGAGTATTTAACTAGTGAATTAAAGCTACTGATAACAGTAAAAAGAAAATCGCCGTTGTATTTGCAATAAATAGATCTAGGCTGTGCACTATTATGATATTGCGTTCAAGTTGGTTAGAGACTTGTAGATATCTTACATACCTATATCAAATTGGAAATTCTATCTCTAAATTAGTAAAATTGAAATTACCTTTCTAAAAACAGACTTGATTGCATTATAGTATTTAAAGGAGATTAAATAATTACATAAATAAACACATAAACGTGTCTTGAATAAAATGTTCCCTATAAACAACGGCACAATAAGGAAGATATAATATGCACACTAGAGCATAGGTATTAGAGTGGACGATTAGAAGTAGATTAACCACAAGCTATTTTATATGAATTTCACACCAACCCCTTACATGATCGCTAGTTGGAGACAAATCACAATAAGATAAGTTTATTTACGATTCTTGGTAGCTCGAATTCTTGGTACAAACTAAAGAAAAATTGCAACAGTAAGAGATCCTCTTATTCTCGTCAGTGAAATAAAAACACTGATGATAAGTAAAAATGCGGATAGTTATATTCGATACTTCACCGCGCTATTTAAAAAGAATGTGTATCTTAAATATAATGGGAATTCTTTCCGACAATGTCAATGGAAACATGTTTATTCACAGGCAAAATCATTTGTCGTAGTGTCCTGTAGTAGTCACTCCCTTGTCTAAAGAGGACGGTGAGACTGTCGCTTGAGGTTTGAAGATCATGTAGTAAACTAATCTTTGACAAATGACTCAATAATTGTAATACAAATTACCATAATAAAATTAGAACGTAATAAATTACTAGGCATGGAGAAATAACCTGACTAGGAGTAAAGATGCTCTTGAATGTAGTTATACCTTTTTAGTTCAGTTTCGTTGACATTGCGTATTGGCGTACCAATGAATAAAGTATGCCGTATTTGTGCATGAAGTGATTATGCACAATCCCATTTCCTATATTCACTCGAAATATTGTTTGCGAGAGTTGCAAGTATTCCAGGATTATTGCAAATAATTCTTATTGGAAGAGCATTGCGCGTATGGAAATGTTATCAAGATTTTAGGGAGCAAAATATAAGAAATACACTCTAACGATTGAAAACCATTGGTTCAGTCCAGTGGAAGGATCATGTAATTCTTATCTGGTTCAACTTAATTGTTTTTAATGACATAGTACATGGAGTACTTAAAAACGTCAGGTTCTTTTGGCATGGTCCGTATACAGTTTTAGAATTTGAACTGCGTAATTTAAAGAAAAGGCAAGAAGCGAAAGGCTTAAATGATATAATAATAATAATACTGATTTAATGAGAATTTGAGTACTTTAAATAGATGAAAACTGTCTTTCTATTTCGTATAGTCGCCATTTTCGTGTGTTCTACAAAAAGGAATTTTAAGAGGGGAATTCAACTACAGAACTAGGACAATTTTGCAGAGATTTATTAAGATTGTAAGAAAAATATTCAGAATGTTCCTATGTAAATCTTACTGCCCTCGATCAAGTGTTTGAATTGGTGCAATACATGGTGCTTAAACTGAAATTGTCGTCCTTGTGAAATAAGCCTTGTTAATTAAACAAATCATAACATATATGGCAAGTAAATAATTATGTTGGCAAAATGGATAAGTGAAATTTGCCCAAATGAGGTAATTCTAGTAGTATCGACGGACTTGCAGTAAGAGAAAAACTGTTTAGTTTGAATGGAGATGTGAATAAGGTATTGTTTGATATCCTAGATAAAGGGGATGTTTAATAATACAATAGTAAAATAAGTAGTAGGACCAAAAAAGTTTGATTGTTAAAAACTGAGAAAAGAACAAGTGGTTCTAGTAAACTTATCTTGTTTACCTTAAATATCATTTTCGAATGTTGCTCAGAATAAAAAAATTTTGAAACAAAAATAGTTTCGAGAAGGTTGCTGATTTCTTTAATTTCAATTGAAACAGAATATTACAGATTAATCGAATTTGGAAACTAACTTAAAGATATTATTCTTTCCTTCAAAATGTATTTGAGAGAATTGTTTCTAAAGTACAAAGTTTGTTAAAAGCGGTTCTAAAGATAAAAGAAAGTAATTTAACAACAGATAACTAGCATTAAAGATGTATTGAAACAGTCCATGAATAATTATATTCCAGTATACTTAGAGTAGAATTATTGTTGCTATTTGCATCCAGATATGATTATGGATTTTTTTTTATGTTAAAGATATTGCATTTGGAGGTAGTAGCTTATTGTATGTAATTAAACTATCTTCAACTGCTTCGTTTTGTTTATTCTACCTTCAAAGTAATACGTGGTTTTGAAATCAGTTGAGGTAACCTTCTGCTGAGCTAGGTAAAAGTAATATGAATAGCGTGTTTCTACAACGTATTATCGGTTTGATAGTAAATTGAATCTTTCCTTTATAGTCAAACGTTTACATCAGATTGCGAAGCTAAATTACTAAAGAATTTGACAATTCACCAAGTTGTAACACAATGCGGTTAACTGATGAATTTTGTTTCACTCTGAAATATAATGAACTGTCATATGTTACTTCTAAAGTCGTAAAAGGAATCGCAGTTCATACAGCGTATGAACAGTACTATGTGATTGTAGTTAGTACTGGAATATTGAAATTAAATGTGGATCGTATAGTTTACGAAATGATTACTGTGCAAAAGGTTTCCAAATATTCCATACTACTAATATAACAGAAAGACAAATATATTCATAATATAGTAATCCGGCTTTAGACGTAAAGCTTACTAGTTACCAAAATATAACAAACAGAAAAATTAAGAAACTGATCAACAGTGTAAGATATTATACGCGGGTGTAATTATTCCACTTTTGGTGACTTACTGGTGGCTAGGAGTACTTTGATTGATTTTATTGTATTATTTTTGCCTCAATGGCGTCTTATTTGAAAAATTGTCGATTATTGCCATAGATATATATGCAATCATCCATAATAAGTGAGTTTAGTCCTCATAATGAGTTAAGGCATATCAGTGCATATGCGAAAAGTTAAGTACTGCATATAATTGAGTAAGATGCTTCAAACATTAATGTTGCACCATTTCAAACTGAAAAGGTAAATTATCAAGTATGAAAGGAAGAATAAACCTGAATAAAACGATATTGTCTACGGAAATTTGTACAGATAACAAATTTCCTCAATTAAGGGGGGAGGGAGATGTCAAAGCCGTACATCTTATTATTGTATTTTTCTTTTTTTTTCTTTAACTGAATATTATGTGATTGTTATTGTTGGTCAATCATATTTAATTATGCTATGGGATGTTAAAAGGACGGCCGATCTCCCCTTCTTAATTGAGAAGTTACCATTTGTTTATATTGTATATATATGTCTGTTTCGTTTATTTCATCTGTTCAATATGTGTGTTTTGTGTGTTCTTAAATCCAAATGATAGGATATTCTCAATGGAAAATTCCTATTAACAGTGGATATTGTAGAAGAGACTTCAAGGGTGAGACAAAGTCAAAGGGGGAATTCAGAACAGGATATGAAAGGTTTTTGGAGATGTTTGTTAGAAAATGGTCACCAGGCCTTACACGTGATGAGGACTTAAGCACTGAATATTAATGTGTCAATTTTTTTTTAATATAACAAAAAATGTGTACAAAAAGGGAAAATACTTAGAGACTATGTGCGCACGCAGCTCTAGTGTTGGGTGCACAAAAGCGTGTATATGGAAAGTTAACATTGGTGACCAAAGTACAAAATAGTCATAAGATCTGACGTAAGTTGCAGAAACTTGTCACGTTTTTAGTATTTACTATAAAAGTGATGTGTCTCCAAAAACTGTTGTAACTTGGTACACACACGTCGTACTGTATAGCTCGGGAGTCCGTCGGTCAATCTCTTTTTCGGCAATTGTAACTCTAAATTAACCGACGGACTTCAACTGTAACTTTACTTTTTCTTTTTAACAATAAACTTGGCAAGATAATTCGTCTCTATTATTCAAAGTGTACTTGCACCCCCGGATCTGTCTGCAGCTAAAGATTAAGAGAGTTAATATGTTTGTTGTTTATTCACGTGTGACCACTCGCATACTGTTAATCCTGAAGTTGAAATTATAAAGTACGTTCCGCTCGCGTACTGGAGCTGCGACATCACATACAGAATTGCTTTATGCAATAAACAGCAATTTTTAGCACTTTGCTCTCCTGAGATATTACGCCCCAAAAATGGCATCAAAATCACAAACTTCAACTTTCGGACTCCCATAAATCTATGGTGCCAGTAGTACCATAGGTGTGGATATTTCTGCAGACTCTTTACATCCAACTAAAATATTGAAAAAAAAAGCTAAAGCAAGATATATTAGGTTTTTAAAATAAAAATGAGTGGCCCCATTTAAAAATGCAAATTATTATTGATTTGTATAGAAGAAAATAAAATTTTTAAATTGCATGTATAGAAGAAAATAAAATTTTTAAATTTGCAAGTATAGCATAGTGGGTTGCGTGCCACTTAGGAGACTTACACCCACAATGATAAATGATTTGTTACATGCCAGATGGCAGAGTTTTTGCTGATTTTTTTTTATTTATTTATTTATTTTATTTTATTTTTTTTTTTTTTTTAAGTGGAAAGGGATATTGTAGTAAAGAAAGGATACTTATAAAGTACAAGCTCCAAGCTCAATGGCTGCTTTTTGAAGTTTTGACCCAAACAACCTTAACCATATTATTATTTTTTAATTACTGTGTACAAAAATGTACACTAAAATATAATTTTAATTTAAAAAAAAAAAATTATGCATTTTTAGGTGCCAAGTATTATATAACACAACAGTATTCAGCACAAAACTTATGAACCTCCCATTTTATGCCTTTCGAAAATACAGCACCTTTAAAAGTGTAATTTTCTGTACTTTTTAAAATGATTTCATGTATTGGTTTGCAACCTGCATATTTATTTAGAAGCAAGAGTGTATGTTCTCCGTGTACCTCTGTCTCTCCTGTAAACATTCATGTTTGTTTGGTGTTCGTCTGATACGTGTCCTCACCAACTGTAGTTTTCGTAAACGCTTGCAAATGTAAAAAAAAAAAAAAGATAGCACTCCACCGACAACAAGGATGGCCGTCTTCAGGAACACTTGTACGTACGACAACGTGAATGATATTATTGACCTTCTCATAACCACTTCGTATGGACTGACCCAAAAATCCTTTCTTATCTCTTGTTTACGTGACAAAACAAGCGTTCCAACTAAATTTCACGTTTCTACTTGTGGGCGAAGTCACTTCTACCCTTTTCTGTGTATAGTAATGTGTATATATATATATATATATATATATATATATATATATATATATATATATATATATATAGATATAGATAATGGTGTAAACCTACGCCTGATAAACTTGAAAAAGGTTAATGAATACATGAAATAAAAATTCGACGATATATAAAGTAACCATCTACAAACCATATCATTAACTTTTCATATTTTGGACTATAAATTTTCATATTTTCTTTTCTTCCTACTTTGCCTCTCCTTCGTTATTTTTTCTGACATCACTACGACTCCTTTATTTGAGGGCGATATCATTATTTGGACCTCTTTATCAAGATTCTACTTTAAATTCTGGTGAAACGAAGAAATACATCACATTTTAAATTCAATATTTCAAGTTTTACACTATCAGTAAAAAAACAGATTATTCTTCCACTCAGGGTTGGCAAAAACCATGGTTTTTCTTTAAAAACCAAGAAAAAAAGTTTTTTGGTTTAAACCAGTTTTTTTTGTTTGTTTGTTTGTTTTTGTTTAAATAATTTGGTCTATGTATTTATATCACATATGGATAGAAATAAGTTTGTTTCGGGTTGGTGTTATTATGCAACAACCGGGTTATGTTGGAAGGGGTTACATAACGCTTAAAGCGGAATCCAACCGCTTCTCGGCTTACATCCGAGGGAAATTGTCCTTCATTTGGACTCAAAACCGGGACTAATTGGCCACAACTGAGATACGTCTGCTGACTCACTCACGAAAGACTCCTGATAAAAATACGTTGTACTGATCTTTACATACTTGTTAACAGGGTTGGCTGGTTTAAACCAAGGTGGTTTAAACCAGGCTTTTTTTTTTTTTTTTTCAAAAAACGAACTGGTTTAAACCAAATAAAAATAAGAACGAAAAATGCTTTAAATCGTGTGAACTTCATGGTAACGTCTCCACATATGAAACCATCTGCATTACGTTTATATACTTTTCACCTTTTAATCAAGAGGTCCCGTGTTCAATTCTCGGTCGAACCACAATCCATCTTTCAAGTGTAAACCAAGTAGCGATTCGAGGTGTTCCTTTACGCGAAAGTCTTCTCCGTGATAACCTTGGTATTTCATAAGGATGTTAAGCCTAAACATACGAAACGAGTTTAAATATATTGATAGAAATTGGCAAAATTTATCAACTGCCTACGCAGCTTCAAACATCAGCTTGGATTTGACTTTGCTTTAATCTTATTGAATGATATCTACATACCAAATTTGTAATTTAATACCTCAGTTTTCGCGTAGTGATTATGATACATTGACCTTAAAATTTTATATACAAATACATTTAAAGTAATAACAGGATTTTCCCAATGGCTAAGGTGGGAGTTTCCCGATTTACATATAATTGTATAATGTTTTTACTTGTGTACCTGTTTATCTGTTTGTCCTTCTGAAATGACTCTTGACAATTATATTAACAACTAGGCCTATGTAAAGATCAGTACAACGTATTTTTATCACGAGTCCTTCGTGAGTGAGTCGGCAAACGCATTTGTGACCAATTAGTCCCGGTTTCGTGTCGAAATGGACAATTTTTCTTGGATGAAGCCGAGAAGCGGTTTGGATTCCGCTTTAAGCTTATGTGACCCCTTCCAGCATAACCTTGTTGTTACATAATAACACCAAGGCGAAACAAACTAATTTCTGTCCATATCTAATATAAATACATAGAGTAAATTATTTAAACCAAAAAAAAAAAAAAACGGGTTTAAACCAAAAAAAAATTAGTTTTTTGTTCTTTTCTCAATAAAAACCATGGTTTTGCCAACCCTGCTTGTTAATATAATAGTCAAGAATCATTTCAGAAGGACAAAAAGATAAAATAGTTGAACAAGTGAAACCATTATACAGATCTACATATGGACAATTTCAAAATACTGCAGAGTACAGAACTACTTTAGTCCAAGTTAGTTCACTACAACTTTTATTAGTCCGCGTTAAAGAACTACAACGACTTAATTGGCGTATCAGTACGAAAAGTGAATAAAGATACGAATTATTTGAGTCCACTTTGACCCATTTATACATAAATAGATATCAAAGATACTTATGATTTCAATAAATGCCTCTCTTGTCCCCCCCCCCCCCCCAAAAAAAAAAACGTACGGCATTTCGATGTTTTTTATCAATAGTAAACATTATTAGAACGAAACAATATTTAGAATTTTTCTTTGGTTGCAAATGCAAAAAGTTGCTTTTGTAGTATAATCCCTTTGAGTAATGAATGGGGAATTGAGGTATGAATATAATACGAATAATATACGGGAGTGAAACGTGATAACCGATAAATGTATGTCCATCAAGATTTTACGAACACACTTTTACGAACATTTTTCGCTTTTGGGTTTAAACTTTTTTTTTTTTTTTTTTTTTTTTTTTAACAGCTGGTTTAAACCAGCCTACTCTGCTTCCACTGTAAACAGACCCTAAGTGTAAAGTCTTATTTTCGTTGTAACGGCTAGTGTTGTAAAGTTCGCGTACGAA
Organism: Thermobia domestica; assembly: GCF_964235325.1. Lineage (NCBI taxonomy): Eukaryota > Metazoa > Arthropoda > Insecta > Zygentoma > Lepismatidae > Thermobia > Thermobia domestica. The sequence continues at coordinate 244,029,231 of NC_137456.1, read as the reverse complement.
TTGATTTTTTAACCGAACTAGTACAAAACATAATTTTCTGCTACATGTCCGCAGCCCCAATTATTATTCAGAAAAGGGGAAACGAACACAAATGTTCAACTGCAAACTAGACGCGCGCGAACTGAAAGTGCTTTTGTTCCGAGTGAAGAATTTTACAGAAAGTCAACTCACCTAAGAACTGTTATGAACACGCTAATACGTCCCTACGGAGTGCAAGGTACGTCTTGCGACCTTGCTGGTATAAGATTTAAATATTAGTGATAAAAATTAAATATTGCTTAATTAAATAATTGTGTTTATTTATAAGGTAGATATTTAGGCCTGGAGTATGTTAATTTATAGGTATATATCTATTCATATATTTTATTATCAATAGTGTAAGGTAATATTTATTCAATTTATGTTGTATATTTATGTATATATATTAGAGCAGTATTCCCCCATTACTTAAGAATTAATCATATTATTATTTACAGTTTAGCTAGTGCTAACATTGATTTTCCATGCTAACTTTTCTTTTTAGAAGCCTGTCGAGGAGGCTAGCAGTGAAATCCATTGTATTCAGTCTCCTTTGCTGGGAATTTTCCATTCGTGTAGTTGGCGCTAAAAAACCTTCAAAAGATTTTTTTTTTTTTTTTTTTTTTTTTTTTTTAGCAGGCCAAAACACATAAAAAGCTGCCTGCCCCATCTTCGGCGCTGTGCGTTTTAAGGAATCCTGAGTGTAGGATCTTGGCCAGCCAGTCCGCTGCACTGGAAGCGAATAGTGCAGTTTGGAGAGAGACACCTCTAGATAGTTACTGTATGTAGTCAGATTAGAGATTCTACTACAACACAGCTGTCCGCTAAAGCACCATGAATTTTTTGCAAGGTAAAGATCTATGTTTACTTCTGCGAGGAAATCAGCACCAAGCACTAATTCGATAGAAGCGTGAGAAAGTGCATAGCATTTATGCGTAAATCTTCTTCTTATAATGAAGAAAGTTGGCATAACCACAAGACTACAGTTAGCTTCACCTGTAGCTAACGAAATCTTTTCATCTAATTTTTCCGACTTCACTTCTTTCTCTTTCAATTTTTTTTTTTTTCGGTCTTAATATCAATTAATGAAATAACGATCCACTGTCCAAGTAACAGTCCTTAATCTGTCCGTAAAATCTCCCAAAAAGATAAGGAGGTGCATCTTTCCCTCTAGCAAATTTTCTAGGAAATCTAGTGACCGTAGCTGCAATATTTTCTCTTTTACCGTGGTTCTCAACCTTTTTTCTTGCTGGGGCAAACATAGCTTTTGTGCCCAAATCCTCAACATGCATGACATTTTATTTCAGCTTTACTTCTTCCCTCTTGCTTACTTTCTCTCTCTTCATTTGTTTGCCTACTAAAATATGCTAAATTTAATGCTTGCGGCCTAATCGGGGGACTGACTCAGTGCCTATTTCTCTACTACTCACTGCAGCCATTTGGATAGTTTCTTCCTTCCCTGCGCTATGTTGCTTACCTTTCCCCAATAACCAATGGAGAAAGGTAAGTAGGAAGCTTGAGTGCATATAGGGGCGGAGTGGCGTCCTGAGTTAAAGTTATTACCCTTCCTATTAATTAGAGTATTTATCTTTGTAAATAAACTATCAATCTCCAATTTGATTTCTCGATTCTTTCATTTAATATTCTTGATATGAGCCAAAAAAAAAAAAAAAAAAAAAAAACTAGACGTAACGAGCAGGTACTTATGAGAGGACGTATATAGGAAGATATATAAATATTATAGAGCTGATAGTTGTTATCACGAATTATACGTAAATAATATTCATACTTGGAAGAAAAATACGATAGAGCGAAAGCGAATAATAAGAATAACAAAATATTTTTTTTCTTCCAGGAGAATAATAGGGCCACTTAACTATTAATTACGAATTCATACCGTGTGCATCTTTGTTTGGGATATGGAGACGAGAGAGCAGGTTACTTCTTTCAGAAACTTGCTTTAAGTGCAGTGCATTCGTATCCTCGTTGCCTATCGAAAGATTTTTCTGTAGATCTACCAGTTTCCATTGCAATATGCATGTACATTAGGGTGATCCTTATTTCTACTATACTTTTTTAAGTCTCACTCCCGTAAAATAGTTCCATATCAGACCAAGGTAGGCTATGAAAGAAAATAGCTTAACTGAATATCTAATGGTGTTCCAAGCGACCTGAAGTTTTGACTGCATTTACAGTATACAATATGAGCAACAACACAGGGTGTCCACTCTCAAAACGTTTTGAAATTCCCGGTTAATTCCCGGTTTTCCCGGTTCTACTAGATAAATTCCCGGTTAATTCCCGGTTTTCCCGGCTCTACTAGATACATTCCCGGTTATAACGGGCACTAAAAGACGAATATTTTACGAAAGAGGCGGAAGGATTATTTTTAGTTCCCACCCGAACAACATAAAATTATGCTATCGAAATAAATTATATTTTCTTAACTGTTTTCGTTACTTCCCGATAAGTGCATTGATTTTTTCTTCTGGAAGAGCAGCTTCTTTTTTTGCCTCAGCAATTACCTTTGCTTTTTTAGCTTCCAATTCCAGTGTTTCTCGCGTTACACGTTTTCTCTCTCTCTTTCCCTTTTTTTTTTTTTTCCTTTTCACTCAAATCCTTCGCCTTTTTCTTCAAATGTTCAGTATATCGAGCATGTGTATTTCTGGCCGCATGTATCATATCTTCGCTGATTTTAATTGACTCCAATCCACCTAATGCACTCACCATCATACAATTGTCTCATGGCAATAAGGCTCTCCTGTTTGATTCTCAAAAATGCATTCAGAATTCACAGAAAATCTTCTCTCTACTTATGCATTTCCGTGTGACAGTATCAAAATACATTGTATAAAATCATTGAGTTCTTGTACACTGTCCTCACTGAATACGCTAAGTTTAACATAAAATGCATCCAGACGCTTCTCCTTTCTTTTAAACGTTTTGCAGTGATTAATAGATTCAGGTGACGAAAATACCTTCCGATATTGCCCCATAATTTTACCTGCTTTGCTTCCCGTAAACCATCGTTTAGCTACCATCTCCTCCAAAGATAATGTCAAACGCTTCTCCGCTAGTGTCAGGTTGTGACCAAAAGCACAGGATCGAGACACGAAATAGCTCGAGTAAGTTCGTATTTCAATGGTGACCTATCCATTATTTTACTAATCATCGCTGCGATAGCTTCTCTGCACGTTCGTCGCAGTGTTAACGTGTCTAGATCCGTTATTTCCTTGATTCCACGCATGGCATCCCTAATTGCAAAGCCTATGTCCACATCTTTAGCAGGAAGAAGATTGTTTGGATCTGATATCTATTTTTTGAATAGATGCACCTGCTGTATTAAGAACATCACCCTTCACTATTTTTTCCATTAATCTTTGTACGAGAGAAGTGAGCTCTTCATGCAAAAACCGTTCCATGGGTTGGTCTATTTGAAATTCGGTCAGAAATGGTTCCACCATTGAAGCAATAGTTGAGAAAAATGCTAATTTTGGTGCTAGCATTTTGTCGTGAATTTTTTTCTCTACAACTAAGAACGTTGTCGAGCTAAGTGTTTTCTTGTCCTTCTTGACACACGCAATATATTTTTTTAAAATGAGGTACATCATTAATAAGGCTCGAGATGCAACGTCACTGTAAAATAATAACTACTGCTAACTTATCTGGTGGTTAAAGATATCAGGAGATTGCAGAACCAGACCTACTACTAAACAAGCAATCATAACTGCCAACTAGACAATCTCATTCCCGCCATTTACTGCTCGCATTCATCTTTACATTGCTATTCATTTTAAACAGAAATAACACTAAAGAATGTATCAAAGAAACAATTCGTGCTATGAAATACTTAAAGTTGAATTATAGTTAAATAATTATCCATATTTTTTTCTTAAAAGACCAAGGCCAAAATAAAAGACCGCACACATGATTGTTGACTACAACATAACGCTCTTTCAGGTTTCAAACCCCCCCCCCCTCCCTTCCCTTTGACGCATCACTACTCTATTCTTTTTTCTAAATACAAAAATAACATGGTCGATAAGCGAACCTCAACATAGGATTCAAGCGATCGCCTGTTTTACGGTCGCCACGTTCACTTGCGATTCATCATTGATGCTGAATTCGGACGCCCCAAACGGTGGATACCGACAGGATGACGCTAGATCCGACCCACAGGATCATGAATTCAGAAGCGCCGAGTGACTTATCGGTAGAAAACAATTGAGCTAAGCCTTTCGTTTTTAACTTTCGGCCTTCTTCGGCTGTTATCGTTGTGTTTCCCGGTTCTTTGGAGAAATTCACGGCTTATTCCCGTTTTTTTTCCAGGTTCATGAAATTCCCGGCTATTTCTCGGTTTTTCCCGGTAGGTGGACATCCTGCAACAGGAAGCCAACAGCTCCTTCATTTAATTAAGCAGTAGGAACGTACGTGAAAATGCAAAGTCTCGTGAGTGATGTCATTTCGGTTTGTAGTTGGAACCAAACATTGAAACGAACTTTGATACTCATTAGTAAGTTAGGAAACAATTATTCTTAGAAATTACACTAACGTTTTCCTGAGTGAAACCCTTAGACTTACTTTCAGTATCCGTACTGCAGAAATGAAAAGTTAATATCCTGATGTTTGGCCTCATGCTCAGCAACACAACTAGGCTAGTTGTCGCCCGGTGCAAAAACTCTCTTCCCCCCCCCCCCTCGACCAACCAAACCAAAATGCTTCCCGACTACACTTGATATTAGCATCACATAGTAATTCTCCTATTTCATTTTTTTCTTCAAGCGGTAAAGCTTAATTTCAAAACTTAATTTAAGCTTGTAATTTAGCTTGTAAGCACGATTTAATTTTTAGTATTTGCCAAATAATCTGGGAGTAGCATGCTTGACACACTCTTATAGTCTTATCATAACTGCAAATCACGAAGTTTTAGGAATTATATCGGGATGTGCATGTGTGTAGAATGAATCAACAGCTCGGGATGCGTTAGAACATTTAATAATGAGAGTCAAGCTGTTGTCTTGAGTGTTATACTCGGACATTTTGCAAGTCTCATAAATCGAAATAAGTTAAATGAAAACAAAATCTGGAACTAAAATTTAACTTTGTGGGCTCTCTTGACTGTAAAGGTTTTTACAATGTCCTCAAAAGAGTTTTGAAGCTAACTTATGCTCTATGAATATGGTCCTAAGGTGAGTCCTTGTTGCCCTGTTAAGTTTCTGAAGTAATTTTATTGGTCTTTAGTTTTCTAAAACTCCTTTTCTTGCCTTATATTGAAAATAAATATTTGCCCAGTTTTGCATCCTCTTCAATCAGGCACCCGGGGCAATACTACAGGAGATGAACGATAAATATCTAGACTGGGAATACTATGAGATAAGTCTATACATAGCGTGTGTGTCAATTAAAACACACATTATTCTAAAAGGTTCGAACTCTTTTTGTCACTGTAGCACAACGAGAATCCATTTCCCCATATAAATAAATACAGTTAACGTAAAAACTGTGGAGTAAGTAGTAAACTATTTTATCAATGGGTCATAGACTAATTTTTTTCTATATTAAAGCAAAAGCAAATTAAATAGAAAACCATTTAGAATAATCAAATTTATTCCTCACACAATATCTTTTATCTGCGTTGTACTTCAGCATTCATCTAGTTATAATTGTACATTCATCATAAATGTGTGCAAAATGTTGAAATCACCTACACGAACAATATATATATACTTTTCTTTTAAAATATCTTGCTTATTTTTGTACAGTAGTTATCGCTATATTTTTCCTCTTGCTTGTTAAATGATCTGCTGAAATTTGTCACACTGAATTCATTCACGTAAGAAAATATATTCATTACAGAACAAATATTAATTAAATTCGAAAATGGACATCTGTTAACACAGAGAGATATTGAAAAGAAGTACATATAGAAAGTTGAAGAACATGAAAGAAAGCATACGGAATTCAGAAACTAAGTTCAACCAGTGGCATACAGAAAGAATCAGAAAATAACAGAAATTCTGTAATAAGACCAGTTTCGAGAATGTAGACAGACAACCTGAAGATTGTCAGAGTACACAATCAACGAAACAGGGAACTTAAGAACGATAGGATAACAGAAAAAGAGAAAAAATTTGGCACTAGAAGAATTGAGAGAACATGCAATAAAACCTGCATTTAAAGTGCGAGTTACAATAACAAAGAATAAATAACATAATACAAACTATCAACTGAACATAAGTTAGACTCACAGAAAAAAAAAAATTACTGACAGAATTACCCCCATTCCAGATTAATTTTTTTCTACATTAACATATAAAATTATTTTAAAAACTGGGGAACTGTTCATACACACACACGCACGCATACACACATACCACATTAAGTCAATGAATATAATGTTACTATCAATGACGTAAGAAATGAAAACTTGAGATCTGAGGTGCTGTAATGTCAACAGAAACTGCCGGCACCTCTGTATCTCATTTATCTCTAGTGTGTTTTCAAATCTTCCTGTCGCTGTTACAACTCACTGCATTCTAGAAAATAACTTCTCAAAACATTTTTTGCTTCTTTTTCTTCTTTTCTTTCAAAATTGAATAATATTCACCCACACTCTACTAACAAAAAATAACCTCCCTTCCTTATAAAAATTATTTAAAAGACTAGCATACATATAATTCACCTCTTTATATATTCTACTTATTATTATGAAATTATTTACTAGAAAACAGAAATGTCCTTTTTTTAAAAAACGCAGGGAAAAGAAACATATAAAATACCCTCTCGACCTTTATAATATATAAATATATAATGTCTGGTTTTACATTACGTATAACAAAGGTATTTAAAGAGAAGAAAGGAAAAGAAAACCTTCCAGCATAAATCAAGTTCAACAACTCAATTTTGTCGAGACGTGCTTGGAAAGTCCTTCATGCAGTTTTAAACTCTTTTTAATAGTTAATTGTGAACGAGTACGAAGAATATAGAACAACATCAAACGATATGCATACTCTAAAATTGCAACCACTTCCAACTTGAAACTTTATATAACTTAAAAAAACATTTTTAATGAAAATACAATGAGTGAAAAAGTGAGTGATTGAGCCGGGAATCGAACTCGGGTCCGCCTTATTGTGCCGGCGCGCTACTCAGTTCGATCTCTTCAAACACTCTCATCCTTCACTCTTGCAGGTGATCATACTTTTACGTTGAACTGGACTGGCAAGTTCCTTATTTCAATTATGATTTTCTGCCATCCTGATTAATGTCACGTTAAATACACAGGAAAATCTATATGCTACGTAAATGACTTAAGTAACTACTTGTGAGGGAGGTCGATTACGTTCGAGTTCTACCCAGTGTAGAAACGAGAGCAAAGATATTATATATATATATATATATATATATATATATATATATATATATATATATATATATATATATATATATATATATATATAATCGAGGCAGCTTCTGAGAGAAGTTTACTAAGTCATTTTAAGTAAAAGTTTATGTTAAGTTATTTATATAATTTCAAAAAAACTGTAAAACAAATAGCAGAGTAAAATTTAGAAAGTGCAGCACCTTAGGAAGCATCTTGAAGCAGAATGGTACCGAGTTTTGGAAATATCTGCAGAACTCATGATCATGTTTTCTCATCTCAATACAATCATGATTTATTCATCAACTGCAAATATAATCTAAGGAAATCTTAACCGCTTACTCGGTCATGCTTTCTAATCTCTAGAATGTGCTGTACTTCAAATTTTAATTCTGCCTTTTGTTTTATAATTATTTCAAGAAATACAATAAATTATAGGAATAACATATTAGCTGCACGAAAAGTTCAACCAGTCTACCTTTTTTTTACAATACGAACGCCAAGAAGTTTGCTAACAATGAAATCGGCGAATAGATTATGTGGAAGGCTAATGGTAAATTATTAAAGCTTAAAACTGTTCAAGGACTCTTCCAAAACACGTAAGAACTAAAGTACTGCCTTTCAGTGAAAGATGGCGAAAACAAAATAATTTAACACAAAAACTACAGCAGAATTATTTTAAACAACAATCCTCCTGATGACAAATTTTATTAAATATATAGCAAGAAAGAATTTTACAATCCACTGATTTACAATTCCTGCACACAACTGGTGACGCTGGGTAGAAACAAAGTGTGACAATTAAATGATGAAAAAAATGAAATACTGTGATCTTATGTACAACTACTTGCATATAACATTTCCTCTGAACATATTTCTTGATTCTTGTACCCCACCAAGCAAAGTTTGGTTTATATACAAACTGTCACGAAACTTACAAATAGGCATTCTATGCCAGCATTAGCCACATTAAGAATGTATTAGGTCTGTTCTGTAACAGTCAACGAAGTGATAACATCACATACCATCAACTACTCTCCTCATGTCGGGAAATAGATCTACATAAAAAAAATAAAGATACTTCGATCGGGATTGCATACATACGCTAAAGAGAGATTATTACACTGAATCTGTCAACTTTACACATATTTAAATGTTCACATTTTAACTTTTCCTCCAGAATCCTTTTTTCTTGCGTAACGGAACTTCTTCACATAAGCTTCCACTAACGCACGTATTTTGATAGGATTTATTTCTCCTGACTTGTTGTGACATATCTGTGAAGCAGAAATTAAAATCATAATTATGAATATGAATATGAAAAGATAACAGAGTAAAACCTTACTAAATAAATGCCATACACTACAGAAATACACACATATCTCGTAAAGAGAGGGAGGGAGAAATAATTTAAGCTCAAACAACATGGATAATTTTTACGGAACTTTCATGGAAAACTATTTTGTTATCAGGAGGCTATAATGAAAAGTAATGTCTTCTATTTGTTTCCTAGGACGTAAACACGTATTTGATAGCGAGTGCAATTATATTGAATTAATAACGTTTTTCTATAGATGTGTTGTTGTTTTCAAACTGGTTACTGCTGAGAATCAAGAACTATAACAAGAAATGATCGAATTTCTTACAGCAGGTGTGTCTCTCACTGACATGCCTCGGAGAAAGACGGTTGTTTGCAGGGAGAACTGTGTGAACATCAGTACGGTATGACATTGGGCTGTTTGTATTTGTACAGAGAAAACAACGGAAACGAACCTTGAGTTGGTCAACAAACAACGAAATGGGTGACCACGTACTGCAACGAATGAACCGTTTGCAAGTTCCTATAATTCCGCCTTTTAGGCTAAAGGAGACAGTGAGAATGAATAAGATGAATAAAATGAAATATGAAAGGAAATTACATAATACCTATGCCCTCAGCGGGATACAAACCACTAGTAAGACAAGTCATGCGATCGCTAGCCTAATGTCTTACACCATTCGACATGTCAGCCGACTGGGTGCTCGCAAGAAGAAACTATTGTAGTATGTGTTATACCATTTGATCATGTCAGCCGACACGACGCCAGCAAGAAACCATTTGTAGTACGTCTTGAATGAGTAATTTCCAACTGAATGCTTTGTAATCTCACACTTTGCTTCACCGAAGAAACCATATGTCGCATGTTTTGAATTAGTTATTTCCAATTAAACATTGTAATATGTCTTGAATTAATCATTCCCAACTGAATGCTTTGTGATGTCTCACTTTGCTTCTCGAAAGAAATCATTTGTAGTATGTCTTGAATCAGTAATTTCCAACTGACCATTTGTAGTGTTTTGAATAAGTCATTTCCAACTGACCATTTGTAGTATGTTTTGAATGAGTCATTTCCAACTGACCATTGTACTATGTTTTGAATGTGTCATTTCCAACTGAATGCTTTGTGATCTCACACTTTGCCTTTCGGAAGAAACGAATTGTAGTATGTCTTGAATTAGTCATTCCCAACTGAATGTTCTGTGATGTCCCACTTTGCTTCTCGAAAGAAATCATTTGTAGTATGCCTTGAATCAGTAATTTCCAACTGACCATTTGTAGTATGTCTTGAATGAGTCATTTCCAACTGACTATTGTACTATGTTTTGAATGAGTCATTTCCAACTGAGATGTCACACTTTACTTCTCGCCTTCTCAGTTTGAGCGGAAGGAACTGACAGGTAACCTGAAGCTGATTGAAGACAGTGGTGACAGGCCATCAAGAGCATCGATACGTTAGTCGATAATTCTGCATACGTATTTCTCGTAGATTCATGACTATGCGTTCCCTGCCAACACCTACTTTCCTACACACTCCTCAGGCATGTAGCCAGGATTTCGTAATAGGGAAGTCCGTGACATGAAATACTGTGGTCATCACACCAGGGAATCGATCATTCTAAACTATTTTACTGGCAACATATATTGGTTCGTTTAGCCAGGATTTTGTAATGAGGGGAGGGGGCCTGACATGAAATACTGTAGTTACACACCAGGGGTTCGATCAATCTAAACTATTTTACTGGCAACATACCCATATTAGTTTGTTAGGACAATAAAATGAGGATATGTTAATATTTTAATAAACTATAAAGAAATTTCGAGTAAAAGAATATTTAATTGTAGTCCATAGGATTAGCATGGAGCTAAATGGAATTCTGAACGGTCCGTTCTAATAATATCAAATTTTCGATTGAGCCCCTTCGTTTCATCCACACAAAGTTCCTCGTAAGAAAGAGTAACCAAACGTTTGCTGTAGTTTTATATTTTTAACGCTGATTCTTCTTTTTCTCGTTTCTTTTTGTTTCATCCTTCCTTCATTTTTCATTTATGGTTTCGAAGGGGAGGGTCCGGACCCTCCGGACCCACCCCTTGGTTACGGGCCTGACTCCTCTCTCCTCCCTTCCTCGTATTTCTCTGAGTTTCTCAGATTATAAAACCGTGCTACGTCATACATCGAAGATTTCGAAATGAATGTCTTAAATTCCTCGACGATGTCTGCCGACATGATGCTAGCCGGTAGCAACCTGCACATATCTAAAAGGAAGATGTATTTGAGTTTAACGTCCCGTTCAGCAGCGAGGCTATATGAGACGTTGACCTACTGATTAACATGGAATTCGAACCACATGAGCTCCTTTCCGGGAATCGAACCTAAGTCTCCCATGCCAAAAGCGCGAACGCTAACCGCTTAGCCACGAAGGAGCTCATCTAAAAGGAAGAAAAGGATTGTTCGACGTACTAATGAGAAATTCCTCAGTTCGTGCGTTCAACACGTCCTGTCACATAAACTGGAAAAGGAACAACTTGCATTTAATAAAAATAAATTTAAGCTCGTAATGAATAATTTAAATTAATCACTTGTCTAAGGTATTTAATGTCTAGAGTAATTACTTAATATACTGACATTCAATACCTAATTCTATGGGTTCTGCTTTAGCTTCAGGTTCATATCAAAGATATAAAACCACAACAATAGTAACTTCCTCTTAATAGCATTTTATTCAAGAAATTGAGCATCTATTAGAGATGATTCTTTAAACTGAATATTCGAGAGTTCTTAAACTAGGTACTCTCATCTCTAAATTCTCTAAGATATCCCCTACATTACATAAAGGACCTGTGAAAGATAGAACGGTTAGCTCTCATTAAGGGCGCCCTCTATCCTCCTTAATTTTCTAAAGGATTTCAATTCACTCATTATAATCCTGGCCTAATCCTATTCAATGAGTCCCTCATATTGGGAGAAGCAATTTTAAAGAAAATCGATCTAGGCATTAATCACGATAGGTTGCGTCAGGTAAAAGGTTTCGCTTTATATAGCGAGGATCTTTATATACATCCAATGGGTGAGGTAAACATAAACCAATTCTCCCTTATATACGAAACAGATTTAAAAACGACAAGCTATCCATAGTCTCCTAAATAAGACTATTTAAGGGGAATTGAACCCAGTACATTGAGTTCGAGATCTAAATAACCCACTTGGTTTCTCACTAATGGAACCAGAGAAAGCTTATATACTTTATCTCTCTTACAATCTCCGTCCTAGGCCGAATACTGCTTAGGATACTTAATTTGGTATATCTAATACATCTAAAAGTAAGAAGTTCCTGTATCTTAGTGCAATATCCACATAAACATGAAGAAGAAGAAAAAAAGGAGGAACTATTCCTATCGTATTTGCACTTACTACATGCAAAGTACAGAATAAAAATAAGTTTCCCTACTTCCTCTTCATCTACCATCAAGTCTCTTCACCTATAGTGTTCGAGCGTTGAGCTAACACTACGACTTCACGACTGAAAATCAAGTACTTTTACTTAGTCGGCCAGTCCACAAGGACTATATCTTAACGATTCCAACATTGTCCTATTATGAGAGAAAGCTCCCGTTCGGCTCAGTCAGCCGATCGTCTTATTCGATTACATCTTGAAGTCTTCTTTACTTGGAAAAAACTTACGTTTATATAGGAAAGCTATTCATCGAAGAAAAAGAATGTCATATCTTAAACTACGTAGAAAACACGAGCGGTGAAGAGGATGGCTCTCTCACCAACAAGAGGAAGCGTTCTCTGATACTTTAAACATACTGTTATACCCAGAACAGGGTTGCTATCTAACTATTCTTTTATCTGACAGGAAGATTTTTGTAAAGTAACTGCTGAAGTTCGAAATAATATAAATATACATAATGAATACAATCAAATACAGTTACATACAAATAATAATAATAATAATAATAATAATAATAATAATAATAATAATAATAATAAATCACATGAGCTTTCAGATCTGGATTTTTCAACCAAAGAACAATAACTTCTGATTCTAAAAATCAACAGCAATATTTAGATAACAATATATAAATTAAAGAAACATTATTTAACTATAAAAACCAGCAAGACTCAAAAGTGTCACTTGCAAACCATATTACTAGGAATTTACAAGACGCAATAATTATGATGATTACTTTGATTTTTTTTTTAATATAGCTATAATCAAAAGAAAAGCATACCTTAGGGACGGACCGGCGAAGAATTTCCTTATAATCATCTTTTGTAATGTGCTTTTTGGTATAATGTGGTTTCAGAGCTAGCTTCACTTCTTCCACTACACGTTCCTGTCGATTCAACTTCTTTAGGAACTAAAGGGGAAAACAAATGAAATATTAGAAATAAAAAATTCTCTTTAAGTTTCTTCCTAAGTTCAACCTCACTTTTCAAATTTTATTGAATATCTTCAGGAAAGGCAATGAACTTATCAAAAATATGGAAAATGATTTAGGTAATTCAGGGTATCACATAAATGTGTCACGATACTTTGAGAACAGATTCCTCACATCAAAATAAGAAAAACAAATCATATCGACCTGTGCTCAAAAGTGCAGTTTCGTAGTTACAGGATGCCTAAAACGTGAACGAATGAACTTCAAAGGTCTGTAGTTCCACTACTATCCCTTTCGGGATCCTGGGTTTTTGGGGTATATTTTAGACTTTCAGTCAAGCAGCTACTGCATCGGCACTATTTATCCTAGGATCATGGTTCATATACCTCATTCCCTTCAGAATAAAGCTGGCTTTCAAATGGTACCACTTGCATACCCATATCATATACCACAAGAGGGAAAATTGATGTCAAAGGGAAAATTTCGGAGGGAATTTTTTTCTCACACTTTGGGCTTCTCTGGAGCGGCCCTGTGTGAACGTAGAGATCTCAATAAAATCTGATAAATAGTACTTGGTATACTGAATGTGTGTGCCAAATTTCAAGTTTTTATCTTGATTACTAAGGGCGGGAGAAATTTTATCAAGAATTCCCACAATGCCCCAAATTACCGCAAAAGATCATGATCTTAGGTATAAAAAAAAAAAAAAATCCTGAGGCATCCCTAATTACCCTAGTCATGTTTCGCCCACTATTTTCTTCAGAATAGAACTGCCTTTCAGACGGTATGACTCACGTGTCTCCATCATGTATCTAAGGCGGGAAAATCCCGAAGAAAGGGATTTTTTGGTAAAAATATTTCTTTTTTTCTCTTTGCCCCTCTGGATCCCCCCTGTTTTAACGCAGAAATCTGAAAAAAAAAAATCTGGTAAATACTACTCGGTGGACTGAATGTTTGTGCAAAATTTCAATCTTCTACGTGCATCACCTCCTATGTCTGGACGCAGGAAGGTTTGAAACCATATGTAAAGTCTTCTACAATGCCTCTGGACTTGAAAAACAAAAACCGGACGAAAAAGCTCAAATAGAAGAGTTATAACGCAATGTAACATCAAACACCCGTATGGTACAAATTGTACCATAGGATCCCCAAAGGGCTATAGGACCGATCGTAGTCGGTCAAGACTTCACTGAGGAAGAAGTATGTGATCTATCCAAATATCCATGTTTCAGAACCTTCAGTACTTGCACAATCATTTTCAGAGAGGCTATTTGGGAGTACTTAATCACTCTCCACCTACCTCTCTAAAAATTGGTGTGCAAGTACTAGAGCATTCTTACAGATGGATATTTGGATAGCTCACATATCAGTTCCCGACTACGGTAGGTCCCATAGCGGTGGAGCTATGAACTTTCGAAGTTTACTTGTTTCATGTTTCCAGCAGCCTGTAACTCCGAAAGTATCTGCTTTTGAGCACAGGTTCATATGAACTTTTTTCCCTTATTTTGATATGCGGAATTTGTTCCCAAAATATTGTGACACATTTTTTGTAACACCCTGTAATCAGAAATTTGAGTGTGCAGCTTATTACAACATAATTGTTGGGCATTCAAATTCAGACACTATACGAAACGTCTTGAATACAATTAGTTCATAGAACAGCGTTTTATCGATGTTTTCTGGCTTACTTTCCATATTTTTTGTGTTTTTCATTGTCTTTAAATTATTCATTAAAGTTCAAAAACAGTTTGGGTGTGCTTAGCGACCGTTAACGCACACCATTGTGCAAGAGTTGTAGTCCAATGGTACCAGAGCTTCTGTACTAAAATAGTATTGCTACAAGATAACCTCCTACCCAGTCATTGAGAATTTTTGAAATGTAATTCTTGGAAGAATAAGTAATAACAAACGGTAGTTTAGATTTCTGGACAGTATGTTTATGATGTAGTCTCCTAACAAAGTAATGCCTACAAAAATTTCCCCGCTCCGATAACGGAAAATATCACCCTTAGAAATATTTGTAATAGTGAACTCAGCACTTCATTTTGGATAGTATGCATCTAATCTTTTCATTAAGTAGTAAGAATTTTGATGTCTTCGGAATTTTATTGATAATAAAATTACATACTTTGATTCACTCTGAGAATTTTACCATACAACCGGGTCCAAACAGTTTTGATACATCAGGTATTGATACGTATTAACTTTCGCACCCTTTAATTACTGTCTATAGTTTTAGGTTAACTGAATTGAAGTGTTGCATCCCTTTTAGTACCAAGGCAATATGAGACGTGGACCTACAGATTAAAGTGGGAAACGAACCGCGAGATCCAACCAGAAATCAAACCGTAGCCGAGTCCGCTAACCATATAGCTTGGGAAAGAGATGGAGTGACACAAATTTAAATCTTTCATGTGCTTAAAGAATAATGTTGCAACGTTAACAAGGTTTTGAAAATCAGTTTCATAACAGTGAAAAGTCCTACGAGATGCACATCAAAACTACATGTCGTTTTGCTCTAAAGATTTTCTTTCTTTCTTCTATTTCAGGAAAGCAAATGCGGCGTCGGAGACCTCCATCCTTCGTCTCTAAGCAGTGAAGGTTTTGCTTACCAGGTTGCAGCAAATGGGTAACACTGGCTGAACGACTAAGACGTTTCTGATACAGCCCGGGGACTTGAATTTTCGCTTGAAGAGCAACGAGTGATTGTGCAATTTTTCACCGTAGCTGGTTGTGCAACCGATATTCATCGCCAATTTAAGTGTGTGTGTGGTGAGAGTGCTTATACAGAAAACAGTGTTACGAAGTGGGTGCATGAGTTCGAAGCAGGACAGGCGTGTGTGAAAGATAAATTAAGGTCTGGATGTCCAAGGACGTCATCAACTGACGCTAACATTACCCGTGTTAAAAATTTAATCATGGAAGATATGCACGAGACTTGTGATACACTTGGACTAATAACGGGAACAGTAGAACTGGGTCTAATTAATGAACTGGGCCTAAGGAGAATTCCTTCTCGATGGATTTCACGAATGTTTAATGACGATCAAAACGAGGCATAGGATTCGATCACGTGTTGTAAATTTGACATGCTTCAGAAAAGAGGAATGCAATTTCTTGAAAATGTTGTCACAATGGATAAACAGAGATTCCATTAAACTCAAAAACAAAACAAAACAAAAAAAGTCAATGTAATTGAAACACACAAATTCACTACCCCACCCCCCCACCCACCCACACAAAAGGTGACATTCAATGAGAAGATGTTGTACCCTATCTTCTGGGATTCCCAGGGACTGATATTGCTCCACCATGTTTCGAAAGGTCATACAATTACAAACGAGTATTTTCGTACACTTTTGGATACATACTTTTATATATATTTTATTTTTACCAAAATTGACTGAGAAACGACCACAAATGGAAAATGGCAATTTCATCTTCCACATGGACAATGCACCGCAACACCGTGCTAATATTGCGACCTCATTCTTGAAGACCGTTTTTTTGCCAGTATATCATTTCTGAGAAGTGCTATTTTCCAGTATCTGAAACATACCACTAAAGATGACTATGTCACATGCTACAAAAAATGACGGAGCGATGGCAACTGCGTATATCATTAAAGAGGAATAGTTTGCTACACAGGTTAGTTCCTTGTACTTCCTTGTTCTCGGAAATTATGAAACGGCACTTGCTTTTGGTGTGTATCTTGTATTTCCCAATCAAAGAATAATGTGTTATCACGTAAGTTCTACAAATAATACAAATGTCGAAAACACTGTAAACGTAGAATCACGCCTAAGTAACGAAAGAAAATAGTTCGTTATCTTCTTCACACTACATCATTCCACCATTTACTTAAGAAATTCAGATGGAAGATAGATCAAGCTCTATATCTGAATTTACAATAAAAATTATCTTCCTTATCTACAGAATAAGTACACAAATTAATAAAATAAGTCTGATTTTGCCGAAATAAACAACATTATGACTGTGGTACTGTTACAATACTGATTGAAATAAAAGGCAACTTGTGTTGCTTTGCAAACACGGAAAGAAGAGCCACGATGCCAAAACTTCTCAATTAACGTTCAAAAACAGATGTCAGACAGAATTATACTTATGAACGAAACTAGAATAAAATGTTTTGTACTTAATATTTGTTCTCAACAACCTGTACTTTATTCTCTCTTTCTCTCACTCCACTTTGGTCTCTGTATCTACCAAAGCTACGCACGCTAACCATTTGCCCACACGAAAGTACTATTACGGTATATAACAGAAGCACTTCCTCCTGCCATCTCAATCTATCGACACTACTTCCTCACATTCTCCAGAACGTACAGGTCATTGCATTTTTGCTTAACATTAGGAAAAGAGATTTTCCCGGGATCCCTCTTGACAGAATTCTGTAGCCATACTGAATATGTTTAATTTGCAACTTTACGTGTTTGAGGCAATCCAACAAAAATGCCAAATTTTAATTTCATTAAATTTCTCTTAACATTCTAAAATGCATGTAATCATTAAAAAAAAAAATACGTTGCCAACACATTTAATGTACTCTGCAATAAAGAAAATTAGCATGCATATAATAGGTATTATATACAGAAAGCAAGTGAAGCTCTTGTTCTTTCAGCAAGCCATGAAAGAAACTAATAATCTTTAGCAAAGCATTAGCTAAAATAAGCAGTAAACATATTCACATTTTAGACAAATTATTAAGGATATAAGCATCGCTGTAAGGCAAAAATATTTCCAACTACAGAAACTAAGCACTGTGATATCACACACACATACAAACATATGAATACAAGTTATCCTTTACATTAACAATAAACATCACTAAATTCTGTTTATTAAACTCATTTAACACGGAAGGCACGGTGGCTCAATGGCAGAGCGCTCATCTCTGGTGTGGAGTCTCTGGTTCCACCCTAAGCCATGTAAATTTGTGGTGAACAACATCGTGTCCATGGGCTTTTTCGAGGTTCTAGTTTCTTCTTACTAATTCTTTCATTACCATTTACTCATTCCCACCAGTGAGTCAAATTCGTTCGTTATTCACTGCTACTTACGCGTACCAGACAGACAGCGTGCATTAAGAATCACCTGATGTCAATAGGACGGGAAAGGGATGGCAACCACGAAGGCTGTGCTACAGAATCATATTAACGACACACAGAGTAAGCAGTTGTATTGAATTTAGAACTCACACCATACTACTATGACATTACTCGGGAAAATAGTAAAATGCTGTGGCTGCTGGTGGAGAAATCTGTTGTGGGAGAGAAAGAAAGAGCAAACAAAAGAAAGAACGACATAAAAACTGTTTCGATATTTCATGTTTAGGAGCACGAAGCTCTCTTGGGAGAAAGTTATTTTCCACTACGCCCAAGGCGGGCAATCAAGTGCTACCGACAAAGACCTTTTGGGGTGGTATCTGTGATGAAGAGTGCCAGTATATACCAACTGGCGATGAGAGTACGAAATATTACAATTCATCGTAGTGTGATACCTTCATCAACTGGGTTTCTCCTCGCGACAGCACGAAGAGGTTTCCCAAGATTAAAGTGCAGCAGGCAGAAAGCGTCAACCTTTGTCGAAACTTGCATACTAATGCCCAACGAATAGGTTTTGGCGGTGGTTTGTAACAAGAGCTAAAACTGGATCTTCTTAATGGTAAGTTGATACGGTTAATCAGCAGTTGCACAGCTCGTGGTTCGAACAGGACGATTCGAGACAAAGATGCACACCTAGTGGAATATTGATGGATCGATATACTCAGAAATCGTATTAGATGTCTTGGTTGTTAACGGAAACCTTTGTGGAGCAAATCGTATCTATGGTGTTAAATGTCAAAAATACCCGGCATTGATGAACAGAAAGTGGGCATAGATCCTAGTCAATAACATTCCTTTCTGTCGGTCCAGAGTTATTGCTGAATTTCCATTTATAACAAAGGACCATCCCACAAAACAAGTTAGGGTTATACTTAGTACAATAAGGCTCTCTTTGATATTTGCTTTATGATTTCGATCTCTGCCACGAAGACCAAGTTTGTAACTCATTTCGGTACTGAAAGAGGAACGATTAAATTATTTCAATCTACGAAAACAGGAAATAAAAGGACGGATCTCTCCAAATCGTTACAAACCACGTATTATTTAGTTTCAAGCTTTGAGAATGATGTATAGAATATAAAGAAAATGTACATAAAACTTCGGAATACAATTTCTTTATGAAACAGAAACTTCGTTGGCAAAAATTTAACACTGAATTGATATACTAGCATTAGCTGGACATAAAGACAAACTGAAAAACAGTCCTCCCGCTGGTCTATTGGTTAATGCGTGCCCTTTTGGTGTATGTAGTCACGGGTTCGGTTCTCAGTGGGATAGCATTAAAATCTGAATGCATTACAGTGGTTCGAAACTATAGGTCTATGTTCCACATAACCTGGGTGTTGAAAACGGACGGTAAACTTCAATAAACATACATACAAAATAAACAAATTCCATGTGTCAATATATGGAGTGAATTAGTTCAGCATGTTAATTAGTGAACACCAGCATTTTCCCATGAAGGGATGAATACGTAATTACCAATACACTTCCAAATACCTTACTATTACGCATGAATATTTTCACATTACGAGTATTTAAGTACGTCTTTCAGTTAATTACGACGTATGTTTCGGTGATATGGTGCTCAACAAAGCGACATTTCTTGAAAACGTTCTATTACAGGTTATAGAACTAATATATTATGATGTGAAATACGAGTATTAAGTATTTTGAAAAATGTGGATATGTTTTGTAAAATTCAATTAACATCCTTAAACACATTCAGCGCCGCGTAGGTCACAGTGAAGTTTCTGAAGTGCCCGCATAGATCCCATGGAATCTATATGTCTATCCTGTTTCGTCTACATCGTTGTTCCTTCCATAGGAGGCCATCGATCGAATCTTAATGAGTCTTTCCCACAAGAACAGACTGACTATCGGTTTTCTGTTCACGGTCTACAATATAGCAGTTTATAATTGTTCTTTATTCGTTTATATTTTTTGCTTATGAATATAAAATCATTAACGACCTGATGGGGGGAAAAATCACAAAATTCATTGTGGCACTTAACGTGTTAACATTATGGATTTCCTTCATGTGTTGCCTGTCAGGCCTCAAAACGTTATTCAGTACATTTAGTGGAATCTCGAGTGTTCCTGACATACTGCCCACCAAAATACAAAAGTAAGTTCAGATCTAGATTTTGGGAAGTCCAGGAATTAAAGTTTTTCTAAATATATATATATATATATATATATATATATATATATATATCAATCTGAGAACGACGGCACTTTACGCACTTACTTGCAGACTGAAATTTAATGCTTGATACAACTCAACCATCAACTATGCACGTTCCAAACCTTCACGATGCGTTCTCGTGACTAATTGTACCACCTGATTCATTTCGACATCCTTCTACGCAACAACTTCATATAATTCCACGTCCCTTATCGGATTTTGTATTTAATCGTGTTCCTCATACATCTACTTCTTATATTAAAAAAAAAAAAAGTCAGATTTTTCTTCCGTGATTTTTCTTTTCTTTCTTCCTACTATATATATAATTAGTAACAATATGCACAATATTGGGAACAAATTCGCAAGAAAGAACTTAACAGCGTAGTTTCAAGTTATCTTGATCAGTGTTTTAAATAAACAATTTACTCAAGAACGAAGCTGTAATTTTAGGAAGGAAATTTGAATACTATATACCTTTTTTTTAAAAAAAAAAAATCTCCAGTGTATAAGGAAATTAGTCTAGCCGAGTGAGTTTCTGAAAAGACACTTTATTTTCAAACTTCTTTTCTTTTCATCATTTCTTTATTCCTCTGAGTTTCAAATTTCTTTTCATTACTTTATTTCTCTTTCTTTCTGCAGATTTGATTTTTTCCTCAAAGATTTAAGAAGTGCAATAACACTTTTCATATATTAATGATTTTCTATTTTCTACCAAACAAACCAGAACTGCTTCATGATTTAATAAAAGGAACGTATATGTATCCATAAAATGCAAATACATATACACTGACTACAATAAAATGCCTTTTTAAGGGACTCTCATTACAATAAAATGCTTAAGTAGAATATCCTTTAACAGAAAGACACTTGAAAAAATAAAGTACAAGTGAAAGAAATCGAACAGTTTCCACCCAAACTAAGCAATCGAATTTACAATTTTCACTGTCCGAAATGTTCAATTACACGGTCGAAACTGCACATTAACAAAAACCGTCCGGTGCGGTTTCTGATATATATATTTCTTTTTCATCACTTGAAAATTTTCAAGGTTCGATAATGAAAGTTATGGCTTATTTCTATTTTCTCATCGTATACGAAATCCACGGTTTTCACGGTTGGGTGGGTCTTTAAAGAAATCACTTTCTAAAAATAATAAAAAAAAATATCATCGAAAAAAAATTAGCAATAAAGAACAGTGGTAAAAGTAACATCACACATTTTCATATTTTTTTTTTTTTTTTTTTTTTTAAACGCTAAAAAGTACATTCCAGCTCTTTTCCTGGATTTTCGGTTTAGTAGACATCCTTCAAAAATGTTCACGAATTTTTTTTTAATTCTAGATTTTTCAAGTTTTCTACACTCAAAAGTACATTTTTTTTGTTTTGTTTTGTTTTTTTTAATCTTATTTTTATTTATTTTACGGATTTCTAGGTCAGTAGACACTCTCTTGATACATATTTTAGATTTTGTCACTCAGCGAGCATATGTAACCCGTTCGCGTTTTCGCTTTGTGATCGAGAGATCCCGATCTTGAATCACAGAAATTGATTAGGAGTTTTTCTTTGCCCTATTAGGAGGCGAATGCTGCGAGAGTAACTTTAAATACTAGCCCGGGTCGACTTTCTTTTCACTTTCATTCTTTTACTGTTAATTTTTTCTCTATAAAATGACTTTAGTAGTTTGTGTAGAAAGATGTTAGTAAATGAATGAATAAAAATATGCTTAAACAGGAAACCAGAAAAATAGACACTAACACACATCACTAATGAGACAAACTAGGGAAATAATGAAAATCGAACAAACGGAAACCCTCTAGAGAAAATGGATTTTCTAGAATTATTTCACTACTGGAACATACCGAAACCTAGACCTGAACATGAAGACCGTTCTAGTATGGAGCTCCAGAATATTAAATATTCCACTCAATGAAATTGAAAAGCAAACAATTCGTCCAGTAATAATGTATCTGGTATATCATCCAGATAACCAAGCGCTCAGCCTTACCAAGAACAAAATGATACATGAATGTTGGTTCAGTGGTACATTATTCAACCGTGGTGTCAGTAGTACCTGGTTCGATCCCAGGCCATGTAAGTTTGTGATATATAAACTTGTGTTCGTGAGTTTTATCGGTTTTGCCGTTTCCTCCCACATTCTCATTCCACTAATTATTTCGTATCATTCACTTTCACTAACTTATCCGTCTCCTTTAGCCTAAAGGATATATACGTGGGTTATTAATAAAAAAGTACAATACACTGAACACGCTATCAGAGATAGGAAGCCATACCACGTACGTGATAATTACAACAGTTCAACCGCTCTCTTATATAATATCAACAACGTTGTTTGCAAGTGTTCATCGAAATTCGAAACAACAACCTACTTCGGATCAAATTCCCACTATTCATGTTTCAAACTCTTGTGAAGATTGATCATCTAATTTGATTTCTGCAGTACTTTCTACCAAAATCCAGCTAACTTTTAATATATCAGTTAATACGAATAGAACTTACCGTTTAAAATGGGTTTCGACTAAAACTTCATTCGCTTGAAATTGTAGAAAATCAAGTTTGAAATCTTTCACCATATATAAATCACTTACTTAAAGCTTAATTGTTTAAAGATTCCTCCCACCTTATAAATCTTGGTACCAAAAAGCGCTTTGCTCATGTCATGATTATTTCGTCCTTAGGTAAGAATGCATGTAATCTAATGAAAATAAATGATCCACTTTTCTTTCAAGGCAGTGTCTGATCTATAGGTTACTAAATTCCAATATATAACAATCCTGTAGTTCATTGTTCGAAGTATTTTTATGTAGATGTGTATGATTTAAAAAAAATAACGCTTTTGGTTTTTCATAAATGATATTGGAATGAAATCTTTAAGTTTTAAGTCCCATGGTTATGCCAGCTAGGCTAGAGACAATGATGATGAGAAATGAAGAAAGTGGGAGGAAGCGGGAGAACCCTCAAGAAAGCCCACGCACACGGTGCTTGTCCACAACAAAGTTCACTTGGAGCGAGCTGGGATCGAACCAAGGACCCCATACACCAGAAGTGAACGTTCTACTACTGAGCCACCCGGCCCCATTCATAAATGATAGTTTTATTCTAGATCATGATTGTCCTACAATGTTTAGCTGTAAAAATGAAAACGTTAAACTAGTTTTCAAATGTAATGAATAAAATTAAACAATGTCTCAGATGAAAAATCAAAGACGTTATTTTTTTAAATTCATGACCTTGTTATATCTTTTTATTGTTATTATTTTAATATTTTCCACAGTATATTACACGCAAGCGAAGGCTTCTTTAGTTTTTTTAAAAAATCAACAGTTTATACATACACTTGCTGCTCGAAACTTCCTTATTTAACGTGCATTTTGATTTCTTTCATGCAATAATATTAGAACTATAGTTTCCATGAATAAAATCTACTGCTATCTTTTCTAACTAACTCAATTTTCAAATTTTAAAAACGCAGAAAAGTAATGTTTTCATAAACGGAATTACGTGACATTCTCTCCTTATACTTATTTTTTTAGTAAGAAATTAAGCTTTGAAAAGTCTATACTACAACCTCTCATAATAAATTCTTGTTTACGTTTGTTACAACGTAAACCTTATTTCTTGTACTTTTTGTGTATATTATGTACTTTTTTCTTAAAAGTTATTTAACACGTATTTTTATTGTGTTATACAGTAATGAACATCTCTTGTTTTATTTATGTAAATATATATTTAACCGGTTTAAAACAAAGTTTCCACTTAGAAAAAGAAATAAAGACAAAAACAAAACAATTAACAAAAGAAAGTGGTAACATATATCTACCTTGCTAACTTTTGAAGCCACCGAATTCTGAAGGATGTTCATTTGGCTCTGCAACTGAAAGGGGGTGACAAACATATGAGCAATTTCATAGAAACAAAGGTTTTGTGCATTAAAATGAACTATTTCTACTTCTTTCAAATATGTACTCGTGAATTATAAATCCCAATTCAATAGATTTACAAATTAAAATATTTCAATTAAATTAAGGCTGGGAGATTTTTTTCTGTAGCAGCAGAAGCATTCAATGTTTAATACAGCACGAGAAAGCAAGTGTAGGTAATTAACTGCCAATATATATATGTATATATATTTTAGAACTGGCTGAAAATAGAAAGCCAAAACTTAATATTTGCGCGAAACACACGACAGATTTTATGATTTCATATAAATTTGTTTAGTAGAGTTTTAAGGTTTTACGAAACGGAGCAAAACAAACCCTCAACAATCAAGACTCGCTTTTAAAGTCCTTCATAGACCTGTACTAGGGTAATACAACGATTACGTACCTAATCGTCTAAATTATATTTACCTTAATTTAATATATATTATCATAACGGTGTTAATGGAATTCAAGTATCTTTCAGAATCACATTTCTAATGAAGGTAGTTTTTATATTCAAATTAAACGGTATCAGCATTTAGTTCGACAGGCAAGTGATAGCCTTACAAAAGTATCCATAATCCATGCCTCCTATTTGGGACAGTCGCCGCAGCAATGAAGCTTATATTTCATAAGCAGATAATGTCTGCAACTTTATAGCTTGGCTGACATGACTTCACCTTTTCGCTCTGAACACTCGTGGAATCAACAATGAGTTTAACTGGTTGTATAGCACTTTGCATTTAAAATGTCCGTTACTGACCATGGTCCAATCAAATTCAAGACTCTGTTATGGTCATTTACCCTTCAAAAGCTATGCAACAGAGATTTCCATACGATTATAAATTCAAAATTGTTTACCACCTCAGTTTTAAAATATAAACTTTCATTTCTGTAGTTGTGGTGTGAAAAAGATGAGAAAATCAGCTTTGTCGAATGAAAAACCAATGAAAAAGTAGGAGAAAGGAAGAATATTATTCTAGTATATAATTAAAAAGGACAAAAATTGGTTGGAACATTAACTGTAATATAAATAAATAAATACATATATTCTAAGACACGGAATAAAGAGTACGATGGAAGTAAAAAGAACAAAACGAAAGAGGCTCCAATTAATGGACGTTATTAGAACATAATATGTTGGTCAAGACGAAGAGGTCAGCCGAGGACCTTACGACAAATGACCAGCCAATAATGGCAGAGTACCCATGACGATAAGGAAGAGAAAATTTATTGACAGATACATGAAGTCTGTAAAACCTTGGATAACTTCAAGCTCCAGGATATGTATCTTGATTCGTTAAGCGTGCTTCATGTAACAGACCAAACTAGCAAAAGTAAAAATTCCACAAATATTTTGCTAAAAATTTGCTGCTTAAGATGATCCATATAAAGTTTGAATTCTTGCAGTAAAATCCATATGAAACAAATAAACCAACCCGGAAAGTCAAACATGAGAGGCAAAAATATCTAACAAAATGGATAAGATACACTTCTCTTCGCAACTATCGATCTGTGTTGTCCAAGTAGTATCTAGGCAAGAGAACATCTTGAAATATCTACACAAGCATAATGAGAACATCTTAGAAGACGCGCATTATCTTCTTAATAACCAAATTTTATTTTTGCCCTTTAAATTAATTTTGAGAAAAACGACGGTTTTATGAAAAACTAGTAACATAATTTTCAAGGACAAGAACTTAAAATAGGCTTTAAAAACAATAGATTACAGCAACTTCACGAGATTAGCGCTTTTGGTACGAGCAGTCCCGCATTCAATTCCCAGTGGCGACACTCGGTCGGAAAGATGTCCGGAAAGGTTTTCAAGCTAGCTATCCTGAGTAAGATTTTCCTCATTTACACCAAGCAAATGCGAGATGGTACCTAACAAGAAGTTCCCAAGCTGCTTCCTTCTCCTTTTCTTTCTTACTTTCCCACGTAATGCGATCATCAAGGAACATCATTCCTCATACATAACTGGCTAAAATGGCCATAAATGTCGAGAGCCCAGAAATATAATACCTAATCCTAATGAGCGTTAACAAATTCGTGTAGTTGCCGAAAATAATTTAAGGAAATAATCACGTTTATTTCTTTAATTAGTTCCATTCAATAAACGGATTTCTCTGAAGCTACAACTTATGAACACATACATCTCTCTTTACAACAAGTTCTGAAATCCCACTAGCAAAAGGAATTATTAATTATTATCAAACTACCAACAGTCACATTAAAAAAAAAAAAAAAAAGAAAAAAATCATGTAGGTATCTTTACTGTTTTACAACACTTAATACATTACATGAAAAGCACATTATAATAATCTAATTGAATAATAAGAACACCAGACAAAACATTATGGGATATGGAAAAACTTCGAAAATGTAACAAATAAATGAATATTCTTGAAACAAATATTGAAACGATGAAATGATCAGGGTGAATATCTCAAATACTGAAACAATACATGTTGAATTTTCAAATTAAACTGTAACTCAGTGGCAAAAGGAAGCCGTTGTGTTTGGCTGAGAATATAATCATGGTCTGGGAACGCAGCGGCCTTTACTGAAGTGTCTGCTGAGTAAATATTTATTTACAGTGGAAGAAGCATTGATATAATCAATATCAGCAATGAACAGCAAGAGCAAGTCAATAGTTGAAATCAGACATTAGTAGTATTTAGCAGCCATTAATTTTTTTCCCGAACTCGTCAGCAACTTCAACAGTACATTAACGGACTTGGCCAAATGACATCAGAACGAATGCGTCAGTAGATATGTTTTGTGGCTGGATACTCCAAACATTAACGAACATGTAAAATAACATAGTAAAATCAGATGAATCCAGTTTAATTATATTCCAATTATGTCCGCTATAGATCAAGAAGAAAGCTGAGATGGTTTTGAGGCAAAATATGTGCAAAGGTTCTGCAGAAAGACAATGGAAATATCACTTTTTTCGTGAGTGTAGCTCTAGACCCTCAGATGAGGAACTCAATCGCATAAGAACAATGTGTGTTGACATTACTGGATGGCGAGTTTTTGTTAGTTGTCTAGTTTTTGAAAGACGTTGTGGATCAACAGTCTCAAGATTATAATTTTACTGTCTGTCGCGCTAAAATAGTTCAAAACTGAATATAATTGTTCTCGGGCAATCAGTAGGAACACTGGTTTGACGAACTGACGATTTACCTCTCACCTGTTCCACAAATTTGCCACATCTGGACCATCCACAGAAGGTTTGAAAAAAAAGAAAGAAAGAAACAAAGAAACGCAAAAATGTTTTGAATTTGATGAGATTGGAAGGATCAGTTAATCATAAAGTGATCTAACTCGACTAAGTGTATTTTTAAACTTACAATGTCAACAAAAGCAGGAAAAATATCACTTAATGATCTGTAACTTAATGCAAATGATGATCTAACTTCATACTCGACTTAAGTGACTATTCCATAATTTTCTGACCGGTGCTTATTTATAGATATGATTAGTACCAACATATTACTACATGTTATCGTAAAAATTCTCCAATAATTTAGTAGACTACAGAATGTTCTTGAATTGATTACCAGAACGCAGCAATTTGAACCCAAGCATTTACCTGTCTTATAAATGAAAACCAATGCTTTTGTTTTATTGGTGGAAACCACGACAAATCTACTAAATAAGTTATGAGGAAACAGTTCATTTACATTATTTCCCCAATGAGACAATGGTTAAAGACATCTTCTATTCATTACTGTTAATGTAACTGCATCTCTCTCTCTCCTTTGAATTATCTTAATGACTGCTTTCTGCTCTCTTTATTTTAAAATACATAAAACTCGAAAAGTGATGCTGCCAACATTATTTTTCAATGTCGATGCATTAATCTGAAAGCACTAGTTCTTTTTTTATTATTACCTCTCACAAAAAACAACTGTAGTATTAATTCCTACGGGGGTCATTCCAAAAGTAATGTTTCCCCATTAATAAATCCTGTAGTTTTTGTTTAATGCTATAAAATTGGATATAAATCTAACATGATGCACTGCTGATATCCACAACGTTTTGTTTTCAGATTGGTAAATAAGCAACATGGATGGAAGAAAACAAAGAGCTGTGACTGAGTTCTGAAGACAGGGGAAAGAAGGACTTGAGGCTCCAGAGATTCACGCAAGACGAAAGCTGTACGTAGGGATGCCACAATTGGCATCAATAATGTCCGAAGACAGGTGAAGAAGCTTTGGTATGGAGAAACCTCAACGGTGGACAAACAACTAGAGGAAGAGTACTAACAACAGCTGTGAACAAAAAGATGGGTAACGAATTCACTAATGGCATCGTCGTGTGATAATCCAAGGGGCAACAATCAACAGTATTTGATATACCAAGATATCCAGACATTGGAAACTCTTAAACAAGCCTCCAGACTAAAAGAATCGAATATTCCATTTGATAGTGTTGTGTTGCACAATGATAATACAAGTCCAAACACCTTAAGGAGACTTCATAAATGGAGTGGTCTGTGATGCCACAACCCTCTTCAACCAGAATTCGTTCCCTTTAGACTTCTATCTATTTAGCCTTTTATAAAAAAAACACTTCATTCGGTGATATAACAGGTGGAAGAATTTTTTTCGAAATAATGTCACACAGTAGATTCAAAAATTACACAAATGTACACAAAGCCAAAATATAAATACAATAATATAAAAATTTAAAAAAATAAATAGATCTAATTTACTCCCAATACTTCAAAGTTGTTAAAAGTTGTTCTGTAACAAATCTATTAACGACGAAGCATTACTTTTGGGATGATCAGTTTATAACTTGATTCGTACTAAATATCTTTCTCCTTAATATAGTTTATTTCGTAATTTCTAGTTTTAAAATACGGGCAAATTTCTGTAAAATACTGTTGTATGTATGTTTCACTCTTTTTTCCACGATAATTGGTATTTATACCCAACAAATTTTATAATAAGAGCATTACATATCAATTATGATTTGAAAGATGATCCCTACTCGATAATCTTCTGTTTTCTTGAAACTTACACAAAATGTACCCATGTTCTCCCTCTTTATAATATTATTAATGACTGAAAAACTGATCTGCTAACTCTGAGGTACATCGTGAATAAAATGAGTCCACTTTTCTCAATTCAATTTTGGAGACAACTTCCGAAGAAATAAACAAGCACATAAGCAGGAATCTACAAATGACCAGTGAAAAGCTACAAATTCTCAAAATCTTTGTAACGATGAAGCATGTTCGCTGCCATAAAATGGATCCATCAATCTTCATTTAAAAAATGATATAGTTATGTTCTACTTTCGCATCCTACATAAAAGCTGAACCAGAATACCCAAGTTTCAATGTTTTCGTTAAAATTGTTGAAGAGAAGTACAGGGTATTATGTCACACTTCATATTTTCTTCGTAAATG
The DNA here is from genome assembly GCF_964235325.1 of Thermobia domestica. NCBI lineage: Eukaryota > Metazoa > Arthropoda > Insecta > Zygentoma > Lepismatidae > Thermobia > Thermobia domestica. The sequence continues at coordinate 243,999,452 of NC_137456.1, read as the reverse complement.
CTTCTGCTGCAAGGGAGTGATCTTCTTTATCCCACAATTATATATACGAAGCAGCAACGTTCCAGACGTTCATGCAGATCCAGGGAATTCGCAGTTGGTCGAGCAGAGATAATATTATAAAGTGGACTACATGACACAATTATCCTTCTGTCAAGAGTTTTAAAATCCTCTTCTAGTTGACTGATTTAATCAGGAGATATTGGGTGCATTCGACACTTAAACAATATACTATTACTAATTCAGAGTTTTCTTGCATGCATAACAAATAAATTTAAAAAATAAATATAATTTTTTAAAAATTAAGTTAAAAAAAGAGAAAGCTTTACAAAACGTAGACTAAGCTTGCGATTACCATTTACATGAAGAATTAACTGTTTTATGTTAAAAATAAAGACGCAAACTAAAAGCCAAAACTAACTTTCTTTCACAATAAATGTGGACAATTCATACCCAAACCTAAACACTTGAACACTTTCAACAATTAAGATAATTCCTTTAACTTGTAAGGGAATGCAAACTTTTCTTTTTTATTTTTTCGTCACTTATGTTTTAATCACTACAGCTGATTACACTTGTGACCTTGAACAATAGGTACAGAAACATTTCTCTGGTTCTTACACATTATTCTCATGCGAGCTTCGAAACCTCTTAGAGAAAGTTGACAACAGCCGCGAGAAGACTCATGCTGGCTGCTTACTTACTTTACTACAATATACCTAGGCACATGGCTGCTTTAAAACAATGCCCACTGCTATTTATGAAATATCAACACAAACTAACTTTACATATTAGAAAATGCAATACTTGACTCCAAGCAAACATCCCACCCTTGGTTCAACACCAGTTTTAGATCATTCATTTGCCAAGTTATATCCAATTCTTGGATTCCTAATCAATTTCTGCGAAATCTTATTTCTACGAACCCAAACTTAAATTTCCTTTGTTTCATTATTTATGAAGCGAAACTTGTTAAAATTGAAGGGTCTAGAATATCATATGCTAAGTTCAGTTTTTCACGTTTTGAGATACTAATATAGTAATATAAATCTGAGATCATGGTTTTAAACGATTCTTAATAACTTGAGAAAAATGTGCTAACAACTGGAAAAATAAAGATCAATAAACAAAATCGATACAGGGAAAGAACATGAGCGCTCATCTGAAACTGTTCTCTTGTAAAAGCTGATTAAAATTGCGACTTGGGGATTTCTTCCCTTGAACCCTTCAATTTCAAAAATAAATTTACGTGCAGCTAAGTACAAATGGTTAATTAAAGCAAGCAAGCAATTATGTCTCTCAACCAATTTATGCCAAACAGCCTTCCAAAAGACAAACACAACATGAAATGTGGAAACAACATGCAATAAATTAATGTTATATCTGTGGGCGCTGAACTCGAAATGTTTCGCCTTCCAATTTTAACATTCTATTACAAATTTTCATCGAAGTGATAATTGTGTGAGGAAAGATAAAACGATAGAACGCAAACAAAAGAAAACTTCTTACCAGAATATAGACATAAATACCTATTGAGATTACTTGTTCCTATAAGTATCAATTTAAGCTTATCAGATATATGAAGTAATACTTATAATGTTCATTATTTATTAATTTTTAGTGTGCATATCTTGGAAATGTTGCTCAATAGGGAGGTACTACCTAATACAGAGAGCGCCTCAATCTACACTATATTTAAATCAGATGTCACAGTTTTTAATAGAAAATGTTTCAAAACCTTTCGTTTCTGTGTCATTCTTAGTTTTACTTATTATTTTCACCTCACCTACTCAGCGCTGGGCCTTCCTCATACACCTGGAAAAACCTGTTCGGAAATTACATTAATAATATCTTAATGTGCTCCTTCACTTTATTATGGAAAATGAATTTACATTTTTAATTTTAGGCCCACCATTATGCTGTTTAGACTACAGGAGACGGATTATTAATAAAAATGAATGATCATGAATAAATAGTGGAATGATGACGGAGGAGGAAATGAAAATGAAATCTTTAAGTTTTACGTCCCGGTTAGGCTAAAGGAGATGATGATGATGAGGAATGAGTGAAATGGTGGAATGAAGAAAGTGGGAGGAAACGGGAGAACCCCGAGAAAACCCACGAGCACGGTGTTTGTCCACCACAAAGTCCACACGGCGCGAGCTGGGATCAAACCAGGGACTCCAAGCACCGGAGGTGAACGCTCTACCACTGAGCCACCGCGCCCCCCTGATGAGGGAGGAGGGAAACGGGAGGACCCCGAGAAGACCCACGGACAGGATGTTGTCCAGCACAAATTTGCATGGCCTGGGATCGACTCAGGAACCTCTCGAACCACAGATCAGCGTGCTACCACTGAACCACCATGCCCGCACTTTAGAGTGTACATTGAAGTTTGTCATGCCAACGTATTTTGATTTGTATTGGCAACGCACTTCATAATACTTCAGTGAACCAGTTATAAAATAGCTCTCTTATGCTGGCCGAACTTTTTTCTCCAATCTCCTTCGAGATCGGATACAAGTTCAAGATTCACTTAATTAATTACGTAATAAAAGGAACACCAATTATTCTTGACCTAAAGCATTTTTCCACTGCTTTTACAATTGCCTACTTTCATGAATTTGTTTACGTTGCTACGTCTATACCCATTGTTTTCCCCCTATGGTAATCAAGGCCTTAGGTTTCTCGTGTACTTCATTAATATTACTAGAACACAATATACGCCTCTACAAAAAGCAATAGGTTTAATTGCTTGAAAATAAATGGGCCCCGGTACAACGAACACTTGAAAATAAATGGACCCCGGTAAAACGAACATACTGAAGTTCAGAACAACCTAGTATAAAACCTATTAGGATCTTTTCTCGTACGAGGTTGTGCTTTTCTCTTGTAATATCCAAATATTTCATTAACATTTGTTTTTCCTTCAACGGTAGTGATATTTAGACAAACGAAACTGACCTTAGCCTCTAATAATGATACTCCCTATTCAAAACGAGAATACCGCCCATACAGAGTCCGATTTGATAAGAGCTCTTGAATTGCTTAGTTTGGTTTGAAAAAAAGTGTAAACAGCGGTCAGGAAAGATGAATGACCATTTCCCTTTACTAGTCCTTTGAAGGTCCACCTTTTCTTCTCCAGGCACTCAAATCAATAAGATTAGGAATTTATTTAATGTAAGAGAAGAAACACGGTATTCAGAATACGTTTGAATTTCAGAGTAAATGTAACGATACAGAAGTATGCACGTAAATGCCTGAAAACCATAATGGCGCAAGTAACATTTTGGTCGAAATTGAGGTAAGTTCATAAATGGCAAGTACTCACAAGAAAATTAATGTGGCAAGGATATCTTAAGCAGAATAATACTATATATCTTAAGGAGAATAATACTATTTGCCACAAAAATAGTTGTTAATAATCGCACTTTTCTAACGAAACTTATAGAATCAGCCAAACGTTAAACTAGTTTCTCTCGGAAACAAGATTTACGTAGTTACACCTTTATGCTTTCTTCCCATTTGATTCTTATATGTACAACGGAGCGATTTATAAACAATTAGTATTAACTATATTTGCTTCTTACCTGACAAATATTTTGCATTAAATGAACAGAGTATGATTTTAAGAAGTTTGGTAATAAATATCTTGGGTGATTCCTTACTAAAATAATAGAGATTTGTTCCAAAATAAGTAATATCTATACTAGGAAATCCAGTTCTGTTTACTACATGCGAGAATAAGAGATACTGACGTACCTAAAAACGTATTTTTAAAAAAATGAAAGTGGCAGATCTATCACTTCACACTGCAGAACTATGGAGGATTCAAAATTGAAACTGGAAGTAGATCTGTAACTTCACACGATGAAACTACGGGGGATTTAATACTAAAACTGGAAGTAGCATATCTATAACTTAAAATTTGGAACTATGGGGGATTCAAAATTGAAACTGGAAGTGGTAGATATTTAACTTCACACGATAGAACTACGGGGGATTCAACAGTACTAGATCTATTACTTCACGTGGTAAAACTATGGGATTCAATACTGAAACCGAAAGTATTAGATCTATCACTTCTCGCGGTAGAGCTATGGGAGATTCAATATTGAAATGGAAAGTAGTAAATCTATCACTTCACACTATGGAACTGAGGACGATTCAAATTTTAATCTGGAAGCAGTAGATCTATAACTTCACCCGATGAAACTATGGGAAATTCAATATTAAAACTGGAAATGGTAGATCTATCACTTCATACGGTGGAACTACGAGGGATTGAATACTGAAACTGGAAGATGTAAATCTATCACATCAATTCCAATTGAGCAACAAGATAGAAACTCTTGGGACACTGAATTCATATCAAAATGGTACATCGTTTCTTGTTTTCTCTTACAGTTTTGTTCTACGGTGATAAACATTGAAACTTGAACTGGTCCATTTTGGGATAAGGGAGATCGAACCTATTTTTCGGACGCTGAATATAAATATCAAAAGACCGTTTTTCACTACCTGTTACCGTTTTGATTTTGATATCTGTCCACAGACGGAGACAACCATTCAAAAAGACTTCCTATATTTACGCAGAGCATAGTTTAGTAGTGTGATATTAGCACAGAAATCACTGGAAGCAGGTTTCGCAACAACAACCAAAATATGCTCTAGGCTAAAATGTGGTGTCCTTTTGAATTTGTGACTTTTTTTTTTCTTTCTTCAACTTTAAACAGCTAATTTACAGACTTGGCCAAAAAGCACAATGTACCACTAAAGTGAAGGAACACATTATTAATGTGCATCATACGCATTAAATTGGGATAAAGAAGCTGTAACTTCAGTATCTGTTTCGCTCCGTATTGTTTAACTATGTTTAAGTGCAATGTTATGTTTTTGCATTGTCTCACTTGTCCTCGCAAAATTGAAATCCACTTGACAATTCTTTGAACAACACGATTATTGGTTACAGGAAAAGTGAAGATAAAGGACAAACTCGTAAAATTCTTTGCAGCTTATCCAATAAAGAAAAAAAATGAAATCTTTGAGTTTTACGTCCCACGCTTATGCCGGTTAGGCTAAAGGAGACGGTGATGATGAGTAATGAATCAAATGGTGGAATGAAGAAAGTGGGAGCAAACGGGAGAACCCCGAGAAAACCCACGCACACGGTGTTTGTCCACCACAAAGTTCACTTGGCGGGGGCTGGGATCGAACCCGAGACCCCAAGCACCAGGGGTGAACGCTCTACCACTGAGCCACCGCGGCCCCTTATCCAATAAAGAGTACCAACGCAAGAGAAAGACGCGAAAGTCAGTAATATTCTGCACTGATCTAGGTTAGCTACTGTATCCTGCCGAAACTATTGGTAACGAAATTAGTACTAATTTTTAAACTCACACTACGTTAGTATAAAACAAAAAATATGTAAGTATTAAATGATATCCAACACTTTGAAACTGTTAGATCATGTTACTTAAAAGCATGTAATTAGTACAAATAAATCCCAACAAATACATAAATCGGTCCAAAAATAATCGGGTTCTTTTAGAAATATATATTACACTTTGACAAAAATACACAAACAGTTAACTTATGAAGCTACATATTTCCCAGCCTTAATAACATGAGACGACAATATCAACAAGAACATTTAAAGAACAGAACATAATATGAAGAAAATAGGTTATTTCTGCTTTCTTATTACTACGTACTGGACCATTTCACTCTTTTATCTCATGTAATTTTCCCAGTATGGTAGCCAACTTTTCCGTGATATTCGATATTAACGAGTGTTACATTTCTACTGACACATGGACAGAGGACTTCTATCGATATACGACAATTACACGTGTGCCAACTACACTAACAGTCAAATATCCAACTCAAAAAAAAATCTTTAATGCTGAAAAATTATAATACTAAAATTGGTTTGTTAATGCAAATGAAAAATCACTGACATTTATTACAACTACCGTTCTCAGCTGTTCCACTACACAGAAATAGAACTTCTATTATCAACAAATATAAATGAAAGCAGTTTAATACAAGGTAAAAATGATACTAAAAATGGAAAATACGAAAACAAAAAATCTTTAGTTGGTTATCGTATGTTCTTATCTAGAAATATCACATTTAAATAGTCGATTTAAAATGGCCAATTACAATTTCGAAAGTATGTACTAACTGAAAATATGAGGAAAGATTTATTTGTGAAAGGCAATACATTTTTCTACTACTAACTAATGCGTGTCGTTTTCTTTTTTTCTTTCATTACATATTTCCATACAAATGTAAATTAAACATGAGCTTGAATAACGTTAATCAATCTCTTTAAAACATTTTTATAACTCGCCACGATTCTTTCATCGGCAATCTCTGATCAGAATACTAACTAACTAACTCGCACACATTATGGCGTTAAAAAGACTACTCCGAATTTTTATCATCATCATCATCCCTGCCCTCACTACCTACAGAAACTCATAGATCTTGCTTATTCTATTTCATCGCCTCACACGAAACCGAAAAGTCTTTTCTAACCTGCCCAAATCCTGTGCCAGAAGTCTCCAATTTCCACATATTCATTACGAGAACTTGCTTCTTGAAACACTACCAAAACCTTTACAGGGGCCCCCGACGCAATCTCCCACAAATTAACCCCCCCCCCCCCAGAAAATGTAGAGGAATAACTTGATTGTAGACTGCATTTTATGCAACTTCAGAATTTTTTCTTCGTTCGTAAAAGCCTTATTATGGTGTAATTAAAGTTTAATTGTGTAATTTTCAATGAAAAGTTATGTCCCCTCAAAAAAAAAAAAAAAAAACTCATAAATCCAACCTGCATTCTAAAACCCGCCTGTAAAGTACTCCTGCATCTTCACCGAAGGAATATACCAGAAATTCCTATAACTGATACAAGCTTTGACATGGAACATCCCAATACGAAGATTACACAAACATATCAGTATTTCGGTTCAATTTAATTTATATCCTTAATTGAACTCACTGTTGCAGCCTTCTATTTTGCTCTTTCTATCCGCTCCAACTTTCAATTACCGATACACTTGCAGTGTTTAAATTTCCCTCCGAGGACACACTTTCCGGTATCTACCTTCCGAGGACACAATCTATCAAGCACTACTTTAGAATGTACCTTCTCCGTATGTATTCTAAACCTTTCCACACTCTCTTCCACGTCCCTCAGAAAGAGAAAAGAAGACACATCGCAGCACTCTATCCACGAATCCTTTCTCACTACTAACTCTACCTTCTCTTCATACTTCCACTTCCACTTGTGCATTTTTTTTTTTTTTTACTATTACTTATTTTATTTCTTTCTACATAATTTTATTCTCGCTATTTTATAATTTTTATTTCTTATTTCATAATTTATATTTTTAATTCTTGTCTTCTTTCCTAGCATATTATATAGTTCCTGGAATTTTTTTATTATTTTACCCCTGTAATCTTATCAACCAACCCAACTCGCTATATTGACTTTCCTCCATTAAAGACTTCTAACCTAGCAACATCGTCGCTTTATCGTGTTTGTAATATGGTGCTCAACTAAATACTTCTCAGTTACGGTTTTCATCTTTAATATTTCATTCTTCTCTACTTCTTCGTGCTACTGATGAAGCCTTTAGCAAAGTTCAAATTAGTTATTATCACTTATACTTGTGAAATGGGAATAGGTTTGCCAATTCAAATTTAAAATAAATAAATAATTTTTAAAATAAATAAATAATTTTTAAAATAAATAAATAAATAAAAGCAGTAAATAGAACTATTCATGTACAAATGGAAATGTGGTATAAAGAGTCCATTAGCTTGTGATATAACGATCTTAACAACTGAAGAATGGGAACACTAAAATGCTTCATGGCAGAGTGCTCACCGTCTGGTTTAGGTGTTACCTGGGTCGATCCCAGGCCATATGAGTTTCTGGTAAACATCATGTCCAATATTTTTCTTTCGGGAAGCTCCTGTTTCCTCTCACATTTACATTCCATCAATTCTTTATAATCATTCACTTTCCGTAACTCTACATAGTATACGTAAGGTCAAACGTTATGCACTCGTGACGATATGCAGACGACAGAAATGAAAGGTCACGAGTTCATAACGTCTTACCTCCACGGAAGCGTCCGTGTAAATCCTTAATGGGGTCTTATAGGCCCCAGGTATACTATCTGGGGTTAACCATCAGTCTTCTTTAGCCTACACGTCACAACCGTGGGATATAAAACAAATACCTCAGTTTTCATTTACAACTGACGAAATAGGCACGCATTCTTTACCAACTTCTACATTTTATACGTTTAAAAGAAGTTTCTGTGCATTTGGTTTATAAAAATAAATATTTTTTCTACTTAGTTTTTAAACTTATTTATTATCATAAATTTTCGTTATGAACAAATTCAATTTACACCCGTCGTAAATAGACCTCGAACAGCAGTTTTACATAGTGCACAATATCTTTTAACCGATTACCCGCTTATCCAACGTATTGCTAAATATAGATGAGACTGGCAACACCATAACAGCCAAAATAGCGGAATATATATATATATTGGAAATCTCTGTCTTAAAAAGTCACCATGCAGTTGAAAATCTCATCTCCTAAACTTCACTTACTATTTTGAATCGCATGTTGGAGAAATCCAGATTCCGCTCAATATGAGCATCGAAATAGTAATACTCGGACTTGGAATTTACCTGTACGCGAACACACACTATTCACAACTCGATCTTTGATCTAACTTTTGCATGATGATACCTTTATAGTTCATATATACATTCAATTTAGTTCAGTTTCCTTAATCAACGTGTAATCTTTCCTCATTATTTTCTCTCTCGTTCCTTGTATTTTCTTCTTTTTCGAGTAATAATGATAATCAAGATCATAGTGGCAAAAGCTGTTGTTATCATGTACGTATAATGATTGGCAGTGACAAAGACCGAATTTCTGTCTTTAATATGCATTTCTTTTCTTTACTTCTTTTTGCACTCAGATGACGAAATTTCAGCTTCGAAAGCTAAGCGCTTTTATCTAGTTCCGTCAATATGCTTTTTGTGAGCATTGACTAAGCGTAAGTATACACCTTACTGTTTGTGTTTGTGGTACTTGATTTATCGTAAACTACTGACAGGATGTGAATGAAATTTGATGGGCAAGTAATTCATTGTATAAGGAATAAAGATCGTTACATTTGGTGACTGAACTCGGCCAGGGATAGGCTCGGTTAGGCTTGTCCTGCTGAACTAGGCTAGGCGAGTATGTGGTACTTTATTTCTTGTTAACTGCTAGCCGGATCTGAACCAAATTTGGTGGGCAAATAGCCTATTGCATTGGGAATAAAGATCGCTATATTTGGTGACCAAGTTCGGTCAGAGACACGGTCGACTAGGTTCTGCTCAGCTTGTATGTTGTACTTTATTTCTCGATAACTACTGGCCGGATGTAAAGCAAAGTTGGTAGACAAGTAGCCCATCATGTCGCTATATCTGGTGGCTCTGGGCTTGTACGTGGTACTTTATTTCTCGATAGATGACTGCCAAGTCTGAATGAAATTTGGTGGGCAAGTAGTCCTTCGTCTAAAGAACAAGGATCACTATATTTAATAGCTGAACTTAGGCCAGAGCTAGCAATAGACTCGGCTTAGGAATAGAGATATGTTTTACAACTTTGCACGCCGGAAGTATTTGAGTTCGGTTAACTTTGGCTTATTTTTAAGTAAGGTCTGTTTGTGAATACAGTTTGAAATTGCACGTGCCCTCGAGAAAAGTACATGCGCAGGCTCCCAGCATCCCTAAGGTCATTTGCATTTACAGGATCAGTGTGTACGCTTCGTAGTGTGAAAGAAAATACAGCAGTCTGTTGACTGTGAAATATGGTCAGTCATCAGGTTCGTAACAGTAAGATGTGGGAGATATGCGGTGACAACGTAATGGAGTAACAGTAAAATGCGAAAATGGGTAAGATTGTTTCAAGGAAGTCGAGAAAACATTCATGACTGATCGCGCTCTGATAGGTCATCTGTAATAACTGAGGATTTGATGTAGCTGTTGAAACCAAAATTCAAGAAAACAGAACAAGATTCACGAAGGTGTTATACAATCTTCCTGGTCAGCAAACGTTTAGACACTAATAAAGAAGTGAAAATAACTATGAAGAGTTAGTTAGCTGTCGTAACAGGCGGCGGAGTTCTATGAAGAGGGTATCTAAAAGCTCGTTATTTATTACGATAAATTGTTATGCGTTATTTATTGTTCCGCTCCCGCATTTTCTTGCCCACGTTACGATTTCATAGTTCTTATTATGTAATGAAAGAAGACAATGCTTACAGTAACTTTGTTTGTTTGTTTCTTTTTTCTGTTGTAGTTTGCAATGGTCTTAATTATTTCTTTCATTATTTTCTTGAAATTCATCTTACATACATACATATATCTAACTATATGATTCGGATTTCATTTCGAACTTGAGCACAAATTTCATATAGCCTCGCTGTTCAAAATAGACGTTCCGCTTCAAGCAAACACAGAATTACAAGTCATTACAAAATATACAAACGATGCTTAAAAAAAAGAAAAGTTTCTTCACGTTCAATCTTGTTAGTCACTGCTGGATTTTATTTATTTTGACTCAAAATTATGCTATTCATAATAACAAAACAATTAAGCAAACCATATATAACACATGTGAAGGCCTAGCGTTAGTTCTGTTTAAGCTACCATACCAAAGCGATTAAATTAACTACTAGTAAACCAAATACAGAAATGCATCGAAAATAATTATTAGAAGCGTGTAAAATATGAATTATCTGCAAACGAATACGCCTTGCAGTACTGGAAGTGCACTTACACAAACTGTTAATAGGTGTTCAAAAAGCAAAGAATATAATTAAAGAAATAATGTGACAAAACATTACAATATATCAAATGAAAACACTAATTTAATAATGTCGGAGAATAAAACATCAAGTAACATCATCATTTTACGAATAAGACCACCCAAAAGCCAGCATAGTGTGTAAATATTAAAATTAACTTCACGACTACATTTTCATGGTATAAGTTGTAGTACAAGAACTACTACATGTATCCGCCTCGTTACTTCTTATAGTTGAGTTGAGCTGATTTTAGTTTAGCGTCCCTTTCAGCAGCGAGGCTATATGAGACGTGGACCTACTGATTAACGTGGAATCTGAACCACATGAGCTCCCGCCGTTACTTCTTACAGTATTTGAAAGGGGGAAGGGAGGTACAATGGCTCAATGGAAGATCGCTCACCTCTTGTTTGTTCCCACGCCATGTGAATTTGTGGTGGACAACATCGTGTTCGCGGGTTTTCTCGAGGTTCACCGTTTCCTCCCACATCCTCATTCAACTAATTCTTTAATCAATCAGTGCCATTGCTGATCCATTATCTTCAACCTTAAATCAAAGATTTAGTTTGATTTCAGTTTCTCTTTAACATGTTCGCCTCCACCAACTATATCATACTTAATTAAATGTCCTAAGGTTTTAAAAAAAAATCTAAATTGAGTCCCACGTCACGAAATTCTATCCTTATGGCTTCCCGTGACAGCTTTTATAGTGTTCAGATCGAAAGCTCATGAATACCACTGTACTATTAATATCTCTACTTTGAATTTGACTAAACTTTTTTTCAACAACCTATGTTACTCGCTATTATTTTGCTAGAATCTTCTACACAAAATTTTAGTAAACTACCGTAGAATAAATTAACTCTGGTAAACAGTAAAAAGATCACGAACTAAAAGTTTTAATTCCGTCCGGTAGATGTCAACCGCTGGAGGATGTTTGATGCCATCTAACAAGACGTGTAACTTCTACTACATTTGTTTCAGTAGTTAGAAAATGGAATATGGATAACTACCGTTAAAATCACCGTTACCCGTGAAGATGTTAACGGACTGACTCTATTAACAAACTCCTCCGTGACAATTGCTTTAACCATCTATTACTAGAAAACTCTAGCTATCTATTACAAGAAAACGCAATTCAAGAATTCATCTTTGTCCACGATTTATCGTGTGGACTAACGGATGGATAGAAGTCGCAGTTACTCGTTAAGATGTTCATGAACTGACTCCATTAACGAATTCAACCAAGACAATCCCTCTACCTATCCATTGCAAAAAACAGAATTCGATTTCGTTCAAGATTTATCGTGTCGACTAATGGATGGACGTAAGTGGCCGTTGCCCGTTAAGATATTAAAGGAAGGACGTAAGTGGCTGTCACTCGTTAAGATGTTAACAGATTTTTAGTTCATTAACAAAGTCAACCGAGATAATCGCTCGAGTTTTCTATTTCAACTTGTTTAAGATTTATCGTGCAGACTAACAGATGGACTTAAGTAAGCGACACCTGTTAAGATGTTACCAGATTGATTCCATTACCGAACTAGGCCGAGACGAATCATCATTTTTGTGTTTTGCAAAAAAAAAAAAAAAAAAAAAAAAAAAATTAAAATTCACTTCCGTTGAAGTTATCATGCTAAGTAATGGACGCACTAACATTACAATATTGTCCCACTTGTGTGATACTAATAAATACATCACTTAATAAATTATAGTTAGCATCTTCTACTGGTGAACTGATGTATTAAAGTACAGTATTCAGTATTTTACAGAAAATTTCACTGTGTAAAAGCTTCAGAGACCTGTATGACAATAGATATAGGTATTCCGAATAATTAAGAATAAATATTACCCCACACGAACTCTTAAAATAAAATTTTACTGTCACATCTCGACGTATTGCTCTTCATGCTGAAGGGGCTAGTCATAAGGGTAAATTATGATAAAATATTTAACAAAAATGCTGTAATAAAATTTCTCTTTTTTGACATTATCCTACCACCTCTTAAGTTGCATTAATTTTTTTTCCAAAGTAACTCACTGAATTCACAGCGATTCTCTTGTTACATCATAAAGTTTCATTCTATCATCTCGATGCGAACTTTACTTGAATTCTATAATTTGAAATGATGTTCTTCCGTTACCCTGCTTTTAAACGAGAAAATTCTATCACTACAAAACCTTCTAAATCTGATTTCATTCCATTCTATAAATATGACTTAATATAGAAAAAAACTGATTAACGTTAATTTCAGCTCTATTTCGATGATCAAATTGCATGTAGTAAGTTCAAAACACAACATTAAAATCATCTGCATTATTACATAATCTACAGAAGAAACGTACAGATTTCAGTGTACAGATCATGGGGATATACACAGTAACAAGCATTATTAAGCGTTGTATTTTTCAAATTACGATATTCTAAAGTTTATCCGTGTACCTGCATTGAGAAAACTTAGAAGTCCTATCCTTTTCCGGAGCTATACAAATAACGAGACGATCCGGATTTCTTGTTTAAAAAAACACACCGATTAAAAATGGTATGCTTGTTATGCTGAACTGTTGTAGTATCTGACTGCGAATATTAACGGAACAAAATCATGTAAGGAAAATTACATGAGTATCCATCGAACGAACAGATTTTGCACGAACATATACATAGCTGAGACAAAGGAACCCTGATGCGGTAATGGAAAATGAATTACCAGAAAACAAAGAAAACATCATTACACACCCAAAAAATGAGATACACTATAAATATTTTCCCTTCTAAAATTTTTCACCAGATAGGATAAGGAAGGAAGAGAAAGAAAGGGAAAACTAAAATAAATAGCATAAAAGTAATTATGAAGCGTGCAGCTGGGTGGTGCAAACTTGGAATGCAGTGCCACGTGATAGTGTAGAATCAGGTTGGAGGTAGACTGCGTTAAGTAGCGAAAGATAAACCAAATGGAGTGGGTGAGTCGATGAGAATGCAGAAGGGCGAAGGAATAATAAAGAAAATGGAAAATCAGCAAAAAATTATATTAAAATACAAATTACAAAGAAAGGAAAAATTCCCAATGAAATTACAGAACGAAAAGTGTGTAGGAAAAAAAGAAAAAAATAGCAATGTTTAGATCAGATGTATAAGAAATGGAAAATGTAGAATAAGGTAATAAATGAAAACAAACGGTTGCAGATGGGACGATAATTAGGAGGTAGACGTTCAGTGATGGAGCGAATAACGAATAGGAAGTAATTTGTATCTTTCAAAATCTCACGTTTATGCCGGCTAGGCTAAAGGAAACGGTGATGATGACAAATGAATGGAATAGCGAAATGAAGTGGGAGGAAACAAGAGAGCCCCGAGAAAACAAACACATATGGTTTGTTCACCACGAAGCTCACTTGGTGCGAGCTGGGATCAAACCAAGGACCCCCATGCACCAGAGTGAACGCTCTACCAGAGTCACTGTGGCCCCAAATTGTATCTTTCAATCTTGATGAGAGAGCTTAGATGTGAGATTCGGGGTAGTAGTCAGGGAAAGCTTAGATGCATTCAGTGAAACTACCAATACTAAATTAATCGATCTTTCTGGGATCCTGGATTTGTGAATTTTTGGAAGAAGAAAGAATTTAGCAGTTTTGGGTATTTTTGGAGCAAGGTGTTGGAGACCCTCGAGTGAACCATGAGTACTAGGTAAAATTTGATTTTAGTGATGAAATCGTATGTGCGGCCTGTAATGGGCGCAATTAGAAAAAATGTTGTAGGGCTACGGACAACCACTGTGATGCAGCACGTACCTGTGGGCCGGATAATGGTAAGGTCAGAACATAGCGCCAGGACTGCCTTTCGTTCGGCAGGTATAATACAATGGTCGGGAAATGATGCTCAGTAATTTGTTTGGAATTGCTGTTAGGAAGGAGAGTGGAGTCTTTAGAGAAAGGTGGGAGAAATTTCTGGACACTGGAAGGCGTTTGCGTGAGTAAAGCGTTGTTAAGTCAGTCTGTGACTAGTACTTTTACCAAAGTGAGTTGCAAGCAAATGGAAAGAAGTTTGTATAGTGTTTTGCTTGATTAACTTCGAATGAGAGAAAGAAGGTTAGGCCATACAACATGGTTTTCTGTTTGGTTGCAGTGGGAGAATTTAGGAATTGATTGATGTATTGTGGTGTACTAAAGACAAAGGGATAGAGTAGTTTTGTTTTATCTTCCATTACTTACATTATTCTTTATTATCCATAATTTGTTTTTATTTTTAGTACTTTAATTTTCTTTTGTTAATTTATTCATTAAAAAACTTTTTTTTTTTTTTTTGGTCTTGTCTTGTCTTTCACTCTCCTGCACTCTTATCAACCATCCCGTCCCATTACTTTTCTCTTCCGCCATTAAACTCTCTGGAGAACACTGTGGCTCAGTGGTATAGAGTGCTCACTTCTGATGCAGTTCTGGTTTAATCGAATTTGTGGTGGACAACATCCTTCGTCCGTGGGTTTTCTCGGAGTTTTCCCGTTTCCTCCTACTCTCATACCACCAAGTTTTTCTTAATCACTCACATCATTCACTCAACTCTTTCCTAATCATTCATATCTCTCACTTTCATTATTCATTTCTCTCTTTTAGCTTAAAAGGCATATTCGTGGGCCACAAAACAGAAGAAAAAATAGTCTTCACCTTCGACGAGATTGTCATTTAATTTTAAACTCTACTATTTATTGTCTTCCTTCCTAGTTTTTCATCTCCGTATCTGATTAGACGTTTAGTGAAAACGCTTATGTGTATCTTTTTAGTGTGCGTGTAATTATGTTTTCCATATTGCATGGCAAGCAATTTATATTTATAGAAAGCAATCCATTAAGCACATGACATTTACAAACACAGTGAAGCAAGCCTATTCCACGCCTCAGGCACACCACGCACGCATACTCCCACACAACTGCAGCCACACAAAGTGCCTTAGATATACCTTTTCCTTCACCTGCATTTCTACTGCAGAACTTGGAAGTTCAGCCAATATCTTCAGCTGGTCATCGTCCATTTTGATAGCGATCTCCTTCTTACCACCTGCGAAAGGAAAACCAGTACATAATAAAGATTTCTTAGAGTCATTATAAAGGAGATAGAATCATAATTATATACTATAAAACTTAAGGCCTATATGATCTGCACCCATTTTAAGCTTGTAATTGCCCAATAGTTTGACATATGGACATACTTTGAGGTCCTGGAGCTTGTTTGCGAGATCAATCAAACATGAAAGAAAAAAAGATAAATAATATGAACTGAAACATTATCAAATCTGACTCATAGTACATTGTATGCGTTAGTTGGCTGTGAATCCAACACCTCTCGCATTCTATAACAAATACGGTAAATTACTAGTTCCGTTAAACACAATACCCTAACTTCTATCAGGATGATCATTTCCCAAACTGCTGCTACAATTGGTTTGTGAACTATTACAGTCTAGCTAATCTCTTGACACAGACAAACGTGAAACTTAAAAAACGTCCTGAAATAGGACTCGTATGCTAGGTCAAATTACGCTTTCCAGGGTATTTTTAGAACAATTATAACAGTACAGTAACGAATACTCTGTTGACAGACAAACGAAAGCGATGTTGTGACGGAATATATATGTTTTCAGCCTGCTTTCTATCTTTAGGATACTACAACCATGCACAGTACAGTGCGTCCATTTTAAAACCGGCCCCGGCACGTATTGTGTCTAATATTTTGTTTGCATACTTTTTTACACTCTTGTTGTTCCATTCTTGCATCTGGAGTGGAGTGGGATGGAGATTCTTTGTAGCTGTCGAAGCGGTAGGCAACGGGGAAGACCGGAAAGGACAGTGTAAATTAAGTTTCTGTATTTGTGCTCGGGGCTTGTTTTAAAATGGACTGTATGTGATAATCTTTACTAAACCAGGCCAAGCCGAAAACTATACGAAAGATTAGAAGAGAAACTTAACGGATTCCAATATTTGATGAGAAAAACCAGGTGTTCCTGGACAGTATGAACCCTGTAAATGTAACTGTCAGATACACGTTTGGTATTTGTAAGTTTGAATGAATAAATAAATACATAAATTAAGTTATAGTTTTATGTCTTAGGATTATTATTTTTTTTTTTTATGAAAAATAAGTTATTGGTAAAAAGACGAAATGTAAGAAACTAAAAACATGTAAACTGCACCGGTGCATCAGCAAAATCCATAAAGAATTGATTGCTTTACAACTGTCATCACAACCATTGGCATAAGCTTTCACTACTTTTACTAAGAAATATCCACAAGTTAATATGAAATATACGATTTGAATGAACTACGTAAGCATTACTTGCAATCGATCGAGTCTAAGCGGATTGTAGTGATAATTTCAAGACTATTCATTTTTTCTTCGACACTTCGTCGTCTTTTCCTTGCAAGGAAATGTCTTAAGTCATCACTATTAACAGAAACTATATATGTTTTCTATGTGTTCGTATTTTCTATATATTGTACTGTTTCTGTGCATATAGGACATATAATTCAACTATTTATAGAATAGCTATAACCTTACTTTGTGTGGAGTCTTTAAACTTTCAATATCCGTTCACAATGCAATCCGCAACTCATAATGGCTCACGACTATTTCTCCTTAAAATAATGTGTTAGTAATTAACAGGGAAACAGATATAGACAGCCTAGTTATTCCTTGGTGCAGTAAAGGTTACCCCTATACATCATCCGATTGGTGAGGCAAACACATAACAAACTAATATACCATATTCCAATTATAAAATCATCTTACATTAAAGTACCAAAACTTTTCAAGTGCAAGAATATTTTTCTATTGGGCATGATTTTGTTATTTCTTTACATTGAATCTGTTAACTTAAAAAGAGGCACAGTTACATAAAAAGCAATTAAGTATTTAGTACAGAAAATAAAAATATACATACTTTTCCCTTTGTCGTTTGCCGTATGTTTTCCTTGTAACTTCTGTAAGAGTGCAGCAGCTTTTGCCTTATCTCCTTTGTGAGACTTCACTTGATTTCCTCGATCATGACTTCCTTTGGTCACTTTTCGCATTGGCGACTGTCCGAAGAGAGCATCAAATTTGTCCACATTTTGCGCTTTGCTAGGAGATTTGTGTAACTTAAGTTTACTTAACGGCAAACCAGGAGTCCTTACTACTCTCTCCGTTATGTCATCAGGTGATTTATCAGGAGGATCGAAGAGATCATCACCTTCGCTGGATGCAGGAGAATAGGGGGATTCAAGGTCCATATCAATAACGTCCGTGGTGTCTTGTTGACGCTGTTCTCCATTTTGTGTCACTGTCGGAGCTACAGTAGTCGCTGCCGCTTTGGGTTGCTCTGGAACCGGTAAGTTTGCTGCAGTCGCGGCAGGCGGTGGACCGCGAAGAATATTGGTTGCAATTAACGGAGAGTTCAACAACCCACCAGTTAGATGTTGGGTGAGTAATGCAGTAGGCATTTGCGGAGCTGCACCTGGAATTGTGGCAGTGAACAATCCTTGAGCCATTGGCGCACACAGCACGTTCGCTACATTTGCAGGCATTCCAGTGAAAACTGGAGGATGAGAGGACATAGCAGGCGTTGGTGCAATGGCTGGAGGAGTGAGTTGTACATTAGGAAACACTGGTTGTGTCGCTGCTTGAGGAGTTGTTTGATTTTCTTGTGGTTTCCGAGCTTCTTCTGTTTCTGGAACAGGAGTCTTCTCACGAATAACTTCTTCCGGTTCAGGAGGCTTCTCTGCTGGTTCTAGTTCACACGGTAATGGTGGTAATTCTGGTTCTGGAGGTGGTTCAGGAGTCTCCTCCTCGTTTGTCTTTGGAATGCTGTCTTTTACAGTGTCTGCTTCCACAGACGCATCAATCACTTGCGTAACAGGAGACTCCCTTACGGGGCTTCTAACAGGTGACGATACAGGTGAAGGTGTTGGAGACTTCGTAGGGTCAAATGGATCATACGCATCCTGCTCTGGTGACGGCGGAGTCCTTGGTGTATGTGGTGAACTCGGTCTTTCTGTAGGAGTACTTGGACCACGTGGCTGTTTCGGGCAGGGTTCTGGTGGTGTATTTGGTCCTTTCACTGGTGACTTCCTTAGCCTACTATCCTCATCTTCTTCCTCTTCCCTGAGTGGGTTAGTAATTGATCGAAGTTGAGCTTTAGGAGCTATTGAGAATTTTATCTGAGGTTCAGGTGGTGTCTTAGGACCAGTAGTTGGAATACCAGGAGGTGATTTTGTAGACATGGGCGATTCTTCTAATCTATTTTGTTTCTCCAGTTTGTCCTCTTCACTGTCACTGAGAATAATGACATCTGTCGGTGTAGGAGTTCTTGCCACGAACGGCGACAAATCCAAATCTATTATCACGGTTGGTTTCCGTGTAATGACTGGTCTATCTCCTTCCTTGGCAGGGGTCTTCTTTTTCTCACTTTCAAAAGGAATCAAATTCTTTTCTATTGCTAAATTCGCTGGTGGAGGTAGCACTGTTACCTGTCTGTGTTTCGGAGACTTTTCTTTTAATTTTTCCTTTCGTTCTTCGCGTTTTACTTTCTTGTTATCCTTTCCTGATTCGTATGCATCGTCCAAATCTCGTTTACGCTTTTCTTTTTGAATATCTTTTGTTTTAGTTTTATTGAAATTGACGCTGACTAAGATATTATCACCAGAAGCAAACACTTCCTTTGATGGCGCTGGGGACTTCTCTCGCTTCTTTTTCTTCTTCTCTTTTTCAACATCTCTCTTTCGGTTCTCCTTTTCCTTCTTCTTTTTCTCTTTCTTCTCCTTCCGCCTCTCAGTTACGATTTCTTTGTTCTTTTTCGTCTTTTCCTTCACTTTTCGCTTCTCTTTCAGTCTATCGTACCTATCCCGAGACCTAGAACGGGAGAATGATCTTGAAAATGACCTGTAATAGCGTTGTCTGGGAGACAAACTATGTGATCTAGACTTTGTATATGACCTTGATCGACTTCTTGATCTTGACCACGAAGGTGTCCATGATCTTGACCAAGAGCGTGCTCTCTCTCGACTTCTGTACCTGTACACACGATCTCTGGACCTAGATTTTTCTCTTCGGTCTCGAGACCTTCGATCTCTTGATCTTCCCCTCGATCTGTCTCGTGATCTTCCGCGTGACCTCGATCTGTCTCGCGATCTACCACGAGATCTGGATCTTCCTCTCGACCTTGATCTCGTTCTTGTGTATGATCGATCCCTGGATATGTCGCGACCAAACTCATCCTTTCGGCGTCTTTCAGCTGCCTTCTTTGATCTTTCACTTACCACTTTTCGCACATCGTATCTCTCTAAGTCTTTCCGCTTCTCTTTCTTTTTTTTATCTTTCTTACTCTCTTTAGTAGGTCGCTTATCCTTAGAATCTTTCACTTTGTAACGAGAACTATCGTCTTTAGGTTTCCCATCACGATAATTTCTTTCTTTTGAACTTTTGGACAGTTTCTTCCACGAAATACTAACAGCTTCAGATCTATTTTTGTCACCTGAATCTTTAGTACTTTTATTCTTATTTTCACTACTTGAGAGAATAGATCTTTCGTTTCCACTTTTCTTCTTTTTCTCTTGATCTAACTTTGAAATGGTGATGTCAAAATTTTCATTAGTAGGCAAAGATTTCTTACGATCTTTGTCATGTTTCTTATCCTTTCTGTCCTTCTTGTCTTTCTTTTGTTTTGGTTTATCGTCTACTATTTCTCCTTCTTCGTAATCTATCTCTGTAGGAAGTCGAGTTCTTGTAGGAGATAAATCGTCCACTCTTTGTAAAGGAAGGATTCTAGCTTCTTTGCCACTGATAGACTTATCACGATTTCTTTTGCTCCGATTGAGGATTTCTCCTTCTTCTGCGTTTACTTCAGGTTCTTCCAAATCATCAAAGTTCGTTTCCTCTGTTTCAGATATTGTCTCCGTCTCTAGTCCTTCTAATCCTGGTACAGGCAACTGGGAATTTGGCTGAGAGTTTTCACGCGTTTCAGGAGCAGTAGCAGGTTTTTCTTTATTCGACTGATCCACTGAGCTCTCGTAATCACTATCAGATCCGAAGATTTCGACAAGTGCTGATTTCTTTGGAGAGTCTTTCTTCTGCTGATCGCTATCCTCATCTTGGTCTTTTCCTTCAACACTTTGCTGCTCTTCGGGAGGTATTGGTATATCTGTTGGTTCTATTGGTTCTACTGCTTCTAATGGCTCCTCAGGTTTTGCTACTTCTTCACCTTCCAAATCGGGTTCAGCTTCTATTTCTTCTCCATCTTTCTCAAGAGGTTCTGCAACATCCTCTTCGACAGCAGGTTCTTTATCTTCTATGTGCTCCTCATCCTCTTCCAAAGTGCTCTCATTCCTTGCTATATTTAAACTTGCTGCGGAATAGATAGATATATTTGGACACGAATCTTCTTCCATGGACTCATCATCTTTATTGGTGTCATGAATTTCTGGAAAGTCATTGGTTGACATTGTTCTGTTCAATTCATAATTCTTTGATTCAGATTCACTAATGCACAATTTATCATCCACCACAGTCGATTCCTGATTAAAACTTTCACTTTCCTCTTCATTGTTATCGTAACGCATACTTAATTCTGCTGAATCTTCTTGTGACTTTTCTTGATATCCTGGATCTTTACATTCCGAATTTACATCACTAATTCCACTATGTACATCTTCAATTTCTGCATTACCACTACTACTTACAGGTGAGGGTACACTATCTAGGTTATCTAGGTTATCAAGGTTATCATCATTGACTCCACTTGCACTATCCGGAGCGGCTGGTTCTATTACTTCAGCAGATTCATCTATTGCCATTTCTCTTTCTTCATCACTGTCATAAGAAGGATCCGCAGGATCGTACTTCTCGGAATCAGGAATTTCTCTAGGGACAGGATCTTTCGGAATAGGAATATTTTGAAGTTTCGGAGGACTGGGAATTCTTTGTGGAAGTGGGTTTCCCTCGGGAATAGGGATTTCAGAGGGATTTGGAGCCTCTGGAGAGACATAGCTTTTAGAAGCTGATGTGCTTTCTGGAATAATCGCTTCATCAATGAGAGGTTCACTGTCTCCAGGGTCATATTTTTCATCATCAGGTATTGAACATTCTTGTGGAACAATATTATCGTCTATCACCAACTCCGTATCACTATCCAATTCATCGTCGCTCGGCTGACCAGAATCCAGCTCCGGTCTTTCTTTGACAGCTGAATCCATCAGGAAGGTGCCCCCACCTGTATCACCGCAATTTTCGAAGTCCATTACTTCAGAACCAGGTTCAATGTCACTATAAATATCAACATCATCATCATCGGCTTCCTGTTTCTTATCTTTTTTGTTTTTCTTATTATTAACATCATCCCTTGAGGAGCCACAGTGTTCACTCACATCACTACCACTGTAGTTTGGGTCGGAACCCTGATTGCTATTTAGAAAATCAGCGTAAGCACGACTACCTCGCGGATCAAACGATGAAAAGGAATGGGAATAACTACCTTGATTTACAGGACTATACCTCGAGTTCCCTGAAACTCCACTACCAAGATTTGTATTATACACACCACTATTTGTTCGAGAATTTTCATCAGGATTTATAGGTCTATGGGAAATATTATTACGATAACCATCTAAACTTGAACTTTCACCCCGCTGATGCGGTTTCGATTCTGGTGTACCCGTACTACCTAGTACTGCACTAGCACCACCTACATCCTTGTCCACTACAATTTTATTTGGCGATAAAGGTGTAGCTGAGTTCCCTTGTCTTTCTCGTAGCAACGTTCCATCTGGCTTGATTGACACCTTCGCCGACTTCGAGTGTAGCAGCGACTGGCTATCCAATATACTGCCTAACACATCGAATGACGAACTACTGTTACTGTTGGTGGGTTCGTGAAACACACGACGTTGCGGCACAGAAATCGGAGCATGAGATCGTAGAGCCGATGCAGAAAGCAACTTGCGACGTGCAATATGCCGTGGCATAGGCAATCTACTTATTGGTCTCATAACAGCAACGTTACCGCTATCACCAGCACCACCGCTTTCAATATCAGATCTGTAAAAGAAGATACAGAGCTATGTACATAACCATAATAACACAAAATATCATAGTAACACAAGCACATAATTTATACATTTATCAATTAATTATATTTTACACGTGCGGCAGAAATAATGAACATTTTCAATTGTTGAAGGCTACTGCATGCTCACTCCCGGCAAGCCTGTTCTGGACTCTCTATCATTTTAGTAGACCACAGTGTGTTGAACAATGAGGGAATGGATCTGTGTTGTAGAATGACGATTACATGTTCATGCTACAGAGACTGAATGATCAGAATTTCTGACATTGGGCCTCTACTAACGCATGTACATTCCGCGTACGTTCTCTGCAAGCGCATAAAGATGAAGTTTAGTGTAACACGCTGTACCGGCCACCACCTGAGTAAATGAGTATACTGTTAATGCTCAACGCTACACTAATATGACTGCAACATGTCTTACACCTGCATTTGCAGGTCGTCGCGATCTGTGGTTCCAGCAAGATATCGTTACTCCACATATGTGGTCATCAGCATGTTAACTCTGGGCAAACTGTTTCCAAGTCGCCTTAATTTCATGCTTTGGAGAACAAGGTCCATGGTCAACACTTTCTACCGACTTTACCTAGTACCCATGACTTCTTTCTCTAAGAAACTTGAAGAGGTATTCAAAACCACTCAGCAAGAGCGGAGGAACTCAATGCTTCCATGGAACAACAAAAGGTATACAGCAGGAGATATTACACACGTAATGGTAGCCCTCCACCGGTATATACACAAGTGACAGTGACAATACGAAGAACGTGATTGCCAAGAACGGTTTTGTGTCTTCAAGCCATGTCACATGTAAATGTGATTATCTCTACGCTACGCATTACACGCTCATACGAACACAATATTCATATGTTGCAAAATTTAGAAGGTATTCCATACTCAAATATATTCATTGTTTCTGTACCACACCCTGTATGTCACATTTATTGCACGAATTTAATATATGATACATTTCTAAGTCACTTCCATTCCAGTGATTTCCTATAAAATCTGAAAACTTTTGTTTGTTGCATTAAGTTATTGTCATGATACTATATTAAAAGTTACGTCGCAACATGTCAAGAAGTTCTGAAACAAAAATTTCTTTTTCAGCACTTTAGAATTTGGAAGAACACTTACTGTAAAATCCTCTTTTCTAATGAAGTTTCAATCTAATTTTGTTCGCTGGCTATGACCAACAGCAGGGCTAGTTTTATAAGGGCGGTGGGGAAATGGTAGTGTGATTATACGTAAGATACAAACCTAATCTTTTTTTAAAAAATGTGAGAATCTTACACATTACTGTCGAGTTAATACCATCTTAATTCATACCGTAGTTAATGACTGTTAAAAGTAAAAACTAAACCTGTACAGTTTTGATGGGAAAGAAACAAATGGGATAAAATATAATTAATAGGTTTTGTAAAATTTTATTCAACTATGTTTACTATCTTCCACTTTGTCATATTTTAATTACCCATATCTAACTTCAGTTGGATACTGGTCAATTAAGGTTACCTATTCATAAGCTTGAAATGAAAAATGAAATGACATTTTTGAGTTTTACGTCCCACGGTTATGCCGGTTAGGCTAAAGGAGACGGTGATGATGAGTAATGAATCAAATGGTGGAATGAAGAAAGTGGGAGCAAACGGGAGAACCCCGAGAAAACCCACGCACACGGTGTTTGTCCACCACAAAGTTCACTTGGCAGGGGCTGGGATCGAATCCGGGACCCCTAGCACCAGAGGTCAACGCTCTACCACTGAGCCACCGCGGCCCAAGCTTGAAATGAAATTGGTACGTAGAACTAACTGTTAACACTTATTTTTACAAAAACTGCTTATAGTGAATATTTTTCTTCATTATTATGCCATGCTTCTTGCGTGTAAATACAAAGTTCTAGAATTTTAACAAAGTTTACTTTCTTGCTATTGGCATTTTGTATAGTAAATTTTTCGAAGCAAATTTCGAAGTTCTTCAAAAACAGGCGCAGCTCACATTCTGATATTACTATAATTCTGAACTCGTATATTTTACTGTTAAAAGTTTGATATATCAAATCAGAAAGCCGGTTGTTCAAGTGTAACACCTCACCACACTTTAGTAAATATAGCTATAAGCAATTATTTTATGTATAAAGAGCGACTAGTTATTTACCAATATTTTCTATTAGGTTCGTGTAACTTTTAAGTACTATTAGCTTAGCACCGCTATTCTCCATTAAATTAATGTACGTGAAATAATGAGAGAAAGAAAAAATGTTTTAGTAACATGTTATTTTACGATGAACAATTGTTAAATTTTGGGAAGCTTTATTTTCACTTTCTACTGTAGGAGTCACGGTGATTCAGTGGTAGAGCGCACACCTCTTGTGAGGGGGCTCCCAGGTTCGACCCCAGCCCACAAGAATTTGTGATGAACAACATCGTGCACGTGGGTTTTCTCACGACTCTCCCATTTACCCCTAGCCTTTCCCGCTGGTCTAGTGGCTTGATTTCCGGTGGGAGCGCACCGTGTCCTTTAGCCTAAGGGCTTAATCCTGAGACGTAAAATATTTCATTACTGTCTGTTCAAGTTTCAATCTTTTTCTTTCTTTTTTTCTTTCTTTTTTTTTTTTTTTTTTTTTTTTTTTCAGAAGTACAGCTTTAGAATTACAATACATGTATATATACAAGAAAAATGAGACATTCATTTAAGTGACACTTGAGAATCTCTTGGGAAACTATCTCTACAGAATTTTCTAAATAGAAGCTTGAAGAGCATTTACAGACTTTCACATTTGCTTACTGAACTAAATCATTGCAAATACTCTTGGAATTCGTTTGTTATTTAGTAATTACCGAAATTTCTAATGGGAACTCCCATATTCTTCAGCGGCATTTGCCCTGAAGACGGAGAGTTAGTTTCCAGTAAAAATGTCGGCAATTACTAAATAACTAATGAGTACCAAAATTTATTCAAATGAATATTTTAACTTGTTGTTCTTGTGCACATATTACCAAGGAAAGCGATTTTCGCCTTAAGGTGACTTCGTACTACTGACTAGAAGGAGAAAATTTTGAGTTAAATGAGTAACCCGATCAGGAATTCAATTTCAACACCTTTCAACTGGAAAATTTACACTTAAACTGATTTAGCGCATGAAAGTAATTAATTAATGTCCAAGGCTAATTGCTTTCCCTACCACCTCGTTCGTTTAGATCATTTGAAAAGTAAGCCAGGAAAGACAAAAATAAACTTTTACGGGGCGTAATTTGTAACTCTTCATCTACGTGTATAGTTACTGAAACCTCGAATACAAACATCACAAATATTTATATACCTCCAAAGTTGTCCAAACATTCGATGCCAAAAATATAATTCATCCATAAAACATACGCCCATGTTAACTGCAGCCATACTGTATAAATAATAGAGACAACTGCAGAGACGTTTAAAAAGATATAAATGGGCTCACCTCCGAAGATAGCCTGTATTAGGAGAAACGACTTTCCGAACAAATTATACATGAATCAAATTAATTTACTCTAAAACTATTTACCCGGAAGAAAAGTAGTCCAGTTCATTTCGTCGGCCAAACAAGTGTAGCGTTGGTATGCCAGCTTTTCTTCGTTGAAAATTTAAATTAGGAGCAGAAGGTGACGAACGAACATCTGGCATACTTTGTCCTGGCCTTTTCGGGGGAACCATTCCTAAATGTTCAGCCAGCCGACTCTTCACAGTCTGAGGAATTGCAGGGATTATTCTTGGTCTTGGCACAACCTGAAAATAAAACACCATGTAACGTATTCTACTTTTACGAAAAGGGTAGGAAACAACATGAAATATTCAAAGACTTTAGGCTCTTGTATTTGAACGAAATATTTTATACTAAATGCAGATTATTCAGACGGAAAAGTTCTTAGCATCAAAATCTATCTTGAAACTGCGACCAGATTCTAATCTGAACTCTATAAATGTGTATTCGATTTAATATGTTATTAGTAGAAACCTTCTTACTTGGGTTTGTAAAGATATAAGTCAGCTAATATCGGGTTTTATCCTATGGATTTAGTCCAATTAGACTGTGATAAAAGTTGGCCTATTATGTCATTAGTAATCAGTACCTTACTGGTGGTATTGGTTTTACTTTACGCTATTTAAAAGTCAAAAACTTTTTTGATGACAGTACGGATATGTACATTAACGAGTTTCTGTATTTCTGTATCTATCTGCAATTATGTATCTTCTAAATAATTCAACGGATGAGTCAAGTATGACGTACTTCCGCCAGTACTTTCGGCACCATTTGTTTCCGGTTTGTTCCAAAAATATGAAATACATATGAAACTTAGAATGGATATGTTTTGTGTTGATTTATAAATACTATAATGAGAGAGAGAATTGGACTTTTGTTTACATTCCCAAAAGAAGAAATTTCACAAAGCTCATATATGAAAGACAAGGAAACATGTTTATATGAAAGTAAAACGAAATACACAATAGCCTCATGCTTCCTTTGTGGAATATCCGTGACAAAATTATTTAACTCGTGAATTACAAGGCTAAAATACCAATATATGTATGTCCCAACTATAATTCTTTTGTTTCAACTGGAAATGTGCATAAGATCACTTGTTTCTTGTTAGGTTTAAGAATATTAGTTGGGGCGAGAAATGTTTTAAATTTGTAACATACTTACTAAAAAGAAAAAGAAGTGTGTTGCTAGGTAGATTGTTGTTGTTTATTGAAATTGGGATATACAATTTGAGATTGGAATATAGGACATGGATTATTTTTATTTATTTATTGAACAAATTCCCAGATACAGCATAACTTTGCCATTTTACACAGGGACATGCTAACAAAAGAAAGAAAAAAACAAGACAACAATAACAACAGCATAGAAAAAAAGAGTGTAAAAGTAAAACTATTCCGTCAAAGCTCGTTTAATTGCTCTTTCAAACACTGGGTAGCTCGAAAAAAATGTCCACATCAGTTGTTGCTTGATTATAACAGTTTGGTATTCTATAAAAAAGAGACCTCTGTATAATGTCAAGTGAGTTACGTGTAAATAAGTAGTAGAAGTTGATGGTGTTTTGTGTATTGGAAGATAACGACATTATGATTAAAGTGTATTATGAGTTGTAAAGAATAAAGGTATTTGAAGGAGGTAACAGGGTTGAAATATATGGAAGCTAGTGAATTTGAATACATCTATTGCTCTGCTAGTAAATGAAATAATTTAGTGGAAATTAATTTTAATAATTACAGTAAAAAAAAGTTTAACATTTCTGAGGAAAAACACTTAAACAAATGCACCAGCTAATCGTACGTATTCAATTTAACTTACATGCACTTTGTTGCAGATTAAAAAATCTTTCTTTTGATAC
The DNA here is from genome assembly GCF_964235325.1 of Thermobia domestica. Taxonomy (NCBI): domain Eukaryota; kingdom Metazoa; phylum Arthropoda; class Insecta; order Zygentoma; family Lepismatidae; genus Thermobia; species Thermobia domestica. The sequence goes on along the minus strand of NC_137456.1, from coordinate 243,971,115 downwards.
ACTGTTTAAAGCAAATTTTTAATACCACTGATCCCTATGATACATCAGATTTTATAATCACATTTTATAGTTTTTGTTTCCATACTATATGCATTAAACATCTTATATATCGTCCTGATAATATAGAAATACCTGAGCCTGACATAATATATTACTTTCAAAGTTGCAAGTGTCATATACACGCATTTGCTTGTATAGGTATGCTCATATTAAAATGTAATTAGGAAATTAGGCACACAAGGTCACATTACATACCGAGTAATAAGATAACCAGATTTGAAAAAAACATGATTTTTTTAAAAAAATCAAAAAGAACATTTTTTATGTTTAAAACATGTTTTTTTGTTTAAAACGTTTTTAACGTTTAAAACAAAGTACTTTGTTTAAAAAAAAAACATGTTTAAAATGTTTATTTTGTTTAAACAATAATCTAAATAGGCATATATAGTACATTTTTACACTCTTAGGTATTGTTTGTCATCTATATTCAACCGGTAGATCAAATTTCGGGAACTTCCCTAATCTCGATCCGCCCAAATGTTCAATTCCGGAGCAAGAAATCGGGATTTTCCCGATCTCCGTTCACAGAATATGTAGTTTAGTTTCTTTGTGTTACGTTCTATCAAGGCTTTAAACCTCAATGGCTCAGTTTTAAACCTCAAATTAAGCTGGAAGATGGTTTTGGTACCAATTTATTCCTGAAAGATGCCACTTTGCTGATGTGCATTTTATGTATGTGGAAGGGGGGTAAATATCGTCTTTTTTTGTTTTGTTTTGTTGTTTTATTTTTGTTTGTTTGTTTGTTTTGTTTTGTTTTTCAACAGTTTTTTGGGGGCCATTCCCCCTCTTGGGGGATAGATTCATAAAAATAGTTACGTGAAGTAATTAAGTAGGCCACTACATGGTAATATCGTGTATTTGTACTTCTTGCTTATATGGGGCAGCAGGAAGGGGGCAAAGTTAGCCAATGTTTGGAGGGTTTTTTTTTTGACGTAAATTACATTTATTTTTACAACAAACATCAATAGCTCAGTCCTTAATTAAGCTAGAACGATGATTTGGTACCAAAGTATTTTTCAGGGATGAAGCTTTCCGGCAGTTGCATTTTATGTATATAGGGGGTACGTATGTACGGCCGAGAGAGGGAGGATGAAGTTTTTTTTTAATTTTTCATCAGGTTTTGGAGGGTATTTCTCCCCCCTTTGTGGTACATCCCTAAAAATTGGTATGTGAAGCAATGAAGTAGTCCCCTACATGATAGTAACCTGTATGTGTACTTGTTGTTTATAGAGGAAGAGGGGGTCAAATTTGGTTAATTTACATTTATTTTCGGGACGGTTCCATATAACACAAGATATATATTTCACTGAAGTGGTTTAGAAGCATAATTCTTGTTCGTATACATGATATGTGCAGCAAAAATGATTTGCATATGGACGTGATACTATAATGGGGGAGAGAAGAGAATGTCTAATTCAATGAATGTTTTTCTGCGTATATTTTTTTTTTAAATATATCCTACATAAAACGAATTCATTACGCAATGACAGCAATGGCTACCATTTCTTATATTATTGTCACAAGTATGTGGCCTAAACATTAGCATCATTTTGTCAGCGTAGGGAGACTTCAAAGGTTGCCAGGGCCCCGCAAAGTCAATATTTTCATATTTTTAATGATCTTTTATGTCTGTTCTTTTTCTACGAATACGGCGGGAATTTCACGAATGTTACCTCGTTGGAATTTGTGGTCTATAAGCTTTCCAATGGTGTATAACTCATGACTCTGCGATAATTAGGGGGGTCACCAGAGCCCCGAACATGAGAGTCTACCGTTTTGTTAAAATCCCTGGCGGGTGTCTAGAGTTAATTGTGTTGTTATGCTGTAGACACTAATCATTATTAGCTAACCATGTTGCAGGTAGAGATGTATCTTGAAAACTGTTTAGTTAAAATGTCATTTGCTCCTTGTAGGCTAGTCACTGCTCTTTTCTATGAGTTGTATTGTATTTGTCAGAGCATTTCTTCTAGCTTATGATGTGAGAACTGTTCATTATTATGGAAATGATAGTGATCAAAAAATACCCAAGTTTTGAATTTGTGAATTTGGATCTTAGAATAGTGTATAGTGTGTTTAACCTCCATTATTATTAGAAATTAAGAAATGTTCAAATACTTCACTTGAATTTCTGTTGGTTTAGTTATACGCACATTGCTGTGCAGAATTTCGTTTCAGTAATTGCTGTTATAATAAGAATATAACTCTGCTTGTAATTTACTCCATGCACAAATCCTGCGGATGATGGGTTGTTTGTTAGAAAATTAAATTAGCTTCTTCAATCTGATATTTTAGTTGTTTTAAACATGTCCAACCAGCATCGAAAAAAAAACACGTTTAAAACAATTTGTTTAAAACGTTTAAAACAAACTGAATAAAACAACAGCCCTCGTTTTAAACATGTTTTAAACACTTGTTTTAAACATTTTGTTTTAAATATATCAACCCTGAAGATAACACACCGATAAACTGAAGGGGGTGACGTGAAAGCGACTTTGTAACCTTTTGACCCGACAACAATAGCTTCCTTCGTTCATGAGATATTCAACACTATATCAGCACCATGGCTACTTTTTGAAGTCCCCCACCCTAATTTCATGTTCACTATCACCTCCCGCGTCCGTCTTCATGAGATATTCAACACTATATCAGCGCCTTCGCTACTTTTTTCAATTACCTACCCTTAATATTATGTTCACTATCACCTCCTCCAGTTTGTCAGTGATATCCGGTATGATAAAAGGAAAGAAGTGGCTTAGTCCAGAATTACGGTTATTATGTACATTTATGTTCCGATCTCTTTCTCAGACGAAGGAAAACTGAGATGGAGACTTTTAAGATGCAAAATATTTCCGTATCTTTAATATGAACTAACTAGTTTTTCTTACCCTTCTCCTCCTGACCTTCCTCCTAATTTTTCTCTTTCTCCTTATCTTCCGCTTTCTTCTTTTCCCAGTTGACCCTGTCGTTTTCTTAGTTGTGCTCCTTGCTTTCCGCTTCTTTGTTCCAGTTGTTTTCCTTTTCTTTGTAGTCTTTCGTCTCTTTGTCACTTTTCTCTTCTTTCGTGACGTTTTGGAAGAAGTTTGCGATTTTCGTTTCCGACTCGCACTAGAACTATTATCACCTTGTGACTCGATGCCAGATGTAGACGGCTTAAAAAAACGAACAATAAAATTATTATTTATTCTCTTGCTGTTAACATTGATACACATTAAATATCTAAAGCTACTTGATTTAATGTTCCATTTTTGAAACAACTGGTCTTAGACGAATTGAAGGGCCTAGCTCACTCCTTCACAGAAACTGAAAAAAAATGAGATGAAATCTTAAAGTTTTACGTCCCACGATTATACCGGCTAGGCTAAAGGAGATGGTGATGATGAGAAATGACGGAAGATAGTGGACTAAAGTGGGAGGGAACGGGAGAACCCCGAGAAAACCCATGCACACGGTGTTTGTCCACCACAAAGTTCATTTGGTGCGAGCTGGGATCAAACCAAGGACCCCATGCACCACAGGTGAACGATCTACTACTGAATCACCGCGACCCTTCCACAGAAATTAATTTTTATGAATTATATGAAAGACACTGCTTCTATTTTCTGTGATTTGAATTTTTTGAGGTGTATCAAACCTTGTCTAATTTGCAGAATTATACAATGGTATCTTGCTAGAAAACGTTGACTATCTTCTGTCACGAAGTTGTGAATGTGGGATACGCATTCTCCCTGGAATATGTGGGATACTTGGGACATGATATAAACATATTATATACTAAATGGAAAAAGAAGTGTATCTTTCGTGCTTTTGTTTTTTAATTTTGGATTTAGGTAACTCACGAAACAAAAGAAGACTAGATGTATAATTATCAGGCATTGATGAGGTCGTGCTCAAAAACCCAAAAATTAAGCTTGGTTTCATAATTTAACCTTACAAGCATTAGGACAACAATGCCAGTTTGAAAATCAATTAAGACAGTCAGCCTGGTACAAGCTCAGACTCGCAAACAATCTCCAATAAAGTCCTTCAGTGAATTGTGAAATGGAATGCATAAAACAAAGATTGATAGCTGAATAATAGAGATATCATAAAATACCATTTTCATGGAAATACCAGTCACTGGAACATGCAAATTAGTTCAATATAATTTAATATGAATCATGAAAACCTCCAAAAGCGTCCCCGCATTTTTTAAACTTGAAGAAAAATATAGCTCAAGTTGATTGTTTCTCACTACGACAGGGAAAGACTGAACAGCGATATGCACGTCTCATACATAATAGTGGTAGCGACGTACAGAAAAAATTTCACTTAGAAGCGATAAGCAAAGCAAACATTATTAAATTCTCCCACCGTTTCAAATTACATGTTATATAATATTCTTAATTGTCTCACATCCCGATGTTGCTAAATTACATTCTCACTAATCACTAGAAGAAAAAAAAATCTCCCAAACATAAATAGAACACTAAATTGTATATTTTCTACAAAATTAATGCTGTTACTTTCTACTAACAAGAACCCAGAAGGATTATGGAACTATTTGTCCATGCCTGTACATAGTCTCAAATTATATTCTTTATTTGGCTTTTAACTACCCTGAATACATTCAGTCATATTAAAGAGATCGATTAACTGGAGTTTAACTTCTTTTCTCAGGATTGATGATACAGTATATAAAATAGGATCTACTCCTTTAAGTAGGATTCGAACTATTACTAGACTTTTTACCCGAGTTCTAGTTTTCCGCCAGGAATCAACGATGTATCTTATTTTCTAAAATTTTATCTATATCTTCTTTAAACCTTGAACAATACTGTGAATAGTGTGTTTCGATGGATCATGAAGATATAATGGTTGGACATAGTCACTGTCTGTAACATTACATGCACTTGTAAGTTAAATCTTAATATCTAATTTCCTTCCGAAACTAAACACAGAACCTTCGAGCGTCAATTTTTGAAAAGGAGCATTTTGACAAAATTACTGACTTAAATTAAAGAATCTCTTGTGCTTTTGATTTCTATTTATTTAATTGATAAATGAATATCAGTGTCCGTCAAATTTCTCCGTGTTCCTATATCAGAATAAATAAATAAATAAATAAATAAATAAATAATAATAATAATAACAATAATACGTTATGTAAACCGCTATTGAAGATCATATCGACAAGTACTAGTATGAATGAAACAAACGCCGTAAAAACTAGTTATGGCCATAAAATTTAATGAGAATGCAAACGTGCTATCGCTTATTTTATCTCGTTTTCTAAGAAGATAATACAGAAGTTCTTAACGACTTATAATGACGATTTCGAGAGACCTTCGGAAATTTCGTAACGCCATCACCGTTGATGCTTTATTGGTGACTGCGTTTTAGCTCCCACCCGGCATCAAAGTTTGCAGTGGAGGAAATGGACATGCAGTGTAATCATGTCTATCACAGACTGTCAACGGTGGGAGTTCTCCACTGTGCCAAGGCAATCTGAAGAGACCGAAGGCAAATAGTCCACGGTGGGCATTCGGAGATTTCACTGGAATGTAGATGACGGTAAGGACACGGATACCAGTCACTTTTGCCATTTGTAGAAGGAAGAGACCGTCGAATGAGAGGTATGGCTGTATGCCTTGTTTTGAAGCAACCATACCCAATTTGTCTCCCTTCCATACAGACGAAGAATGCCATGGCGATAAATTGGTGTCAGAATGCTAGTCTTGATTAAAAATTAGAATTAACTTTGGTATTTTTGAAGACTCTGTATATCTTTAACTTCCTTGTAAAAGAAACTATCAAAAAAAAAAAAAATCCTTTGGCAATTTTCTATCTGCAAAGTACCGTCTTCGAAAAGCTTTTTGACACAACGTTGTCTGGAGAAAGAAAAAAAAATTGTTAACAGTTACTAAGACACAAACATGCCTCATCCAGTGTGACAACATATTTCCACCTGTTGCTCCTACTCGTAGATGGTACATTCAGTTGTCGATAATTGGTGTGATGTTCTGCAGTGTGTTTTGGCAAGGGTTTCTAAATATGTTTCTTCCGACGCTTATCCAACATAGAATCGTTATGAATAATGGTGAATATTCCAACGCAATTTATAATATCTGTATGGGTACCTGGTTCTTCTTGTGGCGAGAGCATGCACTTCGCACATAATGCCTAGCGCACGTCTTGCATCATGAGAGGTTGGTTTGTTTCTGCCCCATACGAATCGCCCAACTCATACTCTTTTCTGAGGCTTCTAATATACATGCTATGCCATTCTTCCACACAATTAATCCACGTTCCCTACACGTCTTGATGATTTCTTACACATCGGAAAGCGCAGTTATGTAACATTCCCAGTAGCGGTTGATATTCGGTGGCATTTTTCAACAAGAACGCTCCGAACACCTGTTACGGATAAACTGAAGTCAAATGTATCTCTACTAGAAACGTCATTTACTTCATGCTACGCGATCTACTATTGCTTGTGAAACTCACCGTTATAGATCAGAAACAACCTCAGTAATAGTAAATGACACATTTCTCATGAAAATTACCGCAGTACCATTGTGAAAATTTGCGACTGCACGAAGAGAAATCGATGGATAAATATTATGAATATACTAGAACTGCATATATTTGAAGTGAGTATTTTATAAGCTACAGTATCCTGCTTAATTTTACTTCATTTGAACTTGAATTCTCAGTGTTAATAAGATTCCCATGTATTTTCTTCAATGTAGTCAACATTTCAAGCTACTTGTATTTGATCTGCTTATTGATTGGTTGATTTTAATTTTAAAGTCCCTTTTTAGGACGGGGCCACATGAGACGTGAACTTCCAGTTTAACATGAGATCCAAACAACGTAAACAACCCCCGGGAATCGAACAAGTCTCTTCAACGAAAGTGACAGTGCTGATCATATAGCCACAAGACATTTTGATCTCTTTAATGTTGACGATTTAGCTATTGCACGTGAAATTTTAAAAAAAATAAATAAATAAATTTATAAACATTTTTTACGCAAACACTAAGGACTACATGCTAAACAAATATTACTGAAACGCAGAAAAAGAAAACTAAAAATTCAATATCTAACATACTCATACCATTAGCATCACCACAAAAATACCTGTGGAGATGGATCAATTGTCTCTCGTATTAGGCGCCGGGTCCTTATTCGTGCACGGACTCTCTCACTTTGCCTTGTTCGCGGAAGCAAACGTGTTGTTCCAAAACGAGGCCTCAATGTGGGCAGTCCCATTGGAGGTGCATCGTCTAACAGTTCCAGGAGCTCATTTTCTTCAAAATCAATCTGAAATAACAACAAAAAGGTTTAAAATTAAATCTAAATAATAATTAAAATACGAATAGTTGCATTGTCTATTTTTCTCATACACAAAATGTGTTCTGCAATTAATTTTCAGAATTACACACACAAATAGCAGTGTAACGTTAATTAGAGCTAAAAAGTTTAACTGCAGAAGTTTGATAAAAAGATGCAACAAAAAAGGCGCAAAATTCTGGTAAAAAAATTTAAAAAAAATTGCAAATTTCAAATGTAAATATTCACCTAAACAGCACCAAAACCAAATTACATCATATACAAGGACTCAAAATTCTATTAAAAAAAAAAAACTCATTAGTCCCAGGACCTGCCAAAAGGCAGAATAATAATAATCTAACTCTACTAATAATGCACAATAGATAGTAGAGGTTTCAGTACAAGATACAATAAACCAAGCCGTGTTATCATTGTTAGGAAATCGTGGTGAAACGCTAACGGACACGTTACACCGAAATACAAAATATGAATTCCTCACCGTTCCCGTGGTTATGTTTAATTTTGGTTAAATACGTAGCGCACAGTAAAGATAACAAAGTAGTTAGAAAAAGGATTAGGATTAGGATTAGGATTTAGATTTCGGAGCTGTCGGCATCTAAGGCCATTTAGCCCGTCTTGAGGAATGACGTCCCCCGGCGAGCACACTATCCGATGAAAGGAAAGGAAGAAAGGATGGGAGAAAGAAGGAAGCGGCTTGGGACCTGTAAGTTAGGTACCACCCCGACATGTGCCTGGTGTGAATGAGGAATACTCAGGAAAACCTCATTCAGGGTGGCTGGCCTGAAAAAGGACCCACCGGGAATCGAACCCGGGACCGCTCGTATCGAAGGCGAGAGCGTTAGTGACTACGCTACACGGGGTCACCAGTTAGAAAAAGGAATGCGACCGTTACGAAGAGTATAGTGTAATATAATAATAATTCAGTTTAACGTCCCACTATTATACTCCAAGACTAAATATAATGGTGACGATGATAATGGACAAAATTGTGGAATCAGGAGAGTGGGAAGAAGCGGGAAAGCTCCGAGAAGACTCATGCACATCGTCTTTTTTCCGCCACAAAGCCTACTTGGTCAGACTTGAACGAAACTAGGGACCACACGAAAGAGTGATGAGTGTTCTATCATTGAACTACTGCGGCGCCGGTGGTAGTGGTGTGATTGTATCAGTACTATCTACGTCCTCTTAACTTCTTCTTCCTTTTCTTTTCTTTTTATCAGATACTAAGGCGCATTTTTGCAGTAACTTCATGTATGTTGACTAAATGGCGTACGTGGGAAATCCTAATCATATAATCCGTTAGAACGGAAGTCACTGCTAGGTAATGTTCAGTAAAATTCGTTTCTTCCTTTCTAGTAGTAAGAGGGAAAATTTCATTCAGCAGTATTATTCCATACTCTTACATAAGACAGCAAACATTATTTCTGTAACAGTGGATTTTTAAAGTATTTCTTCTAGATTTAGTTCGAATTGACGTTTTTCAGAGACCGACATTATCACAAGCCTAGAAAAACCAAGTCTTTTACAAAGACCTAACTTGTACATTAGGGTGAGCCGATTTTTTTTTTTTTGGGGGGGGGGAGGGGGGCGGAAATTTCAATTGGCTGGTTGCGGAAAAGTTGCCTTGTGTTAGTAGTAGTCATCACAGAAAATTTGGACTTTCTCGGTCAACCCCTTCCTTTGCCTCATGGGACTTGAATATTTTTATAGCTCCGGCTATACAACCCGCACGACACTACGAAGAAAATTGTCCTGCACACCTTTTTCTTTTTTAATTTTGATTGGCCGGGTTGCGGAAAAGTTACTTCGTGTTAGTGGTAGTCTACACAGAAAATGTGTATTTGTTTGGTCAACCCCTTCCTTTGCCTCATGAGACCTGAATATTTTTATAGCTCCGGCTATACAACCCGCACGACACTACGAAGAAAATTGTGTTCCATAGCTATAACCTTTGGTTCTTTTTTACACTGAAGCATTCTGTGGCTGAAAATAAAACGGAGGAGGAAAGTGAGATTCGATATTGTTCCTATGTGGTTAAAAATGATAATCAATTAGATAAAAAACTGTATTTTTATGCTTCAATTCATGTTCTTCATATATAGTATGAAAAATATGTTTGTCAACTTTACATTGCAGCTTGCTTCACGTATATCGTGAACACTTTCTTTTAGTCCCGTTTATATTACAAAGAAAATTTTAATTAAGTGCTCTGATATCAGTAATTTTGAAATCGGCTGTGCAATAATAGAAAATATACATTTACATACAACATTGTACATGACATGTAAAACATTGTTTTATAAGTTGGAAACATTTTAATTTTGTATACAGTCTAGTAACGGTCAGCAATACCTTTTGGACATCCCGAGCCGTTTCAGAAGGTTTGTGTCCGTCAGACCTTCTGAAGAAAAAGCCTGGACCAACTGTCATGTCGCGATTGTTGACTATTGCTTCTCGCATTCTTAGCACCAAAATTCCGAAGATGCACTTAGTTGGCTTGCAAATTATGTTAGGAAAAAAGTTTGATTTGAAGTAAAGCGAAAAATCTTCTCTTAACAACGGGGCGCGACACTTGTGACTACTCACTCAATCTGCATCCATTTTCCCTGACGAATTTAGAAGAATCATGTATAGTGTGATTAGTTCCAACGTTACTTTGCCCATCCTTGAAAACTAGTTGTTGGCAATGATCACCGACAGTAGCTAGGTCATCCGAGTTTTAGGATGGAGAAGAATAAAGAAGCATTCGCAGAGAAAGAGATCAAGTCTACGTAAATTCGTTGTTCCAAAAGTAAATTTAGACGCAAGTAAATATCATGAAATGATCGATTGATTCTCAACGGATGTCACAGAGTCACCATCGAGCCAACAGAAGAAAATATTAGAACGACGGCTACAGCTTCTGAGGAAATTCGATGTTTTCCGTGCCATACTCAAGCGGTGGAGAGGATGATAAAAGTAGTAAAAGAAGGCCAGTATCGGTGTATGGAGCGGATCAAAGAGATGGTGTTATCAGGGCAAAATTAATAAAAAAAAAAAAAAAGTTTGACTCCAAGTAGGACTATCAAATAGAAATGAGCAACAAAAAAAAAAAAAAAAAAAAAAAAAAACGGAAGCAAGTGAGTGGGCGGGTGGAACTCGATTTGCAGCTACCTCCTCGGATGGGTTCCGGTGAGTTTCGGAATGTATGTGCCGAAACGAGCTACGAGCTGCAAAGGAAAGTTTATCAACAGTTTTTCATTACAAATATTTATAATGTGTTTTGAAATCAATATAATTTCTTCGTCTAATTGATTATATTTTTAACCACATAGGAAGACTGTATCTCATAGGAACCACATATGAACCACATGCATCTCACTTTTCTCTTGCGTTTTATTTTCAGCCTCAGAATGCTTCAGTGTAAAAAAGAACCAAAGGTTATAGCTGTGCAGCACAATTTTCTTCGTAGTGTTATGCGGGTTGTATAGCCGCAGCTATAAAAATATTCAAGTCTCATGAGACAAAGGAAGGGGTTGATCCAAAAAATCAAAATTTTCTGTGTTAACTATCACTAACACAAAGCAACTTTTCTGCAACCCGGCCAATCGAAATTCCAAAAAATTCGGCCCACTCTATTGTACACGAATCTAAGATGATCACATGTTTAATTCAGATATTTATTATTATTATCATTACTAGGTATACTCCGCAAATAACATTTTATACTTCCCCTTCTATCTAACCGCGATAAACTCTATTCAATGGAAATGAAATGAAAATGAAATGAAATCTTTAAGTTTTACGTCCCACGGTTATGCGGGTTAGGCTAAAGGAGACGGTGATGATGAGTAATGAATGAAATGGTGGAATGAAGAAAGTGGGAGGAAACGGGAGAACCCCGAGAAAACCCACGCACACGGTGTTTGTCCACCACAAAGCGAGCTGGGATCGAACCAAGGACCTCAGGCACTAAAGGTGAACACTCTACCACTGAGCCACCGCGTCTACTCAATGGAATTGTAACAGCGGAAGAATTAACCTTGTTATCCTAAACCAAATGATAACCTGACCTTGAAGCCATTCAACTGCTTAAGATTTCAAACATTGTTCATACATACCTATATACGAAGTTTGAAAGATCAGCTTTTTTCAGATATACATATAAAACAAGTATATACAGTTCTCTAACGACTACTTACAAAAAGGAACGTTCTTGATCTTATTGCGTGAAAGAAAGCTACTGGTATTCCTAATACTTTACACTCCAGACCATTTCTTAAAATTACCATAAATGCACTTACAGAAAATTAGAAGGGGCTGCGGTGGCTCAGTGGTAGATCACCCAAATCTAGCGCGTGGGAGCTCTGGTCACATTCCAGCCAAGTAACTTTGTGATGGACGAACACCGTCTGCGTGGGTTTTCTCGGGATTTTTCCCATTCCCTCCCATTTTCGTCACTTCACCATTATCATCGATCTCATCATTACCATCTCCCTTAGCCTCGGAACATAATCGTACAACATTAAACTCAAAACGCTAGAAATATCAAAACTTTCCTACAGCACCATAAAAGAACTAACTTAGAGTTTATCTTATTTAATCTTAACCCTTAACGACTGTTCTTACATTAAACATGTTTAGCTTCAAATATATATATATATATATGTCAAAAAATGAAGAGTTACGTTTCTGCTGTTACGTAAGAAAAACACTTACTTCTTCTGCTATATTTGATGTGTTTGCTTGGGCACAGTCTGTACAGAACCATTCTTCGACTGGAACTGTATCTAAAGGAGGATCTAAGCATTCTAGATGGTATCCAAGATCACAGCCATCACAAAGCAACATTCTGTCTTCTCTATCACATTGTCCACATACCTACAGAAACACATAACTGCTGTTAGGAGCGCGTACAACAAATAAAAATAAAGATAAGTTCACAACATAAAACAGTGAAGCCTATGCAAAAAAATAAAAAAAATTCTTTATGAATATAGTTATACACATGCATGAAATTTTACGTAACTCGATTCAATTCCACATTAAAATATTTGCTTACGAGTCGTGCGCTTCGTGAACACTTTGCTTTAGAGGTAAAGTCTGTGTTAGCTTTCGATGAAATTTCTACTTAATATGAAAATGAAATAAAACCAATAATTCAGCTTTGTAAGATAAAGGAAGTATACGATAAAAACAAATAAATGAGTCGAAGTGCAGGAACAAAACTGTTACAATGGAATGAATCGGAGGAAAAAATCATATCAAAAAATCGACGGACACTGTCCCTTACGAACTTACAAGGATTTGGACGAACAAGTAAACTTCGCAGGAAGCAGATGTGAGTAATACAGATTTTTTCACTGAGAAACATACTCATATGAAAACTAATTATTTCGACATAGAGGATATATACATACTTGTTGAACATCTTGCATGTGACCGGAAGTTATATATATAGAGAGAGAGTTAGATATATATATATATATAGAGAGAGAGAGAGAAAGAGAAAGAGAAAGAGAGAGAGAGAGAGAGAGAGAGAGAATTAGTAGTAAGTCAGGGGATCCAAACTAACAACCTACGATCTACGGAACCCGAAGGTTCAATACCGCATTTACAAAAACTGCATTCTTTCCTTAGCCAAATGGATACAGATTCTACTTTGTATTGCTATTTCTGCGAAATTCATCTTAATATTGTCCACCCACCTACGCCTAGGTCTTAATGATAGTCTTTTTTTTAACTGGGTTTCCAGCTAAAATTTTGAGTGTTGCTACTTTCTTCCATTCTGCCTACATGATCTGCCCACTTGAGCCTCCTAGACTTAATGACCATAACAATATTAGGTAAACCGTATAAATTATGGTTCCTCGTTATCAAGTTTCCGCTATCCCTTAATCTTGTTCCTCTTGGGTCCGAATATTCGCTTCAGGATTTTATTTTTAAATAATTTCAGTCTGTGTCCTTCTCTTGAAGTAAATGACCATGTTTCGCAACCGTACAGTATAACAGGGAAGGGATCCAAACATCTTCTCGAATCTTAGCCCCAAATTTCTTATTTAAATGCACATATTGATATCTTACTACATGAGAAATATTGAGATATAGTTATATTACTGGATCATTCTATCAGTTACTTAGTAAATTTTGATTTTGATTCAATTTGTAGAAAATAAGTCAAATAAATTAATAAAAATCCAAGTGTTTTGCTGAGTAGCAATTACCCAAAAAGTCCATAGTTAGGTAAACAGGATAAAAATAATAACTCGCTCAGTTTTCTGCTCTAAAGAGAGAACATTTCCAAGTATATTCGGTGAGTTTAGCGATTTGAACGTAAAGAACGATTTCCTCTTGATTTAGTAAGGATTTTTTTTTTTTTTTTTTTAATAACAAATGCTTGTTCTACTTATTATCAATTTTTCCTATAAACATCGATGACGTTTTAATGATAATTTTTAAATAACTACAACAAACATTTGCTTCAGTACCGAAGAGGGTCCCCACTAAAGAGAACTCACAACTTCTCAACTTCTGAACAAACAGTCACGAAAGGTGTATGATACGTTCTTTTATTCTTAAAAGCATTATTAATCTCCCCAACGGCGATATGTCACAATACTCGTATGAAGTTCATTTACCTGCATGGTGAGTAATAAAATCCGCTATGAATCAACATTACAACCTTTCATCTTTAATATGATTCCTTTGGTTTTAATTACACTTCATACTGTATAGCCAAATACTGAATACTTACTTCACAGTATGTAGGGTCCTCAACGACTTCCTCTTCCTCGGATACCTTCCTAACTTCAACAGGGATCTTCCGAACAATCTTCCCTGCTAGTCTTCTACGAACCAGAATTAATGTAAATAGTTGCCTATCAACAGGACACGTGTTCACGTTCTGAAATTCAGAAGTCACGAAACATATATAATAATTACAAAATAGCATATCTTTCTTTAACCCTTCTTACAAGAATCTTTCAACATTATTATATTTTTATGAATAAAAGCAACTTTAATTAGCTTATATTTTAACGCATCTGAAAAAAGTTGAGAAATACTCAACATTAGACTTAAGAACGAGAGTGCCCTACACCTGGCCTATGATGTACTCCTTAACTCTTGACATTAACATTTTACTATTTACCTAATTATATCATAAATACTGTCACAAAGTTTGGAGTGGCACAGTACTGCCATCTGTGTATAAAGCGGAAGATGCATGTAGTGTGTGTTTGACTGTTCATGACATACGTTGATATGGTACTGAGTTTTGATGTAGTGGGCGATTACGAAAATCGTATAGCAGTAATTGCACTACAGAAGATCGGGAAGACAGCAGGTGAGATTTTCATCCTCCTGAAACCCCTACAAATCAGCAAGAGGTTCGTGTTTCGCGCCATACAGCGATACACCGAGACTGGAACTGCAGCTGACTGCACAAGGAGACCACGAACGGTACGAGCCCCGCAGGTTCAGAAAGTAGTCGCAGCAAGAATTCGAAGAAATTCTGTTCGAACACAAAGTGTGATGACTGCTGAGATGAACATCAGCAGAAATTCCATGTCTCGTGTAGTCAGGAGTGACCTACATCTACGGGCGTATAAGAGGCGGACTGGTCACTTTCTGACCCAAACATTAACGTCGCAGAGGGCCCTTAAATCAAAGAGACTGTTGCGGCGTTACGCCAACAATCTGCACAACAAGATTCCGTTCACTGACGAAAAGGTGTTCACAATTGAGCAAGCCTACAACGCCCAAAATGACCGTGTGTATGCCACGTCACCTACTCAGCTGCTGAGGCAGCTCCAAGGGTTCAGAGGGCACATTATCCTGCCTCAGTAATGGTTTTGGTGGGGAGTGAGCTACTCAGGCACAACCCAGCTGCATTTTTCCGAAAAAGGTGTTAAAACATCTGCCAAGGTGTACCAGGACACAGTGCTAACACCTATAGTGAAAACACTGTCTGCTACCATGTTCCCTGGAGAAAGGTGGACCTTCCAGCAGGATTCCGCTTCAGACCACAAAGCGAAAAAACCGAGGAGTGGCTGGCACGGAACGTCCCCGACTTCGTTTCTACCGCTAATTGGCCTTCTAGCAGCCCGGACCTTCACTCGATGGACTACAAAATTTGGGCAGTCCTTCAGGCAAAGATCTGCCACAAACGGCATCCATCTGTTGACAGTCTGAAACAATCCTTGACCCGAGCAGTGAACAATTATCCCATGGACGTGGTGCGTAATGCCATTGACCAGTGGCCGGACAGACTTCGTGCCTGCATCAAGGCCAGAGGGGACATTTCGAAAAATGATTCGTGTATCAGGTGTACAACATATCAATGTAAAACATGACCACAATAAATTGCCTTGGTGTTAATACTCTCTGTGTTATTCACATTCAAACTTGTGACAGTATTTATGATATAACAAGGTAGATGCTTCTCACAAAATACAAAGTACCTCGAAAGTGAATATTCTACGTGTCTTTGCTTCATTTTCTAAATTCAAACCATATTTTCTTGCCAATTATACTAAGATAAACTGACTTTTCCGAAAACATTACACCGCTAATACAAATAAAATTTTACACATATGTTAACTTGCACGTAAAGCTAAAATTTAGGAGATCTAAATAAGGAAATGTAGTGATACAAATACAACCAACGATACGTTTATAATACTGGCTTTAGTTCAAAAAAAGATAACCTCAAGACTAACCTCGACAATTTGTTTATGTTCTTAAAAGTTTTGATTTTCACGTTAATATTTCAATTTAATTCTAAAAGCATTGTCAAGCTGATTTAAAAAAGCAAGGACCTGAGATGTTACAGGGATAGAAGACAAATAAGTAAAAACATTTACAAGTTCGATAGGCAAGATATCTGAACACATCGAATGTAAGAAGCTATTCTTATTTATTTCTATCCTATTCCTGTTATTTTTCAATTCCTCATCCTTTATCGTCTTGACAATCCTTTTAAAATTAAGGCAAAACTATAAACCTAAATTTTCACACTTAAAGCGTATCAAATTTTCAAGGTTAACACATATCAAATTTTCAAGGTTAACACATCTGAATTAACTATTGCAAAAATTATTACCTAAGCTAATATATCATGTTAGTGATACTTTATTTTTTATTTTATTTATTTATTTATTTAATAATTAACTAATAGCCTCCAGTTCTGAACTATTAACAAGTGAGAATGACAGTGGACTGTACTGAGTAAAACTCCAACTTTCTTTAGTATACCGATATTTACCTATCTTCAATATAATTTAAAAAGCTAAAAACAATCTAATACTATAATATTAGAATTTTAGCGTTCATATAACTCAGAAAAAAAGTTTTTACTTAAAATATATTTATACGATATACTTTCAAAAATAGTTCTTCTTCATATACACACTTTCGCTTACGAAAAAGAACACAGACCTATTTTAAAGAATGTAGGTAGCCAGGACCTTTTTTAAAAAGACTATACATCATTATCATCATCATTTGGTAATAATATATAAAATACTAAACACACTAATTACATAACAAGTATTTTAGTCTCTGAAACATTTTTATCACCAAATCCTAAACTAGTAAATTTGTGTTTCCACCACCGAACCCTCTAATTAGTAAATTTGTGTTTATTATTGTTTATTTCTCAAAATTAATATGTGTTTCCAAGCATTTTCACCTTACAATTTGAAGAAATTATATATAAATGTAATTTGCACTGATTTTTGAAATGATATAACAAAAGGTATCACACTCAAATTAATCTTGGACAACACTAACTAACAGTATCGTTACAGAAATCACAAATTTGATAATTCCGGGCCCTCTTTTCTTCCACTGACTATATTTATCTGCACAGAATTGGACTTAAGGGAGATATCCTCTCTACTGTATTAATATTCTCACGCCTCCATCAGATTTCACAACAAAACTATTTTTTTTTCTAATATTAACTTCAATCATAATTTAATTTTTACTTACATAAATGACTTACACTCCTTATCCAGCCTAAAGTAAAAGTGCATATAAATAAAGCGAGTGGTTGACAGACATATGGCTATCAAACTTATCACTAGATTACAGCCAAAAACACATATCTGAAAACCAATCTTCTCACATTTGTCTTTCATATATTCAATAAACTACCCTAATCACGTAATTTCTTCATTTCTTTCCCACTAGCGCCTTTAAATCCTTAATTGCTGCTATGCTGTTTTTTCTCGGTGGCTTTTTAGTCTTATTTCTGACATTATTTTCCCGTTACGTTCTTCAGTTCCCTTAATTATGGCACAAGCATTTTTCGTAGAGAGTATTGTCTGTTTCGGAAAAGACAGGGATTCCAGGCACCTCCTTCATTTACAGTTACTAATGACGCATCACTAAAGAATGTTCTTTTAAATTTTTACCCAATGTTAACGGAATATTCTCACTCTCTACTTGCATTTGCACGTCAACGAGAGAGAATCAGGTGCACTTTTACAATGTTATAATTGTTTACTTAAAATATATATATATATATTTCTTCGAAGAGATGATAAGTAAGTATTCTGGCTACAAATAAGCTCTTAAAACAGCCAAAGAAGATTTACACTTATCACTATATGAAAATACAAAAAAGCTTAAACCACACAAAATACGTGACAGGTTTCCACATACCCCTCATCTCTTTCTCAGCACATCTAAAGAAAACTTGTTGCTACATAAAAAATACTACCTATTATGTTCTCTGTTTGCCCATCAGAAGTTATGCATCCCATCGTATCAATTAAAAATTAAGATCTACTTTTGTTCCGTACACTTGTGCTTATCGATCATATAACAAAGCATTTAAAAAAAACTGACGTTAGTCATGATTTTTTTTGAACAAGACTGTACACTATATCATTTGGTAAATCATGTCCATCCGAAATTCATCAAGTGTGTATTCTCTTCTTTTGCACGTACACCTAAACTACCAGAAACTTGTTTTCTATATCGAACACTGTAACAAAAATAAGTCGTAACAAAAAACTAATTTGCTGAAAGGGTTCTTCCTTTGAATGACCACCATGTACAAGACTGATATATGTCAATGCCTTTGTATTAAGTAAGTACTAAAACAGACATCATCAGTAGCCTGATGATCAAGCGCTACATATCATGCTCTATTACATTTCTGTCAACTATCTTGATACTCACTTTTGCTGCATACCTACAATCCATTTCTGTAATTTTATTTAACAGACATCTTTTACATTTTTCCATTAAAATCATTCTCTTGAACTCTTTCTCCCTTCATTAAATTTATTTCTTTCTTTTCTCTAACGAAGTGTAACACGACTGAGTGAGTGAGACTACTATGCAATAATGCTGCTCATCATGATTTTGTCTTGAACTGCCATATCAGGTAGTACAAAAACTAGTGAGCCTTTTGCGCACGAGATGATGATGGTGTCCCAAACCTCAGGATTTATGAGTCGCAGCGGGTAAGGCACAATGTCATTTAACACCTAATAGGTAGTGTTGAAATTCTTACATTCAGACATGAGGTATTGCACCGTGAAGATGAGTGAACTTTTCGCAAAACTGCACTATATTTTACAATTTTAGTTTGATAAAGGCTTAAATACTACGCAGCCCTATGAACAAATTTATGCTGTATATGGGCAAAAATACGTTATCAAAACTATGAGCAAAACCAGTGGCGGCGATTGGACGTTAAAAGTAAGGGGGGAGGGGCAAGGCATTATATGTTCCTGTAGCTTTCTTAACTCTACGGGAAGACAAATAACCAATGTGTACTCACGCAACGACAAATATTATATGGCACCATTTTTTCTATGAACCAGTAAACAAAAACTTTACATTTCCAAATGAAACTATATACATTACGGGGTCACTTCAAAAAGTGGGGGGACAACTGCCCCTTCTTGCCCCCCGAATCGCCGCCCCTGAGCAAAACTATGGTTCAGTGGCTCTAACTCTGGAAATTTTGATGTCGACGATACTCCTAACAATGGAAGAAGGCAAGTCATAGTAAAAGTGGAGGACAGTCGAGTACGACCGGCAATCCATTTATGCAATCATGACATCACCAAACAATCATTTGGAGAAAGCTAGCTACAAAAAGAAGTTCGACATTTGGGTGCCACGTGATCTGACTCAAAAACATTTACTCGATCGAACTTCTATCTGCGAATCTCTAATGAAACGTAACGGAATCGAGCCACTTCTGAAGCGGTTGATTGAGAATGATGAAATGTGGATAACCTAGAACAACAATGTACGAAAAGGATTGTCGTGAAAGCGGGGAGAAATTGCACAATATATGGCAAAGCCCATACTAACACCCAAGAAACTTATGCTATGCGTTTGGTGGGTTTGGAAGAGAATCATGCATCACGAGTTACTGGCGCCAAGTAGAATGATAGTTCCGGGCATGCACAGTCAACAATTAATGAGAGTGCACCTAGCAATTCTTTATAAAAAAAAATAAATAAATAAAAAATAAAAAAAAAAAAAATTGTATAACACGCTGGCAATGCCAAGATCACATACGGTACTACATACCGACCTGTCGAAATTGAGAGAATTGGTTCAAAGGTTTTGATGCCTTCACCGTACAGTGCGGACCAGGCAGCGGAAGACTATCATTTGTTTCGGTCTCTGCGAAAGTATCTAAATGATGTTAAGTTAGTTTTGAAAGAGGCGTGTGAAAACTGTTCAATTTTTTGGCAGTGGTAGAATGCCTGGACACGAAGCAACTAAGCAAGAAGTATTAGCTACTACAATGATAGAATGTATAGGTGCACACAAAGCGATTAGGTAGATAGCGTTAGGTGAATACCACCTTTAACAGTGATAGAGTGTATGGCTATACACGAAGCAACTAGGAGGTAGAGTTGGCTAAACAATAACCTCAACAACAGTACACGAAGCGACTAGGTAGTATTAAGTGAATACTAACTTCCAAGAGTGATAAAAAGTATGACTGTTCAGGAAGCGACTAGATGTAAGTGTGAAAATTATTACTATTATTTTTTAGTTTAACGTTCCATTAAGGTATGATAGTGCTTAACGCATTTACATGGTTACGCTGGAGACCCTAGTTCGATACTCAATCCAGTCGTGCACTTTTTCACTTTTTGTATATCATTGAATTCCCACCTATGGTGAAACTGATACGACTGAAAATCGGTGTTTAACTGAATTCACAAAGGACATTCATGGAATCCATTACAATGGTCAGTTTATATCCTCTCTGACGGATTGAAGAAGTATTTCAATTTGCAACATGGTTTATAATGTTCTCATAAAAAATCTAGACGAGTTGCTAGCAAATCTCAGCTGCAAAGTATTCTTAAAACATAATTTGGTCAGCTTAACGAAAAGAGCACTTTTAAAATCCTGTAGCCATTTTGACTCGTAACTACACTTAAGTGCCTCAAACTTTCTACTGGCATTACCTATCAACTTCTGCCAATAATTATATGCGTCTTATATAGTCTGTTAGAATATTTGCAACTTTTCTGATTCATCCATTTAAAACAGTTGTTGATTTCTTAGTACGAACGACGTGAAGCTTTTAAGTTGAGAGTAGCATTATTCAACAATTCATTTCTACTTCGTAATCGACTGACATTTTTAACAAACAAATGACTGTAACCTTAAATGCAAACCGACTATGGTCTGTTAAATCTCAAGCTTTTGTATTGGAACACCAGAAATTTAATTATTTACATATTTTACCTTAGGCTGGATACAATGTACTTACGATTACTTGTCTCAAGCCGTGTGATGCTTGCAAATAAGAACGACACATATAGATACGATAAATTTGCTTTTACTGATTTCCCTTATTCCTTCTTTTCATGCTCTTGGATAGTTCATTCGAAAGTTCTTCGAGAGTTCATTCGAAAAACAGAACACGAAAGTGCATAATTTTCCCGTATCTAAGACTGTGAATCATATTCCTCTCATCCTCGCAAATTATTCTAAACACAGCATAAGAAACAATCAATAATATAAAATTAATTATATTGCCCAGAGCTCTGATACCTGATGATGATTTGTACTTAATAAGTAGTGACAAACAAGACTGATCAACTAGCATAATTACGTAGTATGTGAAACACTGCCAAAATATCATTATTTTTATCAACACAATATGATTTCACGTATATGTAACGGTCATGAGAAATTTTCTGTTATGGATTGTCTTTTATTACTACCAACATTTTTTTAAACACTAATTCTACAATTAAGTTACTTGCGTTTATATGTATTTCAAATATTTCTGCCTAACCTGCCTTCAGTTTCATTGTTATATTTTTATTTGTCAATTATCAATTATCATTATAGCTAATGGTGTTATACATTTCAGTGTAAGATAGTCACATGCTATATATATATATAGTAAAGATCGTCAAGAAAGAACTCCATTTTGTCAGTTGGTAGGCGTTTAAACATGCAAAATATGTTACTACCTTAAAATGTGATCTTAATTTAACCCATCAACTTCTGACACTACTTTGAGCGTATGTAACTTATTCTCGTTTTGTTGACATTAAGTTTTGAACGTCAAAAAGTGAAGAACTATCAAACAAACTGAATTACATTAGTAAAAGAAGACTATCTAGTTGGAGGGTCTGCACTTACGTTTTGAAGATAGCTGCGACAAAAGTCAACATGAAGAGCAGGTGCACCAGCAATTGTGCTTCTAAGAGTCACCGAAGATGAGTGTGTGCACTTTAAATATTACTATTTCTTAGTTGATTTATCAGTTAGTAATAACTCTTAATTTTGTGTAGTACAAATCTCAACTGTTGTTATTCCATGGCCAGTTCAATTTTCGCTATAACCTACAGGAGACACCGGGATATAGACAAATACATTTAGCATTCCGAAATGGAGAAAATAACACTTCTAACCTGAAATATTACTGCTGGTTTCTGTCCCATTTCCCAGATATCTCTATAATTTCAAAGCTTATTAATTTGGAAACGTTTTTGTGTTTACATGTATGATCATTTGGTTCCATGTGGCTGTGAGCAGTGGATTGTTTAGGTAGCTTGCGACCCCAAGCAACTGATGACTTGAAGCCCCTAACCCGCCACTGCACACACCCCGCGACAAGCTATCCACTAATGAAATCGTCCTAAAATATCTTTTAACAGTTTTACTTTAGCCACAGACTGTTCTACAGTGGATTTACTTTTAGTACATAAAGAGTCACAAGTTTAGTAGGTGACGTCATGCAAAACTTTTTGACCAATGTCGAGTGTGGAATACGAAGTCGGTTTAACATAATTTTGGTTCGTTATCTTACAGCAATAATGAAATGTATCAAACCAAAGAAAACATAAAACGTTATACTAGTTTAGGAAAAAAAAGTTCCAAATACTGTTTTTTTTTTTTTCCTCTTCTTCTTTCGTTTATGGCTTCCGAGTTTGGTGGCCCTAGTCAGTCTGCCTTGTTTAACTAGTCGGAAATCCGGCACTGGCTATGAGAGCAAATACTTTCAAATGTATGACAGGTTTGTGTACAAATACTTTTCCTGCTTTTTCCTTCTTTTTAAATAGGTATCTGGTTATTGATATGGTATAGTATATATATATAAATGTATGTGTATGCTTCCATGCCGGTTTCAAAAGCGATGCAAAGCAAATTTATATGCAATAAATAAGCAAATAGTTTGTGTTTGGTATGCACAAAATTTCTCTTCTGGGAGCCCGGATGTTTTGTAGGATTCCTTTTAAGTTTCATTTATTTCTTTGTTTTATATCCTCGTCCAGAACAGTTGTCAAGCCTCTGCCACCCTGATATCGAGTCGGGTCATGACCACATTACCTACTATTGCTTAGGTCAAGAGAGATGCCTATCCCTGTATTTGTAGGGAAACGTTTTTATATAAAATAATTATTGATATTTCATTGATTCCTGAAAGTTAAGTTACTGAAAAAACAAAAAAATCTTTCTATAGCTTGAAACTCCATGAAATTTTCGCGCGATAGTAAGACAAGTCTGATCTTACCATACAGGAAATCATTCCTACTCTTCCTGAAGATGACTCTAACTGAAGAAGACAACGGACACACAGACGAAATTGATCTGAATCGACTACGTCCAAGACTTTATGATTTTTCTGTTGAAATGAACATTATTTCTCAAAAATTTGACGATGATAGTTTCGAATGTTAGCCATCAACGTCATATAGATCCTAAATTTTATATGGATCACAAGAAATTTATTCTACCGCTTACACTCTTAAAATTGTAAATCTCAACTAGATATTTTCTGTAATATGTATTATTAATTTTGTAGTTTGCTTGCTAAATGTATTACGTATATATTACATGAAAAAAATTCAGTTATAATAATATATCGTAAAATTTCACATTCATTAAATTTACATATATGAGTTATTTTATACACACAACGTCCAGTATCACATATGTAGAGGTCTGCGCGGATGCGGATATATATCTCTTATCTGTGCGGATAGCGGATAAAGTTGCGAATAATGTTTCCTACATTTGTTCTACCTAAAAAAATGCTGTGAATTTTCTGATAATGGTGGAAAGAACACTAGAAACGTTCGTTTTGAAACCAGTTGAAAAATACTAAAATCAAAATACAAGTGTGTTTGAAGTTTGTGACTCAGTGACAACAAAAGGACAAAAAATGACACGAGAGAGTTGTCCTTTTATTGCTGTTTTCAATATTTTTAGCAGCCGTTTTGTAGGTGAATGACATCTCTGACCTAAACAGAAAGAAACGACAGGCCCCATCGCTATTCCTCAAGTACCGCTATTTGCTGTAAAAAAAAAAAAAAAAAAAAAAAAAAAGTAATTGCCGCCAAAGCCCCTGACAAAGCTGAAAATTTTCAGACCATTCGCCTTGAAGAGGAAGAAATGTCTTCAAATAAAGTTCTTCTAGCCTGAGAGGTCAGGAACCAATACCCTAATTTAAAACACCGCATCCCCTTCCATAAACTGAAAACTGGTCAGCAGAATTATCTTTGCTTTTTGTGACAAACTGGAGAAGCGCGTAGGTTACCGAAATAGTAAACAAATCACATCATACGCTCATCTTTCTCTCTCTCTTAACAAAAAAAAAAAAAAAAAAAAAAAACTTCACTGTTTCCTTTGAAGTATAGCAGATACTGAATACACATTTGCGACCCCACAGATTTCTCGCTTCGGAGAGGTGCCACGGGCCTCAATGAACATTCCGAGGGATTGGAGTTTTATAACAGCAATTGTTTCTCCTACCCTAAATGTGTCCAACAATGAGTCGGGGCTGCAAAGAAAAGCAGTAAATTCTAAACTACCTCTATTGCTTCTTCCCAAAATTAACGGTAGGGTCTTTATTCCTATCTGCATTCGAAGTTATTTTCACTCCTAGTTTCAGTAAAAGCGTGATCGTGAAAGCTTGAGTTGATTTTAAGTTTAACGTCCCGTTCAGCAGCGAGGCTATATGACACGTGGACCTACTGATTAACATGGAATCCGAACCACATGAGCTCACGCCGAGAATTGAACCCGGGTCTCCCACGCCAAAGGCGCGTACGCTAACCGCTTAGCCACGAATGAACTTGGTCGTGAAAGCATGCATTGCATTGCGTTGTTAGTTTCGTCACTTATTTATTTTTTTTAATTTAGTGCAATTACTGGTTCTAGTGTCAGTTCGGGATATGTGGATGTGTTTGCGGTCCTGTGATTAATTTTTATTTATTAATAAACATTATTTCTATTTCGCCTTTGTGTTTTGAACAAATGCCCCCTTTTTTATGAGTAATGATGAAGTTTAAAAACTTAGTGACGTGCTCTAAAACTAGTCGATTGAGGGGATATTACCTACGTGGCATTATTTTGGTCCGATATCTACATTTGAATATCTCAGGTAAGTATATAAAAAGTTCATTAATTTTTAATTTGTATCTGCACGGTTTATATTGCATTTTACTTATCGTATTTGGTATTTGATCACGAGGAAACTGATATAATATATTATTTCGTTTGATTCAGAAAACTACGTGTACTATAGAATATGTAAGTTGTATATATTTGCTACCTCATTATCTGCGGATGCGGATGCGGGTGCGGATAGAGATGTTGCGGATGCGGGTGCGGATGCGGATAGAGATGCTGCGGATGCGGTACGGATGCGGATGCGATATTTTGTATCCGCGCAGACCTCTACACATATGGTACCTTAATTACGGAGTACGAATTTTCCACAATAATAAATATGTATTCAAGAGACCCTAAATGAACGCTTTTATTCGTAAGAACTTCTTTTCTTAATAAATATATCTATGGGAACTGAAATGTTAACAACAAAAATTTTGTTACATGCAACTGACTTCAGCAAAATATAAATTGGACATCTCAACAGTTTGAATTCTTTCATTTTAGAAAATGCATAATGTGATTAATCCGAATTAGAATTTGATAAACATATATAAACATTCACTTTCCGAAAATACGAAATCCGGTATTACGAAGGTTTACGTCAGTCGGTTTAATTATGCAAACGGTAATACAGCTTGCAACGCATATAAAGTGATCAGGAACTCTGAAAAATTATTGTGGCAATAACAATATACAGGTATTTGCAATCTAAATACGTTAAGTTATTATGGAACAAATACCGAAAAGGGTTTCCATCTATGACCATATGATTATAAACAGAAAGCTCTACCTTGGACCATTCCAATATACAGTCCACACAGAAGCTATGATCACAGGCTTCTGGGCTGCCGATTTCTTGATTGCTAAAACTTCGCAAACAAATAGGACACTTTTCCGATTCGCCATCACTACTGTCTGACAGAAGAGCTTCTGCCGCAGCATCATTACTTTTCACTGTTTCTTTCTGTTCCTTCACAGTTGCACTATCAGCGCCTTTCTTCTCCGTCGTTTCACCTTCTCCACCTTCCTCTTCTTCCTCCTCCTCCTCTTCTTCACTTTCCCATTCAGAACTCTCTCCATCTTCCTCTTCTTCCTCCGCTTCTTCCTCTGTGCCTTCTTCCTCCGCTTCTTCCTCTGTGCCTTCTTCCTCCTCTTCTTCGCTTCCACTAAAGTCACTCTCACTACCCGTTACATCACCTGTAATCAAGAATACATAGGTTCTCAACAATGTACAATTTTAGTTTCATATTCTCGTACAACTGAAAATTAATACAGAATATCAATAGTTAACAGGTCTAGAAAGCTCGTGATACGCCTGTGGGAGACAGGACGACGCAGTGCGCTGATCGCATGTTAGTCGGTAGCCTAGATGTAATACAGCCGGTCGCTAACAGATGGAGTTGAAACACCTCAGGCCCAAAGTGATTGGTTGGTTACTAATGGATAAGCAAAATTTGAACTGTGAAATATTCTCCTATACAGTGTCCGAGAAGTCCCTCACCGAAGGCAAAACAGTAACAATATATTTTTCCGTTCTTTTGTCGTAGTAATGCTGTCGCAGGACAAAGATATGGAAATAATAATGTTGTATTGCCAGTGAGTTCACTTGAAGCCATCCCGAACGATAACTAATATCCCATGCCACTATAGAACGATTAATTTTTTTTAAAAAAGTACGGGTTGAAACGCGAATTTGAGAACACTATATACCCTCTCCATGTGCTCAGCAATTTCCAATTCTGTCTAAAAATATGTATAGAACTCAACGGAGAGCACACTTGAACAAATAATGTGCTTTTGCCTACCGTCGAGGATTCTCGGACACTCAGCACGTAAGATGAAATCAAATGATCAAAAGAAAATAAATATAAATTAAGCATATAAACCAAGTTTTATATATAATGCTTTTCAACAGCATCAAAACTGATATAAAGATGTATGATGGTCTATGCTGAAACGAACAAAATAAGCAATACTAAATCGACCAACCAAAATTTTACCTTAAGAGCCTGCCTTACTAAAAATAATGCAAAATTTGCCATTTTTCTTTTGCTTGTTTATTCATAAGTGAAAGGAGATAATGACATGCAACTTACCACAATCATATATAATGTTGTTCTACAACAGAAAATATGAACCTGAAGAATTTTCAGTGTTGCCATCCATAGAAATTACAATGTTGCCAGAATAACAATTTCCCTAAAATCTAAGTTAAGGCAGCGACTAGAGGAACGATCTCAACTGCATTTGGTTACGTATTGTGTTGTTTCGGTTTACTGTGAACTACTTTTTAAATAGCATTATTATTTAGTTTTAATAACTGTATGTTAAAACTATTTTGTTTATTACAAACTAAATACAACTATTATTTAAAAAGTAGTTCACAGGAAACCAAAACAACATGATACGTAATCAAATGCAGTTGAGTTCGTTCCTCAAGTCGCTGCCTTAACTTAGATTTTAGGGAAATTGTTATTCTGGCAACACTGTAATTTCTATGGATGGCAACACTGAAAATTCATCGGGTTCATATTTTCTGTTGTAGTACAACGTTATCTATGATTGTGGTAAGTTGCATGTCATTATCTCCTTTCATTTATGAATAAACAAGCAAAAGAAAAATGGTAAATTTTGCATTATTTCTAGTAAGGCAGGCTCTTAATAAATGAGAAATGGATTCTTAATCACAGCGTAGAAAGTCTTCCTTGTTTTACTCCTGCAAACAATTGCTACAACCTTCACAATGGTTGACATAATTTTAAAAAAAAAGAAGCTGAAATACCCGTTCTTTGCCATGGGAGAACAGGTTTATGAACAATATTTAAACACTCTACAGCCCCTAGAATACGCCCTTTAAAATAGCAATATAAACATTAAGTTTGAGGTAAGTAGCATCTATATTCCAAACTAATATAAATCTAATTCCAAAAGTCATTTCAAACTAATTACCCAATTTCCCGACCCCAAATCCTATGGATTCAACATTAACCTAGATCATTTTGGATATTTTTTCACCTCTTCTCAATCGTCACGCCGATGGGATCTACTTGGGACTTAAACGTCAATACGAGGAATGGATTCGACACTAATATTGCACGTTTTCGATTTTTACATGTCTCCCATTTTCCTAGAGTAGGGCGGGACAGAACTGGTTCCTGAAATAAAAGGGTTCCGGGTAATAATGAATCCAGGTACCTGATTCTCAGTTCTAGATCCGAGTATCCGATTCACGGTCCCGGATCCTGGTACTCGAACTGAGTCCCTAATTTTCAGTTACAGATCCGGATACCCGGTTCTAAGTTCTACAACCGAGTACTTATTCTAGATTCTAGAAAGGGTGGGTACTAGATTCAAGGTTATGGAACCAGGTACTGAATTCTAGGTTCTGGATTCGGGTACCACTTTTTCGGATCCCGATGCATACTGCATTGTTATATTAAGTATGATTATAGTATTAAAACTCAACAGAAGTCTTCAATTCTACAATGAAAGTCGGATCAGAGAGCATACAAAATTACTTATTATTATTCAGATTCAACTCTTGCTTAGCTGACTATCGGACACTTCTCTTTTCTGTTCAGTAGTTTGTATTACAAGTTCAAAAAAAGTAGCGAAACAGAGTATGATAGATAGATTCATATTCTAAACTTCTGTGCCAAGTGCCACGTTTTATACATATATTTTTAAACTACACCACAAATTGCTGATAAACAGCTAGCTAATTTGCTGATAAACAGCTAGCTAATTTGTAACCCTATGACAAAATGAGATGCAAGACTACATGGCAAGAGATGTAATGACACGTCGGTGGTCGTCATCTGGTACAGTCAAACAAGCTGTGTGTAATGCGGCATTCAATGTCGAGATAGAGAGAGTCTCAAGAGATTGGATGTACAGTTACACAACATCAAACAGGTGCTCAAGGAGACTGAGATGAGAGGTTCCGGAGGCTATGAAAGGCACTCTAAGTCTGTAATGTGTTTCGAACCGATATTTCACACGAAGTGTGGAACTGTTAGATATGCTGACACGATGCACGAAGAGTCCAACGTTTCCTGAGGTTTCCGCCACACACGCATGCATACACATCCGCGGAGTGAGGTAAAATTTATGACTTATAGATTATCAGATTTTCTTCCACTCCTCTGTCGTCCAATTCGCCCGTTCCAGACGCTGAATGCAACACTCATCCCAACAATCAACTTTACACCATCCTGTGCAATTTCGCCATCAGGTTTATGTTTGTTCATTTTATTAGGCTGCTCTCGAACGTTCGATTAGCATAGCTCTCTGCGCGATCGTGAAACCAGTCCCTCGGAACCCCATGACATGTCCTTTCTCAAGCAGAGATAAATCTTAGTGTTTATCCACACAGACGAATTATCATTACTGCATGACTAGTTAGGTCCGTAACTATACTTTGCCAGTCTGCAAGATGCGTCATCACGAAACTCAAGTGACAATTCATTATGGACAGATTGTCATAATTCAGTGGCACACGTTTAAAAAATTGGCCCAAAGTTGGAAGAAGGTAACAGTAAGCGGTAATAGTCCTAACATGGAATTTATGGGACACAGCGAATATGTGAACAATATTCCAAAACATTCACCTTAATAAAGCGTGTAACCATCCTAAGCGATTTCAGGAAAAACGCTTCCGGCAGGTAATGAGTCATACAGACATGTATGGTATCAACGCTCACTATAGATTTTGGCATAGTTATGCGATGGCCGTTCCCGAATCCCCGCTGGCGATGAAGTACCATACCTCCATGACCCCAAAGTGCTTGATAGTGCGCACTTTATGATAGTACTCGATAAGGAGATAAGAGATAGTACGAGAACGCAATTATCTTACTGGAATATCTCAAATTGCCCAGACAGGGTTGGGAGTCAGGACTGACGACACACTAATACTCTCTGAATGAAAGTCAGAGTTGATCGAGATGTTTAACTTATTGTCCTTCATACCAGAATGCCAAATGTAAATACTGTATGTGAACACTTGCTAAAAATTTACGCACACCTACACTTCTACACAAAAGAATAGTGACAGAAACGATTCTGATCGCTCAATACTCCTTCCTTATTCGTCACGCAACTGTAGTCTGTCTTTCTTCCGACATACACGAAAGTGTTTTTGGCAATGAGCAAGTTTCAAGGAGAATCGCACGAAAAAAAAAAAAAAAAAGTCCCGCCAACAATAGACTGTTTACTATTCATATACTTATAGGTACGGGAAGAGACGGAACGGTGACATTAACGGTTGCATTCTGTCAGGGCAACCCAACGATCCTTCTGCCCATGCGCTCCCGGTGCATTGCAGAGATACGTCGACTATAAGAACGCTGAGTCACCCATTGTGTACACCACTGATAGACTGGTGACACACCATGTCTCACATGAGGAGGTGATTCCGCAGAATGGCCATCTGGGCTCTCGAAGCCCTACTATAGGGCCACGATTGAAGTCACTTAAATGCGTAATAGATGTTCACTGGTGGCGTTCTAGCATTATACACACACAGGCTGTGATCCATACAAAATTGCTTCTCCAACCCAACTACACTCGCTATGTTCTGCGTCGACTTTCAAGACCGAGATGACGCTCCTACACCCGTTAAGTGCAACCTATTCCCATTCCCCATATTGAAGATATTGCCCATTCCTAACAACTGTTTTTGACATTTTAAAAATGTATAAGATTTTTGCCTGTACAGTAGTAGCGAGATATATGTATTTTCCACATCATATTACTTTGACATCCTACGTCTTGCAGGCTAAGTCACAGCCCTTCAAGCAATTCTGGTTCGTCTGCCAATTATAGTCAAGATATCCCATCTTCCTTTGCAAGACACATCTGATTTATCTCTTTCGAATGTTTAATTCAAAATCTATGTATCAAATGAATCCTGTTCATGAATGTAAACAAACATTATAAATTAAAATGAATAGTCGCCGTTTTCAACAGAACAATAATTGTACACATGAAGAACAGTGCAAATAAAGCTAGTCCATGTTAAAAAAGCAATTTCATGTAAGTAATAATTTTCTATGAATATAAAACTAAGAATATTACCACTATCCTCCGCATCACTTCCTTCTACTGATTCTTCGTTCTCACTACATTCTTCAGACTCTTCACTGCCACTGACAACTCTCTATAAATAGAAAGGATACAGTCAAGATTAAGTAACAGACCTAAGCTGAACATCATTTTAATTTTTATTCTATACCAAAATAATAATAATAAAAAAAAACTAAATTTGTTATAGTGTACTTGATAGAGAAAATCAATGTTATATAAATTCGAAATAAAATATGCACACCATAATTATCACTACCTTTCTGTGGCTTATAAAGGGGGGTAAGAAAGATGATCGTAACACTGGTAAACAATCCTCTATAATGCAACTGCAACATATCAGTGTAGAAAAAAATAAAATAAAATGAAAAGGAGTACACCTGCTAAACTAAAATTTCAAAACAATACTTCCAATACATTAAAACTGATATTTTCATTATTATTATTATTTTTAATGACCAAAATGTCCAGCTGTGTTTGTGTCAGTGTGCTTCTCAAGAAGTTCTTAAGACTTTTAAATAATTTCTAATTTAATCGGTTAAAATTATCTCCATAGCTTGTCAATTATATATGCACCTTATTTATTTCCTTATCAGTTAAATAACGAAATTCGTAATTGATAATTACATGTTTGCCTATAATCTACTTAAGTAAATACAGGATTATTAAATGAAATAATAATCGGGTAATGTCGTAGGAGGACTGATGACTTAACGTTCCTTTATATGTGCAACTAGTTACAACTTTCTGACGGTAAACAATTGCGCACATGAGTACAGTAACGGTCTAACCAATATCCATACATCTAGGTCCACAAACAATAATAATAATAATAATAATAATAATAATAATAATAATAATAATAATAATAATAATAATAATAATAATAATAATAATAATAAATTGCACAATAAATCTCAACTTCTAATACAGTCTGTTGGTAATAGAAAAGTTGAGAATTTCGTGGTACTAACTGCCAAATATAAGCTCTGTAAAATAATTTTCAGGAGAGAATAGGTAACTTTAATGAGAAAAAGCAGAAAGACTACTACTCAACGCAAAAAATATGTAGCAGAATTTTCTTCTACAAGCAACAGGTAGCACTTTCGGAAGATGTTACTTCCTTCTTCAGCCTGTGGTGGAGAAAATAAAATACATGAAGAAAGGTTTAAAAGTGGTTAAAAGGTTGAGGAATGTAAAAAACAAATCCTCTGTCAACCGTTAAAACACACGGGAATGTTTCTTTTGTTTTAATGTTTGACAGAGAATTTGTTTTTTTACATACCTTAACCTTTTAACCATTTTTTAACCTTTCTTCATGTTTTTTTAGTTTCTTTGGAGTCTACCACAGGCTGAAGAAGGAAGTAGCATCTTCCGAAAGCGCTACCTGTTGCATGTAGAAGAAAATTCTGCTACATATTTTTTGCGGTGAGTAGTAGCCTTTTTGCTTTCTCTCATTGAAAATAATCACTGCTCGCAATATCTGATAGGTAACTTTAAGCCTATGATTCTCACTTTTAAATTGTCTTCCATATTAATAGACACATTATGCTGATTTGTATTACGTTTTATTGGATCTTCAAACGAGAGAAAAAAGTGAAACATGAAATCGCTTTCACTTAAAGAGTTTCGTAAAATATATATATATATATATATATATATATATATATATATATATATATATATATATATATATATATATATATATATATATATATAATGTCGTAGCTCCTATGACAATTTCTACATACCTTTGCACAAATATTATACTTGCTGATTCATTTGGGACCTTCACAGTCCACGTAGTAAACTTAACTGAGTATGCTGTATTTTTAAAAAATCGTATCTCGCACAGAAAACTTTTCTAGTAAAAATTGTAACGATATTATTTATAAATATGTATGTTGATAAAGACAACAGTCCGTAACGTATGATATCATTTATGGCCAGAACTGAACAGTTAACCTGTGAAGTTTTGTGAGCAGACACGTATAAACATTTTTTTTTCTATACACCAAATGAAAGGAAACCATTGGATAGTGGATGTATTTGCAATTATAAAGAAAAAAAATTGTGAAAAATTTGGTAAATGCGGAAAATCTCCGGAAAATACATCAGTTTAAATATACTTTATCTTGGGTATTATCATTGAACATTTGGTGAGTAAACTAAGTTTTAATTAGTTACAGAAATTCTAATATAATGAACTTAAAGCAAAGCAGATGTTATATAGTCCTTATATATTTTAGACCTCATTTACTCGTTTCAGTGTGTTTAAGTTGAATTTCTTGTATTACATTTGCTAACAAAAATGGAGTAAACATACTTGTTTTGTATGTAACTTTAAATGGTTCGAGAGAGAGAGAGCGGTTCGTGTACTATTTCAAAGACTAAATTCAGTTTTCAGTTGTGTTTCACGTTTTTATGCAACACCACGGTTATGGAAGTCAGGACTCACTATTAACGTGGGCTCCGAACCGGATTTTGAATGCGGTGCAGTTCGCTGGAGCAATCACGCAAGATCACGCTTCATTCTATAGGCCGTTCCCCACGATACTGTCCCGCCTCCAAACAGCTGAATCACAGAGCCAGGAACGACTAAACTAAAGATACCCGGTATAATATGTATGTATAAAGAAGTAAAAGTAATTTAACTCTTCTAACGCATTAACCCTTTCGAGACAGGGTCATTTTTGGCGTTTTCGTAGACTTTCAGTTAATGAATTATAACTCAAGGGCTATTTACTCGATTAATACGGTTAATACATTTTTTTTTTTTTTAAAAAAAAAAGGAGGATGTGGCACTATTGTGGCGTAAGTTTGATTGCAATGTTGCCAACGGGAGGAAAATTATGAAGGAAAATGTAGGGATGAAAATTCACAAAATATTCCCTAACCGAATTTTAAGATTTTTTGCAGCTGGCACCACTATGGCCACATGGGTTCAAATCATCTCAAAAAAAATTCTTTGGTGTGTCGACAACGCACAGTGAAAACGGGAAGACGTTGGCTGCAATACAAAGACAGAAAGAAAAAATTCTCTCTCATCGTACACACGAAATTTTTACACTATTTCCGCCTCATAAGCAAAAATTAACAGTTATGCAGATGCTGCAGCTTCCCTGCTTCCCATGTCACTTATTCATTTCAGTGGCACCAAAAACTATAAAGTGAATATACTATATCGGTCGTTTTTGATTGATTTTCCAACATACCACTTCTCACACTCATCCCCAAATTAATTTGAATTTATACACCATTGAGAGTGTTACTATTAATCTCGGCAATCCCGAATACTAAGTAAGGACTGTACACTAATATCGATTGTTTTCGGTTATTTTTACATATTGTTTCGTTACTACCCATTCTCCTTCCCCCTTCTCAGTCCCCTTGCCGAAAATAGGATAAAAACCTGTTAGGCCAGAGTCAAATGCACCAAAATTCATCAAACTGGTCTAGGAGGAGTTTGAGGGTGAACTTTGTTACACTCATTTTTATTTATACAGATAGATATGGATTAAAAAAATTGCTCGCTTCACTCCTCAGAACGAAAATTTCAAATACACAGGGATATGAGTCTCCTTATTTTTAATAATATGTTTATATACTCACGTTTCATCTTTCTAACTTGACAGCAACGTGAGATACTCTCTTTCTGCCATAAATTTTTAACCCCTCTACCCTGAGGATACACCTGAGTGAAAGGGCACCAAAGAGTGGTAGAATGTATGGCTGTTCTGCAAAAAGACTGGGTAGTGTAGTGGTTAACGTATTGTTACGGTACGCCGAAGATCTTGGGTTCAAGTCCCGGTCCAGTCATGCACTTTTTCACTCTTTATGCATTAATGTGATAGAAACCTAAGATAGGCCAGGGTCAGCTAATGTATCAAGAATATCAAGAATCATCAAAATCAGTTCACCGATCTAGGAATTCACGAACAAACTGCACTATATATATATATACATTCAGAAAGTACGTCCATTGTTAGCTATGCCAGGTCCAAGGGCCTAACGGCATGAGCAAGCAGTTCCTGCAATTTTCCTCTCCTTATTGCACACCACTGTCACGGAGTTCCTGTTGATCAAGAAGTTTTGTGTTGAAGCAACTGACCCTAGAGCACAAAGCAAGGCGCACAGGGTCAGCATTGACATTTTTGCAACGATAAAGCTGGCGATGGATTTCAATCGGTGCTATGCCCTCTACATTCAAAAACTTTATCACTGCTCGCACTTCACACGCGGCGGGAGCTGAAATAGGAACGCCAATCTTCAACCACTGCCAGGACGCTACTGAGAGCACTAGGGAAGTTCCGCTAGTGCATGTGCCATGCTAGGACCTCACTCTCTCACGTACACGCAGTCGCTTCGCGCAATATACGGTTTCCTAGCTATGGGACGCGTGGGAAACTTACTTTCTGGATGCCCTCGTATATATATATATATATATATAAGGTGGACAATTTATCTTGATCATCATCCAGTATAACGGAGAAACCAAGAGAGAGAAAAGCGAAACTGTGCACGAAGCAACTATAAGGGGGAACATTTTTTAAGTATTAAACAGAAGCACCCAAAAGATGCAAAGTTTAGAAGCTCCTAATGCACACACAGCACAACGAAGATGGACAGGATAATGCAATCTAAAGTACCTTAGCATTGGATACCATGGTCATGGTAAAACTTGTTTCGAATGAATACGACGTTACAAGGGCTTGAAATCTTTAATTTTTTTGAAAGGCTTTATTTCGAAGAAATGCTTAGATAGGTATCATATCTAGTTACTTGTATGGTTTGTAATTGAAGTGTAAATTACTTTGCCGTTTACAGCACTTCAATATCTCAAACCGTTCCGGAGATATGGGTCGATTATTTAAAAATGTGACTCGTTCCCATCATACCGCCACGGATATTTCCCAACATTAAGATTGGCTGAAATTGATCCAGGCGTTCCAGAGTTATGTTGGAATACATACGTGTAAATATATTATTTACTCATTTTTTCTCACCCCTATACCGATGGGGACTGAAACTGACCTAAAGAACATTAGAAGTGTCACTATTCATCTGAGCAACCCCAAAACTATGACTCAGACACTAACATCGGTAGTTTTTTTACTGTCTCTCCTTCCCCATTCCTACAAGTATAAAAGTAGCTTACATGATTCTGGAAAGGATACACAAGCGTTGAAAGCGAACCTCAAGCCAGAAACTGCCATGAGCAGGAACCTCTTAGGTTCATCTAAAACACCATGTGTCGTTATGTTCGTTAACTAATGTTTCTCTGGGGAAGGCCTCGGTTTATGCTCTACGAGGCAAAGACTCTGTCAACAATGGCTACAGAATCACCGTGAAACACATGTTTTGGCGTCAGATCATCATAGGTAATGAAAAATTTATCTTTATACAATATTCTGCAGGTGATCATCACTGATTACAATCAGGCCAAGAGACAAACTGTTCAAAGGGGGAAGCTAGTACCAAAAGGTCACGTTGTATATATAGTAAAATATCGTTAGTCCAGTAATATGGAAAATTGTTCACGGCCGTGTTATCAATGGGAACCTTTAAACTCGACAATTACAGCGGATCCTTAATGTTACGCAACCAACATACGCAGCTTTAATTAATAGGAAAAGACTTCTGTTTACGATTGATAATGTCCCGTTCCACAAATCACTGGTACCTGTTCAAAAATTGCAGGGGTTCAAATTAGTACAATATCTTGCATATAGTTCAGAGTTCGTCCCTTCTGATTATCATGTTCGCTTCCACGCGCATTTCCTACATGGATGATAGTCTGAAACAGTTTACGATGTAGAAAAACAGGATGTGTGAATTTTTGGCCAGCAAGTCCGCTGAATGGTATCCCCTGGAATTGTCACATGACCACTAAACATAATGGATTTTACTTTGCAGAATAAGGTAGTCTTTACGCTTTTTATGACTGATCATTAATATAACTTGTTAATATCAGAAGACGAACCCAATTTATGACTAATCATATTAACTTCATCATATCCACTAAAACCTACTTACTGAACTGAAACAGTTATATTAGATAATGTATGTGCTTCCTGTGCCTGAATGGTTACTGTCCACTCCGTATTTTATTGGAAACTCAGAGAAGCACATGCTAACTTCTCGGTTCATTTCAAGTTCTGCCGTTACTCATCTTAGCGCTCGAAT
Source organism: Thermobia domestica (assembly GCF_964235325.1). Lineage (NCBI taxonomy): Eukaryota > Metazoa > Arthropoda > Insecta > Zygentoma > Lepismatidae > Thermobia > Thermobia domestica. Next base: position 243,933,567 of record NC_137456.1, on the reverse strand, counting down.
TTTGTACGCATAGAGATTTACGAGGTCTATCCACAAACGTAAGTTTCGGAATAAAAGAAGACAAATGAAAGAAGAAATTTCTTATGCATTTTGAAACGACACTCTTACACTGCTTTTCGATATAATCGCCGTACAAGTCCAGGGCCTTATTATAGTAACGAACACGCTTACAAAGTCCATTGCCATAAAAAGTTGACCCTGCGACTTCAACCATTCCTGCACGAGTACGGGCGGGCGTTGGCGTAACGAAAGAGTAGGACTTTTGCACTCAGTTTTCCTCGATGCTTATTTTGAATTGCTCTTTACAATTTCCGTAATTTTTCACAATATTTTTCAATGCATCACGCTCCAAAAAGTCGACAAGCAGTACACCTTCCCTATTCCGAAACAGTTAGCCACAGGTTTCCTTTCAGACATTATTTGCACACATTTTGCTTGTTTTTTTTTTTTTTTTTTGGTGAACTGGTGTGTCCCCATTCTATGGAATGTTTTTCCGTTTCACAATTAACGTGCTCAAGCTAAATCTCGTTCCCCGTAACGACACGATCAATAAAGAAATCCCCGTCTTTGTTATAGACCTCCAGAAATTTCAAGGCGGCTGCCATCTGTTGAGTTTTGTGTTCCTTTGTTAAAATTTTCGGAACCCATCTTGCACAAAACTTACGGTAGACTAACTTCTGAGTCATCACTTTATGCAATAAGTTTCGCGGAATTTGCGAAGACTTCTGTTATCGTAAAACGGCAATTTTCCCGAATCTTATCACTGATTTACGCGACTAGCTCATCTGACACAATGCTCCGTCGCCCACTTCGGTCTTCATCGTGAGCGTTGATGCGTCCATCTTTGAACATGAGGCACCAACGCTCACTCTACTTTCATTCATCACATCTTTACTATAAACTCCATACAGGTGTCGATGACTGTCAATTGATCTCATGTTTTTCGAAATCGAAAATCGTATGACCAACCTCACTTCACAACCAGCGGGATTTTCAATCGGAGCATTCATGTTAGCAATGTATTATGAACAAAGCAGAAGCAAAACCAACTTCGCACGTCCACAGTTGGATGCGCACTGAATGGGCAGAGCCGCCCTTAGCGCCACCCCACCGAAACCTTACTTTCTGAATAGCTCTCGCATTTGTTTCTAGATTGCACGTAAAATGGAACTATCGTACAAATACAGAAAGTGTCTTAACAATTCTCCACGCTGTCATCAGCTACGTATAATTGTCAATTAACTACTATGCACATCTTGCTAATAGAACATTATCTTACGCCTCCCAGATACGATATACTTCCTTATCTTTATAATTATATATACTGAGGTAATGAATTGTGTAATGAATTAGGAATTATGTAACTGAAATATTCTTTTAAAATATGGAAGTGTTATAATAAACTCATTAACAATGATCGAAAGTTGATAGTGTAAGAGGAAAAGTAAAATAGAAAAAGACGCTTACCAAACCTCAACTGAGAGTATAACGGGAAAGAAATCTTCTTTTGATCTCTCATTAGGTAAGTTTGAATGAAGAAAATATTACAATAATTAAAGAAACAATCAAAAGCGGAATATTTTGTACAATACGTGCATAGATAAAAAAAAAAAAAAAATGAAGTGAAATCTTTGCTTTACGTCCTACGTTTATGCCTGCTAGGCTAAAGGAGAGGGTGATGATGAGAAATGAATGAATTGGTGGAATGAAGAAAGCGGAAGGAAACGGGGGAACCCCGAGAAAACTCGCGCACACGGCGTTTGTCCACCACAAAGTTCACGTGCTGCGGGGCATAGATCGAACGATTAAACTTAGCAATAATGACCCTTCCTTCTCTAAATCTCGATCAAAAGAAAAATTTTTCAGAAAGAAAAAAACTATATGCAGTCATAAATTTTCTGAACGTCCTCACTTTTAATTAGTTACATTAATACGCAATTAAATGGTATAGATAAATGATCATAGTCAGAAACACGCTTTCTGACTTTAAAAAAAAAAAATAAACTGTTTAAGCTTACCTTAGTAGATCAAAATCTGGAAAATTTACAAACAAGTGAGTTCCATTTCACAGTGTGAAACTAAATAGACTTCCAAACTATGAATTGAAGCTGGACGTAGTACATCTATAATTTCTACTTGCCATAGAAGGATCATATCAAAGATAAGTCCTACTCCTAGGACGCTTATTCCGTATCATAAAGCCAATACTAGATATGTCAATAGGAGATCAATGCCGAAGCCAGAAGAAGTAGTAAATTGGTTTTACTGGAGAGATGTGGCTGAAAATAGTTTCGTTTTTTTCTCTCTCTCTCTTTTTTTAATTTCTAAAAGGAAACTGCTTTTTGCTATCTATTACAGTATTTGTCCAATGGCGATCAATGTCGAAACTGACAGAAATTAATTTATACCACTTCTGGTTGAACATGCAGTTAACAGGTGATGTGAAACCTATACTTGGGGCGCTGAATCGAATGGGAAAAAAATGCTTCTTGATATCTCTTATCATTTTTTTTTTTCTGATACTTGTTGACAGACTAACAGGACGGACAAAGCCGTTCAGCTGTATGTAGTTTATAGTAAAGATGTGATGAATGAAAGTAGAATGAGCGTTGGTGCCTCATGTTTAAAGATGGCCGCATCAACGCTCACGATGAAGACCGAAGTGGGCGACGAAGCATTCTGAGTAGCTCAAAATACACAACCTATTCTATGCTGTTATACTATACTCTATGCACAAACACGTAAAATGTTTCAGTGTTTAATTGTTCAGGAAGTTTCTCATTTGACTTCAAAAAGTAAGTAAACATGTAGTTCTCGCGTTGGTCAATTAGTGATTACGCATTACTGAAGCACACAGAAGTAAAATCAAGCAAAATTAGAATTTTAAAAACTGTGCTTCAGTGCTTTCATTCAAGTTTGCACGGTATATAATCATTCTGAATAACTCAGCACCGATGTGGCTGGTCAGGGGCAGAGAGGGTAATGGTGAGCACACCAACACGTTGATCTGCAGGCACAGATTTGATTCCTAATTAAATAGGACACTTTTCATTCTTTCAATCTTTTTGAGTTCGTATTTGTGAAAAATATACCAATTGTATATTACATTTAAGTTTTATATTTAGTTATATTTCCGGTTATAACATCCCAAATACAAGCGATTATATCAAACTTTCAAACAGAAATAGTACTTTAGTTCACCATATTCTGCTTTGTTAACATGCACGGTTGTGCTCCTTCGTGACATCGCACATGCTTTCTGGCCGCATGATCCCGGGTGCTAGTCTTAACAAAAAAGATAATTTAATACTTCTCTATAAGCGGTAGTCGTTGATATAAATTTTTATGTATATATATAATCAGCTTATTTCTCGTTGCTTTTCGTCACATAGAACACAGTCTGTGCGTAGACTTTACCGTCACTCTACGACAAATAATACGGCTAGTATCTTTTAAAAATTTAGAATATATAAAATTATATATTCAGGCTCGTTTGTTTTATAATAATTAGTAATCGTCTATTGGAAATTACTTATACTTTTAATACAACACACAATAACTCAAATCAGCAGGTATTGTAAAGCGTCAGGTTCATCTCTACATATATAAAATCGTAACAACAGTTTACCTCTTGACTTCATTTTATTCTGAGTAACCGAGCGTCAAAATAACTATCTAAGGAAATGTTATGAGAGACACCAATTTGGTACTCTCGCCTCTAATTTAATTAATCATACTCTGCGTGCTGGATCCCTAAATCATCTACGAATTCTCTAAAGTTGGGCCTGCGAAGACTGGAGGGTTAGACTCAGTAAAAGCGACCTCTATCCTCCCTAATTTTCTAAAGCACTATTGACTCATTAAATCAAAATCCTGCCCTATTCCTAATGACATGTCTCCATTATACAGGGTGTTTCAAAACACCGACAACGTTTGAGAGGTGATTCCTGACACCAAGACAAAAAGTATAGACCAACCTGGGTGCACAAATGCTTCCTTTCGGAGTTATAGGCTGCCGAAAACATGTAAAAATGAACTTTAAAGGTCCACAGCTCCAATACTAAGGAACCTACCGTAATCGCGTCAAGACTTCTCATAGGAATTAATGTGTACTCTATCCAAAAATGCATGTTTCAGAATCCTAAGGTACTCACGCAATAATTTTTAAAGAGGCAGTTTGGCTACATGCATATAATTTGAAGTACTCACCAACTACCTCTATAAAAATGGGTGCAGAAGTACCGCAGGATCGTGAAACTTGGATATTTCGATAGAGCACATACTAGTTCCTATGTGAAGTCTTGACCCGACTACGGTAGGTTCCATAATTTGGAGCTATGGACTTTTAAAGTTCATTTTCTCGTTTTCGGCAGCCTATAACTCTGAAAGAAAGCACTTGTGCACCCAGGTTGGTCATATTTTTGTCCAATCTTGGTGTCAGGAATCACTTCCCAAACGTTGTAGGTGTTATTTTGAAACACTCTGTATAGGAGAAGCACTTCAAAGGAAAACTAGCTGAACATTTTAATACGATAGGTAGGATAGTTAAAGATTTGCACCTTAAATAGTGAAGGTTCCGCAATTAGATCCAAAAGATAAGGTAAGAAACGAACTTTACTCCCGTATAAAAGCAATAAGTTCAAAATAAAATTAACTCTATCAGTAGTCTCGTAAAGAACTTATGTCAGGGGATCGAACCCAGTACACTGGATTCAAGTATTAAAAATTCTTATTATGTTCCTCATTATAAGAATAAGAAGCGTCTGAATTCCGACCTAAACCGAACACGGCTTAGCTTAAATCTTTCGGTATTCTAAATTTCTAACATTCATGGAATTCCTATTTGTAAGTGCTATATCCAAGCAATCAAGGAAAATAGCACTTACTTACATATCCAATTCCCTATACTAAGAGAGGAACTTATTCCTTATTTATCTTTCTGCACTCACTATGTGCATTCGAAGAGAAAATTGACCCATCTCTCTTCCCTTTCAAGACCTAACTTAGTCTATGAAAGTCTCTCTGTAAGTACACCCTTCCGAGCAAAATCCACTCGCGCTTATATAGGAATGAGAACAAACGAAGAGCAACGAAGAAAAAAACAGAAACTGTAGAGAAGAAACTCCCCGAAAGAATTACACGCCGTTACAAGACGAAGTGTAGCCATCTAGCTAATTAGCTATTTTAAGAGGTAAAAGGTATTTTCAGAATTATATGAGTTGATTCTAAAACTAAGATACCTAGATAAATAAATAACAAATTCTAAATATAGATACAAGGATATATATACAGTAGTACATATATATACATATACAGTTTGAGTCAGCTAAAAGTACCACCTGAAACAGCGAAGAAACTAGAAACACTAGCGATGTAAGGTTTGAGAGAAACAATAATAGCAGTAGGGGCTCGTAAAATGAAGTTATGGGGTGGTTATGGGTTCGAAAAAGAGCGACAAATGGGGCATCTGGAGCAAAGTTATATTTTGTTAAATGGAACGATATACATTAACATGCATAATATGAAAGAGCACACGCAGAGAAACACAACGCCGTTGGTCCCATGTGTGTACTGCACATAGGAACGAAGAGATGGCCATGTGAATAGATGTAAACAAAATAATAAGTGGTCCACTTGACCGTCAGTACCACGGCATGTAAGACGTTTGAGGTGCCTGACAGAACTGTCTAGACGCAGAGCAAGTTTTGATTGCAGAGTCACGAAATCGTGTTAGTTCATAGCAGGCAGTGGTAGTGGTAAGAGCAAAGAGTATGGTGTTTACGAACATAGAAAAAGTGGACATGATCCTGATTTATGGAGAATGCCGAAAGAATGCCTCAGAAGCCTACCGCGTGTACGCAGAGACATATCCGGACAGACGACAGCCATCTCCACGTCTGTTCGATAAGTTATTTAGTAAATTAAGAGAAACCGGAAGTGTAACACCACGACAACGTGTGCGGAACAAGCCAATTATAGGTGAGGCAGGTGCAACAATTGTTCTCGCCGCTGTTGCCGTGAATCTGTACGTTAGCTCCCGTGAAATTGCCAAGGATGGTGGGATGAGTCAGCGAAGTGTATTACGCATTCTGCACATACACAAGTTTCACCCATATCATATCTCTCTCCATCAGGAACTGCACGGGAATGATTTTGTGGACCGTGTTCAGTTTTGCACATGGATGTTACGACACGACGCACCAGATTTGCCACGTATCCTGTTCACCGACGAGGCAACTTTTACCAATCATGGAAATGTCAACCTAAGGAACATGCACTATTGGTCTGTGACAAATCCACATTGGCTTCGCCACGCGGAACGCCAGCGCCCATGGAGCGTGAACGTGTGGTGTGGTATGGAGGGTGAACATCTCATTGGCCCTTTTTTTCATACAAGAGAGACTGAATGCTGATCGATACGTACAGTTTTTACAATATGACCTGCCCGTACTATCAGAGGACATACCACTTCAGACGAGGGAAATATGGTGCCAACATGAAGGGTGCCCTCTCATAGTGCACGACGCGCTACAGCATATGTGGAAAATATTTTTCACAATCGGTGGATTGGACGTGCCGGTCCTGTCAAATGGCCGGCTCGTTCCCCAGATTTAACCTTTAGACTTTTTCCTGTGGGGAACGCTGAAGGACACTGTCTACCGAAATGTGCCAATAACACCAGAGGATATGCTACACCGCATTACTGCTGCTTGTAGGGACACTCCCTCGGCGATGCTACATTCTGTGCAACGATCTTTGCGTGGGCGCCTCGATGCCTATATCGCAGCTGACGGTCAACATTAGGAATTTTGAGCATACATTTTGACAGGTTTTCGCTTATTACGCAGTGGTTCTGCCACATACTGTAATGACCATTGTCATTATGCTGTAACACTGTCACATAAATGGTGATGATGTCTCTATTTTTTTTTCCCTTGTTATCACGCCCTTTCATTTTGTCCGATTTGTTCTGACAGCTCATACATACATGCCGTGGTACTGACGGTCAAGTAGACACTTGTTATTTTGTTTACACCTATTTTTACATGGTCATATCTTCGTTCCTATATGCAGTACACACATGGGACCAACGGCGTAGTGTTTCTTTGCGTGTGTTTTTTTTATATTATGCATGTTAATATATATTGTATCATTTGTATCATTTAACGAAATATAACTTTGCTCCAGATGCCCCACTTGTCGCTCTTTTTCGAACCACCCCATAAATTCCATTTTACGAGCACTGCCATTATTGTTTCTCGCAAACCTTACATCAATAGTGTTTCTAGTTTCTCCGCTATTTCAGGTCGTACTTTTAGCTGCCTCACGTTGTATATACTAAATTTTTATATATATATTAAAATATTCTTAATTCTAGTCGACTACATGAATAAGCTTAATTAATTAAGGAACCAAATCTGGTCATTATTCCCAACAAATATACGAGGGTCGTTCAATATGTGTTTCCCTAAGCTGTATATAAAAAAAGTTAAGATACATTTGTAAACTGTACATACATGTGTAGGTGGGTTCTTCCTCACCTCTGCACAGAGTCCCCATTGAGATTCAGGCAAAAAAAAAAAAAAATCACGGCTCTGGCTATTTAACACTTTCCTCAGATTCCGCTTAACTTCTTCATCACTAGTTGACAGGAGACGAGGTCGCTTATCTCGAAACTGAACTCTTCTTCAGGGAAACACAATTCGACATAAGCGACCTGGTCGGAGATGCAGGTGGAGTTATTGAAAGGTCTCCATGAAACTGACTGTCAATGAACTTTTAGAAAGATACTTGTAAAAGTTGGATTTAGTCATGTAATTCGTAGCTCACTCTAAAGGAGAAACTGCAAATGATAGTGACGTTGGGTTTTCCATCACATCACGGTAGTATGCGACGAAGTTTGCCAATTGTCGAAAATATGCTTTGCGAGTTACTTTCGCTGGCCTCGGTTCAGCAGCTTGCCACTGAGAGCGAATCCGTTAGAGGGAACAGTTACTCCGATCCAAGCACGAGAAAGAGTACTGCAATGCAACCTCTGCCAACGCGGCATACTTGGTTGCTGTGCCGGGTAAGCTTAAGTGCCCAAATGCCAACATGTTCCGGCACCTAACAACAACATAGCCTTGCTGCTGTAGCTGATGCTATTTCACCAGAATATATATATACGTATAAATAAAGTTTCTGCTGCTTCTCTTTCTTTACCATTATACTAGGGAACCTATTAAAAAAATCTTCACCTTCTTGAGCACTGTAAGTTTATCTCAAATAGATCTTTCTAAAAGGCATGAACACCTTTCTAAAGGAGATCGCTTCACGTACAGCATATTTATAATTCGAATGTAAATACATTGTAATAGATAGACTACGATTAACTTGTTCAATATTACTGGTTTATTACATAACCAAATGACATCACAAATAATTGATGTTGAAATTTAATTTTGAGAAGTTTCTAAAAGATTTATATAACCTGAGAAAGGAATGTACGTTGGTAATAATTCACATGATTCCAATGGAAATATATAGAACGTTCTTTTGCTTCATATTTTCATTGTTAAGAGAGTTGTTATATTATCAGTTCACATATGAGTATTAACTCAGATCAATGTGATGTTCTATTGCATTCATTTTACCCATACACTTGCCTGATCATTTCTTCTTTTCCTAGGTTTCTGAATGGCGCCCTCGCTGTCACTACTGCTATCATCATTGATTCGTGCTTTCAATCTACCCTTTGAAGGAAGTCTACCAATCTCATGGTCGCTATCTTCCTCCATTCTCACATTAAAGTAGATCTGAAACAAACAAAACGAAAAAGTGCTTTACTGTCAGAAGATAACAATTGTTCAATATAAAATTAGTAAAAAGAAATAAAACATTGAACACACACATGTATATGAGTATGTGGATTTGGCAACTATCACAAGTATAACAATACATACGGAACAACGTTGGATACACACGAATCTGACTGCTCAATGGACGATGATCAGATCTTTCTGTGTTATTTTTATATTTCATTCTTATTTTCAACAATGCACGCTGGCTTTCCAAGTTCATTTAAAAAAATATTCTAACATTATCCAATAAACTCAACTGTACATTAATGTACTTATACAACTTAAAAGAATAGGCGGAGCAAACTCTGCTCATTGAAAGGACATATAACCTAAAACATTCGAATTCTTGCATCTATAAAACGATTCACCCCATTCTACGACCTTTTACGAGTTTTGCCGAAATAAAGATTTACCTAAATCACTCTCTCGCGCCCCAAATCGGTAGAAATGAGTTCGTTGGTAACTCTTCCACACCTAAGTTTTTAAGGTCTCATACTATAGTACTACATGAAACTGTGTAATTTCATAAGTTCTTTGTTCTGATGGGATAATAAAACATGAAAATAATAAGAGGTTACGTGTAAAAAGCATTTAAACGGGGAATGTTTCTAAATACTGAAAAACCGTAACTCTTCAAAAGCTTTTATATTTAGTTCCTGGTTGATATTTACTGTGTAGTTCTTTGTAGAAAAAAGTAGTCATTGGAAAATTATTTTGGTAAATTTACTAATAAGGTGGATTCCAAATGCAGACAGGCAGGGGGTGTCAAGATGATGTCACAAATATCCATCATACTGAAATATAATGTTCTAGATACAAAATGATGAGACCCATATTTTTTTGTTTCGGAGAAAAAAAGTGTTGAGCCGACTTAGGCTGCTTCAAAGTTCGAGGGCCATTTTGTCATAAGTTTTGGCGCCAAAAAATATAAATGCCTGTTTCTCAGGAACTATGAAAGATATTTTAGTCGGGTTTTTTGTATTTGAAAGGTAATGTAAAGGCCTTTCAAATGCATGTACAACAAACCTCATATGCAGCGTTTGGGATGTGCTATTAATGAAAATACAAAAAAATAGCCCCCTTTTGGAGCCCCAAAATCTCGAAAAGGCCACCCTCAAAAATTATGTAATTTGCAGGACAGTTACAGCAATACCTCGCGTTGAACATATGTAAATTACAGAGGGTGTATATTCCTGGTTTCAGTTTTACAAATGATCTGCGTAAGCAAATTTACAAGCTGAAACGTAAACAGAATCACAATTTGTCAGCACGCGATTGCAGCAGATTGTTAATGGATAAACAATACCCGAAGTGTAAATTCAAACCAAACAAAACGTAAAGAACAACATTATATAGATTATAAGAACCTATAACGAAAAATAAAATATTAATAGTTGGTGGAAAAATAATTGTGGTTTCCTGGTGAATGTGGCGAATGTACCAGGAGTGCTGGAATCACGTTAGAGTCTTTGGGATTACCTGATGAAGAGGACAGTGAAGAGAAAATATCGTTTGCAATCTGGGAGAATGGGGACCTAATCAAAAAGACAGTTCCAGTAGGTCTGTTCATTCGCGACATTGCTAAATGGACAGTCAAAGCTATTCCACACTTGCATGTGAAAGACATTCAAAGAAAAGCAGTGACAGAAGGAAAAAGACAGAGCAAAGAGAGACAGTCAACATAGTGCTCCATGTTGATTTCGCTGAAAACTGGGCAGTTCTCCTACAAAATGACATTCAAAGCTACCACTGGAAAAACGACCAGGTGTCTATATTCACTGCAGTAGCATATAAGGGAGACTGTACAAAAAGTTTTGCTATTGTCAGTGATGACAGCACCCATGACTCTGTGCATGCTTTTCTGGCTATTAAGGAAATCATTAGTTGCATTACTGAGAATGGAGGTGCAATTGCAGCACTAACGGGTATATCAGATGGAGCTGCAAGTCACTTTAAAAATCAGGGGGCGCGGTGGCTCAGTGGTAGAGCGTTCCCCTCCGAAGCTTGGGGTCCCTGGTTCGATCCCAGCTCGCGCTGTGTGGACTTTGTGGTGGACAAACACCGTGCTCGTGGGTTTTCTCGGGGTTCTCCCGTTTCCTCCCACTTTCTTCATTCCCCCATTTCTCATTATCACCGTCTCCTTTAGCCTAACCGGCATAAGCGTGGGACGTTAAACTTAAAGATTTCATTTCATTTTTTTCACTTTAAAAATCGTTATCAACTCCATGAACTTGGAACATTCAACATTCCAATCAGGAAATGGATTTTCACAGCCACTGGGCATGGGAAATCAGCATGTAACGGTGTTGGCGGTACAGTTAAGCATCTTGGTACACGACACAATTTATCAACTGGGCATATGAAGTGCATTCAGACTGCAGCAGAATTTCAGACTGTTGTTCAGACATATACATCAGGTATTACACTGCTCTACATTCCATTTGCAGAGATTCAAACATTCCGTGACGAAAAACACATAGAGTGGGAACAGGTTCCGCCAATGAAAATGATTTTAAAAAGTCCTGTATGGCATGCATAGGGAACTGACAATGATGTTGTGGTTTCCGTTGCAAGAACTGCCCATCATGAGAAACAACAGGTGAAAGTTACTATTGGGAAGAGCACTCGTGTTGTGCGGCACTGTCGACTTCGCGACATAAACGTGGGAACGTTTCTGGCTGTTATTTATGACGACTGCTGGTGGGTTGCAAAAGCAAATGCAATTTACTTCGAGACACAGGAAGTGCATGTAAATTTTATGCTTCCACATGGACTCGCAAAGGGTTATAAATTTCCTGATACGAGGATCACTACGAAAGTTTGGAGATGTGAAATAACTTACATACTTAAAATCAATTTAACACTTACATTTCTCAAAGTATTCACAATTATACTGTACACACTTTTGCATCCTGAAAACCACTTTTGGAAGCAGTGTTGCCAGTCTTTTTCTTCAAGTATTGAAAGTTCATTCTCGTAAGCCAGTACAGCTTCTTCAGGGCTGCAAAATCTCTTCCCACGCATGCGATCTTTGATCCTAGAGAACAGAAAAAATCACACGGGGCTAGGTCAGGGCTATACGGCGGATGAGCCATAAGTTTGACGTCCGTAGATTCTAAAAACTGAATTGTGATGTTGGCCGTGTGTGCGGACGCGTTGTCATTGTGAAGCAGGATCCCACGCAATCCAGTTCTTGGACGCCGTTCCCGAAGCTTCTGGAACACTTTTGTTAGGCAAACAGAGGTGTACCACTGAGTAGTAACAGTCCTTTGTTCTTCAAGTAAAACAGTTGCAACATGGCCAGATTTGGAGAAGAAAGTTGCGACCATCTTCTTCCCCACACTTGGCCGTCGCTTCACTTTCGTGGGTGGATTTTCGTCTGGAAAGATCCAAACTGTAAACTGGCGTTTATTTTCAGGGTCAAATTAATACATCCAAGTCTCATCACCAGTAACAATGTCAGAGACGCGTCGAGAATTGCCTCATCAAATCTTGCAAGAATTTCTTCACACCATTCCACACGCATGCGCTTCTGCTGTTCAGTCAAAGTGTGAGGCACCCAACGAGATGAAACCTTTCTGAGCCGAAGATGATCATAAAGCATTTTTGTTACTGCTGGCGACCCAATGTTCACTGTAGATTCAATGTCCTTGAAAGTTGTTCGAGGATTTTCTCGAATCATTTGTTCCACAGCGGCAATGTTTTCATCTGACACAGCTGTTGCCGGACGTCCAGCTCTCTCTTCATCTTTAAGCGATGCCCGGCCTCTTCTGAATTCACCAAACCACCGAAAAATTGCAGCACGGGAAGGAGCAAGTTCCCAAATGCCCCCTGTAAACGGTCAAGGCTTTGTGTTCCACTTTTGAAACCGTAAAGGATCAATGCCCGAAAATGTTCCCTTTCGAGCTCCATTCTAGACAGCCGATTACTGCTCACATCAACAAACAAGTGAAGGCGATACGGCCACGCCGATACGCGAGGCGAGTTGAAACTTGCTTCGCTTCTTCGCTCTGGATACCACTACCGAACGCAATTGTTGGAATTCAAATACTGTGTCACAACAATGCGTATCTCAAAACTTTCGTAGTGACCCTCGTAGAATTCAGCAACATGAACATCAGTGCGTCATACCTTTGCGAAATATTCTGCAAGTTCTTTCTCCACCACATCCTCTTGAACAATCTGGAAGACTTCATGCTATCCGTGATACTGAAACAGCCAGTGTAGAAGAAGCTTTCATGCACAGAACACACATAAGAAATACCGATACTGCTAGTTTACACTGTCTATCTTGCACATCAAATGTGAGGATCACGTTTTCAGCTTGTAAATTTGCTTACGAAGATCATTTGTAAAATTGAAACCAGGAATATACACCCTCTGTAATTTCAACGCGAGGTATTGCTGTAACTGTCCTGCAAATTACATAATTTTTGAGGGTGGCCTTTTCGAGATTTTGGGGCTCCAAAAGGGGGCTATTTTTTTGTATTTTCATTAATAGCACATCCCAAACGCTGCATATGAGGTTTGTTGTACATGCATTTGAAAGGCCTTTACATTACCTTTCAAATACAAAAAAACCGACTAAAATATCTTTCATAGTTCCTGAGAAACAGGCATTTATATTTTTTGGCGCCAAAACTTATGACAAAATGGCCCTCGAACTTTGAAGCAGTCTAAGTCGGCTCAACATTTTTTTTCTCCGAAACAAAAAAATATGGGTCTCATCATTTTGTATCTAGAACATTATATTACAGTATAATGGATATCTGTGACATCACCCTGACAGATTTTCTAAAATCTGCCTGAATTGAAATGGACAGGGCCATAATGTAAATTTTTAAACCTACCCTAGAAGCTCAAAGACAAATGTAATCAGAAAATAATAGTTTTTTTTTTAATATCCTTTTTTTTCGTTACTGAAGATTAGACTATTGAAAGTATGCTGTTAATGTGCAAAATACAATGCTATCAATGATGAATGATAGAAAATAATTAAAAAAGAGCACGGATTATTGATCCGTTTCTTCCTTGAACGACCATATTCCTCTTAAATTCAACTAAATTATTGTCACTTCATAAAAATATATTGGAAATATAAGATACACTTAATGTCATCTATTGGTGATTGAACCCCACTTAAGATAAGACGTAGTAGGTCAATGAGTACTGTAAATTTATTTATGTAATATAAAAATTTTCCTTAGATGCTTTTGGAACAACCACATCACATACATTCTGAGATTTATTTCAAATTCAAGTTAAGAATCTTTCCGCATATACAGCAAGGTAAGTAAAATGTGTTACAATATTTCGGTTACTTATGTACTTGACACGTCAAGTCACAACGAAAGCTGCCTAATATTCGAAGCAGAGGCCATCGTATAGCACCATCTGAAGCCATTTTTGCCTAATTCTTCAAGTCCACACTGATACCAATTCTTGTACTTTGAGACGAAGAACTAAAGCTCTAAGCTTCTACCTCCCCCCTCTTGGCTGTTGAAGCATCGCGAGCGCAGGAGGTCAGTCATGGACAGGAACAAATAATAATCCCAAAGTACGAGATCTGAGCTATATGCTGGATGTAACATCAATTCGATTCCCTCAAATTCCTGGTGTTCACTCCGGGTCGTTTGATGGGTATGAAGTTTTGTATTGTCTTGCTGATGAATGTTTGCAAGTGCAGATTATTTTTGATACACAATGACGCTTCAACTAATCGGAGTAACAAATTCGACTTCCAAAACAAACTCTTAGTAAGTTACGTCTCCCAATTCCATTTGATGCATAACATCACCTTGTGTTCCAAACGCTTATATATATGACGACAGTTTCTAAGAACTGGTTTTTGTTGGACCGCTAGCAATGTGCGTTATGAATTTCGAAAAAATATCCACTTTTATTCCTCGCAGATTACATGTGTTTTCCATTAGTTTCTTGCACACATCCACTGCACTCCACTAGGTCAATTTGTGAAACAAATTCGGCAGCTTCGGATGATTTTGCCAAGGTCAAGTTGATGTCGAGTAACAATGGACTGTGAAATCCGAGCTCCCCTAATAACCTCCGACTTTCTGACGTTCGGCTCAAAATCTTCTATACAGCTCAATACCATTGGATTCTGTAAACAGTCGTATTTAATCTTGTTATTTTTAGCATATTTTTCTTTCTATTAATATACACGGTTCAACGATTTTAAAACTTCTGTTCCATCACGAAGGTGAGATTTTTCCACGCCCACAAAATAATTTCTACTATATCAGCTAATATTAATATAACAAACTGATTTCCGCTATTGCAATGACATGTAAATGAAGCCAAATATTGTTTTAATACACAGTCTGGTCAAAAGTTGTGTCCAAAATATGTACGAGAAATCCAATAGTTAGAAATGATGCATGAAATTAACCTGGTATTGTTGTAAAAGACTAATATTGTCAACACCATTACTGTCCTTTGTTTCTTGTAGAGTGAAGATGGAGTGGGGAGAGAAAGATCCTATTGAAGTTTTGGCCCTACGTAAGTGCGGACACCCTCCGACAATCATTTTTAAGTTACTACAGAAACTAAGCATTAATTACACAAAAATCCATCTATCGCACCATATAGCGGTATAATGAATCATCATCTGTCGAGGATAAGCCCCACACTGGTAGATCTCGCTGAGTTAGAACACCAGGTGTCATTAAGGCAGTGAAGTTTTGTCCGCTCGAAATTCGATCCGTAAACAGAAACTCATGGCCCTCCAAACGAATATATCGCGATCATCAATGAAGACCTAGAACTGTATGCCTACCACAGGACAGGTCAGCGTTAGATCAGAGCTTGATGAAAATGTGACCTAACAGATCAAAGTTGCTCCTGCAGTAGTACGAGGATGAAGTAGATAGGATGAAAACCATCGACAAATTTTGTTCACAGATGAGAAAATTTTTAGTTGTAAGAACACCTCAACAGACAGAATGATGAGGTATATACTACAACCAGTGATACAGCACGTCAACAAGTTCCCCGAGTCCAGCGAGGCCATTACCGGAGTACAGCGAGGCATCAGTGATGGTTTGGCTGGGTGTGTCATACCTCGGTCCCACTGACGTCCGTTTTTGCCTGGGGCCACCAAAGTATACTAGGAGGATATTCTCGGCTAGACGATAAAGCCTCTTGGCACCACTATGTTCAAAAATAAGCCTTGGGTGTTCCAACAGCACCAGCTCACAAGGCAAAGATGACGCAGTAGTAGTTCCGTCGCAAGAAACTTTGCGTTCACCATCACTGAAGAATGGCCCTGGTCCAGTCCAGATTTAAATCCTCTTGACTACAAGATCTGGTCCTATTTGGAGGAGCAGGTGTGTGCTCAACTTCTTGTAAGTGTCGACCGATTCAAGTCTGCTATCGTGAAAGCAGTAGTTGCTATACACACGAATGTGGTGCGTGCTGCTATTGATGATTGTCCTCGTCGTTTACAAGCCTGTGTCCAGGCATTGGGATGATATTCTCAATAACTGCTATATCCACTGATTTGTCACTTATCCTTGTATATATTCAATTGCACATTTCTTTCCATACTTCGTTTCATTTTTATGGTCTGCTAACCTTAATACAGAACTTTTAATCAGGCTGTGTAGAGGATTATCTTCTTTGACGTAAATTTAACACGGCATGTTCCTGTAAATGTTCCGGTTGGATAATCAATCAGCAGATATCTTCAGTATTTCTTAACTGACGCCCTATTTTTTTCATCGTGATTTCACCCATTGACCTTCTTATTGACAGTTAATTATAATGTGTCCACTTTTGTTTGTTTCTGGAAAATAGCAGTTCACCCACATTTCATCAGTGGTTACATATCAACCTACAAAACGACTTAATCACTAATCCCGCAGTACTATAAAATGCACTTGACAAAGCCGAGTCTTGGTCCTCATGTTGATTTGATTTTTTGTTGTTTTCATAACCTTCTTCATAAGATACAAAATTGATGCTCCACATTCGAAATTTGGAGATTTCCAACACACACCCAGAACCACAACTATTAGCTGTAACATACTCATCCAAGCCGTAATACATGTATTATATTATATATAATAATTAGTTACCGTTATTTGCTTGGAACCAGTACTGCCAAGCCATTTCGAGAACTTTCCAAATGTCTTTGTAGTATGTCAAGCCAACCTTATTAAAATTACCATCCACCTTTCTAACATCTTGTTTTCAAACTTTTCCATCTTATTCTTGGCCAGCCCTAAAGCCTCTTCCGAAGTTTACTAATTGGGACCATATTTTAGACAAATTTCACATTTGCAAAACGTATCCTACTCATCTTTTTATCAGTGTTCTCTTGATAATCCCCCGTCCTTCCCTTCTTGTATCTATTACGAAGTTCGGGGTGCCTCACCATTAGAGCGTTCACCACTGGTGTGTGGGATTCCTGGTTCGATCCTAGCTCGCGCCAAGTGAGCTTAGTGGTGAACAAACACAGTGTGAGTGGGATTTCTCGGAATTCTTCCGTTTCCTCCCACTTTCTTCATTATCGCAATTATAGTGTCTTTTCGCCTCAGAGCATAAATATGGAACGTCCATTTATATATATATATATATATATATATATATATATATATATATATATATATATTCTTCATCCGTTCGTCTGTTTTGCGCCAAATATCTTTACAATCTTTTATACTCTAAAACTTTTCATGAGAAACCCATGTTCGATTCCCGATGAGAATACATATGGTTCGAATCCCACGTTGATCTGCTGATCAGTGCCTCTTATTAGCTTTGGTGCTAGGAAAAAGGACGGAAAAAATGTTAATTCTAAACCAATCAACCAATGACAAGTCGTAAAATTTCAATCGTACCATCACATTCATGTGGAAGACAGTAAAAATTGGATTTTGTACTCTTCCCTTTCAAGTTTAATATTAACAGAGATTTTTTCTCAGACTAGTAGACTAATTCCCGTCATTACCCCGGTTCTTCGTACGGTTAGAATAAGGCTTAATGAAAACCGGAAATTTGAATATTATAAAAAAATACTTCCCTTTTCCACTCTAGAAGAGGATTTTCGAAAATGCTGCAATCGCGTCTTCGTTCATTTTTAATGGAGAATTTATATAATTAATTTCACATCTTCAAGTAAAGCTATCCCTACCCTTGGCACTAGAATTTAAAATTCCGAATTTGACACTTCTAATTTAATTGATTCCTACATTTGGCACTTATTGAACAAAGAACCTCAAATTTGATTATAGAAATTTACCCTCTTTTTCCCTTTAGCTGTGGAATATTCAAAACTCTGAAACATATGTTGAATTATTTTTAATAGTAAGTTTATATGCACAGTTTCACTTTCATACGAACAGGAATTTGTGAGTTACTCTATTCTCGGGGAAAAAAAGAACATCAATTTTATCACCGTTAGGCCATTTTTAAAAAAAAAAAACTTTATTATCCCTTGCTTTCGTTATCAAAATGAGTTTTCTGTCGAAATTTTACATTTCTACCTTTACTCTTTTATATAATAGTATAAAATAATTTAGTTTTTATTTGTTCTGTAACTATTTAAACACATTATTATTATACGTATTTTCACTCAATCGCGTAGTTCCTTTCTAATTTATCACTACAATGTTAATACAAATTTTGTTAAAATCAGCTAACCTTTTCATAAATGATGGTAAACATGCTGTAGCTGCTTGACTGAAGTCTATAATTTACCTTTAAAAGAGCCATAATTTAAAAGAGTTAAAAAACATTGTTGGGATTGATATAGGTTAACGATTGGGGATAATTCAAAATTCAATACCAATACTTTCACTTAAATGGCATAATTAGCATTTAATACTAATTCCTAATGCTTTTTCTTCAGTTCGCGACTTGTATTATACGAGGAGAAAGATTTGATTTAAATCCAAAAAAATCAACAAAAATGAGTTTTTTTTAAAAAAAAAATCATGATTTTTTCCACCCTGATTATGACAATATTTGCTACGATTATGGCAACCTGCTATAATATTATTGTATCATAGGCATTTAAAAAAACGACTCTCGCTTATTTGATTGAGTCGGTGAAATATGCATTTTTCAATAGTTTTATTTTTTTAATATTTTTAAAAATTGTCGCCCCTCAACATTTGTCGACCTGGTCCCGGGCCCATGTGGCCCATGCCTAAATCCAGCCCTAACGATATATATTAACATTGTATTTCAATGGTTGAAATATTTCACAAGTGTTTCTACGACAGCCAATAGCATTCCAAATAAGCTAATAGGAGATCAAAATAAGTTTTTTCTCCCAGCATGCCCAAACACGTGGTCTGATAAACGTAAAATTTGGTGTTCCTTTTTCCACTATTAACTCCCGTATGTGGAGGTACAGAATTACGTAAAAACGAAAATGAAAAATTTCAGTTTTACACCCCACGATATTAAGATACGTATCCAGTACGATAATTCGCTAAATGCTTTATTCGATACAAAGAAACAGAAAGGAAGAAAATTAGAACTACAGTCAATGTATGAATGAGAATGATGCTAAAAGAACAAGTGAGACAATAAGAGTAAACACAGCTTGAAATCAAATTAGACATCCTTCACAAAAACAAACGATCCACCACTAAGTCACGTAGACCTTTTCATAAATAGAGGCACTACGATCATTATCACCAATTATCACCACAGTTTAGCATTGATCAGCATTTTCATATACAAAACGAGATGAACATACCATGGTTAAATTAGGTTTCTACGATAAAAGTCTTTTGTAAGGTCAAAGACCTACAATATTTACCCTCACATTTATTATCAGAGATTTTTTTGGTCTATATGTAGATTTCATTCACATAGTGACAATCGGGGTTTAAAAATCATTTCTTTTTAAAAACATTTTTGTTCATATTTAAATTGATTTTTTAAATTAAATCATTTTTACTTAATTTTTTAAATGGAATATAATTTAAATTATATTCCTTCTTTTAAACTATAGAGTAGATCTATTTTTAATTTACAATATCCTAGAAACTAGCATCAGCTCTAGCTGGTGTGTAATACTATTTACTAATGTGAAGCTGATCTAGTGAAAACCACAAAATGACTGGTGTATACAGCGTAGAAAACTGAGATAAGATCGCCGCCAGGCATGTTATGAAGTTTGGAAGTCGTTGGTGCAAGTGCAGGGTTGGTGGACGCAAGAGCAAGGTAGGAATGCAACAATTAACCTTAAGACAATAAAAAAAATGCAGTAACAAATTAATGACAACGGATAGTGTGTTACATGCAAGTCGATCTGCATGGCCCTCAACATCGGAATCGGAAGACAATGTGCATGTTGTTCAGGACATGTTTGAACGTAGGCCTTCAAAGTCCACAAGACAAACTGCTAGGGAAACGGGACTGTCACGTCACATGGTATTGGCCATTTTAAATAGTGCGTTTTCACCTTGGAAGCCACATTACGTTTATGAACTTTTTGATGAGGACTGCGACAGGAAAATGGAATTTTGTGGAATGAAGATTATGCTTGGTTCGGAAGATAATTATCCAGATTTGTACGACAATATCCTGTGATCTGATAAAGCGGTGTTTCACGTCGGAAGTTTAGTGAACCGTCACAATTGTCATTATTGGTCACATTTCGATCCAAATGTAACGGTGGAAAAACTGCACTCACGACTAAAGGTAACCGTCTAGTATGGAATGACGTTTACCAAATTCATTGGTTCATACGTGCTATGCAACACCATGAAATTGAACGACACTTGGAGATGCTTCGAACATATCTATGTTCTGTGATTCAGGAATGGGAAAATGGAAGGGAACTGTTGCTCATGCAGGATGGAGCTCCGCCCCACTACGCAATGCCAGTGAGAGCATGGTTTGATGACAATTTCACTGGCAGACGGACTGGCCACCGGGGACCGCAGCCCCGATCTAGCCCCATGTGACTTCTTCCTTTGCGGTTGGGCTAAGGAACAAGTGTACAAGTTAAATCCAAGGAATATTAAGTCTTGAACAAAATATACATGGCAGGCAGGTTTCCTGATATTTATCTTATGTTCTTCCCAATGTGTTTCTCACACGAGACAGTTACTCAGCGGCAGTACATTATTGTTCTCCCAACATACAAAAGTTGAACGGTCACAATAATCCGAGGAATTTATTTCGCAATAATTGGACGCGAAAGATAATTAAAATAATCTTAGTACGTATTTCTTTTTTCAACCCTTTTACGATCTCGGCTTTTTGAGGTATATTTTAGACTTTCAGTCAAGCAGATATTGCTTCATTGCTATTTATCGTAGGATCATGGTTCATACTTCATTTTTTCACAATAAACCAACCTTTTCAGTGATATCACTCCATTCTCCGTATCATACACCTGAAACGGGAAAATCGGGAGTTTTTTTTCGATTTCTTTTTAATTTTGTGCTCTATCGGCCCGGGCCTGGATTGACGTAAGGATCTCAAAATCACTGGAGAAATATGTCATTACGTATACAATACGAGTGCAAAATTTCTATGTGATATCTTGAAAACTAAGGATGGGAATTTTTTGAAAATCACAGATTTTTTTTTATATAAATAAAAATATACCAATCTTTTTTAAATATAAAATATACATATATTTATACGACGTGATGTAAAAATAAATTCTAAAACAAGATTATTTGTCACTGGACCATGGTTCATACCTCATTCTCATCAGAATGAAGCAAACTTTCAAAGACAATGAAATGAAATCTAAGTTTTACGTCCCACAATTATGCCGGTTAGGCTAAAGGAGACGGTGATTATGAGAAATGAATGAAATGGTGGAATGAAGAAAGTGAGAGGAAACGGGAGAACCCCGAGAAAACCCACGAGCACGATGTTTGTCCACCACAAAGTCCACACGGCGCGAGCTGGGATCGAACCAGGGACCCCAAGCACCGGAGGTGAACGCTCTACCACTGAGCCACCGCGCTCCCCATAAACTTTTAAAGAGTATCACTTGCATGTCCTTATCATACACCAGAAACGGGAAATTAGAGAAACTCCGGGAAAATTTCCGAAGAAATCCCTTTTTCGAACACTCTGAGCCCCCCCAGGCCCGTGCCTAGGTTGACGTAGATATATCAAAAAAAAAAAAAAAAAAAAAGTAAAGGTGTAGACACTGTACAAAATCCCAAACTGATATACTGAAAACCAAGGTCGGGGAAAAAATTTTAAATCTGGCACAAGGTCAAAAGTATATATATTAGATTTATACACAGCACACAATGTAAAAATTTACTGCGTCCTTACTATTTGTCCTATGATCATGGTTCATACCTTCTCTTCAGAATAAAGCAATCTTTTAAAGGGTACCACTTACATGCCTATAGGGACTACCGTACACCAGAAACGGAAAATTAGGGAAAATCCGGAAAATTTTTCGAAAAATCCCCTTTTTGAAACATTTAAGTCTCTCGGGCTCGAGTTGACGTAGAGATCTCACAAAAATTGATAAACATTCAGAGGTGCACACAATGCATACGTAAATTTTTAATATGACAGCTTGACAGCCAAGAGTGAGAAAAAGAAATTGAAAATTGCCTTAAGAAAAATGTGATGTCACGCCCCCCTCAGCCCCCTTTGGCGCCACCAAGTTGACTGGTTCCAAAACGCATCGGAGTGTTCTTTGGTCCATGTCTCACTTGACCAACAAAATAATCGGTTTAAATATCTTTTACAGGACCTAAATAAGCGTTGGACCTTTAAAGACAACATTGCAATATGGTACGAAAACGTACCATGGATCGTAAAAAGGTTAATCATCTTAATCAGTAAATAACCAAGGTAAAATACGCGCACGCTACCATTTTGCAAACTGCAAAAATTTTGCATTGGTTGCACAGTACCTCTATTTATAAACTGAATACATTTTCCTTTATACTTTCATCATAGTTTTCACATAATGAATATCAATAACTTTTCCTTTAATATTGTAAAATTACTCAAGGAAACCTTGCGTATCAATATAAATATTTGATTTCAAGTTATTTGAACTCAGTATGACAAAAATAATACCATAATAAGTAAAAATCTTTTAGTAGTACAGAGTTTCTGACCAAGAATGCCGTTTTCTTTTCAAATATATATTTAATTTTTTCGTATCTACATTATTGATAGCCGAAATGCTTATCCTTAGCATGCAAAGAATAAGTTTCTGACAAATATATAGAAGGTATACTTTACCCTTTTTTCCACTTCCTTAGGATGGGTATTTGAATCGAAATGAAAAGACAGAAACCGAACTTGACCCAGGTGCTATCCATCTTCAAAAAATCCTTTCAAATGGTGTGGCTGTTACGGTTTGCAAAAATCCTGCTTCCTCCCCTCCCCCCCTTAGAATACGCATACTAAACCACGTATATGATTAGTGATAAACAACCAAGTAAATTCTAGTTATGTTTAAAAATTCATTTTAAACGGTTTAACCGTCCTCAGTTTCGCCATTTTATGAATATAAAACATGAAATTTAAGATATTATAAAAATATTTCTCCTTTAGAGACAGAATTTTTGAAAGCCCTGGAACACTTTTCGACTAATTTTCAATAAGGATTTTATACACCGAGTTCTTATATGCTTAACTTAAAGGCTCGTGAGATACATATTTTTGTCATATTTTGAACCTCTTCCCTGTTAGGACATGCGTTTTGGTGGAAGTGACAAGGTAAAATCTCGGATCGAGTCAAGTTCTAACTGTGCGCAAAAATTCATTAAAAACGGTTCACCCGTTTTCCCGCGAAGATGAAAACAGACAACGTCGATGTTATTTTTATATACTGAGAATAACATAGAACTATGTTCAAACATTCATTGCAAACTGTTCAATGGTTCCGTCTAGCGTAGTCTCTAACGCTCTCGCCTTTGGTGCGAGCGGTCCCGGGTACAATTCCCGATGGGAACACTCGACCGAAAAAGCGTAAAAGGTTTTCCAGGTCAGCCATTCTGGGTGAGGTTTTTCTCATTCACACCACAAAAATCCCGGGAAAATACCTAACATAATAGTTTCAGGCTTCTTCCCCTGCAATTTCCCGGGCAGTATGTTCGAGGAGGGACGTCATCCCTCATACGTGAAGGGTTATAATGGCCACAGAAGCCGAAAGTCCAGAAGTCTAATTCCTAATCTTCGTCCTAGCAAACTGTTTAGCTGTTTTTCCGTGACGATGAGAGACAACATCGATTCGAATATAGAGGAAAAATTATAGAAACCTTTTCCTTAGAAGATGAATTTTTGAGAATACTGGAATATGTGTCCACTTATTTTTAATGAGGAGTTTGTATACGAAGTTTTATTCTCGTAACTTAAAAGACTCCTGAGACAGACATGTGAGGACTGCGTTATAAAAACGACTTATGTCATGACCCCTGAAGAACAGTGACCGAAGGGTCTCACTCGAAATATCAACGGAAAGATTGATGATGTACACTACGAGTGACTTGAGGTAACTTATATCATCATTACTGTACACCGTAGAAGTCACTTATAAGGTACACAGCTATGCAGGTGTACTAGTAATATTATTGTAGTATTCCTCCGCAACCTTTCAAAAATAAATTACTCATTTCTGTTGTGTATGTCCAATTCTTTAACCTTTCCACACACAACCGTACATCTGTGACTAAAATCTAGACATTAGATCGAAAATGTGTGAAGGGCAAATATAGTTAACTTAAAATTATATTCTAAAGTTATCTTGAGAAACAGCTTTAATAATACTGAAAAGGGTTATCTTTATCTTCTCTTTGTTAAGAGGTTATAATTAGCTACTAAATACGAATGAACATGCTTCCACTGGTAATATAATCTAAATTTAAATATCTGAAGCGCATATTTTCGATCGACTGCGAACCCGAGTAACAGTAATTCTAACCTCAATACCAAGTGAAGCTTACGGAATTAACGACCACCACAAATCACGCCTAATACGCCTACTCCTTTTCTTCACATTAAGTTGTAGTACTAAAATAAATCACGGTCAATGTTATATTTGAATAAAAAATAAGAGATTTGATGTCTTGTACTTCCCTAGGTGAAAATGAGTTTTATCCTATACAGTACGCTACATAGAACCTCTATACAGATGACAGATATGAAACTGAGAATCCAATTTTAAGAATTCTCTTATTACTTTCTTTGCATGGAAGTTTAATACACAATACAGAAGGTATCTTCGGCGCTACATTTTTTGTAATGTTTCCAAAATTAAGACACTTGATGTAGTGTTTTAAACATTCCTTCTTTCTTAGCGTCACATTTCAAGTAAAATGATTTTATCTTATTAATTAAATTTAACAACCTAATCCTCTTTCCTTCTATTTTTGTTTAACGTCCCACGTTTTGCACCGAGGCTAAAGGGTGATGATGAAACGGATGATAATGGTGGAAAGACGAAATAGAGAGAAAACAGGAAAACGCGGAGAAAACCCATGCACATAGTGTCTGTTCACCACAAAGCTCACTTCGCGGGAGCTGGAATTGCGCCTGAGGGGACCCCACGCACCTGAGGTGATCTCTTTATCTCTGAGACACCACAGCAGGGCTGTGCTATATCCAGATTTGAATATAGTAAGTATCTGAATATTAAAAAATATCGAAACTACTAAAACATTGTGCTCTGAAAATATCTAAGAAAAACAAGGTTCGTCTTTTCACAACCCTATACAATAATAATAATAATAGAAAAAATGAAATCATTCGCTTTAACGTCTCACGTTTATGCTGTTTAGACTAAGGAAGACGGATTATTAAGAGAATAATGATGGAAGAATCGGTGGAATGGGAATGTGGGAGGAAACAGGGATACTCCGAGAAAATCAGGGACACCATGAACTTACTTGGCCGGGAATTGAACCAGGACACACACACCTGATACAAGCACTCTATCACAGAGCCACTATGGCTCAATAACAATGATAATAATAGAGAGAAAAACCGAGAGGAAGATGTTATTCGACGGCATTATGATCCATTGAAAACTACCTAAATAATTGGATGTAATACTTATCTAAATACTTTTTCGGAAGAGGTCTTTGAAAAAAGTCAACTTTTTAATTTGTTGTACACTCATATCCAAAATGATTGTCGCATACCTATAAATGTCTTCTTGTAATAATGTAATTTGATAATGATTTTGCAGGGTACATTTAATACTGATACTATGTGTATAATCAGAAAGTGTATATTTGAGGTAAATTTCGTAGGAAAAGAATTATAAATACGATTTATCTTGATACACTCTTGTACGAGGAAAGATCAGAAACTAAGATTGCACGGCTGATATTTCTGGAGTTTCGTCTGTTATAAAGAAATGAGGAGTGTGCAGTAATTTTAATACTGCTCACAGATGACGAGAACCCTAAAACAGGGGAAGCGGGGAAAGGTCAACGACACGGTCAAGTCCATTTTCGGTTTTTGAGGTGTGGACTATACTTAGATGTCGTCTGCTACTCCGGGTAGTTATCTGTGTGCTATTCCGTGGTGCCATTTGAAACCCCCGTGCGAAAAGTGGGCGAGCCCATACCTACGTCACACTACTTCTGCTAGGGTTCTTCTCGTCATCTGTGAGCTGTACATTGAGTTTGCAACTGTGCAGTTTCAGCCATCCGCCACCTACGGCGCTAGTTGTAGATAAACACACACGGCGACTCGTTCGGAAAACTAGTCTCACGAAGAAGTCCGCTCAGTTATTCGATTTCTGTGGACGAAACATGTAACCGCGGCTGAAATTCACCGGCAACTGCTAGAGGTTTAAGAAGAGACTGTAGTGTTTCGTCAGCATGTCGCAGAATGTCGAAAGTTTGCGGCTGGTAGAGAAAACGTCAATGACGAGGAGTGCAGTGGTCAACCCAGCATATCATCAGATATGAACACAGCTTGCGTGGAAAAACTGATTGAAGACAACAGGAGGATCACGTTATGGCATCTATAGTATTCGCGCCCAGTCATGAAGCCTTACCTAGATCTATCGATTTCACCACCCAATAGAACGCGAGGGTGTGTTCCGGTCGTCAACCCCCACCCATCAAATTTTGTCAGTGTAGTCTCTCGCGCTACACAGAAAACATCTCCCGAGAGTACAGTGTTGTCGGTTTGGCACCAAGTTTCGTTTTGTTAACTGTCTTTTGTTGCGTTATATTTTTGTTGTTACTATTCGTGTTATTATTGGTATTTTTTAAATGCTTTTTTTTAAAATACTCATTTATTATCTCTTCAAAGTTTGGCAACATTGTTGGTTAATTTTCAGCTGTTTGACGTTTCCCCAAGTGTGCGCTCGGGAAGCGACTCCACGAATTGTACCGAAGTTTTCCGATGCATCAGAGTTCAAATAAAATATTGCTGTGATTGGTTTAGAGCCCAAGCTTCACGACTGAGCGCGAGTACTATAATAAGCAGAATTGGAAATGTCGTTCGGAAGCGTTCGTCACCTATAGGCCGTCACTTCACTTCAGACGAGGAAGTGAAACACTTTGTGACAACGTAGCTGAACACGCAAGGACAGGATTTTTACCAGGAGAGAATCTTCAAACTCATCCCATGATGCGACAAATGCCTCAACCGATAGGGAGAGTATGTCGAAAACTAACCTAATATAAGTACATCGTACTATCTGTTGCCTGCATTGGTTGTATGAAACAATACACGTTTCACTGCAGGCTTAGTAACCTTACTTTCTGATCAACCCTCCTAACTTTGAAATTAATGAATTAAAAAAAGTTCAAATTTTGTATCATGCAAGTATCGACAGATGGACATTCTTTAACATACTCTGCAATATTACAAAGTTGAAAGTGTTTCCATTCCAATATAAAGTTACATGTTTCAAATGACACTAAGTCAGATTATTGTATATTTTAAATTCACACCTCAAACGAAAACCTACATTGTATCATTATTCAGTGTTGCAAACTAAGAACGCTACAGTATCACAAATATTCAAATTTTAAAAGTCTCTACAGCAGTAATAACGCAAATGAGACTGATGGGGTAATGCACATCCATACTCGTAACATAAAGGACTTCAATGAATAGGGTCAAAGTTACGAAAGACTGAAAATTAGACTTTCTCCTAAGCCTTTATTTGGAAAAACTGCTTACAAGAGAAGGTGCCACGAGTTGTCGCTCAAATCTTGCCACATAGCACATCTGATAGTGCATCATGAGAAATAAAGTTGAGCAAAATAACAGATACTTTGGACCAGAAGGATAAGACTTCTGTATGGGGCTTCAACATCTGAATATCCAAAAAATATATATCATAGAAATATGTACGTTTTAAGTAAATATCTTGGAAACCGTTAGATAAGTGTCTTCCCTTGTTAGATAAGTATCGCATCGAATCGCATAGTTTTCAATAGATGTGAATATCGTAAGAGTTTACAGCAATACAGTATCTCAAATCGTTCTTAAGATATGATAAGCATTTACAAAGTTTGCAACACTGCTTAAAATTATCTGATTACGAGAACTTGCTTTATATTATCTGATTCCGAGAAGTTGTTAGAATTACAGCTACCAAAAAGTTTTCCTATAATGTCATAGACAGAAAGGAAATTAAAAATTAGATTCTTAAAAGCTCACAAATACGCCATTTTAAGTAATATACCAATTTTCACTTTTTTTTTTTCATATCTCCGGAACAGTTTAAGATATCTAATTGATGTAAACAGCATAATAATCTTTACGACTATTAAAAATCAACTACGTAATTTGATGTGATACTTAATTAAGCATTTTTGAAATAAAGTTCTTTGAAGAAACTCAAAACTTCGTTTCTACTCGTTCGAAATACACCATATAATGATCGTAGTATTCAACATAATTGTACTTTAGATGCGAATAGACCTGTCCATTTTAGTTGCGTTATTGCTGTTGCACAAGCCTCAAAAAAATACGTTGCTTTTCAATGTTGGTGATACTGCAGCGTCCTTAGTTTGCAATACTGAATAATAAGTGAGATATTTTTTTTAACATGTGAATTTGAAATATATGACAACCTGACGCAGTGCTATTTGAAAAGTACAACTTTATGTTGGGTTTGTGTTGGAATCTGGTTAAACAACATACCCTTGCCGATTTTTGCAAGGTGCGAAATTTCAGCGTTTTGTGTCTATTATTTTAAAAGTTATAAGGGCGTATCAAGATAATGCTCAACCCTAAATATATTTATATAGATGTGAAATATTAGCTGAAATATCAGTTCATCGCACGGGAAGAATAGGTTTATGGGAGATATTTGAATCCTCTCCCCCTTAGAATATTTATCTCAATAAAATATAATGATAAAAATAACGAAGATACTCGGTATTTTCGTAATACTCTACCACTACAGAATACGTCTTCAATTAAATTGATATGAATAACATACCGAACATGAAATGGGTACTCTCTATCATCCAAAAGTCATTTCAAACGGGTTAGATGTTTTCCCGCCCTGAAAACTATGAATACGACACAAATCTCAGTCAATTTTGACATCTTCCCCTACTGCCGAAGGGAATAAACTTAAGACTTAAAAGACATTGGGGGCGTCATTGTTCTTTTCGGCGACCCCGGAAGTTACGATTGCATACTAATATCAGTTGTTTTGAATTATTTTTACATGCCACTCCTAACTTCCACCCCTTGTGGTGTATCATTCTCAAACTACTGTTTCCAGATTGAATATCATTTGTCTACCACGTTGGTTAAAATTGCTCCAGATGCTTCGGAATTACACTGGGATATACATTCATACACATACACCCAAATATACCCTGTAATTTTCAATCCAGTTCACATGCTCGTTCATGCCTTAACTTCGGCTTAAATGTCAGCGATTGTAACCTAATAGCTTGACGAACTCAAATTATCGATTAGACACTAATCTCAGTCATTTGAGACATTTTATATTTTACCCCTTCTCACCCTCACGCCGATGCGGCTGAACTTACTTAAACATTATTTGGAGTGTAATAATTAATCTCATTGACATCGAGAACTGCGAATGCGACATTAATATCGGTCGTTTTCGGCTTTTACTTTTTTCATCACCTTAGAGTTGCTAATGAAGATAAATTTAAAACGGAAATGCTGTAGGGGGTGTCACAAATCAACTTAAGGACCCCGAAAACTATGACTTCGATAGAAATATCGGTAGTCTTTGGTTATTTTTTTTATGTCATCATTCCTCCTCCCCCCCCCCCCCCCAAGGGTACTAACGGGAACTAAACTTGTATTTAAACGGCAATGGCTGTGTCGCTATTCATCTCAGCGACCCCGAAAACCATGGACCCTATAGCCTATCCAGACTTTTAAGACTTACCGTTGATTTTATGGGAACAGCGATTCCAATTTGAGCATTAAAAACGAATGCAGAACAGATCACGCTTCTATTATACTGCCGACTGATGTTGCCAACTCAGGCAGTAAAACAAACAAACAAACAGAACAAAAACTTTCATCACCATGACGATTTATTATTAATAATAATAATACACTTGCCACTTTAAATCAATCGCAGTCCAAAGGATTAATTCCTTCCCTATCATCATCGAAGATTTCAGACGATTCTTCTTCAGAGGAATCTTCACCAAAATGAATAATCAACGGCTCAACATCATCTTGCAGCTCATCTGCTTTCCACATGTCACTTTTGATGTTTACCACCTGCCCCACGTAGTTCTGCCAATTTTCTGCTGTTACACGCTTAAACGCTTCATGAATTAATTTTTTCAACATCTTTAACTTTGAATGTTGTATTATTTGCCCCAACGTAGTGTTTTACTTGAGACCACACGAGTTCAATTGGGTTAAGCTCACAGTGATAAAGGGGTAATCGGATAACAGTGTGTCCTTGTTCTTTAGCCCATTCGTCAGTCGTATTTTTCATATTTAGGACGATGATTGCTTATTAGATCCATCAAATCTTTCTTTAACATATCCTCATCATAAGCAATATTGTGCGAGGTTAAACCATTGTCGCATTTCGCCTTTCTTCCCAAGATTTGGTTGGCAGTGGTTCCTTGCAGCGATTATGACAGGATGCATTGTTCATTACGATAACCGACACTGGAGGAAGATTAGCAAGTGAATGACTGGTAAAGTATTCCTCGAACAAATCTCCATCCATTTCATCATGAGTATCAGCCGTGTTTTTCTTGTTTAAGAAAACCAATTTTACCGCAGCTACAAAACTCCGTTCGTACCTATTTGAGAACGGAATTGAGTGTTGGTGACAAATTTCTAAAGAACTCATGAACTTTTGTCTGATCGCACTCCTAACAAATTCATTACATTTTACAAATCGACTATTCTTTGCAATTTCTTTCATAATCGCTTCTTGCTCAGTGCTACTAAATATCCACGTGATAATACGCTTCGAATTTTGAAAACAGTTGTCTTGGAAGTTCGTGGCCAGGTTTTTCTGCTTTAAATAATTAAACACGTTAATGAAAATAGCCCTTTCTTTGCTCTTCGACACTTGACCACTCTTATGCTTAAAAGAAGTACTGGCTGTAACTTCTTCCATTTTAATATATTAATACACACGCACGCACCCACACAGACACACGCGATTTTGTTCCCAGAACAGCACAGTACGTAAATAAACACAATCAACAAAATACCGAATGCTCAGAGACCACACTTCGCCACACTCTGCATAACAGCAAAGATACGACAGAGAAGAATTTTATCTGGAGTCTGACATGAATCATTTAGCGCGACAATAGACGATACCATAGATAAGCAATTGGTCTCACTCACCGCACCAAACTGTCTCCCTATTTCCCAGTGTAGTTTCTGAAACCAATGCTATTATGAAACTAAATAGAAATCACAATCAGTTATGAATTCCCAAAGATATTTCAATACCCGAAAGATAAAAGAAGAAATATGAAATGTATCCTGCAGCAATTCTCTCTGACCCCCCCCCCCCCCTTCCCGATGAGGGATATATCTAATTAAAAATCGAACTCAGATGTACTCAGAAAAATTTCATGAATTAGTGTTAGGCCTAAGAAGTTTTACACTTAGCGTTTATTTTTAATATAAAGCAAGTTTATAGTTTTGGAAAGTATGGATTATGGCTATAGCTTGGTTCAATAAAAATAATAATAGACCTAATAAAACAGAACTACCTGACGTAGTAATTTCGTACTTGGAAAATCACCCCGCAGACCATCACCTGAAATGATTATTGCGTTTTTATTCATAGTGTCCCTCCGTGGATGAGTGGTTACGTTCGTCGCCTTGTAATCAAGGAGTTCCAGGTTCGATTCCCGATGGGGACGTAAGTGGTTCGGATCCCACGTTAAGCTGTAATCACGTAATCACTTTTCTGCTCTCCGTTTTTGATTCAAATCATTTTCTTTGGCTAAGATAGAAAAGAAAGAAGGAAAAGAAGATAAAAGTTTTACTTATTCTAGAAATCAGACAGATTTAATTCAGTTCTTTCTTCTTTCTTACTTTTTCTAGAAATCAGACAGGTTTAATTCAGTTCTTTTTAAGCTAGCTTTATTCGTACTTGAAATCAGTGGAAGTGACAACACTAATAAGCTCACGAGTGTAGATTGACACTACGGTTAAATTTCTCGGCAGTTTCTAACGCTACCTTTGAACAGACGATTTTAGTCAAGTTCAAATGCAGCGGCAACGTTCTGGCGGCCGTTACTTTTATCATGTCTTCCCCCTTCGAGTTTCAAAAACAAAGCTAGCCTGTAAAAGCTAATTAAATACTTTATAAGGAAAAGAGAAGCTATGAAAATTATTTTTGAATCGTCGGTAAATATTTAAAATTTATTCAAATAAACTACAGTTGTGAAATCTGCTCTATCTAAGGGGATAAGTACGCGAAAGTAATTGCCCATAAGCAGCCACACTGCAGACCAAAGTCTGGATAGCCTATATACTAATATCGGTCATTTTCTATCATTATGTTAACCCCTTTTACTCTCCCTGAGTGTGCAAGAGGATCTTACCTCTACTGCAGGTTGCATTTGAAGGTCATCGGAACTATTACAATTCAATTAGGGGGGACACCGATCGTTTTCATTTTCATGTCTTCCTCTTCCCTTCCCTTAAAAGTACTAGGGAGTCTTACCTCAACTAACCTGACTTCAAGGATACCAAAACTGTCATCAATCAACTTGGTGACACCAAAAACTATGAATTCGAACTAATGTCGGTCATTTTCAATTAGTTTTATATGTTACCACCCCCCACTCCCGGTCAAGAGTACTAATGTGGGCTGAATTTGGATCTAAACAGCATCAGAAGTGTCATTGTTCATCTCGGCGACTCCGAAAACTACGGATTAAACATTAATATCGTCCGTTTTTGATCATTCTTATATGCAGCCCCCTCCCCTTAGGTATACAAGGGCGCTCTTACTCTGACTGCGGGGCTGAACTTGGATTTAAAGGGCATCGAAATTATCACCAATCACCTCACGGGCTCCGAAAATTATGGATTTGACACTAATATCCGTAGTTTTCGATTATTTCTCTCTTTCCCTCTCCCACTTCCCCTAGCTGAGCAAGGGAGGTCTCAGCCTCATTGGGTAGCTGAGCTTGGACTTAAAAGACATCGAAAATGCCATCAATGTGCTCATGGACCCTGAAAACTATGAATTTGATAATCGGTCGTTTTCGTTCATTTTTGTCTACCCCTTTCCCCTCCTGACCCTAGGGGTGTCTTACCCTGACAATATTCTTTTCCACACTGCAAGTAATATGTGTACCAAGTTTAATTAAAATTGCTCCGTGAGTTCCAGAGTTATGGTGGAACATATAATTATATATTAAGGTGTACTATTTATAGTGTCCAGCCGTGATAACGGAGAAACCAAGAAACCAAAAGAAGAAGAAAAGTTAAACTTTCCACGAAGCAACTATAAGGGGGACATCTTTGCAGGTATTAAACAGAAACATCCAACAAACAGTGTTGCCACCCCAATATAAAGTTATGTTTCTTCAAATAGCATATTATGTTTCTTCAGATTATAACATATTTCAAATCATCATGTCAAACGAAAACTTAAAATATCAATTTTATTATTCAGTGTTGCAAACTAAAGATGTTATAGCATATTCAAAGTTTGGAAAAATCTATCAGACATACTGCACAACGGAAATGGACAGGATAATCCACATTGAAAGTACCTTCGCGTTGGATACCATGGTCATGATATGACTTGTTTCGAATGAATAGGAACGAAGTTATCAGGGCTTGAAACTGGATTTTTTGAAAGGGTTTATTTAGAAAAAACGTTTAGGTAAGTATAATATCTAGTTACTTGTATCATTTGCAATTGGCAAACAAATAATTTTATCGTTTATAGCACTTCAATATGTCAAACTTGCAACACCCCTACTGAGTTCGATTCCCAGTGGTCCAGATCCTTCTTTACACTGTAGATCTTATAATATATATAGAATCATTTCTAACACCGGTTAATTGCTAATACAAAACATTTCAACTCTGATAAAAGGTTTTACAGCAGTTAAGAAGTATCACATCAACACATATTTTCAATAGCAAGCAGTTTAAATGATATTTTTCCACAAGAATGAGTCATATCGAAGCTACGGTTGAGGAAAACAAATCATTAAATTAAATTTATATATATATATATATATATATATATATATGAAAGTGTATGCCAAAGCATCTTCTTTGATACAGCTACTATATTTCTTTTAGCGAAAAGAAATATTCATTTTGCAATATAATATTATTCTAAACTGAAACATTAATTGTTGTTTTACGTGAACCATAGCTCTTGATTTCTGTGAACAAGTTAATAAACCATAAGTTGCCGCGATTTTAAGTGCATAACACTTGAATTTCACTTACAAAACAGTTTTATAAATTTATTCGTACGTTTCAATTAATAAAACGTTTAAATCATAAAAATTAATAAAACGGTCATATGAGCTTAACGGAAAACAAAACTTTTAGCAGAAAAGGAGAACTAGTAAACTTGTTTTTTACGTGTATGATATTAAATTTGATTTAAAATTTAGCGTCCCTTGAGGCGTGGACCTATAGCTTAACGTGGGATCCGAACCACATGAACTCCCGACGGGAATCGAACCCGGGTCTCCCATGCCAAAGGCGTATACGCGAACTGCTTAACTACAAAGAAGACTGTGTGACATTTAATATAAATTACTGAATAAATTGGTTCGATCTCATATTGAAATATTGTCTCACGGACAATAAAAACACTCAATGTACTCAGCTGACTGGATGATTTATAACATGAGTTGTAGCACTTATGTTCAATGTCCTAGTAACTTTTGCACTTGAAAAAAAAAAAAGTGTGCGAAACAAATATCAAACGAGGGAAATCGCTTGACATACTCTCTAATATCACCAGATTAACAGTGTTGCTAATCCAACAAAGTTGTATTTTTAAAATGGTATTACCGTACTTCAGATATATTTCAAAACTACGTGTTACACGAAAAACTTAACCCATTTATTAGTCACAGTTATAAACTATGGACGCTATAGTCTCACATGCATCCAATGAAGTCCTCTACAACAGTAATAACGCAGTTATAACGAATCACTTAATGAAGTAATAGGATGAATATTAATAATACAAACAAAAATTTATACTCAAAAAAGCAACCAAATGTTGAAATGGCGTACCGACGCTACGTTTCAATGACCTTATCCCGCTCCTAGAACTACATACTTTTATCAGTATCCTCCAACAATACAGAAAATGTTAATGTTTCCTTGAGGATGCTATTAAGATTTCTTGTTACAAAGTTCTAGTTCTTTTTCTTACCATTTACTTTGGAAATACCGACAAATAAATCGGGACAGGACGTTTGGGCGCCACCATTTGGGCGCGGACGTTTCGGCGCTGCCGTTTGGGCGCCGGACGTTTGGGCGCGAAGCCGTTTAGGCGCCAGACGTTTGGGCGCGAGGTACATAGTAGAAATCATAATTTACGAAATATAAAGTAAGCTAGGCACTGAAAACTAAGCGCGAATCAAGATATATACATTTCCTACACTTCTATCTTTATCTCATCTCATTTATCTCAGTTTAAATAGTTTAATGCATTTGTGGCATTTGTTACCTAACCTCGTCATGGATTGATTTTTCGCTTGTTCACGATTCTTGTACTTCTGATCTAATGTTGATCTAATTTTTGTATTGTATAAGAGAGTTAGGAAATGAAGGAATTAGACGAACTGTTAATAATTTTCTTAATGTTAATTAAAACATATTGATTTAACTTTTGTATTTTTTTAAAAAGTTAATAATTACATACTTATGAATATTAAAATTTGCTTTCTTTCGTATTACGTTTGCCAAACTCTTCTCTTCCATAAGTCCAATAAAGAACTACCAATAAAAGATTTCCGCGCACTCGAGTTGAGAGAAGTGGCCCCGCGTAGCGTAGTCGCTAACGCTTTCGCCTTCGGTGCGAGCGGTCCCGGGTTCGATTCCCGGTAGGGGCACTCGGTCGAAAAAGTGTAACACGCTCTTTCAAGTCGGCCGCCCTGAATGAGGTTTTGCTCATTCACACCAGGTAAATGCTGGGATGGTACCTAATTTATAGGTCCAGGCCGCTTCCTTCCTTCCCCAATCTTTTCTTCCTTTCCTTTTCCCGGATAGTGTGCCCCCTCAAAAGTGACGGGCTAAATGGCCTTACATGCTGAGAGACCAAAAATCTAAAAATCCTAAATCCTAATCGAGTTGAGGGAAAGATGTTAATACAGGGTATCTAAGACATTGAGTTTAGGAACTGTAGTATGCTGTATTTCTGGTATCACTTTTTTTTCGTCCCATTGTAAGCATTTAATCTGCACTAAAGAAAGTGGCGAAAGGAAAAAAAAGAACGATTTCAAAGTGAAAAATAATAGTTAAGTGTACATATATTGGTCATTTAGCCACTAGAAATGTGTTTGACATTTACACTTATTGCATAACTACAGTAGAAGTCCTGCTTTAAGTCTTTTTAATGGAATAGGCTCACTATGTACGTAATGCAGTCAATCATATCTAGTCTGGTCTACTTACCTTTGACTTGAAAAGTTATCAAATAAAAAGCATACTTAACTTTGGTTGAAACTTAAATTTACAAAATCTAATTGTTAATTCAGTTTTTGGAATTTTCAAATTTCAGTATTTCTAGTATGTAAAACAAAACCCAGTATAATACAAGGACTTCCACTACAGTATACACCTTGTGATATCTTGATTCGAACTTAGTACTCAGCGCCTAACATAATGGCTTTTTAATTTAACTCGCGCCCAAACGTCTGGCGCCCAAATGGCTTCGCGCCCAAACGTCCGTGCCCAAATGGCGGCGCCCAAACGTCACGTACCGCAAATAAATACATCATATTAGTACTACTTCCTGTCGGATCACCATCTCATAACACAGAATAAAAAGCAGTATTATGAAGTGTGTTAATACGACAGATGTATTTGTCAGTATTTCCAAAGTTCATGGTAAGAAAAGGAACTAGTACTTTTTAACAGTAAATCTTAGTAGCATAAACTCAAGGAAGTATACAATTGGAGGACATTGATAAAGTATTTAATTCTACATACAGTATATTTTCTTTACAAAAAAGAAAGAAAGTTAACGAAGATGACAAGAGTTCACTGAACCGTAGCGTCGGTACACGTTTTAAAATTTGGATGCTTCAGGTAGTACAAATTTTTGTTTTTCTTACAGTTATATGGAGTATAAAATTGACTCTTTTACTAACACTGGTTCAAGAAAATGATATACGTAAGGTGCCTTCTATTTCAATTCAAGCAGAGCATGTGCCATCTCAGATATTGTTGAAACATTTCTTTTTAATAGAAACTTTACATGTTTTTGAAGGGCCCATATTTTTTTGTTTTGTCGGAAAAAAAATTCTCGGCCATCAAAGACGAATAATACAATTTATGAATTGTAGAAAACATGTAAAATTGTCAACTTCGAAGCCCCATCATTCAACTATGGAGACAGGTACAGTTATAATTCTTGTTGTGGTGTGTACATAAGGATATAAATGAATTATATTTTACCATAGTTTGGTTTGCTCATGCCTTTTTTTTAAACATAAATTAACAAATGGACGTTAGTTTATCTGAAAAGTCGCGATTTTTTTTCGAGCACTTTCGGTTCGAATTTTAAAATTCTGCTTTCACGGTTAGTAAGAACTAGTAACTTGCTTTCCCAAAAGCATTTCGTATCGCTTCTGTCTGCAACAGTTTCCTCGCAAAAATTCGAGAAATTGTCGAATTTTCAAAATTTCATATTTTAAAACACCATATTTTAAAATTCTGAACTTTTGTCAGATGGTTCAACTTTACATGAATAATAAACACCAAATAGCATTCTCGACCAATGCTTCATGATTTAACTACAGTCTTGAAGTTGCAAAGTTTTGTTGATTTTGATGTTGCATTTGGAAACACTGGAAATAATAAAAGTCCAACAATTTGGTGATATTTGTGGTTCACATTCATTAAATAAAGATAATACATGTTTCTCGAAGTATCTATTGGTTTTTCCTACTTTTTATTAAAGAGGTGGTCTTAATTTCTGAAATGTGCCCCCCCCCCACTCGTACGTGACAAAAGGTGCATACGGATGCGCAAATCCGTACAACGGCCATCCAATAAATTCTGATGATCTACAGAGTCCTCAATTATCACCTCAGTGATGTTTTGGAATGCTCCAAAGTCCCAATAAGCCATTATAGTGATCGAAAATGGACAAAAAGTTAAAAAATTGAAACTTTTTCTGACGCGTTCCATCAAAGAAATTTACGAACTGTTTAAACAGAAAATCCCAGCACAAAAATGGGTCACTCGAAACTTTATAGTATTCGACCAAAGTGGGTCAGTCCGCAACCTCCGAAGGAGGTATGTATGTATGTGTGTACTGTGCGAATTTTAAGTTAGCTGCTACTCCGTTCCAACAAATCAAAGGTGCAGCCTATATTGAAGTTGTCATACTCATGAGTGTCCTATTTTCATCAGTATTATGCTCCGTAGAAAATGACAGCTGTCTTCAAGAATGTGGTGAATGTCCTAGAAGGAGTAAGTATGAAGTCTTTAATTATTGATCCTGATGAAAATGAGTGTTACGTATGTCATATGAGAAAACAATGATCTTACTAAAAAAAACTGTGCCATTTTCTGTCTTCGTATCGTACGCTACTGGTTTAACTGTAAGAACTGTAACTCATGACTACATCAAGAAAATTCAGAGAGAATTGATTACTAATAAAAAACATCGTGTAAAATTTCAAGACCAAACTCTATTTTACTGCACGTGGACTTTCCTGAAAACTGAACTGTTATTCTGCAAAGTGAAATTCAGAGTTATCATTGAAAAAATGAGCAAATCTCTATCTTTAAGGCAGTGGTATATTATTATGAAAGAACGGAGAGTTTTACTGTAATAAGCGATGACAAAACACATGATCCGGCTCATGTACCCATAGCCATAAACAAGACTCTAAAAATACTCGAAGAAAAACGATAAGTGTCTAGAATTTCACAAAAACCGTGTCAGTGATTTCTAATAGTGCTGTATCCCACTTTAAAAATTGCTTTCAGGTGTCGGATATGCAGACAGGTCCGATAAATCAGTGAAACTGGCCATGGCAAGGGTCCCTGCGATGGTATTGGGGTGATAATAAAGAATGTAGCAACGCGGCATAACCTTAGGCAAAAACACAAACACAGTATAAAAACTGCAAAAGAATTCGTATAGTGCAAGTATAAAACTCTGGGTATTACTCTCGTTTTGTTGCCAGGAACTGAAATTGACAATTTTCGAAGAAAGAAAAAAAATGCAAGAATGGGAAAGTATGCAACCGGTAAAGTATTCAACGAAGTCACCTTTCGCTCCTCGCAAAATAGCTAAGTTTTCACGGCAGTAACGGGTCACCATGAACTAATTTTATCCTTTCCCCAAAATCGAGCTTCAGCAATTCAAACTGTAGATTTAAGGAGTCTGCAAAAAGGAACTTTTGGTACATGCATATATGGATAACCAGTGGTGGATAGCAGAAATATTATCAATAAATCATGAATTACGTGCAGTTTATGCTTCCACAAGGACCATCAACAAGGTACAGGTTTCCAGAAGAGCAAACGAGAAGTAAAAATAAGTGTTTTGTAACTATCGACAATATGCTACGAGTTGTAACTGCACTAACGCCTATAGGAGCATTTGCACGGTTACTGCTATTAGCGAAGAAGACACTAAGCAAACAAATGACTGCTTCAGTATGGGGGAAAAAAGTGAAACTTTCTTTCCGAGGACCATTTGTGTATTTCGTGATCGTAATTTCCATCTCAGATTGCTTCGGTTTAAGAAAACACAGGAGTGGGAAGAGCCTCATTTTACTATTTCAGAGACCTTTTTGATCAAAATAATTTAAAAAAAAAATAAATACAATAAAGCAGTTAGGAAAAACATTTGTTCTTTATTTAATTAATGTGAACCACAATCATCATCGAATTGTTGCACTTTTATTGTTTCCAATGTTGCCAACTGCAACACCAAAACTAACGAAACTTCCCTAACTTCAGAAGTCTGTAGTTAATTCATGAAGCATTGGTCGAGAATGCTATCTGGTGTGTTTATTATTCATGTAAAGTTGAACCATCTGACAACATTTCAGAATTTTAAGATATGGTGTTTTCAAGAAAATGGCCACTTTTGAAAATTTGACAATTCCTCGAATTTTTTGAGACAAAATGGTTCACACAGAAGCGATACAAAATGTTTTCCGGAAAGCGGTAAGTAGGTCTTACCAGAAAAGAATTTTAAAATTTGAACCAGAAATGCTCGAAAACGAAAAATTCGCGAACTTCGACTTTTCAAATAAACTGAAGTTCATTTGTTAATTTATGTACAAAAAGATACGCATGCGCAAACCAAACTATAATAAAATATAGTTTATTTTTATCCCTATGTACATAGCACAAAAGAATTGTAACTCTACCTGTCACCATAGCTGAATGGTGGGGCTTCGAAGTTGACCATTTTCCATGTTTTCTACAATTCATAAATTGTACTCCCCGTCCTTGATGACCCATTACTTGGCGGGAATTTTTTTTTTGACAAAACAAAAAAATATGGGTCCCTTAAAAACACGTATAGTTTCTATAAAAAAGTTTCAACGATATCTGAGATGATGATGGTACAATTTTATATATATATATATATTTTGCCTGAGTTGAAATGGAAGGCACCATAAGCAATACATCTAACACTGAAATGAAATTTATTATTTTTCTTTTCTTTTTACAATCTAGAATTATTTCATGTAATGAGTGATGGAATGAGAATATGGGAAGAAATGAATAAATGAAATTCCCGAGAAAACCCATGGACTCTAAAACTCAAAGATTTCATTTCATTTTTTTTTATATGTTCTACACCACAGACTCGCATAGCTTGGGATCGAACCAGGAACCCTTCACACGAAAGATGAGCGAACTACACTGACCCACTGTCCTCTCTGTATTACATCTAAGGAACTACACGATTTCAAATGGACGACAAATCATAATACCGTTTTCAGCACTATGAAAACGAAGAGTTTTGTGGGTGTGATTTACATTGGTAGTTTGCAACACTGATTAAAATTATGTAACTGCGAGAACTCATAAACACCAGAAATTGTTTTGTTCTATTATGAAAGCAAACCTTCCATGTATCTTATTATCCCCGAGTGATTTGAGGTATCAAATTGCTGTAAATGGACTATGCATAACTCACTTCTGTAAGAAACGTGACTTACTTTGTAACTCCATTTTCCTATGAGTCACATTTCATATGAATATGTACCCTAGAGCTTCAATCAGCAGATAACTTACCTCTATAACTTGTGAAGGGAAGCACGGTGGCTAATCATCGCCTCCCTTAGCATCACAGGCACAATCGTGGGACGTTAAACTGTGGTTTCATTTAATTTTCATAACTATATCTTGTGAAGAGTTTGATAATACATGTGAATAATGTCAGTCCACGCTGCATCCTTTTTCAACATCTGTTACGGTTGTATATCTCGATTTATTAGGCCAACACATTGTCGAAGTTGTTGGCCTGTTACAATTACAGAAACCGAGACCATCCCAAAACTGTAACTTGTATTTCTCCCATCATTTTAGTTACGAAACTGTCGTTAAATTTTTCTCCAGAACCTCCTATCTTAAAGTTGAAAAGAGAGAACGCAGCTGTCCTATACACTAATTTCTATGATTAATATTTATGGTTAATTCTTATTGTTTTTCCACTTAAATGTATACAAGGTCATAACAACATTTGCTTTGCACAGTAAATTTGCAGTTTTTTTTTTTTTTTCGAGAAAAAAAAGATCCCTAAGTGAAATAGTGGAAAACTTACATTAACAAACAAATTATTGTTTTCAGATAGTTCTGCGTCTCTAAACATTTACAGGTCAATAACTTCAACAATTCAGATTTACAACCGTGACAGATGTTCAAAAAGTACCCACAGCGGACCGAAATTATTCACACGAATTAACACAACATCTTTACGAGATCCTTAGGAACGATATTTATAATTCACTGATACGTATTTTATATCATCCATCAGCATATGTTGCTGTATATGGTTTTATCACCTTTACGTCTATTAAAATTATAGATACGTGACAGGATGTGATACTTATCTATGCAGATTTTCGAAATCAATCTCTCTCTCTCAAAAAAAAAAAAAAAAAAAAAAAAAAAGCTTCCAATCCCTTGTTACTCTGTTACTATTTACTAGGAACCGTTACATTATGATTCGACACTAAGATACAGTTTTGTTCAAAAAATCTTGTACCCATCTTGCTTTCAGAGGTCCTACTTTAGCAACCGTATTTAATAAATTCTAACACATTGGGTCTAATAAAGATGTCGACTGGCCAAGGAAAATCCACACTCCTTTTGGTTTACTAATTTTCACTATAAAGCCAGGTTTACTAAGTAAGAATATAGGACTTTCCAAAGAACGGTAGTTGGCCAGATTTTTAAACAAGATTACCCGTTTATCTCACTTGCGTATTATTAGTAGAGATCTTCAAAATTTGGATATTTATAATACTTAGTTTGTAACATTGGATAATAAGTGCGATATCACAAGTTTTCTTTTAACATATAGCTTTAAAACATGTAATAATCTAATGTAGTCTCGTTTCAAAAAAAATACGTTATGTTAGATTAACAACACTAGTCTGGTGGTCTGAAGAGTGTAGCTATGTCAATTTCCCTCTGTCAATATTTGTACCGTACAAAATTTCAGAATTTTTACTCATTAGTTTAAGAGTTACGAGTTACAAAGGTGTTTCAGGATAAACGGCCCACTTAGTATGTAAAGCTATACCAAAGTTACCAGGACAAACAAGAAAACTGAAGAATTTATAATTACTGAGTGAATAAATATGTAAATAAAGAATAGTGTACTACAAAGCTGTAAACCTTAAAAGTGACAGATGAATGAATAACATGCTTTACATCACACCAATTTCTCTATAGGCGAAATTTAATGAAAAAAAAGAAAGCGTGACGACTGAGACTCGAACCCGACTCTCCGGCTTACTGTGCCAATGCATTATCCACTACACTACTGCGCTCCGTGAACAGCCACACATTCCCCCACTCTTAAAATGATCAGTGACTAGTCAGATAATATGAACTGTACTGCAACTCCTGTTGTGATTAGAAAACCCACGATCTAGCTACACTACAGAACCCACCTGATGGTTGAATTAGGAGCGAAAAGATGTATGCTACTCACTGCATAGCGGATAACACATTGGCGACGGACATCCAGTCGCAAATCTTTTACTGTTCCTGTATCACGTTATAAATTCTTTTGTCGGAAAAAGCATTCATATCAGAACAATCTTAAAAGAAAATAAAATGAAATTTCGGTTGAAAGTCTTGTGACTGACTTGTTACGAGGGACGGGGAGGGGATGAATGATAATTGCAAGTGAATGTTTGTGTGAAAATTCTGCAATGAGAAGAAACTGAGAGAAAACGAAACTCAAAAATCCCATGATAGAGGAAAAACGTAATTCACAGCGAAATTTGATTAGAAATTGTCAAGGTTAATAAAGAAGAAAGGGAAGAACTCACTGTAATAATCCACTACATCAGGATCCAAATCAAAAATAATCTGGAAGAGCATATAAAGTAGTACGTGGTGTAGCTCTCTCGCTTCACAATGTAAAAGTTCCAAGCTTCAATTCCCATAATCCAGTTTACTCGCAACTTTACTCCATTGTTACAGCAATGTAACACACATCTGTGGCTAGCGCGTGTGCCTTTGGTGCACATGTCCCGCGTTCGATTTACGGTGGGAAAGCATATAAATTTAATTTCTTCACAATCATTCATTTTCATTAATCATTCGTACTGTGAGACGTTAAATCAAAACATATACTTATTTCCTCACTCCATCCTCCTTGTAGTAGCCAAATACTTAATAGCTTCTGAATATTTCGGAAAGCCACTCGGTTATCCTTTATCAGCTGAAATATACCTGAGTACCTTTCCAAAGTAATTAAAAGATAT
The DNA here is from genome assembly GCF_964235325.1 of Thermobia domestica. Lineage (NCBI taxonomy): Eukaryota > Metazoa > Arthropoda > Insecta > Zygentoma > Lepismatidae > Thermobia > Thermobia domestica. The sequence goes on along the minus strand of NC_137456.1, from coordinate 243,889,145 downwards.
TAAGCACCTGACTACTATAAGGAGCAGAGAGGTACGTAAACTCTATTTTAATAGATCTTCCCTACGCTCTAGTTTCCAGTGTGGTACGAAAGAATTCGATAAAAGATGACAGATATTTCCTATTCCACATTTAACAGCACATTCATCTCTCTCATAGCCTCAAAGACTAGAAAGAATATTAAAACTTAACACGACTACGTAGTATTACATTACAATCAATAATATAGCAAATTCTTCCTCACATAAATTACAAATGACTATTGGGCATTCAATATTTGCAGAAAGGGTACGGTTCCGCCTGATTAGAGGAATATAATTTCCTAATTACTTATGCTTATGATTAATACCTTACAATTATTCCTATTCCAGTTGTATCTCGCTAATACGTTTAATTTCCTACTTTCATCATTCTTCACCAATTTACATTGCATTATTGGAAAAACAGTTTACTATTCATATGTTCACTGCTGCAAACTCTGTCGTGCTCTGAAATATCGAGAACAATTTTCATTCGTCTCCTTTTGATACCAAATCGTGCATACCGAAACCACCCTTTGGAGTACGAAACCAGTCAACTGCAGTGGAGCTCCGAAGGGGGTGACATGTTTTAGTGAACTATGTAGTGTTTTGCTAGAACCAACTTAGCACATTCTCTCCTCCTACTGCATCATACACTCTCTACGTTAGTTATAAGATAGTGGGCTTCAAACACTGAAATATTATTCTCTGTCAGTTTACCTAATATGACCTTACCACACGCCTTCATATAGTCAAACATTAAACTTCAATTCTTCTGTAATTAATCACAGTAAGCTAAAGACCTTCATTACCTTTTCTGTTTGTCACATGTTTAAATTTCATACAGGTTAATTCTTTCAATTTTTCCTTAAATTTTGTATTTTCTGGGGGGAGCTGCCTGCGAAACCGCAGAAAGTATTCGAGCTTATACCAATACAATCAGAAAATTATCATTTCTTATAGCAAACTGAAAAAAATAAATAAATAAATAAATAAATAAATAAAATAAAATAAAATAAAATAAAATAAATGTGATCCTCTCATAAAACTGGAAGAAAATATGTGATCCTTTTATGAAAAATATGTAGAATATAGTGTAAACCTATTCTTGTTAACTTTGCTTGAAGTTTGGTAGCTGGTATTTTATTTCATATAGATGTTGAATTATATGGTTTGATCACTTAAGTGGAAGTCTGTTAAACATCTCTAAAGCCAGAAATAAACTGAAATACACAAATTGTGATGCGTAACATTTTGTTTCACTACTAGCGAGCAAAGAATATATTAAGATGACCTAACTTAATCAGAAAAATAAATTCCTACAAAGCTTCAATTTTTATAGCCTATTATTTTTCTGATGATGCCCATAAAACGGGAACATATGGTTCAATCTTTTGCAAATAATTAAACATATCAAAAGCTTACATGTTAGTTTTCATAGATATAACTCTCATCCTGAACTAACAAATGTTGATGGTTACATTATGGCTTAACAAGGAGAAATGTAATTACTTTAATTAAATTTTCCAATAGGATTTTGAATATTCGTTGAGAACCTGTTAAGGGTTTCATTATGGTTTCAGAACAAGAAAAATTAAATTAAATTAAATGAGATCTTTCAGTTCAACTGCCCACGATTATGATCTTTAGGCTAAGGGAGACGATGATTAAGGCAAGTGAATGATGATGGAAGACTTCGTGGAAAGTGAAAGTAGGAGGAAACCGCAGAAAACCCACAGACACGATGTCCACGTATGTTGTCCACCAATCAAGAAAAAGAATTCTAATAACGTTTGTTATGTGTTCCAATGGCATTTTGGTTATAAAACGTGTTAAGAACGTTACTCATAGGCATGTTAAAATTGCTGATCGTATACATGTATTGCAAAAAAAAAAAAAAAAAAAAAGTATTTGATTTTGTACTATTACCATAGTCTGATCACTATTACCTACCTTGCACTGTAACTTGAACTGTTTCCCAAACCCTCAGCTACGTAAACAGCGTTACACTACTACAAGAATAATTCTTTATACAAAATAGCACCTTCATCCATCGAGACTAATTTACTCAATACTGGAACATAAAATTTGAAAAATACATAGGGTAAACTTTACAATGTCCACTCCGGTTTATATCCCTACGCAGACATGAGAAATTAATTTAAACAAAAGACTGCAAAATTCCCTAATCGTTAGCTAAACCGATCCTACTTATCCCTACCGTATTGTACTTGGTATCCTATCCTTCTTTATTATACCCATTTAAGTCAGTCCTACACTTATCGATGTGCAACTAGAGCGTGCATTCTAATGTTTACCCAATGCGTACTTGTAATACTATGGTGAATGAACTTTGGGATGTCATTTAATATCTCCCCCAACTCGTTTCATGGTTCCAGAACCGAGCACCTTGTTCCTGTCTAAATTGTGATAAAGGTAGAAGTACAAGGGCCCTGGGGGCTTCTTAACTCCCTTCGCTAACTGTCCCTAGCTCAGCTATATTTTGTAAAGTAACACACTGTAAATCTTACATTGCAAAATTTGGGGAGATACTAAATATCAGCCGAACTTTGCGTCATATCTTATCCTTAAAACCATACACTACGTAAAATATCGTGTGCTCGAAAACCGTAAACTTGAATACACATTCTGTGCAATTACCAGATCCGGGAAGATCATACGTGATAAATAACTGTACATATATCAAACTTCACTATTGTTTTGGTCAGTCTGATATTTATATTAACACCTTCGTACTCGAATTTGCTCATATATTAAACGGATAAGGAAAGCAATGCTACTACTTGCTGTGTTGATTACTGAAAGGCATATTTTAGATGCACACAGGAGTTCTGATGGTACAGAAAACGTCAAGTTTGGATGCTTTCTAACATTCTGCACTTCATAAACAAGATTCACAACAAGCATAGAAAGAAAGAAATTAAGACCTTCCTGTTTTGATTTGTACTATATATATCATAGAACACACAATTTTGGCACAAATTCTTAGGTATGATATTCATATTTTGAAGTAGCTACATTAATACTAACTACGCAAGCTACCGTATAGCTACCTAAACCTAGTAGTGTCCATCTTTACGATCCTTCCAGCGAAGCACTCCACAACTCAACGAAGGAGGATGCACTGTATTAAATCACATATTACTACGTTCAAAACACTCAAAACCGATCTACCGCAAAAAGTTCGCGAAAAAATCATAATAATAACTCTTTTCCGCGAAACATTGATCGTTTAGGAATCTCACGAAATCATCACATCTTACACGGGTTCACTGCATCCCGGTCACCCTATTTTACCTACGCACTTCACAGAACACTTGAACACACGAAATTATTACCTATATTATCCTATGTTGTTGCGCAATTTTTTAACCATACGAAAGGAAATGTTCAGGTTAGACGACGTTAAAAGTATTATTTTAGTAATATTGACAGCCAAGCCTTCCTCTTCTCCAACCCAAACGTCGCCATCTTTCTTCACGAATCGCAAACTCGAAGTCCCCGGATGAAAACGTAACTTCCTTTGGCAAGTTACAGAGAAGAAGCCAACATGGGTCGTATGCATGCACCTGGGTAATTATTACTTATTATATGTATTATTGTAATTACTTGTATTATAATTGATTTGTTATTATTTGTTTGTTCTTTTCTGTGCATATATCTAGCGTATATATAAAGTATTTGCATACTAATTAGAATAAATAAAGTATTTAATGTGTTTAGTCCTAGCATGCGGACAGAAAACGTGGATGAACCAATAGCAATTCATGTATGACTGCGCACAACGTGATCAAATGTTGATATAAATTGATATTTTCTTTCAATGTTTACAAAATACTATAATTTTATAAAATATAGAAGAAAATCATGTAGATAAGGTGTATTAAGACAACTCCAAACCGGTACTCGTTGCTTTCTTCCACGGCGCTTAAAAAGAAAACTCACGTTAGACCTACTATATTGTAAAGTGGCACATAGGGTTCTAAGGTTACTTCATTAAACAGACGAAAAAAGTTTATTTTTCTGCAGGGTAAAATTTCATGAGTAATACAACTTAATGGGAAGGGGGACCTGTGTTCTAGAATCTTGCTAAATATCTTCACTAAAAACTTACATTGTTGTCAAAATTAATCTGTTGTTTTACTGCTCAAGCTTTTTCAGTGACTAAGATTTAACTCATTGGGGTATTTCTTAAGTTTCGATGAGCCAACAGTAACAGTTACTAAGTTTTCACTACATTTTTTACTCAGTTCCGACAAGGAAGAACCTGGGCAGGAGCATAGTATAGACATACAAGTAATATGAATCGACAGATTTTTAATGCGGTTGAGATTCGCAAACCTGCCTACAACATTGTATTACAATATAAGAGAATTTTCTCTCTTGATAGCTTGCTAATGCTTTTTATCTCATCTGCGTACCAGTTGATATGACCTCGGTTTTGAAAACAGACGTTATGAACCTAATGTAGCATAGCCTTAGGTTTCAATTAGCTGTTTCAGGGGTTAAAGTTCCAAAGTTGGACGTCCGTTTCCAGCAAAATTTACAGGGAAGATATGGATAATTTGAGTAATATGCTCACGTATTTGAGCAGAAACTTGATGAACTTCGTAGCAATGGTTGGTCGATTTCATATTTGCGCCCCATTCAGCACCGAAGCTATATGAATCGTAAATTTATAGCGTAACGTGGAATTCGTAGCTTATAAACTCCACCGGCGAACAAACTCAGATCTCTCGTTTCAGAAGTGTGCAATGACCATTTAGCTATTGGAGTTCCTTGTAGCGACGGTGGGCATGCACATAATCGAAGTTACGGTTTGTTTACACATGAGATTTCTCGTACAACTACAGATATGTGTTATGATCAGGTAAAAAAATACCCGTACCTTTAAATTCTCTTCTGTATTTTCTTCAGGTAAGAGTTGATTTGGCGAGAATATTCATAACCATATCAGAAACGAGCCTTGCGGTTCTTCTAACCCCCTTCGCTCGCCCAGCTACTTTTTGTGAAGTAACATTGGATATCTTACATTTGTTACATTGGGGAGGAACTACGAGGCAATATGCACTTATGCCTTTCTTCACTTTTACGAAGCGTAGACGTAGTAGCTATACGTAATGCTTTGTACTGGGGCGTCGAGCGTAATTCTTTTATCATTGCAGCTTGCTTATATCGATATTGTGAGGTGTATATTTAGTGTGTTCAATAATCTTACTTACGTGAAAATTACACTACATCGATCATGTAAAATTATTCGGAATAGCCATTCCATTTCAAGACAATTTTCAAACCAATTCTACATTGCCTTCTCAGATTTGTATGCAATTTGATACAGGTCTTGCTAACACGTAAATGAGAAACCCTGATATCTTAAGTTGATACGTAAACTGGTTTCGAAAGTACAGATCCCCAAAGTTCTCGAAATTTGCCAAAAATTCCGTGAGATTTGTTCGATTAGCATTTGCGGCTAACCTGAAAGACCTAGGCCTAGGACTTCGTTATTTTAAAGTTTACGAAAAGAACTTTCCAGAAACCTAAGGTTCACTATAGATTTTTTTTTCTTACAAATGTTTCCGAAACGAATCGGAATTTCGAATTTTTCTCAGAAAGCCATATGAAAGTTAAAAAAAAAAAAACTATTATGAATATGTACCTAATGTTTTATAGTGAGATTAGCATTGGATCATTTGTTACAAGGGTTTTCACTTCCGAACGCGACAGGGTTTCAAAAAACCGGTTCAAAAATAAAGCCCACCCCATCTGGGCCCATGTTGTTTTTCCTCGAGATATTTCAATGTATTTGGGGTAAAAGTGTTAAAAGTGTTATGATTTATATTTCAACATTATCGTTGTCACAACTTGCAACAATTTTCTTTTCACTGCTGTTTTGAAAAAACGGCCGCCATTTTGAAATTGTGCGTCTGATCGCTGCTAAAATATATGGTGCTAATTTAGTGTGTTTCGTGCTTCTACTCTGAAAATTTCAATATAAAAGACCGAAAATTGCGCTTTGTAGCGTAGATACCCGCTATTTTGAAAAAAAAATGGCCGCCATTTTGAAATTTTACGTTGGTATGCCGCCAAAATCAATACAGGAAACTTGGTGTGTCTCGTGCCCTGGAACGCGAAAAATAGCTTTAATTTAGGTTCTTATTGTACAATGGTGGAAATAATAATTTTGTGACAGGATCATGCGTAAAAGTATTACTGGGTTAGTGAGCAAGCCACCGTTAATCCCTTTATAGTTAGTGACGACGCCAAGGGTGCGAGCATCTGGGTTTGAAAAAACCCACTCACCTGGGCCCATGTGGGTTTTTTCGGGTTTAATTGGGTTTTTCCGAAATATTTCAATGTCTTTAAGGTAAAAAAGTTAAAATATGATTTACATTTCAAGATTGTCATTGTCACAACTTGCAACAATTTTCTATTCACAACTTGCAACAATTTCATAAAATGGCCGCCTTTTTGAAATTTTATATTGGATATCCGAAAAAATTCTATACAGGAAATTTAGAACGTCTTATGCTTCTACCCTTAAAATTTCAACTTACAAAGTCCGAAAATTGCACCTTGTAGCATGGATACCCGCCATTTTGAAATTTTATGCCCCCAAAATACATAGTTAATTTAGTCTCTCGTATTTCTGCTCTGAAAATTTCAACTGAAAAGATCGAAAACTGCCCTTTGTAGCGTGGGTATCCGCTATTTTGAAAAAGAAAAGAAGAGAAAAAAGGCCGTCATTTTGTAATTTTACGTCGGTATGTCGCCAAAATCTATACAGAATATTTAGTGTGTCTTCAGCTTGATCCTGGAAATTTAAAAGACCGAAAGTTGAATACTGTGTGGTACAGGCAGACAAACTAACAAATGTATATCGAGTCATCACAGGAGCCTCAGTGACGTTCCCAAATATGAATACCGAAGAGCTATATTAATTTAAAACAAAAGACATAATTCATCAAAGTGTCTTACATGAAATAAATATTTTTCAACGTAAAATAAATGCTTTTATTGTTGAAGTTAACTTTCGGTGCTTTGTGCATTCAATTACGGGAATTTCCCGAGCGCTTGTTGCAAGACGGCTGTTTTCTGAAAATTAATGTAAAACAATTAACAAAGTAATTCATATTTTAATACATATAATTCATATTTTATAAAGTAAGTGTTTCAAAATGTCATAAATGAAATTAAGTATATTCCAGCGTAAAATAAATAACGGTAGTTTTATTGTTGAAGTATTCAGTTCCGATGCTTTGTGGGTTTAATTATGGGAATTTCCCGAACACTTCTTTCACAGCGGGTTTTCTCGGAAAATGCAGCTTGCATTACGGTACCTCAAAACTTCCATTAATGCTGAAGTTTGAATTCAGCACTTAAAATAGTAAGCATTACGTAGTCTTGGGAGCTCCGAGCATTAAGCTTCTTAATTTTGACAAGAATCTTTACGCTATTGTTGGTGTTGATTCTGCAGAATGCTTATTTGAAGGGTAGCAACAAATGCCTGAACTAAACTGTTGTTGTTGGAAAACCAAATTTTACTGAATACTTTTGTTACCGTCAAAGGTAAGAAATAATACTAATAGTTTTACTAATGTATTTACATATTTACTGTTAGCACCGGTACCTATGACCGACCTCAAACCCGTCAACGTATGAGGGATAACGTCCCTCGGCGGCGCCGAGTCAGGAAGCACACTATTCACGGAAAGTATTTCTAAAATATAAAATTGCTTATTTTACTTCAAATAGGCTATAAGTATAATCCACACATTAATTTGTTTTATAATTATCTCAAGGTAAGGTGAGTTTTTTATTCATTCATTCAATGCATTCAGAACTTTATAAAGGTCTTATGTTGAATGTTGTTGTCTACCTTAACGTGAAAGCATATAATTGACCCAAAGAAAATTCAAAATCTGATAAAAATAACTCAATGTGATCACCTTAGTTATACCAATAATATACTTAAAAAAAAGGTCAAAAACCCAGGTGGGTCCAGCTCTGACGATCACCCCCTAGTAACTACGTCTGCCCTCCCATACATGTTAATATATAGTAGTGTAGTACAAGTTATATAAAATTATGCTTTTCTGTGTACGAAAGAATAGGTGCCCCCAATATTTTGTTTGCCAGTCCCCATTCCTCCCCCAGGATATAAAAGCTGGCGCCGTTACTGTTTCTGGTGTACTATATAGCGGAAACAAAAATAGAGCATGTTGGTTGTGTTGTAATTTTGGGGTGTAACTCTAAGACTTTGTATTGCTTCCAGCAGAAACATAATCGTGTTCAATTGAGAAACCAGTTTAGACCTAAAAGGATATAGTACTGTTCTGATGGATCTAGTGCTCAGTGTAAGAACAAGAACTTTTAAAACTGATGTTTATATAAAGCTGATTTTGGAATGGAGTCTGAATGGCATTTCGCTATAACAGCTCATAGAAATGGGCCTTGTAATAGTCGGTCCAACTAAGCCTGCTGCATCCATATAATAATAGAATTCTTCATTCCAACAGCTTTGAGACTGGGCAGCGGGAAACTTGACTGTGGCTTGCGTTTTACATTTGTCAGTCAAGAAGAGTTCAACGCGTCAGTAACGTTCATACAGGATCGCTTCAACAAAACACAAGACAATAAAGTCATTTGATCGGGATCGAACCTGGGACCCATGCAGCATAGGTGAGCGATCTCCCGCGATCACATACCTGAGCTTGCTTACAGTGATCACTAAAAGGAAGTCATAAAAAAAAAGTAAACCGAAGTATCGTTTACGAAAGTTAATATTGCTGACTGTTTCGAAATGGTAATTTCGTCGGAAGTTCGCAATTCTTCTATTCGTAAGAATATTTAAGCTGAGGTTTTGTCTTTTACTTAATATGCATCCAATAGTATCTTGAAGCGAATTAATGCATATATAAAATTTATAAAAATTTAGAAATGTGTCCAGCTTCTGAAATTTCAGTAGGCTACAGTTTCAACAAGTCCTACTGTCTTCCTCAGTGTCTGTGGAATTCGTATTGTAACGTACATTCTATAACATAATGCCATCTTATACCATTTACTTGTACCACTTAGATGAAAAGATTCACTAGTTCAATGATTTTAATTTATTGTTCCTAACTTATGTATATAATTGGTGTTTTCGCGAGTAATTTAAAATAAAATTTATGCAATACCTTAAAATGTTCATAGCGTTAAGCAACAACGCACTTACACTTTAAGGTGTAGTATTTTTGAAAAAAGTTACTTTTAACATCCGAATGTGTCAGTGAAAATCAATTTTATGTAAACAATTCCGTAAGTTTCATGAGACAGGAGTAAAATAAGGAAAGGAAGCAGATTTTGAGAATACAGAGAAGGCATTACATAGAGTAGTTTAGTGGTTGTGTTTTTGTTTGAGAAGATCGATTAAATTTAATAACGTACAGTCTTGTTTAGAAAAACCTGGCCACCGACCTTTCTCTGAAAAGCTATGTACTCTTATCTACAGTTGAAACTGAATCAAATAAATGTTAATTTTCTTGGGCTATGAGATCTTTATTTTGAATCAAAGCAAGATATGTGGCCAGATTTTTTTAAACAAGAGTGTATATTTATTTGTGATAATTGAAAAATAAACATATTGCGTTCTTTGCATAATAATGTTCTTCGTTTTCAGTAAGGGTATATCCCAGTCTGCTCTCCCATACCGGCGAAGTGTTCCAACATGGCTTAAGCTTTCATCGGAGGATGTCAAGGAACAAATATTCAAGCTAGCAAAGAAGGGCTTAACGCCGTCACAGATTGGTAAGGTTTCCTTTTTCTCTCCAGCTGTACCATTTTTTGTGAACAAATTAGAACGTAGTTAATTACCAGTCTTCAGTATAAAAGGTAAAATAGTAAGAAATAATGGCTTAAATACCACTAAGTGCCTAGGCCTGCAAGGACTTTCTGAAATATTTAAATTAAGGGTGAAATTAGTATGTTACTATACCCACTGAGGGACATCCAGTAAATAAACTCCGATAGCTGATTAATATATTGAGTATCTACATCATTTTTTTTTTTTTTTTCATTGATTTATATGAGACAGTCTTCTCTTTTTGAAGTGAGGAGTTTCCTCATGGCTAAGCGGTTAGCGTTCGCGCCTTTGGCGTGGCAGACTCGGGTTCGATTCCTGGCGGGAACTCACGTGATTTAGATCCCACGTTAAACTGTACTTGTACGTTTTATATAGCCTTGTTGCTAAACGGGACGCTAAATCCAAACCCAAAACTTTTTAAAATAAACTATGATTTTAATATTTTCTTCTTCAGGTCTGTTTAGTAAATGTCCCTTGCATTTTCAAAATGTTATTAATGAACAATGACGACAAATTGTAAGAGATGATTCCTCATGGCTAAGTTCATGTGAACATGTGGGTCAAGCGTGTGTATTTGGCCTTTCAAAAGCGTGAAAAATTACATTACAGTATACCTCATTCCGAGCGCGATAAACCATTGCCGTCAAGGCTTACTTTTTGCGTACTTTGAAGCCACCTCACCATATAATATAAATCCAAACATATCTGTGAATTCTATCGGGAACATGTCTGGAAATTGTGTTCTGTGGGTAATCCCGTACGTTATTGCTGAAACATGCATTTTTGAATGGCTTTTAGATAGCCCTAGCTTTGAGCTGCTCAAAAAAAAAAAGGGGGGGAGATAAGCTGAAATATCACCCAAGACTTTAAGATAGTGTATGGATAAGCTTGTGTTTGACTCATATATATCATACAAGAAGGTATGCTTTAGGATAAACTAGAAAAATGGGGCACGGAAAACCATGTTCACGTGGCTCATGAAACAAGACGGTTATGTGTGTACTACCATGAGCAAAATAAATGACGCGTCTCTTTATTTTGAAGTTTTTTGAAAATATCTCCGTTTTCTTTATATGTTCGAAATCTCGGAAGGTTTCCCCAGCAGGACAGGTTAATAACAAACCCGTTTTTAATATTTGTGTTAGATATTAGCTTAAAATAAAGAAATTAGAAGCAAAAAACATTAAATCGACAGAAATCTCGAGAATTACCAACTCTGCTAAAGTGGGAAATTTTCAAGAACGCGAGGGAATTCTGCAGTTCAACACGATGCAGCGACATCTATGTCAGTGAGAGAAGCGTGGATTAGATCTACAAACGAAAATTTTAACGAAATATTTCTAGTATGTCTTATTATATGCATTATCAGCGAACTCCAAATATATGAATCTATGCTAAGTATTAACGTATAGATAGTGCAAATAGTGGAAATTACCTATGGAAAAAGACGAATTGTTAGCCCAATCGTAATGAAAAATCGTCTTTACTGTAGAACAGGTTCAGCTTACGTAAGAAAGTAAATAGCTCAGTTAGATAAAGCAACGATTTTGTATACCGAAGGTAGACGGTTCGAATCCCGTGAAGGGTTGTTGTCATTTTTATCACTAAGGTTGTTTTATTTATTTTTTATTTGGGAAAGAATCAAATTGTAACATATGTGTAAAACTCATGACGATACCAAAAAAAAAAGAGAGAAAATATCGTCGCATTTGCATTAGTGTCTCTAATTTTTGTTTGCAAACAGATTCGTAATTATTTCCCCTGTGCTCACTGATGCATAACGAATGTTTCCCAGTAAATGTTAATTCTAATTTGGGGAATTTTATAGTATCACAATTTCTCACTACATAGTCTTCTATCTACGTGTTTGGATATTTTGATAACAGATTTCCCTATTAAATGTTTAATTTTCTCTATAAATATTTGTCTTAAATTGAAATTGTTTTGAATTTACTACATAAGCAAAGTTGCCGGAAGGAGGAGAGCTCAAGTAATAGATATTCTACGTAAAAGCAACCTATTGTAGAATGATGATGCTTCTTACCTTCAGCACATAATCTTAACGTTAGAGAGTCAGAGAGAGAAAAATCCTGTTTTTCCTCCCCTATGACTACTCATCTTAAAGCTCTACCTATAATGATTCGTGTCACATAATTTCGGATCTCCAAAGACATTCATATTTATTATTATTATTTTATTATTATTATTATTATTATTATTATTATTCCTAAATATGCCACCATTACATAATGTTGTAACTTTAAAGTGCTTTCTTTAGTAATAATTTGAGCAACCACGTCACAAAATTTAAAATGTATGAGGGGGCACGACGTTTTATTTCCCCTCCTCTCTTTTCAGCACCCTCCAACACAAGGTATATAATTTCTGAGAAGCAGGGCAGACAAAATGAATAAGAAATATATTTAGAGCATCCTTTCCTCCTTCGTGAATGTAATATCACGTAGCATTTTTTATTCTACTGAAGACGACCCTAGGCCGTTATGGTTAGGTAACAAAAGAAATACCTAATATATTTATAGCGCCCCTTAACTGTAATATTACCTCTTCTTTATTTGTTCGAGGCTTCCCTACACAACCAAGGGTGACAAAAAGAATAGGAAAAGTGTCTAAAGATTACAAAAGACTTTATATTTTGTCAGAAACAAGGCAGTATATACACAACATTGCTTTCATTAACAAGTGTTTCACCCTTGAGTCGCTTATAAAATTAGGCAGAATAACTTTTGCCGATAATTGTTCTAGAGGGATTTGTCCAGGATGGTTTGGTGTCGAGCTAATAACGATGACTATGCTTATTTACATCACTGTTAAAGAAATAGCAAACTTTCTGAAAGGAACTTACTTAGGAAACAAATATTCCTTCTACTTCGCCAGAGCCCACTCTGAAAAATTGCATCTGGCGTTCTGAGTGAAAGTTCTATGGGACTATTAGAAAAATATATTCCCGTTTCCACGCTGATGGTAGAATTTCTTAAACCGTTATTGAATTACGTTCGAAGGGTAGGCGTAAATAGCGCCCCCGCAACAATGTGGCGTGGGGACCGCACAAGCTGCAAGGCCAAAAAGTATACAGAAAGTACGCAGGGGCGGAGCAGGCCAAATTTTCACACGGGCAAAGTGACTTTTTGGCGCCCTTCCCCTAGTAGTAGCCTATATTTTACATTTTATCATAGTGTTTTTAATAGTTTAAACCAGGAGCGTCATTTCAGATTTTGCTTTGGGGGGGAGGGGGGCGAGACCTCTTGATATAAGTAAAATTTCGCGTTTTTCACTGATTTACTACTATTCTAATGATAAAATCTATATACATCTCAAACTCAGGGGGGGCAAATGCCCCTCCCTGCCCTCCCTAAATGACGCCCCTGTTTTAAACCCATTTTCAAAAAGAAATCCTTACCTAGGAAAACTTCACAAAGAATATGGCCCGCTATAAACAATACCAACTCCACCCCCCCTGTTCTAGTGGCTAGCACGCCTGCCTTCTGTGGTACCGGGTCCAATTCCCGGTGGATTACTGTTGAACGATAAAAGTGGTTCGGATTCCACTATAATTAGTATCCACATCTCCCTTGCCCATTAAGGCATAACCGTGGAACGCTAAACTCAAGCAAACAAACAAACAATACTTAATTCCCGGCACTCTTTATTCTACATGCCATCTCTCAATTTTTCGATACAGCCCCCTTAGTACTATGAAACTCTCTTCTTCCATAGTGAAATGGAAAAAGATCATATAATTGCCACTACTTTACAAGAATATAAACCAAAAACGTCAGTAGAAAGCACATTATAAAATTTACTTTTTGAGGCTCGTTTTGGTGCCCCTCTTTCTCTGGCGCCCCGGGCAGTCGCCCGGCCCTTAGTCCGCCCTTGAAAGTACGGACGCATAACTAAGGACTGCGGAGGAGAGGTTAACCTTCATGTTATGCCACTGGTTTGACGTGTTTGAAATGTTCAGTAAGTGATCGGTTAGTGAAATAATTTCGACAGTTACTGATGTTTAAAGTTTAGTTAAGACAAAGCTACCTAATCAAATACATTTGATATCGGGATGTCACAATTTGATTTTTCCTCACATAAAAAAGATAAACACAATAGTAATAAAAACTCTTACTCGTACTGGGCTCCTAACTAACTAACAACCTAATTCTTACAGACTAGTTGCTCTGACCAACTGAGTTTCGATTTCTTACGCGAAAGAAGTCTGTTATATTAAGAGGCATGCTTTTCATTATCAAAACTGTTCGAAGTAATACGAACATGGCTTAAGAACAGAGACGGAACTGAATTACCACTCGATTGACCTTGAGGGCAAATCACCAAAGCGTATCTATAAACGTAAGTTCAGCATGCATTTCTTTGGAGGTGTGTTCAGTATTCCTATCTGCCAGTCATGCTTGTTCGTAGGAGTAATATGTTACAAACCTGACCTTTCGATACAGCACAATAGCAAAAGAATAAAAGGGAAGGAATTCTTGCCCTTGTGAACGTTGGATACCACCATGTGCAATAAAACTGTCGCGTCTCCTTGAAGTGATATTTTATCGAAAATAACTCGTTTTCCTTTATATAGTCTATCCGAAGTTTTTGAGGGTTTCAAAATGAGGAAATGTTACTGACAAACAAGGACGCATTTAGGGGTGGGTCCAGGGGGTCCGGACCCCCTCTGAAACCCCAACTTTTCTGTAAATTTAGCCTAATTTTGGGGATTATCTTTTAAAATTTTATTATAATTTATCCTAATATTGAAGTCGGACCCCTCCCGAAATAAATTAATGCATACGTGTCTCTGACAATTTTCAATATATTCGTTAAATAATAAAGTAAAATAACTAAATTAGGAGCAAAAAGCTTTAATAATAATAATAATAATAATAATAATAATAATAATTGAAGCGAGCTTAACGAGTTTCAGCCGTACGACTCAACCAACGTTTGGGGGTGCCTGTTCGTTCGTCTGCTCCTCTCATAAAAGACATTTCATTTTAATGAAACTAGTAAGTGCCTTCTTTTAGCTCTGCGGAGTAACTATTGCTTGGAATATGAATCTGCAAAACATAAGAGGTAAAATTAACCAAATGGTGCAAGTTTCCACTTATATATATAAAACAATTTTGCAATATCAACTACGTGAATCTTGTCCCATAAAGAAGCCGAAACCCCTACACCGAAGAGCCCTCCGAGATTTGATCATTGTCCACACGGACTGAAATTGTCATTTGAAGCCAAGACTTTAATATGAAGCCAATAATTTCTTTAAAATAGACGGAAAATTCGGAAGTTATAAGCATTTTCATATTTTTGCCTTTTCCCATAAGGGAGCCGTAGCCCCTATACTGAAGAGCCCCCCCCCCCCTCCCGGAGATTTGATCATTGTCCACTCGGACTGAATTTGTCATTTGGAACCAACACTTTAATACGAAGCAAAATATTTCTTTAAAATAGACGAAAAATTCGAAAGTTATAAACATGTTAATAATTTTGCCTTTTCTCATAAGGGGGCCGTATTAGCCTACACTGAAGAGCCCCACGAGATTTGATCATTGACCACTTGGACTGAAATTCTCATTTGAAACCAAAACTTTAATATGAAGCCAAAAATTAAACTTTTACATCAATTTAAACTGACTGGGTTCCGGTTCCCCCCACTATTGTTTAGTTTAGTTAAGTGGTAATTTGTGACAGCTTCACGTCATCAAAAGAATGTTTCACTTCCCCTCCCCTCCCCAGGAGTTCGTGCTGGATCCACCACTGGAATCAATAGACACTCTTCCTATTCTTTTTGTCACCCTTGATTGTGTAGGGGCTCCCTCGTACAAATAAAGCAAGCGGTAATATTACAATCAAGGGGCGCTATATATTAGGTATTTTTTTAGTTACCTACCCCTAACCGCACAGGGCCATCTTTCGTAGAATAAAAAATATAACGTGATATTCCAATCATGAAAAGGGAGAGGATGCTGTAAATATATTTCTTATTCATTTTGTCTGTCCTGCTTATCAAAAATTACTTTCTGTTGGAAGGGTACTGAAATGAGAGGGGCAAAATAAAAAGTCGTACCCCCTCCTACATGGTTGCTCAAATAAGTACTAAAGAAAGCATTTTAAACTAAGATATTTAAGATTTAAACTAGGAAACTAAGATATCCTTACATTATGTAAGGATGGCATATTCAGGATTATTATTATTTGAATGTTTTTGTAGCACCGAAATTTTGTGAGACGAACAATGATATGTAGAGGTTTAAGATGGGTGGTCATAGAGGAGGAAAAACAGGATTTTTCTCTGTCTGACTCTCTAACGTAAAGATTATGTGCTGGAGGTAAGAAGCATCATCATTCTACAATAGGTTGCTTTTACGTAGAATATCAATTACTTGAGTTCTCCTCCTTGGGTCTACTTACCTTATGTAGTAAATTCAAAACAATTTCAATTCAATACAAATACATTGTAAAACTTTTCCGTAATTAAACATCTAGGGAAAATTAAACATTTAATAGGGACATCTGTTATCAAAATATCCAAACACGTAGATAGAAGACTATCTAGTGAGAAATATTGTGAAACTTTATAAAATTCTCCAAATTAGAATTAACATTTACTGGGAAACATTCGTTATGCGCCAGCGAGCATATGGTGAGCAGTGAGCACAGGGGAAATAATTACGAAACTGTTTGCAAACAAAATTAGGGACGCTAATGCAAGTGCGACAACGGCATTTTTTCTTTTTTTGGTATCGTCATGAGTTTTACACATATGTTACAATTTGATTCTTTCCCACAAAAAAATAAATAAAATAACCGTAGTGTAGTGATAAAAATGACAACGGCATTTCCATGGGATCGAACGCGCTACCTTCAGCATACAGACTCGTTGCTTTAACTAACTGAGCTGTTTGCTTTTTACGTGAACTGAGCCTGTTCCGGTAAAGACGATATTTCATTACGATCGTCCTACCAATTCGTCCTTTTCCATAGATAATTTCCACTATTTGCTCTATCTTTATGTTAATATTTAGCATATATTCATATATTTGGAGTTTGCAGATAATGCATATAATAAGACATACTAGAAATATTCGTTAAAAGTTTAGTTTGTAGATTTAATCCACATTTCTCTCAATGACATAGATGTCGCTGCTTCGTGTTGAAATGCAGAATTCCCTCGTGTTCTTGAAAATTTCCCACTTTAGCAGAGTTGGTAATTCTCGAGATTTCTGTCGATTTAATGTTTTTTGCTTCTAATTTTTTTATTTTAAGCTAATATCTAACACAAATATTAAAAACGGGTTTGTTATTAACCTGTCCTGCTGGGGAAACCTTCCGAAATTTCGAACATATAAAGAAAACGGAGATATTTTCAAAAAACTTCAAAATAAAGAGACGCGTCATTTATTTTGCTCATGGTAGTACCTCTCGAAGTGCTCACAAACAGGCAAGGCAACAACAATGGTTGTTCTTTAATATGGCGTATGATCACCTCGAACAGCCAACACAGCCTCGCACCTGCATGGCATGGATTCATTCAGATTATCGATGAATTCTTGGGGGATGATGCCACTCATCCAGAAGAGCAACTTCCAGCTCTGGAATGATTGTTGGAGGTACTGGCCTAGCGCAATTCGTCTGCCAAGCATATCCCAGACATGCTCAATTGGATTTAGATCCGGAGACAATGATGGCTACTTCGTCCGAGCGATTCCCTCAGCTTCCAGCATCTCAGCCACTAACCGAGCTCATCCATGAAAAGGAACGAATCACCAATGACACCAGCACAAGGAGGAACAAGAGGTTGCAGGATCTCATCCCTATACCTGAGAGCCGTCAAAGGTCCATTTCGGATGATGTGAGGCTCAGTACGCCCACCAATGCTGATTCCTGCCCACACCACCATGATACCGGGATCTTTGTCGCACAAACATGGGATGTGTCGTGTTCCACACTCTCTTCAGATGAAAACACGTCGATTATCAGGCTCCACATGGAATCGACATTCGTCAAAGAACAAAGCATTGCCCCATTCAGTGCGTCCCCACCCACTATGTTCCTCAGCACACACCATAAGCTTACGTGCGTAGAGACCACCTTCTCGAGGGCGATTGCGGACCGTTTAAGTGGATATTGTGCGTCCTGTTGCTGTTTGGAAGGCTCGCTGGAGCAGAGTTGCATTCTGACGCCGGTTTGGACGGGCTGTTAACAAGAGATAATGATCGTCTCTGGCAGTGGTTGCTAGTGGACGACTCGGTCCTGGTCTTCTTCGAACACTTCCAGTTGTTTGAAATTGATTCCACAATCAGGAAATCACACTTTGTGCCACTCCTATGGCATCTGCCACCTCCCGCTGTGACTAACCAGCTTACAACCTGCCGATAGCTCGCCATGCCAGCGATTTTGACAAATCACGTTGTTGGGCCATTTCACTACTTGGATTTGAGTTGATATTTGGTTTAACATCAAGTTCAGCAGCGAGGCTATATGAGACGTGGACCTACTGATTAACGTGGAATCCGAACCACAAGAGCTCCCGCCGGTAATCGAACCCGGGTCTCCCACTACGTGGATTTGTGTCGTACTAAATACTCATAATGAGAACAGAGGTATCCTGCAGCTGGAAGTGTTGGCAGCGCTACGTCACCGATCATGTGCACGGTTGTTTGAAATGGTCCGTTTGCAAGTTGTGCCGTCATGCTAGTCGATTTTAATCCGAACTGGACCAGATATAGTGTTGTCTTTTTTTTTTTTTTTTTTTTTTTTTTTTTTTTTTTTTTTTTTTTTTTTTTTTGACCAGTGTATATACTTTTCTCCATAGGCCTTTTATGTGAGGAATCAGGTTTTAACAGTTTGTGGTGTCCTTAACACCTTCTATGTAAATATAATATCACTTAAATTAGATTTATTATTATAGATATTAAAAATATATATGTACTTTTCAACCAATTAAAATCCTTGCTTATTTGGAGAAAATAAAGTATACTTCCTTATATAAATCAGTGAGCTAAAAACAAAGATCGTGGAAATAAGGACAAGATACTGATAAGTAGTTTTTATTGCTATTTTTTATAGACTGAGTAAGGTAATTTTCG
Source organism: Thermobia domestica (assembly GCF_964235325.1). NCBI lineage: Eukaryota > Metazoa > Arthropoda > Insecta > Zygentoma > Lepismatidae > Thermobia > Thermobia domestica. The sequence goes on along the minus strand of NC_137456.1, from coordinate 243,870,161 downwards.
ATTTAGTTTCCGCCTTTGTTCGCCTAAGCACTTATCTTACCAATACACTAGTTTTGTATTCCTTCGTGTAGAAAAAAGTCGTCTGTTTAACACCTTTGACCTACGCCGTGCGGAACTTTCAATTATTCAGGAGGAATTCAAAATGCTTGAACATATGACAGTAGCTTCGTGTAAAATTGAGGCGTAGAAGATTGATTGAAATTCTCAACCTGTACGTTCACTATCATTATTGATTGATTTGGAAGCAGGGTTGGTAAAAACCATGGTTTTTATTTAAAAAAAAAAACAAATAAACCGGTTTTTTGGTTTAAACCAGGTTTTTATGGTTTAAATAATTTACTCTATATATTCATATCATATATGGACAGAAATAAGTTTGTTTCGCCTTGATGTTATTATGCGACAACCGAGTTATGCTGGAAGGGGTCACATAAGCTTAAAGCGGAATAAAAACCGCTTCTCGAGTTACATCCGAGAGAAATTGTCCTCCATTTGAACTCGGAACCAGGACTAATTGGCCACAAATGCGATACGTCTGCCGACTCACTCTCGAAGGAATCCTGATTAAAAAACCTTGTACTGATCTTTACATGCTTCTTAATATAACTGTCAAGAGTCATTTCAGAAGGACAAAAAGATAAACAGTTGCACAAGTGAAACCATTACACAGAATTACATATGAACAATTTCAAAGTAGTACGGAGTACAGAAGAACTAATTTAGTTCAAGTTAGTTAATAACGACTTTTATTGGTCCAAATTAAAGAAATACACCGACTTAATCTGCATATCAATAAGAAGAGTGAATAAAGATACGAATTATTTGAGTCCACTTTGGCTCAGACTCATTTATACATAAATAGATACCAAAGATACTTATTTCACTAAAGGCCTCTCGTGAGATCTGTATGACCCCCCCCACCACCACCACCACACACACACACACACACACAAAAGTACGGCATTTCGATGTATTTTATCAATAATAAACATTGAAACGAAACAATGTTTAGAATTTTTCTTCGACTGCAATTACATAACAATAATAACTACAAAAAATCACAAAATAAACATTTATAAACTTATAAAAAAAAAAGTTGCTTTTGTAGTATAATCTTTTTGAGTAATGAATGGGGAATTTAGGTCTGGATATAATACGAATAATATACGGGAGTGAAACGTGATAACCCACAAATGTGTGTTCATCAAGATTTTACAAACACTTACACTTTTACGAACATTTTTTGTTTTTTGGTTTAAACCAGTTGGTTTTTTTGAAAAAACCAGCTGGTTTAAACCAGCCAACCCTGTTTGGAAGTAGTGTCTCTTTTAGCACCGGAACTATATAATGCGTGCACCGACAACCTAACGTAAAATCCTAACCAAATGAGGTCCCACCGGCAATTGAACCTGAGTCTCCCGGTTCACTATCATAAACACTACTTTGGACCCACCTGTAAATCCGAGCATGTCTGAGATTTATAGGTAATCCCTTGCGTCCAGTCCGTCAATTAACTGCTGCATCCATCTCCGTACCATTATATCATCTTACAAGTTTTCCGTAAATTCACAAATCTGAAGGTGAATTTCAGCCGGGTTAATATTCCCTCACGTTAAAGAAGCTAATTACAGGGTGCAATGTTCCTTTTGAAGTTATCAATTTTCTTAACTTAAACATGTAACAGTTTTTACATTCTTTTTAAATGTCTTAAACTGATTTTACTAACGAACCAAATACAGTAAAACCTCCCTTAACGGACACCTATAATACGGACAGATTCTTTTGTCCCGACAGAAATATATGTTCTCTTATGGAACAAAATCCTCCCTTTTACGGATACTCTCAGATACGGACGCGGACAGTCTTTTTTTTTTTTTTTCGAACGTTTCAATAACGTCTTCATAACGGACATGAATTATTCTCGGTTCTGCCATATATTACAGTAAGCAGAAAAGTATTTTCCCCACAAGTGTATCAATCATGAGTTTAGAACCATCAAACAAAACAACTTGTAAGCTGAACTTGAATTTTTTTTTTTCCGCAGTAAACTGCTTTCTGGTGGAAACCCTAAAAAGCCAATAAGCAATAACGCTCATCCAGGATCAGTCATATGGCCAAGAATTCTATGTGATAGATCTCTTCCCTAAAAAATTTAGTCCATTTTCCCCTGGGCCTTGCATCTTTCCCGACAATTTCATAGATAACAAAACAAACATTAGTTCGAACGAGCAATGTTTTTTTAAAGCAACATTTTTCTTTTAATTATAATACTGGAACAAGTCTGGGTTGGAGTTTTCCCGGCTTGTTTTTCACTTTCTCTAAGAGGATATTCTTTGTGATTGAGGTTGAGTCAATAAACATATGCACTCCCAGTAATTTGCTTTTTCATCCATTCCGCCATCGAAGATACCGCACCAGTACACACACACACATGTTTCTTCCGCAACCGTACTGAGGATTATCAGAGGACACTTGCTAATGAGTTTTATTGCCCTTATAGAGGAAAACGCATGCCTTTTTCGGTTTAGAGTTTAGCCGGTTAGTTAGTTCCTAACTCATTTTTAAGAAGATTCTGAGTTTTTGAAATAAATTAAAAACGCTTCCCCTCACGGTTTCCCCTAACATGTATATTTTATAGTATATGAATATATTAACACATTCCCCAGCAATAATATTATGTAACAAATTAATTTTTCCTTCATTCCGCCAAGTAATTCAAATGCGCACTAAATAGAGTATTTTCATATTGAATTTTATATGGGATAAAGATTCATGTCCCATTCGTGTCCGTTATTCAGAGGTTTCACTGTAGTAAGGTTCATCTGTGCATAATCGTTTTGTCAGTTACAATGACAATGTTTGGAAACAGAACTTGGTTTCAGTATGTCTGCCGTACCATTTTAGATCTTGAGCAATCCCTTAATTACAGTTTGATAATTTTACTCAATTTTTCTTAGTTTTAGAGGCATACAATTGGGAAGAGGCATGGCAGATATAGGAAATGAATCACAGACATGCCAGATTGACTTCGTAGTCTAGGAGAAAAATATGCATTTCCTTTTTGGAAGTTTTGCTCTGTCTTATAAAGATATCTTCATGCATAAGACTTACAAGGAAAATTATTATTGATAAGGTTATAACTGAATTTATATCAGCAAATCCTCTATAGTTGCGAATTCAATGGTGCACAAAAGTGAAGGAAAAAAATACTGTACCTTATTTCAGAACCGAGTCTCTGGCTTGCTGAGCTCCTCCGTGGCTAAGCGGTTAGCGTACGCGCCTTTGGCGCGGGAGACCCGGGTTCGATTCCCGGCGGGAGCTCATGTGGTTCGGATTCCACGTTAATCAGTAGGTCCACGTCTCATATAGCCTCGCTGCTGAACGGGACGTTAAACTCCAAATCAACTCTCTGGCTTGCTGTTGTGTTAGTGCTTTTAACCACCTCAATAACCTTTTTTAAATGTATTATTTCGAGAAATCTATTAGATTCGAACTATGTGTCTTTGAAACTAACGTGACGTTTACGTACCAACCTGTTTCAAATTTGCGACCATATTCGGTGAGATACTGGGTGACATCAATAAAACGGAGAAGTTACTCATTACGCCCAATTTTGAAGTAGTTACTCGCATTGGTATCAATAAAAAGAGAACTGAGCACTAGTCGTCTCGGCTGACCTCGGAGAAGCCGCGCCCTTTTGAAGTAACCACACCTCTATTCTCGAGCCGAGTAACTACTCTGGGTTTGATATCAATAAAAATCAAAGACTCCTCTGTGATGCTAGTAACTTCTCCAAATTTGTGGAGCAAGCTAAATAGGTGACTCCGTGTGAAATATGGCAGAGTATATGATTGTTTTACTACGTAGAAAAACTTATAAACTGCATAGAAATGTTGGAAATGGAGATTACAAAAAGCATTATAAGTTTATGAAAGAAAATGTAGTGATTAGCACAACATTTTTTAAGGAGAATCAACCGAAATTCGGGGTGGTGGACTACGTAATGATGAAAAGATGCGGGTTTTTTCAAGGGCGCCGATCCTGTGAGGGCCCGGGCCCCCCAAATCTCATGTGGGCCCCCTATTGTATTTATGAATATACAATATTTGGCATAATTAGAGTGCAATTTGTCTTAAAATCCTGATATATATATATATACCTTCTGCATCTGAATGCCCTCCCCCCCCAATTTACAGAGAAATCGGTGCCCTTGGTTTTCTTGCGTTACGTGAGTGATCCGGGATTCCAGGTCGGAATGTCAGGGGATTCTGGTGTGGCTCAAAGTACTGTCTATGACTACCTGAAAATGGATTGTTTCCGGAAGTGTGCGTAATATACAAACAGCAAAGGCAGAGTGACAAGAACAATATGCATTTCCGGGTGATATCGGAGCACTTGACTATACACAAGTGGCATTAAAGAAACCTAGTATTTTGGAGAGTAATACGTTAATAGGAAGAGCTATTTCGTGGCTAAGCGGTTAGCGTACATGCCTTTGGCATAGGAGACCCGCGTTCGATTCCCGGCAGGAGCTCATGGGTTTGGATTCCACGTTAATCAGTGGGTTCTGTCTCATATAGGCACGCTACTAAAAAGGACGTTAAACTAATAATCAACTCAACTCAACGTTGAAAGAAAGGGTGTATACATGAGAATGTATTTTGTTTATGTCAAGGCGAAAGGGGACACGTATGGTGTGGAAAACGCAATCAGATGGACGTGATTTATGACGTGGGTGGCTGGACTTTTTTAAAAAGAAAACAAAGGAGCCAAGTGTCTGATTTCGTTCTTAAAGCCAAACAATCTACAAAGACCTTGGACAACACGTGATATGCGCTTGTTGTGTTAATCTTGATATTGCTGGATTCCAATCAACATCCATCCGCTCAAATAGGTTCATTCCCATGGTTTCAGTATTACTTTCTTCTTTCCCGTTTTTTATTTATTTTTTCTTCTTTTTTATTTTTGTTTTATTCTCGCTCGAATATTAAAGATTCTCTTTTGAATTTGTGTCTCAGTCGTAGATGTATTTGATATTTCGTTGCATTTCACTGTAATTACCTTCAAAGTTTCGGCTTTCATTCGTTTACTTTCTGGTAGCTGTGACTTTGAAAGTACCACTGGAAACTCTTTTACAATATCCACAAATGCACTTTGATTGAAGCTATCGTTGCTACTTGCCCGTTTCATGGCTTTTAAGATACTACGCCATAGGTTAAAAACAACGAAATGACTGCGCGATGAATGGGAGAAATGAGTAATCACTTCTTTTATTGATACGACTCAGTGCTACGTGCAGAGGAAGCGCGAGTAAACGTTCATAAATCTGGAGCAGACTAGACCTGAGTAGTGGCTTGTTTTATTGATACGAAATTGAGAGAGGAGATTACTCCAGGTGTAGTTACTCCGATTCTCGAGTAGGACTTCTCAGGAGTAGTTACTTATTTTTATTAATATCACCCACTATCTTCGTGTGTCGGATTCTGAAAAATGAAAATGTCTACCTTTTCTTTTGTTGAGGATCCTCCTTGCTTTTTCTTTTTCTTAGTTATTGAGAAAAGTTTTAACGATGCGCATTACTAGACTTTGTCCCATGCTATCAGAAACTAAAGAAATGTTCATGATGCTTATCTGTGATTTAAGACTGTAAGAATGTCAATGGAATGTTTATTCTTGTTATTAGTAATATTGTAATTAGGTATTCTTTGGTTTTGATGTAGCACACGTACATCAGCGACTCACAATAACTGCCCATACTTAGCTATTTACTTAAAGTAAACATCTTCGTTTATTTTTGTTCCAAGAATTCCAAGAACCTAAGGCACACTAGCTTTCCGTTTGCCACACTCCTACGGCAGTAGACTGCAGTTATTAATTAGACACTGCGATCGCTTGTCCAGATACGAGCGAGCTAAATCTGTGGTATGTTGTCATTCACGCGTGGATAATAAGCAGTGGAAAAAAATAACGAATTGCTTCTTAAATTGTGAAATTGCAGTCTTCCCGAAAATATGTAAATCGCAAAACCTGGCATTTTGCAGTTACTTCCGGGATTTAAAATGAAAGGACATAAATATTCTGAAATGTAGTTCTAAAATCGTAATAAAATATTGCAATACATGATACATATAAACTGTATATGTTAATTTTGTGGAAGTTAATCCAGTTTTCTTACCTGGTTATGTTAACATCAATAGTATCATCGTCGTCTTAGTCTAAAACCCCAAAGCAGAACGTTTTTCTATTTTCTGCTACGACTTACAAAAACTCTAAAAACTTTCTACAGGTATTTTAGTAATGGCGTAGTAAAATTATAACCAAATTTTCATTTACATAAAAGCTTTTTTTTTTTTTTTACTTGGCTTCTTATTTATGCAGAAATACAGGGAGCTTACAGGACTGTGTAATAACTGGAATAAGTAAGAGATTCCCACATATATTTCGCTCCTCTGAAGTTTATCGATATATTATGACTGTTGAACGTTGAATTGTTCTGAATCGTGCTTTATTTAGGGGGGGGGGGGATTTTTCTGCAACCGTGATTTTTATTTACAGAGTAAACTATCTTTCTGAGACAGTGATTGTCGTCTAGAGGCAACCTTTCTGCGACATTGTCGCCTGTTGTTCTGCTTTGGGTGTCTAAAGTACTTCTGTATATGGTGTAGAATTGCTGACAAAAATTGTATTATGAGGTCTATATTCTTGAACTGAAGGAAATGTTTCTTGAATGAATAAGTTATGTTTTTAAAACATTGACAAAAGGAAAACATACTACCGAAATTATTAAAAACAAAACTTAAAAATCTTGAATTTGGAAGTTAAATTGTTGATTGTGTAGTTCGATATTTTTAATAATTCTCTGTTTCCTTGCATATGTATGAAATTAAAAATGCTGTGATGGTATTTTATTACGTTATAGGTGTTATCCTTCGAGATTCCCATGGAGTAGCACAAGTACGATTTGTTACCGGCAACAAAATTCTTCGAATAATGAAAGCAATGGGTCTTGCTCCAGATCTGCCGGAAGATTTGTATTACTTGATCAAGAAAGCTGTGGCTATTCGCAAGCATCTTGAAAGAAACAGGTAAAATAACATTCACTTGCTATCACGGAATGAACAGTTAATTGTTATTACTAGTTTCTGTTTTGCACGTTGAAGTGTTCGTGGATTCTGTTCAAATTTTCAGTAAGAATATGTAAGTGATCGTACCGAAGAATGTACGGTTTCACAAGGAGAATAAGAATGCAACAAGGCAACAGTACTGAAAAGCATTGTAGTTAGGAAGTTGGCTAACAATTTAACAAAATTCAATTTAAATTAACGATGCATTACAATGAACTTTTAATATGCAGAGTACTTTATGAAAATAGTTAATGTAATTTGAGAATATTAACATATGTCCTTATGTCAGAACAACGTACAAAATTCCTATTAGGTTTATATATCTAAACAGAGTAAATTATGCATTTTTAATTGCACATTTAAAAAGTGGTAGTGTGAATCTACCTTGTTTACTTCGTCTTGAAGTTTTCCTAGACGGTTTCAGTCACTTATAGCGTAACCTTTCCAACAGGTGAAAGTAATTACAGTTAGAGTGTATAAAATAGTTTTTAGTTCTCAAGTGTGCGGAATTACTAATACTTTCGTTAGTTTTGTGTAATATTATGTTACATGTAAAATTATTTATTTTTTTTTTTAAATGTCTCAGTAGTAGTTCATTAAGGAATTGAATATGCTGATTATAGTGTAATAGAATAAGCTCCTTTTTCTGGTCAGCGTACAGCCAAATTTTGATCAATTGCATATTTATTTCTAGGAACATGTTAGAAATTCCCAAAATGACAGGCACGCAATTTCAGGTGTATCCGAACATTTATTTGAAAATGAACTTACAGTTGAACAGTTCAAGATATTTGCAATTTCAGAACCTTTTTTAAGTACCTCCTGGTAGCCGCTTGGTGTTAACGCATATGTTCTCAACTTCAGTCACTGGTGGGGTACTTGACTGATACAGATCATAGTATTAGTACAATAGTTGAAGACTTGTTCCGCCAATATTACTTTCGAATTTTTGTTCCATTCTATCTATGATTTCAACCAAAAATATACACACTAAAAGATATTATTAGCAAGATCACATTATATTATAGACAAATTCAGTGACCTTTTGTCTTACAGTTAACGAACACCATAATCTAAGAACCTTCATAGTGGATACTATAACTTTTTCTCATATTTTCGCTGAAACTTCCAATTATACAGTAAGTTAATTTATTTCATGATTATATTGTTGACTGCAGATACGTATCAATTTAATGGAAACACGACATATATCTGGGTTGGCAACGGTTAGGTAACGACTGCAACGCCGAGCAGTTTGTGCATGTAGGGCTAACGCTGTACTACATGAGTAGTAGTAGAACGGCAGTTTGAAGTGAATTGAGCAGACGATAATAATATAAAAATAGGCCACCTCTGATTTCTGAACAGGGCAAATTACTGGTGCTTGGTTATGTGGTGCAAGCATGATTTAAAGTGCCAAGCGCGTTGCGAGGGGCAATGTCTAAAGTGATGATAGCCAGACAAAACCACATCACCGAGCATTGAAGCGGCTTGTCAGTCAGAAATGTTGTGCAACTGACGGAAGATCTCAAGCCTCACCTTCCACGGCCTGTGTCGGCATCAGTCCGCTGCAAGTTACATAAGATTGGTATTCAGGGTCAAAGGTGCCGCGAACATGCAATATGAACCATTGATGAATGGAAACGTGTGCAATGGCCGGATGAATCATCTTTCACTTTGTTTGAAATAAAATGAAAGTTTAGTTTAATATCCAACCTTACGTCTTTAGGCTAAAGAAGCGAATGGTTAATGAAAGTGAATGATTGTGAATTTTTGTTTTTTATTCCGACAAGGAATCGATCCCAGAACCACGTACACTAAAGATATGCTCACTAGCTAGTAAACCAGTGGGGAGAGCTTTTTGTATGTGGCGGATGGCCAAAGAAGCATATGATCCGCATTATCTCCATCCAAACATAAAATATGGCGGCTTTGTGATGTTGTGAGCGGCAATTAGTGATTTTCAGTGGATATTATGTTAACGCTTACCGATCGCGTCACTACCCGTGATTTTGACACCATTTTAGAGAACCATGTGCATCCTGTGGTCCAGATGTTGTTTCCGGGGAATGACGACATTTGATAATGTTAATGTACCCATTGACACAGCTGAAGCTGTTGGGGCGTAATTTGAGAAGCATCACGAACACTTCTCATTGCCAACCTAATCCTCGGACATAAATATAATTGAATATTTGTGATCCATTTTGTAGACAAGAATCAGGCGCAGATTTCCGCTTGTATCAATTTCAAGGAACTGGGTGATGCACTGGTTGCAGATTGATGTAATATTCCAGTTGCTATCAATCACGGTCTGTGTGTGTCAATTCCACGTCGCATTAGAGCTGTTTTCAAGCATTTCTATTTAATTCATAAATTCTGTATATTACAAATGTATTATCGATGCATCCACCTTTTCTAGTATACGGCTTGAAAACGCCGACAATTAGATTACCGAAATTTTGCTGTGCCATAGACGATCCACGGTTTGTGCGAACACTCGGCCATACACGGTTCAACTGTTTGCACAAACTTCAGTTCTATTTTGAATTTGATCGCGTAAACTTGCCCACTGAAGCAGCTTGTTTAGAGGCTGGCAGCCAGCCCAAAAATGTTGATCCCCCCCCCCCCCCTACGGTAGAATTTAGTAGGGCCTGATACAACCATCTTTTAGTTCATCATCGTATTATAGTTCATTTGCACGCCTACCGTGAAAAATTTAGGGGTTCCCGGCCACCCCTAGACCTCCCCTGGATGCGTGCCTGCTTCTTTAGCTATAGTAATTGCTTGTGCTTTGGAAGCAGAAAGACACGCGAAACCAAAAAGGAAGAAGAAGGTGTGGATGAAAGAGTGGTTCAAGAAACACTCTAAGTTTAGTCATCAAAATTTAATAGCCGAGCTTGAGATAAGTTCAATTGTGGACTATAAAAATTATTGACGAATGGACTCAACCACATTTGGTGAAATACTGGAAAATTGATTTTATTCCTTACTGACTCTATCCGCCGTCTGATCTATTTCCTTCATTTTATTCACCAGTTTCCTGTTTTTATAATCTTCGCTCTTCACCTTCCTCAGTTCAGGTAAATTACGATAAAGTTCAGTAAATTCTCGACAGAATTCTTGATTCCTATTCATTGACGCTATAGCGCAAGAAACAAGCGACTCTACACTAGGCCGGTTTGAAGATTCTGTAGATGGCTACCCATAATACTATAATGAACAAGAACTCCAATGTGAACGCTCTAATTAAATAATGAAAGCCAAATAATGTAATTTTCTAAATTTATTGTCAAATCGAATAATACATTCAAAATTTAAATACAGACTGAAATATTATGAGAGCATAGACATGTATGAACCTAAGCTTTCAGTGCTATTGTAATTTATCTCTGATGAAATTATTACATTTCTCCTTCGTCTTGAATATTTGAATTGATACAGTTTATGGTTTGTAACAATAATATCTGAAAGCAATAAAAGCAATTATTCAAATTAATCTTATATTTTGAATAAAACATTTTGTCGTGTTAATGCATACATACATATATTAATATAGATATATAAATATAACGATGAAATGAACAATTTTGACGGATCTTATGATTGGTATACTACTCTAGAAAGAATCTAAACCTTTCTGTTCGTGCATGGGTTAGTTGCGCGTTTTGGGTTAGACAAACTTTGGTGTATTATTATTATTATTATTATTATTATTTTCAATGGGTATTTGGAAATTGGCGACTACTTCATTTTTAAATAACTTGCAAAAACTAGTATAGTACAAAATTGGATACACCAGTCAGGATTTGTTCATTATGATATTTTGTTTATTTTAAATAAATAAATTGTGCTAGAAAAGGGCTAGTACAATTGTGCGAACAATTTTCGAAGGAGTTTGATGTGAAAAAGTTTGCACAAACCGTGGACCATTTATGGACCCTATTACAATCGCTGAAATTTTGGGTCACGTTTTCAAAAACAAAATGTCTGAATCAAATTTGGCATAATGGTAGGCTTTGACTGTTATACAAGTGTGTTAAATATATTATGATGCAGACTTTTGGTTCTTAAGTTATATGCATGTGTCAGTGTGTTGGGCATAGTAAAACTTAATAAATATTATTTAAAGAGAAATTAAATGTTACTCCTGGGGAGGAAAAGAATCAAATGAGGAACGATATTTTTACGATTATGCGTATTTCACTTATTTAATTCAACAGTGCTGCTTGCACTATTGTTATCTCGCTTTTATTTTTCGTCCCCATTTCGCGTTTCTACTAGTACCTAAAAGTCAATTTTTCTATTCTCTTGTGCCGAACTTCTGTGAGGAATTTGAAGTTTAAAATATATAAAACGATAATCATGTCTGTTCTGTACGATTGCGAAACATTTTCGCTTACGATGAGGGAAGAATACAGACTGAAAATATTTGAGAAGAAAATCTGAGACGAATATTCGGACCCAAGAGGAACAGGAATGGGGGAAACTTCATAACGAAGAACTACATAATTTATACAGATTACCAAACATTGTTAGGTTCTTCCAGTCTAGGAGGTTCAGGTAGGCAGGTCATGTAGTAGGGGTGGAAGAAGAAAGTAGGAACGCTTTCAAAATCTTAACTGGAAGACTAATCGGAAGACAATATTACCATCGATCTCTCAAAAATAGGAATACAAAGTAGAAACTGGATCCAGTTGGCTAAGGATAGAAGTTAGTGGAGAGCTTTTGTGAACGCAACATTGAATCTCCGGGTTCCATAAGCCACAGAGTTAGTTAGTCGAACTTCTGTATAATCGGTACAATTCTCTTTGTGTCCATTACTAATATAGAGATTTTTGAGAAAACTGGGAAATCTCGAGCAGTACAAATAATGTATTTGGCAAGTATGGCGTTCCAAGGACGTGTTTCGAACTATCTGGGAATAGTATTACAGAAATCGTCACAAACTGTAAGATGAATTGTTGTGTGAACTTTGCATATGACGGACTAACATGTTTCTACTCAAGTTTCCTACGTTGTGCTAATTATTAATTTAGATTCGCGACTTCATTCTCGAATAAAATTAAAATAAAAGGTAAAGCATTTTACTATTCGCAATTCGCTATAGCGATTAATCTGATCCTGAAAACGTATTAAAAAAAAAAAAAAACTAGGGTTGCTCCGAAAATCACGAAAGTTGCTCTTTTTATCTCTCAGACAAACTACACCAGATTCAAAGAACCACAATATACCACCAGGAAAGTTTTATAAATACATTTTTTCTAACATTAATTGTATACCAACTTCAGCATAGCCAACCATTAATGATCAAAGTATGGAAAGTTGCTCAAATTTTTATGGGTGGTAAGTGGAATGTACGTATGAGCAATTGATTATTATTTGTCTCTATGGGATAAATTTTCTCATATATAAATATTCACCATTATTTTTTCCTTATTTATATAACAACGTCAGCCGACACCTGTCATGAAAGTCAGGAAATTTCCTGCCAAAGGTCAGGGAAATGGATTTTTCCAGATCAGTAGGAACCCTGACCATGAATAAAGCACATTTTCAATTGCAAGATAGTATTTCACTGTCTAATCAGCACTTTTGTCTTCACTTGGGTGCCACACTTGCGAAAATCTATTTAAACCACCTTATCAGATCTGTCTTGACTTTATTGACTTTTACCATCATTGGGAAATGTTGCCCAGGGAATGCATCTTTCATTGCCTCAGAGAAATGGAAATCGGGCGAAGCCAATTCAGCAGTGCAGAGTGAATATGGAAGGACAGCCCAGTAAAATTTGGCGTTCGTGACAAACATCGACACGGAACGTTTTCTGCTCCTTATTAAGACTTAAAGTGCCGTATGCATATATGTTACGCATATTCACGTGTTAATAAATATGATTCATGTGATTTTGGGTCTTAGCGCTTACAGTGTTTTGCATTCGCTCCACGCATTTCCATATTAGTTCACTTAACATTGTTTCCAATCCGTTAAACTTGATATTATATTTAGCTGTAGGTACAGTTCTCTGGTCCTTCCTCGCCAATTAAACGAATAAGCTCATCAAGAAGCACGATTTTGGTTTAACAGCTGTGTGTGGTTTAGCTGAGGATGATTTGTCTTCACCAGTGCTGAAACTTGTCACCCACCACTTCACTGTGCTAGTATCCATAAAGCTAAAGCAAAGTTCGGCAGATTTCAGCTATTGTGCAGTTACTTCAAACTAAGTACCCGGCGTATTTTTAGAGCGATTCCACCTCCATTACTATATCACCATTAACACCTAAGATATCATCTGCAATGAAAAAAAAAAAATGAAAATGGGTTACTTATGGAGACACCTTCGTATTGTTGAGTGATCTTCAAAATTCAGTGTGAATGTAAGTAAAGTTTCGCAGTCGATACATTCCGTTTAGATAAAAGATGCTCACCTGCTGCTTCATGCCTTTATTAAGAGTCAACCCTCAGTGAACACCAGCTGGCGATCTTCATGCAAAATGCTTTGGTTGAATTGGAGTTTATCATTCCTTTCACCACCGAGGCTGTAAACGCGAAGACCTCCAGTTTAAAGTGAACTTGGAAATGCAGTAATTCGTTCAAATTTCAGTTCTCTCACCGGAAACCGAACCGTTTACCCCCGTCCACCAAAGGCGCGCATGCCAAGTGTCCCGCTCGAAAAGCTGTTATTTCAGTTAGGTCGTTTATACAAGACGTTCCGGGTACTAACGGGGAACTCAGCAAAGATTTGTCGCTTGAAAATACATTCTGAATAGTCAAAATGGACGCCTGTTCACTTTGAAACAATATTTCCTAAGAAATTTCTACCAATTATACCTACAAGCGCGAGAACTGACTCCCACAGATAATTTGGTATTACTATTCGAACATCTCCAATGTAATTTCCAAGCTTTCCGAATACACGTTAAGTTCATATATACAACCCGAAACGCCTAATATACTCTTAAGTCTTTCTTGTTGGCATGACCACTCAGTGTGTCAAAAATGTGTCTTATTGAGTTTTCTGAACTTGGTTCTAAAATTTTTCTTTTTCTTTCTTTTTATAGGACAATACTTAATTATTATTAATTATTTCTTTTCAGGAAGGATAAGGACTCCAAATTCCGTCTCATTCTGGTAGAATCAAGAATTCACAGATTAGCGAGATACTACAAAACCAAAAGTATTCTGCCACCAAACTGGAAATACGAGTCAAGCACGGCGTCAGCATTGGTGGCATAAAGAACTGTATTTTAAGTGAAGTGGTGATGTAAATTGGTACATAAAAAATAATAAATCTGTGAAAGAAAATTACTGTGTTTCGTTAACGTGTTATTTTCATTCAAATTCAAAGTGAATTTTCAGATGTGACAAAAGTTGTCATTGTTTTCTCAATAAAGCCTCAAGGATGTAAAATATTATTTCTTAAGACGTATCCCATGCCGAAACAAAAATATTAAGTGTTTGAACGCAAACGCGAAGTACAAAGTATTTCCTAGTAGAGAACCATCATTCTACTCAGTATGTTCCATTGAGACCTATCATAACTATCTCGCTTTAAACCACCTAATCATGACCTCGCTTTAAACCATGTGATCATCCATGCAACAATACACTTAAGAAGAAACACATTAATTATGACACAAACTGAACTGTTTCTAGTAATTTTCGAGAGCATGTAAATGAGTGGCTGTACATAATCTGCAAATTAGGTTTACCTCTGGTCTCAATGGAACTTACTGAGTGGAATAATGATTATCTACTAAGAAATACTTTGTACTTCGCGTTTGCCTTCAAAAACTATCCAAAAAATTAAAAAAAAAAAAAATGGCCTATGTACAGAATGTCGTTTAATGTTTGTGGTAACGAAGTTCTTTCCCGTAAATTCCTAAGAACTTGGTGCATCCAGCAGTTATACTCGATGTGGAAACAGCAAAAGGTGCAGTCCTATCAGCAAAAGAGACGGCATGAATATCCCTGGCAATATCCGACCTACAGTGGTGGCAAAAAGTCCTGAACACACTCATTTTTTTGCCTAATTTTTGTGTTTGACTTCATTTTTCGTTATGAAATTATCGCACTATCTTAAATATTGTTATTGATTTTAATGTATTTTTTCATGCTGATTTCAAATCTGTTTGTAGATTTCGTCTAAAGTAAATAGTTTCATTGATACGTTGAAAAAACCTTGACAAGAAAGCACATGGTCACTTTAAGCATAAGTGATTGTGTTTTCAACCAATGAAATGCTCCGTTATTTTAACCAATCAGATAGCAGTAGCGATAAAGGGTTGAAAGGAGAAGGTGAAACGTGGTTTAGTAGTGTATTGAAAACAATTTGAAGTGAGTTTGTGAAAAATATTGGAATTATGGCTAAGTTTTCATATCTGCCGGAGAATAAAAGGCACAAAATAATATATTTGAAGGAAGAAGGTTATTCTACTCGCCAAATTGCTGCTAAAGTACCATGTGGCCTTTCTACTGTCGTGAGAACTTTGAAAAGATTTTCTGAAACAAATTCTATTGCGGACAGGGGGCGATCAGAACGACCAAGAGAAATATTTTTACGTGAAGACAGGTTATTACACAGGATTTCACTTTCAAACAAAAAGCTTAATTCAACGCAAATTTTGGAGTGTGTGCCCAAGAACTGTTAGAGGAAGACTGCTGGAAATTGGGTTACGAGGCTGTAAAGCGCGCCCAAAACCATTACTGACAGTTTCAACGCAAGAGGCGATTGATGTGGGCAAGAGAACATTCATTATGGACTATTAAAGACTGAGAAAAGGTCATATTTAGTGACGAGAGTCAGTTCTGTATTTCTGGTAACCAAAGTAGTGCCTATGTAAGACGACGCACTCATGAGGAATTCAGCCCTCAGTGTCTGAAGCCCACAGTAAAGTACCCGACAAAAGTGATGGTATGGGGTTGCATGTCTTCTCGTGGTCTTGAAAGACTTCACATCGTTAGCGGAACAGTGAAAGCCATGGATTACACTGAAATACTACAAAATAAATTGCTACCAACTGCAAGAGATCTTTTTGGGAATCATTCATGGATTTTTCAGGACGATAACGCCGCTTGTCACCGTGCAAAGGTAGTCCAGAAATGGTTCAAAGACCATACTGTGAATAGAATGAACTGGCCAGGGCAGCCTCCCGACCTCAATCCGATAGAGAACTTATGGTTTAAAATTGGTTATGAAATTTCAAAGAATGAAACCTTCAAGCAAACGTGAGTTAATTGAAGCTTTAATGTTTTCCTTCAACCATATTGTCACGAAAGAACTTCTTTTGAAATTGGTGCATTCCATGCCAAAAAAAATGTAGAGCCGTAATTAAAGCAAACGGCTGTCCCATAAAATATTGATGTTCTAACATGTGACAACAATGTAATTTTCAAAATCCGTATTAAATGTACCGTATTTGTCAATTTTCGTGTTATTCTTCTATTCGTATTATGCTATTCTATATTGTTTTATTCTGCACATATTTCACATTATTGTGCTCAGGCAGCTTTACTACAAAAAATATTTTAGGCATTAAAAAACTAGTAGTAGATTTGAAATCAGCATGAAAAAATACATTAAAATCAATAACAATATTTAAGATAGTGCGATAATTTCATAACGAAAAATGAAGTCAAACACAAAAATTAGGCAAAAAAATGAGTGTGTTCAGGACTTTTTGCCACCACTGTATGTACTACTATGAGCAAAATAAATGACGCGTCTCTTTATTTTGAAGTTTTTTGAAAATATCTCCGTTTTCTTTATATGTTCGAAATTTCGGAAGGTTTCCCCAGCAGGAAACATTAATAACAAACCCGTTTTTAATATTTGTGTTAGATATTAGCTTAAAATAAATTAGAAGCAAAAAACATTAAACCGACCGAAATTACGAGAATTACCAACTCTGCTAAAGTGGGAAATTTTCAAGAACGCGAGGGAATTCTGCAGTTCAACACCGAAACAACGACATCAATGTCATTGAGAGAAATGTGGATTAGATCTACAAACGAAACATTCCCTTCATGATTGGAATATCACGTAACATTTTTTATTCTACCGAAGATGGCCCTGTGCGGTTAGGAGTAGGTAACTAGAGAGATGCCTAACACATAGCGCCCCTTGATTGTAATATTACCGCTTCTTTATTTGTTCGAGGGAGCTCCTACACAACCAAGGCTGACAAAAAATAATAGGAAAAGTGTCTATTGATTCCAGTGGCTGATCCGCCACGGACTCCTGGGAAGGCGGCGGTGAAGTGAAAGATTCTTTTGATGATGTGAAGCTGTCACATATTGCCACTTAACTAAACTAAACATAGTGTGGTTAACCGGAAACCAGTCAGTTCAAATTGATGTAAAAGTTTATTTTTTTACTTCATATTAAAGTGTTTGTTCCAAATGACAATTCCAGTCCGAGTAGACAATGATCAAATCTCGGGGGGACTCTGCAATGTAGGAGAAATAATGACATCTATATAGTGATCTTGTTGGTAACATCACGAGTCATGGCGTAAATATAGCACAAAGTAAATGCCAAATGCCGTCGGCTCTCGTAGCTGAGTGAGCTACCGCAACATGCTAGTAAGAAAGATTGGTTTCGGCGTGGGTTCAAACCCTGCCTAAGGAGAGTTATTTTTATTATTTTAAAAAAAGTTTATAACACTTCTTTCGTTAAAAAAAGGTTAAAAATAATATTCAAAAAGTGATTTAACGATTATTTTTTAAAATTTTCATTAAAATAAGTTGCCCTTGTACTATACAGATACATAGCAAAAGTTGGTAGTAATAGTAGTAGGAACGGGTTAGAATGCAATTCAGCATTCATTTGTTTCCGTGCGATGTTGCCAAACGTAACTGCCTTCTGGCCAGGCCTTAGTGTGTTTCGAAAATATGCTTGTGTTCGGGGTGAAGTTCCAAGGTTCAGTATTGACTAGGAGTTTCTGCTATTAATATCCCTTCTAATAATATTGGCAGTGGACAAAAGTTAGACCGTGTTGAAGCTTTTTGCTCCTAATTTAGTTATTTTACTTTATTATTTAACGAATATATTGAAAATATATTTGTCAGCAGGCACGTATGCAGGAATTTATTTCGGGAGGGGTCCAAAGCTATCTGGGGTTCCAACTTCAATATTAGGATAAATTATAATAAAATTTTTAAAAATAGCCCCCAAAATTAGGTTAAATTTACAGAAAAGTTGGGATTTCAGAGGGGGTCCGGAACCCCTGAACCCACCCCTAAATGCGCCCTTGTTTGTCAGTAATCTTTCCTTTTGAAACCCTCAGAAACTTCGAATATATAAAGGAAAACGAGTTATTTTCGATAAAGTATCACTTCAAGGAGACGCGACATTTTTATTACACATGGTGGTACCCCACCTTAACAAGAGCAAGAATTCCTTTACTTTGGTTCTCTGCCATTGCACTCTATCGAAATGTTAGGTTTGTAAAATATACTCCTAAGAACAAACGTGTTTGCCAGAGAACCGTGATACTGAACAGAGCTCCACAGAAATGCATGCTGAACTTTCGTTTATAGCTACCCTTTGGTGATTTGCCCTCAAGGTCAATCGAGTGATAACTCAGTTCAGTCTTTGTTCTTAAGCCGTGTTCGTATTACTTCGAACAGTTTTGACGTGTGTTTTCCAACCAGCACATGAACAGACAATCAGGGAAAATCATAGCATACAATACATTTAAGCAAGTATATTTGTCGCGAAATTATTATACACATTACCCAAAGACTCTTAATATATGAATCTATACATTTATTTATATAGATAAAGCAAACAGTGGAAATTACCTATCGAAAGAATAAATTAACAGCACGATCATAATGAAAAGCATGCCTCGTAATATAACAGACTTCTTTCGCGTAAGCAATCGAAACTCAGTTGGTCAGAGCAACTAGTCTGTACGAATTAGGTTGTTAGTTCGAGCCTAATACGAGTAAGGGTTTTTATTACTATTGTTTTTCTCTTTTTAAGTGAGGAAAAATCAAATTGTGACATCGCGATATCAAATGTATTTGGTTAGGTAACTTTGTCTTAGCTAAACTTTAAATATCAGTAACCGTCGAAAGTATTTCACTAACCGATCAGTTACTGAACATTTCAAACACGTCAAACCAGTGGCATAACATGAAGGTTAACCTCACATCCGCAGCCCTTAGTTATGCGTCTATACTTTCAGGGGCGGACCAAAGGCCGGGCAGTCGCCAGAGTCAGAGGGGCGCGAAAACGAGCCTCAAAAAGTAAATTTTATAATGTGTTTCCTACTTACTTTTTTGGTTTATATTCTTGTAAAGTAGCGGCAATTACATAATCTTTTTCCATTTCACCAAGGAAGAAGAGAGTTTCGTAGCACTAAGGGGACTGTATCGACAAATGGAGAGATGGCATGTAGAATAAAGAGTGAAGGGGGAGTAAGTATTGTTCGTTTGTTTGCTTGAGTTTAGCGTTCCACGGTTATGCCTTAATGGCCAAAGGAGATGAGGATACTGATTATAGTGAAATCCGAACCACGTTTATCGTTCAACAGTAACCCACCGGGAATTGGACCCGGGACCACAGAAGGCAGGCGTGCTAGCCACTAGACCAAGCTGGGGGGGGGGCGATGTTCGTATTGTTTATAGCAGGCCATATTCTTTGTGAAGTTTTCCTAGGTAATGAATGTCTTTTTGAAAAATTGGTTTAAACTATTAAAAACACTAGGATAAAATGTAAAATATAGGCTAGTACTAGGGGGAGGGCGCCAAAAAGTCACTTTTCCCAGGTGAAAATTTGGCCTGGTCCGCCCCTACGTACTTTCTATATATTTTTTGGCTTTGCAGTTTGTGAGGTCCCTAGGCCACAGAGTTGTGGAGGTGCTATTTACGCCAATGCTTCGAACGTAATTTAATAACTGTCTCAGAAATTCTACCATCAGCGTGGAAACTGGAATATATATTTTTCTAATAGCCCCACAAAACTTTCACCCAGAACACCAGATGCAATATTTCAGAATGGGCTCTGGCTAAGTATAAGGAGGATCTGATGTTTCCTAAGTAAGTTCCTTTCAGAAAGTTTGCTATTTCTTTAACGGTGTTGTAAATAAACATACTCATCGTTATTAGCCCGACACCAAACCATCCTGGACAAATCCCTCTAGTGCAACGATCGGCAAAAGGTTATTCTGGCTAATTTTATAAGCGACTCAAGGGTGAAACACTTGTTAACGATAGCAATACTGTGTATACACTGCCATGCTTCTGACAAAATATAGTGTTTTGTAATCTTTAGACACTTTTAATATTCTTTTCGTCACCCTTGGCTGTGTAGGGCGCCCTCGAACAAATAAAGAAGCGGTAATATTACAGCCAAGGGGCGCTATAAATATATTACGTATTTCTTTTGTTACCTAACCATAACCGCCTAGAGTCATCTTCGGTAGAATAAAAAATGCTACGTGATATTCCACTCACGGAGGAAAGGATGCTCTAAATATATTTCTTATTCATTGTCTGCCCTGCTTGTCAGAAATTAAATACTTTCTTTTGGGAGGGCGTTGGAAATAGAGGGGCAAAATAAAACGTCGTGCTCCTCCTACATTTTAAATTTTGTTACGTGGTTGCTCAAATTATTCTAAAGAAAACACTTTAAGATGTGTAAGGTTACTACATTATGTAAGGGTGGCATATTCAGGAATAATAATAATTGCGAAGGTAGGACAAGAGGATATTTTCAAACCGATTATAGGGAACGAAAGTCTGCATAAAGAAAGTAATGACAACGGTGTTAAGACTCGTGAACTTTGCAACATCTAAAGACCTAATCGTGAAGAGTACAAAATTCCCACATCGCGACGTTCATAAATACACTTGGACATCACCAGACGGAAAAACACACAACCAAATTGATCACGTTTTAGTAGATAGAAGAAGGCAATCTAGCATAATTGATGTCCGGTCGTTTAGAGGGGCTGATTGTGACACTGACCACTACCTGGTAGTAGCGATAATACGAGAGAGGTTATCGTTGAATAAAGGTAATATTCATTGTCCGAAAACGGAGAGATTCAATTTAAAGAAATTAGAAGAGAGCCAGGTAAGAGAGAAATACCAGATTGAAGTTTCGAATAGATTCTCGGCTTTAGAAGATTCGGAGTGCACTAGCGTTGAGGATACCTGGATTGAAATTAGAGATAGCATTAAAATTTCAGCAAAAGAAAAATTGGGACACGCGGAAATACGTAGGAACAAACCATGGTTAGACCAAGAATGCATTAAACTAGCAGAGAAGAGAAAACAGGCAAAATTACACTGGCTACAAAATCCTAATGAAATAACTACACAAAATTTCGCAGATATCAGGCAGGAAACTTCCAAAACTTTTAGAACAAAGAAACGCGATTTTCTGAAAGCTAAAATTAAGGAACTTGAAGATAATAGTAAAAATAAAAACATGCGGGACATGTGTAAGGGAATCAACGAATTTAAGAAAGGCTATCAACCTCGTGCTTATATATTAAAGAAATCTGACGGTACAGTTCTCACTGACACGAATAGCATCTTAAATAGATGGAAAGATTTCTTTGACGATTTGCTTAACACGCAACCAAAAAGTAGTGTGCGTGGAGAAAAGGTGATACACACCGCAGAACCGTATATTCCAGAACCCAACCGAATAGAAGTAGAAACCGCTATAAAGAAATTAAAGAAACACAAATCTCCGGGTGTAGATGAAATTCCGGCTGAGTTAATTTTAGCTGTAGGCGAGAAATTGTGGAACAAGATACACAAACTCATTCTACTTATCTGGAACAAGGAAGAATTGCCACAGGAGTGGAAAAAATCGATCATTGTTCCAATTCACAAGAAAGGCGACAAAACTGACTAATAACTATCGAGGCATTTCTCTTCTGTCAACATCCTATAAAATCCTTTCAAATATTCTGTTAGCAAGACTGACCCCATACGCAGATGAAATTATTGAAGATTGTCAGTGCGGATTTAGACGAAATCGATCAACTATCGATCAAATATTTACCATTCTCCAAATACTCGAAAAAAAAAAGTGGGAATACAATACCCCAGTACATCACCTATTTATTGATTTTAGAAAGGCGTACGACTCGGTTAGGAGAGAAACATTATACAACGTTCTTACAGAACTTGGAATACCGAGAAAGCTAATTAGATTAATTAAGATATGTTTAAATAAATCCCAAAGTAAAGTCCGGGTAGGAAAATTTTTGTCCACGAGCTTTCACGTCGAAAATGGCCTGAAACAAGGAGATGCGTTGTCGCCATTATTATTTAACTTCGTTCTGGAATACGCTATAAGGAAAATCAAAGATAGCAACCAGGGCCTAGCGTTGAACGGTATTCACCAGGTTATGGCATATGCTGATGATGTAAATTTAATAGGGGATGATAGGAGAACAATTGAAAGAAATGCAGAGATTTTATTAAACTCTTGCAGGGACATGGGTTTAGAAGTAAATGCAGAGAAAACTAAATACATGGAAGTGCGTCGGGACCGGAATACAGCAAATTATGGATGCGTTAAAATATTGAATAATACTTTTGATAAAGTGCATAGTTTCAAATATCTAGGATCAATATTAACAGAGGAAAATCGTATTCAGGAAGAAATTAAATGTCGACTAAAAGCAGGGAATTCGTGTTACTATTCGGTTCAAAATCTCTTGTCGTCGCGAATTCTGTTGAGGAATTTGAAGCTTAAAATATACAAAACGATAATTATGCCTGTTGTTCTGTATGGCTGCGAAACATGGTCACTTGCTCTGAGGGAAGAACATAGACTGAAAGTATTTGAAAACAAGATCCTGAAACGAATATTCGGACCCAAGAGGAACGGGAATGGGGAATGGCGGAAACTTCATAATGAGGAACTACATAAGTTATATGGTTTACCCAGGGGTGCCCACAAGGGGGGGCTATGACGCAAACTGCGTCATGAAATATTTGGGGGGGGGTAAAAATCTATATAAATATGTTTGACGGGGGGGGTAAAATTAATCGAAAAGTTTTTTTTTCATGGAAGAATACCTATGGATAGACAATTGCGGGGGGGTGCGTCATGGACATAAGGGGGGGTGGGCACCACTGGTTTACCCAACATTGTTAGGGTCGTCAAGTCTAGAAGACTTAGGTGGGCGGGTCATGTAGCTAGAATGGAAGAGAGTAGAAACGCTTTCAGTCTTGACTGGAAGACCAATCGGAAAACGACCATTAGGAAGACCTAGGCGCAGATGGGAGGACAATATTAAGATGGATCTCGCAGAGATTGGAATACAAAGTAGAAACTGGATCCAATTGGCTAAGGATAGAAGTCAGTGGAGAGCTTTTGTGAACGCGGCATTGAACCTCCGGGTTCCATAGGCCATAGAGTTAGTTATTATTATTATTATTATTATTATTATTATTATTATTATTATTATTATTATTAAATATGAATGTCTTTGGAGAGCCGAAATTATGTGACACGAATCATTACATGTAGATGAGTGGAAAAAACAGGACTTTCCTGTCTGATTCTCTAACGTAAAGATTATGTGTTGAAGGTAAGAAGCATCATCAATCTATAATTGGTTGCTTTTACATAGAATATCAGCTACTTCAGTTCTCCTCCTTTGGGCTACTTACCTCATGTGGTAAATTCAAAACAATTTCAATTTAAAACAAATACATTGTAAAACTTTTCCGTAATTAAATATATATAAGGAAAATTAAACATTTAATAGGGAAGGAAATCTGTTATCAAAGTGTCCAGAAAAGTAGATAAGACTATCTAGTGAGAAACATTGTGAAATTTTATAAAATTCTCCAAATTAGAATTAACATTTACTGGAAAATATTCGTTATGCACCAGTGAGCAGTGAGCACAGGGGAAGTAATTATGTAACTGTTTGCAAACAAAAATTAGGGACACTATTTCTAATGCAAGTGCGACAACGACACTTTTTTTTTTGTATCGTCATGAGTTTTACACATATGTTACAATTTGATTCTTTCCCACATAAAAAAATAAATAAAATAACGATAGTAATAAAAATGACAAATGCACTTCTATGGGGTTCGAACCAACTAAGTCCGGCATATAGACTTGTTGCTTTAACTAACTGAGTTATTTGCTTTCTTCCGTCAATTAAAACTGTTCTACGGTGAAGACGATTTTTCATTATGATTGTGCTGCCAATTCGTCCTTTTCCATAGGTAATTTCCACTTTTTGCTCTATCTATACGTTGATACTTAGTATAGATTCATATATTTGGAGTGTGCAGATAATGCATGTAATAAGACATATTAGAAATATTTCGTTAAAATTTTCGTTTGTAGACTTAATCCACATTTCTCTCAATGACATAGATGTCGCTGCTTCGTGTTGATCTGCAGAATTCCCTCGCGTTCTTGAAAATTTCCCACTTTAGCAGAGTTGGTAATTCTCGTAATTTCGGTCGATTTAATGTTTTTTTTTTTTTTGCTTCTAATTTATTTATTTTAAGCTAATATCTAACACAAATATTAAAAACGGGTTTGTTATTAACGCTTCCTGCGTTTATATGAAATTTCGAACATATAAAGAAAACGGAGATATTTTCAAAAAACTTCAAAATAAAAAGACGCGTCATTTATTTTGCTCACAGTTGTATAGTCATTATCAAAAGTCTGAGCACACTAGTGCTTTTTCAGAATTTTCAAAATAAAAAGAGACATTGTGTCCATAAAAATCATGTTTATGGGAGTTGTTTTTGAAAATAAACAACGGTATTCATGTATGGATACGAAAATTCTTGATTTTGTTAACATCGAGACCAATTTATTGAGGAAAACTGCTTGGCAATAAACAGACAGCTAAGGTCATGCTTTGTTTGATGATGCATCGTTTCAGCGACACCTAGTGGTGTATGTATGAACCTTTCCCAGAGTTGCTTCTTTACTTGAACTAACAGTTCTGTATACGCTGTTCAATCGTGCATTAATATGGGCAAAATTGTATGCGAATTAGTTACATGCGCCAATTGAATTGTGTGAAGAGCATACGATACCATAAAATGCGATAGAGAAGCTATTAACTAAGTCAAAGCACGTGTTTAAGTGGCTATTCTGAGAAAGCAGAGTCTGCAAAAAAAAAAAAAAAAAAAAAAAAATCACTCATTAAGCAGTTCGCCGGACTCTCAAAAGATAATGTACACAAAATAGTATGTATACTACACAGAAACGCACTGGTTGTCCGAAAATAACTTCTTTTACAGACAGGTTCACTGGAAAGAAACAAGCAAAGGGAGTAGACGTTAAACGCTCCGGAAAAACCAATGGAATTATGAAAGAGCCATTTCCATAATGTATCAAATAGGACGGTGGCCCAACGCCTTCAGGTCTATGGTTTTGTGGGTAGGATTGCGGTAAAGAAACCATTCCTTTCATGTAGGAAACATTACATACTCCTGGGCCAAAAGAATAAAAGAAAACAACGACTGGAATGATGAACAACGGAAGAGGGGGCACCCTGGACCAATAAACCTTAACTTCTAACTTTTAGCTTTCCAATCCAAGAAGTTCGAGCGTCGTCGTCCCAAAGAGTGCTTTGAACCCGGCCGTGTAATGCCTATAGCAAGGCACGTCGAAAATAACATGGATGTTTGGAGATGTTTTAGACTACCAAGTTGATAACTTAGTTCGAAGTAATGGAATAATTTATAGAAATGTGTTTTAAAGTGTTTAAATAAGGTATGGAATTGCATCAGGAACACGGATATGGGGCCGTAACATTGTATTACAACAGAATTACCATCTCATCCAAGCTGTGCAGTAATTATCTCCAATGGAAAGAAGACCCTTACATTACCAACAAATGAAATAGGCGCTACAGCCACCAAATGTGTTATCTATCGAGTTCTTGTAAGATGAACTTACAAGGTCAGCCTGTAAATAGATGCCAATGAATGCTGAAGGTCTTCGAAAGGCTCTTCAGAGCTACTGGAATCTCATAACTTTACAAAAGTTGGATAAAGTAATAAAACAGCTGCCTGTAATTTGTAAAGATCTTAAGGCTAAGGGTCGGTGTTTTATTGAACGTAAACATACTATCTCAGTGGAAACAGGGAGATACGTTGTAATTATATGAGCATTGGTGTTTTATTTTCTGGGAGCGGGCACGGTGGCTTAATTGTAAAGAACTTACGTCTGGTGCGTGACGTTCTTTGTTCGTTCTCCAGCCAAGTAAGTTTGTGGTGGATAACATCTTGTCCGTGGGTTTTCTCGGGGTACTCCCGTTCCCTCCCACTTTCTCATTCCATCAACTCTTCCATTATCATTCATTTGCCTTAATCATCTTGGCTACAGACGTAATAGTGGCACATGAAACTGAAAGTTTATATACAGGGTGTTTCAAAACAACACCGACAACGTTTGGGAGGTGATTCCTGACACCAAGATAAGGCAAAAAGTATAGACAACCTGGGTGCACAAATGCTTCCTTTCGGAGTCAGGGCTGCCGAAATCATGAAAAATTGAACTTTAAAGTTCCATAAGTCCAAAATTATGGCACCTACCTTAGTCGGGTCAAGCCTTCATTTAAGAACTAGTATGTGCCCTATCCAAACATCCTGCGGTACTTCCACAACAGTTTTTATATAGGGAGTTTGGCTAAGGACAAAATTTGAAGTACACACCAACTACCTCTAGAAGAATTGTTGCAGAAGTACCGCAGGATTCTGAAACATGTATATTTGGATAGGGCACATAGTAGTTCCTAAGTGAAGTCTTGACCCGACTACGGTGGGTCCCATAGTTTTGAAGGTATGGATATTTAAAGTTCAATTTTTCATGTTTCGGCAACCTATACTTTTTGTCTTGTCTATATACTTTTTGTCTTATCTTGGTGTCAGGAATCACCTCTTAAAAAAGTTGTCGGTGTTGTTTTGAAACACTATATATATATATATATATGTGTATATATATATATATATATATATATATATATATATATATATATATATATATATATATATATATATATATATATGTGTGTGTGTGTGTGTGTGTGTGTGTGTGTGTGTGTGTTGGACAAGTCCAACAAACTGAGTTTTGGATGGATGCCTGTCTTCTCAAAATTCTGAAAAATCAATAGTGTGCTCAGACTACTCACTCGAACGCCTTTTCTCCAAGAATAACAAGACCTGTCACTTCTATAGAAAGAATATCATGGCGGTAAATTGGCTCCAGACTATTCTTCTGATAAGTTACGTTGGTTTAACCTTTTGTCCACTTGCGAAGAAGAAATTCTACATTATAGCAGAAGCCAGAGACGATCAAGTCCTGTGGAAACTAGGGACATTCACGTACCCGTTATAGCGACCTATGAAACCACGTCTACAGAGGTTGATTCATTTATTTGAGCCGAAGTCAATATACAACTGTCCTGCGCCTGCGCAAACTATCGCCGTAAGATTGCGATGAGGCAAGCCAGCAGTGTCCCGTTAGTCATGCATTAGAGTAGTATGTTGAGAGTAGTCTGATGCCAACGAAATAGCAGATTTGGGGAGGGGTTTACTGTGGTCCTTTCCGACGCTAATTAACTTAATGGCGTCACGCATCGTAGAAATATAAAGTGTTGGTCGTACCACTGTGAATCATACGAAAATATGCGGTAAAGAATCCTCGGCCCAGCACAACGACGCGAGCAACTAGAAACGTCCTCCGTGAAGAGGACTCCAGCGCATTTGCGTGTGGTTCGATGTATGGCTAACTCGAAAAATCCCTACATACAGCGTTCGATGTCCAGCAAATGCCGCACATCGTGGGCGAGTCAACCACGCCATTTACGAGAGCAGTGTGCACGTCCTGAAACTGTGTCATGTGGCTGAACGAGAAAGGAACTGCATGAGTTCGTATGAACGTCATGTCGTGGGCGATCGGTGAAAGGTTGTTGTTAACCTTGATGAGACGTGGATTTAACTCAGACAGAGGTCAAGTTCGTGCCATTACATCCAGACCTATTGACGCCATGGGCCGAAGCACGTTTTTCCGCCAGTGCACAGTATAATTGATGGCCCTCTTTTTATCACATCCCAACAGATAAACCCACGCTTAGCTGTAGAGTTCTGATGTCTCTATCTAAATATTGATTTACATGTATATGAAAGTTAACGGTGAAAATTCTCAATCGAAATTTCAAGTCTTCCTATATAAGCCAGCAAATGAGCCCATGTAACAACCGGACAGATAGACCAGCGGCAAAATAACTGGAAAATCGTAACCAAAGATCGGAAGTTTGATTTCGCGCCAAGCATTTTCTTCTCTCTCTCTCTCTCTTTTTTTTTTTTTTTTTTTTTTTTAAGTAAAATAATAACGGCTGAAGCAATGCGTGAAATAAATCCGAAAAGAATATAACATTAAAATAGTTATACGAGTGACATACATACACTTTGCTTCATGTAAAATATCGCGTGTGAAACAAGAGTCGTACGAAGCTGAACGAAGTGATTCTACGTTAAGAAACCTATACCCTATATGTATTTTTTATTCCATGAAAAAAATGCCGTTTCTTTATTGTTGTGCACTGTAAAAAGTTCCATTGGAAGTGAAACATTTTTATACAAGCTATTGAAACTTCTAATAAACAAAGCCTTTGTGTATAAATAGATCTTGAATATTTTGTAAGTATATTGCAATTTGGAATTAATCAATCATATGATTTAAATCATGAAGAATGTGCTAGGTCTGGTGGCGGGAAAAAGTAGGAAATGGCGAAGGAGGCTACGCTTGATGGACGGTATTAAAACCATACGTAAAGACCAAGTTAACTGAAAAGGTTAGAGTGCATGAAAGCTTCTAGGTTGCGACAAGTGAATACATAAAGCTAATGTATTTAATAATGATAGTAATCTGCCCTATTGTGACGTCTATCTACATGTGACTCTCTATTTCTTGGTACACCAAAGATTTCTTTATTATTTCTCAACTAAAGCGCCACATATCCTTTCCATACGAGTAGCTTGGAAATGTTATCTCAGTTCAGATACAATACGAATGAAGTGACGCCTGAAATAGTTCGGAATTAGCCTATTATAAGTAACCATGTCGAGTTTTCTTAAATACAAATTACTAAATAATTGGTGATTGTAGTGATCAGCTAGGAACGGGAAACCAAGAAACGCAACATACAGGTTTCTTGTCTCTAAAATTACCCTTATCTCGCTTCGTCTGGAATTTTCATGCAAAAGAATTAAAATACGTTAAAAATCTAAAGAACTGGAAATTTGCAACATTCTGATCAACAATCAGCAACTGTCAATCAGATTGCACAAGACATAGTGAGCGGCAGCGACGAATCCAGAAGGAGGCGCTCATTTAAGCAAATGTATTATGTGTCAAGAAAGTAAATGTACACCTATTTTTCGAGTCTGGCATTCCTGCGCTCCATCCCTGGAGAGTATGAGAATTAAATCAATCAAATGTTTACTGAGGGGCAAAAAGAAAAGTTTAATCTGAATAAGACATTGCAGAGGGGCACAAGCTGGGAATACGAATAGTGCATAGTGTAAATAAAGTACGACACCGAAAGAGAAAGCCAGAAACAGCTGTTAAACGCAGAAAAAAGAGACAGAATTGTCGAAGTGGGAACATAAAAGATAATTACAATAAATACACAGAAAACCAAACTTTCATCATGCCCTGATCTTGGTGTAGTAGTTAAAGTGCTGACTCACGAATGCAAAGGACGCCAGTTCGAATCTCCGGTAGGTAGTTTTTAAATTTTTTTGTTAATAATACATACAGCTCATGAGAGATGGTAAAAGACGTCGTATGTAGTCTTTCGTGGCAATTATTATTGGTAATATTTAGTACTGATAATACTCTTTGTCTTTGCGTATTGCTTTTATTCTTTTCTTCATTTCCAAAGAGAAGAATATCCGAACAAATGCCACCAAAATTCCTCTTATTTTGAATGTAAACGCCATTTGCAATTAGTAAAGAATAAAAATTGAACTTTTCGACGTAGCTGCAAAAAGGAAAAAGAAAAACATGGAAGTGGAGGGGTTCGAATCCATACTCATGGTTATTAAAATACAATTTCTACATGTCTTACACTTCTCGACCACGTTTCTACGTTAGCAAGTAAAAGGCTTGTGTTTAGGTTAGGCTGGTCAATACATTTTGTAAAGAGGCCCGGTTTAATTCTGACGCAGCACAGGTGCGAGAAGGGGGCAAAACACTTTTTCTCTCTCCCTCTATGTGTCTATTTATCTATCTATCTGTATACGTAACGCTATTTGTGAATGCCATAACCACCCTAATTTTCAGCGGATTGAGACGAAACTTGGCACGAACATTAATTGTTGAAATATCTTGATGAGTTCGTTAACCAGAATCATCAGATGAAAATGTTCAAAATGGCGGCCCTTCAAAGTCTTAAAAAGTTCCAAGGGAACCAAATTTCGCCCATAAATAGATATTCAGAAAGTTTGAGTAACTTTTCCTCTTTTACTGAAATATTTGTGTGCAGGGACTTATCCTCTTTTATTGAAATATTGGATCCGATTAACCGCCTAAAGAAGATTCACGCCTTTCGCTACGGTGAGGCTTTTTTTTTGTTTTTTTTTTTTTTTTTTTTTGCAGGAGTATTATTTTCGTATCGGAACAAGATGATTGTTAGTTATGATATGAAATTACTTGAAATGAATTTATATGATATGAAATAGTAATGATTGTAACGCCATATCTCCCTTACAAACAAAATATTAGCAATTTATATCGAGAGAACGGGAAATTGTGTAGTGATGGGAGCAACGTTGGACAGTATGCACTCATAGTACTCAGAAAAAATAATCGATTTCAATGCAAAATGAAGGAAGAATCATTGTCATGAGGAGTCATGGGGCCACGGCAGAGCCCTCTTTAGGAAAAATGTCAATAACTTATATCGAGAGAACAGGTGACCGTGGGATGAGACCAAAGGCGCATCGAAAAAATTAGGGGGGCGCCAGTCAGCCTTACTTATTTTTACATAATAATATAAAATTATATTGTCCAAATACACACGCGAGTTAGCTAGTAATATTTCATATTATTATTATTATCAACGGCGTCTTTTCATAACGTGTGCATGTTTGACATGAAACCAAAGAGAAGATCCATCATTCGTAAAAAGATTAAGAACAGCCAGTTACTTTAACTGTGAAGGACGGCGAAAAATACGAAAAAAATGACTACCTGTAGCGAAGAGGAACAATACTTTCTTTCAAATGGATAAAAAATCAAGGCGAGATAGATTCGAACTCGCATGGACTGCGCGAAGAGCCAGTGCTTTGTCCACTTCTTTTTAACTGACTCACCGAACGTGTTTCAGTAACTTATTTATTGCTAATTTTACTTGCTTGTGCTTTAACTTGCATTTTCTAATAACGACAGGGACACGAATACAGAAACATCGAGGACAGTTAAAAATCATAAATACTGTCCCACCGAGAATCGAACCCGGGACACCATACACCAGAGGCGTACGTGCTAGCCACTAGACTAGCGGGGAGGGCAATGCTTACCACCTCTGTCCTTAGGGATTACGACCACTGTATTGCCAGCTATCACTTCTGTGGGTTGTATACTATGATCACATGTTCCTTCTTTGCTGGAAGAGTTAAACCTACATTCTATGTAATACATGAGGTATTTAGACCTACATGCTCTTCATATAATGTAATAAAAGGGCCATGCTGGGAATAAGAAAAAGAACATTCCTTGGACAAAACGGAAACTATTGGCATCAGAAATATTTATCTACGAGGCATGCGTAGTAGTATATTTCAGAATAGTTACTGTTTTGTTCAGTAAACGAAGAAAGGGGTATAAAAAAGCAAACATGTCGCGTCAACGAGATCGACCAGAATTGACATAGGCGGAAGCAGATGTGTAGTAATACTCAACTTGGTTAAATTGATAATTGGTTCTGTATCCTGTAGTAGATTGTATCACAACTTTACGGGAGAGCAAAGAAAGACTTACTAACTAACGCTATCATACAGTAAGCTTTAGTAACACGATCATATAGACACAAATGGATGTAACTGTGAGTACTTCAACTTGGATTTAATGAAAGCCGTTTAGATATTCAGTGGTTTGCAGGGTTGTATAAGACACAATACAATTCTTCATACCTTAGCTTCCAGTAGCTAGATACATGCAATTTCTGGTTAGATACTGAAACTCCTGTCAGATTTTAATACATGACGTATTGCAGGACACAAAATGCTTTGCATTACTTGTTTGTTTGTAGACAGCTACTAGCTTAGTGTTCTGAAAGGTTGTGTATAAACTAGAGATAGCCAATTCCGGAATTATTACTTTCCCTACTCCCGAAAGTAAAACCGGACAAATTCCGGAATTCGGAAAATTCCGATTTTGGAATAATTCCGGAATTCGGAAAAATCCGGAATTTAGAAATTTCTGATTTCGTTAATATTCCGGAATTCGGAAAAATCCGGATTTTTCGAAATCCGGAGCTTTTCTCAATTCCGGAATTTTCTAAATTCCGGATTGTTTCCGACTTCCGAAATTCTGAAATCCGGAGTTTAACTGAATTCCGTTGCGGAAATAAGTCTTTGACCAGGTAATGTCTCATCATCACCGTCTCCTTTAGCCTAACCGGCATAACCGTGGGACGTACAACTCAACGATTTCATTTCATTTGATTGATTTAATTCTCATACTCTCCACGAATGGAGCGCAGGAATTCCAGACTCGAAAAATAGGTGTACATTTACTTTCTTGACACACAATACAAGGTATTAATGAACTAGACCAACAAACTGAAACAAGTGATTCGTCACATCCAAAGAAGGAAAAATTCACATGGAACTGTGGTCAGAACAGCTTAGTTTCAGAGCTAGGACTGTCCAAAACCGTGGGAAATGAGCTTCGGGGGCGAATACCTCCAAACTATTAGCCATTGAGCTGATGTGACTTATTATTGTCTTAATTTGTAATCTGTTCTATCCAGAAATGCATTATTCTGAATTGTTCAGTGACGTCACAAGGGAGTACCCCACAAGAAGTGGGGTCCCGGGTATCCCGTTAGGAAAGATGAGTCTGAATCACGACAGAGGGCCGCGGTGGCTCAGTGGTCGAGCGTTTACCTCTGTGCTTGGGGTCCCGGGTTCGATTACAGCTCCCGCCAAGTGAACTTTTTGGTGGACGAACACCGTGTGCGTGGGTTTTTGCGGGGTTCTCCCACTCTTCATTCCACCATTTCATTCATTTCTCATCTTTAGCCTAACCGGCATAACTGTGGGACGTAAAACTCAAAGATCGCGCATCTGATTCATGACAAATGGAACGATGTTTCAGCAAGTAACAAAAAGTCGTTGATACCATCCATATTTTAAACAGAATCGAGATGGCGAGGAAGTTTTGTTCCTGGTTACCTAAGTACAGCAGGGACTGAATGTAGTGGATAAAATAAAATTACATAAAATCAATACACCAGCTGTCTGTGTGGTACAGGAGACAAACATTAATAATACTTAATGATCTTGGAAGAATTGATGCAATTAGGATTTGCGAAAAAATGGAAATATTCCCCGAAAAAAAAAACGAAAATAGAATAATTGGTACAATGTTCATCATAAACTCACTTGTTCATGGATTGAAACTGAGACCTTTTGCCATAAAGGTGCATAGTATCACTGAGTTACCATGTATTCCTTTCCCCCCTCCCATGTAGCGAACAACAGATTGTTGACAACATATAGGTGATGAAACATAAAAGCAACAATACTTCTTATGTAACAAAAAGAGGGAAAAGTTGGTTAAGAAGGTAGATATCTACAAAAGAGTTGGTAACTTTTGTTACTACAATCTATCTAATATTATCAAGTGTTACAGTAGGTAATATTTTGTACCCCCTTCGAACCGTCCATCCTTTTAATCGACCTCGCAGTGTGGATCTTT
Source organism: Thermobia domestica (assembly GCF_964235325.1). Lineage (NCBI taxonomy): Eukaryota > Metazoa > Arthropoda > Insecta > Zygentoma > Lepismatidae > Thermobia > Thermobia domestica. The sequence goes on along the minus strand of NC_137456.1, from coordinate 243,836,081 downwards.
AGAGATGCCTGCGGACCTCTAGAGGAAAAATACAGCCCTTTCTGTTACTTCCGCAGACTTTTTTTTATCTTTCAATATACTAATCTGGTCTGAGTATTGTTAATACAAACTAGCAAATATTCCCAACTATTCCTGCGAGTAATATTTTGCGCCTCCTCCGAACCTTTCATTCTTTTGCGCATGAATGAAGAAATATTAACTCTGTATCAGTACCATGCAGTGGGGGGCGCAAAACTCGAGAGAAAAAAGGAAAAATTACGTGGAATATATGTATGGGGGGCGCCGTCGTATATTCTCGCCCCGGGCTTATTTTCCACGGCACGGCACTGCTACGTAACTCAGTAAAAGATCCAGAAGAGGTTGCGCGTCCCTCTCAAGGGTAAATACAATGTGTTCTTTTTGTGTTCTTTTAACAACATGAGACGACAGAAATATTTTTTTCTGTCACTATGTTACAGTGTTTGATTTGTAGGCAGGATGCCTAGAATCCCACATCTGGAAAATTCATTCCGCCTTTTGGTTTGGTATAACCCTCCTCCTCTTCTCAAAAAAAAAAAAAAAAAAAAGCCGTTTAAGAACCATTATTCATGCGCTTAGAGAGAGTAAAAGAAATAACACAGGTGTCTATCAAGCGATCAAAAGTTAATTTGACCATCGATCTTCAGTAATACTGGCACGTTGCACGCACACAGCAATCATTTCGGAGAGAGATGGAGGTATCGAAGCAGCTTCTTCGCGTGTTTGTTGTTTGACTCTGAAGTGTGTAATGAGCCATCTTTCTCCGGGATTGAGGCCCCTCGAAAAATGGACTCGTTTCAGAATTGGAAAAGAAGATAAAATATTGGAAATAATTATGTTCTTTAAATTGTTTATTCAGGGCTATATTGTGAAAAGAAATAGTTAATTTACAATTTCTCAACTATTTTTCTCTCTTTATATATAAAAAAAGAAAAAAGAAAGAAAAGTAAGAGTTAAAATCTTGAACGGTAGACATGCTCAAATTGTTGTAACTGATGGAGAAAGAAAAAAGTTGTTGGGAGTGGACGTGGCTAAATGCGTGAGTTAAGTTACGAGACAACGCAACACCTATTCTAAGGCCATCGTAACCTGAGCTCTGACAGATCTAACATCGTGTAAGTTGACGACAGTGTTGCGAACTGTCATAGCAAGAAGAATCAAAGCGACCACTTGACAGAACGATGAAGGAATCGAATTACTTTCTCACTGATTGAATCAGATGATAAGTTGAAATATTTACAAACTAGATATTTAAAAAATAATTGTACTTCACTTTACTCCTCAACATTCCAGCACAACGTAGTTCCATTAGGCCTAACGTTATTGTCACAATAATGATTTTTTTTCTTTTTCCACTTATTGACACAACTCTGTCCTTTTGACAAGTTTGCTATGGAAATAGAAGTGGGGTTACATGGAACAACAACCGGCCGCAGGGAGTAGGTTTTCATGGAATTGAAAGCGAAGAGGGTAGCGAGTCTGTACGGCTCTTCTAAAGTTCAAGGGAAATGAACCGTGATTTAGAATGTCAGGCTGAAATTAGTAGAATTTCTAATGGTCTTTGTAGGAAATTTGTTGACATCGAAAAAAATGTACATAGTCTATATATTACAGAGACCATTATAATGAGCTTTTCATAAGGACTGATTTAGAAATTGAGTAGTTGGAAAGTAACGAACATGATCCAGCTATTTTTTGTCTTTTCGTAGAAGACATTTTTTCACCAATATATAAAGGGGAGGATAGGTTTAGACCCACAAAAATACATTTTGAAACACTAGGTTGTTTCCATGGTAACAGAACAGTGTTGTCACATTTATACCTACTCATTACTGTGAAAGTTTTTGTGTTGTCAGGTTGTTTTGATTTTTTGTGCTATCATCTCAGTGCATTGGTGTCAATATTGTGGTGTAATCATTGTTATTTTCATTCATCAGTGGAACGTAGTTTGTATTCGTATTATTCACATAGACCTAAAATGTAAATTTAGTATGTGTATGTGTGTGTGTTTGTGTTTATAAACACAATGTCTGAAGTGCGTAAGAAGTGCGGAAAGGGGGTGCCCTTGACAAGTCAGGCACGGGAATTTGTGTTTAATCTTAGGGAATATTTGGAAAAAGAACTTAATGGACGGTCCTTTATTACCATTGAACAAAGTGATTGAAAGAGTAGATTCAGCTTTATACATTAGGCCTACAACTGTGAAAAGAATCACAAAAGAGAAGTGCCCGAAAGATCTCGCTGAACCGACGGAAACTTTATCCATCATAGGAAAAAAGCGTAGGATTTCTACAGTAAACGGAATTAAATTGTCTACAATTGAAAGCCATTCTCTAACGTAAGTAGTTTTCAATTATTATTTTTTTTTTAAAAAAAAAAAAAAGATATAACATTATGGGTCTTACGCAGAGTCGTTCTGACGCGTGTTTAGTGTCATACTAAAGAGTTGAGTTGATTTTGAGTTTAACGTCTCTTTCAGCAGCGAGGCTACATGAGACGTGAACTTACTGATTAACGTGGAATCCGAACCACATGAACTCCCGCCGGGAATCGGACCGGGTTCTCCCATGCCAAAGGCGTACGCTGACCGCTTAGCCACGAAGAAGCTCGATGTCACACTAAAGAGTTTGACTAACATATGTTTCCATGCAGTAGTCAGGCATTTAGTATGACGCTAACCATACGTTAAAATGATTCTGCATAAAGCTCTATGTGTTTAGAAGTAACAGTTGTTTTCTTTACGATTTTGTAAACTATCCTAAAGCAAACTAATTTGTTTGTTTCTTTTGACTAATATTTCGTCAGGCATAATGTTAAATAATATTTTTGTTGTAATACATAGGTGATTCTTTTCCCACAAAATGTGCCCCTTGTTATATTGTATTGTTACAGAAGATAAACGTGGCAATCGCGCTTGATCGCACGTGAGAGTTGTCAGAGCTCTTCTTAGCGCGGCCTTACTCTAGTGCTCGCTGACTTGTAGGTTTGTTTTCTCAACAGGAAAGATCTGGATTATTTTGATCGCTTTAGTTTGCACGTAGTTCGATGTGCCTGTTTCCTAGTGGATTAAATGGGAAAGGACGTGACTATTTGGTTGTTAATGCCAGTGATTATAAGTGGAAGATTAATAAGTGCAATAGATTATGTGAAGTTTTATTCGCAATTCTATTTGTGTGTGATATTTATAGAATTTTTTGCTCCTCGGGCATTTTCTTGCGTTGGGGCCGGAACTGCGAGCCTGGTGGTTCAATCGGGAGCCCATTCAAGGCTCAAGTAAAGTGGTTAACATTTTTCTTGAAGTTTTATGCCAAGTTGTTTCCGTTATTGGCAGTGATAATCAGGCTCAGTTTTTATATTTTTTGGTGGGCCGAGGTAAATGTGCTTGAAATTACATTGTGTAGCAGAGGTCTGTTTCTGACCATTTTGATTAGTGATTTTCCGTCACTGCTGGTCAATATTTTGATCTGTACCAGTTAGATTTTACGTGGAATCCTTAGATTCACGCTGCACTTTGTGCTAGATTCTATTTTTGACCTATTTTCTCTTTTTCCTGGTCAAACATCAAAATATTATCGGCTGGCATTAAACACCCGAATTGTCATTTGATATAGTTCAGGAAGTACAGACGTGAGAGAATGGAGGGAGCTTGTGGCAGCCGGTATTCCAAGGTAATCTAGGTAATCTAGAGAAATTGAGCAAAAAATATGAGGTGAGTGAATATTTGATCTCTAGAAATTAGTAGTAGGTGTGTCACGTTTACTTGTATGTGTTGTGTGGTTGTGCTATTTGGCTCCAGGCCCGTGCAAAGGGTACAGTGCGCCCTTTGCAAAGGCGCCCTAGCGAAACCATATCAAAGATAAACGGTTTTATTTTTCTGTATGACAGTTCTGTACAATGAATCATACTGTTGGTGAAGAACCCGTGAAGGGTACAGTGCGCCCTTTACGTCAGGCGCCCTTGTCATGTGATTATTCCTGTATGTTTTAGAGCAGTATTGGAATAATCAGTGCCTATTGTACTTCTAAAATATAGCTATATTGATTTATTAGTATATATTTACCTTCATTTTGTTTGACAAAAAATCTTACAAGAACTAAAAAATGTTTCTCTAGTAAAAAAGTTTTCATAGTTTAGCTATTTACGTTATTAAACAAACTTTGGGTTTTAACATATAAAATGGCGCCCGTATATATACAGGTTGTAACTTAATTAACATAAACTTCAGGAGGTGACTCCTGACACGGATACAAAACGAAAAGTATGCACCAACCTGGGTGTAAAAATGCCTCCTTTGGCGCCTCGATCACAAGAAAATTTGTCGGAAAAATGTAAGAACAGTCATAACTCAAGAATAAAACATCGGATCGAAGTCGGGTAAACGAGAATGTCCATTACTTTTAGTCGTAGATCCCATTAGTGTACAGTGGCGACGCATGGGTGCCTACCAAAGAAGGCAAGCGTCACTGGAGTATTCCGTCGACTGTTTTCTCAAACGTTGAATGAGGGCAATGAACAACAATCAAGTACAAGATTTCAACCATCAAAAGTAGATCTAATAGTACATCTTCAAATTAGGACACTTAGAATTCGAAAGAAAGAGAACACATATGTGATTGATCTATTTCGTCTCTGCACAGAATAAACTCTCGGGAGAATAATATAAACGAAAAGGAATTCTTTAACGTATCACAGTTATATCTTCTAGCTATTGATAACGGGTGGTAAATAAACGGCTTTCTGTCCAAGTTACGAGTGTGTGAAAATGGAAAGAAGAACTTTGATCCAGATTAGGTTTTAAAAGATCGTGCATAGGGCAGTCAGGCGGTATGTAAAGAAACATAACATGTAGTATTCAAAAATGCAAAGATCATATGTGATCAACGAGTGTACAAGGGATTTTCCAGATACATATGTGCCTAAAGTAAGCTGCATTAAAGGATCGCCTCCTCGTAATATGTAATTCCGTGGAATATGATACTTCTGTACACAGAAGCAACAAAAATTGATGAAACACGAGATGTTGTACACGTTGCATAATGATACAAAGAAATGCGCTGGTTTAGTATACTTAATTTATCCGTTAGGTAAATCTTCTTCCAGGGATACTTTCGAGGGGCTTTTCCCCTCTCTTGGAGTTGGAAAAACGCCCCTTAATCCTGACTTACGAAAAACTATATTCCTATTGTGAATATACCAAAATAGTGTCGTAGTGTAGCAAATTTATATTTTGATTTTGTCACTGGTGAAACAATTTTTTAGAAGAAAATTGTTTCTAGAAGAAAACACATGCAACAAATGGTGGAAAATATTCTTTCGACGTTCTCTATGTACTTTGGAGGTGGATGAAATACCAACACGGAGGAAAGAGAATGTGGCACTTTTGCTTAGACGTAGCAGCACTTAACGGAATTATTGTCCCTTGTATGCCACTTGCAAGAGGCTCGCGAAAGGCTGTATTGCAGTTTTGGTGTGGATGGCATAAATTAGCGTGACTATGTTATAGTAGGCATCTGACGCAACTTGTGAGTGATATACAGTATCCGATGCTCTGACCTTACGTGTGGAATTGCTGTATAACAGGATAGGAAGTGTTGCGTATGACGGTAGAGTGTAGTGTCCAGGTATTCACGTCGTGTAAAAGTGTAGACATTGGTGTTTAAGTAAAATTAATTTTGTTAATCTGTATGTGCCTGCGTAATGGCAGATTACCCTGTCCACGAGCTGTCAGATATATGCACCTCATTTATGGAAAGATAAGCGGAAATATCCCAGAGGCAAGGCGTCTATATCGTAACCGTCACCCTAATAGGAGAGTAACTTTTCCGGTATTTTTTCCACGCCTCTATATTCGCCTTCGGGAGATAGGGTCTCTTCAATTTCCCCTACATGAAATCGGAGGAAATTGCACCATGTGGACAGTTGAATTTGAACACAGTGTACTGAGAATGATCAAAGATCGTCCTGAAAGTAGCAGTAGCCATGTGTAGGGTGTAAAAATCCACATGCAACTCTAGTGAACGATCAGCAGGGAGATTTAGAGTGAGCGCGCGGTGCAATATGGTGGATAATTTTGAGGTAGGACCTTATTTGTTACCGGGCTGCCTGTGTGGAAGTACGTATAATTTATTTTTACGTAATGTTTTCCCAAAATTGTTAGAACATGTGCCCTTGAACATAAAACAGTAGATGTGATTCCAACATGACAGTGCACCTGCACATTTTGACATGTATATGCAGACCTACTTAAATGAAACATTCCCAGATAGTTGGATTTTGAGAGATTGACCTGTGTTATGACCATCTCTTTCACCCTACCTCACACCCCTTGATTTTTTATTTGGGGCGTTATGAAACGCCTTTTGTATTCAACACTAGCCACGACAGCCGAAGAACTTGTTGCTCGAGTTAACATAGCTGTGGCATTCACCTCCGAAATTTCAGGTGTGTTTGACCGCATGCGGAAAAATTTGCTTCTGCAATGTCATCTTTGCAATGCGGTCAACGGTTGACAATATCAGACTGTGAACTGTTATTCTTCACAGCTGTTTCGTGTACACATACGTTTGATAAAATACTTCAGTTTCTTTGGGAGTCACCCTTTCACCGCCACTGCACTACATCCTATTGTACACTAATGGAATCTACGAATAAAAATAATGGACATTCCTTTTTGCACGATTTCGATCCGACATTTTGTTCTCGAGTATGGCTGCTGTTGCATTTTCTCGAAAATTTTCGGGTGGTTATGGCTCAGAGGCACTTCTACGCCCAGGTTGGTCTATACTTTTCGTTTTATCTCCGGTGTCAGGAATCACCTAGCGACGTTTAGTATATTAATTAAGTTACACAATATATATATATATCACGTTTGTATGGGCGCCCTTTTGGTAGACTTGTCCACCGCCCTCGTTAGTGACCCAGCACGGGCCTGTTTGGCTTCATAGTCGAATTGTTTTTCTCCCGACTTATTTTCTGTTGTTTTAACTATCTCGGACGTAAGTTTTGAATTTTTGATCGAAAGGATAAAATTAACGAACGGGTTAACTGCGTTATATTGGCTAATCCCGGGTTACTATTGAACTTGAGAAATCCAATATTTCAAAATTATTTCTTTTCAGCAGGTAATGATTTATATATTTTGATATCGCATAGAATTGGTTTTTGCAAATTGATAATAACGCTGAATTTCTATTCTCCAGCAGTCTATGAATCATGATTTTGAAAGCATTAATTAGAGTAGTATTTTAAATTTGAGACAAAATGTTAATGAAAACGTTGCATTTGATTGAATGAGTTAAACTTTTGAAGGTTGATAAATTAGAGTTTATATTGTTTGCTGGTTGTTCACGGAATTTTTGACATAAGTAAAAGCGCGCTAATTTAGATTTGAAAGAGAGGAAATTGACTTAATTGCTGATTAACTTGGAATTTTTGATCAAATATATTGAATCGATTAGCTTTACTCATGGATTTGACTGTTTAATATTTAACTGAAGGAAATGGAAATGTGAATTTAATCTAGTTTCCTGAGAATTCAAAACTATTCAATTGAAATTTGTTAGGTTACTAATCATAAATGATTCAGAAATTCCGAATTCTAGGTAATTTGACTTTCTGCACTATTAATGCTTTAGCATATTTTTGTTGTCGATTCTAATAATTATATATTCTTGTTTTAAGAGTATATTTGCGTTGTTCTAACGTAACAGCACTTATACACCACCATCAAGTCGTTTTTGGATAAATTATTAAAAAATTGAAGTTTTGTGTTTCACTTGCATATGTAGCCTACTGTTTATCCCTGCTTAAGAGTATAATTTTGTGTTTTGATTGGAAATATTGGATCAGTTGGTGCGTTTTGATAAGAACAAGACAGTTCGGTCAATCCTGTAAGTCCCTTCTGCCGGGCTTTAGTTATTTGAACTCGAATTGACAGTTATTATTATTATTATTATTATTATTATTATTATTATTATTATTATTATTATTATTATTATTGGTTTCTGTTTAATAACTCTTGATTCGGTTTCGATTTGGAGAGACTAGGTGGATGGAGACGTTTCAAATGGCCCTGTCAGCTGCTTCATCAAGTCGCCGCATGCCAAGCATTTGGAGTTAACGCACTGCCAGGCGTTGGTTTCAGAAATTCCGTTCGAGAGATGTGAACCTTTCAGATGAATCTGGCAGTATACGACAAATGTGTTGGGTGACAACGTCCTGAAAAGTCATCGAGGAGGACAGTGGTCTAAAGCAGTGGTGCTTCCCTATGTCCATGACGGACCCCCCCCCCAATTGTCTATCCGTAGGTGTTCTTCCATGAAAAATCTTTTCGATTAATTTTTACACCCTCTCAAACATATTTATATAGATTTTTAACCCCCCAATATTTCAATGACGTCATAGCCCCCCTTTGTGGGCAGCCCTGGTCTTAAGTATGATGACCTTGCAGAAACGTTCCATATTTCCGGTGAAACAGTCAAGCTGCACCTGCATGGGGATAGGGAAGTCATACAAGGTAAGCATGCAAGTACCCCACACATTGTCAGCAGCGAACAAGTAACAAGTGAGAGCCTGTTTGTTCTCAGAGTTTGACGAAAGATTGGACAAATATGTTTCTTTGTTTTATTGCTTTATGAACGAATTCAGTCCATTGATCACATTCTGTTGCAGGCATGGTCAACATTTTATCACAATTAAAAATAATGCATTACTGATTTTTAAACTAAAATTTACTTGCGTTTCCTTGTTGCAGGTGTGTTTCTACGACGAGTCGGAGCAGCAACTTATGTAGAGACATCCTGGAGAACAGTCGCTGTCAGAGTGTGTTAAGGAAAGTGCACCCCAGTAAACTTATGTTCTGGAGTGTGATATCTGTGCATGGAATTGGGCCATTGTGTTTTCTTGAGGACATTATGAGGAAGGAACTGCACAAACATGCCCTATATACTTGTTTAATGCCTCGAATAACTAAGTGGTACCCAGAAATTCGTCATGAGTCATCTGCAGCAGCTCGGCATCAAAATATTGGACTGGCCAGGGAACAGCCCAGATCTCAATCCAATCAAAGGGATATGGAATATTATGAAGAATATGGTCAGCAGTCCAGTGCGAACTAATATTCCTGAACTAAAACAATTGTTTCAGAGAATATTGCAACATGAAGCGCTATTACTGAAAAGATGGCACAGAGTATCGCCAGCATGCTAAAACGAATTATGGCTGTTATTAGAACAAAAGGTGGACGTACCAAGTACTAACTGTCGCCAATGATGTGGAAAATATGTGCATAGCTATACACTTCTGAAATATGGATAAGCACAGTCTACAACGTGAAATATAGTTATAAAATATAAATTTGTTTGTAATTCCTAATTCATTGTCCACCCACTGTAGTGTTTCCCATCCAAGGTGTAGAATGGAATGCCTGGTTATCCTAGCCACCTGGAGCTTAGCGTTGTCCTGTAACTGGAGGACTCATTTGCGATTCAAAAGTGCTGGCTCCAGAATTTTGAGTTTTTCTTGAACCCGGCTCAACTGCTGACAGTACACAGTTGCATTGATGCTCGGACCAGCTGGTGGCTGTTCCCAATGCACGATGCCGGGAGCAGTCCACCAAACACACAGAAGAGCCTTCTTCTAGTACAGTGCTGGTTTCGGCTGTTTTCGAACCGTTTCATGGGATGTTACTCAATGATGACGGTACCGTGAAGCTTCGTACAGGACCCACTTCTCATCACATATCAATACCCTGTCCAGAAATGGTTCCTTCCTCAGATGAGACATAACAAAAACACAAGTGTCTGCTCGCGTTGCCTCCTGGCCGGGAATCAAATCATGTAGGATCCATCGACCCAACTTGTAGTGCTTCCCAAGTTGATGGAGGTCCTGCCGAATGTTTTCTCCACTCACACTGAATTGTAGTTCCGGCTCATATATCTGGCCATTGTTCGCCTCAATTGCTGCGTGAAGATTATTTTGTACGTGTGATGGTCTTCCCGCATTTGCGCGACTTCGAGTGTTTTTTCACCGTCCTTAAACTTGTAGCCACGACACTCTCACCAAAGGCCTGGTATATCTTCCGTCCCGCTGCAGCTGCGTTTGACCCCAGTTTGAAGTTGTACAGCATACACGCCCTTATGACGTTCTGTGAAAGTCTCATGTTCACTCTGTCCTTACGGAAGTTCACGGTGTAATTGAGCTGCCTCAACCAGGTAGTATGTTGGATATACCCACACTAACAACTGACCTTCGCCGTAACTCCATTCGCATTAAACTCACGGTATGAGGGCCAATTCAACACAGATCTCCACAAAAATCGAGGCTACCTTTATACATCCCTACTTTGCCAGTTAGTGATCTTACTATGTCTGTATGTAGAACTAGTATTACCTGGTTCTACATAAGTGTAGAACTAGTATTACATAAGTTTATGCACGTTTTCCGCGAGATAGTATCTTTTGCCCCTTGAAGCGATGGAAGATACGAGAAAATCAGTTCGCTTAATGTAATTGAACTTAAAAACTTTTACTGCTGTGGATTATGGCAAAACACTAAAACATATTGGGCCTTATGCAAAGTCGTTCTGACGCGTGATTAGTGCCATACTAAAGAATTCGACTAACATGTTTCCTGTACTAGTCAGGCCTTTAGTATGACGCTAAGCATATGTCAAAACGACACTGCATAAGGTCCATTTAGTTTGCAAATGCAATTTACATAACAAAAAACACTAATAGTGTGTCAAGCCGGGAAAGCAGAGAAACTGTTATGTGCTAAGACGACAGAAGCAAAAATCGCAAGCTGAATGTTTAAAGTGTATAGCTTGAAAACAAGTACCCGAGTATGTGGCGTAGTGGGTAACGTACTACCCTACCAATCAGCTGATCCATGTTCGAATCTTCATCAAGTGCACTTCTTTTTTTTCTTTTCGTCGAAGGAACAGCCATTACTTGTAGTATTAGAGTTTATATATGGTTAGATTCTGTTAGATATTTCTTCTTGTCTAAAGTAATAATATAAGGCTGAAAGTATGATTCTACCTAGGTAGATCAAAAGGAAGGGTGTTCTAGATTTCTTTCCATTAATAAAATATAAAAATAAGCTTACATCCGAAACTAAATATACAAGTAATTGAAATGAAAGTAGCAAGTTGGTGAATCACCACCAGGCAGAAGAGCAAAGCAAATATAACCTGAGGCGCTTTCGAGTGCCTGTCATATCTCTGTCTTAACTGTGAACTGAACACACCTTTTTTAAAACACAATGTTGTCAATGAAATACTGGTCTGTGTGAAAACAAAGAGAAGAGGAACGAAACAATATTAGTATATTTTGTTTTTATTATTAGATGTTTCAGTATGTTAAAAAAGAAATCATGTTCACTATTTAATGAGAATATGATTAATAAACTAGTGTTCATACCGAGTGGAAAGACAGTATGTATCCTGGAAGGTCATATTCTATTTGGGAATACTCACGCGAAAATGAAAAGAATGTAACATTTATGGAATCAACCCTATCAAGAGATTGATTCCTGAAGGAAGTTCATTTAGTTTAGGATGCCAAGTTGTAGAAGCATGTCCCACATAGTCTCGGTGCTGAAAGGGATGTTACATTCCCAATAAACCAACAGTCTTAGAACTATCAGTTTGAGGAAAGATGATTTGTTTGTGAACTGTGAAAGGTCTATATTAATCTACAAGCCATGCATGGAGCAATTTCCACGCAACGCAAAATAGATTAAAGTCACAGATCTGCGTATAAACTTGATATTTAGCTTCCTAAAATTGTGTTCCTAAGTTCAAGACCCATAAATATATTCTTAAAATCAAAAAAGAATACATAATTCGTTTTAAAATATAGGCTGGAGCAATTTTTAATCGTCAGACACGAACTAGTTGAAATGCTCATTCCTCAAATGAGAAGAATAATTTTATGGAAATACTATTTGAGAAATATTCAAACCTCTTCCCCAATAGAGTAGCATATCAATCGAAGTGAAACAAAAAAGATCCAAGTGAATCCTACTTCTATTTTCTACATTTATTGTACACTGCTAAAATACTTACTCACTTTGGCCAGTATGAACACATGGGAAATTAAGATATTGTAGCAGTTACATTGCTTTCTTTCCTACAGTTGGAATTTCCGAAAAGGATGGACAATGTCGTCACAAATATGTAAGGAGGAGTTTAAATGCCGAGTTTCATCTTCCTATGATGACAGATCTTTTTGGAGTATATTTTTAATTCTCCTTTCCTCGCTTAGAACATGTATTGTAGAAAAGTAACATGAGAAAAACCCGGCCAGACTATGAGCGTACGCAGTGGAGGCAAGGGGACAATCGCTTTACCCTGCATTTTCGAAAGGTGTTTGGTTGTTTCAAAACGCTTTTACCCAGAAACACACATGAAGGAACATTATATTGGTTACACCTACTAGAATATTTAACATAGACGTATTTAATGTAGTCCACAAAGATATACATTATGCCTGAATAATAACTGTTTTGCATCATGCGTTATGCGCATCAATGTATGTCGGGCTTTTGCCCCTTCCCCGGCCTTGGGAAAATCCTGCGGGTGTTTCTGGATAAAAGTGTTCTTATTCGGAACTGTTATTATCTTCAGGTGTGCATAGTGTCAAGTATGAACCAGTACTAAAATATAGCGTGAAATTGTTTTGAATATATGCCACTATAAACAAGAATCACAGAATTCATACTTGAGCTTATTATTGTTGAAAATCGTGTTGTATATGAAGTACATCAATCAAGGTTCAAAAGCAAATACTTGCAGAACACATGGAGAAATGAAGTAGGTTAAATATACTAGTAGATTTTAATAAAATTAGCTGTAAATAGCTTGGTAGGTAGAACACCTCTGGCGCACGAGATCGCTGGTTCGATCCCACTTTTCGCCAGGAAGACTTTCTGTAGGACCCATAGTGTGCGTGGATTTTCTCGGATTTTTCCCCACTTCCTTCAGTCCACCATTTCGATAATCATCATCACTGCTTCTTTTAGATTCAGACTATAATCGTGAAATATTAAAATAGAAAATTGCAAATAGCGCCTTCGGCACCCTAATACCCGTGCTAATCGCGTAGTTTTACTCTCTGCGAGAATTTATGCAGAGTCATTCTGACGCGTGATTACTAAAAAGTTAGACTAATATATGTTTCCTGCAGTAGTCAGGCCTTTAGTGTGACGCTAATCATACGTTAAAACGACTCTGCATAAAGCCCTATCTCAGTTTCCTTATTCCACCTGGATTGTGGAACAAATCTGTATGTAAGTAAGGAACCTAGTAAAAGTTGGTGATAGTTTTCATTTAACGTAGCCATGTTTGGTCCAGAAAACGCTGGAATTTTAGCCATAATGAATATCATCCCGGTAGCCACTCCAAAATTGTAGGGGGGCTCGGCTGAAGTTAGAGAGGGCTCGATCCAACAATATTATAGTTCATTTGCAAGCCTACGGTGAAAATTTTAGGCGGCTCCGCCCGCCTAGACCCCCCTGGATACGGGCCTGATGATTATGCCATCTAAAGTAAAGTTACACTAAGACATTCAACTTACAAAATATATGCACTGGAGAACACAACTTACAAAATACCTGCACGGGAATACAACTGACAAAATACCACGCTTGAAGGAACTGAGTCTGTTTTGTTGAAAAAATCGGATTTGTTTAATGGTTTTGTATTTGGATACTTTTTCTTAATTTGCACCTTTGAGATATCTAGTTATAGATAAACGTATATCTTTGTAATTTGCAAAGAAATTTTTACCATGCAAGTAGTTTTCGTTACCCCTAAATGCAGTTTGAGTCGAATTTTGCCCAAAAAACGCTGGAATGTTAGCCATGATATTTAAGCCCCTAAAGTAAAGCTGCTCCAAGGATTGCAACTTCGCCTATAAAATAACATTTTTGAACCTACTAAGAATATGTTTTGTCCTATCTACCTAGGTAATAATTTTGTATTTGTACACGTATCGTTAATCTGCACCGTAGAGGCATCAAATTATAAATAAATGTATAACGTTTAACTGCCATTTTCTAAGGAACTATTACCATAGAAATGATATGATTTCTTCCTAAATGCAAATTGAGTTGCTCTTTGACCAAAAAACAAGGGGATTTTAGCCATGATACATTAAGTCTCTAAAGTAGAGATAAGTTTTACACCAAGGATTACAACTAGGCGTATAAAACACCATTTTTGAGCGTACTGAGAGTCTGTTTTGTCTAAAAGATGAAATTTATGTAATGATTTTGTATTAGTATAGGCATTCTTAATCTGCACTGTAAAGACATCTAGTTTAATAGATCCGAATAACGTTTCATAAGTTAAAAATCACTTTTGATCAAAGAATATAATTAATTCATATTTTAAAGCAGGCAGTATTGAGTAAAATGGAAATAAAAGCTCTCATTTCTCTTTGTATAAAATGCGGCCGTGTCTAAACACTTTTCTATCCGTAACTCATGTGGCAACATCGCATGTATCTCAATGAGCTCTGCCATCTAGTGAGAAAGTTTTACCCTAATGGTGACTAGCGATCCAGCTTAACTAACAAAGGGAAAGCAGACTTCGGTAAATGCACTTCGGAGCCATCCTTCGCGAAGCAGTAGCCCACATTTAAAGTGTTAATATTACAAACTGGAGGAACACAATAGCCAGAAATAATGGGGAAAAGCATCTTAAAGATTCCAACTCGCTACATGTATGACACGAACCGAAAAGTTATCAAGTGACGGCCTGGCAGTTAGGAGCATCCTTGACTCCCGTGAAAAGGGTCCTGGGTTCGATTCCTGCACGAGTCATCTTTTTTTGTTTTTTGCTGTAACCAATAAAGTAGCCATTTGCAACTACAAGTAAAATATTAATTCAGCATATGTTTATAATGTACTACCATGAGCAAAATAAATGACGCGTCTCTTTATTTTGAAGTTTTTTGAAAATATCTCCGTTTTCTTTATATGTTCGAAATTTCGGAAGGTTTCCCCAGCAGGACAGGTTAATAACAAACCCGTTTTTAATATTTGTGTTAGATATTAGCTTAAAATAAAGAAATTAGAAGCAAAAAACATTAAATCGACAGAAATCTCGAGAATTACCAACTCTGCTAAAGTGGGAAATTTTCAAGAACGCGAGGGAATTCTGCAGTTCAACACGAAGCAGCGACATCTATGTCATTGAGAGAAGCGTGGATTAGATCTACAAACGAAAATTTTAACGAAATATTTCTAGTATGTCTTATTATATGCATTATCAGCGAACTCCAAATATATGAATCTATGCTAAGTATTAACGTATAGATAGTGCAAATAGTGGAAATTACCTATGGAAAAAGACGAATTGTTAGCCCAATCGTAATGAAAAATCGTCTTTACTGTAGAACAGGTTCAGCTTACGTAAGAGAGCAAATAGCTCAGTTAGGTAAAGCAACGAGTTTGTATACCGAAGGTAGACGGTTCGAATCCCGTGGAAGTACTGTTGTCATCTTTATCACTAAGGTTATTTTATTTATTTTTTATTTGGGAAAGAATCAAATTGTAACATATGTGTAAAACTCATGACGATACCAAAAAAAAAAGAAAGAAAGAAAGAAAGAAAATATCGTCGCATTTGCATTAGTGTGTCTAATTTTTGTTTGCAAACAGATTCGTAATTATTTCTCCTGTGCTCACTGATGCATAACGAATGTTTTCCAGTAAATGTTAATTCTAATTTGGAGAATTTTAGAGTTTCACAATGTTTCTCACTACATAGTCTTCTATCTACGTGTTTGGATATTTTGATAACAGATTTCCCTATTAAATGTTTAATTTTCTCTATAAATATTTGTCTTAAATTGAAATTGTTTTGAATTTACTACATAAGCAAAGTTGCCCGAAGGAGGGGAGCTCAAGTAATAGATATTCTACGTAAAAGCAACCTATTGTAGAATGATTATGCTTCTTACCTTCAGCACATAATCTTAACGTTAGAGAGTCAGAGAGAGAAAAATCCTGGTTTTTCCTCCTCTATGACCACCCATCTTAAACCTCTACATATCATTGTTCGTCTCACATAATTTCGGCTCTCCAAAGACATTCATATTTATTATTATTATTATTATTATTATTATTATTATTATTTAACACTCTTTATTCTACGTGCCATCTCTCCATTTTTCGATACAGCCCTCTTAGTACTATGAAACACTCTTCTTCCATAGTGAAATGGAAAAAGATCATATAATTGCCACTACTTTACAAGAATATAAACCAAAAACGTCAGTAGAAAGCACATTATAAAATTTACTTTTTGAGGCTCGTTTTGGTGCCCCTCTTTCTCTGGCGCCCCGGGCAGTCGCCCGGCCCTTAGTCCGCCCTTGAAAGTACGGACGCATAACTAAGGACTGCGGAGGTGAGGTTAACCTTCATGTTATGCCACTGGTTTGACGTGTTTGAAATGTTCAGTAAGTGATCAGTTGGTGAAATAATTTCGACGGTTACTAATGTTTAAAATTTAGCTAAGACAAAGCTACCTAATCAAATACATTTGATATCGCGATGTCACAATTTGATTTTTCCTCACATAAAAAAGATAAAAACAATAGTAATAAAAACCCTTACTCGTACTGGGCTCCTAACTAACTAACAACCTAATTCTTACAGACTAGTTGCTCTGACCAACTGAGTTTCGATTTCTTACGCGAAAGAAGTCTGTTATATTAAGAGGCATGCTTTTCATTATCAAAAGCTGTTCGAAGTAATACGAACATGGCTTAAGAACAGAGACGGAACTGAATTACCACTCGATTGACCTTGAGGGCAAATCACCAAAGCGTAGCTATAACGTAAGTTCAGCATGCATTTCTCTGGAGTTGTGTTCAGTATTCCTATCTGCCAGTCATGCTTGTTCGTAGGAGTAATATGTTACAAACCTAACCTTTCGATAGAGCACAATGACAGAGAATCAAAATTAATGAATTCTTGCCCTTGTGAACTTGGGATACCACCATGTGCAATAAAACTGTCGCGTCTTCTGAAGTGATATTTTATCGAAAATAACTCGTTTTCCTTTATATATCCGAAGTTTTTGAGGGTTTCAAAATGAGGAAACGTTACTGACAAACAAGGACGCATTTAGGGGTGGGTCCAGGTGGTCCGGACTCCCCTCTGAAATCCCAACTTCTCTGTAAATTTAGCCTAAATTTAAGAATTATCTTTTAAATTTTATTATAATTTATCCTAATATTGAAGTCGGACTTCTCCCGAAATAAATTACTGCATACGTGCCTGCTGACAATTTTCAATATATTCCTTAAATAAGTAAAATAACTAAATTAGGAGCAAAAAAGCTTCAACACGGGCTAACTTTTGTCCACTGCCAATATTGTTAGAAGGGATATTAATAGCAAAAACTGCTAGGCAATGCTGAACCTTGGAACTTCACTCCGAGCAAGCTTATTATTGAGAACTACATATGAAACATTTTATCAAAACTTATCTAGCTTTTACCTGGCATGAAATTATTATATACACCAAAATTCACTCTCCTAAAATGTGTATCTAAATATTGCTCTACGTATCTACGAAGCAATGAAAATTATTTATCGAAATATGTGAGCAGGGAATTCTAACAGCCAGCCATTTTATTTAAATCGTAGTAAACCCTGTAACCGGGCATTAACGTGAAGACAAAGCTTGGTCCATTGGTAAAGTGTTGGAAGAATATAAACTCAATGTTCGTAGGTTCGAATCTATCCACTCACCATAACATTTTGTTCTTATGTGTAACGATGAAATAAGAAAGAAAAAATGTATAACCGTTAAGACAAAACTTCAACCAAGTCTGAAGAGAACAATACTAAAATAGTAATACAATGACGTCAACCAAAAATTATTTCATGTAGCGTTTGGACGAAATTACAGCTGTTAACAATTGCAGAAATAAAAACAGGCTGTAATGCAGTCTAGACTTCTGAATGCATTTACTTCCTGAAAACTTCCGTCTCGTCATTGGTATGCCGTTAATCATTGTAAAACCTTTCAATTGGAAGTGAAATGACACAAACTAAAACAGTTTTAAATCAATAAATGTCTATGTGTAAAAGTAGGTGTCTTTTATCTGTAGTTCTGAGTTCCTTTTACTTTGAAGTGACAAATGAGAGAAGAAAGTATGGTGTTCGAAAAAAAAATCAAATTTGAGATTTCAACGAATTTACACGTATTATAGCCCCTAACACCGAAAAAGTTATTTTTCGATACATGTCCATCAGTTCGTCCGTCCGTTCGCTACACTTTTCTGTGCACTCGCCTAGAAGCCATACCGTTCAACTTATCTGCACCAAATTTTAGTTTAAGATTTTCATAGTATTTCCTATAGTTTTTTTTATTTCCCTCCTACTCCCAAAACAAGGGTAGTTTCCTGTACGATGAAAATAAAAAAAGATATTTTCTCATAACTGGCTCTAACGATCTTGTTTTCTTTCTTTTTTATATAAATCAATATTTAATTAGCAACCCTATTTTGTGGTATAAGGCATTTATCTGAGAAAAATCTACAAGGGGTAGTTTATGCTAAGGGGGTGAGTTTTTCTCAGTGATTTTCTCAAAATGGACTCAAATGTTTTCGTTCATATTTCATAAATAAAGATTTCATTAATAACTTATCAATATGGCATAACTCGTTTGTCCTAAAAAATGCGAGGGGTAGTTTATTCTTGGTGGAGTGTTGTCTGGGCGATTTTCTCAAAAACGACTCAAAAGAGTTTATTCATATTTCAAAAATAAATATTTCGTTAATAACCGAACAATATGGCAAAACTCGTTTGTCCTGAAAAAATATGCGAGGGGTAGTTTACTCTTGTGGGTGTTTTTCCTCCACGGTTTTCTCAAAAATGAGTCAAGCAATTTTGTTCGTACTCAGAAATAAATATTTCATTAACAACCTAGTAATATGGAATAACTCGCTTACCCTGAAAGAATCCTCAAGAGATAGTTTATTCGGGGAGTTATTTTTCCCTCACGATTTTCTCAAAAATTACTCGGACAATTTTATTGATAATTCATAAATAAGTATTTCATTAATAACCCTGTATTTTAGTATAAGTCATTTCTATGAAAAACAATTACAACGGATAGTTTATTTTTGGGGTCAAGGTTTTTTCCCCGACAATTTTCTCGAACGACAGGCGATTTTGTTCAAATTTCGCAAATAAATATTTCATTAATAACCAAAAGTATATCTTAACTCATTGTTCGAAACAATTCACAAGAGGTAGGTTACTCCTGACGTGTTCTTTTTGAACGACTTTCCCAAAGTGACTCATTTGATTTTTTTCATATTTCATAAACAATGATTGCATTAATTGGTCTATGTCTAATGAAAATGTGCTCAAAGTGTGAGTTAGTTTTGTAGTATGGATTTTCTTCAATCGAAGTTTTTTATTCGACAATCTGACATTCGATGTATTTGAATAATACGATAATTTTATTTGTATTATCCAAATACACACTTCAGTAACAACTGCGGCCTAACACAGTTAAGAAATTGAATTGAAAAAGTTTAGTGCGGTGGCCCTGTAATTGAATATTTTTTGAGAAACTCCCTAGCTTTTTGCGGTAAACTCAGGCTTTTCTTTTTCGAGCGACAAAAGAGAGAAGAAAATATAGTGATTGTGAAAATAATATCAAATTCAGATTTCAACGGATTTACATGTTTCATGGCGTCTACATACCGAAAATGTGACTTTTCGACACCCGTCCGTTCGGCACACTTTTATATGCACTCGCCTAGAGGCCATACCGTTCAACTTATCTACACCAAATTTTAAACTTAGGGTTTACTTAGTATTCTTACAGGAGCTTTTCCATTTTTTCCTACCACCTAAAATAAGTGTGGTTTACAAACAGCCGAAAATCGAAAAACGCTATTTTCTCAAAAATGGTTTTAACAATTTTGTTTATTTTTCATTAATCAATATTTAATTAACAACCCTATATTGCAGTATCAGATATTTCTCTTAGAAAAATTTACGAGGGGTAGTTTATTCTTGGAGGTGACTTTTTCTCGACGATTTTCTCAGAAAAGACCCTGGCGAATTTTGTACACACTTCATAAATAAATATTTGACCTTACAACATGGTATAAGTCAATTGACCTGAAAAATATATGAGTAGTAGTTTATTCTTGGACTTGACTTTATTCCCAGTGAGTTTCTCAAACACGACCAGTTGGCAACCCTGTATCTCGACAACGAAGCTGAATTCGAAAACTGCAAGAGGACCATTTGTCTCATTTTGATGTCACGAATCACCTCCCGAAGTTTGTGGACATCTTTCAGGTTCACCCTTAATGAAGCTTCTTTTCGAAAAGTTAACTAATAACTTTAGGCATTGTTTATCTTTTTTTAAATCACAAATGTCGTTATTAATTTTAAGGCAGAGAACTACTTCTGAGAGAATAGATCTTGAAGAATAATTTTAAAACTTAGACTTTTGTTTTCGAGACATTCCAGACAAGACGAGACATTTTACAAGCTATCTCGTGTCCAAAACATTTGCCTCGTATTATCTTGGGTGTCACAAAGCGCGTCTTGTCTCTTTCTCGAGACATGTCTTATCTCGTGCGCATTCGTTAACACTTGGGAAGGATTATCTTTCTACTCAAAGCATTGTTTTTATAATGGTTGCATATTTATGATAATTGCTGTCCACATAAATTACAGTCCTTTCAGTTGAATTAATAATTATTATTATTATTATTGAAATTGCAATATCTAGTTTAACGTTGGACGATTATGCACCTACGCTAAGGGAGAATGATGATGAATGAAATGGTGAAATGAAGAAAGTGGGAGGAAAATGGAAAATCTCAAGAAAACACATACCCATGCACACGGTATTTGTCCACCTGAAATTTCACTTGCCACGAAGTGGAATCGAGCCACGGACCCCCTGCACCAAAGGTCCCTGCAATGCTTTATTATTATTATTATTATTATTGTTATTATTATTATTATTATTATTATTATTATTATTATTATTATTAATAATAATAATAATAATAATAATAATAATAATAATAATAATAATAATAATAATAATAATAATAATAATAATAATAATTGAAGCGAGCTTAACGAGTTTCAACCGTACGACTCAACCAACGTTTGGGTGCCTGTTCGTTCGTCTGCTCCTCTCATAAAAGACATTTCATTTTAATGAAACTAGTAAGTGCCTTCTTTTAGCTCTGCGAAGTAACTATTGCTTGGAATATGAATCTGCAAAACATAAGAGGTAAAATTAACCAAATGGTGCAAGTTTCCACTTTTATATACAAAACAATTTTGCAATATCAACTACGTGAATCTTGTCCCATAAAGAAGCCGAAACCCCTACACCGAAGAGCCCTCCGAGATTTGATCATTGTCCACACGGACTGAAATTGTCATTTGAAGCCAAGACTTTAATATGAAGCCAATAATTTCTTTAAAATAGACGGAAAATTCGGAAGTTATAAGCATTTTCATATTTTTGCCTTTTCCCATAAGGGAGCCGTAGCCCCCTATACTGAAGACTCCCCCGGAGATTTGATCATTGTCCACTCGGACTGAATTTGTCATTTGGAACCAACACTTTAATACGAAGCAAAATATTTCTTTAAAATAGACGAAAAATTCGAAAGTTATAAACATGTTAATAATTTTGCCTTTTCTCATAAGGGGGCCGTATTAGCCTACACTGAAGAGCTCCACGAGATTTGATCATTGACCACTTGGACTGAAATTCTCACTTGAAAAAAAAACTTTAATATGAAGCCAAAAATTAACTTTTACATCAATTTAAACTGACTGGGTTCCGGTTCCCCCCACTATTGTTTAGTTTAGTTAAGTGGTAATTTGTGACAGCTTCACATCATCAAAATAATGTTTCACTTCCCCTCCCCTCCCCCAGGAGTTCGTGCTGGATCCACCACTGGAATCAATAGACACTCTTCCTATTCTTTTTGTCACCCTTGATTGTGTAGGGGCTCCCTCGTACAAATAAAGAAGCGGTAATATTACAATCAAGGGGCGCTATATATTAGGTATTTTTTTAGTTACCTACCCCTAACCGCACAGCGCCATCTTTCGTAGAATAAAAAATATTACGTGATATTCCAATCATGAAAGGGGAGAGGATGCTGTAAATATATTTCTTATTCATTTTGTCTGTCCTGCTTATCAAAAATTACTTTCTGTTGGAAGGCTACTGAAATGAGAGGGGCAAAATAAAAAGTCGTACCTCCTCCTACATGGTTGCTCAAATAAGTACTAAAGAAAGCATTTTAAACTAAGATATTTTAAGATTTAAACTAGGAAACTAAGATATCCTACATTATGTAAGGATGGCATATTCAGGATTATTATTATTATTATTATTATTATTATTATTATTATTATTATTATTATTATTATTATTATTATTATTATTATTATTATTATTATTATTATTTGAATGTTTTTGGAGCACCGAAATTTTGTGAGACGAACAATGATATGTAGAGGTTTAAGATGGGTGGTCATAGAGGAGGAAAAACCAGGATTTTTCTCTGTCTGACTCTCTAACGTAAAGATTATGTGCTGAAGGTAAGAAGCATCATCATTCTACAATAGGTTGCTTTTACGTAGAATATCAATTACTTGAGTTCTCCTCCTTCGGTCTACTTACCTTATGTAGTAAATTCAAAACAATTTCAATTCAATACAAATACATTGTAAAACTTTTCCGTAATTAAACATCTAGGGAAAATTAAACATTTAATAGGGAAATCTGTTATCAAAATATCCAAACACGTAGATAGAAGACTATCTAGTGAAAAATATTGTGAAACTTTATAAAATTCTCCAAATTAGAATTAACATTTACTGGGAAACATTCGTTATGCGCCAGCGAGCATATGGTGAGCAGTGAGCACAGGGGAAATAATTACGAAACTGTTTGCAAACAAAATTAGGGACGCTAATACAAGTGCGGCAACAGCATTTTTTCTTTTTTTGGTATCGTCATGAGTTTTACACATACGTTACAATTTGATTCTTTCCCAAATAAAAAAATAAAAAAAATAACCGTAGTGTAGTGATAAAATTGATAACGGCACTTCCACGGGATCGAACCCGCTACCTTCAGCATACAGACTCGTTGCTTTAACTAACTGAGCTATTTGTTTTTTTACGTAAACTGAGCCTGTTCCGGTAGAGACGATATTTCATTACGATCGTCCTACCAATTCGTCCTTTTCCATATAGATAATTTCCACTATTTGCTCTATCTTTATGTTAATATTTAGCATATATTCATATATTTGGAGTTTGCAGATAATGCATATAATAAGACATACTAGAAATATTCGTTAAAAGTTTAGTTTGTAGATTTAATCCACATTTCTCTCAATGACATAGATGTCGCTGCTTCGTGTTGAAATGCAGAATTCCCTCGTGTTCTTGAAAATTTCCCACTTTAGCAGAGTTGGTAATTCTCGAGATTTCTGTCGATTTAATGTTTTTTGCTTCTAATTTCTTTATTTTAAGCTAATATCTAACACAAATATTAAAAGCGGGTTTGTTATTAACCTGTCCTGCTGGGGAAACCTTCCGAAATTTCGAACATATAAAGAAAACTGAGATATTTTCAAAAAACTTCAAAATAAAGAGACGCGTCATTTATTTTGCTCATGGTAGTACATAAAACAATAGAAATATTCAAATCAGTTGCAAAAACTTAGGCCGTGTCCAAAAGTCCATAGTGCACACTTCGAGGATGCACACTCGAAGTCTACGAATGGAGTGCACACTAAATAGAGTACACTTCGTCAAATTAGCTTTTGATCCGCACTTGGTTACAGGTGGAATATGGAACATTGATAACAAAAGAAGAGAGAATTTCGCGTACCAGAAAAAATAAACATGCTTTTTTTTTTAAATGTAGACCTATGACTTTCCAGTTATATTACAGATAAATATACAGTACAGATTGACAATATGGGGTAACCATGAAATGACTTAAGAGTTTTTTGTTTCATGTATGCCAATAGTTTCAGCTTTGCTGTACTTGCATATATTTGTCATTTCGGATCTTTCACGCGCAGATTAACAAAAGCGGAGCGTAAAGGCAATACATATGTAATATATATATGTGTGTTGTCTTATGTGCACAACAGGCCCCTATCAACTCCCCAAACTCTGGTTTGCAAATGAACTATAATATGATGATGAAGTATATGATTGGGTCGGCCCCCCTAACTCCTACCGCCCCACCCCTAAATTTTTGGGCTGGCTACGGGCCTGGTGCACAATAAACTCGTAACAGCATAAAAACCACTAAACTATTGGCGATGTTCCCTTTTATTAGACATGTTTGCGCAAGGGAATATTTATTAATCCACTGTAAGAAGAGTAACACTGGAGGTTAGGGCGCTGACGACTCTGTTGCGAAGTAGCTTAGGAATCTTATTGCAAGTGAAAGTAGGCAACTTACAAGAGCCTTAGAACATCGAATGTACCGAGGGGAGCGCTATTTACAATAATGTGGCTCAAAACTACTTTGGCAGAGAGTTCATATTGGGTACAATTGCTTCCTGTACGGTAGATACACAACAATAACACTATAGCTGTCTTAGTTCTACTATATTGTTTCAGCTACAGGCATACTGATTGGACTATTTCTACCATATTGGTCTAATATTGAATTTCCTTAGATGTTATTCATTATTTTGCCAATCTATAGATTTTACCCATAAATTTTCGAAATAGTGTCTGCATATTCTTAATCTACACCAAAAGTTAACACTGACAAGAATGACAAGGAAAGAAGTGGTGGAGTTCAACAATATGACTACCAAAATTTACAGGAAAAAGCTATTATGTCACTATGAGATACCAATTTATAAGGATCACATATAAGGTGAATAATCCTAATTAAAGTAACACGATAGAAATAACAAAAAAATGTTAGGTTACTATCTTATAAGCCCACTTAAATGGCTTTCTGTACATTGTATACACTTCAACATTTGCGTGCACTTCACTACGCTTTCGGCGTCCTACATCTCTCTTGAAATATACCCACTGTCTCTCCTACATGCTTCCCACTGCGAAAAAGGTTATTCAGATTGAGACAAAGTAGATCAATCAAACTTGAGTATTCTCTTGATTTCTATCAACATTCTAACTTGAACGATATACTATAATTTTTGTTCGTCGAAATATTCTTGTTTTCGTCAATCAATTTTTGATAAAATAGTTAACCCAGAATCTCCAGGTTCTTTGGGAGTCACCCTTGTCCCACCCCTGCACTACGTTCAATTGTGCATCAATAGAATCTATGAGTAAAAGTAATGCATATTTCCTTTTACCTGACTTCAATCCAATATTTTGTTCTTGAGTTATGGCTGTATTTGCATTTTTCCGGCAAATTTTCGGCTGATCATAGCGCTGAAAGGAAGCATTTCTACACCCAGGTTGGTCTATACTTTTTGTCTTATCTTGGAGTCAGGAATCAGCTCCCAAAGTATGATGATGTTGTTTTGAAACACCCTATTTTTCAACCTATAAGATTAAATTTCTGAGAAAAGTAAGACTAGTTCACTTTCAAAAATAAGGGTACTTTCTGGTCAAAGTGAATGTTCCAAATGGTGGTTAAAGTAAATCTTCAAAGTGGTAGCCTTCAGCATCGATGCAATTTGAGTACGATTCATGACTGCTTTCATACTTCGCACCAAAGTGGCTAATGGGATTTCTATGTGCATCGTTTGAATCTCATTCAGGTTGCCTGGTTTAGGACGGTACATCTCATCTTTTACTCTATCCCATAAAAGAAAAAAATGAAGCGTTGTAAGGTCTGGAGAGCGTGCACGAAACTCGATTGTTTTCCTGCGTCCTATCCACTGGCCGGGTTCATTTTGATCCGGTGTGTTGGCACATCCCTCTAATAGTGCAGCAGGGCGCCATCTTGTTGGTCATAAAATGTGTCAATTACCGTACATTGCACGAATTGCAGACGAAGTTGAAAAAGCAAGCATTATTAAGTACTTCTGTTCAGTTACAGTACCGTGAAATCGGAACGGCTCAATGAGTCCTTTACGAGACAAACCACATCATACATTTATACCAGGTTTATTTAAAGCCTTTTCAACAGTAATGTGAAGATTGTCTTTAGCCAAGTACACACAGGTACACATATTGACAGTTCCGTTAAGTTTAAATTATGCTTCATCTGATCGAACAATGCTTCCCGTAAATATTGGTTCACATGTAATCATCTCTTGAACACATTCATAAACTTGCATCCTGCAATTTGGGTCGTCATAATTTCCCTTTAACACCAGCCATGGAATATATAGGTCTAAGAAGCGTTCAAAAAGAAACGAGCCGGAGGCCGAGGAACATAAACTCTTAATTGTATGTTCGAAGTATTGGCCCTGGCTGTTGAGGTACTTGTCCCATTTCGACACAAGGCGGTGAATGGCTGTCTCGTAGAATTTTTTGGGGTGCGTTGCAAGCCAGTTCCGAACGTACTGCTGAACATCGTCGTCCGAGGTAAATTGTTTGCCCATCAGAGCCTTTTTAAGGGGACCAAAAATGGCGTAATCGCAGGAAGAGAGGTCTGAACTGTATGGAAGGTGACCGAGAACCGCCCACTTGAATTTCTGCAAGACTGCCCTGGCTGTGTTGGCCGTATGACGTCGGGCATTGCCATGGAGTAAAATGACCCCATGCATGAGCTTGCCTGGTCTTTTCGATTTGATCGCTTGGCGAAGGTTGGTCAATGCTTGAACTAACTCTGGGCATTCATTGTTGTAAATGCTGCAGGAAGTATATCAAAAGGAGCCGTCTTGGTCAAAGAAGAACATCAGCAAAACATTTCATGCACTTGTGTGGATGGCCTTGGATTTGGTTGTGGTAACCCTGAATGCTTCCACTGGAAATTTTGTCGTTTCGATTCTGGTTCGAAGTGATGACACCAAGACTCATCTCGAGCCACCACTTCTACCAGGAACTCATTCCCTTCCCTGGCATAGCGCTGCAGATGATCAACACAGTGGGCAATTCGACATGCTTATTGTTGTGGTAGAAGACTGTCACCCATTGCGCGCACAGCTCGGTCTTTCTGTCATGATGGTGCGCACACTTCCGACACTCAAGTTGACCTCGGCGGTTACAGCTTTTACTATAACTATGCGGTCCTGGGTAACAAGTGCACAATCATCTGGACGATGTCATCGGTGATGCGGTGTGGGGTTTCAGACCGTGCATCATCAGCTAACGACACCCGTCCATCCCTTAAGTGCGTGTGCCACTTCTTGACCCTTGCAAAGGACATGCAGTGTTCACCGTACACGTGTCATTCTTCGATGGAGGTCTGTTTCCTCTACTACGAGTACTTCCGCCATCAGAAAATTTACAACACCTCTTTGCTCTTCCTTTGACACCTCCATTTCTCTGTTGCACTGCTCATAACACGACTGACCGCGCTGGTCCATTGGCGTCTGCTTCTACTGGCTTTATAAGTCACATGGCTTGCGAATGTGACCCTCTAGCGGCGGGTTGTGAACTTCCGCGTTCTTGTCGGAACGCCTATTTGCTACACACTCAACAATATTACCATTCTATCATCGGTGTACACATTACAACCTTCGGCTCGTTTCATTTTGAACGCTCCTTATACATACACTCAACTCACCTTTCTTCAGCATGCACAGCACACTGGACTCATACCGCTCTGACATGACCCTTGCCTTGGAGATTGTTGTGGTAAACACTGAAACAGTTCAAGCAACGCAAATGAGGATTCAGTTTGTAGTCGAGCAAGGTTGCTATATTACACAGTTCCATGAATCTCGAATTTGTCTCTTAGACGTGTAATTATTACCCTTGAAGATGAATCAGTTTCATACTTACGTTTCCACTGTCTTTGAACCAGGAACATCCTCAAACTTCTATCGTCATTTAATAATCCACATCTGATCTTCAAAGCTCAAACGTGCGTTCACCACGTTGATGTTGCTCTTTTGCCATTAACTGGGTTGCGCAACTAGACCGATGATTTTTCTGCCATCTATTGAGGAAAACTAACATTTCTTTATCTCAGATATTTAACTTTGTTGGTTAGAAAATAAATTTTCTATAACAGTATGTGTACATTTTTTAGGTACTTTGTATATATATACGAGGGTAGATGGAAAAGTTCGTGGCCTGACCTACAAAATTGCAAAATATTTGGATATATTATATTTTATTTTTCCACGTAATCCCCCTTGACCGAGATACACTTACTTCACCTTTCCGCTGACTCTTCTATACCACTTTTAAAAAATGATTCCTCAAGCCCTGCAAAACATCCCAGTACAGCACTTTTCACCTCTGCATTCGAAGAAAATAGCTGACCATCCAAAAACTTTTCAGGTTTCTAAACAAGTGAAAGTCCGAGAAGGCAAGATCAGATGAATATGGTGGATGCGGCTATAGTTCGAACCCACAGGAATGAATTTCTGTCAGATCCAAAAGAAGTGTGAACACATGCATTGTTCTAGGAAAACAACACCTTTCTTCGCAGCATTTGTGGCCTTTTAATTCTGATTTCCTCTCGCAAACGACGCAGAAGGGTGCAGTAGTATTCAGAATTGACAGTCGTTTCCTTTTCCAAGAAATCAATCAGAATAATGTACTAGCATTACAAAAACTTGATGTTATAATCTTGTTTGCCGAGAGAACTTGTTTGGATTTCGTTGAGACTGGTGATCCAGGTCGTTTCCATTGCTTCAATTGTTTTGATTCCGGTATATGATGATGTACCCATGTCTCGTCCATAGTCACAAATATCCCCCCAAAAAACTCCTCCGGATCACTTTCAAATAGTTGCCAACAATCATTGGAAACCGTGAGTGGATTGCGTTTGTGTTCAACAGAAAACAACTTGGGTACTATCTCGCGGGCACCTTAGAAAACCCTAATTCGCTTATGATAATGCTTTGTGATCGCTCATAGGAAATAGCCACAGTCTCAGATATCTCCTTTCCTCAAGGATTTTGATTCTGTGGTCATTCAAAATCTGGTCACAAATTGTATTGACATTTTCTATAGTGGTCGACGCTGAAGGCCTGCCACTGCTAGGGGCATTTTCAATGCTGTTTCTGCCAGGCTTAAATTCAGCTACCCACTTTTTTCACAATTAAATGCAAGGACGTGGAGTCTCCTAGCGCCTCTAATATGTTCATATGAATTTCCTGTGGTGTTAAGCCCTTTTTATGCAGGTACTTTATGACAGCTCGATGCTTGATTTTCTCCATATCACATATTTCTGTCACTTCCTCCGACTAAGCGCCTTATAAACTCCTCACTTGAAATAATAAATAAAGAAATGAAATTTTACGGAGTGACTATCAACGGATATAGCTACGAGCTAATATATACAAACATAAAATAATTGCTTCCTTCCTAATCAGACCACAAACTTTCCAATCCCCCCGTGTATATACCGTGTGTTCACGCATAACCTCGATATCGATTCCTTTTGTGTTTGAGAAAGAGTATACTTGACTGGTGACCTCATGCAAATTTCATGAAGATCCGCTGATATTATTTGAAGTAAGAGCATGAAATTCCTCAACGGCTGACAATGTTAATAACATAATTAACAGACTTCATTGTATGTATGTTCAAACCTAACTTCAACATAGGTGTACCGATTTTCAGTGTTCTCTTTAGTTTCAAAGAATATACTTTCTCGCAGATTTCATGTAAATTTTTACCAGAATCTGTTAACAGTCTCTGGAGATAGACCATGAAAATGCTCAACAGTTAATACCGTGTGTATGTTAACGTGTAATTCCGTAACACTTGGAGCGATTTAAAACTATATATTTCCTCACGCATGTTACGTAAGCCGACCCATCTTGTAGGGACCGCGCCAAGGTTGGACGACGACAAGGTTGGACGACGACAAGCCTGGACACTTTTTGTGTCCAAGCTTGTCGTTGGCCAACCTTATCGACAGCGACCCAAAATGAGATATGTTAAAGCATCTCGGGGTCGATCCCGACAAGCCTGGACACCTTCAGGAATGTGTCCAGGCTTGTCGTTGGCCAACCTTGTCGTCAGCGACCCAAAATGAGATGTGCCCAGGCTTGTCGGGATCGACCACGACAAGCTTGGACACCTCAGGAATTCGTTCGAGTCTGGCGCAAGAGGATAAATTGAGAAGTGTCCAAGCTTGTCGTTGTCCAAGCTTGTCGTCATCCAACCTTGTCGTTGTCCAACTTTGTCAGGAGCGACCAAAATTAAGTGTCCAGGCTTGTCGTCGTCCAACCTTGTCTGCGTCCCATCTTGTAAGAAGGTAGTGCCCTACATTTAGATTAGGGATGTATACTATCTAAATCACAGGGCTAACGAAAAAGTGGAAAAAGTGAACTCAAAATAAAAATAACCGACTTCAAAAACGCACTAAAAATCAGAAAATAAAGTTCTTAAAAAGCACTTGACTAATATAAAATAATTTGGATGATTATTTTATGAGGTAAAAGAAAGTGGGGGAATTGTGCGCAACTAAGCCAAATACGTTCCTATGGTGTTGACAATGAGGACAACGAAATAAAATTAACTGAATAGGTTCTTTCCCCACTGTACTATCATAATTAAACATAGGAAAATTATATTGCAATAAAACAAGATATGTGTGTGTTCGCAAGGTTCCACGCTGTGGGGTAATTGGGCGCAGAAGGCTGGGTAATGGTGCGCAGCAAATCTGGATATCCGAAGGTTAATAAAAACACGAATGCAATTGTAATGCACACTTTATTAACATTAGTCTGAAATAGTAGTCGAGTAAACAAAGAAACATATTCATTACAGTAGTTTACGCAGGAATTTATTTCGGGAGGGGTCCAACCTCAATATAAGGGTATTTTATATTAAAGTTCCTAAAATTGCCCCTAAAATTTGGATAAATTTACATAAAAGTCAAAATTTCGGGGAATCTGGACCCGCAGTACAAGGACCCTAGGATAGCAGAATTTGACCTTTGACCCTTAGGCCTGGCCTGGGAAAGTTCCCAGGGGGCCTAAACCGGCCTAAACTAGTATGTTGCTATGCTCATGCTCTTGGACAGCTTCCAGCTATAGAAACAAGATGAAACATGCCTTTTCCTCTTTTTCTTATTGTCGTATATTGGCTAGTTATTGGTGTCCCCGCTCCTGCTCCTCCTGCAAAGAGCGTAAGCGGAACGTATGTGATTATGTAGATCATTCCGTTAGTAGCTCTTGCGAAGGAAGAAACGTCAAATTAAAGATGGCATTGTCAATGAATTTATTAGATAAGTTTAATATGCCATTATTGGTACCCTTTAGAAAAATGCCAGATTTAGAGATTGGCGTACCATTTTGTATTGTAAACTGTGAGATAATTGCAACGATATATGGCAGGAAGGCATGTGTGACATTTGAAGGAGGCGAAAAAATGATTTCACCGGGACGCTGTACTGAAAAATTGGAAGCAGATAATAGTGCATTATTAACGTATTTACAAAGTGGAAATGTATGTTTAACATATAAAGGAATGAAGATTAATGTAACGTAACATGTACGATCTTGAATTTACTGAATTGGTATATTCATCGTAAGTGTATAGTGGCATGTAGAAACAAGATGAAACATGAATTTTCCTCTTCGTCCTCCCCTTCATGCATGCGCAGTCATCTGTATGCATAGAGCCGTTATTCCGTGTTCATCAGCTACTGGAGTAACATGTCTTTGAGTGTTTGTGCATCAACTATGGATACCAAGAAAGAGTACTTCTTAAATGTGGAATATGGACTTAATTCAATGAAAACCAAATTAATTTGTATTGGACTGGATAGTAATACATTTGAGCCAGTGATTCGTGTTGGTAAAGGACTTGTGTTTGGAGTGGAGTTAAATTTGGCAGAGTGGGAGAAACATATATTTGACCCCGTTTGTTTGGGACTATTTAAATTCTCAAGTAGAAATTACATTTATAAAATCTCTTGGTCGAAAAAATAAGCTGATGGTGCGAAAACTAATGGGTGAAAATTTAGTAATGTTAGAGAAGAAAGGAACACATCATGCTCCTCGAAACACTGTACTTAACTTCAAGTGATTGGCTTTATTTCTTGGAAATATTACCGTATATTGAAATGCTGTGAAAAACAGTAAAGTTTGCAGTGTTGTGCTACGTGAATATTTTGACTTGTGTACAGATACTATTCGCAATCATGTACAGTCGCAGTGTCTTACATGCAGAGGACTTACCGGAATCTATACATGTGTAGATGAACAGAGTATTATTAATGAAATGAACATTAGTTTTTCAAGTGTATCTCTTGATAAGAACAGTGATGTGAACTTTGATGGTGATAGATTAAAATTGGAAATGAAAGTATTTTGCAAACAAATACTCAAAGATTCAATTATGGCTGATTTATTTGATATAAGTAAAAAAGTTTGTAAACAGAACGCTGCAGCCTAGCTGTTGCGCACCTAATCCTACATTTCCCCACTCCCTTCTCCGCGACGATGATGTTTTGCAGTGTTGCAATCTGCAGGGAGCGGAATGGTCTGAGGATTTTCTACAACATTTGAGTGTAAATGCTGTATATTGACTGTGCCAGTTCGTACCAATGAAAAAATAATAACAACAAGAGAAATTTTCCTTTCAGAAGGCGTGAAGGGATCGCCCCGTCGGAAAGCGTCACTGCTTACAGTGTATCCATGAGGTAGTCTGCACGGGCCCGGCCCGTGAATTAATAATATGAGGCCCGACCCGAGTTAGAAATATGTTTTAGCATTTTGGCCCGACCCCATGTGATAATCAAATGAGCCCGAAATAAGCCCGAATTACAAAAACTTAACAATTAAGGCAAAATTGTATTTTTTATTTGCAACAATTAGATGTTTAATTTTGCAGTTAAAAAGCTTTCATGATTCAGAGAACAAGGAAATAAAGGTTATCCTGTACATTTAGTTTACTATGAATTAAAAAAAAAATTATATAAATTCTCATATAATATAAACTGACATTGTCTTGAAAAAAAACCAAGACACATTGTTCCCAATGCTCTTGTTCTTTTAATTCAGTGTAAGAAGCAGTATTTTCACTCAGACAAGCTAAGCATATTTATTTCTGTTACTTTAGTTTTTTTCTCTATTACACAGCTTTTCTTTCAATTGCACAGTGATTTTAAGTGTGGGCGTCTTAAGTTACAAATTTAGGTGTGCGTTAAAAGTTCTCCAGAAAATATCGTTGTATTAAGCCCGAAAAGGTCCCGAGAAATATGATTGTTTATTTAAAAATTTACGGCCCGGGCCCGGCCCTAGGCCCGAGCTCGTGCAAACCTCTACCATGAGGTTGCTAACCTACTAAAAAAAAGTAAGATTCGGACTTTAAACATTTTAGCAGGTGATATTTGTTGTAACATAAGTTTGCTGAGTTAGTATCACTGGAACTTTCAAAGCCAGACCAGTGGATGGAAGAGTAGTGGGGAGGATGGCGGAATACAAAGTGCTCCGCAGCGTTCTGCGCATCTTGGTTTGAAACTTGTCGAGTTATAGTGTACAGACACAGCCATGGTGAGGGGAAACCGATAGTCAACCTTCGGAGAGTATCGACGAAGTGGACTCTATTCACAAAGAAAATTGATTTGTTTCTTTATGTATACTAAACCACGTAATAATAAATTTAATAAAAAATATAGCAAAAGTGAAATGTTTTAATTAGAAAAAATTGTTTTGTGTTCGTTTAATACAATTCAATATGATAAGATTTTTATTAGTGTACTAATGTTTTTTATGATAAGAAAATCCTATCATATTTTTCATTGTATAAATATACACAAAACCAGTTGCTGAAATCTGTTGTGGGATTACACTATTTCTGTGGTTCTGGCAGAGTGGTTTAGGTACAAGATGAGCAAAGTGTATCTCATGACACTCGAGCAGATCCAGGTTATGGTGCGCTATGAGTGACATCAGTGCAACGAGAAAAATAGAGCGAAATATAATTTTAGCACTACATGATTTGTGTCAGAGTCAACTTATAATTGGTGTGAATGTGCTGATACAACGGGTTCTTCATAATAATGCCATGGTTAGCATTAATTTATAACTGTTAAATTAATTCGAACAAAAATCAGAACGCCTATCAGTTCACTCATAGCGCTCCATAC
Source organism: Thermobia domestica (assembly GCF_964235325.1). Lineage (NCBI taxonomy): Eukaryota > Metazoa > Arthropoda > Insecta > Zygentoma > Lepismatidae > Thermobia > Thermobia domestica. Next base: position 243,801,851 of record NC_137456.1, on the reverse strand, counting down.
CCTCCATCTGCTCGATTGTCATGAGATACCTTTGCTTATTTTGTACATAAACCACTCTACCAGAAGCACAGGGATAATGTAATCCCACAACAGACTTCATCAACAGGGTTTTGGGTATATTTATGTTCAAATTGATGCATTGCATGATCCTCTTCTCGTTTATACCAATCGCACCAGTTTCAATATGGCCTCTTTCAAGATGGCGGATATTCTTTTCATCACTTTTAACAGATCATATCTACCATCTCGTATCTATGTATGCTCATTTCGTGTGGATACAATGACGAGTTTTAAAGAAAAACTTGCATTTTCTCACCATGTTCTTAATGTACTGACGTTCCACATTTGATCTTTCTCGAGCCCTAGTGTCCCAACGTGTTAGACTCTGCAGCTACAATTTTGGCTGTGCGTGTTTCCCGAGGTACTCTATCTATATACAAGGTTTCATAAAAAACGGGCTCTGATAGAGACCTAGGGTTCCTTCTGCTATCCTAGGCTCCTTCTGCTCCCACCCCCTGCGTACGGCCCTGTCTTGATAATAGGTCTTTTAAACAAACGCTTTCACTAACTTCCGGTAATTCTGTTCAAACTTGTTCCCTCAGGCTGCCTTACTCTAACATCAAGGTGTCACTGTAGGGACCAATATAGGCAGTCCTTTCGTGCTAACCCTATGTCTTTGTTAAAATTATTCTTTATTTTCATCTCTTCAGCATATCGAAATGGCACGCGCCTAGACTCTTACTTGTTAAGCCACAAAATACTTTACTCAGAGTAAACACATACCCCCTTATGCAGAGTTGTTTCGACGTATGATTAGTGTCATACTAAACTACTGACTACTGCAGGAGACTTATGTTAGTCGAACTCTTTAGTGTGGCACTAATCGCGCTTCAAAACGACTCTGCATAAGGCCCATAGTCTCTTAATTCTAACTCTACTTCTTTCGAAGGGACTGAATGTCTGCCTAATCTTGGTACTGATGGCCGGTTTAGTATCAAGTATTTTCTTAATGTTGATTCAGATATGATGTAACATCTTCCCATTTCTCTAATTTTTTACGTCATCGTTCCGTATTGCATCGACAGCATTTTGCAAGTTTCGTGCGAATAGGAATTCTTTTGTGGTTTTCCTAATGTACCGGCGCGGCATCTGTAATGAAAAATGATGAAGAATGAACTTAGAACTTGTTCCACAATATTTGAATGAGTGGAGGAATCATATCAGTGCCGGTCTGGCTAGGTCGGCTGCTCGGCAATCGCCGAGGGCCCGAAGGGCCGAGAGCCTTTGGGAGGGCCCGGACGCATACGAAAATAAATATTTAAAACTTAAAAAAATAACTTAATTATCAGATGTTTAGAATACAAAAACAGAATTAACTACTGATAATTTTAAAACACAACAACATAGTTTAATGTAATGCTTGAAAAACAGTTTAAAAAAAGAACCAGTACCAGATTTACACATAACAAGCTATAGCCTAAGGCGCCACTCTTGTAGGGGCCCATAATAAAATAATAAAAAAGTAAGTTGGATATAATGACATTTTTTCCTATCTAACTTTAATCTTCAGTTCACAGTTCATAAGGTATCTTCTCTAATAACATTACCTAGATACAGTGCCGAAAACTATTTATCTGTTATACTATTTCCCTTCGGACTTTATAGTTGCCGCACTTTCCTTTGTGACAGTTTTCATAGATTTATTGTTCCTTTCTTTTCGTATTTTTTTACAGGTTTTCCTAAAATTTTCTAACATTAACATTCCCGACATTATTAATTCCCGACAAAAACGACTGTAATAGTTTACTAAACATTTTTTTTAAAATTCTAAGATATTTTCCTATCTGTGTTCCCTGCATGTATAACTTCCTTAAAACAGTCATTTAATCACTAGAAACAAGATTGAAGTGGTAGCTTAGTCTATTATTGGATGTTTACAGTGGGGTGAGGTCAGCGTTAGCTTGTCACCCTCATACAGATTCTACTGTAAAGTGCCTCCAAGCAGAACATTTATTCGGGCTTGTGGAAGAACCCGCTTGCTTTTTAAGCAATTCATACAAGAGAATGATTGTGTGGGAGAAATTTACAAAGAATCATCATTCTGGGTGGGCAAAGCTACATCGATTTAAAAAAATAGGTACTACTAGGTGGTGGAGCAAACACAAAGCTCTATCATCCATAATAGATTTACATTATGATAATGTTGATTCTTCTAAATTCATTACATTTTTGCCAGTATTGTTTGATATGTCAACAGGCAATTTCGATTGCAAAACAAAATTTACAGTGCGTTCCCTTCTAGGACAGTGGTGCAAATTCGAAAATTTGTTTCTAGCTGTAGTCATGCTAGACATGTTTTCAGTTACTTCTCCTGTATCCAGCTTTCTCCAAAGCAAGCTTTCTCCAGACTATGCAAAGGCCTGGCAGTCGGTAGATGCATTATTAGACGAAATCAGAAGGAAAAGAAGTGACAAAAATTTTAGAAGATAGCATGACAAATGTAAATCCCTGGTTAAAGACGTCAAAGCTTATTTTAGGAATGGGGTATATTGATATAGAAGGTGATTTTTACAGAAAAAAAAAAAGAATTCCCAAGGTGAAGAAAATGCCTTGTGAACAAGTTTCTGACGAGGCTAGAAATTTGTCACATGACCAGAAATACAAAGCACTATACTTTAACATTCTCGATTATGCGAGTAAAAGTATAGAAGAACGGTTTGTACCCAACAAGACTCTACTGCTTGATTGTTCCTGGTTAGACCCAAAAAGGTACGAGGATATAGTTGCAATGGAGGTAGAAGATTTTCTAGATGATTGCTTGCAAACTGTCTCTCAATTAGCAAACATGAATAGAAGTGTGTTGTTGTTAGAACTGAAACAGTTTGCAAGCCAGTATCGTAATTTGAGTGCAGATTTTAGTGACAAGTCTGAAGAACCAGAAGAGAAAGATGTGTGTAAATTTGTGAGAATTACAAGTAATGATGGTGATGGTGATTCAGATGAAAGTGTGACATCTGAAGAAGAATCTGAAGATAAAAAGAAAAAGTCTGAAACTCAATATGGTACTAAAAGGAAATGTTTCAGATGTCTCTCATGTGCATTTCCCATTCTCTATGAACTATCGTCACAGTCTGGATTATTTAGTAATTTGTATACTGTGTTTAAATATATAATGACCATTCCACTAAGGTGACTTGTGAACGAGTTTTTCTTTTTCCAAATTGAAAATTGTAAAAAAACAGACTCAGGTGTTCTTTAAGCGAGAACTTACTATCTTCTTTAATGTTGATGAATATTGAGAGAGACTTGTCTATAAATTTGGACAAAATTAGTCATTGATGAAATTACGGTGACAAGCGAAGTTTTGAAAAGAAAATTAATGTATTGATATTTTCCTGATACTTTGTAATTCCTGTGTGCGTCTGAGTCATTTCCAATTTTACAATTTTGTGCTTTATGATATTGTAATCATTTATTAGTAGTAATCAATAATTTGCCTGTTTGTATTAATATAAATCTAGAATAAGCTTCACTTTGTTAGTGCATACCAATATTTCCGTCTTTTTACGGTTATGTGGTCATATAAATGTTGTAATACACGTTAAATATTGTTCATTAGTTCTCATAGAATAAAAAAATGTTTATAACTAGACGGGCTTCGCATAATTTTGCCATATCAACACATTTCTCTTTATTTCACTTATACTCTCATTACATCATATAGTACAATGCTGAACTGACGCCGAAACCAATATTATAATTTATATCTACGTTATATTGCTTAAGTATGTTTTACCTTGTCATTTATTGTAACTTAGATAAATTTAAAATACTTCAGAAACTTTTTTTGTCATAAACAAACCTTTAATCATTGTTGTAAGTACCGAAGATAAGCTGTGAAAAGTTTCTCGATCAGGGGCCCCACAACCAACTTTAGCCGAGGGCTCGTGATTGCTCCAGACCGGCACTGAATCATATACATTTGAGCGCACCATTACCCCATACGTGCTGTCGAAATAAACTTTATTCTCAACAATGAGGGCAACCTCATTACAGTATGTTCTGCAGGAGGGAACTTCTTTTCGCACTATAACTACTTTAATGTCATAAGTTGCAAAATGTACGCTTACTTCCTTATTTTCCACAGCTCGTAAATAACAAACGTAGGAATTTTCTTCCGTCTCGTCTAGCTCACTCCTCATCAACACTGAACGCACTAGGTCGTGTTTGCAGTGTATCGCCTGGAAGCACCTAGGAACCAACCTCACTGGAGGCGCTAATGATATTCCAAATATGAGAAATTGTGGTGCGCACGATTACCCCACTTTGCCCTACTAGCAGAATGCCTTTTCTTCGCACGGAGAGAACACGTTTCATTTTAGACATATAGGACAATGGAAGCTGAGTTTGGATTTAAACGGCATCGGAAGTCAGGGTGTCCACACAATTTGGCGAGAAAATCCTTGACTTTTCCCTGACTTCCTATGATCAAAGTTCCAACTTCCCTAACCACTGAGTGATTTAAAAATAAGAAAAAGAAAGAAACCCCAGTCTCCACCTTCCCCATAGCTGGCCTTGTTCTCTCTCCATTTCTGCTCCTTTCTTTTTACAATTTTCACTACTCCAAAAGAATTACCAACATACACAGTAGGCCGATACATACTATTTCATAAATTCAATAACTGAACAATGGACCTAAATCGATTTTATTTGAATTTCTCTAACGAACCTGACATTACCCTAACTTTACCTGATACATTTTTACTTTCCTGACTTTCACTTACTTTCCAGAATGTGGACACCCTGGAAGTGTTACTGTTCGTCTCAGCGACCGCGAAAGCTATGTAATTGACACTAATATCGGTCATTTTCGATCATTTATATATATATATATATATATATATATATATATATATATATACATCTATCTATCTATGTATAGATATATATAGATAAATATCCTCCCAAGTTGCGGGGCTGAATTTGGATTTAAACACCATCGGAAGTGTCACTGTTAATCTCAGTGACCCCGAAAACTATGAACTCAACACCAATATTGGTCATTTTCCATCATTTTAAATATATATCTCATGATCCCCCTCCTCGAAGTTGCACCATCAAAGTAAAATGATAAAAACCATCCCAGGCCCGAACCTCATTTATGCGGCAAATTTGATTGAGATCGGTCGGATGGTTCAAGAGTTTTATATATATATATATATATATATATATATATATATATATATATATATATATATATATATATATATATATATATCCTTCTTTCCTAGGTTCCTAAGTTCTAGCGTCGAAGTGAAAAGATGAAAACCATTCTAGGCCCGAACCTCATCTATGTTGAAAATTTGATCGAGATCGGTCGGGTAGTTCAAGAGGTACGAAGTGACAAACACAGTAAATTTTAATTTTATATATTACTCGTAGATTAATTTACTAGCTTGGCACAGAGTTCAAAATATATACAAAACTAGGATTCTACTTTTATTATTATTATTTCAGCTTTTAAGTGCTGTATTTTCTACTTTTTAGCGGTTTTCTCAAGTCGGTTAATATTATTTTTAAAATAAGTTTTTATAGGATATGCATTTTAATCAAAGTAACATAATAAAAATCGAGTTCGAAGTATTTGATAACTACAAATGAAATTAAATATTTCAATTTAACGTCCCACGATTATGTCCTTTTAGACTAATGGAGACGATGATTAAGCAAAAGTGAATGATGGAAGAATTAGTGGAATGAGGAAGTGGAAAGAAACGGGAGTACTCCGACAAAACCCACGGAGATTATGTTGTCCATCACAAACTTATTTGATCGGGGTTCGAATCTAGGACCCCATGCACCAAAGGCAAGCGCTCTACCACTGAGCCACGGTGCCTCCTATTTAATAACTATATTCAAAAAATCATTTCAAACTGTTCAGTCGATTTCCCGTGACTCGATCACACACAAGATCACCTTCTCTTTTATATATAAGAGTATAGTTTTTTATATAAATTACTATGCTTTAGGCCAGGGTTCTCAACCTGGGAGTCGCGAAAATAAGCGGAAGAGATAAATATAATTAGAATCTAATACCGAAAAAATATTTTTAAATATGATTTTGAATTCTGTTTTCATAGGCATATTTTTATTTTTATACATACTGTTAAGAACAAAAAAATAGGTCTACTAAACATTTTCAAAAGATACAAAGTTGTTTAAAAATCAGTTTAAATGAAAGAGGTACGATATGAAACTAATGAGAACTGCATATTGAAATACCATTAAAAATACAAATACAACAAAAACTTGCATATTGAAATACAATTAAAATTGAAAGCTAATCAGATACCTGAACATGGTGTGATTTCACTATAGTGCGGCAATGTCCAGTTCGATCTTCGTGCTGCACATTATCAAATCATTTAAAATATTCAATAACTTTTTTCTAAACAAGTATCCGAGTTTTTAAACCAAATTAGAAATCACTTTATTTTTTATCATATGACCCAAAATTAAGGGAGACATGAAGATTTAAAAGTTTCAAATTGCCTCTGTTTTGAAACAGTATGACGGATCGGATTCGATGTTTGTAAAACGAATGAAATGACCAAATTTGGTTTTAATCCATTCCCTTTTAGGGAAGTTATTGTATCCACTATATACAAGAAATGGATTCTACTATTAGAAAAATAGATGAATATCGTGAGATCTCCGCAACAGGTATATTAAAAATCCCACACAGACTTATGACAAACCAGAAATTGTAAGAGGATCGCTGGCAAAAGGATGTGATAAAATGGGGGTCACGATAGGAATTAGGATGAAAACCACTGCTTTAGGTGAATTTGCCTCCACTGAATTCCAGTTTTACTAATTGTTAAAGTGGTGTAGTAAATTAAGACGAAGTTATTTCGCAAAATAAAATGTAATTTGTTTAGCAAATGTTTTGATTTTCTTACCCTACGTATTAGAAAATATTTTTTTATGAGAATTGCCTGCTATATTAATATATGTATTTCATTTCTTACTAAAGTTTTATTTATTTTCTTTAAAAACAAAGGCTGAGGAAAAGTTTAACAATTGCTTACACTTTCTAGATAATATGTCAACAATTGAGCTACTTATGTTACTATGAATACTAATTGCTCTGTTTATGAGACTATATGTAGGAATGCATTAATTAAGCTCTGTATATATATTGTTATTACTTGTAAAAAGACATGATGAATTCTTTCAGAAAAGGGTACGGAATAATTTATTATGGCCTACGAAAACAAGACAGAAAAAATAAATGCCCTAGTGAGACACCAACAGCTAGAGATGCAACGTTACTACCTCCTGTGTGTCCAAGCGTTGTAAGTGCCAAAGCCCCTTTTACTGCTTCAATAATTACTGTTAATGTCTCTGACCGAACTGACCAATCCAACGACACAACAAAAGCTGTTTCTAAAAACAAGAAGAACTTGAGAGGATCCATTTTAAAGGAGATTACTTACGTCCATCTTGGAAGTCCATTAATGTCCTATCAGTTCTTTTCTCCTCAAACTTCCAAAAACAAATCAGTCACAGTTGCCATGCCTCGGAAAGGTCACGAGTCAGCTTCAAGAACCATCGCAAGAACTGGAGGATGTCTTATTAATCTGGGAACCTCCATTCCACTTGATTTATTGAATTCTATAAGGGCATTCTCTCCGTTTCATACTGACACCTATCAAATTATGAGATCCCTGGACTCTGGTAGAGAATATGATCTGAAGCATTCAGCCATGAGACAAGTCAATGCATTTACTACCATATGCACCAAATTATACTTCCAGTACCATCAACATACAAAACAGCTAATAGGACCAGAAGCTTGTGCCCTCTCAAAGGTCACAAGTGGTCAAATAGATTCATCTTGGTATCCATGGACGACATACTACGTGGAAGATCATGAACTCCGAGAAGAGTTATGCATATTTACTAAGTATCAGCATTGCTTCTTGAGAGTAATGGATTTAGAGTACACGGAGCTCATTATTAACGATCAGCCCTTTTTAAGGATACATAATCAACCGATGTTGGTAAGTCCTGCGTTGATGTGTGTTGCGTTGCTTGTTGAAATACATTTCACTGACACTGTCAGCTTTGCAACTGGGAACAGATGTTTGGCTGAATGTAGTCAAGGCCTTCCAACATTACGAGCTCTGCAACTAATGTTGGTAACAACAACGGTTCACACGATGTCCACAGGAAAGCCAGCAGTCGACAGAGCTATTTCCGATGGTAATTCTGTCTCGCCTATTATTATTCCTGCTGTTAGCAATGGCGCCGCTGTAACATCTATGACAAATACAGCAGAGAATGATAGAGTAAGCGAGGGTGGAAGCCCAATGTTTGCAAAAGTGATGGAGCTTCGTGGCTATGAACATTATCATCTCTCAGATGCTCTGATAAAGCTCATCGTGAAAATTGAGACCAAAACCAGGAGCAATTTTCTGAAGCAGGTCATCAAGCTTCAGAGAAAACTTCTAAAGATCCAGGCATCGGACATAGTTGGAGAAGCAATAAAACTAGAAGAATACAGTCGAATGGTATATAAATGGATTGAAGATAGGGTGAGCACAATTGTTAAGGAGCATCTTCCGTGCCTTTCATCGAAACACGTACAAGAAGAAGAGAAAATACGTCTTTTAAAAAGAAATTTATTGGAAATTCCAAGTTTCGTTTCAAAATTACTTCAATATGAGAACCAACGTTTGGAAAAGTTGAAATCAAGTTTAGACCATCGAAGCACGATTTGGAAAAGGTTAATCTTTTGTACAGGAACATGAACGCCAATTCTCATCTTCTTGGACTCTGTAGGATTTTGTATGTCTGTGTTACTGTGTATATTGTATGTGTGTAATTTATAATTTGTTAATGTGTATATACAACTGTGCATAAACGTTAACTGTTTTATAAAAAAATAACAAAAATATTTTTAAAAAAACAAAAAATAGAAAATACAAAAAAAATATAAAATTTCCAAAAATTAAAAAAAAATGAATAACTTTAAAAATGCAAAAAATAATAATAATTGTAAACACTCCTGCATCGTGTACATAATGTAAATAATTGTAACATATCTTAGTGTTGTATTGTAAATATACCATACATACTGTATATAATGTAAATATTTGTAAAATATTTTACTGTTGGTGTAAATATGCTGTATATATTGTATATAAATGTAACATATGATAGTATATTGTAAATAGAATGTAAATGTATAAATATGTAAAATGTACATAACCTTTTGTAAATATGTAAATATGTACATAGTTAAATATGCCTTTTATTTCCGTTTTTCTTTTTCTTTTTCCTTTCCAGGCTACTAGCGTATCGAGGGTATACCTAAGGTGACCAGACGTCCCGTTTTAGCCGGGACAGTCCCTTCTTTCCAACCGTTGTCCCGTTTTTTTCTGATTCTAGAACGGGACGCCTAAATGTCCCGTTTTTAAGTAAAAATGACCTAGTTGTCCCGTAATTTATTATTCAAAATATAAATCGTCAATGCCAATTCTACTCTCTTCCGTACCAACACTCGTTGCCAAAGTTCAGCAGTGTCTAGAACTTCTGAATTTTTAAATGGGAATTAAGTGGTCGTGGCTCAAGTGGGAATTGAGTGGGAATTCTGAGTGTTCAACTAGTTAAAAGAATTGGTGGGTAGAACTTGAAATCTGGAATCATTATTCGTTGTGTGGTACACGTAAAGTTAGAAACAGTGTGTTATCACTCTTACTTGTGTATTTTGTAAATTGAAAACACTGCAGAGTCCCAAGTTAGATATCCCCCCCCCCTCGTAGCCGATTCGTATGCGTCCCGTTTTCGCAAGTGAAAATTCTGGTCACCTTGGGTATACCATGCTTCAGGACATATTGAATCAGATGATAAAATCAGTCCACAATACATGTATCCCATAAAGGTGAAAAACACATTATAAATGCAAGTATATAAGACTGAAAGAGGCAAAATCATTTAGAACAGGACAAGCATGTAATGCATTACCAAGGAACAGAAGTTCGTGGCAGTGCTAAAAATTCATATTTCTTAGCTAGCCATCATGCCGAACGAGGTACTCTCAGTCTTCTTCTACAATTCCTCGCACTAGGGTTTGGTAACACTGCTGGTATCCAGCGCCGAATTAGTGTCGTCTGCAACACTTCTATGCAACGAGTCACTCTAATTCCCGCATTAGTCGCTGGAGTGTAGCAGACAGTTAAACATGGAAGCTCCACTGTCGATCTGCACCAAGGAGGAAATTAAGACAGTGATTCGCTTTTTGTTTGTGTTAAACCTGCGGAAATTATTCGTCGAATGCAAGCACAGTACGGTGAGAGCTGTTTATCGCGAAACAAGATCTACGAATGGATAGAGCGTTTCAAACGGGGAAGAACTTTATGTGACGAGGAAAGATCGGGCAGGCCATCGATGTCAACGACTGAGGGCAATTTGAAAGTCGTTGAGGGTATGGTGATGGGAAACAGACGAATCATAGTGGATGAAATCGCCAATACTGAGGAGAAGAAAGAGACGAAACAAGCGCTCAGAGAAAGATTTGCAACCGATTCAGAAGTCATTGGTGCGATGCAAAATTGGTTACAGGTACAACGGAAAAACATTTTTTTTTCGACGGAATCAAAAAACTTGTAAAACGTTGGGAAAAATGCGTTGAAGTACAGGGAGATTATGTAGAAAAATAAGTATGATTCAGTTTTTTATCATTAGAATAAATGTACCTTTTCTCGGAAGTCCCTTTACTTTTTGACTTCTCCTCGTGTGATATCCTTCAAATAATTCCGCAGAAGTAATCCGGTATGATTTCATCGATTGATCTAAATGAGCAATGGAGGTCCTTTCACAACGTATCCAGATGGCTACATGGATAATAAGGACTTCTTAGAGGGGGCATACATGAATACTGAGGGGCAATGACAAATACGTCAAGAAGTACAACAAAACTGTTCGCTTATTTATGAAATATGTAACAGTCACAACTTCATTTACAAATCCAAAATTAGGAAAATTTGTCATTAGCATACAAATATTGAGGAAAAATTATCGTTTAGCCCTACATTCACACTAAACAAAAATTTCATACATTTTTCGATCAATTTTTGTGTCATTCTTTGTAGGTTTGTTTTCATTATCGTCCAGAAATAACAAGAACAAAAATACAAAACGTAAACCACTTGCATTTAATAGGAAAAAAAAAATAAAGAACACTACATATATAGATATAATTGAAAAAGTAGTTTCCTTTCTTTCTTCTTCATTTTTTTTAAACAATAATTAATGCAAGTTGCTTTGTGAGCTTGGAGCGCTATCTTGCATCAAACAGTTTTTGGTATTAGTAGAATGATTTTTTGTTACAAAAGCTCCATCACCCATCCTTGAAACAAAATACTGGCTTATGTCTTCACTGGATTCTATGATATCGATTCAGCGTTAATAGGAATTAAATTTCAAACAAATGAATTACATGTGTTATAATAAACCGTTCCTATACTTCTTGATATTTGCTTTTTATGCAATAGAAACAACTTTAACTTTCTCCGCTGATTTAGTAGCTAGGACGCCGGCCTCTGGTTCATGGGGTTCCAGATTCGAATTCCCGTGGAACAACCTTGAAATATGAACGCATTATGGTATGAAATTCAAACAGCTTCCACCTTAAACTGTAGTTCCGGGATGACAAACTCCAACAGACCAACTAACTGAAACAACTAATAATCGTATTTTTCAAAAATCAAAATGTGATAATTAATTGTGTAATAATATATGTATGTTAAGCTTCTTAATACCTTCCTTTCTATGCAACAAGAACAACATGTTATCTGTATTTGTTAAAAAATGACAATTCAGTATGTAATGCAATGCGTTTCTGGTATATTTTATATACCAGAGGTTTTCAAACTTTTTGCAGTTGAGACTCCCCTCACCAACCAAAATTTGAACGCACCTCCTGTCAAAAATGAAATATGTCAACAACATAAATGCATGTGTCCCTAAAAGAAAGACTATCACTATGATAAACTATGTTTCACTTATGTTTAAGCCAAAGGTGAAAGGGTAATCTCTGATCGTATGTGGAACAGAGGTGATACCAAGGCTTGGTCCACTATGTATTACTAAAGCAGAAGAGTGCAGACTTAAGTATGCGTGTTCCATTATAAATATAATCGTTTGCAGGATCTTTTCTTAAGGTTGGTGTAAAGGGACAAGCTTTGCCGGTAGATGTCACTACAGTCTTCGTATCTCTCTTATGTATTTTTTACCTTTCTTGAAAATTCAAAATTTCTCTTACAAATTTCGACCTTGAGACTTTAAATTTTTACAGAAGAAACTTCATTACCTATTGAAGACAGTAATCCGTGCCAATTTTTTATTTAGAATTTTGTTCATTGTTGAAATAGTTATACTATTAAAGGTTTTGATATCCATTTCAACAATGAAGAAAATTCTAAATAAAAAATCGGCACGGATTGTTGCCTTCGATAGGTTATGAAGTTCCTTCTCTAAAAATTTGAAGTCTTTAGGTTGAAATTTATAAGAGAAATCGTGAGTTTTTGTGAAAGGTAAAAAATACATGAGAGAGAGACGAAGAATATAGTGACATCTATCGGCAAAACTTGTCCCTTTAAACCAACCTTAAAAGTCCTCGCGCCTTCCCTGACAACCTTCGCTGCCTCCCCAGGGAGGCGCGCCGCACAGTTTGAAAACCCGTTATATACCATCAGCATATACTTTCACTTCTTTGTGCACTTCTGGACTCCACCCACTTTGCGAAGTATTTTGTTTCTTATTAATCGTATTCATTCCTTTATAAATTTGAACATGAATATATTATAGCGACTTTATGTAATATTAATGATGCAAATAAGCTTTATCCAACTACGCTTATTATGCCGCAAGTAAGTATTGCCATATTTTGCGCTAATGTATACACTTAATAAGTTTGGTGTATTATTAACTCGATATAGGCATTTAGCTGCTTTATGGCTATATAGTTAGCACTAACTCGCATTCGATTTCCGCTAATAGTTCGTATGGTTCAAATTTTCACGTAAAGCTATAGGTCCATGCCTCATATAGCATTGGTGTTGGGATAAAACTCCAAACAAACCGACTGACCTCGATACTTCAATATCCCTGTAAGCGAATGTCAAGTAAATACATATTATATGGTATACAGGCCTCCCAGCAGGACACTGAAAAAATATAGGACAGATTGGTTTATACAATAGAATATTATGCTCTGAAGCACAAATAAATAAGTAAATAAATAAATAAATAAAAATAAAATAAAAAATGTATTGTAAGAAAAGGCCACCCTTGATCCCAATAGGCAACTGGTAACAAGATTTAGATTAATACAGAATAAGAGTATTTACACCTTTTGCTTTTTAAACTTTAAATAGACCTGCTGTATTATTTTGGAAAAAAGAAACCGATTGAAATAAATAACTTGATTTACTGATTAAAGAAAAATGACCAACGTATTTCCCTCTCAAATAAACAATGTAAAAGAATTTCATCCATCATAGCTCTGCAAATTATATATACACTTCTAACAACTGTTATACAACGTAAATTTCAGGCCTTTTCCAGTTCATAAATAATTTCCAGGATTTTCACCCTTTTTCTGGTTTCCATGACTTTTCCCGGGCGTTTTCATAACACATTTTTATTTCCAGGTACTCCAGGACGCGTGGGAACAATGCATATTATGTACAGCAATATTGGAAGACGTTGGGAAAGTTGGTGAATACCAACACACCTCAATGGCAAGCCAATACTGCTGCAAACGCTGCTGAAAGAAAACGCTGATACAGCTTGCGTTATAAGAAACTGGAGCATGGAAAGGTTCCTCAGTTAAGCTTCGCTGGAGAGAACAAGCACATAGGAAACAAAGGAAAAAAGAGTGGACATGGGAGGATAGGAAAAGCAAATAAAAAAAAATAATAGTGAGAATTAGTGACTAGTCCTCAGGAAAAAAAAATGCTAAGACACATTTAGCATATTGCTATATGTAGCAATTTAAATCATCACTGGAATTGCCCTTGGCTTGTATTTTTAATAATTCAATGACTGAAAAATACAGGAAATAGAGGACAAGATTAAAATATAGGCTATATATAGGACAACTAGGAGGCCTGGGTATACTAGTGGCATATTTTAATTCGTATTATTTTCGTCTCGCCTCGAGACGAAATAGGGGTATATTTTTGAGAGATCATTTTCATTAGATGAGACGAGATATTCTTAAGTATTGTCTCGTGTCCTCTCGTTTCTTGCGGGTCGCTTCAATTACCAATCAGTTTGTAATTTGTATATAACAAATATCTTCAGACATGGTTATTTATAATAGGCTAATTCGGAACGATTTCACATATCATTCAATTAAAAGAGTTTACGGATTGGGGTGTCTAATGTCGCCGCATTACTCGTACGGAAGGGAATGTAGAATTTCAGTTGAGAAATCTTCGAGGGAAAAATAAATGGTTTACCGAGAAACATGTAGAGTCACGTATAGATACATGTCACGATACGACAGATCATTATTATCAAATATGTTCGCTTTATGTAGAACAAAATTAACTTAGAAGTTTTTTTTTTCTATGAGGATAATGCTTCGAGATTCTTAAATCATATCATCATCATCATTATAGGTATTCTGCCATTATTGGCAAATCACTTCCCTCAACCAAGAAGCTTTCATACACCCTTACTTCTTCAGTTAACTTCGTCTTCATATATTATTATTTTTGTGTTTTAATACCGTCCATCAACTGTATTTTTTTTTTTTTTACCACATTCCTCTTGAGTTGGACTGAATAACTCCAAATATTTTTGTAAAACAATCGACACCTATTTATACAAAAAGCATTATTTCTTAGTTTGAAGTTTTATTAGCTTGTATAAAACTACATTTCAGTTCGAATGCAAGTGTTTTACATGCACACAAATGAAGGAACATTTTTCATAGAATAAGAAATGCATTCACAGATCTCATTATCTACATTTCAACTACTTACAAACTACTACCTTATTGGAATTGTTGAGTATTATTGTTTAACACAAGCGATATTTTCGTATGAAGCAAAATGTTTCTTCGTGTGAGATTCTTTTACTGACTCGTTTCACATTATTACTATCACTCATTATTATTATTATATTATTATTATTATTATACTTTTTTCTAAGTTTACTGAAGAAAGGAAAAACACCCCTCCCTGTCGCACGCACGAATCTTTAAATTTATGTTTCATTTTTCCTATTATTTTTACCACTGATCCATCTGTTCGGTAGTTATTAGGGCTCACTTGCTGTCTTATATAGAAAATCTATCAAAGAAGCTTGATGTTCGAATATTTCGATTGAAAATCCCCCCCCCCCTTTACTTCAAATATACAGATGGTGATCAGAAAAATGGAAACACCTGTAGTTGGCAACACGTCAGACGTATGGGTTGGCAGTGGTGTCGTGGCGCCCGCAGCGCCGGACCGCTGGTGGTGGTGTGTTAGGTCAGTCTCCATACTACGTCAGGCGCAGTGGAACAGAAGTGTCCAGTGGCTGGAGCAGACGGAGGTACTGTAAAATAAGAGACATCTCAGATTTTCAAAGAGGGCAAATTGTTGGTGCGCGGTTATGTGGAGCGAGTGTGACGGCAGTGGCTACTGTGTTAGGTGTGTCGCGTGGGACAGTGTCGAAGGTGATGACGGCCTACACAACACACGGGAAAACCACATCGGGGAAGCGGAACAGTGGGCGGAAGAAAATCATGAGTGACAGGTCACACCGGGTATTAAAGCGCATTGTCACGCAGAATCGTCGCGCCACTGCGGAGCAAGTGACGGAGGAACTCAATCAGCACCTCCTCCACCCTGTTTCGACAATCACAGTCCGCCGCGAATTACATAACATGAACTTACGGGGTCGTGTTGCACGGGCCAAACCGCTCATCAGGGACCATAACGCTTTCGCACGCCGCAAAAGGTGCCACGACCATGCAACTAGGACCGTTGAGGACTGGAATCGTGTGATATTGTCGGATGAGTCATCCTTCACCCTATTCCCAACCACGGGCCGTGTTTATGTGTGGAGAACGCCCAAACAAGCTTATGATCTGCAGTGTCTCCGCCCAACTGTGAAACATGGCGGCGGCTCGGTGATGCTGTGGGCCGCCATATCATGGTTTTCATTGGGTCCTATAGTCACACTTAGCGGAAGAATCACTGCCAACGATTACGTCGCAATTTTAGGAGACCACTTGCATCCTATGGTCCGGATCTTGTTTCCGGACAATGACGCTATCTTCCAGGATGATAATGCACCTATTCACACAGCTGGCGTTGTTGCAGCGTGGTTTGAGGAACATCGGGATGAAGTTCAACACCTCCCCTGGCCCGCCCAATCCCCAGATCTCAACATAATTGAACATCTGTGGTCCGTCTTGGAAACACGACTCCGGCGACGATTTCCACCTCCACGAGGAATGGTTTAAAATTCCACTTGTTACCATTCACGACCTCTATGCCTCCATCCCACGTCGCATCAAGGCTGTTCGGAAGGCGAAAGGTGGCCCGACACCATATTAATCTGGTAAGTTGCAATTTCGTTCAGGTGTTTCCATTTTTCTGATCACCATCTGTATGTAAGTCAGTGTTTAGACAGAAATATTAGTAATCTGCAGCTAATATTTATAATAATGTTATGGCAGGAAAAGACTGGATAAGATCTAACAAAATGTTTTGACGTGGGCCATCATGTCACTAAGGAAAAGAAGAACAATCGAAATATGTAAGAATCATCTTGCAGAGGAGTGCTGGATGTTTGAAATAATCGGAGGAACCATGGGTTTATCTGTTGGGATGAGATAAAAAGAGCTTTATTATACAGAGGTTCATTGATTTATGTTGAGCTGACTGTGAAAGTAGTACTTACCTAGGAAATATCATGTTTCCACTACAGGTTGTTTTTGATCTCCAGGCTACTTCTACTGACTAATGCCCGGCATCGCAGTTTCCATTGAAGGAGACTGCCTTGCAGCTGGAGCTTGGGCACTGCATTCCACTCCTCTTTACAGGCTTTCCACAGACCGGAGACGGTGCGGATTCGACGATAGGAAAGGCGCCGCTTAAGGAGTCCAAAAGCACAATAGTACACTGGGCTGGCATCTGGACTCTTGGACAGGGATGTCAGAAGGAAATTGCCACAATTTCAATTACTTGTTCCATATGAGAAAGAGATGTTTTCGTCGTGTAGCCGGTTACCTCGTTTTGGTTCAGTTCAACCTGGTTCACGTCTTGTCCTTATAATGCTGAGATATACTGTGCTCAACTCCACAATGTGTTTATGCACCACTTATTAAAATAAATAAATGAAATACAAACACATAAACGACGTATCATCATCATTCGCATAAACAATTTTAGACCGCATATGGCACATATGACCACGACCACCGTTGCCATTCAATAGCTTCAACGGAAGGTTCTTCTACATCCGGCACATTCCTCAGATGTGGCTCCTAGAGATTACACAGGTCTGCTACCAAAAAGCTGTTTGCATAAGTTGGGCTGATTTTTACGCTTCTGGGTGCACCGAAGTCGAAAATGACCCCCGTTTCTTCCTGGGACGTCAAGTTTTTGCACAATCGAAATGTAACGTGGTCAAACAGGTAGCTGGAAATCGCTAAATTACAAATGCATCACACGAAAATAAAAATGAACATGGAAGATTAAATGCTTTTGTGCGCCCGGAAACATGAAAATACATATATATTGGTCCGGATGGGGATCATTGACACATATCTTAATGTGTCATGAATGAAAATACGAAATTACAAAGAAAAACTAAGAACAATAAATCTGTTCGTAAAACAAATTTAGTAAGATTACGTCTTAGATTTGTAAAACGTTGGTAAGTAGTTCTGGCTACACTGTTTGTTGCTCAAATACTACGAGTACGCGGGTTTTTGTTGGCCCTGATATTACAAAACTCATATCCGACAAAGACTTCATCAGTTCAATGACTCCAACTCAAAAAGAGGCTTGGATTGCTTTTACTGCCGTCATCAAAACGTTTTAGGGAAACCAAAAGGACCCAAGTGCAAAGAAATGGTTTGAGAATGTTGCACGCGTTCCGAAATCTTGGTTGCTCCATGAGTTTAAAGGTCCATTTTCTCAACTCCCACCTTGACTACTTTCCTGACAATGTGGGAGCAGTGAATGAAGAGCAGGGGGAGCGTTTCCATCAAGACATCAAAGAAATGGAACGACGGTATAAGGGAACTGGTGTTATGATGATGGCAGACTACTGCTGGATGTTGCTTAGGGATCTTCCAGCAGCCACCTACAAAAGGACAAGCTCCAAACGAAGTTTGACCTTTAAAAAACGACGATTTTGCAAGCAATCTGATTGAGGGTGGTATTACTTTTTTGTCTTCACGTGTGTGCGTGTTTCTATACATTAATTTGTGTTACGCTGTTAATGGTGTTTCTGTAAATCGCATATTTGTGTTCATATTTCAACAATGACCACCCGTTTGTTCGAAACCCAGACGTCCTAGGACAAAACGGATTCAGCGCGCCCCAACACATACGAATCAGTTAACTAAACCGAAACAGCTTAGCATTGTTTTATTTTTGCAGACCTGTGTTACTATCCTCTCCAGTCCCTGTCGAATGGACTTGTGGCACATCCTTAGAAAACAATGAACAGCTGCGAACTTCCACTGATGATTTCTACATATTCAAGCCACCGATTTTTTTCTTCTTCTTCCGTAAAGGCATCCTACACCTGCCTAAATGTTGGGAACAGATTGTCAATGCGGGGAAATATATCAGTAATATCTTGTCTGATTAGTTTAACCATCGAACAAGAAATGTATCAATGGATTCGAAATAACATGAACTAATAGAGAGAGAGAGTAATGATGAGTCAACCCAACAGAAATTACAGACACGTTACATTGACCACTTACTTTATGTGGCCATATATCTACAGAACCATACAATTCTAGTACTATTATTTTGCATGGTACTTTTAGAAATTATCAATTTCTGTGGAACCGAAACTGACAAAAATGAACAAAGATCAACATCATATTTCATATGTGTTATTTTCTTTTGGCGATAACTATACGATTATATAATTACAGAAGATTATATAGAAGAAGAAGCATCTTCGGTTGTAAGTTACGTTATCATTTCACGACTACTGGCTACAGCTATAAACTTTAGACAATCGACAGAGTATTAACTTTATGTATTTTGATATTTTCTATGTTATTATCTTTGTAGATAAATAGTTAATGTTCTTGCCTCTTATGTTTAAGATTAGAGTTCTTTTCTTGTCGAGAGCTCATTGTGTCCGGTTTCGACGCCAAATTATAGATCCACGTCTGACATATTCTTGGTTAAGAAAAGGTGTATTAAACTCTTATGCAAACGCTAATTTCTTTCAACGCTCTTGTAGTTACCGAACAAGCGTAGATGAACAGTTTTTGCTTTAGTTTTAAGATGGTAGGTTTCAAAATATCATCCCACAATCTTTATTAAAGTCTCCTTAGGGTTATTCCCTGAGTTCCATCAGAAAATGCGGAGATGTTATTTTTAATATAAGCACTGGTTACTTCCTTCTAAAACTTTCTTTCCATTTTCCAACTTTTACGAATTTAATTACAGAAAGACCTTTGGGTAGGGCTTCCAGACTTCCTGGTTTAACCAGACCAGTCCCAAATTTGCATTATCTGCCCTAACGGAACTGTTAAGGACTCTCCATGTCCAGTTTTCCTCAAAATATTAGAAAAATTCTACTTTATTAGTCACTGATACTCAAATACACTCACTTTTAGTGAGTGTTGCATTTTTTTAAAAACTAATTTTGACATATCTACAAGGGACAAATGCATACCTATGAATATACAGGAAATGGTCTTTCCTAGTAAGATAGTGAAATCGGCCCTTGATTCAAATTGGATCGCTATTGCCCCTAAAGGTTACCCTTGGCCTAAAACTTCCTCAAAGACCCCCTCCCCTTACCGAATTATCGTATCATACATGCTCAAAATTGAATATTTTTTAATTTTGGTGGGGGTGGTCGAAAAATTTTGAGTTTTACAGATTGTAGATACTATCTAGATGTAAATGTGCATATTTTTTTCAAAACCATCGATGCCTTTTTTTTTTTTGTGTGTGTGTGTGTGTGTGTTGAAAATTTCAAAAAATGGAGAAAAAAAATTTGGGGGGACACGTCGCTGATTTTTTGGTTAAAAAATTTGTTATACCCTTAGGTACAACATATATTTTTTTCGTGCCACGAAAGTGATGGCAACATTGTAAAAAAGAAATAAAACTGAAGACAAACGTGTTTTTCGTACAGTTTTCCCACCATTTTAGGGCCCTCGTGGTGAGGGCCCTTTCAAACAATCCTTTGACAATTTTCATTTCTCTTGCGTCCCCTCCGCTTCTGTCGTTGTTCGGTTGCTTCGATTGTGTCCATTTCGGAATAGAAACATCAAATACTGTATATCTCCGAACAGTGCTGCCATTTCAATCGACTCTTGCACAAGAAAATTACACAGTTCGCGGTAGACCGCTACCGATAGAGAACGCCACTGTGTGTGTGGCCAGTGAAGCAAGCACTGATAGATACGAGGAGCCGACCGAGGTGTGTAACTTCGTTGTGCAAGAGTCGGTTGAAGTGGAAGCACTGTTACGAAGATATATTTGGTGTTATTATTCCGAAACGGACACAATCGAAGCAGCCGAAGAACGACAGAGTCGGAAGGGACGCAAGAGAAAGGAAAATTGTGAACTCTGGCAAAGGATTGTTTGAAAGGGCCCTCAGTGAGTAAACTGCGCAAAAAACACGTTTGTTTTCAGTTTTATTTCTTTTTGACAATGTTGCCATCACTTTCAGGCCCCGCAAGAAATATATGTTGTACCTAAGGGTATAACAAAGTTTTGTAACCGAAAAATCAGCGACGTGCCCCCCCCCCAAAAAAAAAATAATTTTTTAAAAAATTTTCAACACGCAAAAAATAAAGAAAATATGCATCGATGATTTTGAAAAAAAAAAAGCACATTTACATCTAGATAGTATCTACAATCTGTGAAACTTTCAAAATTTTTCGACCACCCCCACCAAAATTTTAAAAATATTCAATTTTGAGCATGTATGATACGATAATTCAGTAAGGGGAGGGGGCCAAAGTTTTTTTGAGGTAGTTTTAGGTCAAGGGTAACCTTTAGGGACAATAGCGACCCAATTTGGATCAAGGGCCAATTTCACTATCTTACTAGGAAAGACCCTTTTCATAGAATATGCCGGTTTTCTAGTCTAAAACATATGGAAGCCTTACTCGTGTCGTGTCTCAAATAAAAGAAAACCAAACGGATTTCACTTTGAATGAATTAACAGAAAGGAAGATTTAAGAAAATTATCATATAGAAGAATGTAATATTTATTTTCCTACTTACAAAACATCATTTGGTCCGAATGTATATACACAAGATGTAATTCACATTATGAAAAATTAACTGAACATTCCCTTTAGGGAATTGTTAAGTCTTTAAGACACAAAATAATTACATCATGATTATAATTATCTGGAGGTCATTTTTTTTCAGTCTCTTTACTTATGTGTCGACGAGACACTATCTTCCTCGTCTAAACTTTTCAAGTCACGACGAACTTCTTGTTGGACTTGCTGCCATTTGGCGACTAGCGATGACACACCCTTCTTCTTAAGAGCAAGCCCTGGAGCTAATTTTGTCTGAAACAAAACAAGAAGTAGATATAAATACAATTCCAGGAAATGAATAACATATTTTATACATGTTTTCCACACAAAAAAATTTAAACAAAAATAAACCAATGAAATGCGAGGATGTTTTAAAATATATATTCACTATTGTTTAAACCATATATTAATTGAGTAATCAAAGATTTGGACTTGCAGAGAAACAAGCCAGGCTTACCACTATTTGGCGAGCAAAAATTTCCTGACTTTTACAGGTTTCCCAGGTCTATATACCGAGTGTATCAAAAGCCCGGGGTTGTAGGACAACTCATATTAATAAAGATGATATCAAAAAATGGGAAGTTCTTGGAAATAAGTGGTTTTCAATCTAAAAAGGTTGAATTTTTCCAGTCACACCAGCCGTTTGGGATCCACCTGATAATTCGGTCTGTGTTCTCTTTGAAGCACGGTGGTACTAATATTATACCACCTTTTAGAGAATTTTGCGGACGTTACACGGGGGTATACTTTTATTAGCAATGTTTTCTCTGGATAAGTAATTCTTTTCGCACCTAAGCAAATGTCACTTTTACAACACTGTTTTGGGTTGGCACCATTCCTATTGTACTGTCATCTGCGCCATTGTTTGCAGGAATTATTCTGTTGTTTTTTAGTGTAGACGACGTTCTCT
Organism: Thermobia domestica; assembly: GCF_964235325.1. Classification (NCBI taxonomy): domain Eukaryota; kingdom Metazoa; phylum Arthropoda; class Insecta; order Zygentoma; family Lepismatidae; genus Thermobia; species Thermobia domestica. Next base: position 243,779,385 of record NC_137456.1, on the reverse strand, counting down.
GTGCTTCACTTCTCTGTCTGAAGCTTAGTTAGAAGACGTTTTCTTCATTTTGCAAGTTCGTTTGATAATTAGTGTTTCTGTAAAGTTCTTTGTGTGTGGTATATGTTTGTTACCACTGTGTGCTACTTTGAAATCTGTGGTAGTATATTTTCATTACCACCGTGCAAGTTCTCTGACCATTCTGTAAAGATCAAGACTGAAAGATAGCGACATAAAGGAAATTTTTTGTACTATACCATCTGATTCCGCATCAGAAACAGAAACTGATGATTCAGATTATGAAACACAACCACAATCATCATCAGCAGCATCATGTGAATTATCAGATGAAGTATGTACGAATCAGATGGAGCAGAATATCTTCCTGAATTAATCAGTACAACCTACCCCCGATGATTCCCTTCTCTACTAAATCGGGACCAAGTTCCTATATTACAGACATCAACAACCCTACTCCAATTGACCTATTGAAACAAGTATTCCCAAACGAACTAGTTGATTTGATTGCTTTCCAAATTAATCTGTATGCTAGACAGGCCGGAAAGCAATTCATTTCCACTACTGACGAAGAAATTCGAGTATTCCTAGGCATAAATTTGTTGATGGGAATAAAGAATCAGCTGTCTTACAGAGATTATTGGTCCAGTGCGTCTAACTTCATGATCATTATAGTGTTTCCCTAATGACAGCTCGACGTGTAGCGCCAAAAAGAAGTGGATGTGCTCAAGAGTATGAGGTGTCATTATGTATGTGTAAATCTAAAACATTTTCGAACAGTTCCATGGATACGAGTACGAAGGATACTACCGAGCATTTTTCAAATAAGACTGCGCTTTCTCTCAAGTTTTCAAATTGAACAGTGCCTTATATTCTTGTTCGTAAGTACAACACTGCAAAAATGTATGTTATACGAGTAAAGTTAAGGTGTAAAGGTTATTGTAGGTGTTTCTTTGTGTCTGTATATCTTATTTTCAGAGACATTTGTTTTTAGAAGGTTAGGTTGGGCTGGATTAAGAATTCATATTGTTGCATGGTGGTATTAAATATAGGGGAGCTTGCCCCAGTACCGAACAGTAGTAGTTTTTGCATTCCGGTGCAGTGGTTATTCTACATGCATCTATAGCATTTATCAACAGGGTAAGTGTTTGGCGGCACTTGTCTGTCGTGCGCCCCAGTCTCAAGTAAATCTCAGAAAATTAATCCTCGCTGGTGTCTTGCATTACGCATATAACTTTTACAGAAGATTTTCACCCTCTTCTGGTAAGTGAAATAAATTTATTTTATTCTCATAATATTTCTTAATAATTAAAGAAGCGTACAGTGTGGAAGCATTGACTAAAATTTCCACAGCCTTTAGTTGGTAATATTTTTTCCAATAGATCGTGTGGTCCCAATACCGGACACTCCGTATGTTCCCAGTACCGGACAAAAGAACTTACTTAATTAGTCTTAGCTGAGAAAATATTTAGGGTGAAATTTATTTTCAGGGTCTTGGTACAAGGATAGCTACATACAAGAAAGGGAAATGGGATGAAGTATGTATGAAGGAAGCTGTGGATAGTCTGTTAGCGGGAAACTGTAGTTCGGAGAGCTACTGGACAATTTGAACTGAAAGTACTAATATAGCTCATCCTATCAGCTAACAGTGTACGAACTGGATAATGTAATACCTATTAACATATCAAATAAATTGTATTTGACAACTACAACATAACATTTGCTTTCATATTCACAACCAGTCTTCCGTTTGATATTTGTAGTAATCTGTCTGGTACTGGGAACAGTTTTTTGAACAACGCAATTTTTAGCATTTTAGAAATCAAAGAATCTCATGTTCAAAGCTTATAATAAAAATGTTCTTGTTACACTATATTATTATCAATGCTGTGATTATTGTCAGCGTGTTTTCTTGTTCAATTTGTTGATTGGTTTTTAACCAAATAGAAAAAATGCTTAGGTGTACGGTACTGGGGCAAGCTCCCCTATACCACCCCATAGCTAAAAAATATAGGCCAGAAAAATTTGATTTTGCATTTTCCATTTTCTATAGCGTCAGTACAAAAGGAAAAAGTGTGTAATACGTGTAAATTCTACCAACGTAAAACTTGTGCTTCAAAGAGTTAAATGAAAAAACTACGTTTACAGTCCAACAGACTGTTCGTATGGAACATAGGATATGCAAAAAGGACGTGGAGAACGTGTACCTTGTGTGAGATAACCAAGAATACCTACAGTCATTTTCCCAACGATGATGATGTTTATATGGGAAGAGTTCAAGAGAACAGCCTGCTAAATTAACAACGTTGCTTTTTCATTTAACATGGGGCTCCTCACCAGTGTGATACCCAAATAGCTGGTGTGACTGGAAGAATTCCATCATTTCAGATCGAAAACCATCTACTCGATTTCCAAAAACTTCCCTCTCTTTCTAATTTTTCATATCTTTACTCATAATGGAGTTGGGCTATGGCCCCTGACTTTTCCTACACCCGGTACAATTAAAAAGAAAAAAGAAAATATTTTTTCTTGGACCAGGGAGTTCTTCATCTATGAGGGGCAGTCAAACGAAAACCGAACACACGCGAAAAAGTACAAATGAAATGCTTTATATTCGAAAGTAATTGTCAGACGCGTCAATACATTTATCTCACTGGGAGACGAGAAGATCAATTCCAGTCTTGTAGAAGGAGTTAGGTCGCTGATGGATCCACAACCTCGCCCACTCTTGCACTTTCTCGTTCGATTTAAACCGACGTCCACGAATTCCTTTCTTCAGGTCACCAAAAATGTAAAGATCTGGGCTGTACGGATGATGTTGAAGTGTTTCCCAGACAAAGCTCTAAAGCATATACCTCACCAGATTGGCAGTATGAAGACGGGCATTATCATGCAAAAGAATGATTCCGTCCGAAAGTATTCCAGGGCGTTTTGACTTTATAGCGCGTCTGTTTTCGCAAAGACGTTCGAGGAAGTCAACAAGCAGAGGGCCCTTGCAGTTGAAGAAGAAGGTCATCACAACTTTACCGGAACTTGTATGAACAGCTTTGGATTTCTTTGGCGGGGGAGAATTGGAGTATTTCCATTGTTGGCTTTGCCGTTTGCTCTCGGGCTCAAAATAGTGGCACCACGTTTCGTCTCCTGTAACGATATGGGACAAAAACGTATATTCTTCCTCGCGGTACCGAAACAGATACATCACACTTGAAGTCATTCTGTAAATCTTTCGATGCGGAATCCACTTCGTGCAATTTTTTTTCGGAACTGCAGGTGGTCTTTGATAATGGCATGCACGGAAACATGGCTAATTCCGACCTGAACACGAACTTCTTTCTCTGTGACTCGTCGGTTTTCCCGAATAAGACCATCGACTCGCGAGGGGAATGGCTTAATGGGCCTGTCCTGGGCGTGAAACGTCTTGCAGTGACGTATGTCCTCCTTGGAATCTCTTATGCCACTCCTGCACACTTGTCAGTAACATGTAGTGTTCGCCATACACAGCAGACATGCGACGATGAGTTTTGCGTGTCCCAACTCCTTCAGTCACCAGACAACGAACCATACCTCTTTGTCTTCTTTCCTTGCCTCCATTTCTAATGATGGACGAACACACTTTTCACTACGCTCACCTTTAGAGCAATAAACGAACAACTGTGTGCACCTGTGAGTTGGCACTATGCATTTCCTTTCCCGAGAGATGGCAGTATCGATAACAGCAGTGTTGCCAACTTTTGCGAAAAATGTGTTTTATGGAGGGTGTTCGGTTTTCGTTTGACTGTCCTTATGCTATGCAGGTACATGTATATAATGTGTATGTATAGGTAAAGAAATATTGAAAACAAATTAATTATTTTGAGAAGTATCCAATAAAATAACCAGGTAAGGTAAAAAAATGGTTCTGAGAAGCAAAAAATTGTACTTAAAATTCCCTGACTTTTTCCAGGATTTTTTTTCGAGTAAATTGAATTCCTCACTTCTCCAGGTAGGTGGGAACACTGCGAAAGGAACATATACATATACAGAACTGCTAGATGGCTGCAGTAACCCTGATAGAACAGTGATAAAAGTATACGTTTTACTAAAATGAAGACAAGAATTCCATTCCAACCTGTGCAGCGATCAGTTTTAACACTGTGCCACACACTGCTTTGTGCGAAACCGAATTAGTTTATATATATATAAACACAGTAGTACAAATTGCATATGAATCCTGAAAGATATAAATTAGATTCCAGATGTGTAGATGGTTAAAAAGAAAAGTCGAATGGATTCATTCCGATCAGTTTTCAACAAGTGATCCATGAAAAGGAACTAAACATTTAGGATATGGCGTAACACTAAAAGACTTTGTTCACTACTAACAACAGGCACAATAACACTCATAATTCAATTTTGACGAAATTTTACGTCGCGAAATAATATGGGTTCTCGTTAATACGCAATTTTTGCGGTTTCTCTTGATTTTTATCACAAACTATGCGGACAGCATGAAAATTATTATTACAGCCTATTTTGCAAGGAAAAAAGGAAATAAATAAACACCGTACTAGGACGACTGCTTACGATTCTATGGTTAAGTACTTCAAATGTGTGACACACTTTTCGTTTCGAATACTTTCAGACTGATTCCAAAGATACCTCATTTGGGAATACATCTTCCATTTTGTAAACACTATTCAAATATTTCCCCTATTTTCTTTCTTCGCTTGTTTTAAAAGACTTTTAATGGAAATTTCGAAAAATCTACGTCTCTATGCATGAATAATCTGGTATGAAAAGCATAGTCTATCAAGATCTACTTGCTCTTGCTATCTCGGAAGAGTACCAAATTTTTCATTCAGCTTGGAAAAAGTATATAGTGGTTAAAAAAAATGCACCGTTTCACTATTACTGAGTGGTTATAATGGGCGGTGGAAACTACAAATGAATCGTTCCCGGAAACCCGTCATTTTTGCCTTCACGTTCCACGGATTGTGCTCAATTAATATTATCAAGTACATGTCCCAGCGTAGCCAGTAATGTATCGGGATATAAAAGTAATTAAATATGTCGATCGGAAAGGGCAACGAAAGTCGACTATTTCTATCTTGGGAACATTCTTTAATTTCACTTCATTCATAATCAATCATTTGTCATCAATGGATTAACCAACACTGTATTTCCTATACTAATTTCAGCGATCATCGTTAAGGTTGAACTACAGAAAATAAAACAGTAGGTGACGCTTTTGTCCTTAACATCATAGCAACTCAATCTCACGGAACCACGTTTTGCTTTACAACTTCCAGGCACCTAGTAATAGTTTTGGTCTATAAGTAGAGTCCTTGCCTATCCTTACACTTTTTCTTTTCTTCTTTATTAGTGGACAATTTTGCCTTGTTAGTGTTGCATACAAACATGATAATACTCACGAAGTACATTTGCTGTTTCTTACATGAAACTATTTATAAATAAAAAAAAAAAAAGTAATGTTCTTAATAAAAATTTAGACAATGCTTTTGTAAAATACTGTATAGAGGAGTTCTCTTTTCAGGGAGGGGTAAATTGAAGAAATACGACTAAGACTAAAATTACTGGTCGCCCTTCCTAAGGCTGTGGTCTACGGAGTCTCATTTAAGCCTTAAATATTGAGCCGAGTACAAAATTTTAAAGTTCTAGTTAGTTTGAAAGTGAGAAATTCAACAAACAAACAAAAAGAAAAGTAACCTACTAAAAGCAGTGTAGTAAAAGTGGAAAAAAGACCAAAATCCAAGTTTAATGACACTGCGATTCTGATAGTTTACCAAAAATTTATAGTACAATTACTACTTCTCTTACCAGCAATAAAACTGTCCAAAAACTATTAACAGCCACACATGGACTGTAGGTAAGTCGAAATGTTGCCACCGTAACAGAACTTGTCTCTTTCTATTGCACTACGAGGCACAAGGAAGACTGACCTGTTCTTCTTTTGAATAATATTACCATTACATATTGACCTTCGACAAAAAGGTTCGTTTTGTTCGAAGTAAATATAATATGTTTTAGTATTGCTAACGATTTTCTTTCAACTTACCTTCTTTTTCTTTTTAGACGCTTCTGCTTCTTGCCGACTGTGCTGCAGAAGTTCTGGGTCTGGCACGGTTGAAGGCCCTGGAACAGGCTCAGCTGCACCATTTTGTTCAGCAGGGCCTTGTGGTATTGAACCTGAAGCTTCGAGGAACGCCAAATCTGAGTAGAATGATGCTAGTTCTGCACGGAGAGCGTCCTTTTTGGCAGGCGGCCGAGTGATGATATGGCTTGGAAGAGCAGACGCTGCATAAACAAGAGAGCTATTCAACTCTGCCCCACTGGCCCCGCTGCTACTAGACGACACCACAGATCCCTGATGGATACCTATAGCCGGAACAGTTTGTGGTATTGGATATGAAGTAGGAAGCTGACTATTATTCACTACAGTTAAGGGTTCTCCATCAACATCTGTTGAATCTGGAGGAGGAGGAGGTGATTTTGGAGGTGGAGGTGGTGGTAAGGTTGTAAGAGAAGAAAACTGGGAAGTTAATAGAGGCTGTGACGGTAATGGTGGTGCTGCACCAGGCAACAAAAGAGGAGAAGTAAATGATACTGCTGCAGCAGCTTCAAATATCTGTTCTTCAGGCTCCACACCTGGTGGCAGGGGCTGGTCTCTGGGAAGAGGAGGTCGAGGTGGTGTATCTTCCGGCGGCGGTGGTGGACTGGAAACTGGCGGGGGTGGAGGATCATCTGGAGGAAGAGGTGGCGGAGAGATTTCTGGATTTATGCTAGATCCACTAGCGCATGACGAATTAGATCTTGATGACCGGTCAGCCTTGCTATTACTTGGTGGCGATGAACAACCTTTAAAAAAATAATAATAATACTATAGATACATAAAAATACATACATATATGGTGTAACATATAATTTTAAATATCAATGGTAAGCACATAAAGCAACTATTATTTCTTACGTTAAAGCCAATTTTGGAACTCATACAGAGGTTGTAAATAAAATATTTGGCAAAATAAATAACACACATGTTTTTTGAACGCACATTCACAATCCTATTACCTAGTTATATTATAAATACTGCCAGAGGTTTGTGAATAACACAGAGAGTATTAACATCCAGGCAATTTATTTTGGTCATGTTTTATATTGATATGTTGTACACCTAACGCACGAATCTTTTTTCAAAATGTCCCCCTTGGCCTTGATGCAGGCACGAAGTCTGTCCCGCCACTGGTCAATGGCATTAAGTCCATGGGAAAATTGTTCACTGCTCGGGTCAAGGATTGTTTCAGACTGTCAACAGATGATGCAGTTTGTGGCAGATCTTTGCCTGAAGGACTGCCCAAAGTTCGTAGTCCATCGGGTTAAGGTCCGGGCTGCTAGAAGGCCAATGAGCGGTAGAAATGAAGTCGGGAACGTTCCGTGCCAGCCACTCCTCGGTTGTTTTCGCTTTGTGGCCTGGAGCGGAATCCTGCTGGAAGGTCCACCTTTCTCCAGGGAACATGGTGGCAGACAGTGGTTTCACTATAGGTGTTAGCACTGTGTCCTGGTACACCTTAGCATATGTTTTAACACTTTGTTCGCAAGAATGCAGCTGGGTTGTGCCTGGGTAGCTCACTCCCCACCAAACCATCACTGAAGCAAGATGATGTGGCCTCTGAACCCTTGGAGCTGCCTCAGCAGCTGCAGTAGATGACGTGGCATACACACGGTCATTTTGAGCGTTGTAGGCTTGCTCAGTTGTGAACATCTTTTCGTCAGTGAACAGAATCTTTCTGTGCAAATTTTTGGCGTAAGGCCGCAACAATCTCTTTGATTTAAAAACCCTCTGCGACATTAATGTTTGGGTCAGAAAGTGACCAGTCCGCCTCTTATACGCTCGTAGATGTAGGTCACTCCTGAGCACAGGAGACATGGTATTTCTGTTTATGTTCATCTCAGCAGCCATCACACTTTGTGATTTCTTCGAATTCTTGCTGCGACTACTTTCTGGACCTGCAGGATTCGTACCATTCGTGGTCTGCCACTCCTTGCGCGGTCAGCTGCCGTTCCAGTCTCTGTGTATCGCTGTATGGCGCGATACATGAATCTCTTGCTGATTTGTAGGGGTTTAAGGAGGTTGAAAATCTCACTTGCTGTCTTCCCGACCTTGTGTAATGCAATTACTGCTACACGATTTTCGTAATCGCCCCACTCCATCAGAACTCAGTACAATATCAACGTATGTCATGAACAGTCGAACAATACATACTACATGCATCTTCCTCTTTATACACAGATGGCAGCACTGTGCCACTCCGGATGCCTATAGTACCACTCCAAACTTTGTGACAGTATTTATGATATAACTAGGTACATGCGTTCAACGTTATCTCCTGTGTTGACCTGCACTGTTTTCCAAATCCCTGGCAACAGTCTTATGCTGTTGGAGAGGCTGTCTTTGTGGATCTAGACCAGCGTTTCCCAACCGGTGTGCCGCGGCACACTGGTGTGCCGCAAATGGACCGCTGGTGTGCCGCGAGGAAATCGAAACAAAATTATTAATTCTATAGCAACCAAATTGCAAAACATAGGGGGGAAAATGTACATTTTAGTATTTCACATTACTATGAATTTCTACTATGGAAAAAATTACTGTAATTGTAATATATTATTCTACATCTATTACTGTGTAGCAGACAGTATTTCGGCTCGTACACATTTCCACGTTTAGCTGCTATGTTATGCTTCAATTGAGAGTCATAGTAACACCGAGAAATAAAAGCACTTGTACGGTACGCGTCAAGTGAACGTTCGGAGAACATACTTTGGCACGTGAATGGCAGAACAATACTTTGTTCAACAGCTGTGTTTTGACTTCGACGCATCGCAAGCTCTGTGATTGCAATAATTATGCACCGGTTTTGGTTAAAACAGCAAAGTTAAAAGTACAAGACATTTGTTTGTTCGTTCGTTCGTTATTTAGTGATCTTCGTTCTTAGTGAAACGTTGGATACAGTTTTCGAAAAAGAAACCGTATTTTTAGAAATCTGCGTTCTGTATTTCATTGCATTTGTTTTCTATTTTAAAATTAGAATAAAAAATAAGCACAATGAATTAGCATAGGGGAAAACCAATTATCGAGCTTTCACCTCTGTGGAGGTGGAGATCAGTAACCACAGAAAAAAAAAAATACCATGGTATTTTATATTTGCAAATAATAATAATAATAATAATAATAATAATAATAATAATAATAATAATAATAATAATAATAATAATAATAATAATATCTATGAGTGTGCCGCGAAAATTCAAGTTACACCCGTAGTGTGCCGCAAGTTGAAAAAGGTTCGGAAACGCTGATTTAGACAATAAACTGCCCTACATAACGTAGCAGGGAAGGAATATCCGGAAACCTGATGCCTTGTGGTGTTAGGGGAGGAGTTCTGCTAACTGTGGAAACATATCAAAAAGGAGCCTCCCCGCTGGTCTAGTGGCTACGTGTACCTTTGGGAGAGCACAAAATAATAAGTTTACCGCCATTCACTTTCACTGACCATCCGTCTCCTTTAGCCTAAAGGGCATAACCGCGAGACGAAAATAAAATAATTTTTTTAGTTTAACATGTCAAAAATGAGGGGCTTATATTTGACGAGTATTGTGGATGTCCCAGCCAACAGTTGGGTCATTGTACTTGCCATGTGATAAAAACCGTGGCAAGTATATATATTGAAAATATATTGAATGAACAGCTGCTTCGGCTCCATTAGGAATACAAACTCCAAGTTGATGGGGAGACAAAAAGTTCTTAACTGGCTCTCGTATTCGGAAGCATATAATTTTAGCTGATATTCTGCGCCATATATTCCCTATGGCGATTGGTCTGATTCCACCATATTTCTTTTCAAGAGCAATAAGTTTGGCTCCGAAGAACAACGGACAAATTTCCAAGGGTACTTTTCCCATAACAATTAGATTGAAAAAAATCACCGAAGGCTTTTAATAGCTTTTCCTTAGATTCAAGTATTTGACATGATAAAAGATCTTTGAGAATGGAGGGCGAAGACTATCTAGACCTCCCGCGCTGCTAGATGGAAAAGAATTAATAGCATTTTTAACTTCGTTTACTGAAACTCCTTGAACTTTGTTTTGGTCTTCTGGAAGATTTGGGAAAGTAAATGTACCAGGGTGGGCTGGATATTTCTCCAACAACGACCCAAACACTGAAATGTCAGGGGTTGCTGCTGTATCATCTGATGTTAGTAGGCGAGCTTCTCCTCGGATGTCACCATCGGCTAGTTTGTTTTCTATAATCTTAAGATTTGAACTGTTGTGTTTAGGTATGGATTTCTTGACCTTTGGTGAATGTAAGGTTAAGGCGTCAATTCCTATAGTACACCAAAGACTAACTCTTCATTTTGCCCATGAGGTAAGATTCTTTATATTTTCACATTGTTTGGGAGCACTACAAATGGAAATATAAAATGGTTAAATATATATAGCATTCTTTTTTCCATTTGAAATAACTACTTGTTGTAACACCTCGGAAAGTGTATCGGCAACCGCACTTCGAGCACCACGAGGGACACGTCTTAGAATGTGTGAAGAGTATCTTAATGACGTCAATAGTTTATTCAAGTTAGACAACGTTAAATCCTGTGTGCTACCATTGCAGTTAGTGATGTTAGCATTTATGGCTCTACTATCAGGGGAACTATTATTATTGATATGATGACAATCTTCCTCTGCATTTATGACCGGATGCTTTTTACCTATATGAATGGCTATCCTCTTGCATTCACATATGTGTGTTTAGATGTTTTACCTAGAATGGAAGAAAGAAGGGTGGTTCTTCCCTCAAATGCTCATTCGAAACGTAAAGTTCCCCTGTAAAAATCCCTTGATTAACATACTATATGGAATAAAAGTAACACGTCTTGCAATTGTGATAATTCACAGGTCATTCACTTGGGATTTTTTTGTCTACTGTACTGCACCACAGATTTATTTTCAAACTGTGGAAAGTACAGAATAATTCCTTATCGCCATGAAGAGGTTACTAAACTGTTGAAGGAATAAGAAGACTGTCCATGTTCGTAAAAGGAAGGGTTCTGTCCCGTAAAACATATATTTTTGACTGTCCGTGTTGTGGAGTTGTCCGCCAAGGAAGGTTTCATTGTTTATCCAACTTGAATTTGATAACTATACACTAAGTTTTTAACTCAAGGTACGGCGAAAAGGAAGTTACACGCAAACGTTTTGATGTGATTCTCATGGGTTTCTGAATAACGAAGCCATCTGCTTAGTCTGAGCATTGATGGTCTGTGGGATCGTGTTAGTTACGCTTGATTCTGCAACTGATGGGATATAATGTCCAACAGTTTGAATCTGAAAATGTACGGGGCAAATGACGTAAAGTTGAAAAAAGTTTTCATTTTAAATAATACAGTAACAAATAACACAGTATTCAATGTTCATTACTTCAGTATATTATTAGTTAAAGAATGTTTGAATACTCTTAAAACTTTACTTTTCTTCTAACGAGCTTACCAATAAGAACATTGGAACTTTGAATCATGTTCTGGCAACAATGGCTGGATTGGTGAGACAGCTGTATCCAGTGGTCAAAGGCAAAATAGCACGGAAAGGTATAGAGTTCAACAATGCATATAAATTATTTAAATTTATATTACTCTGGACTTTCTGCTTGAAAGTTCCCAGGACGCGTTCTGTCGAGAATGATGATGTGAACTGGCTGTTTGAATCATGTGAGCTCTCTCTCTCTCCTGGATTATCTTTTATGGAGTTTTCATAAGTTTCAGCTGAAAATACACCACGAACAATTTGTAACGACCCATAAAATTTGGTCGTTCCAGAGCTTGTTTTGTATTGTTAGTTTAAGTTATTCGATATTTTCATTATTCGTTACGGTAATTTATATCGCATCATACCTCAAATGACGTTGAAATACGCTATGAGTATTAATATGTTGTCTATTTTGTTCTTTTTATCTTCAGAAGGAAAAGTGCTGAATGTAAATGCAACGTTAATGCATTAAGCGCACTTAAAACGGTAGAGCGCACCAAAATGACGGACATGTTTTGGGAAATGAAGGTAGTACATTAGTCCTAAACATTTATGACGGGATCAATGGATCTATTATCTTTATTTATGTGAATGATAACTTAAGTGAGTTAGTTTTGGAGTTCATTACGGAAAGCGATTTATTAATAATCATGGTAAATATCTTGTTAGTTCAAAAGTGTTGACGTTTGTAACCTGTAGTTTACCTCGTAATTGCACATATTGGTATATATATTTTTGATTGTGTTGTAGAACACGGAAAACTAAATCGCTTTTCCTCCTGCTGTAAATATATATTTACAGACCTTTGCCTCATATCGTATACTAAATTGTAAATAGATTAGAATTTCAGGTCCCTTAGAGCACCATAATATTATTCAATTGAGTTAATTTTTCTCGTAAGTTACTTTGGTCCAATATGAAACCAATTATTCTTTCTTTTTTGAGGGGTGGGGGTTAACTCAAAGTCGGATGTCGAAAAATACGGACCATATATATAATCACTTGTAGTTTTCATTCTATCTCGTTAGCTGTCACCTGTTATTACTACGATTTGTCAGTTTGTCATTAACATGAGGCATCTATCCGAGCCTGTAGTACCCGAAATCCAGGAGTTTTATTGTTATATGAAATTTTGCAAAATCGTGAACTGAAAGGAAACAATGAACGAACTATTGAGAATTTACCGCGTAATACATCCGCAAAAGTGGTGTAAGACTGAGTCTTAAAAACCCATTCCAACCACCGAAGCAGACGAGGAAAACTTCAACATTATCTTAAAACGTAATGCCATTGATTACTTTTGGATCTTACTGATAAACTCTTTAGATTTTTTTTTTCTTTCTCACTAATTACTTACCAGGTTTTGACAGATCAGAACTCGTCGAAGTAACTTCCCCCTTTTCTTTTGAATCTTCTGCTTTCTTTTTCTTTTTCTTCCGACTGGCAGCAGAATTCTTCCCATGCCATGTGTTTTCTGAAATTCTTGGCGGAGGAGGAACAGCTACGTCATCATTCCCTGACGAAATCATCGGCGGTGGCGGAGTTTTGGGCGGTTCGGGCGGCAACGAAGGATTTGAAGAAGCTACCTCTGACGCTGTTTGGGAGATGGATTCTATGCCAGGATACTCCCACTGTGTCTGACCAGTGGCTTCATTATGATAATAGTATCGCTTGTAGGTCCTATACCATATCGAGGGGGAAAAAAAGAATTCGTGTAATACGATGCAAAACAAAAGGAAATAATACATAAGTACAAATAATATTATTACAATATATTTTAAAATATTACCATAAATAATATATTGTCTTCTCCTCAATGCAAATGCTTTACAATGTAATTTACTGAGAATCAATCACTGAGTTTATAATGCACACACAGAAAAAAAATTCGGAATGTACTGTACCTTTTCCTTGTTCAATATTAACTGTTAATTCTAATTCACTATTTTTCATATTGTATATATTTACCAATTTTCCATTTTTCGCAATTTCAAAAAGAAAGAAAAAAAAAACGCTCAAAGAAGCAAATGCGTTAATATTAACACTGCAATTCCTTCGAACAAGGTAAATCCTTGGTGATGCTTCACTAAAGTTCGATGACATCTGCTTCTGAAACCGCTTTCAATTACAGGTAGCAACACTTGTTAAGTACATAATAGTGTAAAAGTAAACTAAAGAAAAATAATAATAATACAAAAAGGAAAACATTGAGTAGTGCGAAGGAATGCAATACGAAAGTGCAAACACCTTTTTCCTTTACCACGGCTACGTAACAACTACAAAAATTCGTTTTGAATTCCGATCGCTGCTAAAATGGTTCTTTGAAGTACTTTGTTTCTGCAAAGTTATGTATTCACATTCGTACGCCCGATTCTGATATATAGAAGTGATAGGAATTTTGGAATAGGTGAAGAAGAAACACGATTGTAATATACAACTGAAGGAAAGAGTACAGAATTTTCCAACCAAAGGAATGTATCTCTGTTTTTTATCTAAATATGATATTCCGTAAATATTATAAAGGTAACCCTAATACTGAACAATGTCAAATAAGAGGAGGGCTATTCAAATTAAATGTTGGGAGCTCAAGTTATGGATAACTTACAGCAATGATGAGTTGTTGAGCTTAAATTATTCACGTACCGTATTCCGATAAGTTTTTTTCTTTTTTTGCTTCTTCTTCTTTTTAACTTCAAAGAACTATAGAATCAAAGAGTATATAAAAACTTATAAAGGTAATGTCACTTAATGAGAAATATGATTATGAAATAACTTGAGGCCCTTTTAGATTAGACAACAACAAATGCAAACTTTTTTTTTTAATGCGTACGATATTCCTGAATTGAAAAGAGCGAACATGACGATCACACACCGCAGGTCTTCGCTTCAAAAGTGAGTGACTTACAATCAAATCACTGTGTATCTGTATGTTATGTTCTGAATATAGTACTATTATAAATACCTAGTAACTTGCTTATATACGCATTTTTTTTTTCGTATAATTTTTAAACAATGTTTAATTCTCTATCTTTATCCACCCAAGTTTATATTTTCGTTTTTCTTTTCTTTCTTCGTCAGTCATAGATCTAGTAATAACATACAAAGCAGTGTTTTAACATGCACGGTAATCAATGAATCAACCATGTTGATAGAAGTAATTACATTTCAGACTAATGTTTGCAAATTACTAGTAGTTTTCCATTTGACATTATGTGAAACGTATATTTATGAATGAATGGAATACGGATAGCCACTGTTACTTATGAAGATATTAATAACGGACTGACTCTATTACCGACTTCGGCCGAGATAATCGCTCTAGCTGTCTATTGCCAAACTCGAAATTCAAAGATTCGCTTTCGATCGAGAATTAACATGTGGAGTAACGGACATACATATGCACTAACAATGCAATTTTATAAGGCCCACTAGTGTGATCCTAATTAGCTCATTAACTGCTTAACACAGCGAATAAATAATAATAAAAAAATCGTAAATGTCGGTCTCAATAATGCAAATATTGTTAGTATTTTATATCGTTCTACACGTTCACTCTCCACAGCACAAGGTATTTACTCGTAACGCACAATGAAAGTGAAACTATTGAATTGATATGAACACTTCACAAACATTATTGGAGTTAGTTTTATTAGTAGATTAAAATGAATTGGTTGTTGCCATGAAAACCGACAGGACTAACGTGTGACTAGAAAACAGCTAACTGGATCTATTCCATTAAAGGCAACAGGGACCTGTATTAGAAGTAATTATAATTGCGTTATGTTCAAATTGTTAGTAAGTTAAAAGTTTTCATGAAATGAAATGAAATCTAAGTTTTACGTCCCATGCTTATGCCAGCTAGGCTAAAGGAGATGGTAATGATGAGAAATGAACGAAATAGTGCAATGAGGAAAGTGAGAGGAAACGGGAGAACCCCGAGAAAACCCACGCACACAGTGTTTGTCCACCATAAAGTTCACATGGCGCGAGCTGGGATCGAACCAATGACCCCATGCACCAGAGGGAAAAGTTTTCAAATTCGGTATAATATGCAATGACACATAATAAAGATTAATTAAATATCACATATCTTGCGTATTTTATTTAGAGAATCCTTATAATTTCGATACCTCATACAATCCTGATATCTTCACCACAGTGGGTGTCACTTACTTCCCTAATATTTGTATCACAGATTACAAGGCTTAACAACTTTTTAAGATACTTACTTCATTATGCTAGCACAAAGTGATCACTATTGTTTTGTGACACATGTTAAATAAATAAACTTCAATTTTTACCAACGTAAAAATACGAAGATTGTACTATCAACTTGGGGCTCATGTTCATATTTGTTACCTCTTTAAAAATAATTGAAGATCTCTTAAGAAATATCATAAAACTATACTGGTCACTTTTGTGTTTGTATAGTGATTTTATTATTATTATTGTTGTTGTTGTTGTAAAGCCTTATAACAATTAAAAGCAGGGAATTCGTGTTATTATTCAGTTCAAAATCGCTTGTCACAAATTCTGTTGAGGAATTTGAAACTTAAAATATATAAAACGATAATCATGTCTGTTGTTTACGGTTGCGAAACATGGTCACTTACTTGGGAGGAAGAACATAGATTGAAAGTATTTGAGAACAAGATACTGGGACGAATATTCGGACCCAAGAGGAACGATAATGAGGAATGGCGGAAGCTTCATAACGTGGAACTACATAATTTATACTGTTTACCGAACACTGTTAGGGTCATTAAATCTAGGAGGCTCAGGTGAGCAGACCATGTAGGCAGAATGGAAGAAAATAGAAACGCTTTCAAAGTTTTAACTGGCAATCCATTTGGAAAACGACCATTAGGAAGACTTAGGAGGAGATGGGAGGACAATATTTAGATGGATCTCGCAGAAATAGGAATACAAAGTAGAAACTAGATCCAGTTGGCTAAGGATAGAAGTCAGTGGAGAGCTTTTGTGAACGCGGCATTGAATCTTCGGGTTCCACAAGCCATAGAGTTAGTTAAGCCTTATAACCTGGGAAAGAAATATTAAGGAAGTAACATGAATTTTCCTCTCGACTTACTACTCAAAAGGTTACTAAAATCTGATGAATATACCAGGATTGTATGAGATGTCGAAATTATAAGAATTCTAAAATTAAAAATACGCAAAAGTACGTAGAGATTATTTAATTTCTGTCATACTGTTTACAATAGTTTGATTTTTAGAATGTTTTAAATAATGATGGGCAATATTCCATTAGTGTTACTCTATTTACAAATCATTAGGAACAGTGTTCTCAAAACTGTAAACCTGGTTCAATCATCTTTTAAATGAGACATTATGATACGGTACTCAGGTGATTAGGAACAGTGTTCTCAAAACTGTAAACCTGGTTCAATCATCTTTTAAATGAGACATTATGATACGGTACTCAGGTGATAAACTAAAAAGCTGTTAAACCTAAATGTGCTTTCGAATGAAACTCAGTAAGCAACAATGAAATTAAAAATAAAGGAAGAAAAATTACGTCTGTCGTGTTAAATGAAATTCAGCAACTTTTGGATATCTTTGCATCCGAAGCCCTATGAATTACCCGTAATCTTTTCCGAGTCCGTAGCAATACGGACAGCTGACCGAACTATTGAAAAGACAACAACAGCTTTTCCGATTATTCATCTTTCTTACCTTCTTAAGTATATGGCGCGTAAAGAAATATAAATATTGTGTTCTAACATTCCACGTTCTGCTCCTTCAGCTAAAAGTGGGTAATAGCAAGTGAATAATGAAGAATTGGTGGGGTAACAAGTGGAAGAATAAATACAAAGTAAAGCGAGATAATGCTGACTGCCAAAAACTCGCATGTCCTATGTTCGAATCCGGGACTTTTCTCCTCTCTAGCGGGCGTTCAGCCGCTACGCTATTATATTCCTGTGGTACGTGAAAAAATTATGGTACATTAAGCTTTTAAATGATGATAAAAAGCTGAATACAATAGTTTGATTGATGCTGTACTGTTGACAGAAAAACTGCATATTTACCTCGAGATATTTCATTTGTACGTATGTGCAGAAGGTATAAAATTTGAATTCGATTGCACAACATGGTATCAAACGTTAGTCGAAGAATTTCTTCAAATGCCATCCGGCCATGACGAGATTAAACAGCTACATCTAACTTTTCAAATAGTACCGTCAAACATACTTTATTACCTTCTAACATATTTCTTCCATCGTTTTTGTCCTTCGAACTACCTGATATTCTGCCAAGTTTTTATACAAAGTTATCATTTGATTTGGATTCTGACTGATTATGTAGTTCTATTTTGGTTTATTTTAGTTCTGACTTTTACTTTCTTATAATACATATTCGTAAGTAAATATAACAATAACAGTCCAGGAGTTACCAGTTGATCATCAAAGTGCACGGATGATAGAAGGTGATGATTAATACATATTCATGCTAGAACAAAAACAACACCCGTTCTCTCAACGACTGACCTACACCCTCCATTCCAAAAGAAACCGAACTTTTGAAAGCAAATAGTACCACTAGTGCCATCTGTTGTAATATTTTACCGGTAGATGGCGTAGTCCCTCATTGACAACTGGTATAAATGTCATGACATTTGGATGCACGGCAACAAAGTTATTGCGTTTCAACTGTCAGTGTGTTGCATACATCGGTCGGAAAATGAGTTTCAAACAACGAGCTGCAATTGAGTTTTGTGTTAAACTGGGTAAAACTTTTAGTGAAACGCACCAAATGCTACAAAATGCATATGGTGATGAGTGTCTGTCCCGTACGCAAGTTTACGAGTGGTTCAGGCGATTCAAATCGGGTAGAGAGACGCTGGATGATGACGAAAGATCAGGCCGTCCCAGAACCGGATTATCGGAAGAAAACATCGAAAAAGTGCGTGAATTCATCAAACATAAAAAATCGTCGGTGAAAGTTATTGAAATGGAATTAGGCATTCCTCAAACAACCGCATACCGCATTTTGACCGAAGTTTTGGGCCTTAAGAAGGTTAATTCGCGGTTTGTACCACACACTCACCGAAGACCAAAAAGTTGATCGAATTGCGCATTGCAAAGACATTGTTAAAAGTGCTCGGCAGGATCGAAACTTCTTGAAATCGATTGTAACTGGTGACGAGACGTGGTGTTTTGAATATGAGCCCGAAACAAAGCGGCAAAGTGCTGAATGGAGAGCGCCGGATGAAGGAACACCCAAAAAAGTCGCTTGGTGAAGTCAAAAGTTAAGGTGATGCTGATTTGTTTTTACGATTCAAAAGGAATTATCCACAAAGAATTTGTTCAGCCCGGCCAGACAGTCATTGGAGAGTTTTACTTGGGCGTCATGAAGCGTTTGCTGGCAAGAATTCGTCGTATTCGGCCCGAATATCGCGAAATCGGCAGTTAGACTCTTTTGGACGATAATGCACCATCACATCGTTCGCGACTTGTAACTGAATTTTTGGTCAAAAATCACATTATTCGGTTGCATCATCCGCCCTATTCACCAGATCTCGCTCCATGGGATTTCTATCTGTTTCCGAAACTGCATTTGGTGATGAAAGGAAACTGGCACGCATCGATTGATGCCATTGAGAAGGCGACGACCACAGTCCTAAAGACCATTCCAATAAAGGACATGGAGAAGTCGTTTGACAACTTGTTGGAGCGTGCAAATATGTGTATCGATGCAGAAGGGGAATACATTGATTAATAAAATTGATTTGTTCCAAAATGTACATTGCTTTTTTGTTTTTTTTTAAACGTTCGGTTTCTTTTGGAATGGAGGGTGTATAAGCATCAGACTGAAAAGGAAATAGGAAGAGCAAGAAAAATGTTTAAAAAAATTGAGGAACGTATATATGTATAAAATTTCAGACTACTTTGCATCCTGTTTAACATCATGGGAATGCAACTTTTTAGGTATGTTCTTAAAGAGTAAAAAATAAAAATTGGATGATTCACCGAAAGAATCAATAAGACTTTCGTCATTATTGATAACATAAAAAAAATTATTATAGCCGTCTTCATCATCATGATACTATTTTTTTAATAACAAACGATGTGCGATTAACACTTACAATTTCATACGTGAAAGATCAGAACATAAATATGTAGAAGGTAAATAAATACTTCAAGGACAACATGACTTCTAAAAAAATGCGGAAGTAATAAATCAGATCTTACAGGTACGGACACACCCCAAAAGACCTAGAAGCCATGACAGCTCAGTTGTTGTAAGGAAAGTACAAATAAATAAACTGAAAAAGTAAATGAACTGTAAAGACAGTCGCAAGATCAGAAAACTGCATCAATAAACATAAAACTGAAATTAAATTTACGCTTATAGGCTAAAGAGATTGTACATATATCAACACCCGGGCAGTGTATATCTAAGGTGTGGTAGCTAGTGACTGCCGCGAAGCTTAATAAGCAAAGCTAGAAACAAACATAAATGAGATGCTTATTATCCGTCATTCAAGAAATAAATAAATAAATAAATAAAAAGGATAATTGAAGTAACATTTTGTGCTGCTCGTATCGTGCTCCTGCCTAAACTTTTTCTTACGTTAACTTCATGTAAATATTCGAGTTACTTTCACTGATATAATTATACACATTAAACCTGATCTAGGTGCTTCGTTGCTACCTGAATTGAAAGTGATAATTATGCAGATGCTACTGCTGTTTCTTATACACGCACACATGATGGATAATGACGGAACTTAAGCGTAGAAGTAGCAGCAGACACTCCACAGGGTGGTTGATAACCATTCAGGGGATCCTGTCAAGAAAGATCAAAGCATAAATCTTGAAATGGTATAATGTCATTATAAAAGAAAGTACTGTAACAAGCATTTACAGAATCAAAAGAGAAAATGATCATAAATGTTTGTATTTAGGATATTCATACAAATTAAAATATGATTTTTTTAGAGAATTCTGTTAGAAAATAAATAATTTGAATTTATAAAAAAAATATTTCATGCCTTATGACTGAAAATTTTTGACTTAATTTATTTAATTTGAAGTATTCTCAACAGTATAATATACCTCTCATGCTACTGTTTCAAAGGAAGAAAGTGACATCCTTACCTTAGCGCAGTATTTTGTGCCGTCGACTCTTCTTTCTCCACAGACCGTCTTCTTCGCGGACTCCTTCTCAAGTGTATTATTTTTGGAAACCTCTAGTCAAGTTGACAACCCTCATGCTATTGCAGGCTTTACTCCATCCTCCCTCATTTTCACATCTGTCATCTCTTATTACCTTTTACAGCAATTCTACTTTACAGGCTAGCAAGAAACAGACTAGGATCTTTGCATTTGAACCAAACCACGGCCATTAACACTCATGGCTATTTGATTTTTATCTTCTTTAGGTACTTTATTTAAAAAAAAGAAAAATCCCTCACGTTAACTCATATTGCTTAACAATTTCCAAGTGGCAGAAGCCAACACTCAATACAAGACAGCACTTTGCAGTCTCTGTTAGAGAGAACAATTTGTAATAGGTATAAAAGAATGAAATTCCATACCTGTCCCATTGGCAAGACCAGCCTTGCGGAATCGCTTCAGCTTCGTGCTTTGCTAATTCTGCCGTGGTGGTTTGTAGCCAATAGAGGAAATAGGAGGATGTCAGAGCTCCTGCCTGCCACGCCGTGTACAGGGTCTACAATGGGAAAAGATAAGACAAGTACATATATATATATATATATATATATATATATATATATATATATATCTTACTACTTATTTGTTAGGATATTTATATTGAAGTCTGAGAGTGTAAGTGAGAAAAAGTTCTTACATGCAGACGATGCGTAGTTATTTTATGAACTGCTCAGTTTGTTTGATTGTTTGAATAAAAATTTTTAAATTTATGTGAAGTTGTAAATTTTGGTTATTTAGTCCTAATTGTAGATTTAGGTTATACAAGGTGAATCCAAAATCTAATTTGGACATTAATAGGTCGAAATGTGTAGCTGAGTACGGTCTTGAATAGACATATGAATTTGTTTAGTAAAATAAACGTTAACCAGATTTTTTAAGTGAAGATATCATGTTATCTGCTCATTCGTAGACCTAATTTCGCAACTGAAGAATAATGTATGTATTGGGTTTTTGTGCAACAATAATATATAATATTCCTGTTCTTATTTAAATAATTATCAAAAGAATGAATGGTGGTTCAATGATAAAACACACTACTTTGGAAAGAGGGGTTCCTGGGTTCATTATAGTCCAAGTGCGTTTCTGGTGGACAATATTATATCCATGAGTTTCCTCGAAGTTGTTCTGTTTTCTCCCACTGTCTCGTTCCATTACCTTTACTTCATTCATCTGTCTCCTTAGTTTAAAGATATACCTGCGGGACGTTAACTAAAGAGACTTTGTAAACAAGAATTTAATTTCACCTTTCTATATTACATGTTTTCCTCCACATCATATTTAGTATGTCTTAAAATAAGGATAACACTTGACTCGCACACTAACATTATTACATGTCATTATTTCTTATTCCAAAACTCATTACACTTTAATTTTAGCGAATTCATCGAATATTAAAGATTCAGCTAAAAATGGATTAATCAAACCAGAAAGCGTCCTTTTTGTCATTTGATTTTTATTTATTAGTTTACTTCTACAAATAGTCAGCAGATAATTAGTCATTATTGCTAACAGAATAAAGAAAGAAAAATACGTCTCATAATTCAATTGATAGAAGAATTCGGTAAACAATCTAGAAACAAGGAGTTAGTATCAATCGTCCATCCAGTAGTTAATTTTTCTGTTATTCCATCCTTGGCATCCTTGTTCTATACCTACTGATGCATTATTCACATATAATTACCGTATTTGTTTACGACATAATTTGCAGTACTGCACATTTTGTGCACCTTAATTTTTAAAGTTTTATTTTAAACTTTATTTCTGATACGTGTATTTCATGCACATACTTTTTTCTAAGCATGGTATGAATTTTTCTTACTTAAATACACCATCTGTTGAATTACCTATGGGCAGTTATAGAACTGGGCCGGTATGAACTGATATGACATACTGATAGCCAATTATTATCGCACAAAGCATATCGACAATAAAAATTTAAAACAAGTGCTCATCCGATCCCACAATGAACTACCTAATGTCTAATGGTATCTCCTTTATTACAGTCGCGCGCGGGACAAGTAACTGCCATATATTGTCCTTACTTCCGTAGGTCTCTAGAGTAGTTCCATGTGACGTGAGGAGTTGGAGCATGTAACCCAGGGACATATGACTCAGGATGATACAAAGCACACCAACTAAATGGTAGCAGCTACATATTGGAGTGGGGAGACAGAGAATCATATTGCTGTAAACGCGCTATACAAATGTAACAAGACACCAGTAGACATTTGCGAGCTCTTAAAGCCGTTGCAAATCCGAAAATATTTTGTGTATCGCACCCAAACCGTCCAGAGGCTCGTATGTTGCTACCAGAGCAAGAACGAGTAGGACAAGTGAAACAAGGATTCAAGAAAGCTTTAACGCCATTGCCTAAAAAATTCGAAGCAGAAAATCATGGCAAGGGAAATCTAAATTTCCAGAGTGACGAAAAAAATTATGGGAAAGAATTCCCGGTTTTTCAGAACATTTTTTAAAGATTCTCCCTGACATACAGACTTTCCCATCTTGATGGAAAAACAAGACCGGAAAGCATGACAACGATGATACAGAGGTAATATATTTTTTTCTAATAAACCACACAAATGAATAATATAAGAAATAAATACAATGCATTTTACTCTGAAATTACAAAACACATAAGCAATAAAAAATCCTACACAAAGCAAGAAATATCTTTCCTGAAACTTTAATCACATGGTAAAAGTTTCGTCACATATCAACGGAAAACTCACAGTGAGACACTCACCGAGAAAGGGTATAAATGTTTTGTATGTACATAAAACTGGTTGCGGTACATTACCCACACATCTTTAGAAAAATATCAGTAGTATTATGTAATTTATATCACTTCTCCGAACACTTTATCTCCTCATCAATACTGCGCATATCTTCCCCTATTTTATTCACTTAGCTTCATGCTCGTTGAAAATGATCTTTTTTTTTCTATCTTCAGCTTCTTTTTTCCCCACTTTTCCTCTCGTTGTTGATTTATTGCTTCTGCAAAACAAATACGAGCATTTCGTAGATAACGAATCCTGGATTTCTTTATGAAGTTTCTCAAAGTCACCCGAAGAAGCTACTGAATCGTACACAAGTCTCAGTACTACTGAAGTTTGTTCTTTTAAATTATCTGCTGCTCATTATGTATTGATTGAAAATTTTCTTTCGAGATTTGAGTTTTCATGTGAGAAAATCGTGACCATTTTAACTACATCTTTAAATCATTTTACTCTGAAATATCCACATTCTTTAGCCAAAGGTCATCCAAACACTGACCAGTCCTAGAATACTGACTCATAATTGTTTTCCAATTCGAACGAAACTCTTTGAACTCCCTCACAACTCTATCTGCTTTATTGCAATCTAACCATTATTTTCAACTACTTCAGCTAAAAGATACTTCGTGTGATTCACTGCGACATCAAACCCTGCAGAAACATTAAGATCTAAACATGAAAGAGCTCTAGTCAGTTTATATCTTAAAGCAGACTTCTTTAGAAGTTTTAGAACAAATTACTGTTGTCACTTTCAGCAATTTCGGCGAAATTCAGCGAAATCCGTATACATGAACTCAAAGAACTAAACATTCCTGGTTTTAAAAACTTGTTTTGCATCACAATTTTTATCATGTCCGACAAATTGTAAAAGAAATGAACTGAGAGGAAATTCAGTCTTTAATTCAGTAAGGAAAGGTTCTACTTATGAAGCAAGTGCTTTAAAAAGTTAAGTTTAGGAATAAACATTTTATCTCCTTCCCACACCTGACACGATCTGACAGCTCGAAAATAATTACTTTCTTATTCTTCCTGACTCGCTGAATATACGGATAAATGGTGATGGCTCGCTAAACAACACTTCTATTTTCAAGCAAACACAACGCAGAACTATACTGGAAAATTTTTCTGAGCCTCTATAGGAGTGCACTCGGTTCGGCGTGCTGGAATTTCCTGAACAATGCTATACATTTCATTCTTTTTCATATGGATTTTGTTTGAACTCAGTGACAACGAACATTACATATATACTTTCATATAACATCTCCACTGAGATGTGTTAGGTTGAAGCTCCACTAAGACACCCAACACCAATAACTTGGTCTCCCCTGAGAGTCTATATTGGCGCTACTCTGACTTACCTTTCTATATTGGTGCTCCATTATGTTATTTTCACAATTATTATTCGGTTACCATCGAGACATGATAGTACGTTTAATGGTGGAATGAAGAACGTGGGAGAAAACGGCAGAACACCCACAAAACCCATGCACATGGTGTTTGTTCGCCACAAAGCTCACTTGGCGCGAGCTGGGATCGAACAAAGCTACGTACCAGAGGTAACAGCAACCGTGGCGCTCTTGTATTATGTTCAGACGAACACGGTGCTCCAGAAAACTTTTCCTACATGAGGAGTCATTTGTATTCTTTGTTTTGAATGTTCTTGGCACCGACATTACATAAAATTGTAAGGCCCTGAGGACTGATTTCTTTCAAAAAACACACGATGACTAAAAGGTCAATGAACGTAGTGAGTAAATTTGTGCGTCTAGCCCAATATTAGATTAATGAAAACGTACGAAGTAAGTTTCTAAAACTTAAGGAAGGAAATTTAATTACCTCTGTTTGTATACCAATAACATGTATAGGTGTCATTTGTTCTTTACTCTGTCCCAGAAATTGCACCTTCTCCAGTATCACTTCCGCTAAATTGACAATGACCGGATGGTTCGCATCCGGAACATTTTCTGCCTTTACTGTTGCTGAAAGATTCAAAAATATTTATATGACTTAATCCTACACAGTAAGAAAATATTCAAATGCATTCTAAAACAAATCAAGGATTAACTTTGCAATTCATGTTAGCATACTTTTATTTTAAAAAAAGCTCAAAGCTATATATTTTTCCACGTCTATCTTTTATTTGAACATTTAAAACTACAAACATAATTTATGAACTATTCTCATGTTCAAAACTTAAGGGAATGTTAACTTGATTCTGTGAATGTCAGACACCGAGCAGGCATATCAGAATGAAATTACTTCAGTCCGTTCGGAGACACAGGTGCATTTTATGACTACGATAACACGTAGCGGAAAAAAAAAGGTAACCAGTGAGTTGTGGTTTTCGTAGTGAAGATATCCTAGGAACACACAAGGCCCAGAGTACATTAAGTGAATAATGTAATACGCGGTCAGACCATCAGTAGATTAGAAATGGGAAAAAGTTAACAGAGTGTGGTTAAAGACTTGAATGTTCTTCGCAGGGTTTTGTCACGACTGTGAACCATTTCTTGGCTGGTAAAACATTGAAAGGCAGTATGGTGGAGATCTTCGACGTGCAAGAATGCAGAGTAAGGATCTTTATCTGGTCTTAAATCCCAGACAAAGACAAACGAGAACAACCTTGCAGTTGCCTCTGGGACCTATGTACCTAGGTATAGTCAAACGGGAAACTGTATATCGGTAGTTACATGAATGCACATTGTACGCTCACCGACCTACCAGGTCCATTCCGCTCATACAACAGTAGCGCCTTCAGTGGTGTATACCCCACAGTAAGTGGACTCCACAGCAGTTTATCCTTGAGTGATGAGACACGATTCAATTTGAAGAGAGATGTACTTGGGCGACGAATTGCAGCTTTAACACGTCCACCATGGTAACTGTACAGGGTGCCTGAGCAGAACTAGGAGCTGACTATTGGTCTAATCCGTAGTATGGGTAAACGCTGTGCAGCATGCATAGCTGTTCGCGGTAACTACACCCTATACTGAACATTTCAGCCAGTAAAAATCCGGACTTGTGACGACCACAGATGGTAACTTACGTAAATGTATTCAGTCAGATTTTATAGTGGTAATGTATCATAGCACGTCTGCTTTGTCCACAAGCATCTGTTCCACGCTTCTCTAAGCTAACAGAAACATTTTTGCACTAGTTGTTCATGATTGTTATTGTTATTCGCACATTCTTTTAAGTTTTGGACACGAATGTTTGATACGGAAACTTGCAAATACACAAGTTTAATTCTCGGAAATATCCTACCTAGGTATATAGGAAGGTAAAATTTACTGGTAATATTATCATTTCACAGCAAATACAGTGTTACTTGATAAGTTAATTCCAGCAATATATATATATATATATATATATATATATATATATATATGACAATGCGTCTCCGTACTGCTCTTCACCGATGAGTCCATTTCTTTTTGTGTCTACAGGGTTACCTTTTTACTCTTATCTTCCGTAAGCACGGCTCTACAGAAACAGCCGGTAGTTTAAAAATGCAAGGATTAATCAGGAATTAAAATACAAATTAAATGAATGGTAATATTCCTGAACGAATTCACATATATACCTACATTTTAATTCCTAAATTAGTTTCAACCTCTTAAGAAGAAAGAAAGAATAAGGAAACGTTCTCGCAGACACAATACATAAAATACCTGCAAATATCCTACATATATCCAAACATAGTACTAATGAAACCAAAATCATTCGCCTGTATCGGCTTGTATTACTTAAAACTTCTGTGTATTTGAGTAGTAAGAACACGATCAGTTGGACTTTTTTTTTAATTAATTAACTCTGTAATACGAAGACAAAGAATGTGAGATCTTTGATGTCTGCGTTCTTCCTTCATACATAACTGATGAGGTGAACAGAAGTAGTTCTTGAAAACTTCTCACACGATTAAATAATGCGACATATTATAGGTTATTTAGTGTATTGCGTTTACGAAAAACATGTTAGACAGTTTTTTGACTACAGTAAATGCCGACATTTCGAACATAATGAGGAGAATATACAAATAAAATAAAAAGCAAATGCAGTATTCAGAACAACATTAATACATGCAGTGCGAATTGAAAAACGAAAATTTTGTTGATATTTTAACACCCTTAATTACCTAATGCCTACCCTAGTGCTTTACAGAATGCGTTTCATACAATATGCAGTTTATTTTTGCATTTTTTATAAATCTATTCCTGTGTTTTTAAAAATAAGATCACCAAACTAAAATTACTTTTTGAAACAAAAACAGAAACATGTAAGTTACTGTCTGGGCCAAAGTAGCCTTATAGTTGTCATTACTGGTTTCACGTTTTAGATATAATTTTCCTAAATAATTATTCCAAACTAGTATTCTATATTAATATCTAAGTTTTAGAAATGATACTATTTTTTTTCATAAGAGTTTGGGTTTTTAGTGTCTTTTTTTTTATTTTTTATAGATAATTATCAGCAATGGCAAACAATTTAAATCAAGAGCAAAAGTGGACCCCCATGACTGGTACATCGTCTTTTCCAGGACAAAGAGGCAGCACCGAATACGTGCACCTGACTTAACACCAACGGATTTTTTTGAAAGGGGAGATGCGGTTTTTTTTTTTATGCATCTCAGGAGCATTTATTGAAATTGATATGTATTGTTTCGTACTGTGTGTCACCGTGTTATGGAAAAGTTCTAAGCATGTTGCAATGTTAAACGAGGGCAATTTCAACACTTAAAGAGACTGAATTATATTAAAAGAGGTAAGGAAATCGAAGTCTTCTTTCGTTTTTAAGCGTTACATCCCACAGTTATGCCAGCTAGGCTAAGGGAGACGGTGATGAGAAATGAATGAAATGGTGGAATGCAGAATGTGGGAGGAAACGGGAGAACTCCGAAAAACCCACGCATACGGTGTTTGTCCATACCAAATTTCACTTGGTGAGAGCTGGAGTAGAACCAGGGACCCCATGCACCAGAGGTGAACGCTCTACCCCTGAGCCACCGCGGCCCGGTAAATGAAGTCTTATATGAATGTGTCTAAATAGTAATGAACAAATATGACTATAACAAATACATATAAATGTACTGTACAGTGCACTCTTACTTAGTGTAAGGGTACTTTTGGCCCACTCTGTATAAAGTAATGTAAAATTTCAGACTGCAAGCACAGAAGCGAGAGAATATGTAAACTTCAATTTTACACTTTAAAATTTAGCTTTGGATTGCACACGTAAATTGATGAAATCTTCATATAATAAATTTAATGATTTGGTAGCAAAAAGAATTATTAAACTCTTGGAGTTATGCTTACAAACCAATTATTTCATCTTCAATGAAAAGGTTTACAAAGAGGTTCAGGGTCTTGGTGTGGGTAACTCTTTATTAACTAACACCGTATTGATCCATGTTGAGCACAGTTCAAATTTGTAAAATATTACGGGTACGTTGATTGCACTATTATATTTGCAAAACAGAAGAACAATCTGAAGCACTTTTTCTTTAGGTTTAACGTCCTACGATTATGTATCGAGGCTAAGCGAAACGATGATGATCGTGAATGAAATGGTAGAATGAGGAAAGAGGGAAGAAACTGGTAACTCCTAGAAAACGTACGCATGCTGTCTGTCAACCACAAGCTTATTTGGCTTGCAAACACTTCTTAAATCAAGTACATCCAATACGAAAAAGATAACCAACCAAATCTATGGCCTACGGAATAAAGGTTCAATGCCGCATTCACAAAAGCTCTCCAGTAACTTTTGGTGCTTTCTAGTCGTTTCCTTTCTCTTCTCTCGTCCCGCATAAATTTGTATAATGAAAAAGACAATAGTTTGAATTTCTTGGTTTTGACGTTCAGCTGAGAATAATTCATTTCTAATATAAAGTAACCGACATCAAGTAACTATTACATTCACAAAGAGTCTGCTTACTCGTATGAGACGAAAGCCACATATAATATCCATTTAGAAACACTTACATAGTAGGAATTTGTTACTTTTTTTCTGTTACGAAAGAAGGGAGAGGAAAAAAGGCTAGGCTGCACCAAATCAGAATTTTTCTTACAGAAATCTGTCGAATTTATCAATTATTTACAACTATTTCGTAAAATACATTCTTTATAATTTTACGTAAGGTCTGCCACCAAAAATAAGCCACTTCCGCTCCAAGATTGAATAGAGAAAATAAATACTATATACTTACGAGCATTCACTTCCAATGGAGCAGTCACTATCTCACTCTTAGTAGTCGCTTCCAGTTTTTTTGGTTCGCTAACTTTCTTGTTTACTTCCTCTTTGGGATGTGACAGATTCATAGTTTCTGCTTTTACAAACTGAATCATGCCTTTTGGACGTGTAGTTGTTTTGGTAGCAAGATCAGAATCAAAATTAGAACTGGTTTGGGGACTTCCTTGGAAACCAAATCCAGGATGTCTCATATTACTACTTGACCCAGGGTCAGAATTATATTGTGGCCATGTAGTTGTATAGCTTGCACTTGCTAGTTTCTGAGTTTCTCCAGTCCCACTTGTTGATGGTAACTCGATTCCCAAGCGCTTTTTCCGTTGGAATGCTTTATTGCTGGTTGTAGAATCGGGAAGATTTACTTCCATGGGTTTAGGCTGAGCTTCTGCTGGTAGTTCTACTTTAGCAGTTGACGGAAACAATACAGAGGAATTTTCTTTAGGATGATCAGCTGGAGTCTTTGAAGACGATGGAACGGCTGGAAAAGAGTGATGGGAAAAACTTGACTCACTATATTCCGCTATGGGGAATAATTGTTTCTGTTTTCTTTCCTTCGTTGGTGACTTATTTTCTTCACTATCAGAATCATTTCCGTAACCTGCAATTAAGGCAAAGGAAGTAGTCTTTGGACTATTTTCTCCACTCCTATTTGAGGTAACACTGCTTTTCACTTTTGCTTCGCGAGACTCTGCGTGGTAGTCTGGAGGAAGTTCCTGTTCAATTTGAGCTATCACATCTTCTGCTATTGATTTCTCAATTTGCGCTATATGCGATGGCTCGATATATTGTTTTACTTCTTCTGGAATATCACCTCCGAGTTCTTTTAAAATTTTAGCTTTACTTCGTAATTTGGACAATATGGCTACTTCATTTTCATCTATACAACTTAAATCTTCTTCACTTGCAGAACCATGAGAACGAGGAGATGCATCACATTCTGCGAAATTGTCTACTCTGGAATCCAATCGAGACACACTCGATTCACAAGCCTCGTTCTCTGTCACTGAATTTGAGTTCTTTTGTTTATCTTCACTAGAATCGGGTACGGAATATTTGTCATATTCCACGCTGGTACTTTCTTCGGCTGATTCTTCGTAGAAGTTAGATGACAATGTCCCAACAAGTTCACTGGAAGATACATTCGGAGGCTGAGGCGATATTCGACCTTCTGTGAGAACTGTATTTTCCACTTCCCGCTTTCCCCGAAATTTTGGTCCATTAAGTTCTCTAGCTGGTAAAACCTTAGGCCCAATTACAGGTTGTTCATTCTCTGGTAACTGAGGTCCGATTTGTACTTGGTCACTTGGAAGTTTGGGTCCTATTAAGGGTTCTATGCAAGGAAGCTGAGGTCCCACTGGCGTAGAAAGCTGGTCTGGCATGTGAGGTCCGATCTGAGATTTTGATGTGCTCGCTCCTTGAGATGCAAACGGCAGTGTCGGTCCTATGAATTCTGGCTGGTTATGTTTAATTGCAGACTGTACTGATTTGCCTTTTGCACCTTTCCGTCTCTTTGCTGGCCTAGGGTTGGGTTCATCATCCGAATCTTCTTCAGATGGTGGGCCGTACGAAGTAATCATTTCGATTTTCCTGAAACAGACGTATGCAGAGAAAAATTACTATTGTATTCAGTGTATCATAATACATTATCTAAATAAATAAATAAATAAAAGAATAAACGAAGTTTTTTTTTTAACGCGATTACACAACCTAATGTATGGTCAACAATTATTATTATTATATTATATACACATGCTTTGCAACTAATGAGCCGCTGCCAATACTTGCCTGTAAACATGATAAAGTACAATGCTAAATATTAAATAATATCTCCATAATGCTCAAATTCCACGTTTTAGTTTTCCTTCATTCTAAAAGTGTACGTAAAATTTAAAAATAAATAAACTGCCACATGATAATTTTCTTGATCTCGAGAAAAAGCTACCAGTTTTGTCACCGTTATATGCACTAAGAATGTGAAATGAAGAGAACAACCTTACCTCAGGATAAAAGTGAACGTTCCATGTAGTAAGGGCGAACTCAACAAAGGCTTGTTTTCTGAAAACGCGCTCTGAACATCAAAATAATCGTCCATTTGTTTTGAAACTGTTATTTTCTAAGAGAAAGAGGAACAACTTCCACACACTATACATATAGATACAACTGGGTGCCACAGAGTAGTTTGGTATTACTACTCGAACATCTCAAATGTAATATTCGATCGTTCATATTTACTACCAGGATCGCAATTGTATTATTTATCAGCTTGCACGCCTAACCTCTGATTTTGACACTATGTGACCAATTTTCCAGTATTACAGTTTTGGTTATACTTAACTAAACTAATCACTGGCGTGACAGTCCTTTCTGGGGCTGAGCTGCTTCCATGCCATCTGTTAGCGACCGGCTGAACTACGTTAAGCCTAGCGACGAACATGTGCTCAGTATGTTGCGTCGTTCTATCTCTACCAGGCGTATCATCAGGAGCTTTCTGGATCTAGTGGGCATCACGTCTTTTATTCACATGATTCCCCAGTTTGTCTCACGACACGGAATTAACGTCAAAAATTGCGATGCACCGGTCGGGAATCGAACACGGAACCATAGGACATGAGTACAACGCTCTAACCACTAGACTACGGAGCCTCCAATTTATATTTATATAACATCAAATACATTAGCAAAATGCTACCACAAGAACGGACAATCGGATACTATCGATTCATGTATCCACTTATGATAAAGGACATTGCAATTGCCGTTTATTCCTTGTTTTCCATGAATTTTCACTCCTCGTAAACAGAAATTACGAAGTTTTAAAATTTACTATACAGGAAGAGGCTTCGTCAGTTAAGAAAGAAGTGTGTAAGAATTTGAAATTGTATTACCTCCTTCCCACTTACATCAGAGCTATTTCTAGCTCAGAAGTTTGAAAGCTTACTTTCTTGTTTACAGAAACAACAGTTCAGAGCCACGTACGAGACACGACTATAGATAAGAACGCTCTTTATATTTTACAGATTGTTTAATCACCTACACATCTATACTGAAACTAGTATACACCACATGTCTGTTCCTTCAACACACATTCAAAAATTTCAGGGTATGTAATATAAAATCAATCAATCTACCTATCTATCTATGGTGCCTTCCATTTCAATTCAGGCAGAGCATGTACCATCACCATCTCAGATATTGTTGAAACTGTTTTAATGCAACTACCCATATTTTTGTTTTCTCGAAAAAAATTTTCCCGCCAAATAATGGGCCATCAAAGACTGGGAGTACAATTTCTGAATTGTAGAAGACATGGAAAATGGTCAACTTCGGAGCCCCACCATTCAGTTATGGAGACAGGTTGAGTTAAAATTCTTGTTGTGGTATGTAGATAGGGATATAAATAAACTATATTTTATTATAGTTTGGTTTGCGCACGCATATCTTTTTGTACATAACTTAACAAATGAACGTCAGTTTATCTGAAAAGTCGAAGTTTGCGAATTTTTTTCGAGCACTTCTGGTTCGAATTTTAAAATTCTGTTTTCACGGTTGGTAAGACCTAGTTACCCGCTGTCAGAAAAAAATTTGTATCGCTTCTGTGTGCAATCGTTTCGTCGCAAAAAATTCGAGAAATTGTAAAATTTTCAAAAATCGTCATTTTGGGGTGCCATTTTCTCGAAAACACCATACTTTAAAATTCTGAAATTTTGTCAGATGGTTCAACTTTACATGAATAATAAACATACCAAATATCATTCTCGACCAATGCTTCATGAATTAACTACAGCCTTTTGAAATTAGCTAAGTTTTGTTAACTTTGATGTTACAGTTCGCAACACTGGAAACAATAAAAGTGCGACGATTTGATGATGTTTGTGGTTCACATTCATTAAATGACGAATAAAAGGTTTTCCTAACTTCTTTTTATTATTTTGATCAAAAATGGTCTCTGAAATAGTAAAATGAGCCTCCCCTACTCCTCCGTTTTCTTCAACAGAAGTAATCTGAGATGGAAATTACGA
This sequence comes from Thermobia domestica, assembly GCF_964235325.1. Lineage (NCBI taxonomy): Eukaryota > Metazoa > Arthropoda > Insecta > Zygentoma > Lepismatidae > Thermobia > Thermobia domestica. The sequence goes on along the minus strand of NC_137456.1, from coordinate 243,745,578 downwards.
TTACGAAACACACAAATTTTAAGTTTACTTGAAACGGCCATCCAATAAATTCAGATAATCTGTAAAAAGCCTGAACTATTACCTCAGTGATGATTTGGAATGCTTTAGACAAAGTCTCAATTAAGCGCGATGTCATTACAGTGATCGAAAATGGACAAAAAGTTAAAAAATCGAAACGTTTTCTTACACGTTTCACCAAAGAAATTTACGGACTTCTTAAACAGAACAATCCCAGCATAAGAATGGGTCACTCGAAATTTTATAGCATTCGACCAGCTGTCAGTCTGTAACCTGCGAGGGAAATGTGTGTGTGTATTTTGCAAATTTTAAGTTAGCTGCTACTGCGTTGCAACAAATCAAAGGTATTGAAGCTGTCATAAGTGATCTGTTTTATTTAGCAGTATGATCCGTAGAAAATGACAGCTGTCTTCTTCAAGAATGTGGTGAATGTCCTGGAGTGGAAGGAATAAGTGTGGAGTCTATAATTATTAATCCTGATGAAAATGAAAGTGTTACGTATGCCATATGGGAAAACAATGATCTCGTTAAAAAACTGTGCCACTTTCTGTTTTCGTATCGTACGTTGCTGGTTTAACTGTAAGAATTGTAATTCATGACTACATCAAGAAAATCCAAAGAGAATTAATTGCTACGGAAAAGCTCTGCAAAGTGAAATTCAGAGTTATCACCGAAAAAGCGAGCAAATTTACGGCAGTTATTATTATCAACAACTGCCAGTTTTGTTGTAATAAGCGATGACAAACACACGATTCGGCTCATGTACTCAAAGACAAGGTTCTAAAAATACTCGAAGAAAAGCGAAAATATAGGTTATAGAAAAAGGTTCGAATATGTTAAAATAAGTGTCTACAATTTCCCAAACGGTGTCAGTGATTTCTGATGGTGTTGCATCCCACTTGAAAAATCGCTTTCAGATGTTCGATGCAAACAGGTCCGATAAAACAATGAAACCGGCCATGCAAGTCTCTCTGCGACGGTATGGGGGGGGGGAAGGGGGGGGGGAAGAAGAATTCGTGAATATAGTGCAAGTACAAACTTCGGGTATTACTCTCGTTTTGTTGCCTGGAACTGAATTCGACAATTTCCGGAAATGATAAAAATGAAAGAATGGGAAAGTGTGTGACCGGTAACTGTATTCAACGAAGTCACCTTTGGCTTTCGGAAAATGGCGAAGCTTTTATCAGTAACGGGTCACCCTCAATTAACTTCATGCTTCCCCCAAAATCGAGCTTCTGCAATTCAAAGCGCAAATTTAAGAAGCTGCAAAAAGGAACTTTTGTTACATACATATATGATAACTAGTGGTGGGTAACGGAAATATTATGAATAAATCATGAATTACGCGGGTTTCCAGAAGAGCATAAGAGAAGTGAAAATAAGTGTCTTGTGACTATCAACAGTGTGCTACGAGTTGTGAGTATACGAACACCTATTGGAGCATCTGCACGATTACATGCTGTTAGCGAAGAAGACACCAACCAAGCAAATGATTGGTTCATGTGAAAAAAAAAAAAAAAAAAGTGAAATTTTGTTTCCGAAGACCATTTTAGGTAAGTGAACTTAAAATTTGTGTGTTTCGTAATCATAATTTCCATTTCAGATTACTTCTGTTGAAGAAAACGGCGGAGTAGGGGGAGGCTCATTTTACTACTTCAGAGACCATTTTTGATCAAAATAATAAAAAGAAGTTAGGAAAACCTTTTATTCTTCATTTAATGAATGTGAACCACAAACATCATCAAATCGTCGAACTTTTATTGTTTCCAGTGTTGCGAACTGTAACATCAAAGTTAACAAAACTTCGCTAACTTCAAAAGACTGTAGTTAATTCATGAAGCATTGGTCGAGAGTGATATTTGGTATGTTTATTATTCATGTAAAGTTGAACCATCTGACAAAATTTCAGAATTTTAAAGTATGGTGTTTTCGAGAAAATGGCACCCCAAAATGACGATTTTTGAAAATTTTACAATTTCTCGAATTTTTTGCGACGAAACGGTTGCACACAGAAGCGATACAATTTTTTTTTCTGACAGCGGGTAACTAGGTCTTACCAACCGTGAAAACAGAATTTTAAAATTCGAACCGGAAGTGCTCGAAAAAAAATCGCAAACTTCGACTTTTCAGAAAAACTGACGTTCATTTGTTAAGTTATGTACAAAACAATATGCATGCGCAAACCAAATTATAATAAAATATAGTTTATTTATATCCCTATCTACATACCACAACAAGAATTATAACTCTACCTGTCTCCGTAGCTGAATGGTGGGACTCCGAAGTTGGCAATTTTCCATGTCTTCTACAATTCATAAATTGTACTCCCCGTCTTTGATGGCCCATTACTTGCCGGGAAATTTTTTTTCCACAAAACAAAAAAAAATATGGGTCTCTTAGAAACATGTCTAGTTGCTATAAAAAAAAAAAGTTTCAACAATATCTGAGATGGTGATGGTACAATTTTACTTTTTTTTTTAGCCTGAGTTGAAATGGAAGGCACTCTATCTATCTATCTATCTATCTATATATATATATATATATATATATAATTTTGCCTTAACACTAAGTCAAAATATTAAGTTCTGTTAATCAATTGAACAAAAAGCCAAGCATATGAAAGAAATTTACATAATATATAGTTTTTCAGTAATTCTAGATTTTTACTGGCCAATCATTACAGTGTCTTCTAGTTACTTACGAAGAATACCCCTGTACTAGTGATCAGTAAGTTCAAACAAACATTTTCCTTGCTAATTTGCGAGTACTAAATTTAGTGGTTACATATGTTTTCCTGTAAAATTTTGTTTCGTCTATTACAGCTGAATGTAACAACTTAGTCGCCTTTAATAGGCAAAATTAAAATATTACACAAAAACGGATATCAACATTCAACTCAGCTCTAAAGATTTTCAAAATTAAATCCTTATCGCAGCTGCTACAATTTTCATGGAAGTGCATAACAACGTATGTTTCTGTTTGAAATCATACATCTACAGATTAAGTTAGAAATCTAAGTAAAACAGAACGTGAAAGGACCAGTTTAAAACATAATGATTTCATGCAGACATGTAACTTAACCTCAACTTTTTTTCTCATGAAGAACTTTTGACCACCTTATTTTCGCGGTGTTGGATTCAGGAAAGAAAACGGGAAGTACTGGATAGCCAATATTTCTTTTAATGTATTCTAACTAATTTTTATTTAAAAATAGGGAAGCTGTGAACCTATTAGTAACTTTAAATCTTATTTTTCTCTCTGATGAAAACACAGCAAACCAAAATCATGAGAAATTATTACTTACTCATCTTCAGAGTCGCTGGATTTATGCTTTTTATTTTTACTTGCTTTCTGTGAGTTTTTCGCTGCATCGTTATCTGCTTTCTGGGAACCCCCCGCTGCTTGCAAAGACCACTGCATTCGTTCTACATAGGCCTTATATTCATCTGGCATTTCCCACGTTACTTCGTTCGTTTCCATATTCCAATAATAAATATATCCTGTGCCCTCATCGTAACATTCCTGCCACACTGTAAAAGAATATTCAGTGTTACATATATACTTTAATGCGTACAAAATATAATTCTGCTGTTACACGCAGAAAAATAAAGTCGAGAATAAGATATAATTCAAGCCTCAAAAACTGCAATACATGATAAAGAGATTGACAGATTTCTGATCTTCAATAACTTTTCATTTGATTTTTATTATTATTTTCTCTGTTATCCTGCTTTCAGAACAGCTAATAAACTTCGTGTTTGTATAACTGAAATCATACGTAGTTTAACTTCCAGGGTTATACTATCTACGCTACATGAGGCTAATTGTAAATGTAAATAAACGATAATTAAATAGCTGCAAGTGTGATGACAAAATGAGAGGGATCGAAATAGTTTCACGAACACACAAGAATAATGTGTGTGTTAACAGTTACATGACTTGAGATAGAATCTTACAAGATTCTAAGATGGAATCTTGTGTTGTTTGAATGCACAAAACAAACAAAAAATGCAATCCTTATTTACACAATAAAAGCGAGACTTCTTAATATTACTAACTTATTATATCACACTGATTTTGTCTATTACAAAAGCTTTATAAATTGGGAAATTTATTTATAATTAAACTATTTATAATATATAGTTACGCCTCTGAGAAGAATGAGGAATTCACATTCGTTCGTCTAAGAAATCAATGTATCGTATGTAAGAATATCTTTTTCAGAATATTTACAAAAGATATTTTCAAAACGATAACATATCTTTTCGAGTAGAAAAATACTAAGAACAACTAAATAAATTTATATTGTGTCCTTTAAGAGTTAATAATTCAGAGAGCTATTAATCAGAAAGCAATGTAAAGAAATTGATTAATCTACAACAAAATGTTAATTAGCAATGGAGCTACGAACGGACAAGCGGTGGATGAATGGGTTAGTGTCATCATGTAACTAGAACATAGAGTTCTCAACATTGCCTGAATGGGTACCTGGGTTCGTCACATAAAATGGAATGATGTTAATTGGAGAGAAAAGTGCTTATTGAATCTTTTGGTTTAAGTAAAATCAATTTTATTTAAATGGAAGAGTTAATTAATTTATTTGAAGTTTCCTCTCAAGAAAAATGCTAATCGGGAAAGTGAATTTAAAAAGTACCGTTAATACCAAATTAACATAGCTCAACCATTGTTACAAATTTGTGTGAAACAGGTGCAATAGTGTGAAGGTGGTTGAATCTGACTCTGATGTTACTAAACGGGACGTTAACTCGCAAATTTAGTATTCACTTACAATTGACGGAAAAAGAATTAAAATCATGAGTAATTTGCTCAATTAGGTTCTTTAAATTAATTAAACAGTTTAAGATTATTGAATTGTTGCTTCTGTAAGTGGAGAGTTAAAATGTAAGGAGAACCAGCCCCTTTCCCCATTCAACATTAATTTGGCGGGAAATCCTTAAAAATGCAAATTTAATCACAATTACTTCTAATCGTGCAAAAAATCACTTGTTCCGTGCATCTGTACACACATTGGCAAAGCTTTTTTGATAGTATAAATTTCTATTTTAATATTAAATGAACACAATGAAAAGAAGCTTACAAGGCATTAACAGAGAAAGAGTTATAAGTATTAAAATTAAATAGTTTCTTTAACGCGTTAATGCACTTTCAAAAGTAATAACTAGAAGTTTCAATTTAAAAACTGATTGCGCGAACGAAGTGAAGAGCCATTAACATAATTTAACGTTCTTGCAGTAATAAGTTAGTTTCTGAGGGAGAACAGGAGCACGTAAGATTGAACTCAAATTAAATCCTAAGCGCTTTCTTTTCAAATTAGTTACGTAAAGTGGTTATAGAAACATACTGAAGAGCATTTAATAAACTTCATTAACTCATACTGCATGGTACATGTACTGGTTTGGGTCGCTAATGCTTTCGCCTTTAGTACAAGCGATCCCGGGCACGATTCCTGGTGAAAACATTCGATTGTGAAAGTGTAAATCTTTTCCAGGCCAGCTGTTCTGAGTGAGGTCTTCCTCATTCACACTAGGGAAATGCCGGGATGGTCTAACATAATGGTTCCAGGCTGCTTCCTTCCTTCCTCTTCAATTTCCCGTCCCGATGATTGCCGATGACGTCATCCCTCATACGTGACAGACTACCATGGTCATAGATGTCGAAACTCCAGAAATCTAATCTTAATCGTAAGCAGTGGTTCGGAACAGTCAGGGAAGTTGTCCCCTACCCTGTGGGTATGAACAGTATTAGTCTACTGCTATCTGTCTGAAATTTCTTGTTACATATATTTGGTAAGTAAACTGAAACAAAATTTATTTAGTAGTAATAGTATTGAGTAGTACACATGTAGTACACATAGGAGCATATTAATCGAAATCATATTACCACTGACTGAAATAAAAGTTGATCAACTGATCTTAAAAGATCCATAACAAACTGAAGGAGATAAATTCAGTTATTTGTTGGTTGGATATAAATTTGAATATCAATTGCGATATCACTATTGCGTTCTCACTTTGAAAATTGAACTTTCTTGATAAGTGTTAATTGCTGCTAGTAATCTTTTGATCACATTAATTTTGAGAATTAACTATAAATTGAGAAACAAAATTCCAAATTCAGTATCGCTTATCAATTATATTTATATTTTTGCCAGTATTTATATGAAAATACTCACACAACAAGTTTAATTTTGCAAATCTTTATTATTATTATTTCTAAATTGATTGTAACTTGAAACGTCAACATTTCCAAAATTTTGAATGAAAAGAATGAAAAGGTTAAATACAGACTTTCGAGAGTGGTCACCTTGTTCACAAGCTACAGAATAAAAAAGTCAAACGTGATGTACCATGATCGGATATTTCACTTCTTTTTACCCATGCCCTATGCACGAAATGACGGTCTCAAAAGTTTGAATAGTATCAAGTTAATCTTTTGTTCATAACTATCAAGGAAATATACAAACTTTTTAAAATTTTATTTCCATTCATATACATATCCACGCTGGAAACTTCCTGGTCCTAATGCTTTTACAATTAGTACTCTCAATGCTGTGAATATAGTGATGCTTACCGAATTGCATTCCATCAGTGGAATTCATTTTCGCCTGCATAGCAGATGCTTCATGATGTGTTTCTTTAACAGTTGTTGAATCATCATTTGAAATTGCTTGGATTTCCTGTGAAAATATTAAAAGTAAAAGTCAACACACATGAATAAAGCACTCTTTCCACTGATTTGAAAGCAACATACCACTTCCTTTTAGTTCGAGCTGAATTACAGCATGCTTAACCTCATTTTGGCGATTTTTTAACTTGTAAAATCACCCATTACACTTTTTTTTTCAACTTTTTTTAACGAGTTACTACAATGCACTATTTTTAAAGTGATTTTATGTGAACAGACACTTTATATTTACTTTTCGTATTCCTTCAATGTCGCAATTAATTTATAGATAAGGAATAAATTGAGCATGCATCAGCAGCAACTCTTTTCTTTTTTTTCAATAACATTTTCACTCATTTGAATCAGGGCAAAGGAGTGACGCCAGTTATCAATGAACCCAGAGCAAAAGTACTTTTCACCTCCAAGGCCATCATTTAAACGTCGAATTTTCACTGCCAGCTGCCAGTATTGTCGAGACTTAGGCAAGGAAAAAGGATGAGTATATGGAAATTAACATTTCGCTCCCGAATTTAACAGTAAATTTCATCTTCCCGTCAGTTTAATGTATTTTTAAAAGATGTATATCAGCTAGCAGAAATAAGGTAGGCATGAGAAATATATTGCAAATAAACCCTAAAACATTCTATTTTCAAATAAACAACATTTATTGGTATTTGTAAAAAACTTCATTTAGGATGAAGTATTATTTAGTTGGTAAATGAGTATGTGGCCTTACTCAATAACTGCAGCCTTTCAATATAAACTAAGTGTAGAATTATTGGTAGTTGTAAACGTAAGTATAATTGCTATTCCAACTAATCTAGTCCTTTATTCGCAACCCGACTGTAAATATATTCACTAAATATATTATTCTCATACACCGCTAAGGCTCTTGAACCATCTAATCTTCAATTATTTAACAGTCTGATATTTGTTGAACAAACCACCGTAATATTAACTTGACAAAACCCGAACATCAATCATATACATAAATTATTTCTAATGCAGTGTTCAGTCGTTAAAACTGAACACTTTCCACTGCTATATAATATTTAACTACTGAACTCGTAACAGCATTATTGGATAGAATTGTTACAGTATTACCGAGCTAGACGAGACCGAGTCCTACTCGGCTCAGGATCGAAAGTAAAAAACAACCAATTTGTTAGTACGATTATCCGGTTACACAATATAACGTTAACTCAAAAGCAGTAGCTGCCACGAAGTGTCATTCACCATGCTATTATTATTATTATCACAAATCTGATAAAACTTGAATCTAGTTGAATAGGTAAGATTTTTTTTTTTTTTTTTTTTTTTTAATATTTATGGTTTATTAAGTAGTGCAGATAAGGATACCGGTGAATCCCTTTTAACTGAATATTAATAACAAGGACTTGTAATGGACCTTCACAAAAAAATGGTCAACGAGGGATTAAACAAAGGCACTACGTCACAGGGTTGGCTGGTTTAAACCATGGTTTAAAGAAGCTGTTTCTTTCAAAAAACTGGTTTAAACGAAAACAAAAATTAAAAATGCTTTAAATCGTGTGAACTTCAGGGTGACGTCTCCACATATCACACCATCTGAATTCCATTTATCTACTTTTCACCTTCTAATCAAGGGGTCCCGTGTTCAATTCTCGGTCGAACCACAGCCCATCTTTCAAGTGTAAATCACGTAGCGATTCGTTGAGTTGAGTTGATTTTGAGTTTAACGTCCCGTTCAGCAGCGAGGCTATATGAGACGTGGACCTACTGATTAACGTGGAATCCGAACCTCATGAGCTCCCGCCGGGAATCGAACCCGGGTCTCCCACGCCAAAGGCGCGTACGCTAACCGCTTAGCCACAGAGGAGCTCACGTAGCGATTCGAGCTATCCCTTTAAGCGAAAGTCTTCTCCATGATAACCTTGGTATTTCAGAAGGATGTTAAGCCTAAACATACGAAACGAAACCAAATTATATATTTCTACTTGCCTGAATGCCTGTTGTTTTTATAAAGAAGCCAAGGTTGCTTAAATATATTGATAAAAAATTGGTAAAATGCACCAACTGCCTACGTAGCTTCCAACATCAGCTTGGATTCGACTTTGTTTTAATGTTATTGAATGATATCTACATACCAAATTTGTAATTTAATATCTGTTTTAGCGTAGTGATTATGATACGTTGACCTTAAAATTTTACATATAAATACATTTAAAGTAATAACAGGATTTTCCCAATGGCTAAGGCGGGAGTTTCTCGATTTATATATAGTTCAATAGGCCTATAATGTTTTTACTTGTGTAACTTTTTATCATTTTGTCCTTCTGAAATGACTCTTGACAATTATATTAACAACTAGGCCTATTTAAAGATCAGTACAACGTATTTTTATCAGGAGTCCTTTGTGAGTGAGTCGGCAATCGCATTTGTGACCTATTAGTCCCGGTTTCGTGTCGAAATGGACAATTTCTCTTGGATGTAAGCCGAGAAACTGTTTGGATTCCGCTTTAAGCTTATGTGACCCCTTCCAGCATAACCTTGTTGTTGCATTATAACACCAAGACGAAACAAACTTAATTTCTGTCCATATCTAATATAAATATATAGAGAATCATTTAAACCAAAAAAACCGGGTTTAAACCAAAAAAAAAAAAAAAAAAACTGGTTTTTTAATAAAAACCATGGTTTTTACCATCCCTGCTGAAACTGAGGAAAATTGGTAACTGTCAGAAATACTTCATGCGAGATCCGAATCCGAGATCTCCCAATTACAAATACAGAACTCTCACTACTCAATAAACTGAACGTAGCGTCATGTTTTGAATGACAACATTCCTTCAGATATTCACCTTTTAAAACTGAATATCTACGTAACGCCTTAATTACACAGAAAACTAACCACAACCAAGGTTCAATTTATTTAAGTATGACATACACACATACCTTCATAAAATCCTCGACTTGAGCAACTAACTGTTTCGGTCCTTCTTTCTTGTTGTTTTCAGGTAGCTCCTCCTCGTCGTCGTCGCTGTCGGAATGGTACTGTCCCAACAAGCCACTAAGTGGATTGTTGGACTGAGCAGTGGACGTGGAAGCTTTCCCAGTCGTGGAAGTGATTGTTGTGGACGATGCTGATTCTTCTGATTCGCCATTGTGACTATTATGATCGGCTACTATCTGTTGATACTTTGCTGCAGAATATGACAATATTAATCATAAGAATCAGAAAAAAACACAACGTTTACTCTGAGTAGGTAAAACTACTCCTCAAATTATTATATACAAATATTAGTCAATTTTACCAAAACTTATAATTAGTATTAATACTAAAAATTAATGTTTTTAGAAATGAGACTTCGGAACCTTTTAATAGCAGCAAATACCACTTCGCAGGGCAATAAAATAAAGAGTAGATAAGGTTTAATGTGAGATTTCACATTATTTATCACAATTCGCATAAGTAAAGTGATATTTTTTGAGTTAATTGAACGTTCAGAGAAGTTTGAGACCTATGCCATTCAAGCGCCTAAAGGAGCTGCTCTATTTGTCCTTTGTGTTCCCTCTCCTTGCATGATTTTCCAATTGTTCTGAACAAAACTGTGAATTACAAAGAAATGAAGCAAAAGGCCAGTACTCGCCACACACACACACACACACACACACACACACACACACACACACACACACAAAAAGAAATTCTAAGTGGCGCTTTCGGAAGCCCTGCTTCCATCTTTAACTTTGAAACAATTCGAAGAGGTTTTAAAACATGGGAGAGAAATGTGGATAGGTATAGGTATATATATATATATATATATATATATATATATATATATATATATATATATATATATATATAAAATGTTAAAACGATTTAAAATATGTGAAGCACAAGCCTTCTGTCAAAAATAAACACTGTGCTGTGGCCAATCATGACCCCCTACATACTGAAAAAGTAATTTTTCGATGTCTATCCGTCTGTTCGTCCTCATATGCACTCACTTAAAAGCCTTATCGTTCAACATATATCCACCAAATATCAAACTTTGTTTTTTAATAAGACTCTCCAGATGAGTTTTTCGAATTTTGCTTCTACCACCAAATATAAGGTTAGTTTGTTAAAGGATGAAAATTTAAAATAATAATAATAAAAAAAAGTTGATTTTCTCGAAAACGGTTCTAACGATTTTATTTTTCATAAATTAATATTTCAGTAACACCCCTTTCATATAGTATAAGCCATTTCTCTGGGAAAAGTTCAAAGGGATAATTTACTACTGACGGTTGTAACTGGTCTTTTCGGACAATTACTTCAAAAACCACTCAGGTGATTTTGTTCATATTTCATAAATAAATATTTCACTATCAAACTTACATATAGTACAAATCCTTTTTCATTAAAAGATTCACAAGGAGTAGTGTGCTCAGGAGAATACTTCTTTTTCTTTGACTTTTTTTTTTCTCTGTGTGTGTGTGTGTATGTGTAAAAGCATATTAGGATTTTGTTCATAGTTCGTAAATAAATATTTCAGTAATAACTAAACAATGATGATTTTATTTAAGAAGTGAGAGCAAGAAAGATTAGTACGGTGGTCTGTACCTTTATTTTTATTCTGTATTATCTATCAGAAGTATTGTCACTGCCCTTACTATTTCATTCTTATAATTTATATATTTCAAGCCTTGTCTCAGTTTTTGTATCTTTTTCCTATAAACTCTTTATGCCTTCAACCTCGCAACACTATCACATAACTGCTTTCTAATATGGCACCCAGCTTACCACTTCACAGCTACTTCTCTGCCCACGTTCTTTTCTTTCTATTGTTTAACCTTATTGGCTGATAAAACGTCAACTTTAGTGTTGTGTGATAATATACCATTTTCTGCCAAGTAATTAATATGATTATTGAATATGTTTAAAATTTAACATAATTAACGATACACTTTAGACGTTTCTATAGAATGCACCTGTGTCGCTTATATTCAGCATAACTCTCAATAACAAATAATAAGCAATAATAATATGTTATACATACAAAAGTAACGTTTAAAAGCCAAATTTTGCTCATGTCAAATGCTTCTCTCTATAAGCTTTAGAAAAAAAAATCACTATTATGCCCTTAAGGCTAAGGGAGATGGATGATTAAGGCAAACGAATAATGATGGAAGAATTGGTAGAATCAGATGTCAGAGGAAACGGGAATAGCACGAGAAAATTCATGGACACAATGTTGTCTACCACAAACTTACTTGAGCAGGGTTCGAACCAGGAACCCCACGCATCTGAGGTAAGCGCTCTACCACTGAGCTACCGTGCCTCCTAAGCTTTAGAAAGTAATGCATCATAATAAAAGAAACTCCACTGATTTATCTTATGTCAAGTGGACGGATTTGGAAAATGAATTAGATTTGAGCACCTTCACACTGGTTGGGAGTTTAACGTTCACCAGCACATCGAACATATATAAGACGTGGATCTGCAATTTAGCGTGAGACCCGAACCAAATAAACTCTCAAGGACAAGCCTCCCACGCTGAAGGTGTGTACTCTTAACTATACAGCCACGAGGAAGCTTTCGACCATTTCAAATTTTACGGAATTCTGTGTGGAATTTGCATATCGTTGTAGAAAACATGGTGCCACCTTTAGTTCAATGTCTGTTGTGACTGATTCTCTGTAGCTCCTTTATAAAAAGGGTGTCTGCATGCATGCGAAGAAATTCTACGCCAAGTAAATCATTTTTGAAAGCAATGATAAAACTACAGGTCTCCCACTTTGGTACGCTATAAACATGTATTAGAATCCGATATTCATATACATCCTACAAATCTTGTCTTGAGGTAAACCGTAAAAAGAAATGTACTATGAATTATCGAAGTTTAGGCATACAAAAACAAACATTAATTGTACTGTTTGTAAGAACACTTTGTGCTGCGAAAGATAAGTTCTTATATTTAGAGAATATCATGCATCACAGATGGGTAAACAATGTCACACAATATATATATATTTTTTAAAGGCAGATATCTTAGGTGTACCTTTTCTGCCTTTGTTTTAGTTTGCAATTACTCGAAAACGCAACTTTTGGGCTACACAATCAATTCATAATCTGGATTTCTGGCACCGTCCTCCCGGTGAATACGAACAATTTGTTGATGTGTATTTTTCGCACACATTAAAAATTATCACTTGTTCTAAGTTTGTGGAAAGGCTATATGGCACATTTACGAAATGTTCGAAATTTACTTTCGTACCGTTTCTGTTCATACCCTTCATCAAAATCTAATGCTCCTAGTGGCCCAACTGCAACGAAGGTGGATTCAAATCACACAATGCAAAAACTGTGTGCGGTTTGGAATCTAACGACTGTATGCTTACACACTGCAAGCAGTGCTCTGATTAAAATAAACTCGAAAATCTGATTTGATAGAGACAGATTTAACGAGAATGGTTTGGATGAACTGGTCAAATGTGAGCAGATGATTCCAATTTACGGAGACACACACAGGAGTCTATGAAGGACTTCATCGATGAAGACTGTGTCACAATTCTATCGCCTGACTAGCCACCACCTTATAGCTGAACATAAAAACTACATATAAACACTGTGTTAAATGACACGGTAGCATCATCCTCTGACCAGAATAATATATTATAAGGTAAGTTTCACAGAAGAGGAAGCAAAACTAACCCTGCACTAATTTAGTTTATGATGAAAAGGAGCTTCAGAGACTCAGCATCTGCACAACCAGCGGTTGTAGTCTTTTCTCTCTATGAAGCTGATAGAATACTTGAAGACTAAGCTGTTTCTAAAATGAAACATACACGGACTAGTTTTAGTGACGACTCAAACGGCCAATAACAGAAATTCAAGTAAAATTTAAAATAAATAAAAATATAAAATAAAATACAAAAGTAACCGTGTAAACTGTGGAACCACAGCTTTATGGAACTTCTTTGGAACATAACATGGAAAGCTATTCTATGGTTGACAATTGAGGCACAACCAAATTTAGGCTACGAGCTAGGTAAAACAGTAGCCTTACAATAAAAATAATATACTAACGTTAAAAGATCCATTTGACAGAATCAGGTGAGTCTTTTACTCTTTATTTCAAAAGCAATTTAAAAAATTCCAACCAGCCCAATCAAGAACAAGGGTTTGATGGATGCCATACAACTGCTGCAATAACAGTGAACTACAACTAGCAGGCTCTCTATAGCTAAGTAAAGGTTACAGTGCAATTTCAACATATTGATGAACATGTTGCTCACTATATGCACGCTTATTTTATTTTTTTCACAAGCGCAAGCGCATAGTAATCCGTGAGTGAACAATACTATATGATTCATAGTCAGTGTGCATGAAATTGACGTCATCTATCCTACAGGTAGTATGTATCTTGGATTTATGACAATAGATGGTGGGTGGAAAATACATGTTACAGGTCTTCTTTAGCTTTCGTATTCTCATGGCCTTGCTCATTCTCATTGTCACACACACACACACACACACACACACACACACACACACACACACACACACACACACACACACACACACACACACACACACACACACACACACACACACACACACACACACACACACACACACACACACACACACACACACACACACACACACACACACACACACACACACACACACACACACACACACACACACACACACACACACACACACACAAAAAGTACACTTCTGTCATTTCGTAAATATCATCAACTTCATAGACTGACATTATATATACCAATGGGTATCCAAACTATGATTAACATCCACTTGAAGCTTCAATAGAATTTAAAATTTTGTAACTGAGCCGTAATTTCTCTTTTCTTCTTTACAAATTTTTCAACTTGTCTTGCATTAAATGTAATGGTATTTAATTCTTCATCAACGTTCAAGCTATTGGCAGATTTTGCACGCGAAAAATACACGAAACTTTGCAACGTATTTCTGCTCACAAGTAGAATTAAAAATAAGAATGAATGAAAATTCTACCTACATGTATTTTATAATTCAGAAGTCGATCTCTTCATCTACTGCGAAATACACAAGATCTCAGAAGACAGCTGAGTTAGAACTTAAGACAAACTGTCGTGTGGTATTTCTTGATAAAGGTACAAAATGTTTTCTGATATATGACTTCAATTGAGCATAAGGATCATGAAATCATGTTTTAATCACCATACAATAAATATTTCCGTACTACTGAAATTTAAATTCTTCTACGGAAAAGTTTTGCCAAGTTTTAATAGCTAGTAACTTCTGATTTTCCAGTAACTTTTGAAATAACTGCATTTGAAGCTTCCTTCTACGTTTATATGAAGTACAGACTAATTTTGGATATTATGACAATACGGCCGTGTGTCCATCTTGAATAAAGAAAAATACAGCTTTCTTACAAGGCTGGCTAGAATATTTATTATAAAAAATTGAACTAGAAAAGTAACAGTTTCGGAAGTACAGCACTTCCTTCCTTCCTCAGACTATAATGAGTGTAGTCTGAGGAAGGAAGTGTTATACTTCCGAAACTGTTACTTTTCCAGTTTAATTTTTTATAATAAATATCCTAGCCAGCCCTGTAAGAAAGCTGTATTTTTCTTTAGACTAATTTTCTTTATTCTACAAAAAAAAAAAAAAAAAAAAAACATTGAAAATAAGCCTTAAAAAATTAAACAGTAATCTAATTTTAAAGTTTAGTAAAAAGTTATTCTTGCACGTTACATTTAACCCCCGGGCGATAACATGAATCGCAATGACTTAGTAAACAAAATACTTAATGGACTTACTTTGCCACGTTCTCCTCGGAGAATCCGATCTCTCATGAATATTCAACACTTGTTTCCTTCCTGTAACTGGGCGACGCTTCATTCCCATTCTATAAAGCTCTTACTCTTGAAATTAAATGTGTACATGGCTTAACCTGTTTAACGGACAAACAAATATTCAAATGAGGATCAGCTACAACAAAAAAATCAAACATTTCAATCATATTTTGTTCTATTTCACAGAAATGTAATCTTACCATTTAACGCATGTTGTTTTTAGTTATGGCACCATTAATGAAACAGCAATAATAACACATTAAAAAAAAAAAAAAACTTAAAGACATGATGCTGAGTAACACTGTCAACCATGACAACCTGTTTTCCATAAGATACACACCGAATTTAAAATTGAAAAAAAAAGAAAAACCCTCCAAAAATATACTTCAAAACTTGAATTGAAATGATAATCTTAATGTGATTAAAATTATTTTCCTTCAATCGCGTTTATCAGTACATGCATAGTTTTAGAATTGGCTTAAATATGTTTTTATCAAGAGGAGATTTAACGAACGGAATATCACTGAAAATTATTTTTTTAAAAAAAGTCTGGTAATCATACATAACCGCCGTAACTGTAGTCTGTTGTGTTTGTTTTTGAACTCTTTACTTACAGAAGTAAAATTCTACACATATAACCCATTTTCTCAACACTACATGTGCATAACTATATACTTACAAAAAACTTCAACAAGGAAACAAAATCTTCTCTTATGACGATTACAAATACACAAATCAGACTTATATATATATAAATCAAAATTTGAATAAAAAAAAAGGCTTTACGTAAAGAAAATTACTATATTAAAGTTCCATCTCTATTATTACAACTCTACACTTTCATTATTCCATATAAAAACGAAAAAGAAGCTGTATTAGAAAGGAGATCGCGATCTTGCGCATCTGGTCGAGTATGTGACGTATTGTAGGATTATTCTATGCCACGAAGGTTTTTTAGTCGTGATACCTATTCTACGAATCAAATTGGCAATGGAAATGAGATTATTAAAAAGTCAACACAATAAAACTTTATATATATCTGGCTCCTGACATTGAACTACCATTCCACTACTTGCCTGGCGTATTTTAAGGTGACACTAAAAGAATTCTGAGTAAGAGCAGGCGGCCAAGAGATCTGATTCTTGAATGTAATAGGGGTCCTGTTCAATATTATATAAGAATACACATCCCTTTGTTTATCTACAAAATTATACACTTCCTTCTTTCTAGAAATCGAAATGTAAGCGAAAGCCAATCCTACAAAGTGTACCTCACGAAACGCGGGTGGGACTTCACGGATTCCCTTATGGTTAAAATCAGGGTGGATTGATTTAATCAGTCTGATTTAAATTACTTGATTTTTTAAATAAAAATCGTTGATTTAAATCGAATTCCGAAATAAATTAATTTAAAATGAAAATAAATAAAATCTCGTTTCTGTTCTGTTATTTCGATTATGAAAGTTAATAATCATAATACAATGAGACTCAAATGTACAGTATAGTATGAAAACAAGTGTCATGCAGAGGATAATTAGGGAAAATCCCGTTTTGAACAGGTAATGGAGCAATCCTGCTTTATTCTTTTCGTAACATTGGGTTTGGGTTTAAAAATCGTTAACTATTCCAACGAGGAAATCACCATCGACATTTAAGACGAAAATTCTTTTTTGTGCGTGTCTGATTGTGTTCCCAGATAATAGGGCGGCGTATTTAGAGGGGTTCTATCCCCGCTCCATTTTTTATTATTTATTTATTTTTATTGTTTGTTAATTTTATAACTTTAGGCGAAATTTATGTATTTCATGCAGCAAGCTAGTTCTGAGTTTTTTAAAACAGGCCCCTGCCAAATATCAGTAACTTCTGTGAAAAAAAGTGTCATTTTGATAAACGTTGCTGTACTTTTTCCTTAATGTTTAACCTTTTAAATTATATCACCTATTTTTAGGTGATAGGGTAGGATCTTCATTATTCGATTAAAAATGTACAAATAAGGCTTTTTACTTCGTTTTCTTCAAGACTGGAGGCATTTTAGAAGACGTAACATATGCTTTCACGCCTTTCTGCGTTGAGGTATAGTGTGTTATGACGTCATAAATTTAAAAAGATATTTTTTGTTATGCGTATGATTATTATTATTATTATTTGGCGGGTTACATTTTTCATTCAGAAGACTGAAATTTTGCACACTCGTTCAGTGCACCCCTTAATAATTTTCAGATGTTTTGAAATCTCTGCGTGGAA
Organism: Thermobia domestica; assembly: GCF_964235325.1. NCBI lineage: Eukaryota > Metazoa > Arthropoda > Insecta > Zygentoma > Lepismatidae > Thermobia > Thermobia domestica. The sequence goes on along the minus strand of NC_137456.1, from coordinate 243,727,795 downwards.
ACAGCGGGGTCTAGAGGGGCAAAAATGTTTAAAAAAGGATATTTTTAACAAAAATAGCTTTTTCGTGATTTTTCCGCCTCAGATGGAGACATATGAATCGCACCGTTTGAAAGGTTGTTCTATTCTGAAGAAAATTAAGTACATACTATGCTCCTAGGATAAATAGAGATGTCTCAAGAAACTTACCTGAGATCCTGTTTTATACGGAAATCTGGGGTATTTGCGGAATACTATTTTTCGCGGGCTTACTTTTGCACCTACAAATTTTGAAATTTTGAAATTTTGCACATTTACTCAGTGCATCCCTCAGTATTTTTTAGATTTGTTTCAGATCTCTGCCTTAAAACAGGGGAGGGATCCACAGAGGTAAAAAAAATAAAAAAAAATAAATAAATAAATACATCTTTATAACAGAGAATTCCTTTTTTCGTGATTTTCCCGCCCCAGATACATGATGGAGACATTTGAAGGGTACCGTTTGAAAATTTGTTTTATTCTGAAGAGAAGAATGTACAAAATCATGATCCTAGGACAAATAGGGATGTCTGAGGAAATTTTTATATTACATCCGGGTCATCTGGGGCATTGTGGGAATGTTCTTAGCTCATTGTTAAATAGTTTCCTCACCCTTACTACTCAAGATAGAAGCTTGAAATTTTGTACACCCCTTAGTATTTCGCAGTTGATTTTCAGATCTGTGTGTTAACACAGGGGAATCCAGAGGGGATAAAATTTTTTTTAAAAAAGTAAAAAAAAAAAAAAAAAAATGCCGATTACTCTCAAAATTTCCCGCTTCAGGGACATGAAAAGGAAATGTGAATGTTACCGTTTCAAAAACTGTTGTATTCTAAAGAGAGTGATGTATGTACCATGATCCTAGATTAAATAGGGATAATATTGCAGCTGCTTGACTAAAAGTCTATAATTTACCTTTAAAAAGAGCTATAATTTAAAAGGGTTAAGAAACATTGTTTGAGATTGATATAGGTTAGCGATTGGGGATAATTGAAAATTCAACCCCAATACTTTCACTTAAATGGCATAATTAGCATTTAATACTAACTCCTAATGCTTTTTCTTCAGTTCGCGACCTGTATTATACGAGGAGACTTTTAAATCACAAAAATGATTTTTTTTAAAAAAAATCATGATTTTTTTCCCACCTTGGTTAAAATCGTTGAGTGCATATGGAAAAGAACTGTGTAGGAAATTAAATTCCACTGGCGAAGAAACTTTTCACAATATACGAAACCAGTATTTCAGGAAAAGTTCTAGATTACTGGTCCCCCACGTAGGTTAGTAGCTGGGTTGGTTCTTTCTGTACTTAAGTTTATACCTTTAATTTACACAGTGTTGTCGAGCGAGCGTCAGCGAGTGAAGGCGGGTTAGAGCCCCAAAGGGCATGTTGTTTTCTGTGTTTATTACTGCTCAATGGGAAGGGGGACCAGTAATCTAGAACCTTGCCGTATTTCACGTTTACAAGGCCAACACTTGGGTTAAAATAAAGAAGTGCATATCAATGAGAACTCTTAACATATAATTGCAACCAGCGAAACATTTCTGTACGAAAATTGTATGTTTACAACTATAGTTACAAATGTGAAACCACGAAAAGTGTTCTAATCTATGTCACTTTACCCGATATCAAGTACTTTTTTGACCATCCTCATTTATGAGCATACACTCGATCACAGACGTGCCTACTCCTGCCCTCATTCGGTTCGATAGCGTTCTGACTTTTAGTGGGCACCCAGCACAAATAAATTTGTACTTTTTGCACAGTTTACTTGGCATATGCTCTAAGTTATGTGATTATTTTGCACTATTCTCGTTTTAATGCCTACCCTCCATTGCTGACGCGCCTGCTCAAGAAAAAAGTGAGATTTATTTCAACTTGACGGACTATTTTTATGCACCAAATTGCCTAATGTATATTAGCCAGGATAAAATTCATATGAGAAATAAACTCTTCACAAAATCAACAGACGACAATTTATTCTTGAAAACACAACCAAATACTACTTTGACGAGGAATTCACTGAGTTCACCCTATCGATCATATTTTCACAGAAAAACAAATCAGCAAACTCGCTAGCACTATTCTCTCTTACAATCGCACATATCTACAATACTAGAAATAACAAATTCTACATAAATATAATACACACCTAACTAATGAACACAAACTGTATCGAAGTTAAAATCCTTGGTTCATTTATTTTCATTTTTATATATTAATCATATATCGCATAATAAAAACCTTGATTAATTGCGATCACATATAATACTACAAGAAATACAATAAAGTAAGCACTGAACTAAACAAATAACATTTGAGATTATTAGCCAAAGCTTTCACAACACATAACAGATTTCCACCATTTTACGTAATGACTTCATTTCTTCCTTTTCTCAACAAACATGAAACGTAATTATCACTGTTGCCAAGCTAGACTTTATGAGATTGGTGATTGATAAGTTTGTGATTCCTCCAGTGCGCATTCTTATCTGATTCGTTCAGTCAGATATTTGAAAATCGTTCAGAAAGTGAAATTGACGAAATTTGAAAAATGACGTGTCAAGGCTTTCTTACGGAAAATTTTGTCAGAGAGGTTCAAAAAGTGAGGGCCTGTACTGGGAAACCTTATTTGGTATTTTGGCATTAAGGATTTAAACTTACCTAGTTCCAGGGAGAGCTAAGCCTCCTCAAACATTCTACGTGTGCCCATTCCTCAACTGTCCTCGCAAAATTTGTCAATCAGAACACAACGCAAATAATGCAACAAAGCATCATGCTAAAAGTCTGACTATCTGCAGGAAACAAGTTAGTCGAACTCTTTAGTACGGCTCTAATCACACCTCATTACAACTCTCCATAAGGCCCTTTGAGTTTTATGTCCCACGTTACACCGGTTAGGCTAAAGGAGACGATAATGATGAGTAATGAATGAAAATGGTGGAATGAAGAAAATGGGGGAAACGGGAGAGCCCCAAGAAAACCCCTCGCACACGGTGTTTGTCCACCGAAAAGCTCACTCGGCGGGGGCGGGGATCGAACCCGGGACCACAAGCACCAGAGGTGAACGTTCTACCACTGAGCCACCGCGGCCCAACAGTGAATCCTCTTGATTATCATTGGTTCTATTGAAAATAGCCAAATTAGCTAGGTGGCCCACTTACAGAAAACGAGTGAGGTTAGCGTGATCAGAACTTCTAATATTGATTGATAGTAAAGTTTTCTCAGCTTTAACCCCCCCAAAATAATAATAATAATAATAATAATAATAATAATAATAATAATAATAATAATAATAATAATAATAATAATAATAATAATAATAATAATAATAAGTAGCATGTGTTCAGCCTAGTGTTGTAAAATTTCCGGAAATTTTGTACCTGCTGGTAAAAAGGCGTTTTTCCGTTTTTTCCCGAAAAAAATGAAAAATTTTTTTCAAATCTTTGTATTAGGATAGTTGTTAGTAATGGAACCGTTTTTTTTTCCCGAACGCGTGAAAAATGTAAGTTGAGAAATTTTAATATTGTAAATACTTAAAAAAAGAAGCACTCGAAAATAAAACTGTTGTAATAATTCTTGAAAATTAATAGTCATCACTCATTTCCCTTAAGTGTGTTTTAGTTGTTTATTCCAGGTTTGTGACTTAATTACAGAACTTTTGCAATTGCATACACATCTACCATCATGAAGCATTTCTGTTGCAACAAAAAGAGCTCTTGAATGAAACTGAGTTCTTTGATCTGGTGAAATGATCATTTTAGCCAAATTCCTTGGTTTAAGAAAGAGTAGTAGGAAAATTTCACCAATACTCATGCACTATTCAAATACAGACTTTAATATAAACTTTATGTATAAAATTTTGCACGTAAACAATGAAAATGACTACTCTTCTCTTAACAACTCTTGAACCACCAGACTGATCTCGATAAAAGTTTTCATCATAGGTTCTGACCTGGGATGGATTTCTCCATTCAGTTTGAAGGTGCAACTTGGAGGAAGGAAGTGTGGATATATATTGAAAATTACCGATCTTAGTGTCAAATACACAGTTTTTGGGGTTGCTGAGATGAATACTGACATTTCCTATGAAACCTAAATTCAAATTCAGCATTGCAACTTGCGGGAATGTGTATAAAATGATCGGAAATGACCGATATTAATGTCAAATCCATAGTTCGTGGGGTTGCTGAGATGAACAGTAACACTTCCGATACTGTTTAAATAAAAATTCAAGCCAGCAACTTAGGGGAGGAGGAAGGAGAAATAATAAATATGATTGAAAATAGTCGATATCAGTGTCGAATTCATAGTTTTCGGGGTCGCTAAGGTGAACAGTGACAATTTCGATGTCGTTTAAATCCAAATTTATCCCCCCCCCAAATTGAAGGAGGGGGAAATATATAAAAATGATGCAAAATAATCGATATTAGTGTGAATCCACAGTTTTCAGGGCCGCTGAGATGAACAGTGACATTTCCGATGCAGTTTAAATCCAAATTCAACGCCGAAACTTTTGGGAGGGGAAGGGGTAATATATATATATATAAAATGATAGAGAATGACTGGTATTAGTGTCTAATCCATAGTTTTTGGGGATTGCTGAGATGAACAGTGACACTTCTTATGCCGTTTAAAGCCAAATTCAGCACCGTGACCTGGGAGGGTGAAAAGGGGATATATATATATACAAATGATCGAAAATGACTGATATTAGTGTCGAATCCATATTTTTTAGGGTTACTGTGATGAACATTAACACTTCCGATGCCGTTTAAATCCAAATTCAGGCCCGCAACTTGGGTAGGAAGAGATATAAAAACGACTGAAAATGGCCGATATTAGTGTCGAATTGATAGTTTTGGGGTCCCTATGTTCTTTGGTGACAGTTTTGGTTCCCTTTATACCGAAAATGAAGCGTAATCTCCCCGTACGAAGAACGGATATTCTGCTAGTCTTCAATAATAACGAACGGTAGTTTCACATGTTAAATTGTTTAATATGTTTGTCGCTGCTCAAATGTACCCATTTGTGCGGTGTATGTGTATATATGTAAATAAGATCCTCTCTCTTTTTGAGTTGTTCGAAAAATATACAAATAATATAGAGGGCTTTTCATCAGAAATCAGAAAACTAAAAAATAAAATTAAAAGCTGTTCCTTTAAGTATTTTTCCTGCTAGCGAAAGACGTTGTATATATGCTGTAGACACTTTACGGCAAATAAGATTAGCATCAAGTGAAGAAATGGTTTTTAAATGTGTATATATGTAAATAAGATCCTCTCTCTTTTTGAGTTGTTCGAAAAATATACAAATAATATAGAGGGTTTTTCATCAGAAATAGTAGTATTGGCCCCACTCTACCGAACTCTTAATAATCCAATTTTGGGTCCCCATGCACCATAGTGAATGAATTAGGGATGCTTTGGCCCGGGATTACGTCACCTATTGAAATTTTGCTTATGCTTATTTAGGGGCCATGCACGATGGTACGAATGAATCAGAGGTACCTTGGCCAGACTATGACGTAATAGAATTGGGAGTATTGGATCAGAGGTCATGATGATTCTTTAAAATTACTAAAAATATGGTCTTGATGATTCATTACGTTATGAAATAGTACTGGTTTACGAATGCTTTCGTTCCCTTTTATGGCATAAAATTTGGAGATTGTTATATCTTTGATGAGATGGACTAACACTGGTGCAAATGAAATCTTTAGTTTTACGTCCCACGATTATGCCGGTTAGGCTAAAGGCCCATACAGCAGAGGTGAACGCTCTACCACTGAGCCACCGCACCTCTACTGGTATGAATGAATTAGAGGTAGTTGGTTCGAGCTAATATGTTCGTTTGACGTCACTGAACTGGGATTTTTTAGCTTGGAACTTATGATAGCTTGTTTCGTTCCCTTTTATGTGTATAAAATTACCATTGATGACCTATTACATTATGAATTAGTAGACCCCAGTAATAGTATAAATTAGTATTAATATGAAACTCGAAAACTTTGGAGTTCCTTTGTGGCTAACCGGTTAACGTATGCGCCTTTAACGTGGGAGACCAGGGTTCGATTCCCGGAAGGAGCTCATGCGGTTCGGATTGTTATATCTTTGATGAGATGGACTAACACTGGTGCAAATGAAATCTTTAGTTTTACGTCCCACGATTAGGCTAAAGGAGACGGTGACGATGAGAAAGGAATGAAAGTGTGGGAGAAAATTGGAGCATAATGTTGTCCACCACAAAACTATTTTTTGCGGGGTTTGAACCAGGGACCCCATACAGCAGAGGTGAACGCTCTACCATTGAGCCATCACGTCCCTTATTAGTGCGAATGAAGTAGAGGTATTTGGATTGAGGTAATGTGATTGTTTGATGTCGGGGTGACCTTATTTCACTTTTGGGACCCCCCACATGGATCATAATGAATGAGTAAGAGATGTTTTGGCCCGGGATTGCATTACCTATTGAAATTTTTGCTTATGTTTACTCAGGGGTCAGAGATCACTCAGGACACATAAGATCACATTTGACATTTTACATCAGGAGTTGGGGGGGGGGGGTTATAGGACCTCGTTCCCTTTGATGAGTATAAAAATATTAAAATTTGGACTTTTTTTTTTTTTAGCTTATCCTATTATTTTGATGAGACATTTTCGTTATATAATAGAGTACAATGGTTTACTTTTTGGGAGTCATCGTTCCCTTTGGAGCCTTATTACGTTATATGGAGGCGTATTTTAAAATTATTCCCTTAAATTTGATAAGTACTTTGTGATCCATTTTGTTCCGCTTCAGGGATGAACATGGATACCTTACAATCGTCCCGAGTTCGATTCTTGGAAATGTTGAATTTAACGTCCCCGCAAAAACGATGGTGAGAAATGATAGGAGGAAACATGAACTTCCTTGAAATAATGATGAGAAATGATGAAATGAGAAAACATTATAAACTTACTTGCTTGCGGATTGAAGCAGAGACCTCACACATCAAAAAAAAAAAAAAAAAAAAACACTGAGCCACCATGCCCCTTCTGTGCAAGCAGTTTTTGCGTATGAAAAAGATCATGATCAGATTATGTTACATTACACATTTCTGCTCGTTGTTACGCATAGAAGTTTGTTATTGTGAAATTGCAGCATGTGCTTTTACGAAGAGTACTACATCAGCATTTTTCTCAGCTGACGGACTTTTAAAGCTCAACTTTACATTCATGTCAAATTCAGTTTCGTAACATAGCGATGAATGTTACATTTTTCAATCAAGTTTAAGGAAAATGAATTACATTTTAGATGTGGTAATTTGAATGTCGTAAGAAACTAACGAGTCAACGGTATGATGTCATGATCAGAATCGCGATACTAGATGTCGTAACGATTGATGAGTAAGGAGAAAAGACGTTACGATCGATTGTTACATCACGTTTCGGCTCATGATACATGATGAATTCTGTGTTTTCATTTGTTCTTCGTGATGTCATTTATTAGTTTCCTTGTTTTTGATTGGCTGATAGTGATGTCACTTTATAGTTGAACACGTTTCTGGCCTAAATAAAATTTTTAATTTCATTTTCAAGTCCTACTTCCACGAAGATCGTGAATGAACGAAGGTGTACCTCTAGTGACAGCGTGACTTTACTCCGTTCCTTGAATTTGAGGTAAGTATCAACCGCGTTTTCTTAATATCAATGGAGTGCTTTTGCATGAGGATAACATTGTTATCACTGTTTTTATTTTAGCATGAAATATTTAGCAAATGGAAGAATAACCCTCACTTACTTGACCGGGGATCGAATTAGGAATCTCACACATTAGAAGTAAGCACAAGAAATTTGTTGATTTTGGTTTAGCGTCCCTTCAGTAGTGGGGCTAGGAATACAGATTAATGTTGAATCTGAGCGCATACTGGGTGTTGAACCCGGGCCAGAGGTGCGTAACGCTAACCACTTAGCTCAGTTTCTGAAAGTTACGATTAACGTAAACAAAGAAACTACACACGATTTTGTTCCCCCACAACGTGAGACGTGGACCTACAGTTTAATGTGGGATCTGATCTCCCGCCGAGAAACGAATTCGAGTCTTCCTTGTTTAACCGCTTAGCTCGAGAAAAGCAAGCGCATGAGATTTTTGTTTTTCGTTTCATGTTCGTCATACGTTTTAAAGTTCAGTGTCAGAGGAAAAATGCTTACTACAATGATTCTCTTAGCACGCTTAGGAAAACAATTTCATTCATTCTTTTTATCACTACAGAAACTTAGGTTATTTACATGTTGATGTTGGTCCGGGTTTGATTTCCAGTATGACGACAATAAAACGTTTCAGTAGTAGAACTATTTGAGATATAATAATTCTTTTAGGATTGATCGTGTAGTCATTTTGATAACGTTAAACGTGTTATCGATCTCTGAATTCAATTTTAATTCGTGCTTTTTTCGTTTTAGATATTTGTTTTCTTTGCCTATTCCTTTTTGTTTTACCTTACCTTTTCCCTATTTGAATATGGCTACTTCTGGCTTTACTGTCTTGCGAGAAATCAATAGACATTATCGGCGTTTTAATCTTGAAGGACGAATGTTGGAAATTCAAATTAATGCTCCGACCAGTGGCACCGATATTGTTGAATGGGTTCAGGCCTCCTTTCAACAGATGCTGGATTACTTATTGGAAAATGTCGACGAATTATCGATGGTTGGATTGTCGATTTTATCTCACGATGAGAAGAACAAACCGTTTTATTTATCTTTTCGGCGTGCAAGTAATTTGACACTGGAGACTTTATGGGCTTCCTTTGATCGCATCCTTCAAAGTAACGATAGTTTTCTCATGAACGAACCGTTCATTGTACATTTTCATCATGTGGATGTGCCCCGTGGATTTGGGTTGGTGCGTCGAGGTCTTTTATCAAACGACGAGTTACTAAAACGCAAGAATGGCATTTTACGTGTGAAAAACACCGACAAGAAATGTTTAGCGTATGCGATTGTGATTGCTATTGGCCTAAAGAAATATAAGGATACGAACAAGAAACTGTACAGACAATATCAGGACCAGAGCAAGTGTGTCGTTCTCCCTGACGTACATGAACTTTTGTCCAGATCCTCAGTGAATTTAGAGCATGGGGGATCTGTGGAAGAATTGCGACAATTGCAACGCTACTTGACCGATTATAAACTTACCGTATACACCAGCTTTTCCGGAGAAGATATTCTGTATGAAGGGCCTGGTGGCGAAGACAAAATTCAAATCAATTTAATGTGCATCAATTCTCATTATGACATCATCACGTCATTAACAGCCGTTTTTTCTACTAAGTACTATTGTGTTGCATGCCACAAAAAATATGATCATCTTAATAGACACGTCAAGAACTGTTCGGCCATGTGTGAGAAATGTTTGCAGAAACCGCCATGCAGTAAGACCAATACGGAGAAACAGTGCCTAGAATGCAATCGTGGATTTTATGGTGAAACATGCTATACAAATCATCTAACTGTACCATATCATAAAGGTCAACCAATATGCAAGATGGTGAAACAGTGTTCCAAATGTCTACGCATTTATTCGTTTGTCCATACAGGGGAAAGACAACATCATTGTACTGATTATTTTTGTAATGTGTGTCGTAAACACGTTACGTCTACCCATCAATGCTACATGAAGCCTGATACGACTCAATTAAAACCTGGAGTTCCATCAGTGTTACATGCCAAGAAGGCTATGATTGTCTTCTATGATATCGAAGCCACACAGGATACTTTCTTCGATGAAGACACGTTCATTCATAAGCCCAATTTACTGGTGGCCCAACAAGTATGTTACAACTGTGTTCAAGATGAAGCTATACATCATCCGTGTGAAGTTTGTGGACAGCGGGAACATATTTTTCAAGATGATCCAATCAATGCCTTTCTTGCGTATTTACGTCAACCACGACCCAACATCAAACTTATTGTATCTTTGGCACATAACTGTAAGGGATATGATGGTCATTTTATTCTTAAATCTTTAGTGGAAGAACATGAATTGAAACCTACTTTGATCTTGAACGGAGCAAAAATTTTAAGCATGAAAGTGAATCACTTATCGTTTATTGACTCCTTAAATTTCATGCCAATGGCTTTAAGTAAATTATCCAAGGCATTTCATTTACCAGCGACCAAGGGATATTTTCCACACTTTTTTAATACTGCTGCAAATCAAACGTATGTGGGAAAATTACCGGACATCCATTATTATGGTGCAGATGAAATGAAAGTGGATGAACGAGAGAAATTCATGACATGGTACAACGAACACCAGAACGATACGTTTATTTTCCAAAAAGAATTGGTGAACTATTGTGTTCAGGACGTCAACGTACTTCGAATGGCTTGTATATCTTTCATGACCACTTTTGAACAAGAAACTCACGTCAATCCTTTCCTGGAGGCTATCACTTTGGCGAGTGCGTGCAATTTAGTATTTCAACGAAATTTCTTAAAACCCAATACTATTAGCATTCTCCCTGCACGAGGATACCGTCACAGAAACAATCAGTCACGGATTGCTTTGCAGTGGCTTGCCTACATGGAAGAAAAAGATGGCCATTCAATTCTGCATGCGGCCAAAGGCAAAGAAGTTTATGTTGCTGGTTTTCATCTGGACGGCTACTACAAAGATCCCGACACTAAAGAGGAACACGTGTATGAATTTGAAGGCTGCAGAATTCACGGCTGTCCTCTATGTGTCCCTACAGGCCGTGATCAGCCCATTTATGAGAACTCCGAAGAAACGATGAACTATCGCTACGAGAGAACACAGCGTAAAATGAAATTATTACGATCCATGGGATATAAAGTACATGAAATGTGGGAATGTGAATTTCGTCAAGTGTTAAAATCCAATCCAGCATTGGCCTCTTCTTTAAGCACACATCCTTATACTAATAAGACACCATTAAATCCAAGAGACAGTTTCTATGGTGGTCGTGTAAATGCCATTAAATTGTATCACGTCGCAAATGAAAATGAAGGCGAAGAAATAAAATTCTTGGATATCGTCTCCCTGTATCCTTATGTGAATAAATGTGGACGGTATCCAATAGGGCATCCACGAATATATCTACAGGGAGATCCAGAAATGCCCGACATTCAAGATGTCAACGGATTAGTCAAGTTGAAGATTTTGCCTAGCAGAAATGTGTTTCATCCAGTGCTGCCATTTCGCTCAAATAAGAAGTTGTTGTTTCCACTTTGTGCTGCCTGTGCCACAACATTAAATCAAGATTCTGAATGTACACATACCGACAGTGAACGAAGTCTAACAGGAACGTGGGTGTCCTATGAAATTCAGAAAGCCATTGAACTTGGGTATCAAGTCATTGAAATTTACGAAATTTGGGATTACGACATCACCGTATATGATCCAGAAACCAAGACTGGCGGGTTATTCAGCGAATACATTAACACATTTTTGAAATCGAAGCTAGAAGCTTCTGGTTGGCCTGCCAATTGCGTCACCGAAGAAGAAAAGCAGCAGTATATTCAAGTGGTACAACAACGTGAAGGCATAACTTTGGATGCAGCAAATATAATTTCAAATTCAGCACGTCGTAGTCTTGCAAAACTCTGTTTGAATGCCTTCTGGGGACGACTCGCTATAAGAGACAATTTCAGCCAAACGACCATCATTAACGACCCCAAAAAACTGTATCAGAAATTAACTGCTCCAGATATAAAAGTCAACCAAATTTTACCTGTTAATGATTCGTTGTTATACCTTTATTGGCAGTATGAAGACGATGTTCCAGTACAAAATCACAATGCTAATGTTGTCCTTGGAGCATTTACAACGTGTCAAGCTCGTCTGGAACTCTACAAATATTTAGAATTGCTGCAAGAAAGAGTACTATATTTCGATACAGATTCCGTGATATTCACGCAGCGACCATCACAGCCCACAATAGAACCAGAAGTATTTCTTGGTTCAATGTCAAATGAACTGGAATCAATTGGACCAAAAGCAAACATTAAAAAATTCGTGTCTGGTGGCCCAAAACAATACGCCTTGGAAATCTACGATCCCGACACGAAATCAACCAGTTATGTATGCAAAATTCGTGGATTCACACTCAATTATACTGCAAGTCAAAAGTTAAATTTCAATAGTCTGGAGCAAATGATCATAAATCAATCGAGTGAAAAAATCTCCATTAGCACGCCGCACAAAATTTACAGAACCCACGATCATCATCTTGTCACAAAACCTGAAGAAAAGAAGTACAGTTTCAACTATAAAAACGCCGATTAATACCAGAAACATACGAGACATTGCCCTATGGGTATAAAAAAGCCAGAACAGAATAACAGCCATATTTTCCCCTAATCCCACCAACATCACTTCCCAAAGACGGGGCAAAGAATCAACCGCAACACGGGACATGCTTCAACGATGCACGAACGGAGACAAAACTCAGATGACATCACCTTGCAAAAACCCGTGGAGAAAAAAAAGGAATTCAGGTACGTCACATTTGCGTTTCTTTTCTCACCTCACTCTCTCTCTTGATCAGTTAGTTCGATGTTAATAATCTGTTTTTCTTCTTTCACAGGAAACAAAATAAATATTACCATGTATATTCATATGTTTTATTTTCTCTTTACAGAATTTGTACCCGTCACGGACACGTCTTCCTTTGAAGAAAAAGAAATTCTGTATTCTATGTCACTTGCTAAAAATAAATATACAAAAACATGATTCTGTGTTTTTATTTCACATCCTAAAATCAAATTCTTTTCCTGTACTGCGATTTCAATTTCTTTTTTCTGAATCAGTTTACCGATAAAATAAATCAATGTTTTGCGGAAAAAAAATCAAACTAAATTTTTGTTTCAGAAAATTTTTTTGTGTACGAAAAAAAAACTGATTCAGAAAATTTTTGTGTACGAAAAAAAATGTTTTCAGAAAAATTTTTTGTGTACGAAAACAAAATTCTGTTTCAGAAATTTTTTTGTGTGTACAAAACAAAAACTGTTTCAGAAAAATTTTTATGTATACACGACTCCAAAAGTGCATTACCACCTGCAATTCTCCTTTTCCTGCAATAGCAGGCAACCCAAAAAGCTCGGAGCTTCTGTTGGTTGCGAAATCGAAAGGCGTTGGACCAAACCTCAATTTATTAACAAATATATCAATGTGGCAAACTGCAAATAAGAGAATAAAACAAATTGTTAAGAATCACAACTTTATTATTGTGACGGAGTTGGATGACATCGAAAGTTAGAAAATGATATTACTTATGCAGTTCAAACAAGATGAATGGCAAGAAACAGATATCAGAGAAAACCATTTCCCTCTTTCCATCCGGAAGAAGAATTTCATAAAAAAGAAAAAATACATAATGTAAAGGTTTAATATAAAAGACAATCCCAAAATTTTCAAAGCTGACACCCGAAAGGCAAGAACAACTGAAACGAAATGAGTGAAAATGTGCACAGATATTGCAGACGTAAAATGAAGGAATACGGCTCTCGTATTTTAATGAAAACCCGGTTGGGTGGGGCATGGGCCCCTCCAAACATTTGATCATGAAACATCAAAAGTACTGGTAACAGTATGTCAGATGTGTGTAAAGAACATAAAGAATTGCAGCGAAACTTTACGTATGGACAACACGAAAAAACAAACAAATACGTTTCTTTTATTTTCTGCGGAATAACGGTTTTAGGGGGCAAAAGCCCCAACCCAAAAGTTTTAAAGTTGACTCCCAAAAGGCAAAAAGAAGTGAACCGAAGTAAACGATATTGTGGACAGAAATTGTAGACGTATAATGAAAAAAAAGGGTTATGAATTTTCCTTGAAAAACCGGTTGGGTGGGGCACGAACCCCTCCAAACTTTGATCACAAAATACCAAAGTGCTAGTAACAATATGTCAGATATTTGTAAAGGATATGGAGAATTGCAACATAATTTTGTGTATGGACAATACGCAAAAATAAACGAACATGGGTTATTTATGTTCTGCGGAAAAAACATTTTAGGGGACAAGATCCATAAAACAAAATTTTGAAAGATGACACACGAAAGGCAAAAACAAGTTAACCAAAGTGAATTAAATTGTGCACAGATAATGTAGAAGTAAAATGACAAAAAACGGCTTTCGTATACTCCTGCAAAAAAAAGGTTGGGTGGGGCAAAGACCCCTCCAAACCTTTGATCACGAAATACACTAGTTAACAAATTTAAACTTTTTGTTTGTTACATGAGAAAAATCACCTGATCTTAAAGGAACTTTTTGCGCTGAATTCGAATATGCACTCGGTTTCTCTCCATCACGTACAGTTTTCCCGTAACAGAGGGATTTTCGGGAAATTCCCTCAAAAATTTTCCTTTTTCAGATATTTTATTCCCCTAGCTCCTGTCCCCTTACATATAGTAACATAGAAATTATACCTAAGTATACCTTGATTTATATTTAATAAACCCTAAAAGTTTCGTAAAAACCGCTTTGTTCTTTCTAGAGAAATAAATATATTTGTATGTATACTGTGTGCACTGTTTATTGCACCTGATAGTAATGCTTTCAGATCTCCTGAGTTGGGGTAAAAACGATTTGCTTTATTACTACAAACACAGACATAAAAATGAATATTTACAATAGTCAACAACACACTTGGAACTTATTGGATGCAGAAACGAACATATCAGTGTACAGGAAAAGGTATGTTCAATTTTCAAGCTATTTCTCAATGCAAGATAATGTGTGCGTATGTACGGATATAAATGGGTTGATGGCGGAGCTAGGAATTCCTTACGTTCCAGAAGAATGGAGGTTATTTATCGACGCGTCAAAGGTCAGCCTTAAAGCTGTCCTTTTACATAATGGAAATTAAAAAAACCTACTATACCACTTGCCCACTCAGTGAAGATTAAGGAATCCTATGACACCATGTCAACTTTGCTAAATCTTATAAATTACAAGGACCATTGTTGGCAAATATGTTGTGATCTCAAGGTAGTTGGTATTTTATTAGGACTGCAGTGCGGTTACACGAAGTACCAATGTTTTTTATGTTTATGGAATAGCCGAGCTGATGACAAACATTATGAAGTGAAGGAATGGGAACCTAGAGTGAATTACGTACCTGGAGAATGCAACGTCAAATACGATCCTTTGGCAGATCCTAATAAGATATTACTACCGCCACTTCATATCAAGTTAGGACTTATGAAAAACTTTGTCAAAGCCATGAACACATCTGGTGAAGGTTTCAAGTATTTGCGAGATAAGTTCCCTAACCTGAGTGATGCTAAGATTTCAGCGGGAGTGTTTATTGGTCCCCAAATTAGGAAATTAATGCTTGATGATAGCTTTGAAAGCAAGTTAAACAGTGCTGAGCTAGCTGCCTGGACAGCATTTAAGTGTGTTGTGCGCAACTTTCTGGGCAATAACAAAGCTGAGAGTTACACAGAAATCGTACAGGACATGATACAGAAATACAAAGAGTTGGGTTGTAGGATGTCTTTAAAAATCCACTTTTTGCACTCCCACCTCAGCTTCTTTCCTGCTAACCTAGGTGCTCTCAGCGACGAACAGGGGGAAAGATTCCACCAAGATATAATGGCAATGGAGAAAAGGTACCAGGGACGATGGGATACTTCAATGATGGGGGACTATTGTTGGGGTCTTGTTAGTGAATGCAACATTTCTTACAAAAGAAGGAAGTAGTGTACGTTTTTGTAACCCAATGGAAGTTTCATATATTGTGATAGTTTTGATTGTCTTTTCATGACCTTTTGGTACATTTGTGTTATTGTTTATTGTAAATTGTCACACTTGTAAATTATATTGTATTATATTTTATATATGTGTTTGTGGTAATAAAGCAAAACGTTTTACCTCAACTTAAGAGATCTGGAAGCATTACTATAAGGTGCAATAAACAGTACACACAGTATACATACAAACATATTTATTTCTCTTGAAAGAATAAAGCGATTATTACGAAACTTGGAGGGTTTGTTAAATATGAATTTCTATGTTAGTATATGCAAGGGGACAAGATCTTGGGGTGTAAAATAAACGAAAAGGGAAATTTTTGAGGGATTTTCCCGAAAATCCCTCTGTTACGGGAAAATCGTACGTGATGGAGAAAAACCGAGTGCATATTCGAATTCAGCGCAAAAAGTTCCTTTAAGAACAGGTATTTCCTTTTATGTAACTAAACCTTTGTTAACTAGTGATATCGAAAGTGCTAGTAACAGTATGTCAGATTTGTGTAAAGCACATGAAGACTTGCAACGAAACTTTGTGTACGGACAAGACGCCAAATATAAACACATACTGTTTTCTATTTTCTCAAAAAAAACGGTTTACGGGGGCAAAAGCCCCTACCTAAAATTTTGAGTGTTGACGTCCGAAAGGCAGAAAGAAATGAACTAAAGTGAATGAAGTTGTGCACAGATATTGTAGACATAAAACGAGGGAATACGGGTTTAGTATACTCGTGGAAAAAAAGGCTTGTTTGTGGCATCGGCCCCTCCAAACCTTTGATCACGAAATATCGAAAGTACTAGTAACAACACGTCAGATGTGTGTGTAAAGGACATGAAGAATTCCAACATAACATTGTGTATCGACAAGACGCCAAATATAAACGCATACAGTTTTTTTTTAATTTTCTGCGGAGAAACGGTTTTTAGGTTGCAAAAAAAAACACCCCAAAATTTTGAAATGTGTTGCTGAATGCTAAGAGGAAGTGAACCAAAGTGTATGTAATTTTGCACAGACATTGTAGACGTGAAATGATTATATGGGTTTCGTATTTTCCTTCAGAAAACGATTGGGTGGGGCACCGAACCATCCAAACCTTTGATCATAAAAAATCAAAAGTGCTAGTAAAAGTTTTTCAGATGTATGTTAAAGACATGAAGAATTTCAACATTGTGTATGGGCAATATGCAAAAAATAAACATACTGTTTTTTTATTTTCTGCGGAAAATTTGTTTTAGGATCAAAATCCCCCACCAAAAATTTTGAAAGTTGACACCCGAAAGGCAAAAAGAATGAACCAAAGTGAATGAAGTTGTGCACAGATTTTGTAGGCATAAAATGAGGGAATATGGGTTAAGTATATTCGTGGGAAAAAGGGTTGTTTGGGGCACCGACCTCTCCAAACCTTTCATCACGAAATATCGAAAGTGCTAGTAACAGTATGACAGATGTGTGTAAAGGACATGAAGAATTGCAAAATAACTTTGTGTATGGACAATACGCCAAAAATAAACGAATCTGTTGCTTTTATTTTCTGCGGAAAAAACGGTTTTAGGGGGCTAAAGAGCCCACCCCAAAATTTTAAAATTTGACTCCCGAAAGGTAAGAAGAAGTGAACCAAAGTGAATGAAATTTTGCACAGATATTGCAGATATAAACTGAGGGAATACGAGTTTCCTATTTTCCTGTAAGAAACGGTTAGGTAGGGCACGGACCCCTTCAAACCTTTGATCATGAAATATCAAAAATGCTAGTAACAGTATGTCAGATGTAAAGGACATGAAGAATTTGAACGAAGGATTTTGTATGAACAGTACGCAAAAAATAAACGAATACACGTCTTCATATTTTCTGTGGATAAATGGTTTTAGCGGGCAAAAGTTCCCACTCAAAAATTTGAAAGTTGACGCAAGAAAAACAAGAAGAAATGGACCGAAATGAATGAAATGTGCACAAGTATTGTAGAAGTAAGATGAGGGAGTATGTTTTTCGCATCCTTCCTGAAATAAAAAAAACTGTTGAGTGGACCGAAGCTTTGAAGGGCGAGAGGTGAGGACCAGGCACGTAGCCAGGATTTGGTGAAGGGGGGGGGGTCCGTGACATGAAATACTGTGGTCACACCAGGGGCTCGATCATTCTAAACTATTTTACTGGAACATATACTGGATTTCGTAACGGGGGGGAGACGTGACATGAAACACTGAAGGCCCGATCAATCTAAACTACTTTACAATCAACATATATTGCTTTGTTAGGACAGTAAAATGAGGATATGTTACTAAGTATTTTAGTAACAAACTACGAAGAAATCTCGAGTAAAATAAAAAAAATGTATTGAAAATGATTTTACATTATTTACGTTCTTCCTCTGAACATTCAAATATAACAATTTTCCTTTCATTACGATCTCAACTATTATAAAAAGTACATATTCAGTATTATAAAAAGTACACTCATGTCCAAAATGATTGTCGCATATCTATGACTGTCTTCTTGTAAGAATATAATTTGATAATGATTTTGCAGGGTACTTTTAATATTGATACCATGTGTATAATCGGGAAATATATAGACCCTATTTGTGGTAAATTTCACAGAAAAAGAATTATAAATACGAATATTAGAGTGAGTAAAATGAAATGTTGCTAAATGAACAAGAAAGTTTTATTTTTTTATTGTTCTTATTTACTGATCTTTTGCCAAAATTTGTCATTTACATGTCTTTGCCGATTATACACATACTAACATTGTAAGAAATACAGGGCGAATTCGATATCAAATTATACTCCTACAACAACTTATTTATAGACTTTCGACAATAATTTTGGACATGAGTGTACAAACTCAATAATGTCTTGTAAAATATTTTACAATATCTTCGTTCCTTTCTCTGTTGAATCAAATGTTAACAGAACTTTCTTTTTACATATTTTTTTGTTTTTATTATTCCTTCAACTATTGTCTGTTCCAAATGACAGGTTGAAATAACATGTTTGATACTGCAAGGATGCGATGACGAAAAATTATTATCAAAAATGTCCACGCTGTTACACAACCGGCATTATGCTTTCAGAAACTTGAAATCTCCCTGACTAGTAGCAGAAATTCTAAGAATTGCGTAACTTCCGGAAATTTCAGATTCCATGACTCTTCCAGGATATCCCACTCACCTCGCCACCATGTATTGCAAGTAATGCAAATTTCTTCATAAGAAAGAGTAACCAAAAGCTTTCTGTAGTTTTTTTTTAATTTTTAACGCCGATTCTTCTTTTTTCATTTCATTTCGTTTTATCCTTTCTTAATTTCTTTCATTTCTGGTCTCGAAGGGGGGTCCGGACCCCCCGGACCCCCCCTTGGCTGCGTGCCTGTGTGGACCAAAGCGAATGAAATTGTATGTAGATATTGGGTGTGTAAACTATGGCCCTTCGTGTTTCACATGTGTCGTGTCTCCATCCGATTGCTTTAAATTTTTCAGATTAACTACAAGCCCAAACAGTATAGCGTTTTTTATAAAATTTCAGGAGGCACTTTTAACTCTTATAATGTTTTTCGCATAAACAAATATACGTGTCGATTTATTTCCAGTTTGCTCTTGATCTGCCTAATTTGAAGCAAAACGGATAGGGAAACTTGAGAAACCCTAAAGGGCTTAATTTACATAGGGTGTATATAATATCTACACACAATTTCATTTGCTTCACTCCACTCCTTCCTGCGTTATTACGGAAATATCTACTTTTTTCAGATGGGGCCTAGGCCCCAACAGTGTTTTTCCACTGAAGGTAAAACACGTTTAATTTATTGTTTTGGATTAAGCGAAGTTTCATTGCAATTCAAAATATTCTTTAGGAACGTCTGACATATGCTTATTTCAAATTTTGATATTTAGTAATCAACGGTTTAGAAGGTCCGTGCCTCACTCAACTGCTTTTTTCCGGGATAATACGAAACCCAATTATCTCATCTTACGTTTACAATATCTGTGCGCAATGTAATTCAATTCGGTGCAGTTTTTCTTGCCTTTTGGGCCTCAAATTTAAAAATTTTGGGTGTGGCTTTTGCCCCCTTAAAACAGTTTTTCCGCAGAATAAGAAACCATATTCGCTTCTTTTGCGTATTGTCCCTACACAATGTTTTGTTCCAATTCTTCATGTTTTTCAAGTACTTGTGACATACTGCTATTAGAACTTTTGATATTTTACGATCAAAGTTTTGGAGGGGTTTGTGTATAATCTAAACTGGTTTCTTTTTTTTTTTCAGGACAATAAGAAACCTATATTCCCTAATTTTATGTCTATAGTATCAATGAACAATTTTATTCACTTCAGTTCACTTCCTCTGGCCATTCGGCCTCAATTTTCAAAATTTTGGGTGGGAGCTTTTGCCACTAAAACCTTTTTTCCGCAGAAAATAGAAAACCCGTATTCGTAAATTTTTCCATACTGTCCCTACACAATGTGTTGTTTCAATTTTTCATGTCCTTCAAGCACTTCTCACATACTGTTATTAGCACTTTCGATATTTCACGATCAAAGTTTTGGAAGAGTCTGTGTCCCACCTAAACGGTTTTCTTTTTTTCAAGAAAATCAAGAACCCGTATTCCCTCATTTTATGTCTACAATATCTGAGCACAATTTCATTGACTTCGGTTAACTTCCTCTGGCCTTTCGGGCCTTAATTTGAAAAGAATTTGGGTGGGGGCTTTTACCCCTAAAACCGTTTCTCCGCAGAATATAAAAACCCGTTTTCCTTTATTTTTTGCGTACTGTTATTTCACAAAGTTTCGTTGCAATTCTTCATGTCCTTTATACACATCTGACATATTGTTACTAGCATTCTCAATATTTCGTGATGAAAGTTTTGGAGGGTTCCGTGCCCCACGTAACCGTTTTTTTTTTTTTAGGAAAATACGAAGCACGCATTCCCTAATTTTGTCTGCAATATGTGTGTAAAATTTCGTTTACTTCTGTTCAATTTCTTTGCCTATCGGGCGTCAACTTTCAAAATTTTGCGTGGGGCCTTTTGCCCCTTAAAACTGTTTTTCCGCAGAAAATAGGAGACACGTATTCGTTTATTTCATGTGTAATATCTACTTGCCAAATTGTATCAAAATCGAAGTGTTACACATCGGAAGTGTTACTTGTTAGTAACTAATATTTCTTTAAAATTTTGGAGGCGCGGTGGGTCAGTGGTAGGGCGTTCACCTCCGCTGCTTGGGATTCTATATTCAATCCCAGCTCGCCATACAGTACGTGAGTGACAATTTATATTATGATAGAATATACTATGAGTTTTAATAGAAAAAGTGCAGACACTCGATAATTATTACGAAGTAAGATTTCAATAGATTCAGTGCTTGATCGTGCCGTGTGTGAAGTTATGAAATAATTATCGCCTTTCCCTTGACCCTCTGGTATACACGGAAAAAAAGGGTTTTCGATCCTACTTTATTTACATTGGATAAAGTTGGAAACTATGCTTTAGTCCCTACCT
Source organism: Thermobia domestica (assembly GCF_964235325.1). Classification (NCBI taxonomy): domain Eukaryota; kingdom Metazoa; phylum Arthropoda; class Insecta; order Zygentoma; family Lepismatidae; genus Thermobia; species Thermobia domestica. The sequence goes on along the minus strand of NC_137456.1, from coordinate 243,706,531 downwards.
TGAACATATTCTGGTTCGGAGAGTAGGTTTCCGAGACGAGACGAGACGTCTCTAGAAATACCCCCTATCGCCTCATGTTTCAAAAATGTAAACAGTTTTTGAAATTGTTTAAAATTTTATTAACTCGGAATAAATTATTGCCTTCGAAAGTATACCAGCGTTTATTATTTCAAATGAGACAGTTTATTATTTCAAATCCGTTCTGTATCTTTCTAAAGTAATAAATACTGGAATTGGTTTCAAGGCTGTTTCTGAGTGAATACTTTCTTCAAAATAATATTAAAAATTATAGAAAGATTTTCGAGACATTCGAGTCGAGTCGAGATTTTTACGAACAGTCTCGACTCGACTCGGAAATTAGAGTCGAGAAATACGTTTGTCTCGACACGTCTCGAATATTACAAAGTGTGTCTCGACTCGAATTGCAGTCGAGATTCGACACATGTCGACTCGTGCGCATCCCTAAGTAATCATATTTTAAATGTGCAATACTACCTCGCGAAAAATGACACCGAAGTTAATTTACCAAAGTCTACTATCTTCTTGTTGGATTAGTGATCGTTGTTTAGGATAGATTATGAAAAGTCAGATAGGGTTATGTATGTTTACACTTTCGTTTCTTTCTTTCAAGGGGGCGCGGTGGCTCAGTGATAGAGCGTTTACCTCCGGTGCTTGGTGTCCCTGGTTCGAACCCAGCTCTCGCCGTGTGGACTTTGTGGTGGACAAACACCATGCTCGTGGGTTTTCTCTGGGCTCTCCCGTATCCTCCCACTTTCTTCATTCCACCATTTCATTCATTTTTCATAATCACCGTCTCCCTAACCGGCATAAAAGTGGGACGTAAAACTCAAAGATTTCATTTTTTCTTTCTTTCAAAATTTATTCCTATCTATTCCCATTTATTATTAATAATTTATTTCTTGCATTTATTAATAACTATCTGAAAAACCCATTATTCGCATGGTGGCTGTATTTGGAAATCAACGCCTGTAGTAGTATCAACGTTGACTTCAGCGAGTGCGAAAACTATGGATTTGGCATTAATATCGGTCATTTTGGATTATTTTTACATGTTAGGGTATACCTCCGGTACCCCGACCCGCAACCAAATGGGGTGAATTTGGAAGTTAATGCAATCGGAGTTTCACCATTGATTCAGAGACGCCAAAACTATGAATTCGACACTAATATCGGTCACTTTGTATTACTTTTACATGTCCCTGTAAACGTCTCCTGAAACCCTCTGGTTCGATTTTTTTTTTAAAGAACGCTTCATCTTGATCTGGGACCTGGACCAAGGTACCCGAGATCAAAATTTGGTAACTCTCAGTCCTCTCGCCTGGTCTCCAGGCAGCACACAGATACATATAGGAATGCGCACGAGACGAGTCGAGACAGGATTTTCCTGACAAAATTCGAGTCGAGACGGCTCTTCCAATAGTAAAATATACCTTTTTCGAGTCGAGATATCACTGTTTCAGAACATTTTCGAGACCACACAGCCACAAATCTTGTCTTTTGAGCATCCATAGATATATACATACAGACAGACACATAAACACGCTTTTTATTTTATTTAAATTAGAAAAAAAGAAAACTTTGAGTTTTACGTCCCACAGTTATGCCGGTTGGGCTAAAGGAGACGGTGATGATGAGTAATGAATGAAATTCGTGGAATGGAGAAAGTGTGAGGAAACGGGAGGACCCCGAGAAAAACCACGCACACGGTGTTTGTCCACCACAAAGTTCACTTGGCGGGGGCTGGGATCGAACCCGGGACCCCAAGTACCAGAGGTGAACGCTCTACCACTGAGCCACCGCGATCCCTTACTTATATTTGATTAGGTGTATTTCAAACTGTGTTTCTTCCAGAAATGTTTTTAGGGGGCACTGCCCGCCCGGAGCTCTGAGAGTACCCCCGGAAGAGACCAAAATAATACGTGTATAATATAATAATAAATAGAATAATATCAACAGTGTCCCCCGGAATACGAAATGTGCCCCCCGAGAACATAGTTTCTGGAAGAAAAACTAATTATAAACACAACACATGGAACCAGCGGCGCCGACTATCCAAAATGTATTTGGGTGCATATCAATGGCGGGGCGTGTTATAAGTTTTCAGGGGAGTCTCGTTTTTTTTTTTTTTTTATTATTGATTTCTTTTCAGTTAAAATCTTTTATGACACTGTCATAAAGGGCTGTGCTGTGATAAAGTAAAATATACCGGTAATATAAGGATAAGTTGGGGCTGTCCTAGCTCAGTTGGTAACACGGCTGACTTAAACGTAAAGAAACAGGTTTAAACCCATGTTCAAGTTTAATTACTGTAATGCATATTCCCAATATATACAATCATGATATTTAGTGTATATTATCAACAACTCAAATGATACACAATGAGTGCAAGAAGCAGTGATATTATGAACACGTTACTAAAAGAAAATACTACATTCATACAAATTAAAATAAAAAAATCATCATAAAAGAAAATAATTTTAATGTTACTGCAGAAAGAACTTGCAAGGATTTTGTTGTGGACATAAAGTATAATGACTAACTTAGTGTGTTCCTTGGTTGCTTTTGCACAAACAAACTTGAAACGAACAATTATGCTTTAGAGGTTAGAAATTTTCACTTCCATCTCGATGTTTTAATTGTTTGTGAGAAATATTTATTTCATTATGTTTCTATGAACCTAAAAATCTTGCCTGCAGCGCCCTGACAAGATTATTTGTGTAAGTGGTGGAGCCAGGGAGCACCCACGTAGTCGGCGCGCATGGACAAAACAACCCCTAGCATTTCTTACACAGCACATGGTTGTTTGGCGTAGAACGTTGCTACTATGCTAGCGAGTTCCACAGCCGGAGGCAGCATTCTGTTATATCGTTGTAGTGAGTCGCGTGTTAAAATACTCCTAGTACCAGCGTTTTCATTCTTTTATTGACCTTGAAGAACAAAACAAATGCCTTTCGAGGAATACAAGTTCCCTTTAATTCATGAAGTTGATATAGAAATGACCTTCCAACCTATGCTGTGCATAAATGTTGGAAGTCTTTCTAAAACGAGCGGAACGAGCGAGGAACATTTATCAAACGGCTCGACTCGAAATTCGACGTCAAAAACAGTGACTCGTCTTGGAACTCGATTCGAGAAAATTACCTTTGATTCGACTCGAAACTCGAAACCAAGGCATTAGAAAAAATGGCAACTTATTATTATTCTGCTAAACTAATTATATAATAATAACAATGTTGTTATGTAAAATTAAAAACACAGAATATAGAGAAGCGTAGGATATGCAAACTGATCTGAAAGAACTCCAATATTACATGCCATCAACAAACTATTTTCTAGTAGTACAGTAGACCTGCTTATCAGAACACCGTTTATTCATATTAACCCCTTACTGTATATCGTTAATTATGGTACCCTTGTTTTCAGTGTGGGAATTACCGGGGGGATGAGGGGAACAGACAATGAATGACACGGAGAATCAGTCGTATTAGCAAATGCTAAAACAAATCTTATGCTCTTACTCACTTTCACTCACGTTTCTGCTCACTACGGACGCATCCTAAGCATATACATTAACATATAGCCACGACAGAATATATAGGCCGAACTCAGATTTTGAGTACAGTGTCAAAGGTTCATTTCCATAAACTGTAGTCCACTTATGTTCCGCAATAGTAGTCCACTTATGTTCTATTAAATCCACTTGTTCTATTTATTGGATATTACAAATATTATGCAAACTTGCAAACTAAAATGAAATATAACAAAAATTAAAACAAGAGGGTAATCGATACAAATGTAGAGGATGGATATGACATGCCCGAGTATGATGGAAGAAGCTATTTGTTTACTTCTTTGCCAACCACTAAGAGCATTTATAAATCCATATTCTACTTTGTTATGCGCAATTAGTACCAGAGGTGGCCATTTTCCACTGGGCTCGCTCTCATCTGTCTCAACTGGGCTCGCGCTCGCGCTCACTTCTCTCAACTGAGCTCGCACTCACTCGGGCTCGCGCTCGCTAGTCTCAACTGGACTCGCGATCACTAGTGCTCACTTCTCTCAACTGAGCTCGCACTCACTCGGGCTCGCGCTCGCTAGTTGCAATTGGACTTGCGATCACTAGCGCTCACGATCACTTCTCCCAACTGGGCTCGTGATTCCTCGCGCTCGCACTCACTAATCTTATCTGGGCTCGCACTTACCCGGGCTCGCGCTCATCTCTCTGGACTGGGCATGCACTCACCCGGGCTCGCGCTCACTTGTTTCAACTAGACTCGCGATCACTAGCGCTCGCGATCACTTCTCCCAACTGGGCTCGCGCTCACTCGCGCTCGCACTCACTCGGGCTCGCTCTCACTTCTCTCCACTAGGCTTGCACTCACCCGGGTTTGCGCTCACTCGCGCTCGCGCTTAGTTCTCTCAACTGAGCTCGCACTCACTCGGACTCACGCTCACTTGTCTCAACTGGGCTCTCGCTCACTTGGGCTCACGCTCTCTTCTCTCGACTGCGCTCGCGCCCTGGCTCATTTCTCTCAATTGGGCTCGCGCTCATTCGGGCTCGGGCTCAGTTCCCTCAATTGGGCTCGCGCTCACGTATTTCATTGGGGCACGAGCTCACTTCTCTGAGTCGGGCTCGCACTGATTTGTTTCATTGAGGCTCGGACTCAATTATTGAGCCCGAGCCCAGTTGAGCGCAAGAGCAATGCTAACGAGCTTGTACACCTTAATGGGCTGATTAATGGCGTATGCCCCCTCCAATTTCAACCCCTGATGGAGTTGTTACAATTAATCGGAGTTTTTTACTTTTTCTATTTTTTGCGGCAGCCCAAACTATTATCTAAATCGATTTTTGTTAAAATAATGTGAGTCACTTTTATATCGATTAATCATTGTTTCTGTTTGCAGAATCTACGTGGATAGAGCTATCATTTAGTTACAAAATAAGTTTTTTTCTTATCTCATAGAAATACTTGACACGTTAATACTAAACTTCGTTAAAACAGCTGCTTCAAGAAATTTTGCAGCACAGAAATATCGGAAAACAATTTTGGGGAAAGGGTATCTCCTTTTTTTTCGCTATGGCTGAAAGTATCTGAGATATATTTCATTTTGCTTTAGAAAAACGTACGATAGGTATTAAAGAGGTATTAAAATCTAGACTTTGACTAGCAGTAGGCCTAATTCAGTAGAAAATAGAGCTATTAATGCTATATGTGAGTTGTCAGATACAAAAATAAAATAATAAGGATGTTGCAGGGTTTAATGTATTAAACGTGGGCGGACTTTAAGGAACTTGAAATAAAATGCTCCTGATATTTAAATCTGGGCTTTGACTACTAGTAGGCCTAGTTCCTCAATAGAAAAAAGGCTATATGACTAACGTCATATAGGAGTTATCAGACATCAGAATAAAATATTAAGTGTGTTGCAGAGTTCAAGTCTTAAGACTGTCAACACACTTGCAGACCAATACTCATCAAAGGAATCTCTTTCTTATTTACTAAGATCAAAACAACTTATGAACCAAAAAAAAAAGCTTAGTGTTAGTAAATAAGAAAAAGATTTGTTTGAGTGGTCGTCTGCAAGCACGATTGCAGCACTAAGAAGCAAGGCCTAAATATATCTGAGTATGAAGATTTCGTTTTAAAAAACAGTCCTGTTAGCAAGCAAATTCTATTATGTAAGTATTCATGCCGAATCATGAAATTATTTTAATGCAGTTGATGAACTGTCAGGCTTATAAGAAAAAATTGGTTCGAAAATTTCCAGGGCCAAAATTAGACTTACTGTCGCCTATGCTTCACACATTAAACTTGCAACATCCCTATTTTATTGTGATATCTGATAACTGCTATACGACATTAGTAGCTCTGCTTTCTACCGAGTTATTTGGTCTATTTGTAATTGTAGTCAAAAGCTAGATTTTAATACCCAGGGCATTTTATTACAAGTTCCTCAAGGTCTGCCCAAGTTTAATGCAACGCAACTCCGCAACGTCCTTATTATTTTTTTATACCTGATAGATAAGTCATATAAGATAGTAGCTCCATTTTCTGCTTAGGAAGTAACTAACACCTGAATTTCAATATTCGGTGAATTTTATTATAAGTCCCTTAAGGGAGCTTATGTTTGCTATCGATGAGCTTTTGTCCGTCCCTATAATATAAAACTTTCCTACTATATTAATTGTCGTATACAACAATCAGGGCCGAACTTCAGCGGATTGGACCGATTGCTCCCAGTCGGGTCCCGCGCTAGAGTGTAATCTACTATCCAGTGCCAGCTCAGCAGCATATGTGCTGCTGGCAACCCTTAGCTCTTTCGTCAGGTATGTGCTAATCTTCACGGTAATAAGATTTGATAAATCCGCAATGAAAATATTGTGTCAAACAACATCAAAATCGAGTTATAACCAGGGGTAAAAATGGATCTGAAAAGGTTGGGGAACGCATGACGTCATGCCGTCCCTTGTACCTATCTTTGCCCACTATATTTTTTAGGAAGTGAAGGGTAGCCATAGATATTTTTGGAAGCGGGGGATGATGTCCCCCGTGTTTTCCCTCACTTTTAACTCTGGTTGTAACAAACGACACGCCATCGTCTCAGGGTAGCTTTCGAAAAAAGACTTTAATGAAAGGAGGTGTGCAGGGGTGCCCACAAGGGGGGGGCTATGACGCAAACTGCGTCATTGAAATATTTGGGGGGGTATAAAATCTATATAAATATGGTTGATGAGGGGGGGAAAATTAATCGAAAAGAAGATTTTTTCATGGGAGAACACCTACGGATAGACAATTGGGGGGTGCGTCATAGACATAAGGGGAGGTGGGCACCACTGGAGGTGTGTGTGTGTGTGTGTGTGTATGTGTGTGTGTGTGTGTGTGTGTGTGTGTGTGTGTGTGTTATTTTTTTGGATGTTAAATTGCTATCTTTCTTTTTTAATAGCCCATTGACTTATATGAGGAAATATTTTTCTTTTAAATAGACGAAATATTAATCATTCAATTTTACTAATTTCTTCTTCTGTCATATTTAAGAGTTCCTTGCTTTAAAAATATTCAATGTAATGTTGTTTTAGGTTTTATTTATACCGGTATATATTAAAATTGCATAATACCGTAGTTAAATTTCGCATAGAATACATTTAAAGATCTCAAGAAGAAGTAGTCAGTAAAATTAGCAGGCTAAAACTCTTTTATTTCAAAAAATTAAAACAGTTTCCTCATATAAATTAATGGGCTGAATAACCATTATGGTGCAAGTTATCAACATTCTTAAGAGCTACTCTTGTTTATTGGGATTCAAAGAAGCTACAATTAAATAATACATAATTATTTCGCTCGACTTTTCTATGAACGCACAGCTTCATTAGTTGCTAGTAAATAAATTTCCTACTTTTCAAGGTCAAGTAATTTCCTTACTCTATGATCTCACAAAAAAAAATGGGTCATAGAAGTTGTTACTAAAACAACAAAAACGAATACCTGCCTCAAACAAATACCATCCTCTCATAAAAACCATGAAAAAGTCGGTTCTCTATCGAAAGGTGTTTGAAGTCCTCTGGACAATAAAATGACAGCTCAGACCTCAAGAATGTATTTTTTTCTTTTTGTAAAGTTGTTTCATTCTTCCTTTACAATCCTGCACATGGAATAAGTTTCCTATTTTTTTGACTCTAAAGCAAATGAGTCCACGTGAGTGTGAAGTGAGCGCGGGCTCGCACTCAATTTGACTCGCGCTCGCTCGGGCTCACGTTCACTTCTCTCAACTGAGCTTGCACTCACTCGGGCTCGCGATCACTTCCCTCAACTGGGCCCCCGCTCACTTGAGCTTGGGATCACTTCTCCCAACTAGGCTCGCGCTCACTCGAGCTCGCGATCACTTCTCTCAAGTGGGCTCGCGCTAATTCGCACTCGCGCTCACTCGGGCTCGCGATCACTTCCCTCAACTGGGTTCGCGCTCACATGAGCTCGCGATCGCTTCTCCCAACTGGGCTCGCGATCACTTCTCTGAATTGGCTTCGCGCTCATTCGGGCTCGCACTCACTTCTCTCGATTGGGTTCGCGCTCACTAATCTCAAGTGGGCTCGCGCTCACTCGGACTCGCGCTTACTTATTTCATTGGAGCTCGGGATCACTCGGGCTCGCTCTCAATTATTGAGCCCGAGCCCGGTTGAGCATGAGTACCGAGCTCACGAGCGTCGGGATCGCGAGTTTGGACACCTATGATTAGTACATTCAATATTCACGAACGACGACGAACTTAAGGGTATGAGGATACCTTTGCAAGTAACAACTGTACTCATAATGTTATAGTTAACTAAGCAACGGTGAAAATAGTGGGGAAATTAGAATGACATTAGAACAAAATGTGATTGAGGGGGAAATCCCCCTCATTACCCCGGTAATTCGCACCCTGAAAACAAGGGTACCATAATTAACGATATACAGTAAGGGGTTAATATGAATAAACGGTGTTCTGATGAGCAGGCCTACTGTACTACTAGAAAATAGTTTGTTGATGGTATGTAATATTGGAGTTCTTTCAGATCAGTTTGCATATCCTACGCTTCTCTATATTCTGTATTTTTAATTTTACATAACAACATTGTTATTATTATATAATTAGTTTAGCAGAATAATAATAAGCTGCCATTTTTTCTAATGCCTTGGGATGGGCACGAGTCGAGCTAAAACTCGACTCGAATTCAAGTCGAGTTTCGAGACGAATCAAAGGTAATTTTCTCGAATCCCCTCGAGTTCCGAGACGAGTCATTGTTTTTGACGTCGAGTTTCGAGTCGAGCCGTTTGATAAATGGCTCGCTCGTTCCGCTCGTTTTAGAAAGACTTCCAACATTTATGCACAGCATAGGTTGGAAGGTCATTTCTATATCAACTTCATGAATTAAAGGGAACTTGTATTTCTCGAAAGGCATTTGTTTTGTTCTTCAAGGTCGATAGAAGAATGAAAACGCTGGTACTAGGAGTATTTTAACACGCGACTCACTACAACGATATAACAGAATGCTGCCTCCGGCTGTTAATAAAAGGCTTAACTAGCTGGAACTCGCTAGCATAGTAGCAACGTTCTACGTCAAACAACCATGTGCTGTGTAAAAAATGCTAGGGGTTGTTTTGTCCATGCGCGCCGACTACGTGGGTGCTCCCTGGCTCCACCACTTACACAAATAATCTTGTCAGGACGCTGCAGGCAAGATTTTTAGTTTCATAGAAATATAATGAAATAAATATTTCTCACTTGCCACTATCAAAAAATAAACAATTAAAACATCGAGATGGAAGTGAAAATTTCTAACCCCTAAAGCATAATTGTTTGTTTCAAGTTTGTTTGTGCAAAAGCAACCAAGGAACACACTAAGTTAGTCACCAGAGCCCTGCAAACCCAGGCCCGAAGACGGCCCGGCCCGACCCAAATGGATATGAATTCTGTGCCCGGCTGGACCCGAATCTCGAGCCGGGCTCTAACCGGGCCGGGCACATTTCGGGCCGAGCCGGGCCGGCCCGACTCGGCCCGAACACTGTAAAAGACGGATCGGAAACTAATGTTGGCAGCCTGTGTTAATCGTAATGTGTTTGGGAAATTAACTCTTTATTCAAGACTGTAAAGTACTGTACTTCTACTACTCTTATTATTACTACTACTGCTACTGCTATTATTATTATTATTATTGTTATTATTATTATTATTATTATTATTACTACTACTACTTCTAGTACTACAACTGCTACAACTTCGCGTCAGAGTTGACATGTCTGGTGGTACATACTTTACAATCTAAGTACAGAAAAAATCGAAGAAATACTAGTTATTATGGCCAGTCTGCGTAGAACAGATGCTTGACGAGGGGCAATGGCGGCTCAGTAGGTAAAGCACTCACATTTGGTGCTAGAGGTCGTCGGATCGATCCCTCCTCGTGTTATGTGAGCTTTGTGGTGGACAAACATCGTGAGCGTGGGAGTTTTTGGATTAGCCCGTTTTCGTCCACTGTCTTCATTCCACCAATTCATCCATCATCATCCATACGTTTTGAGCCGTAATTGCCTAAAGAACATATGAGAAAGTCATGTCCTTGACCTACCATTAGACCACGGAGGCCGAAACCATGAACTGGCGTGTTCTTAAGATTAGCGCAATTTGTAGTAATGTTCAATTAGCACGGCAGATTCCAAATCATATTACATGTTCCTGTATTCTTTATAATTCGATGCTACAATAATAATAACAAAAAACAATGATGAAATAAATCACCCAGACCCCAGGATCGATGAAGTGTTCATGGAACGGTTCGTAACAAGTAAATAACAGAGCTATATGACGGAATGCGAGGCAGTAAATCAAAACAAAATCCACACATATCATTGTTGAACGAAAAATACCTCAAAAGTCCCCTGAATGAAAAATGTATAGATTTCAGCTATCAAAAATGCCTCTTAACATCACATATAATAGAAGGGATAGTTGATATTAAGAAAATGAAAATATAAGGTTTCCTAAAAAAAACAATAGTGCAAAATGAACATCACTTTACTGTATGTCCTTGTACGCATCGAATAGCACGGAAACAGAGTCAACAGTTTCAGGCTTTAGAGCATTTATCCGTTCCTGAGTACTAAAAGCTCTTTCAGTAGACGCACTAGAAGCAGGGATGACGAGATACTGACGCGCTAATTTACACAATTTTGGTAATGTTTGTTCTTGTTGCTTCCACCACTGCAGTATATCTAGTTCTCTTACACATGATGACATGTTGAGGTAGATGTCTACTTCATCATCAAATTCACCAGAGACTGAATGTCTATCTTCCCAATCCATTAGTTTATTCTTCTTGGTAGGTGGTTCCAAGTTATGCTAACTAGCCTAAAGGAGACGGTGGTGATGAGAAATAAATGAAATAGAAGAATAAATAAAGTGGAAGGAAACAGGAGAACGCCGCGAACCCCCCACACGGTGTTTGTCCACCACAAAGTTCACTTGGCGAGAGCTCGGATCAAACCAGGGACCCCATACACCAGAGGTGAACGCTCATGCACTGAGCCACCGTTCCAGGAACACCTAATCGACCCTGACGATTTGGTGATTTATTTGATCATTATATTTTGTTATATTTGTAGCATCATACTATAAACAATACATGAACATGTAACACCATTCGATATTTGCCTTGCTAATTGAACGTTACTACAAATTACACTGATCTTATGAGCACGCTTGTTCATGGTTTTGCCCTCCATGGTCCAATGGTAGCGTACCAAATTCTACTTACTAGGTCAAGTACTTGACTTTATCATACGTTCTTTAGGTAACTACGGCTCAGGCTGTATGGATGATGATGGGATGAATTGGTGGAAAGAAAACAGTGGGAGGAAGCGGGACCACCCCAGAAACTCCCACTCACACGGTGTTTGTCCACAACAAAGCTCACATAGCATGAGTAGAGATTGATCCGACGACGTCTAGCACCAGATGTGAGTGTTTTTTCTACTGAGCCACTGTTCTCCCTCGTAGATCAAGCATCGGTTCACATTCTACGCAGACCGGCCATAATAACGAGCATTTCTCCATTTTATTTTGTACTTAGAAGGTAAATTCGGTACCACCAGATATGTCAACTCTGACGCGAAGTAGTAGCACTTGTAGTAGTATTAGCAGTGGTCGTAGTAGTAATAAGTAGAAGTAGTAATAGTAGTAGTAGAAGTAGTAATAGTAATAGTATTACCAGTATATCGCAGTCTTGAATAAAGAGTCAGTTTCCCAAACACATTACGATTAACATAGGCTGACACTAAGACCGTACAAACACGGCAAAAATAGAGGTAGTGGAGGACATTAAAAAAACAAATAGGCTGACAACATTAATTTCCGAACCGTTTTTCAGAGTATCCCGGTTCGGAGCGATATGTGCCCGGCCCGGCTCAGCCCGATTCGGCCCGAAATGTGCCCGGCCCGGTTAGGGCCCGGTCCAGTTTGATATTACTTGAAACGGGTCGGGCCGGGCCGGGCCGGGCACCGGGCCGAACCGGGCGCGCCCGGCCCGTGCAGGGCTCTGTTAGGCACAATATTTTATGTCCACCACAAAATCCTTGCAAGTTCTTTCTGCAATAACATTAAAATTATTTCCTTTTATGATGACTTTTTTATTTTAATTTGTATGAATGTAGTATTTTCTTTTAGTAACGTGTTCATAATATCACTGCTTCTTGCACTCATTGTGTATCATGTAAGTTGTTGAAAATATACACTAAATATCACGATCGTATATATTGGGAATATGCATTACAGTAATTAAACTTGAACACGTGTTTATACCTGTTTCTTTACGTTTAAGTCAGCCGTGTTACCGACTGAGCTAGGACAGCCCCAACTTATCCTTATATTACCGGTATATTTTACTTTATCACAGCAAAGCCCTTTATGACAGTGTTCATAAAAGATTTTAACTGAAAAGAAATCAATAAAAAAAAATATCGAGACTCCCCTGAAAACATATAACACGCCCCGCCATTGATATGCACCCACATACATTTTGGAAAGTCGGCGCCGTTGGTTCTATCTGTTGTGTTTAAAATCAGTGTGTCTTTCAGAACTATGTTCCCCGGGGGCACATTTCGTATTCCGGGGGACACTGTTGATATTATTCTAATATAAATAAGGGGTCGCGGTGGCTCAGTGGTAGAGCGTTCACCTCTGGTACTTGGGGTCCCGGGTTCGATCCCAGCCCCCGCCAAGTGAACTTTGTGGTGGACAAACACCGTGTGCGTGGGTTTTCTCGGGGTCCTCCCGTTTCCTCACACTTTCTCCATTCCACCAATTTCATTCATTACTCATCATCACCGTCTCCTTTAGCCTAACCGGCATAATCATGGGCCGTAAACTCAAAGATTTAATTTTTTCTAATTTAAATAAAATAAAAAGTGTGTTTGTGTGTCTGTCTGTATGTATGTATCTAGGGATGCGCACGAGACAAGATTTGTGGTTGTCTGGTCTCGAAAATGTGCTGTAAAAGTGATATCTCGACTCGAAAAAGGTATATTTTACTATTGGAAGAGCAGTCTCGACTCGAATTTTGTCAGAAAAATCCTGTCTCGACTCGTCTCGTGCGCATTCCTATATGTATCTGTGTGCTGCCTGGAGACCAGGCGAGAGGACTGAGAGTTACCAAATTTTGATCTAGGGTACCTTGGTCCAGGTCCCAGATCAAGATGAAGCGTTCTTTTTTTTTTTTTTTAAATCTAACCAGAAGGTTCAGAAGACGTTTACAGGGACATGTAAAAGTAGTAGAAAGTGACCGATATTAGTGTCGAATTCATAGTTTTGGCGTCTCTGAGATCAATGGTGAAACTCCGATTGCATTAACTTCCAAATTCACCCCATTTGGTTGCGGATCGGGGTACTGGAGGTATACCCTAACATGTAAAAATAATCCAAAATGACCGATATTAATGTCAAATCCATAGTTTTCGCACTCGCTGAAGTCAACGGTGATACTACTACAGGTGTTGATTTCCAAATACAGCCACCATGCGAATAATGGGTTTTTCAGATAGTTATTAATAAATGCAAGAAATAAATTATTAATAATAAATGGGAATAGATAGGAATAAATTTTGAAAGAAAGAAAAAATGAAATCTTTGAGTTTTACGTCCCACTTTTATGCCGGTTAGGGAGACGGTGATTATGAAAAATGAATGAAATGGTGGAATGAAGAAAGTGGGAGGATACGGGAGAGCCCAGAGAAAACCCACGAGCATGGTGTTTGTCCACCACAAAGTCCACACGGCGAGAGCTGGGTTCGAACCAGGGACACCAAGCACCGGAGGTAAACGCTCTATCACTGAGCCAATGCGCCCCCTTGAAAGAAAGAAACGAAAGTGTAAACATACATAACCATATCTGACTTTTCATAATCTATCCTAAACAACGATCACTAATCTAACAAGAAGATAGTAGACTTTGGTAAATTAACTTCGGTGTCATTTTTCGCGAGGTAGTATTGCACATTTAAAATATGATTACTTAGGGATGCGCATGAGTCGACATGTGTCGAATCTCGACTGCAATTCGAGTCGAGACACACTTTGTAATATTCGAGACGTGTCGAGACAAACGTATTTCTCGACTCTAATTTCCGAGTCGAGTCGAGACTGTTCGTAAAAATCTCGACTCGACTCGAATGTCTCGAAAATCTTTCTATAATTTTTAATATTATTTTGAAGAAAGTATTCACTCAGAAACAGCCTTGAAACCAATTCCAGTATTTATTACTTTAGAAAGATACAGAACGGATTTGAAATAATAAACTGTCTCATTTGAAATAATAAACGCTGGTATACTTTCGAAGGCAATAATTTATTCCGAGTTAATAAAATTTTAAACAATTTCAAAAACTGTTTGCATTTTTAAGACATGAGGCGAGACGGGGCATTTCAATAGACGTCTCGTCTCGTCTCGGAAACCTACTCTCCGAACCAGAATATGTTCAAGGTAGGGACTAAAGCATAGTTTCCAACTTTATCCAATGTAAATAAAGTAGGATCGAAACCTATTTTATCCCGTGTATACCAGAGGGTCAAGGGAAAGGCGATAATTATTTCATAACTTCACACACGGCACGATCAAGCACTGAATCTATTGAAATCTTACTACGTAATAATTATCGAGTGTCTGCACTTTTTCTATTAAAACTCATAGTATATTCTGTCATAATATAAATTGTCACTCATTTACTGCATGCTAATGTAACTCATGATAAAAGTGTTTTGTTTTAAAACAAAATGAAACGGTTGAGTTGGACTCTGGCGAGTAGAAGACATGCAATTTATTACATCGCCTCGCAACCTACTTGGCCACACACTTAGGTTACACTCTTCACCTTTTTACCATGCTATCTAAAGCATCGACTAATCTTAAATTTGCATTGCCAATTCGGGTTTTCTAACAATTATTATGTTGCATCTTAATTTGGATACAAAATCCTGACTTAATTAGAATTTAACAACTTTACAGTGTGGATTAAAATAATGCAGAAATATAGTGAAATCTCAGTTTCAAATTTCATGTCTACCTTGAATCCAAATACCCGTGCCGTCATTTCCTTCGATGTTGAAAGGAGCCGAAACTTCCAATAGATCTAAATTTTTCGCTTGTATAATCTTTAATTCCCACTATTTGTTCATAAAATTTTAAAGAAAAAAATCAAGTGAAATCTTTAAGTTTTACATCCCATGTTTATGCCGGTTAGGCTAAAGGAGATGGTGATGATGAGAGATGAGTGAAATGGTGGAATGAAAAATGTGGGAGGAAACGGGAGAACCCCGACAAAACACACGAGCACAGTGTTTGTCCGCCACAAATTCCACACGGCGCGAGCTGGGATTGAACATGGAACCCCAAGCACCGGAGGTGAACGCTCTACCACTGACCCACCGCGCCTCCAAAATTTTAAAGAAATATTAGTTACTAACAAGTAACACTTCCGATGTGTAACACTTCGATTTTGATACAATTTGGCAAGTAGATATTACACATGAAATAAACGAATACGTGTCTCCTATTTTCTGCGGAAAAACAGTTTTAAGGGGCAAAAGGCCCCACGCAAAATTTTGAAAGTTGACGCCCGATAGGCAAAGAAATTGAACAGAAGTAAACGAAATTTTACACACATATTGCAGACAAAATTAGGGAATGCGTGCTTCGTATTTTCCTAAAAAAAAAAAAAGAAAAAAAAACGGTTACGTGGGGCACGGAACCCTCCAAAACTTTCATCACGAAATATTGAAAATGCTGGTAACAGAATGTCAGATGTGTATAAGGGACATGAAGAATTGCAACGAAACTTTGTGAAATAACAGTACGCAAAAAATAAAGGAAAACGGGTTTTTATATTCTGCGGAGAAACGGTTTTAGGGGTAAAAGCCCCCACCCAAATTCTTTTCAAATTAAGGCCCGAAAGGCCAGAGGAAGTTATCCGAAGTCAATGAAATTGTGCTCAGATATTGTAGACATAAAATGAGGGAATACGTGTTCTTGATTTTCTTGATAAAAAGAAAACCGTTTAGGTGGGACACAGACCCCCTCCAAAACTTTGATCGTGAAATATCAAAAGTGCTAATAACAGTATGTGAGAAGTGCTTGAAGGACATGAAAAATTGAAACAACACATTGTGTAGGGACAGTATGGAAAAAATATACGAATACGGGTTTTCTATTTTCTGCGGAAAAAAGGTTTTAGTGGCAAAAGCTCCCACCCAAAATTTTGAAAATTGAGGTCGAATGGCCAGAGGAAGTGAACTGAAGTGAATAAAATTGTTCATTGATACTATAGACATAAAATTAGGGAATACAGGTTTCTTATTGTCCTGAAAAAAAAAACAGTTTCGATTATACACAAACTCCTCCAAAACTTTGATCGTAAAATATCAAAAGTGCTAATAACAGTATGTCACAAGTACTTGAAAAACATGATGAATTGGAACAACACATTGTGTAGGGACAATACGCAAAAGAAGCGAATATGGTTTCTTATTCTGCGGAAAAAATGTTTTAAGGGGGCAAAAGCCACACCCAAAATTTTTAAATTTGAGGCCCAAAAGGCAAGAAAAACTGCACCGAATTAAATTACATTGTGCATAGATATTGTAGACGTAAGATGAGATAATTGGGTTTCGTATTATCCCGAAAAAAAGCGATTGAGTGAGGCACGGACCTTCTAAACCGTTGATTACTAAATATCAAAATTACAAATAAGCATATGTCCGACATTCCTAAAGAATATTTCGAATTGCAACGAAACTTCGTATTTTCCAAAACAATAAATGAAACGTGTTTCACCTTCAGTGGAAACACACTGTTGGAGCCTAGGCCCCATCTGAAAAAAATAGATATTTCAGTAATAGCGCAGGAAGGAGTGGAGCGAAACAAATAAAATTGTGTGTAGATGTTATATACACCCTATAGGGTTTGTCAAGTTTTCCTATCCGTTTTGCTTCAAATTTGGCAGATCAAGAGCAAGCTTGAAATAAATCGACATGTATTTTTGTTTATGCGAGAAACATTATAAGGGTTAAAAGTGCCTCCTGAAATTTTATAAAAAACGCTATACTGTTTGGGCTTGTAGTTAATCTGAAAAATTTAAAGAAATCGGATGAAGACACGACACATGTGAAACACGAAGGGCCATAGTTTACACATCCAATATCTACATACAATTTCATTCGCTTTGGTGCACACCTCTCGCCCCTCAAAGCCTCGGTCCACTCAACAGTTTTTTTCTTTCAGGAAGAATACGAAACACATATTCCCTCATCTTACCTCTACAATACTTGTGCACATTTCATTCATTTCGGTCCATTTCTTCTTGTTTTTCTTGCGTCAACTTTCAAATTTTTGAGTGGGAGCTTTTGCCCCCTAAAACCATTTATCCATAGAAAATAAGAAAATGTGTATTCGTTAATTTTTTGCGTATTGTTCATACAAAATCTTTCGTTCAAATCCTTCATGTCCTTTACATCTGACATACTGTTATAGACCTGCACGGGCCGGGCCCAGCCCGAGGCGCGAAGCCCGGCCCGGCCCGCGGGCCGGGCTTGAGCGGGCCGACTCTGTTATTTCTTTGGGCCGGGCCGGGCTTGGGCGGGCCGACACTGTTATTTCTTTTGGGCCAGGCCGGGCTTGGGCTGGCCGACACTGATATCTCTTCAGGTCGGGCCGGGCTGGGGCCGATCAATTGCAATTCTTTAATAATTATTGACTTTCGTTAAACGATAATTGGAATAAAGCCAAACGTTGAAGAAGTGTGTCCGTGAAAATGTTACAAAGAATGCAATAGCTATTTACAGTTTGTGTCGCTTAGCGGCTCCCTATCACTATAGAGGATTGCAGGCATTATGCGGTAAATTGATTCTCTGACCTTGACCTTCACTGAACTCAAAATATAAAAAGAACGGGTGGGAATGTTTTGCCTGTCGCTAAACAATATTGCAATCTTCACTTTATCCTAAAAGTCAATTAAGTTAGATTTTTGTTACAGGGAATGGTTTTTGTTCTCTCGATGACAGGCAACGTTCTAGGAGGCAATGGTACCATTCGGGAGGCAAGCGTCAGGTTGTGAACCAAAGTTTAGAAAATGTTTCTGAGGGTTAGGTAAAATTTAGTACTAAATTTTGAAAAAGATTCGGGCTCGAGCTAATTTTTAAAAAATTTATCGGGTCGGGGTCGGGCCAAAAACTTTTAAAATTTATCGGGCCCAGGCCGGGCTTGGGCCAAGAATTTTTAAAAACTTATCGGGCCGGGCCGGGCTCGGGCGGAAAATCTCCAAAACTTTTCGGGCCCGGGCTGGGCCGGGCCTAGGTACGTTCTGGCTGGATTGGGCTCGGGCCGAAACATTCGGCCCTTGCAGGTCTCTACATACTGTTACTAGCACTTTTGATATTTCATGATCAAAGGTTTGAAGGGGTCCGTGCCCCACCTAACCGTTTCTTACAGGAAAATAAGAAACTCGTATTCCCTCAGTTTATATCTGCAATATCTGTGCAAAATTTCATTCACTTTGGTTCACTTCTTCTTACCTTTCGGGAGTCAAATTTAAAAATTTTGGGGTGGGCTCTTTAGCCCCCTAAAACCGTTTTTCTGCAGAAAATAAAAGCAACAGATTCGTTTATTTTTGGCGTATTGTCCATACACAAAGTTATCTTGCAATTCTTCATGTCCTTTACACACATCTGTCATACTGTTACTAGCACTTTCGATATTTCGTGATGAAAGGTTTGGAGAGGTCGGTGCCCCAAACAACCCTTTTTCCCACGAATATACTTAACCCGTCTTCCCTCATTTTACGTCTACAAACTCTGTGCACAACTTCATTCACTTTGGTTCATTCTTTTTGCCTTTCGGGTGTCAACTTTCAAAATTTTTGGTGGGGGATTTTGCCCCTAAAACAAATTTTCCGCAGAAAATAAAAAACAGTATATGTTTATTTTTTGCGTATTGTCCATACACAAACTTATGTTGAAATTCTTCATGTCCTTAACACACATCTGAAATACTGTTGCTAGCACTTTTGATTTTTTATGTTCAAAGGTTTGGATGGTTCGGTGCCCCACCCACTCGTCTTCTGAAGGAAAATACGAAACCCATATAATCATTTCACGTCTACAATGTCTGTGCAAAATTATATTCACTTTGGTTCACTTTCTCTTAGCATTCAGCAACACATTTCAAAATTTTGGGGTGAGTTTTTTGCAACCTAAAAACCGTTTCTCCGCAGAAAATAACAAAAACTGTATGCGTTTATATTTGGCGTTTTGTCCATACACAAAGCTATGTTGCAATTCTTCATGTCCTTTACACACACATCTGACATGCTGTTACTAGTACTTTCGATATTTCGTGATCAAAGGTTTGGAGGGGTCGGTGCCGCAAACAACCCTTTTTTCCACGAATATACTAAACCCGTATTCCCTCATGTTATGTCTACAATATCTGTGCACAACTTCATTCACTTTGGTTCGTTTCTTTCTGCCTTTCGGGCGTCAACACTCAAAATTTTAGGTAGGGGCTTTTGCCCCCGAAAACCGTTTTTTTTAGAAAATAGAAAACAGTATATGTTTATTTTTTGCGTATTGTCCATACGCAAAGTTTCGTTGGAAGTCTTCATGTGCTTTACACAAATCTAACATACTGTTACTAGCACTTTCGATATTTCGTGATCAAAGGTTTGGAGGGGCCTTTGCCCCACCCAACCTATTTTTGCAGGAGTATACGAAAGCCGTTTTTTTTTATTTTACTTCTACAATATCTGTGCACAATTTAATTCACTTTGGTTAACTTGTTTTTGCCTTTTGGGTGTCAACTTTCAAAATTTTGTGCTGGGATCTTGCAAATGTTTTTTCCGCAGAACATAAATAACCCGTGTTCGTTTATTTTTGCGTATTGTCCATACACAAAATTACGTTGCAATTCTCCATATCCTTTACAAACATATGATATACTGTTTCTAGCACTTTTGATATTTTGTGATCAAAGTTTGGAGGGGTTCGTGCCCCACCCAACCGTTTTTTTTCAAGGAAAATTCAAAACCCTTTTTTTTCATTTTACGTCTACAATTTCTGTCCACAATATCGTTTACTTCAGTTCACTTCTTTTTGCCTTTTGGGAGTCAACTTTCAAAATTTGGGTTGGGGCCTTTGCCCCCTAAAACCGTTATTCCGCAGAAAATAAAAACGTATTCGTTTGTTTTTTTCGTATTGTCCATACGTAAAGTTTCGGTGCAATTCTTTATGTTCTTTAAACACATCTGACATCCTGTTACCAGTACTTTTGATGTTTCGTGAACAAATGTTAGGGGCCATGCCCCACCCAACCGTTTTTTCATTAAAATACGAGAGCCGTATTCCTTCATTTTACGTCTGCAATATCTGTGCACAATTTCACTCATTTCGTTTCAGTTGTTCTTGCCTTTCGGATGTCAGCTTTGAAAATTTTGGGATTGTCTTTTACATTAAACCTTTACATTATGTATTTTTTTTCTTTTTTATGAAATTCTTCTTCCGGATGGAAAGAGAGAAATTGTTTTCTCTGATATCTGTTTCTTGCCATTCATCTTGTTTGAACTGCTTAAGTAAGATCATTTCTAACTTTTGATGTCATCCAACTCCGTCACAATAATAAAGTTTTCATTCTTAACAATTTGTTTTATTCTCTTATTTGCAGTTTGCCACACTGATATATTTGTTACAAAATTGAGGTTTGGTCCAACGCCTTTCGAATTCGCAACCAACCGAAGCGCCGAGCTTTTTGGGTTGCCTGCTATTGCAGGAAGAGGAGAATTGCAGGTGGTAATGCACTTTTGGAGTTGTGTATACAAACAAAATTCTGTTTCAGAAAAAATTTTTATGTACAAACAAAATTCTGTTTCAGAAAAAAATTTTGTGTGCAAAACAAAAATCAGTTTTCGTCACGAAACTGCTCCGACTAAATGAATCGATTCATTCTGATAGTGTTGGCAACACTGGAAAAATTTCGGTAAGTATCGCTCAGGCACTGAGTTACAGCGAACACAACTCGATTCGAACCAACAACCTTAAATGTCTGATTCATCTCTAAATACAGCCAACTAAACAATAAGATTGTGTGTATACGTCAATGCTTAGCACTGTCAGCAAGGTTTTCTTCAAGGTCAAAGTCGCACACGAAGTAAAAAGAAGACAACACAGATCTTCTATCTTTCTATATGAAACATAAACCTAGTATAAACTGCTCGCACTGAAATGTGTAATGTAACATAATCTGTTCGTCTTCTTTTCATACGCGAAACTGTTCGCACTGAATGGAGTACGGCGGCTCAGCGCTTGTTTGTAACGTGTGGGGTTCCTGCTTCAATCCACAACGAAGTAAGTTCATGTTTCCTCCTATCATTTTTCATCATCGTTTCAAGGGGACGTTAAACTCAACATTTCCTGAAACTAACACAAAAAATCGAACTCGGGACCATTACATAGTAATCAACAAACTGAACTTCTCAATGGAGTATGGTAACTCAGCTCTTATATCTGATGTTTGAGGTCTCTGCTTCAATCCGCAAGCAAGTAAGTTTATGATGTTTTCTCATTTCATCATTTCTCATCATCGTTTCAAGGGGACGTTAACATTTCCTGAAACTAACACCAAGAATCAAACTCGGGACCATTGCATAGTAATCAACACACGTGTACGGTCGCTTAGCGCTTGTCTCTACTGTATGAGGTCCCTGCTTCAATCCTCAGTCAAATAAGTTCATGTTTCGTCCTATCATTTCTCATCGTTTTCTCGGGGACGTTAAATTCAACATTTCCAAGAATCGAACTCGGGACGATTGTAAGGTATCCATGTTCACCCCTGAAGCGGAACAAAATGGATCACAAAGTACTTATCAAATTTAAGGGAATAATTTTAAAATACGCCTCCATATAACGTAATAAGGCTCCAAAGGGAACGATGACTCCCAAAAAGTAAACCATTGTACTCTATTATATAACGAAAATGTCTCATCAAAATAATAGGATAAGCTAAAAAAAAAAAAGTCCAAATTTTAATATTTTTATACTCATCAAAGGGAACGAGGTTCTATAACCCCCCCCCCAACTCCTGATGTAAATCAAATGTGATCTTATGTGTCCTGAGTGATCTCTGACCCCTGAGTAAACATAAGCAAAAATTTCAATAGGTAATGCAATCCCGGGCCAAAACATCTCTAACTCATTCACTATGATCCATGTGGGGGGTCCCAAAAGTGAAATAAGGTCACCCCGACATCAAACAATCACATTACCTCAATCCAAATACCTCTACTTCATTCGCACTAATAAGGGACGTGATGGCTCAATGGTAGAGCGTTCACCTCTGCTGTATGGGGTCCCTGGTTCAAACCCCGCAAAAAATAGTTTTGTGGTGGACATTATGCTCCAATTTTCTCCCACACTTTCATTCCTTTCTCATCGTCACCGTCTCCTTTAGCCTAATCGTGGGACGTAAAACTAAAGATTTCATTTGCACCAGTGTTAGTCCATCTCATCAAAGATATAACAATCCGAACCGCATGAGCTCCTTCCGGGAATCGAACCCTGATCTCCCACGTTAAAGGCGCATACGTTAACCGGTTAGCCACAAAGGAACTCCAAAGTTTTCGAGTTTCATATTAATACTAATTTATACTATTACTGGGGTCTACTAATTCATAATGTAATAGGTCATCAATGGTAATTTTATACACATAAAAGGGAACGAAACAAGCTATCATAAGTTCCAAGCTAAAAAATCCCAGTTCAGTGACGTCAAACGAACATATTAGCTCGAACCAACTACCTCTAATTCATTCATACCAGTAGAGGTGCGATGGCTCAGTGGTAGAGCGTTCACCTCTGCTGTATGGGCCTTTAGCCTAACCGGCATAATCGTGGGACGTAAAACTAAAGATTTCATTTGCACCAGTGTTAGTCCATCTCATCAAAGATATAACAATCTCCAAATTTTATGCCATAAAAGGGAACGAAAGCATTCGTAAACCTGTACTATTTCATAACGTAATGAATCATCAAGATCATATTTTTAGTAATTTTAAAGAATCATCATGACCTCTGATCCAATACTCCCAATTCTATTACGTCATAGTCTGGCCAAGGTACCTCTGATTCATTCGTACCATCGTGCATGGCCCCTAAATAAGCATAAGCAAAATTTCAATAGGTGACGTAATCCCGGGCCAAAGCATCCCTAATTCATTCACTATGGTGCATGGGGACCCAAAATTGGATTATTAAGAGTTCGGTAGAGTGGGGCCAATACTACTGAAATCAGAAAACTAAAAAATAAAATTAAAAGCTGTTCCTTTAAGTATTTTTCCTGCTAGCGAAAGACGTTGTATATATGCTGTAGACACTTTACGGCAAATAAGATTAGCATCAAGTGAAGAAATGGTTTTTAAATTATATTTTCTTGGTTTTGCCAATATTTCCGAACTTAAGATTTTTTCTAATGGTTTCAAAATTTCCGGAAATGTTACACAGCACAAAGAAGATACGTATCTTCATAAAATATATATTTGATTTTAACATACTGGTATTAATTAAAATTATTCTGGCTGTTATTTTAACACTTCCCTACCATAAAGCGGTAACTTTGTAAGATTACTTAGGATAATTTAAATGCGTCTATATTAATTAACCCTTTTAAATTTTGGCTTTTTTAAGGTATTTTGTAGACTTTCACTCAATCAACTATTGCGTCAAGACTATTTATCGCAGGATCATGATTCATACCCCGTTTTTTTCTAGTAAAGCAGTGTTTCCAACTGCGTCTGTAAAATTTCCCTAAAGTGTACCAAATGCGGGAAATTTCAGCTCAACGTGGGAAAAAGAGATTTTCTTTTTTAATCCCTTTTTATCGCAAATAACTCCCCTTTGGTATAGGATACGATCATGCGAATGCTACTAAAACAAACTTTGCTTTATGGTGAAGAGAATGAGATACAAAGAATGGCCCTGGGCTGAATAGTTTTGATGCTACAGCCGATTTACATATTTTTCCTTGATAATACCTTTTTAGTGAATTTCTATATCATCATCATCATCAGGGGTTTATGTAGGGGGGCCGTCGTTTTTGAGGGAGGCCAGCTACAATGTACAAAGACAAAAAAAATGTGTTGCTGCTAGTGTTTTTCAGGTCTGAAAAAAAGGAAAATGTGAAACCTCCTGACTATCATTGGTTCTATTGAAAATAGCCAAATTAGCTAGGTGGCCCACTTACAGAAAACAAGTGAGGTTAGCGTGATCAGAACTTCTAATATTGATTGATAGTAAAGTTTTCTCAACTTTAATCCCCCCAAATAATAATAATAATAATAATAATAATAATAATAATAATAATAATAATAATAATAAGTAGCATGTGTTCAGCCTAGTGTTGTAAAATTTCCGGAAATTTTGTACCTGCTTGTAAAAAGGCGTTTTTCCGTTTTTTCCCGAAAAAAATGAAAAAATTGGGAAAACAACAAAAATCTTTGTATTAGGATAGTTGTTAGTAATGGAACCGTTTCTTTTCTCGAACGCGTGAAAAATGTAAGTTGAGAAACTTTAATATTGTAAATACTTAAAAAAAGAAGCATTCGAAAATAAAACTGTTGTAATAATTCTTGAAAATTAATAGTCATCACTCATTTCCCTTAAGTGTGTTTTAGTTGTTTATTCCAGGTTTGTGACTTAATTACAGAACTTTTGCAATTGCATACACATCTACCATCATGAAGCATTTCTGTTGCAACAAAAAGAGCTCTTGAATGAAACTGAGTTCTTTGATCTGGTGAAATGATCATTTTAGCCAAATTCCTTGGTTTAAGAAAGAGTAGTAGGAAAATTTCACCAATACTCATGCACTATTCAAATACAGACTTTAATATAAACTTTATGTATAAAATTTTGCACGTAAACAATGAAAATGACTACTCTTCTCTTAACAACTCTTGAACCACCAGACTGATCTCGATAAAAGTTTTCATCATAGGTTCTGACCTGGGATGGATTTCTCCATTCAGTTTGAAGGTGCAACTTGGAGGAAGGAAGTGTGGATATATATTGAAAATTACCGATCTTAGTGTCAAATACACAGTTTTTGGGGTTGCTGAGATGAATACTGATATTTCCTATGAAACTTAAATTCAAATTCAGCATTGCAACTTGCGGGAATGTGTATAAAATGATCGGAAATGACCGATATTAATGTCAAATCCATAGTTCGTGGGGTTGCTGAGATGAACAGTAACACTTCCGATACTGTTTAAATAAAAATTCAAGCCAGCAACTTAGGGGAGGGGGAAGGAGAAATAATAAATATGTTTGAAAATAGTCGATATCAGTGTCGAATTCATAGTTTTCGGGGTCGCTAAGGTGAACAGTGACACTTTCGATGTCGTTTAAATCCAAATTTATCCCCCCCCCTAATTGAAGGAGGGGGAAATATATAAAAATGATGCAAAATAATCGATATTAGTGTGAATCCACAGTGACATTTCCGATGCAGTTTAAATCCAAATTCAACGCCGAAACTTTTGGGAGGGGAAGGGGTAATATATATATATATATATATATATATATATATATATATATATATATATATATATAAAATGATAGAGAATGACTGGTATTAGTGTCTAATCCATAGTTTTTGGGGATTGCTGAGATGAACAGTGACACTTCTTATGCCGTTTAAATCCAAATTCAGCACCGTGACCTGGGAGGGTGAAAAGGGGATATATATATATATATATATATATATATATATATATATATATATATATATATATATATATATATATATATATATATATATATATATATATATATATATATATATATATATATATATATATATATATATATATATATGGTGCCTTCCATTTCAACTCAGGCAAAAAAATATAAAATTGTACCATCACCATCTCAGATATTGTTGAAACTTTTTTTATAGCAACTAGACATGTTTTTAAGAGACCCATATTTTTTTGTTTTGTCGAAAAAAAATTTCCCGCCATGTAATGGGCCATCAAAGACGGGGAGTACAATTTATGAATTGTGGAAGACATGGAAAATGGTCAAATTCGGAGCCTCACCATTCGCCTATGGAGACAGGTAGAGTTATAATTCTTGTTGTGGTATGTACATAGGGATATAAATAAACTATATTTTATTACAGTTTGGTTTGCGCATGCGTATCTTTTTGTACATAAATTAACAAATGAACGTCAATTTATCTGAAAATTCGAAGTTTGTGAATTTTTTTCGAGCACTTCCGCTTCGAATTTTAAAATTCTGTTTTTGCAGTTGGTAAGACCTAGCTACCCGCTTTCCGAAAAAAATTTGTATCGCTTCTGTGTGCAACCGTTTTGTCGCAAAAAATTCGAGAAATTGTAAAATTTTCAAAAATCGCCATTTTTGGGCGCCATTTTCTCGAAAACACCATTTTTTAAAATTCTGAAATTTTGTCAGATGGTTCAACTTTACATGAATAATAAACACACCAAATACCATTCTCGACCAATGCTTCGTGAATTAACTGCTGCCTTTTAAATTTAGCGAAGTTTCGTTAACTTTGATGTCACAGTTAGCAACACTGGGAACAATAAAAGTGCAATGATTTGATGATGTTTCTGATTCACATTCATTAAATGAAGAATAAAAGGTTTTCTTGACTGTTTTGTTCATTATTTTGATCAAGAAGGCTCTCTGAAATAGTAAAATGAGCCTCCCCCTACTCCTCCGTTTTCTTAAACCGAAATAATCTGAGGTGGAAATTACGATTACGAAATGGACAAATTTCAAGTTCACTTACTTAAAATGGTCTTCGGAAACAAAATTTCACTTATTTTTTTAATTTTTTACGTGGACCAATCATTTGCTTGGTTTGTGTTTTCTTCGCTAATAGCATGTAACCGTGAAGGTGCTCCAATAGGTGTTGGCTCACTCACAACTCGTCCTGGAGTGGATCTAGGGGGAAGAAACTTTTTTATTTTATATATAAATATAACCGATCTCAGAGTTTGGAGCTCTTAAAAGTAGCTCTAAGTAGCAGTATTACGCCCCCCCCTTCCAGAAGTCCGTCCTGGATCCGCCCCTGCGTAGCACATTGTCGATAGTCACAAATGCTGAAGGTCCATGTGGAAGCATAACAGCACTTCAACTTCACGTAATTCATGATTTATTCATAATATTTCTGCTACACACCACTGGTTATCATACATATATGATGTTACAAAAGTTCCTTTTTGCAGATTTCTTAAATCTACACTTTGAATTGCAGAAGTTCGATTTTGGGGGAAGCATGAAGTTAGTTCATGGTGACCCGTTACTGCCATAAAAACTTCGCCATTTTCCGAAAGCCAAAGATGACTTCGTTGAATACCAGTTACCGGTCGCATACTTTCCCTTTTTTTCTTCCGGAAGTCGTCGAATTCAGTTCCAGGCAACAGAACGAGAGTAATACCCGGAGTTTGTACTTGCACTATACTCACGAATTCTTCTGCGGTTTTAGTGGGGGTGGTGGTGGCTCAGTGGTAGAGCGTTCACCTCCGGTGCTTGAGGTCCCTGGTTCGATCCCAGATCGCGCCGTGTGGGATTTGTGGTGGACAAACACTGTGCTCGTGGGTTTTCTGGGGGTTATCCCGTTTCCTCCCACTTTCTGCATTCCACCATTTCATTCATTTCTCATAATCACCGTCTCCTTTAGCCTAACCGGGATAAGTGTTGGACGTGAAACAAAGATTTCATTTCATTTTTTTTCTTCTGCGGTTTTAACACTGAGTATCTGTATTTGCCTAAGATTATGCCGCGTTGCCACATTCTTTACACCCCCCCCCTCAATAACGTCGCAGAGACCCTTGCATGGCCGGTTTCACTGCAAAACCACTGCTTTATCGGACCTGTCTGCATCTCGAACATCTGAAAGCGATTTTTAAAGTGGGATGCAGCACCATCAGAAATCACTGACACGGTTTGGGAAATTGTAGACACTTATTTTCTCGTATTCAAACCTTTTTCTATAAAATATATTTTCGTTTTTCTTCGAGTATTTTTAGAATCTTGTCTATGGCTATGAGTACATGAGCCGAATCGTGTGTTTTATCGTCGTTTATTACAACAAAACTGTGAGTTGATTCATATTCCGGTGATAACTCTGAATTTCACTTTGCAGAATAACAGTCCAGTTTTCAGCGAAGTCCACATGAAGTAAAATAGAATTTGTATCTTGAAATTTTATACGGTGCTTTTCGGTAGCAATTAGTTCTCTTTGGATTTTCTTGATGTAGTCATGAATTACAGTTAAACCAGCAATGTACGATACGAAAACAGAAAGTGGCATAGTTTTTTTTTTTAACGAGATTATTGTTTTCCCATATGGCATACCTAACACTTTCATTTTCATCAGGATCAACAATTAAAGACTTCACACTTATTCCTTCCACTCCAGGACATTCACCACATTCTTGAAGAAGACAGTTGTCATTTTCTAGGATCATACTACTAAAGGAAATAGGTCACTCATGACAGCTTCAATACAGACTGCACCTTTGATTTGTAGCAACGCAGTAGCAGCTAACTTAAAATTTGCACAATACTCACACACACATACACTTCCCTCGCAGGTTGCGGACTGAGCCACTTTAGTCGAATACTGTAAAATTCCGAGTGACCCATTCTTATGTTGGGATTGTTCTGTTTAAAAAGTCAGTAAATTTCTTTGGAACGCGTAAGAAAACGTTTCGATTTTTTAAACTTGTTGTCCTTTTTCGATCACTAATGACACCGCACTTAATTGAGACTTTGTTTGGAGCATTCCAAATCATCACTGAGGTAATAGTTCAGGCTTTGTGTAGATCATCAGAATTTATTGGATGGCCATTTCAAGTAAACTTAAAATTTATGTGTTTCGTAATCGTAATTTCCACCTCAGATTATTTCGGTTTAAGAAAACGGAGGAGGAGGGGGAGGCTCATTTTACTATTTCAGAGAGCCTTCTTGATCAAAATAATGAACAAAACAGTCAAGAAAACATTTTATTCTTCATTTAATGAATGTGAATCAGAAACATCATCAAATCATTGCACTTTTATTGTTCCCAGTGTTGCTAACTGTGACATCAAAGTTAACGAAACTTTGCTAAATTTAAAAGGCTGCAGTTAATTCATGAAGCATTGGTCGAGAATGGTATTTGGTGTGTTTATTGTTCATGTAAAGTTGAACCATCTGACAAAATTTCAGAATTTTAAAAAATGGTGTTTTCGAGAAAATGGCGCCCAAAAATGGCGATTTTTGAAAATTTTACAATTTCTCGATTTTTTTGCGACAAAACGGTTGCACACAGAAGCGATACAATTTTTTTTCGGAAAGCGGGTAGCTAGGTCTTACCAACCGCGAAAACAGAATTTTAAAATTCGAACCGAAAGTGCTCGAAAAAAATTCGCAAACTTCGAATTTTCAGATAAATTGACGTTCATTTGTTAATTTATGTACAAAAAGATACGCATGCGCAAACCAAACTACAATAAAATATAGTTTATTTATATCCATATGTACATACCACAACAAGAATTATAACTCTACCTGTCTCCATAGGCGAATGGTGAGGCTCCGAAATTGACCATTTTCCATGTCTTCCACAATTCATAAATTGTACTCCCCGTCTTTGATGGCCCATTACATGGCGGGAAATTTTTTTTCGACAAAACAAAAAAATATGGGTCTCTTAAAAACATGTCTAGTTGCTATAAAAAAAGTTTCAACAATATCTGAGATGGTGATGGTACAATTTTATATTTTTTTGCCTGAGTTGAAATGGAAGGCACCATATATATATATATATATATATATATATATATATATATATATATATATATATACACAAATGATCGAAAATGACTGATATTAGTGTCGAATCCATATTTTTTAGGGTTACTGTGATGAACATTAACACTTAAGATGCCGTTTAAATCCAAATTCAGGCCCGCAACTTGGTAGGAAGAGATATAAAAACGACTGAAAATGGCCGATATTAGTGTCGAATCCATATTTTTTGGGGTTGCTGAGATAAACAGTAACACTTCCGATGCCGTTTAAATCAAAATTCATCTTCGTAACTTGGTTGTGGGGGAGAGGATACATAAATGATCGAAAATGGCCGATATTAGTGTCGAACCCATAGTTTTCGGGGTGGCTGATACTAGTGTCGAATTGATAGTTTTGGGGTCCCTATGTTCTTTGGTGACAGTTTTGGTTCCCTTTATACCGAAAATGAAGCGTATTCTCCCCGTGCGAAGAACGGATATTCTGCTAGTCTTCAATAATAACGAACGGTAGTTTCACATGTTAAATTGTTTAATATATTTGTCGCTGCTCAAATGTACCCATTTGTGCGGTGTATGTGTATATATGTAAATAAGATCCTCTCTCTTTTTGAGTTGTTCGGAAAAAAATACAAATAATATAGAGGGTTTTTCATCAGAAATCAGAAAACAAAAAAATAAAATTAAAAGCTGTTCCTTTAAGTATTTTTCCTGCTAGCGAAAGACGTTGTATATATGCTGTAGACACTTTACGGCAAATAAGATTAGCAACAAGTGAATAAATGGTTTTTAAATTATATTTTCTTGGTTTTGCCAATATTTCCGAACTTAAGATTTTTTCTAATGGTTTCAAAATTTCCGGAAATGTTACACAGCACAAAGAAGATACGTATCTCCATAAAATATATATTTGATTTTAACATACTGGAATTAACTAAAATGATTCTGGCTGTTATTTTAACACTTCCCTGCCATAAAACGGTAACTTTGTAAGATTACTTAGAATAATTTAAATGAGCCTATATTAATTAACCCTTTTAAATTTTGACTTTTTAAAGGTATTTTGTAGACTTTCACTCAATCAACTATTACGTCAAGACTATTTGTCGCAGGATCATGGTTCATACCCCGTTTTTTTCTAGTAAAGCAGTGTTTCCAACTGCGTCTGTAAAATTTCCCTAAAGTGTACCAAATGCGGGAAATTTCAGCTCAACGTGGGAAAAAGGGATTTTCTTTTTTAATCCCTTTTTTATCGCAAATAACTCCCCTTTGGTATAGGATACGATCATGCGAATGCAACTAAAACAAACTTTGCTTTATGGTGAAGAGAATGAGATACAAAGAATGGCCCTGGGATGAATAGTTTTGATGCTACAGCCGATTTACATATTTTCCCTTGATAATACCTTTTTAGTGAATTTCTGTATCATCATCATCATCAGGGGTTTATGTAGGGGGGCCGTCGTTTTTGAGGGGGGCCAGCTACAATGTACAAAGACAAAAAATGTGTTGCTGCTAGTGTTTTTCAGGTCTGAAAAAAAGGAAAATTTTGGTTTCCTTCTGGAAAACTAAAAACACTATTTCAGATTATTATTATTTTTTTTCTCCACAAATTATATTCAAGAACTACTGCCCGGGACCAAACGGGACCCACTTTTGTGCATAACTATAAAGGTAACCAAGAAAGTCCTGTCCCTTTTCGTGGAGGTCTGTGTTAAATTGGTCCTCACACCGTGAATTGAATGAGAGTGGAAATAAGGCGAAGGTCAGTTGTTGGTGTTGGTATATCCAACATACTACCTAGTTGTGGCAATTCAGGTACACCGTGAACTTGCGTAAGGACAGAGGGAACATGTGACATCCACAGAGCGTCATAAGGGCATGTATGCTGAACGAGTTCAAATGGAGGTCAAACGCCGCTGCAGCGGAACAGAAAACATGCCAGGCCTTTGGTGAGGGTGTCGTGACGACGCGGACTGTGCAGCGATGCTTTAACAAGTTTAAGGAAGATGATGAAACAACCGAAAACACCACGTGCCGGAAGACCAACACATGTACAAAGAGGAACTGAGTCTACAGTGTGAGTGGAGAAACCATTCGCCAGCACATCCATCAACTTGGGAAGCACTACAAGTTGGGTTGATGGGTCCCACATGTTTTGACTCCGGGCCAGAAGGCAACGCGACAGTCGCCTGTATTTATTCACTGTTTCGGAGCCATTTCTGGACAGGGTGTTGACATGTGATAAAAAGTGTGTTCTATACGAAGCTCTACGGCGAAGTCATCATTGGTTAGCATCTCATGAACCGATTTCAAAACAGCCGAAACCAGCACTGCACCAGCTGTGTGTTTGGCGCATTGTGCATCGGGAACTGCTACCAGCTGGTAAGAGTATCAATGCAACTGTGTAGTATTAACAGTTGAGCTGTGTTCAAGAAAACCTCAAAACTCTGGAACCATCACTTCTGAATTGCAAACGGGTCCTCGTTTACGGGACAACGCTAAGTCCCACGTGGCTAGGATGGCTAAGGACACCATTCTACGCCTTGGATGGGAAACAATATTGCAACCACTACATTCCCTGGGTATTGCACCGTTCGATTATCACCTGTTCCATTCTTTAGACAATCACCTTAGAGAACGCCAGTTCAAATCCCTAGTAAAAGTGCAAAATGCACCTGATACCTTCTTCGTTTCACGACCCACCATGTTCTACCGCGATGGAATCCATGGCCTTTCAGAAAGTTGGGAGAAGTTCGTCGATGCTGATGGGGACTATTTTCGATCTTCGAAGGTGACATATCGATGTTCGAAGGTGGTGGGTGAAAAAGCAACAAAATGTTTCTTGATTACCTTTGTATTTAAATTTAAGACCTTGTATACAGAACCTATCTACAAAAGATTGATTTTCTTTGAAATTTCACTTAATTTCTTTACTGTTTCCTGACAAAAATATTTATTTATTATTCGTGACTAAAAAAAGAAAAAATATAATTATTTTATTACACTGAGTAGAAGTAAAAGAGAGAGCGAATGAAATCCAAACTGAATAAAAACATTGTTTCTCACCAAATTTTCCATCCTCTATGTCTTTTAAAATACTTGTTAAAGCATATAAAAATATACTGTACTTACAAATCAGTTTAGTACTTTGTTTTATGACTGTATTTATAATACGTTGTTAAAAAGTTTGTCTTCACACTGTCAAGTATAAATCGCAGTAAATTGTGTAATCTGCTGTCACAAAAAAAATTATCCTATTTTTCGATCGGTATAGAAAAAGAATATTTTTCCATACTATTTTATGGCAAATTATTAATTGTCAGTAGGGATGCGCACGAGACGAGTCGAGACAGGATTTTCCTGGCAAAATTCGAGCCGAGACACAGCTCTTCCAATAGAGAAATATACATTTTTCGAGTCGAGACATCACTTTTACAGCACATTTCCGAGTCGAGACAGCCACAAATCTTGTCTCGTGCGCATCCCTAATTGTTAGTAAACTTTGTTATTTTTAATTGAATGAAGCAAGTTAATTTTACTACGATGTTTTAAAAGCTGGTCATTTGGGGGGGCAGGAAATCATTTGGGGGGCCTGGTCCCGATGGGCCCCCCTTGGCTACACCCCTGATCATCATAATCAAGACTGTTCAATATGGGAACATGAATTGTACCTCGTTTTCTTTGACATGAACAAATCTTTCAAACGGTACCGCTCGCATGTCTCTAGCATGTACTATAGTGGATAAAATTCTCGAAAAAGGGAAATTTTTGTCAAAACATTCCTTTTTCCCCCATTTCCCTCTTTTGCGAATTTTCTCCACTATGGTGCATGCTAGAGACATGGAGTGGTTCCGTTTGAAAGACTGGTTCATGCCAAAGAAAACGAGGCAAGTATCATGACTTTAGAATAAATAGTGATAATACTGTAGATACTTTACTTAAGTAATTGACTAAAAATGTGTAAAAAATGAAAAAATAAAGAAATCGAGATTTTTTGACACACGTCTGTTGACTCTAGCAACATCAGTCATACCTTATTTTCTTCAGCGTAAGGCAGCCTTTTAAATGGTATCACTCAAATTTCGCTATCGTGAACCTGTGAAGAGAAAAATTGGGAAAAGGGAAATTTTTTCTTTAAAAAATCCCCTTTTTCCATTTTGGACGAGATATTCCAGCTTCTGGTACACAATAGGGAAATTTGAGTTGTGCATTGCGAAAGCCTGTCTTATAACAAAACAAACGAGGTACAAACCATGATGCTAGGGTAAATAGTAATGTGTCAGGGATTTTTTGAAAAAACTTCTCAAATATTCTCTTTTTTAAAACCCATCGTCCATGTTTGTGACGTCACAGCCCCCACACAGAGCAGGCGTTGTTGCAAAATGCCCATAAAATATGTTCTATGATGCTTCCATATTTGAACGAATGCAAAAACCCCGGTCTAAAAACCTTTATTAGAGACTTATAAAGCAAATTCCGAAGGTCGACGCCATGACACAGGTGTTGTACCATCATAATTTAAAAGGGTTAATCTAACTAGGATTATATTTTAATATCTTTTGTAGCCATAACTCCATTCTATCACGGAGCTAACTTTAAAGGAGCGGTGCGAACAGTGCCGTATTTACGATTTTGTTTCAGGGGGGCTTTGCCTGAAAATGTGAAAATTCTGCAAGATATTTCATATACTTTACTATAGTAAGTAAGATTTCGAGGGGCTTAAGCCCAGAAGCCCCCCTAAATACGCCACTGGGTGCGAATATATTTGTTGCCACAAAATTCCCCTATTGTAATGCCAGAAACATAACTACTCAATAAAAGAAACATAACTACTCAATGCTCTTAACTGTAAACTAGTAAATATATAATAGTTTTCATTTTAAAAGCATAATGTAGTAAAATGTTCGAAAATTTCAATTTTCCCGTTTTTTCCAAGCTCGGGAAAAACTGTAAAAAAAAGTTTTTTACCCAAAATTTCCGGTTTTTTCCCAGGCCTTTACAACACTAGTTTAGCCTTACACAAACTTCAAGGTGCTGAGTAGGGATATAGGAATATGTCCACATTCCTAACGACAGAATACCTTTGTTAAAACAATGGGAAAAGTTAGAATTTGTAACAGAGAAGCACCAGGGGGTGGCCCTCAGACAATGGATAGAGAGTATAGTTGTATAGAAATACACTATTGTTTAAATGACATATGATGACAAGTAATGGTTGGTGTACTATTGTATGTATAGGAGTTACATAAAAGAGAATAATAAAAGATGTCAAAGTTGTGAAGATAAACGATTTTTAAAAAACCTTGGAAACTTGTTGAACAATGGTAGATTGTTATAAAGAAATAATAGAACTATAGAATACTTTGCAGCTGTATGTTTTAAAATAATAAAAGAGAAACCTTGGAAAATCATTGAACAAGGGTAAATTGTTATAAAGAAATAATAGAACTATAGAATACTTTGCAGCTGTATGTTTTAAAATAATAAAAGAGAAACCTTGGAAAATCATTGAACAAGGGTAAATTGTTATAAAGAAATAATAGAACTATAGAATACTTTGCAGCTGTATGTTTTAAAGTAATAAAAGAGAAACCTAGGAAAAGCATTGAACAAGGGTAAATTGTTATAAAGAAATAATAGAACTATAGAATACTTTGCAGCTGTATGTTTTAAAATAATAAAGAGAAACCTTGGAAAATCATTGAACAAGGGTAGTTTGTTATAAAGAATAATAGAAGTATACAACACATTGTAGCTGTATGAAAAGAATAATAAAAGAGAAACCTTACACCTGTATGCTTTTAAAATAATAATTTAGGTGATGAACAATGGTAGATTGTTATAAAGAAAAGAATATTAGCTTATGTTGATGTCGTGGGAAGCTGCATTGCACAATAGATGATATGTTTATGAAAAGAATTTTAAGCAGATATTGGTTGCCGGAAATGCGGACGTGGCGCGGGAAGGGGCGGAGCGCGAATGGCCGGGCGCGAACGGTAAAAGAAATGTGTGCGCGGATGGTAATAAACTTGAAAATGAAGTAAAAGAGAGGATGATTTAGAATTTTAAAAGAAGACAATAGTATTTACCTTGAACGTATATATGAAAAGAATTTTAGAATTTTTTTGTTAGTGTAAAGAAAACTTTTTGTTTTTGTATTGTGATAATGACATGTTTAAATATTGTTTTGAAAAGGAATACGTGACTTGTATGAACTTGATGGTATTGGTGGAAGCCATCTTGTTTGTTTGAATTCTTTAAATACGGGAGTTTTGGTAAATGTATGTATTTTAGGTATGGCTGCTATGCAAAAAAGATTTCGTGTACGCGGATGAAGAGACGTTGTTTTGTCCGCCATGTGTGGAGAATAAGCCGAAGACAGAGAATAGCGATTTATCGGTAAACTGCAGAGCAGATTCTCCAGATAGTGTGAAAACTATTTATTTATCATCATCATCATCTTCGGATGATGATACTGATATTGAAGAAGATGAAGAATTTGTGTCAGGATCACCATCCTTATTATCAAGAACGGTACGATTTTGTAGATTACATTGTACGTGTGGAAATTTTAAAGTGGGCAAAAACTGCATTTTAAATGCTATTAAAAACTGGGAAACAAATAAAATTTTAATTTGTAGTGGATGTTTTGAAAGTGTTGACAATCAAATGGCCGATGAATGCTTTTCAGAAAACATGTGTGAACTGATCTACAGATGTAAAGTGAACTTTGTGTTTGTGTTTATTTATGACTGAAGAAGAATTGGTGGAAAGAGCCATATCAACTTTAATAGAAATAGAAATTGAAGAACTGTT
Organism: Thermobia domestica; assembly: GCF_964235325.1. Taxonomy (NCBI): domain Eukaryota; kingdom Metazoa; phylum Arthropoda; class Insecta; order Zygentoma; family Lepismatidae; genus Thermobia; species Thermobia domestica. The sequence goes on along the minus strand of NC_137456.1, from coordinate 243,669,809 downwards.
TTATACATATGCCAAATCGCATATAATTGTTATATGTACACAGGAGATGTTTTACGAATTGTATTATGATTTGATTGAAGAAAGGGACAAGACATTTTTAACTAAAGTGATTAATATTTTTAGAATGAAAGACAGAAAATATGTGTGAACTGATCTACAGATGTAAAGTGAACTTTGTGTTTGTGTTTGTGTAAATAGTGTAAAGACATACAAAAAGTGAAACAATTTATACTTTAAACTTTTGACTATGTATGTATGCATATTATGTATTTCGAAAATAATTTTTGTGTATGATGTAGTGAAGAACATATTAGTGAAGTTTGTGTTTTAAAAACTATAAGTGCATACTTACACTTTAATAATATTTTTGTGAACAATGTTAGATGCATCTTGAACATCAATGTTTATTTTTTATGATATTGGAACTTTTGCTGTAGAATATTTATGCAACAACATAACTCTTATTGATTTATTTAAAGTGTTTGAAAAACACCATAGTGAAATTCCTAGTATAAGCTTTATACGCAAAGCGCGTGATAGTTTAAAGAACACTGAATTTGTTGCTCCGTTTTTTTATTAGAACCTAAACATAAAATTCACCATGTGTTAATGAATACATTATTGACATACAAGATTTTAAGATTTGAAATCATGAATTTATTATACGTGTATTTTGTTTAAGTGCGTGTGATGATATAGTAAATTTGCATTGTTTAATAAAATCACCAGTAGAATACAATGTACTTCCGTTAGGTTGTGAAAAACAAATTGAATGGTTATCATTAAACTTACATGGATTAACTTGGAATGATAAATGCGGTTATACTGTATCACACATACGTAACCTTATATATCAACTTTGTAAACAAGATGTAACCTTTTATTGTAAAGGTGCAGAAAAATATTTGATTAAAAATAATTTTGCACTAACTTATATTTTTTAATTTGGAAAATAAAAAATAACATTAAATGTATTGTATGCAAACAAGAAATAATAATAATTATTATTATTATATGTAATGATTGATAATACCATTAAGTTTTTTGTTATTGTAATTTTATTGTATTGTATTGTGATGAAAATATAAAGAAACTTTTGCATTATAATAATTTTTCTTGTTTCCTTTTTTAAAAATGGTTAATGAAATAAATTGAAAATGATTGAACGTAACATATTTTTGATATTTATTTTCTTTTGCATTTACTTATATTATTTGGCGATTAGTATTGTTTCAAATGTTTGCATTTTTTTAATTTTTCGAAATATTATTTTACATTTTAAAAAAATATTTAAAGATAAATACAAATAATAATAAAATACCTAACAAAGTATTACAATTTAAAATATACATGTATATAAATATATATTGCTTTAAAGTAAAATGAAAGTTTAATGCTTAAATAATTTATGTATGAACTATTAAAAAAAGAAATGTTTTGAAAATACTAATTATGTATATTTTCGTACTAAATTAGTTGAAGACTTTGTATGACCGTGTTAAAAATTGCGAAGAAAACTTTACCTTCGTATTTTTTTGTTTCTTTTGGACAAACAGTTAAAAAGTGTGACTCTACGAATAATTTTTGTGTTATTTCAAGTAACACGCTATGTAGAAAATGTTTGGAGAATTTTTTTACTACGTAAACTCTTTATTTTTAAACGTAAGTATTATTAACAGAATCGTTTTTTACCAAAACTATTTATTTATTTAACTTTGCGCAATAAATTACTGAAACACTTTGTATGAAGTAATAAAAATGATTTGAAAATTATAAAATGTGCGAACTTAGAAAAAACATATATAAATATTTATTGTGTTTTGGATATAGAATACAATTTTACTTTGTTTTGATGTTAGTATACTTTTAAAAATATATACATATATATACATGCATAATGAAAAGCAAAACACATGTTGCAGTTGGAAGCTCTGGTAACCAATGGAAGCTATATTTACCAATGGAAAGTAAATACCAACTTTGTAACACGAATGCGCATTCGTTAAAAGCTTATACGCATGCGCAAATTTATTTATGTATACACAGGAACATCACTTAAATAGTATAGTATTTGTGAAGATGTGTAGTAGACGGGTATACCATTCCGAGTATATTTCGCCACGAGAGAAAGAACTTAACCTTGTTAATAGGAAGAAAGTTATTTTTGTAGAAGATAATAATTGTGAAGTGAAATTATTATATCCTAATGAAGAACATTGTAATTCGTTTAGAAGATTTTATCGAAATGATGATGATATACAATTTGAAAAAGTGTATCTAATACACATATTGAAATTCGTGAATTAGATATTGTGAACTGTAAGTGCAATCGGTTTAAAGTAACTGACTTGTGCATAAAAGAACTTTTTGAAAATTATAAACTGAATGAACCACTACTTTGTTATGCTTGTTCATTAAGAATACCAGATAAGCGCCTTCATTTATGTTTATTATCATATAATAATCGATTGAAACGTGCTGTGTGGGAATTTGTAATTAAGAAGACAACTCGTGACATAGTGTTTGAATTGTACTTGAAGAAACATTGTTTGGACGACAATTACAAACAAAACGAAACGCTTTTAAATAGATTTAATTTATCATATGAATCACTTACATTTTTAGATTGTTATATTGTTGACTTAGTGGAACTGTTTTTTAAAAAAGACAAAAATGCCTACAGGAAACAGATCGTGTGTGTATAATTGTAGTTCTTTTTTTGTGAATGAACAGTGCGTGTTGGAATCTATTTCAAGATGGAAACCAGAATATAAACTTTTATGTGAAGGTTGTTCTGAAAACTCACGTATTATAGACCACAATGATTGTATTACTGCGGATTATGAAATGATGTGATTTAATGCATGGCGTGTTATGGTACAATGGGATACTTTTGATGAACTGTATGAAATCTTTTCATCATATCACGACATTGAAATAGATGATTGGACCTTTATTTATGTGTTATATAATATTTTATTAAACAAAAATTATGTCGATTTAATCACAGAGCTTTTCTTAGAAAAAGATTTTACTTACAATTGTTATAATTTTTAATTTGTTTTATGTATAAGTGAAATAAGAAAACGAAGTAAAAGTTACACAATGTAAATACAATAAATTTTGTATTGTAAAATACTTATTATAATTTGAAACTTAGAAAAATTTTAGAATGATGAAATTGTTTACATGTACATGATTTTAAAATTAAAACAGAATATAACATTACATATTTATTTATATTATATAATTTAATTTATATGTAATCAGTTTTAAATTATGTGAAAAATAAAAATATTATTTCTGTAAAAGTATTTTTGTTATTTTCATTTATTTTTAATATATTTAGTTTGTAATTTTGTACACACAAATAGTTTGTAATGTTATGAGCAAACGTATTTAGTTGTAATTTTGCACACATTGGAATTTATTTTGTAATGTTTACATACATGTTTTTATTTTATAATTGTGCATAAAATCGAATTACATCGAATTACATAAAATCGAATTACGAATTAGAAATAATGTTTAGTTTATTTTAATAAAATAAGTTAGATTCTAGTTTATATTATAAATTTAATATGATAACAAAAAATTTTAACATTGAGTTTGTTGTTTAGTATACGCAAATATTGTTAGTACATGTTTTTTTACAATGACTTTTTAATTAAGCAAGAGAATAAATGAAAAATAAGAAACAATGTTTACAAAAAGTTTACGGAAAACTGTATTATGAACTTTTATCGGTTTATGCTATTGATATTTTCGTTAACAGTTTATTTTGATATTTCCCTAAAAGAATAACAGTAGTGAAAAAAAGATTTTTTAGTAAACATGTACTACAAAGGCAATAAGTTAAAAAGTTGAAATCGTAAACTACATAATAATAAAAATACTAAGAAAAGTATATTGAAACATAAAAGATAAAATATGTACACATAGATATATACAGCTAGTAATAAATATAATATTGTATAATGAAAAACAAAAATAACGAAAAGTGTAAAATAGAAACCGTCAAGTGAAAAGCTTACAGAATTAACAAGGTTTTAATTAAGCGAGCAAACAAAATAGCTACTTAAAAAAGTTATAATAGATACACTCACAAAATAAATAACGAGCTTCTAATGAAGCGATCAACAAAAAAAACTTACATACATACATATATAATTGAGTAATAGAAATAATGGAAAGAAATTTAAGAACTACGTATGTATATACAAATTAGTAATAGGGAAACTTAAATTACAAAGTTTTAAAATAGGTTTACACACATATTTAACAATGAGCTTTTCTTTAATACTCGCAAATATTGTTTGTACATATTTTTTACACCGAACGTGTAATGAAGTAAAACAATGAAAAAAACAGATGCGTACCATTAAAAATTACGTTTGCACAGCAAACGAATCAAAAAATATCATAATAACAAAATTTTGAGAGCTTTTAACAAATTTTTATAAACTTTATATATTTAACAACGAGCTTATGTAAGAAATGAACGAATAAGTATACGAGTTTGCACAGGAATTTTTATATTTTTGGAATCAATTTTAACAAGAAGTTTGCACCGCAAACGATCCAAGTATAATTTCTTTGGAAGCGATCCCTTAAAAATTAAGAGTATGCAATGCATACGATTTAACGCTTATACAATAATTAAAATATATAGTAAATTAAAATAATTACTTTAAACTATAGTAAATAATATAGTAATATAAATATTGACAAAAGTATATTCAAAATATTCACATAGGTACACATGCAATTAGTAAAACATATAGTAATGTATACTGAAAAAAGCAGTATAAAAAGTGTAAAATTGCAAACATTATCTGTTGGCACATACATACATATACAATTTTAGTGTATTAAAAAAGAATATAAATACTTTAAAGTTAGAATATAAGAATTGCAAATACGCACAAAATTATAATGAAAAGTGTGTGTTCTTACAACTTTTCATAGAAAAAAGAATATATAAAAAATATTTAAAATATAATAATATAGCATTAATTGTGAACATTTACTGTATAGTACTGAAAAAAAACAGAAAGTTAATTTTAAAAAATAGTTACAAAATTTTAAATATGATTATACTTTAAATTGTGTTTAAAAACATTATATTATTTGTTGAATTATAGTTTATGTGTTTTGTTAACAAAAATAAACTGAGTTTCTAATCAAGTGAACGAATAAAATCGCAACAATGTTTTTGCATGAGTATTATTCAAAATAATATGAAATAATAATAAGAAGAAATGATTGAATAAAAAAATTAAGTTCCTTCAAAATTTAAATTTAGTCACACTCTATGAGTGTTTTGTTAAAAGAAAATAAGCAGAGCTTGCACAAAAATTTCTAGCAAGTTATTTAGAACTTTAAATTTTTAGTATTTTTGGAATAAATTTTAACGAGTTTGCACGGCAAATGATGCTACTAAAATTTGTATGGAAGCAACTTATTTTTAAGTTTGAAATTTTTAGTATTTTCGGAATGTGAATTCACTGAGCTTCCTATGGAAGCGATCCATTAAAAATTAGGAGTATGTATAAGAAACAGTTTATTTTCAAGTTTACATTGAACAATGTTAACAAAAAATAAGCTAAGCTTCTAATGAAGCGAACGAATAAAATAATTGCAACTATGTTACTTTGAGTTTCTATCGGAATTATTTGTAGGTTGACACAAATTTTAATATTTTCAAATTAATTTTAACAAGGAGTTTTCACCGCAAACGATCCAAGTAAAATTTCTATAAAAGCAAACCAATAAATAAATAAACGAGTTTGCACAGCAATTTAAATACGATCACACTCTATGAGTGTTCTGTTTAAAAAAGATAAGCACCTAAAATTGTTTCAAGTGTTACACACTTTTATACTGCACTTACAAATTATTGGAGTAAATTACGTCACATTATGTAATATTACTGTTACTAATTTTAAATATTTTAAAGCAACTGCGTACGAGACTACAAACTAATTGCTTTTGGGTACAAGATTATAAAACTAAATGCATTTGGGAACGAGATTACAAAACTAAATGCCTTTGGGTACGAGATTAAATTTCACGCAACAAATTGCGTTACATCCTATACAACTAGTAGTGTTATACTCTGTGTTGATATTATAATTAATTTCGTTATAAAATTACAATTATTGAAAAGTAAACGTACATCTTTACTAATGTTTAAAGTTATATTTACCAAACGTGTACAGGAATTGTGGATACATTCTTATGTCCATCTTTGGTTAAGCTCGGCAATTTTCAGAACCATTCGTATGGTACATTTACCAACATGTCCAAAATTCTGGATAAACTCTTATGTTGATCTTCGGTTAGGTTCGGCAATTGTCGGAAAACTTCGGCAATCTTTGGAAATCTTTGGAAATCTTCGTGTTAACTTCTTCAAATTTCCAATTATTGGTGTTCATAATAATATAATACAATATTTTAAAAATAACGTTTACTACGTTGATTCTAAATATTTCAAAGTTATACATTCCAATTAATATTATATGTCATATACAAATATTATAAACTTTATTACATATACTACATATCATTAATGCAAAGAAAACACAATAAAATCCATTATAATAACCGCCATGTTTTTTTCTTTAAACAACGCCATCTGTGCAAACAACATTAACATTAGTGTGTATAAGACTGTGCGTGTGTACATGTACCATAGCAAGTTACCGAGTGTTGTTTGTTTTTATAACTGACAATATCCCGCGCAGTTTCCGGGCGGCAATATTTTACGCGTCCCGCGTCGCGAAAACCTTTTTCAGGGCGCAAATACCACGCGGCGTGCACCGGTAGCGGTATAAAGGCGCGAAAATGGTGTTTATTTTAGAAATATCATTCATTATACTCATTCATGTAAAAATATATATTCCAATAAGCATATTTCCAAAGTTTCAAAGAAATCGACGCCTTATTGTTTATGAAAATTAATTAAATATTTATTTTCTATTTACAATGTTCTAACTTGTATAGTAGTGTTCCTTAGGGCGTAAGCTTCAAGAAAATACCTTTCTTTTGTTTCTACTATTAACAGTTTGACTTAAAAAGCAAAAAACGTAATGCCACAAAAGACTTTCCAACTCGCCCTTGTAACACTCCGAAAAAAAATGTTCAAGTTCATCGGGTAAGGTGTCTTTCTATATAGTTTTTGATCTAACAAATCGATTTCTGTAGTGCATTTTGTCCTACGATCAACAGTTTAGGAGTTACGCCCATTTAAAATTATCAAATTTTTATTTTAAAGTTACATTGTTCTAACCTGTATAGTAGTGTTCCTTAGGTCGTAAGCTTCAAAAAATACCTTTCTTTTGATTTTACAACCAATAGTTTGCCTTAAAAAGCCAAAAACGTAATGCCACAATACACTTTCCAACTCGCCCTTGTAACACTCCGAAAAAAAATGTTCAAGTTTATCGTGTAGGGTCTCTTTCTATATAGTTTTTGACCTTACAAATCGATTTCTGTAGTCCATTTTGTCCTACGATAATTAGTTTAGGAGTTATGATCATTTAAATTTATTATACGGAAAAATCTTAGTCTTTTTCCATCAGCGCCACCTATATAGCAACAAATGTCAGTACTGTACAGGCTTTTGTGCGTTTAACATCAAAAGTTACCGGCCTAGTTTTATTTCTAGAAACGGCAATACCTCATACGTTTACCGACAAAAATATTTTGTCGCTTCTCGTGTTTTTTTCCCGCCATATTTTATTTGTTCCTAGACAGTTCCCGTACGTGCTTCAAACATGGAAGAGGACATTTTCTCTTAGGTAAGTAAAAATGTTTTAAAATTTGTATAATCTCCATGTGCTTTCCAGTAACCACCATAACAGTATAGTGCAACATTACATAGGCAAATATTATACTCAAAACCTAATTTTTTCCCCTTTCAAATGGCAAAAAATATCTTTAAACTAACGCTAAATAGCTAAAAATATAATCACTCAAAAGCATTTACATATTCACTTACAATCTCAATTTACTCTTAATAAGCCGCCCACATAATCATATTCTGTATACGCCACTGTTTTCAACAAACAAATCATTCCTTTTCGTTAATTGAACTCAATCATTTGCTATTCGTTTTTTAAAAATATATATCTTAAACTTTTCTCTTAGTTTACAAAACTTGTGCAAATTTAGTGTCCAAAAACAAGTTTTCTTCCTTCCTTTGGAATGTCATAAAGGAACCATTAAAGACCGCTTCAAGCATGGGTAGCAAGTATGCTCATTGACGCTAACGCTGTCTTCCCCCACCCCTCTCTCACACGCACAAACACACACCAACGCGTTTATGCATCCTTGTGGGCATTCTCACACACACCAATACAAACACAAAAATACATTCTCTTTCTCCCGCCTCTCTCTCTCTCTTTCCTTCAAACTAGCAACACAAATTTGCCCGCGCGCTTCTGTCCGCTCCTACTGTAGCCTACAGTCAAACAAACTTTTTTCTTTTTTTCCTCTCTCTCGCTCGCGCTCTCTCTTGGTTTCCATATTCCTTTACAGTGCTAGGTAACCTATTTGTCCCATTACAATGTTTAATCACGCATTTTAAACGGCATCTTTTACACCTACCAAACAAGTGTTTATATATATATATTCTCTCGAGCGTTTTTTCTGTGTTAACTCACACACAAATCCTATAAAACTCTCCAGGAAATACATGGCATTTCCGCTTCCTCTATTTCAATCTTAAAATCGCGGCAATGAAATTTCAATGTCTTTTTCGTTCATAACAACGCTTACAAAAGCTTTTCATTGAATTTTATTCTTACCCAACTGGTTCCAGGTTCTACTTTGTGCGACATTCATTCTAATATTACCCATTCATTTTCGTTTATGTAATGAGTTTCACTAGTGAAAAATGTTCATAGTATTTCCTTTTTTAACTACATTACATATTCAGTGGAGTCTTCTACAGTTAATGATTTTTGGTTTAAATATATATATATATGTTTATCTAATAAGAGAGTACCCTTACATAATATACTTGGTAATGTCTATTTAATTAAAATTTGTATACAAAACAAAGAGTAAAAAATTCATTTCAGTTTCTTTTTATGAGATATTTTTGAAATCAATCCATTAAAATACAACATTCGAGGGAATATGCAAATAATCCCTAAAACTGTGGGACGTAAAACCTATTCAAAAAATCCCATGGAATTCATGAGTTATCTAACAGAAATTTAAAGCCTAACAGCCTTACATTTTTTACTAACCCTCAAAAATTTTCATGGAACAAAAATCAAAGAAACCCTATAGCCAAACAAATAATGATTTTAAGAAAATATTGCACTTAAAAAGAAGTTGGTCTCAATCTTCAATCCTTCTTGAATCAGGATCAAAATACTTTAGCAATACGCAAGTTATAAAGCTTCAAGAGTGTTTTTAAGGGGACAAATAAAATGTATATAACAACAACCAAAATTATTTTAAAACGGGTAGCAGAGAAGAGATGAGTTTTATCTATCTTTCTTTTTGTTAATAATATTATTTTGATTGCATATAGTTTACGAAAAATTGTATTTTTTTCTTCGTATTAGTATAAAAGGAAAAGGTGGAATGAAAGCAAGGAATAGGAAGAATAAGATAAGCATAATTTTAAATACAGATGAGTCAAAATCATAAAGCGTAAAAAATTATTTTCCAGGTTTGTCAAATGGCTGAATACCTAAATAATAGTAATAATAATAATAATAATAATAATAATAATAATAATAATAAATATTTAGATAACTGAATTCTTAGTTGGATTCCAGCTCACATTACCTAAAATTTGTCTTTTATTCATACATTTTCTAATTTAATTAGCGTTTTTCCAAGTTCAGAAAGCATCTTTAACCATCAACTGGAAATTACTTACAAAATTATATTTTCAGCATTCTTCTTTTTATAAGGTTTCTATAGACTTTTTTTCCCTGTAATTTTAGCAGCAAAACATTCTTAAATTTTGGTGAAACTAATATCTTTCGCTGGGTCTTTCATAAAAAAATATACATTACCTTACTCCACTGCATTTGTTCGTTCCAGTCTTTCTACAATCCAAAGGAAAACTGAAAAAGAAAACCATAAAAAATATGGTCGCTATAAAGCTTTCCAACCAACCAACATTAAAACTTGATTTTTCAAAGTTCAAATTACCTAAAGTAAACACATCGGAATTAATAAAACACACAAATTATATTCTTTAATCTAATTTTCTTTTTATTTTTATTTTTTCATATAATTACAAGTTTTTTCTTTCTTTTTCTACAGTTTTCGTTTCTTTAATTTTAGTTTTTCCATTGCCTCCACTCTTTTGACAGCAAGTATTAAGAGTTTTTCTGTTTCCCCATTTAGGGGAAACAATGCCCAAAGATAATCTTCTTCTTGCTTCATTTCTTTCTTTTTTTCTTCTTTTTCTCCTCCCTTTCTTTTTTCTGATTTGCTCTCTTCATTTCCAACTTACAATAGAATCCCATCTAATTCATTAAATGATTGAAAAATATCAAAGAATGTACATGGTCGTGATCCCTCCATCCTGCAACAAAACAAAAATAACAATTATAAATATCAAATAATACTATAAAATTTCACAGGTTATATTTAAGCAATTGTGCTCTTAAAAATATAATAAAAATATGTATGACCTTATTTTTTATGTCTCTCAATAATTCATCCAATCAATTATATAACTATCAGTATCAATTTACGGTTTTATTCTCAAAATAAATAGCTACTGTACATTGAATACTTAGTTATCAGTCTTATAGTTATTCGCTTAGCGCCTATAATTTGATCTGCCAAAGTTATTTCATTATTTAAATATTAGTTCTTAAAAACTTGGATTTTCAATACAAATAATGACTCTAATTATTTTTTATTTTTTCTCTTCTAAACAAGCTGCTATTATTTATTTATTTATTTCCCACCAGTAAAAACTCTGAGGAGCTAAGCTCCCTAAATCATGTTTATAACGTAATTTACCTATATTTCCAACAAAAGTAATATTTCCTTCCTTCCTTCAATCATAAACAAACTAATTTTTTTCTGCAATTTTTACCTTAGTTTTAAAAGTAACCTACATATAACTCTCGACAAGGCCTTAAAAATCACCAACCTCAAACATATTCTAACAGAATTACTTTGTAACCCTCCCAACAAAAAATTTCTATGTGACTCCCTAGATGCCCAAAATATCAAATAGCATAAGTCCTTATTACTATTGTATGGACATATTCGTATCAACTAACTTTTTCACATCATTTATATGAAATTCCATAATAAATAATACAAAAATTAAGCAACAGTTTTTCCTACGAAACATTCCTATTTACAATACTAGCAAGGCAATATTCAATTATCATAACGTTTTTATTTTACTTTTCCTACACAAATCCTAAACTAAAAAGTCAAAATATTCAGTTACTAAATTAATTTCCTCTAGTACATTTGTTCCATAGTTCTGTTCTTTGGCTAAGTAACCTTATAATAAACAATATTATGTTCATAAATTTTTCGCAATTTTTCCGTTTCCTTCCTAGGCAAATATTATACTCAAAACCTAATTTTTCCCTTTTCAAATGGCAAAAATTTCTTTAAACTAATGCTAAATAGCTAAAAATATAATCACTCAAAAGCATTTACATATTCACTTACAATCTCAATTTACTCTTAATAAGCCGCCCACATAATCATATTCTGTATACACCACTGTTCTCAACAAACAAATCATTCCTTTTCGTTAATTGAACTCAATCATTTGCTATTCGTTTTTTAAAAATATACATCTTAAACTTTTCTCTTAGTTTACAAAACTTGTGCAAATTTAGTGTCCAAAAACAAGTTTTCTTCCTTCCTTTGGAATGTCATAAAGGAACCATTAAAGACCGCTTCAAGCATGGGTAGCAAGTATGCTCATTGACGCTAACGCTGTTTTCCCCCACCTCTCTCTCACACGCACAAACACACACCAACGCGTTTATGCACCCTTGCGGGCATTCTCTCACACACCAATACAAATACAAAAATACATTCTCTCTCTCCCGCCTCTCTCTCTTTCCTTCAAACTAGCAACACAAATTTGCCCGCGCGCTTCTGTCCGCTCCTACTGTAGCCTACAGTCAAACAAACTTTTTTCTTTTTTTCCTCTCTCTCGCTCGCGCTCTCTCTTGGTTTCCATATTTCTTTACAGTGCTAGGTAACCTATTTGTCCCATTACAATGTTTATTCACGCATTTTAAACGGCATCTTTTACACCTACCAAACAAGTGTTTATATATATATATTCTCTCGAGCGTTTTTTCTGTGTTAACTCACACACAAATCCTATAAAACTCTCCAGGAAATACATGGCATTTCCGCTTCCTCTATTTCAATCTTAAAATCGCGACAATGAAATTTCAATGTCTTTTTCGTTCATAACAACGTTTATATCCTAGTTCTCCAATAAATAAAAGCAAAACAACTCATTTTAATTCATATAAATACATTTAAAATCGCAGTTCAATATTTTTATCATATTTGTTTATATAAATGGTAGATTTTAACTCACCTTTACTTCCAGTAATTCCAAATTTATTCTCCAAATAACACACTCACACGAAAATACACAAGCCAAGTTTCCACAACGCCAAAAGCACAGTATTTAATTTCATCTCATTTCAAACTCCTGTATATATATAGATTAAGCTCCGTGCTTTCATGCACATACAAACACATCTGTTTTTCGCCCTTCCGTTTTTCACAAAACAAGTACAATAGCTATTCTTAAAAGTTAACAAGAATCTTTTCCACAAAATGGTTTTTCTTTCTTTCTTTTTCCTAGTATCAATGTAGGTAGCATGCTATATGGCGCATTTATCTGTCTAACAACTCAAAAGATCTTTTTTCTAAAAAGGATTACATGCAAGTCAGAAATACAGGTGGACGAAACTAACATAACGTGGTCTCCACCCCTAACAATAAATGCCACATACGTTTTCTCATTTTATTCTCTTCGGTATGTGGGTTTCGCTTTCCATTGCAATAGCTTTCACAAGTGACATCTGCATGCTAAATGTCACATTTATTTATCTAACAAGTCAAAAAATCTTTTTTCAACTATTTCCATTCTTTGTTTTCTAAAAAGGGTCACAAATACAGGTGCACTCAACTAACATAACGTTCTCTCCACCCCCTACCAACAAATGTCACATACATTTTCTCATTTTATTCTGTTCGGTATGTGGGTTTCGCTTTCCAATGCAGTAATTTTCACAAGTGACATCTAACATTTCCAAGGTGTTTCTAAAAATCGCTGTCCTTCACAATAATGAGTGATATTTTCTTTTTTAAACTTCACATCTTTTCATTCTCCATAAGGTACAAGTCACAAACCCAATTTTAAAAAAGCGGTCCTTTACTCAATAAAGGACATTACGCTTCGCCTCCCGATCCTATGTGTCGTCCAACAGTATGTGGGTTTCGATTTCCATTACAATAATTTTCACAAAGTGACATGTAACATTTCCAAGGTGTTTCTAAAAAATCTCTGTCCTTCACAATAATGAGTGCTATTTCTTTCTTAAACTTCACATATTTTCATTCTCCATGGGGTACAACTCCCAATCCCAATTAAAAGCGGTTCTTTACTCAAAAAAGGACATTACAGTTCACCTCCCCAACAAACTGGAACACCCACATTCAAGCATCTGGATGTCTTTCCTTTTAACAATTGTTCTTTATCTACATTTGTGCTGTTTCTAAATACATGTAACTAAGTTATGTGACATGTTCAAAATATTCTTTTCTGACTTCCTACGGTACAGCATTCACCAAAAAACTATCTATCAGTTTCAAGTGTCAGTATCTTCTTTTCTTTTAATGACACAAGGATGAAATTATGTGACAGTTACACATTGGGTCTCTGTTACGAATTCTAACCTTTCCCATTGTTTTAACAAAGGTATCCTGTCGTTAGGAATGTGGACATATTCCTATATCCCTACTGTGCTGTGTCGAGAGAAGCACTTCTTGGCTTTTACTACGGTAAGTTTCATTCATTAATTAACTTCAGCATAATACATTGTGGATCTGCTGAAAATAGTTTAAGCACTTTCTGATTGCAAAAGAAAGCGATTAGAATAATTTTTGATTACTCACAAAATCGACATGTAAAAATATTTTCATAGAAGCAAAAAATTTAACTATGGCCAGCTTATACATATACTTGTATAAATCTATGCTTTTTACTGTGTAAAACAGGCATCTTTTTATCTTTAACAAAAATGTTCATAGCCATAATCAAAAACCCTAGCTCTTCCGCACAAGCCTTCGGCACGTTGTACCTTATATGTTAAATTCGTGCTTAATTAAAAGCTTGATTGTTTGTACTTAGTAAATCTATCTTGCGTTCGCCAACAAACCACCCTATTCATAATTATTAAAGGATTTTCTTATACAGACTTGCGATAACACATGTAGTGGCATCTAATAGAGTCAGACAACGCAGATATCAAAATCTACCAGTGTGATTATTTATGATTAGGGTTACCGTAAAGGACAGACACGTTAGCTATTGATTATTAGGTATAAAACTCGATTCAGGTTGCACTAGGAACCAATGGATCTGAAACACAACTCTCCTGTCACTTCGCCTTTCCAACGAATAGCTCACTTGGCTCACGGAATCATGATCTCAAAGTATTTACGTCAGAGGAAAACATTCTCCAGTGCAGATGCGTAGGCAATCTAGCTCTATTCACTGCAATCTAATTTTGTATTCTGCATCTAGCACTGTAATCTAGCTCTGTATTCACTTGTTCGACATAGTTGCGCGCCTAATCGACTCTCCGCAGTTGCTACTAAATCCAGGCGACTACGTCGAACCCTTTCTGTGGATTCTGTTTATTTCCACCAAAATTGAAGGCTAGTTATCAACTTGCTCTCCTTTGATCGATCCGAAATCGACGAGCGATTTCAATTCAAAGATATCCAACATGAGGCTACTGTAACAATATGTTGTGTTATTTCAGGATAATTACAAGATGAAATTAAAATAGCAATAAGAAACGAAAAAAAAAAAAAGGATGTAGGAAAAGGGAATGGGCTTTGAGAAAAAATATTAAAAGCATTATATATTTGAATTAAGGAAATTTCAAAAGAGTACTCAAAACAACCGCAAAATATATCAACTCATTAGTTAAGAACTATTGCATACTAAATGCGGTTTGGTCCCTATCTTTCATCTGCCATGTTTCCGATACCACTTTGCAATTATTACAATCTCAGTATGAAACATTTTGTGGAAGTGATATAGGGCTCAAATTGAGATAAGCATATTATTAAAAGAAAAAAAATACGAATAAAATCTATTACTTCTTAAAGAAAGAACAATAAGAAACGAGAAAACAATTATGCAATAGGCATATCTATGAATATAGCACATGAGTATAAAGAGAATGGGGTGACTTGGTAAAATATTAGAAGAGAAGGGGGTGACTTGGTGAATGGTAAAATATTTTCACAAGACTTTTTACTGTAATTAGTACTCGAGTGGCTTCTGGAGTGTTATTTGCTTGGATCTTTGTGTCGCTGAGTATGCCAAAAATGTTACGGCTTTAAAATGTTATTTTTCATTTCTTCTATTACTGAGCTCGGTTAGTTTAATAGTTTACGTTATGTTTCTCAGTTACTAGTTAGGTTAGGTTAGTTTAGCCTATGAATTACACAAAAAGTCTCCGATTCATCATTTCTTTCTGTAAATTTTGTGTATTTTTCATATTTTTTGACCTACTTCCCAACATTTAATCCTTTTCTTGGTGAATGCTGTTGTTCCACACAGACTTAAATATCTGGAAATGTACATCTTAACGATCAGTTCACCAAAAATTGCTTAGCAACCTGTGCTAAATGGTTACTACAAGCCATATTTATATCCAGTGTTTCTTTCAGAAACAATGTTCCGGGGAGGCACACTTAGTATTCCGGGGGAGCACTACTGGTACTATTCTATTTATTGTTATGGTATAGGCGTATTATTTTGGTCTACTCCGGGGGGAGGCACTCTCAGAGCTCTGGAGGCAAAAACAGGCTTGAAAGAAACACTGTTTACATCTACGTATGTTTCGGTTTCAGGGCAAAGCTAGTGACGATGAGACAGTGCTGGATACATAAGGAACTTACTTATTAAGATGGCAAACATGTAAAGTATATATCAACATAGATACAGCAACAACTTGTATGTAAAATGTATTGCATTTAGTGTCAAACGTCTTGAAGGAGAATCTACCATTTCACTTTCAGCACACCAATGCTATGTCATTGTGTACAATAAGATGTTTTCAATCTCCAAATTATTTCTCCTAATTATCTATGAGAATAGCGAGTGCAGTAACATAAGATCACACATATATGTTTCTATTATTATCATTTCAATATGGAAAGATTTGAAAATAAAATCCATTTCTACTCATTAAGTTGTACACATACATGTCTTAACCTGGGTATAATCTAAATTATCTAATAGAATTATCGGATTGAGTAGTATAGCCCGCTCCCACAGTGATTTTTAACGAATCATAGTGATTCTAAGGATTGATATTAATTCATAATGAATCGGAATCTCATGTTATAAAGATTTAAGATGTAAATCTTGTAGTAAGGAAACTTTAGTATAAGTAGTAGTAGTAGTAGTAGTAGTAGTAGTAGTAGTAGTAGTAGCAATAGTAGTAGTAGTAGTAGTAGTAGTTTGTAGCAATAGTAGTAGTAGTAGGAACGGGTTAGAAGCCCCGCAGGGGTTGGTTGGGTTCTGTTCTCGATATAAGTAGTAGTCAGGAGCGGATCAAGGACCGACTTCTGGGGGGGCGATGGGTTGTCATACTGCTACTTTTAAGGGCTCCAAACTTTGGGATGGGTTTTATTTATGTATATAAAATAAGAAAGTTTCCTCTTTTGGGGGGGCGATCGCCCCGATCGCCCCCCCTGGATCCGCCCCTGGTAGTAGTAGTAGTAGTAGTAGTAGTAGTAGTACCTAGTAATAATAATAATAATAATAATAATAATAATAATAATAATAATAATAATAATAATAGTGCCTAGTAGTAGTAGTAGTTAGTAATAGCAGCAGCAGCAGTAGTAGTAGGGACTCTTCCAGTTCCAGTGACAATGGACTGGGGGGAGCGGACCATACACAAGCCGGCTTATCATTACAAAATTGAAAAATAAAGTTTGTTTCTCAATTACAAATCGTCAATGTGCACGAATTGTCAATATTTATGGAGTTTCACCTTGATGGTATAATATGACGTGAAGTAATTGTCTGTTTCATGAAACCAAACTATATTTTTTCAGTATATGGTCACCACACCTAAACCACACATTTTCCAAACATTTATTTTGGCGCACTCATTTTTATAAAATTATTTTTATGTAACTGTATACAATCTCCTTAGTTTCAAAATGAGCTATTTTCAAAGCATTCGCATTCTACTTTTCATCTGGCGATAAGTGATGTGTTTTCACTGGGCAACGTAATTGTCTCGCTGAGCGATCTGAACGAATCAACCACAGAAAATATAACCCGTTTTTTAATTCAGTTGCCAGTCTATTCCTCGCCTTCGACAGCAGGCAATTCAGTCGAAGTCCTTTTTACACAGTGACTAGGTAGAATGTGATGCCAGTTCTACTAAATTGACCACAAATCGACTAAGTGAAAAAGCCCCTTTCCTTACTTGTTTCCTGTAAGCTTACCTGTGTGTGTGTGTGTGTGTGTGTGTGTGCGTTTTTTAAAGTTTAATGTCCTATACTTACTCACCGAGGCTAGGAAAGCTTTGAAATCTGAGAGTCAGGAGTGAGCGTTCTACCACTGAGCCATAGCTCACACGTGCCATCTTTAAATTAATGATATTATTGGTTTGCTTGTCATGATGGACGTAAATGTCTATCACACGTAAACTATTATGTCCTGTGAACCTTTTTAACTATTAATTTTGCTCGGCAGAATACACATTCTTATTTGAAATTAATAATACTTGTTTGTATATAAATAATTTTCATTGGAAGCAAAACATGTAATTTAAATCGTAGATAATTTTTATGGGAATTGATTTTTAAGTTTCATTATATACATGATTTTACATTAAGATGCTTTTTGAATCATGATATCCAATATATTTCAATCAAAAAATTTCTTGTACGCCTTATATCTGGAGAACTACATATAATGAGCCAAACACAATTTTTCACGTAATTCAGTATGACGTGCGTATTCCGTAGAAAATACCAAAACTCGATTCACTCAAAAATGTTGTGAATCCTGATCCGGGTCTAGGTCAAAACCCCCACACTCAAGAAATGTCAAAACGCCCACACAAACGGTCATAACCCCCATACAAATGGACAAATCTCCCAAATATACGAACGGTCATAACCCCCACAGCCAAACTCCCACACTCAAGAAATGTCAAAACGCCCACACGATCGGTCATAACCCCCACACAAATGGACAAATCTTCCAAACGCACGAACGGTCAAAACCCCCACACTCAGAAATATCAAAACGCCCACAAAATCGGTCAAAACTCCCACAAAAATGGACAAAACAGCCACACATAGCAACGGTCATAATCCCCACATAAATGGACAAAAACCCCACACAAATGGTCAAAACTCCCACATGCAGAAATTGTCACAACTGCCACACAAATGGACAAATCCCCCACACTCTGAAATGATCGTGATTGCACGTCTTTGTTGCGGCTCTTTATGACGCCCACTTTAGTGTTTCTGTCATTAGAAAACAGTGCAAGAAGAACAGTTGCAACATCAGTTTAAGTGGAAAAAAATGTTATTAAAAGTACAAGGGCAAGACATGCAAGCAGGATCATTTCAGAGTGTGGGAGATTTGTCCGATTGTGTGGGGGGTTTTGTCCATTTGTGTGGCAGTTGTGACAATTTCTGCATGTGGGAGTTTTGTCCATTTGTGTGGGGGTTTTGACCATTTATGTGGGGATTGTGACCGTTGCTATGTGTGGCTGTTTTGTCCATTTGTGTGGGAGTTATGACCGTTGGAGGTTATGACCGATTACCAGTGTGGGGGTTTTGGCTGTGGGGGTTATGACCGTTCGTGTATTTGGGAGATTTGTCCATTTGTGTGGGGATTATGACCGATCGTGTGGGCGTTTTGACATTTCTTGAGTGTGGGTGTTTTGGCTGTGGGAGTTTTGACCGGTTCTCCCTGACCAAAAACTAATTCTTGACCAAGATAGCAATCTTTTGATCCAGTTTTTGGATCATTGCTAAAAATATTGTTACTTGCTTTCTTCGATGCTTCACTGGCTGCAAGCTACATTATCTTTTATTATTTTAATATAATTAAAAATAACTATATAAATGTATAAAATATTTTCAAGTTATTATTTTTATATTATGGGGGTGACGTAGGTAGAGCCTTTTGACACCATAGATTGAATCAAGTTGTTATAATAATAGGGTCTTATAATAGCAGAAGAAACCCTATAGTTCAGAATATTAATGTGGTATATCCAGGTATGAATTCCCGCCATTCACAATATTATTTACAATATACAGTATTATATTTAGATATGACCTATTAATACGTTTTCTGTTTCATAATTCTGTTGTATAGTTTTATATGATAATGGAAATATATTTGTTATATAGATCTCATTCCTGCAAACATACATACATTCGACCAACGCATTAATAGGCAAGAATTTGACTCTAATAGGCAGTGGCGTATTTACGATTTTGTTTCGGGAGGGGCCTTGCTAACTTTCGGGGGGGGGCTTTGCCTGAAAATGTGAAAATTCTGCAAGATATTCATATACTTTACTATAGTAAGATTTCGGGGGGGCTTAAGCCCGGAAGCCCCCTAAATACGCCACTGCTAATAGGTATCAGCCAGCGTCTTTTATTGTCAACCTTTCGAAACGTCTTGGTTTCAGGTCAGCATTCAATGATAAGCACAATCCTTTCTGGGAACTTTAACTCATTTTTCCCCTCAATTTTTATGGTTACTAATTTTTAAAAATGATCGAAATTAATTTCTTCTCGTGTTCTATAATCCAAAGTGATCCCTCTAATTTTATACACATAATCTATTTTACCCGCCCGAATTTCCTTTAATCTATCCAAGTAATTATAAGAAGATAATTCCCCAATAAACATATATATATATATATATATATATATATATATATATATATATATATATATATATATATATATATATATATATATATATATTTCCCATCTTTTTGGAACTTAAATATTATTTTTCCCAGGTAGGATCCAGTTGTAAGCCTGGGTTTTTCGTTGCGTCGTCGGACAAACATAATACCGTCTGTGTCACAGTATTGTACGTTGGCTGCTCTAGCAGTCCAAAGTTAATCATGAAGTCGAAGCCTTGCTCATGACGTAATAAACGCAGTAAGCACGGCATTTGAGAACTTCCACTCATTAGTTTCGTTTTCACCTAATAATAATTCTTTTTTTTTCATTCTTCAATTTGTACACAAAATTTGAAAAGAATATTAAAATAAACAAACAACCAGTTATATTTATGATATTTAAATATACTGTAATTGAATGTGTTTCGTAACTTTAAAATTAGAGTGTATGCTATGTTTCTTGAATTTAAATTTGTCAATTTTAGAAACATAAATTAACACCAAGATATGTAAAGTAATGAAGAAGGATAACTGTCATTAACTTGAATAGATTGTATCTTTCGGTAGTAATAAAAGAAGAAGTGAGATGCATCTTTCTATTTTCTTTTACACAAACATACAAGAAATACTAGAAAACATTTACATACTGAATTTTAATAAAACATTTGCACGGAGGGAGACCTCCTGTCATGTGAATTCTTCGTCTATTGGTTTCCTTTATATTACAAAATTAAAGGTTTTAACTTACGGGATTAATTGAGAAGGTAAAACAGCCTTTTCCAACATCGTTGTTGAATAGTGATATGACTTTGAGTCCTTCTGAGAAACAATACCAATCCGAACGAGCCTCAGTCAGTTTTTCCTTTTCTTTGTTTATCTTGCTACCCGTTTATATATCTTGTTTGGCCTTTCACAATATTATATAGTTCTGTTGTATCTACTGTTTTTATTCTTGAATTTGTTTTTGTTTTTGACTTTCAATATTCTTTCTAGTCTTTGCTTCCTGGAAAGTGAAAAATGCAGGTTTTCCAGGAAGCATTCCTTAAACTTATTTTTACAATTGTGTACTAAAAATGTTTAATACACATCCAATAGTCCAAAATCATATCACAATTGCGTGTTGGTTACTCTAAAAGAAGCAAATTAGAAAATTAATTGATTTTTCAAGTTAACGGTTGTTGGTTGTTTTACAGTTTCTTCTTCACTCGAAATTAGCAAATGTATCATTTTCCTATTTCTATCTACTCATACATTAATTTCAGAAGAGTATTCATTATAATAGGGTTTATTACATTGATTACAAGAGTTTTCGCTTCCATTCATGAAATGAAAATGAACTCTTTCAGTTTTACGTCCCTCGTTTGTGCCGTTTAGGCTAATGGACATATTGATGATGAGAATGAATGGAATAGCGGAATGAAGAAAAAGCGGATAACCTCGCATTCAGAAAATAGAAACGGAAAGAGTTTTCAAGTGTATGAAATACATTTAGCATATTTACTCCCACTTCCGTTCGTAATATCTTTAATTGCGTGTATACTGTGGTTAGCGTTCTTGATTCGCAATATGGCTTGAATCTCATTGCCGATAGCACTGATTGAGAATCCCTACTTCAAACTACAATTTCTAGATGCTTAATAATAATAATAATAATAATAATAATAATAATAATAATAATAATAATAATAATAATAATAATAATAATAATAATAATAATAATAATAATAACTCCAGATATTTAGTTATTATTCTAAAAATGTTTCCTGCCTACCAACTAGCTTCTGTGTAGCTGGGTGATTCCACGAAAAAGGGAAATTTTCTGTCACGGGCATTTCTTCAAACTACTACAAGAAAGAATCACCTCATTTTTATTTTGTTCGGTAGTAACCGTCACAAAGTAGATATGCCATGTATAACAGTTTGCAAATATAACACGAAACATACGTAAAAAAATAATTATTACCCAATTTCTCAACACCGTGGTCTGTCACAGACTACAGTTGACTGATTTTAATCAATAAATTACAACTGAAGTCGCAAATCAAACATCATTGAATGGTAATTAAATGGAAGAGAACACTTCAATGTTTCGGTTTTGTGGAAAGTAAACCTTTATAACGATTATTTTCGAAAGCTTGACTATGCTTCGTTTCTGTCACCTCTATTTCGTCTCAACTCCATGGCAATAGAAAAAATTATCATTGCTCTCAACAGATAGCATGGTCGTCCACATTGGCAACACCCACAAGAAGACAAGGCAGACATGTTTGATTGAAGAACAGAAAAAGTTGTGTGCATTTGTTAAAAGCTATAGGAAAAATATTTTTGTGTGTGGAAAGCAGGTGCGTATATTAATTGATACTCAACACCATGGTATTTATTACTGAATGTATTTGTATGGTATATACCTTCTTTCCCTTGAGGAACCTACGCCTTAACGTAGAAAATTCGTACACAATTACTCACATGTACTGGTTAAAAAGTGGGCCGGTAAAGATAAATTATATTCGATTTTCTCAACTCCATGGTTCTCAACTCCGTGTCCATCTGAAAACTAAGGAATCCACGGTGTTGAGACAAGTTCACGGAGTTGATAATCCTATAGTGTTTGTTATGCTTATGCTCTTCCAAATATTTGTTCTTTCAATATATTGATAGAAATAAAGCTCGTTCATGGTCTAGTGACTAGTATGCTCGCCTTTCGTGCGTGGTTCTGGGTTTGTTTCCCGGTGGAAGCTCAAAAATTAATGGTGTTTACTTCGCACAGTGAGGCAATTGAAAAACTCATTTGAGTAGAGATGTACTGAAACCTGATCGCGCAGACCATCGCAACGGTCGTAGGAGCCGACACGCTGACCACGTGTCATTCACACTCAAAGGCCGGCTGGTGGGTCCTAGCCCATTTAAGGAGTGTTTCGCGGAAGTTCAGATTTGGTGCTGTAAGGTAACCGGAGGTAAAACTTCAGTCAAGTCAAGATGGATAATACCTGTTTTTAACTTATTGACGTCTCAGTCTTATGATCAGCTAATTGTTTTCTTTTCAGGGATTGTCGAAGAGTTTGAGGGCAATGTACGGACAGTCAATTTTATGACGCGGATCGGGAGGAATTTCTCCTGGCCTACTAAATCTGACGTTTAAAAAGCGTTGGCAGTTGTCATTCTGTGTAGACTAGAACAGCCCTTCCCTGTTTCCTCAAGACATTTCCTTCATTGGAGTGGAAAATGAGAGCTATTTAACAAAGAACATCGAATTATCTAAAGAAAACAGAAATGATGAGTGCCTTACAATGTCATTTAGTGTGCATTATACAGGCCGTTTCAAAACAATACCGACAACTTTTGGGAGGTGATTCCTAACACCAACGGTATTGCACTTTCGACGTGTTGACTTGATCACACAGAGAAGACAGACGGTTTACATGAGCTCAGAAAACAAATGAAGTAGACAATAGACAGGTTTAGTGACTACTTCATCTGTTTCGTAAGGTTATGTGAAAAGTTTGTCCTCTCCATATGATAGTCAACATATTGAAAGCGCAATAATTTTTCAATATTCGATAAGTGTATGTGTATTTCTTTTTTTCTTATTTACGTCATATATATATATATATATATATATATATATATATATATATACAGTGGCGGATCCAAGGGAGGGATTATAGCCACCCCCCCCCCCTTGACGCTCAGGTTTACACTGGATAAAATGGGCTTCAATCCTGCTTTACACTGGATAAAACGGCAAACTATGGTTTAGCCCCTCCCTTGATCATATCCTGGATCCGCCACTATATACATATATATATATATATATATATATATATATATATATATATATATATACTCAATTTTGGAACATTCATTAGATATATTTTCATATGTTTGCAGTATTTTCTGGAGTATTTTTGTATAACAAATTACGTGTCATCTAGTTTGTTAGAATTTTATTCAACATAAGGAGAATAATTCTAACTTACAAAAACTATTGGAAAATTATTTCAATTTTTATGTAAATTATAAGCTTAATCACTTATAAACCAAAACTTATCATCCAGATGTATCACGTTTCTCAACTCCACAGCAATTTTCAACTCCGTGGGTGCTGAAAAGTTTATTATTTTTTATTTACTACACCAATAACGATTCAGCTCAGCTGAACACCTAATTAACATGTACTTAGTAGTAGTAAGTGCATGTGATATTTTTATCGAAATAGGCGACCATCAACGGAACAAAAATTTTCCAAGTGGAAATTTCCCTTTTTCGTGGAATCACCCAGATATGAATTGTATATTTTATTATCTGAAAATTCTATTTATTTTAATAACAAATTGAATTTGACCAAGGTAATTCGTTTAGACAGGGAGGGGGAAATTATCCCTCTGAGTTTAGGAAGTCTATACTTTTTAATCGATTGCATACTAATATAGTAATAATAATAATAAAATAGAAACTTCTATGTTCGTGGAGGATCTTGCTTCTCCTCACAAAATCTGAAATAACTGTCCTGATTTCACCTCATTATAAACTCAATCATAACAAAAATATCGCCTTGTTTATAGTGTATGTTTTTTAATTTCCGATTATTGTGCTGTCTTGAATTTAGTAGGGTCATTTCAGATTTTGCCGGATGGGCGGAGGAGAATGTCACCTACAAAGAGTTTCACGTTTTTATTAGTATATTAATATACAATTCAGGGGCGTCATTTCAGACTTCGCTTGAGGGGGCAAGAGCACCACCGATATAAGACTTTCACGTTTTGTACTAGTATAGTAGTAGACAATATATTAAAGTATATGTATTTCTCAAACTCTTGGGGCGCAATTGCCCCCTCTTTCTTCCTAAATAACGCCCCTGATAACATTTTCTGCATGTGTTTTTAAAACTCAGGGAGGAAATTGCTCCCCGTCAACCAAATTCCGCCCGCTTAGAATGATGTCCAAGTAATTAACGCAGTGCTCACTCTCAGTGTTTCTTTCGGAAACAATGTTGCGGGGGGCACCCCTAGTATTCCGGCGGGGCACTCCAGATACTATTCTATTTATTATTATATTATAGATGTATTATTTTAGTCTGCTCCGGGGGCAGTGCCCCCCAAGAAACAGGTCTGGAAGAAACACTGCTCACTCTGGCAAGAGAAATAACACCTGCGACTGCGACAATTTAAAAAATGATTGTATGGCAACCCAGATGCAACCGATGTGTATCACATCTTAGTCCATAGAAGTATGGTGAAATTTGATGTTTTACGACCGACAATTTTGTCGATTTGTGTGCAGAGCGTCATATTCGTTGAAGCTTCCCAATCCCAATTACTACTGGAATAGGAACTGCATGGGAAGCGAATCAAGGAAATGATTCTTGGTTCTTTTATCACAGTTCTTACCAGAATCGTTCAATCATAGCACTTCGTTCCTTAATGGCATTGAATTAAGTTGTTTGTGGCAAGATGGCGGGGTCCATTGAGATTCCGCTGCGCGATACTGATGAGGTAAGTTAATTACATTTCTTTAGTTGATGGTTAATACAACTACAATTTTTTGGCTTCCGTTGATACGTTTTCGATGTTCTTTTAATTTTGAAGTCTGTTCATAAAATAGAATTGAAGTATATATAACTAGTGCGTTGGTTCCTTGTGGCAGATTTGTATTGAAAATTTTTACATTGTCTTTCTCTGGAAGGTTGTGACCACTTTTCTTGTATACGACTACATCTGACACGCTCATAGTATAAATTGGAGGGTATTTCTTTTCGAGAATGAGACCAACGTTCTTCATTATGGACCCTTGTACATAATGTATAACTACCCGGCTTCGCTTACTAGCTTAGTGAAGTACCGGTATTAATTACCTGGTCAAAAGACTTTTGTCGTTATTATTCGTGCAGGTTAAGTTTAACGATACAGCTAGATAAATGGGTGTACTGTCAAGTAAGGAGGTTTACTCGAAACATTAATAAAAGTTAAAGTTCTAGATACCTCTTCATCCTTTTGTTTAAGATTTGGACAAGGCGGCATTTTTTCTCTACTAGGTAAGGTAAAGTAGAGCCGCCATAAATATGGATATATAATGTTCTTTGCAAAATTGTTAACAGATGTTTTACAAGCTTATATCTTACTACCGAGCGATTTTCCGTTCAATACTAGGTAAAAGGTGAAGCTCAAGTGACCACCACAAACGTGTCTATAAATCGTTCTTTGCAAAAATACGTCACTTAATGAATTTAAGAAGTATGTTAGTAACCTCCTATTTTTACTAGGTATGCTTGCATGAGAGAGTTTGTTTCACTACACCGGAAAGTGTAGGTATCGAAGGGAACGATAGTTAAACGTGGGAAGGTGAAAGGAAAAAGAATTAGGACGCCAAAAGCGCTAGGGTGGTTGCGCCTTAATTTAAAAACTTATATCTTTAAATTTACACGATTTCATTGAAGTATTTGTCATGTAGAGTTACTCAAATGGTTTTCTTGCGGATTTTACCTCCCTTATCATTCCACCAGTTCTTTCGTAATGATTTTTTTCTCTTTAGCCTAATTCGCACAGCCATAGGATTTCAGTTTAAAGTTTTGAATTCAGTCTGTAAGATGATACTATCAAGAAACTACATATAAAAGTAGACTTACTGAAATGAATGAATAAATTTGGTATTTCAAAGCAATGTGTTCCACTTCAACAAGCACGTACCAAAATGAAATGAAGTTTATTCGCAAGTGAAGCAGTAAGCGATCTAGTTTATACGTAACTATCGCACTACTTGCGCTTTACATTGTCGCTGACAAATAATGCAATAACTAGACACGTTCTTCTGTGTACAATCGCTAACGCAACAGTTTTTATGGATGCATCCTAGACAGACCTTCGTGCTATGCCTCGCCCCTTATCTTTCATGTGCCAAAGTATATACAAACTAGCTTGTAGTAACAAATTCGTATAGGTTTTTTGCCCTTGAAAAATTTCTTTAATAAATTGATAGCTCGTGAATTGAACCCATCGCTTTTAGCCTTGGCTGGTTACTGGTGAATGTGTCTTTCCCTGTAAGGGAAGCGTTTTAAGTAATTTGTGCGTCTATAGAGAAAACATGATGTCTTTTGAGTTCAAACGTGACGAACACATATTGAATCCCAGAAAATTTTACTCGTTACGTTTCGATCAAATTATTCTAGAGAAAAACAGTAGTGATCTTTTTCTATAACCATACCTAATGCTGTTCGATCTTCATAGTTTTGACTTCCCTCATGCCTAAGCGGGTAGCGTAAGCGCCTTTGGTGTGGGAGACCTCGGTTCGATTTCCGGTGGGAGCTCATGTGGTTCAGATTCACTTCTCGTATACCTCGTTGCTGAAAGGGATACTGAACTCCAAATCAAATCTGTACAGCTTTTCCTAGTCCCAAGGGAGGTACAAGATTTTAGTTTAAATTCGTGTTCCTTGAAAATTTTTTGAAACGTGATGTTATTACAGATCGCTGTTAAATCGTTAAGTAAATCATTGTCAATGCACTCTGTGCATGGTGACTAACAGGTGATTGTTCATCCATGTCTTTTCCTGTAATGAAATTAAAGCAAGGTGCGCTGCTATCGCGTAAAGGCATTGTCTTATCTGCTGCAGAAAGCAGGAACGGTCACCGTTCACATAGTGACTTTGTCTGTATTTACGTGTTTACTCGGGTGTATTCCTATTCAGTGACAACTACAACCAGCCACTGAGTTCCATGCTCAATACAAAACAAGATGGATGAATAGTGAACCTATTTTGTCTTGACCTTTGCGAATCTAAGGAAGGAATGTAGTAAAGTACATTTCGCATATTTACGTACATTTCTAACGTCGTGTGGGGGGCGCGGTGGCTCAGTGGTAGAGCGTTCACCTCTGGTGCTTGGGGTCCCGGGTTCGGGTCCCGCCAAGTGAACTTTGTGGTGTACAAACACCGTGTGCGTGGGTTTTCTCGGGGTTCTCCCGTTTCCTCCCACTTTGTTCATTCCACCATTTCACTCATCTCTCATCATCACCGTCTCCTTTAGCCTAACCGGCATAACCGTGGGACGTAAAACTCAAAGGTTTCATTTCATTTTTTTCTAACGTCGTGATTTGAAAAAAAAATAATAAACAAGTGCTTGTAATTTGTGTTGGAAAAAGTTAATGCTTTTAGAATTTGTCAGTGGTTTTACATCTCACAAATACTATCTTATTAGTTAAGATTTTCGTGTCTTTTACTCAAATTATGGCTTATAAAAATATAAATGTATTTACGTACACTCTTGTCCAAAATTATTGTCGCATGTCTATAAATATATTGTTTCAGGAATATAATTTGATAACGAATTCGCCCGGTATTTCTGATAATGTTAGTACGTGTATAATCGGCAAGGACATGTATGTGGCATATTTCATTTGAAAAGAGCAGTAAATAAGAACAACAAAACGAAAACATTTTGTTTTGCTCAATGTAATTTTCGTATTTACAATTCTTTTGCTATGAAATTTACTACAAATATACATTTCCCGATTATACACTTAATATTAGCATTAAAAATATTCTACAAAATCATTATCAAATTATATTCTTAGAAGAAGACAGTTATAGATATGCGACAATCATTTTGGACATGACTGTACCTTCCGTGTTTAGCTTATTCTTGATTCGTGATATTTCACTGACTTGTATGTGCGAATATCGTCAGAGTAAAAGTCTTTTTGAAGATTAAGCGAATATGAATTTACGTGATTGTTTAATTGTTTCTTCTGAAATATTCTTATATGGAGATATGTTCAAGAGTTTGCATAGTTTGTAACGAAGTTATCTTCATAGGAATACACGAGAGGAAGGAAGAAAGAAAAAAAAAAAAAAACTAGGACGTAAGTTTGTACTCGATTAAACTTCAAAGAGGCTTTTCGTTCGTCGATACTCGCAGAAATAAGAAATTAAGAATATTAACTGAGTAGTATTGGACGACTTTCAGTAGTACAAAGTAATATGCCCTTTGTTTCACATTGGTTATTGTTTAGTGTAGCTTTAAAGAATTAGGGTCAGTGAGGGTAATTTTGAGACAGATTTCACAACTTTTCCATGTTACTCAGCTTATATTAGTTTTAAAAGCAGTTGATTAGACAGCAGTATATGGTGTGAATAGAGTAACAATTTGTTGCCAAGAAATTTCCTGTCATCTCATAAGACGATGGATAAATGTCAAATTTATGCTGTCTCATAATTTCCCTCCAAAATGGTAATTATGAGATACCGGGTGGGCTATTATAAGACACCTGTTGTCCCCAGCTTTCTGTATGTGATATTGACATATGAAGGAGTCCAACTATGAGACAAAGAAATCTTCATTATTTTGTTTCTATTACATAAAGATAAATAAATATTTGGCTGAGTTACAGAAAAAAATAACTAAGAAAGAAGGTGGACATAAGATAGTTTTAGGTTGCAAAACAGACTTGTGAAACAAATTTAGACCAAGTTCTAGGCTGTTCACTAAAATACAAATTAGGCTACTTCTATTTCTTTATGTTTTAGTACCGGGTGTTCAGAAAGTAACTATGCAGTGCCATGTTGTATAACGTCTTCAAGAACATGCAGAAACATGTGCAACTGTGTCTTCAAGTTCAAAGGGATCATTTCCAGCATCTCTCATAACTTCCTGACATTAAAGTTTAGCTTCGAGTTAATTTCAGTTGTTTATGGAAAATAAAATACGGCAAGTTACGAACTGCATAGTTACTTTCTGAACACCGTATATATATTGATATGCAGCATAGGCTAGGCTGTTTTCAACAAAATAATGTCCGCAGTTTGGAGGTTAGTAAGAAACAAGATTATAGGACTACTTAAACTCCAGAATACAGCTTTTTTAAAACTTAACATACTAGAATAGGGACAAATTCCAGCGTGCGTCCCATAATTACCCTCCATATAAGCAAAATGAGATACAGCAACAAAAATTTGTAACTCTTAAAACAAAAGCCCAAGGGACAAATTCAACGTAATCTATAACTGCTGTCCTACCAGGCTTCCAACAACACCCATGGTTTCACTATAGTGATATTACTGCACGAGTAAATAAAAGTTAATGATAGGCTTTCATATTTCAAAACAAAAATTTTTTTTGAATGAGTTTGTTAAAAAAAAAAAAAAAAAAGTTGGTACATCCAAACTTTTGTAAACTGAAACTTAAAAATGTAGACAGAGCATTGTGAAAGTTGTTACTAAATGCCTGTGCTCTTAATTTGTATATCCTACAAGGTTGAAGATCAGTGAGGGGTGTCTCATAATTACCCTCCACACGCAGTGTCTCATAATTACCCTCACTGACCCTACATTAATAATAATACATTAAGAGGTCGTGAAATTTAACTGTGAACCAAGAAAGTGTCTCAACATTGCTTTTCTGAGTACTAATAAACAGTCAATATGTGTTGACCAGAAAGTGATTGTGGGAAAACTATTGTAGCCTACATAATTTTAGTTCACTGAGGAGAGAACTATTAGGTATAAGAGAATATGTTGGTCTTCTAATGAGATTCTTATGTTTTGTAATTAATATTCGTGTGATGGAAATTAAAATTTCTGTGTAACTGTATTGTTCTGATTTTAATGAAATTTGGTATATAATATGCTTGAAATAATGATTACCTTAAGTTAAATTAAATTTTATGTATTTGTTTATTTTTAGGTTATAGAGTTAGATTTTGATCAACTTCCAGAGGGAGATGAAGTACTCGGAATACTTCGTCAGGAGAATGCCCAACTCCATATATGGGTCACTTTGGCAGTACGTATTTGATTGTATTTTTTGTTATAGAGAATAATTTAGAGAGCCTTTGCATTTGGGTAAATCGTTTCATTTTTTTTTTTTTTTTTTTTCATTCATTGAATTTCATTCTATTGGCAAACGTATGATTTACGTTATATTTAATACTTTTATGTACTTTCACGACGGTTCTGGAAAATTGTTTTTAGTAAATACAATTTTCTTTTCGTTGTTGAGTCTGTTTTAGGTATATTTACACGTTTCGAACTCCTAGTTTTTATTGTAATTTATTTTGCTTCTTTTTTCGTTAGGTCGAGTATTACAAACAAGGAAAAGTTGAAGATTTTGTCAAAATATTGGAAGCCTCCAGATCAGATGCTAATCTTAATTACACGGACTTCGAAAAGGACCAAATGAGGGCTTTAGACGTGCTTGCTGCCTACTATGTGCAGCAGGCAAACAGAGAGAAAAACAAAGATCGGAAACGAGAACTTTTCACTAAAGCCACTCTTTTGTATACGACTGCCGACAAAATCATCATGTACGATCAGGTAAGTGTACAGAACTAAGTTATTTCGGTAATTGTAAGAGTTCAAATTGAATGTTTGCCTAAAACGAGTAGCAAGCCTGAACTTTTCTTTTAATATCATAAAACAGCTAGAAGATACCTATTTCTCCGTAGCATTGGTGAGAGCTAAAATTTCTCTATTCCATTTCTTGGGCGGTTGCTCTTTCAAATGACACTACGAATTCTGTGTGTAGCTATATATTTAACATTGGAGATATAAATACATTTCATTTTAATCCGAACAGAAAAAAAAAAAAGACTCATCCTAAGTTTTTATTGCTCTCTGGCAGCTTTGTCTGGGTCATCAACTGCTCTAAGTTATTAACAGGCATGTGAAGTCCCTGTTCTTAGACATATTCTTCCTTTTTGAGAAAATACGTTATGAATGACAGAAATGGTTCACATTTTGAAGTTTGTATAGTATGTACACGTACGAGGTGTAGCAATTTAATAACGAGACTGGTGTCAAATTGTGATGTATTGCAAAGAAAGTTACAATTGACTGTTATCCCCTTCAGTATACTCCCCTCCCCTATCTATACACCGCTGCATATGTGCCTTCCATTGTTCAAAGCAGTGCTGTAGGTCATCAGATGTCACATTGTTCAACAACTCGCCGTTTTTCGTTTCACCTCTTCCACAATCTGAAAATGTGTTCCCTTCAATGCACTTTTAAGTTTTGGGAATATATATAAAAGTCACAGAGAGCCAGGGTTGGGGAATACGGAGGATGGTCGAGCACAGGAATGCGCTTGGTTGCTAAAAACTGCTTCACAGAAAGGGCATTATGAGCAAGCGCATTGTCTTGGTGGAGGGTCCATGCATCGTTCTTCCACAAATCCGGTCTCTTCTTTCTTATTCTTTCCCTCAGCTTGATTAGGACTTTTTAGTAGTAGGTTTGATTCACCGTTTGACTGAGGTACCCTGCTTTAGGTAAAATTTGCTACTTCTGTGAGAAGGGAAGCCATTTCTCAGCAGCTCATATATAGGAACAGTAGGAAGTGAATGAGGAATGGGAGGATCGGCTAGAAGATTACTTCACTGAAACTGGTTTTGCAGCAACAGAATGTTTTGTAATGACTTGAGTTAATCATGTCAGTATCTTTCAGTATCAGTCAATATTTTGATTTTTTCGAGAAACAAATTATAATGCTATGTACCATTTAAAAGTTCTTTTCATAAGCTTTAAGATGCCACTTTAACCAACTTGCAATGTCCTTTAGATCAGCTGCAAATTCCGATCGAACAGATGTCATTCATGGAATTTTAGATGAATGTTGAGCATTTGAGGGGTCTGTAATTTCGAAACCGGTTCACAAATCAACTTAAGTTTTCCGCTTGCTAACACACGTTGAGGATAGCGATCAGGATATAAAATATCACTGCAATCTATAAACAATCTATCCGAAACCGTGTTGATTAGCATGGAATGTCTCCAGAGAAAATCTGAAAACTAGAAAGTATAAGTAAGATATTTTCAGGAATCAGGATCTCAAGTAAGTAAAATGAGTTTTAAAATTCCTGAGCGAGTTAGCATATTGTCTGAGGACTTATTTAAAACTTAACAATGTTAAAGTTTTACACAGAATTTTTCTTCTTAATTGAATATTCACATCATTCACTGCTGTGGCATTTGAGCTTCTGTTTTATCGCTATTACGAATAGATTGCGTCCCCTTCGTACGACTTTACATCCACCTTTGTCTCTTTCAGTTTGAACTCAAAATCACTATTCACAAAATTTCGGCAGGTTTTACGATCTCAAAAATAACACCCTACGCAGTGATCGCACTGGGTTCGTTGTCCACTATCTTGGATAGGAATTAACATGGTTGCTATAACATCAATGCTATTGCATGGTTATTGTGAATGCCTGTCATTGTAAATGCCGCTTAAAGGTACAAATGGTAGGGACTTACTTATGGAAATTTCGGTTTTGACATGCACATGGCTTGAGAGATATTTTTTTTAAATAATTGATCAACAAATGCAGAGCAACTAATAAAATCTTGCCCAAGTTAACAGAATTTTAATTAAGAGTAGCATGACTAGAAATTTGATAATTATTGTAGATTTTTTCTTCGAAGAGGCTCATTTTAAAAGTAGACTTTTTCAGTGTTTTAAACTAATTGTTGTTCTATTAATTTCAGAACCATTTACTGGGAAGAGCTTATTTTTGCTTACTGGAAGGTGATAAGATGGACCAAGCTGATGCCCAGTTTGATTTCGTATTGAACCAGTCACCGAATAATATTCCATCGTTGCTTGGGAAAGCTTGTATTGTATTCAACAGGAAGGACTACAGGGGAGCGCTGGCGTTTTATAAGAAAGCATTAAGAACAAATCCTAATTGCCCGGCTGCTGTGCGTCTTGGCATGGGTCATTGTTTCATGAAACTTGGCAATCAAGAAAAGGCTCGGTAAGTATTAAATGCTTTTTTGATGTATGAGGGGTATAAATAAGATAAAAGTTAACTGATTTTATTGCGTAAAAATCCGAAGATTCATCACTGCAGAAACACTCCCCTTTGGATTCTATATGACCTAAGTAAATCTCATATTTTGTATTCCAACTTTTTCCTTTTCTTCTTCTTTTTTTTTTTTTTCTCTCTTCAATGACCTGTTTTGCCATGGGTTTCTCGCTTCACGTACTGTACTCGTATTTCTCACGCGAGCGACGGTTGTAACTACTGTGAAGCAGGTAAACAAACTGAAAATGTTTTCTGTTTCAATCCTGGAACCTAATAAAGATTTAATTAATTATGCTTCGGAAACTGAAATACATTTCGACATATCGGTTCTGTTCACAAAACCAGAAACCATAATTCACTGTATTTCCAGAAGAGAACCGACCTATATTTTGAGTTTTTCATTTGCACACATCGATAGTTCAAGATCGTTACAAATTGCAGACGATGTTGAGCAACTTAAAAACTCGAGGGAACTACCTACAGACAACGGTTTTTGCTGCAAAATATATTTCTCTTATCTCTTGCCTGTAATTTCCTTTCCACTTTAATATCGATTTCGTTTCAGTAGTTAGAACCGATTTTGTCAGAAAATCAGTTTCCATTTCGAGACCAGAACCAGTACTAAGTCTGAAATATTTTCTTTTATCAGAAAATTGTTTACGTTCCGCGCTGGGACTCGTTTTTTCAGGGAAAGCTATTCCGGTTTTTTGGAACTGATACCCGGTGGAACCCATTTACCCCTATCGGTTCCATTGCAAGCAACAATCCGCTTTCCCGGCGGGAGCTCATGTGGTTCGGATTCCACATTAATCAGTAGGTCCACGTCTCATAAAGCCTCGTTGCTAAAAAAGAACGTTAAACTCAAAATCAACTCAGCTCAACAATCCTGCTGTAAAGTTCCGCTTATCGTTTTCTCTATTCATCCATTTCTTTTCCATTTATTTTGATTTTATTCACATTTAATATGCTTTTCTCTTATTTTTTGTGATATCTTCATTTCAATTTATAAGAAAGTCTCTGAGAAGTTATTTTATCGAGAGTATTATACACAGTATAGTCGGTAGAAGAGAAGCATTATCGGTTTGCATATAATAAATGCATAGAAATTAGCAACTTTTTTTTTTTTTTTAAGTCATAGAGGAAACTATTTCTCAGACTAGAAAATGTGACATATCTAAGTAAAAAAAGACTGATCATTATCCAGAATGTTTTACAGATTTTAGGGAATGCTGTGTCATAATTTTCTATGTACAATTCTTGAACGTAAATGGGATTAAGTATATGTAATATATAAAGTATATGTATGAAAAGTTAATGTCCTCACTTTATGTGTACCACCTAGCTATGTAAAATAATACTAAAGAAATAAAGACACGTACCGTAGCGTTTTTTTTTCTTCTTTCTTTCTTTCTTCAAGCGTCAATAATTTCGTGTCCCAGTAACATATTTTTCTAGACGAACAAGCGTTGAATTACTTGTTAAGCTACTTACAATTTGTATGTTAATCTTGTTATCTTAACCCATTTGGTACATTTAGTTTTTTTTTTTTTTTTTTTTTTTTTTTTTTTTTTTTCTGGTAGCAATTGTGCCGACATTCACCAATCTATGTCTAGACGAATATACTAAGGTAAATTGATGTACAGCTTAACGTGTATTACGTAATAATTACCTACGTAGCGCTTAAATCTCCGATGACATTAGAAAGTAACCTGACGGAATACAAAAAATATTATATGGACAATCAAAATTTCCCTGTAATTCATTGTGTGAGATGTCAATGCCTACAAACCTACATTAGAATGACTAAAGGAGGGGAATTACGGTGGCTCAGTGGTAGAGCGCTCTCTAGTGCGTGGGTCTCTGTTTCGATCTCCGGCCAAGTAAGTTTGTGGTGGAAACATTGTGTTCGTGGTTTTCCTTCCAATTTGCATTAATCATCGTTTCCCTAAGCCTAAAGGAGATAATTGTTAAACTCAAAAGGTTTAATTTCATTTCACTAAAAGAAATGTGTAGCAATTAAGACTGAGATTTTGCGTTATCTGGCTTATCCAAATGCTTATCCACTTAAAAGCACATCATAAAAAAGGTACAATTACTCCACAACATTTTTGCTAATTAAAAGATCTACTTAACGAATCTTTCTTTATTAGGGCTAAACAAACTATATTAAATCATGATTAAGCCTTACTTAACAAAAACTGGAATTATGTTGTTAAGGTTAATAACACTTAGAATAATCTCTAGCATTAAGGTGACTTTGAAAAATTAAGAAAAAGAAGAAAAAATCTCATATTGGGAAAATGCTTGAACAATTTTTTATACTTTTTAAGAATCCAACAAAATAGTTAGTAACATATGGTGGCGACGCGAGGTGTTGAAAAAATGTAGGTAGTTATATAATACGCCTTAGTAGTTGTACATTATTTTAACATCAACTTACCTTAGCATATTCTAGTGATTGGTGTTTGTCTGCAACAATTGTTGCGTTTTAGGAAAAGTTAAATAAACCAGTAGATGAAAAAGTTACAGTGTTAGCATGCAAATTGTAAGCAACTCAACAAATAATTCAAGGTTTGTTGGTTTAGGACAAGATGTCAGTGGGACACAGAAATTATTGAGACTTAAATAAAACCCAAGTACGCAAAGGTACGTACATACATTTATTTCCTCGTTTATGTGTATAAAAGTTTGTGCTATATCTTGTTTAATTTTTGTTACAGACTTGCATTTGAGAGAGCCTTACAGTTGGATCCTCACTGTGTAGGAGCGTTAGTAGGTCTTGCCATATTGAAATTAAATCAGCAACAACCAGAGTCTATTCGTACAGGGGTTCAGATGTTGTCTATGGCCTACACTATTGACTCAACAAATCCTATGGTTTTAAATCATCTGGCAAACCACTTTTTCTTTAAAAAGGCAAGTACTAAAATATATATATAAGTGAGAAAAGAAATTAATTATCATACCTGCGCTATTTAATAGAGCAGTGATTTCTGCTGCTATTTTTCCTGGGGTCTTTGTCTAGTCCGCTTCTTTTTTGTTAAGAAACGATGATTGTTTACCTACATTTCTGGTTTTGTACATCTTCATGTTTTGAAAATGTCTTCTGTTTCTGCAATATCCATGTACGCTAAATTCAAACAACATCCAGTTGCATTGATTTTACTTGATCCTCTAAAGTCTTATTTCCTTAAATTAATTTAGATAAACTGTTATTGAAATCCTTAAGCTGGGCTAAAGTCTCAGCGTTTGTTTCTGCATATTCGATAGCCTCCATATCCTCACGACATTCTTCTAGGTCCGCCAATTGGTACACTAATTTGTCCAGTTGTTCCTCCAAAGTCTTTTTCCAGTTTCTGAGTTTCTGCTTCTCCATGGGATGACATTTTCTTAATTTACTCCTAATAAAATCGTAATGTTCTGCAGTGTTCGTTATCGGAGTACTCTGCAGTTTATACGGAAATCAGTAACCATACTTCGTAGAGGATAATTTGCAGACTGCCCAAAATCAGCATTTTGAATCCGTTATTCAGGATTTTATAGGTTGATAGTTTGTTTTATTAGGTATATAATGTCACTGATCTGTAAAAGACATAATATGAATGATGATAGTGCTACTACGCTATTTCTATAGTATATTTTACACTTATCTTTTACTTATCCTTTATGCAAGCTGCTTTCTTCATTTTTTTTTTTTTTCGCTATAATACAAATTATTGACATAAACAAAAATCAAAAAGTGCACGTGATCATCCCGGTAAATACTGTAGTTTATGATGTTTCTTTCGTAATGTAGTGAACTTCATTACTGCAGTATCTCTTTAACACGTTCGCTGCGTTACGAGTCGCCGGTGGTTCCTGCGATACTTCATTTTTGTGCGGTGCTGTTCTATGCATTGTATTACCTCTGTGCGTTTGTGGTATTTTGGTTTGTACAGATTTTTAAGAGGTATTTTGGTTTGTACTAGTATCGGCGGACAAACCTCAACGAGACACACGGTGACTCGTATAGCACTAAGATTCAAACTCAGTTTTACACTGTCGCAGCGAACGTGTTAAGATAAACAAATAGTTAAAAATAATATATCAGCTGTTATCACTGCAACTCACAAATCACAAAACTTCTAATTTTCAGTTTTGGTTATTAGAAATCTTAATACATTTGTTTTCTTTGTGATACTGAATTAATATAGCTGTCGAGGGCATTCTTTTATTTATTTTTATATTAGTAATATTCTTGTATTAAGTCGTTAATTGTAATTAATGTTGTTGAAAGTCGTATTAAATGACATTATTGTCTAATATGTTGTGGAATACAAAACCGGAATGCTAATCAGATAATCATTAATTGTAATTAATTCTTTTTAAAAACCTATTAGATGACACCTTATCTATATGGTGTAAAATATAGGAACGAAATGCTAAAGCATTTTTGATAACTAAATAATTACTGTTATTATTTTAATTTTGAATAAAATTGGTTAAGTTGTGTTTTTACTTTCCTTTCTAGGATTACCATAAAGTTCAACATTTAGCTCTTCATGCTTTTCATAATACTGAAAACGAAGCCATGAGAGCAGAAAGCTGTTATATGCTGGCCAGAGCTTTCCATGTTCAGGTAAGAATCTGTTACATTCCGTATCTTTTGACTCTAGAAATTACTATTGTTTAAATCAAATTTTTTGCACGGAATGAAATAATTAATGTTCAGTAGATATCTATACTAAAAATGGTTCAATCTTCGTCGTTCTTATTTGTGCATTTTTTTTAATACATTATATCAATGGTTGCCATACTTACGAAGCTTCTGAGCTACTGTACCGTTTTTAAATCCTACGATGAGCAACCAACCACAAGAACTACGAACTTTTTAAAAAAAAAAAAAAAAAATCTTTCATATGTTTATTATATGAAATTAGCCAACCGAAGCGTTAACGCGATCGACGGTTTGGCGATCACTGCATTATATAAAGCTATATACATTATATAGCTTTATATTATAAAGTTATATATACACTGGAAGCCTACATGTAATATCGGAGACCATTTGCTGGATTAATGTTTTCTTAATGTCTTGTAATGAAGTTGATATTACTAAATGAACTTGAAGAAATGTTTATTGCTTTTAAGAAACTAACGTAAGACCAGATAACTTTGAGAATAAATGTAAGTAATGTATTTTGTTTAAAGCTAGTAGTTTATTTTGTAATATACTTGGTGTCATTTTTGAGTGCTGCATCCATATTTTGTAACTATAACTGTGATTCAAATAATCTGTAAACGTACACTCCTGTTTATTATGTCCGATATTTAATGTACTGTACTGGTGTACTGCTTTGTTATTCCCTGACTTAGATCCTTCCTCAGTAGATCCTGGTAATTCCCGTATAAGCCATCTTACTTCTCAGAATTTTCTGGTGTGGTACGTTGACAAAATTATCATCACGCGTCAATTCACATGCTAAAATAATTGTCTCTATAATTAGCAGGAGTATTGCTAATAATCCAGTCCTGAAGTAAGTCCTAAATATTTGGCACTAGTTTATGTAAAGGATAGTGACGAGTATAATATTTTCTATATGCTGTAGTAGGATTTCTCAACTTGGAGGTCGCGAAGATAAGCGGAAGAGATAAATATAATTAGAATCTAAGTGGAAAGTATTTTTAAATATTATTTTGAATTTTGTTCTGATAGACATATTTTTATTTTTATACATGTTGTTAAAAACAACAAAAAATAGGTCTACTAAACATCTTCAGCAGGTCCAGAGTTGTTTAAAAATCACTTTAAATGAGAGAGATACTATATGAAACTGTTGAGAACTGCATATTGAAATACCAGAAAAATACAAATGCAACAGAACCTACATATTGAAATACAATTACAATTCAAAACTAATGAAATACCTGAGCATGGTGTGATTTCACTAGTATGGTAATGTCCGGTTCATTCTTCGTGACGCAGATTATCTAGTCATTTTCAACTGGTAAGCGATTTATCGTCTTTGTTTTAATGCTTACCATAGAAGAAAAAACACTTTCGAACAGGTACGATGTAGCAAATGGAATTATTACTTGTAAAGCACCAAATACCAGACCAGGATATTCTTCCCTCCTCTTCAGCCAGAACTTGTCCAAGTCTTCGTTACAGAAAACCAGTTGTAAGGACTTGTCGGTCTTAATCCGTTCGCTTTTAGGGAAGTTAACTATATCCACTATATACAAAAAATGGATTCTACTGTTACGGAAATAGATGGATATCTTGAGATTTCCGCAATAGGCATATTAAAAATCCCATACAAGCTTACGAATTATAAAGGGTCGCTGGCAAGGGAATGTGATAAGTTGGGAGTCATGATATGAATTACGTTGAGAACCAGTGTGCTGTAATAACCAAACCTGTATAATTAATCAATGAACTTTACCCTAAGCTCGGAAGAGTAACACTATTGTACAGGAGGTTCAAACTTTTGTAAAATTTAACGAGGTTAACATTTTTATCAACACGTACATTTGCATCATACATTGATAAACAGATTCTAAACTGATTTATTGTAACGGAATGGACGAGCCATTATCATAATTCCTCGTAAGACTATTGTAATTATTTTTAACGGTCAGAATAAAGTTTTATTTTAGTGAGAATAATATCCCACATTTTATTATATCAAAAACAGTCGAGCTAAAAAGGACAGCAGCAAGAGTGAGAATATTTTAATTAACTGTACTGTGTTAGAACAAACTTTAATAGAGCTTCTTCGTGGTTATATGATTAACGCACTCGCCTTTCGCGCGGGAGACCCGGGTTCGATTTTCGGTGAGACCTCATGTAGTTCGGATCCGACGTTAGGCTGTAGTTTTATATGTCATATAGCCTCGCTGCTGAAAGGGACGTTAAATTCAAAATCATCAACAGACTTTAATATGTTACTGTCTTCGTTGTATGATGCTTTTGTGTGCGAAGTTTAACTTTCGTCATTCGACT
The DNA here is from genome assembly GCF_964235325.1 of Thermobia domestica. NCBI lineage: Eukaryota > Metazoa > Arthropoda > Insecta > Zygentoma > Lepismatidae > Thermobia > Thermobia domestica. Next base: position 243,628,848 of record NC_137456.1, on the reverse strand, counting down.
ACTATCTTGAATGCTTTTCTTTTGGTACTGAACAGTTTAAATTTATCCTTACGGATACCACTCTCTTATCATACTTCAAAATTATTTCATGTACGAGTAATATTGCTTTGTTTCTGTGTCACGATCGTGTCGATGCGTTTATCGGCTAAGGTTTAATCTATGCCATAACAAGTTTATTAAACGCAGGTATTATAGGATATGGGAACAGGGCACAAAGTACTTACAAATAAGACCAGACTGTTACGGAGTTCAGAGAGATAGCATATATACAGGGTGTTAATGAACTAGACCGAGAAACTGAAACAGGTCATTCCTCACATCAAAATAAGGAAAAAAGTTCATATGAACCCGTGGTCAAAAGTGCATAGTTTCAGAGCTAGAACTGTCCAAAGCCCCGTGGGAAAGTGAACTTTGGGGGCGAATATACCCAAAGCTATTAGCTATTAAGCTGCGGCGGCATGTTATTGTCTTAGACTTGTAATCTGCTCTATCCAGAAATGCACGATTCTGAATTGTTCAGTGGCGGCGCAAGGGAGTCCTCCACAGGAAGTGGGGGTCCCGGATATTCCCTTAGGACAGATGTGTCCGATTCATGACAGATAAAACAACATACCACCAAGTAACAAAAAGTCGTTGAAAGACCATCAATATTTTGAACAAAATCAAGATGGCGAAGGATTTTTGGTGTGTTGCAGTTATTACAGGCCAATATTCGCAGATTATAACAGGCCAGTATTCACTGTCGCTGTGACAATCTCTTATGCTCATACGTCAAAGAAGGAAGGGGGAGGTGAAGGGACGGGGATTACTTTTAATGTAGATTGGAATATTGTTCCCTGACATGTCCGTGAGATTCTGATCCGTTCAATGACACTCACCATTGTTACTGCCTGGCAATACCATGTGTTATATTTTCTATTACTAACTACAACGTGACGGACATGTCCAAGATACTTTCCATGTTTGTTATCACAATGAGCAGGCGTTTTTTCAGAAGTGTTCAGGGTTTCCTCGCCATTCTCCCATTGTATCGCAACATTTTCATTCCCTCAACTCTTCTCATATTTCCTTAATTATCCGCCGACTTTAAGAGGCAACACTGTGGAATGTTAATTTGTTTCAAACAAAACTGAGGGAGACCCGGGTTCGATTCCCGGCGGGAACTCATGTGGTTCGGATTCCACGTTAATCAGTAGGTCCACGTCTCATATAGCCTCGCTGCTGAACGGGACGTAAAAATCAATCAATCAAACAAAACTGAAAGGATAAGGTACTAACTCTTCTCGAAATATCTACCTTCTTAACACAGCTTTTCCCTCTTTTTGTTACATAACCAGTATTGTAGCTTTTATGTGTCATCAGCTCCCATACATTGTAAACAATCTGTTCGCTACGTGGGAGGGAGAAAAGGGGTACATGGTAACTCAGTGATAGTGTGCACCTGTATGGAAGGGGTTACACTTTAGATCTACGGCCAAATGTGTTTGTGATGAAGAACATTGTATCTATTGTTCTTTTATTTGTGTGTGTGTGGGGGGGGGGGATACTCGCATTTTCTCACAAACTCTCATTGGATCAGTTCTTCCAAAATCATTACGTATTATTAATGTCTGTTTCCTTTAGCATACAGATCATGACTGTGGGTCTTGAACCTGCAGATGTAATGATTTTATTTAATTTCCTTTTATCCACCACATTCAGCTCCAACTATAGTTATGCGATCACGCACAATACACCAAAAATCCTTCGTCATCTTGATTTTGTTCAAAATATTGATGGTCTTTCAACGACTTTTTGTTACTTGGTGGTACGTTGTTCTATCGTGTAATGAATCGGACCCATCTGTCCTAACGGAATATTCGGGGCCCTCCATTTCCTGTGGGGGACTCCCTTGCGCCGCCACTGAACGATTCAGAATCGTGCATTTCTGGATAGAGCAGATTACAAGTCTGACAATAACACGCCGCCTCAGCTTAGTAGGTAATAATTTTGGAGATATGCATCCCCAAGGTTAATTTTCCCACGGCTTTGGACAGTTCTAGTTCTGAAACTATGCACTTTTGACCACGGGTTTACATGAACTTCTTTTCTTATTTGATGTAAGGAATCGCCTGTTTCAGTTTGTCGGTCTAGTTCATTAATACCCTGAATATATATATATATATATATATATATGTATATATTACTAAATTCTTCTTTAACTTTATTCTTAATCTGTGTCTTTCTGCACACAGTTTACTGTCAATCGTATTCCACAGTTACACTAATCTTATTTTAACAAATTAATCTATATTTCTATACTCTATATCTTCCTTATCTCTACCTTTATAATCTGTTTTCTTCATAATCTATATCTGCATAATGTCTACCTTTATGATATCTCTTTATTTGCACATGCTTCTCTCTCAACTCCGTAACAGTCTGTGTCTTATTTGTAAGCATTTTGTCCTGTTCCCATATCCTACAGGTATTTATATTTAAAATAACGGATCTGTTCATACACATAACGTGTCCAGTACAGAATAAAGCAGAAGATTAGTTGATTCGTTCTCAGGCATTCGTTTTGAGAATATTTATCTGACACGTTGTGCATTTCAGTATAATATAGCCTTTAATAACCTTCAAAAAGTGACAAGATTCTCGAAACCACCGTCGAACGAACGGAAAATCAACACCGTAAAAATCTTGAGATCTTGAGATAAGAATCTTGCAGAAGTCAAATATTAACTTCGTGCCCTGTTGTTGCAAATAACTGTTGGTTTGTTATGAAATTACGAAAGTATACTATGTGTGGGTGGGTACGTACAATGGCAAGCAAAAGTGAATTTTCGATCTACTTCGGAGCGAATAGGCAAATTTGAGTATGTTTTTTTTGAGTTACGGTCTCTCTGTAGGTGAAATAAACGGTACCCATGTTTATGTATTTGCTCCAAAAGATCATATGGGGAGGAGGAGGGGGAGAGGAAAGGACAGCAGGTATTATCCATTTTTTTTTTGGTGAGTGACTGCACATCTATTAAATTGACTGAAATGAAAATTTTTCTCTGCACGAGTGTATTTGCTGTTATCATACATGTGTGTGAATTGTTTCAGTGATTTTTTTCATATTTTCAGGGAGATTATGATCAGGCTTTTCAGTATTATTACCAAGCAACACAATTTGCTCCAGCAAGCTTTGTGTTACCTCATTTTGGCCTTGGACAAATGTACATTTATCGAGGAGATGCGGAAAATGTGAGTTATTGTAACTTACTATTTGCGTTTATTAATTTACTAACCTATTGAAGAAACATTATGAAAATAATAGCGTTATTCTTTGAGTATGGTATTTGCTCAGAGGTTATGTGGTTATTTTGATGCACAAATTTGCAGGTTCGATCCTATTCAATGTGGATTTTATGTGGGCTAGCATTTGTGATGATTACTTCATTAGGGCGATTGGTCCTAAATAGAGCAAATACCATATTTTAGTAGTCGTTATTTGTATGTTCGCATGAGTATTGACGATGAAACAAGTTATTACTTCTCGTACTAGCTTCTTCCAACGACAACTACACATACGCGGTATCCAGATAGCAAATTCGATGATAAATATTCATGAATCAGGCACGTAGCTAGGATTTCGTAAAAGGGGGGAGGGTCCGTGACATGAAGTACTGTAGTCATTACACCAGGGGCTCGATTATTCTAAACTATTTTACTGGAACATATATTGGTTCGTTTAGCCAGGATTTCGTAATGTGGGAGGGAAGGGTAACATGAAATACTGAAGGCCCAGGAGCTCCATCAATCTAAACTACTTTACTGGCAACATATATTGGTTTCTTACGACAATAAAATGAGGATATGTTAGTAAGTATTTTAATAAAATAAATTATGAAGAAGTCTCTAGTAAAAGAATAAAAAAAGTATTGAAAAAGATTTTACAATATTTACGTTCCTTTCTCTGTTCATTCAAATATAACAATTTTACTTTCATTATGACTTCAACTATTATAAAAAGCACATATTCACTATTACAAAACGTACATATTCAATAATGTCTTGCAAAATATTTTTCAATATTTGTGTTCCCTTCTCTGCTGAATCAAATATTAACAGAACTTTCTTTCCATAGAACTTTTTTGTTTTCATTATTCCGTCAACTACTGTCTGCTCCAAATGACAGGTTAAAGGAGCAGTAGAAAACTTTGTGAAATAACATGTTTGATACTGCAGAGAAGCGATGACGAAAAATTATGATAAAAAAATGTCTACGCTGTTACAGAATGACACTATACTTTCGAAAGCTTGAAATTTCCCTGACTAGTAGCAGAAATTCTAAAAATTTCGTGACTTTTCTAGAAATGTTCAAATTCCCTGACTTTTTCAGGATATCTCGCTCATTCGCCACCATATATTGCAAGTAATACAAATCTACTCATAAGAAAGAGTAACCAAATGCTTGCTCTATCTTTTTATTTTTAATGCTGATTCTTCTTTTTGTTTCATTTTTCCTTAATTTTTTCATTTCTGGTCTCGAAAGGGGGGGGGGGGGGGTCGTCTTGGCTACGTGCCTGTCGTGAATAATATCAGCATCACAGATAGTGTTCAAAAGTACGACTGAAATACATTACTATCATATAGAACTACGCATCTCAATATGCTGTAAGCCATGTGCTTTGAACAAAGAATTACGAAGAGGCATTATCTTACAGTCACAATTAACAGCCGAAATATAAAAGAGGAACTGTACTATCTTATATAGAATACTTACATCCTTTATCATAAGGAATAGGCACAAATTGGTAAATGTATGTTACATATGTTACTATGTTGTATGTTACATATTAACACATGAATATGATCAGAGTGTCCAACTACACTTGGTTTTCAGAGCTATTTTTCTCTACATGTTGCTGTTCTTGTTCAGGCGCGAATAATAATTCGCACAACGTCACTTCTCTCTACCTTACCACATGGCGCTCTGGGTATGAAAATCTCCCGCCAAGGTGACGTAACTACAAGCGGGAAACTGTCATTGGGTGCTGGTTTCTGCTACGGTGACCTTGGTTGCTAGTCAACGCATATATGCAGAGAGCGACTGCATACATCGGAAGCAAGCTAGCAACGCTATAGGATGCTAAAAAGAAGAGTTTTTAATATTCAGAAAGAAAATAATAATCTTTTGAAACAATAATGATCAAACTTTCTGAAAATATCATACATAGAAATGATGCAGAAAAACTTAATCACACATATTTTCTATGGAATTCCTCTACTACTAATTTCCTTCACTTAATCATAATTTTTAGCAATCATATCATCATTAACCTGCAGTTATCTTTATACTTAGACGGGATCAACTAAAACGTAAACCCTTAAGTTTTTTTTTATCTCTTTCTTTTTGTGATTTCTATACTTGGAAAAGTTAAAAAAAAACATCAAAATTAAAACCTAGGTAAAGAAAAAATAATTGATTAGTTCAAATTAAAAGTGTCTGTTTTTACTATTATGCAGTAAAAATTATCGTGAGTTGGGAAAGTTAATGTGAAATTTAATGGATAAAATTAAGAACATGGAAAACTAATTTATGAAAATTCATTTTGCAAACAAAACTCATAAATTATAAAGATAAAATACAAAAGTCAAAAGACTGAGAAAAGTCTCGAAAGTTACGTATTTTTAATATGATATTTTGTTTAACTGTTAGTTCTACGAGATATATACAGGATGAACCTGAGAGATGTGCACAAACTCTGGGAGGTGATTCGTGACATCAAAAGAAGACAAAAAGTCCTTTTCCGTGTTGTCGAATTCCGCGTCGTGTATGAGTAACAGGGGTGCCAACTTGGAATCGAAACTCGAATCCTCACAATTGGAATGGAATGGAAAGATGTGCAGAGCGTACACGACGCGGAATTCGACACGCGACTTTTTGTCTTCTTTTGATGTCACGAATCACATCCCGCAGTTAGTGCACATCTTTCAGGTTCACCCTGTATATATAAAATCATACCAATACAAGGTGCATGTAATAATCTTCAATAATAGTGATTTGATCGTTACAAAGTCGTAAGTCTATGACCCAGTTTTCAAAGCAAGCTGGGACCACTTTGGGAAAAGGGGCCTGCATTAATCCACTTCTATAGTGAAACCACCCTTAAAGATTTCTTTTAATAAGTGACATAAAAGTTCTTGCAGAATATCCATTTCACATGGTTTTCAAGAAAAAATAGCGATTAACTGTAATTTAAAAGGTAATCAAAACTGTAATCAATGAAAACTGTAAAACTGTAATCAATGAAAACTAAAACTGTAATCAATTAAAACTAAAACTGTAATCAATTAAAACTAAAACTGTAATCAGTTAAAACTGTAAAACTGTAATCAATTAAAAATTAACTCTTGAAAAATTTAATTGATTCAATTAATTGCTAATTTTTTAATGAATTAATTACTAGAGTAGGTGATTTATCTGTGATATTATTGTATGCAATTATCAGTATTTTAAATTACTGCTAGGTTCATATTATTTTATGAAGTATTCTGTACTTTTCAGTTCTTCTTCAATCGAAATTGTATGAAATTAAGATAAATTGTTTTCAGTTAGGCATATATTTATTTCTTAAGAACAAAATAATAAAACAGTTCTCGTGAAATTAAATACTGTTCAGTTAATAGCAGGAAAAAATATGAATTATTACGTTGTTAATGGAAATCATTAGCTCCCTGAATGAGTTTTGCCCAGGTCGGTTTTTTCATACTTAAAAGTGGTAGACGTACCTAGTTTCTTAAAGATGCATGTTAAATGTGTATTTTAAAGAATATTGCTAGCTAAATTGTTTTCTTGAATCAACAACATGACCATCAAACAATGTGATTGTTTTTGCTTTGGGATATATTATAAGACGTTTTTGTTTAGAAAAAGCTTGCAAAAATTAACCGCATAATCGTTCCAAAACTTGGGCAAGAGCCACTAGTAATATTTTTATTTCTGTGAAGTAGTTCCTAAGTAATTTCAATCGAATTTCGTAATAAATCTCTGTATATAATAATACGGAAAGTTGTTCGCCTTATATCCAACCATTCTTCACGGGTACTTACCTTAAGAGATACCGCGCCGCCACCACCAATTATGTTCTGTTGCACCCCTAGCATTGTGGACTATCATACGGCATCGTAGTTTCCATTGCAGCAATCTCCGGTGCCAGTACAGACATAGGGATTTTTCTACCATTCCTCCCTGCACACTTTCCATAGACCATCCAGGGTGCGTGGGCGGCGATGTTGAAGTCATTGTTTCAACAGTTCAGATGCGCAAGAACTCATTGAACTGGGATTTAGGGTTTTCACAGGAATGTCTTCCTAATTCCTCTGCCATTTCCTGATGAAAACGTACTGATGTTCTGGCAGTATGACTCGAAGCCTTGTCCATATGGATCATCACCTGGTTTGCTTTCATTCCATACAATTGTGGGATATCTCTTCGAACTTGCATTCTCCTGCACGTTTTTGTCCATCTTGCGTATGAGCAACTTACTCTCATATCCGAATTCGAGATCAACGAATACGAATTTCGTTGTATATCGAAATATTCGTTGTGCATTATATCTGTAAAAGTGCTGGTTACCAAGTTGTGCTAATGGTTTGATTTTATAACTCTTTTTCAGGCTGCCCAGTGTTTTGAGAAGGTACTTAAGGCACAGCCCGGGAATTACGAAACTATGAAAATATTGGGATCACTCTATGCTAATTCTTCTAGTCAATCCAAAAGGGATATAGCCAAAAACCACTTACGTAAGGTTGGTACTTGATGATTTTTTCTTTCACTTTTTTAATACATAATGACTCAACGAATTAAATATTGAAGATGTTGAAAGAGTTGCAGTATTTTTTCTCATTGTGGTGTTTTAATCGAATATAACTAGTTGCTGCTGGCTCTGAATATATGTTGTATGTAAGATTCTTCTGTACTCCATTAAACGTGTTCTTCGTTATATCTAGATCGGATCGAACTTAACTGCTATTGGTTTATTTCTCATTGGTTTCCAGGTAACAGAACAGTTTCCAGATGATGTAGAAGCTTGGATCGAATTGGCACAAATATTGGAACAGAGTGACTTACAGGGTGCATTGCAAGCATATCATACAGCCACAAGAATCTTGAAAGAAAAAGTTCAGGCAGATATTCCTCCTGAAATATTAAACAATGTTGGTGCGTTACATTATAGGTAGGTAACTTTAATTATTTAGTTAATAGCGAAAGATAATTCATGTTAATTTAAGTTACTTAGTATATAATACCTTGAAGGAATTGAATGCTGACAACTTTGACTCATGATATTACACACAGAAACTAAGAAAATACTAATATATTACTGTCCTTGTCATACTGTAGCGTGTATCTTCTCTATCTGGCAGACGTTATCAGAAGTATTGTAAAAGGAAAATTAGTAGAATAAGATCAGATTTATTGAGGAAGGAAATAGATCAAACTCACGGTTACGCAATACTGTAAAAGTAAAGTACAGCCTATGGCAAAACAGAAGAAGTTAAAATTCTTAATCTTAAAAATCTTAATCTTCATTCGTAACTTTCCATTAATAATAGATAAAAGTACTAGTCTTTATATTTCGGGACAATATTTCGTACTTATCCTCGGAGCAAAGAAAAAAGAAAGCTGCGGTGGCTCGAAGGTAAAGAGCTCACTTCTTGCACGTGGGGTCCCTGGTTCGATCCCATGTACATAGGTTTTCCCGTTTCCTCTCGCTTCCATCGTTTCACCATTATCATCATCTACGTCAATACATAGTCGTAAGTTAGTAAAAAGTAAAATATGACACAATTGATAAAACTATACAGTGAAACCTGTCTATGTTGGCCACCATCGGTTCCATCGAAAAGTGGCCAACTTATAGAAAATAAGTGTGATTTATGTATTTTTAGAATAGGATTTCTAGTATTACTTGATTGTAAAAATTTAATAAGCAGTGGCACGACAGCTACTTATAAATAATGTATATAGAGTAATCATAAAAATATACAGTACTAGAAAATATTACTATAGTATGTTTAATATATGCGCATACCTTTCTCTTCCTGAAAACTAGTCTGATACATTGGATTATTCGGATTGAAAACACAATTACACAGACAACCATGAAATAGAAGCGTATGTACGCAGTTTATTGAAATTGCTATTATAGCACACTTGAGTTATTCAGATTGTAAACAAGAAAAGCTAAATTATAAATTGAGGAATTCATATGCAATTTATATGACTTCTTTTCAGTTGTTACCGAATGGTGGTATTTGTTTTATTCTTTTTGTCAAATATGCACATTCTAATATTGTAGTTAACTACATCTTGTTAATGAGTTAGAAGTGTTTCTTTCGGAGCAAAAGATGTTTTGAGAAAACCTTGAGGTAATTCATATCTCAAAAACTCCGCTATCTTTTGACAAGCCGACAGGTGCCAATAGTTGACAATTGAGATTGTTAGTTTTAACCTTGAGAATTTTCCGGAATTACTAAAGCTCCCCCACTGATGAGAGGAGCTGATATAGCTAACGGTTTTACCAAAACAGACAGGGTAAACAAATACGTACAACCATTTTCTGAATTCCTGTACGTGCTTTTTCTTATTCACATCTTCCTTCACCACCCCTTTATCAGGGTAGTCTTCTGGCCATTGACATCCAAGAGCAAATCGCGGGAATCCTTGCATCTTTTCTCCAGTCACAAATACAGAACATCTGCCTCTCATATGGAAATTCGAAAGAGTTAAGAAAAATAACAAAACTATATTTTGCGTGGCCAAGATACGCAGGTAAATTTATCATTATCGTCATAGGATAAACATTGCTTCAGTGTGGCCAACTTCCAAGATAGACAGGTGGCCAGCTTATAGAGTAGTAAGTAATGAATGTCTTATGGGAAAATGCAGTTTCAAGACAAACTAGGCCAAGATAAGCAGGTGGCCAAGTTGACAGGTTTCACTGTATTACATTATTAACAGAAATTCAAGTTACAGAATTAAGCTCCACCAAAATGCAGTATGAAGCCTACGATAGTTGTCCAACGTAAAGTATGTGTTCGAGGTAAGTGGCATAAACGGTAAATACTATTAAGGTGTAGTTTTTAGCAGTCAATTCAGTATCCCAAGAATAAATTTCATCTCTTCTGTTGAAGCTCTGTTTAAACCGGAAGTGGTTAAAATTATCCATTTCTAGTTTTAACGTTTATCGCCACATAACAGACACGGCAATAGATAGCGAGAAGCGTTTTTGCAATCAATTCAGAGTTTTAAGACAAAATACCATAACTGCTCACAATACTCTGCCAAAACCGGAAATGGTTCAAATTTACTATTACTTCCGGTTTCAATACTGATTTCTGTAGAGCAGAAACTGTAAAAGATATGAAAAAGCTTGCTTTTTGAAAAAGAAAAAAAATCAGTATCCCAAGAATTGTTTCTATTGCCTCGTTCAACCCGTGATTCAGACTGGAAATTTTTGAAATAAACGATGTTTAGTTTCCAACTTTATCGCCATACAACAAAAACAGTAAGGGATAGGGAGTAATGATTTTTTTTCTGTATGGATTCAGCGTGTGAGGAACAGCTTCTATCTTTGATCTTATTACTCTGTTGCAGCCATGCGTATTGAATTTGTATAGTTTCACACTGTGAAACGACACTCACTTGTTTACACATACTTATGATAAAAACAAAATACAGAACTTTCTTTATAAGTCTTGAAATGGCACGCAAAGCGCTGATTATAATGTATAATCGGTACCTTTATTCTTATTTCCTTTAGGCTTGGTAATTTGGAAGAAGCGAAAAATATTTTTGAAGAATCACTCAGCAGATCCAAGATGGAGGCAGAGCATGATCCTCAATATTACAATTCGATAGCTGTTACCACTACTTACAATCTGGCTCGACTAAGTGAAGCACTGTGCCAATTTGATAGAGCAGAGAAACTATACAAGGACATTCTGAAGGAACATCCCAATTACGTGGACTGTAAGTAAATATTAATAATAAACGCCTTTAGTGAATCAAATGAAAATAGTCTGCTCTCAATATATATATATATATATATAAAATGTTTCTGGTATCGCCAGACATAATCATCGTCAGACCGTTTGCGTCACTCAGTAGAAAACCTTTGCAATATAATTAGATAAGTGGTTTATGGTGCATACGAGTGGGCAAATAATGTGGTTGTTACCTTGCAGAAAGAGCAGTACGGGAAAATATTCTGCATAAAATTAAAGAATTGGTATCACCGTTAAAAGACATTAGCAGACAGGAAAGTTTTATTGACTCTATTAATTGACTAGGTAAAAAAGGATTGATAGTTTCTTTATATCTGGGATAGAAGGTCTACGAATTGTGTACGGTCTATTCAAGATACATAAATCTAATGGCACTGTCTGCCTCATCATTTCAGGTTGCAGTGGTTCTGTTATCTATTTGAATAGTGGACATAATATTTGAGCAGAAATCGCTACGTTATTCTAATATACCGCCTCATGATAACCCCACATTTTCCTCTTGGGGTAGGTGTTCGGGTTGACCAACTATAACATATATGTACAGTTCATGTGAACTGAGTAGCTGAGCATCGATCTCAAGTGCGAATATGTGTAGCTAATACAGAACGAAAGATAGTAGCATTGACAAAGAAAATGTTGCTTTAGTAAACGGAAACCATATGAAATCAGCTTCATAGACGATGACATGTGTACGTTCATACCACTTGAGAGTGCTGTTTTTTCTGTAGTGACGGCTTTAGCAGAATGGCCTGTCGTCCTTCAAAAATGGAGTGATTTCCGTCATAATAAAGATATTACATATGAAGTGAAGTCAGCCGCGGTGGCTGGGGCCGCGGTGGCTCAGTGGTAGAGCGTTCACCTCTGGTGCTTGGGGTCCCGGGTTCGATCCCAGCCTGCGCCAAGTGAACTTTGTGGTGGACAAACACCGTGTGCGTGGGTTTTCTCGGGGTTCTCCCGTTTCCTCCCACTTTCTTCATTCCACCATTTCATTCATTACTCATCATCACCGTCTCCTTTAGCCTAACCGGCATAACCGTGGGACGTAAAACTCAAAGATTTCATTTCAAAGATTTACTTTACATTATATCATCTATATGTGTGAATGCAATGAAAATTCAGTGTCAAAAAGTGTTACAGGACTAAAAATGAAGTATGCGTCGTCTGTTTATCGTGCTGGTGCACTAACTACTACTTTGCTCTTTCTGTCTCCTGGCCAGCCACACACACACCCTTGAGGTAGGTTTTGCCCGAGCACAATAAAAACTGTGACCGGTTTGAGTATTGACTTCAAGAGTGAAGCTGTATGACCTTCTGCCAGGCATAGTCCTGATCTATATACAGCGTTATTGCGTCATCACTTAAGAAAAGCCATCTACACATCCCACTATTCATCCTGTCTTGCCCTGTGACTATATCTGGCTGTATCAGACTTTGTTAGTGATATGGAACCAATTTAGGCATTTTAAAAGTTATATTCGTAAATAAGGATTTTGTGTGTCAAATTTTAATTGCTTCGTTTCCATTTTATTATTATTATAGTACATACATACATTAGTCCAGTTCTTATATAACCACGGTGATGAAAAAGAAGCTAAACTATTATCACTGTATTGCGAGCGGTGATAATAATTAGAAATAACGTACAAACCACATCACTAGGAAGTACTTACGAAGAACATCGTCTTCATCTTCAGCCTAGGCACACTTCGAAAAGGATTTAAACCATAGGAAAGAAAGTATGGATGAGTAAAAATGCTTAAAAAGAATTTTAAAAATATGCGAAGTAAAAATCATCTTGTCACTAGAAATAGATATATGTTAATAGTAATTCGCTTGTCACTGTTATTTGCTGTTTTTCTGTTTTCATTACCTTTCATGAAGAAAATGGAGCTCGTAACTTCCTTGATATTACCTTCAAAAGACAAACCAATAAGTTTGATACTTCTGTATATCGTAAACCTTCTGCTGGTACCAAGTATATTCATTTTAAGTCATCCCATTCATGGCTTCAGAAACTGAATATTTGGAAAAACTTCTTTAGAAGAGCTCTTCTACTTTCTGATCTTCCTGGTGACCACAACCAAGAAATTCAATATCTAATTAAAATTGGACAACAAAATGGTTTTCAAAAGTCTTTATTACTGAAGTGGTAGAAACAGGTACACCGGGAGTTCGACGGCATCCACCATCGGACAACAACAAATGCCGAAGAGGACAAATGGCTTGGCGTCTCCCTGGTCCCACGTATTTCGGCAGAAGTTAAGAAGGCATTGCATAAATATAACACCAAGGTCTCCGCAGTTTTCCCTAAATGTATAGAAAAATATATTCCAAATTTTAAATAATTTTTTACTGATCCCCAACAAAGTAGTGGCGTCTATAAGGTGAAATGTCAATGTGACAAAATATATATAGGCCAAACAAAAAGGAATATTTGGAAGCTCATGTGGTTCGGATTTCACGTTAATCAGTAGGTCCACGTCTCATATAGCCTCGCTGCTGAACGGGACGTTAAACTCAAAATCAACTCAACTCTAAAAGGAATATTTGTACCAGAATCGCTAAGCACATTCGTACATCCAAATCTCGTAGCTTACAACAGTTATCTGGATTGGCATCATATCTCAAAGAAAATAACCACAAATTGCTAATTCATGTTTGATTGAAAAAGCAAAAATAGCAACAGAATGGAAAATTAAAGAAGCTTGTGACATTCATAAGGAGAAACCAGCTCTCAATTCAGATAAATTGCGGTTAAGTGCTGATTCATGAATGCCATTTGGAGCAGTGTTTTTACTACTCATTTCCGCCGTCTGGAAGGTAATGAAAAAAAGAAAAACCAGTAAATAACAGTGAACAGTGACAAGTGAATTACTACTAACATATGTCTATTTCTAGTGACAAGAAGATTTTTGCTTTGCATATTTTTAAAATTCTTTTTAAGCATTTTTTACCTATCCATTATTTATTTCCTATGGTTTAAATCCTTTTCGAAGTGTGCCTAGGCTGAAGATGAAGACGATGTTCTTCGTAAGTACTTCCAAATGATGTAGTTTGTTTCTTGCGGTGACTCTTGGTCTTTTACTAATGTTATTTCTAAAGCGAAACTATTATTTATCTCAATATTGTGTCAACACTCTATATTCTACCACACTGTACTATTTAAACGAACTATTTAATGACTTAAACATATATAGGGTGAGTTCTTAACTTGATGATAGTGCAAAATATCTGGAGAAATAAGCTTCGGACAAAAACTTATTCGAAATAAAAAGTTAATACTTTGGAGGGAGGGATTTCACCTGTTATAAAATTAGCTCCCATAACCAAATACGATTATCACCACTCACATCATCTAACTGCACTGCCACATTTGGATTATCTGAGTTCACGCTAAATGCAGAGCAGTATTCCACGCTACCTTCTACGAGTTAAGAAAACGTTTAAGACAAATGGTTAGTACTGTTTATCGCAGACTTATTCTGGAATGAAACGTAGGAGCTCCTAATTAAAGAAACCTTAGCGAAAATAGTTTTTACTGATTACAACGCCACTTATCACGAATCGAAAAAAAGAACAAGTTTAGAATAAAATTTGTATATTTTTCTCCCGTACAATCCGAATCTGCGATGAAAAATGTGAGTCCCCATTTACGTTTTCCAAGTTGCGGGTGGAGGCTAATTTTATCACAGGTGAATTTCCGCCTCCAGAATATTAATTTTCTATTTCAAAAATTTTTTTCGTCCGATATTTATTTCTCGAAGTATTTCTCCAAGTAAAGGAAAAAATTCATCCCCTATATCTTGTTTATCACATCACTGTTCCTAGTAGAGTTGCTTTACAGGATCTCGGAGACATTGGAGACGGAAAAGAAAAAAGAATATTCTTTTTTATATCAACATTAATATTCTTTCTTAGGTCAACGTTGCTTATTATGCCCTTTAGACTAAAGGAAAAGGATGAGTAATGAAACTAAATGAGTGTGAAATTAAATATTTGTGCACTCCCACCGGGAATCGAAATCTGGACTACGTGTACCAAAAAGTCATACGCTAGCCACTAGACCAGTGGTGAGGGCTATACTGGAGACAAAATACAGAAAAAAAAACCGGGTTAACACAAGTGTATAATAATAATATTGGAGAAAACAAAAATTGATAACACATGAGAGATCCCAGGTTTCTCTTTCTCAAAACTATTAGACTATAGTGATATTGGCTTTCTTCTTGTTTAATACAAGGTTTGCGATGCTAAAGCTTCACTTATTTTAGGATTACGTTCTTATAGATTCAGGTCGTACTACCCAAGTACAGGCTTCGGACACCAACCCAGGTAATAGTAGGGATCCCACTTAACTGTAAATCCCGTCGTCATGATCTGTGTTGCGTAAGAACGTAAAACGATGAACCGTGCACCGTAACTTCTATTTCAGAAAAGTCCATTGAAGTACAGGAATGGGAATATTGAGCCACTCCTGGCAGTCTTTCCAGAGGACACGGACAGTAGTAGCACGACGAGATGCAAGTGCCTTTTTTCAATAGCCCAAACTCGCAAAAGTCCATGGGACTGGTATCAGATGACTTCACTGATGTGTTCTGGAAGGGAATAACCTGGATGCCGGTGTCTGACACCATCTGTTGCAGAAATATCTGTTTATAAACAGGATGTATGTGATAAGGCTTTATCCATATTCACACTGACTTGATGTATTGCATTTCCATACAAATGGGCAGGTCTTCAGTATAAACTTGTGTGAGGATGTTGCTGATAAAATGCGGAGTTAATTTTTAGTTTTGCATTATTTGCCTTCATAACAGTATCCCGCGACAACCAGAAATCTCGAGACTTGCTTTGCACTGTTAAACTCAGGACGGGTTTTTGCGTCTCGTAGTGTGTACGTTATGGCTCAAATTTGTCACAGTCTGATACATAAACCCATGCTTTTTCGAATGTGGCAACAATCTTCCACTTTTCCTCGGATAGATGGCATTAGTAGAGGCGTCAGCAGTTGGTGGTCTTTCTCTCCCTCCGATGAGTCACAGTAAGGACATGTCCACGACTTTTGAACACCATCAGGAGCTTTAATTTGTCATGTGGGTTGTGGTTCACAGTTGACTGTGTAACGTGCAATCGTCTTCCGTCATATGATGTGTAGGAGGGTTTTTCTGCAGAGCCATTCGGCGCAACTTCCGAGCTATAGGTGGAGTCACCGCAGTACACGGTCGCTTGCTACTCCCCTTACTGGGTGAACGAAGTGCTGGAACGTCGTGGTGTTTATACCGATTAATGATGTTCTTGATGTCGTTGATCCCAATGTACATCAATTTTTTCCTGTACTGTTTTTGAATCTTCGTTTTACGTGGTAAAATGCTACGACATAACCTTCCCAAAACTGATTCACCTTGGGAGCCATGGTGCACACACCACACACGCGCGAACTTGGCGCGATACTAGAGGCCTTTGACTTTTTCCTACTGTTTGAATCATTATGATCGGCTGATTCTGTGAGCAGGGATGAAGATTTAAGATCGGACTCACATAGACGGATGAACCTTCTGTACTTTGTAAATTAACCAAACTACTGATTTTGTTTCACAAGACAATAACGTAGCATTGTATATTTATAGTTATCCACTTTTCAATCCGAGAGACATTCGAAATTATATTTCTAAATTTATTAACATTTTCTTCACTGGAAAAGTATCCTGACGGCGGAGAAATCATATAAAAACAAAAGCAACAACACATAGAATAACTTAAACGTCAAACATTAATCATACGTAATTATAAAACCACAAAATCAAATAGTAGGATACACAAAAGGTACGATTTCTTAGTATCTAATAATGTGTAAATTGGTAATTCTTAATACGCAAAAAGTAATAATTTCCTGGATTTACAATCTATGAAAAATTACGACCAGGCAGATGGTTTGTACATTATGACCAATTGTCACTGTTTCTTCCTTTTCAGATCTAAATTCATTTCTTTGTAATTAAAGTAACTTTGTAGTTGCCTCGTGAGACTCGGGCTGAATTTGTGGTTGGAGCTCATGTTCGGATCCCACGTTTCATATAGCATTGGTGTTAATAGGACGCTAAACTCTCACTCATCTAATCGCCTCGCAATGCTGGGTTAAAACCTTAATTTCTAGACCTCTAGCGGAATTCGAACTCAGGACCATTCGCGCCAATCATTCCAGATACATAAAATTGCTGATACCGCGATTAGCGAATTAATAAATTTCAGAGCCTTAGCGTCTCTTTCGGTTTCCGTGATATCCCACCAAAATTAAGCACAGATGTCTTGATATAGTGCAGCATTTATTTAATCAGTGTTGTAAAAGTTCTTTATGTGCTCTCTGTGTATCCCCCAAAGTCAAATCGTAAGCTTTCAGTTTCAAACACTTATTATTTATTTATCTTATTATAAATACAAAGCTAGCAGTGTGTTCAATAAGGTAGATTCAGCAGAAAGAGAGCTTAATAAAATTTGACAGTTAAGTTCTTAAACTTCACACTCAAAAGTGATTCCTGTCGTTATTAATTTGTTGCTATTAAGCATGTATTGTTAATATGTGATCCATAGTTGTACTTGAATCTCATTACATTAATATTTCTGTCGCCCATTAACGATAGTTACATCTTATTAACAGGTTATTTAAGACTAGGATGTATGGCACGAGACAAAGGCCAAATTTATGATGCTTCTGATTGGTTTAAGGAAGCTTTACAAATTAACAATGAACATCCGGACGCATGGTCATTGTTAGGTAATCTTCACTTGGCGAAAATGGAATGGGGACCTGGACAAAAGAAATTTGAACGTATTATAAAGGTGAGTTTTCTTTTTATTATGTATTGTATTCGTATTGTTGTAAAATCGAATAATAAGTATATGTTTTCATTTAAAGTGTTGTAGGAAACCAGTCTTACTAATTTTTTAACTTAAGAACAGTAGGTCTTGAGATTTTTCTTTCAGCGTGTTTGTATTCTTCCGCGTTTACGGAGTTACTTTCTTTGTCAGCTTTTGAATCTTGTACTACAGTGTGTGTAGACGTAAATTCATGTTCAAAGAAATGCTTGTGTACACACTAAAGAAAAAGAAAATTTTCTTATTTATATGTACAGTCCACAGCAAAAATCCTGCAACATGAGCGTATAAGTTTATTGTGAAACTACCCCTACCAGGGCATGAAATCAACATAACGTCTAAATGGCACGAATCACGCCAGGAGAAACCTCGGCATCCTCCCCTGCACACTTATTTTGGAGCAAAAGACTTCTTCGTTTCACAATAAACTTACATGCTCATGTTGCAGGTTTTTTGCTGTGGATTGTACATTAACATTTTGTTACGTAAATTTCTCAACTTTTCATTATGTTTGTAGTTCATTATTATTTTATACAATAAAAATGTTCTAAATATTTTCATATTTAGATATAGTGCATAAATCAAACAGATATAGTGCATAAAATTGCAATATTTCAAAAATTACTTTATTTTAAGATAAAAGTAGCACTAACCGTTTTGTATTCTTAACAGTCGAGAAGTGAAGACAGAAATATTTTGGTTAGCTAATGCAGATCAATTTAAAAGGACATCCATAGTCATAGTAGATATGTTTTGCTTCATTTTCATTTACGTAGCTATTGCAACTATCCAAAATCGGCTTAAACAGAACAAATTTAAAGACTTTGAAATATACGAACTCACAGAGATCATTGAAGTGTGCCTACTAAATAACAACTTTAAATTCGAAGACAATTGCTGTTGGCAAAAGGAAGTGTTAGTTGTGGGGAGCCCTTTCTTTAGTGTTAGCTAATAGAGTAATCAGTCATTTTAAATTCTGAATTTTGGAGAATCCGAAATTAAAGCATCTAAAGTAATTTCGCTACGCTAGCGTTACGCTGATCATTTATAAGACTGAAAAACAGTGACAATATGTTTTCAGACTGTTGAAATTATAATTGAAAAATTGCATTGAAATTGGAAGACAACTCCTCTATTAATTTTATGGATCTTATTGATATAGGCTCCTCAATAAATTCCAGTAAAAATTTGCAGAAAACCTTCCTCATAGTGCTTCGTTAATAAAAATTCTGGACATCCATGAAAGGTTAAGGCGAATATGTGGATTAACGTGTTCATTAGAACTTAGGCTGGTTATTTTACTGGGTGATCGAAATTAAGAACCTGTACACTTAACTGAGGTCTTGGTAGTGGTTACAATAGGCTTACGTTGGAAAGTTGGCAGAAACTGGCTTACAATGCTTTTAAAAGTTTAAGAAATGGAGAAGTTAAAAACAGGGACAACCAAGCGAACAAATGGGTTTCCTTCTCGTTATTCCCAAGCTTGTCATTGAGATGACGGAAAATAGGAAGAAAATATAACTTAAAAGTCAGCTTAATACCCTAGGGATTTGGAAAGGTCTTTGATCCAAGCAAAAGCTATTACATGGATAAAATCTCTTTAAGCGGCATATACGAAATTTCATGCTTTTTCCAAGATAAGAATATTAGTATGACATAAAGGAAAATCAACACTAGATTGGAAGATTGTGCGAGCGGTCCGGGATCGATTTCTGGTGGGAATACTCGGTCGAAAAGATGTAACAGGTTTTTCAGACTAGCCATCCTAAGTGAGTTTTTTTCCTCTGTTTTCCGTATTCACACAAGACAAATGCTGGGATGGTACCTAACATACAAGCCCCAGGTCGCTTCCTTGCTTCCCAATTCCTTTCTTCTTCCTTCCCCTGTCTTCCAATATGTTTTTGAAGCATTTCTCGTTAGGATAAAGAAAATCGTAAACTCAACACCGAAAAAGGTAATTTAGACAGAGAATGGGATAACATTATTACTAATTTCATAAACAAATATTAGTTAGTTAATTCTTGTAAATATATTCATTTACTACTTTTGAGAATTTTTCTTAATAGAAATTTTGTTGTAAATAAATATAATAGGAGGTGGCTACAATATTAACAATTTGCATTACAAACTCAGTTTCAGTTAGTCCGAATTTTCATTGCACACAATATTGGTCATTTACGAAAAATCACGAAAGCACTAATAGATATAACAGTATGATTTGGCTACACTGAACTTCACATTGATTTAAGCCGCTTTGGGCTTTGAAAACGGATACTCGGAGTATCCGAAGTTATAGAAAATTACTACAGTTCTCTAGAAATACAAAAAGGTTAGTGCTATTTTTACTTTGCAAAATATATTATATATGTTCTATTATAATTACTTGGTTTTTATTCCCCTAATTGTAAAGGTTGCCATTCTTTTCACATATTATTTCTTAGTCTTTAAATAACTTTTTACTGCTTACCTGTACAGAAGGATTGAGTCAAAATGAGCCATCTTTCTTCGACCAAAATTAAGAGAAGAAAATATTCTTTTTGTTACAAGAAAGAGACCTGTCAGTCACATGTAAAATGTTTTAGACAACTTTATTGTGGATAGTAATACATGAAAATTTACACCGTCGACTAAACTTTAGCCCAGTTTCTGCTGTTTTGTGAAAGCGAAAATGGGTCTCTAAAGAGTCGTCTAATATTTACTGGAGTAATTCGTAAGCTGGAAGTGTCATAAACAGTTAGAAGAATTACTGAAATGATGAAGTATTATGTGTTTTCTTCTTATTATGTGGTATCTAGTATTATATATATATATATATATATATATATATATATATCTGTAGAGCCCTAGATAGTCTTTATGTTTAGTTACAATTAAATTTTTTCCCACTAGAATCCTGCAACAGCAAATGATGCTTATTCTCTGATTGCACTGGGAAATGTATGGTTGCAAACTTTACATCAGCCTACCAAGGATAAAGAAAGGGAGAAACGTCATCAGGATAGAGCATTAGCAATGTATAAGCAAGTGCTTAGAAATGATCCTAAGAATATTTGGGCTGCCAATGGAATAGGTAAATACATTTTGAGGAGCCGTAGTAGTAGTTTAGTATTCTAGATATCACTTAACTGTTAGGGCATAATCATTGGTTGTTAAAGCGAAAGACTTCATTTTCATCACTTACTGTTTAGGATTTCCATATTTCTCGTACAGCACATGAAAAATCTTTGTTCATGTTTTCAAATAGGTCAAAATGAATTAATTAAAGTATAAGGACGAATAAATAAATAAATAAATAAAGATATTAAAGGATTTCTTCAGGTATGAAACTAGCATTGAGTTGCCTCTGTTAAATGAAGTATCCAGTATGAGAAAGAACAAAGCCGAAAGTATTTCATGAATGAAAAATGTTTGAAGAATGAAAAGGCTAATAAACTATTAAAATGTACATAAAAGGAAACTACCATATACACTCGCGTTATGTCCGCGCTCGCATAATGTCCGCACCCCAACTTCAGAGATATTTTTTTGGGGAAAAAAGTGCCCCACGTAATGTCCGCACACTAAAAATCACAGCTTGAAAATCTAAGTTATGTCTTGTGGTATTTCTAACACGATACAAATTTTTGTACTTCTAGCACCAGACACTCTATTTAAAAATTTAGAATAAATTATACAAAATAATTTATATACTAGCTACATATTCTTTATGGATTTTGAGTCAATCCCTTGAATCCAACCATAATAATAATTTCTAGAATAATAATTGAGTACCGGTAGAATGTGAAATATAATAATATCTATAATAAAAACTTGCTTTTTTCTTTCTTTAAAAAAAAGAAAAAAAAGCACATTTTCTTACTTCTGGCACCAGACACTCCATGGTGTGAGTTAGTAGTCCTTATTTACTTTTTATTTAATTATTTACCTATATTATGTAGGAAGTTCAAAATGAAATTTACTTCGAAAAAATGTGACTGAAAATTGCGCTTTTTTTGAACAACCCGCGTAATGTCCGCACCTACATTTTGATACCACGATTTTAGTAGAAAGGAAAGTACGGACATTACGCGAGCATATACGGTAACACTGTTGGTAATTGGGATCAAAATCGGAATAGTATCATCATT
This sequence comes from Thermobia domestica, assembly GCF_964235325.1. NCBI lineage: Eukaryota > Metazoa > Arthropoda > Insecta > Zygentoma > Lepismatidae > Thermobia > Thermobia domestica. Next base: position 243,606,802 of record NC_137456.1, on the reverse strand, counting down.
AGTCCTACTGAAAGATTTAATTTACTGTGAAGCATGTCACTCGGTGTTACGCAAAAATGCTTAAAGACTTGGTCATAGGTGCAACTGATCTTGGAAAGTGTGTGGAACAACATTGACTTGCTCTCCGTGAGTGCGTATGTGTATGTTCTTTTTTCAGTTTCTGTATTGCTGTGTTCATATTTCTGGATAAATAATAGGTGAGTGTTTTCTAGTTAGTAAATATTCGTTACTTTCTTAGGAATTGTTATAATTTATTGTATCTTTATATGGATTAATATGGTTATGAGTTCTTGACTTAGATTTTTTTTAACGTACATCGTAATTGAAAAAGAGAACATCAAGGATTCTTGAAATTATCTATGAGTAAATTAAAAGGCACAAATACAGGTGGTTTCACTATTATTTAATAATAATCATAATTTGCCGGACAGTTTCCTAATTAATAAGTATATCCTAGGGCGTTATAACTGTAGATAACTGGTAGATAACAGAACTGGTGTGAGTAGGATGGAAGAAAATGGAATGATAGTGTAAAGATTGAGAATAAAGTCAAAATCTCGCAGTGCCGCGCAAAATTTCGCTGGGGCAAGACTCACAGGTCGAAATCTTGTCAGAACAAACCCTATATAAGAGTTTCTGGGGTCTTAATGATAATAATAGAAAGACACATAACATGGGACCAGAAAAGCTTACAGGCACTGGAAAGTCAAATAAATGACGAGTTAAAAATAGATGGACATATAATCGTAAAATAAATCCAACTTACGGAAAATCTTATTCCTCGAATCCAGCAGCGCCATGTTGTGCTTGGAGGGAAGTGTTTCACGGTTTTCAAAACTTGGTTGTTAATTTATATATTTATATATATATATATATATATATATATTGATCTAAACTCAAGGAGAGGGAACATTGCCCCTTAATCCCGAAATATATATATATATATATATATATATATATATATATCGGGTGTTGCAAAATAAGTGTTACAACTCTTGGGAGGTGAATCCTGCCACTGAGACAAGAAAAAAAGTTCTCTTGAACTTTCGGCTATCGGACATAGTTTCAGATCTACAAGGTGCCGAAAGCGTGGGAAAATGACTTTCGGACGCTAATAGTTCGGAAACTATCCAACGTAAAGAGGGCGGGTAAAAAATTCACTGAAGAAGTCATACCTGCTGTATTGAATTTTGCATGTTTCACAATCCTACCATGCACGCACAAGTGATTCCCCAAAGGAACGTAGGGAGTCCCGAATAATTTACTAAATGAAAGTTGGTCTAAATGGATATGAATTGATGGGGTTTCTACCAGGTAAAAATAATTCGTTTGTATTAAGTCGATATCTGGAACACATAAAAATTGCGGACACTTAAATGTCTGTTGTGTGTGGTTGCATAATTGCCAGGTACGGATGCTGGCCAACAGTGAAGTTCTGAGTGTTAAGTGTAGCGAATTTGTATTCAGATGCTCTAGAAAGACATCTGGAGTGTCGGTAGAGCACAACAGATGGAGCAGGGGATTCACATGTGTGGAAACAAGTAACGAAAAATGCCCAGAAATGCACTCATACTCAGTAAACGTGAGTTCAAAGCGTCGGAAATGTAAAGATTAGCGTCAAGAACATGAAAGTCAATTCACCAATAACATTCCCTCAACCCGACGCAATATGATGTGCACGGTTGTATACCAATAAGGATGCAACAACTGAGGCCAAGTTGAAATTTTGCAAGGGGACTCACTAAGAAACTGGGTAAACTAAATGAATGTCTCTAGTGGGATCACATGATTGATATTGAAATGCGGACAATTTGTGTGTTGATATCGATATGTAGCTAGTGGAGAAATGTCAACATGTGCCACTACTACTGGGACATCGTCCCACGTGGGAAAAATAGGAAAATAACTACTCGGGTCTTGAATCTGAGGCCGTGGGCTCCCAGTAGGATTGGAAATTGCGACCACGCGAGCGAAAGCGAGCGCTCTAGCCCTGAGGCTCGAGGAAGCCTCACTTTCTCTGTATACATTTCTTTGAGGAGTACCCACTTTGTTCGGCAAGCGCTCTTGTACAGCCTCCCGACATGTTTGTGTGTTACATTTTGTTACTCTACTGCACAGTTGTAAACAATCAGAGCTTTAAGACGTTTCTTCCTATTTCTCTTGTCGTTTTATTTTCCATATGTATGGTGTTCCAGCTGTAGTGTTAGATGTGCCAAATTGGTTCCTTTTCGTCTTTGTCTTGGCATGTGTACTGTGTGTAAGATACATATTTCTGGAGGTATTTTGATATCGAGTACGTCATATGTCCCAGAAGACGTGAGACATAATACAAGTTTGTTATTTTCACGCTCTATCACAATTTGAACCATGGATTAAGAGATTTCTTTTCATATGTGTCGACTGTGGGATAATGTCCCAAACAAAGTGGGACATTGATACAATCTTGTTCTAGTTACGTTCTATCAAAAAGTGCACCAGATGTAATAGCAGAATGTACAACATTATTTTCCTAGTTTTCGCATGTGAGACGGTGTCCCAGTAGTAGTGGGACATGTTGACATTTGTCCATTAGCTACATGTCGATATCAACACACACATTGGCCACATTTCAATATCGATCATGCGATCCCACTAGAGACATTCATTAGTTTACCCAGTTTCTTAGTGAGTCCATTTACACAATTTCAACTTGGCCTAAGTTCTTGCATTCTTATTGGTATGCAATCGTGCACATCATATTGCATCGGGTTGAGGGAATATTATTGGTGAATTGGCAATGGCTTTCATGTCATTGACGCTAATCCTTACAATTCTGACGCTTTGAACTCATGTTTACTGAGTATGAGTGCATTTTTGTGCATTTTTTGTTACTTGTTTCCACACATGTGAATCACCCTGCTCCATCTGTTGTGTTCTACCGACACTCCAGATGTCTTTCTAGAGCATCTGAGTTCAAATTCGCTATACTAATTACTCAGAACTTCACTGTTGCCCATCATCCGTATCTGGCGATTATGCAACCACACACAACGGACATTAAAGTGTCCATCATTTTGTATTTGTTCCAGATATCGACTTAATACAAACGAATTATTGTTACCTGGTAGAAACCCCATCAATTCATATCCATTTAGATCGATTTTCATTTAGCAGATTATTCGGGACTCCCTACGTTCCTTTGGGGAATCACTTGCGCGTGCATGTGGTAGGATTGTGAAACATGCAAAATTCAATACAGCAGGTATGACTTCTTCAGTGAATTTTTTACCCGCCCTCTTTACGTTGGATAGTTTCCGAACTATTGGCGTCCGAAAGTCATTTTCCCACGCTTTCGGCACCTTGTAGATCTGAAACTATGTCCTATAGCCGAAAGTTCAAGAGAACTTTTTTTCTTGTCTCAGTGGCAGGATTCACCTCCCAAGAGTTGTAACACTTATTTTGCAACACCCGATATATATAGTGCTGTATCCAAATAGTATGTATGTATGCTGGATAGTATGTTTGTATCCAAATCTCAGCTGGCAGATATTTCTTTACCCGTATAGAACAGTACAGTACGTGTGTTAAAGTAGACAGGGATGGGGGAGTGCAGTCAATGCATCATAACAATAAACTTACTCTTTGATAAGTAACTAAACTCTACTCCTTGATGATGTTTTTATTTTAGTTGCGCATAGGCGTTTGACGATTCGGTTAATCCGGAAATTTCGTTAATTAACTTGCCAGCACGAAAATATCTCCTTATTATGGAGATATAATGATTTCACTGTATACGTTTTTTTTTAAATAATAATAATAATATAGGTGTATATACAGTTCATAGAGCGATATTTTGAACATTCTACACTAAAGAAATCACATGGCGAGATTTTATATTACAAGGTTTTGTTATCCTGGGCTAGATTTCGTTCCATAAGGTTTTGTATCCAAACTTAAAGATTGATCTTAGGAGTGTGAATAACATCGTGATTCGGCTTTTACTGGTAGAATTGGATTTATTGGTAGGCTTTATTTATGCGGCACTGATTTTTTTTTTTTAAATTACAAAGAAACAATTCTTATATTGCATCCTGGACATGAAGATCACAACAAATGATTTCCGAGGTTCTCTGGCTACTTTTTCAATATTTCTTTTTCGACTTCGGTATCCATTGAAACAGTGATTTTTTTAAAATTATTATTTTTAAAAGAGGGCCAAAGAAAAAGAAGGATTTAGGGTTTAGTTTTCTTGTCTTTCGGCATCTAAGGCCCTTTAGCCCGTCACGTTTGAGGGATAACGACCCTCGTCGAGTACACTATCCGGTGAAAAAAAAAGAAGAAGCGCCCTGGGACCTATAAGTTAGGTACCACTCCGGCATTTTCCTGGTATGAATGAGGAAAACCCAGGAAAACCTCGTTCAGGGTGGCTGGCCTGAAAAAGCGTTTTAAACTTTTTCGACCGTGTGCCCCCACCGGTAATCGAGTAAAGAAAAAAGAAGAAAACGGCAAGCCAATATAACGTATTAAAAAATGGTATTGTTTCCAAAATCCTTATAATATTAAGCTTTATTAATAATTGAATTTTGTAATACTGTGGTTCGAATTGGGATGCTCTGATTCTCGGAAGTGAAATTAAATGCTTATCTTTCAGTTTGTTTCTACATCTGTTTCGACGTAACCCTATTCTTTTCATTCATCGTATTAGGAATCATATCGTGAGCCGGGTAACGTTCAGAGGGTCATATCAGGCCCGTGGGGCGTAGTTTGCCGATCAGTGCACTAAAACATGGTTATAAAATCTGTTGCAGCTGGAAAAAAAAAAAAAAAAAACGGTCACTTCAATAACAAGCTTTTTGCAGAGAAAAAATAAGTAAGTTCAGTCTACACTTTCTAAATACGTTTGTAATGGAATAGAAACTGCATCACATGACAAGCCGTTAAAAACTAGTAAAGTGTTTTGCATCTTGAAGTTAATGAGGTATTTTATCTTGAAGTGGCGTTAATGTAAAATGTTGTACTAACAATGTTAGATAATGAAAACTGTTGTGTTAATTTATAATTTCCAAGAAAAAGTTCGAAGTGGTGCTTGTTTTATTTGGAGTTTCCAAAAAGAAGAAATTCATACTGTGCAACAATTTTCATTATCTAACATTGTTAGTGACAGTGCGTTCTACTTTTTTTTCTTTTACAATTGAACACTAACGCCGCTTAGATGAAAATATTTCCTTAACTTTTCGTATTAATTTAGAAATTTACGAAAGTAAACGAGATTATGGAATTTGTGGAGGACAGTCAGCTATTTTGTCATTGTATTATTCTCAAAATCAAAATAAGTTTTAAGGTTTTAGTTTGGTATCAACATCTGTCAGAAAAGAATTGATTCATATGTTTAGGGAATAAAATTTAGTTTTCAGGAGTTTTCAGTTAAAATTCATTACGTGATATAGGTACGCAGCTGATACGTATTATTATTTTCGAATTTCTAGGAGCTGTTCTAGCCCATAAAGGGTGTGTAAATGAGGCCAGAGATATTTTTGCGCAAGTACGAGAGGCCACAGCAGAATTCTGTGATGTGTGGTTGAACATAGCTCATATATATGTTGAGCAGAAGCAGTTTGTGAGCGCTATCCAAATGGTAAATATTTATATTTATTTTGAAAATTTGCCACTTAAGAACCAAGAATGAGTTTATTGTTGTAGATTTTGACAATAACGTGCATGTGTTTCGGTTCTTAAGTTGTTCTGTATTTAGAATAAAACAAACCTTGTTAAGTATTACGCAATCTTCCAAACTATACTTTGGAGAAAGGATAAAATACCGTTCTAGGCTATTGTAAAAGAATTACCTTGCAGTTGTTGAGTACGTTTTTGAGTTGAACTCATTATGGAATATAATTTTCTTCTCCATATTAGTATGTCTGTCATTGAATTTTTATATATGAGGCCTGTTTATGAAATATACTACGACTGTGTGCGGAAAGTTTTTCTATGATATCGTTTGCTGATCCAATTTCTGAGTGCGGAAAGTTATTAACTCGTGGAAGTGTTCAGACAAATGAAAGTGGTTTGACGAGGTATGCATCTTCAAGACCATTATCATAGATTCCCATCGAATGGTTCTTGATTGACTTGAAGAAACAACAAAGAAGCTCCACACAGGTTATGTCCATGTGTTTGCAACACATGATGCCCATTTTGCTGCGATTGAGCAAGAATTGTTGCTCACTATATATCTTAAATCAGCGTTTTTTAAGAGGGAACCACTTTATTAATGAAAATGTTTACGAACGACAATACTCTTATTCCCTTCGCAAGCAAACTCGTATTTTTTTAAAAATATTTTGAGCATATGTTAATATCAGTATACATGTATTTTTAAAACAGAATTAATTAAAATTCTCTTAATTTTACGGATGGCATTTAGTATCTTCCAGAATCCATCAACGGCTCCGGAGCCGATACTGTGACTAATAGTGAGCCGTTGTGGACGACCTCGTTTTCGTGTACCTACAATCGCTAACACACCTGTTCCCTACGGACGCACCCCTTCGCTACCGCTCGGGCCCTCATGCTGCGTTCCTGACCTAATTCGGCTAGATAATATTCGTGCTTTTTAGCGGCCACCTAGCACAAGTTTGTTTTTGTATAATTCACTATAATTTTTATAGTGCCATATGTCCTCACTACATTCATACTCATCACCAGGGACCGGATTTTAAGGTGCAAAAATGTGGTAGGAGAAAGGGAGTGAAAGGTGCTAAAATCATTCAAAAAGGTGCAAAAAAAGGTGCTAATAGGAAAGTGATATAGTATATAGTTACGTGAACATTCTTTATTCATTGCACCAGCAAAACATGACTTTAAACATTTGACATAAATTGTTTTATTTAATCTCAAACTTATACACCATTCAACATTCTTGTAATAAAATAGTGGTTAAAACCAACTCGGTGTTTAAGGAAAAAAAATATATTGTGGCTTGAAAAATCGTTAATTACTACTGGATTTTCGGAAACTGGTTATACTTGATTATGCACAACATTTCTATGTTTTCGAATGTTAATTTCTCTCTCTTGGAGTTCAGGTGATCCTTAAACATTGCTCGACATCAATGGAAACCAGTGGTGCATATCTTGTCAGCACATGCAAAGGTTTGTACGTCCGTATTGTTTCGCAAGTTCAGTTCAGATTTGTTCCTAGCAAATCCGTCGAGATTGCGTCTAAATTTGTGGAATATTATGTGTAAACCAGATTGAAAATAAAATATTGATCTGTCCATTAATAAAAAAAATAAATAAAATAAAGGGGGCAACAAAGGTGTTAAAGGTTAAAAGAAGTAAAAAAAAAAGGGGGGGTTTTTATTAATCTTGCAAAAAAGGTGCAACATTCATGAAAAAGGTGCAACAAGATGCCTTCATTTCAGTTCGTTTTATGCTCAGAAATACATATTTTGAACTTTGGTTGCTTAACAACTACATTTTTAGAAAAGGTGCTGCCTCTTAAAATCCACTCTCTACTTATCACAGTTACAAATAACAAACCGTAATCACTATCAAGTGAATCAGTGTCACTACCAAGTGATTTAGGGGAGAAACTAAGTAATACCCAATTTTACTTTGGTATTAACATAAGAAATTACATATTAGATTTTTAATAATTGAATTCGGTCAAGATTATTTTATACAATTATTCAACTTAATAAGGTAAATATTTCAGAAATGCTAATAGCTTATATAGATATGTTATTATAAGAATATTTTATAATAATAGATCTATATAAGCTATTAAAATGTCTATAATATTTATCTTATTAAGTTGAATAATTTTTACATGTGTAATATATACCTGTTTGAGATTTCCAGTTATAGTGAGTGATACGTGATTTACTTGATTTTTTTTTTTTTTTTTTTTTTTTTTTTGACTAATATCCAATGTCTGTGATTTCTGGATAAGGTCGCGAAAAAGGTACTTTTGGTTAGCGAAGAAGCTTAACGGCAAACTTAGCTTTCCTACAGTTAAAATTTTGCTCTTCGGACCGCGTTCATAGTATAAAGAGTAAGAAACTCACATCACATGATTCTCAAAATAACATTGAAGATATATAACATCTCGAATTTCTTAGCATTTTGAAGAATACAAAAGTTATGAAGGAAAATATAAATAATAAGAGGTAAAAGCTATGATATGTAAGAATGAAATTTAAAAAAAAATATGTAGAAATGCTAAATTATTATTGTTCAAAATACTATCTCATTTCGTATAACCAATTCATTAATTTACTTCTGAGATGTGTATGTGTATGGATTCTTATAGTAAGTATTGTTCGTAAGTAAAGGTTTAAATATCTGCTTCTTTGTTCCAGTATGAAAATTGTCTTCGTAAATTCTACAAGTATCATCGTGTGGAAGTGCTTCAGTACTTAGCTAGGGCGTATTTTAAGGCAGGCAAACTTAGAGAGGCAAAGATGATATTGCTTAAGGTATGTTTTGTAGAAAGTACACATTAATGATAGCTAATTGTACGAACTTTGTTCTCCACATTTATATATATAGGGTATAAACTTAATTTTTGACCCACCTAGAAATCTTATGAAATGCATGAATAAGTAAGAATACAATGAAGAAACGTTGCACATCTGATTTATTTGAAAAGAAAAATGCCCAATTTATCAGTAATTAGTACTCTTTCCCTGACGTTCCAAACATTATAAGATCCTAGTTCAAAAACTCTCCACTAGCTTGTGACAGTCCTCTTGTGTGATGACGGACCACTCTTCCTTGAGGCGTTGAATCAAAGTTTCCCTGTTGTGAGGCCTTGGTTTCTGAAACACGCTGTCCTGTAGTCGAGACCATAAGTGCTCAATAACATTAAGGTCCGGACTATTACCTGGCCAATCATTCCACACTCTGGGAAACTCCTTGGCGATCACATTCATCGTTGCCTTTGCAGTGTGATATTTGGCTCCATCCTGCATCAAAATCGCGTACTGTTGAACAGGAAACATAATGGGATTAGTAAGACACGCTCGGTAAACTGGAAGTATTTTATCTCGGTAGTATTGGGAGTCATTCGTCTTTCCTTTCCCAACAACAATAAATTCCGTTTTCCCATAGCTTGAAATTCCTCCTGCCACCATAACCTTTAGGCCGAACTTGGGCCTCCGTATAGGAGGGATCGTTTCAGGAGACGATGTTTGAACCCGATGATTTTGCCGGTTCGGTACAGGAAAGAACTCCATCAGACTCTCATCGGTAAATAGCACGTGAGTACGTTTCATCCGTCCCTCACGAGAGTATCAGCAAAGTCTTCATCTTGCAGAGTCTTACAAAAGTTGTAGCGGTTGCATATGTTTTTCTGCGAACGTAGTGGTTTTCTAGGCTGCATATAACATTTTCTTCGCCGGTCGCTAGTCTGAAGATATTTAGAGACTGCCATGTGACTAATCTTCCTTTCCTGAGATTGATATCTTTCTGAAAAGTTCAGTCTTTTAGCTACAGTTCTTGCTCCAACACCTGGTTTCTCATTAACCCATTCCCGTATTTTCCTCTTTGTTCTTGGTGTAACTTTAGTTGGCTGCCCTGTTCTTTGTGCATGCTTAACATCCCCTTCATTCTTTCGCATTTACTTCCGTACAGTGTTTCGGCTAATTTTCAGTTTCTTAGTTGTTTCGGATACTTTTACCACCAGCACTAAGCACTTGAATTTTATGACGAAGCATTTCTCTATCTGTTGACATTGTACTGTATTGCACATTTTACACTTGCACTTGAAAATATGAGTTTGCACTTCAAGAAGCACTTCACATATTTAAAAAAAAAGTGTATTTTAAATATACACGTATGTGGTTTCAAAATCCATGCAAATTTACCTAATAAATTCACATTAAAAGGGGATCAAACTGATTTCTTTTTGGGTAAACTTAATTTCTGACCCGTTTGAGTAATTTTCCGGCACAGGTGGTGCCAAACAAGTGCTCACAATTTTATATTGGTTGAAGCAGTATCGTTGTAAGTTTTACAGTTTACTCACTAAATAATGCCAAAGGCAGCACTGCGATCATTTGTCCGATAATGAACAGTATTGATTACAAAATAGACCTCGTCATGTGCAGTATATGTAAACTAGTATATGTAAACAAGACAGGTTCGTGATAACAACATACACAGATAAACACAAAAAACGGAAGTGACGTAGATATTGAAAATTATTCGGTCAAAACTAACCTATGAAAGAGTGGGAATTAAGATATGGAACTTTATAGAGGCCAGTTTGATGATCTGTGAGAACTGTAAGGCGAAAAATCAAATAACTTAAAAAACAGGGTGGGTCAGAAATGAAGTTCACACCCTATATATAAAATATGTAACCAGTTTATTATGGAAAATTGAATACTACTATTTGTGTCTGATTTCTAGATAAGCTCGCGAAAAAGATACGTTTCGTCAGTAAGAAAGCCCAACGGCGTATCTTTTCTATAGTTAAAATTTTTCTCTTCGGATTGTGTTCATAGTGTAAAGGGTAAGAAACTCATATTGCAGTTCGCTTCTTGTAAACTTATGATCCAATTCATTTTTACAATTGGAGGTCAATAAAATCGCATCGCAGAAGCAAGAAAGATAAAAGACTGTAACAACTTCCCAGTAGTTCCTTTATCAGGCAGAACATGGGCGTTAGACGTTAGATTTAAGCTATGTATATTACGTAGCAGCAAAAAATGTTTGCTTACTAGTGTAACTATTTGTAAAATATTTTAACACAAATATGATCTGACACATTGTATTGAGATTAACTAACATCACCAATTTTGTGCCTGAGTAATTCTGATTGAAGTATATTGCTCCTAGTATGGTTTCGGCAACCAATCCTGTTGTCTTTGAGAAGTAGATCTAATGAAGAACTTCGGCTGCCCAAATATAGTTTACATTTTATTCAGCTTAGTTACTTTTTTCCACAGAAAACACTAAAATAAGCAATTAGCTCTTTAAATGTTTGTGATTATTACCCACACTAAGTCACATCTTAGCGGTATCAATATAAAAATAATCTACGATGTTACTATTTACGCAAGTTTCGTACAATAATAATAGATCATATGGAATACATTTTACAGTATAAAATTGTGCTTGTATTCTTAATAGACTGAAGTAGTTCCTATATTTCACTGAGCTGAACCCAAGTATGTGACGAACCTTTTGCACAATATGATTTAAGGTGTAGTGAACCTTGAAAAAGGATAATCAGTTAATTTATTCAGAATATAGGAACTAGTTCAGGCTACTGGGAATACAAACAAGGTCAGTGCAATTTTGAGTTTCATTCAATTCAAAATGTTTTACTCAATTTAATTTTCTCTTCTTTAACCTGCAGAAAATTTCATTATCTCACAGTTTGATAAGCTGTAAATCTGTCTATGTACTTATACAAGTCTGAATAATTGTGTTGCCACTTAGAAACTTTTCTTACCGATATCTTGACAATGTTGATAGTCTTTCAGGAAAAATTGACTCCTACATTTTGTTTGAACACAAATACAGGATACAGAAGATCAAGCTGACTGAATTTATTGTTAAACATAAGATTTCGTTTTTGCTTAGAGACAAAGACTAGAATATCCTACGAAACCTAGCAGTCACTACCTCTTCGGTGTCAATTTGAGGGAAAATTTTACGAAATCTAAGTGTTTTAACATCTTCAAAATAAATAAATAAATAGACGGTTCTCAAAATCAACAACTTTGTATTTTTTCAAACATTACACATACTTTAAATTTGTAATGTATTAAAACATACAGTGGAATACAAACATTTTAAATACATTATATATTCAGATGCTAATTTTCATTATATTTTGGGTACTACGATATTGATGACTGATGGGTTAATTTGGATAAGGGCTTACGTAGCATTTTCTTTAAAATACGATGTATTCCATCAATGATTGTTTGAGTATGATTGCCCACACAAAGCTTATCAAAGTATATGACGTAATAAGAAGCAGCCTATAACTATACAATCTAAGAAAACAATATCTGTAAAATTAAAGGAAAACAAAAATAAGTAAATTCATAAATTTCGTGTAAAATTTTAAATTTGTTACATATGCCTTTATCCAAATCAATCCTTCGATGATAAATATTTAAAAATATGCCTCTCAAAATATCAACTTTGTAATTATGCAGTTTTCTGAAAATGTTTGTGAATTGAGCATTTTTAAATTAGCTCGTAAACGGCTCAGCTCTTCACCTATTCTAGACTGTTTAGTCGAAGAACCCAAAACTTACCTTTAATGTGATTGTCTATATATCGAGTTCTTTCTGTGTGCACCTATCTTGGGACTACTTTATCGTTAACTTATCTGTATTGTTTCTAAGTTAAGAAGGTCTATCAGTCCAAGAAACAAAAGTGTGCTGTGAAGCAGAATTTTTAATTATTGTCGCGTTGATTGTTTCGATTTCTTTTTTTTTCTGCCATTAGAAATATATTAGAAAGATGCACTTATTAAAGAATAAAGTAATCAGATAGAAAACAATGTACAAAAATGGTTAACATTCAGTGTAAATTAACCAAAAACCAAAAGAAGTAGTGTCTAAACTCCAAAAGAAAATCACATTACTGGCGTTTATCTTCAAAAATTTTATTACTTGTAGTAAAATATAGTAGTAACATTTAATATAAAATGTACACTTTTTTTTTTTTTTTTTTTTTTTTAACTTACCTTAACTTTACTTGCTAAAGCTTGGTCGTGCAAAGATTAAATAGGATTTATGTTACATTTTGTATAATTAGAAACACGTAAAATTTTAATTTTATATTAGAGATGTTGTTTATTTTTGTAGGCTCGAAGAGTTGCTCCTCAGGACACGGTGATACTGTACAATATTGCCTTAATCCTACAAAGATTAGCAACTCATATACTTAAGGACGAAAAATCTACTTTGGAGACTGTATTACAGGCTGTGCATGAATTAGGATTATCACATAAGTAAGTATATTTTAAAGCGAAATAAACTGTTGAATGTATCGTACGATATGGCAACATATCTGGGGCTGCGAGGTAAACTATGCCAAGTCACTTTTTGGCCGAAATTGAGTTATCATATTTTTCTTTACTTACATTAGTACGAGGGACACTAGAAACGTTTTAAGATGGGGACAACTGGAACACAGGAAGTGAAAAATTTTTCCGTCAATAAACAATCGGCGTAGTTAAACAAAACATTGTCTTGCAAAACACTTTTTCGCCTCTCCTGTGAAGTTAATATTTTATGACTTACACTACTTTACCTCTTAGCCCCAGATATAAGTACCAGAAAAGCATTAAAATAGTCACAGTACAAAGGGTAAAAAGGAAAAAAAAAAAATAAATGAATTAGTAACTCAGCGTACATGTTTTTGATATTTTATAGTAAGAGCTACAGTTAATTTACAGTTACGACTATTGTGTAAATGCTATCTTATATGCTGACATTTCTTTGATACACTAAAACAGCTTAAATTAAAAAAAGCAAAAGAAAAATGAAAAATAAGTTTTATACTACTGACTGAAAATTGTTCATCTACTATTATAAAGAAAAGCATACTTTCGGCATTTTAAAATATTTCACGTAGTTTCAACAATGTTATTTCTACTAACTTACACTACATAACATTCACTTACTCGCATTTTATTTTGTTTTAATCATTCTACTTCTAGTGCTTTCTTACGTTCAATCATTCAATCAATCAAGTTGTGTAAAACCTTTCACTAGCTGTGATTAACTGTTACCAATATGTACAAGCTGCACTCTTTATATAGGAACACATCAGATTGTAATTGTGATAATAGATAAAACTAAACACATATCATATATCATGCTCTAGTTTTCTGAAGACTGTAAAATTTGGAAATTTGGGTAAAATCATTTAAGGTTTCTAGTTGCAAAATGTGGAGATAAAATCGTATCCTTATACATTTCGTACACAAGGACAAAATTTCATCAAATATCAAAATTTACCTTATTCTGTGAAAGTAAATAATTAAGATTTGCGCAGAAAGAAAAGTTGACATATCAAGTTTTATTCACATCGGTCTTTTCAGCTGCACGGAGTTTCAAAAAGAATAATCTGATTTTACAAGACTGTATCTTTTACATACATACACAAAAACTTTTGGGTAAATTTTAAAATACGTTTAGGAATACAAAGTTTTCATTTAGCTCTCACAATTGTTCAGCGTTCTCTCCACCAGACTCAACGACATACGTACATCTACACGATAGTCAAACGTGTCCCGTACTTAGGCGTGCATGTTTGGTATTACTGTAGCCGTTCGCCCATTAAGAATTGAACACACTTTATTCCTTACCAATAACAGGTATTTCCAGTATTTGTCTGTACACGGTGACCGAATGAAATATGATTTGGAGCTTGCTGCTTTAGAAGCTCGTCAGTGCCAGGACTTGTTGTCTCAAGCTCAGTATCACGTGGCAAGAGCGAGACGGCTGGATGAAGAAGAGAAACAATTACGAAAGAAACAGGAAGAGGAGCGAGAGGCTTTCAGACTGCGACAGTTGGAAGAACAGGTAAAATTGGTTCATTTGCTTGTTTCATATAAATGTTGTGTAAGTTAATGTGTGGTATCGTGCACTGATCACAGACAGATATACCTTCAAGGCCAGTTTCATGGTTTGCTCGATTATTATCTAATTAATCAGTTCTCAACAATATAACAATGCTGTTTTTTATTTTTATTTTATTTTATTATTTTTATTTTTATTTTTTTATTTAAGGTGTAACACTTGCTAATAGTAGTAATATACTGTTATTAACGATATCCTCTGTAGTAACGAATTTGCTTCTTGAAGAAAAGGTTTGAATGTAAGAATTTACAGTTTAGTTTTTCTCGATATATGGAAATACGAACTTTTTTTTCTGTCTGTTTATTTTGTTAATTGTTACAAAGTTTGAGGGTCCATAAGGGGGTCTTTTGGCTCTAAAAATCTCTAAAAAGTGAAATGAGTACTACAATAATTCTAACTACCGGTGTTAAATATAGAACATACTTACGTAACGATGCAGTAAATATTTGTTCCATGCTATCCATATTTACGTTTCTTTTAGAGTCGCAAGGAGGATTTTTGCGAAAAATTGCTGATTTTTCGTTAGTCTCGTGCTTGTTAAACTATGAGCGCAACATTGATACACTTTCTTATTTATATAATATACTAAGCATGTAACAACACATAAGATATATAAGTAACAAAGTGTATCACGATTGCGCTCAAAAAAAAAAAAAAAAAAATCAGTAGGTAGTTGTTGCGCTGACGTCATGTAGCAG
This sequence comes from Thermobia domestica, assembly GCF_964235325.1. Classification (NCBI taxonomy): domain Eukaryota; kingdom Metazoa; phylum Arthropoda; class Insecta; order Zygentoma; family Lepismatidae; genus Thermobia; species Thermobia domestica. Next base: position 243,591,508 of record NC_137456.1, on the reverse strand, counting down.
AAAGTTGCCCGTGCAGACCAAACGAAACTGCGTTTGATTGCACGAAGTGTGCATTTGTGAGGAAAAGAAGGTTCATGCAGTGATTATAGGAGAACATAAAGCACTGTAGTAACGTAGTACCTTGTTGAAGTTGCACAGATGTATGTGTGGTGCAAAATATCGAAGAGTTAAGGAAGATTTATTCCAAAAATGCCACATTTCTTACAAAGCAAGAAATAGCATATCGCAAATGAATCGAATGAGTCACAACTGAGTTACGCATAATAGGTAAGTGTTCGAAGCTGTCAACGGTTTAACCAAACGATGGAAAGCTCTCGGACAGGTAATACCGAACACACAGCTACCCATAATTGGCGAGTTTGTTCGAATTATTTTGTGCTATGTGCAATGCTTTTCGACCTTCTCGTATCTCAAGTGATACGGAAGACGAGATCATCGCCGAACGAATTCTAATCTTGGTGAACCAACCTAATCATTTACAAATACTAGTAGAATCCGAAAACTGGAAAAACGCAAGAGTACTTGGCACAAGATGTCCGCTGACACTTCAGGGGACTTTCCAAGATTGACTATTAAGGAGTTGCGTGATATGACGCTTAGGGTGTATCAAATTAAGCAGTCCAAGTCGTATACAGAGAAGCATTTGAGTGAATTGGGTCTTTATGAACTATTTGTTGACAAAGAGCACGATGATATTGTTCGTGTTCAACTACAATGGACTACAATCACATCACACGTCTTCCAAAATATGCAATGCATAGATTCAGTACCACAGTGGTGTTTCACCTCCAATTCGTGGCTGGTATTCCAAATGCAAGGTTGGTGCATGGGTGGTTGGGTGTTGTGCACATATAGCCACTGTATTATGGTATTTGGGTTATCAAAGATATTTACAAGCATCAGGTCCTTTTTTACTTCCACACATCTCCTATATTATAAATGCTGACATTTCTCATTGGTCTGAAAGTGGAGAAAGCTGTGAGGACGGCTCGGCTTAATTACTGCGTAGATTTTCACGTAGTTTATTTGGTTATTGTACAAGCCACAGTAATTTTTTTTTAGGTTTTTGTGATTTGTTGCATTAAGAATGTTTCAGTGTATTCAGCTAGGTTGTTATAAACTTTTGGCTTTAATTTGTGTATATTTTTTATACTAACGACCCTACTTTATAAATACACAACTCATAATATTTAACTCCTTAGAGCCTAACACCCCACTTATGGACCCTCATCCTTTATTCTTAATATACGTCTAAAAATTCAAAACACCTATTTAGAAGGGTGAGCAGTGTTTTTCTCTCTTTTTGAAATAACATGAATCCCCTATTATGGTGTGTAAATCGTATGTGAAAGTAGCAGATCGATTATGATGGCTTGAGGGAATGTTGAAGAAAAATATGATTTGCTTTCACGAAGGTATGCAGGATTCATACTGTCATAGAAAACATTGAAATTGAAAATATTTTAAGTACTGTAAATTATTTGAAATTAATTTATTTTTTCTATTTCGTGATTGCCCTGTGAATTGTAGTTTTACTTCTTTAACGAAGTATTTTTTCCCTTAATGTCCAATACTAGCAAATGAAAATGGAATATGTTACCAACTTCTTTATGGTCCTACCACATTGAATTGTTCTTATTCCTTTACCCTTTAACAACTCACCATACTTTACGTTATATTTTAAATATAATCTATTGCGAATGTTATGTAGTTGTATTTTATTTTTATTTTTTTTATTATTTTAGAAACTATTGGAAGAGAAGAGGAGACAGGAATTAGAGCAAATGCTGTTGAAACGAAAGGAATACAAAGAAAAAACAAAGAATGCCATCGCTTTCTTGGAGCTACCTGCCGAGAAAAAGAAGCCAAAAGGAAGAAAGCGTGACGATCAAATTGCTACTGATTCCGGTGGCAGCGACAGTGAAAATGTCGAACCATCACAGAAAAAGAAGAGAAAGAAGAAGGAAAGATCAGGGTAGGTTTTTTCTTTCTTTATTTATTTTTTACCTTTTCATCAGTTGACATTGAAAATAGCTATAGATAAGCTGTTTCTATATTCTTGACTTGCTGGAAAATGTTCTGCAGAATTGCATATAATGTGACAGTTACAAGTTGTGTTCAGGAATTAAACTAGTTGTAACGTTAGAACATGGACAGGATTTAACATCGTTTGATTAAGGACAGATAGTGGGAATCACAGAAAAGAAGCATTTCATTTCTGAAATGGCAAATGCTATTGAACTTGAGCAGATAAGCCTATATAGGCTTACTAAGAATATCTACATTCCAGATATACATTAAGTATGTTCTAGCACTAAATGGTCACAGAAATGAAAGAATGAACCACTGGCGAGTGACAAGAACAGTAAGTAATCATCCATCGTAGCAAAACACTGTATTCAAATTTCAAGTCAGTGGATTTCAGTTCATTAGTCAATTCTTTGTACGAAATTTAATGTTTTTTTTTTAGTAGTCGAGGAATACCGATATCATCGTTGATATCCTAACACCTTGTAAGGAGTCATGACTGGACCAAGGAATATTTATATTATACATTAACTGACTGGCGAAGTGTCGCCTTACTCTTGACTCATGCGATCAAACGACTTACTTTTGTGAAACAGCTATATCATGCAATAGGGTCATTCCTGCCAAAAAAATTTACAAGCTGGTGTGGTGTGTGCTCTGTTGGATCTTCAGAGAAACAGCAGTGAATCTGGAGTCTGCAGTGACAAATGCGGTTTCTTACCTAGTATTTGCACCGTACTTCCCATAGCAGTCGTGTTCTTTGTTGGGTTTGTTTTATACCAGCAGAGTATAGCATTATATTCTTGCGTTATAGTGGTGAAATATGACTGGTTCGGTGAATGTTATCCGAAATGCTTCGTACACTCTCCTAATCCGAATCTTACTCATAGGTGTCCGATACTTTGCAGATCTCGCCATTCGTTTTGGAATACGCTAGGATAAATATATCAAATTAATAATTCCCACACTTCATTTCATGGTTTCCACACTGATTTTCCAAGTGAAAATAGTAACTATTGGTTGTGAATCAGCGAAAAACATATATCGTGAAAAACCTACAATGGTAAATTATTGGACTAATATATATATAGAAAAAATTGGAAGCGAGTGCCGCACTCAAATCGTGTAAGATATTGCTTCCTAAAGACGACCAGTGCAAAACTTTCTGGAAAAAGACGAATGTAAACGATCAAGATCGCCAGATGAATAGCTGTTAAACACCTTTTCCTCCTTATTTGTTTGCTCATTTTATACTTTCTGTTTAATCTTTCTCCACGCAGCTTCTACCTATTGCCCTTATGAGATAGAAGTTACCACCTGATACTCCTGGTCAATATTTTCTGTTCTTTGTACACCACGTAGATTAGAATTGTTTTATTATTATGTGAACCAGGGCGAGTGTTCATATAATGCGTACTAAGAGAGAAAGTCAAATGAAAACCTTAAAAATGTGCTAAAATTGAGAAATAACATCCGATTGTTCTAAAATTTGCAATAATGACCATTTTAAAACGTTCCTAGTGTCCCTCGTACCAATGTAAGTAAAGAAAAATATAACTCAATTTCGGCCAAAAAGTGACTTGGCATAGTTTACCTCTCAGCCCCAGATTTGTTGCCATATCGTACGATACATTCAACAGTTTATTTCGCTTTAAAATATACTTACTTATGTGATAATCCTAATTCATGCACAGCCTGTAATACAGTCTCCAAAGTAGATTTTTCGTCCTTAAGTATATGAGTTGCTAATCTTTGTAGGATCAAGGCAATGTTGTACAGTATCACCGTGTCCTGAGGAGCAACTCTTCGAGCCTACAAAAGTAAACAACCTCTCTAATATAAAATTAAATTTTAGAAGTTGGAATCATACAAGTGGAATCATACACAAGGGTTGGATAATAGTGTGAAAATGGCAGCACAAGTGACAACATGGACCAGAAAAGGAACATTGCTCTGTTGTTCGTTTCTCAGTAGCAAGGAATTAAACGTATAGCAGAACAAATGGTACAGTATGGTGATGGATATCTATCACTGCAGCTTGTGTACGAATAAACCAGTAAATTTCGAAACTATGACTTATAATAAGTTTCTCCTCTTCGGAGCATGTTGTAAATAATGCTGTCTCCTGTTAGGGTTTTCATACTATGCCTATTTCTGTTGCAAACTTCAGGACAATCACACACTGTTTGTAAATTTTAGTGCATTTTTAATTTTTTTTTATTCGACAGCTTCGTACATAAGTAAACCTTTTTCTTTTAGATATAAAAGAGATTACCTTGTATTCGGGGAAGTTAATCCGTCAAATCCGTGTTTCGATGCTAGCTTTCATCTTTAGCAATGACTATTCGCTGCTAAACTGAAAATATACAAGCACTTTCCTGGCCTCTTTTGGAATCCTTGGGAAAGAAGTAGTAAATGAAATCCTCACTTCATCTATCCCTCTTGCAGGCTTTCCAATGCTCCCATATTTCCTAGTTTTCCTATATGTTTACATCTCTTCCTATGAACTCCTATATTTCTTATATTTTAATGAAACCTCGTACATGTTTGTGGCATTGCTACTTCTACTTGTGAAAATAACATAAGGAAATAAGGTGTGGGTTTTTGGAGGGCCTTTTGTCTCCACGGTAGAGTGATTGAACGGACACTCTTCTGTGTTTCGTCTTTTCCTGCTTATTGTCTAAAGATAATTACACCAAACAATATACAGTTAGCTCAAAAAGCATTCATACAGCTACAAAATGGAACAAAAAATAAAACTTGTTTCGTCATATTCATTAAAAAGTTCTATGGAGTAGTGATTTTAAAGACTTATTTAATTTATTTAGATGTATGAATACTTACACATAGTGAAATTTTACCTTAAAAGCGCCAGCTACAGAATGTTTATATTTTAGATTTTATTTTACATTTCAGATAGTTGTTCCGGGAAGGGTGCAACGGTATTTCTGCGTCTTCCGCGTAACGTTTTCAACTTCGTCTGTATTACATTGTCATTTCTGCGTTTTAATTCCATTGGCGTTTTTGGGAGACAGTTACCCATTTAGTTATATTTAGAGTAGAATATATATTCATATAACAATTGGTTTAATTTCCATGTATTTTGTTTTATTTCTATCTATTGGATAATTGAAAATGTTCCTTTTTTTACAGCTTCACGAAACCTCCTATATTTTTTCGTCGTGATTTTCTATATTTTTTCTTAGCATTGGAAAGCCTGCTCTTGTAATGTGCTAGGAAGAAACAAAATAATCCAATACATATCGTGAAGCGAGGATTTCATTTAGTTTTTCTTCCTTTGCGTTATCTTTTGGAATAGCATTTAGTATTCTTAAGGTTAGGTCAAACAGTCGGATTATTTTTGGTGTATTGTACCTTCTTCCTTCTTTTGGTATCACTTGAGAATTACTTTGTTATGTGTTGCTTTCCTAATTTTATTTTATCCAAATACATTTTCTTTGGCCTGAAGTATTATAGTAAAGGGAGCTGATTGCTTGTGTACTCAAAATATGTGAATTTTTCGTAGGTTGTATTTATACTTCATCATTTGAAGGGTAAGGGGAAAAAACAAGGAATGTCCATGTGTGTGCTTTAACGGGTACTTTGTCCTATCTATTGGTGACTCTTGGTACTATTTGACTGTATATGCCATGCATGAGTAGACGTAGAAATGTCCATGTAAAAGGGGCAAAAGATTTGGCTGACCCTATTCATTTTATACGCGGTTTCAATATTAAAACGCCGTTTTCTCGAAAATCCAGTTCCTTCTTTTTTCTTTTTTTTTTTTTTTTCCTTGCCCTTCGTTTTCTTGTGATACTATAGTTTCCGTGCATTTAAGATAGTACAGAAGAAAGATAGAAACTTGCATACTTACTGGATAAATGTACAGGCATAATAGTATCAGATTTATTATTAACATTTTATTATAGAGGCACAAGTTTTTCGCAATGCGTGATAAAACAAAATGAATCAGAATTAAGTAATTTTCAGTTTCTTGACGTTTTATGATATTCTTCGTGTATTTTCATTGGTTTCCGTTGTGCGATTAAACGCGAAATTGGCAGTTTTGTGCGAAATTTTATATATTTTTTCATTAATTTCAAACGCCAGTTTTCCCCAGACCAAACTGTAGAACGTGGTATATGAACGGTGCATTTTGGGTGATTCGGACATGGTTATAGAGAACATCTTTCGCTTTAGCTGTCACCATCGCAGCTGGATGGGGAGGAGTCGTTTTAATTAGCTAGTCAATGTCATGGACTGGTGGTAAGTGACAAACGTACAGTAATGAAGCAGAAAAATGTGGAAACATGTAACATCCATATGTTTAATACTTAAATGTAACTTCTGTTTTTTCAGAAGATAGCAAAACTTTCCTACTCATAGTAAGTTTAGTTATTAATTTTCCTTCAGTTTGATTAAAAATATATATAATTTTCTATAAGTGAAATTTATACTGTGAAGTGAAATATTCAGTGCATTTTGTTTTCAGGTAATTAATGGTTTATTTCTGTAGTGATCTATGAATAAAAGGAACAATTATAAAAATATCAATGAATATCTTTTCCACAAGAGCTACAAAATGCGAAATATGAAAAACGAAACGCGAAATTTTTAAATTCTTAGTGCGAAAAACTCGTGTCCCTAATTATAATGTAAGTTTTCTTTGAGGTAGAAAGAACATTAATTCCACTATATTACTGACAGTTGTATTTAGATTGAACCATTCGTATTTAAGATAAATGAATATATAAATAGAGTAGCCATTTTGCCGACAACTGTACTGTCTTCACAATTGGTAGTTCTATGTAATTTTCTTTGTTGTAGTTCCGAGGGCGAAGGGAGAAAGAAAGGACGAGGCAGAAAGAGAGAACCAGGCGAGAAAGGTGGCGGCGGTCGAAGAGGAAGGAAAAAAAGACAGCGAGATGTTGTGTCTGGCTCCGAGTCAGATTCAGACCGACCGAAAACGAAGAGAAAGTCCAAACAAAAGGTGTGAATAATTATATGGGAAAGTGAAGCAAAAAGTGTGTAAGATAAAGTAATAGAATTTCGTTGGATAAAGGAAAATTTCACCTTACAATTTCAACAGCTGTGTACAGCTCTCATTTTCAAGGATAAAAAGTCATAGAAAGTAGATTTAAATACATAGATATGTGTATTTGTCGATATTTTAATATGTTACGGAATAAATTGTAAGCCAACAACACTGAGTGAATACGGGAATGTGTTTCGGCCGAAGGAGAAATGTTGCCAACTATTATTATTATTATTATTATTATTATTATTATTATTATTATTATTATTTGGTAGTAAAAACATTAAGGAATACGCTCTTATTTGTTTATTAATACTAATTCCAGTTTCCTTTCGACAGTGTGTTGATTCTTCAGTTCATTGTATTCAATGTACTTTATAACGTATTGCTTTTCTTACATATAATCTAAACTTACTTCTGTAAATGTACTTATTATTATTTTGTCTTTTTATATTTCAAAATGATAGGTGCGTTTAGCTTTAAAATTATCGATTGAAATTTTCTCCTGCTCGGCGTGATTGTGTATTTTCGATATTGAGTGAAATAGTGTATGAAAATGCGCTATTAGCCTGTGACCGAAAACCTGAAAGTTGCTATGCGCTTCCACGAAGTTTAAACATCGTATCATGAATTGTATAAAGGATATCAGGTCCCCGTTAGCAAATTAAAACTTAATGAAAATTGCAAAACTTTTGAACAATTTGAACTCATGTCCTTAATTCATATTCTCTGTTCAATTGCGATACTAAGAATAGAAGACGCTTGTTGTTTTTTTTTTTAGTGTTAAATATAGCTTAAACACGTGGATGTAGTACATTGTACTAGATTGAATATTACGTACTATAACCATATAAGGTATTTGTGTTGTTAGTGTCCCGAATGCCGTAAGCATAGAAAATAATTGTTATATTGTGACATGAGTAATAGTTGTATTTCCATTAATAATGGTGGTCTCAGGATCAATGGATTGTTAATAAAAGATACCTTTACTTTACAGGAACCTAAAGGTCCTGGCAAAAAGAGAAAGCAGAACGAATCCGCAGGAATGTCAGCAAAGCAGAGGTTACGGGTGGTTTCAAAAGCAACAATATCAACAAGTGAATCTGATTCTGATGATAATAGGTTGAAAATTGCCAGTGGGTACGTACACTACAGAAAATGTCCCCCTAGAGTCATATTCTGTGTTAATTATTTAAACATTCAATAATCTTGTTATTCTTGCATTGGTTGAAAATGGAATCCTTGTCAGTTACATTTCAGACATTAAGATTATAACAAGTGACTCAAATTCATTCCAATAATGTGAACATATTTATTCAAAAGTGATTTCAATTTTATTATTATTATTATTATTATTATTATATATTGTGCAGCGTATTTTAAGTTGGTTGTACCAAAACACTGTAAACGTAAGTTTCGTAGACTGGACAGGACTTTAAAGAAAATAGCAGAAAAGTAACTGTAAATGCGATATTTTCCCATCCATATGAACATTTTAATGTGTATTCATTACGAAATTAACTGAAAAGTTTTTGGTCAGCAACAATGAGAGCTGGAATTAGGCACGAAATTCATTTAATTAAACTAATTTACCCTTGATTTCGTGTTCTTGAATCCATTCATGAAATGAAGAAGATGCTCTCAGAGCATGTTACTTTAACTAACAAATATAGATGTGATAAGCACACAATTCTTTAATGTTATTGTTTATATTTCTAGCGATAGTGGCAGTGAAAAGGAAACAAAAGGCAGGAAACGCCGCATTGCATCAGATTCTGGTAGCGGGTCAGATAGGAGATCACGTTCACGCTCAAGATCGGGATCTCGTAGTCGATCTGGAAGTAGATCTCGATCTCGTTCCAGAAGTAAATCCGGCTCCCGATCACGTTCAAGATCAAAGAGTAGATCGAGGTCAAGATCAGGCAGTGGATCCAGGTCAAGAAGTGGGTCAAGAGCTAGATCCAGATCGAAAAGTGGAAGTAGATCAAGGTCAGGATCTAGAAGCAGATCGCGATCAAGAAGCAAATCCCGTTCCAGATCCAGATCACGCAGTGGCTCAAGATCAAAATCACGCTCAAGAAGCAGAAGTGGATCAAGATCAAGGTAAGTAAATGTCTTCAATGTAGTTTGACAGATGCTTAATTTGGTCAAAATAGAATGTATACGTAGTCTGTCCAATAAGTACGCGAATTAATGTCATAAACACTGTATTTTAAAAAATTAGGGTACATCAATCTTATCCCCTTCAAAATACTCTCTATTTGTAGTAATACACTTGTCTCGCCTCCGTGTATATTGTTGAAAACACCCGTGGAAGTCTTCAGGAGTCAGGCTGTTTAGGTGCTGTGTCGTTTCACGTTTTATCGTCATCACATCATTCCAGTGCCCCCCCCCCCCGCCCCCCCAATGACCATTTCACATTTCGGAAACACAAATAAATCACAGGGGGCTAAGTCTAGTGGGAAAGAGGATGATCTAGCATTGTGATCAAATTGTGGGTCAGAAACTCGTGGACAGTCACTGATGAATGTTCAGGCGCATTGTCATGATGCAACAGCCATCCATCACTACCACACAAATTCGATCGCACTTAACACATACACTCCTCAAGCGCTGAAGAACTTCCACGTAAAAGGCACCAGTCACTGTTTGTCCTAGAGAAAGAAATTCATGTTGAACAACACCATGAATGTCAAAAAAACGAGCAGCATGACTTTGGTTTTTGGTTGACTTTTTCGACATTTTTTTCATTCGTGGTTCATCTTTTGCTTTCCATTCCTCGCTCTGTGATTTCAGTTCGATGTCGTACTCGATCGATCATGATTCGTCACCAGTGATGATCCTTTCAAGCAAACCGGAGGTTTGAACGGAGTTTTTCCAGTCGGTGCAGCATTCGGTCCTTCGTAGCTTTTGGTCAGGTGTTAGCAATTTTAGACAATTTTCACAACTCCAGATATTTTCTTAAAATCGTGTGCATAGATGATTTTCCTAAATTCAGTTGATCCGCAGTCATCTGAACAGTTAATCGACGATCGGAAAGCACAAGAGACCGCACACTTTCAATGTTGTCTTCAACACAAGAGGTCGACGCTTGTCTGGCCTTGCCTCATCCTTGCAGTCTTCACGGCCATCATGGAAACGCGTGATCCACTTCAAAACAGCTGATTTTTTTTTCAGTGCGTTATTTCTGTAAACAGCCCTCAACATTCCATGAATTTCCTAAGACTTTTCCCCAGTTTCACCAAAAATTTGATGTTGATTCATTGTTCCATCTCTTCATTAATATTCATCGTCGTCGACACCAACACAAACAGGACACTACAAAACTAATGCCACCTCTAGCTGTATACTCGCCTTGACAGTCTGACGGTTAATGCCGCTTTAGGGGTCACCTGCCAACACACAAGCAAGTGCGCATGGCCTAACTTCACCTCAAGGTCACCCTGCTAGCCCAGTTCGCGTATTTATTGGATGCACCACGTATAAAGAGCCTTTTATGGAGTGTAAAACTAATAGTTGAATCAATCGCAATGCTGCTCATTCTATCACTATAATTACGTATAAATTAAATAAAAATAAAATTTGACCAGAAGAAACACTTGCTATTATAATCTTTCTTACAGTTTGGACAATATATCAGACGAAAGAAATCATATATTGCCTAAATTGTAATCTATATAAACAAAAATGAAAATGACGTAATGACGTTTGTGACGTAATAACTCTTTAACCACCCGACCGATTTCGATCAGATTTTTCAACATAGATTAGTTTTTTTTATAATTTTTTTTTTTTTTTTTACTTTGTGCAACTTACGGGAGAGGGAGGAGGAGATGCATAAAATAATCGAAAATAACCGATATTAGTGTCGAATCTATAGTTTTCACTGAGATGAACATTAACACTTCCGATGCCGTTTAAATCCAAATTCAGCCTCACAAATTAGAGGAGATAGAGATACATAAAAATGATGGAAAATGGCCGATATTAGTGCCGGATCAATTGTTTTCGGGGTCGCTTAGATGAACAGTGACAATTTCGATGCCGTTTAATTCCAAATTCAGCCCACAATAGTAATATTTAACTGTTAATTATATAGATTACTTATTGGTTTCGGATTTTTCATTGTATTTTCTTTGTTTCTGTCGATTTGCGAGTGCTTCAGTAATAGTAAAAAGTGACTTACTAGTTTTTTCTTATTTTAACCCAGCGAAACGAATAATTGATGCTAGTACAGATTAATAATAGTAAGTGTTTGTTTTGGTCAAGTGTTATTCTTATTTAAGTGTGGAAATAAATGTGAGAAATTCGACGAGGAAAACAGCTGTCTGTTCCTGTAAAGTGCAACATGTGTTAAAGAAAAATCCCTAAGGAAAGTTCATTGGAAACGAATGTACTTTTTTTTTTTAAAAAAAAAATAACAATACAAAATAATGAAGGTTGAAAGATCATACAATTTTCTTATGTATTCAGGGTTCCCACTTATCCTGGAAAACCTGGAAATGTCCTTGAATTGATTTTGTCATGGAGACATTCTGGAAATGTCCTTGAAAATGCATTTCTGTTATTGAAATTTATAGAAATATTGAGTCAGATTTTTCGTGATTGTAATGAATATTTTAATTGATTGCTATTTTTGTTTACGCAGAAGAGCAAAAAACACGGACATCAAGGAATACAGAAGGCTAAATAATGAATTGAGGAGAGAAACAGACAAAGCCAAAGAAAAGTGCATGAACAGATATGTGAAAATAATGGAACTTCAACGGCGCGGCAGATATGATCTGATGTACCAGAAAGCTCAAGAATTAGGAGGGAAAGCTAACAAAAGTGTACGAACGTTCGGCGTCGAAGATCAAGAAGGTAATGTAACCACTGACCATCAAAGAATCTTTAGAAGTTGGGAGGAATACATAAAGGATCTGTATGATCAGAAGAACCACCCCAAAGATATTGCGATCGAAGAAGAGGAAGAGGTGGATGATGATGAAAAAGGACCGAGTATATTGAAAAGTGAAGTAGTACAAGCAATCAAAGACATGCGAAGGAGAAAGGCCACTGGAGAAGACGACATACCAGTAGATTTGCTCAAGGGATTAAGAGACAACGCAATGAAAGTACTGACTTCACTTACTAACTAGATCTACCTGAGTGGAGAATGGCCAAAGAATTTTCTTGATGTTACAATGATTGCATTGCCCAAGAAAAACCAAGCAAAGAAGTGCAGCGATCAGAGAACCATTAGTCTAATATCCCACACTGGAAAGATCATTGCACGCATACTGAATAGGCGGCTGGAAAGTAAGATAGATGAGAGGTTAGAAGAAGATCAATTTGGATTCCGGAAAGGAAAAGGCACCAGAGATGCTATTGGATTGATGAGAATTATATCAGAAAGAATTCTTGATGTAAAGGAAGAGTTGTGTTTGTTTTTCATCGACTGGCGAAAAGCTTTCGACTGAGTCAGTTGGACGAAACTTCTGAAAATACTTAAAGAAATCGGAGTCAACTGGAGAGATCGACGACTCATTCAAAACCTGTATACAGGACGAGTGAAGCTGCGCTTGAATGAAGGAGAAACCAATAGTGTGGAGATTGGAAGAGGAGTCAGACAAGTATGTAGTTTTTCGCCCCAATTATTCGACATTTACAGTGAATGTTTAATGAAGGAAGCATTAACGGGAATTGGAGATTTCAAGATTGGAGGGCAGATCATTAACAAGATCAGGTATGCAGATGATACGGTTATAATAGCTAAAACCGAAGGAGGACTACAGGAGATGATTGACAAAATAGTTGACACTGGAAAACTGTATAGAATGGAAATTAACATAGAAAAGTCGAAAGTCATGAGAATATCCCGTGGAAATACGCCCTTACGGATCAGAGTAGAACAAAGAGAACTTGAAGAGGTCGATAATTTCAAGTACCGGGGAAGTATTTTGACGAGAGACGCTTACTGCACCAAAGAGATCAGGTTAAGAATTGCCATAGCTAAAGAAGCATTCAACTAGAAAAGATCACTCTTAAGTAGCATGCTCAATATTGGACTTAAGAAGAAGTTGGTCAAGTGCTATATATGGAGCATTGGGCTGTATGATTCAGAGACTTGGACATTACGGAAGTTAGAGAGGAAATATTTGGAGAGCTTCGATATGTGGTGTTGGAGGAAGATGGAGAAGATAAAATGGACAGAGAGAGCAACAAACGAAGATCTTTTAAAACGGATAGAAGAAAAGAGGACACATTCTGCGAAGAAATTGTCTTCTTCACACCGCTATAGAAGGGAAGATGGAAAAGAAGCGAGGAATAGGAAGAAGAAGAACACACTGATCGATGATTTGAAAGATAGAAGAAAATATTGGGAGTTAAAAGAGGAAGCTGAAGATCGACAAAAGTGAAAGAAACATTTCCAGGCCAAAATCTAAAATTGAAAAAAGAAGAAAGAAAAAAAGGAAAGAAAGAAAGAGAAAAAAAAAGAAAAATCCCCATTTGTCCAGGACCTGCCGGAAGGCAGAAATAATAATAATTCTTGTTTTTGTGTTGAATAATAATTTGACGTGATGCTGCATGTGTGGGTGGTTGGTGGGTTTTCTATCTCCCAACAGGGTGGTTGGCTGGGATAACTTCTTCTTTCATCCACTAGTCTGTCAACCCATTCTTGGATACTGTCTTCACTAGCACTATCCTCCAGAAACTGTGCTTTGTACGACCAGTATCAACCCTGCATAATCAGTCTATTTTCGCAACAGTACTTACTCTTCAATAAAATTTCATATGAATGCTATTTGTGACAAGGTCTTATCCAGGTGAAACTCAATTTCTAATTGTTTGTAAATTTGTTCGGTGCACAATTAAAATGTCATGTAGAAAGACTAAAACTACATGGGCTGGATGTGGGTGTATCGGTAGGGTTGCCATATGTCCGTATTTTGTACGGACTGTTTGTATTTTTGGGTCCGTGTCCGTACTGTACAAAGCATGAAATACAAAAATGCCCGTATTTGACAGTTTTGGAGCTGCCTGAAAGTTTCCGAGTCGGGAATCGCTGAAATCTTGGGCGAAAAGAATTGTGTTTTCATCATATAGGTATAGGGTAATTTATATTTTGGTAACTATTAATAACGTAGGTTATATTTTTAAGAACTGTCTCATTTTTCCATTCCAGGGTTCTTTTGGTTAGATTTGATATATAATCTAATGGCATGATTTATTATATTCGTGTTAATGAAAAAATAAATAAATAAGTAAATAAAACATTAATTTCCAGTATGGTGGACAAACATCGTGTGCGTGGGTTTTCTCGGGGTACTCCCGTTTCCTCCCACTTTCTTCATTCCACCATTTCATTCATCACTCATCATCACCGTCTCCATTAGCCTAACCGGCATAACCGTGGGACGTAAAACTCAAAAATTTCATTTCATTTCATTAATTTCTAGTAGTGTTTTAAGTATTACAGTAAACAATTGTGTGATACCGATAACATAAAAAGGTGATTTTTAGGTAAGAAATTTTAAAATATTTGTTCTGTGTTTGGGCACCATATTTTTGATGGGTCGTAATTTAAAATTTGTCCGTATTCTGGATCAAAAAATTATGGCAACCCTATGTATCGTTTGGCTATAAGGGGAGTTGGGAGGCCACCGAAAAAAAACAGCAAATTATGCTCCTCTTTGTGTATTTAAATATCGTGTATCAACCCCTTGCCATATTTTGACGCGCTGGACGCGTTGCTTTTCACTTTTCACTTCCGTATTTTGACGCGTGTCACGCGTTCCGATGTTTGAGCGGCTGTATCCCTCTTGCTGTCAATAGAAGGCAGAAGCTTACAGGTTTCCTGTGCTTTGTGAACATCTGTTAGTTTAAGTAAGCGCCAGAAGAGGCATGGATGTTTACAGCAATGCAAAAAAAAAAAAAAAAAAAAAAAAAAAAAAAAAAAAAAAAAAATCGAAAGAAGTCATATGTGAAGGGGTTAATACTGTACTTGCATTAATATTCACTGTATAAGCTACCGCACTTGTCATTTCACTGTTGTGAGTTTTGAACCTACAGTTGCAATCCTGTTATCTTCCCGTGTCGAAGTCCTGGAAAATTGATGATTTGTCCTGGAAATGTCCTGGATTTTTTTGGGGGGAAAGAGAGTAGGAACCGTGAATGTATTGAAGTACACACATAATATTTTTGTTTTAGATCGGCATCACGTTCACGAAGCAGGTCACGATCTCGTTCTGGTTCTCGAAGCGGTTCAGGATCTCGTAAATCTCGATCAAGATCAAGAAGTGGCTCGAGGTCAGGTTCAGCCAAATCTAGGTAAGCTTCTCTTAAATTTATGTGGAACATTCAACGAGAAAATTTTTCAATGTATGAAACGGTTCTGAAATTCAGTTTAATTAAAAGTATTAATATTGAAGAAACCTCTTTTCTTCCCTTTTGTTTCTCAAGTTTGTATTGACGTTAAACTTGAATCAACTAACCAATTATATAATACTGTGTGGTCGGTATCCATGTACTCGTTTTTCATTTACGGTGTTTAAAGTACGTGATAGATCCTATTGTATCTAATATATCAACATACTATTTCCATTTATCACATTTTCCTCGTCAACTATCCATTCGATTTTAGTGTTATATTTATGTTTCTCCTTGGATTTAATTTCACCTATTCATAACTTTTGCTCTTCCTAATTCCCTAATCTCCTTTTTAATATACTTCCGTGGTTTACTGGTTTCCCTTCTTAACTATTATTCAGCTTTCTGCACCACTATCCAGGTTTCGTATCGTGCTTTCCACATTTACTTCAGTGGTCCGTGGCTTCTTAGCCTTTTACTGATCTTGTATTTTGTTTCTTCTGAAGCTGCACGGTAAGCTGCACCCAGCGTTTGTTGGTCTCTGTTTCTGGCCTGAATGCATAAACTTTCCTGAATCTTTGATTTTTCTGATCCTAAAATATACAAAGAAAGCTTTAAAATTGTAATTGCATAAAAAAATGACACAGTAATAGACAAATAAAATCATTCGTTCGTGCAGTAAAGCCAGAGGTAATATATTGATGTCTGATCATGTTTTTGCTTATTGGAGTTAAAGATTCCTTGTGAACACGGAGACTTATTTTGCGCATCAAAAATAAAAGAAAAATAATCATAATCGAATTCTAATAAAGTAAATACCGTAGTACTTCCCTTGCCATACTCAGAAATTTTGTTGCGGGGGGATTCAAAGTCTAAAATCTGGACTGTTGGACCACCCTTAGATGCACCGCTGCTCTAGTTTCTTCCTAACCCTTTCGTGGCAATTAAAGAATTGATCTTTAATGGTAGTCTTTTCTTCCGTCCATTCCATGTTTCTTTGTACTATATTTTGTAATACAGTTTCTTCGGAATACAGTTTCTTCTTTACAGTATGTTAACCAAAATATTTGTTGAATAACTTCAGATTTTATTATACTTTCTTCTATGTTGTTCTCTATATACAGTCATATGGAAATTCCTATTCTCCACACGAAATATTGGCTATTTTTGTCTTTTTTTTTTTTTTTTTTTTTTAATCGTTCATTCAAGGATTCACTTATGGAACAGGACTTCCAAGAACCACAATAAAAGTGGTTGTTGATTTGCGAAGGGTCGGACCTGGTCCCCTTTCTTATCGGAGAAAGTCCCGTATCGTTCAGAATTGTTTTACATAGGTTACAGGAAAGAAAGAAATTAATATGTATAAGCAAGAAGCTTACTTCACGCAATAATTTACTACAGTGTGACTCCTGTCGAGGGCGGGAGTGCGGCGCAAAAACATCGGCAAGTTGACGGCCAATCCAGTTTGGGTTCGTAAGCAAGTAGGTAGTAAACAAAGTAAATAGTGTTTAACATTCCTGTCTTCTTATTTTAAAAATATTTTTAGATAGTATTCCATTTGGAACTGCAACTAGAATACATAAATACTTTTAATAATAATAACAAATTGAATTCATTGTGATTAAAATTGAATAAAACTCGCTGTTAGCCGAGACAGACTACCGGTTATTATCGGCAAATGCTGTACGCATTTCGTGAGAGTGCAATAATGGATATATTCACAGATCCTAATCGAAATACACAATTCCAGTGTGAAACAATATATTTCCCAATGATTCTAGTTTTATTGCTCTTCTTTGGAATGCATTTGCGATGTGTATATTAATTCCAAATATAATTTCAGTGCAGGCATTGTGTAGCGTATAAATTAACTGCCAATAAAACGAAAAAAAATAAAGATTCTTAAAATGTATTAGTTCATTAACTAATTTTAATTAAGAAAGACATTTTGTGTGTATAGACTGTTCGCTGTCCTCTTATAGTTTCAGAAACTCAAAGGCATGGTCCCTTTTCCCCAGAAACCACAAGACAGCATTCAAATAACGCCAGTGGACATTTCTCCCGCTGGCAAAACCGATCCATCAATGCTTTTGCGACGTTGCCTTATGTCTTTCCAAATTGTCAAGAAAGGATGGTCAGTGACTATTTTTCCTTCTTCCTTTTTCCCTTTTTTTCGGTCATATTTTTAAAAATCTTTTTCACAACACACTTTTCTTTTACTTTCCCATAACTCAGATAAAGTAAACATTTTCTGCGAAACTAGAGCAATGTAACACAACAAGCATAAACGTCTCTCGTGGACACTGATTAAATACTATAGCAGTAGAATAATAAGCGTTATATTAATAGTAATTATTGACTGTAGCTAAACCTACGAAATGTACTGTAATAGGCGCATTCTCCAATTTTGATAAACACTGAAGTCTGTTGTGTAACATAGATCGAATACTATTACCAATATAATAATAAATGCGTCTGATATAGTGGTGTTCACGAGTCGATCGAAAAATGGGGTTTCCTTGTCTAAATTTTATGTCACGTCACATCTCCTCTCTCTTCTCGAAGAATTTTTTTTCCTCTGGTTTCGATTATCGAAAAAGATGTCCTCGTCTCGTTTCAATTTGTAAATTCACATACATGACCTGATATATTTTTTTAAGATTTTCAAACTATGCTATGCACAAGTGTCGGAAGTCTTACAGAACGGGTTTGTCCGTCCCTTCGTCTGTCATCAGGTATCACAGCCAAATCAATAGGAGATATCGAGATGCGGATTTTGCAATCGATTCAGCGTTCCAGAAACAGGGTCTGTCTTCTCCATTAACCCTCTATTCAAACCAGAAGTAATTAAAGTTAATCATTTCGTATTTCAATATTTATCATTACAGAGCAAAAATGGTAATAGATAGTGTAAAGCATTTTTCTGCAATCGATTCATGGTCCCAAGAGTATAGACTATATATTTATTATCACAACCTGCAACACTCTATCGAAACCGGAACCAATTTACAGTACTTCTGGTTTCAATATTGATTTTCATAGAGCAAGAACTATAAAAGATATTGAGAAGCACTTTTTTTTTTTTTTTTTTTTTTTCAATCGATTCAACGTCCCAAAAATAGGTTCTATACCCTCCCTTACCCTCTATTCAAACTAGAAATGATCCAAATTAACGATTTTTGGTTTCAACATTTCGCCACAGAACAAAAACAGTAAGGAATAGCGAGAAATATTTTATGTATATGGACTCAGGAACAGGTTCTTTCTTTGATATTATTCCTCTGTTACAATCAGTAGTTATAAATGTAGCCGACTACTTTGAAGTTTTGAGTATTGTATTCGGATTGTTTGGAAGTATTACATAGTTTCAACTGTGAAACAACATTCACTTGTCTTAATTTCATCTAGAAGTTATTAGAATCCTTCAGCGTAAAGAGAGGTTCATGAAGGGAATGATATAACATTCAAACCATATTTATTATTGGAGTATATGGCATAATGACTTGCGTATCTTTAAAAAGTTGATAAATGTTCCACACTGTGTTCGTACAATCAATTTATCAATGTATGATTTTATGCTATGATTCATGTATCAATAAAACAAAGTGTGAGAACTAAGACTGAGATATACTAGAGTTGTCCGCCAGACTCGTGAAATTTATCGTCTCGCCTCGAATTTAAAAGATACTTCTTATCTCGGGGGCAACACTAGTCTAACACTGCAGATCCTAACAATAAATTACGCTTAATTAGCCGTGTAGGAAAGACGTAGAATTAAAGCAACACTAGGAGAAACTATAGACTACTGAAAACACATAAAATAAAAAAGTTTCAGCATTTGGCTAAAATATAAATTAGAAATGAACATCTGCGTGAATTCATGTCATAGAGCTTTTGTCGTAATTATAAAGGTTTATTTCCTGGTCTGCACAATTCCAATTGCTTGTTTCTTAAAGCCATTACGGATTCAGTAGTTAATTAAAAAAAATAATGTGTGTTCATTTAAAAACTACTTAGGCAATCTGTAGGACAAACGTAATACTTACCCTCGCTAACCAATTCTATATATATTAACAGTTTTGCATAATACAAAATTCTTAGGTATTATGTTTTTAATGTTTTATTTATTTATTTATTTATGTTTTAAAGAAAAAGATCTCTAGAAATAACACAGAAGGGAAAATGTGGCAACAACAGATCTGTCACCCTCATCGACTTCCCTTCGACCAGCCTTAAATAAGCCCTCATACTGCGTCTGGTGACATTTTCCACCACCCGTGGTGCGTCGGCATCGGACAGCAACTGTATACCAGGATAGCGAACGTACTTTACCACTTCTGATGTTATTTTAACGGGTTGCATCTCAGCCAGCTCCTATTGCACTGGCTGACAATGCGCTGCGCTCTCGGCCTCGAGCGGAAAGAAACTCACTGTATTTAGCATTTAACAGCAATAATTTATCTAGTTTGTTAGATTGGGGTTTAGCGTCCCTTTCAGCAGCGACTATAGGAAATGTGAACCTACAGATTAACTTGGGATCCAAACCACATGGACTCCCGTCGGGAATCGAACCTGGGTCTCCCGCGCTGAAGACTAGTATGATGACCGTATGGCCACGAGAGAGCTCTAGTTTTTTTTAGTTCTGATGGTGTATATACACTAACTGTTAACAAGTAATATATGAGTAAAGGACTTGCAAGAATAGAGCTGATCGACCGATATTCTTTGAGTGAGTCTCCACTGTATAAAAATGGAGGATTTCTTTTAAACACGACTCTCTCTAGTTGCCAATTTAGCGAAATTGAAAAAAGGGACCGGGGAAGAAACCTGTAACATTCGCCCACTCTTTAAATCTCATTGGGATTCTATTAGTTTAGACGTAATCCCATTTATTTTGTAACTGAGTGCTAGTTAATGTTCATTGTTTTAATGGTTATTTTAAAATATTTGTATTCCAGAAGTCCATCAGGCAGTAGAAGCAGGAGCAGGAGCAAGAGCAGAAGCAGAAGTAGATCAGGATCGAGGTCGAGAAGCAGGTAAGAGTATTATCTCGTGAATGTGTAATATCAAGGTTGCAATAGGTATTGATTTGATGCAACCTGGCTTCTATCAATGTTGCAAACTTAAAAAAAAAAAAAAAAAAAAAAAAAAAAAGTAGTTTTCATTTGAAATGCAATAAATAAAAACAAAATAAAATAAAATCAAGTAACTCCGAAGGGCTGATTCTGAATCGAATGGACTTTTGAATTGGACACGACCATCCGCAGAATACATTTTACCCTAAACACTAAAAGGTTACCGTAAGTTAATTGATATTGTTTTATGCCTATTCTTATATACATATTGTCACTTTAGCAGTAAGTAGAATAAGATTAGTGTGTTTACTAATACATACATATAAGAACCAGAAAAAGTAGGGAAATATGAAGAATTGTACAAGAAGGAAACAACATTAATTCGGAGGAAGGTCTTAGGAATAGTGAAATGACTTATCGAGGTCGCATACACAAGCTTCGGATATTCACTAGATTGAAGGAGAAAATATAGTAAATGAAAGTGTGAAAAAGGGTTTACAATTTTTCGAATGAATTTGGAAATGCTATTAAGGGTGTGGAAGAGAAAGGCAACCGGGTTAGATAATTTAGTTAAGTTCATTATTGATTTGAAGGGAAGGATTAGAAAGAATAATTTCAACTCTATATTGAAGTATTTGTGTGTAAAGTGAGTGACCGAAAGATTACTTGAAGACGATAATGATACCTTTGTTAAGAATCTAACTTAAAATGATGGGAAGACTGCATAATTATTGTTAGCGTACGCATCTTCGGCGCAGGAGACCTGATTCGAATCTCGGCGGAAGCGTATGTGGTTCGAATTCCATGTCTCTTATAGCCTCAGTGTCGAAAGGGGCGCGAAATTCTAATCCGTCCAAAGGGACACTAACCAAGGGGTTACATTGGTATGCAAAACTTAAAGACAGTTAGTTTTGCATACTTCGTCGCTTCTAAGTGGTATAGATTAGTGAAACATATAGAAAGTAGTGCTACAGTATGCTACAGGAAGCAACAGAAAGAAATACGTGATTAGAAGAGAAAAAATGGCACTTACACTGCACTAGTGGCATTACACTGGTTATAGAGGCAATAATTTACACTGAAAATACTGCGACTCGTGATGCAGTACTCATACAATGTATACAATGCATAAAAAAATCATTGTGTAGAAAAAACGTTTCCAAAAACTTGTGTAAGGCACTGTGAAAATGTGTGTTGATCACATGATGTCTTTTAAGTGTTTGCTATCAAATAATGTTTTGTTGTAGTGACCTAGAAAAATGAAAAAATAAGTAGATAATAAACGGGAGTTAAAAGGGTGGCTGTGAGGGGTGAAGGGAGACCATTAAAATAGAATTTAAAGATAAATAAACTGGTTAGTTGCTACGCTTACAATGTAGTGCATAATCATATAAACAGTGGTGGGAATTTGGGATATACTTCAAATAGGCGCTATTTTTCATGAATTATGCTAGAGCCTTTCTATTTCAAATGTGCCCCTGCTGGCGCTGCTGTCGATGTGTTTCCCCGTACCTTCCTCGAAAGAGGAGGGACAAGTTGCTGTTGCCGAGATCCCTCAATGGTTGGATACGGACAGGGTTACCACATTGAATTACTTCACGAGACTCCCCGTGTTGTCTTGTTAGCCATTTTAAGTAGCATACGATCATCACTCGCCAAGACCAAACGACTGAATGACAAATTGGCAACACAACCGAAGTCGTTCACCTCTTTCCCCAAAGCAAAGGGAAGGTTTCATCCGCAAGAGGGCGGCGGGGTGAAGTCGAAGTATGGTTCACATATTTTCCGAAGGCATACTTGAAATAGAAAGGCTCTAACTAAAATGATAACGACAGTTAGGGAAAAATCATAATTTGGCCAGAAAAACTCAGGGAATTTAATTAAATAAGTTCTGTAGACACCGTGTCTTACCATCCTTGCCATATATGCTTACTGTACTGTTCCGACACTGCGGCATTGGGCTTATAAACTTCCTTAAACATGTCAATTGTAGAGAATATTTTGAAAAATAATTTCAGAAATCACATACAGAGTCTTGTCTACAGTTTAAATGGCCCATGTATAGATATTATTCAGACTCAAAAAACTTCAAATGATATATTACTTGTTACCAGTTACGTTTACCTTTGAAACTTTGGAATTTTCCACACCTTCTCCTAATGATAAATAAGGTATTTTATGTTTTCTCAAAGACGTGCGTATCGTGTTAAAATGAATAATGTGAACCAGCTGGAAGCAAGAATGATTGAGGTGGTCGGCATTGTTATGCGAAACTTGCTCGACAGTCTGGTATGAAATTGATTATCGCGTGAACGCATGTCGTGCTGTGAATATGTGTCATACATAGAAACGTACTGATATTCAAACGGTTTCAACAGGTTGCCTTTCTGGTAGCACTGAATTTGTTTTTGCACTAAACAAACATTTGAGTTGCTAAACAACTAGGTGTATTATTCAGCCACCCCAAGTTGCCTAAACTCCACCATTGTTTCTCGAAAACTCTGCATTATGTCTGAAACATTAAATATAGATATAATATCACGAAAAATTTCATGTCTCACAGATCGAAGCCAAGGTAGCGAGTGATCAAATTAACAGTTTACTATTTCAACTTATTCTATTGTCGCATATTTGAATTAAAATGTTGTATCTATCATATTTTATTCCAGGTCTGGTTCGCGAAGATCAGGATCTGGGAGTGAAGCTGGATCAAAACAATCATCCCGAAATTCAAGTCCGGATAGAGGATCAGGTATGGATTGACAACGACCATCAGTCTGGAAAACAGTTCCTGTTGATCCGTTTCTCTCTCGTAGAAATGGTTAATTCTAAAGATAATGAAGTAGTTCCACTTAATCCAGGCTTACAAATGTAAAGCATGCAATCCATTTTTTGGTGCGGAAAGTTAACAAGAATTGCATGTTTTTCATTGTACATATAAGCCTAATTTGAAACTAATACAAAGTGTGATGAGAGCAATGATATATGTGTTCAATGGAACACAATAAGCATTTTATTATTGTCTTAAGGTTGTCTTATCTTCTATTTTGACCTTTGACGAATTTTTAAAATAC
The DNA here is from genome assembly GCF_964235325.1 of Thermobia domestica. Classification (NCBI taxonomy): domain Eukaryota; kingdom Metazoa; phylum Arthropoda; class Insecta; order Zygentoma; family Lepismatidae; genus Thermobia; species Thermobia domestica. The sequence goes on along the minus strand of NC_137456.1, from coordinate 243,567,944 downwards.
TTTTATAGGATATGTGTCAATCTCGAGGCTGCACATGATACTCTAGAAATAACTTTCGATGCCATTTGCTTGATGACTTGCGTGAAATATAATATCTTGTATACGTGGTTGGAAGCTAAATAATCTTTTTGGTGGTTTCAGTCAGTATTTGTCAGTTGATAACTTATTTCCACATATTCTTAATTACATCCAACCAAAGAATATCGAAGTTCGGTATTTTTGTCTACTGTCCAGCTACTTACAGGTCATCATGTATACAAATATTTAAATCATTTTTTAAGCACTTCGTTTGTTTATATTCTTTATGTGTAAGTAAAAGTGAAATGTATTTCCACAATTAAAAAATAAAAGTGTTTCCACAAATAGATGTACCATGCTGTTCCTGATTTCTATGATACATTGTAGACACAGAGCTAAAGGAAAAGCATTTTAAGTGAGATGTTCGCAAATTTCTCTATTAGGTGATGCCTAGCACTGAAAGATATTATGAATTGAATTCCTTGTTCCTTCGTGTGCATTCGAATCATATTTGTTCCAGATAAGTAATTTACAGATTTATTGTGAGTTCATGTATCTTCCGTATTCTCTCCAAAAACTTAAGAGCAATGATCAGTGTTTTGCAATATAGACGTTATATGTGGTGCCTTCCATTTCAATTCAGGCAGAGCAGGTACCATCACCATCTCAGATATTGTTGAAACTTTTTATAGCAACTAGACGAGACCTATATATATATATATATATATTTGTTGAAAAAACTTTTCTCGCCAAGTAATGGGCCGTCAAAGACGCGGAGTACAATTTATGAATTATAGAAAACATGGATAATAGTTAACTTGGGAGCCACATTTAGCTATGGAGACAGGTAGAGTTATAATTCTTGTTGTGGTATGTACAAAGGATATAAATAAACTATATTTTATTATAGTTTGGTTTGCGTATGCGTATCTTTTTGTACATAAATTAACAAATGAACGTCAGTTTATCTGAAGAGTCGAAGTTTGCGAAATTTTTTTCGAGCACTTCCGGTTCGAATTTTAAAATTCTGTTTTCACTGTTGGTACATCCTAGTTACCCGCTTTCCGAAAAGAATTTTGTATTGCTTCTGTGTGCAACCGTTACGTCGCAAAAAATTCGAGAATTTGTCAAATTTTCAAAAATCGCCATTTTCTCGAAAACAACATATTTTAAAATTTTGAAATTTTGTCAGATGGTTCTACTTTACATGAATAATAAACACACCAAATACCATTCTCGACCAATGCTTCATGAATTAACTACAGCTTTTGAAGTTAGCGAAGTTTCGTTAACTTTGATGTCACAGTTGGCAACACTGGAAACAATAAAAGTGCAATAATTTGATGATGTTTGTGGTTCACATTCATTAAATGAATAAAAGTTTTTCGTGACTGCGTTTTATTATTTTGATCAAAAATGTTCCCTGAAATAGTAAAATGAGCCATCCACTACTCCTCCATTTTCTTAAACCGAAGTAATCTGAGATGGAATTTACGATTACGAAACACACAAATTTTAAGTTTACTTAAAACGGCTATCCAATAAATTCTAATGATTATAAAAAGCCTGAACTATTACCTCCGTGATGATTTGGAATGCTCCAGACGAAGTCCCAATGAATGTGATGTCATTACAGTGATCGAAAATAGACAAAAAGTTAAAAAATCGAAACGTTTTCTTGCGCGTTCCATCAATGAAATTCACGGACTGTTTAAACAGAATAATCTCATCATAAGAATGGGTCACTTGAAATTTTATAGTGTTTGACCAACGTGGGTCAGTCCGCAACCTGCGAGAGAAGTGTGTGTGTGTGTGTATTGTGCAAATTTTAAGTTAGCTGCTATTGCGTTGCGACAAATCAAATGTGCAGTCTGTATTGAAGCTATCATGAGTGACCTATTTTCTTTAGTAGTATGATCCGTAGAAAATGACAGCTGTCTTCAAGAATGTGGTGAATGTCCTGGAATGGGAGGAATAAGTGTGGAGTCTTTAATTATTGATCCTGATGAAAATGAAAGTGTGACGTATGCCATATGGGAAAACAATGGTCTCGGAAAAAAAAAAAAAAAAATATGCCACTTTTTGTTTTCGTATCGTACGTTGCTGGTTTAACTGTAAGAATTCATGACTACGTCAAGAAAATACAAAAAGAACTAATTGCTACCGAAAAGCATCGTATAAAATTTGGAGATACAGATTCTATTTTACTTAATGTGGACTTCGCTGAAGACTAAACTGTTATTCTGCAAAGTGAAATTAGAGTTATCTCCGGAAAAACGAGCAAATTTCCATCTTTACGGCAGTGGTATATTATTATGAAACAACTGACAGTTTTGTTGTAATAAGTGACGGCAAAATACACGATTCGGCTTATGTACTCATAGCCATAGAAAAGATTCTAAAAGTACTCGAGGAAAAGCAAAAATATAGGTTATAGAAAAAGGTTCGAATACGTGAAAATAAGTGTCTCCAATTTCCCAAACTGTGTCAGTCATTTCTGATGGTGCTGCATCCCACTTTAAAAATAGCTTTCAGATGTTCGAGATGCAGACAAGTCCGATAAAGCAATGGTTTTTCATTGAAACCGGCCATGCTAGAGTCTCTGCGACGGTATTGGGGGGGGGGGGATTGTAAAGAATGTGGCAACGCGGCATAACCTTAGGCAAAAACAGATACACATTATTAAAACTGCAGAAGAATTCGTGAGTATAGTGCAAGTACAAACTCCGGGTATTACTCTCGTTTTGTTGCTTGGAACGGAATTCGACAATTTCCGGAAATAATAAAAATGAAAGAATGGGAAAGTGTGCGACCGGTAACTGTACTGAACGAAGTCACCTTTGGCTTTCAAAAAATGACAAAAGTTTTTATGGCAATAGCGGGTCACCGTGAATTAACTTCATACTTTCCCTAAAATCGAGCTTCTGCAATTCAAAGAGTATATTTAGTAAGTCTGCAAAAAGGAACTTTTGTTAAATGCATATATGATAACCAGTGGTGGGTAGCAGAAATATTATGAATAAATCATGAATTACGTGAAGTTGAAGTACTATTTAGGCTTCTACATGGACCTTCAGCAGGGTAGAGATTTACAGAAGAGCATAAGAGAAGTGAAAATAAGTGTTTTTGATTATCGACAATGTGCTACGAGTTGTGAGTACACAAACACCTATTGGAGCATCTGCATGGTTACATGCTGATAGCGAAGAAGACACCAAGCAAGGAAATGATTGGTTCATAAGAAAAAAAAATCACTGAAATTTTGTTTCCGTAGACCATCTTAAGTAAGTGAACTTAAAATTTGAGTTTCGTAATCGTAACTTCCATCTCAGATTACTCCGATGTAAGAAAACGGAGGAGTAGCGGGAGGCTCATTTTACTATTTCAGAGAGCATTTTTTTTTTTAATCAAAATAATAATAAAAACAACAGTCAGGAAGAACTTTTATTCTTCATTTAATGAATGTGAACCACAAACATCATCAAATTATTGCACTTTTATTGCTTCCAGTGTTGCCAAATGTGACATCAAAGTTAACGAAACTTCGCTAACTTCAAAAGACTAGTTAATTCATGAAGCATTGGTCGAGAATGGTATTTGGTGGTCTTGTTATTCATGCAAAGTTGAACCATCTGATAAAATTTCAGAATTTAAAAATGTGGTTTTTTCGAGAAAATGGTGCCGAAAAATGGCAATTTTTCAAAATTTGACAATCTCTCGATTTTTTTCCAACAAAAAGGTTGCACTCAGAAGCGATACAAACTTTTTTTTGGAAAGCGGGTAACTAGATCTTACCAACTGTGAAAACAAAATTTTAAAATTCGAACCGAAAGTGCTCGAAAAAAATTAAAGTCAACTTTGACTTTTCAGATAAACTGACGTTCATTTGTTAATTTATGTACAAAAAGAAACGCATACGCAAACCGAACTATAATAAAATATAGTTTATTTATATCCTTTGTACATACCAAGAATTATAACTCTACCTGTCTCCATAGCTAAATGTTGCTCCCAAGTTAACTATTATCCATGTTTTCTACAATTCATAAATTGTACTCCGCGTCTTTGACGGCCCATTACTTGGCGGGAATGTTTTATTCGACAAAACAGAAACAAAAACAAAAACAAAAAAAAAACAAAACATTGTTCTCTTAAAAACATGTCTATAGAGCGTCCCACCCTTAGATTGCAGTGCAGAGTGTATGGAGCGTGCTGTTGCCACATTTCTTCCGCCGTATGTTTTCTTCTGAAGGAAGAACAAGAAAGACAGAAAGAGTAAGAGAGTATGTAAATAAAATTACAGCCTTCCTTAAATTCATATATTTTCAACCCTTTTGCCATTTCATTCGGTCAAATTCACTAGGAAGGGCTAATTGGAGGGTTCGAAACAACAGTCTAATAACTGCGTGTTAGAGGTTTCCTTTTATGATGGTTTAGAAATTGTTGCAATGAATTTTCGATAAGAGCAAAACGAAATCGACAGAACATATGAAACAAATAGAAAACATGATTGAAATAAATGACAGACTAAACAGTTTCACCCAAAAATTTCCTGTAACGATTGTGCTTCAAACTAAGAAATAGCAATGGGTAAGATACTGCTACTGAAGTTGGATAAGTGTGAAAACTGGAGTAGTGTGATAGTGATACATGACGAGAAAATACGACGTACGAAAACGTTCATTCGTCTGTATTGCGAAAACGCAAAATATCCGCAAATCCAATTCCGTTTGTCAAACAAAAGTTACATCGTAAAGTATATTGTGAAGGCGGCTGCTTCCCACTTCCGATGGTTTAAATCTGATTTTCTCCGCATAATAACAGTATGATATTTTAACAAATACCAGGAGGTCTAAATGAACCATCGCACTATAATAGAAATTATAAATGCATTTATAAGTATTAACGAAAGATTTGTAAATTTAAAATAAAAGGAGAAAAGACGCATGCTAAATACCTTTTAATCACTTTCGCTGCTTACACTTAAACACTTTCGGCACTATTTGACGCTCTCCCACGCAACCTACCAATTGAACGGTTTTTCCGCACTTCACTCTGCATGACGAACAATACAGTAAATACAGTATTGCACACGACATATCAAATATTTTAAATATTTCAACAATCTATAAATGTAATAGTGAATAGGAACTGAATTGCCCTGGTTTCTATACTTACTTCTGACACCTCAGACGCACAATGCCAATCTGGAAACAACAGAAGAATGAAAAGATACCTTATTATATCTAAGCAAACGGACCAACTTTTGACTTTAAATCACGTATAGCGACACCCAACAAGCTACAAATCGTAGGGCGAGGAAACAAAATCAAACAGAATTATCGAACTCTCCCAAAATGCATTTTGTTTATTTCATGCTTCCTAAAGAAACATCGAGTGAAAGAACAAATAGCCTTTTCATTCTGCTTTGTGAGCTCATGAACTTATTTGTTATGAACGCTTTTTTCATTTTCATCTACGTATCCAAAGTAATTAAGGAAAGTGGGATTACAAACAAAACCAAATTTTATTGTCAAAATTATCAGCATTCGAAAGGACATTAGGGACTACGTGCGAACTGCAAATGAATCAATTATAAAAACTGATGACTTTTTATCACCAGTGAGTGAGGAGTTTTATTATTAACAGATATTGGCCTGCTTTTTCCTCTTCCATAGATATAGTTCTTCTGAAGAAACAGTTGGTTTTCTTTGAGTACCAACTGCATTTTTGTGATTTATGTTATTGCTAACTGAGTTACTATCCTGATTCAAGTGTCCACTGTACTTAGTATTCACCCGCGATTGAAATTTGCCTTTCTTGGAAGAAAGAAAATAAGAACTATACGTCTGAATGTTAATCTTATGTAGGTATATATATATATATCAAGGGAAACGAGCGAAGTAAGATTGAGTGGAATTTTCGTAATGTTTTTCGCACATGTGGTCCAGGGTTCGATTATGCGATCACGCCTCTGTTAAGCAGTATATTCGTGCTAGCATAGCATCAACAGTGAATACTCATCGCTATAGCACGACACTACATCAGTGGCTTTAAAACAAACATTATAAGGAAAATAACATTGGCAAGATTTGTCATTGCCTTTCTTCTGGTCAGGGGCGTGCGCTTTGGAAAGTTGATCCTTAACACTAAAAGTCGTAAAACCTAAATAAAGATAGATATCGACCTGCAATTTATTTTAAAAAATAACTTCAATAACATTTTCTCGCTTTTCACCCCCATCTAACCTGAAAAATAAAAAAAAAAGTTTCTCACTAGTCAACTTTTTAGATATTGCATTGCAATAGTATACGCAATTTCTCTTACATTTTATTTTTTATTTTAAAATCCGAAAAGTTTTTTTTGAATGCAAATTTTTCCAACATTGATACCAAATATGATGTTAATACCTGTATAAGTTTCAACCTTGTATCTCTTATAGTTCCGAACTTATGACGTGATATATTTAACGCAACGTTAGAATTTGCCATTAGTAAGATTTCACTATTTCAGTTTATTTCAATACTTGAAAATTCTTGATATGAAACGGATTATTTAATAGAGAATACAATAATCTATCCATATCTAGTAAAAATAAATAATAAAAAAAATATTTCTAAAATTCAGTCTGTTTGGCAACAATGGGCATAAGGAAAAGCATTGCCATTTACTCCTGTACTGCAATCTAAGGGTGAGATGCTCTATAGTTGCTATAAAAAAAAAGTTGAAACAATATCTGAAATGGTGATTTTTTTTTTTTTTTTTTTTTTTTTTTTGCCGAGCTGAAATGGATGGCACAATATATTATTATTCCAACTTCAATTGCGATAATTGGTTGCGTTTTCCGTTTTTTGTTTTTGAGATGATGATGTCTTTGATATACAGATTTTTTTAAAATGTAACTTACGCCAGGTGAATAATGAATTGATACTTTAATCCAGGGTGGAGTGATTTAAATCAGACTGATTTAAATCAAGATTTAAATCACTTGATTTTTTAAAATAAAAATCGTTGATTTAAATCAAATTCAGAAATAATTTAAAGTGAAAATAAGTAAAGTCCCGTTTCTGTTCTGTTACTTCGACTATGGAAGATGATAATTATAATTACAATGAGACTCAAATGTACAGTATGTACAGCATAGTATGAACACAAGTGTCATGCAGAGGATGATCAGGGAAAATCCCGTTTTGAACGGGTAACAGGGCAATCCTGTTTTCCTCTCTTCGTAACATAGGGTTTATATTGTAAATCGTTAACTATTCCAACGGGGAAATCAGCATCGACATTTAAGACGAAGATTCCTTCGTGTGCGCGTCTATGTATTTGTTCCCAAATAATAAAGCGTATTTAGAAGTGTCCTATCCCCTCTCCGATTTTTTTTTTTTTTTTTTTTTTTTTTTTAGATTGTATAACTTCAGGCAAAATTTATGTATTTCGTACCGCAAGCTAGTTACAATTTCCTTAAAAATATGTCCCAGCCAAATATCAGTAACTTTTGTGTGGGAAAAGTGTCACTTTGATAAGCGTTGCTGTACTTTTTCCTTAGCGCTTAACCTTGTATATTATATCACCTATTTTTAGGTGATAGGATAAAATCTTCATTATTCCATTAAAAATTACCAATAAAGCTTTTTACTTAGTTTTTTCAGGACTGAAGGCATTGTAGAGCACGTTACATATGCTTTCACGCCTCTCTGCGTCGAGACATAAGATTTGATGACATCAAAAATTTAAAAAAGATATTTTTTGTTGTGCCTATTCTTATTATTTTTGGCGGGCCTACGTTTTACATTCAGAAGACTGAAATTCTGCACACTCGTTCAGTACACCCTTAGTATTTTTCAGATGATTTCATATCTCTGCATGGAAACAGGGGGGTCCAGAAGGGCAAAAATGTATTAAAAAAAAAAAAAAAGTGATTTTAGCGCCTAAGATGTGAATGGTACCATCTGAAAGGCTGTTCTATTCTGAAGACAATGATGTACGAACCATGATCTTAGGATAAATAGGGATGTCTCAGGAAACTGTTACTTGAGATCCTGTTTTATACGGGAATCTGGGGTATTTAGGAATATTATTTTTCGCGGGCTTACTTTTGCATCTAGAAGTTTGAAATTTTGGACACTCATTCACTGCACCTCGTAGTATTTTTCAGGTTTGTTTCAGATCTTTGCCTTTAAACAGAGGCGGTAGAGAGGGGTAAAAAAAAAAATGTGGGTATTTGTTAACAGAAAATCCCTTTTTTCGTGATTTTCCAGCCCCAGATAGCCTACACGATGCAGACATTTGAATGGTACCGTTTGAAACTCGGTTTTATTCTGAAGAGAATTATGTACAAATCATGATTCTAGGATAAATAGGGATGTCTGAGGAAATTTTTATATTACATCCGGGTCATCTGGGGTATTGTGGGGATGTTCTTAGCTCAATGTTAAATATTTTTCCCGCCCTTACTATTCAAGATAGAAGCTTGAAATTTTGTACACACATTAGTACACCTTTAGTATTTCCCACTTGATTTTGAGATTGTGCGTTAACACAGGGGAGTCCAGAAGGTATCAAAATTAAAAAAAAAAAAAAAAAAAAAATCAGAAAAAATCCCGACTTTAAAAATTTTCCGCTTCGGGGACATTATAGGGAAAATGTGAATGTTACCGTTTTAAAGACTGTTCTGTTCTGAAGAGAATGAGGTATGAACCATGATCCTAGGATAAATAGGGATGATGCTTGACAGAAAGTCTTATAATTTACAAAAAAAAAAAAAAAAAAAAAAATGTTTGGGATTGATATAGTTAACGATTGCGGATTAATTCAAAATTCAACTCCAATACTTTCACTTAAATGGCATAATTGGCATTTAACCCTTAGTCGGTAATATCCGTCTCCCAGGCGGATGTACGATACTTTTTTCTTCAGAGTTGGTACTCATATTGGAGGTATGATCTGATACTTCACCTATGCTTCGGTTGTGGGTTGACTGTGCAGTTTTCAGCAGGTGGTTGCGTGTCTAGCTCATTGTTGCAAACTTCGAAGTGTATAAAGTTATTCCACCCCGTCTCGCAAGCGGATATTACTGTAAAGGAAATATATTTTATCCGTCTAAGGGACGGATATTACTTTATACTGACAACTATTAATATTTGGTTGTTTCTTTCGTTTAGAAAATTGAATATTTTAAGATGTCAAATAGCAAAGGTATACCACAAAGGAGTAAGGCTATACCACAAATGGCTATAGAACAATTAGAGATGGCTATAGATCAGAAACTGATTATGATTACGGATCCGATGACTCGTGTGTTCCTGAACAAGATCATTTATCCAAAAGATCATAAAAGCAATCCAGAAATAAATTTTAATGATGCCAATAACATAGCTGATAAGCAATAGCAATGAACAGAAAAGTGATCAGAATAATACGAAAGTACAACAGAAACTGATAGTGTTTATTGAAAAAGAAAAAAAAAAAAAAAAAAAAATCAGATAGAGTTGCAAGAAGCCAAATTTGGGTACTAAAACACCTAAGTAAAACGTGATAAAAAAAATAAATTGTCATCGTGGCTAGGACCCGCGAATTAGTTATAGAATTTTCCAAATCCAGAGGACATCTGACATTTATTCCTTACTGATGACACTATGAACCAAACTGTGAACTGCATTAGTGTACAATGGAAGTGATGAGATGAAAGTTACATAACTCCTTCTCAAGTTATAAGAATACTGATAAGACTAAAATTGAAGGGCTTATTGGTTTGATGAGTTTGTGATCCATTTTCAAGTCGGGGCGTGAGAGCTTGGTGTCACCTTTATCAACTGACTGCACTGGACTTCATGCTTTTCATGCAACCATGTCTCAAAAGGTGTGAAATTTTGGTTTGATGATTCATCTATTCGTAGAAGTGTCCAATGTTTTCAATAAGTTCATTTCTAATTGCCAAACGGCATATTCTATTGGGGTGCATATACGTGTTGATAAAACTCTACAAGGTATATATTTAGAAATTAATTCTCAGCGGCGAAGCATGTTACATTGAACTCATGGGTACATTTACAAGTGAACTACGATGTGCTTCTTATCCAGTTTATTAATTTTGTTACGTAGAATCAATTCTCTGGGTGTAACTAAACCTTATTGAAAACTTACTTACACCACTTTGGCTTCAAGCGTCTCAATTGTGCGTGTCCGTCTCTCAGGCGGATGTTACTGTTATAGCTTATTTTTTGGATGTTACCAACTAAGGGTTAATACTAATTCGTAATGCTTTTTATTCAGTTCGCGTCTTGTATTATATGAGGAGAGAGATTTGATTTAAATCAAAAAAATCGATTTAAATCAAAATAATCATCAAAAATGATTTTTTAAAAAAAATCATGATTTTTTTTCCACCTTGCTTTAATCCCTTCAAGATTGTCACATTTTCCCCTAAAGTACATTTATTAGAAAACATCGTTTTGGAAATACTGTAACCGCCTTTCATTTGTGTTTAAATGGCGGTGAAGCCACCATTTTTAGAAGGTGAAGTTTTATTATTACAGTGATTTTGAAATTTGGGGAGAAGACATTACCCATAATACTTTTAAATCCCAGCCAGTTGTGATACTTTTTATGTTGAAAGAAGTACTGGTAGATCAGACCAAGTTTTAAGTGTCTGATCTACATCGTTTCAAAGTGTAAGCGGTGAATATGAACGTAGTTATATTAGATTTAAAAAAAAAAGTCAGAGATTACAGTCTAGCATAATATTCAATGTATATACGTAAATAAAAGTTGTTTTGTTTTGTACTCACGCATATTTGAAAGATAAAATAAATTTCTATCTTTGAAATTTATTATAATTTCGCTAAACTTATTATTTCATGAGTTGCTATGTTTTAGATATAGCAAAGACATAAAAAGAGGGTAAGATTTCTCTATTAAGCGTCCCTTTGAAATCTTTCTGATATAAATTTAGTGTAATACGAAAATGTTAGTTGTATTTGCTCGTTTTCTCACCAGAACTCCCTGATGAGTCTATAGTTAGCGAACGCAACTTCGACCCGGTAGTCCTGGGTTCGATTCTCGCTAAAGTTCATGTAGTTCAGAGCCCATGTTAAGTTGTGGGTTCACGTCTCATATAGCCTCGCTGCTAAACGGGATGTTAAACTCCAAATCAGTCAACCATTTACTCTCCAGCTGGGGTTTAGCGTAATGCTATCCTTTTACTAGGACAGATAGTTTTCTTGTGTAATACACTTCCAGTTTCCTTCATGCGTTATTATTTATTTTTGTCGTACAAATACAATACAGCAGTGTCATATCAGTATCTTTGCTGGAATTAGCGGAGCAATCCAGAAACTTGCGGCATTTGTAAAATTTGGAACAAATCTGAAACTTTGTATATATATATATATATGTGTGTGTATATATGAGTGTGTGTATTACTTCTGACACATAACTATTGTTACTAACACAACCATTACTATTAGCCTGACGTATACCATACCGAAGTAAATTAAAATAACACAAAACATTAGTGATAATAAACACCTTCCTTGTTATTTATATTCTTGGAGCTCTTCGCTGCTGAAGAGGAGTTCTATTCTATAGAACCGTTTCGTGGGAAAATTGATAGATCATTTTCAAGTTCATTTTGAACACCAATTTGGACCATCTCAAATTTTGTTGACAATTTAACATTTGGTCACAAAAGTTTCATTCCAGTAAATACTCTTTGTGCAGTACTAACTGGTATAACGATAATATACTGTATTAATTTGATAAAGTTTGTTTTGTCGAAAAACGCACTGCATAGGTGCCATGTTTGCTCTCAGTGGAAAATAAACGCAATTGTGTGATCGATTCGGAGGCTGGTTTAGCACGTTTTCGTTACATTCCCGACGAGTTTCTGCGTCGATACATGACAGTGGACACTATTACACTCCAGAAACAAAGATACAGTCGAAACAGTGGGTTTTTAAAAGGCGATCCAGCTCCGAAGAAGGCGAAGACGGTGAAATCGGCCGACAACATGATGGCCGCAGTGTTTTGGGATGCGCGCGGAATCACATCGATTACTTGGGAAAAGGACAAACGATGAATGATGAATATTTTACGTCTTTATTGTACCGGTTGAGAGAAGAAATTGAGAAAAAACACCTTCATTTGACAAAGAAAAAAAATTCTTCCATCAAGACAAGTTTCGATAGCGAAAATTATAAAATTAAAATATGAATTATTACAACATCCAAAGTATTTACCAGGTTTGGCTCCCAGGGACTTTATTTCCAGACTTGTGAATCGTTTTCCGCTAAGACATTTTTACGTTGAATGAGGTGGTCATCGCCCAAGTAGATGCCTATTTTAAAGACCTTCCGAAATCCTACCTTTTGGACGGCTTACAAAAGTTGAAGGAACGCTGGGGAAAATGCGGCGCGTGAAAAAGAGATTTTGTTGAAAAATAAAAAGAATTTATCCAAAATGATTTGTTTTTCTTTTTTAACTTTTTCTAAGAACTTATTGAATGACCCTTGTATATGCTCATGTTCGATCCGTGATCACATTGTGTTTACGTCGCGGTGGACAACTGAGTGCTTGGGCTTTACTATAGACCATATATTGTACCGTACCGTGATCTTGCAAGACGAGCTATACTACTGTAGGAACAATTGTGTTATTAACAGTTGCAAACTAAAATTAATAAATATGTATATATATAGAAGTAAATGAAATTAAAACTTTTCGCCTTATCTCTATTCTTAATGAGCAGCAACATTGAATATCAGAATATTAGGGATGAAATGAGCCGAATAGCAAACTAAAGGTTCATTTGAACATGAATAGAAGAAAAACTTTGTTCCTGGAGTCCTTCAATTAAGTGTTTATGGTCCATGTCAAGAATCTTCACCACAGCAAAATTAAACTACCGCAAATTTTAGACTTTTTGTGCAATATCTTCAAAACAAATATTCGAGCAAACACGTAGTGCACTAGATAATATGATTTTGCATGTGATACCTTTACCACAATTTACCTATCTGTTTTTGGTGTGCTGTTATTTACAGAACCCGCAAAAAATGCTAAATCTATCGACAGTTGCAAATCGAAAGAAGATAGATGAGTTCTGATAACGGTATCACATGCAAAAATAATATTGTCTAGTGCACTACGTCTTTGCTTTTCGATTATTTTTATTTGTTTTAAAGATATTAGAGAAAAACTCTAAAATTAGTGGTAGTTTAATTTCACTGTGGTGAAAGTTAAAGCGCTTAATCAATAATAACTGTATCCACTCCTCCTCCTTCTTAATTACATTCGTGTAAGACAATCGTAACCCAGCTGGGTTTTATTTCACGGAATAATAAAATTATACGACCTTCATTGCACTAATGCATTTGTCTAAGTTATACTTTCTTTCTTTCTTTCAGCGAAATCTGGTTCTGGGAATGAGGGAAGCAGAAAGAATTCCGGAAGTGAAAGTGACTAGGTATTATTCAGAAGTGTTTAGTTTGTATCTGTATGAGAGACTACGGGAATAAGAGACTGCATAATAACATATAAATAAAGAAGTTCCCATTTCCATTGAAGTATTTTAATTAATGTGTGGTTCATTTGCTCGAAGGCTTTCAACAGAGTTTGCGTGCATTGCAGCAAATTTTGCGACAGAAAGGAAATTAATTAAAATTTACTGAACTACTACTAAATTACAAGTTAATATTATGAATACCCTCCAATCGCGAGCATCAATGAAATTAGTTCGAGTGCTTAAAAAAAAGTTTCGGTTTGAATATATGTAAATGCAGTGTTTCTCAATTTTTTTCTTTTGTTCCAGTACAGATTTTTCAAAGACAATCCTCTCAATAGAACGAGAATGAAAACTAGAATACGTGTTCCTCGTTGTAGAGGACGGCGTGGAATAGGAGATGAAACTGCTGTTAACAGTAAGATTCCAAATAGATTTGGCAAGCGCATCTCTTCTATCAATTTTCGTGTTATTTTTCATATCTACCAGGAATTATTAGTCTTGCGTCATATATTAGTGATAGAAAATAAAAAACCCGGATCTTAAATCCCAGTATTTTCGCGTAACAAAAGTTACGTTTTATTGTTTACTGTTTGACGATTGGAATAGTTCTGACAGAATTTTTGATTATTATGCAGAGAATTTTGCGGTGCATTGTTTAAGAAACACTGCTGGAATGTATTACTTGTCTTGTGTAATATATATTTGTTTTCTGTGCACAGTTGATGAATGAATATTGAGTTACGTCGTAACAAGTTCTAACTGTGTAATGCCTTAGGTAATTCGATATTGTAATCTGTTTACAAGCAAGTGTATTTTCAAGTCTGAAATATACATCTGTTTTTCTTTCTGATAAAGGAATATTCTGTTAATTGTGTAACAGAACGATGTAAATGTCATGTAAATACAAAAACGTAACGTAAAGATTATGCTCTTTCGTTTAGGATTCATAATGATTTACAAAGTTAAGGATTCATAATGATTATCAAAGTAACAAAGATACGATTTGTGTTATTTTCAATGTTGCGGTTTACCTTTCGCCGAAAATGCTTCTATGTATTCCTCGAATAAGAAAAAATTCTAGAATTACCATACGTTTTGTTTTGTTATATGGAGCATATCGAGAAAATGTTCAAATTCTCGGGAGAAATGTGAGTAAAATGAGTAAACTTGTGTTGATTGCAAACACATGATGGTTTACAATCTTTAACCTAGAGGATTCTTCTGTGTGTTGTGATCCGAGTACTGTATGGCGGTAGATCGCAAGAGAACAATGAGCTTTAGAACTTGATTATTTTGTTTTGTTATATACCTAAAATCTTTTTTGAAAATCTTTGTAAGTTACAGGGTTTGGGAAAGAAGAATTGTAACTGTTAGTTGCGTTGTGTTCTTGCTTGATATGAAGGGAAAATATGTACAACATGAGTTTTATAACAATATTTATTGTAGATTTAATTGTTCACGCGTATTCCTGAAAGATATTGAATAACTGAAATAAAATGTTTTAAATCCTGAAACTTGGCGAAAGACAGATTATGTGTGTGTGCAGTTCGTGTAGGAACTTCATAGTAAATGTGCACCAGCTCTAGTCCCAATAGCAAGAGGCATATAAGAGTCATTGTGGAAATACCTTATGCAAGTTTCACACAGGGCATTTCTTATTCATTTCGACATATAGCGTTCCCGTCCTTAAATTATTCAGTGAAAGGAGGCACCTCAGGGAAAGCCAGTTTTGAGCTATTGATTTTTTTTTATGACTCAGTGGTGATTACAAGGAAGATGGAAACAATGCGAGATTTTGTAGCTCAAAATATTTGTTTTGGTAATTTGTATTATTATTTTATAACTGTGTCTTGTAAGAAAACTTTTATTGTCCCTCGTCATTCTGTTAAATTTTTGTTTGCGTGCGCTATGCTGAAGGGCCTAGGATTTAAGGTGGAAAGCTAGGAAACAATAAAATTTAATCTCGTAAGGGAAGTCAATCAGTAAAAAAATTAAGCTTTACTGCTACACTGCCGAGCTTTCTAATGTACTCGCTTGTAGCGATTAAAATTTAAATTTTTTACCGATGCGACTTCCGTCAAGAGCCGCCACTGCGTGTACAGTAATTCGTGAAATAAGTTGTTGCTGAAAGAGACGTTAAACACAAAATCAATCAAATATTTGTAACAGAGGCAGAATTCAAGTCATGACAGTATAATATATCGAAATAAATATTCAATCAATATTGCTATTGGCGTAACTATGCTAACATAATCTTGATCTGTATGTAGCAACGGATGTTTTGTGTCGATAAGAGTGGTGATTACACTATCAATTTCTTTTGTTACTTTATTATGTATTGTAGTATTTCTTCCTTATAATTTCATCTGTTGTGTACCCACACATGTTCGATGAAATTCAGATTTGCATTGTATACGTTACTTAGTGGATGGAAGATATGTTTCTAAAATTACAATAAATTTGATTTTTAATGATCAAGAATAAATCAGTTAATTGTATTATTTGATATTCCGGGACGTAATACTTCGCCGCTTGACCTGCAGTTGCATAATAGTAAATATCCCAACCAAACTTCGAGTTCGTTGAATGAAGAAAACTTATTTATTTTGTTGTGCCTGTTGAATATTATTTTTATTATCTCAGCCAGTCATATACTGTGTAAGATTAATTTTATTATTATTACCCAGAAATATAGTTCATAAACAGTAATTAATAAGTAAGAAGTGGCATACTGTACATTGTATCAGTACAATTGTGAATCGCTGTTTCATTCATAGTTTAATAGTTGTTAGGATTTGCCTTTTTTTATATTTAACGGAACTACAAGACTCAGTATGAATGAAATGATTAATCCGTACAGATGTATGATTACGGTCTTCATACATTTGTTGTATATAATTAACAGACGTACTAACATGTGTGCTATGTACTTTAAAGTAGCTAGCTCCTTAGTTAAACAGATAGATGAAAAAACTTTAATTGCTGCTTAATATATATGTATAGATTTTCAGCCCCTTTATTTTTAAAAATCTAATCAGTATAATGGTAATTCTTAGTGTTAACAGAAAATGTACGTATATACAGCAGTTATTTATGTTGAACATTTTCTTTATTACACCTCTAAAACGCCAAGTACTATTCTTTGACAAAGTGAAAGGATCAACGAAATGTGTAGAAAATAAAGAGTTAGAAAGAAATTCTGTTAAACGGTAATTCAGTGGTTTGTAGTTCATGATACCTTTCAGTCTTCAATAAATGAGTAAAAAGTCTTACTTGTGCTCATTCAATCGAGGAATGTCGTTGAAAGCAATCAGATAGGAAATTTAACGTGTGTTCAGAAATTTAGCAAGTGTCCATTCAACTGTGAACCCAGCACCTTTCATTATCTTTCGATCAGCATTTTTCTTTCAAGATTACTATAAACGTTCTTCAAGGAAGTAATTCTTTGTCACGTATTAAAAATAAGAAATCATCAAAATGTTAACCGTGGAAATACAAACCTGATTAAGGTCCTAGGTGATGAAAAAAAAAGTTTAAATAAATTGGACTAACGAAACAGGATGTAAAGGTTTAAATTGAACGATCATACAATTATATACAGTAGGACGTCGATAATCCGAACGTCAAAAATCCGAACGCTGTCCATAGAAGCTTTTTACATTTTGCCTTAGCGCTAACGATAAACAAACAATAGGGTTATCCGTCGGCAGACCAAGGTAATGACCTTGGTGTGTCCTTATTTTCCCTTAGGCCTATAGAAGTTAAGTTTTAGGTGTAAGTTACAAGAACAATGTAATTTAGTGTACGAGCAGCTTCTTGAGAAATATTAAATGTAAGTAGCCTTATGTACGGTATTGTAGTTATTGTATGTACTGTATAACCACTATATCGATAAAAGAGCATACCGTACAGTATATTTAAGCCTAAATGGCATTTTCTTGGTCATTTTCTAAAATCCGAACTACCTGTGGTCTCAATTAGTTCGGATTTTCGACTTCCTACTGTACTTGTATAAACTATTCTCAATGATCAGCAATAAGAAAATCAAAGAAAGGATATTTATTTGATACATATATTAGACAATTTAAACATCAATAACCTATCGGTTTCTGTTGTTACGTGTTTTTATTTTAGGAAGGAAAAATACCCAAATATATGAATATTAATATCAATTTTATTACGCTGGTGGTTTGTTTTAAACATCAAATTTATTCTTCAATTTTGGGAATTTTCTGTATATATATATATATATATATATATATATATATATATATAAATTGTGTATGTATATATTCAGGCCTTCATATACATCGCTACCTGTGAAATGAATCAATTCTTTTAAAATTAACTAATTAGTGATTTGTTATTTTTAATGCCTAAGAAAGAATCACTTCTTTGAACGTTTATAGGGAAGAAAAATACAGATCGAAAGATAACGAAAGGTGCTGTATTCACGGCTGAGTGAACACCTGCCAAATTTCTTACACGATTGTTTCCAACGACATTCCTCGGTTTAATGAGCACAGGTAGTATTACTTGTTTTCTTATTGAAGATTTCAAGGTATGCTAAGTTGTAACGCATCGAATTAGCGTTTAACAAATGTGGAATGTAAATAATAATCTAAACATAATGTGACTTGTAACTTCAGCTTCAGTATTTGTAATGTAAATGAAATTGTATGTAATATTATGCAAAGTAAATTTGATTTTAGATTTATAGATATACTTCGAGCTTATAAAATCTGCTGGGCTGAAAAGTACGGAAACTAGATTTATACTCAAATACTGAATGACTGGAATGGATATTGCATAATATAAATAATTTTATTCACTCTTTGATAAGCTTATATAGCTTGGTCACATATCTGTGGAATCATGTAGATATAGTATGTGCTGTTATTATTCTGTTTTTTAGAGTGATGGCATATTCTGTAGAGTGGTGGCCAGCTTAGACAGGTTTTACTGTATATGCCTAGTTACTCAAAACGATACAATGGACAGAAAAATCTAGTTTAGTTGATTTCGAGTTCTAGCGAGAATGGAATTTATTATTATTTGTGTGAGATGTTTTAGAGTAAGAACACTGTATGGAACTTTCATTTTCCTTTGACACACTTAAAAGTATCAGATAAAAAGATTCAAAATTGTTTGAAAGAGAAACAGTTACTTACGTGTATATACTGAAATCTGCCAGCATACCTAAGTTTTATTAAGAAACGCACGTAGTACTTTGTAATATATATATATAAAGAATTAGTTATATTTGAAGTCAAAAATATGGTCGTATTTGTAATTTTATTGTTTATGAAAATTCGAATTGGAAATACAGTATTTTATCTTTTATGATATATGTAATAATATTTGATTTACTTATTTGAATGACCCTTGTACTTTCCATGTTTCAATGTGTAAATGCGATGAGCATGTTTGAGCATGAAACAAGTTAAGAATAGATGTATAAAATAACAGGTATTCGCCTCGTATGCAAGAAATGATTCTTCTTATACGAGTATACAGTGGTTGTTTCCGATCTATAATGACGAAATTAAACACCTTGTGCAGCACCACCAAGCGGGAAGAGGAGGAAGCTGCCAGTCATGTAGGCATTGAACCTGCCACTAGCCGCACACGAGCTAGAATTGGGGAAGTCCGGGCTCTGGTCACCAGGGAGAATCCACCCATACAGGAGTATCGTGAACAGGCTACAGACGTCACTGAAGACAGTGCACACCATCATTCACCGCGATTTGATGTTAGTAAAGCGACGGAAGGGGTGTGTTCATAAGCTCTTGCCAAAACACATCTAGGAACGTCACACCAACTGTCGAAAGCTGTATGAGCGGTACTGGGCCCGGTGAAAAGTGGAAGTTTGTTGTAACATTGGATGAGGTAAATGTTTATCTGGATGACTGTCACAAGCAACCTTCAATTTTTTATCGATCGTTAGGTGCGAGGGACTTCCAAAGATGGTTCACTGAATACAAGGAAAGTTTTGGCACAGGTTTCATGACTATTACTGGATACTCGTACCAGGGCAAGCTGGCCATACATCATGTAGCCAAATATACGAAGATGAATTCGGAATATTATTAGGCTAACGTCCACCCGTTTATCACCATGACATTCTCCATCTCTACGAGAGGGACAAAAATCGTATTTAGATGTATCAGAACAAGGCGTCAAGTCACACATCTCGCTCAACCCGCCTTTTCCTTCAACAAATGGCAGCAGAAACTGGAATTCCATTCCATTCGCCGTTCCATTCCACTCAGACATTCCAGTGAAGTCCCCTGATGCTTTATCGATGGACTTTTGCGCCTTTAGCTTCCTGAAACGAACCTTGTCTCATAGCAGACCCCGCATCAATGAAGGTCTATGGAAAGCCTGTTAGGAGAGTGGTTGCGGCTTGACATGACCATGTGCCAGTCCCCTACAGTGAAAACTTCGCTATCAGGCAATCGCTCAGATGTAAGTTCACCAAATAGAGCACTCGATGGTGGCGACATGCTTTCTCTTACGGTAAGTGCAGGTTGAAATGTTTGAAATAGTCACCATAGATCGGAAACAACAACTGTAATTTCAGCCCTTTTTACTTAATGCTACTAAGGAAAGTTCCAGGAAAACCCTGTATTATATAAGAATTATTATTTTCACCCTATCAGTCCGTGTGTGTTTATGTATCTGGGAGACAAAATATCTCAAGAACTATTTGATGGATGTAGGTCAAAAGCTAATAATCAAGTTTGTTGATGGAGGCGATATTCAAATCGGAATTGGTAGGAATCAGCTATTTCCGATTTTTAGTTGATCACTATAGATCAAGAACGGTAACAAATTACGAGAAACGATTTTCTGCAATCGATTAAGAGTCTGAACAATGTATTTCATCTCCATCCTTTATTTCTCTATTAAAAGCTGAAGTAGTTTGCTGTAGCCGGAATTCTACCCAGTATAACTTCCGGTTTCTTTTTTCTTTTTTTAATCGATTTAGCATTCTAAGGATATGCACCATCTTTTCTCTTAACTCTTTATTCAAACCATAAGTGAGAGAAATCAACCACTTCCAGTTTTAATCTTGATTTCCAAAGAATGAAAAATTGTAATAAAGACGCGGTTTCCTGTAATCAGTTAAGCCTCCTTATATTACGTAATCTCTACTAAAACGGAAGTGGCAGAAATCTCCGGTTTTAATGTTGATCGTTATGAAGTGGAAACTGTAACCTAACGAGAAAAGATTTTCTGCAATCCACTCCACTGTAGTCTCTTCACTACAGCCATAAGTGGTAGAAACCTAGTTAATATTAAGAAAATATCGGCATACAAACTAACGTTACGTGGTGTACACGTTACACTCCTACGTGCTTGGATACAGTATAAATACGTATTTAATTAAAAGTATATGTCCTATAGGGCCCATTACAAATATTAAGAATAAATGTACCCACAGACTGATCTTGATGACCTGTCGTCAAGTGCCTATTAATACTATTTAGATATAAGAAACTGAAGATTAGAACGAAGGAGTATGGCAGGCTATACACCTTTAAATTGGGTGATTGTAGTATTGGCTCCTATTGTGACTTACGCTTTCACTACCTCTTAGTTCAGGTAGCATCCCAATTGCTTTTACAATGTCGAAAGTCCTATATTCCACCGAGAACCGAACTCGAGACCATTCTGATTCACGGAAGCACCACAGTTGACGAACATTTATTATTATTATTATTTTCGCTTGTAAATTTTAAACTAGGAGTAAGGCATAGAAAAGCGAAAGTTGACATTCACTTATTTTTAATCGTACCCCACTTTGTACATTTGCTTTACTCGATTCTAATAATCAAGCTGAATCTTAAGATTGACAGATTGTATTCCCCTATCATACCCATAATTTAAATCCTTAAATCATACGCTCTCTATTATTTAACGACTTCTCTATATTTGTTCTCTCAGATTTAATTACATTCCATGGGTGATTCAGAAAATAATGCCTCCAACCCCACTACTTGATAATGGTACTTCAAACATTCTGAATTGTTTATCATTAATGCACTGATGTTTAAGCTATAGAATGTCGCTTGTTTCACCTTCCTATCTCTTCTCGTTCCAGGGGCCGCGGTGGCTCAGTGGTAGAGCGCTCATCTTTGGTGCTTGGGGTCCTGGGTTCAAACCGTGCTCCCGCCAAGTGAAATTTGTGGTGGACACACCGTGTGCGTGGGTTTTCTCGGGGTTCTCCCGTTTCCTCCCACTTTCTTCATTTCACCATTTTCATTCATCACTCATCATCACCGTCTCCTTTAGCCTAACCGGCATAACCGTGAGACGTAAAACTCAAAAATTTCATTTCATTTTTCTTCTCGTTCCAGAATAATGGAGCAATCCATTTCATCCAGTGATGGTGTCCAGTTGAAAGAGCGGGATGTCATTGAATTTCTGACTGTGGAAGGTTGTGTGCCCAGGAAGATTCATCGCCGGTGACGAGTCGTGGATACACCATTACGACCCGGAAACGAAGCGTCAGTCGATGGAGTACCGCCACACATACTATTTACCGCCCCAAAATTGAAAGTCGTCCCATCTGCTGGCAAAGGTTTGTTGACATTCTGCTTCATCCTGCTTATAGTCCAGATCTTGCGCCCTGCGACTTCTTCAAACTTAAGGATCACCTTAAGGACCAACACTACAATTGTGACGCCAAGGTGGAAGCAGCAGTTCGGCAATGGTGTCGCCAGCAGCCACCACAATTATTCTCGACGACGTCAAACCCAAATAAAAGTATCACCTTGGAGGCAGTACTTTCTGAATCACCCTCGTATTTTAATATATATTTTATGTTTTTCCTCTTCGATTTACAGTTCATAAGATGAGAGACACAGTTCTTGGGAATTTAAGAACATCGGAAAGTAAAATTTCATTCGACAAGTGTTTACAGCTGACTGCGTTCACATCTACTCAATTTTGTTTTTGGATATATTTGTGAAAAAACCGAATTTATAGGTCGACGGAGTAGTGAGTGGGTCGTGGCCACAAGTGAAGCTAATATCAAAACATCTGTTGCCAGCAGGGTTACCAACTACAGAATATGTTTCAGTAATCTGCGTCCCAAGAAAAATACCATCCACACTTTTTTTTTGTTTGATCGAATGTCGTGTGAAATGTACGAGAATTTTGAAATATTATTCAGTACATTATTAATTTAATAATGTTGAGCAATATCATTTAACAGTGGTGCCCACCCCCCTTATGTCCATGACGCACCCCCCAATTGTCTATCCGTAGGTGTTCTTCCATGAAAAAAATCTTTTCGATTAATTTTACCCCCCCCATCAAACATATTTATATAGATTTTTAACCCCCCCAAATATTTCAATGACGCAGTTTGCGTCATAGCCCCCCCTTGTGGGCACCCCTGCATTTAATACTGTGTTTAGAGGGAATTTGATAAATTTAGTTGGACGACTGGTAATTTAAGGACAATTGGATTTTTCGCCAGTAACATTGATTTATAATCCGTTGTTAGCGGAACAATAGTTCTTACTACAAACAGACGATCCTAGGAGTTGGAGATTTCGGCGATTTTGAAAACAGAATGCTAAATGCTAATTTGTTCTACCAAGTACACATACCGAATACACAAAACACCCACCGATACCGATTACGAACACTAATGATATATATATATATATTCAGAGTTCACTAAGACCACACGACCCGTTCCGTTTAATCACTCATGTAGTTTCACACTGTCACTAGTATGACTTGTGCGAACCGATTGATCGTACTGAAATTTCGAATGAATTCGAAAAGTATGGCAAGGAGTTGTCAAATGTTTCTAGTTCACCGAAATCTGCGGGGTGCATCCATTGACACCACCTGAACATTCCTTTCAACCCCTGATTCATGTCTTATCTCCTTTGTTTCCTAAAGAACCAGAAAAGAAAAAAATAGTCAAAACATAGTAAAATCTGAGAGGTTTACAAAAATGATACACTGCGGTATAACATTACATTTGCGTTGGACAGAAGCATTTTTCGAACACTGCTTATTATTTAGAAATTAGCTGAAATGCCCGTTCTTCGCACGGGGGAAATATGTTTATAGGAGATACGTGACTCGCTATAAATTGATTTGTGACTAATAAGCTTCATACTTTCATGTATGAAGTGCACGGTTATGCAAGAATGGAAAATTTGGTGAACGGAAATCCATTTAAGAAGAAAAGCAACAATAATGTTATTAAATTTGAATGAAGAAAATTGTAGTGAAAAGAAAGTCTGGTTTGTATTTAATGTTTTCTTCTTTTTATTTCATACTTTACTAAGTTGTTTTATTACAATACCTGCTTGTAAACTACATTTGTTTTCTTATTGTTTGGTGGAGCTCCTCCATGGCTAAGCGGTTAGCGTACCCGCCTTTGGCGTGGGAGGCTCGGGTTCGATTCCCGGCGGGAGCTCATGTGGTTCGGATTCCACGTTAATCAGTAGGTCTACGTCTCATATAGCCTCGCTGCTGAACGGGACGTTGAACTCAAAATCAACTCAACTTATTGTTTGGTGAGTAAATATATAAATTCTTTGAGTTTCCCACTCTAGAGCAAGCTACATATAACTGACCGTGAGAAAAGCACGATTCTTTTAAGTTAATACCACAATATGTTAACGTTTATCCTTGTGCCTTATTTATATTGATGCTGAATGCTAATCTTACTGCTCAGACTCCTTTCCACGTTGCCTGTTACTTTCTTTGGTGCTATTTGAGCACGCTGGTGCCAAAGAGCATTAAGTAATTTGAAGATGAAACTGACATATATTTAACTTTCTGTCGATGTACAGTACCTCCCAGAAAAGTCGTTTCTCAGTAATGTATAATTTCAGTTAATTGTGTTTCTGAATAAGTAATTCTTATAATTTCAGTTAATTATGCTTCTGAATAAGTAATTCTTAAGTAATTCTGAAACACGTTTCTTTGTGTAAATAGTGTCGCTACTCTATATAGACTCTTCTTCTGTTGGCGCATAGCGATACTCAACCTGGAACAGGTAAACTTCAGGAGCGCCACAGAGATAAGTGTTTAGATATGGGAGGGAGCCTTTAGTGGAAGTAGTAGTAGTACAAATAGTAATAGTAGTAGTTGGTAGTAATAGTGGTAATAGTAGTAATAATAGAACAAATAGTAGTACAAACAGTAGTAGTGGTAGTAAGTAGTGCTAGTATTAGTAGTACAAATAGTAGTAGTAGCTCGGATTCGGTTAGGTTAGGTAGGTTCTGTTGCCTGGCTCCCATCATCTAGACATAATCCCACCATTTTCCTTTCAAAACATTAAATAGGTTGAGAAGAACCTGAGTATAATGACAATGATACCTGTAAACTTTAATAAAAATGACCCCGTATTCTTAATGTGTACCTTCCTACTGGTGCACATTCTAGAACATTTTCGAACCTATACGAAAATAATATAACATGCTAGCACATTCTACAGCAATTTGGAATATTCTAGAACATCCTAGATCATTCTAGAAGGTTCTATAGCATTCTGAAAATTCTAGAACATTCTCGAACCTTTCGGAAACTTCTATAATAGTCTGTAACATTTTCCAAGATTGTTGATAATTCTAGAACATTCAAGAATATTCAATCAATAATAATTTGTGTAGAAAGAAAAGCAACATTGCAATTGAAAATAAAGAAATGCGTGCATTGTCGTTAAAATTTAACTTTTTATTTATTTATTTATTTATTTTATTTATTTATTTATTTATTTATTTTTTTTTTTTTTGAGCACAGTAACACCGTTGCTAGGGCGTTTTCTCCCTCTAGGACCCATGCTGGTCCAAACCGAAACCTTCTTCATGGATGGGAAATACAGGGCTACAATACCATGCAACTCTCATGGGGCTCCGGGTCTTGGTTTCGGAGCCTTTGTGGCACGCACGGACAAACCACACTTATTTTTATTATATATATTGACTAGCAGCGTTCACCCCGCTTCGCTGCGGTCACCCCGGAACGCAATAAACTTTGTTACTTAGATAATTTTTACTTTTTCGCTTTCAAATTGCAGTAAATGTTAACATTATAGCGCCTGTCATTTATGTTAACCCGCCGAGTCACATGGTCATGCGGGTTGCATATAAATACGTTTATTTTTACCTATGATGAACTAATAACAAAGGATTTGTACGTATGGACATTTGAATGGTCAATTATCTCAAGACACTGGTTATTAAAAATTAAAGTGATATGATAAAAACCATCTAGGGTCCAAATCCTAATAACCCCCCAAAAATGAAAGAAATTGGTTCAGCCGTATTAGCGTGATGAGTTCACAAAGGATTTGTGCGTTCTCTTTTATATATATAGATTAATTTCAATTTATTATGGCAACATACAGCTAGCGACGTAGTAAATTCTTACGATAACCTTGGCGAGAGATCCCTGGGCAAGAAAAGTTTGTAACTCCTTCGTTTTTTTCCAAATAGCTGATAATAATAAATTCTCGAAATCAATTAATCTCAACGAAGTTATTAGTGCTAAAGAAATGAAATATTTGTTTGCTTTCACTATTGCAATGTTAAAGTAAGCTCACTGTCTGTCGCCTTTGTTAGTGGCCTAATATTACAAGAATAGATGATAAGTTTGTTTCAAGCCACCATTGTGTAATGTTCTATGTAGACAAATCCGAATTCATAATTGTTTGTATTTACATTGAATCGATGGGTCTTTATAAAATCAGTGTCAAAATTGTATTTAGACTCTTTGGCTTTGTAAGGTCTCTGAAAGCGTGAGGCCCTGGGTCATCGCCCACCGATTGCGACTCCAATGGCACAACAAATGCATCATAATTATTAAAGAATAATAATAATAATAATAATAATAATAATAATAATAATAATAATAATAATAAATTATTTTCAAATGGTCATGTCGTCTTGTTTAATATTAGAAGAAAGCACAAGTTTTTATTATTTCTGAAATAATCATTCTTTCTGTTGTTCGTATGTCGATCGTTTAAGAAAGATGAGATACCGAGCACTAATAACATGCATTTGCTATTGATACTGCCTCTCCCTCTCGATTGCTTTCTGGTTTTGTCTGTAGCACGTTTAGTTTCTTAACGCTTTAAACCGTTAGCAACTCTGTAAAAGTACCTCTTCTACGATGTAAAAAGGCGACACTAGCGGCCTCAGGAAAAGGGAGCCAGCATTTGGTCGCACTGTAAGATTATCCTCACCGAGAGTTATATAATATCTAAATACAACCAAAATATATTGTAATAAAACAAATACCAGGAGATAATTCACCTAGTTTTTTTGCGAAGTAATTATGATATCGTATTGTTATTATTATAAGAATGAGGTGCAAAATACAGTTAATACGCGTAAGCGGGAGAGTCAATATAACTTCTGTGGCAACACGAATTCGCTCAATACAATCATAATTTTGGAAAATCAATGCATATGTATGAAACTGTTCATCAAGGATATAACTAATTAAACAGTAACAACTGATTGCTTCAAAACTAACTACATCATGCACAGTATTAATGTGCGAAGTTCGGTCAATGCAGATCACGTCGTCTCGTAGTAATTCGGTAAAAGTGTACTACACCAGCTAATGGTTATATGGGGCAGTTTTCAGACCTCTATTTGTTAAGAACATAACAGATCATATCCATTTTTTTTTTTTTTACACTATGGTAAAAATTAACAATTCTAGCTTAAGCAGTTCTGAAGATAACGAAAAAAAAAAAGTCGCGGAGGGACAAAATTTCTTCTGGTCACTTAGTTTTCTCTTAATAAATGTTATTTAGATGTTTAAAATTGAACGTACATCACACGAGGTACCATTGTCAAGGCAGGTATTAATGATATATTTAGAAGTTATAGGTTTAAGATGAGTTCTTGAATTAGAATCCACTTCGTTGCATCTCTGCCAGCAATCTGTCTCACACGTAATAATACCATAATCTAACACATTGAACATTACATTAAATGAAGTTTGCCCTTCAAAGTTTGCTTACCTTTTCACGAAAGGCTTTGAAACATGGCCATCCAACTTCAAGAATTTCTACACATAAAGCAACAGTGTTTATGAAATTAACGGAACAGTCAAGTGCGTAATTTTGAACTAAAAACGACAATACCTAATTAATAAAAATTGTCATCGTTTTCAACCACGTACGTTTGCCATCGCTTAGCCAACAATTAGGTTCCGTAGGAAAAAAAAATCTGGAGCCTGCGATACGATGGAATCTTCAAGCGCATGTTGCATTGCCCGATCATCAGGAAAGGTCTTCCCTCCTAAGAAGTGATCGAGATGCTGGAAGAGAGAGTATTCTCTGTTAGAGACGTCAGGAGAATACGGTGGATTTCGAAGGTTTCATGCTACAACTCTGGAGTGTGCAACGTCCTTTGAGCGACATTCCGTATGCATTGTGTAACATAAGGACACTGTCTTTCTTTTGAACATTTCTGGCGGACGAAGTAGCAATGCATTTCATGGAGTTCAACACTTTAACGATCTGCAGTAATAGTTTCACCTCGACGGTTCAACTCCCACCATAGATTACCATACCAGGAGCAACATCTAGAGGTTTTGGAAACCGTTCTGGACTTTGATCAAGATCCAATCACTGTCTTGATCTTTTACGATTGTCAGATCAGGTCCATGTTTCATCAAAAGTAACACTGCCAGGCAGGAAACCTTCCCGGTTCTTCCTTACACTCAGAGATCTGCACACCTTCTGGCGGTTATTATTTTCTTTCTCTTTTTAGTTTAACGTCTCACAATTATGCTCTTTAGGCTAAAGGAGACGGATAATCAACGAAAGTGAATCATTGTGACATTAATTTTTTGTCCTCACTGGGAATTGAGCCCAAAACCACGCGCCAACCACTAGACCAGCGGGGAAGGCTGGGAGTGATTCTGTTGACCAGTGTCAACTTATGTGACAGTCCAGAGTCCCAGCTTTTTAACCTTATCGAATGCACAGAGCCGTCGCTTGACAGCTTAACTTGCCAACAATGGCATGAACACTTTTCCGAGGGCCTCCTTCAAAGGTGTTCGAACGTGATATTTGTTGGTACCCAAAGGACTTATTTTGCAATGCTGTGACAAGAGAACGAAATTTGACAACGCACTTGCGCATAGTACATTTATTCGCCATTCCTGGCCTAAATGCACAGGTGATATCTTGCGGCGTGCTGTGAGAATGTCCCAATTTGAGTCTGCAAAGAAAAATTCATTCGCTGTTGTATGTTCATGGCACACTTTCATACGATTGTGTTCAACGCTCTAGTTCCTGACTGGATACCCCATCCTATTTTCTCGAGCTCTACGAAGTTTGTAATCTTCGATGTATGGCCTTAGTCCATTTTTCTGTTGTGCTGCTGAAGTGAGTTTCCTATCAGCGATCAAAGCGGAAATTTCATTCACATCAACATAATTTTTATCTACCAGACAGACAGAAAGTCATTTTAGTCTTTGAGGCTTTAAAATGGGAAGAGATTTTTAGAAAGAATTGACTGCCCGAAACCAGCAAAAGGTTCTTAACCACATAAGAACCAAAAATTGATGCATTTATCAAACCCTTTACAAGACTTTAAAAAACCCTGTTGGAGTGCGTATGGAAAAATCTTCACTATTGTCTTCATCTTAGGTTTTAAAGTGCTTTTCGCTGAGAGTCTTCTTCAATGCCACAAAGAAATGGAAGTCGTTGGGCGCGAGGTCAAGACTGTACGGCGGGAGTACAAGTGCTTTTGCTGTGCAGCTACCAAGTGTGGTCTCAGATTGTTGTCCAAAAGTATAACACCAGATATCAAAAGGCCCACTTCCTGCGAATAGCATATTTCAGTTTTGTAAGTGTATGACAATACCGCTGAGCATTGTTTGTTCCAATCTTCATAATAGACCACTCATTCGAACTTCCAGCTAGCACCGCAGTAGCAGTATCTGCAGGATCTTGGTTGTACTTCACCATATTACGTATGAATGGCTTTCTCTCTTAAATCGTTGTCTTGTTTGTCCTATTGCTTTACGATTTCTCGAAGAAGAAAAAAAAGGAGTGGTGGAAACTTATTTCCCGATTTCCCTTCGTAATAGAACAACTTTTACTCCGTCTATGGAAATTAAAATCAATACACATGTGCAGTAACCAACGGTAAGAATGAGAGATTTATCCTTTTTCAAACAATGGACATTTTAGTAATCAAGTAACTACAAGTTGATGATCTAGACTTGTCGGAAGTTGGTTACCAAAGTGAAATTAAAAAAAAAAAAAAAAAACCTTGACGAGTGATTATGTTCAAAGATTTATTGCAAACGGTTCAGTCGTTTTGTCGTGAAAAGGTGACATATACATCAAATTTATTTCTATGTATATAGATGAACAAATTTACGGGAAACGAATTTCTAGAACTTCATTCGAGGAAAATTCATCCCATCAGTAAAGTACGATTTCTGAGTTTTCAAGTCGAAAAGACCTTCTAGGCTTAATAATGACATAGTTATGATGTTTGAATGTAACATGTTTTTGAGTTTCAATCTTCAGTAACTACCTTTATTTTGGGTCCAATAGAAAATCCAAAAACACTCCGCAAAATCTCATTAAATCTAAAATGTAAATATATTTTCATATGTTTGAAATAATTCACACAAAAAAGTGAAATGTTCAGCAGAATAAGATAACCTACAGTTTAGGAGAATTAATATCACTTTGCATTTGACCCAATTTTAAACAAAGTTATTTTTTCCCCTGAAAATCGTAATTAAATAATGTGCATTTACAATGTTGTCTATGAAGTGATAATTTTCTGTTATAAACATTATTCGTTTTTGATGACATGATCACAATAATTAGTGAATATTATTACTATAATTTTCAAAGAGACATGTTAATGAAATTTTACTTATTTAAATATTACATACGTAAGTCATTTGATTAGCGAACATCAAAAACCGTTTGTGTTTATGAAAAATGGCGGTTTTCAAATTATATAAACATACCAACCGATTTCATCTTTTAACTTATAGCACAAAATTATATATATATATATATATATATATATATATATATATATATATTATTGTCGCGTATTATGTTCAATAATATAAATAGTTTTTTTAAATATCAAACATGACAATGTGATTTATAACAAGATTTCAATTATTAAGTTATAAGTAAGTTATAAGTATAAGCCGTTAGGCTACGTGATCTGTGAAGTATATGAAAATAGTTCAAAATACATTATTTAAATTAATCAAAGATTTTTTTTTTTTTTTTTTGCAAATCTTCTATATATATAAAAAATGAAAGGTAAAAATGTTTGATGACAAACTTCTAGGGCCAATTTGGATGATTTTGATATGTACAGTAAGTGGGCCGTTGCCTAACCTATATCGTCATTGAGGTTGAGAAGGAGCTAAGTTCAGAAGGTGATGACATAAAAATAATAGAAAACGACTGACACTAGTGTGAAATCCATAGTTTCACACTGCAAACCATAGCTCACTGAGATGAATCGTGGCTCTCTCGATCCCATTTAAGTCTATGTTCATCGGTCGTGGGCATGAAGTGAGGAGTGAGAAGGGAAAAAATATCTAAAACGACCGATATTAGTGTCGTTCGAGGTGCTGAGATGAATAGTGACACTGTTGATGCCATTTAAGTTCACATTCATCCTCTTTCGGCATGTGGAGATGGGTGGAGGAAGGAGGTGGACAGGTAAAGATAATCGAAATCGACTGATATTAGTGTGGAATCCATAGTTTTCGGGGTTGCTGAGATGAATAGTTACACTCTAGATCAGCGTTTCCCAACCGGTGTGCCGCGAGGAAATCGAAACAAAATTATTAATTCTATAGCAATCAAATTGCAAGACATACAGAAAAGGGTATATTTGGATTTCACATTACTACTATGAATCTAAAATTTAAAGTTTCATACTGTGTGTTTCATGTTTTCTGTAGAACATTTTTAATTTTCTGTAGAACATTTTTCTGTACATTTCTAATTTTGAAAAAAAGTATTTGTTATCATTGTTATGACCATTATTGCTTCTTTATTGTTGCAGAGTATTTCCTAACTTGAAATTTTAAAATATTATTCAATCCTTCCCGCAAAGTAAACATGCATACGAATTACCTACATTTGTGTTTTAAAAGTAAAAGAGATTTGTTTGTTCGTTCGTTATTTAGTGATCCTCCTTCTTAATGAAAGGTTGGATACAATTTTCGAAAAAGAAAGTGTATTTTTAACAGCTTGAGCCCTATATCTGATTGCACTTGTTTTCTATTTTTAAATTAAAATGAAAAATAAGCATAATTATTTACCACGGTGAAAAAACAGTGATCGATCTTTTTTCTCTGTGAGAAGGATGTCAGTAATCAGAAAAAAGTACTAGAGTATTTAATATTATCAAATAATAATAATAATAATAATAATAATAATAATAATAATAATAATAATAATAATAATAATAATAATAATAATAATAATAATATGTGTGCCGCAAGAATTCAAGTTACTCTGAAGTGTGCCGCAAGTTGAAAAAGGTTGGGAAACGCTGCTCTAGATGCTAAATCCAAATTGCATATGTACATGTATATGTAGGCTATGCATGTTTCTAATATTAAAATAAAAAAAAAAAAGTTTGTCTCGAGATGTTGATAATAACAAATATTATGAGTTTAATATATTAGTGCAGACGGCAAGATTGCGAACTAATTTCATTATTTTCGAGTGACGTCAGTCGCATGACACTGTTGCCAGATATATTACTTTTACGTGAATTTTCTTTTTGCATGTGAAAATACGTAAAAAGGATAATTGAAGCTAATGAAGTTTATATGAGAGTAGTTGTGCACACATTTTAAGTTGTTTCGTCTTAGAATATGCAAATCTGTTTGAAGAGCTTATTTGTAAAATAACAATTTCCATCTCTAGGTTTTGCTAAATTGACCCTTAACAGTTTCCGAATCTATGAAATGAACTTTATGGGATCTAGTAATAGAGTTCATGCAAGTGGAAATGTTTTTGGTAAAATTCTCAATGTAAACTTAGGGTACCATTATATCGAAATTCCTATTTCATTCTTCCCTTTTCCTCCTTCCACCGGATGGAAAATCAAAACAAACACATTGTTTGAAATAGAACCTGACGATACCGCATACTGAATCAATAATCATACCTCCTTTCTTTTTTCAAAAAGCAAATGTGTTTGTTTTTTTGCAGTGGACGATCAATTAGATAGAGCGCTAATTTGTACTCATACACACACATATAGCAGTTTTGCTTGCTCAGTGAGTTTTAAAATAGGATTAATTACAGATGTTCTCTTTACTGCAAATGTGCTGTTGTTGCCTGAGCTACAGAGATCTCTTTGAACGTTTCTGCTGCTAACCCTTATTTGTCTCTAAATGAGGAAAATTGATCGTTAAACTCGACATAAAAGGCTGTTCTATGAAGGATGAAGAGTTATTCGAGATATGAAAGTTAAAAAGGGGATAATGAAATAGGAAAATTTCGGTATAATCGTATAATCGTACCTTCTGAGTAGGTACAACTAGTGATGTAATGCTAATTTTTTAGGGGGTATACGCTCAATCCCTACACACACACACACACACACACACACACACACACACACACACACACACACACACACACACACACACACACACACACACACACATACACACACACACACACACACACACACACACACATACACACACAAATACGCGCGCGCGCGCAAGCGGCGGCCTTTTCGAGTTATGAGCATGGGAACGTGCAGAAAATTTAACTTTGAGCATTAATAGAGCAGGCCTCATTACAGTATTTTTAAATTAAAAGGGGCAAAGACATTCTGGCATCATAAATAATCTTTCTAATCAAACTAATGTAACATTATCTAACGTTAAGGAAAAATGATGTGAGAAGCAAGTCGTAGAAGTATGGTAATGCATTCAATAGAGAAGCAATCCTTACATGGTTGACTTTACATATTTTTTTGCTTCGGGTTTGGCAAACATTTATAATGCGGGTAACACTTAGGCCCTTATACTTCAGAGGATACCAAAATCAGGTTATGACAACTTTTGGAGAATAATGCCAGAAGACACTTCTCTCAAAATTGACATCTTATTCAGCTGTTGCTCCAGAAGGAAAATATAGACACAGAAAAATTACACGATCTAGCCTAAGACTCTCCAGAGAGAGTTGCGTATGGAAGCAACCGGCAGGTGGTTCCTATCTTTGAAGCATTTTTTTTTACCAAGCCATTTTAAATAAACTTTTTTCTTGTAGAAAGTAATTGAGAACATAGTTCTCAAATGAGGAAATCAAGCATTATACTTTAAACTTTATTTTGGAATATTATGCTTTGTTATGCTCTTAAAAATATCAAACTTGCATACATTGACATAAGTAACTGTCACAACCAGAGATAAGGTACCAACCATGGATGAAATTTCTGTTATGCTTTTTAAGCTTTATGGTTGCCCTACTAATCAGTGTTCCTTTATTTAATACTAGCGAAAAATCGGTCCTTACAGTTATCCTTATATCTTCGGAAAGTTATGAAATATTCTTGGTTATAGGCAACATACTCTGTGCCTCTGTGCGTATCGGTTGCATAACAAGCAGGCTATGTATATAAAGTAACAAGAAAAATCTGGATGGAGAGCAACATTTTGGAGAATAGTTACCGAACTACTTAGCCTATCAACCAGAGACTAAGAAAAGATTATTTACAGTATCATGTATTAGACTAGGGCCAACGTAACCTGAGCTCTGACAGATCTAACATCGTGTAAGTTGACGACAGTGTTGCGAACCGTCATAGCAAGAAGAATCAAAGCGACCACATGACAGAACGATAAAGGAATCGAATTACTTTATCACTGATTGAATCAGATTATAAGTTGAAATATTTACAAACTAGATATTTAAAACAATAATCGTACTTCACTTTACTCCTCAAATTCCAGCACAACGTAGTTCCACTAGGCCTAAAGTTATTGCCACAATAATGAATACTTTTTTTCTTTTTCCACTTATTGACACAACTCTGTCCTTTTGACAAATTTGCTACGTAAATAGAAGTGGGGTTACATGGAACAACAACCGGTCCACCTCCTTATCGCCACAGGGAGTAGGTTTTCGTGGAATTGAAAGCGAAGAAAGTAGTGAGTCTGTACGGCTCTTCTAAAGTTCAAGGGCAATGAACCATTATTTGGAATGTCAGGCTGAAATGAGTATAATTTCTAATGATCTTTGTAGGAAATTTGTTGACATAAGGAAAAAAATGTACCTACATACTCTATATATTACAGAGATTGTTATAATGAGCTTTTCATAAGAACTGATTTAGAAATTGAGTGGTTGGAAAGTAACGAACGTGATCCAGCTATGTTTGTCTTTTCGTAGAAGACATTTTTTCACCAATATGTGAAGTGGAGGATAGGTTTAGACCCACAAAAATACATTTGGAAACACTAGATTGTTTCCATGGTAACCGAACAGTGTTGTCGCATTTATACCTACTCATTACTGTGAAAGTTTTTGTGTTGTCAGGTTGTTTTGATTTTTTGTGCTATCATCTCAGTGCATTGGTGTGAATATTGTGTTGTTATTTTCATTCATCAGTGGAACATAGTTTGTATTCGTATTATTCACATAGACCTAAAATATAAATTTAGTATGTGTATGTGTGTATGTTTGTGTTTATGAACACAATGCCTGAAGTGCGTAAGAAGTGCGGAAAGGGGGCGCCCTTGACAAGTCAGGCACGGGAATTTGTTTGAGTTTTACGTCCCACGGTGATGCCGGTTAGGCTAAAGGAGAACGTGAATTTGTGTTTAATCTTAGGGAATATTTGGAGAAAGAACGTAACGACGGTCCTTTATTGCCATTGAATAAAGTGATTGAAAGAGTAGATTCAGCTTTATACATTAGCCCTACAACTGTGAAAAGAATCATAAAAGAGAAGTGCCTGAAAGACCTCGCTGAACCGACGGAAATTTTATCCACCCTAGGAAAAAAGCGTAAGATTTCTACAGTAAATGGAATTAAATTATCTACAATTGAAACCCATTCTCTAACGTAAGTAGGTTTTATTAAAAAAAAAAAAAAAAAGATATAACATTATGGGTCTTAGCAGATTCGTTCTGACGCGTGTTTAGTGTCATACTAAAGAGTTGAACTGATTTGAGTTTAACGTCTCTTTCAACAGCGAGGCTATATGAGACGTGAACCTACTGATTAACGTGGAATCCGAACCACATGAGCTCCCGCCGGGAATAGAACCGGGGTCTCCCATGCCAAAGGCGTACGCTAACCGCTTAGCTACGAAGAAGTCCGATCTCATACTAAAGAGTTCGACTAACATATGTTTCCATGCAGTAGTCAGGCATTTAGTATGACTCTAATCATATGTCAAAACGACTCTGCATAAGGCCCTATGTGTTTAGAAGTAACGGTTGTTTTCTTTACGATTTTGTAAACTATCTTAACGCAATACTAATTTGTTTGTTTCTTTTGTCTAATACTTTCGTCAGGCATAATGTTAAATAATATTTTTGTTGTAATACATATATGATTCATTTCCACAAAATGTGCCCCTTGCTATATTTATATTGTTACAGAAGATAAATGTGGCAACCGCGCTTGATCGCACATGAGAGTTGTCAGAGCTCTTCTTAGCGCGGCCTTACTCTAATTTAAGACCTTACGTAGCTCTCTGTGTTAAGTAAGTCAGGTTGTTGAAGTGGTTGTACGATGTCAATTTAATATACTCGTACTTTAATTCGTGGCCAATTTATGGCTGAATTAAGTCCTGTTTAGGTTTCCCGTCAAAAGCGATTCAAAAGGGAAAAATCAGAAACGATAATCTTATTGAGCGAAGTAGTTCAAGTGGTAGAGCGTTGGCTTTGCAATCGATTCCCGCTGCTGACAGTCCTGACTGGAGTTTTCCAGGGTTTTCCTCAGTCCTACCAGGCAAATTCCGGGATGGTACCTACTAAACAAACCCTGGCCGATACCTTCCCAAATCCTTTCTATTGTTATTGTTGTTGTTAGATATCCAGTAAAAAGGCCTCTGAGATGTATCTGGTGATTGTTAAATAAATAAAGTAAAATAAATACACGCCGTGAAAAAAGGAAAAAAAAATAGATAAAAACAAATAATGCTCTCCTTCTAAAAGTCTTTCTTAAAGGAAATAAAATTGTAAACTAAAAAGTAAGAGCTTTTCACTTTTGAATTTCTATTTTTTTTTTTTAATTTTTATTAAAACCGAGGAAGCAAATAAGAAAACCCGTAAGTCTAGCTCTTCGTGGTAACACTGCTTATTAAATTATTAAACCCTGGAAACACTGTCAGACAAAACGATTTGAAAAGGATGCTGCCTGGATTTAGAAGCTGATGTACTGTTCCAGCATTCACTTAATATCTCAAAGGAAAGCTTGGAAGAACCATTAAGGATGGCTGGTTATCGATTTTCTAAAAATATAATTACTCGAACAGTGTTTCCAGCGAAATTTAGACCTGGGGCCGTTCAGATAGATGTAAATTCCAATATAATAATTATGTCATAATAAATCAGTCAAGATGATGTGAAAAAATGTTTGAAGATCAGCTGTCTTAAGAGAGGTTTCTCTTCATTCGCGCCAGGCAAATATCGGAATAGTACCTAACTTATAGGCCCCAAGTAGTCTCCTTTCCAATGCCTTTAACGAAGGACGTTATACCTCTTATGTCTTCGTCGTCTATCCGGAGATGTCATAACGATCTTTATAATGCAAAATAAATAAATAAATAAATAAATAAATAAATAAACTTACGTCTTTCTATAAAGTAGTAGCTGACAAACTAACCTGTTCTCTGAATTTTATTTCGCTATTTCTCGATGTCTTTGCTTTTACATTTTCGTCAACGGAATTTACGCAGCTATTGTCCCTTTCTTTTTAACCAATTTTCTAGTACCTTTTTGAACATCTTACAAATTGCGAAGCAACTCTCACCCACAACGAAAGTTTAAATTCAACTAAGCAAATATTTTCGAAGTGACGGCTGTACTGAAGTCATCAAAGATTGCTCTGACATGCATATACGTATGCTACAAGTCGTTCCTGATGTTTGTTTTCTATTCCTCCCTGTTAACAAATTTTCATTATATATTTTTATCTGAATGAAAATGAAACAATATTTATTTTTGTCCAGTAGGTTGCAAAAAAAAAAAAAAAACTACTAGTAGTACTAGCTGTTGAATATTTATCGAAATCAATCGCCATTTTCTTTGATGTGAATTGCGGCTTCAAATGAGGAGTACTAATTCGAGGTTCGTTGTTGTAGATGTTGGGAACGACGGTGAATGGTTCAAACTAGACCGACGATGAGTTACGTGTTTGTTATTTTTGTGGAGGTCAACGATTTCTTGGCGCAAATATATTCATTTAACTTCCCCTTAATCCTTGAACTAAACTAAAGACCACATTTTTTCGGAACCTCTTTTCGCGATTAGAAAGGAACTGGTCCGTATTGCCTCCTCAAATTGTATGCAATCGGCAGGCTTTAAATTTGGATCAAAGAGATCGTGAAAACTGTGTTCATTACTATGCCAAAACATAACAACTTCAATGTCACCACATGAATATATGCTTCATTCCTCATCCTTCTCTCTCCTCACCACTGAACTCTTTCTGTGGTAAGAGTTTCTAAGAATTTCCAAAAAAAAAAAATAAATAAATAAAATAAATAAATAAATTAATTAATAAAATAAAAAAAAATAAAAACAGCATGGCTTTATATAGTAATACCAGAGATCACAGTAGCGTAGCCAGGATGTGTGTTTTGGGGGGGGGCCAAGTGCTGTTATAGGTACATATAGAAAAAATACAAACAAAAAGATATATAAACATAAAAATATATAAAAAATTACAAACATCAAAGTACCAAAGTACATCGTCGGACCTCTTTGGGGGGGGCCCGGCCCCTCCGGGCCCCCCCTTCCCTACGCCACTGAGAGATCAGCTTTCAGAAGGTAGGGACAGCGCATATGATATCTTGAGGAAAAATCACTGCACGTTCAGGATGATAATTTCCATTATAGAAGGGATTCTCAGAAAACTCGGTTCCCAAACCCCGAAAACGCAAACATTTTAAAAGAATTTAGATAAAATTCGCGGCAACAGCCTAACAACCAGCTGTTTAGTGAGATTTTTTTATTTAGGAATACAGTAAATGAAAAGCAGTTTGTTCCAATAAAGTGAGTATACTATGGATTGAATGGAGTGTATACCTGCGTAGTTCCTAAATTTTAGGCGGCTATGCGTTATTTGCCAAAAATCACAGGTGAGTATACGTCGCATATACCCTCAATTACATCCCTGCCGTACAACTATAAAGAAAGAAATATATTCACCTCATTAATTCAGTCCTACTGTAAAACTAGCAGTTGTGGAACATTTTATCCCAAAGATTGAGAAAGCATTGAAGATCAACTTCGAAAAAAGTGGAGATGGAAATGATCTGATTTCAACACAAGCTCCGCATTGAACATAGTATCAAACGCTATACCATCCGAATGGCTCCTAACTTAATTTTCCTATACGAAGAAAGCAGTAACATTAATATGCCAATATTGCAGAGCTTTTCTTCTCGACAAAATTTCAATACTCTATACACATATAATTTCTATAGTGTCGAACAGAAGTACTTTGGGCAGCAGCTTTTCTGGTGTTTTCGTTTTCCTGTTCAAATCAATTACTTCAGTAGTCGTGCACGGAGGAAAAAATCAAGTGCATTTAGAAAGAAAATCCGTAATAGCGGCAAGAAGCAGTTTTCTGGCGCTGTTCTTGCCATACCAGAGAACAGCAATCTGTATTGTGGTGCAGATTTCCTGTATTGCGTTGGAGACACGTCAGCCTAGACGCTGCATAGGCTTGCACGTATATCCCGTACAGATTTTCTAGATACTGCTACAGCTCACAGATGACAAGAAGAACCCTAGCAGAAGTAGTGTGACGTATGTATGGGCTCGCCTACTTTTCGCACGGGGGTTTCAAATGACACCACGGAATAGCACACAGACTACCCGGAGTAACAGACGACATCTAAGTATAGACCACACCTCAAAAACCGAAAATGGACTTGACTGTGTCGTTGACCTTTCCCCGTTACCCGTCATTTGTCATTTGTGAGCTGTACATACTTAATTCTTGTTTCTAGCCAGAAGGAGAATGTATAGCCAGACAATCAGATAATGTTTATCAAAGTACATAATCAAGATTTTCCGTATCCTGTAAATGCCGCTGTTGGACACGGTTTCCGTATATTTGCCTCTGTAGAGATTGGTTCTGACTAAGTAGCAAACCTGTACGTTGCTTGATACAGAATATGTAGCATACACTACAGAGTCCCCCTAAAATTTCACTTTCAAGGCTAAAAAAATATAAACTCTTTTCTCTCAGTGTATACAATCTTATAAAAAACGAGAAATGAACTATATATTCTGACTC
This sequence comes from Thermobia domestica, assembly GCF_964235325.1. Classification (NCBI taxonomy): domain Eukaryota; kingdom Metazoa; phylum Arthropoda; class Insecta; order Zygentoma; family Lepismatidae; genus Thermobia; species Thermobia domestica. The sequence goes on along the minus strand of NC_137456.1, from coordinate 243,527,910 downwards.
GGTTGGGGGGAAGAAAAAAAAGGGCTCGCGAGTTTTTAACTGATTCTTGTAGTACTCGGCGAGATAAATCGATTAGTGAAGGAATTTTCAAAATCAGCGCAAGCAAACATGGAGAAAATCGCATTTTCATGTACCGGTTCAAAATGGGGAAGGTAAAACTCGTGGGCCCTTTTTCCTTCTCCATTTTGAACCGGTACATGAAAATGCTATTTTCTCCATGTTTGCCTGCGCCGATTTTGAAAATTCCTTCACTAATCGATTTCTCTCGCCGAGTACTACAAGAATCAGTTAAAAACTCGCGGGCCCTTTTTTCTTCCCCTCAACCGCTGACTCTTATTACTCTTATATTCTGTTAACCCTGCAAAGCAGAAAACTACTTATGTGTTACCCCTCAACATACCTTTAACCAATAAACATTAACCACATAAACATACCAGAAACTACTCTATAAAACAAATAAAGTAACTTATTAGACACTTAATACCTATACCCCCTTATAATGCTCCAGTTTCCCTTTCTGCAAGCCCCAGCTTAGAATCTTATCAAACCTGCAAAGGCCAACTCTCGTAAGATGAACACAAGTCTTTCAAATGTCTTTGTAGCTAAATTGTCATTATTTTTTTTATTTAAGCAGAACTCTTTCAGCTTGCCTCTATACGTACTTATAAATACGATAAGGAAGTATACACACAAGAAGCTCATTAGTCGTTGAAGCATATCAGAGATTGTATTAAGAGGACAACGTCAAAGAATTCTTCCGTTAATTAATTTCTTTAGCCACAAAAGCAATCTACAGGTGCTTGAAAATACAATAAAATGTCTTGTTCCGTTTCAGGACTGTCAAGGCACAAGGGCTCTTCAGGGCTTGTGAAGGACTCTTAAGGGTAGCAGAGGGAATTAGTTCCACAGAAGCTGTCGTCACAAGAAACAATCTCTCAACTACAAACTCTATCAACATTTTGTTCCCTATATTTATTTTTAGGATTTTCAGCTTTATTTCATTTTTGTGCATTACAGTCAACGCACTTTTTCTTTAATTAAGAGCAAAAAAGACCATCTTCATTGTATTGATTTCTTGAAATGAATAACTTAACTAATATATTTACATTCTTCTTATATTCAACGTAAGATGATAATAATAATAATAATAATAATAATAATAATAATAATAATAATAATAATAATAATAATAATAATAATAGAAAAACATTGAAGTATGGCTCATTAGCAATCATGAGTAGACAATTGTGATACTTACTGAAGTCGGTAATTTTAATGGGCAGACAATTTGAGGACAAGAAAAATGTGTTGAGTATAATAATGGACGAAACCAGTTTTTTTTTTTTTTAAATATAAAATCCAGAAACCGATTTCTAGAAAACTGAAAACCAAAAAACCGACATTTTGGTTCTCTTCAAAACTGATTCGTTTCTCACCGAAACAGTTTTCATTTTTCTTCAATATATATGTACAGAGTCCGCCAGAAAAATGTATACACTCTTTGTCATCCTTTATCAGGATATTGGCATCGTCAATTGTTTTCAGTTAAAATTATGTCGTAGTACGGTTTTTTGCTCAACAGATGTCAGTACTGTCAGCACGGTTAGTGAGATAAGAAAATGGCGGGAGCATGCTTGACGTTCGAGCAGCGTAAGTACGTTTTGAAATGTTTTATTAGGTTTGGGAATGCCATCGAAGTGCAGCGTCAGTGGAAAGGGGAGTTTCGTAATGAACCACCAACCCATCTAACAATCAAACGTATTGTTGACGCTCACGAACCTTCGCCAGAATATTACAGAGGCATGTGCATCGGTCTTCATTGATACATTGACCGCTGTAGCTGTAGCGACTGCTCGTCAGTGACGACGCCAGAGGGGTGGCAAGGGGCGAGCGGCCCCCTAGTAGTTACTTCTGCCCCCCTGACTGCCACCTAGACTGCCCCTCCAGACTCCTATAATCTTTAAACATTCTAACTTTAATTTATAATCATATAGGTCTAATATAAAAAAAACAGCAACGAAATTACACAATGTAATGTAAAATAAGTCAAACAATAAATATGTAATAAATATGTCATTTTTGGTATGGCAAATAGCCGCCCCCGAAAATGTATCTGCCCCTCCTTTGCCCCCCTAAGAACTTAAAGCTGGCGTCGTCACTGCTGCTCGTCGTTCTGTTAGGTGTTTGGCTAACATTTTGAACATCTAATGTAAACATATGCTTACTTGAAGGTTTGTAACACATGTTTGAATGATAATTAAATATAATTAAGAAATACAATACATACGTTTTTTTCTTTTAGTGTATACATTTTTGTGGTAGACTCTGAATATTTCTCAACCCATGGCAGAGTTAATATCGTGATTAACCGACTTCATTATGTGCATATTCACGCATAACTTCAACAAAGACACAACGATTTTGATGATTTTTTTTAGTTTCAAAGAGTATACTTTCTCGCAGGTTCCATATAAATTTTATGGAGATCTGGTGACAGCCTTTGAGGCTAGACAATGCAATTTCTCAATAACTGATAATGTTTGTACCTTGTGTGCATGTTCACATATAATTGTGTAACGCGCAGGCCGATTTTACATTGTGTATATATCAGGATAGCCTTTATTTTTCGACTTCGTTTTTTTGAGTCTCATACCCTGAAATGGTTCCATATTAGGGCAAAGTAACCCATAAGAAACGACCTCAGGCATTTTAAGACCAGTATAATACGAGAGTCACTACGAAAGTTTTGAGATGTGAAATAACTTACATACTTAAAATCAATTTAACACTTACGTTTTCTCAAAGTATTCACCATTACACTGTACACACTTTTGGATCCTCTAAAAGCACTTTTGGAAGCAGTGTTGACAGTCTTTTTCTTCAAGTGTTGAAAGTTCATTCTCGTAAGCCACTACGGCTTCTTCAGCGCTGCAAAATCTCTTCCTACGCATGCGATCTTTGATCCTGGGGAACAGAAAAAATCACACGGGCCCAGGTCAGGGTTATACGGCGGATGAGATAAGTTTAGCCTCCGCAGGTTCTAAAAACTAAATTGTGATGTTGGCCGTGTGTGCGGACGCGTTGTCATGATGAAGCAGGATCCCACGCAATCCAGTTCTTGGACGCCGTTCCCGAAGCTTCTGGAACACTTCTGTTAGGCAAACAGTGGTGTACCAGTGAGCAGTAACAGTCCTTTGTTCTTCAAGTGGAACAGTTGCAACATGACCAGATTTGGAGAAGAATGTTGCGACCATCTTCTTCCCCACACCTCTCGGTCACTTCACTTTCGTGGGTGGATTTTCGTATGGAAAGATCCAAACTGTAGACTGGCGTTTATTTTCAGGGTCAAATTGATAGATCCAAGTCTCATCACCAGTAACAATGTCAGAGACGCGTCAAGAATGGCCATCAAATCTTGCAAGCATTTCTTCACACCATTCCACCAGAGTTGGCGTGGGTCAATGAAAACTTGACCCACCACCCACCATGACCTACTCTGACCCACGACCCACCACCCACCGTGACCCACTCTGACCCACCACCCACCATGACCCACCACCCACCGCAGTGGCGTAGGGAAGGGGGGGGGCCCGGAGGGGCCGGGCCCCCCCCAAAGAGGTCCGACAATGTACTTTGGTACTTTGATGTTTGTAATTTTTTATATATTTTTATGTTTATATATTTTTTTGTTTGTAATTTTTCTATATGTACTTATAACAGCACTTGGGCCCCCCCCAAACACACATCCTGGCTACGCTACTGACCCACCGTGACCTATTCTGACCCACCACCCACCATGAACCACTCTCATTCACTTTGACCTACTCTGACTAACCAAAATCCACCGTCATCAACTCTGAACACGATCCACGGCCTCTTCTGAACTGACTAAAGAGACACTTATAATAAAACAAGACTGTGAAATTGTCACTAATCGGAGTTTGAATTTCTAGTCAATCGCTCAAACACCACTCTGTTACAATAACGGTGGATCTGACCTTTACGATATAAAATGGTAAAGTGTTTGTCAGTGAGGAAATTGAAACAGTTCGAAGTGGGGGGAAATTAGTGTGTGCCTAAAATATACTTGTACTAAGAGAGTATTCTTGCAAGTGTTAATTTCGAACGCATTCCAGAAGAAACTTCTATTCGCAGGAAAATACCCCTGTACAATATGGAAAAGATTATGATTTTTCAGTTCACAGTATTTTTCTCACAAAAGACTTGAAAAATCAGTTGTTCATAGGGTATAAAGGTGCTCGGGTACCCTATGTGAGAGCGTTTCCATAAACTATGCTCATAATTGTAATTTGTGTAATCACTAAAACACCACGCTAAATTTAAGTTACAAATATGCATAATTGCAATCATTATGAATATTTATTCAAAGTAGTTTACCTAAAGCAAAGAAGAGACTTACTAAAAATTAGGTACAAAGTTGAATAACACAAATAAGCCATTAGTAATACCAGTATACATTTTCCGTAACTCGTAATTTTCCACCTTAAAACAAATCTGAAATCGGATTTATTCCCTGTTGGTAAATTTTTGGCGGTAAATCATCCGCAGTGGAATGATGTCCATCCTTCAGCCAAGAAATAAGTAGTTTGTCTACTTTGAGCATGTCTAGCGGTGGGCTATTAACATTGATGAACAACAAGTTAGGCAATGTTTGAGCATTTAGTCTATTTCTAATATCAGTCATCTGTAAATTCATAAGGGGAAATCTCCTTCGCACTCTGTCGTGGAAATTGATAATACTTCTACCCGATTTCTGCAACTTCTTATCGACAATTTACTTGTTAGACTTAAGTCTGATAACGATTTTTTTGGTCGGTTTTGAAATACTCAGCAAGAAGTATCATCTCTCTATCACCATACAACATCTTTTCCATATCGACCATGTTAGTTAGCAATGTCGACCCATGTAGAACAGAAACTTCATCTACCACGCCTTTGATAGGGAATCTTGTGAATAAATTATCAATTAAAGCCTGATAAACTGATGATTTCTTATTTGTTTATAAATTTAATTTTTGTAATTACACATGAAGCTTTGATACCATTACCAAGTTCCCTCCCCCGTCAAGAAAGCGAAAGGAACGAGGTCCCTGTAAGTGTTCAGAGGTGAATGGGAATTTCCCTCCTTCTTCAGCTTCAATTACCACACTGCTGTTTGCCATGTGCCAAATTACGATGAATTTCAATTAAATTATCATAGTATAATTATTTCCTTGTTGAATTATCAATACTTTTCAGTGGAAAAAAGGATGAAATTTCAAAGTTCCAAATCAAAGTCAGTAGACCAACGTAAAAGGAAAAAAAAAGTGTAAAATTTTCCATACAATTATGCGTACAATCCAAACTTCAAATTTCAGTATAATTAAGCTTACAGTTCAAATTTTATGCCTATTTTTCTCACAACTTTATGGGTTGGTTGCCCTGTGCTGTAAGCGCTCCAGATAATAAACATAAGCTTCAGCAATTATTATAGCAGAAAGCAATGGATATATGAAGCCAAGCACTGTATTTTTTGTTTCTTAAATAACATCGATCGTTTTCGATCATTTTTACAAACCAACTCACTACCAATTTCCCATATATAGAAAATCCCCCCCACCCACACACACACATAAAGGAGAATTTTAAAAACTGCCAGGATACATTCTGTTTATTTTCAATAAAGAGTTAATATACTGAATTTCAGCTCCGTAAGTTTAACGGCTTGCGAGATTCTCATTTTTTTTTCGCAAAAATTTGGATCCTCACTACCTCCTTAGGATATTATGCATTATAATAAAAGCAATATAACATCCCAATTTGGATTAAGGCCTAACTATAGTTAGGTATATATATACCAAAAGTAATTTCATTTGACTTTGCAATTTGACCGTGATGATCAGGCACACATAGTTACATTAAATTTTTTATATTATAATTTATATATTACAGTGATTCAAAAATGTATTTTTTCTAGTAGTTAGCTCTAAAAACTCATAGGTCTCGAAAGCCAAGTTGTAGTGTAAGTCCTATTGCTATTATTACTATTAAAAATATCAATATGCAAAGTGCCTGAAGTTATTTTTTCACTTGGTTAGATATACTCACCTCAGGTAAGTAGACAGAAACAATTGGAAAAGGAAGGGAAATGAAGGTCTTGAAAGTAAAACGGAAACAAATTTACTAGTCTTCAGAAGATACTGTCTACAATGCAGTGAGGAGAGAGGGTCGGTAGATCATACTGAGTCGGTGGGTCGCAGTGGGTGACGGAGGGTGGTGGGTCCCAGTAGATCATGGTGGGTGGTGGGTCGCAGTGGGTCATGGTGGGTGGTGGGTCGCAGTGGGTCACGGTGGGTGGTGGGTCACAATGGGTCACGGTGGGTGGTGAGTCGCAGTGGGTCACGGTGGGTGGTGGGTCACATGCTGTTGACCCACGACCCACTGACCCACTCAGAAAACTTGACCCACTCCATCTCTGCATTCCACACGCATGCGCTTCTGCTGTTCCGTCAAAGTGTGAGGCACCCAACGAGATGAAACCTTCCTGAACCGTAGATTATCATGAAGAAGTTTTGTTACTGCTGGCGATCCAATGTTCACTGTAGATTCAATGTCCTTGAAAGTTGTTCGGCGATTTTCTCGAATCATTTGTTCCACAGCGGCAATGTTTTCATCTGACACAGCTGTTGCCGGACGTCCAGCTCTCTCTTCATCTTCAAGCGATGTCCGGCCTCTTCTGAATTCACCAAACCACCGAAAAATTGTAGCACGGGAAGGAGCAAGGTCCCCAAACGCCCCCTGCAAACGGTCAAGACTTTGTGTCTCATTCAAACCACTTTTGAAATCGTAAATGATCATTGCCCTAAAATGTTCCCTTTCGAGCTCCATTCTAGACAGCCGAATACTGCTCACATCAACAAACAAGTGAAGGCGATACTGCCACGCCGATAAGCGAGGCGAGTTGAAACTTGCTTCGCTTCTTCGCTCTGGATACCCCTACCGAACGCAATTGTTGGAATTCAAATACTGTGCCACAACAATGCGTATCTCAAAACTTTCGTAGTGACCCTCGTATGAGGCAAAGCAAGTTAATAAACATACACTTTGAAGATTTTAATTGTTAAATGATTGAAGGTAAGTTGGAAATAGCGTTAGATGTGTGTTTATGGTGAAATGCTTCCCAAGACTGTTAAGATTATGTTTAAAAAAATGAACCTGAATCCAAGATGGTGAACTTCAAGATGGCCGCCATGATGATCTATATCGTACAGTAATAGATGTGGTTCTATCGTCATTAGTCCTAGCCAAGATATGGTGTTACTCGTTCTAGCCAATTCAAACCTACGAGATTTCTTTGTATTCCTCATATTGTATTCCTTAAATGCATTCAGAACTTGAGATCGCTTGGGCCACCAACTAATATAATTCAAATGAGCTAGTAATTTAGATCATGGAACTATTATGTAATTTAGATCATCAACTTATAACCTAGTGAGTGCCTTTCAGCTCCAAGCCCTATGGTTGCTATCTTGAATTTTCCTTGTAGCGTATTTCAGAACGAAATTGAATAATAATGGCGACGAGTCTCCTTCGTCTACACCATTGTCTACGTGAAAACTCGTGGACAAATATTTCCCTACTTACACTTTGCTTTGGGTTTCATTTAATTATATTTTTATTAGTATAACTAGTTTTACTTTTGGTACATGAAATTCGGTATAATATTTCCATCCTAACCGACTTGTAGGTCTTTCTGAAATCAAATTGATGTATCGGGGTGTTGTATTCCCATTTTTTCGAATCTCTCAACTGTAAATATATTGTCGATAGTTGATCGATTTCACCTAAATCCGCACTAATAGTCTCCAATAATAATTTTATAGTGTATAGAGTCAGTGTTTGCTAACAGAACATTTGCGAGGATTTTATGGGATATTGACAAAAGGGAGATACTTCTAGTATTATAAAAATCAGTTCGGTCGCATTCCTTGTGAATTGGAACAATGGTTGGTTATTTCCATTCTTAGGGTAATTCCTCTTTATTTCGGATTCTACGTTAATCAGTAGGTCCCCTCTCATATAGCTGCTGAAAGGGACGTTAAACTCAAAATCAACCCAACTCTAGATTAGGAGAATGAGTTTGTGTATCTTGTTCTGTAATTTTCCCCTCCAGCTAAAATTGATCCAGTGGGAATTTCTACACTTGGAGATGCATTTTAAATTTTTTTCATAGCAATTTATACTTATGTTCGATTAAGCTCTGGAATATACGATTCTGCTGTATACATTTCATTTTTCTACAAGAGCATTTTTCTTTTTGGTTACGTTTCAGTAAATTGTCAAAGAAATCCTTAAACCCCTTCAAAATATTAACTGTGTCCGTGAGAATTGTTTTGTCGGCTTTTTAAAATATATAAGCTCAAGGTTGATTGCCTTTCTTAAATTCAGTGAAATCTTTGCCCATGTCCCAAATATTTTTTTTTTTGCTTTTATTGTTGTCTTCAAGTTCAATAATTTCAACTTTTAAAAAATTACGTTTCTTTGTTTCAAAAGTTTTGGAGATTTCCCATCTGAGCAAAAAATAAAAACGTGCAGTTCTATCGTTCGGAGTTTGTAGCCAACGCAGTTTTGCTTGTTTTCTCTTCTCTGCTGATTTAGTGCATTCCTGATCGAACCATGGTTTGTTTCTACGTATTTTAGCGTGCTCCAAGGTTTCTTTTGCTGATATTTGAATTCTATCTCTAATTTGAATCCAAGAATCCTCAACACTAGTGCATTCCAAACCTTCTAAAACTGGTAATCTATTCGATGCAACAATCTGGTATCCCCGTCTCTCCTGACCCTCCTCTAATGTTTTACAGTTAAACTTCTCCGTTATCAGATACTGATTCTTTTCTTTTTTTTCAACGATAATCTCTCTCATAATTGCTGCTACCAGATAGTGGACCAGATAATGATCACAGTTAACTCCTAGAAACGACCGTATATTAGTTATGCTAGACTGTCTTCTTCTATTTAATAAAACGTAATCTATTTTATTATATACTGTATTGTTCCACCTGGTGAGGTCGCAATACATTTATGAATGTCGCGATGTGGGAATTTTATAATCTTCACATAAGATTTTTCAATGTTGCGAAGCTCGTTAAGTACTTGCCTTATGCAGGGTTTAATTTCATATAAACGGTTTGAAAATATCGTCTCGTCCAACATTCGCATTGAAATCCCCTAATAGAAATTTCATATGGTATCGCGGGAGTTGATCAAATGGCTACACATTCTACTTCTTCATAAAAACTATCCTTTATATTGTCAGCCTCATCGTCTGTTGGTGCACGTACCAAATGGGACACATACTTTAATTTACGCAATCTTAAAACACGAGGGAAACAAACTACCCATTCTACTCCTGCTCTAAACATTGTTCGGCGTAAGCTCTAAAATGCGATAAACAAAGCCACGTGAAACTAAATCTCGCTGATTTGCTGTTTTCCTACCGACGCTTGTACTCTTCCGCAAAATAGTTCATGTCATTGCATTATTACTTTTACTATGAAGGTTCATATAAAACTGCTATATTATTATAAATGACAAAAACATAATACGCATTATCTAATAATACTGCAATCGAGTGTGGTTATGAAACAATAGAAATATACACTAAGCATGCGCAGTAATTCTGGCGCCAACTCAACTGTGGACACGTGTTCTGCTTTTAAAGTCTGAAAGATGGCTGACATGAATCCCGGTTCCGCGAATGTTGTGGTGAAACACCAACAAGGTAAACCTTTACTCACTAAGCAGCAATTGTTTACCAGCGAAATTCAAATACTTTTTTTTAATCTTTTGAGTTTTTTCTTTCTTTTCCGCTGCTGCTGTAAGTATCTGGGCAGCACGAGACAGTATTGTCAAAACGTACGTGTATAAGTTGCTCCTCCCCGTGGGGAGTGGGAGTGATACATCACTATCCAATCGTATTTGTAACAAGTGGAAGGATACAAATATTTTGTTTATCGGAGTTTAGAGCTTACGCTGAACAATGTATAGTGGCTAGTTGGTAACTTACATAGCTCTGGTAAGAAAGTGGGCTAAAATCTGGGTAATGCATGTCTTAACAAAACAATTTTCAATTTCGTACTAATGCATAAGCCAATTACTTGAGAATTTTTGCCAATTGCTTGAAACAACGTACTTGTTGAATAGTTTAGAAAGTCATATTGAGTGTATATATAAATAAAATACCTGTCTAGTAGCACATTGTATATCTTCTTGTTTGTTGTACTTTATATACAGTATGGCACTAAATTCATTGTTCAAAAGCAGAGGGGTGATTCCTGAGAGCAAAACAAACAAACAAACAAAAAGTTCTAATAAACATAGGGCGAAAATCGCGTCGTTTACGTGTTATAAGCTGCCAAAAGCGTGGGAATTCAAACTTTAGATTTAAGTATTGCACAAACTACTCAGCATAGACGTGATGCGGCATGATATCATCAAAGGATCCTAACCTGCCCTGCATTTTTCAGATTTGTGCAATGGCAGGTCAACACACATACACCACGTGGCAGGTCAATACACATACACGCAGATAAAAGATGGTGAATAAGATAATGATCACTGCGTGGTTGCATACCTTCTCAAAAAGTACAAGTAAAGACGTTGTGCAAGATTTCACTGGAAACGTCACGTCGCTACAATGTAAAAATACGTACAATACAAGCCGATAGGTAACTAATGGCATCCGAATTCTTTTCATGACGATCTGTTATTGATTGAGAAAAAGAAAGTACTCTAGTCTGATTTGTGTGATGTGCTGATCGAAATGAATGTGCTCAAACAGTATTTATTATTATTATTATTATTATTATTATTATTATTATTATTATTATTATTATTATTATTATTATTATTATTATTATTATTATTATTATTATTATTATTACGCGTTCTTTGTCTCTTAATAGTATTTCTTGTTCAATTCCTGTAGTATTAAAGGCAGACGCGTTCTCAAAAGTGTTGCGATATCATTAATTTGAGCATATTAGCAATCGGAATTTCTTTATTTTCTGTTACCTATCAGCTTGTATTGTACGAATTTTTACATTGTAGCGACGTGATGTTTCCAGTGAAATCTTGCACAACGTCTTTACTAGTACATTTTGAGGAGGTATGCAACAACGCACAGTGATCATTATCTTATTCGCCATCTTTTATCTGCGTGTATATGTATTGACCTGCCACGTGGTAGTGAGACGCCTTTTACATACTCTTGTCAACTCAGTTTACTGCATAAAATGACCGGGAATACCTAACATCCTTTGGGGAATCCCTTGCGCCGCCATTGCACAAATCTGAAAACTGCAGAGCAGGTTAGGATCCTTTGATGATATCATGCCGCATCACGTCTATGCTCAGTAGTTTGTGCAATATTTAAATCTAAAGTTTGTTTTCCAACGCTTTCGGCAGCTCATAACACGTCAACAACGCGATTTTCGCCCTATGTTTATTAGAACTTTTTTTTGTTTGTTTTGCTCTCAGGAATCACCCCTCTGCTTTTGTTCAACGAATTTAGCGCCATACTGTATAAAGAAAATACATAGCTAGTAGCACATTTTATCTCTAGTTGTTTGTCGTATTATAAAAAAAAATATCTATTGAATCGTACATTGCATCTTTTCTTGTTTGACTTCTAACAGTTACACACTTACTACTTAAACGAATAAAAGGTCACTTGTTTTACTCTCCCTTCGATTTCCTAGTTATCACAGATTTTCTTAATGGTCTGTGATTACTTCACTACAAAGATTTTTTTTTTACACCATGCATTTCATTTTCATCAGTATGTAAAAATAAAATTGAAACAAGATGTAAAATCAATCGTTCTTTCCTTTAGAGATAAAAATAGCATCAACATTCGAAGGATCTTATAAAAATTTGAAGTATATTCGGCGTAAAAACGAGATGTTTACCCTGAAAAGATTTGCAGCGAGGTAGAAGGAAATATTGATTTCATGTTGTGGAACGATTCAACATTTATGGAGTCCCACTCTTTCCTTCCTATCTCACGGTATTTTATTTAACCTTCCAAGTTTTTCCCCGGTTCACTAAGTACAACTATTGGAAGTGACATTTGGCGATCGACCTTAGGTCACTGACCAACTCAAACTCCCTTGGAAGTAAAAGCAATGGAACTGCCAATGAAGTAGGTCGGGTTGTGGCTAGATGACTCCCTGGTTGAACGTAGAGAGCAGAAAAGAAGTTGTACAAGTAATGCCATCCCATTTTCCAATCGGAGAATTGCATGGCCAATGAGGAACGCTGGGACAAACGACTAGCCAATCAAGATGTCTGAAACAATTCCTATATTACCGCGAAATGTTGTTACTCGTAAAACTTCCATTTGCTCTGACGTAGAATACAAGATGATTTTTCTTTCCTTTTTTTTATTGAAAAATAATCTAAACGCTGTTGCTTCTATTTCCGTTCCTAATTTTTTTCTAACTCCTAAGCGAAGTGGCCAAAGGATTCTGACCTTTCTGTTGACTAACTCCCCCCCCCCTTTCTTTCTGAAATTCTCGTTAACTTGAAAGTTTTCGTTTAGGTAGGTGAAGGGTAAAGATCACTAAAAACCTATTCCCCACGAACAAAGTCTTCGGAAACATTATGTGATAGCAATTCAGTAAAGCAAGAAAAGGAGGGGAAAACAGGGAAGAGAAAGGAGCCTAACAAATTATGACAGTATAATTACTTTCTCAATGTTGCCAACTGAGAAAAAAATACCACAATACAAAATAAAAATAATATAATTTTGAACCAGTTTGAAGAACAGGATAAACAACAGAACTACGTGAATGCAGTTTATCTCTAAAATTTTATATTTAGTCCGTAAAGTTAGCAACAAGCAAATGCGTACAAAGAAAGGAAATCTTATTCTTGCTTTGTTGGAGCGAAGATTAGCCTTCGTTTCAGTATCGAGGTTAAATGAAACGTGAACTTACAGCTTAATGTAGAAACCGAACCACATGAGCTTCTTCCAGGTACCGACCCGCGGCAAAGGCGCGTACGCTAACTATACAACTACTAGGGAGCTCCCGACGGATGAATAATGACATTTCCAAGGCCGTTCAAGTCAAACTTGAGCTCCCATTGTCATAATAAGGATCGAGAGGTAAAAAATAAAAAAATAAAATAAAAAATAAAAAAATAACGTGTCTCCAAAACGATCGATATTACTGTTGAATCCATAGTTTTCGGTAACGCTAAGCTGATTGGCAAAATCAAGTTCCATCGTTCGCCGTTATAGTGGAATGCATGTTAAGCTTCTTTACCAGCTGCTGATTTATCGTTGACCAACCAATAACGTGACTTTCTTAAAAAAAAAAAAAAAAAAAAAAAAAAGTAAATGTAAGGGAGCGATAACTGAATTCCAATCAAATGTCTTCTTTCAGTCTCTTCTGCCTTTTGCTGTCGCCTTGTGTGTTTCATCGCCATGCCTAAGGTAGGGCTTTTGCAGAAAGGAAAAATGAGCAATTTTGCGAAATAATGTGGAACGATCAAACGAATGGATGAGTGCTGTCTTAAAAAATTTCTAAGAAATAAATGTGCTGAAAGACGTTATTTTGTAACACGGTTTTTAAACACAACGAAAGCTACTAAGAAAGTGCCCGGAAAACAATTTTTATCAGTGTTTGCAGCAGTAACTTCACAGCACAGCCAGTTCGCATATGATTTGTGTAAAGCGTTTGTGCCTGCCGACATTCTTCTTTAAAAAGTAGTAAATGAATCTGTTTTTTTTTTTTTTTTTTTTTTTTAATTTAAACGAAGCGAGAAGTTGTTGTGAATCTACTTTAAGGAAGGCATATCTAGGTAGTTATAAAAGTTCTTACAAAGGAGGCTCATGAAGTGGTTCCACTGAGATCCGAACGAGACAATTGTGTTTGCATTTTATATATTATAACTAGACGAATCCCAAAGTTATACGTGCCACCGGGTGGAATATCGTGAGTTACAACAATTTTGTAATGTAAAAGCTACAAAAAACTACCTGGGAGAATAGTTTGAACCGAGTCATTTGTTCGTAAACGGTTCGCTAAATGGAAAACTCGGCGAATACGTATAACATCATTTTCAAGGGCACACTTTTTGGGGTAAAAGAGTTTGCCCCAGGGTCCCCCACAGAGTCCCAGGCGGGGTCCAACTCAAAAGTTTCAAATGGCAAGGTGGGTAAAGCACATCGTTTGAAAGCTGTTGTAAAATGAAAGAAAATGAAGCAAGTCTCGACTCTATACGGCAATCTTGTGCAATATGGCGGCGTGTCAAAATGTAAACAAAAGCTTGATTGAAATATCTATGGCCACCTTGAATCCACGATGGCCGCTTAAAACCTACATCGAAAGGATAGGCATACCAAACTGCTGAAGCTAGGAAAACCAAATTTGGCATGAATGTTGATCAGCAGGTGACAAAAAGATGAGTAATTTTCAGAAACGCGACATCTTGAGTTGAAAATGTCGCACTATGTATCGAACGCATGTGCAGCTCAAACCACTGGTGTTGGAGAAGCGAAATATGTATTTACGTTTATGAGCAATAGTAGATATCCACAAAATATCAAAGAGTATCTTCTGGAATCCAACATGACAGGTTTTTAGTGGCCATAGACTTTTCAATTAAGTTTGTGTTTACATTTTGACCTGCCGTCACTTTGCAGGATTATCGTACAAGAGTCGAGATTTGCTCATCTTCTTTCACTTAATGACAACTTTCAAATGATGTGCTATTTACCCCCTTTTGCCATTTGAAACTTTTTAGTTGGACCTCAACTGGGCCCCTGTGGAGGCCCTGGGACAAGACGTTTTAACTCAAATCGTTGTACTTTGAAAATAATGCCACACGTCCTTTATTGTTTCCACATTTGTCTCACCGTTTCCGATTTATAGGGGTGGCCATGGACTTTTCAATTAAGTTTTTGCTTAAATTTTGACCCGCCGCCATTTTGCACAGGGTTATCGTAGAGAGTCGAGACTTGCTCCATTTTCCTTCATTTCACAACAGCTTTCAAACGATGTGCTATTTAACTCACCTTGCCATTTGAAACTTTTGAGTTGGACCCCGTTTGGGTCCCTGCGGAAAAATGATGGGATACGTGTTCGCCGAGCTTTCCATTTAGCCAACCGTTTCCGAACAAATGACCCGGGTCAAACTATTCTGCCAGCTTTGTAGCTTTTACATTACACAATATGTTTTAACTCACGATATTCCACCCGGTGGCACGTATAACTTTGGGACTCGTCTAGTTATAACATATCAAATGCAAAGACAGCTGTCTCGCTCTGATCTCAGTGGAACCACTTCGTGACCCTCCCTTGTTAGTAGGCAGTACATTTTACCTTTTAGAATGAAACAAAGTGCCTGGAAAGTTCGGCAACCCGATGTACATATGTTTTCTGCTGGTTTCTTTACAAGACATTGCATGTAATGAAATGAAATCTTTGAGTTTTACTTCCCACGCTTATGCTGGCTTGGTAAAAGGAGACGATGATGATGAGAAATGAATGAAACTGTGAAATGAAGAATGTGAGAGGAAACGGGAGAACCCCGAGGAAACCCACGCACACCATTACAAAGTTCATTTGTCGGGGGCTTGGGTCGAACCCGGGACCCCAAATACCAGAGGTGAGCGTTCTACCACTGAGCCACCGCGCTCTCCCCACATTGCATATAGGAACGAGCAGTTATTGGTTTCATAGCAGTAACATACGACATGAGTTGCGCACACAGCCCAAGCTGGATGATCACGGGCTCCTAATGGTGCTCGCTGAGAGTGATATTTGTTCCGAAGATAATATTAAGAGTCAAAATTGATTAGGAGTAGAAAGATATGTGAAATTAAATTGAAGTTTTCCTGGACAAAAATCATCTGATTGCACAATGATTTTTTCTTGTTACATTCAATGATTATGCTCTGCAATATAAGCCAGAAGTTTAGGAATACATAAGCAACATTAATGAAAGAAGTATTGAAATATAAATACTCATTCTCAAGGTGAGACAGAACTGAAATTCTAGGATAATTCCTTAAGCAACGTAAAAACCTAAAACATTAATTCGTTTTAATAATTTATAAATAGGGTCATTGCAGCTTATGATAAAAGACATTAATATGTGTGTGTTGTCATACGCGCCGTTTATGGGTAAGTAGCAGGTTTGATTCTCCGTAAGAGTTCGTGTAAAGTTCTGATACCACGTTTAAGCTATAGGCCCACGTCTAATGTAAGCCCGATACTCAAATGAAAGTTGAACTCCAAACCAATTATTCTTTGCAACTTGCTATTTGTTACTTTTGGTGAAACATATCGAAATTATTCTATTCTACTTTTCTACAGGTATTAACCAGAGGTGGAACCATCGAACTTAATTTTTCTGAGGATGAACGCAGTTTTCAGATAAATTCAAGAAAGTTTATTATTTGTAACATAGAAGTAAATAAGTTTGATTTACTTCTGAACAAACTGCGTATTCTTCATTGTTTAGTTGCATATTTGAAGAGCTGAAATGTTCAATGATCTAAGTGCCAAAATCTGGTGTTCGAGGAAACTAAGAAAAACATTGCAACATTCACAATAAGAAAAAGTTTAATGCAGACCACATATTCTATTAGCAATTATTACAAATACTTAGAACCGTACTGGCACTTAGATCTCATAGCAAAACACTGGCGTGGAGACGCAGATCATTATAAGCGACAAAACAATATTTTCTAGTTTTGGCACTTAGACCATTTAGCGTTTCAGGTCTTCATTTATTAAAGTTTAATATATCTTTCCAACATCGAGAGTATATGAGACGTGGACCAAATTACCGTAATGCGAATTTTTTTACGCTCCCGGGGGAATCGATTTCAGGACCGTTTGCGTCAATGACTCATGTGCTAGCCACTAGTCGTATGTTTCATATTTGTTCTATCAATTATGATGTGGTCTTTAAGTATCGGACAGCTTTATGAAGGCTCAAATGCTCCATTACAAGCACAAAGAAACCATAAACAATCATTATTAAAAAATGATACTTATAAACACAGGTGATTGTTAATAATTATGTCTAGTTGGTACAATATTTTTATCTGCGCTGCGTTATACTCTGTTTAATTTCTAGAATCATTAGAACAAAATGTTAAATATTAGGTAATATTTTTTTTTCCTACGAAAGTGACAATAAAATTCCCTTTAAAAGAGATTTAGAGCCTTCTTCGCTTGTTGGTCTAGACACAGAAGGAATAAGCATTCCAAAGCTTTAGAGTTGAAGTATCAAAATTTACGACTTCTCGTAAAGATCACTCCCTACTTATTATAAACACATTATAGTCTTTAAAATACGAAGTTTAAACGTGATTTAAGAACGAAAACTACGAAACCGTTTAGTTTAAGAGTTTCTTTCTTTAACGAGAAGGAAACTTGTGTTTACAATTCAATATTAACGATAACCAACATTTTCTTCTTTGTACATTTTTATCTTGCTAATAACAGCATACACATACCGTCGTGTTAAATTTTTATGAGCGTCTGAATTATTGATTCTGTCGGTGCATTAATACCAAGCGACTTCAGATAAAGTACTAAGTGAAATGCATAATGTATAATCAAATCTAATGTCTATGGAAATTAATTTTATTCCAAAGGTGTAGAAGTGAAATTAAAGTAACATAAAATGAAAAGATAAATTACTGTTAGATACTCCTATAGTCTGTACTCTAAGTAATTTTTACTAACACATACAAAAGTCAGATTTAGCAGTGGGAGTACTCAGCTCAAAAGTCAGCAATATGGAGGAGAAAACAGTCAAATTTTTAACATGGAAGTCTTTCTGGACTTCCAAACAATCCTATGCATAATGGGACATGTTATAGAACGGCTACATCCGTCCGTCTGCTGTCAAGAAGTATCAGAACAAAAGCGTGGGACTTCTTACAGAACTGCTAAATCCGTCTGACTGGTGCAGTGCCGGATTTACGTATAAGCTAAACAAGCTATAGCTTAGAGCCCCACTCCTTTGGGGGCTCGAAAAATTAAAAAAAAAAAAAACTGTAATGCAATTTCCAAATAACAAGAAAAAACAAATAAGATAAAACACACATACAACAATGGTGTTTTATATTGTTATGTACTAGGCTTTTATGAAGCAAGTAATAGGGCTCTATTTCTCAGCCCCAATTGTAAGGAGGTCTCTGTTATCCAGCCCCGCTTATAATGGAAACCCCGTTTCCCAGCCCTGCTTTATAGACCCTTGTTTTCATTTAGATATCCATTAGCTCCAAAAATTAGCATATAGCGTATATTCAAACATAAAGAAACGGCGACATTTTGTAGCTGAAAAAGAAAGCGTGACGTATAAAAAGCCCCTAAAGCTTGACGTGTAAAGAACCCCTTTGAATAGTTTAGGGCCCCTTCAAATCTAAATTCGGCACTGATCTGGTGTCAAGAAGTATCCGAGCAAAAGTATGGGATGTCTTATAGAACGGTTACATCTGTCTGCCTGCTGTCAGGAAATATGGAGCAAAATTACGGCACGTCTTACAGAACGGTTATATCCGTCAAGAAGTGTCAGAGCAAAAACAATAAGAGGTAGTGAAGAACGATTTCTTGATATGAATTCAGCGGCCCAAGGATATGTTCCAACTCCTTCTTT
Organism: Thermobia domestica; assembly: GCF_964235325.1. Taxonomy (NCBI): domain Eukaryota; kingdom Metazoa; phylum Arthropoda; class Insecta; order Zygentoma; family Lepismatidae; genus Thermobia; species Thermobia domestica. Next base: position 243,509,226 of record NC_137456.1, on the reverse strand, counting down.
TAACCCTCCTTTCAAACCAGATGTGGTATTCTATATACAGTGACGTATTTAGTATTTTGTTTCGGGGGGTGGGGGGAAGGCTATGCACAACACGTGAATACACACATGAGCCTGATAGCCACCCCTAAATACGCCACTGGATATATATACTCCAATATATATATACGTAATTCAGTTCAGGCTTTAATATTGACTTACCTTCCACATTCTCATTCCACAAATTATCCCATCATCATCATCATTCACTTAACTTAATCATCTTCTCCCTTAGCCTAAAGAGCATAATTGTGGGACGTTAAACTGAAAGATTTCATTTCATTTCTGTTCGTATCAATCTATTCAAATGGGAAAAGGTATCTTCAGTTTCCAGTTTCAACACTGATGGCCATAGAGAAGAATTTGTATTAGTGAGAAAAGATTTTCTTCATAAAGATTTATTTTTGCAAGAGTAGGCTCTGTCTTTGCCCATATCTATCTACAAAAACCAGAAGTAGTAGAAATTTATTACAACTTTAGACTCCGATATTGATTTCAAGAGTGAAGACAGTACGAGAAGGAAACATACTTTTCTTTTTTTCTTTTTTTTAAAATCTGAATTGAGGATCTCTAGAATAGACAGAATCTCGGCTCTTTATCTTGTATTAAAGCCAGAATTAGCACAAACCAGCACATCTTCCGGTTTCAATATTGTTTCATATAGAGCAAAAACTGTAGGGGGTAGTGACAATCGATATTTGATATTAATTCAGCGCCGGATGAACAGGTCTGTTCCAACCGAAGTGAAATATCCAATATTTCCGGTTTTAATATTGAATCCGCATAATTTAGAAGTTTACCGTAGCTTCAGAATATGAAAGGAAACTAATTTATTATTAATATCACACGAACATTTTCTACAACAAGGTTCTGTCTCATTGGAGTAGAAATTGAAAAGATATAATCTTATGGAAAAGAAGAAGGATATTGAATTGTCCTTTTTCTAATTAAATATGCTTGTCTAATTTTCACATGTCAATGTTCAAGATAAGAGTTGGCACTTCAAATCAGTATCGAACTTGTGGGGGGCAAATACCCTCCCAGTTAAACTCCCCATCGTTTAGGATGGAGCACATCAAGATTAAACTTTCAGTGTATGATACAATATGAACATGAATATTTAAATGCAACATGGAATACGTTCACCACCTTAGAAGTGAAATTTTCGAAAGCACGTTTACTTATGAGACTTCCAAACTATGCTATGCATAAGAGTCGGAAGTTTTATAGAACAGATTTGTTGTGTGTCCGTCCGTCTGTCTGTCGGCAGGTTACAGAGCAGAAACTTAAGATATATATCTAGATCTAAGGGGTTTCTTGTAATCGATCCAGCGTCCCAAGGGTAGATTAAATCCCCTTAGAAAACAAAAGTGATTCAAATTAGCCATTTTGGGTTTCAACGTTTATCACCTTAGAACGAAAACAGTAACAAATAGCGGGAAGTGTTTCTTGAAAACTATTGAGCGTCTGTAAGCAAGACGTACCGCAACTATGCCAAACACTCTACAAAAACCAGAAGTGACTCAATTTAATACTACTCCCGGTTTCAATACTGATTTTTCAGAGCAAAAATGGTAAGCGATATCGAGATGCGGTTTTGGATATCGATATCGAGATGTGAACGTGGATAGGTTGCCGTTTTCCTACACAATGGCCAGCGCGAAGTCCAGACCTCACCACATGCGATTTTTTTTTTAAATGAGGATGGGCTGGGGAAGAAGAGGATCACAACAAACCACAAACTTTTGAGAATAAGATTTTTGAGGTCATAAATGGTGTTAATGTTCAGTGTTTGAGGAAGATCGTAGCAAATATATCTGTTCGTTTGAAACAGTGCCTAGAAAATAATGGAGTACAAATTGAGTTGTAACTTTTTGAAAGATATTGGTGTATAATAAATTACGTGTGCAAAATTCAATTTATACCTGCAATATTTTAGGACAGAAAAATATTAAAAATAGGGAGTTACGTTCCCTCACCATTTATTGGGTTGCAAAATAATTCATGAACGTTTCTCTCAAATTAGAAAATGGACACAAAAATAAAAGCATTGACAAAATTATTTATGTTTTTTCAAAGATAATTGTTCGCTATGCAAGATAGTGTTTAGATTTTTTAAAAATATTTTTGTGACTTTTCAAGTCATTAAAATGGAATGTCAAACGGAGAAAAGTGGGCATTTTCAACACCATTTGACATTTGTATTTAATCGAGGTGTTAAGCTGCCTACTGCATTCGTGCTGTGTATGGAGAAAAAAGCAATGCCTCGAAGTAAACCACTTTTTATTTTTCTGTCCAAAATTGAAAATTATGACTTCAAGGATGGATCACACACCAGTCAACCATTTGAGTTCTATGAAGAGCGATATAATCATCTTCACGAAAATCTACGTCACACAACCAGAGAATTGGCAGAGCAGATGGATTGTGGTTAAGAAAACAATATGGTGAACCATCTTCTCGCAATGCGCAAAATTCTAAAAATCGGCACTTGAGTGTCACATTTCGAGCGAAAATAACAGAAACCATTGCTCAACATCTTGTTTTGTTTGCTCGACCAAACACTCCATACGAGGATCTATGTTCAAAAACCCTCTCCGATTCAATGACGAGCAGGCGAAATGGTATTCTTCTACAACGTGGTAATTCCGATCCTCACTTCGTCAATATGACGAAATCCACGACTCAAGAACCGCACGACTCGAGTGCTGCCTCATCCCTCTTAGTTTCTAGACCTGGCGTGCTCAGATTCACATCTCTTTCGAACGTTTCGCGCGGTGTATCGTTCTATAATGACGTGGAATCGTGGGCTTGGTTGGACGAATTCTTTGAGTAAAACCTGGGAGACTTCTATCGCCAGAGTATCGAGAAATTTATTGACTGTTGGGAGGGAGTCATAAACAACAACGGAAAATATTGAATAATTTGATGTAGTTTGTTTGTTTAAATTAAATAGGAATGTTCATTAATTATTCCTTAACTCAATATAATATTGTCCAAAGATAAGGCAAATAGACTTCCCAGATTTCTGAAGCTCCAAACCGGGACGTTCTTAATAGCGATATTTTACCAAAAATTCTCGTGATAAATTCTCAACTTAACTTAACAAGACACATGCACAAGGAAACTTCATAGTGCACGTTCTTTTTTTTCCCCCAAAATTCTAATATAAGATTTATTCTTACACAACTCAGAATTCAAACAAATTTACACTTCATAAATATTAGTATGCAGAAAGGTAGTATTTTGGTTTGTAGCACCAAATAAAATAATAATAATAGTAATAGTAATAATAATAATAATAATAATAATAATAATAATAATAATAATTATAATAATAATTATAATAATAATAATAAAATCAGTCTGAGGTACTTTAGTCTAAAAATTTGCTGTTCATTACTCAAATTTGGTGCTCTAATCTCTTAAGCGGTTCAATTGCTCTCAAGACTTGTTTCTGTGAGAGGTATACATATAAAAAAAATTAGCAAGACAAAATTTAACAACTAACTAGTTTAACATCCGCAAAACTAGGAGGAAAGGAAGATCTACAACACATTATTCATTTCAAGCTTATACTATTCAGTCGAATGAACCTTTCTGAAAAAGCATTTATTATTCTTTATTTTATCAAAGAATTCACCGAAAGTCATTACAAAGTTCATTTTGCAGAGCATTAGTCCTCTTATTGTTGACTCTTCCATTCAACTTCTGTATGTAAAAAGCCCTACAAATTATTAAATAACTTTGCGACTAGAAACTTAAGTTTCTCCCTCTGACCGGGACTAAACACGTAACCGGCCGGGACGATCTCTCAAAACCGGGACGTCTAGCAAGCCTAGACATAGATCATTCAATAGATCACATTGAGCTAAACAAAATGAATGCTTGTGAGCAAATTCTCATGCGTAGTTTTTGAATAAAACGATAAAAACTACTTTTTATGGCGCTAAAATCTATTTTTATGTTGCCAATTGGATGCAGTTGATAGATTTTGCTCTACTGGAGTAGATTATTTATTTATTTATTTCTAGTATATGAAAATATATGCTATTAAGCACTAGATTTAATCTATTCAGGATCGATTTCTCCTAATAGTGAACCGTATACTCCTAAGACTGATGTGCAATCATACTTTGTTGCGTTAGCAACGTACAGTACTAACGTGTGATACAAATTTCAAACTGAAATAACTTAATATCTTAGATACTTCTATGCTTGGGGGCAGAGTGTAGCTTATCAGAAATTTGTAACATCGTGTAGGTACAACTTAAGGATGTATTTAATCAATTTCTTAGGATAAGAAATGAAATAATAGAAATCAATTTGTTTGGATAGTTTCGACATGGCACCACAAGCTATCAGGGACTCGAAATGGTCCTAATTACAAAAAATTACTAAATTGTAATGTTACAGAAACTTAACCATTATGTCTATCCAATATCGTAAATAGATGTAATACTGGCTAATTCAGCTTTGATGTTCTCCTAAGCTGTTCTCAGCTTTGATGTTGTCTTTTCACTGTAAGATCTTAATCCAAACTCCTCAAGTCAACTCTCCATACTCAACTAGCACAACCCTTTTCCGAAATCCAAACGCTTCCTTGTTGTAGCAGAAAGCTTAGCTCAGGCCTTATAAAATTCCTTATTCTGTTATATCCTTATAGGAAAACTTCCTATAACTGTGGTGTGATGCCTATGCTATTTTTTTTATCTCCTTAGAAAATTGCTTGATTGTCGTTTCCTTATTTTACAACATCCAAAATAAATTTCCAAACTACATATATTTGAATGTTGGGTACTTTACAGTACGTAATTATGAAACTACTCAGCTACATGTAGTCAATGCATTTCATTTGAATAAAATAATATTTTAAGTACCATGATGAGTTTGAAACTTTTACGTCGAAATTCGACTGCAACTAGTAATTAAAAGTTCAATTGCGTTACATTTTCTTAACTTTAAAAAAGCATGAATTTTCTCTCGTGGTCGTAAAGTACGTGGTTCTATTTTTTTTGTATAGAAACAAACTTTCTCTTTTACATTTAATAATGGTATTTCCACTAGTCTTTATATTTCTATTTTTTTTTTAAATTTATGAAAGAAGATACATATACTTTTAATCACAGTTCCACGAATACTTTTGTTTGGGTTTAAAGTTGTTCGAAAGGGTTACCATAGTGACAAATGCTCCCATAGCATTTTGTTTTACTTGTGCAGAATAAATGGATCTTTTCTTCTTTTGTTTTACAAACAAAACAGAAAAAAAGAAACTCATCAAAAACAATGATAATAGGAAAATTGCACTCAATTTGTAATTTTTTCGTTATACACGTAGCTCTCAAACAAACAAACTTTTATTTCATATTCCCAAAACATAGCAAGGCTTTGTAAATATCGAATTTATAGTCCTAAATGCTGCTTGGGTTGATTTTTATTTTATTCTATATAAGTCGATCGTTATAGAAACATAAAACGCTATTCATATAATCAGGCCATTCTTTCAATACAGCATTATATAAAGAAGACAATATTTTCCGGTTTTGTAACAGATATCTTATATACATAAAAGGGACAGATTGATTGTTAATGTTGATCGCTACATACGAATTTTATCACAAGAGCCATAAAAGAAAAGTACAACTCAATGGGATTGTAATTGTACTTTTTAATTGTTTTTTCACAAATCTGTTCGAAACACACATACACAAAGAGGAAAAAAGAAAAGTAAAGAAAGAAAACGACAGATTTAATCTTCTAATATAAATAAAATAAAGAGTTTGTTTGTGTGTTTGTGTGTCTGTCTGTCTGTGTGCGGCCTGGGGACGAGATGAGCAAGAGGTACCGAAATTTGGTCACGGATGCCTGGTCCAGGCCCCAGATCAAGACGAAGCTTTTTTTTTTAAAAAAAAAATTCGAACCAGGAGGTCTCAAAGGGACGTTTACCGAGACTGGCCTGGGGACCAGACAAGTTGACTGAGAGTTACCAAATTTTGGTCACGGATACTTTGGTCCAGGTCCCAGACCAAGTTGTAGCGTTTTTTCAAAATTCAAACCAGGGAGGCTCAGAGGGGCGTTTACCGGGACATGTAAAAGTAGTAGAAGATGACCGATATTAGTGTCGAATTCATAGTTTTTGCGGTCGCTGAAATCAATGGTGGAACTCCGATCGCATTAACTCCCAAATTCACCCCATTCGGCTGCGGGCCGGGTCACCGGGTGGGGGGAGGTACCGAGACATGTAGAACTAATCCAAAATGACCGATATTAGTGTCAAATCCATAGTTTTCGCGGTCGCTGAAATGAATGGTAATACTGCCGCAGTCATTGACTTCCAAATACAAACCTCATGCGAAGAATGGGTATATTCAGCTAGTTGAGAATAAAGAGAGAAACAATACATGTCTAGTCCAGTCAATCAACGCTCAAAAGGGAGGTGTACAGGACATGGGCCGGATCAGAATTTTTGACTTCAGGGCTGTGTCTGAAGTTAGGAGGTAAACATGCTAAAAGTCCCCGGACCTACGAGGTGAGAGGGTAGCAGAAGGGCGGGGGGAAATAATTTTTTTTCGGATTTTCGCTTATATCTCGAAAACGGTGCGTCGTAGCGAAAAAAGTTACGTTCAAAAAGAAAGCTGAGAAAATTTTCTACAAGATTATTTCTATTCCTTTTTTTTCCTATTCCTAATAGTTTTCAAGATATCCGCTTGCAATATTTGCAAATTTCCAAAAATCGCTTTTTTTCACTTTTATAGACAATCTTTGCCTTTTAGCACTTCGTCCCTCAATTTCAGCGAAGTCCACAAGGAAAAAAATCGTAGAACACTTAATTTTCTTTAAAATGAGTTATTACTTAATATTTTATCTTCAGCTATTCATTGAAACTATAGAAAAACTATTCATACGAGAACTTTGTTGTTTCGGATCTTTTGGGACTGGAGGGTCCAGTAATTGGCTCAGGAGGTGGCTCTCATTGGTCATCTATATTTTCTTTCACGTCTTCCAGGGATTCTGTCTCTTCAGGATGGGAAGGGATTCTATGATTCTGTCTCTTCAGGGATGGGTAGGGATTCTATCTCTTCAGCCTCGTCTTTCTCAGTGTCCAACGCGGGGACGCCATTGGAACAATTTCTCAGACAGTATTGACATAAAAGAGAACAGCTCCTTGAGGCTCTTCTGCATCCACATTTGCCACTACAGTCTTTGGTGCACCGGCAGAAAATCCTTTTCAAAACTTTCTCTGGTACTAAGGGGTCTTTCCTCTACACAGGGATGAGCTGGTTGTCCGTCTTGCGCTCCCAACCATACAGTTCAGGTGGTAGCTCGTTTCCTAACCAGTGCTGGTTATACGTTCTGAAGGAATGCTCCTTGACTGGCCCCTCAGTTGGTGGGAGAGAAGAGATGTCAGGTTTGATATTTCCTATAGACTTGAGAAACGGTAGAGGTTAAGGGATCTGTCCGTTCTTGGAGTTCAAACCACATCAACCATTTGCGACCAGCTTGTTATGAGAAAGGGCTCGTGAAGACTTCAGCTGCTTCGCGAATGTCTATGTGTTTCTGGTAAAGTTTGAAGAAACCAACTTTACTTTTCCGAAACACTGCACTCGTTGTGTCACAGCCTGTAAAGGCATGTAGGAACAAAATGTCTTTTAGTCCTAAGTGTTGCATCTGTTGAGTGGAATATATGCTGGGCTTGACTTTCCCTCCGCCTGGTTTCACAAACAAAATATCTCAGTTAGCTGGAGATTTTGCCATTAGAAGAACTACCAGGTCTTCGCTAAGGACAGCGACACTGGTTGTTTTTGATTTTTCAATAGCTGTTGTAATAATCAACACTTCAGGACTGTCTGGTGCTTGAAGACTCTAAATCTTATTGTCGTGGAGTTTTGATCTAAGCAGGTCAATCAGTTTCCTTTTGTTGTGTCCATTAAAGAGAAATTGGTCTTGCTTCACAGTTATTACAGTGTTAATTGAAATTGATATCGACGGACTCCTTCATTCGATAGTGTCGTCCCTGTTCAGCTGTCTTTGTGCTCTTCGCTGAATTTATGTACCCATCGAACACTACAGTGCAGGTCTTCCCAGGATAGTGGTTCTTTACAAATTTCACATATCCTTTACGAATGGTGGAAACTGAAGATCATCTTTGCCAAATCACTTTGTGCATGAGAAATCCTTCATCAACAATGCCGTCAAAGTTTGGCAGATGTATGTTCTTGGCGGTTGGATCAAACAGTATGTATAGGACTGATTTCTTTGTTTTTCTCATTCCACCTTCACTAAACAAGGCTAACGGGAATGGGGCCAATTCGTATTCCAGAAAATTCTTCAAGTCTTCATCCGTTTTTTTCATCACTGAAGTTGATTTTATGGATGAACTCACAGAGGAAAAAGGGAGTGTTCTATCTTCGCGTGACAGCCTGATGTCTGAAAATTGTATTCCTACCATTTTAATCATTGCTTGCTTATCAACTGTACCAGCATCATAGCAGTTGACTGTAGCGTCTCCCACCAATCTCGTAGCTATCGACATGACTTCACTCATTTCAGGGAAAGGAGATGATTTTCAAACCATTCTGTGAGTTTAGCAATATCAGCCGCATCTTTAGTTTTGCGGGTTTCTCTAAAATCCTCGTACTGTTCACTTGAGGTGAAGAAAACAACACAGAACTCTTTTAGCAAAGTGCAAATGTCATTAGTTGCGCATATCCCCATGACCTATTTGCTTATTACAGTGTCTGTAATGTCCCGCCCGCCCACGTGTGAGCCCACTACGGCTTTTGAAGCGAGTAGTCATATCTGACCAAACTCCTGACCAAAAGCAATCAGTGTGTCCTGTCCACCCTTCCAAAAATATCTTCTCCAATCCAAAGATTTCTCGTTACAAACAATAAAAGCGGCTGTTCTTTAAACTCGGTTAATAAAACTAAATTAACAATGCGCATTTCAGTCACTTTTCTCGCTCGTTTCCTTTTCTATTTTTATTTATTTTTTACTATTTTATTGTAGTACTCAAAATTGACAGTACTTTAGTCGAGTAATGTTGGCCGTTACATGCCATTTAGTACTTTTTTTTTTTTGAGAACTTGCTGAAGGTAACGGATGAGGTGCTAAAAGGTAATTTTTGTCTAGAAAGGTGAGGGAAAAAGCGATTTTTGAAAATTTGGAATTTTCGCAAGCGGATATCTCGAAAACTATTAGGAACAGGAAAAAAAGGAATAGAAACAATCTTGTAGGAAATTTTCTGAGCTTTCTTTTTGAACATAAAAGCTTTTTCGCTACGACGCACCGTTTTCGAGATATAAGCGAAAACTCGAAACAAGTGACCTTCCCCTGCCCCTCCTGCCCCCCGCTCACCTCGTAGGTCCGGGGACTTTTAGTATGTTTACCTCCTAACTTCTCCAAACACAGCCCTAAAGTCAAAAAATTGTTCCCGCCCATGTCCTCTACACCACCGTCATTGACTGAACTAGTTCGATAAATTACGTTTGCAAACACGAGGTGTGTATGATGAAATTTCGTGGCCTCCGTGGCACGGTTTGTGGCGATCACCGAATCTGATTACTACCGCACTGCAAAAAAATACTGAAACTACTTTTAGACATAGTAGGACACTGTACACATTACCGACACTCTTTAAACACCTCCAGATAATATATATTTACCCCTTGTAGATACTGTGTTGTCCAAGTATATCCCAGACGTATGTACAAAATGTGCAAATTTTTTTTATGCCATCACATTGTTTTCGAACTGTTTGCCGAGAAGAAGTGTTTTAAATATGTCATACTGGATACTGTTTTTAAAGAAGTAACGCTTTTGGACACATAAAACACACTTTATAAACACTATTTCATCAATTTTCCCCTCAATATTTGTGCTAAAAGTGTTTCAATGTTGTTTGATTTCTTACAGTGCGGGTGAGTGAGAAACCACAAAGTTCACAGTTTGTTCTACGTATTACTGCCATTGACGTTCATATCTGAAAATTTATTTACCGGTAAAATGATCTAAGATGATGGGTGCAGCCAAGCAAGTTCGGTATAGGTCTATCCCGTATTCGCATGTACTTGTGGAATTTCACAAGAGATACTCACACACTATATAGTATGGTTTACAAACAGGGACATTTAGATGGAACTAACTAGTAACTATATTATGTCTTAACCCAAGTGAGCTGCATCCCGTAATTACCAAGCAAGTTCTCCTTCAAAAACACCGCTCCTTTGAAACCAGTGTTATTCGATACATCTTTCCGACTTTTTTTTTTCATTTTATATCAAGAAACGCTTCAGAAGTTTGATGGTGTTGCTTTTTCGTTTCCTGTATACCACCTATGTATATTGAACGAATACAATGATGTTAGATTCCAAAATTGCTCGTAAATTACTCCTGTATAGTAAAACTAATTTTTATAATATTTCTTTTGTTCTCGGATTTTAATTTGAGCTCCGTAGTAACCTCTATCATTTGATTGTCCTCCTAAGAATAATATGAGTCCATAAAATTAATGTAATCCTTTCGCAAATGTCATTTTTTGTTTCGGGACTTCCAATATGCAACCTGAAATTGCTGTCGTAACGTACTTTTTTGTGTGTTTTACGATGCATATCACACAGTAGGAGAAACATATTCGTGGTAATAAAGGTTCTGCTTCCTGTCTCCCTTGAGTCATGACGCTGTTATAAACATTTTCAGTATTTTCCATGTAGACCTATGTATATGTATGTTTGTATATGAATGAAGAGGAACTACATAAAAGTGGTACTTCGTACGCTAAGTAGTTTGGAAATATGAAAATGCCGCAATAACAGAAATTGATGTTTCAAAGAATCTCTTCTCGTAACATAGTTCATAGAAATAACTAAATGTAATTAGTTAGAGATCTTTACTATGATACTCAGTGCTATTTGAATTTTAGTGTGTAACTTGAGGAAAAGAAAGAACACATAAAGAAAATATAATGTGGCTGTAGTCTCTTGTTTGTTATCAGGTAAACACTTTTAATGGTTTGGTATCCCACCTTGGGTTTCTTTTTACATCTAAAAGTATTTACATCCATTCTACATGTTTGAAAGGAATTATACTCAATTACGGAAACAGCTATTAATAGTATCTGTTTTCGTACAGTTCTCACAAGCACAGGTTCTCACCCAACAATAGGGTAACTGGACGTAGTATACATACATACATATACACATATATATATATATATATATATATATATATATATATATATATATATATATATATATATATATATATATATATATATATATATATATATATATATATATATATATATATCAGGTTTTCTAAAAATGGCGCACACGGAATATACAGTACTATTCTACAAGTCAAAATAAAGCGATTATTGTATACTTTAAGGGTCCTCATCTGGAGACTCAAATTACACTATGTGGCAACGTCGCGAATAAAGAACCATAGAGCAGATCTATCAATCCATCAGATAGTTATATCGATTCCTTGGAGATGGTAATTAAAGCCGATAGACGTTGACACTAGCACCACCTATTAAGTGTAACAATCGATGTAACTGCTGGATGGATCCGTATTACAATACTAATGGTTCCGAGTTAATCCACAATGTTGTCACATAGTGAAAGTTTTCATTCCCTATAACGACTGAAGGATGTATCGGAGAGTATTCTGTCATATAGCATTTTCGCTTTATTTTGACCTGTAGGATAGCGCTTTGCTGTTCGTGGGCGCCAGCGGCGTGCCGTCAAGGGGACTAGGGGACTAGGCTAGTCCCCTGGAATTTTAATTAAAGTATTTGTGATAAATATATACCAAAGAAAACGACAACATTTCTCTATTTTTGTAAAATAACACTATTTCAATTGTTCTGACACAATTATAGTCAGCGCCCGTGTGCTGGGTACGATAGTGAAGTGGAGATCGGAAACGCTCGGGTTTTAATCGGCTTTTCTCGGGAAAGGGAACCGGGTCCAGTCAGCTAGTCCTCATATTATGTTGTCTAAGCTCTAAGCACGGGCGTTCTGTCGTAAGCGAATTTAATGCTCGTTTGCTTTTTACAGTTAATAGTTTTAACGCTATTAAATTTACAGTATTAATCTTGACACTTTAAGAAATCTAGTGAAGTGTGAACTTTTTAGATTATCAATATATTTTGAAAATGACTCAAAGAATAAAGTATGGAAGGGGACTCGTTTGAGAAACCGAGTCCCTTGCAGCAAAGCGATGGCGCAAGCAGTGATATTACTTCAATTGGTATAGGGGACAGTAGGGGTGGGGATCGGCTGTTTCAGTCTTGTATTCTGGACCATTGGATTCCTTAATTTTCAAGAAATGCAACAAATAATAACCAGTGGTAGAACAACTCCAAGCATTTCCATTTAGACTAAAATGAAAGATTATATACATAATATCAATACGGATTATTTTGCTTCTTCAAAATAGCTAACTGCATGTAAGACAAGAAACAAACTGTATTTCTGGCCTTGTATTCTTTTCCACACAGAAAAGAACGTGTGGAATAATGATGGCTTTTGTGACATGAACAAACCCAAGTTCCCAACAAACCCAAGTGACATGAACAAACCCAATTTTCACAAACCCAAGTTCCGCCAAGAAAAATGTTATTCATACCTGTCCACAATAACTAAATTGAAAATTTTCAGGAAACCAGAATTGATTTTTAATTGAGCAAGCAATGCAGAAGTTGATTCAAACCGAGAACCAATGAACCGATTGATTTATTCCTCTTGTTTTATGGCTAAACAAGAGCTATAACAAACAGGAAGATTCTGTCAATTAGGGAAATTATATTGAAGTAATTCAGTTACTTTCTAAGTACGACACTAAATGGACTTGCAGGGGCGCCTGAAGAAAATTTTCTAGGGAGGGGCCCATCTCCATGGTTGCTATGTTGCATCTGGTATTTCTGGTATTTAATATACGTGGTTTGCTATATTACGTTTACATTTTCGTGAGCCAGAGGAAGGTCCGGGCCCCACCCTGCCCTTTCGTTCGGGCGCCCATGTTGACTTGTCATCTTCACAGCATGGGAGTGTTTAAAGGAACGTCAAACAGAATTCAGAATTATATTATTAAATGTGTTGGTGAGTAATTCTGGATAAAATTAAGTCAGAAATAAACAATACACTTCCTACAGCAATAATGTTGGACAAAACTACGGACATTGCAAAGATCTTTCAACACTCAATCGGTACGTGAAAGACGGCAATTCGTGAAAGATTTATTTGTTTTGCAGATGTTACTACTAAAAAAAGCAGTGATTGCACTGCGACTGCTCTAAGTGAGCATGCTTTCCAAATTCTCTCTCATTTTAATTGTAAGCAAAAACTTGTAGCACTAGGCTATGGATGGAGCTGCCACATTTTCTGGACATTTGAACGGTTTACAATCTTTTGTGAAAAGGTGTTTGAGTGCACTCACCATACACTGCTATCATCACAGACTCAATCTCGTTGTTCCACAGTCTGTTAATCACATCAAGGAATGTAAAATATATTTTAGAATAAGTGGCATTCCAAATTTCTTTTCATATTCATCGAAACGTTGTAACGCGCTTGCTGAATCAGAAGTAACTAAGCGATTTCCAATGGTTGCCACTATAAGATGGAATTACAATTCCAAAATTTTGAATGCAGTAAATGAAAATCAAATAGAACTCTTACGGTATTCTGAGAACATTGTAGAAGATTCAGATAATTGCGACACCGAAGCTTTCATGACTACAAAAAAGAAAAAAAGAAAAAAATGCGAGAGTTATCATTGAAGGATTTCGATTTTGCATTTCTCCGCACGGATATACTATTCAACATTCTTTAAAGTAATACCTTGGATGTTAAATATTGCATCCAGAAAGTACAAAAGATGGCATCTCAACTTAGAAATGCAAGAATCGATTTTGAAGACTTATAGAAAAGTAGAATTGGATGACAACGGCAACCTTCTAATAAAAGACGTAAAGTAGATGACTGAACAGATTCAGAAATTAAATATGTGCGTATCTTCAATGACATTATTGATACTGTGATTTCAAGATCTTATTGAGTTACAATTTCTTGAGCTGTTAGATTTAAAGAATTTTCAGTGCTTGAAATCTCGATTTCCTGATTGCTTGTTTTTGACCCTTAAATCAATTTACGGGAGTTTTTTTTTTTTAAATTTTAACAATTTGCGGAGTGAATTAATATAGGTTTACAGACTCTTAGATTTTTCAAATAAAACTGTGACTGAAATTATCCATTTCTTGAAAGAAAGAGGCTTGGTAGAAGAAGCGTTTACAGAAACATATAAGTTGTGTTATTTGGTGTCAACAATACTACTCAGGATCTCCACTCTACAGCACACATTCTCTTCGAATCTAGTCCCCTGTGAGAAAAGTCACGGCACGCCACTGGTGGGCGCCATTTTTAGAATACTAGGTATATTCGTAAAGTACTTCCCGAGATTAGTAAAAATACGAAGTATGAGCGGCAGACATGGAAAGGTATAGGAGTGTCTAACATTGTAAAATACGGAAAATCTTATTAGTACGTTAGTCTAAAACATGTTTATATATATATATGCTGACAAAGGATCAGAAGACATGAAGTACAAAGAGTGTGGTTACAATGGGAAATAGTTATTTGAAGCAGTTCAGATGATAATCAATGACAACTAATGCCTATTGGTACTCAATGTGAACATTAAATTGAAAATGAAATGAAAATGACACGCCACGCTTATGCCGGTTAGGCTAAAGGAGACGGTGATGGTGAGAGATGAGTGAAATGGTGGAATGAAGAAAGTGGGAGGAAACGGGAGAACCCCGAGAAAACCCACGAGCACGGTGTTTGTCCACCACAAAGTTCACTTGGTGGGGGCTGGGATCGAACCCAGGACCCCAAGCACCAGAGGTGAACGCTCTACCACTGAGCCACCGCGCCCCCCTAACATTAAATTGAATAGCATGAATTATGCAAATACTCTGCTCGCAGTTAATACACTTTACAATTGTAATTGCGTCAGATTTGTAGCACTTGTCGTTCACTATAGTGTCAAAACAGAAATCAAGTGGTGAAGTCAAAGATCCAGGCACTTTGTCCAAGTATCTTGTAAAAAGCGGAATGAATCATGTTCCTGAAACGTAGTGCAGAAATTGGTAAGTAGTGAGTGACTGAAGCCGTAGGAACATGTCACATTGTCAGAGGAACTATTTACTGTATCAGTGATCTATTTAATGAGTAACCTGTACAGTCGGAAGAAGTGGAAATCCAGTGGATGGGTCAAACGAGTATAGCAACCAAGAATGAGTGATTCTGGAGCAATCTGCCGGGTAAAACTGTCATCTGTATTTGCTAACCAAGAATCAAGTAAGAGAACTTTCGAACGATCAGCAGAAAGATTAGGCTACAGAGGGTCGTTGTAGAATCTTGTCAGGTATGATTGAGTCAGCTATGATAGTATGTCTTCTGACAGACAGGTTGATGGAGCATTGCTATCTTTCATCTGCACATTTGCCTTCAGTTAAACTATACTTTTTCACCAGAGCGGAAATCACAACTTTTGATCCATCCGTCTACTCTTAAGAATAGAACAGATGAGTAAAAGACATTCATAAAACAAATATACAGAAAATTAATTCAAAACAAACAAGCAAAAATCCAGTTTTAACTTAAACTAACTTGATCTAAGACAAAATGGCCAATATCGAAACATGCGGACAAACGATTCGATGTTAATTTGGTTAATGGGTGGGTTATAGATGAATTTGACCGGACCACAGAGTGGTTTGCAAGTAGCAGAGCCTTATCACTATGTCCGACTTCGATAATATAGAAAACCATAAGAATACATGAGAAGTATGTCACATCATGTCACTAGACAAAAAGGATACTTCTTTTGTCTTTCATTTTCTACTATTATTGTGAAAGGTAGGGAGTAGTAATGTGGCGCGAGTAGGATGCTTACCGTCTCGGCACGCTTGTAATTATTGTTAGCAACAATCTCCTTTCTACCTACTAACCACATAACATACACTTCGGATAAAAAGACACTCACTTTTGTCGGTTAGTTCCTATTTCGCAGTGAAAGTATACGTAGGGACGGTGTGTAAGCAAACAAACGAGAGGGAAAACGTAAAACATGGCATATTAGACCCCAGAATACTGCAGGTAGATTTTTGTCTTACTATTACACGTACGTTGTATTGACTACCATAAATGCACACTGTTGCGATGTATTCAACCAAGCTTAAATTTACTCGAAGCGTGTTCATTTGTTAATGACGTGGCAAACGTAAAATTACATATTGATTGATTCACACTGCCAGGAAATATTTTTCTGTATAAATTACTTCATTCAGTTTACAAGAACTTGATAGAGGAACATTGTTTGGCGCATGAATATTTACTGCCGCCTTTCTTTCTAACCGATACACTTGTTTTTTGTCAAACTCACCTGGCAGCGCTAAAAGACACACCACGATGTTCACCCGCTGACATCTTAAGATCAACCGACTGATAGACATGTCGGGAGGTGGGGAGACTGGAAGTAGTAGTCGAAACAACGCAGGAGTAGTTTTTTGGTTTGATTTAGTTTAACGTCTCACGTTTATGCCTGCGAGGCTAAAGGAGACGTGGAATCCGAACCACTTTGGTTGTTCAACTGTACCCCCACCGGGAATCGAATCCGGAACCACGCGAACAAAAGTCAAGTGTGCTAGCCACTAGACCAAGCGGGGGTTCACAATGTAGGAGTAGTGTTCTAGGGTTCATACAGGAGTAGCAAAGAGAAGAGGTCAAACATTCATATATAAAGGAATACCTTTCAGGTAAGTCAAGGAGAGAATGACGAGGGAGACGCGAAATGATCTGTTGAAGATAAGCGGAGGGCATGAAACAAGTCAGAAAAGAGATGATCAGAGGAGAGATGGAGATGTACAGATGCACATATGCACTGTCATTCATGTGTGAATCGTACTTATTCTCTCCTTTCGTGCCCTTACACTATGGGATTTGGCCCCTTCTCTTTTCTGCCTTTCTTTTTTTTTTTTCGGTCACAAGTTTAGAGACCACATGCAACCCAACCCTTAGCTGTCTGCTCGGAAGACTCTGCCTATATTTCCTCCTGACCACTTTCTATCTGAACCCTGAAGCCTGAACATATACATGGCTTCAGGGTTGTTGAAAAAAAAACTTTTACTTATCAATGATGCGTAACCTTCCGACATCTAGGTCACGCTTACAATCTACGCCCAGACTCGCATGTCCAAACAGGTTCAGTGTAATATTGTACCGGCTAGAGAAGAAAGATCCTGACCATAGTTGGTGAAGTTCTCCAAGTGTTTATCTTTAAAAACTATGGACAAATAGCAGTACTCGGACTGACTACGGATTAGAATAATAATTTAAAGTTAATCTAGATTGTATGTTGATAAATCAAGCAATGCAAGATTGCTTCATCGTGCATTCAAAATAGATCTAGATAAGTCAATCTGATAACAGAAAATGTGAAGTATGCCAGAGTTTCATTCTCAAAGATGGCAAACTTCAATAGATGACTGAAACTTCTATTGGTAATAGAAAAAATGTTTTGTTATAAGAAAACTAGTCTTAGTTAAGACAAGAAAATATAATTTACACCACTTTAACATCCATCCAATTGTCATGCCTTGGAAAATGGTAAGTTTGTTTCTCATTATCAAGTTATTGATATTTACGAAAAACAATAAAGTAAGGTAGTAGGGAGTGTATTGAAAACACTTAATGCAACACGACAAGCGTTGTGATGTGTATGTATTAAACATAAATAAATAAATAATTAATAGTAATAATAAAGATAAATAGGATATGGGGCATAAAATAGATTCAATCAGAAAATATTTCCTCACCTCTTTTGCGGGAGACCGTAAATAAGTGTTGAAACGAGAAGAAGTAAATCTACGATAAAGGCCACACTTACCAGGGAAGCTATCCAACTCCTCGACGAGTGTCGTATTGAAAAGTACACAAGTGGAAGGACAAGTTGAAAGATGAAAATATGCTTACTCCGACGATTCGCAATGTCATCGAA
The DNA here is from genome assembly GCF_964235325.1 of Thermobia domestica. Lineage (NCBI taxonomy): Eukaryota > Metazoa > Arthropoda > Insecta > Zygentoma > Lepismatidae > Thermobia > Thermobia domestica. Next base: position 243,491,121 of record NC_137456.1, on the reverse strand, counting down.
TAGGAAATATAATGATTTTTCTCCATAGCCCCTGCAAGTTATGTACTCTGGTCATACATAACTTGGATAGGATATGAATTTGATATAGTGGAACTTGCTTTATCACGAAGACAAATGTTGCAAACTCAAAATGATACAGTCGATGGTAATTGTGATCTCTGGTATGTTATTGATGCGAATCAATACCAAATGGAACATGATAAGCGATCGTAAGTTCCAAACGAACACATTTAGCCGATGGAGAAAACGGATACGCTCAAATCATAACGCAAAATTGGCTTTCTATTATTATTATTATTACTATTAATAATAATAATAATAATAATAATAATAATAATAATAATAATAATAGTAAAAATGAAAATGAAATGAAATCTTTGAGTTTTACGTCCCACAATTATGCCGGGAAGCTAAAGGAGATGGTCATGATGAGAAATGAGTGAAATGGTGGAATGATGAAAGTGGAAGGAAATGGAATAACACCGAGGAAATCCACGCATACGGTGCAACATTTGTCTTCGTGATAAAACAAATTCCACTGTATCAGATTGATTTTCTATCCAAGTTATGTATGACCATAGTACATAACTTGCAGGGGCTATGGAGAAAAATCATTATATTTCCTATTCGATGACGTTGCGAATCATCAGAGTAAGCATGTTTTTAATCTTTCAACATGTCCTTCCATTTGTGCACGTTTCAATGCGATACTCGTCGAGGAGTTGACTAGCTTCCCTTGTTAGTGCATAAAATACAGGGTGCATAAGAAGTCCCCGTACCCACAGGTTTCAGTATTATAAAAAACAATGTCAATGTAATTTTAGTTGTGGAATTGGTGACAACACTTCCGTAGTCAAAGACAGCATTGTCTGATATCTCTGCGTTCAAGGCCACATGGGTCATTTCAGTTGTGTATCCATGACTGTGTGAATAGTTGGTGGAACAGTTTTGGTGGCATGTTTGTGGGTACACGAACGACTACACACGACAAATAATGATAGAAGCACTAACACCATTGAGAGATCGTTTTGACAAAGGCACACTTGGTAAAGCAACCCTGCTTGTTTGGGAGAAACGTGTCTTTGCTTCAGGATGTGTCAAAACCGGACTATGTAGTTGACGTAAGAAGACGCGTGAGAAAACTTCTGCTGCCGTCGCTCGATCGATTCGATATTTTCAATTAAAACGCTTCGCAAAAGAGCAGTTGAACTTAATATACCACATTCTACAATGTTTGACCAAATTTAAAAAGCCTGCTTTCTCTAATACTTAAAACTAGAGATAAGGGGACTCCATGGACACCCTGTTCATACGAGGTGAGTTCAGAAAAGACCGAACTTCTGCTACAAAATCTGTATTGGTCATTTTACAACATTTTAAGCACTGTCCCCTTCAAAGTAGTTCCTTCTACTGGCAGTACACCGTTCCCAAAGTTTCTTCAATTTTTCGAAAGCCTCCTGGAATGCATTTTCTGGAATGGCGCACAGATCTCCTGTTGCATTGTACTGCATCTTCTCCATGGTTTGAAAAGAATATCCTTTCCAAGTGGTTTTATGATTGGGGAACAGGAAAACAGTTTTAAGGAATTTTTCATTACCATTTGCAATGCAAGCAGTTCCTGACTAATTTCAACATGGTTCTGTTTCTGATCGTCAGTCAATAAATCGTGACATGAATTTTGCACTGACACGACGCATCTGAAGTTCTTCAACCTAAGTTTGATGGCATGGTTCTATGCTCATATCCACTTCGTTAGCAACTTATTGAACAGTTAAACGTCGATTTCCACGAATCACATCACGAACCCTCTTTACATAGTCTTCATCTCTTGAGGTAGAAGGTCGTTCAGGCCTGGGATCTTCCCCGACTGACATTCTGCCCTTTTCAAAACGCTTACATCACTCATAGCATATGTTCGACTCACACAGTCCGCCAAGTATGCATGGCTAAAATTTTTGCCAAATTTGTAGAAAATTTCTCACACATACACAGGTTGTACTTCAAACTTTTCATTGTGACTATGTCATTTAATCCGACAAACAGTTTGTGCACGTGCTCACTTCAGCAGCTGTAGCTTAGCAACAAACGGTCATACGGGAATGCATATTTGTGGATCCAAACGTTTCAGATATCCTCTGATCTTATTGGCCGATACAGATAGAACATCACGAATCATGACTGCATATAGCACAAAGTAAAGATCGAATGCTATTGGTTCTCCTAATCGAGTGCCGGTGGGTGTAGCCGAGCGGTCTGGGGCGATAGGCTGATGATCATGAGGTGAAACCCATTGGGGGTTCAAGTCCCTCTGAAGAGCAAGGGTGTGATTTTAACTGTCCTCGATGTCTCTGTGTTCGTGTCCCTGTCTAGTCTAGTAGTCCTGAAAAGTGGTTGAAGTAAATAATGTCAGGAAGTTAAAAAAATCAAGTGAGCTAGCGCAACATGCTAGTAATGAATATCGTTTTCGGCGTGGGTTCAAACCCGGCCCAAGGGAAATAAGAAAGTCGGTTATAGGAGGCCATTTTGTTTTTGAAATGGTGCACATTGCTTTCAACACCTACTAACCGTATCAGATTCTAGTTTCGATGTTTTTGAAGCCCACGTACATAGTGATGGACAAATTCCCGGGAATCTTCCCGGGAAGATTCCCAAAAATAGGAATATTCCGAGAATTTATGTACAAACACAAATAAAATTGCATTTTGTTCCTATATTATGATTTCAAAATAAAATACCCTTTTTTATCAGAGTATAGGGCTATTCATTATTGTCTCCAAAATCTTTAAAATGTATATTCTGAACAGTATTATGTTATTTTATTATATTTAGAGAGTACGCATATCCTAACTGTATATTCACTTACATATATGTTTTATGCGAGTAAATATATTGGAAAAACATTTTGTATAGAAAAGTCCACATACTTTTACACCGCATACTTTTAAATGTATATGTTAGTGAATTTTCTAAACTTGACCCTAGTAGTGATATTATAAACACAACTATTTAAATGTTATAAAGAAATTCGGTTAGATAACTGCCAGAAAACATACGTAGTCAGTCGAAAAATTCGTAAGGTTGTCAGAGTATGGAAAGTATATATACAGAATGTTAATTTGAAGTACACTGTGCTTTGTTATTAAATCTCTAATTACTATTAACGATGGTTCAGGGTGTATTGATAGTACTTCACTTCTATGTCTACAGAATTTCTAGATTACTTTACAAACTGGTTCGTTTTCACCATTTACAAACTAGTATTTTGCTATTTTGTTGTGCAAATGGAAATGAAAAATAATCTTATTATTAGTTAGTTATATGATAGTCATATGATAGTCATATGATAGTTATATGATAGTTATTAAGTATAGTCAACAAATTTCATTTTGTTAACCTCCAAATTATTTAAAACCTAAAAGTAAATCCTAATAAATGAAAATAAAGTAATTAGTCATATTTTTCTGATAATAAGGAAAATAAAGTAAAGAAATTGAAATTAATTCCTTCAAGAGAGTTTATATACCAGGGAAAACCCAGGAATATTCCCATTTTTTATTTTCCTTCCCACCGGGAATATTCCCACTGCCCATTACTACACGTATACTAACTAACTAACTCTATGGCCTATGGAACCCGGAGGTTCAATGCCGCGTTCACAAAAGTTTTCCACTGATTTCTATCCTTAGCTAACTGCATCCAGTTTCTACTTTGTATTCCAATCTCTGCGAGATCCATCTTAATATTGTTCTCCCATCTACGCTAGGTCTTCCTAATGGTCGTTTTCCGATTGGTCTTCCAGTCAAGACTTTCAAAAGGTTTCTACTTTCTTCCATTCTAGCTACATTTACTACACGTATACTCATGTCCAAAATGATTGTCGCATATATATAACTGACTTCTTGTAAGAATATAATTTGATAATGATTTTGCAGGTTACGTTTAATACTGACACTACATGTAGAATCGGAAAATGTATATTTGTGGTAAATTTCATAGAAAAAGAATTATGAATACGAAAATTAGAATGAGTAAAACAAAATATTGCTAAATGGTCAAGAAAGTTTTATTTTCGTTTTATTGTTCTTATTTACTGCTCTTTTGTCATGAAGTTTTCCACATACATGTCTTTGCCGATTATACACACACTAACATTATAAGAAATACTAGATGAATTCGTTATCAAATTATATTCCTACATCAACATATTTATAGAGATGCGACAATAATTTTGGACATGAGTGTACATAATGAATTCCGTCCCTCATAGCGTCAAAGTTGCATAAGAACGTAAAACAAACTTAATCGATGGGATGCTATTGAAAGTTTGAATCATGTATCTCCATCATCACTCAATCTGCTGATAGAGTGACATACCGATCCACGGAGTGCTTAGTGAAAATTAATTTTCCTTTTTTCCATTTATTTAGATAGTTTTTTGACTTTTGCAAAGTAAGAGTATGCGTAGGTATCCTAAAAAAAAGAGCTTTTCTTTACATACAGAAGTTTCATATTTATTCTTTTACAGAGTACCTGACGACTTTAATGTTTTATAAAAGAATCTTGTTTTATCCTTTGCCTTTATATGAATTGATTTTCGCCGCCAGATTCGTTCTGTAAGTCCAAGACTTCTTTTAAAGGATTAAAGCTTGCTTATTCCTGTGTGAAACATTTGTTGATTAACTTTCATCGCATCGTTTAGAAGATACTTTTCTCCTATTAAAGAAAATTTGCTTTTTCTGTTACTTTCATTCAAACGAATATCTTAAAATACCTTTTCTTTCTTCGTCATTATGAAGATGTTTACTCCACATTTGTTTACCAAAAGGTCAACCGTATTTTGCCGTGTATAACGCCACTCAAATTTTGGGGTCAAATTTGACTTTAAAAAATCGTATTTAAATTTCCATTTTTCAATTATTGTTAAGGAAATTTAGTATTTTATTTCGTTTGTAAGAGATTATGGATAATATTTTTGTGTAAAAGACAATTACTAGATACAAAAACAGATACAAGTAGAATATATTTTATATACTGATAAGAAGTTTACAGTATTTGTGCAAGTTTAAATTTTGTCGCAATCCTTCCCCTGCCAAATCAATGGTCATCGTAGTATATGACATTAGAGGTATTGTATGCAATTTCCTCCCACATGGCCAAATTGTGGGTGAATTCTACTAATGATCAAACTGCGAACGCATTATACTACTCCTTCACTTTCCTGCAACGATACCTACATCGGGTTATTCGGGACAATGCCCTATACTTGTTCACCCAACCACAACAGTATTCCCCCCCCTAAGTGCTCCAATTCCATTACTTGGGGTGCAGGTCATTTGCAGTTGTGAGAACGCCTAGACAGATGCAACCCAACTTACACGAAACTTTTCTAGGCACTGACAGCAGTTGGTAGCACTGAGTCAAGTCTGTATGCAACTTCAATTGTCAGTAGATGAAGCATGAAACATTTATCCATTCTGAGATCAATCTCTCCCTGTTCTGAGCGTGTTGTCCAATGAACATCATATGTTAATCTCAACATTGCTGTGTATGTAATGTGTTATTTCATTATATACTGTAATTCAAACAAATAAAAACACTGATCACACATGAATCAGAAAATGCTTGAAAGTAGAAGAGAATATCAAATCTAGAACAACTGCTGGAAATAAGTTTGTAAATCACTGTCTCTATTGACAGACCTTCTTCAATTCTCCTTATTCCAACATCTTTTTCTTTCTAGGGAAGAGAAGATCTTGCTTGTCACACTGATTATGAATTGAAATTGAAATTGAAACTGAAACAGGAACACTAGAAAAAAAAGTTACATCCTGGCCGGGATTCGAACCCGGGTCTATCGAATAGCAGTTGAATGCGCTAAATACTCACCTACTGCGCCACCTAACCTTCCACCAAAACTAATACCTAGTTAAAATCGTTTAATGGAAAAATATAAATAAGATACTCAAATATAACAAAAACGAAAAAATATAAACAAAATATAAATAAATATATAAATAAGAAAATATAAGCAAATTGTGTGTCTTAATGACTTACTCGAGATTTCCTTGTTTAACTCAAAAACAAGTTATATAGACGTTGCTCAATGAGGAAAATATCACGAAATGTTCTTGAGGCTACGTCATTGGCACAGCCGTAACTTCTGGGGGGGCAACTGCCCCTCCCAGAGAAGCTCTCCGCCGTTCGAATGGGCCCATTTTGAGACAAAATTTTCTTACTCCATATACGATAGGAATATGAAATTAGAAATGAAGCATCAAAAAGGGTCACTACATTACATAAACAAAACAGCACACAAAAGGTAAATAGAACAAAAAAGAGTCGTGGACCCATTTCAGTGATATTTATTGGTATGGCTTTGTGATTTATCAATATTGTCATCCTAATAATTTTGTCCTGTGTGGAATGGGCCCAGGGAGTAACTAACGGAACCACAGACCTTGCCTTTTGGGAGGTCCCACAGGCTCCTGGAGGCCCATAAAGATTAAGAGAAAGTTGGAAAGAGGGAGCCCAATAATTAGAAGAACAACTTTTTCTAGGGGGCCCAAATAAGCTTATTAATTCTTGGCCCCTCCTCCAGAAAAGAATCTAAGTTACGGCGCTGGTCACTGGTTGCAGGGATGGTAACGATTTACATTACATTTCGTCTTTACCATAACTTCTAATTTCCAAAGAAGAAAAGACGACAGAAATTATTTTCACATTCTTTGAATTGTATCAACTGTGTAGAAATAGACAGTTCTATTAGTTTATATCCCATAACTACTAGTTTATTTTCTTATATTCATATGAGGAGTTTGTGGCAAATTGAACCGGTAGCACTAGCCGAGTGCTCTCGGGCGTTCGGCTTCTGATCATGGGGCGCAATACACTAGGGGTTCGAATTCCTCTGAAGAGCAAGGTCGGACTTTTAACTGTCCTCAGTATTTCTGTGTTCCTGTAGTGTTTGGAATACGTCGAAAGGACATGAGGTGCCAGTGGCGAACAATACTTCGGTTGGGTCGATTTATTTGAAAAAAAAATGTGAAAGCAGGAAACTCCTATTGCAGCTACTTGGGATCAAATCCCTTCGTGGTAATTAGTAATTTTTTGAATGGGAAGATAATGTTTGTGTAATTGGTATTGTAATTATGTTATTCCTCTATTATTATTATTATTATTATTATTATTATTATTATTATTATTATTATTATTATTATTATTATTATTATTATTATTATTACCTCAATGGAAAGAAAAAATAACATAGTCGAAGGTATTCATAGGAACATAAAAGATATAAAGTATGCCAGATGTTTCTTAGGTGTATACATGAACGCAATAATATTATTACGTTTATGGATTTGCAGATAGAATTATCATTTTATGACAACAGGAAATGGAATATAAATATTTGTTAGCTGATAACAGTAATGCATTTTGTTTCGCCCTTCTTCTAAGTAGAAAGGTGAGGTGACATCTTAAATAGGATCATTCTCGTGACTAGAGCTGTAAGTTCGATCACTATTAGCAATTTGTGCGCAACTAGGAACAATTCCTTAGAACTCATTTTTGGCCCATACTACAGCAGTAAGGACGTGTTTAGCCCTTATGTGTTCCTCAATTCTTGTCCAAACACGTTACTTGCCAGACAGTTACGAACGAGGGTTGATACGGATGACGTAATTTTGTGTTGTTGGCATTTCACCTGTAAAGAGAGTCGTCTCAACTCTTATGCTGTTTGAACTGAATATTTTTCATGTTAGTATACATCAGAAGTATCACTTTTGTAGATTATAAACATTTTCTGAATTGCCATAGACGGAATCGAACTCGCGTTTCCAACATTATGAAACTAACGCTGAAGCAACTACTCTAAGACATCACTGTTCTGGGAGAAGGAAAAAATGGAGCTGCAGTGAATTCAGTACTCACGCACTTTTACGATTCCAGTGTAATAACGCTGAAATTTTGTGTTTTCAGTAATGATAAAATAGTAAAGTAGAAAGAATAGTTCAGAGAAGTCAACTTTAAATTAAGAACACATATGCACGGAGGCGCTGCCGTATGCTCTCGCCTCGGGCCCTGATTTTTCACGGCACGGCATTGGACAGATAATTATATTGATTGGAATCTGGTGTTTCAGAGTACTGGGTTATTTTTTTAAGAGTCAACTAATTTAACAAACCTTCCTCTGTACCTTGTTTCCTATTTTGACGTGTTTTACTCACTTTTACAGATTTCCCACTAACTTTTTAAAAACAGGGACAGGAATACAGAAACATTGAGGACAGTAAAATTACAAACACTATTCGCCCGTACTTCCCTTGCTTGAAGTAAAACAATAAAATATGATCAACATGCAATTTTTGGTCTTCCCTTTTCAATGTGGTGTCAAATCAAGAGTTGGAGTGGGTCAGTGGGTCAAATAGATCGAGTTTTCTGAGTTTGTCAGTAGATCGTGGGTCAACAATATGTGACCTACTGCGACCCATCATCCACCGTGACCCGCTGCGACGCACCACCCACCGTGACCCGCCACTCACCATGACGCACTCTGACCTACCGACCCTCTCTGCTCACTGCATTTTAGACAGCATCTTCTGAACGCGACAAAACGCCATTGAACCACAAAATTACTCCCCCATAATATGTTAAATCGCCTAGTGTGATTTGTTTACATTAAGGCGAGTCTAAAAAAAACGCTAAAGTAAGTACCAAAAAATACCACGGAAGGGGCTCGAACCACCAACCTTACGATTACGGGGCGGGTGTTCTTGCGACTTTGCCACGGAGGCGATGAAGGAGACGTCGCTTGTACAGGGATAAATCGTTGAGATTTTTTTAATTTGGTCAATCAGAGTGCTCCTTTAACCCTGTATATGAGACGATAACTGTTTGGGATAAGATAAAATGCGTTCGCCATGCAATTTTATAACAAAAAGACACATGTCTATTTACTTTATTTAATAGTTTCCATACTCACTTTCTAATGATCGAGGCCAGTTGCCATCTAAATTCATACAATTATCGCACTCAAGATTTTTCACTTCATGATGTTGAGTCAGAGGTTATTCTTAACCCCCGGTGCTTATTTTAGGAACAATTCATCAGGAAAAATAATATATAATAATAACCGCATGCACATGACTGGCGATAGTTCGTATTGGTCCCTTCGCGATTCTCCGCGACGAATCCAAGGAGTGCGGACCAAAACGAAGTCCTCACTGCTGCGCGGTAGTAACTTCTGCACCTCGATGCGAGATATCTGTTTTGACTCGACGAAACCTTGCAGCCAGTGGGACTCCAGTGGGACTCCAGCGGGAATCCTTCTACTCGTCGCTATATTGACGATCGACGTTTACCCGCAAGTGGGCCACTAGGTGTTGGCGACGTTTACGGCATGGGGTAGGTCCATGTCTCATATAGCCTCGCTGCTGAAAGAGACGTTAAACTGAAAATCAACTCAACTCAACAAAAAATACAGTGCTTCGCATCATATATCCATATATGCTTACCATACACTTTATAATAATTGCTGAAGCTGGTTTATTATATGGAGCGCTTAGAGCACAGGGCAGTCAACCCATTAAGTTGAGAGAAAAATAGACATAAAATTTATAATGTAAGTTCCTGTATGTTGGTCTACGTACCTTGATTTGGGACTTTCAAATTTCATCCGTTTCTCCACTAAAAGTATCGATAATTCAACAAGGAAATAATTAGACCATGATAATTTAATTGAAATTCATCGTAATTTTACCCATTACAAACACTTTACCATTTTATATCGTAAAAGTCAGATCCATCATTATTGTAACAGAGCGGTGCTTGAGCGATTGACCGTAGAAATTCAAACTAAGATTAGTTAGAATTTGGCAAAAAAGAAAAGAGGCCGTGGATCATGTGTTAGAGTTGATGACGATGTGTTTTGGTGGGTCAGTGGTTCATGGTGGGTAGTGGGTCGTAGTGGGTCATGGTGGGTAGAGGGTCAGAGTGGGTCACGGTGGGTGGTTGGTTAAGTTTTCATTAACTCACGCCGTCTCTGATCAAAGCTGTAAAACCAAACCAAACAAAGAGCAATATTAATAACGCAAAACGCTCAACATTCTAGCTATTCATGACATAACTATTGCATGATCCGAATAACTAGTATATCTATAAACTATCATTTGTCATATTTTATCGAATTATGTCATGACTTTTCTGACAACCTGATACTTTAAATGTTGTTAATACGCAAAGTTCATTGATCTCATCACTTATTCACTTACTCTCTTATGATCATCACAACCTTTAGGGTACTTCCCGTAGATATAGAAAGGTGAAATGTAGTATTCAGGCTTCGTGTAGCGTGCAAGTAAACAAATGAAAAGCAACAGGATAATATTACCCTCCCCTAAACCCCATAAAGTGGAGTGTGTTGATTATTCAACAAGAAGACTTGAAATCCAATACCTTCCATTTAAGAAAACAGTGATTGCCACGACGCAAGGCCGTATCTTGTGGGGGCAGGGGCCGCTGCCCCCTCCCAGGGAAGCTCCCCGCCGTTCGAGGGGTTCCCATTTTAAGACATAATTGTCTTACTCCATATACTATACGTAAATGAAATTATAGGTGAAACATCAAACAGGTTCACTACGTTACATAAATTGAACAGCACACAAAAGGTAATTAAAACAATAATGAGTCGTGTGCCCATTTCAGTAAAAAATGTCTACTATTAGGGGCACTAGAAATAATATATGTATTCGTATATTATTGTCCGATTTGTCAATATTTATTTATTTATTTATTTATTGTCCTTCAACAGAGAATAGAATCTCCAATTACAGAAGGTACATAATATAGATAGTTCATATAATATAATATTATACATAATAGTAAATATAATGATACTGACAAAATTCCTGTAGATATCTGACAACGACAATAGTAACTATCGTAAGAGTATAAACTGTTAAAAGTGAAGAGTATTACAAATGAAGAAACCATTAAAAGTCAAATAATTGCTTTACACATGCATATGCAAATACATGTATTCACATTCTAATACAATATATTTTTCAACTTCTTTGTATACAGAAACAGGGGTAATGCTAAATCTAGATCTATGTTTAATACTGATATGCTATTAAACCTACTGCACATTCTATATAATGGTGAGTCTTTATACATTTCAGTTCTTGGAACATCTACAGTCAACAGATGCCGCTTGCGTAGATAGCCTGGTCTAGCATTGAGTCCAATTTTTTGTAAGAAATTACTATTGTCAACATAAGAATTCATAATTGTATAGAGAAATAATTGTTGAAGAAACTCACGTCTGTTACTCAAACTAACATAGTTAAATTTATCTAGGTTTTATACGATATTTTGTTTCTTATAGCGGAAGCTCCCATTGTTTTAAAATAGAGATATCTTAGGAATTTCTTTTGAATACTTTCTATTTTCTCTTGAAGAGATTTATAATATAGAGCCCAAACAACGCATGTATATTCTATTTTGGCCTGATCCAAGCTATTATACACCATAGAAATAGCTACAACATCATTTAAATTTCTGGTGTTCCGTATAATGAAACCAAGCTGTCTATAGGCTTAAAGAACCACTTCAGTGATATGGTTATCAAATGATAAATCACGTGTAATTTTTACCCCTAAATCTTTACATGTGGTAATTTCTTCCATGTTTTCACCATTAAGAGTATATGAATAACAATTAATACGCTCTTTCGCTTTTGACATTATCATAAATGCACATTTTTTAATATTAAGGTTAAGCTTATTTTCTACACTGCATTTATATACTAAATCAAGATCTTCTTGCAGTTTTATTGTATCTGTAATACACCTTACTTCTTTATATAATTTTACATCGTCTGCATACATAAGTTATTTGGAGTGTTTTATTGAGAACTGTAAGTCATTAATATACAATAGAAAAAATAATGGACCCAGATGTTATCCTTGAGGTACTCCCGAGGTAGCTACGTATTCTAATGATTTCGATTGTTTGTATTGAACAAAATATTTCCTTCTAGATAAGTATGATTTAATTAAATTCAAAAAAGGTTGAGTTAATTCATATGATGATAATTTATTTAAAAGTATGTTCTGATTTATTTAGTCATAAGCTTTACTAAAACCCAAGTAAGTCGTGTGTGTACTAGTTTTATTTGAAAATGAACTGTGTATATCTTGAATGAAATTAATTAACTTTGTAGTTGTAGATCGACCAGGGTAAAATCCATGTTGATTGACATCTATAAAGCATTTTACATAATTAAAAATTCTGCTATATAGGATATGTTCCAAAACCTTAGCCGGAGCGCAAATTACAGCAACTGGACTGTAGCTTTCAATATTGCACGTATCACCCGACATAAATATTGGGCAAATTCGTGTTATTTTCCAGTCTTGAAGAAATACTTGAGTCCTTATTATAAGATTAAAGATTGTAAATAGCGGTCGCATTAAGATATTCGAACATGCTTTTAGCAAATATGGAGGTATTCCATCTGGACCACATGAGCGTTTTGGTTTCAGTTTTCTTATAGCACTTTTATACTCAACATCAGTAATTAAGCCTAATGATAACGAGTTCGGTGACAAAGGTAGAATATTTTCGTGATGTGTATGTTGTACAGAGCTATTTGTGTATAAAGATTGAAAATATCTAGCAAATCCTTCCGCTATATCACTTGTAGTTTCAAGAGGAACATCTTGAAACTTCATTGAATAGTTCATTACATTACGGTTTACTTTTTCATTATTTAAGAAGTTCCAGAAAGATTTTGGATCAGATTTTATATTATTTTCTATTTCTCGTAAATAATTTGAGTATGATTTACTAATCATAGTTTTTACTTTTTTCCTTGTTTGCCTAAATAATTCCTTATATTCCTCCGCTATCGCAATATGTTTCCGATAGTAATCTTTTAATTTTAGCATCTTAATGATTTCTTTAGTAAACCAACATGGATATCTTCTACTTGTTCTTTTTCGTATTTTCGGAACCGTACTAGTAAAAACCTCATTAATTTTATTATAAAATATGCTAATAGCTAGTTCTACACAATCTGCAACATACAAGGCAGACCAATTCGTATCACGCTATTCTTGACCCTACTAACATTACTTTTTTGTACTTATTAATATTCTTAGAGCAGGATGTTGCTTGTCTTCAGATACCATCGGCATTAATTCTCTAGTTACTACAGTATTTAAAATATTAGTTGAAACTAAATCAAGCGTTTTGTTATTGCTATTCTTAATGTCATTCAAGGTGGATAGATTATATAGATTATATATTGTCCTCTTAATTAATTTGTCGTGTATGGAACGGGCCCAGAGACTTAACAAACGACCTCACAGAACTTGCTGTGCGGGATGGCCCACGCCTCTGGGGGCCAATAGAGAGTAAGAGAATGGTGGAAAGATGGGACCCAAGAATTAGGAAAATGACTTTTTGTGAGGGGCGCAAATACGCGTATTAATGCTTGCATCCTCCCCAGAAAAATCTAAGTTACGGCGCTAGCACGACGGGATTCGAACCCTTGTCTCTGCCGTACGAGTTTCATAATTTGCCAATCTACCACAAATTCCTCATACAAAGATAAAACAATAAACTAGTAGTTACGGAAGATAAAAATATAACTTTCTTTTTCTACACATGTTGATGCAATTCATAGAATGCGAAAATAATGTCTGTCGTAGGTACGTAGCCAAAGGGTGGATCCGGTTTTTTGGACACCTCCTCCTTCGAGACCAGAAATGAAAATATTAAGCAAAGATGAAACAAAGAGAAACGAGAAAAAGAAGAATCAATGTTAAGAATATAAAGCTACAGCAATCGTTTGGTTACTCTTTCTTGTGAGGAGCTTTGTGTAAGGGAAACAGGGGGGGAGTCAAACTAAAAATGGATATTATTGTAACGGAGCATTCTGAATTCCATCTAGCTCCATGTTAATCTTATGGACTACAAATGACAATCAGATAGACTCTCAGGTAGAACTTAAGAAATACCAATAGTCCCCAATAATATGATCCTGGCAACAAAGATTCCAGTGACACTTGTTAAAGAAATTTTCAATTTTGCGGCAACACTAATCCATTTCGCGGCAAGATTTTTTCACTGCCGAAAGAGATCTCGTTGCTATTCTTAACGGCATTAAACGAAGACAAGAAAAAAAGAAGAAAAGACTAGAAGAACCGAGTTCGAAAGCCCTTGGAAGACTATATCTTTTTCAATTTTGTTTATATCCTTTTACTCGAGATTTTTCATAGCTTCTTACAAAAATACTTACTGACATACCCTCATATTATTGCCCAAATAAACCAATATGGGTACATTGTCAGTAAAATAGTTTAGATTGATCGAGCCTCTTATGGGTAACCATAATATTTCATGTCACGCCCCCTCGCATTAAAAAATGCTGGCTAAACGAACCAAAATATTTTACCAGTAAAATAGTTTAGAATGACCCAGCCTCTGGTGTAATAACCTCAATATTTCGTCACGGACCCCCGCTACTACGATATCCTGGTTATGTGCCTGTATTCCGACTTGCATTTTCGCGGATCAAAGAATTTCAGATATCCTCTGATCTTATTAGCCGATACAGATAGAACATCAAAAGTCATGATCTTCATATAGTTTAAATTAAGGCTAACTGCTGTCGCCCTCGTGGCCGAGCGTTCTAGAGCAAAATTCAAGTAACGAAAATAGTTTTTGGCGTCGGTTCAAACCTTGCCCAAGGATGTTTAAATTTTCATAACACTTTTTCGATTAGAATAGAATTGAAAATAATACTCAAAAACGTGATTTACCGATTATTTTTTCAAATTTTCATAACACTTTTTTCATTAAAATAACCTTGCAGTTTTACTATACGGATCCATAGTAAAAGTAATATTATTATTATCATAATAATAATAATTAATAATAATAATAATTAATAATAATAATAATAGTAGTAGTAGCAGTAGTAGCAGTAGTAGCAAGAACGGGTTAGAAGCTCCGTAGGGGTTGGTTAGGTTTTGTTCTCTTGCTCAAATTTTTCTGTACATTTTACATGACCAACTTCAAACAGCTGGCTAGGGTAGCGCGCGAATACTGAAACTCTTGGGATCGGCGTAAATGTTGTCGGCTCTTCTTTGGAAATTAGAAGTTACGATGAGGAAGAATAGTAGTAATGTAAATCGGGAGCAGTTAAAAACGGTGAGGTAGTTTTAACTTGGAGAACGTTTCGGGATATTTTGTTTTTACGTTAAAGAACGAAATCTCGGGTAAGTCACTGTGACACTCATAAGGAACGTCTTCTCATACGAACATTAGTATTTTGTATAGTCTTACATGCAACGATTTTAACTAGCAAAAAGTTTAGATAAAAGGTTAAATGACGCGGTAGGTAAGTGGTTAGCACATTGAACTTCTGTTCGGCGGGTCCGGGTTCGAATCCCAGCCATGTTGAAGCTTTTTCAAAGTTGTCAATTTCAATTTCAATACATACTCAGTGTGACAAGAAATATCTTTCCTCCAGAAAGAAAATGATGTTGGAATGAGTAGAATTGTCATTGCCTCTCAATGAAAGCAATCATTTACAAACTTATTTTCGGCAGTTGTACTAGATTTGATATTTTCAGCTACTTTCAAGGATTTCCTGATAAATGCGTGGTCAGTATTTTTGTTTCTCTAAACATACAGTAT
The DNA here is from genome assembly GCF_964235325.1 of Thermobia domestica. NCBI lineage: Eukaryota > Metazoa > Arthropoda > Insecta > Zygentoma > Lepismatidae > Thermobia > Thermobia domestica. The sequence goes on along the minus strand of NC_137456.1, from coordinate 243,475,413 downwards.
ATAAAGAAATAATACATTACATACACAGTAATATAGAGTTAATATATGGTGTTCTTTGGAAAACACGATCTGAACCATAGAGATTCATTTTAGAATGGAGAACTGTTTCCTTACTCACCTACTTTACAATTTTACCTGGATAAACACCTGGATCAGGTCTACCAACTGCTGTCAGTGCCGAGAAAACTTACGTCTAAGTTGGGTTGCACCTGTATAGGCGTTCTCACAACTGCAAATGACCTGGACCTCAAGTAATGGAATTAGAGTTCTCAGGGGAGATACTTTTGTGGTTGGTTGTATATGATGCATTCATTCTTCATGATAACGTGACAGGCCATATGGCAATTTTCTAGCATGATGAAGAGGGGGAATACTCGAGCACCCACTATATTCACCACACTTATCACCTTATGATTTTGACCTCATATGAAAACTAAGATTGTGTCTAAAAGATATAAGCGCGCATTCATAGTATGTTTATTTCCGGATCTAGTGTGCCTAGTGTACCCTTAAAGATCTGAGTTCACAAGTCAGTGAGTGCATATTGCCTAGTGTGCGAGGATGTACAGCCACCAGCAAAAGTATCTCATCCTAAGTGCACTAATTCCATTACTTGGGGTTCAGGTCATTTGCAGCTGTGAGAACTCCTGGACAGATGCAACCCAACTTACACGAAAATTTTCTCGACACTGACAGCAGTTGCTGCCCTGATCCAGGTGTTTATGAAGCTAAAATTGTAAAGTAGGTGATTAACGTAACAGTTCTTCATTCTCAGAAGAATCTATTGGGTCAGAGCGTGTTTTCCATTGAACACCATATATTATTCAAAATATTGCTGGGTATGTAATGTATCATTTTTTTATGTACTGTATGTTCATAGAAATAAAATTACTGTCCACGCATGAATCAGAAAATGATTGAGAGTAGATGAAAATATTAAAAATAGAACAACTGCTGGAAATAAGTTTGTAAATGATTACCTTCATTGACAAACATTCTCCAGTTCTCCTCATTCCAACATCCTTTTCTTTCTGGAGAGGAAAAGAACTTGCTTGTCACACTGAGTATGCAATGAAATTGAAATTAAAACTTTTGAAAAAGTTTCAATCTGTCAGAGATTTGAACCCAGGTCCGCCGAATAGAAGTGCAATACGCGAACCACTTAATTACTGCGTCACTTCATCTTCCACTCCAACTATTAGCTAGTTAAAATCGTTGCATGTAAAATCATACACAAAATACTAATGCTCGTATAATGAGACGTCCCTTATGTAAGTATCACAATGACTTACTCGATATTTCCTTCTTTAACTTAAAAACAAGTTACATAGATCTTCGTCAATGAGGAAAATAGAAAACGTTCTTCAAGTTGAGGCTATCTCATCTCTTTTAACAATGGTCCTGATTTACATTACTATTCTTGCTCACCTTAACTTGTAATTTCCAAAGAAGAAAATATTGCAGACATTATTTTCTCATTCTTTGAATTGTATCAACACGCGTAGACATAGAAAGTTTTATTTTTAAATTCCATAACTACTAGTTTATTTTCTTGTGTTTGTATGAGAAATTTGTGGTAGAGTGGTATAGTATGGAATTTGTATGGCCGAAGCTCTGTTTCGAATCTCGTCATGGTAATTATTTTTCTTTATGGAACGTATTGTTTACGTAATTGGTGATTGTAATTATGTTATTCCTGTGTTATTATTATTATTACTATTATTGGAAAGTTTAAACTTGGTTACATATTTTATATTTTATGAAGTTTTCGATTGAATTTTAAGTCTTTTTTGGTATGGAACGTATGTTTAACGTATCTAAAATGGTAAATTGCTTAAAACATTAATATTTCTTTCAGTAGTAGTAGAAACTTACAACCAACTGCTGGGAAACAATAACGTTTGTGTATTATCAGTGGTATTTTTGACCCATACTAACGATATGTGTTACGTATTCATCAATTGTTCGCAATACACGTTACATTTCCAGAGAGTACGAATCAAGGTTGGTGCGGCTGACTTTATCATATAGTTGTGTTCCGAGGTTCACTTTTCTCTCGCGAGTGCACTGAAAAAAGTCATATCAACTATGCGACTGACAGAAACTGAATATTTTCCATGTTATCATACATGGGAAGTATCAATATTACAAATGAAAAATTTCCTTTAATTACCCAACGGGAATATAACCAAGGACCACCGTGATATGAACTCAACGCATATCCCACTACTCTAACACATCGCTGTCAATTAACAGGGGAAAAACATGGTGTTAAGTGTCTTTAGGAAATCGTACACTTTTACAATTCCGATGTAGTAAAATTCTTGTTTACGTCATAATAAAATAGAAAGTATTATGTAGAATCAATAGTCAAGAGAATTCAAATAGAAATTGTCAAAGTAAATTGTTGAAAATGAATCACAGAAGTAGTGTTAGTGGATGCTGTTGGAGCATTTAGATATGGAGAACTTTAAAGCCCTGTTTGAGCATCGAGGCTAAATGTTACGTGAAACTACAGTTTCAATATATCTCTTTGGAAATGAAATCTTAAAGTTTTACGTCTCACGCTTATGCAATCTAGGCTAAAGTAACAGGGATATATATATATATATATATATATATATATATATATATATATATATATATATATATATATATATATATATATTACTCGATATTGCGGAAATCAAAACCTCGAAAGCGTTGGCCTACGAACACGTGATGTGTTTTCGTACGTACTTTATATATATATATATTTTCTTTTTATTACGTTATTTCGTACGGACGTTTTATTTTTGTAAAATGTAGAAAAATAAAACTGATAATATAAACAACCTGAAACCCAAGCTACCCCATGCCGAAAGCATCGGTGGAACAGCGATTGGCAACTAGCGACCTCTCGGCAAAAATTGGATGCCCTGTAGCGACGATCTGCTGTGGCTCCACTTCTGTTTTGGAAATTATACCACCAGCGGCAGAGGCGCGACGAAATACCATTAAATCACAAAATTACTCACCAAAGTGTTAAATAGCCTCTATGCGTGATTTGTTTACATTAAAGTGAGTCTTAAAAACACTAAAAAAGTACTCCGGAGTGGGCGCGAGCCATAACCGGTTAACCGGTTAAACCAATTAGCCGATTAACCAAAGTTTTGAACATTTCTAGTGGATAGACTGTAGTTAGTCTTTCTATTGTATATTGTTGTTTTGAACCCATCGGACAAATTGAGCAGTTGAGTATCATGTTGCGGGCAACAATTAAGAGAATGAAAGCAGTGTCCTTTCAGAAATCACTTTTTCAAACACGTGTCAATGTTTTTGTAAAAGTTAAATACCAAAAACTGACATTTAATAGTTATTTCATAATGTTAAAGTTGTTCATATGAATTTAAAACTTCATTGAATTTATACAGGAAAGTGACAAATTTGAAAATACCCTTGTTTTAACATTTTATTTCATAATGGACATCATTAAAACAAATGTTATTTATTTCAAAACTATTTTAAGTTTTCTTTAGTTGTAAAAGACAATGGCTTGAGTTTCAGGTTGTTTACATTAAGGAGCTCTTTGATTTGCCAAATTGAAATAAAACCCTCAACGATTTATCCCTCTACGCGCGACGTCTTCTTCATCGTCTCCGTAGCGAAGTAGGAAAAACATCCGCTTACTGATCATAGGGTTGATGGTTCGCTCCCACTTTGGAGCACTTTTTTAGTGTTTTTAAGACTCACTTTAATGTAAACATATCACTCATATAGGTGATTTAATATATTTGAGTGAGAATTTTTGTGGTTCATTCGTGTTTTATCGCTCTGGTGGAACGCTGGTGATATAATTTCCAAATCGGAAGAGGGCCACAGCGATCATCGCTGCAGGGCATCCAATTTTTGCCGAGAGTCGCTAGTTGCCCATCGCTGGTCCACCAATGCTTTCGGCATGTAGTAGCTTGAGTTTCAGGTTGTTTACATTATAAGTTTTCTTTTTCTACATTTCACAAGAACAAAATATCCATACAAAATAACATAATAAACAGAAAATATGTATAAATAGTACGTTTGAGTGCGTGCCACATCACGTCTTTGTAGGCCAATGGTTTGAGATTTTTATTTCCCCAATATCAAGTAGACTGGATGGAACGTTGAACTCGACAGTCTGCAATGAATATTAATGGCTTCTGAAAGAATATAATTATAAAGAAATACCCGAGGAGATATATATAAAAGTCTCCTTTAACCTTGCTGGCATAACCGTGAGATGTAAAATTTAAAGATTTCATTTCATTTCATTTTCGAAGGGATATATTTAAACTATAGTGTCACATAACATTTAGCCTCGATGCTCAAGCAGGACGTTAAACTTTTTCATATCTATTTCAACAATTTACTTTGACAATTTAGATTTGAGTTCTTTTGACTATTGTTTCTGCATAACACTTTCTATTTTATTATGATCGAAAAAGAGTTTTACAACATTGGAATTGTAAGAGTGTGCAATTTGCAGAAGTCATTTCACGCGAAGTTTTTCATGCTTAGCCAATCTTTTTTCTTTTTTAAAATTCGCGCCAACCGTGGTATGGTTAGTCAATGACAACTCAAGTCCTTTCGACTTATTCCAAACACGACAGGGACACGAACACAGAAATATCGAGGACAGTTAAAATCCCAGCCTTGCTCTTCAGAGTGATTTGAACCCCCAATGGGCTTCACCTCACAATTGTCAGTAATTTGCCACAAAGTCCTTATACAAAGATAGGAAAATAAACTAGTAGTTACGAAAAATACAAACAGAACTTTCTGTTTTCTACACATGTTGATACAATTCAAAGAATGAAAAAATAATGTCTGCAATATTTTCTTCTTTGGAAATCACAAGTTAGAGTGAAGAACCATAGTAATGTTAATCGGGACCATCGTTAAAAACGAAGAGGTATCCTCAACTTGAAGAACGTTTTCTGATATTTTCCTCATTGACGAAGATCTATATAACTTGTTTTTGAGTTAGAAAAGGAAATCTCGAGTAAGTCATTGTGATACTCACATAGGGAACGTCTCCTTATACGAGCATTAGCATTTTGCGTATGGTCTTACATGCAACAATTTTAACTAGCTAACAGTTTGAGTGGAAGCTGATGTGACACGGTAGATAAGTGGTTAGCGCATTGGACTTCTATTCAGCCGACCCGGGTTCAAATCTCTACCATGTTGAAACTTTTTCAAATGTTTCAATTTCAATGCATACTCAGAGTGACAAGCAAGATCTTATCTTCTCCAGGAAGAAAACGATGTTGGAATGAGGAGAATGGGAGAAGGTCTGTGAACGGAAACAATGATTTAAAAACTTATTTCCAGAAGTTGTTCTAGATTTGATAATTCCACTTACTTCGAAGAATTTTCTGATTCGTGCGTGGTCAGTGTTTTCATTTCTTTGAACATACAATATATAATGAAATAATACATTACATACACAGCAATATTGAAATAAATATATGGTGTTTATTAGACAACACGATCCGAACTACAGAGATTCATCTCAGAATGAAGAAGTGTTTCGTGCGTCATTTACTTACAATTTTACTTGTATATAGACCTGACTCAGTGCTACCAACTCCTGTCAGTGCAGATAAAAGTTACGTGTAGGTTCGGTTGTAATCGCCGAGGCGTTTTACAAACTGTACATATATATATATATATATATATATATATATATATATATATATATATATATATATATATGGGCCCCAAGTAATGGAATTAGAGCACTTAGAGACGAGATACTTTTGCTGGTGGTTGTACAAGTATTTCAATGTGTGCAACAAATAAGGCTGAAAGGAACATTGTAGTACGCGTCCTTGTCACTGTTTTATTTTGACCTCGTAAATGTTGTGTGATCGAATATTTTGTTCAATATTTCTGCTGATTTAGGGATCGTCGACAAATATTTTCCATAACTTAGGTAATAAATCATGGCTGCAACATGGGAGCTAGAGCAATCTGTTCGCAATCTGTTTGCACAGTCGGAACAATACCTAATGAAGGTTTTCTAACCTTCTGTATTTGGCTTTAGATGAAGCATTTGTATGTCTTGCTTTACGTAGGTCTTGAATACATTGTCCTTTTCAATATCTTGTTATCTTTAACATACTGCATATTAATGTCACCTCTTTCATCCATAATTTGAGCCAAATGACATATTGCCTGTTTATATTGGGAGGAAACATAAAACAATCCTTTCATATATTTTTTGGTCATTCGAGGAAAATCGTCAAGATCCTGTGAAGAAATAATTGTAAACTGAAGTTTTCTTGTTGACAATTTCTTCTGTTCAACAAAGCCTGCAAAGGTGGTTTCGTTTCCTGAAGTTTTCGTAGATTTCATGATTGTGGTGATTCTGGACTGGTTTTGATCTGATGTCACACGTATGGAGAATTTATTGCTTAGAGAACTAGCAATTCTATAATACGGGCCGATACGAGCTACATTCCATTGTCAAATATTTTATTTAACGGACGATACTTTTCTTTCAGCATTCAATGTGTAACTTCAGCTGCCCAACAAATTCTTGTAACAAACCTAGTTCAAACCTAGTACCTAGTCATTTGCTTCTGTAGTGTAGTGTGCTTCTGTAATATGATTTTTTGCCTTTAAATGGATATTTCATAACTGTTGTTCTCATAATCTTTGCCCTCAGTGAATCTAGCACTTCAGGTGTGATTTCTAATTTATTCAGATAGCAAGTATGCTAAAGCTACATCAATAGCGGTTCTTCTTGCATTTGTTCTCTTATAGGTGCGGTACGGTTGGTATTGGCTAATTTTCTCTATGGCGTACCCGTGATACAATTTTGAAAAAAAATATATGTGATTGTAATGTTAAAATGAGTCTAAAATATATTTTTCATAATTGTGCTCGCAGATCATTATAGGTCAATAGGGGCTCAAAATATTGAATCGAATTTTTTAAGAGAAGAAAATGGTCGGGGGGAGCTGTTAATTTTTTCAGACAAAGCCTATACATACAGCCAAGTTTGAACCAAATCAATCGAGCCACTCTTGAGAAATAATCCCACTTTTCCGATTTTGCGCTATTTCTCATGAACCAATGAGAGTTGAGATTTGAAACGTGAGAGATTAATGTATCTTGAGGGTACCTACAAACCACCCACTTGTCGTCCCAAGATTCACCTGGGGCCATTTCACTATCCAGCCACGCCCTTTAACGCGAACCTAAATAGCCAAGTAAATGCTGTCAGGATTCGTGTTAGGTGGTGGTAGTACAGACTAAACAGTATGAAGGTTTGTAATTACAATATTTAAACTCCCTTCATTTGTTTGTTTTAGATACAGTGGGGTACAAATGAGAATACATTAACTATTGTAGGGTTGCATAATGCACTTAAGACTACATTTTAGATATTCAACCTCCTGCAGCGAATCAAGTTTATCAATGTGTTTGTTGCCTTTACTATAGAGATGAAACTGTCTCTAGGTTGGCCTTGAGAATAATTGTTATATTATACACAGGATTGATAAATTATTCGCCCATTGTTTTTATAATTTCAAAAGCATTATGAATAATAAATCAGGTTAGCACAACGTATGGTTTTTTAATACTTTTTAAAATCCAAAATAAAAATGACAAATTTATCGCAGATTATTCCATCTAACATGATTGCAGTTACAGAAAACAATTATTAATTTGTTGCTTTCGTTTTTCGTTTGAATAGTTATCTAAACATACGAAAGAAAATAATATCTGGTACTTAAATAAATCTCTTAAATTATTTCTTAGTATGCTTTTCCATGTTCATTCTTGTCAATGCTGTAACGATTCTCGTATTTTCAACAAGTTGTTGTCATATTCGCTCTCTTTCAGATCATTCTTCGAAATTCCGTTTTCTTTTCCGAAATTAATAACTTTCTTCATTGCAAGGGCATCCACATGTGTTTACATCTCATTTGAAAAATCTGGATATGAATTTACAAAGTCTTCCTTAAATACATAGAACAATAATATAAATTGTACCACTTGTTTACAGAACAATATTATACATGAAAGCTGCTATACAATTAAAACTTAACAAATTATTATGTTACACTTGTGGTAGCCCATTCGTAAAGAAAGTTGTATTTCATTCAGCAACGGTCATTATGTTGATTCAATAATTTCAAAGAGAACTGTTGAATCGTGTATCATCAAGTTAACTTCCTAGACAAGTTCTTGTGCATACTGAGATGTTATTAGTGTTGTACAGCGGGGGACACTTCTAAATGGTACAGCCATATGGAGATTTACGGCTAAGGTGTACCATTTAGAAGTGTCCCCCGCTGTACAAGTAGCCGAAAAGTTTTGCAAATATTTTCCATTTCACCTAATGTCCTTTGTATGAGCCAAGGCACGGCAGCTATATTCATAATTTTCTTCTTTTTTTCAACTTCCAAAATTATTAACAGTGCAATGTGATCTTTGATATAGGGGGTTCTACTATTACTGTTGTCAGCGTAGTTAAAAGTTGCCAAAAAGTCTCCCCTATTGGAGACGTCTCAAGTTCTCCTGGATGGCTTTCATCGTATAACAAGCGTTTCCTTAACGACAACCACCACTACTGCAACACAACAGCCTTTTCCACCATAGTCTTTTCTTCTGGCGTGAACGTAAGCTCTTTGTACTGGATTTGAAGATTATTCCATCAAATTGAGATTCTGAGATGCCACTCAACAATTCATCTTCTTACAGTTCGTTAATATGATCATCTGGTCCAATGGTAGTAAGGGAATTGTGTGTATGAATCCCTGCAAACACAAGATTCTCAAACTCAAAAATGTCAAATTTCTGTTCTTCTTCTGCATTATTTTCTATCCTCAAATACCAACAGGAGCCGCCCAGTGTGTCGCTCAAGGAGGTGGAAGACAGATCAAATTATATTCTCTGCATTGAGGGGTCCTTATGTAGCTCACGAAATGTACGAAGATCGGTTCTCACACTAACGTACGGAAGGATTCCCTTTAACTTCATGTCTTCAAGCGAGAACCAGAGAACAGCAAAACCAGTTACAGTATATATAAAGCATGGTCTCACAACTTCCTCATCGAAACGATAGGTATATATTAAGTTGCCGTTGCTGCCGAAGCTTTGGTATTCGGTACATCTTCGCTCGCAGCTGATTGTCAAGGGTGCATCGACAATATAAGGAAATGATTACTCAAATTTTTCAAGGAAAGAAGTTTTTTTCCAATCTGTCATATTTTCTTTTTTGAGCTGTGTCTGTATATGTGTTATTCAAAGATCATTGGGCGCTGTACTGAATTTTCAGGCTCTTAGTAACGATAACAATAAGCACAAGAATAGAAACTCTATCAACAATGATATAGAATATTCTATAATAGATATAACATAAAGAATAAACTAACAATATTTACATGAAGACAGATCAATAGAACATTTTGAACGTATATGTTTGTGTATGAGTGTTCTGCTCGAGGGAAAATTTCATAACATTTACCGAGCGAGGTCTGTCAGGCCATTAGGGAAATACAAAATGGTTAGCGCCACGGTGGCTTAGTGGTAGAACGTTCATCATTGGTGTGTAGGGGTCCCTGATTTGATTCCACCTCGCGCCGAGTGCTTTTGTTTTCTCGGGTTCCACCATTTCCTCCCACTTTTTTCATTCCACCATTTCATTCATTTCTCATCATCACCGTCTCCTCTAGCTTATATGGCATAACTGTGGGACGTAAAACTCAAAGATTTCATATTTTTTACAGAATGGCTAAATATAGCCTGTTTGTCTCCCAGTAATTTTATTCTATAAGAAAGTAAAAATTAGTAATCAAGGGATAGCTTAGAAATTAGAACAGATATTCCACGTATACAGAAACTGAGAAATAATGAGTATTTTTCTTTTAAATTCTACGTGTTGAGGGAGGGAGGCATGGTGGCACAGTGGTAGAGGGTTCATCTCAATTGCAAGGAGTCCCTGGTTCGATCCTTGGTAACACAAGTACTCTGGGTTCTCCTGTTTCATTCTATATTTCTATTTCATCAATTACTTCATTCACTTCCCTTAATCACCCATCTTCTTTAGCCTAAAGAGCATAAACGTGGAATGCGAAACTGGAATGTTCATTTAACTTCATTCTAGTTTCTGTGTAAGCATCGTTATGCAACACCGGGATTATGAAGGATAGGACCCACTTTTACCATGAACTCAGAACCACGACTTGGGATTGAATCCGGTTCATTATCTAAGATAACGCTTAGTGTATAGACCATTCCCCATTACACTATATTTCGTCTAAGGCAGCTGCATTATAGGACCATGCCACGAGCCGTGATCTATTTTACCCAGACATTCATTTGAGCATATTAATTCCTATTCCTGCATCACAAGGAGTCTTGTAGCAAGAAGCCAAACGCTTAAGCTAGTATAAGATCAATGTATGTTAGGAAAATATTGGTGACAACCAACAAGCATCTGCATATGAAATGAAGAAACTTCAGCCATTTAGAGATTTACGAACTGATTAAACTACTCCTAATTCTACGGCAAAGTACGAGGGGAAGTCCGAAAATGTTTCCTCTCTCGTTTTCCCCTTAAAGCGAACAGGAATGGAGGAAACAAGACAGCGGTTGCACGCGCAAAACATCCAGCCAGAAGTGGGTATCGTTCGCCCGCAATCCTGTAGATGGCGCCTCGCAGCGCCTGCGCAAATCGGAGATGAGTCTCTCAGTCTCAGCCTGGTAGCCATAGAGAGAAGGAGCGTTTGACGTTGTGCTCAAAGAAGGTAGTGCGAGTTGTTGTCCGCTATGAATGGGCACCTGGTGTATCGGAACCAGAAATCCATAACCGCCTCGTGGTAGTTTCTATGCCTGATGTGATGTCGAAACAAATGGTGCGTAGATGGTGTCGCCAATTCATGGAGGGGCAAGTGCTGTACACACCGAGACCTGGAAGGACGTGTACGGCGACTACAGACGAAAATGTCAGGACGGTGGATGACATGATTAAAGCAATGCTGAAGTCACAGAAGCTTTTCGGCGCCTTTTCTGTATGCAACCTTGAATTTTTCCGGGATGCCTGATCTTGAATGTTATGTCCTACTTTTGGTCTTGCATCCCACCTCGGTCCACAGTCGCCTGGGGAAACTTATTTTCGGACTCCCCTCGTATAATTACTTGGTACACCTAAGAGAAATGAATAAGATTCATATTATCAATTAAAAAGGCAAAGACTTGTATTATTCACGTAACAATTTTTAAACCAGCTCATTACTCGCACATATTGTGAGGGAAGACTTTTATAAGAGACTTTAAAACCACTTCAGTTATGCTTCGGTTAACATAAGGAATGAGATAACGGATTCTAGAAATCTTTTTACGGAAATAAGGTGGCAAACTGCACAGTCAAAAATGTAGTTTACTTGTCAGACACATAAATCTAATGGAAGGTACGGGCAATGGCGACGATAATATCCCCGCAAACATAAGGCGGCGTGAGGATGGAGGGGAAGACTTTCCCAAGGGCTCCGTCAAGTGATTGGTCTCGTACTATGAGGAGTGGAGTCTTTGCACACTCACTTAACGATAAGATTTTTTCAATGATGTACAACCAGCGGCAAAAGTATCTTCTCCCTAACTACAGTAATTCCATTACTTCGGGTCCAGATAATTTGCTGTTTGTAAAACGCCTGGCAAAAATGACTTTCTTAAAAACGTGTCAACCTTTTTGTAAAAGTTAAACGTCAAATTCAGAGGTTTAGTAGTTGCCTCAATTTTAAAAGTTGTTAATATGAATTTGAAACTTTATTGTGCTGGCATCAGTGGCGAAGCGTACTATGAGACTCTGAGGCGGGGTCTACCCTGTTTTCTGCCATATATCTTCTTTATCTTTGGTTTCTTATAAAATAAAGTCAATAATTCAACATTTCGTTTTTTTCGGTAACAAATTAGTAGGTTAGAAACACTCGTAAACCTTTCTGTTTGAGCCTCATTAGCTCATTAGACAAGCTTACTGGCTATGCTGCTTAGGGAGCGAAGCTGTTATCGCTGAATATTGCGCGCATTCTTGGAAAGGTGCGAAGGCTCCCCTCTGGGAATTTAGTTTCAGCGTTGAAGGCATCTTTCAATGCTAATATGCTATAAACTGATTTCCTTAACACAGAGTAAGAAGTTTCTGTGTAGAATTATGTATTTCGGTTTTTGATAACTTGTTTAATTTAGGTATATACTTTTAGGAGTCATTCAGAGCAGGAGTTTTTTATTTCCTACATGGCGCTTGGTCCATAATAGCTTGTAGAATATAAGTCTGATACATTAAACATACGTATAAATTTGCTAAATGCTACCGTACAGGATAAAATAATATTTGTGTGTAATGTGAGTTCAGTTTTTCATTTCATAGAATCAGTGGGTATTTATGATATTATTTCGGAGGCTTGGCTTATCTCGGAAGGCGCTTTGCTAACCTTATTTCTGGAAATGAGAAAATTCTACAATATACAGTATATAAAATAATAAAAAGTTGCGATAAAATTTTGGTGAGTGCTTAAGCCCGGAAGCCACCTCGATTAATATGCCACAACGTAGAATACAATGTCAAATATCTTGCATTGATTTAAATGAAGTTCCTTGGGAGGATTAACATTTCTAGTGAAGTCGTTATCACGTGATGCATTAATTAAATGCACTATTGTACTTACTTTAAAGTAGGAGATGCAAGTAACAAATGCTTATAAAGGAAATTTGACAGTTAACTGTAAGAATGTGCTTTCCTTTTCTTTCCCTCCATTTTCAAATATGCAGGAAATGAAAACAGTAAGTTAGCAGGACATTCCCCTCATCCCCCTGCTAATCAAAGACAGAAGAAAATATGAACTACACTTCAAAATATTTGTAGTGAAGTTAAATGGGAATAATCCATTAATATATTCTGACTATAATTTTAAACATTTTTATGATACATTAAATGCTGTCGGGCCAACCATACTTGTGGTGTTACGCTTCGCAACTGATTGAAATTTATATAGTAAAGTGGAAAATTTGAAAATATCCTTGTTTTAACATTTCTTCCATAGTGGACATCATTAATACAAATGTTATTTTTTCAGAACTATTTTAGGTTTCCTTGGATTGTAAAAGCCAATGACTTGAGTTTCAGATTGTTTACATTAGGGAACACTCTGATTGGCCGAATGGAAAAGACTTCAATGATTTTTCCCTCTATATGCAACGTCTGATTCATCGGCTCCGTGGCGAAGTCGAAAAATCACCCGCCTAGTGATCTTAAGGTTGTTGGTTCACGCCCACTCCGGCGCCCTTTTTTAGTGTTTTTTAAAGTCACTTTGATGCAAACACATTACGAATATAGATGATTTAACATATTTGGTGAGTAATTTTGTGGTTCAATGTCATTTCTTCACTCCTCTGCCACTGGTGGAGCGCTGGTGATATAATTTTCAAAACGGAAGTGGGGCCACAGCGGATCGTCACTACAAGGCATGCAATTTTTGCCAAGAGGTCGCTCGCTAGTTGCCCATCGCTCGTCCATCGATGCTTTCGGCATATTGTAGCTTGAGTTTAAGGTTGTTTACATTGTTTTCTTTTTCTACATTTCACAAAAATAAAAGGTCCGTACGAATTAACATAATAAACAGAAAATATGTATAAAAAGTGCGTTTGAGTGCGCGGGCAACACATCACGTCTTCGTGAGCCAACAATTAGAGATTTTGATTTCCCCAATATCGAGTAGACTGGGTAGAATGTTGAACTCGACAATCTGCAATGAATATTAATGACTTGTGAAAGAATATAATTATAAAGAAATACCCGAATATATATATATATATATATATATATATATATATATATATATATATATATATATATATATATATAACTCTCTCCTTTAGCCTGGCTGGCATAATCGTGAGACAAAATTTAAAGATTTCATTTCATTTCATTTTCGAAGAGATATTTTTAACTGTATTTTCACGTAACATTTAGTCTTGGTGCCCAAGCAAGGCGTTAAACTTCCTATCTAAATGTTCCAATAATATCCAATACTATTACTTCCATTACTTATTTCCAACAGTTCACTTTGACAATTTAGATTTGAATTCTTTTGACTATTGTTTCTACATAACACTTTCTATTTTATTATGAACGAAATAAGAGTTTTACAACATTGGAATTGTGAAAGTGTGTACTTTGTTGAAGATACTTCACGCCAAGTTTCCTCCCTTAGTTAACAGCGATATCTTGGAGTAGTGTGATAAGCGTTAGTTTCACATCCCAGTGGTTCTGGGTTCGATTCCCGTTGGGTAATTAAAGGAAATTTTTATCATTTGTAATATTGATACTTCCAATGTAAGATAACATGGAAAATATTCAGTTCCTGTCGGTCGTAGTGTTGAGATGACTTTCTTAAGCGCACTCGCAATAGAAAAGTGAACGGCGAAATACAAATACAAGATGACATCGGTCGTATTAACCTTGTTCCGTACTGTCTGGAAATGTAACGTGTTTAGCGAACAATTGATGAATACGTAAGGTATACCGTCAGTATGGCTCAAACATACGACTGATAAAACACAAACTCAGTAATTGCTACTACTTCTACTACTGCTAGAAATTTAAATGTCTTAAGCAATTTATCATTTCAGACTTGTTCCGTATATGTTACATAGCAACATAAAGACTTGAAATGCAATCAAAAACTTCATAAAACAAAATGCGTAGCGAAGTCTCAACTTTACAATAATAATAATAATGATACGGGAATAACAGGATTAGAATCATCAAGTACGTAAACAATACCTTCCAATAAAGAAAAATAATTGCCATGACGGGATTCAAAGCCGGGTCTGTGCCATGCGAGTTCCATACTTTATCACTCGATTACAAATTTTTCATACGCAGATTAGAAAGTAAACTGGTAGTTACGGAAAATAAAAATAGAACTTTCTATTTCAGCACGTGGTTATACAATTCAAAGAATGAGAAAATAATGTCTGTCGTCTTTTCTTCTTTGGAAATTACAAGTTAAGATGAGGAAGAATAACAATGTAAATCGGGACTATCGTTAAAAATTATGAGGTAGCCTCAACTTGAAGAACGGGGGCTCAGTGGTAGAGAGTTCACCTCTGGTGCTTGGTGTTCCGGGTTCGACCCCAGCCCCGCAAAGTGTGCGTGGGTTTTCTCGGTGTTCTCCTGTTTCCTCCAACTTTCTTCATTCCACCATTTCATTAATTACTCATCATCATCGTCTCCTTTAGCCTAACCGGCATAACCGTGGGACGTAAAACTCAAAGATTTCATTTCATTTTTTCAACTTGAACAATGTTTTATGATGTTTCCTCATTGATGAAAGTCTATATAAACTTGTTTTTGAGTTAAAGAAGGAAATCTCGAGGAAAGCAACCTCTCCTTATACGAGCATTAGTATCTTGTGTATAGTCTTACATGCAATGATTTTAATAGTTTGGGTGAAATTTGTAGTGGGGTAGTAGGTAAGTTGTTTGCGTATTGAACTTCTATTCGGCTGACCCGGGCTCAAATTCCGAAAAGGTTAAAACTATTTCAAATGTTTCAATATCAATTACAATGCATAGTCAGTGTGACAAGCAAGATTTTCTCTTCTTCAGAAAGAGAAAGATGTTGGAATGAGGAGAATTGGGGAAAGTCTGTCAATGGAGACAATGATTTACAAACTTATTTCCAGCAGTTGTGTTAGATTTGATATTTTCATCTACTTTCAAGCATTTTCTGATTCATGCGTAGTCAATATTTTTATTTCTGTGAACATACAGTATATAACGAAATAATGCACTACATACACAGCAATATTGCGATTAATATATGGTGTTCATTGGACAACAGGATCCGAACCATAAAGATTCATCTCAGAATGGAGATTTGTCTCATTACTCACCTACTTTACAATTTTAGCTGCATGAAGACATGGCTCAGGGCTACCAACTGCTGTGAGTGCCGAGAAAATTTCATGTAATTAGGGTTGCAGCTGTCCAGGCGTTCTCACAACTACAAATAACCTGGATCCCAAGTAATGGAATTAGAGCACTTAGGGGGAGATACTTTTGTTGGTGGCTGTACACTACATTAATGCACTTGTGTGCTTAAGATAGCGACTCGTCGTAGTAGGAACGACGATGCTGCCAAATGAACGAATAAAATTTTAAAATGCATAATTTTAATATTTTTATTGAGGTGAATATTTTTTGTAAGCTGATCCTACAATAATTTACTTGAAATACACAAATTAGTAATTTTTTAATAAGTGGAATATAAAAATGTTACACAACTAACAAACGTATTTTTGTCATGATCTCTGAGTATACGACGGAATTTAGAATATTTTAGGGAAATCAATCAAATAATATCTTAATAATATTATAAAGACATTACTTAAAATATTACAGGGTTTATGTAGCTTAATTGTGTAATTAGACTATTGATAATGCAGTTCTTTGCACGTAAATTACAAACTTTAATAGCGAATGAATTAAAGTTTTAATATTCATACAGCTGCAAACGTTAATTGATATGATATAGGCCTAATTTTCTAGTTTTGATTCTAAATAAACAAATTCTTTTCAAAGCTACCATATTTCCTTGCATTTGATCTGTGTGAGGGACTGTAATATGGCAATTACCGTACATTTTTCATTTTTGACAGCTGACCAAAAGTGAAATACAGGTCAAAAATTTCTTTCTACATCTTTACCAAAGATTTCACAAATTCCTCTTAATTCACATAATCCGACATTATTGTACTGACTATGATACGATTATGAACAAGTAATTCCTTCCGTGTAAGTAAGAAACAATAAGAGCCATTACATAACATACATACCATATTTTTTCATAAAACTGACCGTCTTTTAATTTTCATGAATATTTTATTACATTAGTAGTTTTTATATAGTTATACTTGGACTAGGGAATTTATATCGTAAATGAGTAACCATTTTCGCACTGAGAAGCATGTGGGAAAGAACAGGTGTATATCATGAGTGATATAGAGAGCTATGAAAGCGTAGTGAACTGCATGCAAGTGTTGGAGTTTATAAAATGTAAGGACTCCATGTTAGGGTTCTTACAAGATATAGTGCTGCCAAAATGTCTTGAACCGTTGCAAATTGCGAACTAAAGCTTACACCCTCGACACACCCACGCGTTGAGCCAATAAGGATTCAAATGTTGCTAAGCGAGAGAGCCTTAGCGAAATGGAGTGGAATTCCTTCAGCCGACAGCAGCGCTCGGAACGAAGAACTAGGTGTCAAGTCAATGTGGTATATCTATAGCAATCTACATTTTTTGGTTATTTATACCATATTAATTTAATTAGGGTTATCCACCTTGAGTATGTGTGATCCTTATTCATTGGTATTTCATAGTGACACAATAGCTTTTTCCTGTACATTTTAGGCCTCATGTTGGTCAACTGCACCACTTCTTTTCCTTGCCATCCTTGTAAGTATTGACTTTTGGTGCATATTAAGAATATGGAGACACTATTTCTAAGATTTACGGATAAAATCTGTAGATTCACAAAGGAAGAGTAACATCTAAGGAACTTAATTTATTAGCGCAATATGGTAGAAATAGTCCAATCAGTATGTCTGCAACTGAAGCAATACGATAGGATTGCCATAACTACAGTGCAATTGTTGTACAATTCACCGTACAGGAAACAATTATACACAATATGAACTCTCTCCTAAAGTAGTTTTGCGTCACATTATTGTAAACAGCATTTTCCTCAGTACCTTGGATGTGTTAACCCCCTTACAAGTTGCCTGCTTTCGCTTGCAATGAAATTTCTAAGTTACTTCACAACAGTGTCATCAGCCCTCTAATCACCAGTGCTACTGTCCTCCCAGTGAATTAATAAATATTCCCTCACGTATACGGGAGCTGACATTTTCATTCGAGAGTGCTACTCTCCTCCCAGTGAATTAATAAATATTCCCTCACGCATACGGGAGTTTACATTTTTATTCGAGGTGTATGTATATGTACTTTATTTCTCGGGAACTACCGTCCGGATCTAAACTAAATTTGATAAGCAAGTAGGAATAAAAATCACTATTTTTGCTGGCCGGGCTCGGCTTTTATATGTGAATTTTATTTCTCTATAACTACTGGCTGAATCTAAATGAAATTTGGTGGGCAACTACCTCGTCGTCTAAGGAATAAATCTGGCTATATTTGGTTGATGAGCTCGGCCAAGGACAGGTTCGCCTAGGTTCAACTCGACATGTATATTTTACATTTTTTCTCGACAACTAGATTGTGTTCCAGCGGCCCGATAATATTCGGAACGCAAAATTATTAAGTCAGATTTGGATAATGCTTACATTCACTGCAACAATACAAGTCAAAATGAATTAGAGGAACATTGGTTAAATAAATTAAGCTATGAAACGCGTTTTATGAACTTTAGATTCTCAATCAATGTTGATAAAATTACTCCATCAGTAGGTAGTTACACCCGTACCATCAACTGTGAGAATGATAACAGCCACATAAAATTAACTTTTCCAGATGTTGGCAAGATAAACGTAAAATATAGCAATCAGCGTACAGTACGGCATAAGGAAAATTGTCAGTAATTGTCAACGCTTGTGATGACTAATGTGAAAGAATGAAAAATCATTAATTCCATGCCATTATATAATTCGGGAAACATTCAAGAATTCATTTTCATTTACTTACTCCCCGTATCATATTCATTTCACATTTTCATTAATTATCGTAAAATACAGGGTAATCCAGTAAAATTTTAAATGCTAATAAAAATGGTATTGCAGATAGAAACTTGTTTATTCGAAAATATGAAATGGCATTGATAACAGTTTGTAATTTCTGCTATTTAAATTATTCTGTTCGCTTGTGTCTTGAAATGACACATCAATTCAGTGTTGCCACAGTCCTAGCTCTGGAGTGGGCTGAAAAATAGTACCAAATTGAAACAAAAAGGGCTGAATTCATTTTTTTTTTTGCCAAAAAGTAAAATATTTTTGCCCACGTATGGTCATTCCTGGTCTAACTTTAGGCCTATACATAAAGTTTGTTACATGCGTCGATATAGATCTCTAAAACGCAGAAATGTTTGGGTATTTTTATATTCGTAAATATGGCGTCACTGGTAAACAACTTAGCCCGGTAAGCCGGCAAATACGTCTTTGTATTTTTTCGTGCTATACCATGCCGTTGGTTGGGAGGACGGTCCCGGGCGCCGAAGTAACGAGGCCCAAAATTCGGAAGGAATAAAAAGAATATATATATATATATATTGAAGGAAAAAGTAAGAAAAAGTGCTGAAAATCCAGGAAAACCAGGGTTTATTTTTAAAAATATTATTACGCTTCACGCAAACCATCGTCTATTGACCTGTCATAGGCGCTGATTTTCCACGGTACGGCCCTGGTGCTATTATTGTTTTGATGTAGAATCTTTTCAACAACACATAAATTATAGACTTACTTCAGCACCCACTGGTCTTGTTCAGAATATGCAACACTTAATTCAATGTGTGTGTACGTGTTTTTTTTTTAAAAAAAAGAAAAGATTTCAAGCTAAAATGTCCACCACACTGCTTCTTTCTCGTCTCCTTCCTGCGCGGCGCGGATGCACCCATCTAGCGTTGTTTGTTTCCCGGTATAGTTCAAATTACGAATTATCCACACAAAGTTTGTACCGTTATGCGGTGCAATGTCACAGAATGAATGTTCACCAGCATTTCTTAAGAGTCCAACACAGTATGAGTAGCGTCAACTTTTGAAAATGTGACAATATTTGTATAATGGTGCTAAATTGGATAGAATTGTACCAACTTTTTCACAAAAGGGGCTGAATATGCCAGCGTGGTACCAACGGGCCGGTGAATGAATGACAAAAAGGACTGAATCTGGTACAATTGTACCAAGTGTGGCAACACTGCATCAATTGACAACACAGTTATTGTTAATCATACCCAATAATATCCCCGTTATCAGTGAAAGGGCGAGAGAAGTTGTCACCCCTTCCACTCACTTCTCTCTGTTGTTTTCAGTCGTAATTATGGTTATGTCTGAATGTTTTTTCCAGCGTTGCCAATGTGTGTGTAATTGCACAAAATGTGTGCAATTCTGGCCTGTTTGTGCATTTTGTGTGTAATGCCAATCATTGTGCATTTTGTGTGTAATTTGGCACAATTAAAAATTTTGATCATTGATGATTTTTACGAAGTTCCTTTCATTCAAATATTCATTATTTCCACCATTTTTTTCCCTGAAAATTGCCTTCTAAAAACTACGAGCTCCAACGCCTGACTCCAGGCCAGCGCAATAAAACCACAGAGAAAATAACAAGTTATTTGTTATTATTGTTAATCTCTTGTTATTTTCTCTACAGTCTGATAAAACCTATCTTGCTTCCTTGGTACCTCACTTCTTGTTTTTCAGAGGCGGGTGTCATGATATCCCCAAGCAAAGACGCTTTGTTCAAGCAAGCAATGTGAATGAATGCTGACCCTCGATGTTGGCCAAAACATGAGGCGGAGGTGGTAAGAAGTCTTGTCTTCTCACCACTTGTGAAGAAAATGCCATTTTGCAAATAGATGAACGACAGAGTGGCCGATGTCCAATAAAAAACATTAAGTACAATAAAAGCAATGGCGCAGACTTTCCAAGATTTATGTGGGTGCATATCAATGGCGGGTCATATTAGCCTATATGTTTTCAGGGAAGTCTCGATGTTTGATTGATTTACTTTTAGTTAAAATATTTTATGAACATTGTCATAAAGGCCTGTGTTGTGAGAAAGTAAAATATATTGGTACTATAAGGATAAATTGGGGCTGTCCTAGCTCAGTCGGTAACACGACTGATTTAAACGCAAGAGAAACTGGTTCAAACCCGGGTTCAAACTAAAAATCTTGTGGGTGCGCCGCACCCATAAAATTATTTATGTGGGTGCCGGAGCCCTGGAGCACCCACGTAGTCGGCGCGCATGGTTGAAAGTAAAATGAAAGTGACAATGGGCGGGAAGGTGACGGTTTTACAATAATAATAATAATAATAATAATAATAATAATAATAATAATAATAATAATAATAATAATAATAATAATAATAATAGTAAATCAAACGCTGAATCCTTGAACAATGACATGAAATTTACCACATACCTGTCTGCCGATTATACACATAGTAAGAGTGTTAAATGTACCCTGCGATATCATTATCAAATATATTCGCTCAACAAGCCTGTTATAGATATGCGACAATCATTTCGGAAATGAGTGTACGTATAGATATGTACGTCATTAGACATAATATACATATAGATAGGTAGTTACGTACTGTGTAATGCTGTGTGCACTGTCTTACAGCTTGTGTGTAAAATTGTGCAATTTGGACGGAAGGTGTGTGTAATTTTGCTTGTCGTGTCTGGCAACACTGGTTTTTCAAAAGCAGCAGTTCAATGATTACTGTACAAAGAGCTTCTCGCTTAAAGTTTGCTATTCCATGTAAGACTAACTTGCAGTAGATCGATAATGCCCGAATAATAGTCTTAGCGTTACCCGACTTAAAAGTGCTCGTTTCTAGGAATATTGAACAATTACAAACTGTAGCTTTCAAAAGTCCTGTTCAAATTGTACTTTATATTGTCAATTGTTTCATTTCAAATGAGAACAAAACGACTACAAACTGTTTTCAATACATAACCTTATCCTTTTACTTGCCCTTTTATATTTGTGAACAAACAGATTTCTACCAGAATACTTTTTATTCTATTATCCTTTAAAATGTAGGAGGCCATATTTGGTCATCCTTTACTTTTATTATCGCTTTATATTTCCTTATTCATTTCATTGTTATCTAGTCTCATTAATAGTAACCATATAACAGGGGCGTCATTTAGGGAGGGCAGGAGGGGGCAATTTCCCCCTCCCCAAGAGTTTTCGAAATGCATATACTTTGGTCAGTGCCTACTAATATACTAGTACAAAATGTGAAATTCTTATGTCGGTGGTGCTCTTGCCTCCCCAAGCAAAGTCTGAAATGACGCCCTTGCCATATAATATCTTCTTTACCTCTTGAACGAGGGGTCACTAATTCCATCTCAGCCCGCACCAAGTAGGATCTGTGGTGGCTAAACTTCAATACTACTAGTTAATCAACATATGAAAATGGGTATACTGAAAACACTGTTTAGGATTTAATTATTATCCGGCTATATTTCACTGTAGACATTTTATTAACAAACAATTAATAATGAAAATCACATCGAA
This sequence comes from Thermobia domestica, assembly GCF_964235325.1. Classification (NCBI taxonomy): domain Eukaryota; kingdom Metazoa; phylum Arthropoda; class Insecta; order Zygentoma; family Lepismatidae; genus Thermobia; species Thermobia domestica. The sequence goes on along the minus strand of NC_137456.1, from coordinate 243,453,118 downwards.
CTAAAAACTGAAAACAATGCAATTTACTAGAAAATGATAATGTCTTTGTATAATTATAAATATAAAAATTGAAACTGAACACATGACTGACAGCTGAAAGAATAGCTCTTACCTGAAAATTGGATTCTCAGCCTCAATGTGCTAATTGCATGACAGTGATGTGATACGTCTTATTGTCGGCTATTCAATTCTCCACTTTACGCATTTCCAGAGAAAATGAGACAATAACGGAATTACACTCCAAATAACTCCCCTAACGTCATAGAAGATATTTTATTACTATTCAAATCAATTTCTCAGTTACGAAACATCTCTATTTATAACTGTTTGCAATAGGATTTCCCATAGGGTTTTTAAAGTGTAAATGGTTTTAAATAAATTGTGGAAAAGAAGTTCTTTATAGTCAGGTACAAAGAAAAGTGGAGCAGATATGGGCACAATCTCTTCATTATGAATGTTCAAGTCGATATCTTATTGAAAGCATGCATGTACACTCATGTCCAAAATGATTGTCGCATATCTATAACTGTCTTCTTGTAAGAATATAATTCGATAATGATTTTGCAGGGTACTTTTAATACTGATACTATGTGTATAATGGGAAAATGTATATTTGTGGTAAATTTCATAGGAGAAGAATTATAAATACGGAAATTAGAATGAATAAAACAAGATGTTGCTAAATGAACAAGAAAGTTTTATTTTTGTTTTATTGTTCTTATTTACTGCTCTTTTGAGATGAAATTTGCCACATACATATCTTTGCCGATTATATACATACTAACATTATAAGAAATACCGGGCGAATTTGTTATCAAATTATATTCCTAGAACAACATATTCATAGATATGCAGCAATAATTTTGGACATGAGTGTACATTGAAAACAAGAACATTACAGAAAATGTGTTAATATACGTGTGCCAAAAGACAAGAGTTTATAACTCAAAATTACTGAAATCAGTAATGCCCGTAAGGCATTATTATAAATTTATACTTGTATTTATCTTAAAACATCAATTCAATACCATAAGTGTATACAGGGATCATTCCTTATCATTACAGAGAGCAGGTTAGTGTTTCCACAGAAATAAACGGAATAACGTGAGAATATATGATACAAAGGTGAGTCATTTAAGTCTTGCAATATTACCACAACATAAACAGCAGACGTGTGTATATGCCGTGATAGACCGCAAGTAGAATGTCAAACTGGCCCAAGAAGTAGTGTGGCAAGCGGACTCTTTAGCACGGATGCCGCCACTCTGTCAGTATGTTCAGTCGATTTTAGTGACAGTGACAATGAGTAATCTGCAACGTCTAATACACGAACTTTATGAGTTCGAACTCAGTTTGATGTTGTGACAGCAACACAAAACATTTGTTATGTGAAAGGGGAAGGTGCAGTGAACCGCAGCACAGTAACACGGTAATCCTAGGCATTTCGTACACGGTTTAAAAATGTCCAAGATCAGCCAATTCCAGATACCATAGGGTAACAGATTCTGAGATCATTCAACTTGCCATTGAGGAAAATCATCCAACAATACACGACCATTCTCAAACCAACTCTACATGCTCCAGTACATGGTAGTGTGTAAGTTCACGAACTAGGGAAACCATCAGGATCTGTTGCATCGTACCACAAGAGTTGACCTTAGCTCAGACCCAGATGAGAGTTTATGTGTGCCGACAACTGCTGCAAAATGCGGGTGATGTGCGTTTCCTGAAATGAATTATGACATGCGATGGAAGGTAGGTATTATTCCGAAATCCGAATGTGCAAGAAACAGTGGTTGAGCAAGGACCAATTTCCAGAATTGGTCATCAAACAGGGGTATTTCGAAAATAAAGTAATGCTCTGTATATGGCGGAACTACGAAAATCTGATTCACTTCTAGCTCCTTCCTAACGTCCGTACGATCAGTAATAACCTTTATTCCGAACAGTTGGAGCACGTGAATGCTAAAGTACACCAAAACCGAAAGCGTACCCTGCTGAAAGAGGATAGTGCAAAACCACACTCGGCTTGAAAAATGCAACAAAAGGTTCAGGAAAATTATGGCATTAAACTGATGCTACATTCAATATGTAGTCCTAGCTTTGTCTCTTCGAATTACTACCTATTTTGGTCTATAGCGCACTGGCTGAAATCACGATGCTTCACTAACCAGCAGGAGATAGAAACAGCAGTGACTTGACTTCTTTGCTTCGAAGGACATGAAATGGTATCAATTTGGAATCGACGAACTGCAAGGAGAGTGGTTGCAGACAATCCAACACGATGGGCTATACTCTGAATGTCAACTTACTTTCATTGTACTATAATAAATACAGGTAGGTTGTGTACCAGAATAATGAGAGACTTATCACTCCTCATTGTATGTGATAAGAGTGATAAGAGAGATAAATATTTCATTATTCTGGTGTACAACCAGTGGCGTATTTAGGAGGTCTTCCTGGCTTAAACCCCCCGAAATCTTACTTGCTATAGTAAAGTATATGTAATATCTTGCAGAATTTTCACATTTGCAGGCAAAGCTCCCCCGAAAGTTAGCAAAGCCCCTCCCGAAACAAAATCGTAAATACGCCACTGTATACAACATACCTGAATTTGCAGTGTTCTACATGTGCTCCCAATACCACGTAAACAATTTCAGACGATAACCTTCGTCAACAATCGCCAAATAACAAAAAATAATGAAGTCAGCAACATTTTATGATAAAAGAAGACACAGCACCACAGAAGGCATCAATCTTCACCGATTGATCATCACCTCCACTTTCTAGGTCGCCTGGTCTTTAAGAGCTTACCTTCGCTTAGAGGCCTGGCCCTCGTAATATCCTCACTACCCTTTAAGACGCTTGGTATTTGCGTTTTATCCTCGTCTCTAGGACGCTCGGCCTCTGAGAGGTATCTTACATACACTTCTTGGTTACAAGAATCTTCAATCCTGTCACCCTAGGTCTCTGGGTCAATACAATCTCACGAACGAAACCACCAAACATCTAGAAAAGTTTAATTTTTGAGACTGTAAATATTATTACCGTACCTAGGAGGAATTTTATAATATAAGGTGATTGAAAAAGTCCAAAATTCTCATGTACTATTTTTAAGCTCTACCCTAAAAGAGAATTTTTGAATATATTCTCTTTATAATTTTCACAGTAGAATCACGACTATCGGGAATAATAACTGAAGGGCAGACCTGATAGCAAAAATGCTGGATATGGCTTAGTTTTAGTCTTGTAATTAGTCACTTTCTTCTACTTATTCCATTATGTCTTTCTATAAAAATACTAAAATAAAATCCAATATTATTCATGTTTCTGACCTTTCAGTTGTAATGTATTCAGAATCTAGTCATTTATAAATTATTATTGTTATTATTATTATTATTATTATTATTATTATTATTATTATTATTATTGTTATTATTATGTTATTGTTCCCTTGCTTTGGTTATTATTTTCACTTCACGGCATTGTAGTTTTGTTTTTACGAATTTAATTTTTCACTTGTTATCAACTGGAGCATGCTGGGAGTTTGCTGGCTCGCCATGTAAAAATTCTCAGATGCTTCAGTTGACGTAATTGCCTGGTGAGTTTAACTTCATTTTTTTTACCTTATTAATTTTCTATAGTTTTGGGACGATATAATTGAGTCTTGTCAGTAATATACGTATTGCAGATACGTTTATATATATATATATATATATATATATATATATATATATATATATATATATATATATATATATATATATGTGAATCCTACGAGTATTATTTCATACATTTTCATACATAATAATTATAATTATTTGTCATTTTTTTAATCTTGTGGCTGACGCCATTTTTGTAACAAAAAGAAGAAGGACTATTGTGTCCTCGTGGTTAAGGTAATTTTGAACTAAACTAAAAATTACATACGCAACTTGGAGTAGACAAGTGTTGAACTAAATTGCGTTTAGTTTCTTATTTTTGATTATTAAAAAAATATATGTACAATTGTTAATTTTTTGACTTTTATATTTCTAAAACCAGCAGTATAACCTCAATAGTATATAAAATACATATATGTATTTTGGCCAGAAACCAAATTAGATTCTCGGGAAGTTAATTTACTCATCCAGATGTGTGGCTGTTTTGCCTCTCTGACCTTACAGCCTGCTTTCCAATACATGTTTGGATTTATTCAATTTTGTCTTGGGTGGGTTGTGGGGGTGGAGAGAGGAAATGGTTACATATAATAGATTACGTCAACTCACTCTCGTATGTTTTTTGTTTCTGGCCTTTAATCGAAGTAGCTCGGGACATGTAGTCTTTGCTATTACTTGTATTTGCTTGATAGTGAAAGAAACCTGTCTGTTTCTCGTGTTATCAATGGGATTATAAACAACAGGTGTAGATTGCTGGTGTGTAGCCTTGAACTTACGAATATAGGTACGTGCTAAAACATTTAATAGGAAAAAAAAGGACAGTTATATTCTGTTAAGGTCTTACAAACTTTATTTGTTTGTAATAATTCATAATGCCAGAATCTGAAGAAGATAAGGACTTGCACCTTACTCGTTCCGGAAAGGTATGGGGTTCAAAACCCGAGGCGAAGTCACAAGTTACTCAAACCGATTTTGAGTCAGGAGGTGATAGTGGGATTAGTAAACATATGAAAGGCGGACAAACGCTACCTCATATGAATGAGAGTTCAGGTTCAATCCCTCATAGCAAATTAGAACAAAATGTACAATTGAAGCTTATTGATATGTATGTGAATCAACTTCCGATGTGCGATGGTACAGTGCCCGACCAATTGTATATCTTTTTAGTCCAATTGAGTGAATTGGACGAGTTGAACATTTTTCCTTTCGAATGTTTAATGTTGGTAGTGAGATCCAGGATGAGAAATCCTCTTAGTGATATTTTTACTGAAGCCTGTTCTTTAGCTAGCGCTTGGAACCCTGTATGTAGGCACGTTGTTCGGCAGTTAATTTCTGACTGTGCGCAGCATCACCTTATGGTTACTAACTTTTATCGTCCCCAAGCTCCACGTTAACGTATTAAGGATTATGTAAAGAGGGTGTGTACTAGTGTAAAAATTTTAGATCTTAAAGTGGGTGAAGAAAGTATATTGCGTGCAATTGCTTCGGATGTTACTTCCAGTGTTGGGGAGAAATTATTCTATGCTGGAATGTCTAAATCCATGAGAGACTTTGAACAATTATTGGAACAGTATATGAAGCATGAACTTTATTCTTTGCAATTCAATAATTCGTTTCAACCCACATTGTCTTCTACGAGAACTGCTACTGATAGTGCTTCCCCCTCGTTTCATAAATCTAGATCGGGGCATTATTTTTCTCCAAAAGGTGGTAGAACTTTTCACAATGAAGACAGTGCTGCGCGCTTGCCTTCTTCTTCCTTTAATTCCATGAACACAAAAGGACATTCGTATAATACCGAAGGCCAGGGACGCTTCAGTACCATTTCACAAGAGACTAATAGAGGTGTTTATGTGTTAATTAAGCTGTTTAGTAAACAATATCATGCTTGTATAGACTCAGCATCTTCTATCAATTTAATAAATAATGAGGTGTTTCAGTTTTTGAAAACAAAAATGAACTTAAAAATTATTCCTAAAATATTTAAAGGAAAGGCAGTTAATAATATCGAACTTGTGTTAGACAAGTGTGTACGATTCAGTTTTAAAATACAAAACAAACTTATTAGTGTGCGCTCATTTGTCTATCCAGAACTTGAATTTCCTGTTTTATTGGGTTTGGAATTTTTGAATGATGCTCAGTGCTACATGGACTTTAAGAATAAATCTTTGAAACTTCAACCTTATCAACTGTCTATTCCCCTACTCACGGGAATAACAACTCCCCCATCCTCCCCTGGATCTTTTTCCAACATGGATACTGGTGCCTTTGATTCTACTTGCAGGAAGTCTGTCGATGAAGGGCACCCAATACACGCTCTTTTGGGGGATGCTGTCACTTCAGATACTTCCTGCGCTGTTCGAATGTTTAGCAATGCAGAGGATCGTCGATCTAAGCCTACAACGGCTTATTCTGTTGCTGGGGCACAGTGGAAGGATTTACATTCTCGGCTACCTGAGGGGAACCTGATTTCTGGCATTTCTGGTGAGGTGGATGTCCCGGTAAGATACGCCACTGACATTCAAAAACAGCAGGTGAGGTCTTTATCTATTAATGATTATGAGAATCAAGAGTCTACACATTCAGCGAATGCTTATCATTTGCCAGCGAAAAATGAATGTTTATCAACAAAAAGACAAAAGAAAAATAACAGCTGTTTTCCTATACACCTGTTTGTGCCAGACATTCAACCAGTGGAATATGAAATGTACTGTTGTAGTGTTGATAATGCAGCCAACTTGGCTCCTAGTGTTGATATGAATAGTATTATAAATGGTGTTGATAAAAAGTTGCTTGTTTCAAATCCTACATTAAGTTCGTTTGTTCAATATATGTGTGATGAATTTACGGAAGTTCTTACAGATAAAATAGGTAAGGTTACCAATTTTGAATATCACTTAAAATTAAAGGATAACACTGTTTGTGAAAAACAGTATCCGTTGTCGAAAGCTCACAGAAATGAGATGAGAAAATTTATAGAAGAATATAAGCGTAATGGGGTCATTCAAGAAGCAAATTCTGATTACTGATGTCCTTGTTTCATTGTTAAAAATTCCAAAGGTGAAGGTAGAGTAGTTTTAAATTATGCGAAATTAAATGAGCATTTAATGGGTGACAATATGATCTGTCCTAATGGAGAAGAGTGTATGGCTTCATTAGCTAACGCTAAGATAATATCACACATTGATGCCAAACGGAGTTTTCATCAAATTGTCCTTGCAGAAAGTAGTAGGGCCTACACGGCCTTTGCTTTTGAGGGACAAACCTATGTGTGGAATAGAATCCCTATGGGAATAAAGATAGGAAGTCAAGCAATTACTCGTGATTTGTATGATGTGTTGGGTGATCTAAAAGGAAAGGGTATCGATTTCTATATTGACGATATTGTCCTAACTTCTTCTGATGTGGAATCTCATAAGAATTTGTTGCTTGAGGTATTTTCTAGATTGCGTTCTTGAGGGATAACGGTCTCGCCTCAAAAGTGTAAGCTGTTTCAAACTTCTATTCAGTATTTGGGTTTCTTGTTTTCTGATGGTAATGTTTCATTACTCCCTGAGCGTATTAAGGCGATCCGTCAATTGCCACCCCCCGTTGTAGAAGAGGGGTTCAGAAATTATTGGGAGCTCTGGGGTATTATGCGAAACATTGTCCTAATTATGCGGAAATAATGTCGCCTATTACTGAGTTAAAATCTCCTAAACGAAAATTTGAGTGGGGGCCTAGGCAGGTCGATGCCTTTAAAAGAATAAAGGAAGCCTTTGAAGAAAATATAATTTTAAAGGTTCCTGATTTTAATAAGAGATTTTATCTTCAGGCAGATGCATCTCTAAAATGCCTGGCTGCGATAATCTCACAAAAGACAACTGATGGCTCAATGCTCCCTGTTGCTTTCTACTCTAAATGTTTAAAGAGGCTGACGCTTATTGTACAATCTTTGAACTGGAACTGCTTAGTATCTTTAATGTGGTGATTAGATTTCAGCAGTTCTTGGTAAATGAATTTACTACCCTTACTGACAATATGAGTTTGGTACATGTTACGCAATCGTAAGAAAGTATCTCGTTATGGTAACATAATTCAGAGACTTTTTGAGTTCAATTTTAAAATTGAACATATTACCTAGGGACAGAATTTAATACCGGATTTTCTCACCCGTATATATAGCAGAAATTTGTATGATGCGTTAGATGAACCACTGGATGAAGATGTTTATGCTAAGAATTTTATATGTAGTTTGCGAGATTTGCCTCTAGCCTACGGTATATTAGGAATTATCAAAAAAATGAATCTGACACGAAAGACTTATATCAACAAGTGGCTAATAATGGAAATAAGTTGGGTGATTATAGAATAGAAAATGATATTCTTTACCACCGAACTAAAGCTCGTAATGTTCAGTATAAAATATTGTTACCCTTGTGTTTGAGAAATATGATCATGAGTTACTATAATGAATTTCAGCTAATGAGCAATCATATTGGTTATTTTAAAACTTTGTGTAAAATTCGTAGGCTTTTCACTTGGCCGAATATAATGGCTGATATCAAGTCTTTTGTAACCACTTGCCATACTTGTCAAATTTCGAAACCTAGACTAGCCAAACCTCAAGGGGAATTAACATCTAAATATAATAAGATTCCTAATGGGCATCTATTTGCCGATTTGGCTGGTCCTCTCCCAACTAGTTCTGGTTATTCTTATGTGTTATTGGTACTTGATAACTGTACACGTTTTTTGCATTTAATTCCATTGCGGAAGGCCAATAGCACTACTATTACAAACGAATTATATAACATTTTTTTGTAAATCTGGTTTCGCGTTTTCTCTTACTACAGACAGGGCTTCTTATTTTACAAGTTATACCTTCAGGTCTTCCTGCATGGCTTAGGTATTAAGCATATACGCAGTTCACCCTATTTTCGTGGTGGAAACGCCGTGGAATGATACGTGCAGGTTTTGAAAACTGCTATAAGAATTTATTTTCATGACAAACAAGACAAGTGGTCGAGTTATTTAAAAGAATTACAATTTGGCATTAATGCTGCAGTTCATTCAGAACTTAAATATAGCCCGTTTCGTTTGCATATGGGAAGAGAACCCATTGATCCCTTGATGGCTAGGTGGGATATTTCTGATAACGATATTGTAGCTCAAGAGGCCAAGGATATTTGGTCTAAGGTATTTCACAATATGGAAAAAGTATGGAATGAACGAAGACGTATTTATAATAAACGAGTAACTCCAGTAACATTCTCAGAAGGGGATAGAGTGCTGTATCGCTCTCATATTCTGTCGTCTAAGAAAGATGCGATTAATAAATCCTTGTCGCCTTTATGGGTTGGGACCGTGGTTATTGAATCGTTTTTGAGTAAAAATACAGCTTTGTTATTCAATGAATCTCAAAATAGGAAGTTTCCTTATCATGTATCGTTGTTAAAACGCTACTTGCCTCGGATGCATGTTAATGATCCTTAAGGTTTAAGAAGGTCTGGCATGACTTCTAGATATATAAAAATTCACATATAAATCTGTTTCTCTGGTTTTGTTGTGTTAATTGCACTTTATAATTTGCTTTTGTGGCCACAAAAAACGTCAAAAATCACCTATATGTAATACTTATTTCATCTGTATATATTTGGTAGTTGTTTCATTTACTATATACATATATATATATATATATATATATATATATATATATATATATATATATATATATATATATATATATTATGGTTTATATATATATTAATGGTCTATTTTCTGAATAAGGTTGGTATCATTCTGGGCCTGAAAAAGTTCAGCCTGATCATCTGAACTTTTTCAGACGGAGGAGGGTGATATGTAATGTATTCAGAATCTAGTCATTTATAAAATATTATTATTATTGTTATTATTATTATTATTATTATTATTATTATTATTATTATTATTATTATTATGTTATTGTTCCCTTGCTTTGGTTATTATTTTTACTTCACGGCATTGTAGTTTTGTTTTTACGAATTTAATTTTTCACTTGTTATCAACTGGAGCATGCTGGGAGTTTGCTGGCTCGCCATGTAAAAATTCTCAGATGCTTCAGTTGACGTAATTGCCGGGTGAGTTTAACTTCATTTTTTTTAGCTTATCAATTTTCTATAGTTTTCGGACGATATAATTGAGTCTTGCCAGTAATATACGTATTGCAGATAAGTTTATATATATATATATATATATACACACATATATATATATATATATATATATATATATATATATATATATATATATATATATATATATATATATATATATATATATGTGTGTGTGTGTGTGTGTGTGTGTGTGAATCTTACGAGTATTAGTTCATACAATTTCATACATAATAATTATAATTATTTGTCATTTTTTGTAACAAAAAGAAGAAGGACTATTGTAATCTTTGAGTTTTACGTCCCACGGTTATGCCGGTTAGGCTAAAGGAGACGGTGATAATGAGAGATGAGTGAAATGGTGGAATGAAGAAAGTGGGAGGAAACGGGAGTACCCCGAGAAAACCCACGAGCACGGTGTTTGTCCACCACAAAGTTCACTTGGCGGGGGCTGGGATCGAACTCGGGACCCCAAGCACCAGAGGTGAACGCTCTACCATTGAGCCACCGCGCCCCCTAGAAGGACTATTGTGTCCTCGTGGTTAAGGTAATTTTGAACTAAACTAAAAATTACATACACAACTTGGAGTAGACAAGTGTTGAACTAAATTGCGTTTAGTTTCTTATTTTTGATTATTAAAAAAATATATGTACAATTGTTAATTTTTTGACTTTTATATTTCTAAAACCAGCAGTATAACCTCAATAGTATATAAAATACATATATGTATTTTGGCCAGAAACCAAATTAGATTCTCGGGAAGTTAATTTACTCATCCAGATGTGTGGCTGTTTTGCCTCTCTGACCTTACAGCCTGCTTTCCAATACATGTTTGGATTTATTCAATTTTGTCTTGGGTGGGTTGTGGGGGTGGAGAGAGGAAATGGTTACACAGTTCAGACTAAGATTTATAACATTTGTTATGTATTGTGTTGTACGTTTTAAAAAATGATTACAGAAAAAGGGAGACCAAGAATAAAAATATTGTACATATTTTGAGATTAATTTTACCTAATAATTTCCAGCAAATATAAAATACACCATACTGTATGAATACATAAAATTCTAAGAGAAACGAAACATTAAAGCAAAACATAGACCTAATTCTTAAAAAAATGACAAACTTATTTTCCTGTTCACTGATAAATGATTACACAAATGTGAAAAGGCAGGCCTACAGTTTTATTTTTTTAAAGTCCTTGATAGATGACTGCATTTCCTTGGCAAAATTGCAGTTTTTTAATATTCATACTGATTATTTATGGAGATTTTTGTTTTGAAGTTGGCCACATAGCAAACGTCTACTATATAATTTTTGCATTGCATTTTGCATTTTGTTTTGCGTTTGTTTGCATTTTTTATCTAGTAATGTATCATTTTGTTCAAAACAACTTTGCGAATCTCTTTTTTTCAAAGGTGCTCATTTTTGAAACTAGAATAGAGAAATTCATATTGGTCTAAAACAAAGATTTTAGTTAACCAAACCCTAAATCACATTTGTTCGATTCATTTACGGATGAGAATTCCGTGCTTTCCAAAGAGAGGTGTGTGTGGACAGTTTTTTTTTTAAATCAAAACTTTCGTGATTTTTTGACTAGTTTTACTTAATGAAAATCAAGATTAAGAAAGATAACAAAATCTTAATCTCAAACTTTCGACATTTGATCCCGATGAAATTGAAATTTTCGAGACGTTCTTTTTTACTAAAATAATAATAATACTTGTTGGGACCGAAATTATTATTTTTGATGTGATTGTGAATGCTTTTTAATTATTGATCGTGTCTAACATAGTTAGAATAACAAGAATTTGTTAATGACTTCTACAGTGTTGTTCTATATATGGATGAATTGTAAGAAGTATTTGCTTTGTATGTATATTAGCTTCTGAAGTTATCTCAAATTATATATAAAATATCTACAATTTGGTAAAATTTATAAATTATTATGGTTTGCTGATTGTTGATCTATCTATCTATCTATCTATCTATCTATCTATCTATCTATCTATCTATCTATCTATCTATCTATCTATATATATATATATATATATATATATATATATATATATATATTGTATGTGGAAATGTTTCTTTGTCTTTAGGCTTAGACGATAAGCCAATCTTATAAGGAAGAAATACTGCATCAATACCTATGGCACACAATTGGAACACATCTAACACTAAAAAAAGTACTTACTATGTGTATATTTTGTTTGAGAATGTTGCACTCATCATTACAAGAAACCTTGGTTTCGAAAACAAAAAATAATTTTGCTCTTGCTACTGAGATGTTGCCATTTTCACTTACACTGAATAAACATTTCGGTTAATTTCTACGGCAAAAGAACATAAATCAAAACAAATTTGATAAATTTTAATGTGTGAATTTCAAATTTATATTTAACTTTTAAAATTTTTAAGTGGTCAGCATAAATGCTTTGCTTGTGTGGATCTGGATTCGATCTTCATACAGACATATGTGATTCGAATCTCATCCTAGTTTACAGGTTAAGATTTTGTAGAGTCACCGTTGAGTAAATGATTATAAATAGGCCTATATATTGTTTAACATACATTTAATCAGGGATAGATTTACCTCCACACTCAGTAGACCTAAGTCTAGGGATACAATTGCGAAAATTGATAAATCTATTTGTGGTAGACAACATCGTGTCCGTGGGTTTTCTCGGGGTACTCCTGCTTGCTTCCACTTTCTCATTCCACCAATTTTTCCCTCATTATTTACTTGACTTAATCATCCTTTCCCTTAGGCAAAAAAGCATAATCGCGCGACGTTAAACTGAAATATTTCATTTAATTTTTTTTACAATATCATATAAAAGAATAGAAGTGGGTGACTCATCATCACCCAGGGCATACTACTGTAGGTATTAAAATGAAATTTGGGGAGAATACTGCTCTTATTGCAGAAGCAAGGCTTTATGAAAATGTTCATTCTAAAAGGGGTAAAGTAAAATTTAAAATTTCCCCCATGAATAGTGTATCTTCCCTGGGGTTAGAGCGATGAAACCCATATAAACTTTTCAATAAAAATAAGGGAACTTGTCTTAATGTTTCCAAAAGCGCGAGCTTGGATCGAACCAGGGACTCCAAGCACCGGAGGTGAACGCTCTACTACTGAGCCACCGCGCAGACTTTTAATGGAATATAAGGAAATATGTATTTCACTGTTTCTGAAAATTATGTCCCTAAGGGGATAAAAAGAGTAATTTCAATTATATTGAAATTTCTGTTTATTCGCAAAATGCGGAATACGAGGATTCATTTAAGTTAGAGATATAAAATTCGGTATATAAACTTTTAAAATGAATATGTGCTTCACTATTGTCCAAAATTCCGAATCTAAGTTGGGTCATTTCTATACTCTCCAAATATAACTTTCGTTATTGAAGGAATATCCAATGTAAGGACTTACTTAAGTTGAAGATGTAAAATTCAATGCATAAACTCTTAAAGAAGAATAAAAAAAAAACATGTTTCAGTGTTTTCGAAAATTTCGCTTTTAAGGGGGGAAAAGGGGGACAATCTCTTGAATATTGAAATTTTCCTTTATTTATTCTCAAAGTGGCGAATGTGGAGTTTCGGTTAAGTAGGAGATGGAAAATTCAGTTTCTAAATTCTCAAATAAGAATTAGGAAATAGGTGTTTCATTTTTCTTAAAAATCTACTTCTAAGGGAGGAAAAGAGCTAATTTCGCAATGTTGAAAATTCCTTTTTTTCTTATGCACAAAATGCCATATGAGGGGATTTCCTTAAGTTACAGACGTGAAATCCAGTACATAAACTCATAAATACAAATAATGGAACACGTATAATGAGACTTTCCATATAATGATAATGGGACCTTCCATAAATAACTGCACCAAAGCGGAGAAAAGAGGGTCATTACTATAATATCTAAATTCACCTTTCTTTATCGAGAAAATGCCCATTGTGAAGATATGTTTAAGTTGGAGATATGAGAATTGGTATATCTACTGTTAAATAAAAATAAGTAAATACGTAAATAAGCAACTCTGAAATTTCCACTTCTGAAAAGGGTAACGGGCAGTTTGTGTAATACGAAGATTTCACATTATATATTCAGAAAATACTTAATGCAAGAATTCGCTTAAGATGAGAGTGTGAAATTCGTTACATAAATTCTTAATTAAAAATAGGGGAGACACATATTTCAATGTTTTCGATAATTCCTCTTTTGGAAGGGCTAGGAGGGCAATATATAGTACTGTATGGAAGAGTGAAAGTATTTCACTGGAAATTGAGGAGGTAATTATATATATAGAAACGCGAGATTTGGACAGAAAACTCCTCTTGTTACGAGAGCAATGCGTAACAAAGGATAAAAAAAAAGTATGCTGAGGGATGTAAAGCTGATTCAAATGTTTTGCTCATTAGCGGATTACCGGAATAAATCTAATTCCTCTATTGTGGCCGGAAGTGGTTGAAATTTACATTTCCGGTTTGAATACTGGATCATATAAAGCAAGAATGATAATATTTCAACATGTATTTCGAATTTTACATTCTTAAAAATTCAGATGGTTTCGCAGAAAATTCACCATAAGGTTTACAGGTCTTTTACAAGTACGGACATGTCAGGTGAAATTTCAGTACTTTGGAACAGTATATCCAGCATTTTACGAAAGCTCTTTTGAGCTGTTTGAAGTTGTTCACATATTTCGAATAATGGAATGAGTATTAAGCTGTATGAAAGAGATTAACTTAAAAAATGTTATTTTTTTTATTATTTCTTCTTGTTTAATATCAAAATAATTTGAAGAATGCTTTGAAACGTACTTATTTCTTACTTAAAACCGGTTAAAATAATATGGTTTTGCGGTGGAAGGCAATTTACTTCCTTTCTGCTGAGGTCTAGCACTTTTCGGGTAAAATTTGTTTAATTTTCTTTGAAAAGTAGTTATCTAGAAAATCTAGTCAAGCAGTAGAAACACTTTTAAAAAACGTTTTCCATCGTCCATTAGAAATTCCGCACTGACTGAGGTATAATTGAGGGGGTTAGTGCAACAGTGAACTAACCCACATATTTAAAAATAAAAAAAATCAAGTTAAAGTTAAACACAAGTGTTTTTTGTACAATATATGTATGTACAATGCATGACACAGTCAACTACTTGTGCTTGCTTTTGGTATATTGTACAAAACCTCACATTTATTTAACGTTTACTTGATTTTTTCATTTTTAAGAAAAAAATCTAATGATACTGAACATACATATATAAGTAGATATATAACTCAACTGTATTCGTTTATTCGGCTATCTTCATAAATATGGCAAATTGGAGATATGTGGAAAAAGTCGATTTTTCACATTTTCGGCCATGGGATAAGAGTTGATTCTATTTCACTTTACAGGTTATGGAGCTCCTCCATTATAAAATTGTTTTTGTTTCGGTGCTTTGTTGAATTTGATTTTAAGAAATCTCAACTGAAGTCAGCAAAAATTTAAGCGATTAAGTTACCATATATTGGTCGTATTTAACTACTCCTATGCAATGTTTTGCCGTTTCATTTTTAAATCGTTACGTTTCTTTGCTAGTAGTTACGCCACCTTCATATATGTTGTTTGTAGCTGCTCTCGTAAGTTTGGAAATTTGACGTGGAAGAATGTGTCTTAAGGCCATTGGTGTAGTTGAGCACGTACTCAGTACCGATAAAAATATTCCTTTGGTAAAAGTACGAGCCAGTAAAGAATTTCAAAGCTTGTTAAAGAGTACTACAAGTAAATAAATTAAATCATCGCTGTTCAGAACACTTTCATGCTCATTGGTCGTTCTCAACTAAACACGAAATCACATAAAGATAACTAGTTCTTAACCGTTGTTGTGCACGCGACAGTTCATGTTTCATTTGAAAAGTGATTCACAGTAAGCATCTTCAGGATCCAAGATGATGATTTTTGCCAATGTTACAATGATCTTCTAACTACTTTACTTACGTTCAGGTCCTTAATTTCGAGCAGCCTGAAATGTTAATGACGCGTGGTTAATAACAACCAGCTAATATGAGAGTTTCATGTGGCATATTTTGCTGCGTATGAACTGCTAACTTACGAAGCTAATGCTTAAGAATTACCCGGATCTTCCACTTACGAGGAAAGCGATTCAAGTGTGACACGAAATTGTGAACGAGTTTTTGCACAAATGAAGTGCTTTTGTGTAAATTCAACCAATTAGAGGGAAAAACTATCGATCTTAAACGTTCTAGATATAGAGAAATAAGGGGAAGGCTCGTGCTCCGATATTGTTTTAATTTTTAAATATGTAGCGATTGTACAAATAAAAGAGGCTTTTAAGAATGAAGAATTCCTTCATTCACGAAACTTTAGTAATACGTCGCCTTAGACATAAGGGTTACAAAACCGAAGAGTCCATGAAAATTCTAGGGGAAGAATGTTTTGGAGAGGGGAGGCGAAAATAACGGAGTTCCTTTGATGCCTGAAATAGGGATGTAAGATGTCTATGTATAGATTTCTTGGTGCGCTAAATCGAATAAAAGCATCATCAGGTCAAATATTACGAAAAATGCAAAAACTAGTGGACATTTGCAACAATAAACAATATATGCTTATGTTTCATATTATTTGATTTGTTTTCCTATAGCGTTTTTAAACAAAATATGACCTTGTATTTTTGCACACATAATAACGTCTCTGTTCCTTTGGCAATATAATTAATATATTTTCATATCACCTTTTCTCATTTTCTACGAACTAAAGACAAGAAATATTAACAAGTAACATCATACATGTCCGTTGAAATATATGTCAATTTTTCTGTGAAATATCTAGAACTTCAGGTTAAGTATATGGAATTATTCTGGTAAAATTACTACAAAATCTTGGGTGAAATATCTAAAGTTCAGGTGAAATTCATGGAATTATCCCGGTGAAATTATTGCAAATTTTTCGATGAAATATATGAAAATGAGGTGAAATTCATGGAAATACTTCAACAAAATCACTAAAATTTTTCGATGAAATATCTAAAGTTCAGGTGAAATTCCTGCAATATTCCAGTGAAATTACTGCAAAATTTCCGGTGAAAATGTGGCATCCCCAATTGCCAGATATTTCACCAGAAAAAAATTCGTTATTTTTCTTAAGAGTGTAAGAAAAGTTGTATATTCACATCTCATATAGTCTCCCAGCTGATTCACCTCAGACCTGTACACTGTAAAAAATGAAGTGTTGAAATAACATAAAATTAATACCACTTTAGCATGTTAGTTGTGTGTTAATTCAGCAGCAAGCACATCACCTTCCGGGCACATCACAAATAACTCTTTGATACCTGGGAGAATTTTCATTGGTATTTTCATTGGCATTATTTAATATAAGCAAGGTTTTGCGAAGTATATTTGGCACTTAACGAGCCAAGTAACGAATAATGCTCTATGTTTTCTGTAATCGGTCACAATAATATTGTTGTAAACCTGTGTATCGTCTGACAAGAGTTACATAGGCAACAGTTCTGTCATCTTCTGTTCATATGTGCTAAGACACAAGAATAACGGATAAAGAAGACAGATGGAAGCACTGCTATCTGTATAACTGGTATCAGATGATTCAAAGATTTATAACAAAATTATTGTGACTGATTACAGAAAACATAGAATGTGTTTAGTTACTTGCCACAAATGTGAAATATATTTTGCAAAGCTTTGCTCCTACCAGCGAATAAACAATACAAATACTCACAGCCAGTAACGAGGTATTTTTGATATGCTCTAAGGAGATGTGCTTGGTGTTGAACGAATACAGCACCAGGCTTCGACGGGCTTACCTATACTCTGATTAAAAACGCTCCTCCTGTTGTCTTCACCATCCTAAGCCTTATTTATACATTTATACTCCGTACTGGTTTTTTCCCCATCACTTGGAAGTACTCAAAAGTATTACTCTTTCCCAAATAAACCGCCCTCTGACGTTACCTCTTATCGACCTATACAACTGACGTCCATGTTCAGCAAAATATTTGAACGTATCTTAGTGCGTCGTCTCCACGATCACTTACAGGCTCACGCTCTTCTACCATTGCATCAAGCAGGATTTCGCCCCAATTTCAGCATTCTGGACCCCCTGCTACGTCTCAGCACCTCTATATACAATCAATTCAACCAGGGTCATCCATCATGTCTGGTTACATTCGATCTTGAAAAGGCATTCGATAAAGTTTGGCACCAGGGTCTTATATACAAGCTGTACTCTTTCCAACTACCTCTCTCATACATACGAACTATACACTCCTTTCTCACCGCCCGACTTGCTTACATATCGATCAATGATGCTCTGTCATTTCCAATATCCCTTAATTCTGGCGTTCCTCAGGGATCTTCTCTCTCTCCTCTGTTGTATTTGCTTTATGTCTCCGACTTACCAACCACTCCTGGTATACAACTTTTCCAATTCGCTGACGATACTGCATTTCTCGCTGCTGGACGGACAATTGCTGGTATCCAACAACGCCTTCAACAGGCAATTGACACATTTGTTGACTGGTGCAACGATTGGCGTTTGGCAATCAATGCTACTAAAACGCAAGCTATCATCTTCTTACCATCTGATCGTCGATCTCGAGTACACCGAAATCCTCATTTATTACGACTTCATGTTGATAACTCACCAGTCACCATCCATAACACTCTTAAGTATCTAGGCATTGTGTTCGATTCCAAGCTTACTTGGACACCGCACCTTCTCACTGTCATCGGAAAAGCCAAAAACAGACTTAACTTACTGAAACGACTAGTTGGTACCACGTGGGGTCTACATTCAAATCTACTCCTAAACACTTACAAAGTTTTCATGCGTCCGGTCTTAACCTATGGTCACACAGCCTGGTTGCCAGCTCCTCCGAAGTACTATCGAAAATTAGCAATACTCGAACGCCATGCATTTCGTTTAGCCTTTCGTATCCAGCTCCCCTACCCAACCCGTCTACTCTACGACCGTATCCATTTTCCACCGCTCTTATCCCATCTTGAGACTCTCCGCTTAAAATACATTACAAAACGCATTGAAACTGCTCATCCAATATTCCTGAACATTCTCCGCTATGATAGAGACTTCGATACCCCTGCTGTTTATTATCCGACACCTTTACAACATCTGATGACCCTGTATCATTTGAACCTCGGCCGCGAGAACGTCGATCCGGAAGTTTTCGACATTTATCATCCTGGCACAGTTTCACCGCTCATCTATCCATCTCATGCACAGTAAATCAACCACTAACAGGGCTGCCTTTGTCTTCATTAGTTCCTGAGTCGCCCCAGGAACAGAAGCTAACAGCATTCGTCTTACTAACAATACCCATGTGTTGTGGCGCCATAGCACTTCACCCTCATGACATCTACCACTCCTCCTGTCTTGCTTACCCTCTATTTCTGTGATTGCACAGTATGTTTTATAGCTCCTGATGAACCTGAATCACCGCAACTGTGTTTTGGTATTTTCTCTTTATTTCAGGCACCGAAGTTAAGGAACGATTACGACTTATATGTCAGCCAGACGATCTTCCTCAGCATCCATGGCACATGAAAATTGCCCCACTTAATTGATGCCCATCCCTGAGTAAACTTAATAAAATGTTAAATAAAGATGACTAAACAACACCTAGACCCTCTCATATTAAAATTGATGCTCCTATACCATCCAACCTCTCCCCTGAAGAAAGGGCGCAACCCTTTAGGCGGGTAAACGTAAAAAAAGTGTTGAACGATTACATATTTTCATCTCAGATCACGGCTTACTTCCAGTCACACAAGCAGGTTTTCGACCAGCTTTCCCTATAAATGATCAACTACTTCGACTCACAACGCTCATTACTTAGCATTATAATTCAGCTAATCCTTCCTGTTTAGTTTTATTTGACTTGGAGAAAGCATTCGATAAAGTCTGGCACCATGGGCTCATATACAAACTTCTGCAATTTTAGCTACCTATCTCCTACATTCGTCTCATTTATAATTTCGTTACAAATCGTATCGCCTATATCTCAGTACGAAGCAGTTTGTCCCATCCCATCTTTCTGTTCTCTGGAGTACCGCAAGGGTCAGCCTTGTCTCCTTTACTATACCTTCTGTATGTAGCTGATATGCTCCGCCTGCCAGATCAGGTCCATCTCTTCCAATATGCGGATGACACGGCTTTTCTCGCACTTGGAGCGACTATCCAGCAGCTCAACATTAAGTTACAGACTGCTATTAATCGCTTTCACACTTGGTGCAATCTTTGGCGGCTTTCTATCAACGCAGCTAAAACCCAAGCCATGATATTCTTACCACCCAGAAGAACTTCCAAAGTCCGCAGAAATCCACGCAATCTTTCTCTGTACGGTGATGGGGTGCCTACTCAAATCAGTAATACTGTTTGGGAATTACCTATGATCACCACCTTATTTGGTCCCAACACCTGAAAACCATTACTACAAAAGCTTATAATAGACTCAATTTATTGAAACGATTGACTGGTACCACCTGGGGCCTTAAAGCACACACCATCCTAAATACCTACAAGGTATTCTTACGACCTGTCCTGACTTATGGATTTACTGCTTGGATAGCTGCACCCACTAAGTTCTACAATAAACTTTTAATTCTAGAACGCCATGCTTTCCGTACAGCGTTCCGCATTATGCTGCCTAGTCCTACACAGGATCTATACCGCAAAATTACTTTTCCGACCTTACAATGCTACCTAGAAAAGCTGCGGCTAACATTTATCACCAAACGCTTCGAAAAACGACATCCTTTATTACAGGACACAATGCGCTATTTAGCACTCCACCCAACACCTCACCGTTATTATCATCCTCTACTTTCGCTTCTGTTCACATTAATTAACTATACTCTACCACCGTTAGACTCCGCTTTACTTATCATCACAGATTACGTCATTCATGAAGATCTTCCTCTCATTCACCCATCATTTCTAGCACAGTGATTACCATTATTTATTAACATGAGCCTCATTCGTTTTCATCATTACTTAGAGCAGCCCCTAAACTGAAGATAACCTCATTTGTCTAATTAATATAATCCACGTGTTGTCCTGTGTATGCTCCTCACCACATCTTTCATGCCCATTGCTATACTTGTAAATATCATGAATTCTATACCTAATCATCGTTATCATTTTGTTATCGTTTATTTGGTTTAAAATATACTGTATGTTTATTTTCCTTTGTGTATGCACCTGCACCAAATGTTAAGGATTAATGCTCCTTAAGTCTTTACCTTCAAAATTACTTACTTATGTAAATGTTGTTGCTAATAAAGATTAAAATCACTTAGCCCATCTAACATACCCATTCCCTAGTTAACCATCAAGTCTCGTTCCTAAAAGATGGCGTAACCCTCTGAAAGGCAGCTAGCCCTTCAGTCTAGCCTGTAAAAAAATAAATAAATAAATAAAAGACTTTGTGTTGAATTAGCACACAAGTAACACGCTAAAGTGGTAGTCATTTTGTGTTGTTTCAACACCTCATTTTATGCTGTGTAGTTAGGGGACTATCAGGATGGGTTCAGGTTCGCTGGGGCCAACTTCAGCATCCTGAAACTTTCATTTATTTGCTGTTATGTATACATGATTATAGAGCAATTCAAGTTAGTTCCCCCCAAAATGATCTCGGCTTATTGTTAGTGTTCTGGCTACGGGCTGACCCACCTCAGCATATTTTGTTTGATTGTTGGGTTTCTATTCTACTACTCTTGTAGGTTTATATCAAATACTATTGTTTAAAACTTCTGAAAGGTTGGAAATCTCTTAATAGTGTACACCCACGGGGCATGATCATCTGTCAGTAAAACAGATGTGTTCATTACTGAGAGGTTACACAAATTTAGATTACTCATAGCACATGCAGTAATTATAAGAAGCAGTCAGTAATTTGTGTATTAGTTATAAATGTAAGTGTAGTCTAATATCGAAATACTGCACTCAGTGGTCGAATTACTAAGGGTATTTTCGAAACACAGGGGATATAGCCCTTGTTGAAATTTTATTGTAAAATAAACATTTGTTCCTTTATTTTTGAAGTGGTAGGAAAGAAAAAGGAGTGAATTTTTCAGGGAAAGAAAGGGTTCCGCAGAGAATTCTTACGATCGGTTCTTTACATTGCTTTTACCCATCTAAGGTTTCTACCGTAGTATTCCCAGGGGGAAAGAAATTGATTTTGGACAAAGAAAATAACTATTCCCAGTTCAATTTGTAACCGTTGTGTGTGGTGGTTCATTAGATCATTAACTTAACGAGAAATACATTTTGGAAAAGTAATTTTCTGTCTACTGTACTGTATCTGATATACATTTAATTGCAGAAAGTATTTTCTGTTTTACATATGCACAAATAATAGTCCCTGTTGGTTAAGAAGAGGACACTAAGACGTTGGGAGAAAAGAAAACTTTCCATGTCTATTGGAGAGTGTCCGTAAAAAGGGGGGGTTCTATCCCTTAAGTATACACCTACTTTTGCCCGTCCAAACTATTCTGAATGTTTCCTTTATTGAGAGGTGTCCGTGAAGGGAAGTTTCACCATACTGTATCGTAGTATGTGAAATATGTCTGTATTACAGGTGTTTGTTGTTGAGATATGTCCGTGAAGACAGGTTTCACCGTCCTTTACTGTAGCATATAAAATATGTCTGTATTATGAAGGTGTTTATTATTGGGACGTGTCTGTGAAGGGAGGTTTCACGGTACTTTATTATAGTATGTGAAATATGTATGTACAGATGGTGATCAGAAAAATGGAAACACCTGAACGAAATTGCATCTTACCAGATTAATATGGTGTCGGGCCACCTTTCGCCTCCAGAACAGCCTTGATGCGACGTGGGATGGAGGCATAGAGGTCGTGAATGGTAGCAAGTGGAATTTTACACCATTCCTCGTGCAGGGCATCGGCCAGTTCTGTGAGAGAGGATGGAGGTGGAAATCGTCGCCGGAGGCGTGTTTCCAAGACGGACCACAGATGTTTAATTATGTTGAGATCTGGGGATTGGGCGGGCCAGGGGAGGTGTTGAACTTCATCCCGATGTTCCTCAAACCACGCTGCAACAACGCCAGCTATGTGAATGGGTGCATTGTCATCCTGGAAGATGCCGTCGTTGTCCGGGAACAACATCCGGACCATAGGATGCAAGTGGTCTCCTAAAATTGCGACATAATCGTTGGCAGTGATTCGTCCGCTAAGTGTGACTACAAGACCCAATGAAAACCATGATATGGCGGCCCACAGCATCACCGAGCCGCCGCCATGTTTCACAGTTGGGCGGAGACACTGCAGATCATAAGCTTCTTTGGGCGTTCTCCACACACAAACACGGCCCGTGGTTGGGAATGGGGTGAAGGATAACTCGTCCGACCATATCACACGTTTCCAGTCCTCAACGGTCCAAGTTGCATGGTCGCGGCACCATTTGCGGCGTGCGAAAGCGTTATGGTCCCTGATGAGCGGTTTGGCCCGTGCAACACGACCCCGTAAGTTCATGTCATGTAATTCTGCTGCGGACTGTGATTGTCGAAACAGGGTGGGGGAGGTGCTGATTGAGTTCCTCCGTCACTTGCTCCGCAGTGGCACGACAGTTCTGCGTGACAATGCGCTTTAATACCCGGCGTGACCTGTCACTCATGATTTTCTTCCGCCCACTGTTCCGCTTCCCCGATGTGGTTTTTCCGTGTGTTGTGTAGGCCGTCATCACCTTCGACACTGTCCCACGCGACACACCTAACAGTAGCCACTGCCGTCACACTCACTCCACATAACCGCGCACCAACAATTTGCCCTCTTTGAAAATCTGATAGGTCTCCCATTTTACACTACCTCCGTCTGCTGCAGCCACTGGACACTGCTGTTCCATTGCTCCTGACGTAGTATGAATACCGACCTAACACACCACCAGCAACGGTCCGGCGCTGCGGGCGCCACGACACCACTGCCAACCCATACATCTGACGTGTTGCCAACTACAGGTGTTTGAATTTTTCTGATCACCATCTCTATGAAGGTGTCCGTTGTTGAGATATGTCAGTGAAGACAGGTTTCACCGTCCTTTATTGTAACATATAAAATATGTCTGTATTATGAAGGTGTTCATTATTGGGACGTGTCTGTGAAGGGAGGT
Organism: Thermobia domestica; assembly: GCF_964235325.1. Classification (NCBI taxonomy): domain Eukaryota; kingdom Metazoa; phylum Arthropoda; class Insecta; order Zygentoma; family Lepismatidae; genus Thermobia; species Thermobia domestica. Next base: position 243,429,158 of record NC_137456.1, on the reverse strand, counting down.
TTCACGGTACTTTATTGTAGTATGTGAAATATGTATGTATTATGAAGGTGTCCGTCATTGAGAGGTGTCTATGAAAGTTGAGTTGAGTTGATTTTAGTTTAGCGTCCCTTTCAGCAGCGAGGCTATATGAGACGTGGACCTACTGATTAACGTGGAATCCGAACCACATGAGCTCCCGCCGGGAATCGAACCCGGGTCTCCCACGCCAAAGGCGCATACGCTAACCGCTTAGCCACGAGGGCGCTCGTGTCTATGAAAGATTTCACCGTATTTTATTGTACTATGTAAAATATCTCTGTATTATGAAGGTGTCCGTTACTGAGAAGTGTTTGTGAAGGGAAAGTTTTTGTACTTTGTTGTAGTATGTCTAATTTCTTTTATGCTCTGACCGCTAATTTAAGATCAGTACACTGAACCATTAGTCAATTTATAGACATCTTTCCATAATTTGATTCAGTTCACGTTTTTGTGTGTGTTAAAAAAAATGAATCCTTGAACTAGAAGCTGTCATGACGAATGTAATACCGGCAAGAAATGATAGAATAGCGCGCAACAGGTCGTCGTCATGTTTCCGATACTTTCCGAACAAGGACGAAGTTCACGAATCGGAGGAGCTCAGCTGGTGAAGTTGACCAGCGTTCGTTGTCAGTTAGGATTGGTGGATTGTGGAATGTGGAGCGAACGCGCCTACCGCGAAGATGAACTCCGTGTCGCCAAATCGATTCCCAGCTGTTTACCTCCGTTTTCGGTTTGAGAGTTTTATCTCTTAAAAAAAAGAAAAGACTTGAATATTCAAACACATTCCAGACGAAGAAAATATCCTACGCATTTTCACACGTAAGTCAGATTCATATGATGATTTCAATGCGATATTATGAATTGTAAAACTTATATTTTCTTGTAAGTCGTGAAGTGACCATAAGGAAAACCAAACAGCCGAATAATTTATATTCTTCAATTGACGTAACGTAAAAATGCATTATTCGTATTTTATAGTTTATCCCTAAATAACATCTATAAATATAGAAATTTCTTCTGTTTGTGAAGTTCTACCTATACTATTGCGTATGTATTTTGATATTAACAAATAAATCTAAGATACATGAAAATATAGCTCATGTTATACACTTTCGTCGTATTTCTAACAAATGTTGCCAAATTTTGAAGAAGGATGACGTTTATTTAGACTGCAATGATATATGCTTTGGACAACATCTAATTGAAATCAGAGTGAGTAGTGGATACATTTTTGCTTCAAATACTTAGGGAAATGAAATTTACAGTATACACAAATGCTTTCCAGTGTTAGTTTTTCTCAATGATGAAAAAAAAAAAACTATTGCTATATGCTGAATGCAGAAAATAAATAATATCCTTATCAAAAATTATCTATTAGTCTACGAGGCAAAACATTTTGCAAATGCTAAACAAACCCTTTACAGAAACTTTTCGTTCGTAAAAGGTGGCACACACACACACAAACTTAACACACTGTTGAACGTTTATGATAGTTAACATTTTGTATCTTTTTTTAAAAATCTGATTTAAACTACTCACTGAGCAAAATAATACGTTTGTTGTAACAAATATTAACGTGTAAGAGCTTCGCCAACTATTCACTTTAGCGTCATCAGACACTATCTGATAGTGTTTGATGTAGGGCAAAGTGGTTAGTTGATGAAATGTTACACGTTAATATATATATATATATATAATAAGCGTATTGTTTTGCTCAGCGAGTAGTTCAAATGAGATTTAAGTCTGTTAAAAGCAAAGCTTGTACAATAAAAAAATATTACAATTTGTATTTTTTGTTACCATAAGCAAATTTCGGTGGTGGGCAACAGTTAAAATAGAAAAATGATTTCAATTTTACTCTCAAAGAAATAGATAGTGAATTTGTTCTCTTTCTGCCAACTCAGTCATAGCCATACTAGTGTTATGCCTGTATTGACGTTATGAACACATTCACGTTTACAAAATTTATAAAAGAAATTATGGTAATTGTCTGAATTAGATCTTGATTCAACGTTGAATGGAATCACAAAATGTAACTTAATGAACATAAAATTTGAAATATAACATTGAAATATTGTTTATGAAGACCCTCTTCTTTACACTGATATAACTGCAAACAAAAGAACTTTCCGGAATCGGCTTTCCAAAAGACCTTGGTGGCCCCAAATGTGATTGCAGACTAAATATTTGGCAATTCAGTGCATTTAAACCTAGTAATAGTCGTAATAATATAATTATTCAGTATCTTTTACGAGAAACAGCGCATCCTTCAATTAGAAGTAATATTAGGTAGAGTCTGGTTGTTGTTTGTTGAAAGCTGGCATTTTTGATCACCGAGGCTATATGAGACGTGGACCTACAGTTTTAGGTGGAATCCGAACCACCATACCGAGTTCAACTTCAATGCTCTCCCACCGATCCCGTACACTGAAGGCGCGCGAGCTATTTTCTAGACTGGCCACGAGGGTTTATACTATATTAAACAATGAGTTTGTTGCTAATATCCAAAAGGTGCTTTGTATCGAACGCAAAATGGAAATCAAAAGACAATAGTAATATTGAAGAAGATGCTATAAAGATGTTATGAAGCTGAAATATTGATCAGCATAACAATATTTTATTCTAGCCACTTGGCATGTGTTCAGGAAACTAAGTTAAAGAAAATAAAATAATTAATAAAATGTTTCCTCGATGTTTTGAGACAGTCTCCTTCAACTTTGGGGAACTTAAGGAGATTAAATACGAACAATTTTTGTTTAGGAGAAGATAAGAGCGCAAGTAATGATATCAGCTTATTGAGAATAATCAGTGAAACGCTCATAATGTCTAGGTTTATTGATTTAGAAAAAGCTTCTGACCTAGTAAAGTGAAAAGTGTTGATTCAAGTTCTAAAGAATGTTTGCTCGGAATGGAAGAATCACAAACTCGTTAAAATATAAATAATAAAAAAAATACTTTTAAACGATCCAACAAGTAAGAAGTAGAATAGGAGAATTAGTCTCAGAGAAGGGTGCAATTGGAAAGGAAGTGACAGGGATGTTGTGCTTCACCAAACGTTATTAATATCTATCTGGAACCGATACCAAAGAAAGATCTGAAAAGGGAAAATGATACATAGGGAGTAAAAGGCTTATGTACATTTGGTTTGCAGACATTCTCTTTAGCGGTATCTGATTAAAAAAAAATAATGTTAGAAAATTAAAAAAAAAAAGTTGTGAATAATATCACATAAGAAAAATTGAAAAGACAGTAGCAATAGTACGTGAATAGAAATTATCTGTGTGAAATACAGAAATAGAAAACAGAAGAGGTGGCTAGTTTTCAGTGGCTGGGTACTAGTAGCGAAATAGTGAAGTGTGAACATGGTAGATTTAGAGTTTAGCGTTCCTTTCAGCGCCGATACTATAGAGATATGAACTTAAAGCTTAACGTGCAATCCGAACCATATGAGTTCCCACCAGGAATCGAACCCAGATCTCGAAGCAGAAACAAAATAAGTGGAAGGATAGGGATAGAAAAGAAAATATCATTATTTAGGAAAAGATAGCAATTAGAAGTGTAGTTTGTATGCTTTGGAATAAAGATTTTCTTTTTAAAAAAATACATAAAATATTTTATGAAGACTGTACAAAGTGCAGTCTAGAGACTGTTGGAAATGGATATGGAGAAGAATGTACAAAATTAGCTTTGATAAAACGGAAAACTAATAAGGAAGTGTTAAGTATATTAGAAATCAAAAGAAAATTATGGCATTATTTAAAAAGAAAGAGAAACAAGTTGGAATATCATCTAAGAAGGAATTATTTGTAGAATTTAAAATGGGTATGGGAAACAATGGAGAACATTAGCTGGGTAAAACGGAAAACCAATAAGAAGTGTTAGAAATAGCAGAGGTGAAAAGAAAAAAAATATGTATTTTAATTTAAGAAGATGATGACAAACAAATTGGAACATTATCTGTAAGGGAAATATATTCTAAAGAGTATGGCGGAAGGTACATGGAAGGAAAAAGAGGGATGAAGACAATATACTTGATATTAAAATGGTTAATTTTCACATGAACACAAAACAATTAGCTCAGATCCACAGTGCACGGAAGCATCTCAATTTTGCGACAAGTAATCTCCCAGCAATGGCATAATACCTATGGTGACTATACCTTTTCTTTCTATCTGTTGGGGGACGGTGGGTCAGTGATACAGCATTTACCTTTGGTATGTTTGGTCTTTGGTTCGATCCTCGGCCGTATGTTTTATCGGGGTACTACCGTTTCCTCCCACTTTCTCATTCTATCATTTCTTCCATCATCATTCACTTGCTTTAATCATCGTCTCCCTTAGCATAAGGGCATAATCGTGGGACGTTAAACTGAAATATTTCCTTTATTTTCATTTGTTTATCTGACTGGCTCAAATTTTGTAATAATTTATCACTCTGTTGTATGAAGCAGATGTTCCTTTAATTTCGGCATAGTTGCATATCTTTTTATGGCAATATTGCTTACGTGTTAAACCAATCCCAACCCAGACTCAATAACTTAATTACTCAAAATTACTAATAATAAACAAGATATTGTTACGAAAACAGTTCTCATCTGTACATGTTATTACTATCTAGTTTCAGTTACTCCTTATGGGGCTAATGAACATGCTCTAACAATCAGGTGGCATTTGGGCTAACCGCGAGAAACAACTATAAACTATATAAAAGAGCACATGTAAAATGGCCAGAAAATGTATGTAGAGTTTATTGATTCGGGATTTGTTTTCGTCCAGTGAAATGAGAAATATTGACGGGGCTGGAAAATGTGATTTCACTCACAAGTTCTCTAGGAAAAAGAAATAAAACTTTCTCATATTACAGGTTATCCTATATGACCATATATGCATCTGGTTTAATTAAATATTCTTTTTTATTGGCGCGTAACGATTTTAATGTTTAACCATATAACATCATTGATGTGATAGAGTATGACAAACAAATTAATTTAACTTCTGAATAACACTTTGAAAGATACTAGTTACTTAAAAATATTTATTCAAAGTGGACCACTTCCCTTGATATGTCCTTGTAACTTTTAAAGTAACAGATCTAAAACGATGAAATTTTGAACATTGCAAGTACCAACAGGAAACATTGTTTAACACAGTGATGCGCAACCGGTGTGTCGCGGTACACAAGAATGTCAGCACAAGGTGAAAGGGGGTGATGAGAATTTTTCATAATCATGTTGTATAAAAAATAAATTTTATTTCATTTTTATTCCATTGTTGTGTATAGTATGAGTACAATTATTTATTTTAATAGTAGGTCTAACACAAAAGTGTATTTTTTAATATTATTTATACCCCATCTACAGTAAATTAAAGTTCTTAAATTATTAATAAATTCAGAAGTCTATTTCTGTTCAATAGTCTATTAGTAATAATATGAATATAATAATATAAATAATGACTATATTACATGTTGGTACTAGCAGTTCCAATATCAACATTACATGAGCGAAATTAAAAATTTGTTTTGCCGTATTGTGTCATAAGTAATTTATGGTGTGCTATATGAAATATATGAATATACTTAAAAATATATGAAATATACAAAAATTAACATAAAAGAAATTATCACAATCATATTAACAACTTATCACAATGAACAACTAAGTTTGCAAAACAAAACAAAACAAAACAAAACAAAACAAAACAAAAAGATACTCTCGTCCAAGAGAACATATGACAGAAGTTACCCTTTGTCAGAAACACTAGGGATGACCGGAACCGGCTCTGAACCGACCCGACTATAAAAGATCCGGTTCTGAATTTATGTGTGATGTCGTCTCGTAAGGAAAAATCTGAGATTTCTGTAATTACTGATTCCCAATTTACTAAAATATTAGTTGTGACCAATCAGAGGACGTGTAACGTAAACATTGAATTATTAATCATAAACAGAACTATATGTTATATATAGTGCATAACAAATCGCTTCCCTTCTTCTCCCCTGCCTCTGAAGACCCAGGAAAATGTCTGAGTACGGGTGTGATCCTTGGTACACGGCATCTCATGCAAAAGGTGATTAACACTTTCTACATGGCATTCTATGAAAATGTTTACACCTGGAATACTGGGAAAACAAAACTGTTTTATGTTCAGTCTCGCGAATAATTGAGCACAAGAGACAGCCATGGGGGGAATTTAATAGCAATATTTAAATTTTTGCAGGACCTCCTAAAAAGCGGACGGTGGAGAGGGTTTCGTAAATTTGAAATGAAAAGGTGGGTCAAAAGTTTGACTCAAAACTGACAAAAATGAGCATCACTCAACAATAGAAACAACTTTTATTTGAAACTTTACCTTTTCGTACCAACCGCGGCAGATTTTGAAAAACTGTTTTAATTGTAGTATGTATGATCTGTCAGGAAAGTAAATGTACACCTATTTTTCGAGTCTGGCATTCCTGCGCTCCATCCGTGGAGAGTATGAGAATTAAATCAATCAAATGTTTACTGAGGGGCAAAAAGAAAAGTTTAATCTGAATAAGACATTGCAGAGGAACACAAGATGTGAATAAGAATAATGCATAGTGTAAATAAATAACGACACCAAAAGAGAAAGCCAGAAACAGCTGTTAAACTTAGAAAAAAGAGTACAAATTGTTGAAGTGGGAACATAAAACACAAATACAACAAATACGCCGACAACTAAACGATCACCATGTCATGATCTTGGTGTAGTGGTTAAAGTGCTGGTTTACAAATGGATAGGTCGCCAGTTCGAATCTTCGATGGGGACATTTTTAAAAATTTTTGTTAATAATACATACAGCTCATGAGAGATGATAAAAGAGGTCGTATTTAGTCTTTCGTAGTAATTATTATTGGTAATGTTTAGTACTGATAATACTTTTTCTCTTTGTGTATTGCTTTTATTCTTTTCTTCATTTCAAAAGAGAAGAATATCCGAACAAATGCCACAAAAATTCCTCATATTTTGAATGTAAACGCCATTTGCAATTAGTAAAGAATAAAAATTGAACGTTCCGATGTAGCTGCAAAAAGTAAAAAGACAAACATGGAAGTGGAGTGTTCGAATCCATACTCATGGTTATTAAAAATACAATTTCTACATGCCTTACACCTCCCGACCACGTTTCTACGTTAGCAAGTAAGAGGTTTGTGTTTAGGTTAGGCTGCTCAATACATTTTCCAAAGGGGTCCGGTTTAGCTCTGACGCACCACAGGTGCGAGAAGGGAGCAAAACACTTTTTCTCTCTCCCTCTGTATGTCTATTTATCTATCTATCTGTATATATATAACGCTATTTGTGAATGCCATACCCACCCTAATTTTCAGCGGATTGAGACGAAACTTAACTCAAACATTAATTGTTGAAATATCTTGATGAGTTCGTTAACCAGAATAATCAGATGAAAATGTTCAAAATGGCGGCCCTTCAAACTCCCAAAAATTTCCAAGGCAACCAAATTTCGCCCATAAATAGGTATTCAGAAAGTTTGAATAACTTTTCCTCTTTTACTGAAATATATGTGTGCAGAGACTTATTGAAATATTGGACCCGATTAATCGCATAAAGAAGGTTCACGCCCTTTCGTTACGGTCAGGATTTTTTTTCTTGCAGGAGGGGGTTATTTTCGTATCGGAACAAGATGATTGTTAGTGATGATATGAAATTACAACATTGAAGGTGAAGTAACTTGTGAAACGTGTTATTTTAAAGAATAATATAATAAATGTGCTTTCCTCTAACACAGAAAACTGTAAATCATGTATTTCGAGTTCGGCGAGGAGTGTTATTTGATTTGCTTTTTAGTAACACATTGCATTGCAAATAAAGGTAGGCAACATTAGTGGTAAGTAAAACAATAATAATAATAATAATAATAATAATAATAATAATAATAATAATAATAATAATAATAATAATAATAATAATAATAATAATAATAATAATAGGTGTTGTTTGTAGCAAGGCAATATCTTCCTCAATTCTTCTTCAAACGTAATGATTGTAACGCCATATCTCCCTTACAAACAAAATATTAGCAATTTATATCGAGAGAACGGGAAACTGTTGAGTGATGGGAGCAACGTTGGACAGTATGCACTCATAGTACTCAGAAAAATAAGCGATTTCAATGCAAAATGAACGAAGAGTCATTGCCATGGGTAGTCATGGAGCCACGGCAGAGCCCTCTTTAGGCAAAATGTCGATAACTTATATCGAGAGAACAGGAGGTGATAGTGAGATGGGACCAACGTTGGACACCGTGGACCCATAAGGCGCATCGAAAAAATTAGGGGGCGGGCGCCAGCCAGCCTTACTTATTTCCACATAATAATATAAAATTATATTGTCGAAATACACACACGAGTTAGCTACTAATATTTCATATTATTATTATTATTATTATTGTTATTATTATTATCGACAGCGTCTTTTCATTACGTGTGCATGTTTGACATGAAGCCAAAGAAAAGATCCATCATTCGTAGAAAGAATAAGAATAGCCAGCTACTTTAATTGTGAACGACGGCGAAAAATACGAAAAGAGTGATAACCTTAGCGAAAAAAAAACAATACTTTCTCTCAAATGGATAAAAAATCAAGCCGAGATAGATTCGAACTCGCATGGACGGCGCGAACAGCCAGTTCATTGTCTACTTTTTTTTTTAACTGACTCACCGAACGTGTTTTAGTAACTTACTTATTGCTAATTTTACTTGCTTCACTCGTTTAACTTGCTTTTTCTAATAACTTATAACGACAGGGACACGAACACAGAAACATAAGGAACAGTTAAAAATCATAGCTGCTCTCGCGCCGGGAATCGAACCCGGGACACCATACGCCAAAGGCGCACGTGCTAGCCACTAGACCAGCAGGGACGGCATTCTTCACTTTCTGGGTCGTTAGGGATTACGACCACTGTATTGCCAGCTATCACTTCTGTGGGTTGTATACTATGATCACATGTTTCTTCTTTGCTGGAAGAGTTAAACCTACATTCTATGTAATACATGAGGTATTTAGACCTACATGCTCTTCATATAATGTAATAAAAGGGTCATGCTGGGAATAAGAAAAAGAACATTCCTTGGATAAAACGGAAACTATTGGCATCATAAATATTTATCTACGAGGCATGCGCAGTAGTATATTTCAGAATAGTTACTGTTTAGTGCAGTAAACGAAGAAAGGGGTATAAAAAAGCAAATATGTCGCGTCAAAGAGATCGACCAGAGTTGACAGGCGGAAACAGATGTGTAGTAATAGAACAACTTGGTTAAATTGATAATTGGTTCTTTATTCTGTAGTAGATCGTATCACAACTTTACGGGAGAGCAGAGAAAGACTTACTGACGCTGTCATATAGTAAGCTTTAGTAACACGATCATACAGACACAAATGGATGTAGCTGTGAGTACTACAACTTGGATTTAACGAAAGCCGTTTAGATATTCAGTGGTTTGCTGGGTTGTATAAGACAGAAAAAGTTAAGACACAATACAATTCTTCATACCTCAGCTTCCAGTAACTAGATACATGCAATTTCTGGATAGATACTGAAACTGCTGTCGGATTTTAATACATGACGTATTGCAGGATACAAAATGTTTTGCATTACTTGTTTGTTTGTAGATAGCTACTAGCTTAGTGTTCTGAAAGGTTGTGTATAAACTAGAGATAGTCAATTCCGGAATTATTAGTTTTCGGACTCCCGAAAGTAAAACCGGACAAATTCCGGAATTCGGAAAATTCCGATTTTGGAATAATTCCGGAATTCGGAAAAATCCGGAATTTAGAAATCTCTGATTTCGTTTACATTCCGGAATTCGGAAAAATCCGATTTTTTTCGAAATCCGGAGTTTTTCTCAATTCCGGAATTTTCTAAATTCCGGATTCTTCCCGAGTTCCGGAATTCTTCTGAATTATGGATTTTAACTGAATTCCATAATTTTCCGAAATCCGGAAAGTGAAAGTTCCGCTTCCAAAAAATGAATTTATTTTGGTTAATATGAATCGTGGTGGAAATAAGTCTTTGACCAGGTAATGGCGACTGCTTTGAAAGAAATAGAGAGTATGAGAATTCAATCTGTCATATTTGTAGTTTCGAGTGGAGAAAAAACAAACTTGTGAACCAACGGTTTAAGAAAAACTCAAGTTATTAATGTAAACTTTTCCGACATTATAAAAGAAATACGAAAGACATTTTGAATTGAAGAAATATATATAACATACAAGTTTGCAAGCGGAGACAAGAAACCTAACGTAACCAGACTAAAGACGAATCGTTTACCGCGTAGCGATCAAGGTCAAGCTGTTTTCCAGGGCGAGTTTCGAGTTGAGTCGAGTTTGATAATGGCTCGTTCGCTCGTTCAGCTCGTTTTAACTCTTTTTTAAATAAAGGCCTGATTAGACTGGAAAGCGAAAGCCATGAGAAATGTAAGCACTAATGTGGAATACTTTGTAGTGTTGCTCACGACATGGGTGCGTCTCGTCTCGTAATTTTAGTGCATCTTGTGGGGCACTTTTTGTGTATCTCGTCTCGTCTAGATAACGAGAAGACAAGTTTTTTTTTTTATTATTACGAGACAGCCTCAAATGTCGTAATCACCAATATAAGTATATACTGTTGTTCTTAAAATCAAGGCTGAGACCTTCACTGTCGAATTTTTGAGCCCAAGCAGAAGACCAACTCGGGTAGCGATATCAACCGGCTCGGCTCGTATCAACTGAGCGAACAGCTCGAGTCGGCTCGGTTGGGATGAGCCGATGACCCGAGCCGGCTCAGTTGGAACGAGCCATCGACTCAGCTCAATTGAGCCGATGGCTCGAGCTTTCTCGGTTGGGATGGGTCCCCTACTTGGCTCATGTGAACCGGTTCAAGCCAGCTAAGTTGAAAGTAATTCATCGGCACGTTTCGATTCAGCTCAATTAAGCCGATGGCTCAAATCGGCTCGGTTGGGTGAGCTGTTGGCTCGGCTCACTTCTTCGTTCGGTTTGATAGTGAATGAGCTGTAAGCCGAGCCGCTCGAGCCGTTGATAAGCCTAAACCCGGTCCCAGCTATTTTGAACATGTTTGGCTGAAGCCTATAACTTTTAACAATTTTTGGCTCGAGCCCGAAAACTTGCCCCTTCGGAACTCAAACCCAGAACGTGACCGATGTCCTTCCCTCTGAAGACTTCTCGACGACCGAGATCGACAGTCAATTAGCTTTTACTATTCAGATACAAACCGTATATCTTTTAAAGATTATACACGGTGTTGATATAATAATAATAATAATAATAATAATAATAATAATAATAATAATAATAATAATAATAATAATAATAATAAAAGTTTTAAGCTTGCCGTTGAAATTTGGCAAAACTTACTTAAAAGTAGAGATTTCGGGGAAAGGGTTCCGTACCTTCAAGACACTGGCGTAGGGAAGGGGGGGGCGGAGGGGCCGGCCCCTTCCAAAGAGGTCCGACAATGTACTTTGGTACTTTGATGTTTGTAATTTTTTATAAATTTTATTGTTTATATATTTTTTGTTTGAAATTTTTCTATATGTGCCTATAACAGCACTTGCCTCCCCCCCCCCCAAACACACATCCTGGCTACGCTACTGCTTCAAGACACACCTCTGCAACTACCAACGTTTTAAACTACAACGTACCATTGAAGTTTCATGTAGAAAGTATTCTACTGTATGTTTTAAGGAAAATAACTGTAATAAATATAACTGAATATCACGCAACAGTAAGGCATATAATAAACTAATTTTTAGGATATGCAGAGGTAAATATAAAAGCTTTGCTACAAAATACCTACACAGAGCATAATTCAATGAGCTCTGAAATATAATGTAACGAAATAGCCTATGAGATTCAGTCTACATAGCAATTGTTACTTAAAGAATGGACATACACTATTTCGAGAATCGAGACAAGACGAGAAATGTTTATGACACTTTTCGTCTCGTCTCGATTCTCATCTCCAAAGCGAGACGAAAATTTTGAGTTAACCTTGTCCCGTCTCGAATGTAAAATGTTAATTCTCATGTTATTTTGTTTGTTTTAGAAACGAGATGAGAAATTCCTCTTCTCGTGGGCAACATTAAACCAAACCGAATATTCTTTCCAAATGTCACGTTTCTGCTTGTAATGGTATGACGATGACCCGAGCCATAATTAGCTCCTAGCTTTTAATCTTCTGCGAGATAATAATAATTATTATTAGTTTATTATTATTATTATTATTATTATTATTATTATTATTATTATTATTATTATTATTATTATTATTATTATTATTATTATTATTATTATTATTCCTGTAGATTTGATAGTTCAAATATTGAAACATACGAGTATTCAAATATCTGAATATAATAAAACATATGTTATCGCTGATCAATCGCCATCAAAAATCCTAAAGTAAAAAAAAAAAAAAAATACAATGTGCATTCGCACAAGCACCTTGACCACTGAACAGCGATCGCTACGCGGTAAAAGATTCGTTTTTCGTCTGGTTACGTTAGGTTTCTTTGTCTCCGCTTGCAAACTTGCATGTTATATTTCTTCGATTCAAAATGCCTTTCGTATTTCTTTTATGAAGTCGGAAAAGTTTACATTAATAACTTGAGTTGTTCTTAAACCGCTGTTTCACAAGTTTGTTTTTTCTCCACACGAAACTACAAATATGACAGATTGAATTCTCATACACCCCATTTCTTTCAAAGAAGTCGCCATTACCTGGTCAAAGACTTATTTCCGCCACAATTCATATTAACCAAAATAAATTCATTTTTCGGAAACGGAACTTTCACTTTCCGGATTTCGGAAAATTATGAAATTCAGTTAAACTCCGGAATTCAGAATAATTTCGGAACTCGGAAACAATCCGGAATTTAGGAAATTCCGGAATTGAGAAAAACTCCGGATTTCGAAAAAATCGGATTTTTCTGAATTCCGGAATATAAAAGAAATCAGAAATTTCTAAATTCCGGATTTTTCCAAATTCCGGAATTATTCCAAACTCGGAATTTTCCGAATTCCGGAATTTGTCCGGTTTTACTTTCGGGAGTACGAAAACTAATAATTCCGGAATTGACTATCTCTAGTTTATACATAACCTTTCAGAACACTAAGCTAGTAGCTGTCTACAAACAAACAAGTAATGCAAAGCGTTTTGTATCCTGCAATACGTCATGTATTAAAATCCGACAGCAGTTTCAGTATCTATCCAGAAATTGCATGTATCTAGTTACTGGAAGCTGAGGTATGAAGAATTGTATTGTGTCTTAACTTTTTCTGTCTTATACAACCCAGCAAACCACTGAATATCTAAACGGCTTTCGTTAAATTCAAGTTGTAGTACTCACAGTTACATCCATTTGTGTCTGTATGATCGTGTTACTAAAGCTTACTATATGACAGTGTTAGTAAGTCTTTCTCTGCTCTCCCGTAAAGTTGTGATACGATCTACTACAGAATAAAGAACCAATTATCAATTTAACCAAGTTGTCGTATTACTACAAATCTGTTTCCGCCTGTCAACTCTGGTCGATCTCGTTGACGCGACATATTTGCTTTTTTATACCCCGTTCTTCGTTTACTGAACTAAACAGTAACTATTCTGAAATATACTACTGCGCATGCCTCGTAGATAAATATTTATGATGCCAATAGTTTCCGTTTTGTCCAAGGAATGTTCTTTTTCTTATTCCAAGCATGACCCTTTTATTACATTATATGTAGAGCATGTTGGTCTAAATACCTCATGTATTACATAGAATGTAGGTTTAACTCTTCCAGCAAAGAAGAAACATGTGATCATAGTATACAACCCACAGAAGTGATAGCTGGCAATACAGTGGACGTAATCCCTAACGACCCAGAAAGTGAAGAATGCCCTCTCCGCTAGTCTAGTGACTAGCAAGTGCGCCTTTGGTGTATGGTGTCCCGGGTTCGATTCCCGGCGGGAGAGCTTCTATGATTTTTAACTGTTCCTTATGTTTCTGTGTTCGTGTCCCTGTCGTTATAAGTTATTAGAAAAAGCAAGTTAAACGAGTGAAGCAAGTAATATTAGCAATAAGTAAGTTACTGAAACACGTTCGGTGAGTCAGTTAAAGAAAAAAAAGTGGACAAAGCACTGACTTTTCGCGCCGTCCATGTGAGTTCTAATCTATCTCGGCTTGTTTTTTTATCCATTTGAGAGAAAGTATTGTTTCTTTTCGCTACAGGCAGAGACGGATCCAGGACCGACTGGGGGGGGGGCGGTGGGTTGTCATACTTTTACTTTTAAGAGCTCCAAATATTGAGATGGGTTTTATTTATATATATGAAATGAAAAAAGTTCCCTCTTCTGGGGGAACGATCGCCCCAATCGTCCCCTCCTGGATACGCCCCTGGCTACAGGTAATCACTCTTTTCGTATTTTTCGCTGTCGTTCACAGTTAAAGTAACTGACTACTCTTATTCTTTCTACGAATGATGGATCTTCTCTTTGGCTTCATGTCAAACATGCACACGTAATGAAAAAACGCTGTCGATAATAATAATAATAATAATAATAATAATAATAATAATAATAATAATAATAATATGAAATATTAGTAGCTAACTCGTGTGTGTATTTCGACAATATAATTTTATATTATTATGTGGAAATAAGTAAGGCTAGCTGGCGGCCCCCCCTAATTTTTTTTCGATGCGCCTTATGGGTCCACGGTGTCCGACGTTGGTCCCATCTCACTATCACCTCCTGTTGTCTCGATATAAGTTATCGACATTTTGCCTAAAGAGGGCTCTGCCGTGGCTCCATGACTACCCATGACAATGACTCTTCGTTCATTTTGCAATGAAATCGCTTATTTTTCTGAGTACTATGAGTGCATACTGTCCAACGTTGCTCCCATCACTCTACAATTTCCCGTTCTCTCGATATAAATTGCTAATATTTTGTTTGTAAGGGAGATATGGCGTTACAATTATTACGTTTGAAGAAGAATTGAGGAAGATATTGCCTTGCCACAAACAACACCTATTATTATTATTATTATTATTATTATTATTATTATTATTATTATTATTATTATTATTATTATTATTATTATTATTTTACTTACCACTAATGTTGCCTACCTTTATTTGCAATGCAATGTGTTACTAAAAAGCAAATCAAATAACACTCCTCGCCATTCAGGCTCCCGAACTCGAAATACATGATTTACAGTTCTCTGTGTTAGAGGAACGCACATTTATAATATTATTCTTTCAAATAACACGTTACACAAGTTACTTCACTTTCAATGTGTAATTTCATATCATCACTAACAATCATTTTGTTCCGATACGAAAATAACCCCCTCCTGAAAAAAAAAAAAACCTGACCATAGCGAAAGGGCGTGAACCTTCTTTATGCGATTAATCGGGTCCAATATTTCAATAAGTTTCTGCACACAAATATTTCAGTAAAAGAGGAAAAGTTATTCAAACTTTCTGAATTCCTATTTATGGGCGAAATTTGGTTCCTTTGGAACTTTTTAAGAGTTTGAAGGGCCACCATTTTGAACATTTTCATCTGATTATTCTGGTTAACGAACTCATCAAGATATTTCAACAATTAATGTTTGTGCCAAGTTTCGTCTCAATCCGCTGAAAATTAGGGTGGTTATGGCATTCACAAATAGCGTTATATATATACAAATAGATAGATAAGTAGACACACAGAGGGAGAGAGAAAAAGTGTTTTGCTCCCTTCTCGCACCTGTGGTGCGTCAGAGCTAAACCGGGCCCCTTTGCAAAACGTATTGACCAACCTAACCTAAACACAAACCTCTTACTTGCTAACATAGAAACGTGGTCGGGAGGTGTAAGGCATGTAGAAATTGTATTTTTAATAACCATAAGTACGGTCCACTTCCATGTTTTTCTTTTTACGTTTTGCAGCTACATCGGAACGTTCAATTTTTATTCTTTACTAATTGCAAATGGCGTTTACATTCAAAATATGAGGAATTTTTGTGGCATTTGTTCGGATATTCTTCTCTTTGGAAATGAAGAAAAGAATAAAAGCAATACGCAAAGACAAAAAGTATTATCAGTACTAAACATTACCAATAATAATTGCTACGAAAGACTAAATACGACCTCTTTTACCATCTCTCATGAGTTGTATGTATTATTAACAAAAATTTTTAAAATGTCCTCGCTTAAGATTCGAACTTGCGTCTTTTGCATTTGTAAGCCAGCACCTTAACCACTACACCAAGATCATGGCATGGTGATCGTTTAGTTGTCGTCGTACTTGTTGTATTTGTGTTTTATGTTCCCACTTCGACAATTTTTACTCTTTTTTTGTAAGTTTAACAGCTGTTTCTGGCTTTCTCTTTCGGTGTCGTCCTTTATTTACACAATGCACTATTCGTATTCACAGCTTGTGCCCCTCTGCAATGTCTTATTCAGATTAAGCTTTTCTTTTTGCCCCTCAGTAAACATTTGATTGATTTAATTCTCATACTCTCCACGGATGGAGCGCAGGAATGCCAGACTCGAAAAATAGGTGTACATTTACTTTCCTGACAGATCATACCTCTGACTCTTAGGAAGTTTATTTATAACGTCAACATGGTTTAAAGGCCTTTGGGCCTATATTCAACCGTGATTTTGATATTTTCAATCAGCCCTAATAAAGGGGAAGCTGCATGAAAATTTCGGTATAAAGGATGAATTATATCTACGGATTTTCTGGGATCCCCATAGGCCCGGCATTTTGAAAAGGCTGTACCGAAAAAAGTTCGAAGTGCAAGTTGTTGGTATATTGATAAGTGCTACTGACATTTGCCAGGTTTCACTTGAACGTCCTTTCCATTTAAAATTTCCGAGTCCGCCACGCCTCTTTGGGAGAGGGAGACCCTATAAAAATTTAAACATTTTCAATATATTTTCCCATGGCTATTTGTTATGTTCATTTATTCGCAAGGCCGCATAAACGGATTTTCCAGTCGGCTATTTCAGGTGTAATGTAATCTAAACATTTTCGTGCAACGCCTTGTATTACAAATTTGTGGTTATTTCCTCAAGGTGCTACCACTAAATCCGAGTTGCTCTCAGGCTGTGAACACTGTGCTAGATGAAGTGGTAGAAGCGACAGGCAGGCGGCGGCCGCTTGTCTCATTTGGCTAAAGTAACTGGGTAACTGGCAAACTCATGGGCTAAACAGACAAACTTTCAAACTCATTTGGCTAAACACCCACTAGTGAACAAAAAATTTTTTTCTGGGGAGCATAAGCGGGTCTGGGCGGGGAGGGCACAAGCGCGTGGTCTTCTTTGCAGTGTTTTGAAGATCAACTTCGTGCTTCCTTTACGGGTCTTTGTAAGGTGTTTCGGATCCAGGTCTGGAACCGGGTTTTCGGATCCAGGTCTGGATACTGTTCCGGAACCGGTTCTGGAAACTGGATATCTAAGAACAGGTTTCTCGCGGAACTGGTTCCGCAGGAACCGGAACTTTGTGGCCGTCCCTAAAAAATACATCACAAATTTACAATCTATTACATTCACTTCTACACGGCAAACACTTCTGAATCACACATTGCATACCGGTACATGTACATAATAGGATGTAACATCTACATAAAAAAATAAAGAAGTTTTTTTTTTATTTCATAGGCCAAATGGGAATTGGCAGTTCACCTAAAATGGCGGATGTGATTTTTATCTGTGATTAACTGCTGATAAAGTGTTAGTCAAAATAGGAACTAGGCCAAATGAGGAGTAAATCTTTTAAAACAACTGTTAACTGTTTCGTTTCTTTGTTTTTATATCATTAAAAGAATAGTTTTTGCAGTTGTAATTGTAAGTTCTCAAAATTATATAATTTTAAGCTGTGTTTCCAACATTACTAATATTTACCATTTTTCAGAACGGCATGAGATATCAAATTGGTGTAAACAGTGTTATGATTTTTGTGCCTATTGAAATCGCTCTAAGCGATTTATCTGGCATTTACCTAAGCAATTTCTTGAAATCAATCATTTTGTAAAAAGTAAAAATTTAATTTTTTTTGTAACTTTTCCTATTTATTCGAGATTCTTTAAATCTTGGTCATAGTAGTTGACGCTCAGGTACTTCGGATCTGCGTTGCCCAGACCACCTCCCTCACGTTATTTCTGTTCTAGAAGCCTCAAGAGTTTGATTGCTTGTTCGATGTTCGTAATTTCTAGCATCTGTAGTTTATAGCATTGAATGATAGATATGGTATTGTAATTTATTCTGTAACAAGGAAATTTCAAATATGTAATAACCGTATATAGTGATAAATTGCGATATATATATAAACTTTACCATATTATCAACACTGTTAATCTGGTGGTATTTCAGAGTATGTCAACCAATATACCCCTGTCGATATTTCCGTGGTGTGAAATTCCAGCAGGTCATGTTTATTTTTAAAATTTCAAGGACTTAACAAATTAAATTACCTATTCTCCATATACATATCTATGATCAAATTATACTATTGATATTTATTTATTTCGACTTGTTTTCTCAATATCCGTCAAATATTTATTTATTTATTTATTTATTGCAGGTTGTTTTACATGTCGAGGTTAAGGCTATAATGAGCATTATCTATCACCTGAACATGATACAAAATTCTAAGACTATTTTACAATAAGAAAAATTAGAAAGTAAAAGAATAAAAAATTATTATAGGCCTATATATGTATACTCACTCTTCCTCTCTTACACACACACACACACAACACATGAATATTGTAGTACTATGCTATGATATACGGGGTGTTCATTTAGTATGTAGCCAAAATTCACTAGTGAAATCCTCACACCTGAACAACAACAAAATGTCCATATAAACATAAGGCGAAAAACGCGTTGTTTTAAAGTTACGAGGTGTTGAAATCGAGAAAATTGTAACTTTGAGGCTGCCTAGCTCGAAAACTATGAGAGCTATCAAAGGCGGTTAAAGAAATATTAGAGGAACTAGTACACTGTCTATCTAAATAACCATGTTTCAGAGTTGGGACGTATCGGATTTTATAAAGAGAGCTGCGGTATAGGTTCCGATCTTCCACCTGACTATCTAAAATCATGTGCGTTGGTACAACCCAACTCTGAAATATGGTTATTTAGATAGACAGTGTACTAGTTCCTCTAATATTTCTAATATTTCAAAGTTACAATTTTCTCGGATTTCAACATCGTATATATACGTATTACAAAATGTAAGTTAAGTGTCATATCCTTACGCCCTTACAACTAAATGGCGAGAAGTTCTATTGGTTTTTCTGTTTCTGTGTACTGTACATTCAACCCTGTTTCTATAAGAATAAATTGTAAAGTGCTCTTACGAAATACAGCAGAAAACTTGACTCAATATAGAGGTTGGAAAAGTTGACATTCTTCTTAAAACGCGTATCGTTGAAACGATTGATAATTATTTTCGAAAATTAAGTTTTTTTTGTCCTTAACCATCTCAAAAAGTAATTACATTGAATATTTACTATGCTACTACGCTTCTTTTACTTTCTGTTTCAAGTATAATTTTATTTAAAAAAAAAAACTTTTTTTAAAAAAAAATCATATTCTTTTTAACATATTTTTAAAATACGCATTTTCTTTTTCTCTATATCATTTTATATTTTTTATTTCACCATTTAATCTTTTTAAAGCTTCTGATTTCGATAAATCAAAGTTTTCATGCTAATTTGAAAAAATTGACTACTAAAATAATTTTGTATCTTAACCCGGGAACTACTAAGATATGTTCTATTGCTTTAAAGTCTGATTGTAAGATACGTTATACCGATAAATAATCAATAAATATTTAATTATTTGTAAGCGATACTTGTTTGTAACACTAGCCCAAAAAGAAGAAATTGTGGTATTAAGTTTTATATTATATTTTCCTTCTACATTTCGTTGCTAAGATATTGTGTTATAGGTCTATATCGTTGCTAAGAAATATTATTGGGTCGGTTGCCAGGCAAAGTGTTTACCGTGTCTTCTAAGTATCTAGTTAATTAAAAATACATTAAAATACTCGAAAATTGGATTGTCTGGCTTACTATGGTTTAGCAGATTCTAGGAAAGCACTGGAAAGATATATCGAACAACAAATAATGATTTACTTAACAAAGGGGTGTAAAAAATGTGGGCCATGCTTTTTCTCAAAATTACAATCGTGTTTTGAAATAATTCGTATGTGACATAACAACTCTTTGTTATAAGTGAGCCTCCAATTAAGATAAATGGTCAGAAATGAAATGAAATCAAATAAAATCTTTAAGTTTTACATCCCACGATTAAGTCGGCTAGGTTAAAGGAGACGGTGATGATGAGAAATGAATGTGGTGGAGTGAAGAAAGTGGGACGAAACGGTATAACACCGAGAAAACCGACGCACATGGTGTCTGCCCACCACAAAGTTCACTTGGCGCGAGCTGGGATCGAACCCAGGACCCCATGCACCAGAGGTGAACGCTTTACCACTGAGCAATCGCTGCCCGAATTGTTCAGAAGTATTAAGGATTGTATAAGAATAATGTGCTGTACATATTATACTGATAACTAAAAAGTTATGTCGCTTTTTCACGTAAAATCTTCGAACATCGATATGTCACCTAAGACCTACTTGGAAGATCAAAATTAGTCCCCACCAGCATCGACAATTTTCTGCCAACATCCTGGAAGGCCATGGATTCCATCGCGGTAGAACTTAGTAGGTCGAGAAGCGAAGAATGTATCACGTGCATTTTGCACCTCTGCTAGGGATTTGAACTGGTGTCCTCTAAGGTGATTGTCCAAGGAATAGAATAGGTGGAAATCGGACGGTGCAATGTCCGTGGAGTATGGCGGATGCACTAATGATTCCCATCCAAGGCATAGAATGGTCTCTCGAGTCATTCTAGCCACGTGGGGCTTAGCATTGTCCTGTAACAGGAGGATTTTGATTCAGAAGTGCTGGCTCCAGAGTTTTGAGTTTTTCTTGAACACGGCTCAACTGCTGATAGTGCAGGGTTGTATTGATGCTCTGGCCAGCTGGTAGCAGTTCCCGATGCTTGATGTCGCGAGCAGACCACCAAATACAAAAGGACCTTCTTCTGGTGCAGTGGTGGTTTCGGCTGTTTTGGAACCGGTTCATGGGATGCTAACCAATGATGACGGCGCCGTGGAGCTTCATATAGGATCCACTTCTCATCACATTTCAATACCCTGTCTAGAAATGACTCCTTCCTCAGACAAGATAGCAAAGAAACACAGGTGTCTCCTCGCGTTGCCTTTTGTCCTGGAGTCAAATCATGTGGGATCCATCCACCCAACTTGTAGTGCTTCCCAAGTTGATGGAAGTGCTGGCGAATAGTTTCTCCACTCACACTGAATAGTCCCAGTTTCTCACATGCCTGGCCATGTGCTCCTCAATCGCTGTCTGAAGATCTTCATTTTGTACAGGTGTTGGTCTTCCGGAATGTGGTTCGTCTTCGAGTGTTTTGTCACCTTCCTTAAACTTCTTAAACCACCGCTGCACTGTCCTCGTATTCACAACACCCTTACCAAAGGTCTGGTATATCTTCCGCTCGCTGCAGCGGCGTTCGACCCCAGTTTGAACTCGTACAGCATTCATGCCGTTATGTCGCTCTGTGAAGGTCTTAAGTTCACTGTGTTCTTATGCAAGTTCGCGGTGTAACTGAGCTGCCACAACATGGTGGATATACCTACACCAAAAACTGACATTCGCCTTATCTCCATTCACATTCAATTCATGGTGTGAGGGCCAATTGAACACAGATCTTCACAAAAAGCAACAGAACTTTCTTGGTTACCTTTATACAAGCTTTCTTGTGAGACTAGGTGTTTTGTGTTTCTGTGTAGGTGCCCAGGTTTTACTGTCAAGAGACAGAAGTGTAAAAATATATTCTATTATTATTATTATTATTATTATTATTATTATTATTATTATTATTATTATTATTATTATTATTATTATTACTATTATTATTATTATTAATATATATATATATATATATATATATATATATATATATATATATATATATATATATATATACCCTCCATTTCAAAAGAAACCGAACTTTTGAAAACAAATAGTACCACTAGTGCCGTCTGTTGTAATATTTTACCGGTAGATGGCGTAGTCCCTCATTGACAACTGGTATAAATGTCATGACATTTGGATGCACGGCAACAAAGTTATTGCGTTTCAACTGTCAGTGTGTTGTGTACATCGGTCGGAAAATGAGTTTCAAACAACGAGCTGCAATTGAGTTTTGTGTTAAACTGGGTAAAACTTTTAGTGAAACGCACCAAATGCTACAAAATGCATATGGTGATGAGTGTCTATCCCGTACGCAAGTTTACGAGTGGTTCAGGCAATTCAAATCGGGTAGAGAGACGCTGGATGATGACGAAAGATCAGGCCGTCCCAGAACCGGATTATCGGAAGAAAACATCGAAAAAGTGCGTGAATTCATCAAACATAAGAAAAAATCGTCGGTGAAAGTTATTGAAATGGAATTAGGCACTCCTCAAAGAACCGCATACCGCATTTTGACCGAAGTTTTGGGCCTTAAGAAGGTTAATTCGCGGTTTGTACCACACAAACTCACCGAAGACCAAAACGTTGATCGAATTGCGCATTGCAAAGACATCGTTAAAAGTGCTCGGCAGGATCGGAACTTCTTGAAATCGATTGTAACTGGTGACGAGACGTGGTGTTTTGAATATGAGCCCGAAACAAAGCGGCAAAGTGCTGAATGGAGAGCGCCGGATGAAGGAACACCCAAAAAAAGTCGCTTGGTGAAGTCAAAAGTTAAGGTGATGCTGATTTGTTTTTATGATTCAAAAAGAATTATCCACAAAGAATTTGTTCAGCCCGGCCAGACAGTCACTGGAGAGTTTTACTTGGGCGTCATGAAGCGTTTGCTGGCAAGAATTCGTCGTATTCGGCCCGAATATCGCGAAATCGGCAGTTGGACTCTTTTGGACGATAATGCACCATCACATCGTTCGCGACTTGTAACTGAATTTTTGGTCAAAAATAACATTATTCGGTTGCATCATCCGCCCTATTCACCAGATCTCGCTCCGTGCGATTTCTATCTGTTCCCGAAACTGCATTTGGCGATGAAAGGAAAGTGGTACGCATCGATTGATGCCATTGAGAAGATTCCGTGCATTTTCACACGGTGCAATCTCGCACGGTGCTCATTATCGAGCAATTTCACACGGTCCTGGTTATCGCATTAATCAGTCAGCAGGTGTGGTGCATTTTCACACGGTCCATCTGCAATCACGTGATTCACCCTGAAACTCCTTTCACTACAAGGGGAGGGAGGACAGAACAAGTATGAACTAAGTAAGAACAGAGAAAGAGCAAATACAAGTTAAATATGAACAATTGCAATTAATACTAGAGAAGCTAGAAAAAAGAAAAAATTAACAAACACACGTTATAATAAAGAAGAGGAAAATAATTACAAAAATAAAATAAAACTAATAACGAAAATAATAGCAAATTAAAGTACATGAAAATAAAAATTCAGAAAAACAAATAATCTTGCGAAGACAGACTAAAATGTGTTACTGGTTTCCACTCCAAATTGATATCGTCTCTGCAGGTCGACTTTCAAGGCATTCTGCGGCTAAGTTGATCAAGATCTCTATTTTCGGAAATAATGTATGGACAATAAAGTCATTCCACAGCAAAGAATAAAATAAGCACTTTGTTAATGAAGTCGGAACCCATTGTTTAAAAATAGAAAGATGAGTTAAATAAACTTTTATTTTGTGATTATTCTTTTCCTGTTACTGCTTAGTTATCTCTGCAGGTGCGTATGGCCGGTACACCTGTGAATCATGTCATTGGAGGGTGGGGGATAAATAGGGTATAAAAGAATCGCCCTTGATGTCTAATTCCTTAATTTTAGTGTTTTCGTTGTTGGGTGAACATAGTGATTCAACGTAGAAATGGAGTTTATAACAACTAGCAGAGGTAATCGTCTCTTAGTTCATGCAGGGTTCCAGTACTACATGCAGAGAGAAAACAGGGATCATACAGTATGGGTAAGTATCGTATTAATAGAATTAGGATTTTCTGTAAAAATTCATGTTTCCTTTTTTTATGTTCTTAATTTCTTTTCTTTTTTTTTGGGGGGGGGGGTGGCGCGAAGGCTTCATAGAATATGACTAGACATCGGATTTTTATGCAAATGCATTGTTTGCTCGTATGCATCTCTGTTAAATTTGGTAAGGGTTTCTAGAAATAATAATATAGTCCGAATTTGAAGCTTTGTATGCATATAAATGCATATTTCAAAGGTTAGAGCATATATTAGTACTCAAGAGCATATTCAGCACATTTTATAAGTTTTTATTTCAGATGTATGCTTACAACATGGAATAAATCCAGTTTTAGTTTATATTTTCAATACATTTACATGCCTATGCAACGGAAGGGCTTTTTGCATGAGAAGATGGAAGAATTCCTAATTTATAGACGACCAATAATGTTAGAAACCGATCACCAGAGCAGAAATGCCCACAATTACCAAAACGTTAAGAGAAATCTGATAATAATAATGACATTGTAATATCGTGTCGACATCAATTCAGAAACAAGAGATACGAGTATTGCTACTCAGTGAATGCTTAGCTCTAGTTGGTGAAGTTCGACACGAGCTCCGGTCATTTTCTGGTAAATTCGGGCACTCCTTGAAAAAAAAATGACGGATCTTATTGGGAGAAACTCCAACTAAAAATAATTGAAGCCATGGGAAAATTGAAGCCATGGGAACTCCAAGGGTTAAATTTCAATTTGCCAGAATATATATATATATATATATATATATATATATATATATATATATACTACACTTGCTCCTCTGCGTAAATATTGTATAGTAACATCTATTGAGGTTAATAGTTCATTTTCTGGCTACAAATGTCATAAACGGATACCAAAAAATGAAGAGAAGCATCTTGTGATACACTGTAAGGCTAATTGCGGGAAGAGTAAACCCTTGAAAACGATTATTATTATTATTATTATTATTATTATTATTATTATTATTATTATTATTATTATTATTATTATTATTATTATTATTATTATTATTATTATTTGTACAATGGAAACGTGTAGACTCGTATTATTTCGTCCCGGCGGGAGCTCATGTGGTTCGGATTCCACGTTAATAAGTAGGCCCATGTCTCATATAGACTCGATGCTGAACGGAACGTTAAACTCAAAATCAACTCAACTCGTATTATTTCGTGTTAATTGAATCCACTTTAAAAATACAAATGTCAAGAAAACCAGAGATCTTGTTCTCATATAACTTAATTCCATTATTTGTGTGTGTTTTAAAACGTTAAGAGTATGTAACCTATAACTATTATAAAAGTAAATTCTAAAAAGAAGTCCCTGAAGTTGTATGCATATTTCATAAATTTTAAGTGCATAAAAATCCGATGTCTAGACATGACATGTTCTCGTAATACATGTTAGTTTCTTTTAATGAAGTAGGTTGGCTTATATTGTGGATTTAATACATTCTTAGTTTTCTTGGTGGTTGTTTTCATAAACTGGGCACCGATCGTCTAAGGCACTCGAAAATATGCAATAATGTATGATATCTTACTTTATGATATCTTACATGTATGATGGTATTTTGAAAATTTTGTAACTTTTAATCTTTATCTGAATTACAAGAACATTATCTGTATTACTTTTAATCTTTATCTGAGAGGACAGTATACTTGCTTCTCTAAAGCATAAATATTTTTTCACGTTGTTTTAGTACTTCTAATATAGTAAAGCCCCAATTATCCGCGGAATTTAGTAGCAAGGGCACCAGAGATGGCGAAAATCTCCGATAACCCAAAAATATTTCAGCATAAACACTGTTTTATTGTACGAACAAGACATAATAAAACTTTTAAAATATGTACAATACAGCAGAAAATTGGAAATATTGATTTTTACAATGCAATTTATTTTTATGTATTAGAACATACAGTACATATCTGCGTACGGATTGTCATCCCGCAGCGACTCGAGTACTTATGAAAAATAATAGTAGGCGGCTGCAGCAGGGCTTAAAAAAAATACTCGCGGATAATCGGAGCTTTACTGTGTTTAAAAATTAACTTTCTTTCATGTGATATTTTGCCTAAACAAATATCTACACATATATAATTGCGTAAAAGGAAGTAATAACACAAATTCGCATGTTTTTATGTTTCATGTTTTAAACAAAAGATACTTATGAATAATAATTTATTTTGTACATTTGTAACCGAGCAAACGCTTTTTTATGTGTGTGTACGTATATGCGAAAACACATTTCAATTGTTTATTTCAGAAGCTGATGTTTTTTTTTATTATTATTATTTTAGCTATGCATCAACAGACAGAAGGTAAATTGCCATGGCAGGCTCAATCTGCCCAAGACAGAAGATAAAATAGCAGTTGTGGAAAGAGATCATCAGTGTGTACCTGATGTTGCAGTTTGCGAGATACGAAAGCGACTTTCAAATTGCAAGAAGAGAGCAAGAGACGAGATCCTTACACCAGTGTCTGTTATCTTCAAAGAAGAAATGGCTGTTCCAATTAATCAAGGTGTTTACCTAGTAACCTCCATACCATCGTATGATCAGAAGAAAGGGGGTTTAAATGGTGTTAGAAGGAAATCACTCGGCATACATCAAGGTGCACCG
This sequence comes from Thermobia domestica, assembly GCF_964235325.1. Lineage (NCBI taxonomy): Eukaryota > Metazoa > Arthropoda > Insecta > Zygentoma > Lepismatidae > Thermobia > Thermobia domestica. The sequence continues at coordinate 243,402,372 of NC_137456.1, read as the reverse complement.
ACTCCTAGAAATATCTGCTTTCCCGATTATATGATTCGGTTTGAAGATGGTACCTCGTTTTTACAGTACGACGCACTGGAAGAAGACGGACGAATTCTGTGTTTTGGTTACGAGGGTTTGAAACCAGCACTGAAGGAAAGCAAACAATGGTTTTTTGACGGAACGTTCAAGAGTTCCTGTAAGTATTTTTCCCAGTTATACACCATACATGCAGACATAGGAAGCACACATGATAAGACACTGGTTGTACCGGTCTTGTATGCATTGTTGCCAGATAAAACAGAGTGAACATACGAACAACTGTTTACATTTCTTAAAACGTGGTCTGGCCAGAACGAACCTCGAATGTTAAATATAGATTTTGAACTTGCTGCAATCAATGCGTTGCGTGCAGTGTTTCCCAATTCACAGGTTTCCGGCTGCCATTACCATTTCAACCAGAGTATCTGGCGGAAGATTCAGAGTATAGATCTCGTCGAAGAATACCTCCACAATGAAGATGTACGCCATCATGTTCGCATGTGTAGTGCATTGGCATTAATACCAACAAGCAGGATCGATGAAGGTTGGCTCACCGTCATGGAGGACTGTCCATCTGGCCAGAAAATCGAAATGTTCAACGATTATTTCATTGAACAATGGATGGATAATCCAAATGTTCCAAGAGAAATATGGAACTGCAACGGTCAAAGGCACAGAACAAACAACCCAGTGGAGGGTTGGCACAATAAGTTAAATCGCACCATATCTAAGAGTACACCACATATCTTTGAGCTTGTGAGTGTATTAAAAGCAGATGCGACAGCTAGTTTTCATGCTTTCGCGAGACAGGGCTTAGACTGCAATTCGGAGAAGCGTAGAAAATTCACTTACATCCGTCTTGACGAACGATTGCAATTAGTCCTGGAGAAGCTAGAAAATGGCGCAGACCTTAAAAATTGCTTGAGAAGCTTGAGCTATCTCCAAAAGCTAAGATAATGGGCTATGAACTGTAAAAATGGGTTGACGACGTACAAAAGTAGAAGGTTCCATCTTAACGACGTGCTGTTCGCTCGGAAAATAACAAGATGACAAGGTTCTTCTTAGAACCGCCTTGGAGTATGGAGCTAATATTGTGTGTTTTACAAATCACAACGTTTTTCTATGCTCTAGGGCGAGCACATTTTTCTTCGATTGTTGAACTACCTGTCTGAATTCTCTGATGTGCTGCTTATTTTATTCTTTATTTATTTTAATATGTGATTATTCTATCTTCTGTCCCTAATTATTTTAATTTTTGATTATTCTTTATTTGTTCTTATTTTCATTTGCTGTTCTTTATGTATTAATATCAATTTCCGATAGTTTCTGTTATTTTTTTCATTTATTTCAATTTCTTATTGTATATGCTATTTTTCTCTTCTTCTTTACTATTGTTTTTATTTGCTGATTTCTTTGTTCTATCTTGTTCTTTGTTATTTTAATTTCTGCTTACTTTCTTCATTATTCTTTTTGTGAAAGTGAAACATTTTCTAAGCTCTCCTTCTCTAATATTAATTGCAATTGTTCGTATTTAACTTGTATTTGCTCTTTCTCTGTTCTTACTTAGTTCATAGTTGTTCTGTCCCCCCTCCCCTTGTAGCGAAAGAAGTTTCAGGGTGAATCACGTGATTGAAGATGGACCGTGTGAAAATGCACCACACCTGCTGACTGATTAATGCGATAACCAGGACCGTGTGAAATTGCTCGATAATGAGCACCGTGCGAGATTGCACCGTGAGAAAATGCACGTCACCCGTTTGACAACTTGTTGGAGCGTGCAAATATGTGTAACGATGCAGAAGGGGAATACATTGATTAATAAAAATGATTTGTTCCAAAATGTACATTGCTTTTTTGTTTTTTTAAAACGTTCGGTTTCTTTTGGAATGGAGGGTATATATATATCCAAGATCTCGGATCGGTTGTTTCTGCCGTAAAGCTTTGCAAATTTTCGTTGCGAATTCGAAAGCTTATCTTTAAAATATATATGACCCAATAGTTATAAATATTAATTTTGTCCTAATTTTACTTGGTCAGCAAACACAGTACTACATAGATCTAAAATCTATCCTATAACCGATTGGTTAATTCGCATGGTCAGGTTGGATTATAGTTATAGGCAGTGATATCTGGAAGATTTGGAAGATATATTCGAATATTTTTCAAAAATATAGCACTTACACACCCATTTACCCTCCATTACATCCCTGATTTAAAGTGAGTATACCCTGAAGTATACACATGTTAGGTTGACATACGCCGCATACCCTTTATTACATCAATTGCTGAGGGCTACACAGTTTCACGTTTCAATTATGGATTTAACTTGAATCAGCAGGTGTAAGGCGACTACGGTGTAGCTTGCCATAAGTAACAGTAATGAAATTTGATGTGCTGCTTCAATATTAAACAATTTGTGGTTTCAGTGTTGACCACAACACGTGCTGGAACATTATACGAGATAATATATTCTCGTACATTAGAACAAAACCATCGATTTCTCATACGGATTCAGCATCGAAAGAACATAATTCATTTTTCTCCTTTATCTTTCTATTGAAGCTAGAAGCCGTAGAACCATAACTTCCAGTTTCAAACCATAGACTTGAATAGTAGGGAGGGAAGCCTACTGTCCTTTCATAATGTGAAACGTAAGCCTACTGTCCTTTCATAATGTGAAACGTAACTCATGCATTTAAAACTTTTGAGCAGTGGTTCTCAATTACTTCAGAATTGCGGATCTCCTTTTTAAGGTCAAGTTACAGACCTCTACATCTTTAACTTTTGGCCTCTGCGTAGTAATAGTAATTTAGAGTGGTAGTAATAGCTATTAACAACAATTCAATCACAAACCTTTATTCATGAAATTAAATCTTTGAATTTAACATCCCCCAATTATGTCCTTTAGGCTAAGGAAGGCGGATGATTAAGGCAAGTGATAATGGATAATGGATTGATAATGGAAGAATTGGTGAAACGATAATGTGGGAGGAAACAGGAGAACCCTGAGAAAATCTACGAACACGATGTTGTCCACCACAAACTTGGTGACTGGGGATTGAACCAAAGATGGCACGCATCAGAGGTAAGGACTCTACCACTGAGCTCATATTATATTATAAGCATGCAGCATACAGTATACGTATACTTACAGAGGGTCCAAAGCATTATTTATATTTTTTCTAAATTATGAGGTGTAAACAATACATACACCTCTTATATTTTGTTCCATGGACTCCTAGAGGTCAGCGAACCTCCAAGTGGGAAAGCCTGATCTAGAGAATTTCAGTCGAGAGGTAAAGAACGTATAGCTATAATGAACATAAAATAGCTTTCTTTCCATAAGTCTATATAAGTAAATATGAACGTGATGGTGTTTTCTCGTTCATTCCTCCTGCACCGATTTTAATGATTTTTGGTACATGTGTGCCTAGCTTGTATTTTTAAGTACATTTTTGGTAACAAGCAAACATAATCGAAAACAACCGATATTAGTATTTAATCTATAATTTTCATGGCTGAGATGAATAGTGACGGTTCCAATGCCGTTTAAGTCCAAGAGTTGAAGGATGGAAGGGAGAAGGAATTACGTCTGAAAATAATCAAAAGCGACCAATATTAGTGTCAGTATCGCTGAGATGAATAGCGACAGTCCCACTATTTCGCCTAAGTCTAAGCCTAAGAGGTAGCAGATGGAAAGGAGGGTGAGATGTAATCGAAATATAATCGAAATAGATCAATAATCGAAAAAATAATCGAGAAAGATCAATATTAGTGTCCAATCCATAGTTTTTCGAATCATTGAGAGGGATAGCTACAGTAGGAATACCGTTTAAGTCTAAAGGGTTAAGAAGGGATTGAGATGTAATAATAATTGAAAACGATCAAGATTAGTGACCAATCTATTGTTTCCGGGATTGCTCACAAGGAACGAACATGAAACTGTCATCCGGATTTCCGAATCAAACCTAGTCCATTCGATAAACGTTCATGCACAAAAAGTTAGGTGCCAAGGATAACGGAGTAAGTCTTGGGGCTCATTAACTCAGTTAGTATAAAGAAAATCATAGACTCGCAGTGAAATAGCTATTACATCAACACTGTTCATTGGAAAGTCATGGTTTACAGTTCATTTTCTTCAGCATCAAACAAGCTTTCCAGAGGTGCTATGTACTGGGGACCATAACGTAGTTGAACAAGGAAAATTGGAAGAATGTCGAAAAAATTCCCTCCAAAAATCACTCCCATCAACTTTGGACCCCTCTGTAGTGGCCCAGGGTAAAAGCAACAATCCAAATGTATTTCGAAAAATATTATAGGGGATAAGAAATTAGTGTACCAAGTTTTGTGTTGATAGACGTAATAGATATGAGGGGAAAACTTGTATATCAATACATGCTTTCTCCTCATACCATATGGAGAGGAAAAAGGTGCAAAAGTTTGAGAAAAAAGTTTAAATTTCCAATGTAAATGCTCATACAAAGAGTACAAAAACTAATTACACCATGATAGGCAGGAGGGTTAATTTGGGCTGCAGGGAGAAGCCCTTCCAAACCGGTAAATTCTTTCAATGGTGGATTCAACAATTAGTTGACATGTTATTGACTCCGATGCAGACTTTTTTCCTAATTAACGGTAGCGTTCCAAGTAAGTTATCGTTCTTTTCCTCAAGCAGCAAAAATACGACTTTACTTATGAGATGAGCAAGTAAATAACTACTACCGACACATCGTAACATTGTTGCTAAGACGATATGCTATTGAGCGTTAAGAACTAAAGTAAGTTCTTCAATTTGACTAAGCATAAAGTAAAGTAATGTATAATAACAGGCAATCTATGAGAGATTTAGGAAGTTACTTAAATATAGCCAAACGCAGAATAGATACTGAAAACTGCGGTTGTAGGAAATATAAAGAAAGACCGGAGTTAATGCGTGCGTCTGTGCCTACTGCACCCACTGTGCGGTCGTCTGTGAAACCCATTCGAGTTGGAATGCTTTTGGGTTAGAGACGTGCTACATGTTATGGCAATCCGACAGACGTGTGCGGACATGGCGGATATCAGATGATCGCTACTTACCGAAGTGTATTGTTCATACTCTGAAATTTGGCAGTGAAGGAATCATGACCTGGGCCTGTTTCCCATGGTTTAGACTGAAACATCTCATGTTGGTGCCTGGAAAATGAATACCGATACATACAAAGAAATTATAGACAATTCCGCACTACCTATCCTTTGGGAACCGTTCGGCAGTGCACCGTAGTAATATCTGTGTTTTAATATGCTAATATGAAATCCATAAAGCGCACACCATCACAGATGATTTGAGGTGATGAAGGTGCAAGTACTCGGCTGTCCAACCAGAAACCCTGACCTCTACCCTATTTAACATCTTTGACATGGATTGAAGCATCGGTTGAGAGCCCGAGAACAGGACCCCAAAACTACAACAAATGGAGAACAGTACGTGTCAAAGTTTAGCGCAGCATTATACAAAAGTCTTCCGAGAAGGTTAGAGGTTGTTACCACGGCGAATGGCGAACACATTGCATGCTAACTCTTTACGAGAGCAAGATGAATGAGTTCTTAATGATGCCCAGTCATTAATGACAAGGTAGTGTAAGAGTACTGAGTACTGAGAAGAGTACTGAGTATTTCTCATTATAACTACAGCTTACTTTACTTTCTAACCTTCTTTACGACGTTTTAATAGGTATGCAAGTGGCACAACCTGACTTGTCTCCCAATAATGTGGTTTGTTTTATTACTGGATTTTAGGAATATACGCTTAGAATACTTTTCTGCTAAATGGAGAGTTCCCTTTCGAACACATGTAAGCCATAATGTTGATTTTTATCTTTTAAAAAGTAGCGCTCACAATAATGAAAACTTCCGGCGATGATATTATTGTAGGGTTGACATATTTTAAAATTAGAAAAGCGGGGGATCCTAAACCGTGAGTACTGATGTGAACTTGTGTATTACAAATACTGACCAGGGATTCTTCGTACTTCTTCTTCTTTTTTAAAAGTGATTTCTTTGTTAAGTGACACTTCCAATGTACTTTTCTAACGAAACTAAAGTAAAGCAAATTTAGTTTTTGCCTTTAATATTTTATTAAGTTCAACAAATGTGAGGCTCGAATTGTAAAGCAAGTGTTACTGTAAGATTTGTAGTTGTAGTTGTGTGTGTAAGGCACGTTTTCCAAAAAAAAAAAAAAAAAAAAAAAAAAAAAAAAAAAAAAAAGCAAGCGATATATGGCAGATATTGTTTATGTGGTTTGGTCTGTAAGAAGTACAGAACAATTTAATATTCATTCGTATAGAACCCAAAGTATACCCCCATTACGTTAAAAACACATGAACTGCAGAAGGAAAATCACTGTGCATTAGAGCAAATCTTTTATTAGCAAATGGCTCTGTCCATGCGCACTGGGCAAATAGCTTGCAGCCTGAGCCTGAGAGCGAGTCCAAATTTAACTCAATCGCGATTGAGAGTGACACAGAGATGTAGCGGTTTCAGTTGAATATAACAACACTTTATCAACAAATAGTCTTAATTTTTGTTTTCCAAATCAAGAATGCGGGTAATGTTTCGTGATTGAGAGATAATTGAGCGGGGGAAGAATATAAGACCTGAAAATCGGGTGGACCCCCTGAAATGAGGTAATATGGTAACCCTATATTATTGCTGTGGTTCATTGTATTCTGACTGATAAATCATACATTGTTGTAGATCGGTGATGGTTAATTTCTAATATACCTCGGGCCAGGGTAAAAAAAAAACTTGGAGGACATTCTCCACTTTCCTTCACCTCCCTTAAGCAGTGTTTCATTGAAGGTGCGTAAATGATACATTTTCTGAATCTTTGATGTACTGTTTGTGCTTTAGTTACATACCTAGACCAATTAAAGTCTGGGATTTCAATTAGAGTTACGAACATTTGAAAACTATGAAATCTGCAGCCTTATAAGAATCGTCCCGACGGATTTACCTTGCAGAACGTAAACGGACTTCGTAAACGGAAGTTAAGAAATATTTTTACAATTGAAAATCGAGTCTTGAGTTACATAAATTTTAATGGCCAGGTACACACTTCTTGTTATGCATTCAGTTAAAAAAAAAGAAAAAGAAAAAAGAAATGGAAAAAGAAAAAAACAGGAGGAAAAGGAAAAAAAGAAGAAGAGAAGAAACAAATAATGTATTTTTCATTTTAACTCGCGGTTCGGATGAATTATACTTGCTGGTCGCTATTTGGCCATTACTAATAGATTTAGGTAATTGCGGTTATTTGATGTAGCATTAAACCGTCAAAATTACGTATATTACAGGACATACGTATGTATCCTTGACGTAATTATTAAAGAGAATTTTTTCAATTTTATCTACCCACATGTGTCATCATAGAATGTTTTTCATGAGGAAAAAAAAGCTATCAACGGGTGTAGAGAGATCTAGTGTTCCAAGGAAGCACTCACCTTTTTATTAGCTGCACTGTTCATTGATACGAATAAATTCTAAAACAGATTTAATTGGTCACTTTGCTACTATGTGATAGAGTATTTAATTATTTCATTCGTTTTGTAAACCAGTGTACTGTTATGAAAAGGTCGTGCGCTAAAAGACTTTTGACCTTTCCTGTATCATTCTGAGAATAAATAAAATGAACATACCATGAGAGCCGTAATTTAATTTACAGTACTTCACGAATGACTTACAGGAAATCTGTTCCATCAGGAATTTAATCGGCAAGGGCGCTTTTACAAACAAGCATCCTCAAGTAATCAAGCATGCGACGTTGAATACATGATATTACCTAGTAGTAGTATTAGTTGCACTCGTATTTACAAGGTAAAGTCTTGTTTTGAAAACCTTACACATCTATCAACTTTTAAAAATGAAGCATATTTAGGCAACAAAAGTGAGACGCAGAATTTCATCGAGAACAGAGGAGTTAAGTTTCTAAGCTCATATCGTCTGTATCGTTTTCCCATGCAGACTGTATTTGAGTCTATATTAATAAGACATTCATGTTTAAATACAGGAAGTACGCATTCAATTTCCAACTCTGTCATCGTTTGCAATTTTAACGTAATTTCACAACCCTAACTACCAAGACAACGTCAACTATTAATTTTAATTTACTATTATACTAAAAGATGTATTCCGTATCTCAGTAACACAGATAAATGTAATAAAGTATTTTAAATTATGTAGGGCTATTATAAAAGTTATAATTAATTCTTTAGATGTATTTATATACATACTATACTTCTGCATACGGAGGTTGCTGGTGGAAAGAGGAACATTAAAATTCACGTTTATTAGATCTCTGTGCGTGCGTGGTGGGGAGAAAACTTGTTTTGATCTCCTATCAGCTTATCTGGAATGAACCATATTGTTCGTTTCCATCTACGTAAATAGTTTACTATGTTATGCAACCAAAAATGCCTTGAAGTTTGCATGTGCAGTATAACATCTAGGAGTTTTGTTTCACACTGTGCAAGTCTGATAATCTTGAAACAAGTTATTGAAATGAAATCTTTGAGTTTTACGTCCCACGGTTATGCCGGTTAGGCTAAAGGAGACGGTGATGATGAGAGATGAGTGAAATGGTGGAATGAAGAAAGTGGGAGGAAACGGGAGAACCCCGAGAAAACCCACGAGCACGGTGTTTGTCCACCACAAAGTTCACTTGGCGGGGGAAACAAGTTATTGACTACGTAAACATCTTAAACAAGAATTATTATTATTATTATTAGAAAACTTTTAAAGCAAATGCTTTTATGAAATGTACAAAAGGAGAAAATACTTTTACTTTCGAGAGACAATAGGAGAGATGAAAGTAAAATGATTGTCAAAATAAATTGAATTCGAGATTTTCAACAGTTTTACAAGTTTTGTGACCCACACATGTCAAAAAGCAAATCGCCTGGCGGACCTCGGATCGTAACAACGTGGTGTGAGTTATTTTGTCAGTACTCTAAAATTTGCTACTCTAAAATTTGATACCAAAACTTGAATAGTCTTTGTGCTCGGAATAGAATCGTGTTTGCCAAGTCCGAACCGAATGCGAAATGTTCCTGAGTAGTAATCACAGAACGACTATCACTAATATACTTCTCCATAACAAACGCACGATGCTCATTGCGCCACATCATTGCGACTACTGAAAATGGCACGTATACTGCTATCGATCGATATCCCTTACGCCTCCGTATCCTCATCTCAACTCACACAGCGCCCTCTCCAAGTGCGAGAAGTCTTTTGGCCGGACCCTGTATATATACTTCACTATTAACGCTACATTGTGGCGTAAATGGTTTCTCTTTTAAAAATCCATAAGGGGTAGATTAATCTTGGGATGTTTCTTCATAAATAACTCTGGTGACTTTCTTAATATTTCGCAAACGTGTTTCAGTAATAACTTGACAATATGACATAACTCATCTGTCCTAAAATAATCCATAAGTGGGTGTTTTTGGGGGTGAGCTTTTTCGGTCTCAGAAACGACTCAAGCGACAATGTTTATATTTCATAAGTAAATACTACATTAATAACATATTATACGGGTTAAATCATTTCTGACGAATAAGTTTAGAAGGGGTAGTAGTGTTAAGATGAGTTTATGTTTTTGTATTTTGTGATAAACCACGATTTTGTTCCTACTTTATAAATAATGACCTGTTAATAAAGAAATAATTCTTTTGTCCTGAAAATATCCACAAGGGGTGGTTTAATCTGAGGTTGAGTTGTTTTTTGGACGATTTTCTTAAGAAACAACTAATACGATTTGTTCATATCTCATAAATAAATGTTTCATTAGTAAACTTAATGTATTTCATAAGTGATTTCTAATGAAAAGGTCCATAAAGGATAGCTTACTGTTGGAAATGAGTTTTCTTCGAATGAAATTGACCGAAAATACAAGCTATTCATATTTCAGTAATAACTGTAGCAGAACACGATTAAGTTCAAGAAATTGGAGCGAAAAAGTTTAGTACAGTAGGCCGTTTTTTTCATTGTTTTTGGTATAGCAGACCATTAAGAACGCAAAATCTTTTCATAGGGGATACGTTGGTTTAGTGGTAGAGCTCTTATCTCTGGTGACTGAGGTCCCTGGTTCGATTCCCGGACAAGTGAGTTTGTGGTGGACAATATTGCGTCCGTGAGTTTTCACAGGGCATTCCTGTTTCCTCCCACTTTCTCATTCCACCATTTCTTCCATTATCATTCACTTGCTTTAATCATCATCTACCTTAGCCTAAAAGACATAATAGTTTGACGTAACGCTGAAAGATTTAATTTCATTTCAATTGTTTTGTAGTCTTGAAGGACGGATCCAAGGGGAAGGGGGCTATAGCCACCCTGGACCCTCAGATATACACTGGATAAAATGGATTTCAATCCTGTTTTACACTGGATAAAGCGGAAAAGTATGGTTTAGCCCCTTTCTTGATCATATCCTGGATCCGCCACTGGTAGTCTTAGTATAATTTCTTCATGTTACCCTAGCAAAAATATTTTTATGCCTTTTATGAAATTATTGCTTTTAAAGGTGTATTTAATTTTATTTATACAAATATTTTATGGATTTTTGTTTCATCACGAAGTAAATGAAATTTGAATAAATAAACCTCTTTGGGCAAGGACAGGAGAATTATATTTTCCTTTCAATAACGCTTTGTGCACTTTTATGTCCACTTTTACTTTTCGATTTATTCCCATTGATTGCGTGTTAAACCTAGATAAGATAGAAAAAAATAGTACAAAATGTGTAATTCAACAACGTATAAGGCATTCCGCTCCCGCTGCATTGTAATAACATCTAATGGACGGTGAGTCTGGTATGAAATAATCCGAGTAATTACGGTTGAATATGGATCATGTCATACGAAGAGGTGGTAACTTCAGACCTTAATCATCAACAACTAGATCTAATGGAATAGACTGCATGGTTGCATAAATCACGTGACTGCTCGTAAATTCCCTAGTCTTGTGGTCGCCACATACACATACGCTACCAGCTGCGGCACTCTCTCTCTAGTTAGCAAGGTATGCTGTTCACCATTAATTGATTACTCAAGGAATGTTGCATCGTTAATCTTTAAATAGGCACGTGGAGCATAAATATTGTAGCAAAGAAGTGCATATAAATTTAAAATGAACTGATGGAAAACTTTATGCGTAGTTGTCTTGCAGAATATGATAGATGATAAGTGCAAGTAAGTGCTTACGTAAAAGAAACTGTTAAATAATTATAGCAGCAGGTGGAGGGAAACCGCTGAGAAAATCCACAGACATGTTGTTAATTAACCCCAATCTTATAGAGCCAAGAGTGGAAGGAAGGGGAAGCCAAGATTGTTTACCGAAATAAGAGTTTCACATTCTTCATTAGTATATTAGTGTACAATTTATTAAAAAAATATGTTTTTCAAAATCAGGGGAAGGGCAATTGTCATCGCTGCCCTTTCCAAAGGGCTGCTCTGTTCTCAACAGAGGTGATCTCTCTCTACAGTCTACACTGAGTTTCTGAGCGTAAAGCAGTTAATAGGTATTCAACCCACGATAACGCAGTTACTCAATGATCTTCGCATCTATCTACCCATGGCTGACGTACTTAAATTTTGTTGCCAGCAGCTCTCAGGCTTTTGTCGAGCCACGCGTACATGATTGCGTGTTTTTTGCCACGGCATTGTTCTTGCTGATTTATCTTATATAATAATCGTGAAGATCAACACAAAATGGACTCATAAGTTAGGAGTTGCCAGATTACAATATTACGACAATGAAATCCATTATACATATTTATAAACAGAATACATGCAAATGGTCGCAAGCACTTTATTAGATCACTGCTCTAACGACTGTTAACGCCACAGCTAAATTTATTCAAGTTGAATTCAAATACTCGAGGTAATCTTTTTGTGACTAGAAATCTACCAAATGCGTTTAAAAATTGACATTAACTGCAAATTGTGTGTGTTTGAAGGTATAGCCAATATTGAGTGTAGCCATATCATCAGGACCACCTATAAGAGGGTTGGCAATCCTGACAAATGTCGGGGACCCGAATCTTCAAGAGGATGTATGATAAAAATATTTTTTCTTTTAATTTTACGTAACTTTGCTAGATGTTAAGTTGAATTAAACAAAATTTGATTTAAACGTATGGTTTTAACAATCTTTTGAACGCATTTAGTGACAAGAAGGAAGTTTAGTCCATTAATAATATAAGAATTTAGAGACTTTTGTATTGCTACTTGTCTATTTTTAAGCCAGCCTACAGCAGAAAAACTAGCAGAAATAACGAAAGTTTTACAAATACACAAATACAATTTCTGCCGTGATGGGATAACAGAAGTAAACGGACAACAACATCTCTTGAATGTTTGAAAGGAAATGTTAGACTATTTAAAATCGAAACATAATTCATTTGGTACTGACATGGAGAACATTAAAGTTATTAAGGTTTCCATAATGTAACCTTATGGTAATGATAGGGTGTAACGTGTAAGAGGTAATGAGGGCTGAATCAGTAGGATCATTTCATATTTTACAACAGCAGAAGAGGGAGGGAATAAGATACTTCACTGACATAAAAATTTTATGATTTTTATTAGTATGTTTATATACAATTTATAAAAAAAACATATTTTCTCAAACTTAGGAGGCAATTTACCGCCGCAAATGACGGTCCTGATCTGAAAACTTAAGCAGAACTGAAAGAATCTAACATTGTGTTCAGACAGTTTTTTCTTTCACACACACACACACACACACACACACACACACACACACACACACACACACACACACACACACACACAAAAAAAGGAATGAAAAGAAAGATTTTCTTCGATGAATCTGATTGTGGTACCAGTGGAGCATCTGTAACACTTCCAGCAAAAACTGAAGAGGAACAATTATATATAATATATAATGTAATCCCACAAAAGATCGTTGTGCAAAAATGAGAAATATTTTTCACCACCTGAATAAACGGTCATAGCTACGCTCTTGCGGCAGAAATCAGAAGCGAGCCTGCAACACTAAAAGAACCTTTTGAGTTTTTCAATACGTTTGCAAAGTTTTGTGACAATATGTTTAATAACAAACCTACAGTGAATTTATTACATTGGGTCAATCATTTGTAATAACTTGGTATACGAGGAGCGTTCAGTATGCTCTAATACTCACCAAAAAAGCAAAATATAATAGAAATGAAAATATGTTTATTTTTCAACATAATCCGTGTCCTTTCAATGCTCTTAGTCCATCGCCGCTCCAAAACTTCTATACTTTGTTGGAAGAAGATGTCCTTTTGCTCCTGCAACCACGTATTAACAGCATCCATGACGGCATTGTCATCCCGAAAAGCCCGTCCACGGAGATGCTGCTTCAAATGTAGGAACAAGTGGAAGTCACTTGGAGCTAGGTCGAGTGAATAAAGGGGATTAAGCGCCAATTCAAATCCAACTGTACGAATTTCATCCATGGCAACACCGGAATTGTGAATGGGAGCATTGTCCTGATGCAGCAACACTCCACGCGCCAACATTCCTCGTCTCTGGATCTTTATTGCAGCTCGCAATTTTGGTATAAGGTCAGCATAATACTGGCCCGTCATTGTGGTTCCATGTTCCAGATAATCCACCAGCAGTATTTCCTTGGCATCCCAGAAAAAAGTTGCCATAACTTTTTTGGCTGACTGTTGAACACGAAATTTCTGCGGGGTTGGGAGGTGGTGTACTTCCATTGCATTGAGCTTTGTTTGGATTAGGGGTCAAAGTGGTGGACCCATGTTTCGTCCACTGTCACAAATCGTGTCAAAAAGTTCTCTGCATCTGCACGATACCTGTCCAAAAGTTGCCTTTAAAATGTCACTCTGTTCCTCTTCTGATCAGCATTCAGGTTTCGAGGTACCCATCGTGCCGAGACTTTCTTCATACACAAATGATTGGTCAAGATGTTATGAACTGTGCCGGTTGACAACCCTATACTCTCTACTAAATACCTGATGGTAACTCGTCTGTCTGCTATAACCATATTCAGGATCTTCGCAATGTTTTCTTCGGTGTTCATTGTTACTGGTGGACCATCTGCATGGGCATCTTCGCATGATTGTCTGCCACATCTGAACTCACGACACCATCTCGCAACTGCAGGATATGATGGAGCAGACTGTCCTAATGTTTGTACCAAGTCGTCATGAATTTCCCTTGGCTGTAAGTTTTTCAGTTGCAGGTACTTGATGACCGCACGAACCTCACTATTTTCCATTTTCACAGAGTTCTTACAGATGCTCTACTGCAAACACCTGCAAAGAAGAAAGTGCATGATCAAATAACTTGCACTGCGGCATAAAGTCATCATAAAATGTCTACTTTCTACACATGTTAAAATCATGATCCTACATGAGGGGGAAGGGGGTCAGTATTAGAGCATACTGAACGCCCCTCGTACGTGTGAGTGTATAAATATGGAACGCTTGCTCAATTTTAACCAAACTTAGTACACAAATTACTTGTGGTTTGAAAACAATACTGTGGGGTTGACACCCCTAGCAACCTTAGAAGTAGAGATGGGAACGGGAGACACAAAAATAATCAGAAACGACGAATATTAGTTTCGAATCTAATCTAATTAGTTTTCTGGATCGCTGAGATAAATAGTTACACTCTAGATGTCGTTTAAGTTCAATTTCAGCCCTCATTGGCATCTGAATGAGAAGAGGTGAAAAATAAAATAACCGAGATTAGTTTCGAATTTATAGTTTTCGGCTTGCGCACTGATTGATGAGAGTACCGACGACATTTAATAAGACCTGTGACCACGTGCTCTATCTTTCCTGAAACTTCCATTTCTAGTGAGGCTGAAACTTTCCCATTTTATTTCATAATATAGCCAAAGCGAGGAAATGTTTCAAATCTTTTAAATGAATTTTTGAACAGTTAGTACTTGTATCGAACTAGGCTTTTACTATCTCATTTTGATTAAAATACATATCCAAATGGGGCAAGGATTAACATTTTTCGCAATTAATAATTTTATAAAGTATTTTTGGCGTACGAAGAATACGCATTTCAGCTAGTATAATGAAGCTCGCTCCTGTTTTTGACAGATCATATTTTAGCTATAGGGCTAAGGTGGAGGTAAGATTTCCACTCTTCCGAGACTTTGGCATTTATGGAGATGATGTATTCAGCACCGTAAATTATTTATTTACTACATAAAACAATACCAACTATCTAACAAATGTTCTTTATAGTGTATATGGATAACATGAAATCTTGGGAATCAAGTATTAAAACTCTCAGGTACATAAATTTAAAGCCAACATACAAAGAAACCTTCATTTCTGAAATATACCGATGAACAGTAACCACAAAATTACTAATTCTTCTACTTGTATTCTGTCTGTCTATTTTTATTTTCCAAAATAAAATGTTTGTTAGCAAAATCATGTTAATCCATCTCTTCAACACACTATTTCGGCCATTTTTGTACCCTTGGTTATCCCAGGTTTCCATTTTAAAAACACTGAATAAACTTCAGAACCACATTGGAACGAGGCTTAAACGAGAAAAAACTCATTCCTCACTGGGGATCAAAGCATGGCATTCTTTTTGTTTGGCAGTTGCCTTACCGAATAATCCCGAACAATTCTCTCTAATATGAAGAATTTTTATTATATTCTAAGCCTAAAAGTTGCACAACAAACATTGGATGACAAAACTTGGTGAAATGGTCAAGGATGTTATAAAATAGAGGATCTGCTCATATGTATCTTCATCCTATTAACTCAATGAAGCCAAAACCAACCGAGCATCGGCACGTTTGATTGGCTACGCTCTTTTCCACCATCGTCTGATTGGCTACTTTCGTTTCCGCCATAAATGTAGGCTCAAAACTTTGCCATCTTATTGGGCGGAGTGGACAGATTGGGGGTGACGAAACTATGACGTATGGCTTCAAGATTTTGTTGTATAGGCAGATACTCTATTTTATAACATCCTTGGAAATGATTGCATCATTCTTCTTCGCTTTTATTAAGGTTCGGAACATTGACACTTAGTGATGTCTACGAAAACTGTACGACAATGCTACTATGAACTTTACAACATAATTGGCTTAGAATATAATAAACATTCCTCGTATATACCATACTTCTATCCTCAAAGTTCTAACAGAATTATTAAATAGTGATAATATTAAGAAGAAAAAATATAATCTATTAATTTCAAGTTAGTTATTGTATCACTCGAAATATGTTTTGAGCCGCTTTTTTTATTTCTTATTGTTCTGCTTTGCTTTGAAATTCAAAGGAAGTGCTCACACACAGTGGGATAATCGATAAAGATCTTATGTAGTTTCTTCCAATGACACAAGGTCGCAATCAAGTGATTGAAGAGTTCGCGTTGTAAAAATAAACACGGTTATGCCAAACATGTTGTTATATAGTCAAAAGATAAATGCGTTTCCTTCACATATCTTTCATACATGTTATGTTTATAGGTATATCCACTTTTTTCTTGAAAAAAATATTTTTTAATGTGTATATTCAGTATTGAAAGTACATGTATGTAAACAGAACGGATATACGTATTTATATAAGATTTTTGTCTATAGGCAGATCATTGTTTACAATATTAAAATAAGAAACAAACATAATAAAATTTTTAAACATAACCTTATTCAAAACTTAAAGAAAAAAAAAAAGATGTTCGGTATCATGAGTAAGGATTCTTTCAAGAGTTATGATCACTTACAACAAACGACAAATTGGCTATGCCAAGCAGTTAACAGCTTTTCTCTTCGGCTTCCTGTTGGCAAATAGACTATGAAGAGCAGTTAAAAGCTTATCTCCTCGGCTTCATAAGAGCAGTTAACAACTTATCTCTTCGGCTTCCTGTTGGTAAATAGACTATGAAGAGCAGTTAACAGCTTATCTCTTCGGCTTCATAAGAGCAGTTAACAACTTATCTCTTCGGCTTCCTGTTGGTAAATAGACTATGAAGAGCAGTTAACAGCTTATCTCTTCGGCTTCATAAGAGCAGTTAACAACTTATCTCTTCGGCTTCCTGTTGGTAAATAGACTATGAAGAGCAGTTAACAGCTTATCTCTTCGGCTTCATAAGAGCAGTTAACAACTTATCTCTTCGGCTTCCTGTTGGTAAATAGACTATGAAGAGCAGTTAACATCTTATCTCTTCGGCTTCATAAGAGCAGTTAACAACTTATCTCTTCGGCTTCCTGTTGGTAAATAGACTATGAAGAGCAGTTAACAGCTTATCTCTTCGGCTTCATAAGAGCAGTTAACAACTTATCTCTTCGGCTTCCTATTGGTAAATAGACTATGAAGAGCAGTTAACAGCTTATCTCTTCGGCTTCATAAGAGCAGTTAACAACTTATCTCTTCGGCTTCCTGTTGGTAAATAGACTATGAAGAGCAGTTAACAGCTTATCTCTTCGGCTTCATAAGATCAGTTAACAACTTATCTCTTCGGCTTCCTGTTGGTAAATAGACTATGAAGAGCAGTTAACAGCTTATCTCTTCGGCTTCATAAGAGCAGTTAACAACTTATCTCTTCGTCTTCCTGTTGGTAAATAGACTATGAAGAGCAGTTAACAGCTTATCTCTTCGGCTTCATAAGAGCAGTTAACAACTTATCTCTTCGGCTTCCTGTTGGTAAATAGACTATGAAGAGCAGTTAACAGCTTATCTCTTCGGCTTCATAAGAGCAGTTAACAACTTATC
Organism: Thermobia domestica; assembly: GCF_964235325.1. NCBI lineage: Eukaryota > Metazoa > Arthropoda > Insecta > Zygentoma > Lepismatidae > Thermobia > Thermobia domestica. The sequence continues at coordinate 243,384,590 of NC_137456.1, read as the reverse complement.
TCTTCGTCTTCCTGTTGGTAAATAGACTATGAAGAGCAGTTAACAGCTTATCTCTTCGGCTTCATAAGAGCAGTTAACAATTTATCTCTTCGGCTTCCTGTTGGTAAATAGACTATGAAGAGCAGTTAACAGCTTATCTCTTCGGCTTCATAAGAGCAGTTAACAACTTATCTCTTCGGCTTCCTGTTGGTAAATAGACTATGAAGAGCAGTTAACAGCTTCTTCAGCTTTTTACTCAACATTTTCATTTCGACATATTATAGTCAGTCCACAATTTTATATGCAGCATTGAATTCTCAGTTCTTCAATACTACTACTACTACTACTACTACTACTACTACTACTACTACTACTACTACTACTACTACTACTACTACTACTAATAATAATAATAATAATAATAATAATAATAATAATAATAATAATAATAATGTTTATTTCTGTGCCATGAACAGCCTAACGGCAAAAATACAGCACTTTATCAGACAATATAAACACATATTACATACAATGTAAGCTATATACTGAAACAATAAAACATAATGATAAAATAAAGTAAAATAATATCGGATTAATAATTCCTTGTCAAATTAACACCATTTTTTTAGTATCAAAAGAGTCGTCATAAATAGTAAAAATAATATTTGTCAAGTTCTAAAATTCATGCTTTTATACTGATAAAAATAAATGAAACTAAATTAAAAGAATTGGTCAGTCTTCTTAAAATTACAGATTTCGGATTCAACGGAACTAATGTTGATATATTTCTTGTATTATACATTGGTACCCTTATACCTATATTATGCAAGCAATATTCACTATGATAGCTATTGTCTAGTAATTTCTTAATAAAATCTCTTTCAATAACTTTTCTCCTGTCGCTCAATGCCTGCAATCCCCAAAATTGACACCAGTATTCATAACTACGTGAGTAGTAATCTCTATTCATTTTATAGCAGAGTAACCTAATAAAACATTTTTGTACTGATTCAATTTAGTTTGCCAATGTTATACCTATACTATTCCAAATAACTACACCGAACTCTAATTTTGATCTTGCAAGCATCTTGTATAAATATACATATGAGCTGGCATTTCTAAACTCAGGCCATTGTTTGAAAATAAACCCTATTATTCTCCTAGTCCCTTGGATTGTATCATTTATATGATAGGTAAATTTCATGTTTCTGTCAAACACTATACCCAAATCTTTAATCTGTTCGGCTTTATGCAATGTTACTCCATTAATTACATATTTGCTCACGTAGTATTGGGTTTTGTTAGTATATGATATGTATTTAGTTTTGTCACAATTTATTTTCAATAAGTTACTTTTACACCATGTACTAACAGTATCTAGATCTTCCTGTAGTAAGTAGTTATCATACTCACTATTTACTATTCTAAATAATTTTAAATCATCGGCATACAACAAAATATTTGAGTATTTAATTTTCTCAGGCAAATCATTAATAAATATTGAAAAAAGGAGGGGTCCCAGAGGAGATCCCTGAGGTATGCCATTCTTTATATAACCGTAACTAGAGGTTATTTGACCAATTTTTACTTTAAACGTTCTGTTTGCTAGATAGCTTACAAACCATCGAATGTACAATGGAGATAGACCAGAGTGTCTGATGAAGTCAATATGTTCAATTAGTCGGCGAAACTGTTACACATTTATTATTTTTAAATAAATTTTGCTTTGCTCAGCATTTTGTATTTCTAGTTTAACTCATGCGTAGTTTTTGGGAAAACTAAAACTAAAAAAAAAAAAAAAAAACGAATTTCCTGTACTTCGAAGTATGCTGTATGATATCCCCAGAGCCGTAGCTAGAGATTTCGGCGCTCGGAGCGAAGTAGAATTCGGCGCCCCCTACACTCACCATACCAAACTTCTCAATTTTTTTTGTCTTTTTGCATATAACAAAAGAAGCTTTTGTTCTTATGCTATTCTGAATTTTTATCAAGGTGCTTGGATAGACCATTGCAACAGCCAAAAACGATCATTATGTATTCTTTTAAAATAAGAGCTATTTTCAAGAGGCTTCTTGGACTTTTTGTTAAACTTTCACAAAGCTACCTTTAGTTGTATACAAATATACTTGGAGAACAATTATAAAAAATTATAGCTATTCACACCGTTTCATACTATCGATAAGAAATAAAATTTCAATAGTTTAGAAACTATATGCTTTTAAAATATTCGAGAAAGGTGACACCATTAATTTTCAGAAATAATTGTAAACTTTTGTAATTTTATTCTGTACATGACCACACAAATAGCATTTTAATTTCAATTCGTTTAGTGCCAGCAATTAAACGGGTTGAATTTGTTAATGACACACTTTTTTTATTACTCTTAAGTGTCGGTGGTGTGAAATTATTGTTTTAAGTGAGCATGTCCCAAGAGAAGATAAGGATGACAATATAAAATAAAAACAGTTTTTACGATGAAGTAGAACGGGTAATTTGACCTACTCCCGTGATACCATTGAACATTCTATTAGGGGATTTCAATGCGAAGGTAGGACGAGAGGATATTTCCAATTTGATTATAGCGAATGAAAGTCTGCATTACGAAAGTTTGGCTTTTGCAATATCCAAAAGCCTTATCGTGAAATTCCTACATCGTGTGGTTCATAAATGCACATTGACCTCGCCACATGGAAGAACACACAATGAAATTAATCACGTTTTAGTAGATAGGAAAAATCAGTCTAGTATAATTGATGTTCGGTCCTTCGCAGGACCTGACTGTGACACTGATTACTACCTGGTAGCAGCCGTAATAAAAGAGAGATTATCGTTTAATAAAGTGTATATTCAACATCTAGAAACGAAAAGGTTTAGTTTAAAGAAATTAGAGGAGGGACAGGCTAGAGGGGAATACCAGATTAAAGTGTCAAATGGGTTCAAGGTTTTAGAACGTTTAGAGAGCACTTATGTTGAGGATACTTGGATTCAAAATAGGGATAACATTAAAATTTCAGCAACAGAAAAAAATGGAGCACTTGGAAATACGTAGCAACAAACCATAGTTTGACCAGGAATGTGCCAAACTAGCGGAAAAAGAAAACAGACAAAACTGCGTTGGTTAAAAAATCCGAACGATATAACAACACAAAATTTCGTTGACATCGGATGTTAAACTTCCAAAATGTATAGAACAAAGAAACGCGATTTTTTGAAAGCTAAAATTAGTGAACTTGAAGATAATATTAAAAACAAAAACATTCGAGACATGTTTAAGGGGATCGACGAATTTAAGAAAGAGTATCAACCTCGTGCGTATAATTTAAAGGGAGATGGCAGAACAATTCTCACTGATACAGACGGCATCTTGAATAGATGGAAAGATTTCTTTAATGATTTGCTTAACACGCAGCCAAAAACTAATGTTCGTGGGGAAAGGGAAATGCACAGCAGAATCATAAATTTCAGAGCCTAGCCGAACAGAAGTATAAAGAAATTAAAAGCTATAAAGGAATTAAAGAAACACAAATCTCCGGGTGTAGACGAAATTCCGGCTGAATGGAGTGGAAAATTGTGAAACAAGATACTGTATACAAACCCATTCTCCTTATCTGGAACAAGGAGGAGTTACCACAAGAGTGGAAAGAATGAATCACTGTTTCAACTCACAAGAAGGGCAACAAAGCGGATTGTAATAATTAGCGAGACATTTTTCTTGTGTCAACATCCTATAAAATCCTCTCAAACATTTTATTAGCAAGATTGATCCCATACGAGGATGAAATTACTGGAGATTATCAGTGTGGATTTAGACGAAATCAATCAACTATGACCAGATATTTACAATTCGACAAATACTCGAAAAGAAATGGGAATACAATACCCCGGTACATCAGTTATTTATTGACTTTAGAAAGACTTATGATTCTATTAGGAGATAAATATTATACAACATTCTTATAGAATTTGGAATACCGAAAAAGCTACTTAGATTAATTAAGATGTGTTTAAACGAATTCCAAAGTAAAATCCGATTAGGAAAATTCTTGTCCACGAGCTTCCTCGTCGAGAATGGTCTGAAACAAGGAGATGCATTGTCGACATTATTATTCAACTTTATACTGGAGTACGATATAAGAAAAATCAAAGATATCAACCAGAGCCCAGAGCTGAATGGTATTCAGCAGGTTATAGCGTATGCTGATGATGTAAATGTGATAGGAAATAATAGGAGAAAATAGAAAGAAATGTAAAAAACATTATTAAATGTTTGCAGGTTTAGAAGTAAACGCGCAAAGGAACTAATTAAATGGAAATTTCATGGGATCGTAATACTGCAAATTATTGATGCACCAAAGTATCAAATAATATCTTCGATAAAGTGGATACTTTTAAATATCTAGGATCAATATTAACAGACCAAAATCATATCCACGAAGAAATTAAATGTCAACTGAAATAAGGGAATTCGTGTTATTATTCAGTTCAAAATCTTTTGTCGTCGAGAATTCTGTCAAGAAATTTGAAGCTGAAAATATATAAAATGATAATCATGCCTGTTGTTCCGTATTCTTCCGAAAAATAGTAAGGGAAGAACGCAAACTGAAAGTATTTGAGAATAAAATCCTGAGGCGAATATTCGTACCCAAGAGGAACGGAAATGGGGAATGGCGGAACCTTCATAACGAGGAACTGCATAATTTACATCCTTTACCAAGCATTGTTAGAGTCATCAAATCTATGAGGCTCAGGTGGACAGGTCATGTAGAGAGAGTGAAAGAAAGTACAAGTTTTGACTGGATATCCAATCGGAAAACGGCCATTAGAAAAACGTAGGCGCAAATGGGAGGACAATATTAAGATTTACCTCGCAGAAATAAGAATACGAAGTAGAAACTGGATTCAGTTCCGTAAGGACAGAAGTTACTGGAGAGGTTTTATGAACGTGGAATTGAAGCTCCGGGTTCTATAGGCCATAGAGTTAGTTAGTTAGTTCTTTTACGATTAAAAAAAATTGTCAAATATAACTGAAATTCAGAAAGTTTATGTTTATCTGTATGTAGATAAAAAAGAGCACAACTGGTAGGTATGCACAGAAAACATATTTTACCGATAAAACTATAACAGTTGATGGAGAAATGATCCCAATAAATTCCTTTAAATTGGAAGCATTTCATTTGTCAATGGAATAGAGAAAAAAAAACACCGGTAGGGATTAGTCTTCGAAAAGGACGAAGTTCGTTGGGTTAAGTTCTGACCCTTTTAGCCCCTACTCTACGATTTTGAATATGTTACCATTCTTCTTGTTTCCCTTCATTTCTAATATTACCGCTCAAACAGCAGCTTGCGTGTGTCTCTTCACTTTTCTCATTTTCATATCTTCATTCTCACAATCGTGATTAATCCAATTGGGTAGAAAAGCGTGATTAACTAAGTAAACTCATCACCATCACAAAGCTGAACACGTATTTATTTCAGACTTTAACCGTTTCCGATTTTTAGAAGGCTCCTGTGTACACTATAAGTCATTACTTGGCGGCATGTAATCACATCGTCATTAACAAATCGTATATAATAACTTTGTTTAAGTAATAATTAAATACTTGTTGTGACTGTTACTGAAAAGTCCAGGTTGCGAGCGAAGCAAGCAAGAAAATTTTTAACAAATGTATCTTTGCAAACAGATACCAATATTGATTTAATAGGGGGATAATTCTTTTACGGGGCGCTGCGGTGTTTACTCTTTTCCGACATCTTTTCTTTCTTCTTGCTCGTTCGGCGCCCCCTTACTATCAGCGCCCGGGGTGACCGCCCCGCTCGCTCCACCCGCAGCTACGGCTTTGGATATCCCTGCCGACTATTAAGATGAAACTGATAAAGTCTATACTAATAAAGTTCTTTTTGTATTGAATAATACAAACTAATAAAGTTCTTTTTCTATTGAATAATACAAACTAATAAAGTTCTTTTTGTATTGACACCATGAAGACGATAGTATACAGTATGGTTTATGAGGTGTAATAAAAATTATAATTAAATCTAAAATTTAAATTTTGTTCAATTATAATATTGTGGGGAGATAAAACATAACTAAACAAAATGACGATCTTCTCACTTAAATTTCATTAGATTCAACCTATCATTTCAATTTTCTTGAAAAATTAATGCAGATGCAAGAAATTTCACGTAAAAAGCAGTATCTCTGAGAACATCGTCATGTGTTTGACATCACTTGTAAAACGAAATTAGCTTGCGTCTGCAAAAATATATCAGACATGTAATACAAATATTTCTCCATTTATTACGAAGTTAACTAACTAAATAATATCTATATAGTAGTAAGAAGGTATGCACATTTGCTGGTACCTGCAGTACGCATCAGAATTATTAAGCTAGTTTGATTTTCTTTAACCTACATTATTCATGTCCCTCCTTTTAATGAAGCGACTTGACCTCGGCAAAAATTGAAGTGTAGAGCAATCGATCGCTTCCGCCGCCACAAGTGGAAGAGGAAATAAACTATCGCTGAAAAGTGAAAACACACGAATAAAATTGACATTCGTGCTCGGTTTTAATTTTAAACTTTCAACTGATATTGATTTATTGATTCGTTATAATAAGCTGTAAGTTTATGTTTTATATAAGGTTTCTAATTTGTTGGTTGCTTCGTTAGGGTTTAGGCTTCTTTCAGCAGCGAGGAAATATGAGACGTGGACCTACAGCCTAACAAGGGATATGAATCACATGTGCTCCAGTCAGGTACAGGTTTTGTAATATACGTTCGTATTTGTGTGTCTACTTGTCAGGGTATGATTTCGCAGACACAATTGAGTACGAAACGTTTGTTAAACATGAGTGGAGAAGCAGGAGAGACGGTGGTTCAGTTGTAGATTGTTCACTTCTAATGCGTGGGGTTCCTGGTTCGATCCCATCTCGCGCCAAGTGGGCTTTGTGGTGGACAAACACCATGTTCGTGAGTTCTCTCGGGGTTCTCCTGTTTTCTCCCACTTTATTCATTCCACCATTGCCAATCTCGCCGGGCCAAAACCTCACGTTGCCAAAACCTCGCCGCCAAAAACTCGTGGGCCAAAATCTCGCCTGCAGCTTAATAAAAATTCAGTGTAGTATAACAATATCTGCTGCTTTTCTTATAAGTAAAAAGAAAAAAAGGAAGGAAGAGCTTGGTGTGGTGAGAGTAGGAGCGCCGAATTCTAATTCGCCCCGGGCGCCGAAATATCTAGCTAGGGCTCTGTATATATATATATATATATATATATATATATATATATATATATATATATATATATCCCCCTCCCTTTTGTTGTGCCGACAAAGTGAAATTATAAAATACATCTTAGGCTCGAACCTCATCTATGTTGAAAATTTGATTAAGATCGATAGGATGGCTCAAGAGGTATAATTTAACAATCATAGTCATTTAATTTATATATATATATAGATTTCCAAAGCATGCATTAGAATTTTTCTTGTCATTATTTTAATGTAATTATGTGTTATTACTAAATATATACATATAGTAATATATAGAACATTCTACATTGAAGAAATCGTCTTGAAGAGGTTTTATCCTGACGACATTTCTTCCCAGGCGACACTACGTCTCGCTTAATTTAGACCAGGCGAGATTCTGTGTCGCGAGATCATTACAACGAGGTTTTGGGTATGGCAATATTTTGGGGCGCGAGGTTTTGGAAGACGAGGTTTTGGCAAGGCAAGGTTTTGGCCCGTGAGGTTTTGGCCCCGCGAGAGTTTGGCGCGCGACGTTTTCGGCGGCGAGGTTTTGGCCAGGCGAGATTTTGTCCCGCGAGGTTTCGGCCCCGCGAGATTTTGGGCCGCGAGGTTTTGGCCAGGCGAGGTTTTGGTCCGCGAAGCTCATACGTAAATCCGGCACTGGATATGTTTCTCATTCAGCAAGGTGTAAAGTCATATATGAATGTTCTAAATGTAATAAATAGTCACTGAAATATTCTAATATCTTCGGATCTAGTACCGTTATATATATTTTTATATATAGGTTTTGAGGGACAATAATGGTGGTAATTGAACTTTGAAAATTTACTAAACTTCTTTACTACTCTAAAACAAAACATATTTTCTGTGGGGAAATTGAACTATTAATAGCTTAATGCGAAATATTTTTCATGTCCTCCCCCGTATTTTAGCTTTTCTTGAACGTTCTTTATTCCTAGCCAATTAGCAGTTTATCACTTATAGCATAATAAGCGTTCTCACTTTGAAGTTGGAAAGAATCGGATTCAAATCAATCTGCAACATAGGTTTTTCCTGGATTTTCCCCTCAGCTCTAGTTGTCAGATGATACTATTTAATATAGATTCTGACGATTTCCTTCAAATTTCTCCATGTACTTTTTCGTTAACTTGTTTCCGGCGGAAAATGGCTGCGTATCTTATGAGTAATGGTCATTTTATATTTCTGTCTTTATTCAACACCGAGGTTATAAGGGACGGTACTTATTATTTACTTAGGATCCGAACTACAACCTGCGCTTGATTTCTGTACAGTTGGTGGATGCACATCCTATCATGTGTGATCAAGCCTTACAGTATACGTTGTTCCAGTGTTGGGTAAGTTACTTGTCAAAATTTAACGCATTACAAGTTACTTGAGTTTTCCTTAAAATGTAACGGGTTACTTGCCCCAGAAAAATAACTGTTACTCTACTTTGAAAGTAACGCGTTACTTTTAGGTTCGAAACTTTACACACACATTAATTCAATTTTTCCTTCTACTACTACTACCACAATATCACAATTATTAATTATTATTATTAATATTATTATTATTGCACATTCTGATTTTCCCCAATTATCGTAAATGTTTAGAACTGTGGGTTGATAATAGTAGCGCTGCTGTATCCTTTCATGTATACAGTTACTTTCTCTAATAAAGTAGACCTGTTCATCAGTCACAGTTTATTCATATTAACCCCTTACTGTACATCGTTAATTATGGTACCCATCAAACAATATCCACAGTAATAGCAACTACATATAAACAATGCGATATTATTGAAATGCTATATTGCACTGTAAAAAAAAGCTCACATTTTGTAGGCGTAAACTGCAACGACTTTTGATCACTTGTTTTACATGTGTATATATGTGCAACAGAAGGAGTTCGAAGTGTGTACAAAACGTGTGAGATATGTGCACGACTTACACCCTTGGAAGTTTCTGCATATTTCTCACACGTTTTGTACACAATTTGCACTCCTCCTGTTGCCCGCATATATACATGTAAATGAAGTGATCAAAAATCGTTGTAGTTTACGCGTACAACGAGAATTTTAGGAATGATCCAAGAAAATGCATCAAAAGATTTTAGATCTTGGCCAATAATTAATTTTTGGATCCGTGGCCACTTAATTTTTGAAGGCCCCTAAATCGAGTTTTCATATTTTATAAGGAACAAGTACATCACAATGAGTTAAGTGATAGTTTGGGTTTGGCTACACTACATGTAGTTCTCCAGATATAAGGCGTGGAAGAAAATTTTCAATTCAAATATATTGGATCTTTTGATCCAAAATGTGTAGGGTTTTTTTACATTGTGTGTGTTGCACTATTTATAGTTGCTGTACCATATTGTAAACATATTTGTTGACAAGTAAAAAAAATTGAATATTTATATAAACTGTGATTTTTAATTGTTGATTATCATATCCTAAGGATTATCATATCCTATAAATAGAGTTGTCATATTTTTTGATCCAAAACACGGACAGACCTTAAAATGGCCTATCAAAGATGCCCAAACACAAAACAAATATTTTGAAATTTCTTACCTGAAAATCACCTTTTCCGGTAATCACACAATTATTTACTGTAATACTTAAAACACTATTGGACACTAACAGTTTTAGATCTTTTTTCCATTAACACAAATATAATGAATCATGACATTAAGTTACATATATTAAATTTAACCAAAAGAACCCTGGAATGGAAAAATCAGACACTTTTCAAAAACATAACCTACTTTATTAATAATAACTAAAATATAAGCTATATTATGAAAACACAATTCTTTCGGCCCGAGATTTTAGCGACTTCCGACTCGGAAATTTTCGAGCAGCTCCAAAAACTGTAAAATACCGACAATTTCCTATTTCATGGTTTTTACGATACGGACAAAGACACGGATCCAAAACTACAAACAGTCCGTGCAAAATACGGACATATGGCAACCCTACCTATAAAACAGTTTACAATATTTTTTACATCGAAGTTTTGACGTTTCGCTGACTAATTTAAAACCTGGTTATTCAAGTTAAAAGAATATATCGTAGAAAATCACTATATCATTGTCACGATAACCAATCAACATATTACACCTCTTACTTCATTTACACTAAATGTACATTTCTTTATTTAAGCTCTTGAGAAAATGAAATCTTATTTTTTCTTACTTTGCTGCAATTGAAAGATTTCTTTTCGAAAAAATTGCAACTTCTAAAGTGACCATAAATATAAACAAAATAGCAGGGTGCTGTTTCGGTCTACTCTAGAAATTTAACTTAAAAAACTTAACTTTAGATGCTTACTCAAATTTGTGTATGAACTCCTGTCTGTTGAAGTGCCGCCGGGGCACTTCAGGCACTTTAGTTTTAAGTTCTGTTCATCATCCTCAGCTTTTAAGAAAAAGTATTTTTTTAAAGGTTCGAACGGTAAAATATTTTCGTTCTCCATCTTTATGAAAACAACACCAACCAATGTAAACTAGACTACCATTGCAGTCGCAGTTCACTCACTGAATGTATTGATTTTGAGCTGTCAAAATCTATGACAAAATCTTCCAGATGCATGCAAACAGTACACGTGATTTCCTTGAGGTTCTGAAGACCTTCTGAAGACAGCAAGTGGCACCAAGATCTTATCTGTTTCTCTGTATGTCGGTGACTGAGAGTTCATGCTCCACTGCTCCATTCTGAGAAATTTGCTACAGGAAAGAAATATTTGTTTCCGAAAAAAAAATATATGTACGTTAGTTATTCATTTGAAATGTAACGCAAACTTGGTACGTTACTTAAGAATTTGTAACGTGTTACCGTTACAGTTACTTTGGAAAAAATGTAACGCGTTACTTGCGTTATATCACTTCCCAAGACTGTGTTGTTCCCTACTACACTATCTCAACTCCAATTAGTGTTTTCCACAAAACGAGACGAGAAATAAAAATTTATCGTCTCGTCTTGTAGGTTTTTCTAGAAGTCTCGTCTAGATTCTAGATGAATTCTTTGTATTTCCTTTACGCTAAAGGGGATAATCGAGTGACGTAAATCTGAAAGATTTCATTTGAATTTCATTTTCAATTTGATCTAGAAGTTATCAAAAGCATTCCACGTCACAGGAGTCCCACGAGGGGTGTGACATAACAACATTTAAACCATATTTTTATTGGATTATATTATGTAATGACTTGCGTATCTTTACGCGTTGATAAATCCTTGTGTTCATACAATTACTTTATCAATTTATAGTTTTTATACTATGAACCATTTAATACTATAACGATATTTGTGTAATTTTTAATATCATTAGTTGTATTTTTAACATCTTTACTTGTATTTACGGGCAATATGTGCTATTAAAATATGCACAAGCTAGCTAGAAGAAGAAGAAGAAAATATAAAATGAACTAGAATTAATTTTCTTTCAAGGATCTTATAAAATAGAGGATCTGCCCTTAGAACAAAATCTTGAAGCCATACGTCACAGTTTCGCCACCCCTACTCTGCCCACTCTGCCCAATAGGATTGCAACGTTTTGAGCCAACAATCATGGCGGAAACGAAAGTAGCCAATCAGACGATGGCAGAAACCAGAGTAGCCAATCAGACGTGTCGATGCTCGGTTGTTTTTTTGGCTTCATCGATTTAATAGGATGAAGATACATATGGGCAGATCCTCTATTTATAATATCCTTGTTTTCTTTTCTGATATTATGATTCATGTTCTGTCGACATATTAATTGGATGTTATTTGTCGTAGCAACGAGAGATATATAACATAACAAAGGATCCATCTTGTATAATTTACGTGCATGTTATTTAAAAGGTGTAGAAGTTTCCTTCTTTACGTAATTATAATAAAAGGTAATATGAAGGTGAAGTATTTAAGTGGATTTTGGTAAAATAGTAAACTAGATTTTAGACATATTCGAACTGTGGGATCTCATAATACTAAAACCGTCTTTGATACCTAAGAGTTGGGTAAACTAGTGTTGCCCATGAGATTCGAGAAATTTCTAGCCTCGTCTCGAAATCGAGACGAGAGTTATCCCGTGTTTCGTCTCGTAGACAATACTACCTCAGAATATAGTTGCCTATTAGACAAGAATTATCTCTTCTCGAAAGCAAGTCGTAAAAATAATGTCTCGGACAATGCATCTGTTTTCATTAGATAAAGAAATAAAAAACTGACTCGTAACGAAAATTCTGTCTTGTATACTTTCGTGTTAAATACTACTTCGAAGATAGTTCTGTTACTTTTCTGCGCTACCAGCTCAACGCGATTAATAAATAAAGTAAATATTTGAAAGTGAAATGAAACTCATACTTTATTTAATTAGTACTTTTGTTATTCTAGTCACCAAGCGAAAGGATCCTAATAACGTTTCCAATTTCACTTCTTGTCAGAAGAAATGGCATTTGAAACGAGAACTTATTCTCCCTTAACAACTGTGCAACTGAAAAGTAGGCCGGTGTAATTGACAGTTGTTCTTTGATCTTGGGGATTGCAGCAGCAGTTTGTCTCCACCTGCAATTTTACGCCACTCTCTTCCCAAAGGAGGTCACTCACTAGTCGAGATTAATTGATTTACGCCTGAAATGTTACGGGAGGTGACCGTCTTTGGGAATCACTTCTTCCAATTTAGCACCACTTGAAGTGATCATGAACGTAAAAATATCTTCTTGCAGTATATTAGTTATTTGTTAAGGAAAGAAATGTAATCACTTAGACTAGATGATTTTCCTTGTGTCATTCCGACTCGTAAACACATTGGTCTTCAAGACAGAAAGCTGTTTCGCGAAGAAGTTAAATAACTTTGCAACTTCCGCGTGTTTTTTTTTTTTTTTTTTTACAGTATAAGATCGTTCATTATTTCCAAGAAAATGAGACTTTATCGTTGTAAGCTGCGTGTAAGATTTTGAAATATTTTCACAACAGAAAGTAAAATATATATAAAGATTTCAAATACTATGTGATCAAATTGCAAATGACTCATTCTCTCATGACACTGAAATAAATAAATCTTTAATTATTTGGTTTGTTACCCATTTCTGACTTCGGAAGCATTGTGAGAAATGAAATGAAAACTAAGTGTAAAGACATGATTAATGTAATTTTGAAAAAAAAAATGAAATGAAAGCTTTTCTTTTAATGTCCGACAATTGTGCCCTTTAGGCTAAGGGAGACGATGAGTAAGGCAAATTAATGATAACGAAAGTACTGGTAGAATGAGAATGTGGAAGGAAACCGGAAACATTCCGAGAAAATCTACGGATACGATGTTGTTCACCACAAATTTACTTGGTCGGGGATCGAATCAGAGACCCCACGTACCAGGTGTTAGCGCTCTACCACTGAGGCAACCCATGCGCCCCGAATGTAATTGTGAGCAAAAACAGCAGAAACGATGCACTTTGTTTACTTAAAATCATTATGAAATGGCATTTGTAATTTTACATCCCATAATTGTGTTCTGTAGGATAAAGAAGACTAATTGTTAATGAAAATGAATGATTGTGAAATAATTAGTGGAATGAAAATATGGGAGGAATCGGGGAACACCGACGAAACGCATGGACCCGATATTTTTCATCAAGAATTAGATCGAACCAACAAAACCTGTTACAATAGGTGTGAATGCTTTTATCACTTAGTAACCGTTCCTCCCACGTGCGTGTTCTCATCTACATACCCTTTCCTACTTCATTAAAGAATTGGAAAAATATTAACGGTTCATTGTCAACGATATATTGTGCACTAATGCACGTTTAAATTATAATAATAATAATAATAATAATAATAATAATAATAATAATAATAATAATAATAATAATAATAATAATAATAATAATAATAATAATAATAATAATAATAAAAGAAAATTTTAATTTAATGTGCCATTGGTTATGCCCTTTAGGTTGAAGGACACTGCTTATAGATGAAAGTGAATGATAATAAAATAAGTGGTGTAATGATAAAGTGGGAGGAAACGGGAGAATTCACTAGTATAATTTATATACCACAAAATTATTTAGCCTGGGACCCTAACATCAGGGATAAGTACTTTAAATATTTGTAAGGAGTTTGGTTTATCAGAAATCCTTTATACGTTTGTCGGGGGCGCGATGGCTCAGTGCTAGGGCGTTCACGTCTGGTGCTTGGGGCCCCTGGTTCGATCCCAGCTCGCGCCGTGTGGACTTTGTGGTGGACAAACACCGTGCTCGTGGATTTTCTTGGGGCTCTCTCGTTTCCTCATACTTTCTTAATTCCACCATTTCACTCATCTCTCATCATCACCGTCTCCTTTAGCCTAACCGGCATAACCATGGGACGTAAAACTTAATGATTTCATTGCCTTTATACGTTTGCTCTGTCTGTGTGTTCATCCATGAAACAAAAACTATCAATAACTATTTGATGGATCACCACTAGTTTTGGCCAGGATGTAGACGATCTCAAATCAAGGATAAAGATCATTGAAAAGGTGATATTTAAACTGTAAGGAGCAGAAATCAACCATTTCTGGTTTCTACGTTGATCACTACATACAGAAAACGATAATAGATAGCGAGAAGCGGCTTCCTGCCATCGGTTAAGCGTCCCTAGGATATATTTTTCTTCATTCTTATCTCTCTACTGAAACCACATGTAGCGGAAATCTAATACCACTTTCGGCTTCAATATTAGTCGAGAAAATATCACGCCATACAAGTCAAATTCCTTAATGTTGTGTTCACATGCCACTGCAACTTGTTGTTTTGTTGAAATCACCTTAGCCGAGAAGTTTGTTTTCATGCTCTTCTAGGAGTCATATTCAATTTTCTCTTTCATCCAATACGACAGAAACTCGAACACAGAAATTTCGAAGACAATTTAAAAAGTTCTTGGTCTTCAGAGGGGCTTGCTCGAACCTCTGCGACTCCCAATGGATTTGACCTCACAATCGTCATCTATTCCCTGAGACCACTCGACTACACCTCACTGGACCATACAAACCTATGACTGAGCTACTGTGCTCTCAGGATTTTCGCTGAGCTCACCCCACTGTTTCTGAATTTTTGTTAATACTGTAATGACTTATAGGTAGAAGCTAAATAACGGTCCAGGCTAGTTTTTTCCCCTTCACCAATTTATTATAAAATTTGTTAAATACAAGACGTCTTTGATTACAAAGAGTAAAATAGTGTCTATCTTGTTATTATCCAGACGACAGGAAATAGGTGTTTTGCACGGTGCCCCTTCTCTCAAGGCAGTCTCCAAGGCACCTGCTGGTTCTGATGAGTCTTGAAGGAAAGCCCCCTCAGCCCAAGGCAGCTTCGCGAGGCTTGGTTGTAGTGAGGATCTCTAGTCCAATGCGACCTCGGGTAAGGATAAGTGTACCCCTAGTCCAGTGCGACCTCAGGGCAGGTGTTGGCTAGTTGATCAGTTGGTCGACTGATACCTAGTCCTTCGGTGGTCGAGCTTTTATCTGTCCTCTTCGGTTCCTTCCGTGATTTCCGTCTTCTTTCGGCGTTCCTCGGTGTCTTTCGTGTCGGCTTCTTGTCTGCTACGCTGTTTACAATCAATAGCACGTGTTGTGTTGACATGTGCTTTTGTCGTGATGTGGGGGTCCTTACAATACCTTAAAGACAATGACGATGATGATCATGACAGATATTCTGCCAGTATTAACAGGTCCTTTGCCGCAGCTGAGAAGCTTCCATGCTCCGTCTTCCGCTAACCTCTTCGTCTTTAAGTAGGATTATTCTGTTTTGATATCGTAAATCAATTGAAGTCTACTTCGCCCCTCCCTCTCTTTCCTGACACCATACCCTCTTGCACATCCTTCATAATATAGTTGCGTCTTAGTCCAGGTCCCAACCAGTTTCTCTTCCTTTTCTCAATAATATCTAAAATTATTTTCTCCCCTACCATTTCTAGCACCCTCTCATTCGTTTCCAGCTCGTCCCAGCTAATTCTCTCCATTCTTCTCCATAATCGAAAGCTTCCAATTGTTTTCCATCATTTTTGGATTATGTCCATGTTTCTGAGCCATACAGTACAATATTTCACACGAAGCATTTATGAATCTTTTCCTCAACTCTCTATTCAAGGTACCACAAAATAATATTTTCTTCCTCCGAAATGCTTCTTTCACCATTTGTATCTTTGATTTTATTTCACGTTCACATTTCATATTATCACTAATAATGCTATTCAAGAATAGAAAACTAGTCATCTGTTCTATTTTCTCCTCTTCTACTTCTATATTTGACGCCGGACACTTCGTTCCAATCACCATGTCTTTTTATCTTTCTATAATTTATTTTCATCCCATATTCTTTACAGTCCTTCCTCACGTTTTGTAACACCTTATTGATTTTATCTTCAGGTTCTGCACCAAGCGCCATATCATCTGCAGACTGTATACACCTAATCATTTTACTCCTACTGAAATGGCGTTTTGATTTTGTAGCGTCTTTTCACAATCTCTTCTAAATAAATGTTAAATAATGTTGTTGAGAAATAGCGTTCCTGTCGAACTCCCTTTCCAATTGTCCAACTCTTCTGTCATTTTCTCTTCTATTCTAACACATACTTGTTGGTTCATATATAAGTTTCTTATGAGTCTTCGTTCTTTCCATTCCAACTCAACTTTGTTTAGAACTTCCAAACAATTTCCAATTCACGTGGTCAAAAGCCTTTCCTAGATCAATAAATACAGCATACACCTCTCCCTTTTTCTATAAGCTTTTCACCAGTCATCCTTAATAACATAATTGCATCTCTTGTGACCTTACCTCTCTGGAACCCGAACTGTTCCTCCTCAACTTTTATATTTGTTCTTCCATACAAAAGTTCTGCTGCTCAGATATGATACTAATAGTTTTATATAATGACAATAAAGAATATAAGAATGTCGAAAGTAAGAGAGACAATTAGTATTTACGAAACGATATCTTATGCACTAATCACTACTTTCTAGACTTTTTGTATAGTATTTAAATTTATAGTATTGCCCAACAACTATGACGTCATTAACTGCGTACAAAATTTCTGGTCAATAAGAAAATATTTGGAAACAGTTTTTAGTTTATTTAGTAGCATTTGTAGATAGTACCTAGCCGACTTTCCATATTTGTAATATTTTCCAATATTTTAAAGTTATTCACTAAATTTCAGAAAAAGTGGGGTGGACTTGCGCAGAGCCTTAACTAATACTATTATTTCCCTTTTATGATTGTTTTCCTTTCTATGATTATTTCTCATTTTACGATTATTTCCCTTTCAATGACTAATTTCCTTTCTATCATTATTTTCCTTTCTATGATTATTTCCATTTTTATGATTTTTTCCCTTTCTATGATTATTTCTCTTTTTATGATTATTTCCCTTTCTATGATTATTTCTCTTTTTATGATTATTCCCTTTCTATGATTATTTCTCTTTTTATAACTATTTCCCTTTCTATGATTATTTCTCTTTTTATGATTATTTCCCTTTCTATGATTATTTCTCTTTTTATGATTATTTCCCTTTCTATGATTATTTTTCTTTGTATGATTATTTCTCTTTTTATGATTATTTCCCTTTCTATTATTATTTCCCTTTCTATGATTATTTTTCTTTTTATGATTATTTCTCTTTCTATGATTACTTCTCTTTTTATGATTATTTCCCTTTCTATGATTATTTCTCTTTTTATGATTATTTCCCTTTCTATGATTATTTTTCTTTTTATGATTATTTCCCTTTCTATGATTATTTCTCTTTTTATGATTATTTCCCTTTCTATGATTATTTCTCTTTGTATGATTATTTCTCTTTCTATGATTATTTCTCTTTTTATGATTATTTCCCTTTCTATGATTATTTCTCTTTTTATGATTATTTCCCTTTCTATGATTATTTCTCTTTTTATGATTATTCCCTTTCTATGATTATTTCTCTTTTTATAACTATTTACCTTTCTATGATTATTTCTCTTTTTATGATTATTTCCCTTTTCAAGATGATTTCCCTTTCTATGATTATTTCCCTTAGACACGGCAACACAACAGCTTTTTTCCGTAAAAAAACGCAACAATATAGAGTGTTTAAAAATAGTTATATCAAAAGGATATTAATCTCTCCAGAGACAAGGTTGACGTCAAAGTGGAATTCTCTTTCATTTCGTAAAGAGTCATGGGAATACAATTAATATTTACAAAGACGTAAACATCTTCACAGGCGCCAACGAACATTTATTTTCTTTTTTGTGAAATATTACTTAGGAACTTCAAAGAAAATAGTTGTGACAGTGAGAAAGCAACAAATTATTAAATTGGAAATTTCCGTGACTATTTGCAATATCTAAATCAGGAATATCAACAAACTTTAAAATTGTTCTATATTGTTTTTCCAAGTTACGATAAGTGATAAAATGAGTCACTTCTTCGCTACCCCTGTAAGAAAGAATATCTAGAAGAAAGCTATTTTGTTCGGAGCGTATTTTAGTTATATGTATGTCGGTAAATCAATGAATCTGAAGGATTTTCTTTTGTTTGTTTGTTTGTTTTTGGATGAAGAAGGGTTGGAAGTTTGATAATACTTATCGAGTGTCACTGTGATTCATCAATTTCAATACGAGTATTACTCATCGCCTCCTGAAATCCAGCACTGCGAAAATACAAGATTTACTTGTAAATATAATAATGTTTTTATTACTTTTTAATGTTTCTGCGAAGTCAATGGGTGATTCTATACTACTATTTGGAATATCATTTTGTTGTGGTTCTTCCTCTGCAAAGTGATCTTTAAAGATTTGCAAATTTTCGATTAACATCTTTATAAATTCTCTTAATTTTAAAAGATAATTAGTGTGGTATGATTCAGAGATAGTTTCTTGATTCGTTCTTTTTGTTTTTAGTAGTACTGTTTTACTTTCTTCCAATTCATCAAATTATCAAGAGTGAACAGGATGATCCGCAAATTAAATTTTAAATTTATATAGAATTGAATATCCTGAATTTTATAGGGAATCTGAGCAGTTAGTACGTGTACTTCCGTAGTCAAATATAAATTTAGTTTTGCAGCCAGAAACAAACGTTAGTGGAGTAATAATAAATTTAAGGAAATACACAGTATCGTTTGGACCATCACTCACCATAATTTACAGAGGCAGCTGAAAATTTAGAGAGCTGTTCTCCCTTAAATCCCTCTGCTGTAATCCTGCTAGTTTGCGGCTCAAATGAACGGCAGAATTCGGTGTTCGGGCGTTGAGACACGCATTACATGGTATCAGAAGTGAGAAGGAGATACAAACGAACTTGAGATCTTGATATTACAGTAGCAGTAGCACTTTCTATTACAGCTTATTTTCAATAGCTAATTTTCAATAGCGATTTTGATAATACATCGGCCCTCTTCACTCGCGGTTGTCTGCAGACGCTACTGGCAATGATGGGGGTCAGTACATCAAATACAATGTTATCGATGTACTCCGTGGAGATTTGTAGTAAAGTGAAATGGACCATAACCAACTGAAAATGTGGTTATCAAGATTGGCAGCCCTGCGGGTGGTCGAAGGACTGAACCACTGTGGATATAAGTTCACATATGACACAATGTAAATAGAAACCGTCGATCCATCGGATTTTCAGATCGAGGTGTTGGAAATCCTCACTGCTGTGGATGAAAAGACTCATTTGGCTCAATGTACTATAGTTTAAAAGTGTGGCAGTGGAAGAAGTGCTAGCGTAACCGAAGTGCATAAAAATCTTAATGTGAGACTCAACTAACATGAGCTACAACCTGCAATCGAACCCGAGTTTTCCACACACAACTTGCAGCGCGTACTTTAACCATGTAGGCAAGAGGAAGTCCAGAATCAAAATGGAATTCATGTTGAGCTGACAAGTATAAATGTTGGCAAATTCCGTTAATGTGCTTGCCGGATTGCTCTAAATGCCGGATTGTAATTTCTTCTCGAACGTCACCAAGCCTAGCCGGTTTTTCACGATATACATCCTCACGCCTCCACTGACGTTGAATTTGAGCGAATTTTTTTAAAGTGAGCACCAACCATTTTGCTTTACTAACACACGTCGTACGTACGTAACATGTTTTGGTCATGAGAGTACTGACATCTGTTAAGGAAACAACATACCATATATTGTGATGATAATTCAATTGAACTTCGAAAACAATATGCAGATACCATTTATTAAATTGTATATAAACCCAGCTTATCTCTATGTGCAGAGGGGAGATGGTATCTGATAAAGTTTAATTGTAGTTTTTAAAATTAAGGAGATGAAATTAGATGAGTGGTTATAGATTTTTATTTAACTAAAATTATTTGAATTTAGCAGTGAAGATGATTAGAGATGTAAAAATAAAACTTAACAAATATAACATGAAAAAGTAAATTAAGTTGGGTGGATGGTAAAAGAGGGAAACTGATAAGAAAGAAAGTTAACTTGGAATAGGACAAAGCGGAATATTCGTTGATTGCAAGATAATTCTTGCGAAGTGGACTTTGTGGTGGACAAACACCGTGTGCGTGGGTTTTCTTAGGCTTTTTCCTGTTTCCTCTCACTTTATTCATTCCACCATTGCATTCATTTCTCATCATCACCTCTCCTTTATCTTAGCAGACATAAACGTGGGAAGTAAAAGTGAAAAAAATCATTTCATTTTATTTTCGTTGATTGCGTTGGTTTTTGGTGTTCTTTAGATGTTGTGTAGGTTCAAGATGTAGTCGTTTGGCTGGCCTGATGGCTTTTAAGGGTGAATGGTGTAAAACAGATTAACTTCATGATGTTTAACTTTGCATTATTTAAACTGCTCAGGGCAACGTAATTGGTGCATTTTTAAAATTTAATGGTGGAATTTTGGTGTTTCCTTGGATTATATGATTAGTAATTGTATTTGAGACAACGAACTGAATTTGAATTTTTGTTTTATTTTGTTTTGAAGTATAACTTTTGTTACTAAAATGGATTGGCACAATGATGTTGATCCTATAAGAAAATACTCTACAATTTTTACGAGTGCTTTGGCTGATTGATTCTTTTTTGGGTAATGGTGACGTTGTTTGAATAATAGTTTTTTTTTGAAGTTTGTGTTTGTAAAGTAGTGATGTATGGGAGAAAGAAATACGATTGTAATACTTCGTTGTTTCCTTATCGTGTTTTTTATAGCTGATGAAATAGAATGAATGATATTATAAATACCTTTGGTGTTGTATTTGTATTAAAATTGAAACAGTGAATTTAGTGGTTTTAATAAATAGTTTAAGATTGTTTTATAATTTATAAACAACTGGCGCCAATTAGCCGCTTCACTATCTTAAAATAAGAAAAAAATAGTAATATTTTCCGTTAGTCAGTCATTTTTTACTATTACTGACAAGCTCTCAAATCAATAGAAACAAAGAAAATATAATGAAAAATCAGAAAATAATAAGTAATATATATAAATAAAAAACTAAATATTACTGTTGTGGCCTGAATTTAGATTTAAACGACATCGGAAATGTCACTGTTAATCTCAGCGACTCAGAAAACTAAGGATTTAACACTAATATCGGTCATTTTGGATCATTTTTATACATCTACTCCTCCTCCCCTTCCCAAAGTTGTACCGTCAAAGTGAAATGATAAAAAACATTCCAGGCTCGTACCTCATCCATGCTGAAAATTTGATCGCGATCGGTCGGGTGGTTCAAGAGTCACAAACATAGAGACTTTCATTTATATTTATATACATATATAGATTATAAAGTAGGTTGCAGGGAGTAATTAGAAGCTATGCAATATAAAACGATATCACTTCGTTTTAGCCCTGATTCGCTTTACGTATCTTTTAAATTATTACGTTATTATAGTAAACATATCAACTACTAATTTACTGACCATAAACATGAATTGCATCCAGAAATCTTCGATTTATTCCTCTGTAGTATACGTACATAAAATATCAGCAGCAATCATAGCAAGTAATGATCTTGATAATACCAACATGTCCTATCCATCATAAAACAATAATCTTACTCATGACAACGAGTCAATAACAACGTTCTTTCTTTTAATTATATCTAAGTTATCTGTTTAATTATTGCGCCTCTGATCAATGTTGATAAAATGGGTACAGATTAATTATAGTATCGCTGTAAATAAAACGATATCACTTCGTTTTAGCCCTGATTCGCTTTACGTATCTTTTAAATTATTACGTTATTATAGTAAACATATCAACTACTAATTTACTGACCATAAACATGAATTGCATCCAGAAATCTTCGATTTATTCCTCTGTAGTATACGTACATAAAATATCAGCAGCAATCATAGCAAGTAATGATCTTGATAATACCAACATGTCCTATCCATCATAAAACAATAATCTTACTCATGACAACGAGTCAATAACAACGTTCTTTCTTTTAATTATATCTAAGTTATCTGTTTAATTATTGCGCCTCTGATCAATGTTGATAAAATGGGTACAGATTAATTATAGTATCGCTGTAAATGTCGCCCAGAACGGGAATTCCGTAACAGTATTCACAGAGAAGGAAAGAACCCTGGATATTTTCAAAACACTTACTTTTTGAATAGCCCTCGTACTAATCATTATTACATCAATCCTCGTATTAATTATTATTATTACATCAATATAAATATTTTTCTTTTCTCTTCTTTCTCCATATATATATATATCAATTCATTTATAACAATATTTTTCTTTTATTACTAATTACATATCATAAACGTCGATTCATTACAAATATCATTTATGGGTCTATCCAAAATTATAGGTAATTGATGACTTACGCAGAGTTACTACTTAACTGTTCCTCTTTTACATTGAGCAATAACATCCATTTACAAACAATATTATTTATAATTAAGATTGTCATCTTATCAAAACAACAACAAGATCAGAAGGCAATAATTACGTTTAAAAGCTTCAATTTAAATTCACTGTCATGGATTTCAAGTTAATACAATCGAATCTCTTTTGAACATGCAAAATAAAATAAAGAAACATAACATTCAGAATTAACACAAAGATAGATAAGATAAATTAATCACATGATAACATGTCGCACAAACATAAAGTTTAAATGAAGTATTCACAACACAACTCGTAATATCTGAGATAATAAATTAAGAATTGTTATCTAAGTTTAATTTAGTTAACATATCAGGTTTAACTAAAGCTTCAACTAGTTTCAACCATTTGTTTTTCGTGATTTTCGAAGGTTGCCATACCTTTAGTTCGTCAATATTGCGCAACCCTATAGATTTGCCTGTTTTAGCATCAACTAATTCAAACACTTTAGGATTGATTTCCTTAACACATAGGTAAGGACCAGCATAGACATCACAAAACTTATAAATTCGCTTTAAACTAGCATTGCTTTGCGGATGGAGCTTCAGAAACACCATGTCGCCAGTTCTGATCTGGTACTTATTCTCCTGTTCTTCCTTTACTTTTTCATTGCGTCGTTGGAATTTTCGAGATCGACGAGTTTGTACCATACTTATCAAATGTGAGGGTTCCAAATCCTCCGAATCTCTTAACTTTATATCAAAATGATGTTCAATGGAGTATATTATATCTGTTCCGTTATGTATATTTGCCGGTGCCACTCCGAGCGAATCAGAGATAGAATAATTTAAGAAATAAGTAATTTGAGTAACATATTTTACCCAATCCGAATGTTTGTCTTTACACAAGTGTCTGAAAAGTGTGCCAAAATGGCGATGGATATTCTCCACCACGGAACTGCTCGGATGGTATGGGGTAACAAAATGGACTTTGATACCCGCATTAGCCATTGATCTTATAAACGAGTCGCTACGAAACTGTGGACCATTGTCGCATAAAATATGTTCTACTGTTCCACAATGAGGTATGTATACGTTCAATATACGGTATATAATGGCTGAAGACGTCGCCTTTCTCAAAGGATAAGCCACAACATAACGGGAAAATATATCCATCACTGTAAGCAAGTAAGATTCTCCAGAAGATGCCCTTGGTAAAGGACCATATAAATCTATCGACAGGAAGTAGTGAGGTCTATCAGGTAGTATTGAAAGCATCGGCTTATTGACAGCACGGTTATTATGTTTAATACGCATACACTCTTCACAATCACTAATATATGTTTTAATAGTACGTCTGAGGGATTTCCAATAAAAGGATTTATTGATTAGGTCAAAAACCTTTCGATAACCAAAATGCCCAAAATCGTCGTGATACGCCTTCAGTATCTTAGGAATTAATGCAGGAGGAACGCAGATTTTCTTGCGATTTTTAAATTTAAAGTCTTTAATCAACAACACATCATTCGAAAGCACGAACGTGGTATTCCACCCTTTAGGGCAATTACAACCTGGGGCACATGACGACAGATGGTTTATAATTTTCATATAATCCTCGTGATCTCTTTGATTCTTTATCAAGTCTTCTAAATCTACATGAACAATTTCATCCTGAAGAATCTTAAAGACGTTGATACTTAAGATGCGCTGTTCTTCACCAGGGAATATTCTTGACAATGCATCCACGGGACCATTATTTATCCCTTTTATATGCTGTACTTCGAAATCGAAGGACTGGAGTTCTAGCGACCATCTTAATAATCTATTGTTGTACCCTCGTATACTGCGAAGATATCGTAACGAACTGTGATCGGTGATTATCGTAAAATGGCACCCACTAATATATGGAGCAAACTTTTGGATCGAAAAACGTATTGCTAACAGTTCGATTTCAGTAGTAGTATACCCCTTTTCTGCTTTCTTGAGTGTCCGACTCACACAATGTATGACAGCGGGACTTTCCATTGAAGGATTAGGTTGCCAAAGAATTCCAGATACTCCCGCTAGAGAACCATCACACTGCACAAAAAAGGCATATCATAATTCGGATGATTTAAACGAATATTTCGCATTACACAGTCCTTCAGTTGGTTGAAACTTCGTTCCTGCAACACACCCCACTGCCATGGTATTCCCTTTTTGGTAATAGTGAATAAAGGTTGTGCAATTTCAGCAAAACGGGGAATCGATTTTCGAAACCAATTGAACAATCCTAGAATTTGACGAGTTTGTTTTACATTGGTTGGCGGAGGCAGATCGTTAATAGCCTGAACTTTGGACTCGCTGAAACACAAACCCTCTGAATCGATCTGATAACCAAGAAATTCTATTGACGTTTTGAAAAACTTTGATTTTTCCAGGTTTAAAGTAAACCCAGACACTTCTAAACGTTTTAACACAATATCCAGATATTTCAAATAATTTTGATAATCTTTTCCCATAATTAATATGTCGTCAGCATACACTATTACATTACTCCTCAGATCTTGACCCAGAACTCGATTTAAGCATGATGCTAACGCTGCACTTCCATTGATCAGACCAAAAACTACTCGATTATATTCGTATAGATGTCCTTCGAAGGAAAAGGCCGTGTAGGGTCGTGATTCCTTATCTAGCAGGATTTGGTTATACGCCATGACCAAATCGAGATTCCCAAAAATAACGTTCCCTTGTAATGTACTTAAAATTTCTTCTACAGGTGGGTATCTGACTTGTTGTAATTTTATACACGAGTTCAATTTACGCATATCTAAAACAATTCTCAGGCGTCCATCCTTTTTCGGTACAACATGAATGGGGTTTAAGTGAACACTTTGGGACGGACTAATTATCCCGTCACGCAACATTTCTGAGATTTGTTTCCTTACATTTTCCCTGAACCTGTAGGGAATTATATAGGGTTTAGTAACAATTGGGTTTTTGTTATGTACCTCAAGTGAATATAGGAAATCTTTACAACAGCCTGGGCGGTTAGAAAATACCTTTCGGTGTTTATGCAAAATCTGTACAAATTGTGAAGTTATATCTGGGTCTTTAATTTCCAAATCATGTGAAATTTTTTGGACATAAAGATCGAACGGATACGTCTCCTCACCTTCATCAACTAAATTATTTACCATATTGCATTGAAGTGAGCTTTCTTCCATATGAGAAATTAATTTTTGTGTTATTCTGTCAGTTAACCCAGGTAAGGTAAATGTTTGGTTCTCAAAGTTTAAAATTACACGAAATTGTGTTATGAAGTCGAGTCCAATCAAAAGGTTTTCATTTAACTCATTTATTACTAGAATAGGAAGATTAATATCCCGTTCTTGCACAGACAAGACAATATGAGTTCTGCCCATAACTCGCTTTTTATGTTTCCCTGTATAATCAACTAGTATCAAATTTTCAAACTTTTCCAATCTGGGATTTGAATATTCTTTAGCAATCTTACTCCAAAATGAAAAAGACAACAACGACGCGTTAGCTCCCGTATCAAGTAAAGCATTTAGAGAAATTCCATTAACTTTCACAGGAATTCTTGCCGTACAGAACGACTTCAAAAATACAAAATCATTGTCATAATTATATGAATCATCAATGTCATCATCGGTTTCCCAGTAACAATTTGCAATGGGTAAATACTGATATACACAACGTCTATTTACTACATCAAATTTATATTTATCATCATAGTTATCCTTAAATAAATTACCGTCGTTCTCAAGTAAACTATTAGATGAACATTGAGATGAATAATCGTGAGAACCTTCAGCTGATATGGGATTAACCCCAACCATATCAGCGGGTTTTAGTTTAAATTATGATTAACAAATGAGTCAATTAAAGTACATTGAACACCACAATCTTGGTTATTCTCTCTTGATCCATTTCCCGTTTCATTTATTACTTCGGTCCTATTCCGACAGTTCCTGTCATCTCGAGATCTCCAATTGAATCTGTTTTGAGTCACACTGGTATGCATGACATTGTTACTGTAATTACGTCTTCCACGAAAGTTTCTTCCGTTCGTCCAACTGTTCCTCGGATTACCATAATTCGTTCCATTTCTGCCGTTAGAATTGAATCTTCCATTAGCTCCAGTTCCAGTACGTATAACAGATCTTTCACTAATTCCAATGCCAGTATTATCACGTGACCTCTCATCGCTGCGAAGGTTTTCGATATTTTCACTAGTTATATTCAGGTTTCTGACAGGAATTGGATTGGGTGGATTACGATTACTTCCGCTAGAGTTCGGGAATTGATTCTCGAAGTTCTGAACTAAAATTATCAGATGATTGAAGTTTACGCATTGAGCAGACAACAGTATCTGTTGTAATTTATATGGCAATAAAATGCGTACGGAAGCGATTATTCTGGATTCGGGCTGAAACGGATTGACAAGTTTAAGTTCATTATAGGCATTAATCGTAAAATCTGTAAGAGATTTATCGACCCGAGGTGAATAGTGTCGGGTTCGCACCATCGCATCACGGTTAGCTAACAAGAAATCATTTTCGTAATTAGCCAACAGGGCCCGTTTAAATTCTTCGTAGGATTTGACATGATCGCGAATAGCTTTAAACCACAAGGAGCAAGGGGGAAGTAACAGATGTGGTAACAACTTCATAAATTTAGATTGATCCACACCCATAATTTCACACTCTGCTTCAAACTTCTCTAAGAACGAGCTTGCGGTTTCGTCACACTTACCGCTGAATTTAGTCATGGCCTTAATTTCACTGACCTTAACGTTTATTTTACTATGATTATGATTTTGTTGGCGTTGATAATGGTCTGGAACCCTTTCGCTCTCATTCATCTGCCTTCTTCTTTTGCGATCTGGACTTTGGAATCGCCTACTGTGATCTTCCACAACTAAACCATCATCAACAGAACTCTTAGAAGAAAATATCCCGTCAGTTTCTATTAATGGAGTTCTCGGGCGGTGATGCAATGCTTCCTGTTGATGATGCAATATTTCCTGTTGATTGGGAGTATCCAAAGCCTCCTTATACATAAGATCATTGTAGCCACATTCCCTCTCTTGTAACGATCTGATTCCCTCTTGTAAGTTGGATATCAGTATGCTATGTGAATTAACCTGGGCAGTAATATTCACTATCTGATTTTTTTGTTGGGCTGTCGTCGATTCCACCGCTTCAACGGCTTTCTTTATCGACTCTGTTTCTAGAGCTAGTTGATCCTGTCTATCTTGCCATTTGTTACTAAATTGTTGAAACCTAGTATCAAGTTCTCGCGTCATATCATTTGTAATTTTGACGGTAACTTCATTAGCTAATACTTGCAAATTTTCTTTCAAACTGTATTGCAAGCGATCAAAATTTTCTTGCACACCTTGTACTTTATCTGCAAGAGATTTATGCTGCGCTAGTATCTGTTCTAACTTTTCATCGTACAATTTTTGTTGTTGATCAAATTTCTGTTCTAGCTTTTCATCTTGTTGATCAAATTTCTGTTCTAGCTTTTCATCTTGTTGATCAAATTTCTGTTCTAGCTTTTCATCTTGTTGATCAAATTTCTGTTCTAGCTTTTTATCTTGTTGATCAAATTTCTGTTCTAGTTTTTCATCTTGTTGATCAAATTTCTGTTCTAGCTTTTCATCAAGTAGTCGACTAAACATATCAATAAGGTTAGAATAGGAATGTTCAGACAAAGCTGTTGCATTTCCAGATATGGTTTCGTTTGAAACACTGGGTACTTCTTCAATCTCAGAATCCTGCATATTAACGATTCTTTGTATTCTCTTCCCGCTTCTTAAAATAGTGAAACTCATAAAAAGGTATATGTACTTATGCACATAAACTCAGTTCTTACTATTCTTCGGAACTAAATAGTATAGTCCCGTGTCTTCGGCACCAGATAAAACGATATCACTTCGTTTTAGCCCTGATTCGCTTTACGTATCTTTTAAATTATTACGTTATTATAGTAAACATATCAACTACTAATTTACTGACCATAAACATGAATTGCATCCAGAAATCTTCGATTTATTCCTCTGTAGTATACGTACATAAAATATCAGCAGCAATCATAGCAAGTAATGATCTTGATAATACCAACATGTCCTATCCATCATAAAACAATAATCTTACTCATGACAACGAGTCAATAACAACGTTCTTTCTTTTAATTATATCTAAGTTATCTGTTTAATTATTGCGCCTCTGATCAATGTTGATAAAATGGGTACAGATTAATTATAGTATCGCTGTAAATACATATACAAGGATGGCAAAATATGATATGTTACTTTTTGCTCCAGTAAATTGGTCACACTGAGAATTATATGCTGAAAATCAATGACAGAATATCTCTTATATTGAAAATAGTTTCACGACTTTGAGATACTAAAACAGAAGTAATTCTGCAACTTACTGCAATTTCATAGCCATACCACTAAAACCAAATCAAGGAACGTTTATAAGTACTAGAAACACAAGAACGTATATTTTAGGCGGTGTCTCATTAGCTTTAGAAGTCAAGCATTTATTAACTTAATTGAGAAAACTGGAAATTAGTGTTTGCTATCTATGAATTATCTTCGTCTTTTGTTTAAAACGAGACGTCAAACGGTGCTTTTACGAGCTTCATCTTCTTCGTGAATAGCACACGATACAGTATATATACTTTCTGCAGCTAATGCCTAATTGATTTTTCATTTATCTCTTCCTTGTGCATGGGAATGTTGGCACTAAATAATACTAGGCTGGAACATTTTGGAGTAACATTAAAAATTTAAAGTGATAAACTAGCATCGATTACATTTTTAAGACTAGAGTATTTCTCTTCGTTGCTGGAAGCAAAGTAAACATAAAAAAAGAAAGGCGAAAATTTCTTGTCATAGAAAACGATGAGACATAAATTTTTGTTCCCAAAAGCATTTGAGAGTGCTCTGTATCAGATATAAAAGAAAATGTCATGTTGCAGCGAGGAACATCATAAAATATTCAGTGACATTGGAGTACCATTCGGATTTTTTTCTTGCCTCTTTCTTCTTTTAAAATCATATTTCAAAGTATAATGTTTGGTTCTGAGACTTTGAGGCTTTTAGAATTACACCGTTAAAATCATATGTAGAACAGGCATTAGTAAAAATGTTATTTTATTTTGTTCTTCTCTTTCAAAAGTATGTTACCTTGGATTATTTGTTCTAAAATATTAAAAAAAAACTTTATTAAACATTCATAATCATTTTAGCATTATGGCTTACCACTCGGCAATTGGAAATTTCTTTGTTATAACAGTGGTTCACAACCTAGAAGACGAGCCCCTGGAGGGGTGTGGAAAGCAAGCAGGAAAGACGTAAGCAACTGACAGAAATAAACTGTATTGGTAATTACAAAGACTGCGAATCTTATAACAAAGAGGCGTTAAGTTAAATACCATACAAACATGAAATGACTATTGCAAAGTTCTATATGTGCTTCCAACACCACGTACTGGCTGTAAATATACTTCAGACGACAACCACGATGAAGATGTCGTCAACCATCTTCAACGATCGTGAAGTGACGAAGATTAATAAATCCAGCAACATTGCTGTGTAAAAGGAGACGAAACATCTCAGAAGCTTCACCGATTGATCAAAATCTCCATTCTCTAGGACGCCTGGTCTCTGAGAGCTCCTTATCCTCCACTCTTTAAGATGCCTGGTCTCTGAGAGCTTGTAATTCTTCACTCTCTAGGATACCTGGTCTCTAAAATCTCCTTATCCTCCACTCTTTAGGATGCCTGGTCTCTGAGAGCTTGTAATTCTTCACTCTCTAGGACACCTGGTCTCTAAAACCTCCTTCTCCTTCACTCTTTAGGATGCCTGGTCTCTGAGAGCTTGTAATTCTCCACTCTCTAGGACACCTGGTCTCTAAAATCTCCTTATCCTTCACTCTTTAGGACGCCTGGTCTCTGAGAGCTTGTAATTCTTCACTCTCTAGGACACCTGGTCTCTAAAATCTCCTTATCCTTCACTCTTTAGGACGCCTTGTCTCTGAGAGTTCTTTTTTGCTAGGATGCCTTGTCTCTGCAAACACTTCACCACTCCCTAGGACGCCTGGTCTCTGAGAGCTCCTTATCATCCATCCTCTGGACGCCTGGTCTCTAAGAGTTCCTTATCCCCCACTCCCTAGGACGTCTGGTCTCTGAGAATTCTTTCTTGATAGGAAGCTTGGTCTTTGAGAGTTCCTTCTTGCTAGGACGAGTGGTCTCTGCAATAAGGGTAACAGTCACTTTCTATATTACATACATATAAGCAAATTTTTGAATTCTGATAGTTGCAATAGAACGATTCCATTAATGAACTAAAGTGATTATCTCTAGTAAGTTAGTTAATGGAATCAACCCATTAACATCTTAATGGGTAACGGCAACTTTAATGGTGGCTACCCGTATCCCATAATATATTTTCTGTTATCATCTCTGCCGTCTTTACTAGAGTTTAATTTAATCTCGGTTTCTTTTCACACATACTACTGTTGATCGACCGCTCTGTGTATGTATGAAAAGAAAGTTAGTTTCATGCATTTCACATAAGTTAACACCGGTCAACAATCATCGCTACCTGGAGATATGCACTTATCTGACTTGAGTGAAATGAATAATCAGAAGATCTATTCATCGGATTGTCACATGTGATGAAAGCACCCTGGTTGTATTCCAGTCAACGTCCAGGACAGTTTCCAAAACCATTCCTTCACTTGTAAAAGATTTAGTATGGTGGTTTACTATGGGGGTAGCCACTCATGTCACTACGGATCATTAGAGTGCAGAATTCCACGCATGAACCGCAAACTTGTTTACAACCAACCAGCAATAGTCAGATGTTGTGTCCTCATGTCACACGAAATGCACGCGGACATGACGCTCAAAGAAAGGTGCCAAAAGACTCTCCATACATTGCAGCATGAAACTCTTCTTCATCCACCATATTCTCCTGACGTTTCTATCATCGACTACAATATCTTCTGGGCACTTGATAACTTTTTGGTGGGGAAGAATGTCCTTGATGACCGAGCAGTATAACATGCGATTGAGGACTTCTCCCCATCACAGACTGTACCTAAGTAGATTCTTTTAACCATGCAACCTAATTGTTGGTTGAGTGATGGCGTAGTTTTACTAACCAGCAATGGTGTCGGTTTCTGTATTAAATCTGGGAGGGGGGAGGGGAAGACGTTGATAAATATGTGTTTTGTTGTCAAATACTCAAGCAAAGATCTAAGGAAAGTAGCAAGTGATCTACAGTCACGAGCCGTGAAGTTTGACTTAGATCTTCCGATTTTTTCGGCTAATAGAACGAGAGAGTGTGTCCCGGTTGTCAGCTCCTCCATGAAACTCTGTCAGTGTTGTCTCTCACGCTATACGGAGAACATTTCCTGAAGATGCAATGTTGTCAGATTGCCGCTATAATAACTTTCGTTTTGTTATTGTTGTTTTATATTTTTATTATTATTATTGTTACCGTTCAATTACAAAAAATCTCTTCGTTGCCGTCTTAGAGCACTGATAAACAAAGTGAAATACAGTGGACGGTACGTACCTTTAGGTTTCGAAGTAATCTCCATCAACATCCAACACGTTTGGCCAACATTCCTGCAGCTGCATAATATCCTGCTGATAAAACTTGGTCGTTGATGCAAAGAAGTCCGTGAGTGCGTTCCGCAGGTCTCTCTCATTTTCATCTCCTCTGGAGGTGGTACTGAGGGAATGAAACAGGTGGTAATCTGTTGGCGCAAGGTCCGCTAAATATGGTTCATGGCACAGTACCTCAGCCAAGTTGTTGAAGGGCCTTCCGGGTTTTCTTTCCCACATATGGCTTGGCATTGTTGTGTAGGAACAGCACACCCTTGCGATTCACCAATGCCGGCTTTTTCTGCCGCAATGCACGGTGCACCTTTTGTAACTGCTTAGATTTGAGGTCAGCAGTGATGATCTGACCAGGTGGAAGGAGATCGTAATGCACCATATGTCGACAATTCCACTATACAGAGGGCATAGCCTTTCTAGGGTGCAGAGATGGTCTTGAGGTGTGAGGAACAGGGTCACATGGTGACAACCAATGTCTGGTGCGCTTGGGAGTATCAGAGGATCCACATCTTGTCACCAGTGAGCAAACAATCAAATATGGGTGTTTTCAGTTGTCGAATAAGTAAAGGCAATAAGCTGTCACTCATTATTTCTTGTTGGCTACCGACAATATGTAAAGTATCCACTTGTTTAACTTGTATGACTTACCTTATCACATGGAGATGCAGTCTGACCGTTTAAGTAGAAACATGGAACCTTTCTGCAAATTCATCACCTTAGACAACTGTCCTCCCCGATGGTTGCTTTTAAGGTCTAGTCATCCAACATCCGCGTAGTCGTTCACTGCAAGGTTCACCCGAAAGACTTACATTTCCCAAACGGAATTTCTAAAACTAATGTCTGACGGTGCGTTCGTCCACGGCACTCTCAAACAACTGGCATAACTTAATGCAGCAGCTGATAGGCCCACTTCAAAGTCATACAACAAACATACGCAAACAAGCTACTTCGATATCTCCATTTCTCTTTGATACTGGACGTGCTATGACTAAAGTATGTACATAACGTGCCTGTATTACTAAATGTCATTTGTCAAACTAAATCCCAATCGCTTGGTTAGCACGTGCGAAATTTCGTTTCCTCTTTGTGAGCACATGATTAATTGGATGCTAAAAGTGTCGAAAACTTTTTTGGTTACTTCTAGAATAATTGTTAGTCTTAGTGTTATTGTTCTTTAAGTGCCACTTTCTGTCGTTGATGCACCTTTGCTATATTGACATTTTCTCAAGTGTGCGTTCGGAAGGCAGTTCCATGAATCGTACTGAAATCTTCCAACATATTATATACGTGATGCAAAACAATTTTCTGATTAGCATAGGTCCCAGGCTTTACGAGTCTTTGCGGTTACTAGGTTCTGAACAGGTATGTCGCGACACATTGGTGTGTCACACAGTCTCATAAGGTGTGTCTCCGGATTTTAAAATTTAAAAATCAGTACACATTAATTAATTAGTTAAAATCAATTTTGAGATAGGCTGCACCAGTCAGATCCTCCAGCAACAGTAACAATGCTTAGTAATACATAGGGTCACTACTTCATAGAAATTTATAGTCTTACACTACTATACGACACTATACACTACTAATTTATACAACTATAATTAAAGAGCTTGTTTCCAAAAGATAATATATCCATTTTTTTAGAATTTGAAATTTTATTGGGAACAGAAAGATTAGTGGTACTTCTGCATAAATATGATGATAATTTGTGCCAGAACGCTCTGAAACCATGTTAAAAAACGAACTTTAGAAACACATTTGTTCCAATATGTACTATATCCAGCAATTGCCTTTTTCAAAACATACTATATCCTTTGTTCATTCCATTATGTACTGTGTCCAGCATTGTCTTAATATCTATGTCTTCCCTTTCATGGCAAAATGTATTATATCCAAGTAAAACAGCCGAACAGTTCTTTTAGGTTCCTTTTTAAGTATTCTGAGTGGGAAAAGTGAGAGTTTTTCATTTGTAAATTGTACTGAAAGAATTCATGCTTTCATTTGACAACGTTGCACTTAGTAACGTCGTTTCAACACACAGTAAACATTATTGTTAAGATCATGGTTGCTAGCACTCTTATTGCTAGCAGTGCTCGCTTTTAACTAGTTTTGCACGTTAGTTTAAGTCAAACATTACACTTTTCGAGTTGTTTATGTAATATGTTTGTTGTTTGAAGCTAGTTTAATAAATATCATAATGTTCCCTTGTAGCAAGAAAGTTTTCGGCCAGTTGGCGCGTGCGTGACTATATCCATAATTTCTAAAATTTTAAATATTTTATTAAAAATTACTAAGTACATGTATGCACCGAATTATGTATCAGTAAAATAAATTATAAAATATTTTACCTAAATAAAATTTAATTACTATTCTACAGCAAAATTTAATGATCATATTTGTTTTTTCTGTTTCCTGGAAAAAAAATCCCAAGTGTAATATAGTACATTTTGGAAACGAGCTCCTCAATTTATGTTATTATTAATAAGAAATCAAGTAAGTGTGTCGCAGTCTCATGGGCGTACAGTAAAGTGCGCCGTGAAACAAAAAAAGGTTGAAAACCACTGCTCTAATCTCCAGAAACTCAAGCAAATTGTTGGGGGGGGGGCACGTCCCTCCTCGGTCTCCTGGAATAAGTGTCTATGCTAACAATTTTTCCCTTTGAAAGTTACACATATCAGTTGGACATTTAAATAGAACCAACCGAATATTTAAGAGAAATTTGAAATACTTTAATATTTTTGTATAACAAGGAAGAATTCTATCCTTTTATACGAGAATGCTTTCAACAAGGAGAACCAATTGCACTCATCAACGAATAAAAGAGAAGAGATGCGAAGCGGAACAATGGTAAACAATGAAATTTGAAGAACAAAAGAAATACAGAGATTGTTGTATGCTGTAGGTTCTCTCAGAGAGATGGAGAGATATTATTATGGCCTTAAGCTCGTTTAGTGGATTCAATTATGATGAACAATACACAATAGATTCCATTGTTTCTGACTTTTACTACTGTTTCTCATGAAGGATAACAGATGCTTGTATAAAAGAGAACAAGAAACGAAAGACATGCACTTCTGAAAATCGAAATAGGATTACAGAACATACAATATACAAGATATAACAAAATTAGTGTCACATATATTTTTTTTTCATGTAACAGTACACCAAGAGAATGGGTTAATGAGAGCATATCGAGTGGAAAGAAGACAGGGGAAATCGTATTCCCCCAAAATTACATTTTTCTATTTTCCCTCACAACAGTTCTTGATTTCTTTTAAGAAAAATATCCTTCATGTTAGTTGTGAATAATAATAATAATAATAATAATAATAATAATAATAATAATAATAATAATAATAATAATAATAATAATAATAATAATAATAATAATAATAATAATAATAATAATAATCACAAACACATTTTGTTTGAAGTTTCACGGTTATGCAACGGTGTCGATTTCTATTTTGGGATAGGGTGTTCCATGCTATAGATTATGTGTGTGAGTGGTGTTGTACTGTGTCTGTTCAAGTATGTGTGTTTCATTATCAGATATCCACGCAAAGATCCTAACAAAAATATCCAGATCCTAGGGATGCTTAAGCAAACTTTCTGGAAGGAAAGCTCAGTCTCCCTTAACCGTCACCCATGTGGTTATGCCCTTTAGACTAAAAGAGACGGATGATTGATGAAAATGAATGTTATGATTTTTTTCTTTATGCTCTCCCGCCTGGGAATCAAACCTAGAAATACATCTAGCAAAGTCACACAAGTTAGCCACTAGAATAGAGGGAGAGGGCAAATAAAGAATAGTATTTGCCGTTCAATATAGAGCTTTTCGAGAAGAGTTAAGAAATATCGCAACACTTCGTTCATGAAAGTAAAACAGTAAGATAAACGTGACATGATGTCCTTAATGGAATAATACGTATTTGATTATAGCAATAAAAGGCAAACACTGTAACTTATCACACACAGAACTTTTGAGCGCGGCAGGGTGGCTCAGTGATAGAGCGCTTACTTCTGGTACGTGGGATCCCTGGTTCGATCCCCAGCAAGTACGTTCGTGGTGAACAACATCGTGTCCGTGGGTTTTCTCGGGGTTCTCCCTTTTCCTTCCCCTTTCTCATTTCACCAATTCTTCCCTCATCATTCACTTAGTTTAATCATTGTCTCCCTTAGTCTAAAGGGTATAATTGTGGAACATTACACTTAAAGATTTCATTTCATTTTCGTTTTCATTTCATAGAACTTTCGTTTGATTTGATTTGATTTTGAACTTAGCGTTTCTTTTAGCAGCGAAGCTATATGAGACATGGACCTACAGCTTAAATAGGAATATGAACCACATGAACTCTACGAGAACCGAACCCGGATCTCCTACGTCAAAGGTTCACACGCTATCCACTTACACGATTAAAATTTACCTATGACAGCCTATGAATGTTTTTTTAACCAATTTTTGCAACTTATTAACCCTCAATTAAGGTAAACAGATTGCTAAACAATTTAACATGCTCTTTACTACTTCATCATTTCATCACAGATTCCCAACAGCGACACACATACGTATTAGTTTAAAGATTGATAAAGAAATAATCGAAGAACCCAATTAGGAGACTAACTAATTATGGTTATTCTTTATTCTTGTTGTGCAAACTATTTCATTTTACTATATCGTCCTAATTTTTCACTCTTTTTTACACCTAATTTCGAACTTGTTTTATGTAATATATTTCCTCCCTTTGCTGCATGCGAGTGAGCGTTGATGAAGTTTTCTACAATCAAACAGCATTACATGGTCAATTATTTTTAATTTTCTTTTTGAATTTCATAACCGTTACCAGATATCAATACTATATTCGTTTGTGACAGCTAATTTCTCTTTTTTAAAAACCAGGAATTAATGCAGCAATCGCCTGGGTGTCGATTTCACAAATAGAAATGCGTGATTAACTAAACAAGTTGGGTGGAATATGAAAACATTGAGGTAGGTAGGTAAAATGTTAGCTGTTGAAAATGGAAACCCACAAACTACTTTCCCCCCCTTTTTTTTAAAAAAAAAATCTGTCGACCAAATTTACGTTGAAAATGAGAGAACAGTGACCACTATATCCCACTTGATTTTACCGAATGCAAAAGATGTCAGAGTATCTGATTAATTGGCCATGTAACTGAACGAGTGAAACGTGTCATATTACAACTGGACTTTATAACGATCAATCATCATTCACGTTACATTAGCCAGAGTAATTATGGAAACCATTCTCTTGTCTGATTACTTACTTCTACAAAGTTAAAAGTTATCTCTTTGATATGTGCACGTATATTTAAATATTTGTGGTGTATATCTTTATGTGTAAAGATCAGGCACGGACACATTTTTTTTTTTTTTTTTTGTTATTGAGAAAGGTCCAAAGTTTGAAGGGGGGCTAGTTCAATACTATGAAACCAGTGGCGGACTCCCAGAAGAAGAAACTTTCTTATTTTATATATAAATAAAACCAATCCCAGAGTTTGGAGCTCTTAAAAGTAGCTCTAAGCAGAAGTATTACAACCCACCGCCCCCCCAGAAGTCCGTCATGGATCCGCCCCTGTATGAAACACTACTTCTATGTAGTGTTGAAAGCGTGTTATTCTACATTTGATTTAATACGATAAGTAATTTTTAATCACAACCACCCATATTCTCGAAGAAAAAAAATTAGAGCTAGTTTATTTTTGTAAGGAAAAAAGAGTGCAGATCAAATCTTTAGGCTCATTTCGCTACTAAGCGAATATGGTTTTATTAAGAAAGTATAGAAATGTGTGGTGAGTTAATAAGTTTTTTGGGGGTCCTGACCTTGCGAATCCCCCTTTCACATGTGGGTGCCGTGGTGGCTCAGTGGTAGAGCGTTCACCTCTGGTGCACAGGGTCGTTACTTGGATTCCCGCTCGCGCCAAGTGAGCTTTGTGTTGGACAACACCGTGTGCATGTATTTTCTCGGGGTTCGTCCGTTTCCTCCCACTTTCTTCATTTCAGCATTTCATTTCTCATAATCACCGTCTCCTTTAGCCTAGTCGGGTTAACCATGGGACTTAAAACTTAATCATTTCATTTCATTCGCCCCTCCACCCCATGTGTGAGTGTGCGCTCCTGATAAAGATTCAGATACACTACAGAAAATGTACATTTGATTAAGCAGACTTGTCATCTGGTTCTTCGGAATAGTACACTAACTAAAGTCATTATTTATGTTTGATTTCTCAATTATTGAGAATTTCATTTTTTGAGTTTTCGTGTTTTGACTCCTTGTGCAGTACCAAGTTTATGAAGGACAGGATTTACTATTAATGAGCGATCCAGTTGGCGAGTGCATAGATCAACTTACACAGCATAGGTATGGTGGTTCAGCGATAACCGGCATTTTGTACCAATGTGGTCGTAAGTGGTAGATTAACAATCCTGAGGGAAACTTATCGGGAGTTCAAATCCAGTAGAAATTCAACAGTGTAGAAAGAGTTGAATAATATTAGAAGAAATGGTATAGAGCACACCTCTGGACGAGGCTTACTGGCGCGATCCAAGGCAACGTAAATTTGTAGTAAGCAACATTGTCTCCATGGGTTTTGCCGTTGTTCTACTGGTTTCTTCCACATGCTCGTTCCACGGAGCATTAATTTTCATTAACCTACAGTGTAGTGTGTGCATAATATATTTCAATCAAAATCAAATGATAAGAAATTTGGCTACCAAGTGTTACATATGTATGAGGCGTTGAAAGCAAAAGTGATCTATGTTACAAAAGTAGTATTTCGAGGAAACTGGTCTCATCTACATCTCTGATGTTATCTCATGAAGGCAGGAATAAGACTTTTGTGTATAGCTTCTCAGTCAATTGAGATACATATATCCAACTTTTCCAGCAAATAGTTCTACATTTTTCAGACCTGTGGGTACTAATATCTCAAAAAATTCAGAACTGTAACATAGACCACTCTTGGTTTCAACACCTCATATAGAAATTTAATTCGAACATTTCAACCGTTTTGTCGTGTAAAGGGGATATAGAACGTCAATTTCATTATAGCTGAAAAAAATGTTTAATAGAAAATATTTGTATAAGTTCACAACATCTTACGACGTAGATTAATTCGAATTGGTTAGACTTTCGAACAGTCTGAAAAGTTTGTTAGATTTCTGGTGCGTCCATAAAGAAATTCTGCTGAAAACGAGTCTCCAGAAAACGTTAATATTGATGAATCAGACAAAATCCTAATTTTAATAATAATAATAGTAATAAAAACAAATGACTTAATTCAAAACTTCAAACAGGTTGGACATTGCACGCTACCTATTTTCGCTACACCAGGGGTTTTCAAACTTTTTGCAGTTGAGGTTTATCTCAACCACCAAAGTCTGAACGCGCCTCCCCTGTCAAAAATGGCATGTGTCCCTAAAAGAAAGACTATCACTATTACAAACTATGTTTCATTTATTAATCACTAATGGAAATATCTCATTGACACAGGTTATCTACATTGTACACACTGACTACAACTTTTAATGTTATTAGCTGGTGTTAATAATTATAAATTGTGGTAAATTAGATATTTATGTTAAAATTAAAAAGACGAGCAAAAAGGGAATTTATATAACAAAAACCGATACATTTAAATGTTGAGCAAAGTCATGGGATGTATGAGCTTGTTTTGAGTTACATAATTTTTTAAGTCTCGGCAGATATTTTGAAATGACAAGAAGCATCTCTTTGTGGTGATTTAGTTTTGACCTTTATATTTGGATTTGATCATCGACATGGCTGAAAATCCGGTTTTGCAAGGGTGGGAAGTTACAAAAGGAAGGAGCACTTGCAAGGCCTTCTTATAATTCCGGATACTCATTCCTCACTGAGCCCCAAAATTCAGGCAACAATGTAGAGAGAAACTTGTCTTCAATGTATGTGCTGTTTGAAGAGAGATCAATGAGCTGTTCCTCCTGTCGGGTGGTGAAATTTGGTGGATTCTCAGCGTTGAATGGGTTCACGAACCAGTTGTGCTGTATGTCGTCTAGAAATTACTTCTTAACTTGGACGTAAAGTTGTGTTAAGAAGACATGCTATTCTACAGAGATAAATAGAAGATCATTAGTAGCCATCTAACAAGCATTACACAGGTTTAAGCCAAAGGTGAAAGAGTCATCCCTGATCGTATATGGAACAGGGGTGATACAAAGACTTAGTCCACTATGTAATACTAAAGAAGGGTGCAGACTCAAGTATGTGTGTTGCATTATAAACATAATTCTTTGTACAGTCACCCACATAAGTACCTGGACCTCTGACTGTTATAATTCCATTACTTGGGGTTCATATACGTATGAGGGTGACTGTAGGATTTTTTAAAACTCCTCGCGCCTCCCCTTACAACCTTTGGCACCTCCCCAGAGGGGCGCGCCGCACAGTTTGGAAACCCCTGAGCTACACAATGAAGTTCATTAGCTATCACGAAATAAATTTTTATATTGTTTTTGGCAGTTAAGCGATGAGGTAAGATTATTTCTCATAGAAAAGTGATTTCACCTCAGCGTTAATTTACCAGATTTGCCTTGGTTAGTTAAATGAGCGTGGCTGCGAGATATAATCACTTATTTAAAATTTGCGACTTAAATCTTCAAAGTAAAAAGGTTACAGTTCTTTTTTTTTTCAAAAGGAAGGGAAGATAAAAACAGTGATGAAAAAGCTGGAATTGTGGTATTATAAAAATAAGAAGCCTTTCACAACCGAACAAATTTTCATGGCTTTGATGAAATTATGTATCTGCAGCTCAGTTTCTATGAATATCTTTGTGTTCCTGATGCTAGCAAAAACAGAATTAGTTATTCATGAACGGTTAACTGCTTCCAATATGAACGCCATTTTTTTACCCATTGCCTTATATTTTTGTTTCCTTTAAAATGAGCAGAATTTTAACGATTTAATTTTTATATTTTTTTCTCTTGAAATTTAATCTAAATGCCCCATGCTACGTGAAAATTTTATTCTGTAATATGTACAATCAGCGACAAAATTCATTCCGTTTGTGAAAAAAAAATTATATTTTGGTAACAACGATGATATGCCTGGAACGTACAATGGTGTAATGACTGTATCGTACAGAAGATTACATTTTTTTTTAATTTACTGAAAACTGGACTCAAATTGTCCTTCCATCCTCCAAACGAAAAAAAAAAAAACAACTTTGTCGCTCACTATACATTGTAATATTTAATAATCAAATATAAGTAATATTAATCTTTCATATAAAAATGAAGATGAAATTGTTTGTGATCGCATCATGGAAAAACGACTGAATCGATTTAAATATATATATATATATATATATATATATATATATATATATATATATATATATATATATATATATATATATATATATATATATATATATATATATATATATATATATATATATATATATATATATATATTAGATACCCCGAACTGGGCTTTTATTATGTCATTTTGATGAAAATGTTTATCCTAAAGCAAGGTCAGCGGGGATCAAATTTTATGTGAAGAATTGAGTTTCTCATAGTCACGTCAAGATAGGAAGATGAATCTTGGTATATATCTATAAACCCCTCATTAAACATAAGTAGATCTGTGTTCCGGCGTTTTTAAGAATTCTTAATTCCGGCGTGTGTTCCGGCATAGATAACTTCTTTGTTCACATTGAAAGCAATGTTATCTGTTTGTGATCGCATAACTGGTGAACGGTTCAACAGTTTGGAGCGAATTTTAGATCGCAGTTACTACCTATACACAGATGAGTTTTTAACATGTTAGATTGATTAAAGGGGCATCGTAAGGGGGAGGAAAATTTATATAAAAATACAGTATCTCACGAGTCTGTCAAGATAGGGAGATAAAACTCAGTATATGGACTCCTCATTAATTAATATAAGAGAACACGTGTTTTGACGTTTTTAAAAAATAATATACGTTTTAAGGGGAAAAGGAAAAATTTTCTATAATTTCTTTCTTCACATTGAAATCGGCGTTGTCTGTTGTTTGTAATCGCATCACGGGAAAACAGTTGACCCGTATGAAATGAATTTTGAAACATAGTACCTACCTCATACTGAGATTTTTATCATTTCGTGTGATGTTGTGGATGAGTTTAACACACTGATAATGGGCAACGATGTCCTAAATGATGGGGATATTGAAAGTGATTTTGTAGATGATCCAACGTTACCAGGAGGATCAACGCTGCATCCAGAACGAATCCACCAGTTTTGATGACCACCAAAGCAGTAGTTCGTCATATGCTATGACCATGAAAGAAAAGTGCACGTCCTGGACAACTACTTGGACGATACATACAAGATCAGGACCAATCGATCCAGAGGCACAGAGCCTCGCCAGCTATTTCTAATGTATTAACAATTGGCATATCACCGCGTCTTAATATCGCTATTCTTATGGCACAAAAATGCGAAACAAAAAATGAGATAGTCTTGCAAAAATTTGAAAAGATACTCACTACGTCTTGCAGATGTCGCCAGTCTTTACAAGCTTGACTTAACAATGCTATATGCATTTAATAGTAATGCGACAAAACCATGCAATTATTTACAACTACATAATACGCATCTGA
Organism: Thermobia domestica; assembly: GCF_964235325.1. NCBI lineage: Eukaryota > Metazoa > Arthropoda > Insecta > Zygentoma > Lepismatidae > Thermobia > Thermobia domestica. Next base: position 243,341,249 of record NC_137456.1, on the reverse strand, counting down.
GTGAGCGACAACACCGATCATTCACAGCGTCCTAATCATGAGTCAAACACTTCAAACGAAAGAACAAAATAGTTTCAGGTATGATTACACGTAAAGTTAGTACGGGAGCCGACATTGATGCTGTATCTATTGAAACAACCGCCGGATACTTTGTTTATGAAATCAATTCTTCCATTCTAGAGCACAAATTGACTCTAGAGCAGACCACTAATCAGATTAGTCCAGATTTAATACTTCTACTTTAATATTGCTACTTTCTAAAGTCTCTGTGATGTACCTCTTTAGTTTTGACCAATGTTACTTTATTTACCATATAAATGGAAGTAGCGCTTCAGAAGTAGGAATGGAAAGAATGCGAGTAAATATTGAATGCACGCTTTTCCATTACTCTTATTGGATGTTTGATTTATAACGAAAACATGTTTTCCCATATTACTTTTTTTTACGTTTGTATCGTTGTGAATCTCTGTCAATATTACCAACGCCAAAAGTTCTAAATCTCTTTTTTCTCATCTTTGATTACTGAACAATTTGACAGAGCTTTGAATTCATAACGTAATGTCTCTGAATAGACCTCCATACCAGAAAGTTCCTCTAGCTAGTGATTATGGGATCGTAATGGCTAATTATCGCAGTTAGTGACACCATTAATCAAACGCACGTTTTGCTGATTTGCTTTTGAATTGTTGTATTTACATGATGTGACAATGTCAATGAACGGAATGCCTTGTGCGTATTGATCTGTATTTTCTGAATGTCTTCACTGTTTCTAAAAGCGTGAACCTATTAGCACATGCCATCAGTTTAAACACTGTTGGACCTATTTCCAGTTCTTTCATTGCTTCTAAGCATTGTGGGCATGAATTGTTGACAAATCATGGAATTTGCAGCGTACATGAATGCAATTCTTCTTTTATGGAATATATCTTCAATTAAGGTTTGAAAAGGTTGTGTTTTCGTACAAAATTGACCATGTTATAAACTGATATGTTATTATCCTTCTTTACTCATCCATTTCCACATGACAATAAGGTTTTCTGATAGGAAATTAAAGTCGATGGTATATTTAAAGAAGATATTTTGGTACTTATTACTGGATATCTATGAGTTGAAATGTCTTTAATACCCTTCTCCATAAAATAATGTAGCAATTAAGTGGGAAGACATCTCGTAAATTTTAAGTGTTCAGTTGTATTGGTTATTACATTATAAAATATCATACAAGATAAGCATATTAGGGTAAATAGACCAGAATATACCTTTGGTACAATACGTAGCTAAGATACATATGTTAGGGCAAGAAGGCTAGAATACGTCTTTATGTAGAACACCATGACAAGATAAGCACAGTACAAAGCTTGAAAAATGATAGAAATATACTCCTGTTGCCAGTGGCGTCTTTAGGATTTTGTTTCAAGAGGGGCTATGCACAGCACTTGAATAAGCACTTGAACTCGGGGGGGGGGGACTTGAACCCGATAGCCACCTCCTAAATACGCTACTGCCCGTTGCATATCCAGATCCCTGGACCTTGGGACAAGGGTATTTAACTTCTAATCCTTATAGATCTTTATTACTGGAAGTCCTGCTACGCATGGAAGACTTAGCCGTATATTACATCTTGACAATTGCTTGGAGTTCCTCGCAGCTTGCGAGACTATTGCCCCTTGACGTCACTACAGGGAAACAACGTTTCCTTCACCTTTTGTTACCCAAGATCTATTATCTGTTTATTCTAATTGAGAAATTGAACGCATTTAATTAATTGTAATTTATGGTAATAAACTTTGGCCAACAATCCTCCTCACTTTCAACTTTTATCTTTACTTAATTGCAACTTTTTAGTTCCTAACAATTCAGCTTTCCTCTTTGTTAATTCGGCCTATGTTTTAATTTCAATAGTTCAGTGCTATGTTCTTTGCTTGTGTGTTTTACAAGTCATGCTGCGTAGCTTGTATGGAAGCCACCTTTACGGTTTACAGAATGTTTCATAAGTCAAGTTTATAACGATACGATCATACGATCATAATGATGTTGATACGATCATACGATCATAATGATGTAATAATATTATCAATCTGTACCTGTTTTATGAATATGATCAGAGGCGCAATAATTGAGCAGAAATGTGTATATTGAAAAAGAAAAAAGTTTGTTGATTAGGTTGTCAAGAAAAAAGGGATTATTATTCATAAGGGTGGTTGTAGTGAAGATATATAGTTGATGTCACGAAGAAATATATTTGACATATATTTGTGATGTAATGGTTTCCAGTAGTCATCTTTTGAAATAAAAGAAGTGTAAGCTTTTAATATCTCACATATTCATGGTAACTTATTATTAATATAATGATTATTACATATAGTTAAATATAGATTACGTTATATTAAATGCAAAACAACTCGTTGTAAGTTCCGCATCCAGCCTAGCTTGACATTTCTTGTACTTGGATTGTTTATGGTAAATTTCCTGCTTTGTTCTGAAGAGTGCACTTGTATTACAATATTTTGTAAAATATATGCTAACATTTCTTTGGGATTTGGCCAGAACAGATAGATCATTGTTCTAGTGTTTCATAGCTTTACTGCCATTTTATAAAAAATAAATGTTATATTTCTAGTAATTCTCTCTATAACATAGCTTTTATTTGCTCGTATCGTGTGTATTCCTTTTTCTTTTTTGGAAAGAGGGAGAGACTCACTCCAATTCTTCTTGATTCAGGTTAACCTAAGTTAAATTCTTGAATACAAAAGAATAATTAGTTATTGCTAATCTAATATTCATTGAGAACTAATAAAAAACTGAGAAAATGGAATAAAAAGTTAAAAAAACACTTAGACGTAGATGATTTTTTTGCAATTTCTGGAACTTTTCTGCTTTGAATCGAAGAAAATAAATATTAATTTATGCTTCTAATTAACATTTAATCACTTTCTTTTATGAATTTCAGTCAGACACATTGAATTTAATGACATTCGTTTTTGAATTTCATTTTGATAAAAATTACATTAAACATACAGTATTACTCCCTACCACTTTTCCAACAAGTGTAACGAGTGAATATTTCTTCCCCTTCCGATTCACTTGACCTACTTTGGCAGATGACACCATGCATTCGTGTATGAATAATGAAGGTGGCTGAAGTGGTGATTTTGATGTCTCTTATCTTTGACACGTGGTTTGTGTGTGTGTGTGTTGTAAGAGAGAGAGAAACACCATGTGTCGTCACAAAAGCTTTGTAACAACCTTGATGATTGGCTGGCTAGCTGGTTGGGTTCATTGGTTGACACCCAGACAGGACTAACAATCCTGTTTGTCACGTAGTACTCCGGTGTGTGTTATGTAAGGGCTCTTCTCAGAACATTATTCAACACAGTTGTCACGTAAAATAATGCGCAAAAATACTTCTATTTTTTGGTTTTGTTCTCAACGAAATAAAAAATAACACTGTAGAAATATTGACTTGCCTGAGTCTTCGCTCAACAACTTGATGTAGTCCAGTGCTTCTCAATGTGTGTTCCACGGACGACAAATGGTTCTCAGATGTATGCTCTTGTCGCCCTTCTAGTTTGAGTATTAGCCCAAAAAGACTGTGAAATTAAAGTTCAAATGAGTTGTATAGCATAGGTCTATACTACTGTATAGTTAAGAATCTCAAATACGGTAGATGTACAGGGTGAACCTAAAAGATCAGGGTGAACAGGGTGATCAGGATCGTTTTCGTTTGATACCACGAATCACCTTGTGCACATCTTTCTGTTCCGTTCCAATTGTCAGACTTCGATAGTCGATTCCAAGTTCGCACCCCTGTCACTCGTACACGACGCGGAATTCATCAACATGCAAGAGGACTTTTTGTTTTCTTTTGACGTTACGAATCACTTCCCGGAGTTTGTGCACATCTTTCACGTTCACCCTGTATAGTGTAGAATAAATACAATTTAATAAGATCGAAATTGTGCACACTCTAATAGTTTAGATGTACGAGGGAGGATCCAAAAGAAACCGGACTTTCGTTCTAAAAAAATAATTTATTACATTTTTTACAAAATTCTTTCAGTCTCCTTCAAAGTATTCTCCATTAAATGCGATTCATTTCTCCCATCTTTTTTCCCACTGTTTGAAGCACCTCTGGAACTCTGGAAGTTTTATATCGTCCAATGCGCTCTGCGAAGTTCTTTTTATAGCCTCTACACCATCAAAACATTTTCCTTTTAGATTTTGTTCAATTCTCGAAAAGTTTCATTATGTTGGTCAAAAAGTTTGGATCACTTTCAATCTGATTTTTGAAGTCCTGGCTCAAATTCAAACGAATGATTTGATCCTGTGTGAGCAAGCGAGAAACAAACTTAGCGGCAACATGTCTCATTTGCAAAACCTCTCGCTGGTACGAGCTCCAACTCACTCCTGCCTGTTTTGAAATATCATCGATCATGAAACTACGATCCTCGCTGATTTTGGGGCAGATTTGTTCGATGTTTTCGTCGTTTCGAAATGATGAAGAACACCCAGAAGGAGCATGATCTTCAACACTCATCTCACCACACTTTAAGCGCCCAAACCACTCAAAAAATTGTGTGCCTTTCATACTATCCTTCTTGGAAGTCTGATGAAGCATTTGGTAAGTTTTCGTTTCCGATTTTCCAAGTAGGAAGCAAACAGACTCCTTGTTCCTTTGAATCTGCCATAACGATTTCGCAGGTGGCAAACGAGAACAGTTGAGAAAAACAATAATACGATCAAACGTTAACCTCGAACGCAGACGCCGCTTGGCCAACTGATCTGAGAAGGTCTCTACTAGACCCACTCTACTACGTCTAGGAACGGCAGCGCTCTTTCAATCCTGTTTCTTTCGGGTCACCCCTCGTATTATGACAAAGTATTCACGATACCTTTCAATTACAAGTAGTATATTGCGTAAAAAGTAAGCTTATTATCATTCGGAAATGACAAACAACGATCTGCTGGTTAACAAGGCATTTTACTTTATATACTTATAAGTAAATCACAACTTATAAGTAAAAGCTGGAAACGTAAGACAGATGTTTTAGCGTCAGAAAAGTTCATTTTCTCCGAATTTCTTCGAAACTAACAAAAGAATTACTTACGGTACTTTATTTTGCTTAGCTCAATGTTGTCTATCGACTGATAAATGTCTTATCTTTGAAAAAATATTTTAGTTAAATAAAAATAAATATTTAAGCGTTAATTTTAGACATAATTTTAGGCAATATCTCTTTAATTCTACCATGTCTCCTTGAAAGATATAGGCTAATGGCCAAAACGTAAAAACAACAGTAATTTTCGCATGCTATGTCACTCCCAAGGGCTTAGATTGGTGAATCTTCAACCGTAGACAGAAAATAATGTTACAATATAATACAGGAAAGAACAGACAGAAACACGTGACTAGAAGAACAAAAAAATGCTCTTTTATACAGAAACAATAACTCAGAATGAGGGCATTGCGACTCAAGATGGACCCCTTAACATTACAGAAGGTGTAAAATGGTTCTTGTGAGGTTGTATGACCAGTATGGACAGCGATGAAAACGTCTTTGCGTGATACATCTATGCCGCTCACAAGGTTGACAAGAGTTATTATGGTGTGTTGTTCTGTTCCTCCACCAGCACTGTTCACAACTTCTGCGTATCCTTAGTGCTACGAGACGTTTTCCTATAGTATTCTACATGTGTTCGATGGAATTTAAGTTGGGGAATAGACAGGGCATTCAATTCGCTGAATATCCTCTCGTTCCAAGAACTCTGCCTCCTGTATTGTTTGAGCTGTTCGTACATTATCATCCATAAAGATTAAGTAGGGGCCTACCATACCATACCACGTGGGTAAGAGTACAGTGTCAAATAACGTTGACGATGAATGTTCAACGCTCTAAAATTGGGCGGTCGGTATGCCAGTGTAATATAATGGTCTCCACACAACACAAAAACGAATCATGCTTAACAGTGTTCCTGGGTTTACTGCATGTTCCCACATTTCAACAGATGAGTGTACGTCTAGAATTATTAGTCAGGCTGAATCTGATCTCGTCTGATAACAGGACGCCGCTGATTTCTCCTCGGCCCAGTCCTGATATTCTTGGCAGCAACGCAAACGATGCCGTCAATTTGTGGAGTCAACGAAAAACAACGTAATGGCTGCCAAGAAAAGAGATCTTTCACAGGCAGTTGACGCGGTACTGTGATTTAGGATTTTAGATTTCTGGGCCTTCGGCATCTAAGGCAATTTAGCCCGTCACGATTTGAGGGATGACGTCCCTCGGCTAACACACAATCCGGGGAAAGGGGAGGAAGAAATTATTGGGGATGTACAACGACTTACCGAGGGTAGTCGTCAACCTGGTTCGACAAAATATGATATACAAATCTCGAGTGGTAGTAATCTTTAATAATTATATACTATCGTTCTCACCTTTTATATAAGAATGATAACGTCGATAAACAGTGCTAAAAATGGTTTATTAGTTGATATACTTTATAATATATTTTCCTTAACACTGTCAAGCACACAAACTTGCTGACTCGGTATCCATAAACATGTACATAGCAACAACTATCCCATAATAATATCTTACATATCTTAAAAACATTCTTCTTCTGTTATTATTAAATTAACATTCTATGAAGTATAGTGCATATGTATGAGCACTTTCTGCCCAAGGTACAGGTAATTATTAACCTATCCAAAGTATTTTGTTATATAAAAATGTTGCCCGACAAATGGACTGAATATAAAAGTCATAAGTGAGTTTGGCTTTTATCTTCAAGAACCACTGGTCCGTTTACAATAGTGTTCTTAAATTACATATGTACTTTATATTTTGATCGCACCTCGTATATATCTTCATTACATTTCATATATATATATAGATACATTTATGACAAATCTTTAATTTAGTTAATACTTATTTTGAACAATAAAGTTTCAATACAAATTGATATAATGAAAACAATTTTTGTGCTTAATCAATCATGAATTAAATTATAATCCTTCACATTAATAAGAAAGAATTCAAATCCTTGAAAACTTATCGTTGGTTAATGAAAATCAAAGAAAATAAAATTGAACAAAGATCAAAAATTAAACAGAACCTACGTTAGAATAACCAAATGGAAGAAAATAAGCCTATTTTTACATAAACAGAAAACACCCTTTTGGTATTATATATATATTTTTTTTTCAGTATTCTTCATTCCTATTTATTTGAGCAAGAATGTCAGGCGCAACTAACTCTTTCACTAGATGCATCCATTTTTCCTTTGTATACTGAGTAGGTTTCCAAACCTTTAACTCATCTATATTACGAAGTCCAATTGACGTACCTGTTTTAGCGTTCAACAATTCAAAAACCTTAGGATTTATTTCCTTAAAACATAAATAAGGACCTGAGAAAATGTCACAAAATTTATAAATCTTCTTTAACAACATATTACTTTGTGGATGTTGTTTAACAAAAACTAAGTCATTGACCTAGAACTTTGTTCAAGCAGGATGCTAACGCCGCACTACCATTGATAAGCCCAAAGACTACACGATTGTATTCGTATAAATGACCTTCAAAACTAAATGCTGTGTACGGTTTCGAATCTTCATGTAATTCGACCTGATTATACGCCATCACTAGATCTAAATTTCCGAATACAGTGTTCCCTTGTAAAGAAGCTAGTATTTCTTCCACTGGAGGATACCTCACTTGTTCCAGATCAATGTGGCAATTCGTGCGTCTCAAATCTAATACCACACGTAGAGAACCATTTTTCTTTGGAACAACATGTAATGGATTAAGGTGGACGCTTCGGGAAGGCCTAATGATCCCATCTCTTAACATATCTGTAATTTGCTGACGTACATTCTCCCTGTATCTATATGGAATTATATAGGGCTTAGTTACTATGGGTTTGTCTGTTTTAACTTTAAAAGAATAAACAAAATCCTTGCAACGCCCAGGACGTTCTGAAAAGACATTTCTATGCTTATATAAGATATCCTTAAAGTCAGTTTTTACTGTATTATCAGCAAAATCAAGGCTGCTTTCGAGTGATTTAACACGCTCAGAAAACAATACATCGTCCTTTACATCCACCAATTTTTGTGTGTCTTCCATTCGTTGATCATTTAATTTACCACTTTCTGCACTAACAAAAACATTATTCACTGTAGGAGAAATATCATTATATTGACAAGCAAGATTATCTAATTTTGGAAGCAGTTTCTGAACGATTTCCTGAGGTATACTCGGTATAGTCAACGTTTGGTTTTTAAAATCATGCATGACACGTAATTGTGATAATAAATCTAAACCCATAATTAATTTCTCGTTAAGTTCCTTTATTACCAGAATAGGGATTGATATATCAAAATCTTGAATAGTTATTGTCACACGAGTAATTCCAGCTACTCTCTTTTTATGTTTACCGGTAAAATCAACTATGATAAGGTTCTCAGCCTTTTGTAGTTTAGGATTCGAATAATTACTAGTAATTGCTTTCCACAATGAATACGATAATAGAGAGGCATTTGCTCCTGTATCAAGTAAAGCTTCAGTACTTAACCCATTGACTTTAATAGGTATTTTAGCTGTACTATAGGATTTTAAAAATACAAAATTTTCTTCAATATTAAAACCATCATTGACAGTATCATCTTCAAACCAACAACGATTTACAACAGGTATAAATTGGTACTGACATCTATTAATTGCTATTTCCGAATAATTACTTACAGAGACGTCATGTGAAAGATCATTTTCATCATTAACATGAACATATAAATTGGAAGATAAATGTTCATAAGAATTATCGCTTAAATTTCTAGGTAAATGTTCATGAGAATCTACAGCTGATATGGGTTTAACCCCTACCACATCAGCCGCAATTAGTTTAAATTTATACTGGTGTATGGTTCTAATAAAGTACATTGCACAGCACAATCATGATTATGTCCCGTGATTATTATTAAATTAACATTCTATGAAGTATAGTGCATATGTATGAGCACTTTCTGCCCAAGTTACAGGTAATTATTAACCTATCCAAAGTATTTTGTTATAGATGGAAGGAAGCGGCCTGGGACCTATAAGTGAGGTACTACTGCCTGGGTGAATGAGGAATACCCAGGAAAATCTCATTCAGGGTGGTTGGCCTGAAAAAGCGCGTTAAACTTTTCCGACTGAGTGACCCCACCGGGAATCGAACCACAGACCGCTCGCACCGAAGGCGAGAGCGTTAACGACTGCGCTACGCGGGGCCATCGCGGTACTGTGTACTATGATGTTAGGTCCCTAACAATTCTGTTAAATCTGTTGTAATTGCAGCTGTTTTTGGACGTCGGTCGCTACTATCCTGTTGCATAATATAGCAGTCTTCCTCTGTTGTAGTTGGCCGTGGTTGACCACCACTTTCCCTTCCTAACTGTGGTTCGGAATGATATCCATGCTTCAGTGTTGTGGACAGTAGCAAACTCCTGGGTGACACTCATCCAACCCCGTCCTTGTTTCAGTTTTCCGGTGATATTTTGCTCTGTGAAGTCATCTAAATTATTTTTCCGCTCCATATTGTTGTGAGAAACACTACCACAATGTACCTTAACACCTGTTTAACTGACATACTGACACTGTCTCGTCCCTTTCAGTCAACTACTGGAAGTTGGGGAGGATACTCATTCCGTGCAACCGTCACGCTGACGTCACACTATGTAACGCTTTGCTTCTTTATGTACGCGTGGGAGACCTCTGGCAAAATGCTGGCGTGCTTCCATTCATTTCAAATGACTCTGCAATAACTTATGTTACCTTATCTATCTTTTCCTTAAGTTTTGCACATTTTAACACCAGTTTCACCCGATTAAGTGTTATGGTCCTCGTACAGCACTAATTTTTAAATTTACAAATCATTTGGTTTTTCTCCACCTTTACACACACACACACACACACACACACACACATATATATATATATATATATATATATATATATATATATACATATATATATATATATAGTTCAACAAGATTTATCGATTGGTATATTCAGTATTTCATCCTTGAATAATATTTTCCAGTTCAACGCTAATGATATTGTAGATTTTAAAGAAAAAGCAGCAGTGTCGCCTGTACACCAGTAAACGAGATTGGTTTGTGTGGTGTGATATTTTCTTCATTACTATTAAACCGGAAGCGGTAGTATATTTGTACTACTTTCTATTTTAGTAGAGATTTTAGAGTGGAAATGGAAATTGCTTTTGGGACGCCTAATTGATTACAGAGAAAACGCTTCTCACTAGGTGTTACCGTTTTCATCCTATTACAATCAACATTCAAACCGGAAATGGTTGATTTCCACTACTTTTGGTTTGAATAGGAGAATAAGGGAGAAAAAGGTATCTATTGATAAAACACTAAATCGATCCCATAAAATCACTTCTCGCTTTTATGGATACGTTAAAGTATCAAATAATAGGTTACTTTTGACAAAGTAGACACTTTCAAATATCTATGGTCAATGTTAACAGACCAAAACCATATTCATGAAGAAACTAAATGTCGACTAAAAACAGGGAATTCGTGTTATTATTCAATTCAAAGTCTTTTGTAGTCGAGGAATTTGAAGCTTAAAATATATAAAACGATAATAATGCTTCCCGTCTTGTATGGTTGCGAAACATGGTGTAACTTAATCCGAGTGATTGAAAGTACTTGAGAACAAGATCCTGAGACGAATATTCGGACAAAAGAGGAACGGGAATGAAGAATGGCGGAAATTTCATAACGAGGAACTACATATTTTATACCATTTACCAAACATTGTTAAGATATACAAGTCTAGGAGGCTTAGGTGGGCAGTTGATGTAACCAGAATGAAACGAAATACTTACGGTTTCAAAGTTTTAACTGGAAATCTAATCAAAAAATGACCACTATGAAGATCTACGCGCAGATGGAAGCATAATATTAAGATGAATCTGCAGAAATAGGAATACAAAGTATAAAGATATCCAAGAAAGTTCTGTCGCTTTTTGTGGAGGTTTCCGTTCAATTGGCTCTCACACCGCTAGCTCGATGCGAATGAATATAAGGCGAAGGTCAGTTGTTGGTGTGGGCATATCCAACATACTACCTGGTTGTGGCAGTTCAGTTACACTGAACTTCCATGAGGACAGAGTGAACATGGGACTCATAGAGCGTCATAACGGCACGTATGCTGTATGGTAAATTGCGTTCAAACGCCCCTGCAGCGGGTTGAGAGATACGCCAGGCCTCTGGTGAGGATGTTGTGATTACGCGGACAGTACAGTGGTGGTTTAATAAGTTTAAGGACGGTGACGAAACACTTGAAGACGCACCACGTGCTGGAAGACCAAGACATTTACAAAATGAAGATCTTCAGGCAGCAAATGAAGCGAACAGTGGCCAGACATGTGAGGAACTAGGGCTACAATTCAATGTGAATGGAGAAACCATTCGGTAGCTCCTCCATCAACTTGGGAAGCACTACAAGTGGGGTCGATGAGTCCCACATGATTTGACTCTGGGCCAGAAGGCAACGCGAGCAAACAGGCTGTTAACATGTAATCATCCCATGAACCGATTCCAAAATAGCCGAAACCAGCACGGCACCAGAAGAAGGTCCTCCTGTGTGTTTGGTGGACTGCTCGAGGCATCGTACATAGGGAACTACTACCAGCTGGTCAGATCATCAATGCAACTGTGTACTGTCAGCAGTTGAGCCGTGCTCAAGAAAAAATCAAAACTCAGGAGGTAGCACTTCTAAATCGCAAATGGATTCTCCTATTCCAGGATAAAGCTAAGCTCCACGTGGCTAGAATGACTCGGGATATCATTCTACGCCTTGAATGGGAAACACTGTTGTATCCGCCATACTCCATGGCATAGCACTGTCCGATTATCACCTGTTCCATTCCTTGGAAATCACATTAGAGGACGCCGGTTCAAATCCCTAGTAGAGATGGAAATGCATTTGATACATTCTTAGGTTGACAGCCCACCAAGTCCTACCGCGATGGAATCCATGGCTTTCCAGAACGTTGGCAGAAGGTCGTCGATACTGATGGATACTATTTTTGATATTTTAGGTACGTCTTAGGTGACATATCGGTGTTCGAAGGTAGTGGGTAAAAAAAACGATAGAACTTTCTTGGTTACCTTCATAGAAACTGGATCCAGTTACCTAAGAACAGAAGTCAATAGGGGGCTATTGTGAACACGGCATTGAAATTCCGTGGTCCATAGGCCATAGAGTTAGTTAATGGATCTCAGAAAACCGCTTCTTGCTATCTGTTACAATTTTTACTTTATAATGATAAATATTAACATGGAAAGTGGTTGATTTGTACTGATTCCGTTTTCAGTGGAGAGATTGGAGCAGGGATGTAATATGGTTTGGAACGTTTAATTGATTACTGAACATCGCTTCTTGGTATCTATTACTATTATAAGGCGATCAACGTTAGAACTGGTAATGGTTAGTTTCTTTGCATCAACCCAAAAATAATAAAATAAAATCTATTATAATATTTCAAGACTTCAAGAAGTAAAAAAAAGAGTATATTCATCAGAAAAGTTTTCTAACAGGAACGGACAAAAGCAGAATAGATAAGGCAAACATTGAATAGGAAGGAAAAGGTAACAATCTTTCAGTCTGGCCTTGAAGGATACAATTTCCTGCGTTGAGTATTTGATGTTTCATTTTCCCCTTTTTTTACTGAAAGAGTGTGTTAGCTTGATTTATACTTAGTAAGCCCTCTAAGTTTCATAAGAATCACATTATTCTTTCTAGAGAAATATACATATTTATATAAAAATATGCTGTGTACTGTTCATTTTACCGTATTCATTAGTGCAGATAAAATCACATATAACTTCCAAGAAAATTACAATATAAGCACGGTTTATACCTCATTGGATTTGAAATAAAACATATTTTCAATGATGTATGCACCGTGTCACCATTATTTGTATGAGGGAATTTCTAGAGGGATTTTGTTGGAAATTCCCTCCAAAAAGTAGTTTATAAGATTTTTGTCGTAACTTGCTATTTGTATATAGTGATACAGAAACAGGAACTGCACTAAAACATAATTTTATGTCTACTTGATAAATAATACAAAAGAAGTGAGTGGTATCTTTTTAATAAATGAACACTTACTTACCTTAACTAAAATGTTTTAGTTGTTGACTTTCTTCTGTGTTTGGCTTCTGGAACATCTCTTTTGAGTGTCCAACAGTAATCAGCTAGCATTTGTGAACTCCACTGCCCCTGGTATCTCTTCTCAATGCAGGAATTGTCCTGATGAAAACGTTTCCCATGTTCATCACTAATAGCACCAAGGTTTTCAGGAAAGAAATCGAGGTGGAAGTCTAGAAAGTGAACTTTAAGGGTCATGTTGCAACCCATTTCTTTGAATGATTGCAGGGTTTCCTAAAAAGCTCTCTGTTAAATATTTAAATGAACATCAAACTGCTTTTTTAACCGGTTAAGAGATCCTCAAATTTTTGGCCACGAATCAAACATCTTATTTGGGGGCCTACAAAAATCCCTTCCTTGATTTTGGCGTCACTAACCCGAGGAAATTTTTCCTTGAGGTAAGAAAATCCTGCATTACTTTTGTCCATTGCCTTAAAGTTTTTGAAGAGCTACAACTTTATGTGAAGAGGAGGTAGAATGATCTTATCAGGGCTCACCAGTGAGGAATAAACAATATTCTTCTGTCCAGGAGTTAATACACACTTTGGCCATTCCTTCTTGGTGTAATGTTCCGCTTTGTTCTAGCTGTCCCATTCGCAGAGGAAACAACAATATTTCGTATAAGCAAGCTGCAAACCCATTAACAAAGAAATAACTTTTAAATCACAGCAAACGGTCCACTTGTATTTCTCATACTGAATTCTTTCTAACACTATTTTGATGTTTTCATAGGTTTCTTTCATATTAGTTGCATAAGCCAACGGCACTGAAGGAAATTTGGTGATTGTGCAAAAGGACTGCCTTGAAACTAGTTTTGGAAGAGTCAATAAATAATCTAAACAATCTCCACTCTGTACTTATATGTGTATGTCCGAGTGTATCCATCAGAGCTCAAACATTATTAAATACAGTAAATCATTTTCTTGAGAACAGTAGTTTTGAAACTCTGTATGACGGTTTCGAAAAATACACACTTTAGTGTCATGATGGAGCAATTTTTTATCTATTCTTCCTTTTCGTCTCCTTCTTCTATCCTCTTCTCTCAATCTCTCTCTCCCTGCCTCATTTCTGAATCTCTGTGTAATAGACATCCATCTTTTTCAATTTTTCATTGTGTGTATTTCAGTTTCTCCCTAAATCAACTTATGAATTTTGTTTCCTCTCGGTTTTATTTCATTTTATCGAAACTAAGACATGTGTAGTTTGAAATTAGAATTGCGCTCATCTTGTTAGCTAATTATAGTATGGGAGAGAAAAAAGGGAGAGAGAGAGAGAGGGGGTCTCTTTACCTGACACGATTATGGGATAAGAAGATGTATACTGGGTGGCCTAACTGCACGGCGTTAGCTGTCGCAATTTTTTTTGATGCGGAGTGTACCCAAGTGAGGGCACTACCCTGTAATGGCTAGGGTTAGAAAGAAAATTCCCAACATCGCAGAGCAATGTGAGAATTTAAATTTAAAATAAACATTTCCTACAAATCCTTAACACTTTACCCTAAAAGAAGAATTCTTGCTGTTGAAATAACACCTAACACTCGTAGACAAATTGAGTTGATTTAGCACCAGTCTTCTTTTCTATATGCTATTCGATTCTGTTATATAAAACGATTTCTGCCATATATGATTTTTTAAATGGCGAATATAGTATTTGTGTAAAATTTAACTTACAAAATACATAAAAATAAAAGTGACTATGTTTGTGACTTCATATCTCTTGAACCAGCCGACCAATCTCAATCAGATTTTTAACATAGATGACGTTTGAACCTGAGAGTGTTTTTATCATTTCACTTCGACGGTACAACTTAAAAGAGGAGGAGATATTTAAAAATAACCGAAAATGACCGATATTAGTGTCGAATTCATAGTTTTCGGGGTCGCTGAGATAAAGAGTGACAATACCGATGCCGTTTAAATCCAAATTCAGCCAACAATAGTAATATTTAGTTTTTCTTGTCATTTTTACCAAACACAAGACATAAGGAGTTGTGCATTTGAAGTTTTTATTTCAACCCATCGAAGCGGACAATTAAAGCTACAGTAGTTATGAATAAAAAAAAATTCCTATGAATCCCTAACTGTTTACCCTAAAAATGTAAAACATCTAACATTAATAAACGAAGTTGAATTGCTTTAACACCACCTTTCTTCGTGGTGTATTAGTCCGTTCTGTTATATAAAGTAAAATATCTGCAAATATATGACTTTTTAATAGCGAATACACTATCTGGTCAAAACTTAAATTTTGTCTCTACTTACTAATGATGTATGTTAGAAAAAAAATGAAATAATGCACACTTTCAGCAAATTACTTTCATTTGTGAGATAAAATTTTAACAGGTATTTTTTTGAAGTGTTTGACGAGGAAGAAAATATGAACACGTTAAAACAATTACTAAAGACATGTCTACACATGTTATTTTAAATAATTTAAAAACGATTTTAACACTGTTTAATTAACGGACTTTATATTGTTCTGCTTGAAAAAACAAAAAAAAAAAAAAAAAAAACAGTCGTACTAAACGTTAGTGAACGTGTAATATTTTCACGTTGAGTTCATTGTGAATGTTATTGTTTCACGTTTAATATTGTAGTAAGAGAAACGAGGTGCCAACACTAGTATTGTTTCAGAGCTACTAATGTTTTCTTACAGGCTGTCTGTTTTATTCTCTGAATACATGAAGAAAAATAAATGTAACGTATAGTTAATATTTTTGAACAAATCTAACTTTACTCATATGTCATGTGAGAAAGAGCGTATATTTATCAGGATCACCCAAGCGGGACTTATGATATTGTAAAGTTAGTACGTCCGTCCGATACCACACACGATAAATAACCCTTGGACGAAAACGAATTTTTGATTTTTTTCGCAATAGATAATTGGAGCAATTATTCCGGCCCAATTCTTTAACGGAAACAATGTGTTTACATGTCAAAAAATAACGGTGACTTATGTCCGCCAGTTAGTCCACACTAAGAAAAATCCGTTTTCCGGACAGCGGTTTATTGTACAAATATACGGGATCCTTATGTTTGCTACAGAAATCAGTACGGAACATGCGTTACTTATATGATACAAACATAGTCTTCTTTCCTGCTTAGATGTTACATCATGCCACTGCAGGATGTACGACATCTAACAGTCTTTATTATATTACATACGCATACATCACCTATGTGTTATATACGTCCATCTGTATGAGATTCTGACCACCTATGTACAGTTCTTTCTTTCTTACGGAAAGTGTGTTTATTCGGAACACTTACACGGAAAGTATTATAAAACATACATTTCTGTTTTACCTTTGTTGCAGGATGTTACATAGGGATAGTCGTACGCTAAGTTAAAAAAAATACAGGATTTACGCAGTAACCTACGGTTTTGCATACGCCACATACGTTTTTCTCTTTGCACATCGTAACTCTAGAAGTAAAGCGAATTTTTGGATTTTTTATTGACAATAGATAGCTAAAGTGGTTATCTCGACCAAGTTCTTCGAAATGAAATCAATCCGTTATCATCTTAATGAATAATGGTGACTCACGTTCGTCCATTAGTCCACACGATAACTTTTGAACGAAAGTGAATTCTTGAATTCTGTTTTTGGCAAGAGTGATCATCTCGATCAGTTCATTAATGGAGCCAATCCGTTAATATTTTAATGAACAATGGTTACTGTAACAGTAGCTATCCATATAACCATTTTCTATCATTAAAACAAAAGTAGTGGTAGTAACACACTTCACCGTTAGATGTTAGCAATCATCCTCCAATGATGACATCAACCGGATGAAACTGAAACTTCTACTGCGTGATCCTTTTTTACTTTTCACCAGTGTTTATATACAGAGGTGTCCAAGAATATATACTCACTGTTCGTGATTAAATAGTTCCTGAACAAAAGACTTACACTCACTAATATAAAGTATAGTATGTAGTGTAAGTTATTCAATTTGTTGTGTTGGACAGAGCTGGCAATTTATGTCGCGCATGAGCGGGTGGTTGGTGGTGGAACAAGCATACTGTCATATTAGCCAGTGCATTGGAAGACAATTACGTAGCGACAAAGACTGAGGATCGTTTATCGTTAGTTGAATGCAAGGATGTACTGAAATGGTATTAAAAGTACGAGAGACAACGGTACTCGCAGAGAGACAGAGTGTGGAACACCACCACCAACATGTCGAACAATTGCCCACATTCCCGATAAATTCGAAGCCGACGGAACAGGTAAAAGATGTGCACAAGAACAACGTGACGAAAATTACAGTTTAAAATGGGACCTTAGACACTATAGTGCGTTTAGTTCTCTTCCTGGCGAAATCGAACCCAGAACCAAAGACTCAAGCACTAACCACTGTACTAGCAAGTAGGGTTCTTTTGAGTCATATTCAGCTTGTTTTGTTATGACTTGTAATTATTGAATATGTCATATCACTCTTTAAAGACACGAAGAAATCATTGGCTTTAAATTTCGATATCGTAAAATCAAATGGAATACTTGCAAAACTATCTTTATTGTAAACAGTTTACTATAAAGAGTATTTACAGAGAATGCTTAAGGAAATACTCAAGATATAGCAAGAGGACAACACATATTCATCTAAGTGCGTATCAATTTAATTCTTATTTTGTTCCGAGTATAGCCGAGTAACCATCACAGCTTTCAGGAAAGCTCTAGGATTTCATTTGAGAACGAAGCAATCTCAAGGACCATTTCTGAAGGTTTCACAAAACTTACAGACATGTTTTTCAGTCAAAGCTAAATCCAATCATCTTGCGAAAGAATACGAGTGCGGTTCAGCTGTTTTACTTGTTAACCATTTCTAAATGCAACTGTTTTATTTGTTATCTTTCCTTTTTCTTAGACTTGAGCAGAATAGATTTAGAATCACATAGATATGGATAAAACTTCAAAACTTTCACAATTTTGTAATTGTTTTCAATAGTAACAAATACGGATCAAAATTTATCTATGCAAGATTTTATTTTCATGAAAAACTTTTATGGAAGAAGATTTTTTAAATAGAAAAAGATAAGATATAGAAAAATAAGAACAAAACACTGTTAGAAAACATTACTAAATTGTTTTGTTTTGGAATTCAAGGAGTTCACAGTATCAGTCACAATTCTATATGTATCTTTCAATGCAGCAATTGTACAGTGATTTCTTGTTTACAACTTTAAATTTTCTTTGTTTTAATTATCTCAATATTAATGACAAGTTTTATACTGATATTAGTTTGAATTTTCATATGATACATCTAATTTTAATCTATACTACGACTATCTTATATCATGATATTTATGAATCGATTATGTAGTCGATATATCGATGTATTCTTATGAATTGATTATGAAGTCGATATATCGTGATATCTATGAATTGATTATGTAGTCGATATATCGTATTATATAACACGGTAGAAGTTACTTACTCATCAATACTCAGACCATATTAGTATAGCCAGAAAAATGAAATTTCGACAGAAAACTCATTTTGTCTCTAAAGCCATCGATAGGGGCAAGGGCGCCCATGTTGTGGTTTCCAAGGGGGGCAAGTATAAGCGACGTTTCAAAAATAGTTTCGAATTTTGCTGTGACTAATGTAATAATTCCATTGGATTTTCGATATTCTGAAGTACAATTTCCTCTAGGGGGCGAGGGCCCCACCTTGCCCCCTCTGATGGGCGCCCTTCGATAAGGGAGATTTCTTTTGTCGCAATACATGTCCTAAGGGGGTTCAATATTTTCGTCATGAATGGAGTAGACTATTTCATGAAGCTAGGAAATGAACGTGTTAAGGTAACGTGTTTGAAAATAACACACTTGAAAATTTTTGAAAGGGGCAATTTCTGTGAATTTCAAATTTTCAAGTTTTTTTTTTTTTTTTTTTTAAATTCAGAAAATGCCCATTGTAAGTTTGTTTTAAATTTGGAGATGTGAAATTCCGTATTTAAACTCTTAACTCTATTAATTAATAAGATAATATGAGTTTCAGTTTATTCTAAAAAGTCTTCTTATAAGAGTATAAAGGAGAACATTTCTTCAATATACAAATTTACGGTGTTATATTTATTAAACTGTATTCTTTCTATGCGAAGAACGTGCACATCTGCTAGTCAGATATAATATTAGTGTAAATATAACAGACTTTAATATACACTCTTGTTTTGTTTTCCGTGACGCTTACTCGTATGTTTGTGATTGGGGTAAGTAAGTGCAATTTTGTTAGCAACGAAAAGAAAGAAAGAAGTCATTTTAAATTGAAATAAGTTCTTTTAAACTATTTATCTAAGCACAAATCTCGGAAGAACTTAAGGAATGAAGTGCTCAAACTGAAAATGATATAAATATTACACATGTAAAATAAGTAATTTGTAACTAACCTGCTAAATCACCTGGTAGATTTCTCATATATTAAGAAAGAGGGTATCCATTTTGTCTTTGCTTACTAGAGTTTCGTAACGTTTTACGCTCAACTTTCCAGTAAGTTTACTATAATTAATCACCGGCATTTTCAGTTTCAAAATAATGTAGTTAGAACACAAGAATCGGAAGACATATGGCTTGCATATACGTGTTGGGGGTGTAATTACAAGGCTAAAAGGATATGAATTATTGAACTCTCCGGGTGATAAAGTAGTTGCAAGTAGTTTTGACACTTAGGCGATTACGAGGCATTGGAAGCCCAGCGTAACTATCGTAAATAATTTCCACTCTATAAGTTAAGGCTTTAGGCTATTAATCTTCCTTATGCAGTTCCGTACATTATTGATCAGAATTTTAATTGCATTAAAATATCATAACTCTTGAGAATTAAGCATATTCTAGAAATGTTCATGCCTCTAACTTGTTATTGAATACACGCTATTTAAGGAATATTTTCTTTCTTTTATCCAAACTGTCTTTCTCCTACAATCCTGTTTTTCTACTACAGATAGTGTCACTCAAAGAGTACATTTTTTAGGAAATAGTTAAGGAATAAATCTGACAGAATTCGATATAATACTTGACTGGTTTAACTGACTAACTCTGTGGCCTATGAAACCCGGAGGTTTAATACTGCGTTCACAAAAGTTCCCCACTCACTTCTATCCTTAGCCAACTGGATCCAGTTTCTACTTTGTATTCCTATTTCTGCGAGATGCATTTTAATATTGTCCTCCCATCTACACTTAGGTCTTCCTAATGGTCGTGTTCCAATTGGCCTTCCAGTTAAGAATTTGAAAGCGTTCATACTTTCTTCCAACCTGGCTACATCACTTGCCCACCTGAGCCTCCTAGACTTGATGACCCTATGGTAAACCGTATAAGTTATGTAGTTAACCGTTATGAACTTTCCACCATTCTCCATTCCCGTTCTTCTGGGGTCCGAATATTCGTCTCAGGATCTTGTTCTCAAATACTTTCAGTATACGTTCTTCCCTCAGAGTAAACGACCATGTTTCACAACTATACAGAACAACACCATGAAAAAATGCAGCTAACTGTTATGGATTATAATTATTTAGTTTATTTTTTTAAAATTGATTTTTATTTTACAATGCACAGTTATGTTGGAGAATTCACCTGCAAATCTCTTTGTTAGAAAATCAAATCTTACATTGGTGCTTCTTGGGACCAGGCACACATTCAGAAAAAATTGTCTCGTCTTCCGATGTGACTCTGTCTAGACAATAATATATTTCGATTATATACTGTACGTTTTTGATTAATTGATGTAGGGTAGTATAAAACAGTGGAAATTAGAAAAGATGTGAGTATTGGTGATAATATACTATAATATGACATGCATAGAAAGTTATCTCTTCATAATAGCAGTGTTTGTAGGTCTCCTTAGGAAACTTTTCCTCGACTGCCAGAAAATTTTCCTTGCTTCGTTGAGTGTCCAATACCTATGACAGAGGTTATGTGAGAAGATTAATTTAGCTATATTTAAGGAACTGCCAACTACATTTGCTTTATTCATTTGATTTTGCTTCTATTGCTTTTACTCTTTACTTGATTTTTTTGTTACAAAAAATGCAAATACACCCAGCCAAAAAATAGGTGAAAATTGTTACTTTGTTCATACACACAGTATAAACTATTGCTATTGTATTGGCTTATTTCAGAAGAAGAAAAAAAATAGTATTTATATTGATCAATCAGTCAACGCCAGAATTTCCCCGGATTTTTACATTTTATCGAAAAATTCCCTTTTCCCCTTTTTGCCAAATTTACCTAAGAAATTTCTCCAGATTAGAAAAATTTTCCCTCCTACAACGAACGCTGCATAATAGATGAGAAACAAACTTGGAAATTTTCTTGCTCAAAAAAAAAAAAAAAAAAGAACAATAGTCATAGGATGAACGGTAAGCTTTTAAAAACCATTTTCTTTCTTGTTTCTGAAACAATAAACCCTTCAGTAATAAGAGAAAAATATTCAAAATGCACTACAGATTATTCTCTGACTATAGATTTAATTTCTTTTCTTTACCTAAATTAAAATTTCTTTATTTTATCAGGTACTGACTTAAATTCTTGTAAACTATACCACTTACAATTATTAGCTAGCTTATCCAAAAACCTTATTTGAAATGTTGCAAAAATTACACCCTCGTGAAATCCTCTAGTATATGCGTAACAGTTTTTCATTCCTTGTTCCAAGAAACCTTCATGAGATATATTATGTTCTTACATATTTCAACATTGTTTCTAATATTATATTATTTTGGAACATTATTACTAATTTTTGTTACAATTAATATGTATACACGACTCCAAAAGTGCATTACCACCTGCAATTCTCCTTTTCCTGCAATAGCAGGCAACCCCAAAAGCTCGGCGGTTCTGTTGGTTACGAATTCGAAAGGCGTTGGACTAAACCTCAATATTGTCACAAATATATCAGTGTGGCAAACTGCAATTAAGAGAATAAAACAAATTGTTAAGAATGA
Source organism: Thermobia domestica (assembly GCF_964235325.1). Classification (NCBI taxonomy): domain Eukaryota; kingdom Metazoa; phylum Arthropoda; class Insecta; order Zygentoma; family Lepismatidae; genus Thermobia; species Thermobia domestica. The sequence continues at coordinate 243,319,078 of NC_137456.1, read as the reverse complement.
CAATTTTATTATTGTGACGGGGTTGGATGAGATCAAAAGTTACAAAATGACTTACTTAAGCAGTTCAACAAGATGAATGGTAAGAAACAGATATCAGAAGGAAGCATTTCTCTCTTTCCCCCCTCCCCACCCCAAAAAAAGAAACTCATAAAAAGAAAAAGTTACATAATATAAAAGTTTCATATAAAAGCCTAACAGCACAAAAACAAACATCTACGCGAAACGAAAAAGAGACAAACACAGAACAGAGGACACCAGTGGCGTAGCAGACTTGCGGCCCTCCCATGCAAGATAAAGAGACGGGACCCTAATTGTAAACGCCATTATTATTATTATTATTATTATTATTATTATTATTATTATTATTATTATTATTATTATTATTATTATTATTATTATTATTATTATTAAAAAGCCGTTTCCTTTTCTAAATCTCTGACTCTGCCTCAGAGCATGAATGCATATAGCGATCATATGTGCACCTTTTGTCAATTAGCAGTCACAAAGGCCAAAAGGGATGGAAATCTCCAAGAGAGAGAAACAAAAATCTTTTTATGGTAAATTCTAGTTCAAAGTTCGAAGTACTGGCTTTTGCACGTGATTTTTTGTTTCTTTTTTCAGGGAACAAAAAAGTTCTGGCGCCTAAGAAATTACATCATATAATATTGCAAATTTGCAAGTGGATGTATTTACATCGCAATGTTTGTTAATAAAGATATTATGATTAGAAAACAATCTTGGAAAAATTAAGTTTAATTTCTTCATCCATCGCAAGTCTTAGGGGACCTTTATACCTCGCCTCCCCACTCCTCGAATATCGGTATCGAAAATTTAGAATGATATATTCATGTCCATATATCTGCGATATCGAATGTTGATATATGATAATATAGCTATTGATGATAGCGATATATCGACATATCACAGGCCCAGATTTCGAGAAGTGATGCTTGAAATATACTGGAATCAACAATCAAATTCTAAATAAGTTTTCCATTTCCGTATCCAATGTTGAGGGGGAAGGGTGGGAGTCTACTTAGCTCCACAGGCCATATCAATGTATTCTTAAATCAGCCATTACACCCGCTATTATCAAAGTGTTAAGTCAGTCACTGTCTGCGAGTTACCCCAGTTTCATTTGAAGTTTGAATTGAAGACATGAATTACAAAACATCCAAAGTGCACTCTTTTTCTTCTTATTTTTCGTTTTCTGTTTTTTATGTTAGCATCTGTTTCAGGGCTATTCACTTGCATAATACGTAAGTACAAATCAAAACTTTAAAAAAAATTCAAAAAAATTTCAGCTAAGTAGAATAGCATTTCAAGTATAATCTTCTTGTTTTTCTTCTAAAAACATATATATATAGGGTGGGTCAAAATCTTTCGACACCTGCATAAGTTTTAAAATCGACGGAAAAAGTAAAAAGTGATGATGGGAAAAGAGGTTTGATGAGGTGCTGCAACTTTTGGAGTGTATGTCATTCATGACCGCCATCTCAAAATCCGCCATTTTGGATCCAAGTCATTTTTTTAAATGGGAAGAGGGTGAATGCCACATCAAATAACACTAGATTGAGCTCAGAAATTTAGTGGTTTAATTTGTTTTTTCTATCTTGTACACTTTAGAAGTTATTAATGTTCAAAGGTGGGAAATTTCATTGATACTGACTCAGTTCTCTCTATTCCAGGTGATCTAAAATAGGTCTGACACGTGAACAGAAGATCGAAATCATCCTTATATCAGTGGAACGCAGCTACCGAACAATAGCAGCTGACTACAACCGACGGCACCAAACAAAGAACCGGTATCGCACAGCACGGTGGCTCACGTGATCACCAAATTCCAAGAGATGGGCTCTGTTTAAGATAGGGCACGTAGTGGGCGACTAAAGACTGCCACCAATGAGGAAACTGCAACGGCGGTTGTTGCGTCGTTTGTGAAAAGTCCTAAACGAAGTACCCGTCGTGTGTCCCTAGCATGTGCAATAAACCAATCCTCCGTTGTCCGGATATTGCACGCCAATCAGTGGCATCCTTACAAGCTGCACATGCAACATAAACTGAACGAGGATGACCCTGATCGCCGGTTGGAGTTCTGCATGTGGGCTACTGAACAACATGAACTGGATCCTACGTTTGCCAAGGGCATACTGTTGAGCGACGAGTCGTATTCACTTTGAACGGGAAGGTTAATCGACATAATTGTCGATAGTGGTGTGACGCAAATCCGAACTGGGTTGATCCGAGTCGAGAACATAGTCCAGCGAAGGTGAAGGTGTGGTGTGGCATATGGGACACCCGCATCATTGGGCCATTTTTCATTTACAGCACCTTAACTGCACCACAGTATCTGATGCTGTTGCAGGACTTTGTGTTCCCTGCCACACTGAAAAGTGACGCCATTTTCCCATCTTATTTTCAGCACGATGGAACCCCTCCACACTATAGACTTGGTGTCCGTCAATGGTTGGATGAACAACTTCCATGGAAGTGAATTGGTCGCCGTGGTCCCGTGGAGTGGCCGCCCAGATCCCCTGACTTAACGCCCCTTTGATTTTTATCTATGGGGACATCTTAAGCAGATAGTGTATGCTGAGACAATCCATGATTTGAGACACCTGGAGGAACGCATCCAACAAGCCTGTGACCAAATTTCAGGAGACATCTCCTCCGTGTGCAGTCAGAGTGGTTGCGGCGACTACAGTTGTGCATTGCACGGGATGGACAACACGTAGAACATGTGTTGTAGCATTCAGTATCAACGTAATTTCCCACATTTGAACATTAATAACTTCTAAACTGTATTAGATAGGAAAAACAAATTACACCACTAAATTTCTGAGCTCAAGCTAGTGTTATTTGATGTGTCATACACCCCATTCCCATTTAAAAAAATGACTTGAATCCAAAATGGTGGATTTCAAGATGGCGGCCATAAATGACATACACTTCAAAAGTTGCGGCCTCTCATCAAACCTCTGTTCCCATCATCACTTTTTACTTTTCCCGTCGATTTTCAAACTTACGCAGGTGTCCAAGGACTTTTGACTCACCCTGTATATTTTATGTATGTGTGTTTGAGTACCACGGTGGACATGGGAGAGTAATTACTTGTTTTTTGTTTGTTTTTTGCATCAGCATTTTTGAGATGGCATTCCTTGGGGATACACTCATAAAATGCATATCAGCGGAAAGCTTAATTTTTGCAGAACAAATTGCTACTAAAATTATATTCCTATCTTAATAAGAGTTTGATATATTGAGGTTTGAATTGAGACACATTAAGGAGCGTCCAGAATGTGACTATTTCACACCATTTGTCGGCTCAAAGGCCGTAACTCTGGAACGATGCATTTCCCGACATATGGTCATCTGAACTTTTTTGCTTGTCTACCCATAAGGAATCCACCCATGAAGTTTTGCCGTGCCTTTTAGTTATATCCTCTATATACAAGATCCGTTTTGTAGATTTACGAAACCACTCTTTTTTCCTCAATCAATTTACAAAACGGGTCTTGAATGAGGTGGTCGCACTAGTAATGACATCCCGTAGCGTCGTTACGTAACACACACAGTATAAATAAAGCTTCGAAACCACAAATTGCCAGTTCTGCCCCAGATAATTCGGTAAGGTGCCTGCTTGTTGAGTGGGCAACCCAGATTCATATCACGGCTGGTACGGTTGTTTTTTTCCTTTCAAAATACATTTCTATATGTTTATATTTCTTCTTAATAATTACTTTCTTGCAATCTTAAATTAGTCGGGGTTAAGTAGTCAGAAAATTGAAACACATGTATGACTACTTTATCAGTGTATGTGTACTCATATATGTATCTTTACATATTTGTTTCTTTCTTGGGGCCGCGGTGGCTCAGTGGTAGAGCGTTCAACTGTGGTTCTTGGGGTTTCGGGTTCAATCCCAGTCCCCGACAAGTGAACTTTGTGGTGGACAAACACCGTGTGCGTGGGTTTTCTCGGGGTTCTCCCACTTTGTTCATTCCACCATTTCATTCATTACTCATCATCACCGTCTCCTTTAGCCTAACCCGCATAATCGTGGGACGTAAAACTCAAAGATTTCATTTGTTTCTTTCTTTCAACTAGTTTCTTTCAACTAGTTTCTTTCTTTCAACAACCAGATGTTTTGAAAAAATGACTTCAGAATAAGTGGGGAACGCTTGCATTTCGACTGTACCGACGATATTGACAAATATTCCTGTCGTAATAATTCATTACTGGAAACCATTGGCGCCCAAAGAAATTTTTAAGGGGGTCATCTCCTTGATTGCTATATTACGCCTAGTATTTAATATACTTAGTTTACTATATTACGCATACATTTTCGTGAGCAAGGGGAGCCGGGACCCTTCCCCCTCAATTCGGGCGCCCGTGGTCGAAACTAAGTAGTCGTTGTTTTAAGCAGTGTTTCTTCCAGAAATGTTTTTGGGGTGCTGCCCCCTGGAACTCTGAGAGTGCCCCCCACGGGGAGACAAAAATAATACATCTATAATAGAATAATACCAGCAGTACCCCCGGAATCCTAAATATACCCCGCAGGAACATTTTTTCTGAAAGAAACACTGATTGGAAGATTGTAGTCCTGTTGTGTGTGCTGTGCTGATAACCAAACGAAAGTGGTTAAAACTAGGAAGATATAGTATTACCATTGGGGATTTCCCTTATCCCCCTTGTAATTCACACACCGTCAAAAGATATAGAACATTGTTGAACATTTCTCGAACCACTTCAGCACACTCCTGGCCTTGTGACATGGTGCATTATTTTTTTGAAAAATGCCACTACCGTTGGGAAACATGGTCGTCAACAAGGGGTGTACGTAGTCTGCAAGCAGTGTGCGATACGCGTCGGCCGTCATTGTGACTTGCTCGAGCTATACTAGATATATGCTCACGTGTATGTACCCCAGAGAATTATTATTATTATTATTATTATTATTATTATTATTATTATTATTATTATTATTATTATTATTATTATTATTATATTTGAAGTACAATCAAATATCACGACATTAATTATTAGTTTTAATTAACTGAATTGACCTGAAAATTAAATCTTGATTTCGAAAGATTAACCATTAAGTTTAGGCGTTCGGTACCTTTCTAAAGTAATAAATGCTGGAATTGGTTTCAAGGCTGTTTCTGACTGAATACTTTCTTCAAAATAATATTAAAAATTATAGAAAGATTTTCGAGACATTCGAGTCGAGTCGAGATTTTTACGAAAAGTCTCGATTCGACTCGTGTCTCGGCTCGAAAATTAGAGTCGAGAAATAAGTTACTCGTCTCGAATTTTACAAAGTGTGTCTGAACTCGAATTCCAGTCCAGATTCGAGACATGTCTCGACTCGTGCGCATCCCTAAATATTCATATTTTAAATGTGCAATACTACCTCGCGAAAAATGACCCCGAAGTTAATTTACCAAAGTCTATTTTTTTCTTGTTAGATTAGTGATCGTGATTTAGGATAGATTATGTAAAGTCAGACATGGTTATGTATGTTTACACTTTCGTTTCTTTCTTTCAAAATGCATTCCTATCTTTTCCCATTTATTATTAATAATTTATTTCTAGCATTTATTAATAATTATCAGAAAAACCCATTATTCGCATTGTGGCTGTATTTGTAAGTCAGCGTCTGTATTAGTAGTATCAACGTTGATTTCAGCGAGTGCGAAAACTATGGATTTGACATTAATATCGGCCATTTTGGATTATTTTTACATGTTAGGTATCCCCTCTGGTACCCCGACCCGCAACTAAGTGAGGTTAATTTGGAAGTTAATGCAATCAGAGTTTCACCATTGATCTCAGCGACCGCCAAAACTTTGAATTCGACACTAATATCGGTTATCTTCTACTACTTTTACATGTCCCTGTAAACGTCTCCTGAGACCCCCCTGGTTCGATTAAAAAAGAACGCTTCGTCTTGATCTGGAACCTGGGCCAAGGTACCCAAGATCAAAATTTGGTAACTCTCGGTCCTGTCGTCTGGTCTCCAGGCAGCACACAGATACATACATACAGACAGACAGACACACAAACAAACTTTTTATTTTATTTATATTAGATTAGGTGTATTTCAAACAGTGTTTCTTCCAGAAGTGTTTTTAGGGGGTACTGCCCGCCCGGAGCTCTGAGAGTTCCCCCGAAAGAGACCAAAATAATACATCTATAATATAATAAAAAATAGAAAGTTATCAATAGTGCCCCCGGAATACGAAGTGTGCCCCCCGGAACATAGTTTCTGAAAGAAACACTGATTTCAAACTCAACAGATAAAACCAACGGCGTCGACTTTCCAAAATGTATGTGGGTGCATATAAATGGCGGGACGTGTTATATGTTTTCAGGGGAGTCTCGATTTTTTTTATTTCTTTTTAGTTAAAATCTTTTATGAACACTGTCATAAAGGGCTGTGCTGTGATAGAGTAAAATATACCGGTAATATAAGGATAAGTTGAGACTGTCCTAGCTCAGTCGGTAACACGGCTGACTTAAACGTAAAAAAACAGGTTTAAACCCGGGTTCAAGTTTAATTACTGTAATGCATATTCTCAACATATATAATCGTGATATTTAGTGTATATGTTCAACAACTTACATGATGCACAATGAGTGGAAGAGGCAGTGATATCAAACGTTAATAAAAGAAAATACTACATTCATACAAATTAAAATGAAAACATCATAAAAGAAAATAATTTTAATGGTATTGCAAAAAGAACTTGCAAGGATTTTGTTGTGGACATAAAGTATAAAGTGACTAACTTAGTGTGTTCCTTGGTTGCCTTTGCACAAACACATTTGAAACAAACAATTATGCTTTAGAGGTGTTATGTTTTGAAACTAAAAATCTTGCCTGCAGCGCCCTGACAAGATTATTTGTGTGAGTGCTGGAACCAGGGAACACCAAGGAGGCGGCGCGCATGGACAGAACAACCCCTAGCATATCTTACACAGTACAACGTTGTTTGGCATATAACGTTGCTACTGTACTAGCGAGTTCCAGCTAGTTAAGCCTTTTATTAACAGCCGGAGGCAGCATTCCGTTATATCGTTGTAGTGAGTGGCGTGTTAAAATACTCCTAGTATCAGTTTTTTCATTGTTCGATTGACCTTGAAGGACCAACAAATGCTTTTCGAGGAATACAAGTTCCCTTTAATTCATGAAGTTAATATAGAAATGACCTTCAAACCTATGCTGTGCATAAATGCTGGAAGTCTTATAGAACGGTTTTATCCGTGTGTCTGTAGACCAGAGCGCTGCAAAGCCAGGCCCGAAGACAGCCCGGATGGATCTGTATTCTGTGTCCGGCTCGACCCGATCCGGCCCGAATCTCGAGCCGGGCAGAGAATGAGCCGGGCTCTAACCGGGCCGGACCTTAAACTGGCCAGGCACAAATGAGGAGGGCTCTAAACGGGCCGGGCGTAACCGGCCTGAGAACAACGAAATTGATAAGTCAAGTCAATCCTTCAATATGCAATAGAAAATGAGAAATGTGTCGTCACAATATTGCAATGTCTATTTGTCCTTCTCAAATGGGAAAATCGTTTAAAAGTTACCCAAGAAGTATTTTCTATATCCCTATACTGTATGTCTATTTGTTATTTGTGCTTGCTCTGTCCAGCCATGTTTATTATACAATAATACAGCTCATGGACGTAAAAGTCTTATAGTACACTCATTAATGCATTACGAGTAACAGAGAAGATATGTAAAACTTCTACACCGTATGTGATACTAATACTACAACTACTACTGCTAATACTATTATTACGATTACGAATGCTAGTGCTAATTCCACTATTGCTGCCACTGCTACTACTGTTACTATTACCACTACTGCTACTACTTATTGCTGTACTAATATGACAGCGAATACCACTTCTGCTATTACTAGTAATACGAAAACAAAACAATGCAAATGAAATCTTTGAGTTTTACGTCCCACAGTTATGCCGGTTAGGATAAAGAAGACGCTGATGATGAGAAATAAATGAAATGGTGGAATTAATAAAGTGGGAGGAAACGGAAGAACCCACACACACGGTGTTTGTCCATCACAAATTTCATTTGGCGAGACCTGGGATCGAACCAGGGACCCCATCCACCACAGGTGAACGCTCAATCACTGAGCCACCGTTCCGGGAACAACTAATGGACCCTGGCGTCTTGGTGATTTATTTCATCATAATATTTTGTTATATTTGTAGTATCATACTATGATATAAAGAATACAGGAACATGTAACATCATTTGGTATTTGGCTTGCTAGTTGAACATAACTACAAATTGCACTGATCTTATGAGCACTCCAGTTCACTGCTTTGGCCCCCTGGTCTAAAGGTAGCGTACCAAATTCTACTTAGTAGGTCAAGTACTTGACTTTGTCATACGTTCTTGAGGTAACTACGGCTCAGGCCGTATGGATGATGATGGGATGAATTGGTGGAATGAAAACAGTGGGGGGAGGAAGCGGGACCACCCCGGAAACCCCCACGCACACGGTATTTGTCCACCACAAAGCTCACATAACATCTGGGTGGTAGTTCTGTACGGATCCAATGAACTACGGAATAACGTAGCAGAAACTGCCTACTCTGTAAATATATACTCCTAATATTCGTAAGTTTCAAGCTTGTAAAAGAAAGTAGCTGTTTTGTCTTTCTATTAAGGTTTACAATATTTCTATCGTATCTTGTCTGAGCTGCAAAACGAGAGGTAATACATTTATCGATTTATGGTTAGGGATTGGTCCTTTAAAACATTTAATTAAATCGAGAGGTGATCGAAAGATACTATCCCGCGAAAAACTTGCATTTTCTTTTGTGACAGATGATAACACTACTTCAAGTTTCACTATTGAATTCATATAGTTTGGAAATCTTCGTTTCACACTGTGAAACGACACTCACTTCCTTTATTTTGGTATTGGTTCTGGTAACTCGTCTAATATATGCTACAAGTTGACACTCTTAGTCATAGATTAGAAACTTGTAGCAATACACGTTGAAACCGAACTTGGCTAACTTCAGCTACTTCTGGTTTGAATAGGGATTGGTGGAAAATATTCTTGGGATGCTGAATTCTTGGAGGAACATTTCCTTACGACCCTGAGTTGATTTAAAAAAGCCGTATCTTGATATCTCCTATTGTTTTGATTCCTGGAAACAAGAATTGAAATAGGAAATGATAGTTAATTTGAACCACTTCCTGTTGATCGTAAAAAAAAAGCCGTATCCTGATATCTCCTATTATTTTGATCTATGGAAAAAAGAATTGCAATAGGAAGTAATAGTTAATTTGAACCACTTTCTGTTCCGGTAGGGTGTTGACAATAATTATGGTATGTTGCCTAGAGACGGTAAATCGTTTGGACAAAAATGTTCTATGTGTTACTGTTTTTGCTCTATGACGAGGAACGTTCAAACAGAATATGGCTAATTTAACAAATTCTGCTTTGATCAAAGCTGCCACGGAGATGGAGGAGGCTGTTCTTGAGACGATGAATCGATTGCAAAAAGCCACTTTTTAATATCTTTTACCATTTTTGCTCTACGGAAATCAGTATTGGAACAGGAAATACTAGTAAATTTGAACAATTTCCAGTTTTAGTAGAGTTATATGGATAGTAACGATATGTTTGTTGAAGGTTGAATCGTTTGCTTAAAACTGTTTCTAGCTATCTGCTGCCGTTTTCATTCTATAGCGATAAACGTTGAAACCAGAAGTTATAATAAATTCTAACTACAGCCGAATTTAGTATTGTAGATATTTGTCTTTAGACTCTAAATCGTTTGTAGAAACCACTTCTCACTATCCGTTATCATTTTCTTTATATATCGACAAACGTTGAAATCGGAAATGGCTAATTTGAAGCAATTCCGGTTTGAGTAGAAGGTTAACGGAAGAAATAAAATATATTCTTTGGATACTGAATTAATTGCAAAAGACCACATCTTGAAGCATTTACTATTTCTATTAGGCGGAAATTGGAAATTGAAACCGGAAGTAATAGTAAATTTCAACCATTTATAATTTCGGTAGAATATTTTGTGTACTCATGTTGTTGTCTCTAGATGGTAACTCGTTTTCAAAAATCAGTTCTCGCTATGTTACCGTTTTATGCTATGACGATAAAAGTTGAAACTGTTGTTGAAACCGGAAGTAATAATAAATTTAAACCATTTTCAATTTTATTAGAGATAGTGAATTACCATGATATGTTGCCTATACACGCGCAATCGTTTACAAAAAAAAGTTTTCATATATGTTACCGTTTTCATCTATGGGTTAAATCTTAGAACCGGAAATTGCTAATTTGAACCACTTCTGAGTTCAATATAGAGTTAACGGATGAGATGGAACCTATTCTATTCATTGGATGAAGAATCAATAGCAGAAAACCATTTCTCTATATCACTTTCTGTTTTTGCTCTGGTATCTGTCAATAGACACACGGATGAAACCACTCTATAAGATTTCCGACTTTTATGCACAGCACATTTTGGAAGTTTAAAACCTGTCTTAGGTTCCATAAATATTATTAACACTAACATATCAATGATACTCTTGTGTATGATTCAAAAAGTTAGCCGTGAAATTTAATCTAGATTGGAAAGTAGTTGTGGAAAGACCTCTTGCTATAACAGATTTGTGGGTGTTCAGATAAAACCAACATAAACTTGCTATTTCACAACGGGTGACTAATGCATTAGTCATTTCTACTGTATATCAACTTCACGGACCAAAGCGACTTGTGACTTCATGAGAAACCATTTGTTAGTTCTTCAAGGTCAATAACAACAAAATTGCTAATACTAGGACTACACGCGACCCATTACTTCGATAGAAGATTCAACAGACGTGTTTACGTATAAAAGAAGCCCTCCGGCACTTAGGCTGGGTGGAAGCAACAACATTCTATGCGAAAGAACGCTGTTTGTTCTATCTGTTCGAGTTTGCTTGTGTGTCTGTCTGTGTGCGGCCTGGGGATCAGACGAGTTGACAAAAAGTTACTAAATTTTAATAACGGATACTTTTGTCCAGGTCCCAGACCAGGACCAAGTGTTTTTTATTTAAAAAAAAATCGAACCAGGGGTCTCAGGGAAGGGGGACATTTACCGAGACATGTAATAATATTAGAAAATGGCCGATATTTGTGTCGAATTTTTAGTTTTCACGGTCACTGAGATCAATGGTGACACTTCAATTAGCGATGACTTTCAAAATCAGCTATCATTGCATGCGGTCCGGGGTCACCGGAGGGGGGGGAGATGTACCGAAACACGTAAAAATAATCCAAAATGACCTATATTAGTGTCAAATCCTTAGTTTTCACGGTCGCTGAGATGAATGGTGATTCTTCTAGAGGCTTTGACTTCTAAATACAGCTTTCATCGCTTGGGAGCCAGAGGCGTTCTTTTTAGATTTTGAACCAGGGGGTCTCAAGGGGCGTTTCCCGCGATATGTAAAAGTAGTAAAAAATTACCGATATATTTTCGTTTCGTGGTTCAGTTTGTTTACATAGATATTTTATCTGACCCATGCGAAAAGTGGTTATTTTCAGCTAGTTATTATTAAATACGAGAAATAAATTATTAATAATATACAGGGTGGCCCAAAAGTACGTATACAGTACCGTACTGATCAGCTTATTGCATTTTATATAATTTCTTATTTTTATCCATCAGGTAGACTTAGTTTCTTTATTATTTGTTCTTAATATGTTTTTACTTACCTCTTAAGCTCAGAAGAGCCGAAGCAAATAAACTCATAAACTAGAATGTTATAGTTGATCAATACAGAGGTGTATGTCTACGATTGGACTACGTGAACGGATAGGAGTGCATTTTGAAAGAAAGAAACGAAAGTGTAAACATACATAACCGTATTTGACTTTACATAATCTATCCTAAACCGCGGTCACTAATCTAAGATAATGTAGGAAAAAATGCAAGAAAGTATTTAATAATAATAATAAATATGAACATATAAAATATATTTTGAAAGAAAAAAGTTCCCCTGGCAGAACTTGTTTACTCCAGACGCCGAAGCGTTAACCAGAGTTGGAGTGGGTCAGTGGGTCGGTGGGTCAAGTGGGTGGAGTTTTCTGAGTGGGACGTGGGTCAACAGCATGTGACCCACTGCGACCCATCACCCACCATGACCCGCTCTGCTCCCTGCATTGTAAACAGCATCTTCTAAACAGCATTTTTTTCACCCTCGACTCTAGAAACTGAAAACTAAAAAGAAGAAGAACATTGAAGAAGCAATTGAAGTTAAATTTATATCATGGCAGTCAAGGTGGTTCATATCAAGGACTGCCTAATATCAATATTAGGCAGTCGACTAATATCAATCGTTTTCGATTACTTTTAGAAATCAATCCTATATATAGAAAATGCCCCCCCCCCAACAAAAGGGAGTTTTAAAAAAATGATATTGAGATTAGGGCGTAACTATGTATATGCCAAATGACATTTCAGTTGACTTTGCAATTTGATCATGATGATCACAAATACATAGTTATATTCAATTTTTATAAAATAATTCATACATTATAGGTGATTCAAAAACAATCCAGTTGTTAGCTCCTCTAAAAGCTCTTAGGCTGTGTCTGAAAAGTCAAGAAGTAAGTCCTATTGCTATTATTACAATTGCAAATATGATCAATTTCCTGAAGTTCTGCAAGAGTGCCTGCAGTTCTTTCTTCAATAGAAACAAATGAAAAAAGAAGAAAAAAGAAGGCCTTGAAAGTAAAACGTAGACAAATTCACCAGTGCCCAGAAGAAGCTGTCTACAATGCACTGAGCAGAATGGGTTGGTGAGTCAGAATGGTTCGGTGGGTCAGCGTGGGTCAGAATGGATTGTTGGGTCAGAGTGGATCACGGTGGGTTGTGTGTCGCAGTGATTCATATCCTGTTGACCCACAACCCACTTAAAAATCTTAATCCAATTGACCCACTGACTCACTCCATCATTTCAGTAATTTTTACCGAAATCCAGAATATCAACATTTTCGATTACCTTCCAAAATTGGCCCTGTAGTGGCGAAACGGTCAGTGATTAGTGGTTGTGCCTATTAAATCCTTTTCTCAGAATCACAATATCTACAACATATCACAGTTTCAGTCATTTTTACCGAAATCCAGAATATCACTATCTTTGGTTACTATCAAGTGGCCTGGTTGTGGCCAAACGGTCAGTAATTATTGGTTGTACCCATTAGGACATTTTCTCAGAATCACAATATCTACAACATCTCACAGTTTCAGTAATTTTTACCGAAATCCAGAACATCACCATTTTGGCCTACTTTCAAAAAGTGGTTTCCTAGTGTCCAAACGGCCAGTCACTATTGGCTGTGCCCATTAAGACTTTCTCTCAGAATCACAATATCTACAACATATCACAGCTTCAGTCATTTTTACCGCATTCCAGGCCATCAATATTTTCAGTTCTTTTAAGAAAGCGGCCTGGTTGTGGCCAATGGTCAGTGATTAGTGGTTGTGCCTATTAAGAGCATCCCTCAGAATCAGCAATCTACAACATATCACAGTTTCAGTAATTTTTACCGAAATCCAGGACATCAACATTTTCGGTTACTTTCAAGAAAGTGGCCTGTAATGGCCAAACGGAAAGTGATTATTGTGTGTGCCCATTAATACCTTTTCTCGGAATCACAGGATCTACAACATATCACAGTTTCTGTCATTTCTATCGAAATCCAGAACATCACCATGTTCCGTTACTTTCAAGAAAGTGGCCCGGTAGTGGCCAAACGGTCAGTAATTATTGGTTGTGCTCATTAGGACATTTTCTCAGAATCACAATATCTACAACATATCACAGTTTCAGTCATTTTTACCGAAATCCGGAACATCAACCTTTTCGATTAGTTTCCAAAAAGTGGCCCTGTAGTGGCCAAACGGTCAGTAATTAGTTGTGCCTTTTCTCAGAATCACAAGATCTACAACATACCACAGTTTCATTTTTTCGAAATCCAGAACATCACCATCTTCGGTTACTTTCAAGAAAATGGCCTGGTTGTAGCCAAAGGACAGTGATTAGTTTGCGTGCCCATGGAGACCTTGCAAGATCTTCAACATATCACAGTTTCAGTCATTTTTACCTAAATCCAGAACATCACCATGTACCGTTACTTTAAAAAAAGTGACCCTGTTATGGACGAACGGTCAGTGATTAATGGGTGTGCCCATTCAGACCTTTTCTCGGAATGACAAGATCTACAACATATCACAGTTTCAGTCATTTCTATCGAAATCCAGAACATTACTATGTTTCGTTATTTTCAATAAAGTGGCCCGGTAGTGGCCAAGCGGTCAGTAATTATTGGTTGTGCCCATTAGGACATTTTCTCAGAATCACAATATCTACAACATATCACAGTTTCAGTCATTTTTACCGAAATCCAGAAAATCAACATTTTCGATTACTTTCTAAAAAGTGGCCCTGTAGTGTCCAAACGGTCATTAATTAGTGTTTGTGCCCTTTTCTCAGAATCACAAGATCTACAACATATCAGTTTCATTTCTTTCGAAATCCAGAACATCACCATCTTCGCTTACTTTCAAGAGAATGGCCTGGTTGTGGCCAAAGGTCAGTGGTTAGTTTGTGTGCCCATGGAGACCTTTTCGTGGAATCACAAGATCTACAACATATCACAGTTTCAGTCATTTCTACCGAAATCCAGAACATCAACATTTTCGATTACTTTCCAAATAGTGGCCTGGTTGTGGCAAAACGGTCAGTGTTTAGTAGTTGTGCCCTTTTCTCAGAATCACAAGATCTACAACATATACTTTCAGTCATTTTACCGAAATCCAGAACCTCACCATCTTCGATTACTTTCGAGAAAGTGGCCTGGTTGTGGCCAAACGGTCAGATATTAGTGGGTGTGCCCATTCAGACCTTTTCTCGGAATCACAAGATCCACAACATATTACAGTTTCAGTCATTTCTATCGAAATTCAGAACATCACCATGTTCCGTTTCTTTCAATAAAGTGGCCCGGTAGTGGCCAAGCGGTCAGTAATTATTGGTTGTGCCCATTAGGACATGTTCTCAGAATCACAATTTCTACAACATATCACAGTTTCAGTCATTTTTACCGAAATCCAGAACATCACCATTTTCCGTTACTTTCAAAAAAGTGCCCTCGTAGTGCGCAAACGGCCAGTGATTATTGGCTGTGTCCATTAAGACTTTTTCTCAGAATCACAATGGATACAAAATATCGCAGTTTCAGTCAATTTTACCGAATTCCAGGCCATCAATGTTTTCGGTTATTTTCAAGAAAGTGGCCTGGCTGTGGCCAAAGCTCAGTGATTAATGGTTGTGCCTATTAAGACCTTTTCTCAGAAACACCACATCTACAACATATCACAGTTTCAGTCATTTTTTTTTTACCGAAATCCAGAACATCACCATGTTCAGTTACTTTAAAAAAGAAGTGGTCCTGTAATGGTCAAACTGTCAGTAATTATTGGTTGTGCCCATTAGGACATTTTGTCAGAACCACAATATCTACAACATATCACAGTTTTAGTCATTTTTACCGAAATCCAGAACATCAACATTTTCGATTACTTTCCAAAAAGTAGCCCTTTAGTGGCCAAACGGTCAGTGTTTAGTAGTTGTGCCGTTTTCTCAGAATCACAAGATCTACAACATATCACAGTTTCACTCATTTTTACCTAAATCCAGAACATCACCATTATTATTATTATTATTATTATTATTATTATTATTATTATTATTATTATTATTATTATAAAAATTTGGTTTACAACTAGGGTCCCATCTCTTTATCTTGTATGAGAGGCCAGCTAGTTAGCTAAGCCATTGGTGTTTCTTATTCTGTGTTTCTTTCTCTTTCTGTGTCGTGTGGATGTTTGTTTTGGGGTTGTTAGGCTTTTATATTAAACCTTTACATTATATAATCTTTTTCTTTTTTACGAGATTTTCTTTTGCAAAAAGGAAAGAAACTGCTTTCCTCTTATGTCTGTTTCTTACCATTCACCTTGTTTGAACTGCTTAGGTAAGATGATTTTGTAACTTTTATGTCACCCATTGCTATCACGATAATAAAATGGCAAGTCTTAACAATTTATTTTATTCTCTTATTTGCAGTTTCCCACACTGATATATTTGTAACAAAATTGAGGTTTGGTCCAACGCCTTTAGAATTCGCAACCAACCCAACCGCTGAGCTTTTTGGGTTGCGTGCTATTGCAGGAAAGGGAGAATTGCAGGTGGTAATGCACTTTTGGAGTCGTGTATACGATGCAAAAACTGAGTAATTATGACTTCGTCACAGATATATTCACTTACATACGTCAATTAATATTTCTCTGATACAGTGCACTCTTACTTTCTATAGTGGCAGGAAAATGGCCCGCTTTTGTAAACGAACACACTAAGCACGTGGGTATAGGCGCAATGTCCGTGCAAAGAAATATAGGTAAAACTAGAAAAAAATAGGGAAAGCGAGGGGAAATGATAAACCGCCCTTCAACTTAAAAAAAACTAAAAATAACTAAATTTAGAGCTACGAAAGACGCGAGACGAATTTTATTGAAAATATTGTTTTTCCTTAGTGATTAGTTCTTCTAACTATGAACATTAATTAAAGTGAAAACAAGTAGCTATCTCCGAGTTTCGCAAACTAGTTGAAAAGAAAATATTGGATAAAATTTAATAATAAAGAAGGCATTTATGATAATTAAAACAAACTAAATTCTTGGCACGACAGTCCTTTGGTTCCTACCAGCGGCGTTACGTTCAAAGTGGGGATGTGTAGTCAACGCATCAACACCCGAAGTCCTTATGCCGGCTTTCTAGACTGGAGTCCGCTACCTCTTACTTAAGATAACTCCCCCACGATGCTGGGTCAACATCGAAATTGTTGAGTGCCTCTCCGGAAATTGAACCCATGACCACGGGCACCGAAGGCAGGCTTTCAGTCTTCTATAGACAAAAAGGTATAGTTACCCACATTATCTAATACAGAAATAAGTTCTGATTCTCTAATAGCTGCTGATGGTGATAGTCAAGGTTCACCGAAGCATGAACCCAAACCCAAACTGAGATATTGATGTCACTGGAACGCCTGAAAAGTCATTGTGGGTAAGTGAATTGCCCCGTATGTCCGGAATTGTCAGGATGAAGGGCGATGGTGATGTGAAATGCGGCGCTGTCAGAGGTACTACTTATGATAATTGGATTTATAATCCATGTTGGCATAAACCCTCTTCAAGAACATAACTGTTAATCTTAGCTTTGAAAATGTTACATAAGAAGTTTTATTGCTATTATTAGGTTGCATTAGGAATTATCGGATTTATTTTAACGCTTAATTTTTACATCTCTTCTAATTTACGAATATTTAAATCGCAATTATACCCTTAAGGTCAATTAGTGATATTTTAAATCATGAAATGAAATGAAATCTTTAAGTTTAACGTCCCGCGGTTATGCCGGTTAGGCAAAAGGAGACGGTGATAATGAGAAATGAGTGAAATGGTGGAATGAAGGAAGTGGGAGGAAACGGGAGAACCCCGAGAATACCCACGAGCACGATGTTTGTCCACCACAAAGTCCACACGGCGCGTGCTGTGATCGAACCAGGGACCCCAATCACCGGAGGTGAACGCTCTACCACGGAGCCACCGCACCCTTCATTTTAAATCATTTCGAACCAACTTTATATACGGTTAGTCTTACTATATTTGAATAATTGAGACCAGAAGCAGTCTACACGCTAAGTCCAAAAGAATCTTGGCCGACCTCCTGATAAACCACGTCTTTCAGAAAGGTGAATTGTGGCAATCCGATACCCACATGAGGAAATCTTCGGTTCAGTGTGAAAGCTTCCATAAGAACCAGCACTCTAATCAGTGAAATATGCTTTGCTAATTTTTATTCAATGTGAAAGTACCTAACTTTATTGCTTAAAAAATGGCATTTATTTCAAACAAGTCGCCATTACAGGTTTCGTATTTAAACACAACACTCATGAAAAGTCATGTTAAAGCGCGACTTGCCCCTGAAAAAGAATATATATCTGTTTTTAGTTTCTCGTGTTCCCCAAAGTACACCCGGACTTAGTGCAAGTGCCTTCCGCTCGCACTACCTAGGTACAAACGAATACGATCTTGGTACTAGCACTTGTTTCGGTTTCCAGATCTCAAATATTTATCTTTCAGCCTGATTCTATGTATGAATCCGAAATTTCAAATCTAGATAAGGGGCACCAAAATTCATAGTTTATTCTCGGTGCTCATATTGTGATTTATTAAATAATTATTAAATCTAATTGTAAGTTATACATTTGATATTTTGAGCAGACTGAGCAAGATAAATATACGTAAAAACTAGTCAATACTTATCTTAACTGTTTATGTTTTCTTAACTGTCAATGAAATAGGTGTATTGAGGAATTTTAAATATTCGTGTTTTGTACTCCGGTTTCAAATATAAATATGTATGTATTTCATCTCGGTCCTGCAACCGGGTGGACCTAAATTCGACATTCGAACTCTCATCCGGATCAAATCAGATTATTTTTTAGTTAAGCAAGCATTTAATCTTTAGTGTAGATTGAAGGAGACAAATAGACTTGCCAGTATTCTTCTTAATTTTCTGTTTTCTTCTTCACTGTCAGGACTTCGTGAAATTTCTTTCGGCGAATTTTTGATATTCAAGTTTATCACAATTTGGGTGGGATGTGGGTTTGGATAAGAATCAAGATCTGAGATCCGAATTTCGAACCCAGATCCGAATTTCGAATCCAGATCCGAGATTCGAGATCCGGATCCAGATCCGAAATCCGAGATTCGGATCCAGATCCGAGATTCGAAATCCGGACCTAGATCCGGATCTTCGAATCCGACTAGATCCGGATCCGGCCATCCCTAATATATATAACGTTACCCTCGCGTTCCCCCTCAGTTTTACCAGTACTATATATGAGAATTAACATTTCCCTTTATAGTTATTATGGACATAACAAAATGGATACTCAGAACAGTTTTGGTTTTCAAACACTAATGCCAAGAAGCAAGCATATCTCCATGAAACAAGCATATCGTTTTGTTTATTTCTTTCTTTCTTGACTCTTTGGTCTAGTCGATCGCCTGAAGGCAAAACATCACACAGCAAACAAGCTACTTCGACACGTGCCAACGACAGAACGAAAGTCTTGATTTTAGTACTGAAACTACACTCAACTCAAGCAAAAAAAAAAAAAAAAAAGCAAAATGCCCGCACGCTTCTGTGCCTTGTAACATTGTGTTAAAAAAAACAGACACAAGGTCAGCTGTCAGACACCTGATAAGACTTTTATACAAATCGTCGTTGTTTCAAGCCTCTTTATTCCTTCCAGATTCGCGAAAGCCCACAGAGATTGTATTAGAAAGTTAAAATATATCTTTATCATTCAGATCATTTATTATTATTATTATTATTATTATTATTATTGTTATTATTATTATTATTATTATTATTATTATTATTATTATTATTATTATTATTATTATTAATAGTAGTAGTAGTAGTAGTAGTAGTAGTAGTAGTAGTAGAATTACCACATAATATTTTTCGTTAGTCCTTACAGCAATTAATACTTAGCAGCAGAGGTAAAAATGCTTGGGAATGCAGGGGACGCCGTCCCCCACCTCCAAAAAATGTGTACGGCGTCCCCCCAGTTCCTAAGAAATTACAATGGGCAAAGATAGGCATGGGGGACGGCGTGATGTCATGCCGCTACCTACCGTTCCCCTACCTTTTCAGATTCACTTTATCTTTGCTTAGCAGAAAATCGATACAAGAGTTAGTAGGACAGCCACTCTTTATTGATAAAAATTGTAATTTGGCGTTATTAAAACAATATTTCTGTGTCTAGAGGTAGAAGAAAGGGGACCATGGATGTTACTATTGCCACGTACAAAAATGAAACCTGTATTCAACACTGACTACGTATAATTCAAGGATTTTTTTTAAAAAAAGCAAAATGCTTACACCTTTTCAAAAGTAAAATTAAAATAATTACTAAGAAATACATTCATTGAAAAACTCAGGGGTGGCAAGTCCACCGTTTTAAATCCGCTGCAGAGCGTTCGAGTCCAAATTCAAGTAAAGTTAACGCATGGAAGACCCAGGTTCGATTCCCGGTGGGAGTTCATGTGATTCGGATTCGACGTTAATTAGTAGGTCCACGTTTTATATAGCTTCGCTGCTGAAAGGGACGTTAAGCTCAAAATCAACTCAAGAAAAGTTAAAACAATGAGAATGTTTTCTACTGTTTTGTCGTATGCAATTCTATGTTAAATAAAACTACATACACTATTTGATAATGGAAGCATCGTCAGAAATACAGTATCCAATAAATAAAACTTTTCACGGAGGGTTTATCTGAAGATACATACAAATATTGAAAATAGTTTAAAAAGGTGCATAATGCGGAAATACTATTTTATAGCGTATGAACTTAAGGCTTCTAGAACAGCAAGTTCTGACCAGATATTAACACCGCAGAACCAGAATATGATCAAGGGATGGACTAAACCAGCGTTTCCCAACCGGCGTGCCGCGGCACAGTGGTGTGCCGCAAATGGGTCGCTGGTGTGCCGCGAGGAAATCGGAACAAAATTATTAATTCTATAGCAATCAAATTGCAAGACATACAGAAAAAGGTATATTTGTATTTCAAATTACTACTATGAATCTAAAATTTAAAGTTTCATACTGTGTTACTTTTCTGTAGAACATTTTTCTGTACATTTCTAATTTTGAAAAAAAAGTATTTGTTATCATTGTTATGACCATTATTGCTTCTTTATTGTTGCAGACTATTTCGTAACTTGAAATTTTAAAATATTATTCAATCCTTCCGGCAAAGTAAACATGCATACGAATTACCTATATTTGTGTTTTAAAAGTAAAAGAGATTCGTTTGTTCGTTCGTTATTTAGTGATCCTCCTTCTTAATGAAAGGTTGGATACAGTTTTCGAGAAAAAAAGTGTATTTTTAACAACTTGAGCCCTATATCTGATTGTAATTGTTTTCTATTTTTAAATTAAAATGAAAAATAAGCATAATGATTTACCACGGGGGAAAAAACAGTGGTCTAGCTTTCTTCTCTGTGAGAAGGATGTCAGTAATCAGAAAAAAATACTACAGTATTTTATATTTTCAAATAATAATAATAATAATAATAATAATAATAATAATAATAATAATAATAATAATAATAATAATAATATGTGTGCCGCGAGAATTCAAGTTACCCTGAAGTGTGCCGCAAGTTGAAAAAGGTTGGGAAACGCTGGACTAAACCATAGTTTCCAACTTTACCCAGTGTAAATAAAGTAGGATTGAAACCCACTCTATCCAGTGTACACCTGAGCGTCATGGGGGGGCTGTATCCCTATCCCCTATAAAATTCCTCTTGGATCCGCGCCTATTGAAACCAATTCATATTTCATAACTTCATACACGACACGATCAAGCACTGAATCTATTGAAATCTTACTACATAAAATAATTATCGAGTGTCTACACTTTTTCTATTAAAGCTCATAGTATATTCTATCATAATATAAATTGTCACTCATGTAGTGTATGCTAATATAACTAGGGATGCGCACGAGACAACATTTGTGGCTGTCTCGTCTCGAAAATGTGCTGTAAAAGTGATGTCTCGACTCGAAAAATGTATATTTCTCTATTGGAAGTGCCATGTCTCGACTCGAATTTTGTCAGGAAAATCCTGTCTCGATTCGTCTCGTGCGCATCCCTAAGTGTAACTCATGACAAAAATGTTTTGTTTTAAAACAAAATTAAACGGTTGAAGTGGACTCTGCCGAGTAGAAGACATCCAATTTATTAAACCGCCTCGCAACTCACTTTGCAGCACACTTAGGTTACACTCTTCACCTTTTTCCCATGCTATCTAAAGTATCGGCTCATCTTAAATTCGCATAGCCGATTCGGGTTTTCTAACAAGAATTATTATGTTGCAACTTAATTTGGATGTGAAATCCTGACTTAAAAGCAATTAAGAACTTTTATACATGAAATAAACGAATACGTGTTTCTTATTTTCTGCGGAGAAAACGGTTTTAAGGGGCAAGAGACCCCACCCACAATTTTGAAAGTTCACGCCCCAAAGGCAAAAACCAAGGAAACCGAAGTAAACGAAATTTTACACACATATTGCAGATATAAAATGAGGGAACACGTGTTTCGTATTTTCCTGAAAAAAAACGGTTAGGTGGGGACCGGATCCCTCCAAAAGTTTCATCACAAAATATCGAAAGTGATAGTAGCAATATGACAAATGTGTGTAAAGGACACAAAGAATTGCAACGAAACTTTGTGTATGAACAACATACCAAAAAATAAAGGCACACGGTTTTTTTTATTTTGTGCTGAGAAACGATTTCAGGGGGCAAAAGCTATCACCCAAAATTTTGAAAGTTAAGGCCCGGAAGGCCAAAGGAAGTGAACTGAACTGAATGAAATTGTGCACAGATATTGTCGACATAAAATGAGGGAATACGTTTTTCTCATTTTCCTGAGAAAAAAAAGAAAACCGTTTAGGTGGGACACACACACCTCCAGAACTTTGATCATGAAATATCAAAACTGCTAATAACAGAAGTGTTTGAAGGACATGACGAATTGGAACGACACATTGTGTAGGGACAATACGCAAAAAATAAACGAATACGATTTTTCTTTTATTTTCTGCGGAAAAACGGTTTTAGGGGGCAAAAGCCCCCATCCCAAATTTTGAAATTTGAGGCCCAAAATGCAAGAAGAAGTGCACCGAATTAAATGAAATTGTGCGCAGATATTGTAGACGAAAAACGAGATAATTGGGTTTCGTATTTTCCTGGGAAAAGCGGTTGAGTGAGGCACGGACCTTCTAAACCGTTGATTACGGAATATCAAAAGTGCAAATAAGCATACGCAAAAGTTCCTAAAGAATATGGAGAATTGGAACGAAACTTCGTAAAGGGACTATTTGCAAAACAGTATATGAAACGTGTTTTAACTTTTGCGGAAAAACAGTGTTGAGGCCTAGGTCCCATCCAAAAAAAAAGGAAATATTACCGTAATAGCTCAGAAAGGAGTGGACCCAAGCAAATCAAATTGTGTGTAGACATTATATGTAAAATAAGGGCTCTCGTGTTTCTCAAGTGTTCCTGTCCGTTTTGCTTCAAATTTGGCATACCAATAGCAAACTGGAAATAAATCGACACGTGTTTTTCTTTATACTGAAAAAACATTGTAAGGATTAAAGGTTCCTCCTGAAATACTATAAAATACGCTATACTGTTTGTGTTTGCTGTTACTTGATCTGCCAAATTTGAAGAAATCGGATGGAGACACGACACTTGTGAAACACGAGAGGCCATATTTTACATATCCAATATCTACATACAATTGCTTTCGCTTCGGTCCACTTCTCCCGCAACTCAACGCCTCGGTTCACTCACAATTTTTTTTTCTTTCAGGTAAATACGAAACACGTATTCCACCTTACCTCTACAATATTAGTGGACATTTCATTCACTTCGGTCCACTTCTTCTTGTCTTTTGGGGTCAAATTCCAAAATTGTAGACGGGGGCTTTTGCCAACCAAAACCGTTTTTAACCAAAATTAAAAAATGTATTAGTTTATTTTTTGCGTATTGCCCATACACGCAGAACTCCTCCGTGGCTAAGCGGTTAGAGTACGCGCCTTTTGCGTGGGAGACCCGGGTTCGATTCCCGGCGGGAGCTCATGTGGTTCGGATTCCACGTTAATCAGTAGGTCAACGTCTCATATAGCCTCGCTGCTGAAAGGGACGCTAAACTAAAATCAACTCAACCCATACACGCAGTTTGATGCAATTCTTCATGTCCGTTACACACATCTGATATACTCTTACTAGATATTTTGATATTTCGTGATGAAGGGTTTGGAGGGGTCCATACTCCACCTGGCCGTTTTTTCCAGGAAAATAAGGAAACTTATTCACTAATTTTTGTCTACAATATCTGTCCAAATTTCATTCACTTCAGTTCACTTCTTCTTACCTTTCGCGCGTCAACTTTCAAAATTTTGGTTTTGGGTTCTTTTGCCCCTAAAACCGTCTTTCCGCAAAAAGAAAAACATATTCTTTATTTTTTTGTCCACACAGAAAGTTTTGTTGCAATTCTTCATGTCTTTTACACATATCTAACATATTGTTACTAGCATTTTTCATTTTTTGTGATCAAAGCTTTGGAGGGGTCGGTGCCTCACCCAACGATTTCTAAAGGAAAATACGAAACCCGTATTCACTCACTTTATGTCTACAATATCTGTGCACAAATTCACTCCCTTCGGTTCACTTCTTTTTGCCTTTCGGGAGTCAACATTCAAAATTTTGTTTGGGAGGTTTTGCCCCCCAAAAACCGTTTTCCCGCAGAACATAAAAAAACCCGTATTCATTTATTTTCTGCGTATTGTCCATACACAAAGTTATGTTGCAATTCTTTATTTCCTTTACACACATCTGACATACTGTTATTATTACTTTTGATTTTTCGGGATCAAAGGTTTGGAGGGGTCTGTGCACCACCCTACTGTTTTCCCCAGGAAAGTACGAAACTCGTACCCTCATTTCACGTCTGCAATATCTGTGCACAATTTCATTCACTTCGGCTCACTTGCCTTTCGGACGTCAACTTTCAAAATTTCGGGTGGTGGCTTTTGCCCCTGAAACCGTTTTTCCGCAGAACAAAAAAAGTATTCATTTTTCTGCGTATTGTTAATACACAAAGTTATGTTGGAATTCTTCAAGTTGTTTGCACACATCTGACATACTGTTGGTAGCACTTTTAATATTTCGTGATCACAGGTTTGGAGGGGTCCATGCAGCACCCAACACTGTTTTCCAGGAAAATAGAAAACCTTATTCCCTCATTTTACGTCTACAATATCTGTGTAGAAATTCATTCACTTCGGTTCACTTCTTTTTGCCTTTCGGGCGTCAATTTTCAAAATTTTGTGTGGGAGCTTTTGCCCCTAATACCATTTTTCAACAGAACATAAAAAAACCCGTATTGCTTTATTTCTGGCGTATTATCCATACAAAAAGTTTCATTGCAATTCTTCATGTCCCTTATACACTTTCTACATACTGTTATTAGAATTTTAATTTTTTGTGATCAAAGGTTTGGAGGGGTCCGTGCCCTACATGACTATTTTCTCCAGGAAAATATGAAACCCGTATCCTTATTTTATGTCTACAATATATGTTCACATTTGCACTCACTTCGATTCACTTCTGTTTGCCTTTCGAGTTCAACTTTCAAAATTTAGGGTGGGAGCTTTTGCCCCCTAAAACCGTTTTCCCGCAGAACTTAGAAAAACCCGTATTCGTTTACTTTTTGCGTATTGTCCATACACAAAGTTATGTTGCAATTTTTCATGTCCTTGACACACATCTGACATACTAGCACTTTTGATATTTTGTGATCAAACGTTAGGGAGAGTCCGTGCCAACCCACTCCTTTTTTCCAGGAAAATAGCAAACCCATATTCCCTCATTTTATGTCTACAATGTCCGTGCACAATTTGATTCACTTCGGTTCACTTCTTTTTGCCTTCCCGGCGTCAACTTTCATAATTTTGTGTGAGAGCTTTTGCCCCTAAAACCGTTTTTCCGCAGAAAAACCCTTCTCCATTTTTTTTTCTGCGTATTGCCCGTACATAAAGTTTCATTGGAATTCTTCATGTCCTTTACATAAATCTGATATACTGTTACTAGCACTGTTGATATTTCCTGAGCAAATGTTTGGAGTGGTCCGTGCCTCACCTAACAGTTTTTTCAGGAAATACGGAACTAGAATTCCCACATTTTATTTTCACAATATGTGTGCAAAATTTCATTCTCTTCGGTTCACTTCTTCTTGCTTTTTCGGAGTCAAATTTCAAACTTTTGGGGTGGGTTCATTTGCCCCCCTAAAACCGTTTTCCTGCAGAACATTAAGAAAACATATTCTTTCATTTTTTGCGTATTGTTCATACACAAAGTTTCGTTGCAATTCTTCATGTCCTATACACACATTTGACATATTGTTACAAGACCTTTTATTTTTCGTGGTCAAATGTTTGGAGGGGTCCGTGCCCCACGCGGCCGTTTTTTCCAGGGAAATACGACATTCGTATCCTCATTTTACGTATTCAATATCTGTGAAAATTTTTATTCACTTCGGTCTACTTCTGCTTTTCAGGGGCCGCCGTGGCTCAGTGGTAGAGCATTCACCTCTGGTGCTTGGGGTCCCGGGTTCGGTCCCAGCCCCCGCCAAGTGAACTTTGTGGTGGACAAACACCGTGTGCGTGGGTTTTCTAGGGGTTCTCCGTTTCCTCCCACTTTCTTCATTCCACCATTTCATTAATTACTCATCATCAACGTCTGTCTCCTTTAGCCTAACCGGCATAACCGTGAGACGTAAAACTTAAAGCTTTCATTTTTCTTCTGCCTTTCGGGCGTCAACTTCCAAAATTTTGTGTGGGAATTTTTCCCTCTAAAACCGTTTTTCCGCGGAAAATAAAAAAAACAATATTCATTTATTTTTTTGTCCACACATAAAGTTTCGTTGCAATTCTTCATGTCCTTTACACACATCTCAGATACGGTTACTAGCACTTTTGATATTTCGTGATCAAAGGTTTGGAGGGGTTAGTGCCCCACCGAACCGTTACTTCCAGAAAAATACTAAAACCGTATTCCCCCATTTTATATCTACAATATCTGTGCACAATTTCATTCACTTCGGTTCACTTCCTTTTGCCTTTCGGGCATCAACTTTCAAAATTTTGGGTTTGAGCTTTTTTCCCGTAAAACTGTTTTTTTCACAGAAAATTTAAATAAATATTTTCCTTTATTTTTTGCGTATTGTCCATAGACGCAGTTTGATTAAATTCTTCATGTCCTTTACACACTTCTGACATGCTGTTACCAGCACATTTGATTTTCCGTGCCACGTTCCGTGCCCCACCTAACCGTTTTTCGAGGAAAATACGAAACTCGTATTCTCATGTTACGTTTGCAATATCTGCGCTTAATTTCGTTCACTTCGGTTCACTTATTGCCTTTCGGACATCAAGTTTCAAAATTTTGGGTGGGAGCTTTTGCCCCTAAATCCGTTTTTCCGCAGAAAATTTAAAAAGGATGTATTCCTTTAGTTTGTGAGTATTTTCAATACAAAATGTTCCATTGCAATTATTCATGTCTTTTACACACTTCTGACATACTGTTACTAGCAGTTTTGATATTTCGTGATAAAAGGTTTGGAGGGGTCCGTGCCCCACCCAACTGTTTTTTCCAGGAAAATACGAAACTCCTATTCCCTCCTTTTACGTCTACAATATCTGTGCACAATTTTATTGACTTTAGTTCAGTTGTTCTTGCCTTTCGGGTGTCAACTTTCACAATATAGAGTGGGGCTTTTATATTAAAACTTACGTAACTTTATGTAACTTTTTCTTTTTTATGAGATTCTTTTTTGGGAGGTGAGGAGAGAAATGTTTTCCTCTGATATGTGTCTTTTGCCATTCATTTTTTTTGAACTGCTTAAGTAAGATCATTTTGTAACTTTTGATGTCATCCATCTCCGTCATGATAATATTATTGTCATTTTTAACAATTTGTTTTATTCCCTTATTTGCAGTCTGCCACACTGATATATTTATTACAAAATTGAGGTTTGGTCCAGCGCCTTTCGAATTCACAACCAACCCAACCGCCGAGCTTTTTGGGTTGCCTGCTATTGCAGGAAAACGAGAATTGCAGGTGGTAATGCACTTTTGGAGTCGTGTATACAAGGGACACTTCTGGATGGTACGGGTTTGCCGAAAATTTCCCTATCGGTGTACCATCCAGAAGTGTCCCTTACTGTACAAGGGGCTTGGTAAAATTGACAGTTCTTTGAATATTAGTGCCAAAATATACCCCACAGCAAATTGTATTGTTAAATATTTGTACGAAATAGAACGTTACGTATACAGATTTTTATCGTGTTCTAAAAATATATAGAAATAAAATATTTATATACAAAGCACCTCAAACAAAGAAATTGTAAGAACATTAGCGCTTATCTCGTTTTGTAGTTAATTTATCTTTGTAATCTGTATCTAGGACTGGGTAATAGAGCTCATGGCGAGCAGGTAGAGTGATTACACAGCAGTTTACAAAATATTTACAATAAATTCGGGACACAGTGATAAGCGCAGTTAATAATGTTAGAGATACTAGGATGGTAGATATTTTATTGTACAAAAAAAAATGAAACTATTAATTTATGGTCCATGATTGTGTCCC
This sequence comes from Thermobia domestica, assembly GCF_964235325.1. NCBI lineage: Eukaryota > Metazoa > Arthropoda > Insecta > Zygentoma > Lepismatidae > Thermobia > Thermobia domestica. The sequence goes on along the minus strand of NC_137456.1, from coordinate 243,290,666 downwards.
GTGGATTAAAAGAGACAAACGATAAATGCAAGTCAATGATTATGGGAGAATTTGGTGGAATGAGAATGTAGGAGTACCCGGAGAAACTCAAGGAAACGATGTTATCCACCACAAACGCACTTGACTGGGAAGCGAACCAGTACCCCTTGCATCAGAGGTGAGCGTTCTATTACTGAGCTACCGTGCTTCCTTGATCGTTCGAGAATCTACAATATTTCTATATTTACTGCAGTCATTCTTAATTTTCTAATTCTGGAGAGCCCCCAAATATTTATATATAATTACCGAAAGCTATGATTAAAATGAACAAAAATGTCAAACTCTGAGTGTAAAAACGCCCCGACAATATTGCCCATGACATGGGAGATGGATACTTTATTCTCTTAGTCCAATGCATTGTTATATATCTTTGTAACCGTTAATCATTATTAATAACCTTCCATTCGTTAGTTAATTCTCGATATAATTTAACCGAACTCATTCTCAATATCACTTAATCGAAGACAAAAGAATTTCCATTTGTCACTTTCAGTCCCACCTTTTCTCGTTGTCCCTTGCCACTAAGATGACGTCACAGCCACGACAACACTCAAGGCCACAAGCGCATGCAATCACCTTGTAGTCTTTCCACCATGAGTTTTCCTATGACATGTGATTGACCTTACACGTACCAATGGAAACAATTTGTCCCAAATTTATTAAGGGTAACTACAGTTGCATTTCAAAGGAGTTAAGTGTAGAGTTGTCCCTCCGTTTTCTATAAAAATTAAGAAAAAATTACAGGAGAAATGAGGTAAGAAATTATGATTTGGAGTTCTTATGTGATGTTTAGGTGTATAAGTTTGGCAGTAAAGTTATGTTTAATACGAGAAAAGATATGTAGAAGTGGATACTACTTGCAAGACTCGGAATGGTTCGATGATTCAGCAGCATGGTAGTCTTATAGGATGGCGAATCGTTGTGTTGAATGTGATATTTTCGGAGTAAGTTTTACAAAATTATTGAAGAATAATGAAAAGAATCTATTAATTTTTATGAGAACCACGGATTATTGAACTTAAGTGATAACTGAAGCCTCTATGAGAACCAGGTCTAATTACAGTTTTAGTCTAATTAAAGTTTTACCGGGTAACCTAACTTAACCAAACCTAAACTAAACTAACCCACCTAACCTAACAATTTTTAATGTTTTAATTACTATTTTTTGTGGGTTTGAAACTGGAAGGGTACCTCTAAAGGTAACATCTGTTAAAAGACTGGTTTCGTGAAGCAAAATATGTTTCCTTAGGAGATTAAGAATTAAAGTAGTATTGTTGGTGAGGATTGACACTGGGAAGGCAAATGCGATATGTAAAATTAAATAAATAGTTAAAAAATACCTTCGCATGCTTTTTCAATTCACAGCATCAGTAGTAATAATAAAATTTAATTTTGTGAAGCGTAAATTTAATACGTAATTCTAGCATCAAATGTCTCTTTAGCATTAATTAGGAAAAATAAATTAAAATTGAATTTCACAAAGCCGAAATAAATGTGTCATATGTAACTCTACAGTATCTCCAGAGGTTTCTCGGGGATTAATTGGGAGGGAAAATGAAATTAAAATTGGATTTTATTAGCTCCAAATTTTTCTTTGGCATTAATTGGCAGTAAGAATAAAATGTTTTAGTTGTTTATAATCGAACAAAACATTCGTCTTGAATACACAAACAAAAGAGAAAGGAAGAGCCATAAAAGGCAAATATTTCGAAATAAAATATAACTAACATTTAATGTAATCTCCAGGAGTTTACATTTAACTGGATGTTGCTGGAAATGATTCCAGAGTTCCATTATATGTGTTTGAAGGATTTCTTCGCTGCGGTCTCGTTGACCATCTACCCATTCCCGAATCGTTAAAACCCTGCGATGTTCGTTGGGGATATAATCTGGAGGTAGCCAATCTACACGTACTGTATTAGTTGCTGATTATCTTCTAACTACGCTGCAGTTCGCCTTCCGTCTTGTAGTCCAGGAACTTTAGCATTTTTTTTCGGAAAAATTAGAAGCCAAGGTTTTTCTTCACAAAAACGTTCATTAGGTCATTCTAAATGACATATCAAAAGCCCCCGACTTTCTGCTGTACGCTTCCCCTTTTTTCGGGGGGTGGAAGTGGGGGAGGAAAACGCAATTTAAAATACAATCAAATTCAGCTTATTTGCATGTTAACCTAAATATTCCGAATAAGAAAACAAATTTTACCAGGAACGCTTAGAACATGTGCTCCTAAATGTTTCACAGGAAGTCCCAAAAAATATTGGGCCGGGTTTCGGAAATATGACGTCATCAAAATGGCCGACACTAGAATTTGTAGTGTTTTGTGGGAATGGTTATAACTTTCCGCAGAATAGTGGTAAAACCGTCGTTTTTGTTTCAGATTGAAGATAAATAATTACCAAATGTACGGAATGAAACGTGGTTCTGTATCGTTAATTTCTTTCGAGATACAATAACAAAAAAAAACTTGTTTTTGAGTACCTGGTTTTAAGTGTAAATGCAAATAACTCAGTAATCATAAAATATTTCCAAATATATCTTCAACCAATGGTTGTAGGGCATTATAAAACCTTTCCACCGGTACCTGTACCTGCATTTTTTTTGTATTTTGAAATGTAAGGAAGGTATGTTGTTTTATTTAATAGACCGACTCTTGTAAAGACAATATAAGCCTACTTTTTTTTTAAATAAAAATGAAAAAAATTGGATATAAGATTCAATATCGCATTAGAATCCGTAAGTCACATACACTCTAGACACAGATACAAAAATGAGGATTTACAACGTTCGGAGATATATTCTTATCGTTTATAGAATGAGAAATGTAAAATTCAGAGTAATAATGAATAAGAAAGGTAAGCTATTCAACTTACCTGAAATGGTTTACTTATTGAGTTACTTTGCTGATTGATAAATAATAATTGTAATTATAGCATGTCCACCCGGTTTGGGACATGCTATAATTACAATTATTATTTATCAATCAGCAAAGGAACTCAATAAGTATTCGGCCTCTATTTCTTCGGCGTCCATGAATATTTCACGTTCAGATATTCCTTCCGTTGGAGAACATTCAAACAGGATTGTCCGTGACAATTTGCACAAGCAAGAGAACAGAACAGACCCAACTTTCGACATCCACACACATTGCCGCATCCTTTAAATCATGAACAGAAAATCATTTTAAAGGGATGGTGGAGCAGTTGGGTGCATTGATCGAATTGGTACTAACAAATTGTCTTTCATAACCCAACCCCACTCCTCAGGATTTAGTTGGTTTCCAAGCCATGTTTGTACGTGGTAATAAACCCGAAACAAATGTTGTGCTTCAGCTAAAGTCGGTGGTATGGCTTTTAAATCGACAGACTTATTTCTCTTCACGGATTTGGTGAAATAATGGTAACGCTAATCATTAGTGAAATGTCATTTGTAGATGCACCATCTAATCCCCCTAAAAAAGTGTATGCCATTTTCAGTTGTTTCTGAATGGGAAACATTACTTCGATTAAAAATTTCTACGACATGTTTTAAATCTGGACGTTTTTGTAATAATTTCAAATAAGCTGATTTCCCCTTCTGAAAAATGGCGGATGTTCCATCACAGCCTAAAAAAGCATGTAGAAATAAAATGTGATTTTTGAATACACCTTCTAAACTCCTTGATGAGTAAATCTTCTGGTCTGTCTTTCCTTTTCCTGGCTTCAAGAAAAAAAAATTCTAAATTCGGCGGAGATCGAGCTGTTATGATTACTAACAAATGAATATCCTCATCAACAATAACTGTAGAATTATAATTAATTTTTGATGTCGTGAGTGCGGTTTCTACAATGAGGACATCAGCATCATTCTCTGCTTGTTTGACATCAATATTGACAGCCTTGAATTTATCAGTGAGCAAACCAATCAACCTACATTTGTTGTTTGCATTGGCGAAAAAGTTTTCTTGGCTCGTAGTCGCAACCATGTTTCCATCAAATATAATTGTTTTTGATGCGGCTTTCGAGCACCGTCGAAGTTGCTCCATGCCTTTTACATTTTTCTGAGGATTACCATACACATCAAATACGATGACAGTGTTTTGACCGAAGTGTTTTTCCACATATGCCACATATTTATCACAAATATCCATGAAAGAATCGTTTTGACGCCACACCACTCGATGAAGAAGGAACCCTCCATCAACGACGTAGTTTCCGAGATCAGGATGAACATTGGTTGGGTTGAAGATGTTGAATAAGGATGATTTCTTCGTTTTTCTCATTCCAGTTGCATCAAAAAGAGCCATTGGGTAAGGATCCAATTCGAAATTTAAACATGCTCGAAGGTCATCATCTGATCTTTTGATTATGCTGAATCGTTGAAACAACAGCAGTGGATCGACAGGCACAGTAACATCATGTACCTTAAGATGACTGTTCACTGATTGAAGAGAAAGAACCCTATCAGTACGAGAATATTTTATGTCATGAAAATTGTCACCAACTTTTCTTTCCATCATGGTTGCTCCAATGTTCAGTGCATCGTAGCAATTTATCTTCTCCACTTTACCTGTAACCCCTGTTGCTATAGACATGCTCACTTGTATACACGACTCCAAAAGTGCATTACCACCTGTAATTCTCCTTTTCCTACAATAGCAGGCAACCCAAAATGCGCGGCGCTTCGGTTGGTTGCGAATTCGAAAGGCGTTGGACCAAACCTCAATTTTGTAACAAATATATCAATGTGGCAAACTGCAAATAAGAGAATAAAACAAATTGTTAAGAATGACAACTTTATTATTGTGACGGGGTTGGATGACATCAAAAGTTAGAAAATGATCTTACTTAAGCAGTTCAAACAAGATGAATGGCAAGAAACAGATATAAGAGAAAACCATTTCTCTCTTTCCATCCCGAAGAAAAATTTCATAAAAAAGAAAAAATACATAATGTAAAGGTTTAATATAAAAGACAATCCCAAAATTTTCAAAGCTGACACCTGAAAGGCAAGAACAACTGAAACGAAATGAGTGAAATTGTGCACAGATATTGCAGACGTAAAACGAAGGAATACGGGTTTCGTATTTTAATGAAAAAACGGTTGGGTGGGGCATGGGCCCCTCCAAACATTTGATCACGAAACTCAAAAGTGCTGGTAACAGGATGTCAGATGTGTGTAAAGAACATAAAGAATTGCAGCGAAACTTTACGTATGGACAATACGAAACAAACAAACGAACACGTTTTTTTATTTTCTGCGGAATAACGGTTTTTAGGGGGGAAAAGCCCCAACCCAAAATGTTGAAAGTTGACTCCCAAAAGGCAAAAAGCAGTGAACCGAAGTAAACGATATTGTGGACAGAAATTGTAGGCGTAAAATGACAAAAAGGGGTTTTGAATTTTCCTTGAAAGACGGTTGGGTGGGGCACGAACCCCGCCAAACTTTGATCACAAAATAACAAATTTGCTAGTAACAGTATGTCATATGTTTGTAAAGGATATAGAGAATTGCAACATAATTTTGTGTATTGATAATACGCAAAAATAAACGAACACGGGTTTTTTATGTTCTGCGGAAAAAACATTTTAGGGGGCAAGATCCCCAACACAAAATTTTGAAAGATGACACCCGAAAGGCAAAAACAAGTTAACCAAAGTGAATTAAATTGTGCACAGATATTGACAAGTAAAATGACAAAAAACGGCTATCGTATACTCCTGCAAAAAAGGTTTGGGTGGGGCAAAGACCCCTCCAAACCTTTGATCACGAAATATCGAAAGCGCTGGTAACAGTATGTCAGATTTGTGTAAAGCACATGAAGACTTGCAACGAAACTTTGTGTATGGACAATACGCAAAAAAAAACAAATACTGTTTTCTATTTTCTAAAAAAAACGGTTTTCGGGGGCAAAAGCCCCTACCTAAAATTTTGAGTGTTGACGCCCGAAAGGCAGAAAAAATGAACCAAAGTGAATGAAGTTGTGCACAGAGTTTGTAGACATAAAATGAGGGAATATGGGTTAAGTATATTCGTGTAAAAGAGTTGTTTCCGACACCGACCCCTCCAAACCTTTGATCACGAAATATCGAAAGTACTAGTAACAGCATGTCAGATGTGTGTGTAAAGGACATAAAGAATTGCAACATAACTTTGTGTATGGACAATACGTCAAAAATAAACATATACTGTTTTTTATTTTCTGCGGAAAATTGTTTTAGGGGCAAAATCCCCCACCAAAAATTTTGAAAGTTGACACTCAAAAGGCAGAAAGAATGAACGAAAATGAATTAAATTTTGCAAATATTGCAGATATAAATTGAGGGTATACGAGTTTCGTATTTTCCTGTAAGAAACGGTTAGGTGGGGCACGGACCCTTTCAAACCTTTGATCATGAAATATCAAAAGTCATAGTAACAGTATGTCAGATGTAAAGGACATGAAGGATTTGAACGAAAGATTTTGTGTGAACAATACGCAAAAAATAAACGAATACGCGTTTTCTTATTTTCTGTGGATAAATGGTTTTCGGGGGAAAAAGCTCCCACTCAAAAATTTGAAAGTTGACACAAGAAAGACAAGAAGAAATGGACCGAAATGAATGAAATGTGCACAGGTATTGTAAAGGTAAGATGAGGGAATATGTGTTTCGTGTTCTTCCTGAAAGAAAAAAAAAACTGTTGAGTGGACCGAGGCTTTGAGAGGCGAGAGGTATGGACCAAAGCGAATGAAATTGTATGTGGATGTTGGGTGTGTGGATGGGCCTTCGTGTTTCACATGTATCGTGTCTCCATCCGATTTCTTTAAATTTTTCAGATCAACTACAAGCCCAAACAGTATAGCGTTTTTAATAAAATTTCAGAAGGCACTTTTAACCCTTATAATGTTTTTCGCATAAACAAAAATATGTGTCGATTTATTTCCAGTTTGCTCTTGATCTGCCAAATTTGAAGCAAAACGGATAGGGAAACTTGAGAAACACTAAAGGGCTTATTTCACATAGGGTGTATATGATATCTACACACAATTTCATTTGCTTCGATCCACTCCTTCCTGCGCTATTACGGAAATATCTACTTTTTTCAGATGGGGCCTAGGCCCCAACAGTGTTTTTCCACAGAAGGTGAAACACGTTTCATTTATTGTTTTGGAATATGCGAAGTTTCGTTGCAATTCGAAATATTCTTTAAGAACATCTGACATATGCTTATTTGCAATTTTGATATTTGGTAATCAACGGTTTAGAAGGTCCGTGCCTCACTTACCCGCGTTTTTTCCAGGATAATATGAAACCCAATTATCCCATTTTACGTCTAAAATATCTATGCACAATGTAATTCAATTCGGTGCAGTTTTTCTTGCCTTTTGGGCCTCAAATTTAAAAATTTTGGGTGTGGCTTTTGCCCCCTTAAAACGGTTTTTCCACAGAATAAGAAAACATATTCGTTTCTTTTGCGTATTGTTCCTACACAATCTTTTGTTCCAATTCTTCATGTTTTTCAAGTACTTGTGACATACTGTTACTAGCACTTTTGATATTTTACGATCAAAGTTTTGGAAAGGTTTCTGTATAATCTAAACTGCTTTTTTTTTTCAGGACAATAAGAAACCTGTATTCTCTAATTTTAGGTGTACAGTATCAATGAACAATTTTATTCACTTCAGTTCACTTCCTCTGGCCACTTGGCCTCAATTTTCAAAATTTTGGGTTGGAGCTTTTGCCCCTAAAATATTTTTCCGCAGAAAATTGAAAACCCGTATTCGTATATTTTTTCCATACTGTCCCTACACAATGTGTTGTTTCAATTTTTCATGTCCTTCAAGAACTTCTGACATACTGTTATTAGCACTTTTGATTTTTCACGATCAAAGTTTTGGAGGAGTCTGTGTCCCACCTAAACGGTTTTCTTTTTTTGAAGAAAATCAGGAACCCATATTCCCCCATTTTATGTCTAAAATATCTGTGCACAATTTCATTGACTTCGGTTAACTTCCTCTGGTCTTTCAAGCTTTAATTTGAAAAGAATTTGGGTGGGGGCTTTTACCCCCTAAAACTGCTTTTCCGCAGAATATAAAAAAACCAATATTCCTTTATTTATTTGCGTACTGTTCCTTCACAAAGTTTCCTTGCAATTCTTCATGTCCCTTATACACATCTGACATACTGTTACTAGCATTTTCAATATTTCGTGATGAAAGTTTTGGAGGGTTCCGTGCACCACGTAACCGTTTTTTAAGGAAAATACGAAGCACGTATTCCCTAATTTTGTCTGCAATATGTGTGTAAAATTTCGTTTACTTCTGCTCAATTTCTTTGCCTTTCGGGCGTCAACTTTCAAAATTTTGCGTGGGGGTTTTTGCCCCTTAAAACTGTTTTTCCGCAGAAAATAGGAGACACGTATTCGTTTTTTTCATGTGTAATATCTACCTGCCAAATTTTATCAAAATCGAAGTGTTACACATCGGAAGTGTTACTTGTTAGTAACTAATATTTCTTTAAAATTTTGGAGGCGCGGTGGCTCAGTGGTAGAGCATTCACCTCCGGTGCTTGGAGTTCCATGTTCAATCGCAGCTCGCGCTGTGTGGAATTTGTGGTGGACAAACATCGTGCTCGTGTGTTTTCTCGGGGTTCTCCCGTTTCCTCCAACATTTTTCATTCCACCATTTCACTCATCTCTCATCATCACCGTCTCCTTTAACCTAACCGGCATAAACGTGGGGTGTAAAACTTAAAGATTTCATTTGATTTTTTTTTTAATTTTATGAACGAATAGTGGCAATTGAAGATTATTCAAGCGAAAAATTGAGATCTATTGTAAGTTTCGGCTCCTTTCAAAATTGAAGGAAATGACGGCACAGTTATTTGGATTCAAGGTAGACATAAAATTTGAAACTGAGATTTCACTATATTTCTGTCATCATTTTAATGCACACTGTAAAGTTCTTAAATTCTAATTAAGTCAGTATTTTGTATCCAAATTAAGTTGCAACATAATAATTGTTAGAAATCCGAATTGGCAATGCAAATTTAAGATTAGTCGATGCTTTAGATAGCATGGGAAAAAGATGAAGAGTGTAACCTAAGTGTGTGGCCAAGTAGGTTGCGAGGCGATGAAATAAATTGCATGTCTTCTACTTGCCAGAGTCCAACTCAACTGTTTCATTTTGTTTTAAAACAAAACACTTTTATCATGAGTTACATTAGCATACAGTACATGAGTGACAATTAATATTATGATAGAATATACTATGAGTTTTAATAGAAAAAGTGCAGACACTCGATAATTATTACGTAGTAAGATTTCAATAGATTCAGTGCTTGATCGTGCCGTGTGTGAAGTTATGAAATAATTATCGCCTTTCCCTTGACCCTCTGGTATACACGGGATAAAATGGGTTTCGATCCTACTTTATTTACATTGGATAAAGTTGGAAACTATGCTTTAGTCCCTACCTTGATCATATTCTAGTTCGGAGGGTAGGTTTCCGAGACGAGACGAGACGTCTCTTGAAATGCCCCGTCTCGTCTCATGTCTCAAAAATGCAAACACAGTTTTTGAAATTGTTTAAAATTTTATTAACTCGGAATAAATTATTGCCTTCGAAAGTATACCAGCGTTTATTATTTCAAATGAGACCGTTTATTATTTCAAATCCGTTCTGTATCTTTCTAAAGTAATAAATACTGAAATTGGTTTCAAGGCTGTTTCTGAGTGAATACTTTCTTCAAAATAATATTAAAAATTATAAAAAGATTTTCGAGACATTCGAGTCGAGAAATACGTTAGTCTCGACACGGCTCGAATTTTACAAAGTGTGTCTCGACTCTAATTCCAGTCTAGATTCGACACATGTCGACTCCAAATATTCATATTTTAAATGTGCAATACTACCTCGCGAAAAATGACACCGAAGTTAATTTACCAAAGTCTACTTTCTTCTTGTTAGATTAGTGATCGTTGTTTAGGATAGATTATGCAAAGTCATATGGTTATGTATGTTTACACTTTCGTTTCTTTTCTTCAAAGGGGCGCGGTGGCTCAGTGATAGAGCTTTTACCTCCAATGCTTTGTGTCCCTGGTTCGAACCCAGCTCTCGCAGTGTGGACTTTGTGGTGGACAAACACCGTTTTCTCGGGGCTCTCCCGTATCCTCCCACTTTCTTCATTCCACCATTTCATTCATTTTTCATAATCACCGTCTTCTTTAGCCTAACCGGCATAATCGTGGGACGTAAAACTCAAAGATCTCATTTTTTCTTTCTTTCAAAATGTATTCCTATCTATTCCCATTTATTATTAATAATTTATTTCTTGCATTTATTAATAACTATCTGAAAAACCCATTATTCGCATGGTGGCTGTATTTGGAAGCCAACGCCTGTAGTAGTATCACCGTTGACTTCAGCGAGTGCGAAAACTATGGATTTAACATGTATATCGGTCATTTTGGATTATTTTTATATGTTAGGGTATACCCTCCGGTACCCCGACCCGCAACCAAATGGGGTGAATTTGGACGTTAATGCAATCGGAGTTTTACCATTGATCTCAGAGACCGCCAAAACCATGAATTCGTCACTAATATCGGTCATTTTCTATTACTTTTACATGTCCCTGTTAACGTCTCCTGAAACCCCCTGGTTCGATTAAAAAAAAGAACGCTTCAACTTCATCTGGGACCTGGACCAAGGTACCCGAGATCAATATTTGGTAACTCTCGGTCCACTCGCCTGGTCTCCAGGCAGCACACAGATACATATAAGGATGCGCACGAGACGAGTCGAGACAGGATTTTCCTGACAAAATTTGAGTCGTGACACGGCTCTTCCAATAGTGAAATATACATTTTTCGAGTCCAGACATCACTGTTACAGCACATTTTCGAGACCAGCCAGCCACAAATCTTGTCTCGTACGCATCCCTAGATACATACATACATACAGACACATAAACACACTTTTCATTTTATTTAAATTAGAAAAAATGAAATCTTTGAGTTTACGTCCCACGATTATGCAGGTTAGGCCAAAGGAGATGGTGATGATGAGTAATGAATGAAATTGGTGGAATGGAGAAAGTGTGAGGAAACGGGAGGACTTCGAGATAACCCACGCACACGATGTTTGTTCCCACAAAATCACTTGGCGGAGGCTGGGATTGAACCCGGGGCCCCAAGTACCAGAGGTGAACGCTCTACCACTGAGCCACCGCGACCCCTTATTTATAGTAGATTAGGTGTATTTCAAACAGTGTTTTTTCCAGAAACGTTTTAGGCGGCACTGCCCGCCCGGAGCTCTGAGAGTACCCCGTAAGAGACCAAAATAATATGTGTATAATATAATAATAAAATGAATCATATCAACAGTGAACCCGAAATACGAAATGTGCCCCCCGGGAACATAGTTTGTAAAAGAAACACTGATTTTAAAGACAACAGACAGAACCAACGACGCCGACTTTCCAAAATTTATGTGGGTGCATGTCAATGACGGGGCGTGTTATATGTTTTCAGGGGGTCTCGATATTGTTTTTTTTTGATTCATTTGTTTTCAGTTAAAATCTTTTATGAACACTGACATAAAGGGCTGTGCTGTGATAAAGTAAAATATACCGGTAATATAAGGATAAGTTGGGGCTGTCCTAGCTCAGTCGGTAACACGGCTGACTTAAACGTAAAGAAACAGGTTTAAACCCGTGTTCAAGTTTAATTACTGTAATGCATATTCCCAATATATACAATCGTGATATTTAGTGTATATTTTCAACAACCTACATGATAAACAATGAGTGCAAGAAGCAGTGTTATTATCAACACGTTACTAAAAGAAGATACTACATTCATACAAATTAAAATGAAAAAGTCATCATAAAAGAAAATAATTTTAATGATATTGCAGAAAGAACTTGCAAGGATTTTGTTGTGGACATAAAATATAGTGACTAACTTAGTGTGTTCCTTGGTTGCTTTTGCACAAACAAACTTGAAACAAACAATTATGCTTTAGAGGTTAGAGATTTTCACTTCCATCTTGATGTTTTAATTGTTTATTTTTTGATAGTGGCAAGTGAGAAATATTTATTTCATTATGTTTCTATGAACCTAAAAATCTTGCCTGCAGCGCCCTGACAAGATTATTTGTGTGAGTGGTGGAGCCAGGGAGTACCCACGTAGTCGGCGCGCATGAAAAAAACAACTCCTAGCATTTCTTACACAGTACATGGTTGTTTGGCGTAGAACGTTGCTACTATACTAGCGAGTTCCAGATAGTTAAGCCTTGCCGGAGGCAGCATTCTGTTATATTGTTGTAGTGATTCGTGTGTTAAAATACTCCAGCGTTTTCATTCTTCTATTGACCTTCAAGAACAAAACAAATGCCTTTCGAGGAATACAAGTTCCCTTTAATTCATGAAGTTGATATAGAAATGACCTTCCAACCTGTGCTGTGCATAAATGGTGGATGTGTTTCTAAGACGAACGGAACGAGCGAGCCATTTATGAAACGGCTTGACTCGAAACTCGACGTCAAAAACAGTGACTCGTCTCGGAACTCGATTCGAGAAAATTACCTTTGATTCGACTTGGAACCCGGGGGCGAGGTGGCTCAGTGGTAGAGCGTTCACTTCCGGTGCTTGGGGTCCCTGGTTCGATCCCAGCTCGTTCCGTGTGGACTTTGTCTTGGACAAACACCGTGCTCGTGGGTTTTCTCGGGATTCTCCCGTTTCCTCCCACTTTCTTCATTTCACGCATTTCTCATTATCACCGTCTCCTTTAGCCTAACCGGTATAATCGTGGGACGTTAAAGTTTTATTTTTTTCGACTCGAAACCCGACTTGAATTTGAGTCGAGTTTTAGCTCGACTCGTGCCCATCCCAAGGCATTAGAAAAAATGGCAGCTTATTATTATTCTGCTAAACTAATTATATAATAATAAGAATGTTGTTATGTAAAATTAAAAATACAGAATATAGAGAAGCGTGGGATATGCAAACTGATCTGAAAGAACTCCAATATTACATACCATCAACAAACTATTTTCTAGTAGTACAGTAGGCCTGCTCATCAGAACACCGTTTATTCATATTAACCCCTTACTGCATATCGTTAATTATGATACCCTTGTTTTCAGGGTGGGAATTACCGGGGGAATGAGGGGGATTTTCCCCCTCAATCACATTTTGTTCTATTGTCATTCTAATTTCCCCACTATTTTCACCGTTGCTTAGTTTAACAATAATATTATGACTACAGTTGTTACTTGCAACGGTATCCTCATACCCTTCAGTTCGTCGTTGTTCGTGAATATTGAATGTACTAATCATAGGTGTCCAAACTCGCGATCCAGACGCTCGTGAGCTCGGCACTCACGCTCAACCGGGCTCGCGCTCAATTATTGAGCGCGAGCCCAGTTCAGAGAAGTGATCGCGAGCCCGAGTGATCGTGAGCCCAGTTGGGAGAAGCGATCGCGAGCTCAAGTGATCGCGAGCCCAGTTGAGGGAAGTGATCGCGAGCCCAGTTCAGAGAAGTGATTGCGAGCTCGAGTGAGGGCGAACCTAGTTGGGAGAAGTGATCCCGAGATCAAGTGAGCGCGAGGCCAGTTGAGGGAAATGATCGCGAGCCCAAGTGAGTGCAAGCTCAGTTGAGAGAAGTGATCGTGAGCCCGAGCGAGCGCGAGTTAAATTGAGTGTGACCCCGCGCTCACTTCACACTCACGTAGACTCATTTGCTTTAGTCAAAAAAAAAAAAAAAAGGAAACTTATTCCATGTGCAGAATTGTAAAGGAAGAATGAAACAACTTTACAAAAAGAAAAAGCACATTGTTGAGGTCTGAGCTGTCATTATATTGTCCAGATGACTTCAGACACCTTTCGATAGAGAACCGACTTTTTAATAGTTTTTATGAGAGGATGGTATTTGTTTGAAGCAGGTATTTGTTTTTGTTGTTTTAGTAACAACTTCTATGACCCAGGTTTTTTTTGTGAGATCATAGAGTAAGGAAACTACTTGACCTTGAGAAGTAGAAAATTTATTTACTAGCAACTAATGAAGCTGTGTGTTCATAGAATAGTCGAGGGAAATAATTATGTATTATTTAATTGTAGCTTCTTTAAATCCCAATAAACAAGAGTAGCTCTTAAGAATGTTGATAACTTGCACCATAGTGGTTATTCAGCCCATTAATTTATAAGAGGAAACATTGTTTTAATTTTTGAAATAAAAGAGTTTTGGCCTGCTAATTTTACTGACTACTTCTTCTTGTGATCTTTAAATGTATTCTATGCGAAATTTAACTACTGTATTATGTAATTTTAATATATACCGGTATAAATAAAAACTAAAACAACATTACATTGAATATTTTTAAAGCAAGGAACTCTTGAATATGACAGAAGAAGAAAAAAGTAAAATTGAATGATTAATATCTCGTCTATTTAAAGGAAAAATACTTCCTCATATAAGTCAATGGGCTATTAGAAAAGAAAGATAGCAATTTAACATCCAAAAAATAAGACACACACACACACATACACACACACACACACACACACACCTCCTTTCATTAAAGTCTTTTTTCGAAAGCTACCCTGAGACGATGGCGGGTCGTTTGTTACAACCAGAGTTAAAAGTGAGGGAAAACACGGGTGACATCATCCCCCGCTTCCAAAAATATCTATTGCTTCCCTCCACTTCCTAAAAAATATACTGGGCAAAGATAGGCACAAGGGACGCATGACGTCATGCGTTCTCCAACCTTTTCAGATCCATTTTTACCCCTGGTTATAACTCGATTTTGATGTTGTTTGACACAATATTTTCATTGCGGATTTATCAAATCTTATTACCGTGAAGATTAGCACATACCTGACGAAAGAGCTAAGGGTTGCCAGCAGCACATATGCTGCTAAGATGGCACTGGATAGTAGATTACACTCTAGGGCGGGACTCGACTGGGAGCAATCGGTCCAATCCGCTGAAGTTCGGCCCTGATTGTTGTATACGACAATTAATATAGTAGGAAAGTTTTCTTCTTTCAGTTTGAAGCAACAAAAAGTCTTTTAATTTTTATCCGTGTTACTTCTCTTACAAGCCCCCTCCGATTAAAAGTACATTTTAAAAATTAGAAAATATTTTTTCTACATTTCCTTCTCTCTATATATAAAAGTTATTGCTGTGGAGGTATACACTACCAAAACTTCTCAAAAATCGCTAATTTTTAATGCTTTTATTAGCACGTCCCTGTAGGATAAGCCGGAACTCCTGCAAGTATTACTGGAGCCTATGAGACTATTTATATTGCAATACCCTCTAAAGTACTATTATTTTTTTGTGTTACATTCAAACCGATATAAAGGGGTCAGAGAAAGCTCCCTTTTCCTTTTGGTTTGCTTTTAGCTTCCACAGAGGTAGCTGTTTTATTATAAAATGGTTTTAACCAGCACTTATAGTCACTTATATCAGATCCTGTTACTTCCTTTAACAAACGTTTAGCAGACCTTCGGGAAACGTTTAGCTCTTGTTATTATAAGGTCTGGAATTTCACGAATGTTGAATACCTGTAATGTCTCCTTAAATTTCTACTTCTAATTTTACTTCTAAAGCTGTCTTCTCACAAAAATATAAATAAATAAAAATCAAAATCTAAGAATCTGTGTTAGTTAAAAACAAGAGATATCTATGCGTAATGTGGGTGTCGGACATAAGCTCACCGGACATAAGCTCACGACAGTCTTATATTATAGGGACGGACAAAAGCTCACCGATAGCAAACATAAGCTCCCTTGAGGGACTTGTAATAAAATTCACCGAATATTGAAATTCAGGTGTTAGTTACTTCCTAAGCAGAAAATGGAGCTACTATCTTATATGACTTATCTATCAGGTATAAAAAAAATAATAAGGACGTTGCGGAGTTGCGTTGTATTAAACTTGGACAGATCTTGAGGAACTTGTAATAAAATGCCCTGGCTATCTAGCTTTTGACTACAATTACAAATAGACCAAATAACTCGGTAGAAAGCAGAGCTACTAATGTCGTATAGCAGTTATCAGATATCAGAATAAAATAGGGATGTTGCAAATTTAATGTGTGAAGCATAGGCGACAGTAAGCCTAATTTTGGCCCTGGAAATTTTCGAACCAAATTTTTCTTATAAACCTGACAGTTCATCAACTGCATTAAAATAATTTCATGATTCGGCATGAATACTTACATAATAGAATTTGCTTGCTAACAGGACTGTTTTTCTTAAACGAAATCATCATACTCAGATATATTTAGGCCTTGCTTCTTAGTGCTGCAATCGTGCTTGCAGACGAACACTCAAAGAAATATTTTTCTTATTTACTAACACTAAGCTTTTTTTGGTTCATAAGTTGTTTTGATCTTAGTAAATAAGAAAGAGATTCATTTGATGAGTATTGGTCTGCAAGTGTGATGACATCCTTAAGACTTGAACTCTGCAACACACTTAATATTTTATTCTGATGTCTGATAACTCCTATATGACGTTAGTCATATAGCCTATTTTCTATTGAGGAACTAGGTCTACTAGTAGTCAAAGCCCAGATTTAAATATCAGGAGCATTTTATTTCAAGTTCCTTAAAGTCCGCCCACGTTTAATACACTAAACCCTGCAACATCCTTATTATTTTATTTTTGTATCTGACAACTCATATATAGCATTAATAGCTCTGTTTTCTACTGAATTAGGACTACTGCTAGTCAAAGTCTACATTTTAATACCTCTTTAATACCTATCATACGTTTTTCTAAAGCAAAATGAAATATATCTCAGATACTTTCAGCCATAGCGAAAAAAAAGGAGATACCCTTTCCCCAAAATCGTTTTCCGATATTTCTGTGCTGCAAAATTTCTTGAAGCAGCTGTTTTAACGAAGTTTAGTATTAACGTGTCAGGTATTTCTATGAGATAAGAAAAAACCTTATTTTGTAACTAAATGATAGCTCTATCCACGTAGATTCTGCAAACAGAAACAATGATTAATCGATATAAAAGTGACTCACATTATTTGAACAAAAATCGATTTAGATAATAGTTTGGCTGCCGCAAAAATAGGAAAAGTAGAAAACTCCGATTAATTGTAACAACTCCATCAGGGGTTGAAATTGGAGGGGGCATATGCCATTAATCAGCCCATTAAGGTGTACAAGCTCGCGAGCATTGATCTTGCGCTCAACCGGGCTCGGGCTCAATAATTGACCCCGAGCCTCAATGAAACAAATCAGTGCGAGCCCGACTCAGAGAAGTGACCTCGAGCCCCAATGAAATACGTGAGTGCGAGCCCAATTGAGGGAACTGAGCCCGAGCCCGAATGAGCGCTTGCCCAATTGAGAGAAATGAGCCAGGACGCGAGCGCAGTCGAGAGAAGAGAGCGTGAGCCCAAGTGAGCGAGAGCCCAGTTGAGACAAGTGAGCGTGAGTCCGAGTGAGTGCGAGCTCAGTTGAGAGAACTAAGCGCGAGCGCGAGTGAGCGCAAGCCCGGGTGAGTGCAAGCCTAGTGGAGAGAAGTGAAAGCGAGCCCGAGTGAGTGCGAGCGCGAGTGAGCGCGAGCCCAGTTGGGAGAAGTGATCGCGAGCGCATGTGATCGCGAGTCTAGTTGAGACAAGTGAGCGCGAGCCCGGGTGAGTGCATGCCCAGTCCAGAGAGATGAGCTCGAGCCCGGGTGAGTGCGAGCGCGAGTGATCACGAGCCCAGTTAGGAGAAGTGATCGCGAGCGCTAGTGATCGCGAGCCCAGTTGAGAGAAGTGATAGCGAGCGCTAGTGATGGCGAGTCCAGTTGACACTAACGAGCGCGAGCCCGAGTGAGGGCGAGCTCAGTTGAAAGAAGTGAGCGCGAGCCCAGTTGAGACAGGTGAGCGCGAGCCCGAGCGAGCTCAGTGGAAAATGGCTACCTCTGGTACTAATTGCGCATAACAAAGTAGAATATGGATCTATAAATGCTCTTAGTGGTTTTCCAAGAAGTAAACAAATAGCTTCTTCCATCATACTCGGGCATGTCATATTCATCCTCTACATTTGTATCTATTACCATCTTGTTTTAATTTTTGTTATAGCTCATTTTAGTTTGCAAGTTCGCATAATATTTGTAATATCCAATAAATAGAACAAGTGGATTTAATAGAACATAAGTGGACTATTATTGCGGAACATAAGTGGACTGCAGTTTATGGAAATGAACCTTTGACACTGTACACAAAATCTGAGTTCGGCCTATATATTCTCTCGTGGCTATATGTTAATGTATATGCTTACGATGTGTCCGTAGTGAGCAGACACGTTAGTGAAAGTGAGTAAGAGCATAAGATTTGTTTTAGCATTTGCTAATAAGACTGATTCTCCATGTCATTCATTGTCTGTCCCCCTCATCCCCCCGGTAATTCCCACCCTGAAAACAAGGGTACCATAATTAACGATATACAGTAAGGGGTTAATATGAATAAACGGTGTTCTGATGAGCAGGCCTACTGTACTACTAGAAAATAGTTTGTTGATGGTATGTAATATTGGAGTTCTTTCAGATCAGTTTGCATATCCTACTGCATCAGTTCGCAGTTTCTCTATATTCTGTATTTTTAATTTTACATAACAACATTGTTATTATTATATAATTAGTTTAGCAGAATAATAATAAGCTGCCATTTTTCTAATGCCTTGGGATGGGTACGAGTCGAGCTAAAACTCGACTCGAATTCAAGTCGAGTTTCGAGTCGAATCAAAGGTAATTTTCTCGAATCGAGTTCCAAGACGAGTCACTGTTTTTGACGTCGAATTTCGAGTCGAGCTGTTTCATAAATGGCTCGCTCGTTCCGCTCGTTTTAGAAAAACATCCAGCATTTATGCATATCATAGGTTGGAAGGTCATTTCTATATCAACTTCATGAAATTAAAGGGAACTTGTATTCCTCGAAAGGCATTTGTTTTGTTCTTCAAGGTCAATAGAAGAATGAAAACGCTGGTACTAGGAGTATTTTAACACGCGACTCACTACAACAATATAACAGAATGCTGCCTCCGGCAAGGCTTAACTAGCTGGAACTCGCTAGTATAGTAGCAACGTTCTACGCCAAACAACCATGTACTGTGTAAGAAATGCTAGGAGTTGTTTTTTTCATGCGCGCCGACTACGTGGGTACTCCCTGGTTCCACCACTCACACAAATAATCTTGTCAGGGCGCTGCAGGCAAGATTTTTAGGTTCATAGAAACATAATGAAATAAATATTCCTCACTTGCCACTATCAAAAAATAAACAATTAAAACATCAAGATGGAAGTGAAAATCTCTAACCTCTAAAGCATAATTGTTCGTCTCAAGTTTGTTTGTGCAAAAGAAACCAAGGAACACACTAAGTTAGTCACTAAACTTTATGTCCACAACAAAATCCTTGCAAGTTCTTTCTGCAGTAACATTAAAATTATTTTCTTTTATGATGACTTTTTCATTTTAATTTGTATGAATGTAGTATTTTCTTTTAGTAACGTGCTGATAATATCACTGCTTCTTGCACTAATTGTTTATTAAGTAAGTTGTTGAAAATATACACTAAATATCACATTGTATATATTGGGAATATGCATTACAGTAATTAAACCGGGTTTAAACCTGTTTCTTTACGTTTAAGTCAGCCGTGTTACCGACTGCCCCAACTTATCCTTATATTACCAGTATATTTTACTTTATCACAGCACAGCCCTTTATGACAGTGTTCATAAAAGGTTTTAACTGAAAAGAAACCAATCAAAAGAAACAATATCGAGACTCCCCTGAAAACATATAACACGCCCCGCCATTGATATGCACCCACATAAATTTTGGAAAGTCGGCGCCGTTGGTTCTATCTGTTGTGTTTGAAATCAGTGTTTCTTTCAGAAACTATGTTCCCGGGGGGCACATTTCGTATTCCGGGGGACACTGTTGATATTATTCTATTTATTATTATATTATATACGTATTATTTTGGTCTCTTACGGGGTACTCTCAGAGCTCTGGGCGGGTAGTGCCGCCTAAAACATTTCTGGAGGAAACACAGTTTCAAATACACCTAATCTAATATAAATAAGGGGACGCGGTGGCTCAGTGGTAGAGCGTTCACCTCTGGTACTTGGGGTCCCGGGTTCGATCCCAGCCCCCACCAAGTAAACTTTGTGGTGAATAAACACTGTGTGTGTGGGTTTTCTCGAGGTCCTCCAGTTTCCTCACACTTTCTCCATTCCACCAATTTCATTCATTACTCATCATCGCCGTCTCCTTTAGCCTAACCGGCATAACCGTTTGACGTAAACTCAAAGATTTCATTTTTTCTAATTTAAATAAAATGAAAAGTGTGTTTATGTGTCTGTCTGTATGTATGTATCTAGGGATGCTCACGAGACAAGATTTGTGGCTGTCTGGTCTCGAAAATGTGCTGTAACAGTGATGTCTCGACTCAAAAAATGTATATTTCAGTATTGGAAGAGCCGTGTCACGACTCAAATTTTGTCAGGAAAATCCTGTCTCGACTCGTCTCGTGTGCATCCCTATATGTATCTGTGTGCTGCCTGGAGACCAGGCGAAAGGACCGAGAGATACCAAATTTTGATCACGGGTACCTTGGTCCAGATCCCAGATCAAGATCAAGCGTTCTTTTTTTAAAAATCGAAGCAGAGGGTCTCAGGAGACGTTTACAGGGACATGTAAAAGTAATAGACAATGACCGATATTAGTGTCGAATTCATAGTTTTGGCGGTCTCTGAGATCAATGGTGAAACTCCGATTGCATTAACTTCCAAATTCACCCCATTTGGTTGCGGGTCGGGGTACCGGAGGGTATACCCTAACATATAAAAATAATCCAAAATGACCGATATACATGTTAAATCCATAGTTTTCGCACTCGCTGAAGTCAACGGTGATACTACTACAGGCGTTGACTTCCAAATACAGCCACCATGCGAATAATGGGTTTTTCAGATAGTTATTAATAAATGCAAGAAATAAATTATTAATAATAAATGGGAATAGATAGGAATACATTTTGAAAGGAAGAAAAAATGAGATCTTTGAGTTTTACGTCCCACGGTTATGCCGGTTAGGCTAAAGGAGACGGTGATTATGAAAAATGAATGAAATGGTGGAATGAAGAAAGTGGGAGGATACGGGAGAGCCCCGAGAAAACGGTGTTTGTCCACCACAAAGTCCACACTGCGAGAGCTGGGTTCGAACCAGGGACACAAAGCATTGGAGGTAAAAGCTCTATCACTGAGCCACCGCGCCCCTTTGAAGAAAAGAAACGAAAGTGTAAACATACATAACCATATGACTTTGCATAATCTATCCTAAACAACGATCACTAATCTAACAAGAAGAAAGTAGACTTTGGTAAATTAACTTCGGTGTCATTTTTCGCGAGGTAGTATTGCACATTTAAAATATGAATATTTGGAGTCGACATGTGTCGAATCTCGACTGGAATTAGAGTCGAGACACACTTTGTAAAATTCGAGCCGTGTCGAGACTAACGTATTTCTCGACTCGAATGTCTCGAAAATCTTTTTATAATTTTTAATATTATTTTGAAGAAAGTATTTACTCAGAAACAGCCTTGAAACCAATTTCAGTATTTATTACTTTAGAAAGATACAGAACGGATTTGAAATAATAAACGGTCTCATTTGAAATAATAAACGCTGGTATACTTTCGAAGGCAATAATTTATTCCGAGTTAATAAAATTTTAAACAATTTCAAAAACTGTGTTTGCATTTTTGAGACATGAGACGAGACGGGGCATTTCAAGAGACGTCTCGTCTCGTCTCGGAAACCTACCCTCCGAACTAGAATATGATCAAGGTAGGGACTAAAGCATAGTTTCCAACTTTATCCAATGTAAATAAAGTAGGATCGAAACCCATTTTATCCCGTGTATACCAGAGGGTCAAGGGAAAGGCGATAATTATTTCATAACTTCACACACGGCACGATCAAGCACTGAATCTATTGAAATCTTACTACGTAATAATTATCGAGTGTCTGCACTTTTTCTATTAAAACTCATAGTATATTCTATCATAATATTAATTGTCACTCATGTACTGTATGCTAATGTAACTCATGATAAAAGTGTTTTGTTTTAAAACAAAATGAAACAGTTGAGTTGGACTCTGGCAAGTAGAAGACATGCAATTTATTTCATCGCCTCGCAACCTACTTGGCCACACACTTAGGTTACACTCTTCATCTTTTTCCCATGCTATCTAAAGCATCGACTAATCTTAAATTTGCATTGCCAATTCGGATTTCTAACAATTATTATGTTGCAACTTAATTTGGTTACAAAATACTGACTTAATTAGAATTTAAGAACTTTACAGTGTGCATTAAAATGATGACAGAAATATAGTGAAATCTCAGTTTCAAATTTTATGTCTACCTTGAATCCAAATAACTGTGCCGTCGTTTCCTTCAATGTTGAAATGAGCCGAAACTTGCAATAGATCTCAATTTTACGCTTGTATAATTATTAATTGCCACTATTCGTTCATAAAATTTTAAAGAAAAAAATCAAATGAAATCTTTAAGTTTTACACCCCACGTTTATGCCGGTTAGGTTAAAGGAGACGGTGATGATGAGAGATGAGTGAAATGGTGGAATGAAAAATGTTGGAGGAAACGGGAGAACCCCGAGAAAACACACGAGCACGGTGTTTGTCCACCACAAATTCCACACAGCGCGAGCTGCGATTGAATATGGAACTCCAAGCACCGGAGGTGAATGCTCTACCACTGAGCCACCGCGCCTCCAAAATTTTAAAGAAATATTAGTTACTAACAAGTAACACTTCCGATGTGTAACACTTCGATTTTGATAAAATTTGGCAGGTAGATATTACACATGAAATAAACGAATACGTGTCTCCTATTTTCTGCGGAAAAACAGTTTTAAGGGGCAAAAGCCCCCACGCAAAATTTTGAAAGTTGACGCCCGAAAGGCAAAGAAATTGAACAGAAGTAAACGAAATTTTACACACATATTGCAGACAAAATTAGGGAATACGTGCTTCGTATTTTCCTTAAAAAAATCGGTTACGTGGTGCACGGAACCCTCCAAAACTTTCATCACGAAATATTGAAAATGCTAGTAACAGTATGTCAGATGTGTATAAGGGACATGAAGAATTGCAAGGAAACTTTGTGAAGGAACAGTACGCAAAAAAATAAAGGAATATTGGTTTTTTTATATTCTGCGGAAAAGCAGTTTTAGGGGGTAAAAGCCCCCACCCAAATTCTTTTCAAATTTAAGCCCGAAAGGCCAGAGGAAGTTAACCGAAGTCAATGAAATTGTGGTCAGAGATTGTAGACATAAAATGAGGAAATACGGGTTCTTGATTTTCTTGGAAAAAAGAAAACCGTTTAGGTGAGACACAGAAACCTCCAAAACTTTGATCGTGAAATATCGAAAGTGCTAATAACAGTATGTCAGAAGTGCTTGAAGGACATAAAAAATTGAAACAACACATTGTGTAGGGACAGTATGGAAAAATTTACGAATGCGGGTTTTCTATTTTCTGCGAAGAAAACGTATTAGGGGCAAAGGCTCCAACCCAAAATGTTGAAAATTAAGGCCGAATGGCCAGAAAAAGTGAACTGAAGTGAATAAAATTGTTCATTGATACTGTACAAATAAAATTAGGGAATAAAGGTTTGTTAATGTCCTGAAAAAAAAAAACAGTTTAGATTATACACAAACCCCTCCAAAACTTTGATCGTAAAATATCAAAAGTGCTAATAAAAATATGTCACAAGTACTTGAAAAATATGAAGAATTGGAACAAAACATTGTGTTGGGACAATACGCAAAAGAAACGAATATGGTTTCTTATTCTGCGAAAAAACCGTTTTAAGGGGGCAAAAGCCACACCCAAAATTTTTAAATTTGAGGCCCAAAAGGCAAGAAAAACTGCACCGAATTGAATTACATTGCGCACAGATATTTTAGACGTAAAATGAGATAATTGGGTTTCGTATTATCCTGGAAAAAAGCGGTTGAGTGAGGCACGGACCTTCTAAACCGTTGATTACTAAATATCAAAATTGCTAATAAGCATATGTCAGACGTTCTTAAAGAATATTTCGAATTGCAACGAAACTTCGCATATTCCAAAACAATAAATGAAACGTGTTTTACCTTCAGTGGAAAAACACTGTTTGGGCCTAGGCCCCATCTGAAAAAAGTAAATATTTCCGTAATAGCGCAGGAAGGAGTACAGCGAAGCAAATGAAATTGTGTGTAGATATTATATACACCCTATGTGAAATAAGCCCTTTAGTGTTTCTCAAGTTTCCCTATCCGTTTTGCTTCAAATTTGGCAGATCAAGAGCAAACTGGAAATAAATCGACACATATTTTTGTTTATGCGAAAAATTTTATTAAAAATTCTTCTGAAATTTTATTAAAAACGCTATACTGTTTGGGCTTGTAGTTGATCTGAAAAATTTAAAGAAATCGGATGGAGATACGACACATATGAAACACGAAGGCCCATAGTTTACACACTCAATATCTACATACAATTTCATTCGCCTTGGTCCATACCTCTCGTCCTCAAAGCCTCGGTCCACTCAACAGTTTTTTTTCTTTCAGGAAGAATACGAAACACATATTCCCTCATCTTACCTCTACAATACTTGTGCACATTTCATTCATTTCGGTCCATTTCTTCTTGTCTTTCTTGTGTCAACTTTCAAATTTTTGAGTGGGAGCTTTTCCCCCGAAAACCATTTATCTACAGAAAATAAGAAAACGCGCATTCGTTTATTTTTTGCGTATTGTTCATACAAAATCTTTCGTTCAAATCCTTCATGTCCTTTACATCTGACATACTGTTACTATGACTTTTGATATTTCATGATCAAAGGTTTGAAAGGGTCCGTGCCCCACCTAACCGTTTCTTACAGGAAAATACGAAACTCATATTCCCTCAGTTTATATCTGCAATATCTGCAAAATTTCATTCATTTTGGTTCACTTCTTCTTACCTTTCGGGAGTCAAATTTAAAAATTTTGGGGTGGGCTTCTTAGCCCCCTAAAACCGTTTTTCCGCAGAAAATAAAAGCAACAGTATTCGTTTATTTTTGACGTATTGTCCATACACAAAGTTATCTTGCAGTTCTTCATGTCCTTTACACACATCTGACATACTGTTACTAGCACTTTCGATATTTCGTGATCAAAGGTTTGGAGAGGTCGGTGCCCCAAACAACCCTTTTTTCCACGAATATACTTAACCCGTTTTCCCTTATTTTATGTCTACAAAATCTGTGCACAACTTCATTTACTTTAGTTCATTCTTTTTGCCTTTCGGGTGTCAACTTTCAAAATTTTTCGTGGGGGGTTTGCCGCTAAAACAAATTTTCCGCAGAAAATAAAAAAAAACAGTATATGTTTATTTTTTGCGTATTGTCCATACATAATGTTGAAATTCTTCATGTCCTTAACACACATCTGAAAAACTGTTACTAGCACTTTTGATATTTTCTGATCAAAGGTTTGGATGGTTCGGTGCCCCACCCAATCGTTTTCTGAAGGAAAATACGAAACCCATGTAATCATTTCACGTCTACAATGTCTGTGCAAAATTTCATACACTTTGGTTCACTTTCTCTTAGCATTCAGCAACACATTTCAAAATTTTGGGGTGAATTGTTCTGCAACCTAAAAACCGTTTCTCCGCAGAAAATAAAAAAAACTGTGTGCGTTTATATTTGGCGTCTTGTCGATACACAATGTTATGTTGCAATTCTTCATGTCCTTTACACACACATCTGACGTGCTGTTACTAGTACTTTCGATATTTCGTGATCAAAGGTTTGGAGGTTTCTGAAATTTTTTTTTAGAAAATAGAAAACAGAATGTGTTTATTTTTTGCGTATTGTCCATACACAAAGTTTCGTTGCAAGTCTTCATGTGCTTTACACAAATCTGACATACTGTTACTAGCACTTTCGATATTTCGTGATCAAAGGTTTGGAGGGGTCTTTGCCCCACCCAAACCTTTTTTGCAGGAGTATACGATAGCCGTTTTTTTTGTCATTTTACTTCTACAATATCTGTGCACAATTTAATTCACGTTGGTTAACTTGTTTTTGCCTTTCGGGTGTCATCTTTCAAAATTTTGTGTTGGGGATCTTGCTCCCTAAAATGTTTTTTTCCGCAGAACATAAAAAACCCGTGTGCGTTTATTTTTGCGTATTGTCCATACACAAAATTATGTTGCAATTCTCCATATCCTTTACAAATATCTGACATACTGTTACTAGCAATTTTGATATTTTGTGATCAAATTTGGAGGGGTTCGTCCCCCACCCAACCATTTTTTCAAGGAAAATTCAAAACCCCTTTTTTGTCATTATACGTCTGCAATTTCTGTCCACAATATCGTTTACTTCGTTTCACTGCTTTTTGCCTTTTGGGAGTCAACTTTCAAAATTTTGGGTTGGGGCTTTCCCCCCCTAAAACCGTTATTCCGCAGAAAATAAAAAAAAACGTATTCGTTTGTTTTTTCGTATTGTCCATACGTAAAGTTTTGCTGCAATTCTTTATATTCTTTACACACATCTGACATCCTGTTATCAGTACTATTGATGTTTCGTGATCAAATGTTTGGAGGGGCCCATGCCCCACCACACCCAACCGTTTTTTCATTAAAATACGAAACCCGTATTGCTTCATTTTACGTCTGCAATATCTGTGCACAATTTCACTCATTTCGTTTCAGTTGTTCTTGCCTTTCGGGTGTCAGCTTTGAAAATTTTGGGATTGTCTTTTATATTAAACCTTTACATTATGTATTTTTTTCTTTTTTATGAAATTCTTCTTCCGGTTGAAAAGATGGAAATGGTTTTCTCTGATATCTGTTTCTTGCCATTCATCTTGTTTGAACTGCTTAAGTAAGATCATTTTCTTACTTTTGATGTCATCCAACTCTGTCACAATAATAAAGTTGTCATTCTTAACAATTTGTTTTATTCTCTTATTTGCAGTTTGCCACATTGATATATTTGTTACAAAATTGAGGTTTGGTCCAACGCCTTTCGAATTCGGAACCAACAGAAGCGCCGAGCTTTTTGGGTTGGCTGCTATTGCAGGAAAAGGAGGATTGCAGGTGGTAATGCACTTTTGGAGTCGTGTATACATTCTATTTAGAGTTGAATCTTCTAGCAAAGTCTGTCATGGATTCTATATTCAATCATTCCATTATTTCATACTAAGTAAATCTAATTAATTATCGCTATTTCACAAATTTTAAGTTAAAGCTCAATATTACATGCGTGGAAATCTCTTATTGATGAAAAACTTTTTCTCTAAAGTAAAAACAAGTAAAAACGAATACTCATTTAAATGGTGACAATGGCATTCGTGTTAGTTTTTCTCCCTTGTCAGAATCTGACCTTAGAATGTATCTTCATATTATATCTCTAGAAAGAAATGATACCATGTCAGAATAGCAACACTAGATGTTATTAGTATGTCGTTTTTATTTTCTTAAATTTATTGTCAGTTATATATAAATTTAAAGCTATTATAGACAGTGCATAAAGTAAACTCTCTCCAAACTTTTTCCAGTTTCCTACTCAACACACCGTTAAGGTCATAAGGTTAAGATGGCCTGCAGCGTAAAAAAAGCAAGATTGATTTGAAAATATATGACATCAGAAACAAAAGCTGCGGTCACTCATGTCTCGATAACACGGTTAGCACTGTATTATGGCGAACAAGTAGTGCAATTCAGTTTAACTGAAACAGTTTCTGAGTAACGAGTAACTTCAGCAGATTTATGTTAAACTAATTAAACACATTATTTTTAAAACAAATAACAATTTAAAGAAAAATGAGAAGAAACTTATTATTATTATTATTATTATTATTATTATTATTATTATTATTATTATTATTATTATTATTATTATTATTATTATTATTATTATTATTATTATTATTATTATTTTCATTACCTGAACAGAATATATACAACACTTTCTATATTATCAAGAGTACACACACGCACACTAACAAAACATATTAAAAGAGCTCTCTCGTAACTAATAATTAGCGCATGCACATTCGGTTCGCCCCAGTTCGTTTCACAGTGGGAGCTGATAATGTTGATTAGATTGCATGTTAAATAGTATGTTCACGTCTTGCATGATCTCGATGCTGAAAAGCGACCCTAAATTCCAAATCAACAAACGGAGAAACATTAAAAAAGGAAAACAATAACTAATATAACACAGAATGAAAATAAAATGAAATAAACGGAATAAGTTCTTATAACGCCGCTAAACTATCAAGCTTTCTACGTTCAATCCTATTTTTAAAAAACAAAATAATGATAATAAGGAGTAAGAAAAATTGACGTCTTAAGTGGATTTGGTAGAAAATTGATAATTACCACACAGAAAAAGTCAAATACCATAAAACTATAGTTGTTTAATATCAAGGATCTTATAAAATAGAGGATCTGCCCATATATATATATCTTCATGCTATTAAATGAATGAAGCCAAAAAAACAATCAAGCATAGGCACGTCTGATTTGTTACTCTCGTTTCTGCCATATTCTGATTGGCTACTTTCGTTTCCGCCATGATTGTTGGCTCAAAACATTGCTATCCTATTGGGCGGAGTGGGCAGAGTAGGGGTGATGGAACTGTGACGTATGGCTTCAAGATTTTGTTGTAAGGGCAGATCCTCTTAAGATCCTTAATATACAGTTTTTAGGCAACCAAATCCTCACTGGCGTATTGTGGGCTGCCTAAGTGTCACATTAGATACTTCTTACTACCACGAACAGTAGAGATAATACAGTATAAATTGCTACTTGAAACGAAATAAATATTTAAAATTAACTAGGCGTTTGATAAATGCAAACAAAATAATAAAAAGAAACGGCAAGGAAAAGAACACCATTGTTCAGAACAAAAGTCACGTATTACGAAATTCAACAAAGAATATTACAAGAGAGGATGCACTTTACCGCTGAGTTATCTTACCCTTCGATGCTAAACTGCAGCAGAAGTTGTCCTAAATCTTAAATAAAGATTTTGATATAACATTTCTTTAAATATACATTTTTCATTGAGATGCTTTATTTAACTTACTAGTACAAATTTCTGTTCTAGTCGACCTTAGTCGATTTAATACACTGTAAATCAGTCGACTTTATGTCAGTATAATTACTAAAGCGTACTCTGCACTCTGCATAAGTAAAAAGGTTGATATGAGCAACGGTTTGAGAACTACAGGTGTGAACCATTTTTGAATTTATGTTGCGTATTGTTCACCCTGTAATTACCCTACAAAAGTGGGATATAGCGGATTTGAAAGGTGATGACGTTTCCAGTGGTATGAAACATGTGGCAGTGGTGTCTTTGAAAAGTTGGTTATTAAAGGAAAGTTAAGATTATGTAAGGAAATTGGATGGCAACACTGATTCAAAAATTTCCCTCAATAACTTCCCTTCCTAAGACACCACTGTTACACGTTGCATACCGTTGGAAACGCAATTCCATTCTTTCAAATCTTCTATGTCCCTCCTTCGTAGAACAATTACAGTGTGAGTAATAAGCCACTTGAAGTCAAAAATGGTTCGCTACCTGTAGTTCTCAAACCGTTGGGATTAGGACCCACGTTCATGTGAACGTTTTTACTTAGAACAACCCATACTAACATTTTCCGAAGTATTTCCCCTTCCTCCTGGGGCATTTTACAGGGTGTTTGTTAATGAACTACACCGAAAAACTATAAGAAGTGATTCCTCACATCAAAATAAGAGATAGAGTTCATACGGACCTATGGCGAAAAGTGCATAGTTTCAGAGCTAGGGCTGTCCAAAATTACGAAAATGCCAAATTTCAATAGGCCCTATTTTGAATTCCAGAAACTGTGGATGATGGTTCTTATCAGCGTAAAGGAAGCCACGCATACACAATCAAAATGTGCACATTTCATCAATTTTCAGTAGGTGTACCGGGTATTCCTACAGGGTGTAATTCTCAGATATACTGTCAATAGATTTTTCAGATATAAGCTGATTTCAAGGAGGGACCAAAGTAGGCAGAAGGTAAAGTGACAACAATGACCATCCAATGCTTCGGAGGGAAGTTGGAAGTGTGAGGAACCTGCAGCTCCATGTTTTTTTTTGTGTGTGTGTGTGTGTGTGTTGAGAATACAGTGTGATGCGATGTATTTCGTCACGGTATATTTCACGTTTTCTTCACTCATAAGCGTGAAAGAAAACATCGCGGCATGCATTTCGCCGAGTACGAGAGACCGTGATGCAGGCAATCCTTGACACTTCCGACATCGTGCTAAAGGATTCCGGGTTCACTGCTCTCAAGATTTATCTTTTGCCTACTTTGGGCCAATAAAATTCAGAGCATATAAAATTAATATCTTATTTCAAAATTCGGTTGATGGTATGTCAGGTAATTGCACCCTGCAAGGAATACTCTGTACACCCATTGAACATTAATGAAATGTGCATTTTTGGACTGAGTATGCATTACTTTCTTTACGCTTATAAGAAACAGTATCCACAGTTGCTCGAATTCGAAATATGGCCTCTTGAAATTTGGCTTTTTCACGATTTTGGACAGCCAATCTCTGAAACTATGCACTTTTCCCCACAGGTCCATAACACTATATATACATATATATATATATATATACATATATATATATATATATATATATATATATATATATATATATATATATATATATATATATATATATATATATATATATATAAAGTTGTAGCATTTACATTTTATTTCGTAATGTGTCTGATGAAGGAAATGATAGATTGCCAAAACTGAAATATTATTATTTATTAAAAGTAATTTGCGTTGTTCAGAGTTTACTTTTATTAAAAACTTATTCTAGGCCATTGCAGTGATTGTTTGTGGGTGTCATGGTAAATTACTTCTCGTTGATTTTTATAACGTCCATTTTGGTGTCTAATTGGACTTTATTTTTAAAAAAAAACTAACAAAAACAATGTACATCGTACATGCTTTACAGATCCCATCCAAAGTTCTTAAAACTTTACAAGAAGGTAGAACTTAACTTGATTAGTATGAGTGTGAAATATTTTCTTGTGCAGACATTTGGTTCCTGAATTATCGGCCTTCAAAATTGTAGTTTGCGATTCGTAAAATTTTTCTTTAAATAATTTCGCTGATTGCTATTAACGGTAGAATAAAGTTCATATTTATAATAAAGATTTGTTATACCTAGGTAAAATGAATGCAGAATTAATTTTCCCCGCAATCAAGAAAGTCATTACCAGTTAAATTACTTGTCGTAGAAAGTAAAGTGAAAATGTTTCACTATTATTTATACTTGATTTGAACCGTGTATTAGGATGGCATCGTTTCTCAAAAATTGAATTCGATATCATCATTATCATATGTATTCTGCCATTATTGGCAGGTTATTTGCTGCAACTGAGAAGCTTCCATACTCTACACTCTTTCACTAACTTCTTCGTCTTCACGTACGATTTAGAGGGTATGTTTTCATAACGGTTATTAATTGTAGCTTCCTTCGCTCTCTCTCCCTCTCTTCTGAAACCATACCCTCTAAAATGTCCCTTATAATACAGGGTTTTCTTAGCCACTGTCTCAACCAGTTTCTCTTCTTTTTCCTGAACCAAATTCTATGTGAAAAATGGAGAAAGGACGAAAGGCATAAAAGAATAAACAGGACAAAATATTTTTCGTAGTAATATATAAGTTAACATTTACGATTTTTTTAAAAAAAATATTTTATTCTAGTGTCTAGTTGATTTATCACACAAAACATATTTCATAACTCCTAGTTCAGAGACTCATAAAATCCCTTCTTCGTAAATGTTTCTTCACATTTCTGTTAGATTTGTCATTTATAGTTCAAAGACTCACAAAATCCCTTCTTCGTAAATGCTTCTTCACATTTCTGTTAGATTTGTCATTTATATTTCATATCTGACAATAATAGTTACTGGAAACGGGCTACAATTTTATTTAAGCCTCAATGGTTGACAAATCCGCCACTGATTTTGTCTTGCCAAATATTTATTACCATTTCGTTTTCTTCACTTCTCTTACTAGTTCCTTCTAACATCATATGAATTTCTTGCTTTACTTGTTAATATGTGAAAAGCATTGTAATGGTGTACTTTATGCCTTTCTTAGGAATTTAAATAATGTCATTACAAGGATCTAACTGCTGTATTCTAAAGAAGGGATTTAGACTGTAGCGTTGTCTACCATTTTTCGCTTGATCTGCTGTGGTATTTGATTACATTTAATCCATTTATGTTAAAACGTCCAGTCTCTGTAATACGACTGGAGATATTGTTATAAACGTAAATAGACAGCTTCCTCTGAGGTGAAAGGAAATTAAATTATCGCGAGGACAAAGCTGATGAGCGTCAACCAAGTGGAGGCAGCTGCTTTCAATTAATTTCTCCCACACCAACATTTAACTTTTGATGATGTGTGTTCGAGTTTTTTTTTTTTTTTAATTTTCATATAAGGCTTTGGGTAAATGGAGTTATCGCCTACAAGATACAATTACATTATGCATTCCTGCCCTTGCATTCCTTCCCTTGATGTGTTTTCTTCAGACTGTCATAGTACAGGGCATTTCAAAACGAATCATCCGATTTCAAACAGTTGTAACTATGCAACTTTTTATTCGTTTTGAATTGACAATAAACCGTCGGAAAAAAAGGAATTGTCAAGTTTCACTTAGTTGCCGGTAGATTGGAATAGCGTCGCTTCTTTCACCGATCTTTTCTGTGTTTGTCAGTAGTAACTCCACAGCAGAAATCATTTGGTGTTATACGCTCGTAAATTTTGTCGACAACATAAGACTGTGGGGCTTATAGAAGACTCTTTTTATGTGCCTCAGCTATCAACTATAGGCCTAGTAGTTAAACTATGAAGACGCATAACAGCAGTTGCGGAAGAAGTAGATCCAGAAATGAACGCAAAAGTTTGGGACGATTTTAACTACCGTATGGATATATATTGTGCATCACCAAAGGAACCATATTGATCACCTTTGATTTGATACTTAATAAACTTCATAATTAGTTTTGTAATATAAAATTAATCTGAAGTGTCTATGCTCTACATTACGAATACTATTTACATTTTAAACTGAATTATTCGTTATGAAGCACCCTTATCACACTATAACATTCGTGTTTTCTAATAACAGAATCATAGTGACAGGGGTGCACCACACGATCTTGATCAAAATTGGCAGGCAGGTAGCCCGAGACTTCTTATTATACTTGTGAAATATTTTCCTCTGTAGACTCTGTAGAATTGAGGTTACTGGGACTCATATGTTCTAACAAAGGAAAGGAATCATTTTCAAGTGATAAAAATTTTGACAAATTTTACACTTCGGCATAATTGATATAGGCTACCTCATTTGAAAAAAAAAATATGAACATATAATTGATTTAGATTTTAATATAGTGTTATGCAAATAGTACACAAAACGTTTCCTACTTTCATCCAATCTACTGCTAAAGTTTTTTTCACCGCCATAGACTAGATTCCTTACGAGGGTTTCACTCCCTGATCAGGGAGTGAAGTTTTTGCCTCATGTGCTAACGCTAGTTTGCTAACGCTGTTACTTATTATACAAATGGTTCCGGCTTCAATTCCCGGTGGGAACATTCGGTCGAAAAGGTATAATAGCTTTGTTAGGCTACTTATCCTGGGTGATGTTTTCCTCATCACACCAGGCAAATGCTGGGTGGTACCTAACGTACGGGTACAAGGTTCCTTCCTCTCTTCCCCCTACTTTTCTTCTTTCTCCCTTCTCCTGATACTATGCTCGCCGAGATATATCATCCCTCGTACGTGACGAGCTTAAGACTGTAGATACCTGTAATGTCGAGAAATATATATGGAAGCGAAGTTTAAGATTTACTCATTTGCAGCTGGCCAATGTATGACATAGAAGCTCGCTCTTACATGTACAATCTGAAGAGAAAAGATGAACAAGGAGGGGAAAGGAAGTATTGGCAGTGTACGTATTTCTATTCTCGATACTATTTTCTCCCTTTTTCTATTGAAAGATATTACGAAACTTCATCACAATGTATTGACTATAAATGTAGACAAACTTGTTGACAAGTAGGTCCATAAATACAAAAAATTAAGTACTAATCACAAAAGAAGGATGATGATTATTATTAGATTTCCAAACAATCGTACAGTGCCGTATCGTGGAAAATCAGAGCCCGGGACGAGAATATACGACAGCGCCATATACATACATTCCAAGTAATTTTTCCTTTCTTCTCTCCTTTATTTAGCGCCCGGAGCCGTCGCCCCGCTCACCCCCCGCAGCACGGTACTGCTATCGTATTCACAAAATCTAATGACAGTATGTGGTACTAGAATACATGATCAAAGAAAGGAGATTCCAAGAAATGTTGGGATTTTTCAACCGGTTCCTTTTTATCACCTAAGTAAATTTTATTTTAATAATAATAATACATATTTTAAGCAGGAATTTCCCCTTCAACTTACAAAAACAGTTAGTTATGTTAACCTGGTGGTGTAATTTTCAAAAGGGAACTAAGAGCACAAGGGATCGTCGCTGCAGGGCATCTAACTTTTGCCGAGAGGTCGCTAGTTGCCTATCGCTGGTCCACCGACGCTATCGGCATGGGATAGCTTGAGTTTCAGATTGTTACATTATAGGTTTTATTTTTCTAACTTTCTCAAAAACAAAACTTAAATACAAAATAATGTAATCAACATAAAATATGTATAAAAATGCGTTTGAGTGCACGGACCACACTTCATATCTTCGTGGGCCAATGGTTAGAGATTTGCATTTCACCAATATCGAGTAAACTGGATAAAATGTTGAACCCGACAATCTGCAATGTATATTAATGGCTCGTATAAATAAAATACCCGTAATTGTAATTTCACATAATATTAGCCTCGATGCTCAAGCAGGGCTTTAAATTTCCTCATATCTAAATGCAGCAACAACATCCACTAAATACTACTTCTATCACTCATTTTCAATAATTTACTTTCACAATTTTGATTTGAATTCTTTTGACTAGAGATTCTACATAACACTTGCTATTTTATTATGACCGATAGAATAGTTTTACAAAATTGAAATTGTAAAAGTGTGCAATTTGCAGAAGACACTTCAGACAAAGTTTCCCCCCCTTAATTAACAGCTATGTCTTAGAATAGTGGGATAAGCTTTGCTTCCATATCCTCGTGGTGCTGGGTTCTATTCCCGTAGCGATATTAAAGGAAAGTTTTATCGTTTGTAATGCTAATACTTCCAATCTAAGACAATATGCAAAATATTAAATTTCTGTTGGTCTTAGTGTTGAGAAAACTTTTTTAGTGCACTCGCTATAGAAAATTTACCTACGTAACACGACTGCAAGATGACGTCAACCGTATCAACCTTGATTCGTACTGTCTGCAAACGTAACGTGTTTAGTGATCAATTGATGAATAAGTAAGACATATCGTTAGTATAGGTAAAAAATACGACTGATCTAAATCAAAAGTTATTGTTTCCCAGTAATTACTTATCTTTCTACTACTTCTTCTTCTACTACTGCTGCTAGATATATTAATGTTTTAAGCAATTCACCGTTGATGATATGTTCAATATCAACAAAAGGACTACTTGAAATTGAATAATCAAAAACTTTATGAAATATGTTGCCAGTCTCGACCTTCCGATAATAATAATAATAATAATAATAATAATAAAGAAATAACAGAGTTACAACACTAATTACATAAACAATACCTTCCAATTAAGAAAAAACAATTGCCACGACGGGATTCGAACTCGGGTATCTGATATACGAGTTTCATGCTTTGCCATTTTTTTTAAAAATATTGCCCCAAGCGTGGTGTTTTACGCCAGTGGCAGCTCATGTTCTTCCGACTTTTTCCAAACACCACAGGGACACGAACACAGAAATATCGAGGACAGTTAAAATTCCGACCTTGCTCTTCAGAGGGGCTCGAAAGCCCAATGGGCTTCACCATAAATCGTCAGTAATCTGCCACAAATTTATCATACAAAGAAAAGAAAATAAACTAGTTGTTGCGTAAGATACAAATAGAACTTTCCATTTCTACATGTATTAATACAATTCAAAGAATGCGAAAGTAACGTCTCTTGTTGTTTCTTCTTTGGAAATTAGAAGCTAAGGGCACGAAAAATAGTAATGTAAATCGGAACAGCGTTAAAAGCGATGAGGTAGCCTCAACTTGAAGAACGTTTTGTGATATCTTTCTTATTGACGAAGGTCTATGTAACTTGTTTTTGAGTTAGAGAAGAAAATCTCGAGTAAGTCATTGTGACACTCACATAAGAACGTCTCCTTATACGATCATTAGTATCTTGTGTATCTTGTGTGTATCTTGTTTAACACGTTGTTTACTCAATCTTCTCGAAAACTACTCATGACGAATCGGGTGGACACCAATAATTTTTGTTGGGATGTGTCCAATTTTTGAGTTCGGGGTCCAATCGTACAAGAAACACGTCTATGTAGTATTGAATGGGGAATATTCTACACATCAAAGGACGATAAATAATTGTAAAATACTTCCATCTATACTTTTAGAAAAACATTATGGAACTAGATTGTTTTTATAAGATAAGGAGAACAGATGAAATGCAAGACCAAATTTCCATCCTACATCGATCATTTCCCTCTTAAACAAATGTAGTTTTCTTGAAAAAGTGTACAAACGTAGGTTGAGTTAGGAAGTTTTGGGGACCCATACCCTGTCTACAGTGGGTCACATAAACTCTAGAGTTACAAAATCCGTGAGTTAGACAACCCAACTAACGGACTCTCCAAGATAAATTACACCTGGTAGAGTACTAAATTAGCAGCATGAAGTTTCCCCCACCTGTTAACAGAACAAATCGGTGTAGGAGTGAGGCGAAACGCTAGCTGACGAAATTACAAAAGGGAGTCTTTGGGTACTTGTACTCATAGTACACACTACAGTACCAGAAAAATATAGGGACATCAGAAGAGCTGACTTCAAATGACTATACATATATGCGTATCAAATAATATAGGATAGATTATGCAGTATATATAGTGGCTTATTTTTTAAGTAAACACAAAGCCTTGAGCTGAGTTTTGAAACTATTAACGGTAGTCCTACCTGCAAATCAATTAAAGTATGGATGGATCATTCGGGGCAAGAACTCAGAACCTAATTTAAATGTTGGGGTTTAACAGGGTCTGAAGTCCTAGGTTCCGGCACCACTGATTGATAAAGTAATACTACTTCGAAAGAAGAACTTTTCCGATTTCATTATTCGTTCTTGAAAATACTAAATATTGGTATTCAGTAGTTTATTTGTAAATATTCAAAATGCAAAATTCGATAACACTCAAACGAGTTGGACAACTTATCCATACTAAGCGTACTTCCCTTAGGTTGTAAATATAAATGAGGGTTCCTGATTTGTGTAATATTTTTGAATATTTACACATTGAGACACAAGGAGGAAAGGGGAGAATATAGTGTCAATAAACAATTTAAAAATGCACGAAATTAGAGGATAGTCAAATATAGAACAATTAACTGAATTAACTCTGTAACTCGTCTTCACCATTCATTTTTCCCTTCATTATCAGGATTATAACATCATTTACTTTCTCTACTGGAGATTGTTTTTCACTTAGCAACATCCAACTGGAGCTCAGCCTTGTAAATGGAACATTTTAAAAAGTGTAAAGGGCGAGGAGAATCAAAGCCGGACCGCGGGATTAGGAAACCACAACGCTAAATCCTCATCTAAAGCGTTACTTATTCTGGCTCGCTTAAATAAAGAGGCTTTTCTTTTCGCTCAAAACAGTAGCTTGTTAATAGTCAAATTGATTGACAAAAAACACAAGACATGCAACTGAGGATTCGGGGGCCATTATATCAGTGTATTCACTAAATTATCAACATTACAGAATTTTTAAAAACAAAAGGCAAAACTCCTTCATTTTGAATCAAATACGGCGCGTATATTATACTCGTAAACAAACTTAAGACGAATCAATTACCGCATATTAATCGTGGTTCAGTAGTGAAGGCGCTCGACCTATAATCTGAAGGTCCTCGGATCTGATCCACGAAGGGCCAGTATCTTTTTTTCACTTTAGAATTTTTGGTGACGATTGATCGGCTATGACATACCTTTAATTATCTTCAGATATGTGTTTACTCGAATGTTTAAATATTTGAATTCTCAAATCTTCATTAATAATAACTAATAATAATAATTATTATTACCTCGTACATATTAAAAATAAGAAACGTGTTATCGCTCAGGTCATACCATTACAAGCAGAAACGCGACACTTGGCAAGAATATTTCGGTTTCATTTAGTGTTGCCCACGAGAAGAGGAATTTCTCTTTTCGTTTCTGAAACAAAAGAAACAAAATCGAGACTAGAATTAACATTTCACATTCGGGCGGGAAAAGCTAACTCATTTTATCGTCTCGCTTTGGAGATAAGAATCGAGACGAGATGAAAATTATCGTAAACATTTCCTGTGTTATCTCGATTCCTGAAATAGTGTATGTCTATTGTTTAAGTAAGAATTGCTTTGTAGACTAAATGTTATACACTATTTTGCTGCTTTGTATTTCGGAGCTCATTAGATTTACTATGGTCTGTGTAGGTATTTTGGTAGCAAAGTTTATATAATTACTTCTGCATATGCTAAAAGTTAGTTTATTATATGCCTTATTGTTTATTGATATTCAGTTATTTTTATTACAGTTATTTTTCTTAAAACGTACCGTAGACTACTTTCTACACGAAACTTTAGTGTAACGCTTTCGTTTAAAATTTTGGTGGTTGCGGAGGTGTGTCCTGGAAGTCCGGACACCCTCGCGAAATGCCAACATATCTTGTAAGTTTTGGCTAACTTTTATAGCAACTCTAAAAATTGTAATACCACTGTTATTATTATTATTATTATTATTATTATTATTATTATTATTATTATTATTATTATTATATTATTATTATTACTGAAGCTTTGTGAATTGAATGGTTGAGCTTGACCCGAAAAAGTTTAGCCTTTCTTTATGGTTGTTTTGGTCGTGGCGCGGTGAGTTCTGGAGCTTGTGTCATTGTTTCTATTTCATCTCTTCAGTGGACATTGTGCTGAACAAACGCCGTGCGTGTGTAGGTTTTCTCTCGGGGTTCTGTTCCTTTCCACATTGTTTATTCCGCTATTTTTTGCATTCTTATCATCGACGTCTCCTTTAGCTTAGCCAGCATAACCATGGAACGTATATGGAACATATTTGTTCTTTGGGCTCTTGTGAGTTCAGTAGCCCTACTTTCTACATGAAATTTGATTGGAAATCTTACGTTTTACTTTTAGCTAGCTGTAGGGACGTACGGAAGGAATATGTCCTAGCGGTCCGGATACTTCTCTACAATCCCGACTATTTTGTAACTTTTGGCTAATGTTAGGAGTGATTTTACAGATTTTAATACTATCTGTCCGCATATGGTATTTGTCTTCTATATTATTATTATTATTATTATTATTATTATTATTATTATTATTATTATTATTATTATTATTATTATTATTATTATTATTATTACTGAAGATTTGAGACCTGAATATAAAGTCCTATTCCGATGTAAATAAGCATACTGATATTGATAGGAAAAAGGAAAGAAATTGTCTTAGACCCTGTATAACGATTAATTGGCTTATAAGAGATAATTTGGAGGATTCGTTTCCGGAAAGGAACGAGGGGGAAAAAGAAGGTCTCAGTTTCTGGACAATTGAATGTCGAAACTTCAGATGTCTTAACAGAAACT
This sequence comes from Thermobia domestica, assembly GCF_964235325.1. Lineage (NCBI taxonomy): Eukaryota > Metazoa > Arthropoda > Insecta > Zygentoma > Lepismatidae > Thermobia > Thermobia domestica. Next base: position 243,250,716 of record NC_137456.1, on the reverse strand, counting down.
AAGTACGATTTGTCTACTTCACGATACATAGTAACACCCTTTCTTTGCATAAAAGGCTTTGGATTATGTATGCGTTATATTGACATTTTAACGACATATACATACGAATATAAAAAAGAATAGATCCTATTTACAAATTTTGGTTGAAGGTATTTGGAACGTGTTGAAAATTAATAACGAAATTATTATTATTATTTTTTAGCAGTAGGTGTAATAGTGGAAGACGTCCGGAGTGTTTGCTAGGAAACGATATCATTTCAGACACACATATGACTCATGCTAGGCTCTAAGGATGATCCTTATGTATTCATGAATTATTTGCTAAACACATTAGTCCTTCGACAGTACGAATCATGGAATACTAATATGACGTCATGTTAGTATTTCTTCAGTGAAGATAGCCGTTTCGACTCTAACTTGAAAAACCGAAAAAATTGAGTATTTTTCATTTTACACGTTAGACGTATGAATATTGTAGTTGATAAAAGTTTCCTTAGCGAGAATCGAACCGAGGACCCCTAAATTAAGAAACGAATGCTCAAGCTACTACGCTAAGACTGCTCCGTTAACTAAGAGTCAAAAAGGACTCGTGTATGTAGGAAATTGCACACGTTTACGATAACGACGAAACATTCCGATTTCGGTCATGATAAAATACTATAGTTAGTGGGGTGCGCTATGTCTGAAATTACACATCCGTGTGCATTTCTTGTTAAAATTGAACTAACAATTGATTTTTGTCCTTTCGGTGATGCTTTAAAATTCTGACACGGTTGCTATTTTTTCGTTCATCCAAATCTAATATGAAGGCTATCAAAGATGGCCACCTTCGCGAATGCACAGAACTGTCTTTAAAAGCTTATATCTCCCAAACTAATTGACCAATCTTCATGCAACAAACACCAAACGACGTAGAAAATAATAGATTTAAAAAATTGACAAGACTTATTACTTATCAATGCAAATAACAACGTGAGAAATAATTTTATTTTAAATTTTGCACATTTTATGATGTGTTTTTTTTATATTTTTAAATAACAAGTAAACGGCAAATAATTGAGAACAACGTTGTGTACCTTTTAAAAGAATAATAAATTGTCTTTAAATTGTCATGTATGTTATTCAGTTAGGTTAAGAAACAACGAAATTACAACAAATTAATATTTTCTTTTTTGCTTGATTTTTCCACATGAGTAGAGGGAGACCGAGACCTATAGGAAAATCAACCATGAATCCGTGATCTACTCTCCAAGACAAGTAATTTGATATGTCGCATGCTATACCCTGACAGACACCCCTATTAGCGCACCTCAAGTATATCACCATTTATGCTATTTATATCACTATTTATCATTAAATTGAAGGATGAGAGAAGTTTGTTAGCGCATTTTGTAATCATCTGTCGTACACACAATGACTTAGACATAAGAAAAAGTGATTGGAGAGTTTGAACAATCTACGATCCCTCGAGCACTCTTTGCTGCAGATGGTTCGTTCCTATTGGGCACGAATAAAACCATTATTATTCGCACTTTGGAAGGGATGCTAGATTCACGCAACAGTATCGAGTCAGAAATTGATAAAAACTGGAACAGGAGTGTTCGAAGTAAAAACATCATGATGAAATGTCAATGTCAATTGAATGAAATGTCAATTGATGAAATGTCAATTGTACAAAGCATGAAGAACACTTCGACGGTGAAAACCTGCGGCGATTTTGCAACCAAATTTGTAAAAAAAAATACAGTGGTTCTCACGATCAGACAAAATTCGCATTATATTCGATAAGTACATCGAAACTTCCTTGAAATAAAAAATGCGAGCTGAGCGAAGTGGAGGTACATCACTTGAGTTCCGTGTGGATGCTTCCACAAACATCAGTAGTGTATCTATGAGCTATTTTCCTTCCCATTCCAGCACAAAACGACCTTTAACAGCATTCTTTGCGAAAGAGACATCGATTACTTCCAAAATATGTCTTCACAGAAGCAGGCCATCATTGTGTTGGAGGATAGCACAGAAGTAGTATCAGGTTTGCTGCTAGACGAGTTGAAATAGCACAGTCATGAAGAAGTGGATACACTCATTATTCTCCATTCAATCCATGCTCGAAGAAAATACCCTGACGCTCACTTGACAATATATTCACCAGATACAGACGTAGCATTTCTTCTGTTACATTACTTTGAAGGCATTGGCCAGCAAGTCACCTTTGTCGGTGATCTCCAGGGAAGACGCGTAATTCACTTTTGGGATCTCTATTCAGCTCTCGGAACTGATTTCTGTAGAGGACTATTATGTTTCCATGCATTCACTTGCACAGATGTTTCTGGAAAATTTGCTGGAAAATCGAAAAAAAAACAGCATTTAAAATCTATCAAAACAGCGACAAAAATATTAGTCCTTTGCCTCTTTAGGACAGACTGTGGACCTACCAACCGAGGAAACATGCAGTAATTTGGAGCGAGTTTTTTGCGGTATGTACTCAACAGGCACTGACTCCAGTAGCGACCTCTCAGAGTTGCAATGACAACTATTCTCACGCAAAAATGCCGAAGGGGAACGACTTCCACCAGGATGCGCAAGTTTAAAACCTCACATTTGGAGAGCCCATTACGTGTGCCTTGTGTGGAGAAACAGTCACTTTCCCCATCCCGAAGTTCTACCCCCAACAAATTACGGATGGACAGAAGAACAACACCGTTTCCAGCCTATTCTGTGTTTGCAGCCACCCGCGCCGGACGCAATTTTGTTGAATGTTCACTGTGTCTGTAAAACTGGATGCAATGCATGCCGTTGCAAAAAACGCAAAGTACCTTACACGGAATTGTGTCAGTGTGGAGATGAGTGTGAAAATTCAGCAGATCATGTGTTAGACTATGAAGGAAGTAATTATAAAGAAGAATCAGTGTAACTATGAAACAGTTTCACACTGTTTGAAGGGAAACAAAAAAATCCAGAGACTCTTCGATAAACACTACGATCAAAAACATTTGCTACTCTACATTTAAGTCTCCACATTCATGTATTTTGCGTTTTAAATTATTTTTTATAATTAGACAGTGTTGTGAATCAAGTAAGTGGGCGGTAGTTTTTTAAAATAAACATATTGATTCATATACAAACAGAGAGATATCCTACGTGCGCAAACTTTTTTTCTTTATGGAAACAACAAATGGTGCTTATTCCTGATGATGCATGTTACCATATTGCGCATAACGGCTGCTGTATAACGCTGACCAAAATACTTTCTATTTCAGCGTTATCTTAGCAAAATATAATTATAATATACAATTTAAATATGTATTTTTGCATTCACAAAGTTTAATAATTTTTCAAATGTTTGTGTTGTCTGAGCAAACTATTTTCACCGCCCATTAAGTGTTCTTCTTAAGCTTTATTAAAGATGTTGAATTATTATTATTATGAAGTCTGTTAAAGCAAATAAAATTGTGTTTTACAATATTTAACATGATTGAATTAATACCAAAGAAAACATGAGCAGGACATAGGAATAGAGGATAATTTATTTATATGTGCTCTGAATTCGGTTGTCAGAGGTAAAAGCAATAATTAGAGTACCAATTTTCGCTCATCAGAAATATCACCCACGGATCAGTATAATGGGTGCTTACCGGGTGTAAGCGAGAACAATGTTTTCGCTATGGCAGCCATTTTGATGGCTATCATATTGGATTCGGCCAACCTGTCAGACTGGGACCACTTCAATTCCCCTTTCATCGTATCATAATATCAACACATCCAACTGGAAAGGTTTCAGCAAAGTGATTCTATGGTTATTTTATTACACTTAGCCCCATCTATTCATGTGGGAAAATCAAGCAAAAGAAGGAAATATTAATTTGTTATAATTTCGTTGTTTCTTAACCAAACTGAATGATATACATGACAATTTAAAAACAATTTATTACTCTATTAAAAGGTACACAACGTTGTTTTCAATTATTTGCCGTTTACTTGTTTTTTTTAATATAAAGAAAACACATCATAAAATGTGCAAAATTTAAAATAAAATTATCTCTCACGTTATTAATTGCATCGATAAGTAATAATTCTTGTCAATTTTTAAAAATCTATTATTTTCTACGTCGTTTGGTGTTTGTTGCATGAAGATTGGTCAATTAGTTTGGGAGATATAGGCTTTTAAAGACAGTTCTGTGCATTCGTGAAGGCGGCCAAATTTGATAACCGCCATATTGGATTCGGATGAACGAAAAAAATGGCAACCGTGTCAGAATTTCAAAGCATCACCGAAAGAATAAAAATCGAGTGTTAGTTCAATTTTAACAAGAAATGCACACGGGATTACACAATACCACCCACTAAGTTGAGAGAATTCAAATGTAAATTAGGAAACAAAAATATACATACAAACACACAAGGACATGAAGGAGAAACTTGTTTTAAAAGTAATTCGAACCTTTAACTGGAACCTAATGCCTTAGACCACTTTGTTTTCTGATTCAGCGAAAGTATCTCCGTAACTTTCTCTATTATACTTGGTAATACTCGTTTTAGTTATTTCCAGTAACCTTGGACGACAGGGACACGAAAACAGGCACATCGAATACATATACAATTTCAAAGGATCTTCCACCGCAAATTGAACACGGGACCGAGAGCACTGAACTGAGGGTGGGGTACCTGGTTCGTTCCCAAGGCCAGTAGGCTTGAGGTGGACAACATCGTGCTCGTGGGTTTTCTCGGGACATTCCAGTTTCCTCCCACTTTTTCCTTCCATCAATTTGTCCATCATAATTCACTTGCTTTCATCATCGCCTCCTTGAAAATAATAGGCATAACCATGGAACATTAAACGCAATGATTTTATTTTCAACCGGTTAACCGAAACCAAACCGAACCGAAAAACAGTTCTTTTTTATTGCTCATTAACGTGTTTTCATAAAAAATATAAATAGAGAGAAACGTGATGAATCGTAATTCCATTCAAAAGTGAAACAAGAAGATTCATAATACGTTAACCTAAAACGAAACCCTTACATGAAGTTTTCCATAATATATGGATATTCTGAAAAGTGGAAATGTAGTGTGTGTTTTCAAACAAAACTGAACCAAATTGTGGTTTGGTTTCTGAAATAAACCGACACAGTCTGTTTCAAAATTAAACCGAACCCAAACCACTTAACCAGATTGCTACATAATACAATAACACTCATCCGTAATGTTAGTATAGTCGTCTGGAACATCATATTCGATAAGGCTTTTCTTTTGGGGGGCAAAAGGCGTAAGAAGTTACTGGGCGGAGTGTTACCAAAATCCCAAATCGTAGTTTGGGGACGCCAGTAAGCGTCAGCTTAATCACAAATGTCACAGAATTAATGCTCCGATGCTCCTTGCATGTGCCAGTGACTGATATGGGGTACAGCTCTTCTTCAAAAATCACATTAAAAATCACCATAAATATTCTTAGCAGGGTAAATAAGAAGGTATTTTTTGGATCAATTGATGTGAAATTCGGTGTTATTCGGTTACGATTCATAAATGTTTGGGTAGGGGACGGCAACCTCAAAACCTTAGATCATGAAATATCAAAATTGCTAATAACAGTATATCAGAACATTTTAGGGTATTTTAACATAGGATGTTATTTTGGTAACGTACCACCTTAGGGGAGCCCAGAGTGCGAAACATATGATGATAAATCTTTATATGAATCTTAAATGTTATTCTGTAAATGCAAGTGAGTGTCAGATTAATCATAGATTTCACAGAATTTATATTCTGATGCTTCTTGCATGTGTCAGTGACTGATATGGGACTACGGTCCCCTTACAAAATTCATATAAAATTCTTTATAAATATCCTTAGCAGGTATATACGAGAAGGAACTCGTTTTCTTCAATTAATGTGAAAATTGGTATTCTTGTAGTAAAAAGGTATGCCTTTTTGAAATCTGCATTGCTCTTTTGGTAATGCTTCGCCTTAGGGAGTACAGGGGGCGCAGCATATGACGGTGAATCTTTATAAAAACTGCAAATTTTATTTTGGAAATGAAAGTGAGCGTCAGATTAATCACAAATGTCACAAAATTAATATTCCGATGCTCCCTGTATGTGTCAGTTACTAATGTGGACAGTTGCCTCGACCACATTTTCCAAGATATCTACCAGATGACCTGAAAGAGAGAATTGTCCTGAGTGTAGAGATGATCACTCCAGATATGTTGGAGGTGTTCACAATGGCTATGGCTAAAGTAAATCAAATTACTTTATATCTTGCTCGTTTAGGAGAGCATGCTAAATATTTATATCTTGCTCGTTTAGGAGAGCATGCTAAATAAACGTAAGTTGATTTTATCTATCTTATACTTACATGTAACATTTCCCAAGCGTAATAATCCGATTTTGATAAAATTTGGCAGAAGACATTACACATGAAATAAACGAATACATGTTTTTTATTTTCTTACAGGGCAAAAGTCCCCATCCAAATTTTAAAATTTGACTCCCGAAAGCCAAGAAGAAATGGAACGAAGTGAACGAAATTGTGTACAGATATTGTAGACCTGAAATAAGGGAATACTTGTTTTGTATTTTCCTGAAATAAATGTTTGGGTAGGGGACGGCAACCTCAAAACCTTAGATCATGAAATATCAAAATTGCTAATAACAGTATATCAGAAGTGCCTAATGAAACTTTGTGTAGGACCAATACGAAAAAGGAAACGAATACTTGTTTTTGTGAAAGTTGTGAAAGTTGACGCCCTAAAGGCAAGAAGTGGACTGAAGTGAATGTAATTGTATACAGAAATTGTACACGTAAAATGAGGCAATACGTGTTTCGTATTTATCTTAAAAAAAAGTTGGCTGGGGCACAGACACTTCCACATCTTTGATTACAAATTATGAAAAGTACTAATAAGTATACGTCAGAAGTGCCTAAAGGATATGGAGAATTGCAACCAAACTTTGTGTAGGGACAATACACAGGAAATAAGCAAACATGTATTTTCAGTTTGTGCGGAGAAATAGTGTTAAGGCCAAGACCTCCTCCGAAAAAAGTAAATATTATTGTAGAAGTGCAGTAAAGAGTGGATCGAAGCGAATGAAATTGTATGTAGATATTGCATATGTAAAATAAGGGAATCCGTGTTTCACAATTGTCCTCATCCGATTTGCTTCAAATTTGACATTCAACAGGAAACAGAAAATAAAGCGACATGCGTTTTTGTTTATCTAGCGGTTGCTCGTTTGTCTGTGTGTTTGTACTACGTTAGAGGGCGTAATCTTCATTCTTTGAATTTGAACTTTTGAGGGTAGAAGCAGAATTCATTCGAAATTCACTGTATTGATTCTAACTTTTAGGCCAAATATCAATTGATGGAATTTCACTATTTTAACACTAGCCGTTTCTTACCAATAGCGTATTTTATAATATTTTTGGGGTGCCTTTAACCTTACAATATTTTGCCACCCTTTTGGAAACGGTGACCCATTAAATTCACAGAACTTCAGTAATAATAATAATAATAATAATAATAATAATAATAATAATAATAATAATAATAATAATAATAATAATAATAGTATTAAATTTTGAAAGTTGCCCTAAAATTAGGCTAAACTTACACATAAGTCGGGATTTCGGGAGGGCGTCAGGACATCCAGGACACACCTCTACAACCACCAAAATTTTAAACGAAAGCGTTACATTAAAGTTTCATGTAGAAAGTATTCTACTGTATTTTTTAGCAAAATAACTGAATTTCACAGGACAGTAAGGCATACAATAGACTAACTTTTAGGACATACAGAAGTAATTATAAAATCTTTGCTACAAAAAAGCCTACACAGATAATAATAAATTCAATGAGCTCCAAAATACAAAGCAGCAAAATAGCGTATAAAATTCAGTGTACAAAGCAATTGTTACTTAAACCATGGACATAGATTATTTCGAGAATCGAGATAAAACGAGAAAGTTTACGATACTTTTCGTCTCGTCTCGATTTCCATTTCCAAAGCGAGTTGATAATTTGAGTTAGCTTTGTCACGTCTCGAATGTAAAATGTTAAATTTCGTCTCAATTTTTGTTTTGTATAAGAAACGAGATGAAAAATTCCTCTTCTCGTGGGAAACACTAAACGAAAACGAAATATTCTAGCCATGTGTCACGTTTCTGCTTGTAATGGTATGACCTGAGCGATAATAAGCTCCTAACTTTTAATCTTCTACAAGATAATTATTATTATTATTATTAGTTATTATTATTATTACTATTATAATTCCTTAAGATTTGAGAGTACAAGTATTGAAACATTCGAGTATACAAATATCTGTTGATAATAAAACGTGTGTCATCGCTGACCAATCACCATTCAAAATTCTAAAGTAAAAAGAAATATACTAACCCTTTTGAGGATCCGATCCGTGGACCTTCAGATTACAGGTCGAGCGCCTTGAATATTAACTGAATTAACTCTGGTCACTTAACCGCAATTATTAGGTGGTAATTGATTTCTCTTTAGTTTGTTTACGAGTATAATACACGCGCCGTATTTGATTCAAAATGAAGGAGTTTTATATTTTGTTTTTTAAAAAAATCTGTAATATTGATAATTTAGTGAATACAATGATATAATACCCCCCGAGTCCTCATTTACATATTCCTGTGTTTTGTTAATCAATTTGACAAGCTACTGTTTTGAACGGTGGTTCTTTATTTAGGCGAGCCAGAATAAGTAACACTTTAGATGAGGAGTTAGCGTTGTGGTTTCCTAATCCTGCGGTTCGGTTTCGATTCTCCTTGCCCTTTACACTTTTTAAAATGTTTGATTTACAAGGCTGAGCTCCAGTTGGATGTTGCTAAGTGAAAGATAGTAATCTCTAGTGGAGAAAGTCAATGATGATGTAATCCTGAAAGTAAAGGAAGAAAATGAATGGAGAAAACTAGTTACAGAGTTAATTCAGTTAATGGTTCTATATTTGATTATCCGCTAATTTCGTGCATTTTTAAATTGTTGTTTATTTACACTATATTTTCCCCTTTCCTCCTTGTGTCTCAATGTGTAAATTTTCAAATATATTATACAAATCAGGAACCCTCATTTATATTTGCAACCTGAGGGGAAGTACGCTTAGTATGGGTAAGTTCTACAACTCGTTTGAGTATTATCGAATTTTGCATTTTTAATATTTACAAATAAACTACTGAATACCAATATTTAGTATTTTCAAGAGCCATTCATGGAATCGGACAAGTTCTTTTTTCGAAGTAGTATTACTTATCAATCAGTGGTGCTGGAACCTAGAACCTCAGACTCTGTTAGACCCCAAAATTTAAATTGGGATCTGGGTTCTTCCCTCGAATGATCAATCCATACTTTAATTGATTTGCAGCTCGTACTACTGTTTATAGTTTCAGAACTCAGCTCAAGGCTTTGTGTTTACTTAAAAAAATAACCTAATACATATACCGCATTATCTATCCTATATTATTTGATTCGCATATATGTATAGTCATTTGAAGTAAGTTAAATGGTTTATATAATCCTTCATTTGATTTAATTGTAAGATTATTTAAGTCCCCCGACTGTTGTCTTCTCATCGGCTCCTCTGATGTCCGTATATTTGTTCTGGTACTGTAGTTTGTACTATTAGAACAAGTATACAAAGACTCTCTTTTGTCATTTTGTCAGCCAGCGTTTCTCCTCACTCCTGCACCGATTTGTTCTTTTAACAGGTGGGGGAAACTTCATGCTGCTGTTCTAGCTACTCTACCAGGCGTAATTAATGTTAGAGCGGGCGTTAATTGAGCTGCCTAACTCACGAATTTTGTACCTTTTTGGAGTTTATCTGGCCAGGGCCGTTGCGTGGGCGGGACGACTAGCGGGGTCGCCGGGACGACAAATAAAAAATTCAAGGAATTCAGATTATGTTGGTAAATGATTCTTTTTGAAAAAAGTAATGTTAATTCAAAAATTTAAATAATGATCAGGCCACGGCTAAGTAAAATTTATTTATTTATTCATTTTATAAGTGCAACACAAAGCCTTATTGCCCAGTTATAGTGTCGTGTACATAACTATCCAACATACAGTATTATATATACCAAATATACAGTATGTTGTTTAATTATGCAGAGGTTATTGCATAACAACGCCCTTTTGTGTCAAACGCATTTGTGGGTTTTTACATGCTTATTTAGCCTCCTGGTAACATTTCAATTGAATATCGGAATAAAATGCTGCATATAACATTGTTTTATGTAAGAAAAAAAAACACCACTTAAATTTTCAACATCGTTTTTCTCCAACTGCAGATTTTAGACTTACGTCATTATTACATCAAATTCCTCAATTGTTTTGAACTTGTTTACGGACATACTAAATACATCTACTACATGAAATCTAATTATTTTGTTATATGAAGCACACATTCTCCACAGAGGAGACTTATGTAATATGTTAGACCTTGCTTTGTTACAATAGCTTTTCCCAGTGTTTGCTGTTCTAATCTTACCTGATGGGACACGTAACTAATTCCTGACAGTCAATTGTGCCGTTTAATATTAACGTAAGAACTCCAGATCAAACGCCCATTTCCTTTTTTCTAATGTCTGAAAACTAAAATTTGTCATTATGTCTTCATAGGGGACACTGGGTAGAAACCGGTTTTTTTGCATGCAAGAATTTTTAAAACTTTTAACTGTATATTTTCTATTGCATAAGAGTATTTAGTGACATGTGGTGTCCAAACAATACAACAGTATTCTAATTTTGACCTCACATACGAAAAATATGACATTATAAACGTTGATACTTTGTAGAAATCCTGTCCTATTCTATAAATTAAACCTAGGTTTCTCTATGCACTACTCGTTATTGCGTCAATGTGTTGAGCAAAAGTTAATTTGCTATAAAATATAACTCCTAGATCTTCGGTACTATTCGGGGTAGACAAGGAAGTACCACTTATTATATGGGTAAAGTTAATTGGATTTTCTTTCCTCGTGAAAGATACAGATTTACATTTGGACACATTCAGATCTGATTTATTCTTATCACACCACATTTGAACTGTCTGTAGATCCTGTTGAAGTTGCACACAGTCATCAATTGAACTTACTTTGGAATATAATTTGAGGCTGGCGGAAAAAAAAAAAACTTGAGAAGTTTTAATACACAGAGGAATATCATTAATAACAAATGAAACAACAGGGGACCTAGATTGCATTCTTGAGGGACTCCCGATAGAGTATTAAACTTGAAAATTACCGGTAAAGTAAAACATCGTCTAGGCTTATTTAACTGGAATTCTCTCCAGTCCTCTGTGATAAGAGTTCTTTTTTTTTTTTAATCTTGGAATTTAATATTTGTATCGTCATTTGTATATTTTACGCTATTACTATATTGATGTGTATCAAGTTCAAAATAAGCAAGAATAGCACTCGATTTCAATAATTCAAAACCATGTTTTCATTAACTTTCATGATTGAACTATAAAAAACATTCACTTTAAAAAATTGACATAATACCCACTTCTTTTAGCTTACATTATGGTCTTACATTCCATATTTAAATCTAGGAGTACAGAATAAACTTTGGTTGTTTCTCATAACACACTAGGGGAGGGGGCGCCTTAGATTTCTAACCCCGGGCGCTTACAACCCACGCGACGGCCCTGTATGTGGCCCACTGTACACTCCGTGAGTCATCCCCTGTGAGGAATTATACTTACCCATATCACTTGATTCACCTCAATGATGCTACGAGGGAGATTGAGAAAGTGATGCCTGCAAGCCCTTGACCAATAGTACTTCAAACATTCTGAATTGTTTATCATTAATGCACTCATGTTTAAACCATAGAATGTTACTTACTTAGTCTTACTATCTCTTCTTGCCCAGAGTAATGGAGCAACCCATTTCATCCAGTGGTGACATCCGGTTGAAACAATGGGCTGCAATTGAATTTCTGACTGCGGGAGGTTGTGCGGTCAGGAACATTCATCCCCGTCGACGAGTTGTGGATAAACCATTACGACCCGGAAACGAAGCGTCGATGGGTACGGCAGCACGTCCTCTCTTCCGCCAAAAGAAATTCAAAGTTGTTCCATCTCCAGGCAAAATGTTGTTGATATTCTGCCTCATCTTGCCTATAGTCCGGATCTTGCGTCCTGCGTCTTTTGACTCTTCCCCAATTTTACAGTAGTGACGCAGGATGTGGAATCAGCAGTTCGGCAGTGGTGTCGCCAACAGCCACCACAATTCTTCGCCGACGGCATGAAAAACCTTGTTACGCGTTGCCGAAAGTGTGTTGCCCGTAATGGGGGATTATATTGAAAAATTGATGCCACGATTTGTAGCTGACATTGCAAACTTTCCACTGATACCTATATTGGTGCTATTTGTCAAACACAAATAAAAGAATCACCTTGGAGGCATTACTTTCTGAACCACGCTCTTATATGTAACTTTTTGATGTGTTTTCTGGTTCAATGCTAAGAATAGTCTTCCGTTATTAGTTATTATCCGGATTTTCTATTAAGTTATGAAATTTGAAATATCGAAGTATGTTTAATAAACTCAGAGATTCCCAGATAATATTAAATCAAAGTAATAAAACATGCATCTCATCTGAGGTACTAAAATATGTTCAGTCGTATTAGAGATCATTTCCTGTTTTGTGAGAATGCGAGCTCTAGTCTTTGTTTCTCTTTCTGTTTCCCTCCCATTGTTAGCCTTTAAGAATCGAGGGAAATGAAGACAGAAAGCGTAATTTTCATGATAAAACAATACGATGGAACGGGAGCTTGTTGTGATTATTTCGTCTCGTACGTCATCTTCCAGAGACTAAAGCTAATCGAAGTTTCCCAAATGACTCAATGAATAATTAATAATAATGAAACATGCTACTACTACTACTACCACTATTGTAGTTCTAAGTATTCACATTTTGTACCTATTCAGTCGCAATGCAATAAAGAAAAATGTAACTAGAGCAACCCACATTATACTTTATTTTATGTTTACTTATGCTTTATTTTTTTCAAATTACGCTTTATAATCCTTTATTGTTTTTTTTTCAAATTACGCTTTATAATCCTTTATTGTTTTTTTTTCAAATTACGCGTTATAATGCTTTATTGTTAATTTCAATTGTTGTTTTACATTAACCGTGTATAATGTACTAGCAGCGTTCACCCCGCTTCGCTGCGGTCACCCCGGAACGCAATAAACGTTGTTACTTAGATAATTTTTACTTTTTCGCTTTCAAGTGATATGATAAAAACCATAGAAGATTGCAGTAAATGTTAACATTATATCGCCTGTCATTTATGTTAACCCGCCCCGCTTCGCTGCGGTCACCCCGGAACGCAATAAACTTTGTTACTTAGATAATTTTTACTTTTTCGCTTTCAAATTGCAGTAAATGTTAACATTATAGCGCCTGTCATTTATGTTAACCCGCCGAGTGACACGGTCATGCGGGTTGCATATAAATACGTTTATTTTTACCTATGATGAACTAATAACAAAGGATTTGTACGTTATGGACACTTGAATGGTCAATTATCTCAAGACACTGGTAATTAAAAATTAAAGTGATATGATAAAAACCATCTAGGGTCCAAATCCTAATAACCCCCCAAAAATAAAAGAAATTGGTTCAGCCGTATTAGCGTGATGAGGGAACAAAGGATTTGTACGTTCTCTTTTATAATATAGATAATATTTAGTACACATTAAATATTCTAAATATTTTGATCTATTTATTAATATATTATGCAACCAGTTTCTTTCATATTTAATGAACTTTCTATTCAATGAACTGTAAAGAGATACGCTTTAGTCAATTCAGTTTTATTATCACTTGTATGCGCCTTTGAGTGCATATATACAGAAAGGGAAAGCAAAAGATGGCACCAAAAAGTACAGAAAGTGTTCAACAGGTACATATAGTATGGAGTTCATAACAATATAGTGTGGAGTTCTTGTGCACAAATTTTTCTTCTTCTTTTCCTTTTTTTTTCTTTTCTCCACTTCAAAGGATTACACCGAAAAGTTTACAGAAATAAAAATAAGCTTTTACTTGTTGCATTGTTATGTTCTCAAAGATTGCATTGTAAATATTGGTTTTAGAAAATATTAATACAGTATGTTAAGCTTGCAGTTAAACATATTTTCCAACAATTGTGCTATATATTTTAAATTATACTTTATGCTTTATTTTCTAAAATTATGCTTTATAATGCTTTTAAAATTAGTTTCTTCAGGACCCTTAGACAACCACAACCATATTCACGGTACCAACCATATGTGTAAATTGCTGTTATGCCTTTTATGCTTTTTATGCTTTTGGGTTGCCCTAAAGATAACAATACAAGTTTTAGACGTCTCCAAACTGCAGAAGAAGCAAAATATTGGGTGCAGGGAAGCAAGTAAACATTTTTACATTGTTTTATTTTGTAACATGAGCAAAATCAGACCGTAAATATCTAAAATCCCTTATTGGAAACTGAAATAATTTATTCTGAAACCTGACACTCACAAATTTGGTTTAGAAAATAAGAAAAATATGGGAATAGATTGAAAAGTAACTCACACTATTTTTTCTGTTAAAATGTTATGCATAACGAAATCAAAATATACTCAGGGAAACAAAGCTGGACGTCAAAACTAAAACCTCGTCACACATTTTATTTAATGTTACTCCAAGTTCAGTATACGCTGTTTAAAAATTAATTTTTTAGTGTATAATTATCACGAGGACCAATGTAATTCCTTAGTGATGGTTTCTGAATTCACTTCACCAATTCTTTAGAAATTCTTTTTCATTTACTGAATCACCAAATCACCAATTCTTTTTAATTTACTAAAAACTGTACTGAAATTGTTCCTCAATTCTGAAGTTGTTTACGATAATAATTTTATCTAAGGGAAAGAACTCTTGTCACTCACTGTACGCCCAAGAATTTTTCCTGGAAAGCAAATAGATGAAAAACTTAAGGAACCAGGTCCAGACTCTATGGCCGGAAATGAAGCAATTTTGTCACGAGCAAATAGAGCAATTTTGTCACAAACATATTGAGCAATAGAGGTCCATGATTTATCGTGATTATTCCGACTCTCGAATGGTATCTTTTATAGCATTGTAATGACAGGCATAATCTACTTGTTTAATAAGTGTACGAGTACTTGAGGTTTATCTTCCTTTTCCACCTATATTAGACATGGACTCACACTTTAAAGTGGAATATGAACATAGGAAATGCTTTGAGTTGTTTTAATACTCCCTCACTTGAAATCGAACCCGGGATCACGTGTAGCAAAGACACACTCGTGCGCCACTAGCCCAGTGCGAAAGGCATGATCTGTTTGAAGAGCTTGGTGTAACAAAAGACCAATCCCACTGCTCCATGAAACATGAGCTTTGTGATTAAGTGTAAGTTAGTGTCACCTAGTGTTACTCATTGGACTAAATGCATTGTGGGATATGCAATAGTGTTCTGTATCTACTCTTACAAACTAAAATACCTACGTTACTTAGATTTCTTCTGTACACTAAAACTGAATTTCTCTCCAAATCACAAAATTGTGGGATAGGTCCTTCTTCCATTGACCCCTTCATTTTATTAATGTTAGCGTTGGGATCATAGTGACCTCAGATTGACGAAAGCTCACCAGCTGAACAACTTATAATGACCATGAACATTGACCATCTTATATGACATCATTCTCTGGCTCTTGTGCTTCTCTATCAAGGTCTTGCATATTCATCGCACACTGACTTTGTGGAAATCTAATTTCATATGGATAATACTCTATTCTAGAGCTTTTGAAATGTTAAACGTGTGTTCTAGTCTTCGCAAATTCGCAAATGAACTTGTTATATATATATATATATATATATTGCAAATTGACCCATCAATGCTTCTGACAGTGATGTTTTTAAGAAGTTATAGAATGACCGGAATGAAAAGAATGGGTAATGTTTCCCAATCATATTCATATAATTTCAACCATTTTGTATTTTTGTGGTTTCTACGAAATCGGCACAAACATTACACCATTTCTTTGTGAATTTAAATTCTAGCTATCCACTTAGCCCACAAAAATCTAAATACATCATCTTTGTAGGAGAGGGTATAACCCGACATTTTTGTGATGTTAATCACATTTGCTCAACCAACGTGACAGATCTATTTAGCATGTCATCTTTAAAATAATTGCCTGATAATTTCCAACCTTCTACTTGCACCCTGAAAACAGAGGGGAAAATATTGTCATTCTTATAAGCTCGTCATTCTTATAAGCTCAATAATATTTTTTTTACAATTTTATTGCATTACAATTATTTACTTTTTGAGCAATTATATTTAGACAGAATTTATTAAAAGTTGGACCTGGTTTCCAACAGTAGTTAGTTAAAGGAATAATTGTACACTCATAATGAGGAACGGGGTATTAAAAAAACATATTTACAGTAAACAACACACATACAGCTGCACAAATATTGACCCAAAATTCAACAAGCAGTATAACCAAGAAGCAAGTTACAAGAACAGAACGAAAGAGTTGCTTCCATATTTACAATTACTACAGACTCAATCAGCCAAATTCTTTAGACAAGGTAAGTTATGATACAAATTCTTCCAAGTTCTTGAAATAAATTTCCTCATCCTGAAAATATTTAAAGAATTTGACGAACTGGTTAAGTTATCAATACAGAATCGATATCATAACTTAACTTGGCTGAAGAATTTGGTTGTATTGATAACGTAACCAATTAAGCCAAACTCTTCAAATACTTTTAGAAAGAGGAAATTATTTTAGGAACTTAGCAGAATTGATATCATAACTTTCCTTGGTTGAAGAATTTGACTGTATGGATAATGTAATAAATTGGCTAAGTTCTTCAAATGCTTTCAGAATGAGCAAATATATTTCAAGAACTTGGCAGAATGGATATCATTATCTATCTTGACAGAAGAATTTGGTTGTACTGGTAACGTAATCATTTCTGTAAGCTCTTTAAATACTTTTAAAATGAGGAAATTTATTTCAAGGATCGATTCATAACTTACCTGGGCTGAAGAATTTGGCTAAATTTATAACTTTATCTTTTGTAATTGTTCGGAACTTGGCTTCTTTTTAGTATCTTGGATCGGGATTTTATATTCAGGTATAATTACCTCTTCACATTTGTTTCCACTATACACCACTCAATAACTCTTATTCCTTATTCTACGTATTTTAATAATCATGGGTGTTTAAATAAATGAAGTCGATGTATCGAAGCGTTCCAGTGCGGAGTATTTTTTGCATGTCTGTCTTCCGCCACTTCGATAATTTTCGCTCCCTGTTCATAAGACGCACAAACTAAGAATAATCGTAACAAGAAAACACAATTTCTTACATTTCATGACCCAGATCACTTCATAACCTTAGGATAAATACAGAAAGACCACTCTTTTTGTTTCTTCACCTGATCTCTCCATTCATTTCCCCCCTACTCATTTAACAAGAAAACTGATAAACTGCGTTGAACCAAGTTAGGTATGATTCTCCTCCTGATTGGGAGAGTAAGTTAATTGTTATTATCAGGATTAATGGTGCACCTCAAGAATAATTCTTCCGTGACATATACTAACACTAGTGATGCGGATCATTGTTGAAGCGAACGATTCTGTCTCTCTCTAATTTCATCTCCGAACTACTATATATCAGTTAGTCTCTAGTCTCTGACAAAACACACACAATATTCTATAAAACTTTAAGTATGTTTAATAAATATGTATTCAAGAAAATATACATGGTGGAAGGGAAGAAGACCGAAAAACTTCGGGAGATGATTCTACAGCTAAAAACAAGGAAAACAGTTCCAATAAAAATAGGTCCAACGTAGAGGCGTTTGAGAGCAGCAGCTGTACGATTTTTGATCGGCTTCCTTCCCTAAGTGCAATATATGCGGAACGAATAGAGATATTGACGTCGGTCGAAAAGAATGTAAAGAAAGTCATGCCTCTGTAAAAGAAAGTAGCAGAGCGAACTGCAAAAGGGGACTCCCCAAAGGGAGAAGGGGATTTACCAAACGAGATGCAGAAGGGGACTTGAACATGAATACTACGTACAAACGTAAAATGACCTGGATATGTTTAGTGTATGTACTGAATAATCAATAAGAACGTAAAAATGGGGATTCCCCACTGCTGCGTTGGCAAGCAATGTATACGACAGAATACAGCACGAACGAGGTGGTTTGTTGGATCGAGGGTACCACTCCCAACTATTGTTTTCGAAAGCGCCCAAAACAGACAAGTGGCGGAATTGAGGGAGGATATTGATTATTGAGCTACCAGTAAGACATAAAGTGATGAGAAGGGAAGTGAAAATGTACAGATGATGACAAAAAAGGTATCTTCACAATTCGGGGGTACGATTACACATTAGCTCGCCAAAAAATGTAGGCGGTATGTTCAAGCTTTTTCCGCCTTATTTTCTGGCGTTTTGGCCCCAAAATTGTACATACCGTGCCGTTCGTGGCTCGCAAAACATAAAAAAAGTACAAAAAGAAATCTTACAGTAAGAAATTTTACGTTTGTACATATTATGCATTTTCACGTCCCCTACTGCATCTCATTGGGTAAATCCCCTTCTCCCCTTGAAAAGTTCCCTTGTGCAGTTCGCTCTGATCCCATCATTTTGGTAGGGTGTGGGCTTTCTTTATATTCTTTTGACCAGACGTCAATATCTCTGTTCTGCAGATATTGCACTTAGAAGAAGGAAGCTGGCGAAACGTCACACGGCTGCTGGTCGCAAACACCGCCGCGTTGGACCTATGTTTATTTGAACTTTTCCTCTTGTTTTTAGCTCTAGAATCATCTTCCAATGTTTTTCGATCTTGTTCCCTTCCACTATGTATAAAATTGCATGAACGCACTCTTTCATTATTGGCTCAATTCAAGTGCAAGTGATTGAGACGTTTGGAAATTTTCTCAAAAATCATATTATATGAGACAAAATTGTATTTTTTACGAAACTTATAAAAAAAAACTTTTATTTAAATCGTTGAGGAGAAGGTTAAGTAACTCCCGATATTTAATTGACTTCAATTGCAAGAGTAGGAATTATGTGAAAGCCTTAATTAATGCATACATCACATTGTGTTAAAATCGAATATTTCTATAGTTAGCATAGAACGTTTGTTTCAAACCTGGGGACTGCGAGATTCGCTCTTACATTTTCAATTGATTTCAAATGCAAGCGGTGGAAAAAATAATGAAGCCTCATAAAGTATACACCGTATTCCATGCAGATCTAATATTTTAGGGAAGATATATTGGTTCTTTTAATGTGAGAAGACCAAGAGAGCTAATCCATACCACATTAGAATGCTATATTCACCTACGATTCTTGACTGATTTTTGTCCAAAGCAAAGGGAATTACGGAAATAGATAAAAGATAATGAACATAATATTGTATCAAAACCATTTTTTGAAATATAAATTACCGTGGAACTTTAAATAATATCAGGAAGTGAGGTTCTAGGAGAATAAATCCCCTATTTAACTCCCTTAAGACAAATGATTGGGAAGCTTCTCAGAACATGTACGATATATCAAAATCGAACATTTTTCAAATAAAATTATAATCGAACATATTTTTGAAATTGAGAGAGAGTGAATTCAGGCTTTCATTCTTGTTAGAGTTTAAGTTGTGGGGATATTCTCAGTGTCATGAAGAAAACATACATTAAGTTTTGTCACAATCGAAAAAAAAAATACGTTTCTTACATTGAAAAATTGTCCTGCTTGTATATGTGTAAACTTAATGTATGTTTATCCTCCTATTTTACCCACGTTTTACCATCTTATAGACAATAGATTGCGACCCCGTGCGTGGAACAGACGGACAGTCACTAAAAGTGCTAATCGAGTCGAATAGTAGAAGTTTCGCTAACTCCTGCTTCAATAGGAAATAATGGCGTAACTTATATAATACTTCTAGACACACTGAACTTCTTCACTTCCCTGTACTTCCAATCATATACTAGTTTTATCATTAGAGAAAGACAAAATATTATGTTTCATATTTTAAACCATGCTTCGTAGGGCGATGGAAACAAGACCCTTAAAATTTCAAGGAATCTCGACCCAAAACAGGTCTTTTAAACCTTTATATTTCACAATATCTTTACAAAATTGTTATATTTAGTAAAATCCTTAATAGGTCTTCACATTCCATATGTGTCGTATGTCTAAACTGATCTCTACATTGAAACCGTGACCTTGCATCACCTTCAATGTTTAACGCAGATCTCCACTCCCATGTGGAAGGGGAGAATTCTGATGTCAGATCAAACAGCGATGGACTGAAGCCTGCCTTTATTCTCGTACCGAGTGAAGGAGACCCATTAGCGAGTGAGAGTCTATCAGCCTCCAATGTTGGTACTGTATGAGTTTTTAAGGCAAACTTGCATTCCTGTGCCAGAAGTGTCTCGAAATTTCAAGGTATCGAATTTCACTGTGTGACCACAACCCGGCAGAGTCCAATCCATGATCTGGGAAACCCCTGGAAACAGGGGAGGGGCTACAATCCCAGTCTTGCCTACTTCAGATTAGAGTTGAGATATCACCTGCTCTACTGGAACTAGTAATTCGTGTAATCCTCCCATTTCGGAGTGGTACGAAAGTCTCTTTCTCGGTAAGATGTCTTTTAACACTTTCCATACCTTACTTTATGACAAAGAAAGACAATGCTAGTGTAGGATTTACTTATACCTTCAATATATTTAAACTTTAAAAAAAATGTACTCCACTAGAAGGGACGAGGGACGTAACTCTAACCCTGTTAGTACAAAGAAAATCGTAAACTCGCAGTGAAATAGCTAATGCATCAACATTGTTCATGGGAAAATCATAGTTTATAGTTCATTATCTTCAGCATGAAACAAACTTTTAAGAAGTTCTATGTATTGGGGCCGATAACTTACTTAAACACAGAAAATTGGGATAATGTTGGGAAAATTCCCTTCAGAAATCCCTTCTATCAACTTTGGCCTCCTCTGGAGTGGCCTCGGACAAAAGCACACAATGCAAATGTATCTTCAAAAATCTTATAGGGGATCAGAAATGTGTGTACCAAGTTTGTATTGATAGACGGAATAGGTATGAGGGAAAAGGTTGTATACGAGTAGCGTCTGTACAGACTAAAACCGAACCTATGGTCTGACCTTCAAAGAGAACATAATATAAAACTATAAACGCAGAACCATTTATCCTGATATCAAGATTTGTACCACATTCTCTGTAGAACAGTTTTGATTTTCATATTTTCTTATTTGTTTCTTCATATTTTGTCTCTCTTTACTTATAATCATTCAACGTCAGTCAATGCAACCGATATCCTGTCCACCATTCATTTTAAAGTGACTAAAATGGGTATCGCTCAAAGTAATAGCACGAAACTCCAACAAATTTATGTCAACGTGCTAGAAACTGCCTGCGTCTGACATAAGATGATCCACTTTATGATAACAGTGAATAGGATGTGAGCATTTGAATTTCATTGGTTGTTGATTTGTCAATAACTATTCGATGAAAGTGACATACAATACCATATGCATATGATGATTGCAACACCATATCTAAATTTTGCTTAAGTTCTGTGAAACAGTGAACAACATTGATTACAAAATTTTACTTTTTCAAGCAATGGAGTAAAAAACAAATGCTGCTTAAAACAAGTTGAATGAATTATGCTATATTGAAACTTACAAGCTGCTTCGTTAATCATATTTATGTTAATTTGGCTTATAGTTTTAAAGTTGAATTTACGGTAAGATTGGTAACATTTTCTAATAGTCTAAGTAGTACGAAGTGTATGATTTCCTTAGATAGTATTCATTAAAAAAAAATAAAAATCTAAAATGCAAGTATGGGGCGTGAGTCATATAAACGATGTGATTAGAAAAGATACACTTATTTGTGATTTTAAAGAATTTAATTTTCGAACGGAAGTCGATCGCATTGGATTTTTTTCCAGTCCTTTTTTTCTTGTCTCCGTATTGAAAGTGGAAAATTATTTAGACAGCGTACTTCCATGAGAAAAAATCTCGATGCAACTCACGCACGGTCTTTCAGATGGAGATAAATTGAGAGAAAGAGAGATGGAAGATTTATTGATTGACGTTGCGGAATCATGGTTGATTGTGTGTGTCACGAACTTCTCCATGTCTTTCTCCTACATGCAGTGGTTGCATCCACATTTTATCTCCATCTACGCGTCCCTGTTATCTCTACAGACCAGATAAATATATTACATGTCGTAGGTTGCTGATTTATCAACAAGCATTTCATAATGTGAAAATACTAGGGGTAGATATTGATTTTTCTAAAGGGAGCTTGTCTATATTTGAAAATATTAAGATACTACATAAAAAAATCAACCGTTTAGTTCCTGTTGACACACAATTTGTTACATTAATACTGTATATGAAATTTAATGTTCTTTTTACGATTTTAAAATAAATTACATGTAATTCTGTTTTTTATCGACACAGTCGTAATTTTATAGCATTTTATATTAGTGATTTACAAAAGTAATATGTAATATTCTTATACACTGCCCTTTTCTATTAATCTACTTACTCAAACCGGTATAGAAACGGAACAGTCAACAGAAACATCGACAATGTGAATTTATAGTTGTCAATAACATCCGAAAAGATGCATCACATAACGCCTTCTCAGTTATACGTGTTCGTAGTACGTAAATGATTCAGAAACATTAAGGACGATATATACAGTGTTCTGGCAATAGTGCAAACATGGCATTTTATTTTACGACGCGCAGAATAACATACTTTTTGACGAAAAAGAATAGTTTGAAATGTAACTTCTTATCTCTTTAAACATATTATTTAATTTAGGATTATACAATTCAAATATTCAGTGCAGAATCCGATTAGTAGATATGTCTTTGGCAGTGTCATATTTTACTATGAAACGTATTTTGCTTTACAATTTTAAATGGGTTAATTATTTATATCGCGAGTTGGCAAACAGATTACCATTCTTTTTTGAAAATTTTATCCCTGACATATTTTACAGTGTAACCGTGGAATAGAAATAATACAGAATTACTAAAAAGAATTATGTAAAGCAAAAATATATTTCTTTTGTATTTAAACAGAAATGCAAAATTGGTAGAAAAGAAGAAAGGAAAGTTGTTAACTTTCTGTGAACATTACAGGAGTTGGATATTTACACCTTGGGTAATAGGTAGACTTCTAACCAATAATATAATTTCTTGCTGGATATGTTCCAACGTATCCTCACTTAAGCCTCTCTGGTTCACTGAATTAGAGATGCGTTCTCTCAAATCTTTAATGGCTTGTGGCAATGGGATAATGTACATGGATTGAATTTTATACGAGAGTGTCTCTACATTGCATGAACGCTACGAGTGGCGGATTCGTGCAATTTCCACCATATAATACGCACATTCTTCCTTCGTGGTTGCCATTTGAATTGTTAACTGTTTAGACAACTAGCTTCTCTAGCAGCTTTGACGTAAACAACAAACACAGATCATAAAACGTACAACCTTCCTTTCTTCTTTCCGGCTAATTTTGTGTTGTTATGTTCTTTCAGTACAAAGTAAATATGTGTTAGGTTAGCACCATTCTTTTCGAATAGCCCATTATATTCGTAATGATGGTTATCATAACTACCATGGATATTCTACCACCACTGACGGGTTATTTCCGCAAACTCAGGAGTTTTCATGCACTGTGGTATTATATTGACCTCGTCGACTGAAGGTATGATTATCTTTCTTTAACGAAGGTACTTCAATTGCAGCCATTGTTTCTCCTACCATTTTTTTTACCACCGTCCTTTCTTTTACGTCCTTCATGATATAGTTTTTCTCAAGCAATGTCAGTAAAAGTTTTTCTTTTCAATCGGATCCGATAATGATTTTTCCTCCTCTGCTAATCCCAGAATTTCCTTCGTTCGATACAGTTAATATTTTACAGCCTTTTCCATATCCATATTTCGTAAGTCTCTAGAGCTTTCTCGTTACTTTTGGATAATGTACAGATTTTTCTTCCATGGAAATTAAACTAAACGAAATAGACGTTCTATTTAAAGTCTAACAGTTATGACTTCAAGGCTAATGGAAACGAATAAGTAATAAAAATGGATGATAATGAAATTAACAATGAGGGAATGGGAGAACCCAGAATCCCTCCACAAAATCTTGTCTACCACAAACTCATATGAGCTGGGATCGAACTATGGACCCCTCACACCAGAGGTCATCGCTCTACCACTGAACCATCGTGCGTCTCTCTGTCCAATACAGTACAATAATCTGCATATAGTACGATTTTCTTCTAATCCCTTGTCCAGGGATCAAAAACTAAAAATCCTTTATAAATACTGCCTTCGGGATTTCTATCCTTGTGTTCAGTTCGCATCACATCTGTATAATTGTCATCCGTGGAAATAGGTATAGTTTGATAGCGAGGTACAGGCTTCAAATAGTTTACAGGATTCCTTTATTGGTGGTATAAGTACATTAGTAAAGCAAAGTAGTTAGTAATCGGGAAAAGGGGAAGAGATTGAACTGAAAACAACAACAACAACAACAAAAAAGTTCTTAAACCTGCCCGAATATTTTTAGAAAGCATATTTACAAATTCTAAATTTATAACAATCTCTCCGAATAATATTATTTGAGTACCTAGTTCGTTTTAAACCTATGAATGTGTAGTAAAATTATACGAAATATGTAAACACTGCATACCACTCTCCCAAGGATATTATGCATCAGAGGTACCCGTAAAAATGGAAGAAACTGAAATCTTTCAGTTCTACATTCCACGCTTAAGTCTTTTAGTATAAAGTAAAAGCTGATATGAGTTTTTAAGTTTAATATCCCACGGTTAGGCTAAA
This sequence comes from Thermobia domestica, assembly GCF_964235325.1. Lineage (NCBI taxonomy): Eukaryota > Metazoa > Arthropoda > Insecta > Zygentoma > Lepismatidae > Thermobia > Thermobia domestica. Next base: position 243,225,768 of record NC_137456.1, on the reverse strand, counting down.
GCTGAAGGATGATTAATGAATGTAACTATGAAAAATTTGATCAAATGAGAAAACGTGGGAGGAAACAGGAGAGCTACGAGAAATCCCATGGTTTTGTTCACCACAAACTCAGATGATCTAAGTTCGACCTACATACTCCTTACACCAGAGATGAGCGCTCTGTCCTGAGTCACCATGGTTGTATGTGAGGTTATATACGTGTTACACTCACGTAAATTCCGGATATATGTTGTCATTTAACCTGAAACACCCTGTATTTTTTCGAATTCTTAGAAAGGATTCGATTTTCGATGGGAACTCATGAGGTTCGAATCTCACATTAAGCTGTAGGTCCCCGTTTCATACAGCCTCGGCGCGAAAGAAACGTTAAACTCTACTTCAACCAACAAAAAGGGAAGAAAAATACGTAGATTCTTTGCGATGTCACTGGTAGACTGGTCATGAGATGGAAACCGTCCAAGAAAGTCAAGGATGATAGTGCCATGTCTGGAGAGCGCCTTTCGTACTCGAGATACTTAGTTTTACAGACAAAAGACATTAATGACAAGGGCAGGACGAAGAAAACAAATATTAAGGCAAATCCTTCAAAAAAAAAAAAAAAAAAAAAAAAAAAAATAGAGTGTTTTACCTCAGATGTATAATTACGCTTCAATTTTATGTTTTAGTATTCTGTTTTCGTCTAAAATAGATCTGTTGATTTGAAATGAAACGAGCCACGGACAATCACACAGTGTTTTGTTCGTCAAAGAGTCCTTTTGTCTACATCATTATTCTGCACCGGCTTTAATGTACAAATTTTATTGAATCTAAATTTGCATTTTGTTTTCGTTCCTGGACATAACTTTCTTGTTTTATTATCTACATAATTACAAAACAGCATTTCGTAACTAATGTATACAGGATAGAAACTTAATTTACAGTAATTTGACAAGCTAATTTTAACTGGAAACTGTTTTAAGCCTCGAGCTCTGATTGATAATAAACATAAAGATCTACATAATGAATAGTCAAGTATTAAGTTTCCGTAATAAACAATCGGAAGATGAAGTTTAATAAAATCACATATGAGATTATAGAAAAAATTTCTGTTGCTAGAGCTACAAGCGAATCTAGAGAATCCAGTCTTTCAACGAACGCAAAGCTAGAAATCTCTTTATTCAAGCATGCACTGCATTCTTGCTAACTTAAAATAGAAATATTTTGAATGAAGGGTGTTTACAACTTTCACCTCACTGATATTAAAATACGAATTCAATTACATGAATGGTAAAATTGTAAAACCAAACAATCTTTCATTTTCTGTGAATCGGCAGTGGTGACACCATGCGACAACTCTACTGTGAACGACCTTGCTGCTACTTTGCAAGTAATTAGTATATAACTCTGTAGATGGCAGCGTTGTCTTACTACTTCAGGCGCCACCACGGCAAAGGTAAGAACTACATGCTTCCACCAAAGTTGACGGCGACACGGTCAATGCTTAGTCGATTCTATAGAAGACAAACGTTGGCTTATTTAAGTAATGAACTTGAGTAGGGAAAGATGAAGAACAAAACCAGAATAGATATAAGGAATTAAAGAGGATATTTTTATGACGTTAAAACGAATTGATTATTGGAGAGCCGCGATGCTTTGACATTTCAAATTTGCTGCCGATGTCCCGTCAATTGCAGCAGAATATTCATAATAAGAATATTACATGTTTATTTATTTATTTTTTATTTACAAACACAATTCCAGAAAGAGCTGAAGACCAGTTTACACTGGTATATTGCACTAACTATGGGCTAGTAACGTAATGCAATAATAATAATAATAATAATAATACCTAAAGTAATAACAAGATAGGTTGACAATAGTGTACAAGAATTTATCCTCTAAAATGAAGTCGTTGTGCAGAGTTATATGTAGCTTCAGAATTAAATAAATCTACGGCTGTATGTGACATTTCGCTGTATATCTTAGGAAGCCTGTAGAACAGAAATCATTCAACTATTGAAAATCTCGGTCGCACTATATCAAGCAAATTAAGATTAAGATGTTGATTTCTGGGATCTCGGCGTACACATTATCCGAAGAAAGGGAAGGAAGAAAGTTGCCTGGAACCTGTATTTTGGATACCATCCCAGCATTTCCCTGGTATGAATGAGGAAAACCTCATTCAGTATGGCTGGCTGAAAAAGTTTCCACTGAGAATCGAATTCGGAAATACAATTCTGAGAGTACCGTTTTGAACCTAAGTTTACTAGGTGTGAATTTACACGGATATTTGAAATCATTGCTTTTATGACAAGGTCAGGTGGTTGAATATTTGGTGCTCGAACAGTTTATGTTTTGCCATAATATAAGGTAGGTGCAGGTAAATACGCCATGCTAAGGTGGTTGCATTTTATATGGGCTTAATTTTCACGAAACACAAAGAACAAGACATGTACGTTGCAGATTAGCCTTTTCCGTATGTAGAAAAAAATGTGGCAATGATACAACTCACTTCTATTTTGTACCCAAGGTAAAATAAAAAAAAAAGTGTTACGAAGTGGCGTATTTACTACCACGAGCAGGTAATAACGCCAAGTCTAGGATACTACTAGAAATCTGTAATAAATCTTGCAACTGCTTACATCGTTTGTATTATACGAACTCAAATATTACTGGCTGAAGCAAAAATTAGAATGACCACAGTGCAAGATGAAGATAAAAAGATAAAATATAAAAACAATAATCTCCAAAGTTAAATGAAGTTCCAAACTGAAAAGTTTTAGTCCATAAGAAGATAAACAAACAGTGTCACTATAGTGTGACTTAAAGGAAACTACACTGATATTACATGGACATTGTGGGACAAATGAAAACATCTTTGTCTTCTGCAGTTAGTCCTGCACAAGCTTTGGTGTATTTCGCTGCACCATGCTTGGTATTGATTTAGTAGCAATGGAATCACAAATACTGAAATTACACTTACAACACAAAGTGTTTCTAGACGCACACGAAATAAATTAAATTGTTGTAAATAATCGACAATGTTCTGAGTTACCACGGTACTATAATAATAACGGATTCTTACCTCTATCGAAATAATAACGTTCTTCCACGAAACCTTTCCGAAGCAAACAACGCTGCACGGCGTGGTGGTCTCAGCGCTGTCTGCCCGAGTATTCGTCAAATTGGACTTGTCGAAGACCGTGGCACAAATTGATGATGTATTTTAGCGGATTTCGTCAGAAACGACCCAGCACTGAACACTTGGCGTATTTTGCTGCACTGGCGTATATACTGTGCCTGCAGTTACCTTATAAAAGGTCAAGCATAATTTTCGAGATAACGGCGACAAATAAATTACGGCTAGCTTGTAAAGCCAAAAATCGATGGTGATCGAAAACCACTGGCACCTATTAAGGTGAGATTAATACCATTATATACTTGTATGAGTCTTTTCATTATAACACTGACAGGACGACAGTACATCGTATGGTATATGAGATATAGTTCAAAATTATGATTTAACTGTTAAACTTTAGCTTCTATTTAATTAAAATATTGCTCAAAGATAACTCATATCAATCGACAGACCGCGTCAAATTGAACAAAATGGCGTGGTTAAGGGTAAATTCTATTGCGTGCTTTCCGAGAAAATCAACAAAAACAAACTTTTATGGGGGCTAAAAGTAAGCCATTCATTGTCAATAGGAGCATTGACATAGTGCAACATTCCAAGTTTAGTTACCCCAGCATTCCGGTCTCTTTCTGTCCACAATATTCCTCAATCGCGCTAAAATGTTCTGGTATAACTGTTTGTTTACCATCTGATACAAATTCATGATGAACAATACCTTTCCAAACAAAACACACAATTAACATCACCTTACTCTTTAATGACACATGCGTGTTTTTTTAAACATTGGAGACTCTAAATGAATTGAAAACCAATTGAAATGTCTGTGTAAATGTTTTGCCTAGTTTGTAGCAAGATTTGAACACATACATACACACACGCACTTACACACACACACACACAAACAACACGCACACACGTCGTTATTCAAGCTCTTTCATTGTCAGTGTTTCATTAATCCGACGAACAGTTTGTGCACGCCCTTACTTCAGCGGCTGTAGCTCAAGGAACAATGTTGCCGCAGTCCTAGCTCTGGAGTGGGCTGAAAAATAGTACCAAATTGAAACAAAAAGGGCTGAATTCATTATTTTATACCAGTATAATACATGGCTCTACAACACGAAACTAAAAGAGGTAAAGTTCTAGAACACCCCCCTCTTCTAACAGTTCAAATCAATAAAGTGTTCTTTAAAATATATATATATATATATATATATATATTTAAAAACATTCAAATGGGAGGATCTCGAACAACCGAGGTATTTTTATATTAGTCAATATGGCGTCACAAGTAAACAACTTACCCTGGTAGGCCGGCAACTACGTAGTTTTTTTTCGTGCTATTATCGTTTTGGTGTAGAATCTTTGCAACGACACACAAATTATAGAATTACTTGAGCACACGCTGGTCTTCTGCAGAATATTCAACACTTGATTCAACACATGTGAGTGTGCTTCTTTTTTTAAGATTACAAACTAAAATTTCCAATACACTTTCTTCCCGTCTCCATCATGCGCGGCGTGGATGCGCCCATCTAGCGTCATTTGTTTCTTGTATAGTTCGAATTACAATTTTCCACACAAAGTTCGCAGCATTATGCGGTGCAACGTCACAAAATGAATGCCCAACAGATTTTTTTTTAAAGAGTCCAACACACAGAATGAGTAACGTGAGATGTAGGAAAAGTCTTACTGACACTTTTGAAAATGTGACAAGTATTTGTTAAATGGTGCTGGATTGGGTAGAACTGTACCATCTTTTTCATAAAATGGGCTGAAAATGCCAGCGTGGTACCAACGGGCCGATGAATGACAAAAAGGGCTGAATTTGGTACGATTGTACCAAGTGTGGCAACACTGTCAATGAATAAAGATCATAACGAAACGAGGCAAATGGCAGTTTGTTGCCTAAACCTATCGCTAGGTACAGTCAGTAGCCACAGCGCTCTCTGTCAGTTACCACGCTGTTTCAAAAGTTCGTTTTTTTAAACACGCCTCGTACTTATATACTGTACATGTAAAAAATATTATGTTAAATAGCAGATAGTGTATTCTCCTAGTAGTGGCACACATATACTGCTAACAGTTACAAACAAATTACTTTAATATCTGGAAACGTTTGGTTATATTCGACTTTCAAGAATGTTTGTGTATCTTCCCCGAAACTTTAAACCATGGACAAAAATTTACAGAGTAGTAAGAAATAACAGAGTGGTTAGAATCTTATAAGTTTCACCATCTTGATTACTTAAAAAATACATACTTTAAAATGCAATCCACATGCATTAAAAATATCACAACATAAATTCATAAAAGGTATACTCACACAAATAAATTATTAGGACCATCTGAAGAAAAATACAATTGATCAAAAATAAATATATATAGCATTCAATATATTAGTTTAAATATCGTTAACACGAAAAACAAATAATCTATTACCTGGGAGTTCTTAGGGAGAAAGCTCTTGTAAGGATACGGGTCGTTACACAAGGAATATTTAAATGTTCTTCAACCGATCACAAAAATTATTACTAGTATTCAGTTGAAAAGGTTTGAAATTAGATCTTTTACTGTGTATTTTTCTGGGATTATTCTAATTTCGGAGTAGTACTATAGAAATTTATCTTATTTTTGTATCTTCATTCACAAGATAAGTTAAGGAGGAAGTGGGCTTTTATGAAGCAAGTGTACTTTCTGAGTAATGACAAAATGGAGCTTAAGACTACTGTTTGGTACATTTAAAAGCAAAGGAAAGGATTTATCCACGGTGCCATCAGACAATAAGTACTGGGTACTATTCTATGTTATTAGTATTTAACGATTTTTTTTAAAGTCCGAAGATGAAACATATAAAAATCGGTAGATCTGATTGAGTTGAACAAAATAGTTGAGTGTAAATCCTCATGCGTAATTTTTGAGAACATCGATAAATAGAAGTGTATTTTTTAACCTAAAACTGTACGCGGCGTGTTCAAAAAAAGACGAACTTTTGCAATAAATCTAGATTTAGGGTGTGCGATATCGAAATTTCTATATCGACAATCGATATTTTTCTGATATCGATATCGAATATATATATCGATGTCGACAATATCGATAATAAATATCGACAATATCGATATCGAAAATATCGAATATCGATTGACAATATCGAATATCGATATGACAATATCGAATATCGATATCGATAATATCGAATATCGATATCGACAACATCCAATATTGATATCGACAACATCAAATATGGATATTCAACATATTGATTGGCCTTGAATATTCGTGTTGATATAGACAATCTGGTCTCAAAACATTTCAATGGGGGATATCTCAGAATACTTGTTAGCTACAGAAAACAGACTTGTGTTCCTTCTAATCCACCACTCTTTCCTCAGAAAAAGTTAATAAAAATAGTCATTTAATTTCTTTCCCAGCTATCATGTTGGTCATCATTGCGGAAATAATGAGTGAAACAGGGTGACATAGAATATGATTGCTTTTTATTTGTGTGTAGATGTTTATTTCATGTATGTGCATTTGTGAATGTGCACGTGTGGCAGTATGCGTTTGAGAGAGAGAGAGAAGTTCTTTCTATAACATAACACGTGAATGCATTGCATTTTAAGCTCACGCACAGACAATACTTGATCCAGATATGAACGATAGGGGCCGTGGTGGCTCAATGGTAGAGCGTTCACCTCTGGTGCATGAGGTCCCGGCTTCAAAACCCGCTCCCGCCAAGGGAACTTTGTGGTGGACAAACACCGTTGCGTGGGTTTTCTCGGGGTTCTTCCGTTTCCTCCCACTTTCTTCATTTCACCATTTTCATTCATTTCTCATTATCACCGTCTCCTTTAGCCTAACCGGCATAACATGGGACGTAATACTCAAAAATTTCATTTCATTTCAGAGATGAACGAATCAGAGATGACCCGATCAACAAAAGCAAAATCGAGAAATCCCCGTTTCTCTTTTGTGCTAATCATTTGATGCCTTACTGCAAAAGAAAATCGATGCATATCTTTCAGTGCCATCTACAGACAATGGTGCTATTCATCCGGTTCGCACCGATTTGCTAGAACCGGTTGTTAATATATTTCGAGTTTGCTAAACCGCTTGTTATACCCAGACATAACAGTAAATTTTACCCAGTTATACTCAAGAACGAGCAAGTTTCATATTTGTTTAGCTCTCTTCTTAGAAATTCTTACAGCTACAGGGTTAGATATATGATCCCTCAGAGCAGGTATAAGGGATTTTTTCTTAATTTCAAATGGGCTGGTTAGATATCAAGAGTGAAAACTGGGATCACATGGGTGCAGTGATGAGGGTTATTTACATTTGAAACGCATAAATACCATTATCAACAATTGTTGATCCATTGCTGGGTTAGGGTGTTTCCAACACTTCTTGACAAACATCTGCAATTTTGGATAATTCGTTTCTAGTTGAAAACTCAGTGCCAATAGGAATATTCCTAAACAAGATAGTTATTGTTCAGTTTTCTCTGTGTATGTGATGTATGTGTTTGTGTTCTTCTAAGTTAATCCGTTGGCTTTACAGATTTAACACTTGGACTTATTCTTTTGTAGTATTCTATTTTAATATTCAATTAAAAAAAAAGCACGCGATCAATCGAGATCTCTTTCATGTTATTATTAAATTGATTTGTATTAAAGAGCTTAACGCAAAGACATGACATCTCCCACATGAACTGGAGAAGTTTCTTGTTATTGGTTTTGTGCAAACTCATATCTAAAAATGTTGATGTTTTCATTAACCTCTATAAATTTAGGCTAAAGCTTACGTCTTATACCAATATTCAGTTTTGCTTATGAAATCAATTTAGAAAGGCTCTAAGTCATTCCTAATAATAGTGCACATAATAATGCATATTCTAATATTTATGCAAATCCAAAGAAATAGGGAAGTGTTGATACTACCTTAACAGAATATGTAGGTCTGTGTAGTGAAATGACAGAATGGAATCTTTTGTTTGTTTTAGTGGGCTGAGTTATGTGGCTCAACTTACATCTAGTAACCACATACCAATAAACGGAAAATTACTACTTTGTACAAAAAACGAGTAAATTCTTGTTTTCCTGTCTGTTTAGATTTAAGCAAATATTAGCATTGGTATTTGATTCTTCGCTCGCAATGGCAAGACAGCACAAACATTAATTGTAGTGAGGATATCAAGTTGACTCGGTTAAGTAATGCAGCCATGTTAATTATGATAAATATTTTGGAGGGCATAGCTCCCCGGCTCTGCACTCTTTTTGGTTTTATCTTCGAAAGGAACATCATTTCTGCCCAATACAATTTTTTCACAAAGTTTGGTTTGATTCGGTGAAGAAGTGCAGCCGATAATGTAAATTAAATATACAATATTTAGGTGGATTAAGTAGACGTAGAAGCATTCCTACCCCACCGCCGATTTTTACTATCTTGAAAAGGAACCAAATTTTTAACTAATCCTCTCTAAATTTGGTTTCATTCTGTTAAGAAATGAAGTCAAAAGAGAAAATAAAATATTAACATGGAATGTTGGGGGGCACAGTCCCCAAGCCCTACATTAATTTGACTCATGAAACGGGGCGTTTTTCTGCCTCATACGAGTATCATTCGGTTAAGAAATGCAAATGCAGCTACTATCGCGAGCCAAAAAGCGTTATATATATAAAGCAAAACCAGGTGAATTTTTTTGGAGACAGTGTAGAATACCCATATCGAATATCGACAATATCAATAGCGATATCGAATATCGATATCGACAACATTGATATCAATATTCAGTGTCGATATTGGATATCGATATCGAATATCAACGATATCGATATATCGACGTCGATATTTTTGCGATATCGATTATCGACATAAGCTGATATCGATATCGACGATATCGATGTATCGACATATCGCACAGCCCTATCTAGATTACAAATTTCACAACATTTTAAGTACTGTCTCCCTCAAAGTAGTCCCCTCTACTGATGACACATCATTCCCAACGTCGCTTCCATTTTTAAAAAGCCTAATGGAACGCACTTTCTCGGATGGTGCGCAGGTCTTTTGACACATTGTCCTAAATCTCCTCTATGGTTTCGAAATTACATCCTTTCAAAGTGGTTTTAAATTTAAGAAACAGGGAAAGATCTGCTGGGGCTAGGTTCGGAGAATACGGTATATGGGTAAAACGGAAATCTAATATTTTACTAGATAACTGAGATTGAGGGGTGACACATGAGTCGGCGCAGTGTCATAGTACGGCATACAAGTCTGGGTTTCCCGCAATTCAAGGCTTTTCCTTCCCATAGCGTCCCTTAAACGCGCTGAAATTCTTTAATACAACTGTTTGAGCACATGATACAAATTCATGATCAACAATGCCTTTCCAATCAAAAACCTTGATCTTTGACCGAATCATACAGTCTTCCCCTCATGCATGGTTAAATAATTCAAAATCTTTGTAAAATATTTCCAAAGTTCTTGCAAATTTCGCACACACCCGTTGTTCTTCAAGATCTTTCACTGTCACTTTGTCACTAATTCGATGAACAGCAACTGTAGCTCAGCGACTAACGGTCATCGTCATAGCAGAACGGGACAAATGGCAGTTTGTTGCCTAAACCTGCCGCTAGGTGCGTTCAGTAGCTGCAGCGCGCTCTCTGCACCGGTTGACGCACTATTTCAAAAGTTCGGTCTTTTTGTAAACACACCTCGTATACAGGAAAAGCAGTTGCATTCAAATGTCCTCTTGCTTAATTGTAACCAAAGGAAATTTATATTAACCAATATTACCATAAATTATACTGTTAATATTTTTTAAAACTTTTTTAAAAATTTTGGAGTGAGTGAATGTTGCAATTCAAATTCAAGTACATGATGTTCGTCAATCAAAGATGAGATTTTATTTTTCTGAAGCCATGATAATTGCAGATTTGGTGTGATAATACTATTAATTTTCATCGAGAGCTAACTTTACACATATGTCTTATTCAAACGTTTATTTCCATTATCCTCTGACCTAGAACTGTCACTGAGATACAATTTTTCAATATTATGTACAAAACCCCAAGAATGAGAGAGGAATGTTAGAGAAAAAAAATAATGAATGAAAGGAAACCAAGACGAGTTAAGTCATTTAAGAAACAAATCTGTCTAGATTTTTGTTTCAGATTATTCATCTACACACGCAATCTAAGATGAAACATCATTAACCATTTAGTACTGGAAGTGTTTCTTGAAAACTTTTTAGTTCTCTAAATATATCATATAGAAAGGAAAAAAAGAAATGTACATATATTTCCATTAATCCATATTTATAGTGTGACAAGCTCTGAAGAAATACCGAAAATTAAGATTGATTTTTGTTAATTTTTGAGGGACAAATCTTTAAAATTTCTGTTCAAAATCATTTACATGACAGGTGGTAATTGTAGTTACGACAGAAGATATATTTAAAATTCTACAGTGAATATCATCTTTTATTATGACAATTCCCTATTGACAAAGGTTCAATTCCCCTTTGTGGTCCAGATGCCACATTAATAGTAGGTTCCGTCGTTCATAATTTGAGGTTCCATTGTTTTGTAATGTGAATACCGAAACATCGTGCATACTTGTCTGCCAAGTGTAAGATCAATGTTTTGAATTATTGTTGGTTCAGCTTTATGTTTGTTTTCATGTTTGTATTGTTCTAATAACTTGCTATATGAATTCTAATGTAGAAAAAAATAACAGAGTTCCAGTAGAAAAAGAAAAAGAAAGAATGCTACTAAATTTTGTATTTAACGTTACCACTGTCTTTTGGTTCTAATTATAGTTGAAACTACAGGATATTAGAAAAGGAACGTTAATACCCATGACTTCCTATGATATAAGCTATGGAAGTTTCTCGTTATGTACAAAGATCATAGTATGTATTCCCTTGTACTTTATACACTGAGAAAAAGCCGTTATCCGGAGAGCAGTATATTGTATATATTGTACATAGATTTCCTGCAGAGGACAGCGGAATTCGTATGGTCAGTACGGAAATCTGTAAGGAAGATACATTATCCATATGTTACATACATCCTGTTCTTTTCCCACTTAAGATGCTACATCATACTGGTACAGGATATCTGACATATAAACAATCTTCCTCTATTACATACGTATACGCATGTTACATACGTCAGTAACATGTTATATTCCTCCACGTATACGCGAGATCTTGGCTACATATATATAGTTCTTTCTTTCGTACGGAAAGTATGTTTATTCGGAACACTTATATGAAGAGTACGTATAAAACACGTTTTCAGTTATATATTTGTTGCAGGATGTTAGTAGGGTTGTACGTAAGTCCAAAAACTACAGGATTTACGCATGCAACCTACTTTTTTATGTACGCCAAATACGATTTTTTCTCTATGTATTATACTTTATGACTGACTGGATGAATCGACAAGTGTGGAACTTTTCTTTACAAGTCTTCTTACGCAAATCTGAATAAATATCGAATTCATTTGTTCAGAAAATACATTTAACATCTTCTTTTATATACTATTTACTTGACGCTTTTCCTCAAGTAATAATAATAAAAAAATATTCTCACTGACTGTCCTTATTTTACAGAGAGAAGAATAAAAAAAAAAAAAAATCCAATATGCTGGTCTCTTTCAATATTTCGTGTCCTTAGAAAATTCTCAGAATTCCTTCCGCGAAGCCTGTAGCCTAGTTCCTCCTCTTTTACCAAAGAATGCAGATTTCTTTTAAGAGAGTGGAGAGAATGGAATTCGCTTTGAATCCAATTCACAAGTCACATGTTGATCGTGTTTTGTTTGTGGTGTGCGTGGGTGGATACGTATATAACTAGCATATATAGCCTATATATATATATATATATATATATATATATATATATATATATATATATATATATATATATATATATATATATGGTATATGTATATGTATGCATGTATGTATGTATACGTGTCCGTATGTGTATGTACGAGAAACGGAAATGAACCAAAAAGAACTCACGAAATAATAACTATTTCTTTCTACTAAAAAGTTGGACGAACAAGAATTGGTAGTCTTCTGGAGGGCAAAATAGGCAATTTGGAGTTTGGCGTATATACGCGCTTTCTGTGGGAATTTCTCTTGCCCGGAGGAAGAACAAAAAGGAAGAGAAATTCGGGAGTGGAATTTCATCTCTGTGGTCGAGAGACAACGAGCAGTTTTATAGCCGGATAAAACTTTAGTGTAACTTCTGGTTCATAGACTGTTGGTATATTCATCTACTTTATTAGTGATACGTATTCCAACGACTTGCCATTTAATATGTGATTTAACGACAGCTATTTAAGTGAGGAAACATTCTTTATAGTTTTAGGATTACGTTTTATTGAGACTTTCTACTGGAACTAAATTCAACGTTTTATTGATTCTTCTTGTTTTTCGTTAATAAAAGAGAGTACATGTATTCTACTGAATCCGGAAACATCTTGAGTTAGAAATAAAAGACATTTTACAGAGTAAAAAAATACCGTAAGGGTGTTCACACAAGACTAAGCTTATGATTTTAACTCCAAGGGTCAGGTGTTGAGTTCACACACAGGCCTGATCGGTGTTGAGGTTCACACAGGCCTGAGACGAAGCCGGTGTGAAAATAACACCATGGCAGTGTTAAGAAACTAGGTAAATGAACAGAGACACACCTAAACAGGAATAGTGTCACAATGTTGTTTCCATATATAGGCTGTGTTATTAGTAACACCAAGCTCGCTTATTAAACGCAACCTTTATACTGATAACTGTATTATTGGTCAGTGGTCATCAAACCTTACATCTTTCAAAAAGAATGATTTAGTGAAGGTATTATGTGACTTCAAAATTTTATGTGTCAGAGATATTTCTATACAATGTACGTACATTGCCTTCAAGACCATAATATACATACCGTACACTTATTAATTTAATGGAAACACTTAAAAAAAAAAAAGTTATCAAATTAATACGGAGTTGTACCAGCTTTTGCTTCAGAACAGAGCTGATACAACATGGAATGGACTCATAGAGGTCGCGAATGGTAATAAGTGGAATATTACATCATTCTTCATGTGTGCATTAGTTATTTTCATGAAAAAGGATGAGTGAAATCTTAACCGGATTCGAGTCCTCAAGATCAATTATGTTGAGGTCAGGGAATAGGGAGGCCATGCAAAGTGTTCAACTATGTTTTCCAAACGACACCAAAGCAGCTCCAGCTACGGAAAATAACATATTACCACCCTGTAATATGGAGTAATTACCCAATAATAATGTCTGGTACAGCGGGGGACACTTCTAAATGGTATAGCCATATGGAGATTTAAGCTAAGGTGTACCATTTAGAAGTGTCCCCCGCTGTACAAGATAGGGTGCATATATACCACTAAAATGAAAACATAATCACATGAAATGACTTGGCCACTAAACGTGAGAACGGGACCCACTGAAAACTAGAGTATACCAGCGTAGAGCATCACGTAACCGTCTCTATGTTTCATGGTTGAATGGACACACTGGGAATCATACGCTTCTTTGTGCTTCCGCCACTCATAAACATGCTGGTGGTTTGAAATGAGGTGAACTATAATACACGTCATCAATGGTCCATGTTGTATGTTCTCGACGCCACTGATGTGCTAAAGCATTATAATCTTTTATCATGGTTTCGCCTATGCAACCCGATCTAGTGTGTCCATGTCATATGTCTCGCGACGGATTGTGATTGTGAACATAGGCTGTGTGAGGTGTTGCTTGAGTTCTTCCGTCACTTGCACCTCAGTCTGAGGAGAGTTCTGAGTCACAATTAACTTTAATGCTTGGCGGGACCTGTTGCTGAGGGTTTTCTCCTGACCACTGTTCCTCTTAGCTGATGTAATTTCGGGGTAACTTTTGAAGGCTAGACACTGTCCCTTGAAACATACTTGTCACTTGTCACACTCGCACCTTATAACTGAGCGCCAACAATTTGCCATCTTTGAAAATCTGAGAGAGGTTGCCCATTTTATACTATCACCGTTTGCTGCACATTGGCGTTCTATTGCTCATCACGTAATACGGAGTCTACCCTAACATAACACAATCAACATCCACACGTTGGATTCGCCACTTGACTATTGTCAACCCATACATTTGACATGTTTACAAGTGTAGGTTGTTCCATTAAATTGATAAAGATTTCAAAGTTGATACATAATTACGAACTGAACAAACTAATATGTTGAGTGTAAATTTTCTCCGGTTAAGAAAATCATGCAAAACGAATTTTAATGGCGCTAAATTGTCATTTATTGTCAATAATAATTGATTTTTCTGGAACATATTATTTATTTATCCTAGCTGTACACATAAAACAGTGCACTGTTAAGTAGCAGATTGTATGTCGGGCGCGTACCCAGAAATTTCTGTTGGGAAGAGTAAAAGTTTTGGGGGGGGGAATTCAATACTACAAGCCACAACATCTATGTAGTATTGAATGGGTATTATTCTGCACCCGAAAAACAATAAGTAATTTTAAAATACTTTCACCTTTTGAGAAAAAATATAAAACTTGGTTGTTTTTATAAGAGACAGTGTGCAAATGAAGTGTATGATCAAATGTTCATGTTACATCAATCATTTCTCTGTCAAACAAATATAGTTTTACTTGAGAAAGTGCAGAAATGTATGTTGAGTTAGGACATTTTTAGAGGTCTAGACCCTTTGGTGCCCCCCCGTGGATGCGCCTCTGGTCTCTTGTGGTTTGTCTTCTCCCCCCAGTGAAGCACATTTTACTTGTAATAACGTCCATGAGACATAGGCGTGCCCACCAAAAAAAAAAAAAAAAAAAATTCGGGGGGGGGGGCAGTAACCTTCACTCAACATTGTGGGCCAAATTTAAAGAAAGGCTGATGTCCTTGCACCCACCTTAATTTTCAAAATGTCACATAACATGAATTAAAGTGCCGCAATTTAGGATAGATAAATCCTATCAATGGTGATAACAGGTTCTATTCCAGCGACACAAAAATTCCTATTTATGGTACTGTTGACAATATTTATTATAATTAATAGGATTTCCAGGACGATGATATTCATTTGGAGGTTTCATAACAGTACAATGAACTTATGATCAGTGACTAAGCATATTATTCAAGTTCATGTTTTCATTTATGTTTTGTGTTGTTTCCCATTTTGACACTGAAATTGGGTCTTTAAGTGTCCTGTTAAAAAGCTTCGACCTCTGATAATATCTCTAGCCATATGAGCCCAAGAAACGTAGATCCTTCTTCAAAAAGCCGCAAAAGCCCAGCTGCTGATCCTGAAGATGTGTTGACAATTCCGTCAGTCTTCATCTTTTCCAACATAGACAGAATTCCTTCATGTTAAACAACTCCCCTTATTAGACTAAGTTTACACCTAGTGGGACACAAGGATTTAAAGTTTACAATTTTTAAGACGAGACCACCAGCATTAGCCTCGATTAGAACAGAAAATCATTACCTCACTGAAAGTGACTGCGAAAACAGTACTCATAGTTCGTGCACCCACTGCAAAGAGTTTCTCACTACTTCTGACGCACTACAGGTACCCTTAATCACAAGATTATACTGTGAGCTCCACAATGTACGTACAAGGCAAGAAGTTGCTGTTTACATATAATAGATGGAACACTACTTCCAGACCCACGTTACTGTTGGAGAAAACACACTGCAAAACATATCCTTCCAAAAACAGTGGCGCACTTGCGCACAACCCAGTAGGACACGCAAAGAGACCTACATTACCCGCACCCGAAGAAAAAGGTCTTTTTAGGCAGGTTTTCAGTTATACTTCCGAAGCTAAACAGTGTTCTAAGTCTTCCATCGATTGTCCAGGTTGGCGCAATAATAGTGGTATTTTTACACGAAGCCGATATAGCAAGAGTCGGTATATTAAATAATAATAATAATAAAAAAATCCACATTTTCTCTCTTTTCTTTGTAATGCTATAAGTGTAGAGGGAAAGGAATCTTTTTAGATACTTGGAAAGCGACATTTTTTCTTGCAGTTACCGCTTTCTTGGAAGACTAAAGATAAAATCTCAAGGCAGAAATATTTGAAACTGAGCATGAAACTTTTTATAAGTTCTAAGTCAAATTCGAAATATTTTTGCCTTGGAACCAAGTTGTAAATCTTTTACGAAGCGGTAGCTGTTCAAAATGAAAAGCCACACTAAGAATTGCGTACTTTCAATTAGAATCTACTATTTTCATAAAGATACTAGCTCACACCCACAATTAATTATAATGTCAGTGATAGGCTATATGATGTTCATTGGGTCAAACACTCCAAACAATAAAGATTCATCTTACATCGGAGAACAGTTATACTTCGTTTTTCATTATCATTTGACCATGAAATAAGTGCCGGAAAAATATGCTAACTTCGTATACAAATGTGCGGTATTGGGATGTATAACTCGTTGAGATATGATGCTTTACTTTTTAAATTTTCAATACAATTTCCGCATACTCCTAAAAAATGTAATAAAGAAATAACGTCCATTTAAAAAATATTCAATTATAACTAAACAATCTTCACAAAATTTGCAATCGATCATTGAAAACGGCATCTTTCCAGAGCTTGTAGTTTCCGAGGTATCACTGTTAAAAGAATTTGCCACAAGCATATAAACTTTTCTTGACCACAAACATCTAAACGTATCATTTTAATATATAGATATTTCAAAATTTTCTTTTTGCTGCAAATGAATGTGTGCACGCTTTATGGTAGTTTTAGACGTAGCTAATACAGTGTCGCTACTTTCTGTATTTCATTTATATACCCTGGTAATTGTTACAGAATTTTCTTCAATGAAACTGTAATTACTTTCAATTCCAGGAATTATTGACAATCGATGTTCCCATTCCAGTATTTCACCACTTTTGCCGAGATATTTGGGGAAGAATTCCTGCTATATACAATTTTCTGGGAAGGGGGACAATCCCCTCCTTGAAAATTTCTGGGAGGGACGCGTCCCCCTCATCCCCCCAGCTGGCACGCCCATGCATGAGATGAATAAATTTAATATTTGGAAGTATAAAAAATTTTGACGAAAACAACGAAAGAGTAAAGACGAAGATTCCCTTTTCTTTCTCGTGAAGGTAACGCTTGATTTACTCTCTCCATTCAGGTACTAGCGTGTCCAATATTGTAGTGGCGTGCCAGTGTAAACATTCTCGAGAACAATGATCCCAAATCAACCAACCAGCTGCTTTGCTTAGCATTGGACTCTGCGACATGTGCTTCAGCGAATAAATTATGCTAATTATAAATACAGACTTGCATTTAAAAGCATGCGAGATTTTATTTTCCGATGTAGATGTAGAACAGTTGGTCATCCACGTGTCTAAACGAATAATATTAAGGCAAATTTAAAGGAAAATTGTTCAACAGATGGCAGCACGTGTCACCTATTCTTCTAATGTATTTTCTAGGAAGAGATACCTGTAAATATTCAAACTTCGTCCAAAGACAAGTTAAATGAGTAATCGAAGAGGTATCCATTCATTTATCTATACAGTAGACTCCCGAGTATCCGGCTCGCGACTATCCGGCCTAGTTTTCTTTTATCTCAATTAAATGAGGAAGATAAGGCGTTGCATTGGCAACATTGCCAAGGCTTTGGAAATAGAGGTCCGCACAGGCCGAAATTTTTAACCTGGGCCCGGCCCGGCCCGTGGATTTAAAATGTGAGGCCCGACCCGAGTCCGAAATATGTTTTAGCATTTAGGCCCGAGCCCGGCCCGAGCTCGTATGATAATCGAATGAGCCCGAAATAACCCGAATTACAGAAACTTAATAATTAACGTAAAATTGTACTTTTATTTACAGCAATTAGAAGTTTAATTTAGCAGTTGAGCTTTAAAAGTTCTCCAGAAAGAACGGTGCAATATATATCGTTGTACAGTATATTTAGAAAGTGAGGCCCGAAAAGGCCCGAAATATATGGTTGCATATTTAAAAATTTACGGCCCGAGCCCGGCCCGGGCCCGAAGTGATATATGGCTTGTAGGCCCGCGGGGTCAACCCGAGCCCATGCAGACTTCTAATTGGATGCGGGCATCTGCTACGATTCTCCTACGTGTCGTGTGCAAAATACAAATAGGGACAGGAAAAGAACAGCGTTCTGCTCTCTGTTCATTGTTTTGTCAATATGTAACGGACCTCAATACAGTACACTTGCCGCTGTTTCTGTACGTACAGTACTGTATTCGTAAATTGTTCTTGGTGAATTCTTATTTTTTTTTAAGTGTTCATGTACAACAGTGAAGATTTGAAAATGAGTGATAAACGAAAAAAAAAAGTTGTAGAGACAGCCTATCAGGCTTTTTTTGTTATCCAGCCTGCCATTCCGCCACATTAATTAGGCCGGATGCTCGGAACCAGTCGTTCTTTCAGAAAAAAAATGTTCCGGGGGAGCACTCTTAATATTCTGGGGAGGCACTGCTGCCAATATTTTATTATTATATTATAGACGTATTATTTTGGTGTTCTTCGGGAGGCATTCTCAGAGCTTCGGGGGGCAGTGCCGTCCCCCCAGAAACATGTCTGGGAGAAACACTGCTCGGAACTCTAGTGTATAATGTTTCATTTATTGTTGAGAAAGTTTTACTTCACGAAAGCATGTTTCTCAAAGAAAAATGAAATGAAATCTTTCAGATTAATGCTTCGCGATTATGCCCTTTACGGTGTAAGAGACGATGATTAAGGCTAGTGAGATGAAAGAATTGGCGGAATGAGAAAGTGGGAGGAAATGGGAGTACTCCGAGGAAACCCAGGGACTTGATGTTGTCCACCACAAACTTACTTGGGCGGGCATCGAACGAGGGACCGCACGCACCAGAGGTAAGCGTTCTATCACTGAGCCACCCTGTTCATGTTCCTGAAGATTAAAATTAAGTGCTAAAGAGAGGATACTAATTTTAAAAAGTGCTGAAATGTTACTAGCATCAATATAAAGTTTCGAAGTCTGTGCCAAAGCTAAATAAATGATTGTCTACGGTTTTAACGGTCACTTTATTAAGCATTAATTTCTTTGGCTTGGGATAAACTTCATTTTCATTGATACGGTAACGTTTTTATCGCTAATTAAAACTATTTTCTTCTTTTTTGAAGGGGGCGCGGTGGCTCAATGGTAGAGCGTTCACCTCCGGTGCTTGGGGTTCCTGGTTCGATCCCAGCTCGCTCCGTGTGGACTTTGTGGTGGACAAACACCGTGCTCGTGGGTTTTCTCGGGGTTCTTCCGTTTCCTCCCACTTTCTTCATTCCACCATTTCACTCATCTCTCATCATCACCGTCTCCTTTAGCCTAACCGGCATAACCGTGGGACGTAAAACTTAAAGATTTAATTTCGTTCCATTTCTTTTCTGAAGTCGGTTAATGTTTTTTTATTCAAAAGTTTTTATTTTCTGTTATTAAAGCACTTTAGTAAAGTCGGTTAATAGTTTCTTTATTTTTATTATTTTTTTTTTTTTTACATTTTTTCACTTTTTCGTTACCCCAGTAGTTAAAGATACGGCACTAAATTTCTATAAAATGGGTCGGTCTAAAAAATATGAGTGAACAAAAGTTTTTCTTCGAATCGCTCTACACGTTACGGAATTTAAAAAATGCGTATTGCACACTTAATTACGTATTAATACTGTCACCTGTTGAGAACTTTCATGTTCTAGCTCCGAAAACTATCAATATATCCTAATGAAATGCAAATGAGACCCTCCAAAAAGAATACTCCTTCTATTTTAAAAAAAGATCAAAATCGGTGGTCCTAAGTCGATTCCTATATTTGAATTGAGAACCATTTATAAAAGTTGGTTGAAAATGAGTAAAAGTGTTGTTTACAAGAAAAATTGTGCATAGTAAATAGAGTTTCAGTTGGAAAACCTTTGTAACGGAGATTTTAGTAGACCGAAAAAAAAATGTGCCAACAAAACACAAATGATGGTATACGAACAATATAATGCAGATCTTATAGAATTAGGTAGCAACACGCCAGACTGGATTTGGCTTGGCAAAAGATGGAGTCAAATATTAAATTTTATTCTGCGGTAATGAACTTTTATAGTTATTAAAGCTAATATTTAGTTTTTGTTAGTTGTCTAAGTTTAATTTATCTTAGTTCATTTTCCAATACCAACTCAAATGCGATAATTATGCCTGTTGTGTTGTATGGTTGCGAAACATGATCGCTTACTCTTAGAGAACACAGACTGAAAGCATTTGAAAATAAAATCCTGATGCGAATACTCTCGATGTAAGGGTAACGGGAATAGGTAGTGGTGAACACTTCATAACGAAGAACTTCATAATTTATATTATTATAAATAGGATTACTATTATTAGAGTTGAGCGCACAGTTCACAGTATTAATTGTCATTATCTTCACTTGCAGGGCCAACTGATTGAAGAAGTATTTCCGGTCAGCTATGTTCATTTAATTTTCTTTAAGTAGCTACAAAGAAGAGAGACCCCTACGCTGTTTCGTTTGCAATACAGAAGTGAAAGTTTATTTTAATCGAAGAGAAGTAAAATTGTGTTTTGAATTATTTGTTTGAATGTTAGATAATAATAGGTTCATGATAACGTTTGTAAGTTAATTATCCCATTTTGAACTACACTTCCGCCGAATATGAGTAGACATCATGTTTGCTATGTAACACTGTTAGGGGATATGTTGTCATGGTCTAAGTTGGGGTTGGTTGGGGTTGGTTGGGGTTGATGTGACAACTTACTGAACTTCACAGGAATATTTATGGTTCCAAACATTACTTAATGTTGCTTGTTCTGACGAATAAGAATTCATGAAAGTAAAACAATGAAAATATATGACACTCCATCAAAAGTGAAGATTGCTCTTCAACAAGCAGAGATGCCGTAAATGTTATGGCCGAATTTTCCTATAGGCAATCTATCAACTAAAACGAAAAAATGCTGATTACGGTTCGAGTTTTACTACAAAGCAGCCAAAGACCAAAATGTTTTTCATGTTTCCATAATTCTACTACTACTACTACTACTACTACTACTACTACTACTACTACTACTACTATCAATAATAATAATAATAATGATAATAATAATAATAATAATAATAATAATAATAATAATAATAATAACATGTGACAAGTTTCCTGTTTCAGTAAGACAACTATCCCTCAAACGGGGCAAATTGTCACACGCCGACTTGCTTATTAAAAACTATCCCCTCTCTTATTGTACACGGCTATAACAAAATATTTTTTATTCATTCCAAACAGGCCCGGGTTCGATTCCCGGCGGGAGCTCATGTGGTTCAGATTCCACCTTAATTAGTAGGTCCACGTCTCCTATAGCCTCCCTGCTGAACGGGACGTTAAACCCAAAATTAACTCAACTCCACTCATTCCAAACAGAAATATTCAGTGTCTGATTTCTGTTATTGAAACTAGGAAACTAAGAGAAGAAGCTATTGGTGTAAATGTAGCTTTTAAGACTTCTAGGCCCACCCTATCCTTTTCTCCATGAAAAAGCAAAGAACACAGAACAGTCACAGCTTTAGCCAAGAATTGGCATACAATTATCAGTAACAATATGGAACAAAGTTAACGAAAAGATTTTGCTCGGCAACTCAATAAGTGTTCCTGCAGCATAGCCTAGATATGTTCCAATAGCGAAGGAGAACTTTCATGAATATAGGTTGAAACCAGTTTCATCCTCCGTTTTATTGGATGGGAAAATCTATATTCCTATAGAGAGTAAACTCACTGAGTTACTTATCATATGATCATAGCAACCGTTGAGTCTGAGAGCTTGGCTTAGTCAGCGTTTCTCCTTAAATCCTCTAATATCGAGACTACATAAGACAGTATTTTGCGAAATTTGTAGAAATGAGGAAAAGAGGTTAAAGATTGTTTGCTCTCAGCTAGACCACCAAAAACTTTGGGAGACTAAGAATTAAAAATAGTGTATACTTAAAAATATATTGCATGTAAAACTGATTTTCTCAAATTTACCTCTGCAGGGGTTAGAGGTGCTGAATTCCTCCCTGTTACTATACTTTTTTTGAATTACAAAGATAAAGACATGGAATTTTATTTGAAAAGTGTTTTTAAATCAGGTAATAGGATTATGTCAATTGCGTGGAAAATTAAAAAAAAATCTAGAGATACATAATCATGCGAACAATACTCAGCATGGATGGATTGAGCTACAAGGTATGGCAAAATCAGTAAAAGGAGAGCATAGCTATCTCTAAATTATTGTTTATTATAAAATATGTGAAGTACAGTTTAACATGACCTTTAGAGATATGGATACACTAATTCCAGCGTGTAGGAGGGGAGTAGATGATTTCAGTGAAGAAACTCCAGGACTACGGAAAAATCTATTATTGCAAAGTATTTTGCATTTCCTTGTCACAGAGAGTCATTGATCTTTTAATAACTCCTTTTAAGAGGCCGAATATATGGAAGCCACATGGGGGAAATATCAAGGCTGTACGGATAATCTATTTCTGAACCAAGCACACACATTCTTCGTGAAAAAATTGGATGACAGCTCGTTGTGCTGATTTGGAGGAATCCATTATGCATCCGACTGCACTAAAAAAAAACTGTCATCTCAGGAAACAGAAGACGACGTCGCCCACTATAAGCGCAAACTGGGAACTACCCTCGAAACCTATCGCAAACATATTTCCCCACGTAGATTAGATACAACGTCACTACGGTCAAAGCCTTCTTTTTACTTCGACAATTATTATACACTGTGTTCGGTGTCAATGCAAGCCTTCACTCTTGTGTGGAGACGGTTGTAGAGGTGTTGGTTTTTATCCTGCGTTCAATATTACTACCAGTACAGGCTGATAGCACAGTTTTTCAAGGTATTTCGCCGGAGTTTCATACTAGATCAGAGAGTTTCAAATCCTACATATGGTTAATGGGTGAAAGATCTGGTGGTTATACAAACTAAGGAAGATTACGTACCCTTTGGAGAATTCGCAAGGTAACACGTGGGCAATCATTGTCTTGATGAAAGTGTATATTTTTCTAATTGTCCAGGATCGGCAACAAAATGCCTTAGATTATATTTTGGATGTACGCTGCACTGTTCAATGTTATTTATAAGGAGGTAAGATTCGAAAGTCTGTTGTAGACTATGACTTTCCAATATGTGAAGGGAGACTCAGTACTGTATATTGCTGTCGCATGCATTGTGGAGAAATAGGATCACTTACTCGGTAACGACCATCAATAGCGCCCAAGTTGGACTGGCTCTCATTGCTGACTACAGTGGGGCATCATTCATTTCTCCAACTGATTCTTTCGCCATACCATTTGAGAAAGGCTATACGCAAGCGAAGCTAAAGAGCAAAGGCTAGCGAGGGGTACCCATGATCATTCTCCATGTGTTTCGCAAATGTTTGTGGTTCTTCTCAGCTAACATCGGTTGGTGCATTGGTTCCAATGTCTTACGCAGTTACCATGGAATTAGCAATTTTAGCTCGCTTTCGTAGATGTTAAGACGTGCATTTGTATACTGATGCTGTCTGGAGGAGCACCGGCGTGTGCATGCATCCTTCTTGGACCAATGCTGTGAACATTGGTGAACAGCTGACACTTCCCGTGTAACGTGTTGTCCGGGATTTTGCAAGAGGATTACAAGGCCTAACAATTGACCATACATTCTCGCTGATACTTTGTTAACCGCACAAACTAAACTCGTAGTGCTCCGTTTTGTCATGTCTCCAATGTTAACTACTAATTTGACCCACAGTACGTTGAATGAAATACTCAACGAGAATCTATAAAGTACACTATCAACTACTGCTATGAGTTTGAAGTTTTCATGGGCAGTACTCACTTTCTTCTATGTCCATAGCACATCACTATTGATAGTTTCATTTAAAGCCATCTACAGTTAATCTACGGGAATGTGGTGTTTCTAAACCTACTATATGTACAGTTGTCTTTATTTCCCTTTATATCAATGAATTGTGATGCAGAAGGAAAGTCATAAAGAACATGAGGTACAATGAATTTTATTATATATAATAAAAGAAGTAAATATACAAACCATTTCATTAAAAACATATACTTTTAACTTATCACCAATATTTCTCTACTTTAATACATTTCTTGAGTACGATCGAAGAAATATATTTCCAATATTTTATATATATTAGCATCAATTCGAAAAAGAACATGAAATATCTAAATAATAATCTTCTGAAAAATTTACCTACGTAGTCAGAAAGAACTTTTGGTATGTTAGAAAAAGTTAATGTACAAAGAAAATTCACTTTTGAAGAGTACACATGGAGTTTGAATGACGAAACTATCGTGGTACGCTATACAGGATCACATTCCGGAAAGCCATGCTCGAATAAATTAAGCATTAAACGACTGTACAATAAATTCAAGAACACTGGGAGCGTGTGAGATACCCCAAAGTGAGATACCGACGACTCTCACCAAGAATAAATTGACGAATACCAGTGTATGAATGCAAAGTAGTGTGCAGAAGTACTTGCGGAAATTGTCTAGTTAGAATGGTATGTTTTACGGTATATCACATTCCTTTATGATAAAATATTTACCAATGTTTTTGTACGAAATTAGAGTTATGCAGAAGTTAGTGCCATAGGTGCTCAGAAGGTCATCTAGCCAGATTTTTATCTTATGAGAATATCAGAAACTAGCAACTTACACAACCTACCCGTTTGCATACTTTGGAAGAACTGCAGACCAACATTCATCGAATTGTGGACAACATTTCAATTGCAACATTCGAACGAGTGTTCCGAAACTTGATCAGGAGGATGAATATGCATGAAGCAATAAACGATGACAATTCTTAAGACTTTCATTGGTTGTATGACTTTTTGATAACCCAATATACAGTGCGCTCAAAAAGTGTATCCGGAATGGATGTAGGTCTTGTTATTGTGACAAAAATATTAAAACAATCACTTTTATTCTTATGAATGTATATATTACGTTATGTTAATGTGTAACTTACATGCATGAGGCTAAACTTTAACCTTCAACTCAAAAGAGACGTATCTGCGCGATAAATGCGGTATGTGTCACATTGTAGTCATTTGCTATGGTATTATTCACTGTGGAGAGACTTTCTGGACGCATTGTATATGTCAAATCTGATGTCAAAAGTTCCGTTTTTAAGTTCTACAGTAGATTGTGTGTTCAAGATGATTGTAGTTTGCCACCGTCTTTTAGGTAGCAAGAAGAAATAATTTCCAGATGCGTGATGACTCTAGTATACCGTCATTCGAATAACTCCTATATGCATACTCGATAGAAACTAAAATAGTCATATCACACATCTTTTGTTCAACTTCTTCTGCTGAGATAGTTGGTAACAATGTCTGTTAAGTAGGTTTTTATAAATTTCACGTATCGTAAATCTACGCCCAACTCAAATTTTACTATTGTTTAGGAATCGAAATTTATCTTATAGGTTTGAATCAAGGTATATTCAACTGACCGATGTGTGACGTAGAAACATGCTTTCACAATCAAGTATAAATAGCAAAGAGAACAAAGAAGTGCTAGTAAGTAAGTGTTGATAGTGTATGTAGTCGTATATCTATGTGTAGTATGCCTGCAAAACCAATTACCAATATTCGTCTTGGCATGTCAGCAATGCTTTCGCTAACTTCAGCCTTCCTATCTACTCATTTCCCTTTCCATGTAAGTTACAGGAAAGCAATGTTTCTTTTAGGTGTGCTTCCGGAAATACTTTGCTCCCCGGAGTATGCCAACCGCCTCCCGGAGCTAAGATAAATTAAATTTGCAATTACAGTGAAGCACAGTTATCCAGGGAATTGGGTGGCAAGGGCACTGCAGATAGTGAAAATCGTGGATAATCCGTGAAAGACTAAAAATAATCTGCAAACACACACACACACGCACACACACAAAACAATATTTCAGCATAAAAACTATGTTTTATTGTTCGCATTGCTCGGGTCATCAAGGTCATTGATCAGAGAAAGTGAAAGGTATGACCGAAACAAAAGAGAAGAGCCTACCACTTATCCAAATTCCGAGAAGGCCTATAGGATTACGATGCACAATAACCCTGTAAGTAATTCCACATTCGCACTATAGGGCCTACTGTATATATTATTTTCCCGGTTGTTGGCTTGGATTATTATTATTATTATTATTATTATTATTATTATTATTATTATTATTATTATTATTATTATTATTATTATTTTAGGTTCGTAATTAACCCTATAGTGGTCGCCCGCGAACTCTCACTCTGCATGAACAATGAATGTACGCAAATCACTCTTTCCAATTCCCGTTTTTCATACCTTACAGCAATTGGCTTCTGTTTATCAGGGTAGAGTCATACTTCGAAACATTGTTGGAAACATTGATTTTTACAATGCCATATATTTATGTGTTTTAGAACATACATATACTAATTTACATGTGGAGTGTCAGTCCGCAGACTACTTATGACAAATAATTGAGTGCGACTGAACAGGGTTTAAAAAATGCATAGCGGATCATCTGCTTGCGGATAATCAGGGTTTTACTGTACATGTACACTCTTATGTACATGTTCTTTAGCAAATAGTGTCTCAGTGTAGAACCATCTGTGCACAAAATTTTCTGAATGAAAGCCTCAGGAAAAAGGGTAACAAAATTACGTAACAGAGAGTTTCAGTTGAAAATGACTGATTCAGATGATTCATTTCTTTCTTCTGTTATTGTATAACACAAACCTACAATTCACAACCTCTATGCTGGAGACAAAGAACATTTGTGAGACATCTGGGGGGAAACTCCTAAAGGAAAACTACAGGAAATTGGAGCTTTACATGAAATAGGAAAAAATGATGTGTTGTCCTCCTTCTCTTCATCTTCTACGGTTGCTCGTTTCATTTTGTCATGCGATACGACTTGAACATATAAGAAATATATATAAAAAAACGTAATAGAAACATAGATATTGCCCCTGGATATTTGAAGATAGCCGAAGAATACGTAAGGAAATGTAGACTGAGTTTCAAGTTTACGAGCGTCATTTGTGGAGTTTACCATCCAAAGGAAACCAGCCTTTGTGGAGTTTACCCGCAACCTACTCATTGATAATATCGCAAAAAGAAATAAAAGTGTTCCTGCTTTCTCTCGCTTTTTAAACATAAAAATAGGAAACAACAACGAGAGTTGAATAATAATAACTATTTCTACGTATGGAGTTTCTTTTTTCATCTTTATTTTAATCATTAAATTGAAGATGACATAACAACGACATTAAAAAAAATGATTCTTGAATCTGGCATTATTGAAGAAATTTCTACTAAAATTTAAGTACAAATTAACTTGTTGAATAATTACTTGTAATTATTGTTTTGCATAACATATTTGTCATTTCGAAGAAGACTAAAACATACTTTGCTAAAAGTCTTGATTTACAATGCCTGAGGCGAAAGCAAATTACAAAGCCAATGATGTAGGTGATAATTCCATATGCACAACAAAAATTTATTTTCAGCCAACTTTGACAACAAACCAACTAGTGAATAAAAACATGTCTAGATAGGAATAGGAATTGAAAGTAAAAGAAGAGTAAAGTGTATTAAATTTCTGACGTGATGTGAACATAGGATATAGTTAAAAATTTTAAGGTTTAGGAGAGCACTGTACTATTTAAGCCTGTTGAATGCATAGTAAAAAAGATCAAGTTACAGGTAAATATATAATCCAAACATTGCAGCACTTCGTTTTTAGAGTTAAAAGCAATGAAGACATCTACTTTAGTACTTTATTATTATTTTTTTAATTTTAACGTCTTCTACTGTCCTCTGTGAAGAAGGGGATGAGAATTGAATGATATCGATTAAATTTAATGGGTGGTAAGAGAGTAAAATAATACATGCCATTTACCTATAGGTGGACTGATAAAATGAAGAGATTCATACATTGGATAAGTTACTTGACTATATCAGAAGCACAGATCATCTCATGGGCGAAAAGTCAATTTCTGGGTATTTCAGTAATGCTCGGTGTGTGTCTGTAAAATTTAACTTATTAGTGTCTTCTAAATATTTTTTAACAGTGCTCGTTGTAAAATAGTGCTTTACCTCCTTAGAGGATTAATCGATATGTGTATTATGATTTGTATTCGTGGTAACGCTAATTTAATTCCCACTCTATTCCTTCACTATTTCTTCCTAATTTCCCGTGTTCTACATATGCTTTTGAACCCCACTTGAAATAAACAAGGTACTTCACTTTTGCTCTAATGGTTAAATGGATCTACCTAGATACGTTTAGTAAAATGGGTTAAAAGTTTGCCTCTGATTAGAATATTCAGTCAGGTCAAGGTCTCCCGTTCTCGATCTACTGTGATTTTTTGTATCAAAACATAACACAAAATTGTTGAGTATCTTCTCTAGGAGACAATTGCTGAAGCACATTGTTGACAAACTTGTCAAACAAACACTTGCCAGGAAGCGTCATCCAATCAACTTGAAAGCTATCTATCCTTGAGCACTGGCCGTTATGTTCCGATATACTCCTATCAACAATAGTGAAGCTATAATATCTCACGCACATTATTATAGAATCAACGTTACGCCTTACACAGTGTAAAAATGTGCTGAACTTTGTAAATATTTCAATGACAACATGTTATCACCAAAAATAGGCAACATAGTCCTTATAAACCTGATTGAAAAACGCATTTAGTCAAACATATAATCTACCAAAAATGTGGGAAAATTATATTAAAGCCTTGTGTCTCCACCCCGAAGACTGAAACCTAAGTAAAGAGATTACACAAATGGTAGATAAACTAGTGAGCATTTACTTAAATGTTAATATTTTAAATCTATGTAGCAATAGCTCAACGCATTTTTTAATGTAGAAAGGCTGATAACTACTTTCATGTAGCAAGGTGTATACAAAGATGGAAATTCGCCGTGCCCGTAATATTGGGTTACATATATAAAATAGGAAATTAATTCATTACAATGAACTCGTATACCACAATAATGGATCAGGTAGTATCGGTAGTATAGTTATGACATTTTATTCAGATGGTGCATTAAAAAATGAATAAGAATAAGACTGTAAAAAATAAAACAGCATTTAATCACTTGTAGTACAGATGTTGAGGGGGAAATATATCAAGTGTGTAAACAGTATCTAGTATGACATATCTCGGCACACCTTCTCGGCAAACAGTTCGAAAACAAAGTGATGACTAGAGACTGGATGTTGAGGTATTAAAAACCTGGAAAATAGGCACTTAAAATTAAAAAAAAATGCAGTAAAATAGGCACTAAAATGTAACTCTAACTCTAAATAATGAAGAAAAATGCTCATTGCTATTATATATAAAAGGTGTTTGTAGACACAAGCAAACCGTACTTTACTATATATATATATATATATATATATATATATATATATATATATATATATATATATATGTATGTGTGTGTGTCTGTGTGTGTGTATGAGTGTGTGTGTCATTTACATTATATAAATTCATCATTGGCGTGGGAAACCCGGGTTCGATTCCCGGCAGGAGCTCATGTGATTCGGATTCCACGTTAATCAGTAGATCCCATCTTATATAGCCTGCTGAAAGGGGTGTTAAACTTAAAATCAACTCAAATTAATAGTATATAAATTATGTATATTTTTCCAATGAAGGCTTGTTTTGAAGAAAGTGCATAAAATAGGCAATATTAGGCAGTAAAGCAATTATTTAGGCCGTAAAGGGGCGAAACAGGCGAAATAGTCAAAATAAAATTGGCTTAAACTGAAACTATAACCCCTCATGTAAACGTTATTTTTGATCATATCTTTAATATTAAAGAATAGGCAATTTGCCTAACATCTGGTTTCTAGTGATGACATTTATTTTACACATTTTGTGCATACATTTGGACATACTTGGACACACAGTATCTACAAGAGGTGAATATGTGTCATTTGGAGGTATTCAAAGAGTGTCGGAAATGTGTAACAGTGTCCTACTCTGTCTAAAAGTAGTTTCTGTATTTTTTTTTTTTTTTGCAATGTAATATGAATGCATAATGAAATTAATTAATATTCTGAATAAAATAAACAATTACATATAGTTAAATACACAAATAAATACAAAGAAAGAAATCTTTAAATACTACAAGAATGTGAGATGGTAACTTTATATGCAAGTTGTCATATTTTACCCATACATTGAAATTAATTATACTTATTGTTTTATCTGAATTTGTGATAAATGTCCTGGTGATCACTTCCCAGAGGCTTCTCCATTGTTACTTAAAAGCTCTGGTTGTTGAATGATCGAATGAGTCCGAATAACGGAAGCCCAATGATACTTTGATTGAAAAATTTGCCTTTGTACATTTGTGAATGTCCTTGTTTGTTTTGTCCAATTATTTTTTGCTCTCAGAAAAAAAAATTGAATTTTGAAAATGATAATTTCGAAAAATACTGTTACTAAACTGAAAAATGGAATATTGATTGCTGCTGCTTTTTTCGTCCAGTTTTAAAAAGAATTTATATGTTATTTTTCATCTGACAATGCCACCAGATGTTTTTATATTCTTTTCTTGCAGAAGCACATATAGAAGTTATTTGGATGTTTTCGATGGGAAAATTTGCTTTTTATTTTACACAACCTTGGCCACATGTTACTGTCACTCTTGGCTGTTTAGACTATTTCTCACCTTCCGCGTACGCAAATACTTGCACTGAAAAGTATGATTTCAAATGTGCATTTTATTTCTTTTTAATTATATGGAAAAAACTTTAAACCTTATTGTAATAAATAATTTATTATATGACAACTGCAAATTATGGAGACGTTAAGTAATACTTTCGACAAAGTAAGTACTTGCAAATATTAAGGATCAAGACCAATCGATCAAAACGATGTCCACGAAGAAATTAACTGATGACTGAAAGGAGGGAATCCAAGCTTTTTTAGTCTTTGCGAATTCTGTCAAAGAATTTGAAGTTTAAAATATACAAAACACTAATTATGCTTGTTGCGCTGTATGGTTGCGAAACATTATCGTTTACTTCGAGGAAAGAACGCAGATTGAAAGTATTTGAAAATAAAATCCTGAAACGAATATTCAGATCCAAGAAGGACGAAAATGGAGAATGGTGGAAACTTCGTAACGAGGAACTGCATAATTTATACTGTTTATCAAACATTGTTAGGCCCAATAAATCTAGGAGTCACAGGTGGGCAGGTTAAGTAGCCAGAATGAAAGAAATAGAAACACTCAAAATTTTAACTAGAAACGCAATGGGAAAATACATTAAGAAGATCTAGGCAGAATTGGAAGGACAATATTAAGATGGATCTTACAAGAAAAGAAATACAAAGTAGAAACTGGATCCGGTAGCTAAGGATAGAAATCAATGAAGAGCTTTTGTGAATAGGGCAATGAACATTCGGGCTTCATAGGCCATAAATTTAGTTAGTAAGACTGGTTATCGAAACAATTTTTGACTTGCAATGGGAAAGTGATATAAGTATTTTAAAATATTGGTTTGACATTTGTATACAAATTTGCTTTGAAAATTTAACATTTAACATTTTTTCTTTTACGTATTAGTGTATTTATTGTGAATCCGATATTTGAAACATTTTCATAATCCCGTGTCAGATCATTAAGATCATATACCAAAGTATAATTGAAAAGCTAGTTTATTGTGTATTATTATTATTATTATTATTATTATTATTATTATTATTATTATTATTATTATTATTATTATTATTATTATATTATTATTTTACAATTCAAAGAAGAAAAGTGATTAGTTACAGGATGTGTTGAAGACAGAAAATTAATTATGTATTGGTGAATCCCAATACATGGGATTAGGTAAAACTAAAGTATATAGATTCAAACTGTATCACTTTTCTCATTACTATTTGGTTCTGAACATGACACCAGAATGGTCCATCTATTAATTGAATACGAACGTAGAGAATGTTTTAAATGTAAAAAACATCTTAATGGTTCACTGTCACTGTAAAAGCTTGACATTAGACTTTATAACATTGTAAACCCACGCAAAAAAGTACAGTGTCGTGTCAATAGAAACATATATCACCTTAAGAATAATTATCAAATCGCACTTGAAGATCGAAAACAATAATAGCTGAAGGTGTAAAAAAGAGAAATGAACTTTAATAAAGTTATTCACAGTTAGTACGATCAAATCGTAATCATTGATAAATAACTTCTTTATAACAAAACAAATCTGATAAAACTGGGTGGATGAAGTGTTAGCTCTCAGTACGCATGGTTACTGATTTGATGCCGCGGGGGTTGGGAGGGAGGATTGGATATAAACCAGAAAAGTTTTCAGATTTTACTAAAGGCAGTAAGATTCCTGCCAAATAGGCTGGTTGCTGAAAATGAACGTTATGCATCATACAATCAATCTAATTAAAGTGGCTTTAATACTTGCTATTCATTTTTGTTTGGCATCCTCATCAGCTTTGATTGCCTTATATGTACATTTTAATCAGGATATTGAAAATATAACAAAAGCATTCTAAGTCTACAATGTTATTAGGTTTTAACGGAAAACAAATTGCCAAATGAATTTAGTATATCCGAAAACAAGTTCGTAACAATTGTCAGGCAATAACTTCTGTAAAATTAAACGATGTATATTTTTTGTATAGAATATAGTGTATGCTAGATAATTATGTACACGACACTATAACTGGGCATTACGCCTGTTGTATTGTCCTTACGAAATAAATAAATAAGGGTCACACATTTCAATCAATAAATCTCATTGAGCTGAACAATATGATATGCATCTGTGTAAAATGTCATGCGTAGTTTACGAGAAATCAACAAACACACTGTTAACAAGAAAATTGTATTTATTGCTGTTATTTTTTCTTAACGGTGACACATGCACTCCTAACAGTAACACACTTAACCGTAATAGTGAAAACATACTTCTTGTAAATAAATGAAATGAAGTTTTTTTTGTTACTATTTGAACTTCATTACTATTGGTATACTCTTTGGGTTAAAATGGTTGATGATGATCGTAAAAAAAAAAAAAAAAAAAAAAAAAGCGTTTATGGAATATTTTGTAAAATGAGATGCAGGCAAAAGAGACAGAGCTCTGAGAAAAAACACGGACACAATCTTGTCCGTCATGAGGTCAATGCATTAGTAATGAATACAGTTCCAACTCTCTGGCTCAATCCCTGACCAAGTAAGTTTGTGGTAGACGACATCGTGTCCATGAGTTTTCTCAAGGTACTCCCGTTTCCC
Organism: Thermobia domestica; assembly: GCF_964235325.1. Classification (NCBI taxonomy): domain Eukaryota; kingdom Metazoa; phylum Arthropoda; class Insecta; order Zygentoma; family Lepismatidae; genus Thermobia; species Thermobia domestica. Next base: position 243,192,294 of record NC_137456.1, on the reverse strand, counting down.
TCTGCATTCTCATTCCACCAATTCTTCCATCGTCATTCATTTGCCTTAAACACCTTTTTGCTTAGTCTAACGGGCATAATCGTGGGACGTTAAACTGAAAGATTTCGCTTTTTTATTTTTCTCCCAATGCTGTTATTTTGTGTTAGCACTTTGTAGCCGGAGTCGGGTATCTCTCTGCAAGGAGGAAGCTGCGTTAAGACTAGCTTGTCACTGTGTTGTGGCATATGTATCTACTGCAATAGTTTCATATAGGCACGAAAGGATATTTTTCTGACGTATGAATGCATGGAAATTTCAAGCGAAATCTAATGTATATGAAAATTAACTTAAACATTTCTTTAGGAGAAGCTTGTGAGTCAGATAAAGAGTGAATGAATAAAATAATAAGGAGGAGTAAAGAAGACTTGAATAAAAGAACAAAGCTAAAGGTAAGTAAGAATTAAAGGAAAAAGAAAGACGGCAACATAAAAAAGAGATGCCCTACATAAGAAATTAAAAAGATGACTTAAATGAGAGAGAACTTAAAGAAGAAATACACATTAAAGTAAAAAAAAAATGAAATAAGTAAATAAAGAGCAAAATATTAATGGTAGGAAAGTTAAGAAGAAACAGAAAATTACATCACTAAAGCGGAACGCAGTAAAATGAATTTTTCTAAAAGATGGCTTTTGTAAAGCAGCATTCCTTATATTACTTTTTAGGAGTCGAAACTACGCTATTCAAAAATATGGGAAGTCATTAATGATTATGTCTATCTGAGCGTCCGTCCACCTCTGTTATAGGTATGGATAAAAGCGAAATATTGTGAGAGAATAGGCGTAGTAAGCATGTGAGAGGGAACGGAAGAAACCAGAGAAATACATAGAAACAATGTTGTTTACCACAAACTTAGATGGTCATGGATCGAAGAAGGAACGCCTCCCACCCGGGATAAGCGTTCTATCTCTGAGTGGTCTTTACTAATATTTAACTACGAGAGACTTGAGAAATGAGACAAAACATCTATAATATTATTAATGTTTAACGGTGCAAATGTTTAAAGTTTAGACACATAACAATCGATAAATCTCACTATGCTGAACAATATCATATTGGCAAAGTATAAAATCTCATGTGTAATTTTCGAGAATATCGAGCAAAATATCCTAAAAATTGATACTGTACGGGAACTACGTTAGCTATTGAGGAGAAACTGAGATTGAAGAATACTCTTGTCAAACCTTTCATTTGACACTTACAAAGTGACAGTTCATGAGATGTAGCCCAGGATTATAATTAACTCTTATGTTTTAATTGCTGTTCGACTATTGTGATATTCAAAGTTGATATATTTGTGTCTGGTGCGTAAAAGATGTAACGTCCGAAACTTGTAAATCATAGTTGTTTGGCAAAAAAAAAAAAAAAGTTTCAGTTTAACGTTCCACGATTGTGTTCCTTAGAGAGACAGCAATTAAAAGAAGTAAATGATGATAGGAAGAATTGGTGGAATTAGAAAGTGGGAGGAAACAGAATTACCTCGAGAAAACTCACGGACAATGTGCTGTCCACCACAAACTTACTTGGGCGGGAATCGAAACCACGGACAGTCAATAAAAAATTTCCGTTTTGCGCCTTACGCTGTTGGCGGACATCTTTAATGTTTTAAATAATGCATCAAATGTTTCCTATAAAGAAAAAAGTTATTAAAGTGGTTTGTCAACGTCCAAACGTGTAGATCAATTTGAAGTTAAACTTAACATTCTATGACGGATATCTATATATCAGTCATACATAGATAGATGAGAACAAGCTGAATAAAATGAAGAACATGAGGTGAATTATCATGTGCACTTTTTGAGAAGATCTCAAAAACTAATTTCCGTGGCACTAAAAAGTTTTGACTTCATTGCCGATAAGAACTGTCAGTTTTTATTGTGTCGGAAAAGATTATTTATTTATGTAGTGTATAAAAAATAATACACTATCAGTAGTCATAATTTGAGGGGAAATTCCCTAACCTAGAAAAATATCGTAGGTAAATTTAGCAAAAAGGGGATTTTTTCAATAAATCGTAAAAAAAATTCAGGGAAAACAAGTGAATAAAATAATTGTGATTGGCACTTCCTTTAATATATCTAAATTAATCTTATCAAATAACTTCTATTATAGGAACTGGACACTCAACAAACTAGGGAAAATTTGACAAGAAAAGCAAAAATATTTTTTGTCAGCGGAGGGAAATTTTCTTAAGGAAATGTACATACACTGTACACTATTAATTAAGGGATTATATAGTATACAGAATAGTGCAAAATTCCGTTAACAACGCCTGGTAGAAGAATCTACACATGAAATAAACAACAACAACAACAACAACAAAAAATGACATTTTGTTTAATTCAACGTCATTTCCGAGTTTCAAGCTGTCCCAAATGGCGGCAAAACAACTTGTGACACCTCATTGCGGACAAAGGAAAGGTGTAACAGAACCGGTCCCAAACAGTTTAGAAAAAGTAATGCCTGAATAACACAATGGTCTCAGGAGGAGGGCTAGGCCTATAGGGACATGGCCTCAAGAAATTTCTCAAATGTGTTGTACTGATGTGAACAGACTGACATGCGGAAAATGGACGCAGAAGACAAGAAACAGTGAACCACACATGTACGATACATAACCGAAACCACTGGGAGTGATCAGTGGCGCTACCGCAGGGGCCAAGGGACATTTGCCCCCTATAGGAAACTTGTTCTTCAAAAGAGAGTACATCGGTAATGCGAGCAAGATGTTACCCAACCATAACGCAGTGTGCCTTCCATCCCTCTACTAAAGCTGTCCATGCTTAAGAATTCTTGTGAATATGTCGAAATTGCCTAGTTTGCGAGTAACAGCGTTTGCACACGTCCCCGGCAATGCCGGATCCGGTTCCGACAATGCCGGCGATGGAATCGGCGGCAATGAGATCAAATGGTAGCTTGCACACGCTTTCCGACCCGGCAAAAAAGCCGGTGGAACTCCCGGCTCCGGCAAATGCAGCCGAACTAGCCACCGACATGTCGGTGTCGGCTCCGGCTCTGGTTTTGTCGGCGGCAATGTTTTCTTATGCGTGGATGCACACGCAGCCGGTAAAGACGGAGCCAGATTGCTGATAGGTTTCTTCAATCTAGCCACAGTGAGTGAGTGGCAAGGCGTTGTGTATTCTTGTTTCTTTTCCTGTATTTGGATTTTTTGTTTGCTTCAGTTTTTTTAATATTTTCTTTTTTTCACATCATATGAATATATAATGAAGAATGAAATAATCAAAATGGCTGTGAGGTACCACAAATATAGCGGCTTGCTATTTACATAAATTCTCAGCAAGGGAAATTCGGATCTTGTTTGAATTATCCAACTACGGCAACGCGGAAAGTGAGTTTCACAGATGTATATATGTATATTAATTTGTTATCTTCTACAGCAGAAACTTACTTAAACGATTTAAACAAAGGGTCATTGGATTCGTTTTGATAGAGAATATGTGAGCATATATGAAGTCATAATTAAAAAAAATCAACATGGCGGAAATGAACAAAATGGAGATATGAAGAAATTATGAATCTAGGATAACAAAGGTTGTAAATTTAAATTAAAGTAAATAAAAACTACAACACAACTACAGAAAGAATTGAATAAACACAAACAGAACAAGAAAATTTCCATTCTTGTGGTTGCATACTGTTTTACCCTATAGATCATAATAAAAATATTCATGTACTCTGTCTTGTCTGGCATTTGTTCCATAGAACGATTGTGGACTGAGTGAATAGGCAGCCGCAATGTTGCCTTTCCAGAATCTATTATTATTATTATTATTATTATTATTATTATTATTATTATTATTATTATTATTATTATTATTATTATTATTATTATTATTAAATAGCTTGATCTCAGCCTGTTTCAATTTTGAGAAATTTAAATAGATGTTAAAATTTTGGCAACAAAATTGAAAAAAAAAGAGAGAGAGAGAGAGAGAGAAAGAAACCAAAAGAAGGCCATATACCTCCTGCGCTCACATCCACACACAAAGAGCAAATAACCTTGTTTTTTCGATCTTCTGTTTAGTCTCCCCCGAGGGAAAAATATAGAAATATAATAGTTTGCAAGACTCCTTCCATCAATCATTGATAGCCATTAGGTTTCTCCTAAGCATTTTCCTTTTGTGTGGATTGTCTTTAGTACATAATTTGGAAAGGGGGGGTGTTGAAAGAGGGAAAGGAATGCATAAAGAAGAATATCTTGTATAATAGTATGATTTGATTTAATCAACACAACAGGCTACAGCCGAAATTGCCTATGTTTTTGTTTTACAAGATGCAAGATGCATTGCAAAACGTTGTCTATGAATGTTATATCGGACGTACTACATATGTAGACCTATCTAGAACAAAATCTCCCCTGGAAAAAATCCTCCTATGCTGAAGAAAATTATAATTTAGTTCCGTTTCCTCCGTTCGATTCCAGGAATGTACTCGATTCGTCTACCTATATGCAACTATCAAGAACAGAAGTATGTCAAGTTGACAGGGGGTGGATTAAACTGACGTTTAACATTTATATGAAACTATTCTGGAGTGCCATACTTTCTGCGTGAGTGTAGCTATATGTTACTTATTTCCGCTTGAAGTAGCTTTTTGATTTAGTGGATTGTTTTCTGCAGTGCACTGAAGTTTTGTTTCAGTGACAATTCATTTCATCGTTGATCGAGTGACAATGACTAAAGTGTTTCAGTACGATGTTTTGAATCTCATTGAATTAGTGGAAATGAGACCTTGACTATGGGACTAGACTACAGATTCATATAAAGACAAGGTCGAAAAGCAGAAAGCCTGGAAAGAAGTATATACAAACCTTGCACAAGACTTCGACACCATGGACAAAAAGAAACGAGAAGCGACAGGTATGTATAGGATAATATAAAACAATAGTGATTCAAACACTATTCTGTTTACTTACAGTTGATACATAAAATGTAGATTATATGTAAATGAAAATAAAATGTACAATCGAAGACACAGAAATGGGCCACTTCGATGTTTTCTTCTGGGTACGGACAATTTACCAGCGTTCAATTTGCCACCAAAATTCGACAATTTGCTACCAGTTTTCGCAAATTCTTGACAATTTGACACTATTGTATAGGGTTACTGCCTATTGTGACTTGTCAAAATTATTAATTTAGCCATGTTTTTCTGCGAATGCTTTTGATTAGACCTATGTACGGACCAATTTACAATATACCTTTGTGTACTAAAGAAAAGATATTTGGGAATTTAGACGTTAATGCTCCTAAGTCACTTGATTGTCGTAATACAATTAACCTTGTTCTTTGCATTGAGCTATTTCTCAGATATTGAACGACCCTTCCATTTATTCATGTCAGTCTGTAATATTACACGACTCTTGAAAAAAAAAAAAAAAAAAAATTGAACAGCGTTGAATATTACTAATTCGTTGTACTAAGAAATCGAACGTTTGTTTAGACATGCGAAAGTAATTAATTAAAAATTTTCTAATCATATGTCCGCAGCTTTTCATATAATGCATAAAACGAACCTTCCACATGACGCACTGTCAACAATGAATGGATCCAAATCTTTCTAGTGCTGCTTTGTTTCCTCTTTCTTCGCCGTAAGTACAGCAAGGCAAGGAGATATCGTTTATTTATTGCTGGACTCATGTTCTCTCCTTCACGTTCAATCGGCACCGGCATTACCGGGATGTGTGTGCAAAGCAGCGCCGGCACCGACATTCCCGGAGCCGGCTCCGGTTTTGCCGGCTGCGTGTGCAAAGCAGCCCCGGTTCCAGTTCCGGCATTGTCGGAGCCGGATCCGGCATTGCCGGGGACGTGTGCAAATGCTCTAAGTGTAGTGAGAAAATCGGTAGCAATAGGTCGAGAATTTTATTTTAAGACTAACTGGCCTATTGCAATGGGGAAGGATGGGGAAAGGAGCTGCCATTGTCATTTTAGTATAAGTACTATTTTGACATTAATCTGTTATAAACGGAATTTTCACCCTGTATATTGTTGTCTGTGTTCTGCTAGCTGTAGCATACAGATTCGTAACAATGACACATACTCGTTAGTTACGCATAAACCACATCTAAAAATAACAACAAACAAATGAAAAAAAAGATACTTAAGACACTGTAAGCTGGTAAGTTAAAGGGGGAAAAACCTACTAACCACTACAAGAAAAACAGGAAAACGTAGAAGACCTGAAGGGAGTTGAGGAAAGCTATAATAGATTGACTGTGTGGATATTTTTTTTTCTTTCTTCATTCCGGAAAGGAAACGCTCATTCTTCATTTGGTAAGCCACCATGTTGAGTGGTCTTAGTGATTGCTGTGGACGTGTGTTCAATACAAGGGAACAAGCGACGCTGGGAGAAAGGCAACCGAGAAATGTTACGACTGTCAGAAACACTCCCGACGGCCTTTCCTTTCACTCAGAGAGCTTTAGATATCACGGCCCTCATAGATACATGTAGTTGCTTTTTTAAAGAAGAAAGAACTTACACCGTATGTTCTAACCTAACTATTATTATTATTATTATTATTATTATTATTATTATTATTACTATTATTATTATTATTATTATTATTATTATTATTATTATTATTATTATTATTATTATTATACGCTTCTGTAGCGTGGGAGACTCGGATCGATTGCCGACGGGAGCTCATGTGGTTCGGGGCTTCCGTTAAGCTGTAGGTTCACTTCTCATATAGCCTCGCTGCTGAAAGTGGCGCTAAACTCAAAATCAAATATATTATTATTATACACGTCTTTGGTGTGGGAGACCCGGGTTCGATTCCCGGCTGGAGTTCATGGGTTCGGGGCATACATTAAGCAGTAGGTTTACTTCTCATATAGTATCGCTGCTGAAAGGGATCCTAAACTCAAAATAAAAAATATTATTATTATTATTATTATTATTATTATTATTATTATTATTATTATTATTAGGCCTATTGTTATTATAAGTAGAAAATAGAAAAAAGTTTCAGGGTACTAAATTTGGTGAGACATTTTATTTCCTCCCAGTTTGTTCTTACACCCAGGGTCGTAACTTGTGGGGGTCATCGGGCAACTGCCACTTCCACAGAAGCTCCCCACCGTTCGATGGAGCCCCATGTTAAGACAAAACTTTTTTACTCCATATACGATACGAAGATGAAATTATAAATGAAGCATCAAACAGATTCACTATATTATATAAACAAAACACCACACAAAAGGTAAATAAAACAAAAATGAGTCTGAGGGAGCAAAAAATGACTACTATTAGGTGCCCTAGAAATAATATGTATTACTATGGCTTTGAGATTAGTCAATATTGTACCCTTAATTAATTTGTCATGTATGAAACGGGCTCAGGGGTGCAACAAATGGAACCGCAGATCTTGCTGTGCGGGAGGGCCCACAGGCTCCGGGGGTCCATAAAGAGTAAGAGAAAGATGGAAAGAGGGGGCCCAAGAATTAGAAAAACAACTTTTCTATGGGACCCTAATACGCGTCTTAATGCTTGGTCCCCCCCCCCCCCCGAAAAAACCTAACTTACGGCGCTGGTTACACCTATGGACTGTATGTTGTTATCTTGGTATATCAGAACCATTTTAGATAGGTTTTCACGACGATCTCACATTTTTTCACTTAAACGTCTTAATAGCTCTCATTAGTATCACCGTTTGCTTGAGTCTATCTCATAAGAATGTCCTCAGTTTCATGAAACACTGGCCTTCGTCTTACTCCGAACAATCTTTTATGAATATTTTGCGAGTGGAGATGAGGTGTTTTCTCTACGGCTTTCAAATCGGTTTTCTTCAGGTTCCAAGTAGTAGTATTGTCAACGGCTAGAGCAGCTCGGCTCCTGGCTCAGTAACTACCGAGCCGAACTGAGAACTGAACCGAGCCATCAGCTCATCCAACCGTGCCGGCTCGAGTCGATGGTTCATTCCAATGAGTCGGCTCGAGCCAATGGCTTACCTGAACTGAACCGAACCGAGCTAATGGCTCACCCCAACCGAGCAGACTCGAGCCGAGAATGACTGAAAAGTTACGAAATAAAAAAATAAATGCATCTAATGGGATTCGAACCAGTTTAAAAAGTATTGCATCAACACAAAAATAGACTACTTGACACGCATGGCTATCGGAACAACTAGAGAACGCACCTTCAGTTCCATTGATAGATAACGAACTCCTTAACTACCCTTATTTTTATGACGATCAAACAATGACGATCTTTGTTTTTCGTTGAGAAGTGTGTTTTCTTTGTTAAAAAAGAAAAAAGTTTGCTGCATTAATGCTAAGATACTGTTTCGTACTAGAAGTATCGTTATTAGAAGTAACAATTATATTTTGGAGAAGTGTACAATTTCTCATGCAGTACGACAATCAATTCCATCATTAAAGACGGAACAGGAATATTGTTCCTAAATCTGAGCTGTAGAGCTGATCAAAGGTGGCCAATAATATTGAGGTCTGGGGATTGGGGGAAAGGGGGCAAAGAGAGCGTTATATTTCCTTCCAATGTTCAAGAAACCATGCCTCACTAGTTCCAGCTCCAGCCAGTCATATTGAAAAATGCCGTCTTGGCCAGAAACAATAACTGAACCATAGAATACATGTATTTAACTGAACTGTTTACATTATCACATTATGACAGTTATGCGTTCTACAATGTAAATCACAGAACCTATGGAATATCAGGGAATTGTAGCCTACAAAATCAAAGATCCGTATTTCTGTTCCATGATAGAGAGAAGAAAGTTGGAGCATAGGCTGCATTGTTCGTCCTCCATACATAAACTGCCCATTGTTGAAAATAATTAGAAATATGACTCATTGGGCTATATTATTAATTTCTAATCAGCGCGGTCAAACTATTTGTATTCTCGGTATAATTTTCCTCTCACAAAATGTTGATGGCGGTGACCGCGGACGTTCGGGTTATGCAACTTAACAATAGGCTGTTGTTGATTAAATTTCTCAGTCACTTTCACCGCATTCGTCAAACGTATTGGGATCGCATAATACTAAAGAGGGTCATATAGTAACTATTACTAGTGGTTAGGTACTACACAAACAACCTCAGTGTTAAGAGCTTCCATATTTTACGTGTTGCAAACTACAGGTGTTTCCGTTATTTTCATAGCCATCTTGAAACTAGAATAATGGAAAAGAAATGTTTTACTTCAAGACTTGTAAGTCGGATATAATATAATTTGTAGAATACATATATTAATAGAATTATCCCCATTAGCACAAATCCCGGGGGGATGAGATGACATGTCTCCTTCGTTTTGGAACTGGGATGACTATCCCCTCAATAATTCAATTTGAAATGTGTTCTTTAGGGAGAAATGTAATTTGGATCCGACTACCTCAAAGGAAAGTGAGATGAAATTGATGTCCCTTGGCTTGTTTCATTTTTGAAAAAAGTCGTATTCTTTAATATTTCAAGCTGAACTTCGTGTCCTACCACTACTTTACCTACATCTCCTGATATATAATATATAACAGTTGCACCTCAGAAATCAGATTCATCTACCGTAATATGAGTTTGGCCTCCCCCGCTCCTAGAATAAACCTCAAATCTGCCCGCCTTCCAAAGTTGAAGACAACTCTGTTCCCTGGTCCTCCACAGCACTGTTTTTCAACTTCATAAGTATTTTGAACATCGCATAAAATAAATACAATAAAAAATACGAAGATTAAGGGAACGGTCTTACCCGTCCCCTCTCCCAATGTTGAAGACAGATTTGCTCCAAAACGTATCCCCATTTATCTCCTCTGTCCATAGTTTGTGAGCACATTACTTAAAGTTTTCAAATTCAGTAATCCTAACTGCGAATATCTCGACATTGCTATTTTACAACTAACATCTTGTTTAACGAAATTACAATTACTCTGATTGTGTATGCCATAGATTACATGTCATATTACTCTATAAGTAGTGCACAGATGTAAGGCCTTCTCTACAATCCTCACAACTGAGTACATTATTCTTGCTTCTAGGTGACTATATCCCTTTGTTACTATGTGCATATTCGTGGCTGAGTGGCCAACATGCATATTTTCTATGGAAATGCTCATGGTTCGGTTCCCGGCAGGTGCACTTTCTTGGATATGAGTCTGAGTATCGGTATAGATTTCATTTTAAACAGTAGATCCTATTTTACCTAGTCTCAGTGCTGAAAAAGGACATTAAACTCCAAATAACAAAGAAACGATGTTACTTATTTTTCTTTGTTTTTATTCTTCGTAAGAGTACCTGAAGTTAATGTTTTAGTGGAGCCTGGTGTCTTGCCTTTACATAGAAGATATAAAGTCATATTTAACTCCTGTCTAAGTGCTAATCTCTACGTAGAATATTGAGCAACATATATCGGTATTTAAAAAATTCCAAGGTAGACAAAATTAATCTTCTTATAATATTTCTCATCTGATCATTTTCCTACCCACAGTCTAGTTACATTTGCAGTGTTGGCTAATAATGAAAAAAATATGATAATGGTAGTCGGGCTATAAATGAATTGGATATTGTTCGTTGCAATTAAATTTATTTAGATTAGTTGCTGGATCCGATAAGTGTTTTAACGCTCCTTCCCACTATCAGCACTGTATCGGATGAAATCTTCTATTTAAATTGGGATTCAAACAATTATTAGGATTTTTATTTTGACCGAGAATCAAACATCAGTTCATATGCAGAAAGCACACAAGTTGATATGGAGCAGGACGTGCCTTATTTAGAACAGTGTTTCTCAATTTATTTCAAAGGAAACCACTTCTGGTTGTTTCTTAAAGTTTAGCGTCCTTTTCCAGCAAGCTATATGAGACGTAAATCTACAGTTTGAAGTGGAGTCTGAACTAGCGTAACGAGTTCGGATTTCATTGTTCTTGCACTGTGAATCAAACCCGGGACCACAGAGACCGCTTTTATTATTCGGAATATTTTACGGGCCATCCTACTCTTGTTCTCTTCGAAAGAAAGAAAAAGCATAGTTAAAACCAGTATAATTTAAAACAATGTTAATTAAAATACCCTTGATTTTATATTGGTGTTAATAGAAGGAAGTACATATGCTGTTGTTTTTAAATATTTTAAGGTTATTAGGAATATTTTATAATAATTCGTGTGCTGCATATAAACTACTAGCGTCCACTATCCGTTTATACATACATACCCCTTCCCCGAAGTTGCACCGACAAAGTGAAATGATAAAAACCATTCCATGTCCGAACCCCATCTATGTTTAAAGTTTGCTTGAGGGTTCGATGGTTCAAAAGGTATGAAGTCATTAGGGATGCGCACGAGACGAGTCGAGACAGGATTTTCCTGACAAAATTCGAGTCAAGACACGGCTCTTCCAATAGAGAAATATACATTTTTCTAGTCGAGACATCACTTTTACAGCATATTTTCGAGACGAGACAGCCACAAATCTTGTCTCGTGCGTATCCCTAGAAGTGATATACATAGTGACTTTCATTTTTATATATACTGTATATTAGAATTTGTTAAATATTTACCATACTAAATTTTATAATTCGTTATTTGTATATTCTTCAGTATATTTCTTTGAGACTTTGAGTCTGAACTAGCATATGTACTTTAAATACAACAACATGAATATTTAAAAACAACAGTATATGTACTTCCTTCTATTAACACCAATATAAAATCAAGGGTATTTTAATTAACATTGTTTTAAATTATACTGGTTTTAACTATGCTTTTTCTTTCTTTCGAAGAGGACAAGAGTAGGATGGCCCGTAAAATATTCCGAATAATAAAAGCGGTCTCTGTGGTCCCGGGTTTGATTCACAGTGCAAGAACAATGAAATCCGAACTCATTACGCTAGTTCAGACTCCACGCATCTCGCATAGGGTGTGACATGCAATTGAGTTAACACGTTGACTACCATGTGTATGGAATCTCACACAGACTCCTTTCCCGTCAAGCGCGGTGGATATGATTTTTCACACACAAACAATGTATTTCATTTCTGTAGCGTTTGTTTTATATGTGTATATACAATTACGTACATATGGCGTAGAAGTCATAATTTAATGTTCACGCCACGTGTATTCAAAATCATGGACACGTGGAAAACATGCATATATATATACCTAAGGATTACCGTCGAACTATTGCTGGTGGCTCATAGTAATAAAGGTGAACATACATGGTGGCATTCAAGTTGTTTTAAAGTTTATTTTTTGTTCTCTTTGGACTAATATTGAATGTTCGGGGAGCAGAAGGGTACCCCGAGTACCACAGTTTGAAGAACAATATATTTACAGTTACATTAGCATAAGATTCTCTTAAGCTTTTTATATTAACGATCCAAGCAGATACCTAACAAATAAAATTCATCACTGGTTAGTCTTAAGTGTGCAATATAAGAATGTTTAATTACACTGCTTTATTATGTAAAACTAAAACTTCTATTTTCTTTTCAGGTGGGGTCTCCTTTCTACTAAGGTCAGTGCTCTCCGATAAAGGGGTAAGTGATATATTTCTCTTCTAGCTAAGTTAAAATGTTACATATAGAATTCATACATAAGTTATCCATCTATCCATCTATCTATCTAATTAGTTATCCATCTATCTGTCTGGTAAAATTTGTCCATGTATATGTTTGACAAAGTTAATTGAACTTCACTATGACATGATATTAAAAATTTATTTCCAAGACTGAGAACTTCTACGTTTGTGTCATTTTTTAAAAATTACTAGTTTGTTGAAATTCAGACCTAACAATATCTATTGTAGATGTTGCTACTATGACATTTTTGATAAAATAAACTGAATTAAACCTGGCATAGATTGATTTGTATCTACACCCTTTATTAATAAGAAAGCCTTATAGGGCAAGACCCTTAAGTGAGATCATAATAATTGTAATGCGTTCTTTGCTCTCCAACTGGGAAGCTATCCCGGAGTCTCGTGAACCAAAGGAACGAACGCTAGATATTAAACCAACGACAACATTTTTATTCATTCATTAAGAAGTTTAATTCACCAAAACTCCTTTATATACATTTACCATGTCTGCCCACGTGTCCATCCATTTGGGAGACAGAAAAGGAACTCAAGTACCACTTGATGGATCATCAATTTTGGCCAGAGTTTGGCACCATTCAGTTACATTCAATATTCCAACCAAACTTCTTCACGTGGTATACATTTGACATGTTTTATTATGAGATTTAACTGTAAAATAACAGAATCGGAAAAGTACATCTGAGGATCTTACTGATACCTTGAGGCTGATTGATAAACTCAAAGAAACAACAGATCTTGAAGCAAGAAATTTTGTCGACAACCTATATATTCTGATGTCTTGTTCAGGAAATTTGCAACCAAGTTAGATGCGACCACATGGTACGTACTTCGAGTTATACCCAAATTGCCATCACGTATAACATTCATTTGTTGGATACAAAAATCGTGAAAAATTTTATGGTTTTTAATAATATAGAATCGATTGCACACAGCAACGATAATATCGGTGGAAGCGCCGATAATGTCGGTGGTGAAATCGACTTCAATGTATTCAAATCGTAGCTTGCACACGCCACCGATATTATCGGCCGATCCTCCGACACGCAGATGCTGTCGGCCAAGTCCCCGATACTGTCGGTATCGCCGACACCGATTTTGTCGGGGGTAATGTTTTCTTATGATTGGATGCACACGCCACCGATAATGTCGGCCGGCCAGCGGGTTAGATGAAGAGAGTGAGTGACAAGGCGCTGTGTATTTTTGTTTCGTTTCTTGTCTTTGGAATTTTGTTGTTTCCATTTTTTCTATTACAATTTTATAATATTATTATTATTATTATTATCTTGTCCTATAAACAACTTCGGAACAGCTTATTATTTTTTTATAGTCTCTGTTTTGGAGTAGCTAATTCCCTTTATTAAATAAATATAAAATGTGGGAAGTCTGAAGAGTACTGGTTTCCCTGTAAATAGCTATTACCAAACAGAATATAGGAAATTTAGATAACCAATTTCTTGATTATTTTACACTCCTTTTTTATTTTTGTTCTTTCTCTCTCTCTCTCACACACACACACTCTTTGATGGTATATTTTTTAATCTATTAATGCTTTTAAATTTTAATACATTCTGGAAATTAATTTAAGCGTAATTTTCAATTTCTTTTATTTTCATCAGAATTGTGTACAGATCACTTTCACTCAATAAGCAATGATTGAATAGAATATTTGTTGACAAGTCAAAGTAGAATTACTATTATTTTGAAACGAGACCAGCACAATCAAACACTCTTTCCAAAGCTCCAAGGACAAGTTACTCATTTGGCATTTTCTTGATTGTGATCTCAACAATAGGGATGTGACTTCGCTTCACTTGTTGCAGATTTTTTCTCTCATTTCCAAAACTATCCCAAATTCCCCCTTTTTAAAAATAATTTGTGGAATGGCAATTGAAAACAAAGAACAAAGCTATGTATCCAAGTTTTCCCTTTCCCCTTTGTACCGGGCTCGACCCCCTGATAGAGTTCTGCAGTTTAGCTACAGTGACTGGATGAAAAGGTTGTGTATTATTGCATTCGTATCTTTCTAGTTTTGCTTAGATTTTTAGAGATGGCAGGAATTTTTCCATTCGATATTTTAACCCTTATTGAACTTGTGGAATGTAGACCTTGAATATGGGATAAGATAACAAGACTCTTTCAAGGACAGAATTGAAAAGCAAAAAGCATGGCGAAAATTTTATGCAAGCCTTGCCCAGGATTTTCAGTTCATGGACAAAAAGAAATGAGAAACGGCAGGTATGTATGCAACAGCGCAAATCTGTCTTCAACATTGGGTGGGTGGGTGGGGGGGGTAGATTGTTTCCATATCATATATATATATATATATAGCGATGTTCAAACTATTTCTGTAGTCGAGAAACAATGCTGTGGAGGATCAGGGGAGCAGAGTTGTCTTCAACATTGGGAGGCGGAGAGATTTGAGGCTAATTCTGAGTGGACATTAATTTCATCTCACTTTTTTTTCTGGCGATCAGACACAATCAAATTTCTCTCCCAAAAAACACATTTCAAATCGGATTATTGCGGAGGACAATCTTCCCAGTTCCAAGATTGGAGAGGACATGTCCCCTTCATCCCCCCCGGGATTTGCGCCAGTGTATGTATGGAGCAATGTAAAACAGAATTACTAATTCGAATCTTATCATTTAATCTACTAAGACATTAGTGTTGCATGGAAAACAAAATAATATACATACAATATGTAACAGTGTTTCAACAAAAATTAAAACTAATGTAATTTGCAATGTACAGCAGCATCAATTTTCATCGAAACGAAAATAATATGTTTACAGTATCTATTTAAAACGGCACTGTTAAATCTAAACATGTTTAGGCATAGGACTATTTTTTCTAAGTTTTGTACCGTCCTCTACAAAAAATAATTTTCCTAATTATTATTTTTTTTATTTGTTTTCGTATATGGAGAAGACTTTTTTGTGTGTGTCGCTTACTTCGCTCATCAGCGGCAACGATATTATCGGGGCTTCCTACAATTTTGTCGGTATCGTGTGCAAACACGCTTTTGCTCGAAAATAACTAACTTTTGTTATATGCTGTTGGAAATGAATCTGGAGGTTTTCACATCTGTCAAACATCTGTTTCCTTGGATATAACAATAATATTTTAGGGTGTCTTTCTCCCTTGTACTCAAGTGTGGATCGGTAATTGTATTAATCCTCAAATGCTTAGCTGGATAAATTGAGGATATCTTCTGGGTATATATGCCTTATAATAATTATGCTGAAGCAGAAGTCAAGGAGGAAATTGCCTATACTTGTGGGCAACTTGTAGGGGGACAAGGGGAAACTGAGGTTGTATTTAAGCTCCCTGCTGGTCGAGCTCTTCTACATAAAACTTTCTTACCCTAAATGATGCAATATGAACATGAGTGTATAAATGAACCATGGAACAGGCTTACCACATCCGAGATACATAGAAAGAGAACAAATCTTTTAAATAAAGTGATAATGCGATCTGAGCCCATTTCAGTAAATGCTTTCTATTAGGGCCTTCCGAAGTACTTTCGTAAGGCTTTAACTTCTCCGAAGTATTCGCCAATTTAATTCTCTAGCAAGGGGCTCCTAGAAGTAATAATAATAATTCTCAAAGGGCCCAAATGTCATATTTCGTATTTAATAGAGAGCCCAAATTTAGGTTTTTACGGGGACTCGAATATCAATACTTGTCTCCCTAGAAAAACATCCAAGCTACGGCACTGAGTAGGTGACTTTCTTTTGATAACAATTTTGTTACAACAGAAGTTACAATGCTTGTTCCTTGCACAGGGAGAATAGCTTGATAAAAACGATTTGAATCCACATTTTTCTCTTAGAATACGCATTTCAATAAAAAAAATGTAAGAATGAAACCGATCTTCCGTACAAATTTTGAACCCGCTATTTTCTAAGAATGCTCTATGCAATCAAAGTTAGACGATAAAACCCTACTACAATCTAGCTACTATGCTCCCGAACTCATTTCAAACTATCAAACAGTTTTAAATCCCACAGTTTATCGTGAAATGTTCACAAACAAGAGGCAATTTAATCTTCAATGTAGTGAAAACATACAGAAAATGTCTCCTTCTCCCCTTAAAATAGAAATTTTCAAAGACGCTGGATCACTTGTCTTCTTCTTTTTCTTCTTCTTCTTCTTTTTTTTTTTTTAACGAGGAGTTTACACTGCATAATGTTCGACTGTCATCATCAATGTCTTCACGAAACGCTACTACTTTATCATTCAATGCTAACAAGAAAAGGACACCCAAATTTGGAAAAGAGGTGATTCAGAGATTAAATAGTGAGACTTCATACATGTCCTAATCTATGCTATTGCACATGCCTGTGTGACAATCAATACACTTAGCCATCTCCAAAAGTTGCATCAATTAGAACCATTCAATTTTAGATCTCATAATTACTTCGCCCATACGAAATCGAGAAATTAATGGCAAATTAAAGATTAGTAAGATTGCTTTATAAATATAAATAAACTGGTATTAAAACATTAACGTAAAAACTATGTAAAAGGGTACAAAGTCCCTAAAGGCTTAAGCCGACAAATTAACACTATGTCCGGCCGTATTTAAATGCCGCCCTGCCGCTGTACCATCGGATATAAAGGTTATTTTGAAAAGAACTGCAATGTTGTTTTAAAAGTTACAAACATATAGTATAGACGATTCCTTCAAAAAACAAATGTTGAAACTCCCTCAGCGTCTCGTGGTATTACTTCTATCGTCAGGGCAAGGACACTTTAAATGCCTTGGTACTGGAACCATACACTCGAAGGCAGTGTTAAATTGACAAATGGTGATCGTATCATAAAATTATTTTTCTTTTTTACGTTTTAAATGTCCACTAATGATACTACTTAATACATGGTATGACAATTAATACACGAGACTGACAAGTAAAGGTTCTCTCCCAAGAATCGGGGATCCGAAAACTGCGCATATAGAGGAGGGCCACGAAGGAACACTGATGAAATATGCCGGGCCGACAGCAAAGGATAAATCCAATATGGCCGCCCGAAGGTCATGCCAATCGATTTTTGCAAGGGACCTCTCATCCATTTCCCTTGGGAAGATTGACTTAATGTTTAGCAGATTGATATATGTATGAACACTATACATCTATTGGTTTGAAATTTCGCGGAGGTTGACGTATTGAACCCAATATGGCCTATCAAAATGTCAATGTGTCAACGACTAGTCATCTAGGTTATTAGTTGATGATAAGAGGGAAGATAAACGAAGCTTGACTGTAGGTTCATCTCAAACAGACTGGACATGTCTTTTGTCGTTAGGGACCCATTCCAATCAGACTATTCCATTTACCGATGCATTCTTGTATATCTCGAATCGAGTCCAAGCCAACCTCCTGTTGAAGAAGAGATCCAATTAGTTCTCGTGAGCCATAGAATGATGCGAGATGGCGATATCCATGGCTCGACGAATCCTAAGGCCTGCATTCTCAACTGGTAAGGAAGCTTGTAACCATGAACTGTCATTCAAAGAACAGTTTAGAATGGATACCAGTCCTGTTCTAAAAGTGTGGTCGAATTTTGCAAGTAATTTATCATCTTGCCAGGAAGGGGAGCAACGGAGAAAATATAATAATCTTGGAAGTGAGAATGAAGGTCGTAGTAAATAATAGGCGGAGTGTGCAGAAATTTTTGAAAATTGAGAAAAGAAGAATTCTAATTTTGATATCTTCTCCAATAAAATTTTACTCCTTGATTCGGCAGAGATGGCAGCGCCTAAAAGTTTCGCATTGGTAGGGATAAGAGTTCGATACCAAGTGCTACTTCGTTAAATTTTTCATAAAGGCCATGAACTTCATCGTCTCTGACGCTCAGAAAACTCACTTCACATTTGGAAGAGTTTAGAAACAATCCAATAGATGAAGCTTCTACACGAATTTTATTGAAAGCGTGTAGTACTATGTCGATATTTCCAGCTAAGGTACCGTCATCTAAGTACCAGATATATAAATCTGTGTTAATATCCTTAACAATATGATGGATGGATGATAGGATTCTTTAATTGTTTTATTTTGATTTGTAAATGTTTGGTGCTTGACTGAATCCATTCCACTCAGCATTTTGCCATTTGGTTTCCGCATAGTGTGGAAAGTCCATTTTTCGTCCTCTTAACGATATTCTGGAGTAAATTTGCCTACCTTTCAGCAGCTGCAAGTAGTTCCTGGCAATGTTTCGCTCTTTCTAGTTGCTCCTCGTCTGTTAAACAATGGAGCACGAAACCTGCATATAGCTTGCGTTTCATTAATTTCTCTGTTAGTATTTGACCAACAGTCTTGTCCCCCACAAGATCATTCAAAATGATTTCAAGAACTTTGTCAATTCTTTTGTTGTTACGACAGATCTGCTTTGAACCTGAGAATTCATTATCTTCCACACTCTCTTTGTCAGCACAGAGCCTCTTATGTCATTCAATAACAAGGCAACGAGAACGGCAATTGTCCACATAAATCTTCCACAACATCTAAAATGTTTCCGTTTGAATTTTATCTGCATCCGCACAGATTTGATGTTCACTCTTTATTGCATTGTTGACACGGTGACGAGGCATCACGACACTAATGTATACTTAGCCGCAACATGCTCCAGACTGGCGACATGCCAAGCTGGAAATTTTGATTTGTGTTCCTTATGTCGCACAAAGATTTAACCAGTGGCGAATATAGCCCAGGGCGGGTGGAGCCTAGATCTCCCCAGTTTTTTAAATGACAAAAATAAGCTATTATTTACATATTTTTGAAAGTTTATAGTAAACTTTAGATATACCTATCATAGTCTGAGTTGTGGCTGCTCCCCAGCTTTTACCTTTAGATCATCCACTGGATTTAACACTAAAAAGCCTCCATGTAAAGAGTTGTTTCGCAGGAAAACAAAAATTAGTATCATTTTCTAATTGGTGCACTGGGTATTTTTAGTTAATCATTTAAAACTATCCCATGTATTACAATTTATATAATTACTCAAAAAAATGTTAGCGTAGTTGGATTACTTATGTCTTCCGTTTTTTCTTCTGTTTCATAAACGGGTAGGGAAGCAATTATTCCTGCCTATTTTGATTCAGCCCTTTTTCTTGTCAATAACAAAAGCAAGTAACTTTCTGTAATTAATTGATGTCGGCAAGAATGAGAGTATTGTATAAGCACAAAGTAATCCTGAGTATTTGGTTTCGCCTGAGGTGCTAGAGACGATGAAAACGTAGTAGACAGAATGAGATGAATAGACAGTAAAATTTACTACGACTGGAAATAGATGGATTATGACTACCTAATCCTCTTTAGAACTCGCTCGCTGTATCTCTGGGCAAAAACATTGTTCCCACTTGGTAGTTGGGAGACAATAGGCTTTAGATTCATATAAACCTTTCGTTGTGTCCACCAGAAGAGACCTGAATTCATAATGGAAGGAAAAGACGAAGAGGAATGTATTCCCGTGCGATCACCCCCGCCGCAGTTCAGTTCTCTCGTCTTTGCACAGATATCAAAGACAAAAACAATGTCCACACAGATTTTAAGCTCAAAATCTACAATTCATTTTATCTCATTATTCAAGGACATTTACTTTCAAATAACTTGCAGAAACATCAAACATCTTTAGATATTGTCTGGAGTAATGTTACTTTGATTTCTAACTTTGTTCAATTATGTTCATTTGTTTTGTTCACATTAAAATTTAGTACAATATGTTACATTAAAATTATTAACATATTTTATATGGCATTCATTTTGAATTATAAGTAATATGAGCCTCACTGTTAGGAGAAAACGACCTACACTAGACACTGCCTGTCAATTAACAGTGTATTTTATAAGGGCTTTGGTTTATCAGAACTTCTTTATACGAGAATTGTCCAGAAAGTAAAGAACGTTTTGGCATGGGTAGATAAAAGGGAAATATATCAGCACAAAACTTTATTTACAAAGCTACAAGACCTTACTCTACTTTTCTATGTAATCGCCATAGCTATCAAGATACTTGTTATAACGTATGGCCAATTTTTCAAAGTTGATGTTATACTCATCTGCCCCCAAAGACTTGAGCCAGGTTATCACTGCTTCATGTAGCAGCGATCGTGAAATTTGTGGAAAAGATTCGTGTAACGTGCTTAAAGCGGAACGTCGGTTTTCCTGATTTTTTTCTTCGACTTTTTCCTTCAGTTCCTCTGTAACAAGTCATGGTCTCCGACTCCGATCTTCATCATGCACGCAGGTCCTTTCTTGATTAAACATAATGCACTGTTTCCTCACTGATGACTCGTTCATTGCACTATCACCATAAACATTCTTTGTTTGCTTACAAATTTCAATAGGCTTAACTTTTTGCGCGTTCAGAAAACGAATGACACTCCGTACTTCACATTTGGCAGGATTTTCGATTGGTGTAGCCATTTTGAATAGCTGCTGAAACAAATGGTGTGACCGCACAGCATTGAGACTCGACTCACATTGAGGTGAAGGAAGGAGCTAACTGCCACTCACGCGATCGCAGTAGTTGGGAGGGGGAGGGAGGGATTCGCGCCGCGCGCGATGCTCAATCGTTCATTATTTTCTGGACGGCCCTTGCATACTTACCCTGTTCGTCCATCCGGCAGATATAAATTCAAGAACTATTTGAGCAATCATCATTAAATTTGGTCAGAATGTGGAGAGTCAAAAGTTAGGCACTAAGTTTATTTTGGGGTGTATATTCAAACCGGAAATGTAGAAATTAACTGTCCTTTTTAAACGTTGATCGCTTTAGAGGAAGGGTAGTGGATGGAGAGAAGTTTCCTTAAGTTGACTTAGTACTCCAAGAATATTTTTCCTTTCTATCCTTTTCTGTCTTTAAGCTACTATTAAAACCTTAAGTGGTAGAAATCCTCTACAATTTCCAGTTTCAATATTGATCTACATAGAGTAAAAGTGATAACAGATAACGAAAAAAAAACGGTTCTTTGGAATGGATTTAGCGTTCTACGAATAGGCACCGTCTTCTCTCTTAACCCTCTATTCAAACCGGAAGTGGCACAAAGCAACCCCTTCCGGTTTATGCAATGTTACCTATAGAATAAAACCATAATATATATAGAAACAAAGGTTTTCTGTAATCACTTGCATTCCAGCTCCAGGCAACCCCAAATTGCATTCCAGCTCCACTTAAATTTCTCTACTGGAACTGGCGCTTGCATAAATAAATTACTTCCGGATTTAACATCAATCATTATTAAGTGAAAACGGTAACAGATGCTGAGAAACTGTTTTCTGCAAGCAAATAAGCGTCCCAAGAAAATGTTTCATCTCTACTCTGATCTCTCTACTAAAAAAAGAAATGCCAAAATTAACAACTTCCGCCTTTAACATTAAATGATATGGAGAAGTGCACAGTCGTCTTGCTGGAGTCATAACAGAAAGCTTGATAACTAGATAAGGGCATGCTTCAGTATGAAATTTATCTTAATATTGTGCTAATCGCATAGCATCAATTTTTAAGATTATAAAATTATCTGCTTTTCCTTTTTCTCGAAAACAACTCATGAGGATTTTGTTTAGTTCAATGATTTCTATCGATAGAGTACATTGTTTTAAGTGCCTTAATTGGTATCACCTAAAGTGTACTCAGAGAGTACATAA
Source organism: Thermobia domestica (assembly GCF_964235325.1). Taxonomy (NCBI): domain Eukaryota; kingdom Metazoa; phylum Arthropoda; class Insecta; order Zygentoma; family Lepismatidae; genus Thermobia; species Thermobia domestica. The sequence goes on along the minus strand of NC_137456.1, from coordinate 243,170,046 downwards.
AGACATCGAATGTACTATGGAAATGTAAGAGTTATATAAACCTAAGCGCCATACTAGTTCTGTGTAGGGTGAAGTGCTTTGATCTATTGGAGATGTGTATAAACCTTTACAAGAACTAAAAGACAAGATTGCCAATAAAAAGATAAACAAAATAGATCTTGAACATGAAGTTGGAATGTCACTTGACCTTGCGTATCAGAAACTTGACGAAGATGCTGACTTCATCAAGAAGCAATCTGAAACTATTTCTGCATTCTTGGCTACAATTTAACAGCTAAAGGAAGAAAATATCGCTTTAAAGAACCTGTTAAAAGACATTGAGAGACAGTATGATGAACTCGATCAATATGGAAGACGCAATACTCTTGAAATACAGGGTGTTCCTGAAAAACCCTATGAAAATAAAGATGAAGTTGTGAAACAGTTTGGCCGTAATAGACTTAAATGATGAAAAAGAAATGATTGATGTATGTCATAGAGGGAAAAAGAGATGCCATTTTTGAAGCATGAATATTTCATAAACAGCAATCTATAAAAGAAACAGTGGATGCGATTGTAATCTTAAAATATGATATGATATCGATTTCTTTGCACTAAAGAAAAGTATTCATGCTACACATGCTGCTCATATATACTTTTGTATGAAGTATAATACTAACTGTTTAGAAGGGCCTGTATTCTAAATACTAATTGTAAAGAGGCCTATTAATTACAAACAGTGGCGGATCAAGCCTGGGGCTGGACGGGCCTAGGCCTCGCAGTTTTCCGAGTGACAAAAATGATTTAATCTATTATTTATATATTATTAAAGTTAAAAGTAAACTCATGATATACGTATCATAGTTTGGGTTCTGACTGGCCTCCCAGTTTTAATCTTCTAGATCCACCTCTGTCTACAAACATGAATACGGACAATAACAATAGAAAATCCCGGACTTGATCACTTCTCCACGAAACTCCAAGTATTTTGAAAGTAGTAGTTATGAATACAAAGGCTGAAATGCTCAATGCGTGAATTCTCAGTGCGTATAGTTTTCATCAATAAAGGCATAATTTACATTGAATGTATTCATAACATTAATTGTCCGTGAATGTTTGGTTGAGAGGGATTATATTAGTACTTTTCGTAATAACATTCTGCCAATTCTTGTACTACTGTCAATTTACATGTATAAATGCGTTTAATTAGGAAGCGTCGAACGTTACATTAAGAATTTTGTTTTAAAAGCATACAATCTAGGCCTTTAATATTTACGAAAACATGTTATCTACGAAAACAAAATTTAAAATAATATAGAATCTCTCTAAATAGAGATATGAGGAAACTTAGTTAATTCAACAAGAAAAAGGTAATATAACAACAAATGTTTTTAACAAAGCACTATCGGGAGTAAACGAGAGGGAGAAAATAATCAGGTTAGAACATGGTGTAAGTAGAAATTGTAGTCTGAGTGAGGTAAAAAAAAAGTGTAATAAAAGTAAGATATATTTCCTTAATACTTCTTCTTCTCCCACATCCCTAGAGTGTACTTATTTCTTATTTTATTTCCCTTTCTTTAATCCAAACTCCCTTATTGTTTTCAGCTCTTTCAGCTCATTCATTGTATTCTAACTACAATTAGAAATCTTCCAGCAACCTATGGCTTTATTCTTTTGTCTAATTTCTCACTACGTATTTAACATTACTACACTCAAATGTCAGTACACTGAGGAAAAAAAGCATATGTAACGTACATAAAAACGTAGGTTACATGTGTAAATCCTGTAGGGTTTGGACTTAGAGTACAGCAAACATATAACTTAAAAAGTATATTTTATATGTATTTTCCTTATAAGTGTTCCGAATAAACATACTTTCCGTACAAACGAAAGAACTGTGTAAAGGCGGTCAGGATCTCACATACAGATGGACGTATGTAACATATAGCTGACGTATGTAACATACATATATGTATGTAATATAAGGAAGACTGTTAGATGTTATACATCCTGCAACGGTATGATGTAAGATCTAAGCGGGAAAAGTATGTAGCACATGGATAACGTATGACCCTTAATGATTTCCGTAGTAAACATAAGGATTCCGTATATTTGCACAATATACCGATGCCCGGATAATGGATTTTTCTCAATGTAGAGTCATATTATTTTAGTCTTCTTTCAGGGACAATTTTTTTTATATATTTTAAAAATGATCCTCCTATCGTTGCTGTTCATGTTTTTTTAAACACTGTGTGCTTAATTCTCCCATGTACTTCCATTATTTTATATCTTGATTTTATCCATTATTATCATCGCATCGTCTCCTTCAGCCACAATGCATAATCATGGGACGTAAAACTAAGAAATTCAATTTCCTATTTATATCTTTATATTTTCATTTTCACGGATACTTGAATCAACCTGTTTTCTAATTTCTGTAATTCACAAACTTTCTTTGGTATACGAAGTCTAATATTTGCTAAAATTAAAATGCATGGCTGTCTGTAGGGTGAAGGTTGGTAATATCGATGAAAGGTTTACTTGATTCCCCTTGCGTAGGAGGTACGTGTAAAGCTTTCATCTACATGAATGGTAGATTGCTAATATGATACAAAGGTATAATGTTGTCAGCTGTTACCTGTATCACTGATATGATTTAAAATGGAGTATAACCCGGGCATATTCTATTTTTGTAGACGGCCTATTGAAAGTTACCCCTTCCAAACTTCATAACTGACATACATTTGGGCACTTTCTTAATAAAATTATATTTTTTTTAAAAAAAAGAAGAAAAATGATCGATATAGTCTAAGTATTTGATCTTACACTTCACCTGTACTCTTTCTTTCCTTAAAACAAGTTAGTTCTATGATTTTATGTTGTGAGAGTATAAGTGCCAGTGATTAACAATGTTTATCATCTTTCCGACTGAAAATATAACACCGGTTCAATACTATATAGACGCAGTGCCTTGTAGTATTGGACGTAGTAGTATTGAACATTTCCTCCAAACTGTGGATCCCTCCCAACAAAATTTCTTTGTGTTTACCTGAGCTCATTTTTTATGTTACAAACTTGACTTTAATGAGTCTTTCTACAGTGAAGAAAGTGTGATTCCTTTTTTAAAAAATCAAAGTTTTTATCTTGAATGTAATAGGTTGTTAGATTTTGACAAGTCCTTTGCGTATAATTAGATGTTTTAAATTATTATAAATTACGTTATAGTGAATAAATGCACGTTACATTCAGTATCGGACAATGACATTTCGCACCTTCTTTCTAGTAATCAGAGATATCGAAGAAGTACTACAGTGATTGGAGGAAAGACAACAAACTAATTCTGCAAATATTCAAGTAATTGGGATTTATAGAACATTAGTACTTGGTTATGTTATAAAAGTATTGACAGGAAGTTCGAGATGCATTTTCATTCAACTTCTTGCTACATTACGTCCTCTATTTTACACTATACTTGCAAAGACTCAATAAGATTCACAGCACTAAAAATATTCTTATTATGCGCGGCAGCCGAGTTCATGTTTGTTCTTCAGAGCTGTTCATACGTCAACCAATGCGTTTGCAGCGACGTTGACAATTCTGTGATGTGGGAGTGGAATTTTACCGACGTATTATACGCTCTTAATGAATCAAAAATCTTGTCAAAATGCTGCAATATTCACCGACTTTCTCACAGGTAGTGTGGTAATAGTGTGTTTGTAGCGAGCTCACTGGTTCACACTAAACGTCAATTCGGCTCACGAGCGTTCCAAACTTTAATATTTTACTGTTCTACAGGACTGGCAAAATTATAATTATTGAAGAAAACGAAGTTTATATTATTAATGGAAAATAAAACACTCCTTTAAGATATAATTTATATTGTTAAGACAAGAATTAACTCTGCTATTTTTCAAGGATTTTTATTTACCAACTAAAGTATACTCAATTATATATTTACTTTGCCTGGACGTGTTTCCAACCGTCCAAGAGACAAAAACCTGAAGAACCACTTGACGAATCACCATCAATTTTGACCAAAATGTATAAGTAAAAATTAGGGAATTGAGTTCGTTGCTGGAAGTAAAACGTCCTCCGAAAGTGTTGCCTATCAAGATTTTTCATTTTAATGTTGATCACTATAGAGTAAAAATGATAAGACATAGGGAGAAGCTGTAATTGATTTAGCGTCTTAAGACCAATTAATATGAAGTTACAGAAAATTAAGCTGATGTTTATCGGGACATACTCGCATTGTAATAGAGACTATACGTTACAACATAGGATATCAAGTTGTAATTTGAGCACTACATATGGGTGGCCTTAGCACATATCATGCATATTCTAGTTCGTTGTGGGATTCAGGATATTTCCCCCATAATTATTTTATTTCCTGCTTTTTCATATTATCATCATTACAAACAAAATATTGTAATCTGGTTGTCTGGAGTAATTGCGGAATATTTGATTCAAAGTCAAACGTCAACCCTTGCAGACAACTATTTTCACCTTTTGAAAGAACAATTGAAAATACCTGAAAATATCAAACGGCAAACGACCACGAACTATTTAGGTGTTGTCGATGAAAAATTAACAATGATGTACTCATAATTCTTACATTCCTAATAAGTGTTTTCGAATGTTTCTGTTGTTTGTTTTCTGATTCCTTCTTATTTATTTATAATACACTGTAAAATATTCTTTTTGGAAAAATATTATTATGTATTCCAATGTATAATACTTTGCTGGTGGTCAATAAAAATAAATAAAAAAGAGTAGTGGGATAAGCTTGGTTTCACATGCCGGTGGTTCAGAGTTCGATTCCCGTTGGGTAATGAAAGGAAATTTTTATCATTTGTAATATTGATACCTCCAATGTAAGATAACATGGAATACATTCAATTTTTCTCAGTCTTAATGTTGAAACAACTTTCTTCAGTGCACTCTCCATAGAAAAGTGAACTACGAAATATGACGTCAGACGTACCAACTTGATTCGTACTGTCTGGGAATGTAACGTGTTTAGCGAACGATTGATGAATAAGAAGGCAAATTGTTAGTATATGTCAACCATACGAATGATGAAACACAAACGTTTCCCAGCAATTGCTTATAAGTTTCAACTACGAATACTTCTTCTACTGCTAGAAATATTAATGTTTAAAGCAATCCACCATTCCAAATACGTTCCATATCAACAAAATGACTTGTAATTCAATCAAAAACTTTATAAAATATAAAATATGTAGCCAAACCTCGACTTTCCAATAATAATAATAATAATAATAATCTGTGCCTTTATTGCAGTATTGCAGTTCATGAAGGAGATACACGGTACTAAAGTGGTGGTGGTAGTGTGATGATAGACGTACCGTTTACAAAACAATGTACTAAATGTGCTAATACTGTAATCATATCATATTGGTACCATGTACAGTATATCGAAAGAATATGGTTTAGATTGGAATACAATTTCGTAATGTTGCAATTTTATTTTCCGGCAGTGCATATTTGCCATAGAGGAGAAGAAAAAGTGCGTGAAAAAAGGGTGGGGTTCCAAATTGTTATAATTGGATGGCGATGTCTCGAAATTGGTTAAGGTTAGAGAAATTGAGTTTGGTATTTAGATTTGCATTTAAAATAATAACAATCGTGTTTCAGAGTTTTTATTTCTTCTAGGAGAGAAGAAAAGGGTAGATGAAACAGGGAGAAAGGATTGCAATTGTTATAATAAGATGGCCATATCTCGAAATTCGTTAGGGTTAGATACATATTATTTAGACTTTTGATTAAAAATAATTAAAAGCGTGTTTACGGCCCGTATTTATAAATCTTCCCTAACGCTAGTTGAGACACCTAACGAATCCCTATGAGAAAACAGGTTTTAATAAACCTAATCTTCAACCTGGCAATCTCCTAGGTGATGTCAAATCCTGGAGGCATGTCGACGCTCACCCAGCAAGGTAGGGGAAGCAATTTGAGCAACATTTATAGTAGTATTCTGTGACGAAAGCTGAATTCTGTGACATGTCGACATGTAAAGCAAACTATTTGAAATACGGAAACGGAATATGTTGTTTTACCATGTCATGAAATTTTAATGTGTCCTATGAGTAATTGATTCTTTGTCATCATAAACATATATTTATTTACATGTCTTATTATAATTTAATACCTTTCTCTTAATTATAAGGTATAAAAGGCAATAAAAATGGTAAATAATAACACATCAAATTTTAATTGGAAATGCATAAGTTCTATCCCACCGTAGCAAAATTACTCAGATCATCTAATATGAACACGTATCGTCCTATTTTAAGATTCCATAAGCAACTTTCTTTTGCATTTCATTTACCATGAAATTAACTCAAACTGGTATAAAAATTGTTTCTTAGGAGGTGAGTTCCATTCATGGATTCATAGGTGCAAATTCCCTTATGAGAACTCAAGCCTTATGGGTAAAAATACAGCATGCAGATATATGCTATAAAAGATACAATCGAACAAAATAAAAACAACCTATGTTACGTGGTCACTAAAAGCAAGAAATGTATCTGATTTAGTCAAGGTACAAGAAAGCTCTTGGGCTCATGCAGGGATGCATAAGTAGTGGGCAGACACATAATCAATGCTAAACGATCAAACCTGTGCTAGATGGCAACTGAAAGCAAGAAGAGTATCTAACAGAGTCAGGACAGGGCGAAACTAGTGGAACCCGTCGTCGCAGGATTATGCGGTTTAGGATAAGGGAATCGATGATTAAGGCAGTTGATTCAAGGTGGAAGAATTGTTGGGTTGAGGATGTGGGAGGAAACGACAATTCCCGAAAAGTCCTCGGACATAATATTACCCACCACAAACATACTTGGCCGGGAATCGAACCAGGGACCCCACGCGCCATAGGTAAGCGCTCTAACACTGAGACACTGTGCTCCTGGAGCTTAACTTTAGAAAGGTATAACCACACATTTTCCTATGATAATACTGCCTTTAAAATTGACATTCGTCTTTTTGCTTTTTCGACAATGCTTCACAATACTAAGTGCATACAGATTTGTGATATGCTCCAAAATGATATATCAGAAAAGCGGTTACGAGGGCGAATCTACAAGGAAAAAATTGGGGGGCAGACATAACGCAAACTATGATAGGTATGTCATGAATTTAGTATAAAATTTCCAAAATATACAAATAGTAGCGGTGGACGCATCAGATCGTTCGCTCCTCATATTTTTTGCGTCTTTTATTAACTTGAAACAAATTTATCTTTATTTAGTAGTCTAGCGTCTGCTGAATTGCTTTCCTTTCAGTTGATAAACTTCGAAGTCGGCTTACGGATTTCAATTCTTTAATGGTAAACAGTTGAAAGTTTTAACACAAACTTGCGAAAACATGTACTTGTTGGTATATGAAGTAAATTTTCACGTTATGATAGTTTACCTGAACTGGAAAAGATTTCAAAACTGTTTATTAATTATGTAATATTAACAAAAAGAAATTGCTGCGTTGACCATTTTAGTTTATAGGTGAAACGGCATTGCCACTTCTCAGTTCTTCAATCCCCTAGGTGCTTACTAAGTGTAGGAATGAAATGAAATAAAATGAAATCTTTGAGTTTTACGTACCACGATTATACCGGCGAAGCTAAAGGAGAAGATGATGATAAAAAATGGATAAAATGGTGGAATGAAAAAAGTGGGAGGAAACGGAAGAACTCCGAGGAAACCCACGCACACGGTGTTTGTCCACCACAAAGTTCACTTGGCGCGAGCTGGGAAGGTAGGGGCGCGTGGTTTATTAATACTGTTTGTTGGGAAACCCCTGAGTGTTCCCTAGTTGGGTAACACCTAAGGGAGGAACTTAGAAGAGTTTCATAAATACGAGAATAAGTCTTTCTTGATATATATATCCCATAGAACGGAAAAAGAAAACAATAAGAAACAAGATGGAGGTTATAATTGTTGTAGTAAGATGGCCATATCTCGAATTACTTTATGATTATAGATATGTTAGGGATGTGAGAGGTACGTGGACGTAGCTCGAGCAAATGTGGGAGTTAGGAGGGGTAGACCCCAGCTAAACCGAAGGTTAGTATTGATATAAGACTCAATGTGTAATATCTAAGTCATATGGTCAAACGGTTAAAACAAACACTTCAAAGGCTACTTTGTAGAATGCTGTATCTTGGAGATATCTCATACTCAAGAAAGTTGCAGATCTTTAAAGGTGAAAAGGTCTTCTGAAATCGCACACGAACCAAAAGCAAATAATGGGGAGAGGAGGATTCAAGAAATGTTTGACGAATCCAAAGAAGTCTCCAGAAGTACCTCTTTGAAATTCGTAGGAAATTCTCAAGAGAATTCTGGAGATGTTCAGAGGACAAAAAATAAATAAACAAATAAAAAGAAAGAGAGAGAAATAAAAGCTTTCGAGTCAAAGCCCATCGTATTTTAGGTCAAAAGTTAGTATTGTTTCTGAAGACGATAATAAAAAAAAATGATGAATCATATGAGCATTATGTTGCATTACCGTCTTTTATACTGGTGATATACAAGCATGTGCAACTTACAATATATTTCAACACTGAAACTTGTATTACCGGCATGCAGCACTTGTTCATTAGTGGCTATTTTCAATATTATAAATAGGTGAAACTTTATTTACAGTTCCTAATTGTGTAGAATGTGGGTACCGTTTTTAGTTGAGTCAACTTTGAACGTTAGAGAAAACTAGCAATGCACCCTGTAGTTATTATTAAAGTGACAGAAGAGTTCTGTACTAGAAGAGGAATTAAGAATTATATTACTGTGCTTTCGGCATATATAGCTATCTAAGCCTTCACGGTCTCTCGGCAATCACACTACCCAGGAAAGTTGTAAGGAAGAAAGGAAGCTTCCTGGGACCTCTTTGTTAGGTATTATTCCGGCATTTCCCTAGTGTGAATTAGGAGACCACAGAAAAATCTCACTTAAAATGGGCGGCCAGGAAAGGCTTTTACACTGTTCTGATCGAGAGTACTCACACGGAAATCGAACCTGGGAGTGCTCGCACCAAAGTCAAGAGAGTTAGCGACTATGCTACACAGGCCCACTCTGTAGTAGGAGAAATTACTAGCAAACATCATAAATTATATGATGGATTATTAATCTGTTTTACTTCTGTAGTAGGGAATTATGCTATGTAAACTCTTATGTAAACTTCAAATTTTTGTTTTGCAATTTTTATTTCTGTCTACCTTCTATGAGGGTATATCACTATAACTTTGAGTACTGGATAATCAGAGTTATTATCTTCAGCTTTGCTATCTTTACAGCTGTTTCTATTCTAGATATTGGTGAGACTGTCACAGTTATCAAGGTTATTGGTGAACCAGCTTACTTGAAATATCAGTGTTAAAACTACGAAGTGTGGCTGCGTTTGATTTGATCATTTCCTAGTACATTTTACGAAGTATTTGCTTCTCATGACTTTTCTCTCTTCGCTTCATTCTTTTGAAACATTATTATTCTTCATTTCTAGTGAATGCCATTGTTCACTGTTGCTAATTTTCTCCTTGTCGTCTTTAGTAAGTTTTTCCAACTTTTGTCTGATTAACAATGGAACAGACTTAAGATTCACCTAAAAATGTTTTCTTTTCTTTTCGTTCTTTCTTTGACTCATTCACTATTTTCTACAGTCATCTTTGGCTAATTCAAAGAGCTATACCACTCCCAAGCAAGGTTGCCAAGTTTTCATCTCTTGTAGAACTGTTTTGCACGTCGCTAAAAGAAAAATAATAAAAAATATGTCATTTCGTGTTTTATCGACATTGAAGATTTCATATACAGAAATTAGCAGGTCTAACTAAAAACTAGTGATGAATGTATATGAGAGATTAAAGCGAAATAATGTTCAGTCTACTCTAGTTTACACTGGAATAAGGACAAGAGAATACTATAAATTTGAAAGAAACACAGGCCAGAAGAGCAGATAAAATTTCAAATCATCATCTTGTGCGTACATTTCCTCGTGGCTGCGGAAATTTCAATTCTGATGTATAGACGAATGCAAAGAGAAATACCGACAATATTATAATAAATGTTGTTATGGGTTTGTTATTTTATATTAAATCCTTTTGTACTTTGAGCTATTATATCCATAGACTGACTAGAATTGAGAAAACACTGCTTCTTTCTCGTTTGCAGTAAACTGGGACATTTATGAGCCCGAAATTTATTTTCAGGACACCCGGGACGCAGATGTTAATTCCGATGAATCCCAGAAATTCCGGGACATATAGCTTAATAACTTTTCTGATTTCTTAATTTAATCTTATGAGTGAATAGAAAACAATAACCTTTCATATAATTTCCATTGGTTTAGCTTTACTATAATTTACATGTTGAGCAAACATTTCTGTTGTCTATATCCACTCACAAGTATCTATACAATGCATTCTGGTTAGTATCTAAACAAAATAAGAGGCGTTATCACTTGTTAGAATGTGCTCTTGCACTACCAAACTAATGCTCTCAAATGAAAATATATATCTACTTGTCGGCGCACAGCTGTGACTGTTGACAGGAACACCTATACATTCTCAGTTTATTGATGTATTTGATTGAGTGCGATCGTTTCAGTTAATGAGAGGCGACAGTAAGAACAGGTCACTTGCTTCGTCACACCAACCTTTCCATATTCATTCCTTTAGAGGAGGTATTACCCTCATTTATCATACAGGAAGTAATAATGACATGCAAACTCGTCATCACCGCTTGGCTGTACAGACGAAAGAGTATTCAAATTTTGTACCTTTAACTTTCATTCAAAAATGTCCTCTTTAAAATGAAACAATTGCATTACGAATATGTTAAAAAATTAGAAATTGTGCAATTTCAAACATTGGACAGCAAAAGTCACTACGACATAGTAATATCGGAAGCATGTGAAGGAGGGAGATCTCTACGACTAAGATAGATCGAAAGCATGTGAATTAGGAATGTCACTACCATGTAGGTAGGTCGGAAATATGTGAAGCAGGAGCCCACTACTACGTAGGTAGGTAGGAAGCATCTGAAGGTGAGAGGTCTTTACGTGCAGAAGGGAATGTCACTACCACGTAGATAGGTTGGAAGCATGTCAAGAAGGAGGCCACTACTATATAGGCATGTAGGAACATGTGAAGAAGGGATGTCACTAGCACGTAGGTAGGTCAGAAGTATGTGTAGAAGGGAATGTCACTACCACGTAGATAGGTCGAAACATGTGAAGGAGAAATGCCACTACCACGTATGTAGGTCGGAAGCATGTGAAAAAGGGAGCCATTTCTACGTAGGAATGTCGGAAAATATGAAGAAGGGATGTCACTACCACGTAGGTAGTCAGAAATATGTATAGAATGGGATGTCAGTACCACAGGTAGGTCAGAAGCATGTATATAACGAGATATCACTGCCACGTAGATAGGTCGAATTATGTGAAAAAGGGATGACACACCAGATTGCAGGTCGGAAGCATGTGAAGAAAGTACGGCACCTACCACATAGATAGGTAAGTTGGCACTGAGAGGTTAAAATAATTACGGTACTTCATTTTTAAACTACAAGTAATTACAGCTTCGTTACACATATATATATTCATATGTCAATTAATATTCCCTCTGTATAAGACGTATAATGTCAAGAAACCAAATCCTTCACAGAAGTGTGAATATACATTAACTATTTGAATTTGCTTATAACTACAAATATTTCAATTTGCAAATTACATCTCTTATCTTGTCAAAATGAACTTGCGTTTAAAAATGTTTATAAGAACTAATTTATCAACGACCAGGCTATAATCCTATAATTATAAACATGAAATTTGAACAAAAACTTATTTTATCACGAAAACAAGGGATTTTTTCTTTAAATACATAATTTAAGGGTGCATAAGGGCCTCACTTTTCTCGTGAAGAATAGGGTATCTCAATATATTCACTCCGCGTTAAAAGTAACTGAAGATGTGTTTCAATGTTTTGGAAAATTCCATTCCTAAAGGGGAAAAAGAGTAATTTCTATAAAGAGGAATAAATTATATATTCAAATTTTAAATTGTTTCTTGAGAAATTGTCCAATAAGAGGATTTGCTGCAGATAGAGCTGTGAAATTCGAAATATAAAATTTTAATTGAAAATAATTGAATGTGTGTTGCAGCGTTTTCGAAAATTCCTCTTGGAAAGGGAACAATTTCTACAATAATCAAGTTTTCAGTTTTAGTTTATATTTGTAAAAGTTTATTCTTCCCTTGCGCAGAAGGGGCACGCACTTCTGTTAGTTTTCTTAGGCCTGCTATACATATACCATAGATTCTAGGAAATCTCTTACTATTTTTCCTGGAGTCAAAAAAATCTCAACGTGTATGACATCACATCGCATGTCATTTCCTATGTTCTAAAGTATTCTACAATATTTCTTTTGTTTAGAACACGCTCTATTTCGGAAAGAAAATTTGCAAGATTTCTATTTAAGCGACATCAGATGAGAGAAAGTAAAAACTTTATTTTCTCCCCGTCAGCCGTCTGTACTGTGGAGAAAGAGCAAAAATACCTGACAAAATAAAAAATGGTGCAGGGACTGATGAGGTACGTTTTGCTAATTTATCTTCTGATTTTTATGCTCTTTTTAGAGGTGTGCAATTTAGCAATACAACGCCTGGTGTCGATATCAGTAGGATGTGCAATGTAGTTACGTATGTGGCACAAAAGGGTAGGATTTCTTACGAGATATGTCGTAACGTTTTTCCTAGATAAATCCTAAGATATTTCCTAGGACCTATCTCATAGTGTATAGCACGCCTTATATTTGTTGAAGCTGTTTCTTCTTATTTCAATGAATAGTGATCTATTGTTGTTATATATTCGTATATTTACCTGCTGAATCACTGGCGCTAATCCTGGGGGAATGAGGGGGACAGTCTCCTCCAACCTTGGAACTGGGGGGACTGTCTTCCCCAGCAACCAGATTTGAAATGTGTTTCTTGGGGAGAAATGTGATGATTTGTGTCCGATTGCCACAAAGGAGAGTGAGATGAAATTGATGTCCCCCAGAATAAGCTTCAACTCTGCCCGCTTCCCAATGTTGAAGACAACTCTGCTCCCCTGATCGTACACAGCATTGTTTTTCAACTTTATAAATATTTTGAACGTCGCTTAAAAAATAAAAAGGTTATGGTAACAGTCTTACCCTACCCTCCCTTAATGTTGAAGACTGATTTACGCCGCTATGCTGAATAAACACAGAAACTTCTTATTCCGCCGTTATTTTCGTAAACTTTTTCTTAAACTTTGCAAGTAACAATTTAGAATAATATCTTACTACAATATGTTTCCCTTTTTTTAATCATATTTTGTGATCGTCTAAGAGCTTCACCCATTCCATTTCTCTTTCTCCGTAATAATCGTGTAGATAAATCCTAGTAGAAGGTTATAACAGTGAAACCCCCAATACTACAGCAAAGTTTACATAGGTTAAGCCACAAAACCATATAAAATGGTAGTTAAATTGGGTAAAAATATACGTGAATATCTATCGTTAGAGCAAGTTTAGTTTCCTTATATATATATATATATATATAAAAAAAAAAAAAAAACAGAAGAAAGAAAAAATAATGGTCGTTTATCGTCCGCTACAATGACAACCATGTCGTAAATTCTTTAGAGAAAGGATATCTGTTGGACATGACAAACGTGGGAATATTTTATGATGTTGGTGCCGCTCGGGGCAAAAGAATAAAAATGTAATTGCGGAAGCATCTGAATAAAAACCGGATGGCGATATTTTGGAAAAAAGAGGCAAAATGGAAAGCAGAGGGAAAGAGTGTGAAAGAGAAGGGAGCGAACATACTGTTCGTGGTTTTAAATATGTAGTAAGGATTTAAACATCCCCTCGCTACATCAACGTTTAGATTTGTTCAGAGAAAAATGGATACTAAACTTTGTTTGAAATATTCTCTTTTCTCACCTGTGGGTACTGTATGACCGGTTTAAGATTCTTAGAGGCAATGAGCACTTAAAATAATTTAATACCTTAATTTATACAATGTAATTCAAAATATAAAGAATAATAAATCAGTGCTCTTGTTATTATTATACATATATATCGGGTGTTCCAAAAAAAGCGCCCACGAACTACAGAGCACTATTCAACAAGTCAAAATAAAGCGAAAAATATATATAGTTGTATACCTTTCTGATCCTCGTCTGGAGACGCGAATTGCACTGTGTGGCAACATTGTAGATAAAGAACCAAGACTTGATCTACCAATCCATCAAGTAATTACACTGATTCTTGCCAGTTGACAGTTAAAGTTAATAGATGTTGACACTAGCACTACATATGAGCGCAACAATCGATGTATTTGATGGATTTGTAGAGCAATGCTTATCGTTCTAAGTTAATATGCGATGCTGCCAGATACTGAAACTTGATTCCCTGCAGCGGCTGAAGGAGACTCCGGAGAATATACCATTATATAGCATTTTCGCTTTATTTTGCCCGAATAAAAGTACTCTGTAGACCGTGAGCGCCATTTTTAGAACACTCATGTATGTGTGTGTGTAGTGTTTTTAATTTAATGTGGGATGCTGGTAGTTTAGCTTCACCATTTGCAATATTGCATAGGGAAAGAGTGTGAAAATTCCATACCACCCCATACCAGCTGGAAAATTCGGATATGACGAATTCTTATTGTGCCCCCTTCACTTGATGTCCCAAGCAAATGCTTTTTCGCTTAATCATTAATTCACCCCTGATGAAGGCAAGTAAGCAGGGCTTTCGTAACATCATTTTAAGTCTCTGGACAAACCAATGCGCTGGGGTTCCTTTGACAATTACTCACAAGAGTAAAATGCCAATGAAACAGTGTATATGAGGTGGTACTATGGCAGAGGTGACCTTGCAATAGTAACCCTGAGATACTAAATCAGGGACAAATAACAATACCCATTTGTAACGCAAGAGCATTGCAGCAAATGTTATTTTATAGTTTAGTGAAATCTATTTTGAAGTTTCTCAACCTGGAGATCGTGATTCCTAAAGGGTTGCGAGAAATGCATGAGCATCTCAAAGGGAAGTGACAAAGATAAACGTAGAAGAAAATATATTATAAAACATTACTTTGAATTTTTTATTTTGATAGACATTTTTTTAATTTTCATACTTATTATCAAACACTGAAAAGAATATTTTATACAAAGAAAGAATCTTTTAAACATAATTGAAAAAGGATTAGTTTCATTTGAGAATCTGTGTTATTCTTTGCACTATTGTCAACGATAATTAGCAAATAATCAGAATGCTTACTAAAAACCGAATCACTAGCAAGAAAACGTGATAAAAGAGAGGTCGTGATGCAGACTATGTTGAGCAAAACTTGGTGTAGAATATTGTGTACTATTATTTATTTATGGTAAGTTATTTGACATAAACACAGATTAGTATGGGGTTCCTATGCTCGTGGACCTCGAGCAAGCGTCCATCAGACGATATCCTCACAATACCTCAGATTCACGCATAATTGGGATTACAGGTAAAAATTTACTGAGACATCCCTATTTATCCTAGGATCATGGTTCGTACCTCATTCTCTTCAGAATAGAACAGCCTTTAAAACGGTACCTTCATATCTCTCCATCATTTATTTGAGGCAGGAAAATCGCGAAAAAAGACCTTTTGTTAAAAAATATCCCATTTTAAACCTTTTTGCCCCTCTGAACCCCTTGTGTTAACACAGAGAAGAAACAAATCTGAAAAATACTAAGAAGTACACTAAATGTGTATGCAAAATTTCAATCTTTTAGGTGCAAAAGTAAGCCCGCCAAAAATAATAAAAATAACACAAATATTTTTAAAAAAAAAATGTTATGACGACATGACCCCTGTCTCGATGCAGAAAGGCATGGAACCATGCGTAACGTGTTCTACAATACCTCCAGACTTCAAAAAACAAAAACAAACAAATAAGACGATGCAAAAAACTTTATTAGTACATTTTTTACTCGAATAATGAAGATACTATCTTATCGTATAGAAATATACGACAAAATTTAAAAAGGTTTAAAGAGAGAGTAGTCAGTGGAAATATCAATTGGATTTCGTACCTTATGCCATGCCGTTCTATGTTCGTATAACAGAGTTTTTGGAGGTGGGGTGGAGATGTACTATTTCAGATATGATAATTTGTTTTGGCGACCTGCATTAATGTGCTGTCTTGCTGTAAAATATTTACAATGTAGCTGACAGAGACTGCAAATATTGGAATTATGTTAATGATCTTCGTATGTAAGTAATATCTGCGATAGAAAGTAGTAAATAGTGTATTTTTTTTAAATATATTTGTGATTTCACAACTTCGTTTGCTACAATCTGTACATAAATTCCTTGGTCACTATTTTAGGCGAGCTTGCCTAAAATGACAGAAATCCTTATTTTGGAGAAATCAGTAGTAGCTAAGCCGTTAGGCGAGATAGGATTAGACAAGATGGGCTTGAATGTTGTAGTTGATTAAACTGGTCTTCGTTTCTTTTCTCTTAAATTATAACCAGCAAATTATTCACTACGCTACTTTCTTTTCCTCATAACAGCATTCAACATTGCACCTACTATAGTTGATAAATCCTTCTTCATTGCCATTTCTTTCTCCTAAACCAGAATTCTGTTAGGAAGTTCCTTGTGTATGATGAAGTTTCGTGAACTCCGGTTCACACTGAGTCTGATCTGGTCACTATAACTGTGTGGTCATGGATTACGGGTCACGAAGTACTCTTGAGCCATGTTGTCATTTTTTAGGTACAGAACCTTTCATTGCGGAAATCACAAGAACCGGAGTTTATGACCGTTCCATTGTTGGAGTGGTATATAATGTGGATGTACCTCTAAAGCAGTGATCGTGAAACCGTCGATCGCTAGCTACTAGTAGTTTGCGGGAAAATTTCGGTAGACTGCGTTAACGCTCCGGTTGGCTAAACTTGATTCCTCCACTGAGCTGACGCTAACGCCAGGGGGTGCTGGCGACAACAACTGCTTGTTTCTGCCGCGCCCATTGCCATTGTCAGCCTCTTCTCACATTTGATTGTATACGCGTGGAGTTGTGCACGTAGAGACCTGCACGGGCCGAGCTGAGCCCGAGGCCCGAAGCCCGGCCCCGCCCGCGGGCTGACACTGATTTATCTTCAAGTCGGGTCGGGCTAGGGCCGATTAATTGCAATTCTTTAATAATTATTGACTTTCGTTAAACAATAATTAGAATAAAGGCAAACGTTGAAGAAGTGTGCCCGTGAAAAATGATACAAAATGAGACTTTTAAAATTTTTCGGGCCCGGGCCGGGCTTGGGACAATAATTTTTTAAAAAATATCGGGCTGGGCCGGGCTCGGGCCAAAGATCTCCAAAACTTTTCGGGCCCGGGCTGGGCCGGGCCTAGGTACATTCGGGCTGGATTGGGCTCGGGCCGAAAATTTCGGCCCGTGCAGGTCTCTGTGTGCACGTTACATTTTTCTTGTATATATTAGACATTTGCTAACTTAGACAGTTTGATTTCATATTAACCAGAAATGTAAGTTTATAAGCAATAAACAAATGTGATTTTTTTAAAAAAAGTTTCTAGTTCTTTTCGTTGATAGCTCACAGTAGGATTTAAAAATAGTACGGTAGCTCAGAAACTTCGTAAGTTTGCCGACCACTGCTCTAAAGTTGAATCTGTCACAAGCTTTTGCGCACCTGAAGGTGTCCACGAAAGGTATTGTCTAATAGGATACCGCTGTCATAACTAAATACAATTCTAATATCACTGTCCATAGTGTACGTTGTTTTATGTAAGATTTTGAATACCAATGACGTAATATGTACATTTAGGAACGGAAGGAATGTTACAACGTACAGAACATTTTGCCCTATTAATTTATTTTCAAAATTTTTTAAAACCAGTCCGAAGTACGTAGGTAGAAATGAATATCTTATTTGAACCACAGAAATCCTAAAGAAATTCATCAGATGGTAGTATTAATATATTTATGTATATGTACCTACTTCTTAATTGGAAACTTGAATGAGGTTTCTCATTTCTTGATATTTTTTGTGGTAAAAGGAGAATCCTATGCAAATTAAGAGGGTAGAAAAATGAAATATACGATTCACTGGTGCTGAATAATTACCACCTGAAAGAAGAGAGTAGAAATGAAAAGAGGAAAAAAAATGAACCAGCAGAAAGAAGGTACTACATAAAAAAGTGTAGGAAAAGGAAAAAAGTGCCTGCAGGCAAACACAAAACTTAGAAATTTTCGCGTCTCACTGCAGCAAATGTAATAATAGAAGGTCTCTTAACTCCTCGTAAATAAGCTGCACTAACAAAAAAAAAAAAAAAAAAAAAAAAAAAAAATCTTTTAGAAGTTCTAAATAGAGAGAGTTTGTTACAGATGAGGTGAACTAGTATAATATGAAGATTGCGGTTTTGTAGTTCATTATAAATTTTGCCTTACGCAAAATGTTAATAAAAGGAAAAAAGCGTAATTTACATTTATAAAAATCTTTGGAGAACTGATCAAAAATTATATCTCCGAAATTAGCAAATTATTAGAGCACAAATATAATTAAATAAGTGCTTTGGGCGAGAGAACTTAATAAGCACAATTACAAAGAGTTCCTAACGAAAAGTTTAATCAATTGTCTTTTAGTTTAAATTATGGAAAAAATATTAGTTGTAGGTTGAACAATTCTATGTCCAAGTTTAAATACAGTTTTGCAAATATTCTGTTTCTACATCTTATGTTAGCAATATTTTCTATCCTTATAGCGAGTCTTTAAAAGAACAATGGGAGCAAGGTGGCTCAGTGGTGCAACGCTTACCTCTGGTATGTGGGGTCCTTGGTTTGTACCCCGGCATGTAAGTTTCTGGTGGACAGCATTGTGACCGTGAATTTTCTCGGAGTAATCACTTTTCTTCTAATATTCTCATTTAACCAATTCTCTCATTCTCATTCACTTAGCCTAACAGGTGTACTCGTGGGATGTTAAACTGAAAGATTTCAATTCATTGTCATTGTAAAAGAATATGTTCTATTTCCTTTAATGGTATCTGTAACGCTTCTTAACTGTTGAATCCACGTGGTTATATGCTTAGCGTCGCTTAGTCGAGAAAACGCTCGATTCCCAGTGGACCTCATATGGTTCGAATCTCATGTTAAACTATAAGTAGCGGAGACTGGGGCTGGTTGGCGAACTTTTCATTCTTTATTTTTTTATGAGCAGATGGTGCACTGTATTGCAATGTAATGGATATGTGCGAACAGACCAATGTTTCCTCTAATAAATTCAATTTTTGTTTTTGTTTTGTTGCTTACAGTTTTCGAGAAAAAAATTCTTTTAAAATGGAGTATGCCAACCGACCCCTAGTAAGGGGCTGGTTGACTGATATTGTGGGGCTAGTTGGCATACTTTTTAAATATAGCAAAACACAAACAAAAATTGGATTTATTAGAAATAAACGTTTTTTTTTTAAATTCTATCATATACATTGCAATGAAGTAGGCTATTTGAAGTTTGAAATGACTTTTGTTAACAACATTTAAAAGAATCAGCATTATGAAATATGAAAACTTCTTCTTTCATTCTAGCTTGGTTGTCATGACATTGAAAGCTACAAGATTATCAAACCACATCAGTTTTAGTATGATTTGGTGTAGGTTAATTCTTCGTATTATTTCAAAATGTAATTAAAATAACTGAACTATCAAGAAACGTAGTTTATTTACCGCTGTTCACAAAGTAGCTAAGAGAAACTAAGATATATTTTAGCTGAATTATCAAGAAATGCAGTTTATTTCCTACTTTACACAAAGAAAGAAAAAGCAATAGCTACGCCTCTATTTTTGTAACAAAACAGCACATACAAAATATTCTTGATCCTTAGAATTAGGCCTATTCAGAAAATTCAGAGTCCGGCATACAGTCTTAACTCGATTTCTAAATTTTGACAGTAATCCAATACGTGCATTCTATTCTATAACAATGTAGTAAAAGATTGGTAGAACTGTAAACAACATAACAATAAAACAAACAATGTAACAATAAAAGTAAAATGAAATAAAATTTCACACGGGGTTGTTTGGCGCACTTGCCAATCAACCGCAAATGCCATACGTCAACTAACCCCAAGTTCATGTTGTCCAAGAAAGTCGTAATTACTCAGCAACTGTTTGGCATTTACGTGTTATTGTTTGAATACCCATCAAAACAAAGTTCAAAGCTAACTAATGCTATATTACATACCTCTGTACTCCAAGTAGTGACGATTTTGTGATGTTGTAACGGAGAACTGAAAAAAATACTCCAGACTGGCAAAAACACTATTTATCTAATAGACGCTATAATCCGCAAGTTACAAATTCCATATGAAGGTAGCAGCTGCATCCATAGGTCGCTCTTTTATGACAGCAGCAACAGCTAATTATGTTAATTAATGAAATAGTTATATGCAGTTCGTCAACCAGGCTCCGTCTCCCCTATACCTCTCATATAGCCTTGCTGCTGCTATTTTATCTGTTGAATACGAAATAAATTATCAACAAACGGACACTAGGATTCGGAATCACCACCCTAGATACAGATGTATATCAAAATGGTAGAATCACTTGAGGAACATGCGACGTGAGACCACTGCTAATTTGCAAAACAATTCTGATTCGTGGTGCAATAAAAAAAGATAACTGCTTAATGGTTTCCAGAAGACTATCACGTGCAGTGCAATAATCATTGTCCTCAGCGAGGATAGAGGGGATATCTGTTCCGAATTTTGAATACCAGAAACGACTACAGATGTTCAATACTATTGAGATCTGGAGGTTGGACTGGCCATGTAAGGTGTTTTGTAGTTCATCCTGATATTCATGGATAAAATGCACTTAAATGTCCATATAACCACTGACAGTAATATGCACTGTGAGTGTAATCACACGACCCACGGAATATTGGAAACACGACTCACAGCAAAGCAGAATCGCCGACAATTTTCACGGTACGGAGAAGACAGTAAGAAGAATAATTTTCTTTTGTGCATCTTTCGTACATAAATACAGCCTATTGTTTAAAATATATATAGTTATCAATTTCTGGAAATACCGAAAAAAAATTAAATTTACCATCTTAATATGCCGTTGAACCATTTTCCCCTCAAAACTCCTCTGGTTTAACATGAAATAGAGCTCACAAATGGTAGCAAATGAAATATTACACAACTCCTTGTGCAGTGTATTACTCAATTCCGAGACAGCAGATGAAGGCAGGAATCTATGTCAGTATTGTGTCATTAAAAAGGACCATAGATGTTCAATTACGTTGAAGTCTGGGGGTTCGGACAGGCCAGGAAAGGTGTTCAACTTCATCTCGATGTTCTTGAAGCCACCCTGCTACAGCTGCAACTGTGCTGGGTTTCACTATTATTCTTGGTTCAAGTGTTAATTGTCGGAGAAAGTTTTCACACGGACCCAGAAAGAAATGGAATTTATTATAACAAACCAGTATGACATAAGAATAAAGTTTGTAAGTAAGACGCACCCTCTTAAATAAAAAAATAATGAAAAGGATTCTGTCGATATAAGTAAAAATCTGCATTAACAATGTGATGTTTTCTTTTCTTTTTCAATATTGCTCCAATTAGGAGGAATTAGCAATGTTTGTATTGTTTTATAAGGCAAGCTGCAAAGCATGGAGAAGTGGTACCCAAATACATGCAGCCACAGCCACAGCTACGTCATGGGTTCTTCCATGAAGAGAACTTGATCTGTTTTAATATTTTATCTCCCTTTTACTCCCTTACAATTGCTTGTACTTTCCATACCCATGAGTTCATCGTGTGAGGCAATGTCTTTACAGACAAGTTCTTTGGAGGCAAAGTAAGTAGGGAGACAAAGTCTTTGGGAAACACATGTCCTTTTGCAACCATGTAGTCGACGCAAAATGATCGAAACATATTACGCATGTTCTATCATCGATGATCACCTTGCATGTTGTCTGCACCATTTTCTTCGCACTAAAGCGTTGTTGACTCTAATAAATGAGTTGAAAATCGAATCGTACTGTCATTGTCGTAACAAGTTGCTGTAGGTACTGATTGAATTCCGCGGTGACTTTAGCCACATTCTCTCTAAGATCTATGTTAAAAACTCTCTTCAATGCTCAACTATCTGTGACATGGAAGCTCTCGTTCAGTCCTAATAAGTAATAACAAGTCCTAATAAGTCCTCGTTGATGTTGTTTTACCGTGAGTATCACAGGCCGTTGGCCATATTTGATACTACATTTGCTCCAACTAATTTCGCTCCCACAAATTGGTTACTTTGAATTTCGGATCATTTATTTTGCGTCATCACCGTTTGTCCGCCTTAACACACCCCTTCGTTCTTCCACCCCTGACATACTACAATCACTGAGTACGCCACTAACAGCACCTAAATGCTGGATACGTATCCTTTTTTCCTTTTGTGTTACCATCTCACACATCTTATGTGTTTCAAGCTATATGTTTTTTCTATTATTTTGATAACCATCTGTGTATACCTCATTGTTCTCGCCTATCTATAAGTAGAGTTACTAGGGATCTATTTTAGGGAACTTCGGCTGCATCTCGAGATTGTAAAAAAAGCCATTGAAAAACGAACTTCAGTTTGATATTAGCAAACTTGATTTAGCCGGACGTTTTCAGTGTAGTTATATGGCATTAAGAGGAATTTATTTTGGCTAGTGTATTCAACTAGAGGTTACGCGAAATCACATTTGCAGATCTATATATACACAAAATTATGTCAAACAAACATGGTATGTCTTAGCTCGAAGATAGGCTCTAGGACATTTACTTGCTTGATTCATTGGAAGAAGTACATCTTATTTCAGCATCGAATATATATACAAGGAAGGATCTACTGCTTAATGTGGGAACCAAACTAATGGGAATCGAACCCGTTAACATGTGCTCAGAAAGCCCACTAGTTACCACTTTGGTACAAAAGACAATCTAGGATATGTTATTAGACGAATTAGGCTAGTTTACAAGGAGAGTAGACAATAGTAGGGAGTCTAGTTTATTTCCTCTGTAGTTTAAGGATATACATTCTATTAGGAAATATTAACACCGAAAGTAAGGAAGCAAGACTATATCGATATACATATTTAGAAATAACACCACAAAGTTTGCAAGAAATTAAAACAATTGTTCTGTTACTTGGATATTTATTTGCACAGTTTTATTAGTGTTCTTCTGGTACAAAAGCACTCTAACTATTGAAAGAGAAGTTGAGAAATTCTATGATCATAGCTTGAGTAACATTTTAAACTAATTGGTCTCTTTAACACAAAAAATCAAGAAGATACGAATATAGGAAGTGAGCATATGTTTTCAGCATCTCTTTTGATGAATTGTTTATCGGTGATGGCGAGGTAAGAGGATGGGCGCGAAAACATTAAGAAGCAAGCGTTTAAGGGAGTTATTGATATGTTGATTAATATTATCGACAAGAAAAAATAAAACTAACGTTTTGCTCTGAATCTGACAGATTGATAATAATATGATGCCACTAGAGGAAATTAATGGTCTAATTCAAGAAGATTAATAGGATTGCATTTCTGCACTTCTTGCACGAACATGTGGTGTTATGTTTGAACTCAAGTTCGATATGCTGTAGGAGTATTTGTCTATACTAGCTTTCACAGTGTAACACAGAGACAGTAAGTCAAAATAAAATGAATGAACTAATTTTAATAGAAGATAGTCTGAAAGATATTGAGACTTTTACGCACAAGATGGTGTTAGTGTTCCAAATCTCAGCGTATATGAATCGCAGAAGGTCAGACCTAACGTGATTTCACAGATGATGCTAGAAAATCTACAAGAAGTATTGGAATTCTTATAAAGAGGTGCAAGGTATTGAACAATGAAGTTAACTTTTTGCAAAATTGTACTTTATCCTACAATTCGCTTTTTCCAAAAAAGTTCAAGTACTGCACATGCCAGGAAGAAATTTGTGCTTTTTAGGGGCAAGATAGGTTATGAAAAGCATCAGAAAAAAAGTTACCTTCGTTTTGTAAATAACGATGTCCAAGGCGCTCCAAGCAGTAGGCGACTAAGCACGTCAAAAGTGCATGATATTCTGGCAACAGTGAAGTAAGACAGGAATGCAAGCAGTCATGATATCGCCAATGACCTAAATATTTATCAAGTACCAGTGTTAACCATTTGATGCCACATGATCTGAATAATAATAAAAAACATTTACTTGATCGAATTCATATCTGCAAATCTCTACTGAAACGTAACGAACTCGAATCATGTCTGAAGCGATTAATTACTAATGACGAAAAGTGCGAAAAAATGTACGGAAAGGATCGTGGTCGAAGCAAGCAGAAGCTTTACAATCTAAGGCAAAGTTCACATTGATGGCCTTGAAGGCTATACTGTGCTTTAGGTAGGATTACAAGGTCACCATGGAGCTCCTCGTGGCTAAGCGGTTAGCGCACGCGTCTTTGGCATGGGAGAGCCGGGTTCGATTCCCAGCGGGAGCTCATGTGGTTTGGATGCCACGTTAATCAGTAGGTCCACGTCTCATATAGCCTCGCTTCTGAAAGGGACGCTAAACTAAAATCAACTCAACTCAACTAAACAAGGCCACCGTGCATCACGAGCTGCTGCTACCGGGCACAGTGACAGACTTGAAATTCTACTATCGACAACTAGCGCGAAATCACTTAGCAAGTCAAAAGAAACTATCATAGCTAGTCAAGAGAGTTGTGTCGTACTCACGCTGACAGGGTCGGATCATGTCCATCTTGAACGACTGGTTAGAAATTGTGAGAATTCGGCAGAGAGGTTTCAATCAATCCATTGTATACCACGGACTTGGCACCACCAGCCTATTATTTGTTCCGCTCTCTACAGAACTCTGCAAATGGTTTTAAGTTAGCTTCAAAAGAGGTCTGTGAAAACCATTTGTGACTTTTTTGACCTTTTTATTTAATTTGAATAACAACGAGATTATGGTATTACTGGTAAAATAGAGAGCTAAATGATGCTATATATATATATATATATATATATATATATATATATATATATATATATATATATATATATATATATATATATATATATGTATATGTATATATATTTCTTAATATTTCTGAATTACAAAAAGCAATGTTCAGTTTTGTAATGCAACGTTGTGGTCACGTATTATACAATTTATAAATCATATTGGAGTGAATAGTGCATCATCTTTTAAGACATAGTTCAGTGATATATGCTTAAGCCATTTTTCTTTTTTTATTATTGTAATTAATAAGAATTTTGAAGTACTTATTATTTTAATCATAATCAAAAATTTTACTCATTTTAGTTCGCTCTTTCTTACATTTGGGAGACAGGTATTACTACAATTATACATATCACAAAAGTCACATGGTCTAGTGAGATGACTTTCTTATGTAGTCTATTACAGTATAGTGATGCATTTTGCGTACTAAATTTGTCGCCAATTAAATGACGCGTATAGAAGGAATACTCAAAATACTTAAGAGTCGATTTGCCACTGTGGTAAACACTGTTTCAATTTGTTTCGTAATATTTGTAACCTGTTAAACAATATCAACACACCCCAAACTTTCGTATAATATTTCACTTACAAAGAAAGCTATCCAACTCCTCGACGAGTATCGCATTGAAACTTGCACAAGTGGACAAGTGGAAGGACATACTGAAAGATAGAAATATGCTTACCCTTACGATTCGGAACGTCCTGGAACAGGAAGTAGAATGATCTTCTCCCATAGCCCCTGAAAGTTATGTACTCTGGTCATACATGCCAGAATGTGACACACTGAAACCTGTTTTCTCACGAAGACAAATATTGCAAACTCAAGATGATAACAGTCGGTGGTGACTGGGATCTCTAGTACGTCATTGATGCGAATCGATGTCAAATGGGATACGATACGATACACCGATCATAAGTTTCAAACGAACACGTTTACCCGGTAGAGAAAAAGGACACGCTGAAACCAGAATTCAAAAATGGCTTTCTATGAATATTATTATTGTTAGTAGTATGACTATTATTATTATTATTATTATTATTATTATTAGTAGTAGTAGTAGTAGTAGTAGTAGTATGATTAGTATTATTAATATGAGCACTATGATGCGTAAAAATAATAATAATGAAAAGAAGACAACACATATATTGTTGGCCCCCTTAAGTAACGAAGGACTTCGGCCCGTCTTGAGTCCTCTAACACTGCTATGAAGGTTTTAAAATCCACAAACAACCATACTACAGCTGGGATTCGAAGTTGGGACCCTTGAGCCGCTAACCTGACGACTCAATCAACACGAACATGAGGTTGGCAATAAAATGAAGAAGACAAGGAACTAATAATAATAATAATAATAATCCTATACCAGTGGTTCTTAATCTAATTCCGATCACGACCCTCATATTATCACATTCTCTTGCCAGCGACCTCCTTCTGGCTTGTAATAAACTTGTGTCGGATTTTTAATAACCTATTGCGGACATCTCACTATATACATTTATTTCTATAATAGTAGAATCCACTTCTTGTATATAGTAGATACAGTAACTTCCCTAAAAGCGAATGGATTAAAACCGAATTTGGTTTGTTCATTTGTATTACAAATATCTAATCCGATCTGATCTACTATTTCAAAATGAAGGCCGTTTGAAAATTTTTAAACTTCTTGACTTCCTCAATTTTGGGTCATATGATAAAACAATAACGTGCATTTGCATTATTCTGGTATTTCAATATGCAATTCTCATTAGTTTCATATCGTACCTCTTTCATTTAAATTCATTTTTAATCAACTCTGAACCTGTTGAAAATGTTTAGTATACCAAGTTTTTGTTGTTCTTTACAGTACAAGTATGTATGCAAATAAAAATTGTCTATCAGAACAAAATTCAAAATAATAATTATTTAAAAATATTCTCCGGTATTAGATTCTAATTATACTTATCCCCTTCGCTTATCTTCGCCATCCCCAGTTTGAGAGACCTTGTCCTATACTATTTCTTCTTGTAGACCTCGTATTCATGAAGCCAGCGACTCAAGGGTCCCGGTTTCGAATCCCTCTTGGGGTAGTTGTGAGTGGATTCTAAAACCTTTATAGTAAAGCTAGAGGACACTCAAGACGGGCCGAAGTCCTTCGTTACTTAAGGGGGCCAACAATACATGTGTTGTCTTCTTTTCATTATTATTATTTTTACGCATCATAGTGCTCATATTAATAATACTAATCATCCTCCTCCTCCTCCTCCTCCTCCTACTACTACTACTACTACTACTACTACTACTAATAATAATAATAATAATAATAATAATAATAATAATAATAATAGTCATACCACTAACCATAATAATATTCATAGAAAGCCATTTTTGAATTCTGGTTTCAGCGCGTCCCTTTTCTCCACCGGGTAAACGTGTTTGTTTGAAACTTACGATCGCGTATCATGTTCCATTTGACATCGATTCGCATCAATGGCGTACCAGAGATCCCAATCACCACCAACTGTTATCATCTTGAGTTTGCAATATTTGTCTTCGTGAGAAAACAGGTTCCAGTGTATCACACTCTGGCATCTATGACCAGTGTACGTAACGTTCAAGGGTTATAGGGGAACGATCATTCTACTTACGGTTTGAGGACGTTGCGAATCGTACGAGTAAGCATATTTCCATCTTTCAATATGTCCTTCCACTTGTGCAAGTTTCAATGCGATACTCGTCGGGGAGTTGGATAGCTTTCCTTGTTAGTATCTATTTTGAGAATTACAAATTTATAAATCAAATTATCCTCCGAATACACAGAGCAGTTCCCTTGATCAAATTTTAAAAGTATTTGAAAACGTATTTGTTCACCGTACTGCTATGATTTGTTCATTATCCTTAGTATGATGAGCGATCGTCATTGCCAACCATCAAACCTCAACTCATTTAGGTCACCGCAGTAGCATTAGGTTGGTGGAAATGAATTGCTTGCTTTGATGTGTAATGAGAAACTTGCTTCAAAACGCAACACAGGGATGGACTAAGATCACGTGTCCAACATCATAAACTCTGTACACATGTAACAAACAGGCTGGAGCACCATGATACTCAGAAGACAGTACGTTGTTGAACAGAGTCGTATCAAAGTGTGCCCTGAAAAACATGCAATCGTAAGTGATTTTTCTTTATGACTACCAAGTGGGATAGTGACAGCAAGATGAAAAAGGAATTTGGTCAGGAATGGCGAATGAATGCCGTTATTGTTTTCAATATTCGTTCTTGTGACACAGTATTGAAAATGAATCCAGTGAACATCGACCATCTCCGTATTCGGATGAGCTCAAAGCGGGCCCTCAGAATAGTGTTCATGTTATTGCAGACTAGTTAAGTTCATGCCATACCGCTGTAGTTTGGTGGCTCCATTCAATCGGTAAGGTGACAAAATTGGACCCATGGGTACCAAACGAGTTGACAACACCAACAAGAACCTCCGTCTGAAGGTATATTGTTCTTTGAATGTAATTAATACTCGAGGAAAGTTTCCTGCATCGAAACGTCACTTTAGATGAAGATGGATCTGCTATGACAACACTAAGAGATCAGGATAATAGTTGGATCGTGAACGTTCAGTGCGACTTTCAAATCAAATTTGTTGCTGCTGCTATGGGGTCTATGGTGAAAGTGATTTCATTTCTTTCTAAGGTCAGCTCGTTACAGTTCTGAACCCCATGAAATGCACTGCAAACATCCAGTAATAGTCAACAGACATGGTGCCATTATGCTCAACAATACCCACCTACATGTAACACAGAGAACGCTGCAGGCTCTCCATAAATTGCAATAAGAAAACCCACACCCTCTGTATTCCTCTGATAGCTCTTCCATTGACCACCATCTATTCTGGAAGCTCGATCACTTGTTGGGAAGAAATACATTCCCTGAAGATTGGGTAGTCTAACGTGTGGCTGAGGAATTCTTGCATCACAGACTTCAGATTTTCTTTGCCGCAGAATCCAATCGTTGGCTGAGCGATTGCAAAAGTGCATGCGTGATTGCAGATGTTTTCTATTTTAATTAACCATTGTTGTAGTTCTGGTTCCTCTCTAAACTTGGAAAATGACGCATTTGGCGCAGACATTTGATTCGACCTACCCTTGCAAGAGTTTTGGTTTCTTTCAGGATACAGCTAATCCTCACACAGCTAAGGGATGCCATTGGAATTGATTTCCTACAAAGTCTAGATCCCTTAAGTGTCTTCAATCAATTTCCTTGTGTTCAGTGAGTTGAAGAGAAAAAAGTTTGAAAAAGGTACCCCTTTGCAGAAAAGGCCGAGAGGAGGTTACATTGCAATAAACACAAACTATTCAACAGAGACATCCATCACTTGTCTCTAGAGATGAGATTTATGCTGTAAAACACTTTTAAGTTTTCTCTTTCTTTTTCTCAAGCTTCCTTCCATTTTGGAAAGGTATTCGACTCTGTACTTGTGAGATGGATAGAGATATGCTATACTGCTTAAAATGAATGTTTGTGGCAAATTATAAAGACTGTTTGGTATCCGTTTTCTCCTATAACATCATGGGAATAGTTTTTGGTAGTTTTAATTACAAGTTCTCGTAATAGAAAAATTTTAAGCAGTATTGCAAGCTTTAACAAATGTTTTATAATTTCTCCGGACCGGTTTCAGATATCAATTAGCTTTAAACAACATCATGGTTTTCATATTTGCTGAAAATCATGTATGTGATTAGGTGTGAAATCTTACTTTACTTATCTTAGAAAAAATCAAATTTTTAATTCCTTGTAAATTATTCATTGTAGCTTTGGAAAATTCAAAATAACTAATAAAACTCCAACTGACCAAAACACTATATAATCTTAAAATATATATACTGCTTTGGTCAGGTGGAGTTTTATTAGTAATCTTTAATTCCTTGTAACTGTGTTCCAATTTACTTGAATTGTGTCATATTATGATCATGGTACTTAACGCTAAGATACTTTAGATATGCATTGCTTCGTCCATTTCAATTGCGTTATTGCTTTTGCAGAGGCCTACAAAATTTAGATATTATAATTCCAAAATTTAGATTAGATAATTCCAAAAATAATTTACAGAGGCCTACAAAAATAGTAAGTTTTCTTTTAACATGCGCATTTGAAAAATGTTTCTATACCTACACGCACTGCAATCCATATGCTTTCACTGCAAACACGTGTTTTTACAATTATAAACAAACAGCGACACGCGATAGAAGGAGACTACACCCTCAGGAAGAAACGGAGAGCATTCAGAGAACTATGAAGAAAGCCGACAGCTCCTTTACATGTTCCACCTCCAAGAGGATGGCTGTAAAAGAGGACGACGAAACCAAGAAATTATCAGACCAGTGCTGATCGCTCACCTACATAAACCTTCTCCCAAGGCCTCTATGGGCTGCGGAGGCTTCCTTGAATACCTACTTCTGGGACTGCTATGAGATATGGAGTATATTCCTTTAAAACCATCTCCCAGGTTGCTATATACTATGGAGTATAAACTGATCCCTGTCTGAGGCCGCTGTGTGCTAAGACAAATATTCCTTATTCCGAGGCCGCATCATGTACCGAGAAACTTTGCCTTTATTATACATTGAAAATATTTAGAGAGACTTAAAAATATATAAAAAAAAAGCTTCGTAATTTTTTTCATAAATCATTCTTTTTATAAATAAAAGGTGAAGAGTTGAAATTCCATATACATTATTTAGAATCTATCTATAGAATATTGCAATAGAATCAGAATTTCATAAACGAGGGGAGCGGGCAAGAATTATGGTGTATTCGCGTTGTACAGTGTTCGGAAATTAAGCGTTTGTTTACCAGTAAGAAGTTGTTGTAAGTCGATGTATACTTCATCAAAGCAAGTTGATATTATATTATTCTATTCCAATGTGAGAAATATCTCTCTACTACACTCTTCAAAATGTACAATTCTATAAAAAATTTATGTTATATAATGATATATTAATACTATAATTTTACCCGTAGAACGAGGAGTAAAAGATGTATGGGTTTTTAGGTTATGAAGATACGCAATAGTATACATATGAGTAGGAAAATAAAGAACTTAACAACATTTTAAAATATGTTGCAGTCTTGACCTAACTGTGTTAAGATATAGAAGGATAGAACTCGCTTTTACATTTGCGTGAGATTATGGAATTTTATTAATGGATAATTTCATTTACTGCAAACTATCGAAATATACTTTGCAAGTATGCTATTTCGGTATAAAAAATATATGAACTCTACTCAAACACATGTTAAAGAATACGACATTATTAAATATTGGAAGATCAAGGCAAATGGAAGAAATATACGAATAAAATAGTCCCATTCTACGTTTACCATTACGACTCGCTGGTCCTTATCCGAATATCAATATCATTTTACTCAATCCTCTACGCGCCTTTAGCGTGGAAGACTCGGGTTCGATTCCCGGCGGGAGCCCATGTGGTTCGCATTCCACGTTAATCAGTAGGTCCACGTCTCATATAGCCTCGCTGCTGAATGGGACGTTAAACTCAAAATCATCATCATCATCAATCCTCTACGAAAAATTGTTCTTTTTGAAACAATATAGAATCTGTCAAAATGTATTGCCACTTATATGGGAGACACACACATTAATAAACCATTTTAATCTGTGAATTACCGTCGTTAATACATATCAACATGCGGTCAATCATTGAGTCCTTGACTTTTGCAAGCGTGTATCGTGGTATAGAACGGATAGCCCGTGTAATGCTCATTGTGTTGAAGGTTATTTATGTTACGCACAGTTTAGATGTGATAAGATTTGAAATCCAGATCATGGTTTAGGATTTGTCAAAGAGATTGTTCAGAGATTTCCTTTTCACATCCCAGCAGAGAAAGTGGTTTTTCCGGCCTGTTAATTATTGCTTCTTGCACTTTTACGATGTTATCTTCAGTTCTGATACTTCTAGGTCGTCCACCATTGCGTTTGTAATTATTGGTCACAGAAATTGACTGTTCAAATTTCCCTTACATTTACTATATAGTTAAATAGATTGGGAGATCTTTGTGATACCACATTCTAAACATTTCGTATTACTGTTGGTGAATGATATACTACCATCCACACCGCAAACCTTCTTCATTCCTACAGACTTTACCTGAAATGAAAAGAAAATAATCCATATTAGCTGTAACCATGGTGCGTCCATGGTTCCCTCACAGAGAGCAAAGTATCTTTAAGAAGGGTTTTTGTTTTTTCCTTGAGATGCTTATGATGATGTTTCTAGAAATCTACGATGCTCTTTTGGTCTATTTTGTAGGTATGGAATAATAATGAGGTAGATAAAGGTTTCCTCAATGAGAACCTCAGAACGTTGGCCAACGTTGCCAAGGTTACAAATATCCTTTGATGAGCCAACGCGTAGAGAGAAAACCACCCACGCGTTTCTTCAACTATCCTGTGATATGCAAGTAAATAAAAGTTCCCAATCAATATATAGCTTGAGGAAAATAACTGTGCACAAATATGTTACATATTGAACTGGCTGTAATAGAAAAATTCTATGAAATAAGTTCCGAAATTCTTTTCTGAGACATTTTTTAACACATTGAAGCTTGTTTACGAGGATTCATGGAAATATGCAAATTTAACGATATTCGAATTACTGGATTGCATGGTTTAAAGTAATTGTATTACTCAGCATGTAGGTGCTATGTAAAGTCAGTTTTTTTTTTTTTTTTTTTTTTTGTTATTTTCACTTTTGCAAACTAATATGAGATTATAGATTCCAATTAGGTTGTTCAGCTTTGAATTATCTTTTGGATGTATTAAGATATGATAATACTTATTTCTACCAGAAGAAGAAAGAGAAAAGAAAAGAGGGCTCAGAGGAAACTTGGCCGGGTCTTTTCGCTGTTATTTAGTACAAACTACTATATTGACAGATTCATTCATCTTTCTGTAAAAGTATTGTTTTCTTTTGCCACTTCGAAAGACTTTCTCATTCGGTGTATCGAGCATCTCCGGTGTGTGTGTGTGTGTGTGTGTGTGTGTGTGTGTCGTGATCTAGAAAGTTTATATGTACAGGCTTTCTGCAAAACATTTTATTTTTTGACCATCAAGCCTTTAATCCAGACTGTAACAATGAACACCTGCAATGTCAGTATCAATGTTTAGTATCAAGCTAAGCAGTGGCAACTTTTCTGAGAAGTCGCAATGGTAAAATTAGAGTTTTGTCTCTATAAGCTATAGGAAGAAAATTTCATACTGTTTCAGAAAGATGTATAAGAGTGTTATTACTAGTGGTGGGCCCAAAAATACGTTTTTCGGTTTTTGGTTTTTAGGAAAACCGGAACCGGGTTTTGAAAATTTTCAAAAACCGGCTTTTCACCGAAACCAGTTTCGATTTTCTCCAAATCCTGTTCGGTTTTTCACCGGATCCGGTTTCGGTTTCTTCAAAACCGCTTCCGTTTTTTCCCCCAAATTGGTTCTGTTTCAGAGCAGAATAGTGTTTCGTTGTTCTCCGGAAACCAAATTCGTTTGCGTAGAAATAGTTTTGTGTTTACCAAAAAGCGAACAGGTTTTGAAGAAAACCAAAACCGGTTTCGGTGATAAACCGAACCGGTTTTTGGAGAAAACCGAAATGTCGGTTTTTCGGATTTCGGTTTTCAAAAACCGGTTTCCAGATTATATAAAAACCGGTTTTGCCGATCCCTAGTTAGTACATGGAGCGGTAAAATTTAATTTTTTACTGGTTTGAGTTCTTTCAAGAGCTGCCAATGATCTAATCTAAGTGCGTCGCGATGTTATGGACTATTAGAAAACTGTGTATTCAGTCAAAAAAGGTTGGTGAGCACTTTATTTAGTGTGGAAATTGGCCTCTATTCGAAGTCGATTCCTTAGCAATTCCAATTGTACACAAGCCATGACATTAAAAAGAAAGAAAAAAAGCTAGTCTTTTGCTAGCTCTTTTTAGCCTCTAGATAAAGTTGATGCCATCGAAATAAATTTATTCCGACGACATAGAAAAGTAGATTATAACTGTTAAATCAAGAGTGCTGATTATAAATTTAAAACGCGTCTTTCATGAATTAATTGTTTTCGTAGTGGAGATGAAGTCAACTCCTCAACCCTTCTCAAATTAGATTTTTGTCTATACCTCTTGAGAGATGGACATTGACACTGGAGATGGTTATGTACATCGATTACGCTGGTTGCAAATTCAAAGACCGTTTGTCCATAACTTGCTTTTCTTTCTCGAGATAAATATTCTAAAACAGATTTCTCAACAGTCATCATAGCGATAGTCCACGATAAAATAAAATAAAATAAATAAAATAAAATAAAATAAAATAAAATAAAATAAAATAAAATAAAAATTTAAAAAATATAAAAATATAAAAGATCAAAAGTGCTGTTGCTGAGTCTGGAGATGACCATTGTCAGTAGCTCTTTACGTTGTCGAGATGTAAAGTCTTACAGGTACCCTGTGTGGATAAATAAAGTAATATTAAAGTCAAATTTGTCTTATGGAGCGGTGAAAAATACATTTCAGAATGGTTACGCCACTACTTAAGTTGAGCACGGTGTTTCGGTGGTAGAGCATTTACCTCTAATGTGAAGAGTCTTTAGTTCGACTAAAGGTCAAATTAGTTTGTTCTGGGTAGGAATTTTCCAGAATCTTTCCCGTTTCCTTTCACGGGGGGGCAAGGTGGCTCAGTGGTAGAGCGCTTATTTCTTGCGAGTGGGATCTCTGGTCCATAAGTTTTCTCGGGGGTACTCCGATTTTCTCCCATTTTCTCATTCCACCAATTTTTCCATCATCATCATTCACTTGCTTTAATCATCGTCTCCCTTAAGCCTAAAGAGTATAGGTCAAACCGAAGGACGTTAAACTGAAAGATTTCATTTCCGCATCCTCTTAAATTCTCATTCCACCAATTACAAATAGCATGTGCATAACGAAGTACGTGTGTCACTGTTAAGAAAAGAGAAATAACGAAGTATAAAATCCGCTTGTTAACACTGGGACATACATTTCGCTACATATACAGTATATAAGTAAAAATTTCTCGAAGTCAAACAAAAACTGTCAAGTTGTATCAAACGCCACACTGTTAGAGCAACAAATCTAAGTATATTTCTTTTTTTTTTCCTCTGAAAAACTACACACAAGAATTGGCCGACACACCTGTTATTTTATTCAGCTCGATGTAATATCTTAATTTTAGGCAACATTTTAGGTACACAGAGATTAGAATTTAAGAGTTAGTGATAATACTAGGTTATACAGTGAAACTTGTCTATGTTGGCCACCATCGATTCTATTGGAAAGTGGCCAACTTACAAAAAATAAGTGTGATTTGTATATTTTTAAAATAGGATTTCTATTATTACTGTACTTGATTATAAAATTTTAATAAGCAATGGCACGAGAGCTACTTTTAAATAATGTATGTAGAATAATCATGACAATATACAGCACTAGAAAAAATTACTACAATATCTTGTTAATGA
Organism: Thermobia domestica; assembly: GCF_964235325.1. Lineage (NCBI taxonomy): Eukaryota > Metazoa > Arthropoda > Insecta > Zygentoma > Lepismatidae > Thermobia > Thermobia domestica. The sequence continues at coordinate 243,134,458 of NC_137456.1, read as the reverse complement.
ACTATAAGTGTTTCCCCTCGGAGGAAAAGACGTTTGGAGAAAACTTTAAGAGAATTCCTAGCTCAAAATCTGCGCTACCTTTTGATAAGCCGCCAGGTGCCAATAGGTGATAATTGAGATGATTAGCTTTAAACTTGAGAATTTTTCGGAATTACTAAAGCTCCTCGCTAACGAAAGAAACCGATATAACTAATGGTTTTATCAAAACAGACAGGCTAAAGAAAAACATACAACCACTTCCTGAATTTTCGTACGTATTTTTTCTTATTCACATCTTCCTTCAGCAGCACTTTATCAGGGTATTGTCCTGGCCATTGACATCCAAGAACAAATCGTTGGAATCGATGCTTCTTTGTTTCCAGTCTCAAATACAAAATATCTGCCTCTCATATGGGCATACGAAAGAGTTAAGAATAATAACGGAACGGCATTTTGCGTGGCCAAGATACGCAGGTAAATTTGTTATTATCATCACAGGGTAAACATTGCTTCAATGCGGCCAACTTCCAACATAGACAGGTGGTCAACTTACACAGTAATAAGTAACGAATGTCTTATGGGAAAATGAAAGCCAAGATGAGCAGGTGGCCAACTAAGAGAGATGGCCTGTATCTCATTTAAACATACTATGAAATGTGTTATCATCTTCCTCGATAATTTGAGAGCTACTTGAAAGAAAGACGTAGCGAACTCTGATCTAGAAATCTAGTATTAAGATTGAGGAGAGGCAATGTGATGAACACACATGACCCGAAAGGCATGACGGACACAAGCCACCTAGTAAGCCTTATTCCTCTAAGGAATATTGCGCCAGGAGTTTACGTTTTAACTTTAAAAAAGTTATTTTCCCTGCAGAGAAAGAGAAAAATCCTTTTCTGCCAACCAAGAGATGTAAGTATCGACATCAAGACTGGTTTTTTTTGTTTTGTTTTCGATACTATGATCTCGGTTTTTGCTTACACTGGCGCAAATATCGGGGGCGATGAGGAGGACATGTCCCCCAATCTTGGAACTGTCCGCCCATCAATAATCCGATTTGACAAGTGTTTTTTGCGTAAGTAGAAACTTAGAAATTATAAACATGCATGTATTCAGAGTTCAGAATGTGTTCATGGCACTAATTTGTAATACTGATATGTACCACTACTTCATGTACATCGCATGATATATAATATACATTGTGAGCTAGTGGTCTACTATGCCACGCTCAATTGCATGCATGGAGAGCATGTCCGCGACCGTTCGGTCTATTTAATGGACGGGTTCCGCAAGAATGTCATACACCCCGACCGTAGTTGCACAATATACGCTATTATTGCTCGTGCACGAAGTGCACCGTCAAGATTTGTCCCTTAACCTTGACACCTAAGTGTGTCACCCCCATTCTCTGAGGGAGTGGGATACGCCTACTGCGCGGCCAGACCAAAGTCCTGAGTGCCTACCAGTACACCTACTGGTTGAGGCAGACTGCTAGCGGGTCAGTCCTACCATGCTCTGCAGGCATGGCGCCCGAGCGTTATAAGGCAAGCTCACCTCCCGCCCGTGTTCACCGTTACCCAGATTCCTGGGATTGGCTCCCACAAGCTACCGAATCCCACGGTATGACCACAGCCCGGCAGAGTCCAACCCAATCTGGGGCCCTAGGCAACGCCCGAGGGGGCTTGTTCAATCCCGGCCCTGCCTACCTCTATCGTTCAACTGGCAACCGCCTTGTCGTGTAGAGGTATCGCGCACACGTCGAGATACTCCCGTATCTCATCCCGGACCCAATGGTACGTATTGAGTTACCATTTGGGTTTGGTGCCGGCCCATGTCCCACGGAACTTCCTCCCTTTAGCCGGATCAGAACCGTTTCCCAGATTCCTGGGATTGGCCCCTCCCCCACCTCCGGTTGGTCCCCCGCAGGCTGGAATCCGACACTCCCCCAAGTAGGTCGTCCAAGCAATACGGGACTTTCTCTAGTTACGGTAGAGGTACACAGTACATTACCAGAGCCAATGACTGATGTAGACCGTTTGCTCAAGGCAGACATTGTCATATGGGAGCCGTGTCTCCCCTGGTAGGCCCGCCCAAACAATACGGGGCTACCAATCTTTAACGTGTTTAGGTACCACGTACACGTTGTAGCAAAGCTACCTGTCCGAATCCCAATGGTACGTGTAAGCCACCATTAGAAGGGACACCCACACCCTTCCTTCGGTAGGGTCGTCCAAACAATACGGGACTACCCCTTCTTACGAGAGAGGTGAACCGTACATTACCAGACCCAATGGCTGATGTAGACTGTCTACCTTTATAGACAAAGGCCATTTGGGAACGGCGGCTCCCCTGGTAGGGTCGTGGCTCCTGCACTCAGCTCACACTACTGGGACGAAGGAGGGACCCACTTCCTCAGCGCTTCTGAGGTACGAGTATGCGTTAGGATACTAGGTATCCCATCCCGGACCCAAGAGAACGCATTACACTCTCTTTGAGTGCAGTACCTACATCATCCTCCCGGTAGAGCGTTGGATCCGCCCACCCAGGGCACACCAACTACCCACTCTTTTTAGCATGTCGGGGTACCACGGAGCCTTATCTCCCGGACCCAAGGGCACGGCTTAGTTGCCCATTTCGGGGGATACCCGAGGGCTCACCCCCGCCGGTAGGTACGGCAGCCGAAACTACCTACCCCACTGAGGACGTGATGGGGTCACATGTACTCTCCCAGATTCAATGGCACGAGTTAGTCTCCCATTTCAGAGGATGCCCCCAGAAGGCTCACCTCTGCCGGTAGGTTGTTGACACCACGTGCTCACCCACTACCATATGGCAGTTAAAGTACCGGTAGTGAGTTCGGGTACCAGTGCCACCCTATCTCCCCCTCCGAGTTACCGTGCCACCACAAGGTGTGTGACCCGGCATACCAAAGAGGGTCCCTCCCCCTTTCTCAGCACGGGCTTGGGGCCGGCCATGGCGGGGTTATATAATATACAACAGGTTCACCTCAGAAATCAGATTCATCTACCGTATTATGAGTCTCATCCGCCCTCAGAATAACCATCATATTTGCCTGCCACCCAGTGTTGAAGACAATTCTGCTCCCCTGATACTCCACAGCAGTGTTTTCAACTTCATGGGTTAAATTAAGAAATAATAGTAATATGTTTCGTTAGTCAGTCACTTTTTACTACCGTATTACTAAAGCCCTCCTTGATATTGGTCATTTTCGATGATTTTTATATATCCCCTGTCCTCCCCATGATGCGGGCCACGGCATCGGAAGTGTCATTGCTCATCTCACAGACCACGTAAACTATGAATTCGACACTGATATTGGTCATTTTGATTATATATTTTTGCGTGGCTGAATTTAGATTTAAATGGCATCAGAAGTGTCACTGTTCATCTCAGCGACCTCAAAAACTGTTGATTTGACACTAATATCGGTCATTTTCTATCATTTGGAAATGTCTTTCCTCTCCTTTAAGTTGCATCGTCCAAGTGATATGACAAAAATCATCTCATGTTTCAACTTCATGTAGATTGAAAATTTGATCGAGATTGGTCCGGTGGTTCAAGAGTTATTAAGTTTTATTTATTTTTGTATACTTCCCGCTTCTACCTCCTCAAGTTCTATCGTCAAAGTGAATAGATAAATACCATCCCAGGCCCGAACCTCATCTATGTTGAAAATTTGATCAAGATCGGTCAGGTGGTTCAAGAGTGAAGTCACATAGACAGTCACTTTCATTTTTTTATATATATCTCCCCCTCCTCCTCTCCCTCCCCTCTGTTGCACCGTCAAAGTTAAATGATAAAAATTATCTCAAGCCCGAACGTCATCTATGTTGAAAATTTGATGGTTCAAGAGCTATTAAGTTTTATTTATTTTTATATATTTTACCCCTCCCCTTCCCCCTCCCCGACCCTACCCTAAAATCTACTGTCAAAGTGATATGATAAAAACCATCCCAGGTCCGAACTTCATCCATATTGAAAATTTGATTAAGATCGGTCCTGTGGTTACAGCGTGATGAAGTCTCAAAGGCGGTCACTTTTATTTTTATTCTTTTTACATATATCTCCCCCTTCCCCCCTTCATTGCACTGTAAAAGTGAAATGAAGAAAGCATCCCATGCCCGAACCTTATCTATGTTGAAAGTTTGATCCAGATCGGTCAGGTGGTTCAAGGACTATTTTTATTCATTTTCACATATTTTCCCTCCCCTCCCCCCCCTAAGATCTACTGTCAAAAATGAAATAATAAAATACTTCCCAAGTTTAAAATTCATATATGTTGAAAATTTGATTGAGATCGATCGGGTGCTTAAAAGTAATTAATTCACGAACATAGTCACTTCTATTTTTATACTTATTGATTTTTGTATATCTCCCTCTCCACCCCCTCCCCTACGTTGCTCCGTCAAAGTGAAATGATAAAAATCATCCCATGTCCGAACCTCATCTACATTGAAAATTTGATCGAGATCGGTTGGGGGGTTCAATAGATTAAGTGTCACAAACATAGTCACTTTCAATACTATAATATAGATTTTCTTACGAAATATTATCTACTAGTTGAATATACCCATGCTTCGCAAGGGGGCTGTATTTGGAAGTCAACGCGTGTGGAAGTATCACCATTGATCTCAGCGACCGCGAAAACTATGTATTTGATACTAATATCGGCCATTTTGGGCTATTTTTTTTTTACATGTCTCGGTATCCCTCCCCCGCTAACTCGGGCCCGCATACAACTGTAACTAAATTTGCAAGTCATCGCTAATGGAAGTGTCACCATTGACTTCAACAACCGCGAAACCTATGGATTTGACACTAATATCGGTCAGTTTGGAGTACTTTCATGTCTCGGTATATCACTCTCCCCGGGGACCCTCGGCCCGGAGCTGAATAGCGTGAATTTGGAAGTTAATGCGATCGGAGTTTCACCATTGATTTCAGGGAGCGTGAAAACTATGAATTCGATGCTAATATCGGTCATTTTCTACTACTTTTACATGTCCCGGTAAACGTCCCCCTAAGACCTCCCTGGTTCGAAATTTGAAAAAAGGGCTTCGTTTTGATCTGGGGCCTGAGCCAAGGTACCCCTGACCAAAATTTGGTAACTCAGTCCACTTATCTGGTCCCCAGGTCGCAGACAGACAGACAAACACACAAACAAACTCTTTATTTTATATATATATATATACAAATGGTGATCAGAAAAATGGAAACACCTGTAGTTGGCAACACGTCAGATGTATGGGTTGGCAGTGATGTCGTGGCGACCGCAGCGCCGGACCGCTGGTGGTGGTGTGTTAGGCCGGTCTCCATACTACGTCAGGCGCAGTGGAACAGCAGTGTCCAGTGGCTGCAGCAGACGGAGATAGTGTAAAATGGGAGACCTCTTAGATTTTCAAAGAGGGCAAATTGTTGGTGCGGGGTTATGTGGAATGAGTGTGACGGCAGTGGCTACTGTGTTAGGTGTGTCTCGTGGGACAGTGTCGAAGGTGATGACGGCCTACACAACACAACGGAAAACCACATCGGGGAAGCGGAACAGTGGGCGGAAGAAAATCATGAGTGACAGGTCACGCCGGGTATTAAAGCGCATTGTCACGCAGAACCGTCGTGCCACTGCGGAGCAAGTGACGGAGGAACTCAATCAGCATCTCTCCCACCCTGTTTCGACAATCACAGTCCGCCGCGAATTACATGACATGAACTTACGGGGTCGTGTTGCACGGGCCAAACCGCTCATCAGGGACCATAACGCTTTCGCACGCCGCAAATGGTGCCGCGACCATGCAACTTGGACCGTTGAGAACTGGAAACGAATGATATGGTCGGATGAGTCATCCTTCACCCTATTCCCAACCACGGGCCGTGTTTATGTGTGGAGAACGCCCAAAGAAGCTTATGATCTGCAGTGTCTCCGCCCAACTGTGAAACATGACGGCGGCTCTGTGATACTGTGGGCCGCCATATCATGGTTTTCATTGGGTCCTGTGGTCACACTTAGCGGACGAATCACTACCAACGATTATGTAGCAATTTTAGGAGACCACTTGCATCCTATGGTCCGGATGTTGTTCCCTGAGAATGACGCCATCTTCCAGGATGATAATGCACCCATTTACACAGCTGGCGTTGTTGCAGCGTGGTTTGAGGAACATCGGGATAAAGTTCAACACCTCCCCTGGCCCGCCCAATCCCCAGATCTCAACATAATTGAACATCTGTGGTCCGTCTTGGAAACACGACTCCAGCGACGATTTCCACCTCCATCCTCTCTCACAGAACTGGCCGATGCCCTGCACGAGGAATGGTGTAAAATTCCACTTGCTACAATTCACGACCTCTATGCCTCCATCCCACGTCGCATCAAGGCTGTGCTGAAGGCGAAAGGTGGCCCGACACCATATTAATCTGGTAAGTTGTAATTTCGTTCAGGTGTTTCCATTTTTCTGATCACCATCTGTATATATATATAGGAACAGTTTTATCTGTACTATCATACATTCCAAATACATGTATGATCAGCTTCTTAGACAAATTTCTTAAAAAGAACTGCATATAAGATTTGCTAAGTAGGAACTGGGTGATATATTGTGTATAACATATCCATTATGTTATAAAACCTCTCCTTCTATGCTGTGTTATTAGCGTTCACTTCTATATTTGTCGCTTGTCGGTATGAAGCACAAATTGATTTATTATAATGTTTTGATATTTAGAGTGTACTAAATTATAATGCATTGTGAAGAGAAGAAGTGAGTGCGTTATAGTGCTTTGTAACTTGAAGAGTGTATGTTCACATAAACAGAAAATACATCGCAGAACAAACCTAACACAAACTGGTATGGAATCTCAGGATTTAAGAAGATAAACTCAGAAATCCATAATTCAAGAGTAGGCATACACTTTTTTTCTTAAATGGTGCGTCAGTTGAATCTGAAAGCAAAGATTTTTACATGTTCTCAAAAGATAGCTTTGAAGGTAACTTATGCTCTATGAATATGATGCTAAGGTTGGTGAATTGTTGTTGTCCTGTTAAGTTTCTGAGGTAATTTTTTATGATCTTTAGCTTGCTAAAACTCCTTTCCTTGCCTTATAGCAAAAATAAATATTTGCCAATTTTTGCGCCCCCCAATCTGGTGCCCGCGTCTCAAGCCCAACTTGCCCCTAGTTATGTCACTGATTATCTTACAGCATGCCACCACACCAGCTTTGCTTATTTTACAGCAAAATAGTGAAACTAATAGGGCTGGAGTGTAGCATAATTTGTATATTACTAAACTGATGTAAACGATTGGTTACGGATGATTTGGACTTTTGTATACAGCATTTACCTCGAAACACAATTTTAATTTTTAAGCTACTAAATTAAAAAAAAAACGCTGACATTTTTTACGGCTCAAAATTAATAGTATCGCCAGCTCAACATACAGTTGTATTTTCTAAAATGTCACTGTGTTAGATTCGAAATTCGGTATATTATGGATTATATCGCAATATCTGACACTAAAACACTTTAGCTGTGAATAACTCGTCCGTCTCACTTTCAGAGGTGGCTCGTGAGGAAAGTAATACCGGTAAAAATTAAGGTTTTTTCAGTTTGATCTAAAAGGAGAATGCTTTCTTATTTTACTAATTGTTATATTCAACAATCCTTTATTCCCTTAGTATCAAGCGATAAAAGTTTAATTTTTACCAGTGTGGCTTCACTTACGAGCCTTCCTGCGTTATGGTGTTATAGAAGCTTCCACAAGTTGGATGTTTCTAAGCGTCTAAATTTTTAATACTGAGTAATGAATATGGCAATGTAAGTGCCTTTTTAATATGTAAGTGGAAGTATGTGATAACATGACGTAATGCCACTTAAAAATACAACCTTCTGTTGGGTTTACGATACTGGTTATCTGATGGCATTACAGCATATGTCAAAACCTATACTGTACAAAATTTCAGAGCTTTCTATTTGATCTGTTATTTTAGAAGTTACAAGATCGTATCAAGATTAATGGTCTGCCAATATTCTATCAATTGAAATGTCTAAACAATAACATTATATGAAATCAAATCAAGAAAATAGATAGTTTTAAATTCTATTTGTGTACGTACTGTACCATCTGTTCTCGTTTACTTTAATTTCATCATTAAAAATATTCACTTTGATTTGAAATCAAAGAACTTTATTCTATTTTCTATCATGACAAACCTTTTTGCATCACTATTTACAGGAAGTTTCTCTGCCTAATTAATTCCTTCCCATGCTTGCAGATATATCGAGTTTCAGGTAAGAAAATCTTTTGTGACTTCCAAGTTGTCCAACTTACATCGAACTTTCATGCGTAAAACTTATAACTTTTCTATAACATTCAAATTTTTCTTGGTATAAGTTCTAGATGCTAACAAGTAGCCATTATTGAACTGTCTTGCGGGTAACATTGAAACTGAAAGAGCTTTGTGTTAATTAAAATGCAATTTTATTTTATGTTATCTTATGATTAGAATGGTAGCGACTTGGTTTAAAAATCCGTGTTCACCAAAACTAAAACCCTATAACTCTATCTTTCGCATGAGCAAAAAGGGTTTCATGTTTCAATTATGGCTACTTCCTCTCATTTTCTTTTTTTCTTTTCTTCTTTTTTTAAGGAATCTTAGGAGTTTCCTGTCCGCCATAGTTGTTATAGCCTTTACTCACTCTCTAGGGAAGAAACTTTTATGGATTCTTGCCTCTGAGACAAAAAGACCAAAGATGGAAGGAAGTTTTGATTGGATTTAATTCTTTTGAGATTTTGAAGTCTTTCTATAAGTTTCTGCATAGTGACTACATATTTATTTAGTTTCAATAACATGCTATCTTCATTATCTCATATATTGTTATTTCACAAACTTTTCTCTATAAATTTGTTAACAATTTACTGTGCTGTTAGGAAAGCTAGTATCTGACAGGTAAATAATAATAATAATAATAATAATAATAATAATAATAATAATAATAATAATAATAATAATAATAATAATAATAATAATAAAAACATGTAGAGCATTGGAGAGGATTTTGCCGAAGACTCTTTAATAACAAAGACAGCAAGCCTGGCGACAGACTTCGAACGTTTAAAAATTCATAGTTCTGTAATCGTAATATTAGAGCAAGGTGATTTGTAGCGTATGATTTCCAAATATCAATATAATGGTACTTGGAAAATTTTACAATGGATTCAACACCATCATCGGTCATTTTCGATCATTTATATATATATATATTTCCCCTCCTCACCTACAAATTGCGAGCCTGAATTTGGATTTAAATGGCATCGCAAGCATCACTGTCCATCGCAGCGGTCCTGAAAACTATGGATTCGATACTAATATTCGTCAATTTTGATCACTTTTAAATATCTTCCCCTTCCCCCTCCTCTAAGTTGCACCGTCAAAGTGAAATGATAAAAAAAAAAAAAATCCCTGACTTGAATCTCATCATTACGTGGCAAATTTGATAGAGGTCGGTCTCGTGGTTCAAGAGTTATTAAGTTTTATTTATTTGTATATCTCCTCTCCCCCTTTCTTACGTTGTACTGTCAAAGTGAAATGATAAAATTCATCCCAGGCTCGAACCTTATCTATCTTGAAAACTTGTTGGAGATTAGTCGGATGGTTCAAGAATTATTACGTCACAAACATAGTGACTTTCATATATATACTGTATAGGTGAACTGATAGTATCTTTAATTATGAACTATAATCAATTACCTTTCCATGTTTCATTGATTGTATTCAAAATAGGTTTCCATGTTTCATAGATTGTATTCAAAATAGGTCAGTTCTCGAACTTCATTATTCAGTGCTACAGTTAACACTGCTAACTCAAATAGTTATGTCAAAAAAAAAAAAAAAAAAACTTTTGTGTTAACTTTATCAGCGAGAATTACTAAAATACTATGATTTTATGCCAAATACTGAATACATATTGACATATTTAATTTCTTATTCTACTTAATGTTTATGTTCACACATTTCTTACTTTACATCTTATAATAATATTTCCGTGTTCCACATTGATCTTAGTGATTTGTTTAAAAAAAACTACATATCTATGTACAGTAGAGCGTCGATTATCCGAAGTAATTGGGGACATGGGTGTTCGGAAAACTTGTTTGTTCGGATAATCGAACTGTACATGTTTATTTGCTATGCGCGGAGCGGCACGCCACAACTCTAATGGGGCGTTTACACTTAGTCGATTTGCGTTCGATTCAGTTGAATTGAAGTCACTTTCAACTTAATCGACCGTGTAAACGGGACTTCAACTTAATCGCTTGTTGATCGAAGGCGACTAATCGACTGGCAACCTAATTAAAAGACGTTCTATTTTCTGTGGTTGAAATAATTGAACACATCCATCAATCTGATTCGGCCTAGTTGCTTCGATTTAGTAGCAAATGCAGCGAATCGATTTAGTCGTGCGACTAAATCGACTAAGTATAAATGCCCCATAAGCTGTTTCAGCTGTTGCTGTGAACAGCTTTGATACTGCCGCTACTTCTACAGCCAGTGCCAAACCGACAGAAGTGTGCTGATTGTTGAAACACAGCGACTGGCGGCTTGGCCGGTCAGCAGCGCCTTATGAAGGCCCCATTAGAAGCAATGTTCCGCCAGCGGTGGCTCAGTGCGGCGACTACTGTGGGAAACTTAGTTTGGGAGTGAGGGTGATGATGGACGGTAGGGTGGGAGAGTAACAGGTGCGAGCGAGTACACAGTTCGGTTAAGCGGTCGTTCGGTTGACCGACGTTCGGATAATCTACTGTATGTGTAAGTATACGGTTTAAATGAGTGGCTCACTGCACATTACATGCATCTTCACAATAAATTAGCACATTTATAAACTAGAAATCTACTAAATGTTGAGTCTCTTTTTTTCCTTTTTTATAGTTTAACGTTGCATAATTATACACTCATGCTAAAGGAGACAGTGAAGATGAGATGAACGATAATGGTAGAATGTCGAAAGTGGGGGGAAATTAGAGAACTCCGAGAAAACCAACGAACACAGTGTTTATCACTACAACCTCCACTAGGTAGGAGCTGGGATCGAATCAGGGATTGCAAACGTCAACGTGAGCACTGTACTACTAAGCTACGACGTCCCCATCGACTCTTTTCTAAATCGATAGTGGTCTTTCGTGTTACAAACTCGTTACTACATGAATTTTAGATATTTCTACTTTCTGTTTCCAATTTTACATTAAACTATAAGTTGTTACCTCATATTGTCATCCATGGCACACAAAAAAAGTCATCTCCACAATCCCTTGTTATTACAGAGTCCCGGATACAAAGTTTCAGCTCTGTATATCGATATTTTTCTATTTCAATTTGGCTTTAGCAAGTCTTTTGACGTTTCTAAAAAATTACACCAGAAATTTAGTAATACATTCATTCTTAGCTTATGCATGGTTCTCCCCAGTATTTCTGGATTTTCAAAAAAGCACAGAGGATAAGATTCACATCTCATTTAAATAGAATATCTTTCGCACTCACAATTTTTTAAATGAACTTATGGAAGACAGCCTAAAAAGGTAGTCGTTTTGAATTTAACATCGCACAAAAATACTCTAATGATGTAGATAGCAAAGAAAATGATAGAATAAGAAAGTAGGAGGAAACGGGAGAAACACAAGAAAAATCATGCACATGGTCTTTTTCCACCACTCGAAAAGAACAAATTCGCATCCGAAAACTAACTCCAGTTAGACAAGAACACTTTTTGCTGACGCAGTGCCGAGCAAACCAATTTGAATACAGTTAATATAAAAACGATCGAATAATGATAATATGGCCTTTCTAATTATAAGTATATCCTTTTTGAGACTATTGTTTAGAAGGGAAAATATCTAGTAAAAAAATCAATGTATTTTATACTGTATTGTGATTGTCGTAAAAACGTTCCTCAACTGGCTTACAGTGACGTACAAGGGCGCCCATGTTATGGTTTCCAAGGGGGGGTCAAGTATAAGCGACGTTTCAAAAATAGTTTCAAATTTTACTGTAACTAATGTAAAAAGTCCATTGGATTTTCGATATTCTGAAGTACAATTTCCTCTAGGGGGCAAGCGCCCTACCTTTTCCCCCTGATGGGCGCCCTTGGTGACGTATCTATTTTTTTTTTTTTTTACTTTAATGAAAGGTTGAAAAGGATTATTAACCCAACCACATTAATTAATTCTTAAGAGTTTGAAAGGATTCCTTTTGCTATGAATTTCTATGATGGTCCTGTATTTTCTAAATACACCATTTTATCCCTCTAGATAAAAATGCTATCTTAGTAGTCAGGAAATGGGTTACTGTGGTCTCATGATTAGCTTCTAAATATTTGTCCATTAATTTTTTCTTTGTTTTATGCTTTGGATAACAGGGATGACTATCGCATTTTCTTCGTCGCTGGTTGCTGATCTAGTACTACAAAACAAACAAATCAAAGGACGAAAAATAATTTTTAAAAATATTCAATTCACCCTGGCCAAATTTAATTGCAATATGAACGCATGTAAATGCTCAAATAATTGTATATACAATATGATCAGCGTTTAATGGAAAATAATTTTGTTCAAGGATGACACATATACCAATTAATAGGCAGTATTGAATTGAACAAAATTATTTTCCATTAAACGCGGATAATATTTAATTGTAATATGAACACACATAAAGGATCGCTCGACTTGTAATATGAATGCCCATCTATTCCATCTTGTCCGTCCTTGGTTGGCAATTATACAGAGGTCTCTTTTTCTGCAGAAGCCAAACTGTTATAATCAGGTAACAACTGATGTGGACATTTTTTAGAGCTACCCGGTGTTTGAAAGAGCAATTAAACCAGTATTGACGGAATAATATTACTTTTACACACTTTTTTTGACAATGTTTTATGTTGTTGTTGTTATTGTTATCTTGTTTTTTCTTTCTTTTGTTATTTTCCTGTGTAAAATGGCAAAGCTATGCTGTATCTGGGAATTTGTTCAATAAATAAATAAGTAAATAAATAAATAATTCTACAACACTATCGGCGTTTAACGGAAAATAATTTTGTCCAAGAATGACAAATATACCAATCAACAGCCCTTGTTGAACTGAACAAAATTACATGCGTAAATATGAAAGCTTATGCGTAGTTTTTGAGAAAATGACAAAAATCTAATCTGTAAATCTAAAACTTAATGCTGTACAATATTCATGTCACTTATTGAGTTGAAACTGGTGCTGAAAAATACTTCTATTAAGCCCTTCATTATGACACTAGGAAGATGGTTAATGAAATACAGTGTAAAATTGTCATTAAATCTTAACATTTTAATTATTGTTTAAGTAAAAATAATACCTGTACATTGTCCAGGTTTTATGGCCCCACTTATCATTGACGCTAACGCTCTCGCATTTGGTGTGAGCGGTCCCGGGTTTGATTCCCAATGGAGACACTCGGTCGAAAGGATGTAACTGTTTTTTCAGGCCAGACACTCTGATTGTTTTTTTTTTCTGGGTTCTCATTCACACCAGGCAACGAGATAGTATCTAACGTAATAGTGCCAGGCTACTTGCTTTCTCCCCCATTTCTTTCTTCCTCTAGAATTCTCCGGGCAGTGTGATAACCGAGAAACGTCATCCCTCATATATATGACGGCTAACATGGCCATAGATACCGAAGCCGAGAAATCTAATTCCTAATTCTAACTCTAACAATATATCTCGTTCGGTAGATCATATCAAACTCAACAAGATTAATTCCTTGAGGGTAAATTCTCATGTGTAGATTTCGAGAAAGAAACGTACATTTCTGGAGCAAAAAAATCATGTCATCGTGCGAAAATAATAATCGACAGTTATTTTAAATTTTGCTGGAAGAAATATATATATACGCATGATGGGTAGTCAAAATGTTCCCGAAATATTGTAGTTTTGGCATTTATGATGCAATCAAAATGAATCCTTTACAGTAGAGTCCTCAGGTTACCTAATTATGAATTTGACAAATGTGAACACGTCGTAACAGACAGTGTACGAGTACAGTAGCTGAGCGGAGGAGTATATGGTGATCAGTTGGCACAATGTCGCAGTTCGAGTAACGCGCAAGTTCATGAGCAAATTGGCGAAATTTGTTTCAGAGACTTTGATAGCCTTAAAAGCAGTTTAGCACCATCGGATGTTTGACTCTTCCCGGAGCTACAAGAGAGTTTCGGTAACTCTTTGACTGCCCCTCGTATATATATATATATATATATATATATATATATATATATATATATATATATATATATATATATATATATATATATATATATATATATATATATATATATACAGTGGCGGATCCAGGATATGATCAAGGGAGGGGCTAAGCCATAGTTTGCCGTTTTATCCAGTGTAAAGCAGGATTGAAGTCCATTTTATCCAGTGTAAACCTGAGCATCAAGGGGGGCTATAGCCTCTTAGCCCCTTTTGGATCCGCCCTTGTATATATATATATCGGGTGTTGCGAAATAAGTGTTACAACTCTTGCGAGGTGACTCCTACCACTGAGACAAGAAAAAAGTTATCTTGAACTTTCGGCTATCGGACATAGTTTCGGATCTACAAGGTGCCGAAAGCGCGGGAAAATGACTTTCGGACGCCAATAGTTCCGAAACTATCCAACGTAAAGAGGGCGGGTAAAAAATTCACTGAAGAAGTCATACTGTTGTATTGAATTTTGCATGTTTCACAACCCTATCATGCACGCGCAAGGGATTCCCCAAGGGAACGTAGGGAATCCCGGATAATCTGCCAAATGAAAATTGGTCTAAATGGATATGAATTGATATGGTTTCTACCAGGTAACAATAATTCGTTTGTGTTAAGTCGATATCTTGAACAAATACAAAATGGCGGACACCTTCAGGCCCGTTGTGTGTTGTTGCATAATCGCCAGGTACTGATGCTGGCCAACAGTGTCGTTGTGAGTGTTAAGTGTAGCGAACTGATTCTCAAATGCTCTAGAAAGACATCTGGAGTGTCGGTAGATTCGGTAGAGCACAACAGATGAGGCAGGGTGATTCACATATGTGGAAACACTTAAGAAAAATGCCCAGAAATGGACTCATACTAAGTAAACGTGAGTTGAAAGCGTCGGAAATGTAAGGAATAGCGCCAAAAAAATGAAAGCCATTGCCAATTCACCAATAATATTCCATCAATCCGATGCAATATTATGTGAATAGTTGCATACCAATAAGGATGCAACAACTGAGACCAAGTTGAAATTGTGCAAGGGGACTCACAAAGAAACTGAGTAAACTAAATGAATGTCACTAGTGGGTTCGCATAATCGATATTAAAATGTGGCCAATGTGTGTGTGTTGATATCAATATGTAGGTAATGGACAAATGTCAACATGTCCCACTACTGCTGGGACACCGACCCACGTGCGAAAAATTGGAAAATAACTACTCGGATCTTGAATCCGAGGCCGTGAGCTCCCAGTAGGATGCACAGTTGTAAACAATCAGAGCTTTAAGATGTTTCTTCCTATTTCTCATGTCATTTTATTTTCCATATGTATGGTGTTCCACCAGTAGTGTTACATGTGCTAAATTGGTTCGTTTTCGTCTTTGTCTTGGCATGTACACTATGTGTAAGATACGAATTTCTGGAGATATTTTCCTATATTTGGAGTACGTCATATGTCCCAGAAGACGTGGGACATGATACAAGTCTGTTATTTTCATGCTCTATCAGAATTTGAACCATGGATTAAGTGATTTCTTTTCATACGTGTCGACTGTGGGAGAATGTCCCAAACAAAGAGGGACATTCATACAATCGTCTTCTAGTTATGTTCTACCAAAAAGTGCACCAGATGTAATAGCAGAATGTACAACGTTAGTTTCCTAGTTTTCGCACTTGGGACGGTATCCCAGCAGTAGTGGGACATGTTGACATTTGTCCATTAGCTACATGTTGATATCAATACACACATTGGTCACATTTCAATATCAATCATGCGATCCCAGTAGTGACATTAATTTGGTTTACCCAGTTTCTTTGTGAGTCCCCTTGCACAATTTCAACTTGGCCTCAGTTGTTGCATCCTTATTGGTATGCAACTGTGCATATAATTGCATCGGATTGAGGGAATATTATTGGTGAATCGACAATGGCTTTCATATTCTTGATCCTATTATTTACATTTCCGACGCTTTGAACTCACGTTTACTTACAAGGAAAGTACTTGGGCTCGAATGGACGAATATGTACTAAAACGAAATCAAGTGCAGTGTTAGCACGCCGAAAGGAAATAAGGATATTCATTTTTCTGCAAGATGTTGTAAACGTCTACAAGAGCAGGGCAAAGTGCGTGCCATTATTACAGGGGGTCTATACTGTCTGACCCTGGGTAATTTTCTGCAGAAAAGGGTAGGATGAATACAAAAATAGAAATACATGTATCCCATTATTTTTTGAGGCACACATTTTAAATAAAAAAAAATGTGTCCCAGGGTCATCCGAAGGGTCCCACACAGGGTCCATCCAAACTTTTCAAATGGTAAGGGGGTAAAGTAGTATATCATTGGAAAGATATTGTGAAAAGAAACAAGATGAAACAAGTCCAGAGTCTCTACGCTCACCCTGTACGAAATGGTAGACTGTCAAAATGTCAATATAGTTGTCATGAGAGAGTCTATGACCATCATTTTACATAGGGTACGCATACAGACTTGGGACTTGTTGCAGATTGTTTCTTTTCAAACGATATACTACTTCAACCATCTTACCATTTGAAAATTGTGAGGTGGACCCTGTCTGGGACCCTTCGGATGACCCTGGAACACATTTTTTTTTCATTGTGGACTATAAGTGCGAATGGCTGGACTGGAAGTGCGAAAATGAAAATGAAATGAAATTTTGAAATTTTACTCCCACGTTTATGCCCCTTAGGCTAAAGGAGGGGGCGCAAGGTACGTCGTAAGGAAAGAATTTGTCTGGAAGATGAGACATTTGCATGTTTTCTAGAAGACTTATTTACGCAAAAATATGGAAATCAGTTGGAAACCGAAAGTCTCCGAACATTAGAGCGCAGTGGTAAAGATTGTAAAGAGAATGAAGAGGAAGAAGTGAGGGCGTATAATGCCACTGTAAGTCCTGCTAGAGACAATGAAAGTAGCCAGAGTGAATACGAACCGTCGCCGAAAAGATGTAATGTCGACAATGTGATCACACAAGTTACTGATGCCACTAAAGAACATATTCAAGGCTTATCATGTGCGGAGATTCAACTCATAAAAAAAACTAACAATACCCGAAACTGAAGACAAAAAGCAATATAAAATGCGTGTTATAATATGTTGCAAAGAAATGGTAAAACACTCCTGCGTTCAAAGAAATTGTACACCACAGTAAAAGACAATCAAGCAGGGCACCATAGCAAGTTTGATGAAGCGCGAGCTATGGCAGCTAACGTCCTGTAATTATGGCACGTGCTCTACTTTGCCCTGCTCTTGCGGCGTTTACAGCATCTTGCAGAAAAACAGACATCACTATTTGCTTCCAGACTGCTAACATTACACATGCTTTCCTTTTTGTGCGTATTCACACGTTCGAAACGAAGTACTTTCCTTGTTAGTATGAGTGCATTTCTGGTCATTTTTCTTAAGTGTTTCCACACATGTGAATCACCCTGCCTCATCTGTTGTGCTCTACCGAATCCACCGACACTCCAGATGTCTTTCTAGAGCATTTGAGAATAAGTTCGCTACACTTAACACTCACAACGTCACTGTTGGCCAGCATCCGTACTTGGCGATTATGCAACAACACACAACGGGCCTGAAGGTGTCCGCCATTTTGTATTTGTTCCAGATATCGACTTAACACAAACGAATTATTGTTACCTGGTAGAAACCATATCAATTCATATCCATTTAGACCAATTTTCATTTGGCAGATTATCCGGGACTCCCTACGTTCCTTTGGGGAATCCCTTGCGCGTGCATGATAGGATATGTGAAACATGCAAAATTCAATACAACAGTATGACTTCTTCAGTGAATTTTTTACCCGCTCTCTTTTCGTTGGATAGTTTCGGAACTATTGGCGTCCGAAAGTCATTTTCCCGCGCTTTCGGCACCTTGTAGATCCGAAACTATGTCCGATAGCCGAAAGTTCAAGATAACTTTTTTTCTTGTCTCAGTGGTAGGAGTCACCTCGCAAGAGTTGTAACACTTATTTTGCAACACCCTATATATATACAGGGTGGCCCATTTTAATCTTTCCACGGAAATATCTCGAAAACAGTTGAACATAAATGGACCAAACAAAAACTCAAATAGGAAATATCACGTGGTAAATCGAACGGTAATGTCGCGGTGCCCCCACGGCCACATTTCAAGGTGGCCGGTGCACAACTTTAAAATTTTAAATGGAAACATGGGGCGACCTACACCTCGTTCGATAGATCTTCAAAAACTAAAAAGCGATGTGGCAAAAGATTTTTCATATCGGTCACCGTATTCAAAATGGCCGCCAAGATGTATTACCTGTACCAGATAAAACGTCCAGTACCAATGATATAAAAATGTTGAAGATAATAAAGGGTGAACATAATAAAACTCCTATACCAAATCACATAGAGTATTTATCATTTCACGGCTGGAAAATGTTACAACAGAGGAGATGATGATTAGAGTAAAAGTGCCATAGTGCAAAGGAGGAAATCTAATCCCTAGAAAATCATCATTCCAATGTCCTCCGTAAGTGGGTGAAGCAGGACGAAAAGGAACGGTGAAATTGCAAATTAGAACCTTAGTTTTTGCAAATTTTATCTACACAACAAAATTATCTGAAATGTCTTTTTATAAGGGATAGATGTCTGTAATGGAAAAAAGTAGGTAAAATTATTGTTAAATGGTACCTTCTATTTTGCTTGCAGGCAATGATTTGTACACAGATCTATTGAACGAGGTGTCAGTCGCCCCATGTTTCCATTTAAAATTTTAAAGTTTTGCCCCGGGCCACCGGGGCACCACGACCTTACCGTTCCATTTGCCCCATGGTATTTCCTATTTGAGTTTTTGTTCAGTTCATTTATGTTGAACCGTTTTCGAGATATTTCCGTGGAAAGATTAAAATAGGTCACCACACACACACACACACACACACAAACACACACACATATTTACACACACACACACACACACATATATATATATATATATATATATATATATATATATATATATATATATATATATATATATATATATATATATATATTAGAGTACTGTTGCGCGCTCTCCCTCAAATATAAAAATGTCTCAGCTGAATTTAGCCCAAGATAACCATTGTTTATTTTTTAATTATTCGTAATGCTATGGAATATATACTGTGATAAAATGTGATAAACTTGTGAAATTAAAGCCTTTTTTTTTTTTCATTTTAGAACCCACGTGATAGTCGTACAAGAAACGTCTTTGTCAAATTCTTCGAAGTACTTATACATTTTTATGATGCTGAGCTCATTACACTTAAGACTAGAAGAAAAGATAAGTATAATCTTTGTGATGAAAAATGACGAGCTGTCTTGAATCAAGTACGAGGAAACGTTGAAAAGAAAATAATAGTCATACCAAGTTGACATATTTTTTTCGTTTATTTTCATTTCAAGTTTTTTTTTATTCGAGCAAAAAGAAGAAGAACAAAAGAGAAAACTGGAGCTACTCAAGAGAAGAGAGGATAAAGTGAAGAAAAAAATAAGAGGTAAATAAATATACGTTCGATATATTTTGATGCAGGTAATGTCACATTCAATTTACGAGAGAAACGTGATCGTCATTTCTTACTTCCAACCTCGTTTTCTTCCGAGAAGTGTGGTGGTAAGAAGGTAGGATAAAAACTCTCTGGCAGAAAAATGAATTGTATCGCATAAACAGGCCAATTTCCTCTTTCAATTTGTTGATCGCAATAGCTTTCCTTTCCGACGATATTATCAACACTATAAAGACAACAGAAATTCTTTAGTAATCGAATATCGGAAATCTATTTATCAGAAAGTAATGCACATTGATAAAATTTGCACACCTCTAAGTTACTAAGGTACATTTAATAGGCGTATATAGTAATGTAACCCATCCCTGGAATACGGTAAACCCTGGGTATACGATAATGTTAACTTTCTATGAGAGGCCTTCAAGTCAGTCCATTTTTTAAACTGGTTTGAACTCTAATTTTAGTGTGAAGATAGTGCATGTAATACGGAAGGGCAATTGTGTCCGATTGCTGTTAGAGGACACTTGTTTTGCGGGCCAATCCGGAGACCGTTATTTAGATGGCAGATGACAGCGTAAATGTCTACATGGAACACAACGTTAGGATGAAGGTTTCAGTGGAGGCGGATATAAAATCGGGTGAAATTTACAGAAGACTTTAGCCACAATATGGTGATGAGACACTTATCCGCAGTAACACATTTGAATGGAACCTGCTGCAAACGTACAGGTCTAACTGAAAATGTATGTTTTATAATACTTTCCGTATAAGTGTTCCATATTTACGTACTTTCCGTATGAAAGAAAGAACTGCATATGTATAAACAGTAAGAGTCTCACATACAGATGGACGTATATGACATATAGCTGACGTCCGTAGTAATACACTGAAGACTGTTAGATGTCACACATCCTGCAGCAAAACAAGACAGTGCGTATGTAGCATATGGATAACATATGTTCCGTAATAAACATATAGATTTCGTTTATTTGTACAATATACCGCTGTCCGGATAACGGATTTTTCTCAGTGTTCAACGTCTTGAACAGATTATCATTGAAAATTGCCGCATAACCTGTTATGAAGTTACAAATATCTATACTCTTTCTTTCAGAACGCTAAACACAATCGTACATGACCATTTCTTATTCCGAAAAGTGAGTACATGCTCGTTTTCAAAACAGCTTTCTGCTTTTGATCGGTACAGCAAAAGAATTGAAATCTGCACTGAATTGAAGGACTACCAAGTGATTTCCTACTATTTGATCTCCTAAAAGAATTCCTTTGAGATCAATATTTTCACAGTAATGAACAAGTGAAGCAGAATATCCTAGAATGGTTTAGATATACTGACAAATCATTCTATGCTGAAGCCTCCTAGGCATTAGTTAAATACTGGGATAAATGTATAACTATAGCGGGAGGGCTATGTAGAATAATAAAACGTAGATTTCACTCCTTGAAACTGTTCTTTTTCTTTTCTTAAAGAAAAAAATTCAGATTAATTTGAACGCCCGTCGTATTTTCTCTGTTGAAATTAGAGTTATGTGAGTTACACACGTAACAGAAAATCAGATTTGAAGAATGTTGAGAAAACGTGGTACTCCAGCTGTAGTTTCATTTGATATTACAGTGCTCGTACATTGAGAGTAACTTTGATATTTTACGGAACTTTAGTAGTGAAATTTAACATATAAAGAAAAGGGAAAATATTTAGGTAAAAGGGAAATTTTAAGGGGAAAGGGAAATTTTAGGGGGAAAATAAAATTTTCAGAGGAAAAGGAAAACTTTAAAACTGAAAGCTGAAATCCAGGAAGATAGATTGAGTACATTGCCAATTTAAGGCTCTGTTTGCCTTCTACTTTTATTGAGAACGATCGGTAAGACAGTTCTCTTCCGCCCTCTTCAAAATCTCATTTTTTTATTTTATATAATTTTTATATGTATACAATGGACTCAGTCCCTTGCCACGCGTCTCCGTTGTCCTTTTACTATTCTCAAGGAGGATAGGATCATTGACGGAGAGGGCAGGAGGAAAGGTGTTTAAGTTCAAAATCAACTTTGCTGCTCAAATTCAATATCCTTTTACAATCAAGAAATATTCAATCAAACCATCATTCTAACTACAGAAAGACAATTTACAAACTAGAGAAAATTTTAACTGAAAAAGGGAAATTTTTATGTTTCTGTTGGGGAATTTGTCTCAGAAAATCCATGAATACTGGTCACAAGTAGAGGAGGGGGAAAGTATGCTGCTTACAAGGATTAGTACCATTTTAGAGGGAAAAATAAACTCCGTTAAGGACGATGAAAATAACCACGCGGATCTAATATAAAGAATAATAATGCACGTTTGACAGTAAGAAAAGCAACGTTCCCTTTTATTATACAGGTAGGACACCATCAGTGCTTTGCTGTTGTGCAGATTGCATATAAGATAAGGGATTTTAATCAATACTAGGGATGGCCGGAACCATTTCCTGGTGGAACGGATTTTAGGTTTTGAACGCATCCGGTTCTAGAAGATCCGGTTTTGGAACCGGGTTTTCGGATCCAGGTCTGAAATCGGTTCCCAAGATCTGGTTCCGGAACCGTGTTTTCGGATCCATGTCTTCAGCCGGTTCCTAAGATCCGGTTCCGGTGTCGAGTTTTTCGGATTCAGGTCTGAAACAGGTTCCTGAGATCCGGTTCCGGAACCGGTTCTGAATTTAGTATGTATGATGCCTCTTAACTTGTGCAGGACTCCTCCCCCCCAAAAAAAAAACGGTTGGCGGAGGGATCTCAGAAATTTGAAATGGAAATATGGGTCAAAAGTTTGACTCAAAACTGGCAAAAATGAGCAACACTCAACAATAGAAACAATTTTTATTTGAAACTTTTCCTTTTCACACCAACCGCGGTAAATTTTGAAGAACTATTTTAATTTTAGTGTGTACCTTTGACTCTGAAGGAATTTATAATACCGTTAACACGGTTTAAAGGCCTTGGGGACAATTATTCAACCGTGATTTTGACATTTTTAAACAGACCTAATAAAGGAGAGGCTGCATGAAAATTTCGATATAAAGGATGAATTATCCCTACAGATTTTGTGGGATCCTCACAGGCCCGGCATTTTGAAACGGCTGTACCGAGAAAAATGTTTGAAGTACAAATTGTTGGTATATTGATGAGTGCTACTGACGTTTGCCAGTTTTCAGTTAACCCTCCTTTCCATTTAAAATTTCTGAGTGTGCCACCCCTCTTTTCAAGAGAGGGAGATCCTGCAGAAATTTAAACATTTTCAATATATTTTCCCATGGCTATTTGTTATGTTCAATTATTCGTACGGCTGCATAAACGGATTTTCCACTCGGCTATTTCAGGTGTCATGTAATGTAAACATTTCCGTGCAACGCCCTGTGTTACTTTGTCTTTATCTTCTCAAGATGCAACCGCTAAACCCGAGCTGCTCTCAGACTGTGGACAGTGTGCTAGATGAAGTGTTGGAAGCGACAGGCAGGTGGCGGCCGCTTGTCTCATTTGGCTAAACAAACTGGGCAACTGACAAACTCATTGGCTAAACAGGCAAACTGGCAAACTCATTTCGCTAAACACCCACTGGTGGACCATAGTTTATTCTGGGGGCAGAAGCAGGTCTGGGTGGGGAGGGCACGAGCTCGTGGTCCTCTTTGCAGTGTTTTGAAGGTCAACTTTGTGTTTCCTTTACGGGTCTTTGGGAGGGGGGGTTTCGGATCCTGATCTGGTTCTAAAATCCGGTTCCGGAATCGGATTTTCGGATCCAGGCCTGGAACCGATTCCTAAGATCCGGTTCCGTAACCAGGTTTTCGGATCCAGGTCTGGAACTTGTTCTGGAAACCTCATCTCAAAGAACCGGTTTCTCGCGGAGCTGGTTCCGCCGGAACCAGAACTTTGTGGCCATCCCTAATTAATACCGCATGTTAAAGTCACGATTTATCAAATTTAAGCGAGATAATCAGTCTCGGTGCAACGACATTGCGCAAATTTTTCTAAAGATTAGATCGTTGATAATCTAAGTAATTTATGTCTTATTAACGAGGAGCAGAAAGTGCTGAAATTGCGCAAATTTCCGCCGCGACGTTGCCAACAACAGGATTTAAGGAATTGTGTGAAATTTTGCATCGAAATGAAATGTATAAAGCTATTCCTTTATGAGATATATTTTATTGCATTCTAATATTTACAAAGCAACATACTTATTTACAGAAAATTTCATTTTACAGTTTGAATGCTTGAAATTTAAATCCTACAGCTTTTAAAAATGTCATACGTGCCTTCTCATAGTTTCTCTGCGAATTCCTGAACTCAGCATACTTCCTCATGACAAACTCGCTCCTTTTGACTTCTGCTGGTCTTTGGGCCTTTGAAATTCCTTTTAATATGGACGTTATTTTCATGGCAGTTTCCGTTTGGATCTCTAACAAAGCAGAAATCACCGTATGAATATCAGGAGCAGGGAAGTAAAATTGACTATTATAATGTCTGTGAAAAGCTTCTGGTCCATTTGTCGTCCGACGCATCGTGGATGGTATAGACGCATCGTGGATGGTACTATAATTTGGAAATAAGACGGAAAAAGGAACTTTTCTGTTCAAGCAACTACTTCCTATTCTACTTCTTGATGCTGTAAATGAAACTCATTTCAAAGTTAATGGTTATAAATGAAATTATACTTACTCGATATTTTTCTTACACGTGAAAAGAATTATATTAGCTTCATCATCAACAAAGATGAATCTTTCTCCGTCAATTGCTATATCATCCTGCTTCTGAACCATTTGCTGTATAGCCTCTACGGTGTTTCTGGGTAGACGAGGAGTCACCTTTCTTCGATTTTTAGATATTGACCAACACCAATATGACCTCTCTATGACTTACGGTTCCTCAAATAATGCTCCTTAAATCTCTGGAAATCGGCCATTTTTGGCCAATATCATGGGAACGGTAATTCATAGAGAGACGATATTGGTCTTAATCAATACCTAAGAGGATGGTAAACACTTTGGTAGCAATATTAATTGGTGGCCATTGGCCAAACCAGAACTCTTTAAGTTCGTTGAAAACCGCGGCGAGACACAACATTCGACATGCTGCTTTAGAATTCTAACTGCATGTAGGAGGTACACGTAGATATAAGTTGCTGCATCACTCAAGGGGGCGAGCTTTCTTGCCAAGGGGCCCTATTTATCTCTAATACACTGACCACTCATTCTTGTAACAATTTATACGATAATACCTAGGTAATATATAACAAATGTTTCTCACAGCACCTAAGAACAACTAAGACGCAAATGCAAATCTAAGTATCATTTATAGAAAGGTGAAAGGATAGTTATTAAGATATGTGGTAGACACACCTGAAATATGTATACAAGTGCTTGTTTCTGATTGGCCAAAACTGGAAGATATAGACAAATCTTTATTTCTGATTGGTCGAACGTCTGTTCACGATATTTCAAGAGAACTTCTAGAAATATTTATATATATTGTTTATTTTATATATGTTTGTTTTCCTTACAGTATTTCAAAACTATTTGCTTTCAATAACTATATTCTTACAGTTTTAATCTTACAGTTAGATATGATACGGAAAATGAATGACTGGGACACATTCCCCAGTCACCCTCTCTAACGACGCCATTGCACACATATAATATAGATGACTGAAAATGCTATTGTTATCCATTACTTTGTATTTTTTTTTTTTTTTTTGTTAAAACGACTTGCATTTTGGTGACTGTTTTTATTAGTCGATATACTTATGGTAATGATGGCAACGTTGCACAAGATTTTTTTCGCAATTTCCAATTTTGTTGCCTGCTCATTAAGGCTTTATCTGTGTCAACAGATAAGCGTGGGAAAATTTGCGCAATGTCGGTGCACCCATCAGTCTAGCTTCTCACTGAAAAATTTGGTGTTTCTAATAAAGAAGAAACTAGAAGAGTATAAGTAAATATAATGAAGAACGTTAATAAGCGACATTGCACATCGAAAAAGTCTAATCTAATTCAAAAGCATACTAAAATTTTCCCTTTTACCATTATTAGTGGTTTCATAGCTCATCCGTGGCTAAGCGGTTAGCATACGCGCCTTTGGCGTGGGAGGCTGGAGTTCGATTCCCGGCGGGAGCTCATGTGGTTCGGATTCCACGTTACTCAGTATGTCCACGTCTGATATAGCCTCGCTGCAGAAAAGGGACGTCAAAATTAACTTAACCTATCAATGGTTTCTTGTAAGATAACCTTTTTCTTCTTTTGCGTCGGAAACCTCTCAATAGTCTCACCTCGTGATTTAAAGTTTTTCTCGGTTTTACGGTCTATATATTCATTGCCTATGGTTCTAGTTGACCTCATTGCTTTCAAGATTTACCAATAACCATTTCACATTTTTTTTTTTTTTTTTTTGTTCACTACAACACAAAATATTTTCTACATTGTTTTGAGTCATAGAAGATAATATTATGGATAAGAATTCGTTTTTTTAGACATTTGCAGTCTTCCTTTTTTAATAAATTGCATCAAGTGGATCAATATGAAGTCCTAAGGCACGCCACTGTAAGAAATCATGTTTTGCCGCTGTATTGATCTAAGCTTTGGGCTATATCATTCTGAAACCTAACTGTATCTCTCTTTATCCATGCTCGAGTTTATGTATGGATGAATAAATAGCCACGACAAAATAATGTCTTTCGTTATTTGTTTATGATCACAAAAGGAATCAAATATACACATACAATTCTAAGGATATGCATGTGTACATATATTTCTGAGAAAGATTTTCTTTAAGAAAATTACCGATTCTTGGTTGTATAAACTAATTTAGTACCACTATGTTTGCCGTTTCATAAAACCGAGTGGAAAGGTCGCAACTAGGCTAAAAACAATTATAAACATTAGTTGCATGAATACAACTGATATACGATCGGGTAAAATAAAGTAAGTATAAGTAACGATGAACCAATATCGACTAATAACAAAGAAAAATGAGTGAATTTACTTTTTTCTGTATTTGATTCCCTCCAATGTTGACATCGTTGTCCTTTGTAGTCCATTGTTGATATGGACAAAAATATTTCAGTTTTTCTTTCAAATGTACCAATTTAATTTAAACACGATTACCCAAAGCGACATAATAACACTTTTAAGTATGCTAGCATTTTAATGGACACGCTGTATTTGACTTCGTTTTATTATTTATTTCGTCTTTCATCCTGTCTCTCCTTCTGCTGTTTCTCCACTTGACGTAAGATGAAAATTCAGCGAGTACGAGCGCTTGGAATTTTAATATCTTTTCGTGCCTGCAGAAAATATTTTTACAGGTTACTAGATTTTGACATCTAACAGAGAAGAGTGATAGATGTTGTCTTGGGAGGGGCTCGTCCACTCAAGCTGTCAATCCTTCATATGGCTCTGGCGACAGAAAAGAAAGAAAATATAGCACCGAACATAAAATTCAAAACTAAGTAGAATACTTATAAAAAATAAATGAATTTCATATTCTTCTCATTTTATTTATAGGATCATGTTTCAATGTAATTATTCTATACCTTTCGTCGTTGAAGATTTGATCCCTAGTACGTCCAATTTTTGCGATTTCGCGTTTTTGATATAACCTGATGAGAAAGCAATAACCCATATTCTAGTAAACCTTCGTGCGTCACAAGACAACAATTGCTGGGAAACTATTACATGTCGATTGTTGGCAACTTCAAGTGATACCTCGTATGCCAGTGAGTTCAATGTATTCTAGCCATATGTCCTATGATGAGAGAAGCTGTATCAACGTGTTTTTAAAGGACAAAAACACCTTTTAGAAGGTTTGAAATCTTAATATTGTGAATAGATATAGTGACATTTTTGTCGTCTACTGAGAAACTAACAAATTGGACGTACAAAGTATCACGTCTTCAACGACGATTTGGAGTGACGTGTCAAGAGTGATGAAATGTAACTTTAAACACAGATTTATCTCAACATGATTGAGGATGGGAATATTTCTTCAGCGCCTTAAGATATGCAAGAAGTTAAACGTTTCGTATAGTGTCTCGAAGCTGACCAAAGACATTTTAAATTAATTTTGTCCACCAGCTCACATTCTTTGAAATATTAAAATGGGTGACTAACTAAAGTGTGAAGTGAAAATTCTGAGAGAAAAAACTTTTGTCATACTGTAAAGCAGTGGCGTATTTAGGATCATGTTTCGGGTGGGCTTAAGAACCAGTAAGAAACATTTGTGTTGTATGTATAATGCAAAAATATAATAATGAAATTATTTCGAAGGGACTTGAATCCGATAGCCACCCCCCTCTACGAAACTGTTGTAAAGTATAAACATACAGTATATTCCATCTATCACTGCTTGCATGGTGGAGAAATGTAGAACAAAACAAATCGTAGACGTAAGTACAAAATGAAATGAAATCTTTAAGTTTTACGTCCCACCTGTATGCTGGCTAGGCTAAAGGAGACTGCGATGATAAGAAGTGAATGCAATGGTGGAATGAATAAAGTGAGAAGAAACGGACAACCCCGAGAAAAGCTACGCACACGGTAGATCTACAGTAGATAAGGATCAAGAATGATAGGAGGAACATCTGAATAGTTCTAATGATGACGTTCTTGTTTGTTGAAATTTAGCGCTGAACGCTGAAGCGATATGTTACCTGAACACACATTTTAAGGTAGAATCTGAACCACCGTAATATTAAAATAGTACCAATCTCCTACCAGAAATCGAACCAAGGACCACGCGCACTATAATCGCAAGGGACCAGCGGAAAAGCCTGAAATGATAATGTAAAACGTGCACTACTTCTTTACACTTTTGTGTATTTTAGAGATATTAAAATTATAGATTTTCTTAAACCACACACCCACAAGGAAGTTTGGAAAAAGAGAAACTTATAAAAATAAAATTCAATTCTAACAGAAAAAACAGTGTTTGCTCAAAGTAGTCTATGTTAGAAATAACAATATGGCTCGTTGCGTTCAATAGAAAATATCTTCTATTTCTCCCCAAAGACCTTATACGTGAAAAGAAAATCCTATTTCTCAAAGAAAGTGTATACCATATTTCAACTTAGTTCAGTTGTTAATTTCAGAAAAAGCATTCGTTCACATACGCAAACTGAAAGCTCTTTATTTTATTGGAAAAGCTGAAAGGTCAAAGGAAAGAAAAACTTTCATATACTGTATTTAGAAGAGGTTTTTATGAAGTATAATACAAAGGGATAGTGACACTGCTGTTCAGTGACAATGACAAATTTATGTATTGCAATAGAACTATAAAATAGAAAAAATAAATATAAAAACAATAACCAGCATCAATATATTTCCTTTCGTAGCGAACTGCGAAACAAAAGGTTTGAAAGCAATAATTATTTTTTGTGTCTGATTTCCAGGAAAAATAAAAAATCACAAGGAAACAACAGATGAAAATATACTATTGGTCAATATAAGAGAAGAGTAAAATCAACGCACTCGGGTTATTCAGAGTATTCGACTCAGGCGAGGAGATCAAGGAAGAGGCACACACGCACAAACACACATACATACATATACACATAGGCACACAAACACATACACACAACACATAATTTGGCTTGTACTAAAGCAGTGGGCGATGAGGATGAACACAAGAAGATCAAACGCCTTCAGGTTTAAATCAACATCTAAATATCACCAATATGTACAGTAAGTTGAAGAATTTCTTTACCAGTCGTAAAACAAATGTAACTGAAAGCTATCAAGCTCAATCATGGATAATCTCGAGGAACAGACTTAGTTGAAACACTTTACTATTGACTCTTTTGTAAACAAATGTGTTCTGCCACTTCTGCATGTACAAACTAAACTATTCAGTCTCAAATATTTGCAAAATGGAATGCTATGTCATTTGTGGTTAGAGAGTATTTAATAATTTCGTAATTGAGAATGTAGAATCGAGATTTTTGATTTAATCAGTATAATAAGTCAATATTAATGATGGTAAATCACAATCTGATTTCTGTTCATTAACAACTAAATTGTATTATGTATATATTCAAGTAATATCCGTATAATAGAATATAATGTAGCATTTTTCGTAACAGCATAAAGGCAATCAAAGTAATGGTCTACAAGTAATACGTACGTCACTGTTAGGATTGATTGATTGATTATGCTGTTCAACGGAGACATCATTAGCAATGAGCTTGTGTTTGAGTGTTTAAGTAATGTATATTAGCGTTAGAACAATATAATAGATATAATCTACTGCTACTTAACACTGTAATTTTTTTTACAAACAATTTCTTCCGACAGAATAACAACTATAAATTATTATTGGCGAAGACTTATACGTTATACTGCCATGAGAACAACTTTTCTCGATTTTTTTCGAAAACTACGCGTCATAATTTACCCTTAAGCATGCCATTAATTCACCTGGATGTGATCTAGTATTATTTCTCATTTTTTAACAACATTATAGCTGAAACAAAAATTAAAACTTAATCATAACTTTAGGCTATATCTCATTTAAATTTTTTCTTTCAGTTTAACACCCCAAGATTATGCCCTTTAGGCTAACAAGGTACATTCGCGAAATGCCCCTCGGGATTCATGTAAAATTGATTCAAATGCAAAGTTCTCCACGGCCCACTGTGCATTGTACTAATTTTAGCGGTCCATACCGGTAATTTGCATATTTATGGGCCTTCATATATCCAGAATTCAATCATACACTACTATAACGCTCGGACACAAAATTGCTTCTAGTTTCTGTAGATGTAATTGAACATGATATGGCCATATGTGAAACAATTTGGATCAAGTGCTGCTTCTCTGACACATGTTACCCACCCCGGCTGCCATCTTGGATCCACTATATTGGATTCAAATTTCGTGTTTTCGAATGGGAATAGGTGCAAGAGATACATCAAATTCATGTACAATTTTCTGGGAAATTCACTGGTATAGTGAATTTTACCGTAGCTTGTACCATAGAGAATTTAAGCAAGTTTTTATGGTATACCATTAAGAAAAATATTAAATAAATCGAGAATCAGAAACAAACACTGTTGGGAAAAGACATCCCTACCACCCACCTCTAGGAGGTAGAAAGTGCATGACATGTAAATAGTACAAGACGGTCGATATTAGTGTCAACTCCATTGTTTCCGAGGCGACTGATGGGAGTAAAGGCACTTCCTGCGCCGTACTGTAGAAGAAAGACACCCCTAGCACTATACGAGGGTATGGACAAGGAATGGTATGCACAAATAACAAAAAGCGACCGATATTATTGTCGAACACATAATTTTCGGGATCGCTGAGTTCAATGCCGTTTAAGTCCAAAATCAGCTCCCATTGGCATTATCATCATGAGACGAGAGAAATTAAATGTCCTAAATTACCAGAATTTGTGTCAAATCCATAGTTTCTGGGATCGGTAAGATGATTGATGACAGTCCCTATGACATTTAAGCCCAAATTTGAGCAAGAACAGGCACATTAACGGATAGGAGCAACCCTGAATGCTCATCCTTATATATTCTACGCAGATCTTTAGTGTCTGACAGGACAACACCAAAGGCATTGCCTGTTCATATATATATATATATATATATATATATATATATATATATATATATATATATATATATATATATGTATGTATGTATGTATGTATATGTATATATACTGTATATTCACATACACCTTCTGCAGGATAATGCACTTAAGCCAAGCCGATGCACAGTGCCTGGTATTATTGTGGTGGAGTACGAACATCCCCCTAGACAGCATTTCTAATCGCTTTTGATGAATTGCTGGTTTCAGTTTGTCTTACAGGATCGCACAATAACTTGCAATAGCTACAGTTTCTTCATATCTGTGGAACTCTCCCAGAATCAGTTCCTTCACGTTCAAAAACAGCGTTAGCATAATTTTTTATAGGACGATTGTTGTTTAAATTTCTTGCGTAATGGAGACGATGTATGTTCCCATTCCTGGCTTTACCGTTTACGAGTACTCTCGGGTTTATGGATGTAGACCCATGTTTCGTTACTTATCACGATTTGTTCCAATATTGGGAATGATTTTAGATAGCAATATAGGTACTGGAGAATCATTGTGGCGCATTGCTGCTGGTGCTCAGCTATGATTTCCTTGAATATCAATCATGAAGAAACTTTATGGTATCCTTCTTCATCATGCACTATTACTCATATGTATGTTGATCTAAAACTGATCACCAAGAGTTTCTCCTCTTGTGCTATTGTGATTCTTTGATCCTTCCTGATGAGGAAATCCAGCCGTTGGACATTTTCTGTGAAGACTATCTTTACGCGTTCAGTTCAACCTTGGTCCTTTACACTTATGCGTTTCGCTTTAAAGCGATCTCCCCGCTAATATATCCCTAACTGAGTCATGGTGTTTACTCCATACAAAGGTACGAGCTGACAGTAGATTTCTGCAAATGTGACTCCCTCCGACCACAGAGATAGTACGGTGTGCTGTTCCTCGATGGCGCATTCTTAGAGTAATTTGTCCATACATGTGACCTTTTTGATTCGTAACATTCGACTGAGTATTGCAGTAATTGACTCTCTTACTGCACTTCCACGTCATTGCAGATATACACGTGGTGACGTCAGACATGTTCAGTCTTTGTTTATTTCTGTGAAAACACAATATTGCATTTAGTTTTTTATTTATCATCCAGAATATATATATATATATATATATATATATATATATATATATATATATATATATATATATATATATATATATATATATATATATATAACTTGGAACACATATGACTTATAATCTTAAAAAAGGTGAGTGAAAGACCCATAGGGTTCCTAGCGTTGGGGTTGGAAAAAATGACACAAAAATAATCGAATATTAGTGTCGAATCTGAGATAAATAGCAACACTTCCGATGCTCTTTAAATCTAAGTTTGGCTTCCATCGGCATGAAGGATGATAATGGATAAAAATGTCAAAAATGATCTAGATTATTGTCAAATCCATAGGTTTTGGGGTTGGGGAAACTACTGACTCGTTTAAAATAACTTTTGGAACATAGTACACACCTCAAGGTGGGTTTCTAGACTTCCAAGCTATTTTTTGCATAATTGTCGGAGTTTTCTAGAAGGCTTTATCCAACCGTCCTCAACAGATATCAGAACAAAAATGAAAAAAGATATCGAGATACGGTTTTTGGGAAACAATTCAGTGTCTCGAGAATAGGCTTCACCTTCTCCGTTAACTCTCCATTCAAACCGAAAATGTTTCAAATTGAAGACTTTTTTGGCAAAAACCCATTAAGTCCAAAAAGTGAAAGTGAAGAAGAGATAGCTTCACAAGTGTTTCTCTTTATGCGATTTTCTTCAAACTTGGCACATATATACTAGATCGAAAATAAATCGACATATATTTTTTGTTCCTTTCGAAAAATAGGTTAAGAGGGAAAAGGGACCCTTTTCAAAATAGGGGCAATGGCCCCCTTCGAAATGACAAAGGACTCCGCACAATCCTTATGGAAATTGGAATTCGTTGGAATTGCTTAAAGCCGTGTTATGTTGTAGATATGGTATTCCTGAGAAAAGCTCTCAATGGGAACAACCAGAAATCACTGAAGGTTTGGCCACTACAGGGCCACCTTTTTGAAAACAGCCGAAGATAGTGATATTCTGGATTTCAATGAAAATGACTGAAACTGTGATATGTTATAGATATTCTGATCTTGAGAAAAAAGTCTCAACAGGCACAACCACCAATCACTAACCGTTTGGCTACTAGAGGGTCGCTTTTTTGAAAACAGAAGGTAACGGTATCTGGATTTCGGTGGAATTGACTG
Source organism: Thermobia domestica (assembly GCF_964235325.1). Classification (NCBI taxonomy): domain Eukaryota; kingdom Metazoa; phylum Arthropoda; class Insecta; order Zygentoma; family Lepismatidae; genus Thermobia; species Thermobia domestica. The sequence continues at coordinate 243,100,804 of NC_137456.1, read as the reverse complement.
AAACCGTGATATGTTTATATGTTGTGACTCTGAGGAAAAGTCTTAATGGGCACAACTACCACTCACTGACGATTTGGCCACTACAAGGTACTTTTATGAAAGTAACCGAAGACAGCGATGTTCTGGATTTCGATGAAAATGACAGAAACTATGATATGTTTTAGATATTGTGATCCTGAGAAATGTTCTTAATGGGCACAACCACAAATCACTGACCGCTTGGCCACCACAGGGCTAAATTTCTGAAAACAACAGAAGGTAACGTTATTCTGGATTTCGGTGAAATTGCTTGAAACCGTTATATGTTATAGATATTGTGATCCTGAGAAAAGTTCTGAAGAATCACAACCATCTATCACTGATCGTTTGGTCACTATAGGGCCATTTTTAAAACGAGTAGGAGATAACGTTTTTCTGGACTTTGGTGTAATTGCTTTAAACTGTGATATGTTGTAGATATTGTGATCCTGATAAAAATCTTAATGGACACAAATACCAATCAGTGACCATTTGGCAACTACGGGGCGACATTGTTTAAAACATCAGAATGTAAGGATAATTTGAAATGTCGATAGAATTGTATGAAACCCTGAAAAGTCCGATCCCACAATCCGGAAAAAGGGATGGGAAGCGTAGCGGCCAACCATTTAAGCACTGACAACTTTAAGATGTTCAACTTGCGGAACAAAGGAAAACCGTGGAAAGCCCTAGACAATTTTTCTCAGGATCACGACATCTACAACATATTAAAGTTTCGTTCATTTACACCGAAATAAAAAATATCGTTATACCCGGCTTATTTAAAAAATCTGGACCTCTAGTGACCAAACGTTCAAAGTTCGATGATTGTGTCTATTAAGACTTTTTCTCATGATGAGAATATCTTCAACATATCTTAGTTTTAGTCAATCTTATCGAAATCCAGAACAGCGTTATACTCGACTGTTTTCAAGAAAGAAGCCCTGTAGTGACCAAGCACTTAGTGATTTGTGATTGTGTCCATTGAGTCTTTTTCTCAGGATGACAATATTTACAAAATATTATGGTTTCGGTCATTTTCACCGAAATCCAGAATATCACTATCTTCGTGTCGGCTGCTTTTAAAAAGGTGGCATCGTAGTGGCCAAACGGTCAGTAATTAGTGGTTGTGCCCATTAAGAACTTTTCTCAGGATCACAATATCTAAAACATATCATAGTTTCAGTCATTTTCACCGAAATCCAGGACATCACTATTTTCGTTTACTTTCATAAGAGTGTCCTTATAGTGGCCAAACTGTCAGTGAGTGGTAGTTGTACCCATTAATACTTTTCCTCAGGGTCACAACATATAAATATATCACGGTTTCAGTCAATTCCACCGAAATATAGAATACCGTTACCTTCTGTTTCCAAGAAAAAAAAACGACACTCTAGTGGCCAAACGGTCAGTGATTGGTGGTTGTGCCTGTTGAGACTTTTTCTCAAGATCATAACATCTATATCATATCACAGTTTCAGTCATTTTCATTGAAATCCAGAATATCACTATCTTCGTCTGTTTTCAAAAAAGGGCCCTGCAGTGGCCAAACGGTCAGTGATTTGTGGTTGTGCCCACTGAGTGTTTTTCTGAGGAATACCATATCTACAACATAACACGGCTTTAAGCAATTTCACCGAATTCCAATTTCCATAAGGATTGTGCGGAGTCCTCTGTCATTTCGAAGGGGGGCATTCCCCTGCAACCCTTTTTTCGCAAAACGGACAAAACCCGTATTTCCTACTTTGAGGTCATCTTTAGAGTTTCGTTTTCTTAAAGTGGCCCTTTTAATCAAGGTGACCCTTCTTAGAAAAGGGACCCTTCTTCCCTCTTAGCCTATTCTTCGAAAGAAACAAAAATACATGTCGATTTATTTTCGGTCTAGCATATATGTGCCAAGTTTGAAAAAAATCGCAACGAAACTCGCTTGTTATCATTTCATTTTGATTAGAAGTTATATTGTAGGGAAGTATAGTGTTCAAATTCTACACTGTAAAAAATCGTTGTGCTATTTCAACGACATGCCTATGTGTTAACACGTGTGTGTTAAAATATAACATAAACAAGTGGTTAGAAGAACTCACTCTCGATTTGGAGTTGTCTGTCAAATGCCGGTAGTTGAAATGACACACAGGATGTGTGTTAAATTAACACAAATGTAGAATCTTCAGTGTTGTTTTCTGCGTGATTGCCAAATATGTTGAGCATCTAATTATAAAGGCTTATGAATTGAAGCTACAGACAAACACAGTAAAAAGAAATACTTAAAGAAATCCAGGTATACGTAAAATTTCAAAATGCAAACCGCGCGATGTGTTTTCAATTGTTTTACATAATGTTTCTGAAGAAACCCTAACAGCATAGGATGTGCTAGGCGTGTGCCATTTAGGTGTTCTAAATTCATCTCCCACATTTGATGCATTTATTGCTTCTTTTTCTAAGCGATTGTGTACTAGAAGCAACAAACGCATCAACTTTATTAGATGGCGACTGTCGCCGATCATTTCAAAGTGAATATGGAAGAACTATAAAATAAAGTAAATAGACAGTCGTCATTTTGTTATAAAATTAGGTCTACATGGCGAGCAAATTTAATCTTATCCCGAACGGTTATCGTCGAATATACGCGGCTTAAAGGAACACTCTGATTAGCCAAACTCAAAAGACCTCACCAATTTATCCCTCTACAAGTGACGTTTTCTTCATCGCCTCCGTGGCCAAGTCCTGTTCCGGCTTTGTATTGTTGTTACCTTGTCTTCGCTCTGTGCAACAAACCTTGGCGCTGTTTAATTTCAGCGTTGCCTTATTTAACAATCACCTTTGCTATTATTATTTTTTTCTGTCTGTTATTGTGACTGAATTGGTTTTGAATGAATCATGTCGTTAAAAAGGGTAAATACCTTAAAATATGATTTTGGTAATGTTTCACAACGATCAAGTACATTGAATTTGCACCAGTGGCTTAGTGATAATTTCAAGTTCTCTATGATGTCCTAAGCATAGAAATATATGTTTATCGTAAGTTGTTGTATGTGAAATTTCGTACGGAAAACCTATGTGAAAATGTTTTGCGTACCTCTGGTGGAACTGTGTATTATACTGATACAGATGGCAAACATGCAATTCCAGTTTCATGGGCTGATGTTCAAATTATTACTGTTAAGTTGTTATGTACTCCAATGGAACTTGCAGATTTATAAATTAGGAAAGTTCTCGGTGAATACGGTGTTATATTTAACATCTCTGATGAATTGTATTCTGTAGATCATGTGTATCCAATAAGAACGGGACGTAAGCTAATACGCATGGAAGTTAAAAAGCCTATTCCATCTTTTGTACTTATACAAGGGCAAAAGTTTTGTGTAACATATCCAAATCATATACGGACTTGTCTCAGGTGCAATGGGGCACATATGTATTCGAATTGCCCGCTACGAGTTCCTAGTGATCCTAACAGTTATGCTGGAAAAGTAGCTCCTACAATTAGACATAGTGACCCTTCAGCATCTCTTATGCCTAAATTTGATAGCATGCCCGTTATCTCTTGCAACAGGAATAAAACATCAAATACAGTTTCGTGCCCATCTGATCCTAGTATGCCTACTTTTGACGAAAAAAAATTCCCACAACTTTTAAATATTAAATAACACAAATTCTGTGTGCGAACTAAACAGTGTGATTCTCGTTCTTCAGTAGTTGAAATAAATACATCTAGTGGCACTATTACTGAGAAGTCAGATTTCTGTGATCATGATTCTCAGTTGCCGTTGTCTCCAGTACAACAGACACACATATCAGCGGATGTCCCTCCATCTCATTCTACCAATGAAGTGGAGAATGTACCTGATGAGCGAGAAATTTCTTCTGATAAATTGAATTTTACAGAGAGTACCGGTAATGGTCAGGTTTGCAACTTGCCTGGTTCAGAAGAGCAAGATAGCTTGTCTGATAAAAGTGATCACAGTATATCTTCTCATTCTAGTGACATACACGTTGATTCTTCTATCACAGACTTCAATGAAATTACCGAAGAAACTTGTACTTGTAGTAAACGTACCAAACGAAACAAAATGAGTCAAAAACTGTTCAAAAAGATCTGAAACTGACACAAATATGTCTAGTATGCCTACAAGAAGCGCTGTTATGATGTGATTATTTCTCTTGTACATTATATTTTTAATTAGTTAAGCAAGCTATATTCAACTAGATTAGTTCCTCTTTTATTAATTAGGTCAGGTTTACTTTATGATACTTCTGTGTGCTAAGCTTTATCAAATTCATTTTTACGTTAACTACTGTGCTGTTTTTGTTAGGTCAGGTTTACTTTATGATACTTAACTACCGTGCTGATTTTATTACGTTAGGTTTACTTTATGATACTTTTATGTTCTAAGTTTTCTCAAATTCATTTTTACGTTAACTACTATGCTGTTTCTGCTATTTTCTTTGAAGAACTGTATTCTTCCTCAGTGGTCATTGTATTTCCTTGCCAATGTGATGTTGCTTAAAATAGCTACAATTAACATTAATAATATACAAAGTCCCCGGAAGCAATTAGCACTCTGTGATTTTCTACGAAATGAAGGATTTGATGTTGCTCTTTTACAGGAAGTTGGTATCGCGGAACTAAATTTAAGTCCATCATACATAGTTGAAAATAATTTTGACAATAGTGGCACAGGTACAGCAATTGCTTTCAGACCTTCAACAAGTTTTTCTTCTCCTGTGTATCATCCGTCTGCTCGCATCTTAAGTGGCAAATTAGGGATGTTGTCAACCTTTATGCACCGAGTGGCTCGCAAGCTAGAATCCAGCGAAATTCCTTCTTTTCACAGGATGTAGCTCTCACACTAGGACCCAATGTTGACAAATTAATTATGGCAGGTGATTATAATTGTGTTTTAAGACCTGAAGATCAAACTCCCAGCTTTAATTTCAGTCATGCTCTCCAGGAATTAGTTACTGGACTTCATTTACAAGATACATGGATATGTCTGAGGCCACAGGCACGTGATTATACTTACTGATCATATCAAAGTGCATCACGCCTTGATCGTATATATGTCTCCCCACCATTGGTGCCATGTATTAAAAAGTTGAAATTGTTCCTACTTCCTTTTCTGATCACTGTGCTTATATTGTAACTTTTTCTTTAACTCATCTAAATGCTGAACGAGGTAGGGGTTACTGGCAATTAAATTCTTCGTTATTGGAAGATGATCATTTTTGTGCTGAGTTTCAATCGAAGTGGCAATATTGGATTAGGCAAAGAAAATATTTTCCTACTCTTAGTGAGTGGTGGCATAGTTACTTCAAACAACGGTTTACTAGTTTCTGCCGCTGGTACTCCTCTGAAAAATCCAGAGATTTTCGCAATTTGCTTTACTTTTATAACTGCTGCTGTTTCTGACTTGTCCATGTTACCTCAGGTTAAACGTTATCAAGCATTGCTTCTAAATTTGAATCGTCGACGTATAGCTGGAATCAAGATTAGAAGCAAGGTCCCCTTAGTAGATTATGATGAAGAACCATCATTATATCATGTACTTCGTGAGATGAAACGAGGCCAAGGCAAGTGGATCCATCACACCCGTGATGAGGAAGGACAACTTCATGAAGATATTGCATTCATTAAAAATGTATTTCTGTCGTATTACCACAACCTATATAGTTTTTCTGAAGTTCTTAACATGCCTGAGGAGTCTTTTCCACCACTCTCTTGTGTTCTTGAAAATACAGCAAAACAATTTCTTGTGTGCCCATTCACTATTGATGATGTACGACAGGCAGTTATGACAGCACCTAAAAGGAAATCTCCAGGACTAGATGGAATACCTGGAGAATGGTATGTTAAATTTCTTCCTCTCATCGGTGAAACACTAACTGCTCTTGTTAACGAATATTTCAGTGATAATGCACAAATTCTATATCGCACTCCTGGTGTTACAGTGTTTATACCTAAACAAGCACATCCTATAAATGTTAATCACTATCGACCGATAACTCTTCTCAATTGCGATTACAAATTGCTTACTCGTTGTTTGAACAATAGACTCCTACCATATATTGATATTCTTGCTGGACCATTTCAGTATGCACGAGGAGGTGAAAAGAAAATTTACTATGTGCTACAAACTGTACGTGACGTTATTGCAAATTACCAGTCTCAAAATACTAGTCATGCTTTGCTAGCCTTAGATTTCAACCAGGCATTTGATCGTGTAAATCACAATTATTTGTGGTCTTTGTTGCAACACATGGGAGTCGAAGATTTATTTATTCGTTGGATTCGAGTTTTGTATGATGCAGCACAATCAAAACTAAAAGTCAATGGGCTTCTGACAACTACTATTGCTATAAAACGTAGTGTCAGGCAAGGCTGTCCATTAAGTATGACTCTATTTATAATTTCTATATGCCCTTTACTATACAACATCAATCAACGTATACAAGGTCTTCGTGTCTGTACTGTTCCTATGGAAGTGTGCAGTTTTGCAGATGACGTAAATGTGTTTTTGAGAGACCCACAGGATTTAGAACTTGTTGAAGACTGTGTTAATAAATATTCTGAATATTCAGGTGCACTTCTTAATCGAGTAAAGACTAAACTCATGCCCTTAGGAAATGGTTCTACAAATTCATATGACCATTTTCAGAAAGTAGTGCCGGTTATGAAAATATTGGGCATTTATTTTTCCCGCAACTTGCATGACAGCATAGCAAAAAATTTTGAAGATGTTTTTCTGAGGGTGAGATCTGTTTTACATCAACACCAATAACGTCAACTTTCGTTGACATCTCGTGCATATTTTGTGAATACATATGCCTTTTCCAAGTTGTGGTATATTTGTCAAATTTTTCCAATGCCTAAACCTTATATTCACAAATTTACAAGTATAGGTAACTGGTTTTTGTGGGCAGGTATGATTTTTCGAATACGCTATCCAGCTACATGTTTGCATATCATGAAGGAGGATTGAACTTGATACATGTTGAAAGTAAAATGAAAGCTTTATTTTACCACAGAGGATTCCAAAACATTCAAGACATTGGAGATCAACTCAGCACTACATTACTTTCATCTCTCGTCGCTACCAATGATAAAACATTACCAGTGTCTTTGCCTCTCATTCCTCCCGAATTTTGGTATTTTACAGACGTTCTATGTACTTATTTTTATTTGTCTGCCAGTGGCGCCCAAAATCTACCTCAAAGTGTGAAACTTCTTTATACGCTGCTTTTACAACAACAAAATAGCCGCTGTCATCACATAATCTTCACATTACCAAATGCGAATTGGAAACAAATCTGGAGGAACATTTCCTTCAATTTTATATCAACTTCAGCTCGTTCGTTATGGTACAGGGTTGTTAATAACATCATAGACACTAAGGCAAAACGACATCGTCTCCAGATTACTGACGACAATCGATGTGATCTCTGTGGAAAAGGGGATACGGCCAAAATCTCGCGGCCGAAACATCGCCGCCCAAAATCTCGCCGGCCAAAACCTCGCGGGACAAAATCTCGCCGGGCCAAAACGTCGCCGCCCAAAACCTCGCGGGACAAAATCTCGCCGGGCCAGAACCTCGCGTGGCCAAAACCGCGCCACCCAAAACATCGCGTGGCCAAAACCTCGCCGCGAATGAAACTTTTATTTAAAATTTACCCAATGAGTTTCTTAATATGCAATTCCATATTACAAATAATAATAATAATAATAGTAATAATAATAATAATAAGAAGAAGAATAAGAAGAAGATATAAAACATCGTGTGCGTGGGCTTTCTCGGGTTATTCCCGTTTCCTCCCACTTTCTTTATTTGATCATTTCCTTCATCCTGGTCATCTACGTTTCCTTTAACCTACAGGACATAATCAAGGGACGTCGTAAAAACTCATTTATTATTTCATACTTTCATAAATATTATTAGATTTTTGTTAAAATTTTAAGTTTTTGGATGTTCTAAAGTTCACGAAACTAACCCCGTTAGTTGTTATTACTTTCCTTATGCAGACTTTCTTTCCCTATATCCAGTTTTAAAACATCCTGTCGCCCTACCTTCACATTGAAATCCTCTAATACAGATATAGGATTTTCATATGGTATCGCGGGACTTGGTCAAATACCTTTGATACTTCTTCTGAAACAGCGTCTTTTATACCGTCATCCTTATCGTCTGTTGGAACATTCACATTTTGGTCAGGCGATAGTTTGGGTATGGCGATATTTTGGAGCGCGAGATTTTGGAAGACGTGGTTTTGGCAAGGCGAGATTTTGGCCCGCGACGTTTTGGGCGGCGAGATTTTGGCCAGGCGGGGTTTTGGCCCGGTGAGTTTTGTCCCGCGAAGTTTTGGGCGGCGAGGTTTTGGCCAGGCGAGGTTTCGGCCCGGCGAGATTTTGGACCGCGAGGTTTTGGGAGGCGAGGATTTGGCCAGGCGAGGTTTTGGTCCGCGAGGTTGTCGTCGCGAGGTTCTGGCCGCGAGGTTTTGTACCCAAACCGTGGAAAAGTAGATACGTTGGAACATCGTCTCACGCTCTGCAACAGATCAACAACGATTTGGGAAATTGTTGACAAAATTGTTTTTAATTGTTGACAAAAAAATCGCGTGAAAACTTTTTCCCCATGTTAAGTCTATGTAAGCGTTTTTCGGTGATTATTCCTCGATGGTACATCGGATTTTTGATTTCGACCTATGTTGTCACTCAGCACGATATTGTAAAATGATTCAATACCTGTGTAAAATCAGCTTCGACTTTGTTACTGTCCAGCTGCTTCTGTTACCTGATTTCAAGTATTTTCCAAAACAGAAACATCATTCTGTCATTTGGCTGAGTGCGAACACAATTGAATTTATTCTTTCTCCTTGTTCTCCTGAAGCACGTCACACGTACAAGGACTTCCTGTGTTTCCGCCAAGAAAGAAAATATCATTTGCTAATTATCTGAATTATCTCTTCTATGGTCAATCTTTATAATTTTTATATTACATATTCTGTACTGAGAATGTAATTATAACTGTCAATTATGTAACTTTATTATTGTAATTTGACAATAATGTAAATAATGAGTGAATAATAATAAAAAACGGTATTAAAAAAAGTCGGAAGAGCACGCGGCTAGTAATTGAAAGGTCGGCGGTTCGTGCCCGCTGCCACTGGTGTACATTTTTTTTACTTGTTTAAAGTGTTTTTTTAAACTCAGCATAATGTAAACACATTATGTATATAGGCGATTTAACATATTTTGGGGGAGTAATTTTGTGGTTCATTAACGCTTACGGCACGGCTCAACACCGGTTGTGTGTTAAAGACGTAACACACCTCCTGTGTTAACGCCAACACCGCGGGGTATGTGTTGAACTAACACCGCATAGTGGTAGTCACGCTGGAAGTACTGCCCTGTGTTAAAATTGAGTTGAATTAACACAACCATTTTTTACTGGGTATGTTAAAAGTAGAGTACCTGATGGATTTTTATTATTACACTTTCATTCAAATGTGTATCCAAAGGAAGAAAGGGATTAAATTTGTTTTCAAGAAAGGGCATTTCAGCTGCTCTACCTAGGTATTAGTAAACTGAGGTTGGTATTCTGCCACATGCAAGAATATAATTAACTAGGAATGCAATGGATGTACCCGATTGCAATGAAATGAGCTGAGCGAGCTTAAACTACGTAATCATTCCTGGCCATTATGCAATAATAAATGCCATTTTTAATTGTTGACAAAAAAATCGCGTGAAAACTTTTTCCCCATGTTAAGTCTATGTAAGCGTTTTTCGGTGATTATTCCTCGATGGTACATCGGATTTTTGATTTCGACCTATGTTGTCACTCAGCACGACATACTCTATCAGCGTGCTAAGTTTTCTTGAGATCGGCCAAACGGTCTAGGAGGAAGCGTTTTTCGGTCATTATTCCTCGATGGTACATCGGATTTTTGATTTCGACCTATGTTGTCACTCAGCACGACATACTCTATCAGCGTGCTAAGTTTGGTTGAGATCGGCCAAACGGTCTAGGAGGAGTTCGCGGACAACCAAACGGCTAACCCGAGTATAAGAGCTTCGCTTCGCTCAGCTCAATCAAAGATACCTCCTTTTCTTGCATTTGAAAACTTTGTTTGCGTCTTCTTGTGTCTATATAGAACTGATACAACTTCACATTTATTTATTCATTAACAAATATGTAGAAACAAGTAGCGGGGTCAACTTACCCAAAATATTGGGCCTATTTGTTTCTAAAGGCTCCATTTTATGTCGCTGCGTTCTATAGTCTATTTCCTAGTCTATCCTATCCACAGTGAATAGAATATATGTCTAGATATAAGTTTTCTGACCTCAGTCAATACTTTTTACTGCAATATTTGCAAGTAAACCAAGGATATGCTGAAAGAAATAACTACATGATATGCTGAAAGTTCCGTTACTTGCAGTGGCGGCTGTTGGACGTTAAAAGTAGGGGGACTAGACAAGATCTGAATATTTGCATATAAATGTTAGTTTTCCTGCTTGTTTCTAATATTTTGTTTGACGAAAGATTGTATAACTAATACGATACTATCTTTTTCAGTTAAAATACCGTATATAGATATTTCATATTTATTAGGTAAATTGACAAGAGCAAGAGCAACGCCAGTAGATAGTAGCCCTTTGTACTCTTAAACAACAAAAGTGTAGGAAGAGATTTGATTCCTTGCTCATGAACATCTTAAAATTCTGTCTCTAAAACTGTGTGATCAGATTATTGAATAACAAATTTGCAAAACAAATAAATAGAAAGGATAATGTTAATCATAGTAATAAATAATGATGCTTGTTTTGCAAAAGTCATATTAGGGATAAATGAACAGGGATTAATGAACAACTTAATTTTTAATTCAACACATGTTATTAAATATGTTATTAGTCTTAGAAAATGAAAGACAGTAAATACTACAAGCATATTCTACGACATTTAAAGAAACATGTTAACATTTGCTTTTGCAACTTCCTGAAACATGTTCTTTCACATTAGGTGAAGTTTTTCACTTTCTTGGAGCACATCAAAACACGACAATACTTAGAATCACTCGATACCAGAGATGTTCACCCTTGCGAGGGTGGCCCTCTCGAGGGCATCCTCACCCTCAAATTCCCTCGCCCACAGTGACGCGAGGGCGAGGACAGGTTTTGGCCGCGAGGGCGAGGGTGCGCGAGAGCGAGGACAAGCTTCGATGGCAAGGGTGAGGGTGCGCGAGGGCGAGGACAAGTTTTGTCCGCGAGGGCAAGGGTGCGCGAGGGCGAGGACAAGCTTCGACGGCGAGGGCGAGGGTGCGCGAGGGCGAGGACAAGCTTCGATGGCGAGGGTGAGGGTGCGCGAGGGCGAGGAAAAGCTTCGACGAAGAGGGCGATGGTGCGCGAGGGCGAGGAGAAGTTTCGGCAGCGAGGGCGAGGACAAGTTTCGGCAGCGAGGGTGAGGATGCGCGAGGGCGAGGACAAGCTTCGATGGCGGGGGTGAGGGTGCGCGAGGGCGAGGAAAAGCTTCGACGAAGAGGGCGAGGGTGAACGAGGGTGAGGGCCAAGTGTTACTGCGAGAGCGAGGGTGCATGATTGCTAGAGACAACTTCCTTCAGGAGAACGAGGGCACGCGAGGGAGGAGGACAAGCTTCCTTAAAAGCAACTGTTTTGGAGTTTGCTGTTTGACGTCTTTTGGAGAGAGGCAAAATTTAAAATATCCTCTGCCATGTCCCCTAGATGAAAAGTTAGTGTCATAGCAAGGTTATACATTAATCGTATTTTTCCTTTCAATTAATTGCAGTAGACAATTTCTCGTGTGTACGTACATAATTATTAAAAATATTAATGCAAATAAGAATAATATTTGATTTTTCCCATGAAAGTTTCCGGGTAGAAATAGCGCTACATTAAGAAGTAAGTGTGCCTCATTGTTGCCCTCCCTGTGCTGGAGACGTTTTAGATAAGAAGTGTCTACTACACTGTCATGTTTAAAGAGTGTTGGTAGACAGACAGACAGTCACTCACGTCATTCAGCTGTAAATGACAAGAGCGCTGATATCTGAACAAACACAATCAATGAGAGAACCATCAGAATGCAGTAGATCAGATGGAAAAAGACTTGATGGAATGACTTTGATTCATAGATGGCCATTTTGCTCTGGACTCTCTCGGACTCGGGCTCATTTTTTTCAACTGGGCTCTCGCTCATTTATTCCTTTGGGAATCGTGCTCGGGCTCACTTCCCTCAGTTGGACTCGCGCTGACTTATTTCATTAGCGCTCGGGGTATCGCTTAATTATTGAACCCAAGAACGGTCGAGCGCGAATGCCGAGCTAGCGAGCGTTGGGCTCGTGAGTTTGGATGCCCATGAAATGGGCTGATTAATAGCATACATCCTCCTCCAATGTCCACCACTGATGAAGTTGTTATAATTAATCGGAATTTTTAACTTTTCATAGTTTTGTGACAGCCCAAACTATTATCTGAATCGATATTTGTTAAAACAATGTCAGTCACAATTGTATCGATTTTCATTGTTTCTGCTTTTATAATCTACGTGGGTAGAGCTATCATTTAGTTACAAAATAAATAATATGTTTTTTCTTGTCCTTAAATAGAAATATCTGACACGTTAATACTGAAATTTTGTTAAAATAGCTTCTTTAACAAAATAAATTTAATAAGTTCCACAACACATAAGTTGTTTATGCAGCCGAAATTTGCAACTGTTGACTGATTGCCGTTTAGCGTCCTCTTTCGTCGGCGAGGCTATGAGAAGTGGACCTATAGGTTTAACGCGGAATTCGATCCACTGTCGTTCGATGTTCTCCCACTCGGAATTGTCCCCAGGACCCCATGCACCAAAGGTTCGCGTGCAAGCCAGTGAGATAGGGTTTGTATGTTGTGTTGTTCAATGATTTTTATTAGGAATGAAATACGTTACAGGATGATATACTGATTGTAAATATTATAGTGCAAGTATTGAACGATTGTGTGGTAAAAGGAGAAATATAAATTTGGACAAATTAAAAAACAGGCCTGAAAAAACTGTAGGATATATGAAACATATAAAACTCAGGAAAAGCCACTTCAGCAAAACGAGCAGGATTTTGTTGTGGGTAAACAGTTTAATCATATTATTATTAATTTCGCACAAATGTGCCATACATCATAGCATGGGCGGCGATTAGGGGGGCAAAGAGGGACAGTTACCCCCCACTCTTTAGAAATGACCCATTAATGTCGCTATATAGTTTCATTTGGAAATATAAAGTTTTTGTATGTATTAAGGTTCATAGAATGAAAATGGTGCCATAAAATATTTGCCTTTCCGTGAGTACGTATTAGTTGTCTTTCAGTGCAGTTAAGAAAGCTACTAGGAGTTGCGTTTTAATTGCCACGAAAAATGGCTCAAAAATTAACCTATCCGAGTGTACTTTCATATTCATTTCTTCTTACAAGGGCTATTTCTTTCATATGTTAGTCAGCCGCTTTGGAACTAATTGAGATAACATTTCGCAGAAAAAGAAGTTCTTCATAAGCAGTGTTTCTTTCAGAAACAATGTTCTGGGGGGGGGCACACTTAGTATCCCGGGGCGGCACTGCAGGTACTATTCTATTCATTATTATATTATAGACGTATTATTTTGGTCTCCTTCGGGGGGAGGCTCTCAGAGCTTCGGGGGGCAATGCCCCCCAAAAAAACATGTCTGGAAGAAACACTCTTCAGACTGTTGACAAATGATGTAAACGTCACTATCGACCGAGATCTCCATTGTAACAGTTGTTCCATTTTAGGTGTTCCACAGTAAGTTATACGATGATATGTTTAGTTTCCTTTCTTTAGGATGTATGTTAAGCAAGGGCGGATCCAGGACGGACTTCTGGTGGGGTTGGTGGGTTGTAATACTGCTACTTAGAGCTAGTTTTAAGAGCTCCAAACTCTGGGATGCGTTTTATTTGTATATATAAAATAAAGAAGTTTCCTCTTCTGCGGGGGAGCGATCGCCCCGATCGCCCCCTGGATCCGCCACTGACGATAAGGAAATAATTCAACAAATAGGTTGAATAATGGATGCTCTGATCCTCACGAAGGAGGCCCTCTCGAGGCCTCCTCACCCTCAATTACCCTCGCCCTTAATGATATGAGGGCGAGGGTGCGCGAGGGCGAGGAAAAGTTTTGAGCACGAAGGCGAGGGCGAACATGGATAATGGACAACACCTATCGCGAGGGCGAGGGTGCGCGAGGGCGAGGACAAGCTTCGATGGTGAGGGTGAGGGTGCGCGAGGGCGAGGACAAGCTTCGATGGTGAGGGTGAGGGTGCGCGAGGGCGAGGAAAATCTTCGACGAAAAGGGCGAGGGTGTGCGAGGACGAGGAGAAGCTTCGACAGCGAGGGCGAGGACAAGCTTCGATGGCGAGGGTGAGGGTGCGAAAGGGCGAGGACAAGCTTCGATGGCGAGGGTGAGGGTGCGCGAGGGCGAGGACAAGTTTCGACAGCGAGGGTGAGGGCGCGCGAGGGCGATGGACAATTCCATTCGCGAGGGCGAGGGTGAATGAGGGCGAGGGCCAACTGCTACTGCGAGGGCGAGGGTGAGTGAGGTCGAAGTAAAATGAACATCTATGCTCGATACTAAAGTTATACAAAATAACACTAAAACCTAGAATTATGTTGAATTCACTAAATTTAATTGTATATACATAGATAGAAGTTGTTTCTTATTATGCTTTTTTAAACTTTACTTTAGAAAGAAGAAAAGACATTTTAGGAACTGTCAATTTTTGTGCAATTAAAAAATAACTTGTGAAAGACTTTTCTTTTTCTTTCGCGAAATGCTCTCTGAATTAGTTTCAAAGTGGCTGACTAATATATCGAGCCCTTGTAAGAAGTTAAAGTATGCTGAAATTGTTGTGCTTGAATAGGTTAATTTTGGAGTTATTTTCTGTGGCAATTAAAATGCAATTCCTGTACTTTTCTTTACTCCACGGGAAGACAACCAATACATACTCACGAAACGGCAAATATATGGCATCATTTTTTCTATGAACCAGTAAATACATACAAAAACTTTACTTTTCTAAATGAAACTATATACATTAATGGGTTACTTCAAAAAAGTGCTGTGGTGGACAAACACTGTGCTCGTGGGTTTTCTCGGGGTTCTCCCGTTTCCTCCCAGTTTCTTCATTCCACTATTTCACTCATCTCTCATTATCACAGTCTCCTTTAGCCTAACCGACATAACCGTGGGACGTAAAACTTATTTCAAGATTTTATTTAAAAAAAAGTGCGGGGACAACTGCCGCCCTTTGCCCCGTAACCGCCGCCCATGGTTACTTGTACTGTCAACCAGTGATGACGCCAGCTTTAATTTTTTTAGAGAACGGAGGGCCAGGGACATTTTTTGAGGGACAGCTATTCTTTTGTACATGGAAAATATAGTTTGAAGTTATTTGATCTACATTACAATACAACATCTCTGGATGGGAGCAATCAAGGCGAGCGCGATGGACGGCACGAGGGGCTTTCCGTCTCTAATGTCGTCCCTGCTGTCAATTATGTAAATGCATATAAACTAAAAACGCAAAAATATATTATCACGATAAGAATATATATGTACAGATTTAGTTATTGATACACTTGTTCGAGAGTGCGTCATTTTCTTGACGCAAGGTAATGAAACTTGAAGAAGTGCGATGATGAATTTGTCCGAAGCATTACTTGCATGACTCAGACAATGGTCATTGAATTGCTTCTTTAAATCTTGTCAACTGCCACAGACATCTCGATATAAATTTAGAAAAATGACAACTAACAATGCTTTATGATATTCATAAGGAGCTCACTCTGTCAAATAAAATTATGTTTCTATTTAAATAATTATCGATGGATTCCTAATCGAAATATCAGGTAATATCCACAAGACCTCGTATATTCAGCATGAATGTAGATAAACAACATAACTATAAAATCGAATAAGTTAATGATTTTAATAGTTCTCAAGAGGAATTAGCAACGCATTATCTTCTATTATTAAATGTTGATCTATTTGAAATCGTTTAATTTCTCTAAAGAGGCATTAAAGAAATAAGCCAGTCACAATAATAGCATTTGACCAGAGTGAGGCGTAGTTTATGTTCTGCCGTAGAAAATAGCCAGCAACGGATACCAAATTAATAGCTTCGTAATTGCACGTCTGAGCTTTAGAGAGCATTGCTAAAGGAAAATAAAGTTGGTGAAATGAAGTAATTAGTTCCAAGCTCTATCTTTCTATTTATATAGAGATGCTGTTAGGATGAAATGACCTGGTTGGTGCAATTCACTCGTTCTTTGACTGTCATTACTGTCAGCTAAAAGTTAGGATTTTCTATCACTAAAAATGATACAAATATGTAGATTCAAGCGTTTTAGAATGTGATAGACTGACAAATAAGCTAATTTTATGGTTTAAGTAACTCAAGGTTCATTGCGGCAGAAACATAAGAGCATTATTGATTCGTAATGTTTTTCAAATGAGTAGTTAAGATTGTAAAAAATTCTTCCTGAAAAAATTCCTTCCCACAAATTTCCCAAATGGAAATCTATGCACCCCATGCAAAATATTTAACTTCAAGGCGTCGTACCTTACTATCTTTGACCCCCCTATCTTATTATTATAACACTCAATCAACTGGCTTTAAGTTTGGGAACTTTAGAAAGCACCAGGTAACACGTTTTATTTGCAGGTATATCCAAGTGCCTGAATGTTAATCGAATCTTGCAGAAACACTTTGAGACCTGTGAACACGATAGTTCCAATGTTCGAAAATGCAATGTTTCATTTCATATTCACCATGATGTTAGAGAAACGGCAACATCTGGTCACTGACAATGTCCAAGTAATCGTGTTGGTTTACACTCACATTCATCTGAATGAATAGGCCCGAGTCTCCAACATATTATAGAACTCGTCGGTTTTCACTGCACGTTTCCAACCCTCTAGAGTCCAGTGTCTGTGTTAGTGAGACCGTTCAAGACCATTATGCGGTAGCAGCAACAGTTTTTCATGTATTTTTTTTTTTCAACTTTACAGCAATTTCGACTTCATGAATTAATATATATGAAGTAGAGGTTTGCACAGGCCGGAACTTTTAGGCCAAACCCAGCCCGGAGCGTGAATTTATAATGTGAGGCCCGACCCGAGTCCGAAATATGTTTTAGCATTTAGGCCTCAGTCCGGCCCGAGCTCATGCTATAATAAAATGAGCCCGAAATAAGCCCGAATTACAGAAACTTAATAATTAAAGCAAAATTATATTTTATGTGCGGCAATTAGAGGTTTAATCTTGAGGTGCTTTAAAAGTTCTCCAAAAAGAATGATACAATAAATATTGTTGTACAGTATATCTACATATTTAGGCAGCCCGAGAGCTCTGCCCGAGCCCGTGCACACCTCTACTATGAAGTAAAAATGTCATAATAGCACATAGTCACATTCAAACAAGCGTGGCCATTCACTTACTTTTAAAAGCAACTTGTTCAAGTATTCATGTAGTAGTAAACATATCGAAGAGAAATTCGTTTTTGCTTCTCTTTGATCGCAAAATTTTGACTAGAAATCCAATCAGAGCTCCTTTGTGGCTAAGTGGTTAGCATACGCGCCTTTGCATGGGAAACCCGGGTTCGATTCCCGGCGGGAGCTCATGTGGTTGGATTCCAAGTTAATCAGTAGATCCCGTCTCATATAACCTCACTGCTGCAAGGGACGTTAAACTCAAAATCAACTCAACTAGAAATCCAATCAGACAAAAGATCATTAGGAAGAAGAAATGAAATGAAATCTTTCAGTTTTACGTCCCACATTATGCCGGCTAGGCTAAAGGAGAGGTGATGATGAGAAATGAAATGATGCAATGAAGAAAATGGGAGAAATCAAAGGAACCACCCCACACAGTGTTTATCCACCACAAAATTCACTTGGCGAGAGTGGGAATCGAAGCAGGAACTCCACGCACCAGAGGGAACACTCTATCACTGAACCACCGCGTTATGTGGTTCGGATTCCACGTTAATTAGTAGGTCCACGTCTCATATAGCCTCGCTGCTGAAAAGGGACGTTAAACTCAAAATCAACTCAACTGATCCACCGCGCTCCCACCATTAGGAAGACGTAGGCGCAGATGGGAGGACAGTGTTAAGACGGAACACGCAGAAATAGCAGTGTAAAGTTGAAACTGGATTTAGTTGGGTAAAAATAGAAGTCAATGGTGAGCCTTCTTGAATATAGCATTGAAGTAGCATTGAACATCTGGGTTCCGTAGGCCATATAGTTATATTTTCTTTGATTTACGTTTATGTAAACTTAAATTAGTAATCAGTTAGTCATTAATTTAATACGTGTATTTCGTAAATAATAATTTATTATTATAAATGTATTTTAAAAAGTAAAGGTACGGTTTTGGTATAGGCCATGAAGGCAAAGGATACCAGGACTCAAGACTCGAAACTTTTTTACTTCGGAACTCACTGTGGTCGTGTATTCAGCATTATATTAAATATCGAACTTCGTCACTCAATCCCATCCCTTAATTTTTCTGTCTATACACTACTCTTAGCTAAGAGAGAGCATAACCCTCTAAAAATGGTGCTAGCCATCAGTGGCTAGCAACAAATAGACAACTGTAAATCGTAGCGCAGTATTTACGCACATTTATCCAGATTATAATAAGAAAGTTATTGCAATTATAATTAGATGACACTGAAAAATTAATAATGAATAAACACACAACCCTGTCACTACACCAATGAAAACTACAGGGAAGAAAGGCGAAATGTCACTTATCCTTCGAAATTGAACTACGCATTTCGGATATCGATGTGTACGCCTTGAAAGGTAGTATCTTTTTAACTAGTATTATAGACTATTAATACATACTTTATATACAGTCAATAGTTCTTTTCTAATTCCTGTTATATACTAAATTGTTTGTAGTTTCAAAGTTTACAATTAGATTTTCTCAGAATGGAAAAAAGTTGACTTCTCGCCTTTCTTCCCTGTGGTCTTCAAATATTATAAAATAGTGTAAATGCACCCGAGAGCAATTTTGAATTATTTGCACTTTGACGCATACATGAAATTGACATGATTCAGTTCAACTGTGAATAATGACATTAACAAATGAGTGAGCATTTTATCTTTCTGACATTTATTCATTTCAGGTTGACAAGCAAAATTACAATTTTAATTATTCCCTGTTTTTCGCCTTTCTAGTACAAGAACATAGCTCGAAGCAAGAGCTCGTTGATACAGTGCTTTGTCATGGGAACAATAAAATATCAATCATTTATAAACAGAAGAACTTCTCTGTTTCATTCATTGATTGATTAATTCATGAAAATACTTTGATATTCTTTTGATTCTCTCTAAATCATGGTTTGCAGATCAAATATTTTTGTGCAGGAGTTTTGTTTTCAAGAAGCTCACAGTTAAACACACACACACACACTTGCAATATAAAATATCCATACAAATCTGCGAATTTTTCTGAAAAATTGTACAGAAAACCGATTAATCACGTTTTAGAGATCACCAGAGACTTAGATGCTTGATTGTATAGAGAAACGGATTGTAATTCTTAGAGAAAGAGACCATTTTGTGGATCAAGAAGAGCTAGGAGCATGGTAGAGTAATATAGTAGATTAAAAGCAATTACCTTTGCTCAGAACAAAATCCAGTGGAAAGATGTACCGGTAGTGTTTGAGGCAATGCATTTTCAGGATCCTCATATAGGCTTAGAGTACGTTATCTTTTATCTTGGCACGTTTCCCGCCAGTGCACTTGGTTGGCTTTTAAAGTACTTTTTGCTAACGGAACGTTTTAATCCAATAGTCGTCTTATTGGCTTTGTCGTGTATGTGACGTTAGTTTTCAGCCAGCCCATCAAATGAGGTCATTGCTATTTGGCGAGTATTTGAAATGCTTTGTTGCCACACGCGAACAAATATGTTACAGTGACTTGTAAGTGGTATGACGTTTTGCTGTGTTTCCTAGCGTATTGTAACTCGCAACTGCGGCGTGGCAAGAACGCGTGGCAGACAGATCCAACCTTTAGGCGGGAAGCGTGCCAAGATAAAACAAACGTATTTTAAATATACTCTAAGTAAGCATTTGAATTTGTATCCTGTGGTTCGAGTTCGTTTCTCAGTGAAGGCAGAAATTATTTGGTGTCGATCCAGTATTGTGATGCAGCTAGAGAGCTACTTGAGTTAAATCCAGAAATCCGGAAAGAACGGTGATGAGGCTCGATTTAATGACCACACGTGATCACCCCACTAAAATCTTCCCGGCTAAAAGTAACTATCTATTTCTGCCTGTAACATCAGGGGATTTATCGTTTATTAGTTTGGAGGTAATTAGAAACGTTAACAATAACGTCAGAGGATTAGGTTATGAGCGTAAAATGTAATTCAAGTAGTAACTGAATATTTGCGTGCCAATTCGTTGGCCATTCACTAGATTTTACAAGTATTAAACCAAAGGAATTGCATGTAAGTTTGGCTATTACTTAGAACGTACGAAAGCAGAGCAACGATAGATATTGAGAAAGATAGACAAAGCTTCTCATTCAAATATAGATTATAGATATTAAATAACCATAAATTCAAGATAGAAATATAATGTTCCAACGAGAGATAAAATGGAACTGACACATGCAACTAAGTCGTGCACCAACACCCAAATTCCTGCAACATTCTATATCTATCATTTTTCTGTATAAGTTCAGCCAGGAAAAATTTGTTTGGACTATCATATATCCAATTAAGAGATTAACATTATCCATTGGTTTTGATGCATTGCATCATGACATTCAAATTACAATTCAGATTATTTGCATAGCAATCATCTTATTATAGCGGCCATTACTTATAAAATAAATATTAAAAAATATGCAAAGCGTGTTCAAAACGTTTTGCACACTGGACTCTATTTTTTATTTGTTACAGGAGGAGAATGACATTTTTCGTGAACATACTTGGATCATTTAGCTATACAATAAGCATACTCAATGTAGTCTCCATCAGCTGTGACGCATCTGATCCAATGTTCTTTCCATGATGTAAATGCACTTTGGTAAAATTCTGGGGATTGACTTTTACACCATCGCTTGACACAGGAAATAAGGTCTTTCTCACTATCAAATGTTTTACTGCGCAGGTGGACCCTCAGTCGACCAAAGAGGAAAAAATCAGACGGAGCCAAGTCCGGGCCGTAGGGAGGATTAGGAACAATTTTCCAACTCATTTTCGTGATTTTCTCCTGCGTCACATGGGCTGTATGGGATTTGGCATTGTCATGGTGTAGTCTGATGAGCTTACTCTGAAGCTGTGGTCTGTGGGTCTTGATGGCACGTCGCAACTTGTCCAATGACAAACAGTAACGGTCCTTGTTAATTGTGGAGCCATGTTCCAAAAAGTCAATGAAAATGATACAAAACTGATCCCATTCACATCACTCAATACCGTCGATAGTCTACCGCGTCGTGGATAGTCCAGTAGAGAGAAATCACTTCTTTAAACCTCTGCAACCACCGCTGGATACTACTGCGACCCAACATTTCCTTCCCATAAACAGGGAGGTACTTCCTGTGAATCGATGTGGCAGAGTAATCACCGGTCTTGAAGAGAATCACCGACCGTTGTCGCAACCTGACATCTACTTCATGGTCCATTATGGCTCACCTGTAAATGAAAGAAAATGCTTTTATATACCAACTTATAGCTAAATGTTCCAAGGATGTTCAAAAAAAATTACTCTCCTCCTGCAACAAATAAAAAAAATAGACACCACTGTGCAAAACTTTTTGAACACAATTTGTACAATTTTCTTACAAAATTTTTATACTAATTGTGAAATATTTTTTTATAGTTGAAACTGGAGTTTTTATTACTCTCCTAATTTGCACCCTAGGTCCTAGTCTTTTCGCCATATGTTGTAAGTAAGTAAGGTCTCTGAGGCAAAAGCAGAGGAAGGGTAGCAAGTTGATTTTCTGTGTGGTTATAAGTATTTTCAAAGCTTATAAAGGACGAAAAGTAGTTGGAGTAAAATAATTGACATAGAATTAGAATTAGTGTCGTGGTTCTTTTCATACAATTCACTAATCCATTGCTTACAGTAGAAATAATTGGTTCAATTGTTATAATAAAGAGAAAAGAGTTGTACGTGAAAATACCCAATAAACGGATGGATATATCAAATATTTGATGTCATTATGTTTAAAAAGTTTCGAAGTACTTTAAGGAACTCGCAATTTACATTAAGGAAAACATCCCAGATTACAAACTTGTATTGACTTATGAATATTTAGTTTAAAAAAAAATAATGTCATTAGAGGAAGTTAGATAGGAAAAAGTTGAAAGTAGGGACATGAAAAGTGGATTCGTTCGGAAATTGGAGATAAATATTTAAGCTAAAATAGATAAGAGCATTACTGAACGATGGAAGGAGTTCAAGCGCTGCGTACACCAGTTGTAGAGAAAACAGTAGTGTATCGGAATTATATTAGATTTAATTTCACTTCATTGTAGCATCCCTTTCTGCAGAAAGGCTGTATGAGACGTAGATCTACATCTTAACACGGAATCTAAACCACATGAGCTTCCGACGGGAATTGAATCTGGATCTCTCACGCTAAAGGCACGTACGTTAACCGCTAGCTACGAGGAAGTTCCATCGGAATTAGACGTGAGTTAAGAAAACCTGAATTACTTCAGTAATTGAGAAAATTTGTTAACAAGACGCTTGAGTACACGAAAAGATGCAGTGTTCCTTTCTTCTTTATCGAAAGGATATGTCCTCTGTAATCTGACTCCACTAAACTTCTGTTATATAAATCTCTTTCGATAGCACACTATAATCAAGGTGACCAGAACTTTTACTTTCAAAAACGGGACGCATACGAATCGGCGACGGTCGGGGGGGGGGGGTAACTTCCACGTTGCATTTTGGGACTCAGAAGTGTTTTCAATTTACAAAATACACAAGTAATAATGATAACACAGCGTTTCTAACTTAAGTATAACCCAACAATACTTTTACTACTTGGGCACTCAGAATTCCAACTCAATTTCCACTTGAACCACAGAACGCTCAATTCCCTTTTGAACATTCAGAAGTTCTAGGCACAGCTGAACCTTTCCAATGAGTGTTGGAACGGAAGAGCGTAGAATTTGCATTGACCATTTATATTTTGAATAATACTTACGGGACACCTGGGTCATTTTTGCTTAAAAACGGGACAATTAGGCGTCCTGTTCGAGAATCAGAAATAAACGGGACAACGGTTGAAAATAAGGGACTGTCCCGGCTAAAACGGGACGTCTGGTCACCTTGACTATAATAAAAGCTCGCATGGACGGGTTAATACGTTTGTATGTTAAATTATTGCTCATTAATATATTGAATAAGTATATTTTGGCGTTAGCTATTACAATTGTTACAATGTCGTACGGACGTCTTAACACTAGGATCATACCTCTCCAACTGGCTTATTGAACTAACTTTTCACACTCAATGTATCCAACTACAATATAATACCACCAATTCAATTCTCTTTTTTCTTTTTTATACATACAAATTAATTCAACTGATCTTTACAAAATATTAAACACTAGAAAGAGTTAAAACATGTGCATTATACAACAATAGATATAATGAACCATAGGCCTATACATTTAATTCGTGAACGAACTACAGTACACAATCAGTGTTTCTTTCAGAAAATTTCCCCCGGGGGGCATTCCAGAGAACGAAGGGTTATTGTGTATCAGATGTGCAAAACACATAATAAGTGCCTGCTTACTTTTTGAAATATATAGGTTTATACTCTGAAATAGATTTTATTCCCTCATATATATAGTTAATATTGGCTACCAATTCAGAAAAGGGTACAGTTAGAAGATAATGTTCATAATTAGTAGTGGCTGTTCATTTTTGTCCATGTATTTGAAGCTGAGTGTTATAGGTGGAAAATGACGCATAGTAACAAATTAGTAATTCAATATCGTCTCTGTTTCTTTTTATTGGTCTATTGCCTAATATTTCGATCTTTTACCAATATTATATTGTGCAAATAGCATTACAATACTACACACATTAGTAAATTACCAAACATAACCTACTTTTACATTTTAATATCCAAAACAAATTTCACAATGTTATGAACCAGCAAAACTATTGCAATTATTAAACTCAATGAAACACATCATGCAAATCTTAAGATGAATAAAGAATTTACGACAATCTTATCTTGCGAGCTTCTTCCGGGCATATAAATGCAGTGTTTTCTCCAGAGAATCATCAGTTGGAATCTTACGCTCTTCAAAAATTATACAATACTTTCAAGTTTCTGGTAGCATTCTACTTCTTGTCCTAGTTAGTATCCTATTGATCAGAGATGGGCATTTTTGCTAACCCTCACTCACCCTCACCCTCAATTGACTCCCTCACCCTCAGCCACCCTCACCCTCAGTTGGCTCCCTCACAGTCACCCTCAGCCACCCTCACCCTCAGTTGGCTCCCTCACAGTCACCCTCAGCCACCCTCACCCTCAGTCGACACCTTCATCCTCACCCTCACTCACCCTCACCCTCAATCGACACCGTCACCCTCACCCTCAGCCACCCTCACCCTCAGTTGACTCCTTCACCCTCACCCTCACTCACCCTCACCCTCAATCGACACCGTCACCCTCACCCTCAGCCACCCTCACCCTCAGTCGACTCCTTCACCCTCACCCTCAGACACCCTCGCCCTCAATCGACTCCCTTAGCCTCACCCTCAGCCACCCTCACCCTCAATCGTCTCTCTCAGACACGCCCTCAGCCACCCTCACCCTCAATCGATTTCCTCACCCTCAGCCACCCTCACCCTCAATCGACTCCCTCACCCTCAATCGACTCCCTCACCCTCAGCTCCCCTCACCCTCAATCGGTTCCCTCACCCTCATCCACCCTCACCCTCAATCGACTTCCTCACCCTCAGCCACCCTCTATCAACTCCCTCACAACAAGTAAGGGTTAATATGACTCTCACTCAAGTGATTGAAATTTATATTACGTAGATATACGTTATATCTAAGGTATAATATTATTTATATTTCATATACAGTACTTGTATATATATAATAAATGGCCATTTTGCACTGGGATCGCTTGCGCTCGGGTTCACCAAGACAAGAAAGAATATCAAAGGGTCGCAGACATTAGCTCACCGGGCATAAGCTCACCTTTGTTAATGCAGGAGCGGACAAAAGCTCTCCGGACATAAGCTCAACACTAATAATATAATTATATTATAATATTATAAGATAATTAATGCAATAAAGAATACAATAATGATAATTAAATACATTTATAGGTTAACTAATTTAATTGCAAAGGAAAATAAACCTGAATAAAATTTTAAAAAATCAGCTGAAAAATGACAAACAGAAAATATGACAAAAATGAAAACCAGATTTTGAATGTTAACATGAAGTAGATTTTGAATATTAAAATATACATTGAAAACGGATTTGGACAAACAAAAGAGTACTACTTCCTTTTACTGAAGAAAGTAATCCAACCCCCTCCCCTATGCTGAAACTCTCGGTGCAGGAAATTTTGCAGCACAGAAATATTGGTGAACGAAATTTTGGTGAAAGTGTCTCTCCTTGTTATGTTTTTCTTTTCTTTTCTTTTTTCTTTTTTTTTTTTTTTTTGCTATGGCTGGAATCAACTCAGAAATATTTCATTTTCCTTTATAAAAAAAATGAAATGAAATCTTTTAAGTTTTACGTCCCACGATTATGCCGGTTAGGCTAAAGAAGACGGATGAATAACGAATGAAATGGTGGAATGACGAAAGTGGGAGAACCCCGAGGATACCCACGCACAAGGTAGTTGTCCACCACAAGGTTTACTTGGCGAGGACTGAGATGTAACCCGGGATCCAAGCACCAGAGGTGAAATCTCTACCACTGAGCTACCGCTCTCCCCCTTTAGAAAAACGTATGATGGGTATGAAAAGGTATTAAAATCTAGATTTTGACTAGTAGTAGACCTAATTCAGTAGAAAATAGAGCTATTAATGCTATATACAGTATCAGTTGTCAGATATCAGAATAAAATAATAAGGATGTTGCAGGGTTTAATGTGTTAAACGTGGGTTGGCTTTGAGGAACTTGTAATAAAATGCTCCAGATATTTAAATCTGGGCTTTGACTACTAGTAGGCCTACATTCTCAATAGAAAGTAGGCTATATTACTAACGTCATATGGGAGTTATTGGACATCAGAATAAAATATTAAGAATGATGCAGAGTTCAAGTCTTAAGGCTGTTATTATACTTGCAGACCAATGCTCATCAAATGAATATTTCTTATTTTATTTAAGAACAAAACAACAACTTATTAACCAACTTATTAACAACAACTTATAAACCTTTTTGTTAGTAAATTAGAAAGAGATTTCTTTGAGTGTTAGGCTGCAAACACGACGACAGCACTAAGAAGCAAGCCCTAATTACATCTGAGTAGCCTATGATAAATTCGTAAAAAAAAAAAAAAAAAAAAAAAAGAGTAAGTCACAAACCAGAATCACGAATCCCGTTAGGTAACCAAATTCTATTATATAAGTATGCATGCCTAATCATGAAAATATTTTAATGCAGTGATGAATTGTCCGACCTATAACAGGCACGTAGCCAGGATTTCATGAAGGGGGGGGGGTCCGTGACATGAAATGCTGTGGTCATCACACCACGGGCTCGATCATTCTAAACAATTTTACTGGAACATATATTGGTTTGTTTAGCCAGGATTTCATAACGGGGGGAGGGGGTGGACATGAAATTCTGAAGGCCCAGGAGCTCGAAAAATCTAAACTACTTTACTATTAACATATATTGATTTGTGAGGATATATTGGTAAGTATTTTAATAAACTATGAAGAAATCTCGAGTAAAAAAAAAAAGTATTGAAAAAGATTATACAATATTTACATCCTTCGTCTGTTTATTCAAATATAACAATTTTCCTTTTATTATGACCTCAACTATTATAAAAAGTACATATTCACTATTAAAAAACGTACATACTCAATAATGTCTTGTAAAATACTTTGCAATATCTGCGTTCCTTTTTCTGTAGAATCAAATGTTAACAGAACTTTTTTTCCACATATATTTTTGTTTTTATTATTCCGTCAACTACTGTCTGTTTCAAATGACAGGTTAAAGGAGCAGTAGAAAATTGTTTTTGAAATAACATATTCGATATTGCAAGGGTGCGATGACGAAAAATTATGATAAAAAAGGTCCACGCTGTTACACAACAGCACTATGCTTTCGGAAGCTTGAAATCTCCCTGACTAGTAGCAGAAATTCTGAGAATTCCGCAACTTTTCTAGAAATTTCGAATTCCCTGACTCATCCAGGATATATCGCTCACCTTCAACCATGTATTGCAAGTAATACAAATTTCCTCATAAGAAAGAGTAACCAAAAGCTTCCTGTAGTTTATTTTTTTACGCTGGTCCTTCTTTTCCTCATTATATTTTCTTTCATCCTTCCCTATTTTTTTTTCATTTCTGGTCTCGAAGGGGGGGGACCTCCTTCCTTGGCTACGGGCCGGCCTATAAAAAAAATTTGGTTCCAAAATTTCCAGGGCAAATATTACGCCTACTGTCGCCGATGCTTAACACATTAAACTTGCAATATTCCTATTTTATTTGGATATCTGATAACTGCTATACAACATTAGTAGCTCTGCTTTCTACTGAATTATTAGGCCTATTTGTAATTGTAGTCAATGTCTAGATTTTAATATCCAGGGTATTTTGTTACAACTTCCTCAAGGTCTGTCCACGTTTAACAACGCAACTCCCAATTTTTTTTTTTTCACCTGATAAATGATATAAGATAGTAGCTCCATTTTCCGCTTAGGAAGTAGCTAACGCCTAAATTTCAATATTCGGTGAATTTTATTAAAAGTCCGTGAAGGGAGCTTATGTTTACTATCGGTGAGCTTTTGTCCGCCCCTGTAATATAAGACTACCGGTCAGCTTATGTCCGACGGGCGGCGGTAATTTTGTCACCGGAAAGTTCGTCACGGTAATTTCGTCACTGGTAATTTTGTCACCAAAATATTATCTCTTAAATCAAATATGATATCTAAAATACGTAACTATTTATTTAATAATAATAATAATAATAATAATAATAATAATAATAATAATAATAATAATAATAATAATAATAATAATTATTATTATTATTATTATTATTATTATTATTATTATTATTATTATTATTAAATAAATAGTTACATATTTTAGATATCGTATTTGATAGGGATGCATTCGAGTCGAGTCGAGTCGAGATTTAAGCCTGTCTCGACTCGTCTCGAGAAAATGTTGTCTCGACTCGTGTCTCGACTCGAAAATATGTTTCTGTCTCGACTCGTGTCTCGACTCGACAGTCTCTGTCTCGACTCGACTCGAATTCGAGTCGAGACGTTTCGAAATTCGAGTCGAGACAAAATGTACGAGTTAAAATATACGCACACATCAGCCAGACCATCATGACTACCTACCTAATTGTCAGTATGTCAACATTTGGCATGGATAGAAACGGCGACACGTCTTGGCATACACGCAATGATCCTTGATAGGTCGCTGGAGAGAGCTGGCACCACATGTGCTCACTCAGGTCACCTAATTTCCGTAAATTCCGGGAAGGGGGGCGATGTGTTCTGACGTCACGTTCAATCACATCCCACAAGGGACATCACTCAAATGTACGGCTCCAATTTCAATGAAACTTTTTTTGCTGATAGAAGGCATGTATGCATCATTACTTGTGATGACAAATTTTTGCCATGGTGCATGTTTTCTATTTTTTTTAAAAATAACTTTTAAGAATTGTGATGTGGTTATTAGAGATTACTACAGAAGTCCCTTACTACCCTTTGTAAACGGAGCGTTAATGAAGAAAAGTGAAGAAAAACCATGTGGACACATATAAGTCCTGGGGGGAAGTCGTATGGTAGATATAACCTTGATGGCAGCCATCTTGAAATCCGCCATTTTGAATTAAGGTCAAGTTTTCAAAATGGGAATAGGGTAATATGATACATAATTTCGGGCTAGAATTTAATTAGAAAAATAATGGTGAGGTTAGTTTTAAGATACACCCATTTGGGGGAAAGTTACAGGCATATTAATTGTTTTTACTTACTGTGTGCGTAAGTCCCTTCTTACTTTCGTCTCAAGACCTGTAAATCGATCGCAACGGCAGAGCCCGGTTTCGCACTAGTGTTTAGAAATCTTTAAACTCCCTTGAGGCAATATTTGTGGATTGTATTGTATTTTGCCTTTAATTAAATTTGAACCCACTTCATGATCTTGTGTAAAGTATCACTAAAAGAGAATTTCTGTTTTTATGGAGAACGTAAGCATGGCAATTATAAAAGGTGAGTAAGGTGCGTATGTATTTACAAGAAAGTTTATTTTACGAGTCTTTTGTGGTTCCGCCAACCTATTCTTTAGTTGTTTTTTTTTTTCAAAATACTCATACCTCATAAATAAAAGAGCTATTATAAAATCTCTTACCACTATTCTTTAATACTTATAAAATTTTATTTATTGTAAAAGCACTGGCGAGATATTTCTTATCGCCCACTAAAATTATGGTGGAGCTCCTTCGTGGCTAACGGTTAGCATACTTGCCTTTGGCGTGGGAAACCTGGGCTTGATTCCCGGTGGGAGTTCATGTGGTTCGGATTCCACGTTAATCAGTAGGTCCACGTCTCACATAGCCTCGCTGCTGAATGGGACGTTAAACTCAGAATCAATTCAACTCAAAATTATGGTTTTGACTTTATTATGATGTCATTAGTTTAAACGCCCAACTGTCCAGTAATTATAAACATTGACTACATTATAAAATTGTAATTTGTGACGACTAAAATATCAGAAATTAAAGATTATTCTTTGGGTTTTGGAACATTTTGAACAACGTGAAAAACTGGTCCTGCACCGATACAACACACCTTTTGGATTTGTCATAACATGTATTACATAGCTTTGGTTCGATTCTCAACACGGACTGCAACTACCCGTTAAATTGTGCATCCGAAAGGCACTCTTTGTTAAACCTCGCTTATCACCGCTCATCTTAATAATATATATAACTTCACCGCGAAGCAAATGTTGCATTTCTCTCTTTCATCCTAACACAAAACAAAACTAACCACAGCTGTGACACGAAGGAGCTATCTCGAAAAGAAACAAGCTGTGCTTCCTAGAGATGTGTACCAAATGATAGAAGTATAAAGCATTGTTTTCTTTCCTGTTTATTGATATCAGTTGGTGTTCTTAATGAGTTTACTCATTAGTTTAGAAAGAGTATATATGGAATTTGGACATATGTTGTACGTATTCTCCTGAGAAATTGATGAGACCAGAAAAGTTATAAGGATAGATGGAATAGGTTTAAGCGCATCTACGTGACTTTATCAAATATTTATTCTCCATAATGGTACCACGCGGAAAACTTGGTATAGGCCTACTTTTATCTTTGCCTCCCTCTGTTAGCTGTTTCGTATCATATATATTGGATGGTTTTGATATTTCTTCTGATCATTAAAACAACAATGGTACCTGTGTGCGTGCAGAAATGCAAAAGCACAAGGTAACTTCCTATTTGTTTTGGAAACAACAAACCCATTTCACGTGTGCGAGAGAAATTGAGCACAGCGAGATTGGGTGTTTACTCACGGTCAGTTCGCAGCAGGAGTCCATGGTAAAAGATTTGGCTATCTCGAAAACACTCGCAATACCTTACAAATACATAAGACTGCGCTTCAAAGAAAGTTTAGACACAGATGTTTCAATTTTCTTTTAGTATCTTACTTCAGCAAAATAGTCGGTTCATTGTATTCGAAAAAGGGAAGGGAGAAAGGGTGAATTTATATTTTATGTGGGGGGTAACGTTGTAAGTAGTATAAACAATACATACCGCTTCCGACTCTGTACTGAAGCACTTCCTTTAGCGGTATATCACTAGATCTATCCTGACCCTCATCCCGCCCAAGTTGTAAAGTAGAAAGGGACAGAAGTATTCAACATGACTCCGCACTTGAGTTTCAGTTCACAATACGAAAACCAGTGAGCAAGTAAACAGTCTTTTGTAGGATCGTGTTTAACTTCCTGAATTTATTTTTGAACATTTCTGTGAATTCAACAACAGAACGCAGTAGAAATACGGATTAGTTTTTACTCCAACCATTACTTTCGCTTCAACCCAGGGATGCCACATTTATGATTTCGTACTAGATTTAGTGATTTTACTATTGAACTAGTGATCTAGTACGTACTTTGGGTAAATAGGCACATTCTAGTGATTTTTTTGCATTTTTTTTCTGATGCAGACAAATGAGAAGGAAATGGTTCTTAAAATAAAAGGAAAAAGTATATTGCAGTTCAAAACAAATGTAGAAACCTTAAATTATTTTTTCTTTTCCCTCTGACTGAATAAAACCCCTGCTGTGTAACGACCTTAGGTAAACAACGGCTATCTTTGGTCCGCTACCTCTTTTTGTTAGCCGACATGAGATGGGTTACTTTTTTTTCTGGAAGAAAGTGAAGAAATAATTATCCAGTACATTTACGTTTTGACAGGCACACAGGCGCAGTCTGTACTTGTTTCCTAACAAATTTTAGCAACATAACATAAATGAAACATATGTACCAGAAAATAGAGGCAGTACAAACGGAAATTTTCATCTGTGACACATTTGATGAGAAATATAGTTAGATGTCACGTGCAAGCACTCTAAACATGTCCTATCCTGTAATTCTATTCGTATGTTTATGTAGGTGAGACTGAGAAATCAAGAAACAATAATAACTGGTTTTCTTCCAGGGGAAAAATCTAAATGTGAAGGGGTGTTACACTGGGACTTTAATTGCGTCCTTTGTACAAGATTAACAAGTAATAGCAATTTTTTAATTTATTTTAGTTCTTGGGGAGAGGAAGATGGAAGCGAACCCTCTGCAAGGAAACATGAATACTATCCGCCACTGTTTGTTACATTACACAAAATAGTTTTATATATATATATTGAGTTTTAGTCAGGGTTTTCATTCTGCAGGAGAGGGGGGATAGTAATACCTGACGAACATTTTCTATTCTCAGAGTGTTGCAATGATAGCATTTCCTCCATTATAACTTGGCCAAGCTTGTTGCATTATATGTAAGGATTAAGTTAGCCTAAAAAGCTTAAATTTCTATGGCTGTTCTACTCTGTACCCATGTTTCTCATTTTCGGTCTACGGGACTCTGTGTCCGGAAATTTTCGATGGCTTCCAAGTCGGAAAATAAGTGTATCAAAGGCATATATATTATATTTATGGTTATACAAGGCATGGATCTACAGTTTAAAGTGGGATACCGGTAACAACTTCATGAGCTTCCACCGTAAATCGAACCAGAGTCTCCCGCGATCAAGGCGTATGTGTTAACCATACAGCCACGAGGAAATTCACATAAGCACACACACATATATATTGTTGAGTTGATTTTGACTTTACCGTCTCTTTCAGCAGCGAGGATATATGAAATGTAGACCTACTGATTAACGTGGAATCCGAACTACATGAGCTCGCGCCGGGAATTGAACCCGAGTCTTCCACGGCAAAGACGTGTACACTAGCCGCGGAGTTCACACACACACACAGAATCAGAGTCCTCACACACCAAGGGTGAGAGCTGTGCCACTGAGTCACAGCGGCCACGGGGCTAGGTCGAGTCCACTTTACGTTCATAGTTTCTTAGTACATAAATGTTACGATTATGAAATAGATTTTCCTTAATGAGCTGCATAAAAACAAAAGCTTTCGAAATGCATTAAACAATTAGCTCGATTTGAGTGTGAACTTAAAGTTATATCAGAGTGTAAATACGGATACGCACCAAAGCTCGAAAACTTAATACACTATTTCTCCTATATAGTCAGCATGTATCAAGCAATCCTTCAGCTTTCATTTGAGAGGATGGAAATCGAAGGCCCCTGAACAACTATGTTACTAATGTGCGGAATGTATTTATCTTACAGTGAACTGCTTTGATGCCAAGTGGCCTAACTCCAAAATTGAAATTTTCCAGGAGTGAAAGTTGAAGTTCAATCTCATGAACAATCCATATTTCTTTTATGTTGGGAACCAAAACTATAACTACTGTATGCAGTTCATTGTTTTATAACTTAGTGTTTACAAAAATCCTTTTAAAAGATACCTATTCATAGAAATGAATGGTACTTATCTGTACTAGTTCTTGGCATCCAAGCAGTCCATTTATTCTAATACTAGCTTAATATACCCATCCTTCGCATGGGGGCTGTATTTGGAAATCAACACCTGTGGAAGTATCACCATTCCTTTCAGTGACCGCGAAAACTATGGATTTGACACTAGTATCAATCAATATGGGCTATTTATACATGTCTCGGTATTCCTCACCCGCTGACACCCGGCCCGCATACAGTAGTAGCTGAATTTGCAAGTCATCGCTGATGGAAGTGTCACCATTGATCTCAGCGACCGTGAAAACTATGGATTTGACACTAACGTCGATCAATTTGGATTACTTTTACTAAATGTCTCGCTAAACGCCCCCCTGAGACCCCCTGGTTCCAATTTTGACAAAAACGCTTCGCCTTAGACTGGGACCTGGACCAAGGTATCCGTGACCAAAATTTGGTAACTCTCGGTCAACTTGTCTGGTCCCAGGTCGGTCCCAGTAAACGTCCCCCCCCCCGAGACCCCCCTGGTTCGAAATAAAAAAAAACGCTTCGTCTTGATCTGGGGCCTGGACTAAGGTACCCGTGACCAAATTTTGGGAACTCTCGGTCCACTCGTCTGGTCCCCAGGTCGCACACAGACAGACAGACAAACACACAAACAAACTCTTTATTTTATTTATATTAGATAAAATATACTATGTAAAATAGTCTCGTGTCATAATATGTGATTTACAACAAATGTTACATTATATATTATCCGTAGCTCGTGATATGCTGCAACATATTAAAGCCTCAGAATAGTTGGGCAAGTGAATAATCCAGAAGTTACGTAACCCTATTGCGTTCATGGGAACGAAAACACAATAATTATAACTATGCTAAATTACTATAGACTACCAACTGCTCATTCAGAGAATTTATGAAGTTCACTTTATCGCAATAGTTTTATACAAACTAGATTTAGACTACGGATAATAGTTTTATACAAACTAGATAATCAATTATTATTATTATTATCATTATATTTGCAGTACAACCAAATACAACGACATTAACTATTAGTTCCAATTAACTGAATTGAGCTGAAAATTAAATCTTGATCTTTAAAGATTAACTATTAATTTTATGCGTTCTGTACCTTTCTGAAGGAATAAAAGCTGGAATTGGTTTCAAGGCTGTTTCTGAGTGAATACTTTCTTCAAAATAATATTAAAAATTATAGAAAGATTTTCGAGACATTCGAGTCGAGTCGAGATTTTTAAGAGCCGTCTCGACTCGACTCGTGTCTCGACTCGAAAATTCGAGTCGAGAAACACGTTTGTCTCGACTCGTCTCGAATTTTTCAAAGTGTGTCTCGACTCGAGCGCATCCCTAGTATTTGAGATAAGAAATAAAAGTTTCCAGTAATTCTATCACAGAAATACATATCATATAGGAAATTTTGTAACGGTTAATTTTTCATCTTTCTTGAACTAAGTAGAGGCAAAGTAAGTGACCTAAACAACTTACGTTATTTTAATCAAACTTGGAAAACAATTCTATTGGTGTTGAACTCTGCAAAATTTAAGTTTCGGGTACTCGACGCAGGAGCAAGCACCAGTACAAGAAAATAGTGCCAGCTTCAGCAAATGTTAAAAGCAAAGGCAACGTGGGGGAAGTAATGGGTTTATATATCACTATTTACAAATATTAAGTTTCGCCAATATCAAAATTTCAGAACAGAAAATTGCAAACAAATATGGGAAGGTATGCCAATCCGTTCATTTTCCCGCAAACTAGACGAAAATTTTCATCGTTCTTGTACCGTTCTCAGGGCCCAACCCAATGGACCTTCCTCCATGTTAACTGAGTCATGTGTAAAGAGTGATCTTTTTTAGGAGCTATTTCAACTCTGATTAAACATTGGCAAATTGTTATTAGATATATATGTGAAGAAAACAAATTTATATAAAGGAAGAAAAACATATAAATATTTCTAACAGTTTCCTTTAAATATAGCCTTATGGAACTATTAACAAGTGAAACACGGATGGTGGACGGAAACTTTTCAATGGCTCCTTAAAAAAAATCACGCAGGCCCTATGTTATTTGAGGTGAGACCTCCTTTACTAGGTGTATGCCCTAATGCAGAGCAAGACACAAAATTCATATGAAGAACTATTTCGTGCGGTGGTGCATCAGTGCAGTGAATTTAGTGAATACTCGGACCCTGTAACTATGGTTATGGATTTCGAGATAGCGGAAATGCAGACTGTAAAAGCAACTTTCGGAAACTCAACTCGTGTACAGCATTGCCTTTTTCACCTGACTAGCTCAACGTGGAGAAAGGTCCAAGCGATTGGATTCCAGTACGGTACAAGAGCAATGAAAATTTTCGTCTATTATGCGAGAAAAAGAACGGATTGGCATTTCTTCCCGCAGCAGATGTGCATCAGGAATACAAGAGGCTTCGGAGGAAGAGCTGGAACTTCTGGACTATTTTGATAGTACTTAATTCAACAAGTTGAAGAAATGGTTCCAACTGTGCTGCATCAAGATGCTGTGGGTCAACCACCAAAAAAGAAAACTAGAAGAGTTTTTTTTTTTTTTTTTTTTAGATTTTGCAGAAACGGCTCCAGTCTTTTTGCATAATGTATAACACTGGAACTAAATGTTTGAAAAATTTTTGCTTGTTGTTTCCTATCATGTTATGAATAGTAGAAAATCAACATGTAAAACACTTATTGCATTATAACAAGTTATATTTTTTTCTATTTTCTGTTCTGAAATTTTGAAAAATTTAAAATTTGTAAATAGTGATATATAAATCCATTAGCGTCCCATTTTGCCTGTGCTTTTAACATTTGCAGAAGCTGGCATTATGTTCTTTTATTATTGTTTGTTCTTTTATTATTGTTTATTCTTGTTATTGTTTGTATCCGAAACTTCGATTTTCCAGAGTCGAACAACAACTGAATTGTTTTCCAAGTTTGACTAAGATAAGATTAACTGTTTTGGTCGTTTACTTTGTCTCTACTTAATTCAACAAAGGTGAAAAAATGACCATGACAAAATTTCCTACATTCTAATATTTTGGTGACAAAATTACAGGTGACGAAATTACTATGTCAAAATTTCCGGTAACGAAATAACCTACATGCTAATATTTTGGTGACGAAATTACCGGTGATGAAATTACAGTGACGAAAATTCCGGTGGCGAAATTTCCGGTGACGAAAATGTCCGACACCCACATCAAAACTTTATTTAAGATCGCGGTGACTCAGTAGTAGAGGGTTCATCTCTTGTGAGTGGGGTATCTGGTTCAATCCCAGCTCGTGCCAAATGGGTTTTGTGGTTGACAAATACTGTATGCGTGAGTTTTCTCGGATTGCCCCATTTCCTTCTATTACTTCTTCATTCTACCACTTTGTTCATTATCATCATCGCCGTCTTCTGTATCTAGCCTACACAGTACACACTCTATAAAGTATAAAATTCGAAGATTTAATTTTCTTTTTTTCAGAATATACAATGCAACAAGACTAAGTACCATATGTAATTTTTATACTTGTAAATGTCCAATATTCTGTATTTTCCTCCTGGAGATGTATTTTGGCGGACAATCTTCGCAAGAAATACTCGAAGTTTACATAGAAAAAAAAAAAGCTGGGAGTAGGTGGTTTTAGTCTCTCTTCAGGGGTTACTTTGCACCGGCCCAAAATAACCCCTTAGATAGGAAATTATTACTACTGGCATCTCCTTTCTTCCAAATTTTGGTAAATAAAAGAAAGAAAGAAAGAAAGAAAGAAAGAAAGAAATCCTACTATTTAGGTGGGCTTCAGCCTGAAAACTCCAAACCCCGTAAATCTTCCAATGATTACGGTTGAGATTATATTCTTGGACATAAAGAGCAACCAAAGAAAATAAGTTCACGGGGATTTTTTTTTCATTCCTCAGTTGACATTCTTGTGGGATATATGGTAAACTATCAGAATGTGGTTCCTGTGCTGGTACTAGAAAATACATACTTTTCTTTATAAATATCGATAATTCATAGAAAGTACTGATACCAGCACCAAATTCTAATATCAATATTTGTAGATTGCGTGCAATTTTGTGTAGGAAGTGAAATGTATAAATATTGAAGGGAAAACATTGCAAAGAAACATTATGTTTGTATGTTTTAAGTTTTTCTTTTTTTTCTTTTCTTTTCTTTCCTTTTTTCTTTTTTTCTTTTTTGCTTTTTTTTTTGTATGTGTTGCAAAGTATCCTCACCTATAGGGTTACTTTGCACCAAAGTTTATATTCCAATAATGACGGTCATACTGAATGTTTACTAATGCACTTGCATGAATGTTTTCCTTATATATCTATAACTATTATATGTTTAAAATACAATGTTTTAAATCTTTACGTTTATAAGTTACATGCGATTTTCTTTAAAATTCCTTACACCTGGTGCAAAGTATCCAAGTCTTACGGTGCTGGATGATCTGTTTTAACCCTTTGGGGATCCTATGGTACAGTTTTGTACCATACGCGTTTTTCATGGTACATTGCGTTATTTCTCTTCTATTTGAGCTTTTTCGTCCGGGTTTTTTTGTTTTCCAAGTCCAGAGGCCTTGTATAAGACATTACGTATGGTTTCAGACCGTCCTACGTCCAGACATAGGAGGTGATGACGTCATAAGTCAAAAATTTCTTTTCTCATTTTCTAAGCCTATGTTCAATATTTTTTGGCGGGCTTATTTTTCTACGTAGAAGATTGAAATTTTGCACAAACATTCAGTCCACGGAGTAGTATTTACCAGAATTTTTGTTCCGATGTCAGTGCTAAAACAGGGGGGGGGAACAAGAGGGGCAAAGGGGTGAAAAAAGGGATATTTTTACACCCAAAATCCCGTTTCTCGTCATTTTCCCGCCTCACATACATGATGGAGACACGTGATCATACCGTCTGAAAGGCAGTTCCGTTCTGAAGAGAATGACGGTAGAATTATTATTCTAGGGTAATTAGGGACGTCTCAGTGAATTTTTCAAAATATACTTCTGTATAGGTTAACATGGAAAAATTTTTGAATTTTTTTTTCCTGGCAGGTTTATTTTTACACCTAGAAGATTGAAATTGTGCACAAACATTCAGTCCACCGAGTAGTATTTTGACAGATTTCCTTTCAGATTTCTGTGTTAAAACAGGGGGGTCCAGAGGGGCTAAAGGTTGAAAAAGGGAAATTTAGACCAAAAAATCCCTTTTTTCTGCAATTTCCCGCCTTAGATACATGATGGAGACATGTGAATGGTACCGCCTGAAAGGCAGTTCTATTCAGAAGGGGAGCAGGAAAATTCGGTGTAGGAAATTTCGGTGTAGGAAAATTCGGTGTAAGAAAATTCGGTGTATGAAAATTCGGTGTACAGAAAATTCGGTGTACGGAAAACTCGGTGTGGGGAATGTTAGGTGTAAAGAAAGATTCGTTGTAGTAGGCCGTAGGATTTATTAAAACTCAACTTTGAGGATAAATGAGTGTATTAGTTTGAAGTTCAAATTTTGTGTAGAAAGTACTTTTACTGTCTACTATCATTTTTATTGTTTACTGTCTACTTTATATTGCTTTATATTGAATTGTGTTCCTGAAATTATTGGAATTCTAGATTTCGAGGGATTTTAACATTTTATGGCCCTTACATAACGAGAAATTTGTCCTCCAACCAGACACTTTAGTCCTCAAAGTCCTCCAATCAGACACTTTAGTTTGTTTACCTTAAGGCAAACAAACTAAAGTGTCTGATTGGAGGAGAAGTCAACTATTTGTACAACTATTATCTGATAAAACCATCCTGCTTTATATTGCCCTTTCCACTAAGACTTTTTTGATCAATATATTTTTGCATGTATATACAGAGTGATTCTTTGAAAACTCACGGATTTCATTTGGATCTAGAATTTCTAACTGAAGTCAGATTTTCATGCGGTTTGCTGCAAATCATCAAGGAGGGATGGGAGATTTATGGGACTATGTTTACTGGTTTAAATTCATCCGGGGCAATATAGAGCAGGCCGCAAGGAAAACAGCAAATATTCGCCATTGTACGTTATAATTCGAATGAGATATTGGATATTTGAAGCGAAATCACATGTTGAATAGGGATTTTTTAGATGACTTAGAGTCGGTACCTGACATCTTTCACAACATCCGCCACGAAAGATATGCAAGAGGTAGTGGACTAAAGGCCAAAAAAAAAAAAAAAAAAAGTTTTTCTTGAAATAGGAAATAACATTTTATTCGTTACATTTTATGGTTTTCGTTTTCACAATATGAAGTGTCGTAAATTATTGTAAAGTGGTAATATTCCATATGTATTACACCGAATCTACCTTACACCTAAATTTCCCCACACCGAGATTTCCGTGCACCGAATTTTCTGTACACCGAATTTTCCTACACCGAATTTTCCTACACCGAAATTTCCTACACCGAAATTTCCTAGACCCATTCAGAAGAGAATATGGGCGACACATGACCCTAGGGTAAT
This sequence comes from Thermobia domestica, assembly GCF_964235325.1. Taxonomy (NCBI): domain Eukaryota; kingdom Metazoa; phylum Arthropoda; class Insecta; order Zygentoma; family Lepismatidae; genus Thermobia; species Thermobia domestica. The sequence continues at coordinate 243,060,955 of NC_137456.1, read as the reverse complement.
TAGGGATGTATCAAGAATTTTTTTCCCTGAGATCATAGTGTTTTGTGGTAATTTAGGGCATGGTGGGAAATTTTGATAAAATTTCTCCCTCCCTTACTATTCAAGATAGAAACTTGAAATTTGGCACACACATTTAGTATACCAAGTACTATTTTTCAGATTTTTTAGATGGCTACGTTGACACAGGGGGGCTCCAGGGGGATACCAAAGTTCGAGAGAAAAAAATTCCCTCCGAAACTTTCACTTTGACATTTTTTCCCGCTTCTGGTATATGGTATGAGCATGCAAGTGATACCATTTGAAAGCCAGCTCTATTCTGAAGAGAATGAGGTATGAACCATGATCCTAGGATAAATAGTGACGATATAGTAGCTGCTTGACTGAAAGTCTAAAAAATAGCCCAAAAAGCCAGGATCCGGAAAGGGTTAAACAAATCACCCACTCATGAAGCGTAAGCATTTCTTGGAAAAGCCGTTTGAATGAACATTCACTTTATGGTACCAGAAGAAAAGCTTTTCTCTGCAGCTATAACGCCTACAGGTAATATATGATTGGAATCCAGGACGGGCTTCTGGGAGGGTGGCAGTGAAACATTTCTCCGATTATTATCTGAAGCTGCCGCAAAATGTTGTCGCCAGTGGGGAGGGACGAATAACCCTTCGTCCTGTAATGACGCAGAAATTTCTTTGAATTTAGTGCAGGTGTCTTCTGTGATGCGTAAAAATAATAACTTCTACACAAAAGTGACATTTGTCTTCAAACTTTAAAAAGTGGGTAAAAGATTTTTCCACATAGGAAATATATACCACATAGACCTATTACAAAGGGTATTTTTGTTGGAAATTGTAACGAAATTCACTAAACTAATTTCGTGCAAATAATTAACTCAATTCCTTATATAAATCTTATATATCTCCTTATATGTTAATAATTATAAGAAACAATATGTTAAAAGTTACTGTCGAAAACAACGCTTTCTGAACCTCGTCACCATTATCACTCCTATAATTTGCATTACGAGACGAGAATTTTTTCAAGTCTTGTGAGCAACACTAATTCACCCAAATCTTAGATTTCAAACATCATTTCAGTGCTAAACGATCCGTATATAAAACCTATAAATTATAAAAGTAATTATACGACCGCAATGAAGAGTAACGCATTTATGAACGTTTCAAGATACTCCAATCATTACACAATATACTCCAATAAGTAATATGGTTTAAATGTTGTTAGATTATACCCTTCTTAGAGTTCCCGTGACGTAGAAGAAATCTGAGAACTTCTAAATGAGGGAATACATTTTGTACATAAATTTACAGATCGAGACGGGAAGTGAGTCCTTGAGAATCGAGACAAGACAAGACGAGACTTCTACAAAATTTACGAAACGAAATCGAAAGATGTAAAGGAATCTCCATTCAAATTTTATCTGAACATATTCATGGTAATATTAAGCGTGGATTCGCCAATGATTTCAGTAAATAGTAGTGGGCGTGGGGGATGACTACGAATTCTTACTCATCGGTTTTTAATTTAGAAACCGGTAGCGCATTCAAAACTATGGAACTCATATTTTTCTTTGCAATTCCAGCCTCTTTATCTACATGGTGGTGTATCAGAGCGGAATAAGTTTGTTAGTTCTTCCTTTATGTTTCCTGAACTCCTAGTGCTACTAACGTCAGTGTTTCTTCCAGTGTTCCAGATACACTTCGCGGGTGGGGTTGGGACAAAGTCCCCGGAACTAAGATAAATTATAAATTGCGAACATATGTTACTTTTGTGAACGTTGTTTTAGGAAATAGTGTCCCAGTGTAGCCCTTAACATTTTGATGTTGCCCCCTCCAAATTCTCTTGAAGAAAGACTGATCCTACTAAAATAGGATATTTGTATCATACTCAATGTCTCGTACATTCACAGATAAATGAGATATTTCACATTTGCACACTCACTTTTATCCAAAAGTTTGAATTATTTTTTTTTCCTCGATGTTAACATGTTTACGGCAGATTAGGCTTTAAGATTCCTAATCAGCAGCAGGGTGAAAGTTAGGTGTTTTTAAAAATTATTCCTCATCACATGAGGGAAAATCTCAAAGAAGGCAGCTGGTATTAAATATGGTTATTTTCTTCAAATTTCCTAAATACTGATTAGATTCTGATTTCCATCATACCTACTACACAAAACTCGATAAAGTTACTGGTATGAAGCCATATCTCCTTTTTTGTACTGAAAAATATTATTTGCGAGCATCCTCTTTTTCGGAAATCAGAAACATGTTATATTTATCATTAAATGCCACAGCAATAGATAGGAAAACTCTTTCCAAATTGGGTGGGGGCGGTGGCTCAGTGGTAGATCATTCACTTCCGGTGCTTGGGGTCCCCGACTCGAACCCAGCTCGCGACATGTGGACTTTGTGGTGGACAAACACCGTGCTCGTGGGTTTTCTCGGGGTTTTCCCGTTTCCTCCCACTTTCTTCATCCCACCATTTCATTCATTTCTCATCATCACCGTCTTTTTAGCCTAACCGGCATATCCGGTGGACGTAAAAGTCAAAGATTTTCTTTCCAAATTAGGTGCTTTGACCCAAACAAGGGGCGTCACTTCAAACTATCGTTTTCCTCATCGAGACTCATAGTTCAATCTGGAGTAGAAACTTATTTTAGGATCTAGTTTCTATGATTTTCACTCGAAAGACGAAGATGATTATGTAGAAAATTATAAGTACCGGTACTTCTTGTTCATTATCGTATTAAGTTTATCTAATCTCTTCTTTCTTATAACATTCAATGTATTTTTTCTTAAGAGAAAAGTAAAATATCAAACTTAAATATTTAATAATAAATTTATAAGAACTAGCAATGCTTCTAAGTAATACAAACTTATCTTCAAGCTAAATTATTTTTCCTTGTTCAGAAGAAGTGGTGTGATCACCAGTGGGAAGTCATCTGATTCAGATTATAAATTAATATTGGTTCTCCATTCATAAACCTCGTTCAACTTAATCAACTAAGCTTTATTAAGCTCAACGAATGTAACTTATGCATCCACTGTAAACGTTTATTCACAGATATTTCTCTCGAAAATGGTTTGAATTATGTTGAACAAATTTAGTGCGATCACAATGATTGTGCATTTCGTTTCAAAATTAAGGGGGCAGACTACTAAATATTTTTGAAAAGCTAACAATTTTTCTTTTGCCCGTTTTTCATAAGTGAAAAGAGATAATGAAATGTAACTTACCACAATAATAGATAATGTTATCCTACACCCGAGAACACGAATTGGAAGAATGATCAGTGTTGCCATCCATAGAAATTACTACATGTCGGGAATTTGAATTAAGCAAAAATCTAGGTTAAGGCAGCGACTAAAAAAATGAACTCAATGATAGTTGATTACTTATCATGTTGTCTTAGTTCTTTGTCAACTACTTTTTAAATAAATAAGTTATCACAAAATAAATACAAATATTATTTAAAAAGTAGTTAACAACATGACAACAAGACAACATGATAATGACATTTACGTGAATAAAAATATACGTTACAAAAAATTAAGCTAGCGTCAAATGCGTTCCTGCATAACATTAGAGTCAGTTTAAAATATATATAATTCTTTCTTCGATCGATCTCTTCGTTTCTAAAAACGTTTTGACTACACCCTTCTAACGTCCGTCCGTTGATACACCACTTGCAGAAGAGGCTCGAAACCAGCCACAGAGCTATGGGCTGCCATGAATATGTTAGAAGGGACCAAGTCATTAAAAATTATCTTACAAATATTTAAATTGTGCATTTTGTATTGAGGTCTGGAGGGGACATGAAAAATTTAGGGAAGGCCAGGCCCTCCCTAGCCCCCCTCTGATTGCGAGCCTGTTGCAGAGTAGCACTTACCAACTTATTCTGAAATAGACTTATTACTATATTGTCACATTTTTCCTTATTGAGGAGGAGGTAGGTGAATGACCGCTCAAGACGTTGCCAATTTCAGTCATCTGCATCTGTCCATCAATCTCTTTTCTAGGAAACGACCGCGGAGTCGAGGAGGGTAGGTATGAGTGGGTCTGTTTTGTTAATTCTTTTGATCGGAACACCGCCCGAAACAATGAGGGCATGTGGTTCTCGAAGCCGTACAGGAGAACGAGGTCGCTTCGTATTTTGAAGTGAAATAAATAACTAAAAATGTTGCCTTCTTTCCTAAACGCTAAACCTATTTAACTTGATGTAATAAATAACCTATATAGGAGGAGTATTCCTATTCCATCCAGGGGTGTGTGTAAAGAAATTTGGAGTAGTGTTAGGGGGGTATTGGGGGGTGTAGATTACTCCCTGGTATCATGTGCAAATGCACTTTTGTGAATGCCCAGTTGTTTTGAATAAATCACTTGGATCAGTTGAAGACAACCTACCAGTTTTTCCGCTTCCAATCTTTGTATTGTCCTCAATACCGAGACCACCGTATTTATTTGTTTCCGCTGGGATGTTTCCTTTTGGCAAGTACAGTACATCACTTTTTCTTGGAAATTTGTTACCAAAGATTTCTTGCAGATTGACGCATGGTTGAGTGCTGGGGAACGGATCAATTCTTGCCTTTCGCTGTAGTTCTATCAACACTACGAGGAAGATTAGGAGACTTCGGGAGGGCAGCTATGAGGCTGTGTTTTTGTCACCAGCTGCGCATTCACAAAAGTTCGTTTTTTCTTAAAGAGACTCCTGCCTTGGAATTCGCCCCAGGTGAATTATTTAGACTTGTTCCTTGCATACCTACATCTGGAAGGGAGAGTTGATAAGGATTCGTTCTTTTCCAGTTTTTCCAAAGTGATCTTTTATCATTAACATATACATATTTGAAATTAAGTTAGCAAGTTTTCCATCCTGACGTGGTTCTTGCGTGTAGTGACGGACATAAGCTCACCTATATTGATGCAGAAGCGGACAAAAGCTAACCGGACATAAACTCACAATAAATAATACAATTATGTTACAACAAACTATGTTATAACAATGAGATTAATAACCTAATAATAATCAGCGCCGTTGCTACAGAGGGTCTGAACCCCTAAACCCTCTGAAAAATCTATCGTGGTGGCAAATCTCAGCATGTCATAGAAAACAGCATGCCAAACAAACGCACTAGTGCTTTTTTTTAATATTATTAATTTACAATAAAATGATAGAGAGTACACACTCCATGGGTATACATTATTTTGTATTGTACACAGTTCAAAATACATTATTGCCGTTAAATATATTAAAATACTCAATTGCAGCAGCTTTGTCGAAGTACTGCATAATACATATTTTCTATTAAACCGTTTGAGACTTACGCTTTTTAAGGTAAATTTTAGACTTTCAGTCAAGCAACTATTTCGTCGAGACTATTTATCGCAGGATCATACCAGAGATGGGCATTTTTGCTAACCCTCACTCACCCTTACTCTCAATCAACTCCCTCACACTCACCCTCAACCACCCTCACCCTCAATCACTCTGGTCACCCTCAGCCACCTTCACCATCAATCGACTCCCTTACATTCACAGTTATCACTCTACATGTACTTACTAAACAATAAGTAAGGGTAAATATCATTCTCATTCAAGTAAAGTAAAAAAAAAAAAAGAAAAACAGATTTTACTATTTTTAGGATTTTTGGATATCATATGACCCGTTGCTGTTGACAAGTTTTAAAAAAAGAAGACAAGATGCCAATAAATACCATAAGTGCTGTTCTTGCCTTCATTAATTAGTATGGTAGTACAGTTGAAATTTTTCCTTTTTTTCTGGGAACAATATGTGGCTTCGCACCATATTGCACCAAGCCTTCCTTATATATATCGAGCAGGAAACTTCGGTGTACGGAAAACTCGGTGTGGGAAATGTTAGGTGTCAAGAAAGATTCGTTGTAGTAGACCGTAGGATTTATTAAAAACTCAACTTTGAGGATAAATGAGCGTATTAGTTTCAATGATGTAATGGAGGGTATACGCGGGTATACGGCGTATAACCATCTCTAATTTTTGGAAACTATCATATAACCACATAAAATTTAGGAAGTACGCCGGTATACGCTACATTCGATCAATAGTATACTCACTTCATTCGAACAAACAACAACTGCTTTTCACGAAATTTTCAAAACAAAAATATCTCACTAAACAGCTGGTCGTCAGGCTGTTACCGCGAATGATGTCTAAATTCTTTTAAAATGTTTGCGTTTTCGGGGTGTGGGAATCAAATTTTCTCAGAATCTCTTCTATAATGGAAAGCAGCGCTCTGAACATGCAGTGATTTTTCCTCAAGATGTCACATGCGTTGTTCCTACCTTCCAAATTCCAAATTCAATTCAAAGTCTGTCGATTGGATACAATTTGAGCAAGGCAATATGGAATAGAAAAAGTTCCTTTCTTAACGGGGAAGGAGGTTCCGAAAAAAATGTGGTCTTTACTTTAAGAGTTAAGAGGAAATTAAATGAATGTATTTGCGCCAAGAAATCATTGGCCACCACAAAAATAAAACATCTGACCTATCATTGGTCTAGTTCAGCGTTTCCCAATCTTTTTCAACTTGCGGCACACTACGGGTGTTACTTGGATTCTCGCGGCACACTTATAGATATTATTACTTGTAAATATAAAACTGGTATTTTTTCTGTGATTATTGGTCTCCTACTCACAGAGAAGAAAGATCGATCATTGTTTTTTTTTTTCCCGTGGTAAATCATTATGCTTATTTTTCATTCTAATTTAAAAATAGAAAACAATTGCAATGAAATATTAGACTCAAGTTTTTAAAAATACGCTTTCTTTTTAAACACTGTATCCAACCTTTTACTAAGAAGGAAGATCACTAACGAACGAACAAACAAATCTTATTTACTTTTAAAACACAAATGTAGGTACTTTGTCGAAAGGATTGAATGATATTTTAAATTTTTAAGTTAGGAAATAGTCTGCAACAATAAAGAAGCAATAATGGTCATAACAATGATAACCATTTTTTTTCAACATTAGAAATGTACAGAACAGTAACCCGGTATGAAACTTAAAATTGTAGATTCACAGTAGAGTTTCATAGTAATGTGAAATACAAATATACATTTTTCCCTACCTTTTGCAATTTTATTTCTATAAAATTAATAATTGTTTCGATTCCTCGAGGCACACCAGCGGCCCATTCACGGCACACCAGTGTGCCGCGGCACACCGGTTGGGAAACTCTGGTCTAGTTTGAAGCATTCACCGTCGTTCCGAATACCACCGAATACAACAGCGAACCTCGGATTAGTACTGTTCATTTGTAGCCGCAGTTGACATCAAAGAAAGGAGCGATTGATTTCGATAAATACTCAGCAGCTAGTACTAGTAGTAGTCTTTCCTCAACCTACTGAAGAAAAAAAGGGACGGGGTAAAAGTAAACATATTTCTTCGTTATTTCATATTCTTTCAGATAAAAAAGAATATTGAAGAAAATCACAGGAAGAGGTAGAAAACAAAAGTCAGGAAAGACTTGTAGCGTATAAGCATGTCACACCAATCTTTAATCATTTCGATACAGCCGTCAATTCGAAAATACAGGTATTTGCTTAGTAATGTTTAACCCTTTGGGAATTTATGATACGAATCGGTACCATGGAATAGTGCTGTGTTTAAACGCTTATTAAGCTCATATAACACGTATTGAACCCGTTTTTTTATTGGTCAAGTCAAGCATGGACCAAAGAGCACCCCAGATGCGTTTCGGAACCGGATGGTAAACTTGCCGGTGCCAAGTGGGGGCGGAGGGGTGAGGTAAATAAAAAAAACACCCTTAGTTTTCAAAATATCAAGATTAAAATTTTGCATCAAGTTTGTGTGCACCTTTGCATATTTCTCTCTCTCTCTCTCTTTTTTTTGATGCAAATAAATATCATAACTGCTGTTCTCCCCTTTATTAATTGTTGAGTTGATTTTGGTTTAGCCTCCCTTTCAGCAGCAAGGCTATATGAGACGTGGACCTACTGATTAACGTGGAAATCGTAACCACATGAGCTCCCGCCGGGAATCGAACCCGGGTCTCCCACGCCAAAGGCGCGTACGCTAACCGCTTAGCCACGGAGGAGCTCTATTTTATTAATTGTTATGGTAGTGGAGTTGAAATTTTTCTTTTTTTCTGGGAACAATAAGTGGCTCGCGCTATATTGCACCGGGAATCTGGGACTCCGCAATAGTGTTCCCAATCGTGCCCCGCACTTTCTAACTGGATCAGATTACCTTCTTTTCCTTACTTTGAAGCAACAAAACTAATTTTTTTTTAACAATGTGACTTCCCTCAAGAGCAGCCTCTACTTTTAATTTTGTGCTTGGGAACATATTGTCCTGCTAGAACACATTCAATATAAACATTTCTTTATTAAATCCAAATTTAATAATAGAAAATTTAAAAGGGCGAGTTGATTATAACCTGTATTTTGCTAAAACAACACCAATTAAAGTGAATGAAAGCTCAAGTAAGATGTTTGTGAGTATGAAATTTACGTCATAACACCACATTGAGTCTAGAAATTATGTGTAATACATTTGAGAATGATAAGCATAGGGTGATTCTAGTTTTCGATTCATCTGTACATTTCTTTAAGTATATAAAAACCGGTTCTTAAGTAGCATAATATAACGGAAAAATAGTACACTATATAAAATGAGTTAATATAAAGGACTCCGTTAAAAGAGAAATGCAATTTTCAATTTACGAAGCTATCGTGTAACTTAGGATGTTTTGTGTTCATTTGGAGCTAAACATTTTTTTCAGCAGCGAGATTGTATGGGACTTCTCTCGTCCTGAAGGCGAGAACACTCACCACCCATTAGTAAGGAATCAATACGAATATATGTGCCTGGGAACACTTAGCTGTTTCTTCAGGTATGTGGTAGTCTTTACTGGAAAAGGAACTGATATATCCTCAATAAAAGTATTGTGGTAAACAACACCAAACTCGAGTTGTGGCAAACGACACAGCGTTGGTTCAGAGAGAGATTTCGAAAAAACAACTTTAATAAAAGAAAGGATATGTGTGTGTGTTTTCTAGGATGTCCACTTGCCACTTTCTGTTTTTTTTTTCTAGCCCATTGTTTTATTAGAGAAAGTATTCTCTTAAAGTTCGTGATTTAAATTTTTTGATTTTACTAATTTCTCCTTCTGGCCTATTTTGGTGTCACTTGCTTTAAACGTATTCTTATATATAATGTTATGTTGCTTTAATTTTTATTGATAAACAGGGAGATACGCAGGAGATCTTGGGGGTCCGGACCCCCCGAAATCCGGACTTTTTTTTGTAAATTTAGTCTTATTATAGGGGCAATTTTACAATTTTTAATATAATTTAGCTTGAAATTGTGTTTGAACCCTCCCCCGAGAAGCTCTGGAACCATACTGAAATAAATTCCTGCGTACGTCCCTGTTCATAAATATTAAAATTACATCATACAGTGGTAACATTTTGCGTAGTATACATTTAAAGATCTCAAGAAGAAATCAGTAAAATTTTCGTTTATTTCAAAGAATAAATAGAATGTTTCCTCATACAAGTTAATGGGCTGAGAAACCATGATGCTGTCGACATTCAACACACTTAAGTGCTACTCTTGTTTGTTGGGATTTATAAAACCTACAATTAAAATAATACCTATTTCGCTAGATATTTATATGAACGCACGGTTTCATTAGTTGTTAGTATATACATTTCCTACCTTGGAAACTCAACCGGCCGTGGAATTTGTTACTAAAACAAAAAATACAAATGCCAGCCTCAAACACCACTCATGAAAGACATTTCTATTTCCAAAACCAGCCTCAAATGTCACACACTCTTCAAGTGAATAAATATCACACATTACTAATAGTATGTGTGATTACTCGCCCGACTTCCGACGCAATAGACTCCCTCACCCTCACCCACCCTCACCCTGACCCTCAATCGACTTCCTCACCCTCAATCGAACACCCTCAGCCACTCTCACCGTCAATCGACTCCCTCATACAGTTACCTTCATGTATTTAATAAACAATAAGTAAGGTTAAATATGATTCTCATTCAAGTGATTGAAATTTATATATATTATAATATACATAGGAATACATTATATCTTCGGTATATATTATATATATATATATATATATATATATATATATATATATATATATATATATATATATATATATATATATATATATATATATATAGATTGTCATTTTATATTGGGCTCGCTCGGGCTCACTTCGGTTAGCAGTTGTGCTCGCACTCATTTCGGCTTACTCTGACTTATTTTATTAGGATTCGGGCTCGCACTTAATTATTGAGCCCAAGCTCAGTCGAGCACGAGTGACTTGCTCGAAAGTTTGGACACCTATGTCCTAAGCCAAATTTGTAAAAAAAAAAAAAAAAAAAAAAAAAAAAAAAAAAGTATTCTTGAATATCATATGACCCGTTGCTATTGACAAGTTTAAAAAAAAAGAAGACTAGATGCCAATAAATACCATAAGTGCTGATCTTGCCTTCATTAATTAGTATGGTAGTGCAGTTGAAATTTTTATTTTCTTCTGAGAACAATATGTGGCTTCGCACTATATTGCACCAAGCCTTCCTTATATATGCAAGTGATTTGGGAACCTGAGACTCCGCAATATTGTTCCGAATCGTGCCCTGCACCTTTTGACTGGATCAGATTATCTTTTTTCCCTTACTTTGAAACAAGAAAACTAATTCTTTTAACAGTGTGACTTCCCTCAAGAGCAGCCTCTACTTTTGATTATGTGCTTGAGAACACATAGTCCTGCTAGAATACGTTAAATATAAACAATTCTTTATTAAATCCGAATATGAGAATAGAAAATTTGAAAGGGCGAGTTGATTATATTTTTATTTTGTTTTATTTATTTAACAATCTAACTCCAACAGGGACGATCATCCCCAATTATAGGAGCTTTTACAACAGTTGATTTACAATTTTATAGCCTGTATTTTGCTAAAAGAACAAATATTAAAGTTAATGAAAGCTCAAGAAAGATGTTTGTGAGTATGAAATTTACGTCATCCCACCACATTGAATCTAGAAGTTATGTGTAATACATTTGAGAATGATAAGCATAATGTGGTTCTACTTTTCGATTCATCTATACATTACTTTGTATATAAAAGTACACTATATAAAATGAGTTAATATAAAAGAGAAGCTATCGTAAAATTTAGGATGTTTCGTGTTCATTTGGAGCTAAATATTTTTTCAGCAGCGAGATTGTATGAGACTTATCTCGTCCCGAAGGCGAGAACACTCGCCACTTTTTTGCAAGGGATCAATACGAATATAAGTTCCCGGCAACATTTAGCTGTTTCGTCAGATATGTGCTAATCTTTACTGGAATAGGAACTGATATATTCTGAATAAAAATATTGTGACAAACAACACCAAAATCGAGTTGTGGGAAACGATACACCGTTGTTTCAGAGTAGCTTTCGAAAAAACACTTTATATAAATTTCCTACCTTGTAAATTCAAGAGGTTTCCTTGCTCTATTTCTTTCTTTTTTTTTTTTAAAAAAAAAAGATGGAATTTGTTACTAAAGCAACAAATACAAATGCCAGCCTCAAACACCACTCATGAAAATCTATGGAAAAAACATTTCTATTTCCAAAACCAGCCTCAAATGTCACACACTCCTCAAGTGGATAATTATAAAATTTACAAATAGTACATCGACTCTCTCGCCCGACTCCAGACTCAATCGACTACCTCACCATCAGCCACGCTCATGCACCCTCCCTTACCCTCAAGAACTGTTGGTAAGCCAAGCTCCTTAAATACGAAATTAGAATGGTTAGTTTAACGTTCCACGGCTATGCCCTTTATTCTAAGAGAGACGGGCGACTAATGCAAATCAAAAAAGGTAAAATTAAGTCCTTCTGTTCGCTCACCGAGAATTGAACCCGTGACACTGTGCATCACTGGCGCACACGCTAACCACTAGACTAGCGATGAGGAAGGTTAGAAAATAAGTAACAGTAGTTTAAATTTGAATTAATTAAAGTTGCACTAACCACTAATTATGTTTCCATATGGGAGTGGCAAAACATAATGTGTAATGGCATTTAAGCAGGCAACCAAATCTCAAACTTATCAATTAAATTTAAAATACTTTAAGTTCAGCGGTGAAAACGATATATATATATATATATATATATATATATATATATATATATATATATATATATATATATATATATATATATATATATATATACACTGCTAAGCAGGCATGTAGAAACTAATACGTCATTCTATTAAATTATAGATCATCCGTTACAACCAATGTTATGAGAACTTGTGACATTGGCACGTCTTACAAGGAATGCTTTTCCAAGAATTACACATTTTCGTGACCTTTCCACCCCTCTCGAGCCTCTATAGTTTGCTTCTGACAAAAAGAATGTGTTTTCCGCATGAGTAAGTAACTATTCCAAGAAAAAAGTGTGTGATTCTAACGACTGCAAAAATGTTTATAACCTGTTTTAAGTCATACATAAATGCTATGTTTTTATTTGGTTACATAAAATATGTTATTTTCTAGCTATATGACCACTCGAAAAAATACTAGAGAGGGGGAAAAATGAAAATGTTCTTCAGGGAGAATATTAAATTTTTGTCACACGGAATATCCCTTTCACCATCCCCATTAATTCGTACACTTGACCAGCTGATGTTTTGTGACCTAATTACGTGACTCTGTGCCAAGCAGGTTGCTACTCTATTTGAAAAATGAAATGAAAATGAAATCGTTGAGTTTTACGTCCCACGCTTATGCCGATTAGGCTAAAGGAGACGGTGATGATGAGTAATGAATGAAATGGTGGAATGAAGAAAGTGGGAGGAAACGGGAGAACCCCGAGAAAACCCACGCACACGATGTTTGTCCACCACAAGGTTCACTTAACGGAGGCTGGGATCGAACCCGGGACCTCAAGCACCAGAGATGAACGCTCTACCACTGAGCCACCGCGGCCCCTTACTCTATTTGAAGTTCGCAGGAAAGTGCTATTTCAACCATTTCCCAAACAAATAACTTTCAAGCAAACATTTTTCAGAAATTCATTCTGGTGATGGACACTTTCGCTAACCCTCACTCACCCTCACCCTCAATTAATTCCCCCATCATTACCCTCATTCACCCTCACCCTCAATCGACTTCCTCACTCTCAGACTCAGCCACCCTCACCCTCAGTTGGCTCCCTCACCCTCACCCTCAGCCACCCTCACCCTCAGTTGATTCCAACATACTAGCCCTCAGCCACCCTCACCCTGTCGACTTTTTCACCGTCACCCTCAGCCACCCTCACCCTCAATCGACTTCCTTACCCTCACCCACAGACACCCTCACCCTCAATCGACACCTTCACCCTCACCCTCACTCACCCTCACCCTCAATCGACACCGTCACCCTCACCCTTATTCGACTCCCTCACCCTCACCCTCAGACACCCTCACCCTCAATCGACTCCCTCACCATCACCCTCAGACACCCTCACCCTCAGTCGACCCCCTCACCCTGAGACACCCTCACCCTCAATAGACTCTTTCACACTCACCCTCAGACACCCTCACCCTCATCTACCGAAATGAGGGTGAGTGAAGGTGAGGGCGGCCCTCTTGAGGGCAAAAATGAGTGAGGGTGCCCATTTCTGCTATTGATTGCACTGAAATACATTTGTATGCAGTCTGTCATTACGGGAATGGTTAGAACTTCAGAGAGGTTTCTCAACTCGCAATATCTCATATCAGGTTCAACAATGGACTGTCAGCTTCTGCACATATATCCCACCATTAAGCATCGACTTGACAACAACAACAACAAAAATTGAAGGACTTGAGGTCAGTATGGACCCCTTCCACTTAAGCATGGGAAAATGATCAAAAAACCTTTTGACTTCGGTGTTTTGCATCTCTACTACCGACTAAAATGATTCAAATTGACTTGTGAATTTCATGGTCTCAGTACATTGATTATTGAACCTACTTTCCATTTCTTCATTTACACTTTCAGCGTGTTCCTTCATCTCACAGAGAGTTTTCCAAGCATCTTCATCTGCTAGCAGATGCGCTTCAGATCCAATAATCTTCAGTTTGGTCTGAATATGTTTACACAGACCACTGTTTGTGTTTTCCCATTGATGTGAAACGTTCTGTAAATGCAGTTTGTTTGAGGGAATTAAAAGTATCAACCGAACTTAAATCCTTCATTTCCAAAGCATTGTTAAGGATAGAAAGTGCACTGAGAATTTCATTAATTGCATTGTAAGGTAATAATGAATCTTTCAGGTTTGATCTTCAGCAAGATGTCTCCTGCCAGTGTTGCCAGATCTGCTTCTTCATTATGGATATGCTGACAAGCTATTAATATTTACTTCAAGCTTGAGTGACTATTCTGTAGTGCGACAACAATGTGACTCCAATAGATTCTGGAATCTTGATAACTGGATCATTGAATATTGATTGACTTGCTATTGATTTTAAGCGAATTCCTGATCATCTTATAAATGTCTTCCCCCCCCCCCAAAAAAAAAACTTAATTTACCTTTTGGTTTTTATTCCTGCAGGAGGCCGCTGCGAGGAACTCTCTTTCTGATTCTTTTCCAAAAGCTTCTTTCTTACATTTCCAACATTCCCAGCTATATTTGAGGCACCATTAAAGTCGAAAGCAACAATATCATCGAATGTTAAATGAAAAGCAGAGAGCCCTTCGTCAATAGTATTTGCAATAATTTCAACCCTTGCATTAAAAATTTTGACTGTTGACAAAAACCTTTCCACGTGGACCTTATCCTGAACAACTCTGAACACTATACTTAATTCGTTCTAATTTCTCAAACAGATACTTTCATCTGCCAAAATGGAGAACTTATTTTTTTTTTAACTTTTTCTTCATTTCTTTCTTTAATATTTCGTCCAAACACTCTAGCAATTTACATATTGTATCCTTGCTGCTGTAATGCAATTTATCACTGTCAGCTTCTCTCTAAACCTTAAATTCATAATTCATTGGATCCAGAATACTTTCAATGGTGCTTTTATATTTACTAGTGAAAGCTATTTCTTCCTTCACCAAAAACTGCAAGCCTTTGTAAAGTATTTTCAAACATTTTCTGTTTAACATTCATTTACTTTTACTGTGTTGAACAACTTGAGCATGAATGAGTTTCTTCATAGCCCGTGTCTTGCAGCATTTCAATTTCTGCACTTACAGCATGAACTGAAGAGTGTTCATGTTTCTCGAAGTTCCTGTTTTTTCCAAAACTTTTCTGAAAGATGAAAAAGGAACAGTTAAGAACGCGCCACTTGTTCTTTGCAGAACTTTTGCGCTATTCTTCGTTGAATTTTGGCATAAATTATAGAACGATCCTCCGTTTTCTTCAGTATACTTCAGCCAACTGCACTTTTCTTCCCTCTGCCTGTTGTAGTGATTCTTTTTTCACCTAATGATTTTGAAGCATTTAGGTTTGGAACTGGAAGATCCCACGGAAGGCTGTGTTGAAGGTGTACCTATATATTTCCTATATATATTGTTCTCTTAATTCTTTTGTCGTGCAGAAAAGAACTGCAATATTCCAGTGCCGCAATAGGATTGCAGTTCAAATTGATCTTAACTTCTTGTAGAGCAGCATTTGCCTGTAACGTTTACATTCTCGAAAGTACAAAAAAGCAACCTGGTGACTAGATCCTAACAATCGCATAAAGATTTAAAAAACAAACGAGAAAAAAAGAAACGTAAAAATTTTCAGTCAGTACACCTTTGACCCAACAATAATGCGGCCATACAACATACAAAGAATAAGCATTAACAACACAGCTTTGATGACAAGAAGAAGGCGCTTCTGGTGTTGAAACCAGTAGGGAGAGAGGAAATAAGTTTAGTTTGGTTTCTGACGGAGTTATCGTCTTCCATTTTATTCTGTTTGTTCTGTATGGTTGGACAAGTGTAGGCGTTGTTGTTCTTTAGCAAGGGATAGTCCTTTCCTTTAGTGAGGATAGTCCTTCTCAATGCGGGCGTTGTTGTTTACAGAAGGAAATTTAAAGAATAAAATATTCACCACACACACAAGCTAATGCGGTCAAACGCAACGAAACAGGGGTAACACACGAGTTTTATACTTTGGTTTTGTTGTACGTACAATTTTGTCCGAGGGATGCTTGAACCCCGGGGAGGCGAAGTACCTCTTTCCCCGTCCGAAAGTATACTTAAAAAAGAAACACTGTGCACAAGGTAGGCACACTTCGCGCTATTTTCCAGTTTTGTATTTCCATTCATCTTTCTCACTCTCATTATCTTCCTCTTTTCATTCCTATCATCATAATATTCCCTATCAGCTACATTACTTACAATATCTTGGTTTTTACATATGTGTACCTGTATTGATTCAATATAGTCCTTATAATGACGAGCAAGTTGAAGCAGTTTCTCCAGAATTTATTCTTTTACAACTTTACAGTAATTAGCTATAGTGTTGACAGCGGAATTAGGAAATTTTTCTAGCAAACTAATCTAATGAAAATGGTAATATCTAGCCAAAGATATCAATATTTCATTGCAGATAAATCGATAATTCATTAGCCCTCACCACTAGTCTAGTTGCTAGTTCCTGAGCCCTTGGTACACGAAGTCCCGGGTTTGATTCCCGGCGGGGCAATATTAAAACATTAAAATTTCATAAACATTCACCTTCGTTAATCAGCCGTTTCTTTTAGCCTAAAGGACATAATTATGGGACGTTAGACTAAAGTTTTATTTTATTTAATTTCTTTTCGATAATTTAATTGCTGCCTTGCTGAATCTCAAACAATATTGAAAACGTGTATTTCAAACGCTTTCGGTGGAAACTCAAAAGCTCTTGAGTAATGTTGGGACAACATGTAAGCTTAAAGAGTCACTCTGCTGGTTGGTATTCTCTTTGTAGCGAGAGAAGTTTCAACAGCACCGTCGTGTCCTGGATCATCCAATTTTCTTTGCAAAACTGGCAAATTCCATAGCTTTAGTTACAATAGAATTAAACTACTTCCTTTCTGCCTTAACTCTGAAGTACACATTATTTTTGTATCTGTTAGGTAATATAAACCAGAGCGGTGTCGAAAAATAATCAAAGATGCTATACAGAGCTTGAAGTTCACTCTACCACCACCTTGTCAGATTGATTTTTTGTTATCGGCGAAAAGGTTGTCTATGGTGTCAATTTTCGCGTTTATTTTACTTAGCTTAGCCCGCACTTTTATAGACCTATGATTCGAAGAAAAAAATGACTATAATATGAAGTAATTAAGGGAAGTTTTTCGCGAATTTACAGTCTGTTGCATTTGTCATGACCAAGTTTAGCACATGTGTCAGACAACATTCTGAACATTTGTTTAAGGTGTTTTTCTTTTATTATTGAGCACCCTTCGCCATCAAAAGAACAACCAATGATTAGTGACGTTGAGGATTTCAATTACTGGGTTCATCCTCAATCTGTTTCTCAAGATCCAATCCAGTAGCTTTGTCAATATTAATTAGCTTCAAAAATTTCACTCTTACCTCACCGTTTAGTACGTACTGCACATTTAATGCTAAATGTTCAAAATATAGTAATGTACTGAGTACAGTCAATTTCAATGCTTGTATCAACCCGCATCATTTCCTTTATAATATTTGTTTGAATCTGAAGAGCAATATAGTTATTAACTTGTTGATAAATGTCTGCAACAGAAACGTTACTAATAAACCCTTTAGTACATTTATCTGCTTGTCTGCTGTCTGAGGTTAAATAAGGCCAATTGTACTTTACCCTGGTGTGATCTTACCCTGCATTTTCAGGGTAGCAGGCTGGGCCAGTCCCTGAGTTAGACGAAATGAGTGTTCGTTTCGTTTTTTATGAATATAATAGTTACTATAGTCCTCGTTTATTACAATAAATGAAATTAATTTATCAATGCAATATATTCATTGGTTAATACTTAAGAAAAGATGCAGTTGTGTTAGGAACTTTACATATAACTTGACTGTTTGCATGATGTATGAAAAATCAGCCTCTTTTCAAGGTAAAAATTTTAATATTTTATGGAGGAAATATTTAATTTCCATATTTCTAGATTTCAGACATTTGAACTTTTGAGCATTTGAACTTTTACTTATATTTTGATGTGTAAAATGCATGACATTAGTTTGCTCAGTTTGGTTATAGATATCATATAAGGTCATTTATTTTATTTGTCGGTATAGGAAATTGGTCAGAAATGTTGGGAAAAGAGTTGACCATGGAAAAATCAAAGTTTAAAAAACACCGGGTATAATACAAGATGCACAGTACTTTATTAAGTCTATCCTTATAGGCTATACGAATCAAAAATATGGACTATTTCATGTCAAGCAACACAGGAATATTAGATTTCCAAATGGACTACAGAAGTACGAAAAACATGGTCTATATTGGTAAATAAAAACTGGAGGGTTGAGAGAACATAGTAATTGTATATGTTATACTAACGCTCGAATATCACATCGATAAAAGGGAGGGAAATATTACAATGGTCGATGTAAGGAAGAGATGAAAAAAAAAACTTATTAAGGAATATCCATCAAGTTACCTGGTAAAGCAGATGACAAAACTAAGAGTATGACGGAGATTAATAATGGGAGAATAAATAAAGGTCTCACCAGCTGGAGACCAATGAGGAAGCATTGGTTAACAGGTAGAATGCAGACAGACTTTGAAAGTGACCATGAGCTAACGCTTAGGTGTGAAGAGTCACAGAAGTAGGGAAATACTGTAAATAACAGCAAATTTGACAATATCATCAGCCTTTAACGAAACGAAATTGTTCAAAGATGAGGCTCTACACCAATAGATAGATCTTGTAGGGCTAAACACAGCGATATGAGTGAATGTAAGTCCTTATGCGTAGTTATTGAGAGAATCGAGAAAATGAATTTTCTTTGTAAACCGAAAGTTTAATAGAGAGCTGAATAGAGTGGTAGGGTTTGAGTGGAAATACTAATGTATAGTTATGGAGAAAATCGAGGTTTCTTTTTTTCTCTTTCTTTTTCTTTTTTTTTTAGTTATATCTAAGATACTGTGTCTTAACCCTGCCACATATTAAAATGAAACTAATATTGAAATATATCCTCACGAAACGTTTCATTATGACAATAGCAAGACACAAATTTGTTAATGTTATTGCGTGAGTATGCGGAGCGGGAAGAGATGTAGTGGAAACTAACGTGGTAAAATAAAGATTTCCCACATCGTCAAGTATATCATTTTGAAGTAGTCCCGGGACTTATTGAACGCACTTTGTAATTATGTAGAGAAAACAAGAAAAGCCAGGGAAATCAATATTCCATTTCCATTGTCTCTTATAGTTATGTTCTTTCTTAACTCCGACAAGCTTGTGAAAGTAAAAATTTTCTTCTCCAAAGATAACTTTCTCTTAATTAACAAATGCTTCACTTTATTGAAGATGCTTCTTTTGAGTTTGTTCATTTCAAACTTTCATTTTTCTTAAAGAAAGACGAAGAGCGAAACTAATGGAGTAAATGCCAATATCGACTTTCGTGTGAGCAATGCTCAGCGTGTAATTGCTAAATCAATGGAGATGCATTACCAGCTCAGCCAGAAACTTGAAGCACTACCTTCTTCTTCAGGTCAGATATACTGTATGTGCAAAACATAATATAAAATACAAACAAAAGTAGTGGCAATTTGAATTTTATAACAAAATTATTTTTAATTTTAAACATGTCAATACGGACTTATTTACAAGAAATTATCTTTCACGAAATATTTGATCAATTTATGACAGTGAGAATAATATTTGTTAGAACAGTGTATTACAGCAGGCACGTAGCCAGGATTTCGTGAAGGGGGAGGTCCATGACATGAAATATTGTGGTCATCACACCAGGGGCTCGATCATTCTAAACAATTTTACTGCAACATATATGGTTCGTTTAGCCAGGATTTCGTAACGAGGGGGGGGGGTGACATAATCTAAAGAACTTTACTATCAACATATATTGGTTTCTGAGGATATGTTGGTAAATATTTTAATAAACTATGAAGAAAACCAGAGTAAAAAAAAAGTATTGAAAAAGATTATACAATATTTACGTCCTTCCTCTGTTTATTCAAATATAACAATTTTCCTTTCATTATAACCTCAACTATTATAAAAAGTACATATTCACTATTATAAAAAAGTACATACTAAATAATGTCTTGTAAAATATTTTACAATATCTACGTTCCTTTTTCTGTTGAATCAAATGTTAACAACTTTCTTTCCACATATATTATTGTTTTTATTATTCCGTTAACTACTGTCTGTTTCAAATGACAGGTTAAAGGAGCAGTAGAAAATTGTTTTTGAAATAACATGTTTGATATGGCAAGGATACGATGACGAAAAATTATGATAAAAAATGACCACGCTGTTACACAACGGCACTATGCTTTCGGAAGCTTGAAATCTCCCTGACTAGTAGCAGAAATTCTGAGAATTCCGCAACTTTTCTAGAAATTTCAAATTCCCTGACTCTTCCAGGATATATCGCTCACCTCGCATGCATGTATTGCAAGTAATACAAATTTCCTCATAAGCAAGAGTAATCAAAAGCTTCCTATATTTTTTAAAAAAATTTTAACGCTGATTCTTCTTTTTCTCATTTCATTTTGTTTCATCCTTCCTTAATTTTTTTCATTTCAGGTCTCGAAGGAATGCTACGTGCCTGATTACATTAACATAAAATAAAGATTTTTAAAAATGTCTAGGATATTTTAGGTATTAGACACCCAAAGAAAAGTTGTATGATTTTGACCCAATAAAGCACAAAGCCATAACAGGGAGTAAAATGAATCTGAAATCAGTACAATTTACAAATAGTAGAAAAAATCCCTATTTATTTAATGTTTAAGGAATTGATTTACCAAAGCTCCTTTATATGTACCATATATCTACCCTATCTGCTCGTGTATTTGATTGTCAGGAGACAAAAAAATGTCAGGAACTACTTACTTGAAGGATTACTATCAATATTGAACCAGGATGTAGAGGATCGAACGTTAGGAACCGAGCTTGTAATGAGGGTGACATTTAAACCGAAAGTGATAGAAATCAACCACTTTCGGTTTTAACGTTGATCACTATAGTGCAAAAACTGTAATTGCTAGCGAGAAGAAAGTTTTCTGGAGTCGGCTTAGCGTTCTGAAAATAGTGCCATCTTTTCTATTGATCCTCCGCTCAAATCAAAAGTGCCAGTATCAATCATTTTCAGTTTTAGCTTTTTATTGTTATAGAGTAACATCGGTTTTCTACAATCAAATCTATGGTTTTCATCTTTACTAATCTTGTATAAAATCAGAAGAGGTAGAAATCTACACCCACTTCCATTTGTAACAATAATCGAGGATGTATACTTAACATTGTTACTTGTTATTTTACGTTTAATAGGAGCCAAAGATCTAACACCATAATATTTCTCACCTTATATAACAGGTCAAGTTTTGTCACCATGCTAAATTTGATCCTGATTGAATATGTTCTGTTGAACTCGTACTGCGTGTAGTGTCCTTGCCATTGACTTTTCAGGGAAATCCATGAAGAACAATGTACAGTGTCCTTATCATTGACTTTTGACGAAAAATCGATTGTAGGATGATATATAGTCTCCTTGTCATCAACAGTTTAGGGAAAATCAAATGAAAAGCGATGTACATTGTCTTTGTCATAGACGTTTCACGAAAAATCAAATAATGAACGATGTATAGTGTTCTTGTCGTGGGTTTTACAAGAAAAATAAAAAGAAGGCCGATGCGTAGTCATCTTGCCCTTTACTTTTCAGGGAAAATCAAATGAAGAACGATGTACAGCACCATTGTCATTGATGAGTTCTCAATAAAAATCAAATGAAGGATGATGTACAATGTTCTTGTCATTGACTTTTCAGAGAAAATTAAGTAAAGGACGATATATAGTGTCCTTGTCATAGACTTTTCAGGAAAAATCAAATGATGGACGATGTATAGTGTATGACGATATTCAATGTCCTTTTCAATGATTTTACAAGAAAATCAAATGTTGGAGGACTACAGTGTACTTGTCATTGATTTTGCAGGAAAGAAACATATGGAGGATCATGTATAGTGTCCTTGTCATTAACATTTAAGAGAAAATCAAATGAAGGACGAAAATAAGAAATATTCCACATCAGCAACAATAACATCTTTCTCCCTCCTCAATTGATTTAGTCGCTAGCGCGCACAATTGGACGCATGAGATGGTTTAGTTCGATTTCTGATATGAAAGCCTTGAAATTAAACGCATAACTGTGGTTTGGATTCCTCCTCAATCTATACGTCCATGTATCCTATAACTTTGGTGCTGAAAGGGGACTTGAAAATTCAACCAACCAAGAAATGAAAAGTCTATCTCCAACACTCAGGAAGACTATGTGAGAGCTCCGCGGGATCTGAAAGAAATGAAATTTCTAGTTACCTCGACAATATTTTGGAATCACTTTACCCATGGATGACTGTGTAACAAGCAGAGCAAATGGAAATCCTATGGTGCAATGTCAGAAAATACGGGGATCCATTAGTATTTTCCAATCAAGTCAGACTGCCACGAGACATTAGCTACATATGGAAGGAGGGATTCAAGTAAAACTATTGTAAATCACATCTTTTGTCTGACCAGCACCAATTTTTTGATAAACAAAACAGTTATTTCGTTTATCACTAGAACTTCCACAGTCGTCTGTTGAAATCTCTATCTTTGACAATGAAGCTTTGACTTACTTCACATTTTCTGTTAACAAGTTGACTTATCTATTCGGTATTTTGTGTCGAAGTCTGTTCTTTATAAACAGACTTACACCACTTTAACTTTCACCCGTCCACATGGCCTCGCGTTATCCTGAAAGAGAATAACATCTCTGTCATCCACAAAGTATTTTCAATTTGTCATACATACGTTGCAATGCAGGATTGCTATCAGCAGGCAGTTACATTGATCGTTTGGCTAGGTGGCACCAGTTTGTGATGCACGATATCCTTAGCAGTTTATGAGCTCCCTTATAGTGGTTAATGCAAATGCTTAGATATGTAGAGTAAGGGATTATTGGGAGTTACTTATATATATATATATATATATATATATATATATATATATATATATATATATATATATATATATATATATATATATATATATATATATCACGGCACAATAACAGAATAAGGACTACTATATTTAAATATAATTCATTTTTTATTATTACAATTTATAAAATATATTCAATTGTTTCTAACATGTCTTTTTAACATAAATTACACAATGTCACCTATGAAACAAACAAACTTACGAAGGAAAAGCATGAAGTTGTCCAATAGAACAACACAGGAAGAAGAAACTACACACAAGAAGTTAGAAGACGACGTAAACGAGTGACTATATTTAGCACATGGATGCAACTGGATTTTTACCATTCCATTTCAATTAGGGTTACCATGTGAATGACTTTAAACAAGAAGAAACTTTTAGATTTCTGAAAAATATTTTTAGGACTCAAGAAATCTATTTATACAAGGAAATACAATTTATACAACTAAACTTTTAGAATACCGATTACGTAAACATTAACTTTCTTTCCATCAAATTAAAGCTGGATGCTTTGATTAAAGCTACTTGCTTTGAAATTTAACATTGATATTAACATTACCAATTGTTTAAAGCAAATAGCTGAATCAGTCATTCTTGAAAGGCGATATGTGTAACTTCTAATAAATCATATCCCATTTAATCAATGGCCAATTCAAATATGTATTAGTATATATAGTATATATACATAAAATACGATTGTTGAAGTTTAAGTAGTTGTCTGTGACCTAAAAAGAATACATTTTCCCATTTTCCTAAAATCCGCCATGACCATTTTTAGAATTGTAAAAGGAGTCCATGTCAGAGTAAAAGAGAAAGTTTGGTAGCTCTAATTTCAATTGAAATACACATCTAAATTATAGGAGCGGGTTCATACACATCTTTCAAATAATATTATCTATATATATAAAAGAGAACGTACAAATCCTTTGTCCGCTCATCACGCTAATACGGCTGAACCAATTTCTTTTATTTTTGGGGGGTTATTAGGATTTGGACCCTAGATGGTTTTTATCATATCACTTTAATTTTCAATTACCAGTGTCTTGAGATAATTGACCATTCAGGTGTCCATTACGTACAAATCCTTTGTTAGTTCATCATAGGTATAAAAATAAACGTATTTATATGCAACCCGCATGACCGTGTCACTCGGCGGGTTAACATAAATGACAGGCGTTATAATGGTTTTTATCATATCACTTGAAAGCGAAAAAGTAAAAATTATCTAAGTAACAAAGTTTATTGCGTTCGGGGGTGACCGCAGCGAAGCGGGGCGGGTTAACATAAATGACAGGCGATATAATGTTAACATTTACTGCAATCTTCTATGGTTTTTATCATATCACTTGAAAGCGAAAAAGTAAAAATTATCTAAGTAACAAAGTTTATTGCGTTCCGGGGTGACCGCAGCGAAGCGGGGTGAACGCTGCTAGTTTCACATAAATTTATTTTTCCCGTGCGAAGAACAGGCTTTCAGCTAGTTATTTTATAAATGAAGCATCATACAACAGTATTTACTCAAATATAAACATTAAAACTATGAAAATTAGACAGGTTATTCCGTATAGAAAAATCTTATATATACTACGTATATTGTTACATATTACAATGAATGCCAAAGCTTCAAACATGTTCATACTAGTAAGAAGGAATGATACTGTATGTGCTAGTATTGATAATTGTAATTTTCGAGATTAATTACGTAACAGACTTGACGTATGAAGCCTATCGGAAAGATACCCGACAATGCTATCCCAAAACAATACGTTAACCTGGTGTTTTCAACGTCCTAATCTTCCTGAAACCAGTTTCCTCCTGCTTGCACATACCAAGTTAGTGGTCTTTGCACTGCTAGAAACAGGCCGAAACCCTTCCTCGGAAAGTGTTGCTTGCAAAGCCATGTTCTTGCGTTTGGTGTCCTGTAAGATACACAAGACTGTTCCTTTCTGGTGCTTTTAATTTTTGACAACAACCGGAGTTGCACGGAGCTATATCCACAAAGTAGGTAGCTTGAGGAACCATCGTGGAGTTGTTTCGAAAAAGATAAGCACATAGCTACATGACTTGCATGAAGTGGGTCATTATTGTAGTGCAGTTTTCCTGTCTGTGTTTCACAGGGCTGGTAATTTCGGACGAAGTTTGTCACGTAGACGACCGGAAATGTCCGAGGAGTAGCTCTTTGAAATTATGTGTCCATTCTCTTCATACTCGAGATGCACAATGCTACGGCAGTTAAAAAACACTATCAGCATTATTTTGAATTTGTTGTGCGAGCCTTTCTGAACTTTCACGAGATTCTTTGAGCGTGGATCATTGCAATGAGACAATTGTGCCTTTTTTGGTTGTATCTTTCATTTCATGTCCTTTGCCGAGACCTTTGCCTCATGGCCTTTGTCCTTTCACCTTTGCCGAGACCCAACAAACATAACTCTCCTCCAGCACAACAGACTCAAGTGAAAAGGTCACCTGTAGGCTAAACACATTGTGCCATGTAGTTATTCCGAAAACAACGGTTTTCCTTCAGACAGGACTTATGAATCACTTATTATGTAAGTCTGGGATACCACTACAAAACTGCAATGGTACTACATAACTTGAACGGCACTGTTTGTTTGCGAAAATGAAATCTTCAAACTTTATGTCCCACGGTTATGCCGGCTAGGCTAAAGGAGACAGACAATGATGATAAAAAATGAATGAAATTATGGAAAGAAGAAAATGGGAGAAAACTGGAGAATCCCGAGAGAACACACTCACACATTTTCTGCCCACCACAAAGCTAACTTGGTGCGAGCTGGAATCGAACCAATTACTCTATGCACCAGAGGTAAACGCTCTACCACTGAGCCACCCCGGCCCACTGTTTGTTTGGATGAAACTTAGCAAATAAAAGAAAAAAAAGAAAGAAATTCATACTTGTTGCAATGTTTTCGAGCTTTTGTGTAATTAGACTTCCAATCTCCTGTTTATGTCAGAGAATCCACTCTCCTTTTTTCACCACTATCAATGCTAAAAGGGTTTCGTTGTTTTCGCTAACACCGTTTTCTTTTTTCTGGTTGTGGTTGTTCAACACTTTGATTATATCGTCAATTTCTTCTAAATACATTGTTAAACATCAATGTTCTCCATGCTAATATATTGAATTATATTTTTATATTTTACATTATGGAATCTAATTATGGTCATAAAGTTGCTTCATTATCATTCAGTTGTGGCTCAGTGATAGAGCGTTCTCCTCTGGTGCTTGGGGTCCCGGGTTCGATCCCAGTCCCCGCCAAGTGAACTTTGTGGTGGACAAACACCGTGCTCGTGGGTTTTCTCGGGTTTCTCCTGTTTCCTCCCACTTTCTTCATTCCTCCATTTCACTCATCTCTCATCATCACCGTCTTCTTTAGCCTAACCGGTATAACTGTGGGACGTAAAACTCAAAGATTTCATTTCATTTTTTTATCTTTCAGTTTGAGAGGTAAACCTTTAAAGTATTTGTATCCGAATGAACGTTTTATTGAAAATATTAATATTTTTGAAGGGAACATATACATTTCATATTTATCGTTTTTTAACAAGTTGTATCTGGTTTGAAAGATTTTTGACCATAAGTTTAAGTTACACGACCATTAAAATCGAATTATGTATTCATAATGCACCTTACGTAGAAACAGGAGCAGAAGATCTTAACAATGGTGAAAGTTTAATTGAGGGAAATTGACTCTTAGGGTTGAAGACCAAATTTGTTAATTTTTTCTTTGAAAGAAAATATCTCAACAGAGATTTCAATCCTAATGCCTAAGAATGGAAGGCCATCTTCAATACGAAATGGATTTTGCTGAATAAAAGGAAATTCACTAACGGTGAAAATCCAATGTTCCAACTTCAACCTTTCACTCTCTTTCTTTTTCCCAAATTAGATTCAACTCGCATTTCCCTCTAGTCATGTTAAATATGTTAACCATTGTACTAGATTTTGATTCAAAGTCCGAGCGTGATAAGCAAGCAGTTAGGTTTCACCTATCGCAATTGGAATTTCTGACTCAAATCCTGAGAAGGACAATCTTCCCAGGCTATGATCTTTCTGAGAATTATCATCCATCAATCTCCCAACACATATATTGTTATTCTCAATTTTATATTTGTTTCTGAGGTTGCATGTTATTTGTTTAACTATTCTCGGAACAGTACAGATAGTGGAAGTGGTGCATGAATCCATACTGCACATTTTGAATTCAGGTTGCCGCTTCGCACACTTATAGTTGGGACCTCTTAGGACAATTCAGGAAGAGGAGGCATTAAAAATTTATCTTAGGGTTCAAGAAGACACCTATTTTCCAAATAATGTTCTCAGACTAAAATTTCGTTAGCATTATCTAATTATATCGTGCTTGGAGTCTTTGCCATACATTTTTGATTCGTAGAACACGAATCTAAGGCCAAATTAACCATCAGGCATTAATGCAGACCAGAAAATTACATAGAAGTAAATGCAAAATTAATTAGTATTTCTAAATTATAGAATCAAGTACAAGCAACAAATACCTGGATATTTCCATTTCGGATTACAATATTTTCCTCTGCATCATCATCAGCGTGCATGAGATACTAGCAAATTTGTAGAATTAGTTATTTGATAAACAACTCTACTTGCATCCACGTTTTTCAAGTTCTCTGCAAGCTTGCCAAACTGCTGGTTGTGTTCTCAATTCTTCACTTGCATTGTTCAGCTCCAATCAGCAGGAGAAAATATATCAATGATTATGCCTGATCCCACATATGTCCAGTTTGATATGTGACTCGAAAAGATGCGCATTATATGTAGGAGGGTAAGTAGTCAGTGGTTTCACACTGGTCGCGAATAGATTTTTGCGTGCTGTGTTAACAGTCTGAACTTGAAGATCTGATACATCATACACAATATCTTCAAAGCGTTCCAGAAATTGTGTTACTTCGGGGTGCAATGCAGGTAGCGGACTCTGAAGATGACAATCAAGGAAAACTTTGCTTACTTCCTCATAAGCTTTCCACATCTTCCGCGCAGAAAATTTTCCTTTGTAACTGAAAGCTGAAACAGTGTAACAGCCAGTAATTACGTGAAAACGACATAGTGCGATGGATTTTTCTTCTACCTTTTCCGAATGTGATGAATAGACAAGTGCTTTTATTTTAGCATATCCATAAAGAATCCAGAGCTCTGTCAGTTTCATTGACTTTAGGGTATGAAAAAAGATCTTGATAGAAAGATTTGACACATTTGCAATGATACTTTTATATTAACTTGAGGATGTTGAGTCCAATGAAGTTATTTTTAACTTATCCCTCAAGGGGCCTCAAGAAGTATCCTCTGAGACATCGCTTATGTCATTAGTTAAAGTATTCCTTATTCCATAGAAGAATAAGTTTTTAAAATAATTTCATTGGGTTAAGAATTCTCAAATTGGTATAACAAACATCTATTCTGTCCTATGGACGATTTCAGACTGAACAGAATAAGTTTTAACTTACTATAGACCTTTCACGACCAGCAATGGATGATGATACAGTCAGGAAAATCTGAAGACTATTTCTCATATTTAGAAATAAATCATTCTCATACTGCACGATGAAGCGCAGGATGTCGTCTGATGTCGAAAACTTAACTCAACCCTTGTCTTGAATAGCATTTGGCAGTACCTAACCGAGCATCTCCAATCCAACCAACTCTACACCATATAAGATTCCCATAAAATGCATATCTTATAAGTTTTTTCCATTGGTTGTACATGACAGTTCCTTTATATCTAGAAGAAACTCCAAACTAGAGTCCAGTTTCTTCAACCTAACAACTCTGGCCCCCATTTCTGTGTGTACTTTGACAATTATACTTTTCATCAGTCATAGCATTTCATTTTCGTCTGTGAGCAGTACATTCTCTGTTATCTCTAGACGCCTTTTCTTCTTTTTTCCTTTGCGCCTCTCAACTTGGACATAACAAGAAGTATATAGTACCTTTGCTTCTCCAACAGAATTCTTTCATATGACATCGCTGTTTTCAAGGAAATACCTTTATAAAACGTAAACAACTTGATGAATATTATGGAAAAATCATGATTTTGCCCTGAAGTCTTTTCCAATTACGGTCAACCTTGGCAAGTGCAATATTGGCTTGGCTAAATTGGTACAGTTCTACTCGGCCAAATATTTTATGCGGCATAACACCTTCTTGAGTACTTGTTACCATTTTTATTTCTCCTCCGAATTTTGATTTTAAACTTGTACATCTATTAAACATTTTCTTATCAGCCTTCTATCCATTTTTTCGATGTTGTGAAAGAATTCCGATGTTTTTGAGAATTCTCATGTGCAGTAATTTTTTCTAACTAATAAAACCACTTTTAGTTTCCAGAGAACAGTTACTGACTGCATAGAGGAAAAGCAAACATGAAAAACAAAATACTGAGTCTCTCACAGGAAAATACATCAACACCGACTAACCTTATCTCTTTTTCTCCTTTTCTTATTTTCTCTAAACCGTGCTGAACACACAGTTGCATCTGTATATAAGAAATGCACTTATATTGATTATTCGTACAAGTAAAAATGGAGAAGGAAAGATTAAACGTGGCTCTCCTTGAGACAATAGGAAGAACCTAAATCTTTATGTGCTAACCAAACTGAATGTTCAACATGTCAACATTTGATTTTAGTGTAAAATTTATTAATAAAGAGTAAGGGATATCATCCTAACCACAGAAAAAAGAAAGAAGTTTATGAATTATCTTAAAGTTAAGAAGGAAAAGAGGTGCTCTTATCTAGCTACAAGTATTTGATTTGCAATTAAGTAAGGGTTTAATGTATTAGTTTATTGGTAGCCATAATATATCCAAAGAATGGAAAATTAAATTAAATTTTGAAGATACACATGTTATAAAAATAAATAGTGGACATTGACGTGATAATTTTATAACGATTTAAATGAAAATTCAATAAAATGATAAAAAGAATACAGAAAAAACTAAAAATTACACTGGAACATAAATAAATGTGAGTGTAGATTCAATCTGAAATATATTCGTAATTATGTAACATCAATTTGGAACCTCCCAAATGCTGCGCCAGGGGATAAGCGTCTCCCTTTCCATCCCTTAGCTACGCCATTGAGGACATGTGGTGCGGAAAGGATTACGCGAGAAAACCTGTTTTCTTCAACGATTTGGGAATTTCTGAAACATGTAATATATATCTAGCATGAATCGTATGTCAGTGAACTTGTCGGATTGATTCGACGCACCAATTTCGGTTATATCACTCGAATATTGTTGTCAATGATTGAATTCACAATCAGGAACGCCCACAGTATTTCTTCCAAGGAGGAGGCGAAGAGATAGAGACATAAGCTCATCAAGAATACACAAAAACACACTATAATAATATATTATAATGCTAGTATCTCATATAAATATATCAAGTGCTGTAGTGTGTGAATTAGCAAATCACTTCTTTGACATGCTCTTTGAAGAACTGAATACTTTTCGAAAATCTATGGTAAAGGGGGCGAAGGGGGACAATTGCTTTTCTGGCTCCTCGCTGCTGGCGGCTATGCTTCCAATAATATCGATTTTATTTCAAATGAACAATATCCACGTCGAATTTCTGACATATTCACCAGTACACCTATAAATATAGAAGATATACAACTTGTCGTAGGTGGCTGTCATGTTGTAAAATGTACGCTTGTTTTAGTTTTGCATTTACGTTAAATTAAATATTTCTCTATATCTCGATCACTTTTTCTTTCATCACTAGAGTTCTTTTAGTATAGAATAAAATAATGTCACTATATAGCTAGTTTTGGACACTTTCGCAGCGGGATTTTTTAAAAACGTTTTGTATGAAAGTACTTATCTTCTACCATAGTTGTTTAAACCGTAAGTGAATTCTTAAAGCAGCAGGAACACATTTATATAGAAACTAAATATAGCTTTAAGATTTTAGAGATTTTTCTCTATAATTTCGTTTATTTATTTGCAGATCGATATTACATTATTTATTTTTATGCAGATTAACTTTGTTCTCCCTTCAATCAAATCTGTTTTTTTTAATAATATAATATTACTATTTTTCTTTTATACTTTCAAGTTGTGCTGTGCATAAGTACTGGAAGTCTTACGGAATGGCTATAGCCACCCGTCTTTCTGCAGATAGGTGTCAGAACATACATATCCTAGTGGATTCCGCGTATTTGTCTATTTAAACAGCGAACAACTATTTCCGGTTTCAGCATTATTCACTATAGAGTGAAAACAATAATAGTAAGCGAGAAGCATTGTTTAAAAAAAATATGGATTTAGTTAGTATCGTAAGCATAGCTTCTCTCTCTGTTCTTATCTTTCTAGAAAAAACAGGAACAGTAGAAATCTGGCACAACTTCCGGTTTTAATTGCGATCCGCTTAGAAAAAGAACGGTAATAAATATCGAGAATTTGTTTCGGTATTGGTTTCCTACAGTTTACAAGTCTACAGTAATTTTACATACCCAATTCACTCGTAATATCTCTACACTCCATACACACAATTTCCTCTTTTACATTGATATCCATCTTTGACGTTTGATACATTTTTTGTTAAAAAAAGTTAAGAAACAAAAGAACAAAGAAAATATAAAAATGGCTTTTATATCTGTACTCGTAAGTTGCCAAAATTGAGCGTCTGTTTTATCTCTCTGAATCTTCCACATCCGCACCTGCTCAATAATTAACTCTTCCAGCTCCCTGACGTTTTGAAACAATTATCCTCATACAAGAACATTTCAGAAATCCTTTGGTTGAATTAATAGGCTTCTGTTAATTTGAATGAGGTCGGAAAACAAAGGCATTGTGTGTCAATGAAAAGGCTTGGAAGGCACACACATACACGATTGAAAGTCAAACAAGGAATTCTGGATAAAAAAGAAATGTAATCCTCGAAAGGCCGGGATGGTTGGAATAATGAAGTATTCTTCTCAGCACTGCAAATAACTTCTAATTATAATGTTTTGCCTGATTTATTATAACTCGCTAATTAGTTCCGTCTCTACTTTCTCTTTCCCCTTGTCCTTGCCAATAGCTTGTCACCTTCAGAGAAAATTCTTTCGTTCTGTGTTCAAAGAATCTTTATTTAAACATTTTCGTTTACATTAAACATTCTTTTAACATATTTCTGCCAAATTTCTCTTCTTGCTATCTTCAAACTATTTTTTCTTCTTTTGCCTTTATTTGGATCTGAGCATTCCCATTGATATTGGGTGAACAATAAATATTGAATTCCTAATGTGTGGCTTAGTATATGTATTTATGATTAATTGTAAGTTACAAAGTTCCCTTTGTTAGTAATTGCAAAGTTTTTAAAAAAGCGTGGTTCTGATATCTAATTAGTTTCTATCCTCTGGAACCTTACTTTGTAACACGCAACAGTGCAACAGATAAGATGAAAATAAAGAATAAAGAATATTTTTTTTCGAATTGCATATTATTTATAGAAAAGTCTTCTCATGTGCATGAGTGACTAAGGCAAACATTCTGGTAAGCGCCACTCTCAAAAGAAAATAAAAGTTATTTAATGGAATGAGTTGGAATTGAATCATAGAACAGTATGTAGGTAGTTCAAATTCGGAAATTATCTGCAGATGACAAGGAAAGTTTGTTTGAAATGGGTCATTGCATTCAATTACATGGAAATTTTAAACCTTTTTCCCCACTTTACTCCTAAGTTAGAAAACGTGAGATTTCTCCGAGCCTCTTGCCCCCATATCGGCTTTTCGGGGGTCTCGAACCCACAAGGTCCCACTCCTTGCGTATATATTTTGTGCGTGTGTATGTCAGGGACATACTCAAGGAATGAGCCCTGGTGGTTCAAAGCCCCGGAAATCCCGATTTCTCTGTAACTTGAGTTTAAGTTTAGGAGCCATTTTATAAACATTAATATAATTTATTCTCATATTGGACCCCTCAAAAAATCTTCGAACATTCTCGAAATAAGTTCCTACATATGTGCTTAAGTTGATCAATCATTACAATAGCAGTTAACTAACTTCAAAATTCAAACTGTAAAGAAAAATTAACATACACCACTAATCAATTAATATGAAGTCCAGAGAAATCCTGAAAAAAGGGAAGTAGATGTATGCTAGGGCTAGATTGTTAGAGCTCAAGCTGACAGGATTATGGACAAGTACTTTGGAACATTTTGCCTATATGAACCACGGGTCGTAAATCAATAGCTTTTGACCAGGAAAGGGTTAGAATGGGGCACTCGAGTTGCCGAACGACATGTATCAGATATGAAAGAGGGCGTGAAACTATGTACATATGCAAATTTATAGCGGCTGAGGGCAATGTGGGAAAGCAGGAGACCCTGAAGAAATATGACTGACCGTAGGGCCGAGTAACACAGAAAGGAATCACTTGTTCTACGCGTAAATGGCCACAGAAATAAAGCTAAGTGTTTACCAGTAGTAGTAGATGCTTGATAAGATCTGCTATATGTAGTGAACATCATAGCCGCCAGTGAAAATGGCCATCTTGAATTTGAATTCACAGTGTAAAAGAGAAAGTGGGTCATGTGGCATAAGAAATTTTACCAGGAATACATTGATGTTAACCATTCTGTAGTAACTATTGTGAGTTGAGAAGTAACATGTAAGAAGGACGCACAGATACTCTGTGAAAGTCTCACCAGATGACTCTAAAGCTAGAGCTTGGAGAACTCTGGTTTGTATATTCACCAAAGGAAAAGTGTGTTTACATGCAGAATAGTTGCTAGTAAGGGAAAAATAGTCATTGGCGACAAAGAAAGAAGAGACCAAATGTGAGTCCGTGCCACCTACTGTGTGTCCAGTTTGCAGACAGAAAGCTCATTAGCTAGTATCTGCGTTATCAGTGAAGTAGAACAAGTAAGATAGAGTGGTTGGTAGAAAGATAAATGTGCACTTGGTCGGTGAGCCACTGTTGAGGAAGTGCTAGAAAATGATAAGGTATACTCTAATCCTTCATATGAATAATCTATTTCTTCTTGTGGGTATGAACATGAATCTTCAGGTAGTTGTGTGATTATTAGTAAGTAAATTTGGGACGTGCGGCAATAATTCCTATGCAGATCAGAAATGTAGTTATAGTGAATATTGATACAGTGGTCGAAGAATATCAAATGTTAGAGATAGATGATAGCGTGTCAGATGAGGACGAGAGAGACAGTGATCGTGATAAGAGTAGTGACAGTGACACTCGGGAAGAAACTAGTGCAACGGATGCGTCAATGCATGCTCGACGATATAGTAATTCCGACCAGAGTAATAGTTGGTCCTACGGTCCATCCCCACCTAATAAGGAGCATACAAAATATACGAAGCCAACAGTTAGAAAATATGCATTACTACTGGATGGAGACACAAAAGAACTTTAGGTAAAAGAATAAAAGTGTTATCTGTGTTTTCACTCTACAAGTTTCTGCCTTTCGTAACTTTGAACGAAACCGAAAGAAAATGTTTGTGAGAAAAATAAACGATGAGATGTTACAACGTTTTAAAAGAACGCGGGCCATGAATGGAATAATTCATGATCGGACAATTAAAATGTGTTCGATGCACATGAAAAAAGTCATGAATCCAACGGGTACTCTGCGATTCCAAGCATTTTGGTCTTGGATAAAAAATAATAAATAAATAAATAAATAAATAAAAGCGTAACAATATTGTGTCACTCAAAATTACTCATTCCGTGCTAAAAATAACCTAAGATGAGCAAGAGTTATGTCAAACTGCAGAAAAGTTTGTTGCTGAAACAAAGTCTATGATTATAAAAGAAAACTCCAATTTAAGCCAAGTTTTTAACAGTTCAAAGTACATTCGACAAAGAAATGCATTCAGGCAGAACACTGGCAAATAAAGGTGTCAAACAAGTGTATTGTAGCATAGGATCAACGACAGCAGTTACCAACTCTTATATGATAATGCCCATTATATTAATGGATGGGAAACTGTTATCGCCATTATTTCTTATATCTGCTAAACCTACGGGTAAATTCCCTGCAATGATGCCAATCATCCCTTCGATACCAAGGCATTTCCTAGAAAACCAGCAAATGTGTGTAAGGATGATTTGAAGATTTTTCTTCAGGAAGTATTTTGGCCGCATCTGCACGATAATCCCATCTTGCTGTTGGTTGATTCTTGGTCTTGCAACAAAGATGATAAACTGATACTTTTCACTGTTCCGGATAATATTAATTTTCACAAGAAACTGATACCTCCTAAATACACTGTACGTATTCAACCTCTCGACATTGGATTCTTTCTCACGTACAAATAGTACGTGAGGTTTATCAATGATGCTGCATTAAATATTGATGCGTTCCATATACGGCTTCGTGACAACTTCATCCGTCTCCAAGCGTTTACACACTTCCAATTTAGTGCTCCCCGCTTCACCAATTTCATTAAATTTACCTTCTACATGGCTGGATATCTTGAAGAGCATCCGAGAAAGTTCCAGACTCAAATGTCCTTTTGTTTTGATTATGGCATGTAATTGGATTGTCAGCAACATCAGGGTAATGATCCTTGTTTCGTGAGTTGCGGACACTGTGAACAGCTCTTGTGTTTTCATCACACTCTTATAGATACTATTCACATCAACTGTCCTTCATAGATTGGTATGTACCTTTATCAGTATACTTGCAAATTGATGATATATGATATTTTCTTTGAGAAGAACAACGTCGTAATTGTACCTTTAATCTCCAGTCTTTGTGTCGGGTGTTTTAACGTGACAACAACTATCCATCTTTAACACTGCAATATTACCAGCTCTTTGCATGTCCAAATGCTCTTTGTAATCTTTTTCTAGATGTGCATCGTGTGCCAACATTATTCCGAGACCTTATTCCAACGTTTGTTCAAATATCCCCTCACGACTTTCTTGCATGTTACATCACAATAGAGTTACTAGAGAATAATTAATACCAATGAATTCCTGATAAAATTTGAGTGCTCTTTCATATGTCACATGATCCACTTTGTCTTTAACATTGTGAATCCGAATACAAGATGGCCACTCAATATGGCGGCCACGATGTTCACTACATATAGCAGATCTTATCATGCATCTTCTACTGAGCATTTGACTTTCATTTCTGTGGCCATTCAAGTGTAGAACAAGTGATTCTTCAGTTTTCTGTGTTGCCCGGCCCTACGGTCGGCCACATTTATTCGGGCTCTCCTGCTTTCCCATGTTGCCCTCAGCCGCTATAAATATGCATATGTACATAGTTTCACACCCTCTTTCATATCTAATACATGTCGTTCGGCAACTCGAGTGCCCCATTCGAACCATTCCCTGGTGAGTAATTTGCACATGTGTGATTCCTTTGAAATTTATCGGCTAACCAGAGGTGCACGGGAAAGTTTTACCTTGACCCACTTCCTCATATTGTAGACCGATGAAATTTTACATGTGTAATTCTACATGCCTATGCACGTCATATGGTAATGTACAACTCGTAACTCTGCGTCATTGCTGTGTTATAGGTCCAAACGTAAAGTAAGGTGTAGTGGTACAAAATCCAATACTGCATCTCAGAAAGTAGCGGAGCAACATCGCAGAAGTACTTGTCCCTAGGAAATGACTACATGGTTGGGGGAAGGTGGAATGAAGACGGTGTGTAGTCAAGACAAAACGCGAACTATGACGGACTTCATACTCAGGATTGTGCATCTGTCTAGCCGACATTCAGGCAGTGAACGGATGCATTGTTTTCGAGGAGGCGGACACCTTTTGTCAGCATGCCACGCCTTGGGATTTCACAGAATCTCGCAACGCATGTAGCAGTGAGGCATGGTATATCCACGTAATTGTGATATCCTCTGCCTGGAAAACAAGTAGTAATACCCCACGCTGATCCCAAATAAACGTGATCATTACTTTGGTCCTCAGAGTTGAACACGGACTTCCTTTGGTGATGGCACGTCGGCACGCTGTCATTTGTGTGACTAGGTTTTCTCTAGTTTTCTTCTTTCCCACCAGGCAAAGGCTAGGATGGTACCTTCTAGAACGCCAGTTCCTTCCCCAATCCTAAACCCACTTAAAAAGGACGATGTAATCCCGTAGTTGGAGATCCGAACCCTTCCTTGAGTCATTCCCTTGCATAAGTGTATAAGAAAAGAAAGAAAGAAAGACAGAAATAGCAATCGAGTATATCGCTTTAGCAACTCAAAACAAAATTACGACCATTGTCATATTAATTACTACGATGAGAACCTAATGTTATAAGCTTCCTACAAAGGTAAAAATGTAAACTTAGAAAGTCGTATCAAAATAACACATTTGAGTTATTAAGGAGATGTATTCGATTGCTATATACGTATGTATTTATTTATGGAAGAGAATGACTCAAGGAAAGGCTCGAACCTACAACTCCGGGATCACATCGATCTCTTAGGTAGGTCTAGGATTTGGGAAGGAACTGGCTCTGGCCTTCGAGAAGGTACAATCCCGACCTTCACCTGGTGGGAGTGAAGACAACTAAAGAAAACATAGTCAAACAAATGACAGCGTGCCGACGTGCCACCACAAAGGAAGTCCGTGTTCAGCTCTGAGGATCAAAGTGATTATCACGTTTATTTGGGATCAGCATAAAGTATTACTACTTGCTTTCCAGGCAAAGGGTATCACAATTACCTGGATATACCAGGTCTCACTGCTGCGTTCGTTGCGAGATTCTGTGAAATTCCAGAGTGTGACATGTTGACAAAAGGTGTTTGCCTCATGGGAAACAACGCACTCGTTTACTGCTCGAATCTTGGCCAGACAGATGCATGACCCTGGGCATAAAATCCGTCATAGTTCGCGTTTTGTCTTGACCGTACACTATCTTCATTCCACCTCTTCTCAACCATGTAGTCGGGGGCCGCGGTGGCTCAGTGGTAGAGCGTTCATCTCTGGTGTATGGGGTCCCTGGTTCGATCACAGCTCGCGCAAAGTGAACTTTGTGGTGGACAAACACCGTGTGCGTAGGTTTTCTCAGGGTTCTCCCGTTTCCTCCCACTTTGTTATTTCCATCATTTCATTCATTTCTCATCATCACCGTCTCCTTTAGCCTAACCGGCACATCAGTGGGACGTAAAACTCAAAGATTTCCAACCATGTAGTCATTTCCTAGGGGCAGGTCCTTCTGCTATGGTGCCACGCTGCTTTCTGACGTGCAGTATTGGA
The DNA here is from genome assembly GCF_964235325.1 of Thermobia domestica. Classification (NCBI taxonomy): domain Eukaryota; kingdom Metazoa; phylum Arthropoda; class Insecta; order Zygentoma; family Lepismatidae; genus Thermobia; species Thermobia domestica. The sequence goes on along the minus strand of NC_137456.1, from coordinate 243,022,525 downwards.
TTTTGTACCACTACACCTTACTTCATTTTCGGACTTATAACACAGCAACGGTGCAGAGTTACGAGTTGCACATCACCCGCGACGTAAACGGGTATGCAGGATTATACATCTAAAATTTCATCGCTCTACAATGTATAGAAGTAGGCCAAGGTAAGACTTTCCCGCGGACCTCTGGTTAGCCAGTAGATTTCAAAGAAATCACACATGTGCAAATTACTCAGAAACTATTGATTTGCGACCCCCGGTTCATTTAGGTGAAAATGTTTCAAAGTACTTGTAGAATATCCCCTTGCAAGGAATGCATCGACTTACCAGTCAACCTATCTATCTATCTATCTATATATATATATATATATATATATATATATATATATATATATATATATATATATATATATATATATATATATAGTGTGTGTGTGTGTGTAGTAATTTTCGAACGAATGTCATTTTGTTCGAGACAATATACGGCGACTTTTTCTTCTTTTAAGTACGCTTAGAAGATATGATTTCGGCTCCTACAGGTCTCACACATGTATTTACTACAAAATAGGAAAGCCTCATACTTCTATTTCAGAACAGAACAAATGCTAATTATGGAGCTTGTTCAATTCAATGCAATCAATATGTATTTCAAGCATTAGAAGTAATTTTATTTAAGTAAAATGTGTAAATATTGTATTGTAAGTATCCCTTATCAAAATTAAGTATTGAGGAATTCCTTGGAAAATATTTCCTACTGTACATTAAGCAGTGCCAAGGAAATTAGCAGAATTAGTTTCTAGTCTTAGATGTCGTCGAATGTTTTGGACATTACGAAAGATCGTGAAGTTGCAATAATTTGCGTAGGCGGTTATCTCGTGTTCATCTTACAAACCTAATTTATATTGTTATTATTGGTGACACCGCAAAATGATTTTAATAATTCCTCATATTTAATGCATTCGTTTAACCTTCGCTGCCATATCATAGAAAAGGCTTACCTTCCAAATAATCAAATCACGTATTTATCTGGCAGCACCACGGGAGTAAAATGTGATAAGCCTGCCGCCTTTACTGCAGAAGGGTATGTAGAAAAAAAAAATACTACAAACCTCTTGAAGAGGTCGGGAAAATAAATTAGAAGAGAAAGGAGGAAATTGACATTGGGTCGCTCTTGCACTACTTCACAATCTTTACTACAGGGTGTCCAATATAAAACGCAACCCGGAGTTTGGGATAGTAGAACTTTCGAACCTGAAGTGATACACAAATAATGGTTATACCAAAATGAAGCCTTGTTCATGCATATATTTTTAAACTAGAAAGCAAAGATTGAAGTACACTAGAAACTACACAGTGTTGCCAGATGTAACGAAAGGTGTAAATCATTTTTTTTTTTTTTGCAAAACATGTAAATTGACTTATAACTCATACGTATGGATGTCCTGTCGTTTATTTTCAGCGAGGCTATATGAGACGTGGACCTACTGATTAACGTGGAATCCGAACCACATGAGCTCCCGCCGGGAATCGAACCCGGGTCTCCCACGCCAAAGGCGCGTACGCTAACCGCTTAGCCACGGAGGAGCTCAAAACAAACTTTGAAATTATCATGATAAAACATTTACTTACATGCACCAGGCAACACTGCTACTATCAGAAATGAATTACCAGCTATACAGTGGATGCTGGGAGTGTCCCCTGTTTTAATTCAAACACTGGTTCACACGTTTCACCAGGTTCGCAGCAACTTTACGAAGATTAGACGTGTTAATGTTCTCAATGGCACTGCGAATGTTTGTTTCCAGGTCTTGAATAGTTCAGGAATTGTTCTTATATACCTCTTGTTTTAAATAGCCCCATAGAAATGAATAGCAGTGAATCACTATCAACTTGACACCTGAGTTTTTAATAGAGAGAGAGTAATTTGTTTCTTTACTCATTCTTCACGGAAATTCAAAATAATATAACTTTAGAAGGAGTTTAAAAAGCAAAAACTGGGGTCTTAACACCAAACTCGCTCTTTATTCATATAAAGTTTTTATTCGTCCTGCTCTTACGCATGAACATGTCACCTGGTTATCGGCTCCACAGCAGTTTTATGATAACTACGTCCTGGAATGCCATGTTTTACCCATTGCTTATTCCTTACTACGACACACAGACGACAACACAAGATTTCTACCGTCGTGCATCTATATCAACATTCTTATGCATCTATATAGTCTTGGGTCTCGTTACATTTAATGCCGTATATCAGACGCTTATCCAATTCTCCATGAACTCTTTAGACCACACTCCAGATACTAGTTTACGCATATTCACCGTCAGATTACCTTTTTGATATGCATGAACAAGATCAGGCCACCGCTCAGTATAACCTCCGTTCTAGTATATATTATCACCATCCATACATCCATTGCACATAATTTTATCAATGAACTCCTTAGTTTGTAACTAACAGGGTTGTAAGTGTTTAAACCCGCTCTGAGTAGCCCCAGATCAGAAGATTAATACAATCATCGTAACTAACATCATATATCCTTGTGTTCTGTTACCTCCACTTCATTTCATCATATGAGTTGAGTTGATTTTAGTTTAGCGTCCCTTTCAGCAGCGAGGCTATATGAGACGTGGACCTACTGATTAACGTGGAATCCGAACCACATGAGCTCCCACCGGGAATCGAACCCGGGTCTCCCACGCCAAAGGCGCGTACGCTAACCGCTTAGCAAATTAGGAGCTCCATTTCATCATATGAATTACATACCATGCTCAGATCACCTTCTTCTTTTGCCCAACCAGATCAATAAATACTGATACCCATCTCCTAGTGATACTAACAATAAATGAATGCTTATGACCCCAGAGAAGGCGTTACCTTCTACGGCCTGCCTATCTTCGGATGGGAGTCAAATTGCACATAAAAATGAATAAAAATATCACGGAAATTTGTAAGGCTGTAATAATATTTACTTGAATTTTATATCAAAAGGATGTATGCGCACGAGGACTGTGTTTCTTGCCCCCGGGATATTACTTCAATTTTGACAAAGTAGACTGCAGTACACGTTCCTTTTCTGTTTATGCATTTATTGATTTAGGTTCATTCAATATTATTAACTGGTGGTTGACTATTAACAACTTCCTAATTATAGACAATCACGATGCGTTTTTTTTAGCTTATTCGATCATCATTTTTGTTCTTCAATCTTAAGCCTTTTAGATACCCGATCTGCTATGATATTATACTATTTGTATGGCCTATATTTATACTTAACTTGTCCCCTCCCTAGGATCTGGATATCTTCCTTGGATATCTGACAATGAATACAAATCAAGCCCTTGCGCTGCTGCTATTATTATGCTATTCGATTACGCTTAAGATAGCAAACAGTAGTTGTTTTACTATTAAAATTCACCATCAATTTTCTATATCTTCGCTATTTTATTTTCTTGAATCTTAGCATTTGTAATGCTTTATACATTGATCGCTACATAGTACTTTTTGAATCAAAATGTTTGTACTTAAAAGGATGCGTGGGAGATAAAACATTATAGAAATAGAAATGATCATTTAGGAAGAATTGAAGTCGTCAGCTATTTCTCTCATCTGCGGTTTTCTGTTTCTTTGAAGTCCTTGCTCTTGTTACTCGCCAAAGAAGGGATGATAACAAGAAAAGATTTCATAATGAAGAGCTTAGAGGCACGAAGAAATGGGGAGAAAGTGAGATTCCTAGAACTAAAACTCTTCTTCCCTTAACGCTCTCTTAACAGGAATACATTAAGACTAACACACTGAGACAGAAGTTTGTCGCGTGTATGCAAATTACAGCTGGAGGGTCCCTTTCAAACAAACAGCTTCATCATTTTTCTCCTTTTCCAGTATGGTGCCTTCATGTCAACTTCAGACTCCTTCCTTTGGCACTCACGAATCTATTTGATGTCAACAGATTCTGGTCTTGAATACACATACAGCAAACAGACAGACTTTCTCAAATTACATACTTTAACTAGTTATTGTTCCCTTCATCTTCTTTGACATGAGCATCTCGTCTCTTCGTAAGTCAGATAATCTTCTCATCTTCGTACGAAATGTTATATGGTTCATTTATGCACAAATGAACACTCATTACCAGCTTGCTTTAATTCGCAAATAGTTTTCCATAGAAATGAAACTTCTTCGTTCAAGAACAATGTTGGTTGGAAAGAATATTTATCCGAACTTTATAGTTATTAAGAGTCACTTAATCTGTAATGAACCCATTGACTTGCTTGTTCGACGCCACGATTTGAGGACACTAATTTGATAAGTCTAGAGATGTGGTGGGATTAGTGTAAAAAGTAAACTGGTAGTGTAATGTTGGGCGCTGCAGAAGAACAGAAAGATGTCTTGTATTTTTACAGACTATTCTTACTACGCTTCGAAATACACTTACAAATATTATACACCTTATTCAGAGAACCATTATTTAAAACCATTAAAATTTTAACACTTAGAGGTTACTTGGCGCAAATTCAGAGACCATTATGCCTTGTCGTACAAGTTAATTACTTATCGAATTATAGTATCTTCTTAGTCCTTCACACTGGTCTAGTGGCTGCCGTTAGAAATAGCCAAGTTCTCTCAGGTGTTCGTCTTTGGATCGCGAAGAGCAATTTATTCTTGATTTAAGCCTCACTAAAGAGCATGAGCATTTTAAACTGTCCTTGAAGTTTCTGCGGTCGTGTCCCTATCCTATTCAATCAAGTAGAATATTGAGTAATATTCATTAACAGACCATGGTAACAAGTGTTTCGGTTAGTATGGAAGTTACCCTAATTACTCTTTCTAGAGCATCCTCGACTTTTGTCAACTTTTTGATCTGTGTTAGCGAGCCATTCAGGGAACTTTTAGATTCGACATCTCACTTGAAGATGTTAAGGACAGTCTCCAAGAAACTCACAATTCGATACGTGATGGATCTCATCTGTTAGAAGTGACATATCTTATCATATCATAAGCTTGTTATTATCAGTTGAGGATGTCATCGATAGAGATTAAAACTTTCCTTCATGTTAACAGAAGAACAAGTATAATTTGATATACAGAGCATGCGTTTACTAGTACCACTGAAAGAGTAACAAGACTTTTTCACCATTAATATTAATCTATTATTCACATTTTTCTGGATCCTTATTTTCAGGTATTATTAGTTTGATTTTTGGTGCTAGTCTACCATTGGACTAGATATATGATTCCCCCTATCACCAAAATTATTACTTCGACTAGTTTTAGATGTACAGCATGCTAAGAACGATGTTCTAAATGGTACTTTGTATCCATCTAGTAATTTGATCGCTATTTGTTTAGACCCAATCAGGCTACAAAATGTGTTACCCACCTTTGTTGTATATCAATCTTCAAATAATTGAGTTGAGCGAGCGAAGCGAGCGAAGCTCTAATACTCGGGTTAGCCGTTTGGTTGTCCGCGAACTCCTCCTAGACCGTTTGGCCGATCTCAACCAAACTTAGCACGCTGATAGAGTATGTCGTGCTGAGTGAGAACATAGGTCGAAATCAAAAATCCGATGTACCATCGAGGAATAATCACCGAAAAACGCTTCCATAGACTTAACATGGGGAAAAAGTTTTCACGTGATTTTTTTGTCAACAATTAAAATCTGCGCGTGATTTTCAAAAATTCCGGTGAAGCCCTTTTATTTTTTTAGCGTAAAAATTTACAATTTTAGTCACAATTTAAAAACAAATTAACGATTTTTTAAACTTTTTTTAGCCGGAACAAAAGGTCAAGACGAAGAATTGTGCGATTGTTATGAAAAATACTGATTGTTTTAAAAAGTCACAATAAACTGATTACGTTGCTTAAGCTCGCTCAGCTCATTTCATTGCAATCGAGTATATCCATTGCATTTCTAGTTATACAATATTATACTATTCGGTAGAGTAACAGTACACAATATTTTCTCTCACTTTTTATTATAAAAGATGTTTATACAGTTTGTACACAAGATTACAAATAAGTAAGTCCCTAAAAGTTATTTTCTCTTGGACCTCCTGCCTCTTGCAACTTGGAGATGGGTGAGGATACCTTTTGCCCGTTGCAGCTGAGAGATTGATAGAGAATGAGCCAGTTAACAATTGATGACTTCTGCCTCGAGGTGTCCGTTTATATAGCCTGTCTTCGGAGGCGGAGCCTATGTGGAGGAGTCTTAGGGTTCTTCTTCGTATGTCTTCGTGTTCCATCGTTGGTGACGGCATCCGTAGGATGCTTGTGCCAAAGCAGATGATTTTGTTTATTAACATGAGGCAATAATGCAATATTATTATCGTTTATTGAAAAACAAATTTTGTAATGATAAGACATATCATCGCTGCGCCTTCAAAAGGCGCTATATGTAGGTTTTGCTCAAAATGCAATTTTACACAAATAGGAGCAGTTTGGCGTGGAGCATATACCTTCAAAGGCTGTTATGTCATGTTCATTTAAGGGGTAATTACATTATGAAACAAAACTCACCATATTATATTACGGTCAATTTGCTTCTAGCATTTTTCGTCAAGTATTCTGAAACACACATATCTGATTTTGTATTTAAATCATAACGATAATACAGGCTCCCAACAACAGCACGTAACTGATTATCTTCCTGCTGTTCAACAAAAATTAACAAACAATGCATTCGTGTTTCCTCTCTGCTGTAAAATTTTGAACTTAGCATATAGCAACTGTTGAAGTTGCTGCTATGAGATGCAAATCGACAGATCTCAGGAGGTGAAGAAATAATATCATCATCTTCATCATCATGTATTCTTCCGTGCTTCAAGGTCTTCAGCTAACTTCTTGGTCTTCACGTACGATTTTCTTCCTTTGATACCGTCCATCAACTGTAGCCTCGTTCACCCGCTCTGCCACCATACCCTCCAACACGTCCCACAGTTCTTTCTCAAACAATGTTCTAACCTGTTTCTCTTCCTCACTTTAATAATATTTCAGATTATTCTTTTCTCCCTCCCTCTAATTCATCTCCCGTCCGACCACCTAAATCTCTCCAATCTTCTCCACACATATGATATGGATGAATGTAAATGTTCGTGAGCTGTTGTAGAGAAATAACAAAAATGAATTATTTAGTATACCTAACAGTTGCTGCTGTACGACAACCACGTCCCCAATTACGAAGAAGTTGATGCTGAAGAATAGTTTCAAGTTTTTTTTGTAATAACAATAGCATGACGACCAGGGCCGTAACTTTTCGGGGGGCAGAGGCTGCAACTACCCCCAGGGGAGCCCACTTTAAGACAAAATTTTCTTACTCCTTATACCAGGTTATCATAAAATAAGTATCGCTGTTCAGAGATCTCTGGAGACGTAAGCACTCGACAGAATGCAACCAAACTTGGTAGGAGCATATTTGCAAACATGCAGAAGTGATTGGTGTAGAAAACAAAATTAGTTCCAATTCTCACCACCAGAGGTAATTGTGGCCCTGTACAACGCCATGTAAGTGCAGCGTGGAAGAAAAACGACACTGGTGATGTTAAATGATAAAAAAAGGATGTAATTATCTCTCCAGGTGCTTACTCACTCCTGTAAGTGTTTCAGTGATACGGGTTTGAGCGCCACTATATGAAAGAAGTGAATTGGTGGTGATCCGATTTTTGCTGCTTTTTTCTTCCCACACTCTGTGCCGTGTGTTCAAGGGGTCTCGGTTCGATTTTCTGTGAACACACACGTGAATGGGATCCCATGTTAACCTGTAGGTCCTGTTCTTAGAATATCATCGTCTCATACGGTAGTAGTCACCATGCATTTTCCTTGCCCAGGGACCTTCACGTCGAAGACCTGCCTTTGGACAGATTCCTACATCACCATCATCGCCCGTAACACATCACCAGGGCCGGATTTCCCAATAGGCCCGGTAGGCCCGGGCCTATGGGCGCAATCTCCCAGGGGGCGCACGGCCGAGAAAAAAATAAAAAAATCCAGAAATAAAAATAAATAGTCATAACTTAACATATTTTTTGAATTGATTAAAAAAAATCAGGTAATAAAGCATTCTGATTTTGAAGTTCATTGGAACAAATAATTGTTGGTAAAGTTAAACTATTTTTCAACATTATGCATCAACTTCTTTACAGCATTGATCTCAAACACGGGAGAACTGGCTGTAGGGATGTCGTTGAGCGGTACGCATCGTATTGCCACTGCCAATAGGCTGGCCCGGCGCTACTGCTCGGAGTGATTAGGGATGCATGCGCCGTGTGCGTGCCAATGTCCAAATCACTGCTCTACGAGTACCGCTACGAGATTAAAACTATTTTATAATGTATTACAGAGTTTTTTTATTTATTTGCCCAAATTGCTAAATTGAACAAAACCAAAGTTATTCACCAATCTTTTGTTAATACATTAATGGTATTTTGTTAAGCCCAGAACCAAGTAAATTCCTCAAAAAACTTGCAATGATAAAATTGCATCTTGGAGTGGTGTTTAAGCAATTAACATATAGGCCTGATATAATTTTTTAATAAAGGTTTTTAGGAAAGTAACTTTAACCACACTAGGGGGCGGGAAAAAATATTGGGCCTAGGGGCGCCAAAATGCTAAATCCGGCCCTGGGGGGGGGGCATAAGTACGGCCTTTCTCTCATTGAATATCAAAATTATCATTTGTCTTCCATACCACGCTCACCGTACTTAACACTCGGCAGGAACACAATAGCCTCTGGAGGCGAGATTTGACACTAATCTTTTCCTGGAATTTTGGAGGGAGCTTACATTTTATGAGCACAGGAAAGACTAACATTTAACTTCGTTTTTGTAAGATGTCGAAGAATTTTAAAGGGACGCTTCAGCTCAAAAGGCCCCTCCCCCGTAAATCCGCCACTGGCCACGGGGTATTAATGGCATTGTTAATCAATGCCACGGGACCCACAGGAGAAGTAATTACATCCTTTCTTGTCATTTTTGTCGTTTTTCTTCCACGTTGCACTTACTTGATGTACAGCGCCACAATTACCTCTGGTGGCGAAAATTGGAACTAATTTTATTTTTTACAGCAATCGCTTCTACATGTTCCCAAATGTGCTCCCACCAGGTTTGGTTTCATTATGTCAAGTGGTTACGTCTCCAGAGTTCTCTGAACAGCGATACTTACTTTATGATAACCTGGTACGATACGAACATGAAATTATAAATGAAGCATCAAACAGGTTCACTACATTACATAAACAAAACAACAGGCAAAATGTAAATAAAACAAAAATGAGTTGTGGGCTCATTTCAGTAAAAAATGTCTACTAGGAATGAGTTGTGGGCCCTAGAAATAATGTTTATTCGTATGACTTTGAGATTTGTCAATATTGTCCCCTTAATTAGTTATGTATGGAACGGGTCCAGGGGCGTGCAGGAGTGCTCACAGGCTCCGAGGGCCCACAAAGAGTAAGAGAAAGATGAAAAGAAGGGGCTTATTTTCAAATTTTGCGGGAGGGCCCAAAACAACTTTTTCTAGGGGGACAAATATTAATGCTTGCCCCCCCCCCCCCCAGAAGAAAATCTAAGTGGGCGCTGATGAGGACAGAACGCAATATGTTTAACAAGATATCTAAGCCAAAATTATGTTAAACTCTTCAACTTTAAATTTGATTTAACTCTTACATTCTCTAAAGATGAGACAAGTATCATAAGACAGATCACGTAGAGCTCCAGAAAATAGCACGCTTGGGAATCAAATCTCATGCGTGGTTTTCGAAAGAAACGACAAAAACGAATTTTTATGGCGCTAAAAATACATGTTTCTAGTCAATAACAATAGATAGTTTCTGTTCTGTTGGAATAAATTATTTATTTAGCTATCTACATGTTTGCAACAAATGATATTAAGTAACAGATTACATTTCTTATTGTTTGCCTTTTATCACCGAAAAGAACAACACCTGTACCTGTTCGTATGTCACCTGAAGTTTCTTTGAAATCTAGTTTGGTGGGTGACAATCTGATGGATACTGAGTGGACGGTACTTGGTTCACCTCAAAAGTTGATTTCTGACCTTTTGTGTTTTATATTATTGTTATTGCTATATATTTTCTCTATTGTTAATTAATTGTTATTTATATTTGGTCTTATTGTTATATACGAGGGACAATCAAAAAGTTTCCGGAATTTAGTTGTAATTATTTATTACCACAATATAGGTACACATTCAGTTAATCTTCAAAATACGCTCCTTCGGAATACACACACATGTTCCACTGCTAGTGCAATTACTGGAAAGAACGTTGAAAGTCCTGTTTTGATATGTTCCGAAGTTGACACGTCGCGTGGAAAACGGTTACTGTTTTTGATCTTGACGAATAGCCAGAAATCCGCTGGTGCTAAGGAGGAGAATGTTCATTTCTGTGAGCTGTTTTGCAACCATAGAAGACATCCAAACCAATGCTGCGGCTGAACTTTGGAACATACCAAAACAGTACTCTCAGCGTTGTTTACAGCAATGGCAAAGGCGGTGGAACTAGTGTGTGTGTTCTCAAGGAGCCTATTTTCAAGCCGATGAAGTAAAGGTGTACTTATATTGTGGTAATAAATAGTTACAACGAAATTCGGGGAACTTTTTTACTGAACCTCGTATTTGTTAATGTCACCTACTTATTATTTTATCTCTTTTTTAAGATTTGCATATCTCTTTTGCAGCAGTATTTTTGTTATATTTTGATATGTTGATTTTAAACTTTTATTTACGGCAGTCGTATTGATCGTAATGGGCACAATTAGCCTCGATGCTGAGGACGTCCTACAATAAACTTTAATCAAAATCAGTCTTATTGTTTGTCCTGTTCTAACTGTAACACACTTATTCTTAACAAAGACACACACGTGTCCATAACAGTGACGGACATCCTTTGACTTTCGACAACATTTACTATTTTACTAATTTAGTATATTGAAAGCGTTAGAAACTATATTTCATACTTGTACTACTTAGAATGTTATTTTCAAGGTATGAGAAGGTGTGTAGTCGAGCTTTTGAATCACCTCCTTTAACTCGGAAGTTTCCATGTTGAATGAACCTTCTCGCGAAATATTGCTTACCAATCCATATGTATATACTTGCTGTATTCAAAAGGCTGTATTGTTAGCATATATAAAGCATTGATCGATTTTTCCCTTTGGATTTTTGCGTATTCTCCATTTTACATATAGATGACTGACTATTTTCCCCTTCAGCTGGTAACAAACACATATTCAAGTTTTGCTTCGATTGAAAGTGGTTGACAGCTTGTCAAGTCGGAAGGATTTAGGGAGGAAAATTTACTTAAAGGAAATCTTACTCTGCCCATTTATGAATTTATTTTTTCAAAAGAGAAATGTTAAAACATCATGTCTGCAATGAATTGAATAAATTGTGACAATTTTAATGTCAAGTTCATGTGTTTATTTGATTGAATTATGATTTCTCACTAGTAGAGGCAATATACGGTTTGACCCGGAAATAATTGCAACACAAATGGTTTTTTCGTCTATCACTTCCAAATAGCGTTGCTAATAATATATTCAAAATCCGCTTTCGTAATGCTTGGGGAAAGTCCGCCATCTTGGATTCAATATGGCGGCCATACCGAGACATCGACTCACACTTAAATGACAATATCTACTCACAGATTTAAGCTGACAACTTCGTTTCTGCGCCATTTTCAAGATAATAGCATACCTTAAGGGATGCAAGTTTGCATGCCTCTATGTACCACCGCCATATTGAAAAATTGCGGCGATTATTAAAAATATAGTTTCTTTTTCAATTGGCAATAATGTTTTATTGGCAGATAACTCAGAAACTAACAGAGATATGCAGAAATTTCTTGAAATAAACGTAAAAGCTCATGATCTTAGCTTTCCAACGAGGGTACTTATGTTCGTTTATCTTACAAAGTAACGGAGCTAGTCGAATTTATGTGGCACTGGGTGTGTGATTTTCGATAATATGACTTTTCTTCTCAGGTTCCTGCTAGAAGCTAAGTAGACGCAGTATACGGATTGACCAGTAAATAATTGCAACACAAATAATTTTTGAACCAGGATGTGTAACAAGGTGTATTTAGCTACATATTAAAAATCTTCTACTCACCTCCTTGGGGAAAGTCCTCCGAAATTTCGAAAAATATGACTTCTGAGATTTCGTTCAGATGTCGCTACAGATCGCGATAATCCATCATTGAAATGAAAGATGTGAAAAATTGCTCAAAATTACGATATTTCTTCAGTCCTTGTTATGGTTAACGCTACATGTCTATTTGAAAGGCAAGAATTAAAACAGTGTAGCAACCTCTTCACTGAAAAAAATGTCATCGTCTTTACAAAGTTTACACCGTTTTCCACATTATCACAAGTTTCTTCCAGGCAATTGTCACTAATTTATATTAGTAATAGATCATGTTTCTGACATGAATACTTCATGTCTCTATTGTTTTCATGTATGTGTATATATAATGGATAACAATTAAAACAGTGTAGCTATCTAATCATTAAAATGAATGATCATCTTCATAAAATTCTAGAATTTCTTTACACATTGCACAAGTTTCTCTCACATAATGCCCACATTCAATGTATAAACTATATCTACTTTGCACCGCATACGTGTATGTTCATACCTTATATGCATATTCAATACATTAAAACTGAAACTAATAATTTTCATTTTCAAAAACTTCAGTTTTGTCTCACATTATCAAAATATTTAACCAGAAACTGGTCACAAATTGATGTACAAAACTGTCCATACTCCTTGCATCAACACACCATACTGACATAGTTTTCTGCGGATATGTATATTTAGTAAATGGCAAATAAGCAGCACACCAACCAGCATAGAGATATTTCATTGAAGAGGATGAGTAGGGATGCAGCTGGTACTTAAAAAAAAAAAAAAAAAAAACTTGATTTCTTAACATTATGTCAGCCGTTCCGAACTGAAGAGGAACTTATTAATATTAAGAACGGTTTAACTGCCCAAGATCGTGTCAATGTTGATAAAGCAAAATGTGTTGGACAAAATATTTTACTGAAAATGAAGGAAAATTCGTCAGACTCATTCATATTTTCGAAGAAGAATAAAGCCATTACAATGGCAGACAAGAAATCCATACATACGATTACCGGATCAATCAATATGGAACATAACAAGCTTTTCCAAAGATTAGCAATTGTTTCTATGAGAGGAAACATGAATCTAGAAGACGTTTTCTCCTATGAGCTTTGTTCTGTCCCAAGAACTTTATTTGAAGATTATGAGAATCTACGACCAGCAAATAAATCAGCACTGGCTAATGCTTTATGGAAAATGAGAAGTTCACCTTCAAATACACCAACGTCTTGTAAATATGTGATTGACGGTGGGTGGTTGCTCCACCAGGTCAATTGGCCAGTGAATCATACATTCAAAACAGTATTTGAGTCCTACGTTTCTTACATAAAGACACACTTCAGTGACGCTTCAATTATTTTCGATGGTTACATTAGTGGTCCATCGATAAAAGATTGCACACACCTAAGGAGAACTAGAGGTTTGAGCGCTCCTGAAGTGCTCCTTTCTCCAGAAATGAAACTTTCTATGAAAAGGGAGAGACTAATTCGAAAATTGGGTTTGGAGCTTTCTGCTGTTGGATTTCAAGTTTTGTATTCAGACAGGGATGCTGACACACTGATAGTCAACACAGCTATTCAAGAGTCACGAAACCAAGATACTTGTGTTGTTGGAAATTATACTGATCTGCTCATTCTTCTCCTAAGTCTATCACCGTCAAACACGAATGCTTTGATTTATAAAACAGAAACTAGGCTTTGGGACATTAAATCTACGAAAACAGACCTTGGCGAACACTGTAACAGTCTTCTATGTATCCATGTATTTCTTGGTTGTGATACAACATCACGATTTTTTGGAAAAGGAAAACAAGTGGCATTACAACTAGCTAATTCCGATGAGGCCTTTCAGAAATCCATCTCTATTTTTAATTCTAAAAATGCCTTTAAAGAAGAAATTATACGTGCTGGAGAACAGGCAACAGCAAGGCTGTATAAATGCAAGGAAGATGAATCTCTTGTTGCTTTAAGAATAAGAATGTTTTCTAGCAAAATCAGTACAGCAACAGATTTTGTACGACCAGAAAACCTTCCCCCTACTCCTGATGCACTTAAATATCATTATCTGCGTGTTTACTACAAAATCATGGAATGGAAGAGTCTATCCTCTCAAATGCGACCAGAAGATTGGGGATGGCGACTACATAAGGGAATGTATTTTCCAGTGACGATGGACAGGAAACCTGCACCTGATAATATATTGGAAATCATTCATTGTAATTGTCATGGAAATTGTATAAGCATGAAGTGTTCTTGCAAGAAGTATGGTCTGTTTTGTACATCATTTTGTGGACAGTGTCTGGGACAAACTTGTGATAATGTAGAAAGGGAATCAGAACATTCTGACAATGAAGACGACTTGTTTTAGTAATTAGGTTGGTGTGCTGCTTATTTGCCATTTACTAAATATACATATTCACAGAAAACTATGTCAGTATGGTGTGTTGATGCAAGGAGTATGGACAGTTTTGTACATCAATTTGTGACCAGTTTCTGGTTAAATATTTTGATAATGTGAGACAAAACTGAAGTTTTTGAAAATGAAAATTATTAGTTTTAGTTTTAATGTATTGAATATGCATATAAGTTATGAACATACACGTATGCGGTGCAAAGTAGATATAGTTTGTACATTGAATGTGGGCATTATGTGAGAGAAACTTGTGCAATGTGTAAAGAAATTCTAGAATTTTATGAAGATGATCATTCATTTTAATGATTAGATAGCTACACTGTTTTAATTGTTATCCATTATATATACACATATATGAAAACAATAGAGACATGAAGTATTCATGCCAGAAACATGATCTATTACTAATATAAATTAGTGACAATTGCCTAGAAGAAACTTGTGATAATGTGGAAAACGGTGTAAACTTTGTAAAGACGATGACATTTTTTTCAGTGAAGAGGTTGCTACACTGTTTTAATTCTTGCCTTTCAAATAGACATGTAGCGTTAACCATAACAAGGACTGAAGAAATATCGTAATTTTAAACAATTTTTCACATCTTTCATTTCAATGATGGATTATCGCGATCAGTAGCGACATCTGAACGAAATCTCAGAAGTCATATTTTTCGAAATTTCGGAGGACTTTCCCCAAGGAGGTGAGTAGAAGATTTTTAATATGTAGCTAAATACACCTTGTTACACATCCTGGTTCAAAAATTATTTGTGTTGCAATTATTTACTGGTCAATCCGTATACTGCGTCTACTTAGCTTCTAGCAGGAACCTGAGAAGAAAAGTCATATTATCGAAAATCACACACCCAGTGCCACATAAATTCGACTAGCTCCGTTACTTTGTAAGATAAACGAACATAAGTACCCTCGTTGGAAAACTAAGATCATGAGCTTTTACGTTTATTTCAAGAAATTTCTGCATATCTCTGTTAGTTTCTGAGTTATCTGCCAATAAAACATTATTGCCAATTGAAAAAGAAACTATATTTTTAATAATCGCCGCAATTTTTCAATATGGCGGTGGTACATAGAGGCATGCAAACTTGCATCCCTTAAGGTATGCTATTATCTTGAAAATGGCGCAGAAACGAAGTTGTCAGCTTAAATCTGTGAGTAGATATTGTCATTTAAGTGTGAGTCGATGTCTCGGTGTGGCCGCCATATTGAATCCAAGATGGCGGACTTTCCCCAAGCATTACGAAAGCGGATTTTGAATATATTATTAGCAACGCTATTTGGAAGTGATAGACGAAAAAAACATTTGTGTTGCAATTATTTCCGGGTTAGGCCATTTTTTCTCGTTTGTTTCTTCTACTACACAATTGACCAGGTCTGTTCAAGTATTAAAATCCAAACATAAAATGGATTTCAGCCTTCTATTTGGTCAACTTTCCAAGAGACGGCTTTATTTTTTTTAAATATAATTTTGAGGAACACAAAGCCACTTTATAATTAGATCGATTATTCTCATCATGAAACGAAGGAGCTTCAGATTGTCAGTCACGCTCCTAATAGTTTACAGTGAGGTCACGATAATATCTGTTGCTAGTTGAGGCGCCTCCTGCCGGATGCTAATAGATGTCGCTAGTGTGGAGACAATTTGAAGATAAGCAAAACGCTTGAGGGGAAACAACTTTTTTTTTTTTTTTTTTTAAGCAACATACAAGTACATAAAAATGAAAGGTGTTTGAGTTTATGTATGTATATGGAAAATCTGGAGCAATTTCAGCCAATCTTCATTACTATACATATCTGAAAACAAAAGTATTGTAGGGGTAAGACATTCTTAGTATTCCTAGGTGCTGTTGAAAGAAAACAAAAAGTAAAGGTTAAAAGTTTAAGACAAACTGGATACATGACGAAAAGTCTGAATGAAGACAGCTAGTCTTGGTTAGTGTAATGTGTATTGGATACACTGGTGCCATAGATGGTACTGTTTTTGTTCATGTTTGTGAAGAATCGCACCACAGGAAACGACTGAAAAGTCTGAAATTAAGTTGATACAGCAGATGTGGACTGAAAGAAGGGTGACAACTTACCAAATATGTCGAATTTTACGGAAAGAAGGGTTACTTACAGCTCGTATAATATTTTATGTTTATTACTTTAATTAAAGTTCAAGTTCAAAATTGAACACAGTAAAATACATCATATCCTAAAATAATTGTTAAAATATAAAATGTGTACTAAAAAATTAGTCCTTTGTAGAAAAAAATCACGTGCTGTTAGACTATTTCTCTCGCTCGTTTCACAACGTAGGTGACGAAGAGTGATTTTGTTACTAGGGGGGAAATAGAGTAGACTTGAATTACTACGGAAAGAACAGAACTTTCTACCAAATTTTCAGACAGTTCCAAAAATAAGTATCACAAAAGAAAAGGGGTAAAAATTGCAAAAACTGAATACAATAAGAACTTTATAAAAAAGAACAAGAAAATATACGGACGTTCACAATCACAAATATGTACATTAATTCCAATAAAACAAGTCATGAAAATATATTTATACTACTTATCTCGTATACGTGATGTTAGAAATTATTACAACCTAAATATTAATAGAACAGCACATTATTTTGAAAGTTTTTTTTTTTTTTTTTTGTCTTTGCATTCCATTTCCTTTCGCTGTTAAATCTCTTATTTTTTCATTAAAGAGGATCTAATAATTTTTCAGAAATTACGATAAAATTCCCTTTTATTCTTATTTCTCAATAAATGCTAAATCGGCTTCATAACATTAATAATAATATTGATATTATTTAACTTATGAAATCTTTGAACATTAGGGGACTCAGAAAACTTTGCTACAGTACCCCTTTGCGCATTGCTACAGTATTTTGTCTTTGCTATCCTACGTTCCATTCCTAACAAATTAGGGTTGTAATTGCCTTTGTAATGTCTATAGCTATCTTACTAATTATACCATTTTTTACACTAGAAAATTACGAGGTCTACAATTTAACCCTATTAATCAAATTATAGCAGAAATCATTTAGCAATTAAAAAATTGTCGAATTATACAGGATGTTGGAATATCAGGAGTCGAGCTAACGGGTTTATAGTATATTTTCATTTGTTTTGAACAACTTACAAAAATTTAGAAAAATATAGAAGTAAGTGAAGCTATGGTTACCAGACCTTCTCCTTTTCTGAGACATGTCCACTTTTTTAGTACCCTAAAAGAAACCGTCTTCCTAACAAAGTGAGTGGAGTATTGTCCCCATTTTGGAAGATACAGACAACGTCTTAAACTTCAAGATTCGTAGGAAGTACAGTGCCTCAGTGCTAGAGCGCTCACCTCTGGATCAAGAGATCTCTGATTCAATCCTAGCCATGAGAACTTTCTGGATCTCCAGTTCCCTCCCATATTCAGATTCAATCAGCTCTTTCATAGCCATTAAACTTCATTAATCACCCATCTTCTTTAGTCTAGAGGGTATGAGCGAGGGACGTAAAATTAAGTTTTTATTTCTTTTTAAAGATTTGTAATATATGAACTGTTTCGGTGCCAAGTAACCTAAGTCCAAAAACTGAAAAATAGCCTAATGTTATCATTCACTTCTATGACATGTTCTCCTTTCTTCATTTTTTTTTTTTTTTTTGTTAAAAATAAATTATTAGACCAAGGCTACATATTTATGATTTTGGTTGCCAAGAGGTATAAATTATTCATGAGGTATCAAACTTCAAAATTTCCCTTGGAAAATTTCAATTATGGATTTCCACTTGACATCCAAGCTGCCCATACATAGTCTACACAATAAAACTAGGTGTAAGCGCGAAGAAAAGAAATTATTATTCTGAACCCGGACTAATAGAAATTTATTTGCATCATTTTTTTTCCGTGTGCCATTAAGAGTTTTCTCAATTAATATAAATCTTTTTGTGACTTGTAAAAGTGTCCTCTTTTCAGAGTATGTCATTCTACGCAAACTCAACCTCCAAACGATCACTAATGAGAACAATCAAGTTCTAAAACAGAGTTCATGTACTGCCTAAATATAACAAGCATCAAAACAGGTGTTTGTTGATAGAGAATCGTAACCACAGTAAAGGTGACGTAAATGCTGACTTAGCGATGCTGTGTATAAGTCAGTGTCAGTCTGCAGTCAGATAAAGAAGAAGGTAACATTGTCAACCCTAGCTTAGATTAGTAACAGCTTATGTATGATACTGTAATTAAAGAGTGAAAATAGAACTCTGTCCCAATTATTTACTATGTATCAAAGGAGGTTTAGATAAAATTAAATTTCCATAATGGAACAAGATTCATTCACTAAGGTATAATAATAGACATTATGAAAACAAAATTAAACCTTAGAAAATATTATCAAATTACTAAAGGTCACAAATGAAAGTTGCTAGAATCACATTAGAAAATAGATTCCATCAAATAATATATGATGAAAATTGTATGTATTTCTTAGGGATAGGTTGCTTAAATGAAGCCATTTTTGGATTTTTTTTTCTCCAGTTGTTTCTTATTTATTCAATAAAAACTAATTTATGTGAGAAAAAAAAAGATTTTC
This sequence comes from Thermobia domestica, assembly GCF_964235325.1. Taxonomy (NCBI): domain Eukaryota; kingdom Metazoa; phylum Arthropoda; class Insecta; order Zygentoma; family Lepismatidae; genus Thermobia; species Thermobia domestica. Next base: position 243,003,403 of record NC_137456.1, on the reverse strand, counting down.
ATAAGATGATTTTTGTTTTGTTTAACAGTTATTTCTCTTGATACATGCAGTGGAAAAGCAAGATAAACGATCTACATTGTGTAATTTAGATTCAAAGTTTTTACTTTGACATAAAAAGTATATTAACAACTAATAACAGTAAAATAAGTACAGAATAATTTTATTATTAATTATATAAAAATATGCCCTAATTATAGAAAGGTATGGAAAATATTTTTGTTTCTGAACAAATTAGTTGTAAGGCAATGTTTCTGCTGAGTCTATATTATGGTTTTCGTTTAAAGAAATTAGATCGTAATTGAGAACATCTGATTTACTAAACAGAAAAGCAGATATAATTTAAATTATCAAAAGATGAACGGATATATCGTACAGATTTTTTAAAGAAAACTTTCGGAATAATTTTAGAAACACGAAATCTTTCCCGAGGTCGACATATCTTCGATACCAACCTTACGCTGGTCAAAAGGAAAACAATTAGCAGCAGCAAATCAGAGAACAGGAAATTGGATATCGAGAAATTGAAAAATAAGAAAGAAAACAATATATCCATTGGAAAATAGAAAGAAAACTAACAAGTAAACCTTACGTTTGGGTGAATCGAGTTGCTGACTGAGACACATATGAGAAAGTAGTACTAAATGTGGTCAGTATTTCAGTGAAGTTGTAGGTGCGAAGCTCCAGGGGTTTAGGAGATACAGCTACCAGAACATCACATGGAAATACAGAATAGTCTTCATACAGTTGGAGGTAAAAGCTCTGTAAGACCTTTTGTAACGACAAAAGGTGAATAACAAATATATTGGTACATATTAGGACTAGGGGGAAGTCATATAGTAGGGGTATACCTGACGGCGGCCATCTTAAAATCCGCCATTTTGAATTAAGGTTAGGTTTTTAAAATAGGAATAGGGTCATGTGATACATGATTTAAGGTTCAAATTTAGTCAGAAGAACAATGGTGACGTTAATTTTGATTTACGCGCAATTGGTAAAAAGTTACAGGGAAATTAAATATTGTTGTAGCATATGTATTAGTCCTTTACCCCACCTTGTAAATTTTGTGTTAATGATAATAATTAAATAAAAAGCAGGTGGATAAATATTAGGTCTATGGTAAGAGTTGCCTTGATGGCGGTCATGTACAAATCCGCCATTTTGAATCAGACAAATGTTTTAAACAAAACGCATAACAGTGACACCTTATTAATAGCAAATTTTGCCATAAATCCAACGGTATAACCATTTTTGCTTTATCATTAACCAGCACAAAATTAAATGGGAATAGAGTAATGCAATAGATGACTTCGGGCTAGAAGTTAATCAGAAATACAATGTTGGCGTTAACATGTTAGTTGTTTGATGCTATACTTGCACTCATTTCGTTGTTTGATTCAAAATGGCGGATTTGAACATGGCCGCCATCAAGGCAACTCTTACCATAGACCTAATATTTATCCACCTGCTTTTTATTTAATTATTATCATTAACACAAAATTTACAAGGTGGGGTAAAGGACTAATACATATGCTACAACAATATTTAATTTCCCTGTAACTTTTTACCAATTGCGCGTAAATCAAAATTAACGTCACCATTGTTCTTCTGACTAAATTTGAACCTTAAATCATGTATCACATGACCCTATTCCTATTTTAAAAACTTAACCTTAATTCAAAATGGCGGATTTTAAGATGGCCGCCGTCAGGTATACCCTTACTATATGACTTCCCCCTAGTCCTAATATGTACCCATATATTTGTTATTCACCTTTTGTCGTTACAAGAGGTCTTACAGAGCTTTTACCTCCAACTGTATGAAGACTATTCTGTACTTCCATGTGATGTTCTGGTAGCTGTATCTCCTAAACCCCTGGAGCTTCGCACCTACAACTTCACTGAAATACTGACCACATTTAGTACTACTTTCTCATATGTGTCTCAGTCAGCAACTCGATTCACCCAAACGTAAGGTTTATTTGTCAGTGATTGCCTTATCAATAGTAGGCAGAAAAATGTCTCTTAGTATATTATCTTCAGAAAATTCGTTTTCTGCCTCCAATGAAGGAAGAGATTCATTAAAAATGAATTTGTGTTATTTCGATGGCGAATGTCTAGTTCGTTTTAACGAGGAACCCCTATTGTCTATCTGTTTCCGGCTCTGGAATTTCAAGACCATTTTCTTTGCATTTCTCCAAAAATTCTTGATAAATTTGTTCGAATGTTGTTCGTTGAGAGTCATATTCTCCAGACGTCATCTTCGACAGCGTTTGAACTAGTGAATCTACAAGACTCAAACCTTCTGACATATCTGCATCTACTTGAGATAAGGCGAAGCTCAAAGTTAAAGCATGGCACCAGTCATCTCAAATTTTACCAGCCCGAAAACATTCTATTTTGTACAGATTACACTAATTTGCAGGATGGAATGATGGAAGTAAATAAAGTTCCAGATGTGTTTAATACCACATAATAATATAAATAGTTGTTTGGTATATAAACTGTATTAATAATAATAAAATAAAAAGTGATGGACAAGGACAAATGTTCTTCAGAGACAAATGTCGCACAGAAACAGGAGCTGAACTCTTAAGAGGACACTGATTTGCCGTCCCAACCCATCTTAAATTTTAAGCTTTGCTCTTGAAATTGTGTATAAAATATAATATGCACTTATATGTTGAATATAAATACGAAAATTTAAATTTGTAGAACAGTGTACAGTCTAGTTTATAAAATATTGATGGTAGAATTACCGATGTAACCTTATTGAATGGAAATAATAATAAAAAATCTATCTATCTATCTATCTATCTATCTATCTATCTATCTATCTATCTATCTATATATCTATATATATATATATATATATATATATATATATATATATATATATATATATATATATATATATATATAAAGAATGAGAAATGAAACTGTTAACAATTTAACTGTTAACTTGAAAACTGTTAACAATTTAAATTACTTTTGTCTCTTATTACCCCATCTTCCCCATATTGTTATTTTGTTGTGTGATTTTGAGTAAAACCATTTAATATTGTTGAAGTCTACATAATCTATCTTTGTTTATTATTAAATTATTTTCAATCAAAATAATTTGTGTTTCACCCAATATGATAGATCCACCTCTTCTTAAAATTCTTGCCAACTATTAGAACTTTAATATCTTCTCTTTCCTTCAAACTGTGTTACAGGTTCTTCATAATCACATGTATCACATCTGCTGATTTTACTTTCGTAAGTTTCCGGATTATCACAAAAGTATATAGAATGACTCAAAATGATTGATGAAAATAATCGTGGAATGGTATAATTTAAGTGACTCTGTTTAGCTTCCGTTGGTATAGATAGGATAAAATATACTTATGTTATACCAATACGTATAATGTGGTTTCATTTAGGCAAGACAAGCTAAACAAGCCCAAAGATTTGCTTACGTTATTTAATGATAGTTAAATTTAGATAAAATTACTTTGTAGTGGAGTTGTTCAAGTGAGCTTACGTTAGATAAGCCTAACTTTTCTTAACGATTGAAAAAAGGTAAGCATAAAATCAAGTAATAACGTTATTTGTTAACAAGGTAATGAACGTTTCGTATAAAGCATGTATAGCGTTCATTACCTTGCTAACGAATAACGTTATTACTTGATTTCATGCTTACCTTTTTTCAATTTACTTACATTTTTATAAGAGTCAATGGCGTATGAAAGGAGGGATTTGGGGTTTTAACTTCCTTAAGCACGAGATTATGTAGAAATAAGCATTTGCCATCTTAACACCTGAAATTAAATGAAGTTGAGAACTTGAACCCCCCCCTCCCTTGACAAACTTCTTCGTACGTCACTGATAAGAGTATACAGTAATTTGTAACTTCAGGCATAGCTATATACATTGTTGTACTGTTGCTGTCTCATTCAATTTGTCATTATGATCAACTCATATGTTCATATTTAGGACATTCGAACTAACCCTGTGCTTGGATAGCAAAGAGAACTGAGAAATAATCTTATGTTTCTATTTTATTTATTTCAGGACAACTGAATTATCAGATGTAATGAACAAGGTAAGTAAAGTTGATTTTTAATCCATTATGAAAATCACAAAGTAAGTAAGAGGATGAGAATCGTCTTTTCAGTGAATAAGAGAATAGAGATATTGATACCTAGTTGTATGTGTTGTAAAACAAAAGTGTAACGACGGTAGCTAGGTTAAATTTTGGCCTAAAGTCTTAACGAGTCTCGGTCTTCTAACAGCATAACTCGTATTTTCATACCAGCAAGGCAATTCAGTATGTAATATATAGTAGGATAGTGCCTGATTGGTAGCAATGCCACAACATAGATGATGCCACAATAAGACGATCTCTTCTAATATCAAGATCTACAGAAAACATGAGGCACTATGTTCTAGGCAGACTTCTGTACGATTGAATACCTATCCAAAAAGCTGCTTTGCGGTTGCTCGGGATCGTTACAAATGCTATTGATGATAATACTGCATGTTCTTGAACACCATATGTTGTAAAGGTCCCACGGATATTGTGTTGAGAACTCCTCTACGTATTGTTCCATGCTCTTGTTTATCAACTCCATAAATTCTTACTTGATGTTCCTGAATGCATTTTCATCAATATATATTATGGAAGGCGCGTTAATTCTCGAAATACGTCCTTATGAATGTGTTCGTAAGAGCCTTATTACCGTACAGAATTATACAAATCAAGCTTAAATTGATAATTATTATAATATATGTTTTATTATTCGTCAAATACATCTTCCAACTAATTGAAGAAGTCCAGTATGCAGTGGTTTCCAACCTGAGGGCGTGAGGAATAAGAAGGGAGACGTAAGCTACTGACAGAAATAAACTGTATTCGTAACTACAAATAATAAATGGAGTGCCGTACAAACACAAAATCACTATACGATAGGAACTATGGCTTTATTAAGAATAAAGATGATAAGAAATAATGCTGCACTACAATAGTATTCAGATGTTGTTGGAAAGTATATATTTTAATCATGTTCGACCATAGCCGTAGGAGCTAAAATCACGGTTCTGATTTGTTGAAGTTATCCGTTTCTCGTCACGTAGCATATATAAAACACTTAGTCGTGTCGGTGCTCGTTGCCGAGCATGCTAAGGGCACAGGCTAGTAATGAAAATCGCTTTTTAGGTGGGTTCCAAGAGAAGGCCAGGTGAGGGCCAAGAGAAGTTTCTTTTGTTTTTTTTTAAATTTTAATAACACTTTTATCGTTAAAATAAAATAAAAATGATACTCATTTGCCCTTGTACTTAATATATAATGCATAAAAAGTGATTTACTTACGTTAGGAAACAGCAGAGCGAGCGTCAGCAAATGAACGGGGTTAGAAGCCCTGCAGGGCTCGTTTTGTTCCACCTTGACCCCCATAATAATACCACGTGACATTATATATATATATATACATATATATATATATATATATATATATATATATATATATATATATATATATATATATATATATATATATATATATATATATATATATATATATATATAAATATAAATGAAATCAATATAAATTGATGAGAATATGGTCTGCATTATTATTATTATTATTATTATTATTATTATTATTATTATTATTTAATAATGCTGCATCTGAAATCACCAGTCAAACAAAAACCACATATGATCAATAAACGGTAAGAAGGAAAGCTGACGTATGCGGAGTTTACGAAGAGGACGCCAATTAAAGACGATTTGGAACGACTGTATTAGACATTCTATTTTAGTCCTTGAATATCTCATGAACTAACTCTAAAGTCTTGCATATTCTATAGATTGGTATTATAGGTTCCATTGACATAACAAGGATAACTAAAGTTGAATGCGCATAAAGTTGATATATATATAAAACCTGTTAAAATGCATTTATGTCATATACTTATAGAAATTATTTAACTAATGGTGCACAGTAAAATCAAGTGAAGTTTTTTGTACTTTTTTTAAAGTTCAGAAATTAATTTAATTCTCTTTAAGCTTTTTACTCCACGTAATACGGATAGCTGTTAAACCTTAAACAAATATAGATGAAAACAGTTTTATTTTTTATTACAGAAGTTATATTTCCGTCCTTTATTTGATTTTCCTCTGAAAATTAAGTGTGTTTTATATAGTATGAGTTCACTCGAACTCACCCCATCGGGATCAAACTTGGCATGTAGGTAGATCTTGATTCGCTATATAAAGCATATTGTGCAGATTGTTGGTACTCGAGCTGTGAGCGGTGATATTTTCGAAAAAAAAATGGAACCCTACATCAAACTCATCTTATTGGGATAAATCTTGGCATTGTGATAGACTTTGACCCTGTTTACAAGCAAGTGAATTATTATGGTGTGTAAACGTTTGGTTGTTAAAATTAAATTTTTATACCAAGTCATATTAATAATCAAAATAGCAATCAATTATCAGTTTTGAACTGGAAATACTAATAAATACAGTTGAAGTAGCAATTAAAAGCCAGTATTGAACAAAAAATTAAATAAAAATTAAATGGAGAACGATTCTTTTGACAACTATAGCTATTTCTCTTCTCTTAAAGTTTGATGTAAAAATCACCCTTATACTTGACCAATTTGAGCTACAAGTAACACACTTGCTTGAAAATCTGAAATGAAGCACACGCTATATATCATAGAATCAGTTTTATTTCGAAAGCTATACTTGGCCCTGTAGTTTGCAGCTTTGCAGATATGCAAAGTTTACTTTGAAATTGTATTGCAGCATGTAATTTCTAGTTCGGACAGAAAAGTAGCTTTGCGTATCAGCCCTTTCACTAGTGAAGTTCTGAATTTCCCGCTAGATATCATAGTAAACCACCGTTGGACTCTTTGTCCTATGCTGCACGCGGTGTTGTCATCTTGTCATCTCTGAGATTTGTTTGCTCGTTTAGGTGGCCAGGTTCCGAACTGTTGATTTTTTCTGTGTTAGACACACGTGTAATAAGAGCAAAAGTGCAAGTATGCTGACAATGCGTGGCGTTTTATTGGTTTTATCTGTATTTAGTGGACCTTGCATATGTCAACGCGGAACTTTACATAGACCCTATATGGAAACTCCATAAAATGTCCCATAGATCCCGTAATTTTTACATTAAATTTTAAAAATCCCATATTTCCTACACTTAAACCACTCCAAATATATATATATATATATATATATATATATATATATATATATATATATATATATATATATATATATATATATATATATATGAAGAATAAGTGCTTCCTCAGAAAATATAGTACTGTACTTGTATGTATTGGTTGCTTGAGAATGCAACAGAGAATGAACTGCCCAATTATCCTTAAACAAAGGAAAAGTGCGTACTTTATGAAGACATAAAGTCTTTGCTATACATGAAAATGAAAATTATTGAATGCACACTGTACAGTAATTTACCTGATAAGACAGACCTCAGAAAAATACTAGGGATGGCCACAAAGTTCCGTTTCCGACGGAATCGGTTCCGCGAGGAACCGGTTTTCAGGGATCCGGTTTTCAGAACCGGTTCTGGAACCGGTTCTTAGCCTGGATCCGAAAACCCGGTTCCAGAATCGGATCTTAGGAAGCGGTTCCAGATCTGGATCCGAAAACCTGGTTCCAGAAAAGGATCTTAGGAACCGGTTCCAGATCTGGATCTGAAAACCCGGTTCAGAACCGGATCTTAGGAACCGGTTCTAGACCTGGATCCGAAAGCCCCCAAAGAGCCGTAAAGAAGGCTTAAAGTTCACCTTCAAAACACTGCAAAAAGGATCATGCGCTTGTGCCCTCCCCGCCCAGACCCGCTTGTGCCCCCAGAAAAAAAAATTGGTCCACCAGTGGGTGTATAGCCAAATGAGTTGGCCAGTTTTCCTGTTTAGCCAATGAGTTTGCCAGTATCCCAGTTTATGTAGCCAAATGAGACAAGCGGCCGCCGCCTGGACGCCTGCCTGTCGCTTCCACCATTTCATCTAGCATACTGTTCACAGCCTGCCAGCAGCTCGGGTTTAGCGTAGGGATGGTCACAAAGTTTCGGTTCCAGCGGAACCGGTTCGCGAGGAACCGGTTCTTAGAGATCTGTTTTTCAGAACCAGTTCCAGACCTGGATCCGAAGAACCGGTTCCAGACCTGAATCCGAAGAACCGGTTCCAGACCTGGATCCGAAGAACTCGTTCCAGACCTGGATCCGAAAAACGGTTCCAGACCTGGATCCGAAAACCCGGTTCCGGAACCGGATCTCCTAGAACCGGATCCGTTTAGACCCGAAAACCGGTTCCACCAGGAACTGGTTCTGGCCATCCCTAAAAAATACTCCGGACTGTTTTCACCCTGCCAGGATGTGGACGAGTTATCCAGATTTCAAGGTTATCGAGTGCCGAATTTCAGTAACTCTATTGTATCTGATATTCGCATGTGCAATTTCTCGCCAGGATGAATAGAAGTTTTGAAACAAGTTGTTGTAAAAAAAAAAAAAAAAAAAAAAAACGGAAAGCATCCTTGGACAAGCGTAGTCATAATAACCGCATACAAAATTTGAGATCAGTTTGTCCGGATTCCAAGGAAAGAAAGATAACCACTCAGTAAGCCCGCTTAAACAAAACACATAAATATAAAAAGAACATTAATAATGTGTAATCAACAAAACATTTGATTACAATTCTGGTTATTATAAACATTAATAACAGTAAAGAAAACAATGTCAACTCATGACAAATGGACAACAGGGAAAATGTCAAACTAAATCCATACATGCAGCTCAATGAAGCGAGCGAAAAAAAAGTATGTGAATTCAGAGAAACTTAAAAAAAATGAAGCAAAATATGTACCTATCTCGTATGCAAATGACTCAAGGCAGAATAATCGCATTAACAATGTTCTTTCTGATAGTAAAACCTCCCGAAGGCAAATATCAAGAGGAAAACGGATTAAAAAAAAAAAAAAGAACACGCAGATTGGAAGGCTGGAAGCATTTTGTTTTTTTCGCTTGCGATCTCATGCCTATGAAAAAAGAGGGATTATAAAACGCATATTAACATTTGCATATTTATGATGTGGCTGAATCAAGAGAACAATTCATCTCTTGTACGGGACAACGGATCATATGCATGGATATGATATGGAGCTTATAGCAGGAAACAACTCGGTAGATATTGTAAAACTGAAGAATTTCAAGTAATATGTGCGTCATGTTAGGATACGTACCAGTCACCGTTATGTGACACCTTAGCAGAAGCCAAAAAGACAATACATACCATTTATTAGTTAACTCTTTGGGGACTGCCTTTAAAAACACTCTTTTTTTGTTTTTTACCAGGAGACCGAAGTTTACGAAACAATTTGTTTCAGTAGTTTCTATTTTAAAATCATTTCTAAAAGATGCTTGCTCTTTTATATGATTCTTTCTTATATGTATTTGCATTAATAGTTCTAATATCTAGAAATGTTTTTCGTTTACATGTTTTGGGAAAGAAAAATCATACAACATTGTATTAGAACGTATTGTGTAGGTATTTTCCATAAATAATATAGATATAATTAATGCAAAGTATGTAATGTATTTCAGTGTATTAGAAAATCCTGAGAACTGGAATCCTGGTGGAGAAGTTCCAAAATTTGATAAGCATACTCCTGCAGAAACTGCTCGATTCCATTTTTAACAACATAAATGTGAACACAACGCGGTTCAGGTAAGCTTCTCCTGTGACGAATGCATGTATTCGTGCTATTTAGCGGCTTAAAATCCTGATATCTAGCAGTGGTAATAAATACGCTCAAGAGACACGCTGCGAATACAACCCGTTAGTTCATTTGTAATAGACATGTTAACAAAAACGAGGTTAGGAATGCTAACCATCGTTCATTCTATTAGAACTTCATCACACGATGGACATCGCCCGTCGTTCGTTTTATTAGACATTCGTTCCACGACAGGCATAGCCCGCCGTTCATTCTATCAGGCGATTCCATGACAGGCATAGCCCGTCTTTAATTCTATTAGTCATTCGTTCTATGACAGGTTTAGCCCGTCGATCATCCTGAAAGTGTCAACAGTATACAGTTTTCTTTTACAAAGGGGCATAATAATTTACCAGGTATACCTATTCACTTTAAAATAGGTACAGCTGAATTTGATGGTAAAAGTAACCGGAGTCTGGAACTGATTACATCCTCTCCGAAGCTATAGAAGATGGAGTCTTTACTTCGATCCCAGCCCATGGGCCAAATGATGAACAACATTTAGTTTCTATACTTACAATTAACGTTATCTGGAAGGAGCCAAGCTAAGTTTAGTGGTTACAGAGACAATTTACATAAATATATTTTATTTCTTTTAAACTGGAGTTACATGACGTGTATATATCTCAGTATAGTACAGTTATATATGCTGTGTGTGGCACAAGAAAGCAATGTGAATTAATGAGGTAAATCATTTATCGAGAAATTATTTCAAGTTGCATAATAATGAATTGAACCACTTGGATACTAAGTGATGCAGCTCCAAATTAGAAATTTTCTAGAAAGAACTTTGAACTTCAAAATCTCATGTAAATCTCATGAAGAGAATGTTATTCACTATCAGCGTTAGAAAATAAACTTCATATTTATGTTTTCGATTGCAACCATAAAATACATAGACATTTTTCATGAAATATTGAATTTCAAAGTTCTCTTCTGAAAAATTTCCGTTTTTGAGCTGCGCCACATGGTGTCCAAGCGGTCCAATTACTGAACAACTTTCGTGCAGTGTCAATCTACGTACTCTGAAGTATTCAGGTGATGCACAGTGGTAAGTGATGAAGGTCTGTTATGTGTTCATGCCAGGTGTTGGATGATTCAGTAGTTAACATGAACATTAGTTTTCATGCAATTTGTATTGTGATGCTTTGTAGGTAGAGTCAAATAGCGGCCTGGGAGTGATTTTCCCCTTCACCAGTTTTATTATAAAAACTCTAAATACAATATATCTTTGAATTACAATATGTCTTTGAATCTATTAATGTCCTTCCTTCTAAGTGACCTGGGTGAAGGAGAAAGGTGTTTTGCATGGTGCCCCTTCTCTCAAAGCAGTCTCCAAAGCACCTGCAGGGTTTCGGTGAATCTTGAAGGAAAACTCCCTCAGCCCAAAGCAGCTTCGCGAGGTTTGGTTTTGGTGAGAATCGCTAGTCTAAAGCGACCTCGGGTTAAGATAAAACTGTACCCCTAGTCCAAAGCGACTTCGGAGCAGGTGTGGGTTAATTGATCAGCGGTCAGACTGATGGCTGGTCCTTCTCCGACTGTGCTTTTATAGAAGGCCTCTTGGTGGTTCGTTCCTCCTCGGGCTCCGCCGTCTTGGTTTCGTGTCTTCCCTGTTGACTTCTTATCTGCTTCATTGTTTGTAATCAAATAACACGGGTTGTATTGACATGTGCTTCTGCTGAATCCTTACAGTACTGTGCGAATCCTTACAGTATAGTTTATTTCAAGAAGTTTCTCAGTTGGTCACAAATATGTTTCTTAGTAATAATGCATTGCACACACTACTAGTTGATACAACCCAAACAAAGCTCAATGATATGAATGAGTGATAAATTACGGTACTCCCTAGTTCGGAAAGGGATGTCTAATAATGTGGTGTTTGTTCTAATGCTGTTTCATACACCTCACACTGAACTAAAAGTTAATGCTACCTAAATAAACATCAGTTCTGTTTGGTTCCGTCAGGAAAACTTCTGAATTCGGACAAACACGACTAGATGTCTTAAGAATAGAACTTGGGTATCCATCACATACCCCATATGATGTTCTAATAAAACCTCCATGTCTTTTTCCAGAGAAGTCTTCAGAACGCTTTTGAGACAAATCCTTAAAATAGAAGAAGTATAAAGAACCTGGCACACTACATTGATACTAACTTCATCTTTGGAGAACTGTTAATGAAACATGCATTGATTCCTCAGAAAACGTCAGTAAAGGAGTCTGTAAAAGCAAACAACAGCGAGTGGTATGACTGAAGGGGTTAAGTTTTTTAGTATTGGAGCAAATCGTATCAAAATATGAAATAAGAAAAAACAAGAAAAGGTTAGACTTACTGATGATGCATTCCCATAAAACAGGTGAGGTGTCTACATTATTTGTTTGCGGAGTTATTAAAATTAATAATTAGCGGTTACTGAACTAGTAGACACGAGTAAATACGAGCAAGTTGGTTGGATTGGCATTTAGCGTCATTGAAGCACCAAGGACATATGAGGTGTGAACCTACAATTTAAGGTAGAATCTGAATCACTATAATGGGTTCAACTTTCAATGCTTTACCACCAAGAATCGAACCCAGAACGTCATGCACCAAAGCCACGCGCGCAGCAACTAGACTAGCGGAAAGGGATGAAGTGAAATAAAAAGTCTAACGTCAAAAAAATTTACCAAAAATACAGAATAAGAGTTTTGTGACCAGATATCGTAATACCACGCTGCTGTTATGCACACGTGGAAGAATCTTTCTCTTTAAGTTATATACAGTATATGTATAAATTTTTTAATTGGTGTTAAATAGATCCCATTTCCCGTCCTCTACTCTTGACCAAATTAAATCTGAAACAATAGGGCTATTTGAGACTGCTCAACCGTAGAAGATCGCTTACGCTTCCTTCAATCATGATACATTTTTCAATTTCTAAAACTCTTCTACAGATTTTACATTTCATATACATGACAAATTCTCGTGTTTTTAGTCAGTGTTTGGGATGCACGGTTGCTCAGTTGTAGAGCACTTACCTCTGTTTAGCAGGGTCGCTGACTCGATCCTAGACCAAGTAAGTTTATAGTGGACAATTTCGTGACCATAGGCTTCCTTCCACTATCTAATTCCACCAATTATTCCATAATCATTCACTTGCTGCCCCATCATCATTCGCCTCCCTTCGCCTATAAGGTATAGGCTAATCAAGGAACATTAAATTGAAAGCTTTTTGTAGTCAGTGTTTCCTATTTGTTTCTGCTCTCTTATAGTGCTTATAAAATAATGTGTAAGTATGCATATTAAGGAAAAATAAGAAAGTTATATATGGCGATGAATTTTTAATACTCTGAAATATACAATTATTTTTGAAAGATGTATAGGAAAATAGGGAAAAAAAGAAGAAACAAAGGAACAAAGAGGCAGATGAAAGGTCTTCGATATGAAACCTGTAAAAAGGCTGGAGAATAATTTATGGATATTGAAAAGGCACACAAAAGACTGAAAGAGGCAGAGCAGAGAGAGAGAGAGACAGACAGACAGAAAGCGAAAAGAAACGATAGTTGCAAATAATTCAAAAGGATATAAAGCGTGCAAAAGGAAATGGAGATTTTGCGACGTATATATATACATAAACACAAACAATATCAACAAAACATATATTTCAGAGAAAGGAAGTAATGGAAGATTGGATTGACAAAGGACAGTGAAAATTGAACTAAGCTTTACACCGTATGGTTTATTTTTATCTTTACAGCTAATATTTAATCAGAATATAACATTGTAAAATTAATAATTTCTCTTCGGCATTAATATTTTAAAATCAGTAATGTGTAATGATTATTATAATTACAGATCTAGTGATAGTCCAGATTAATTTAATAGAAGAAATTTGATATATCAAAATGTTTGTTTTCTTAACCTCCCATGTGTATGCTCCGATGCTAAGGGAGACAGTGAAGAATTGATGGTAATGAACAAATTGGTGGAATGAGAAGTGGGAGGTAACTGAAAAATTTGGAAAAGACTTACACACACACACACACACACACGGTGTTTGTCCACCACAAAAACCACTGGACGCGAGCTGGGATCGAACCAGGGAACACACTTAGCAGTCATGAGCACTCTACCAATGAGCCACCTCGAGTTTTCATATATTTATTTATTTTACGAATCTTTAACTCCCTCATGGCTATATGGTTAACGTCTTTATCTTTGGTACCGGAGAGCCGGGTTCGATACCCAGTGGAAACTCATGTAGTTCGGATTTCACGTTAAGCTGTAGGTGCACGTACCATGCAGTGTTGGTACTGAAAGGGGAGCTAAACTCAAAGCAAAATTTTGAATCTGAAGCAATTGTCTGGAATTTCAAAAAAGAGCACATTTCCATATTTTCCTAAAATCTCGTCCCGACGGATTTTATGATGCAAAAAGTGAACGTCTAGTAAACCTATTTACAACATATCCGTTCTTTGATTTTCCCCAATTATGTAGGTTTCTGGATATCTGGATTACGTCAGAACTCATTAATCCGTGTAATTTGAGTTTCTCTGTAAATAATTGTTTTATAATTTTCCATTTGTTATATACCAGCGTTTGAGTTAATTGTAATCCATTTTAAGCATTATTATTTAAATATACAATGGAGGAAAAGAAACTAAGGTTACAAGACTGATATTTCTCGAGTTCTGTCTATTATAGAGGAATGAGGGTTGCGCGGTAATTTTAATACATGGAGTTAGCAACTGTGCAGTTTCAGTCACCCGCGACCTCCGGCGCTAGTTGTAGGTAAACATAAATGGCGACTCGTTTGGAAAACTAGTCTCTCGAAAAAGTCCGTTCAGTTACTCGATTTCTGTGGACGAAACATGTAACCGCAGGTGAAATTTACATGCAGCTTGTAGAGGTTTAGGGCCAGGACTTCTCACCGAGGGTCATCTTCCTTCACGACAACGTGCGCCCGCCATACAGGCCCGAAGACCACCATGCTATTGAAGCAATTTTGTTGGGATATTATTGACTACCCTCTCTACAGCCAGGACCTAGCTTCAAGCGACTTTGACCCGCTCCCACACTTGAAGGAGCACTTATGAGGCCGTCGCTTCGCTTTAGATGAGGGAGTGAAACACTTCGTGACAACATGGCTGAACACGCAAGGACAGAATTTTAACCATGAGGGAATCTTCAAACTCATCCCATGATGCGACAAATGCCTCAACCGATATAGAGACTATGTTGAAATATAATCTAACGTATGTACTATCTATTGGCTGTATTGGTTGTATGAAATTATGTATACACGTTTCACTGCAGGCTTTGTAATCTTACTTTCTGATCATCCCTCATTGTGTACATTATAAATTAATAGTGTACTTAAAAATCTAATTTCTTATATAAAGCGAGTTCTGTTCATAAACAGAATGTGGTGTAGGGGTGGATACAGGAAGGGCTTCTGGGGGGTGGGGGTGTTGTAATGCTGCTACTTAGAGCTACTTTTAAGGGCTCCAAACTCTGGGATGAGTTTTATTTATATATATAAAATAAGAAAGTTTTCTTATTCTGGGGGGACGATCTGGGCGATCGCCCCCCTCCCTGGATCCGCCTCTGATGTGGTGAAATGAAGAAAGTGAGAGAACTCGGAGAGAAACCACTTCACGTTTGTCCACCACAAAGGGCACCTCACATGAGCTGGAATCGAATCTTCTTGCACCAGAGATGAACTCTGCACCACTGACTGACCGTGGCCTCCATCATAAATGTAATTCAACAGTCATTCTGAATGATAAATAAAGCTTTTCTTATGGATCGCCTAAAAGCCATAACGTGATGGTATATCGCGTTCCTCATTGGAAAGAAAGAAAAATATCCGCTTTAATTACATTTCCTTTTGTTGCGAAAACGCAAAACATGTTTGTTCTAAAATCAAACAACTTTTCCGAAATGGTGTTCAATAAATGTTCATTAGTCATAGATTCCATACATGACAAATGACAATATGCTTATCTAGCTTGTATTTATGCACTAATTAGCTACCTCACATGTAAGATTTATTTACCTGCAATTGTTACGGTTCGATTGTTGGTTAGCAACTGCGTTACATATATACGTGGTGTTGTTTTCTATTATTTCAAGGATGATGAACACGTTGTTTACTGTTAACGTTAACTGTGTAATACGCTGTAAATATTGAATGATGAGCAATTTGTAAATAGCAATGGAACCCAATAGCATACGTACTAGAAACAAATTTGTGTTTCTTTATATGTCACAAAATACTGTATTCTGTGTACTAATAAAATCAATAACATATTCTTTGTGTATTTATATTTGTAGTTTGACCACCATTAGATTATATTTCCACATAAACATAATATTTGAGTTGTCTTGGAATGTTTTTTTTTTTCTTAAGTATTCGGTCCTTATTGGCAGGTCACTTGCCGCAGCTGAGAGGTCCTCCGCTAACCTCTTCGTCTTCACGTATGATCTTTCTGCTTTTATATCGTCCATTAATTGTTGTCTCGTTCACCCCCTCCCTCTCTTTCCTGCCATCATACCTTCTAGCACGTCTTCCATGATACATTTTTTTCTTAATCAATGTTCCAACCAGTTTATCTTCTTCTTCTTCTCCTCAGTAATATCTAAAATAGTTCTATTCTCTCCACCATCATTTCTAACACCTTCTCCTTCGTTTTCCGCTCGACCAAATATTTTTTTTCCATTTTTCTCCACACCCACATTTCGATAGCGTTCAGTCGTTTTAAATCACTTTTGCGTAATGTCCATGTTTTCGCCCCATACAGTACAACATTCTACACGATGCGTTTTACCAGTCTTTTATGACCGTTTCATGACTCGTTATTCAAGGTGCCGCAAAATAGACTTTTCTTCCTCTTAAAGGCTTCTTTCACTACTCCTATTCTTGCTTTTATTTCACGTTTGCACTTATCATTACTAAGAATACTACCCATTTATCGAAAACTATTCACTTGTTTTATTTTCTTCCTTCCTACTTTTATATTTGACTATTGGAATAGTGATGCATTTCTAATATATACATTCCAAGGAAGAAAATAATGTTGAGACAGCGTAAATAATATTTATTTGATATAAATATTTATAGGATTTTATTTATGTTTTTACAGAATATTAGTTAGTCAGTGGGATCGTTGAGGCGAAACATTGAAAGGGACGATAGCACAAGTTTTTGTTTACGTCATATTGATAATGCATCGACGTTCTGTGGAAGAGCAGGTGTTCATTGTGTAAAACTATTGGATTAGTAGTTTCATGGTCTCTAATGTAACCAGATTTAACCTCACCTGGTGTTTCCCTGCTGGGTCATCTAAAAAGACATGTCTACTGAACAAACCAGACACACTGGATGGATTTGCTATATAATATATCACTTACAAAAAATATCTATAAATTGCTAAATTATTACTATGATAAAACTATGATCACTAAGCAAATTTAGGGTAATTTAAGCTAAGTAGAACGTTTATTTCATTAAATAGGGGAAACTACTTTAAATTAGACATTGCTTACCACCAAAAGTTTATATGCACTCTTTCATGGTGTGTAAATTAAAGAATTTTCACAGGACGGACGAAATGAAATTATGAAGAAAATGACAACGCATATAAATACCGTATATAGCATTTTACATGTCTACATATGTTCTCCAGTGACAATTTGCATTCATTATAGAAAGAAATGAATGTTCTATCTTCAAAGATGGCATATCTTTCATATTTGGCTGTGTCTCATGTTGCCTTCACTTGTTTTTGGTCAGCTTTAGAGAATAAAAATTTTAGCTCAGGTTTGTTCGATGTAGTGACTCTGTGTTCCAATTTGTTCGGATTTTTTTCTTTTTACAAAAGGACAAGTCGAGTCTGTGTATGTAAAATTTTGCTGATAGCTGCATGCATTGGAATCCAAAGAGGAGTTTTTTTTTTTTTTCGGTTCAAGTAGGTACACCTTAGAATTTGCCCGCCTTGAAAAGAAATATAACACTACACTGTGATGCAGAAATAGCTACCTTATGGATTTTGACTTAATCTATAAATAAACACTTGAATTTAGAAAATTATTCAATCCCAGAAATTGTGAACTATCTTGTTATAACATAGAAATATGCAATGTTACGGAAAGTACATATGAAATAAGAAACAATCCACGCTTATGTTCTTTAAGCTAAACGAGATGGTTGACTAATGAATCTGAGTAATTATCTGACTAATGGAATTACGATGTGAAAGAAGGACATACGTATATAAAAGAAAATCCAAGGATATATATAAAAGAAATGTAAGAAAATGTGCTTTGGTTTTCTCGGAATTACTCCGTTGACTTTCAATTTCTTCATCGTCTACCTTAGCTTCAGAACATAAATGTGGAATGTAAAAAAGTAATTATCTACAATGGAATTGGTGTCCGACTTTTAATGTCTGGTTTTTCATAGCCTATGATACAGACAGTTCAATTTAATGTAGATTATACAGGGTGACCCACATAAAAATAGCCAGGCTAGGTAGCGCCAGAATTGAGCAAATAATTGGCTGTAATTATCTGACTAATTCTGGCTCATGCCAATGTGCCACCCGATGCGTAGTTGTTTAGCATCTTCCAGAGTCTATTTCTGTCTAGTGTCACGATGTGGCACCGGTGTGTCACCCGATGTGCTGTGTTCATCTGGAATTCCCAGCTTATTCAGTTTATGAATTTTAACAGGCTACAAATATGTGAGGACGGATTCAACGAAGAACACAAAAAAGGTCTACACTACCAGATATTCAGCAACAAAACCATCAGCAAAACATTGTGTTCAGAAATGGTACAAAAAATTGTCAAATTGGGCTTGTGGCGAATGTGAGTGAGGAAAATCCAAGTGTTGTTTGAACACCGGAAGTTGTCCGTGATGTGCAGCACTTGATTACACCAAGTCCACAAAAATCTAACCGGAAACTATCCTAGCAGGTCCTTGTGTCATGAGCAACGTGTCAGCATGTGTTGGAAGTGTCTGCAACTGAAACAATACGAGTATTATGTGTCCAAGAACTGAAAGATCCTAACATAAGTAAACAGTAATTTGTAACAGTATTGTAATTTGTTATTTACAGTGATTGCGAACGGACGTTTCAATCATCTGCCGTACTTTATGTCCGGCGCAAAATATGCGCAGTGGTCTGATCAGAATCCACATATCCTGCAAGAAGCACCCGTCAATGACCAAAACATTGGTGTTTGGTACGCAGCTTTAGGCATATATGTTGTGAGTATATTGTTCTTTGAGTCCATAGTGAATAGTGAGGTTCATCGTGGCGTGAAGTTTTACGACTAACTGACAAAACAATTAAGACTATACTCCTAGTTCCAACAAGTTGGAGTCATCTACCACACTTCGAAAGAATTCCTGGTGTTGGTGCAAGAACTGTTTACAGAAGAGCGCACAATAAGCAAGGGGATTATGGGTCTTTGATTTCCCATATTTCTACTACTGTGATTTTTATCTCTAGGGATGATTGAGCAGGGATGTGTGCAAATAACCTCTATATCCTGGCTAAACTACAGTAGAACATTACCCATACCATCTAGTGCATCACGCGTGAAGAGCTACAAGCCGTGTTATCTAATATGTTAGAATGTGCGCAGAAGTGTCTCCATGTTAACGAGGGCCACTTTCAGCATAAATCTTGTAACATATGGGCAAACCAATGTTTATGTGAGTCACCTTGTACATTTAAACAGGAGTAATAAAGTAAATAGTTATGTTTCATTGAAATTTGTGTAAGTTAAACATTTTGAAGTGTTAAGGAAAAATGATTGTCTTTCCTTGTTCACCCCTCACGGATGTCCATGGCTGCATTCCTACGTGATGTGTTGGGAATAAGCTAGTATCTATTTCTTGATTATCTACATCTATCTGGTTTATCTATTTGATTATCTACTTATGCTGGCAAGTTCATTTGTAAAACAAAGCCTACATTTAATGCCGCCTTGTCATAATTGTCCCCAAAGTAAATGACGGTTATAGAAGTAATTACAATTCATCTGTGGATGGAAACATCGACACACACGCATTCCATTCTGTTTCGGTGCACAATTTTGAATGACTAAGTTTTGTCCCACAATTTGTCCCAAAGGGAACTTACAATTTTCAAATGGTAAGGGGTCAAGTAGTACATCGTTTAAAAGGTATTGTGAAAGGAAACAAGCTGCAACAAGTCCCTTAGTCTCTTTGCGCACCCTTGGGGCCACGGTGCCTCAGTGGTAGAGCGTTCACCTCTGGTGCTTGGGGTCCCGGGTTCAATCCCAGCCCCCGCCAAGTGAACTTCGTGGTGGACAAACACCGTGTGCGTGGGTTTTCTCGGGGTTCTTCCGTTTCCTCACACTTTCTTCATTCCACCATTTCACTCATTTCTCATTATCACCGTCTCCTTTAGCCTAACCGGCATAACCGTGGGACGTTAAATCGTGGATTTCATTTAATTTTTTCTTTGCGCACCCTATGCAAACTGGTGGTCACAGACTCTTTCATGCCCCACTTGATAGCTTTAATAATTAGCCCCCGTTTGAGAAGTAATTTCTGATTTTGTTACTAATAGAAGAAAGAAAAAACGAGTTCTAACGAACTCTAAAGGAAAGACCAACATTTTTCTTCGTTTTAAAAAGTCCTAGTGGGCACTGCATCATCTGCAAGACGATTCCAATTACTTTTTTAATACAATGAAGTAATTCATGTGGTAGCTTCTAAGTTCTTTTTTTTAACCTTATATCACAGCATCAAAGGATTCCAAGAAAACCCGACTTGCAACACTTTTTCTAAGTAATCATCCTTCCTAATGGTTTTCGCGCGGAGCATAGACGTTGTGCAATTTTCAGTAGTTTCCATGACAACAAAGTGTGTTGGGAGTCGAACGGATGGATTTGGCGCTCAACCAGAATTTGATCTCATGATTTCTCACACATTTATACAAAGCTCTTCTGTTTTCGATACGAGTGTTGCCAGGTGAATATACATTTAGAATCCACATTAACTTCCTAAATACATATACAGGCAGCGACAAAAATTATTTCCGTTTGGTAAAATTTATTTTGATAATAACGGTGGTATGTCTGGAATATACAGCAGTGGTATGGCTGGAACATACAGAAAATTACATTCTTTTTAATTTACTAAAAAGCTGTACTCAAATTTTCCTTCCATTCTGAAGTTACTTATGGAACTAACTTCCTCAGACGGAAAGAACTTTTGTACATTCATCGAAGACAAATATTACAAGTAGGTTTGAATCGAATCACTTATTAAATGTTAAAAGTTGTTTTGAATATTCTAAATTGCTTTTGTTCAAGTCTGGTTTAATGTTAAGCTATAATATTTTTATCGAATGACAAGTAATTAACAAGCATAGAAATATAAATATTATAACGTTTTCTTTAGTTTACTAGATAATTTTTATTTTAAGTATTTTCGTTTTTAATTTTACTTTTAAAACCATTCAGAAGGATAGTATACCATACACAATCAACGAAACTTATTTGATGTGGACCAAATTTTACATGATAGTAGACACCAGTGGATTCAGAAGGTCCAATTGGAAGGGGAAGATTGTATCCTAGACTAGTGATTCTCAACCGGTGTGTCACAACACGCTGATGTGTAGCGAAATTTTAGAATTTAAAAATCATGAAAAATCTAATAATAACTAGCTAAAAATCGAGAGAGACTCTACCAGACAACACCCCCAGCAGTAGCAATAATGCTCAGTGCTACGTAGAATTATTATAAAAACTAATTGGTTTCAGTATTATAACAGATATTATTATTATTATTATTATTATTATTATTATTATTATTATTATTATTATTATTATTATTATTATTATTATTATTATTATTTCAAACAAGCGTGTCGCGATGTCCTGGACAGTGTCGTCAGTCAAAAATGGTTGAGAATCACTGTCCTAGACGATGACTCTAGAGTATACATAGCTTTAAAGAATATAATTTAAATTTTGTACAATTGCTATACAGTTGAACATCGATAACTCGAACTTCGACAACTTGAATTTTCACATTCCAATGAACTCTCTATAATACTCAGTGTTAAAATAACCTTGTAAGTTGAATGTTTAAAAATTACATAGTCGATTTAAGTCGAATTTTAAATGTTTCATAATTTTATTTGAAAACTTCGGTAACCCGAACATTCGTATCTGCGAACCTCTACAAGTTAAAGTTTACCTCTAAAAGTCAAATTTCTCTTGATGTGACTTCAATAACTCGAAGCTATTTCTCTATCATTGTTGCTAATGTGTACCGTAATTGTGTCTTACTCATGTCTAACTTTATTTTCATTAGTCAACTTATTTAATTTAAGGAACTTTCAGAACTTCAATTTCTAGAGGTTGAATGAATAAAACTTCTAGTTATACAATACAGGTTATTTATTCACTTTTCATGAGCGTGGAGCCTCGGTATCTCGAACGTTTTGTTGTGGACACCTTGATTACTTGAAAATCTTCATAATTCCAAATTTATCTATTCTCTTTAACTTTGAGTTATCGAGGTCACACTGTATATGATTTGTTGGCAGCTTTCTTAACTTGAACTGCAGGTCTCGTCTTATATAACCTCGCTATTCACAAAGAACGTATATATAAAGAAATCAAACCAGAGTCAGTGAGTTTTCGGTACTAAAGGTTTAGTACTGCTCTTTGTTTTCAAATAAGATACAAAATTGCGTATCTTTTGTGTCGAGCCTTGCATTCCATCTCTATCTCCTTGCTGTAACACAAGAATAAAATATAAATTTTTAGTTTAAAAAGTTTTAGTACCCTAACTCTCATACCTACTACAACTGTTTGTGCAAGGGATGAAATATACAGTTACTTCTTTGAGGGCTATCGGAAGGCCGAAGGAATTAGGACCTGAGAGAGCAACAGTTCAAATGATATGCGTCCATAAGTACATTCATTAGGTTCTTCCATCCTTGTGCGACACAACCTGAATCCACCAGAACAAAATATATTTCTTTTCCTTACCAAATTAATGCTCCAAGTTAAAAAGGAAAGTTAATTCAGAGAGGATTGTAGGCACTATTAGCTTCAGAAGAGTCGTTTGGAGAAGATGAGTTACCTCACCGTCGATTACATAGCTTTGAAATACGGATTTTTACATCAAATCAAAATAAAGTACTGCAATATTTTATATATAGATATAAAGAAAGATAACCTGCAACTGAGAATTTTCCACGCTCCCCGGTCTTTCGCTAACCTCTTCGCCTTTTACGTACGTTTTTTTGTGTTTTGATATCGTTTATCAACTGTAAGCCTCCTTCGCCCTCTCCCTCTCTTTCCTGTCATCATACTCTCTAGCACGTCCCTCATGATACAATTCCTTCTTAGTCAATGTCCCAACCAGTTTTCTCCTCTTCTCAATAGCATCTAACATTGCTATTTTCTCCTCCACCATTTCTAACATCCTCTCATTCGTTTTCCACTCGACATAACTAATTCTCTCCATTCTTCTCCACACTCACATTTCGATAACTTCCAGTCGTTTTTCATAATTTTTGTGTACCTAGGTAATATCCATGTTTTTGGTCTGTACAATACATTTACTCCACGCGAAATATTTTGGGCTATTAAATTTTGAATTTGGACTTGGTCAAATTTTCGAAAAAATCTTAGCGTGATCGACAAAAATCATTCGATCTTTATCATACTAAGCATGTTGGTAGACCTTGGCAATTTTAGTATGTATATGAAACATCATGGAATACAGGGCTTTGGTTCCGGAGTAATTCATCATCAATACGGGGTTTGGGCGTATCGAATTATCGAAAGAAAAAAAAACTACCACAAATTGTTAACGTAATCGACGAAACTCATTCCATCTTAACCAAACTTCACGTGGTGGTGAATCTTGACAATCTTAGTACTCATATAAAATATTATGTTTAGCAGGCGTTTACCATTCAGGATTCCACAAATAACTGCTAACATAGGTTGAATGAATGCTCGAGTCGCTTCTGAAAGAGAGTAGAACAGAAGAAAAAAATCGGCGTGTGTATATATAAAGAGTTCACATTAATTTGAGTGTTGAATAATCAATCCCGACATAAATTAATTCTACCTCGTGACATTATTTATTAGTAGTTCATCTATCTTCTTATAGTATATCAATTTTTAAGTAAAATTATTTATTTACGATTTCAGTTAATAGTATGTTACATTTTAATAGCAGTTTTGATGACAATTGTGAATAATCAAGTTTCTGTTGTAATTTTCATTCACTTATTTATTTATTTATATAATGGTCAAATTAGCTTTTAGTTTGTAACAAATGCAACTGTTAGTCATTACAATTAAACACAAATATATTAATAGTAACATTAAATAATATACCTAAGTACGTATATATACAACACTTCTACATAAATTAACTTAGTTACAAAATTGTGTTATCCAAATTTCAAAATTTACAATAAAAGTTTTGTGCGTTATAATAAGTTCTCACAGAAAAAAATTAAAGCTCTATTGTATGTTTTAATTTGTATATGAGATGCATGTGCAAACTCCCAAACTAGCAAAGATGCGTATGCACTGAAATGTTTCGAAAGTTTGGTTTGATTTATGGTTGGCATGTATCGAAAGTTAATGTCTACATAAAAAAAAAAAAATATATATATATATATGAACATCTATAATTGATAAGCTATGTAATATTAGGGACACCGTTAAGTTCTAGTTCACCCATGAATTAGGCCTGTATGGCAAATATGTTAATTAGTTCTATATGTCATCATCATAATTATCATCATAGGTATTCTGCCTGGGGGACCGCGGTGGTTCAGTGGTAGAGCGTTCACCTCTGGTGCATGGGGTCCCGGGTTCGATCCCAGCCCCCGCCAAGTGAACTTTGTGGTGGACAAACACCGTGTACGTGGGTTTTCTCGGGGCTCTTCCGTTTCATTCCACTTCTTCATTCCACCATTTCCATTCATTTCTCATAATCACCGTCTCCTTTAGCCTAACCGGCATAAGCGTGGGACGTAAAACTCAAAGATTTCATTTCATTTCATTTCATAGGTATTCTGCCATTATTGGCAGGTCACTTCCAGCAACTGAGAAGCTTCTATGCTCCACGGTCTTCCGTAAACCACTTGGTATTCACGTACGATTTTTCTGTTTTGATATCGTCCATTAATTGTAGTCTCCTTTGAGCTCTCCCTCTCTTTCCTGCCACCATACTCTCTAGCACGTCCCTCATGATACGCTTTCTTCTTAGCCAATATCTCATCCAAATATCTCATCCATCTTCTTCCTCTTCTTAAAAATATTTAAAATTCTTCTTTTCAGCCACCATTTCTAACATCCTCTCATTCGTTTTCCGCTCCACCCAAGTAATTCCCTCCATTCTTCTCAACACCCACATTTCGAAAGCTTCTAGTCGTTTTTCATCATTTTTGCGTAATGTCCATGTTGCTGTCTCATACAGAACAATACTCCACACAAAACATTTTAGAGTATTTTTCTCAACTCTTTATTCCTATTCAAGGTTCCACAAAATAATATTTTCTTTCTCCTAAAGGCTTCTTTCGCCATTCCTATTCTTGCTTTCATTTCAAGTTCACATTTCATATCAGTGCTAATAATACTACCCAGGTATCAAAAACTAGTCACCTTACGTATTTTCTCCCTTCCTACTTCTATATTTGACACCAATCCCTTCGTTCCAATCACCATGGCTTTTGTCTTTCTAACAATTATTTTTATCCCATATTCTTCACAGCCCTTTATCAAATTTTCTAACATCTTAATAATTTTCTCTTCAGATTCTGACAATAGTATAATTTCATTAACCCTGGTAGTAAGCTTTAGTTAAGGAGAACTTTTCTTCCCACAGTATTAAGTGGAGGAACTTGCCCCTCATCTACCAGGATTTCACATCCTGGTTTAAATTCTAATTATAAAAGAAAAATCTGTTACTTCTGTGCGTTACAGCTTAGTTCCGAGGTTTGTAATGTTGCTTCCAGAAAGACAATGGAAAAAATGAAAATTTTTGTAATAAAAGGCAAACATCTGTTTATTACGCTAATAGCTAATAGTAAACAGTCATACTAATAGATGTATCTATGTGCGCTGCGTGCAATGTAATCTTGATAAATTGCATTAAAATTTGGTTTGGAGTTTGCGTTCATTAGTGGGAAAAGTATATAAAGAAAAGTGCCGAAGATAGAAGATCGAGATGCAAGCCGACTACGTAGGAACATTGCCTTCCAGAAAGTAAAAGTTTTCACTTTACGAAATCGTCCCGTAAAGTTTATTAACATATTGTGTATTTTCTTCTGAACACATTTGGTTTCCAAGTTTTTGGCAATAGAAGTAAGGATTTGAACTCATTAAAATTATGGGGGGAAAATATTCCTCGTTACTATTTTGAACAAGAATTTCTAAAATCAGTGAAGGGCGATTTTTTTTAACAATTTGAAATGTCACTTGTTCGACTCTATAATTTCTATTAAGCTGTTCCGCAGAAGGTGATCATCTAAAAACAATTTAACGCTCTATTGCAACTACCAGGTAACATAGAAAGTTCGTGCGGTTTCGTACAACAAAAGAAAAATTCCAAAAAAATGCATTTACCTTATGTTTATTCCGCAAAATATCCACCATCCACATTTACAACCTTCTCCCATCGTTTTACAATCCTGTAGGTGCCATTTTTGAAGAAATCTTTGTGTTGGGACTCAAAAAACTGCGCCACCGAGTTTTTAACCTCTTCTCGAGTTTTGAATTTTCGATTGCGCATATGGTTGCCCATAGACATAAAAGGATGCTAGTCTGATGGAGCTATGTCTGGTGAATACGCTGGATGTGGCAGAAGTTCCCAGCTGAGAGAAGAAATCACCTCCAGGGTCAACTTGCTGTATGAGGTCTAGCATTGTCTTGGTGAAAAGAACACCCTTCCTATCCACTAGTGTGTTTTTTTTTTTTTGCAAGCTGTTCGGCTACTCTTTGCAATTGTGCTGAGAACACCTCTCTGGTTATGGTTTTACCACTTTCCAAGAACTCATAATGCACAATCCTAGTAGTAGTCCACCATACACACAGCATCACCTTCCGCTGATGAAGAGCAGGTTTTGCACTTAAAGGCATGATGGCATTTGACGATAACCAATGATACGAGCGTTTTTTGTTATCGTACAATACCCACTTTTCATCACACGTCAAACTGCGGTCCAAAATTGAACAATTGTTGTTCCTAGTCACCAAGCAAGAGCAAATGTTCAGTAGTTGGAGACGGTTCGCAGCAGTCGGCACGTGAGGGATCCACTTACTCAGTTTCCACGATTTCCCAAGTTCATGCAAGTGCGCACGAATGGTTTCATCGCTTACCCCAAATCGTTGAGCGAGTTCTTGACACGTTTGACTTGAACCCTCTTCAATTGCTGCCTTGAATTGGTCTGCCCGATCGAGGTTTGTCTTCAAGTGTCTCATCTCGGGTCGAAAAGGTCTGAAACCACTTTTGAGCTGTCCGTTCACTAATTGTATCTTTCCCAAACGCTGTACATATTTTTCTTTCTGCTTCCGCACCTTTTGTGCCCAACTTGAACTTGAACTTATACAGTAAACAAGCCCTGATACAGTAAACAAGCGTTCGACATAGACATGGTTCACTGCGAATTATTGATCTCGAACTGTCGAATGCGACCTGTTATCTACGTTAGCCGATGTGCCAATGACTCAGCTTTCAGAAACTGTAACATACAGGTAATACTCCTGGCGGCAGAAACGATTACTACCCCACGAAAAATAACGGCAGGTGTAAAAACCTCCCTAACTTTCTTGTTTGACTGGTAATTAGGAAGCTTCGTAACTTTAGTCTTTATAATTTAGTTTCCAAATATTTTTCTCCCTTTGTTACAAACATTTCTTCGTTGAAATAGGATTGGTTCTGTAAGAGTTTCTCACTTTGAGTTAGTTTCGTGTGAAAATGACAACTGCTGACTGACTAGACGGCCTAATTGTATAAGCAAGAAGCTCTATCTATTCGTGTTTATTTTTGAGGAGTTTGGTGTAACATAACTCATTTATATATTTACTATACTTTACGGTGGCTCAGTAGTAGAGCGTTCACCTCTGGTGCACGGGATCCTTGGTTCGATCCCATCTTGCGCCAAGTGAACTTTGTGGTGGACAAACACTATGTGTTTGGGTTTTCTCGAGGTTCTCCCGTTTCCTTGTACTTTCTTCATTCCACCATTTCATTCATTTCTCTTCATCACCGTCTCCTTTAGCCTAGCCGCCATAACGTGGAACGAAAAACTTAAAGATTTCATTTCATTTCCTCTCTGTTCCGAAAAATTGCTTGAACAAGCAGCACATCTCTTGACATCTAAAGGCTAGTTGAAGGAAAAAGATTCCAGCTGTCGGTAAAAGAACAACTAATAACCATCTTTTCTTGTGTTTCTTGAAGTATTTCAATATTAAGTAACATTTTACGTACTTACTCAATTTTTGAATATATCAGTATGTTCTTTTTCTTTTTTTTTTTCGTGCAGCGCTGTTGTACACCGATGACTATTTAGCCTACTTTTGGTACTGTGTTTGGCATGTCTGGAATGAGCTATAAAAACATAAATTATGTGGCATTTTGATTTTTTAAACGAATCGATAAGAAAAAAAAAGCAAATTGTTTTACACTTTGATATTTTGTGTTTGTTAAATTTATTTTATGTAAGTAAACAGTTTTTGTTTGCGAAGAGAAATTGCTTTGTCATCTATTTACTCTGCAATAAATGGGAAACGTTAGGGACATTTTATTTTATTATATTTACTGAAAATTACGTTATCTGTGAGTGTACAAATTTGTTTCTGTGTGTGCTCTATTTGTATTCTTTTTTCTGCAGGTAGGTACGTACAAAATTTATAGAATCAATAAACTGTGCTAGTTATTAAAGAGGTATATTTAATCTCATGTCCAATAACAATATTCTACTGTTATGTACTTTCTCAAATGCCAAGTATGTGAGGTTTCAACCTTGTCAATTTCAATTCAACCTTGGGGCTTAAATCTATTCAACCTTGTCAATAAATTTAGTTTAAAATATCTTATACTTGAACTTTAATTGACGTCAAACAATATCAATACTCTATACTTCATACGTTCTTTTATATCCAAGTGTAACATGACTAATTTGCTGTTATGTTAAGCGTAATTAAGTCTATCTCCTTTGTCTTTAGGTGATCAATAGAATTCCTGCTTAGGAGACTTATCTCCACTACCAGCTTTAAGAGCTGGATTAAGAATGTAATATTCATTAAAAATTACACCTTTACCACAAACTATTAATATTGGAAATGTAGCTCATAGGTAATGATAATTAAATGATAATTAATACTCGAACACAAATTTCGTATTTTAAAGTACAGCAGTTGAGGATAGGTGTAGGGAAGAATTTATAGTGTTTGTCTGGCGTTGTCACTATATGTCTCAGCGCTTTACTTTATCTTCTTCAACAGATCCTCTCCTCTCTGTCAACCTTATTGTTCATATGACACAACATCCTCTAAGCCTCCAGTTTTGTTCCCCCGGACAGAGACATAAACCACACCTCCTGTCCCCCTCAATACTGAATATGGTAAACGAATCATTCGCCGACCTCCTCATAAGAACGTGTTTGTGACGTCAAAGACGGACAGTTCGTTCCGTGGATCGTACACCTCAGAAACTGGGGAAATAACCTAATGATCCTTAGTTGTAATTTTCTGAGGAAAGCCAAGTTCGTAACTAAACCTCAGCAGTAAAGAGTAAACACCAAAGTCCAACTTGGAAATATCCCTAACGTAGGTATGAATTCAACTTTTGCAGCTGATTATGTCAACCATACGTAATATTGTCTATTGGGAAGGTTCGACATCAGCACATGCCATATTTCATGGGAAACTTCCTTTTTGCCAAGTTATCGTTAAACACACTAAGAAAAATCCGTTATCCGGACAGCGGTATATTGTACAAATATATGGGATCCTTATGTTTACTACAGAAATCAGTATGGAGCATACGTTATCCCTATCCTACATACGTACTGCCCTATTTCCCGCTTAGATGTTACACCATGCCGTTGCAGGAAATCTGACATCTAATAGTCTTCCGCATATTACATACATACGTCAAATATATGTTACATACGTCTATCTGTATATGAGATTCTGATTGTGTATACACATTTCTTTCGTTCGTTCGGAAAGTACGTTTATACGGAACACTTACATGAAAAGTACGTATAAAATATACTTTTGTAGTTATACGTTTGCTATACGCTAAGTCCAAAAACTACAGGATTTATACATGTAACCCACGTTTTTACTTACATCCCATATGTTTTTTTCCCATTGCAATGGAGTAAGTTCATGATTTTCCTTGCCTTTGACGTCTCTGGACCCCAAACAAAATAAGAATAAGTTAAATCTTAAACAAAACACTCACGATGATTCGATAAAATTGGAGAAATTTTACCACCTAAACAATTTTTAAAATGTGAGAAAGCTAAAAGGACCATCCTGTGACGGCATTTGCTGGGAAAATAAATTAGGAATTGGTTCGAAAATTGAGCGCAGTTATTTAGGTTTGAGGATAATTCCTTCTGGAAAAAAGACAAATTTTCGAATTGTACAACGCATGAAAAAATAATGTAAATTTTATAATGAGATATATATGGGGAACCGTCAGTCATTTGCTAATATGTTTAGGTAACTTTTGTTCATGCCAGGGAACTAATTCCAAGGTATGATGTAAACTAATATTCTCTACAAATAATAATTGCAAATCAGAATAATAACCACATTAATTTGCCCATCCACGACTTTGTGAAAAAATAACAATAATAATCATATTTTATGCATGCATGAGGTCAATCACGGGCGACTTTTTTTTAGCAGGTATAGTAATATTAACTGGAAATAAATGCTGCTGATTTTGAAAGCAACAAATGTTCGACAGAATTCAATGTCGGAGCTTAATGCAGTTACACGGTTTAACCTCCTGAGACCCTGCGTATTGCATACAATGTTTTTCGAACGCCCGTCATGGCTACGAATATTTAAGAACATGCCCGAATATCGGTTATTGTATTCGGGAAGTGTCGAAATTACTGCAGAAAATACAGCTGGTTTATGGTTTAACCTACAGGTGGCTCTATTGTCTGCTGAAGGCTAGAAGAAGACAATTGGGGTTATGGACGCATCTGATCCAGGTACATTGATTGAATAATTTCTCAGAAAATAAAACATGGTGAAATAAATTTCAAGTTTAACGATTTACATATTTTATGCTTATATTACGTAGGAAAATATACCATTTTCCTTGTGTACTGTATGCAATACATAGCAATTTGAGACCCAAAGTACTGCATACAATTCGGCTCCACATCCAAGTCGATAATTCACCTATATCCGCAAGTAAAACAGTTACATATCTCGGCATAACCTTCGATTCACAGCTGAAATGGAATGCTCATCTTAAACGCATTACCACCAAAGCCACAAACCGCCTTAACCTCCTCCGCCGCCTCAAAGGTACCACTTGGGGTCTCCAAGCAACTACCGTCTTAAACACCTACAAAGTTTTCATGCGTCCTGTCTTGACGTATGGGTATACAGCTTGGGTCGATGCACCAACTTCCTTTTACAAACGCTTACTCATTTTAGAACGCCATGCTCTACGTCTTGCTTACCGTATCAGGCTTCCTAGTCCTACACGAGACCTATATGCTCGGACTCCCTTCGCCAACCTTCTGTACCACCTTGAAGACTTGCGACTTCGCTATATAATGAAGCGATTCCAGACACACTATCCTCTGCTATTTGTCACCATACATCGTGATGCTACTTTTCGCAAGACCTCTGCTCTCTTACGCCATACACCGTTATCTATATTATTCACTCTTTACCATTACACTCTCCCGCCCAATAGTCCATTTCTAACCTTCATCGAAGATTACATCGCAGACTTGCACTCACCTTACATTCTTCCATCATATGTCGCACAGCAATCCTTCCGTACTAACAGGGCTCCCCATGTCTCCATTATATCCAGAGCAGCCTCTGGATAAGAAGATAACCTGCATTCGTCCGACTAACATTTCCCCTGTGTTGTGTCGTCAATAGCACCTCACTCTCATCTCATCACATGATCGTCATTTTCTATAGTATCGCTCATCCATATATTTATTTGTATTGTATATATTAACTTGTATTGTATATATTAATTTGTATTGTATATCTTACTTCGTACTGTAATAGTTGTACTCAAATCCCGGCTCACTTTCCATTCCTAATGATTATGGCCATAAGGTCATAATGACCATTATTGATTTGGATTTATTTAAATAAAGATAAGTAAATAAATAAGACCCTCTCTTAACAAACTACATGTACCGTAACATCCCCAACTTCCTTCACTCCCTCATCCCGAATAAAGGGCGTAACCCTTTGGGCGAGCGCTAGCCTCGGCTAGCAAAAAAAAAGCATACAATTCGACCCATTACCGATCAATAGGTAAGCAGTATGGCAAAATGGTTTTTAAATATGTACTATTGGGTCTATTGTTACCTAACATACAAAATCTCATCAAACATTCTTGACAAATCAATGCTAGGGTCTCAGGAGGATAATTGACGAAGCCATATACTTTCCAGAATTAGCTGTAAGTTGATGTAATGAAAACTTAAACCTAAATATTCTTGTGAAATGAGCAAATTGAAACGATAACAGCAAATATTTACGTTGCCATTTCAGATCAGGAAACAATTATGTCTTTTCTTCTGTGCGACAAAACTTTTATTAAATCAAGTGTCTAGATTCGTAATTTATGAGAGCAACTGGGTATGGACATGAAAGCATGAAAAATAGAAACAATGAATTTAAAAAAGGGAAATTTTTCTGCGAATGTACTGAATCAAAATAATTTAACTCCGTTCAAAAAATTGAGAATGCACTATGATACAGAGGTAAAGGTTCCATTTCTGATTTCCAACTTCAAATCATGTAATTAAGCTCAGCTTAAGCCGAATCTTGTTTAGCTGAAATTGAATTATATCGTTAATAACAAGTCGAAAGTGATAGCACAGCTAAATGTTAAAAAGAACTATAGAATTATAGAAGCGATGAAATTATAGTGTGAATTTCAGATTTCGTTCTAATATCTTAATAAAGTATAGATTTGTTATCTTTACTGATTTCGTTGGTGTCAATGGAAAGATGGTTTAAGTACGCGACAGGAAAATAAAATGACGTGTACTTATCAATCGCCATATGACGTAAAGAGAAAACAACGAAACAGCACTTAATGACATATTTTTGCAATGTAATTTGCACGCAAATGAGATCGATAACCATTTTGGTTTGTAGATATCATTTACAGAGAGTATTAAAGGACAGCATTCATTGAAATGGACCCTAGAATGAATATAAGATACCTAAGAAAATTCGGCAGTAACAGTTAGTCTGGTAGAAAGTGGAGCAATTTTAACTTTTTTCAATATCATTTATGAACAAACGAGAACGACTAACATTCTGGTTGGCAACTATTATTTGCATCGAATTCCCATATACTCTATTATAACATTTGCTATGTATTTTCACTTTTCGCCATGGAGCGTTTTGTGCTTTGGAAAGTTCTATTTTTTCCGAAAGAGTCGTCCTCAAACCTAAATAACTGCACAAATTTTAAAAATTAAGTCGAAATTTATGTTGTTAACCAAAACGCTATCATAACACACACGTAGCTTTCGTCCGATGTGTCGTTCAGCTCCCATTACTATGGCACTTTAAGTAGAGCTTAGTGTGCTTAGACAAAAAGCATTCATTCTCCTAATTCTTGACCAATTTTAGTGTTGCCACGAGACGAGACATTTCTCGTGTCTGGTCCCGTATCGTAAACGAGACGAGACACGAGATGGGACAGAGCCATCTTAGACGAGACACGAGACGGGACAGACTACTTGTCCCGTCTCGAAAATGAAAACGCTGGCGGGAATGGCCAAGATTGAAATTGCCAGTGGTCATATAGATTGCAAAAGGAGAATCCCCTTTGTGAGAAAACATGTTGAAAAGCCTTCATAGAAAAGTGTCCTCTGTCTATTGAATGAAACAATCGTGATACATGAGCTTCCAGGAATATCATCTTTAATGTCTTGTCCCCAATTCCCCTTGGTGTAAACTGAGGAATTCTCATTTTTTTCATTTCTGGCTGGAATGATGACAAACAAAATCAAAGACAGGAAAGATTTTTACAAGGTCAAGAAACCGAACTACCACCACCATCTATTCAATTTGAAAACTGGATAAGGTCTACTCTCATTACAGGCTGTAGTTGAAAGTTCTGGCTGAGATGCCGGAAGAGAACAAAAGACTACAATTGTCTCTATTCTCTGGTGGCGGTATTCTTTTTGCTATATGAACCGAAAACGGCAATTGAAGTATGTCATCTTGCAACTAAAATTTTGTCTTCTCTCTCCCTCTCTCTCTCTCACACACTCATACACACACACATAAAAACACAATTTTACCATTTTACCAATCGCTCGCTTATTATACAGCAGTCATGTTGTAAAATTCACCTCTT
Source organism: Thermobia domestica (assembly GCF_964235325.1). NCBI lineage: Eukaryota > Metazoa > Arthropoda > Insecta > Zygentoma > Lepismatidae > Thermobia > Thermobia domestica. The sequence goes on along the minus strand of NC_137456.1, from coordinate 242,968,994 downwards.
CGTTTGGAAGGCGGACGGAGGACAAAGAAAGCAAAAATATTATCGACGAATCCTTCAAATTGTTTGCTTTCAGCAAATTTATGATACTAATAATAACACTTTAGGTAAAGAAGTTTTACAGGGGGACCTTCGTTTTGTTACGCGGAAATGTTTGATCTGACCAGAGTGCGAAATTGCCCTCTGCTTCCATGTTGAGAGGAGGAGAATACTTCCCTTTCCTAGTGAATAATATTCATTAGGACCTGAATTATCTTCAGAAATTGTTTCTTACAGGCATATAAAACCTCTCGAACTTAATAAGTTTAAAGAACATTTGGTATAATATTCATGGAACTCCGTTGAAAGCAGAAAATATCATGAAAATGATCAAAATTCGAACACTGAAGAACATAATTAACAGAAAAGAAATAGAATATCCAAACCATATTTTTAAACCTGCTATAAAATGTATATCCTATATTTTTACTAATTCCTTACTTTTATGAAAGTATCCTGGGGAGGATATTCTCTCCATTTTTTTCAGACTGAAATCCTTTTATCCTGTACGATTTTCCCCCCTGACACAATACGAAAAAACAAATGTTGTTAAAATCCACACACATGACCCTTCTGGGACTCGACCCGGGGCCTTCAAGCCGATGGTCTATCGCCGTAGACTGCTCGGCTTGGTATGAAGATGTACGTTGTATGATTGCGAATCGATCCCGACAATATAAGAAACTTTAATCCAAAATGGCCAAACTTTAATCCAAAAATCAACTTTTTTTTAGCCGCTAGCTAATCTGGGTGTACTGTCATGAGTTTGTTACACAAACGGGGGCAACCACCACATAGTAGCACACACCCCGCGGTTATGGGAACAGATTTAAACCATGGAGGTGAAGACTGGCCCCAAGCATTCTTTTGTCCGATGTGTCGTTCAGCTCCCATTACTATGGCACTTTAAGTAGAGCTTAGTGTGCTTAGACAAAACGAGACAAACGAGACGAGACGAGACGAGACGGGACAGAACTTCTGGAGACGAGATACGAGACGGGACGAGCACGTTTTTTCGAGACGAGATACGAGACGAGACGAGACAGCCTGAAGTCTCGTCTCGTGGCAACACTAACCTATTTTAACGTCAAACAACGGAGATTATTGTTGAAAATAGAAAAATTGTGTACCATGTTGTTAAGATCAAATAATGTTTACAAAGGTTGTAGTGGAAAATTATTTCCTTAGCATATTAGGCAGTGGTGCCCACCCCCCCTTATGTCCATGACGCACCCCCCCAATTGTCTACCCGTAGGTGTTCTTCCATGAAAAAATCTTCTTTTCGATTAATTTTTACACTCCCTCAAACATATTTATACAGATTTTTAACCCCCCCAAATATTTCAATGACGCACTTTGCGCCATAGCCCCCCCCTTGTGGGCATCCCTGTATTAGGAAATTTCAAATTTAGGGTCAAACTATCCACCTTGCCCCCGAATTTCCAGCAAATTTAAACAATAAAGAAATTAGGTAATCGAGATCTTAAAAAGTATATACTATATAATGTCATAACAGTTAATTGTTTTACTAGAATTAGGGGGAAAATACTTGTTTTGACATTATATTATACGAAAGTTTCTAACGAGAAATTAGTTTTAGTTTTTCATCCCTGGTGCATTTCAACTCAATAAACGAAAGGATCTTTTTACTGATGGAACTAAATATAAAAGATATTGAAGTTTGTGTTAAGCGTTATGCATAATAAATCACAAGAAGTATGGTGTCACTGTTAGGATGATATACGTATATGACTGTTAGCAGTACGTGTTTCACTGTTCGGAGAAATCAAACATCAATTGGTACAAACAGATACTTAAAATTGTAAAATTTTACGTACATCTGTACATTTCACGTAAACACCATCAATACGTAAATAAAGCCATACTGTTGGTTTAGAGCAGTGGTCACCAAACTTATGGAGTTTCTGAGCTACCGTACCGTTTTTAAATCCTACTGTGAGCTACCAACCGAAAGAACTACCCATTTTTTAAAATTTACATTTGTTTATTGTCTATATACTTACATTTCTAGTGCATATGAAATCAAATTATCCAAGTTAGCAAATGCCTATCTAATATACACACGAAAAACATAACGTGCACAACCCCACGCGTGTACAATCAACTATGAGATGAGGCTGAGAATAGCAGTTGCGCGGGTGAAGAAAGCAGTTGTTGTCGTCACGCCCCTTGTCGTTAGCGTCAGCTCAGTGGAGAGGAATCAATGTTAGCCAACTGGAGGGTTAACGCGATCTACCGTAAATGTTCCCGCGATCGACGGTTTGGTGATCACTGGTTTAGAGGCTATCACCCGTGCTTTTGGTGTACGTAGTCGTAGTTCGATTTCCAATGTGGGAGAGCACAAATAATTTAATTTCACTATAACCCACTTTCATTATTCATCCGTTGCCCTTAGTTTAAAATGCATAAACGTGGGACGTAAAACTATTAACTGGTTCAATTGCCAAGGAACAATATTTATTTTTATGCCATAATAATTAGTTTTGGTCCGTTGTATTGAAAATTACACATAAGATTGCACCTTTATGCATACCATTTTGTAAACCTGAATGTAATATGTTGATTTCTATTTTTCTCGCTAGGTAATATTATAAGGTACTTGCGGCAAATAAGGCCCGGAGGGAAATGAGGCCCAGTGTAAAATTTCATAGGTTAGAATCTTACATCACAAGAAGCTATTACTCACACAATCGCTGCTAGAGAAAATTCGTCTTCTTGAGCATGGTTAGACGGAGCACTGGCAGTATTGAAGCATCCAGAAGCCAGTTTCTATGTGTTGATATATATTTTAGGGGGGCAAAGTAAGTTCTTTTTTTCTGTGTATAATAAAGCTAATCCGAAACATCTTGTATATTTGTGAGGATCATATTGCTTAGTATTTGGGATACTAGTTACTTCGTTTAAGTTCGAAACATGTTCGTAGATAATGATTTATACAATCACGAGTACATGTGGGTAAATAAGATCCATCAAAAATCTACTGGCTCTCATTAATCTATAATACGTTTTTGCATTGTTGAATACTTAGAAACTGGCAAGTTGAATGTGTGTTTGTTATTCCTTCTTGGATAGTGCCAAATCTCTGTAGTAGGGCGGTCTATCACTTTCGGGCCTAGTTGGTGTCTTTCATTATGTAAATATCTCTTTTTAATGCGTGTGAATGGCTCATACCATTGTTTTTGAGTGTACTCTAAGCTCATTTTTGTGCGGTTCTGAGCGTTCAAGGTATCGTTCATTATGCGACAAAGAATGGATCAGTGACATGCGAAGCTGTAAAGGGTGCGGTGTATGGGTACACGACGAATGGATTGGCTTGGTCAACACCAATGATGAAGAATTCATTTACTACAAGTGTTATCAAGTGTAAACATTGTTGAAAGTTAGTGTGAAATCTGTTTCGAACGCTGACTTGTTTATTATGTGTTCAAGCTTATTCTTTAAAATTCAGTTAGTTGTAACGATTAACCCTTTGCTTCCCAAAGAATGAATTTATGAAGAGAAAGAAACCCTTTTATTAAACATATGTTTTTTTTATGATACTAAAAAATGAATATTACAATAAAATTTTGGAGCGATAATTACAGTGTTGCCATGTCATGGTTTCACTCTGAAACCACTGAGCAATAACTGTTATTACAATTTTACTATACTTAAGTAAAAATATTACTAAATATGTAATATAAATAGAAAAACAATAATGGATATATTAGGGCAACATTTACAGGAACCAAATGTTGTGGTTCATCTTGCAACCACCAGGCTATATCTAGCATTTCACTTTCTTGTGGTGGTACTGATCTAAGCAGTTCTTATGGTGGTTTTTGGTATACAGAGTCCAATACTGCAGATATTGCACGTTGTTCTCGTTCGATGAGGCTCCTGTACAGTGCTACAGAATACGCATCTACGAGATGTTCCTCTTACTGGCATATGTCAAGCTTTTGTAAATCTTGTTGCAAGTGGAACATATGGCCTTTGTTTAATCAAAACGTTGCTTTCGCTCTCCGTTCCGGGAGTTTGACGATGTTGATGTTCCAATCATCCCAGAAATAAACCAAGTCATAACTGCTTCAAAGGGAATGGCTCTTCACAGTTCTTTACGAGTTAGAAATGCGTTACAACAGTCACATTAAGGAGGTGCCACAAAATTTTCCCCTCTCTCCACGCCCATTGTCCCCGTTAGAAGTGGCATCAAATTTCATTATACTATATACAGTTTCCGTCACTGGAGAATATTAATTTCTATAAGAAATACACACTTCTAATGAAAATTGTAAACCGTAAGGGAAACAATGTGAGCTGTAACATGTCATTGTTGCCCGGTAGTTTCAATCTGAAACGGCAAATCAAATTTGTTCATGATACAATACATGCTAGAGTGAGTTTAATTGAATATTTATATATCAAAGTCCCCTGTATAAGTCTAGGGTTTACCTTTCCATATTATGTAATAATCAATTGGTTGGTTCTTCACTATTTATTAGTGTTGACAATATAAATAAAAATCTCTTAAAATTGATTTCTTTGATCCGAATTTTACAATACTTAAAAAACAATATTTGGAATGTTTTATTTAATAAATATACAAAATGTATCATGGTTTGGTATATTGTCTATTGAATTTTCATTTTTTTGAAGAGTTAGATATTTTTTTTATTATTATTTCTTTTTATATATAATGATTTCAGTATATTCGTCAATATTCTAATTTAGAACGTTATATAAATATTAGTTTTATTAATTATCACTTATTATTTGATGAGGATTATAGCTATTTATGTTACAAAGTATACTGTCCAAAATTGGAAACTTTCGAAGTGAATGCCACATGGAACGGTCCTAGGGCCAATTACATTTTAAATATTTTAAATATATGAAAAGGGTTGATTCTTCGTCTAGTAGCAATTGCGAGAGTTTGGTGAGAGGAGAGTGATTACAAAAGGAAAATTTCGTCCAAAGCCTTTCCCGGAGGGAGAGTTCCTAGCATCGCTGCTACGTTCCCTCTTTGCACAGCCATACTTATTCTTTGTATAAGATAGGCTGAGGCTCGGGTGTCTCCTGTGTTAATAGTTATGCGGTGCCCAACTTCATTAATGAAGTTTAGACCTTCCTGACCAAAGGACCCACAAGTTTCAATGGCTATGGTGATGAAGTAGTATTTGTCCAAGAGGTTGTTATAATTTCGTCTCTTTTCATATTATCTGCGAGTTGCAACCGTTTCAGCTTTTGTGGAAGATGAAGGAAGATTAGGGGGGGCTAGGGTATCGGTACAAGTGAAATCCCATATTAAAGCCTTCCCTCGTTTCCAAGGCACCAAAGACATTCCGTCAAGTCTCTTGCCATCAGAGCGACTACACCCCATTGGCTCTCTCACGGAAGGCGTTCCAGAGGAGATGAAAGTTCTCATAATGAGATCGTTAACAGTGGAGTGTCGAGAGTATCTGCCAGCACTGTGAACACATGATAGGCCACTTATACCTTTCTTATCCACTAAACTTCCGCAAGCAGGGCACTGGTGTTGTTCACAGACATCTGCTCCCAAATGTAACGCACAAGCGATTCGAAAAGTTTCGTCAGGAAGATGCAGCCCTAAGGATGAAGATGGGATAGCTTGTAACCAGGCACCTGCTTCAGGGGAGAAGTAGCAAGAAGACGTGCCTTATCTTAAGGATTGGTGGAGGACTGAAGAATAGAAGATAATCTGAAGTCTATAAGAGGAGCGTCCCATGAAGTTTGAAAACTTCTCTTATCAAAATCAGGTAGATCGAGTCCGCCGCACGATATCCACTGGGAGATACAATCATTTATCTCAGCTTCTGAATCCTGATGCATATCCTGGCGAAGAAGAGAAGTGATCAAAGGCATAGAGCTATACATGGATGAAAGGAAAGATGGAGTAGCCAAGTCAAGGGCTCGACGAATTCCTAGACCTCCGTGATCCACAGGGAGAGATGCTTGTAGCCATGAGTTATCTGTGAGAGAGCAGTTGAGAAGAGATTCTAGGCCAAGTCGGATGGATTCATCATACTGTTCCAAAAGATCTGTCTCATGCCAGGAAAGGAAATATAACAGTCTAGGAATGGCTAATGAGGCACGTAGGAGATAAAAAAGCTGAGTGGGTAGATATCTTAGATAGGCGAGTGAAGAAGATATCTAATTTAGATATCTTGTCCAATAACAAAATGCGTCGAGTATTATTGTGTAGCGCTGCACCTAAAAGGGAGGCTCTGTTGGATGATATAAGTTGAATTCCAGGTGCAACTTCGTTGAAAAGGGAGTAAAGGGTGTTAGCCTGTTCGTTTGAGACTCCCAGGAAACCGGCTTCACATTTGCAGAAATTGAGCTGTAATCCAATGTCACGAGATTGAGTACGAATCTTTGACAAAGCTTCGAGGACATCTTCCTTCTTTCCAGCTATTCTGTATTGATATTTCTGACAATAGAGTGAAGTGTTAACGCAAAAAAAGCAGGTCCTAGGGGGTCTCCTTGTTGAACACCTCGTTGGGAGAGTATGATATCTTCACCAAAAAATAGATGACTAGGCTGTGAGTAACACCGATGTATGAAGGTATATATATAAGGGAAGTGCGTTTTTACGGTTGTAAGCATAGTGTCTCTGTTGATTTCGTTGAATGCATTCCGGAAATCTAGTTTCAAGAAAATTTTCTCTTGTTTGTGGGGATGAGAATAATACAGTTGGGCGACATGGGCTGTAACCTCTGTGCCATGAGGAACGCACACTCCCAACTGATGTGGTGACAAGAGAGTAGATAACGGTTCTCTAATTCTTTGGCATACTATCTTAGCTGAAAGCCGTCTCCAAACGTTACCGACAGCGATGTGGCGTATATCACAATTTTTCTTCCTTAACGCTATAAGCGACGCTCCGAAAAATAGTGTCTAATTTCTGTAGGTACGTTTCCAGTGAGGATTATGTTAAGAAAATCACTGATAGTGCTTAACAGACGGTCTCTAGAATCGATGTCTTGGCACAGCAAAAGATCCTTGAGAATGGAAGGGCGTAAACTGTCCATACCTCCTGCAGAGCCGGAAGAGAAGGATCGAAGAGCTTTCTGTACTTCTTTGACAGAAACTCTAGGGACGGCTGGAGCGTTGTCAATGAGTGCAGGGGTGTGAAAGTATGACTGTGTGTAGAGTGTTTGTTACGTAATGCATCTAGCACTGTAGCTTCTGGAGGCGCCAAACTGTCATCAGAGATGAGGAGTCTGACTGCTCCATGTTCATCGCCATCGGAAAGTTTGTTCTCGATAACCTTGATGTTGAAGGAGATTGGGTCTGTCACTCGGCGAGGTTTGGAGGGTCGTTGGTGGCGATAAAGAAGGGCATCGCAGCGAGAATTAGTCCAACTTGTGATTCTTTGTGTCACCCATGTAGTGGGATTGGACACTTTGTTCGTTCTTGTTGGTAAACAAAGAGCTACGTAGGGGAAGAAGAAGAGCTCCTTCCACGATTGCAAGTTATTAGTAGATATAATATTCTGCAGAACGTGACACAGGGAGTCAGCCAACGCTGGTCTAGCTCCTCTAGGAACTCTACGAAGAATAGGAGTTATGGACTTGAGTTTTAAGAGGAGGGTATTGCATGCTTCAATTGACATCTCGTTGGAGCTAAAAACACAGTTGCTCAAGGTAGTGTGTGAAGTAGAATTGTGTGAAGAAGGTGAAAGCATGGTAGTGACATTGGACGATGAGGGTTTGGCTTTGGTACTAGTGAGATTGCACTTGCTGTTGTGGATTGCTAGGCCTTTTGCATTGAGTAATTGTTTGTTGCACTGAGAACACACTGAATCATTATGTACAGATGCACCAGCAGTATTGAAATTATGAATGCCCGGGTCATCATTATAGTTCAATGATACAGAGTGGTCGACATTGTCGGGCATGGCGCTAGTATCGTGTCGGTCGACATATTAAACAAATGGTAGGTAAGGTAAACAAACATTCATGTTTGAAATGGGTTAACAACAGAAGAATATATTTTAAACTTCGATTTCATATACACAAAAATCACTACCATTGTTCGGAGTAACGTATTTGAAACGATATTATGGCTGAAGAAAGCAGTAAATTAAAAGTTAAATCAGTTTCAGAGAACTATTGGAAACGAGGATTTCACTAAAGCAATCCTGAGGTGTTCACGCACGTTTTGACACCACACTCGTGAAATTAAACAATGTTTTTCCCGCACTAAGCTGTGAATCTTTACGAACATAATTAAAATTAGAACTTGACATGTTTGCATTTTCATTGTATTTCTTCAATCTGAAACGGTATATATGTTCAAATAAATATAACATATTTAGGATAGATAATCCGACAGGAACATTTACAGTATCAATAATATGAATAAAGTATTCATATTTTATCTCTCCTCCTGAAAAAATTGTTCCGAAAGGGATCAAACAGTTGAATTTCTCCAATGACGCAAGAAAGCTGCTACAAACAACAAATTCTGAACGTCAATTGGTGATACAGTTTAAAAGCGAATGAAAATCCTGGAAATAATTTAAACTTGTGTCCCTAGATGACTTGCAAAGTTCATACATATTTAAAGCTGGTTTAATTCTAAATCCAGTGGGCAGCATGGAGAAAAAAAAATAAAAATGTGGTTTTACACTGAAACCACTGCGCCGAAGGGTTAACTAACGACTGCATAAAACAAGCGAGATTAAATATATCTTTATTATTTCATATCCATATTGTTACTAAATATAGGTTTGTTAGTAGTGCTTGAAGTGCTGTAAAAATGTTAGGTATTTATTGAATACCACTAGTATCTCAGGTAGTAAAATTTTACTTTTCAAATAGTGGGCCTTATTTACTTATCTTGCGGGCAATAAGCCATTTTATATGTTTCTCTTTCAATACGTTTTTCATACAGTTAGCTCAATGTTTGATTTAAAGTAAATATACCGTAAGATAGATAAAATATTGGCAAATAAAATCCATATACATTTTTGTCTACTAAATCAGAAGTATTTAAGTAATAAAGCATTTATACTTAGGTGGGTCTTATTTGCCGCAAGCACCTTTGTTTAAAACAAAAGTTTATACTTGGAATAATTAATCACAATTTTGCGTTATAGCTCATTAAACATGCTGTATATGGAGGTCTTGTAAACAAAAACTTGATTATACTTCAGCGTCAGTTTCATATTAATAGGTGGTGTGTTTGTTTAAGTACAGTATTAACTTTTACGTTTACCAAAGAATAAGTCCTTCTTGATAAGTTTTTAATTAGTTCAATAAATGAGATCTATACCTTGGCATATATATATATATATATATATATATATATATATATATATATATATATATATATATATGGATAATATTTTTTCCTTTAAACATTAATGATCCTTTACAATTTTTATCTGTCAAATGAATTCAATATTTGCATTTCTTGGAACTAATGAACAGATTAATATGACGTAGCGAAAATCGGCTTGTGGAAGATGTCGCTTAAGTTTAAAAGCCGCTTTGATATGATTACTCATTTTAATTATACGATTCTCTAAAAAATAGTAAGTCACTTGATAATATTTCCCCATTTTAATGTTTGTTCATATGGTTAATTTCATAGAGTTTATTAATAAATAAAGAGGCTTTTCCTGGTTAGAACAATGTTATCAAACTAAAAGAAGCTGAGGTAAACCGAACCCAAAAACTCGCAACATACGAAGCTGTGGAACACAGGTTTTGTTGCCGGACTACTAGATCACAAAATTGGTTCACATCCTTCCAGCAGTTACCGAGAAATGAAGTACCATATACAAGCTGAGCCGAGCCTATACCTGACTAAGCTCGGCCACCAAACATAGCGATCTTCATTTCTTTGGTGATTGGCTACTTAGCCGACAACTTTAGTTCAGGCCCGACCAGTAGCTACCGAGAAAAAGTACCACCTATATACACACATATATCAGCGGGTATACGGACAAATCTCGCGGACAAAATATTGCCGCCCAAAAGCTTGCATGGCTAAACCCTGGCCCGTAAACCTTCGACCAAATCTCTCCATACCAAAACTCGTAGGGCCCGACTAATAATAATAATAATAATAATAATAATAATAATAATAATAATAATAATAATAATAATAATAATAATAATAATAATAATATGATGATGATGATGATGAAGGGTAAGAAAACGCTTAATTCAGACACTAGAAGTTAAAAAATAAGTTGACGGTTCAAAATGAATGTATGCAGGCTATAAAACTCAAATTAAGAGAAATCTTATCGATCGAATCTATTTTACTTGAAGTATTTGCTAAGAATAAACTGCAAATTTCACCGAGGGTTGGGAATTTAAGCCAGAAATCTACTATGCCATGAATCCCTTAAGTTTAGAAGTTATATAAACTCCTGATTAACAATAAATAGATACATGTACCAGCGTTTTCTAAAGTCCAGTTTTGAAGAGAGAAAGGACAATTTATAAAGTTTTTCTTCACATTTAAACGATCGTTGTGTATATCATCACCTGAAAATGGATGAATCATTTGAAATGCATTTTCTGTCCCCTGGAGGTACTGTACTCAAATTTATTTTAAAATTGCAGAAAATTTTCTGTGGTAAATAGATTTGAATTGAGAATATTTTCTGTCTATTATGATGAAGCAAAACAGCATTCTAGTAACATGTTGCAGGGTGAGGTTGGAGAGAAAGAAGGGCGCATGTGTCTGAAAGTGTGAACGTAATAATTGGAGAGATATGTCCCGTAATAACACAAGTAAGAAATCTGTTAATATTATGGAGATGTACGTTACGTGCTATTTTGAGTGACGTATCCATCACATACAGCGATATTTAAGCACACTCTACGCTGTGAAGAAATTGCCATGGGGAAATTTCATCCGGTGAGATTTTGGAGGATTAGGCTTTATTCTAAATGAAATTTCATTGAGTTACATAGAGCTGGGTGGAAATAGAGGTAACAGTCAGACTTAGAAGCGCAACAACATAGTATTTGCACAATATCAAGAGAGGAAGTAAGTAGCAAGAAATCCCTGTAAGAATTACTATAAATATGGTCACCTGGACTAGCGATGCTCAAGACCTCACATATGCTGTATGTGTAGACACAGTCACAATTAAGAGTTCAAAGAACTATTTAACAACACGTTTTATGCCACTTGCAGGTTCAAAGAAAATCACACGGATAGTGGAGATGGTTATCAGCGTTCCTCTCCCATCCATCAGATTGTGAAGCCAAATATAAATTACATCAGATGATCTAACCTAAACGTCTGGCCCTTTTAAGAGCCACGCACCAACCAATCAGTTTGAGAAACCAACTATTAGTACCCAAACAATGGATGAACCCCTTCTACCTTTAGTTCTACCGATCAAGTTAAAACAGCTGTTTCTTACCCAAATATTCACAAGTTTCTCTCGAAAAAGTACAGTTCCGTAGTTCGGTAGACAGACACAGACAGGATCACACACTGTTGCCAACTCCGAAGACCTAACGGTGACAACAAAAGATTGCCACAGCAAACTCTCAAGCAGTTAATCTCAATAAGACGGAATGTTCCAGTGCCACTTTCTTGGTGACAACAATTAAAGATCTCGAAACAGAGAAGCAGTGCGACGTTCTGAGTGGAAGCAATCTTACCTCCTGGAACTAGAACATTACGACGTAGCCTAATGATAGTGTAATTGCAGCATTATTAGATTATAATAGGAAAGACACAGAAAACTACTCTGCAATCGACCATTGCTCTTGCATTCTCAGGGAGAGTGATAAAAGCAATTTAAAACGTTAAATTGCTATTGCGCAGTATGAAACTTTCCCACCCAGGGCATGCTATATCAACGTTTAATTAGAAAACACTTTCTGCCGGTTCGACCCGTGGGACGCCAAGATTTTCCTTGACAGCATGTACAGAATGGGCCTTGTCGATAGTCAGTGGCAGCAGAGTTAAAATCGTTTTTCAAATTAAAAAAGGAACTCACGAACTGAAATACCTCTTAGACCTTCTTCCCTCCTAAGTTGTATAGAACCACTTATGAAGATGACTAGAAAGAATGCTGGGGCACCAAAAATGAACCGTGTAACTTTAACAGTCACACTTACGCTCGCAGCTCCTACGCTAAGCTTCCAGTCACTGGAACCGCTCATAATGCAGTAGAATCCCTACAAGTATTTAAAAGACTTACCCAATAACTGTTTAGTATCACTAACAGAAGTCATAGTTCCAGACCTCCCACGAGACAGTTGATTTTATACTCATATCGATCTTTCATTCTCCAACTGCCACTCATTTCTTATAGTGGCTGCTTAGTTGACAGCCGCTGCTAGTGTTGTGATTTCCTGACTTCGATTGGCTGCCGTGTTGGAATGTATACGTAAAGTCATTTTGTTGACGTATAAAGTCTTGAAGAAGTGTGCATATTATTAAAACGTTACCACAGCTTAAAAATCACCAGCAAGTGAAATTATTTTTCTCTTTGATACAAAGTATTTATTCTGTTCTAATAAATATCTATTTACAGTAGAGCGTCGATTATCCGAACGTCGGTCAACCGAACGACCGCTTAACCGAACTGTGTACTCGCTCGCACCTGTTACTCTCCCACCCTACCGTCCATCATCCCCCTCACTCCCAAACCAAGTTTTCCACAGTAGTCGCCGCACTGAGCCACCGCTGGCGGAACATTGCTTCTAATGGTGCCTTCATAAGGCGCTGCTGACCGGCCAAGCCGCCAGTCGCTGTGTTTCAACAATCAGGACACTTCTGTCGGTTTGGCACTGGCTGTAGAAGTACAGTCCAGTACAGTGCAGTACAGTACAGTACAGTACAGTTCGATTATCCGAACAAACCAGTTTTCCGAACACCCATGTCCCCCAATTACTTCGGATAATCGACGCTCTACTGTATTCTGTTCTTTTATCTTGATTTTTATCTTCCACGTTGAAGTTTCAAAATAATATTTGGTCTAGGAATTAATTCGTGCGGTTTTACAAAAGATGGCGTAACTAGCTTATTGTCCCATAGTTTCGTTGATCCAAACATGCGTTGAAAACTACTGTCATTGAGCATCTTTTTTAGTATATGTCAGTTGCTTGAAGCGGAAACAACAACATTTTTTCTTCAACTAAAAATGGCGCATTTTGTGCCTGATAAAGTGTTTTTGCGGGGAGTTATTCTTCATTGCTTTAACATGAAGAAAAGTGCTACCGCAAGTCTTCATATTTTAGTGGAAGTGTTTGGTGACCATGCTCTAGCTGAGCGAACGTGTCAGAAGTGGTTTGCACGGTTTAAAGGTGGTGATTTCAGCTTGGAAGACCAAAAGCAATTTGGACAGCCAAAAGAATTTGAAGATGAAGAATTGAGAGCATTGCTTGATCAGGATTCCTATCAAACGCAGGACGGACTTGCAGAAGCATTTGGAGTTGAGCAAACAACAGTTTCCAAACGTCTCAAAGCCATAGGAATGATTCAAAAGATGTCTTATTGGGTTTCACATGAATTGAAAAGAAAGACGTTGAAAGAAGGAAAACCGTTTGCGAATTGCTGCTTCAAAGACAGAAAAGGAAGGGATTTTTGCATCGAATTGTAACTGGTGATGAGAAGTGGATTCATTACGAGAATCCTAAACGAAAAAAGTCCTGGGTGAAGCAAGGTGAACCAGGTCCTTCACAACCGAAACGAGATATTCATTGTGCAAAGGTTATGCTGTATATATGGTGGGATTTGAAACGTGTGGTGTACTATGAACTTCTGAAACTTGGTGAAACTATTAATGGACACCGCTATCGACAACAATTAATGCGTTTGAAGCAAGCTCTGGCCTGAAAACGACCAGAATGGAATAACAGGCATAATAAACTTATTTATCAAGATGATAACGCTCGACCACATGTCGCAAAACCGGTCAAAACCTATTTGGAAAATGTCGGATGGAAACTGTTACTCCACCCGCGATATTCACCAGACACTGCTCCGTCTGACTACTACTTGATCGATTGCATGAATAACTATTTGATTGGACAGCGGTTCACTTCTTCAGAAAATATCGAAAAATGGAACTTTGATTAGATTGCGTCATAAGATGAGGAATTCTTTCGACACGGAATCCGTAAATTGCCTGAAAGATGGGAGAAAGTAGTGGCTAGCGATGGACAATATTTTTGTTAACGTATTCATTTACTTTGTTTTTGAAATAAAGCTTCAATTTTTATTAAAAACCGCACGAATTAATTCCTAGACCAAATATTTAAATTCTCTGAGCTTCCTTTCATCTAATGTAAAATGCGCACGTCCTTATTTTGGACTCGTCTTTTTATTAATGAAAAATCTGGGCCGTCAGCCGAGAAACTTTGTAGCGTTTTCCTATATTTATTTCTTAGGATAAGTATATTTCCTCCTGTCTCCTGTCCTATGTTGTGTGCCAGTATTTTGTGTACGTGTATTTACTGTGAAATGTCTAGGCTGGTTGCTGATAGAGCTGTGAAACACTCCTGTAGATTAAATAATGAGGCTATTTGGGATTTCGACTGGCATAATAAAGATGAGAGCTTTTGGTGCTTGTAAAAACTAAATGAGACAGTAGTATCCCCGAGTTTTAGTAAACGTTTCTACGACTGTATTTTATTATTCTGGTAGTTACGACGAAGTCTGAAAATACCTAGGTTTGAGTACAAGTTCTGAAACATTCGTTTTGTGTCACAAAACTTAAAGCATCACATTTTTAATATTTTTGGAATAGAATCACAGTTTGCAAAATAGAAAACTAATGTTAAACTTCTAAATGATAGATTTACATATGAAAATTTTGAGAACAATCATGGTTTATGTTAGATTTTATTTTCATTTGATAATTCACATCATACAATATTTTTAATATATAATAGTCATCTGGTCGTACAATATGAGAATGTTGGGCGTGGTTGTTTTAAGAGGCAATGGAAAGTTGGTACAGTAAAATAATTTACATACAGTACTGTATTAAATTTTTTGTAAATAATTTCTGTTTTCAGTTAATACGGTTTAGTGTAGCCGTGGATAGATACGAAACGAACTCTTTCAAAATGTATAATCAGATGCATTATCAAATTATTGTATATTCTGTTTTTGTTTTGTAATTGTCTGTCTAAATTCCATTCTGCACCATGTTTTGTATTTTTCTTCTTTTACCTAGTAGGAGTAATTAGCATGAATTTTCAGTTCTCAGTGTTCATCGCTTCCTCTTCATCTGAGAGCTCAGTGCTTAGCGTTGGGGATTTGACGTTTGCAATCCCTTAACCGAGGATTACAGATAACAAATCTGCTGGAGTCTAGATTGACGTGGAAGTTGCCCTGAAACTTGAATGGGCTGAACTGTGTTGCTTTCCGAAGACGTATAGAATGAACAAGTATGTTGTTGATTGTTAGATACACATAAGTTTTAGCCCAGGAGACTATGTAAAGATCAATTAGCAGAATCTTTGCGCAATTCATGGTCTACAGGAAAGCGAATATCATGAAACATCTTATTTGTTTAGTATTCACAAGCTTTATTTTTTTTTTAATACACACCATTTGTTTATTAATTTACTTTTGCACTAGATGTATTTTTATTTCCACCTTACTCTCTGGAAAGGACTGTTGCGTTTTAATGTAACCTCATTTACTTTTCTTTTTATTTGTGGAGAGGTTACACGGTAGCTTCCTTGTAGAGATGGTGGAGGATTCTCTGGCTCAGTTTGTTGTAGACGATAGCGTGTCCATGTGTTTTTTTTAAATTGTTCCGTTTTTTTCCATAAATCCTCGGCCCACAAATTATTTCATAATCATTGGCGTTAATTGATTGCATCGTTTAATCTAAAGGATATAATCGAGGGAAATAAAACAAGTTTTATTTACATTTACAAATTTCCTACATGTAAAATTATGGTAAGTACTCTTATCTCCCTCAGTAACACAACTTTTTACGGCACAAGTAACGATTTGAAACTTTGAACTTTGCAATTTATCTTGTGAGCATAAGAACACAGCTCTCCCACTTTATGGAAAGGTACAGCGCTAGTACCATTAGAATCCTAGATATTCCTGTGTAGTTTAATTTATTGAGGTCGACAGGTCGTATATCTGCACCGATTTTTGGACGGAGTATTGATTTTAGGATGGTTAAGAGATCATATAAAGTCTATATTCTACTTAGATCTTGTGACTCAAAAAGAACATAATACTTGAAGTAAAACTTAATGTACAACTTAGATTGAAGTATTTCAAAGATGCAACTAAAAACTTGAAGATATATACGAACAAGGAACATATCTTTTGAAATATTTACAATGAAGAAAGGAAGTCTTTCACAGACATGTACCATTAATACTTTTTTCTCGTGTTCTATGTTTCGTAAACTTTCCGTAGATGAGTCTGTTTTCCTTTCTTCTTCTTGGCAGTGTGTTACTCTCCTTTATTCCCATGACAGTTGCTTGCAACTTTCACACAAACTTTTACAAGAAAAGTAAACATGTTCTTCGAACCTGGATTGTATATATACTATATATATAATGGATATACAAAAGGACTATATATATATATATATATATATATATAGTTTTATTCTGTCTGGGACGAGAATTTGTTACTTTGTAAAGAGAAGAAATATTAAATTTTCTTCACTCAAACAGTGTCACGGGGAAAGTCAAATATCACACCAAAAATACAGAGGCAAAGAAAATTTAAGATTGGACTCTGGTGGATATAAGATAGAGTGCTTGCTATTTCAACTATACTTTGCTAGTTTAATTGAATAATTTGGGTGAATTAGACTTGGTAATAATTCATAAGTTAACATTCCCAATCTTCTATTTATAAAGAAGGAACTTTATAAATCCCTTCCCCCTTAATCTTGCCTTACACGGCAACCGATTTACACTTGTCCTTGAGGCTGTTATCCGCTTACAGCAATGTAACCAAGACTACGATGTGTAAGTTTGATTGTACCAATATGTTGTGCGTATATTCTTAATAAAACGACAACCTTATGAGCATTCGCCAACAATTTCAATAACGAGTTGCGATTTCATTGGTTCAAGTCAAATATCAACTCGACTGCTACATGTTATAGAATCTTGTATTTTTCTAGATACTTTTCTTTTTCTAATTAAAGTCTAGAGTCTCTCTTAATCAATCTCCTTGGTAGAGTTAAGATTTGGAAGCGCGTACTATTGTTCTGTTAGAACAAAAACGGAGTCTCAGATAGAACTCAATGTGTTATAAATTGCTTTCATCCCTTCCCCTAATCCCACTGTCTATCTTCTTTTCACTACTACTTTATAAAATTTTGTTCCAGTTATCTTCAACAAAAATTGTGTTTCATTTTAATTAATTTATCTTGCTATCGTAGTTTACAACTCACATTAATAGCATCAAGGTATCGTTACTTTCGATTCCAGTTTGTTTATGTCGCGTATTATTCTCTTGATTTAAAGCGACGTTCTTTGTACTAAATTGTAATATAGCCTTTCTTCACGTACTGCTAATAAATTTTGCAACTTCGCGATTTAAGGAAATACAAGCCACACCAAAGATGAATGAAAGTCGTTATTCTACCTTTCCACAATAATTTAACGAGGAATCATCGGAACTGATGAAACTGTAATAGATTTGTTTTGAAAGAGAAGATTAGCGAAAGATATCCAACGCTCATTTTCAGCTCAAACCATCAAAAGAAGAAGTCAAAAAAAAAAAAAAAAAAAAAAAAGAACACGATTACAAAGTTTCTCTGAACTGGTAGAGGGACTGCAGTTTAGTGCATCTTTCGCACCCAGGTCATATGGAACGTTGTTCTGCAATTTATAATTAAATCCAAACCACCGTACTGACTTCAATTGCAAATTAATCCAACCAGGAGTCGAACTTGGGATACGGGACCTCTCACAGCAAAATCATTCGCGCTAGCTACTAGAGCATCGAAGTGGGTTAACATAGAGTCCTTTGACCAAGATATCCTTTTAACATTTTCAATCTCTTTTTATTCTTATAAAGAAATATTCAGTTGTGATCACCTGGTACCCTATATGGACACCAGATAGTACTGTGAATAGGGTAGATTGTGTTAGTTACATCTCTTTTAAATTCTGAAATATATAAATATATTTTAATGATTAAAATAAAATCAAGTTCTAAAGAGTATGAGACACAACATTCACAAGGATTTAATAATTATTTATGTGCAGTGTTAATGCATACGGGAATTTCTCTCGGTAAGGTAAACCCCTCACCCTTTAAACAATTTTTCGAAATATCAACACAAATGTAAATACCTGATTACAGTACTTTCAGAAGAAACTGTATTTTGATATAATCTAACAGGAAGGTATACAAACAATTATGCCTAAAATTTCAAATTGCCTGAAGTTTCGAGTTAAGCAATATAATCAGTAATAGATTGAAATGAGGGAAAGCCTTGTGAAATTTGCTTACAGAAAATTTGACTGCAAACATCATACCAGTCATTTGTTCACCATACGTTCAACGAGCTTAAGTACACATCTCATGAGAACAAGGATCTTTTGCTCGTGGTAGTCACTGGGGTTTTCACTGGTTCTAAGATGGGAATTATCAGAGTTTCATGTCATCGAGGTGGGAAACTCTCTTCTGTCAAGATTGAACTATTGAACAGCGGAATATCGCGAAAGACATTAAGCAACATATCATAAGATATAGGATCGATCCCTGGAGTTGTATTAGATGAATCACGCAAGGCAGGGCCCAACTCGAAAGTAATAATTGAAATTTTGTAATTCCCAGCATTACCGTAAGAAAAAATTAACAGACTCCGCTTAATATGAGTATAGAAGTGATTAAATTCATGAGAATAATAAGTAAATTCAGAGATGGAAGGAAAGTGTATTCCCAAAATGTTGTCTACCTCTGCAGGATTATTATCAAGGATCCCCACACTGAGAAAAAAAAAAATGTAGTTGACGTACTTAAAAAGGTAGGTTACATGCGTAATTCCTGTAGTTATTGGACTTAACGTACAACAGACGTATAGCTGAAAACGCATGTTTTATAATACTTTCCGTAAAAGTGTTACATTTATATGTACTTTGCGTATGAAACAATATAGGCGGTCAGGATCTCACAAATGGACGTATATAACATATAGCTGACGAAGGTAACATAAGTATATTTTTCTATGCATGTGATATACGGGAACCTGTTAGATGTCAGACATCCTGCAACGGCATCATGTAACATCTAAGGACAGTGCGTATGTAGGATATGGATAACGTATGCTCCATACTGATTTCTGTAGTAAACAAAAGGATTCCATATATTTGTACAATATACCGCTGTCCGGAGAACGGATTTTTCTCAGTGTACCTACTTTAAAAACAGGCACATCAGAATCGGTCTTTATCTCGCCTCATCTTTAATTGCAAAACATAGTCTCGTCTCGTGCACATGCTTACTCTTAGGAATATTGCACCTAAAAGATTTTTAAACGATTTCTACATATAGAATCTTGGCACCTATTAGATGATAATTTTTAGGTTTTATGCACTTTAGTACTTATGCACATGCCTCAATTTTAGGATATCTGTACTTTAGAACTAATGAATATGAGGTTCAATACAGTTTAGGACTTCTTCACGTGCATTTTATAACTACTTCGTGTTACCAACTGATGGTTTTTGTATATTTCCAGACGAAGGTATTGTTACGGTTTGCAAGAGTTTTCGGGAAAGTTCTATTTATTTGCGACATATTCAACATACATAGTATATCCATAGGCTTAGCGCCCGATAAATAAACCAAATGCTCCAATTATTTTCCAAGACAAAGAAAATACTAGTTACATTTGGTTTACATTGTATCCAAAGAGCGTAACGTAGTATCTATGTTTTCTACAAATGTATATAGAGCACATGGAGGTCCATATTCTTATTGAGAATGTTTCAAATACAAAAGAACAATCAATCACGCAATGAGAACCAATTGATATCGGTATTCCAAACAACCAATCAGTAAACAGTGAGCTGAGGAGCACCATAAACCCAAGAAGAAGCCGCGAGAAAATGGATTGAAGAAGCTATCACAGAAGCAATCAATAAATTCTCATGTGTTTCTCTTTCATACTACTTGTCTCCTTTAGCCCATGAGTTTTAAGAGTGGGACGTAAAACTCATGGGACGTAAGATATTACTCGTCCCCTTTGCTATTTGATGTGTAGAATATAACTGGCAACATTGATTTTTAAGTTGAAATGCAGAATATTTTGAAATTATATCTAACTGGAGAATCGCAAAATGTACGAAGTTATGTTTGTTTTGATCTCATTGTTGCTATTACTTGTTATTTATCGGCTTAGCGCAAGTCTTGAAGGAATCGTTTATCATATGCTAGAAAATATCGAATCACCCTTCAGAACTAAAGTACTGTAAGAAAGAGCGGTTCCAGTGGTTAAGCTTTTAATATAGGTATGGTTGATTTTAAGTACTGAGTATTCGATGACATAAAGTGTTTAAAAATCGACAAGAAAAATATCATGTTTGAAATCCATAACAATTCACGATTAAAAAACATAAATAAAATAATTTGCTTATTTTAAGAAATTGAGATGAGTCAGCGAGTCAATCGTGTTATAATAAGACTAGCACTACTTGAACTTTTTCTTCTATTTAGGAGTTTTGACTAGAGGGATTTCTATGAGATCAAAGGCTACTTCCCCCATGCGACGATGAAGTTTCGGAATTCAATGTTACGAAATCTAAATTTATGGAAAATAAAATGTCCACACACAAACGTATGTAAAGAGTGTTTTCGTTACATGAATCTGCGATATCAGCGTCTACTAACTCATATATGCAACATAAATATATCATTGTACAAATTTCAGGACATATTTCCAGACAGAGGAAAAACTGTAACACAATAACAATAGTAACAGCAATAACAGCAAAGTTGAGATTAACATAAACAATTGATCTTATATATAATCTGTCCTGCAAAATTTCACTTTCTCTTTCCTGAATGAAAGTAGGCGTTCTTTATAGTTTTTGACTTTCTGATTGCGAATATGAAGTTAGATATGCTGTATGAGATCTGGTTGTTAAGAAATTTGTTAAGATTAAAAGGCTTTTTTCAATGTATGAATTTTAATAAATATTGTGACTTTGATGTAAAAACGAAATGTTGAAAACGATATATACGTCGCACATCTGGATACCAGAAATATAAACGAAAACGTATATCTTTGTATTTCGTGGCAATTCCATTCATATTAGACTGAGAAACAATGGATAGGGGCAAGGGTTTTTTCGCAAAGTTGATGAAGTACGTATATTAAACTTGTATATGAGTTTGTATAATATTGTATATTTAATCTTGTAAACTAATTTACTTGGCGACAAAATGCGCAATTGTATAGCCCAAAATGCGATAAAATGTGAGATTTGTAAAAACAAATATGACATTTTGTATGTCAAACGGCGAAAAACCCCTATGCCCCTAACAATAAAAACTACGAAGTTTGTACGTGTAAGTGAGGAAAAGCCGCTGAAATAACTGCATTTATACATTGGTATTCAAATGAAAAGAAACTCTTATGAAGCTTGCCTCTTGTGTGATGTGAAGAGCGTATCACGTGCCAAGTTCCAGCAGAAATCTGTGAACATTGACACACCAGATTTTCCTTTGTACTCCAGGGTCTGAATGGATTGTTGAAACCTCTCACCGTGCTCAAGAGACACAGCTCCTAGGTTTTCGGGAAAGAACGACAGGTGACTATGTAGAAAATGCACTTTCAGTGACATGTTGCATCGTATAATGTGCAGGTTTGACAACTCCTCCACTAGTTGCAAATAGTTCGCACTTTTGTTATTTTCCAGAAAGTTTTCTGAGACACTCTTTAAAAAATTCCAGGTTTTCCGTTCCACCTTAGTCCGTTTTCATTCAAATATGTCATTTTTCATCAATTGACGTATCTGAGGTTCAATGAATACACATTCTTTTAGTTTAGCATCTAATATTTTTGGGAACTTTTCCTGGAGATATTTAAATCCTAGTCTTTCCTTTTCCAACCTTTTCACAAACACCTTCACAAGGCCTAATTTAAGTGCAGGGAAGGCAGAAAAAACTTTCTTGGGACGAACAAAGGGTTTCTCTTTCACACTCTTAATTCCGGGACTGAGAGATGTACGAGTAGGCCATTCTCTTTGTGTGTAGTGCAGTTCCCTTGCTCTACTGTCCCACTCACACAGAAAACAACAATACTTTGTATAGCCCAACTGTAACCCTAACGCCAAACCAATCACCTTCAAATCGCCACATATGTTCCACTGATGCTCAGCATACCTCACTTTGTCGAAAAGGAGTTTCACATTTTGATACGTCTCCTTCAAGTTAACGGAATATCGAATTGGAATGGAAGGGTACGTATTGTCGTTATGGAGGAGAACACACTTCATACTTTTTTTGACGAGTCCAAGAATAAATGCCACTCATCGACTTTATACTTTATTTGTAATGCCTGCATCAGTCTTTCCACGTCAGTACAACATATGCAATCATCACTACTGCTGTAAAATTTGAAGAAGTCATGTTGTCTATCACGGTAAAGTGTCACTTTCGTTTCCTTTTGAAGAAGTTTCCAGCCTCGAAGTCTTGAAGCTAACAGTTAAGCTTCTTGTTTGGGTAGGTTTAAGTCTCTAATAAGGTCGTTCAGTTTCTCTTGCGTTATCAAATGTGGTTCTCTGGTACGTGCATTGTATGGAGGGTCTTCACTCCATAATTTTCGGGGTCACTGAGACAAACAGTGAAACTTCCAATGCAGTTTCAATCAAAATTCAGTTCTTTATGTCCTCCCCGTGCGAAGAACGGGTATTTTGCTAGTGAGAACTATAAGATATAGTGCAAAAGTAATGTTTTGAGATTAAAGAACAATTGGACTCAGAAAACTTGGTTTTAAATACGTAACTATATCGCAATAAGACTGAAGTAAGAAAAGCCCTGAGATACTAACGCTGAAGTGAGAGAGGCAAATATATTCTAGAGGCGAGAGTGAGAAAGCTGCAAAAAGTTTGCTCATGGCGTTCACAATCAATCAGCAGGGAAGCCCATTTAGATGCCAGCAGGATATTCTTCCGAAGCGACCTCCTTCAGTCTCTGGGTGGAGAAGTTAATTCCGGAGCTGTGGGTATAATGTAAAAAACGGCGACACTTTATAAATGTTCGCTCCTTTAAAATTTTACTTAATTATATGGTAATGAGTTGTTCAAAGGAGGAAATTATTCAATTTTTATGACAAAGTAGGAAGGGTTGCATAAGCACCAAAACTTGCGGAACATTTTGTTTCAGGTGCTCTTTGAAAGGATATCTTAAATTCTATAATTATCTATATTAATTGACGAATTATTGATTTTGTCGTGATGGACTATGCTAGACGCAAACATGATCGTAGAGTCATCTAGCGTAGATAGAAGTATGACAGATATCTAGCCTTAAAATAAATAACAATTTCAAACTGTTCATTAAATTAATAAAGTGTATAAAAATTTGCATACATTACAAGCAGCATGTGCGAAAGTATAAGGAGTATCTGTGTCATTGTTAGGAGTACGTGTGCCACTGTTAGTACGACGCAATAAATATCTGCTACTTAGCAGCGTATGTTTTTGCATATACAGTATATCAAGCATGTGCAAGTTGGAACATGGAGGGGGCAAACCACAAAACCGGTGTAGAGAACCTTATGAAACAATGTAGGTACATCGTTTCAAAAAAAAACTGAACATCCATATTCAAATTATAAAATCGTTCGTCGTACACTAATATCCCAGAAAACTGTTGTAACAGTAACCGAAATATTTACTTACTAAAGAAAGTCGGGAAAATCTATTTATTTACCATTTCAGTGGAATTCATGACCAGTCTGCCAATACTCGATGGTATCCTCTACACTAGATGTACTAATGCGGAAGATATTTTCAAAACGGACATCAGCTATCCAAGAGAAACTTTCAGGGCAGTTTAAGAGATTACGTAAGAAATTCATTTTCAATAACGAGTCAGGCGAACCGGATTAAAGCGCCCAGTGGGCTTGGGGCGGCTCGAGGGTCAGCTGTTGCAAATGGCTGCAGTATATGAATAAATGAACAATATTTTCTAACAGGATAAAACAGCCTATTATTATTGGCGAAGAACGACAGAAATATTATTTTTTAATACTATAACATTTAGAATTTTTCCATTTTCTCAAAAACTATGCATATGAATCATAGGCGGCGCCATAGCTGCACCCACATTAACTTCCATTTTCAGAATTCCTACAATCAGTGGAGGCTAATATTCTGTTGCAGTGTTGGGCAAATTTCAATTGAATTAACAATTAACAATTAATCTGTAAATTTAATTGTTAATTGCAATTAACAATTGAAATAAGTAATGGTTAATTGTTAATTACAGTTGGCCATTAAAAAAGGAGAATCAATTGCAATTGATCAATTGATTGAAAGTAATTGCAGTGGAAAGTAATTGCAATTGAATTCTGTAATTCAATTGCAATTGAAATTAATTGGCAATTGATTCAATTGCAATTGATTTCCACAGCAATTACTTTCAATTGATTGATCAATTGCAATTGATTTTCACTGATTAATTTTCAACACTGTAGTTCAGAGAGGGCGTGGGGCAATGAAAACTTTAGCCACGACCAATTGACTCACCACCCGTCGTGACCCATGACCCACTGTGACCCACTCTGACCCACCACCCACCATAAATCACTCTTACCCACTGTGACCCACAGACCCGCCAAAACCCATTGTCATCAACTCTGACCCATGATTCACGCCCTCTTCTCTACTGACTAAAGAGTTTAAACTTGTAATAAAACAAGCCTATAAAATTATCACTCATCGGAGTTTGAATTTCTACGATCAATCGCTCAAGCATCGCACTAATATAATAACGGCGGATCTGACCTTTCTAATATAAATAAAATAGTTTGTTCGTGTGTCTGTGTGTCTATCTTTGTGCGGCCTGTGGACGAGACGAGTGGACCGAAACTTTTCAAAATTTGGTCACGGGTAGCTTGGTCTAAGCCCCAGACCAAGACGAAGAGTTTTTTTTTTTTTTAATTCCTTACTATGGGGTCTCCAGGAGACGTTTACCGGGACCGGCCTGGGGACCAGACAAGTCGACCGAGAGTTACCAAATTTTGGTCAAAGATACCTTGGTCCAGGTCCCACACCAAGGCACAGCTTTTTCGAAAAAATTCGAACCAGGGGGTCTCAGGGGGGCGTTTACCGGGACATGTAAAAGAAGTAGAAAATGACCCATATCAGTGTCGATTTCATAGTTTTCGCGGTCGCTGAGATCAATGGTGAAACTCCGATCGCATTAACTTCCAAATTCACCGTATTCTGCTA
Source organism: Thermobia domestica (assembly GCF_964235325.1). Classification (NCBI taxonomy): domain Eukaryota; kingdom Metazoa; phylum Arthropoda; class Insecta; order Zygentoma; family Lepismatidae; genus Thermobia; species Thermobia domestica. Next base: position 242,943,537 of record NC_137456.1, on the reverse strand, counting down.
CGGGCCGTGGGTCAATGGGGGGGGGGGATACCGAAACGTACAAGTAATCCAAAATGATCGATATTAGTGTCAAATCCATAGTTTTCGCGGTTGCTGATATCAATGGTGACACTACCATTAGCGATGACTTTCAAATTCATCCACCGTTGTATGCGGGCCTTGGGTCACCAGAGGGGGGAATTCCGAGACATGTAAAAAAATAATCGAAAATGACCGATATTAATGTCAAATTCATAGTTTTCGGGGTAGCTGAGCTCATTGGTGAAACTCAAGACCGCGTTTACTTTCACATTTAGCCCCCATCAGATAAGAAACGGGGGCATTATGAAGGGGATCACGAGACATGTAAAAATAATCCACAATGACCTATGTCAACTCCGTAGTTTTCGCGTTGGCTGAGATCAATGGTGATACTTTCATTAGCTATGATTTTCAAATTTAGCCACCGTTGTATGCGGGCCGGGAGTCACCGGGGGTGGGGAATTGCGAGACATGTAAAACTAATGGAAAGTGACCGATATTAGTGTCAAATCCATAGTTTTCGCTGTCGCTGAGATGAATGGTGATACTTCCACAGGCGTTGACTTCCAAATACAGCCCCCATCGGCTGCGGGCCAGAGGCATTGTTTTTTTCAAAATTGGAACCAGAGGATTATAGGGATTTTTACCGGCATATGTAAAAAGTAGTAGAAAATGGCAGATGTTAGTGTCACATTCATAGTTTTCGTGGTATTAGTTGGGGGTTGGTGGGGGCCAGAGGAGATTGTTTCACAATACGAACCAAGGGGGTCTGAGGGGGCGTTCACCGGGACATGTAAAAGCAGTAGAATTTGTGTCGAATCCATATTTATCGGGGTTGCTCAGACGTATAGTGACACCCCCGATAGTGTTTACGTTCAAATTCAGCCCCATCGGCCTTCCCAATGAAAACACATGTACGTTGTTGGATATATATTCACACAAAATATATCCAATGTTAGAAATGTTTCTTAATTGTTCTCCCGTTGTTCAGTTTGTTTACATTGATATTTTATCTGATCCGTGCGAAGAACGGGCATAACAGCTGGTACGAAATGGTAAAGTGTTTGTTATGGACCAAATTACAATGAATTCAATTATATAGATAATTATTATAATTATAACTAATAAATATTTCCTTGTTGAATCATAGAGCTCCTCCGTGGCTAAGCGGTTAGCGTAGCCTTTGGCGTGGGAAACCCGGGTTCGATTCCCGGCGGGAGCTCATGTGGTTCGGATTCCACGTTAATCAGTAGGTCCATGTCTCATATAGCCTCGCTGCTGACCGGGACGTTAAACCCCAAAAGCAACTCAAAATCAAATCAACTTGTTGAATTATACATATTTTTCAGTGGAAAAATGAATACAATTTAAAAGTCCCAAATCAACGTAAAGTAGACCAACGTAAAGGAAAAATGTATAAAATTTTCCATATAATTAAGCTTACAAACTTAAAATTTCCATGTAATTAAGCTAAATTTCCATTTTTGTGTCGTTTTATGCGCCTATTTCCTCGTTTTCTGCGTCACCGGAAATGGGTCAATGTTATCCTACAAATATGGCGGAACAAGTTAATGCTGTTCCGTCAGGAACGATTTCGATGTCGTTTCCTTCACATCGTCTTGTGCGTGTTTTCTACCGTTTTGTAAGCCTATTTCCACGTTTTGTGAATCAATGGTAGTGGGTCAAAATGGACATTCAATGTGGGAAGAAAACTGATCCACTCTCCCACCAGTATCGAATTTCAAGGTCGCTTTTTTCGCATTGTTTAGTGCATATTTATACCGTTTCTGCGCATACTTTCACGTTTTGTAGGCCAACGAAAGTGGGTCAAAGGTGACCTACAAATATGGCAGAGAAAGACATATTCATTCCACTTTCAAGGTCCATTTTGACCCTCTTCCACTGATGCACAAAGCGACACAAATCATGTATAAAAAGTGTTAAGGAAACGACCTCATTTGATGGTGACGGAACAGCATTAAGTTATTCCGCTATACTTGTAGGCCATTTTGACCCATTTTTGTTGTCGCACTAAAGTGGAAATAGGAGCACAAAACGGTACAAAGCAGGCACTATACGATGCGAAAGAAACGAACCCGCAAATTCGATAGTGGCGGAACAATGGCTCTATTTTCTCACACATTGATGGACCATTTTGACGCATTTCTGGTGATGCTCAAAACGTGGAAGTAGGCGAACAGAACGGTACAAAATACACACTAAACGATGCGAAAGAACCAACCCCGAAATTCGATAGTGGCGGAATAGTGAGCCATTTAACTCCCACTTTAAAGGCCCGTTTAACTCACTTCCGGTGACGCACAAGACGAGGAAGTATTCACAGAAAACTTTTTAAAAAATAATCACTAAACGATGCGAAAGAAACGACCTAGAAATTCGATAGTGTCGGAACAATGGGTCATTTTGGTCACACTTTGGACCAGGAGCGTCATTTAAGATTTCGCTTGAGGGGGGGGGCAAAACCCCTTAATATAAGTAGAATTTCGCGTTTTTCACTCATTTACTAGTACTCTATTGATAAAATCTCTATAAATCTCAAACTCAGGGGGGGCAAATGCCCCTCCCTGCCCCCCTAAATGACGCCCCTGCTTTGGACGTCCATTTTCACACACTTCTGGTGACGCGCAAAACGTGAAAATAAGAGCACGAAACGGCACGAAACATTCACTACTCGACGCGAAAGGAAGGACCACGAAATTCGGTAGGTATAGTGGCGGAGCAGTGGGTCATTTTCGTCCCACCTTCGAGGCCCATTTTGACCGTCTTCCAGTGACGCACAAAACGTCGAAATACGCGCACAAAAGGGTATGCAATGTGAAATTAACGACCTCGAAATTCGATAGTAGCGGAACTCTTGGTCATTTTCGTCCCATCTTGGAAGCCCATTTTGACCCACTTACGGTGACGCACAAAACGTGGAAATAAGGGCACGAAACGGCACGAAAATCCACTAGTCGATGCAAAAGGAAGGATATCGAAATTCAGTAGTGGCAGAACTCTTGGTCATTTTCATCCCACCTTCGAGGCCCATTTTGACCATCTTCCAGTGACGTACAAAACGTCGAAATAGGCGCACAAAAGGGTACGCGATGTGAAATTAACGACTTCGAAATTCGATAGTGGCGGAACAGTGTGTCATTTTCGTCCTACCTTGGAAGCCCATTTTGACCCACTTCCGGTGACGCACTAAACGTGGAAATAAGGGCACGAAACGGCACGAAACGTTCACTAATTGATGCGAAAGGAAGAACCTCGAAATTCGGTAGTGGCGGAGCAGTGGGTCATTTTCGTCCCACCTTTGAGGTCCATTTTGACCGTCTTCCAGTGACGCACAAAACGTCGAAATAGACGTACAAAAGGGTACGTGATGTGAAATTAACGACCTCGAGATTTAATAGTGGCGGAACTCTTGATCGTTTTCGTCGCACCTTGGGGACTTATTTTAATCCACTTCCGGTGACGCACTAAACGTGGAAATGGGGGCACGAAACGGCACGAAAATCCACTAGTCGATGCAAAACGAAGGATATCGAAATTCGGTTGTGGCGGAGCAGTGGGTCATTTTCGTCCCACCTTTGAGGCCCATTTTGACCGTCTTCCAGTGACGCACAAAACGTCGAAATAGACGTACAAAAGGGTACGCGATGTGAAATTAACGACCTCGAGATTTAATAGTGGCGGAACTCTCGGTCATTTTTGTCCCATCTTGGAAGCCCATTTTGACCCACTTCCGGTGACGCACGAAACGTGGAAATGGGGGCACGAAACAGCATGAAAATTCAGTAGTCGATGCGAAAGGAAGGATATCGAAATTCGGTAGTGGCGGAGCAGTGGGTCATTTTCGTCCCACCTTCGAGGCCCATTTTGACCGTCTTCCAGTGACGCACAAAACGTCGAAATAGGCGCACAAAAGGGTACGCGATGTGAAATTAACGACCTCGAGATTTAATAGTGGCGGAACTCTTGATCGTTTTCGTCCCACCTTGGGGACTCATTTTAACCCACTTCCCACGACGTACAAAACGGAAGTAGACGCACAAAACGGCACAAAACGATGTGAAGGAAACAATCTCGAAATTCATTGGTGGTGGAAGAGCAATAACTTGTTCCGCCATATTTGTAGGCCCATTTTGACCCACTTCCGGTGATGCACAAAATGTGGGAATAGGCGCATATAGCGACACAAAACACGCACAAACGATGCAAAACAAAGTACCTTGAAATTCGTTGGTGGCGGAACAAGTTAATGACGCCGTGAGCACCAATATAAGTAGGGCCTATATACTGTAGTTCTTACCAGTTGGCGCGGTGGGTCAGTGGTAGAGCGTTTACCTCCGGTGCTTGAGGTCCCTGATTCGATCCCAGCTAGCGCAGTTTGTACTTTGTGGTGGACAAACGCCGTGCTCATGGATTTTCTCGAGGTTCTCCCGTTTCCTCCCACTTTCTTCATTTCATTCATTTCCTATCATCACCGTCTCCTTTAGCCTATCCGGCATAAGCGTGAGACGTAAAACTAAAGATTTCATATCATTTTTTGTAGTTCTTACCATCAAGGCTGAGAACTGCACGGTCCAATTTTTTAGCCAAAGTAGAAGCCCAACCGGAATAGTGATGTCAACCGACTCGGCTTGGTTCAACTGAGCGTACAGCTTGAGCTGGCTTGGTTGGGATTACCCATCAACTGGGCTCAATTGAGCCAATGGCTTGAACCGGCTCGGTAAAGACGAGTCATCGGCTCGGCTCGATTGAAGCCAATGGCTCGAACCAGCTCCCTTGAAACGAGTCCATAGGCTGGGTTCGAGTCAGCTCAACTGAGCCGATGGCTCGAACGGGCTCGGTTGGGGTAAGCAACAGCTCAATTCGGCTCGGCTCGTGTGAGCCATCGGCTGGAGCTGGCTCGGTTGGATGAGCTGTTGGCTCGGCTCACTTCTCGGTTCGGCTCGATAAGTGAATAAGCTGTGAGCGAGCCGCTTGAGCTGTTGACAACCCTAAACCCGGGTCGAGCAGTTTTGAACATGTTTGGCTGGAGTCCCATAACTTCTAACAATTTTTGGCTCGAGCCCGAATACTTGCTCCTCCTGAACTCAAACCAAGAACCTCGTGACCGATGTCCTTGCCTCCTGAAGATTTCTTGACGACCGAGATCGACAGTCAACTAATTTTTAGTATTCCGATACAAACCGCCTATATTCCATGTTTATACAGGTACACGGTGTTATAATGATAATTAATTATAGTAGTAGTAGTAGTATCATTGATTATTATATTGTCTATGTAGGATACTTGAAGATAGTAGTACTTGGAACTACACAAAGGATTTAGCTCGAATTGGGTCGACTCGACTGGAAACTCGATCCGAATTCGAGTCGAGTTGGGGGAAATTTTTCGAGCCGAGATCTCAAGTCGAGCTCAAAGATGTCTGCTTCGAGTCGAGTCGAGTTTTAAAGAAAAGTCGCTCGAACTCGCTGGTGCCCATTCCTATTGTATGCATGACGGGCATATAGAGTTCTTTCGAGGGGGATAGAACCATAAACATAATATATTTTAAAAAATACTTAGTTTCCTGGCTTTCTTCCCAGGGGGGGATGGTAGGTATCCAGCATTTCTTATAAGTACCTTATTTGAAATATGTAAAACAGTAACAAGTGGACAACACAATACACACACATCTTCTTATCTTCAGTTTTAATTGCTGATTTCAATTGCAATTAACAATTACAATTAACAATTACAAGTTTCAATTGTCAATTGCAATTAACAATTAAATGTTTCAATTGTACCCTTTGCAATTGACAATTAACAATTAAAAGTTTCAATTGCCTGGTGACCAATTAACAATTAACAATTGACGAAAATTTAATTGCAAATTTTATGATTGAATTCAATTGCAATTGAAATTAATTGTCAATTACAAATTGAAATCAATTGCAATTGAAATCAATTGCAATTGATTTTCAGAGCAATTACTTTCAATTGATTGATCAATTGCAATTGATTTCAATTGATTTTGCCCAACACTGTTCTGTTGCAGCGTTGCGCAACGACCAAAGTATTCCAAGAAAAATATTATTAGCAGTAGTAGTAGTAAAGAACAGAAAAATACTTTCTAATACTATTATATATACTATTATATATACTTTAAATATATATACTTTAATATTATATTTATTACTTCTACAACTGTAAAATCCATTAATTCATTTTAAAAAGCGAAAAACAATCCGTCACAGTGTCTCTAATTTATATTGCATTGCAGCGAGCATACAGCAACCAGATTTCTTCAGCGCGGCAATTGGAACGAATGTTAAGTCTCCTTTGCCCTATCTCACAAGTTAAACGGTCTGCTCGTTGCAGTGCTTCTTCAACACGGCACGTTTCCAGTGAACGAGATTTTTCGCGTTGAACAACATTCCACATTGAATCAACAATAAGGATATTATTTCTTTAATGATATATTCTTCCTCGTATTAATAACACTGAGATAAAAAATGTGATATATCATAGAAATATTAATTTATTTTACTTATAGGTTACATTTCTACTTAGCTTATTTCTAAGGTGTTATTTCTGTGCTCAGTTATTTACATTGCTGTATTTTTGCCTTTAAAAATATATTATTCCACATCTTAATAAAAACATTAATAAAATAATGTGATATTCCATGGAAACGATAATTTGTCTTATTCATATGCGTTACTGCAAAATTTGCATGTATTTAAATGGCGGTGCGATTTTGGCTTCACATAATGAGATTTGGTAAACCTGTTGCGTAAATCGCATTAATCGCAGGCTTTTAAAATAGCATCATTTTTATGGAATCACTGTGAAAGAATCGGGAAACCATAAAGTTCAATATGACCGAAAAAATCATTTTCAATTTATTCAAAAATTTCGAATTAAGACCATTTATGTAAAAGGTGGTGCAATTTTGGCAACTCTCCTCTATATACCTATTTCTTTTAGTGTATTATATACTCTTGATAAGTTTCCATACAAAATTGTATGATGGGAAACACCACATTGAATTTGAGAGTAGTTACTAACGCTCAGGAGCGCAGCAACGAGGGAGTTTCACCGGATCCGGACCTCAGCAAAATTTCGAAACTTAACTAACATTTGTTGACTTTCTTAACGAACTATACGTGTTTAACACAGAAATGCTTGATGTAGGGGTAAATATTTTATTTTATGGCTCACCATGTACTCTTTCTTTTCTTATAAAAAAAAATATAGTTGTATAATTTTTTGTAAAAGTATAGGTTCAGTAATTAAGAATTACTTATCGTCTTTTCGGGTGCAGAATAAGATAGGTTCGATATTTCATAGACGTTTTGGACCCCTTCAAATACTTTGGACCCCTCCGAGCAAACATTTCTGGGTTTAGAACGCGCAAAACTGTGTTTTGACTTTCTTTGACTTTTGGCGTCTGTTGATGCTGATCCCAGGGCTGTACTGGCCAGGCGGGAAACAGGGAAATTTCCTGGTGGGCCCTGGATGTGAATTGTTTAGTGGGTCCTGTATCGTAAGTAGCGGTATATGTAAAACATGGCACACGTCACGCACTCTTGCGGGTAACGGAATGAAGGACGATAGCACGTCAAGTACCGGCAATATAATCAGCTAATCCCAAACCAATATTGTTGCCCCATGAGCCTTTTACATTTTTTCGTAATTCAAAACTTGAATGGTTACTGATTTCTCACTCTGCTTTACAATTTTGCTAATATTGAAGTATTCAGCTAAATTGAAATCTCAAATGATGCCATAACTTGAAACTCAATAATAATTTACACGTTATAACACAGTTGTTTTCCGCATAGAAAATATACAGAAAATAGTCGGCCCTATAGAAAGTATCTTGCCGGTGAGCCCCTGGGTTGCAGTACGGCCCTCTGGTCCTACATTTGGCGTGTTTCAAAGTTTGATTTCCAGAACGTATGACATTGGTAAGCGTTGTTTCGCCTCATGTGGAAGTATATTGTGTTCATCGTGCATTCCTTAACAACCAAGACTGCTGATTTGAAATGTAGTTTTTTTTCACGCAGGTGTGTGTATTGATATATATATATATATATATATATATATATATATATATATATATATGTGTGTGTGTGTGTGTGTCTGTGTGTGTGTGTGACATTCGCAATTCAGGTACCGGTACCTATTTTGTATCAGCTGTTTCTATTAATTGGCTGTTTTGGTTTTTAGTTATTAAATTTAGTTGTATTTGTAAATAACTTGAAAAAGAAAGGCATTTGCCCAGCTTACAACTGACGAAAAACTTGCGATTAAGGTCTAAACAAAACAAGCAAAGGGCAATTCATGAGTGTGTTCGAAAAGATCCGGTTTAAATTCACAGGACATCTTATGGCAGTAATGTTCACAGGACATCTTATGGCAGTTTTAAATTTTCACAGATAAACTGTGACTAAAGTTTGTTCAATTTTCATTTTTCTTATAACACAATCTCTGTCACGAACTGTCTTCAGTCTACGCTGCAGAGGAATTCGGATCATTGTCAGGGGCTGGGCTTGCTAGAAAGAATTGTTCGCAATATTCTAGAAACAAAATTTAGTGAATCTACAAAGCTTCTGAAATTAATATTAACTGTACCTATGACGTCAGCAAAAGAAGAAAGGCTTTCTTGCACATGAAAAAGAATTGACACTTTCAAAGAATTCAATGTCCCAAGAAAGGTTACCACCATTGGTTATGCTTTCCATCGAAAAAAACACTTGACAATAAAAATAGACAGAGTTCAACCAGCATGTATTAGGCAGATTTGTTCCAATCAAAGGGAGGAGAATGAACTTACTAATTAAATAAGGTGACTAATCGGATAAAATGTTCTGCATTATTTTTTATTTTTAAAAGAGAATTTTATTTGGTCTAGGAATTAATTCGTGCGGTTGGTACGCACACATTGAAGCTGTAGTACAAACACAAAATACATAAATACCTTAAGAAAAATATTGTCCATCGCTAGCCACCACTTTCGCCCATCTGTCAGGCAATGTACGGATTCCGTTTCGAAAGAAGTCCTCATCATTGGAAGCGATCCAGTCAGAGACCCATGTTTCGATATCTTCTGAAGAAGTAAACCGCTGTCCAATCAAATCGTTGTTCATGCAATCGAACAAGTAGTAGTCGGAAGGAGCAACGTCTGGTGAATACTGCGGGTGGGGTAAAACTTCCCATCCGACATTTTCTAAATAGGTTTTGACCGGTTTTGCGACATGTGGGCGAGCGTTATCATGTTGAACAATAAGTTTATCATGTCTGTTCTCCCATTCTGGTCGTGTTCTGGCCAGAGCTTGCTTCAAACGCATTAATTGTCGTCGATAACGTTCTCCATTCATAGTTTCACCCGGTTGCAGCAGCTCATAGTACACCACACGTTTCATATCCCACCATATGCACACCATAACCTTTGCACAGTGAATATCTCGTTTTGGTTGTGATGGACCTGGTTCACCTGGTTTCACCCAGGCCTTTTTTCGTTTAGGGTTCTCGTAAAGGATCCACTTCTCATCACCCGTAATAATTCGATGCAGAAACCCCTCTCTGCTCTGTCGTTGAAGCAGCAATTCGCAAATGGTTTTTCGTCTTTCAACGTCTCTGTCTTTCAATTCATGTGGAACCCAATGTGACATCTTTTGAATCATTCCCATGGCTTTCAAGCGTTTGGAGACTGTTGTTTGATCAACGCCTAATGCTGCTGCAAGTTATTCCTGCGTTTGACACGAATCCTGATCGAGCAATGCTGTCAATTCTTCGTCTTGAAATTTTTTTGGCTGTCCAGCTCGCTCTTGGTCTGCCAAGCCGAAATCACCACTTCTAAACCGTGCAAACCACTTCTGACACGTTCGCTCAGCTAGAGCATGGTCACCATACACTTCCACCAAAATACGATGACTTTCAGTCGCACTTTTCTGCATGTTAAAGTAATGCAGCAGGACACCCCGCAAAAACACTTTATCAGGCACAAATTGCGCCATATTCACTTAACTACAAACTGGTGTTGTTGACGCTTTAATCCACTGCCCTATACTACGAACGATACGCGATGACAGGGGTTTGCAACACATGTGTGGATACACGGAACTGTGGGACGCTCCGTTCGTTGCGCCATCTCTTGTCCACCCGCACGAATTAATTCCTAGACCAAATATTTAATTTCACGTCATATAGCACTTGCATCCAAAGTTATGCTGATTAGTCAATGAGTCCGGTTTATATCTTCTGTCTCCGATCGTTCGTACTACAACACCCGAAACCACAATTCACCGGCCGCCACTGCCTACAATAATATTTGCTAGTTTGCATATTTATTGTTGCCGGTTTGAAATAAAATGAAATCTTTGAGTTTTACGTCCCACGGATATGCTAGGCTAAAGGAGACGGTGATTATGAGAAATGAATGAATTGGCGTAATGAAGAAAACGAGAGGAAATAGGAGAACCCTGAGGAAAACCACGCACACGGTGTCTGTCTACCACAAAGTTCACTTGGCGAGGGCTGGGATTGAGCCCGGAACCCAAAGCACCAGAGGTAAATGCTCTACTACTGAGCCACCGCGGTCCTTTATTGTTTCCTGTTTGGATATATTTGAATGACTTCTTAAGTCATAATTTACTGGCTATCATACAGGATTATTTTAGAGATCTTAAGGCTCAATAGTGCAGAGCGTTCTGGCAACAATGTTAGGATGAGTTGGCAGAGCGTCTTGTCGACTAGTTGCTCATGAGAACGGAGTTTTTTCAAGATGAATTATTTCAAGTCCAAACCAAGATCGACTATGCCTAAACAGAGACTCAACTCCATAATGTTGCTTTTTGTTGAAAAGTCGATTTGAGTGAGCATAGATATTGAAGATGTCACTGAAGAATTTAAAGCCATTGTCGCATTCAAGAGAAAAATGTCCTTATAAGGGCTCTTGTAATTGATGACATTGCAAAAAAGTACCCTTGTACACTTACAAATTCTGGCATTTCTTTGGTAAATCCATAACTCACATAAAACACTGTATTCTTGGTGAATAGTGGGAATGCGCAATATGAACCAAAACATTGAAAGAAAACCAATTAGTTCCGTGCGTGCAATGTTTACAATACTGTATTAGATAGAAGAAAAATTTGCACATAAAATAAATTTACAAGCAAAGAACAAAAAACTCAGTTTTTAGGTGCCACGCACGAAGATGCACTATATGAACATATCTTTGAAAGTGTAAAAGAAAATCCGTGGACTGAAATGTTTATGTTATTTCGACAGCAGAACCATCTAACTCATTGCTACTTTCCAGTGGATCATTCTGGGACGAGAAGTGTACAGTTGTTAATGACGCTAATATTTCCTCATGAAAATGTTTTTTCTTCTGTGGTGCTTTCCGAACAAACAAAATTTGTTGTAGATATTGCAGATTTCATTGAGAGTTTTCATCAAAAATGTAGAGTTTTACATAGAAAAGGGAATATTTCTTATATTCGCGCCTAAATTATATAACAGATTATATGATTGGTATAAACACGCGCGTTTGCAATATGCTTTGATTTGGCAATTTACTATTGGTTAACATTCTTGCGCGTGAAAGGAAAAAGTGTAATTATATAATTCACAAATGAAGAGGACTAAAATTAATGAAAATTTCTTGCTTCTCGATATTATTTCAAAATTGTGGAGGATTCGTTATGACAATGAAGATGCAAGGATGCTTCAATAAATGAAAGTTATCTCATCACAAGTTCTCGATATGAATACATTATCAGATATATTAAATATATTATGATTTACATGCATCGGTAACCTGTTCAGGTTGTCTCATATGTTGCATTGTGCAATACAGGGGTCATTTTAGGAATTTGATTGGAACACTTTGAGCTTGAGCGAGTGGAGGCTCATTACAGTTTATTTCAATAACTTTTGTGCACACATCACCAAAAACAAAACACTAAATTGATCAACGCCATTTTTAATATGGTGCTACCTTATGGCCCGTAGATTGTTTAGCAAAGATTGGCGTTTCAAAATGTCACCATCATTAATTAAATACAAATTGACTAGAGTTTATTCTTGTGAGTGAATGTCCGAGAAGTATGATTAGGTGTTAGGAACAAAGTAGTAATGGCCTGACCTGATCGCGTTTTGGACTTTGACCCCGGGCTAAATTTTGGAAATTGCCAAATCTAAAAATTTGGTATGGTAGCCTAGGACCATAGTATGTACCTCTATTAGTATTGGATGTCTATGTCGTTTCCTTTTATGGGTAAAAAAATTCGGGGGTTTTTGACCTAATTTATCCCCTTTGATGAGGTGTTATTACCTTATATAGTTACATGGGCGTATACAGGGGTTCATTCCCTTTCATAAGACATGGGTATATTAATGCACCCCTTGAAAAATTTTGGAGGGGTACCTTGGCCCACCCCTTAAATATGGAAATTGACCAATTTAAACATTGGGTATTATAGTACAGGACCCTAATATGTATTATGATAAATTTGGGTGGTCCACCTCATTCCCTTTTAGGGGTACAAATTGCCAAAAATATAAACGTAAGCAATACGTTGTACCACGTGTTTGGTTTTCGACCTAATTTATCTCCTTGGATGAGGTCCTATTACCTTATATAGTTATATGATCATGTATAGGGGCCCATTATCTATCATAAGACATAGGTACATTTGTGCACCCCTTTAAATTTTTGGGAGGGGTACCTTGGTCCACCCCTTTAATTTTGGAAATTGCCCAATTTAAACGTTTGGTATTATAGTATAGGACACTAATATAGATCACTATAAATTTGGGTGGTTCACCTCGTTCCCTTTTAGGGGTACAAAATTGCCAAATTTTAGTACAACGACGTGTTTGGTTTTTGGCCCAATTTACCCCTTTGATGAGGTTCTATTACCTTACATGGTTATATGGTCATGTATAGGTGTCCATTTCCTTTCGTAAGACATGGGTATATTGATGCACCCCGGGAAGGGCACCTTGGCCCACCCCTTAAATTGTAGAAATTGCCAAATTTAAACATTTGGTATCATAGTATTAGACCCTAATATATATCACTATAAATTTGGGTGGACCACCTCGTTCCCTTTTAGGGGTACCAAATTGCCAAAAAATATAAACGTAAGCAATACGTTGTACCACGTGTTTGGTGTTTTGGTCCATTTTGTCACCTTTGATGAGATCCTATGATTACAGGGATCTATTTCCTATTATAAGACCCGGGTATATCGTTGCACCCTTCTTAAAATTTGGCAAGGGGTACACTGAAATTGTCCAATTTAAGCATAGTACAGGACCTCAATATGTTTCGGTGGTCCTATTGCCAAATTTTTTAGTACAACCACGTGTTCGGTTATTGACTCAATTTATCCTATTTGATAAGGTTATAAGGTATGGACGGGTATCCCCTTTCAATTTGGTAGTACGGTCACGTGATCGATGATTTGGTTTTGATAAGCGACGAGGTCCCTGGTCAATGTTCTCTAGGAATTAGGTGGAAACTTTGAAACGGTGGCGGATTTTCCGTTTCTCGCCAACATTTACAAGTGAGTGCAAGAATTTACAAACTAAAACAAAAAAATTTTCTACTCGCTTTAAATACGCATCATTTTTTAAACAAGGTGTTAGTGTTCATCATGGATACACAGTGGAAACATCCATTTACCTGTATTCTCGCAGGACCTAGTGGGTGTGGAAAAACGTATTTTGTGAAGCGATTACTGTCACATCTCCCAACCATAATCAATGCAAAATTTCATAAGATATACTGGTATTATGCAGAATGGCAAGACGTGTATGCAACAATGCCAGTTCCAGTAGAATTTCACGAATAACTTCCACCAATGAAAGATTTTCAGCCTCAAGATGGACCACATTTGATTATTATTGATGACCATATGCGAGAAGTGAATAGTGATATTGTTGATATGTTCACAAAAGGATCGCATCATCGAAATATTAGTGTGATTCTTATAACACAAAATGTATTACATCAAAGTAAAGCAAATAGAAATATGAGTTTAAATTGTTCGTATTTGGTGCTGTTTAAAAATCCACGTGACAAATCACAAATCAAGCATATGAGTTATCAAATCATGCCTGAGCATCCACTGTTTCTACAAGAAAGTTATGCAGACGCAACAAGAAATCCACATGGCTATTTACTGATTGATCTTAAACAAGATACACCCGACAAAATGCGGTTTCGTACAAATATTTTTCCCGACGATTTGCATCATTATGTTTACGTACCAACAAAACATGTTTAAATTATTGTGCATGTGAAAAGAATGACTTAGTCTGTCACGATGTCTCCTACAGTGAAACACGCTGATCTGCTACGTGCTCTGCACAAAGCTAAAACAAGATTGCGTAAAGCTATTATTGCCAATGCAGACGCTTCATTAATTCATAGTATTTGTGAATGTTGTTATAATGTCTTAAAAGGCAATGTTCCACTGACAAGTGCGCAGAAGTCAAGATTAAAGCGTTACAAGAACACGCTCCGCTATCTCGTAGACAATACAAAATCATTGGATAAAAAGAAGAAACATTTAGCCGTACAACAAGGAGGATTCTTACCTGCATTACTTGCACCTATTGTAGGAAGTGTGTTATCAAGTATTTTGTTTAAACAATAAACATCATGGAACATAGCAAGAAGATGGTTTTAGTGCCACCAGAAATGCTTCAACGAATGCATGCATCATCAGCCCGTGTGAGTGAAAATCGAGAATCTAATCTCGATCGTGAAATGCAATATATATTGAATACATCGTATCCAAGTGATGAAGAAAAATAGAATCAGTACAATAGAATATTACAGAAATATCTTTATGTGATACGTAAACCAGAAGAACCAATACCACTTACAATTACATCAATGAAACCTGATGGTGACGTTCCGAATGTTGACGATAGCACGAAATAAGAAATTTTAGCCGCAATACCACAAATGTATCGTAAGAAAGCCGAACTACTATTCCGTCGTTTAAAACAAGATGACGCAATTACGTGGGATTATAAAGGAACTGTACATCAACGATAATAAACTACATGGATCCAATATTGTAAATTTAATGTGTGATGTGACTCAACCGAGGAAACATTCTAATCCTCAAGGCTGGGAATTGTTTTGCAACTACCTTGCATCGTCAAACACACCTCAAGAATTGATTGGTAATCCACGAAGATTAAACTATATTGCCAAGCATAATAGTACGACAGCATCTGAAGGATCTGCACCACCAAAACCGGCACCTGAATTATTTTCTTCCGGAGAAGAAGAAGATGATGATGATGTTTTAGAAGTCCGACCAAAAAGAAAACGTATCATTCCACAATGGTCAACGTACAAACCATGAACAAAAAGTTGAAATCCATTTACTACAATCCAGCACACCCTGCATCATTTTCTACTGCAAAGAAATTATGGCAAGCCACAGGAAAATCTATACCTTTAGCCAAAATAAAACTTTGGTTAAACAAACAACCTACCTACACGTTACATCGTCCTGTACGTCGTCGTTTCCGTAGAGATTTTTATCTTGTCAACAATATTGATGATCAATGGGAATGTGATTTAAATGATTTACAATCACTTCAAAACTATAATGACAATTACCGCTATATTCTTACAGTGATTGATGTGTTTAGTCGGTACGGATGGGCTGTACCACTAAAGTCAAAAAGTGCCGAGGATATAGTGAATGCATTTGAAATGATTTTCCAGGACAGGAAACCAATTGTGCTACGTAGTGATCAAGGAACTGAATTTACCAACAAGACAGTACAAAAGTTTCTCAGGAAACACAACGTGCAACATGTTACAACAAAGGATCCAGATATTAAAGCTAGCATCGCAGAAAGATTTAATCAGACATTGAAACATCGTATGTGGAAATAC
Source organism: Thermobia domestica (assembly GCF_964235325.1). NCBI lineage: Eukaryota > Metazoa > Arthropoda > Insecta > Zygentoma > Lepismatidae > Thermobia > Thermobia domestica. The sequence goes on along the minus strand of NC_137456.1, from coordinate 242,927,576 downwards.
TTTACTAAATATCAAACATACAATTACATCAAAGTATTGCCTTTACTTGTAAAAGCATACAATGAAAGTCGACATTCCAGTATTAAAATGGCACCTGCAAACGTTTCTCAGGACAATTTACTGGAGGTGTGGCATAACTTGTATGAAAAAAAGCTACAGCGTTCAAAACAAGATACGGATTTATCTGTTGGTGATACTGTTCGTATAAGTAAAACAAAACGTATCTTTGACAAGGGTTACCTCGAGAACTGGACTTGGGAAATATTCAGAGTAAAAGTACCAAGAAACCCACCAGTGTATCGACTAGAGGATTTAAATCATCAACTCATCGATGGTGTTTTCTACAGAGAAGAATTACAACCAGTGCCGCTTCCTTCGACGTTCCTCATCGATAAAATATTACGTACAAGAACAAAAGGCCACAGAAAGGAGTATCTCGTCCAGTGGAAAGGATATCCTTCCTCATTCAATTCGTGGATCCCTGCAACTTCATTGGAGAAGAAAAAGAAGAATGGGACCTGATCAAGATTTTTACGTTACACTTCCCAGTAATAATTCCATGGATTATTTTCCAGAAAATACATTGGCTTCATATATTACGAAATTACAACGACGTGTAGAGTTTCGCCAGAAATGGGATGTGGCAATTGTAGAGATTCATTATCCACATTCTTTGCTGAACATTAACAGTAAAAACAATGAAATATATTACAAATCATCAAGTAGTAGTGATCAAGAACCGTGGAAGTTTGTAACGATCCCTGTACGCTATTATAACAATATACGGGATCTTATTCATGCAATTAATATACATCATAAAGAAACCAATTTATTTATATCGCATGACGCAACTAATAATATATGCCTCATAAGACATCCCAATAAGGAAATTCATACTTCTGTACAAATCTCACCAAGGGTTAGTTTAATGCTTGGATTTGAACCGAAAAGTGATTTAAAAGATATGGAAAATGGACAATATACACCGGATGTACAATTAGGCTTACCATTACAAATGTACGTCTATTGTGACATTATTGAATCTGTCATTGTTGGAGATACAATGGTAGCCTTGCTACGAAATTGTCAACATGGATCCTGTGAATCATACTTTTGGAAGTCATGCAGTACAAATCTTTAATCCTGCACATTATGTTCCGGTGGAAAAAATGAATTTTGAGCAAATACAAATCGATATAAGGGATAGCACAGGTCATCGTATGCCATTCACCTTTGGAACGGTGTGTACAAAACTACATTTCCGTCGTCGTCGTCATGACTGATCCGTATTTGCAATACTACCAAAAACAAGCGTTGTCCGGTATCGACAACGTCTATGTGGGAAGTCCCTATCAAGCAGGACATGGCATTGGAAGTTTCCTGGTGGCTTATTTCGTTCAGTGTTACCACTTGTGAAGCAAGGAGCTAAAACTGTGGGAAAGAATTATTAAAATCAGGTGCCAATATGATTAATGATGTTGTGATCTCGAATCAACCGCTCGAAGAATCGTTTCATCAAGGTTGACCTTCCAACGATCAACAACACCATCAATCCTACGAAGAGACGTAAATTATCACATAAGAAGAAGAAGAGATCATTGGCATCGTCACCAGATATTTTTGATTAATTCAACGATGGCTTTCTTACATCATCAATCCTGTGAATGTGTAAAAAGTGAATTGGACATTTTTTCAACGTTACCCACGCAAACCAGTGTTCTGGACAATCGTATTATTGGCTACAAACCAATTAGTTCAATAGCTGAAAATTCACCAATAGAATTTGTAGTGAGTGGTAGCAGTGATGAATATATTGATTTGCCACAAACTTTATTGTACATCCAAGCACAAATTGTGAAACCAGATGGTTCCTCCTTCACCGAAACGGATAGAGCAATTGCACCTGTCAATGATTTTCTAAATACTATGTTTAGTGAAGTACAAATCTACTCGAACAATAAACTGATTTCATTTCCATCACATAATCATCCCTATCGTTCGTACCTGAAAAAACTGCTCAATTATAGTGATGGAGCTAAAATACACATTTACAAACAGTAATGTGGTTTCAAGATACGGCTGGTCATATGAACGCAACCACCAGAGAGAACAAAGGATTTCAACAACGCTATGAACTGACAAAACAAAGTATGAAATTCGATATGATTGGACATCTTCATTGTGACATTTTTAATCAAGATAAATTTTTAATTCATGGAGTGTAATTATGTGTGAAACTTATTCCTGCAAAGCCAAACTTTTGTCTCATGGCCAGTGGAAGTGGTGTCAATGCAAAAAATCAATATTCTAGATGCATCGTTGCAGGTGAAAAAGTCAACATTAGCCCTATTGTCAAATTGGCACACAATAAAATTTTACAATCTACACCGGCAAAGTATCCTCTGACAAGGGTTTAAATGAAATCATTTACCATCCCGAAGGATATACAATCCAAAACTATTGATAACCTGTTTATGGGAACACTGCCAAATCGTATTATTGTAGGATTTACATCGAATGAAGCATCCAGTGGAACTATTACCAGCAATCCATTTGAATTTCAACATCTAAACATTAATTTCTTTACATTGTACGTGGATGGAAAAGCTGTACCTTCAAAACCATTACAACCCAACTTTGAAGAAAATCTCTACATTTCATCGTACCACACATTGTTCTCAGGTTCTGGCATACATTTTACCAATACTGGAAATACAATTTCAAGAGCCGACTACAAGAATGGATATACACTGTTTGTATTTGACCTAACTCCCGATTCTTCTGCTGGAGATTGTCACTATTGGAATTTACAACGACATGGAGCCATCCGATTGGAAGTCCATTTCCAAGAGAAATTAGCAGCACCTGCAAACTGTATTGTGTATGGGGAGTTTTTCCTCACTCCTAGAGATCGACCACCAGCGCAACATTATCCTGGACTTTTAAATTACAAGGTACGTATACGTTATGTATCATTTCCATTCACGATGTTGAATACATTACAATTAGCTAGTGCTTTAATCGGTAGTCCATTATTCAGAAATCATTTTACCGGGGTATTTGCATGCGATGAGTTGCCCTCACGGACTTCTCTTCCTCTGGCAATCATTGTAAATACAGATCCATCTACAAAACTAGGAAGCCATTGGATTGCAATTTATATTGATAATCGCGGTGTTGGAGAATATTTTGACAGCTATGGCCTTCCTCCTTATGTACCACAACATGTTGCATTCTTAAAACTTCATTGTATGTACTATAAATATAATAATAGCCAAATGCAAAGTCTTGGTTCATCCGTATGTGGCTATTATGCTTATTTTTATTTGTGCTGTAAAGCCCAAGGAAAATCTCTGCGTGAAATTCAATACTTGTTCACAACAGTACCCACGGTTAATGATCGTAGACTACTACAATATACCTTCCAGGTAATTTTATCATATTTATCATTGAAAGATTATTTGTTTAATCATCATCTATTTCTATACTAATCATCTTTTTCCTCGTTCTTTTTACAGAATTCACAATACGAAGCTTTGCAAACGGGTGCTATGCTGCAAAACGTGGAAACAAATCATCACAATCAAGAAGAGGAGGTGGCGGTCTAATGAAGAAACCCAGCTCAATATACAAACATTGTCAATAAGAAAGAAAAAGAAGAAACCAGAAAAATGAATAAAATACAATTTATGCTTATCTATGTGTTTTTATTGTTCATTCCATCAATATGATACATACAACGTTATCAGATTCTCCTAAAGAACTGTGCGATATAAGACGAGAACCCTGGGCAATGGCCCGGGGTCAAAGTCCAAAACGCGATCAGGTCAGGCCATTACTACTAACAAGATGGGGCCTGGAGGTCGAAACCCCAACGAGGTCTGGGCGCAAAATTCCCGGAATTGACTTATGTTTCAACTTTATCAGTGCGTTCATGGGGATCACATGTCTAATAACCTAACACGTGCTCTCACATTCGACCCAGCTCAATTCAAAAGCAGCGCTACATGCAGAATGCGTTTTTCCTTAAACAAAAAATTAATGAGCTATATTTCCCAAAAGTGCAAATATTTGCAGGATTTTTCTCTGCTTACAGTAAGAACAATGTTTCCGCTACAACATATTAAAAAATCACAGACATGTTATGCCATGTTTTTTACTAAAATTCCATTCTATCGTTTGACCATAGTTGCTTTCAGTACGACAGTATTTTCCAAAATGATATTATATGATACTACTACACATTACATCAACATTCTAAATATACAAAATGATAGTCGCATTCAAATTAAACTTCCTATCTTCTGTCACTAAGTAGCGCCTCTCCGTCTTCGGCGCGTAACCAAATTTAGGCGCGCCATGAGGTCATTGTAAGCTACTAGCACTTCCTTTCATGAGCACTATCTTACCTGTACACTATTAAGGTTTCATTATAACAAATTATTTCGCGTCAATCTTTTACTTCATTTTTCGGGTTTTTGCCAAGAATTGCCTGGTTTGGCCCCACTGTGTGACGATATTGTTTAAAGAGTTACAAATGGTTAGAATACTAGTCATTCACATTTAGAATTAATATGACGTTAAACAAAGGATAAATGACGTACTCTGATCAGTTTGCTGTCAACTACACACAGCAACGAATAAAGAATAGTCGTTTGGGAGAGAGAGGTGTGTACACATCGCCTAATAGAATATGAATAGATTTTCGAGATTACGGGACAAAACTTTTTCATCAAACTAGAAAAAGAGATGCAATATTATGAAGTTAGTTCTGTAGCTTAATAACTTCAAAGGGATAATCGGGAAAAAGGGATAAACTATCGTGATCTCGAATTTAGAACTAAACTGTTATCTAAATGCCTAGATTGCGAAATGCCGAAAACGACAAGACAGAGGTCGTATCCGTGATTCTACGAATTAATACTGCAACCAAATAAGAGGTACGGACCACCGCACTGAATTTATTGGTTCCCATTTCTAAAACGGACATTCTACAGAAAATTGTTCGTTAAAAAATCACCTTCAAGAATAAAGTAGTTCTTGTGAGCTTCGTTAGGAGCAATGACTATGCCATGTTATGAGATAGTTGATTAAATATTTGTTCATTGAATTTGAACAAAATTGCATATGCTATGTTTGGGAAACTTATCCCTAAAAATTCATTCACAAGAATATATTCCCTTGGTTATTATTTTTCTTTCAGGGGAAATGACATATATCACATTGTAGGTTTGTTAATGAAATAGTTAATTAAGAAAAATGAACAGAATCGCCTAAAACATAATTTAGAAAATTGTCCCCAAAAATCTCAACCCTAAGAATAAACTACCCAACGCGGAATTTTTGATAATAAGTAACTTACAACACATTTGAATTGTTAGTACTTAAAATGATTTTGTGAAGGATGAACAAAATCTTCAGACTTCTTGTTTTGTTCAGAAAATCGTCTGGAGAAATTCACTCCCAACAAGAAACTATCTCTTGTTAATTTTTACTTACGACACAGTATAGCGATATTAATAAATATAATGTATATTTATAAAATATGAGCGAAGTCTCCTCAGTTGCTTTTGGGCAAAAACTCGCTCCCAAGAATAAACTAGACTTTATGAATTTTAATGAGAAAACACTTCCGCCACTGTGTACTATTATATATATATATATATATATATATATATATATATATATATATATATATATATAGATAGATAGATAGATAGATAGATATATCAGTAGCGACTCGTAGTCTGTACAAGCACCGGTTGCAATGTTGCAATATCAAAAGTATGTAGGTGCGCGCAAGTGTTCCCCTTCCTCAGCATTCTTGAGTCTTATCCAAAAAAATATTCAGGAAATATGAAGAGGAAAGTCTTTTAAGCTCTATTTGTATATTATTGATTGAATTATTTCTCTAACATTGATTTAATATATAAGCTATTTCCTTTTTTCAAACAACTACTCTCAATGTACGTTTATACACTATTTATATACAAAACCTCTACACTCATGTTATTGAACACGAGATAAATCGAATATATAGTATGTGCTGTAAGCCACGAATGATGGCGTTAATCCGAAAAGAAGAAAAAAAGCAAGAAAATTGCATGCATGCAGTTAAACAAAATTATTTAATTATATAAACTATGCATTATTTTAGAATGGAAAGTCTTTCTTCGTTTTTTTTGGGCTTCAATTTTTTCTATGACTTTATTGAAATCTGAAATACTGCTCGCCAAGTTTCTCTGAATAGAAAGCATCGCTACCGCAAATATTTTCCGCTTTATTTTCTTTAGGGTCCAGAAACACCTCTCTCCTCCGACAATATGCATTTTGTTCGCATTTCTTTGTATAAATATACGGCACAAAAAGTCCATTTTCAGAAGCCACGTATTTTTGTCTGTAAAGAAGCATGAAATCTAAGATGTTTTCCTTCGAAAATGAACTAAATAAAAATAGTTTAACATTCCAGCAAACTAGGCTAAAGAAGACAGATGAGTATTGGAAGTGAATGATTTGATATTAATTTATGCTCTCCACCGGAAATCGAACACGGAATCATGTGCACGAGACACAGAGCTAGGACTTAGACCAGTTGTAAGACATTTTCTTCTTCGAGACTCGATCGACCCTACCCCCCCAGAATAGGATTTTTTAAAAAATGAAACTTTTCCCAAGAATTTTCACCTTTGTATTATAAATGTTAAATAAAATCTATTGACTTCGAACGACCGCCCCCCAAACTTTCAGTCTGGATCCGTCCCTGCTACCACCAGACTTATATTTGTTCTTTGCGAGTTTATGCTTTTGTGAATAACTTCTTTCTTCGAAGCGTCTGTATCTCCCTTACCCTATCAATTGAGTCAAGCGCTGCTAAGCGGAGGAATTCGTAACTATTACAGAAGCTGACCAGGTACGGAAGAAAGTGGAACCGCAAGAGAGCAATACGGGAAGATAGGAGCGATGCAAGAATAAATCCACTTCCCCATGTTAAGAGATAGGAGCTCGCTGCCATATGCTCAATGTTACTGCTACCAGTGGCAACGTTCGCTGCCATGGGAAATGTAAATCTCTCTCTTCTGTTTTTTAATTGACTTTTTTTTAGAAATGCATCAATACTGTTTTGCGCTCAAGAGCAGAGGTTTATCTTTTACTGATACACTACTTTAATACTTAAAATATTTTTAGTATTAAAAAAATATCCGGTTGCACAACCATGCAACATATAGTACCAGCCGCCGTTGATATATATATATATATATATATATATATGAAACATGAACAAAAGTGCTGAAGTTAGTTCTGAGAAAGTCACGCAGAAAGAACCAACTTTCAAGAGTTAACTATCTCCCTCTATACTTTTCCTAGAAAAAATACCATATAACAATGTTATTAGAGGAATGTTCATTTTTGACATATCATATAAACTAAGTCGTTAGAGCCGTTTTTGGGAAAATCGCAAACTCTGATGTTCACTTTTCAGTAAACTATCCTTATTTACTGAGATAATTGAAGAAACGGCCTATAGAATATTATACAAACGTTAGGAAATCAAATAGAATGAACGCACACTATAGTATACCTTGTATGTATATATTTATGGCTTACATAAGTGCAAAAGGACATAAAAGTAATAACGTTTGGTAGCAGAGAGAAACGAAACCCAAGATATGCATTTTCAGCTCAAAGAGTATTCAACAGCAATATTTGGACCAAGAAGGATAGGTGTGTGTCACACCCTTAATACTTGTTGCTCTCCCCTTTTCTCTTAAAGAGCCTATCCGGTAGCAATGATATGAACAGACTTTGGGGGAGATGGCTGAAGTTCGGTTCAAATGTAGATGGGACTATGTAGATTTAATATTCTAAAAGCAAATTTTTCTAAAACGGATGGAATATAGTCAATAAACGTACGAAACATTAATGTCAATCGAAAATCAATGAAAAACAAATAATTCCTCCACTTATCTCAAAACTCAAAAGAGGGTGATGGCTAATTCAGTTTAAATATGAAAAAGACCATCTAGATTCTACATTCAAAAAGGAAATTGTCTTAAAATGGATGGAACATATTCAAAAAGTACGACACATTCATATTAAATTCAATGGAAAATCAATGAACAAAAATGAATTCATCCACATATCTCAAAAAACTATAATAAGGAGATGGCTAATTGAAAGCTTATTGCAAAGACATAATGAAACATTTAAAAACAATATACAGCACATAAGGTAAATATTGATGAAACATTGTCAAAAAACCAAGTGGTTTGAGTAAAATTAATAATAATGAAAAGTATATGCATCTTATTCTAATTACCCAGAGCACCCCAGGTGGAGTTTACGTGCTTGAAATATCTCACATCTCCAGACTCGATTTAGCAAGCAACGTGACTTTTGACCTGATCACGTGACACAGTCTGGTCCTTATGGCAAACCAGATAGGTCCTTTCTCGTAAACGTCTTGGAATAGATTTCACCAAGGCAGCTGCTATTACTGTTCTAATATTCTTCTATTCGGTCAACAATACACGCTTGAGACAATTTTTGTTAAAGAAAACTTGTGTTTGCGGATGTTTTACCAAAAAGCTGCCACACATTGTTGATTGACATCCGGTGATTTTGGAGGGGCATGAAAGCAGCTGGGAGTTTAATAAAAATATGTTCGGGTTAAGAGCTGTATGTTTGGGTCATTGTGTTGAATGGATATATAACATATTTACCAATAAGGCTTATAGTATTAACACTGCTGATAATGTGCATATTTAAAATATCGATGTAACATTTAATATCCATCTTATCCTCAATAATACAGAACCCAATCTATTTCACTCATACTGCCACACATGATTACAGATTTCGTACGATGTTCAGTAGTAGCCGTGAGACTTTTCTCAGCCAGATGAAAATTCTTCTGCAGCTACACAAGCACATACCTATCTGATCTCAACAAATTAAATTTACTTTCGTCAGTGAACAATACTTTAAGTCAAAATTCATAGGTATGAAGTTCATGTTACTTTGCCTACGTTGCAATCTTCTTTTTCTTTGTCCTGCTTGTGTTAAGTTTGCATCGGGCTGTAAGGCCATGGTATTTGGAGTCATGAATTATATTTCGAACCATTAGTGCATATACCTTCTTCAGTAGTTTCGTGCTACGGATAACTGGAACTTTTTTCTTTATCGGATTATCACTATTATTACTTTGGATCTGATTACAAATAGATCTACTACGAAATTGCCAGTCGTTGGAAAAATGGTTGGGTTGTGATCAACTTCCAGGGCGGCTTTTGAAATTACCTAAACATCTCTCCAGTAGAAGATGTTATTGCTAATATGATGATTTATCCTTTATGTCTTTCTCCGTCGAAGCGAAACTGTCGATTCAGGTAGCAACGGTCTTGAATTCAATGAAATGCATCGCAAACGTATCTGCTAACACCAACAATGGTCAACAGATATGACATCCTCAAATTCCCCCAAATTCACTCAAAGGTCGTTGCGGACTTTCCATAACCCTTCCTTAATTACCGTATTTTTCTACCGACCGACTTCTTCAGTCATCTTGCACTTGTAGAAGGGGAAGAAGTTCCTTGATGACCAAGCGCTGCAACGTCCAGTTAGGAATTCCTTTGTACAGCAAATTATTGATTTCTTTCATCATGAAACTCAACCGTTACCTGGATAATGATGACTAACCAGATACTGTAGTTTCCATTTCTCTCACTTTGAAGTACATACGTCACAGTCTGACATTCAATCGCAACAACACGATAGCTTACAATACTGTTGGATATTATAGATAGTTCAACAACTATTTACGGACAATTAGAGGATCAAAATTATAAGGAAATGAAGATTTAAACTCTGCAATATCTCTATATGTTGGAAAAAAATCATAAATGGATTACCATTTCCATATGAATATTAACACAATTTATACTTGGTATCTCTGGAGATATGCACATACATATTTCTGTATGTTAAAATTTTATGCGTCGTTAAAAACAATTTTTAAATGTCAGTGATTTTTACAATTAAATTTAACACTATATATTGAACTCTATATATATGTATTTTTGGAAATAATGATCTTTAAAAAGAATATTGCTAATGGAATTTTCCCGTATAATATTTTAGTTTTAAGAAACCCTTACTAATAACGCCTACATTGAACCATAGAACATATCACATTACAGTAATGATTGCAATACAAGCTCAGGGGTAAATTATGCTCTAGACACAGCTGAAACTCTAGAACCAGCTTTTATTTCTACTTTTTAAACAGAAAAAAAAAAAAAAGAATTTGAAATTGCCCTTCTTTCTAAATGTAAATTGTTATTGACTGTATAACGAAACACTGATTAATAACCACACTTAATTACGTAGCAACGTTATGCGATATGATGGAACTTGGATTGATCATTACTAAGTAATTAATATTTTGATTTGATGAGTAAGAAAAAAAATCCATTTTATTTGCTCCCGAGAACACAGTATATAGGATTAAAACGAGAGATAATTAATGCTGGAATTTTGCCTTCAGCGATTCTCACGTTAACAAGAAAGAACCTCTTCGCTTATTTCATTTTGAAAAGTGTTTCATATACGGATATCAAATTTTCAATCTACTGCTCTCCTAAATTGATAGTGTGGATGATAATATTAGAGATTATCCAACCACATATCTCTACTAGACATTATTAGCTATTTTAAATTGAGTAAATGGCCAATTTACCTTTGTTGTTCCAGTATATCGTAATTAGCGGAATTGCACGTTTTTTGCACAGAAGAATAAATAAGAATAATGTTTAATGATTTTTAATAAGGATAGTAGGGAGGATCACGTGAAATATATACAGTGAAACCTGTCTTTAGCGGAATCGAGCGGGACTCGCAAAAATTTCCGTTAAAGTCAGGTTTCCGCTTAATGGAGGTAGACGTTGTCTTTTTTAAAATATATGCTTATAATGGACATACTGTGAAAATGTTCTACGTACCTTTTTCAATTACAGTATTTCTTCAGTATTTCTTTCTTCTACGAATTAATACACAAAAAGTTTAAAATTAATACAAAATATGCTAAGCACATGCTTTCTTTATTTTTTCCAGTAGTCAAACAGTGTTTTCTGTATGCATTGCTGCTTGGCTGCTCTACTTTCCGCACACACTTTAGTCTGACACACTACACCAAGTAAATCAGAGTCATTTTTTCGTAAGGCAAATTGCTGCAGTTCTTTCAAACTTCTCAGAGCATCTTAATACGTCTTTATTCTAATCTCTTTTTGGAACACGGTATTCCTCTTCTTCCATCTCGTCTTCTCCTTTCCGACTTTCCGTATGATTCTTGATTAAGGTGAGGGGATTAAGGACAAATTGTGGGGGTGAATATGAATAGTGGTTGGGGAAGGTCAACAATGGCCAAAAAATTTAACAAAAGAACGAAGAACTTATCACAGACAGTATAATGTATATCACAGATAGCTGGTTAAAGATAGAAGTCAGTGGAGAGATTTTGTGAACCGGCATGGAACCTCCGGGTTCCATAGACCATAAAGAGAGAGTATATGTTTGTAAATGTATGTGTATCCCCTCTCACAGGATGTCTAAATGCTGTAGTCCGGAACTCAAAATTTTCCGTTAAAGGTTTATTTTGCTTTCCGTTGTCCGCATAACAAAGTTTCCGCTTAATGAAGGGACTTTTACACGTTTTTTACTGGAAAATTCACGGGACCGTGAAATATTTCCGTTTAACACAGTTTTCCGTTTAATAAAGGGTCCGTTGAAGGCAGGTTTTACTATATATATATATATATATATATATATATATATATATATATATATATATATATATATATATATATATATGGAATATAGATAACCACTGTTGAAGTCACCGTTACATTTCAATATGCTAACAGATTGGCTTCATTAACAAATTTGATCGAGGGGATTGCTTTAGCTATCTCTTGCAATAAACATAATTAGAAATCACTTGCATTTACAGGATATGAGCTACTGATATCCAGCGTTAAAATCGCCGTTATCCATTAATATGTTAAAGGATTGACTCTATCCTCGAACGAACTTGTTCAAGGTAATAACCCAGCTATCTGTTGCAATAAACATAATTAAAAATCAGTTACATGTATGGGATGTTGGGTATTGATAGCTACCGTTAGAGCCACCGTTATCTTTTAATATGTTAATGGATTCACTCCATTAACGAACTTGTTCGAGGCAATTGCTCTAGTTATCTGTTGTAATAAAAATAATTAAAAATTACTTACATATATGGGAAATGATCTACTGATAGCCTCCTTTATCCGTTAATATGTTAACGGATTGACTTCATTAACGAATTTGGTCGAGGCAATTGCAATCTGTTACAATCTGTTACATTAAACATAATTAGAAATTACCTACATGTATGGGATATGTGGTATGATAGCCAAAGTTAAAGTCACCGTTATTTGTCAATATGATAAGGGATTGACTCTACTAACGAACTTGGTCGAGGTAATTGCTCCAAATATCTGTTACGATAAACGTAATTAAAAATGAGTTACATGTATGGGGGATGAGCTACTGATAGCCACCGTTTCAGTTATTATCAGTTAATATGTTAACGGATTGACCCCAGTAACAGACACGATCGAGGTAATTGTTCTAGCTATCAGTTGGAAAAAAAAAAAAACTTGGAGACAAGTAAACTACCCCTTGGAGACCTTTTAATTAAAAATATTTACCATGTTGTAGAATTGCTAATTGAATATTTGTTTGTGATGTATAAACAAAATTTCCTGATTTATTATTGAGAAAATCGTCCAGGAGAAACTCATTTCGAACACGAGTGCATTTATTTTGATTCATAGCAATATATATATATATATATATATATATATATATATATATATATATATATATATATATATATATATACCATATTGTAGGTTTGTTAATGGAACATTTATTTATGAATTAGAATTAAAATCGCGACAGACTTTTTTTTTTTTTTTTTTTAAATCGTCCGAGAAATTCTTAGGTCATGAGTGGCCTATCTTGTAGGCTCCCATTTACAAGCATGTACAGATTTTGTTAGAAAGAAAAATCTACTTGTACATACATGGCTATTCCAAAAAATGTATTCACACTAAAAAACACATTACTCATAAGAGATGGCTTTAATTTGTAATGGCTACAGATTTAACGTGCACTGCAAGGAAATGTAAAGGAATAAAGATTTCAAAGAAATATTGTTCTCACCTTACCTTACCTGTTTTATCGATCCCAGATCATGTAAGTACCTGGTAGACAATATTGTACACGTGTATTCATGAAAATTAACAGGATTCTACTGTTTCATACAAGCCCTCTTTTTGGTGTACGTGGTCCCGGATTCGATTCCTGGTGGGAGAGCTTGTGTAAAATTTTAACTGTCAGATATTTCTATGCTCATTCCTATCGTGCTGAGTGAAGTAGAAAATGATAAAAGATTGAGAGAAGAAAATTAGGTAAATCAAGTAACTGAGAAATATTTCATAAATCAGCTAAGTTTAAAAAGTTGTTAGCGTCTGTAACTTTGGAGCACGTGATCATAAGTTCGATTTTTGGTGGTAGTTAAACTAAAGAAAGTTAATTTCTTTTCTTCCTCCCATATTCTCATTCGACAAATTCTTTCACAATCATTCATTTTCATTAACCTTAGGAACGCAAAGGTATATTTGGGTTACATTAAACACCAACGGGGGGGGGGGGGCTCTGAGACCCACAACTTAAAGGTCATTTTTTTCACGGAAACTAATTTAGAGTGTATGATATGAACTTGTTATGTCTGACACACCATATATTTTTATTCTCTAATATTACTGTACTAGGTTTCTAAGTACAGTGTTGCCTACTATATATTTGTATAATTGTTTAAGTTTTTTTTTGTTTACCTCAATAAGTGCCCGTACGACCTGTTTATTTTATTTGTTTCTATAGCAAAATTATCATACAGATCAATAGCAACTTAGTTCCGTGTAGTATGTGTACAAAGATGGCTTCTAATCATATTTCGGTGGTGATACGCTAGAGTGGGGATGGAATGGGGAGCAATGGGGTATATTTCAGTATTCCAATGAATTGAGGGTTGACCTCGTCCAGGCTATCCTTCGAATGGAGAAATACTTTTTAATTTTGTTTCCGCGAAGAGATAGACAGTGTGAGGAACCTTCATTGGACACTATAGCGAATGTTACCAGAGAATCAGTGTTGCCAACCCAACATAAATTATAATTTTTCCGTTAGCACAACGTCAGGTTTTTGCACTTGGGAAATGCATATGTAAAACGTATGCAAACAAGCTACCACTTGTCTGTCAGTGTTACAAACTAACACTACCACAGCATCGCGAATATTACTAGGTATTCCATGCAATAAACATAGCACTGCTTCCATTGGTTTCGTTATCATTAGCATGATCAAATAAAATGTCAAATCATTGTTTTCTCCATCAAAACCTGGCAGATATATTTTCGCTTCGTTATCTTCAAGCTTACTACCTTCGGTGCCAGATTCATTTAAAAGTTCTTGCAATTCTTTCTCCATTGAACTTTCGTGAAGAGCACGATTTGCCAATTTTCCAATGCTGCTGCAGATTCCCACATACAGTAACAATTTTCTTTCAAATGTGCGTCTTCAGTCAGTGTTGCAGGCTGCTGCTTGTAAATTCTACGATTAAAAATAGCAGAGTTGGAGCAGCATAGTTCTTTCCCACCACTATTGAAACTTACACACACACACACACAAACACACACACACACACACACACATATATATGTATATATATATATATATATATATATATATATATATATATATATATATATATGTGTGTGTGTGTGTGTGTGTGTGATTATAATATAAAATGACATGTTTAGGTGTAAACAGGTTTGAAGGAATAAGCTAATAGAAGATAACATACTTAGCTACCAAGGAAACAATCAGAAAAATATAAATAATAAATATTTATAATGTGTAGTTGGCAACACTGCACCATAATAATAGTCTCAATGCATGGTGTAATATCAAAATTGTTTCAAAGGAAAATATAATAAATAGCAAAAACTCTCGAAAGTAACAGTTAGCGTACTCAGTGAATAGATCCTTAATATTGCCAAGGAGTGGCCCCCTGAGGCCCAAAACGTTTTATTTATTTATAAAGAGAAAAAACAAAACGCTAGAAACTAAGCAAGTACGTTTTATGACGAATAGGTCAAGTCTGACAATATCATTTATTTAGATTTTTTTAATGAAATTACAATTGTTACAAAATGTAAATATATATATATATATATATATATATATATATTGTAGCCTTCCAGGTCTCCCCCCCCCTAGTGTTCCTAGGGTTAATTTATTGTTTCTTTTTAGTCTAAGAACATAATCATGAGGAGTAAAATCGATATTTCATTTTTTCTTAGCTAGTTTACTCCAACCACCTTATCAGTATGGTAATTCAACCTACCCTAACCTAATATCAATTAAAATGGTTGAATTAAAGTAATATCTCGCTTTCTCAAACGCTGTGTTATGCATAATAATTGGATTTTCTAGTTGCCAGTTGATGTAAATACAAAAACAATGTACACATCACTCACGTACGAAACAAAGAGAAATTATCTTTCCATTCAAATGAACTGGCAGTTTAATTTAACAATCGGTGCTCTGCCAACGGTGATAGGAGGAAAACTGATTACTAATTGAACAGGATTACTTGTAAATGGTTGCAGAGACATCGACGAATTAAAAAAAAAAGAAAATCATTCGTTTCAGGATAAAAAAAAAAAAGAGGAGCGATTGCTACATTTAACCAAAGCAAACTCTTTTATTCATTTAAAAGGTAGCAAAGAAAAGAGAAGCAGTCGTTTATTGGTGGTACGGAGTTTGTCACTTCATTGATTAAAGAGAGAAGGAACAACAGACAAAACAAACAATAAAATAAGAGAATTTTTCCTCCATTAGAAAAATCAATTGGAAGAGATTTGAGAAAATCCCTAGGGCAACCCTCCCCTTTTCACTTCATTTTTATCTAAATTGATGTCCGCATTTAGTATTAATTCAATTATTTTAACTTAACAGAAACAAAACAAAGTACGGTAATTCATTTTCTGTAGTGACAGATAAAAAATGGCTGGCATTGTTTGTAAAATTGTGGTTTTATACTAACATTTTAGGAGAGAAGAATGTAGCAATTAATTAAATGAATGGTGTATTAATTTTTTAATAGAAATTTTCAATATTCTTTGTATGTTTAGTTTAGAGCAGAATTGAAAAGACAAAAACTCTCAGCAATAAATATTGATATTAATTTCTTGTAATTACAAATAGTATAAACATCACGTTAAGATAAATCGACCAACAATAAATAAAAGTTGCTATTTAATGTTTCATTAAGACAAATCAAACAACAATAGATAGAATCTGCTACTTAGCGTTGCATTAGGAGAAATCAAACAACCATAGATACAATTTTCTACTTAACGTTTCATTAAGAGGAACCAAAGAACAATAGATGCAGTATATTTCTTAATATTTCATTAAGAGAAATCAAACAACAGGTGCAATTTGCTAATTAATGTTTCGTTAAGAGAAATCAAATAACAGTAGATAAAAACTGCTAATAAAGGTTTCATTAAGAAAAATTGAACAACAATAGATACAATTTGGTATTTAACGTTTCATTAAGAGATGTCGAGCAACCATAGAAACAATCTTTTATTTAAAGTTTCCGTAAGGAAAGTCAAATGATAATACATAAAATCTTGTTCTTAACGTTTCACTAAGAAAAGTCAAACAACAAGAGACAGAATCTGCTACTTAACGTTTCGTTAAAACAAATCAAATAACAAGAGATAGATCGCGTACCTAACGTTTTATTAAGAAAACTCAAACAAAAATACATCCAATTTTCTACTTAATGTTTCATTAAGAGAAATCAAACCACAATAGAAAGAATTTTCTACTTAACGTTTTATTAAAGGAAATCAAAGAACAATCGATACAATCTTCTACTTAACGTTTCATTCGAAAAAGTCAAATAACAATAGATAGTATCTGCTACTTAACGTTTCATTCAGAGAAGTTAAACAACTAGAGATAGAATCTGTTACTTAACGTTTCATTAAAGGAAATCAAACAACAATAGACAGAATCTGTTATTTAATGTTTCATTAAGAGAAATTAATCAATTATAGATACAATTTTCTACTTAACATTTCATTAAGTAAAATCAAACATCAATAGAAAAAAATTTTACTTAAAAGAGTATTCAGAGAAATCAAACAAAAATAGATAGAATCTGCTACTTAATGTTTCATTAAAAGCAGTCAAACAACAATAGATAGAATCTGTTAGAACAACAATAGATAGAATGTTTCATTAAGAAAAACTAAACAAGAGACAGAATCTGATATTTAGCATTTCATTAAGAGAAACCAAACAACAAAAGAAACAATTGTTTACTGAATGTTTTAGTAAGGGAAATCAAACAATAGATACAATCTGCTGCTTAACGTTTCATTAGAAAAAGGTCAAACAACAATAGACAGAATCTGTTATTTAATATTTCATTAAGAAAAACAAAACAATCATAGATTCAATTTTCTACTCAACGCATTAAGAAAAATCAAACAACAATAGATAAAATGTTACTTAACATTTCATTAAGGGTCAATCCATCTGAATTTGTCCAAAGATGGGGAAAATGGTTGCTCGATCATCTCCGAAAATTATAGAAATTGGAGTGTGATGAACTTTGTGTATGAGATGCTCAATAACATAATTCACGTTGTCGTATGTACAAGTGTTCCTGAGTTGCGGCCATCTTTGTAGTCGGTGGAGTGCCATTTTTTTTATATTTACAAGCGTTTACGAAAACTACTGTTGCTCAGCACGTACGTACCAAATGAACTCCAAACAAAAACGAATGTTTAGAGGAGAGACTGAGATTCACGGAGAACATACACTCTTGCTTCTACATAAATATGCAGGGTTGCAAGCCAATATATGAAATCTCTAGAAAAAGTACAGAAAATTACACTTTTAAAGGGGCTGTATTTTGAAATGGCATAAAGTGTGGGGTTCATAAGTTTAGTGCTGTATACTATTACATGTAAAAATTGTGCAGAAATATCCACAGCTATGATACTACTGGCACCATAGTTTTATAGTGGTCCGAAAGTTGAAGTTTGTGATTTTGAAGCGATGTTTGGGGCATAATATCTCAGGAGGGCAAAGTACTAAAATTGCTGCTTAGGCCACAAAAAATTCTGTATGTGAACTGGCCATCCCTCAACAAGTCGTTCAACACAAAACATCGAAGGACTTTGTGAGAGTGTTGCTGAGAGTTCAAGAACATTTGTTCGGCACCGATGTAAAAATTTGGAAATTTCGAGAAGTTCTGTACAGCGTAGTCTTAAGAAATGCGATTTAACGTTATTGAACTTTTCTCTTGAGGTTTTTATGAGGTCTAAGGTTTATACCAACAAACCCATGACCACCCACGCCTAGAAGGGGAAAATTAGCTACATTTATGCAAAACGGTCATGGAAATTTTCAACAAAAGAGTGAGTATGTGCCATCAAAGCCGTGGAGGCAATTTACCCGATATACTGTACCATACATAATCCTATAGTGTATACATTATGAATCAATAAAAAAAACAATTTTTAATTATAAACCTGTGTTTTCTGTCAAAAAATACTTCTTGCATGAATTTTGAGACTCCCACTATCTAGTAGCATTGCACCATTTTTAAATTACTTACGACCTCCGACATAAAGAATGTTTATTCAGTACTACGTTGAGTAGTACTGTACTAGCAAATTGCTCAATCTTGACACGGGACGAATAAGATTTATGAAAAATATTTCTAAGAAATAAATTTAAGAAATCCACTTTGAAAGTACTTGTTAAATGTAAGTTCTGCTTTGCTGAAGTTATATAAACTCACACAATCGTTAGTGAATAAGTTTTCACATGGTCAAGATACAGTCAAATCACTTTACCGCCTCTAAAGTGGTGAAATCACCCCAATCCATGCAAACTTTGGTCAAGACCAATGAGTCAATTTATCAAATCCATTTACTTTAGAAACGCTCATAAGTGCCCTAACAGCACAAGATGTGCTAGTTATGTGCCATTTAGGTGTCCCAGCTACTTTTTAGGTACCCGACACTTGGCACATATGATATTCATGTGCTAAGTATGTTAGAAGTTTTAGGTATTGTTACACCTAATTGACATTTACAACTATGCACCACCAGGAACGTTCCCTTCATTGCCTCCGTGGCCAAGTCGGAATTCTTGAGAAGCTTCATTTTGGGCCAATTTTTTAAAATATGGTTAAGACGTTATACTCCCAACGTACTGCCCAACTTAAACTGAACGGAGCCTTAACGCGGGTCTTTCCAATTAACCGGGGGCTTATTCAGGGCTGTCCCTTGTCCCCCATGCTTTACAACATTGCCGTTATGCCGGTTCTGCATAAGATCCGGAATGAAATGACGGGATTGTGTGTTCCTCCGGCTACTGTTAAAGTTCAGAGTTTCATAGATGATATTTGCTTTTTCTTTCGCTCCCAGCGCGATTTAGATACTATCCTTACTAATCTCCAGATATTTAGTCAACTGTCTGGTGCGGAATTACATCCCACGAAAACGAAATTACTTGTTTTGAATGATACGTCTTCTTGCCCTTTTGTCTCCCCCTTCCCTGTCGTTAACACTCATAAAATTCTCGGCATCACTTGGCATACCAATATAAAAGCATCTATTCAGGCAACATATGGAGGGGCTGTTCCTAAGGTCATTAACTTGCTTTATAAACACAAAGCTCGCAATCTTACATTACATGAGCGAGCGACCTTCTTAAATATTTTTGCCTTCAGTCTATTGTACTATATAATGCAGATTTTTCAGCTTTCTGTCTCAGACGCTAACACACTTAACAAACATCTGTTTGGCTTTTTGTGGTATCAATCGACACTGCGAGTACATCGTCGAACTGTGTGTACGACCAAGCAAGTAGGAGGGTTAGGTATTAAAGACGTGGCTCTTCAAGGTCGTTGTCTACTACTACAACGTACGTGTCAGCTGTTAACTTCCTTTTCTGAGTCTTTCTCCGCGTGCCATATCATGCGTTGCCTTCGGCACGTGACTCTCAGTTCACCTGTTTCTATTCTGAACTGGTCCCAACCTTACCATTATCTGCGCACCGTCATTCTAGACATTTCGTATGCTCTTATCAGTCACACAGCTATTGAAGATATGACTATGAAGAAATTGTATACTTATTACGCAAATTATCTCTATATCCCCCTAAATGTGTTACTCGCCATCCCAATTGTTTTTGGGCGCAAATTTGGCATACTATTAATTCCTCTTTTTTACCCTCTGGAATGAGAGAGTTATGGTATAGGTTAGTGCATAATGTATTTCTTACTAACCATCGAGCATGGGAACTCGGTTTTCGACCAGATGCTCAATGTATCCGATGTGGACAAGCTGACACACTCATCCATCGCTTGCAAACATGTCCATCCATCCAGCATTTGTGGCGTAGCTATACACATATTATAGCACGAATACTTCGTGTTGATCAACGGATTATTAATAGTGAGCCGTTTTTTCTTTTGCCTGATTTCAAATACTTCCTACGTCCTAAACACAATATCATAGTGTGGTTAACTATTCACACAGCGGCTATCCTACTTACGGAAAATGAGCTGGTGACACAAGCCATGTACATTTTTAGACTACAGTGCTCTTTAAAAACAATGCCTTCAGATCTACGCTTGCGTCATTTTGCCCACTACCCAACTGCTGTTTACTAATTTTTTTTTCGTGTGTGTGTTTGTGTGTATACTTCATGTGATTGATTTTCAATTGTATTGCAGTGGTATCCTTTTTGTAATTTGTGATTACTCTTTTATTCTTATT
This sequence comes from Thermobia domestica, assembly GCF_964235325.1. Taxonomy (NCBI): domain Eukaryota; kingdom Metazoa; phylum Arthropoda; class Insecta; order Zygentoma; family Lepismatidae; genus Thermobia; species Thermobia domestica. Next base: position 242,906,595 of record NC_137456.1, on the reverse strand, counting down.
ATATATACATATATGTAATGTAATTTCTCGCAATAAAACTGACTGTTAAAAAAAAGTCGGAAGAGCACGCGGCTAAAAATCCAAAGTTTGGTGGTTCGCGCCCACCCCGGGGTACATTTTTATACTTGTTTAAAGTGTTTTTAGACTCATCTTAATGTAAACACATTACGCATATAGGCGATTTAACATAGTTTGGGGAATAAATTTTGTGGTTCATTAACGCTTACAGCATGGGGAACATACCTGGAACATACTAGGTACGTTCCCCAGGTACCTGTCAGACATGTGCCTAGGAGCGGACATAGACTTTGACTATCACTTGCCATCCATGTGATTTCTATCTCAGAGGTACATAAGGTACTTACTGGATACACTCCCCTGTACCTGAGGAAACATCATAGGCATATGCCTGCTATGTAATTATGCTGTTAGGGTGTGTTTGTCCTAAGGTGACACCACGTTAAAAAGAATCTCTTAAACTCGATATCGGATTTTTTTCCATTTTCTGGAAGTTAATATTGAAAATTCGTATCCCTCAAAATGAATACCATTTTCGCCTTTAAATTGTCTTTTGCGGTCTCAAATCTTAGCACAATCGACTTGTTGCAGAAAATACATTATTCATATTCTGTATGTCGAAATACGTAATATACAAATTTCGTGGCTGTTTGGTAAGCATTTCAAAACAAATTACTAACTATAATAAAGAATCGTCTAATCAACTTAGATAGTTCTTCGAATAGAATTACTCAAATCTCTGTCTTACAGGCAATATATAGGGAATATTCATACACACTTTAAATTTCCGAGAGAGAAAAAAAGTTTAACTCCCATCCTCTTATATCCTGAGTTTCAGAAACTTCTAGCACATAACCATAGCATAGGCTCTAAGAACATTTACACGAAATTTCACCTAAATTTCACCCCAATATTAACCCGCACAAAAATTTCGGTCTATTAACTCGGTTTTCTCTCTTAGTGATCGCATTTTGTAAAATTTCGTCGTACCCTCAAACTAGAGTTTAGTAAGAAAATTTGTACAAAATTTCAAGCTGTTATACCCGACAGTTTCGAAAATCTGGTGAAGGGTAAAGAAAAGTTCTAAACTCTTTTCCCCATCTTATTAACATCCTATAGTGTTCAAGGAAAATATATGTATAAAAGAAAGTTACTACGCCTAACGTTTTTGAGGATTTGTTGAATGGTGTAACATTCTTCAAGTTTCTTTCCTCTCTTAAGGTTATTTTCGTAGTATTATATCTTGAATGAAAACATTTGCTGAAATGTTTAGTTTTCTCTACTTAGTTGTTTTTGTGGTTTGATGAACGGCGGAAAATATTTTCTTACCGATTACCCAATCAATTTTCCCTTTTTAAAACATTTTGTAAAACTTCTTTCTACTTTCTGCCTATAGCTTAAGGATGCCATCTGTACAAAATTTGAAATCCTATGCCTAACAATGTCGGAAATTGGTAAACGATAAACTATAAGCTGTCTTTATTCCCTTATTGGTCGCAATTAGTAATTTCTGATTTACTCCGAGCCGGAGTACACCGAGAATCTTTATACAAAATTTGAAGTCTTTGCGTCTTATTCGGTTTGGAGATTTGATAAATCACAGAAAAGATAAAACTTCCTTTTCTCTTTTAAATGTGGCATTTCGAAAAATTCTGTCTTATGTTAAGTCTAGGGTGTGTGGAAAATACTATAGATTTTTTTATGTTCTATCCCTACAGATTTCGGAAATGTGTAGGGCGTTGAAAAATCATTAAAAGTCACTTTTTTCATTAAAGATAGCTTTTTCTCCAAAAGTCTGTTTAAACACAGCTTAGGGCACAAGGAGAATATTTTTAATAATTTCAAGGTTATATGCTCAATAGCTTCAGAGATCTCTAAATCAATAGTAATAGAACAGTAGAACAACATCCAAGTCCAAATCATCAGACTAAAGGTCACATTGCGTAAAACGTCCTCTTATGTTGAGCGTAGCGTATAAATGAAAAGCATTTATTCAGAATTTCAAAGCCGTATGTCTAATAGTTTTTGACAAGTGTAGAATAAAAAAAGACTTCAGAGTTCTTTACCCTTTAGAGGTTGTATTTGTGTCTTATTCTGCTTATTCTAGTAAAATTCTTTCTTACATTTACAGCCTAAGTAGAATATTGTTTTAAAAGATTCAAGGTTTCATGTCCAAAAATTTTAAAGATTTTGTTAACTGGAAGAAAATATTCAACCCTCTCTTTTGCCTTTAAGGGTCACCTTTCTTAAACTATATATTGTTTTGACTTGATTTAGTCCATACAGGATGTTTCAGAAAAAAATGCACAAATTTTACACACGAATGTTTCACGCCAAAATAAGAATAACAGTTACATTACAGTTTTGATGCATATGGAGAAACGATGTGTGTCGCTTAGAAATTCAAAGTGGATATATGTCTCTCGGCAAGATGCAAAATTAGGATCTGACTTGTTTAATGTGATAAACACTATACAAAATCTGTGAGGTTCCTTCAGCACAAAACACCATTGGTAGTTTTCGAAGCACAAAATATCGTTCGTCCTTGTCTCCACAACTAAAGTCCTTACCAAAGTACAAGATAAACTTCACAGTTATTTTCATCCAAGGAACGTTGTATATAATTTATTGGTTCCCTCCCAAAACACATTATGTATGTGTTAATGCATGGCTTAGCACACAGAAATAAATTCAATTATGTTATTAAACATTTGACAAATAGACTTCGTTAAAAATCTTTTCATTGACAAAAAGCAAAACTAATGGAAATAGAAAATTTCCACCCATCATTAAATCCATGGTGTGTCTGAATAATTAGGTAGTGAACAACCACAGAGTAAGAGAATTATCTCAAAAGCTACGCAACATGCATTAAGAGCAATCAATGCAGGAGATTAAGGAAAGCTGCTGCAAGTGCATTGCAGAAATTACGGCATCTGTTGAAAGGTGTAATCGCTGTGCGCTGTGGTAACGAAGGAAGATCTTCAAACCTCAATACCGCTACGTACATCCTGTGTCATTTCTATGGAGGTTTAAAACAAAGTTATCAGACAATGGGAATAGAATAAATTAGTAAAATCATGAAAAAAATTCAATGGGAAGTTTAAAATGAAGTAAATCTTAAAGTTAGCAATTGGGGATAAGAAATTTATATTACCTTGCGTACATTTATGTACTAAAATATCTTACTTGGAAATTGTTGGTAGTTTTTCTTACTCCCTGAAACTAATAATGAGATGTGAATACATTATAACCAGCTAATATATATGTTTTTATATGAGAATAGGTACACTGTTGTACTAAATAGTTTATTGCTAGCTAGGTAGATACAGCTAGCTTGATATAGATATATAATCATAGATAGATAGGTATAGATGTAGATATAGATAAAGATATGGATGGACAGATAAAGGTGCAATGGTCTTAAAGAAACTACGTAATACATACAAATACTAGTGAGTACTTCAGGTATACTTTGGTTCTAAAAACTTTGCCATACCATCTTACTTTAAAACAGCATCATTTGAAAACTGTACGTGGGAAATTCTAATGCTTTAGTTCTAAATAAAATCAATTATCTTAAGAGAATCAACATTTATCTGATTTAATTCCAAATGCGGGTTAGAGTACAGAACTTTTCAAAGACAGGTGGGCGGGCAGGTATTTCGAATAAGGTTGTACATTGCAGGTGCTTCTTGTAAAAAAATAAATAAACTACAAATTAAAATATTTATATAGTAACATAATTTCTGTTCTTCGCACGAGAAGAATAACGTTTCTACGAATTATTTGATAGATATATATACTTTTGTTTGAAAAGAACTTGTTCCGACATGATTAATTTAATTGGAGTTGAGCAAACGCCCAGTCCCTTTCTCTCCTTTAGGCGGCAATGCTTATAATATAACCTCGTATACTATAACAGGTTACCCTTATTTGGGAGAATTACATCATTTGCCACCCCCGCCTCCCTTCGTGACTACACACTTGACCTTGAAATTTAAATTTTTCGAACACATATCTTCAAATTCGGGTTGAGTTAAGAATTTTACCTTAGACTCGAACTTGATGCATTGTAAGAGCACGTGTGATTCCCACTAGATGTTAAACTGTAAACCCGCGTCCCAATGAGGTCGGTTGCGCAAGGTAACCTACTCCAATCAAATAGATTAAGAAACAATATCCCATCAAAAATCGAATACTCCACTAATTCGATTTCGAATAGTGAGTATCATTAAACGACTACAAAATTCTGCAGTAATACAGTACACTTGATGTGCTTTCGGCTGCTTCAGGGTCTGTCTGAGTCAGGCCGGGTCTCAGAAGCGAGATTGATACCTGGATTCCTCGGATAAAAATCGTGACCCGAATGTCCCAAGATAATTCGTGTAATCACTCCTTGGCATTGTACCTATATCACATGCAAATTTCCGGAATAACTGTTTCTCAATTTTAGTACACTTACGTTTTCGTTGTACTCATCTTTACATTTAAGATGACTTTCTTAGTGTTTAATAATCATACAGGCTTTCCCTTCACTCTAAAATACTTACTACATTTACCATTTACAAATGAAACTTCTATACCAAAAAGAGTTTCTCTTCAAATGTCTGTTGTTGGTCTGGAGAAGCATTCACCAAGTAATGAAGCCTCTCTGGCTTTTTTCTCCTTCTATCTCATTCTCGTTCTCAACAGATCCTATTATTTCAACTAGCAGAATGAGCTGAAGTAATCGAGAAGCTTGAGCTTGGAATTTTGCACAGCAGATGGCATCGTTTTCGAATTCCAATTTCTCACTAGGAGCCATAATTAGGTTTTCAAGAGAAGTACGGAACTACCTATCACCACTGACTGAACCCAGCTGGAGTGAGGTTATATAAAGAAAAGAATTCGAGTGTCAAAGAGGGAAGGGATTGGTAGGGAGTTTGCCTTAAGAATAGAGCGGCTTTTGTAATGAAATCTAAAGTGTTCTCAGAGCAAATATTATGGCTCTACATTTATTACAAGAACGCAAAGAAGAAAGACGTCTCTATTTTCCTTCCTTTTTCATTTCAATTCCATTTCTTTTCGCAACTTACTCAGATGGCTGGATGACAGGGAGTAATATAGCTGTAATACTTAAAACTTTCACTTTTGCGCTTCAAATAACTCAATTTGTCAATAGCCCTCTAGAAGATTCGATGCAAAAGGTAAACTAAACATCACATTCTCTTTTGTGATCTGGTAGAATTGTCTTTGGGATAATAAGGGAAAATATTTTTTTTTTTTATAGACAGAAGTTTTTATTTTATTTTTTGTATGAAGTTATACTCCCAAGAAATTAAACTTTATTAAGGAAAATGTATGGTTCTCATGGATTAATACAGCACCAGTTCTTAAGGGAAGTCACTTTGGTGCAAAAATACGAGATGTGTTCAAAAAGTATTGAAGATTATTTTTCCCAAGTAAAGCAATTAAACAAAGGAGACTTTCTTATAGATGTAGAAGGGACACTCATGCAAAATGTGTCCGTCACTGGCAGTCAGCCTATGAGTGAAAAAGTGTAGTGAGCGGTCGTTGTATTTAAGGTTTTTGTAAAATGACACAAAAACTTGAGCACCGATATTGTATCAAATTCTGCCAAAAGTTTGGGGATACCCAAACGGAAACCATTCAATCAGATCGGTACATTCAATTTTGAACAATAATTAGAGAATAACGAGAGTTTCCGCGAAATTTGATTCAGGCTTTCATCTCCAAACTCAACATTCCTGTGTGTCGTCAGCCTCCCCACTCACCCGACATGGTTCCGTGTGACTTTTGGTTATTTCCCAAGCTGAAAATGCCACTAAAACTGAACCGATTTGAGTCAAGAGAAGACATCACACGGAATGCAACGGCATGGTTGCTCACAATTGCAAAAACTGTGTTTCAGAAGTGTTTCCAACAATGGTGGAAGCGCTGAGAGAAGTGTGTGCATTACCAAGGAAGAGTACTTTGAAGGAGGATAGTGCTTCGGATTTCCAAATAAATAAATGTATTTCTGCCAACCAAATGTTCAATACTTTCTGAACATAACTTGTATACTTCTATCTTCTATGTAGTGTTACATTGTAATTATTGCATTTCCAAATATTCATTTATCTTGACCTGAAATAAATACTTGTTTCTTTTGATGCTGAGAGCTCCCTCGTAGCTAAGCGGTTAGCGTACGCGTCTTTGGCGTGGGAGACCCGGGTTCGATTCCCGGCGGGAGCTCATGTGGTTCGGATTCCACGTTGATCAGTAGGTCCACGTCTCATATAGCCTTTCTGCTGAAAGGGGCGTTAAACTAAAAGTCAATCAATCAATCTTTTGGTGCTGACGGTCATTCATATTGGTAATCCTTAACCTGGAAATAAAACCACAAAATGCTTATATAGTCAAGATATGCTTATATGTACAAAATATGTAAAAGATAAATTAAGTTGAAAAGCACAAGTGTTAGAAAATAAATATTAACAGTATCGTAGACTAAATCAAATGTCTAGAAGTTGCTGTACAATCTAAGATGTCTCATGTTATAAGTATTAATCTATTCTATACACAGCATAAAAGAGTAAATCCACTGACCCACTCACCGATTCATTCATTAACAGTCTACAAAACCACTAGTCGTAGAATGTTGAGATTTTACTTAAATGTTTCCCTTGCACTCTAGATTGTAGATACGATGAGGTTTCTGAAATTGAGTATCCAAAGGGGATGGAAAAATTGTTTATCCTTCAACAGATCTCCGAAACTACTAGACGTAGAAATTTAAAGTTATGCATTAATGTTCTCCATGTACCTTTGACTGTAAAAATGTTAAAACTATTGGAGTAGCTTCGCATAAGGAAAAATAGCGGACTATATTTGCTGCTGTTCATTAGCCCTTTGAAACTATTAAGCGTAGATCTTTGACATTTTGCGAATATGTTTTCATTACACTTTCAGCTGCAGATAAGGCAATGTTTTGCTAAATGTGTCTCCTAGGAGAAGATAGGAGGGGGCTGGGGCTTCTTGTTTGCTAGGATGTAGACTAGACGAGATTTAGTGAAATGTTACCCCAAAGAGCGCAAAGGGAGGCTTCATTCTTATCATTGTGCATTACGTCTCCGGATCTATTAGAGGTAGAGCATTGAAATTTTGAATAAATATTCTAGTTGCATCCTGGAAATCAAATAAGACGGTAGTTTGCAAATTGCGGACCCTGAGAAAGGAATGGCTGAAGTCTTAACATTATTCAACATATTTTAAAATGTTAGGTGTAAAAATTGAAACTTAGGTGTTAGATGTTAAAATCTTGTTCGGTTAAAATCGGGTTAGGTGTTAAAATTTTGTTCTTCAATACGCAGGAATGATTAGCATTCACCAATCTTCCGGAACTATTCTACACAAGAATTTGCAACTATGCACAACTATTCTTCTTCTTGAACCATAGGCTAAAAGAAAGACATTTTTTACGAAATAAAGACTGCGACTAAATCATAGACGTTCGAACTTCTTCCATCTCTCACCAGATTTCCGAAAGCTGTCCGGCGTAAAAACTTGAATTTTTTTTACAAACATTTTATATTTTCTATGATCCCTAGGCTGAGAAAAATGAAATGAAATGAAATCTTTAACTTTTACGTCCCACGGTTATGCCGGTTAGGCTAAAGGAAATGGTGATGATGAGAGATGAATGAAATGGTGGAATGAAGAAAGTGGGAGGAAATGGGAACCCTAGGCTGAGAGTAAGACGAAATTTTCCGAAATTCAACTAAAGAAATGAAGACTTTTCAGCTTTCATCAGATCTCCGAAACTATTGGAAATTGGAAGATTATGTGTACAAAATTTCAATTTACAAGATTCTAGCCTACAGATAAGATGGAATTTTAATATTTGCTTAAACACACAGTTATAGCTTCTCTTCTCGGTGTAACTCATGGATGTCTCATACTTAGTTAAAAAAAATGGTGATCCTCGTATTAAAACATTCTTGGAAATCTGTTTTTTTTAATGTACATACATATGCATTACACAGTGAGAGCTGACTTCGTTCAAGATTATGCTGGATTCTTTCACATCTGATTGTTTAACAGTAAAAAAAAGAAAGAAGCTCAACAAACCTGAGAAAGAACCTTCTCGACTGATGAAATCATAGGTAAATTTAAGAATAATCTCTGTGATTCAGGTATTCAGTTCGCATTGTCAGTAAAATCGGGAATTTCTCTTTGTTAGAAACACGACAATATAGGATGTAGAAGCAAGATTGAGTAGACCTCCAGCACAAGTGCAATGAATAGTAAGTGCAATAATATAGATTGTAAATTGCAGCCTTCAAGTAAGCAAAGGAAATATCAACATCGAATTGTTGTATACGAGTAGTGACGTAATTGTGAAAAAGGACCACATAATCAGTAATGTAATATTTAATTTATCCTGTTGGATAAGAGAAAGAAACTAAGGTATCTATATTTTACGACGCAAAGTGGTACGCCAATGAAGTCATCTCTTTTCGAAAGACAAGAATATATCACTTAAAAAACCAAGGAACCCAGGAAAATTTGTCTACATCAATGATGCAAATAACCCGGGCGAGTGGTTCATCGATGCAGGCGAGCTTTTTAATATAACTGTTATTTATTTCAAACAGTAAAGACTAGGATATGGGCTAGTAGCTTTTTTCTTGGGCTAGTAAAATTTTGTTGCTTATTTGCATGCCTGATCTACATGTTATTTTAAAAAAATGGAATAATTAATTGCTACTAATGGAACATGATTATAAATCGATCAACCACGTCTTTCGCAAGTGATGTGCAAAATGTAATTATTGGACATATTAGAAAAAATGTTTTGACGTCAATGTTAATCAAATTTATGTTAAAAGTCATAAAATTCCAAATTATAATTCAATATGTTTAGTGTAGTGTGTAGTGATATTTAAGTGATGTGAATTAAAATATAAAAAGAAAAGTTTCAAGTATTATTTCTAAATCATGTAATTACACAATATAATATGATAGTATAAATTTATATATTAAAACATGACAATATAATAATTGACTTGCTCTTTCCACTTCATCATATTTATATTAGTGTTTATATAACTTAACAATATTTATGTTATTGAGTTGTAATCGTATATTGCCCAAACGTCCTGACTCGAACTCTGCGCTCCGAAACATTTAGTCCAACATTTATTTAGTCGGGCTTGTTGTATTTCCAAACCAACGCTGAGACTAACTAACTATTATGTAAGTGACCTAACCTTCATAAGGACATATGAGACAGAACCCAGTAAAGTTATATAGGATTTTTTAGGAATCAACTGATATATAGACATAAACAACCTAGAAAGACATTTCTATGTGAAATGGAGTAGCTAAATTTCATATATTTTCTTAGCAGGCTTTTAATCACTTACAGGAATACATCTTGTTCCAAAGAAGAAACACTATTTAAAGCTCGAAGCAATGTGTCAGTGCATGGAATCATCAATGGATGAATTTGCTTTTTTTCTTCCTCTTTTAATGAGACGAAGACGAGAAGGTGGCCTGTACAGTAAATGATGGACACCCACACTCACGGAATTAATTGACTTACCCTCCTAATGAGAACTGTACCTGCAAAGTTTGGCAACGGTGTAGCAGATCTTGGTATCCTGACATAACCCACGCGAGTAACGCATTATATGTATGTTTCCTTTGGGTTTATTCTCACATACATTAACCTGATATGAGATTTATTGTATCGATAATTTAAGTTCATTTACAAAGTGGTGAATCCTCCATTTCAAAGGGTGATGAGACAATTGGGTAGAAATTCTTCCAAAAGCATGTCATTGAAATCAGCGGAACAAAAACAGCGTCGTCAGGATGTTTCAATCGAGTGTTTGGCGATGTTACACAACAATAAAGAAGACTTTTCGTGTCAATTCATAACCATGGATATAAAACAGTGTTGCCGAACCACGTAGTCTTATTTTCCGGATCCAACGGTACGACCTACTTACCCACTTCGAAGGATGAGCGAAAAAAACATCTCCAAAGAGAGGAACGGCGCTTTGGATCAGTGCCACTTCAATGGCAATCAACACTTTCCATTATGACTGACCAGTTTCAAATTTCCGATACGTCGTCGTATCAGCGAATTTGCCAAATTCCTCTCTTGACCCATTTCACTACGTGCATCTCTCCCACTAAACACAGATGAATTCTGGAGCTTGAATGCGTTGCCAGCGCCACCTACAAAAAGCCCTGCGCTACTCGATTGTACTCCGAACTGGACCAAATACAGTGTTGTCGCACTATTTCGTAGGACGTTTTACGTAATTTGCCATCTGATCCTCTAATTGCTTTGAGCAGTATAAATGTTATATCTACGCTTAACTTCAACATAGTTCCACTGATCTGGATGTAACAATAGTCTTTGAAGCTAGACCATGAAAGACTTCAACACGTATAGTGTGAAAAACGTAATTAACCGATTTTAATATGCATATGCTCACACGTAACTTCGATATGGGTGCAGCGATTTTGATAATTCTTTTCTATTGGAAAGAATTCTTTCCTGGTGGTTCCATATAAATTTCGTTAGGATCAATAGTCTTCGTAACTAAACCATGAAATTCTTTAACGGCTAACAATGTTATATAAATTTCGTTACGATCAAGTGATAGTCTTCGTAGCTAGACCATGAAATTCTTTAACGGCTAACACTGTTAATACCGTAATTGGCTGACTTCATTGCGTGAATGTTTACTCATAACTTCAACGTAGACATATTGATTTTGATCACTCTTTTATAGTTTCAAAGAGTATTGTTTCTTGCAGGTTCTGTAAAAAGTTTATCATGCTCTAACGAAAGTCTTTGAAGTTAAACTATGAAACTCCTAGAAACAGATGATAGTGTTAATATAATGTGTACGTTCGTGTATTATTCCGTAAGCGATTTATAATATATGGTGACGAATGTTTCGTAAGCTGACCCATTTTATAGGACGTTAGTGACATACCTTTAGTTTATGTATATAACTTAACTACTTGGGATAACGAGAACCTGGAAAAAGTAAATAATAAACTTTGGAGAAAAATAACGGGTTTTGAGAACGCACTAGAAAGCAGAAAATAATAACTAGAGAAAACGATTTTAACCGACTTAAACAAAAGCGCTAGAAAGAAAATATTGAAAGCGCTAAAAAGCGGAAAATAATAATCGCTTTAAAGCAAAAAAAGATAATACATTAGCATTATTCATAAAATATTTTTAAGTCTGTGCCAAGACAAATGAATTAATACCTAACATAAAATTAGCTTGAATGACAATTTTATGAGGTAATCACATTACCTATCAATTTCTCAATAGCAAAATATTTATAGTATGTGTCTATTTGATTATGTTAAATGGTTGTTATTTATATTGTATAAATAGTCATTACTTAGATGTCTAATCTATTTTCTGTTCTTGTCTTTTCAGGTAAGTTCTTCCATATCTGGGAATAACTATGTATTATACTTAGAGGTCTACGATACGTGAGTATTCTTAGAATTAATATATATTCTTTATTTCATCTTGTAGATTAAAATTACTTAAACCATCTCTAATGTGCGTTTATAAACTTAATACTTCTTAATACTATAAATTATTTATTTTCAAATTTTTGAATTTTGTATTCCCTAAATATTGACTATTTTAATAGGACCCTTAGTAACATGCACGCATTATAAACGACCAAATGTTGAGCTCTTTCATTATTTGTATTCTCTTCCCAGTATCAATTCTAGGTTTATTTCTTGATCTACGTGATCTGAAGACTTTTAATGGAAATAAATAACTCTGTCTAGCGTTGGTTGGGAAATGTCTTTGGCGCTCTATTATTCCTTTCTGCTTAAAAAAATATCTCTACGATATCTAATTAGAATTTTCATAAAAAAAATTTACATTATTATAAATACTAACTTTTGTTTCTCTAGAGTTTCAATTAATGGATAACTAAATATTAATCTTTATCTTATATTTTCCACAATGTTACAGTTTGATTTTGAATATTGAAATAGGGTGGCATTTTCTCAGAAATAGTTGCATGTCGGTGTTGTTTTGGAACACCTTGTATAAATTGTTGTATAAAGCTTTTAGGGATATTTCTCTAAGTCTTTGATCCTTCTGAAATCTTTCAGCGTAGGTTATGAATATTCTCCTTAGGACTATGATGTTGCCTTTGGGTAGAAAGGATGTTTGTCTTTACCCACAGCGTCCTCAGACGGAATAGGTTATATTCTGTAACTCATAGCAGCTCCGGGAGCATGTATTCAAAATATTATACTCTGTAGCTCATAGCAGCTCTGGGAGTATTTCCGTAGCCCATGGCGTCCTCATGAGTAGGTTTTGTAGGTGAATGATCAGCACTGGCACTGATAACTTCTTAATCCCGTCGACCGCTTTTATAGCCGTCCCTTTGGAGGGAGGACCTGTGCAGAGATTGTAACACATGATGTCGCTAATTATGTGGTAAACATAAATGGCCCAGAGTTGCGCCGCATGGTGAAGAAAATTGTCTAGAGCTACAATTTTCATTTCATTCCAATAGAAGTATTCTTGTATATTTTAGCAGTACAGTAATTAGAACAGGTGCAGCAGTGTTAATCGTTAACGCCTCTAGTGTCAATTAAGAGGGCTACATTCTATTCCCAGTGAAGACGGGAAGTTCTTCGTTCCAATGCAGCTCTCTCCTAGCCTCTTTAAAATGTGTACTTGAAATCTTGGGAAAATATGAGGCCAGAGTGTGGCAGTGATTTCATCTCCTCTATACAAAACAGGAACGGAGTCTCTACTTCCACACACAACCCTTGTTCCGTCATAGGCTGTCCCAAATATAAATGAGGGTGATCTCTACTTATCTCTATTAGTAGAGATACTACTAATAGAGTATACTACTAATCTTTACTAGTGCAGTAACTTAAACATATTTCATTCAAACCTTTCGTCAATAATTAAGTTAGAATTGAATGCATACATGAACTATGAGGAGAAAATAGGAAAACAACCAATGGGCAGGTTCAGTGCATAAGCGAACCAAGTTCAGTTTTTAGGTCGTTTTTAAGATATTAAAGATTTCTTTTCAAAGCTTTAAGAGAGTCAAGTTCAGATATCGTAAATGGCTCTTATAATGTAAAGCAGAGTGTTCACTTTTTTATGTATATAAGCCTACCATACCAACTCTATGTATCTTTTCCTCACAATTTTGGTAATTGGATTTGGTTTCCTTCTGCTCTGAATGCTTCATGGATCCTGTATAGAATGGTACTGCCAAATGAAATTATCTCAAAATCATCCTTCAGAATGCACATTTATAATGTACTTATTCCCTATAGTATTTTTCGAGATACATTTCGATTGTGTGCTTTTACTCCAGAGGGGGTCAAAGTTGATGAGAGGGATTTTTCGAGGGAATTTACCGACACTATCCCAGTTTTTCCTGTTCAAGTACGTTAGAGGCTCAATACATAGCACCTATGGAAAGCTTGTTTCATGCTAAAGAGAATGAACTATAAACCATGACTTTCCAATGAACAAAGGTGATGCAGTAGCTGTTTCACTACGAGTTTACGATTTTCTTTATACTAACAGGGTTAATAGACCCCAGGGACTTACTCCGTTGTCCATGGCACCTATTTTTTGTGTATGAACATATCTTTGTTATGTTTATCGAATGGACTAGGTTTGATTCGGATGTCCGGATGGCACGTTCATGTCCATTCCTTGTCAGTGTTTACCACCACCATCAAGAAAGGTGCGAGCCCTCTAAATCATGTTGAATACCACTTTGAGTTACAGTCGATTAACGTTATCGCTCTTGTAATATTCCGTTTCAAATCTACTGCAGTACGTGTACTTAAGCGGTATAAACATCCTCTGAGCACTGTCGAAAAGAGAAAGTCCAATGGTAATAAATAGGGTAATCAGGTGGATCGTAAGAGTGGTCATCAAACTCTTTTCCAAGAAACTGCATTGTTTAACAAAACATGTGACATCTTGATCTGTATTATTAAATGCAGTAACAACGTTTATCTGCTTCAAAAAGTGTAACAAACTCCGAAGTTACATCTTAATCAACTGCATGACAACTGTCATACACTCTTCATGACATACAACTTTCATGACAACTTTCATGTGATGTAAAAAAAAATCCTTTACGGTGTGTAAAACAATTGTAACTGATAACAACAATAATGAATGTATTGAGAATTACGAAGAGTGTAAAGCAAGTTGCGGAGAAAGCAATAATGAAAGAACAATCTGCATAGACGTGGTGAACCGGAATTTTCTAGTTATTCGTGGCTCACTCTGCATAGTTAATTCCTACTTTTCCGTGTTGCAGCTATTAATAATTTGTCATCTCTATCACACGCGTCAACCAACAAGAAGTGACTCATTAAACACTTTAGTTCTGTATTCTATTGTTCATTATTACAAGTATAAGACTCTGAAAAAAATAAAATAAAGTACTGTAATGTATAGTAAAGAAACGTACACGGATTTTCACTCACCATTTTTATCATAAAAGATTCTATACAGTACTGTATATACACTGGATTACAACTAAGTAATGTCTTTAATAATCTGTCATTTATAAGTTTGATCTCCTACCCAAAGCAGCGCGAAGGCTTTAGGATTGTTAGTTAGGAACCTCTTGCCCTATGCTGTGCAAAGGTGGGATAGTCTGCTCAGTGCAGCGCGTAGATGAGTTAGGGACCTTTTGCCAGAACCAGCGCAGAGGTGGAATAGTGTCTCCTGCAGTACAGCGCGGAGATGGGTTAGGAACTTCTTCCCCGAAGTAAAGCAGAGGTAAGGTTAGGGAGTATCTCCTGTCAGAGCAGCTTGAAGAGATAGGTAGAATGTGATCAGTTGGTGACTGATGCCTTCTGCCTCTATGCGTCCTGTTTTATGGACGCTCTCTATGCGGCCTCTATGCGTTCCTTTGGAGGCGGAACCTGCAGATGGAATGAAGGGGTCCTTTTTGTGTGTCCTCCTCGTAATTCTTTGAAGATAGCATTCGTCGATTACTTGCTGGTACTTCTGCTGCAACATGTAGTATTGTTTATTAATGGGTTATTGTGAAGAAAATTAACATTAACCAAAACAGCCATATACACATTGAAATGTTTAGGACAACGCTACTAATAATTATAGCTTAATGTTCCTTTTCAGCTGAGAGACAATATATGCTAATTAAGCAAGATCTCTCGCGCACCAAATGCATTAGATTCTGAGGAGTAATATTAATAAGCACCCGAAATGACCGTTCTTCGCAGGAAGAAAATAGGTTTTGGGGTAGTATTTGAACCCCTCGCCTCTTTGGAGAAGTATTTCGATGCAAGTGTAAAGACAAACGTCCGTAATGTCACCCCTTCCCACTTCCACCCGGGGCCATTCCCACTCCTCATTCCGATGGGACTGAGCGCTTAAATGCCAGCGGGGGTACCTCTATTCATCTCGGAGATCACAAAACTATGGATTAGACACTAATATTCGTCGTTTTCAATTTGTTTTACTTACCACATTCTGCCCACCTTCATGCTGAAAGTAATATAATAAGATCCTCAGCAGGCTTAACATTGTTAATCATACCAAGTATCATTTTAATTGATTCGGTAGTTATTGCGGGATCAGGTCAAATCAAACTCACCATAGCTTTTACATATACAGATTTCTTATTAAATGCTGAAATTTAATCTTGTAAACCAGTGGTTCCAAACCTGGATTCGCACTCCTGGCGAGACATGAAGAGCAAGCAAGGAGCTCTCACACAAAAGTAAACTGAGAAATTATGAATAATGCAACATTTGTAATTACCACTTACAATTTATCTTTAAACAACTTAATAGATTCTACATACATATTTAACATTTTTCCTTTGTCATGCAAAGGACTCTGTGTGCGAAGTATGCATGCTAGAAGAAGAGCGGAGACAGGTAAGCAAGGTTGGCAACACTGACAATTAACACACTGTTCTGGTTTACGAATGGTAACTTATTTTTCCTCTTTTGGAAGTCACTTTAATAATAGAGTATCCTCGTTGGTATTATGCATCCCACATAAATGTTATGTAATGTGTGTTGCATCGAAATTGCTGTCGAAAACAATGTTTACGAAATTACAAAAAACATTCTCTAAAATCCTTTGCATCACATGTGATCCTAGATAAACACGTACTGTAGAAGGTCAGGATAAAAGCATGGGTTATTTGAGCTACCTAAAGCCAAAGAAACCAACGCAGCTAGATTTTTGTGCTGAGAAATCATTCTCCCATATGGAAACAGTTGCAACGTAACACAAACTGCTGCCGAAAACAAACGTTATGCCTAAAAATGGGCTACTTTTATTTCATACCCACATAAAACAGGAAATTAGATAACTATTTTCAATTATCATTTAAGCTGTCTGAAACCAGGGTACATTTTAATTTCTGCTGTTTTATGAGTTTAAGCATGAAATAATTTGTGTGTTGTGTATTCCACTTCTAACCATATGCCACGTCAAACTAAGTGTATAAATTGACCCAACAGTTACGTGAAGTCAATTTCCCAAAGACAATAGTTGGTGTTAAGTTGCCACTCTTTCTATAGGAACCATTTTCCCGTAATTCGGTCTGGCAGGCTTCAGAGAGTTCATTTAGTTTCTCTCTTCGCTATGATCTCCACAACTTCTTAATTTCAGAGAATAATTTGAAGACACTAAAAATTGTTATTGTTAAGTATTCTGGCTTTGGGCAGGTTGTGGGACTAATGAGTTTATTATTATTATTATGAATTTTAGATTTGGCCCTGGAAATGTTGCTTGAACGTTTCCTGATCTTCAGCTTCTTCTTTTAACTCCCAATATTTTCTTCTATTTTTCAAATCATCGATCAATTGTGTTATTTTTCTTCCTGTATTCATTTTCCTTCCATCTTAGGTACGAAGAATACAATTTCTTTGCAAGATGTCCAATCCAATTCGCCCTCCTACGAAGGATGCCGGCTCAAAGTGTCCTTTTCTCTCCTACTCGTTTTAAAACATCTTCGTTTGTTGCTCTTTCTGTCCATTTTATTTTCTCCATCTTCTTCCAACACTACAGTTCGAAGCTCTCTAAATATTTCTTCTCTAACTTACATAATTTCCAAATCTCTGAACAATACAGTTCAATGCTCCATGTATAGCAGTTGACCATCTTCTTCCTAAGTCCAATATTGAGTCTGAAAGATAAGAGTGTATCTGTTGTTGTTTAATGTATCTTTGGCTATGTCTTTTCTTGACCTAATGCCTCTGGTGCAGTAAGCGTCTCTCGTCAAAATACTTCCCAGATACTTGATATGATCGACCTCTTCAGGTTCTCTTTGTTCTACTCTGATTTGTAAGGGCGAGTTTCTACAGGATATTCTCATGACTTTCGATTGTTCCATGTTGATTTCCATTCCATGTAGTTTCCCAGTGTCAACTGTTTTGTCAATCATCTCCTCTAGTTATTCGGTTCTAGTTATAATAACCGTACACAACTGAATATTTAATGATGGAAGCATTAATGGGAATTGGGGACAGAAAAAAATATAAACCATTTATAAAATGTGCCAGTTGATGTTGTGAACAAATTCGTATTGAAAACACTAACAGTTCTTTCGAGATATTTTCTTGAAATAATAAGAAGAAACAACTGAGTGCCGTTTCATAGTGTAAAACTACGAGAGACTTCTAAAACTATGCAACTTCAATACGGAATCTGGAAGTAATACATATATAAGCTCCTGCTGCTGTAGAGAATTAAGATCGAAGATAGAACCTGATCTTCGGACCCTGAATCCATGTATTACTTCCATTGGCTAAAGGAATGATATGATTAATGGAATTGAGTGCTTATAAATTAATGGTGAAATAATAATGTAGAAGGAAACAAGAAGGTGGGAACGAAGCGACATCTCCTAGAAAACCTACGCAAACGATGTTTCCCAATTCAAAATCGCATGGTTGGAGATCGAATCACATATTCCTCATTTCAGATGTGAGAGGCCTACCACTGAGCTATAGCGCCCCCAGCGCTATACTTATTTTAAAAACATTAGCTTTGTCACTTTAGGATTTGTTTTTGAAGTTGTATAAGTTTGTACTATTGGTTTCTTAACTGCTTATTTTTAATATAGAATCTTTCAAAACATTTATACCGTCAATAACAAAGTAATTTTAATACCTTATGATTCGGAAACTCACAAACTACTATAAGAATAACTATACCTAGGTATCAATTGATGTTTATTCAATAAGATCATAGCTTCTTAAGTCTATTAAAGTAAGTATTCTCTCACAAATTCATTATAAAGTAACGATGTTCGAGTGTTGTTTTAATAGCAAAAGTTAACAAACGAAGCTAAGTTCATGGTTAGTCGAAGTTCGCAGAGCTCTTATAATGGAAGTATCCAAAGTGCTCATAACTTGAGTTAAATCTGGCAGAAGCAGATTTTGAGTGGCTGTTTGCGTGAGATTAGAGGGAGGCATTCACCAAGATCGATGAAGGGAAGAAAGTGGGTGAGAGGAATATTGGTTGACGTGACGTGTGTGCAAAATACACATTTTGCCTAATAGCCACTTACGCGCACAGCGACCGTAGCAAATAGAGTAGAGGACAGGTAAAAATTCACATTTGGAAATGTGATTTCTGGATTGCTTTAAAATCTTGGCTATTTTCTTTCAAGTAAATTCTATACCACTCGGTAGCTTATTGACAACGTGTTCATCTTGCAGGTCAAACATTTTCCTTTCAATTCCAGGATATGTGTCTTGTAATGGAGAATAACGTTTTCGTGGTCTTCTGAAGGGTTTTACATCTTCATTCCATTAGTACTTCCATAATTAATTATTTAGGAATAACTAGCGTCAATTACCTGCTTCGCTGGGTTAAAGTAAGAAAAAAATTACTAATATGTTCCGTTAGTCAGTTACTTTTTACTATTACTGAAGCGTTCTCTGGTAGACGATTGCTTTGTAAATAAGACTATCGTGAGCTGAATTTGGATTTAAACGGCATCGGAAGTGTCACTGTTCGTTTCAGCCACCCCGAAAACTATGGATTCAACACTAATATTGGTAATTTACGATCATATATATATATATATATATATATATATATATATATATATATATATATATATATATATATGATCTGGGGGAAAATAATAACCCTCAAAATCGTGAAAAATGAGAGAAACAGCCTATGCTTCTTGACGCCGGTGGATCTGTTATCCTTCGAAGAATTTCCGAGTTTGGTCAATAGGTGACGGAAATATGGCCAATTCCTTACAAGTTTCTCAATAGTATGACTATACGTTCCCAATCATTCAAAGTCTTGTATCTCAAAATCATGTCAGTGTGGGATATCATTATTTTACCCCTCACATAAGTTGCAGCGTCAAAGTGAAATTATTAAAAAAAAAAAAAAAAAAAAAAAAAAAAAAAAAAAAAAAAACGAGGCTCGAACGTCTTCTATGCTGAAAATTTGATCAAGATCGATTGGATGGTTAAGTCACAAATATAGCTACTTTCATTTTTATTTATACAGAAGATATATAGGTCGGATAATTTGCTTATTGAGAATTTGGGTATCTTTCGTTGGATTTCCGGAATTGTAGAATTGAAATTATTATTTACTGAGAGTTAGGGGAAACTTTACGTCTGTACACTAAATGTGTGTATGTATTTGTCATTAGCGGGAGGAAAAATAAAATTATCAGTTTTGATCATTCTGTTATTTATACACGGTGAGTTTTTTTTTTCAAACTTGACACTGGAAAATATCTGGAGAAATAAGCATTGGACAAATCATTATCTATATTATAAAAGAGAACGTACAAATCCTTTGTTCCCTCATCACGCTAATACGGCTGAACCAATTTCTTTTATTTTTGGGGGGTTATTAGGATTTGGACCCTAGATGGTTTTTATCATATCGCTTTAATTTTTAATTACCAGTGTCTTGAGATAATTGACCATTCAAGTGTCCATAACGTACAAATCCTTTGTTAGTTCATCATAGGTATAAAAATAAACGTATTTATATGCAACCCGCATGACCGTGTCACTCGGCGGGTTAACATAAATGACAGGCGCTATAATGTTAACATTTACTGCAATTTGAAAGCGAAAAAGTAAAAATTATCTAAGTAACAAAGTTTATTGCGTTCCGGGGTGACCGCAGCGAAGCGGGGTGAACGCTGCTAGTCCAATATAAAATAATTAATATTTTGAAGAAGGAAATTCATTTTTGGTGCGGTGAGTAAGAACTTTAGAAACTTAAATACGACAGCTATTTTTTACTGCAAATTTGAATTCTACGGGTAAAAATAAGCAAATTTCATTCGAAACTTTTTTTTTAAATTCACGCTAGATGGCGCTATGATCTGTAGCAATTAGTTCCACTAAAGTGTTTTGAATTGGAAGCACTCCCATTTCTTTCGGGATACTCCCGTCTCTTCCTACATTTTCATTCCACCAACTCTTCCATCCTCATTTACTTCCCTTAATCATCTGTTTCCTTTAGTCATGGGACGTTAAATTGAAAGTTTTTATTTTTATTATTCAGCTATTTCGATTCAAATCATGGATCTTGTAAAATAATTACTCCCTTTAAGAAAATAATTTGTTTATTGGCTGGTCGCTTTTTTCTAGTTCCAATGGGTGCTGTAGAATTAATGCTCGATATCAGTGATTGCCAAATGTTGGTGACCTCCAGGTCTGATCGGACCTAAAATATAAATGAAGAAATTGAATGATTACTTACTTTCTTTCAACTCCGACGTAACAAGAAGAGTGTAGGTGGCCATCATACGCTGTACACGAATGGAGACTACATATTTTCTCTCTCTCTCTCTCTTTCTTTTAGAAAAATGCAAATGTTATGGAATGACTTTAATATATATATATATATATATATATATATATATATATATATATATATATATATATATATATATATATATATATATATATACTTGGAACATATATTTCTCAAATGTTCGAAGCGTAAGCTCTAAGAGCCTATCAGGTTTGCCATAAAGACCAGACTGTGTAACGTGATCAGTTCAGAAGTCCTCTGTGCTAAATCGAGTCTAAAGATTCTAAATCACGATGATCTGATATTTCAAGCACATAACCTCCGCGCGGGGCATCCTAGGCAATTCGAAGATACATATACTTTATCATTATTGTTGATTGACTATGTTGCACAAATTTTAGGAAAATTTTTGTTTTGAATGTAGAATCTACATAGTTTGTACTACACATAATTTGATTTTCAGCCATCTCCCTTTTTAGTTTTTTTTTATTTGTTTTCATTGATTTTCCATTGACAATAATGTTAATGTTTCGTGCTTTTTTTGACTATGTTCCATTAAACTTTAGGACAATTTCCTTTCTGAATGTAGAATCTATATAGTCTCTTCTATTGTCTGAGCTGATTTTCAGCCACCTCCCTATTTTGGTTTTTGAAATAAGTGGAGGCATTATTTGTTTTCATAGATTTTCCATTGACATTAATGTTAATGTTTTGTGCTTTTGGACTATGTTCCATCCATTTTAGGACAATTTGTTTCGAAACATAGTATTTACATAGTCTCTTCTGTATATAACCTGAGTTTCAGCCATTTCCCTTTTCTGCTTTTTGAGATATGTGAAGGAATTATTTGTTTTTCATAGATTTTCTATTAATATTAATGTTAATGCTTCGTGTCTTTTTTTTTTTTAGTATGTTCCATCCATTTTATGACAATTTGCTTTTTGAATATAGTCTTCTACATTTAAGCTGAATTTCATCCATCTCTCCCAAAGTCTGTTTACATCATTGAAACCGGATAGGAACTTAGCCTAAACGTATAAGCTAAGAATATATTATATATATAACTTAAAATACAACAAAGACAAAAAATGTGTGACGTAGGCACTCTCAGGGAACGTTCACAACATGGGAGACAATGAAAATGGAAATAGCACCCAAACATGATTCTTATTTAATAGTGGCACGTAGTGCATTATATAATAAATAAGTTGTCATGTGTCTAAATAATAAGAGTAGAAAATTTACCAGAAATTTTTATTGCCTTTTTACATCATTTTAACGTCATTTGATTGGGTATATTTACTTATGTTGTATTTGTCTATTACATCTATAAGCTTTATTCGTGGTTATCTCTTGAAAAGGAATAATATACCTTCTATCTGTATAATCTTATCTTGTTTAACGGATGGTTGAATTTATAACGGAAGTGTTGCTCACTATACAAATAACGATAGTAAATGCAAAATCTACAGCAGTAGTGTCTTTTAAAGGATTTATCGATACGATTGAAAGTATTGAACGTGATCAGATGATTCACATAAAATCTCCAGTGCTCATAAATCATAAACCGTTGAAGATAAAATGATGCAAAAAAAAATGAGATAGTAACATGTCAGAAGGTGTATCGAATGAATGACTCTCGTTTCCCCACAGTACTTTCCATCTTGAGGTCCCGGTAGTTACTGGTAAATTTCAAGTAGCAAAGTATATAATAATGTGCGTCATTGTAAACATAGCGGGAAAACAAACAACTTTTGTAAGAAGAAGAATTTTCATGTAAAGCGATGTTTACGATTAGACCAAGGATGTTATAAAATAGAGGATCTGCCCATAAAACAAAATCGTGAAGCCATACATCACAATTTTGCGACACCTGCTCCGCCCGCTCCACGCCACTAAAATCGCAAGGTTTTGAGCCAACAATCATGGCGGAAACGAAAGTAGCCAATCAGACGTGCCGCCTCAGACGATGCTCGGTTGTTTTCTGGCTTCATTGAGTTCATATAATTAACATACGTATGGGCAGATCCTCTATTTTATAACATCCTTGATATGGACCCCATTTAACTGAGAGTTGTATTTGATTAAATAACAGTTGACAGTGAAATGGTGGCTATTTCGTAAAAGGTGTCTTGTATGAAAAACTGTTTCCTACAAAATTGCTTTTTCATGATCTTTTAATGATACAATCAACTTAGATACCTTACGTTTAAAATCTTTGGATGGTCTCTTTAGCTACATGATACTGAGGTTGTGGGGGAAACAAAGCGTTCCATTGTCCTGTCTGTCATTCTTTTATATCCAGGATTTTGATTTCTAATCATTGGGCGTTTTATTTGAATATACATATTGTGACCGTTTCATAAACTCTGCAATAGATGAGAACTTTTTTTTTCAACAAAAGCTGCTAGTTTCTCCATGATCTTGTCAATGAAGTAAAGATTGACATTCTCACATATTTAATATTTTCGGGGAAACCCCCTGTCCCTTATGATAACAGCCTCCGTGAGACAAGTGAAGGGATACGTTAGCTTGGCCCACTGACATTTTCCTATCTATAGCGCGTCTCACTCTTAGATTGCAGTACAGAGTAAATGGAGCGCACTGTTGCCACATTTCTTCCTCCGTATGTTTTCTTCTGAAGAAAGAACAAGAAAGACTGAAACAGTGCCTGACTCTATAAATAAAGCCTTTCTCAAATTCATATATTTTCATCGCTTTTGCCATTCCATTTGCGCAAATTCATTTGGAACGTCGAATTGGAGGGTACGAAACAACAGTCTAATAATTGTGTATTAGGTAGGGGTTTCCCTTTATGATGGTTTATAAATCGTTGCACCAAAAGTTTAATGGAAGCAATACGAAATCGAGAAAATATATGAAACGAATAGAAAACATATGATTGAAATAAATGGCAGGCTAAACTGTTTCACACAGAAATTTCCCGTACCGACTGTGCGGCAAGCTAAGAAATAGCAATGGATAAGATACTGCTACTGAACCTGGATACGAGTATTGAAATAGAGGTAATCGTAATATGTGACGAGAAAACATGACATACGAAAACGCTCATTCGTCTGTGAACGGAAAATATCCCCAAAACTAATTTCGTTTGTCAAACAAAGGTTACATTGTAAAGTATATTGTGAAGGTGGCTGCTTCCCGCTTCCGATGGTTTAGATCTGATTTTACCCCGCGGAACAACAGTGTGCTATTTAACAAATACCAGGAGGTCTGAATGGAACATTGTACTATAATAGAAATTATAAATGCATTTGCGAATATTAAAGAAAGATTTGTAAATTTAAAATTTAAAAAAAGAAGAAAAGAACGCATGCTAAATACCTTTCAATCACTTCCGCTGCTTCCGCTTAAAGGTGAAATCCCTTCAATGTATTCAGTCTGTAGTTGAAAACCCGAAGAGCATGTTTGGAATAAACCCGAAATGTAAACGTGAAATAAAAGCAAGGATTAGAATAGCGAAATAAGCCTTTAGGTGGAAAGGAAGTGTTTTGTGCGACCTTGAATAGAGTTGAGAAAAAAGGACTCATAAAATGTTTCGTGTGGAGTATTGTACTGTAAGGGACAGAAACATTGTCATTATCCAAAAAGTGATTTAAAACGACTCGAAGCTTTCGCAATGTGAGTGTGGAGGAGAATGGAGAGAATTAGCTGGGTCGAACGAAAAAAGAATAAGAGAGTATTAGAAATGGTGGGGATCAAAAGAACAATTTTAGATATAGTTAAGAAAAGGAAGAGAAACTGATTGGGACATTGGCTAAGAAGGAATTGTATCATGAGGATCGTGCTAGAGGGTATGGTGACAAGTAAAAGAGGGAGGGGACAAAGGAAACTACAATTACTGGAAGATATCAAAATATAAAAATCACACGTGAAGACGAAGAGGTTAACGTAAGACCGTGAATCATGGATGCTTCTCAGTGGCAGCAAGTAACCTGCCAAAAATGGCAGAACACCTATGATGATAATGATGAAGATGATGACAAAATGTAATGGTGAATAGACACTGAACCTCCTTGGTTTCTATACTCATTTCTGACTCCTCAGACTCACAATGTCAGTCTGGAAACAGAAGAAGAATGAAAAGAAACCCTATTATATCTGTTCTTAACAAAAACACAAGTTGTAACTTTAAATCACGTATAGTGACATCCAACAAGTTACAGATCGTTGGACGAAGAAACACAACCAAACAGAATTATCAAATCCTCCGAAAATACATTGTGTTTCTTTCATACTTCCTAAAGAAACATCGGGGAAAATAACAAAGAGCCTTTTCATTCTGCTTTGTAAATTCATGAAGTTATTTGTTGCTAATGTTTTTCTCATCTTCATCTGTGTATTCAAAGTAAATAAAGAAGTGGAATTACAAACGAAACCAACTTTTGTCAAAATTGTCAGCATTCGAAACAACATTAGAGACCACGTGTGAACTGTAGATGAATCAATTACAAAAACAAATAACTTTTTATCACTAGGAGTCAGGAGTTTTATTATTAACAGATATTGGTCTGCTTTTTCCCCCTTCCATAGATATTGATCTGAAGAAACAGTTTGTTTTGTTTGAGTACCAACTGCGTTTTTGTGATTGATGTTATTGCTAACTGAATTACCATCCTGATTCATGTGTTTACTGTACTTACTATTCATTCGCGGTTGAAATTTGTCTTTCGTGGAAGACAGAAAATACGAACTTTACGCTACCGATGTCTGAATGTCAGTTATATATATATACTATATGTGTGTGTGTAACTCAAGGGAAAGGATTGACGTAAGTGGAATATAAGATTGAGTGGAGTTGACGCAATGTTTCTCGTATGTATGGTCCAGGATTCGATTTTGCGATCATGCTTCCGTTAAGCAGTAGATTATTGTTCTCGCATAGTATCAAGTGTGAATACTCATCGGTATAGCACAACACTTTACATCAGTAACTTTAAAACAAACATTGGAAGGAAAATAGCATTAGCAAGATTTGTCACTGCCTTTCTTCTGGTCAGATGCGCGCGCTTTGGAAAGTTGACTCTTAACACTAAACGTCATGATATCGACCTGCAATTTGTTTTAAAAATAACTACAATCCTTTCTCAATATTTTTCTCGCTTTGCAACCCCATCTAAGCTGAAAAATAAAAAAGTTTCTCACTAGTCAACTTTTTTGATATTGCACTGCAATAGTATATGCACTTACTCTTACATTTTATTTTTTTTATTTTAAAATTCAAAAAGATTTTTTGAATGCCAACTTTTCCAACATTGGCACCAAATATGGTGTTAATAGCTGTATAAGTTTCAACATTGTATCTCTTATTGTTCCGAACTTACGACGTGATATATTTAACGAGCCGTTAGAATTTGCCATTAGCAAGATTTCACTCTTTCAAATTATTTCATTACTTGAAAATTCTTCTTGATATGAGGAAAACACATTATTTGATAGAGAATACAATGTTCTACAAAAATTTATCCAAATCTAGTAAATAAAACAATTTCTAAAATACAGGCTAAGTTTGGCAACAACGGGCATAAGGAAAAGCATTGCCATTTACTCCTGTACTGCAATCTAAGGGTGAGACGCTCTATAGTTTAAGTTTCATCTGCTCAGCTTAAATCGTTTACGATTTACAAACTGGACATATTATCTTAAACACCCGGTATATGGAACTATTATAGTTTATATGACATATGATTCAATACTCCCTGGTGGACAAACACCGTGTGCGAGGGTTTTCTCGGGGTTCTCCCGTTTCCTCCCACTTTCTTCATTCCACCATTTCATTCATTACTCATTATCACCGTCTCCTTTAGCCTAACCGGCATAACCGTGGGACGTAAAACTCAAAATTTCATTTTTTTTCAATACTCCCTATTCATGAATCATGAAAGAACTGACAAAAACAATAAATTAAACGAACATAACAGTGTGTAGTGTGTGCTATACACAACCATCACACAACTGTATATATGTAAACGTTACATGTAAACATTCTGTATACACTATGGCGCTAAATTCGTTGTACAAAAGCAGAGGGGTGATTCCTGGGAGCAAAACAAACAAAAACGTTCTAATGAACATAGGGCCAAAATCGCGTCGTTTATGTGTTATAAGCTACCGAAAGCGTGGGAAAACAAACTTTAGAGTTAAATATTGCACAAACTACTGAGTGTAGACATAATGCGGCAGTATATCATCAAAGGATCGTAACCTGCTCTATCCAAATTTGCAATTTTCAGACTTGTATAATGGCGGCGCAAGGGATTTCCCAAAGGACGTTAGGGATTCCCGGACATTTTATGACGTAATTTGAGTTGACAAAAGCATGTAAAAGACGTCTCACTAGCTAGAAATAATACCACAGGGCAGCTCAATACACATACACGCATAAAAAAGATGGTGGATGAGGTAGTAATAACTGTACGTGGTTGAATACCTCCTCAAAAAGTAGATACTAGTAAAGACGTTGTACAAGATTTTACTGGAAACATTACGTCGCTACAATGTAAAAATACGTACGCACAACACAAGCCGATAGGTAACAGAAAATAAAGAAATTTAGACTGTTAATCTGGTCGTATTAATGATATCCGAATGCTTTTCATGACGATCTGTTACTACTTCTACTGTCGTTTAGTTTATTTGTGTTTTGTAACGTACATACTCGTCTGTCATTCTCTCCAGCAACTTTGCAAGAAACAACGGAACTACAGCAACTTGATATTTGTTTGGTTCTTTTGCTATCCCTTTTAATTTGTCTGTTGCACAGTGCGAGCGCTGGAGTCATTACACGTGAGTGAATGAGTTGGTTTGTTCGTCGCGAGCGGAAGAACGGAGATCGACACTACGGACAGTTGAATGAATCCTTTGAGGGCCAGTTCTGCTCGTGTGTATCATGAACCGTTTCATAAAAGAAAAAACTATGTATACAATTTCTGTTACAGACTACGTTCGTTTATTTGGGTTCATTAGAGTGCATTGCATCTCTATGCAGTCCCGTTATACCGTTTGGAACCAGAAATATCGGCCCCTGTTACAGCACGTACAAATATTGCAAATGGAACGAATGTTTTGTTTCACGTTCGTCAGTTTAGAACATTGATTGAGAAAAAGAAACTACTTTAGTCGCATTTGTGTGATGTACTTATCGAAATGAATGTGCTCAAACAGTTACGTGTATTATTATTATTATTATTATTATTATTATTATTATTACGCGTTTTTTGTCTCTTAATAGTAGTTACTGTTCAATTCTTGTAGTAGTAAAGGTAGAAGCGTTCTCAAAAGCTTTGCGATATCATTAATATGAGCAGATTAGCAATCGGAATTTCTTTATTTTCTGTTACCTGTCGGCTTGTGTTGTACATATTTTTACATTGTAACGACGTAATGTTTCCAGTAAAATCTTGTACAACGTCTTTACTAGTACTTTTTGAGGAGGTATGCAACCACGTACAGTTATTATTACCTCATCCACCATCTTTTATCTGCGTGTATGTGTATTGATCTGCCCTGTGGTATTATTTTCAGGTAGTGAGATGTCTTTTACATGCTCTTGTCAACTCAATTTACGTAATAAAATATCCGGGAATCCAATAACGTCCTTTGGGGAATCCCTTGTGCTGCCATTGCACAAGTCTGAAAACTGCAAATTTGATTAGAGCAGGTTACGATCCTTTAATGATATCATGCCGCATCCCGTCTACGCTCAGTAGTTTGTGCAATATTTAACTCTAAAGTTTGTTTTCCCACGCTTTCGGCAGCTTATAACACGTAAACGACGCGATTTTATGTCCTTATGTTCATTAGGACTTTTTTTTGTTTGTTTTGGTCTCAGTAATCACCCCTCTGCTTTTGTACAACGAATTTAGCGCCATACTGTATATAAAATTACTTTCAAAATCAATTGCAAGCCCTATTTACGAAACTGATGAATATGAAATAATTCGTCGAAATTTTGTGCACCTAGGTCCCTTCGTTCAAGGGCCATGGTCCCTGGCACAGGTCAATGACCTAGGGGTACATTAGAATACACACTCCAAATTTTGATAAAGGACTTTGACCCACTTCCTAAATTTTGGGAGGAATACATAGGACAACCCACTTAAATTTTTGAAATTGCAGAAACTAAAATATTGGTATGATAGTATAGAGATGCGGTATGACCAGTCGGCGACAAAAGTTTCTTCCGTTTGATGAAATTAGTTTCGTAAGTAACTTCAGAACAGAAGGATAATGTGAGTACAGTTTTCAGTAAATTTATAGAATGCAGTTTTCTGTACGTTCCAGCCATACCACCGTTGAACGTTCCAGCTCTTCTACCGTTATTTCCAAAATAAATTTTACTAAACGAAAATAATTTTTGTCGCTGACTGTACATCTGTAAGTTTCAGTGGAGCTCTTCGTTGCCTTTTATAGGTAAAAAAAAATGACAAAAATGTAAAATTTTGGATGTTTTTGACCTAATTTATGCTCCGTGATGATATTTTATATGCTCATATGAATGAGTTACAAGGGCCAATTTTCTTTCGTAGGACATGAGTCCTTTTAAAATTTAGAGTGAGTTCATTGGCTCACCTTTAAATTCGGGAATTATAAAAAAATAGATATTGGTAAATGTTCCCTGGGATATAAATATATTCTTGTGTAAATTTGGTCGATAATGCTTGGCCACTTCTGTGGGTACAAAATTGTCAAAAGCAATAGTTTATATTTTGCGGTAATTTAAAATTTTGTCGGAAGTATTGAAGTAGCATCAGGCGGGAATTCTGAATGTTGTATTTAATGTTCACTAAGATAGCTTGGAACGTATTATCATACGGATAAATATAGAATCTCATTGTCTTACATTGGAATTAAGTATCTTGAGATATTCTTAAAATTCTGGAGAAATACATTTACCTCACAATTTAATTTTAGAATTGAAAAGAATAAACATTCATAACTGTTCTCTAGGATTCGGGTATATGCATTTTGTAAATTGGGATAGTTTAACTTGTGTCTTTTCATGGGTAAAAAATTCCATGCATCAATTTATCTAATACCTTAATACTTTGAAATTTAGGAACAGCTCATAGTATAAGGTCATTAGTGCAATTGGACTGATTAACAGCTACCTTTGATTCACAGTGTCACACCTTGAACCTTAATGATTATAGTCTGTCATTTGTGGAAATTTATATTTGATACAATTTGATTGGTGGATCACTATCTCTGATTAACTTCAAAGTTTAGTCTTGAAATTGAAACTTCGGATATGAAACCAGATAAGCAATTATTAAACCCGATTGATATACAGTAACATTTTTCACACTTTGAACTAGGGTTTGTAGCCATGTTTCGTTCATAGTCTAAGATCATTGGTAGAAAATTATCTTCAATCAAACCTGATTGATTGATCATTGTCTCAAACTTAAAATTTTGGACTTGAAACCTAATAGGAAATTATTGTAACATATTGAGATATGTAACAATTTTACATTTGAACCCTGGTATTGTAGCTACGATTCGCAGTCCTTTATTGGTATGAAAATTTAGGACTTAATATCTAATTTGTAATTTTTAGAATCAACTGGTATGCAACAACAATTTTAAACTTCGAACCTTAGTTTTCAACCAGTGCTGGATTTAGCTTTGATGGAGCCCTAAGCTATTGAAAGTAATGGGGCCCTTTAATTCTTTCTTTCTGAGCGACAAAATGTCAACGGTTTTTGGGTTTGAATATATACTACAGGGTGTTTCAAAACAACGCTGACAACGTTTGGAAAGTGATTCCTGATACCAATGATAAACCTGGGTGCACAAATGCTTCCTTTCAGAGGTATGGGCTGCCGAAAACATGAAAATATGAATTTTAAAGGTTCATAGCTCCGATACTGTGGGACCTACCGTAGTCGGGTCAAGACTTGACTTAAGAACTAGTACGTGCCCTATCCAAATATCCATTTTTCAAAATCTTGCGGTACTTCCCCAACAGTTTTTATAGAGGTAGTTGGTGAGTACTTCAAATTATATGCCCGTAGCCAAAATCTCTCTATAAAAATGTTGCGTGAGTACCTTAGGATTCAGAAGCATGTATTTTTTGATAGTGCACATATCAGTTTCTAATGTAAGTGATAGTGCACCCAGGTTGGTATATACTTTTTGTCTTATCTTGGTGTCCGGAATCACCACCCAAACGTTGGCGGTGTTGTTTTGAAACACCCTGTATATAGTAATTTACTGACCTAATAGATATCCAAATACGTATATTTACACATAAAATATGTATTTTATCAACGTAAATATTGGTCAATTCACAACATCTTACAACATTTACAACACATTGCAAAATTCTTTAGAAACACAATTTACAGACTCATAATCTAGTCTCTGAAAGCTTGCTATAACATGAAATAATAAGAGATGTCAATATATTTCGCAAACTACTAATAATTATACAGGGTAAGTCAAATTTATGAACCTAATTTCAGAAATGTATTCTGTGAAATCTGATAAACATATGTTATTGTGAGACATGCGCTTCGAAAAGTTAACTTGCAAAGTATAGTTTCCACCCAATGTGCAATAAATTGTTGACAAGCTAAAGCAGATTGGTGAGTCACAGTAAGGGTATCTCATGCAAAATAATATTGTCTAATCCACTCTATTTCTACTTTTCGATTACTTTTGTCTATTTTGAAAATATTACAGAAAAACTGTAAAATTAGCTGTAGTTTAATTTCGTCCCAATGAAGCCTCTTGCATTTCTTCTGTTTACTTCTGCGCCAATTATGGTCAAAGCTTCACTCTATGTTCTATACATGGAGGTCGCAACATTTCTAATTTCAAGTTGTTTGTATTCAGTTTTTTTTTTTTTTTTTTTTTTTTTTTTTTTTTTTTTTTTTTTTTTTTAGAATTTCAAAGATATCCATCGATCCAATGTAGATAAATACAGTCTGAATATCACCCATGGTTAGTAAGTATTGCCTGAAGCTCAGCTATATTATCAACGAATCGTGTGAATTTTTTCAGGTCAAGTTACTAGAGTAACTTAGGCCAAAATAGAATGCAACCCCCGGAGAGGTGTAGTACGACGCAAATCGCTGAAAATCATCAAAATATCGTTGACAAACGTCACTGTTAGACTAAAATAATTATAAGATCTATAAATATTATGTGTAGCTTCTTTTTACTGCAAAAAGATTTACATACTTTACCTTCCTGTGTAGTAACTGGTTCCGATAGACCCAACACATTCAGACTACTGCATATTAAGTTACGCAAGACAAATTCAGTTGTGTAGTTCTGAACACAATATATAAAATACAGTGCACTGTTAATATACTGTATAAAAACGAATGATCCATGCTCCCCTTCTTTCCTTTAGTGAATTATTATTGATACTCTATAGATGAAAATGAGTGGCAAGGATAGTAATTCTGAATAATACGAAAATACTTCTTGACATTACTTCTACTACGTACAGCGAAATACCCATAATTTCGCAATATAAAAAGTATCGCCCCTTATTGCTGTAATTTCTTGATATTTTATTATTATTTCGCGAGCTTGTCGTTTCATGTCTTCTTCTTAATGAATCCATTGTTGCCAGCCATGATTTCTTGTCGTATTCCAAAGAGTACGAGAAAGGGTAGCACTAGAGTTCAACCGCATACAAGTGCAAGGTACCGTAACACTAATATTGTGAAGTTTTATTAAAGTAGCTAAATGTAAAGGCTGGGAAACAGGGTACTCATTACGAACGGAGCTCTGCAGCGAAGTCCCATTACAAGTGGGGCTGGGAAATAGGGGACCATTACATGCAGGGCTAAAAACAGGGATTCCATTACATGCAGGGCTGGAAAGCGGGGCCCCATTGTGAGCAGAGCTGGAAAACGAGTCCCATTATAAGCGGAGCTGGAAAAGAGGGCCCCCATTATAAGCGGGGCTCTGCCCCATTACCAGCGTGGCTAGGAAACATGGACCTCATTTGAAGCAGTGCTGGGAAGCGGAGTCCCATTATAAGCAAGGCTGGGTAACATATGCCCTATTACAAACAGGGTTGGGAAACAAGGCTCAATTATAAGCGAGGTCCCATTACTTGCTTTATAAGAGCCTAATAAATAAAAATACAAAATACTTGTTGCATGTGAGTTTTCTCTTATTATTGGAAAGGTACAGGCAGTGTTTGTCTTTAAAATTTTTCACAGAGCCCCCAAGAGAGTGAGACCCTAAGCTATAGCTTGTTTAGTTTATACATAAATCCGGCACTGGTTACAACTCGAAGTTTAAGATCATTTATGGAGAGTTGCTCTTGGTGCAATCTGATTGACTGATCAGAGGAAAGTTATTCTTGATACAATTTGATTGGTTGATCACTTTCAAATATTCGTTTATTGTTGAAAAGGTTTCAAAATTTTGGTTTAAAATTATTTCATCGGTGTTTATTTTTTAACATTTAGTTTCAAATTTTTGGAATCTTAGGATTGTGGTTGCGACACATGGTCTAATCTTATTGGTGAATAAATTTCGGACTTGAAACTTTATACGTAATTATTAAAACTGTTTGGTGTGCAATGATAACTCTTCTACAGCTCCCAACTTTAATTATAACTCACAATCTAAGGTTATTAGTTATTAGTGAAAAACTATCCTTGGTGCAATCTGATTGCCTAATCACTTTTAAATTTTTAATTTAGATTTCTCAAAACTTCTTAAATGTTTAAATTCTTTTTGATCACTGTTTTTAAAATTCTTAATGTGAACATTTCTGGACCTTAGAATTGCAGTTAGAACTCATAGTCTAAGGTAATTGGTGAGAAAAGATTAGGACTTGAAACCTGATAGTCTATAAACCAATATTAATTACTTACTAAAGTGGGTTTTTCTATGTACTTCTCCCAAAATTAAGGTAGGCCCCAAGGTACCCATACCAAAATTTAGAGCGGGTGTCCTCTTGTAGCCTCTAGGTCATTAATCCTGGACCAGAGACTATGGCCCTTAACCAAAAGATCCAGGGGAACAAAAGTTCGGCCAACTACCCTTTCTATCTTTCGAGTTATGATTAATGGCACACATTGTTACGATTAATGGCATTCGTATGTTCGTTTAATTTATAGCTTTTTTGTCAGTTCTTTCATGACTCATGAATTGGAACATTGAATCGTAGGTCATACTATAATTGGTCCATATACTATGTGTTTGAGATAATATGTCCAGTGTTTGTAAATCGCAAATGATTTAAGCTGAACAGACGAAACAAAATGTCATTCCTACAGAGCGTCTCACCCTTAGATTGCAGTACAAGAGTAAATGGCAATGTTTTTCCTTATGTCCATTGTTGCCAATCTTAGCCTCAATTTTAGAAATAGTTTTATTTACTAAAAGCGTTTTTCACAGTCCTTTGCACCTTTCATAAACAAACCGCGTAACTTGATGTTGTATCACTGCGCGCACGACTATTTGCTGATTGGTGAAGAGGAAATTGTTTCGTCTGTTTTCCGCAATATTTCTGCTGCAGCACGTGCATGTATTTCTGCTACTCCTAGCTATGTGCATTACTCGTCTCACCTTCATACCATCGCCGTGATATGGGGCAAAATACTCAATAGTATCCTCCTTTAAGAGCAACTGAACATTGTTATTTTTCTCCAAATTGTAATTACAGATGAAACTGCAAAGAGTTATGCCAAATTATCAACTGAACGACAAAGAGATGGCGGTGCTTTCTTACATTGTATAGCATGCGAATGTACAAATAGTAACTTCAGTACTACAAAATAAGTAAATAAATAATCTATGAAAACATGAAAATTAGCTATTATAGGTCTTAATTTTCTTCAAGTGAATTGAACAACGTTGATATCGTTTGATGAAGTATTTGGTTTTCTTCTGCACTTACGGGTTTGCCTTCTTTACGTTTAATAGAATAACAGGGAGTAGCTGGTAACCTGCTGGCTTCCTTAGGCGACATCTTTAAATTGTGGCGCGCACTTCGCGTGTTTTGTAATTTGTTGTAACAATTTTCTCTTACAAATTCGATTTTGGTTCAAGATTTTGATCCCATATAGATACATACTTTGAGCCGGATCTTAAATG
Organism: Thermobia domestica; assembly: GCF_964235325.1. Taxonomy (NCBI): domain Eukaryota; kingdom Metazoa; phylum Arthropoda; class Insecta; order Zygentoma; family Lepismatidae; genus Thermobia; species Thermobia domestica. The sequence continues at coordinate 242,871,641 of NC_137456.1, read as the reverse complement.
TTCTTACTGTGCCTCAACAATATATTAATTACCATAATACATTGCATTTGTTGTGTACTATTTGCTCATGGAAGAATAAACTGCTAGTAGTCTCATTTTCAATGTTGCTAACTGACAGTTATTTTTCAGTTTTTCTCAAAGAATTGTTGTCAAACAGTTGTCATTTCATGAAAATGGGCTAAGAAAATGTAAAAGAGAAATCAAGTGTATCCGCTGTTCTTATTGAAGATAATAAGTTCCTTATAGTATTTCAGATCTTTGTTTGACCTTTCATTAGACATGAGGAAATAGTCAATTAAAAAGAAAGATAGAGCGAGGGGGATAGAGAGAAGTTGTTAAAGAGGATAAAACCAGTTTTAGTAATTCATTACGAAGTAATATGAGGCTAATTTTTTCAGTTATAATCTGTATATCGCCTTTTTAAAATGCGATCAGAATAAATTACCATTTAAAAGATGCATAAACCGAATATTCGGTGCCAGAAATGAAATAATGTACAAAGGAATCTTCAACATTTAAGAATTTTATAATCTTGGATAGGAATGTTCATAACTTTTGAGTCTTATTTTTTTCTGGCTGCAGTGAAATTAAGAGCGGGTACTATATGCATGTTAAATAATGTGTCTTTATTCCTATGTAGAATCTAAAAAGTTTCTTGGAATTTGTTGAATAAGATGTCGATAGAGTCTTCACACTCTTATGACTGATATTAGTTTATGGCGTAGCTTTTCTGTTAGATATCAAACGAAAGGATAAGTCACGAAGATTCAAAACTATTTTATAGGTATTTTATTACATATAACAAACGAAATAAAATAATAAATTCTCTATTCAATAAATAAGTAAACTCAGTAGTTTTCAAGTTTTTGCAGAATTAACAATTGCTTTTTTTCAAACACTCGCTCGCCTATGAAATGAAATCTTTTGAGTTTTACGTCCCACGATTATGCAGGCTAGGCTAAAGGAGACGGTGATGATGAAAACGTGAATGAAATGGTGGATTGAAGAAAGGGAGGAAACTGAAGAACCCCGAGGAAACCCACGCACACGGTGTCCACCACAAGGTTCACTTGGCGCGAGCTGGAAACGAACCAGGAACCCCATGTGCCAGAGGTGAACACTCTAGCATTGAGCCACCGCGCCCCCCCAAGAGCTCGATTTTGAATAGAAGTCGTGAGTACAACTGCACATGTTTCTAGATCTAATAATTAACTTCTTTGTGGCTATATGATCCGCGTACTCGTCATCGGGAGGGAGACCCGCGTTTGATTTCTGGAGGAAATTTATGTAGTTCGGATCGCTCGTTCGGCTGTAGGTCCAAATCTCATAAAATCTTGTTGTTGAAGGAGACGATAAACTTTAATCCATCCATCCAACCATAGATCTGCTAGTAGGGCCACTAAGTCATCATGTAATAGTGGCTCTGAATCCTAACATTTTAGGTAGATTCTCAGCTAGAGGAAACGTTAGGAGTGGGGGTAGTAAGTTTTAGTTATAATTTACACTGGTAGAAGAAATTCAGCGTTCTGCCCTTCTTCCTTCCGGTGGGTGTCTGCGTTTACACAGTAGTTCAAAGATTCAGGAAAGCAGTGCGTACGCCACCGCAAACGAGAGAAAATGGTTCCTGATTCTCCTATCACAAGCCCATGCCATTTCATTTTTAATCTAATTGTTTTCCTCCCTTCAGTTTGTTTATTAATTTCTTAGCACAAAATTACATATAACATTTTTTGTTTAATTAGTTGGCAACATTTCTGCACTGCAGTCTGCATTGTTTACAAGGGGTGCAAAGCTTCTTGAAAATCATTGTATTCTCTATCAAATAATGTGTTTTTCTCGTATCAAGAAGAATTTTTAAGTATTGAAATAAATTGAAATAGTGAAATCTTGCTAATGGCAAATTCTAACGTCGCGTTAAACATATCACATCATAAGTTTGGAAACAGCTGCGCCCTGCTCTAAAATTAATTCGAGAGCATGTGAATGCTAAGGGCAATCATATTGAATTTGCACCTTCCTATGTAGATCAGTTCATGTATTTTCGTTCAATATTTCGTAAGATGAAGACTACAGAAGGTCGCGAAGAAGGCTTCCTGATCTACCGGCAATGTTCATGAGCATCATGGAAGATATCAAAGCGCTTTATCCAGGCGTTGTTTGCAAATCCAATGAACGCGAACGAAATCCTGATATGTTCTTCAAAGATTGGGATATTGAAACAATTGAAATTCCAAAAGACGATGAAGACGAAGAATTAGAAAGTTCAGAATCAGAAGCTGACATAGGGACTTTGTAGGCTACGCCTAAACCGAAAGCGAAGCCTTAACCAAAGCCAAAGTCTCCTAAAGCGTCTACGTCTAAAGCACAACCGAACCCTCGAAATAACCATCTGCTGGCTTACACATACTCACTACGTTTAACAATAAATGCATTGAAGCACTTTCACGAATACATCAAAGGAAACATAAAGATTTGGGTGTGTTTACTACCTTTCTTGCTGATTATTTTCGGACTTTAGATTAGATTGATGATCAATGTGAAACAATCGCTGTAATGCAACCACAAGTCGGTACTAATCTTTCTCGGCACCACCTGTCTGGGCTAAGTAAATACTTGGACCGAAGTTATGCTCCAATAATAACCAGTAGCGATGGGAATTGGTTTTTAAATGCTCTAAGCATTCTCTTTTTCAACCATGAAAGATACGCTTTTTCAGACTTTTATCAATTAAGCGTATGTGGGATGAACAACTGGTGTTGCCAAAAATCCCTGCAGCTGACATCAACAACCTTACAGAAGTAATCGATTCAATTCGAGTATCCTGCAAATGCATCACGCCTACTCATCTAACCACTAATAAGGGTTTGTTCGTTAAAACAACAACCAGCTTTAAAACACTCCTTAGACCCTACTGAATCGATGGACAGCTTAATTGTCCCTCAGACAATTTCCGACATAACCCGTCTGCTACCTAATATTTATTTGTTTTCAAATTTTAAAAAGTTTAAGAAATAAACAACTATACGTTACTTCATAAAATGTAAAAAGAAAGCGAAATATACTACGTCTGGTTAGACGTAAAATCAAGATATTTTATAACAGCGTATTCAAAAAATAAAAACGAAGATACTTCTTAAAACACTAAAATTACAATAATGAAAAATATTTCCAAGGTTAAGGTACCTTCATCTCGATGTACAATTGTTCAATGCATTGTAGCTCCATTACAATAAGAACTTATTTTTTAAAAAAATTTAGTAGGAAGCAGGTGTTAGAATATCCTAGGATAGTTTTACGCTTGACCTAAGATCGTTTTACCTGAAATGTATCTGATTGAGGTATGACTATTATATGTTTTATCATTGTTTATTTTGTTATTATAAAAGTCACTGGAGCGTAAGAATATACTAGGATGCATTTATCCCAGGACTAAATACGCTCATTTTGATGAACATCTAAATATGACTGGTTGGGAACTGAAAGAGGAAATAACGACATGTTATATATGGTCAGTCGCAATGGAGGATTGGAGCACAGCACATCGTGTTACCTTAGTTTGTAGTTATTACGAAACTAAGTCTGAGCCACAAGTGCAACGTTTGTTTAGACAAAACATTAATATTGGTCTCTCTATGTGCTCACTCTCTCCACGTTCTCAGGAGCTCAGATCGTTCTTGGAGCTCTATGTTTTACATCCAACACACTACCAAACTCTTCAAACTTCTTCACCCAAGCTAATATGGTATTCCGAGACAAAACCTTACTATGTCGACCAACACTACTAGCACAGACTTAGTAAGGTTCCGTCTCGGAATAAAATATTAGCTTGGGTGAAGAAGTTTGAAGAGATTGACAGTCTGTTGGATGTGAAACATAGAGCTACAGTACCAATGATCCATTGCGATTGATCATATAACGTAGCGTTCTTTTCTCTTTTCGTTCGAACCACACCAACCAATATAAGTTATTACGTCTGCACAATATTGAAGTTTGAAATGTGTTATTCTGCTCGCGCCACCCTATATATCAGACAAAATACTCGACTATTTCAGAAAGTTTGCTCCTACTCGCAGATGCAGTATTCAATATGTAAGCGACCTTCTTTCTGAGCCTATTGATTTATATAACTAAACTTTCAGTTAATAAGCTAGAATTTTAATGATTGGATCTTACTAATTTTTTCTTCAAATGTATTGAAATGATTCTGAACTCGTGAAAATTAACTTTTGAGATATATAATACTAATAAGAAATAATGGAATTTAACTTAATTTAATGAAAATATAATGGAAATTGATTTTGAAACAGCAGGAGGCGTCTTGCTAGACCTTGAGAAGAAATTAATGATATACACAATTTACACTCCAGTTCATATAGAAAAAACAAAATAATTGCAAGTATAAATCAATGGGTTAGAAAAAATAGTGCCGCATTCACGCACCGACCTTATGCTTCTATCTTGTACCTATTCCCTGTTCAGCGTAAGCTCTAAACTCAGATAAACAAAATATTTGTATCCTTCCGCTTGTCACAAATGCTATTGGCTAGTGATGTATCACTCCCACTCCCTACGGGGAGGAGCAGCAAGTGCATTTTCAGAACACTGTCTCGTGTTGTCCAGATACTTACAGCAGCAACAGAAAAGAAGGAAACTCGAAAGATTAAAACAAAATTATTTGAATTTCGTTGGTAAACAATTGTTAGTGAGTAAAGGTTTACCTTGCTGGTGTTTCACCACAACACTCGCGGAACCGGGATTCATGCCAGCCGTTGTCAGGCTTGAAAGCAGAACACGCGTCCGCAGTTGAATTGGCCCCATAATTACTGCGCATGCTTAGTGTTGATTTCTATTGTTTCATTAACCACACTTGATTGGAGTATTATTAGATAATCCGTATTATATTTTTGTCATTTATAATAATGTTGCATTTCATATGGAGCTTCATAGTGAAAGTTATAATCAAATCATATGAACTATTTTGCGAAGGAGTACAAGCGTCGGTGGGCCAACAGCAAATCAGTGAGATTTAGTTTCACGTAGCTTTGTTTATCGGAGTTTAGAGCTTAGGCCGAACAGGGTTTAAACATTTTTTTATACCTAAGTGTATAGAACATATTTTTCGTCTTGTGCTATAACGGATTACTTCCAGGACTTCAATTTTGTATTTATATTAACACTATATATGTGTTGATACTAGAATTCCATATTCAATATATTCTAAGAAACTTTGCATGAAAACAAATTTAATCCTTTTTTCAACGAATTTAATCCTTTTTTATTACAAACAGTGACAAAATTCTTTCATTCTATGGTCGTCGACGCACCAGTCACTAATGTCATTATCTAGTCGCTTCAAGCTAACTATCTCTAGATCTTTTATATGTGCTATGTTTTCTCTACCCACAACTTTAAATAATAGAGGAGTAGAAAATACTACTACATACTGGTTAATAGATGGGAGAATGTTTGGCAATATTTCCATACTACCTTCCACAATTCGAATATCAGTACGTGAAAAGCGAGTACAGTTAGGATTGTTTTTAACTTTTTCATTTATCAGAAATACAGCTTTCTCTGCTAAGTTTAATATTTTTGCATCATTTCCTTCTATTTCTGTGACACAACTACAAAATTTATAATCAATTCCAGCATCTGGACATAAGCGATTAGTAGGCAACTTCTCGAACAAACTGAAACAGCGTGAACAAGAACTGTTATGATACTCTGTTCTTCGGAAGCCGTGTTCATTATCCCACTGCAAAATACTTTGCAGAGTTTCGTAGATGTCATATGCTGATACTAATGTATTCCGATTGTTTTTAAGATTGTGATAAGCTGACTGGTACTGGTCCCGTATTCTCTTTGGGACCCAAACGAACAAAAATGGATTTAACACCTCTACCTTACCTCCTAGAGTCTTGGAAAACCTACCTATACGGAATCCGTGATCACTGGCAAATATTACAATTGTATTACCCATGATGGAAGAAGTCAAAACATTTTCTAGAAACTTGGCATAAAATACGTCAGCTTTCCCCAGATCGTTTAAATAATCATGACTTAATGCGCTGAACCAGTTTATGGCAAAATACTTAGAATACTGATATATAGTTACGAAATCTCTTGTGTAATTAAGCATTATTTCAACAGTAGGAGATGGCCCGTAACATAAATGAAGACCTCCATGTTTAGTGGACGTTACATATTCATTAGCTGCCAGGAAAAATGGTCTCATATAATGGTCCGTAGGTTGATGCTGAAATCCTTTAAGAGGAGGATATTGAAAAGTGCCAATTTTTGGCTCATCTTCTGCATACATCGTTACATAGTCCTTTTGCTGGAATTCTTTCCACACAAATGGACAATTATCAAAGGTACTGTTTTTCGAAGGCCAGCATACCTTTACTATATCGTCCCATGAAAAGCCTGTCAACATTGGAAGAGCATTAGGTATTGTCATGTTTCCAACAATGTTATAAAAGGAGAACTCCACAGCTTCTGATGACTCCATGATCTTCCTTGTTTGTGGCATATGGCGATAGAAGTTAAGCCGAGAAACAGAATCAATGAGTAGCATAAGTACGTTTGGAGAATCACCTTCGTTTGAATCATTTAGTTCTCTGTGAGTCTTCTGCAAATTTACATGTGCATTTTGATAGATACTGACCCCTTTGTACTTACATTGCACAAGAATAAATTCCTGATTGATCATTGTCTCCTTTCTGAAGAAATTACAATCGCCAATTCTGAAATAAATATTTAAATGTATGAATTAGTCATGGTAATAGTCGTATACATTTAGTTCAAACTACATAAAATCTACAGAAATACGTGATGGATAAGGGTTGGCATTCATTTTTTTTTTTTTTTTTTTTTTTTGGAAGAGGCGGAATTATTCCAGGTTAGAGCTCGTGTGATCGAAATCTACTTTATATAATATATTCATGTTTTCTATAGTCACTGTACTGAAAAGTGACATTAACGTCCATATAATTCCGGATAGTGTATTTGTCATTTTTTAAGAATCGGTATTTTAATACAATTGAGGAATACATGAATGTCACACCATTGTGAAAACATAAACTTGTTCAATCCTGTGTGAATGGGACCACATTTGACAAAGAGCATGTTCCATGAAGATCACATGTAAAGAACACATACATATATGGGAACCAGTCAGAAGGATCCCTGAATTCTGTTGTAGCTCTTTTATGCTGCAATATAAGTATACATTTAGTTAGTCGCCTTCCAAGTTGGCACATTCAGAACACACACATTTGTACCAACCCTCCTGCGAATAGTGGAAACACCGACGAACGTCTTTTTCCGGTATTTTCCGAAGTTCAGGCGTCGAATTAGTGTTGATCTCTTTGGCGTTGGCGAAACGGGAAAGGCACATTTTTAGAAGAGCTGAACGCGGGAAGAGCTGAACATTCAATGGTGCTAAACTGTTTTTGAGATTATCAAAGTCTCTGAAGCAGATTTTCTCCAATTTGTACATGAACTTGATGTTTGCGCGTTGTTCAATCTATGAAATTGCACCAACTGATAACCACACACTCATTCGTTCAGCTACATTACTTGTACACTACCTCTTATGATGTGTTAATACTTGTCAAATTTATAATTAGGCAACCTAAGAACTGTAGTGTACAAGATTCATTGTAATTGTATCACAAATGCATGCCAAAACTAGAACAATATCCGGGAAATTTTTCACTGCTCCTCGTCTATCTATCTATCTATCTATCTATCTATCTATCTATCTATAGCTTCAACCGGTCGCTTCGTCCCCGAGTAGTAGATAAAAAAGAAATACATTTTCGTCAACTTTTCTCATGTAATAGCTTAACAAATTGTTTTCCTTGAAGTCAAAGAAAATGTTTCTGTAACATGTATGGAAAACCGTGAGTTTGTTAGTGAAATGTACCTCAATCTTCCATTGACCTTTTTTCCGCAAAATAGTAATTAATTAGTTAATTAATTTGAATGTTTTGTTGCGGAAAGTTCATTTTAGGGTGTTATTATTGTACTAAGAATTATCTACTATAGTATCTATTCACAAATAAAAAAGTTGACTTTTTTTCAGAAGTGAAGTCTATGTTGGTTTGTATACCTTACATGGGCTTCTCGCACTAAGTCAAAAATGATAAAAATCAACTTTAAAAATTTACTGCGGGCAAACTATTTGTTATTTTTTAACCAGATTTGAAGAATATGCTAGGGTTTGACACAAAGAATCTTAGAAAAAAATTGCGCTCCATTCCGTTAATAATAATGTAAGATAATTTTAAAAATGTATATACTTTTCAAAAAATCAAGGTCGCTGAGTCCCCTAAAATGAGAAAAAAGCTTATATTTTTAAAACTGTTGTCTTTAGTGCATCTAGGTTTGAATATGTTGGCTATCTGAACTTGCTTTTAATATCACTAAAGTTTGTTTTATTATCTACATCGAAAATTAATTAATTAAAAATGATGTTTTCTTATTTTTGAAACCGGTCGCCTCTCGACTTTGAAGTGTTTCCAATTGCTGGATATTACCCCACATGTTCTCAACCAATCAAATAATTCTATTTGGTTGTGCGACGAAAGAGCGTTTAACAACTTCTAAATTTCTATATGGCAATTTTGAAATTGTGTTTAAAAATAGTAACTACTCTCAGAGCTACCAACATTTTAAGAATATATTCTTGTAACACTAGCGAATGAAAATCCTTGGCGGGATACTGATTTTGCATGAGGAGAGACGATACAGTTCAAGGTCATAGAAGTAGAGGGCGCAATTGTGCAAAGACAATGAAGAAGCAAAGTGGGAATCGGATCTTACGGTAGCTCCATGCAGGGGAGGGGTTGTCTAGCATACATAATGTTCGCGTGCGAGAGAGAGAGAAGAAGGGAGTGAGTGAGTGTGTGTGTGTGTGTGAGAGAAAGAGAACCATGTTGTCAGTGAAATGAATCAATTCAACCGTTCGCGCTTCATTGAGTACAAAATAGTTTTCTTTGTAAACACCTTTCTTGGAAGCTGTTTCAATGTGTTGATTATTTTTCATTAAAAGCGCATTTTTAAAGGATAATATAAGCATTTGTTACTAAAGGTATATTTCTGTTTATCTTCTGCTCTGTAACATAGGCACCAGTATAGCCAGCAATTTTTTTTTCCTATGGGAGCAGGACTTCTTTTAGAAGGGGTGAACATTTTACACTAAAAGCAAACCAAGTTTGTTTCATATTTAGTATTTATTCTCTACTTTATTAAAATATGGATCCTGAGACTATGTAAAAAAAATAGACTGTAGATATGCAAGTGTATAAGGAAACAAAAATTGTTCATTGTAGTCCACTTATTTGACATGCATTAACATAAATACTAAGAACGAGGAAATATTAGAGGAAAATTCAGTAATAAATTCGCTAGTGAGTGCATTCAGTTAGTCAAATAAGAGTAACAAATTGGGAGCAGTAGCGGCTTCTGAGGGAAGTCACATCGGTAAAAATTTAAATTTTATTATTACAAGACTTGTAACTAAAATTTTACAAACGCATAAAACACATATTAACTTCAAATCTTTATTTCTTTTCAACGAATGTAAATACCAATGAAGTTATAATATCAAAAATTGCACTTTTACCAATTAAAGTATCTACATTAGCACATTTCACTTTTGCTTTACTGAGATATCTATTTAATACCAACTATTCAAACCAAATAGTTACTTCTTAAACACTGTTTTGTCTATATATAGACCTATAAAATTGAAAGTGACAATTTTCGTAACAATAACTTTTGAACCACCCGACCAATCTCAATTAATTTTCATCATAAATAAGGTTGAGCCTGGGATCTTTTCACTTTGAAGGTGCAACTTGGGGCAGGGGATGGGTATCTCTCTCTCTCTCTCTCTCTCTCTCTCTCTCTCTCTCTCTCTATATATATATATATATATATATATATATATATATATATATATATATATATATGAATGTAGTGGTGCTATTCTAATTTCTTAACAACCGGTTTTCTCTCTCTCTCTCATATATATATAGTATAAGGATATATATAGCTATCTTAGGAAACAAATTATACAAGGTAGACAAAACGAAAATATTTATTGGATACCGCAAGTGACATGTACAGACCTACACAACATCCTAATACAATGTAGTGTGACGAAATTAGGCTAGGTAGCACTGCGAATATCTTGGAGACGGATTAGCCAAGATAGATGGTTCTCAAAAAATGTTGGGAAGATCTTAATCGAGCAATGGACCAACTATTTATTATTGATAATGATACGCATGCGTTTCATATATAAATTACCCTCACCACTACACTCATGTGATCCCAGTTCTCATTCTTGATACCTGAGCTTTTGAGATTAAGAAATAAACGGTTATACCTTGTTTGGAGAGATCATATGTTTAACCCTGTAGATGTAAGAATTTCTAGAAACAAAGATGCTTAAACTAAAATTTTCTGTTCCTGGATATCACTGGGTGAAAATTACTTCATGTTTGGTTCTAACAAACGGTTCTGCGAACTCGAAATATTTTAACAATCTGTTCTGGCGAACCGGTTGAATAGCACCACTATATGTATATCGTAAATATAAATGATCGTAAATTACCGACATTAATGTCCAATCCATAGTTTTCGGGGTCACGGAGATGAACAGTGACACTTCCAATGCCATTTAAATCCAAAAGCATCCCCCATTAGTACTCCTAAGGGGAGACGGTAACATGTAAAAATAATTGAAATTGACAGATATTAGTGTCGAATTCCTAGCTTTTGGGATCCCTAAGTTGATTGGTGACAGTTTTATTGCCCTTTATATCCGAATTGAAACGTTTAGTTGATTTTGAGTTTTACTGATTTTGAGTTGATTTTGAGTTTTATTGATTCCCGTTCAGCAGCGAGGCTATATGAGACGTGGACCTAGTGATTGACGTGGAATCCGAACCTCATGAGCTCCCACCGGGAAGCGAACCCGGGTCTCCCACGCCAAGGGCGCATACGCTTAGCCACGAAGGAGATCCGAATTGAAACGCATTCTCCCTATGCGAAGAACGGGTATTCTGCTAGTCATAACCGAAAAAAAGAAGAAAAAGATTTGTGAAACTAAATTTTATACAGATTAGCAACTACCCTTTTGGAAAACAACATAAAATAATCAACATTCTTTTTTACCTTTCTGCCTTCTTTTGTTTGATAATTTCCACCTTCAACAATAAGCTAAGAGAAGAAAGCTTTGTTCGGCTTCAAACATGGAACAACACTCCAACATGGAAAGCAGCAACATTATCTTTATTTAAAAAAAAAAAAAAAAAAAGGTCAGGGCTACCATTTAGAACAGCGTTTCCCAACCGGTGTGCCGCGGCACACTGGTGTGCCGTGAATGGGCCGCTGGTGTGCCGCGAGGAAATCGAAAGAAAATTGTTAATTCTATAGGTATCAAATTGCAAGACATGGGGGAAAATATATAATTGTATTTCACATTACAATGAACCTCTATTATGAATTTACAATTTTAAGTTTCATACCTTGTTACTTTTCTGTACATTTTTAACGCTCAAAAAAGTATTTATCGTTGTTCTGACCATTATTTCTTCTTTATTGTTGCAGATATTTCGTAACTTGAAATTTTAAAATATCATCTAATCTTTTCGACACAGCAAACATGCCAAAACGCATACAAATTACCTACATTCGTTTTAAAAGTACAATAAATTTGTGTCTTCGTTCGTTATTTAGTGATATCTTTCTTCTTAGTAAAAGGTTGGATACAGTTTTCAAAAAAGAAAGCGTATTTTTAAAAACCTGAGTACAATATTTCATTGCAATTGTTTTCTACTTTAAAATTAGAACGAAAAATAAGATAATGATTTACCACGGGGAAAAACAGTGATCGAGGTTTCTTCTCTGTGAGATCAGTAATCACTTTAAAAAAAAAACGGTATTTTATATTTACAAATAATAATATTTATGAGTGTGCCGCGAGAATTTAAGTTACACCCGTAGTGTGCCGCAAGTTGAAAAAGGTCGGGAAACGCTGATTTAGAAGAAGCTCAACAGACTTATCTAATAGTAAGTGCAACACTGCCCGTATGCTCTATATAAGGCAGGCCGCAGTGGCTCAGCTGCAAAGCGCTCACTTCTGGTGCGTAGGGTCTATGGTTCGACCTAAGTTCTACCAAATAGAATTTGTGGTGGATAAAGCTTTGTGCGTGGGTTTTCCCGTTTACTTCTACGTTCTCCATTCCACTTCGTTCATTATCATTGTCACCGCCGTCATAGCCTTGAAGCAAATCATGAAACTCGAAAGTATAGAAGAGGAAAAAAATTGCTATTGGGCTGCCTGTGATCTCAGCTGGTTGTGAAAGGAGCTTTTCTGTTATGACACTCACAAAACATGAATAAGAACTATGTTAAATGGTACATTTTCGAAATTGATTCTGCTTAACACTTAGTCACATTGTTAAGCACAATTGAGACCCCAATGGGTATTTGCAGAAAGGGGAGGGGCTAGTGGAAACGCCGCCTCGGGCGCTGATTGCAAGAGGCGTCTAACGAGCAAGAAGGAAAAAGTGTTGGAAATGAGTAAACATTCCCAAAACAGTATTAGCGGTCTGTTAAAGCCATACTGTTGTCAGTTTGCAAAGAAATAGATTTGTTAAGAGTTTTCTTCTAAGCTCCGCTCGCAATCCAAACTTCTTAATAGGAGTCAGAACAGGTTTTCACTTATTATCTGTCAGTAATAGTTAAGAAAGTCATTATATACTTAAGAAGGCCGTACCGTAGGGGAAGGAGCGGGACGACGGCCCCGGGCGCCGAAGTAAGGGGGCGAAAAATTCGGGAGAAAGAAGGAAAAAAGATACGAAAAATTGTTTGGAATATATGTATGGGAGCGCCGTCGTATACTTTCGCCCTGGGCGCTGATTTTCCGCGGCACGGCCCTGTACCTAAGTATGATTCCTTAATGATTATGTGATATACAAGCTGCCGAGTAATGATTTATAGTGTATGCAGGAGCGTTTTTAAAATTGGAAACGGTGAAAGTCTCAAATACGTGTTAGGCGTTTTAATGACGATGAGTTTGGTTTGTTAATCACACTTTTCTACCCAATCGGATTAATCACGGCAGTCAGAATGAAAGTATGAAAAATAAGGCGGGTGAAGAAACACACATAACCTGCTATTTACGAGGGAATGTTAAAAGTAAAGGTAAAGAAGGGAAATAATAACATTTTTTAACCTGAAGCAGTTGTAGAATAGGGGCTTAAGGGATCAGAACTTAACCCAACGAATTTCGTCTTTTTCAAAGACTGATCACTACCAGTATTTGCTTTTGGTCCATTAACATATGAAATGCTTCCAATTTGAAGGACTTTGTTGGGATCATTTTTCCATCAAACAGGACACGTAAGTTTGGCCCTCCACTGTATATATATATATATATATATATATATATATATATATATATATATATATATATATATATATATATATATATATATCGAAAATATCATCATACTCTCTTGTTAGAGGTAACTAAACCCGTGAATCTAAGTAAAAAGAAAAAGTTATTGGAGGAAACTGAAGAGCATAAACACTAAACACAGTGAGGTTTTGTAAGAGTAAGAACATAGCATACGACTAGAATAAAAGAAAGTAATATTTGTAATAACTAATATTTCCAAACCGATTTTAACAATGGCATATATCATTTTAAACAAATTTGTGATAGGATCGATTTTGATTGATCAGTTACACGAGAGTATAGAGTTCAAAACTATAGAAACTGTTTGCTCATAGTTACTCATTTTTAAAAATGGGTCCGGTCAGTAGTTTGGTAAAAGATCTTGGGCCTTATGCAGAGTCGTTGTGACGCGTGATTAGTGCCATACTAAGGAGTTCGACTAATATGTTTCCTGCAGTACTCAGGCCTTTAGTATGACGCTAATCATACGTCAAAACGACTCTTCATAGTGCCCCTTATGTTCATACCATACGCGAGTGTTGTCAAACTATATGTGAATAGGAGGAACAGTGCCACCACGCAGAAAGGCAAGTGAAGTATTAATTGATACGATAATGACTTTTTTTTTTTTTTTTTTTTTTTTACAGTTGGAAACAAATGAACATGAAAGAAGGAATGTAGAGCTACTATGAGCAGACAAAGATCTTGATTAACGCTTGAACATCTGAACTGAGTCCCAATTCATCCTTTTCCTGCATGGTACAACTCTAACATTGTAGTGGTATCTTAAAAATATTTGAAATAGCTTACTTATTTATTATTATTACCACTTCGGATTTTTGAGCCAAATGTCATAGTCCAGTTTTAACAGGATTTCTGTTTATATATATAAATATAACTTCTTGTAAGGGGCCCAAGCAAAGAGCAGGAAATTTTGTTTGGTAGCACTAGATTCTTTTTGCATGCTTTAAAATATAGTTTTATATTATATTGTAGTGAAATGGTGGTTAAATGTCTGAGGGGAGGAGACGCGTGGCCATCAAAAAAGTGTTCGACCACTCTGACGTCGTGACTGTGATGGGTATAGGCGGAAGAAATCGACTTTTTGCAATAATTAAAATGAAATTTGGAAATTCACAACGATAAGAAAAGTTGTTACGCGTGATTTTTAATTTGGTTTAGAAAATTTTCTTCAGGATACACTGGTTAAACACAAAGCTATGGACAAGGTATAAGGCTCAATCTTGTGCATTTATTTTGTGTGGTACGTACGGATTTAAAGATCAATTAAATTTCAGCCGAAGTCAGCAGATTGAATGCATGATGGGAATCGTCCTCCCAAAATCTTCTGGAAGCAACATTATACACTGACTTTAATAGGCCAATTGTTTTTTTTTTTTTTTTGCTACTACTATTTTTTCCTAGATTCCAGTACGTAATACGAGTATAGTTGTTGGTCAGTATGTCTGAGTTATCTATCTGAAGCAGAGTCATCGTTTGAGGAAAACAGGAGAGCAATTGTTCCTCTGAGTTTGAGAAATACATATTAATCAATTGTATAATAATATACTAATAAAAAAATAAATTTTTATGTGAGTGAATAATCTTGTCCCCATTTAGCAAAATTTGCCGGTGTCGAAGGCAGAGTTTAGGCCACTTATTATTCTAAACTAGTTAGGTAGTAGTAGGGTGGTCAATTTCATTCCCCTGTGGTTTCAAATGGGAAATTACAAACTGGCATTTATATGCTGGAGTAGAGAAACTGGTTGAGAAACTGGAATAAAATTGAATTGGATTCTTAGTTTAGCGCCCCTTTCAGCAGCGAGGCTATATGAAACGTGGTTCTACAACTTAATGTGGAATCCGAACCACATGAGTTCCCGCCGGCAGTTGAAGCCGTGTCTTCCACGCCACAGGCGTCCGTTGACAGTCCTAATGGCACTCAAATCCAAGTTTAGGCAAGAACGAACATGGCAGCTGGTCGGCGTTGCTCTTCGGCATTTCTATATTGCACTTATATTATGCTTATATGTTGCTTTATTTATTTATTTCATTGATTTCTTTACCTTTAAATATGGTATATTGTATAAATCTTATCTTTTCCATGCAAAGAACGGGTATTTCAGTTAGTATAAAATAATTCATGAAGTAGATACCTTGCTTCTGGAAATTGTACTGAAATTGAACTAGGCATTCTTAAGTTTAAAAAAGAAAAATGTGGTACGTGAAAGTATTTTTTTTTTTTCTGGTAAAGTTGACTTTCATATATTCTCATTCCGTCCCTCTGAGGAAGTTTGAAGGCCTGGAGTAGTGTATTTTTGTCTATTTTCCGCCGGAGGCTACGTGATTCATTTCTAACCATGGTCACACTCACCAAAGAAAAATATTATTATTATTATACGAATTTATAACGTCTTAATTACTATATAACTCATATATGATGTATAATTCAGAACAGTAGGGAAATTGTTCTATTTATTGAATTGTAACTAGCTTCCTGTATATTTGATTTATTACAGGCCTACAGGCGTTTCTGGTATTTTGTTTAAACAAATGTTCTATGTGCATAAATGACTTAAATAAGTCTAAACTTAGGAATTTCTACCTAACAGAGGAATAAAATTTAAAATTAATTTATTTAAATAAAAACTGAATTTGTCGCAGAAGATTGTTCAGAAGATTATTGTAGTCAATAGTTACGGGTTACCATCGAGGCCGAAATTTAAAATCCAGTCACAATAGCTATCGCCTATATTGACGGCATGATACTTTGTCTTACTTCTGAAAATATAATTCAAATTTTCTAGTGATAACACACCAAATGTTCATTATCCCAGTGAATAATGAAATAGAAATGTTTTCCACACTATACGTGATAGATTTTATACTAAAGTAAATTAAAATACAATGATTTTCCATATCCTGCGTTTTTCCATTTTGTCATTTTCATTTAATAATTGACACTTCCCCTTTGAAAAAAATATACTAGTTTCTTTTCCATTCTTTTCAGGAAGTGCATGATGTAGACAGACCCTTAAACACACCTTTTAATACACTGAAACATCAGAAGAGTTGACAATTCAGAATGTTAATTTATGAGAACCACGTTTTCCTTAGTAACCCCTTACAGAGACCTCATCCGATTAGTTATAAGTGTAAATGAAAAATTCTTTTTTCTGCTCCATGGTTTGCAAGCTACTCCAACTAAACAAACTGAAAATTAATGACAGAACATCCATACGTATGAATTATTTGTCAATTTACATGTTTTGCAAAAAAAAAAAAAAAAAAAAAAAAAAACTGGTTACATCTAGCGACACTGCGTGGTTCCTAGTGTACTTCAATCGTTGCTTTCTAGTTTAAAAATATATGCATGAACAAGGCTTCTTTATGGTATAACCATTATTTGTGTATCGCTTCAGATTCAAAAGTTCTACTATCCCAAACTCCAGGTTGCATTGTATATTGGACACCCTCTATTTATATTATGCGAGTAAGGTAGAGCTAAGAAAAAATGCAAAGCTGAGTTGATCAGTTAGAGTTTTTTTTTTCCTCTTAAATCTTAAGCTTTACGCAACACGAAAGCCACATTTAACATATGATGCGAACAAATATATACATTCCAATTCAAAATGGGGTAAAGGAAAGAAAAAACTTTTGTTTTCTTTCTAGTTTAACGACCCACGATTATGCATCGAGGCTATGGGAGACGGTGATGATAAGACGAACGGGTCTAGGAAAATTCGGTGTAAGAAAACTCGGTGTACAGAAAATTCGATGTGGGGTAATTTAGGTGTAAAGTAGATTCGGTGTAAAACATATTAAATATTACCACTTACGATAACTTACGACACTTCATATTGTGAAAACGAAAACCATAAAATGTAACGAATAAAATGTTACCTATTTCAAGAAAAGCAAATTTATTTATTTATTTTATTTTATTTTATTTTTACTTTTTTTTTTTTTTTTTTTTTTGCCTTGAGTCCAATACCTCTTGCATGTTTTTTGCGGGGTGTTACTATAAATTACTTTTCATCACACAATAAAGCTTTTTGTCACAATTAAAACAATTACAGCTATAAGTTCAGAGAACAGTTATAGAAACAACTAAAGACAGCTTTCATATAGTACATCATAGACCATATACGGGGTGATTTTTTTTAAAACTCACGAATTTCATTTGGGTCTAGAATTTCTAACTGAAGTCCGATTTTCATGCGGTTTTTGGCAAATGATCAAGGAAGGATGGGAGATTTATGGAATTGTGTTTACTGGTTTAAATTAATTTGGGGTAATATCGGCCACGCCTCTAGAAAAACAACAAATATTCGCCAGTGTACCTTATAATTGGAATTAGGTGAGATGCAGTGTGGAGATTTGAGTTTCTTCGTTAGATGGCAACCTAGCCAAGGTCAATAAGAAACAGGAAACTGGCCGTTGTATTGAGAATTATGCTGTGCTACTGTACCAATGTGATCAAGACACAGTTACAATAATGTACTCTTTGGAGCAACGTGATTTTATCGTTAAAAAGTTTTTGGAGAACGGAATCTGTAGTTGCTACGCAAAGGGCATTTACAAGCACTTTTGCCTCACGTTCTGCCCCAGATAGGAACATAATATGGTCGTTAGTGAATAAATTGCAAGAAACAGGACCGCTTCTGAGTGAAACAGGGAAGCATCGGCCCCCCCTGGTGGGTGTTGTGGAAGATGTCAGTTACCGACTCTTTAAGTCGCTCAAGAAATCTCTCTGTCGTTTGTAGTGAGAAACCGGCTATAGCTATTCAACATGTGATTTATGTGTATTACCACTAACACTTAATTTGTATTCTAGCACTTAATTTGTACTCTTCAATTTCGCTTCAAATATTAATATCTCATTCGAACTATAAGGTACACTGGCGAATATTTGCTGTTTTTCTTGCGTGCTGCTCGATATTATCCCGGATGAATTTAAACCAGTAAACATAGTCCCATAAATCTCCCATCCTTCCTTGGTCATTTGTACCAAACCGAATGAAAATCGGACTTCAGTTAGAAATTCTAGAGCCAAATGAAATCCGAGAGTATTAAAAGAATCACTCTGTATATACCGCACATATGTAAGATGCAAAAATATATTGATAAAAAAAAAAGTCTTAGTGGAACGGGAAATATAAAGTAGGATGGATTTATCAGATAATAGTTGTACAAATAGTTGACTTCTCCTCCAATCAGACACTTCAGTTTGTTTGCCTTAAGTTAAGGCAAACAAGTACTGCAACCCTATTGACTCCTTATTGACTTCTCCTCCAATCAGTCGTAGATACTTTAGTTGATTCATTTATTTTTACACATTTCAGTAACACAAATAAACTATGTCGTTTTTGAAGACTTTAGATTTAAATCTTTATTTATAAAATAGACATAAAATCATTAGAACATTTTTGGGAAAACTCGTCGGAAAAACTCGTCGAAATGTAGAATTCAAATTATTTCAGGAACACATTTTTTTAAATTTCTTATAGTAGACAGTAAAAGTATGTTCTACACACAGTTTGAATTTAAAACTAATACGTTCCTTTGTCTTCAAACTTAAGTTTCTAATGGATTCTACGGTCTACTACAACAAATCTTTCTTTCCACCTAACATTCCCCACACCGAATTTTCCGTACACCAAATTTTCCGTGCACCGAATTTTCTTACACCAAGTTTTCTTACACCGAATTTTGCTACATCGAGATTTCCTACACCGAATTTTCCTGCTCCAAAGACGAACGATATTGCTGTCTTGAAAGTAGGAGGAAACTGGAGAAGAAGACCCACGCAGACGGTATTTATCCACCACAAAACCCACTTGGTGGGAACTCTAATGGAAAGCGAGATCTCACTGTTCAGAGGCGAGCGATCTACCACTGAGCTACCGTGGTCCCGAATGCCATTTCTTTTGGGATTCTCCAGAACCTGAACCTGAACCATAGTCTGTCATATTCTCATATATGAGCTCCCTCATGGCTGTATGGTTAACATACGCGTCTTTGGCATTGGATAGCCGGGTTCGATTAATGGTGGTATTTCTTCTTGTTCGGATGAATGTTAATCTGTAGACCCACGTCTCATATAACCTTGCTGCTGAACACAACGCTAAAACCCAATTCAACTCAACTAATATTCTCATTTATAAATGTGAGACTCGTAGTTATTTACTTTTTTTTTTTAAAAAAAAAGTACACTATATAATCTAAGAAGAAATGACGCATAAGATAAAAAAAAAACAATTAAATAACATGTACTAACTGTGATGTTATTGTGGCTAACTGATAAAAACGTTGGTCTGTTGTAAGATCTCACAAAATTTAGATTTCATCTCAATATGTAGAATTATGTATCAAATGGTTTCCTATGAGTTTTAGGCTAGACGCTGACATCCAACTATCTATTGCGCAAAAGCTTATAATATCATGGGTACCACTACTTTATATTATATTGCAATAATGTGTAAATACTGTATTAATTTGATTAAATTTGAGAGTCGCGATTTTAAACAAATTGAAAATTCCGCAACTGTGAGCAAACGGTTTGTTTAGTTTCTTTGCTAAATTCAAAC
Organism: Thermobia domestica; assembly: GCF_964235325.1. NCBI lineage: Eukaryota > Metazoa > Arthropoda > Insecta > Zygentoma > Lepismatidae > Thermobia > Thermobia domestica. The sequence goes on along the minus strand of NC_137456.1, from coordinate 242,851,571 downwards.
TTTCTTTCTTCAGTTTATTATTTGTATATGCAACAGTCTTGCAAGTGTGTGCAGCTCCCAAGTTTGTGTGGTGTTCGCCTCTGTTAAGGGAACATAATACGATAGAGTCGTTCTTCAAAATTCTACAATATTGTTAGTTTTCAATGAGGAAAAAAGCTTCTCCAACGATGAGATACCAAATGATAAATCTAAATGAGATGGACAAAATGGTATGCTGGAGTGTAAAAGCTCACATATAATTTTCGAGAAAATAAAAGAAAGAAATTTAAGAATTAGTTCATATAAAAATCATGCTACTTTTTGAGATGAAAGTAATACTGAAATATGTCCTCTTCATTATGACACAAGTAAGATTACAGTACGTACTATGGTACAGAGATGGTGTGGATCAATGAAAACTTGACCCACGACCCACTGACTCACCACCCATCGTGATCCATGAACCACTGACCCACCGTGACCCACTCTGAACCACTACCCACCATGACTACTCCGGGCCACCACCCACCATGAACCTCTGGAACTCACTCCGACCTACCAAAACCCATCATCATCTACTCTGCCCAATGATTCACGCCTTCTTCTCTACTGACTAAAGAATTTACACTTGTAATAAAACAAGGTTATGAAATTATCAGTAATCGACGTTTGAACTTCTGCGGTGAATCGCTCAAGTACCGCTCTGTTACAAAAACGGTGGATCTGACCTTTACGATATAAAATGGTAAAGTGTTTGTCATGGGCCAAATTACGATAAACTTCAATTTAATCATCATATATAGAAGTATTTTCTTGTTGAATTACAGATACTTTTCAGTGGAAAATTGAATGAAATTTGAGTCTCCAACCAAGGTATAGTAGACCAACGTAAAGGAGTAAAAATGATGTAGTTTTCCATATAATTAAGCATACCGTACAAACTTCAATTTCCATTAACTAAGCTTACAATATAAACTTTGTCTATTTTTTTTCTCACAATTTTATGGCTTAATTGCCTTGTGCTCTGAACGCTCCATATAATAAACATACGATTCAGCAATTATTATAGTAGAAAGCAGTGGATATATAATACGAAGCACTGTATTTCTTGTTTCTCAATTAAAAATTATTTCTCAATTTATTTTTCAACTAATATCAATCATTTTCGCTTACTTTTAAAATCAACCCACTACCAGTTTCCCATATATAGAAAGAGATTTTAAAAAACGTTACAACACGTTCTGTTTATTTTTAATAAAAAGTTAATATCCTGAATTTCAGCTCCGTCAGTTGAACAACTTGTGAGATACACAATTTTTTTGCAAAAATTCGGACCCCCACTTCCTCCTTTCTATACGTATTATAATGAAATTGATATAACATTTCAGTTGAGACTATATTAACTTCATTTGGTTTTGCCATTTGGTCGTGATCATCACGTGCAGTAGTTAGTCACTTTTATGTAATAATTCATATAGTACAGCTGATTCAAAAATATATTTTTCCAGTAGTTAGCACCTCTAAAAACCCACAGCCTGTATCTGGAAAGCCAGGTTGTAAGTCCTGTTACTATTATTACAATTATTACCTGTACCTGAAGTTTTTTTCCACTTAAAAATATACATGTATACACTTCTCTTAGATAAGTAAACAGAAACAAATGGAAAAGAAATGAAAATGGAGGCCTTGAAAATAAACATACGTAGAAATTCACCAGTGTTCACTGCTGTCTATAGGGATGCGCACGAATCGAGACAAGTCTCGAGTCTCGACTCGACTCGACTCGAATTCGAGTCGAGATTCGAGTTGAGACACACTCTGTAAAATTCGAGACGAGTCGAGACAGACGTATTTCTCGACTCGAATTTTCGAGTCGAGACTGTTCGTAAAAATCTCGACTCGACTCGAATGTCTCGAAAATCTTTCTATAATTTTTAATATTATTTTGAAGAAAGTACTTACCCAGAAACAGTCTTGAAACTAATTCAAGTGAGCACCCATGCATAGACGTAACTTAGGGGGGCAAGGGGCAACTGCCCCCAGCATTTCTGAAGTTTAATAGGATAGTCATCCAGTGTTTTCTATGAACTGAGCTGAAGCGAATACAACACCATTTTGCTTAATTTTATGTTTTTGTTTCACAGTATTAAGGTCTTGAGGCGACTAACCAGGCCAAGAGAACGGAGGGGCAAGGAAGTGAAAAGATAGCCACTCTGGCCTGACAAAAGGTACCAGGTAGAACTTCAGTCACTCAGTCAGGATGGCCGGTCGGAACAGAGTTCGTGGCAATGCTCCACCTTTAAAATGCTGCTCGTTAGGCATACACACTGCCCAGGGCTTAAAGTGGTTTCAGTGAATAGCCACCTCACCAGAATGCTTATCCACAGTTATTTGCGAGAACGCAGTCAACAATGGAAGTAAATAATCCCTGATCCATGTTCCAGATCTGGTTTGATAGATCATATTACTAGTCGTTTCATAGACGGAACCAAAATATTAGTTAAAAATTAATGCAGTTTATACAGTGACTGTTGTTGCACACGAACTAAATTCTGACAACAGGCAGATTTGCCAGAGCTTTGTGCCGAGCGTTCCGGCTCACTTTAAGCCTTGACACTGCCTCTCTACTACTAGCTTGGTAATTGTCACTCACTTTCGATGCATGTGTTCAGAATTAATTCACACCTCACTTTATTGCTTTTTTCGTTTTTAGACATTACATGTTCCTTTACTCGGTAATAATAATTTATAAACTGTATTGTCATGATTTTTTTATTTTTCTGTTATATCATAAATGCTTGTAATTTGAATAAATATAGGACTTATTCGGAACATTTTTTTTGGGGGGGGGGATCACAGAGGCAGTAGAGGTGTTCATATACCTTCTCTCTTACTGATTCTGGCTGTTTCCTAGGCAATGGACAGTTATTAAAAAATTTGTCTTACGGTATCTATGCTGATATTATTATAAAATGTTCGACTGTAAACTGTCTTTAAGTCTGAAAAATGTTCTAGAATAACAACGGGAATGAAACTCTGATTTTAATCATATCTGGTAATGTCTTGCAATAAATGTTTTGCCACATCCATCTTAATAAAGGTTAGTGAACTTTGAGCGTGCTGGAGAAAGGGAATGCGGTGTACGTTGATGGTCAAAGAAAGAACAGGTCGGTCTGTTGTCTGGGATACAGGGTGAGTTTTATAAGGATAAGCAGAGACATCAGAACTCGGCTCTTTGTCGGAAATCTAATTGTCCTAAATGCAAAAGATATTTTAATCCTTTCCCTGTGTCACAAAAATAGCAACATCTGTTGTTGTAAAGTGGAAAGGGAGAATTGTAAGGTTAAAACAACGAGTTATTTTTACTAATAGCCACCCTGGCACCCAAACCAAAAATAATACACTTGAATTATTCTGAAGTTTGTGTTTGCAGTGAGCAAGAGCCCCCCAAAGCTCATATGGGCCCCCATGTATTTTTTGAATATGTATATTTATATGCATTTTGTATTGTTATATGCATTTTTTATGAATATACAAACCCACGTCTGAATGCCCCCCCCCAGAGTTACAGAGAAATCGGCGCCCTTGGCAATGAGCAGATCGTTTGAAGGTTTTTTTTTCTGTATATATAGCCTTCACGTGTATCGGTGTATAGTGGTTTCATTTTTTATATTTTATCTATGGTATTTGAAGATTTCTCAAGTTTTACAGGAAGTTGTGACTAATATGCAGTGCGCAAAAAGAAAAAAAAAAAAGAAAAGAGACTTTGTTGGAATATTTTAGTAAGAAGCCGAAACTTAGCAATATTGACAGTCAGCGGAGATAATGAAATAGTGACTAAACAATCTACTTCTTGCGTTTCAGAAGATAAGAATTCAAGTGCTAGTGTGAAAACAGTGTCAGAAGATGAAGTCTCAGAAGATAAGAATTCAAATGCCGGTATTACTGTAGAAACAGTGTCACAAGATGAAATTTCAGAAGATCGTGATCCAGTCGAAGGTTGTGAAAAAGCAAAGACATTTCTGGCAGTAAGTCTAGGTCCCTTCCAACCGCAATTGAAAACGAACCCCAATAAAAATGGCCGCCAGTTCCGATCTGAGAGGTATAGGCCAGTGTTCGAAATGAAAAAAAGCAGAGGCGGTATGTTTTATTATGATTTTGACTCAACATACCGGCTATTTAAATATTGTCTTGATCACTGAAAAACCACAGACGGTATGTCCTCATTACTGAAAAACCAGAGGCAGTATGGCATACCACCGCATACCGTCTCATTTCGACCACCGGTATAAGCAATTTAGTTGGTTAGAATATAACATTTCTCGAGATAGTGTTTTTTGCTTTTATTGTCGCGCATTCTCCGAAAATATTCCGAAATCTGAAGACAGTTTTACTAAAGAGGGTTTCCGTAACTGGAAGAAGGTCCTAGATAAATTCGGTACTCATGAGGCAAGTAACGCTTATAAGACTTGTATTTCTAAGGCTGCGGAATTCCGAAATGCACACTATTGCACGGATCAGTTGCGCGTAAATTAGATTTGCAGACGAACCAAATAGTTAATGGCAATAGAATATATTTGGAAGCACTTCTAAATAGTATTTTGTATTGTGCTCGCCTATGTGTTCCTCTTAGAGACCATAAGGAAAATAACGAAAGTGAAAATAAAGGTAATTTACTAGAACTCTTATCGCTAAGATCCAAAGACAATGACGTGATTTTTCGTTATTATGTTAACAAAGAGAAAACATTTAGATACGTTAGTGCCCAAATACCAAAATCGATTTCAAGATTTAATGTGCGAGTATGAGCTGAGAAAAATAACCGATCGTGTGAAGACTGCAGGTATATATGGTGTCATCATGGATGAAACTCAAGGTTTGAAGCGACATGAACAAGTATCAGTTGTTTTGCAATACTGTGATGAAACATTAAACGTTCACGAAAGTTTTATCGAATTTTACAATACAGAAAAATCACGGCGAAAGTTTGTCCAAACTGCTAACAAATGTGTTAATACCACTGGGTCTGAATGTAAATAACATCCGAGGACAATGTTACAATGGTGCGGCCGCTATGCGTGGTCAGTAAGTACTCTGGCGTTGCAAAGAGGATCAGGAACGTGAACTATTTAGCTATTTATATTCATTGTTACGCTCACATTTTGAACTTATGCATTGTTGATGTGTACGGAAAACTGTCTACGATTCGAAACATGTTTGGTGTTCTGAGCAGTTGCATTCCTTCATAGAAGAGTCCTCAAAAAAGCACGCTATTTTTTAAAATATTCAACGTCAAGGAAAAAAAAGCATTTGGTAACATTACAGTCTTTGAGCAACACTAGATGGAACTGTAAATCGGAAGCTATTCGTGCAGTTTTAGAAAATTTTGGACCTATAGTTGAAACTTTAGAGGAAATAGTACTATCAAATTTACGGTCCAGATGCGCATTCCCTGTTAAGAAATGTTCATGATTTTTTTTATTTTTGTTTCGTCTTAAACTGATGAGACATGTTCTTGAATACACGAATCAACTGTCCATGCACTTACAAAATACATGTACCAATTTTTCTACTGTGAAAAATTTGTCGCAAACCAATATCTGCAGCCTTCAGTCCTTACGGAATGAGAAAATTTTCAAAACGCTGTGGGCAGGAACAGAAGCAATTGCAGAAACCATAGTGTTTAATTTAAAAGGTTTTAGTTCACTGAGTGTTTACCTTTTAGTATAGTGGTTAGTATCTTTCTCATAATAACAGTAAAATTGCTAAGTTCAGTAGTATGTCTGAAAAGAATAGAATTTTCAAAATATGAATTTATTACAAAGAATAAAATGTTACTTTACAATATGCAGACATAATAAATAAATGAGCTCAAGTTTGTCTGCAGTGATTTACAATAAAGAAATTACCAAATAAAGCAAAATTTTAGAATCTGTTATTTATGAGGCCTTTAGCAGGAGACTGCCATAGAAGAAATTACTTCTTCTTAGAGACTGAAATTATTCGGAAGGATAAAACTTACATGTGTAGTTCGGAGGTCTCTCTCTCAACTCAATGTTGACCATCTTCGTCGTGGCTTCTAGTCCAAATGCGAGACGCAAAGTATGATGTAAGATCTGAGTCGATGTCTGATTCCTGATTCATCCATAGTTCTAATTTTCCGAAGCTTATATACTGGTTCGAGAGAGTGAACTACGTGACAAACAACTTATTTGTTTCATGACGTATTTTGTTATTTGTCTCATGACGTATTTTGTTATTCTTCTCTAGTACTACACTATTGAAAAGTTTGTGTTCGTACATTCATATAAAAAGTTTTTTTAATATTTCAATAAAATAATCATAACAATAGGATGCAGTGCACCGAACGTTCCGCGAAGACAAATCCCACGAACATTGGATGGTGGTGATACTTCTTCGAGTGTGAGACAGCAGCTGAATATTACAGACGCGAAGTGTATTATTCCGTTATTGACATCCTTGTGGCAGATATTAGCAATAAAAGTCCAAAGAAAATGATATACAGGTTCTTCATTCCCTCCACAACGTGTTGAATCAACACAAGCCATCTGCAGAAAGTATCACAATTGTCAGCAACACCTACACAATCCCCAAAGTTGAGCTGAGATCAGAGTTAACAGTTTTCTCCAACTTGTGTGCAAAGAGATAGATTGAAAATGATTTTCTTCGCTTCTAAATTTGTTTTAAAAATTGAACCTTTACAAATTCTTCCCAAACTTGAACCAAGTTTATAAGACTTTTCTAACCGTGCATATCAGTTCCGCAACCAGTGAACGCTCCTTTTCGTGTCTGAGACGGCTAAAAACATACGTTCGTAGCACTATTGTTCAAGAAAAATTTCGTAGTTTAGCTGTGTTGTGCACAGAAAGGTCTTACGACATTAGCGTTTCTCAGATTATCGACAAATTTGGTTCAGAAGCAACATTTCGAGGAAGGCGGCTGCAGCTCCATTCACAGTTCAAGTCCAATTTCCATATCATTACATTTAGTGGTAAGTGAAATATTAACTTATTAAATCAAAATTATAAATGTGATATTTACTGGCTAATATTTGGATTTCCTAATATTGTGATTTCCTTGTATTATTGATCAGCAGTATTTCTTTCAGAGGGCGAGTTGGGGCTTCTCCCTTTATACACACACAGTCAAGTGCAAAATACCCTTCAGGCAAATTTTAAGAGAAAATCAGGATATCAAGAAACATGTTTAACTATAATTCGCCTCTTTACTTTTACCTCTTTGGATATTTTTTCTGAAAGAAACACTATTAATGAGCTGCGGTAGGCCTAAATGAATATGTGGATGTTGTGCTGATAGGTCGTTTCAGGTAATTCCTTAAGAACATTTAAGGCTCAGATCAATATGAGGGATTGGGCAAAGATCAGGGAAAGATTGGCTAAGCGGGGCTTAAAATGGGCCAGAACGCACCATTCCTGCGCTCCAATAAGTCAGTGTGGTGTCCGAATTCAGTTCCTGTGCTGTACTTGTCTCGCTCCAAATTTGTATTTTTTCAGTTTATTATTGTCATATTTTAAGCAGATTAATACCCTATTAAAGCACGATAAAGAACTAATGTAGAACTTTTTGTTCTGCGTCATTGTGTTCCACGAAATTATTCTAGGGAAAAGCGTTCCGCCTATTGACTAAAAAAAATTTTGAGCACAGAGGCAAAGGCTTAATTTTAGGTCTCATCCTCAAAAACTGACGTAAAGTTAGGCTGGATATCTGCCTGAGTAGTAATTATATTATTCACACACTCGAACTACACAATGGTGATCCAAAATCAGGAGGGTTTTTCGAAACTACGGTACTAAATATTTGGTCAAAACATTAGAAGCAAATGTATGGTTGGTTTCAAAAAGTGACAATTTAAGGTCGAAGACTATCTGCCCAAGAAAAATTTGTGAATATATTTTTGTCGAAACAAAGAAAAGTTTAACGTGCACAAGTGAGTAATGTATATTATATACGTCTAATTACAGCTTGTGAATCTTAAAGTCAATAAATAAAACTCTCTTAATAATGAAAGAAAAGAAGAATCGCAGTTCACACTCATGCCATGTAGCTGCCACCGCAAATTCCAACTTTATAATTGTTTTCTATACCAAAGGCAATAATTTGAAATATGTTGCTGCTTCCGATCTAAAGTAGGAATTAAAATCTACGCTTGGTTGAATTCACAACTTTTTGTGATCAGTTGTTAATGTATAATGCTCTTTCTTGAACTTCCAAAGGGAGAGAGCATATACAACAAAACAAGCACGGATAGATGTATGCTTGGAATAACCCGGAGAGATAGAAAAAGAAATACATGGATAAGGAAGATGACAGGAGTGACCGATATCATCGTGAAAATAAAAGGACTGAAGTGTCAGTGAGCTGGTCATATTGCAAGAAGAGCTGACGATAGGTGGACAAAAGCAATTCTTGAGGAATCCTAAGGGAACGAAAACGATCCAGAAAACGTTGTAATACAATGTGGTGTGGCGAAATTAGGAAACAGTGTGGAGTAACGTGGAAACGAACTGCCGAAAATAGATACGTGTGAAAAAGTATTGGAGGAACCTTCATCGAGAAGTGGGGTCGGCAAAGGTTGAGAATTATATATATATATATATATATATATATATATATATATATATATATATATATATATATATATATGTGTGTGTGTGTGTGTGTGTGTGTGTGTGTGCTTTGCCCCCCCCCGAACCATATGGGTCAAGGTTATGCTTATATATCCATGTGTCTAGTGGAGCTCGAGTAAAGCACCATGACGGCCGAGGCGTATCGTACACTGCTTGCAGACTACGTACACGCCTTCATGACGACCATGTTTCTCAACGGTAGTGGCATTTTTCGACAAGATAATGCAACATGTCACAAGGCCAGGAGTGTGATAGAGTGGTTCGAGGAACATTGGGGCGAGTTCCCAGTGATGTGTTGGCCCCCAACTCGCCGGATCTGAACCGAATCGAACACATCTGAGATGTGATTGAACGTGACGTCAGATCGCATCGTCCCCCTCCCCGGAATTTACGGGAATTAGGTGACCTGTGTGTGCACATGTGATGCCAACTCTCTCCAGCGACCTACAAAGGATCATTGCATCCATGTCAAGAGCATTCGCCGTTGTTATCAGTGCCAAAGGTAGACATACTGACAATTAGGTAGGTAGTCATAATGTTCTGGCTGATGTGTACGTATATTTTAATTCGTATATTTTGTCTCGACTTGAATTCCGAGACGTCTCGACTCGAATTCGAGTCGAGTCGAGACAGAAAATGTCGAGTCGAGACACGAGTCGAGACAGAAACATATTTTCGAGTCGAGACAACATTTTCTCGAGTCGAGTCGAGACAGGCTTAAATCTCGACTCGACTCGACTCGCGCGCATCCCTAACTGTCTACAATGCACTGAGCAGAATGGTCCTATAAACTGTCATTCGTTGTCAATAATAATAACTGCCATTCTTAATTTTACTGAAATTAGTTGTTTTTGAATTTAAAAATGTATGTGTAGTAAAACGCACTGTTAACTAGCAGACTGTAGTCCCATTTGTTGTTTGTCTTTTTGGATTGTGACACTCCCTCTTACGCCTCCCTCCCTCTTGTGACACTCCCGACCATACAATTCAACTATGTCATATGCTTTTATTTTATATTATAATTGCTTATTCTTTTGTTCCAATTCTAGAAAGAATATTCACTTCTCAGTTTCTAATGTTCTTCCTCATTTGTTGATTTAAGTTAATCTGAATCAATTTTACCCATTTTTTAGATTCAAAACAAGGTCAAAGAACTGTCTCCCAATCACAAGGAATAACTGAATAGCATCCTTAATCAATCAATAGGCACGGGAGACCCAAGTTTGACTCCCGATGGCGCTCATGCGGTTCGGATTCCACGTTAAGCTGTAGATTCACGTTTCACATAGCCTTACAGCTGAAAGGGATACTTAAATAAATTCAACAATTTATACGATAATTTAAATAAAGTAAGCATACTCGACATTTATTTAAAGATTTACTACTCAATAGCCTAAAATATTATTTATAGTCATTTATTTGGAATGTATGAAGTTATGATATTGAAGTATGCACTATAAATTTTGTAACCTTACAGGTTATTACAAACTATGTTTTTTTTTTTTAAATGGTTGTATTAGAGCATTTGGCAACTATAAGTAAGTTTACTACGAAGAAAATGTCGGCATTTAGTTGAACATGAGAATGTGTAACCAGTTTACGCCGAATCATAGACATGTTGCGCGTAGGATACAGGATAATACTTAACGGGTGTTAAGGGTCTTCACTACAGCGAAATTAAACTACCTATAGTTTTAAAGTTTTTCCGTAATATCTAAAAAAAAAAAAAAAAATGGAAAATTAGGAACGTAGTGAACTAGACAATGATTTTGCATGTGATACCTTTACCACAATTCACGTATCTGCTTTTAGTATGCTGCTATTTGCAGAACCCGCAAAAAATGCTAAATCTATCTACAGTTGCAAATCGAAGGCAGATAGATGAGTTGTGATAACGGTATCACATGCAAAATCGTATTGTCTAGTTCACTACGTTTCTGCTTTTCGAATATTTTTATTTGGTTTGAAGATATTACAGAAAAACTCTAAAATTAGCGGTGCAGCGATTAGCTGTCAATGACAGACGAAATGAGAAAGTACGAGATAATACTGAATCATTTCCATCACACTACACTTAATATTTATTGCCCTCCCCGCTGGTTTAGTAATCACGGCTAGTAATCGCACCTTTGGAGTACGTGGTCGCGGGTTCCATTCTTTGTTGGAGAGCATTAAATGCATTACGATGGTTTGGATTCCACATTTAAAACTGTAGGTCAACGTCTCATATAGACTCAGTTTTGAAAATGACGCTAAATTTTACAAGCAAACAAGTTAATATTTCCATTTCCGATGATACTATAATAATTAAACAGAATAGTTAGGGGTTAGCTTACGCAGTTTCTTCGTACGATAGTCTTGTTCGATTCTCATTGGAAGCTCATTTCGTTCGGGTCCCAAGTTAAAATGAAAGTGCATCTCCCATATAGTCTCGGTGCTGAAAAGAGACGACATAATTTAAACTAAACGATCAAGCAAAGTGATTATTCATCAGCGACCAGTCGAAACCACTCAGAACCTTGAAGTTTAGACAATACAGCTGCTGCTTTTATTTGATATTTTATTAGGCTAACAAACATTTTGTTTCTTATTGGCATTATCTAAAAAGTTTTCTTGTCCGCTAGAAATCTTTTCAGACGAATGGCCACATCAGTTTGGGACGGATTATTCACAGGTGAAATTTTCCCACGGAACCACCCTGATAAATATGTCATAGTTCACATCAGAGTATTCCCCGAGGCGGTAAGTTTCAAACGATCTCGCTTCATGAGGATACCTTATTACAACTACAATGTTGAAAATTTACTAAATATTTATTTGAATATTTCACTTAAAGTTTGACATTTTCAATAATAATAATAATAATAATAATAATAATAATAATAATAATAATAATAATAATAATAATATGGTATTTTGATCTAAAAGGTGCAAAGTGTTGCAACTTTATAGTGTTCATATAGAAATGCGTGTAACTCTGAATAGGTTAATTGAAATGTGTTTAAAATTTAAAAGGTAATCATAATTTTAGGACATTTAGGTTGTTATATCTTATTAAGGATAGGGTGGACTGTCCTCATGCTAGTGTAGTAATGAAAGGCTGAATAGTGTATATTTTGGAAAAAGTTTCATTTTAATTATTGACCCTGTTAATGTTATGTACGAATGACTTGTTTGTACCATAAGAAAAATTAGTTTTATCGATTTTTATCGCATGAGGATCGCTTATAAGTATTAAGATTCGCACAAGTCATTCAGCTCAATGACACCTATTGATTGATGAATGTCTATTTTGGACGTTTTTCCATGGAGCGGCAATTGTTAACTAATAGAAATTAGCGTTTATCACGAAGTATTGCTATTATAATATGATTTTATTGTTGAATCCAAAGAGGCTATATAGACTATCAATAGTAGGAGGTTTTTTTATACGTATATTGATAAGATATTGATAAGAACATTTTTTTTCAGTTTAAGGTAGAACTACATCATTATCCTAAAGTATTGCTGAAAATGTCCCTTAGTAAGATCCTTCTACGTTTTCTCGTGTCACTTCTACCCTCTACCCTCTATATATAGTCTAAATCTCTAAAAAATGAAAGCTAGCTCATGGAACTAAATACTACTATGCCTTCCACGCTAATTAGTACCTAGAGCGAGCACCTGCGATTCAGAAATTTAAATGGACTACAGTGATTCGGGTTCCACTCTAAACTCCCATCAAATCAATCAACCAACTAATGACGTACACAAAATTTCAGGAGGGAATAAGTTCAATCACCCAACATCTCATTGTTTCAAACACATTTTTGAACACATATCTTAATAGAATAATTGTTTATTTATTCATAGTATCTTGTTAAATGGGGAGTTAAAACCAGGAAATCCCGCCTTTCTGTACTCCACTGCAACCAATTTACATATTACGAGTAAATGTGTAAATTACGAGTATTAATAGTAAATTTCTCCCTACCAAAACGCATTGTTGCACACTTTATTTTGTGAAACATTAAGTATTTTGACGAGATTTTCCAATTTCTTCAAAAGGTAGCTACTTTCTAATGATTGAAAAGAATGTTTGCTATTTTACCTTTATGCTGCGCGAGGGACATTCGAAATCCTTCCTAGAGAGATTTTATTAAAACAGGTTTCCAGAATTTTGTCTTGATACATTGGACAGTGTGACTTCTAGGTCTGTAAAGGGGAGGACAGACAGACCGAATCAGAAAGCCAGTTTTAAGTCATGTATACGACATGAAACGCGTAAATCCGACGAAACTTTTGTTTTGAATTATAACCACAAGACTGTTTACTAGTACTATTGTTCCAAAGTCAAAAGCACATCCTACCTGTAAACTATCTCTTCATATACATCGTGACGTGATCTCTTCAGGCTTTCCTAAGAAAAAATATATTCTATTTTCTATATTGTAGGGTTATATAGGAGAACCCCCGAGGAAACACACGCACACGATTTTTGTCTGCCACAAAGTCCACTTAGCGCGAGCTGGGATCTAGGCATGAACTCTACGCACCAATGGTAGGACGCTCCTCTGATGTATGAGGTCACCGGATCAATCTCATTCGTGGCAAGTGGACTTTGTGGCGGACAAACACTGCGTGGGTAGTCTCGTGTTTCTTCCGTTTCCTCCCATTTTCTTCATTTCACCATTATCATTCACCTCATCATCACTCTTTTCACATCATTACCGTTAACCTTGGATTCATATTCATGGGATGCTAAACTAAACTGAGTTATCTTACAAAATGTGGAAAAATAATTGCTTGAGCCGTTTTTGAAAAAATTATCCGAACAAACTTACTTCAAGAGAAACTCAGTAAATCGACAGGGATTTCCCCAGAGAAACACTACATGAAGTTGTTGATGAAATACTTGTTTATGACACAATCATAATTGTTAGAGTCATTTTCGAAGAAACAGCGATTTCAAGTTTTCAGCTATAAGAAAATTACTTTTATACGGGAGTAAGGATTAAATTCGATGTCCCTTACTCTAGAGAAACTTATACACAACCTTATGATTAAACTTTGGTCCGATACGTTGACCGTATAGTCTCTAAGTGTGCACACATACATCGTGACGAACTGACATGAAAAACATGAACTGACATAGACTTTTCAACATATAAGAGCCCTAAAATATGTAAATCTGTTCAGTGGCGTTTTTAGGGAGAGGTGCACCCGGCTCGAGCTCCCTCATTGAGTGCAAAGTTTTTTTTTTTATGTACTTGCAACGATAAGAGAAAAACTCACGAATATGTCACCTAACGTCTCTTGTCGCAATGAAGAACAAAAGGCAGCATATCTGCAACAGAATGACCCATCCCTCTTCACTTCCATCTCCAAACACACACACCAACGAACACTTTTAACAAGCGAAAATATATATACAGGGGCGGATCCAGGATATGATCAATGGAGAGGCTAAACCATATTTTGCCGTTTTATCCAGTGTATATCTGAGCGTCAAGGGGTCTATAGCGACCGACATTTGACACACAACTCCAAATGGAGAGTGAGTTGTTCTAACCACTTGTTTGTGTTATATTTTAACACAACCGTGTTAACACATACGCATGTTGTTGAAATAACACGATTTTTTTACAGTGTAGCAGTGAAAGTAGTAACACTTTTTGAAAACTTCTGCTGTCATGTTTCCATTTGGGTTTAAAAGAAAGTGAAGTTTTGCAAAAATCAGTAGTTTAAGTCAATTTTTTGAAGGTTGAATGAAAAGGATTCACCGAGAGCAGACACTTAGCACTTCCAGGGCAATTCTTAATTCACACCACAGGTGCCTAAAGACATTTAAAAAAATCAAATTTAATTCAAATGTACTGGTAGTTATTAATACACCCCCATCAGAAAATCCTGGATCCGGCCCTGCTTGGAATTGGAATGTGCACAAAACTTTACAAATATACTTAGGAATTATTTATGTTAAATATAATTTGTCAGTAGACCCTATGTAAAATAAATAAATAAATAAATATATAAATAAATAAAATAAAGAAGTTCAATATGTTGTGACACGTAGTTGATACACAAAAGCTTTTACTTCATTACTATTAAAGATGAACGGGGACGTAATATGGAAGTTAACCCTTGTAAAGGTCAAAGATAACCACAAATTTACTTTCAAAGATTATCGGAACCTTTGAAAGTAACGTTTTTTCTACTGCCTTAATTTAGAACAAGAGAGATTTTGTAGAGTCATTAAATGGGCATAGTGAACGAAATTTCTTTCATATTTTTTTCTTCTGCTCTGTACGGTAACATTAATTTTCTTATTCCCTATAGACATTATTTCATGTTACAGTGTTTTCTTTTAATAGTTTATTATATTTTCATACTTTCGTGTTAAAGCTCTCTAATGAAATTTCATATCGACGTGTCGTTACAGCCTACAAAAATATTATTATTTATTTCATCCAAATCCATATTGTTTGTCGAGAGACAAATCGAAATTGTTCATCTAGCGAACTCGCAGCAGATCTGCAAGGAGGATGGGAAGGTATGATCTTTTTTAATTGCAAGGCATTCGAATATATATATATATATATATATATATATATATATATATATATATATATATATATATATATATATATATTTCTTTTTGTATACATATATATCAAGGAAATCACGGGTTGCCCGGTGCAGCAGCCTTTTACAAGAATATATTGTATATACATTTAAGTACAAACCCATTGCCGGCTATGATACCTTCTCTCCTTCGAAATGAGAGTAAAATTGCATTTCTTACATTCTCATCGGTATCTTCGTGCTCTACCTAATGACTCTCCAGCACTTTGTGGCACATTTTGTATCTTATTTTATCTTTAACCAGAACAGAACTCCTGTTCTGCCTAACCTTCACAAAATGTATATTTTGACTCCGGAAAAATGTAATAGTAATTATTTTCTCTACAATTGCAGTTGCTTCCAGGGCCTCTTAATTTTGATCTACTATTTCAGCATCCCTGAAATTAACTATTGTAGATCGCCATTAGTTCACTACGAGTATATCTATGTCGTGAATACTGACCAACTACAACTTCACCGATGTTTCTTCGCTATATAAAGGGATTCAGAGGTTGTGCATAATGGTAGTTTCCTGTATTAAAAAAAAAATGGAAAGAAGTTACAAATATAACTAAAGTGTTGTATATGAAAAAAGTGAGTTAGATATAACAATGCAGTTTTATTTTTTTAACTTTAAAGCATTTCGTACTACCTATAATATTCCCTCTTGAAATATTTTTATCTGTCAACAGAATGATTTAAATTTACTTCTAGTATCAGTTTAGAAATGTTGGACCGTAAGTGCTACACCACTTAAGCACAGACACATTTAAGAAAATGCTAATAGTTAATGGGTGGGGGGTGGGGGGATGTAGTAAGGTACGGTAACTAAAACAGTGCAAATATAGGATATCCGGTCATTTCTCTTCACACAAGATAATATACTATGAATACCTATGTTTTCATTAGTTTTCTCCTGTCAAATTAAATAACAAGAATCTTTTTTTTTCTTTTAATAAAATGCAATAATAATATTTCATAGGTTCAAAGGTCCGAGAATTTTTGGAGGGCACCTGATTCTTCTAGTTGCGAACGTGCAACTAACTAACCAGTAATGTAGTTGGCGACATATCCCTGCACCAGTGGTGCTGATATTTATTAAATTTTTTGGCCTCGGTAATGTGTGTGTGTTAAATTGTCATATATCCAAACACATACACTTAGATCCTGGGGATCCCAAGCAAACTTGGGACGCCCATGACCCCCCAGGACTATTTTTTTTTTTTTTTTTTTAGATTTCCAAACTGTGCTGTCAATAAGTGTGGAAAAGTGTGAACGTTCGTGTCCGTCCGTCCGTCTGTCAACATATACCAGAGCGAAAACTTTAAGATACGCAAGCGATTATTTTTCAGTCAATTTAGCGTCGCAAGAATGGATTCTATCTCCTCTGTTAACTCTCTATTCACAACGGAAGCTTCTCAGATAAACCATTTCCAGTTTCAACATTAGTACCATGTGTACACAAACAACAAACGTGTTTCTGAAATCGATTTAATGTCTCAAGAGAATACATCATCACTACCTGCAACAGTCTACTAATACCAGAAATGGTTGAAATTTACTAGTGTTTCAGGTTTCAGTATTGATTTTCATAACACAAAAATGATGACTCAAGAATTTTTTTTTCGGTCTACTCATTGTTCGACGAATAGACTCCATTTCTTTCTTTAACCCTCTATTCAAATCGGATGGGGTAGAAGTCAACCATTTCCGCCATAGAAAGCTACGTTCATAGCCATAGAACAAAAATGGTAATAGATAGCGACAAGTGGTTTCTGTCAATCGATTCAGCGTCCCAATAGAATATACCATCACCATACTCAGCAATTTTACCAAAACCGTAAGTGGTTGAAATTTACTAGTACTTCTGGTTTCAAAACTTGGTTTCGTTGATTAAAAATGGTGTTTTATTTCGACTTTCATCTACTTGTTCAACCTGGAAATGGTAAAAATCTACGATTTTTTGGTTACAACACTGATCACATAATTGATAAAATGGAAATAGATAACGATAACCTTTTTTGTGTGTGTGTGTGTGTATATGGGATACAATCCTGAACAATATGTTTCACCTCTGATTTTATTCCTCTTTTTCAGAACTGATATCAATTAGCAATTACAGTTTCAATATTAATCTTCGTAAAACAAAAACAATAAGAAATATCGAGTAATGACTCTTTGTAATTTATTCAGTGTCCGAGGAACAGAATCAATCTTGGATCTTATTCCTCTGTTGCAACCAGTGGTTAGAGATAAATACTTCAAGGTTGAGTACTGAATTCGCAGTTTGGAAATCTATCCTAGTGTTTCACACTGAAACGAAACTCACTTATTATTATTATTATTATTATTATTATTATTATTATTATTATTATTATTATTATTATTATTATTATTAATAATAATAATAATAATAATAATAGTAGTAGTAGTATTAAATTTTATACGTTGGAACTGGAACTATCTCCTTGCGTGTCGGGAAAGATTAATTTATACTTACATCACATCACCTCAAAATGTACTAGAACGGCATTTCCCAAACATTTTTAAAATCAGGACTATTTTCACTATTTAGAATGTTTTGTGGACCACAATACTCTTTACACTTTGAAAAGCTAATTTATCATCAGCATTTGACCATGTCTGCATACATTAATAACAATATACAGTACGTTCATTTTTACAATAATAATAATAATAATAATAATAATAATAATAATAATAATAATAATAATAATAATAATAATAATAATAATAATAATAATTTTCGAATATCAATTAAGGTTCCCTTATTTTGTTTTTGTATAAATAAATACATATTCTATTCATTTAATAATTCAACCGTGTGCATAGGTTTTCTCGGGGTTCTCCCCTTTCCTACCACATTCTTTATGCCACCATTTCATTTATTTCTCATCATAAGAATTTCCTTTAGTCTAGCCGACATAACCGTGGGACGTAAAAATTAAATATTTCATTTCATCTATATATTAATAGCGGTGTCTGTGAACAAAAAACTTTAGTTCCAAATTGAAAGTGGCTATGATTGTGACTCTTAATTTCTTAAACCACCCGAATGATCTCGATCAAATTTTGACGTAGATGCAGTTCTGGCTTAGGAGTGTTTTTAACTATTCACTTTGACGTTAGAGCTTAGGCGAGGGGGAGGAGGAGGAATTATACAAAAATAAATAAAACTTAATAATACTTGAATCGAACGACCAATCTCGATCAAATTTTCAACATAGATGACGTTCGTGTCTGGGATGGATTTTACCATTTCACTTTGATGGAACAAAGTTGCCAATGGGGAGGAGGGGGAGATATACAAAAATCAATAAACATTAAAAAAAGTGCTCAGGTTTGTGAGTTAATAACTCTTGAACCACCCGATCGATCTCAATCAAATTTTCAGTATAGATGAAGTTCAAACCTGGGACGCTTTTTTATTATTTCATTTTGATGGTAGAACTTAGGGGAGGGGAGGGGGGCAAATATATGAAAATGAATTAAACTTAATAACTCTTGAATCACCCGGCCGATCTCGATCAAACTTTTAACATAGATAAGGTCCGTACCTGGAGTGTTTTCATCATTTTACTTTGACGACACAATGTAGAGGAGGTTAAGGGAGACATATAGGTAAGAAAAAAATAGAATAGAATAGAAGAAATATAAAGTAAGTGTTTTTGTGACTTCATCACGCTTAAACCACCGAACCGATCTTAATCAAATTATCAACATAGATGAGGTTCGGACCTGAGGTGGTTTTCATCATATCCCTTTTACGATAGAACTTAGGGTAGGAGGAGAGGAGGGGAGAGATATAGAAAAATAAGTAAGACTTAGTAACTCTTGAACCGACCACCCGACCGATCTCGGTCAAATTTTCAACATACATGACATTCGGGACTGGGATAATTTTTATCATGCCTCCCCCCCAACATGGGAAGGGGAGAGGGTTATATAAAAATAACCGAAAATGACCAATATCAAAGAACTCTTTATTAATAGTAAAAATGGAACATAATACTATTTTCTTAATTTAACCCAGCGAAATTGGGGTGCGTCTTGGATTCGAGGACGTCTTAAATTCGAGTAATTATCGAGAAATTCTTAATTAAAGATGTTATTAACGTGTTATTAAAGCTACTTTGCTGGCCATAAATATTTTAAATTTTCTATTATATTCAATCATTCAGACAACTATGGTGTCCTGCGTGCGGGTTTGTCAGTTTTGTAATTGAAAACGAAGAAGAATATCTTATACACTAGAGTCACAAAGTTTATAAAATGTCAGTCCTGAAGGAGAAAGTAAATTATGGTTGCGTATGTAATTTTCAAGTTATGTTTGAGATTCTTAGCTGTAGTGTCTGATTTTCATGTCTGATTTGTTTCAATTTTATCTTCTCTCTCTTTTTTGGACCAATGTTCATTTCTAAGAGCACCAGAAGGGTAGATCTCGAATATCACTTTTGATTCGCGGACTACAGTTTGCAACACACTGGGCTTGAGTATATGCCTATTTACAGAAGGCAAGGGGACTAAAAGATTTGGTACTTAATATTGAAGATAGTTGTATGTCCTTTGTATGTCGTATGTCGTTTCCATGTTCAGCTTGAAAAAATATATAAATGATTATTGATGCACTGCACTATAATTGATTTAAATACATATTCGGAAGACACGGGTGAGATCTTGGATTTAATACATACATTTCGCGGATTGCTCAGAGGGAGGTTCTTTTGTCTCAAACTCCTTTGAAGACCTGTTTAGTGTGTGTGTGGTGGCGGGGAAAACATTTTGAGATGACTTTATTTTGAGTTTAACGTCCCGTTCAGCAGCGAGGCTATATGAGACGTGAACCTACTGATTAACGTGGAATCCGAAATACATGAGCTCCCGTCGGGAATCAAACCCGGGCCTCGCACGCCAAAGGCGTGTACACTAACCGCTTAGCCACGGAGGAGCTCAGGAAGATATTTTATTCTTGTTACACAAAGAATATAAACTAGAATCGAATGATAGGAATTCGGAATACCATGATATTGTACTTGGAGTCTAAACATGAATGAGGAGAGGGATAATGTGTCAAAAAGAATCTAACTATCTATTATATAAAAGAGAACGCACAAATCCTTTGTTAGCTCATCACGCTAATACGGGTGAACCAATTTCTTTCATTTTTGGGGGGTTATTAGGATTTGGACCCTAGATGGTTTTTATCATATCACTTTAATTTTTAATTACCAGTGTCTTGAGATAATTGACCATTCAAGTGTCCATAACGTACAAATCCTTTGTTAGTTCATCATAGGTATAAAAATAAACGTATTTATATGCAACCCGCATGACCGTGTCACTCGGCGGGTTAACATAAATGACAGGCGCTATAATGTTAACATTTACTGCAATTTGAAAGCGAAAAAGTAAAAATTATCTAAGTAACAAAGTTTATTGCGTTCCGGGGTGACCGCAGCGAAGCGGGGTGAACGCTGCTAGTATCTTATAAAATAGATTACACTGGCTTACAGTGGTTTTGGTGCCGGGTGTTTCTTAGCTGATTTGAAGTAGAATTGGGACGCTGAATCCAAATATGGCGTTAGTTTTCCCCTAACAGCTTTAGTTTTTGAGATATAGGAATTGCAAGACTGACCTGCTACAACGTTGAAAATTGCATAGGTGCTGTTTTACTGTAAGTGAAAAGAAAACTATGACATTTAAATCTGTTATTTGGAACACTTTGAAAATAATGAAAACCATATAAACACAAACATCAAGTACATAATAACTCTGTAACTACATTTTATAATAGTTTTTATGAATAAAAAATCAAATAATTTGTTCAAAACGATCTATTCAACACTTCGGAAGCTTCGTTTTCGTGACATCCTTGAATGTTTCTTTGCACAGTCTCTTTTTAGGTTCCAGCAGTAATCTGCCATCATATGGGCATCCCATCTTCCTTGGTAGCGGTCCTCCATTGTTTTAATATCTTGGTGAAATCTTTCACCTTGTTCTTCACTCAGACTGCCTACGTTGTCTGGGAAACGGTTCAAATGGCTGTGCAGGTAATGAATTTTGATACTCATATTACATCCAAGTTTTTGGAATGCATTAAGCATCTGGTTCACTAGCTCAACATAGTTATCAGCTTTATTATTGCCAAGGAAATTCTTGATAACTTCTACAAATGAGGTCCAAGCTCTACGTTCAGTCTCATTCATGGACTCCACGAAAGCCGGATCTTTCATGAGTTGTCTTATTTGGGGACCATCAAATATTCCAGCTTTTAATTTTTCTGTGCTGATCTGAGGTAGCTTGTTTCCCATGTAAGCAAAGCACGGCCCGTCCTTATTTAGCGCCTTTACAAACTGCTTCATCAAACCGAGCTTGAAATGTAGAGGTGGCAAAATGATTTTGTCACACTCAACAATAGGCATGTTAATAATATTTTTCTTACCAACAACCATGTCGTCTCTCTGCGGCCACTCTTTTTTTGACCAATGGTTTGCTTTGTCTCTGCTATCCCACAGACATAGAAAACAAGGATATTTTGTGTAGCCACTTTGCTGTCCAAGAAGAAAGTTCACCATCTTTAAATCCACACAAATCACCCACTGATGGTCCTGATATTTAATTTTTTCCATAACCAAAGCAATTGCTTCATATTCTTCTTTCAGTCGTGTTGAATGAGCGATTGGAATTGAGCCATATTTATTGCCATTGTGTAGAAGGACGCATTTTAAACTTCGCTTGGAGCTATCAATAAACAGGCGCCAATCATCTGGATTGTATTCTGGAAGACCCATGTGTTCTAGGAGACCTCTAACATCGTGACAGAATACGAGATTTGTGTCTTCAGTGAAAAATGGTAAAAACTCCTTTTCCCCTGTTCGGTAGAATGTGATTTTAGTTCCTTGTTCTAGTACGTTTTTCTCCTTCAATCTGGAAGCAAGTAATTCAGACGATTCTTTTGAAAGATTAAGGTCCCTAACTAGATCATTTAGCTCATCTTGATTAAACTGTTGAGGAATTGTTGACATTCCCTCATAATCACTGTCACTTCCATCATCCATGTCACAAGAATGTTCACTACGTTCGTTTTCAGTCTCACAAAGCTCTGGCAAGTGGTGAAACGTTGGGATTGGTATTTCATCGGAATGAACAACTGGACGTCTTGCTGAAGGCAGATCAGGATATGTCCACTTGTTCCGGTTATTTCTATTCATACCCGTAACATTTACCAGGCAGAAATAACAGTCATCAACATGGTTTGTGGGTTCCCTCCAAACCATTGGAACACCAAACTTAAGACTTTTTCTTTTTCCAGTTGTCCACTGTCGCAAGTGTTCAGTACACATTTTACACACAATATGTGGAGCCCACGTTTTATCTTGGTCCCCTAGGCGTACACCAAAATATGCATGATATGCTTTTTTTTACAAAGTCACTGATATGTTTTCTATTGTCTTTAAATGTGTACTCACCACATATGTAGCAAAACACATCAGGATGGTTAACACAACTTCTTCGACTTGAACTCATTTTATGTTCAGGCCACTAACACGGATGTTAAATATAAAGCCTTAGTATACGCGATACAAGTTATGATTTCAGAACAAAACTCACATGTTCCAACATGTCACTCCACCTGCAAGACAACAACTACGATCCACTAGCCAAGTAGAATACCAATGCAATCTAGTGGACGTTCCTGGAACTACTATATGACTAGTTTCCGTTTAGTACCGACAGATAGCAGCACTAATGAGAAAAGAGCGCCGTTCTTCCAAATAGAAATCTCTATAGAGCACAGTAGGATTTATTTGAGTTGCAGAGTTTATAAGATCATATTCAAACTTGTTATTACGAGAATATTTGTATTTCTTTTGCTTATTTTGTATACTATTGCAAGAAGCATGCAGAAATAGTGGTTACATCATTTATAATTTACATATTTATTTTGGATTGTAATATTTCTTCCACATACATTGTAACGTAAATAACACTACTGGTACAGTAGCCTGTATCTACCAAAGTAGAGCTGATAGAAAAAAAACTGCTTACATTATTGGATTCAGCGCCCCACACATAGTTAAAATCAGCTCTAAAATTTTAGGCACCAAGAAAAATTTTTTTTCTGTAGGCCTGTGTTATTAGTTTTATTAGATTTATGGCATATCCCTCATATAATATTTCCGACTACACCAGAGGTAGTGGTATTAGAACTTCTACGTATAGTCGAATTTTATATTTCAACGATATGTACGTAAACATTTTTGTTACCATGTCAGTCACTCAATTACTTGTGTTACTAGCATATTATTGAAAACCATTAGAGTATTGTTCATGTAATTCTCGTGCAACGAAAATTTTAAAGAAAGGCGGCACGGTGTCTCAGTAGTAAGGTGCTTACCCCTGAAGCATCTAGTCCCTGACTCGATCCCCGGCCACGTAAGTTTGTAGTGGACAATATTTTCGTGGATTTTCTCGGGGTACTCTCGTTTCATCTAACATTCTCATTCAATTAATTCCTCCATTATCATTAACTTGTCTAAATCATCGACTGCCTTATTCTACGATCATAAACGTGGGACGTTAAACTGAAAGATTTTATTTTTTAAATTTTTACTTTAAAGATAGAACTAGTTTAAATAACTGCCTTAATAGTGCGAGATCATTGCACATGTTTCAAATTTGAAATATTAACAGTTGAAATGAATATTCTCATATATTTTCTTTTCTCTTTCTCCTTTCTTTGTTATTGATATACCCAAAATAAAATCCTGATCTCGAAAATAGGATATAATTTGAAAATATTAATCAATATGTTATTGTTGATGTGTAGAACAGTATACTCATCTATAAAGTATTGAACAGTGAATTCTGTGGTTAAAAATCTTAAGTCAACAATTTCCATACAAAAGTTAGTTGGTAAGCCTGATTGGGATGAAGAGACCTCGAAGCTTCAAAACGACCTGTTTGGATATTCATTTGGGGAGGAAGAGACCTTTTTTGGGGGACGAAGAGACCTTACGGGGACAAAGTGACCGCTTGTGCTTTCTGGAGAAAATTGCAAGAGGTCGATACGTCCCAAAATGGGGACCAAGAAACCTGTTCAAGATATCTATCTATCTATCTATCTATCTATCTATCTATCTATCTATCTATCTATCTATCTATCTATCTATCTATCTATGCATGATTAGGGCACTCTGAAAAAAGAAAAAATTACAATTCTGGTTTTTATAAAATACATTAATTCAATTTTTAAAGAATCAATATTGGGTAGTTTAGGCTCTTGTTCATAGTAAGTGATGAACAACTATCCTATAACACACTATTTATTATTTTCAATAGGTCGACGACACCACTTTCGTCATTTATACGAAAAAAGAAACTATGCAACTGTTAAAATAGAGGCTTACAACTCAGGTGATCGATTTCTTGTGTTATATTGAAACTTTCCTCCAACAAAAAGAGAGAAAACACACGCTGGTAATGGGAATTATGCTTTCGGCATCCATGCCCGTAGTCTCTTCCCCTCTGGTATTCCCATCACTCCGCTTTCATTACTCTTTACTCTGTACCGCTACACTATTCCTCCAGACCACTCCGACAGTCTATATTACGAACATTACTCTACAGATGCTCATCTTACTCAAGTCTCGCAATCATACATCGTAATTCCTACTCTTCTAACTGGGCACTTTTGTCTTTATTGATGCCTAGTGTCGTCCCTAGGCGAGAAGATAACATAAATTTGTCATATTAACAGAATCTGTGTTTAAGATGTTGTCTGCACTTCATTTCATCTACCTTCATCCAGCTTCAATACTTCTCTTTCCTTTATACTTATTGCATCTAAAAAACCATTATGGTTAAAAGCCACAATGGCCTCTACATTGATTGTAAAGATATTTCTCTTAATTACCCATATCCCATATATTGTTTGCTCTTGAATGAAATGGTATTTCTACGTCTCTTGCTCTACAGAAGGCGTAACCTGCTTCGGGTACCTGCTAGCATTTGCTAACCGGCAAAAAAAATCTGAAAGTCAGCATTAAAAAGGGTTACTATATGTCACACATTAAAATAGATCGTTTTAGATTTCACAAAAAATATTTATATGATATTTCTTCACAAACCTCTTAATGGCATTGTGAAAAAAACACAATTGATAAAACTTAAATTTTACAATACCAATTACGGAAATATTGTTACGTACTTTCGCACTTACGTCTGGATGTACTGCATTGCCTTGGAAAACGAACATTGAAATAAGTTGTCTTTTTCAGTTACATTGTTAAACACAGGTTTCGTAACGATGACATAAGCGGCATTTTTTTAAAAAAAAAAAAGTTCAGAGTGCTGAACATAATATTTACAATGCAAATGAGATTGGTTCTTGTTTTAAAATTTAAAAAAAGTATAACTTAACAGTGAGAAATTGCTATATTTTTGCAACTTCCTTGGCGGAACATTTAATACGCTTACAGATTCTACACTCTCTTTTTATAACCATGTATGTGAAGAACTTTGTTTTTGTGCACAATGTTTATGCCACTTCATCCGAAGGGAAGAGGAAAAAGGTACAAATATAGAAGATAGGAAAATTTTCATTTTAAAAAGTAACGAAGTCCGGCAAAGTTTGTAGTTTTCTATAGTTGAATTTCCAATATGTTTACCTATGTTATATATTTACCGTAATTCCGTGTAGAGAAAATTCGTACTGTTTTCTATTATACTTCATTGAAGGAAAATGGGAAGAAAATGTAAATTAGAATAATGTTATCCTGCAAAACTGTTTTGCATCGAAATATTGAAACCTTGCAAAGTTGGCGCGATTTTCCATCCTTATTCCTCATAGGTTTCAACCCTAAACAACACGGTTCTTTATGCCTGTTTAAGAGGCCTCATCACGACGAAATTAAAATACCGCTAATTTTACAAGAATTACGTGATGTCTTCAAATAAATAAAAGATAATCGAAAAGTAGAACAAGAGCTCGCAAGACAATATTATTTTATATGAGATATCGTTATCACAACTCATTTATCTGCGTTTAATTTCCAGCCATTTAAAAAATCGACATTTTTTTTCGCGTTTTTAAATGACTGCAAACGGAAAGCTACTAGGTGATTCGTGATAACGTTACTTCATGCAAAATGACATTGTCTAGAGCGCTCTTGTTCCACATTTCGATTATCTTTTATTTATTTGAAGATATCACATAATTACTGTAAAATTCGCGTATTATAATTTCATCGTGTTGGGGACTCTTAAGAGTCGTCATCCCGGCGAAATTAAAATACCGCTAATTTTACAGTAATTATGTGATATCTTCAAATAGAATCGAAATGTGGAACAAGAGCGCCCTAGACAATATTATTTTACATGAGAAACCGTTATCACGACTCACTTATCTGCTTTCGATTTCGAGCCATTTTGAAAATCGGCATTTATTTTCGCGTTTTTAAACAGCTGAAAACGGAAAGCCACTAGGTGACTTGTGATAACGGTACCTCACGCAAAATAATATTGTCTGGGGCGCTCTTGTTCCATATTTCAATTATCTTTTATCTATTTGAAGATATCAGATAATTACTGTAAAATTAGTGGTATTTTAATTTCGCCGGGATGAAGACTCTTAAGGAAAGCACGTTACGATAGTTTTCGTGAATCAGACGGACTGACACATACAAATGCCACTCGAATCTAATGGTAAAAGTTTCCTTAATGATCGCTTCAATTACAATGATTTGAAAATGAAACAAATGAGTTTCGTTTCATACAATGAAGCGATGGTGGACTTCCAAACTATGCGAATTCAATTCTCAAACGTGAAGTAGAATATCTATAACTGCTGTTCAAGCAGAGGAATCAGATATAAAAATAATCTGTTCCTCGGACATTAAATCAATATAAAGGATCCATCACACGCTATCCCTTGCTGTTTTCGTTCTTTGGCGATAAAGACTGAAACAAAAACTTGTTAATTTGAATCCCGGTTTGAATAAAGGGTTAAGGGAAAAGATAGAACTATTATTGAGACACTGAATTGATTGCAAACAACTGCTTCCCAATATTTCTTACAGTTTGTGCTCTATGAAAAGCAGTATTGAAACCAGAAGTACTAATGAATTCAACCACTTCCGGTTTCGATGTAGTGTTGTGAGTTGTGATTATATATAAACTCCTGAAACTCTGAATCAATTGTACAAAACATTTTGTACAGCTCACAGATGACGAGAATAACCCTAGCAGAAGTAGTGTGACGTAGGTATGGGCTCGCCCACTTTTCGCACGGGAGTTTCAAATGACACCACGGAATAGCAACATATAACTTTACCCGGAGTGGCAGACGACATCTAGGTATAGACCACACCTCAAAAACCGAAAATGGACTTGACCGTGTCGTTCACCTTTCCCCGCTACCCCTGTTTTAGGGTTCTTCTCGTCATCTGTGAGCTGTACCTTTCTATTACTATTATAACGGAAAAACTGGAACACATTCTGAAAAGCCAAATTAATTGCAAAAAACTGCATATTGATATTTCTTACCCTTTTTCTCTAAATAAATCAATAACTCAGTATTGAAGCAATAGTAAATTTAAATTACTTCCAGGTTTGACAGTGTTACGGATAGTTGTTCTGAGATGTTACGTCGTCTGCAAAACAGTCTTTCTCGCTATCTGTTAACATTTCCATTTTATGGCGATAAACGTTGAAACCGGAAACGGATAATTTAATTCATTTTCAGTTCGAATAGAGCTTCAACTGAGCAGATCGAATCTATTCTTGAGATGCTAAATAGATCGCATGAAACCGCTTCTTGATATCATTTACCGCCTTTCCTCTACGGAACTCGTTAATGAAACAGGAAGTAATAGTAAATTCAATTTTGAATAAATGTTGACCTTGATCACCGAAGGCATGTGCATTCACAACAAGACTTACAAAGTTAAAGCCTCAGGCTCTACAGCCAGACACAATCCATGTTACAAGTGTTACGCCTATGATCACCGCACTGAAGATTGCACACGTCCCAGAGTTTGTTTCCGTTGTGGACAGATCCACAACTCACCCTACGACAAGTCTATCAACCGTTGCTTCTGCGCCACCTGCAAGAGGATTGGACATAGAACGGGAGACAGTGAATATCCACAGAGGCCTTCACATAATCAGCTCAGACTGATCATACCAGATTTATTAAATCCCATTGAGTTTCTATCTTTATCAGCATCTGGCTCCAGCCAGGCCCATAACTCCACTCTAACAGAAGATAAAGCAGAAACAGAAAAACAAGATTCACAACCACTCAACCAATCTACGGACCTAGATACTAAAATTGCTACAGCCATAGACATCGCCATCGACTTTATCATGAAATGGGTAGCATCCATCCTAACCATAGCTACTGATCCCAACAGACTAAAACTCCTTCACCAAGCCATCAATAAAGCTACTCGCCAAATCTTCCAGAAACAACTCAACATCCTCACCACAACCTAAGGGAACCTTTACACCACCCGCACTAATCTATATAATACCACAAAGAAGAACACTTAACATACACTAATGATTTTGAGCAAAATATCCTGTGCCTCCTGCTTTTGCATCCTCCTCGGATGAATGGAAAATCTACAATCAGTTCAACGACAGAAGA
Organism: Thermobia domestica; assembly: GCF_964235325.1. NCBI lineage: Eukaryota > Metazoa > Arthropoda > Insecta > Zygentoma > Lepismatidae > Thermobia > Thermobia domestica. The sequence goes on along the minus strand of NC_137456.1, from coordinate 242,822,648 downwards.
CATTTTCATTAAGCCAGGTACAAGACCACTTTCCAAGAACAACATAACTTGATCATCGGCATCACACATCATCGGCAACGCACAAGTAAAGAATTCAGAAGAATGGGCAAAAACAGAATTCTACTGCGACTTGTTTCGTCATTACATCTTGCCACAAAATACAATGGAATGCAATGGACAAAATAATAACTTATGCTAGACGTCCTTCTCTGCACATGCAGAGTAGACCTTTGTTTTGCTTGCTTGCTTGCTTGTATGGTTTTAGATACTGATAGATTCAGAGCGATTAAGGCAAAAACATTCCCTTAAACCAGTAGATTCCAACCTGGGGGACACGTCCCCATGGGGAGGCATGAATATCGAGTATGGCAAATAAAATATGTTGAATTAAACAAGTTGTAACAAGCATTTACTCCTTAGCTTTAGCAAACTTCAAAACGTTACATGTTTGACATTTTGCCTTTCCTATTTCTAGTCAAGTTTTCTACTTTAGTAAAAATTAAATAATTATGTTTCTAATAAACTTTATGCTTCCAATGCGATTTTATTTGCTAAATATTTTACGATTTGGACTAGATTTGAAGACTATTATGGGACATGGAGGTTTTTCTTAACTTCAAACAATATTTATATTTATTTTAGATAAAAAAAATTCGTCCAGCTTGGGTGAAGATGGGAAGGAGTTTAATGTGCTACTTGCATTGCCTCTTCGTATGGCTAAGCTTATCCTTAGTGTCAAAAAATAACCACTTCTAGGATCTCCTGATTTGTTAATTAAGTTTGATCCTAATTCCTTTAAAAACATTCTGGCTTCTCTGCTAAAAACACCCATTGTTTCCGTGGCAAACACAATAAAAATATGATCGTCTTTAAGTTTTGAATACTTAGAATGTTTTCGCATACACGTTGTCTCTGCTGCCCTTTCCGCTTCTTCACTAGTTGACTTTAAGTAAGATTGCGCAAAGGAATCTACACATGTTACATCCCATACTAGACATTGCCCCCTTTTCCAAGATGTCAAGGTGATTCCATCTGCCCGCTTATTATCATTAGGATATATTCCTGGTGGCTCTAAAATGTTAGAACAATCTATACTGGTAAGGGTTCGTTTTATTATTTGATTTCATTCACTGTGACGTAAAATTCCCCCACCACTTTTGATGCAACTTAATGCGTGTAAGCCTTTCCCTTCCATTCGACTTTGACACGCACATGTGAATTCATGGCAAATATTAAGTCCTAGGCGTAACGCTACACATAAAATATTTGAAAAATATTTGTATCTAAAAATGTTTCAATGTTTTCTGAGGGTGTGGCTTGCAAACATGCTCCAGCTTCTTTTTGTCGTAGTGCTTTGAGGCTAGCTGAATCAACATCATCTTACGATATTACCTCGTTTTCATCTATCTCGTTGATTACAGTTTCATCCCATTTACTTTGCAACTTCTTTGCAACCGGAATTGTGTTGTAAATGCCTCTCCATATCTCTAATGCCTCTGCCAGATGAGGAATCTTCACTTCGTCAACTGGAATATTAAGAACTTTGGAGACCAGCGACAACACGCCATAAGAAGAAGATAGAAATGCAGGGAGGCTCAAATCTGAAATTTTCGTACTCCTAAACGAATGGGTAAGCTTCCATGCGCCCATTGAGTTTCATTTAACTTATAATTGAATATTGATTGCAAACACATTTTCAAAATGTCATCTAGTTGAAAAATTCTAGTTGGCCTGAACCATGTTGGAACGCTACGTAGAAAATCAGTCAATTTAGGAATATCTAAACAATTTTTAAAAGGAAAATAGCTATAGGTGCTGGTACTTTTTTCAACCTCTCGGTTATTTTTTTAAAACTGTTAGGTGATCCTCCAAACATTTATCATATTTATCTTCGTGTAGTGGTGCTCCCAATAGTGATATCTCATGAGTTGGTATTGTTCGTATTCCAGGTAACACAGCCTGAAATTGAGCTTCAATGATGGGATCTGGTGTTCCCGACGTAAAAAATAGCTCACATATTAATGGATTTATTTGTAATCCTATTTTACTTGATTCTGTAAGTAAAACATTTAAGTCGTGCATGACTGTCTGTGGTGACCCACCTAAAGAACCATCATCAACATAAAACACATTTAGTTCTGAACACAACGTACTAATTATAGGGTGAATTGCTAAACTAAATAGCATTGGTCCTGCAGGCTCACCCTGTTGACATCCGACGTGTGATGAAATTGTTCTGTCTCCGAAAAATAGCATGGACGGATTAGCATAACTTTGCCAAAAATAGGGTTATAGTTGGGGTATAATCCTTGTACTTTTAATATAGAGTCTCCTTCCACACTGTTAAATGCATTTTTATAATCTATTTTGAGGATTATGTTGTTAGAATTTTGGTGTGATTTAATGAATGCACGGGTAGCATGTATGATTGTTTCACTCCCTTTCTTCGTCACAAAACCAAGCTGATGTGGTTGCAAATGGTTTGTGCAGTGATTATACACCGTAGATTGACAATACATTTGAAATATACATACAATTTTGTGTGGTTTCGAAATACTGAAAGTTGCTAATTCAATAACCTACTTTCCAAAATTATCATATTGTTTGTATATTTTATATACAGGGTTCATTATGAAAGTAATGAGCATGATGCTACACTGACTCAACAATCCACCGCAGCGCGCGCTGCCGGCACGGAAAAAGTAGTGGGTGGTCTGTCCTTCCAAACGCGCCCGGAGTCAGTCTGCTGCAAGCAGTGACAGCGTGTGGATGTCGATCCGCGTGAAGCACGTTTTTACAAGTTGTAACACGGCGCGATGGAGGGTTCGCTCGAACAACACTACGCCATAAAATTTTGCGTCAAGTTGGGGAAGAATGCTACGGAAACTTAACAGATGCTGAAAGAGGCCTACAAGGAGAAGTGTTTGTCAAGATCCCAAGTCGGAAAATGGCACAAGTCGTTCAAGGAGGGTCGGGAGGAGGTCGCCGACGAGCCCCGTTCTGGACGCCCAACAACGGCCAGGACCGACGACAACGTTAACCATGTGCATGAAGTGTTGAGCTCAGACCGGCGTGTGAGCATTCAACAATTTCGCGGACACCCTAAACATGTCAACATTTGCGGTACATGGGATAGTGATCGAGGACCTGCAAATGCGAAAGGTCTGTGCGAAGCTTGGGCCGAAGGTGTTGACGAACGAACAAAAAGAACTTCGAGTTTTGCGCTGCAAGGAGTTGTTGGCATTGTGTGAAAGTGATCCAGACTTTTTAGACTCGGTCGTAACTGGAGACGAATCCTGGATGTTCAAAAAGCAGAGTGCGGAGTCTCACATCTCATCCTCCCCCCGCCCCAAAAAGGCGCGCATGAGCAAATCCCAAATCAAACCCATGCTCATTGTCTTCTTCGACGTTCGAGGAATCATCCATTTCGAGTTTGTGCCACCAGGACAACCTGTCAACGCAGCATTTTATCTAGAAGTGCTCAAGAGACTGAAACGCAGGGTCGCCCACGTTCAAAGTGAGATCAAAGACTCAATGAAACTCCACCACGACAATGCACCAAGTCACAACGCCTTCACCGTCGTCGACTTCCTGGTCCGGAGCAGAACCCCAGTGGTCCCCCACTCCCCTATAGTCCTGACCTGGCTCCTAGTGACTTTTTTGTTTCACCGTTTGAAGAAACACCTCAAAGGAAAACATTGGAACTCCGTGCAGAACATTCAAGCCCATGTTACAAGGTTTTTAAAAGCCATTTCAGCCGAGGACTTTAAAGATGCTTTCCAGGCGTGGAAAACACGTCTCCAGAAGTGTATCGATGCAGAAGGAGCGTATTTTGAGGAATTCTAAAGAGTTGTAACAATCGGAACAATAAAACAGTTTTTTCTGAAGCAATGTTCATTACTTTCATAATGAACCCTGTATATTAACAAATAATTATGCAATTTAACTTTTCTTTACAAAATTATCAAAAAATGAGTACAAAATGCTATTTCAGTGTATGAGATGAATTTCAAACAGTTATCAAGTAGAGGCAAAGGCAATCTAAGTGTGATGGTTTACATTGCCTTCCTTCACGTGTTTCTTGATATTCGCTGATAAGTTCGTCAAAGCACATCTGAGATCACTTTCCACTTCCAAATGATTACGATACTTTGATTTTACTGTGGTGAATGTCAAAAGTGGTGATTTACAGAAGTAAACTGTGGAGAACTAAACAAGATTTTTTAAGGGTTGTTTTGCTACTCTTAGGTAAACAGGTAAGAAACAAACCCAAAATTCTTCCCAAGACATTGACTGAAACAGTTCTTTGGCGCTTGAATCGCACTTCAATTCAATTTCTTCCTCCTGAATTTAATGTGGAAATAAATCCAAAGGAAAAGTGAAAGTGTTCTTGCTAATTTGCATTTTCAGTCTTCTTCACACAACAAAGAAAAATATCGCTTGAATTCATCAAAGACCGAGTTTTGGTATGAGCTGACATTGTCTGCCCACATTCAATATTGTCAAAAAGTTCGCTAAATCGAGGGGAAAAAAAAGAAATGTTAAGCGTGGAAGCATTCAGACGGTAATTGCATACTCATAACTTTTTGATGAAAGCTCTTATCGCGTCATAAGAAGTTAGTATGTTAGTGTTTCTTCCTTGAAATTTGAGATTGAAATTATTTAATATTTCAAAACAATGAGCAAGACATGAAAGAAAAAATACAGATATGTCATCAGTAGGAAAGGGATTAAGTTCATCTTTTCCTACACTTAAGAGAAATATTTTTACATTTGACTTAAACTTACATAATCTACTTAACATATTACCTTTCGACAACTAACGAAGATGTTCAGCACTGAGGTTGTCACGCAAAGTCTAAAGAGACGAGTATTCAGATCACGTGGCTTTACAAAATTGAGACTTTTAATAGTTCCTTCAGGTTTTCTGGTAAAGTTTTGCAACTATGGCTTGCCTGTGTATTAAGCATGTGAACCAATAATTATAGGATTTCTGTCCGTTGTCAGCTTTAAAAATCTAAACCGCAAACTTAACATAGCTGGAATTCCGTCAGTACATATTCCTACAACTCTGTCCCGAGTCAAACAAATTTTCAATCAACAAATCACTGACAGCTTAAAAAAAAAAAAAAAAAAAAAAAAAAAAAAAAAAAAAAAAAAAAAAAACAGAAACTTTGAATGTTGTTTCTAATTTTTTTGAAAGCAATATTCCTTTCAGCAATCTCTTTTCATTTGCGAACCGATAATACACTGTTTAAATGACAACACAGATATATTCGTTGAATCACCACACTGCAGGGCAAAAAATGGACATTTTTTTATTTTTTCAACTACCGTAACTTTAAAATCTAAGGTCTTTTCATTAATTCTACGTTGCACACTATGTCTGAAAGAGATATGTTGTCAATTGTTTCTGGCTTTCTTCTTCAGGTTCAATTTAGATTTCCTTAAGTATGCAAGATTCGATGATAGTCTCATCAATAGTATGAGACTTTTTATCCTTGTTTATTAGAAGTGAAAGTTCATATGATGCTTCCACCACCTTCTCATTTTGCTCTTGAAAGGTTCCAAAGGACTCCAACTTCACACGTTTCAGCTAGTTTCTTTTCACAATAATAATAATAATAATAATAATAATAATAATAATAATAATAATAATAATAATAATAATAATAATAATAATAATAATAATAATAATAATAATAATAATAATAATAATAATAAACCTTGAGAGCTGCATCTCTGTTGACAAATGTTGCAATCGGGTGGGGCGGAGAGCATCATTGCTAAGGACAGCGGGGTACATAATACACTGTAGTAGTTGAAAATCACCTTCCTCAACGAACATAAAAACATATCTGATGTAATCTTCACTATACAATCTTCTCTATGAACAGGAAGCTGCCATTTTACTTCACAGACACATATTGAGGCGAATGAGAAATTACAAAGTCAATACAGCATTCACAACATCACAAAATAAATTTCTCAAATCAGAACACCGCACAGTGGTCCGAAACGCCGCAAAACCTGCGCAAAAATCCAAAATATCAAGTACTGAAGTATGGAGTATGAGTAGCATACACGTTTAGTCCATACAATAGTGCATTCAAAAACAGCATTAAGTATGTTTTTTAAATACGAATAGAACGCACATGTAGAGAAGTAAAGTTTGTGTAATGTGTAATTAGAAGTTTGTTGTACAGGAACTGGAAGCAATACTACAGTACCACTCAGCGTCTCCGTTTGAGAACACAAGTGAACGAAAAGGGAAACCCCATGAAACAGAAACTGTAGGGAAGTAGCAATGAGAGGAAGTATATAACTGCTCTCGAGAAACGAACCTGGAGGAATAATGTCATATAAAATCTTAGCATATATGTAGTAGGTGAAATGCACTGTAGTAGTGATTAATCATTCAGTTATAAAAAGAGTACCAAGAGGTACCAGTAAGATTCCTGCATGGGTGTGAAGGACAAAATGTATAGGTAAGTTACATAACAAAAATTGTTGCACATGTTTGTACATTTTCAGACTAGTCACCTGTTAACATGGGTCAGTACATAAAACAATGCATAATTTGATCCATACTAGATCCGCATTATGTACTGTCTTGACACGTTTCGCTTTTCATTTGGTCTTTATCAGAGGTGAATTACTGAACCGCACGTCATTCGCTGTACTTTCGAGGGAGAATGGTTTGAGAACAGTATGTATAGGACGTGCAACACTGGAAATCGCAATCTAACGTAGATTTTCTTTTCAGGCCTAATTGCTTTAATATTGTACACGTTAGTCTTTGTGATTATACCCAATGTGCTTGTTAAATTCAGAAAGTGATGTTTATTATCTGCTTTTTTCAGGAATAATGGCGTTTAGGCCTACCAGAAGAGACCTTTTTACCGTAATGCGGGAAAAGGCTGGCAAACATCATTCTGAACATAAAGGGCACTTGGAAGAGTGCATTATAGGAAAGCTGCGAATTCAGGATAATGAAGAAAAGTGCAAGGAGATAAAGACAGCTATCAAATTGTTCTGCACCAAGATTTTCCAGCGACTAGATAGCTGTTTCAGAATGGTTGATAGGTTTCTTGAACGATATTCTGATTGGCTTAATGCACCTGCAAAGTTACCATTTCTGGAGTTGGCAACTGAAGCTGAAGAAAGTGCAACTACGTCTGGCAGGGGGAGACCTGCTAAATGTTTTCAAGAAAGTAGTGAATCTGTTAAGAGGAGGAAAACAGTTGAACTTCGTGAGTCGTATGGTTCTGACGTTCTGTCTTATGCAACACAAATGAAACTCCGTAAAGAAGGAAAGGTCACAACATCAAACCTGGTGAAAAAAATAACACCTTCATCGCCAACAAGACCGAAGAAAATAAAAGAAGCTTGGAAAACTGCTACAGCTGATCAGCGAATGGATACCCCAGATGAAGCCTTGTCACTAATAGTAGAAGCAAAGCTCACCAAACACCAATACAACTTACTTCGGACCCAAGCTAAGGCGAAAGCTGCTGACCTGTATCCATCCTACCACCAAGTTCTCGAAGCAAAGAAAGAATGCCATCCTCCGTCTGTCTCTGTAACTGACACTGCAATTGAAGTCAGTCTACAAGATCTTTTAGATCACACAGCTAATCAACTTTTACAAGTTCAGATGGCTGTTATCACTCAGATGGAAGAAAGTGAAGTAAGAAATCTCATCCTTTTCTGTAAATGGGGCTTCGATGGTAGTAGTGGACAATCTGCGTACAAGCAGAAAGGTGTTGAAGGGACTATAATTGACAGTGATATATTTGTTACATCTCTTGTTCCGTTGCAGTTATACGCTACGTCATCAAACGCAAAGCAGAAAACAATCATTTGGCAAAATCCGAGGCCATCATCTGTACGCTTCTGCAGACCTCTGCGGCTTCAGTTTCTTAAAGAAACTCCTCAAATATGCAACAAAGAAAAGGAGTACATCGAACAGCAAATTTCATCCCTCAAATCAACGGATGTGACGTGTGCAGATAGACATATTTCTGTCACTCATCGTTTGGTATTAACAATGGTTGATGGCAAGCTATGTAACGCTTTAATGGACACATCATCATCTCTGAGATGTTACATTTGTGGTACTCACCCGAAGGAGATGAATGACCACATAACTAAAGTACGGAAGAGACATGCTAATCCATTGCACTTCCAATTTGGGCTATCAACACTTCATGCATGAATTCGGTTCTTTGAATGTCTTCTTCATGTCAGTTATCGTCTTGACATAAAGAAATGGCAGATCCGTGGTCAGGAAAATATCAACAAGGTTGCACAAAGAAAGAAGGACATCCAAGAGCGGTTTAAACAACAAACAGGCTTATTGGTAGACATGCCTAAACCTGGACCACTAACGACGGAAACACAGGACGTAGATTCTTTGCTGATCCAAAACTGTCTGCAGAAATAATAGGCATAAATGAAGTTCTAATTCATCGCTTTTCTCCCATCCTGCTCGCCATGTCTAGTGGTTATGACATAAACGTGTCATCATTTCAGAAATATGCACAAGAAACTGCAGAAAGATTTGTCAACCTTTATCCATGGTACTACATGCCACTATCTGTTCACAAGATTCTTATCCATGGCCCCGGTATTATCACATCTGCTCTACTGCCAATTGGACAGTTATCAGAGGACGCTCAGGAAGCGCGACACAAAGATGTCAAAAGCTTCAGAGAACACCATACCAGAAAGACATCAAGAAGGAAGGAAATGTGGACCTCTTTCATCGGTTGCTTGTAACATCAGATCCTGCTATTTCCACTCTTCGGAAGCTACCCCATAAGAAGCTTGCTACACTTTCTTCTGATGTTCTCCAGCTACTAATTTCACCTACACAGCAGAAAAGTACAGATGCATGTAGTTCCAGTTCTGTGGACGTAATGGATACACACCTCTCTGCAGACAGTTCTCACAGTAGTGAGAGTGACTACGGTAAAGTTAGTAGGTCCAAACTTCTTAGATACATATATATCTATTTCTGTTTATTTCTATTCATTTCGCCTATATGGGGCCACGTGCCCCGTACCTCCCGAATGGCTACGGACCTAGTTCTCGGACATAATTTACGATTTTTTGTTGGGTTTATGTTATAATACCATGTTTTCCATATAGGAACAACATACACCATGATTTGAATTTCGCTCACACAATCATGCCTTTCGGACCACTGTGCCCCGGCCTGAAAAATTAATGAAACGAACAAGAGCTTCTGAATGGTTAAAATACTACAGACGTAGACAGTCTGTACTATGTTTATTATTCAGAAGCACAATAGCGACACTGTTGAAACGAGAAAGAAAGAACCTGTTATCAATCGAGCACTAATCAGCTTCAAACTAACAAGCAAGGAGCGCGATATCGAGACTCAAATTGCGCAATAAGAGTTACATATACTAAGAGAGCATCAGGTAGTTAGTAAGTTACCAAATTATTAGCTGCAGTCCGCTGGTAGGGAAAAAGTTATGGGACTGTAAACTTCAGCCCATACGAGCCTGGCGTACGAAAACCACACAAAACAGCATTTGGCTTGTTCCTCTTTGTATTCCCATAGAGATAATGAACTTTAACGTATTCCTATCACAGAACATGATGTTTGAGATAAGAAAATCTGTATGACAAGAATTGTAAGTGCTGCCATCCATAGAAATTACAGTGTTGCCAGAATAAGAATACCTCGAAAAGCTTGCAAGCAAATAGTACGTGATCGGGACTTGCGTTGCACAATACGGGTTATAAAGTATATTCTGAAAGAGCATCAATCATGAAGTGACCACGTTATTAGCGGCAGTCCGCCAGTAGGGCAAAATTATGGGGCTGCAAATTGAACATGAGAGACCATGGCAAACATAAGGAATAACCTGTTTGTGTGTGCAACAGCAAATGGTATTTGTTTGAGAAGAGGAGATAGCTATGTAAATGACAGTGTTAAGCCACACAATTGATATGAAGAGCAGAAAGTATCGAGTGATCGAAAGAAAAACAGTTAGTACAATATGCACATCGGACGATAGCCAGCGACGCGCAGTGATAACACATTTCTGTGGTAAGGAAGTCAAAACAGTACTGAATTGGCGTCTGGAATGCTTCCGGTGCGATGTCCAGGTATCCGCTTCATATAAACCAAAGCAAATCATGTTGCGGAACAGGGGAGCGCAGAATTGGTACAGCGTGAACGACTGGAGACGCAGGAAATTGTCACGGTGCCAGATGTTCGTTTCCTACGACAAGACAATTGTGTCAGTGACGAACTTGGCAAAGTTCTTGTAAGGACGGAAAAAGTATACGTCCAAGGGCTGCACCAGTCCTGTACATCTAGCCGGGATCAATTGCTTCTTGAATGTGACATTTGCAGGAACAAATTTATCGGAAAGCTTGTCGTCTTTGTTTGGGGTCCACGAGTCCAGCAAGACATAGATGTTCTCCCTGTTGTTGGGAATGCTATCCCAGAACACTTTGTTATAAAACTCCGACAGCTGCGCTTTCGACATATTCGCTGTCTTCCCGGCAAAGGATCTGATGTTTGGCGGATCCGGGGGCTTATTGTGGGGAAATTTGCCCTTCCCTTCGGACACCAGGACATACATTGGCGTCAGAATTTCGCCGGTAGCAGTGATAACGGGCATGATCATATACGAATGGCTGGTGGAGACAACTGACCCCACAACCGCTCGAACAGGACGGGCTCCTTTTGGACGCAAGGTACGGTGACTGTGCAACTCCTTATCGAACCGACTCTGGTCTGCGTTTATGAGATTTTCAGGTAATAATTGCAACTCCTCCATCTGTGTCCTAACATTGGTGACGAACGCATCAGTTGTGCCTTTTAGCTGCTTCTCATGGTCACTGTTCCGACTTGCGCGACTGACCTCATGTGTTATTGCACGACTGACAATCCTGTTCCTCCTCTTAAAGGTTTCGACTCAGGTCTGCAAAGCCCTAAAGTTCAGCTTGTTGTCTGGATCAATCATTCGTTTGGCTTCCATTGCCCGAATTCGGAGAGTCCTGTCATGAATAATGGCACAACGGTCCACCATTTCCTGAAATTTGGCAAAGCACTGCTTTGTTTATGTCAGACTGTCTTGGCAGAGCCATCTTTAGAATGAAGTTGTACAAGGATGCTTTGGAAAGGCATGGGAACTGATTCAAAACAGTGCGTATTTTCGCCGGCTTTGCTCGCATTTGCCCGGTTTTGGGATTGCGCATTATGAACTTGTACGCTTGCCCCTTGTAATCGTCCCCGACTCTATCATCTGCTGTCTTTGCCCTCTTAATCGGAGGGGGACTCTTCTTCGTATGAGGATCCACTGCTCGCTGCTGGTTTCGGAGGCGTGGCCTGCGAACTTACTTACATGGCGTCTGCACCGTCATCGACATCCGAATCATCATGACAGGCACTTTATGGATATGTAGCGTCAAATCCTAGAGTACTAACCGTTTCCACTACGTCCATATCTCCAGCAAGGATTTCCTCAATTTCCCTGAAAACAGCCTCTTCTGTTGCATTCAAAGAGCGATCAGCTGTTCCGAATCTCTTAACGAGAGCGCTAACAACTGTTGCTGGATCCATCTCCAACAGAATGACAACAAAACCCCGCTACAGTACGACATATTGTGCAGTGGAGAATATAGTTCCGCTAGTTGTCACCTGTAGCGCCCTCGGCTTGTGTTTGTTACAAACTCTCGAATCCATAATAGTTCGACACACAAACTGTTTTGTGGTGACAAGGCTGTCAACAATTTATTGCAAGAACAAACCTTGAAGAAACTGAAAGTATTCACGTCATTTTCTTGCAATAAATTGTTTACAGCCTTGGTGTTTTTCCTGAACACAAACTCTCTTGTTCGTACAATCCAACTACATATGTTTTCTTGATTTTTTTCTGTTTCCGTAATTAAAACATATGTTATAGTATCTATAGTTGCAACTAAACATGTACATAATATTACATACCCCTTTTTTGCGTGTTTGTTGTTCGTGGAAATACATCATAAAATATAACTTACCACATTCACAAATAAGGTTCTTAAGGACCACGAAGGCGCTCCGCGAGACTTGCCATTGGTGTCATCTATAGACATTACAGTGTTGCTAGAATACCCTACACTCTTCGTTAAGGCACGGACTACAAGAATGAATTCAACGGCGTTGGATGATATATCACTGACAACACGAACCGAGTTTTACGATTCGCGAAGCTCGGCATTTATGTTGTCTGTCTATCGGTATACCTCACGATAAATGCGCAACGAACAAACCAATTCGAACCCGAATGACATTTTCACAGATTTATCGTGAGATCTACTCTGCGAAGCACCTTCATACTAATGTTCTCTTCGGAGCTTTTGCACTTCTGTTTACATAATATTCTGTAATGTTAATACAAGTATATTATAACTATTTTGATTCTTACAAACTAAATAACGTATTATGTAAAACGAAGTTCCGTGCGAACCACGAAAACATGATGTCACAAAACACCGTTGTGTTCACTCTCATTCGCTGCAAACCAAGCTTTTCGCGGTATTCTTATTCGGGCAACACTGTAATTTCTATGGAGGGCAACACTGACAATTCTTCTCACATATTTTCTTATGTCAAACATCATGTTCTGTAATGGGAATACGTTAGAGTTCATTATCTCTTGTCAATACAAAGAGGAACAAGTCAAATGCTAAGTTTTGTGTGGTTTTCGTACGCCAGGCGCTGAACTTTAGAGCCCCATAACTTCTTCCCTTCTGGCGGACTGCAGCAAATAATTTGGTAACTTACTAACTACCTGATGCTCTTTCAGTATATGTAACTCTTATTGCGCAATTCGTGTCTCGCTATCGCGCCTCTTTCTTGTAAGTAATGTAGGCTTTTCGTATATTAATTGTCACAAACGTTGCCGAAAATGTACTAAATACTGCTCTGCTCTCTTTCGACCTTACCAACAACTCTGTTTTTAAAGCTTTGGTAGGGTCATCGATGTGTTTAGAAAGTATTTAAAGAAAAAAAATAAGAGCGACAGTTAAAGAATCCATAACTAATTTAAAAAGATCCAAGAACGTATATTAAATAATTACGATTTTTCTTTTGGTTATAAGCTTACAAATATTATAAATGTAACAAAGGGGGATCACGGCGAAATTAAAATACCGCTAATTTTACAGTAATTATGTGATATCTTCAAATAGATAAAATATAATCGAAAAGTGGAACAAGAACTCGCTAGACAATATTATTCTACATGAGATACCGTCATCACGACTCACTTATCTCCTTTCGATTTCCAGCCGTTTAGAAAATCGGCATTTATTTTCGTGTTTCTCAATGGCTACAAACAGAAAGCTACTAGGTGACTCGCGAGAACGGTATGTAATGCAAAATAATATTGTCTAGGGCGCTCTTGTTCCACATTTCGATTATCTTTTATCTATTTGAAGATATCACATAATTACTATAAAATTAGCGGTATTTTAGTTTCGCAGTGATTAGGCCTTTTAAATTAAATATCGTACAAACACAAAATAACTATTGAATAAAAACTGCGGTTTCATAAAGGCCAAATTTGGTAATAATAATAATAATAATAATAATAATAATAATAATAATAATAATAATAATAATAATAATAATAATAATAATAATAATGCACGACAATGGTATAAGAAGTCTTGCTGGAATCAAATATAAAATCGTAAAAATAGAATATTATTATTACTATTATTGAAAATTTGAGGATTCAAAACTGTATTTGAAATTGCAAAAAAGGTCGGCCAAAGTTCCCGTAGGACCAACGAGTAAAACGGATGGGGAGGGGCGTGAATTATGAAAGGTTTATGAAGGGGGACCAGGTAAACAAAGTTGGAAACCATTTGAAAATATCTCTTACTCAACTCAATGATTAAGCAAATAAGTTCTATTAATCTATGAATGTCTGTGAAACACAATCATTATTTCATTAATTTACTAAAGTTGGTAGCAGAAAACTTAATAGCCAAATGAAGTAGTTAGACGTCACCGACTATAGTCTTCTAACATACAAAGTAAAAGATGAATTTAAAAATTTTATTCGTTTACTTACTCTGAGTTAAAATCGTTCCAGTAGCTATCAAGGGTAGGTCTAGAGATTTTCCCCCAACAACATAACAAATGTTTAGGATTCGTAATGTTATACTTGTTAAAAACAGTAGAATCTATATATATAACAGAGTTTGTGATATACGTAAGCGCAGGTGGACTTGCACATTTTATCGAGCGGCTAATATTTAAGTCAAGGAAACCTTGCACTGATTTATCAATGACATCAAGTGTAAGGAACTTACAAGTTCTATTTTTGGGCTTTGCAGTAATATTGTCGCCATACGTAACTGAAAAAGAAATACATATTTATGTTAACACTCAATATATACTTAAATTTACGAGCATACATTGAAAGTGTGTATTGTATAATAGAATAAACGTGATAGCTTCATTTCAAACCCAGTGAGCCTACTAGATATTCCGCAAGAGGGCAGACTACTAAAAATGATGCAAGAGCTAACCATTTTTCTTTTGTCCGTTTTTCGTAAGTGAAAAGAGATAATGAAATATAACTTACCGTAATAATAGATAATTACCCTATACCCTAAAGTACGAATCAAAAGAATGTTCAGTGTTGCCATCCATAGAAATTATAATGTGGCCAGATTTCTATGAATTAAACAAAAATCTAGGTTAAGGCAGCAACTAGAAAAATGAAGTCAACGGTAATAGATAACCTATTATGTTGTTTTGGTTGCTTGTTCACTACTTTTCAAACAATATTTGTATTTATTTTGTAATAAACAGTACAAAATAAATAATTTTGTAATACGCAGCACAAAATAAATACAAATATTATTTAAAAATATTTAACAAGGAACCAAGACAACATAGTGAGTCATCAATTACAATTGAATTCAGTTTTCTAGTCGCTGCCTTAATCTAGACTTTTGGGTAATTCATATTCTGGTCACACTTAATTTCTATGGATGGCAACACTGAAAATTCTTCCAATTCGTATTTACGGGTGTAGACTAATATTATCTATTATTGTGGTAAATTACATTTCATTATCTGTTTTTACTTACGAAAAACAGACAAAAGAAAAATGGTTAGCTTTCGTATCATTTTTAGTAGCCTGGCGCCTTGTGGATAAGACGGAGTTGTTGCAAAATTCGACTTCAGACTTACTACTGATTCCACGTAACCTGACAAACCAAAACACACTTTCTACTCGATTACAGCATCGCTTAGGATCTGCCAAACATAAATATTGATGTTTTACTTATCACTATCAGTCCCTGCTTGAGAAAGTTTAAAACATATGTTTCGTTAACCATAGAAATATCATTGAGAAATCAGTTTTGCCTGCGCATTCAAATCTTCATTTTTTTTTTTTTTTTGCAGGATATATTTATTTTCTAAGAGTTCTTGATCTTTTTATATTGTTTGTCTGATTGCAGTGTAATTTTGTAATATGAGATAATCTATTTTATTTTTATATTAAAAATTCATCTGATTTGTGTAGGTTTGAACTCCTTTGGTACTAGGTGTAACATACAGTATATTTGTTTCCGCCAAGATTTCGTTTCAATCTAATTCAAAAACTGTTACTTCTATCTCTTATCTAAACACTGCAGCCTAAAGGGGCGTGACAAATTTTGTTCTAAAAATGATATACACCGTCAGAGCAAAACTGAAGTTCAGATTATAAACAAGTCATATGCAAGTAATGTAAGCAATCTTAGATATGTAAGCACTTCCAATAGAAGTTAAGTAAAACTACTTCAAAGATTTCTGCTATTAGTTTAGTTTAAAGTGTTAACTTAAATTCAATAGATATAGTGTAATAATACGTATGTTGTGCAGACGTGAAGAAAGCGCGATCAAATTCGACCTATTTCCGCTGGTACTAGACGAAGCTCATACAGACTTTGGCAGTTTTAGGGTTAATAAATAAATAAATATTTCTTCCATCTTGTAGTAAGTAGGTTTTTGTACATGTTATTACATGAAACTGCGTAGTGAGATAAATAACAAGAGATATCGTAGTTGAGGATTGTGAGAAAAGACTGTAATTCCGTCCCTTCTGAATTAATACGAATGACAGGTGAATACTAAATTAAAATTGGAAGGTGTCTAATGTGATCATGCGATAATTTCACATTGCAATTTATATGCAGTCTCTTATGTATACAGTAATCGTAAGTTAACATGATTAATTAATATGTTCCTCGTCTGTGCCTATCATAAAATTACATTTTCATGTTAAATCATGTTTTGTATAAATCTGCATTTACCTCATTGAAGAAGTAGTTTCTCATTAGTGGATAATATATGAAAATATGAGGATAAACCTGCACCAAACCTCATTTCTTAAGTGAACTTACGAGGGGGTATCGTAAAGTTTTCATTATCACCAGGAGGTTATTAAGATATGTTGATGAAATTTTGTCAGTGTTATGGGATTCTTATGTGCATGATGTTAAGGAAATTAGCACCTAATGATTGTTATTTTTTACATGGTATGCCAAAAGTGACCAAAGTCCAAGATGGATAACATTGAGGAAACAATTCTTCCACTTCATGAATAACATCATATGTGTTGTCCAAATGGCGATCACGCAACGGATTCTTCATTTGAGGAAACAAGAAAATGTCACTGGTTGCGAGATCGGGAGAATAAGGCTGATGCTGCAATACCTGGAAGCCACACACCCTTGCTTTGTCGACCAACTTGAGATGGATGAGCTGGTGTTTCTGGAAAAGTCTTAACAAACGAGGAGCCAGTGCGCAGATACTTTAGACATGTAAAATTCATTATGGGTAAATTTTCACACTATTTAAGTGAGACTAGTTTCATTCATAATCGTTTGGATGGTTACACATTTGTCTTCGAGGATTTAACACTTCACTTTCTTCACAGTGGCCGCATCGTCAGTCGGGGATGGTCTTCTAGGTCTTGGGGCGTCTGTGAGGGACATATGACCAGTTCTGAAATTTTCTTTTCCACTTTACATTGGTGTTGTAAGATGGACAATCATCGCCGTACACAGCCTTCATCTCATCATGGATTTTTCTGGCATTATTACACTTGAAATGCAGGAACTTTATCATACTGCAAGCCTCAATCTTATAAATCTTGCAATTTGGTCACTTTTGGCACACCCTGTAAAAATAATAATCATTAGGAGCTAATTTCCTTAACAGCATGCATATAAAAACCAAGCATAACACTGACAAAATTTCATCTTCATATCTTAATAATTTCTTGGTAATAATTAAAACTTTACGATACCCCTCGTATATATAAGTTAGATAAAACGTTTTACGAAAATACTGCGCTAAATTTTCTATTATTAACATAGACTGATAAATTATGAATAATCATCAGATTTTCTGTTTTTCTATATAAAATTTTTAACTTTATTACTTTGAACAGGGATGAGCTTATGAGTATTGCATAAGATATAAAAATAATAATTTAGCCGCACATCATATAGAAATTTATATATTTGATTACAAAGAATTTATATTCAACACCACTAAGATTTCTCACGATGGAGGCAAAAGACTCGAAGATTGGATTCGTATGAAAGTCGTGAAAGAAATTGTCAAAGTATTTAACGAAGAAATACGCTTATCACATCTGCGGGAATCAAAGGGTCTTTTCTACTAAGATGGTGAAATCGGCCCTTGATCCAAGTTGGATCGTTATTAACTCGATCTGAAACTACCTTCCAAAAATTTTGACTAATACCACTACCCCTTATCGAATTATCGTATCATGCATGCTCAAAATTGAATATACCTAGTAATTTTAAAAAAAATGGTGGTGGTGGGCGAAATGTTTTGAAAGTTTCACAGATTGTAGATTCCATGTAGGTGTTTTTTTTTTTTCAAAAACATCGATGCGCATTTTCTGTTTTTTCTGCGTGTTAAAAATTTCAGAAAATTTTAAAAATATTTGAGACGACACGTCGCTGATGTTTTTGTTAAAAAGTTCGAAATACCCTTATGGAGAACATATATTTTTTCGGGGATGAAAGTGAAGGCAACATTGGCAAAAAGAAATGAAACTGAAAACAAACGTGTTTTCGCACACTTTTCCCACCATTTTAGGACCCTCAAGGTCAAACGTCAAACATTTCTTTGCTAGAGTTCACGGTTTTCTTTCTCTTTCGTCCCTTCTGCTTCTGTCGTTCTTCGGCTGCTTCGATTGTGTCCATTTCGGAACAGAGAAGGCCAATTGTATCTCCGTAACAGTGCTTCCACTTCAAGCTTCACAGCTTGGGCTGGGCTCTGGTCTAAATATTAAAACATATTTTGGACTCTGGTCGGGCCTCACATTATAAATTCACGGGCCAGACCGGGCCGGGTTGGGCCCAGGCTAAAAATTCCGGGCAGTGCTGACCTCTAGTGTGAACTCAGAAACAAATTGGATGTGTCAAAGGAGGTTATTTTCAGGGAGATAGAATTGTTCTGCAATAGTGGGCCGAAAAAACTTTTTTTTCAAATTTCGATTGGCCGGATAGGGAAAAATTATCTCGTGTTAGTGGTAGTCAACACACAAAATTTGGATTTTTTTGGTCAACCCCTTCCTTTGCCTCATGGGACTTGAATATTTTTATAGTTGCGGTTATGCAACCCGCACGACACTACGAAGAAAATTGTGCTGCACAGCAATTTTTGTTTTAATTTTCGATTGGCCGGGTTGCGGAAAAGTTGCCTCGTGTTAGTAGTAGTCTACACAGAAAATTTGGATTTTTTTGGTCATACCCTTCCTTTGCCTCAAGGGACTTGAGTATTTTATAGCTGCAGCTATGCAACCCGCACGACGCTACGAAGAAAATTGTGGTGCACACCTATAACTTTTGGTTCTTTTTCATAATGAAGCATTCTGAGGCTGAATATAAAATGGGAGATAAAAGTGAGATGCGATATTGTTCCTATGTGGTTAAAAATTATAATCAAGTAGACGAAAAATTGTATTTTTATGTTTAAATTCATGTTCTTCATATATAGTGTGAAAAATATGTTTTCAACCTTAGATTGCAGATTTTTTTTTATGTATATCGTGAACAATTTCTTTTAAATCTGTTTAAATTATAAAGAACACTTAACAAGTAACGATTTTAAACAAGTAATCTGATATCAAGTAATTTTGAAATCGGCTGTGCTATAATAGAATATATATTACCTACAACGTTGCACACGACTATAATAATAATAATAATAATAAGTAAAGCACTGTTTTATAATAAGCCGAAAACGATATAATTTTATACACAGTCCAGCAGTTTGCGTGTTTCTGCGCTGGCCTGACCTGACAAAATAGTGTTAAAAGATTTGAGTAATGATCAACAATACCCTTTGGACATTTGTCGAGCCGTTCCCGAAGGTTTGTCTCCGAACGACCTTCTGAAGGAAAAGCCTGGACCAATTGTCATGTTCCAATAGTTAATGACAGGTTCTTGCATTCTCCGATTATATATTTGCACCGAAGATCAAGAAGAAGCATTTCGTTGGCTTGCACAGTATATCAGCAAAGTATTTACACAAGTTTGGTTTGAAATAAAGCGAAATTCTTCTTTCTCTCACCAACGGGACCCGACACTTGTGGCTACTCGCTCGATCTGCATAATTTTTTCCAGAGATATTAAGAAGAATCCTGTATATTGTGATTAGCTGCAGCGCTTACTTTGCCCATCTGGAAAACTTGTTGTTGGCAATGATCACAACCAGAACAAAAGTATCGACAAAGATAGAGATCAAGTTTTTCGTGAATTTGTTCCGAAAGTAAACTTAGACGCAAGTAAATATCATGAGATGATCGATTGTTCCTCAACGGACATCACCAAGCCACCATTAACAAGATAATTTTTTTCGAGCCAGATAGAAGAAAATATTAGAACGGTGGCTGCGGCTTCTGAGGAAATTAGATGTTTTCCGTGCCATACGCAAGCGGTGGAGAGGATGATAAAACTAGTTACAAAAGAGTTAGCATTAGTGTGTGGAGCGGATCGAAAAGAAGGCTCTCTTATGACAAAAATAGAGTCTCGAAGAAAAAATGCAAAAATTGAACTCCAAGCAGGACTATCAAATGTAAATGAGCCAAAAACGGAAGCAAGTGGGTGGGCGGGTGGAACTCCATTTGCAGCCACCTCCTCGTGGGTTCTGGGGAGTTTCGGAGTGTATGTGAAAAAAAAAAAAAAAAGCTGAGATACAAGGGAAGGTTTATCAACATTTTTTCATGGCCTATATTGATAATGTGTTTTGAAAACATCAATACAATTTCTTCGTCTAATTGATTATAATTTTAACCACATATGGACAACGTTGCATCTCACTTTCATCTTTCATTTTATATTCTGCTTCAGAATGCTTCATTGTGGAAAAGAACCAAAGTTTATAGCTGTGCACCACAATTTTCTTCGTAGTGTTGTGCGGGTTGCACAGCTGCAGCTATAAAATATTCAAGTCCCACGAGACAAAGGGAGGGTATGACCAAAAAAAAAAAAAAAAAAATCTGTGGAGACTACTACTAACACGAAGCAACTTTTCCGCAACTTGGCCAATCGAGAATTAAAACAAAAATAGCTGTGGAGTACAATTTACTTCGTAGTGTCGTGCGGGTTGAATAGTCGCGGCTACAAAAATATTCAAAAAATGAAATGAAATGAAATCCTTGAATTTTACGTCCCACGGTTTTGCCGGTTAGGCTAAAGGAGACGGTGCTTATGTTATTAACACACTATGTTATTAACTAAGTAGGAAGTGTATGCTGCTGTAATAGAGGAAAATACATAAATGTAGAGTGGAAACTAATAAGAAAGGAGTTGCGTCTGAGTTAAATGTAGTGAAATTGGGCAAAATAGTGAGTGATATCCCGACACACAATGCATATGTTTATGAAGTATTTTTCCACTATGCTCATTTATGCGTATACCAACCATCGCTGACGAGCCTGCTCCCTACGGACACAATCCCTTGCTGCAATTCGGGCCTCCTGCTCACTCTTTTAGAAAGTATTCGTTGTTTTTACTGGCCACCTAGCACAAGTGCTTAATGCACTGTAATTCTTATGCCATACAGCCAAAAACTATACTTATACTCAGCCCTCGTAAAGACAATCTGCACCTATTAACGGAGCTCCTCCTTTAAGAAATAGCTTCTGAAGCAGTAAGAGTACATGTGATGCTGAAAGAAATTCGTTTTCTATGAATGTAAGTATTCTTCTATTAAATGGTTATGACGTAGGAAAGAAGTATAGATGCGTACGGAAGTAGAGAAAGAACAAAAGAAACATTAACATAAGAAATATATGTGATTAACTGTGAATAGGGAAGGGTTAAAATGTAACAGGGGGAATTGTAGGTAAGGTATATGCAAGTAACAGATAAGTAGTAATACAACGTTGAAAACAGGTTCATGTGGGTCTTATCCGGTGCCGCCACTTGCTGTTGTTTAACTCAACTAAACTGCAGAAATGAAAGATGAGTAACTGTGAATAAGGTTAGGAAAGAACGTTGAAAATAATTTCATGTTGCTGCGATCAAGAGAGGCCATCAGCGGAACCTTAGTCATAATTTAAAGTCAACAACGTTATTTACTGCGTAATACGTTGGCAGAAGCATCGCTAAACTGCAAAATTTATAAATTAGTGAGTTTAGCATATCAACCGTAACATTGCATACAGACTTTCCATATGCACTTACCTGTGTTTCTTTCATTCTTTAATTTTGAATTTGAAAGAGGAACCTGCCATAATGAGTGTGTGAGAGAAAATATTTGCCAAAGAGAGGCAATTACGAGTATGAAATAAAACTCTTTTCTTCTCAGTATTCGAATTATGCGACACTTTTTGCAAAACCGTTTTAAACCTTGTTTAGTATAAGTCATATTTGTAATTCTTTTAACTAATTACATTATTCAAGTAGGCCTACATGATCGTCTCATATTACTTGAAAACAACTCTAGATAACAGTTAATCAGCTATAGCAAAGATTATTAACTATAGATTAGTTATTATTGTGTTATTCTGTACGTCTTCTTCTTCTTTCATTCATCACCTCAAAAGAAGTATTATATCTTCAGATGCAGTTTAAGTTACAATATTCTATAATATATAGTATAGTTTTGTTATTGCAATAAATTTGAAAGAGTAAATTCAATGTCAAACTAATAAAAATTATTGATGTTGATGACAGATGGCGAATGAATCTGGATCTCCTCCATTTTATGTCTTCTTAGAAAATACAGAATTAAATGGAGATATTGCGTGAGCTTTTAACGTCAGAATGGAATTGTTTCAAGGGACGCAAATCATTCTTAGAAAAACAACTTTACCGGAAAGAAGAAGAAAAGTACCTAAGAAATTTTAGAAGGGTTGTAGGTGCAATGTCCCCAAAGTCATCCTGTCTCAAGGTGAGCAACTTCATCCACCATAAAACAAATTAGGGCAAAAGCACCAGTCAACCTGTGCTTTTTTCATTCAAAGATTCCATAAGACATCTTTCACTTTCATGGAGCATATTCATCAGTTCTTAACTTTTATTAGCTGCGCAAGGATTTTGTTAACTAATTAATGAAATTGAGCATCGCAGTGGTGCGCAACCAGTGTTGCCACACTTGGTACAATTGTACCAAATCCAGCCCTTTTTGTCATTCATTTTCAGCCCCTTTTATGAAAAAGTTGGTACACTTCTACCCAATTCAGCACCATTTAAGAAATACTTGTCACATTTTCAAAAGTGTCAGTAAGATTTCCTACATCTCACGTTACTCATACTGTGTTGGACTCTTTAAAAATGCTGTTCAACATTCATTCTGTGACGTTGTACCGATAACGGTACGAACTTTGTGTGGAAAATTCGTAATTCGAACTATAACGGGAAACAAATAACGCTAGATGGGCGGATGAAGGAGACGAGAAAGAAGCAATGTGGTGGAAGTTTTAGCTTTAATCTTTAAAACAAAAAGCACACACACATACATTGAATCAAGTGTTGAATATTCTGATGAAGACCTCTGTTATATACTTTCCACGTGCGAGAAAAGTTTCATCTACTTCCACACTTGTTCGGCGTCATCCAATTTGGATGTTTTTAAAAAGTAATTTTTTAAAAAGACCACTTTCTTGATTTGAACTAAAGAGGGGGAGTAGGTGTTCTAGAACTTTACCTCTTTTAGTTTTCTGCTATAGAGTAATGTATTACTTTGGTATAAAATAATGAATTCAGCCCTTTTTTTTAAAAAAAATTGGTACTATTTTTCAGCCCACTTGAGAGCTGGTACTGTGGCAACACTATGCGCAACATTCGCGTTAGGGTAGAAAAGACGTTCAACTAAGAAGATACATATGCTCCTATTTTCTTCGTTTCAAGATCAACGAAGTAATCTATTGAGCAGTACAAGCATTTAAATGTTACTAATGAGTAAAATACTTAGACACCGTGCTGTTATTTAAAACAAGCTCATGTTTATATTGTGAAGAATAGATAAGTATCACGAGACTGAAGTAACGGATTATGCTTCCAAAAATAGCAAACCCTTTACTTCTTTGCTTTGAGAATGCAATATTGTAAGGGGCAGATTGAGCTGAGCTGAACTGTTCTTAATAGCAATTAATGCCATTGTTACTTGAACAGTAAAACATATCGAATAAATAAAAGTTGTTTTTAAGTAGAGAGAGTTTACACAATGATTATCAAAAATGTAATTGATGCCGAAATCAGTTTTGAAGTATATCTATGATTTATTCGCTCAGACTAGCAGCGTTCACCCCGCTTCGCTGCGGTCACCCCGGAACGCAATAAACTTTGTTACTTAGATAATTTTTACTTTTTCGCTTTCAAGTGATATGATAAAAACCATTATAACGCCTGTCATTTATGTTAACCCGCCGAGTGACACGGTCATGCGGGTTGCATATACATACGTTTATTTTTATACCTATGATGAACTAACAAAGGAGGACACCTGAATGGTCAATTATCTCAAGACACTGGTAATTGAAAATTAAAGTGATATGATAAAAACCATCTAGGGTCCAAATCCTAATAACCCCCCAAAAATAAAAGAAATTGGTTCAGCCGTATTAGCGTGATGAGCGGACAAAGGATTTGTACGTTCTCTTTTATATATATAGATTAAAAATACAGAAGCCACTAAACAAAATATTTTATTATCATGTTTCTTGATATCAATAGATTTGTAGTGGATTCTAATTTTAATTTTCTTATCGTCTGCTCAACATCGGTGTACGGATTTACAATATGGATACAAACTATTAATATAATATGAAAGCTATTATTCCAGTTACTACTGTTCAGTTTGGTAATTCAGCATGAAGTATGGATGGCAGAGGAGCAACAGTAAGCAATAAGGATTCAGATCGCAGAAGCAGATGGTATTCAAATCACTATATATATATACAAACCTATATACAATGAATACAGACCCACCTATTTAAGTAACTCGATGCACGCTTAACTTATGTATAATTGTATTGTATGGAAGAATTTTGTTTCTACGTTACACGACTTACATGTTTCGCACCTACATAAAGAAGTTTCTTAAATATTAGGCTACTCGGCCTTTATGAATTAACGTATTTTACCTCTACATTTTCCAAAATGTGGCCTTTATATTCTTAGTCTGAATCAAAGAAACGAACTGGCCTCAATAACATTATCAAGCTTCTCCCAATGATATTGATTCTCTTGTCGCATGACTTTAAATAAAAACAAAAGGGCCCACAGTAAGACGTAAAATTTGTTAGGGGATATTCTCGTATCTCATTTCGTCATCAAGATGCCATAGTAAGCACTTTAGACTATCATTGCTAACAGGTCCGTAAAAAATGTAGGGGGGATCCGGGGGGCCCGATCCAACCATATTATAGTTCATCACAATATTATAGTTCATTTGCAAGCCTACCGTGAAAATTTTAGGGGAGTTAGCAAAAGTTTAGGGGTCCCGGCTCCTCTAGACCCCCTGGATACGGGACTGACTGCTAATGAATAACTCAGCCCACCGAGCTGACGCAGCACTTACTGCGCAAGTATGGACATGTTTCAGCATGCACCAGGAAGCAGACTGCAACATATAACCAAATTTCTTCAATTGTGATATCTGACAAGACTTTTAGATTTTTCTAAACAATTGAAGTAGTTAGGATTATATTCAAACAAGAAAATTATCTTGGAAGGCGCATCTGAAATATCTCACAAAGAGAGGCATAATAATGGCCAGGACAGGTGTCACGTTACAAAATAGGTTGGATGTCACAAAATTGTTCGGGATTGTTTTTCACAGCCTCCACAGTTAAAGGCACAATAATATCTTGCTACATCTCGAAGTGGTTTCCATCTGTGAACGCACCACCTTTGAAAAGAGGCCCGATTATGTGATCACCTAATATTCCCGCACAGACATTCAACTTCTGTGTGTGTTGCATTTTGCCTCCATGTAAAATATGGGGATTCGCGTCACTTCAGTATCTGCAATTTTGCCTGTTCAACAAGCAATTCAGTGAAAAGTGCTTTCATTACTGAAGCATGCTTATCAGGTAAGCAATGTGTGATATGAATGCATATATTTTATTCACGCTCGAACCTAGCCATAGAAGCTAAATACACGGTTCTGATTGGTTGAAATTATAGCATACATATAGTACAAATCAAACGCCAGCTGATGTCGGTTCTCGAGGTCGAGCATGTTAGGGCACGGACTAGTAATAAATTTCGCTTTTGGCGTGAGTTCAAACCCAGACCAAGGAAAGTCATTTTTTTAAATTTTCATAACACTTTTATCGTTAAAATCGGATAACATTATATTCATTTGCCCTTGTACGTAATATATAATGCATGAAAAGAAATTTCCTTACGTTACAAAACATAGTTGAGCAAGCATCAGCGAGTGAAGGGTTCTAGAAGCCCGACAGGGCTCGTTTTGTTCCAGCTTGATCCACATGATAATACCATGTGACATTATCTCGCACTCGGGTTGTGCAACTTCCATGTAAATCAATCTCACCTGCTTTCTTGTGCAACAGTTTACTAGGGTAACGCGTGAAAAAAATAAATATGCGATATGAATTATTATGAGTTGGGTGGTGGAGGCGGAAATGTGAACATCAGTTTAGTGACATGCTGCGTGGTGCAAGGGGTGAGGGAAGAAATTGTAAGTTAATATTACGGAATGTGTTATTCTTTTTTTTCTTAATTTACAAGTAAAATCTGCTAAGGCATAATCATTATTTATGAGCCATGAACATATAAATCATCTGTGAACATTGAAACTGTAAAAAGAAAGTGTGGTTAAATCCTACGCAATGCTAAGGCAAAGTTAGCTTATAGTGACTACCTAGCACAGGACTACCTCGGGAGAGTAATACTCCCTGAAGTAGGAACTAAATACATGGTTCTGATTGGTTGGCATTATCCGTTTCTTGACACGTAGCACACATATAGCAGAAATGAAACGTTTGCTGCTATCGGCCCTCGTGGCCTTACAGTCTGTGCGTGGTTGGTGAAGTGTGTGGATGCCTCTGCGCGCTGTGCAATAGGGCAGGCTTTTCTGTGACTTTCGTGCTGTAATCATATCAAATTATCTTCTTTAATAGATATATCGACGGAAAATCTGTTTCTTTGCATAAACTATTGTTTTGTAACAATAGGAAAGAAACACAATTATGGATAAAAAGGTAACGCAAAACACAGTTAAATTTTCATCTGCTAGACAGACAATGAATGTTCGACCAAAACCTTTTGAAGTTCATATTTGCGTAGCAAATGTTGTCAAGTTAAATACTGATCAAATTGAGAGTTTGCATTTAAATAGTGATGAGTATTATATATATATATATATATATATATATATATATATGTGTGTGTGTGTGTGTGTGTGTGTGTGTGTGTGTGTGTCTAATTTATATCCCAAAGTGCTATGGACAATATTTTACGAAACTTGCCGGATAAGTTACCTTTCAAGCATGAAAACGGCACTGTAAGTGACGTGTTCATAACGAGTGCAAACAAGGATGTAACAAAAGTTAAAATAGTTCATTTGCCTATGGAAGTCGAAAATCATTCAATCAGTGCTGACTTACGTAAGTACAGAAACATTTAAAAAATTGTGCAAGAACAGTGGTCAGAAAAATTTATATTTCCTGTAAATAATGGGAACAGACTAGTGTACATAGAAATCAAAAAGCATATCCCCTCACGACTTTTAGTCAATGGTCGTCGTGTAACAGTATCGTACTATGGCCAGTCTCCAACGTGTTTTTCTGTGGTTCAAACCAAGATCTTGTGCATCGTTGTTTATTGAACAAAAATAGTCAAAAAGGGAACCGTCCCGCATTACGACATTACATGATTTATTACCAGAGCAAACGATACAAACTAATAAAGGCTATATTGAAATCGTAATAAAAGAGACGACTGGCGCATCCAGCTCTGTAAGTGAATGCATTAGTGGTGACGAAAAAGGTAGACTTACTTTCGCACAGGTACATAAAACAAATTAAGATCAAGACTTTGCTACTTCAGTTATTGACACTTAATTTCCGACTATGCTCAGCACATTATCGAACCAACAAGCCTTAACTCTTTAAGAACAAATACATGAACAGAGTACAAGCGCAAGCGCCAAACAAGTACATACTACCGTTCGTTCTAACAGTGAGGTCTCAAATAAAATTGATGCTTTTATCGAAAACGTTTCACAGGAATAACCCGGTTCAGCTGACGCAAAATCAGCAAATGTGAACGAGGAAACTGTTAGCGCGGGAAATAGCGAAACTGGTGTCGTCTCCACATTACGGAAGAAAACTGTACTTCATTATCTTGTTCAACGAAGAAATGAAAAGGAAGTTTAGCCGAAAACAGTCAGACTGGCAATCAACAAGACCTATTACTGAGTAAAGAAGCAGAAAAGGTACAGGATGATTCTAATATAAATGAACCTACAACATAGTTTTTCTTTTCTATATTTTACTGTGGTTCCATGACATGTATCTATAATGTTCGGTTCTACTTCAGTACATTCGCATGTGCACGAAAAACATAGAACGAGTATACATTCCTGGATCTACTAGGTCAAATTAAATATCTATGTTTGTATACACTCATATACATATACAACTCTATGTACAAACTAAGAACTAACGAATGCTGTAGTTTCCAATGCCAGGCGTATTGGTACACTAAATATCAATGCTTTTACAAGTCCTATAAGAAAGCGGGCATTGACAGATTTTTTTTAAAAAAAATCATGATTTTGATATTCTGAGTTTACAAAAACTGGTGTTTTCGGAATTCGATTTCTTTTACAAAATAACAATGCATATTTGAATATTGGCTTAGATGGGAGACATACTGCTTTTGTAATAAAAAAAGAATATCGGTAGACTATGTGCATCGAATTATTTCAGGGAGATGTATCAGCGTGGTGTGTGATACTGTTCTGTATGTTAACGTATATAGTCCTTCTGGAACAACGAAAAGAAATGAACGTGACATCTTTTTTAATGAAGACCTTATACCCCTAATACCATCAACAACGACTAATATTGTGTTATGCGGCGTTTTTAACAGTATCTTGATAAAAGATGATACAACAGAACAGTTTAATAAATATTATGCATTGGACAATGTAGTGCGACAACTAAAGCTACAAGATGTTTGGATTAATCAATATACACTACTGAATATATGTACATAACTTCGACAGTTAAATAACGGCTCGACAGAAATATGTCTCCCAACAAATGTTACATAATGTATGCTCAATTTCAATTGCCCCAACCTCCTTTTCTGATCATACTGCGGTCTCCCTAATATTAAAACTTCAAGGTATTACACGTAGGAGATACGGACGCTATTATTGGAAAATAAATGAACAGCTTTTGTTTCCCGACGACACAAAGCTGCTATTTAATAATATATGGTAGTATTGGTGTAAACAACAAAAGTATTTTTTTTACATTAAACGCTTAGTGGGTGCTCTATTCAAAAGAAAAAAATTAGGAAGTTTTTTTTTTTCAATGGATGGGTGCGGAAAGACAACAGGACAGTAGAAATACATTAGGATTTTTATTTGGTGTATTAGATGATTTGTGGAAAGCTAATGCGACTCCACAGAACTATTGGCGTGTAAAAGAAATAAAAGCAAAAATTCTAATAAAATAAAAGCAATACCTCGATGGCAATCAACATACTATACAAACGGTAGATTTATTGACGAATGAACGCATGACCTCTATCATGTCGTTTGAACGCAAACGGAAAAACAATAATTATATAGACTATACAACCACAGTATGGGAGAAATATAACAGCGTTCTCAGAGCTTATGACTCAATTTCAGGAATACTATACAGACCTTTTCACAGCCAACAAGGTGAGAGATGATGAATGGGGTATACGGACAAAATCTCGCGGCCGAAACATCGCCGCCCAAAATCTCGCCGGCCAAAACCTCGCGGGACAAAATCTCGCCGGGCCAAAACCTCGCGTGGCCAAAACCTCGCCGCCCAAAACCTCGCGTGGCCAAAACCTCGCCGCCCAAAACCTCGCGGGACAAAATCTCGCCGGGCCAAAACCTCGCCGCCCAAAATCTCGCCGGGACAAATCCTCGCCGCGAATGAAACTTTTCTTTAAAATTTACCCAATGTGTTTCCTAATATGCAATTCCACATTACAAATAATAATAATAATAATAATAATAATAATAATAATAATAATAATAATAATAATAATAATATACAAAACATCGTGTGCGTGGGCTTTCTCGGGTTATTTCCGTTTCCTCCCACTTTCTTTATTCGATCATTTCCTTCATCCTGGTCATCTAAGTCTCCTTTAACCTATAGGACATAATCAAGGGACGTCGTAAAAACTCATATATTATTTCATACTTTCATAAATATTATTAGATTTTTGTTAAAATTTTAAGTTTTTGGATGTTCCAAAGTTCACGAAACTAACCTCGTTAGTTGTCATTACTTTCCTTATGCAGACTTTCTTTCCCTATAACCAGTTTAAAAACATCCTGTCGCCCTACCTTCACATTGAAATCCTCTAATACAGAAATAGAATTTTCATATGGTATCGCGGGACTTGGTCAAATACCCGTGATACTTCTTCTGAAACAGCGTCTTTTATACCGTCATCCTTATCATCTGTTGGAACATTTACATTTTGGTCAGGCGAGATTTTGGGTATGGTGATATTTTGGGGCGCGAGGTTTTGGCCCGGCGAGATTTTGGCCCACGAGGTTTTGGCCCCGCGAGATTTTGTCCCGCGAGGTTTTGGGCGGCGAGGTTTTGGCCAGGCGGGGTTTTGGCCTGGCGAGATTTTGTCCCGCGAGGTTTTGGGCGGCGAGGTTTTGGCCAGGCGAGGTTTCAGCCTGGCGAGATTTTGGGCCGCGAGGTTTTGGGTGGCGAGGTTTTGGCCAGGCGATGTTTTGGTCCGCGAGGTTGTCGCCGCGAGGTTCTGGCCGCGAGGTTTTGTACCCATAACTTAAAAGGATGATTGTTATATGTTGATAATAACAGTTTGATTTCCCCAATTTCAAAAGAAGAATTGTTCACTAAAATTAAATCTACAAGGAAGCATACCAGCCCTGGTAATGATGGTATTATTTGTATGTTTTACGAAAAATAATGTGATATCATTGGTGATGTCTTCACAAGTATTAGTAATGAAATGTTCGCACATGGAAATGTGTTACAAAACGAGGGATAATAATTATGATTCCCAAAAACGGAACTTCTGGCAAAATTGAAAATTTGAGACCTATTACGCTTTTAAACACAGATATCAAATATCTCGCATTAGCCTCTTTGTCGAGAAAATACTAGGCTACAATCAAACAGCATTCTCTAGAGAAAACAATATTTATTATACACTAAGCACCATCTGTGACATTATTGAATATTTTCGATTTCCGAAAGTGCCAGCATGTTTAATGTCTATAGATTTTCAAAATGCGTTTGGCCTATTATTATTATTATTATTATTATTATTATTATTATTATTATTATTATTATTATTATTATTATTATTATTATTATTATTCTCCCTTTCAGCAAGTCCTGGGACTAATGACAATTCTTTTCAGTTTTAGATTTTGGCCTCGAAATGTTTCTTCCGCTTTTGTCAGTCTTAAGTTTCCTCTTTTAACTCCCAATATTTTCTCCTATCTTTCAAATCATCAATCAACTGTGTTCTTCTTCTTCCTATTCCTCGCTTCCCTTCCATCTTTCCCTCTATGGCGGTGTGAAGAAGACAATTTCTTCGCAAGATGTGTCCAATCCAATTGGCCTTTCTACGAAGGATGGTGGCTAGAAGTGTCCTCTTTTCTTCTATCCGTTTTAAAACATCTTCGTTTGTTGCTCTCTCTGTTCATTTTATCTTCTCCATCTTCCTCCAACACTACATTTCGAAGCTCTCCAAATATTTACTTTCTAACGTCCGTAATGTGCAAGTCTCTAAACCATACAGTCAAATGCTTCATATATAGCACTGGACCAACTTCTTCTTAAGTCCAATATTGAGCATGCTAGTTAAGAGTAATCTTTTCTTGTTAAATGCTTCTTTAGCTATGGCAATTCTTGACCTGATATCTTTGGTACAGTAAGCGTCTCTCGCCAAAATACTTCCCAGATACTTGAAATTATCGACCTCTTCAAGTTCTCTTTGTTCTACTCTGATCCGTAGGGGCGTGTTTCCATGGGATATTCTCATGACTCTCGACTTTTCGATGTTAATTTCCATTCCATACAGTTTTCCAGTGTCAACTATTTTGTCAATCATCTCCTGAAGTCCTCCTTCGGTTTTAGCTATTATAACCGTATCATCTGCATACCTGATCTTGTTAATGATCTTAATATTGTCTATCTTAATATAGTACGCATCTCCTTGTTTCAGACCATTTTCGACGTGAAAACTCATGGACAAAAATTTTCCTACCCGGACTTTACTTTGGGATTCCTTTAAACATATCTTAATTAATCTAATTAGCTTTCTCGGTATTCCAAGTTCTGTAAGAACGTTGTATAATGTCTCTCTCCTAACCGAGTCGTACGCCTTTCTAAAATCAATAAATAGTTGGTGTACTGGGGTATTGTATTCCCACTTTTTTTCCCAGTATTGTATTCCCAGTATTTGGCGAATGGTAAATATTTGGTCGATAGTTGATCGATTTCGTCTAAATCCGCACTCATAATCTCCAATAATTTCATCTGCGTATGGGGTCAGTCTTGCTAACAGAATATTTGAAACGATTGTATAGGATGTTGACAGAAGAGAAATGCCTCGATAATTATTACAGTCAGTTTTGTCGCCTTTCTTGTGAATTGGAACAATGATTGATTCTTTCCACTCTTGTGGCAATTCTTCCTTGTTCCAGATAAGGTGAATGAGTTTGTGTATCTTGTTCCACAATTTTTCGCCTCCAGCTAAAAATTATCTCAGCCGGAAATACATCTACACCCGGTGATTTTTGTTTCTTTAATTTCTTTATAGCGGTTTCTACTTCTATTCGGTTGGGTTCCGGAATATACGGTTCTGCGGTGTGTATCTCCTTTTCTCCACGCACACTAGTTTTTGGTTGCGTGTTAAGCAAATCGTCAAAGAAATCTTTCCATCTATTTAAGATGCTATCCGTGTCAGTGAGAACTGTACCGTCAGATTTCTTTGATATATAAGCACGATGTTGACAGACTTTCTTAAATTCGTTGATTCCCTTATACATGTCCCGGATTTTTTTTATTTTTACTATTATCTTCAAGTTCCTTAATTTTAGCTTTCAGAAAATCGCGTTTCTTTGTTCTAAAAGTTTTGGAAGTTTCCCGCCTGATATCTGCGAAATTTTGTGTAGTTATTTCATTCGGATTTTGTAGCCAGCGTAATTTTGCCTGTTTTCTCTTCTCTGCTAGTTTTATGCATTCCTGGTCGAACCATGGTTTGTTCCTACGTATTTCCGCGTGTCCCAATTTTTCTTTTGCTGAAATTTTAATGCTATTTCTAATTTCAATCCAAGTATCCTCAACACTAGTGCACTCCGAGAATCTATTCGAAACTTCAATCTGGTATTCTTGTCTTACTTGGCTCTCTTCTAATTTCTTTATATTGAATCTCTCCATTTTCGGACAATGAATATTACCTTTATTCAACGATAACCTCTCTCGTATTATCGCTGCTACCAGGTAGTGGTCAGTGTCACAATCAACCTCTTTAAAAGTAGGCAAAATATATGCAAAAAATACTTGAATTGAGTTATATACCAACGGAAGTGCCTGGAATCTATCAGACTTCAAACGCTGTAAATAAGTAAAAACGCTGTAAAAAACGCTGTAAAACAGATCTACTATCAAACATGTACTAAGGGTAGTCACTAAAATTCATGTAGACATTGGTCCCAAATATGGTCTAATTTGCATTGTACGTTTTTGACATCTCAGGTGAAAAGTTTTTGGGATATGGTTATACATGATTTATTCCTGACACGCAAACGCCTATCCGAGATACAATCTGCCGATTCAAGCCCCTGTGAAAAATGTGGAGATGACGATACATTGATACATAGACTTACAAAGTGCACTACCGTTAAGGACATTTGGATACTTGTAACGATGCTAGCGTTAATGTGTCGTACATCACTCAAGGCTATTTTATCTGAAATAATCATTTATTTACCCAAACTACTCTCTGATATATTGACAAATATAGATCTTTCCTCACAGTCAAGATGACATGGATTTTTTGAGAAGAATAAAATGGAAGACATGCCAGTTTCTGGAGGAAAACAAAACGTTTCATAATTTTCTTAAGGTGGTATTGGACAAATAGGATAACATTATCACTTTATTTATTGACTTTGATAATTAGACATGTTTGTCTTCCATTGTAAACCTACAGTGTAATAACATGTATATATGAAAATAAAGTGGGTATTAAGAAAGAAAACGCGCTAGCGCTACTAACTAGTAATGGAAATATCTTTTGTCGTGGGTTCAAACCCGGCTTCAGGAAAGTATTTTTTAATTCTTTAAAAATTTTCATAATATATTTTCAATTAAAATAACATGAAAATAATACTAAAAACGTAATTTACTTAGTTTTGTACAAATAAATAGTAGGAGGAGGAGGAGAAGGAGGAGGAGGAATGGGTTACTAGCCTCGCAGCGCTCGTTTTGTTCCACCTCGACCCCCATGCTATAAATTTTGTGACCAACTTAAACGAGCTGGCTAGAGTAGCGCGCGAAAAAACATATTTCCGGGAGTATTACTATTCCCAGCGGGTCGTCCTAACACAGGGTATTGTAGTTTTATTGCGCTTTTCTTCCTTTTTGCACTTACTTATCATTGCTAAAGCACCTGTTCCTTCAGACTCAACCCTGCGTTGCTGCAACCCCTTCAGCTTTGCTCTGTCCTCATTGGGAATAAAGTCAAAGATGTAGTAACAGTATAGCAAAGGTTGGTGCATCTTTTCATCACTTGTAGTTTTTCCAACATTTAGTGCGGTGGGATATTCATTATGGCATATAAGTGTGTAGCATATTATTTATGATGTATAGGTTTTGTCTGTACGTAGTTGGTGGTCAGGAATCAAGAGAATGAAATTCTAGTATGCATTAAGAGATAATTAGTTATATTTCACTCCTGAGCTCAGGTAGCAGTGCATGCATCAACAAAAGTAGACTGTAGATTGCATTAAGATAATATTTCCACCAAGAAATGAGACTTTAGTATTATTTTGACCCTATGTTGTTAATGTGTATTGTAAGGATCCCCACATCAGGACAAGAGCACATGTAAAGACAACACGTGCTATTGATTATAAACAGAAGAGCAGAAGAAAAGCCGACACGAAAGGCAACGAGGATCTCCGAAAGAAGACGGACCTCATGGAAGGACCCGGAGAGGGCAGATAAAAGGCGGACCACCGAGGGACCCAGCATCAGTCGTCCAACTGATCAAATCACCTACACCGCCCTGAGGTCTCACTGGACTAGGGGTACACCTATCCTTCCCGAGGTCGCACTGGACTAGGGATCCTTACTACAACCAAGCCTCGCGAAGCTGCCTTGAGCTGAGGGGGCTATCACTCACCAGAACCGGCACGTGCCTTAGAGACTGCCTTGAGAGAAGGGGCATCGTGCAAACACCTACTTCCTCTCATCTGGATATAACAAGATAGACACTATTTTACACTTTGTAATCAAAAACGTTTTGTATCTAACAATTTTTTATAATAAATTGGTGAAGGGGATAAATCTCGGTCCATTATTAACTATACCAAAGTCATTACAGTGTGCAATGACATCATTTCAAACTTTTTCGTTCATACTACCTTATAATCGTAGATGAAAACACTCGATTTTTTAAAAATTTAAAATAATAATAATAATAATAATAATAATAATAATAATAATAATAATAATAATAATAATAAATAACGGCTTATCTTCTTGGTTGTTTCAGGATATAAATTATGGATACAGATATTCAGTAGAAATGAAAATCTCTTCGAGATCATTGACAAATGACCTACTCGTGAAAAATGAAAACCCGATTCTTGTACCAAAATAAGAAAGAAATTGTGTAAATACTTCATATGTGATGATCATTTTTGAAGAGAATTACATATTAAACCTATTACACGTTATAGTATTTGTCTATCATATATTGAATATATAGAACTTTATTTTATTAATTTACTTTTATTGTGTGTAAATGATTGAAATGACTATGTGGTAAAAGATAATTGAAACTTTAATTGCCGCTATATACAATAATGTACTAACAATAATATTTCGTAATATTACTTGCTTACTAGATAAAAGATTTTCATCCTCTTCTTTGTTCAGATGGTAGTTGTTAGTCTTAATGTTTTTCATACAACCTCATATTACCAGAGTTTTGTAAAGGCATATTTCCCTAATAAACACCGAAGCTTGAAATTTTATATTGACTGTATGTTTTCAGTACAGATATTAAGCTCTCGACAAACGTATTATTAATTTCGCAAGAAAGAGAAAAATCTCCTTGATGATTCATTTACTGACGTTAAATACAATTAACAGCAGGGAGCCAATATATATTTATGAGTGGGAAAACAACGGTTTTAAAGTAGTCTTGTTGTTGAAGTGGGTGATTAATTTATCGAATGTGTCAAACAATCAACTAATGTATATGCAATCCTTTTTACCCATTCGCTTCAATGAAATCTCTTTTCAATTGCCAATGACTACCTTCACGATAGCTATTACAACAGTATCTGTGAGTGTAAAGTGATTATTATCTTTTGATGCATGTCCACGTGTGAGTGTATGTTTATGTAGTGATGCGCTCATCACCACAACAAAGGTGGAACACATACGCGTCACAAAGGCAATTACAAGGAAGCTTTACGCCATACATGGTATGTATGTTTTCATTTGTCGCTCTTTTATGCGTGTGAGCCGATTGGTCAGCAACAATGTTCAGCTACAATGCATACGAACTGCTTGTATCTGTCGACAAGAGTTGCTTCAGGGCGTGTCAGCAAGTTATAGCTTTTGTTATCAGGGCTTTATGATTCACGGATATTGACTCTGATACCATTTAGAATTAGGTAGCTAATCCTTGTTTGAAAGGATTGTTATCAACTTCTACAGGCTACCTATTTGTTCAAAGGACAGTTCATAGATATGAGCTTTATAATAAACGAAACTAAACAAGCGAATACGAAAAACGTACTTGCTACTTTCGTGAAATGTTTTTTTCCTTCCTACATTTTCAGTTAAAGAATAGTCTACATTTTCAGTGAAAATAAACATAGAGGAACAAGTATAATATATATATTTGTGGTTTCAACATTATTTCAATGCAACATTTAGTCAATGTTTGGAACGTCATTACATTAGGAAGGATTCGATATTATAGAAATAATTTATGGGAATTTCTATAAATGCTCTTCCTAGGTATGCATTACTGAAACAAGCGATAAGAAACTTGTAATATTCAGTTATACAAAAAGAATTTGCATTTGTGTTCCTTACGTAGTTGTGTTCTGTCTATCTGTATCATATGATCTTAAATTCAAATATACGAGGGCAAATATACGTAACTGCAATATTTTTCTATTTCTTTTCAGTTTGGGTCTACGACATTGAGTGCTCACTAGCTGCTACGTGTTACCGTTGGCGATAGGTTGAATAGTTATCACATCGGTCCGCTTTGGACTGTTGCGAAGTAAAGAAGGCCGTGCCACGGTGTGCAAAGGAACAAATAAACAACAACAAAAAAACAGCGTTCTGTCATCCGTTTTTCTGTGCACTGAAATGTACGCGGAGCGGAAATTCATAGAAGATCTTTAGCACAATACGGGGCCAATGTGTTGCCACAATAAAGTATTCACCAGTGGATTGAACAGTTCTAAAGCGGAGGAAATAGCGTGAAGGATAAGGAAGGTGAAGTAGCTCAAGTGGTAGAGCGTTGGCTTCGCATTCCGGAGATCGTGGGTTCGATTTCCGCTGCTGACCATCTTGACTGGGGTTTTCCAGGGTTTTTCTCAGTTCTATCAGGCAAATGCCGGGATGGTACCTACTAAGCAGGCTCTAGCCGATACCTTCCAAATCCTTTCCATTTTTATTATTGTTTGTTAGATATCCAGTACAAAATGGCCTAGAGGTGTATATGGTGATTGTTAAATAAAATTAAAAAATAAAAGTGCAAGACGTCCAGCTACAGCAACAACTGACAACATTATTGAACGAGTTCGTCCCTTGATTCTGAATAACAGATGAGTGACTGTTGATGAAGTTCAACCCATATGTAGATTAGTCATGGTTCTACATATGTCATCATGCATAACGGGCTCAATTTTAACAAAGTCTGTGAGAGATGGGTTCCAAAAAGATCGATGAAGACTGTCTGAGAATACGTCAGCACCTAATAGACCGTTATGCTAAAGAAGATGAAGTAGCGTTTCAGAGGTGAATCATCACTGGAGATGAAACGTAGGTTCATAACTTTGAACCAGAGAATGGAATGGAAATTCCTCGGATCTCCCGTCAAGAAGAAATTCAAGAGTCAACCTTTTGCAGGGAAAGTGGTGCTCACAATGTTTTGGGACTCACAGGACCAATCATGGAACATTACCTGGAAGAGGGGTCAAGAATAAAGAGTAAAAGATACAGTGATATGCTGGAAGCAGGTTGAAGTCTGCAATTCATAATAAACGCATAGGTCAATTGTAAGAAGGCGTTCTTGTTCCATGACGATGCATGTCCAGATACCGCTGCTCACACTGCTCAAAATCTTCAAACGCTGCACTTCTAGGTGTTGGAACATCCTTCATACAGCCCCGATCTCGCCCCGTTGGATTACCATTTGTTTGGCTCACTTAAAGATGCTCTCAGAGGCCATCGATTCAGCTCCAATCAAGAGGTGAAGGAAGCGGTGCATTCGTGGCTTGCTGCCTAACCAAACACTTTTTTTTTTTTTATTTAAGCAGAGGGTACCAGAAAGCTTGTGCAACAGTAGACCAGGTGCATTGAAAAGCAGGGTGACTATTCTCAATATATAGGTTAAAGTACTTTACATTTACTTATAATCTTTTCGGGTGTAGAAAAATATTGCATAGATTTACTGGCTTGTAACATTGAACCCGCCTCCCTAAAGCTTTGGACCCATCGAAACAAAAATCTCTGGATGCACCCTTGTCTTATACTACCACCACTTCCACTACAAGAAAAACACAATGTATTAAATGCAATGAAATCACTGATCACACACTGATGGGCAACACGCAACATGATACATTGTCTCCACAGGAATGACATCATATGCAGATTAAGCAGGTCAAGGTCTATTACTATCCTAAGTTTGAAGAAGGTCTGATAAGTTTGCCCGAAAACCGATTATATGTAATCTTGTTCTGATATGTATCTTTTTTTTTTTAAAAAAAATAGAGAAGTGAAATGAAAAAAAAAGAGACGAACAAACTGGTGGTCTGAGGAAGTTACCAATGCGAATCTCGACAATAGATTCTGTATGCAGGCTGTTTAGAAACGTCACCACTACGAAACTAATCTACGAAAATGTGAAAGAATAATATAGACGAACATGTGTGCACAAATGTTTTATTTCCGAGCTTCAGACATCCAACAATAATCAAAGGAGACAAAAGGTGGGATCAAAGTCGGGTGAAAGAGCATAGTGATTATTTTGATTCTAGATTTCATTAATGTATCAGTTGATGTGAAACAGAGGCGACAACAGGGCTACATCAGAAGAACAGAGGAAAATTTGTGAAGTGTTCTAGAAACGAAAAACGATAGATCAGAACTAAATGCTGTCACGCATTCCATATGCACTGATATGTTAATAGAATATAGGCTCAAAATAATCACTTTGTTCTTTTACTTGATCTCTATCCGACATCTTGTTCTTTTGGCTCTTTTTATGGTTAAGGTACGTATTTTGAGTTCCAAGTACTCCCTATTTGAGTTCCCTATTCGATGTTCCAAGTACTTTTAATAACTCTATAGTTGCAGGTGGAATCATGTCACATGCCGTAGAAAACCGATCATTATTCTCTCTGACACAGGCTCATCACCTCCGAATGTTGATACCTGGAATCAATCATAAAGGTAGCAGAACAGATTCAAGTAGAATCGATATCGAAGACTAACTATAAGTTGGAAGATTGAACTGCAAGCTCGGTGTTTATTAACAAAATTACTTGAAAAAAAAAATAATTTTCATATGACAAAAGTCTTGCTTAAATCATAATAATAATAGATGATTGTCTTTAGCGTCCTCTGTACTTCAATCTTACTGGTCGTCGACGAATGTCTATCAAAGAAAATATTTCAGTTTTACGTCTCACGATTATTACGGCTAGGCTAAAGGAGACTGTGATTATGAGGAATGAATGCAATGTGAAATGAATAAATTGGGAGGAAACGCGAGAACACAGAGAAAACCACGAACACATGTTTGTACACCACAAAGCTTACTTCGTGCGAATTGACATCGAACCAAGGACCCCATGCAGCACAGGTGAACGCTCCACCACCGAGTCACCGAAGTCCTTGTCACGTTTGGATACTCACTTGTTATTCGTTTATATATATATATATATATATATATATAGATAGATAGATAGATAGATAGATATAGATAGATAGATAGATAGATAGATAGATAGATAGATAGATAGATAGATAGATAGATAGATAGATAGATAGATAGATAGATAGATACATACATACATACATACATACATACATACATACATACATACATACATAGATATAGATTTAGATATTTGCCATAATTGTTTTGTGTTGTCTTCCGACAATCCTGTTACTTCTACGATTATTGTGCAAATAATAATGGGGACTTTTTGCATGTAAGATGAGAAATAAACATCGTTCGAATGAGCCACATATTCAGGACGCACACAGTATTAGATGGAAAACCTCTGGAAAGCAAGACTACATCTGTAGGTCAACTTCTTTCTAAATTACAAAACATTCTAAATTCATTCACACTATCGAAATTGAATGATCTGTTACGGTGATGTTTCAAAGCATGTAAAGTTAGACTTACAAAAAAAGGAAAGAATGAAAGCAGAGATGGAGAACTTATACAAAATTTAACTTGACCCTTCTCAAAAGCTTTCAAAACTTTTTTTTTCTTTCATGTAATGTTCAGCTACACAAACTACGTGGATTCAATAGTCTGCTGCTGTTAGGTACCCTATTTCAACATTGGGACGAAGAACACACGTGTTTATCGAGCACCTTTGGTAGGAAGCACAAACTTTGAGTTGGGATAACACTGAGAGATGCAGGTAAATTTGTCTGTTTGCCCACAAAATGGAAAACAATCATAGGATGCCAATCCAAATAGTAAGTAAGTAAATTCAAATACGAGAACTACGTACAGAATTGAAATAAACATAAACGGAAAACGTTAAATAATATCGCAATGCATATATACTTTCTTTGTACGAATTGAATGTGATAGATATAACAAATATTATGTATGCCTTAGGAGAACATATATCGGATGTTTGGAAAATGGGTCACGTAAGGTATTTTATATCGCCATATAAAAGATCTAAAAAGAAAAAAGAAAAAACAAGTTAATTTTATTTCACATTGTAAAGCTATGGTAGCGTTTCAAAATACAAACATTCAATTTTAAAACCAGAAGTAGTAAATTCTGAACGTAGGTTGGAATACTGGGATAAAGTTAGAGATAGAATATGTTGTTCGGACATTGAATCTTTATCAAAACAGTTCCTTGATATATTTTACAATGATAAATATTCCTACGTAATATTCAATACTGAAACAAATTTGTACTGCTTCCGGTTTCAGTACAATAATAAGAACCGAATAAAAATTATTCTTGTGACACAGAATGCACATACAACGGTGATTCAGAAATGTCTCTAAGGCCACTACTTGGCCAATAATACTGCAAACATTCTGAACTATTTATAATTAATGCACTGATGTCTAAGCTATAGAATGTTACTTGTTTCACCTTCCTATCTCTTCTCGTTCCAGAGTAATGGGGCAATCAATGGCATCCAGTGGTGACGTCCGGTTGAAACAGCAGCTGTCATTGAATTTCTGACTGCGGGAATTCAGATGTGTAATATGATACCCTAAAGCAACTGCGGACCAGATTAAGGATCTGAACTTAAGGATCACTTTAAGGGCCAACGCAACAATTGTGACGCGGAGGTGGAAACAGCAGCACTGCAGTGGTGTCGCTAGCAGCCACGACGACTCTTCTCCGACGGCATGGAAAACCTTGTATCCCGTGGATTCAAGTGTGTTGCACCAAATGCCACCATTTGTAGCTTACATTACAAGCTTTCCACTGATACCTGTATCGGTGCTATCTGTCAAATACTAATAAAGGTATCACTTTGGAGGCATTACTTTCTGAATCACCCTCGTATTTTTCGTTTTTTTTTTTTTACCCATTTCTGAAATTTGGATGTCAAATTGAAGCCAAAGATGTACTTCCGGTTGCAACAGAAAAATAAAGCAAGAGATTTAACCTATTCTTGTGGTAGGTCTACTCAATCTATATGAAAAAAAAAATGTTGTTTATTACTATTCTTTCTAGTACTGTCTATCTGTATTGAAATCGGAAATAGTAGATCTTTATCATTTCCGTTTTGAAAAGATGGGTAAATCCTTGAAATGTTGAATTTACATCCAAGAACCATTTCTCGCTATCCCGGAAATGACGAATTTGTACTACTTCTGGTTTGAATAGAAGATTAAGAAAGAGACCCTGAATCGGTATTTTAATAAACACATAATACTCTTTCTTACCGTTTCTGTTTTGACACCTGTCAACAAACAGACGAACAGACATAACTGTACTATAAGATTTTCCATACTTATACATGGCATAGTTTGAAAGTATAAAATCTTGAAAATTAAATTTTTAACATTCTCGGTTATGCCTTTTAGGCTAAAGGAGACAGATGAGTAAAGCAATTGAATGATGATGGAAGCATTGGTGGAGTGAAAATGTGAGGAAAAAACGACAATTTCACCACAAAACCCTCACACGATGTTGTCTACCACAAACTTACTTGGCCGGGCATCGAATCAGGGACCCCCACGTACCACAAGTAAGCGCTCTACCACTGAGCCACCATGCTCTTCCGTATAAAAAAATTGAATTAATCATCTTTCAAGTATAGTGACAGCGTTCATTCTCTCTCAGTTATCGAGGTTTAGAGACTTATTTTTAATAGTGAAAACTGTAGACTTTGTTACTCTTACTACCAAAAGCTAGAATTTAAGTTACAGCACGACAAATAGTATGAAGAAACACAGGAATTTTATAATGTATGTAAGAGTAGTGAGGGTAACATTTCAAAGAACTTACTGAAAAGAGCGATATTTCTTTATGGGAAAGTAAAAACAGTTCCAGGAAGGCAAGCGTACAAGGCATTGCAATTTTTAATGTGTTTACGTGAAGTTTATGTTTTACAATAAGACAAAATCTAGGTATTCTCTATATGCTAGGTCCACACCAAAAGTGAGTGCCGTCTTGTTCTAATTCCGAAGAACAAAGAAATACTAGGAACTAACCTGTGTCTACTTCCCAACAAACTTAACCTCTTTCTTGATAAACAGTTGACATCTATCCGTCCATTTTGTGTACCATGTGGCCTAGTCATCTATGGTAGTATGTATCAGATGTTGGAAAATAGAACTAACCATTGATGATTTACTTCCAAATGGCGTCCTCGAAGAGAATTCTTGAGGTTTGGGAACAACCGCAAGCCACTCAAGGCTAAATTTGGTGATTAGGGTCACTGTGACAGAAGTTTAATACCGTAGTTAGCCAAGAATGATGTCACAACATTAGGACAGTGTGACTGTGCATTATCCATGGAGGATGAAATTGTCATTTGACATTTGCGGTCGTTTCTCATCAATTTTGGCAAATATTTTCTATCCAAAAGTGTACGAAAGTACTCGCCTGTACTTACATGGCCTTTGGGAACATGGTGGGACAATATCACTCTATGGAAATCCCAGAAGATAGCGTACAGCTGACAGAATGACATCTAGCAAACTTTTTAGGAGTAGTGGTGAATCTGTGTGTTTCCACCGCATCGACTGCACTGTTGCCACACTTGGTACGATTGTACCTAATTTAGCCCTTTTTGTCATTTATCGGCTCGTTGGTATCACGCTGGCATTTTCAGCCCCTTTTGTGAAAAAGTTGGTACAATTCTGCCCAATTCAGCACTATTTAACAAATACAAATACACATTTTAAAAAGTGTCAGTAAGACTTTTCCTCACGTTACTTACTGTATGTTGAACTCTACAAAGATTATGTTTAATATTTATTGTGACGTTGCATCGCATAACGCCATGAACTTTGGGTTGAAAATTCGTAATTCGAACTATACCAGGAAACAAATGAAGCTAGATGGGCGCATCCTGATAATTTATATTTTAATATTTTATTATAACGTACTGTTTACATGCGATCTCGGAGACGATTGATTTATTCCTCGTTTTATGTTTTTTCTCATATATAGCCATAATACCGTTTAGATTTATTGGTCACTTTGTAATACAGGCGCGTTTGGTTTCCTTACAATACATACCGAAGATGATAACTGTTTTCCCTTTTAATCTGCGGCCTCTGTTATACTTCCTACGTATGAGAAAAGCTTCATATACTTCCATGGTTGTTCGGGATTCTCCTATTTGGATGTTTTTTAAAAGAGCAGTTTCTTTATTTAGACTCTTGGAAGAGGAGAGGAGTGTTCTATAACTTTACTCATTTAGAGCCATATATTCAGAGCCGTAGCTAGAGATTTCAGCGCCCGGGGCGAAGTACAATTCGACGCCCCTCCTACACTCACCACACCAAGCTTGTCCTTCGTTTTTTTT
The DNA here is from genome assembly GCF_964235325.1 of Thermobia domestica. Classification (NCBI taxonomy): domain Eukaryota; kingdom Metazoa; phylum Arthropoda; class Insecta; order Zygentoma; family Lepismatidae; genus Thermobia; species Thermobia domestica. The sequence goes on along the minus strand of NC_137456.1, from coordinate 242,778,142 downwards.
TACATATAAGAGAAGAAGCTTTTGTTGTTATACTATGTTGATTTTTTTATCAATCTGCTTGGACAGATCATTGCAACAGCCAAAACCGATCAGTATGTATTTTTTATAAACAACAGCTGTTTTCAAGAGGCGTATTTTGGACTTTCTGTTAAACTTGACAAAACTTTGGTTGGCATACAGATCCACTTGGAGATCAGTTATGGAAATTTACAGTACAACTATTTGTAACATTTCATACTATAGATAAGAAACGAAATTTCAATACATAAGAAACTACGTGCTTTTAAAATGTTTGAAATAGATGACAGCAGTACTTTCTAGTAATAATTGTAAACTTTTGTAATTTTATTCTGTATATGACCACACATATAGCATTTTAGTTTCGATTCTTGTAATATCAGCAATTAAACCGGTATTTGTTAATGATAAACTTTATTTTACTACTTAAAGGTCGGTGGTATGCAGGGGCGGATCCAGGACCGACTTTTGGGGGGGAGGCGGTGGGTTGTCATACTGCTACTTTTAAGGGCTCCAAACTTTGGGATGGGTTTTATTTATATATAAAAAATAAGAAAGTTTCCTCATCTGGGGGGAACGATCGCCCGCCCTGGATCCGCCCTGGTGGTGTGATATCATTGTTTTAAATGTGCATGCCCTAACAGAAGATAAGATTTACGATATAAAAGACACTTTTTAAGAATAAGTATCATGGGATATTCGACTAAGTCCCGCAATACCATATGAAAATTCTATTTGAGGATTTAAATTCGAGGGTAAGGCGACATGATATTTTTAACAGAGATTATAAGAAAGTCTGCATAAGGAAATTAATGATAACGGCGATAGTTTCGTGAACTTTGGAACTTCAAAAAACCTTATCGTGAAGAGTACAAAATTTCCACATCGCGACGTTCATAAATACCATGGAGCTCACCAGATGGAAGAACATATAATCAAATTGCTCACCTTTTATAGAAGAAGATAGTCTAGCATAATAGATGTTCACTCGTTCAGAGGACAAGACTGTCACACTGATCACTATCTGGTAGCAACAATAGTAAGACAGAGAGAGAGAGAGAGAGAGATTATCATTGAATAAAGAGAATATTCAACATCTGAAAAAGAAGAGGGTTAGTTTAAAGAAATTAGAGAAGAACCAGGCGAGAGGGGAATACCAGATTGAAGGGTATAGATTCCATTCTTAGGTTTTGAGAGCACTAATGTTGAGGATACTTGGGTTCAAATTACGGATAGCATTAAAAATTTCAGCGGGCACGCGGAAATATTGTGGAACAAATCATGGTTCGACCCGGAATGCACCAAACTAACAGAAAAAGGAAAATAGGCGCAAACGTGAAACTTCCAAAATGTTTAGAAGAGAGAAACACGATTTTTTAAAGTTGAAATTAATGAACTTGAAGATGAAGTAAAGTATGAATTAATGAAGTAAATAGTCGAGACATGTTCAAGGGCATCAACGAATTTAATGAAGGGTATCAACCTAGCGCGTATATATTAAAGAGAGACGACGGGACAATTCTTACTGATACAGGTAGTATCTTGAAAAGATGGAAAGATGTGAGGAATGTTTTCTCAAAATACGATAGAGCACAAAACATCTTTTCTACAGGCATTGAATTTTTGTTATTATTGTACATAATCTCTATCGAGTTCTGATAAAATGCACATGATTTAGTATTCTATAAACATGGAACATTTCAAGATTTGCCAGTTCTGACTTCACAGCTCGATTGATAGCATAAATAGCATACCTATCCCACATATATTTCTGTTTCTCAAAATTTGCTCTATCGAGATTTGAAAAAATGGTCCTCATATATTTAACGATTTGCTTAACACGCAACCAAAACTAATCTTCGTGGGGAAAGGGAAATGCACAGCAGAACCATAAATTTCAGAACCTAGCCGAACAGAAATAGAAATTGCTATAAAGAAATTAAAGAAATACAAATCTCTGGGTGTAGACGAAATTCCGGCTGAGTTAATTTTAGCTAGAGAGGGAAAATTGTGGAACAAGATACACAAACTCATTCTCCTTATCTGGAATAAGGAAGACTTGCCACAAGAGTGGAAAGAACGTGTTTGTGTGTTCCATTTCACAAGAAATTTGACAAAGTGGATTGTAATAATTATCGAGGCATTTGTCTTTTGTCAACATCCTCTAAAATTCTCTCAAACATATTTTTAGCAAGATTGATCCCACATGCGGATGAAATTATTGAAGATTATCAGTGTGGATTTAGACGAAATCAATCAACTATGGACCATATATTTACCATTCGAAAAATACTCGGAAAGAAATGGGAATACAATACCCCGAAAGGCTTACGACTCGCTTAGGAGATAAATTTACAACATTCTTACAGAACTTGGAATACCGAAAACCTAGTTTGATTAATTAAGATGTATATAAATGAATCCCAAAGTAAAGTCCGGGTAGGAAAATTCTTGTCCTCGAGCTCCTCGTCGAGAATGGCCTGAAACAAGGAGATGCGTTGTCGACATTATTATTCAACTTTGTTCTCGAGTACGCTATAAGGAAAATCAAAGATAGCAGCCAGGGCCTAGAGCTCCATAGTATTCACCAGGTTATGGCGTATGCTCATGATGTAAATCTGATAGATGACAGAAGAACAATACAGAAACTAAATACATGAAAGATCACTGGGATTGTAATTCTGAAAATTACGGATGCGTAAAAGTATCAAATAACATTTTCGATAAAGCGGATACTTTCAAGTATCTAGGATTAGTATTAACAGACCAAACTCATATATACGAAGAAATTAAATGTCGGCTGAAAGCACGATTCGTTATTATTCAGTTGAAAATTTTTTGTTGCCACGAATTCTGTCGAGGAATTTGTAGCTCAAAATATATAGAACGATAATCATGTCTGTTGTTCTGTATTGTTGCGAAACATAGTCGCTTACTTTAAGGGAAGAACGCAAACTGAAAACATTTGAGCATAAATTTCTGAGACGAATATTCGGACTCGAGAGGAACGGCAATCAGGAATAGTGGAGACTTCATAACAAGGAACTGCATAATTTACACCCTTTACCAAACATTGTTAGAGTCATCAAATCTAGGAGGCTCAGGTGGGCAGATCAAGTAGCGAGAATGAAAGAAAGTAGGAACGCTTTCAAAATTTTGACTGGAAATCCAATCGGAAAACGTCCATTAGAAAGACCTATACGCAGATGGGAAGACAATATTAAGATGAATCTAGCAGAAATACGGATACAAGTAGAAACTGGATTCAGTTGGGTAAGGACAAAAGTGATTGGAGAGGTTTTATGAACGCGGCATTGAACCTCTGGGTTCCATAGGCCATAGAGTTAGTTCTTTTACGGTAAAAAATATTTTGTAATATATAACGGAAATTCAGAAGGTCTATGATATATCTGTATGTAGCTAGATAAAACAAAAAACAACTGATATGTATGCACAGAAAACATATCCTGGCGATGCAATTAGTTCATGGAGAAATGATCCCAATAAATTCCTTTAAATTGGAAGCATTTCATATCAATAATGCAACTAAAAAATCACTGGTAGCAATTAGTCTTTGAAAAAGACGAAATTCGTTGGGTTAAGCTTTGATCCTTTTAACCCCTACTCTAAGATTTCGAATATGCTATTATTCCGATTGTTTACCTTCATTTTTAATATTCCAGCTCAAACAGCAGCTTGCGTGTATCTCTTCACTCCTCTCATTTTTAAACCTTCATTCTCAACATCATGATTTGTTCGATTGGGTAGAAAAGCGTGATTAACTAAGCAAACTCATCACCATCACAATGCCGAACACGTATTTCCGACTTTGATCGTTTCCGATTTTGAAACCGCTTCTGCGCACACTACCGTATGTCATTACTCAACACCTTGTGCATCACATAGTCATGAACAAATCATATATAATAACTTTCTTTAAGTGATAAGTAAAAACTTGTTGTGACTGTTATTGGAAATTTTGGGTTGCGAGCGGAGCGAGCAAGAAAATTTTTAACAAATGTATTTCTTAGGTGCGTGAAGTTGGCAGGACCATTAAAAAATCAAATTCTGAAACTTAGTGCAGAATTTGAGTAGAATTTGAGCTCTCAGAAAAACCAACTCCCAGAATTTGAGCTTTCAATTTAAAGGCTCTAAGTCCATTTGAAAGGTGGTCCTGCCAACTTCACGCTGCAGGACCACTGAAAGCTCAAATTCTCAAACTCCGTCCAGATATTAAGTAGAATTTGAGCTTTCAAAAATTCCAACTCCCGGAATTTGAGCTTTCAATTTAAAAGGTCTAAGTCCACTTAAAACCTGCAATTTTGAACACATCATACCAGGAAACAAACAGCTCAAATTCTGAAACTCGGTGCAGATATTGAGTAGAATTTGAGCTCTCAGAAAAACCAAATCCCAGAACTTGAGCTTTCAACTTAAAGGCTCTAAGTCCATTTGAAAGGTGGTCCTGCAAACTTCACGCTGCAGGACCACCGAAAGTTTAAATTCTCAAACTCCGTCAAGATATTAAGAAGAATTTGAGCTTTCAAAAAAAAACAACTCCCGGAATTTGAGGTTTCAATTTAAAGGGTCTAAGTCCACTTAAAAGCTGCAATTTTGAACACATCATACCAGGAAACAAACAGTTCAAATTCTGAAACTCAGTGCAGATATTGAGTAGAATTTGAGCTCTTAGAAAAACCACCTCCTAGAATTTGAGCTTTCAATTTAAAGGCTCTAAGTCCATTTGAAAGGTGATCTTCCCAACTTCACTCTGCAGTACCACCGAAAGCTCAAATTCTCAAACTCCGTCCAGATATTAAGTAGAACTTGAGCTTTCAAGAAAACCAACTCCCGGAATTTGAGCTTTAAATTTAAAGGGACTAAATCCACTTAAAAGCTGCAATTTTGAACACATCATACCAGGAAACAAACAGTTCTTACTGATACAGGTAGTATCTTGAAAAGATGGAAAGATGTGAGGAATGTTTTCTCAAAATACGATAGAGCACAAAACATCTTTTCTACAGGCATTGAATTTTTGTTATTATTGTACATAATCTCTATCGAGTTCTGATAAAATGCACATGATTTAGTATTCTATAAACATGGAACATTTCAAGATTTGCCAGTTCTGACTTCACAGCTCGATTGATAGCATAAATAGCATACCTATCCCACATATATTTCTGTTTCTCAAAATTTGCTCTATCGAGATTTGAAAAAATGGTCCTCATATATTTAACGATTTGCTTAACACGCAACCAAAACTAATCTTCGTGGGGAAAGGGAAATGCACAGCAGAACCATAAATTTCAGAACCTAGCCGAACAGAAATAGAAATTGCTATAAAGAAATTAAAGAAATACAAATCTCTGGGTGTAGACGAAATTCCGGCTGAGTTAATTTTAGCTAGAGAGGGAAAATTGTGGAACAAGATACACAAACTCATTCTCCTTATCTGGAATAAGGAAGACTTGCCACAAGAGTGGAAAGAACGTGTTTGTGTGTTCCATTTCACAAGAAATTTGACAAAGTGGATTGTAATAATTATCGAGGCATTTGTCTTTTGTCAACATCCTCTAAAATTCTCTCAAACATATTTTTAGCAAGATTGATCCCACATGCGGATGAAATTATTGAAGATTATCAGTGTGGATTTAGACGAAATCAATCAACTATGGACCATATATTTACCATTCGAAAAATACTCGGAAAGAAATGGGAATACAATACCCCGAAAGGCTTACGACTCGCTTAGGAGATAAATTTACAACATTCTTACAGAACTTGGAATACCGAAAACCTAGTTTGATTAATTAAGATGTATATAAATGAATCCCAAAGTAAAGTCCGGGTAGGAAAATTCTTGTCCTCGAGCTCCTCGTCGAGAATGGCCTGAAACAAGGAGATGCGTTGTCGACATTATTATTCAACTTTGTTCTCGAGTACGCTATAAGGAAAATCAAAGATAGCAGCCAGGGCCTAGAGCTCCATAGTATTCACCAGGTTATGGCGTATGCTCATGATGTAAATCTGATAGATGACAGAAGAACAATACAGAAACTAAATACATGAAAGATCACTGGGATTGTAATTCTGAAAATTACGGATGCGTAAAAGTATCAAATAACATTTTCGATAAAGCGGATACTTTCAAGTATCTAGGATTAGTATTAACAGACCAAACTCATATATACGAAGAAATTAAATGTCGGCTGAAAGCACGATTCGTTATTATTCAGTTGAAAATTTTTTGTTGCCACGAATTCTGTCGAGGAATTTGTAGCTCAAAATATATAGAACGATAATCATGTCTGTTGTTCTGTATTGTTGCGAAACATAGTCGCTTACTTTAAGGGAAGAACGCAAACTGAAAACATTTGAGCATAAATTTCTGAGACGAATATTCGGACTCGAGAGGAACGGCAATCAGGAATAGTGGAGACTTCATAACAAGGAACTGCATAATTTACACCCTTTACCAAACATTGTTAGAGTCATCAAATCTAGGAGGCTCAGGTGGGCAGATCAAGTAGCGAGAATGAAAGAAAGTAGGAACGCTTTCAAAATTTTGACTGGAAATCCAATCGGAAAACGTCCATTAGAAAGACCTATACGCAGATGGGAAGACAATATTAAGATGAATCTAGCAGAAATACGGATACAAGTAGAAACTGGATTCAGTTGGGTAAGGACAAAAGTGATTGGAGAGGTTTTATGAACGCGGCATTGAACCTCTGGGTTCCATAGGCCATAGAGTTAGTTCTTTTACGGTAAAAAATATTTTGTAATATATAACGGAAATTCAGAAGGTCTATGATATATCTGTATGTAGCTAGATAAAACAAAAAACAACTGATATGTATGCACAGAAAACATATCCTGGCGATGCAATTAGTTCATGGAGAAATGATCCCAATAAATTCCTTTAAATTGGAAGCATTTCATATCAATAATGCAACTAAAAAATCACTGGTAGCAATTAGTCTTTGAAAAAGACGAAATTCGTTGGGTTAAGCTTTGATCCTTTTAACCCCTACTCTAAGATTTCGAATATGCTATTATTCCGATTGTTTACCTTCATTTTTAATATTCCAGCTCAAACAGCAGCTTGCGTGTATCTCTTCACTCCTCTCATTTTTAAACCTTCATTCTCAACATCATGATTTGTTCGATTGGGTAGAAAAGCGTGATTAACTAAGCAAACTCATCACCATCACAATGCCGAACACGTATTTCCGACTTTGATCGTTTCCGATTTTGAAACCGCTTCTGCGCACACTACCGTATGTCATTACTCAACACCTTGTGCATCACATAGTCATGAACAAATCATATATAATAACTTTCTTTAAGTGATAAGTAAAAACTTGTTGTGACTGTTATTGGAAATTTTGGGTTGCGAGCGGAGCGAGCAAGAAAATTTTTAACAAATGTATTTCTTAGGTGCGTGAAGTTGGCAGGACCATTAAAAAATCAAATTCTGAAACTTAGTGCAGAATTTGAGTAGAATTTGAGCTCTCAGAAAAACCAACTCCCAGAATTTGAGCTTTCAATTTAAAGGCTCTAAGTCCATTTGAAAGGTGGTCCTGCCAACTTCACGCTGCAGGACCACTGAAAGCTCAAATTCTCAAACTCCGTCCAGATATTAAGTAGAATTTGAGCTTTCAAAAATTCCAACTCCCGGAATTTGAGCTTTCAATTTAAAAGGTCTAAGTCCACTTAAAACCTGCAATTTTGAACACATCATACCAGGAAACAAACAGCTCAAATTCTGAAACTCGGTGCAGATATTGAGTAGAATTTGAGCTCTCAGAAAAACCAAATCCCAGAACTTGAGCTTTCAACTTAAAGGCTCTAAGTCCATTTGAAAGGTGGTCCTGCAAACTTCACGCTGCAGGACCACCGAAAGTTTAAATTCTCAAACTCCGTCAAGATATTAAGAAGAATTTGAGCTTTCAAAAAAAAACAACTCCCGGAATTTGAGGTTTCAATTTAAAGGGTCTAAGTCCACTTAAAAGCTGCAATTTTGAACACATCATACCAGGAAACAAACAGTTCAAATTCTGAAACTCAGTGCAGATATTGAGTAGAATTTGAGCTCTTAGAAAAACCACCTCCTAGAATTTGAGCTTTCAATTTAAAGGCTCTAAGTCCATTTGAAAGGTGATCTTCCCAACTTCACTCTGCAGTACCACCGAAAGCTCAAATTCTCAAACTCCGTCCAGATATTAAGTAGAACTTGAGCTTTCAAGAAAACCAACTCCCGGAATTTGAGCTTTAAATTTAAAGGGACTAAATCCACTTAAAAGCTGCAATTTTGAACACATCATACCAGGAAACAAACAGTTCAAATTCGGAAACTCGGTGCAGATATTGAGTAGAATTTGAGCTCTCAGAAATACCAACTCCCAGAATTTGAGCTTTCAATTTAAAGGCTCTAAGTCCATTTGAAAGGTGATCCTGCCAACTTCACGCTGCAGGACCAGCGAAAGCACAAATTCACAAACTCCGTCCAAATATTAAGTAGAATTTGAGCTTTCAAGGAAACCAACTCCCGGAATTTGAGCTTTCAATTTAAAGGGTCTAAGTCCACTTAAAAACTGCAATTTTGAACACATCATACCAGGAAACAAACAGCTCAAATTCGGAAACTCGGTGCAGATATTAAGTAGAATTTGAGCTAAGAAAAAACAACTCCCAGAATTTGAGCTTTCAATTTAAAAGCTCTAAGTCCATTTGAAAGGTGGTCCTGCCAACTTCACGCTGCAGGACCACCGAAATCTCAAATTCTCAAACTCCGTCCAGATATTAAGTGGAATTTGAGCTTTCAAAAAAAACAACTCCCGGAATTTGAGCTTTCAATTTAAACGGTCTAAGTCCACTTAAAAGCTGCAATTTTGAACACATCATACCAGGAAACAAACAGCTCAAATTCTGAAACTCGGTGCAGATATTAAGTAGAATTTGAGCTCTCAGAAAAAAACTCCCAGAATTTGAGCTTTCAATTTAAAAGCTCTAAGTCCATTTGAAAGGTGGTCCTGCCAACTTCACGCTGCAGGACCACTGAAAGCTCAAATTCTCAAACTCCGTCCAGATATTAAGTAGAATTTGAGCTTTTAAAAAAGCAACTCCCGGAATTTGAGCTTTCAATTTAAAGGGTCTAAATCCACTTAAAAGCTGCAATTTTGAACACATCATACCAGGAAAAAACAGCTCAAATTCTGAAACTCGGTGCAGATATTGAGTAGAATTTGAGCTCTCAGAAAAACCAACTCCCGGAATTTGAGCTTTCAATTTAAAGGATCTAAGTCCATTTGAAAGGTGGTCCTGCCAACTTCACGCTGCAGGACCACCGAAAGCTCAAATTCTCAAACTCTGTCCAGATATTAAGTAGAATTTGAGCTTTCAAAAAAAGCAACTCCCGGAATTTGAGCTTTCAATTTAAAAGGTCTAAGTCCACTTAAAACCTGCAATTTTGAACACATCATACCCGGAAACAAACAGCTCAAATTCTGAAACTCGGTGCAGATATTGAGTAGAATTTGAGCTCTCAGAAAAACCAACTCCCAGAATTTGAGCTTTCAACTTCAAGGTTCTAAGTCCATTTGAAAGGTGGTCCTGTCAACTTTACGCTGCAGGACCACCGAAAGCTCAAATTCTCAAACTCCGTCCAGATATTAAGTAGAACTTGAGCTTTCAAGAAAACCAACTCCCGGAATTTGAGCTTTCAATTTAAAGGGTCTAAGTCCACTTAAAAACTGCAATTTTGAACACATCATACCAGGAAACAAACAGCTCAAATTCGGAAACTCGGTGCAGATATTGAGTAGAATTTGAGCTCAGAAAAAACAACTCCCAGAATTTGAGCTTTCAATTTAAAAGCTCTAAGTCCATTTGAAAGGTGGTCCTGCCAACTTCACGCTGCAGGACCACCGAAATCTCAAATTCTCAAACTCCGTCCAGATATTAAGTGGAATTTGAGCTTTCAAAAAAAACAACTCCCGGAATTTGAGCTTTCAATTTAAACGGTCTAAGTCCACTTAAAAGCTGCAATTTTGAACACATCATACCAGGAAACAAACAGCTCAAATTCTGAAACTCGGTGCAGATATTAAGTAGAATTTGAGCTCTCAGAAAAAAAACTCCCAGAATTTGAGCTTTCAATTTAAAAGCTCTAAGTCCATTTGAAAGGTGGTCCTGCCAACTTCACGCTGCAGGACCACTGAAAGCTCAAATTCTCAAACTCCGTCCAGATATTAAGTAGAATTTGAGCTTTCAAAAAAGCAACTCCCGGAATTTGAGCTTTCAATTTAAAGGGTCTAAATCCACTTAAAAGCTGCAATTTTGAACACATCATACCAGGAAAAAGTACCTCAAATTCTGTAACTCGGTGCAGATATTGAGTAGAATTTGAGCTCTCAGAAAAACCAACTCCCGGAATTTGAGCTTTCAATTTAAAGGATCTAAGTCCATTTGAAAGGTGGTCCTGCCAACTTCACGCTGCAGGACCACCGAAAGCTCAAATTCTCAAACTCTGTCCAGATATTAAGTAGAATTTGAGCTTTCAAAAAAACCAACTCCCGGAATTTGAGCTTTCAATTTAAAAGGTCTAAGTCCACTTAAAAGCTGCAATTTTGAACACATCATACCAGGAAACAAACAGCTCAAATTCTGAAACTCGGTGCAGATATTGAGTAGAATTTGAGCTCTCAGAAAAACCAACTCCCAGAATTTGAGCTTTCAATTTAACGGTTCTAAGTCCATTTGAAAGGTGGTCCTGTCAACTTTACGCTGCAGGACCACCGAAAGCTCAAATTCTCAAACTCCGTCCAGATATTAAGTAGAATTTGAGCTTTCAAAAAAACCATATACCGGTATTTGAGCTTTCAATTTAAAGGGTCTAAGTCCACTTAAATGCTGCAATTTTGAACACATCATACCAGGAAACAAACAGCTCAAATTCTGAAACTCGGTGCAGATATTGAGTAGAATTTGAGCTCTCAGAAATACCAACTCCCAGAATTTGAGCTTTCAATTTAACGGTTCTAAGTCCATTTGAAAGGTGGTCCTGCCAAATTCACGCTACAGGACCACCGAAAGCTCAAATTCTCAAATTCCGTCCAGATATTCAGTAGAATTTGAGCTTTCAAAAAAACCAAATCCCGGAATTTGAGCTTTCAATATAAAGGGTCTAAGTCCACTTAAAAGCTGCAATTTTGAACACATCGTACCAGGACACCAACAGCTCGTATTCTGAAACTTCGTGCAGATATTGAGTACAATTTGAGCTTTCAGAGAAACCAACTCCCAGAATTTGAGCCTTGAACTTAAAGGCTCTAAGTCCATGTGAAAGGTCGTCCTGCCAACTTCACGCTGCAGGACCACCGAAAGCTCAATTTTCAATCTCCGTCCAGATATTCACTAGAATTTGAGCTTTCAAAAAAACTAACTCCCGGAATTTGAGCTTTCAATTTAAAGCGTCAAAGTCCACTTAAAAGCTGCAAATTTGAACACATCGTACCAGGACACCAACAGCTCAAATTCTTAAACTTCGTGCAGATATTGAGCAGAATTTGACCACTCAGAGAAACCAACTCCCAGAATTTGAGTTTTCAATTTAAAGGTTCTAACTCCGTGTGAAAGGTGGTCCTGCCAACTTCACGGTGCAGGACTAACGAAAGCTCAAACTCTCAATCTGCGTCCAATTTTTGGAGTTGGTTTCTTTGAAATCTCAAATTCTACTTAACAAAGTTTCAAAATGTGAGCTTTTAGTTGTGCAGCTTTTAAGTGGGCTTAGATCTTTAACATTGAGAGCTGAAATTCCGGGAGTTTTTTTTTTTTTTGAAAGCTTGTATTCTACTGAATATGGGGACGGATTTTAGGAATTTGAGCTTTCCGTGGTTCTGGAGCCTGAAGTTGGATATTCCAGCTTCTAAATGGACTTGGAGCCTTTAAATTGAAAGCCCAAATTTTGGGAGTTGGTTTTTCTGAGAGCTCAAATTCTACTTAAATTCTGTACCGAGTTTCAGAATTTGAGCTGTTAATGGCGCAGGTTTTAAGTGGACTTAGATCTTTTAATATGAGAGATCAAATTCCGGGAGTTGGTTTTTTTGAAAGCTCAAATTCTACTTAATATCTGGACGGATTTTAGGAATTTGAGCTTTCGGTGGTCCTGCAGCGTGAAGTTGGCAGGACAACCTGTCAAATGGACTAAGAGCCTAAAAATTGAAAGATCCAATTCTGGGAGTTGGTTCTTTTAAAAGCTAAAATTCTACTCAAATTCTGCACCGAGTTTCAAAATTTGAGTTGTTAATGGCGCAGCTTTTAAGTGGACTTGCATATTTTAAATTGAGAGATCAAACTCCGGGAGTTGGTTTTTTGAAAGCTCAGATTCGACTGAATATCGGGACGGTTTTTGAGATTTTGAGCTTTCGGTGGTCCTTCAGCGTCAAGTTGGCACGACCACTTTTCAAATGGACTTACAGCCTTTAGATTGAAAGCTCAAATTCTGGGAGTTCGTTTTTCTGAGAGCTAAAATTCTACTCAAATGCAGCACCGAGTTTCAGATTTTAGCTGTTAATGGCGCAGGTTTTAAGTGGACTTGCATCTTTTAAATTGATAGATCAAATTCCGGGAGTTGGTTTTTTCGAAAGCTCAAATTGTACTCAATATCTGCACGAAGTTTCAGAATTTGAGCTTCTGTTGTCCTGGTACGATGTGTTCAAAATTGCAGATTTTTAGTGGACTTAGACCCTTTAAATTGAAACCTCAAATTCCGCGATTTGGTTTTTTTGAAGGCTCAAATTCTACTGAATATCTGGACGGAGTTTGGGAATTTGAGCTTTCGGTGGTCCTGCAGCGTGAAGTTGGCAGGACCACCTTTCACACGGAGTTAGAACCGTTAAATTGAAAGCTCAAATTCTGGGAGTTGGTTTTTCTAAAAGCTCAAATTCTACTCGATATCTGCACCGAGTTTCAGAATTTGAGCTGTTGGTGTCGTAGTATGATGTGTTCAAATTTGCAGCTTTTAAGTGGACTTAGACCCTTTAAATTGAAAGCTCAAATTCCGGGAGTTGGTTTTTTCGAAAGCTCAAATTCTAGTGAATATCTGGACGGAGTTTGAGAATTTGAGCTTTCGGTGGTCCTGCAGCGTGAAGTTGGCAGGATCACCTTTCACAAGGAGTTAGAGCCTTTAAATTGAAAGCTCAAATTCTGGGAGTTGGTTTTTCTGAGCGCAAATTGTACTCAATATCTGCACGAAGTTTTAGAATTTGAGCTGTTGGTGTCCTGGTACGATGTGTTCAAAATTGCAGCTTTTAAGTGGACTTAAACCTTTTAAATTGAAAGCTCAAAATCCTGGAGTTCCTTTTTTCGAAAGCTCAAATTCTACTGAATATTTGGACGGAGTTTGAGAATTTGAGCTTTCGGTGGTCCTGTAGCGTGAAGTTGGTAGGACTACCTTTCAAATGGACTTAGAACCGTTAAATTGAAAGCTCAAATTCTGGGAGTTGGTTTTTCTGAATGCTCAAATTCTACTCAATATCTGCACCGAGTTTCAGAATTTGACCTGTTGGTGTCCTAGTACGATATGTACAAATTAGCAGCTTTTAAGTGGACTTAGACCCTTTAAATTGAAAGCTCAAATTCCGGGAGTTGGTTTTTTCGAGAGCTCAAATTCTAGTGAATATCTGGACGGAGGTTGAGAATTTGAGCTTTCGGTGGTCCTGCAGCGTGAAGTTGGCAGGACCACCTTTCAAATGGACTTAGAACCGTTAAATTCAAAGCTCAAATTCTGAGAGTTTGTTTTTCTGAGAGCTCAAATTGTACTGAATATCTGCACGAAGTTTCAGAATTTGAGCTTCTGTTGTCCTGGTACGATGTGTTCAAAATTGCAGCTTTTAAGTGGACTTTGACGCTTTAAATTGAAAGCTCAAATTCCGGGAGTTAGTTTTTTTGAAAACTCAAATTCTAGTGAATATCTGGACGGAGTTTGAGAATTTGAGCTTTCGGTGGTCCTGTGGCGTGAAGTTGGCAGGACCACCTTTCAAATGGACTTAGAGCCTTTAAATTCAAAGCTCAAATTCTGGGAGTTTGTTTTTCTGAGAGCTCAAATTGTACTGAATATCTGCACGAAGTTTCAGAATTTGAGCTGTTGGTGTTCTGGTACGATGTGTTCAAAATTGCAGATTTTTAGTGGACTTAGACCCTTTAAATTGAAAGCTCAAATTCCGGGAGTTGGTTTTTTCGAAAGCTCAAATTCTAGTGAATATCTGGACGGAGTTTGAGAATTTGAGCTTTCGGTGGTTCTGCAGCGTGAAGTTGGTAGGACCACCTTTCAAATGGACTTAGAACCGTTAAATTGAAAGCTCAAATTCTGGGAGTTGGTTTTTCTGAAACCTCAAATTCTACTCAATGTCTGTACCGAGTTTCAGAATTTGAGCTGTTGGTGTCCTAGTACGATGTGTTCAAAGTTGCAGATTGTAAGTGGACTTAGACCCTTTAAATTGAAAGTTCAAATTCCGGGAGTTGGTTTTTTTGAAAGCCCAAATTCTACTGAATATCTGGACGGAGTTTGAGAATTTAAGCTTTTGGTGGTCCTGCAGCGTGAAGTTGGCAGGACCACCTTTCAAATGGACTTAGAACCGTTAAATTGAAAGCTCAAATTCTGGGATTTGGTTTTTCTGAGAGCTCAAATTGTACTCAATATCTGCACGAAGTTTCAGAATTTGAGCTTCTGTTGTCCTGGTACGATGTGTTCAAAATTGCAGATTTTAAGTGGACTTAGACCCTTTAAATTGAAAGCTCAAATTCCGGGATTTGGTTTTTTTGAAAGCTCAAATTCTAGTGAATATCTGGACGGAGTTTGAGAATTTGAGCTTTCGGTGGTCCTGCAGCGTGAAGTTGGCAGGACCACCTTTCAAATGGACTTAGAGCCTTTAAATTGAAAGCTCAAATTCTGGGAGTTGGTTTTTCTGAGAGCTCAAATTCTACTCAAATTCTGCACCGAGTTTCAGAATTTGAGCTTTTAGTGGTCCTGCCAACTTCACGCACCTGTATTTCTTTGTAAATTGACAACAATATTGTTTTAATAGGAGCGCCGCGTCGTTTACTTTTTCCGACACCTTTTCTTTCTTCTTGCTCGTTCGGCGCCCCCTTCCTACCAGCGCCAGGGGCAACCGCCCCGCTCGCCACCCCCATAGCTACGGCTCTGCATGCATTACAACTGGTATAGAGTAATGAATTCAGCCCTTTTTGTTTCAATTTGGCACTATTTTTCAGCCCACTCCAGGGCTAGGACTATGGCAACACTGATCGACTGTGTTTTTGTTTCTGGGTTGCATAATGAAATCTGTGATTCATCCATTAGCACATTTTTCAAAACATTGCGTTCCTCTATTCTGAAGTGTGCCAAATTTTAAACGCTTTATCGAATCCTTGCCTCTTTCTTTTATCGTCATTAAGCGTTCGTGAAACACAGGGAGAAGAAACTTGCCTTAGGCCCAGTTCGTTTGTAATTATTCGTTGTACTGTTTCCGTTGTTAAATCCAGATCACAAATCTCCTGCATGGCGACAGGGTTATTTTCCATTATGTATTTTTTTTTTTTAACATAGGCATGTTAGTGTCAGTCGATACTGTTTTTGGACTCCATACCTCTGGTCATGTTTCACACTCTTTCGCTTTGCTTTGAACTCGCGCACCTATTTCCTAACAATGTTTTCTGCAAGAGCCTCTACGTACCCTCTAATGGCAATAAACATCAACTGCACAACATTCAGCTGTGATGAGGAATATCACAATTACCAGTTGGTCTTCAACCAAACATTCCATCACGTCACTCGTTCAGACACGGTGAACTGGTTCAGGTAGTGAACTTGTTCAGCAACTGCTGCCACCTAGTGAAGAAAACTTGCAGTGCCTAGAGATGAATAATCAAGGACTCGGACGTAGCAGTTGCTTTCCTGCACTGTCAAAAAAAAAAAAAAAAAAAAAAAAAAAAAGTACGCTGTAGAACAAAACTTCTCGTACATTTGGTGTGCGTATAAAAGAAGTTCTGACGGGCTGATTGATCAACTCCCAGGCAAAATCGCTTCAGGTAGAAAGTTGAAATTTGAACAGGACATATGATTTGAGACGTGCGTCCTTATTAGAGAAGGATATTTGAAAATTCGGTGGGCACGGGGAAAAAGGGGTGTGGCAATTATTATCTTAATATGCCCATATATCGGATTTTTTAAATGTTATAGGGACATCAAACATGGTATACAGATTTCTCATTTTAAACAATTAGACACGTCTCTCAGCGTTTTTGATATTTAACCTAGAAGGATAGAAAAGGGTGTGAGAAAAAAAAGGGATGGAATTACATTTATGATATCATATCTCGAGATATCTTAAGGTTAGAGACATGAAATTCGGTATTTGGACCTCTCATTTAAAATAAGTAGATGCGTGTTTACCGTTTTTTTTTTTAATTTGCCCTAGAAGGGAAGAAAAAGGACGAAAGAATAAAGGGAAGGGGTTACAATTGTTATAATTGAATGGATATACGTATCAAGAAATTTGCAATGTAACGGTTGCAATAACTTAACACTATCTTCATCAGACACTAACTGAAAAGAGTTCAGTTAGTGTCTGATGAAGATAACGCTAAGTTGTCGAAACCGTTACACTGTAATTTAGTTTTTAATAAATAAGTGTATATACTCTGGTCAGAAGTGTTAATTATTCCGTTAGTGAGTTCCAGAGCCATAATGGATAGAGTTACATCTAGAAATTTGCTGAAGTTAGGGACACCAAACTTGAAATTTAGGTTTTCTTTATTTAAAATAATTAAAGGCATGTTTCAGCGTTTTTTGATATTTTTCCTAGATGAAAAGAAAAAGGCGAGTAGAAGAAAAACAATAGGGATCGCAATTTTAAAATAAGATAGACATATCTCTAAATCTGTTAAAGTTAGCCATGAAATTTGATATTTACACGTTTCATTTGAAAATAATTAAATCTTATATTTCGCCTACAAGAAAAAATAGAATAAGAAGAAATGAAATTTTTAAGATTTACGTCCACGGTTATGCCTGCTAGGCTAAAGGAGACGATGGTGATGGGAAATGAAATAAATGCTGGAATAGGAAAGTGGGAGGAAAAGGGAGAACTCCAAAAAATCCACGCATACGGTGTTTGTCTACCACAAAGCTCACTTGACGCTAGTGGGATCGAAACAAGGACCCCATGCACTAGAGGTGACACTACCACTGAACCACCACGGCACTGAAAAAGAAAATGTCAGGGTTGCAATAGTTAAAATAAGGTAGTCATATCTCGTAACCTATAATTTTATATGTTGAAACAATGAAGCAGAAGTCTATCCGTTACCAAGACATTTCGTTTAAATTATCCATCATGATATTTGCATGATATGTTAGTAAAAGCTAATCTTGGCTGAAGATGAGTAGTAGATTTATTTTATTATATAATATATTAATACATGAAGTAAGAGTCATTCAGTCATATTATTTTGTCTCGTACAATAATACTTTAACACGAGAGAATACTTTTTTCGTATAGACAGTAATTTCTTCATATGTGGTTTAGATAGTAATAGACTAAATCATACTATCAATGCGGAAGAGATTATCTCAAATTGTACAAAATTAAACAAAAAATGTTTTCTTTGTCAGTTTTTTTTTCAGGTAGCTAAAATATTTAAATTTTCCAACTGGCAAAATGGAAGTTATCGCTTTCATTTACCTCTTTCACCTTAGAAAGGTAAAAGTAAAGTTTTATATTTGGTTCACCAGTCTGTCTGGTTCACCCGCGACACAACGAAATTTCAGACGAGTGCACGGAGAAGTTGGACCAGGTAATAAACATTCTAAAGCTACGAATCTGAGACACGATCACAACTGTTACAGGGGACATGTTGGAGAGAACAATGCAAGAAGTTTAATATACACTGCATATTATTCATGATATAAATAGGGTGAATGTAGAAGTGTGTGTGGAAAATTTAAAAAGAAATACGAGTTTTCCTTGGATTTTCTGAAATTTCATTGCCGTATCATTCGTATTTTCTTTCCTACGATTAATTAAAACTGGGGAGATTTGAACGGAACATCTTATAAGTCTATTTTAAAGACTTCTCACATTTCTAATGCAAAGATAACCACAATATCGGGTGGTTGTTACCTTAAAATGGCATACCGTGTTAATAGTGAAATACCATTCATTTCTATCAATTAATTTCACAAAAATTAATACACCATCATCATCGTCATAGGTATTCTGCCATTATTGGCAGGTTACGCTCTACAACTGAAAAGCTTCCATGCTCCACGGTCTTTCCCTAACCTCTTCATCTTTACGTATCATTTTTCTGTTTTGATATCGTCCACTAATTGCAGTCTCCTTCAGCCTCTCCCATTCTTTCCTACCGCAATACACTCTAGCACGTCCCTCATGGTACAGTTCCTTCTTAGCCAATGAACCAACCAGTTTCCCTTCCCTTTCTGAACAATATCTAAAATTGTTCTTTTTCTCCACCATTTCTAAGACCCTCTTATTCATTTTCCGCTCGACCCAGTTTATTCTCTCCATTCTTCTCCACACCCACATTTCGAAAGCTTCCAGTCGCTTTTCATCATTTTTGCGTAATATCCATATTTCTGATTCATACAGCACAATACTCCATACGAGGCATTTTATTAGTTTTTTTCTCAACTCTTTATTCAAGATCCCACAAAATAGTATTTTGTTCCTCCTAAAGGCTTCCTTCACCATTTCTATCCTTGCTTTTTATTTCACGTTCACATTCCATACCATTACTAATAGTACTACCCACGTATCGAAAACTAGTCACCTGTTATATTTTCTTCCCTCCTACTTCAATACTTGACGCCGATCTCTTCGTTCCGGATTCAGCACGAAAAGAAAAAGAGGATGTTTAGTGGCAGACCGTATACAGGGTTGATGTACTCCCACGCTTTTCTCGTCTGGGTACGTGTTCTTTTGTTAAACCCTGTATATTAATTTTCTTATATTAAGTCATCATATTAGCTGAACTTTAAGAACAGCATAAAATATAGTTATCATTTAAAGGAAGTGTGAAAGGTTAAGCATAATTTATCAGATAAAATAACATTGGCATTCATTTGGAAAATAAGTCATAGTTAAGTGTCAAAGGCGAAGTTACTGCGTAAACCATCTGGCGATCAGTGAACAATGTCTAAGTGTCAAAGGTGATGCAACATTGGAACATCAGGTGATGGACGAATGATGCAAATATTAGCAGATATGGTTTTTGGGGTAGTTTTTTCTTTCTTTCTTTTTTTTTTTTTTTTAATTAATCAGAATATGTTTGACCATGATGAAATCCTGTATTAACCTTATACACGTGTCAATGTGACTGTCGACCGGATCGAGCTGGAAGGCTACAATTACGCAGCAGAATGGTGCGGTGTTTCTTCGTTGTATTGGACTTAACCAGGTTTCAAATAAACGCACTAAAATCAATTCTTCTTTTTGGAGAATTACCGCCATACCATTGGGTACGATTCTAAGAACTTACGTCTTCTCTTTGGGGTGCCCCTTCACCTGTGAATCGTAATTTGTTCACGCTTACCTTAGGGGCACAACAGGGTGGGAGATAAGTGAGGGCAAAGTGCGAAGATAGAATGTAGAAAATGTCTAGAAAAGCCGTGTTAACTTTGAAACTACTATCTATTTCATAAAGATAGGCCTCTGACTTCGTGGTGCTGTCCTAACGTTAACTCAAAACTTATATTGCAATGTCGTATCTCGTTAGAATTGCTGGAATGTTTGTCTTTTGAATACTTAAGACATAAAAATTTTCTTTGTACTGTGTAGTGAGAGAAAAATAGAAATTTTATGAAAAAGTGCGTATTTTATCGTACTTTTTTGGTAGATTAATGTTTATAGGATTATATATCGGAAACGAGATCACGTGAAATAATTTCCTGTACACGATATGTAGGTGCATCTATTACCTGTAAGTTCTGAAAATTTCATTACTCAGCACTTTGTTATCTTGTTATTCAGTAAAAAGTGAGACTTCATTATCTCTGAATTGCTGCGGTGTATTATCAATCTTAAAAAAAAAAAAAAAAAAAAAAAAAAAAAAAAAAAAAAAAGAGAAAAGAAAAAACTTTCGGAAAAATCTTAAAGTACCTTTTTCAAACAAACTGTTTCGATTTTTTTTAAAATATAAACAATGACAGGTATGGCATTATGATTTTCTTTGCTCTGCGCCCTTCGCTATCGCAGTTTATACGGAGTGCTACGTTGCCATTTTCCTGGTGTGTATATACTGTCAGCCCGACGAGTATTTAAACTTGTCACACACACTGTTCGGCACGTTTTAGAGGTATTTTTTAAAATTTCATATCTCTACACAGTTTTAACCAATTTCTTAGAAATTAACATGATATACAGTAAAATACCAATTGTTTAAAATTAGAGAAACGAACCGCTTATCTTACTTGGATTGCATATGATCGTCGTCGAAAATTTGTTACTTTTCGTCAGTTTTTTCACTTACTGCATACAGTACAAAATACACTTACACAGAAACACATGCACTCACAAAGCTTATTATATGGTACGTACAATCTTAGTTGTCATGTAATATTGAGTTTACACTTCTTAGAAAATCTCTTTTCAGTTCTAGAAGTCCCAGTACTTCTCTTTAGTGTTGTATGTACATTTCGAAGCACTTTTCCATGCGAAGTTCAACTTCATACAAGTTATCAACCAATAAACGCTAGTATTTTTTAAAAAAAACTTCCTTTCATCTTGAGGATGCTACACATTTGACATCTCCTTTGTCCTGCTCTATTAGGATTAGAGGATATTAAGGGAACTCTGTACGGTTAATGGCCCCTTGCTACCAGCCTTCCACCTGGTGAAAACTGGGATGGTCCCTGTGTACTTCAATGCCTGCTCAGTGCAGCAGTTCTTCTGCTACATTCGCATAAAGAGTTCGAGGTGTGATGTTTTCCTGCTTTTTTCCTGCACAGTGTGTGAGCATTGACAACTGATAAGACAAACAGGAGAAAAAGCAGCTTCTTTCACCATTTGACAGACATATTAATAGCTATTACGTAATTAATTTGTAAAAATCGCGTAAAGCTGGCTTCCGTACAAGGTACATTAGTGTAAAAAATTTCTTGTTTTCAATTGAAGTAATAAGCTTTCACTTAGAAAACTTCCATAAAACTTTATCGGTAAAGCCATCTGAAACACTTTATATGGGGGAATACTCTGTAGATAGCTAAGCATTTTTATCAATTCCAGGGACATCATTTAACAGAGGTTTTGCATTGATTTGAATTGTATCGCTCCAAGATACATCAGAATCTGCCTTCGAATAGGAATGACGCGTTTTTTTTTTTTTTTTTCGGCGCAACCTCAGGCTCACTTGAAACAGAGTTACTATCTTGTTCATTCCCGGATAAGCCACTGAGCACAGAATAATAACTCATAACCAGAGCCCGGATCTTGTTGACAAGTCAACTTTTTTCTGTTACGCATAGGACAAGGCAACTTCAAATAAAAAACGTTATCCGTCAACTCAAGGTTGTAAAACTAGGCCCCTATATTGTTTTAGGGTCAACTTTTGGTCACTTTTTGTCGTTTTGAAGTTTCAGGTCACTTTTTTTTTTTTAACATTTTAAGGTAACTTTCAGGTCACTTATGGTCTTTTTAGTCTTTTTCTTCTACATAAGGAAATCTTAAAATGAGCACTGTTCACGGATTTGAAAAATACGAAGTTATCTCTTTTCCTGGTTCCTGATTATTGAGGTGGAAAACTGCATTCCTAAGAAGCTAATGAACACTAAGCTGTAGCTGGTTGACTAGAGGTAGGGGTTGGTCGGTGGCCAAACAGATGGTTTTAGATCATTGACCACAAAGGATGTGATCACGTGAATAACTAACAATGGATTAGAACACGTACAAAGATTTTAAACGGGGGTTTTATCTATTATTCTCATGTATACAGTCTATACTTGCGAACGTCTATTGTTTAAGTGTGTTTCCTAGTTTCAAATCGGGAGTGAATTGACGCTTTCAGTACGTACAATGCCGTACAATGGACTGATCAATAGACTGCAACTAACTGAAACAAAACTTTTGAGAATGAGTCAGAAATGGTAATTAAAATCTAATAGATATTCAAAAATGACAATGTTTAACGAAATAAACGTTTAAAAAAAAAAAACAATTTTTAGGGTCAATTTTTGTGAATTTTAGGGTCATTTTTGAGGAATTTTAGTGTCATTTGATAGGTCACTTTTTAGAAAATTTTAGGTCAACAAGATCCGGGCCCTGCTCATAACCATCTGAGTCGGAGTCATTAGTCAGTTCTGCAATTTCATTATTGCTCAAAATTTTACCTCTTCTTTCTCTAATACCGCCGTTCGTAGAAGGAATTTTATATATTTTTCTCAATAAAAAAAAAAAAAAAAAACACGAGAAATACTCAGGAAAAATATAAACGCTCGTTCGCCAGTCTCACTGCAATAAACATATATGATGTATGTATTTTTTTTTACGCCTACGAACCAAGGGAGAGTGTTGAAAACGTAATCAGTGCGACATGATTTACAATAGATGATAAGACGCAAAAACAGACCTCGTCACGTACACGTCGTTGAAAGAAGACAAAGGACCCTTGTTTATCTGTTATATTTGGCAAAGGAATTAATTGTAGAACTTGCGTGAACACGTGATTGCTAAGGCTACATTTCTTTTTCCCTTTATTTTTTAAATGTCGTATATACGTATATGTATGTATATATACAAAGATCAGACTCAACGTGATGCACGGAAACCCCGTTGAATATATATACAACATTCGGACTTTTAAGTGTTTTAATGGTGGAAGCTAGGCAGTGCGAGAGAGGTGTGTTACTGAAAAAGTGTTTATCGTTTGATTCATCCATTGGTGTTGGTGATTCGTTTTGTTTTATTCCATGTCATTATCATGCATCATTTGCGAATTTCCGAGAAGGCAATGATGCATGGTTCCGAGGCCCGAGCTTATTTTGATGCAGAGAAAGAATGGGGTGTAAGCAATTTTGTATCTCAACCAGTGAAGCGTACGGCCGAATGTCTTGTGTTAGTGAGCGAACTGTGAAACGCATTGCAAAAGAACACCGCGAAAGTGGGGTGGTTTCTTCTCCAAGGAAAAGATCCGGTAGACCAGAAAATATATAAGGTAAACGCGCCTGAATTCGACAGGCACCCA
This sequence comes from Thermobia domestica, assembly GCF_964235325.1. Taxonomy (NCBI): domain Eukaryota; kingdom Metazoa; phylum Arthropoda; class Insecta; order Zygentoma; family Lepismatidae; genus Thermobia; species Thermobia domestica. The sequence goes on along the minus strand of NC_137456.1, from coordinate 242,754,856 downwards.
AATTCGACATACCTGTGCTTAAATGTTGTGAAATAAGCGTAAGATGTCATCCCTGCGATCGTGCATAGAAGCGGCAACATTATGGGAGTGTCTTTTCTCATGTCAAAAGCACGGTTACAGTAGATGAGTCATATGTATGGAGAAAAGAAGTACATTGTTGTGTGTGTGATACACTCTTCGAGAAAAAACACATAATCTTAAGAAAATCATAAGATGGCAGGTTATTTTCGTAAGATTTTTATTAAAGTTAGGTTTCATTCAAGCAAATAGTAGTACTTTAATGTTGTAAAGGAGTTTCAATCAGTGCGTTTTGTGTTCTTCTGTGAGGACAAAGGTCGTGATGTAACCTGAACGGGGGGTTGTCGAAAACACGAGCCTTTATTTGTAACGTGATCCGGATTTCGACAAGGTTTCAACTATAATTTCAACTGAATATCTAAACGTACAAGTATGTTCAAAGTCTTTCATAAAGTTATTTGTTGCATAATTCTCCGATACTTGTAACCTCAGTTCGACATGGAATGTCGAGGTTCCTGCATGTCGAATTGAGGATCATCGAAGTAACTACTCAGTTCAGAAAATTTAAGTTGTGTTCTTTTGCCCGTCTGATAATTTTTGCATAATAATAAAACAATATTTGAAGCTGAGAAGAGATTACTACTAAGAATAATGCCGACTTAATGTTTTACATGGATATAATTGAAGGTGTCGAATTCAGATACCGCAACTGTCGAAACCAGGCAAATGTCAAATTCGGGTTCCATTGGCGAGTTCCAGTTTCATAAAAAAATTTAACATTAGCATTTGAGCCTTGAAGTGACTTTTAGTATCAGTAGAGACTGTACATTTTAAGGAAAAAATGGGCCAACACCAATCAATATTATGGCCACAATAGGCAATTGATTTTGAAAAAGGTCCTTAACCTGTCGAAATCCGGTGCGTTTACCTTATATTGGATGAGTTTATGCAAGGGGTAATTAGGCGAAAAGTGCATTATTTTTATTCGGTTGGAGAATTCCCTAAGGTGAGGCGCGTTTTGGAAAAATTGAAAACCGATGTAAATGATTTTCCGGATATGAGCGAGCCATCTCTTTGGCGGCATATGAAGAAAATCGGGTTTAAATACAGAAAATTTAAGAAAAAAAAAAAAAGTTTTAGTGGTGAGTTCTAGGGTAGCAGGGCAGAGAAATTACGTTTTTGGGAGAACATTCTCCCAAAAATGTTCTTGGGAGAAATTACGTTTTTGCGTAATAATGGATGGACAATATATTACACGGACGAGTCATGGTGTGGGGCAAACCATTCGAAAAAGTATGGGTGGCAAGAGCAGATAATGCCGGATACTTCAACTGAAGCATTCGATTATCATAGGGAGACAGTGCAACAAGTTAAGGGGTGGAAAGGTGGAATTCGAACACCATCCGGAGCTGGGAAAAGAGTGATTATGTGTCACAAAGGAAACGAAGATGCGTTTCTGGAAGATGTAAAGCTATGCTTTATTGGACAGAAAGGGGGTTCAGATTGTCATTCAGAAATGAACGCCAAACATGAGGAATGGTTTAGAAAAATTGTTAACACCCTTCCGACAAAATCAGCCATTGTCATTGATCAAGCTCCATATCACACCATGATAAATCCAGAAACGAGAAACCCATCCATGAGCTGGAAAAAACCGATATCATTGAATGGCTTCAAAATAATGATATTCGCATTCCGCCAAATGCTTCATCGTTTGATGACCTTACAAAGGCTCGTTTACTTGAATATGCTAGACCGTACTTTAAACTGAGGGAACTACTTCTGGATAGTATATTATATACTATACCTAACAAGGAAATCAAACTTTTGTGGTTGCCCGTTGTACATTGTGAATTTAACGCAATTGAACTTATTTGGGCATTCGTCAAAAATAAAGATGCGGCAGAAAACAAAACTTTCAAAGTAGCTGATGTCTTGCAATTGTGCACCGATTCTCTGCAGAATGTGTCTTCTGCTGTTTGGAAGAATGCAGTGGAACACGTTCGTAAGCTGGAAAAACTGTATACTGACAGAGCTCACTATCTTGAGGTACAAATGGAGCCATTGTTAATAAGTGTCCAGAAAGATAGCAGCAGCAGCAGCGAGAAGTCAACAAGTGACGAAAGCGAGTGAGGTAACTAAATAAATATATTTTTGGATGTGTTATTTCAACGTTTTATTTCTATGTTAATTGAGATGCGTACATCCATTATTATTATTTTTAAGATACATTCTTATGAATGTAGGCTCCGCGCTGCAATTTTGTTTAACGCCACAACACAGCACGAGATGATCTATGCAGCATTGCCGCATTTCCAGTTACTGTATGCTGTTTCTTCATATAAGCGCGAGGAATTTAAAGGTTGGGCTGCAACATGGCTCTCCGCTTAACGCACAGAATATATTCGTATAAACATTTTTTTAAAAAAATACTCTACCAACTAAATCCTTTTTCATAAAAGTTTCAAATATTTGGAACACTGGAGTACCAAATTTTCGAACTTTTTTTTGTACGTTTTTCTACCTACCTCGGTAAAGGAGATCAGAGCGTCATGCATTTATTTTAATTGCACAAAAAAATATCAAGTGATGAAAACTGAACTTTTCACAACTTACAGTTAATGGATGCATCTACGTATTGTATACAGGGAATTATTTCACATTATCTCGTTTCCGAGATATAGTCTTATAAACATTGCTTTACCAAAAAAGTACTATAATATACGAACTTTTCATTAATTTCTATTCTTTCTCGCTACATAGTACAAAGAAAATTTTTATGTTTTAGTGTTGAAAAGATAACATTCCATTTCCAACGAGGTACAATGCAATATAAGTTTTGAGCGAACGTCAGGGCAGTACCGCGAAGTCAGGGGCCTATCTTTATGAAATGGATAGTAGTAGAGGGATTGAGATCAAATGTTGGATATGAGGAATGCATGTAGAACTTCGCTGGATAGGCGCAATGTGAATCATGGCGGACATCTGAAAAGCCGCCATATTGGAGTTAGCGCAAGAAGAATATACGGGAAAGGAGTCATGTAACATATAGCTCTTGACGCACACCGTCTATTGAAATCAATACTGGCCAATACAGTTTGAGACCTCTGTTTAATTGCAACTGTTATGGAACGTAAGAATGATTGTATGGTTTATACAAAAATGGAGACAACAGTGGGCACATTTGAAAAACGATAAAGATGGACAATCAGGTTCGTCACAGCTGTCTCCGGTATTAGAATTGAAACAGTAATCGACAGATGTCATGAACGCGCCAGGTGCTGTTTGCAAATATCCAATTTTGTAGAAAGTATATCTATTCATAGTTTGGAATTTTGGTGCTGTAAACTGGAAGTTGGTGAGTGATTCCAAGTTAAGGAAGTTGCCCCGTTGTCATATTTTGAAGTCAGCTTACAGAAAAACGGTGTCCGTTATATATTTTACGTAATTCTTATAAGGACAGAAGTAGAACACATCCAACGGTTGTATGAGTGACGTGCAACCATCAGGGATAACGAGTCGGGTAAGTACTACATTGTCCGCTTTCTGCACCAACTCTTAACCTTTATTGGTTCTCCATGAATCTACGAGGAGCAGCAGTTTTATCTGCTCTATAGAAGGCCAGAAAACGTCATACATGAATTCTTTCAGATTGTCCTTGGTCATATTTGCACTTTTACCAGCACATGAACCAATATTGGTTGGATCGGAATGTTTGTTGACTGGAAAATGGCCTCATTCACGTTTGTGGTTGTTCCTCATTCACGTCACCTTTACGACAGTATTACTACATTGCCATAGCATAGAACACCTCCTGTTACAGAGGTCTCAAACTGTATTAGCCACTATTGATTTCAATAGATGGTGTGCATCAAGAGCCATATGTCACATGACCCTTTTCCTGTATATTCTTCTTGCGCTAATTTCAACATGGCGGCTTCCAGATGTCCGCCATGATTCACATCCCTCCTATTCAATAAAGCTCTACATGTATTCTTCATATCTAACATTTGACCTCAATACCTTAACTCGTTTCAAAATTAACATGGCATTTCTATACATTTTCTACGTTCTATCTTCGCACTTTGTTTCACTTATCTCCCACCCTTTGTACGGTTTGCCACTATACATATCATTGTCTGTGTTTCTTTCGGTGCTGAATCCAGTACTATCAATCATTTTCAGCAATTGGATTCAGCAAATCGGAATGTTTCCTTGTTAATTTGAAATAATAGAAGTTTATATTTTTTAGATGTGATTTCCCTTAAAATCCACCACTAATTTCGAGACACATATTTATGACTGTGAAAGATGGAAGTGTCTAAACCCGAAGAGGAAGATCCTGTTGCATGCAACTCGCATTAATATTGATAAATTTGTAAGGCTCATTAACTTTTCCAACTGATGGTGCTTTGTGAATATATTAGGTGAGAGATATTTAACAGGATCTAGACGCTGAGACTCCTTTCCCGACTCTTTTTCGCTCATGATGTAGAGAATTCGTTGCCCAGGGAATTGGGTAATTCACGTGAATTTGGCTCCACTCGAAGCTGATTATTAAGGAGCGGGAAATCTGTTGGAATCAGTTATGACAAGCTTTTCGGATCGCTCAATATTTTAAAGGAAAGCTATTCTTAGACTGGGCAACTCTTTCAACGAGTAAATCTTTTCCATAATTTAATAGTATAAAACGTCCTTCTACACGCACAACACTAAATTCAAGTACGAGGTAAGGACGACAGGCGAGTAGGCGGTTAAATATGTCCTTGAGTACTGGTAAGAACGTCACACAGAACTGAAATGGCAAACACGGAAACTCCACATTCTTTTTAGAATGATCTTTCTGAAATAAAACATTCTTTTTGCACTATCATGACCAATTTATAGACTTTCCTTTATAAACTCTTGACAATTTTAGATTTAGCAAAGAACATATATAGCTAATGGTACAGCCAGAGACAAAAGTTCTTTCCGTTTGGTAAAATGTGTTTTTGGAATAACGGTGTTATAGCTGGAACGTAGAACGGTGATATGGCTGGGACGTACAGAAAATTACGTTCTTTTTAATTTATTGAAAACTGTACACAAATTGACCTTCCATTTTGAAGTTATTTACAAAATTAATTTCATCAAACCTAAAGAACTTTTGTCGCTGGCTGTACGTAAACTAAGTAGATGTTCACACAATGCTTTATGTTAGATGACGGGTACGAAAAACGGATTAAGGTTGGTCGTTTATTGAGCGGAGTACACGACAGCCAAGCCGAGGTTCAGTACACTACGAGAAATACAACAAAATCTCGCATATACACGAGAACACGTGCTAGATAAATGTCTCACCAGATTGGGATATACAGTCAATGTACTCAGTCCTCTATCTCCGCATGCTCCCCTGCCTCGATTTGGCTGACCTTACCCTGGTCAGTATGCCCCTGGCAGGTCACAAGGTACGCAAGGACATTTTGTTATACGTGTTCCCTTGCAATTGAGCATTAGTATCAGGACAATTTATTACATAGTATTTTTCTTAGGTATTCAAATACGGAATTATGCATGTTGTGCTGTATGGATGCGAAACATGGTCACTTACTTTTGGGAAAGAACGCATATTGAAAGTATATAAAAATAACATACTAAGGCAAATATCTGAATCAAACAAGGGCGGGAATAAGGAATAGCGGAACCTTCATAACGAGAAACTGCATAATATATACCGTTTACCTATCATGAAGTCTATGGGGCTAAAGTGAGCATGTCATGCACTAAGTGTGGAAGGAACCAGAAAGGTTTAAATGTAAATCTCATCGAAATAATACCATTAGAAGATCTAGGTGCAAATGAGAGAACAAAATTAGGATGGATCTCGCAAAAATAGGAATAAAAAGTAGACTCTGTACACATCTAGCTAAGGACAAAATTCAATGGGGAGTTTTATGAATGCGGTATTGACCCTTCGGATTTCATAGCTCATAGAGGAATTTGATTGGTTATTTAAATAAGGAAGTAAGTTCCACTAATCGTCACTTGTGGAGTTTACGGTCACGCAGGTAAAGGTAAATGCTTTCCTATATGTAGTGTGGGAGTAGAAGAGAAGGTTGTTTTTAGTGTGTATTTAGAGAGACTTATAAGAGCATGTTTGTTCTATATGTTCTTATTATCCTACAAATAGGGCTTTCCCAATAAACGAAGTTAATGGAGCTACTGTGATGTTTAATTCGCACGTGGAAGTACATAGGAAGTAATTTCTATGCAGATTGCGTTCGTCCTTTCTTTTTCCTCATTAATAAGTCCTTCGAAAGAGAATGAAAGTACGAAAGAAAAAGCAGATTTAAAACTTCAATTACGTAAGAAAGAAAGTCTATTGATTTCTATGTATGCAGAAGCGCTCCGACGTCAAAATTGGTGGCCTGGCACCATTATAATATGAACATGTCACTTTGATTAATGGGTGTACCTAAGAGGGGTAATGGGCATTCATTTATGATATGCCATAATCTAATATACAGGGCGTTTCAAAATGAATATCGGGATTTTAAAGCTTTGTAGTATTTATTACTTCTAACAAAATTATAAATAATACATGAAATGAAAGAGCAACTTAAACAGTTGTTGCTACACGTGTTCAATGTGAGCAGCATTGGTCACACAGCACCCATCGAGTTGATAGGTGAGGAAGGCCTATAAACTTTCTGCCGGGATATAGCACAAAACATATTCAATTTAGATTACTTCTCATTCAAACTGCACCATCTCGTTGGGATTTGCTGGCCCCCAGATGCGAACATTATCAGTGCTTACATCGCCACTTAGGTGAAATGGCGATTCATCACTGAAGACAACACAATCCAGAAAATCATCATAATCATGCAGAAACTTTTCATTTGCTTCCCAACCGGTGTGCCGCGGCACACTGGTGTGCCGTGAATGGGCCGCTGGTGTGCCGCGAGGAAATCAAAACAAATTATTAATTCTATAGCAATCAAATTGCAAGACAAAGGAAAAATGTATGTTTGTATTTTACATTATTATGAACCTCTACTATGAATCTACAACTTTAAGTTTCATACCGTGATACTTTTCTGTACATTTTTAATGTTGAAAAAATATTTGTTATCATTGTTACGACTACTATTGTTTCTTTATTGCTGCAGACTATTTCGTAACTTGAAATTTTAAAATATCATTCAATCCTTTCGACAAAGCAAACATGCATACAAATTACCTACATTTGTGTTTTAAAACTAAAAGAGATTTGTTTGTTCGTTCGTTATTTAGTGATCTTTCTTCTTAGTGAAAGGTTGGATACAGTTTTCGAAAAAGGAAGCTTAGTTTTAAAAACCTGAGTCCAATATTTCATTATAATTGTTTTCTATTTTTCAATTAGAATGAAAAATAAACATAATTATTTACTACGGGGAAGAACCAACGATTGAGCTTTCTTCTCTGTGAGAAAATCAGTAACCACAGAAAAAAATGCCACGGTATTATATATATTTACAAAGAATAATAACTATGAGTGTGCCGCGAGAATTCAAGTTACACCCGTAGTGTGCCGCAAGTTGAAAAAGGTTGGGAAACGCTGCTGTAGGCTTTAGAGCCTATAGCAGCTGCAAACGATAAGGACGTAGTTGTAAGCGTTTCCGTAAATTTCTCCACACAGACGGTTACACTGTAACTACAGATTCAGTCTTTGCAAACTGTAAAACACAAAAAGCTTTCTGCTCACTACTCGCCATCTTTGCTACTAGCACTTTCTAACGGCAGACAGAGGAAATAGAGCATGTACATATGCATACATAACTGTTTGAGTTGCTCTTTCATTGGATTATTATGTATAATTGTAATAATAAATTGCCATTGCAAAAATTGCAATAATAAAGTTAATTGTAATAATTACTGCCAAGCCTTAAAACTCCGATATTCATTTTGAGTCACCCTGTATACAAATGACACTGGTCTTGTGTGAGAAGGAGTCATGGAAAAACAGAACCCTATGAAACGAATTTTGAAATGAATTTCGAATGAGTTCACCTAATTTATCTCGAACTGGGCTTTTATCATATTACTTTGATTAAATATCGTATCTTAAGGAGGATAGAGGGTTCAAAATGTATGCGAAAAATTGAGTACTTCACGAGCTCCTGAAGTTAAAAAGATGAAACTCGGTAATCTCAACATTAAAAATAAGTGGAAACGTGTCCCAATTGCATAACGGGGAAGCGGTTGAACAGTTTGTAATAAATTTAGGAACGTAGTTAGTACCTGCTTCTAGGTAGATTTTTCACTATGCTACTTTGATATTAACCCAGTATTTTTCAATTTATTTTTTTAGTATTGACCTTACATTGCTTCACAATGCCAATACCTCCAATTGTAATGCATAAATATATAAGAGAAGTTAAGGAATTAGCTTTCAGAAATGAATGCAAATGAGTTAAATGTTAGGGATGTTGGGCAAGTAAATCCAACTGCTGTATGTTAAAAAAAATACTAAAGTGCCAATTGGAGACCGTGGCAGGTAACGGGTTAAAGTGCGCATCCTAATGTGGTAAAGAAGTTTAAAACTTATGCCAAAAAATATATTGTACTATTGGTATTTATCATCACTTGTTCATTGAAACGTGTATTCTAAGAAGATTAAAATATTTTCCAAAAATTTATTGTTCCCGCGAGAGAAATGTGCATATCACCTCGTCATACCATAAACAACAATAACATTATTGACATAATTGTAAAAATGATTGAACCTCGTAGCAGTAGATTACACTTATAGAAAAGCATAGGGGGTCTAATGTTTATAAGTTGTCTTCTACAAGTTATCATTTCTCAACGAGAAGTTTTGTTAAGCTAGTGATACATTTTCTAGAAAGATTACGAACCATAAAGTAAACTTGTTTTTAAAGTTTCATTTTAATATTTCTAGTATGTATGTAGTAGAAGAAGGAGATTTATAAAGAAAAAAACCCTTATAATGTTGCTAGCTATTACAGTACTTCTTTACCATATACAGTTACACAATACACACTATAAAGAAACCAAAATTTATTATTATTATTATTATTATTATTATTATTATTATTAGTAGTAGTAGTAGTAGTAGTAGTAGTAGTAGTAGTAGTAGTAGTAGTAGTAGTAGTAGTAGTAGTAGTAGTAGTAGTAGTAGTAGTAATAGTAATAGTAGTATAGTACTAGTAGTTTTTTGTCCACGAGCTTCCACTTCGAAAACGGCCTGAAACAAGGAGATGCGTTGTCGCCATTATTATTTAACTTTGTGCTGGAATACGCCATACGGAAAATCAAAGATAGCAACCAGGGCCTAGAGTTGAACGGCATTCACCAGGTTATGGCATATGCTGATGATGCAAATTTAATAGGGAATGATAGGAGAACAGTAGAAATAAATGCAGAGATCTTATTAAGCGCTTGCAGGGACATGGGTTTAGAAGTAAATGCAGAGAAAACTAAATACATGGAAGTGTGTCGGGACCGTAATACGGCAAATTGTGGAGGCGTTAAAATATTAAATAATACTTTTGATAAAGTGGATACTTTCAAATATTTAGGATCAATATTAACAGACGAAAATCATATTCACGAAGAAATTAAATGTCTATTAAAAGCAGGGAATTCGTGTTACTATTCGGTTCAAAATCTCTTGTCGTCGCGAATTCTGTCAAGGAATTTGAAGCTTAAAATATATAAAACGATAAGCATGCCTGTTGTTCTGTATGGTTGCGAAACATGGTCGCTTACTCTGAGGGAAGAACATAGACTGAAAGTATTTGAGAACAGGATCCTGAGAAGAATATTCGGACCCAAGAGGAACGAGAATGGGGAATGGCGGAAGCTTCATAACGAGGAACTACATAGTTTATACGGTTTACCCAATATTGTTAGGGTCGTCAAGTCTAGGAGGCTTAGGTGGGCAGGTCATGTAGCTAGAATGGAAGAAAGTAGAAATGCTTTCAAAGTCTTGACTGGTAGACCCATAGGAAAACGACCATTAGGAAGACCTAGGCGCAGATGGGAGGATAATATTAAGATGGATCTCGCAGAGATTGGAATACAAAGTAGAAACTGGATCCAATTAGCTAAGGATAGAAGTCAGTGGAGAGCTTTTGTGAACGCGGCACTGAACCTCCGGGTTCCACAGGCCATAGAGTTAGTTAGTTAGTTAGTATAGTACTAGTAATAGTGATTTCCACATTTGCAACTAAGAATAGGATTATGTGTCTAACTTAGTGCCCTGTTTCGGATCCAAGCCAGACATGGCGTCAAGTAATTTTAGTCCAATATGGTAGTTGACTAATATTTAACCTAATACACCTATTAAAACTATGTGGTTGGATAGTATGTTGTATTCGTGTATGGAGATCATATTCTATAAGGTCAATATACAGTAGTTTGCTACGATGACATGATCTCTGCCAGAATTTGAAACTAGAATTAAGACATTGCGTATAAGAAGCCACTACACAATCAAATGCAGAAGATACTAGATATATATTATTTATTGTAAATAAACTGTTACTGTTGGAAATAGATTCCAATGTAATGTTACCTTAATTTAAATTTTTACCATCACTGGGTGGATAAAATCCAACCTTCATTTGTTGCAGCAACAAACTTCTTCTTGACACTGGCCAGATGATGCTTGTACAGGCGTGTGCATGTAAGCTTTCTCTCCCAAGAATAGGTCTCTCTTAAGTAATGTTCCTGGGCATTAAATACCTTGCGGGAGCATTGTGGGTTTACGCAATGTCTTGAGTGTTCCTAAAGGTCATTTGACGTCACTTGGAAGAGACACTTACAGACACTACACATCACAGTCGCATTTGACTCCCATGAGCCAATAGCTAGATCTATTTGTCTTTTATATTGCTAATTTGTGTTCTTCATAGTAATCAATTTTTAGGGCATGTATTTTCGTTGCGCTATTTTTGAATTCTAGACACAGAAAAAGGCGTGGAAAAGTGCCACGGTATAACCTACTATCCCCAAAATCTGATCTCTTAGGGACCAATATGAACACACCGCATATTTATGACAGCGATATAGTACTGCAACGTCATAGGAGCTGTGTGTTGAGTTTCAAACAATCCTAGGTAATCGATGCTGTATGCATTGGAGAGAGAGGAACTTAGAGTTGGACACATATACACGATTCAATCAGTGTCGACGCTAGAGGGATCGAGCGCCCCCGGTGGTATCATCTACTCCCCAGACATGTTGTATTGTAGTGAAGGTCAAGTGATATAAAACTACTATTTTTGCTTTAAAAAGAAATGCTGCTGTCAGCTCCCCCTCCAAAAAAATGTCTCTGCCTACCTGCTTCCTCTAACCGCAAGAAATTAAAGCTGGCGTCGTCACTGGACTCAATTCACTGTATTTATAGTTAAATAAAAATTATTTTAAGGGTGACCACCCTTTTCGTCTAAAGGACATTTCGTCCAGAGACATTTAGTCTAAAGACATTTGGTCTAGGGATATTTGGCCCAAAGGACATTTCGTCCAAAAGACATTTGGTCCAAAGGACAATTCGTCCAAAAGACAATTGGTCCAAAGGCCATTTCGTCCAAAGATATTTGATTCAAAGGACATTTCGTCCAAAAGACAATTGGTCCATGGGACATTTCGTCCAGGGATGTTTAGTTCAAAGCACATTTCGTCCAAAGGACGTTTGGTCCGGTACTTAGGGGTTCGGGGTTTCTTTCTATTAGAAGAGTAAAAAAAGTGATGCCTATAACATTATGACTCAGTAGCTTCTTATTTCTAAAGGAAATTTGAAATAGAGGTTTATTCCGCAATTTTCATTTCGATAGAGCAAATATATGTTGAGATATTTAGAAAAACGTAAACGCCTGTAAACAAAATGGCCGAGCAACAGGAATGAGGGAAAGGTTGGAATGAGAAGTACGTTGCTGCAATAACTGCTAACATGACATCTAAATTTTAATGTTGTGAATGAAATAGTTTTAAAATAAGTACAGGTAACTAAAATTAACGGAGTTTAAATTTGAGTAAGTTAAATAGTAGGTATTCAAATCCTTGTGTTAGAAAAGTGAAAAATAATGTGTATCAAGTTTCTTTGAAGAAATACTGAGAATAGAAAAATACACATGTGTGAAATATATTCTTTTTGCGGTTAATAATACTCTTAAACAATCACATTCTTGGCCGCAACATTAAGATAAGTGATTTACAAATATAAGATGAAAGTTGGAATATTTCGTGTAGAATATAGGTATCTTTTCAGGTTAACCACAAGTCTGGTTTCTATTCATAGACTTTGATAGTGTGTAACGTCGGCAGACGTTTCGACATAATTAGTGAGCTGTATGACAAACCAGAATTGTTCACTTTTCTTGTATTTTTATTTCAGTCTTACTCCTCATGCAAATACAGTATATACATTGGCTTTCATATTAATTTTCTCGGTACAGTACAGTACATTTAAGATATCCATTGCAAGTCTCAAAACAAATAGAAGATTGACATGACCATGCGGCGGCAATGTTGTCCTCAAATGAAGAGGGAGTTTGCTCTTCAAAGGGTTGTTTATCATTTCGGGAGGAGGTAAATTCCTTAATCAACGAAGCTACAACTGTATTTCTGCGAAGCTAAAAATTTATTTTTGTAAAACTATTAATGAAAGCAAAGAAAGGTGGTCATTTTGTTTTCAGGCGTTTACGTTTTTCTGAATATCTAAGCATATATTTGTTCTATCGAAATGAAAATTGCGGAATAAATCTTTATTTCAAATTTCCTTTATGAATAAGAAGCTACTGAGTCATAATGTTATAGGCATCACTTTTACTCTTCTAATAGAAACAAACCCCGGACGCCCAAGCATTACAGGACCAAATGCCATTTGAACGAAATGTTCTTTGGACCAAATGTCTTTGGGCGAAATGTCCTTTGGGCCAATTGTCTTTTGGACGAAATGTCCTTTGGACCAAATGTCCTTTGGGCCAATCGTCTTTTGGACCAAATGTCCCTGGACCAAATGTGTTTGGAGTAAATGTCTCTGGACGAAATGTCCTTTGGACCAAATGTCTTTGGACGAAATGTCCTTTGGACCAATTGTCTTTTGGACCAAATGTCCCTGGACCAAATGTGTTTGGACTAAATGTCTCTGGACGAAATGTCCTTTGGACCAAATGTCTTTGGACGAAATGTCCTTTGGACCAATTGTCTTTTGGACCAAATGTCCCTGGACCAAATGTGTTTGGACTAAATGTCTCTGGACGAAATGTCCTTTAGACCAAATGTCTTTGGACGAAATGTCCTTTGGACCAATTGTCTTTTGGACCAAATGTCCCTGGACCAAATGTGTTTGGACGAAATGTCCTTTGAATGTTTTCTTTACTCGTGGAAGGTGATATGAAAGATGGTCCCATTCAGCTTTCAATTACAAGTTGTAATTCAAATATTGCAGTGCAATTAGATGCAGTCTACGGTGGTAATAGTAATTGGTTACCAAACATTTTATGAGCTGCATCGCTCCGTAATCATGAAACTAGTTAAAACTAATTCAGACACAACAAATAAACACAGTTCAGAACAAATAATACAATATATATAGTAAAATGTATCCAACTGAATGTGGTATCAATAGTAAGCTCACCCAAAATGTGAAATAAAATATACTTCAGAAGTAATTCAAAATGAACGAATCATTTAATTAATAAACAAAAATCTTGATTATTAATTAGACTAACATCTTTCCCAATTAAAGAAGTAAGTATTAAATACAAAAAAAAAAAAAAAGAAACATCGGATAGCCTCTTAAAGTACCGTAGAAGTAGACCACGAAGAGATGCAGTCGATAAAATACTTGCTTGATTGGTAACATTGATTACCACCACACGCTGCAAGTAATTCAACTGGTGCATTTGAATTTTCTGATTTCGCGCCGAATGTAGAACAATCTTCCACGTCAATTATTGCGAGTCGAGAAAACATTTAAGACAGAAGCCTGGTACTGTTTGTCGTAAATTGCCGCTGTTGCTCAGTGGTAGTGTATTCACCTCTTGTGCGTAGCGTTGCCAACTCTGGAAAATAAAGAAACCGGCACTCCCTCAAAATTCCCTATGATATAGGTCTAAGTGTGAAGTGTCTCTGTTCGAACCCATCCATAGGAAGGAAGGTTCTATCGTGAATAAAAGTGCATTAATACCTGTATTCTGCATATTCTTAGTACATTCACAAATAAACTTAATGGATATGTTGTGCTACATATCAGAAACTGAAAGCGACATTGATCATTTTATTGTATTTACCAGTAACTGCCACTTCTTTAAAATTATCGAAACAGATGAACAAAAGTATATTCATCTATACGTGACAATTTTGGATTTCGAAAAGAAAATTTATTATTTAAATTTATACTTTAACTACAGAAGACTGCCTTAAGAATTCCTTTATCACTCTCAATAAATATAAAATTCCTTCCAAGTAAATTTCAAATTTTTCCTGACAAGAGTTCCTGTCATATCTTTAAAATTATCTAAACACATGAATTAAATATATTAATCGTTGAAAGGTGGTGAAAGCTGACAGTTTTAGATTTACAGAATAAAAGTTACGTTTTAAATCTATACTTCGAAGTGGATGAAATTGCTTCGAACTAGATACAAATTTGAAAAAAAAATGGCCATGAAGGGGCTGGTAAGAAGTTTGTACCGGTCACCGGCTTTAATCAAAATAACAGCAAAATTTCTGGCCAGGCCGGTCAAAAACCGGCCAGTTGGCAACCCTACTTGTTCGTGAGGTCCCTGGTTCGATCCCAGCTCGCGCAAATTGGGCTTTGTGTGGACAAACACCGTCTACGTGGGTTTTCTTGGAGTTCTCTCAATTGCTCCCACTTTCTGCATTTCACCATTTCATTCATTTCTCATCATCACCGCTTCCTTGAGCTTAGGCGACATAAATGTGAGACGTAAAAATTAAAAGATTTCATTTCATTTTCATTTGTTTGTCGTACATTTATTCTGGAATAAAAATTGGTGGCTCTCAATTAAAAAAAACTTAGTGAACTAGTTGTCACTGATTACGCCGCCATCTATCGCGAATGGAATACTTCAAATAAAATTTACTTATATTTTTCCAGTTGAATTCGAAGTTACAACAAAAAATCAAGTTTCCAAAGTTACCCCCGTTCTGTTCCGAGGGAGTGGAAGCAGGCTAATTTTATCCCAGATGAACATCTCCCAACATTTTTTCTCGTCTGATGCTTATTTCTAAAAAGATATTTTGTAGCTAGTCCGAAGTTTAGAAGTTTATCATGTACATTTCACATTCAGAGAAAGTAGTGTAAGTGATAGTGCTTAGAGCAGATGTTCCTGAGCATATAAGCCCAAAGAGAGATGTAATCTTAAAGAAACGACGATGGTAGTAGTTTTTTCGGTTGAAAACTTTTATTTTTTTATATCTTGATCTTAAAATAGCAAAAGTTTTTGCTTTCTTGGAACTTTCGACTAGCTTCTTTCTTTCGCTGTAATCATGAGAATAGTTTTTGAGCTTAGCAGACTGCGAACTTGTCAAGCTACCAAGTCGGGGGGAAAATCCAAGGTCTTTCCATGTAGGTAAAATTGATCCACCAGTTGCAGAGACGAAAAAAAGCAAAATAACAAGGGGAAAGGAATCAGGAAAACAAGATACGACGAAAGATGAGAGACAATACAACACGCTTCATGTTAAGATTGACATTAAACGTAAGAGGGATACGAAGTCACGAGAATGCAATGAGAAAAGTCAGGTCAAGTTATGCAACGCGACATCCCGTTTATTGACTACGACGCTATTCCCTTCTGGCATTCTAGGTAGTCGTTACTTTCACGAAGACACGCACACACACGTGATGGAATGTAATATTCAATACAAGAAATTTCACACACGAATTCTCTGGACAGGTCAGGTGCTTTCTTCACCTCTCTCGAACCCAAGCGCTATGGAAGCGCCTCAAAATGTGGAAGATGGTGTCTATTTATTGACTCACTATTGTTTAGAATATTATTTAAGGACTTATTCCTTATTTTTGTAAAAGTCTTAGCTGTGATATTGTTAATTGGATGACAAAAGTAAGACGCTCTCAATATTAAGGAAAGTTCAATATTAAGGAAAAGAATACATGTATTTCTATGGTTGTCTATTTCTGTATGTCTATCTACGCCATCAACTACAGCAACAAGGTTGTGTCGTGGTTGTCTGCTGGGTGCCGGGTCATATCGATATTCGGGGAAACGAATGTGCTGACACAACTATCAAGCACGCCGCCTTGGCCAGGATTGCATTAAAACAGGGATGGAAAATGAACCGGTTCTTGTGGAAACACTCCGGACAGACTCTTATCTTTAGCATGGGTGCTTGGTGCCTGAACCAGTTCAAAGCGGATCAGAACCGGTTGTTTTCCCATCCCTACATTAAAGTATAGTTTTAGTGGTTCCAATCTCTGTAGCTATTTCCAGACTTTCATGCAGTCTCATTGACAAGCAAGTTGGGGTCAGGCAAATAAAAATACATTTCATGCACTTAAGCCACTCCTTGGAGAGAAGCACACATCCTTTCGCCCTAGTCGCCGGGACGAAGTGCTCCTGAGGCATTTGCGTATCGGACACACTCATCTGAAGTATGGTTATTTGCTCCGTAGTTTCAATTGTTCTTATGTTGAGGAATGTATTGTCCTACTTACACGGAAGGATCCCACAAGTTGTTGCTAAAATCTGATTGCCACATAGCACATCTGATAGAGCATAATGAGAAATGAACTTGAGCAAAATTTAAGGTGCTATGAACCAGAAGGATAGGAGCCAGGGGGCTTCAAAATTTGAATATCCAAAGAATTATATCATAAAATTATGTACGTTTAAAGTATATATCTTGAAAACCGTTAAAGCAATCAAAACAAAAGCTGCACAATATAATGGGAACAAAACATCCTATCGAAAACTATAAACAGTGTTGCCATAAGTAAATCAGTGTTGCCAACTCAGCATAAAATATTTTCCTTGAAATAGCACCATATACAAGTATGCACAGATATAAAATACACTATTATCACTTAACATAACAGTGAAGTGTAGTGGTACAGTGTTGCACTACTATTGGAGCTACATGTGCTGAAAATGTAACAATGGAGAAGTCTGATATGTGGGAATAAAGGGTAATAAAAGAATGCATTAGAAAAAAGTGAGGATTTTGCAATATACTTCTGTAGTCCCGATGAATAAGCAGGCAATTTGCGAAAACTAAATGATACACGCGAGGAAGGAAACAGTGTTTTCTAATTCCGTAAACTGGTTCTCCAGGTTATCTTATCAGTATTTGGAAGAGTATTTTCTTGGTTTGGTCTTTCGTGTTAAGTAACATATTCTTTTACTTCCTCTCCTACATACCATATAATTATGTTTGTACACCGTAATATTACTATATTCACATTGGAAATATAATTATTTTGTTACTACCTCATTTCGTTTTTAGTCGGACCGGATAACGGTGTGGTCTAGAATGCTAGACAACCGACATATTAGGTATCGCGGGTACCAATCCCGCCTCGGACATGTTTTTGTTACATTTCATTGTTATCTTTCTCTTTCATAGTGATTCGAATCCCACTTTGCACTCCTATATAGCTTCGAAGCTGACACAGGACGTAAAAATGGCATCACCCAATTTCGTTTTTCAAATGCATAAGTATTTTGTGACACTGTTGACATTTTGCTATGTTATACTATCTATGTTATGTATTTGAACTAAATTCATAGTATGAGACCCAGATTCCTTTATTACCATCTGTTGTCAGAACTCTCCATTGTACACTTTCAGCACACGTAGCTCCAATAGTAACACCGTACCATTACACTTCACTGTTATGTTTAGTGATAATAGTGCATTTTAAATCTGTGCACACTTGTGTATAATGCTATTATGCTGAGTTGGCAACACTGCTTCACCTATGGCAACACTGTTTATGGTTTTTGATAGAGCATTTTGTTCTCATTATATTGTGCAACTTTTGTTTTGATTGCTTTAACGGTTTTCAAGATATATATACTTTAAACATACATAATTTCATGATATAATTCTTTGGATATTCAAATTTTGAAGCCCCCTAACTCATATTCCTCTGATCCATAGCACCTTAAATTTTACTCATGTTCATTTTTCAAGATGCTCTATCAGATGTGCTATGTGACGATCAGATTTTAGCAACAACTTGTGAGACCCTCCCGTGTGAGTATTTCTTACATTCTTGTGGAATGTCCTGAATACTCAGAGCTTGCATTAGTCCTTTGCTCCTTTATTTATTGTTGCTGCATTTTTATCTTTTCTTCTGACTTTTTATTGTTTTCATTAAATTTGTTATTGTTATATAGTTACTATTTATTGTTACTGTTACACATTTTTTGTTTATTGTCAATGTTCTATATTTGTTATTTTTATATATTTATTATTTTATCTCTTGTTTTTGGTTTTTATTTCTATTGCGGCACTTTTTTGTTGCTTATATTTTGTTACGTTCGTTTTCAAATTTTGTTTACGCCAGTTCATGTGTTTGAGTAATCGTATTGATTGTATTGATTGTAGTTGTATTGTATTTACGGGGACTAATAGCCTCGATCCTGACGTTCTCATTAACGCTCAATCAATCAATATTTCACCATATGTTTAAGAATTTACCGAATTTTATGAAACATGTTGCATGCTTTCTTTCAGGCTTTCAAATAAGCCAATTAAAGTAAAAATTGGTATAGGTTAAGCGAACAAAAAAATCATTCTTTCTAAATGTGCTTTCAGAACAAATAATAATAATAATGATGATGATAATAATAATAATAATAATAATAATAATAATAATAAATCAGTGTTTCTACTAATTTTTGGAAATAGCTTTTGGTCATTGTTTAAGATGCCAAAAACTGTAAGCCTAAAAGCAATTGAATGTAATTATTACCAATGTCAGTACTTTAATGTTAATTAGTTTACTGTTAACGTCGTTTCTTGTGTTCTGCATGTTGTAATTAATGCCATGACAGCATATTTGCCAACGAATCATTGTAACCATAACAAAAACTCTTATGGAGTAAACAAACAAACTGTAACAAAGGAAACATTTACAAAGGAAGATATCCAACATACCATGAACTTTCACTTTCAAAATAAGGCCACCATCTACATCTGCTTTTACTTAGCGATAAGGGATGATATTTCTGTCTTTAATGCTCGTCTATAAAAAGGAATTTTGCGTGAGTTCTCTCTCTGTGGGGGTAATTACTCGCTTCACGTGAAGAGTTTTCGGTAGGAGGAGTTAATTTATAATTCAGTTGAAACATAACAAATCGCTATTATTGCACAGCAGTCTATCTCCTATGTTCAGAAGTTTCAACCAGGTCAAACACGGATGAAAGAACATCAAAGTAACGACCATCATAAATTACTTATCACCAAAAGTTGTGAAATATATACAAAGCCTAGCAATAAAAATTTATCAGTAAAATTAGTGGAAAAAGAAATCTTTTACTGGCGAATATACAGCAAAATCAGTATGGATCATACATCAGCAAATCGGTTTAACTATACAGAGGGTTAAAAGGGAAATACTATTACACTTTCAAAAAAGTAAGTTTCTATTCTAACCATTTATTTCCCATTTTTAGGTGCAAACACGTTCCACCGATTGAAATGAGATGAAATGTAATATTTGAGTTTCACGTTCCACAGTACGAGGTCTGGCAATTAAATGACGAGACTGGTGTCATAAATGTGATGTAGGGGAGACCGGGGCTGGTTGGCAGCAGGGGCTGGTTGACGAACTGCATATAACTCCTTCATTAATTAACATAATGAACTGTTGCTGTTGTCATAAAAGAGCGGCATATGGATGCAGCTGCCACCTTCATATGGAATTTGTAACTTGTGGATTATGACGTCTATTAGATAAAAAGTGTTTTTGCCAATCTGAAGTATTTTTTTCAGTTCTCCGTTACAACATCACAGAATCGTCACTGCTTGGAGTAATATAGCACAGAGGTAAGTAATATAGCATTAGTTAGATCTGAACTTTGTTTTTATGGATATTCAAACAATAAAACGTAAATGCCAAACAATTGCTGAGTAATTACGACTTTGTTGCACAACATGGGCTTGGGGTTAGTTGGCGTATAGCATTTGGGGTTGGTTGGCAAGTGCGCCAAATAACCCCGTGTGGAATTCTATTTCAGTTTACTTTTATTGTTACATTATTTGTTTTATAGTTATGTTGTTTACAGTTCTACCAATCTTTTACTTCAATGTCATAGAACAGCATGCACATATTGGATTACTGTCAAATTTTAGAAATCGAAATAAGACTGTATGCCAGACTCTGAATTTTCCGAATAGGCCCAATTCTCAGGATCAAGAATATTTTGTATGTGCTCTTTCGTTACAAAAATAGAGGCCTAGCTATTGCTTTTTCTTTATGGAAAGTAGGAAATAAACTGCATTTCTCGATAATTGAGCTAAAACATATCTTAGCTTCTCTTAGCTAATTTGTAAACAGCGGTAAATAAACTACGTTTCTTGATAGTTCAGTTATTTTAATTACATTTTGAAATAATATGAAGAATTAACCTACACCAAATCATATTAAAACGGATGTGGTTTGATAATCTTGTAGCTTTCAATGTCATGACAACCAAGCTAGAATGAAAGAAAGAAGTTTTCATATTTCATATTGCTGATTCTTTTAAATGTTGTGAATAACAGTCATTTCAAACTTCAAATAGCCTTCATTGCAATATATATGATAGAATTTTTAGAAAAACTAACGTTTATTTCTAATAAATCCAATTTTTGTTTGTGTTTTGCTATATTTAAAAAGTATGCCAACTAGCCCCATAATATCAGCAAACCAGTCCCTTACTAGGAGTTGGTTGGCATACTCCGTTTTAAAAGAAGGAAAAATTTATTTCTCGAAAACTGTAAGCAACAAAACAAAAACAAAAATTGAATTTATTAGAGGAAACATTGGTCTGTCCGTACACATCCATTACATTGCAATACAGTGCACCATCTGCTCATAAAAATAAATAAATAAATAAATAAATAAATAAATAAAAATAAAAATAAAAAAATAAAGAATGAAAAGTTCGCTAACCAGCCCCGGTCTCCCCTATTGCAAAGAAAGTTACAATTGACTGTTATTCCCTTCAATTTACTCCCCTCCCCTATCTATACACCGCTGTATACGTGCCTTCCATTGTTCAAAGCAATGCTGTAGGTAATCAGATGTCACTCTGTTCAACAACTCTGCCGTTTCTCGTTTCACCTCTTCCACAAACTGAAAATGTGTTCCCTTGAATACACTTTTGACTTTTGGGAATAGATAAAAGTCACAGGGAGTCAGGTCTGGGGAGTACGGAGGATGGTCGAGCACAGGAATTCACGTGGCTACTAAAAACTGCTTCACAGAAAGGGCATTATGGGCAGGCGTATTGTCTTGGTGGAGGATCCATGCATCGTTCTTCCACAAATCCGGTCTCTTCTTCCTTATTCTTTCCCTCAGCTTGATTAGGACTTCTTTGTAGTAGGTCTGATTCACCGTTTGACCCTGAGGTACCCATTCAGTCATGATGATATCCCTGATATCGAATAAAACGATGAGCATTACTTTCACTTTCGATTTGCTCATTCGTGATTTTTTCATTCTTGGCGTTGTGGGAGTTTTCCAGTGCATGGATTGACGCTTAGTCTCAGAGTCATACTGAAAAATGCAAGTTTCATGACTTGTGATGACACGTGTTAGCAAGTTTGGTTCTGTTTTGTATCGTTCCATGACGTCAGAGCAAATGGTCTTTCGAATGTCTTTTTGTTCCTGACAGAGGTTTTTCGGGACAATTTTTGCACAAACTTTTGTCATGTTTAAGATGTCATGCAAAATTTGTCTTACTGTCTCTTTGTTAATGTTCGTCATGTCTGCGATCATCCGAATGCTCAGACGTCTGTCTTTCCGCACAAGTTCATTATTTTTTTAAAACATTTTCGTCCGTTCTTGAACTCAAACGGCGGCCGGGTCGTTCATCATTTTCAACATCCTCCCTACCTTCTCAAAATAGTTTGTGCCATTCGAAAACTCGCGTATGTGACATAGCATTATCAACATACACCTCTTTTAACATTGCACAACATTCCGTCGGTGCTTTTTCTTAATTTCACCAGAAATTTGATGTTAATGCGCTGCTCAACTTTATTGTTCACTACTGTTCACTGATTCCGGCACTACTAAAGAACACTGTCCTCTTCATGGAAGCCTGCAAAGAAAAGGAAAAGCTTTCAAAATCATGAAACACACAGTTTCTGCTGATTAAGGTTCAAGATCAACAACACATGATTAGCTACCTCCCCCCACCACGATTCTGCGCGACAGGGGCTTGGTAGTCTCGTTATTTAATTGCCACATCTGGTATACCCTACAGGCTAAAGAAGACGGTTGATAAACAAATAAAGCAAATGATTATGAAAGATTTAGTGAAATGATAATGTTGGAGGAAAACGAAAACTATAGAAAAGATAAATAACATCTTATCCGTTACAAGAAAAAAATAAAGAAACCACGATTACTTTTCAAGTTGTTGCTAAGAAAAACTGCTACAATCCTAATATTTTAATTAAATAAAAACAAAGCTTTTTAAAAATACAATTCTTGCTTTCGATGACCTCACAGAGGCCTATCAAAGGAGACTACAAGCTGTCCTTCAAATGCACCAGCAAGTTAAGGTAACAAAAGCTGGGCTATGGCTATGTAGTGAACTAGGACAAGACCTTTTTCGTTTTGTTTTGTGGTGTTTATAACATTAATAGGGTAAACAATTATTACAACAAGCTATATGAAAGCATTAAAGCAAGCTATGGTGGCAAGCTTCACGGAGTCTTTGATCGAAATCAAAATAACTTTCACTTAGGTTCAAGTCTATAGAGTAGTAGAGAGTATTTTTTGCTTCGGTAAAGGTCCTAAGTTTAAAAGGTAGATAATATAATTAAATCAGATTGGCAACCCTGATATGAGGGGAGACAGGACGGAGGGAGGGGAGAATGTCAAGAGACAGGGTTGCCAAATTATTTTCCGCTTAGGGTTCAAAATACCTTGAGCAGGCCATCATAAAAAGTCATTATTATATAAGAAAGTATTGTTATACTGAGGCATTGCGCTCATGTGCTTAAAGAGGGAAATATGTCAACAGCTTAATGCGAGTTTACTTTCAAACACAATAAGCAATAATGATATCGATAATAACGAAGTACTAAGATCTGTAGGACAGTATAGTAGCAGTAGTCGTATTAAAACTATACAAAGTAATGGAAAAAATGTCTATTGGACATGTAAATACCTTGTGAATTTAATAGATATAAAGGAAATATTACATCAATAACTTCAGTCGATGAAGAACCCTTCATTATTGATAAAAAATTAATACAAAGGGGAAATCAATTCCAGGTCTCTTAAACACCTATTGACTGTTACCTGGTCAATATATTTTAGCATATTCCTCTCACTTGAGGTCAACCGCTCAGAACAGCAAATTTACGTATGAAGTATATAATTTGCTCTTACTGACCAACTAATAGGACTGCTTATAGCTTAGCTGAACAACCGGCACTAATTCGAATGACCCCTACCATAGTTCTCCACTCTGCAGTGGTCAATTTAATTCCATTTTCTAAAGAATTCCTCGCCCTGAATCAGGAAAACATCAACATTCAGAAATACGTTCTGGCCAATTATTCAAATTATCCCTTCTCTAAATGTGGCTAATGCGTATGAGCGCGCATTATCCCCTAAAGTCGTTCCGTGACTCTAACCAGACGATCGTTTCCTCAAAGTCGTTGCTATATAAAGAAAAGTCTATTAGTATAATTAATGGAACTAGTACACTGAAACAGCAAACTTCAAGTAGTAGATTACGCATCCATCCCACCTTGATTTCCTTGCATGTTGCTAACTACATATAACTTTTTACATCTAAGTTAACAGTATCTGATACTTGACGATCACAATAGCACTTTACATATCTATTTCGTATTTTACGTATGGATATTTCGCATTATGATATTGAAGTGTACTTATAGCATTCCCTGTAGCCTAGGTTCCTGGAAATCTTTTCATAATGAATGTTGCAGGTGACCCTTTGCACTATTAATCTGCTCCAGATCAACTAGTAGTCTCATTTCATAAAGGAGCTGAAATGAAAAAAAAGTAAACGTAAATAAATGTTAGTTTAAAAATTTCATTACGTATAAATTATGCTACTCAAGAAGTCAGTAAATTTTATTATTGTATGTAGACAGCTCAGCACTTACCTAATTAAGAAAATTGGTCTAGAATCGTAAATTTAAACTGTGCAATGCTAACTTTATTCACCAACAAAACGATATATATATATATATATATATACAGTGGCGGATCCAGGATTTGATCAAGGGAGGGGCTAAACCATAATTTGCCGTTTTATCCAGTGTAAAGCTGAATTGAAGCCCATTTTATCCAGTGTAAACCTGAGCGTCAAGGGGGGGGCTATAGCCCCGTAGCCCCCCCCTTAGATCCGCCCTTGTATATATATATATATATATATATATATATATATATATATATATATAACTCGTTAAATCGTAACTAAGCAAAATGCATTTGCATGGCAAATCACGTGATAAGTATGAGCTTGGAAAAGTACCATTCCAAATTACACAAACTCACTAGCCCAGCGTTTCCCAACCGGTGTGCCGCGGCACACTGGTGTGCCGCGAATGGGCCGCTGGTGTGCCGCGAGGAAATCGAGGTGGTAGTCTCGTAGTCGTGTATTGTCAAAATGTTATGCACTTAAAGAACAACTTCTATTTCTGTCAGAAGAAAGTGAATATGCCGATTTCCTTAGCGATGATTCTTGGTGCAATAAAATTACTTTTCTTACTGACATATCTTATTGAATGCGCTGAACAAAAGTATTCAGGAAAAAAAAAAACGAAAATATCCTAACCTTAAGTGACAAAATTTGCTTATTTAAGGAGAAACTCTTACTTTGAGAGGACAGAATTAAAAAACAAAACAAATGTGACATTTGAGATTACAAAGTGCTTTAAAATTGGCACAAACCTCTCAACGCTCATTTCGGACACATTGTCTTTGTTGTGTACCAAAGTTGAGAAGTATTTTCCTACGCTTCAGCTTAATTCATTTGACTGGGTGAGGGACTCCTTTGTGCCTTCTGTCCTACAGTCAGCAGATTAAATGTACAGGAAAAAAGTTAATTGGTCGATTTGAGGAATGGCCGAGGTTTGAAACTCCAGCACTCGCAACAAGAGATGGCATCATTCTAGATTTCTCTCCGGAGAGAATATCAAGCTATTCCTACAAAGTTCTTATTTCCTTCTCTACATCCTACTTAAGTGAAGCAGGATTTTCTGCAATGAAGAAAATCAAGTGTAAGAACGGGTCACAACTGTTAACTCCGAAACACGAAATGAGTGTGTTTAACAACTATCCGTCCACAATTGAAGAAGACTATGAAAGAACATCAAGCTCAAGTTTAACATTAATTTTGCTTCCTGAACCAACTTGTTTTATTTATTTTTGAAAAACTGTAATCTTCATATATTATCATTAAACAATTGCAACCATCAATAGATAGTATTCAAAAATTTTACATTACCAATATTATTGAACAATTCTAACATTCATATAATATTTAAAAATTGTAACGTATATTAACTATGTTTATAAATTTGAAAAAAGTTTTTGTTATCATAGTTATGACCATTATTGCTATTTTATTGTTGCAGAATATTTCGTAATTTGAAATCAGTAGCGTAACTAAAGGCTTGGGGGCCACCCTGCAGACAGCGTGCAGAGCGGCCCCTTCTCTACGTCCCACTTCACGAGTTGGGGTCCCCTGATGGCTTGGGCCCCCCGCAATGCGGGGTCTGTGGGGCCCTTATTTACGCCCCTGCTTGAAATGTTAAAATATTTCATTCCTTTCGGTAAAGCAAACATGTAAACAAATTACGTACATTTGTGTTTTAAAAGTACAAGATATTTATTTGTTCGTTCGTTATTTAATGATCTTCCTTCTTAGTGAAAGGTAGAATACAGTTTTCGAAAAAGAAAGTGTATTTTTAAAAAGCTGAGTCCTATATTTCATTGCAATTGTGTTCTATTTTTAAATTAGAATGAAAAATAAGCATAATGATTTACCACTGAGAGGCAAACTAGTGACCGAGCTTTCTTCCCTGTGAGATCAGTAATCACAGAGAAAAAATACTAGGGTATTTTATGTTTACATAATAATAATAATAATAATAATAATAATAATAATAATAATAATAATAATAATAATAATAATAATAATAATTATAATAATAATAATATCTATGAGTGTGCCGCGAGAATTGAAGTTACACCCGTAGTGTGCCGCAAGTTGAAAAAGGTTGGGAAACGCTGCACTAGCCAAATCATTAAGATCTGCTATGTCCACGTTTGGGTTGCAGGACACCAGAAACGTGGTTTGACATGGGTCTTGGATGCAATTAACTCTTACTAGATGGCTTGATGCATGACACCCCAGCAGAGCCGTAGCTAGGAGGGGCGAGCGAGTCACTTGGGCGCCAGCAAGAGGGCGCCAAACGTGCAAAAGAAAGGAAAAGTACTGTTGGAAATAAGTAATTATGCGTCGCCCCGATAAGATATTGGCCCCCTATTAAATCAATGTTGTTGTCGGTTTGCAAAGAAATAGATTTGGTAAAACTTCTCGTGCTCGCGTCGCTCGAAAACCAAAAGTTTCAATAAGACTCATAACAAATTTTTACTTAAATGAAGTTCTGATATGATTTATTAATGACGATGTGATATACAAGATGCCAAGTAATCACTTATAGTGTACACATCAGTGTTTTCAAAATCAGAAACTGTCAAAATTAAATACGTGTTCGGCGTTTTGATGGTGATGAGTTTGCTTAGTTAACCATGCTCTTCAGCACAATCTGATTAATCACGACGGTAAGAATGAAGGTAAGAAAATGAAAGAGTGAAGAGACACGCAAGCATACGCAAGCTGCTGTTTGCGCGGGAATATTAAAAATAAAGGGAAACTAGGTGAATAATAACATTTTGCGAACTTGAAGGAGTTGTACAATAGGGGCGTAAGGGGTAAGAGCTTAACCCAACGAATTTCATCTTTTTAATTGACTGATCATTACCAGCGATTTTTTAAAATTCATTGACATATGAAATGCTTCCAATTCGAAGGAATTTATTGGGATCATTTCTCCACCAACTACTTGTAGTACAAAATACATACATTATATATATCTCTCTATATATATAACTATATATTTATATCTATGTCTATCTATCTATCTATCTATCTATCTATCTATCTATATTAAGAAATTAAGTAATTACTGTAATTTCAAACGTATGCAGTAGCCAAACTATATTTTAGATTTTAAATACAAACATTAAATTTGTTTCATATTGAGAACTTGCAAAAAATGCTTCTTCTGAATTTCCGTTACATTTCACAAAATATTTTTACAGTAAAAAATCAAAATTAAACTCCTATTTGTGTGATCACATACAGGATAAAATTATTACAAAAGTTTACAATTAGTACTGAAAATTATTGCTGTCACCTATTTCGAACATTAAAGAAACATAGTTTCTAATGTATTGAAATTTCATTTCTTGTCGATAGTATGCAATGTTGTAAATAGTTCCAAATTTCCAAAACTGTTCTCCAAATGGACCTGTATACAATCAAAGGTAGTTTTCTCAAGTTTAACAGAAAGTCCAAAATAACCCTTTTGAAAACAGTTCTTATTTGTAAAAGTATACATAATGTTTGCTTTTGACTGTTGCAATGGTTTGTCCAAGAAGCTTGATAAAAATTCAGCGTTAGCATAACAACAAAAGCTGCTTCTCTTATATGAAAAAAAGCTTGGTATGGTGATTGTAGGGCGGGGTTGCGCCGAATTCTACTTCGCCCTAATCTCTAGCTACGGCTCTGTACGTCACAACGGCACACAAAATGCACTTAATTCTTGTATATTTTTCGGAGGGTAGTGATGAGCCCAGATCTGACATTTAATGACATCCCAAAGGTATCCTATTCAACTTGGTTAAGATCGAAATGAGATTGAGAGAACATTGGAGCAATTGAAATCCATCACTGTGTTCCTTGAGCCACTGCAAACAACGTTAGCCTTGTGACAAGGCTCGTTGTTCTGCTGTAGTTTCAAATTTTGTCATCGCAAAGATTACAAAGATATTATGCCAGCTGGAAATATGAAGAAGTATAAATGATAAATATTGACTTTCCGATAGCTAGGAGCCGACATGATTGTTTCATGTACAAAATTTCTTATATATGCTGCAGTTGATAATTCAACAAGAACTTTGGATATAATGTTGGGCTTACTAAATAGGCCTAACTACATATAAACATTCTCTTATATAAAAATCAATTCTGCAAATAAATCATTAACCAAAATGTACCACTGGACACGTACTTTAATGCCAAATATGATGTTCACTGAAAATGACATCAATATAAACTCATATATATAATTTACTAATATAAACGGATACTTAATATACTCCTGTAAAGGACATATAAACCAAGGATGTTATAAATAGAGGATCTGTCCATATGTATCTTTATCCTATTAAATCGATGAAGCCAAAAAACACCTAGCATAGACACGTCTGATTGGCTACTTTAGTTTCCGCCATCGTCTGATTGGCTACTTTCGTTTCTGCCATGATTGTTGGCTCAAAACATTGCGATCCTATTGGGTGGAGCGGGCAGAGTAGGGGTGGTGAAACTGTGACGTATGGCTTCAAGATTTTGTTGTAAGGGCAGATCTTCTATTTTATAAGATCCTTGATATAAACGAACATAAAAAAGCACAGTGAATACAATTCTTTTTTCTTTTAATATGTTTACATATTGCCATTACTAACGCACTTAACACTTCTTGCCAATCTCCCAACAATGCTGTTCCTCAGATGTATACATGAATGACCATGTGAAAGTTCCCCAAGTCATAATAGAACCTGCGCCGACCTGACGTTTTCCTACTATGCACGTCTACAGAGATGAAATGCTATATAAATTAAAAATACTACAGTAGACTATCGACCAGCCAGCTTCCGCACTGCCGCCCTAATTCCAAATAAATAAATAAATAAAATAATCCGTAATAAAATTAGGAACGTTTTTGAACTATCTACTCGTCTTCCAACCCTTTCATAAGAATATGACTTTGACTAGAAGATGCGATCATCTATTTAGGACTGTTAGTTAGGACTGTTAGCTATTTAGGTAAGTTTCATCTACCTATAGTTAAGCCTACACTTTCATATTTCTACCAAGTTAGTCTTCCTTAAGCTTACATTTTCATATTTCATATGTCATTCATATCACTTTGGTTTTCAGTTTTATATGAACGAATCTGATATGCTAAACATCATTTCAGTTTTGTTCTCGAAATGATAGGTTTCGTCTTTGTAAAATAAATCGACGAGTCAAAATGTATTTCGGTTCTTTTCCCGTATCACAGGAATTACGGTTTTCGGTTTTGTGAACAGAGCAGATATGGTGTGTATTTTGGTAATCTTCCCGATTTACACCAACTTAAAGTGTTTGTTTTGATTTCGTAATCCAAACATTTTCAGTTACCGTCATCAATCCAAATGTGAATCTCCTTTCCCCCTTTAAGATGCGTATTTCAATCAAAGTGAAAATATGAAAACGCAGGTACATTCAAGTGTTAATTATGTTATTTAAAAGTTCATTTTAAATGGTTCAATCATTTTCTTATTTTAGCCATTTTATGGATACAAAATATGGAAATTAAAATATAAAAATTGTCTCCTTCTTCTCCTCTGAAGTTTTGAAAATCCTGGGACACGTGTAATTTATTACGAAGTAAAGAATTAATATATCAAGTTTCATTTCCCTGACAAGAACGGTTCATGAGATAGTATATTTGTATCACACATTTTAAAACTCCTTCCTCGTAGGATATACATTCTCAAAAAGTGGCATCAGCACAAGCCAAGTGCTATGTTTAAAAATTAATTGAGATTGTCGAACCGTTTTTTACCATGGTGATGAGACAACCTCGATTTGCACGTGGAGAGAAAAGTTGATCCCTTTCCTTCCTTAAAACCACAATTTTAGAAATTACTATATCACGTGTTGAATTGCTTTTAATGAGGAGTTTATATACCTAGTTTTATTTCCCTAATTTGAGGATTTTCTGAGATATTTGGTTTGTCTGTTAAATGTTGAGCCACCTTCAGAACACATATTTGAATCAAAATAACATGATAAAAGGTCAGTTCGTATTAGATGCGAATTATATTCAAAAAATCCTTTTAAAAGGGTCAGCCGTTTTTTTGTAATGACGCCATAAATAACGTTGGTTCTATGAATGCATAAGATGTTTATAGTGAAATGTATTCTCTCACAACCAATAAGAGATGCTAACATTATTATGCCACCCAATGAAGTGAAATGAAATCCTTCAGGTTCATGTCCTACGGTTATGTCGTGTAAGTCAAAGGAGATGTTCATGACGAGAATAAATGAAATGGAGGAATGAAGAAAGTGGGAGAAAACGGGAGAACCCCAAGAAAACTCATACACACGATGTTTGCCCAGCACAAACCACACTTGGCTTTAGCTGGAATCGAACCAGAGATACCACACAAAAGAGATGAACGATCTACCTCTACTGAACGCTCTGATCTACAACAGCTCATTGTATTACTTCAAGTAAGATAGGAAAGGGTAATGAAATATGGATTAATTACATTTGGTGTTTCAATATCCCTTTCTGTTGTCTCCAATGGTTATATCTTCTTTAACTGTTTTGGTACTCTCTGACCTTTCTCAACTGCTAGAATTTCATGTTCTATTACTCTCCTACTCTATCTATCTGTCGCTTTTATTCTCTTAGGTAGGAAGAAGTGTTGTTGATTGAAAAGAAAGGAAGGGTTCTGTTTCATACATGATTAGAAGGATGTAATTGTATACAGGGATAGAAGCCAGATATTTATTTGTTTCTAACAATCCCCCAAATCTACTGTTCTTGCCTTCAAATTTATCTTTCTCCCTCCAAGTCTACTTTTATACTCCTCAGATGCATCTTTCTCTTCTGAAAATTTATCATTCTGGCTTTCAGTTTATATCTTCTGAATGAAAAATTGTCACCCCGATAGAAGTAATTGGTATAAAATAGCTTTTTCGACCTCTGATTCACGGGAAGGAGCATGGTGGGTTCACAAGTGTTCCTGAGAGTTTCTAAAAGTATTCGATATCTCTGAAGCCCTCAAGTTAGACAACCCAAAATACAAGGTGTACCAGAAGCAGTGACTCACCTTTTGGGTGATCAGTACATTTTTATTATAAACAGGAATGACATGAGGCAAAATTGTAGGTACAGACAAATGACGTAAAAATCAAGTGGCTTACAGTATATAATCCCTATTCTCCATTTGGAGATCCACCTGGCGGACATTAACATCGATACATGCCTGCATCCGGAGACGCACATTACTACAGTCATCTCGGTACATCTGAACGGGAATGTTGTTGAATTCCTCGGTGATTCGCGCCATTATTTGGATTCTCAGGACCTTAGTACACACAGTTGTGACGGTTCACTGACCCTGACAATAGAACTTTGCCTCGTCCATCCAGGCCATGTGGTTCTCGAAGCCGGAATTTTCTTCCACCGTCTTCAGGTACCACTCAGCAAACTCGATACGGCAATCGGGAACACCCTCATTGAATGCGTGCAGCAGGCAAGGATGATACGGGCATAGTTTCAGATACTTGAGAACCCTGGTAACAAATGACTGAGATATTCAGGGGCAACCGTCGAATCGATTTCGTCTTCTGTGTTGTCCTTGCAAGTTCCGCCTGTATCCGAGCCGCATTTGCGGGATTGTTGACAGATTTAGGCCTACCCGGCCTCTTGGCGTCCATTAAACTACCAGTGGTATCGAAGGCTTTGTTCACCCTTGTTATTGTCTTCCGCTGTGCCGCAGGATCACCGTACTGCTGCTTCATTCGTTGCTGGACTTCCGTAACGTTGTGTGTTTCGGAAAATAGGCGAACGCATTGGACACGTTTCTCAAGGTTCAGACAAGCCGCAATCTCGTATTGTTGCAAACTGAAAAACAAGGAAAATTACCATTACACAACAACACAAACCAAAGAAGAAACAAACAACGACACGAATCATAGAGCCTAATCTATCGCACCTAACAACAAATGAGTCACTACTTCTGGCACATCCTGTACTCTAACGTGTTGCAGGTTGTGCAGTCCATGTAAAGAACGGATACTTTCTAGTATGTATGTACTAAATTTAAAATTGAACAGACCCTAAACTAAAGTATATTTTCCAGATTATGGAGTTAGACTAAAAGGTATTGCTCTCATTTAGGATCGTGTCTTATTATCTGCCAATTATATTTATATCCCCCAAATATTCAATTTTCGACAATTATGCTTATTAAGAAAAATTGTATAGAATAAAGGTGTAGACAATTGTTCTAATAGCATTGCAATGATCAGTTTTAATTTATAACTACTTAGAAAAGCATTGAAATGGATGCTTGATCTGATATCTGACTGACTGGCTGTATTTCATTGTAAAATATACTTCTTCTACGCTGCAAAAAAACACAGAAACTACTCTTAGATGCATTAGGACACTGTACACATTACTGACATTCTTTGAACACCTCCAGAAGACACATATTCACCCCTTGTAGATAATGTTGTCCAAGTATGTCCTACATGTATGTACAAAATGTGCAAAATGTCTGTCATTACTTTACCGAGAAGAAGTGTTTTAAATATGTCATACTAGATCCTGTTTTCGGAGAATGAACGCTTTTGGACAGAAGGAGCGCACTTTATAAACACACACTTGATATGTTTCCTCCTCAACATCTGTATTAAAAATGTTTAAATGCTGTTTTATACCTTATGGTGTACTTCTCATTTCATGGCTCCACGGTTGACTACTTCTCAAATATTTGACGACAAAATGTTGATTATTACAAAACAAGACTTCTGCTATTGTAGGTAAAACTAAAATATCCTACAATATAGGAAAATTTACTTTTTTTATTAGTATATAAGTGGCTAATATGAAGGATTTACACATTCGTTTATTGTTGTACTTGAATAGGCATAGGTTACTGCTTGATTAGAAGTTAAATTTTCGCTTCCTCCTTTGTTTTGTCTATTTGTACTTTCAAATCCTTGAATGTTTTCTCATGGTTAGCGTTTGGTTCGGTTTTCGTTTCCCGAAGTTCTTGTGGTTGTGTTCTCACGGTGTAGTTCTCCCTTGATCTACTGATCTCCTGCTACGAAAGAAACTTTATAACGTTTGCAACAAAAAAAAAATCACAAATTTATGAGAAGCTTTGATGCTCAGAAACACGTTGTTTGCCTTCTTTCACAGAATCCTTGCTTTAACAAATAATTATTTTCTCGTTTTCCAGACTTCATGTAATTCCAATGGTTTATGTTTGTTTCCAAAATAACAAAGAAGAGAACCTAAATATATAAGGGAGGAAATGGAACTTACTTTTAGGAAACTGAATATAATATCAAGAAACAATTTCTCTGAATTTATTAACGTACACTGGGGTCCGTCGAAAAATGTATACATTCTTTAAAGTGACATAGAAAATCTACTTTCAAACTTACAAGATTATATTTCTAGAGAAAGGAAATGATATGTTTCCTCCATAGGAGGCGGCATATTCGTCAGTCTAGCTGCGGAACCGTTAGTGGCAAGTAGACTACAGACTACAGTGGCAAGTACACATACGATAATTTAAGCCTTAATGCTAAATACAATAATGCTCTTGTGATAATAGGTCAATATACGATAGGATCTAATTTTAGAACGTATATATTTTTGATTTTACAGTTTTTCAATGTGCAAATAAATTGTAGATGTAAATTAAACAATTGTAAAATACACACACTTAGGTTTTTAATAGTCATTCCCATTAAATTAAATCTATAATGATGTGAGAATTGGCTAATGGCAACAATGGATTCATTCTTCCCGTTTACAAGAGGGTAAAAATATTATTGTTGTAGAGAGAAGTTTTAATAAGAGTTTTTAAAATGGAAACAATAGTGACGCTGATTTGGAGTTCGAAGCTGAAGATTAGTATATCAGTTTATTATATATATCATCGCGATTGTCAGTAGTATTTTACTTGCTGCTACAAGTGTCATTTGCATAACGAACGTAAGATTTTTTTTGTAATATACGATCATTTTAAAGACGAAAATCGATTATTTTGTTCTCTGAGGTTGGGACTTTGGTGACAAGAGAGCAACATCAAGATGGTAGAACATTTGAGCTTTCGAGAAAGGAAACAAGTTATTAAGTGACACTGGAAGTTTAAGAATATTTGCTGCGGTTGACAGACAGTGGAGACGTGAGTATGGAACTGATCTATCTTCAAAGTTAACAAGTACATGTCTACGCACTGTTGCTACAGTCCTATCTCTGGAGTGGGCTGGAAAATAGTACCAAATTGAAACAAAAAGGGCTGAATTCATTATTTTATACCAGTGACCCTATACAGGGGCGGATCCAGGACCGACTTCTGGGAGGGGGACGGTGGGTTGTCATAATGCTACTTTTAAGGGCTCCAAATTTTGGGATGGGTTTTATTTATTTATATAAAATTTAAAAAATCCTCTTCTGGGGGGACAATCGCCCCGATCCCCCCTGGATCCGCTCCTGACCCTATAACACGAAACTAAAAGAGGTTAAGTTCTAGAACACTCCCACCCCCCTCTTCCAAGAGAGCAAATGAAAAAAGTGCTCTTTTTAAAAATTATTTTTTAAAAAACATCTAAATAGGAGAAACCCGAACAACCTTGGAAGTAGATGAAACTTTTCTCGCACATAGGAAGTATAACAGAGGCCGCAAATTAAAAGGGAAAACAGTTATCATCCTCGGTACGTATTGTAACGAAACAAAACGCTCCTCTATTTCAAAGTGACCAATAAACCAAAAAAGTATTATGGCCATATATGAAAAAATATAAAACTAGGAACAAATCAATCATCTCCGAGTTCGTGTGTAAACAGTATTTTATATTAAAATATTAAAATATAAATTACACTGGGCGGCAAAATGAAACTTTTTTCGCTCCCATGAACGAAAATAGGTGATTCCTATAGGTTTCGAGCTCCTGAGTTCGAATCCCTAACCCGTTTTTCTCCAGGACGTACAGTTTTCAGGGAGGAGGGGTGTTTCAATATCTGCCCAAAGATGCTATTCTCCACCCATAATAATTTGCAGATATATAAATATGAAGATAAATTATGCAGATAAAATTGCATAAAAAGTTAAAGTTTAACACTTACGTGACACTTGGATCACATTCCAACAGAAGTCTGCCAACATATTCACACTCCATTTAGCGCCTCTCCATGCTAGATATTTGCTGGTAAAACATTTCCCCGTGTTCGTCAGAGACCTCCCCCAAGCTGTACATTTCAGGGAAGAAGTCCAGGTGGCAATGCAGGAAGTGTAACTCTAGGGACATATTACATCCCATGTTACAAAATGAAATAATAACCTGCCCACAATATCTTTGTAATCAGGTGATTTATGATTTCCTAGAAAGCTACTGCACACTTCTCGAACGACCTCCCAAGCCTCACTCTCCACTTCATTAAGCTTAGAAGAAAATGTTACGTCTCCTTTAAAACGTCTCTGATTTGAGGTTTCGTAAAAACACCTTCTTTCACATTGGCCTCGCTGAATGTTGGGAATAGTTTTCTGAGATGATTAAATGCTTCGCCATTCCGGTTCAGGGCCTTGACGGAGACCTTCATGAGCCCTAATTTGATATGAAGAGGTGGTAAGAATATTTTCTCTGGATCCACAAGACGTTCATTAGCACGTTCATCTCCCCTGGAACCAGTTGCTTCCTTGGCGGCCATTTTGTGATGGTGTACTGATCTTTGGCTCGATTATCCCAATGACACAAGAAGTAGAAGTGCTTTGTGTAACCTCCTTGTAAGCCGGTGAGGATGGTAATAACCTTAAGGTCAGCGCATACAGACCACTGGAACTGTTCGTACTTTATTTTCTGCAATAGGTTTCGCATGTTCTCGTATGTTTCTTTTATATGTACAGCATGAGCAATAGGGATGGCTGGCTTTTATTGCCATTGTGTAGTTACACTGCCTTGAGACTTATCCCAGAGGAATCTACGAATAGCCTTTAATCTTCAGTGTTGTAGTTCAACTTCAGTTGTCCCATAAGCGATGGAATGTCACTGCAATACACCAAATCACCATCCTTTGTAAAATTAGGAACTAGGCTCATTTTTCTTTTCCTATACATCGATATATTCACATCTTGGTTTAGTAGATTCCATTGTTGAAGTCGTGATGCACGCAACAGGGCCTTAGACTTGAGAAGGTTTAAGTCTCTGATCAGATCATTCAGCTCTTCCTGACTTATCACATGTGGTTCATTAGTGTCAAGCACTGGAGCGTAATTTGGATCTGACTGTGTACTCAAAGATTGTGCAACATCCTCACAAGCAGCTGTTTCTTCATCGGATGAAACACTGCACAGGGTGTATGAGTCTGGTAGTATGGGTACAGGCAGACAACATCATGTTTCACAGATCTCCTCGCGGAATCCAAGTTAGGACTGTATTTTATGCTTCATGTTTTTTTTGAGAAACCTTTTATATTAGTCAGGCAGAAGTAACAGTCTGAAACATGATCACGGGGCTCGCGCTTAACCATAGATAGGGCAAACGGCATCGATTTATGTGTACCTTTCAATCATCCTGTGAGAGTACCCGCACACGAGTTACAACTTTGTTTCGGAGCCCAAACGCGATCCTGGTCGCCGATTTTACACCCGAAGTACAGATGGTAGGCTGTCTTCAGGAACGGTGACAATGGCCTACTTTGTCCCTTGAAAATCACTTCCCCACATATGCAGCAGAATGAATCTGTCCAATTGTTGCAAGTTCTCAGCATGTTCGTTTAACTCAAACGCCAATATTTCACGCAGAAATATTTTTCACCCACGGTATACATAGACACAGCGTAACACCACCTTCTAACACGAAGATCAACTCGAAACTGAAATATTTGTTTCACGCGGCAACGTGGTGTATGTTTTGGCGCCTTTTTTCGACAACCTGTCTGTCTCTAGACAAAAGGGAGCCGACGAATGATCGCAAGTTGATTACGAAATCTTTCTCCGTCAATAACGCCTAGGTTTTAGTGTATGCAATGTGAAAAAAAAATCTGTGCAAACCAAGGGGAGGAGGTACGTTTCCGGGAAGTCGTGAGCTACAGACTGGGATATAGCCTGGTAACAGTTCTTGGATTAAGATAGAAATTCAGAATTATGCACTCCAAACACGGAAAACACATATTAAATACGAAAAATAAGATTTTTCTGTCAATTATGAAAACAGCACCCCGCCCAAAAAAAAAAAAAAAAACCTTACGTGCTGAAACTTTCTCGATGAGATATTCGTAATCGGCTTCTCGAAATCTATGCGGTACACCCTTTCACCCTCGTGGAAGGATTTTCATGCCGACCACTGTTATTGCACCTTATTCTCGCTTATTTCATGACCAAAAAAGGATAATAGACTGTAAGAAGATTATAAGGTAAGTTAACTGACATTTGTAAAAAATGTAAAACCGGTCCAGGGTCCTAGAACCTTCCATGAAAGACATCAAAAGAAAGAGATGTAGGGAAAGTCTTACTGACATTTTTGAAAATGTGACATGTATTTGTTAAATGGTGCTGAATTGGGTAGAATTGTACCAACTTTTTCACAAAAGGGGCTGAAAATGCCAGCGTGGTACCAACGGGCCGACGAATGACAAAAAGGGCTGAATTTGGTACAATTGTACCAAGTGTGGCAACAGTGTGTCTACGAGAGAAATTCGAGGTTCATGGAATAGTACAGTGCGTCCCACTAGCTTTCGAACCCGAAAAATGTTATAATTTCCGGACAAATATACATAGGAAAATGAAATTCACAATACACGTATCTTGTTTCATACTGAATACATTACCGTCACAGCAGGCGCTGAAAGTGTCCTCCCTGGACGTCAAGACATATTTGTACATGGCGTTCCATATTGTGAAAAGTCCGATGTAGAGTCTCCGGTGTTATCTCATGAATCGCATTCTCAATGTTGTTTCGCAAATCTTGCAGTGATTGTGGGTTGTTTCTGTAGACACAACCTTTAAGAAAACCCCATAAGAAGAAATCCGGTGGTGTCAAATCCGGGGATCTGGCAGCCAAAATCCTTTTGGGGCTAAGCCTGTCACCAAAAATGGACTCAATTTCTGCCATGGCTACGTTGGAAGTATGGCATGTTGCTCCGTCTAGTTGGAAATAACCGCGATGCAGTTCTTGATCGTCCAGCTGATTCACAAATTCACTGAAGATGTATAATAAACTTGTGTGTTTACTGTATCTTCAAAGAAGATGGGTCAAATGATACGCTGTCGGGAAATTGCACACCAAACTCCCACCTTCAAGGGATGAACTGGAATCTCATGGTACACATGCGGATTTTCGGCGGCCCACGCCCGAGTATTCTGCGAGTTCACATAACCGGAGAGATGGAACCAAGCTTCATCTGTGAACCAAGTATAGTCTAAGATTCCTCGATTGTCATGCAACAAAGCTTGCAAGCAACGACAATACATCACGCGCTTTTCCCAATCTGTAGTCTTCAACTCCTGGACGACTGTAACGCGATATGGAAACAGGTTGGCTCTTTTGGCGGCTCTTTGCGTAGTTGACTTTGACATCCCTACCTCTTGTGATAATCGACTCAGGCTCTTCTTAGAGGACTGCAAAAGACGTTGCCGCACATTATGTACTGTCTCCTCGGACATCCGTGGACGCGTGCCTCCATGTCCCGTAAGCAACGTTCCTGTTGTTTCGAACTGGTTCACAAAATGTTGTATTGATGATTTCGATGTTCCTTTACGGCATCCAAATTCACGGCAAAATTCACGTTGAACGGTCTGATACGATCCCCATATCCAATATTTTTTAACAATGAACACACGTTCCTGTACGATGTACAGGACCATCCTCGCGATGCAGCGACTCGAGTCACACTAACGCACGCGCACCACGCCAATCAGCACTTCCCCTGGCGCTACCTATCGTCTTTGTTTTGACGTGTGCGCTTCTGTTCAACCCTTTCTCGTGTTTAGCATGAAACAAGATGCGTGTATTGTGAATTTCATTTTCTTATGTACATTCGTTCGGAAATTATAACGTTTCTTTCGGGTTCGAAAGCTAGTGGGACGCACTGTATATGATGTTCAGAAATGGCAATCAGGACGACTTCGCGCGGCTACAAGTGATGAATCCTCAGTTGCGATGCTGGAACTGATTCTGTCTTCAAGGCAAGGGTCACTGGTAACGATGTATATACATGCTTCGTATACGGAATAAATAGAGGATTGAATAAATTCACGTTGAAAGAGGAAGCGCGCATCCACAAATATTTGTTGAAAGGGGGGTCATTTTAGGAGGATCCAGTACTACAAAACACTATGTCCACGTAGTATTGAACCAGTTATTCTACACCTAAAAAGCCGATAAGTAATTTTTAACTACTGACAACTACGTTCTTTAAAAAAATCGACTGTTTCTACAAGAAAAAAAGAGTAGAGATGAAGTAAGATCAAATTTTTATGATTAATCAGTCAATTTTCGAGTAAAGAAATATAATTTCATTAAGAAACTTACTAAGTGTTTTTGAGGGGGTAAGGATCCGGTGGACTCCGCGTAAGTGCGTCCCTCGTTTATAAGGAATAATGAAACTATTCTTGAAACGCTGAATCGATTTCAAAGACCCGCTTGTAGATATCTCTAACCACTTTTACCGTAATTCCTGTCGATAGAGGGACGAACAAATATATCCGTACTATAGGACCTCGTACGCCTATCCATAACATAGTTTAAAGTCTAATAACTCATTTTAATTAACCAATGTCATAACAACTAACTACAAAACTGACAACTCTGATTCGTCCATATTCATTCAATATGTTTTAATGTTGAAATTACTTTATATTTTCGCTGATATAGAGTGCTAGAGGCTGGTATGATATTTATCAGTTCCAGTGTTTTCATGTCAAAATACAACAGTTTTTAACATCTCTTTTATCCAATATTGAAGGTTGATGAAAGATTCATAAAAAAGATTTTAAGAAGGAAGAAAGGATTTTCCCAGGTTATGAAGAGAGGATTAAATATAGAAGTATGGGAAGAAAAGTCTGGGAAGGGAAGGATGAATAAAGTTCTATGGCTGAGTTGCCTACAAGACAAGATTTCAGACTGTCTTGTCTCTGAAAGATGATAGGAATGTGATGTCTCATCTCAGAATGTGTATGTATATACTTGGAAGAGTTATACCTTGTCGCTTATCTCGTCAAGAAAGTTCTGTCTCGTCTTGTTACGTGGGCAACCCGATCCAAACAAAAACAACCCTTGTTTCCACTAAACATTCCTTAAAAGGATGAAACTATGATCATAAATAACATTTTGAAGTACGTCAATAAAGTTTAAAATGAAGAAGTAAAACAATTTCAGCTATTAAACAGGGTATGAGAGTTTACAAAATTTATTAAAAAAACAGAGAAGTTAAAAGTACAGCAGGAAATATTCAGTCACTAATCATCATCATCATCATCATCATCATAGGTTATACCATTTATTGGAAGGCCATCTAACGCTACTTAGAAGTTTAGCACACCGTGGT
Source organism: Thermobia domestica (assembly GCF_964235325.1). Lineage (NCBI taxonomy): Eukaryota > Metazoa > Arthropoda > Insecta > Zygentoma > Lepismatidae > Thermobia > Thermobia domestica. Next base: position 242,713,963 of record NC_137456.1, on the reverse strand, counting down.
CTTCAACTAATCCCTTCGTCTTCACGTAGGACTTTTCTGTTTTAATACAATTAACCAACTGTAGCCTCCTCTCCATTCCTCTTTTTCCTGCCACTATACCCTCTAGTACGTTCTTCATGATACAGTTCCTTCTCAGCCAACGTTCCAACTCTTTTCTTTTCAATTACGCCTACACCTAAAATAGATTTTTCTCCTCCATTATTCCTAACACCTTCTTATTCCTTTCTGTTCGACTCAGCTAGTTCTCTGCTTTCTTTTCCACATCCACAGTTAGAAAGCCTCTTGTCTTTTCTCATCATTTTGTTTAATGTCCAAATTTCTGCCTCATATAGTACGATATATGAGACGAAGAATTTTATGAGTATCTTTATTCTAAACCTTTCATTCAGGTACTCACAAAATAGACTTTTCTTCCTCCTAAATACTCTTTTTTGTTCTTGTCCTTGCTTTTATTTCACGTTTGCATTACGTGCCATAATTAATGATGTGAAAAAATATATATAAATAAGCAATGTAGTATATAGTCTTAAATATCTCACGTACAATTTACATCAAGTCGTGTAATTATTTAGTATACGAAGCTCATCTTTAGATCTTGTATGTCTAACGTAGAAGGTATGTTGGTGGCAGGATGCGGTTATGTTTAATGGATTTGCGGAAGAGAAAGTTGTTTTCTACCGACAGACGTGAGGGACTGTTGCGAGATTGTCTGAAGTGCATGACTGGATCTACAAGAATTTCGTATTGACCTTGAAAGGAAGGAAATTTTATAAGCTACCTCACTTAGAGAAAATTAAAAATACAGTTAATTTAATACGAAAAAATAATGTTATGTCTGTATGCAGTGGCGTATTTACGATTTTGTTTCGGGAGGGGCTTTGCTAACTTTCGGGGGAGGTTGCCTGGAAATGTGAAAATTCTGCAAGATATTTCATTTGCTTTACTACACTAACTAAGATTTCGGGGGGGGCTTAAGCCCGGAAGCCACCCCCCTAAATACGCCACTGTCTGTATGACTTTTTGCTGCGTAGAAAATGTGCAACATCCACTCAATGTGTACTAGGTACTCACAGAAGTCCCGTCCGATATCCGTATAGTAGAAATACAAACACTCCCTATGTCATTCGTTTCTTGCCCTCCCGGCTAGTTTAGTAACTGAGTTGCATTTTTGGTGTACGGTGTGCAGAGTCCCATTCTCAGTGACATAGCCGTAAAATTTGAATGCATTAAGGATGTTCGGAATCAGCTTTAAATTGTAGGTTCACGTTTTTACACCCTAGATGCTGAAAAGAGACTATAAAAATTTTGTTTTGAAGTAAAATGTAAAACTACAGTAGACTTATAATTATGGGTAGTTAATATTGAAACCGGACGTATATATGTATGTTCCCATTCCAATAGATCAATAACGTCGAGGATGCAACCTCTTCTTGAAATGCTGAATGAATATAAGGAATGCATTTGTCGTTATTTTTTATCATTTCTTTTCTACGGGAATCAGAATTGCTTTACTATATCGTTTCCTTACATACCTGAATCTTAATCTTCGAACTTATATCATCCTTCCTGATATCAATTCGTTCATACACTGGAGCACAACAAAAATGATTTGAGGACTCCTTACAAACCACCCACAGTACTTGCATATTGATAAAACAATATGTTCGTCCTGAGAGTAACTCCACTCTAGATGTAGTTATTATTAGTAACAACCTTTTAACTAAATGTACTGTGGAGATACTAAGCTCAGTAGGCAGTGATCACTTACCTATTCTTCTGACATTCATTCCGTCTAGCACACAGCAAACAGATCTAATTTCCGTTCCGAAAATATAACTTTGCTAAAGCGGATCGTGAGAAATATCCCATATATATATATGAGCAACTAGAATCTACTAACATTTCTATCACATCCTTAGACGACATTGACTCCATCTCTACTCCTTTAAATACTATCATTAGTCACGCTACTGATCATGCACCTTCAAAAAGTGACTTACACCCTAACGGGCTTGCTTACCTTCTTACGCCGACACACTTCGGCGTTCTCAAGATTACTTAGATCACAAAAAAAAAAAAAAAAAAAAACGCATGATCAGCACTTCCTATACTACATTGATAGCTCCAACGTATGATCAAGTATTACAATATTGCTCATAAACGGCTAGATTGGAGAACTTCTTGAAATATATTTCGCCATGAAAACGAACTCTACGAAATTCTGGAATTTATTCAAATAGCACGGCTCACAATATCCCTTTTAGTTAGTGGCACAGTTCCTACCACTGATGCAGAGATAGCAACAGCTTTTTCCACAAATTTTGAGAGCGTTTTCACCCCTCGCTCTACACCATGTTTTAGCCATCCATCTCATAGTCACATTAACAGTCTCGGAAAATCCATCCTAACGTTGTTTACAACTACCATAGAAAATCAACTACATCCAATTGACCCAATCACAGTTCCTATTGCCAGTGACGATATAATCGACTCTCTCAGAAATCGTTGTAATACAGCTCCTGGAGCTGATACTATCACTTGCACTCAACTTCACTAGGAACCAACAGCTTTTCATGATATTCTCGCAATGCTCTAAACGACTATTCTAACTACAGGTTTGTTTCAAACGTTTTGGAAGCTCGCTAAAGTAATAGTATTCCTTAAACCTAAGAAGGATTCTACACTTCTTGAATTTTACCGATCGATTAGTCTTACTAATGTTTTCAGCAAGACTCTAGAATACATCCTGGTAAAGCGCCTCCACTTGTACTTACTCACTCATTCTACTCTACCATCTATGCAAGCTGGCTTTCGACCGTCATTTAACACAGCAGATCGACTTTTTGTCGATATCTAATTAACCATTATAATAAACGTCTGCCTGCCATTTTACTTTCATTGATATTGAGCGTGAATTTGGTACTGTTTGTCATCAGGGGCTTCTCTTCAACTACTCGGCATTTTACCACTAACGTTTGTATGGCTTATCGCCAATTTTCTTCATCACCGCTCAACCTTTATACAAATTAATCAAGCACAGTTGCATCACTTTATCCTGAAAGCAAGAGTTTTGCAGGACTCTGTTTTGTCTGCTCTATATTTTATATGTAGCTGATATGTCCCAACCACCACCACCACCAATCTATTCTTTACAGTTTGCAAATGATAACTGAAACTAAATCAATCTAAAAGTCAAGTGACTTTGTTTAACCTCAAACGGAACAAAAATTGTCCAACATGAAATCCTGAGTGATTACATCTCTCACTCGTAGGCTCACAAATACGTTTGCAAAATACTGTTAAATATCTTTGCATCACCTTCAATAAACATCTTAGTCGGAAGGCTCATCTCTCCAATTTAGAAACTAATATACGCCGAAGAATCAATTTGTTGTGCGGTTTACGAGGAGCCAACTGGAGTCCCAGTACAAAATTCATGCTTTATATGTACAAGGTCTTTATTCATCCTGCTTTTATCCATGGAAATATCGTCTGGTTATCCGCTCAACCAAAGTTCTGTGCCAGATTATAAGTCCTCGAACATCGTGCCTTGCGCCTTGCCTACTCACTACCTGCGCGAACTATAACACAAGAAGTCTATCGCCGTGGCAGTATTCCTTACTCTTTTACAGCATCTCTACTGCCTCCGCTGTCGTTACATTCAACACCGTAATAATGCCGCTTACCCGATCCTTCATGAGCTATTAGATCAAACTCCTGCTGTTTCACATTACGCATATCCACCAGTTGATCATCTTCTTGAATGTGACGAGGCCACTCCTCTCTACAAAATTGATCGTCACATTTATCATCACCATCACCATATTTATTACGCGTAATCTCATTATTGCATTCTTTTGTTTTCACAAACAGGGCTCCCATTGTCTCAACCCGCTCTGAGTATCCCCAGAGCAAAAATTAACACCTTCGTTTTAGCTAACATAAGTGACATTATGTTATGTGAACAGCACTTCATTGCTACCATCAGCTCATCTCTCATCGAATTCTTATGTATTAATAACAATAACTCAATAAATTAGAAAAGAAACTGATACTGCTAATGCCTGTTTGCTACACTTAAATTGATGTCACTGTCCCAAGAGAAGACGTTATCTTCTGTAGTCCGCTCATTTATTGATGAGAATGAAACTGTATTAAAAAAATGAATCTAAAGACAGTAATGAGAAAACGTTAAACTTCATATTTTATTGGATTTTTCAAGATCACTTCATAATTTTGTCTTGTTGAGTACCTAAATTTTACCCTCTCTCTGTCTTTTAGTATGTATATACTTATTTCATGTCCTTTAGAGCTAATAGTATTTTCCCACCCACTATCCTTGCACCTACACATAATCCCATAGAGATCAAAGTTAAACCCCCCGCGGAAGCTTCTAACAGAAACTAGTGTTGTGGAAATGACTTTAATTTCCGTGTAATTCTTTTTCATTCCACTGCCAGGAAAGAGACGGGGAGGAGAAGGCTTGAGTTATTCAACTCCCTTGCGCATAGCAAAGAAGGAGTGGAGCGCATTCTGTAACTTTTGCCCATCCAAGAGGATCAAAAGGCTTAAAGGAATTTTGTTATGTTGGTCAGAGGCCACAAAACTTAAGCCCCAACTTAATTACAATGTCCGCTACCTTGTAATTGTGGAATTGAGTTTTCCAATTAAGTATAAACTGGGGGAGAAGTAAAAAAGTTAACACGATTGTATATTTGAAACGTGTTTCTACAGCGGGACAACTTTGTCTATCTCTAAATTTACAAATTTAATTTAGTATACCTTGTTTCTTTTATGAAATTATTTCTGTTGGCTTTTGAATTGTCCCTAATCAGAGGTCCTGGGAATATCTTAGTCTCCTGTGTTCAGGGTAAGTAAAAATGCTACCGAAATTAATTGAAGTAGTTCATGTTCTGCACTGAGAGAAATGCATACTCCAGTCGGCATGTAAATGCTGTTTTTACCAGGTTACGCGCGTCACCTCATTAAGTAATGTTGTTTCATCCGTAGTACGATCTACACCACCGTCCAGCGAAAATTTTGTATTGGGGGACCACCATTTCAAATCTAGAATTAACGCCATACCCATTCCGACGGTGGTAACTTACGTATATAATGTTGTTACCACCTTCCCACGATTGTTCCCTCCTGCTTCTTTCTAAATCTGTGACTCCCTACCTTACGAGAGTAATAGCTTTTAACACGAAACCAATCATGTGAATAAAATTATCCAATCACAGCGAGTCTAGTTCGACGCCGAACTCCAGACTTGGCATGGTGTTCCTACTTGCTGTACTTTTATACATGAAATTACATTACTTAAGGAGCGCACCCGCGTAAATACGATGTATCCACACGGAAATCCTAGTCCTTTTTTTCTCAGTGTGCAAAAGCAACTTTTTTTAAAAAAAATATTAGTGGCGTCAATTACCCTGCTTGCTGGGTTAAAATAAAAATAATTACTAATATGTTCCGTTAATCAGTCATCTTTTACTATTACCGAACCGCTCTTTGATAGATGATGTTTGTGTCTTAAAAAATTAAATATTACTATTGTGGGCTGAACTTGGATTTAAACGGAATCGGAAGTGTCATTGTTCATTTCAGCGACTTCTAAAACTATAATTTCGACATTAATATTGGTAATTTTCGATAATTTACATATACACTGACTATGCTCGTGACTTAATAACTTTTGATTCACCTGACCGATCTTAATCAAATTTTCAACACAGATGAGATTGAAGCCTGTAATGTTCTTTTTTTTTTCATTTCACTTTGATGATGCAGCTTAGGGCAGGAGAATATATATACCTAGGTATATCCCAGGCCCGAACCTCATCTATGTTGAAAATTTGATTAAGATCGATCGGGTGAATCAAGAGTTATTAAGTCACAAGCATAGTCACTTTTATTTTATATACATATATAGATAGATAGCTTAGAGTCAATAATATTAATAACGAAAAAAGCTCAAAGATAACACACATGTCATTAGATATATCTCATTGAACTAAAAAATGATATGGTTTATTTTGCTAGAAAATAATTTTTGTATGCCTAAAAATTGGTACTATATGATAACCAAGCCATTTATTAAGGCAAAATTGACACCGAAGTGCACCCTTATTAAGTTTTTTTTATTAGTACATGAGCAAAACTGTAGTTGCACGATGCGATTAATGAAATATAGACCAAGAAACTATCTTGAACTTTTTTTTCAATGATGGTTCGTAAAAGTATGTTGATGGGTGCAAAAATTGAAGTCTGGTGTTAGCTTGAGGTCTTTACATGATTTAGCTTGGCATAGCTTCTTCTTGTTCTTCTAAACCTTTTTTTCAGTTAGCTGAGATCGGATTTCGGAAGTTTCCTCCGCTGGTTTCTTAGTTGTTTCATACCCACTGCGGCACCACATTATATAAATATCATTCTTTACACAATCTCTCCATTTTTTCTTTGGTCGCCTTCGTGCTTGTTTTCCCTGTCAATTCTATAGCTTCAATACTTGATAAGCTATGTATTTCGAAAATCTTCTTGTTACATGCCCAAACCATGCAAGTCCACTTTATTGTAGCTTTTCTACTACTGGTCTCCCCTTTATTGACTCTCGGATCACTTCACTTTTAACTTTGTCTTTCCGCGGAACTCCACAGTAAAGATGACCAGCAAATTTCGGATTCGGACTACCCGGTTCAGGATCCACTGAGAACCAGATACTCAGATCTAAAACCGAGAATCGGGTATCTTGATTCAGAACCGAGAATCGGATAATGGTTTCAGAGCTGAGAATTGGATACCCAAAATTAAGGGCTGGATATCACGACAGGTATTAAAAGAAGAAATATAAAATTGAAAATGCACCTGTTTAACTGAGAGTACTTTTCTTTCGCTAAAATTGATATTGCAAAGTAAAAGATACGTAGTAAAATTTTATTCAAGAGAATATTGGGAGTTAATTATATGTATTGACAGTGATTTTTTGTACTGCTGCTGTTGGAGTGAAGTACTCCGTCATAATTTTGATGAGCAAAGGGATAAGTAATGAAATCGTCTCTCTCATTTATATCTCGTCATTTTCTCCCAAAAACTGCCATACAGCTTTCTTTCTCTTCTACTATCATCTTTTGCACTAGTCCAATGTGTTTCCCACCCACAGGAACCCAATCTTATGTATTTCCACTTTCAGCTTAAGGATAATGTAAAGCCACAGAAAGTTTGTTTCTGTGATACGTGATGGCGTTCCTATCGCACTATCTTTTCAATGTAGATTAATGTTCACAAAAAATGACTAATAACTTCTACGAATACTGAATTATGTTCTTCGCGGTCAGTCTGTTTGAAGATAATGACAATACGCAGGAATTATCCCGTGCAGATTTTTGAATTGTTGACTCCATTGTTGAGTTCAACTAGTTGTTGCAGAGAAATTCGATGCCTATCCCATTATCATTTGCTCTAGGACTTTGAAATTCTGGCATTTAGCAAAGAATGTAGTAATCTACGAATCTCAAGATGAAAATTTTATTACAATTTTCGTTTACATTATCGTAACCTTTTAATTATTGTGGAGAAATCTGATGCCTTTCCCGTTATCGTTTACACAAGAACAATGAAATTCTGTCACTGAGTACAGAATGAAATAATATTTTCTATATGAATCTCTAGGCGAAAATGTTTACACGTTGGTCTATCCATTGTTATAAGCTTTTGATTGTTGCAGCGGAATCGGATGCCTCTCCGGTTATCACTTGTTCTAGGACGCTGAAATTCTGTCTTTTAGTACGGAAACAAGTGATCTATGAATCTTTAGATGAAAGTTTTACTAAAATTTATTCATTCCATTCTTGTAAGTTTGTAAACCAACCCATTGTTGTAAACCAACTTAATCTATACAAACCATCTTCTGGTTTTTAGAAGGACAAATCCAGCTTACCGAACCCACAGTTTTCCCCCGCTTTCTTTCACATCTGTTTTCTTTCCAAGTCTTCATTTTCGCCCCTCCCATGCAATTCGTTTCATTTTCCTTGAGGGGAGGGATGTCAAAATAACTTCTGTGAGTTTCTCTCTGAACACGAAACACACACACACCATACACACACACACCCACACACACTCACACACACACACACACACACTCATACCAAATGCAACTATACATTCACACGCACCTTTCTGTTCCACATTATACGTAGAAACAAATACCAACAACTAAAAACTTTCTCGGGAACATTTACTAGCAATTTAGAATAATTATGTAACTCAACTGAAATATTAGAAAATTTTGGTTACAAATTTGAAATATACAATCAATACACGTTTTTCGATTGAGCAAATGCAGCTACATACAACTATGGCGACTGCTCACCGCATGTTGTTGATGGGAAACATAATGTTGTCTCAATGTCTTATTGCTGCAGCCATAAAATTCATGAAAAATGGATTGGATAGACCGCTGACAACATAAAACTTTGAGTTATTTTGTCTTTACATCGCTATACTGATCTTATGAAATTATATATAAAAACAAGGGAAAAATCCCTTCAGAAATTTTAATAAGTCATCTCAGTTCATTGTTTTCTAATTATAGAGCTTCCTTGTGGCTATATTATTAGGATATGTCCTTAGGCGAGATGAATAGAGGTTCGATCGTCAGAATTCAAGTTATTTGGATTCCATGTTAAGGTGTAGATCCACGTGTCATAGCCTCAGTGCTGAAAATGACGATAAACTATTACACCCAATCTTTTCTAATTATTCACTCACTTACGAAATTGATTACTGTGAACCTCCTCCGTTCAATTATGCAGACTTCGAATACAAATTAGTCACTTGATTAAGCACTTTCGTACTTAGTGTTTTTCACCTTTCTTCTATTCCCTATCTAGTGTACCTTGTTAAGGCTTTTTGATATATGTGTACATTGTTTACATTATAAGCAAAGATTAAATCATTTTTTCTCTCGTTACTATTAACGTGAACCGAACGGTTCGGCGCGTATCCCAAAGGTTCCACGTGCCCGAGGTTGGAACCGCTGTTATATACTTTAGGTTATATACATCTTCTCTTCATGGTTTCAAACAATAATATAAATAATAACTCAAGTTGAACAATTGATGGTTATTTATTATTGTTTCTATTCGAAAGCGAGAAGTTAACAAATTTTTCGAAGACTAGCGTTAGAAGAGATATCTTTGGAAAACGGCAGTAATTAATTTTCATTTCCTTTTTTCTTTCCAATAAAGTCAAAACATGCCTAGATAAAAATTAGATATATAGGTTGGAAACCTTCATTCCGAGCATAAGCAGCCATTAACATGATGCCGATGATCCGTCTTTATAGTTGACAACTTATCTATCTCTATTATACTGTTTCTCGTTCATTATTTCGTAGTTTTTAATGTAGTTAGAATTGTGTAAAATCAGGTTCCGTTATTTTTCTATCAAAATTATCTTCAGTAATATGAGCCAAGGCACTGCATCTACAATTAAAATTTTCTTCCTTTCTTGTTTACTAAAGAGTAGATAGTTGCATATATAGGTATTTTCGATTCAGGGGCTTTAAGTTCAGTGTGTCACCTGGAGATTGTCAGTTGCTGAAGTCTTCCCTGTTAACTGAACTCTGTAGATGAAATAGAGGCTCCAAATATATAAAAGCACATTAATCATTGATTAAAAACAGCCGTTAAAGCAGCAGACAATATAGCTCCTCCATGACTTCTTATTTTCTGACGTGTCTGAATCTGTGTTGAAGATTATTCCGTCTAGTTCTGATTCCGGAATATCATCTAGAAAGCTATCTTCAGTTGTTGCAGTTCTGATATCATCTGAGTCAAGGGTGATAAGCAGGGCCCGGATCTTGTTGAGCTAAAAAAATTTAAAAAGTGACCTATAAAATGACACTAAAATTCCTGTAAAATTACCCTAAAAATCACAAAAATTGACCTTAAAACTTACGTTTTCTCAAACTTTTATTTCATTAAACATTGACATTTTTTAATATCCATTGGATTTTTAATTAATTAACATTTCTCACTCATATTCAAAAAGTTTTGTTTCAGTTAGTTGCAGTCCATTGATCAGTCCATTGTACGGCATTGTAAGTATTGAAAGCGTCAGTTTACTCCCGAGTTGAAACTAGGAAGCACTCTTAAACAATAAAACTTAGAAAGTTTAGACTACATGAAAATAATAGATAAAAACACGTTTAAAGCCATTGTACGCCTTCTAATGCATTTTCAGTTATTCACGTGATCACATTCTTTCAGGGCAATAACCCAAAACTATCTGTTAGGCCACCTACCAACCCCCGCCTTTCGTTAACCAGCTACAGTTTAGTTTTCACCAGCTTGTTAAGAATGCAGCTTTTCCACTCCAATAGTCAGGAAGTAAGAAAAGAGATTATTTAATTTCGTCTTTTCCACATCCATAAACCGTGTTCATTTAAAGATTTCCTTATGTAGAAAAAAAGAATAAAAAGACCATAAGTGACCTAAAAGTTACCTTAAAATAATAAAAAATTACCTGAAATTTCAAAACAGCAAAAAGACCAAAAGTTGATCCTAAAAAACTATATTTTTAGAACCTAGAGTTGATGAATAACGTTTTTACTTGAACTTGCCTTCTCCTATGCTTAACAGAAGAAAGTTGACTTGTCAACAAGATCCGGGCCCTGGTGATAAGAGATTTAGAAGTGTGCAGAAAGTATAAGAAGGTGTTGTTCGACGGTAATTCATCAATTTCTTCAACTTCGTTACCTGCTTCATCTGTAATTAACGAGCTCGAAGATTCATCGCAGTGTAAAGCGAATACCTAAGCGATAATACCTAAGTCGCACCACTGAATTTTCCTGCTCTTAGCAATGACAACACTAACGAGAAAACGGTCTCAAGTGTAAACAACTGATTTGGCTGGGATCCGGATATGTGTTACGGGAGACCAAAGTAGGAGACACGTATTCTGGCGTTTGGGCCCATACGCAGAAATTTCCGAAATACGGGGCCCCAAAGTGCCCCCACATCGGTTGTGTACAAGTAACGTCATTCGCTTCCTAGTTATAACATGTAGGGGCAATTTGGGGCCCCGTATTTCGGAAATTTTTGCGTATGGGCCCAAACACCAAAATATATGTTTCCTACTTTGGTCTCCTGTAACACATATCCGGAACCCAGTCAAATCGGTTGTGTACAAGTAACGTCATTCGCCTCCTAGTTATAGCATATAGGGCCACTTTGGGGCCCCGTATTTCGGAAATTTCTGCGTATGGGCCCAAACGCCAAAATACGTGTCTCCTACTTTGGTCTCCCGTAACACATATCCGGACCCCAGCCAAATCGGTTCTGTACAAGTAACGTCACTCGCTTCCTAGTTGTAGCATGTAGGGGCAATTTGGGGCCCCGTATTTCGGAAATTTTTGCGTATAGGCCCAAATTTCAAAATACGTGTCTCCTACTTTGGTCTCCTGTAACACATATCCGGATCCCAGCCAAATCGGCTGTGTACAAGTAACGTCATTCGCTTCCTAGTTATAGCATGTGTGGGCACTTTGGGGCCCCGTATTTCGGTAATTTCTGCGTATGGGCCCAAACGCCAAAATACGTGTCTCCTACTTTGGTCTCCCGTAACACATATCCGGACCCCAGCCAAATCGGTTGTTTACACTTGAGACCGTTTCCTCGTAAGCACAAGATTAGAAACTACAATTTTATCAACAATCATTTAGAATATTCTGTAGTAGGCATAAAACTAGAGAATAAAAAAATATACATTAAAATACGAACATTTTTATAGTTTAACAACCCTCGATTGTGTACCGAGGCTAAGGTGATGATGAGATAGATGATTATAGTGGAATGGGGAAAGTGAGAGAAAACAGGAGAATCCCGAGACACAGTGTATATCTATCACAATGCTCATTTAACGGAAGATGATATCGAATCACGTACGCCACCAGTGGGGTAAAAGAGTATAGATTTAAATGCAAGTTTGAGGAGTTAATATGAAAAATAATATTTACGTATATTTAAGAGGTGCTTTATTTTAAATTCGTTTTAATGTTTTCATCAAAATGCGAGTTAAAGAGATGCAGAAAATGACATGTAGCATAGCTACGGAGAATACATATCATTTCAGTGAAATTTTACACCCATGACAACTACTCAATAACATACTAGATAAAATGTAGCTAATGGAATTGAATAAAGACAATCGTAATAAACAGAATGGCGCGGAGCACACATATACACCTTGTTTCGAAAAGAATATACCTATTACGAAGAATTATTTTGTCCAAAATATCGATCGCTGCGCCTCGGCTCGGCTATTAGAGAAACGAATACATAGTCTAGTTTATATTAATAGCCGCTAGATATCAGTTGTCTTCTGTTTTGCTTGGTAACCCTCATATGCTTAAAATGGCTACTCCACAGCAGAAATCATTTTGTTTTCTCGAGTTTGCGAAGTACAATTCCGTGATTACAGTGCAAAGACTTTTCAGGTTGAAGTATCAAATTGATCCTCCGAATGTGTGGAACATTCGCAGATGGTATCGACAGTTCGTAGATACAGATGTGTATGTAAAGGAAAGAGTCCTGGCCGCCCTGGTGTTCCTGAAGAAAATGTTGCACGAGACGTCGGTTGGTTATGAAGCCGTACAAGTTACAGCTGTTACAAGCTCTGCGTCCTGATGACAAACGCAAACGTGAGGTATTTTGTAACGAGATTCTGGATGCTATTGACTATGATAAAACTTTTGCACAACACATCGTGTTCAGTGATGAAGCGACTTTCCGTGTTAGTGGTCAGGTAAACAAACAAAATGTTCGAATTTTGGGCCTACAGAACCCACGTGCAGTCATTGAACATGTACGAGACTCGCCCAAAGTCAATGTGTTTTGTGCGATATCCCGATCATCTGTTTAGAGCCTATTCTTCTTAATGGAAACACGGTTAACAGTCAGCAGTATCTTGCTATGTTACAAAACTGGTTGTTTCCGAGGCTGGACGAAGACAACTTCATTTTTCAACAAGACGGGGCACCCTCTCTCTGGAGTCGCCAAGTGCGCGAATATCTGAATGAAACTCTACCAAACCGTTGTATTGGTCGTCAAGGAGCTGGCGACTTAGCATGTCTCAGCTGGCCTCCACGGTCACCGGATTTGTAATCCTGTGACTTCTTCCTGTGGGTTTTCGTTAAAGACAACGTTTATGTACCAACACTCCCACAGAACCTGGAAGAGTTGAAGAACCGGATCCGTACTGCCATAACATCAATGACGCAGAACATGCTTGCCCGATTATTAGAGGAATTGTTCGTGTCGCTGATGGAGGACATATTGAACATTTGTAATTTGAACTTTGAACTGTAATTTGAACTTGAGGGGTTCGTAAATATGTGCGTACAATTTCATATTCGTAAGTCTTAAAGTTTAGTAAATATATGCATTCGAAATACATATATTCGTTTTGAAACAGGGCGTATTTAAAAAAAAAAAAACGGAAACATACATACCGGGTGCCAAAACCTGCGAATTCTGACTGACGTCAGGACGTTCTTTTTATTTAATTGGTCTGGAGTTCAGCATTTCTTTTCAGCACCAAGGCTATATGGGAAACATGTACCTACAACTTTAGGGTACGAACATGCCGAAGAGATCTCGCGATCGAGGTCGAGGTTTAAGTCGCGGTCGCACCCTCGATACTGGCACAAACCCATGGATTCAAATGAGTGAGCGCATACCGAAGATGTACGCTACATCGCGACCTAGAGGTAGACCGCGAGGGTGAATTAGTGGTCGTGATGAAAAACAACCGAGTTTGTTTTTACATCGGTGTTCAGCGAAAGCATTGCTGTGGCTCGTGTTCTCATTGGTTCTCCCTGAAGCGCTGCACGGAATAAAGTCTTCATTTGTTTAAAATTTCGTCTGCAGAGGACTAAAGAAAAAAAGAACTTACTCTTAATCATATCTATACTTACAAACTCTACTCCCCTCCCCCAATTCCGAGATTAATAAAGAAGGGTTTCTTCGAAATTCATTACTGATATAAGGTAAAGAAATAACTGTAAAGACGCACGTATCGATAGGGAGGAAACGTCGAATAATGCAATTGCAGTGATGAAACTTCATTTGCTAAAGTTAATACCCCCTTCACCTCGAAACATGAAGACATAAGTGTTTTTCTTGTCTGAGTGCTGAAAGAGGGCATTTTTTCACAGAAAATTGAAAAAAATTAAAGTCTTTGATTTATTGATAGTGATGCACAAAAGATGAGACTCGAATATTTTTGCGAAACAAGAGACGAGACTTTGACATTTCTCATGTCTCGTCTCGTGTCCATCCCTATTTATAAACTGTTCGGTCCTTTCAATTTCAAAATGTCGTTTTTCAGTAGTTTTTATGCAGTAATTTCACACGCGTCACAATAATATTTCTCCTCAAACTGAGAACGTACAGCTAGGGTGCGACCTCTTCGCTATGTGCGCCCTTCATCCATTTAGACCTAGACATCGAGGTAGCGACCGCGACTTAAACCTCGACCTCTATCGCGAGTTCTGTTCAGTATGTCGTTACCCTTATGCGGAATGTAAACATGAGTTCTCATCATAAATCGAACCCAAGTCTTCCGTACCAAAGGCGCGTATGCTAATCATAAAGCAACGAGGGACCAATAGACTTTCTCGTTGTGTTTATCTACTCTCTTGGAGCAAGGAAGTGAAAATGGACTTGAGAAACCTAATGAAGAGCAACAAGGAAGATGAGTTGATTTTGGGTTTAACTTCTTTCAGCAGCTAGGCTATACGAGACGGGACCTACTGATTGACGTGGAATCCGAACCACATGAGCTCCTGCCAGGAATCGATCTCAGGTTTCCCACGAAAAAGGCGCGTACGCTAACCGCTTAGCTACAAAGGAGCTTAATAAATAAGATGTTTCCTTTAAAGACAGCGTTAGTGTAAGTAGTTATTTTCTTGAGTTTATAAGATTGATTAGTTGAGTTGTATTTGGCGTCCCGTTCAGCAGAGAGGGTATATGAGACGTAGATCTACAGCCTAACGTGGAATCTGAATCGTATGAGCTCCCACCAGAAATCGTACCCGGGACTCCTGCACCGAAGTCGTTTGTTGGCCACGAGGTAGCTCTAATTGAATAAAATATACATTATTGGGTTTTATATATAATCGGTACTATCGTTAAACACAGCTCTCAAACGAAAAATTTGAAAAAAAAAAATTACTTTACCAGAAAAAAGTGTTACTATGCTGTACTTGTGCAATTTTATATAACAAAGCTAACCTTTGACTAGCTGGGGGCTCCACCCCCCAGACCCCCGCGTTCGCTGGGCATACGGCTTCGCATGTCTTATGAATGAACCTTTGCATTAACAGTGAATTTCATGCATTTGCTCTTCGTATTTCCTGAATTTGCTCAGCTGGGGGCTTCCCCCCACTACTAATGAGCGCAAGAGTCATGGTCTTGCAGTTTGTGCAAGACTCTTACATGGAAGACCAAGACCATACCTGCAAGACCAAGTCTTTTGCGCAAGAGTCTTGCAGAAGTACCATGCTGCTTGAATTTTTTTTATAGAATGTGAAAAGGAATAGGAAAAATCATTACATCTTTCACTTGAATTTCTTGGCTTCAGTAAAAATACCGCTGGAGTGAATATGTATCCAGCAGTTTAAGCAATTTGTGTGAGTTGATATGGCCCGGTAGCATATAGCTACAGCGTGACGTTTTCAGAATCGGTTGTTCGCGTTTTCTGTAGTTATTACTCGTTTTCAAGCCATACAGGTGTCATTCTTATCAAAGCTTGTTGCACACGAAGATTCCACCATTTCGTTCGTTTCTTATCATCACCGTCTCCATTAACTTCGGAGTACACGTCGGACGTTAAACTAGATACTCAATTTCATTTCAAAACATAGTGGCATTCTTCTTCCAAAACTAAAGAGAAATGTAGTATTGGACATCGGTAATTCCGTACATCATAGGTGCTGTCTACATGGATATGGCTTTGGCTCCGATTCTCAAGCTTTGGCTACGATATAAAATTATATCGAAATAATATTTAATGACCTTGACAAAAACTTAATGCATGTGACCGCAAGTTTAATTTCATGAACGGATGTTTATACGTTGAATAATTGTTTATCAATATAACTTATATCCTCTTTAGGTATACGACAAATCGAAGATTGAGCGATATACCATTATACAACAATAAATAATCCATATTCACAAGTGAGGGTAATTTTGTAGCTATTTCAAATAACTTGGGAGTTTGATGCCATTATTTTGTACTTCTAATATAGGTCAAAAGTATATATAAATTGAAAAAAATGAAACTTTTAAGTTTCACGTCCCACGATCATGCCGGTGAGGCTAAGGGAGACGATGATGATGAGAAATGAATGAAATGGTGGAATGAAGAAAGTGGGAGGAAACGGGAAAACGCCGAGAAAACCCACGAGCACGGTGTTTGTCCACCTCAAAGTCCACACGGCGCGAACTGGGATCGAATCAGGGACTCCAAGCACAGGAGATGAACGCTCTACCACTGAGCCACCGCGCCCCTTCATGCAAATTGAGTTTGCACAAAAGACATAGGCAATTGAGTCGTTTTCGGTTTCCACTCAAATTATTCCAGAATATTAAGAGGTTTTATTATAATCATTATTATTTTAATTTTTTGTATCTCTTTTTGGCCAGTATTGCTAAACATATCATCATCATGATCATCATAGCTATTCTCCCACTATTGGCAGGTCACTTGTTGCAACTGAGAAGCTTCGATGTACGGTGGTCCTCAGCTAGTCTCTTTCATGCCCACGTTTCGAAAGCCTCATTTTTTCACCGCTTTTGCGTAATGTCCATGTTTCTGCCACATGGAGTACATATTGGAATCAATAAAACAAAATTCCAATATTTAATTGAAAGTTTGTTCAATACGAAGATTAGCTAATTGCGGTTGAAAAGAAAAAATCTGAATCCCTTAGAGTGTAAAAATAATTTTGTAGTTCATGGTATTTCAGTAATCTGTGCCATCTAGATTTTCTCTCATGCGTCTCAAGGGTAGCCTCCTCAGTTTGGGAATCAGTGGCGTATGGGATCTGTTAAAAATATAAAAAGAATACGAAACGTTGAGATTTGCCTTATAAGTAGTGAATAAAGATACTCGCCTATGTTGAACACTATCATCATATGTACACGAACGTGAGCTGTATTACATTTAAAACATAATTTTATTTCCGTTACTACTGGCGTATTGTGGCATTTATTATCCCTTATATCCAGAGTAAAATTTATTTATAAAAAGCATAAGATTTCTTAAAAGCAAGACCTACAAGACTATTGCAGCAAGACCAAGACCAAAGCCAAGACTGGGTGTGCAAGATCAAGACCAGGACCACCCGGGTCTTGGTCTTGGTCTTGCATTTGCTTATCACGAGGCCCCACACCTCGCCTAACCTGCTCTTTGTGTTTTCATCATATACAACTCAATAAACTAAATACCGTATGATAAACTCAATACCGTATTGGCCTTAATATAAGCCGCATATTTTATCACCATTTCAATTGTGAAAAATTAGGATGCGTCCCATACTAGTCCAGGAATGTAGCCAGCAGGTTTCTGTAGGAGGGGGCCGTCGTTTTTGAAGGGGGGCCAGCTACAATCTACAAAAATAATGTGTTGCAGCTAGTGTTTTTGAAGCCTAAAAAAAACTGGAAAATTTTGGTTTCCTTCCGGAAAATTAACCCTGTTTTTAGATTATTATTATTATTATTATTATTATTATTATTATTATTATTATTATTATTATTATTATTAATAATAATAATAATAATAATAATAATAATAATAATAATAATAATAATAATAATAATAATAATAATAATTTTTCATAAATTATATTACAGATAGTTTTTATTATGTTTAACCAAGGACTATTGCCCCGGACCAAACATTATACGTTTGTGCATAACCATTTCAATACACAGAACCTATCTATAAAGATAACCAAGGAAGTTCTATCGCTTTCTCACCCACCACCTCCGAACATTCATATGTTACCTAACACGTACCTGGAAGATCAAGAATAGATCGACAACCTTCTGCAAACGTTCTGGAAGGCTGTGAAGCCTTCCATCTTGGTAGAGATTGGTGGGCCGTGAAGCGAAGAAGGTATCAAGTCCATTTTGCACCTCTGTTAGGGATTTGAGCTGGCATCCTTTAAGGTGATTGTCCAAGGAAGGAAACAGATGATAATCGGACGGAGCATGCAATAGTGTTTCCTTCCAAGGCGTAAAATGGTGTCCCGGGTCATCCTAGCCACGTGAGACTGTAACAGAAGGACCCCTTTGGGATTCAGAAGTGATGGCTCCAGAGTTTTGAGTTTTTCTTGAACAGAAATAGCTCCTTCCCAAGACGAGACAGCGAAGAAACACAGATGTCTGCTTGCATTGCCTTTTGACCTGGAGTCAAGTTATGTGGGACCCAACTTCTAGTATTTCCTCAGTTGATGAGCGTGCTGCCGAATGGTTTTGCCACTCACACTGAATTGTCCCCATGCCGTAAGCGTCGGTGGACCACAAATGGGCAATTAACGACATCTCGCCAAACATGCCGGCACAGCAGCGACGATCCTCGGTGGACCCTCTTCCGTTTTGAAAATTATACCACCAGCGGCAGAGACGCGACAAGACGCCAATGACCCAAAAATTTACTCCCCTAAAATATGTTAAATCGGCTATATGTGTGGTTTCTTTACATTAAGGTAAGTCAAAAAAAATTCAAAAAGTATCAAAAAGGGGACTCGAGCCACCAACCTTATGATTACTAGGCGAGTGTTCTTCCTACTTTGCTACGAAGGCGATGAAGGAACCGTCGCTTGTAAAGGGATAAATCGTTAAGACCTTTTAATTTGCTCAATCAGAGTGCTCCTTTAACCTTGTTTATTCGACGATAACTGTTTGGGATTAGATAAAATGTGTTCGCCATGTAACTTTGTAACAAAATGACGCATGTCTATTTACTTTATTTCATAGTTCTCGCATACTCACTTTCTAATGATCGACGTCAGTTGTCATCTAAATTCATAGAATTATCGCACTTATCTCAAGAGTTTTCACTTCATGATGTTGAGGCAGAGGTTATTCTTGACCCTCTGAGCTCACTTTAGGAACAATTCGTCAGGAAAAAAATATATAATAATAGCCGCATGCACATGACTGGTGATAGTTCGTGTTGGTCCCTTCGCGATTCTCCGCGAAGAATCTAAGGAGTGCGGACAAAAACGAAGTTCTCACTGCTACGCGGTGATAACTTTAACACCCCGAGTAGAGAATTATGTTTCGTCTCGACGAAACCCTGCCGCCAGTGGGACACTAGTGGCAATTCTTGGACGATCGACATTCACTGCAAGTGGGCCACTAGGTGTTGGCGACGTTTACGGCATGAGGGTAGTGCAGTTCCTCACATGTCTGGCAACTATTCGGCTCAATTGCTATCTGAAGATCTACATTTTGTACATGTCTTGGTCTTCCGGCATGTGGTGTGTCTTCGAGTGTCTCGTCAGCGTCCTTAAACTTGTTAACCACCGTTACACTGTCCGCTCAGTGACGACACCCTCACCAAAGACCTGGCATATCTTTCGCCACACTGCTGCGGCGTTTGACCCCAGTTTGAACTCGTACAGCACACACGCCCTATGACGCACTGTGGTGTTCCATGTTTACTCTGTCCCTACGCAACTTCACGGTGTAACTGAACTGTCACAACCAGGTAGTATGCTGGATATATAAACACCAAGAACTGACTTTCGCCTTATCTCTATTCACATTTAACTCACGGTGTGTGGGTCAATTACCGCAGACCTCCACAAAAAGCGACAGAACTATCTTGGTTTACTCTTATACACAAGGCTGATTTTCTCTGAAATTGCACTTAATTTATTTAAGGTTTTCTGACAAAAATGTTTATTTATTATTCGTGACTAAAAAGACATAACTATTTTATTAACAGCTATATCTCACTTCCTGTTTTGCACGAAATAGCATTTTAAAAAGCGAATGAAATCCAAAGTGAAAACTGAATAAAAACGTTGTTTTTCACCAAATATTCCATCTGCTAAAAAAAAGAAAAGTTTTCTTAAAAGACTAATTACAACACATAATGTACTTACAATTTAGTTTAGTACCATTGTTTTATGGTAGAATTTATAGTACCTTGTCAAAACGTTTGTCTTCAAACTGTCAAATACAAATCGCAGTAAATTGTGTAATCTTCTGTCACAAAAAGTATACCATACTATTTTCGGATCGCTATAAGGAAGAAATACCATACTATTTTGTGATCGGTATGGTAAAATATTATTTTTCCATACTATTTTACCGTAAATTATTAATTATATGTAAACTTTGTTATTTTTAAACGACTGAAGCGAGGTAATCTCACGATGATGTTTTAACATCTGCTCATTAGGGGGGGCAGGAAATCATTTGGGGGGCACGGCCCCGATGCCCCCCCCCCCGTGGCTACACCCCTGTACTAGTCCCAACCTTACTAAAATATACTTCTTCATATCGTATACTGTTACAAATCAGTTGATTCCTCATTTTGAAATAACGATAATAATACAACAATAACATTGTAGAAACTGACCACGTACAATATATATGCCGTAATGTTATTCAGCAATAACATTGTCGAAACTAACTTTCGCTAGTTAACAGAAGTATAAAGCTAACCAAGAGAGTTCTGTCGCTTTTTTACTCAACACCTTCGAACATCGATATGTCACCTAAGACGTACCTGGAAGATCAAAAGTAGTCCCCATCAGTATCGACGACCTTGTTAATTATCGTCCCGATTTTGTTTCTTTTGTTTTAGAAACGAGCTAAGAAATTCCTCTTCTCGTGGGTAACATTAAACAAAACCGAAATATTCTTGGTAAATGTCACGTTTCTGCTTGTAATTGTATGACCTGAACGATAATAAGCTCCTAACTTTAAATCTTCTATGAGGTAATTGTTATTATTATCAGTTTATTATTATTCCTGAAGACTTGATAGTTTAAGTATTGAAACATCCGAGTATTCGGGATCTGAAAATAATAAAACATGCTTCTTCGCCCATCAATCGCCACCAGAAATCCTAAAGTGAAAAATAAAAATACTTGGCTGACGTGGATTCGATCCGAGTACCTCCAGACTACTGGTCGACCGCCTTGACCACTGAACCACGATCACTACGCTGTAACTGATTCGTCTTTTGTGTTTACGTTAGATTTCTTTGGCTCCGCCCCCATTTTTTATATTATTTTATATTATATTTCTTCGTTTCAATATTTCTTTCGTATTTATTTTATCATAATATAAGTCAATGATCTTTGGCATAGTTTAGGTTAATAACTTGAGTTGTTCTTTAACCTTTGGTTCACAAGTTTCCTTTTCCTCCACACCAAACTACAGATATGACAAGAACTCCTCTGTGGCTAAGCGGTTAGCGCACGCGCCTTTGGCATGGGAGGCCCGGGTTCGATTCCCGGCGGGAGCTCATGTGGTTCGGATTCCACGTTAATCAGTAGGTTCACGTCTCATATAGCCTCGCTGCTGAACCTGACGTTAAACTCAAAATCAAGTCAAGTCAAGACAGACATGACAGATTCAATTCTCATACTCTGCATTTGTTTCAAAGCAGTCGCCATTACCTTCTTCCAAGACTTCTGTCCGCCACTATACAATAAATTAACCAGTTGTATTTTTTCAAAACTGCTTCTAAATTACACATTTCCTCATAGTAAAATCCAACTGCACTGTGCACTCATCAATGGTGATAACGTTAGAAGGGGTAAAGGGGCGAGAGCAATCCCAGTAGCATCGTCCGCCTCCTGACTTCCCTAGACTTTTATTGTAATATAGGTCGCCGATTCCATATCAGTAAATTGTTTTTTGCTATCTCTTCAAGTTTCAGCTGTAGTACCTGTTGACAGATGGTCATTCTTCTCTATAAGACTTCCCATACTACTCCATTGCATAGTTTGAAAGTTTAAATAGTGCAAGCATGAAAAATTTAAACCTTAAATTTGGCAACATTCTTCATTTTCCTCCTAATTGATTTTCGTTGTCCGTGGAACAAGAGCCCAAGTGCTGTTAAGCTCTCCTTTCAGCAAAGGTTTTAATCTTAATCTCAACTTACTCACGCAATCCGTAATCGATGCCGACAGTTGAAAATGAGTGAAAACGGTATAAACATAGAGAGTACTGTAATCTCTTGTGTTTTAAAAACAGCGAGAGTAGAGGAGGATTTGGCATGTAAATAGCGTTTTAGAGTCTTGTTTTTCTTTCCGTCTGTTTTGTTTGTTTACATTTCCAATTTCCTGTCCCTGCATTTGCAATCACTCCGAGAATCCTTTGTCTCGAGCGAAAGGATAAAAGAGAGAAAATCGGGAGAGACCAATATGAAGGTGGTAATAGCAGTAAGAGTGCTTTAAGAAAAGAAGGAAATCGCAAACACAATGGCCAGATGTATCTGACATCTATTTCTAGTTTGTTTACGACTAAGTTGAAAACTAATTTAAAAGAAATGTCTCAAACGTTTATTCGATTTGTTTCATGCTGTTTTACTGCATTGTAGTAGAAATGAGAAAACAATTAATATATACAAGGTGGTACGGTAAAGTAAATTTCTGGATGGAATCCCTCTCAGGACAGGCAAAAAGAAGTCTATATCAATTTATACGTAGTGACTCATCGGGTTTGGATACAAAACCTCGCGGCTAGAACCTCGCGGCGACAACCTCGCGGACCAAAACCTCGCGGCCCAAAATCTCGCCTGGCCAAAACCCCGCCTGGCCAAAACCTCGCCGCCCAAAACGTTGCGGGCCAAAATCTCGCGGGGCCAAAACCTCGCCTTCCCAAAATATCGCCATACCCAAAATCTCGCCTGACCAAAACCTCGTTGTAATGATCTCGCGACACAGAATCTCGCTTGGTCTAAATTAAGCGAGACATAGTGTCGCCTGGGAAGAAATGTCGTCGGAATAAAAACTCTTCACGACGATTTCTTCAATATAGAATGTTCTATATATTACTATATATATGTATATTTAGTAATAACACATAATTACATTAAAATAATGACAAGAAAAATTCTAATGCATGCTTTGTAAATCTATATATATAAAAATTATATGACTATGTTTGTTACATTATACCTCTTGAGACATCCTACCGATCTCAATCAAATTTTCAACATAGCTGAGGTTCGAGCCTATGATGTCTTTTGTAACTTCACTTTGTCGGCACAACAAAAGGGAGGGGGAGTACAGAGCCGTAGCTAGAGATTTCGGCGCCCGGGGCGAAGTAGAATTCGGCGCCCCTACTCTCACCACACCAAGCTCATCCTTCCTTTTTTTTTCCTTTTTACTTATAAGAAAATTAGCAGATATTGATATACTACACTGAATTTTTATTGAGCTGCAGGCGAGATTTTGGCCCACGAGGATTTGGCGGCGAGGTTTTGGTCACGCGATGTTTTGGGTGGCGAGGTTTTGGCCCGGCAAGATTTTGGGCGGCGAGGTTTTGGCAACGCGAGGTTTTGGCCCGGCGAGATTTTGTCCCGCGAAATTTTGGGCGGCGAGGTTTTGGCCACGCGAGATTTTAGGCGGCGAGGTTTTGGCCAGGCAAGGTTTTGGCCGGCGAGATCTTGGGCGGCGATGTTTCAGCCGCGAGATCTTGTCCGTATCCCGACTCACCGTTGCGAAGATATTCAATACTTGATGTTCAGAAAGGATGCCAATCTTAGAGCAAACAACACGTAATTTTATGTTTGCGTTCATCTCAAGTATATTTGTCACTTGTAATGAATATTCATGATCTGCAGAGACCCATCGTTAGAGATTGCAATACCATTCGAACAACGCCACGTGTTTGTGAACATGTGCATGTATCTATGAAGCGTCGTGTTAGTGTCTCTCCGAGCAGGTCGTGGTAATTTTGAACACTTTCTCTAATAAGTGCCTAGTGTGAGACCATGTATTGGCCTCCTCCCGAGAGACATAAGTAATTTCCAGAGTTCCCTAATTAAATATTACCATTACCTCTCGTAGCTATTATTCGTCCTGCTTCCATAACTATAGCTACGGTGCACTCGTGACTGTCTCCATTGTTGCCAGCAGTGTTTCTTCCAGACATGTTTCTTGGGGTGCACTGTCCCCCGGAACTCTGAGTGTATCCCCTCAGAGGAGACCGAAATAATAGGCCTACGTCTATAATATAATAATAAATAGCATAGTACCAGCAGTGTTCCCCGAGATACTAAGTGTGCTTCCCGGAATATTGTTTCTGAAAGAAACACTGGTTGCTAGCATACCAGTCAGGCCATATCCGCTCATTGATGACAGTTCATCTCCACTCTCTTACCCTGCGGCATGTATCGCATCTTTTGGTTCATCCTGTACGTCTCCGGAACGATGTGGTATCACTTTTGTATTAATGTAGATTGTTTTTGATTGATTGTCTTTAGAGGAATCAGCTGCTGAAATTTGAACATGTCTTGCCGAACTATCCTATATACACGGTGTAAACTTATATTGTGACACGATCTTGTAATTTTCAATGAATAGATAAAAGACGCTGAAATGTTCGATGATCCAAATATAGGTAGGGATGACTCATTTGACGTGTTCCACCATATCACCAGATTTATCTTGTCAATCCTACATATAAAATTTTTCTTTTGAAATGACGCGTCAGAGTATTTCAAATCTATATGTTAACCCTTTTAGGATTTTTGGTAACTTTTGTTAGCATGGTGTAGTATCGTTTTTGACCGCTAATTTAGTTCTATAACAGGTATTTAAGCCGGGTTTCATTTATTTGTCAAGTCAAGAATGGAGCAAAGAACACCACAGATGCATTTTGCAACCGGATGGTCAACTTGGTGGTGCCAAGTGGGGGCGAAAGAACGTGAATTTTATTTTCTTAATTAAAATTTCAAAAAAAAAAAAATTTCACGAATTTAGTTTTCAAGACATCAAATTGAAACTTTGCATACGGATTGTGTGTACCTTTGGATATTTCTAAATTTTTTGAGATCCCTACGCGAATCCAGGGCCGGGTCCGAGGGGAACAAGTGTTCCGACGGGCGATTTTTTTTTTTAGAGAAATATACGCTCTTTCCCGATTTTTCCGGTCTCATATGATACGGACATATGAGAGGTACCATTGGAAAGGGATTGTATACTAAAGAAAATGGCGTTTAAACCATGACTGTAGGCCAAATAGTAATGACTCAGAAAATTTATATATATATATATATATATATATATATATATATATATATATGGCCTCTATTCACACTTTTAACAATTTTACGCCCTTTGTTTTTAAGATACAAGATTGAAATTTTGTACAAGTATTATGTACATAACAACGTATTGTTTTTTTTAAAAAAAATCAGATCCCTATGTAAAGCTGGGCCAGAGGGACAAATATTTTGGCGGAATTTTCCAAATAAAATTCCGTGGTTTTCCCGAATTTTTCGTTTGAGGTGAATATTACGGACATGTGAGTGGTACCGTTGGAAAAGGCTTGTTATATTGAAGAAAATAGGGTTTAAATCATGACTCGAGGTCGAATAGTAATGACGCAGAACATTTTTGAAGTATATATATATATATATATATATATATATATATATATATATATATATATATATATATATATAATTATTTATATGAAAAAATGGGTCACCTTGAGACTTTCAAAAATTTCTCCCGATCTTAGTTTTCAAGATACAAGATTAAAATTTTGCACACGTATTATGCACATAGCAACGTATTTTTATAAAAAAAATCCCTACGTGAACCCAGGCTTGGGCTAGAGGAGCGCAAAAAATTTCGAAAAAAAAATTCAGAAAATTTCCCGGTTTCGCCCGATTTTTCCATTTCTGGCGTACAATACGGACAGGCAAGTGATACCGTTGAAAAGTATGTTCTATTCTGAAAACACGAGATAAGAACCATGATCCTACGATAAAATGTAAGGAAGCAGTAGCTGTTTGAGTGGAAAGTCTAAAATTTACCTCAAAGTGGAAATCCTAAAAGGGTTAAACAAAAATTTAAGTTACATATCTTATTTTGAAGACTTCTCGAGGGGCACAGTGGCTTAATGGTAGAGCGCTTACCTCTGCTGCGAGGGGTCCCGGGTTAAATTTCGGACCAAGTCAGCTTGTAGTGGACAACGTTGTGTCCATGAGTTTCCTCTTACATTATCATTCCACCAATTCTTTCATCATCAATCACTTACCTTAGTCATCTCCCTTAGCTCAAAGGACATAATCGTGTGACGTTAAACTATTTCATTTTTTGAAAATTCTATACAAGAGAAATAATCGTAAGTGAAATGAATGGAGAACGTACAACCGAAGTATCTTAGTGTCAAATATTACTATCATTATGATATTATGTAGTTCGAGAAATAGGAACAAGGCTTCAATAGATTGATATTTTCACTTTTCTCAAAAGGTCTTTTCGAAAAACTAGTTAGATAAATGTCGCATCTAAACATACAGCTGGTTTTCAATAGATATAAAGAATATAATGCGCTTTATAATAATTTCTTGTCTGTAACTATTCCGGAAATACGTGAAATATTGGTAAAATTTTCAATACTGCCTAAAATTATGTAAGTGAGAAGATTTGTAATTACAATTAGCAAAAACTGGTGCTGCTGATGTTATAAAAGCAAATGTAAGCAACACTTCATAGTGAGAATATCTTATTCCTTTTAACCACGCTTCAAATGCATTCATAATTTCTAGCATGTTAATTGGCAAGTAGTTCTCATATTTTGTGTTTGACTGAAATGCAAAGTGATCATTAATTTATTAAGTAACTATGGGCTCCCAGATAAATGCAGCTTTGAGACTAGTAATGTGTTTCTCGATTGCGGATCATTGATCTTTAGTATAAGTACACACTACGTACTGTATACTTAACGTTTAATTGCATTTAACTGCAAATTACATTTAACGGGTTTGTTCCATATATTTTCCATTAATTCTTGTTCTAAATACCAATTAGTTTCCAAGGAGATTACTTTAGGAGATTACTCCTTTATATATTTGCTCTATCTGTTCTTGTCTCGTTTGTCCGTAAGACAGAAATATCTCAATAACTACTTGATGAAGTTGACAAGGATGTAAAGGGTCAAGCGTGAGGAGTCTAGTTCGTTGACCAACCATTTCCTGTTTTAACGTTGATCACTTGTAGAACAAAAGTCGTAATGGATAGCGAAAAGCTGTCCCAAGAATGCATTTCAACTCCATACTTAAGTCTATACTAAAACCGGAAGTGATAGAAATCCACTACAATTTCCGGTTTAAATATTGATCTACATAAGGCAAACATTATAAGAAATACCAAGAAGAGGTTTCTAAAATCGGTTTAGCGTTTAAAAGATAAGTACCATCTTTTCTTTTAACCTTCTATTCAAACCAGAAATGACAAATATCAACCACGTCCGGTTTCAACGTTAACTATATAGATTAAAAACGGTAAGATAGCAAAAAGTTTTTTTTTGCAATCAATTAAGCGTCCCAAGAATATATTTCACTTTTACTCGAACCTCTTTACTAAACCCGGAAGTGATAATCTACTTCCACATCCGGTTTCAATATCAATTGCGGAAATATCACATCATAAAAACAAACTCCCTCAATGGTGTATACGTGATATTGCTACTGCCTTTATATCTGTGTAAGTTTAAGTCCAAACCATAATTTCGTTGGTCAGTACTCCGGAGATCTTGAGTCTACTCAGACGAATGTTTTACACACGTACTAAGCAAGCAAAGTTCTACCTCTAAACCAAGCTTGATATATATAGATCAGCTGAGTCCTGTAGATCACGTAATCCAATGACAGACAATGAAGTTAAGAATACAAGGGAGAATCAAAATATAAGGTGAATTATGAATTTATTCACGAACATGACGGTTTGCAAATAGGAAACTGCACTGCATTATGGACAGCATCACACTAAACTTAGTCAGTGGGTTTCAGACAGTTATTCCACCGGGAAATCAAACCGTCCATTGTGGATGCTAAGAATTCATACTCCAAACACGTGAGTCAAATAACACTAGCAACTTGCACTGATTCAAGTGTGTCAAAACATTGATCACATACATCTTTCTTCAGAGATCTAAAATGAGATAGTTAGAAGAAGCTAGATCAGGGTTGTATAGAGGGTGTTCGATGGTATATAGAAGATGACTATTTTACTCATCCGTCAGATCAATTTTTACCCTGCTGAAAAACGCATTACATTACACTTTCACTTGTTTACATGTTATGACATTTTCTTCATAAACCTTTAGCAGTTGTTGATAAGCCTTTGGCACACAAGACTCGAATGGCAATAGGTATATCGACTTTTGTGTAATGCTCAAGTGATTGTGCTATGTTTTCACTGACCTAATCAGCCGGAAAAAATAATGTACTGCACTCAGGTGGCTATCGCACTTACTACACCTCGAAACCAACTATATACAAAAATTATAACGACGCACCTACAAAGTACTAGATATTAGAGCTCCTCGTGGTCTCGAGGTTGGTGTACACGCCTTTGACATGGGTGGCCAGGGTTCGACTACCGGCGGGAGCTCATTTGACACAGTCCAAGTGTAGGTCCACGTCTCATATAACTTACTGCTGTCAGTGTCACTAAAAAGAAAATTAATCGAAGCACTAACTTGTACATCTAAAACACTTTTTAGATTCCCATTTGTAATATCATATTTTACCAACTTTCAGAATTTTCTATTTATACTTTCCAATTTAACAGAAATAAGATGTTCTTTTCAGACACGTTCTTAGTCGTAAAACGGACATTAAACTTCTTGCACAATTTTAAAACACTTATAAATGATAAAAATTACTCGTTTTGGCTTGTCATGTAAATTTCTGAAGTTGGAGAAATGAAATTCAGCATAGAAACACATTATTCAAAATAAAAAGACATGTGTCCCGGAGTTTATGAAAAATGCTGATTTTTAAAAAAAGGGGAAAAGAGATATTTTCTATTTTCTTTCTCCGCATTGTGATCGCATCACGGAAAACGTCTGAAAACTTTGAAATTAATTTTGGAACATACAAAGTACGCGTATTTACTTCGAGCTCGGTTTCAATCATCACTTTGATTGAAGGTCGTGCCCTAAAGGGAATATGGGTCTTAAAATTAATGCGTAAATAGTGTATTTCACTAGGCCCTCAAATTGGGAAGATTAATCTCTGTATGCAGACTCTGCATTACAAACAAGTGGACACGTGACACAGCGTTTTCCGAAACTCTTGTTTTAACGAGGGGAACGGATAGTTCTTATACATTTTTCACCCCATTGGAATTAATGTTGCCTATTGTCTGTGAAAACATTACGGAAAACGGTTTATTCGTCTGAAACGAATTATCGAACATACAAGGGCCGTTCGGAAAGTAACCTCCGATTAGTTAAAAAAGAAACAGCGAAGTAGATAACAAGAATTTATTATATACATTTGAAAATGAGTTCTTTTCTCTATTTTTCAACATAGTTTCCATAAACATTCAAGCACTTATCATACCTCTACACTAGCTTGGAAATTCCATCAACATAAAAATCTCCGGCCTGTGCCTTGAGCCATAGTACTTCCTGTAGTCTAACCTCTGTATCATTACGTCATATAACACAGTCGTAGAAATTTGTGGAAATTCATCGGAAAGCTCCGAGATTGTAAAACGAAGATTTTCACGAACTTTTCCATCAATTTTATGAACCAGTTCATCAGTGACCACTCCTCTCCGTCATCAGTGACTCCTCTCTTCGTCATGAAGTTTGCTGTTCTTCTTCCACTTTTAACTGAACGAACCCATGCACGAATAATTACTTCACTCATCACACATGGTCCATACACAGCACAAAGTCCCCGATGAATACCTACTGCCGAATATTGTTTTGCCGTAAGGAAACGTATAATAGCTCGCACCTCGCACTTAGTGGGGTTTTCTATTGCAGCACACATTTTGAGACGCTACAAAAGTGAATTTAGTGATCAGACAACCTTCATTCTACCACGGCTGGATGCAGATTGATCTAGCGCGTATGTTTGTGTCAAGATGGTAGTGTTGACTCCATTACTTCACGCACAGTGACCAATCGGAGGTTACTTTCCGAGCGCGCCTCGTAGTTACTTCTAGAGTTTCTATCATGTCACTTTTGTTAAGCGGCGTATTCCATGGGGAAGAGGGAGCTCAAATTTATGCCAAAAATATGAATATGAGCTTATGAGTTTTTGTAATTATACTTTCATTGAAGTCAATATCCTAAGGGGAGTTCAAATATTTTCCATGAAAATTTCTTCCCGTGCGAAGAACTCGCATTTCAGCTAACTCAGAAATATACAATTGCTTTTAAAAATGGAGTTCGTGTAGTACCTTGAATTTAGACAATTAATTTTCAAGATAGAGGGGAACAGAGCGTTCCTAAAACTCTACAATGAGCAACTTCTGTCTAACTATACCTTTAATTTGTACAGAAGGGCGCTTCCTACTCTCGAAATATCTGTCTCCACCGTTCTGCTTTACAAATCGATCGATCCACATACAAGTACCAACGAGTTTTATCCTCTTACACTTCCTAGTAGTCATCTTATCACCATCAGTTCCGTCATTGTGCACATATGCAGCGAGGTGTTTTCCACATAACGTCGAGAGTAAAAACTATGAGCTAGATAAGGTATCGAACCAGGAAGCCGCTGAACCAGTTTTACAGGTACTAGGAAAACACGGAAGGAGGAAGTAGTTAGTGGTAAAAGTGACTGCTGACTATCAAGTTTATTTACACCATCAGCGTTTTACAAATCTGGAATCTCTAATACTACATATTATATGTCTCCTTGCTAAAAACAAGAAGAAACAAGTGCGTAGTATCCTTCTTGCTGACAAATTCCATTAAGAAAATGGCCTTTAGAAGAGGATTGGAATATTATGTCAAACTCAAGGTGATCTACAATTTCCACGATACTTCTCCAATATTTCAATACTTAACTTCTTGGTCAAAGAAATCATCCAAAATACGTTGTCAGGGACGTAAAGATACAAACGAAAAATAAAATATACAATAAATGCATTCGACACAAAGAAAGCTATATTGGACACACTGCTACAGAAGCTATTTATCTATGTAAGTTCCATCACTGTTCACACACGGAACACGTTTGTGTATTCGAGAATCATAAAAATCTTGCGTCTGCATCGGAAACCAAATTGTAACTTCATCCTAATCCAATCACAACTTCATGAATAGTATTTCTTACTGTGTTGCTTTAAAATCACATACTATTCCCCAATTGTCACCTATCTGTTTGTACACACTTCTTCAATGCGATTGCGAAGATCATCAGTCATTACGGGTGGCGTCTCTCTCCTCTCTTCATCGTGGATATCATAGCGACCTTCTGCGAAGGTACGGCATTACTTCGCTATATTTTACCGATTCGTTACGTTTCCGTATACAATTTCTCGATGGATCCCCAACGGATTCTATCGTTGTGTCTTCAAAAGCTGCCCACACTGCGCTCTTCATAACTGACGAGATCGGTATTGCCGCTGTTACTTTCAACGGGATTTCTTGTCGCAAAGAATTGGTGCAACACTGATGTATCATTCTTAATCCTCTTTGTACGGATCACGGTTTCTGACAGTGTTGCTAACTTCGGTGAATATTTTCCTCCTAACATGCAAATATGTTTGTATCTTTTCTTTTCTGACAAGCCTCGTAATATTTAACACATTTAATGAACACATTTCATAAATTTGATTTAGTGTGCATGTCGTTGTATCCTTTCCGTTCTCTACGAGTCACTCTACGATGATAAGTCACTCTACGATGAAATCATTACACTATTATTATTATTATTATTATTATTATTATTATTATTATTATTATTATTATTATTATTATTATTATTATTATTATTATTATTATTATTATTATTATTGCAATAAATACCCCTTAGTCTTCCTTTCATTATATTAAAAAAACTTGAAAACTCGATGCATGATGAACATAAGATGCGTGTGTAGTTTTGTGATTAAAACAATTTTCTTCTAAATTATGTTCTTAATTTGCAGCCATTGTGATAGTTTGAACTATTAGTCGGATCAATATAACATCAGACCTGAAACAAACTCCAACAAAAGATCTGTGAACAGTTTTTGTTTCTACCAAGTGTACTGATTGACAGAAAAGAAGTTCCCAAAATCTGACAACCAGAGGTATTTTTTCCAAGATGGCTGCCGATAACCTCAAAAATAAGTGACGTGCAAATGACTTTCTTTATTTATAATTTAGAAAAAAATATTTTCCCATCAAATCTGCAGTTTGTATTCCTACCGGTTCTCTTGATTGACACAGGAAAAGTCTACCATCATAGGGAAATTGGAAGTGGCTTTTTTCAAAATGGCAGCCGCTAACCTCGAAAATCTGTGAAATTCCTAAAGTTTTTTGTATTTAATTTTAGAACAAATACTTTCTCATTAAAATTACGGTTTATCTCAACTAGATATACTGTTCGACTGAAACTGTGTCTATCATAATCTGGAAGCCGAAAGTGTTTTTTGTGAAGATGGCCACCGGTAGCCTCGACAATCAGCGAAATTTCTACTTCCTCATTTTTAACTTTCATTTTTTAATCTCACAGCAATTACTTTTCTAACAAAGTCATCATTTTAATATTCAAGGAATTCATTTCAATCAACAAATTGCATCTATGGGATCAAAGAGGGACACCAACAATGATCAATACGGTTAAATACCAGTTATTAGGTTTCGTAATACACAATATTAAGTTGTAAGTTTTATCATTATAACACAATATGACTATACTGTATGCATTACAGTCCACCTGGTAGAAACAAAAACAGTTCCCATACATGTTGCTGGAATTTGTTTTAGATTATAGTTTCTCTTTTGCTAAATTGACCTGACTACATGTACCTAGTATATGAGATTTTTTTCACTACTATACTATACAATTTTTTTTTATAAATTATCCATAACAAAATTCGTTTTATATTTGGTTATGAAAATACGCAGCAGCTTGGGAGTAAAAAAGTTACAACTTCATTGTATATTAGTCCTCATCACTGTCCAGTGGTTCATCAAATACTGAGTTGTCAGAGTGCGTAACTTGGCATAATCCATATACAGAACTGAATGGAAGTCTATAGCTCTGCAACTGCACCTGCTATAACTGCAATTAGATTTATAATTGCAGTGCATGATTGTCAATAAAGTGTCCGGTGCAACATTTATATCACGCATTATTGGAACAAGTTCATCGTCAGCGAGTTTCCAATTTCAGTTCACAGGATTCATTTCGCTAGTCGTACTTGCTCATCTCATGATCTGATAGTACACTCGTAAACAATGGAATTTTGTGGAAGACTGAGTTGGAGAAAGACATTCTGGGTAAACAAATGACTTGGCTAAGACGACTTTCATTTTAAACCTCTGGTAATGCAAAGCTGCAAAAGAACTTGTAGTGTTGCCACCAAAAATAATAGCCATTGTCTGACTACCAAGACTTAATATACCAAGGTTATTATCTGATAAAATAAATGCAGTCAAACAGGAATGAAGGACGTGATTACCTTTTAAAAGATTTTGGAATACCATTTTTTTAACCAACATCATAAATACGAAAGGTGAAATCTTATCCTGTGAATACCTGGAGAAATAACAACTGTAGACGTATCCGATCAAAATACGAAGTTTTGCTATTAGCTTTAGCATAATATAGAAGAAGTATTAAAAGCTCAGTATGAGCGTGGTAGGATGTTCCTATGTACTGTTAACTGCGGCCTTTGCAATATTCATATAAGCGTTCTCTTCTGCTTGAAAACCAACACCCTCTCAATACCATCTCATCACTGATTAACTTGATCAATTGTTGTTTAGTATCTCCCGCGGTAAGGAATTTTTCCTGCTTAGCTTCGAATTCAGAATCACCGCTAAATTGAACTATTGGGTTATGGATGTGTGGTCTCCTCCTCTTACCTCTACTATCCTTTATTGATTGACCTGTATCATTCCCAGCAAACACAACAGTTACCATACCATAGTGTTTAATTGTAAAGTCTGCATATACCTTGGCAATTTGACGATAGGTATTTCCCTTTTTCCACTTCAGCTTCTGTATCAAGTAGCCTCTGTCAATAAAGTGTCTATCTGAACACAGATCAGCATCAATTGACGCTGGATTCTTGCAATACTCATCAATGGTGTGGGCTAATTGTGGTTTGTCGGCCCTTCCCAGAATGTGGATATCCTTAAAAAGTGATGTTGGGTATGCACTATATTCATACCTCATCACCTCTAAATCTAAGTTTCCTGTTTTAGAGACTACCAAAAAAAAAAAAACTAGAAGAGCAAGCCAGGATCAATGCTTTTGTCCTAAACTGCAGATGAACTATTCACTGTTTTCATTTTGTAGGCCCTCTTAAAAGCGAATGAAAATTCATTTTGTCCAATCATCTTGTCCACAACAATTCTCCCCACTGCCTCGTACGCATACACATTGATGTCTTCCTTCGCTACAATATCATTGATAATATTTCTCAATGAGGCGTCACTAGAGAAAGGGGAATATGACATATTTTAGTATATTTTTTAAACGTCTAAAGTATCTTCTTCAACTCTTGACAAGAGAAGGAACCCGAGCCCAAAACTTTAGGACCCCATTTTTTGGGGATTCGGACCCGGTCCCGATTTCTGACATAACCGCTATCCTCAAAGGACCAAGACCTTTTCAACACCACCACCTGCATTCAACAACTGCATATTTAATAGGCGAATAGAAGGAAACCGAGCCAAAATTTTCGGGAGCCCATTTCTGGGGCCTCGAGTCCCGCGTTCCATTTCGGACATCACCGATGTGGTACGGGGATCAATACCTTTCCAACACCACCACCTGTGTCCATTAAATCCATGTTTAATAGTCGAATAGAAGGAACCTGTTCAGGACTCCATTTTTGGGGTCTGAAGACCAGACCCCGATTTCTAAAATCACAGTTCTGCTCAGGGGATTCGGACTTTTCCAATGGCACCACCTACATCTAACATATTCATGTTTAATAGGAGAAGAGGAGGAACCTGTGCCCAAACCTTGTGGACCTCATTTCTGGGGCTTCGGGCCTGGGCACAATTTCTGACATTTCCACTGTGATCAGAGGACCCGGTCCTTTCCAACAACACCACCCGTGTCCACCAACTTCGTGTCTAACACGATTTCCCTTACGTAGAATTGGCTTCATGCTCTTTATAGGAATACATTTATTGGCTTTTAAAACTGCAAGTTTACCTTTCGCGTGGGGTATCCAGGTTCGATTCTCGGCGGGAACTCACGTTTGACTCGCACGTTAAGGAGTAGATTCAATTCCTGTACAGCCTCGCTGCTAAAATGGACGCTAAAATCAAATCAAATCTAACTGTAAGTATGTTGGATAAATACTTATTGTTCGATTTTAAAAGTTACAGAAATTTTTCCGATCTTTTAGATTCGAGACGGCCATGTTGAAAAAGCCATTTCCGTTTTCAGATCATGATATACTTCATTCTATCGACCAATGCACCTGGTAGAGACGAAAAGCGTAAGTTTGATGGAAAAATAACTGTTCTATGATTAAAAATAAGAAAGTTACAGGAGGTTTTTGAAATTTTCGTTGTTATCGGCGGCCATCTTGAAGAAAGCTACTTCCGGTTACCAGAGTTTGGTAAACTTTTTTTCTTTCAATCATTGTATCTGGAAGAAACAAAAACCGTTCACAGATCTTTTATAGGGATTTGTTTTAGGTTAACGTTTCTTTTTCGCTAAATTGACCCTACTATGTTTTAAGAAGCGTTATTTAATGGAAAAGCTCATCAAAAATAAAAGGAAATGAGCTAATTTCCCTTTCTTAAAATTCCGTACTCTATTTCTCCCTTTTTGGGTTTCATTAACTTAATGTCATCCTCGATGCAGTTGCTGCAAAGTAATACTCACCAACTCTCCAAGTATTATCTGTTATTCTAAATATTATCTGTTTCTTCTATTTGCTTCGTCTCTGTTGTAGCATCCTTCGTTTAGTTAACACTTCGAATCCAAAGCCCGAGTAGTTTGGGGATACTTTATTATTGCAAACGGATGAAGCCCGAGTAGGACTCTGAGTACTTTTTTAATGGAAAGGATGATGACCAAGTAGAACTCAGGGTACTTGGAAACAGTCGAAACCCGACTGAGACTCGAGGTATTTTATTAATGGAAACGGAGGAAGCCAGAGTAGAATTCTGAGTACTTTGTTAATGGAAACGGATAATGCCCGAGTAGCCTCGGGGTACTTTGTTAATAAAAACAGACAAAGCCCGAGTAAGATCATGAATATTTTACTAATGGAAACGGACAATGCCCGAGTAGGATAGAGGTACTTCGTTAATGGAAACGGGCAAAGCCCAAGTAGGATTGTGAGTACTTTATTAGTGGAAACGAATGATGCCCGAGTAGGGCTCGGGATAGTTATTTTTATGGAAACGAACGAAGCCCGAGTAGAATTCAGAGTACTTTATTAATAGAAATGGACGAAGTCCGAGTAGTACTAGAGGTACTTTGTTAATGGAAACTGACGAAGCCCGAGTAGGATGCGGATACTTTGTTAATGGAAGCAAACCAAGCCCGAATAGGACTCGATGTATTTTATTAATGAAAATGGACCAAGCCCGAGTAAATCTCAGCGTACTTTGTTAATGAAAACGAACAACGCCCGAGTAGCATTCTGAGTACCGGTACTTTATCAGTGAAAACGGTCAATGCCCTAGTAGAAGTCGGGATACTTTGTTAATGGAAACGGACGAAGCCCTAGTCTAACTCGGGTATTACGTATGAATCTCTCAAATACCTCCCGCTAATGGTGGTTGCTTCTCTGTGGAACAGTTACTCAGACTCACAACAAACTGAGAACACTATTTACTTGACATCTAGCGATGAAATTGTGAAGTTGGTAAATCAAATGGTCTTAGCAATACGGCAATTACCCAATGTTCTGAGGAAAACTAGGAGCTAACATAATCCGATCAAATAACAACAACGACGGAGGATTCGGATGAGTTGCTTACATGGAACTGTTTACCTACTTCGTGATTGGTGACCCAAAAGTTACCAGTTGCATGTCTAGAACAAAAGTGGCGATCATGAACACCTCGAGTCCACGAAACTTTGTGATACTCACAGAGAAATGTGAGTATTCTGATGGAAGTCCTATTTCTTTCTTTCTTTCTTATTTTCAGATAAACAGGGAATCATGGAGAGAAAAGGAGAGGTGTTAGTAAAGAGAAAAAGATAAAGAAAGAGAAAGAAAAAAATAAAACGACTAATTTCCTTCTTGAAATGCCTCTTTCCCTTTGATTGATTGATTGCACTTTAATGGGGACCTCAGAAGCGAAGCAATTTGTCCCCGTCACGGAGAGACTAATGGTCGACAGATGTCACTCATACAAGAACTTCAAAAATAAAAGCAACGAACTAAATCATGACTTCCAAAAACAGAAAAAGAAATAAAAATTAAAGGTCTTAAGCAAGTAGCAGTGTCACAGTGTACTCCACGTGATGGAATTTGGTTTGATTTTTGATAAACCAAACTTCCTAACAAGATAATCTTCTCCAATGCTAGACTTAAATACAGCAATTTTATCTCAAAATTACATGGTACTTTAAGATGAATGAACATTTGAAAGTATTTAATACATTAGATTTGTCGAATAAAAGTATTTAGTATCATTTTACTTTTGTGTTGAACGGGTAGATTAATGTTTTGCATCCTGAGCATTAGGCAAACTGGCTAATCTCAACAGTATTGAGGATAGTCTATCAAGAAAGGATGACATTTATAACACTGTTCCACAAGTTTCCAAAGGCTGGATGTTTACAGAGAAACGAATATAATTTCTTCGTGACTTTTGAGTTGCTGAACACGAAAATGACAATTAAATTAATTGATTAGCTCTTATTTTTGACAGAATGGTACTATTGAGCTGAGCGAGCGAAATCTTTTGCTTTATACTACGCACAGTTTGCATGGGATTGCTTGCCCATGATCTTTTCGCAGGCATGCACCCAGAAATTTTTGTTGGGAAAAGTCTAAAGATTGAGAGAGAGTTCAATAATAAAAGGCACTATATTTATATAGGATCAAACGGGTGTTATTCTACAGCGAAAAAAAGATAATTAATTTTTAAGTACTGCTACCTATAGTCTTAGGAAAAATGATAAAACTAAATTGTTTTTATCAGAAAAGAAATAAGAGATGATGAGTAAGGTCATATCTTTATTCTACAACAGTCATTTCTCTGCTAAATAAACATAGTTTTATTAAGAAAGTGTACAAATATATGTCGAGCTGCGAAGTTTTGGAGGAAGGGCCTGGATCCTTAGACCTTCCGCGTGGATGCGCCTCTGTCTTTGAGTAACCAATGAACTTTTCATGGTGATACGGGTTACCCATGGGAACGTTCTTAAGGGTCTTCACTACAGCAAAATTAAACCACCGCTAAGTTTAGTGTTTTTCTGTAATATCTTCAAAATAAATAAAAATATTGGAAAAGCTGAAACGTAGTGAACTAGACAATACGATTTTGCATGTGATACCGTTATCACAACTCATCTATCTGCTTTCGATTTGCAACTGTAGGCAGATTTAGCACTTTTTGCGGGTTCTGTAAATGGCGGCATAGCAAAAGCAGATTGGTGAGTTGTGGTAAAAGTATCACATGCAAAATCGTATTGCTTAGTTAACTACGTTCCTGCTTTTCCAATATTTTTATTTGTTTTGAAGATATTACAGAACAATTCTAAAATTAACGGTAGTTTAATTTCGCTGTAGTGAAGACCCTCAAGTCTTGATTGTAATGAGAATATATGAGTAGGTCGGGAAAAGGCAATGGTAAGCGCAACTTCCGGTAAAACTGAATTTTCTGGTGGAATGGGTTGACTTTGGCGAAGCACAGAACAGTATGTAGATAGTTTTATTTCGGAATTTTCCCTGCAGATGGCAAAATAACTTGTTTGGTATGTGTCATTTGTTTTGCATTGTATGAAAATGTTGAACATTCTTTCTCAGTTTACTCGAAAATTAGAAAAATTTAAATTATCAATGTCTTTCCCCGAGCCGCTCGTATATTCAAATATTCATAACCACAAAAAGTTTCTTGCGATTGATCTTATATCTATACCATATGTTCTTTCAGGAATCCACATGAAAGTTTGCACGTAGATAGAGATTATCAACTGGCATGTTGGTATGCTAAGAGGCAGGCACGCACTCATAAATTATTGTTGAGAGGGGTCCAATATTACAAGCCACTACGTCTATGTAGTATTGAAGGGTATTATTTTGCACCCGAAAAGACGATAAGTACTTGTAAAATACTTCCACCTATATTTTCAGAGGGGAAAATGATCGAATAAGATTGTTTTTATAAAAGGAAGAGTATAGATGAAGTGTAAGATAAATTTTCATATTATATCAACCATTTCCCTGTTAAACAAGTCTAATTTAATTGAGAAAGTGTACAGGTATATATTGAATGATCCGGACTTGCTGTACCCCCTCCCCCGTGGGTGCGAATCTGTCATCTCTATACCATATGTTGTTTAAGGCATCCTGATGAAACTTTGCTCGTTGATAGAGATAATTAACTGGAATGTTGGTGTGCTAAGATGAACATACTAGATAATATTGCACAGTTTGCTAGTGAGTTTCCTCAGCTCAATTTTACATTTTAAATGTTATTGCCTAGCTACGTATAGGCTACGTATGATACAATACAATAAAATAATAACAGATACGACACCCTTATGTAATGCTGATCAGAATTGAACCTCATTCTCAACTTAATTGTATCTGTAGAACTGCTCTTAAATTTTAGAAAAATTCTCAAATTTCTAATTGTTATTGTGAATACTAACACTTCCACGAAATGGGGTATTTATTTCTACTTACTTAGACATATTTCTGGGAATTACCAGCATCTATGGCTTTAAGTCCCTAATGTGGGATGACATCCCTCGGTGGGCACACTGTTCGTGGAAGGGGGAAGGGAGGAATTGACATGTATATTAGGTACCATCCAAGTATGAATGAGGAAAACCGAGGAAAAGCCTCACTCAGGATGGCTTGCCTCAATAAGCTGACAGACATTTTCGAGCGAGTGGCTCCACTAGGAATCGAACCCGACAACGCTCGCACTAAAAGCGAGAACGTTAGCGAGTATGCTACGCGAGGCCACACAGAATGCTGTAGATATCCCACTAGTGTAACTGATGCCCAAAATATTAACTAATTTCAGG
This sequence comes from Thermobia domestica, assembly GCF_964235325.1. Lineage (NCBI taxonomy): Eukaryota > Metazoa > Arthropoda > Insecta > Zygentoma > Lepismatidae > Thermobia > Thermobia domestica. Next base: position 242,673,547 of record NC_137456.1, on the reverse strand, counting down.
GATTCTAGAACTCTGATTAGACAAATGATTCGAGGCAGGGTTACACTTCAGTATTTACATCTTTTCTACCAATTGAACCTCGTGCTTAAGACAGCCTCGCGCAAAAGGTAACACACTCTCGGCTCATCAAGTACAAACAACAACATACTACAGGTTGGATTGGAAACCTTCGGTCGACCAAAATTGTTTCCAATCGGGCATCGGACACCCTAAAATCGGCTCTGCTACGAGGTGTCTGTGATTTGTAACTAGACTACATTCAGGGAAGCTAATGGCTTTTTTCTTCTCAATTTCAAGAGAAACTGTTATTTTTGTTAAGTTCGGAGAAACATTTTCTAGAGGTTCAGAGATAGGAAGTCCTTGGACATGAGAAACAAGCCAAATTGTAAAAGTTATGTTAGAGAACACAATTTTATGTTTTATATTCATGGTTATTCATTTCTTAATAGGAGGAACCACACAAAGATATAAGAATAAACAATGTGACTGCTAGACTCTCACTAAATCGTAAGATTACTGCAAACAACATACAACGTTCATTTCCATTAAACCACGGAGCTCCCTCGTGACTGTGAGGATAGCGTACGCGTTATTGGCGTGGGAGACCAGATTCGATTACTAGAGGAAGCTCGTGTGTTCTGGATTCCACATTAAGATATAACCTCGTTGATGAATGGGACGCTAAGTTCATATCAACTCAATTCATTAAATCACGCATTGAGTTTGTACGGAAACGTAGAGCAGTTATACACGTGGGTTCATTTTTTTTTTTTTTTTTTTTATTTTGATCCTCCATTAACATCCAACATTTTTGCACACAAAACGTCAGTTTTAGAGATGGGCAAATTGAATACTTCTTCGAACCAAATCTTATTTCAACGCTAATATAGCAGAAATTATTCGAAATACTGAAATATTTTCGAAAAGATATCAACTGAAAAAATAAAACACTATTATCATGGAAATGCATCGCTTCGCCCCTGAACACAATATCACGATTATACAATTTTCATATAATTTGTACAAATAAAAAATTATGACCAGCCAAAAATGTTACATATTATGAGATAAACACATATACAACAAGAGTGGACGGTATCGCATTAAGAAAAACATGATAGGCATAAGCAGTGTTTCCAACTGGTTATATGTGGAAAATCCAACGTTTAGTGCAATACCCATTATTTCAGGTCTACGTTGTTTACTCAAAAGTATATAGTTCAACGATAGTGATGAGCGCAAGAGTCTTGGTCTTGCAGTTTTTGCAAGTCTTGCATGCAAGAGCAAGACCAAGGCCAAGACTCTTGCGCAAGAGTCTTGCACAAATACCGATACTACTTGAATTTTCTTTATAGAATGTAAAAAGGGGGAAAATCGTTACATCTTTGAATAGAATTTCTTGGCTTCAGTGGGAATACAGCTGGAGTGAATGTTTTCCCACTAGTTTATGCAATCCGTGTGAGTTGATGTGCCCCTGTAGCATATAGTTACAATGTGGCGTTTTGTGTAGTTATTACTCGTTTTCATGCCACACAGGTGTCATTCTAATCAAAGCATGTTGCACACAAAGAAAGGTGTCATTGGTGCTGGATTACGATTCATTCCTGCGTTTTTAATTAATGAGAATTACTTACCGGGAAATCAGACGCTATTCTACGTGTAGGTGTTATCTGGAATAAACTTAAACCTTTGACCTTCAAGCTGGTAAAGTTTGTCGGCTCGTCATGAGATAATTATAGCAAAAGAGGGATTTGCACTGCTTTGCCTCAGACATTGTGCTGGCGAAACGCCACAAACGTCCAATAAGAAGGAATCTGTAACAGTAGCGTACGCAGGAATTTATTTCGGAGGGGGGATGCAAAGATTGAATGTGCAAGACCAAAACCACCCGGGTCTTTGTCTTGGTCTTGCATTTGCTCATCACTATTCAACGATATTTTCCAGGAGAAATAACCACACAAAAATAACGTGAAGGAATTCAAATTCCCATTAGTAATATATATATATATATATATATATAATGATCGTGGCAAAATTTTGAATTGAGTAATTCTTTATAAGAAGACATTTTTGACATCTTCTGAAGTTAATTAATTGAAAGCTTGTTTCCTACATCACATAAATTAAAAGTGTTGGTGGTCTAATTCAGAAATTATACAGTATGTTCAAAAACTCAACGCAATGGATGTAGCTACTTGTTGACATAAGAAAAATATAAGCTAGAAACGTACACTTTTTCCTTTGTGTATGTTATGCAAAAATCCGACAAAATATGAAGGACGCTAAACCTCAACTCATCAAAGACGTATGCTACGCAATGAGGCTTAATACTTACTGTAAGTGGAGTTTCAATGTATCTGTTTGTCATAATTCATTATGGGAAGATTTTCAAACACACTAAACACACTATACATTGAATTCGAAAAAATAACGTTGACAGTATTGGAGAGGTAATTCCTTAGGGCAAGTAAACCAAAATATACTTAAACTGAAGCCAGATGCAAACAATATCAATTTGTAGACCGAAAATAGAGCGAAATGTATGATTGTCACAAGTGGAAAGCAGAAGTAATTCTTGGGCAAATTTTGTATGAAATTATTTGCTACAAATAATAATAGTTCAGAAAGTGGTTACAATGAGACTAAAACGTATAGGACCAATGTGTGATGTGAAACGCTCAGTATATTTGACTTAACTATAAAATGAAAAGAGTTTCTAGACTTTTGGCATAGGAAAACCGGTAAATGGTGTTAGCACCTATCTATCCATTGTGCTTGAGTCTGTCTGGGAGTTTCATCCACCGGGGAAAAGCGTGAGTGGTTTTGTCTTCCGCGAAGACCAAAGTTGAAGGCACAAAAGGAAAGCAAATGCACGCTACGTATAATGCATTACTTTGTTGGGGTTTCACTCTGTCTGCTTCGCTAACGCACGGAAGTCACTTTCTATTTAATGGAACAAGAGGAGGAAACACCCACGTTATTTTACAAACAGTAACTTAAGGGAAGTAAACGTAGATTAACGTTAAGGAGCTGGTACAGAAGAAAAAAACTGGATACAACCTCATTGTTCATATTAAATTATTGAATACAAGCAAGCACTTGCGTCTAAAAAGAAGATTAAGTCAATTATATTTAACGTTTCAGTTGTAAAGGTCAAAGTGCATATTAAGCAAGTTAAGGCATAAAAATAACAACCGTTAAAAATACTTTACAAAACAATACTTTTCTAAAATGCACTGAAAATGAGATGTTTTGCTGGGTTAAATGAAAAATTGAACTAAGACTAAAACCATTGGGTGCGATTGTTTGTAAACGATTATAACGAAACACTTTCGTGATTTTCCTTTATATATATATATATATATATATATATATATATATATATATATATATATATATATATATATATATATATATATATATATATATATATATATATATACATTTTAGCCCTACCTTAGTGAGAGAGCAACCATACTTTTTAGTTTTAGTGCATGAGGTCCTTGGTTCGATCCCAGCTGGCGACAAGTGAGCTTTGTGGTGGACAAACGCCGTGTTGATGAGTTTTCTCGGGATTCTCCCGTTTCCTCTCACTTTCTTAATTCTACCATTTCATTCATTTCTCATCACCGTCTCCTTTAGCCTAGCCGGCATAACCATGGGACGTAAAACTCAAAGATTTCATTCTTTTTTAGTTTTAGTCTAATTTATTCATTTTATCACACGAAAAAATGAAATATTTTCTACTTTTCAGTATCTTCTATAAAAATCATTGTTTCCGAAAGATATTTACAGTTATTATGTTATTTCTTCCTCAATGTATTAGAAGAATTTTCAAATTTCATTGGTTTTTGATTGAATTCTAAAAAGAGGATGTTATAATAGATATCCTACTTCTTCTTTGTCATCTCAATCATAGGTTGGTCGGCAACATTAAAATTGTAACGCTTTTCCCTACTTTGGGAGAGCTGTTTTATACTTTTATAAGTTCTCTTCTTCGTTACTGCATCGAGATATTTTATCCTTGGTCTTCTTCTTCCTAGTTTTCCTTCTGCCTTTCCTTCTATCAGCACAGTAATCCAATCCGAGTTCCAGCTTCTCTCAATGTCCACGTCTCTTATCCGTAAAGCGCCACACTTCATACTTGAGTCTTAATAAGTAATTTTCGAACTATCAACAAGACATTTCTTGATGATATCCTACTATGTAGAAATATTAATTAATAAACTCTAGTTATCTGTTTTAGTATATGATGATTCAATACTAAAGAATACACACATACACTTTCTCTTTTTTTAAAAAATACGTTGTGAAAGGCAATAGTTTCTTTTGTATTATTGCGAAAAGAAAGAAAATAAGTAAAAGTTACGGGCCACCGCACTAAACTTTCTCGGTCCAAAAAAAAATCATGTTGTGCTGTAGTTATTAATAAAACATTTTCTTTTGAAATACGATCAAAATTACAATGTTTTTTTTGATAATGAAATATTTGTTTATAGATTAACAACAAAATCTCATGAGTCGTATTTTACAGAACTCAAAACGCTCACCTCCAATAGTAAACTACACTTGTGGGTATCCTCATTGAAAGTAATTTATGCAACACTAGAGCAATAATAAGGAAATATGAAGAAAATTGCCAGAGTCGTTTTTGAAAAAGTAATCTGAAAAGCAATTCATCCCCAAGAGTAAACTACCTTTCTGATTTTCTTTTTTTTTCTTTCTTTTCTTTCTTTTTTCTTTTGTAAGGAGTACTTACACAATATTATAGAGTTATTGATAAAATAAGAACAAAATTCCGAAATTACTTTTTCAGAAAATCGTCTAAAAAAATTCCCCAAAAATAAACTTCGTAGATATTTTAACACAAATGAGTTATGTCATATTGTTAGATTATAAATGAAATATTCATTTATGTAGTATGAACAAAATCACCAGAATCGTTGTTTAAGAAAATCATAATAAAACCACATGCTAAGAATAAACTATCCCTCTTATACTTTTCTCAGAACAAAGAGTAATACTATATTTTCAGGTTCATTAATGAAGTATTTATTTGTTAAATGTGATTAAAATTACTTTAGTTATTTTTTGAGGAAATCGCCCGAACAGAACTCACTGTTAAAAGTAAACTACCCCTTTTCGATTTTTCGCACAGAAATAACTTACTCGTATACTACAGTATGAGTTTTTATTGATTTGTGAAATATAAAGAAAATCGCTAGAGACGTGTTCGAGAAAATACCAATTTTTATTTTCAATTTTCAGTAAAGTATTTTGATTTTAGGGGTAGGAAGAAAATTCGAAACCTTTGTAGAGAACCATATGTTGGTTGAGATGCATTGAGCGGTATGGCTTTAGGCGAGTTTACATCTGAACGAACAGATTGACAGATGTCGAAAATACAGATTGTATGGGCCATGGAACGTGTGAATTATTTAAATCTCGAATTCGACTTTTTTTTTTTTTCATTATCACCATACATACTTTCTCGTCCTCGAAAATAAAAATGACTTATTTTGTAAATCTCTCGTAAATGCTCGAACTTGATGTAGTCAGCTGAACGCCTAGTCGTCTGCAACCGAGCAAAACTCACATGAGGATGTGGGTTGTATAAGCAGTAGGCGCTCGCCGATACCAATCTTTTCCATTAGGTGATCCGTGGACCGCTGAGGACCTTGAAACAAATTTAGAGGTTCCGTACATTATTTATATATATTTAATTTATAATGTCCTCAATTTCGCAAAATATTATTTTATAAGCTCTTCAATAGCATATAGCCCAGGCAATAGGATATATTGACCTTACCTGGAAAAATTCAATGCAGTTCTGCAAACAGGCTTGCTTACTTCATGCTTTTCTGGTCGCTGAATCCGAATGTTTAACTTCCCACCTAAATTTCCCCTAGAAACACTCAAAATTATGAAAATTTCTCCCCATTTTTTATATGTTAAGGATGGGCACGAGTCGAGATAAAACTTGACTCCAATTTCACTCGAGTTTCGAGTTGAGTCAAAGGTAATTTTCTCGAGTCGAGTTCCGAGCCGAGTCACTGTTTTTGAGGTCGAATTTCGAGTCGAGTCAAGTTTGATAAATGGTTCGCTCGTTTTGAAATCATGGCCTGATTACACTGGAAAGCGAAAGCCATGAGAAATGTAAGCAGTAATGTGGAATACTTTTAGTGTTCCTCACGACAGGGAACATACTCGCATCTCGTCTCGTCTCTATAACGAGACGACAATATTTTTTAGAACAGTCTCAAATATCGTGAGTACCAGTAGAACTATATCCTGTAGTTCTTACCATCAAGGCTGAGACCTGCACGGTCGAATTTGAGCCCAAGCAGAAGCCCAACTCCGCTAGTGATGTCAATCGGTTCGCCTCCGTTCAACTGAGCGAACAGTTCGAGACGGCTCTCTTGGGATGAGCCAATTGCTCGGCTCAACTGAGCCGATGGCTTTAGCCGGCTCGATTGGGATCAGCCATCCGCTCGGCTCAATTGAGAAGATGGCTTGAGCTGGCTCGGTTGGAATTAACCATCGACTCGGTCAATTTAGTCGATGGCTAGAGCCGGCTCGGTTGGGATTTGCCACCGAATCGGCTCAGGTGAACAAATGGCTCGAACCAACACGCTTAGGGTAACCCATCAGCTCGGGTAAGCCATCGGCTCGAGTTGGCTCGGTTGGGTGTGCTACTGGTTCGGCTCACTTCTCGGTTCGGCTTGATAGTGAATGAGTTATGAGCCGAGCTGCTTGAGGCGTTGACAACCCTAAAGCCGGGCTGGGTAGTTTTGAACATCTTATGTCTTTTTTAAGGAGGTGGGTTTCGAACTTCCAGATGCTGAAAAAGAGAAAGAACAGGGAGAGTTTCGAAGAAGAAAATTAAGGACAGACGAGAGAGTGAACGTGGCAAGCCCTGTAACTTTTAAGAATTTTTGACTAGAGCCCGAAGACTTGCTCCTGCGGAACTCAAACCCAGAACCAATTGAACGATGTACTTACCTTCTGAAGATTTCTCGGCGATCGAGATCAGCAGCCAACTAGTTTTTAATATTGAGATACAAACCCCCTATTTTTCATGGTTATACGCAGTGTTGTAATAATAATAATAATAATAATAATAATAATAATAATAATAATAATAATAATAATAATAATAATAATAATAATAATAATAATAATAATAATAAGAAGAAGAAGAAGAAGTTGTGGTAGTAGTACTGTAATATCATTAATGATTATACCGTATTGTTTATGTAGAACACTTGAAGGGAGTACTTGAAACTTCAACAGGATTTAGCTCGATTTGGCTCGTTTTGGTTCGACTCGACTCGAAACTCGACCCAAACTCTAGTCGAGTTGGAATATATTTTTCGAGCCGAGTTCTCGAGTCGAGCTCAAAGATGTCTGTTTCGAGCCGAGTCGAGTTTCACTGAGAAGCCGCTCGTGCCCATCACTATAATATTTCTTCTTTTGTTTTTGGGAAATAAATAGCGAGAAATTCGGAAAGTAGACAAAATTTGGAACAAAACAGGCCCAATGACATTTTGACATTGACGAACAGGAACAAGGACGCTAGCGAGCATCGGAGCCTGCACCTTGTGCCTTGGCGTTGCCAGGTTGCATGTGCTAAGTTACGCTATTACGTTATTAACCACTGACGACCATTACGTTCGCTCTCTCGTCTGTCCTTAATTTTCTTCTTCGAAACTCTCCCCATTCTTTCTCTTTTTCAGCATCTGGAAGTTCGAAACCCACCTCCTTAAAAAAGACATAAGAAAATGAAAAGAAGGACGTACTTTCCATTGTAGAAACCTGGAAACATGATATGAAGTCAAAGTTAAAAGATGAAGCATTCAAATTTAAGATTAAAAAAATATATATATATACATGCAATACTGTTTCAAGACAGTTGAAACAAGATTTACCATTTCTGGGCTTAGTTTTTAGTCCAAGTCTAACCGAAAATGAAAAAAAAATGGAGAACAGAAATGAAATTTTAGTTTAATGTGTCACGAGTAGGCTAAAAGAGACGAGTGATTAAGGAAAGTAAGTGATGGTGAAATTAAGTTTTTGGATTCTCTCACCGAAAGACAAACCAGGGACCACGTGCTTTAAAGTCGAACACGCTAGTCACTAGACCAGTCAGGTGAAGGGGGGGGGTCAAAAGAAGGATTCATCAGATGAATGTGTTATTTGCATTACTTATTTCATTTGTATAGATTAGGACCCCTACTTTCGGGGAAGCTGATAACTTTTTTCTTCTTAGAATTAGGAACATATGACAGAAACTGAACTAATTAATGATTGTTACGTCATTGATTTTGCGAATTTTTGAGTATGTAGCGTTAGTGCAAGTAAAAGAGTCTTTTAAAATTGAATAATTCCTTTATTCAGGAAACTGTAGTAATACGTCGCCTTAGACATGAAGGTCGCAAAACCGAAGAGTCCATAAAAAAAACTCTAGGTAAAGAATTTTGGTCTGAGAAGGCGAAAATACCGGAGTTCCATTGTTGCCTGAAATAGGCGTGTTAGGTATCTATGTTCAGGTTTCTTGGTACGCTGAATCGAATAAAAGTAACATCAGTCAAATTGGATGAAAAATGTAAAAAAAAAAAAAAATGGTAGCCGTCCGAACTTTCCAAACATTTATAATTTCTACAAATATTAACCGATCGGAACTGTATGTGCTATACAGTATATAAGGCGTACCGGTTTTCGTTTTTTAAGTTGAAGATACTATTTTTGCTTTTTGATCCATACATTGCGTTTTAATATAGCTATGTCACACAACTACACACTGTCGTACTTACGTCTGCAACAATGTGTTTATGATTCATATTATTTAATTTGTTTTTCTATAGCACTTTTGCACAAAATATAACATTGTATTTTTGTTATCACAATAACGTCTCTGTTCCTTTGGCAATGTAATTAATACATTTTAATATCACCTTTTCTCATTTTCTACGAAATAATGATATGATATTTTAGCATGTAGTATCATATAATTTTGTTCTTCGTTTCAATGGCGTTTGTTATTCCTTAAGCTCCTTCATTTTCCAGCCCCGGGTAAAAGCTACGCCACTCACTTCAACATTCAACACCACTTTTGTTCCACCCTGGTGCATCTTTTTTAACGTTTCAATGCAATTTTCAAATATATTCACTCGCAACATAGCCGAAAAATTGCAAAATATCGGAGCACCAACCTTTCCTTTATTCCTCTATATCTCCAGAACGGTTAAGATCTAGGATTTTCCCCTCTAATGGGTTTAATTGTACACAAAAGCACTTCGTTTCCTCATAAACTCGTCCACAATTTCGTGTCACACTTGAATCGGTTTCCTCGTAAGTCTAAAAGGTCGCAATTAAGTAGCAATAACCAAACGTTTTATTTTTTATTGATTTCAAATTTTATTATTGTTCACGATAATAAGCAACACGTTTTCACTAACGAGAAAAGTTTATTTTAGAGATGTGAGGTCCTGTATTTTACAATACATTTCACACATATTTAACTAGAATTACAAGTATCATTGAACTAATTTAATTCCCATAAGATTTTTTTGGCTCTATTCGTTTTTTCTTAAACATTTTCGGAGAATATTTAAGTTTTTCCTTCATAATACACAAGAAACAAATACCTATCGTACTTTAAAAGTATATTTCTTGATAGATTTGTTTGCAATATGATAGTTCAAAGTTGTCGATGAGTTAAATTTAGTGTTTCTACTTCATGTTAAATTTTATTTTCCCTACCAATTGGTCTTTTCTTCGAAACACAGCCTTCTTACTAATCTCGTTTTCTGATTCAGTGAAGCACAAATCTCCAAGAATTACCTTCGTTGTTTTCTGTCCATTTTTCCTTGTATGTGCACATTCTCTCGCTTTCGGAAACCTATATCAGATTCCAAGTTGCAATCTTAACCTTTTAGAAATACTAAAGACGTTTGGAGAATGTGGTATAAGAAGAACACTTTATTTTTTGCTAAACGCTAACAATATTGCGTTATAAAATTCTATTTTAATAGTACATAATTGAAAAATTTGAATTGAACATTTGGATTGTATACATCGATGTACATCGTTCTTGCTTACACTTTGTCATATTTCTCACAATTTCTGAAAAAATAAGATATAGCCTAAAACTTAACTAAGTTCCGTGTTAGGTCATATCAATTCAGTAAAACTTTTAACGGTTAAATAACACGCGTTCAGCTGCTATGCAAACTTTGTATATGGACTTGAATATTTCAGATTGTTATTTGTGTTTTCTAACGGGTCGTATAAAGGACAATAGAAAGACTACATATCTAAAGTAATTTTCATCAATGTTAGTTTCCTTTAAATTAAACTATAATTCGAGTGACTTTTCATGATGATCGAAAATTACAAGCTTCAAAAGTTTCCAATAACCTTTGACAATAAGTTTTAATACTATCTTTGAATGTTTTACATCTACTTTATTCTGTCAGTATCTTAAGTATTCTTTTGTGTGAACAAATCACTTGAATTGTTTTTTTCCTCCTAATGATAAAGTGAATTTTCTTCAATGGCATTGTTATCATCGGCGCTTTGCTAATGCTTTTCTCTCTTTGCTTCATAATTCAAATATTGGCTCTTCTCCATCACTGGTAAGTAAACGATTAAAGAGTTATTGAGATCAACCTTCCAACTGTTCATTTCACAGGTGGTTTTGAAGAGAATCGCTTTGCGAAGCACACACTAATGAACAAAGATAATTATAAATTTAAGCAAAGAAAAGACTACGACTTTGTTACTGATTTTACATCTACTTTTTATTTTGTGTTTAAATACGAAAGTACATAAAACAGATAGAAGTGAAGAGGTATATCCTACTTCCCTCACTTCCTTCACCTATACATAAAAACGAAATACACATTTTAATTCACGAATAATTTATTCAAAATTCGTGAAGAAAGTACATGTTTTGAGAACACAACCCAAACATAAGATCATTGTTTACTTCTACAATGAAAGAGGGGGCCGTGGTGGCTCAGTAGTAGAGGGTTCTCCTCTGGCGAGTGGGGTCCCGGGTTCAATGAAGCCAAGTGAACTTTGAGTGGAAAAATACTATGTACGTGGGTTTTCTCGACGATCTTTTGTTTTCTCCTACTTTCTTCATTCCACAATTTCATTCATTTCTCATCATCACCGACTTCTTTAGCCCATAGTGTATAACCGTGGGATGTGAATCTCAAAAATTTCATTTCACTTTTCATAATTAATGAGGCAAATGAGCCTGCTGCTCGCTGAAAAATCTTTCTCAAATTAGATCGGATACAAGATTGGATACAACCACTGTCATTTCCTATCCCATGTTCATATTTTACCATTTACTGAGTCCTTGCCAATAAACGTTCTTCAATAGAGATTAACTTTTCGCGGAAAGCTTTGAAGTGGATTTTTTTCTTTTTCATAAATTTTGTAGGAAATGTTTCGCTTGTTTGTTGTTCCTACATCGTAATTGTACCGTAAACTTTAATTGTAATAGGCATCGTATGAAAAATAGTTTTATAAAGTAAAAAATCAATTTTTCATTTTTGGAAAATACCTATGTCAGAAAAAAATAATATACATTTTCCCTTAGAATTCACATTTGATAATAAAAAATTCATAATCTTGATGTTTCATCAATTTCATACGCGTAATACAATGTTTTCCCTTGGCTTTATTACTCTTTTACATTTACATAGTTCCAAACTGGAATTTTACATGCACACCTATGTAGGTCATCTGGTAATATACAGTTTGTAACTCTGCACCGTTGCTGTGTTATAGGTCCGAACGTGAAGTAAAATGTAGTGGTCTAAAATCCATTACTGCACCTCAGATAGCAGCTTGGCAACATCACAGAAGCACTTGCCCCTAGGAAATGACTCATCGTCCAGAGTTGAACACGTGGTGGTGGTACGTGGGCACACTTTCATTGGTTTGACTAGATATTCCCTAGTTTTCTTTACTTATATCAGGCAAAGGCCGGGATATTATCTTCTAGAAGGCAAGGGCTAGTTCCTTCCCAAATCTTATACCCACCTGAAAGACCTAAAAGACCGATGTGACTTCGGAGTTGGAGATCCGAACCCTTTTTTGAGTCATTCCCTCACATAAATAAATAAATAAATAGCACTCGAAAACAATGACAGCGTACTGACGTACCATCACCAATGGAAATCCGTGTTCATCTCAGCGACGACAGTGATGATCAAGTTTATTTGGGATCAACATGGGATATTACTACTTGCCGGTAAAGGGTACCACAATTAGCAGGATAGACTCTGCCTCACTGCTGCGTGTGTTGAGGGATTCTGTAAAATCCCAGAGCGTGGCATGCTGACAAAAGATGTCTGGCTGCTGGAAAACAACACACCCGTTCACTGCTCAAATGATGGCCAAACAGATGCACGACCCTGGATATGAAATCCGTCCTAGTTTGCATTTTCTCTTGACCGCACACTATCTTCATTCTACCTGTTCCCAACCACGCAGTCATTTCCTTGGGTCAAGTGCTTCTGCGATGTTGCCAAGGTGATTTCTGAAGAGCAGCAATAGATTTTGGACCACTACAATTTACTTCACGTTCGGACCTATAACACAGCAACAGTGCAGAGTTAAAAGCTGTACATTACCAGATGACCTACATAGGTATGCAGAATTACACATGTAAAATTTCTTCGCTCTACGGTATGTGGAAATGGGTCGGGGTAAAACTTTTTCGTACTACTGTCGTTAGCCAGCAGAGAAATCATACATGTGCAAATTACTCAGAAAATATTGCTTTGCGACCCTTAGTTCATATATGTGAAAATGTTCCAAAATACTTGTAGAATATCCCCTTGAAAGGAATGCAACGAATTACCAGTCACCCTGTATGCATAACTGAAAGATTGAAATTGACTTACAAAATAATTAATAATATAATAAACTCTTACCTAGTCATGTTTCTTTCAAGTTTTTAGTTGCACAGTTAATTCAGTAAATCAAGTCAGAATAAAATCAAAGCAGAACTTCTTATTTTCTATTACACAAATTAAATAAATGTATTTTGAGAATCATTGATTTTTCCTCCAATTTGCACACACAAAACAACATATAAATTTTTAATTACCAAATATGAAATAATATTTAAAAATTTTCCCAGTCACGGAAAGTTGCTTGAACATTTTCCAGTCATGGAAAGTTGTTCCTTGAAAATTATAATTTGTTGTCTTTTTAATATTCCTAAACGTAATTTCAACCAACTTTACAGCTTAATGATAGGTAGCATTTGATCGTGAATGTTTTGTTAGAACGGTAAGATTTCAGCGGAGAATTTTCCATCTCACATCATTCCTTTTCAATAAGAATATCTTTCCTCATCAACCGCATCATGTGTGCAATTATTTAGTCTTGTTTAACTTCAGGTCCAATTCGACTTATTTTTCTCTCAGTGCTTATACTTTCGTAGATTTATATCATATACTTAATTTATTAATTATTTTTCCTTTCACTTCTATAATTATCTTCAATTAGTATAAAGTATAGTAACATCACTATTTTTTGTTAGATCTGTGCTTACAAAGCAGTAATAGTCTTCCGAACTGTATGAACCAGCTGGTATATGACAACTTCTAAAAGTATTTGTCGAATTTAATGGCGGTTCAAGTCATTTTTTTCTTTTTAGAATGTGATTCAAAGAATCATAAAACGTGGCGAACTTACATAGTTACTAGTAGTCGGTAAGAAATTTTTCACGATTGTCTGGATTCTCTGTTGCAGGTCATGTGTAAGGCGCAGACAAGCAGCCATTATGTAATCAACGAATTGGGAAGTTACAAGAGGCTAAATAAATTATTTTAATAGCTCAATAGCTCAATTTACAAAGCTTATTTGTAAATTGCAAGGGTTTACTATTATATATATATATATATATATATATATATATATATATATATATATATATATATATATATATATATATATATATATATATATATATATATGCTATCTTCAATTCTAATATTTGCTTGAGTAATATTTGGGATTTCTGATGTTTCTCGATATTTATTTTGGTTGAACCAATATATGATTTGGGTTGTACGGTAGGCCTATACATATTTGTATCATAGGAACATTTAAGTGAACTAATTGTAGATTCCTCAAACCCTTTGCTTTACAATTATATTATATAGTGGGCCTGAATTTTACAGTAGAAGTGTCTGAGGGAAATTTATTTTCTTCCATTCTTCTTTCAGGTGCTGACAATTCTCTTTAGATGCGTTGAGGTAAGTACTCTGTGATTAATGTAAGAACCTGAGAAAGTAATTAGACGATTTCGGTTAAATAGTTGATTTTAAAACAATTACTGTAAAACACGACTATTACAGTCAATAAGAATGTGCGCCACTCTTAGTAATATGTGTATCACTATTACGAGTATATGCGTAACATTAGAAGAAAGCCAAGAGCCATAGATAACAATCTGTTGACGTAACAGTGTTTTTCTTTTACATATGCAGGACATAAATAAATATACAATTTGTTCTAGCAGAAAATCAACTATAAATTATTATTATTATCACTGAGAACGACCGACATATCTTTTAAAGCTACAAACATTCATTTTTCTCTACTTTCTCGAAAACTATTCGTGAGAATTTAGTCCCAAATATCTCATTTTGTTCGGCTCATGCCATGTCTTAATTAACATATTTTCTATCTCTGGAGAATAGGCAAATAAAAATAATAAAGTTTCGGAATTACTCCCAGGTTTAGGTTATATCCCATTAACCAAACTGTGCGCTATAGTCTTGCTGTTGTCATAATGGAAACTTGGACAAGATGTACTTTAATTTGAGTTTTGCACAGAATTAATCTTCAGATTCAAAAAATATATTTTTCTTGATCATCTCCATAGGCGCTGACTTTGGGGGGGCAGGATACTTTTGACCCCCAATATTTAAAGGTGGAGTTCTCGCCCCTCCAATATAATCCAGTCGAAGAAGAATTAACAAAGAGGAGCAAGAATTTTTGTCATAAGCTTCGTCGTGCCTTAATTAAATATTAGTAACAGCCTTCTTATTCAATAGAAAACGCCGTTTTCAAAACTGTATTTAATAGGGTACTGAAGCTTTAACCAACACTCTGACATCACTTGTATGACAAGAGAAGATCAATATGGTGCGAAAAGTTGCAGTGAAGATCCCAAATTTTGAACTTGAATTTGTTATATTGCCTTTAGGCAAATTTGATTTAAGCCGTGAATTTCGCAGCGGAGCGAATGAAGAGGAGAGCGGACCGAGAACTGGGGGGAAAGAGTTGCTTCATCAAATAGTTGATAGAAAACGGCTGAATATGATGTTGTTCATTGTTTGGCCCCCCAATATTTTCTTCAAGTCGGCGCCTATGATCATCTCCAAATATTCGCATGAGAATTTCCTCCTCGCACTTCTTCATAGTATTTTCCTCACTCCAACGAGACCTATTGTTTGATATTACTTATGTCTTTCTTAAGGTACAGTATTTTTTCGTTAAACACTAATAATATTGTAAATTTCTACATTTAAAACAAGTACCTAATGGATTAAGATGTACAGCAAAATGTTTATATTTGTTGTCCAATTGAAAATTCCAGGTTACTGTGCAAAGTACAATCAAATTTTCAGTTCTATTTGAATGTGAGTACATTGTGCATATGATCAATAACCATCTTCATGCGGCACATCGAATTACAAATTCCTGTGTTCCTAAACTATTCCATGTATGTTTGTTAATGAGTAGAGCAACCCACATTGTGCTTTATTTTTTGTTTAATTAAGCTTTATTTTTTTCAAATTATGCTTTATTCTTAATTTCAATCATTGTTTTACATTAATCCTGTATAATGCATAATATTTACTATACATTAAATATTCTAAATATCTTGATTTATTTATTAATATTTTATGCAACCAGTTTCTTTCATATTTAATGAACTGTTTACTTAATGCACTATAAAGAGATATGCTTTACTTGAGTATTTTTTTTTATCACTTGTGTGCACCTTAGAGGTGCATATATACAGAAAGAGAAAGTAAAATATGCCACCAAAATGTACAGAAGGTGCTCAATTTCAAGAGGTACACTAAACAAATATAGTGTGGAGTTCTTATGGGTAGGAGGGAAGATAAACGGGCCTTGATCAATTTTGAACCGAAAATCTGAGGGCCCGTTTATCTTCCCTCCTACCGTTCTTATGTATTATTCATTGTTGGCAGAAGTATTTTTCTTCTCCTTTTTTCTTTTCTCCACATCAAAGGATTACACCGAAAAGTTTACAGAAATAAAAATAAGCTTTTAATTGTTGCATTGTTGTTCTCAACGCTTTTGTATTGTAAATATTGGTTTGAAAAAATATTAATACAGTATGTTAAACTTGTAGTTAAAGAGATTTTTTAAAGAATTGTGCTATATATTTTAAATTATGCTTTATTTTCTTAAATTATGCTTTATTATGCTTATAAAATTAGTTTATTCTGGACCCTTAAACCACAACCATGTTCAAGGTACCAACCATACATTTGTGTAAACTGCTGTTATGCTTTTTATGCTTTTGGGTTGCTCTAGTAATGAGTTTCTAGCGTTGCTTTGCTAGATTCTAAGAAAAAATGTAAACTTGATGATTGATGTAAAAACAAGAACAACTATTATTTCCTATTACAATGAATATCATTATGGGCATTCAAGTTGATGATATCCAATATATCAGTACCAAAATATCTATAAACATATTGGTTGTAAATATTCGTCTAATGGTTATATGTAATAAATGACTTCTGCCTTCCAACTGTTTTCCCTATACTCAAGGTGACCAGACGTCCCGTTTAAGCCGGGACAGTCCCTTTTTTCCAACCATTGTCCTGTTTTTTTTTCTGATTCTCGAACGGGACGCCTAAATGTCCCGTTTTTAAGTAAAATGAGCTAGGTGTCCCGTAATTATTATTCAAAATATAAATCGTCAATGCAAATTCTACTCCCTTCCGTACCAACACTCGTTGCCAAGGTTCAGCTGTGTCTAGAACTTCTGAATTTTCAAATGGGAATTGAGTTTTCGTGGTTCAAGTGGGAATTGAGTGGGAATTTTGTGTGTTCAACTAGTTAAAAGAATTGTTGGGTAGAACTTGCAATCGGGAACCATTATTTGTTGTGTGGTACACGTAAAGTTAGAAACGGTGTGTTATCACTCTTACTTGTGTATTTTGTAAATTGAGAACACTTCTGAGTCCCAAAATGCAATCTGGAAGTCAGATATCCCCCTCCCCCTGTAGCCGATTCGTATGCGTCCCGTTTTCGCAAGTGAAAATTCTGGTCACCTTGCCTATACTGGATGTATCCAAGTCATAACTGCCCTGAAGCAGAGATTATGCCAAGCTGATGCCTGCAAAGAGAATCGAATCCGTTATGACGAAGGACACGTGACGTACTAGGAACTATAATAGATGAAAGTCATTTTGTTGAAATCATTAAAGTTAACCAAGTGTAAATATGCTCAAATAAATACAAAATCTTGAACTGTATGCAAACAATGCTGTTTACGTACGCGTAACAATGTTGGGTTGTATTTATTATTACTATTATTATTATTATTATATTGTATTTCGCGTAATGTTTTGAAGAACTCTCTGCACTTTTCACCATATTTGTTACCTGTGTCTCTCAAACCATACCCGTACTATCCCTGAAAAGCACCAAAAATTGCGTGCTTCACAACAATCTGTGGCTTTTATCTTAACATTTGTGTTCATTTTCAATTGGAAGATAAAATTTGATTTGCGAAGAGAACACATGGATTTAGATTTCACGTGAAACTTGAGTCAATGACTCATTGACTTAAATTGCATCAATACTGGGATATATATATATATATATATATATATATATATATATATATATATATATATATATATATATATATATATATATATATATATATATATATATATATATTAGGGTGGTCCTTATTTATATGGGGAAAAATAAATTTAGGAATTTCCTTGGACTCACCCTCTAAAATGGTTCAATATGGGACAAAATTAAGCCAGGGGAAAAAGTAGATCCATTGAATAATCTTAAATGGTGCCCCAAACGACCTAAAATTTTGAATGAGTTTACAATACATAGTATATGGGGAAAAGCTGGAATAAACTTTTGTAATTTACAAACGGCTTAAGGGAATGGAAAGATATCTTGGATAATGGAACTAGAGGAAATAAACAACCTAATTTTGTATAGCATTGTTATGGCGGCCATCTTGAAGTCCGCCATCTTGAATTCAGGTCACAATTTTTAAATAGGAAGAGGGCCATGTTACATATCATTTTGAGGTGGCGTTTTCCCAGAAGCACAAATCTTGTATTATTTTCAAGCTACCAATAATCTTGTAAGAGTTATTACGTGTGAAAAGCGAAATGCTTCGATGTAATGTTATTTTATTGTAGTTATGGATCACAGATTTGTAAGAATTTTGGAAGTATTTTACATAAACTGGAAACAAATTGCTAGAGAAAGTTAAATCTTTGTTTCCCCATGAATACCAATAAGTTTTTCCATCAAGATGATTCATAGACCATTATGAGGAAAGAGAAAAAATATAACATGGAAGAAATTGAAATATCCCTTATTTATGTAGTACTGTAGTTTTGGGGTAAGTTTTCAATAGGTTTTCAATCTTATATACTACACAGTTCACTTTTGTCACATCTAGGAAAAGATTATCTATGAAAATTCACTTTGTGCAAAAGAAACTGTTTCTGATACTCATTTTTCGTAAAAACGATGTTGTAATCTTCTGTTAGTTTCATTCCCCTTTCTGCTGCATCGTTTATTACAGAGATGAATTTAACTATTGTCTTTCCTTGAAGATAGTCATTGTTATCTGACCATGAAATCGGATCACACTCAACAAACCCTTTGGGTATTTTAAATCTCACGAGAAAAAATTGTTTGTTGTATCAAAATCACTGATTTCTCTTTTCGCAAGATTTTTTATGGTATTATCCTTGCGTCAAGCCTCTTTGCTGCTTCACGGTTTCTCCTTATAGTTTTAATTCTTTCAACCAATTTTTGTTTTTCCATTATGTTAACTTCATCATCAAAAAACTCCAATGCTACGTATTCCTCCGTCAAGTACCAGAGATGCCAAGAAAATTTAGAAAGAGCCACTTTAGATAATTCATTATCTATATGCCTATAACTGTACAAAGCTTTCAAAAATTGCAGGTCTTGTAATGATGAATGGGATACTTGATCACATTTAAATCAAGCTTGGACATATAGTCGTATCAGAAAAATTCATGCTCTCCGAAGAACCGTTTCTATTTGCTTCGTTAAACGAAAATGTTGGCGAAAGAGAAATATTTTTAAACAGTATATTGCTTTTCCCATCTACCTTGCATGGTGAATTGCTCCAGGCAAACGAAAGAAAACTCTTCGAGGAGGTATGCCATCCAAGAATGTCAGTTCTAAATATTTACTGTAATGTTCTCTGCGGTGTCCTGCTTCTGCAAGTTTGATAGCAAAATTCAATACTTCATTTCTTACATCTGAAATGCTGTTCCTTACGTCAATTCTGGAATAAAGTTAGTACAATCTATTTTAGAGCAATTTTTCTGAAAATGCTTAAATAGGGGAACGTCCGGTCCAGATGCAAACGAAACACAACACTTGTCAAATACACATTTTAAAACCAATTCATAAATGTAGTGTCTACAAGGAAGGTATAGGAGATCATTTTGGAGCATCTGCTCTAGCAGAATGAAAGCACCGTTCACATGACAAATATTGCAGGGAATAGTGTGACAACAAACTGCGTGCACGAACTTTACCAAGTTCCATTCTTCAAGCTAATGAACTGTAGTAGAAATAATATGTTCGTTCTCCTCTTCATGATGACAAACTGAGAACACAAATTAGTCTCTCATGAGCATCTCCTGTAATAAATATTGATAACCCGTCGATAGTCTCTCTACCAGTCAAGTTCGGTAGTAGTTTTCCGTCTCATTGCACAACTAACGCACTTGATGCACTCCGAAATTGTTTTTGTGGTCTTATGCAACTTCGCTACGGATTTTCTCTCAGCATCGATGCATATTTATTACTAGTTCCTTTACATTATGGCCTAATGTTTCTGCCGTCGCTGTCAGAATATGTATTTTCGTTCTATCAGTGGACTTGTATCGATCAAGAGCAGCAACCTGTCTTAAAGCTTTAAAATTAGTTTTTTCCCTTTTACGTCTCTAGCAGGGCCCGGACACACACAGGCACATATTTACATTTTATCTTACATACTGAACTGGGTTTTCCTCTTCGTTTCTTGAAATGCTTACCTCCGTGTATTTTGGTGTAAAATTCATACAAATCATTTTCAGAAGTGTATTTTTATTTTGCGTTCCTCTTTCTAATGAAGCCGCGCGTATCCCTCTTGTTCTTTTCGAGCCAAACTCATGTCTTTACATTTAGTTGTGTAAGAGTTATTACTTGTGAAAAAGAAAAATATTTTCACAGGTAATAATTCTTAGACGGCTAAGGCTATCTTTAAAATAGTGCCAGATTTGTGTTTCTGGTGAGACGCCACCTCTAAACGATATGTCACATGACAATCTTCCTATTTGAAAATTTTGATCTGAATCCAAGATGGCGGACTTCAAGATGGCCACTGTGACAATACTATACAACATTAGATGCAATTCTTCCTCTAGTTCCATTATCCAGGGTATTTTTGCGTTCCCTTAAGCCGTTTCTAAATTACAAGATTTTATTCCAGATTTTTCCCATATATTATGTACTGTAATCGGATTCAAAATTTTAGGTCGCTTGGGGCACCATTTAATATTATTCAATGAAGTTAATTTTTCTCCTTCCTTAATTTAGTCCCATATGGAACGAACCATTTTAGGTGGTGAGTCCAAAGAAATTAGGAAATCAAAAATTAAGGACCACCCTAATATAGATATATATATATAGTAGATGTTCTTTAGTCTAGCACGTTTGGGACAGACTCCCAGTTAGCGATTTTGCCGAATAATTGAACGTTAATTTGGTTTTTAATGGGACTAACAAAGATAACTAACTCTAGATAAAAATGAAAACAATTATAAATGTATTTTAAATTTATTTTGTGTGTAAGGATATTCTGAACGTGTGCAAGTGGTTTAAATATTCTACTTTAGAAAGCATTTCGCCTTTTTATACTATAAATTGTGGAAGAACAAAAATCGAAATCACACATTATGAAGTTCCTGTTTTCGCGTTTTTCGAGACGAATTATTGCTTTCAATTTCTGTTGTGTAGTTAGAGTCAACGCTTACACTTAGTTTTACAAGCGTCAATCACCCACATTGTTGGGTTAAAATAAGAAAAAATAATAGTATGTTTTATTAATCAGTCACTAACTACTATTACTCAAGCGCTCTCTGATAGACGATGTTTTTAAGTCTTAAAAATTAAAAATTACTATTGTGAGCTAAATTTGGATTTAAACTGCACCGAAAATGTCACTGTTTATGTCAGTGACTCCAAACACTATGGATTCGGGAACTAATAACAGTCATTTTCGATTACTTTATATATATATATATATATATATCTCCCTCCCCCTCCCCTAAGTTGCACATTCCAAGTGAAATAATAAAAACTATCCCAGACCCGAACCTTATCTATGTGGAAAATTTGATTGAGATCGGTCGGGTGCTGTGTGTGTGTGTGATTATCACTTGAAGAAATGCTGCACTTCGAGAAAGTACAGTACACTGTATATACTAATATGTAATATGATGCAAACCTGGTATACAACCCGCTCGAAAACAGGAAACAGGGTACCCAAATAAAAACTCATGGTCATAATAAACACAGAGCGAACTAAAAACACACTGCACTTTTTAGTGGTGAGAGAAGGTAGTCAACGTCAGCAAACGCCCGAATTCTCTCAGAAGAACACGAGTATGGTTCTTTATACTTATACTCTCGTTCGATTCAAGCATGCCAACCATACGATAATTTAAGCCTTAATGCTAAATACGATAATGCTCTTGCGATAATAAGCGAATATACGATAATTTTAGGACACACACTTTATTACAGCTTTTGAATATGCAGATAAATTGTACACTCGTGTCCAAAATGATTGTCGCATATCTATAACTGTCTTCTTGTAAGAATATAATTTGATAATGATCTTACAGGGTACTTTTAATACTGATACTATGTGTATAATCGGGAAATGTATATTTGTGGTAAATTTCATAGGAAAAGAATTAAAAATACGAAAATTAGAATAAGTAAAACAAAATGTTGCTAAATGGACAAGAAAGTTTTATCTTCGTTCTATTGTTCTTCTTTACTGCTCTTTTGACATAAAATTTGCCACACACATGTCTTTGGCGATTATACACATACTAACATTATAAGAAATATCGGGCGAATTCGTTAGTAAATTATATTCCTACAACAACATATTTATAGACATGCGACCATAATTTTGGACATGAGTGTATATTAAATAATTATAAAACAGCCACACTGAGGTTTTTAACAGTCATTCCCGCTAAAATAAATCAATAACGATTTGAGGTTTGGCAAACGACAACCTTGCATCCATTCTTTATATTCAATTACATTTACGAAGGGCTGAGAAACAGTCAGGAATATAACTTAAAATCTCACACACACTGAAAGCACAAAGCACTAAAAGAATACTAAATTTCCTTTTTCTAAACTTTACAGATTCCGAGACATGGATATTTTAATTTCTATTCCTCCACACCCTTCCACGCCAAATTTCCAAAACTCCTTCCTTAGTGGCAGTGGCGTATTTACGGGGGTGGCTTCCGGGCTTAAGCCCCCCCCGAAATCTTACTTAGTATAGTAAAGTAAATGAAATATTCTGCAGAATTTTCACATTTCCAGGCATAGCCCCCCCCCCCCCGAAAGTTAGCAAAGCCCCTCCCGAAACAAGATCGTAAATACGCCACTGCTTAGTGGTGTCTTAGGTCGCAATTTCTACGTAGTATTCAAATTTGAAGTTTCTACCTTAAGGGGTTTGGCCTGAGTGTTAATCAGTGAATCAAGACTTCTTTTATATATGAAGATTATCATATTTTATTCATTTAATATATACTACTAACTTGTAGTTGGCATAATGTGTGCGATATGAAATTCCAAAATATAACATACAGATAGAAGTGAAGGCATATCGTTAGTTATACTCTATCCAAAATGAAGTAAGATGTTTCCCCTATGAATAAATTATAAATATTACAATTTCCAGCATGGGAGAATCCGATTTTGTTCCCGATGGTCATTTGTTGTTATGGTTTTTTAATAAACTTTAGGCTCACATATGACATAGCATCAGTGATAAAATCGAATAAAAATCCCACATGAACCAACTAGTTAAAGTGCGCTAAACATATTCAAAGGTTTCTGAAGACGCCACTGTAACACATTACTGCTTGAAAAAGATAACCAAAGATAACGATAAGGACGTTAAAGGTAATATTTCATTTTATTTCTTTGGAGTCGGAGCAACATACAGTATTGTTGCGTTAACAATTTCCGGAAGTGAAAATTTTATTAACCTTTGTTGAACAAAACCACAAAGCAGCAAATCCATACACAATTCAATTTGATGTGTTTCCTGGAGTTTATTATCCCAAAACTACGAAATGTAGGCAACCAGCGTAGTAGTTGTAGAATTTATTTTTCTTTCCGTCCTCCTTTTTGAAGTTAGTCAAAGGCTTTTGCTTTTTCGTGGAGACCCAGTCTCCAGAAGGAAAAACCAGAAAAAATGATCAAGAGAGAAGGCATCACGAAGCACACAACGGGATTCGAGACGATCAAAGAAGACTTCCAGAAAAAAAAATGCTTTCAGAGCGCTCGCCAGGCCAAACGACGTCGTGAAAAACATGGTCTATTATTCCCTGTCACGTTTGCCTCTGCTTTAACGACGAGATGAGCGCTAGGGAAACGGACTCAACAATATGTGCTGTCTCCCTTTTCTCACTACACCCTTTAGCACTCTACATTTATTATAATGCAAAACTTCCCAGGTTTTGATTTAATTTGCGGTTTTCAAGTGACAATAGGAAAAAGTGGCACCACTGCAAATATTCCGGCGAGACTCTTCGTGTAAAACAAAAAATGATTCTTAATAAAAAAAAACATAATAAAATAATTGGATTGAATCATTAAACAATACAGTATATCAAACGTTTCCGTGTGTACATAACGTTCGGGCGGTCTGGGCCAATCACCGATGAAGACTAGATTTATTTTGTAGTTCAATCCTCGCCAAGTGGAGCTCAAAGGCTTAACAATCCAATGCCGAATGGCTAATTTGGAAAACTTTGGTACGAAATGACATAAAATTAATTTTAGTTTTATGTCTCACATTTATCCATTTATGCTATTTGGTCTAGGAATTAATTCGTGCGGGTGGACAAGAGATGGCGCAACGAACGGAGCGTCCCACTGTTCCGTGTATCCACACATGTGTTGCAAACCCCTGTCATCGCGTATCGTTCGTAGTATAGGGCAGTGGATTAAAGCGTCAACAACACCAGTTTGTAGTTAAGTGAACATGGCGCAATTTGTGCTTGATAAAGTGTTTTTGCGGGGTGTCCTGCTGCATTACTTTAACATGCAGAAAAGTGCGACTGAAAGTCATCGTATTTTGGTGGAAGTGTATGGTGACCATGCTCTAGCTGAGCGAACGTGTCAGAAGTGGTTTGCACGGTTTAGAAGTGGTGATTTCGGCTTGGCAGACCAAGAGCGAGCTGGACAGCCAAAAAAATTTCAAGACGAAGAATTGACAGCATTGCTCGAGCAGGATTCGTGTCAAACGCAGGAACAACTTGCAGCAGCATTAGGCGTTGATCAAACAACAGTCTCCAAACGCTTGAAAGCCATGGGAATGATTCAAAAGATGTCACATTGGGTTCCACATGAATTGAAAGACAGAGACGTTGAAAGACGAAAAACCATTTGCGAATTGCTGCTTCAACGACAGAGCAGAAAGGGGTTTCTGCATCGAATTATTACGGGTGATGAGAAGTGGATCCATTACGAGAACCCTAAACGAAAAAAGGCCTGGGTGAAACCAGGTGAACCAGGTCCATCACAACCAAAACGAGATATTCACTGTGCAAAGGTTATGCTGTGCATATGGTGGGATATGAAAGGTGTGGTGTACTATGAGCTGCTGCAACCGGGTGAAACTATGAATGGAGAACGTTATCGACGACAATTAATGCGTTTGAAGCACGCTCTGGCCAGAACACGACCAGAATGGGAGAACAGACATGTTAAACTTATTGTTCAACATGATAACGCTCGCCCACATGTCGCAAAACCGGTCAAAACCTATTTAGAAAATGTCGGATGGGAAGTTTTACCCCACCCGCCGTATTCACCAGACGTTGCTCCTTCGGACTACTACTTGTTCGATTGCATGAACAACGATTTGATTGGACAGCGGTTTACTTCTTCAGAACATATCGAAACATGGGTCTCTGACTGGATCGCTTCCAAGGATGAGGACTTCTTTCGCCACGGAATCCGTACATTGCCTGACAGATGGGCGAAAGTGGTGGCTAGCGATGGACAATATTTTTCTTAAGGTATGTATGTATTTTGTGTTTGTACTACAGCTTCAATGTGTGCGTACCAACCGCACGAATTAATTCCTAGACCAAATAATTAAGACAGATGATTGATGAATATGGATCATTAGGAAATAATTGGTGGAATGAATATGTGGAAGGAAACGGGAGAACCGTCAGAAACAATGTTGTCTTCTACGAACTCGCGTAACCACAAATCGAACCAGAGACCCCTTGCAC
Source organism: Thermobia domestica (assembly GCF_964235325.1). Taxonomy (NCBI): domain Eukaryota; kingdom Metazoa; phylum Arthropoda; class Insecta; order Zygentoma; family Lepismatidae; genus Thermobia; species Thermobia domestica. Next base: position 242,647,670 of record NC_137456.1, on the reverse strand, counting down.
TACGGGTTAACGCTTTATCATTGAGTTACCGTGTCTCCAACTTTGGTATAAATGCTAATGTAAAGTAGTGATCAATATACGATTTCTCTGTGTGTCGAAGTCATTAAAATTGGAGTCTTACCTTCACTCTACCCATACGCAACGGGTTGCCCGGTTTCAACCTTACCTTGAGCAAAATAATATGCAAAAATAAACATTTAGCATATTAAGATACTATACGTGTACAAACATATAAAACTAAATTAACTTGGAAGCTTGGACCCTTCTAACGAAATTCAACTTCCACCTCTGACAAAAGGGATGTACTGAAAGGGATTGCCTTCATCCTTATAACATTGAACAAGAAGACATGTAGACAGCAACACTTAGGTCTAATTGAAAAGGCGTGGAACAGATATAAACCAACTCTGGATAAACAGTAGCATATAAAAGAATGTACCCATGCTGCTCATACCCTTTTGTTAATAACATCTTAGTGGTTGAGTCATGCTGGGTACGCTATTGGTGACTTAACAAAGAACTTTATCCTACCTGGACCAAAGATAACTATGCATACATATTATGCCTACAAGAAAGGTACTTTTTTATGTAACACATGGATATTGGTTAATCATAACTTTCAGTAACACCGTCGATTTTGTTCCCAGATTTTTGTATTTTGTTTCATAGAAACTCAGACAACATTGTTCAAAATCTTTATTCCCTCATAAAATGTTTAACACTTTCAATCTTAAGCCTGAATTGGACTCGGGATACTTTATTAATAGAAAATGAATGAAGCCCAAGTAGGACTTGGGGTATCTTATTAATGGAAATGGACGATCCCCTAAGTAGGACTCGGGATATTTTAATGGAAACGGACAAGGGACGAAGCCAAAGTAGGATTCAGGGTACTTATTAATGGAAACGGACAATGCCCAAGTAGGAGTTTTGGAACTTTATTAATGGAAATGGACGAAATCCGAATAGGATTCGGGGTACTTTATTAATGCAAACAGACGAAGCTCGAATCTAACTCGGGCGTTACGTATGAGTCTGTCAAATACCTCACGCAGGTAGTGGTCGCTCTCTGTCTGTGGAAAGTTACTCGGGTTCGCACCTAAACGAACACATCTTTTACTTGACAGCTAGCGATAAAATTGTGAACACTTTGTATGCTGAAACCTTTTGTCATGTTTGTTGTTTTGCAGTGCTTCGTTGATGAACATAGATGAAGGTTCGCTCAGTAAACATGGAACGCACATTCTCGAACCGTCCACATGTTTATAATTGTGATAATAATATAAACATAGAGATACTGAAGTGATCTTTTCAAACTTTATTCTCCCTCTGAAATACATTCGCAAACGATACTAACAGCCGAAAACTAGAAAATGTCATGAGAAAATAGCATTAATGTACAACCTTTTTTTATGCAGGGTTCCCATTGCCAGTACATGAATAGATAGTTGCCCGGTATCTCACTTCTCATATGCAGTTATGAATACTTGGTAATAAGCATTTTACACAGCAAGTATTCACACAGCAGTTCTATTAGAACTTATTAATAGATACCGGATTTTTATGCAAATCCATATTTAGTTTGTTCATATGCATCTCTGTTAAACTTGATAGGAGTTCATAACAACGATAATACAGCCGGAATTTGAAGTTTTGTATTGCATATAAGTGTATATTTTGATGGTTAAAGGACATAGTCATACTTAAGAATATATTCTGTAAGTTTGTATTTCAGATAACAGCTTATAGTTTGCTATAAATCCAATTTTGCATTGTATTTTCAATGCATTTTAGTGTCTATACAACAGGATGGTTTTTTGCTTGGGAGATGGAGGAATGCCTAGTTTATGAAGGACTAATACTGTTAGCAACCGATCAGCAGAGCAAAACCGCGTTCATTTGCCAAGAAGCTAACAGGAATCTGAGAATGATAAAGAGTGATTGCAATATGGTGTCGACAGCAAGACATCAATTTAGGAACCAGAGACGCGAGGAACTGCTCAGTGAAAACTTAGTTCTAGTTGATGAAGTTTAGTACGAGCTCCAGTCAGTTCCTGGTGAATTAGGGCGCTTTGTGGAAAAGAAATTGACGGATGTTCTTGCCAGAAACCCGTACTACAAAACAACTGAACAGATGGAAAAATATCTTCAAGAGTTATATTCCAATTTGCCAGAAAATATAGGTACAAATATTGCTCCTTTCTCTAAATGTTGTCTGGTAACATCTGTTGATGTTAACACTTCATTTTCTGGCTAGAAACGTCACAAATTGACACCAGAAAATGTATTGAAACATCTTGTGAAATAGTATATGCCTAATTACTGGAAGGAATAAATCCTTAAAAGCAATTTTGTTTTATACTTTGAAATAGGACTCGTATTATCTCGTGTAAAGTAAATGCACTTTAAAATACAATTGTAAAGAAAAACTAGGAATTGTGTTCTCATATCATTGTGTTCATTTTAATCTTATAATCTGTTCATGCTTTAAAATAATTAGGATGTAAAAGTTGTAAATATCATAATAATAAATTGTGAACATAAGTCCCTGAAGCGTAAAGTACAATTTCCACATTAGACCTATATTTCACCTACGAAACTTTTGACACAGCTTTGCTGCATGTTTGAAAGTGTTCTTTTTTATTGTATTGTTAGTGGATATTAAGTGGATACTTTAACACATTTAACAGCATATTTCATGAATTTTAAGTGTATTTTAAGTGCATGTCTACTTATTGAAGATTTCCCGTATAAAATGAGACAATCCAGTTAAGCGAGATTTGAACAACGTAGGCTAATCACAACGTAAACTTCAGAATGCCAGACTACGTTGTTAGTTCTAACTTAAAAGTTAGAGGCCTAGCCTACTTTCATCCATATTACCATCCACCATCTACTATGTTTAATTATGAAATAATTCGTGGAATAAGCATGCGGAAGGACACGGACACAAGGAAGGTTGCAATGGAGAATTGTGTCCGTTAATTTTATTGAGGGTATCCAAAATCTTCTTCCACTTTTCCCTCTACAGGTCTTTAGTAATAGTTCGTTTTTAACCCTTTCACTGTGGAAGGCGATGGAAAAAAATTTCCCTAGCCTGCGAATGTCGATTATAGTCGACGTGTTAAAATTTTTCTGTATCTTGGGTTTGTCGATTGTAGTCGCCAAAGGTTTTCTGTGTGATTTCTATTGTTTATCGAAAACAATAGAACACAAACAAAAATGAACGGTACAACTTTGGCGACTACTGTCGACAAAGCCAAGGTACGGACAAACAAAGTTTAACACGTCGACTATCGTCGACATTCGCATATTAAGGAAATTTGGTTCTGTCGACAAAAGTCGACTTCCTCTGTGAAAGGGTTAATATTGAATCTGAAAGATGTACACAAACTGGGGAAAGTGATTCGTGACATCAAAACTAGTTAAATGTGGCTATGAACATCAGCAAAATGGTACATTACGCAGTTAGGCAGACAGAGATAGTTTGTACACATCTTTCTGTTCCGCTGCAATTGGCAGGATTCGCTTATCGATTCCAAGTTGGAATATATATATATATATATATATATATATATATATATGTGTGTGTGTGTGTGTGTGTGGGTGTGTGTGTGTGTGTGTGTACCGCTTGGATGCCAGTGCTCACTCCAAATAATAATAATAATAATAAGTAATGGACTAATACTACCTTTTTAAACCCTTTTCGAAAAATATTTTTTGTAAGTAGTAAATCATAAAACCATAAACATCATATTTATGATTTTAGTTGCAAACATAACAGAAACCTGAATTCTTGAGGAGGTATTAAACTACAAATTTCAGTCCTAGCAAATTTCAAGTTTGGAATTAGGACATTTGGTATCCAAGCGGTTCGTGTGTTTAAAACTTTTCAGATTACGAAATAAAACTAAACTTTCAATTGAGTCTTGTTTCATTTGTAAATGTTCAAAATTTGTATATTAAATAATACTAAAAAAAGATAAATATTACTTACCTTTCAAATATTCCTTACCAAAACGGAGGTAAACCCAAACAAATTGAACTGTACAAATATAAAAATGTTTTTTTTTCTTGTAAAAATAAACAAAGCTTTTTAACTGCATGTGTAGTTTATGAACCGTAATGAAAAAAACGTTTATTTTTTCATCGTCTACATTAACAAATGGCAATCCGCGTGGAAATGAACTCACGTTTCCGTCCTGTCAAGAGGTTTCTGGTTCGGTGAACCACACATAGTCATTTGGATTGACATTTTGGAATTCAAGTTCCGTTGGTGAAAGAGAATGAATAGGCTGCAGTTGTTTGGCGTTGTTTTTTCTGTTCCTAAATATAGCGATTGAAGGGAAATAAAACAATAAATAAAATCTGAAAAATAAAAGTCCGACATACACTTTTCTATGTAGAAGGTTCTTTTCAAACATTTGTTTGTTCATTGGTAAAATTATTATTGCATGTCATTATCCATTACTTCATAGTTTACCACAGATAGTGTGTTTTTGAAACTTCCATTCTGAACATAAACCCACCACATTCTCTTAAATTAACCCGAACAATTTGATTTAATAATTAAATCCAATTTTTAATTTGGGGGCGCGGTGGCTCAGTGGTAGAGCGTTCACCTCCGGTGCTTGGGGTCCGTGGTTCGATCCCAGCTCGCGCAGTGTGGACTTTGTGGTGGACAAACACCATGCTCGTGGGTTTTTTCGGGGTTCTCCCGTTTCCTCCCACTTTCTTCATTCCACCATTTCACTCATTTCTCATTATCACTGTCTCCTTTAGCCTTACCGGCATAACCGTGGGACGTTAAACTTAAAGATTTCATTTCATTTCATTTCCAATTTTTAATTTATCGATCTTAAAGCGTTTGAAGGAAAACAAAAGATTCTGAGTGGAAATGTCTTACATGAATCGTGCACACACCTAGAATGCACACCATCAAGAATTAAGATAATGACAAATAGTTGTCAAATATACAGTATGTTTGTAGATAACTTAATTTTCTAAAGGAAGATCCATGGAAGTAATTTCAAATGTACCTAATAATTAATTTCATTACTGTATTTTATTTATTTCGTTTTCTGAAGGTACAATCGAAACTTCCATTTAAAAAGTTAAAGGAGATCAAATAACAGGAAGTCACGACGTTACTATCTAACTACCAAGTCGACAGTAATTTCGAACTTGAAAACCATTTTTGTCGATAACTGCATCCATTTTCGATAATAAGGATGTTACAAAATACAAATGATACATTTCAAAATAGAAACATTGACAAATTAAGCGAACGTGGCTTTTACTTATAAAATACCTAAAAAATTAATTGTGATACACCTAACGACAAAAGTGGCCCTTCACGACCTTGAAACGTTCTGTTGTTTGTTGGAATGTATGCATAAGAGATGAACTCAATTCAGCCCCTACAACCGTCTCCTTTAGCCTAGCTGGCATAATCGTGGGACGTAAAACTCCAAGATTTCATTTCAGTCAATGATCTCAATTCCCCCTGTCTTAGCGCTTTGCCTACAGATCTGAGGTAAATGTTTCTGTAAAGGCCACTAAATAAGTTACATAAATGCCTATTTCAAAGCTGTTTGTTATTTTGGTGGCACAGTTTGCAATTGTATATTATTATAGCACGGCCAACAAGAGATGGTCTCTGATGTTTCTTACCACATGCGGTGGGACATCGCAGCCCCTACTTTGATACCAGTGTTACCAACCACGATCACTTTGTCTTATACCATTAATTAAATTGCCACTACAGTTGCACCGAAAAAAAACTTGACACGCGAGTAGTGGTAATGTCACTGCAAGCTGTCAGAGACGTTCTCTTACTGGACGCGCTATAGTACCAATCAGGTCCGTATCCAAGGGGAGTCTAGGGGTGGCCGGCCCCCCTTAAGTTTTACCGCTCCCCTAAAATTTTCACGGTAGGCTTGCAAATGAACTAGGGGTATAAACTATAATATGGTTGGAACGGCCCTCCCCCCTACAGTTTTGAGGTGGCTACCGGCCTGATACCAATATTAAGGAATGTCTCGTACAGTAACATATAAATAGTCATTTTCAGTTTTGTCACATTTCTACAACATGTTATATATTTTCTTGTTTTTGAAGTATCACCATCCTTCATGATCTCACCTACCCATGCGGGATCTTCCAGACCTCTCTAGGAGAGATTGCAAGAAATAGAGATTTTAAAAAATAGCCCATGACTAATAGCACAACCACTTTCAACAATGATTGCTGTTCTAGTATTGTACCGTACAGAAGATTTCCAACTACATATTGCGTCATTCTTAACAATAATGCTTCAATATTTGTTATTTTATGCAAGTTAATATTTTGTATTATGTGCAAACTATATTTTATCTTAAATGGTAATGTCATAGTAGAACAAAGTTTATTTCTAATCTGATTTATTTTTACACTGAGTCTAAATATTAGAATGACAAAAGCCGTGGATATTAGAACAAAGATATCGCTGTCAAGTATAGAAATAAAAGGGAAGAAAATGGAACCGGTCACTAGTTTTTGATACGTGAGTAATTTAATTATTGGTGATATGAAGTGCGAAAGTGAAACAATTGCAACGATAGGAGTAGCGAAAGAAGCCTTTATGAGGAAGAAAAGTCTGTTTTATGGGACCTTGAATAAAGAGTTGAAAAAAGGACTCGAAAAGTGCTTCATGTACAGTATTGTACTGCATGGGACGGTACGCAAATTGAAAAACGACGGGAAGCTTTCGAAATGTAGGCGTGGAGAAGAATGGTCGAGCGGAAAACGAATGATAAGGTGTTAAAAATGGTGAAGGAGAAAATAACAGTTTTAGATATTATTGTGAAGAGGAAGAGAAACAGGTTGGGACATTGGCTAAGAAGGAACTGTATCACGAGGGACGTCCTAGAGGATATCTGGCAGGAAAGAGAGGGAGAGGCGAAGAAGGACGATATAAAAAAAAATGTACTTGAAGACGGAGAGGTTAGTGGAAGAGCGTGGAGTATGCAAGCTTCTCAGTTGCAGCAAGTGACCTGCCACTAGTGGTTGAATACCTATGATATTGATTAAACTTGACATATTTTTTCTAGTAATCTTCGAAAGAAAACACTGGAAAACTGTCTCAGAACACAGTACTCCAATGGTACTCCAATATTGTAACATATACATCGTCTAGTCTAATACTAGATAGAAACGGTTATACCTTTTATTTCAAAGTAGAAGAGTAAGTTATATGTAATTTTTCTACATACCGAGAGTTTTGTATATGGATTGGAGTACTTAACCATAGATGGTAATGCAAGAGTTGTCAGTGCATTACACTTTGCATAGAGTTTGAAGCAATATGAACGAACTGTATTGTATTAATAAAATGATCAACTACGTGTGTAGAATGAAAGACAAGATTTTTCAGTTCCACATAAAAACACTTTGAAGCTGGTTATTTTTATTTTCAGTTATTTACTTAGGTAACGCTAACGAAAACGTACAAACATATCGAATTTCAAGTTTTTATTCCAAGTACCTAAAACATAAGATAATAAGTAACAAAAAAAAGACCCATTTAAATAGCATGGGGGGATTCTTCATGGCCCGTTTAGACCCCCTAAAAATTAAAAATATTCACTTTCGGCAATTTTTCTGTCGGTTAGTTTTGGGAAACTACAATCATGCCAAATTTCAACTCTTCACGTCAACCAAAGGTACCCTTTTATTTTACCGTCAGTTCATATCGTAAAACTCATCTAATTTGTAATTTATAAAAAGAAAATAAAAATAAATAAAAACAAGTAAAAGGAAATAATAAAAAAAGCAAATATTGCAAATTAATTTTCATTGCATAAAAACAATTACTTTTCTTACTTCATTAAATCGGCCTTCAACATTAGCCGGGAAACAGACATGCAGACAGAGAATAAGATTGAAAAAAAAATCAACGAAACTGCAAACCTAAGATAGAAACGCATTGAAGAGACCGTTCTCATCGCCAGGAAATCAATTTGCTAAAATATGAACGCTTCATCGCTCAAAAAATGCCATACGAAACTACAAATAAAACCAATAATTTGGTTTTAACTAAGTTTCATTAAGTTTCGTTAACATTAAGTTTCTGCCTCCAAAAGTCTGTTGCGCAAAATCTCCGTGTGCGAGCTCATCCTATTCTGTTTAACTTAATCATCAAAAGACAATTTTAATATAAGGAAGAAAACATCCAATACGTAAAAAAACTGTTTTACAATTCTTTGGATACTTAAAAGTATTTAAAACATACCCTCGACATCCGCCTAAAAAGAGGAAAGTCACCAAAAAACATCGCCCTCACAGAAGAAAAGGAAAAAGACAATTGCTAGTCGCCTATGATGCTGGAACCCCAACTCCTCATTGGTCACCCCACGGGATTAAAAAATAAAAAACTTTAAGTCCGTAAGTAGTAAGCATTCATTAACATAAATCTAAATCTATTGCAGTTTCTTTACAAATGCCTATAACTCTGCTCTCCCGTCTAAATGTCTGTTTTTAGGCTAAGTGTTGTTTTCAGTCCGACACTAATCAAAATTTTCCCAAAAACTAAATTCCAAATTAAATTCATTTTAAAAAACAAAGGTACTCGCATTAAGCCTCACACACTACCTTTGCTAATAATAAATGTTTCCTTTTGCTCACAATTTCCTCCACGAAATTTGTGTACCTTTCATTTACGCAAATAATCTCCCTCGTAAAATAAACATAAAGATACGTTCTAAATTTGTAGATATGGAAATCTCATCTGGAAAAGGGCGTTTAGTGTGCGCTGTGCCCCTAAGCCCAGGTAAGCCTCAGTAGCATAGGCACACAACGATATAGTTTTATATATAGTTAGGATATAATTTCAGTAATTAATTGTAAAAATCAATGTTATTGCAAACCTGCGTAATATAATTTTAAGGAGTTCGGTTTGCCGAAAATTTTTTCTATAGTTATTCTGTTCGTCCATGTCCGACTGCCTAAAAGACAAAAAAATAAATAAATAAAAATAAAAAAAATAAAATAAAATAAAAATAAAAAATAAAAATGAAGAACTACTTGATGAATCATCATCAATTTAGGATGAATAAGGTCAAAAGTTAGGAATCCAGTTCATTGATAAAGTGATCAGTCTATCGGAAGTGACACATTGATAAAGTGATCAGTCTATTGGAAGTGACACATTGATAAAGTGATCAGTCTATCGGAAGTGACACATTGATAAAGTGATCAGTCTATCGGAAGTGACACATTGATAAAGTGATCAGTCTATCGGAAGTGACACATTGATAAAGTGATCAGTCTATCGGAAGTGACACATTGATAAAGTGATCAGTCTATCGGAAGCGACACATTGATAAAGTGATCAGTCTATCGGAAGTGACACATTGATAAAGTGATCAGTTTATCAGAAGTGACACAAATTCATCCAATTTCGGTTTTCATATTGGTTTACTATAGCGCAAAAACGGAAATAGATAGCGAGAAGCGGTTTTCTCTAAGCGATTAGTGTCTCAAGAATATATTCCATCTTTAGTTCTCTACTAAAACCGGAAGTGATAGAAATCCAGCTTAACTTCCGGTTTCAATATTGATCTACATAGAACAAGTGCAATACAGTGATAAGACAGCGAAAAGTGATTTTTGAAATCAACTTAGCGTTATAGGAATAGTCGAATAGAAACCATCTTCTTCCTTAACCATATTTTCAAACCGGAAGTGGAAGTAATCAACTGCTTCCGGTTTTAACATTGACCGTCTTAGAATAAGAACAGTAATAGATAGCAAGAGGCAGTTTTCTGCAATCAATTAAGCATCCCAAGAATATAGTTCACCTCCACTCCAACCTTCCTTTCTAAAACCGGAAGTAAAAGTAGATTTTTACTACTTCCAGTTTCACTATTAATTGCGCAAATATTAAGCCATACGAACCAAACTTCTACATCTAACACTGTTACTTGTTCTTTCTAAGACTGATGTATGATACTGTTTCAGGAGTGTATAAAGATCGAATACCTTCTTTGTTTTCTAAATTGAAAAGCAAATATCTATATTAAGAGATTTTTCAAGTGTTATTGTAAACACAATTTCCGTAGAAGCAAGGAACTAAAAGTCGATTGGTAGTCCATTGGTAGTCTAGTATTGTTCTATTACTAGGGCCGCTCCGAAATTAATGCCTCCTATTTTTTTGTGTTGACTTTGTATGTCCATGCCAGATGTCATTGGTGTAGTGCTAATGCTTGAGGCTTTCGCCTTCATTTGCAGCTGGTTCCCTTTTTCTGTTGTACTTGGCGCCAGCATAGCAGTATTCCAAAATGAAGCCTGCAACAAAGTGCGTATAAAACAACAATGTGTGATTGAATTCCTCATTGCTGAAGGAATTGCGCCGTTTGGTAAAGGTTTATGGAGACAATACAATAGACGTGAGCAATGTAAGGCGATGGGTACGGCATTTTCAAGGTGCTGAAAAAGGTGTTCATGAGAAGCCAAGTCCCTGTCAACCCTGCACAGCTGCCATGCCTCGCAATGAAGACCGTCTTCATTAACTGATTGCAAGATAACGAACAGAGAATTGTGTACAAAGCTGATTATGGCGATCATTTTCAAGACTCGAAAGCTGTTGCCAAAGCTGTAAGGAAGTGGTTCGCCTCAGCTGGTTCCCATTTTTACAAGCGCTGCATGCAGGCTGGTTCATCGTTGGCAAAAGTGCATAATGAATGGTGGGAATTATGTGGAAAATGTCAGTCTGTAGCTGAAATATTGCTCTGTTTAGCTAAAAATAAAAAAAGAGGGGGCATTACTTTCGGAACGACCCTCGTATTTACCCAACGGAATTTCCTTGGACATAAAACCAATTATTACTCTATTACTGGGAGGATTGGTGTCTTAGTACATGGCTTTAAATCATGGTTTTCAAAGAGACCAAGAATTTACGTCCTTCTTTGATGCAACCCAGTTTATGAACAACAGTATATAAAATGTGGAGCAAATGCAAAAATCTTGGTCTGAAAAAGTCTAGGTTAATAGCTGGACGATAGGTTTTCCAGACAGTGGAACGTGACCACATCACCTCATTTCGACACCATGACTTTTTCCATGTGAACAACTTTGAAATCTCTATAGTGAAAGCTGTGGAAAATACAAAAAATTTGGTCATCTCTGGGATATAAGGAACATTCATTAGCATTGATACATTGAAACTTCATACCTTGAAGAGAACTGAATCATAGTACGTACAACGTTTGAGGGAAATGTATTGAGATCTGCGAAAGACATAAAAGTGTGTGAGTACGTTACCGTTAAAGTATTATGTTCATCAGTTTTCCACTGGTCGCATTGTTTAATGTCATTTCTGATTTATTAGTCTTACTTTAAATCCTTGGGAAATTCAGATTTTATGAAGAAATTGATTCATTATTTTCACTCGTCGAGTGCTCTTCATGGCTAAGTGGAGCTTTCTGTATCCGTGTTCCTAGTTACCATTCTTGATAGTGTACTAGTCCCAAATACTAATCCAAGTATTCTTTGGGTCCTAATTAAAATATGTCTTAACTCGAATAGCCCGATCACTGAAAAGATACGTAAAATTCCAATAGACCAACGAATGACGCAGGAACTCGAATCCTGCGGAAGTGAACACTTAATAGTCGTAAGATCCTCAAAGGTTCTTGCACAGAACAGTTCGTTCTATAATACACGATATCAATTCTGGAGTTTGGTTAGGGAAAAATGATACAGGTTCCAGCTTGATAGTCATCTTACGAAGTTTCTGAGAGAGATGTGAGTGCTGATTTTCTTTAAACATTGTTTTACATAATGTTTACAATGTATACAATAAACATAGTATATACATAGAAGTACATAAAAGAAATTAGAATCATTCTCTGCTACCACTTTAGGTTTCTCTTGCGGAGACCATTCTGCATTAGTATACAGAGCTGACAGATGTCTTTGTGGGAACTTGTAGTACAATGCAGCACATATATTTCTTTGTTCAATTCTTATCGCTTATTCATCGATTTTTGTGATTATTAAAAAGTTGGAACGTAGTACAGCTGCAAAATCCAGTTTTCTGTTACCTCTTGCTTCAGCCATGGTAAATTGTCACTTACAGACCAACTTTCTTCAGGGAAACCTTCGACCTGCAGAACAAGTGAAAACTCGATAGAAATGATCTCGGAAAACTGTTACTGGAACAATTGACTTACTTGTTGATTTTGTCTAGTGTGTCTTTAGAGACTTCTTCCCAACGAATTTCCAGCGAGGAATCCCAAATAATAGGAATTCTAGGAAAATATACGTCTCTCTTGCTCATGGCAATAATAAAAAAAACGATAGTACCTACTGGATGCGTGTAGTGAAGTGAAAGAACACTTCAAAGTTAATCCTACGATTTCTTTTCATTTCCCCTAACAATAATAATAAAAACAAATAATTAAAGGAAAGTGTTTTGTGGATGTGAAAGTGGTGAAAAAGAAAACGAGAAAGGCAATATATGAGATCACTTTCCAAGTGAAAACACGTTTAGAATAGAGCATTACATCAAATGGACAGTACTTGCGAGATTTAATTTATAAAACTAACTAACTCTATGGAACCCTTTGGTTCAATGCCACGTTCACAAAGGCTCTCCACTGACTTCTATCCTTAGCCAGCTGTATTCAGTTTCTACTTTGTATTCCAATCTCTGCGAGATCCGTCTTAATATTGTCCTCCCATCTGCGCCTAGGTCTTCCTAATGGTCGTTTTCCGATTGGTCTTCCAGTCAAGACTTTCAAAGCGTTTCTACTTTCTTCCATTCTAGCTACATGACCTGCCCTCCTAAGCCTCCTAGATTTGATGACCCTAACAATGTTCCGTAAACCGTATAAATTATGTAGCTCCTCTTTATGAAGTTTCCGCCATTCCCCATTCCCGTTCCTCTTGGGTCTAAATATTCGTCTCAGGATCTTGTTCTCAAATAATTTTAATCTACAGGGTGGTCCGGAAGTGGGCGTACCTTTAATTGGTGTTTTAGGTTTTACCCACATTTGTTTGGCAACATTGTTTGACATTGTCTGGTAACATTGCTATCCATGTTTATTTGTTTTCTGCTGTTTGCTGCTTGCGATTCACGCGCGCTATTACCTGAACCAGACGTTTCCTGGTCACTGGGTTGGAAGAGGTTGTACATCTTCACGATCTCCTTTTGCCTGGCCTCTAAGAAGTCCCAATCTGATGACACCAGACAATGCTCTCTGGCATTTCATAAAGCAACAACTAAGAAACACTGATATCACACAACGCAGGAATTACGAGCTACTGTGGAACACGCCTTCACCCTCGTTACTCCAGAGCATCTTCCCAAAACTTCGAGAATTTGACAGAAGATTTTCACAAAGAATTCAGCTGTGTTACGACATGGATGGTGATCATACCGATGCTTATGACTCTTAAGGCTTCAAGGTAATCCTGTTCAGAAATTCTACCGTAACAAACACTATATTGTTGAAACTAATGGGGAGTACGCCCACTTCTGGACCACCCTGTATGTTCTTTCCCTGCTTTTAATCGACATTTAATTTCTTCGTGAACATGGTTTTGTGTGTCAATATTGATCCTAGATATTTGAAGTATTCACTTTATCAAAAGCATTATTCGATATTTTAACGCATCCATTTTTTGCCGTATTACGGTCCGGACGAATTTCCATGTATTTAGTTTTCTCTACACTTACTTCTAAACCCATGTCCCTGCAAGCGTTTAATGAGACCTCTGCATTTCTTTCTGTCATTATCCTTTCATCCCCTACATCATCACCATACGCCATACGCTCCTGGTGAACACCATTCAACTCTAGGCTCTGGTTACTATCTTTGATTCTCCTTATAGTAATCCAGGACAAAGTTGGATAATAACGGCGACAACGCATCTCCTTGTTTCTGGCCATTCTCGACGTGAAAGCTCGTGGACAAAAATTTCCTACCTGGACTTTACTTTGGGATTCATTTAAACATATCTTAATTAATCTAACTAGCTTTTTCGGTATTCCAAATTCTGTAGGAATGTCGTACAATGTTTCTCTCCTAACAGTTAAAGCCTTTCTAATATCTATAAATAGTTGATGTACCGGGATATTGTATTCCCACTTCTTTTCGAGTATTTGTCGAATGGTAAATACTTAGTCGATAGTTGATCGATTTCGCCTAAAGCCACACTGATAATCTCCAATAATTTCATCTGCGTACGGAGTCAATCTTGCTAATAGGATGTTTGAAAGAATTTTATAGGATGTTGACAGAAGAAAAATGCCTCGATAATTATTACAGTCAATTTTGTCACCTTTCTTGTAAATTGGAACAATGATTGATTCTTTCCACTCTTATGGCAATTCAGAGCGTTCACCTCTGGTGCTTGGGGTTCCGGGTTCGATCCCAGCCCCCGCCAAGAGAACTTTGTGGTGGACAAACACCGTGTGCGTGAGTTTTCTCAGGGTTCTCCCGTTTCCTCCCACTTTCCTCATTCCACCATTTCACTCATCTCTCATCATCACCGTCTCCTTTAGCCTAACTGGCATAAGCGTGGGACGTAAAACTCAACGATTTCATTTTTCTTATGGCAATTCTTCCTTGTTTCAGATGAGAAGAATGAGTTTGTGAATCTTGTTCTACACTGAGCTAAAATTAACTCATCCGGAATTCTGTCTACACCCGGAGATTTGTTTCTTTAATATCTTTATAGCGATTTCTACTTCTATTAAGTTAGGTTCTGGGATATAAGGTTCTGCGGTGTGTCTTTCCCTTTCTGCACGCAAATTAGTTTCTAGCTGCGTGTTCAGCAAATCATCAAAGAAATCTTTCCATCTCTTTAAGATGTTAACTGAGTCAGTGAAAACTGTTTCGTCATCTTTGTTTAATTAATATAAATGCACGAGGTTGACAGTCTTTCTTAAATTCGTTGATCCCTTTATACACGTCTCAAATATTTGTTTTTACTTTTATCTTCAAGTTCCTTAATTTTAGCTTTCAAAAATTCGCGTTTCTTTGTTTTAGAAGTTTTGGAAGTTTCCCGCCTGATGTCTACGAAATTTTGTGTAGTTATTACATTCGGATTTTGTAGCCAACGTAATTTTCCCTGTTTTCTCTCCTCTGCTAGTTTAATTCATTCCTGGTCCAACCATGGAAGACCTAAAACTAAAGTTTTTATTATTATTATTATTTAAAAAGTACGCTTTTATTTGTCACCTCACCCTCGTTCGTGTAAAACGCTTCAGATAATAATTCCTCCTTCTAGCCTTATTACGACAGCAAAGAAAGCATACTTCCATTTACAAGCTTTGTACAATTTATGGAAGCTAGCATTTTAGCTTCAGTCACATTGTATCCTGTAATTACAAGGTATTATCATAACTCAACGAGCGAGCGCTGTGAAACTGTTTCCTCGTGTAATTCCCCAAATGTGGCTGAAACTGACGTTTTTAGAACTAACGGAGGAGAACACTCTTCTTGTCACCTGCGCTGTCAAGGGAAGAACACGAGAATGAGTAATGAGACATTCTGCTCCAAACAATCACGAGTCGAGATTTCCTCTGAGATGCCATTTTTTAAGTTGGACTTCCTCATTGTATCTCAGGCTGTTACCGGCAGTTGGTGTGGCTCACCAAAGTTTACTTTAAATTACAGTTAAGAGCAGAATATTACATGAAAAATTCCACTGTGTTTCAAGTAGCATTTTAAAGAATATGACAGTGTCCTTATTTGCAACAGTTGTTTTAAGCTATGATTTCAAAACGCAAACCATTTTTATTTATTTTATTATATTTTATTTTTTGGTCTCATTCCTCACAGTTATTGACACAGAAGTTAATTGGCGATTTCACTGAATTTTAAAAGAACAATGTTTTCCAAGGAAACAATATAAACTACAGCGATATATGGTGAATGGATATATTTATAAGACTGTTGATAGCAATCATGACTTTCTGGGTTTGATTCCTGCCATCAGTAATCTAATTCGAGTTTTTTGTTTCGGATTTCTTCAACCTCACCAGAGAGAAGCGGCATCTCTGATGTATACTGCAATACTTCTTCATATTAGTAAACAATACTGCATGCTTTAGTACAAGCACCACCAAGCAGCCTACAAGTGCCCTCTGCAATAAAAAAAAAGTACGAAGAGGACACGAAGAGATACGAGGACACATGAAATACAAGAAGACACCAAGACTCACGAAGAAGACTTCTTTAACTCCTCCACAAGCTCTGTCGTTAAAACTGGCTATAAAAGAAGACGCACAGTGGCAAAAGACATTAGTCACTAACTAATCATATCTTACCTATCCTTCCAAACATCTCTGGGCGAGAAAGACTCCTAACTTTACCTCTACTCTGCTTTGGCCAAAAGGTTCCTTACCAATCTCCGTTCTGTACTGGGTAATGTATACTATTTCACTTCTTAGTTGCATCAAGCAAGAGATTCCTAACCAAAACCATAAACCTCCCCACTGCTCTGGACAGGAAATCTACCTTATATATCTACCATTAGAGACATCATTTTGTAATTTAGTGTATTAATCGTATAAAAAACTTTTATAATAAAAGATGAGGGAAAAAACAACGTAATGTGCCTTTACCATACATTACACTACAGTGACACACATCTCTAACAGTGTCACACGTACTCCTAACAGAATACCAGTGATCCTAACTGTGACGCACAAATTACTTGTTATAATTTATACTATAATTGTATAAAAATTGTGTATACGTAACTTATACCTGACAAACACTTTTTTTGGAGGGGTCAGGGATCACAAAATTTTTGAACGGCCCCTAAATCGAGTTTTCGTATTTATTACGGAATAAGCACATCATACTGAGTTAAGTAATAGTTTGAGTTTGGCTATTCTATATGTAGTTTTTAAGATATAAGGCGTACAAGAACATTTTTGAATGAATGAAATATATTGGATATTTTGATCCAAAAAGATATAAAATAATAAACCAAAACCCATGGTTTATTTAGTTTAAACCAGTTTTGATGATTAAAATAAGTTTTTTATGCATATTAATAACTAGTTTTGATGTATAGTACGCATATTAGAATACTAAGAAGAATTCCTCCGCATAAAGAATAGTAGACACATATGTAGCATTATAATGGCGTTTATTGTCCTTCTTGCTACTTTTACTAACCTTCATGTATACTAAGTGGAAATTTGTACTAACCTACTAATTAATATACGCAAATTTAAAAATAGAAAGGATGAAGAAGCAGTACCTCATATGCACAGAATATTACAAAGATAAGTGGATTATATAAAGACAATAGAAATAACGGATTTTCATTTAAATATTTCCTCTATAGTTTGATTAATGTTATTTTTCTACTCTGAAAACCCCTTTTAAATTGCGTTATAATACTCAGCATTAAGAACGCAAGTACAAATCACTTTGCCTATAGAACTCATTGAAATTCTGTCTAATAATAATCGTTTGTAACCATATTCTGATTTATATAATAAATGTGTTATTATAGTAATGAAAACTGAGTATTATATTTACTTTACTTCGTTCCTTTCTACTACCACTTGCAAGTCACTTATAACTTCCTTGCTTAATAACTTAGTACTGTACTTCATTTTAAGTAAACAGGTATTCAATTTATATGCCATCCATGCAGTGACGACGCCAGAGGGGGGCAAGGGGGGCGGGCGCCCCCCTAGTAGCTACTTCTGCCCCCCTGACTGCCACCTAGACTGCCCCCCCAGACTCCTACAATCCTTAAACATTCTACATGTAGTATTTTATCAGTATCATAACCAATCTCATTGTCAAATTGTAGTCTACTTTCCATTAATTTACTATGTGGCAAACTAGTCCTCAAGCTTTCTTCTTTGAGCGTCTGGGTATGCAATCATCTTTCTGTTTTCTTATGTAGCGCCTTTTGAGGTAAATTTTAGTTATACTTCTTTCTTATGATTTTTAACTATTGTACCTAGCGAACAATATTAGATTTGGTCGACTTGTTTTCTTCTCATTGGATCAACTTCGATTGGAAACAAAAGAGAGGTAGAACCAGTTACGTAACTTGTTTGTATTTATCCAGGTTTGAAGTTCTCAGTTTCATATTTTGTTTTATTTAAAGGTTCTATACTTCTTTTTTCTGAAACATTATTCTCGGCTTTCAGTATTCAGAGGATGTGCTTATAACAGCTTAGTTTGCAACTACAAGGGCTTAATTTTTTGAAGGGGATAAAAAGAGTTGTCTTTTCCCTTCCTGCAAATGATAATAATAAATTTATGGAATTAAATTTATGGAATAAATTTATGGATTCCCAATAAAACGTCTGATCTTTCGTTAGTAATTGGTATATACTAGTGCTCCCCTTACTTATTTTGTTTCAAAGTACTGACGTGACGTTACCATATTGACTAGGAACTGCTGAAAAAATCGTAGCCCAAACCAGAAGGAGTGCACGTGGAATGGTGAAGTTTCACTTCTTCTACACTTCCCTCATACTACCTCGTACAGTGCTCCAGTTTTTGCAGAAAAGTTTAAAAATCTGAAGATTTCCTCACACCACTGTTCGTAGGACTATCCCTATCAGATCTAAAATGGCGTCCTTTCAAGTGTTATTTAAGTTTGGGAATTAAGTACACGTAATAGTTAGACGGAGCTAAATCTGAGGAATAAGAATGATGATCTAGACATTGAAATCCTAGATTATGCAATGTCAGTTGTGTTCGCAAGGGCTTGATGGACAGGTGTATTCTCCTGAAGGAACAGAATTCCTTTTTTTTTATTTTCCGCGGCGTTGAACTTCCAATTTTTCTTTCAGTTTTGTAAGTAATGTAGAGATTCTGGATTAAATATCTGACCGTTGCAGAGGTAGTCTATGAGTACGACTCCATACTTATCCCAGAAGAATGTTTCAAACAGTTTCTCAACCTACTTCTGTGTCTTGAACTTCTTGGGACGAGGGAGAAATGTGTGCTACTACTCCATTGACTGTTGTTTCGTTTCAGGATCATAGTGACACAACCATATTTCGTCCATGGTTACTATTCGTGAGCGAAATTGATCAGCATTACAGTCAACTTGGAAGGAGACTTCTCTTAATGCAGTCACTCTTTTATTCTCCTGACAAATTTTTTGGGAACCCATTATGCCGAGAACTTGTGCATACAGAAACCATACTGAATTATGCTACCGACGAGTTCCAAAGAAATGCTAAGAATCTCTGATACAAGGTTTGCTGAGAAGGTAAAAACTGAGAAAGCGGGGTGCAGCCAGACCTCAGACTATTATATATATATTGTGAGTTTACTATACACTTTAAAAGCTATATAAATAATAGCTTAAATTATTTTTTGTCACTCAGAAACTGGGGTGGCCTAGGCTCTCCGACCCCGGGCTATATCCACCACTGGCTGAAATGCTGCAATTTTCAAGAATAATGTCACAAATTGCATCCATGATTTCGGGAAGGTTCATTGCTTTTAATCATCCTGGATGTAAAGCATAATTTGTTGAGAAATCGCCACGTTTATACTAAATCACTTACTTCTTCACCACTGTAAATAACAGAGGAGAGTCCCGTAGTGTTTTACTGATTTCCTAATTAATTTACTTCGGTGACTTTCCTTGGTGGAACAAAAATGTTATAACAGTTAGGATCTGGATGTTCGTGAAATTTTGCTGTTTGGGCACACATAATCACTTCAGAGGCATGAGAAACAATAAGAATTTCATTATTAATATGAAAATTTGTATTTGTACATACAGAGATATGTTTTTCTAAACTACGGTTTCATTTTTCTACCTAGTACCTACACCCCTTCTGGATTGGACTATGACATTTTCAGCAGCTCCTCGTAAATTCTCTCTCTCTCTCTCTCTCTCTCTCTCTCTCTCTCTCTCTCTCACTATATATATAAAGAGAGAGAAACGTAGCATATAGTACTAGCCGAATGTGTCACTGCGAAAGTAATTCAATTTATGTTTAGGCTTCAAAAGTTTCATTGAAAAATATTTCATGTGCAGACGTTACTTATTTGTTAGTTAAAAATTTTACTTGAAATAAGTTTCATTTATAACCATATTCGGTCTAATATGAAAACAGCAATGAAATACACAATGTAATGTAAAATAAGTCAAACGTAATAAATATGTCATTTTTGGTATGGCAAATAGCCGCCCCTTCGAAAATGTA
This sequence comes from Thermobia domestica, assembly GCF_964235325.1. Lineage (NCBI taxonomy): Eukaryota > Metazoa > Arthropoda > Insecta > Zygentoma > Lepismatidae > Thermobia > Thermobia domestica. Next base: position 242,627,473 of record NC_137456.1, on the reverse strand, counting down.
TCTGCCCCTCCTTTGCCCTCCTAAGAACTTAAAGCTGGCGTCGTCACTGCATCCATGCAAGTACATAACTTCGTACTTGTTAGTGAAAGAAAAAAGAAAATAATAAAAAAGCTCAACTTACAGGCGCCGATGATTAAGAAGCAAGGCCTTGGAACCCTCCAAAGTTCACTTGCCCACCCAGAATCTGGATATCATTGCTTGGACCTTTTACTTGGATATCTGGCAGTGAAACAATACATACCTGAGCGATTTCCCACCCTCAAGTAATACAAAAATCGGTATTGCTGCCCATCCGTTTCCAAACAGTTTTTTTAAAGCGATAATTGAACAAAACTAGAGAAAGAAAAAATCTGTCAAAGTTAGCTTAAACATCTTTCAGCGTCAAAAGCTGTACAGTCTTGTGCACTTAGCCACTGTTAGATAACGGAATATAAATAATCGATTCTCTATTTTAAATCTACTGCTCTCCCGCCATCCATTATATACTGACATGTATATCATTACCAAGTACGTACAGAGGAATTTAATTTGTGAGGACTCCAACGTTTTTGGGGTTTTCAAACTCAATATGGGAGAAAATTATACTAATATTTGTAATTCACCTCTAGCATTTGACTAAATTTACACAAAATTCGAGATTTCCGGAGGATACGAACCCCAGGATACATTCCCTGTAAATGTCTCTGGTCGTTACTGTAGAATCGAAATATGGCTTTTTAAAGTATTTTCCTTTATTTTCAACTTTTAAAATCAAAGGAAGAAACGTTTGGGAATATTGGATTCTTAAAGGTTCTAGAAGATCATCTTTATTATACGATAAATCAATTCCTGTAAGTTTTCCTTTTTGATTTAACAATAATGCCAAGAAATGGGATTTAAAAAAAGCCGTAACATAGCAATTTCTGAATTTGGAAACTACCTGCTAATCTATTATCTCCTGCAATTGAAGTTCAAGATTTATTCCATTGATTGAAGACCTCCTTCTGTATAGATGAATCAATTACTAGTTCATTTACTTCACGTATTAATCAATTACCTCTCATAGTTTCACAATTTTTTATCAAATGTTAACATACTTTTTCAAAGAAAACTTTTCCATCGAACCTCTGTCAGAAGAGCAAGATTTGGTTTCCCATCTTCTCCATTTTGTATGGGCACAGTGGCTCAGTGGTATAGTTGACTTGGATTGAGTTGATTTTGATTTTAACGTCCGTTTCAGTAACGAGGCTATATGAGATGAGGACCTACAGCTTAACGTGGGATCCAAACCACGTGAGCTCCCACATAAAATCGAAGCCGGGTCTCCCACAACAGAGGCGTGTGTGCTAGCCACTTAGCCAAGAGGAAGCTCGGCTCAGTGGTAGAGCGCTTATCTTTGGTTCATGGGGTCTCTGGTTCAATCCCTCGCGAAGTAAGTTTGTGGGGAACGATATCGTGTCCGTGGATTTTCTCAGAGAATTCCCGTTTCCTCCCACAATATCATTCCATCAATTTTTCCATTATCATTCATCCGTCTCCCTTAGCCTAAAGCGCATAATCACGAGACTTTGAACTAAAAGATTTCATTTCATTTCATTTTTCTATATATTATAATGGCAAATTGAGTGTGTTTAAAGTATTTTTATTACACTGGTTGTATGTTCATTTGTATTAAGAGGCAATAAATACAGATTATTAGCAATTAAGTTTAACATATAAGCTGAACAATCGTATGTAATAACGTTTGTTTCAACTGCTTGTTCCATTTCTTGTCGGATCTTGTGGGATTGGTTGCATTACGCAAAAACTACCAAAAAAAGAAAATGAAAAAGAAAGAAACAGAAACAAACAAAAGAAATGTTTTCAATGAATCCCCAGGTGGATTAAACAATTATTTAAACCAAGCTGATTTAAATCATTCAATTTTGATATCAAGTAGTAGCTAAAATGACTGTTATTGGTACTGGAAGAATATGTTTATGGGAGAAATTTGGAAGGCATACTTGACTCCCCTAATTGCCTTTGGACGCGTGTTTGAATCGAAACGAAACTATTAAAACCCAGCTCAATAATCCAAATGTTATGTTTAAAAATGTTTGTCAACTAGAACAATCGTTTTCTAATTATTACTATTTTATGAACACAAAATTGGAAATAAAATATTACAGAAAATCATCTTTTCTCACTTTACAATCAGACTTTTTGAGAAATTTTGAACATATCTCAACTTATTTTTAATGCGGACTTTATATACCAAGTGTTTTCTGTCTAACTTTAAGGATTCACTATTAATGGTAGGATACTGTCTTTGACTTCTTTAAAATAAAAGTAACATTATAAAAGCCGAGACCGAACCAAGTTCCAAGTATATTTAAAAATTCACTTGAAACGGAGACTGGTGGACAAATATACATATTACATTAACTTTATATGTAAGATTTTTGCTATCGTAAACAAAAAGGAAATTACATTATTGTTAACTTCATGACATGTTATTCCGTCCTAACTTATTGTAATTGAACGAAAATGGAAATAATGACAACAAAGAGTTTTGTATGTTTTGTATACTTCTTTCGCTAAGCAATTAAAGAAGAAATGGTTGATTACATTTTTCTTTGTTTCAAATAAAGAGATACAAGAGAGAGAGAAAATAATCATATTACTACAATCGTTTGAAAAATATTTCCGCTAATATCTTGAAACGATTCATTTCTTTCGGTCCAGAAATTCGTTTTGTGTGTGGCAAAGATCAAACAGATGAAAGCTCATGAAACAAAAAGTTCACCTTTGTTGCTCTTCAAGGCTTTAAAAAAAAAAAAAAAAAAAAAAGATTCAATTCTAAAGATTGCGAATCATTGAATTCTGAATGACATAGCTCAAATATTTAACTTAATCTCTTTTTATCTAAAATGTTGTCAGTTTAAACACAAATTTGTCAGTGGTACACTTGTTTTCTATAATTTCTATAATACATGTTCATCTGCCAAAAATGTGGAAACAGATGGAAAAGATTGAGTACAGTATATTGTTTTCTTGTGTGCAGAAGCTGAACTGATATTTGGTTCTACTAGGGTTCTACTCTCCGTCGGCCAATTCACTTCCAGTGACTTTGCCAACGGTTTGATGTGGGAATCTAATAGAGCTGACATGCTATCTGTTCTTTGTAAGACGAGAAGAATATCAGTATATGCAATGTTCGCCAACTGAAAGCAAATAAATTTTTCACCACCAGAAGTTAGGCAATAGTGTGTCGTGATGTCATTGGTTTGCACCAAATACCATTTCAACTGCAGCGTAATATAATAATGTATTATCGGAAGCAAACTTATTGGCAAACGGATTGTACTCAGGCACATGAAAATATCCTGCTCAATGTCAAATCTTTTCGGCGAAATTGGCAGGGATCGTAACGTGCTAGTCGGAGAAATGAAATGATCCTGCTACTTTTGCATATTACAACCTTTTTCTGAGTTGTTCTTAATTATTCCGTGTATTATGTATATTGTGAAGAGTTCATCTGAGTATCCAGCACATTCTTACAAAATAACATGCCTTTTGCACGGGAGCTCAGGTTCAATTTCCCGTGGGAGCTCGTGCGCTTTGAATCAAACGATAAGATGAAACAATAGGCTACGAGCTACATTTATGATATATGTAGTAAGCTGTGAGAAAATGAATACTACAAAGGGGTTTATAATTAGTACAAGACTAATATGAGTAAATAGTGCTGTTGTTATTGGTATTATTATTATTATTATTATTATTATTATTATTAGTAGTAGTAGTAGTAGTAGTAGTAGTAGTAGTAGTAGTAGTATGTATGTATCATATTTAACCTACAACAATAGAACAAACTTATGACTCGGAATTCCCATCTAATATTCTGGACCTTGTCTTACTGACACTACCGATTCTTCATTATGATTCAATATCGATCCTTCAGTTAAAGTTGACAGGCTTCATCCACCTTTATTTATTGAATACCAGGTTGATGAAATTTATTTTTTTTTCAATGTGATATAAAAATAATATTCAAGGTGATGTATATGATTTTGTAAGAGCAAACTTTTTTCAACTATAAAATAACATTAAAATGTTATGAAAGTTGACAATTTTTCTGAAATTCTAAATAATAGTACTGCATTGTGTTCCAAAAATCAAATGAACCATGAAAGCCCATTGTACACATGAAGAAATATAAAGCTCCCTGGATAAACAAAAAGTCAAAAGCATTTCACTAACAGGAAAAGTATTTTGTAAAATTTCAGAAAAGTGGTATTCTGATGTGTACGGTAATTTTCGCACGTTAATAAAAATGCGAAAAGAATGTACTATTAATTAAAGAAAAAATCGCAGAGTTGGAAAACAAAATGCATTTTTGACTAATGTTAAGAATCACAAGACAAACAGGTACAGTTCACGGCATAGAAAATGTTACGAAAAGTTTAAGCCCAATTACTAGCAAACTCTTGCGCCGTGTGTTTGTGCATTCAGAAACACATGTCTTGATAGACTATCTACTCCTAGTATTCAATCCAACTGCTCACCTGCTTGTCTAAGGCAGTCGGTGTGACGTAATATACTTTTCTACTCAAATGAAAAATAAAACAACAGCAACAATGTTCACAAGCCTCATAGCTCTAAAGCAGCAACAATGTTCACAAGCTCCCTTTCATTCGTTTCTTTTGAAATGCCTTTTTAGAGCCTGAATAAAAAAATCACAAAATGTTCCCATAGCTCCAAAAACACCTTTATTTGTATTCTTTCCCTTCTTCTAAAACTATATATTATATCAAGGTAGGAAGATGCTCCTTGTAAAATCTGTGGAAATTACAAATTTAGGCAGTAGGTTTTGTGCTTACCAAAGCCTGTAATGCGGGCACATAGCTAAAATCCACTAACAGAAATAAGTGTTATTTAATGATTAATCTTATTTTGTTTCCCACTAATTGCAAATATATATTCCAGGGCCTCATTTGGTTTAGGACAGGAGAATGTAATTCTCCCCTTCCCTGAGTGTGACTCCCCTCCGAACAAAATCTAAAATGATGTTTTTAGCAACAAACCTATAGAGCTACGATAGCACATTGCTAGAGTATTTACATTTCTTTTCAAGAGTTTGATCCCAAGCTATGTGTGTTCATAGTGGAGAATATGGGGAGATAGAGATCCAAATATGGAGACAGAGAGGGAAGATTCGCATATGCATGTTTAGAATTGGAGAAAAATGATCAGACAGCGTCCTATTATGTCGAAATTTGTGATTTTATAAAACAGAAGAAGATAAGTTTTTGAACTGCGAGGATCACATCACGAGTTACCGAGTAATTTGGATAACTCTTTTTAGAGTATGGAAGCCGCGGTAGCTCAGTGGTAGAGCGTTCATCTCTGGTGCATGGTATCCCGGTTCAAACCCTGCTCCCGCCAAGTGGGCTTTGTTTTGGACAAACACAGTGTGCATGGGTTTCCTCTGGGTTCTTCCGTTTCCCCTAATTTCTTCATTCCACCATTTCACTCATCCCTCATCATCACCGTCTCCTTTAGCGTAGCTGGCATAACCGTGGGACGTAAAACTCAAAATTTTCAATTCATAGTTCTTTTTAGAGTACCAAATGATTGCGATGGGAGAAAATGAGGTTAAGATCTGAGGAATTAAGAATTTTAGAAAGCTTCAGCTTTAGAGAGGGATTTCGAACTACGAACATCTGAGCTATCGAACCATGACTTTCTCCAGTCAGCCAAGGAGAACTCTACGCATTCATCCATATACTTTTCCTTTAGCTATGTTGAGAAGCTAATAGAATGGAATATTCCAATAGTTGACTTGGTGCGTGCGCCATTGGCATTAACGTAGCCATCTTGTAGCTTAGTTACAGGATGTATAATGAGCTTCGTCTTGTTTAGGAACATTTTTAAGGCAGCAAAAGTTTGTTACTACTGTGTTCATGAATTTATATTTGGTAGAACCGTCTGATAAAGTAGTGCCAAATACTCACACATAAATCGCCTTTTGCAAAAATCTAAGGAAATATCAAACAAATCGTTGTAAACGTGTTAGTCTTTTGAAACGAACAAGTTAAAGACAAAGCAATGGAAATACACATATGAGTAACACTTGGATGCGAATGTATAACTAAAAAATACCGCGCTTACGTCATGACGCGTTAGATGAAGCTAGTGTAACAAACACCTACGTGGATGGTCTTAGGTTCGAATCCAGACCGTTCCTATTGTTTTCTTCTTCTAGTTATGCTCATATTGTGCATTCCAGAAGTTCAATTTTCAATTAAATGTAGTCGCAGCTAGTTTAAGTAGAAATTATTTTCAAATATGATATTTGTTACTACATGTTATTCTTTCACTTGCGTAGTTTCATCTTCGATATTAAATCTTACAACGTTAAGTTAACTCATTTCCCTATGTCATATCATGATGATGTTTTGCACAACGAAAACAGTCGGGTGGTAATACAGTATTCCATTGTTAACTGTAGCATATTTGTATATCTTTAGAAATTTTTGGCTCAGAAAGAAACTCACAGTGGGCTGTACGATGCAACACAGATTCCTGGAGGAATCTATAACGAATTCAGTTTACGTCAAAACTACCGTCTGCAAAAAATATACTGTAGGGAATAAGAAACGGAAACCATTCTTAAAAGGGGATGGGATGACATGTAAAAGTAATAGAATACGAATGATATTGGTTTTGAATTCATGGTTTTTGGGTTTGAAGAGATAAATAGTCACACTCCAAATGAGCACTCCTCACGTTTCTCTTTTATCCATGAATGAATGGAAAACGGTTCCTTTCAAGTATGATTTGTTAAAAATTTGTCCTTTAACTTTATTTCAAAATTATTTTCTACTTCTTAGTTATAATTACATACACTTTATATTTTATTCTATGTTATACATTTATTACTTATATTTGATGTCTTAAGCATTTGGAAAGAAGCTTATGACAATTCAGAGCATCAGCTACACACACAGGAGGTCCAGAATGCCCGTCCTCCGCAACCACTACTTTTCTGTAAATTTTAGAGGTGATGTTAGGCATTTTAGTACAGTAACTCCTCATATTGAATTTGAACCCCTCGAAAAGCTGTCGATCCCTGAAATAAATTCCTACCTACGCTCCTGAAAAGCAATTATGATTTTTAAGGAGTGATCAGGGGGAAATAGGTACCTGGAGCAACGACAACTTCCCAGAAGTCATATCTCTGATAATTCTCGATGTGATACCAGTATTTGTGTATTACACTTTTCACTCTCAGTGTATTGAAACTCATTCAAACTAACTGTTCTGAAACCTTCACTGGTTCTTCCCTCTAGCCCTCATGTCGATGTGGCCAACCTTGACCATATCTGGAATATTACTATTTATGTCAATGACCCCGAAAATATTTATTGGACACAATTAGAGGAAGTTTTCGATTCATTTTGCCTGTCACCTGCCTCCTCCTCACTCTGACATCCATGCCAATCAAGGTTTAACTTGGACTTAAGCAACATCGGCAGTGTCACTATTCATTTACGAGACCCCGAAAACTATGAATTCGACATTAATATCGTTCGTACTCTATTACATGTCACCCCTTTCCTTTCCAGGAATTTTTTCAGTTTCTTATCTCCCACAGTATATTCAGATGGCAATTTATAGTATACTAAATTGGTTTAAAATAACTCCAAGAGTCCATGTTACATTCCTCCACTGTACGTTTTCTTCGTGACTCGTGTGAGTCAAAAATTCTAAAGATATATAAATACAAATTACAGTAACAATGATATATTTTATTACCTCCCGATTGTCGTCGTTGAGCAAAACTTCATCATTATATGACGTAGGGAAATGAATTACATTAAGGTTGTAAGATTTAATATCAAAGTTGAAAGATCGCAAGTGAAAGAAAAGCATAACAAATATCATATTTGAAAATAATTCCGCTTAAACTAGCAGCGACTACATTTAATAAAAAATTGAACTTCTGAAATGCACATTATGAGTGTAGCTAAAAGAAAAAGAAACAACAAGAACGTCCAGGATTTGATCCAAGGACCATCCAGGTAGAAGTCCCTTACATTAACCATTCATCTAACAGATAGTGCATAGTATAAATAAAAACGAGCACTTGCTTCTGAGAATTTGCTCATGAGCAAGCTGAGTACCGAGCATCTGCTCTTTGTTTTTATATAAATAAAACTTTCCTCTACTCGTTGAGCAAATGCTTCGTGACAAGTAGCAAGTGCTCGATGAACTTACTGCCTTGTCTGCTTTCTACAATGGAAGGAAGAAGAAGAGTTTTCAATTTCAAACATTCAAAAACATTTACAACTAAACGTTTTACAATTACTCGTTCCTTTCCAATACATTTGTTGAACGCTATCTGTTCTGGAGCAATAGGATTGTGATAGGGGTCATTTAACCAAGGTGCAATCCCATATCCAAAATAACCTAATAATAGTGCGTTAGTGGTATTTTTAGTCATTACTCGACAAATATCCGAGTTCTCCCATATGCGAGAGTTATGCAAAGAGCCAGATCAAGTGGCATCTACGTTAGTAAATCTTTCTCTTGTATCGCAGGTAGCCTGCACATTAATACTTGCAAACCCTTCTCGATTTATATATATTCATCCCCATGGACTTTCGGGTTCTTTATTACTACATATGTGCAATCTACTGCACCAGTAGCATCCGGGAAAGTATACAGTTGGGGCCATTCATTCTTGACTTCCTGAAGAGCAGTAGTTGCAGGAAAGTGTATCCATAATTTTGTTTTCTGTTTAAATGCCTGTGCTTCACAGGAGCCATTTGACATGGTAGGCTGGGTAACGCCAGTATCTTCTGCAAACACCCACCTGGAAAATAGAACCTCCTACATACCTTAAAAAATTCTCATCTTTTCATGATTCGTCAGAGAACCTCTCGTCTTTCAGTTGATTCGGGAAGGAAGAGTTCTGTAAGCCATTTAATATTTTTCTTCTTAAATCTATACAATTCTTTATAGATAATAATATCAGAGTCCCTTCGCAATTTATACTCTTTTACGTTTTCTTTCGGAAATCACCATAAACTCGGCCATTTCGCTTTTAACAACTTCGTTGAGTAAGCTGAGCAAGGTACTGAGGAACCTCAAAAATCTTAAGGATTTGCTTGGTTTTATGTATACCAAATATAGAGTAGTTGCTCACCAGCCAAGGACAATGATCATTTGCTCACGAGTAGCTTGAGGAGAATTATTTTTATTTATACGAAACTGAGCATTTGCTACGAATTTATGAGTTTTAAGCACTTGCTCACTTTTATTTATACGGCCCATTGACGCAAAGTACTTGGCCCTATCTTATCAGATGGTTGTATCAAATATAGCTTAATTGACCTGTTTCGAGCAGTTTCGTCTGCGAAGTCTAGCGAGGAAGCAAGGACCACTTCACCAGTGGTCCTATATCCTTACCACATAGCCGTCAGGGAATTCCCATTATGAGTTAAAAACTATTCAAAGAAAACTGTGAGACGTTCGAGGGAATGTGTTGAAAATATAGCAGAAAGATGTCAAGTCTGTTTTGCATTACGACCACCCATCAGTTTTCCCATTGAGTACAGGGTCTGTGGACACGTATACCAATACAGGGATTACAATAATCACGTAGTGCTAAATGGAAATAAACAATAAGCTGTCAAACGTAGTTCTGTTCCTCTTCTGTGCTGGATTCCGAGAATTTTCCTCCTAATCAATACACATACGTATAACGAACTACGTGGTTATCCGCTTTTAATTTCCTCTATTGTGAACGCTCAGGTATTTGTTTCAGTTTAAACTCAAATGACTTCCTTGTTAGAATGTAGCATTTCGATATTAGCTTCTTTCATTTGTTTTGAACGAGGTTGGAGCAAAGTTACTACATGCATATCACGTAATCAAATATTTTCAATATATAAAAGAAATCGTTAAGTTTAGTAATACAAGCATGATGTACTGTAGAATATCACTGACCTAAAATTATGTACAATCATGATCAAGATTACAGTATGCAGTTCCAGTCTTTTTGAAAGTTTTATACTCCTATGTTGGAATTCTTTTTTGATATACAGAGTACGTCAAAGAAAATGTATCACATAGCTTCCGGATGACCGACGGGATATGTCTGTCTTCAGAAATGTACGCAATAATTTATTTCGGGATGTTCAAATTGAATATGAGGATAAATTGTATTAAAATTTATAAAATCATCCCTAAAATTAGATTAAATTTACAGAAAAGTCGAGATTTCAGGGAAGATCCGGACCCCTCAAGATCCACTCTCTTCTTACATCCCTACCTGTCGTGGGACTAAAGTCCAGCAGGACAAATGACGGACATAGTCCGCCCCTTCCTTTACAATTTTATTGCCAATGAACTTCGAACTATGTTCGATATATATCTCGCTCCAAATTTTAACGACTAGAAAACATGAATACTTTCTTTTGTCACAGAGGAAGCTTACTTCAATACGTGTCGTGTTCATGTTTTTGCTGTTGAGGATGGAAAAGAAATCGAGCCATTTAGATACCGATCAGATTTTAGAACGTCTTCACAAGCATTCCGGTTCTAATAACTTTTAATACAATAAAAGATATATATTTAGTTTTAAGGTATCCATTCTTTCTGTCTTGTTTGTTGTCAATACCTATACAATGTGTTCTTGAACAATGTCAGACATAAATGTATTCTTTCGCAAAACGTCCCAACAAATTAGATTTTCACATAATAGAACAATTATCGTAAGTAAAAGAGGTTGTACAGGATGGGTCAAAAGTCAGGTGACAATGCTGTCACAGAAAAGTTTGTTAGGTGAGAGGTACACAATGACCCTAGATGGGGAACCTAAAAACACATGTGACCACCACGACCGCCATCTTGAAGTCCGCCATTTTGAATAACACTTGATTTTAAAATTGAAAGGTATACATGTGGCACATGTTTTAAAACTGTATTTTTTGATCAGGAATGCAATGCTGCTGTATATGGCGTAGTACGCCACATTACCTCAGTGTAATAAAATTATTCACCATATTTTTGATAATACCTCGTATTTAGGAAAGAAGAAAAGGTAAAATTTTATTCCGTGGCTCGCCGAAGCCGATGACTCGGTAAAAATCTGGTAGCTCGAAGAACTATCGAATACACTTGGACAATAAGAGTGGAGGGTGTTAAGATTAAATTTTACCTTGGAGGTATGCTGAAAAGACAAGTAAAGGCGAAACTTTACCTTTCCCAACATTCCCTTTGCTTTCGGATTCAATGTTATGTTTAACGTATAACATTTATTAATTTCCCTGGCTCATATGCAACGCATTCATTCATCTTGCCAGTAAAATGAGTACGAAGAAAACAATAGAATTTTTTTTTTTAGTGTGACCGCCTCTTCATGTGAAAAGCGTGGGTTGCGGTATCTTTAATATTGAGATAGATCCGTACTGAAAATTCTATTTTATCACGCCTGACACTCAGTAAGATTATATAGTACAGCCTGCTGAAATGAAATGCTTGAAACGATAGAATAACAAAAATTTTAAAGGCTAAAGAAGGGATTTGAAAAATGGAGCATACATTGATTGCTTCTTTTTATGTTCGCTGCTGTCTGGATTTTACTGCTCAGTTTCGTCTACATATCTTTCATCACCCACTTCTCTCTCTCTCTCTCTCTCTCTCTCTCTCTCTTTCTCTGCACTCACACTGTTGTGTGTACGTGTCTGACTGTATTTTTGCTTTAACTCTTATATATTCTAACCCTCTACTCGTGCCTTTGGTAAAATTCCAGTATCATTAGAGTAGATTCTGCGGTTATAGGAATATGTGAAAATTCAACCGTCATATGTGCTAACATTATGATTACTCTACTTGCGAAATGCGTGGAGAGAGGGAGAAACAGTGAGACAAAATATTAAGGTGTGTTGAATAGCATACAGATTTCCTTTCCCTTTCTTTTGTTTCTGATGTGTATGTATATGTGCTGGTAGAAACGCATTTTAAGATCAGTCAGAAGGAGCTCATGGATAAAGCTGAAAGATAGTATATAAAGAATGAGTTGAATTGATTTTGAGTTTAATGTCCCATCCAGCAGCGCGAGGCTATATGAGACGTGGACCTACTTATTAACATGAAATCCGAACCACATGAGCTGCCGCCGGAATCGAACCCGAGTCTCCCTATACAAAGAATGAGATGATAGTATGTGATGGAAGGTGGTTCCAATATGTAGTCTATTAGACATCCCAAATATGCTATGTAAGGCATTTAAAACATTTTAAAAAGCATAACAATTACCAAATATCATGTACAACCATTTCCAGCTCCACACAAAGAACTGTTCGAGCAGGTATCTGGTCAAACAGAGACTGGATATCTGCCCTGTTAGGATTTCAGATATTTAATAATCTTATTCAAACCTTCAAGGCTGTCTGTAGCTTACACAAGCTTGCATAGGCTATATACGGCTTCAAAACTAACCAAGGCCAAACAAATTGTGCCAGTTCCTCGATTGCAAGCTTGCTTCTAACTTGCCAATAATATGTAATAAAAGGCCAACTTTAATATTCTTTAAGTTGACAAGCCTGTCAAGCATGACTTAAAATTTTCAATTGCCAAAGCCACATACAAGCGAATCTTTAGAGTTAAATCTAAAACACACGAATTAATGCGTAGCCTTAATTCTTACATCTGGTCTAATCGTATGTAGTTTATACGTCAAGACTACCTAGACTCGAAGCGTGACTTCAAATCCACACTTGGCAAGGTTATAAACGGAGGAATCTTTAAGATTAAGTCAATCAAGGGAAATCAAGGGCAAACTTAGACTTACTAGGTATGATTTCCCACACTCTCTGTGAATTTTTTCGTAGCTCGGGAGTAATCGTTGCTGTATTCAGGCTAGCGATCAGATCTCTTTTCACCATGTCTCAGATATACTTGATACGGTCTATGTCCAGGAGAATGGAAGACAAGTAAGGAGTAGACCACGCTGTCACCCTTGGAATGTGGGGACACATATTATCCTGCGGGGAAGATTGGATCCCACAATGCGTCCAGATATGGTCGAAAGACAGAATTGAGAACATCAGGAATATACGGCGCAACAATGATACTTCCCTCGGAGAAACGAGAAGAGACTGAGCAGTGCAGTCTCTCCAAATACAACCAAGAACGATCTCGACAGTGCAGGCATCAAAGCCAATTGTGTGGGAGGAAGGCAGGTGTACAGATCTGCCTCCTACAACTGATTGATTAATGTTCGTTTGTTGAATGGTTACTCATGTTGGGTCACCGTCGTATCAGGTTAGTCTGCATTATTCTTGTCTAGGGATTCTTTAACACGTCAGGAAGGAAATGGGAACAATGTTTACTGTTGGAACAACAGTGTGTAATGTGGATTTGTCTTTTCGATGTTCTTATACATATTTCCTATGACAAACTTTTCCTCAGTTACCAAATAATACAGTCTTCTTTTTGCAGATTACATGTCCAAACTAGCATATTATAAAATATTGAACATATTAATATTCTACAAGATTCTATTGACAAATCTCTACGATGGTGTAATCGTTAGTACCTAATCATCAACAACCAATCACAAGCAATTCTCTTTCATCCTCCTCGGATAGATGTATAGTTTATCACAGTTCTTCTTTACTAACTTCAGATACTGTAGAACAGTGAAATATTTTATCTAGAGTCTACTTTTGAGATGCATATTGAAATTGGTAAATATTGATTGATATAGCTAATCGAAGCATTTAATTCAGCTAAAAGTATAACCCGGAGATTTCATGCTTGTACTTGATACATACATATAGTACAGTAAATGTCATTTAAACATCGGATTATGTCATATTGATATAATGCCTGCATCTCAGCTTCAGACAAATTTTATAAGCAATTAATATTACTGGTTATATACGTTCGTCTAACCAGCCCTAATAGGCTCATTTTTATTTGAATGGACTTTTCTTACTTGTGATATCTGAATAAATTCCGGAAATATGTTAATAGGTTCATGTATCATCTTTCAGCATCCTATATGACTGGATACATGTACTTTTGGCGATACTCATTATACTGTCCGAACGTACTACTATAAACGATAGTAGTAGTTACTCCTTATAGTTAATACCCGATCATATATATTATTATATTGACTGCTATTCTTATTACTTGAACAACTTTCGTCATATACAAAAGGTTAATCGAATTTGTATCCGATCGACCTGGCAACACTGATGTCACGTATGTAGTTCCGCCAACGGACATTGGTATTAGTGTGATGCATCAGCTTGTATCTGCCGGAGTTTCGTCTTGATGCTGTAGAGAGCTTCTTGAAATGTCCAATTCTTGACCACGGTGGTGAATTGATGTCCTGGACTCTCATCAATATTCTCATGAACTGCTTCGATGTTTTGTGTTTAACGACTTATTGAATAGTGATGAGCAAATGCAAGACCAAGACCAAGACCCGGGTGGTCTTGGTCTTGGTCTTGGGTTTACACACCTAGTCTTGGTCTTGCTTGCAAGAGTCTAGCAAGTCTTGCTTTTAAAAAATCATGCTTTTCATAGCTAAATTTTATTCTGGATATAAGGGTAACAAATTCTACAATGCGCAAATAATAATGGAAATACAATGTATGTTTCTAAATGTAATATAGTTTACCTTGTGATAGACGTAAATTATGATAAGTATGATGATAGACGATGACCTTTCTTTTCAATGGGTGCTCACCTTTCACTACTTATAAGATAAATCACAACGTTTCGTAATCTTTATATATATATATTTTTTAACACATCCAATACTCCACTGTTTGTCAAACTGGAGAGGCTACCCCTGAGGCGCATCAAAGAAACTCAAGACGGTACAGATTAGTGAAATAATATGAACTGCAAAATTAGTTATAAACTCTAAAGGCGTCAGATTTTTTCTTTTCAACCACGATTAGCTAATCTTTGTATTGAACAAACTTGCAATTAAATACTGAGATTTTGTTTCACTGATTCCAATATATACTCTATGGGACAGAAACATGCATATTAAGCAAAAGCGACGAAAAAATTTAGAGATTTTTGAAAATGGGGATGGAGAATAAAGGAGAGAATTAACTGGATTGAAGGAAAAACGAATAAGGTGTTTAGAAACAGTAGCAGTAGGGGAGAAAAGAAAAATTTTAGATGTAATTAAGAGGAGGAAGAGGAACTGGTTGGGACATTGACTGAGGAGGAACTATATTATAAGGAACGTAGTAGAGCGTATGGTGGAAGGAAAGAGAGAGAGGGGTGAAGGAAACTGTAGTTGAAGGAAGGTATTAAAACAAAAAAAATGCCATGTCAAGATGAAGAGACTATGTGAGGATCACCGTATATCGAAGCTTCTGAGTTGCAGTAAGCGACCTGCCAACAATGGCAGAATATGATGATGACGAGCTATGATGAGTGTTTAGCAATATTGACTTAAAAAAGAGAATAAAATTAAAAACATAATGATTATTATCAAACTTCTTAATATTTTAGAATAATTTGAATGAAAACTGAAAACGACTCAACTGTCTATGTCTTTTGTGTAAACTCAATTTTTATATATACTTTTGATTAGTGCCATATTTAGGTAGGCTATCGGGCTCAAGGCCCCCGAAATAAATTTGTTATATGCACAATTTCAGTAAAATGTGTGAGCACCCAAGAGGAAAAATGTAAGTGCTTAGTGACGGGTTTGTTCATAGGCCCCGTAATAAAATCCTAAGTACGCCACTGCTTTTGACCTATATTAAAAATACAAAATAACGGCATCAAACTCTAAATTATTTGAAATAACTGTACAAAGTCACTCTCACTTGTGATTTATATACATTATTTGTTGTTGTATAATGTTACAGCGATCAATCCTCGATGTGCCGTATATTTAAGGAGGCTAAATGTTATATTGATAAACAAATATTTAACGTATGAGAATCCGCCCATGAAATCAAACTTGCGGTCACATGCACTAAGTTTTGTTCAATGTTATGGAAATGTTACTTCGATGTTAATTTTATGAGAACACATTAAAAATTTCTAGCGGATGTTTGCATCTGGTAGCCAAGGCCATATCCATGTAGTCGGCACCCATGGTGTAAGGAATTACCGATGTTCAATACTACATTTCTCTTTAATTTCGGAAGAACACTACTAATATGTTTTGAAGTGAAATTATATATCTAGTTTAAGGTCCCACGATTATGCACCGAGGCTAAGGGAGGCGGTGATGATGAGCAACGAATGAAATGGTGAAATGAAGAAAGTAGGAGAAAACAGGAAAACCCTGAGAATTAAAATCCAAGATGTTAATTTAAAAAAAATCAATGCACTTTTTAAGAAGCTAAAGAGAAGTAGATATGTCTGTCCGGTAGAGGATGAGAAAATTTTTTTTCAATATCGCATCGGAGACCCGGATTCGATTCCCGGCAGGAGCTCATGTGATTTGGATTCCGCGTTAACCACTAGGTCCCGTCTCATATAGCCTCATTGCTGAAAGGAACGTTAAACCAATTTTTGAATTTCACACTTAGTTTCTTACTGGATGCTTGTGGCGTTTCATCTGCAGACTGAGTGAAGCTAAGAACTGAAGGGTGAAAAACAAATCTCTCTTTTGCTATATTTACCCCAGGACGAGTCGACAAGTTTTACCAGCTCGAAGGTTAAAGATTTATATCAGATAATATGCACCTGTGGAATATTGTATGATTTCTCGATAAGTAATCCTCACTGTTGAAAAAGCAGGAGTGTATCGTAATCCTGCACCAATGACATTTTTTTGTGTGCAAAAGCTTTGATTAGAGTGACACCTGTGTGGCTTGAAAACTAGTAATAACTACAGAAAACGCGAACCGATTCAGAAAGCAACATACTGTAGCTATATGCTACAGGGACAGATCGACTCACATGGATTGCTTGAACTACTGGAAACACACTCACTGCAGCGGCATTTTTACTGAAGCCAAGAAATTCAAGTGAAAGATGTAATGATATTTTACCCTTCCTTTTTACATTCTATAAAAGAATTCAAGTACCACCGGTACTTGTGCAAGACTCTTGCGCAAGAATCTTGGTTTTGGTCTTGGTCTTGCATGCAAGACTCTTGCACAAACTACAAGACCAAGCCTCTCGTGCTCATTACTATCGTTGAAGAGCAGCCAGACTGTTCAAGATCACAAATTGATCCAGTCTCCCTATTTTTTGATTACTCTTTTGACATTTGATGAAGTTATATCACAATTCCGACCATGTTTTGTCTGAAAATTGCAAACTGAAGCTGCCAAATCTTCATTATCTTTTAAAATACTGCTCAACAATGGAAACGCATTGCTCTTTCGTATAGCGCTCCATTGTTAATCCCACTGAACTGTCAGCTGCCACGGTGTCTTTTATGGTTGGCAACACTTTACTGCACAAATAGCGCAAAATTCAAATCTTACGTGAATTTTGGGTACACCCTCTAGCATAAAAAGTGCAATTAAAGGTTTACCTGAGCGTGGACACTTTTTACTACTGGCATGATCCTTAATTTTTAATGACTGCAAGATAGGGGATAAAACCTCGTATAATATACTACCTAGGTAATTATTGTATATAGTTTTCTGAAGCAGTATGAATTTATCTTCCCTTAGATCTTGTTACGAGAACATTTACATATTTATCGATGTAACTTTCTTTAAGAGACGCCACTGCTTATAAAACACTTGAAATTCTAAATGACGTTCAGTCAAGAAGTTCAATGATTGGTCACAGTTACATAATGCTCCTATTTGTTTAATGGTTCACAGAAAGACCAAGTTCAATAACTAAGTAACATTCCGATAGGTCTTTCTTTACTTACCTTAATTCAATTTCGGTTATACAGAAACATGTAACAATATTGTTCAAGTGTTACTGGTGCCCTTAATGCGGATTCAATTGCTTACCAATACATACATTCAGTATACATAGGTACTTTTCTTTCTTGTTATTTTCATAGTATTCTTTTTCGATTTTTATAAAGAAAGTTTCTTTTCTTCCTTAAAACGAAATGGGAAAGTGAAGTTCCATTCCTGAGTTTTGGAGTCTGGACTATCGGTCCCAGTTGTGTCATCATAGAAAGGAAAAGAAGATCAGTGGAACATGCAACAAGAAAACAACAAACTCTCTGCCATCACGCTCACCAGAAAATATCGCAATTCAGCGTTTTCTCTTCGATTTGGAAGCTACGTATTACGAAAATGGATTCTATACACTTAGCAAGAATAGGTGAGTCGAAAGTGGAAACAGTAGGTTGTATTATAACGTAAGCTAACTTCCCTATATTTTGTACTACTTTTAATCATAGGGAACCACATACCACAACTAACTGCATTACTTTCAATTGCATTACTTTAGTATGATTGAAGTAGTTCTATGATACTAGTGAATATTGAAAAAATGACCAACGATGAGACACGTATCCAGCGATAGATCTTCACTGAGAAAAATCACCTTGGCTAACTATCTGAATCATGATGAGATGGAAAATATTCTACACTTCTGAGCTTGTAGTGAACCTAAATTCTGAATAATTAATTAACTATTGTTAACTTTTCAGTACATTTTACAAAGCATTCACACTTTCTCGTTGTATAGATAATTAAAAGTTGCAAAATCAGAAAAGCAGATAACTAGGCCACCAACTATCGCACGAATTTTAACACATTCACCATTAACTATATCCATCACTCCTCCAAATATTTTATTTGATATTACAATTCCATTAAGTTACTGCAATTCAATGTGCCCATCGTCTATATGTATCAGGTATTTTAAGAAGTATTGAGCCCACGAGATGGCGTTCGTGTCACAAACATCAGTGTATATGGGTTGCAGTGGGTAGGGCTTAACGTTATTTCACAGCGGACAGTTGAAGATAGTAGATATACAAAAAGTTGTATAATTCTTATAATCAGACTCAGGTATTGCACTGTTAAAATAATTCGACTTTCCGCAAAAGTGCGCTATAGTTTATAATTTTATTTCGAAAAAGACACAAATGCTGTGCAGGCCTTAATAATGTATATACTGTATATGGAAAATATACGTTATCAAAGGCCGTAGTCCAAAGATGGTTCCTTTGAATTCATTCTGGAAATTTAGATGCCCATAATGCTTCTCGTGGGCGACTACTTACAGCAAATGGGGGGTAATATTCTAGCAAAGTCGACCAAACCCAACATTTAAACAGTGATAACATCGTTAATGACCTTCATTCCCATCACCAAGCAGTGTTAATCCATTTGGAGAAAGTTGGCTACAAAAAGAAGCTTTGTATTAGGGTGCTACATGATTTGACTCAAAAACACTTACTAGATCGAATTTCTATCTGCGAATCATCACTGAAACGTAACGAACTCGAGTAGTTTCAGAAATGATTGATCATAAGTTATAGAAAGTGGATAACCTACAACAACAAATTGCAAGAAAAATTGTAGTCGAAGCGAGAAGAATAACAGTCTGTAGCAGCGAACACTGACGCCTAGAAAGGCTAGCTTTGCCATTGATACAAATAGAAGGGCATCGTGCATCATGACCAGCTGCAGCTAGGCAGACCGATAAATTCGTACTTCTACTGTTGGCAATTAGTGCGAGTATAACTAACAGTCAAAAGAAACATTTTGAGTAGGAGGATAACTTGAGTTTATCCCTCATGCATAGCGACTACATCTCAACAAACAACAGAACGTTTCAAGGAGCTGAAGATGGTCGTAGGTAGACTGTTCCCCTAGTTACAGATCTGATATACTACAGTAAACAACTATACTTACAGCATATTATATTATTATTCTAACTAGCGTGGCGTTCACGAACAATATGTTACTTATGCCCCATGCGCGATTCATCCTATTACTGCGTTCCATAAATGTCTGCGTGATCAGTCCAATCTCATCATTGCGAGAACATTCTTACGTGGGTAGTGCGTAACGAACCCATATAGCTTGGATGCATTTTTTTAGACTTGCGTACAACAATGAACACTAGTTTCGACAATAAACTATCCCAAATACTCATCACATTTTGATTATTAGACACCACAAACTTTCCTCTGAATCTATATTGAACGTTTTGGAAAATGTACACGTAGTTTGTACTATCGACGCGAAATGTGGAACATACTTCTCAACGAACAGCTTCTATTGACACACGCATTTAACTGAAGACTCTACTGAAGACTCCAATTCTTTACAATTCGCCAGTCTTTTTCTTCTCAACCTCCATCTGGACCCTACGCAAACAATTCAACCTTGCGATCTTTCCTAACTTTACCCCACCTAAATGTATACATGTATGCTACTTAGAAATAGTTTGGAGCAAGTTGATTAAGTTACTATACGTACTTTGGAAACATATATTCCCAAATCTAATTTGAGCGTGAGAAACACGAGTTTTTCATGTCATTCTAGTACTGAAGTAAATAAAATATATTTCTTTTTAAGAAGAAGTACTATATTAAGAGATAAAGGAAGAACAAGTTAGGAAGTTATCGAAGTATTACATGAATGCCTACAGTAGATAAAGCCTACTATTACATTATTAATGCGTTAAACCCGGTGTTTGCCATGAATTACCATGAATATTGACAGAAGATTAAGAATAGGTGAACATTTTTAATGTGTACAATTATTTAAACAAATAATAATGGAAAATTAACCAAACTCTAAAAGCTTCAAAAGTTTTATAGACGACGTGAATAACAAAATTAAATTTAAATTTATTTTCGCTTTCATGTACCCTATAAATTACCAGATACTTCATGTAGGCAAGAAAAGAAATTGCTGACCCGTAGTAAAATCAAGACATGACCTCACTATAGTATAAACGATATCTGCAACTGGACTAGACTTCTAAAGTGATTTAGATTTAGACACTGAAGATTTCGATATTTGGATTACAGCACAAAGGTAACAGTCGGAAGCCAAAATTCTACTCAGACGGGCTTTGCCGTTCTGTTTAGCAATTGCATTTACTATCAGTAGTTTTGGTCAATTACTACTAATAAAAACACTGCAAGCTGTGGAAAACTCTTAGGCTCTATTATGCAATATTGTCGTTTTATTACGAAGACCATCTCTATTTGACATTATTATGGAGAATATCTAATTCAAGCATGAGAGGTTGTCAAGTATAGTTACTGCAAGAAGTTGCTTGACGAGGTCCTCATGAAATGAAGTGAAATTGCTACTTTAACGTTCCATTATTTTGCTCAAAACCTAAAAGAGACGGCGATGAAGATAATTAATGAGATGGCGAAATGAAAAAAGTAGGAGGAAAAGAGATAAGCCTGAGAAAACTCACGCACACGGTATTTGTCTAATACAAAGTTCACTTGGTGTGAGCTGGGGTCGAACCAGAAACCGCAAGTACCAGAGGTAACCGCTTTATCATTCATCCACCGTGGCCCCACAGGACGTTGTGTTAATGCTTGAACTTGAAATCTGAACGTGCAAGAAGAGTACAGTAATTATTAGTGTAGTGTAAGTAAATATGTGTGTTTCTTTCAGTCAAACAAAAGTAAGGAAGTTAAACTTGACGGCTAAATCCTGTGTGATTGGCTGAAGTCAACAAAGGTAGTTAAGTAAGCTCCAATATTGCGTAACTAATGTGATAATTGTCTTGTTTTGACCACCTGTTGATTATCTGTTTATTGTGACAATTACTACTCATGTATTAATTGACAGTAGTAAACCATGCAAATAAAACCATGTCTAAATCTGAATTGTAATAGCACATGATCTGTCCAAGCATAATCACTATTATCTGTACATAAATTGCTGTAAATTTACTCTTTACTCACATACGTTTAAATATGTCCAACAAGTTATGAATAATGTGCAGGGAATTACAAACCTTATTAATCAAAAGAGAATATCAGTATTAAAATGGCTAGGCATCTGACAGTGGTATTTGTTGGATTCGAAAGAATTCGTTATGTACTTTATTAACTAATATTATGTTTTCTAAAACCGTAAATATATACTATAAAGATAGGGGTTCAATGTTAATCTTTAAGAATGCCAGAAAAACACGAAGGTAAAGATTTTTCTTGCACAAAACGTGCAAAATCAAGACTCAAAGGCAGTTGTGCCTTTTTAGGGAGGAAAAATGGAAATGCTAATGGGTAGGATGAATAGGAATATATTGTTGTGAAACAAGGGCGACATATTGAAGCCAAGTGTAAACATCTCACGGCTGTGATTTTGCGTGTCGTAAGAAACACGTTTTCCGGTATGGCGTAATATGGCAACACTATGGTTCCAGACGGTGTCAACACATGCCTACCCTACAAACAAGCAAGAAATTTACAAATCATTGAAAAAACGTAATAATCTATCTACGCCTGGCCATGACTTCCTGAATCACAATCAGATATACTCCTGCTTTGTTCACTGTTAAACAGTTAGCGCTCTATTTGTTGTATTAACATCGATAGTCTCCGACATCTTTAATGAGGCGTGATCGCCTAGTTCTTTTCTCATTTTTGGAAGAGACTAACCACTGAAGCTCGCGTACATTCGACAAGTCACGCTACTTCCGAGACCCTCGTTTCCAGTCGTGTGTCATAACAATCTGGCACCTATCAAATCGTCATATATTGCAGGCCCTTTCCAATCTACGCAAAGCATCACACTGGAAGATTGAGGGAGGTCCCTGTTACCAGATTGTTAGTGGCGAGTGGTTCTTCTCTGCTTCATGGCTCTCAAGTTAGCCCAATGACTTCGTTCAAAAAGTAGTGGGTGACCATAGTGTATTGGCTGGTCAATATATAGTACCAATAATTAGTTGTATATGTGCGTGGATTTGGAGAAAAAATTATGTTTTATAAAACATGTTCCAATTGTCTATTTTGGTGTACTTTGTCCACGTCTATATATATATATATGTTTGACATAAAAGTTCCCTTTCATAGAAGTCCCTGTAAAGTTCATGTTACATTCACCAGATATGATACTGGTTAGATTTTGAATTTTCAGAAACCGGGATTCTGTTGAATTATTTCTATGATCTCTTGGTCTTTTGTCGTTCACTTCTATCTGTAAGTCCATATGAAGGCAGACTGCATAAGGTGTACAAATTTAGAAGAAAGTCAAGACCGGAACTTGAAACTATAGAATTAGAAGAAATGAATACTTACGTCCAATTGCGACATGAAACTTCTAAGCATGATAGTAGTAAACAAGAAATTAACAAGCTTATTAATCTAGATTGAAGTGAATTAAAAATGACCAGACTTATACTAAAAAGAAACCAAGTACAAGATGTGCAGGATATTTCAATGAACATATACAGGAAAAAGAAGTACATAAAATACTATAGGAAGCTAAAACTCTAAAACGCTATAACTGTTATGTTTATGAATACAACATTTTTTGGTTAGAAAAAGGTTTATCCTCGCTCAATTACTCAATGACACTTGCGCTAGTGAACATGTGACTCAATATGGCATCTAGATAGGAAAGGGAGCAGTGTATGCTGCTGTTTGAGCAGTTAAAAATCTTACATTTTGTTGCAGATATAGTTCCAAACAACGTAGGATATAAAAAAACTACACAGCAGAGAGAAATATCAACAAATAGTATTAAGGTCAAAAGCTAACGGAGGCGTGTTAAATTTGCCACGTAATGGAAGGCTAGGATCAAGCGGCGATGCGCTTTAGTTAGTACAAGAAAGTGTGGAACGGATTCCAATTAAATCCCTTACCGATTAAACGAAGATACTTCGAACTGGGAATATCGAGATAAGCGTTAGACAGGATCGTACGCAAGAAAGTTCTACGAGTTAAAATTTGTACACAATCTGAAAGACGAAGATTGTGGTATGAGAATGGAATTTTGGGAATCAATGCTTAATCGTTTACAAGGTGATCGCGACCTTATTTCTTCGATTCTGTAGTCATAAGAGATCATGTTTTATATTTCGGGAAAAGTGAACAAGCACAACTTCTGTATTTGGAAGGTTTGAAAACCTATATGCATTCAAGGTGCGTACGTTGCGAAGTCTTAAAATCAGTTTGTGATACTTGCTTTCGATGGAACACATTATTCTTTTACATTTCTTACAGGAAATCACGATAAATAGCGACAACTATCTAAACAGGCTACAGACATTCTTTGTGGCTTAGAGGTTTTGCGTAATCAATTAGCTATACGCGCATCAAAATCAACCATCGCCATGATTCGCCCTTGATATTTGAAAGTTTCCTATAAAAGTAATTTAAGGAAACATGGATTAGCAAAAGAGGGCAGGAGAGGCAGAAGAGGTGTACACAGAAACCAGCCAATCTGGACGACACGAGGGATGGAACAAGATATGTGATTCTGAATATCCCTGACAAGCACCATCAACACTCAAGTCTCGGTTTCAGGAACAGACTGCAATAGTATATGGATGTGTCTGATTTAGTGTCCGACAGGATTTTATGCATTCCATGAATCTGATTTGACATATTAGTTCTAGACGTGACTGGTAACAAAATTAAACATGAACTGACACAACAAAATACAGTGTCCCATATTGATGAGACACGTTTGAAGTACAAGTATTTTGGGTTGGAATAACTCAATTTACTACAAATTTTATTATTACTGTAGTTGAAATACAGAAGTATTGCATATTACAGTATATTATTTCTCGAATAAAATCGTTATTTTTGCAAAACAAACATTAATTTTAGCAAAACTAACGTAAACTAACGACAAACTAACGATATGAGTTGGAATTTTATGAGAATTCAATATGGGCGGGCTAATTCACAGTTGGCGGGAAACTTTATTTCTAGAATAAAATCGTTATTTTTGCGAAAATAACGATAGTTTTAGCAAAACTAACGTAAACTAACGATGTGATATGAAAAACTTTTGAAATTCATTTGTGGGTGGGGAACCGTGAAGTTGACCTGCCCATTTATTTGTTGAATAAAAATTTTATTTTTTCGAAACTAACGATAGTTTTAGCAAAACTAACGTAAACTAACGATAAACTAACGATGTAGATAAAGAAAAATTCGTTAGGTGAGCGGGACAACTTTACAGACGTATGGCCATCTGCATCCCATTTAAAAACTATAACATTCCCTATTTCGTATGCAACTTGCAGAATATCAAAGATATGTTGGTTGCCTATTATACATAAAAGTATGTAGGCAAAATGCAAAATGTCCTTATACAGTAGAGCGTCGATTATCCGAAGTAATTGGGGGACATAGGTGTTCGGAAAACTGGTTTGTTCGGATAATCGAACTGTACATGTTTATTTGCCGAAAAGAAGTACTGTACAGTAAATTTATTCATAAAAACAGGCATCTCTTTAAGTATTACAAAGCTTCGATACTGCCGCTACTTCTACAGCCAGTGCCAAACCGACAGAAGTGTGCTGATTGTTGAAACACAGCGACTGGCGGCTTGGCCGGTCAGCAGCGTCTTATGAAGGCCCCATTAGAAGCAATGTTCCGCCAGCGGTGGCTCAGTGCGGCGACTACTGTGGGACAGTTCGGTTAAGCGGTCGTTCGGTTGACCGACGTTCGGATAATCGACGCTCTACTGTATTACTGCAAAATGTCGCTAGAAATATCTCGTGGATGGAATCCTGTGATCTAGATTTAAAAAAGACTTTGTAAGACAAGCAGAACATATTTCTTGAGTTATTTAGGCTAAATTTGACATTTAGATTCCAAAAACAATCACAGCAAGTTGATCACTTTAACGGTTACCTAATTACGGTCTGGGATAAATTGTTCCTATGGTTAATATTTTTTCTTTCTTTTTTACAAATAAGCATAAGGAATTCTATCTATGGTAAGTTTTATAAACCTTTTTCGTACTGTGAATAGTGTTAGCAATTATAATGTTTGTGTATGGTAATATGAGTAATTCCTATATACTTCATAAATCCATGTGTGGCTGGTAAAAATTACACAAAATCAGAGACAGATTTTAAAACTATTGTAGAAAAATTTGTATTTATTTTAATTTACGTATGTTTAATCTTATTTTGGTAATTCATGAAGCTTTAACATTCAACACACGAAATTTGAAACATTTTTAAATGATCCAGTAAAAATTTAGGACACTTTATTTTTTGGTATCTCTTACCGTTTTAGTTCTATAGATAAAAGAAAATAGCCCCTTCTTGTCCAAAGGACATACGTGTTTCATTGCTTTATTTATTTACTTGAATATAGTAAGTCCTAATAATAAGTTCAGTCTGCACCCTTATTTAGGAACTCCCTCTTGGCTAAGCGGTTAGCGTACGTGCCTTTGGCATAGAAGACCCGGCTTCGATTTCCGGCGGGAGATCATGTGTTTTGGATCCTATCTTATACTGTATAGCCTCGCTGCTGAAAAGGACGCTAAATCCAAAAACAAATCAAGTCAAATACTCCCTTGTCTATATAATTAAGCCGGAAGTGATCAAGATTTTCCTTTTTCAATATTGCGTTCCTATCGAGCAAAGTAAAGAATAGCAAGGAATGATTTCTTGATTATATGGATTAAACGACGCGCGTTTGAGTTTTTCTTTTATGTTCTTATGCAATACCGACGTTATGACAGACAGGACCTGCTATTAACGTGGGCTCTGAATAATGGCCAAGTGCACAGATCATTATGTAAGATCAGCTCTCACAGTATAAGCCGTTCCTCACCTCACCATCTGGTCTTCAATAGAGCTGGATTATAATGCAGTATAACAGGTTAAGGCTAAGAATAGATTACTTCTCCGCTTTACCTCTCTATTAGAACCGAAAATAGTACATCTATCTTTTCTGATTTTTAATATTGTATTTTAATACCTAGTTTGGACATCAACGGTTCTTTAATGTGAAATGTAACTTAATTGTTTAATTCTTCGTATTCCAGACTTTGTTTGGGGGTGCCGTGACCCCTAATGTTAGTAGATTTTCACTATTTTCATAGGTATGTTATTATCCTACTTTATATATATATATATATATATATATATATATATATATATATATATATATATATATATATATATATATATATATATTGTCCGACGATTAGATCATGAGACTGATTTTATTGTAACGAAACAGTGAACGTAATTCGTAAACCTATATTTGCGTTCGAAAGAGCGACCCCTCAATTCCTTCCTTTACAATCTAGCAACACCACATTGTCCAACGTGAAGCATGATGGGAAATATGACGCCATTTTCAGCAGTCACTGAGAGGCCCTCGCCACGCTAGCGCAACATGGAGCAGAACACGAATATCAAATTCTGTGTTAAACTGGATAAAAGTGTCATAGAGACTGTTGCTTTGATAGGGAGAGTGTATGAAGATACGTGTATGTGTCGTGGTGTGGAATCGATTGAAGATGAACCTCGGTCCGTGCGTTACGTTCAGTGTCTGTTCGTAACGATGAACTCATTGCAAAGGTTCTTGAACGCGTGCACGAAGATCGTTGCGTGACTGCGGGAACGATGGCAGATGAGCTGGTGTTAACAAGGAGTCTATTCGTAAGATCTTAGTTTACGATTTGGGGAAGAAGATGATCGCATTAGGGTTTGTTCCACACTTATTGTTTGAGGATCAAAAATAAGAGCGTATTGCTTCGCCCGTGAATCTTGGCAACGGGCCGTAGGAATAAAAATTTCCAACTTTTCATTGTTGCGGAGGACGAATGTTGGTATTATCGTTATGATCCAGGTACTAAACGTCAGAGTGCCGAATAGAAGTCCCCAGGAACACCAAAGGACAAGAAACTTTGACTTCAGAAGTCAAAACTGAAGACAATGCTCCAGACGTTTTTCTACGACACTAAGGGTATCATTCATCGTGAATTTGTACCAAAATGTCATATAGTTAACGATCAGTTTTATTTAAGTCTTTTGGAGCGTTTTGTGAAGAGTACTAGTCGTGTTCGGTCGGAATACTGAGCCCCAGGTACCTGATTCCTTATACATTACAATGCGTCCGCTCACCGGGTAGTACTTGTTCAAGAACATTTACCCAAGAAGCAAGTGTGTGCATGCTGCAGCACCTATCTATCTCCAGATTGTTCCCCTGCGAGTTTGTTATGTCCCTTAAACTGAAGTTACTATTGAAAGGGCGATTTTTTGACAATGTTGACGACATCCAAGTAGCTGTGACAACGGCATTACGGAAGATACCACAAACTGAATTGCACAGGTCATTCTACTTCTTGTGTGAGCTCACTGTATTGATGCAGGAAGGATGTACTTTGAATAATGAACAGGTATTATTATTCGTACATTATCTTTGTTTGGTCACAATAAAGTTAGTCTCGTTACTTAGTTGTCGGATGGTATTATATATACGTGTATATACAGGGTGTTAATGAACTATACCGACAAACTGTAAAAGGTGATTTCTCACATCAAAATAGAACAAAAAGTTCATATGGACCTATGGTGAAAAGTGCATAGTTTCAGAGCTAGGGCTGTCCAAAATCGAGAAAAAGTTGAATTTCAATAGGCCTATTTCGAATTCCAGAAACTGTGGATGGTGGTTCTTATCAGCTTAAAGGAAGCCACGCATACGCAATGGAAAAGTGCATATTTCATCAATTGTCAATATGTGTAGAGGGTATTCCCTATGGGGTGTAATTCTCAGATATGCTCTCAATAGAGTTTTCAGATACATTCTGATATCAAAGAGGGTCCAAAGTAGGCTGGAGGTAAGCCTTGACAACAATGGACATCCAATGCTTCGGAGGGAAGTCGGAACCGGTAGCTGCATGTTATTTTTGTGTTCGGAATAACGTGTGATGATATGTATTTCGTAAAGGTATATTTTACGTTTTCTTCACTTATAAGCGTGAAAGAAAACATCGCAGCATGCGTTTTCCCAAGTACAAGAGACCGTGCTACTGACGATCCTTAACACTTCCGAGATCGCGTCAAAGAATTCCGTGTTCACTGCTATCAAAGTTTATCCTTTGCTTACTTTGGACCAATCATGAAGTTAGAGCTTAACTCAAAATTCGGTTGATGGCATGTCTCTCCAAATTTCACTCTGCACGGAATATTCTGTACACCCATTGAACATTAATGAAATATGCATTTTTGATTGTGTATGCATGATTTCCTTTACGTTGATAAGGCCCACCATCCACAGTGTCTCAAATTCAAAATAGGGCCTTTTGAAATTTGGCTTTTTCGTGATTTTGGACAGCCCTAGCTCTGAAAATATGCACTTTTCGCCATAGATCCATATGAACTTTTTCTCTTATTTCAATGTGAGGAATCACCTCTTACAGTTTGTCGATATAATTCATTAACACCCTGTATATATATATATATATATATATATATATATATAGCGCGCGAGAGAGAGATCAAACTCAGATCGGGGCAGTTGCGCTCCTCCGTAGTAAGATACCCGAAGACAACTTAGGCGCAGAATAAAAGTTCACCATTGGATGTCATATTTTGTCGAGGTAGCCTACTTAGAAATATTGTGAGGAAAATCATCTCTAATACACCCCATTTTACACAGCCCTTCCATCTTCTTAGCCATTTTTTTTATGGAAAGTTCTTTTGCACATAACTGTTTTCGAGTAGTTACTAAATTAGTCTAATATGATAATCTTATTGAAAGGGCGATATAGCCCTTATGAAATTCAATTATCGTAACAAGAACTAGTAACAAACATTCACTGAAGATTACGCGCATAACAGTAATCTAATTCTTAAACAAAGCATCAAGCTTTAGTTCTCCGTCTAGTAAAAAAAAAAACGGCCTATTGTTTAGCAGAAGGGGTCCAGCTCCTTTCTCTAAAAAATGTTACAATTTTGGTAATTTCTGTTCATTCGGTTAGTTTAGGGTAGGTTAGGTTAGTTTAGTTTAGGTTAGGTTAGGTTAGTTTAGGTTAGTTTAGGTTAGGTTAGGTTAGTTTATGTTATATTAGTGTAGATGTCCAGCATAATTTTCCAAAAAATTATAGAATTTCGCTTATTTCTACTAATATTAGGTTAATTTAGGTTAGTTCAGGTTAGCTTAGGTTAGTTTATGTTAGTTGAGTTGAGTTGAGTTGATTTTAGTTTAGCGTCCCTTTCAGCAGCGAGGCTATATGAGACGTGGACCTACTGATTAACGTGGAATCCGAACCACATGAGCTCCTGCCGGGAATCGAACCCGGGTCTCCCACGCCAAAGGCGCGTACGCTAACCGCTTAGCCAGGAGGAGCTCTAGTTTATGTTAGGTTAGGTTAAATTTGGTTACGTTATGTTACTTGTAAGTACTTGCATCATTCATTTCTCCTGTACATTTTGTGTTTTTCACGTGCTTCTGAACTCCTTGTACTAAACATACTCCAAAAAAAAAAAAAAATGTTGAGAAACATATTAACTTCTTCTGCTCTCTCTATCTCCGTCTCTCTCTCTCTCTCTCTCTCTCTCTCTCTGTGTGGTGTGTGTGTGTGTGTGTGTGTGTGTGTGTGTGTGTGTGTGTGTGTGTGTGTGTGTGTGTGTGTGTGTGTGTGTGTGTTTAAAGAATTAGAGAACATTCAAACAGCTGAGTTAGAATTTAGATGTTTCATGAAGAAGTTAACCAAATTGAACGTCCTATTTTGCATACATTTCTCTCATTTGCAATTAATGGTCTCAATTTAGACTCTGCAATATAGATAACTGAAAGAGCTAATGGCCAACTAGAGGCTAATCACCATATCGTGTTTAAGAATGACGCTGCATTCGAATGATGCTCATTCATAAAACATTTTGCAGGCGTCATTTTTTATGTCAACAAATTAGTGATGCAAAATGTGGTTGTACGAGTAAATGTCAAGCACTGTTCTTCCTAATGTACTGTCGGTACGTGACTTTCAGCACACCAGCATCTATCTTTAGGCCTAGATGAACTTAATTGCTCCATTTGTTCTGTATTCTCAAAATGAATAATTAATCAACTACTTGTTTCAATTTGGATGTTTCGTGAGGAATGAAATATTTCGTTTAGTGCTAACAATTAAATGAGAATTTATAGTATGAAGAGACAGTTCGATATGAACAATATTGCAAAATAAATGAACTCATAAACAAAAAGGTTAATTAAGGGGGCACAGTGGCTCAGTGGTAGAGCGCTTACATATGGCGCGTGGGTTCCTGGTTCGATCCCGACCAAGTAAATCTGTGATGGACAACATCGTGTTTTCCCGGAAATTCCCGGTTTCCTCCCACTTTCTCATTTCATTACTTCTTCCATCATCATTCACTTGCCTTTATTATCGTTTCCTTTAGCCTAGAAGGACATAATCGTGGGATGTTAAACTGAAATATTTCATTTAATTTCAAAACAGTTAATTGCCACAATTTTCTCCAAAAATTAACTTCTATGTTTTTAAAAATATCGCTAATACTGTTGGCCAGAAAGACACTAAGGATACTCATTTCGATTTCTTTATAAATTGATCTGTTTAGATGCATTGTTGATCGCTGCTCCTCAATTTTGTTTCAAAACTTTTATCACTTTTGAAAGGAAATGAAATGAAATCTTCAAGTTTTACGTCCCAAACTTATGTCGGCTAGGCTAGAGAAGACGGTGATGACAAATGAATGAATGAAATGGTGGAATGCAGAAAGTGAGAGGAAACGGGAGAACTCCGAGAAAACCCACGCACACGGTGTTTCTCCACCACAAAGCTCACTTGGCGCAAGCTGGGATCGAACCAAGAACCACATGCACCATAGTTGAACGCTCTATCACTGAGCCACCGCAACTCCTATTTTACTTTTAAATAAATTGCATCCCTTAATGATATATATCATTTTATATATTTATATCATATTATCATGTCATATATTTTAGTTTGCATTTCTAGGGTGCATGGTAGTTAAGTAGTAGAGCGCTCACCTGTGGTACAAAATGGTGTCCGGTTCGAGACCCGACCTAGGGTAAACTTTGTTGTGGAAAAACAAAATCCGTGGCTTTTCTAGAGTTCCTCTCATTATGTCCGATATTATCACTCTACCAATTATTCCATAATGATTTACTTTCATTAATCCATTTCCTTAATAAATCTAAAAATTATAACGTAAGACATAAAACTAAAAGCTTCATTTCATTTCTCTTTGTACTTCTAATTGAAAAATCACGAAATCAGCCAATGAAATCAAAGAATATGATTTATATTGTGAATGAAATCAGTTCTATTAACTCTATACTAGTGAATGATATAAGATTTATTAATTCTGAACTAGTGAATGAAATAAGATCTACTAATTCTAAACTAGCGAATGAAATAAGATCTATTAACAGTGGCGAAGCGTAATCCCACAAGTAGGGTAGGCCCGACAAATTAGTAACACAAATAACATTTAATGTATATTAAAATGTTAAAATGATAGTCAGAATACTATTTTTATTGAATTAAACAAAAGAAACTACCAATATATTTATTTTAAAGAACTTTTTTAGCTGTATTTCTGACACTGTTTAGAATTGAATTTATGTGCATGTATACATAGTAGTTTTCTTTTGTTGTTTAATTTAACAAGAAAGAATGAATATATAAGCAAAAGTAGACAGAAAGTAGTCTATTATTATTATTATTATTATTATTATTATTATTATTATTATTATTATTATTATTATTATTATTATTATTATTATTATTATTATTATTATTATTCAATAAATATTTACATGAGGAAAACACTTAATATGTATTAATGGAATATTCCCATTTAGCTCCACTACAAATATTTTGAAGTGCAGTTCATACTTTCTTCTGTCTGGGATTTGCAGGGAGATGAGAGAATTTCCTCTTCACTTGCTGTTTTCATTTCCTGTATATTTGAAAATGGAGGGAAAGAAAAAGAAGATACGTTCTTACAGTTAACTGTCAAATTTCTTTGGCTAAATGTTAATGCTCAAAAGGAACTTTATTTGAATCAGCGCAAGATATTTAATATTGTATTCTATAGGGTGGCATATTTAAGAAGGTGGCTTCCGGGCTTAAGCATTCACCGAAATTTTATTGCAACTTTTTATTGTTTTATATATATATTGCAGAATGTTCACATTCCCAGGAATAATGTTAGCAAAGCCCCTCTCGAAACAAGAAAAGCCCCCCGAAACAAAATCGTAAATACTCCACTGATTCTATGAAATGGAAAACCCATCTAAAATTACAAACAAATATTATTATTTTATCCTGTACGGTAGCGTTTGTAAATTGATACATATGTTTAATGTATCAGAATTATATTCTATATGCTATTGTAGACCAGGCCCCATATACCTAAATTAAACAAGTTATCACTAACAGAAATACATACTTCTATACAGAAATTTCTTACTCTGTGTTAAGGAAGTAATTTTATTACACACTATCATTGAAAGATGCGTTCAACGTTAAAACTAAACTCCCAGAGGCGAACCTTCGCATCTCCCCAACAATGCGTGCAATCCCAAGCGAAAATAACTTCGTTCCCTGAGCAGCATAACCCGTAAACCTGTCTAGCGAGCTGCTGAGGCTCAGACGGAAGGGACTCCTATTGTTTCCAACCTACTTTTTTGTTACCGAATAAACCGAAACGTTGAAGTAATGACTTTATTTTATAAGAAACCAAATATAAAGAAAATATATGGCAGAAAACCGGGTAGGCCCGGCCTCAGAGCCTCATAGTACGCTTCGCCACTGTCTATTAATTCTAAATTAGTGAAAGAAATAAGACCTATTGATTCCAAATAAGTGAATGAAATAAGGTCTGTTAATTCTCAACTAGTAAATAAAATAAGGTCTATTAATTTCAAACTAGTGAATGAAATAAAGTATATTAATTTTAAACTAGTGAATGAAATAAGGTCTATTAATTCTAAACTAGTGGATAAAATAGGTCTCTTAATTCTAAACTAGTGAATGAAATAAGGTCTATTAATTCTACACTACTGAATGGAATAAGGTTTACTAATTCTACACTACTGAATGAAATAAGGTCTATTAAGTCCAAACTAATAGTAGCATCTTTAGGTAAAGACTATTATTTTACAATTAATGATGAAAATGATCAGTTACCAAATATCAATTTTTGACAAAATTACTTATATAGCCTGGATAGGAACTGGAGAAAAGTGTCATCTTTGTATTAGAGGAAGCCACGCATGCACACTTTAAAGAATATATATATAGTTAGAATTTTGTGTCAAATTGTTTCAGAAAGAGAAGGCACAAACTTGGTCAAAAAAGAAGAAAAATGAATTGCTCAAAAAAATAAAAAAGAAGGAAATGAATTCAGCTTTAACTCCTACTCTGGCATGGAGGTCATAATGTGCCTAGAATCGGAGATTATATCATGTGTTCTTTGCCTGTTATGTTTTAATGCATCTGGACTAAACCACAAGTTTCTGGTTTTGGTGTGTTTTCTTTGCGCGTACATCAAAGCGTTTCTACACACCTGGGCCTATATACCAAAGCGATAAAACATGCAAAAGCCTAAATATTCGTGGGCCTCGCCATAACCTCGCCTAGCTAACACCCCTACGCCAGATCAAGTTAAAATTACAAATAGGGAAAGCAATGTGGAAGTGTAAGAAATCTGTTACTCTTTCAACACGATTTATTTTAATAAAAGGAAAGACCAGTGGCGTCTCGTGACATAATTTTTCAGTAGTTCATAGTCGATAGAAAATTCTATTCTAGAATTCTTTCAGTGTTTTAAATAAGAAAAATTATAAATAATCAATGAAAGTAACCATATACATATTTACACATAATGAAAAGTGCCAATTTAAAAACAAATGCTCCATTTCATTAGTATATGAAATTACTTCTCATGCTCTTCTTAGCAATCAACTTGTCAATAACTCTTCTGAAGTTTAGTTATCTTTTTCATTTTTTCTCTGTTGGTACTATAGCTAATGCGCTAGCTACGGTACTCCTTGAAATGATCTTATATCCTTTAATATGGTAACACAACTTTCAGTTTCTGAAGTCAGCTTCTGATTATTTCCTATGATTTTCACGAATTTTGTTGTATGCCATTCTCCTTCTACAGACTCAACATCAATTTCACAATATCCTAAATGTAATCTCCACTAGTATCAAGACTGCAAACGTCTGCTATCTCGTATATTTGAATTGCTTCTTTTGTGGTCAAGCTTTTAGCGTACGTGCCTTTGGCGTGGGAGATCCGGATTCGATTCACGGAGGGAGCTCATGTGGTTCGGATTCCATTTTAATCAGTAGATCCCGTCTCATATAGCCTCGCTGCTGAAAGGGACGTTAAACTCAAAATCAACTCAACTCGTATATTTGAATTGCCATGTATGCTCTTTAGTGAACTGTTAACAGTATACACGAAACATGCAATGTATCAATTTATTATGATAGTTGCGGAGACACCTTTAATGATGAACGCTTTGTCCATCTACTTTTGCATCGTTATCTCAAGACACTTCATTACTGTTCCGTCCCCCTCCAAAGAAGAAACCTTTCTGGTTACAGATGAATGTACGTTACTGCAAATCTCAATACTCGTCTTTTTCTATTTTGCATGTGTTAAAGATGAATGTTGGAAAAAATCAATTCCAAAATTTCATTCAGGTTCCCACAATACAGAAGGTAAGATTTTACCATTGTAGCAATATTACCAAGTGCAGCATGTTTTGATAAGCTATTCGCTTTTCTTACAAACATTTAGTCTATTTAGGTAGAAAAACCGTAGCCTAAAGAAAAATCAGAGATTATATATATATATTTTTTAAAAAGTCTTGAATATAAATTAAAATTTAATTTTCTTCTGCATTAACTTAAAAATCTCTGGGGAAGGGTTTTAAACCTCCCATTCCCCTTGGTACGACCTCGAAAAGCCTTAATTTTGTTTGATCCATTAGTGTATTTTTATTACAAGAAATTGAGATAAAAGGAAATGTAGATAACTGATTGAAAGAATGAGTTCTATGGTACTACTATATTTTCCTTTATATTTTAAGTTGCAGTTCATTATTCGATTCTGTTTAAAGCGCCACGTTACTGGAAATTAGTCAACAACAGCTGTTAACGCAGAAGTTCATTCTTCGATTCTGCTTAAAGCGACACATTACTGGAAATAAGTAAACAATAGTGCTGTCAATGCTGTTCGTGCAAATCTTGATTTGAACGTCAGGAGACCGCCGTTCCTCCCCTCAGCTGCCCGCGTTTCCCTTCCGCACTACACACAGAGCAGCATATCACGCTCGCTGCTCTGTTATGAACGTGGTGTGATAATGCAGGGGTACCCACAAAGGGGGGACTATGACGCAAACTGCGTCATTGAGATATTTGGGGGGATAAAAATCAATATAAATATGTTTGAGGGGGTGTAAAAATTAATCGAAAAGATTTTTTTTCATGGAAGAACACCTACGGATAGACAATTGAGGGGGGTGCGTCATGAACATGAGGGGGGGCACCACTGGATAATGGAATGCATATACGGAAGGGATAAAGCAAGCGAAGAATACAAACGAAACGACAATATAATAACATTCTGAATATTATTAAATATCTTAAGGAGCAACAAACAGCGCACGATACTTGGTGGTTCACGTGCTGTTGCAAACTGCACAAGGCAACGCAACTGGGAAAGACATACATTGACATGTTCAATGTTTTACTTATCAACCTGCACTGTTTTATTAGCAATTGTTATATCTACTCGCAACAACAATAGTAATAGAATACCTAATATTATGATAGCAAATCAGCATGTAACGTTTAGAGTTAGACAATTAAGACCCAGAACTATCGTCATGGAAGGCGAGCAGTCCTATTGTATTTCTGGCACTATTACACAATGTTGTCCTTGAAATTGTCTTTTGTCCTTCTGCTCCTATAATCTTACTGGTTTCAGATATGATTCCCGGCTGGTGATTTGATTTAAATACACAAAGAAACAAATGAAAAGATTTAACGTGTGTAGTTCGATACTTTCCGTTGCATTACAAATGAAATACGGAAATAACTTATGGGCTCCGAGTCAACTTGACCTCACATATGCATCTAAGGGTTAATAAGATCGATTATTTATGATTTCATCAGATTACAAACAGAATAACCTAAGGGTCTTTCAAACGTACTCTTTCTAATTACCAGACTAATTAAAAAAATATTTAAGTAAAAATTTAAAGCATGTAGTCGCCAATGGAAGAAAGTACATTACTATGCAAAGAAGCCATTTTGAAACAACTGTCTTTTCATAAAACATTCAAATTGCTGCATTTGTTGCACAACACACACACACACACACACACACTCATCCCAAAACACACACAGACACACACACACATATGTATATATATATATATATATACTTCCTTGTTAGCTTTTATCCCTCCCAGATCAATCAGAATCCCTCGGGTTTGCATTCTTCGCAGACGCCAGTCGATTTTCATAAAATATTCACATGATACAGGCCACTTACTATATAATGCATTCTAGGCTGGTTAATATGACGCAAACAGTCGTTTTCAACATCATTCAAGGCTATCTGTACTCTATCTACAATTAACATTTTACGTTTGATTGCATATTTCCGTGGCAATAATACTTGTTTATTCATACTTCTTATTATAAGTATCATTTTTAAAAAAAATAAACAAAGCTGATTAAATTTCAGAAATCTGTGTAGCTTATTTAAAAGAAAATCCATATTAATTGAGTGACTAATCAACACGCAAGCGAAGCCACTGAAACTAGAAACTTGATATTTAAACAGTACATGGAATCGGAGATTAAATTTCCGGCGTTTTGGAAATTCGGAGAGACCAGACAAGCTGGTGTGGCAAAGTTCGTGAGTGAGTAAGTGGTTCTTCTGTCAACAGGACCCACCGTGACCTACTCTGATCTACCGTTCCACTACGACCTACCGACCCACTCTACTCAGTGCATTATAAGAGCATCTTCTGAACACTAAGGAATTTGTCTATATTTTACTTTCAAGGTCTCCATCCTTCTCTCTTTTTCATTCCTTTCTATTTACTTACTTGATCTGAGTATTTCTAAGTGGAAAAAGAACTTCAGGCACTTTTGGATATTGATATTTGTAATTAAAGTAATACTTAGCTTTCGAGACAAAGTCAAATTTTACATTTTTTCCTTTACGTTGGCCTACTTTATTTTGATTTCAAATTTTCAAATTTCATCCTATTTTCAACAAGGAAATAATTATATATTATAATTAGATTGAAATTCATAGTAATATAGCTCATGACAAACATTTTAACATTTTATATCGCAAAGGTCAGATCCACTGGTATTGTAACAGAGCGGTACTTGAGCGATTAACCGTAAAAATTCAAACTCCGTTTAATTTCACAGCCTTGTTTTATTAGAAGTGTAAACTCTGTAGTCAGTGGAAAGAAAAGCGTGTATCATGAGTCAGAGTTGATGATGATGTGGTTTGGTGGATCGTGAATCAGAGTGGGTTACGGTGGATGATGGGTCAGTGGGTCATGAGTCAAGTTTTCACTGACCGACGCTGTCTCTGGGAACGTATCATCAGTTGGTTAGTTGGTCTGGAGCTATAACGTTTCCCTCATATCCAACACTGTACCTGGGGCTAAGAGGTAAAATAGTATAAGCCATAAAATATTAATTTCACAGGAGAAGCGAAAAAGTGTTTTCAAGACAATGTTTTGTTGAATTCAGCGATTGTTTATTGACGGAAAAAATGTTCACTTCCTATGTTCCACTTGTCCGTATTTCAAAATCTTCCTAGTGTTTCTCGTACTAATGTAAGAAAAAAACATAACTCAATTTCGACCTAAAAGTGACTTGGCATAGTTTACCTCTCAGCCCTAGATATAAGGCGTGGGCTTACAGCTTAATAAAATCTGAATTACATGAGCTATTACCGGGAATCGAACTCGACTAGCATTCTAACCATACAGCCACGAGGCA
Organism: Thermobia domestica; assembly: GCF_964235325.1. NCBI lineage: Eukaryota > Metazoa > Arthropoda > Insecta > Zygentoma > Lepismatidae > Thermobia > Thermobia domestica. Next base: position 242,588,567 of record NC_137456.1, on the reverse strand, counting down.
ACTAAGTGTCGACATCGAGGAAATATATGACAATACAAGTTCATTAGGTGAGTAGCATAAATACAAGGACACAAGCATAAATAGGACATAAGCATAGTCACTCCGATCTCATTTGTTTAAAATAACTACTCTGATAATATCGTTTTCGTAACAACTTAAATATTTGAGTTTTAGGTGTTTGCCAGCCGCAGTTTCATTATAAAAAGAATAGTTAAAAACACAAGAATAATATTATGATTTCCTTGTTTAATTATGATTTCTTTCTTTTTCTACGAAATACTATTTACTCACTAAAAATGTTTTTGAAATGCTCTTTGTACTTACTTAGAATGCTATCTAAGCTAATGAGATTATAATTGAATTGAAGATACATGCCTTCAGAGAAGGAAACAAATGGATAATACAAACTACTCCACTAAGCGGCATTTCCTAAATATTAAATACAAATAATTACACGTAGATAAATTGTATGATTATTTTTTACTTTGGAATATTGCGAAAAACATGGAAAAGTTGGGGCGCAAACGATAAGTATCTGAAATATCAAAAGTTCACAACCCATAAAAGAAACTAGAGACCTTAAAGTTTAACTAACGAAAAAATCAGAAAAATATTGGTTCGTCAACTGCCTGTTTGTCATATGTTTTTCAATTTGTCCGTCGCTTCCATCATAGCTTATGAAATTTGCTGCATGTGATCAAAATATTGCACACTTCCAATACTTAAGTTTTAATTAAGTGTTTTAGCTCGTATTATCCCTGTTTTGTCTGGAAATTTGACACGAGACGAGACGACAAAGCTATAATGCTTATTTTGTCTCATGCATATCCCTACAGGTGCCAACAATCTTGTTCGGTATGATTATTTCTAATTGACTAATATTAAATTATTTCACATGGCACTAAATATACGACGTGTGGATAGATATTATGACCAGTCAGAACACGATTATACTAAGAAAAAAATTGTCTTTATGTATTGGGTTGGCAACTAAGTTCCCGCCGTTTTTAAATTGGAAATATCTGTATGACATTAAATACTTTTGGCATGAAGTTGTACATCATTCGAAAGAGAATATATTGTTCTACCTAAATATATGCTTCGTTCTTACTAAGATATATTTTCTTGTTATTTACAAAGCATTAACATGAAATGTCAAGTTGAGAAGAATGAGTATTTTCGACACCTCCTTCTTTTTGCCTTTAATCAAGGTTCTAAGGCCGCAGAAGGTGCTCGCAATATTTGTGCTGTGTATGGAGTGGATGCTATAGCTGAAAGAACCGCCCGTGATTGGTATGCAAAGCTCAGAAAAGGAAATTTTGACCTCAAAGATGCACCTCGTTCTGGCCATCCAGTTGAGTTCGATGAAGAGCGATTGAACCACCTTTTGCATGAAGATCCGCGTCAAACAACAAGGGAACTGGAGGAGACAATGGATTGGTCCCACACTACTGTAGAGAAGCATCTTCACTCGATGAGCAAAGTTCAGAAGTGTGGAGCATGGGTGCCTTACACGAAAAACGGCGGGAACTTAGTTGCCAACCCAATACAATGGAATTCACTCAGAAGCCTTTGTTTCTGCGACAATGATTCTACAAGATCCTAGAATCATATTATTAATATCAATTACTTACATTATATTTGCTGGAAAAATCAGGATTAATTACTTATAAGATGCTTCTATTGATACGCAAAGACATTATTTATTAATTTGAAACTGTTGTGGCTCGGGTAAAAATGCATTATATACTTCCAGTTACGCATCAAAGAAGAAATTGAATTTTACAAGAAATGAGAAGTACATTATTATTACGTCAGGACTTATTTAAGTTTTCTTGTTTATATTTCAACTTCTGGGAAAGAACAACTGTTGTCTCGTCCAAACAATGCTTCTTGCATGAAGCAAGTTGTTTCTTATTGTGTATGACGACACTACATCGCTATATCAATGTTCTTTTCAGACGTGCTCTATGCTTTTCTATCAAAAGTTATTATTTTTCTTATTTCATACTTTCACTTATAAAAATATTTTTCCTAGAATGAATTAAAGCCTCCGATCTTTGGTCTTATTATTTTATTTCCTCGACGCAATACTACTGGGTTATAATTATTTTTCCCTTGATATGATGGCAAATTTTCTGATTTATATAAGAAGACAGTTACAGAAGTTTGTAAATCAATTACTACTATATATATATATATATATATATATATATATATATATATATATATATATATATATATATATATATATATATATATATATAATACATGGCTTCATAAATATATGAAACAATTTTTAGGTGCAAGTGCTGCTACATTGCGTTTAATATTTACAATAATTTTATTATAAAAGGACCTGATAAGATTTGGTAATCTGTTTCGTATGTAGGTCTGAATCCACGCTAGCCTTCATCTTTGGAATAAAGTTCCAAGGTACAGTTGCAGCTGAGTAGATCATTTTCTTTCTACGAAGTTCCCTTGTTCTTCTGTAACAGTGTTGGCAGTGGAAGAAACAACCCGCATTTAAGTCTTTTGCTTCTAATTTAACTAGTTTGTTCTATCATTGAACAGCAATATTGAAAATAAATGTCAGTACCGTCTTCTTCTACTAAAACCTTCAAATATTTCAAATATATAAAGATAATGATGTTTTTGATAAAACGTTATTTACAGAATAGAATATACGCGACTTTTTGTTTCACATAGTGGTACAGTAATATTATCGAAATTTTATAAAAACAAGTGATTACTTTTACATTTCATTGGTTCAAATATACCAACACGAGATGTAATACTGTACGCATAGCTTTGTATGTCATCTCTTTGTGCTACCTTTATCTATCTTCCTATCTGGAATTCCAATGTTTCGAAATTGTCTCTACTTTCTTTTTTCAAAATCAGATCGTGTATGTTGAAAGTTTTAATTCAGAAGATGACTTACTTGTACTATTTATAACAAATAATACAATTAAACAAACACTTTTCTTTTCTTTCAAATTTGGACGATGATTAACTTTCTTACTATTGACAGATTTTAATATGGGACATTCTAAAACTTAAAGTACTATTATTATTATTATTATTATTATTATTATTATTATTATTATTATTATTATTATTATTATTATTATTATTATTATTTACTACTATTACTACTACTACTACTACTACTAATAATAATAATAATAATAATAATAATAATAGACACGCCATGATTTAGTAAAATCTGACAATTCTTACCAAAGTTATCCTGTGAAGCTCTTTTTTCTTCGGAAGTGTTCTTGTTCACCTCTTGTACCCGACCAAAATCAGTTCCGAACCATACGTACGATTCTTAAGTATGATCTAAGCAATTTTTACAAACGACATGCTAAGCATGTGTTTTGAGTTAGTAGTGAATTTGCCTTTTTATCCGAGACCTGTTTCAATGCCAAACATTCATGAAAATGAAATAAAACATATACACTGATTCCTCAACGACGGAAAATGTTAACGGACGGATAATCCTGTAAATTATCGACAAACAAATACGCAGACGCAGATGAAATCGTACTTTCATTCTTTGCACCAAATAGCATAAACTCTGTTCACTACCTTCAATTGCGTTGTTAATCAAAAGACTTCGTTCAGTAACTCTATTTATCTTCGCAAAGATACCTGATTTCTTAATAATTAAGCGGGTCTTAGGTTATAATGTCGGCACAGAAATCTGAGTAAGTAAAGTATTGTCGTAGGATCAAAACAATTAAGTGTTACCATACAGAATAACCGACTCTCTTCACAATGTTATTTCATTACAATACAATTCTCATTGCCATTAATTGTTCTGCATGTCATAACTTGCTGAGTTCTATTACTTTCTAATCGTGAATATAAATTAAATCTTTCAGTTTTACATTCCAGGTATACGCCCAGTAGCAAAGACAAGTTGGTGATGATGAGATTGAATGAAATCGTGCAATGAAGAAAGTGGGGGGAAAAACGGGAAACCATGACAAAACCTACTTAAGAATGCCCATTTGACTTGAGCTAGGATCGAACTAGGGACCCCACACATTAAAGTTGGGCGTTCTACCACTGAGCTTCTGCCACCCCCGGCTTCTTGTCGATTTGTAAGTTACTGCTGTATATTTTTTCTCATGTTTCTTTTAAGAAAAAAATAAAGAAACACGTTTGGATTTGGTGTATTATGAGCCAATAATTGATACGTTGGTAAGCTGGCAAAATTAATTCTATTAATGGTAGGCGCCTACAAGTAAAGCATACATTGAATTTTGCTCTACATATTCAATCTATGAACAGACACATGGTTTGGAAATAACCAGAACCAAAATTCATTGAATTTGGCACGACAAGCGGAGTATAATTGTTTTGTATGTGTACATACGTACATGTATGTATTTATATGCTCATATACTCATACATAGTTATATAGGTATTATACAACATTTCTAAAACACTTTTTTTTGTTCTATTCACTCGACGCTTGCTTCTATATGAACGTTTCCCGGATACGAGTTGTTCTTGGCTCTCCCTCTTTTCTCTTGCCATTTTATGGAAATCCCTTTTCCACTAGTTTCCCCATGCGTGGGCTATTCAAATTATACATCTTTACAAGGGACGCCTCTTCAACAAACATCTAAACACACTTGAATATACGTACATAAAATAATAGAATCATTGCCCCCAATTAAACTTCATCACACACGATATGCACATTATTAAAGTTCAGTCAATTCAACTGGAAAACACCCCAATTTAAATTGGTAATAATTTGCTTGAAAGCTGAAATATGCTGAAACAAGAACAAAATCATATTTCTATAGGAAACATTTAGGTTTTCCATAACATATTAGTTCTTGACATTACGCTCATGTCAGAGATAAAGTCTGTAGGACCACGAGCCGGGAAGAAAGAAAATAAACGTTCGTCCTATTAGCATGCCCTCGTTATGGAGGCAGTCAAGTTTAGCGTCAATCTCGTTTCACAACGAAGTGCCATTAGCCAGTGTATACATTAGAAGCATGGATATGTTTTGAGATCCGAGTATAAGATGGGTAAAAGACATGTATAATATAGTTTCTGACTTTAGCAATTTTTTCTTTTTCTTTTTTTTTTTTTTTTTTTTTTTTTTTTGAATGCGTTGGGAGTGTAGCTATGTTGATTGCAACATACGCATTCTATTACATTATTTAGGTATATTTTGAACTTATTCTCTGAGTATTTTGTTTCATTTTAAACTAGAAAAGTTTATGCGGAGTTAATCTGACAGTGGTGTAAGGCACTTTAAAAAAAAAAAAAAAAAAAAAAGAAAGAAAGAAAGACACAGAAACCAGATCTAAATAAGACAATCTTTTAACAGAAGTCGGAGGTTCATTCAACTGTATACAGATGGCAGTAAAAGTTCTAGTGATAAGGGAAATAACTGTTTTGTTCCAAATGTTCTTTTAAAGTATTTTGCGTTAATTTCTGGGAAACAAAGATAGTCTGATTTACACCGCTATAACTTTAGCTCCTCCACATGAAGTCATGTGCACTTGGCTTTGCACGTTCATGCACGAAATAATGAAGAGAACATGAACTATTAGCATGTGTTAACAACTTTCAGCTAAAAATCCCTAATAGTGCAGATGCAAACTCAGGATGTATTAAGATAAATTACTCATAAAGAATTTCTAAGTATTTAATCTGAATGGGTGCACGTAGTTTGCCTGTTGTAACTGACTGAATGAAGAGACCAAAGATTATTAGTAACGGATACAAAGGAATTGACAAATTGATAAGTTAAAAGAAGTCGAGATAAGTTTTGCCAACTAATTCCGCTTAGTGTGTGTATCACTGTTTTGTGTGTGTATCATTGTTAAGGGTATGCTCTAGTTAGGAAAAAGAGTTGAGTTGAGTTGATGTTAGTTTAGCGTCCCTTTCAGCAGCGAGGCTATATGAGACGGGGACCTACTGATTAACGTGGAATCCGAACCACATGAGCTCCCGCCGGGAATCGAACCTGGGTCTCCCACGCCAAAGGCGCGTACGCTAACCGCTTAGCCACGAGGGAGCTCTAGTTAGGAAAAAGAGAAACAACAATAGATACAGTAAGATAGTTAACGCTGTATATTTTCAAAACACGTAGCACATCTCTACTTATATATAAAATAATGTGTGTGTCTATAGGTGTGTGGCTTTATGTGGGTTATTTGACGTAAGATTTTCTCAAAGAGTGGGGTGGCCCAGGGCCAGAAAATTTGGTACACAGACGGACCATCAGCAGAAAATGGCCGCCGTTGGAAAATGGCCGCCAGAAGTGCAAAATCAACAATAACCAGATAAAAATAGCAATATCTTCACTATGGTTGAACACAAAGAGATAAACTTAGTGTCATTTTATAGAACATAGATAACAAAATAATTTCTATAGAGAAATACTTTTTCATAAAACGCATATTTTTAAAAATATTTAGCTCTAAATTCTAAAATTCCGAAATTTACCGTCAAACTAATTTACAATTTTATTGAACTTGGGAAGTAATTATTAACAAGTTAAAATTTGACATAGATGTTGGTAAAGATTATTTAAATGGGATACTAAAATCCCACAACTTCTTCGTTCGTCATATTGGAAAATCTCCAAATGTCCGAAGTAATTGAAAGATAATATTTTGTTAAGTGAAATACAAAATCTGGACTGGACTAAATATGTATTTGAGAAACTGTAAATGCAGTCGATCCGAAGTCAATTGCGATCAATGCTGGTGGGAGGGGCGAAACATTATGACATGATTAAGGTTGTCGTCCGCCATCTTGGAATCAACTGTTTATTTTTAATAGCAACATGGTCGTGTGACATATTAAACAACATTCTTATTCGAAGAGAAACCCAACGATAAGGTTATTTTTCAAAAACCTGCAAAAATTTTGAAGTTGTGAATATATTTAGGATATGTTATGTGTGAAACGTGCTGTGTAAAGTTTCGAATTAAAGGATAAAGTAAAAAACAAGCTTTGTAACGTCTTACATTACGTATTGTTTAACAACCAGGAAAAGAGAGAGCTAACACACAAAAAACAATTACAATCACATGACATGTTCATCATGCCCACCGTTCTGTTCTATGCATATCCTTAACCGTGAGACCAGTGATTGTGGACTCTGCAAAGCATAGTTGGTGATATTTGTTCACAGGCAGTAACGGTTCTCCTTTTCAGGTAGCCAATGACATTAATTTTACATTGATAGATAATAGCTTTAGTGTCCCCAAAGATGGAAATCCAACTCGGTTAGGTCGGGGGATCTTACTCACCACTCAACTGGTCCATGAGGACTTATACAGCAACCGGGAAAGTGTTCATTGTGCCACCGATTACATTTCGAGCATAATGTGTTCGTGCCTCATCTTGTTGCCAATATTGTTGAAATCACCCTTCCTCGTTCAACAAAAGTGGCAGAACTATGTTTTCAAGCATACTCCATATTGTGCAGCATCTCTGGTCCCATCAATGAAAACACGTCCAATACGTTTTTCGCCCCATATTCCACACCACATCATTACCTTAACCTGCACCTTGCATCTTTAATGCATCTATCTAATTAAGATTTGTATTAGCCCAGTGCCGAAATTTTTCCCAGTACCGAGAAATCGTACGGTAAAGTTTTTTTTTAAAAAAAAAAAAAATCTGCAATGGTTTTGAATGGATTTAGGATAGATTATGTTATCATTTAGACTTAAATTTTGTTGTGTGAAACATTGTATAGATAGGAACCGACTGTCTCTTTACTTTTTTCTTGTAGGTAGGACAGGATGCTAACTCGAGATGCAAGAACCTAAATTATCCTTTTGGCTGGAGGACGCAGTTCAGCAATAGTAACAGCCGTCTTCAAAGAGCGACATCCTAATCGCGAGCCCGTGACAGACAGTGCTGTACGAAAACTAATCCAAAAATTCAGGGCAACGGAAAATGATGATTTACCTCGATCATAATGATCTCGAAACGCAACTGATTCAGACACATCAGCAGATGTGTTTTGTGTATTGGTGAAAAGTCCTACGAAAAGTGTGCGACGTCTATCAAGTGATCATAATGATAGAGTTAAAAGTGTTCAAAGAATATTAAAAAGAGAAGAGTAGCACCCTTAAAATTACATTTGAATCAACAACTGTCAGATGATGATTCTGATAAACCAGTGGAGTTTTGTGAATAGGTGTTGGCCCAGATAGATCGTGACCCAGTCTTTCCTCATAACATTGTTTTTAGTGATGAGGCAAATTTCTATGTAACAGGTGAGATTAACAACAAAAATGTCCGGTACTGGGCTAATAAAAATCTTAATTGGATAAATGAATCAAAGATGCAAGGTGCAGCTAAGGTAATTGTGTGGTGTGGAATATGGGTCGAAAATTTTATTGGCCCTGTTTTCATTGATCGGGCCTTGGATGGTGCAAAATATGGAGATATGCATGAAAACACTGTTATGCCACTTTCGTTGAACGAGGAAGGATGATTTCATCAATATTGGCAACAAGATGGGCCACCGCTGCATTATGGCCGTAATGTAATCGATGGCTCAATGAACATTTTCCCAGTTGCTGGATAGGTCGCCATAGACCAGTTGAGTGGTCAGCAGGATTCCCAGACCTAACGCACAAGTAACATTTCGATTTTCATAAAATTTGGCAGGTAGATACTACACATGAAATAAACGAATATGTATTTTTTACTTTCTGCGGAGAATCGGTTTTAGGGGGGGAAAAGCCCCCACCCAAAATTTTGAAAGTTGACGCCCGAAAGGCAAAAACAAGTGAACCGAAGTCAACGAAATTGTACACACATATTGTAGAGAATGAATGAGGGAATACGTGTTTCGTATTTTTTTTTTTTTTTTTTTTTTTTTGAAAAAACGGTTAGGTGGGGCACGGACCTCTCCAAAACTTTGATCACGAAATACCAAAAGTGCTAGTAACAGTATGTCAGATGTGTGTAAAGGACATGAAGAATTGCAACGAAACTTTGTATATGAACAATATGCAGAAAATAGACGTACCCGAGTTTTTCATTTTCTTCGTAAAGACGGTTTTAGTAGGGAAAAGTCCCCACCCAAAAGTTTGAAAGTTGACGCCCGAAACGCAAGTAGCAATGAACTGAAGTGAATGAAATTGTGCACAGATATTGTAGACGTAAAATGAGGGAATACGGATTTCGTATTTTCATGGAAAAAACGGTTGGGTGGGCACGGACCCCTCCAAAGCTTTGATCATGAAATATCAAAAGTGCTAATAACAGTATATCAGAAGTGCAGAAAGGATATGAAGAATTGAAACAAAACTGTGTAAAATAAACGAATACCGGTTGTTTTCTTTTCGGGGGAAAAACATTTTTAGGGGGCAACAGCCATTATCCAAAATTTTGTAATTTGACACCCGAAAGGCAAGAAGTGGATCGAAGTAAAGGAAATTGAGCACAGATATTGTCGACATAAAATGAGGGTATACGGGTTTCGTATTTTCCTGAAAAGAAAAAATAAACTGTTGAGTGGACCAAGGCGTTGAGTAGCGGAAGGAGTTAACCAAAGCGAATGAAATTGTATGTAGATATTGGATATGCAAAATAAGGCCTTTCGTGTTTCACAAGTGTCTCCATCCGATTTCTTCAAATTTGGCAGATCAACAACAAGCACAAACAGTATAGTGTATTTTATAGTATTTCAGGAGGCACCTTTAACCCTTGCAGTGTTTTTCCGCATAAACAAAAACACTTATCGATTTATTTCCTGTCTTCTGTTGATGTGCGAAATTTGAAGCAAAACAGATAGGGACACTTGAGAAGCTCGAAAGATCTTATTTCACATACGTTATATACCATATCTATACACAATTTCATTTGCTTCAGTCCACTCCTTCCTGTGCTATTAGGGTAATATTTACTTTTTTTTCCAGATGGGACCTAGGCCCCAACACTGTTTTTCCGCATAAATTAAAACACATTTCATTTATTGTTTTGCAAATTGTTCCTATACGAAATTTCGTTCCAATTCTCCATATTCTTTAGGAACTTCTGACGTATGCTTATTTGCACTTTTGATATTTCGTAATCAACGGTTTAGAATGTCCGTACCTCACTCAACTGCTATTTTCCAGGAAAATACAAAACCCAATTACCTGATTTTATGACTACAATATCTGTGGATAATTTCATTCAATTTCGTGCACTTCTTCCTGCCTTTTAGGACTCAAATTTCAAAATATTGGGTGGGGGTTTTGCCTCCTAAAACAGTTTTTCCATAGAAAATAAAAAAGAAACGTATTTGTTTTATTTTTTTGCGTATTGTCCCTACACAATGTGTCGTTTCAAGTCTCCATGTCCTTTAAGCACTTCTGACATACTGTTATTAGCACTGTATTTCATGATCAAAGTTTTGGTGCTGTCTGTGTCCCACCCAAACTGTTTTCTCTTTTTATGTCTATAATATGTGTGTACAATTTCATTCACTTCAGTTTACTTCCTCTGGCCTTTCGTGCCTCAATTTCTAATTTTGGGTGGTGGGTTTTGCCCCTTAAAACCGCTTTTCCGCAGAAAATGAAAAAAATGTATTAATTTATCTTTTGCGAACTGTTCAAACAGAAAGTTTCGTTGCAATTCTTCATGTCCTTTACACACACCTGACATACTGTTACTAGCACTTTTGATATTTCGTGATCAAAGTTTTGGACTGGTCCGTGCCCCACCTAATCGTTTTTCAAAAAAAAAAAAAAAAAAAAAAAAAAAAAAACGTATTCCCTCATTCATTGTCTACAATATGTGTGCACAATTTCGTTGACTTCGGTTCACTTGTTTTTGCCTTTCGGGCCTCAACTTTCAAAATATTGGCTGGTGGCTTTTGTCCTTTAAAACCGTTTTTCCGCAGAAAGTAAAAACACTTATTCGTTTGTTTTATGTGTAGTATCTACCTGCGAAATTTTATCAAAATCGAAGTGTTACACTTCGGAAGTGTTACTTGTCAGTTTTATTTCTATCTTTGGCAACACTTTAAAGTTATTGTTTGGTTTACCAGTATAAAATTAATGACATTGGCTACCTGAAAAGGAGAATCATTACGCCCTGTGAACAAATATCACCAACTATGCTTCGCAGAGTGCACAAGCACTGGTCTCACGGTTAAAGATGTGCATAGACAGAACAGTGGGCATGATGAACATGTCATGTGATTGTAGGCCTAATTGTCTTATGTATGTTAGCTCTCTCTTTTCCTGGTTGTTAAACAATACATAATGTGAGATGTTACAAAGCTTGTTTTTTTACTTTATGCTTTAATTCGAAACTTTACACAGCATATTTCACAGCATTTCACACATAACATTCCTAAATATATTCACAACTTCAAATTTGTTGCAGGTTTTAGAATTGCAATTATTGTGTTATCAATGTTCTATAAAACGACACTAAATTTATCTCTTTATGTTCAACCATAGTGAAGATATTGCTATTTTTTATCTGGTTATTGTTCATTTGGCACTTCTGGCGGCCATTTTCTAATATGGCGGCGAAGATCACATGGGACTTTAGGGGACTTTTAGTATGTTGTTTATAACATCATTCCCAACATATGTACCAATTTTCAGCTTGTTACTAACTTGTTCCTTTCTTCATTAAAATTTAATCTTCATATACTTCACTATACAGCCATAACAATAAGCAAGAATTAAGAGAAAAAAGAAACTTTCAACAATCAAAAATATGAAAAATAGGAATATGTTAAGTATTTTTCGCATTCGTTCAAGATGTATATCGTTATGTCTATGTCTACCGCTCTTAAGTTTTATATTTTCTTACCTTTGTCAGAAACAAGAACAAAAGAGAAAAAGCGTTATAATTTAGTTTGTGACTGACTACATGATCCGCTTGGTTACACCCACACTCTGTTTCCTTGCTAAATGAGAAAAACAACAAAAAACAATTTCCCATTTCAAATTCCGAGAAACATGAATAATATAAGCAAATAAAAAAATCTACAGTATTATTACGGCTTAACGAAACAATGAGACATATACCGATCGATTTATCTCAATCTCATATATATATATATAAAGTATATGAGATTGGAGATAATTTTTTATGACGCTAAAAAGCAGTGTTGCTATTCACACGTTCGCTGCGGTTTGCTAGAACCGATTGTTAAAATGTTTCGAATTCGCAGAACTATTTGTTATACCCAAAACAACAGTAAATTTTACCGTTATACCCAGAAACACTAATTTTTAGTTTAACTTTGTTTTTAGAAATTCTTACAGAGTGAAACACTCTCAAAACAACATATTGGCGTTTATTTCTTAACCTCAAATGCTCAAATATCAAGAATGAGAACTGGGATCACATGAGTAGGGGAGACCGGGGCTGGTTGGCGAACTTTTCATTCTTTATTTTTTTATGAGCAGATGGTGCACTGTATTGCAATGTAATGGATCTGTAAGGACAGGCCAGTGTTTCCTCTAATAAATTCAATTTTTGTTTTTGTTTTGTTGCTTACAGTTTTCGAGAAATAAAATTTTCTTTCTTTTAAAACGGAGTATGCCAACCGACCCCTAGTAAGGGGCTGGTTGGCTGATATTGTGGGGCTAGTTGGTATACTTTTTGAATATAGCAAAACACAAACAAAAGTTGGATTTAGAAATAAACGTTATTTTTCTAAATTCTATTATATATATTGCAATGAAGTGGACTATTTGAAGTTTGAAATGACTTTTATTCACAACATTTAAAAGTATCAGCATTATGAAATATGAAAACTTCTTTCTTTTTATTCTATCTTGGTTGTCATGACATTGAAAGCTACAAGATTATCAAACCACATCAGTTTTAATATGATTTGGTGTAGGTTAATTATACATATTATTTCTAAGTGTAATTAAAATAACTGAACTATCAAGAAACGTAGTTTATTTCCCGCTGTTCACAAAGTAGCTACGAGAAACTAAGATATGTTTTAGCTAAATTATCAAGAAATGCAGTTTATTTCCTACTTTCCACAAAGAAAGAAAAAGCAATAACTAGGCCTCTATTTTTGTAACAAAAGAGTACATACAAAATATTCTTGATCCTGACGTGAGAATTAGGTCTATTCAGAAAATTCAGAGTCCGGCATACAGTTTTATCTCGATTTCTAAATTTTGACAGTAATCCAATACATGCATGCTGTTCCATAACATTGAAGTAAAAGATTGGTAGAGCTGTAAACAACATAACAATAAAACAAACAATGTAACAAAATTCCAGATAGGGTCGTTTGGCGCACTTGCCAACCAACCCGAAATGCTATACGTCAACTAACCCCAAGCCCATGTTGTGCAAGAAAGTCGTAATTACTCAACAATTGTTTGGCATTTACGTTTTATTGTTTGAATACCCATCTGTTTGAATACCCATATTGTTTGAATCTGAAAACAGAGTTCAGATCTAACTGATGCTATATTACTTACCTCTGTACTCCAAGTAGTGACGATTCTGTGATGTTGTAACGGAGAACTGAAAAAAAAAAAATACTTCAGACTGGCAAAAATACTCTTTATCTAATAGACGGTCATAATCCGCAAGTTACAAATTCCATATGAAGGTGGCAGCTGCATCCATAGGTAGGTCTTTTATGACAGCAGCGACAGCTCATTATGTTAATTAATGAAGGAGTTATATGAAGTTCGTCAACCAACCTCTTCTGCCAACCAGTTCCGGTCTCCCCTATAGTAGAGTGGTGAGACTTTTTTCTTTTCTTTTTTTTTCTTTTTTTTAATTTGAAACGTATACCATTATCAACAACTGTCTATCCATTTCTGGATTATGGTCTTTCGAATATTTTTTGACAACGATGTATCTTGCATAATTCGTTTTCAAGATTTTTGCAGTGCTACCTAATTTCGTCACCATCTTGTATTAGGCATTTAGTAATTGTAAAAACACCAGTGGATATAGTGCAAGATCGTTAACGTCCAGCGCAGAGGTTGCTTTAAGACACAATCGAAAATAAATCTAGCGAGTATTTCTTAATTTTCATGATATAGGGAAACAGTGTCTCTTAACCAGGTGCGTACCCATGAGGGTGTCCTCCGGGTCCAGGTCCCCCCAAAATTTCCTAACTCAACATTCATTTGTACACGTTCTCAATAAAACTATACTTGTTTAACGGGAAAATTATTGATGTGGCTTGAAAATTTGATCTTATACTTCATCTGTGTTCTTTCTCTTATAAAAACAAAACTAGTTCTATGATTTTTCTTAACACATAAGTGGAAGTATTTTACAATTATTTAGCGTCTTTTCAGATGCAGAATAAGTCCCGTACGATACTACATAGACATAATGGTATATAGTATTGGACCCACCCACCAAAAGGTTGGATCTCTCCCAACAAAATTTTCTAAGTTTGCGCCTGCTCTGAACCCAGATAAGGAAAGAGCGAATAGTTGTCATTTCTGTTCTTTTGGAGAGCCGGTAGATGATCCTCTAATCCATCTCGCTTGGAACAAAAATTAAATCTTTGAGTTTAACGTCCCACAATTATACCCTTATGGGCTAAGGGAGAAGAATTATTAAGGCAAGGGAATGATGGTGGAAGATTAAGTGGAATGAAAATTTAGGAGGAAACAGGAGTGTACAGAGAAAACCGCCAGACACAATGTTGATTATCGCAAACTTACTTGGCCGGAGACCCCACACACCACAGGTACGTGCCCTTCCACTAAGTCGCAGTGCTCCCAACTCTCTTGAAGGAAGAAGTAATATGATTGGGAAGAGCCTATACTCTGAGAAATGATTTTGAATAATGACCTGTGCACTTCCCAACTTTATCGGATTTAGGTCCCGATCATTTTCGGGACTCGTAGTAGATTCTGTCCTTCCTAACCTCGATGTTGAATAGGGACACAAAACAACAATCTCAAAGAAGTAAATTGTTTTTGTAAGCATTATTGTCTATGTTTATTACCAAGGAGAAAATATCAACTATTTATTATTTTTAATGAAATACATAGTAACAATCAACATTCGTGAGGAAGACTAACTTCACTGTACTTTAAACTAATTCCGTTTACCATTTATATCACATTATCAGAACTATTTTCGTCGTGATATCATAAACTTTTGCCACTGATTCTAAGCTGAGTAAACATAGAATGGAGAACGTCGTATAAGTTACTTGAACACATATAACTACAGTAAATATGGTAGCATACCATGATGGATTACACTTTTTGAGAAGACACAATCCATAACTAATAATTATGGATAAATAGATCATATTTCCTTATCTTTGATGAAAATGATGATTGGGAGTTGTTCTGCATGATCATTATATTCGAAATCATGTTACAAATGTTTCCCTCTTCGGCGCAGCTACAGCTACACATTTTCAAAGAAGATAATGTTCTTAATACAACATGGTTTCATCTTTATTCTATTGATTCCCTTCCTTATACTCTGTTCTTCTTTAATATCTGATGACAGCGTCAGACTTGCCTGTCAGTGGTTATACGTGGTTTCAGTGGTGGTACGGTAAATGAAACATCTGAGGCGGTGTTAGATAACGTTAAGGTACTAAAATTAAACACCTCTCATGAGTTCATACCAAAACACGACGAAGGAATATATAGAAAGACTCTGACGGAATCATGGGACGGGCCATTGAGACGTTCTCAACGCAGAAGAAGAACACCGCTAAGCTGGAGCAGTATAAGCATCTTTATACCATATACGAAGATTTAAGGCAAAAAGGCAATTGTTTTAGTATAGTTTTAACTTAGATTAGAACTAAAAGAAATAAATTTGCAGTATAGAGTAGTAATTCATTAACTTAACTTAGTATTACTATTATTGCCTCTACTTACTTCTAATTTCTCTTTTACTTTTTTCTAAGCCTAGTAATCAGCCGACTTTCTCACTCATCTACTTGTGACGTCAGAAAAACGGTGACTACAGGCCACTCACTCTCTCTCTCGACGTTGCCCGATCTGATTGGCTGTTACTTATGCAGTCATAAAACGCTAATTTCAACGGAATACAGTTAGTCGCTGACTTACGACCATCCACACTTACAACAGTTGTACAGACCAAGTTACGTGCTTTGTTATAATAATCAATGACCACTGATGAGAATCAAATAATATAATAATAACACATAGTAGGATTAATAAGTTCCGGAAGTACCTCGAAATAACTTCGTCAGAACTACCTCGGTTCCAGAATGACCTCGTCAGAATAATTGATTACTACGAGGATAAGTCAATAAGTAACAGCAATTTACTATTTCTTTTCAGGTTGGCTCTACGGCAATGTGTGATCACCAAACATTACATGTCGCAGTTGGCTTTGCCTGTGGTAGGTTGTAGCGTTTTCAAATCAGTGCGCTTTGTTGCGAAGGGAAGATGGCCTTACCACTCTCTGTGTGCACCAAAGAGGGACAGCGTTCTACCATTCGTTTATTGTGGTCTGAAGATGTACCCGGAGAGGAAATTCATAAAAACAATTCAGAGTAATACGTGGGCAATATGTTGACACAGTGAAGTGTTTACCAGTGGATTTAACAGCTCAAAAGTGGTCGGAGAGCGTGAAGGATGAGAGAAGAGCAGGATGTCCAGCTGCAGCAACAACTGATGACATTATCGAACGACTTCGTGTCCTGATTTTGAATAAGAGACCAGTGATTATTGATGAAATGGCAACCCATATTCAGATTTATCATCGTCCTTCATATGACAGCGTGCATGACAGACTCAACTTCCATAAAGTCTGTGCAAGATGGGTTCCCAAAAAAGCACAATGAAACCGTGTGAGAATCTATCAGCACATACTGGACAGTTGTGCTAACGAAGATGAAGCATTTCTCAGGCGAATCATTACTGGAGATGAAACGTGGATACATTACTTTCAATCACAGAGCAAACGCCAGAGCATGCAATCGAAGCACCCCGGATCTCCCGTCAAGAAAAAATTTAAGAGTCAATCCTATGCAGGGAAAGTGGTGCTCATAGTATTTTGTGACTCACAAAGGCCAATCCTGAAACATTACCTGGAAAAAGGGTCAACAATAAACAGTAAAAGATACCTAATATGCTGCTAAGCAAATTGAATCCTGCATTTCGTAATAAACGCAGAGGTCAATGTTCGAAAGGCGTTCTTGTGCTGCATGACAATGCGCTTCCACATACCGCCGGCCGCACCATTCAAACTCTTCTGACGCTGCGTTTTAAGGTGTTGGAGCAAAGTAGAATTCAAAAATTTCCCGTCTTTCACGTTGATCTATATAAAGCAAAAACAGTAATAGATGGCGAGAGGCCGTTTTCTGAAATTGATCAATCGACCCGAAAATAGATTTCCATCCGTATTTCTGCACTAAAATCGGAAACAATAGTCATCCACTAGAAAAACTGGTTTCAATGTTGATCTACATAAATCAAAAACAATGAGACAAGAATTGTTTAATCGATATAGCGTTCTAAGAGTAGGTACCATCTTATCTCTTAACTTCCACTTCAAATCGGAAGCGGTAGAAATCAAAAACTTCCGGTTTTAACATTGATCACTATAGAGTGAAAAACACTAATAGTGACAAACTGTTTTCTATAGTCAATTAAATGTCCCAAGTGTATACTCCATATTCACTCTAATCCCTCTCCTAAAAACCAAGGTAGTAGAAATTTCTTACCGCTTCCGGTTTCAATATTAATTAAGAAAATATCACATGTTACAGATCAAACTCTTTTACGTGGTGTACACGTAACACTGTTAGTTGACTTGGGGTATATCTCTGCAGACTAAAATTAGATAACACAATAGTGAAAATAGATGTACTGGTGCAGTGGCGTAGGGAAGGGGCCCAGAGGAATCCCCCACCCACCCAAAGAGGTCCGACAATGTACTTTGGTACTTTGACGTTTGTATTTTTTATATATTTTTATGTTTATATATTTCTTTGTTTGTAATGTTTCTCTCGTCGCCAGAAGTGCCTTTACAATGCAGTGACGGGTATGTGACCGCGCAGTACTCCAAGGAAGGGATGGTTGTATAAGAATTTTTGATTAATTTTGAAGAGTTTTTATTTTGACTAGGTAATTAACATAGGTATAGGGAGTAAAGACACAGATTTGAAGCATCAGTGCACGAAGAGATTCGTATTCTCAGTTTTTCTATTTATTGTTTTATATGTTAAGTTAAACACTACAATATGTATCACTGATATCGCAGATCGTATTATTTAAAAAAAATCGTGTTTGTAACCTATTGTCAAAACATTCATCTCCAGGCATGATGTAGAGAGAAGACAAAGAGATAAGACATCTGTAATATATGTATATGTGACTCACTAAGTAATTGTAAAAATTAGTTAAAGGACACGTAAGAGAGCGAAAAGAAGGTCTAGAAGTCTGAATTTTTTAGAAACGTTCTAGATAGGTGAAAATATAGTTGAAAATTGCAGAAGGTACCATGTAATTTATCTTTCTTTTCTTATATCCTAGTATACTTTTTCTTTCACATCCAAACATCCCTATTCAGAATTACGAGATAAAGGTGAAGAGAGAAACATTTCCATTTTAAGAATTATATCAGAAAAAAATATTTTGACCTAGACTAGATTCGAACTCCCAACCCTTGAATCCATGAGTCTGCGCTCTACCGATTGAGCTAACAATTGCTGTTACAAAAGCCTGATTTCTACAACTACCGGTTGCTGAATGATGTGTATTAACGAAATTGGCCGAGATAATTGCTTCATATAGCTTTTACAATAATATTAATATTAATATTAATAATATTAATAATAATAATAATAATAATAATAATAATAATAATAATAATAATAATAATAAAAGAAGAAGAAGAAGAAGAACAGAATTTAAAAAGTCGCATTGTTAAAAGTTTGGTGTGCGAAGTTAGTACTAATATGAGATTTTATTTATTACCATATATATAATAAATGTAAGCGTGGTTATTCGTGCGTGCTACTCAAACTGCGCAACTCACTACCGTAGTCTCATAAGGGTTGTACGCGTATGGTACAGTAGCCTTCCTTCTCCCAACCGTGAGGAAAGTTTCGGTTTGAACCTATGAGTGTCCTAAAAGGAAAGAGGAGATTCAAAGAAAGAAAAGTGGTTTAGAAATTATGCAAAAATAGAATATTTCACGAGGTGAGGTGATATAGAGTTCAGCGTGTCTTTCAGCTGTGACCAGGGACGTGTAGTGCATATTACCGCTGTTACCGGCGGTAACGGTATAAATATGACAGTTTTCCGTGGTTTTCATGTCTCTAAATTTCATCATCAACACGGGAAGATGTTTACATATTTTCCTTTTCTTTCTTTCTTTTTTTTTTAAAAAAAAGTTAAGACGGCCTATGCCGCATTTACAATGTGAATGAACACAACATGCCAGCGCCAAATAGGAACATACTGTTGTTGATACCGCAGATTTCAGAGGTAACGCGACTCCCGATAGCGGTCAGTCACTCCAGAAGTACCTTTCAGCGTGCCAGCCAGAAGCATCCTGCGCGCTCGTATTTGGACGTTCGGAATGGCCCTTATGTTACCGTTCGGCTGAGTGGAACAGGAAAAAATAGGAACGTTCCCTGTCAAAACAAGGAGAATCTAGAATATCATCAGCATGTTTACTCTACCCGCTCTCCTCTTGCTAAATAGAATCGCGCTGGCAGTGATTTTACTATACTGTTTCGTTTGCTTTCTCATTCCAAGGATGGAAATTTGGCTGTAATTTCCATATTCGTAAGGTTATTATATTGTCTTAACAGTATACAATTTCAGACAAATATAAGTAGCAGGTTTTTCATAGTAATAGCATTGAACACTTGCCACTGTAAGACTGTATGTTCCGAAGTGGATGACATATGTTAAAATATCATTTTCGCATGATTTTGTATACTAATATGTTACCTTTAAATTTGAATAATATACCAATAGAGAACAAGAATATATTCCATAGGATATTCTAACAAACAAATTTAATATGTTTGCTTTGATTCAAAATAAAGTTTCTTATTGACTGTTAATTTGAGCTATGTGAATTTATGATTATTATTATTATTATTATTATTATTATTATTATTATTATTATTATTATTATTATTATTATTATTATTATTATTATTATTATTTACTGAGATTTTCTAGCTGTTTAAATGCTAGAAAAAATTAGATGGTAGTTGTCTCGTGCCTTAAAGAGCAAAGATATTGTCAATCTGTGAAGCGTGTCATTAAATATAAAGGAATGCCCATTGATGAAACATATTGTGCTATATGTGAACTGTTTCAAGATCAAGGGGGAATGGTAATGATAGTTAGAGAGAAGTAGAAATGTTTCCGGCGCTCTTTCTAATTCGAATACTTATTATTATTTAGGATTTATGCTAATTGAAAACAATTTGTTTTTAATTTAATATAATTAGAATACTTTCTATTCAGCAAACTTGCAGCTCTAGTCTAGTAGTTGAATTTGCACTTTGATGCAGTTTGATGTGTTTGAAAAAGAACTGTGCAGTCGTCTTCATTATACCGTAGTTTAACTGTCCCAAATTGTGTTTGACAGTCTGACTAATTTTCAATACGGAATACTTGTTGCTGAAACAAAAGATGGAGCTTCGGTTATGGTTGGTGAGGTAGAAGTCTAATTTTTTCATAGTTATGCCCATAGGCTTAATTTAGTTTTAGAAAATCCGTTGACTGTACAAAAGAGTGTAAGTTTTTTTTTTTAACTAGGTCGTGACTTGCGTCTTTTTTCTCGAAGTCTTCAAAAAGAACAAATGCTCTGCACTATGTAGTCAACCAAAGTACCCCAACAGCCTCAAACACAAGGTGGAACTATAGAAGTATAGGATAAATGATGTGCTTTATAGCTTACAAGATGAACTGTTAGGACTGTTTAAATCCACGACGAAAACATCGGTAAATGGGATTCTCAAATCAGAGTTTGTCTACCAAAATTCTATCAAACCCTTCAAAGTTTTGGCTTCAATTTTTTACTTGAACTGTTTTATGTTATAGGATAAAGTAAGAAATCTTGTTCAATATCTTAGAAAAGAAAATTCATTATATAAGTTACTGTAGAAAGAAAATAGATGACTTTGAAGAATATCTAAGATTATTGAGAGACGGTTTCGGTTCTATCTAGTAAAATATGGAAGAACCTGAATAGCCACATTTTTCAAAAAGATTAAGATAAATGAAGTCAGATTTGACCCCCCCCCCCTAAAAAATTGATGTCATTGCCTGTAGTTTGAAATGGTTGCTACACTAAAAGTAAAAAGTACTAAATTTTCTGATGTTGAAGAACTAGAGATACTTGTAATATCAAC
Organism: Thermobia domestica; assembly: GCF_964235325.1. Lineage (NCBI taxonomy): Eukaryota > Metazoa > Arthropoda > Insecta > Zygentoma > Lepismatidae > Thermobia > Thermobia domestica. Next base: position 242,567,227 of record NC_137456.1, on the reverse strand, counting down.
AACCGGTAACAATCATCAAAGTGTTACGCCACGCCACTGGCTGTGACTCTATATAAGGTGTGCATCTACGACTTAACGTGGAACCCGAACCACAGGAGTCTTGCCGGGAATCGAAACCCGTATCACCTCTAGCTCTATAATGGGAGACACAGGGACATGTAAAAATAATCGAAACTGAACGATATTAATGTTAAATCCATAGCTTTTGAGGCCCTAAAAATTCCTAATTGAAAGATATGAGTGCTTATTCAATAGTTTTCGGGGTCGCTGAAGTGAATAATGACAGTCCCGATCCATAAAAGCCCAAGTTTTTATTCTTCGTTAGCAGCAAGTTGATTCTTTTGCTCCTGCTAGAAATGGATTCGTACTATTTCATTCCGATTCAAATATGTATTCTACTGGGAAAACTAATCTCAAATATATTTTTGAAATATAAACCTATTCTTCCCGTGTAACGCCGGGTATTTCAATTAGCAAATAAATATATTAAGAAACAATGAGTACATTTAATGGAAACAGACATATGTATTTTTGAATGTTGTATATGAATTGCTAATTCATACTTTATCTAGTAGAAAATGGTGCACCCATTATATATTCTGAAGCAATAGGGAGAACTATTGAAGGTATATTTTATTATATCTACTGTCGAATTTAGTGTGGAATAATTTCACACAATTTATTTCGAAACTATCGAGACGAGACTGAGACCGCTATTTGTCGGTTGAAAGGAGACTAATACTGTAAATAGTCTCGTATTGTCTCGTTTTGATACCAGTCCTACTTCGGAGTTTGTTCTCTAGTAACTGGTTGCGTAGTGCACCTACAGTATATAACACATCGTATATTTAAACGTTTGAGAACTTACCCCACCTCCACTTGACGGATCGTTCTAACTAAAACTACCTGACTGTTTATGTAATTTTGCGTTTAAGTACAGGTCCTATCCTTATGTCAATTATTTTCTTGCAACAGAGAATGAAAAATATAACAGTTATAATGTTGATCGCGCATAATCCTGTATAGATAAAATGCACTTTATAGAGTCTCGGACTCCGTGGCGTAAATACAGTAGTTACTGGCTTGGTAAGCTCATCACTGAACGCGTTTCCGTCATACTCGTGCAATGACGTCACCTTTGACATGCTCGGGGCAGGACCACAGGAGGAGTAACGCTGTTGCTTGCTTACTCGCTTGCTACTGTGTATTTTCTTTGGAACCTGATGTGTAATTACTGCTTTCTTCTTACTTTCAGCTGTCTTTACTACTTCTAATTTAGTTATATTAGTCGAATTTTATTCCATCATGGAAATATATTTTATTTCTTTTTAAATGTAAATAAAAAGAAAAGTCTATTTGGACAAGTTTCTCCACACCACAACACTAGAGGTATTGTCTTGGGTGCGCTTTTGTTTTCTTTTCCTTTAGGGCCGCGGTGGCTCAGTGGCAGAGTTTTCACCTCTAGTGCTTGGGGCCTCGGGTTCTATCCCAGCCCCCGCCAATTGAACTTTGTGGCGGACGAAAACCGTGTGGGTGGGTTTCCTCGGGGTTCTCCCATTTCCTCCCACTCTCTTAATTTCATTCATTACTCATCATCACCGTCTCCTTTAGCCTAAACGCCATAACCGTGGGACGTAAAACTTAAAGATTTCATTTCATTTCTTTAACACAAATGCAATTAAAACCTGACTCTGAGAGCGCAACAATGTTATCTTGTTCGAAGGGTCAGTGATTTTGTGTCGAAGGTAATGGGTGATATCAATAAAACGGAGAAGTTACTCATTACGCCCAATTTTGAAGTAGTTAGTCGCATTGGTATCAATAAAAAGAGAACTGAGCACTAGTCGTCTCGGCTGACCTCGGAGAAGCCCCGCTCTTTTGAAGTAACCACACCTCTATTCTCGAGCCGAGTAACTACTCAGCGTTCGATATCAATAAAAATCAAAGACTTTCTGTGATGCTAGTAACTTCTCCAAATTTGTGGAGCAAGCTAAATAGGTGACTCCGTGCGAAATATGGCAGAGTATATGATTGTTTTGCTATGTAGCAAAACTTATAAATTGCATAGAAATGTTGCAAATGGAGATTACAAAAAACATAGGTTCATGAAAGAAAATGTAGAGTAGTTAGCACATTTTTTAGGAGCATCAACGGAAATTTGGGGTGGTGCACTACGTAATGACGAAAAGATGCGGGTTTTCTTGCTTTACGTGAGTGATCCGGGATTCCAGGTCTGAATGTCAGGGGCTCAAAGCACTATGTCTATCACTACTACAAGTGTAATGGATGCGATTATTGCGAAATCTGAAAATTGATTGTTTCCGGAGGTGTGTGTAATATTCAAACAGCAAAGGCAGAGTGGCAAGAACAATATACATTTCCGGGTGCTATCGGAGCACTTGACTATAAACACGTGACAATAAATAAACCTAGTATTTTGGAGACGAATACGCTAATAGGAAGAGCTCCTTCGTGGCTAAGCGGATAGCGTACATCACTTTGGCATGAGAGACCCGCGTTCGATTCCCGGCGGGAGCTCATATGGTTCGGATTCCAAGTTAATCAGGGGTCCCGTCTCATATAGCCTCGCTACTGAAAAGGACATTAAACTCAAAATCAACTCAACGCTGATAGGAAGAGTGTATACGTGAGAATGTATATTTTTTATGCCAAGGTGAAAGGGAACACGTATGGTGTGGAAAACGCAATCAGATGGACGTGCTTTATGACATGACTGGCTGGACTATTTAAAAAAGAAAACAAAGGGACCAAGTGTCTGATTTCGTTCTTAAAGCCAAACAATCTTGGACAAGACCTTGGATAACACGTGATATGCACTTGTCGTGCTAATCTTGATATTGCTGGATTCCAATCAACATCCATCAGTTCCAAGAGGTTCGTTCCCGTGGTTTCAGTATTACTTTCTTGTTTCCCGTTTTCTTTTTCAAATTAGTACTTTTTTTCTTAATACTCGCTCGAATATTAAAGATTCTCTTTTGCATTTGTGTCTCATTTGTAGATGTATTTGATATTTCGTTGCATTTCACTGTAATTGCCTTCAAAGCTTCGGCTTTCCTTCATTTACTTTCTGGTAGCTGTGACTTTGAAATTACCACTAAAACTTTTATAATATCCCCAAATGTACTTTAATTAAAATTGTTGTTGCTACTTGTCCCTTCCATGGCGTTTAGGATACTGCGCCATAAGTTATCCACAACGAAATGACCGCCCAACAGATTGGAGAAATGAGTAACTATTTCTTTTATTGATACGACTCAGTGCTACGTGCAGAGGAAGCGCGAGTAAACGTTCATAAATCTGGAGCAGTCTAGACCTGAGTAATGGCTTGCTTTATTGATACGAAATTGAGGGAGGAGATTACTTCAGGAGTAGTTACTCTGATTCTCGAGCAGGACTTCTCAGGATTAGTTACTTATTTTTATTGATATCACCCAATGTTACGCGAAGAGACAGGCTGCGCGTGGGCTTACCTTGTCTTACGTTTGGCAACATTGCTCTTGGTCAAGTGGCCTGTTGCTTATGTCTTTAGGTATTTGCCCTAAAGCTATACAGCGAGCTGTGTGCGTTTTGTTACTCCCTCCCTGTCTCTGTCTGTGTTTGCGAAAATATTATTTGCTTTTCATGCATTGGGATAAGGGGTAAGACACCTTGCATACCTTGGGACAATGGAAAGGAGTAACATATAAAATGATCGAAAACGACAACCGATGTTAATGTAGAGTTCATAGTTTCGAGGTCGCTGAGATGATTAGGCGTAAAGCTATCAGCTATTTTCTGTTAGTGGTTTCTTCATATGCGTCTACCAAGTTAACGAACCTTGACTTATCTGCGTACAGTAGTTGGTTAGTGTGTCCTCGATGGCTATATTTACTTTTTCTATGATCATCCCATACCATACAGTATTTTTTTTGTTTTGAAAAAGCTTGATTTTATCAATTCCTTAAACAACAATGTTTCTTTTTTTCTAACCATGTTTCTTAGTAATATCCTCTTCATTCTAACTAATTTAAATATTTTCAATAATTCAGTGTCTTGACTAAAAAATGTTACAATGATCACGATTTGTATAAGAAGAGGAGCCTTCATTTCTAATCATTGTCATAACAGGAAGGGAAAACTTATAAAAAATTGAAATAACTTAGTAGACGTAGAAAATCGATAGAAATAATGAACATCAACTATTAGTTGACTGTTAGAAGTATAGTAGATATAGTTCTCAACCCAAGTAGAAGATGCACTCTTTGCTTCATGAAAATAATAAACATTTTTGAAAAATAATTACAGAAAAGTAATTTGATGACATTTACTGAGTGAACGTAGGTTACTGGTTAGTGTTGACGCTTCGTAATTGAGAGTCTCCAGGTTCAAATTTCGATACGAGGCATCCTGACTAGTGATTTTGCAGTACCACTAGGCGAATACCGGGATACTTTTAATCCATAAGCTCTGGCAAATTTTCTTGAAATCTTTGTTCTTATGTTGTTAATGTTTCAGTGTGAAATGGCATTTTGCTACATGGAAAATATTTTTAGTAAACAAAACATAGTAGATGAATGGTTTGTGTAAGGGACTCCAACTTGTATGGCTTAGGTTCAAATCCCGATTGTTCGTATTGATTTTTTCTTTTAGCTACCCTCATATGTTCCACTCCAGAAGTTCAATTTTGAATTAAATTTAGTCGCAGCTAGTTTAAACTGAAATTATTTTCAAAACTATTTGCTATTACGTGTTTTTGTTTTACTTGCGATGTTTCAACTTTGATATTAGATATTTGAACCCTAATGTAACGCATTTCCCTACGTCATATCATGATGAATGTATTCACAACAACGATAGTCGGACGCTAATACAGAATTCCATTGTTACTGCAGGGCCGGATCTTCAATCGTGCGAACTACGCGTTCGCAGGAGGCGCCAGGTGAACAGGGAGCCAAATTAGAAAAATGAATTTTGTTTTAAATGTAAATATTTATTTTTAAAAATGTTATGATGAAACATTTTCCTCATATAGCTTCAAATAAATATTGTACAGACTGAGATACAGATAAAATACATCAAAAGGACAATAAAGTCGAATCTTTGCGTGGTTGGCTGTAAAACATCCTTTACAAATGAAATGGACTCGTACATCAATTGATGCCAATGCCACACTCACAAGTGATGCTAGTTTGAGGAATATTTCCACGGCACAGGATATACCTTTTTAAAGAGGGAAAAGGGACATTTTATGAATATGAGATAAAATGAAGGTAAATTTAGCTTTCCAATAGATGTTGTATTAAGCACTATGACCGTAGAGCTAAAGACAGTGGTATTCTTTCCACGATCCCACCATATGCACAAAATACAAATATAACAGACTCTTCATTCCTCCCTCAACAATCCTTCCGACACCTTGCTAGAGAATATCATTGCCAAATATGTTTTTAAAATCCGAAAAGATCAACAAAGGAAAGGAATTCAACCGCAAGTATTGTTTATGGATTGGGTAGCATTATCACAGTAGAAAGAAATGTCTCCAAGGGTGCTCCTCCATCTTGTCTTAAACAGTGTCTTCGCATAGTACTTTGGTTCAATGACCACAGTTATGGGTTGAGAAAGATCACCGTAAATGAAATTCACATTATCAAAGTTGAAGCAAGCATGGGCGCCCAAAAGGGGCCGCGGGGACCGGGCCCCACCTGACTTACGACAAGTATAATGGCTTAAGATTTTCTTAATACAAATAAAAATACCAAACGTAATATACCAACCAGAGAGATGAACCCCCTAAAAAATTCTTCGGGCCCCCATGCAAGCAAGTAGGCTTTTCTTGTCCATTCGCCCAGGGAGTGGAGCGAATACTAAGAAAAGACGGGCGGTACAAATGGATTTTTTAAAAATCATTTCTGAGGGAAATATTAACTTAAGTTCTTAATGGCTCAAATCACTGTCCACTGCTTAATGCTCACTTTCTTAATATCTATTAGTTCATTTGTCATTCGTCAAGATTTTCATTTCTATCCTAAGTCGTTTCGTTTTTGTTTTATTTTTTTTTAATTTATAATGATGGGTGCTTTCACTTTTTAATAGTACATTGTTTTTCATGTAATAATAATGAGCAACGATATAAAACCAAGTGAGCATTTTATCGGAAAAGAAAGCTACAAAACATGAAAGAAGATAAGAGGTAACCGAAGGCTCTAAAAGGTTTTTTTTTTTTGTTCTGGACAAAATCATACAAATGTTGAGGTGGTGAGTTGTCAATACCAGTCACTGTTAACGAAGCATTTGCAGGTCGACATTCTTTTGAAACTGTAAGGTTATTTTACCTGATTGCAGCAATTTAATTGTTGAATTAACATCGAACGATACGGTCATTTCGGTTACGGGTCTGAATTAAATTTCATGTATTTCAAAATATATTTGAATACAATTAGTTTTCACGCGGCATATAAGTATATAACTTGAAAGGATATAATTGAAAGCGATGAAAGGTCATTTGGATGACAAGTAGTTTTTTTTCAGTACTCTCACTTCCAATCACAGCAGCGTATACAATGCTTTTTTTAATTATAACAGTATAACAATAATTATTGATCCATTCACTGGTATTAAATTTAGACGGAGCGATGTTTTAAATTAGTAATAATTCTAATGCAAAGTAGAGTTATGATTATTAGTTACTTGTGTTCAGGGATGCACCGACATAGGTGCTAGGGATGCGCACGAGACGAGTCGAGACAGGATTTTCCAGACAAAATTCGAGTCGAGACACGGTTCTTCCAATAGAGAAATATACATTTTCCGAGTCGAGACATCACTTTTATAGCACATTTTCGAGACGAGACAGCTACACATCTTGTCTCGTGGGCATCCCTAATAGGTGCAGTGTTCCTTTCAGAAAAAATCTTCCGGGGGGGCACACTTAGTATTCAGAGGGCCACTGCTGCTACTCTTTTATTTATTATTATATTACAGACGTATTATTTTGATCTCCTCCCGGGGGAAAGTGGCCCCCTAAAAATATGTGTGGACGAAACACTACACAGGTAGTCTGAGAGTCTGGATCCCCCAATTAGCACAATGTCAGGGGCAGATTCACAAAATTATTTGCATTTGTAGGCTATTCCGAAAAATCTTCGGACCCCAAAGATAAATCTTGGGTGCATCTTTGCTTGTGTTTACATTGTGTTACTGCCTGATTTCGTGCGTCTATGTTGGAAAGAAACATGAAAGAATTGAATTGTTCTATAGGACTAAGGGGCCCTGAAAGGAATTTTTTGAAGGAACCTGATTTTAAAGTTCTGCCACTGGATCGAGGACAAATTAAATATCAATTAAGACAGACACTTTTGTCATTTGTTGTGTATAGAACTCGTTTAACTAAAATTAATAAAGAATTATTTGAAACCAAGTATATCTCAAGAACGATTAAATGGACTAGCTTTTATGGCCATTGAAAATGACATTCTGAATGAAATTGATATGGATGCAATAATAAGAGATTTTGCCAAATTGAAAGCCAGAAAAGTGTCTTTATAACATGAACTTTTCAGTAACAAAGAAAACGAGAAATTAAGCTAATTACCATATTTGTATCACTAGAAAACACTATTTAAATATGCTTTTAATGAAGTGTAAGAGGATATCTCTTTGTCAAAATCAAACCTGTGATAATCTTAGACTTGAAGCTCATGAGTTTTATTCTATTTCGACTTTTATGTTTCAACTGTATTTGTCAAAATACATCTTAGGTATACATTTTACTTGTTTCCTGTGCTTATTTAATAAAAAAATAGGCTATATAAATTATTAAAACTGGAACTTTGGTCATGATTCATCCACAGTTAATTAGGTTTAATTTCGCCATTTTCCTTTAATACTCACAGGAAGACTGAATTATTATATATTGAAGAAATTCGTAATTGTAACAATCATCTGAAGAATTTTTGTCCATTACAGCATTCTATTCTTTTATTATCATTTAGGCGGGGGCGACTAAATATTGTTTATTTACACTTCAAAACGTCTACAACCGATTCTGTTACTGTTTTATAGAGAGAGAGAGAGAGAGTTTTGACTCAGAAAAAGTACAGTTGAACGTACGATGCAACATGGGCTCCTGGAGGGATTTCAAACGAATTTAGTATACGTATACATTACCATCTGAACAATTTAACCCTAAAAATGCTTTCGATCACTGAAATAAATTCCTGCCTACGCTCCTGTAAAGCAGTAAGAATTTTAGGGACTGATCATGGGGTAATGCTTCCCTGGAGCAACGACAGTTCCCCAGAAATCATACCTCTAATAGGTCAGGATGTGACACCAGTATTTGTGTATTACCACTCCTCACTCACAGTGTATTGAAACTTAAATCACAGGAACTGTTCTGAAATCTTCACCGGTTCTCTCCTCTGAAACCTCATGCGAATGGGGCCAACCTTAGTCATATACCACATCTGGAATATTACCGTTTATGTCAGAGATCCCGAAAAATATATATTCGACACAAATAAAGGATGTTTTCGATTTTATTTTATTTATTTATTTTGCCTGTCACCCTCCCACTCTGACCTCTATGCCAACGAAGGCTTAACTTGAACTTAAGCAACATCGACAGCGTCACTATTCATCTGCGACACGAAAACTAATACCATAACGATTTCGATATTAATATTGTTCATATTGAGTACTTTTACATGCCACTTCCCCTCTTATTACGGATGGCTTCAGTGTCTCGCCCCCACAACTATGGAGCAATTTCAACAAACTTACGTATAGCTATAAACCACCATCTGTAAAATAAATGTGCGGGTGATCTTTTTCGGGGAGGAATTCATTAGCTACTTTTCCAATATCAATGTGGTGGCTTTTTTCGCTTTCCATGCTAAAGATTGCCAAAGAGCTCAACTGCATTTGCACCACTGCCCTATGAATACAGATTTTAATGGCATTTACTTTACTGAGTGCTTGCTTAGGTGTTACTCTCGTCACATGAAAAGTGAGATTCTGTTATAAATGAGTAGAGGTCTAAACAAATACGGAAAACTATTAGCAATGACACTACTCGAAATGAGTTTTCGCAATATAATGGAACAGTATTTTATTCGAATGTGAAGGAAATCATTGCATAAATTGACCCTTCCCCTCCTTAGAAGTCTAAGCTACAATACGTATCTAATAATTTTGAATTAGAAATACATGCATCGAGTTTCATATCCTTAACTTTAAGGTCTCCTGAGTTAAGTAAAAGAATAACCTTCCTGCTAACGAAAGAGTAAAGCTTTGGGCTTTAATGGTATCGGGAATGTAATTATTAATTTCAGCAACCCCGAAAACTACTGAATATACACTCATATCTTTCAATTAGGAATTATTAAATTTTCACCCCTCCCATTAAACCTCAATGCCGATAATGCTAAACTTTGATGTGAACGATATAGAAGGTTTCATAATTCATGTACTCAAAAGCTATGGATTTAACATTAATATAGTTTATTTTCGATTATTTTTGCATGTCCCTGTGTCTCCAGAGGCGCCCATTAAGGGAGTAAGAGGGGGCGCTTGCCCCTTCTAGAGGAAATTATATTTTGCAATTTCGAAAACCCAATAAAATTGTTTGAATATTTACCCCAAAATTTGCAACTATATTTCAAATGTCGCTTATATTTGCTCCCTTTGAAAACCACAATATGGGCGCCCTTGTGTCTCTCATGATAGAGCTAGAGATGATACGGGTTTCGATTCCCGGCAGGAGTCCTGTGGTTCGGGTTCCACGTTAAGTCGTAGATGCACATCTTGTAAAGAGTCACAGCTTAAAGACACGCTGAACTCTATATCACCTCATCTCGTGAGATATTCTATTTTTGCATAATTTCTAAACCACTTTTCTTTCTTTAAATCTCCTTCTTCCTCTTAGGACCCGCACAGGTTCAAACCGAAACTTTCTTCACGGTTGGGGGACGCAAGGCTACTGTACCATACGCGTACAACCCTTATGAGACTACGGTAGTGAGTTGCGCAGTTTGAGTAGCACGCACGAATAAACTACGCTTACATTTATTATATATACGGTAATAAATAAAATCTCATATTAGTACTAACTTCGCACACCAAACTTTTAACAATGCGACTTTTTAAATTCTGTTCTTCTTTATTATTATTATTATTATTATTATTATTATTATTATTATTATTATTATTATTATTATTATTATTAATATTAATATTATTGTAAAAGCTATATGAAGCAATTATCTCGGCCAATTTCGTTAATACACATCATTCAGCAACCGGTAGTTGTAGAAATCAGGCTTTTGTAACAGCAATTGTTAGCTCAATCGGTACGAGTTGCTCGGCAGACGCCGTACTGTACACACCGCTGTCTCTGTAGGTGTGCGAGTGGCAGTGTTGAGTGTTTTTTTTTCAACTCACGCCGCATTGTCAAGTGGAGTATTTTCTGCTATCAAGTACTTAGTGTTTGCTATTTGCTAATTTCATTATATAGTCTAGTGCGAAGTACTGTTTTTCATTCTCAGTGAACCATGTCAGTTATTCGAGTGAATACTTTACGTTTATCATTCCAAGATGTAGTAAAGAAGCCTAATACATTAGTGTTACATGAATGGATTCGTAATACTTTCAATTTGCTTCCAGATCAAGTTGTCAGTATTGAGTTCGATTATAGTCGCAAACAGTTATATCTAAAGTTAATATCGCAAGTGATTTGTGAACAAATTCTCTTTCGAGTGAATGGAAAGGTCACTTATTCAGATGAGCTTGGTACATACAATAGTTTACTAGACTCCGCAAGTTCCAATGTGGTGACAGTTCGTTTACATTTGGTACCCATCGAATTAGAAGATCAACATATTACCCGTGTCCTATCTTAGTATGGTGATATCAAATCCATTACAGATGAAATGTATTCTACTGGCCATATCTATGAAGTACGAACTGGTAGAAAGATAATACGCATGTGTATTAAGCGCCCTATACCTTCTTATGTGACTATATGTGGTTTACGATTGTGGTTAACGTATGGAGGCCAAGTTAAAACCTGCGCTATCTGTGACTCCCCGAATCATTTTTTGATGGAATGTGCGAAGCGCCGTCTCCCTCCAGCCGTATCGGCTTCCCTCACCAGTGCTCCAACATCTAGATCACCGCCCATGCCCGGTTCTTTGAACAAAGTGGATACTTTACCGGATGTTCATTCATTTACCAGCTTTCCCGTATTAAGTGAGAAACGTCCTCCGACTTTACAGGAAAACCTTCCATCGCCAACTATGACTTGTGATCCTACTCTTCCAAGTGCACTCACTATAAATGAACCTACTTGTCAACTCGATGTCCCCAAGAGTTTTACCAATGCACCTATCACTAGTACTCCCGCTACTGTCTCCCAGAGAAACCTTGAATCCAATACAACATCTCAGAGTGACTCATCAACCTCCAGTACCATTGTGACAACTTCTCCGGATCTTCCACAACAAACTCCTCCTGCTCCAGCATTTGCAAAATCGGAAGAGGATAAGTTACCTGAAACCGCCGTAAATACTCCGTTGTCAGCGATCACGGATGACTCCCGCCAGGAAATGAGTGTTTCATGTGAGATGGATTCTCCAACTACAGAAGCATCCCAGTTTACCGCTCTACCCGAAAAGAGGCGTAGAAAAGGCCGATCTCAGTCCTCACCTCGTGATAAACCCGATCGAGCCAATAAACATCAGAAAACTAAAAGTGTTCTCCCTGTGAACCATAATTGTGTGTCTGGTTTCACGAGGTCACGAGCAGATCCCCATCAAAGTGAACTAAGCACTAAGGTAAACGATGTTGTTGCCCCTCCAGACAAGTGATCATAGCACCTCCCACTTTAGGATGGGAATATGTGCGACAGATATTACCCGTCTTTGTTGTGTCAAGTGCATTATGCCATTTCTTGGTGCAGTGTTTATTTGGAGTATTTTTCTTCTTTTGTGGCCATTAACTATGTTTGCAACGCGTATAGCCACCATTAATATCAACGGTATTTCTAGTCTTACTAAGCAAAAAGCATTAGCCGATTACATTACCAAATCAGATCTGGACATAATTTTCCTTCAAGAGTGCAATATTGATCATTTCTCCTATCTCTTTAATCACATGTGGGAAATCAATCCTTCCGAAACTGGTTCTGGCACAGCTATTTTATATCGTAAAGATATTTCTTTAACCGACTTTTCTAAATTTCCGTCAGGTCGCATTATTACAGCCAATTATGAAAATATACATTTTTGTAACTTATATTCACCTTCAGGCAATAATAATCGTTCCGAGCGCAACTCTTTCTATCTCACTGACGTTCCCACGGAGTTACATTCTGGTACACGAGATTTGATCTGTGTAGGAGACTACAACGCAGTGTTAGATCCTATAGACTCAAGTTTTGGTTACAATACTTCTCTTACACTGCGTAAATTGGTTCAAGACTTTACGTTAGTTGACGTATGGCGTCATTATAAAGGTAACACCCCAGGGCACACTTTCTTTCGACAAAATGGATCCTCACGTTTAGATAGGATCTATGTCAGTACCACCTTAATTAATTTTGTGCGCTCCATAAACGTTCAACCAGTATGCTTTTCTGATCACTGTGCTGTGGTTTGCACCATTGATTTACCCATCCGTAAGTACTTAAAGTCCTCCTTTGTTTGGTCACTCAATAACAGCATTTTAACTGACGAGGATCTTCAGTTGCTCATTACCATAGATGGAATTATTTAATGCAATTTAAACCTCACAAGAAAAGTTTGTTTTCATGGTGGTTATATCAACTTAAGCCTTCTTTTCAGTCTATCTGTAAACAGCACAGTAAAGACAGATCCTCTCTTCTTAAAGAGCAATATAATTACTACTATAACTTATTATGTGAATATTATAAAGAACTTGCTCAAGGAGTAGACGCTCTTCCTCGTATTAAGGAAATTAAGGCACTCCTACTAACTTTACATCGTAAAAAGAATCAAGGTTTTTTCACGATAGGCAAAACGACAATGCTTCAGCATGAAGTTGCCTCTTTACATACAGTTAGCCGTGAAAGGCGAAGAGGTAAACAAAACCTTATTTCCAAGGTCACCTTTCCTAACGGTGACGTTCACGAGCATGATCGCGTACTCTCAGCTCTGTATGATGCATACCAGAACCTATATTCCCCCGCTCCAACCCAATCCTCTGAACCTTGCTTCGAACATCCGATCGATTCTATCACCCCGGAGGCTCGTAACATCCTCAATGAGCCCTTTACAGAACGCGAAGTTCGCCAAGCTATTTTTGCGGGGAAGTTAAACAAATCTCCGGGACCTGATGGTCTTACACTAGAAGTTTACCGCCAATTTCACGGCATTCTCACGCCTTTTCTCACAGAAATGTATAACGAACTCCGAGTCACACCCACGTGGAGCTCTTCTTTTACGGCTGGCATTATAGTCCTTGTACCTAAACATGCAGGTGCGCATGATTTTGATAATTTTAGACCGATTACCCTCCTTAATGTTGATCAGAAAATTTTGTCACGTTGTCTTGCCTCTCGTTTAGAACCGTTTTTAAATCAGGTCTTACATAAGGATCAGTATGGCTTAAAGCATACCAAACCTATGTACTTAGCATTAAGTAATATACGAGAAGGTATTCATTGGTGTCAGAAAACTAGTTCTCCACAGGCAGCTATATTAGCTCTTGATTTCCATAAGGCATTTGATAGGTTGTCACATGATTATATGTTTACAGTACTTGCAAAATATGGTTTCGGAGACAGTTTTCTTAATTTGATTAAATTTCTTTATATTCAACGATATGTAAAATTAAAAGTTAATGGTGCACTTACAAATCCCATCAATGTACGTCGAGGCATTGCACAAGGCTGCCCCCTCTCTTCCATTCTGTATAGCTTGGTTCTCGTGCCCTTTCTTTTAAAACTGGAACAACACATTCAAGGTATACAGATTGGTGCAACAACCTTAAAATTACAAGCATTCGTCGATGATATACATTGTTTTCTTAACAGTCCACAAGAACTGTCACGTGTTGAAAATCTCATATCGAACTATGAGCGCATTTCAGGTGCTGTTCTGAATAAACAAAAGTCACGCCTGATGTGTATAAATCCGGCTGACCAACACGTGTATTTTTCTACGATTTCTTGTACTGATCGCATCAAAATCTTAGGTGTAACTTGGCAACGTCGCATAGCAGACACTATAGAATACAATTTTCATACCACAACATGTACTTTGGTTGCACTCATTCACCAAAGTAAAGCCCGGCATGTAAGTCTTGCAGGCCGAGTTTACCTGTTAAATGTTTTTATTTTTAGTCGTCTTTGGTTTTTGACACAATTATTTTCCTTGCCGAAGAAATACCTCAGTGTGATACGAAAACACACAGGGCAACTGCTGTGGCATAATCACTGCCTAAGAGTAAGTCACGAGACTGTGTGTTTATCAAAAGGTGCTGGCGGCCTTGGTCTTAAAAATATTCAACTTCAGAGCTACTCGCTGTTACTGAATCGCGTGTGTCAAACATTATGTTTATATTCCGACTCCTTTTCCAGCAAGGCTTTGTGTGTAACATTACGTCATATTGAGCTACAAGCTCCCCTGCATACACAACCATGGGCTAGTATTGTGCCATACCTCAAGGACGTATTTATTGATATTAGCTACTCGCTTATCGCACGGAGTCACCTTGAAGACCTTTCCGTAAAGCAATTATATAATCAATTTCACTCTATCACAGTTTCTGTTCCCCGTATAGCAGAACATTACCCAATGAAAAACTGGACGCAAATCTGGGCGAACATTAATGCACCGATATTGTCCCCTGCCCTGCAATCTCTGTGGTACAGTGTTGTTCATAATATATACCCTACAAACGGGAGACTCTATGAATTGGGTATCCGCAGCCTCTCTTTCTGCGGCACCTGTCATGCTCTCGATACTTTACAACACCGGCTCGATAGTTGTTCAAAGAACGTTACAATTTGGTCTCACTATCAAAAAATTATTGCCCGTATATCCCGAACAACTCCTTCTACTATCACTTGTCCGTCACTAATGTTATTTCCTGATTATCACTTTTATCCCTGTACTAAACATAATGCAATTCTGTGGATCACGTCCCATACTATAGATATTCTTTTATGTAATGATTTTAATGGTAATGTGACTTTGTACATCCACCAACTTTTGTTACTATTGCATTTCCAATTCGTAAACAAAAGTTTGCTAATTTTCTTGCAGCAATTTATTAATGTGTCCATTGTATGTTTGTTTATGCTTTCTGATGTAATTGGCTGCTAAGAGTACAACTTTTGTTTGTTTATTGATCGATCGATAACAGTACAATAAAGTATTTAATTTAAAAAAATCGGTAGAGCGCAGACTCATGGATTCAAGGGTTGCGAGTTCGAATCTAGTCTAGGTCAAAAGATTTTTTCTGATATAATTCTTAAAATGGAAATGTTTCTCTCTTCGCCTTTATCTCATAATTCTGAATAGGGATGTTTGGATGTGAAAGATAAAGTATACTAGAATGTAAGAAAAGAAAGATAAATTACATAATAGCTCTTGCAAATTTTAACTATATTTTCATCTATCTGGAACGTTTCTAAAAAGTTCAGACTTCTAGACCTCCTTTTCGCTCTCTTATGTGTCCTTTAACTAATTTCTACAGTTACTTAGTGAGTCACATATACATATATTACAGATGTTTTATCTCTTTCTCTTCTCTCTACATCATGCCTGGAGATGAATGTTTTGACAATAGGTTACAAACACGATTTTTTTTTAAAATAATACGATCTGCGATATCAGTGATACATATTGTGGTGTTTAAGTTAACATATAAAACAGTAAATAGGAAAACTGAGAATACGAATCTCTTCGTGTACTGATGCTTCAAATCTGTGTCTTTACTCCCTATACCTATGTTAATTCCCTAGTCAAAATAAAAACTCTTCAAAATTAATCAAAAATTCTTATACAAGCATCCCTTCCTTGGAGTACTGCGCGGTCACATACCCGTCACTGCGATGTAAAGGCACTTCTGGCGACGAGGATACCTGTAACAGCACTTGTTCCCCCCCCCCCCACAAACACATCCTGGCTACGCTACGGTACTGGTGTGTCAAGTAAAATATAAATGAAAACAAGAAATAGTTTACATTTTATGTACGACATGATATTTAAAAATGCCATGTAATACTCGTATTCATAATACAAACTTGGCATTGGTTTATGTATTTTATACTGTCATTTCTATAACAGATGTCTCAAACATTTTTGTTTACTTGTTACATAGCTGAATATCACGAAGGTCGTAAATTACTTCATCCAATAGTTATATTACACAATGAGGTAAAGTAATTTTCTCTCAAATATTTAACAAAGAGCTACAAGGAAATCGATTTCTCTGTACACTTTCGTTCTTTATTTGATTATTTAAAAAATATAAAGCCTGCTAAACACAGTGAAGAGAGTCATACAAAACCAATGGTGGATCTAGAAGGTAAAAACTGAGGGACCAGGCAGAACCCAGACCATGATAGGTGTACCATAAGCTTTCAAAAATATATAAATGATAACTTCAATTTACATTCTCACTCAAAAAAAAAAAAAATAAATAAATAAAAACTAAGGATTGCCTAAGCTACCCGGCTCTGGGATAGATCAGCCACTGCGCAAAACACACTTTATGAATCAATGCACTTGTATTTACAATAAGGAATACCAATATCTAAATATTTTTGCCTACATATTTATGCAACCCGCAGCCCTTAAGGTTGGTGTAAAGGGACAAGTTTTGCCAATAGATGTCACTGCAGTCTTCGTATCTCTGTCATGTATTTTTTACCTTTCACGAAAATTTACAATTTCTCGTACAAATTTTGAGCTAGAGGCTTCAAACTTTTGGAGAAGGAATTTTATAACCTATCGAAGGCAACAATCCGTGCCGATTTCTTATTTTGAAGTTTCTTCATTGTTGAAAGAATTATATTGTTAAAGGTTTGGATATCCCTTTCAATAAACAAGCCATTTCAACAATGAAGAAAATTTTAAATAAAAAATCGACACGAATTGTTGCCTTCGATAGGTTATGAAGTTCCTTCTCTAAAAATCTCTAAGTTGAAATTTGTAAGAGAAATCTTGAATTTTCGTGAAAGGTAAAAAAATACATGAGAGAAATACGAAGACTGTAGTGACATCTATCGGCAAAACTTGTCCCTTTAAACTAACCTTAAATATTTTGTGGTTTACAAATTATCGTGACGTAAAAACGTACATTTATGAATGAATGGGATACGAATAGCCGTCGTTAACCTTCAGACATTAACAGATTTACTCCGCTAACGAAAAGGAAATCAAATTTTAGTTTAGTATTCTACTGTTATGCTTTTAGGCTAAAGAAGTCGGAAGATTAATTGAAGTGAATGATTGTAAAACTAAATTTTTGTGCTCTCCCACCGGGAACGAATTCAGCCATGTGCACCAATGGCACACGCGATAGTCCCTATACTAGCGGAAAGTGATGACTTTTATTGAACTTGGCCAATATAATAGCCCAAGCTATCGATTGTAGAAAAGTAGAATTCAAAAATTCAGTTTCGTTATCGTTGGCAGTAGGGAAGACGTACTAAAACTACAACGTTATAGGTTCCACTAGCGTGAGCACATAGCCCAAGCTATCTATTGCAGGAAAACAGAATTCAAAGATTCGGTTTCGTAATCATTTGGAGCAGGTAACAGACGGAGTACTAACATTGCAATGTTAGAAGGCTCACTAGCTTGATCGTATAGCCCAAGCTACCTATTGCAAGAAAGCAAAATTCAAAAAATCGGTGTCATCATTTGGAGTACGTAACAGGCGGACATACTAGCATTGACTAACACTAGCGTGAGCGTAATAAATAACAAGGACAATAGGACAGGGGACCACGCATGTGGTGGATCCACCAGATATGAACCCCTCAAACTTCGTAAGTCAACATATACACGTCCCAAACTTCGTAACTCAACATATGTGTACACGTTCTTAATAAAACTATACTTGTTTAATAGAGAAATTATTAATGTAGCCTAAAGATTTGAGCTTACGTTTTATCGGCGTTCTTTGTTTTCTTATAAAAGAAATCTAGTCCTGTAAATTTTTCTGAGGATTTAGGTGGTAGTACCTAACGCATATTTATCGTATTTTCGGGTGTAGAATAACACCGGTTTAATACTGCATATAGATAGTGTCTTGTAATGTTGAACTCGCTTCCTTCCCCACTCTCTAACAAAAACAAAATCTTTGGGGGGATTTCTTTCAACAAAAATGTCTGGATGCGCGTAGACTGTATATAGAACGCCACCTACAGAACTCATAGTCAAAAGTGAACTAGGAATGGATAGGCCTAGATTGGTTAGTATACATATGTCATATTTTCGTGTGCAGATCTTCACTACCTGAGTTATTGGCCATCCAAACTGGAGTTAGAACTTCGTCAAATTTTAGGGGAGAAAAACTAATTTCTATTAATCTGTAGAATATTTTTTTTTCTGGAAAATAGATGGAACCAAGTCAAATATTAATCTGTGAAACGTTATGTAAACGAGAGTCGCGGTGGCTCAATGGTTGAGTGCTTATCTCTAGCATCTGGGATTCCTAATTCGATCCGAGCTTCCGTCATGTGTGCTTTGAGGGGGAGCCAAACACCGTGTGCGTGTATTTTCTCGAAGTTCTTCCTTTTTCTCCAACTTTTTTCAATCCGTCATTTCGTTCATTACCATCGTCTCCTTTAGCCTCGGAGCATAATCGGGGGACGTTAAACTTGAAAGAAAAATTAAGCAAATGCATCATGTACTTGAATTTTGAGCATTTATCCTTTACGTCTTTATGTAACTCCCAGGTTATAAAGGGTAGGACCTACTGTAAATTTGGGTTCCAAACCACAACTAGGGCATGAACACTGTACCACGCAAATTTTTTCAGTTTAATGTCCGACGATTATGTCCATTAGGCTAAAGGAGACGGATGATTAAGGCAAGTCATTGATAATGGAAGAATTGATGGAATAAAAATGTTGGAGGAAACGGGAGCACCCTGAGAAAACCCACGGGCACCACGCTGTCCACCACACACTACCACGCAAGATCTACCCTCACAGTATATAAATATTCCTCACGGGGGACGCGGTGGCTCAGTGCTAGAGCGTTCACCTCCGGTGCTTGGGGTCCCTGGTTCGATCCCAGCTCGCGCCGTGTGGACTTTGTGGTAGACAACCACCGTGCTCGTGGGTTTTCTCGCGGTTCTCCCGTTTCCTCCCACTTACTTCATTCCACCATTTCACTCATTGCTCATCATCACCGTCTCCTTTAGCCTACACTGAGAAAAAAAAATGTAGGTGGCATACTTAAAAACGTAGGTTACATTCGTAATTCCTGTAGTTTCTGGACTTAACGTACAACCGTATATAGCATCCTGCAGCAAACGTATAGCGGAAAAAGTATGTATTATACGTACTGTCTACATAAGTGCAATGACGTCATTCATGTGACGTCATCTACAGTAACAAGTATATACGGAGGTAATATCTAGCTTTGTGACGTCAGGATCGTATGTAGCATGTGGGTTAATAATGACGACACTCACTGACTATCAGGACGGAGCGTAATTTCAAGAAGTATGCAATATACGTTCTGTACGTGTGTTTCTTGCGTTCAATCCCGAGACAGCATCTATATTGTACTTGTGCCCCGTACGTACGACTAGATACAGTGTACGTATTGTACCTATGTATTATACAGATTTTCCTTATGTCGCACACAGCTTGTCCCGATACAGCATACAGAATATCCGTATGCACCATACAGAGTGCACATATGCAGCTTACAGACTGTCTGCATGCGGCATATAGATTACACGTATGTCGCGTACAGGCTGGCCATATGTAATGTATGGACTGAATGTATGTAGCTTGTAGATTGTCCATATGAAGTATACGGATTTTACCTGTATCGCATACGTATTGCCTTGTTGTAATATATGAATTGGACATATTCAGGATCTAGATTGTACGTATAGTGCACCATTATTGAAGTGCTGCAACATACTGAGAAATGCATGATACATTCTTACTGTAATGTTGCCACATATTGTTTTTCTCTGTATGGAAACAAAAATAGCTTAAAATATGTCTCCTTTGTGCCAATAATAATAAAATTAAAAATACTACACTTTTCAAATTTTAGTTTGGAGCAGTGAAACTGTCCAGAGAAATGTATTTATCTGCAGGGTGTAAGTTTGGACTTCCTGCTAATTCTTTGGAAAGCTACTGCAAAGCCAAGTGTTGAAAAGTGGCACAAGAGTTAATTTTAAAATTATTGGCACAAAGGAGGGTAACCATATGTTAAACTATTTTAGTTTTCATACAGAGTAAATCAATATGTGACAATATTACTGTAAGAATTTATCATACCTTTTGCAATAACTTAGTTGCAGCACTTCAATAATAATGCAAAATTCACAGCCATGTACAATCCTATGTTCAAACTCAAAAAAGACTTACGTACAGTCATTTATTAAGCCGTTATCATCCATTGCTTGTACAGTCACGAAAGAAAATATTCTTCAGTTGACAAAATTTGTTTTCCTAAAAACTCAACAATAAATTAACCTATCAGAGTACCGACTTTGGCAGGTTGTCAAGTTATAACTATTCGAAGAATAACAACAAAAAGATCCAAATTAATTAATTTGTTGCCGACCTATTGGCAAAAGAAAATTTGTCAACTGTCAAATACTTTCTTTTCCGTGTGTACTATATACAGACGACTTTACCTCATTCTTTTCCTTAATAATATCCTCTTCCAAAATGCAGTTGTTACCACAAGAGGCGTGAATAGGATTTTCCAGAAATAACTTCTATGAACATTTTAATTAACAGATAAGTTATTTTTTAAATGAAGCTATAATTAAAAACATGGTGTCAGCTGAAAACGTTTTCCCTCACAAGATGATTCCTAAACAGTACTCCCCATTAAAAATGCAACTTCAAGGAGACAGGGTAGCTACGCCAAAGTTCCCAAGCCGATATCTAATAGTAAGTGTCGAATATGCTTAACCCTTAACATACCAAGCGGGGTACTCTAGGGACCCCAGAGAGTGATATTTGGTGATACTGCCGCAATTATAAGAATCAATTTATTCTCGATTTTTATATGTATCCTGCAACCCTTTGAGATATCAATTACATGATTAGATCAACGATGCGTTTCTTTAAAAAATACAAAAAATAAAAACACACTTCAAAATGTAAAAACTTCATTGTTAAACCTGTGTTTCAGATTTACGAACACACAAGTATGAAATTGTATGAAAAACTGAATAGTGTTCAAATATACATAATATTTGACGTCAACAATGTTCATTTAACTTAAGTATGCTTCTAGACATCCAAAAAATAATAGTTGGAGTAACCATCTGCAATACTATGTTGAGAAATTAAAATAATACTTGGGGTCCCCAGAAGACTCCAGCTTGGTAAACAACTTTGACGACTTAGGCTTGCTACGTTAAGGGTTAAACTTACCGCTGTATTCGCTGTGTGACAACGTGGTGATAGCAGAGCAGAACTGACCCAACATTGACAACCAGAACGACTGTAACACAGCGAGACATCGAGAGGATGTTCTCTTCTGGTATGGTAAGCCATGCGTCTTACGATCCAATGCCACAGCTCATCAACTGTAGCTGGCGGAGTTCACAGGTATGAGAAGCTGTGCAGCCATCGACCAAACATATTTATCCTTCCCTGCTCTACACATTCTGCAAATTTGGACTTTCCTGGATGTATCCTTCTTAGTTCAACATTTTAAGTAACGAGCAGTGTAATAGTCTCATACATTATTTAAAGAAAGAGCGATGATTCTCAGAATTACTCGGAAGTTTCTAGTTTACAATTATATATATATATATATATATATATATATATATATATATATATATATATATAGCTATATAGATAGATAGATGTACAATAATTTAAAACGGTTATATCAAAGTTTGCATTCAGAGCACAAAAAGAAGTATAGCTCTCGGAACATTGATTTTAGCCAGATAATACCACTAGTAAACTCAACCACACTCAGTACCGTTAGTTGCTTGGTATTGTCTATGAGGCAGAGATCATCGTATCTCATTGCGTGTAGATTTTTGTATTTGTTTAACACTAAAAATTGTTTGTCGCTAACCGAACCCAGTAACATATATATACCGACAGGACGTACGTTAGTCACAAGGTTACATGAGTGAAACACTAAATTATTCGATTGACACTTGCGGCCTTGTCAACACTAGAGAAAGGTACAAAGTGATTAAATAAATACGAAACATAGTACATACAAAATATAGCGATGTATGAAGTCTCCTTTTCATACGATTTGGAGAAAGGATACATCTGTAGAGAGCAACATAAATGATTTCTCTGGATAATTTGGATTAGTCCAGAATTCGAACAAAAATAATTTTGAAATTCGTTAAGTCCAACATTTTTTCTTTCTTTCTTCGGATTCTCAATAAAGTTGACTACTGAAAAGCTGAGTTACAGATTTTATGTTAAAACATATTCACTATACCATTGCCTTATTCACAGAACAATACATTAGTTATTAATGTATGACTGAAATAATAGTGCTTCGTGCAGATTTACTTTATCCAATCGGAATTGCACAATGATAAAAAAAAATGTTGCAAGGTATAATGTTCTTATTTACAGAGAAAAAGAGTTGAAAAGACCTTTAACTAACAAACATTTTCTTTAAACAGACATACATTTATTCTAATTTATGGAAGAAAGAAATAATTTGCGGAGCAGTATATTTATTAAGGTTACATATTTGTACAAAAGAATGTAAATACAATCGGGTCTGTCTTCAGAAAGGACGTGCTTTTAGCCACAAATTACACTGCTTCTTTTCGCTGTCTTTCATGCAGAATCCTGGTTTTGTTTTGATACATGAAATACCTGAAACAAAAATCCAAAAATATTTAAAATGTTACATTTTAAAATATTTAACATTTTTTAGATTAAATGGAAAAAATCTGTTCGGTCAGGTATGGACTTTTGGGTTTCTGGTAGAAAAATGATGAATTAAAAAAAAAGTGTTTGTTGATGCTGAACAACTCGAAATGTATTACTATGCAAAAGTAAGTGGGTACCCACTGGCGTTCGAGGTACCATGGGGTACCTAATATGTCTGCATTTTTAGATATGTGGAAATATATGTCTCTAAAATGTAAAGAACTGATATCTGTTTAGTACAGAAAACCGCAACTCGGTAAGCCTTATGGATACCGAGGTATGGGAAAATAAAGGACAACACCATAGAAGTGTGAGTTTTGCGTACTAGATTGTGCAGTTTCGAAAACGTAATTACTGAGGGCTATCAACAACCTCAAAAGTAGTTTCAATTCAATACACTACACACACGTCCTTATGGGGGTTTTCGGGTACTATGGCATTCGCAGACCTCCCATTTCTAAACATTCTAAAATATATCTTAATAAACTTATAAAGAACGTTACAGGTGTGTGTTTACCGAAACCGCAAGTCGGTATGTTTAACAGTTACCGAAATATGGTGAAATAAATAGGAACACCATAGGTATGTGGGGCTTCCATACTTGACAGTAGTTTAGAAAATTAATGAAAATATGACTAATGGCTATCAAGATATTGTCAAATAAAGGGAGGACCCACACAGTTATGGGGTTTTCGTGTTAGGTGGTGAAATTTCCGAAATCGATCATGAAATCTGAATAAGCACCAGTAGCAATTTCATCCTAAAGTAACTGGGTATTTCCATGGGGTTTTAGAACATCATGGGTCTAAAAAGATTAAGTTTTAAAAGCTTTGGAAAATATAATTTGACATTTGTAAAGAGTATTAGAAAAGAGAATAGAGTTACCCAAAACTTCCAGCCAGTACATCTTACAGCTAGAGAGACACCGTGAAATAAAAGAGTATTAGATCTTGAAATTTCATAAAACAACTTTTGATCTTAATAAAAGTTAAATAAGATGGTACTTATATGGGTTAAGTGAGTACCTCACACTCGTCAGGGCAATTCCGATCGAAAGATTAATTCAGCTCGAAGTTTTCTTCGGGTAAATCCAAGCGTGATAATTCCTAGCGTACAAAAAGAATGAAAATTCTTTGTCAATATCTAATATAGCAACCGAGATATAAGTAATTATGTATTTTACGAGGTCGTAAAAATGGAGACCCACATGGATTTGTACTGTTGAGTCTTTGCTGTAAGAAGAAGAAATTTCAGAAAACTACCGTATACACCTTAATAGACAATTAAATGGGTGGAGGCACGGTGGCTTAGTGGTAGAGTGCGTACCTTTGGTGTATTGGGTCCCTGGTTTGATCCGTGTCCAAGTCAGTTTGTAGTCGACATTGTATTCGTGGGTATTCTCGGTGTACTCCTTTCCTCCCACCTTTACACTCCATCAATTCTATCATCAACATTCACTTGCCTTAATTTCATTTTAAAATTAAATGGGCAGTTAAGTGTGATCGTATCTCCGTGGATTAAGAGAATACTCCAGTGTAGTTTCTGCAAAACATACTAGGTACACACCCCACCACTAAGTTACTGTGTCCTCACTGATTTAATTGCATATTAAGGTATATACAGTAGGTTTTTGAATTTCTTTCTTATAGCAAAGACCCAGAAGTACAAATCCTTAAAGATCTCTATTTTTACGTCATAAAATAAATGACTCGTTATATTTTGGTTACTATATTAGATATTCACAGGGAATTTTCACTCTTTTACACAGCTCGATGAACCTTTGGAACTGCCTGAAGAAAACCTAGAACTAATCTTTCCATCGAAATTGTACTGAGGTACTTACTTAACCCATAGAAATACCATCTTATTTTAATTTTGTTGGGACCAATAATTTTTCCGAAGTTTCAACATCTCATACTCTTTTATTTCACGGTGTTTCTCTATATGTTAGATGTACTAGCTGCAAGTTTTAGGTAAATACATATTTCTAATACTCTTTACAAATGTCAAGTTATATTTTCAAAAGCTTTTAAAATTTAATCTTGGTAGACTGTAAGATGTTCTAACACCCCATGGAAATATCTAATTACTTGAAGATGGAATTGCTACTGGTGTTTATTAACTTTCCATGACCGGTTTCGGAAATTTTATCATCTAATACGAAAATCCCATACCTGTATTGGTCCTCTCTTTATTTGACAATATCTTGATAGCCGTTAGTCATATTTGAATTCATTTTCCAAATTGTACCTTCAAGTATGCAAGCCCCACATACATATCGTGTCGCTCTTTATTTTCCCATGTCTCGGTATCCGTAAGGCTTACCGAGTTGCAGTTTTCGGTAAACAAATATCAGTTCTTTACATTTTAGACACATGTATTTCCATATATCTAAAATGCAGAAATTAGGTACCGCATAGTACCCCTCTACCCCATTGGGGTACCCACTTACTTTTGCATACCAGGGTAAAAACACCAGTGGTCGTTACTTTAAGGTTGAAAACATACTCTTTTGTCTCTTCTGTGAGCACCGTGAATCGGTCGGAGCTGTACCATAGTTGGAAAGAGACACTGATCCTTCCTATATATGACCATGTAGTCAGAATTCAAAATCGAATAGCCGTTGAAGGAAAAACAATATTTTAAAATCCCTTGTATTGCACCGGTAGTAGTCATCTCAAAATCGAAATGTTCCAGTGGTAGTTAGGGTTTTGTACCAGTGTTCGTCACTCAAATAACTTGACATAATTTATTCAGAAACGCACTGTTTATCAGTTTAAAATTAAGAATAGAGTATAAAGTACTAATCTTAATAACTGTGCATCACTTTTGGTACTCAAGAAAGAAAATAAAAAAGTTTTTACATACTTTTTAAAGCAATTTCAGTAAGAAAAATGTTAACTGAATTCAAAAGTTAACTGTATATTATTTTAACGTTAAGAGTACAATATTAATTACTATGTTTAATAACTATAGTGACTTTAAGCACTCAAGAATGAAAATAAACATGTTTGTACATACATTTTTAATACAATTTGAGAAACAAAATAAGTTAACCGAATTCAAAACTTAATTATATATCACCTTAAGATTAAGAATGGACAATAAAATACTGAGGTTCATAATAATGCATTAGTGAAGAATGAAAACAAAAATGTTTTTAACTACCTATATTGTATTTACATGTTGTTATTTCTCATTAACATGCTTTTTGATAACGCACGATATGGGCTAGGGGTACGCACGAGAAATGATTTGAGACTGTCACCTCTCGCAAAGGTGTCGCGAAAGTTGTCTCGTCTCGAAAACTGTATCTGTTTCTATTGGAAGAGCTATGTCTCGTCTCGAATTTCGTAACAAAAATTCGTTACACATGCAGTTTTGTGTAAAAAGTGAAATGTATAAATACAGGAGAGAAAACATTGCAGACAAACATTATGTTAGTATATTGAACATACTTTTTTGTATGTGGTGCAAAATATCTTCATCTATGGGGTTACTTTGCACCAAAGTTTATATGAAATGAAATCTTTGAGTTTTACGTTCCACGATTTTGCCGGGTATGCTAAAGGAGACTATAATCATGAGAATGAATGAAATGGTAGAAGGAAAACTGTGAGAGAAAACGGGAAAACCCCGAGAAAACCACACACAGTGTTTGTCCAACACAAAGCCCATTTGGCACGTGCTGGGATCGATCCAGGAACTCCACGCAGGAGAGGTGAACGCTCCATCACTGAGCTACCACGTCCTCAAAAACACAACCTCAGAATATACTTCATATAGAGTAGAAATGAAATGAAATCTTTGAGTTTTACGTCCCACGATTATGCCGGTTAGGCTAAAGGAGACGGTGATGATGAGTAATGAATGAAATGGTGGAATGAAGAAAGTGGGAGGAAACGGGACAACCCCGAGAAAACCCACGCACACGGTGTTTGTCCACCACAAAGTTCACTTGGCGGGGATTGGGATCGAACCCAGGACCCCAAGCACCAGAGGTGAACGCTCCACCACTGAGCTACCGCGACCCCTCATATAGAGTAGAAGTAACAAGATGTAAAAAAAAAAAAAAAAAAAAAAAAAAAAATTGGCCCGTCTGGAGGACATGTAAGCTAAACACCAATACAATTGTTACAGATTTATTTACTTGCACTGTTTAGGCTGAACATCGCAACACCAATATCATTATGTCACATCCTTTCAAAAGTATGCTAACTGCAACGTAGACCTGCTTTGCTTCGTAATGTCCAAATAGTTGATTACTGTGCTCGAAAGCAGGCAAGTAGCATACAAATTTATGATGTTGAAGTCGTTATTTTTCACAGCTATGGAGAAAAGACATGAAAACGAAAAATAAAAATAAATCTTTGTTTTACTTCCTACGGTTATGCTATGTATGCTGACAGTCACAAATGAGTATTGAAAATTGATGATCTTGGAATACGATTTGGTGGAATAATGAGGGGGGGGGGGGAAATAGACATTGATTAAATATAAAATTGAAAAGAAATAAGGGCCTGACGCTCAAATATTTATCTATCTGGCAGCCATCTTGATCCCTCTAAAATATCATGAAGTACTTGATTGATTCTAAACCCAATAATAGTAATAGTAATTATAACAATAAACACAGAATATACCTAGATATAATTTACGCACCTTGAAGTGTAGAAATTAATGATTGCAATCCTCAGCATTCCAATAGTTCTTTGGTTTCTCCAAATGAAGATTCGGACATCGGTTTTCTTCTCAAGCAATAATGGGGTACAATAATAAGTTGCAGTCCAAAGCCAAGTCACTAAGTTAAGCATGAATATAAAAGATTTTGTGTTAAATATTTCAATGTAAATTTCATGAAATAGAATTCATTAGTTAGTTACATACAAACTCTTACGCATGTAAGTCAGAATCTACTTGTAATAACTTGTAAATTTAAACAAACTAAATTATACTACAGTTATAGGGACATCAAACATATATTCCATAAGATATATAGGGTGTCTCAAAAGTCCCCTGACATTAAGTAACTCGATTATTATCAGAGTTACAACAAAATGTAATTGGGAAACCGTCTCCAAATATGATGTTTCCAATGTAAGTTGAAGGAATTTTCAAAATCGGATGAGCCGTTTGGCTGTACACTCTTTATGCGTCCAATGTTAAATGAAAATGCAACGTTGCCATTTACCTGGACCCACAACATAAGTGAATGAAGTTACTGATTTTTACGCTAACATGTCGATGGCTAGCCCCCATTTCAAACAGTAACTTCATTCACATATGTTGTGGGTCCAGGTAAATGGTAACATTGCATTTTCATTCCACATTGGGCGCATAAAGAGTACAGCCCAAACGGCTCCTCCGATTTAAAAAGTGTTCACTTTAGAATGAAAACAACATATTTAGAAATGGTTTTTCCTCTTACGTTTTGTTGTAACGTCAGAGGACTTTCGAAACACCCTGTATACATCATACGAAGTTCCTTTCTAAATTCTACACGGGTGTAGTTTAATTGAATGTGAGATGGGTGATACACATTAGGCCGTTTGGAAATACTCTCACAGACGGCCGCCATTTTGGATTAAATTTGTTTGTTATAAACTGGTGGGTAATGTGATATATATATGGCCACAGGCTAGAATTTTCTCAGTATGTCAAATATGCAATCAGATTCCATGGAGCTTAATTTGGTGAAAAGTTATTGCCAATTGAACGTTGTATTTACCTCTTTCTTCTAGATGTAGAACCATACCGTTAGCACGTGAGGAATGCATCGAAATATTCAAACTGTGGAGCGGGAGGAGTGCCTGTACAGTGGTTACCGATTGCAAACAGAATCATCCACAATGTGACTGTGTTACATGTTGCAGTGTCACAGTAATTAACTAAATTTGAGGAGACGGGCACATTCGTGAACATACGTCGTAGCGGACGATCGTAGAGAGCTACAGATGAAGCAACGCCTACGGCAGTGCTGACTTCTTTCTGGATGTGGCCCCAGAGGAGCACACGTCATTTATTAATGCAATGTGGGTTGAGTCATAGGGTCTGCGCGTGTATAAGTGCATCCGTACAAGGTGCAAATGAAGCAACATCTCCACGAGAACGATGTTGATCGCCAAGTGCAGTGAGTAATTATGGTTAACATTTTTATGCAAATACTCTTTTCAGATGAAGCTGACCTCTACGTAAATGGGAAGGTTAATAGGCAGAACATGCACAATTGGTCACCTGACAACCCCGCGTGCAAGACCCCTCCAACATGACCAGCGCAAAGAAAATTAATTATGTTGTTGGCAGACAAATGAGGAATACGTCTAATCAGTCACTTTTTCATTCCATAAAATTAACTGCGGAATAATACCTCACGCTCGTACAGGGATAGATATTGCGAGCTGCGATGCCCGAGGATGGTACATTCTCGCAGTTTTTTCAACACCATGGCGCTTTCTTCATTATGGATTCGTATTGCGTCACTACTTGAACAATTTTCTAGAACATGGGTTGATCGACGAGAGGCAGTTGAATGGCTGCTCGATCACCGGACCTAACGCTGTTCAATTTCTAGCTAAGTGGAAAAGTTAAGGCTATGGTTTGTGCAGTAAATATTCATAATTTTTATCATCTAGAACAAAGTATCGCCATCGTCTGTGCACAAATTTGACCCTATATCCTACTTTGTGTCCACAGCAATTGGAAGAAGCTTCTGCAAATGTTTATTGCTCAGTAGGAACATGTAGAACATATACTATAACCAGGGGTAAAAGTGGACCTGAAAAGGTGGGGGGACGGTAGGTAGCGGCATCACTCCACGCCGTTCCTCCTGCCTATCTCTGCCCATTGTACCATTTTAGGATCTGGGGGACGTCCTACATATTTTTCGAGGTGGGGAACTGCGTCCCCCGCGTTCCCCCTCGCTTTTACCCCTGACTATAACAGGGAAATGTGTTCGAAGTGGGAAAAATCAGAGGCGGTGTGTTTTATTACGATTTTGACTCGACATATCGGCTATCTAAATGTTCAAATGCAGTGAGGTGTGAAGCCTACAAGATTGCATTTCTATTTACATAATGTCTGAAAACCACTGGAAAGCTTCTTTTAGTTACGGAGAAAAAACGGAGAGACTGATCCATCCATCGTGAACAACTTTCTGGAAAAAAATAAATAAAAATAGCCCTTACCTTGTATCAGAGAATTATACACGAAAGTGCTCAAAAACCGACTTTCAATATTAACAATTTCCAGCGGGAAAACTCCTGGACCACACACTCGAATGAGGGGTATTTCAAACTCCCGTAAGATCTGCCCCCACAGCAATCCCCTAAATCCGCCCATGCTCAAAATACGACGCTTATAAGAATTCAGACAAGACGACACATACATACATACGAAAGAAACAATTCAATACGGCACATCAAAATATAAACTAGATGAACTTCTTTGAAAACACCTCATTTTACAAACAAAAGGTAGAAAAAGGTAAAAATGTCAGTATTGTCAACTTAGAATCTACATAAGAAATAAAATCTTTTTATGTGCAAAGCTATTCGTCAATACGTATAAAAAAGGGATTTATTAATGGTATTTAGCATTTATTCTTCCGTGAAGGTTTATCTTGATCACTAAAAAACCAGAAACGGTATGTCTCTATCACTGGGGAAAAAAAAAAGAAGGGTATGACATACCACTACATATAGTCTCACTTGGTTCACTGCCAATAACATTTCACCAGAATAAGTTACATGATATCTGATTGCATATTTGACATCCTCAGAACATTTTAGTGCATGGCCATGTATCACACTACCCACTTATCGTCCGTATTACAATTTCGAATCTAAGATGGCGACCGTCCGCGTGATGTAATCCGAAAGTATCCCTCTGGGCCTAATGTGTATCTCTTATCTCGCAATCAATGTAACTACATCCCTGTAGTTTTCAGAAAGGATGACAAGGGACTTCTGATGCATCCTGTATATAATAGTTGTATCAATAATGACGGGTATACCGGCTAGGCTAAAGGAGACGCTGATGATGATATAATGAATGAAATGGTGGAATGAAGAAAGTGGGAGGAAACGGGAGAACCCCGAGAAAACCCACTCACACGGTGTTTGTCCACCACAAAGTTTACTTGGCGCGAGCTGGGATCAAACCAAAGACCCCAAACACCAGAGGTGAACGCTCTACCACTGAGCCATCGAGGCCCGACAGGAATATTTGTTGAAGTCTACTGTCTTCTTCAGTACCAAGGTTACACAAAAATGAGCCTATGGTTTTGATGGAATTCGAACCAACATTATATGTATACTCTCTCAGCGAGAATCAAAGCTGGCACCAAGTTTACATATGCGCGCGCATTGTATTTTACTTATATAGCTCACAGAGCTATGGGCGAGCAAGCAAGGCACGTGCCCCGGGCGTGTGGTTGGAGGGGCTACTAAAAGAGAGGTTATATATTAGTACTTTTCCATTTTGGTGTTTAATACTTTTCATCAGAGTGCGAAATCATGAAATCAAAGTGGGGGAGACTGAAGGACTGAAGAGAGCGAGAGAGAGGGGAAAAAAAGCTGCGCAGTCTTACACTTCAAAGAATTGTAGTGAAATGAGATCAGAATTCAAGATGACATTCGGATGCTTGGCACGAAGAAAAACATTGCAAGCAATTTTGAAAAAAAAAAAAAAAAGAAAGAAAAAACTTAAATAATGTGATATATTTTGTAGGCTTTGGATATGTATGTTTTAGTTGGCATCAACAATTATTGGTGTGTTTTGTCACAATTGACAGTTTAGCGAGAGACTAGGCTAACTGACAATTTTAACTTTCTGAAAGAAAAGGAAACAAATGAAAACAGCACGTTTCAAAGGATACGACTGATATTCATAGTTTGGTTTAGTATACAACAGGGGTGGATCCAGGATGGACTACTGGGGGGCGGTGGGTTGTAATGCCACTACTTACAAGATAGAGCTACTTTTAAGAGATTCAACTCTGGGTGGGTTTTATTTTATATTAAAATACACAAAGTTTCCTCTTCTTGGGGGAGATAGACCCTCCCTGGATCCGCCCCTGTCTCAGGACAAGCCACACAGACAAGTGGTTGAGGCAAAGGTCAATTAATGACATTAGTATGCTGTTCCGTCAAAATCTCAATCTTGACCTGGATGTAAGTTAGCCTGGTCTCTCACTGAACCCCTCAATTGAATGTTTAATATGTAAATTAGGCACTTCTACATCACAAACAGTAAATATAACCTACCTTATTCTACGTTTTTAAATGCATTTCTACAACTGATTGTAACTTTAAAGGTTCTCGTGAAGATTAGCTGGCGGAGGTTACCTAACATAGCCATGAGTTATCAAATTAACAGTTGTGCTTCGTGGGTGATGATAATGATCCTGAGGTTAGATGTTAAATTGGACTCGAGAGCGGAACAAGGGCTGATCTTATTCGTGTCTCAGACGGGGGGCATGGAATGGAACGAATATGAAAATAAGGTTGCTGTAATAGTTTTTCATAGGGTTTGTAAGATTTTCGAAACACTTGGCATTTTTTTTTTATCAAGACTTGACATTTTTTTAAGATAAAAATCAAGACTTGGCAATTTCAAGTTTCATCCCCCTCCCAATCTTGTAATGTTCGCTACGCCGCTGTAAGCAATGCATATTTTCGACAATATTCGTTGTTCATCTGTTTCCGCTGGGTTCCAACGTGGTGAGCTGCATATGGGACTTTTAATAGTGTTATTATAATGAGAAAGAATTGTAAATTATGTTGATGTTCCTAAAAGAGGGAAATTGAAAGAGAAATTAAATTAAAAATAAATAAGGGAGAGAAAAGTAATTACTTGAAAATAAAAATAAAGTCTTTGAGTTTAATGTCCCACTATTATGCTGTTAGGCTAAGGGAGTCGGTGATTAAAGCAAGTTAATGATTATGGAATATTTGGTGAAATGAGAAAGTGGGAGGAAACCAAGTCCCCGAGAAAACCTACGAGCACGTATATGAAAATGAAGTAAAACATACACTGGACTATGCTTTCTTTGTCTAGCAGAGTCATAGTTTGGAATCGAAAATGTGTTTTGAATCCTTGTATTTAGAGATTAAGAGTGTAAGTAACGAAATCACTTAATACATCCATTAAGATTTCGGAAAGCGAAATCTAAATTTAGGTAAGCTAACTCCATGTACTAACTGCTTGCATCCGCTTCGTACATTGTTCGAAGGGTCACGAAGCAAATCACCTCATTTAGTCTACACATACCTAGTACTAGCGTTAATTACCTGCTTCGTTGGGTGAAAATAAGAAAACCAGTAATACATGTATGTTACGTTAGTCAGTCACTTTTTTTACTATTACGAAACGCTCTCTCATATCGGTTATTTTCGATCATTTGTAAGATCCGTCTCCCCTCTTTCCCTCCCCAAGTTGCTTGGCTGAATTTTGATTTAAATAGTATCGGAAGTGTCACTGTCCATTTCTGCGCCCCCGAAAACAATGGATTTAGATTAGGATCAGTTCACTTAACTTAGTAAGCCTACAGCTTTGGCGCGGCTCGACTTGTTGGAAAGCAATCCAAAATCTAAACAAATATATCGATGTCATTGGGGTTTACTAAAGTGTGTCGTAAGTCAAGAAGATTGAGAATCACTGCCTCGATTATTCACTTCAATTAATCATCAAACTCCTTTAACCTGAAGTATATAATCGTGGAATGTTCAATTAAAATTATAATTTTATGGCATCTAGAAAATGCACATATCGTACATTACGTTACATTACCATTCAATCGCAATAGGTTATTACAGACATGTGGTTGGCTTGAAGCTTAGCGTCCTATTCAGCGCCAAGACTGTGTACTACCTACACCTACAGCATAATATGGAATCCTACTCGCATGATCTTCGATCAAGATTTGAATCAACGGGAGGATGAAGATTTTCCCTCTCGTCAAGTAATTTCCCCAACTCGCCAAAGAATTTCTCCCTTGCCGGGAAAATATGTTCCCTCATTTCATATTTTACATATTATATACTATATATTATATCTTGCATCACTGAGAAATAAAAGGCTTGGATTGTATATCTGAAAAGTCGCCCCCTCCCCGCAGGCACGTAGCCACGATTTCGCAATACGGGAGGTCTGTGACGAAATACTGTGGTTATCACACCAGGGGTTCGATCAATCTAAACTATTTTACTGACAACATATCCATATTGATTTGTTAGGACAATAAAATGAGGATATGTTAGTAAGTATTTTAATTAAAGAATTATGAAGAAATCTTGCGTAAAAGAATAGAAAAAAGTATTGACAAAGACATAGTCTTCCAAGGTCATTCGAACTCGGTTCTTCTCGTCTTCTTTCTATTTCTCTTATCTTAGTTCAATGCCGTCAAGGATAGCAACGAGATCTCTTTCTGGAGTAAAGACATCCTATAAAATGGATTAGTGTTGCCGCGAAATTCAAAATGGTTCATATTATTGGTAATTCTGGGCATTGCTTAAGTTCTGACAGGCTATCTGAAAGAACCGGTTTATCGATCGTCATTTGTAGTCCATAGGGTTACTGGCGCAAGTCCCGGGGGGATGAGGACATGTCCCATCCAATCTTAGAACTGGGGGGGGGGACTTTCCCCTCAATAATCCGATTTGAAATGCGTTTTTTGGAGAGAAATGTGATGATTTGTGTCCGATTGCCACAAAGGAAAGTAAGATGAAATTGATGTCCCCACCCCAGAATAAGCCTTAAATCTGCCCACCTCACAATTTTGAAGACAACTCTGCTCCCCTGATCCTCCGCAGCATTGTTTTTCAACTTCATAATTTGAACATCCTTAAAAAAATTATGAGAACTGTCTTACCCGTCCCTCCCAATGTTGAAGACAGATTTGCGCCGCTGCATACGGTTAACATGGAGCTAGATGGCATTCGGAATGTTCCGTTATAATAATATCCAATTTCAACTTGATCCGCCCCCCCCCCTCCCGTTTCCTCCACACAAAGCTCCTCGTAAGAAAGAGTAACCAAAACGCTTATTGTAGCTTTATATTTTTGAGGCTGATTCATCTGTTTCTTTCTGTTTCATCTTTCCTTAATATTTTTCATTTCTGGATCCGAAGGGGGGGGGTCTGGACCCACCCCTTGGCTACGTGCCTGCTTCCCGTAAA
Source organism: Thermobia domestica (assembly GCF_964235325.1). Taxonomy (NCBI): domain Eukaryota; kingdom Metazoa; phylum Arthropoda; class Insecta; order Zygentoma; family Lepismatidae; genus Thermobia; species Thermobia domestica. The sequence continues at coordinate 242,531,948 of NC_137456.1, read as the reverse complement.
AAGCTTCATTCGAACCCTGAATCAAACAACTCCATCTGTAAAGCAGTGCTGAGTTGATTTTAATATCCTTTTCTGCAACGAGGCTGTATGAGACGTGGACTTATTGATTAACATGGACTCCGAACCACTCCCGCCGGGAATCGAACGCGGGTTTCCCACACCAAAGGCGCGTACGCTAACCGCTTAGCCATGAAGGAGCTCATATCTATAGCAGTGTAAGCAACAACAACAACAACAACAAAAAGAAACACACATACATACTAGAACAACAACAACAACAACAAAAAGAAACACACATACATATTAGAAGTTTGCGCAATTGGGGATCAAAACATTCTCAATGAAGTATGAGAAATAGTAAACGTCAAAGTGGGCTTCTGCTTATTCTTTACTTCGTTAATACTTAATTCCTTCTAGAAATAGTGAAACAATACTATGAAGACACAGTACTTAAACATAATCGAAAGAATAAGACAAGGAAACAGAGTAATTTCCGACTAATTAAACTAGTCATATATACTATACCTAACTGTTACATTGTATTTCTTACCATATTACGAAAGCGATATAACTTTTTTACCAGCCATAGAAGCTGGACGCAATCCAATACTGCAATTTAGACGCTGTAACGAAAGCTGCAAGTCAAACGCCTGACACTCAACTGTGTAATAGCTGTTTCAAGCGGCCTACAACTTATGACCTTGAAACTATGTGCTAGTAACCAAATTAATGCCAAGGTACGATACAAACACCCCAACTTGCCACAATGACGTCAACACAAGGAAAAAAAGAAAAACATCTAATTTTTGGTTCGAAAATTATGAAACAATAATAATAATAATGTAATTCTCAGGAACTCAAACATTAGTTAACTAGAGAACATAACAAGCAAAACAAAACAAAACAAAACAAAACAAAAAGAATCTTAAACGTGAGCTCTCCCTGACTGCTGTTTTTAAATTTCAGTGAGGCTGTAAAATATGTTTTGTTTTATTGTTAAAAAACAAAAAGAAAAAGAAAAATAAAGAAAGAAAGGAAATAAATTTTGTTGCAAATATCCTAGTAAAAATAGGTTTCCTAGACACAAGTGGCTCCGCGTAGCGTAGTTGCTAACGCTCTCGCCTTCGGTACGAGCGGACCCAGGTTCGATTCCGGTAGGGGCACTCGGTCGAAAAAGTATCAAAAGCTTTTAAGTCCAGACATCCTGAATGAGGCTTTCTTGGGTTTTCCTCATTTCATACCAGGCAAATGCCGGGTAGTACCCAACATATAGGTCCCAGGCCGTTTGCTTCCTTCCCTTTCCCCGGATAGTGTGCTCACCGAGGGACGTCATAACTCACATGTGACGGGCTAACAAGGTCATTGATGCCGAAAGCCCAGAAATCTAAATCCTAAATCTTCACTACACAAGAAAATGTTCGCGCTGAAAACGGTTTCTTAGCAATTATGTTAAGCAGTCCTGTAGTAAATCTCCATCAAGTAATAAACCGTCACATATAAAAAGGAAAGAATAAACACATAACATTCATTTTGCGTACCTTGAAATGTAAAAAGTTACAGAACATTAATATTCAAAGATTTCTCAAAATTCAGATTAACCCATTTCTTTCTCCTCAACCATTAACGAGTTACAATAGTAAGAATTGTGGTCATAAATCACATTACTTGTTTAGTACTATATTAAAGCAAGTTATACTAAAGGAATATATAATTAATGGAATATTTAACTAAAGTGATAATTTACTATTGCACTTACCCAGGCTTTTCTTTCCTTCCGCTATTCTTTTCCGTTTGTAAACAACCTCGTTTATAAACCAGCTCGCAAGCATACGACAGTTGTTTCATGACGTCATCTATGGTGCAAGAAAGAGGTGTCTATAGGCGGTCAGGACTTCACACACAGATGGACGTATATAACATATAGCTGAAGTATTTAACATACGTATACGTATATAAAATACGGAAGATTGTTAGATATCAGACATCCTGCAGCGACATGATATAACATCCAAGCGCGTTAAAGGCAGTAGCTGTGTAGCATATGGATAAAGTACGCTCCGTACAGATTTCCTTAGTAAACATAACGAATCCTTGTATTTGTACAATATACCGCTGTCCGGATAATGGATTTTTCTCAGTGTAACCGGCATAACCGTGGGACGTTAAACTTAAAGATTTCATTTCATTTCATTTCAAACATTCCTCACCACACCATCTCGCCTGCATGAAAACTGGGTTTCACGACCACACCTCAGATCTCGGCTACACAGTATGTGCTAATAATGAAGGTTTGTTAAAATCAACGATGGAGAAATATTTGTCGTTAACGAAAATCTCATTAATATTATTGAGTGTATATTTTTATAAAGTTTGTTCCAGACGAAAACCATATTTCTCGAAACAAATCACCCCCCCCCCCCCGTAACGATTGACATACTGTTTGCTGAAATCTTTAGTTTAAACTTTACATTTCTTGAGGTCTATGCGGTTGAACACAGGAAAACCTGTTCAAAGTTTGACCTCACCTTTTTACATAAGAACAACTTACTCTTTGGTTAATTTACAATTAATGTTTTGTGGACTAGTTAACGAGAAATGCATGTACTTACTTAAACAAATCGAGAAAGACAATCTGGCATTGGAATACAAATACCAAGTATAAAGGTAACCATAGCTGCCAAAACCATTACTTATGAAACTTCCTATGATTTGGTGGTGTACTGAAGTTGTTGTGGTTGCGAACCCCACCATTTACAGAAGTTGCTCATATGAACAGGTATGAATGCTTAATAACACTGTGAAATGTGAATTTCATTTATGCAGAGGCAGTTCATCGCATTATTTCTCTGTGGCAGTTTTAAATTGATGAGTTCATTTATCTATATTGCTCAATATAAGTAGTTATTTTCTTTATTATAAAACTCTTACAAGGAGTGATCAAAAAGTAAGAATACAAAGCCTGTAGTGAAACGTGTATGTATTATTTCAGACAATCAATACAGCCAACAGATAGTACATGTATTAGGTTAATTTTTGACGTAGTCTTCATATTCGTTGAGGTACTTATCACATTATGGGATGAGTTTGAAGATTCCTCTCTGGTAAAAATCCTGTCCTTGTGTGTTCAGCCACGTTATCAGGAAGTGTTTGATCTCCTTGTCTGAAGCTTAGCAAACCTCTGAGTTTCTTCTTCAAGTGCGTTAACAGTTGAAAGTCACTTGAAGCGAGGTCTGGGCTGTAGGGAGAGTGGTCGATGATGTTGATGCTGTGGTGGGTCGGCCACTGCGTTTCTCGTCAGTGACGTTTTCTCTACCAGCCGCAAACTTTCGACACCATTCTGCGACATGTTGCCGAGACATTACAATCTCCCCGTAAACATCTACCAATCTGCCGGTGAATTTCAGCTGCGGTTCCAAGTTAAGCCCGCAGAAATTGAATAACTGAGCGGACTTCTTCGCAAGACCAGTTTTCCAAAGGACTTGCAATTTGCTTTTACCTACAACTAGCGCCGTAGGTGGCGACTGCCTGAAACTCTGCACAGTTGCCAACTCCACGTATTAAAATTAGTGCACACTCTTCATTCTTCTATAACAAACGAAACTCCAGAAATATCAGCATTGTAGCCTTATTTTCTGGTCCTCCCTCGTGTTAGTATAAAATTTACTTGATAAGAAATAGAAAAATATTAATGATATATTATAAATAGTTAGTATTTGATTGCTAATGTTAAAACTGTGCGTCGAAATTTACGATTAAACATATTTTTACAATTTTCAATACTATTATAAATAAATTGATTAGTTTCACATTGTGATAGTACGGTGGATTTCAAAATTATACAGTTCTAATATTCTAATCAGAAATGCTCGATTAAATAAGTTTTGAATTCAATAATCACAAGATGGATTCTATCCTTGGGATACGGAATCTACATCATAAAGTAATCTTTCTCTATTTATATCAAAGAATAACTCCTTATTTATTTATTTAACAAGCACCAGATACAGCTCAGAGGGTATTTTATACTGGTTATCCAACAACAACAACAATGGAAGGGATTTGGGAAGGTATCGTCCAGTGTCTGTTTAGTAGATACCATCCCGGCATTTGCTCGGTAGGACTGAGAGAAACTCTGGAAAACCCCAGACAGGATGCTCGACAGCAGGATTCGAACCCACGACCTCCCGAATCCGAAGCCAACGTCTCCCACTTGAGCTTATGATCTCCTACTACTTTTACTTAAAATCCAGCATTGGAACCGCAGAAACGACAAATTGCTAAAGTTTATGGTTTCAATAGTGCAATTTAAGCAGAAATGACCATATTCTTCGCACACTATATTCATAACAAAAACTCATTTCACGGTATGTATAACCGATTTTACTCTTTAGCGATCAACATTAAAGCCGGAAGTGGTTGATTTCTGCCGATTTCGATTTCAATAGAAGATTGAAAGAGAAAATAGCATCTATCCTTAGAACGCTAAATCAATGCTAAAAAACACTTTCTCAGTGTATCTTTTTTCTAAATGTGGAGCAATATCAAAATCTTAAAATATAGTGGGTTTCTATCGTTTTGGGGTTTAATAGAGAATTAAGGATGAAGATGAAATGTATACTTGAAACTCTTAATTAATTGCAGAATACCGCTTCCATATCCATTACCGATTTTGCTCTATCGGGATCAACATCGAAATGGGAAATGAAAGATTTTTAGTTCATCATCTCCAACAACGAACTCGGATCTGAACTTCTGTCCCTCTGGCTAAAAATTGATTATGGTTCACCAAGTTAAAAATAATAATAATAAGGTCATTGCGTCGAATATGCGCCCCGGGAAAAATGCGCACTTCGTAAGAAAATGGGCAGCATGTGGCAGAAGCTGCTATGTTGAGTTGTTGTTCTTAACTGACAGGAGGACGTTCATACCGCTGCTATGTGTTGATGCACAGAAAGGACAATTTTGCTCACAACTACAGCTATGTTGCTGACAATTTATCGTATGAATGTGTTTGTGTGGCATCAAAAAAGTGTCAGATCTAATATCAAGTGTTTGTGTATTGTGCTTAAGGAGAAAAAGAAAAGCAAAGAGGACTGCGACTCCGGTAGCCACCGTGAAAGCAATTCATGCCTTACACAGAGAGTTGGCAATTTTTGGAGCAGCATGCCAGTCTCGCTGCAGGGCGACATATATATATACGTGTGCTATGATTGGAGAAATATGCGCCCTGCTTCTTTGGGGAAAAAGGCGCACCCTGAAGAACAATAACATGAGTATAATTCTTTATGGAACTGCAAGACGACTACAGTGAATGTAAAAAGTATTCATACCCCTCGGAAAATGGTAACATGTAACTTATCACGGTGAACAAACACCACTTGATTAAAGTGTCAGATATTTGTTGTATTGCCTATCAGTATTTTTACATTTTGGTTTGAAAATGTAATTACATACGGTGCGCATATTACCCCAGCGTCGGGAAATATGTGCCCTTATCACACTTTGGCATATTTTGGTGTATGATGCCTTTCTGTAAACATTTTTCTTCATGCTTGCTAATGGTATTATTTACGGAGGTACTAAACTTTCCAACTGCATACTAATTTTCGGATTGTTTCCTTCCATCTGTGCCTGAGAGCTCATGTTATCCTTAGGGGGAGCATATTCGACGCAATGACCTTAAATGAAATGAAATCTTTCCGTTTAACGTTCCATGTTTTCCTCTTTAGGGTAAGGAAGACGATGATTAGAACAAGTGAATGATGATGGAAGAAGTGGTGGAATGAAAAGGTGGGAGAAAACGGGAGTACTCCGAGAAAAACCACAGACACGATGTTGTCCACCACAAGCTTACTTAGCTGGGGATCGAATCAGAGGTCTGAGGTACCAGAGATAAGTATTCTACCACTGAGTCACCGTCCCACCTCCACCCGATTCAAGTGATTCTTGAGATTTTGAATCTTCCGAACGAACGGACACACGGATAGGATAAAGGAGTTTTACCAAATAAACTTCTTAAAGGGAAAAAAAATCTTGTTATTTATTACTGCTATCATCGAAAAACTTGACATATGTGTTCAGAACCTCAATACAAGAAAAAGTTTACGTGTGATATATACAGGGTGTTTCAAAACAACACCGACAACGTTTGGGAGATGATTTCTGACACCAAGATAAGACAAAAAGTGTAGACCAACCTGGGTATACAAATGCTTCCTTTCATAGGTATACTCTGCCGAAAATATGAAAAAATGAATTTTAAAGGTCCATAGCTCCAAAACTATGGGACCTACTGTAGTCGGGCCAAGATTTTACTTAGGAACTAATATGTGCACTATCCAAAAAATACATGTTTCAGTATCATAAGGTACTCATGTAATAATTTTTATAGAGGGAGTTTGGCTATATGCACATAATTTGAAGTACTCACCAACCACCTCTGTAAAACTTGTTACGAAAATACCACAGGATTGGGAAACTTAGATATTGGGATAGGGCAGATACTAAGTAAAGTATAGAGCTGACTATGGTATGTCCCATAGTTTTAGAGCTAGGGACCTTTAAAATTCATTTTTTCATGTTTTCGGCATCCTATAACTCCGAAAGGAAGCATTTGTGCACCCAGGTTGGTCTATACTTTTTGCCTTATTTTGGTGTCAGAAATCATCTTCCAAACGTTGTCGGTATTGTTTTGAAACCCACTGTATACTACTTACTGTAGTATATATAGTGTACTACAGTATACAGTGTACTGTAGCATATTTATGTATATATACTTCCTTTCCAATGGGACGAAGGGGTAGGAAGAAACGTTTTTAAAATGTATTTGAAGATGATTTTTTTATGTTTACTTTTAAATTTCAACGTTGAAAATGGAAATAGGTTAAGTTCCACAATAAATAGTGACTTTTGAAGAATAAGTTCAAATATAGGTATACCGCAGTTCTCTCTAAATGTCTGGTTTATCTAAAAGTAACGGAACAGTTGCTTCATTGATCAACACAACAATAATGAGAAACTCCTAAGGACTTTTAATGTACTTCTTGGGTAAAAGAATAAAAACCTTTAAAATTAACGAATCAAAACCAACGTTCCAGTCAGTTACAATATGAACATTACGAATGGAAGAGAAAGAAAATGGAATCATAAAAGGTCAAATGTCGTCAAAAAAAAAAAAAGTAAGAAAGCGAATCAATTAATCAATACATAAGTAGAAACAAGAAAAGCTAAGTGAGAATTTAAGAAAAAGAAAGTTAAAACGCCTCGAGAAAATCAATTTTATACAGCGGAAACTGGTAACCCTATTGAAGAAAATGCAGTTTTTATAGTACGAAGCGTGAGAACTATAAAAGCAAATTACACCCAATACGTCTGTAATTTATTATTTCCAGTATCATTTACTAATATGCGCTTATGTTTATGGATTACCGAAACAATTGCCTATTAACTAAATGGAAGCTATTCCATAAATATAAGTAAAAGCAGGAGTAAACGTGTACCTGAAAAGTTAGGGGGACGCATGACGTCCCCCGTACCTATCTTTGCTCATTGTAATTTTTTTTAGGAAGTAGGGGGACGCCAAAGATATATTTTTGAAAGTGGGGTAACGGCGTCCCCCGTGTTCCCCCTTACTTTTACCCCTGAGTAAATGTGACTCCAGGTGTCCAACTAAAGTAACGTGAATTATATATATATATATATATATATTTTAAGATTCTATATGAAAATTCAAAATAAATGTTGATAATACAGTATGCAACGAAACAAAACAGTACTGGAATTCGTGTATGGATTGTGCTCAGGTGCAATGTGATATGACCTGTGAGCGCCATATGTGTGATTGGTTGTGTTTGGACTAGCATAATGTATAGTTGGTGCAAAAATAATTGTACTCATAACAGACAAGAATGTGTTTATTGTTGAGCATTATTTCCGCTCATATGGTGTGGGGCAGCGTCTTAATCACTGCAAAAGATGAGCGCGCATGTCTACTGTATTGCTCTGGAGCTATGGCAAATGAAGATGAAGATTTCATCAGCAACATATGGTTCAGTGATGAAAGCCATGTGTACCTTGATCGCTAGATAAATTTACAATTGATTATTGACTCAGTTTTCATGATTTGCGAAGTTCTTGCAACACCAAAAATCTGTCGTTCCAACAATGGATACAGCAAGGCAGAGCTACTGCCCACACTGTGAGTTACTTCTCTTCTGCCCACAAGAGTTTGGATATCGTTTGATTTCCCGTGAAACGGATTTTTCATATCTTTCCCACTCCCACCCCTCAGGGCTCCAGATTTCTACATATGGTATTTGCTGAAGAAAGCAGTTTTCCAAACAGATAACCCCCTACAACTATACCGGAGTTAAGAGAGAAGATTCGGTCATTTGTTTTGTCGTTCCAGCAACTCGCGTTCACTAAAATGTACAGCGATCTACGGGACCGCTATGAAGAAAGTGTGCGATGTAATGGTCAACATTTTAAACACATAATATAAGGCGCGATTCCTCTTAAATTTACAATGTGTGTTGAGTAACATTTAGTTGACATTCATTTTACATTTCTTATGCTTCATTACGTTGTATGATCTGTCAGGAAAGTAAATGTACACCTATTTTTCGAGTCTGGCATTCCTGCGCTCCATCCGTGGAGAGTATGAGAATTAAATCAATCAAATGTTTACTGAGGGGCAAAAAGAAAAGCTTAATCTGAATAAGACATTGCAGAGGGGCACAAGCTATGAATACGAATAGTGCATTGTGTAAATAAAGGACGACACCGAAAGAGAAAGCCAGAAACAGCTGTTAAACTTACAAAAAAAGAGTAAAAATTGTCGAAGTGGGAATATAAAACACAAATACAACAAATACGCCGACAACTAAACGATTACCATGCCATGATCTTGGTGTAGTGGTTAAGGTGCAGGCTTACAAATGCAAAGGACGCAAGTTCGAATCTTAAGCGAGGACTTTTAAAAAAATTTTTGTTAATAATACATACAACTCATGAGAGATGGTAAAAGAGGTCGTATTTAGTTTTTCGTAGCAATTATTATTGGTAATGTTTAGTACTGATAATACTTTTTGTCTTTGCGTATTGTTTTTGTTCTTGTCTTCATTTCGAAAGAGAAGAATATCCGAAGAAATGCCACCAAAATTCCTCATATTTTGAATGTAAACGCCATTTGCAATTAGTGAAGAATAAAAATTGAACGTTCCGATGTAGCTGCAAAAAGTAAAAGGAAAAACATGGAAGTCGACCATACTCATGGTTATTAAAAATACAATTTCTACATGCCTTACACCTCCCGACCACGTTTCTACGTTAGCAAGTAAGAGGTTTGTGGTTAGGTTAGGTTGGTCAATACGTTTTGCAAAGAGGTCCGGTTTAGCTCTGACGCACCACAGGTGCGAGAAGGGAGAAAAACACTTTTTCTCTCTCCCTCTGTGTGTCTACTTATCTATCTATTTGTATATATATAACGCTATTTGTGAATGCCATAACCACCCTAATTTTCAGCGGATTGAGACGAAACTTGGCACAAACATTAATTTTTGAAATATCTTCATGAGTTCGTTAACCAGAATAATCAGATGAAAATGTTCAAAATGGTGGCCCTTCAAACTCTTAAAAAGTTCCAAGGGAACCAAATTTCGCCCATAAATAGGTATTCAGAAAGTTTGAATAAATTTTCCTCTTTTACTGAAATATTTGTGTGCAGAAACTTATTGGAATATTGGACCCGATTAATCGCCTAAAGAAGGTTCACGCCCTATCGCTACGGTCAGGTTTTTTTTTTTTTTCAGGAGGGGGTTATTTTCCTATCGGAACAAGATGATTGTTAGTGATGATATGAAATTACACATTGAAAGTGAAGTAACTTGTGTAACGTGTTATTTGAAAGAATAATATAATAAATGTGCATTCCTCTAACACAGAGAACTCATGTATTTCAAGTTCGGGAGCCTGAATGGCGAGGAGTGTTATTTGATTTGCTTTTTAGTAACACATTGCATTGCAAATAAAGGTAGGCAACGTTAGTGGTAAGTAAAATAATAATAATAATAATAATAATAATAATAATAATAATAATAATAATAATAATAATAATAATAATAATAATAATAATAATAATAATAATAGGTGTTGTTTGTGGCAAGGTAATATCTTAATCAATTCTTCTTCAAACGTAATGATTGTAACGCCATATCTCCCTTACAAACAAAGTATTAGCAATTTATATCGAGAGAACGAGAAACTGTAGAGCGATGGGAGCAACGTTGGACAGTATGCACTCATAGTACTCAGAAAAGTAAGCGATTTCAATGCAAAAGGAATGAAGAGTCATTGTCATGGGTAGTCATGGGGCCACGGCAGAGCCCTCTTTAGGCAAAGTGTCAATAACTTATATCGAGAGGTGATACTGGGATGGGACCAACTTTGGACACCGTGGACCCATAAAGCGCATCGAAAAAAATAGGGGGGGCACCAGCCAGCCTTACTTATTTCCACATAATAATATAAAATTATGTTGTCGAAATACACACACGAGTTAGCTACTAATATTTCATATTATTATTATTATTATTATCGACAGCGTCTTTTCATTACGTGTGCGTGTTTGACATGAAGCCAAAGAGAAGATCCATCATTCGTAGAAAGAATAATAGTCAGTTACTTTAACTGTGAACGACAGCGAAAAATACGAAAGGAGTGGACTACCTGTAGCGTAAAGCAATATTTTCTCTCAAATGGATAAAAAATCAAGCCTAGTTTAATTCGAACTCGCATGGACAGCGCGAAAAGCCAGTGCTTTGTCCACTTTTTTTTTTTAACTGACTCACTGAACGTGTTTCAGTAACTTACTTATTGCTAATTTTACTTGCTTCACTCGTTTAACTTGCTTTTTCTAATAACTTATAACGACAGAGACACGAATACAGAAACATCGAGAACAGTTAAAAATGATAGATGCTCTCCCGCCGGGAATCGAACCCGGAACTCCAGACACCAAATGCGCACGTGCTAGCGACTAGACCAGCAGGAAGGGCACCACTTTCTCCCTGTGTCGTTAGGGATTACGACCACTGTCTTGCCAGCTATCACTTCTGTGGGTTGTATACTATGATCACATGTTTCTTATCTGCTGCAAGAGTAAAACCTACATTATATGTAATACATGAGGTATTTAGACCTACATGCTCTTCATATAATGTAATAAAAGGGTCATGCTGGGAATAAGATAAAGAACATTCCTTGGACAAAACGGAAACTATTGGCATCAGAAATATTTATCTACGAGGCATGCGCAGTAGTATATTTCAGAATAGTTACTGTTTTGTTCAGTAAACGAAGAAAGGGGTATAAAAAAGCAAATATGTCGCGTCAACGAGATCGACCAGATTTGACAGGGGCGGAAGCAGATGTATAGTAATACAACAACTTCGCTCAGTTGATACGAGCCGAGCCGGTTGATATCACTACCCGAGTTGGTCTTCTGCTTGGGCTCAAGAATTCGACCGTGCAGGTCTCAGCCTTAATTTTAAGAACTACAGTATAATTTTAAGTACTACAAGAAAAATACCTTTGACTCGACTCGGATTGAACTCGAGTCGAGTCGAATTTTGGCTCGACTCCTGCTCATCCCTATTCGTATTTGTATTTTGTTTCCACTTCAACAATTTCTACTCTTTTTTTTTCTTCGTTTACCTATTGTTTCTGGATTTCTCTGTCGGTGTCGTCCTTTATTAACACCATGCACTATTCTTATTCCCAGCTTGTGACCCGCTTCAATGTCTTATTCAGTTTAGGCTTTTCTCCTTACATTGACTTGACATGTGATTGATTTAATTCTCACTTTCCGCACACGACCGATGAAAATGTTTTATTATTATTATTATTATTATTATTATTATTATTATTATTATTATTATTACTATACTATTGAACTTGCACGGCGAAATTACTGTATAATACGATATCATTTCAGTAATTTTATTCCATTGTATGTTATTTAATTTATTAATGGGCACTAAATTGTCTCCAGATCAACGAAGAAATTAACTACGGCATGCACTTTGGTGGAAATATCATTACATGAACATGTTTGAAACGAACCAATAATCTTATTGCAATGATATTTCTACTAAAGTGCATGCCGTAGTTAATTTATTCGTTGATCTGGAGACAATTTAGTGCCCATTAATAAACTAAATAACATACAATGGAGTAAAATTACAGAAATGATATCGTATTATACAGTAATTTCGCCGTGCAAGTTCAATAGTATAATAATAATAATAATAATAATAATAATAATAATAATAATAATAATAATAATAATAATAATAATAAAACATTTTCATCGGTCGTGCGCGGAAAGTGAGAATTAAATCAATCACATGTGAAGTCAATGTAAGAACAAAAGCCTAAACTGAATAAGACATTGAAGCGGGTCACAAGCTGGGAATAAGAATAGTGCACGGTGTAAATAAAGGACGACACCGAAAGAGAAATCCAGAAACAGCAGGTAAAAGGAGAAAAAAGAGTAGACATTGTTGAAGTGGAAACATAAAATACAAACACGAATAGGGATGAGCACAAGTCGAGCCAAAATTCAATTCAACTCGAGTACAATTTGAGTCGAGTCAAAGGTAATTTTCTTGAATTGAGTTCCGAGCCAAGTCGCTGTTTTCGAGGTCTAGTTTCGAGTTGAGTTGAGTTTGATAATGGCTCTCTCGCTCGTTCAGTTCGTTTTAACTCGTTTTGAAATATTGGCCTGATCAGACTGGAAAGCAAAAGCCATGAGAAATGTAAGCAGTAATGTGGAATACTTTTAGTGTTGCTCACGACAGAGGTGCGTCTCACCTCGTAATTTTAGTGCATCTCGTGGGGCAATTTTAGTGTATCTCGTCTCGTCTAGATAACGAGAAGACAAGAGTTTATTATTATTATTATTATTATTACGAGACAGCCTCAAATATCGTAATCACCAATATAAGTATATACTGTAGTTCTTAAAATCAAGGCTGAGATCTGCACGGTCGAATTCTTGAGCCCAAGCAGAAGACCAACTCGGGTAGTGATATCAACCGGCTCGGCTCGTATCAACTGAGCGAACAGCTCGAGTCGGCTCGGTTGGGATGAGCCGATGACCCGAGCCGGCTTAGTTGGAACAAGCCATCGACTCAGCTCAATTGAGCCGATGGCTCGAGCTTTCTCGGTTGGGATGGGTCACCTACTCGGCTCATGTGAACCGGTTCGAGCCAGCTAAGTTGAAACTAGTTCATCAGCACGTTTCGACTCAGCTCAACTAAGCCGATGGCTCAAATCGGCTCGGTGTGGTGAGCTGTTGGCTAGGCTCACTTCTCGATTCGGTTCGATATTGAATGAGCTGTAAGCCGAGCCGCTCGAGCCGTTGAGAAGCCCAAACCCGGTCCCAGCTGTTTTGAATATGTTTGGATGAAGCCTATAACTTTTAACAATTTTTTGCTCGAGCCCGAATACTTGCCCCTTCGGAACTCAAACCCAGAACGTGACCGATGTCCTTGCCTCCTGAAGACTTCCAGACGACCGAGATCGACAGTCAATTAGCTTTTACTATTCAGATACAAACCGTATATCTTTTAAAGATTATACATGGAGTTGATATAATAATAATAATAATAATAATAATAATAATAATAATAATAATAATAATAATAATAATAATAATAATAATAATAATAATAATAATAATAGTTTTAAACTTGCCCTGAAATTTGGCAAAACTTACTTAAAAGTAGAGATTTCGGGGAAAGGGTTCCGTACCTTCAAGACACACCTCTGCAACTACCAACATTTTAAACTAGAACCTTTTATTGAAGTTTCATGTAGAAAGTATGTTTTGAGGAAAATAACTGTAATAAATATAACTGAATATCACGCGACAGTAAGGCATATAATAAAGTAATTTTTAGAATATGCAGAGGTAAATATAAAAGCATTGCTAAAAAAATACCTACACAGAGCATAATTCAATGAGCTCTGAAATACAATGTAACGAAATAGCCTATGAGATTCAGTCTACAGAGCAATTGTTACTTAAAGAATGGACATACACTATTTCGAGAATCGAGACAAGACGGGAAATGTTTACGATACTTTTCGTCTCGTCTCGATTCTCATCTCCAAAGAGAGACGAAAATTTTGATTTAGCCCTGACCCGTCTCGAATGTAAAATGTTAATTCTCATTTTATTTGTTTTAGAAACGAGAAGAGAAACTCCTCTTCTCGTGAGCAACATTAAACCAAACCGAAATATTCTTTCCAAATGTCACGTTTCTCTTTGTAATGGTATGACCTGAGCGATAATTTAGCTTCTAGCTTTTAATCTTCTACGAGATAATAATAATAATTATTATTACTATTATTATTCCTGAAGATTTGATAGTTCAAGTATTGAAACATCCGAGTATTCAAATATCTGAATATAATAAAACGTATGTTATCGCTGATCAATCGCCATCAAAAATTCTAAAATAAGAAAAAAAAATTGCAACGTGCATTTGCAGAAGCACCTTGACCACTGAACCGCGATCGCTACGCGGTAAATGATACGTCTTTAGTCTGGTTACGTTAGGTTTCTTTGTCTGCGCTTGCAAACTTGTATGTTATATTTTTCGATTCAAAATGTCTTTCGTATTTCTTTTATGAAGTCGGCAAAGTTTATATTAATAACTTGAGTTTTTCTTAAACCACTGGTTCACAAGTTCGTTCTTTCTCCACACGAAACTACAAATATGACAGATTGAATTCTCATACTCCCCATTTCTTTCAAAACAGTCGCCATTACCTGGTCAAAGACTTATTTCCGCCACGATTCATATTAACCAAAATAAATTCATTTTTCGGAAGCGGAACTTTCACTTTCCGGATTTCGCAAAATTATGGAATTCAGTTATACTCCGGAATTCAGAAGAATTTCGGAACTCGGAAAGAATCCGGAATTTAGAAAATTCCGGAATTGAGAAAAACTCCGACTTTCGAAAAAATCCGGATTTTCCGAATTCCGGAATGTTAACGAAATCAGAAATTTCTAAATTCCGGATTTTTCCGAATTCCGAAATTATTACAAAATTGGAATTTTCCGAATTCCGGAATTTATCCGGCTTTACTTTCGGGAGTCCGAAAACTAATAATTCCGGAACGGACTATTCCTAGTTTATACACAACCTTTCAGAACACTAAGCTAGTAGCTGTCTACAAACAAACAAGTAATGCAAAGCATGTTGTATACTGCAATACGTCATGTATTAAAATCCGACACCATGACCCTTTTATTACATTATATGAAGAGCATGTAGGTCTAAATACCTCATGCATTACATATAATGTAGGTTTTACTCTTCCAGCAAAGAAGAAACATGTGATCATAGTATACAACCCACAGAAGTGATAGCTGGCAATACAGTGGTCGTAATCCGTAACAACACAGGAAGTGTTGCCATCGCCGCTGGTCTAGAGGCTAGCACGTGAGCCTTGGGTGTATGGAGTCTCGGGTTCGATTCTCGGCGGGAGAGCATCTATCATTTTTAACTGTTCTCGATGTTTCTGTGTTCGTGTCCCTGTCGTTATAAGTTATTAGAAAAAGCAAGTTAAACGAGTGAAGCAAGTAAAATTAGCAATAAGTAAGTTATTGAAACGCGTTCGGTGAGTCAGTTAAAAAAAATAGTGGACAAAGCACTGGCTTTTCGCGCCGTCCATGCGAGTTCGAATCAATCTCGGCTTGATATTTTATCCATTTGAGAGAAAGTATTGTTTCTTTTCGCTACAGGATGGATTTTCTCTTTGGTTTCATGTCAAACATGCTCACGTAGTGAAAAGACGCTGTAGATGATAATAATAATAATAATAATAATAATAATAATAATAATAATAATAATATGAAATATTAGTAGCTAACTCGTGTGTGTATTTCGACAACATAATTTTATATTATTATGTGGAAATAAGTAAGGCTGGCTGGCGCCCGCCTCCCTAATTTTTTCGATGCGCCTTATGGGTCCACGGTGTCCAACGTTGGTCCCATCCCAGTATCACCTCCTGTTTTCTCGATATAAGCTATCGACATTTTGCCTAAAGAGGGCTCTGCCGTGGCCCCATGACTACCCATGACAATGACTCTTCGTTCATTTTGCATTGAAATCTCTTACTTTTCTGAGTACTATGAGTGCATACTGTCCAACGTTGGTCCCATCGCTCTATAGTTTCCCGTTCTCTCTATATAAATTGCTAATATTTTGTTTGTAAGGGAGATATGGCGTTACAATCATTACGTTTGAAGAAGAACTGAGGAAGATATTGCCTTGCCACAAACAACACCTATTATTATTATTATTATTATTATTATTATTATTATTATTATTATTATTATTATTATTATTATTATTATTATAACTAACTAACTAACTCTATGGCCTATGGAACCCGCAGGTTCAGTGCCGCGTTCACAAAATCTCTCCACTGACTTCTATCCTTAGCTAATTGCATCCAGTTTCTACTTTGTATTCCTATCTCTGCGAGATCCATCTTAATATTGTCCTCCCATCTGCGCCTAGGTCTTCCTAATGGTCGTTTTCCTATGGGTCTACCAGTCAATACTTTGAAAGCGTTTCTACTTTCTTCCATTCTAGCTACATGACCTGCCCACCTAAGCCTCCTAGACTTAACGACCCTAACAATGTTGGGTAAACCGTATAAACTATGTAGTTCCTCGTTATGAAGCTTCCGCCATTCCCCATTCTCGTTCCTCTTGGGTCCGAATATTCTTCTCAGGATCCTGTTCTCAAATACTTTCAGTCCATGTTCTTCCCTCAGAGTAAGCGACCATGTTTCACAACCATACAGAACAACAGGCATGATTATCGTTTTATATATTGTTGAGGCATGTCATTGATTTTATTCAAAAGATATTATTTTGGTAAAGGAAAGTATATTTAATAAAATTAAATGTTAAGAAACTAAGTGTTATCACGTAACGTAAACACGTGTGTGTGTTTATGTGTTGACATCAATGTTGTGTGTATGTAATGAATGTTCTACGGCTAGACGCTTGCTCGTCAATTCGTAAGATATTGTAATTTGTATTTGTAATGTTTTGAATTGTCATCAGATTGTCACATTGTAACATTGACACACTTTGACTGTGATATAATCGTTGAGTTCGCAGAAATTTGTGAGTCTGAGAATTTGATCACGATGTAATTCGGGTGAAACCAACGTTTTACCAATAGCTGAGATATACAGAAAGTCGACGAGAATGAATTCCAAGATGTCTGGAATCTTCGTATAAAACCTTATAGTTTTTAGAGATTGGGATCAGTCTCGAGGATCAGTCTCGAGGAGCAGTCTTTGAGCATTTGTCTCTGAGTTGAGTCTAAGAGATCAGTATACGTCGAGCAGTAACATAGTTGCTCATGTCACAGTAGTCACTTCTCTGTGATTCTACATTCAGTATTAGATCAGGAGATCTAATAGTATAGCAGACCATTCTAGTAGATAATGGTACACAATAGTCAACCATTCTAGACTATTGGCAGCAATATAGAGATCGTCCAGAACATCGATAGCAGTTCCAGTCATCAGCTGTATAAAGGTACGTGTATCTCAGCTATGTTTGAGTTCATCGTGGTTAACTTCCTAGCTGCTTAAAGTTATGTGATCTTGCGATTATATTCAGTCGACGACCAATCACACTAGTACACAAGCTTAATGAAAATACAAAGTTTTAGTTCAACGTTAATTAATGTGGTTTCTTTCCATCATCCTGTACCTACTCATTCTAGATGGTGAGTAGCAGCGATCTTCGACCGTCATTTTACATTTCATCCCCATGCTATATAGGCACGACGGTGGAAGATTGTTATGGTGGAGATGCTGGTTTTGTAGCGGTCCTAGTGTAGCTCTCACCAGTTTTATGGTGAGGTTCGATTCCCGAAAAGTACTAGGAGTAACTCTCACCATTGTTAAGGTAGAAATGCTGGTTTTTGTAGCGATTCCAGACCAGTTTTATGGTGGAGATATTTTGTTCGATTCCCGAACAGTGCTAAAAGTAGGTCGCACCAAACTTATGGTGAAATTAGCTATGACTCGAATCCCGAAATGGAATAATTTTAGTGTTAAGAATATATGTTATTAGGTTATGGTTAAGTTCGGTTTATATTTAAGTTATTTAGTATGTTAAGAGTTTGTATTATAATCGTTCACCACTCAAAGACGAGATATGGTTCGGATCTCGAATGACTAAAGGCAATTGACTCAAGTAGAATAAGTAATACGTTAACCCTCACCACCCACCCTCACTTCGTAAAATAAAGTTGAATTAAGTATTAAGTTAAATGAATGAAAGAACTGTGTTGACTAGAGCACAGAAAGCGAGTAAGGGAATAAATATTGATGTGAATTTATTTGGTGTGAGGACACCAGAAAGACAAAATACTGCTTGTAGTTACGATAAAATCGCGAGTCCTAAAATTGTTTTGAGTAAAGAACCAGTTTTTAATTTCCCAAGTAGTCCGGTGACGAAATCTGTATCGGAAGACTTTCCTTCAATCATAAATTTAGATCCGAAATTAGTAAATAGTGAAGATAAGAATTTTACTATGGTGTCTAATATTACGTTTTACGCAGATATTAATAAATTGCCTAAATTCGATCTCAAGAACGATAATGACATCGTGTCGTTTTTCGATGAATTCGACGATGCTTGTCAAATGGCAGGCATCGCCGAAAGCAAACGAAAGGAGTTACTGCCCAATATTTTCAAAGGAGTAGGGAGGCAATGGATAAAGTTGTTCCTGAAACGGAGAAACATGGCAGAAATACAGTATAAACAATTGCAGTCTGAAATAGTAGACGAGTTTACGAAATCTAATGTAACTATAGATATTGAAGATAGAATTAAGGAGCGGTTACAGCATGAAGACGAAGCTGTAATTAATTACGTTTATGACATGCTCGTTCTTTGTGAACGACTAGATTCAAAAATGAATGATATCAAGAAGATAGGTATTATAGTTGGAGGTCTACATCCATACTATATGGAAAAGGTAGGAACGCGTGAATATTCTAGCTTAGACAAATTCGTGGAGGATTTGCAAAAGATAGAAAAGAATAAGTGTAAAATAGCAAAGCGTGTGAAAAAGGAATCCGGCAAAGTTACAATTAAAGATCTTGTAAAGAAAATTAGAGAGCAGGTAGAAGATGAGGAGAGCGGATCTGATTCAGATCATGTGGTTGTAAGAAAACATAAAGAAGAAAGTAAGATTAAACAGGAACCTCCGAGTATTACACAAATCGCGGAATTAGAAAAGAAAATAGACAAATTACAGTTAGCATTGTCGGCAAAAACGCAAGACGACGAGAAACAAGAGAATAACGCGAGAAAACAAGGGAAAAATCAGTATTATAGGAATAATAAGCAGAATAGAGGTGGTTATCGAAATAATTACCGTGGAAATGGAAATAGAAATAAGAATTGGCACAGTAATAGTGATAGGAATCAAAACAACAATAGAGGTAATAACCGTTATTACAGTAAGCGTGGTAATCGAGGAAATTTTTGGAGAAACAATAGAGGACGTGGTCAGCAAGGAAACTGGCAAGGGAATTGTCAGAATTCGTGTTGTCACCAGTCGTATAATTTCGAAAACCCGAATCAGCAGAGATTTGTGCAAGTGGTACCAGCGCAAGTAAATGGTACTACTTATTATCAAACACCAGGCTCGAATACTTTAAACGGAACACATCTGTAAATGGGAGAGGCGCATTTACAGGCAATCGAAATGTCCGAATAAGAGAAATAATTGCCTCAGTGAATTTAGACAACAACATGGTATATTTACCATTAGAAATAGATGATAGAAAGATCAAAGCGTTACTCGATAGTGGGTCGCAAATTTCAATTATAAACGAGAAATTAGTGCCACCGAGTGCAAAAATAATCCCACAACAAACTAAGATCAAAGGGATCACGCAGAACACGCTGGTAATTAACAAATTAGCCATAATTAAGTTCAAAATTTTAAATCAAACGTTTCATCAGGCTTTTAGAATAATAAAAGACTTCCCATATCAAATGTTGATTGGGAATGACTTTTTGCAAACACAAAACTGTAGAATTGATTATGGAACTAGTAAGATTATTGTTCAAAGATTTGGGAAACCAATTAAACATTGTCGAAACGATCAGGAAACCAGGACAGTTTCTGATAATGTTGCAATTAGCATTAAATCAAGTTTAAAGCCAAAATGGGTTCTTGGTCATAGGGTGAAGTTGTTACCAAGAACTAGGACAACTGTCGAGGTTAACCTAGTTAATTCTTGGGAGAACAATGAATTTCTATTAGAGCCAGATAAGCTATTAGAGTTACAATATAACATATTTGTACCTAGAGTAATTTTGTCGAATGAAAATAAGTGTTTAGAAGTTATCAATCCGTCAAATAAGACGATCATGTTGACAAAAAATTTAAAAATTGGACATGCAGAAGCATGCATGAATGAATCGGAATTAAGGAAAGAAGGATTATCAGAGGAGGAAATTGAAGAGGTATTAGAGGCGAGAAAAAACTACGATAAATCACGGTTAAAATTTGGCAATAATACTAAACCAGAAATCAGAAAGAAATTAGAGAAATTGTGCTACGATTACGCAGATGTTTTTGCGTGGCGAGAAAATGAATTAGGAAGAGTCAAGGGAGTAGAACACAAGATAGAGTTGGAAACGGAAGTTCCGTTTCGACGTCAACAATATCCAATACCGATAGCAATGAAGGATAAGGTTAAAGAACAGATAAACATTTTACTCGAACAAAACATCATCGAGGAAAGTAATAGCTCGTATAACTCACCTATGTTGTTCGTAAAGAAGCCAAACGGATCGATTAGGGCCTGTTTGGACTGTAGAATGCTGAATCGGCATGTACGGTTCCATTCCGTGGCGTTGCCGCCTATCCATCAAATTCTTACAAGTATGGGTGGTCACAAATTCTTTAGTGTGTTGGACATTAAGAGTGCCTATCATACGGTATCAATTTCTAAGGACTCTAGGAAGTATACAGCATTCAATATCCCTGGCGTAGGAGCGTATCAATACTCGAAATTGCCAATGGGTTACATTCAGTCGCCCGCTATATATACAAAAATCATGGCAATGACATTAGCTAACGTTCATCCGGAGGCGGTGTCATTTTACATGGATGATATATTTATATATTTAAATAATCAGGAGAAAATGGTATCTGTGTTACACTCAGTCTTTCAAAGGTTAAGGAAATACGGGTTAAAGTTATCAGTAGAGAAATGTCACTTCATGGAGGAGAAGGTAATGGCTTTAGGTCACATTGTGAGCGAAGCTGGTTACGAAATCAGTCCTAAAGTGATTCAAGCGATAAAAGCTTGTAAGCCACCTACAAGCGCGAAAGAGTTGAAATCATTCCTTGGTTTGACTAATTATGTGAGGAAATTTTGTAAAAATTACGCGGAAATGACATCTAACTTTCAACAATTATTAAGGAAAAATCATAAATTTGTGTGGACGGAAGAACACCAACTTAGTTTTGAAAAACTAAAAGAATCGTTGATGAGTGCACCTTTATTGGCACCTTTCCGTGAAGAGTTGGAAACTAGAGTGTATACGGATGCGTCTACAAAATCAATAGGGGCTGTACTAATGCAGAAACAATTGAATGGAGAGTGGACACCTATAGCGTATTATAGTAGAGTATTGAGACCAAACGAAACACGAAGACATATAGTGGAACTAGAAATTTTGGCCGTGGTTAGTGCTTTCAAAGCATTTAACTATTATTTGTACAATAAAGAATTTGAGCTATACACTGATTGCAGGTGTATAAAATACCTTCAAACAACGCCAAAATTATCGCCGAAACTGTTACGGTATAGTCTAGAGATGGCGCAGTACCAGTACACGCCAGTACATTGTCCAGGAGAGAAAAATCCTAGCGATGTATTATCAAGAAACACGAACATCCAACCAACTGATGAAGACATCGATCTAGATGCATTACCAGTCAAGATGGAAGACCTTGAAGTCAACATCACGTTCGACGAAGATGTGAATGTGGCTGAGTTACAACGGAAAGATCCTTTCTTCGGTTCAATAATGAAGGCTATAGAACATCCGGAAGAAGCAGATGAAAAAGCAGAAAAACAGGCGCGCTGGTATGAAATTAAGGACGGAAAACTTTTCCGAACTCAGAAAATGGCTAATGGGAAGAAATTCCTATTATGCATTCCTTTTTCTTTGAGGGAACAAGTTTTCAAAAACTTGCATTGTTCGATATACGGAGGAGGACATTATTCCTACACCAAGTGTTATAATCGAGCATTGAAATCCATCTATTTCCCAAACATGAAAAGATTTTTTCAAGAGAAGGTCAGCCAGTGCATCAGTTGCCAAATCCAGAAACGTAAAGCTGGTAGGACACCACTGCATCCGCAAACATACCCGAGTTATATGCCATTCCAGCATGTAACTATGGATGAGATTGGGCCATTTAAAAGATCGAAGAATCACAGGAATAAATATGTTATTGTATTTGTTGATAGCGCTACTCGATATGTAATTGCAAGAGCAGTTCCTGCTATAACTTCTGAAATCATAGCAGAAGCAATTTTTGAAGAATTAATTACAAAACATGGGATTCCTGAAATTCTTGCGATGGACCGACATAGCACACACCGAAGCCGAGTGATGGAAGAGATGGCTGAAAGGTTTGGTATGCGGTTAAATTTTGCCAATACAGATGCCCATTACCAGATTGGAACATCGGAGAGAGCCATCGGGTCAATTCAACAAATTATGAAGCACTATATAGACCGAGAGTTTACAAACTGGGACGAGATCTTACCTTCAATTGTGTTTACCATGAATACACAGATTCATGACGGGACAAAACATTCGCCTTACTATTTGCTTACAGGGCGTGAACCCAGAACGTTCTTGGAACAGGATCTGGACATACCTTGTGAGTATGTGGAAAACGAAGAGCGGATACGAAATGTGAAGGAAGCAAGGAAGGTCGCGTACCAGAATTTGCAGAAGCGGTTCAAATCCCAAAAGAAACAAATTGAGAAGAAATTCTCTCAACCAAACTTCGACGTGGGACAAAAAGTTTGGATTCGTGAAATGCCAAGAGCAGGCATTCCAGCTTGTTTTGGAAAGCGATATAACATTCGAGGAGTAATAGTGCAAAAGTTGAATAATAACTCATATAAAGTGAGATACGAGACTAAGAAAGGACAAGAGAAGACAGATTCTGTTGACATAAGACGTTTGAAACCATTTGTAAGTGCAAATGAGGAAGATTCGGATAGACCAGAAGAAGAATCGGATTTAGACAGTGATGTCTAATAATAATAAAAAAAAAACAACGCGTGGGAAAAACCAAAAAGTTTTTCAAAAGGACTACATCACGACGAAAAAACAATTTTTTTTGCAACTACGAAAACACGAATAAGTTTTAGTAAAAGGTTAATATTTTTTTTTGTTAGGTATCTGCAAACAAGATGTTTTTGTCAGTGAGACAGCGAGGTGGACCGCTGTTTATCAACAAAAGTCCGTGTACCCGAAATCAAAGTAAATGTTGATTTCCATCAAAAAATCCCTTAACTGGCAAAAGTATATTGTTTACAGAGCATAAAGTGACTAGGAAATTAGAGAATTTTTTTTGAATTAGAGAAATATCTAGTAAATATTTTTAAATTGGTAAAATAATCCAAGGTACACATACAAAGTAAAATAAATAAATGAAAATATAACTGTGGAAAAAAAAATAATAAGAGATATAGAAATAATTAAAATAAATAAGTAAAATTCAGAATAGTAATTCTAAGTTTTAATTGTTACAGTTATCATCATGTTCAAGATTGTCGTTTGTCTACTACTATTGATTAGTATTGGGGTAGCTGAAGAAGAACATCAACAAATAACGTTATCAGATATTGGACTAGCATTGACACAGAATGCTTATGCTGTTCATGCGACGAACATGGTGTTTACGACCGTTAAAATGCATTTAAATTTTCAAGAATCGGTGCCAGTACACGACAAATGTACTGACGCATATGAGATTTTAAATGATTATGCAGTAAAAGTGAGAGAGTTTAGACAGAATATAGTGAATTTATTACCTTGCCATTTTGTTTATGAAAATGGTATAACAAGATGTAATAATAATCACAGAAATAAAAGATTTATATTTTCGTGGTTACTGGGATTGTCGTCCATTGGTTTATCGACGTATAATTTAATTCATAATAAACAATTGTCTCAGTCTATTGATAAGTTAAGTAAGCATGAGAATGTATTAACTAATGAAATTAAAAATCTAAAAGAATCATTTAATAATGAGATAACAGTAGTCCACGGGATAGTCGTAAAAGTGCAACAGGTGTTGCAAGATTTTAAAAATAAAATTCAGGAGCTATACTGTTATTTACATCAATCCCAACGCAGGATAATGGCAAACTTGTTTGTTCATCTTGTACAGGAGAGAGTAAATAAAATAGTAAATAGCATTTTAAATAATGAGTTAACATATCATATATTATCTAATGCTGACGTTAAAAAGTTAATTAATTTTCATGATGTTTTGAAAAATACTATTTATAGGTCAGACATTGGAATGTTTTACCAAATGTCTAGCGTATATCTAGTAAAATACCATTACGAAGATAATAATGTTGATTTAATAATAAAGACTCCGATAATATATGATACTAGCATTTCAATAATGTATGACGTTACATCAATGGGCTACTTAATAAATAATACAAGGATATTTTATCAATTACCAGAAGCAGTCTATTTGGCTGAAGGTAAATTTCACTCATTGGATAAAAGTAAATGCGAATTTAAAAGTTTTCTATATTTTTGCGAGAGCATAACTATGGACCATGAATCGAAATGTTTGAATAATATTATTTTAAATAAATCTCTAGGAGGATGCCAGCAAAATTCGGAAAAATTTTTGGGGAATGTGATATTCAGATATACACACGCTGGTGTGATGTATTCTTCTATTGAAGAAGCGTACATGACAAAAGTGGGTGTACATCAAGAAATTACTTCAATAAAACTTGAGCAAACCAAAGCTAAATCAAATTTCATAAACTATGATAAATTTGATAATATAATAATTGGAGAGCTGGTCATTCCATCTAAACGGATAATTCAGATTCAAAATAAACACATTAAATTGATCGGTAATTGGACTGAGAGACAAATAAATTTCACCTTGCATACGCAAGAGCTAAATAGTTTAACTGAAAAATTGTTAAAATTGAAAGTCGATACTTCGATCCCAGAACTACATTTAAAAACAGACTATATCATGTATGTAATTTTTGGAGTAATAATATCATTAATTGTGACAACAATATTGTTATTAGTACTGTATTGTAAGCTGTATAGAGCAATACGGAAGTATAAAATTCAAAATCAGGAATAATAATAATAATCATAATAATAATAATAATAATAATAATAATAATAATAATAATAATAATAATAATAATCATCAGAAAGTAATAATAAAGTAAGCGTAGTATGTAAATGAATATCGTATGTGCCTTGGGTTATGAAAAAAAACAAGTTTTTACATTTGTAGATATGGAGAAGAATGGAGTTTATTTTGAAAAAAAAAATATCTAAGTTGCAATAAAACCTGAAAAGGAATATCGAATTAACATTTAAAACAAGTGGTAGACATACTTACCTACAGCATGAGGTAGTTGTGAGTTGAAAGCTTTTGGTTGTCATCCTAGATAAAACTAGGATTGGTCTAGTTGAGTCGGTGAAAACGATTAAATCGTTGAAAAAAAAATAAATAAATAAAATGGTTACGTAGAACTAGTACGGAAAAACTCTTTGTTTTTGGTAGAAAAGAAGCAATAGAAAATAAGCATAGATAATAGATCATCATAGACAAGCATAGATAAAAGCATGTAAATAGATAATAGCTAAGTTAAATAACATCAGAATATTAGTGAAATCAGTAGCTTCAAGCTATAGAAAACAAAAGCGAAAAGAAGAAAAATAGAAAAGTTGTCTATTAGTAAAGCTAGATAAATAGACAAATCATAGATAAAGTAGATACTAGTGTTATAAACTAGTTCAAGTAAGCTTACAAATCTACAATAATAAGTCGTTAAAAGTACGGGAAAAGTACGGAAAAGTATGAAAAAGTCGTTGAAAAGAAGTAAATAGTTTCAATAGAAAAGTAGGAAAATCATAGATAAGACACGAGAAATAGTCGCAAATAGAATACAGTCATAATGCATCATTTCAATAATCAACGTTCAGTAGTATGAGAACACATTATTTTTATCAAGATTCATTTTCTAAATTCACGTTTTTTTTTTTAAATGAGAGAGGAATTATTGATTCATTATTATAATCAAATGATCAATTGGTATATAGATTATTTGTATTATAATAAGTTATTGTATTTAGGTTATGAGTATCTTTGATATTCATGAGAGTACTGTACTTCGTTGAGTAGTTTTCTGTTTACTACTTACGAGACGATTGCATCCTGGCGAGGACTCCGTGCGCTCATGCAGCAGAGAGCGGTTGCTAAGGGGCGTGGTTTACGAGAAGATGGCCGCCAGCGTAGCAACAAGTCCCACCCACGGGAGACTAGCTACTTGTATTCACAATGATTTTGATGCTTTATGAATGAATTTTAAGGACAGAGAGTGTTGGAATGTAAAAATAAGATAGATTAAACATCAATAAAGATAACTGTACCTACAAACAACGTTAAAACTAGTAATAAAGTGTATTTAAGAGCTGAAATATGCACGAAAATGTAGGATTTTCCGACTTTGAAAAAAAAAGACAATAACAGCGTCAAACGAATGAAAATGTAACAAGGATAGCAGTTTTGTATCCGAATAGGTTACATAGTGATTAGAACACTATTCATTATTTAGAATATGCATCGATTATGCATTTTAGAGAAAATAATGAACGATTAATGAACATTAACATTAGGCCTATGCTGAAATTATGAATATATTGTTCAGAAGAGAGTCATAGACCGCGGTATAGTTATATAAGTTTTTAAGAAAATAAAAACACGATTTCACACTTAGTTATATATTTACAGGTATTATGGAAAAGAAGTTTACCGTAATGGCTATTGCTTTAACATCGTTAATAACCTTAGTACTAGCAACGTCTATAATTATCATTTATTTAATTATTAAATTATGTAGATTTAGTGGAAAGAAAAAACAGGAAGAAAGAGTAGAGAATAAAAAAGTATATGACGATATTAGTAACGTAGAAAACTGCGGATTATTTCCAATCTATGCAGAAATAAATAAAAACCACACTAAAAAGCACACTATTTGCACAAAACACAAAGCAGATCACTATCTTGAGCAGGAAAAGGAACCACAAGGTAACTTAAACATTGTTGGTATGCACTGCACCAAAACCAAAGAGGGATGTAACACAAATCACGAATTATCCGGTTTTGAAGCAGAAAAAACGGATCAACATTTGGTCACAAACTTGAAACACGAAAAACTATACATACGTCCTTGCGACATTTTGGTCCTGTGAACATTTTGCCGAAATTTTCACGAACAATGCGGAGCACGTATTCAAAGTTAACTTTATACATCGAAGCAACGCGGCAAACAGGATAAGACGTGGAAGTTTGTCCAAGTTCAGTGTCAAAACGTTTGCTGAATTAACATTTTGCGGAAGGAAGTGTATCAAGAGTTGCTAACTCTATAGATAGCAAACTTACCATAAGTGAAGTGAATAATATTTTTAAATTTTGTTTTTGTGTTTCAAAATCATGCAGCGATAGGAGACATTGTTCATTAGTGTAGTAGTGTTTTACAACAACAAATCTAGTGTATAATGAAGTGCATTATTTTTATGGAAAGCATCAGTGATATGGTCACTGGTAATAGTGGAAACCATGCAGAGTTAATAAACACTGAGTTGAACTTTGCGACTAACTTCAGTGGAAAGTTTTCAAGAACGAGAACGGAAAAGTATATATATGAGCAATTCCGAGCACAGGAAATGCAACACAACTTCAAGTAGTTATATATGTAACTCAATAGATGGCAGGAGCTCATACTCTGATGAGGACTCTTGAAAAGTATTTTTTTTTAAACGAAAACAATGATTGAAAATAAATAATGTTTTGATGATTTCTTTTGAATGTGAAAAATGAATATAAAGATATATACAGGGTGATGGTTGAATATATATGATTATTTTATGTAATAGATGTAATTAGTTTTCGGTCAATTTCAAGGAAGAAATTGAGTCGAGAACGGAGTTCTCTTATTTTAAAGGAGGGGCATGTTGAGGCATGTCATTGATTTTATTCAAAAGATATTATTTTGGTAAAGGAAAGTATATTTAATAAAATTAAATGTTAAGAAACTAAGTGTTATCACGTAACGTAAACACGTGTGTGTGTTTATGTGTTGACATCAATGTTGTGTGTATGTAATGAATGTTCTACGGCTAGACGCTTGCTCGTCAATTCGTAAGATATTGTAATTTGTATTTGTAATGTTTTGAATTGTCATCAGATTGTCACATTGTAACATTGACACACTTTGACTGTGATATAATCGTTGAGTTCGCAGAAATTTGTGAGTCTGAGAATTTGATCACGATGTAATTCGGGTGAAACCAACGTTTTACCAATAGCTGAGATATACAGAAAGTCGACGAGAATGAATTCCAAGATGTCTGGAATCTTCGTATAAAACCTTATAGTTTTTAGAGATTGGGATCAGTCTCGAGGATCAGTCTCGAGGAGCAGTCTTTGAGCATTTGTCTCTGAGTTGAGTCTAAGAGATCAGTATACGTCGAGCAGTAACATAGTTGCTCATGTCACAGTAGTCACTTCTCTGTGATTCTACATTCAGTATTAGATCAGGAGATCTAATAGTATAGCAGACCATTCTAGTAGATAATGGTACACAATAGTCAACCATTCTAGACTATTGGCAGCAATATAGAGATCGTCCAGAACATCGATAGCAGTTCCAGTCATCAGCTGTATAAAGGTACGTGTATCTCAGCTATGTTTGAGTTCATCGTGGTTAACTTCCTAGCTGCTTAAAGTTATGTGATCTTGCGATTATATTCAGTCGACGACCAATCACACTAGTACACAAGCTTAATGAAAATACAAAGTTTTAGTTCAACGTTAATTAATGTGGTTTCTTTCCATCATCCTGTACCTACTCATTCTAGATGGTGAGTAGCAGCGATCTTCGACCGTCATTTTACATTTCATCCCCATGCTATATAGGCACGACGGTGGAAGATTGTTAATATTTTAAGCTTCAAATTCCTCGACAGAATTCGCGACGACAAGAGATTTTGAACCGAATAGTAACACGAATTCCCTGCTTTTAGTCGACATTTAATTTCTTCGTGAATATGATTTTCGTCTGTTAATATTGATCCTAAATATTTGAAAGTATCCACTTTATCAAAAGTATTATTTAATATTTTAACGCCTCCACAATTTGCCGTATTACGGTCCCGACGCACTTCCATGTATTTAGTTTTCTCTGCATTTACTTCTAAACCCATGTCCCTGCAAGCGTTTAATAAGATCTCTGCATTTATTTCTACTGTTCTCCTATCATCCCCTATTAAATTTACATCATCAGCATATGCCATAACTTGGTGAATGCCGTTCAACTCTAGGCCCTGGTTGCTATCTTTGATTTTCCTTATGGCGTATTCCAGCACAAAGTTAAATAATAATGGCGACAACGCATCTCCTTGTTTCAGGCCATTTTCGACGTGGAAGCTCGTGGACAAAAATTTTCCTACCCGGACTTTACTTTGGGATTCACTTAAACATATCTTAATTAATCTAATTAGCTTTCTCGGTATTCCAAGTTCTGTAAGAACGTTGTATAATGTTTCTCTCCTAACCGAGTCGTAAGCCTTTCTAAAATCAATAAATAGTTGATGTACCGGGGTATTGTATTCCCACTTCTTTTCGAGTATTTGGCGAATGGTAAATATTTGGTCGATAGTTGATCGATTTCGTCTAAATCCGCACTGATAATCTCCAATAATTTCATCTGCGTATGGGGTCAATCTTGCTAACAGAATATTTGAAAGGATTTTATAGGATGTTGACAGAAGAGAAATGCCTCGATAATTATTACAGTCAGTTTTGTCGCCTTTCTTGTGAATTGGAACAATGATTGGTTCTTTCCACTCTTGTGGCAATTCTTCCTTGTTCCAGATAAGGAGAATGAGTTTGTGTATCTTGTTCCACAATTTTTCGCCTCCAGCTAAAATTAACTCAGCCGGAATTTCATCTACACCCGGAGATTTGTGTTTCTTCAATTTCTTTATAGCGGCTTCCACTTCTATTCGATTGGGTTCTGGAATATACGGTTCTGCGGTGTGTATCTCCTTTTCTCCACGCACATTAGTTTTTGGCTGTGTGTTCAGCAAATCGTCAAAGAAATCTTTCCATCTATTTAAGAGGCTATCCGTATCGGTGAGAACTGTTCCGTCAGATTTCTTTAATATATAAGCACGAGGTTGATAGCCTTTCTTAAATTCGCTGATCCCCTTATACATGTCCCGAATATTTTTATTTTTACTATTATCTTCAAGTTCCTTAATTTTAGCTTTCAAAAAATCCCGTTTCTTTGTTCTAAAAGTTTTGGAAGTTTCCCGCCTGGTATCTGCGAAATTTTGTGTAGTTGTTTCATTCGGATTTTGTAGCCACCGTAATTTTGCCTGTTTTCTCTTCTCTGCTAGTTTAATGCATTCTTGGTCGAACCATGGTTTGTTCCTACGTATTTCCGCGTGTCCCAATTTTTCTATTGCTGAACTTTTAATGCTATCTCTAATTTCAGTCCAAGTATCCTCAACACTAGTGCACTCCGAGTCTTCTAAAACCGCGAATCTATTCGAAACTTCAATCTGGTATTCCTCTCTTACCTGGCTCTCTTCTAATTTCTTTAAATTAAATCTCTCCGTTTTCGGACATTGAATATTACCTTTATTCAACGATAATCTCTCCCGTATTATCGCTACTACCAGGTAGTGATCAGTGTCACAATCAGCCCCTCTAAACGACCGGACGTCAATTATGCTAGATTGTCTTCTTCTATCTACTAAAACGTGATCAATTTGATTATGTGTTTTTCCGTCTGGTGATGTCCAAGTGTATTTATGAACGTCGCGATGTGGGAATTTTGTACTCTTCACGATTAGGTTTTTGGATGTTGCAAAGTTCACGAGTCTAACACCGTTGTCATTACTTTCCTTATGCAAACTTTCGTTCCCTATAATCGGTTTGAAAATATCCTCTCGTCCTACCTTCGCATTGAAATCCCCTAATAGAATCTTCATATGGTATCGCGGGAGTTGGTCAAATATCCGTTCCACTTCTTCATAAAAACTATCTTTTATATCGTCACCCTTATCTTCAGTTGGAGCATGTACATTTAAAACAATAATATCACACCACCGTCCCTTAAGAGTAATAAAAGAAAGTCTGTCAGTAACAAATTCAACCCGTTTAATTGCTGGTAATATTCGTTTGTGAACGAAAAACCCTGTTCCTAACTGGTGATTTTTATTTCCTTCCCCGTAAAAGAACGTAAAATTTCCGGAATTCTCAGATCCATTTCCTTCCCACCTAACTTCCTGAACTCCTACTACGTCCATCCTGTATTTCTCTAACTCACTCGTTACAGATTTTAACGCGCCTGCCCTATAAAGACTTCTAATATTCCATGTTCCAAATCTCATGTCCATTTTCTTTTGCTGATGTCGTGCCAAGTTATCAGTCCTTGTCCGAGGCTTTTGTGAATGTTTCTGAACAAGTACCTTTTTTTACAGGATGAGGGTGTTAGCCGTACCCAAACCCCCAAGCTGGAGGACCACTCCTAGTCGTCTGTCCGCGACTGCTTATTCAGTATATTCGCAGCTAACCTCTATATCTAGAGGCCTTCTCCTCGATCCGCAACCTGAGGACGCGCCATGCCGTGGTGACAGGAACCCACGTTACACGGATTATTATTATTATTATTATTATTATTATTATTATTATTATTATTATTATTATTATTATTATTATTATTATTATTATTGTTTTACTTACCACTAATGTTGCCTACCTTTATTTGCAATGCAATGTGTTACTAAAAAGCAAATCAAATAACACTCCTCGCCATTCAGGCTCCCGAACTCGAAATACATGAGTTCTCTGTGTTAGAGGAATGCACATTTATTATATTATTCTTTCAAATAACACGTTACACAAGTTACTTCACTTTCAATGTGTAATTTCATATCATCACTAACAATCATCTTGTTCCAATAGGAAGATAACCTCCTCCTGCAAAAAAAAAAAAAAAAAAAAAAAAAAAAAAAACCTGACCGTAGCGAAAGGGCGTGAACCTTCTTTAGGCGATTAATCGGGTCCAATATTTCAATAAGTTTCTGCACACAAATATTTCAGTAAAAGAGGAAAATTTATTCAAACTTTCTGAATACCTATTTATGGACGAAATTTGGTTCCCTTGGAACTTTTTAAGAGTTTGAAGGGCCACCATTTTGAACATTTTCATCTGATTATTCCGGTTAACGAACTCATCAAGATATTTCAACAATTAATGTTTGTGCCAAGTTTCGTCTCAATCCGCTGAAAATTAGGGTGGTTATGGCATTCACAAATAGCGTTATATATATACAAATAGATAGATAAATAGACACACAGAGGGAGAGAGAAAAAGTGTTTTTCTCCCTTCTCGCACCTGTGGTGCGTCAGAGCTAAACCGGGCCCCTTTGCAAAACGTATTGACGAGCCTAACCTAAACACAAGCCTCTTACTTGCTAACGTAGAAACGTGGTCGGGAGGTGTAAGGCATGTAGAAATTGTATTTTTAGTAACCATGAGTATGGTCGACTTCCATGTTTTTCCTTTTACTTTTTGCAGCTACTTCGGAACGTTCAATTTTTATTCTTCACTAATTGCAAATGGCGTTTACATTCAAAATATGAGGAATTTTGGTGGCATTTCTTCGGATATTCTTCTCTTTCGAAATGAAGACAAGAACAAAAACAATACGCAAAGACAAAAAGTATTATCAGTACTAAACATTACCAATAATAATTGCTACGAAAAACTAAATACGACCTCTTTTACCATCTCTCATGAGTTGTATGTATTATTAACAAAAATTTTTATAAATGTCCTTGCTGAGAATTCGAACTTGCGTCCTTTGCATTTGTAAGCCAGCACCTTAACCACTACACCAAGATCATGGCATGGTGACCGTTTAGTTGTCGGCGTATTTGTTGTATTTGTGTTTTATGTTCCCACTTCGACAATTTTTACTCTTTTTTTGTAAGTTTAACAGCTGTTTCTGGCTTTCTCTTTCGGTGTCGTCCTTTATTTACACAATGCACTATTCGTATTCACAGTTTGTGCCCCTCTGCAATGTCTTATTCAGATTAAGCTTTTCTTTTTACCCCTCAGTAAACATTTGATTGATTTAATTCTCATACTCTCCACGGATGGAGAGCAGGAATGCCAGACTCGAAAAATAGGTGTACATTTACTTTCCTGACAGATCATACAAGAAATAAATAAGTAAATGTCAATAATGTGATTTCAGTACTGTTTGGTTTGCAACATACTGTAAAATATCTTAAAAGAAGCTTATAACAATGTTGTTGTGATATGTACCTGTTGTGTACCTGTAAATAAAATTTGGTTAAGTCCTTATGATGTAATAAGGGAATCTACGCACTTACAAACATACAGATGGTTATCCAAGTAACGAAAACACTACAAGAAGATGCAATTTACCTGAATAATAACACACATAGACCCACTGGTAGCCTGCAGAACAGCTATGATTCGTCGTTGTGTTGAGGCATACATAAGTCTCTGAATAACTTTTAAAGTAACATTGTATTATTTTACATGCAGTGCAGTACAATACTCAATTCTGTCAGTGACAAATATATCTAACTCAGGAATCGTAGATCCAGAACTAACTACAAGTCTTAAGATCTGGGGATTGGGCGGGCCAGTGCTCATGTAGTTCATGAAACCACGCAAATCGTAACAGCTCCATCAGTAGCAGTTGGCGCATTGTCATGTCGGAAAATTGCGTGATATGGTAACTCGCTTTCGTTCCATTTATTAAAGTAGGAACTAAGTTCTGGAATACTCTGAAAACAAAAATTCTTCTTAACGAGAAAGTTACAAGTAATATTCGCGTCACAGTTATGTGCATCATTTTTAGGAGTAGGTGTGTCAACGTTACGTAAACACTAACAACAAAAGTTACGATATTTCTTTTTACGTATACAGTACTTAAATAAATAAACAGTCTGTTCCAACAGAATAACAAATACTAATTATCATTGTCAAAGAATAACACACTTTTTTAGCCCCATAATTCGATTTTTCTCGAAAACTATACATGGGAATTGACCCCAAAAGCATTACATTTTCTTCAGCTTGTTGCGATCTGGCGATTGATAAATTTGATTGGTCCTTTTGAGTTTAGCAACCATTTCCAGCACCAAAACTATATGAAAGGTGGATTCCAAACCGCAGTAATGCGTTCAAATTTGAAGATCCTCACACTGAAAATTGAACCTGGGACCCCATGTACCAAAGACGCACGCCCTAGCCACTAGATCAATTGAGACGACTCGATTGATATGTGTTATAATCAGGGTGGATTGATTTAAATCGATTTAAATCACTTGATTTTTTAAATAAAAATCGTTGATTTAAATCGAATTCCGAAATAAATTAATTTAAAGTGAAAATAAGTAAAACCCATTTCTGTTCTGTTATTTCAATTATGGAAGTTAATAATCATAATACAATGAGACTCAAATGTACACTATATTATGAAAACAAGTGTCATG
Source organism: Thermobia domestica (assembly GCF_964235325.1). Classification (NCBI taxonomy): domain Eukaryota; kingdom Metazoa; phylum Arthropoda; class Insecta; order Zygentoma; family Lepismatidae; genus Thermobia; species Thermobia domestica. The sequence goes on along the minus strand of NC_137456.1, from coordinate 242,496,955 downwards.
CAGAGGATGATTAGGGAAAATCCCGTTTTGAACAGGTAACGGAGCAATCCTGCTTTCTTCTTTTCGTAACATTGAGTTTAGGTTTTAAAATCGTTAACTATTCCAACGGGGAAATCACCATCGATATTTAAGACGAAAATTCTTTTTTGTGCGTGTCTGTTTGTTTGTTCCCAGATAATAGGGCGTATTTAGAAGAGTCCTATCACCTCTCCAAAAAAAATCTTTTTTTTTTTTTTTTGTTAATTTTATAACTTTAGGCGAAATTTATGTATTTCATGCCACAAGCTAGTTCTGAGTTTTTAAAACTAGGCCCCTGCCAAAAATCAGTAACTTTTGTGGAAAAAGTGTTATTTTGATAAACGTTGCTGTACTTTTTCCTTACTGCTTAACTTTTTAAATTATATCACCTATTTTTAGGTGATAGGGTAGAATCTTCATTATTCGATTTAAAAAGTATCAATAAGGCTTTTTACTTCGTTTTCTTCAAGACTGGAGGCATTTTAGAACACGTTACATATGCTTTCACGCTTTTCTGCGTTGAGGCATAGTGTGTGATGACGTCATAAATTCAAAAAGATATTCTTTGTTATGCGTATTATTATTATTTTTTGGCGGGTTACATTTTTCATTCAGAAGACTGAAATTTTGCACACTCGTTCAGTGCACCCCTTAATAATTTTCAGAAATCTGCGTGGAAACAGCGGGGTCCAGAGGGGCAAAAATGTTTTTTAAAAAAGGATATTTTTAACAAAAAATATCTTTTTTCGTGATTTTCCCGCCTCAGATGGAGACATACAGTATGAATGGTACTATTTGAAAGGCTGTTCTATTCTGAAGAAAATTATGTACGTACTATGCTCCTAGGATAAATAGGGATGTCTCAGGAAACTGTTACCTGAGATCCTGTTTTATTCGGGAATCGGGGGTATTTGGGGAATATTATTTTCGCAGGCTCACTTTTGCACCTACAAGATTGAAATTTCGCACATTTACTCAGTGCACCCCTCAGTATTTTTTAGATTTGTTTCAGATATCTGCCTTAAAACAGGGTGAGGGGTCCACAGAGGTAAAAATTAAAAAAAAAAAGATATTATTAACAGAAAATTCCTTTTTTCGTGATTTACCCGCCCCAGATACACTGAAGACATTTGAAGGGTACTGTTTGAAAATTTGTTTTATTTTGAAGAGAATAATGTACAAAGCATGATCCTAGGATAAATTGGGATGTTTGAGGAAATTTTTATATTACATCCGGGTCATCTTGGGCATTGTGGGAATGTTCTTAGCTCACTGTTAAATAATTTCCTCACCCTTACTACTCAAGATAGAAGCTTGAAATTTTGTACACACATTTAGTACACCCTTAGTATTTCCCAGTTGATTTTGAGATCTGTGCGTTAACACAGGGGAATCCAGAGGGGACAAAAATTAAAAAAAAAGGATTAAAAATGCCGATTACTCTCAAACTTTCCCGCTTCAGGAACATGATAGGGAAATGTGAATGTTACCGCTTCAAAAGCTGTTCTATAGACTGAAATAGTGTGACGTCACATCCTTTTCGTTGCCATGGAGATCGCCATTTTATTTTCTATACAAACACGAGCGAAGGCTGAGAAAAAATTACTAAGGCAAAATAAATGAGCAAATATGATTCGATCAGAACAAACAACTGTAATATTACATGATACAGACAAATCAACACGATCTTTGCATAAGATTTGTTCTTCTTCTGTGCAATATATCGAGGCATTTATATTAACAAATAATGGATACAAACTTACCTCTACTTCAGTTCTTCATGTTTGCCTCCACTCTGCCTTTTAAATATTTAAATTCATCATCATACATAACGGAGGACACGTGATTTGATTCACGAGCATTTTCGCCTTTTTCCACCAACTTTACTTCGTTCTCAAAGTATTTAAAAAATCTAAATAATTTCACAATGGCTGTGTTTGTATAGAAAACAAAATGGCGATCGCCATGGTAACGGAGAGGAAATGACGTCAGCACTATTCCACTAAAGAGAGTGATGTATGTACCATGATCCTAGGATAAATACGGATGATGCTGTAGCTGCTTGACTGAAAGTCTATAACAGCGTTTCCCAACCGGTGTGCAGTGAATGGGCTGCTGGTATGCCGCGAGGAAATCGAAACAAAATTGTTAATTGTATAGGTATTAAATTGCAAGACATGGGGGAAAATGTATAATTGTATTTCACATTACAATGAACCTCTATTATGAATCTACAATTTTAAGTTTCATACCTTGTTACTTTTCTGTACATTTTTAAGGTTGAAAAAAGTATTTCTTATCTTTGTTATGGCCATTATTGCTTCTTTATTGCTGCAGATATTTCGTAACTTGAAATTTTAAAATATCATTTAATCCTTTCGACATAGCAAAACATGCCTAACATGCATACAAATTACCTACATTTATTTTAAAAGTACAAGAGATTTGTTTCTTCGTTCGTTAGTTAGTGATTTTCCTTCTTAGTGAAAGATTGGATAGTTTTCGAAAAAGAAATCGTATTTTTAAAAACCTGAGTACAATATTTGATTGCAATTGTTTTCTATTTTAAAATTAGAAGGAAAAATAAGATAATGATTTACCACGAGGAAAACCAGTGATCAAGATTTCTTCTCTGTGAGGAGATCAGTAATCATTAAAAAAAAAACCACGGTATTTTATATTTACAAATAATAATATTTATGAGTGTGCCGCGAGAATTCAAGTCACACCGGTAGTGTGCCACAAGTTGAAAAAGGTCGGGAAACGCTGGTCTACAATTTACCGTTAAAAAGAGCCATAATTTAAAAGGGTTAAGAAACATTGTTTGGGATTGATATAGGTTAACGATTGGGAATAATTCAAAATTCAACCCCAATACTTTTACTTAAATGACATAATTAGCATTTAATGCTAATTATTAATACGTTTTCTTCAGTTCGCGACTTGTATTATACGAGGAGAAAGATTTGATTGAAATAAAAAAAAAAACGATTTAAATAAAAAAATCAACAATAATGATTTTTAAAAAATCATGATGTTTTCCACCCTGATTATAATTAAACGAATATTGAAATATGAGAGTTAGAGTGTTAGACTATATTTTGTTTACGCTACTCTGTACAGTCATCTTCCCAGTGTCACAGTAAAAAGCTTGATGAGTGGCCCTCCATAGCGTGTTTCACGAACGTTCTCGCCTTTGGTGCAAGCGTCCAGCGTCGAAAAGTTTTAACAGTTTTTTCAGAGAAGCCATCCTGAGTAAGGTTTTCCTAGATTCTGCTCATTCACACCCCATAAATGACGGGATCGTACCTAACATACAGGTCCCAGATCGCTTCATTCTTTCCCCCTTTCCCAAATAGAGTCCTCGCAGAGAGATGTCATCCCTCATAACAGGGGCGCATCAACGCGCGACGTCCAACGGATCCAGATCCCCCTCCAAAAATGGCGTAATTCGACTTGACTTCGTACACATTTCTAATAAAACTATAGGTCTACTTGTTTAACAAAGAAGTTATTGATGTATCCTAAAGATGCAATGTTAACACTTCATCTGTACTCTTTCTCTTCTGAAAAAGAAAATAGTAATCTATAGTCATGACGCTACATGAACGTCTATCTCAAGCATAAAGTATTACCATATACTACAGCACGTTTGTCATTGGCTACTGATGGCTTTATGTTCTTGAAAACATTCGGCTATTGCAACGTGAACTAAGTAAAAGAAATACAACCGTAACTGATTGAGGAAGTTCAGGAAATCTGCTTTAAATTGCAACGTAGCACTTAATCCACATGCTTCCAGGCCAGATCATGGAGAATAACACCGGTTCAATATTATATAGAGGCAATGTATTGTAATATTGAACTCCTCCCCACAAATAATTAAACCCCTTCCATAAAAAAATTCTGGGTGCTCGCCTGCCTCATAAGTAGCATGCATAAGGCCATAGATGCTTATAGTGCCCCAATATATATATATATATATATATATATAAACTTGATGAGAGTACACTTAGCATGACACCATGATCTTAGCATGTGGCATGGTTATAGTTCAGTATAAATGTTTATGTTACTAATTTTTTTTAAACTACGCATGAGGATTTATTCATATTTTGTTCATCTCAATGAGATCTATCAATTAATATATATACAATTTTTGAACATTTTCCCTCGTAAACACTAACAATATTTTACAATTTTTAGGACTACGTTTCCGTCAAATATTACAGAAAAGACATTGTATTATTGGCACAGACTACATGCAAATGGGTGTGTATTCTCAAGAACTTGATTTCCATAGGGACATAGCTCCCAATCAGCATGTCTGTAGAGCTTGGCGGCAAGAAACACGGCATACTTTAGGCCATACAGCAGTTATACTTTAGGCTTGATTGGTATAACAAATTATCTACATATACACGCACGAGCCACACACACACACACACACACGCGGATAAACTGATCATAATGTTAACGTTAGTGTTCCAAATGGAATTTGCGAAATACGACGCTACTGTCTTGTATGGCCAACCGATCTTACAGTAAAAATTTTCGTACTTTACGAACATTCTGGAAAACTTTGCTATATTGAAAATTGAGTCGAAAATTCCATTGGTTTATCCCCCTTTTTCTTCGATCATGATAAGCAATTTAACTCCTGAAAATAGGTCTTCTTTTATCGGAGAATTCTCACTCCTTTTCCTCAATTCCTTCAAATTGAGTAGATATTTTGGTCTTCTTAAAGATTACATGTTAGATGATGACAGAGCAAAAGAAAGAAAAAAGTATATGAAAGAAAAGTGCCGATAGAGGAAAGTGGATGTAGTCTTGAAAAAAATGCCCTTAAGCCACGAACGATTTCCTTTGCATTGATAGCTTGAAAGCTCCACCAACTGGAGAGACGCAGGGACAACTCGTATTGGAGATGAGTTTGTAAGAACTCCATCTAGCGACGGATGATGATGTCAAACGGCGACCAATGCCTCCGGGAGGATTCGTTACTCGCGGAATGGAGTGAATGAAGAATAAAAAAGGGCACCTTGGATGGGTGAGGCACAGTCAGCGACGATAATTTATACGCACCGAATCGAATTTCCCTTCTGCCAGGCATCTACTTACAGTCTGAATAAATGCAGGCCAGTAAAGATATTTCTTCTTTTTAAAAAAATTTTTTTTTTGCTGTTATTTTTGCTAGTTTCTTTTTAAAAAATGATCTAAATTAACTAGCATATTCCCTATAAGATGGACACAATATGCTTGAAATAAATCTTCCATTCATGTTTGTAGCTGGGTATGTACTATGCACCCGATATATTTGTGCAGCTGACCAGATTGTGAAATAATTAAGTTGTTTACAAGTGACGTCAGACATATGGCAGTGTTGTCAGAAGTACTGATTTTACGTAAAATTTCTTGAATGTGCTTAAGTTTACCAAGAAAACAAAAAGCTTTCAGGTTAACCTCGTATGTGGAAGGAAATGAGAATAGCCCTTAAAAACCCACAGACACGGTTGTTGTCCATCTCAAACAAACTTACTTGACCGGGTATCGAACAAGGGATCCCACACGCCAGAGATAAGCATCCTACCACTGAGCCACCGCGTGCCCCTTCAAGAAAACAGAAAAGAATATGTTAAACCTAAACACAGATGTGTGAGAATGGCCGTGTACATACTTTAATTCGTTTCACGTTGAATATATAAAGCTATTAAACATGGGATCAAATTAAGCTGTTTAAATAGTTCCAAATTTAGCTGTTCCACTTGAAAAGATAACTTTAAACATGAAAAAGTAATATTAACCCTTTAACTCGCACATTTTTATGGACAGACTCTCTCAGGTGGCAGACATAATACTCCATCGTAACCACAAATCTTGGAACTCCAAGTCCTTCTGTCCGAACAGTCATTACCATCATCACTATATTCACTTCTGAACCATTTTCTGACGTCTCTGGCTCACTTTCATCATCTGTATTAAACCAGTCATCCTAATTACCATCTGAACCGTAATCTTCAAGCAGTCTACACATCACTGGCGTAATTACAATGGAGCGAGTAGAGCAGTTGCTCCACGGAACAAAGTAATTGGTTACAACTCATAAGGGCGAAAAAAAAAGAATACGGAAAACTGTTCCTTATGCAAAGAACATTTAAAAACATTTCAAAAGATACGCTATGACTATTAGCAGTTAATTAGCAAAAGCTGATACCGGAGACGGATGCAGGAATTTTTGAGGGAGGATGCAGGTCTGAAAAATAAACTTGAGACATTTTTCGATATTTGGATCGCTAACTAAAATTGTGGACTGCAGAGCTTCATAGTATGTATTTATCTCCGCCCTTCTGGAGGCGGCATTGAGGAAAGCCATATTGTTCAACACGAGAGAACCCAGGAGTACCATGAACTGGAAACGCATACATTATCTGCAATGAGTGGAAAACGCACTCAGAATCTTCCTTTTGAGAGAAATTTTAAAACTTTTTTTTTCACAGCCTTTGAACAAGTGCTTCATTAGGAATTAATTTATATATTACTCCTCATGGAGGGGTGCGCGAGCCTCGCGCCCCCTTTCTGGATCGCCACTGGACGATACCCGGACACACTCTAATGTTTAGCTAGCTGCCTATTGAAAGTTTTGCGGCGCGCCGCCCCCAGTCCTGGGTTACACAACCACCCGGGAATAAAACGGACCTGTTTGATACCTAGTTGACACTTATAAAACTATCCTGTACTCCCTACTTATATTAAGAATGATAGGCAATGATATCATTCTATCTTTAAAGTATAAACGTAGCAATAAACAAAATAAAAAACCTTTCACTCTTCCCGTCTCTTATTAAAATAATAAATAAACCTGTGTACTAAAGTAATCATTCAGAATTAAATATAATTCACAGTTTTTACAAATCATATAAAAGAATTTTTCCCACGGTCTTCTCCTCAATTCAGTGCGAGAAAAATATTTTCCAAGGTAAAATCATCTGTAAATGTGTATTGATATACGTATATCGGGGGCGGGTATGAGTAAATCGATGATCGATCGATCCAGGGCTCAGTAAAACTAGTTACGCCATTGCTACGCAGTATCTTTTCATTACACACCTCTTCTTTCTTCTTTCTGCTTGTAGACGCCATTCACACTTTGTAGAATCATGGAGCAATGATCTATGTTTTATATAAGCAACAATAGCACACGAGAATAAACAAAAATACGTTACAAAGATGTCCCCGCCTTACCAAGATCTTTGTTACTGTTGTGAAGTGCAGTGGCTGCCTCTTTTATTACAGTAGCAGCAATGTTTTTCTTACAACCAACAATGTATCACATATTATCCCAAAAGACAACGTCGTTCGCACGTTATGGGCATACAGAGATATCTGTTAATTTGTTTCCGATTTAAATTGAAGAAGAAAAGTTTCTAAGAGAGAACTTCGTCATTGCCACTGAACATTAGTGACATTTTAGTCAAGACTTAGACTATGTCGTAGATGTTTCCACTGCACATGTGCCATGACGTAGCACTACGTCATAACCAATTAAAGGGTTAAAAGCATCAACATGGATCCTTCCACAATAGGGTTTTTCTTGACCGTAGAATTACAATCCTTAGATCTAGTATCGGATCAAATTGCTTTCTGTGGAAACCTTTTTCCATTTTTCCTCTTTAAAAAACACGTGCTTTAGTAATCCTATGAGTAACAAAACATAACGAAAAATAGATTATGTCTACTGATTTTTACTGGTCTTATATTCTGATAACCCTGTAAAGTAGTGCAGAAAATTGTCCCTCTTCCCTTCCCAGTATCTCCTTTGCTCAATTAGACCACGTAAACACAACAGCAGCGACTTTAGTAAGTAAATATAGTAAATTATCATACACGTGGTACGTAGAGTCATTGCTTCATTGCTTACAAGGTATTCTAATATAAATTGATGTATTTTTTGTTTAAAATTATGTAGGTGTCGGGTGTTTTATTTATTTTTATTTTTACATGTGCTAGTCTCATATCTTTCAGTGATGTCATATAGAAAGATAAGAAATTTCTCGTCTCGTCTCGAAAACATTTTCAAATTCGAGACAAGACGAGAAATGGTATAATTTCGTCTCGTTTTAGAGACAAAACGAGAAATTTCATTAGTGCCGTTGGCAACATTACTTCACCCAAATCTTAGAGCTCGAACACTGTCTAAGTATTACATTATTCATAGTGTGAAACTATAAATTGATAGACGATTGTATGAACACAATGAATAAAATTTTTGGCCAGTTCCCAATTCTTCTTTTCCCCTACACCGTGATACACCCCAGGGCCGTGCAGGGATACCAACGAGGGCGGTGGACAAGTCTACCAACAGGGCGCCAATACAAACATGAATACATATTATATATAATATGGTTTAACTTAATGTACTAAACGTCAGGAGGTGATTCTTGTCACCGAGATAAAACGAAAAACAAGGCCAACCTGGGTGTAGAAATGCCTCGGAACTATGACCACACGAAAACTTCCGGAAAAATGCATAAACAGCCATAGTCGAGAACAAAATGTCGAATCGAAATCGGGAAAAAGAGAATATCCATTATTTTTAGTCGTAGATTCCATTAGTGTACAATCAAAGATAGTGCAGTGGCAGTGTAAGGGTGACTCCAGAAGAAACTGGAGTATTCCTTCGAGTATTTTATCAAACGTTAAATGAGGAAAATGAACAACAATGAAGTACGGGATTTCAACAATCAAAAGTAATAGTATATCCTTCAAATTCGAATACTTAGAATCCGAAATACATATGTGTGATTGATCTGTTTTGTCTCAGCACAGAATAAACTATCGGAAGAATAATTTAAATGAAACGAAGTATTTAACATATCACAATTAAATCTTCTAAACTAATCGTAACGGATAATAAATGAACAGCCTCCTGTTCAAGTTAAGAGTGTGTGAAACTGGAAAAAGTAATTTTGATCCAGATTATAAGTTTAAAACGATTATGCATAAAACAGTCAGGCGGGAAAGATCATGTATGATGAACAAGAGCACAAATGGTTCTTCACATGACAAGTTATTCCCACAAATTATGTGAATACAATTTGGTCAAAACTAAGCTGCACTAAAAGATCTCCTCCTCGTAATACGTAATTCCTTGGAAAATAATTACGAGCACAGAAGGAATGAAACTCGACGAAACACATGCTGTTGCGCCTGTTGCACATTGATACAAGAAAATACAGTTTAAAACTAGCGATTTATTCTGTTTCGTACAAAGTAGGATAACTACGAAATACTCAGAGGTACCTTGTACAGCATTTATGAAATGCAGTATATGTACACGAGACAGCTATGAAGAATAACAGTTCACAGTCTAATATTGTTGACCGTTGATCGCATTGCAAAGATGACATCGGCGAAGCAAATTCTTCCGCGTGCGTTCAAATACACCTGAAATTTCGGAGATGGCTGCAGCACCTATATTAACTCGAGCAACAAGTTCTTCGGTTGTCGTGGCTAGTGTTGCATACAAAACGCGTTTCATATCTTCCTCTAAAAAAAATAAATCAAGAGGTGTGAAATAGAGTGAACGAGATTGTCATAACACAGTTTCTCTCTCAGTCCCACGATCTGGGAATGTTTCATTTAGGTAGGTGTGCATATTCATGTCAAAATGTGCAGGTGCACTGTCAAGCTGGGATCACATCTGCTGTCTAACAATTTGGAAGATCATTACGTAAAGAACATTACGTACTTCCTTACAGGCGGGCCGGTAATAAATAAGGTCCTACAACAATATTATCCACCATACCGCACCGCATGCTTACACTAATTAAATCTCTGCTGCTGATCGTTCACTAGAGTCGCATGTGGATTTGTACGCAATACACATGGCTACTGCTAGTTTCAGGACGGTCTCTGGTCATTCCCAGTACGCTGTCTTCAAATTCAATTGTCCAGGTGGTGTGATTTTCTCCGAGGGAAAATGAAAAGTCCCTATCTCTCGAAGGCGAATATGGAGGCGTGAAAAAAATACAGGAAAAGTTACTCTCCTTTGAGTGCGACGGTCACGATATAAACGACTCGTCTTTGGGATATTTTCCCTCGCCCCTCCATAAATGAGGTGCATATCTGCTAGCTCATGGACAGAGTAATATATCATTGCGGAGGCACGTAGAGATTACCGCAATCAATTTTACCTAAACACCAACGTCTATACTTTTACATGACCATGAATACCTGGACACAACCCTTTACCATTGAACGCAGCACTTTCTATCCTGTTATTCAGCAATTCTACACGTAACAGAGCATCGGATTATATATATCATTCACAAGTTGCGTAGATACCTAGTACAACACAGCCACAATAACTGACGTCATTCCACAACAAATTTACAAGACAGACTTCTGCGAGCCATTCGCAATTGGCACTCAAGAGACGATAGTTTCGTAGTGTGCAACCAAAGCATCATACCCCTAGTGAAAGTACTATGAGCCATGTATGTGCTGCTACGTGCACGCATAAGCGCCAGATTACCTTTCCTCTGTGTAGGCATTCCATCCAGCTGCAAATTGCATTAGAACGTCAAAAAAGAAAAAAAAAAAATTTCCCCCATTTTTTAGATGTAATTCCAAGGAGTCTTCTTGAAAATTTCTCCAGCAGTGACAAAATGAAAATGTAAGTGGGATAGACTAGGACACTATTTTAGTATATTCACAATAGCAATGTAGTTTTTCGTACCTCACGGGGAAGGGGCGGTTTCCCAATTCCAAGGAAGGGGAAAGTCCTTCGAAAGTACTTCGGGAAGAAGATGCACTTAATGGATAAATCAGGTGTACTAGCCCAGTGCATTTCTTTGTATCGTTATGCAACGTTACAACATCTCGTGTTTCATTCATTTTTGTTGCTTCTGTGCACAGAAATATCATATTCCACGAAATTACATATTACGAGGAAGAAACCCTTTAATGCAGCTTACTTTTGTCCAATATGTATTCACACAATATTTGGTAATCTCTGTGTCATGGGGAGAATCCTTTGTACCTAGTTCATCACATGTGATTTTTACATTTCTGGATTTTTGCATTTCTGGATTTTTGCATTTCTGGATTTTTGCATTTGGAATATGTTATATTTCTTTACATGCCACCCGACTGTCCTATGCGCAGTCGTTTTAAACCTAATCTGCATCAAAGTTATTTTTTCATTTTCACACTCTCATAACTTGGACAGAAAGCCGTTCATTTGTCATACGTCACCATTAACCTAGAAAATATAACTGTGATACGTTAAATACTTCGTTTCATTAAATTCTTCTTCCGCTAGTTTGTTCTGTACTGAGAGAAAATAGATCAATCACACATCTGTATTTCGAATTCTAAGTGTTCGAATTTGAAGGATGTACTATTACTTTTGATTGTTGAAATCCCGTACTTGATTGTTGTTCATTTCCCTCATCAGGGCCGGATTTAGCATTTTGGCGCCCCTAGGCCAAATAATTTTTTCCGCCCCCTAGTCTGGTTAAAGTTACTTTCCTAAAAACCTTTATTAAATAATTATATTAGGCCTATATGTTAATTGCTTAAACACCACTCCACGATGCAATTTTATCATTGCAAGTTTTTTGAGGAATTTACTTGGTTCTGGGCTTAACAAAATACCGTTAATGTATTAACAAAAGATTGGTGAACTTTACCAACAATTATTTGTTCCAATGAACTTTAAAATCAGAGTGCTTTATTAGCCTGAGTTTTTTTTAATCAATTCAAAAAATATGTTAAATTATGGCTATTTATTTTTATTTCTAGATATTTTTTAATTTTTTTCTCTCGGCCGTGCGCCCCCTGGGAGCTTGCGCTCATAGGCCCGGGCCTACCGGACCTATTGGGAAATCCGGCCCTGTCCTCATTCTACGTTTGATAAAATACTCAAAGAAATACTCCAGTATCTTTGGGAGTCACCCTTGCGCCGTCATTGCACTGTATCCGATTGTACACTAATGAAATCTAGGACCAAAAATAATGGACAGTTTCTTTTACCCGACTTCGATTCGACGTTTTGTTCTTGAGGTATGGCTGTTTTTACATTTTTCCGACAAATAATCGAGTGATCAAGGGGCCGAAAGGAAGCATTTCTACACCCACGTTGGTGTATACTTTTCGTTTTATTTCAGTGTCAAGAATGGCCTCTCCACGTGCTCTCTATATAAGGGCGTCATTGTTTAAGTAAAGTAAATAGATAAACTGTGTTAACATCTTTACTAGAGAAACACTTTCCTGTAATTAAGTTTTTGTCAAACAAAATGAAGCTTATACATCAATAGGTCAATGTAGCTATCTAAAAGACACAGGAACAATGAAATTTGTAAATAAAGAGCTTAAAGAAACTTGAATTTTTAAGCTGCGCCATATCGATCGCGCTTAACTTCTACCCTAATAGCATGTTGGTTTGCAGCAAGTCTTTCATTATATTTGATTTTAACTTGCTAGACTTTCCGTGCACTGTACACCTGCTGCAGGCGTTTTGAAAGAGTTACCCGCAAATGTCGTAATTTGATTTTCACTTGCTAGATTTTACTTGCCTCGGAGGCTTGCTGCGACTTGGTAGCAAGTGTGTCAGTTCTAGTTTCTACCAACAGGTGGCACAAAAGTCTAATCTTAAAAATCTCCCCGCCAGGCCGCCGTTTGTAGTAAGTGCGAAGTGTATGAAGCATTAAAACAACTGGATAATTAAGATAATTACGTAAGTATCCAGTATGTAGAGATAATTTATATGTTAAACGTGAATTGTTTGACAAAGTTGTTGAGAAAAATATACTGTGTGATTGTTCGTATACAGTAAATGTTCGGTTTGTAAAATGCATGGAATGCAATGCAAGTATATACCTGCAGAAGACTTACTACACTCACTTGCTGGCGATCTGCTGTAGACTTGTAATGCAAGTATATACTTGCAGAAGACTCACTACAAACTTGCTGTAGACATGCAGTGCAAGTGGTATCCTTGCAGAGACTTGCGTCAAACCTGCACTAACTTGCTGCCGACTTGCTGTGCACCTGCAGTGCAAGTGGAAACTTGCAGCAGGCTTGCTATGCAAGTAAACCCCTTGCAGAAACTTGCTTTGCAAACTTACCATACACTTGCATTGCAGGCATGCTGCAAGTTCGAAGAGCGTCAACTAGGAAGTTTGCATTAAACTTGCATCAAACTTGCAGACTTGCATAACAAGTCTGCTGCAAGTTAGCCAGACTAGAATTGCAAATCTGCTGCAAGTTTGTTACAAGTTATTTTTGCTATCTGGGTAGAAGTTATTTTTGGGGGGGGGGCGGGCAGTAAATGAGTAGCAGCACGAAGAGCTCCTGTATTATCTTACCAAATAGACATACATATCAATTGCTTTATTGGCTTTATACATATTTTTTGAAAAGTGATTGTACTCTTTACCTGTTCTCTGCAAATAGCAAATGCATGAATGCTTAATACAAAACTGGTATACAGAAGAGTTTTAAAAAATATTTATCATGAGATATTTCGCAGGCCGACTTTTATAAGGGCGCACTGTACTCTTCACAGGTTCTTTTGCTAACAGCCACTGTATGAATTTACTATACAGAACTTGTATACAGAAGAACAACTAAAACTATTTGTCTATAATATGATGTTTCGCAGGACGTTCTGTACTCTTCACGGGATCTTTATCAACAGTAACAGTATGTATTTATTGTACAGAACTGTGTTATACAGCAGAGTAAATAAAACCGTTTATCTTTGATGTGGTTTCACAAGGGCGCTTTACGTAAAGGGCGCACTGTATTAAATCACGCGTGCTTTACCAATAACAATTGTAACAATTTATTATTACGAACATAAAAAATTGTATCTTTATTTATAACGTGATGTTTCAGAGGGCGCACCGGGACATGTCCCGGTATCCCGGTGGGCCAACACGGGCCTGATACACCCTGACTTATTTGCTACTTATTTATAGATGTGAATTTTCGGACATAATGAAAATGAAATCCATCGTGGAATGCATTGTAGGCTAAGTAAAACGGATAATATTTTCAACTAAATGGTAATGGAAGAATGTGTTGGGTGAAGACAGTCAGGAAACTCACATGAATAATGTTCATTATAAGTGGACCCTGTTAAAAGAAGCCCTCTTTTCAGGGATGAATTGGTTCATTGCTGGTGTTAACATTAGATAGACTTTAAAAAAAGAGGACATGTTTAGATTTCATAATAAAAAAATATTACAATACCTGGGTGCACAAATGCTTTGTTTCGGAGTTATAAGCCGCCGAAAACATGAAAAAATGAATTTGAAAGATCCATACCTCCAAAACTATGGGACCTACCGTAGTCGGGTCAAGACTTCACTTAGGAACTATGTGCCCTATCCAAATATCCAAGTTTCATAATCCTGCGGTACTTCCGTAAGAATTTTATAGAGGTAGTTTTTTAGTACTTCAGATTATATGCCCATAGCAGAACTCGCTCTATAAAGATAGTTACGTGAGTATCTTAGGATTCTGAAACATGTATTTTTGGATAGCGCACGTACTAGTTCATAAATAAAGTCTTGACCCGACTACGGTAGGTCCCATAGTTTCGGAGCTATGGACTTCTAAATTTCATTTTTTCATGTTTTCGTCAGCCTATAACTCCGAAAAGAAGAGTGTGTTCACCCAAGTTGGTCTACACTTTTTCTTTTGTCTTGGTATCAGGACTCACCTCCCAGACGTTGTCGCTGTTGTTTTGAAACACCCTGTATACCATGGGGGGGCAAGGGGGCCGGGCCCCCTAAAGTTTGGCTGGCCCCCATAAAATTTCACGGTAGGCTTGCAAATGAACTATAATATGGTGAAAAAGTATAATATGATTGGGTCGGGCCCCCCCTAACTTCTACCGGGCCCCCCCTAAATTTTTGGGCTGGCTACGGGCCTGTATATATATATATAGAAATATACAGTGGTCGGAGTGAGTGAGATGGTATGCGGACCACCTCTGTTTTTTCAGTGATGGAGACATACCGTCTCTGGTTTTTCGGTAATCAAGACATACCGTCACTGGAAAGTGGATGCTAATATACCTTTAATAAATCCATTTTTATGCACAGTAATTGACGAATAGCTTTGCACGTAAAAGGTTTTATTTCTTAATTAGAAATAATTTCTACGTTGCCAGCACAGACATTTTTTGTTACTTTTCCTACCTTTTGTTTCTAAAATGAGGTGTCTACAAATAAGTTCACCCCTTGCTCTAAGCAAGAACTCGTGTTGGTTGCAGATAAGGGTCCCATGACTGAAAGGAATGAATCATGAGCCCAGTTCAAACAAAAAGTAGTATATTCAGGCAACTAGTTTAAACTCAAACCGAAAAGTATTGTTATGAGTACGTCGGGACTTCTTTTGTGCCTACAATGATAAAGAAATACATAACTGAGTCCAATATTTACGAGGGAAAAATGTAGTTTATACAATCAAAAAAAATCTGTTATTTTAATCAAAAAGTAATTTTGCGTCTTTATAATAATTAGATAACACGTAAATACATGTGCTGTGATTGGGTGCGTGATTGTATCTCTAATATTTACATCTTTGTGATGATTGCTTTTAGATAATTCAATCTGATATTGTTACTTAATGGAAGTTAAATATTTTCAATATGCAGTCTTTAGTACAAATTAAAAAGCAACACTCTTACATGCTTCCCCAATAAGTTCATTTATCAGGAAGTTTAAAGCTCAATGGAAGGCCAAATATCCTTCCGGGGTCTGGAATACCGCTCAGTCGAGTGGAGGTTTAAGAGCTGTCCCACGAGAAACTGTTTTAAAAAATGTTCATATAAGAACTCGGTTTTTGAGCATTTTCGTGTATAATTTTGTATAATATAAGAAGATTGTTTCATATTCCCAGAAAGGTCGGGATGGGGAGCAAAGAGTCTTCATGCTCCCTTTCCCCGTAACTACGGAGAAGCTCTCCCATGGTTTTCCCAGTATTTAGTTATCCGGAATGTCGAATCAAAATTGTAATAAAACATACCGCCTCTGCTTTTATTCCACTTCGAACATATATATATATATATATATATATGTGTGTGTGTGTGTGTGTGTGTGTGTGTGTTACTCGAGAAACCTTGTAATAGAGACACAGTGAATCGGTAGTAGGGCGTTTACCTCTGCTGTGAGGTATGCCCCGTTCCAGGTAAGATTGCTATGAACTACATGATGTCCATGAGTTTTCTAGAAGTCTGCGTTTCCCGCCCATTTTCATTACACCTATTCTTCCATAAAAATTCAGTTTTATTACGAAAGAATTCTTTAGTTAAAAAGGATAAAGGTAGAACATTAATTGTTGGAAAAATCTTAATAGTATAGCGAGAAATTATAATTTATACATCTAAATTTTTGGGGCAGTATCAATTATAGAAGTATTATTTTTCTTGGCTCTTATAACTGGCTGTTATGTTTCCTTGTAATTTGAACATTGCAACAGTATTAATACTAACCAACATCCTAAAGAAGCTGTCATTCCAAAAAAGAAGACGTTTTCCTATTTTCTTCAAAATCCGGTTTTCAGCGCTTGAAAAAGGCATATGTCCTAGTAAAAGAGGGAGTCTGGTCCAGATTGCACACTGAACACTTTGGATTTTTTTTTTTTTTTTAACAAACTGAATTTGGATTCCAGTTACCAGTAAGTCACATCATTTCTAGTTTCATGGAGCCTTATAAAGAGTTGTTTTGACGTATGATTAGCGGCATACTAAAGGCTTGACTACTGCAAGAAATATGTTGGATCAACTCTTTAGTATGGCTCTAATTACGCGTTAGAACGACTCTACATAATGTCAATTGTTTGTTAAGAGCCCGACATACTAAAAATAATACAAAATTTTGTTTGTTTTTCATTAGTGAAAGGAGATAATGAAATGCACCTTACCACAATCATAGGTAATGTTATTCTACAACAGAAAATATGAACCTGAAGAATTTTCAATGTTGCCATCCATAGAAATTGAAGTGTTACCAGAATAAGAATTCCCGAAATCTAAGTTAAGGCAATGACTTGAAGAAGGAACCAACTGCATTTGATTACGTATCATGTTGTTTTGCTACCCTGTGAACTACTTTTTAAATAACATTATTATTTAATTTTAATAGCCGTATGTTAAAACTATTTGTTTATACAAACTAAATACAACTATTATTTAAAAAGTAGTTCACAGGATTCCAAGACATTATACGCAATCAAATGCAGTTCAGTTCGTTCCTCAAGTCATTGTGTTAACTTAGATTTTTGGGGGAAATGTTATTCTGGCAACACTGTAATTTCTATGGATGGCAACACTGAAAATTCTTCAAGTTCATATTTTCTGTTATAGAATAACATTATCTATGATTTTGGTAAGTTGCATTTAATTATTTTCTTTCCGTTATGGAAAACCAGCAAAAGAAAAATGTTAAATTTTGTATTATCTTTAGTACGTCCGGCTCTTAAGGAAATGAACCGCTTACACAATTAAAGCCTATATAAAAATCTATGTTTATACATGGACGACAATTATACGAGTCTGGGCTTCTCAAAGTTTGGTTCGGCCCCACAGAATCTGGACATATTTACTTGGAATTTTGCTTGAATGTATGATAATGAAACACACATACCTGAAAGCTCGATCACTCTTCCCCAAAATTGTATCGATTTCTCACTGCTTATTGCAGTGGTTCTTAATCTAATTCATATCATGAACCCCATTTTATAACATGTTCTTGCCAGTAACTCCCTTATAATTTCTGGTTTGTAATACACTTGTGTGGGATTTTTAATATACCTATTGCGGAGATCTTACGGTATCTACCTACTTCTATAATAGTAGAATTCATTTTTTTATATACAGTGGATACAGTAACTTCCCTAGAAGCAAATAGATTAAAACCAAATTTGGTCGGTTCATTTATATTACAAATATCGAATCCGATCCGTCATAATGTTTCAAAATGGAGGCCATTTGAAAATTTTAAAACTTAATAACTCCCTTAATTTTGGGTCATGTGATAAAAAAAAAATAATGTGATTTCTAATTTTGGTTTTAAAAAAAAACTTACGAAAAAGTTGAAAAAGTTATTGACTATTTTAAATGACTTGATGATGTGCGTCACGAAGATTGAACTAGATATTGCAGCATTAGTGAAATCACACCGTGCTCAGGTATCTCACTAGCTTTCAATTTTAATTGAATCGTTGAGTTCGAAAAGCGGTCATCTCCATCGAAGCTAATTTGAGAATAGTGACAAATAAAACTAAATTAGTCAATATGCATCTGACATATACTGTAGAGTTGTTTTCATTTTCGAACCGTAGAACTGACATTTGTCTACTTTCCAAAAATGAAAATAACCCTATATGTCAGATACATATTGATTAATTTAGTTTTGTTTGTCACTCCTCTCAAATTAACTTCGATGGAGATGACCGATTTTCGAACTCTACGATTCGATTGTATTTCAATATGCAGGTTTTGTTACGTTCGTATTTTTCTGGTATTTCAACATGCAGTTCTCATTAGTTTCATATCGTACCTCTTTCATTTAAATTGATTTTTAAACAACTATACACCTGTTGAAAATGTTTACTAAATCAATTTTTTGTTCTTAACAGTATGTATAAAAATAAAAATATGCTTATCAGGACAAAGTACAAAATAATATTTAAAAATATTTTAGGTATTAAATTCTGATTATATTTATCTCTTCCGCTTGTCTTCGAGAGCCCCATGAAACCCATGAAAAACTCTGGTTTATTGTATACAGAAGTGTGGATAAGTGTGTTAAATCTTATCTTCACAAAGAAAACTTAAGATGTTGTATTTCAAACAGCAATGGTCACGTACAGTAAACACAAAGAATTTTATAACAACATCTTTCTTCAACGTACTTTAAGAGTACCTTCTTCTGTAAAGTTTGTCTTGTTAAATCCAAACAACAACGAGTATTGATTTCAAGATTCCTCAACAGTAGAGAAAGAACCTACGGAGTTTTTCAGAGACAATCCTTTACCCAGGAAAACTTATATATATTAAGGCATAGACGTAAAGATCTTGCCCTCAATAAAAATATTAATTTTCCGGGTGTGTGCACCTAAATAACGGTGTTTTATTTTCTTTCTTTAATTCCATTTCAAGTGGAAATTCGTTGTTTTATGTCGTAAGAATAAACAAGTTATGAAACATGTTTACTTTCTTCATTCTTGTACTACGCCGTAAATTACGAAATCCTTTCTTCTAAATTGTTTTTCTTCAGCTGAATGTTGGTTAGGTTAAGTGGAGTACATTGCATTCTATAAGCTGTTCAATGTTTCATGTTCCTACAGAAAATGTAACTCTTCGTGTTTATTCAGTTGTTGATCATAAATTATTAATTGACAAATTAGTGCTACGGGCAGAGTAGAATTAGCATATATGTATATTGTTTGATGTTTGTAACAGTACAGGAAAAGAACGTGTTTGAACACTTTTTTTTTTCAAAAATGAGTTTGCTACACTGTCTTCTGTAGAATTGAAGGGCAGACCGAGAGAGGGGGCCAAGCCACAAAAACTGAATTCCGAGAAGTCGAAGGGCAAATTTTAGCACATAACTGCAAATTTTCCCCTGTGAAGGCGATTCTATTATTTTTGCATACAACTCTACAGACATCTGTGCAACTTTTAACCTGTAATACACGATGTAAAGTATGTTGTATTAAGAGTAATAAATGAATATTACTAATGTAACGGAAATATTTTGCAGTGATGATATCTGGCAGTTTATTTAATACAAACTAAATACAATAGGTTAGTTTAGATTTTTAATCTAACCTAACCAAATTGTCCGCGTTATGGTCTGATTTCAGATTTCAGTAGAATGGGTGGTACACGGGTGGAATAAGTGGCATCGTCTTTATCAGATCACTATACTTCAAATCGTTTATCTTCCTACCATCAGGAAAGTTGATCTTCCATCCACCCAAGCTGTCAAATAGAGGCCATAGATCAACCGTAGCGGACACTATTCATTTGCACCCTGTGCCTAGATCAGAGATGGGCATTTTTGCTAACCCTCACTCACCCTCACCTTCAATTGACTCCATCACTCTCAGCCACCCTCACCCTCAGTTGACTCCCTCACCCTCAGTCGATTCCCTCATCCTCACCTTCACACATCATCACACTCATCTACCAAAATGAGGGTGAGTAACGGTGAGGGCGGCCCTCTTGAGGGCAAAAATGAGTGAGGGTGCCCATCTCTGGCCTAGATGTTTCTGGAAATTACGAAGTTTCTTCCATACCTCAACTGGTGAGTAGGTGCACTTAACCAAGATGAACCCAGGTTCAGTAGCCGATACTCTGACAGCAGTCACCTTTCGCATTTTCACCTTACTGACAGTTTCATCCACTGTGTCTTTGAATAACACTTTGGAAATGGGTTGTACATCTTTCATATCAGATGGCATGCGTATTACATGAAATGGATCCTGCACTATGGCTCTTTCAACAAGATCGTACCACTCTTCAGGCATGTATATATGACTTGTCTCTCGATAAGTACAAAATCAACTGCTTTTTTCTCGATAAGTACAAAATCAGCATCACATAAAGGTGTGGTTTTGAAATAGGTAATGGTAACATATTTCTTCAAACTTGTGTGAATGAACCAGAATGTAATACAACAAGAAAATAGTAATGCACTTGTTTTGTCCAAAGCAGCAGTCCGAAAAGAAACATAGTTCTATCTTGTGTAGAACATGGCCCGGATTCAGAAGAAATTCCACCAAGCAGGATCCGATTTTAGATGAACCACGGGATGCTACTGTTTTTAGTCATATACACATGTATACATTTTCCATATTGCATTGCTGTTCACTGTTTCATTGCTTTTTAGCAATATTTCGTTTCCGCATTTAACACATGTTTACGAACTTTTCGTGCAGTTGTGTTTGGTAGCATGCTACCAGGCTGCACCATCTTTGTTTCAAAGCAGACATGTCTTATGATTGGCCGTTATAGCTGGACTGTGGTTTGACCCCTTCTCTCAGGACACGATTTGTTGTGCCTCAAACCGTGACATATTTTCATTCCCATTTTTGAAGACTCGGGGAACAAATCACATACACACTTAGTTCGGAAACTGATAGACAGATGACAAAATAATCCATTTCCATCATAATCTCATTTTTCGTCGAAGTGTGGTTTGGCCCCGGATATTTGAATAGGACTCATACTAGTTCCTAAATAAAGTCTTAACCCGACTACGGTGGATCCCATAGTATTAGAGCTATGGACCTCTAAAGTTCATTTCCGTACAAAGTAGGTTTATGTATACTTTACGTGTATTCGAGAAAAAGCAAAGACATTTCAATGGAATTTATTTTTATCTGGAACCTGAGGAAAATACAGAAATTTAACAGAAATGGACCATTGTTTTGTCAAAAATCTTAAATCTTTGATTCATCAAAATAGCCTCCACGTGCTGTGATAACAGCTTTACAGACTTCGGGCATTCGGCGTATTAGTCTCTGTAGAGTTTCGGGCTTGATTGCTGTCCAGGCTTTGCGAAGACACTCAAATAAGTGTTTCTCGCTAGAGAGACGCATCTTTCGAACTGCCTTATCAAGTTCAATTGCATTACAATCCGGTGATGGTAGGAACCACACCATATTCTTGAATCTCCCTGTTGCTCTTTTGCTGGCAAATACCCTCTACAAAGTCGGGATGTGTTTTGGGGCATTGTCTTGTTGCATGATGAACCCACGACCAATGAGCCTCTTCCAGATGGCACTGCGTGTCTGATCAAAATCTGATGGTACTGTTCTTTCTGCATTGTACCCTTTTTTTTGCACTAATTCCCCCACTTGATTGTTACCAAAGCAACCCCACACCATCACAGAACCACGCCCGTGCTTTACCGTTGGCAAAATACACGATGGAAGCAGTCTTTCGCCCTTGGAGCGACGCACGAAAACCCTGCGTCTATGACTGAAGAGCTCAAACTTTGATTCGTCAGTAAATAAGCACTTGTTCCACTGCTCTGGTCCCCAGCTTGCAAATTTTCTTGCCCACAGCAATCTCTTCTTTTTGTTTTGAGGGCGCAAGAGCGGTTTCCTAGTTGCCACACGACCGTTTAGTCCCGCATTAACTAACCGCGTCCGGACAGTTTCATAGCTGATCGGCTTTTCGCGAGTTTCGTTCATTTCAGCTTGTATTTAGGGCACTGTTTTCAACCTGTCGCGTTTGCTTGTCACTATAATGTACTTGTCCTCCCTTGCAGTAGTAGCTCTAGGCCTCCAAGATCTCGTTTGAGGGCGATTTTCCCCTGTTTCAGAAAATCGTTTTAAGGTATCATGCACTGTAGTATATGGTATTTTCACTTCTGCGGCTATTTCCCGTATTGTATAGCCTTCTTCACGTAAAGTAACTATTTTTGCTCTCGTTTCAATGTCCAATTCCCTTTTCGTACGGGGCATTATGCTGACTAATAGGGAATACTTTACACTTCACTTCAACACACACACACACACAACAACTAGCGTGCAATAGACAACTTCCAACAGTGAGATCTGAGAGAGAAATACACAGAGCAGCTTGAGAGACACGTATGAGGCATTTATTGTGTGTTCGACCTTCAATTTGCAGTGTAATGGCCGTTTTGTATCGCACGCGTAGGTAATGTACCATCACAACGGCGCGATATTTAAGTTTATTTTTGTTAATTCATTCACAACAGGCCAAGACCTTTTCTCCCGTCGAGTTCTAAAATGTTTCATCTCTCATTTGTGAGCAAATTGTAATATATATATATATATATATATATATATATATATATATATATATATATATATATATATATATATATATATATATAGCTGAGATGAAAAGAGATACTTCTGTTGCCGTTTAAATCCACATTCAGCCCCGCAACTTGGGGAGGGGGAGATATATAAAAATGACGAAAATGACTTATAGGGTCTATTTGTGCCGAATCGATAGATTTTGTGGTCGTTGAAATGAAAAGTGACATTTTCGAAGCCGTTTAAATCCAAATGGAGCCCAAATTAGTAATATTTAATTTTTAAGTATATACATTACTTATAATTTTCTGATTTTTCATTATATTTTCTTTGTTTCTATTGATTTGAGAGAGCGCCAGTAATAGTAAAAAATGACTGATTAACGCAAAATATTACTAATTTTTATTATTTTAACCCAGAGAAGGGGGTAACTGACGCTAGTTTTGTTTTAAATGGTAGAGCGCTTATCTCTGGGGTGAGAAAGGTCCCAGGTTCGATTGCAGGTCACGTGAGTTTGTAGTTGACAACATTGTGTTCCTGGGTTTTCTAGGGATTCTCCTGTTTTGTCATTTTGGTAATTCGTTCAAAATCATACATTTCTATTCGTCGTCCTTCTTTTTTAAAACTGAATGGTTTGTAAAACTAAAAGAAAAAAATTCTCCACTCAGAGGAAGCGTTTTTCAACCTACGCTGACTAAGAATTTTTTGCGCATTTGTTATATGAAATCACCTTTGATGGGGCTGTTTCTCTGTGCTCTTTATGTTTAGTCTAGGATCTGATTATCTTCATTTTCCTTGTAGGAACAACCCTTATACGTTGCTTAGCACCCAAGATCTTTTTTTTTTTTTTTTCAAACTATTTAAGAATACTGTGCAGTCAAATCTGTGTTGCGAGCTAAAAATTAAATCCATTTCACAGCAAAGTCGTTGACGAAAACAATTAGTTGAGTGAATATATATGTCTCGATCTCATTAGTAAGAAGCAAGGAAAATACGCCCATGAAGGGAGAATCCTGTTCAAGGCTTCTTTAGCAGCCTTCTAATTAGAGACACAAGCTTTTCATATATTATGATATCAAGAGAAGAAATCTGAGTCAAAAGTAGTGGCTTTATTATGTGCTTAGAGAAGTACTTATATTTACAGGGCTAAGTATGATATTTTGAGACTTAGTGTTCATTTCGTATGTCATTTCAAAATGACTGGAAAGCTAAGAACATTCTTCCTTATTCTTCCTATTATTATTCTTAATATCTGATTACTGCACGTACCTACTTTCTTTGTTTATAAACAAGATTTTCATTTTTTTTCATCTCTTATTAAAATGCTGAAAATGGCTGTTCCAGAAAATAAATGAATTTATTTGTAAAGATTCTCCTATCTTTAGCTTTCTATTAGTAAATAAATCAAGAAGTCTCCAAAATGTTCTATCTTTGTTGAAATTCAACCTAATATAGGGTGGGTGCGCCATATATGGAATACGTTCCTAATATGAAATACCAGATTATTTTGTCTGCTATGTTCTGCCACTGAGTGGACTGTACGTAAACTTGTACACCGTGGCGCCCTTAATCTGCGCATGAGTGGTTTGCTGCCGAACGATAACAAGCCATTTTCTTTTGTTGCAGAATATTTTTCTGAAGAACTTGAGTTTTTCGAACGTATCTTTCCATACTGCTGAATGTACGCAAAGAGTTATGTATTATTGTTGAGTTTGTGATATTTAGATTACATATATAGTGTACCATGAAGGCATAAAGATTCAGTACACAGAGAATCACGTAAGCGTGTGTAGGAAGAGAACTATCCAAAATGGCGATTTTTCCCAATATGGAATACTAGCAGGATCCTAATTTGGAATATTCCTAATTATAATAACTACTACTACTAGTACTACTACTACTACTCTTAAAGAAAGGAAGAAAGAAATTTATTAGCTTAAGGAAAGGAACAAAGGAAATATTCGGGCCTCGAACTCCGAGATCACATCGGCCTTTAAATGAAGTCTACGAATTCGAAAGGACTCGACCCTGGCCTAAGAAAAAAGTATCATCCCGGAATACGCCTAATGATACTGAGGGAAAGCAGGGAAAACCTCACCAAAGGCCGGCGCCAGGATAGGCGGTCTGAGCAGAGATCGTGCCCATCCTCGAATTATCCAAACATCGCATTGTAGACAAATGAGCATGTTTTGTTCTAGTATTTCATTTTAAGAACAGGTAGTGTTCCATATTAGGAGCGGGGTGTGCCTAATATGGGAAATTGAGTTTCTTTCAATTTTGTAATATTGTAAAAAATCATTAATGAGGAACAAACTTTCATACTTGTATTTTGTTTTGCAAAGGTACCACAAGTAGTATGATGCATAATATTTTTATTCTGGAATACGCATTTCTGAGAAATAAAGAAGAAACAAAAAGTATTCCATATTCGGTGCCCTTACCCTATTATATAAAAAATGTAAAAATATAAGCAAAATATGTCACGTGTTACTACGGTCAATATTAACTGTTCTTCCTTCTGCAACTTTCATATTATAGAATTTTCCTGTATTCCAAGTCTTGCATGAAATTCCAAGTTCTCATTTGGATTTCTTAGTACACGTTTTCTTTCTTCCATTGTAAAATCAAACATACAAAAACAGTTAAATACGTTTTTAATAATTTTAAATGAGAAGCCCAAACATTAAATTTCATGACTAACTTTACGCGATTCCGAGATATAGATATCTTACTATAATAATTGCTAGCTTTATGTCCACGCATCTCTCACATCGTATTTTCTAAACAATCTTCATTAGTGATAATTTAAAGTCATAAATCCTATGTATCGTCTTAAATGTTTGTTTCCAGCTTAAGTTGTTTGGCCTGAACATTGATCTATCAGTATCAGTCAGGAGGACTACTACGTTTATATATACAGTATAACCTCGTTAACACGAACTCGCTTAAGCCGAACACTCGGTTAGGACGAACAAAATTTCGGTCCCGGCATCGCCGTACGTTATCTTATAGGAAGTTTTATCAGTTAACACGAATTTCGGTTAGCACGAATTACGAACTAATTTTTAGTCCCTTGAGTCAGTAAAGGTTTTCATTGAACTAGAACTCTCAATCCTTTGTTTTTTTTAAGATCAATTTTCTTATTTCAGATTTCACTCCAGATCAGTTTTTTTCATACAGTATTTATACAGACGAAAATTGCCTTGTAAATAAGAGAAAAACCAGAAACAGGTATATTTCCTCTCTTATGAGGTATTGATTCTGTCCTCCATCAAGCGCTGAACATGCAGGTGTTTGGCAGACGAGCTGCTGGCGACAGCTTGAGACAAAACATCTTCTCTCCCCTGTAACTCCAAACTGGTGACAGAGTCATAAATACCTTTCCGTTACTAGCGGCACCCAACCTGCTAGCGAAGTTATCAATTTTATAACTTGACCTGGATTTTCTACGTTGAAACTTTTTTTTTTAATCTTCGTAGATAGGATAATAAGGTACTGTAGTGTTTTCACTTTTCAGAGGACGGTACCGAGACCGAAACTAGTCTCGATCTCGATCTTAACTCGAACTTGAGACCGAGCCGTGCTTTTCGAAATCGAGACGAGACCGAAACCCTCAGTCTCGTCTCGATACAATTTTGTGTATGGTATCAAGACGGAGAATAGTCTTGGTCTCGTCTCGAATTTGGAACCGAGACGAGACCGAGACTACTCAATCTCGTCTCGATACCATCTCTAGTGTTTTCTATGATATACATAATATACTGTAGTGGTATATATAGTCTGTATACTGTAGTGCGTATGTATGAAGAAAATGTATTCGAATAATAAAATTTGGGTCCCCGGTTAACACGATTTTTTTTTAACACGAACTCCTGATTTTTCATTCCCTTGTAATTCGTGTTAACGAGGGTTTACTGTATATATATATATATATATATATATATATATATATATATATATATATATATATATATATATATATATATATATATATATATATGTATGTATGTATGTATATATATATTCTTCCTATGTATAGAGAAAACGTATTCGCAATGTAGAGGAGAAGGTGGTAGTATGGGACAGTCTTTAATTCCTTTTCAGAAACCGGAAGCATTAAGGAAAAATATATTGATTTAAGTAATGTCCTATTGTCGTATGTCTGAGCATCATATACGAAAAGTTCCACTTTGAAAATCGCAAAATACCAGGAGTATACAATAACAAATTAAACATGCTTCAAATTGTACATCCTGAAGAAAGAGGTGGTAATATGGGACAGATCATACAAGTAACTAAAACATAAAAGTATGTACAATCCTTGTAAACAAATGCTTGCAGTGGACGAAATGAACCAATGCAACTGCACGTAGCAACTTTATGGAACTATATGTCGGTGTTTAACAACAGATCAAGCAGAGAAATGTTTTCTACTCTGCCAGGATGGGAAAGTGTTTCATGAAGGATTGTGAATGGGAGACATACAATAAAGTCTCTTTTGAAAAAAGACCGCATAGGAAAACACATCGTCTGCAGGCACAGCATTCCACATGCACCCATCTGCTACACACAATACACCGAATCCATACTTCACCAGGTCTTGAATTATTGTAATTTACGGCACAAAACATGCATTTAGCATCTGCATTACCTATTCCTGTTTCCACATCAATTGGAATTGATAGAACTGTGTCGTCTGAAGATATTGACATATCTGAGTCGTCGGAATCAGATGATTGTTCTGGCTGGGTGCATTTACTACGGACATTCAGTTTTGGATTTCTTGTTTCTTTTCCCATTTCTTTCGAACTCCCTTAGGCGCTGGTCCTAACTTAGCCATCGGCATATCCACAGACATCAGTGTGGCAATCTGTGAAATAAAAGAAGAGGTTATATTATGGAACATCTTCTACCTGTGTGTCAAATAATACCACCTCACGTGTATAACATTTTAACACACTACCACTAACCTATCCATTAAATTATCGGATTCATTACTCTTACATTTAACTCACCACTATGTAGTACAGAAACACACATGAATTACTTATTACAACTTGCGTATTAATCAGGATATTTGTGTTGCAATCCTCCTCTACAAAAGTTTTCACTCGTGCACAAATTAATGCCGACTTGTCAGAACAACACTTCTTAACAAACTGGCACTCGATGCCTTCTAGGACCTTCTAGTAGCCTTCTACATAATATGACAGCACCACCAATAGAATGCAGTAATACTTCCAGACATACACATGTGTCCCATTTTCCAACCCCGTCCCATACTACCACCTTTTCCTCTATTGTCTACGTACATCTTCTGAAGCAAAACTTTTAGAAATAAATCCCTCGTTTATGTTTTTATAATTACTTTTGCTTATTTGTTTGTTATTTTCATATTAAGAATGAACTTTTACTATCCATTTGTTATATATATGAAGAAACCACCTCATTTTATGTAACTAATACCTACAAGGTACAACATAAAATGTAACTAATACCAGTACACCCTATAAGTGAGAATTAAAATTCAGTTTAACGTCCCATGATTATGTCCATTCGGCTAAGCGAGACGGTTGATTAAGGAAAGTGAATGATGATGGAAGCATTGGTGGAATGAGACTCTGGGAGGAAACGGGAATACCTCATGGGTACTATGTTGTTCATCACAAATTTACTTGTCAGCGGATCGAACTAAGGACTCCCACACCATAGGTAAACGCTCTACAACTGAGCTACCGTGCTCCTTTGACCCGATAAGTGGCCACATTTAACCATTCTCTGTGTTTTTACAGTATACCATTTTTAGTTTGATTATGAAATATTTCCAGGCATACCACTAACGAACTTCATGAATGTAGCCTGACCGTTATAGTGTCAAAATCAATTTATAATAAGTTAAAATGTTCTTATTCATTAACTAAGTAACACCAGAAGAACAAAAATGTTTGTCCAATCAGTCCACAAAAACGAATACTTAATTTGCACAGTATATTGAGCACTCCAAATATGCAGGATTTAATTTTACACTGACCAAATCAAGTACTATATCACAACAAGTGAGTTTGATTTCACAGTGTGAAACTATGGTAGAGTTCCAAGTTGGCAGTTCAATGATTAAAGTAGTGTACATCTATAACTAATGGTTGCAATCGAGTAATAAGATCAAAGATAGAACCTCTCCTCGAACGCTGAATCAGGGGCGGATCCAGGAGGGGCGATCGGGGCGATCGCCCCCCCTCCCAGAAGAAGAAACTTCTTATTTTATATATATATATAAATGAAACCCATCCCAAAGTTTGGAGCCCTTAAAAGTAGCAGTATGACAACCCACCGCCCCCTCCCCAGAAGTCGGTCCTGGATCCGCCCCTGCGCTGAATCCATAACAAAAAGACATTACTCGCTATGCCTTACTGTTTATGTTCAATGGCGATAAAAGTTGAAACTGGAAATCGTAGGTGATTAAGGAAGGAAATAGATTCTACTCTTGGGACCTCGATTCGATTGAAATATTTATCTCGATATGTTTTACCGTTGGGTCCGCGGTGGCTCAGTGGTAGAGCTTTCACCTCTAGTAAATGGGGTTCTTGATTCAATCGCAGGTCGCACAAGGTGAGCTTTGTGGTGGACAAACACCGTGTACGTAGGCTTTCTAGAGATTCTCCCGTTTCCTCCCACTGTCTTAATTTCATTTATTTCTCATCATCACCCTCTTCTTTAACCTAGGCGTCATAACCATGGGACGTAAAACGTAAAGATTTTATTTCATTTTCCACCGTTTTCGCATTACGGAAACCAATATTGAAAACGGAAGTAATAGCAAATTTCAACCGCTTCCGGTTTGGGTATAGTGTTGTCGGTTGTGATATGTTCTCTTCAAACCCTGATTCGATAGCAGAAAGCCGTTTGTTGATATATATTACCATTTGTGTTCTATGGCAATACATGTTAAAAACCGGAAATGGATAATTCAAACCACTCCCGGATTCAAAACAAAGGATTAAAATAGGAGATGGGATTAACACTTGGGAAGCTGAATCATTTATAAAAGAAAAACTGGATCTGGATGTATCTTACCGTTTACGCTCTCCGAAAATCAATATTGAAATCTAAAGTAATAGTAAATTTGAACTACTTCCGATTTTTGTAGTGTTGTGAGTTGAGTTGTGATAGTATCACCACCCTCTTGATACCATCACTGTAGAACATTTCAAAGGTAAATTTACAAAAAGAAAAAAAACCGGTGGCAATCTGTTTGCTAAACCTCTATTTAAATCAATTTACACCTATAAAACAAAATTAGTACTAATATGAAATGGTGTAAAATTACACTTTTATGAATAAAAATATCGTATTGTAAAATTACTGCAAATTTGTAAAAAGCAGCAAACTTTGTAATTTAATCTAAGGAAATGTATATTAACTTACAATATGAAGGGTAAATAATTTTAAATTGATAATTGAAATTTAAAGTACAGAATTTTTTCCAGTGCAGATTTGATTGCACAGAACCACTTCCGATTGTAGAGAACTATTTTTGTTCTACGACGATAAGTGTTGAAACGTTAAATCGTTAATTTGAACCATTTGTGGTTTTAATAAAAGGTTAATGGAGAAGGTAAAACCGATTCTTCGAAAGCTAAATCAATTGCAAGAAATGTCGATATCTCTTACCATTCTTGCTTTATGGAAATCAGTATTAAAACCGGAAGTAGTAGTAGTAAATTCCAATCATTTCTGTTTTCATTAGAGTGTTGCATGTTACAATGCTATGTTCTCTTAAGACAATGCATTGATTGCAGGAAGAAAAAACACTTGTCGCCAACTATTACCACTTTTGTTCTATGCTGATAAATGTTGAAACCGGAAATGTCTAATTTGAAGTACTTCCGGTTTGAATAGAGCGTTAATGAAGAATATTATACCTATTCCTTGAAGAATGAATTGATTGCTGCAGAAAACCATATCTCGATATCTTTTACCGTTTTTGGCCTGTGGTAATCAGCACTGAAACCGGAAGTAATATTAAATTTGATTAATTTCCGGTTGCGGTAGAATGTTCGAACTACTTCTGGCTGTGGTCGAATGTTTGAGGTAGTCATGGTTCATTTCCTTGAGACAGTCAATCGTTTGCGAAAAATCACTTCTCACTATCTGTTACCGTTTTCTTTCTAAGACCATAGACGTTGAAGCAGGAAATGTCTAATTTGAACCACTTCTGGTTTGAATGGAGAGAAACTGGAGAAGATGGACCATATACTTGGGATACTGAATCGATTCCAAGAAACCGCAAATATATATATCTTAATGCTTTGGTTCTGATATCTGTCGGTAGACGGACGGACGGATGGATAATTCCGTTCTATAAGACTTCCGATACTTAGGCATAGCATGGTTTGGAAGCCTAATAATAATGAATATTCTGAGACAATAACAGAAGTTTCGAAAGTTAAACTTTGACATAAATAATTAAGAAATAAGTAAGAACACGAAAATTACTGCACAGAATACACTGTACGTACAAATAGAGTATCCCAACGTTAATATTTGATAAGTTTATGAGCCACGATAATCTATCCCACTAAAAAATTCAAGTGAGAACATTAAACTTATTTACTTTTTTCTAATTTTAACAGCGAATATCTATGGATCCGAGGTATCCTAACATTACAAGTTGCCCATCCATCCTGTTCATGCGGAGTCCTGACATCATCATCATAGGTATTCTCTCATTATTGGCAGGCCACTTGCCGCAACTGAGAAGCTTCTATGCTCCACGTTCTTCTCCTAATCTCTTCACCTTCACGTAGGATTTTTCTTTTTTGTTATTATCCATCAATTGCAGTCTCCTTCACCGCTTCCTTCTTTCCTGCCACCAAACTATCTACACTGAGAAAAAAAATGTAGGTGGCATACTTAAAAACGTAGGTTACATTCGTAATTCCTGTAGTTTCTGGACTTAACGTACAACCGTATATAACATCCTGCAGCAAACGTATAGCTGAAGAAGTATGTATTATACAAACTGTCTGCATAAGTGCAATGACGTCATTCGTATGACGTCATCTTCAGTAACAAGTATATACGGAGGTGATATCTAGCTTTGTGACGTCAAGATCGTATGTAGCATGTGGGTTAATAATGACGACACACACTGACTATCAGGACGGAGCATAATTTCAAGAAGTATGCAATATACGTTCTGTACGTGTGTTTCTTGCGTTCAACCCCGAGACAGCATCTATATTGTACTTGTGCCCCGTACGTACGACTAGATACAGTATACGTATTGTACGTATGTATTATACAGATTTTCCTTATGTCGCACACAGCTTGTCCCGATACAGCATACAGAATATCCGTATGCACCATACAGAGTGCACATATGTAGCTTACAGACTGTCTGCATGCAGCATATAGATTATACGTATGTCGCGTACAGGTTGGCCATATGTAATGTATGGATTGAATGTATGTAGCTTATAGATTGTCCATATGAAATATACGGATTTTACCTGTATCGCATACGTATTGCCTTGTTGTAATATATGGATTGGACATATTCAGGATCTAGATTGTACGTATAGTGCACCATTATTGAAGTGCTGCAACATACTGAGAAATGCATGATACATTCTTACTGTAATGTTGTCACATATTGTTTTTCTCTGTATGGAAACAAAAATAGCTTAAAATATGGTTGATCTTCATTGTGCCAATAATAATAAAATTAACAATGCTGCACTTTTCAAATCTTAGTTTAGAGCAGTGAAACTGTCCAAAGAAATGTATTTACCTGCAGGGTGTTCTGTAAGTTTGGGCTTCCTGCTAATTCGTTGGAAAGCTACTGCAAAGCCAAGTGTTGAAAAGTGACACAAGCGTTAATTTTAAAATTATGGGCACAAAGAAGGTTAACCATATGTTAAACTATTTCCGTTTTCATACAGAGTAAATCAATATATGATATATTACTGTAAGAATTTATCATATGGTTTGCAGTTAGTTGCAGCACTTCAATAATAATGCAAAATGCACAGTCATATACAATCCTATATTCAAACTCAAACAAGATTTACGTATGATCATTTATTAAGCTGTTATCATCCATTGCTTGTACGATATAAAGATTATTTTACCTCATTCTTTTCCTTAATAGTATCTTCTTCTAAAATGCAGTTGTTACCACAAGAGGCCTGAATAGAATTTTCCAGAAATAACTTCTGTGTACATTTTAATTAACAGTTTTTTTTTTTTTTTTTAATGTCGCAATAATTAAAAGTATGCTGACAGCCGAAAACGTGTTCGCTCACAAGATGATTCCTACTCAGTACGATCATTAAAAATGCAACACCAAGAAGGAGACTGGGTAGCTGCACCAAAGTTCCCAGGCAGATACCTAATAGTAAGTGCAGAATATTCTTAAACGTCCGCTGTATTCGCTGTGTGACAACGTGGTGACCGCGGAGGCGTTGTGCAGCCATCGACTAAACATATTTATTCTTCCCTGCTCTAGACATTCTGCAAATTTGGACTTTCCTGGATGCATCCTTCTTAGTGCAACATTTTAAGCAACGAGCAATTTAACAGTCTCATACATTGCTTAAAGAAAGAGCAATGATTCTCAGAACTACTCGGAAGATATATATACACAATAATTTAAAACGGTTATTTCAAACTTTGCAATTCAAAGCACGAAAAAAACTATAGATAAAGGAACACTGATTTTAGCCAAATAGTAATTAGTAAACTCAATCACACTCAGTACCATTAGTTGCTTGGTGTTATCCGTAAGTCAGAGATCACGGTATCTCATTTCGTGTAGATTTTTGCATTTGTTTAATGCTAAAAATGTATTTTATCGCTAATTGAACCCAGTACCATATATATACCGATAGGACCTACCTTAGTCACAAGGTGACATGAGTGATACACTAAACTATTCGATTAACACCTGCGGCCTTGTCAACACTAGATAAAGTTACAAAGTGATCAAGTAAATACGGAACATAGTTCATACAAAGTATAGCGATGTATGAAGTCTCCGTTTCATATGACTTGGATAAAGGATGCATCAGAAATAACAACAAAGAAATATATAATGTTTTCTCTGGATAATTTGGATTAGTCCAGAATTCGAACACGTATACGTTGGTAAGTCCAACTTTTTTTTCTTTCTTTCTTCGGATTCCCAATAAAACAACACCTTCGCTAGACATGTTCAGTATACACATTGCCTTACATACAGAACAATACATTAGTTATTAATGCATGTCTGAAATAATAGTGCTTCGTATAGGATTTTACTTCATCCAATCGTAATAGCACAAAGATAAAAAATATTGCGAGGGATAATGTTCTTATTACAGAAAAAAAGAGTTGAAATGACTTAACACTAACAAACATTTTCTTTAAACAGAGATAATATTTTATTCTAATTTATGGGAGAAAAATAATTTGTAGTGCAGTATCTTTATTAGGGTTATATATTCGTACAAAAGAATGTAAATACAATTGGGTCTGTCTTCAGAAAGGACGTACTTTTAGCCACAACCTACACTGGTTCTTTTCACTGTCTTCCAAGCAGAATCCTGGTATTGTTTTGATGCACGAAATACCTGAAACAAAAATCAGAAAATATTTAAAATATTAAATTCAGTGTGCTTAACTTGGTTGTACTTAACAATACAAAGTATCTTAACATTTTTGAGATTAAATGGACAAAATCTATTCGGTCAGGTATGGACTTTTGGGTTGCACGTAGAAAAACTATGAAGTGTTTATTGATGCTGAACAACTCAAAATGTATTACTATTCAAAAGTAAGTGGGTACCCCAATGGTGTTTGGGGTACCATGGGGTACCTAATGTCTGTATTTTTTTTTAGATATGTGGAAATGTATGTCTCTAAAATGTAAGGAACTGACATTTGTTTACCTAAAACCTCAACTCGGTAAGCCTTAGGGATATTGAGATATGGGAAAATAAAGAGCGACACCATAGAAGTGTGGGGTTTGCGTACTAGGTGGTGCAGTTTCGGAAACGTAATTACGAGGGCTTACAATACCTCAAAAGTAGTTTCAATTAAATACACTACACACGCGCCCTCATGGGGGTTTTCGGGTACCATGATATTCGCAGAACTCTCATTTCTAAATATTCTAAAATATGTCTTAATAACGTTTTAAAGAATGTTAGAGGTGTGTGTTTACCGAAACCGCAAGTCGGTACGCCTAACAGTTACCGAAATATGGTGAAATAAAATGCGACACCATAGGTACGTGGAGCTTGCATATTAGACAGTACAATTTAGAAAATTAATTAAAATATGACTATCAAGACATTGTCAAGTAAAGGGAGGATTCATATAGTTATGGGGTTTTCGTGTTAGGTGGTAAAATTTCCGAAACCGGTCATGGAAAGTTAATAAGCATCAGTAGCAATTTCATCTTAAAATAATTAGGTATTTCCATGGAGTTTAAGAACATCATGGGGTCTAACAAGATTAAATTTTAAAAGCTTTGTAAAATATATTTTGACATTTGTAAAGAGTATTAGAAATATGTATTTACCTAAAACTTCCAGTTAGTACATCTAGCAGCTACAGAGACACCATACAATAAAAGCGTATTAGATCTTGAAATTTCAGAAAACAATTATTGATCCTAACAAAAGTTAAATAAGATGGTACTTATATGGGTTAAGTGAGTACCTCAGACTCGTCAGTACAATTTCGATCGAAAGATTAATTCAGCTCTAAATTTTCTTTGGACAATTCCAAGCGTTCATCGGGCTCTGAAATAAAGTGAACATTTTTCGTCAATATCTAATATAGCAAGCGAGATATAAGGAATTATGCATTTTGTGACGTCGTAAAAATAGAGACCCACATGGATTTGTACTTTTGAGTATTTGCTGTAAGAAGAAGAAATTTCAGAAAACAACCGTATATACCTTAATAGACAATTAAATGGGCGGGGGCACGGTGGCTTAGTGGTAGAGTGCTTACTTCTGGTGTATTGGGTTCTTGGTTCGATCCACGGTCAAGTCAGTTTGTAGTGCACATCGTATTCGTGGGTTTTCTCGGGGTACTCTCTTTCCTCCCACCTTTGCATTCCATCAATTCTGTCAACAACATTCACTTGCTTTAATCATAATCTCCCTGAGACTAAAATGCATAATCATGGGTCGCTACACTGAAATATTTCCTTTTATTTAATTTTAAAATTAAATAGGGAGTTAAGTATGATCGTATCTCTACGGATTAAGTGAATACTCCAATATTTTCTGCAAAAAAGATTAGTTAAATACCCTATCACTAAG
This sequence comes from Thermobia domestica, assembly GCF_964235325.1. Classification (NCBI taxonomy): domain Eukaryota; kingdom Metazoa; phylum Arthropoda; class Insecta; order Zygentoma; family Lepismatidae; genus Thermobia; species Thermobia domestica. Next base: position 242,460,803 of record NC_137456.1, on the reverse strand, counting down.
CTACTGTGTCCCCGCCCACTGAATTGTCTATTAAGGTATATACAGTAGTTTTCTAATTTTTTTCTTATAGGAAAGACCCAAAAGTACAAATCCGTAAAGATCTCTATTTTTACGTCATAAAATATATAATTCCTTATATCTTGGTTACTATCTTAGATATTGACAGCGAATTTTCATTCTTTTGCACAGCTCGATGAACCCTTGGAATTGCCTGAAGAAAACCTAGGACTGAACTAATCTTTCGATCGAAATTGTACTGAGATACTCATTTAACCCATAGAAGTACCATCTTATTTAATTTTGTTGCCACCAATAATTGTTTCCGAAATTTCAAGATCTCGAACGCTTTTATTTCACAGTGTTTCTCCAGATGTTAGATGTACCAGCTGGAAGTTTTGGGTAAACACATATTTCAAATACTGTTTACAAATGTCAGATTATATTTTCAAAAGCTTTTAAAATTTAATTTTGGTAGACTCCATGATGTTCTAACACTCCATGAAGATATCTAATTACTTTAAGATGAAAATGCTACTGGTGTTTATTAACTTTCCATGACCGATTTCGGAAATTTTAGAATCTAACACGAAAACCCCTTAACTGTGTTGGTCCTCCCTTTATTTGACAACATCTTGATAGCCGTTAGTCATATTTTAATTCAATTTCCGAATTGTAGCGTCAAGTATGCAAGCCCCACATACCTATAGTTTATTTTCCCATACCTCGGTATCCATAAGGCTTACCGAGTTGCAGTTTTCAGTAAAAAAAAAAAAAAAAAAAAAAAAAAAAAAAAAGATCAGTTCTTTACATTTTAGAGACATGTATTTCCATATATCTAAAATGCAGAAATTAAGTACCGCATTGGAACCCCATTGGAGTACTCACTTACTTTTGCATAGCAGGGTAAAAACGCCAGTGGTTCTCACTTTAAGTGGTTCTATTTTGTCTCTTCTCTGAGCATCGTGAATCTGTCGGAGCTGTACCATAGTTGGAAAGACTCACTGATCCTTCCTATAATGACCATGTAGTTAGAATTAAAAAAGAAGTAGCCGTTGGAGGAAAAACAATATTTTAAAATCCTTGCAGCAGTAGTCGTCACCTTAAAATCAAAATGTTCCAGTAGTAGTCAGGATTATCTACCAGTGTTCGTCACTCAAATAACTTGACATAATTTATTCAAAAACGCACTGTGTATCAGTTTAGGGTTAAGAATACAATATAAAGTAGTAAGCTTAATAACTTTGCATCACTTTTAGCACTCAAGAAATAAAATAAAAACGTTTTTACATACTTTTTAAAGCAATTTCAGAGAGAAAAATGTTAACTGAATTCAAAAGTTAACTGTATATCACTTCCACGTTAAGAGTACAATATTAAATACTATGTTTAATAACTATACGTCACTTTAAACTCTCAAGAATGAAAATAAACGTTTGTACATACATTTTAAAAACAATCTGAGAAACAAAATAAGTTAACTGAATTCAAAATTTAATTATACATCACCTTAAGCTTGAGAATACACTATAAAAATCAGAGATTAATAAAAAATGAAATCTTTAAGTTTAACGTCCCACGGTTATGCCGGTTAGGCTAAAGGAGACGGTGATAATGAGAAATGAGTGAAATGGTGGAATGAAGAAAGTGGGAGGAAACGGGAGAACCCCGAGAAAACTCACGAGCACGGTGTTTGTCCACTACAAAGTCCACACGGCGCGAGTTGGGATCGAACCACGGACCCCAAGCACCGGAGGTGAACGCTCTACCACTGAGCCACCGCGCCCCCCTGAGATTAATAACAATGCATTACTGAAGAATGAAAACAAACATGTTTTAGCTACCTATATTGCATTGTATTTACATGTTACCGGTATTTTTCATTAACTTTTTTTTTTTTATACCTCATGATCAAGTATAGGGATGCGCAAGGGAAAAGATTTGAGATTGTCTCCTCTCGAAAAGGTGCCGCGAAAGTTATGTCTCGTCTCGAAAACTGGATCCGTTTCTATTGGAAGAGCTCTATATCGTCTCGAATTTCGTAACAAAAATTCTGTCTCGTCTTGTCTCGTGCGCATCCCTAATCAGGTCCATAGCCAAAAACTTCATTTCGGAGGGGGTTCGATAGGGCTTTGGGATATCCGAATTTAGATATAGATAATCGATATCGACAAACTATCGAAACTTGTTCGAAATATCGACAAATACAGCAATATCGAAATATAAACAATATCAAAAATCAAAAATATAGAAATATGAAAGAGATCAAAAATGTCGATATATCGATCAAAAGTGGATATATGATTTGGAATACGATTTGGTGGAGTAATGAGAAAGAAAAATAATCATTGATTAAATATTAAATTGAAAAGAAATAAGAGCCTGACGCTCAAATACTTATCTATCCGGCACCCATCTTGATCCCCATAAAATATCATGAAGTGCTTGATTGATTCTAAACCCAATAATAGTAATAGTAATTTAACAATAAACACAGAATATATAATTTACGCACCTTGAAATGTAGAAATTAATGATTGTAATCCCCAGCTTTCCAATAGACGTTTGATTTCTCCAAATGAAGATTCGGATATCTTGTTTCTTCTCAAGCAATAATGGGTTACAATAATCAGTTGCAGTCCAAAGCCAAGTCACTAAGTTAAACATGAAAATAAAGAATTCATTAGTTAGATGCATACAAAATCCTACGCATGTAAATCCGAATCTACTTGTATTAAATTGTAAATTTAAACAAACTAAATTATACTACTTTGGAAAGCGTCTTCAAATATAATGTTTTCATTCTAAAGTGAAGGAATTTTTAAAATCGGATGACCCGTTTGCGCTGTACACTCTCTATGCGCCCAATGTGAAATGAAAATGCAACATTGCCATTTACCTGGACCCACAACATAAGTGAGTGAAGTTACTGTCTTTTACGCTAACATGTCGATGGCCAGCCCCCGTTTCAAACAGTAACTTCATTCACTTATGTTGTGGGTCCAGGTAAATAACAACGTTGCATTTTCATTTAAAATTGGGTGCATAAAGAGTATACAGCACAAACATCTCGTCCGATTTTTTTAAAAAGTGTTCACTTTAGATTGAAAACGTCATATTTCGAGATGTTTTTCCTCTTACATTTTGTTGTAACTCTGATAATAACAGAGTTACCCTATGTCAGGGAACGTTTGAGACATCCTGTATACATCATAAGAAGTTCCTTTTTAAATTCTACACGGCTGTGGTTTCATTGAATGTGAGGTGGGTGATACACATTAGGCCTTTTGGGAGTACGTCACACGGACGACCGTAATTTTGTGTTCAAAATTTTTATGAACTGATGGAATATGTGATACATATTGCCACGAGCTAGAATTTTCTCAGTATGTCAAATATGCAATCAGATTTCATGAAGCTTAATTTGGTGAAAAGCTATTGCCAATTGAACGTTACATTTACCTCTTTCTTGCAGATGTTGAACCATGCCGTTAGCACGTGAGGAATGGATCGAAATAATCAAACTGTGGGGCGGGAGGAGTATATGTGCAGTGGTTGCCGATTGTAGAGTCATCCACAATGTGACTCTGTGTCACATGTTTCAGTGTCACAGTAATTAACTAAATTTGAGAAGACGGGCACATTCGTGAACATACATCGTAGCGGTTCAAACTCGCGGAACCTTTTTCCTTCCCCATTTTGAACCGGTACATGGAAATGCCATTTTCTCCATGTTTGCCTTCGCCGCTTTTGAAAATTTCTTCACTAATCGATTTCTCTCGTCGAGTACTACAAGAATCAGTTAAAATCTCGCGGACCCTTTTTTCTTCCCCATTTTGAACTGGTACATGAAAATGCCATTTTCTCCATGCTTGCCTGCGCCGATTTTGACAATTCCTTCACTAGTCGATTTCTCTCGTCGAGTACTACAAGAATCAGTTAAAATCTCGCGGGCCCTTTTTTCTTCCCCATTTTGAACTGGTACATGAAAATGCGATTTTCTCCATGCTTGCCTGCGCCGATTTTGAAAATTCCTTCACTAGTCAATTTCCCTCGACGAGTACTACAAGAATCAGTTAAAATCTCGCGGTCGTCTTTTCTTCCCCATTTTGAACCGGTACTGAAAATATGATTTTCTCCATGTTTACCTGCGCCGATTTTGAAAATTCTTTCAGTAATTTATTTCTGTCGTCGAGTACTATAAGAATCAGTTAAAATCTCGCGGACCCTTTTTTCTTCCCCAAGCCAATATTTTTGTATATTTTGAATGTATTCAAGTATGGAACAAAAGTATTATATAATTCCCTTAGTAGGCTTCTCAACTTAATATTTTTCAACTTAAATTTTATTTATTTTAATTATTTATTTTCTTGTGACTCAATATTTAATTGCAATCGTTCATTGGGGCGAAGGGTGGCCATTCTCAAATATATAAATATAGTATTCTTAAAATTTATGTGTTCTCGTACTATTAGCTTCTTCCACTAGACCTGGAAATTGCAAAATTAATATCTGGAAAACCTGGAAAATTCAGGGAAATTGAGTTCCATATTTATGTAGGGAGAACTGTACAAAAGGGTGTTTTGGGAATGGTATAACAATAGGTTTCTGGGAGTGTTGTTCGAAATGAAATCTTTAAGTTTTACGTCCCACTATTATGCTGGCTAGGCTAAAGATAACGGGGTGTTGTTCGGTGGGGGTCAATGTTGCCAATTTTGGGTAAAGTCGCTAAATAAGGGGAATTCGACCTCAACGATAGCGTAGGTTGACCATAAAATTTTCAGTTAAAAACGGGACAGGTTCTTGCAACCCTAGACTTTTAGATCTACCTTTGTTCTTATCAGTGCCTTGATATCAGATTTCCTCTTCTCTCTCTTTGTTACAGAGCGGGTACTTATGAAAAAGGAAAGACACGTTGAAATTTGTTCAACACACAACCAACTGCTAAAACCTCTGCTGCCTTTCGAGCAGTACTGCGAACTATAGAGTATGTTTAATATAGGGAATTTCAGTTCAATTTTTGCCTCTTTGTTATTATTAATTATTAATACTTTTAAAAGGAGTAAAGGTACTGGGTTTGTTATTTACTTCTTTCGTTTACATAAAACGGGATGAATACTACTTTTTTCCATCTACTGACGGGACGGCCGGGACACTCCCCTAAAACGGGACTGTCCCGGTCAAAACGGGACGTATGGTCGCCCTACGATAGCGACAAAAAATATTTTTTCCGATTGGAGACTTTTTTGGGTGATTTTTAAATGACGATTTACCTACTTACACATTTAGCGACTTTTTGCTGCAAACAAAATGTTCATCTGTAGAGAAGCATTATTAGTTCAAAACAGTTTTTACGTTCTTTTTTTCTGTTTGTTTGTCTTAGTCAGCGAAACTGATGAAGAGTTTGGAAATACAGCGTACTCACTGCCCCAAAATCCTGCATTGCTATGTTACCCTTGCCCTCTAACGAAGAACAACTACAAACTTGATGTCCTTTAGTTCGCAGAGTTTCCGTTGAGAGACGCACGTAATACATCATTACCGATAGCAACAAGATTAGCTATAGATGCGTGAATAAAGGCGAAGAAGATGTTTGTTATATTTGTCCTTTGGGATCTTTTAATTATTCTGCACTTTTTCTTTTACAAAAAAATTGCTTAACGTAAGTACTGTAGTGTTAATTATTTCGGAACTATTTTAACCACAATATGAACAAAAGTACCCGAAACAACCTGAAATGATCCCTGAATTAAAGGATTGGTTGCGCCCTGTTTACAAAGATGTGAGTAGAGCCAGCGACGCAAATCTGTCTTCAACATTGGGGGGGGGGGGTAAGACCGTTACCATACTTTTTTTTTGGCGATGTCCGAAATACTTATGAAGTTGAAAAACAATGTTTTGGAGGATCAGAGTTGTCTTCAGCGTTGGGAGGCTGCAGATTTGAGGCTTATTCTGGGGGACATCTATTTTATCTCACGTTCCTTTGTAGCAATCGGACAAAAATAATCCAATTTCTCCCAAAAAACACATTTCAAATCGGATTATTGGAGAGAAGTCCCCCTCAGTTCCAGGATTGGAGGGGACATGTATCCGTCATCCCCCCCCGAATTTGCGCCAGTGAGTAGAACATATTGTTTAGTTTACATCTACAACTTTAAAGCAATGCTTATAGACAATGAATTTCTCGATTATTTTTTATAGCGACTTTTCACCCAAAATTGCAGTCGTCACCTCTCGTTTCGCAAACTTATTGCCAACATTTTGGAAACTGGTTGCGAAGAGAGCTACAATGGATGAGTCGAGTTATTTCGTCGCTTCCGCTGTAAACCTAAGTACAAGATTCCAAAGAGATTAAGAAAAAATGAAATGAAACCTTTGAATGGTGGAATGAAGAAAGTGGAAAGAAACGGGAGAACCCCGAGGAAACCCACGCACACGGTGTTTGTCCATCACAAAGTTCATTTGACGGGGGCTGGGATCGAACCCGGAACCCGAAGTATCGGAGGTGAACGCTCTACCACTGAGCCACCGCAGCTCTAAGAGATTAAGAGTCACAAACATAGTCACTTTCAATTTTGTAATATATATAGGTCTATATATTGCATCACTGACTGATAACTAAAATCCTTGGATTGTATATATAAAAGTCGCCCCCTGCCCGTAAAAAGCTTCATTCGAACTCGGAATCGAACAATTGCATCTGTAAAACAGTGCTGAGTTGATTTTAACGTTCCTTTCAGCAGCAAGGCTGTATGAGACGTGGACCTACAGATTAACGTGGAATCCGAACCACATACGCTCCGGCCGGGAATCGAAAAAAATGAAATGAAATCTTTGAGTTTTATGTCCCACGGTTATGCCGGTTAGGCTAATGGAGACGGTGATGAGTAATGAATTAAATGGTGGAATGAAGAAAGTGGGAGGAAACGGGAGAACCCCGAGAAAACCCACGCACACGGTGTTTGTCCACCACAAGGTTCACTTGGCGGGGCTGGGATCGAACCCGGGACCCCAAGCACCAGATTGAACTTTCTACCACTGAGCCACCGCGGCCCCCTGCCGGGAATCGAACCCGGGTGTCCCACGCCAAAGGCGTGTTCACTAACCACTTAGCCACGAGGGAACTCATCTGTAAGGCAGTGTAAGCAAACAAAAAACGCACACTGGATGTTTGCGTAACTGAGGATCAAAACATTCTCAATGGAGTATGAGAAATAGTTAACGTCAATCAAAGTGTTCTTTTGCTTATTCATTACTTCGTTAATACTTAATTCCTTCTAGAAATAGTGAAACTATACTATGAAGAAACACTAATAAACTAATAACAATTACGTTGTATTTCTTACCACACCAGGAAAGTAATATACCATTTTTACCACCCATAGAATTTGAACCTAGTACTATACTGCATTAGTCACTCCGTAACGAAAGCAGAAATTCAAACACCTGGCACTCGTAGCTGTTGAAGCTGTGTTGTAGCTACCTGTATATCACGCGGCCTGCGTTGGTATTCCTCAACATAAATACCTCACAGCACAAAGTCAGGAAACATCACAGACAGAAGACAGGGGCACAAGCAGTGCCTGACACTTCACGAACTCAAACCCGCCAAGACTCAACTCAACATGACCTTCAATTACGTTCTAGAAACCAAACCAATGCTAAGGCACAAACTTACCAACTTCCTATATGAAAACACAAGAAAAAAAATTTACCTTTTTTGGTTCCAAAGTGATGACATAACAATAATACTAAAAAGGTTTTAATTTTCAGTAACCCAAACATTAATTAACTAGGGAACATAACAAAGCAAAAATAAATAAAAATAAAAATAAATTAAATTAAAAAATAAAAATCTGACAAGTAAACTCTCCCTGACTACTTTTTTTTTTTAATTTCAGTGAGGCTGTAAAATATGTCAATATCTTCGTAAAATATATATATTTCAATGTAAACAAGTTCTTTAAACAAAAGAAAACTTTGTAGTAGAGCGCTTACCTCTGACGCGTTAGGTCTCTGGTTCGATTCCTGCTCCCGACAAATAGGCTTTTGGTGAACACTGTAGGTGTGGTTATTCTTAAGACTTTCCAGTTTCCTTACATTTTCTTGATTCCACCATTATCATGTATCTTATCGTCACCTTCTCTCTTACATTGATGTACAATCATGGGGCGTTAAACTAAAAGAAAAAAAATCTTGCAAATATCCTAGTAAAAATGAGTTTTCTAGACTACACAAGTGGCCCCGCGTAGGGTAGTCGCTAGCGCTCTCGCCTTCGGTGTGAACGGTCCCGGGTTCGATCCCGGGGGAGAACTCGGTCGAAAAAGTATCAAAAGATTTTAAGTCCAGCCATCCTGAATGAGGTTTCCTTGGGTTTTCCTCATTCACAGCAGGCAAATGCCGGAGTGGTACCTAACATATAGGTCCCAGGCCGTTTTCTTCCTTCCCCAATCCCTTCTTCCCTTCCTTTCCCCGGATAGTGTACTCACCGAGGAAAGTCATTCCTCATATGTGACGGAATAACAAGGCCATTGATGTCGAAAGCCCAGAAATCTAAATCCTAAATCTTCACTACACAAGGAAATTTTCGCGCTGAAAACGGTTTATTAGCAATTATGTTAAGCAGTCCTGTAGTAAATCTGCACCAAGTAATAAATCGTCACATATAAAACGGAATGAATAAACACATAACATTCATTTTGCTACCTTGAAACGTAAAATGTTTTAAAACATTAATATTCAAAGATTTCTCAAAATTCAGATTCACCCATTCCATTCTCCTCAATCATTAACGAGTTACAATAGTAAGAATTGTCATAAACTACATTACTTAGTTAGTACTATATTAAAGCAAGTTACACTAGAAGAATATATAATTAATGGAATATTTAACTAAAGTAATAGTTAACTATTGTACTTACCCAGGCTTTTGTTTCCTTCCTCTCTTCTTTTCCGTTTGTAAACAACCTCGTTTCGCAAGCAAAAGACGGTAGTTCAATGACGTCAGCCATGGCGAAAGAAAGAGTGTCTATAGGCGGTCAGGATCTCACACACAGATGGACGTATATAATATATAGCTGACGTATGAAACATACGTATACGTATGTAATATACAGAAGATTGTTAGATGTCAGATATCCTGCAGCAGCATAATGTAACATCTAAGCGGGTAAAAGGCAATACCTGTGTAGCATATGAATAAAGTACGCTCCGTACAGATTTCCTTAGTAAACATAACGAATCCTTGTATTTGTACAATATACCGCTGTCCGCATAATGGATTTTTCTCAGTGTAGCACATCCATCGTCATACAGTTCCTTTCAAATGTCCCAACCAGTTTCTCTTCTTCTTCTTAATAGTATCTATAATTGTTCTGTTCTCCCTCCACCATTTCTAAGAATCTCTCATTCGTTTTCGGCTCGACCCAGCTAATTCTTTCCATTCTTCTCGACACCCACATTTTGAAAGCTTCCAGGCGTTTTTCATATTTTCGGGTAATGTCCGTGTTTGTAATTGATACAGTATAATATTCCACACGAAGCATTTTATGGATCTTTTTCTCAACTCTTTATTCAAGATCCTATCAGTCCAACAAAGATCTCGACTAACTCAAACACAGATGAAGTTGGCGTGAAGTAGAACCTATGAATTATGTGAGTCTGTAAATCTGTCACAAGCTTAGTCCAAACGCTGAAGTTGATAGCCCAAGCATCTCGCTGGAAGTATTTACTGTATACCTCCATAAAAGTCGCACCCAGGACCGCTCGCAGTAAAGACGAGAGCGTTAGTGACTACGTTACGCGGGACCACAGCAGCTTCTTTCGTTGCAATACTTCTTTCGTTCTACAAAAACATTTATAGAATTGTAGAAAATTGCGGAGCTTTTTAGAGCGGGACGGCTTTCTAGAATAACACTTTTAATTTAACTCATAAATACATATCCTTGGTCTTGATGAAATAATATATGTATAAGCTCTTCGCATAAAAAGAAGTAAACTAGAACCAACACAAATTCTGTAAACAGATAGAATTCCGTCAGATCTAGTCGCGAATGAAGCCTCTTTTTTTATGTTTTATTTTCGGGTCGGAAGAAATTTGCGGCTCGGGGTGAAAATATATGCCACTGGGTATCTAGGAATGCCCCATCATTATGTAATCAACATTACATACTCGATATGCGGGCTTACATAACACAAGAGAATGAGTACCCGGGTAATGAATCAGAGACAATCTGCTCCTTTTATCTGGGTTTTGAATTAAGATCCAGTAACGGAGGGTATTTACATCTAGTAATAAACAATATGTATAGTTAAATACACATATTTACGGAATAAGTATTAAACAATATAGTACTCAAACTACTTATTATCCCTTTCAAAAGATGCCTAACATCTTTGCCTTGTTCACAACAAAATAGGTACATTTTAAAAACACTTCTACTTCAAAATTATATAATAAGTAAACTTGACATATGTACCATGTCATTTGGGTTCATTTCTTTTAATGGCTGTTTTGCTTGTAATTTCAGATACCTTAGAGGACAAGAGCCTATTTCGGACTAACATTCGATATCAACAGAGCTTTCATGTAAACACACTGCTGACTTTACGGTAAGTACAATTTCTTTTGAGATGAAATGAAAATATGTTTTATGTAATTGGTGATTGACATGAATTCAATATTGACCAAAAATAATGTTGCAAACGACGAGAAGTATCTTTTTTACAAAAAATCAAGACAACACGTCAAACAAAATTCTCGTCTAGTTTTTTGAGACCAGAATCGACACCAGACAAGAAATTTCTAGAATCTTGTGAGCAACACTAGTTCACCCAAGTTTTAGATTCCAAACACTGTTTCAATGTTAGATAATTCATAATATAAGAAATGTGTAAATTGGTAATATGATTGTACGAACATAATGCAAACCATTTATCAAAATTTAAAGATATGCAAGTAATTACACAACTTGCTCTAATAATAAATATTTTTTTTAAATGTTGTTATATCACATTTTTCATCAATCTCTTGTGTTGCGGAACGATTTTAGTAACAGCGTTGCCCTCCAGGCGAAAAATAAGTTTTTTCCCGGTCAAATTCTTGTCTCGTATTGATTCTCCGGAAGCTTTTCGTGTCTATTTTGTTAATTTATGTATAAAATTTATCTCCTGATTTTCTTCTTAATTTCGTCTAGAAGTTATCAGAATTATTCTGTGTCACAAGAGGTTCACGAAGGCTAAAATATAAAATTATTTAAACCATATCGAATTTAAACCAAGTAAAGATTTTTATCTTGTAGGGTTGAGCTACAAAACAGGGAGTTTGGACTTCCTCATTTCCTTAAAGTATTTTTTTAGTCTTCTTTCTTTCTCGCTTCAACCATAGATGGCGAGACAATATGGACATTTAAAACTTTTCTCTCCCTTGGCAGAGCTGTTTTATACTTTGATAAGGTCTCTTCTTCACAACTGCATTTAAACACTCTATCCTTGGTCTTCCTCTTCCTGGTTTTCCTCCTGACTTTTCTTCTTTCAGCATGGTGATCCAATCAGAGTGCCGAATAAGATAGCCAAGCATGCTACTTCTTTTTCCTATTATCTTCATGATCTATCGTCCTTCATTAGCTTTCTTTAGTACGTCTTCATTCCTTTCCCTTTCGGTTCAAATGCGCAGCATTCTGCGTGGACACCACATTTCAAATGTTTCCAGCTTGGGTATTTCAGTTTTTCTCAATGTTCACGTCTCTGATCTGTAAACTGGCAGGCTCCATACCAGGGTCTTAATAAATCGTTTTCGAAGGACACTGTGAACGGGAGGAAGGATTATTGCATGTGAAGAATAATTTAAATAAAATAATTACTATTTTAGAATGCAAATGTGGGAGGAAACTTCACATGCACGCTGAAAAATTACTCTAATTAGGCGGAACCTCCACTCACAAAGTTAAAATGAATTTAGTCAGTCGGTAGAGTCTGATTTAATGAAACAAATTAAATTTTGAAAGGTTAAACTATGACATCTGAAACATGAAACTCTAATTTACAGGTTCCTCGTAGTTTTAACATCCATCCTGAGTGTGAAAATTAACCAATCTAAACATGAAACACGCTCTCCGTATTCACGACTCATTCATAATCCCAGCATCTGGCCTGAAAAGCAAACAAATAGACAGGAAATGGTAACACATACCTGGCAGCCACACTGACGAAAGGAAAGAGAATCCCAAATTTTGGTTGTAATCCTTTTAATGCGCAGATCCACCTTTCCAAGTGAGAACGAATATAATATCATACAAAAAACACTCGCGCGCAGTCTCACACTGAGACACGAGAAGAAAAAAAAACTTTACTTTCTTTAAAATTTTGAATCACACTTTTTAAGCAGAGATCTCGCTTTAATTGTTCGTGCACTTTTTTTAATTGCGCTGATTTCTTCTTTCTTGAAGTGTCCCTGCATGTCAACACTCCTTACACTGAACTGTGGTGTTTCTTCCTAAGTTGGCGACCAAGGTTTTCAGCATCTACCATCCTCCTTCTGCTTCTGGGTTGCTGCTAGGCTCTTTCTACCGGTGGTTGTCCATCTAACATCTGAGTTATGCTCTGTCAGTGGCGGGTAGGCGGGATGTCCTCAGTGTCATGGTACTAGCTACTATTGGTACGTGTAGTGGGTGATTGCACTATTTCGCCATTATATGATGCACTTATAATTCAGACCGCTAAGACACGCCTAATCTGTACAAGGCTAAATGCTAAGTCTCTTGTACCGAAAATCATTTAGACAAGCCGCAAAGGTATAGCACCATTGGTCACAGCCTAAAAGACCGGCAATGAGTTTGTCTTGACCAATAATATAACTAAAACTCAGCAATCACTGCAAATAACGATAAACATGTTTCTCGGCGCTCGACGTACGATTGAAAAGTTTAATATGGGCGAAGCACTTCACAAAATATTATGAAGAAATGTCTCTTCACACCCGCATTTGCCGTACATGTTTTTAAGTAATGTAATATTAACTCACTGACATTTCAGAGAACCGCACCTTCTCAAACGTTAAGCGTGCTTCCTACACTAGAAAACTGAGTTCGTAGCAAATGCAGCCTATATTACGAGAACTAAACTTTTAGCGGTCATTGCGTAACGCAAGTTCGACACACTCACAATGTGTATATTTTCAGGCTAAAACACTGTCTTTCAACACCGAGCTTATCGTGAACGATGTTTCTGTTTCGAAGATTCAATAAAAACTGCCCGTTAAAAAAAAACTAAGAGTTTCGTGACCGATGTCTCCGATCCGAAGATTCAAGAAAAACTGCCCCTCTTGTTTGGTCCACTACTGTTTTATTCCCACCGAAGTTCATTGTTTGCTTGAACTTCGTGTTGGGTCAAACCACTATTACCCGCTTCTCCCAAAATAGGTGGGGAAGGTATATCATTCACCGGTAGTCTTCCAGTGACCTACTTAATTCTTCATTCCACAGGTTTTCTTCTTTTTATGCAATTTCTATCTCACCCCAATTAAATTGTTAAATGTCACTATATGGGTTTATTAGCTTATTTAACAAGCTTCAATATAGTATATAACACACACGATTACGATGCCGGGTTACTTGGTAATATTTAAATAAACACACAAAAATTCAGTAAACTTGTCACTCAACATGTTCGCGTACTTCTCTTGACAGGTGGAGTCACCTAGTGGCGACGAACATAACTTTTTGTCCAAGTGACATTGCAAATCTCATAAACCTGGAATTGATACATTGAGGGAATTTGATTGTAATATGACTTCTCGTCGTAAATACACAATTTAAATACACTACACAAATGATATTAAGTTAAAAGAGTCCCAAACAGGGCTGTCATGGTCTGACACATTAAAACAAGTATTATAATATGTTTTGAGAGTTCTCCTCTCCATCATTCAGTATTGCATCTGGTCGATGTAAAAAAAATACTAAGGTTTGTGTTTGTCTGTCGCTTACTTCTCACAACCATCAACCAGGCTTATAATTACTATTAGTACAAGCCATTATCATAATTCAAACTAAATATCGATCTAAATATACCTAACTACTACGGATACATCCAGAAAGTTTATTTACATATTATAAATCATACTCTTGTAGCAAATCATACAGGCGAGAGCAGACGAAAATGATTTCTTAACAGAGGCATCTGACGGATGTTTGTGCACTATTACCATCAGGATTCTGAACGGCTACAACCAGGACTAAAATGAACTCGTCCAAAATTTCAAATTTGTCAAACTTCTCCTCTCAGATAGAAGTACGTTGACCAAGCGAAACTTTCAGTAACTAGGACGCGAAAAGGGGGAGTGTCTTGAAAATATCACACTCCATTGTACCCGCAAATTCGTCACAGATACGCTAAAATTTTGCTCGCTCCGAAACTATTGTGCAGGCGGACATGGTGTCTCCATAGTGTCAGTGTATGTCCCTAACTATAACTACACTAGAATGTGAGACTAGCTCTGCAGATATGCGATGAGTGGAGCTCATAGTTATTCTACCCAAATAAAGATAGCTACATTGGCCCACTGTTTCTTTCCCACGCAGTGGAAGAACAAGGCTTCTTTAGAAAAGCAAGCTTTCTTAAAGTTTTTTTTTCTCTGAGGACTTCTCTGCCTCTACTGCAAGCAAAATAGCGTATGTGAACTTCAGAATGTTCTATCTTCTTCAATGTAATATTTAAATAATATTAAAATATCGTTGCACCAATATGACGTCCCGTCCTGTTGTTAATTTATGTTCTATTACATACTCTAAATAAACAATATATATACATAAAATACCAATAAAAGTTATCTGCTCCCGTTGCTACGTATGCAAATCCAATAAAATATATATGTAAATTCCCTAATTAAACGATTAAATATTCATAAAATGAAGCAAAAATTTTATATGCAAATATTATATAAACACAGTTCATGTGCTGTTCACATTATTCCCCTCCTAAGGAAATGCAACCGTTAATTGCTTAATCGTTGCATTTTCTCAGAAGTGGTGACAATACACTTTATGTAAATATCATACCTAATTCGTATATACTATAATCTAAACAAAATATCCCTAACGTACATGGATATATATTCTTACAATAATAAAACAGAAAACTAATCATTACTACGGCACACAATACACAAATTATCTCTCTGCAATAAAATTATCTCTCTGCAATCTAACACTCAGCGCAACAACTCTCTTTTGTGCCAGAAGTAACGAGGTGCGTCTGTGAGTGAATGCATCATCAGCCTTCCTTCCTGCATGACGCGTTGTGTTTACATTCTTCTCCTACGACGTCATCAGGTCAGCTGGTTCCTGCGGAAGCGCGGCTTCACGCTGTATGTATTTCTTCAAATGAAATACGTTTCTCTTCATAATTAGTGCTCTCGTCTCAGGATCACCGAGAGTGCACACATTATTATTCGCTGCGGAAAGTATGACGTAAGGTCCCGCGTAAAGGAGGAGCATCTTTTTTGTTATTCCCGAGAAAGCGTCAGACTTGGGAAAAGCTCTTACCAGGACCAAATCTCCAACCTCGAAACGCGCTGGCTCGCGACGTTTATCGAAGGCCTTTTTTCTTCGCTGTGCAGTCTTCTTTAAATTTCGTGCTGCTAACTCTACGTAGTATCGTAATGACTTGTGTCTCTCTACTTCTGGGATCTCAAATATTCTCGCCAATTCTCGTGATGGTGATTCTCCCAGGTGTACTTGATATGGACTTAAACGAGTCGACAGATGTATGCTGCAGTTGAGACACTTTTCTATTTTCTCTAGATGTTTGGGCCATTCTTTCTGCTTGTCATGGCACAATTTTCTTAACATTCTCACTGTCGATTTCACACCCACCTCGGCCATGTTTCCTTGAGAATAGTACGGTGTACTATAGATGGGCTTAAGGATTAAGTCCGAGAGTTCCTTCTTCCATTTGGCACTTGAGAACTGTGTCCCACTGTCTGTCAAAATGATCTCGGCCTGACGGGCATAGTTTCAGGAACTCCTTCAGCTTCATCAACGCTGTATCTGTGGTGGCCCTTCTGCAAGCGTATAATCCTATTAACTTTGAGAAAGCATCCACGCATACAAGAATGTAACACACGTTGCCTACCCCCACAGGGAGAGGCCCCAACCAATCTAAGCAAATCATGTACCCTGGACGACGAACTAAAACAGGGTTCAGTGGTCCCGAACGATACATGTGAGGGGGGATGCTTTCTGGCACAAACGACAGGAAGCTGAGAACTTCTTGATGTCACTTCTCATCTTCGGCCATACAAAGTACTCTGTTAACATAGGTACAAGTTTACTAGCAGACAGATGTCCTCGCTCATTCTGGTAATATTCCAACAATGGCTGCACAAGTACTTCCGGTATGCAAATCCGTAGACCAGACCGGTCACGTTTACATAGCCGTCCATTTGAGAGTAAGTACTGGTACTTCTCGCTGGCAGTTTTCCCAGAGTTTTCCTGACTCTGCAGCTTTCTCTTGACGTCGCCAAATACAGGGTCAGATGTTTGCAGTTCTGGCAACACTGCAATCAGTTCTCTCATCTGACTAGGAATGTGTGTCAGAACGGTCATGAGCGATTCGTTCAACACAAGTTTCTTCGCCTTGTCAAATTGAACACCTGTATTTGGTGGGTACCTAGAATGATAATCACTCAAGTTGTCCTTTGATTTCACATACTGAAACTCGAATGATAGCATGCTCAAAGTAAGCACCCAACGCATGAGACGCTGTGAAGTTAGCCTACATAACAGCAGAAAACGTATCGATTGATGGTCGCTGCGAATTTTGAAATGATTTCCAACCAAATAATGTTTAAACTTGCAGACCCCATCTATTACTCCTGCCATTTCTTTCTCAGAAATTCCGTAGTTTCGTTCTGCTGCATTGAAGATGCGTGACGTCATCCCAATTACACGGACCTCACCATTATCGTCAAGTTGATAAAGATGTGACGAACAACTTACGTCGGAAGCATCGCATTCCAAAATAAGTTGTCGGTCAGGGAGTGGCTTCTTTAGCACTACTTTTTCTCTAAAGACTTCACGTATCCTTTGAAAAGCTTCGTCATGACAGGGAAGCCATTTAAATTTCACTCCCTTCTTTAGCAACTGAAATAAGGGATACAATATCTCTGAATACTACGTACTGAATATTCTGTAGAATTGACATTACCCAATAAAACTCCTTAATTCCTTAACATTCCTGGGTTTTCTAAACTCCATGACCTTCTCAAGTTTCTCCTGCGACTTCTCAATTCCAGCAGGTGAGAGGTCATAACCTAGAATTGAAATTCTACGGCGAGCAAATTGACACTTTTTAAGTCTTAGTGTGAGACCTCCTAATTTTAACTTTCCTAAGACTACATCTAGATGGCGCATATGTTCTTCAAAAGAAAATGACGATATTGTGAAGTCATCGACATAGTGGCCGCAGAATTCACGACACTCATCCCCGAGAATGAAATTGATTGCACGCACACATGAAGCCAAACTCTGCTTTGTCCCAAATGGCAGCTTCTTAAATACGTACGTTATTCCATCGTGAAGGAAACCTAAATACTTCTGGCTATTTTCTTCAACGAGGATTTGTTGAAAAGAATCCACTGCATCGAGGCTGCTGAACCAGCGCCTTTCACATAAATCCTGTAGAGTACTCAATGCAGGGATTGGCTGGTCGAATTCGCAGCGCGTAATGGAACCGAGCTTGCGCGCATCCAGGCATATACGTAATGACCCATTCTTCTTCGGTACTATGACCAGCGGACTTAGATAAGAAGTGGGATGCTTCTTTATGATTCCCCACGCCAACCAACGATTAATAGTATTCGTCACAGCAGTTCTGTGCAGCAGCGGGTATGGATACATCCGGGTCTTCATTGGTCGGTCATCGGTCACTTCAATGGTGTGGTGGTAGTTCCTTACGGTACCAGGCTTCTCATCAAATATCGATCTATGTCTGTAGAGCACGTCGTACAATTTTTGTTTTTCATCCCCACTCAAATCTGTATACTTTTCGACATGGTCTCTAATATCGTTGGGTGTAGCCTGGGTTCGAACCTTCGCCCACTCCTGTGGCGAGTACACAACATTCGCAAGTTCGGCTGCAGTTGGGAATTTCCCATCATCCAACTGGCTGCGCAGGGTAGCCAACTCTTGCTGGTGGCATCCACCTGCTGACGCTCGCTCGAACTGCGGCGTAGTCAGCGGTCCTATCCTTGACGCGCACATACTACTAACCGTGGGATTATATAAATCGACCACATCATCTTCGAACTCCCAGGATAATTTTCTTATAAATAGATCTTCTTCCTCTACCTCTATGTCTCGAAAAGAAACTTCTATGTGGTGGGGGTGATTCAACAAAAGGACGTTTCTCTCGTAATCCAAAATTGCTCTACTCTCTACAAAGAACTGTGAACCCAAAATGAGTTCACGGTTGAGCCCTTTCCCAATTATTGCCGAAGTATAGAATTCCTTACCCGCAATAATTAGTTCTAATAATACTTGACCGATGATCGACGCAACGGAACGACCGAACGCTGAACTGACACGTATGTTAGATGACTTGATAAACGCTGGTGGGGGGTCTCGCTGAAGTATAACTTCCCAACATTGGAGCGAAATCGCCGATATACTAGCCCCGCTATCTAATAAAGCCAGAATTTTATTTTCGAATAAACCTACTTCTACCTCGGGAAGTGTCACCAAATTATTAGTGGGTAGTTTTTCGGTTGAAGATTCTAAAAGGTCCCTGAAAATCGCATTCGTCTCATCAAACAAATTCCTGTTTATTTTAATTTTGTCCCCATTTCTCTTCAAAAGCATTATTTCCGAATGACGAATGTCGTTGTTTCCTCCACGATTGAAATGTGTGGTGCTTATAATGCGTTTACAAGTATCGCAGCCCTCATTCTCTAGTGTCTCAATACTTTTTACTTGTGTCTCACAACTATCTTCTTTTTCCTCTAAATCATTGATATGTTCTATAACACTGTTACGCACATTCTCAGTAAGAAAATTCGCCGGTTGTCCATGAATATTCAGCACGCAAGTATCCAAGGTACCGTTCTGAGAACATGCGGACAGTTCTCAGTTGCGCTGATTGTTCCCTGGGCTGTTGGCACGAGAATTGCCTCGAGACGAGACTTGTCTCGTGGACTGTGTAGTCCTTTCATCATGAATTCGGAGTTGGTTCACCTCTGCAGCATAGTAATTATTGTGATTGTTGTTGCGTTGCTGCATGTTACCACGACCCCTATTTCTGCCACGTCTTTGCCCCCTATTATTCTGATTTTCCGTTCGAGACCCTCCATCGTCGCGAGACTGACCATTGGAGTTTCTCGAACGCCAATTGCCGTTAGAATTGGTATCTCTATTACCATTGCCTCTTCTATTACCCCTATTCTGATAAGGCCCATTGTCCCTATGGAACCTCCTGCTTCTAGTGGGGTTACTCGGCCTACTGTTTCGTGGGGGGGAAGATCGCCCTGTTTCTTCTTCTTCTTCTTCAACAGTGAGAGCATTAATTCCCCTCCTATTATTGGCATTCGGTGGCTGGTAAGTGGACTGTAGCTCACCTACAATACTTAACAACTCGTCTTAAGTGCGTGGTTTCGAGGAAACTATACACCTATAAATCGAGAACGGCAATTGTCGCGGCAAAACTCTCAATAGCACTTGGGGAGGCAAAGGGGGGTCGAGAATACTGTTGGTGTGTAACAACTCCAACAAGTATTCGGTTGGTTTCTTGTTGCCCCGTGTCTCGAATCGTGACGTAAGAATAGAGGCGCGAAGGTTAGCGAGCTTCTCCTCGCTTAGATAGGCTTCTTTGAAGTGCTTAACGAGATCCTGATAGCTGTGGCACTTCTTTAAAGTGACCTGCACCCATTGCCGTGAGATACCACGAAAACAGTGCGATGAAAATGCAAGCCGTCTTTCTTCCGGCACACCCGTCAAATCAAAATAGTTTTCCAACTCAACTAGAAAGTTGTGGGCTTGGACCTCTGTTTCACAACCCGTAAATATAGGAAGAGACAGATCCCTATGTAGTAGCCCTAGCGCCGATGCTAATTGACAGGTAGTCACACTACCACTACTACTGCTGGTGCTATTGATGTTATTAGGGGGAGGGGCAGCCTGCTCATCTGAACTCTCACGTCTGGGGAGCTCAGGGAACTGTCTCGCATGGCTCGGTCCAGCAACCGGCGTGTCCACTCCTTCATGCGAGACAGAGGCTGTGTTTTGACAGCTGGAACTGTTTTCTCTCACCGACTCCTTTAACAGTTCCAACTGTTCCTTCCATCTCATTTCTGCACGACGTAATTTTGACTGTAGATGTCCCACAGAGCTGTCTACGGTGGCCTTCACTCTATCTACTTCACTTGACACGGCTGCTACATTTTCACCCACTCTCTCCATGTCACCACGTAAATGGCTGACATCACGAGAGACCTGAGCGAGATCCGAACCAAGGACCTCTGAAATCTCGCCTATCCTATTCTCTGTATTTACTTCTAACTGGCTAATTCTGTCTTCAGTTACCTCTACAGATGTTTTCAATTCCTGGCAGGATGCTGTGATCTTAGACTCAAGAGCTTCCGCTGAGGAATCAATCCTTGCCTCTAGCTCTGATACATTTTGAAGCATTTCCTGCCTGAAGCTGGCAGTAATCTGCTTCTCAACAGCCTCTAACTTCTCTAGCATAGCTCTACTAGAGTTCTCCTGCCTGTTCGCTAACTCCTCTAACGTTCTTTCTTGTTTCTTCTCTTGGGTTTCTAGGTTTTTCTCCTGTTTATCTAGCCTATCTGCAATCTCTAACAATGATCTTTCGTGTGTCTTTCCCTGGTTTTCTAGTTTATTCGAAATCTCCAAAAGTGATTTATCCTGCTTCTTTTCTTGCTTTTCTAACTTTCCTGAAATCTCTCTTAACATACTAAACAGCGACGCGAGACACGGGTCAGTAACTGTAGTGACTTGCGCTGAGGTGGAAGGAACCGGATCCCTAACCTGCTCCGATTCATTTGCCCTTTCAGTGCTAACGGTACCTTCTCCAGGCGGAACTACTTCCTGGAGAGAAGTGTTTACGTCGCGTATAGCATCACTAACGGTGTCCTGAGACTCCGAAGGGAACTCAATCACCTGCGCGAATTGTTCTAAACTGTTGTCTGCAGAGCCCTCCATTGCTTTCGCTTGACTACGAGTTATCACCATAAATGTGTTTTACTTGAATACTAATAAACAAATTTGTACTCTAATATGCCTAACTGAATTCTCTAACAGAGTATTCCCCTCCAAAAGGCATTAAAATTTCACACACTTCAAAGGATATGCACATATAACACAAAAATAAAACACAAATAGATGATAAACTTTCTGGATGGCGCGACAACCTGAAAGAAAAACATTTACTGACACGCGTCTGGCTTGTTCTAATTGTCGTGAATACGTTGGGCAATTTTCTTTTCTTGTTGTGGTATCATATTTCCAATAATACAAACAAATGAAAACAAAATTTTAAACTTTACTCTCTAGCCACAACGTTAAATATTTAAAATAAAATTTGCAAGGGACATTGATACAGATTGCACTCAGGATGGTGTGTGCCGTGCCCCACGCGAACGGCAGCCAAGTTCTTTGTGAACGGGAGGAAGGATTATTGCATGTGAAGAATAATTTAAATAAAATAATTACTATTTTAGAATGCAAATGTGGGAGGAAACTTCACATGCACGCTGAAAAATTACTCTAATTAGGCGGAACCTCCACTCACAAAGTTAAAATGAATTTAGTCAGTCGGTAGAGTCTGATTTAATGAAACAAATTAAATTTTGAAAGGTTAAACTATGACATCTGAAACATGAAACTCTAATTTACAGGTTCCTCGTAGTTTTAACATCCATCCTGAGTGTGAAAATTAACCAATCTAAACATGAAACACGCTCTCCGTATTCACGACTCATTCATAATCCCAGCATCTGGCCTGAAAAGCAAACAAATAGACAGGAAATGGTAACACATACCTGGCAGCCACACTGACGAAAGGAAAGAGAATCCCAAATTTTGGTTGTAATCTTTCTAATGCGCAGATCCACCTTTCCAAGTGAGAACGAATATATCATACAAAAAACACTCGCGCGCAGTCTCACACTGAGACACGAGAAGAAAAAAAAACTTTACTTTCTTTAAAATTTTGAATCACACTTTTTAAGCAGAGATCTCGCTTTAATTGTTCGTGCACTTTTTTTAATTGCGCTGATTTCTTCTTTCTTGAAGTGTCCCTGCATGTCAACACTCCTTACACTGAACTGTGGTGTTTCTTCCTAAGTTGGCGACCAAGGTTTTCAGCATCTACCATCCTCCTTCTGCTTCTGGGTTGCTGCTAGGCTCTTTCTACCGGTGGTTGTCCATCTAACATCTGAGTTATGCTCTGTCAGTGGCGGGTAGGCGGGATGTCCTCAGTGTCATGGTACTAGCTACTATTGGTACGTGTAGTGGGTGATTGCACTATTTCGCCATTATATGATGCACTTATAATTCAGACCGCTAAGACACGCCTAATCTGTACAAGGCTAAATGCTAAGTCTCTTGTACCGAAAATCATTTAGACAAGCCGCAAAGGTATAGCACCATTGGTCACAGCCTAAAAGACCGGCAATGAGTTTGTCTTGACCAATAATATAACTAAAACTCAGCAATCACTGCAAATAACGATAAACATGTTTCTCGGCGCTCGACGTACGATTGAAAAGTTTAATATGGGCGAAGCACTTCACAAAATATTATGAAGAAATGTCTCTTCACACCCGCATTTGCCGTACATGTTTTTAAGTAATGTAATATTAACTCACTGACATTTCAGAGAACCGCACCTTCTCAAACGTTAAGCGTGCTTCCTACACTAGAAAACTGAGTTCGTAGCAAATGCAGCCTATATTACGAGAACTAAACTTTTAGCGGTCATTGTGTATAACGCAAGTTCGACACACTCACAATGTGTATATTTTCAGGCTAAAACACTGTCTTTCAACACCGAGGTTATCGTGAACGATGTTTCTGTTTCGAAAATTCAAGAAAAACTGCCCGTTAAAAAAACTAAGAGTTTCGTGACCGATGTCTCCGATCCGAAGATTCAAGAAAAACTGCCCCTCTTGTTTGGTCCACTACTGTTTTATTCCCACCGAAGTTCATTGTTTGCTTGAACTTCGTGTTGGGTCAAACCACTATTACCCGCTTCTCCCAAAATATGTGGGGAAGGTATATCATTCACCGGTAGTCTTCCAGTGACCTACTTAATTCTTCATTCCACAGGTTTTCTTCTTTTTATGCAATTTCTATCTCACCCCAATTAAATTGTTAAATGTCACTATATGGGTTTATTAGCTTATTTAACAAGCTTCAATATAGTATATAACACACACGATTACGATGCCGGGTTACTTGGCAATATTTAAATAAACACACAGAAATTCAGTAAACTTGTCACTCAACATGTTCGCGTACTTCTCTTGACAGGTGGAGTCACCTAGTGGCGACGAACATAACTTTTTGTCCAAGTGACATTGCAAATCTCATAAACCTGGAATTGATACATTGAGGGAATTTGATTGTAATATGACTTCTCGTCGTAAATACACAATTTAAATACACTACACAAATGATATTAAGTTAAAAGAGTCCCAAACAGGGCTGTCATGGTCTGACACATTAAAACAAGTATTATAATATGTTTTGAGAGTTCTCCTCTCCATCATTCAGTATTGCATCTGGTCGATGTAAAAAAAAAAACTAAGGTTTGTGTTTGTCTGTCGCTTACTTCTCACAACCATCAACCAGGCTTATAATCACTATTAGTACAAGCCATTATCATAATTCAAACTAAATATCGATCTAAATATACCTAACTACTACGGATATATCCAGAAAGTTTATTTACATATTATAAATCATACTCTTGTAGCAAATCATACAGGCGAGAGCAGACGAAAATGATTTCTTAACAGAGACATCTGACGGATGTTTGTGCACTATTACCATCAGGATTCTGAACGGCTACAACCAGGACTAAAATGAACTCGTCCAAAATTTCAAATTTGTCAAACTTCTCCTCTCAGATAGAAGTACGTTGACCAAGCGAAGCTTTCAGTAACTAGGACGCGAAAAGGGGGAGTGTCTTGAAAATATCACACTCCATTGTACCCGCAAATTCGTCACAGATACGCTAAAATTTTGCTTGCTCCGAAACTATTGTGCAGGCGGACATGGTGTCTCCATAGTGTCAGTGTATGTCCCTAACTATAACTACACTAGAATGTGAGACTAGCTCTGCAGATATGCGATGAGTGGAGCTCATAGTTATTCTACCCAAATAAAGATAGCTACATTGGCCCACTGTTTCTTTCCCACGCAGTGGAAGAACAAGGCTTCTTTAGAAAAGCAAGCTTTCTTAAAGTTTTTTTTTCTCTGAGGACTTCTCTGCCTCTACTGCAAGCAAAATAGCGTATGTGAACTTCAGAATGTTCTATCTTCTTCAATGTAATATTTAAATAATATTAAAATATCGCTGCACCAATATGACGTCCCGTCCTGTTGTTAATTTATGTTCTATTACATACTCTAAATAAACAATATATATACATAAAATACCAATAAAAGTTATCTGCTCCCGTTGCTACGTATGCAAATCCAATAAAATATATATGTAAATTCCCTAATTAAACGATTAAATATTCATAAAATGAAGCAAAAATTTTATATGCAAATATTATATAAACACAGTTCATGTGCTGTTCACAACACATTTCTTGATGTTAGCAGTCCTCCTTTTTGTATTGAATGCTTGTTTAGCCTGTGCTATTCTGGAACTTACGTCTTTTCCACCTTTTCCGTCAGAGAAGACTTCCAAAATAGGGGAACGTCTTAACGTCTTCGATTCTCTCTCCCTCTAGCCATACGTTTGCCCCCTTTCTGTCCTGATCTTGTGCACTTTTATCACTTTGGTTTTCTTCTTATTTATCTTCATTTTGTTAGTATTTTTTTGTGTACCATAAATATTACAAATATGTATAAGGTTTTTAAAATTATTTAGAGGTTTGTTGGTGTAATTATAGGAGCTCAATTTTCAATTTTAAGTATAGATTGTACTATTGTTCCCAGGCATATCCGTATGCTTCTGTTCCATCAATGATACTCTCACCATTATTACTGCCTGGCAATATCACGTATCATAATTCCTATTACTAACTACAACGTCACCCACATGTCCAAGAAACTTTCCATGTTGGTCATCGCAATGAGCAGGCGTCTTTCCAGAAGTGTCTATGGATTTCCTCGTGGTTCTCCCATTGTATGGCGTATTTTCGTTCCCTCAACTATTTTCATATTTGTGGAATGTTAATTTGTTTCAAGCAAAATTGAAACGATAAGGTACTAATTCTTCTCGATATATCTATCTTCTTAACACGACTTTGCCCTCTTTTTGTTACATAACCAGTATTGTTGCTTTTATGTGTCATCGGCTCCCATACGTCGTAAACAATCTGTTGTTAGCTACGTGGGAGGAGGAAAAGATGTACATGGTAAATCAGTGATAGTGTGCACCTTATAAGAAAGGGGTCCACTTTAGATTTCCGACCAAGTGAGTTTGTGATGAAGAACATTATATCTATTGTTCTTATTTTAGTTTTTTTTGGGGGGGGCGGGGGATACTCCCATTTTCTCGCAAATCCTCATTAGATCAATTCTCCCTAAATCATTACGTATTGTTAATGTCTCTCCTTTAGCACACAGATCATGACTGTAGATTATGAAGCTGCACATGTAATGATTTTCTTTAAGTTCTTTTTTTCACTACATTCAGCCCCAACTGTAGTTATGCAACCACACACAAAAAACTAAAAATCCTTCGCCATCTTGATTTTGTTCTCAATATTGACAGTCTTTCAACGACTTTGTGTTACTTAGTGGTACGTTGTTCTATCTGCCATGGATTGGACCTATCTGTCCTAACGGAATATCCGAAACCCTCCACTTCCTGTGGGGAGCTCCCTTGCGCCGCCACTGAACGATTCAGAATCATGCATTTTTGAGTAGAGTACATTACAAGTCTAAGACAATAACATGCTGTCTTAACTGAATAGGTAATAGTTTTGGAGATATTCGCCCCCAAAGTTCATTTTCTCACTGTTTCGGACAGTTCTAGCTCTGAAAGTATGCACTTTTGACCATGGGTCCATATTAAGTTTTTCCTTATTTTTATGCGAGGAATCACCTGTCTAGCAAACGTAGTTTGTTCATTGTTCAGTATATTGAAATTTGATTGAATGCATTTGTCTTGGTATAGAAGCGCGACTGATACTGTGCGTTTTTATTTTATGTTTGATCTTCGATCTTTCATTAGTTAAATGTCTGTTGAATGTCAAGATGGATGCTCGTGCATGAGAGTTCGTAGCTGGATGTGTTCTAATGGCAAATCCGAAATCCGTTGTTGTTTATAGTTACTGGGGTTTGACTTAGAAATATATGGTAAACATTCCTGATTCCGATGTTTGTCCCAATTGTTTCTATAATACGATGGTCCGACTGATGTATTATGTTCCAGAATTTCCAGCTATGTGTCTACATCACTTCTTGAAGGAAAGATACGTATATCGAGATCCTCATAATGTTACAATATATGGTTGTTTTTTTTTGTATGGCCTGTGATGAGTCGTGCTCAATAATTTAAATCACTTGGAGTTAATTGAGGTGTGATTAAAAGTATGTTGCAAGGCCAGGTTGGCATAGAGTAAGACAGAGTGTACTAGCATTTGAAGAGATGTATTTTGAGGACAATTATTGCAATTCTGGAGAACGAAAACATGAGATAGCTCGTAATCTTTGAATAGGTGTTATTTTTCACTTAATGTTGATGTTAGCGAAATATGAGTTTGTGATCAAGCAGTGCTATTAGATGTTTCGTGCTGATAACTTGCGGTAATGGATGTTGACTGCAGAAAAGACAGACGGGGAGTTGATGATATCTTTGTAAAATTGGAAGATTGCTGTAATCCTTACTATCCACAAGTCATTCAATCTTCCAGTCCACTCAGGTCTCTTTGTAACCAAAGTTAAGTTTAATAAATACTCGTATCTGTCCAGTGAGCGAAAATGGCCGTATCATCTACGAATATTCCCACTATTGTATTGGGCGTGGTCGACACATCCGCTGTTCAGAGAGTGATGTGATGTGATTTTAAGTTCCTTTCAGAAGCGAAGCTATATGAGACCTGGACCTACAACTTTACGAGGAATCACATGTGTTGTATATTAATTGTATAAAAGTGGAGAAAGGGAAGGTCTACGTGCTGAGAAGTAGATATGGCCTATTTATAGCGCAGTTGAAAACTACGATTACAGAGAAAGGCTGAAGTTAGTGCTATGTAATAGGAAAGAAAGATGTGTTCAGTTTGAAGACCAGACCAGAATGCCATACTCGATCGAAAACCTTCTTATAATCTACGAACGCCGTTAAGGTAATTTCGCGATCGATGTTGGACTGTGTTATTCCATTCGAATAGTGTGGCAAGTTAAACGGTAATACTGAAAGTTGGTCGGAAGTCAAACTGATGACTTGGTACTAGTTGTTTGTCTTCATAGTGAAAGAAGTCTCTTGTAAAGTAGTCACTCTATGACCTTGCCGATGTGAAATATAGGTGCTACTCGGCCTATAGGTGCCACTCTATTGTGTGTGGAAACGTTTTCTTTTAGTTATTTTGGCTATATGCAGATATAGCCCTGTTTCTAGACCAAAGAATACTGGCTGGTTCTGAGCATTGCATTAAAGTTGTGATTTTTTTAACTGTTCAGCGTTTTCATTAAGCATGAGAGTTTTGTGGGAGTAACGACGTGATTCGGTAGAAGTGGATCCATTGGATGAGGGATATTTTGAAGAAATCGATGTATTCGACGCAGTGACGACGCCAGCTTTAAGTTCTTAGGGGGGCAAAGGAGGGGCAGATACATTTTCGGGGGCGCGGCTATTTGCCATACCAGAAATGACATATTTATTACGTTTGACTTATTTTACATTACATTGTGTATTTCGTTGCTGTTTTTATATTAGACCTATATGATTATAAATTAAAGTTATTTCAAGTAAAATTTGTTACTACAAATAAGTAACGTCTGCACATGAAATATTTTTCAATGAAACTTTTGAAGCCTAAACATAAATTGAATTCGCGTATGCTACAAGTAGCACATTCGTCTATAGTAACTATATGCTACGTCTCTCTCTCTCTCTCTCTCTATATATATATATATATATATATATATATATATATATATATATATATATAGAGAGAGAGAGAGAGAGAGAGAGAGAGAGAGAGAGAGAGGGAGAGAGAGAGAGAGAGAATTTACGAGGAGTTGCTGGAAATGTCGTAGTCGAATAATCCAGAAGGAGTGTAGGCACTAGTAGATTGTGTGTGCCCAAAGATTGATTGTGTGATTGTGTGTCCCCAAAGAGATAATTTCACAAACATCCAGATCCTAACAGTTATAACATTTTTGTTCCACCAAGGAAAGTCACCGAAGTAAATTAATTAGGAAATCTGTAAAACACCACGGAACTCTCCTCCGTTATATACAGTGGTGAAGATGTAAGTGGCTTAGTATAAACGAGGCGGTTTCTCAACAAATTATGCTTTACATCCAGGATGATTAAAAGCAATGACTCTTTCCGAAGTCATGGATGCAATTTGTGACATTATTTCTTGAAAATTACAGGATTTCAGCCAGTGGTGGATATAGCCCTTGGCTGGAGGGCCTAGGCCACCCCAGTTTTTAAGTGACAAAAATAATTTAAGCTATTATTTATATAGTTTTTAAAGTGTATAGTAAGCTCACGATATACTTATTATAGTCTGAGGTCTGGCTGTACCCCGCTTTCTCAGTTCTGGGCATTTCTTTGGAACTCGTCGGTAGCATAACTCAGAATGGCTTGGGTATGCGCAAAGTTTACGGCATAATGGGTTCCCAAAATATCTATCAGGAGAATAAAAGAGTAACGGCATTAAGACAAGTCTTCTTCCAATTTGCCCCTAATGCTGATCAATTTCGCTCACGAATAGTAACCATAGACGAAATATGGTTGCGCCACCATGATCCTGAAACGAAACAACAGTCAATGGAGTAGTAGCACTCATTTCTCCATCGCCCCAAGAAGTTCAAGACACAGAAGTAGGTTGAGAAACTGTTTGCAACATTCTTCTGGGATAAGTATGGAGTCGTACTCATAGACTGCCTCCGCAACGGTCAGATATTTAATCCAGAATCTCTACATTACTTACAAAACTAAAAGAAAAATTCAAAGTTCACCGCCGCGGAAAATGAAAAGAAAGGAATTATGCTCCTTCAGGAGAATACACCTGTCCATCAAGCCCCTGCGACAGAACTGGCATTGCATAATCTAGGGTTTCAATGTCTAGATCATCATTCTTATTCCGCAAATTTAGCTCCGTCTAACTATTACGTGTACTTATTTCGCAAACTTAAATAGCACTTGAAAGGACTCCATTTTAGATCTGATAGAGGTAGTGCTACGAATAGTGGTGAAAGGAAATCTTCAGATTTTTTAACTTTTCTGCAAAAACTGGAGCACTGTACAAGGTAGTATATTGACTCTCGGGGGAAGTGTAGAAGAAGTAAAACTTCACCATTCCACGTGCACTCCTTCTGGGTTGGGCTACGAATTTTTCAACAGTTCCTAGGCAATACGGTAGACATCACGTCAGCACTTTGAAACAAAATAAGTAATGGAGCACTAGTATATACCAATTACGAAAGATCAGCACTCTCACAATACGTTTTATTGGGAACCAGTTTAATTCCATAAATTTATTATTATCATTTGCACAAAGGGAAAAGACAACTCTTTTTATCCCCTTCAAAAAAATAAGCCCTGGTAGTTGCAAACTAAGCTGTTATAAGCACATCCTCTGAATATTGAAAGCCGAGAATAATGTTTCAGAAAAAAGAAGTTTTAAATAAAACAAAATATGAAACTGAGAACTTCAAACCTGGATAAATACAAACAAAAATGAAATCTTTGAGTTTTACGTCCCACGATTATGCCGGTTAGGCTAAAGGAGACGTTGATGATGAGTAATGAATGAAATGGTGGAATGAAGAAAGTGGGAGAAAACGGGAGAACCCCAAGGAAACCCACGCGCAAGGTGTTTGTCCACCTCAAAGTTCACTTGACGGGGGCTGGGATCGAACCCGGGACCCCAAGCACCAAATACAAACAAGTTATGTAACTGGTTTTACCTTTCTTTTGTTTCCAATCGAAGTTGATCCAATGAGAAGAAAACAAGTCGACCAAATCTACTATTGTTCGCTAGGCACAATAATTAAAAATCATAAGAAAGAAGTATAACTAAAATTTACCTCTAAAGATCGTAAATTAGAAAACAGAAATATGCGTGCATACCCAGACGCTCAAAGAAGAGAGACTGAGGACTAATCTGCCACATAGTAAATGCATGGAAAGTAGACTAGAATTTGACAATGAGATTGGTTATGATATTCATATAAAATACTATATGTAGAATGTTTAAAGATCGTAGGATTGATTGATTGATTTGGAGTTTTACGTCCCGTTCAGCAGCGAGGCTATATGAGACGTGGACCTACTGATTAACGTGGAATCCGAACGACATGAGCTCCCGCCGGGAATCGAACCCGGGTCTCCCGCGCCAAAGGCGCGTACGCTAACCGCTTAGCCACGGAGGAGCTCTAAAGATTGTAGGAGTCTGGGGTGGCAGTCTAGGTGGCAGTCAGGGGGGCAGAAGTAGCTACTACGGGGGCGCTCGCCCCTCTTGCCCCCCTCTGGCGTCGTCACTGATTCGACGGATATGTTTCACCAATAAGATCTGCATTAGGTTGAAACTTAATGGCTATTTTTTGTGCTATAATTCTTCAGCCTTTGAAAACTAACTCGGAAGGTCTATAGATGGAGTTTGGTTCGGGCTCCGGTTACATAGCAAAGATCTCGATTTGATGATTTTAGGAAATGAAATTTGGTATTCTATTCCTGACAAATTTGTCCAATTTACTTCCCAATTCTTGTATTATTTGTTCTTGTTCTTTTTGATTATAAATTGTTCCAGTGTCTACTGACCTCGCAGATTGTGTCGGAAAAGTTTAAGAAATAAATGAATAATTGTACAGAAATGTTGTAATCGAATCATACAAAGATATAAATCCATTTCACAACTTCTGTAATAACATATAGACCCCTATGAACTCAAACCCGATATTCTACTTCCACTCAACTGTAGTTGTAGAATTACTTTGAGAAAGAGGTAACTATATTAATCTAGCCTGTGTCTGTGATGTCTTCGTCTTTACTACAAGAATTGGAGTCGGCGCTGGTGAAGATAAGAATCAGCTCTAGCACTGACGAACAATCCAAGAAAATTAACTTCTTAGCAGATGGAGGAGAAGAGGCATTTGAACAATGATTCTCTATCAAAGAAGGCGAGCAGCTTGAAAAAAAAATGAAAGAGAAAGAAAAGTTGAACAACAACAAGAAAAGGCCAAAGAATCTTAATTAAATTCGACAGAAAAAAAATTGAAGACGATGCTGTTGAATTATTACTAAACAAGAAAAAATAAAGTAGTGTCTTTCTCTTTTCTTTCTTTTATTAAAGTATAAACACCTGGTTTTCAAATAAATGCTTCATTTATCACCCTTTTTGTATTGCATTTTGTTTCCTACCCAAAATTAAACAACTCAAATACCATTTACTGGATAACTGACGAAAATTCTGAGTATCATGTTTTCGATATACGAGAGTCGTACTGAAAGTAACGAGCAACTTTTTTTTTTCATTAACCAAATTTTAGTTCTATTTAAAGAAAGCCTACTACTTCTTAATTTCCAGACTTCCCTTTACTTTTCATTTGTCTCCATTTCTTTTCACGAATTTCTCTTTTTTCTGGAAACTTGAAAGTATACTGACGCACTGTTTTCCGTGTACATTCTATCGAACGGTAGTGTTGCCCTTGTATCTGGTCATTCATAAAACCGAAAAGATGGTAGTCGTCGGGATTGTAAGAATAATGTGGCAAAATTTCGCACCCCATTTCGCTCATTTCCATTCTGGTGAACTGAACAGACTGCAGAGTGTTCATTTTTGTACTGAATGATTACTTTGTTTTCAAGTTTACAATGTGAAGCACGACGGAACTTGTGAAGTGTTTGCAGAAAACGGTAAACTTTTGTTTTCCCCAGGGATAGCCACAGAGTTCCGGTTCCGGCGGAACCGAATTTGGATTCATAACCGGTTCCGGAACCAATTCCAGACCTGGATCCGAAAACCTGGTTCCGGAACAGGATCTTAGCAACCGCTTCCAAACCTGGATCTGAAAAGCCTGTCCAAGACCTAGATCCGAAAATCTGGTTTTGGAACCGGATCCGTACAGAGCCGAAAACCGATTCCATCAGGAACCGATTCCGGTCATCCCTAGTTTTTCCAACCAGGTTCAAGGAATTTAATCAGAACGCATCCATCTCCATTTCAGAAGACGCTATACTCATCAGACGGCACTGGTTTTGCTTCCTTTTTATCAGTGAGTGGAATGGTGTTATTCAATGTACTTCAACTTTCCGCTTCATACCATCGAAACCACCTTTTGTCACTGACCACAATACTTAAATTAAAATAACCTGCTTCTATCCCATTTCTGTAAAGAGATGCTCCTGATTGGTGTTTTTTTCGCTGCAATTTGTTTCCTTCAATGCGCTGTGTTATGTAGTAAGTATTGCTGCAATTGTATTCACAGTAACCCATCTTCTTTGAAGCGAGCGTTAGCTAAGCTTCTACTATTCGACTCCATTTGCATTTGTGTACCTGTCCATCCATTTGTTCCACGATATCCCTCGTAAAATTTATCCAATTTTGATTTTTTAAATTTTTTTAGGGATTCAGTCCGTTCATTGACAATGGCGGTGAATTTCTGAGGAGCCAAGCCAGTTATGAAAAGAGTTAACACACTGCTGAAATGTTCAGTGTATTACAATACGCTTTCGTCCCAGTTGGATGGCAAATTTTCCTTTGTCCATTTATCACGAAGTCTCCGTATACATGAATTTAGGACAGAATGGCAGGAGGACAAAATGGCAGGGGACATAATGGCAGGAAATAAAGGCAGGAGGACAAAATGGCAGCGGACGAAATGGCAGGAGGACGAAATGGCAGCGGACAAAATGGCAGGAGGACGAAATGGCAGCGGACGAAATGGCAGAAGGACAGAATGGCAGGAAGTTAATTTGGCAAAAATTATAACTCTTAGAGCTCGTATTTTTAGGTTTCACCTATTGTGTTTGTTAGTAGGTAACGGTTCTCGATTTATTCATTTCTACCTCAAATGTCCAAAGCATATAAATACAGCTAAATTGAACCAAGAGCGTAAAAGAGGGTAAATATCAGTTATCCATGTCTTAACTTTTTTCTTAAATTTATTTCTTTTTAACCATCTTCCAATTGATATCTTGGTTTTATAATAATTCTAAGTAGTACAACTTTTATTTATGACGAAAGAATTTTCCCGTGGACTCCCTCTGAATTTATCTCAAGGTCTAGCTATCATGTGACAAACAATTAAATGTACTAACTGCTTTCACACACAATATAATTTTGAAACTTGGGAGCCTAGTGGTATCTTTGTGTCTGTAGTATGTAATAATGCTGATACGTTATTCTCTTGAACATCTTAATGGTATTTGTCGTTTGACTTCAGAAGACTGAGTTTAACCTGCAAGTACAAGTTGCCTATAGTTAAAACATATCAGATGTACGATCTTGTTTAATAAAACCTGCCCCTCCCCCTCCTCTATCTGAAAAGCCCTATATTGTTATTCACATATGAAATTCAAAGACAAAGGCAATCGTCTTTATCCAGTCATATTTTTATTTCAAATGTAAGTATTAAAATGTGCTACGCATGGTTGCAAGAGGCTGGGTGTTTTTTTTTTTTTTTTTGTTAATATAATACTAAATTTAGGTACCTAATATTGGAACTAATTTTCTTCATGAATTGATGTAAGAAGCGGCCGCGTGATTTTCGACCAATTATTTCATCACTGGAATGTATGAGCAATGAGATAACAACAGTGGAAGACAAACTTCGTTCTTCTAAAACTTGATACTTTGAAAAACTTATGAAAGTAGTTTCGTTATCCAATACATATTCAATCAAATCAGTTTCAGAAGTAGCATTAATCTTATAATAACGTAATGGCTGTAAGAGTTACCCTGAAAATGTATTTTGTATGTTTTCTTTTTTTTTTCGTAATTCAGAGATTTTTCCCTGAATTTCACTGGAGTTATGAGGAACCTTAAATTATCAGGCATTCCACTTTAATCGCTCCCCTTTCACCCCCAATGCGATATTGGGTATATTTACAGCTTAGTGCAGCTTAAAGGAACCATTATCGTGCATATTTGATTTCTAACTTTCTTGCTTATAGCGTTACCCTCAAGACGAGATGAGAATTCAGGTTTTCGCGTCTCGTGTCGTAAATGTTTGTAAAAATCCTGTCTCGAATCAAAATTTTCTCGTCTCGTTTTGTAAATTTATGTACAAAATGCGTCCTGATTTCAGTCTTAGATTCATGTAGAATTTATCAGAATTCTTCCAGGTTATGACGAGTCCACGAAAGATTGATATAACGACACTTAAATCATATTTATTAATGAAGTAAATTGTGTAATGACTTGCGTATCTTTAAACGTTGATAAATGCTCTTTCTTGTGTTCATACTATTACCTTATCAAATTGCATATGACATATATACAATTAATCATATGACATATATACAATTAATCATATCCTATATTTTGAAAACTGGATACCGCTGTTTCGGCGTAGGACGTTTTGGTGCAGGGCGTTTCGGTGTAGGACGTTTCGGTGTACTGATGTCTCGGTGTAAGGACGTTTAGGTGTGAGGCTGGTTCGGTGTAAAAGTTCCAATGTTTACACCGAAACGTCCACTCTTCAAAATGAAAATTATTCGTTAGGGAGAAATAAATTCATGAAGTAGAAAATATAAATTAATAAATAAAATAAAAATTAAATGCTGCTGTAATTGACAGGGGTTACTATTTATAGTGAGTCCCCTCGCTTCACTCTATCTCAGAACTTCTTATATCCTCAAATGTTATAATTATGAATTGATTGGGAAAACGTTTTATGGTAATGATATATAGTAAAAAAGTGTGTGATGCATAAACATTGTGCACACCACACACACCTTATTACGGCAATAACTGTGAACAAATCGCAAAATACTGCATAATCTTTGAAAGGAAATTTTCAAACACAGGTGGTTTTTCTTCCAAATAACCGCTTTTATATCATGCATACCCAATAAGATTAGCAAATCTATGAGAAGAAAACTGATTATGAATCAGTGTTGGGATATTGTATTATTACGGAGATATAAATTCATGTTATAGTTGTAGAGGACGGTGTCAGAAAAAAGCCTCAAGAAAATTTTTAACGGCCTAAAGAACACAAGAAGAGGCTGAATCCTACCAGTTGTTCCTGCAGAAATGGTTTCTATTATGAGTTACCTGGTACTCTTTTGTCCTTAAAATAGGTTCAAAATTGATTAATTGTGACCACTCCACGAATCTAATAACAAAATGGACTTTGCATTAGACTTTCCATTAGAAATATCTCTTGGAAACATGATCTCACAACACTTGATGTTAATTGTCCCGGATTTGACGCTTTCACAAGGATATTTTCAAATTTCAAGAGGTTGTGTTGGACTATAAGACCAAATGTTCCATTGTTTTCCTACAAAACAATTAACAGTGGTGATAATAAAACACTATTTGCAGAAATTAAAGGCTGTATGATGTAGCTACGAGTCATAGAATTTACTGACTGTGTCACACTTTCTACTGTTTGTATCCCTGTAAACACTAGAGTACGTCCCGTCTGCATTTCCAAATTAAACCGTTGATCAGAGTTATAAATATTTTCTTTTACAATAACATGTGTTGCTTCATCTTCGGTACAAATGCATTGGCACTGGCTTCTAACTTTTTGGGCTATAGACAGGGACGTACGCAGGGGGGACCTGGGGGTCCGGACCCCCCGAAATTTCGACTTTTTAAAAATTTAGCCTAATTTTAGGGGCAATTTTAGGAATTTTAATATAAAATACCTTCATATTTAGTTTGGACCCCCCCGAAATAAATTCCTGGGCACGCTACTGGCTATAGATTTAATCAAATGTCCTGTTAAAATAAGTAGAGAAAGGGGTTTCAAATCAGTCTGCACCTTCTCTCAGTAGTCCCTGCCAACTATAATTGTTCTTGGCTAACTGCAGAACATTTCAAACCAAAAGACTATTTGTAATTGTAATCATCACATTGGATCCGCCAATTTGAATTTTGTAATTTTAACGTCAGGTTCTGATTCACCTGTCCTAAAACCCCTTGGCAGTAAGCTGGCCGTATCATTTAATCTTCTATTTTAATAATTATTTTCTGTTTATGCTTGGAGACCACCTCTATCGTTCAAAGCGTGGTTTCTACCCTTAAACCCGCACCATTACCAAAGTAAAAAAAAAAAAAAAAAAAAAAAAAAAAAAAAAAACTGACGGTTATTTTTTGATATTCTACAAGTATGCAAAGTTTCATTCAAATCAGTAAATTACACTTCCGTAATTCTCTTTGTTAGTGCTGTTCAAATGGAACAAATAAGTTAATTGGCGGACATGAAGTCAGAAAAACGAAAAAATACGCCAATGTTACGAAAAGATTGAGCAATAACAATGAGACTCAATAACAATGTTAATCAGTTTACACTATTGCAGAGTGGCTACACTATGACACTTCATGACTGTTTATTACAAGCATATGATTAATGCAATCAAATATTAGGCTATACACCGAAACGTCCTTTACAGCCAAGCATCCTTACACCGAAACGTCCTTACACCGTAACTTCCTTACACCGTAACGTCCGTACACCGAAACATCCGTACACCGAAACATCCGTACACCGAAACGTCCTACACCGAAACATCCTACACTGAAACATCCTACACCAAAACGCCCTACACCGAAACATCCTAGACCCTTTGAAAACGGGAGATCCTATCTCTACCGAAAGTTCTAGTGTTTCTTGTGAGTACTCTACAATTTGTTTCCTCCGATGATTTTTGCCCCGAGCTTCCCTTGAATTTGCCCCTATGCATATTTTATAGACTTAAAAATACTAGAGACAGTCACCAGAAAATAATGAGTACACATCCTACATATCCTCTCGTCAAAAAACTTCGGAACGAGTCGAATCGACCAATTTTAATTAGTTTTCTTGGCCACAGAAAGTATCTGATCCTTTGTACAATACCGAGGTTAGTTTATTCGCAAGTTAATATGGAGGATGTATGTATTTTCCTTTTTTTTTTTTGTTTTGCTTGTTACTTAAAATGTTTTGCAAATAACTTCAATAACTTTTAAAACTGTTTGTCTTCACTTGAGCATATACAGATCACAGTGAGAAATAAAGATAAAAGCTGCTTCCTTCTAGTAATACCCGAAAAAGATCTTAAATAATATATATAAAAAAGAAAGCGACTAAAACTAATTTCTTTTATTAAGACCCTGCTGATATGAATAGAAAGCTTGCAATAGTAAGGTGTTTGTAGATGACTATCAATTAGAATTAAAATATTATTAGCAGTTCGAATTTTGGAGCATAATGAATAAATCGAAAATTTATGTTGAAATCTTCATTTATCAAGCAAGAAACAAAATAGTTTAAAACCCGACAAATCAAATTAAGTTCCTGCCATTCTGTCCTCCTGCCATTTCGTCCTCTGCCATTTCGTCCGCCTGCCATTTTGTCCCCTGCCATTTCGTCCGCCTGCCATTTCGTCCCCTGCCATTTTGTCCTCCTGCCATTATTTCCTGCCATTATGTCCCCTGCCATTTTGTCCTCCTGCCATTCTGTCCGTTCCCCGTATACATACGTATTTCGGTAATCCTGTCATCCTTTGGAGAGAGATTTTTTTTTTTTTTTTTTTTACGTCAGAACCCCATAACTCTGTCACTGACACTATTATCTCCTTGAGGTATGATTCTCCTCCAATTTTGAAGATCGCTTCATTTATGCACATTTCTTTGTATCCGGTATTAGTTGTCACATGCCATATTCCATCACTTGAGAGAGATTGTAATTCAGAAAGAAGGCCAAATTCCATAATGCATTGCACAAGTCTTTTTTCATGTGTAGATTTTTTCCCTGAACTTTACAACATAAATTTGATTACACCGTATATGACTTTTGAATTCATTATCTTTAAGAGTTCTCATTAATTGATCCCTATATCTGAATCTTTAGTATGTGTATTTTTGGTTCACGTGGTCCAAGATATAATTCCTGGAAGATAAATACATTTTTCGTATTTGTTTGCATCGTAATGCTATCGCGGAACTACTTAAGATGTAGCGAGATTCTGTCTACTTGTTAATATCCAACTATAAGTTGTCCAGTTGGCGAGCTTTCTGTGAACTCTAACGCAAGAAACTTAGATTATAAATTGTTCGGTAATCAGGATATTGTCTTGTAAACAAATATACAGATTTATTGCAGCCATATTTTTATAATCACAAATTAAAAAAAAATATACATTATGATAAATGTATTCTTTCTTCGGAAGTATGAAATTACCTACATTTGATTACGTGATTATCAATTGGTATATTAAAAATTTGAGTCAGACCAATTGTGAATTTAACTTATAACATAATTGTTGTAAAGACACTGCTTTATCTCAATTGTGGTCGCTCTTTATTAGAAACCAAAACTGAATAGGCTGCAACTTTGCTTCGATTCCTTTCAGAACTTCTGGAATATGAGGAAATTCTGTTGTCTCCGGTCTTCTTGGCCTCGTCTTCTTCTTGGGATCACATGTTTAGAGGTGGATGGTCCTAGCTCAAAGTAATCTGGTTCTGCTTCTTGCGTGGTTAATATAATCAACTGTTCAATTACAATTTCCTGACCTCGTTTCTCATTGTTTGAATAGAAATACCGTATAGAGAGAAATGCTGAAATATTTATAGAAAGAGAAATGCTTTTGTCATCCATAGGTTATTCCATTGAAGACATAGAACACCCCAGTGGTTGTTGACACACACATAGAGCAGAGTTCAGTCACATGCGTCTTTTTAGAATTATTACGTAAGATGAGGTAATAGAAAAGGATTCTACCACTTTTGTTACACAAATAAACTTTTTAATGAGTCAAAGCATTTTTAAAATCATTGTCTGCATCACAACGCTAAACAAACCAAGTATAAAAATGAATAGTCAGTCTTACCTGAACGTCTAAACTTTTCTCTCGAGGAAATTATAGTTAATTTTTATAGATCTCTTTACAATAAATATACAAGAAAACAAATAAAAGCTTCCATTGTATGCCTTTGTTGTCAGCAAGTTTTGTCGCATGTTTCATGTTCAGCAATAGAGTAGTTGACATTCTTGAAGTAATTTGTAAACCAATTAATGCAAGAAACCCTAGTATACTAAAGTTTATTTTAAAAGAAGTAACGAAAATTAATATTGATTTACTTGCAACATCTGCCATTTTGTACAACAAATCTTTAAACTACAATGCATTAAGTGTAGAACAAAGAGCACTGGTGCAAATCCCGGAGGAATGAGGGGGAGATGTCCCCCTCAATAATCCGATTTGAAATGTGTTTTGGGGGAGAAATGTGATGATTTGTGTCCGACTGCCACTTCATCTACATCGCCTGATATATAATAAACAACAGGTTTACCTCAGGAATCAAGAGTCATCTACCGTAATATGAGTCTCATCTTTCCCCTCCCCCAAAATAAACCTCAAATCTGTCCACCTCCCAATATTGAAGACAACTCTGCTCCCCAGATTCTCCACAGCATTGTTTTTCAACTTCATAAATATTTTGAACATCACTTTTAAAAAAATGAAAACGGCCTTACCCGTCCCCCCAATGTTGAAGACAGATTTGCGCCGCTGACAAAGGTGGAGCATGCAGCGACCATTATTTTAGTATGAACTATTTTATGACTATTTTTATGGACCTAATTGATGAATTTATATTTCATGTTCCAACAAATACAATCCGCCATGATAATATCATTTTGTAAGTAGTATATACGTAAAGAGTATGTGTGTCATTATTTTGAAAAACAAACAAAAATCTTCTAGTTAACAGTATATTTTCCCACATATATAATAAATAAATACATATTTCTCCCACCAAATTAGAAACTGTTAATTATCATTCGCGATGGACGACAGCTTTTAGCGCTATAAAAGTTCGTTTCCTGGCTTTTCTTAAAAAATTATACATGAAAATCTACCCCCTAACATATTACTTCTTCCAGTTTGAAGTGATGTATCGACTAATATAGACATAAAATGACATATATATATATATATATATATATATATATATATATATGAACTTTTAGGGTATAACTAGTTAACTATACTATGTACTGTCTTCTTACTAGAGTCATAATGAAAGTTTAATCAGAGTATATTTCGATATCAGTTTTACCTTCATAAGTGACATGGATCTTGTTCAGAATTAATTTTTACGTTTCTTAACACTCACTGTATTCAATTACGGCATCATCTAAATGCTCTCATGTCCAAGAAGCACTCGAGTCTACTTAGCTTAATTCAGAGTTTTTAAGTGAAGAGAAGAAAGTTTTAATAATAATGAAGGCTTACGAACACAAAATGGATGGGGTACTTATGCAACACAGATGCAACTACCGACTAGTAATAAAGAAAAAGCAGAAACTATATAGGTCAAATAAATGACAGGAAAACTCAGAATTACGGTTCATAAATATAGTATTTTTGCCCAATTTCTCAAAAACTACGCATAAATTTTTCCACTCACGACATTATATGTTCAGTTCAATAAAATCTAGCCATTAGTTAATGTCTTCTCTTTTTTCATGTTTTACTGTTACACATTAAATAATGTAGAGTTCTGTTGAGTCA
Organism: Thermobia domestica; assembly: GCF_964235325.1. Classification (NCBI taxonomy): domain Eukaryota; kingdom Metazoa; phylum Arthropoda; class Insecta; order Zygentoma; family Lepismatidae; genus Thermobia; species Thermobia domestica. The sequence goes on along the minus strand of NC_137456.1, from coordinate 242,419,703 downwards.
GTTAGTGAGATCTAAAACTAAATTCGATGTCAATGTTGTAATGTACCATATGTTTGTGTTTATAAACATTACACGTACTCCTGTTTCTAAACAACAACCACATGTATTTTACGATGGAGTACTACACCTCACATTGGATTACTACAGAAGTAGACGACGGACCATGAACATCACCTACAAGTCACATGACGACAAGGGAGCAGCAGTCCCACCGCCGCCCGGTGCGCCTGCATAACGAAGAGAATTCAACGGACAGTCACCAGTCTGCGATTGGTCACCCCCGTCCTCTAGCTTGCCTCCAGCTCTAGGAGAAACCCAACCTAAAATCCTCTAGATTGCTGTGGAACTCTAGGCTTCTTTTCCTCCTTTCACACTATAAGGAAGTTCAGAGCGGATGTGTGTAATATTTTACAGAATTATTTGTATATGATAAACACTTAAGCATTGTGTATATTACAAAGATTGCAATTGACTTCTACAATCAATGGAGTCTTGGAATAATAAGTAGATTGAAACGTTTTGCTTAGGGTCTTAAAATCGTGTCAATAATGTCTTTCTTCATAATACTACTTTCTCGTGTCAGAATAAAATTATCTGCCTATTTCCATTTATCTATTCATAAAATATTTACGTCTTTACTACCAAGAATATCTAAATATCTGAAACTAATTTTACTCTAATTTTACTTTCCTAACAGCTTGTCTGCCATTCGGAAGAATAACAGAGATATATTTTCAGTTTATAAACTCGCTCTTCAGACGTTATTTACAATTGTCGTAGCCAGAGGCAATTTCTGTCTCAAACATTTATATATGTATTTACCTCCAAGGGTTTCTCTACTACTTCAATAGACGTTTACTTGCATTCTTTTGTCTACGAGATTTCTCTCCCAAATGTTTAAATGCTAGAGTTTTATTGATATAGCGTCTCGTCACCTAGCTGTAAAACAAAGCCAATTCCAGCTCCGTAAGTTCAAAATGTCATAGAAATTAAAATAAGGTTAAGGTTACATTTACGAGACTAAAGGGTAATATCATATTGTATTCACTTTATCAGTGACTATATTCCTATTTTTATATTTTTCAGAAAGATAGATATTACAAATGTCCTTAATGGCTTATTACGTATAATTTCATGAATAGATGTCTTAAACGTGTCGCAGTTGACCGCTGTTTGTCCCAATGAAAAGTTATTAAGTTCATATATGTTGTGTGCAGTGGCGAAGCGTAATACCACAAGTACCGTAGGCCCGATAAACTAAAAATACAAATAACATTTAATGTTTGAAAAATGTTTACAATTATAGTTCAGAATTATATTTTCTTTATTGAGTTAAACAAAAGAAATTACCAAATCTGTTTATTTCAAAGAACTTTCTTAGCTGTATTTCTAACACTGTTTAGAGTTAAATTAATGTGCATCTATACATAATAGTTTTTTTTTTGTTATGGTTTAATATAACAAGAAAGAATGAATATTTATATAAGCAAAAGTATACGGAAATAGTCTATTATTATTATTATTATTATTATTATTATTATTATTATTATTATTATTATTATTATTATTATTATTATTATTATTATTATTATTATTATTATTATTCAACAAATATCTACATGAGGAAAACACGCAATGTGTATTAATGGAATACCCCCATTTAGCTCCACTACAAATTTTGAAGTGCAGTTCATATTTTCTTGTGTCTGGGATTTGCAGGGGGATGAGAGGAATTTCCTCCTCACTTGCTGTTTTCATTTCTTGGATATTTGAAAATGGAGGGAAAGAAAAAGTAAGTACATTCTTGCAGTTAACTGTCAAATTTCGCAGCGCAGCGTGTTTTACACTCTATTACTGTTCTGTAGACATCGTAGAATAATGTTCGGTAGAAATGCTTCTTAAAACAACTCTTTTACTCCTTTCGATAGAATGAGAAATAGATAATTGGATGGAAATTCATCGAATCAAGGGCTATAACTTAATCTTCTTTGACTATTCAGGCTTCATCACTTTAATTTAATCTCTTGAGCGTAATGCGGTTTGTCAGAAACATGGTAGCACACAAGAGCCACTACTCAGGCTTAATTAAATTGCCTGTCACGATTCATACTGTGGTCATCCAGTTCTCACTGTCTGGTCAAGCACTTCTCTTCACTTCTAGTTTCTTTTAACTTCGTCGCTTTGTGTGTCACTAATTTTTTCTCTTGGGCTGACATTTCGTTGAGAAAAATGCAAAGAGTTTTACTCCTACATATCACAACAAAAGAATTCAATTGAATTTGTACTGTAGATTTCCTTTAATTATTCAAGTTGTTTCAAATATCGATGGTTTTCAATACGTTATGGGTATTTTTCAAGTTCTTGTTAAAATAGAAAAAATCGTCTGAAATTTTTCGTTTGAATACAACATAAATCGATTTAATTTTGCACTGAGTACTTTACTTGAACCAATCATATACAATAAAACCTGCTATGACTAGTAAATGATATATCGTAAAGTCACTTCTCAAAGTTAGCCATCTACTTAAATTGGCCTCAATGTTACGGAACCTACATTTTTCTTTAACATATACATTACTTTAATCTTCTGTGGATTGGATATGTGTCAATCTTGAAACTTTGATGCGTTGAACCAATATTATCATATCCTATTAACGTTAAATTTATCTATGTTTGTTGTACACTTGAACATTTGCCAGTATATCATTCTGTTTTCTTACAAAACCTTGCAAACATAACTTACTGTTATGTTTTGGAAAGTTGACGCCTCCAAAGGAAAAAACGGGTTAACCCTTAACTAGTGGGTTAACATATGGTAAGGGTCATATCACTATAACGAGTAAGACTTTGGATGTGTATTTTTTATTGTTTACGCTAGATGGTTGTACCAAGCAGTAGCTGAATTCTTTGTATTGCTCTCTGAGAAACAGTTGTCACTAAAAGCGTGAATCATCCAGTTGGGTAGTTATAGCGCGCTCAGGTCTTCAAAACTCATACCACACGGTTAGTGTTACAAATTTTGTTCCGACGTATTATAACGTTCGATAAATTTTCGAACTATGTCTTTTAATTAACCATTCTATTTTGACTAAGGTGTGTACCCAGTGTTGTATATGATTCTGTACTAGTCCGGCGATTAAGGGGTTCAAGTCTGCATTTTATGACTAAAAGGTCAACTTCACACAGATAATCTTTGGGCTCTAGTCAACAGTTTAACAAGGGGAGCCAAGCTGTAATTCTTGGCAGGTGGCTTTGTCAGGCATGGTGCCTACATACAGGATTAGATCACTGTTTGCAGCGATTGATTCGCTATTTGGCATTCAAACGTATCTCCTACGACACAAAATGTGTAACATGGTACGAGTCAATCATTAAATAAATCTACAAACAATTTCGGTACTGTTCGGTTAAAAGGGGGCAGTCTTTATGGCGGATTGCCTACATTCGAGAATAACTCTTCAAATTTCAACCCTAAAAGTACTTGATCATCACTTGTTTTGTCAAATTGTATAACTGAATAGGCAATCAGAAATAAATTAAACTGAAAATAATGATCACTAGTATCAACTTTCAAGAGTTGTTCAATTATAACATAAGAGTTAAAATCAGCACAAATACTCACAACAGTATTTCTTGAGGAGCGGAAGACAATACCCCGGATGAATTTAAACCAGTAGACATAGTTCCATAAATCTCCCGTCTTTCCTTTATCATTTGCCAGAAACCGCATAAAAATCGGACTTCAGTTAGAAATTCTAGGCCCAAAATGAAATCCGTATGTTTTAATAAAATCACCATGTAAAAATAAAATACCATCAGTTTTGCTTTACAGGAGCAATTCATAGTTAACTGTCATTAACAACATTGTACTCTGTCATAACGTTATTTATACTATAAAGTAATTGATTAAAGGAAATACAGAAGCCAAAAAAGTTTAAAAAGTACTCTAAACAGTTCCTTCGCAGTAGCAAAGTGGTATACAGATCGATGAAGACTTCCGGCATTTGCACCGATTCTCAGGGCATATCCTCTTGCAACCACATTTAAATAACTCTAAACAAGTCTCTGCAACAATGAGGGTCGTGGTAACTTGCCTTCATGTTCTTTTTGACCCCACGAAGTTATTTGGAGAAAGTCATGGAGTGGTTTCAACATTGAGCCCAAATCATAGACTGATAAGATGCTCTGCAAACATGTTAAATCAGCGCTCTTGTGTAGGTGGGATTGATTCAACCTATCGTATTTTCTTTGTAAATAAATGCTTCCTTGCTTCATTTACAGAATCTATATTCGATGACTTAGCACAACGTGTTTTTCTAATGACGGAATTGCCTCAACTACATTCCCGCTGGCCAGTACAGTAAAAGCTCCAGTCACTTCTGGTTCTGCATTTTCTTGCCGTTTCCTTGTCTCTTCCGTAAAATGATGTCGTATCACATCCCGTAAATGCATGGGACATCGGAAGTGTTTCTCTCTTTGATGGTCCCAATGATTTCTCTCACGTTTATGTATCTGGAATACAGAAACAGCACATGCCTTAAGCGTTTGCAATACTTAACTAAGCACAGCGCACAGTGTCACTCGATTAGCGGAAATAAAAAGATATTTCACGAAGATGTGTTGAGTGCATTTAAGCAAACACTTTCTTGCGCTGAGGGAAGTGTTGGTTAGCCGGGAACAACAACAGTGGTCTCATTTATAGACATTATGCATACTTGCTTGGAAGGACAAGCGATTATTCGTGGATAATCTATATTTGTAGCAGTTATGGTACTCTATACCAAATCCTAATTACACAGTAAGTAAGAAATTATCCCTGTGGATAGTGTGAAATGAGTATACCGACAGCTAATGTCGAGTCTAATACCAACTGAATGCAGTTTCACCGATTCCACCCTTCGCTAAAAAATCTTTATAACATCAAATCCTTCATTAAATGACATTGCGAACTTATCTAAAGCTTTGTCCAAGTCAAAGGCAAGTTCTCCAGTATCAATTTGTCGAAAACACTGATAGCCAAAACCCCAACATCGGTGTCAACAGTTCGAAGGAGCACCTTTCGATATCCACAAGAGTCAGCGTCCGCAAAATGAAGCGTTAGGTGAGACGCGATATTTCCAACTAGTTCCCATTGATTCTCGTGTCATTTCTTTCATGGAGTTGGGAAAATATTCGTTCCATTCCACATCGATTTGTTTCACTGTTGCAAGCTGTTTTCGTTATATCCTTCCAACTTTTTGGCTGCTTTTCAAGGAATCATATCAATAATAGCTGCTCCATCAAAAATCTTCACGTCTACTTCAGGTTCTTGAAAGATTTCTTCCTCTTGGAAACGTTCAAGGCATTTGAGCAAACTAGATTTGTGACTCAGCTGCATAGTCTACTACTGTCAGTGACGGAGGGTGCAACTCATTTTCATGTTCAAAGAATTCGTCCGAATCGCCTGATCTATATTGACATGCAATGTAGGGACGACTAAACAACACGCAGTTTGTTTGGGAAGACTGGTGCACTTTTCAGCAAGACATGTTCGTCTGTTCTGTTGGTTATTAAATAAGGAAAACCCTCTTGCATTTCAACGAATCAGTACCTTTCTTAATTTTGCTCTTCAGCCTCTCTTCAACAAATCTTGTGAATTGCGATTGCCCTTCTCTTTCCACCTATTAGAGGGGGTCAGCTGCTTCAGATTGTTCTATTGTTTTGTTGTTAATCCGGTAAAGCTCTTCTGTTGTTTCCAGAAAAGGATTACCAGTATACTCGAAAGACATTATTAACGAATGAACACGTTACTGAAAATTTTCAGTAAATGTTTTTAGAAGTTTCATGATATTTAGTATAATCTTCGCATTTAAAAATGAATTCCATGTGTTCAATGTATTGACATATTTCTGGGAATGCTAAAAGAAATCTCCGTAATGTTTCCGGACTTTCCGCAGTCCAATAATTCCTCCGTCACCTTTGAGCTTGGCATTAATTTGCTCGTGAGCTTGGTTGAGAGCCATCGCTGAAAAAGATCGGCACCTTATTCGCGCAACAAAGGCACCCCGTTTGAAAGCTGCCATCATGTCAGGATACAAGGTCAAATCGTCGACAGCGTCACAAACTGTCGTATCTCAGTTTTCTAAACTTTTCAGGAGAGCGGATTTTAGGTTTTCACACAACTTTGAACAGCCATAACTCAAAATCTATTTTACCGAGAGGAGAGAAAATTTACCAAGTTATAACTTAAATCATAAGAAATCAGTGTAGAAAGTTTTATGGAATTTGCCTGTAAGAGCTTGTAGAAAATTTGGCGGGAAAAAGATACGACAGTTTGTGACGATGGTAATCCTCTCTTGTATGAAAGATACGACGCATATTTTTTATACTGAGAACTATATTAATAGATGTAGTGTACCTGTATATTACACAAAATAATTTAACAAATGCTTCCCGAGATTCTTGAGGGTAAAACGAAATTCCTGAGAACACACAAGAAACACAATATTAAGAGCATACTAACCATAACATAAAATAATGCTATCAAGTTGTCATTGCCAGAATATAAAATCTTGCAAAGTAATTTGCAAATTGCATGCTTTGATATTGCACTTGAGAAGGATGGCTAATGTTATAAGTTTCTGTAATATTAAACATGTTGGGTTTCGAATGATTGGAGTTGGGCCCGGACACAATGATAACGAGTCCTCGTAGGCGTGGGAGACTCTGGTTCGATTCCCGGCGGGAGCTCATATGGTTCGGATTCCACGTTAATCAGTAGGTCCACGTATCATATAGCCTCGCTGCTGAAAGAGACATTAAAATCAATCAATCAATCAGAGTCCTCGTACTTCTCTGGAGCGATAATTTTTTACAAGTCTGCAAAGTAGGAACTTCTATCTGGTGGATTCATCCTGCATTCTTTTCAGGGAAATAGTTATGTAAGTGTCCTCAAAATGACTTGTCTTAAACTAATGCAGTTTGAATAGTCTTTGTTCACTTTCACTTCGCGCATTTCCGTCCAATTGATTGGATCTCCATTTTCGTCACGTCTAACTGACAGAATACAAAGACATTGGGACAGAGATCTAGTCTCATACATTGCTTCTGTCAACACAATGAACGGTATATGGGTTCTTTTTCCTTGCCAGTTTAACAATCGGTTCAAGTTGCGAGAGTACAAAATTACTGCCACAGTGCTTAATAGATGTGGTTATAGCACTGTGGACTGAATCTCCCTCATTTTGTCCATGCCTAGATTCAAAGAATCGGAGAGAAATTTCTCTGATGTTCTTACGTGTTTGCACCGCATACCCCATCATAGCAACCAACCTGAACTTCTACTAGGTCCATCCTGTATTTCTCTAACTCATTCGTTACGGATTTTAACGCGCCTCCCTATAAAGAATTCTAATATTCCATGCTCCCAATCTCATGTCCATTTTCTTTTGCTGACGTAGTGCCAAGTTATCAGTCTTGGTCCGAGGCTTCTCTGACTGTTTCGGAAAAAGTGTATTTTTTTCTATTACAGGATGAGTTTGTTAGGCTCACCCAAACCCCCAAGCTGGAGGGCCACTCCTTGTCTGCCCGCGACTGCTTATTCACTATCTTTGCAGCTAACCTCGAAATCTAAAGGCCTTCTCGATCCGCAACCTGGGGCCGCGGTGGCTCAGTGGTAGAGCGTTCACCTCTGGTTCATGGGGTCGCGGGTTCCAAGCCTGCTCCCGCCAAGTGAACTTTGTGGTGGACAAACAGCGTGTGCCTGGGTTTCCTCAGGGCTCTCCCGTTTCCTCCCACTTTCGTCATTCCATCATTTCATTCATTTCTCATAATCACCGTCTCCTTTAGCCTAACCGGCATAATCGTGGGACGTAAAACTCAAAAATGTCATGTCATGTTGATCCGCAACCTGAGGATGCCCCATGCCGTGTAAATATATATGTATACAGCCCCGCATTGATCAAGTATAACATTCTAGCTTATAAGTTTATTTGCTTCGGCTGTTCCGAGCTTAAGATATAAGTAAAAATACATTAGGAACAAATGATAAAGAAACTAAGTCTACCTGATGAATAACAATAAGAAATGATATAAAAAGCAATGAGTTTATCAGTACGGGACTGTATACCTACTTTTGGACCACTTTGTATATATAGACAAATTGCTTTGAATATAGGCGTATCTGTCCAGTTGCGAAAGATCTGTTGCTCACAAACTGTCGTAACTCAAGATACAACTGTTTGTGAAAATGGTTTATATGCTTCATCTTAAGATACGACACAGTGACGTCATCACCACCGTCAAAACAACGCACATTACAGATGTGTCGTTTTGGGAAATTGTAGAAGTCAGTGTATGCAACTACATAGTAAAATATCTCAATTTTCGATTTTTTTGAGATACGACACTTTGTGACGCTGTCGACGAAATGAGGGCAGGTCGCAAATAGGCAATCATGCCAGAGGAGTCATATACGGAGTTTAGGGGCATTTGCCTCATGATTTTTAGGAACACATCTACTTTAAACGCTTGTCTACTGAAGTACTATGAAAAACATAAAACTCTTATGTCGGTAGGGGTTTTGTCCCCTCTAGACAAATCTGAAATGACGACGACCCTGAACTATGCCTTTAAGAAACACCAAACAAGAATTTCAGCTTTGCGTCCTTCACAAATGGATGGGTATGATATGAAGAAAAATGTGAGAATTATAACTTTTTAGCAACAAAATGCAGAATACACCAAAATTTTGGCTCGCCAAAATTTTCTTTTTACTTATGTTTGTATTATTTTTAAAGATATTTTTTCCTATAACTAAGCAACACTTGAAATGTAACAATAATATTATTTTAGTTTAATTGATTTCTGATTATCTCCTTATAATTTCACAAAACATGTGATGGATCAAACACTTTTAGGACTGAAATTTGATTAACTATCCTCGAACGTAAGCATATAGACTGCCCTCTTTAAGCCGAAGAGTGCCGATATTGTTTGTAGATTCAGTTAATGATCAACTCGTACCATTTTTACACATTTTGTGTCGTAGCGGATACGTAGGAATGTCAAATACAGAATCAAATGCAGTAAATAGTAATTTACTCCTATAGGTATGCAACCATGCCTGGCAAAGCCACCCATCAAGAATTTCAGCTTAGCTCCCCTTCTTAAATGGTTGGGTGTCTGATCTTTTTGTGCGAAGTGTGACTTTTTAGTCACAAAATGCAGAGTTCACTAAAAATTTGGCTCTTAACCACCGGACTATACAATACATTTTTTGAATATGGGAGACATGCAGTTCACGTCAAAATTTAGTGCTAAGTGACGAGATCATACGAAAGATAGTGTTGGAAGAAACTTATTCGGATATCAGTGAATTTGAAAGTGATATTTCTGAGGGTGAAGATATTCAGGAAGAGAATGAACACGATACCGACAGTGAACAATCGAATCATGTAAGAAGTGCAAACGACCAATTTGCGGAAACTGCACAGTTAGAGTTTGTGTAAATTGTCATGTAGAATGAGGTGTGCCGTACGGACAAGAACTAAACGGTGGATTAGTTTTTTTCCCAAGTGGATTAGTTTTTTTTTTTAATATATGAAAATGAATAAAACTTAATAACTCTTGAACCACTCTATCGATCTCGATCAAACTTTCAACATAGATAAGGTTCGGGCCTGGAATGTTTTCTTTATTTCACTTTTACAGTGCAACGAAGAGGAGGGGGAGAGGTAGATATATATTTTTAAAAAGGTAAAAATAATAGTGACTGTCTTTGTGACTTCATCACGCTTAAACCAGTGGACCGATCTTAACCAAATTTTCAATATGGATGAGGTTCAGATCTGGAGTTGTTTCTATCATATCATGTTGGCGGTAGAACTTAGGAGAGGGGGAGGGGAGGGGACAGATATATAAAAATAAATAAAACGTAATAACTCTTGAACCACGTGATCGATCTCAATCAAATTTTCGACATAGATGAGGATCGGGTCTGGAATTTTTTTATATATAATTTTACTTTGACGGTAGAACCTAGGGGGGAGGAGAGGGGGATATTTATATATAAACATAAATAAAACTTAACTCTTGAACCACCCAACCGATCTCGATCAAATTTTCAACATAGATGACGTTCAGGCTTTGGAAAATTACAATCATTTAAATTTGATGGTGCAACGTAGGGGAGGGGGAGGGGGATATATATATATATATGTAAAACAATAAAAATGAAAGTGACTGTCTTTGTCAGTGATGAATTCAGGCTTTTGTACTAGGGGGCAACAAAAATTTCAGAGGGGGGCTAACTTGCGACTTGTTATTGCCTGGTTGGTTGTAATAACCAACATATTGCCATTTTTTTCCTAAGTAACGTTGTAAAGCACTTGTGTGCGACTGTATCTAATTCCCAGATTCTTATTTAACTTCAACTTTATACGTGAACGTGGTTTGTTAATTAGAACAATTAGGTTGAGCAAAAGAATAAACTAATTTTCTTTTCTTTTAAAAAAAAATCTTTGATTTTAAGACTTTTATTTCCGAAGAAAATAAACAGAACAAAACAAATATTTCAATGTATGCGTAATTATAGAATTATAATGGGGGCGAATATATATTCTAGGGGGCTCTCAGCCCCCCTTTAACATGTCTGAATTCAACACTGGTCTTTGTGACTTCACTCTTGAACCACTTGACTGACCTCGATCAAATTTTCAACATAGATGAGGTTCGAGCCTGGGATGGTATTTATCTATTCACTTTGACAACAGAACTTAGGGGAGGGGGAGCAAGGAGTTGAAAATTAAGTAAAATTTAATAACTCTTGAACCAAACGATCAATCGCGATCAAATTTTTAACGTAGATGAGGTTCGGGCCTGAGATGTTTCCTAACATTTCACTTTGACGGTAAAACTTAGGGGTGAGGAAGGAGGGGGAGATATATAAAAATAAATAAAACTTTTGCACGACAGGACCGATCTCGATCAAATTTTCAACCTCGATGAAGTTCGAACATGAGATGATTTTCGTCATATCACTTTGACGATGTAACTTAAAGGAGGGGGGAAAACGTTTACAAATAATCGAAAATGACCGATATTGGTGTCAAATCTATAGTTTTTGAGGTTGCTGAGATGAACAATGACACTTCTGATGCCTTTTAAATCCAAATTATCCCCGCAAATTGTGGGAGGGGAGGGGAGACATATAAAAATCATCAAAAATGGCCAACATCAAGGAGCGCTTAGTAATAGTAAAAAGTGACTGAGTATCGAAACATATTACTACTTTTTTCTTAATTTAACCCCGCGAAGCGGGTAATTGATGCTGGTATTGTATAAAGGTAACCAGGAAAGTTCTGTCGCTTTTTCACCCACCACCTTCAATATGTCACCTGAGACGTACCTGGAAGATCAAAAATAGTCTCCATCATCATCGACGGCCTTCTGCCTACATTCTAGAAAGACACATTCCATCACGGTAGTACTTGGTGGGCTGTGAAGCGAAGAATGTGTCAAGTGCATTTTGCACCTCTACTAGGGATCTGAACTGGCGTCCTCTAAGGTGATTGTCCAAGGAATGGAACAGATGATAATCGGACTGTGCAATGTCTGGTAGTATGGTGGATGCAATAGTGTTTCCCATTCAAAGCGTAGAATGGTGTCTCGGGTCATCCTAGCCACGTGTGGATTAGCGTTGTCCTGTAACAGGAGGACCCCTTTCCGATTCAGAAGCGCTGGCTCCTGAGTTTTGAGTTTTTCTTGAGCACGGTTCAACTCCTGACAGTGCATACTTGCATTGATGGTCTGACCAGCTGGTAGCAGTTCCTGATACACGATGCCGAGAGGAGTCCACCAAACACACAGGAGGATCTTCTTCTAGTGCAGTGCCGGCTTGGGCTGTTTTGGAACCAATTCATGGGATGCTAGCCAATGATGACGGCGCAGTAGAGCTTCTTATGGGGCCTACTTCTCATCACATATCAACACCCTGTCCAGAAATGCCTCATTCCTCAGACGAGACAGTAAAGAAACACAGATGTCTGTTAACATTGCCTTCTGGCCCGATGTCAAATCGTGTAGAACCTATCGACCCAACTTGTAGTGCTTCCCAAGTTGATGGAGGTGCTGCCGAATGGTTTCTCCACTCACACTGAATTGTAGTCCCAGTTCTTCACATGTCTGATCACTGTTCGCCTCAATTGCTGCCTGAAGATCTTCATTTTGTACATGTGTTGGTCTTCCGGTACGTGGTGCATCTTCGAATGTTTCGTCACCGTCTTCAAACTTGTTAAACTCACTGTCCGCGTACTCACGACACCCTCACCAAAGGCCTGGCATATCTTAAGCCTCGCTGCAGCGGCGTTGACCCGTTTGAACTCGTTCAGCATATACGCCCTTATGACGCTCAGTGGAGGTCTCGTGTTCACTCTGTCCTTACGCAAGTTCACGGTGTAACTGAACTGCCATAACGAGGTAGTATGTTAGATATACCCACACCAACAATTGACCTTCGCCTTATTTCCATTTGCATTCAACTCACGGTGTGATGGCCAATTGAACACAGACATCCACAAAAAGCGACAGAACTTTCTTGGTTACCTTTATAGTAAAATTTAAAATTCTTGTTATAACAAAAAATGCATATAGGTGTTCCATACGAATTTAAGTTTAATATAAATTACCTAGTTTTGAATCAACATTTTTTTGTGTTTCATTACGACTACAATAAATGTCTTACTTCACATAGATTTATTCAAATGATAAATTATACACTTTTTTGTAACAAACATAATAAAACTTCCTATTTGTTTCAAAGTTACAGAAAAACTCTGCAAAAGAGATTTCTCTTTTTTTAAAAAAAAAAATCCCTACACGAAGAGTACTTGAGTTGAAAGTTACAAAATAAGGAATAATTGTAAAAGGGAAAATATGATACTTGAAACTTTTAACTACTGTATAGTCTCATTAGGCATTCATAAAATGTACTATGCACAACAACAATTTCTACAGCTTCTAGGATTTTCTCTCTCTCTTTGTGACCAAATGAAAAAGTATTTTTGAATGCTGATTTAATTGAGCTTCAGCGCACATCTGAGACTTTCTTTTTTTTTTAAGTTTCGCTTAAACACAAGGGACTTCTATGAGCTGCTTTATTGGAAGAAAAATGGACGACTGAGAGAAAAGAAGAGATCATTATAAACAACTTTTCGCTAGAGAAATTAACGAGATCTTGTGAAAAATAACTTACACACAATGCTATCATTCAACGAATGTAGCTAGTATAATGTATTCATCAGTCATAGATTTAGCCCTATTGTTCTCTGAGACAATCAAGCATATATCTCAGTAAATAATAGACGGAGTACCTTGAAATAACGTATATTAGATTCACTTCTAATGTAAAGAGAGAGTTCAATGCACATTTCGTACAATAAGAATTACTTTTAAAAATTTCAGTAGTTCATAATTACACAAGAAAATTAGAAAAATACTAAGCTATTTTCAAGCTAAATACACGTTGAATCATCTGCCTGAATTTTCAGTATTACAGCGCTTTTGCACTTTTCAAAGGAACAGAAGAAAATTTGTGTAAATCAAGTAAAAGTGTAAATTTTAGAAAATCAAGAAGAGATCGTGACGTTTACCATCATGGCCTACACACTTTCCATAACTATTGCATATAAATGTTATTAGATGCAATAGTACACAATATTAACTAAACCATGTAGCTATAAACTTACATCTATATACCGTAGTTCAGCACGAACTATTGCCATCAGGGTGCGAATTACCAGGGGGGATGAGGGGGATTTTCCCCCTCAATCACATTTTCTTCCCCCCCAAAGAAGTCAGCTGAAGTATCCCCACCGGGGATGCTCGCTTTCCCCCCAAACTATGCTTAGTAAAACTCCAAATTTCACTTATTTTTGTCATTTTTTGTAAGTTTAATCTTCCATCTGTATTTCGAAATAAGCGATGTAAACTATTCAGTTTTGGTCATTTCTACTTACCACCTAATTACCCACTATTTTCAACATTGTTTATTTATGACTAACTAGCAACTGTGCTTTCGCACCCGTCAGTTTGTCATCATTCATGAATTTGAATGTACTAATTGCGTATAACAAAGTCACATATGAATTCATAAATATTCTTAGCGGTTGGTCAAGAAGAACTAAACAAATAACTCTTCCACCATATTTGGCAAAGTTCGGACATGTCATATTCATCATCTGCATTTATATCGATTATCACCTTATTTTAATTTTTGTTATAACATATTATTTAATTTTTCAGTGTATTCTTTGTTAGCACATGGTCCTCATTCCCTAGTAGTTTGTGTGTATGCAACTTAACAGTTGCATTTAATTTGCAGTAATTAGCATAGTAATCACTGCCTTTTACAGTTTACAGAAATGAATGTTTGAAACTGTACTCAAAATCTGAGTTATAAGTAGGCCTATTCTCTCGTAACTATATGTTAACGTACACGCTGGGGATGCGCTCCTAGTGAACAGATATATTAGTGAAGGTGATTTTGAGGTAAATAAGCGCATAATTGAAGATTTGTGTCAGCATTTGTTAATACGACTGGTTCTCCGTGTCATTGCCCGTGTCTATATAAGCGGAGCGGGTTTTTAAAAGTTAACCTTTCATTTTTTCATCTTTCTTTTCCTTGTGCAGTTTGCTGTCCACGCCAATAATGTTGTCTGGAAAGTTCAATGTAATGTTTTGCTTTATTTGAATAACGTAGCACATACTGAATCAATTCATCTGTAACCTAACAGTAAAGTAATTGTAAATGTTGACTTCCTGAGCTCCATCGCGGAATCAATATTTGGAGGAGAGAAAAAAAAAAACGTGAAGAGCGCAGCTTTAGCGGGCAGTAGAAGCACAAGCTCGAAATTTGAATTGAGAGATTTTAAATATTTGGCCTTCGGTTTGACCTTGATGTCAGAAATCGGGTCCAGCAACAATCCATTTCCCGTATGATAGGCTAATATCTAGATTTTTTTAAAAAGGTATGTCCGGTTTGACTGATAATTGTAGTGGTTTTCATAATATTGAAGTAGGTTTTCTTTTGCAAGCTGTATGTAATAACGCGAAGTGGAAGATTTCAATATGAGTGGAAAAATTAACATATGCTTGTGATCATACCTATCGCTCGGGTCGAAGTATTAAGTAAATAAACTTTAGAGAGCTACGGGGACAAGAGTGAGTAAAACATTTAAACAAGTTCAGAAAGGTTTAGTGGGGTGTGTGTATGTCAGACAATATATATGTATGTACATAGTTATTGTCGGTAGATTTATTAAGTTAATAAATCTCTTATTTATTACAGATGTCACACACACACACACACACATATATATATATATATATATATGAGGGTAAGGCATTATTGTCTCATTTTGAAATTTGCACCTTCAGACTTTACGTCCTGTTGGCCTAATTTTATCTATTGAACCACTCGACCGATCTCGATCAAACTTTCAACATAGATAAGGTTCGGACCTGGGATGTTTTCGTCATTTTACTTTGACGACACAATGTAGGGGTGGGGAAGGGGGACATATATGTAAAAAAAAATTAAAAAGTGATTGTCTTTGTGACTTCATCACGCTTAAACCACCGAACATATTTTAATCAAATTATCAACATAAATGAGATTCGGACCTCGGGTGGTGTTTACCCTATCTCTTTGACGACAGAACTTAGGGTAGGAGAAGGGGAGGGAGAGATGTATAAAAATAAATAAAACTTGATAACTCTTGAACCACTTTACCGATCTCGATCAAATTTTCAACATAGATGACATTCGAGCCTGGAAACTTCTTTTAATATTTTCAATTTGACGGTAGAACTTACGGAAGGGGGAGAGGAAAGGGAGATTAATATATAAAAATAAATAGAACTTAATTCTTGAACCACTCAGCCGATCTCGATCAAATTTTCAACATAGATTACATTCGGGCCTGGAATAATTTTTATCATGCCGTACCACCGCAACATGGGGAAGGGAGAGGGATATATGAAAATCACCGAAAATGACCAATATCAAAGAGCGCTTTAGTAATAGTAAAAACGGAACATGTTAATACTTTTCCTTAATTTAACCCAGCGAAATTGGGGTGCGCCTTAGATTCGAGGACGATGTCTTAAATTCGAGTAACTACCGAGAAATTCTTAATTAAAGATATTATTAACGTTTTATTAAAACAACTTTGCTATCCATAAATATTTTTAATTTTGCATCATATTCAATCATTCTGACAACAATAGTGTCCTACGCTTGCGCAGGACGTGCGGCTTTGCTACTAATATTTATTGTCCCTTTTCTATGTGCGATGATCTTCAACTTCTACTTGTTTCTTCTGAGTATTTATCTACTTCTTTCTCATCTTCTATATTTGATATTTATCTCTTTGAGGAGGAAAATAAAAAGCTTCAACTTTCGAGGGCTTCTCGATGATGAATTTGAAGGCTTCATGAAATACCCTCTTCAAAGTTGATATTAGACAACCAAACAAGAACTAATCGATAATCTATTTGCCATTAATGAATGAGTATAGAACTTCCAATTACTAAAATGACCTTGGTAAGTATGTTATAAATAGAGGTTTCAGAGATAAATTTGATCTGAGAACAAATTCGTCTTACGAAGAAGGTAATTGCCTCTCTAAAAATTGTGCTTTAAACAATGTAATTCTATAACAAAGTCAACTAATTAGAGCATCACAAAGGATAGAATTTAAAAGAAAAAAGGAAAACGAAAGAGTCGAAAGAAGGTCAAAGAACGTGTCTAGTTACGGAGGAAAATACGAGAAATCTTAATTAGTAAAATTATATACTGGAAGCACTTTTACAGAAAAGTGTCGTTCAAGAAGTTAGGAAGGAAGGAGTTTCACGTGAAGAAAATACGACAGAAAACACAAACAGTCACATTTCCTTGTAAGACATAGTTGTAATGTTTGTTGTTTACTTATGACCTAATAAATTCTTGATATTTTAAAGTCTTATTATGTAATGGAACATCACAATATAATAATCATGCTAAATTATGCAAGCATAAATTACATGACTTATGTAAAAGAAATTCTAGCAAGTAGAAATTAAGTTTGCTTAAGGATTTATTAGTCTAATTTACAACAGTGATAAAACAGTGGTAGTATTTGACCACAAAAGTAAAAATACGCAACGAAAAACAGCAAGGTGTTCATTGTCTGCAAATGGACGATCTTAAAATTCAAGTAACTTTCTTATTTCTTCCGGATAATTACGTATGATTTAGCCTTCAAAATATATAAGAAGCCCAACTGTTTCTTCATTATTGACTGCAGAAAAATACCAAATCCTATCCTACTTACATAATATAGAAGCCTAGACCCATGCTGTTTCTAAGACCTATAGTGTAGGTACTTGCACGATTGCACCTAATTACGCGCACTATACAATGTTATTAATCTCCTTTCCCGTGTTGACTTCAAATCCTGACACTTGACATACCACCTTTTCTTAGCATATCCCAGAATCTCTGAAGCTTTGCAGTTACTGATGCTAGGCTTCGAGCTAGAGCCTGACAGGTTCATCGAAGTTCTGGTAGTCTCTTTCAGGATAGGTACACTCATGTCCAAAATTATTGTCGTATGTCTATAAATATGTTGTTGTAGGAATATAATTTGATAACGAAATCGCCCCGGTATTTCTTATAATGTTAGTATGTATATAAATGGCAAAGACATGTATATGGCAAATTTTATGTCAAAAGAGCAGTAAATAAGAGCAATAAAACGAAAATAAATCTTTCTTGTCCATTTAGCAACATTTTGTTTTACTCATTCTAATTTTGGTATTTATAATTCTTTTCCTATAAAATTTATCACAAATATACATTTCCCGATTGTACACATAGTATCAGTATTAAAAGCACTCTGCAAAATCATAATCAAATTATATTCTTACAAGAAGACAGTTATAGATATGCGACAATTATTTTGGACATGAGTGTACTTCTGGCGTAGAGAAGTGGTGGGAGTTCCGACCCCTGACTATGCCGTCGGTGTAAAACTGGCCACTAATAATATTGTGATAAAGTGCGTAAACACATTCTATAACAAAGCAGAATCTGTCAAAAGCTATTTCTATAATTTTTGATCTCCATGCAAGATTGGAACGCTAAAGCGGTCCTGGTGTTCAACAAAAAGTTCTGTGTTAACACTTGTTCTGAGTGATAATTGTTTAAAATCACGAATTCTCAAACATCGAAAGTCGAATCCACGGTCTTGAATAATCATCTGAGGCTGACAACACTTTTTTGAGTAAGTTCTGTCCTCCTTTCTATTTGAGGTCATGAGTTTTCATTTTAGCGCTACCTGCACTTTTGTTATGATTGTAGCTAATTTGCAGTTCTAAGTGTTTAGATAATTTTTCATTGAGTGTTTTATTTTTTAAATCACAATAAAGTTTTCTCGTTCTGTCAAAATCTCACGCCACTTGGACATTTATTTGTTACAGAAGTATCTGTGAATCGGTCAATCGTCAAAAATAAGTAAAAAATTAACAGTAAATATTGTTTAATCTATATTAAAGCATGTGTAGTTTCGGTATCCAGTGCGTACAATGAATAGTGTTATTTAGACCAATAATTTAGAAATAGTACTAGGGGGAGGGAGAAAGTATAATATGTGACTAACTTTCGATATCTGGGTAGTATTACTAGTGGGCATATGCATGACGAAAGAAGCACTTAGGAGGAAGAAAAGTATGTGTTATTGATCCTTGAATAAAACCAAATCATAAAATGTTTCATATGGAGCATTGTACTCTATGAGACAGAAAATGAATACTACAGAAGAGCGCTTAAAAGAACTAGAATGTGTTTGCAAAAAACAGTGGGAAAAAATAGCTAAATCAAACGGAAAATGATTTAGGAAGTACTGGAAATAGTATAGGGAAAAATATACATTTTAGAGAGAAAGAGAAATTGATTGGGACGTTGGCTGAGAGGGAATTGTATCATGAGAGACATTACAGAAGGTACGATGGCAGGGAAATGAGGACGAACTCTAAAGAGGCCAAAATCGTTGGATGGTATTAAAACAGAAAATCGTTACGTCAAGACGAAGACATTAGCTGAATACCATGGTGCATGGGAGCGTTTGCTGCAAATGACCGCTCTATGTTGGCAAAATAAATATGGTGATGATTTAGACAGATGTGCTCAGGACAACAACTTTTAACTAACTAGTGTTTGCATAAATTAATATGTATAGAGATTTCAAATGCATTTAGCATACAGCTAGGTAACCAGACATCCTACAAATTTACAGAGAGTTCTCACATGTTAGATTTTAAGGAATTGTGCAAGAAACATATCGCATAAAAATAAAACAAAATGGCGTGCAAATGCTATTATTATCACCAATATTACCAAAATAGTACTTTGTAGATTTCAGGAAAGTATTAGGTTCTTTTTATACACAGGTTTTCATACACTAGTGGAATTCCACTTGAGAATACCTATAGAAAATTCATGATTCTGGCTATCAGGTGATGCTAACATAAGTAATTGCGATTCATGGGATAACACAAACAGGTTATACAACACATTCAAAAAATATTATTCATGTTAGTAGTACGTGTAACTACCCCCTGACCATACAAGTATCTGTTTGGGCAAGCAACCGGACAAGCAGATGCTGAATGTATCCTCGTCGCCAAAAGTGCCTTTACATCGCCGTGACGGGTATGTGACCACGCAGTACTCCAAGGAAGGGATGGTTGCATAAGAAATTGTGAATAATTTTAAAGAGTTTTTATTTTGACTAGGGAAATAACGTATGTATAAGGAGTAAAGGAACAGATTTAAAGCATCATTACACTGTCATCTCTGAAAAGATTCGTATTTTCAGTTTTTTCAGTTTATTATCTTCTATGTTCAGTTAATAACTGCTAACAATTGCTACTAGCGCTTTTCACTCTTCAGGAATTTACTACGACATATTCGCAGGACACTTTTCTAAGTCCTAAATGTATGCGTCAATAATTTCTTTCGTCTCACTGTCCTTATTTCAGAATGGAAACTGATTACGCTGAACGTGAATATGTTTCGCTGTCGTAAAGCAAGGTCCGTAATAAATGTAAATAAGATTCTTCTTATTAAAAAAACACAGATGTATTTACTGTTTGTATAGCACAATATAATACAGTAACTAAGCAACATGATAATCCTTAACACCAGCAAGATTTTTCCAACAGGAGGGGGGAGCAAAAGGCCGATATAGAGTTTTTCGATTTATTGCGCTATATATATTAAGTTAAAATTCATAACATTTGTAATTGATAGCATATATCGTCTTACTTTTTAAAATCGCCATTGTAGCCTATTAGTCAGAACATTCATCTCCAGATATGATGTAGAGAGAAGAGAAAGAAAGAGATATGATCAGTAGCGTAACTAATTTTCCTGCGCCAGGGATCGATTAATAATCGATTTACTCATACCCGCCGCTGCCCCACGCATTTCAGCTGCTGCGTTATATACAGTGGACTCTTTTTAATTCGAAGTCCAAGGGGACACGAAAAAACTTCGAATTATCCAAAATTCGAATTATCCAACAACATTCATTTTCACATATATAACAAACAAACCAAAGTACTGTGCATCAAAAACATATTCATATGGTGTAAACTACCTTTAAAGCAGTTGCGTGATCGAATACCACAAACTAACAAACGACATTGACTCTACACAATTCAAACTACGTGTACAATGGAAAATATATTTACGTACAACACTACAACATACATTGAATACCTCAAACAATTAAATACCAGTAACAATTTGAATATTCTGTTCTCACTTTTAAGAAGTCGTAAACCTCACTTGCTTAAATTTGATTGTTTTTGTACGGTCAATAAATCTTGAGTTTCATGTATTGCGTGGAATACGATATTAATAATATTTGATTGACTTTATCAATAATTCATCTTAAATTTTCAACCAATTCTGAACCAAGATGAGATTGGCACACGTTCTCTATCTTTACTTCTTCCCCAACTCACCTTCATCTTTATCATTACATAGATTTTTTATTTATCTTTTGTATTACTCTTCCCTATGGCTGCATCTGGATAACTGAAAACACGTTAAAACTGTATTTCTCTGTTTACATCTGTCCAACATTAAAAATTTTCAACTGTATTTACTTCGAATTATCCAAATCATATGTTCAAAAGTTCGATTTATCCACGATTTTTTACTATTGTTTTCAATACAGTTTTCAAGGGGAATGGACTTCTGTTCGAATTATCCAATATTTCGAATTATCCAAGATCGAATTAACGAGACTCCACTGTATATGGTTCTATGTCAGAAGGGCAAGACGAAAGGGCGAGGACAGAAAGGCCGGAGTCAAAACAGGAACGATCAAAAGGACCCGCGACATAAGAGCTCAAGGCAAAACGGACCCGCATGAAACGGGCCTTGTTAAAAGGACCCTACGTCAAATGGACCGGTGTCAAAACGGGCCCCGCTACAAAAGGGCCCCAGTCAAAAGAAACCTGCTCAAAAGGTCTCCGAAACAAAAGTGTCCGAGTTAAAACGGCCCAGCGTCAAATGGGACCGGGTCAAAATGACTCCGAGTTAAAAGAGCCCGGGTTAAAAGGGCCCTGGTAACTGCCTCCGCGAGAAAACGCCCCGAGTAAAACCGGCCCCGGGTCATAAGCTCTCTGCGCCAAAGGAGCCCTGTGCCAAAAGGGCCCGAGTCAATACAGCCACGCATCAAAGGAGCCGGGTCAAAAGGGCACGGGTCGAAACAACGCGTAACAAAAGGACCCGAGTCAAAACGGACCCGAGTCTAAAGGGACTGGGTAAAAAGGTCTCCGCGACAAAAGACGGGAGTCGAATCTACCCCGAATCAGAAGTGTCCGGTTCAAAAGTGCCCTGCGTAAAAAAAACCCGGGTCAAAAGGACCCGGACTCAAAAGGTCCTGGGTCAAAAGAATTTCGTGACAAAAAGACTCGAGTAAAAGGGTTCTTGCGTCTAACGTGCCAGAGTAGAAACGCCCTCGCATTAAAAGAGCGTAGGTTAAGATGTCTGCGAGTCAACAGGGCTCGGGTAAAAGAGCCCCAAGTAAAAGCAGCCTGGGCCAAAAGATATCCGTGACAAAACGGCCCTGCGTCAAACGGGCCCGAGTCAAAACGGCCCCGCGTCAAAGGGTCCCGCAACAAAAGAGCCCTAGTTCAAAAAAGGCCGGGTCAAAAGGACCCGCCTCAAAAGGGACCGATCTAAACAGCCCCGCTACAAAAGAGCCCGAGTGAAAAAGATCCCGCATCAAACAGGCGTGGGTCAAAACTCTCCGCGAAAAAAAGGCCAGAGACAAAACGACCCCGCGTCAAAAGGTTCTTAGTCCAAAGGGATCGATAAAAAAGGGCCCTGTGTCAAAAGAGTACGGGTCAAAACGACCCCGCCTCAAAAGGGCCCAGGTCAAAACAGTGCGGCGTGAAAAAGGCCCGAGACAAAATTATCCCGCGTCAAGAGAGCCAGGAATAAAACGACCCATCGTCAAAAAGGTCTGTGTCAAACGGGTCCAAGAAAAGGCAGCCCCACGTCAAGAGAGCACAGGTCATAATGTCTCAGTGTCAAAAGGGCCAGGGTAAATGACCACCGCGACAAAAGGCCCCAAGTTAAAACGGCCCCGGGTCATGAGATCTCAGTGACAAAAGGGAACTGAGCCAAAAAAGCCCGAGTCCATACGGGCCCTGGCCAAAAGGGCCCGGGACAGATTGGCCCTGGGTCAGAAAAGGCCGGGTCATAGGAGCGGCCTCTAAAGGGCACAAGTGAAAAAAAACCCGCAACAAAAGGGCCCGAATCAAAACGGCCCAGTGTGAAAAATGTCTGGGTATAAGGGTATCCGCGACAAAAGGGAACGACTCAAAACGACCCCGCGTCAAAATGGCTCGAGTTAAAAGGGGCCTGCGTAAAAAGAGCCCCGGTCAAAAGTATCCCGCCTCAAAAGGGCCCGGGTCAAATCGGAACAGCGTGAAAAAGTTCAGGTCAAAATCGTCCTGCGACAAAGAGACCGGAGTAAAAAAAACCTTGTGTTAAGAGAGCTCGAGTCAAAAGGGCTCTATGCTAAACGGACTGTGCCAAAAGGGGCCCCGCTACAAAAATGCCCGAGTCGAAAAGGCCCGGGTCTAAAGCTCTTTGCAACAAACGTTCCCGGATCAAAACGGCCCCGCGTCAAAAGAGCTCATGTCAAAAGTGTCCTGCGACAAAAAGACCTGAGTCAAAATGGACCTGCGTCAAACAGGCCCAAGTAAAAAGGGCTCCGCGTGAAAAGATCCCAGGTCAATAGGGCTCGGATAAAAGAACCCCCCGACAAAAGGCCCGGGTTCAAAATATCTCTGCAACAAAAGGGCCCGAGTCAAAGGACCTGTGTGAAAGGGTCTCCGCGACAGAAGGACCCGAGTCAAAATTGCCCCACGTCTAAAGGGCCCAGGTTAAATGGGCTTGAGTTAAAATGGCCCTGCGTCAAAAGAGCCCGGCTGAAAAGGATCCCGCGAGAAAAAACCCGAGTCAAAAGGTTACTACGTCAAACGGACCCGAGAAGAAACGGCCCCGCGTTAAAAGAGCGCAAGTCAAGAAGTCTGCAGGTCAAAAGGGTGTAGCGACAATCGGCCCCGAGTGAAAGCAGCCGAGTCAAAAGACCCTGCGACAAATGGTCCCTACTTCGAAAGAGGCCGGGTCAAAAGGATGCAACTCAAAAGGGCACGGTTCAAACCAGCCCCGCTAGAAAACAGCCCGCGTCAAAAGGTCTCCGCGACAAAAGTACCCGAGTCAAAACGATCCCGCGTGAAAAGGGCCCGGGTCAAAACAGCCCAGTGTGAAATGTCCAGGTCAAAAGTCTCCGCGAAAAAAGAGTCCAAGTCAAAATGACCACGCGTCAAAATGGCCCGGGTCGAAAAGGCTTGAGTTAAAAGTTTCCGTGATAAAACGATCAAGCGTGAAAAAGACCTGGGTCAAAATATTCCCGCGACTAAAAGAACCGAGTCAAAAGGGCCTTACGTCAAACGAGCCCGAGTATAAACAGCCCCGCGTCAAGAGAGCCTAGAAAAGATAAAGAAACATTCGCAATAATGTTACCTCGGCGGTTTTGAATGCTTAAGGCACCGGCTGAGAGTTACGCGGCTGAGCGAATGTAAAAAAAGAGCACAGGTCGAAAGGTCTCCTGGTCAAAAGGCCCCGCGAGAAAAGTCTCCGAGTCAAAAGATCTCCGCAACAAAAGGGCCAGAGTCACAACGGCCCCGCTACAAATGGATACGAGTCAAAACAGCCCGCTACAAATGGATACGAGTCAAAAGAGCTTGGTGAAAGGGCCCCGCGACAAACGGGCCCTACATTAAAAGAGCCCGGGTCAAAAGGACCCGCCTCTAAAGGACACGGGTGAAAATAGCCCCGCTACTAAAAGGCCAGAGTCAAAACAACCCCCACGTCAAAATTGCCCGGGTCAAAAGGAATCGAGTTAAAAGAGTCCTGCGTCAAAGCAGACTGGGTCGAAAGAACCCTGCCTCAAAAAGGCCCGAGTCTTACGGCCCAGCATGAAAAAGGTCTGGGCTTAAGTGCTCCGCGACAAAAATGCACGAGGCAAAATGGCCCCGCGTCAAAATTGCCCGGGTCAAAAGGAATCGAGTTAAAAGAGTCCTGCGTCAAAGCAGACTGGGTCGAAAGAACCCTACCTCAAAAGGGCTCGAGTCTTACGGCCCAGCATGGGAAAGGTCTGGGCGTAAGTGCTCTGCGACAAAAATGCAAGAGTCAAAATAGCCCCGCGTCAAAGTTACCCGGTAAATACGGTTTCACGTGCAAAAAGCCTGAGATCAAAGTAAGAGTGAAAATCAGGTATGCACGAGGCGATAATATCCCTTTTGTAAGTTGAAGTGATTGTGCAAAAGAAGGAGAAACATCTGTAGTTATTATTAACAAATAGTAAACTTGAATGGTGATATTAATTTTCTTAATTGTTCTGCAACAATCTCTATCGCTTCTCCATCAAAGTTCGCTTGCTCTTCCGACTTTCTGAATCAAACCTTATCTATTATTGACTTTCCCCTTAGGTCTAAAATTCCATTCCCACCCCTGGATCAAAGTATAGAATGAAAAATATTCTGTGGAAAAGATTAGTTTAATGTTGCTCTGAGAAGACATATGTGGATCTCTATACAGTGCATTGGGACAGAACAATAATATAGAGTTTTTCGATTTATTGCCCTATATATATTAAAAGTCATAGTTTATCATTGATAGCGTATATCCTCCTACTTTTTAAAATTGCCACAGTAGCCTATTAGTCAGAACATACATCTCCAGATATAACGTAAAGAGAAGAGAAGGAAGGAGATATGCCCAGTGGCCTAACTAGTTTTACTGTGCCCTGGATCGATTCATTCCATTGGTGATCGATTTGCTCATACCCTCCTGCCCCACGCATTCAGTTGAGTTGAGTTGATTTTAGTTTAGCGTCCCTTTCAGCTGCAAGGCTATATGAGACGTGGACCTACTGATTAACGTGGAATCCGAACCACATGAGCTCCCGCCGGGAATCGAACCCGGGTCTCCCACGCCAGAGGCGCGTACGCTAACCGCTTAGCCACGAGGGAGCTCACCCACGCATTCAGCTGCTGCGTTATATATATATATATATATATATATATATATATATATATATATATATATATATATATATATAAGGTTTGTCCGGAAAGTAATAGGACTGAGTCGATTTAAAAAATATTGAGCCAATAGTTACGATTCTTTGAAAACTTTCAAAATAGGCGCCTTCTGTGTCGAAGCAGCGCTGCCAGCGCGATTTCCAAGCATTGAAGGCGTCACGGAAGTCATTCTCCGGAATAGCCTTGAGAGCCGCGGTGCAAGCTGCTTGGATCCCCTCTGTCGTCTCAAAATGCTTGCCTTTCATCGGGCGTTTCAGGCGAGGAATCAAAAAGAAGTCCGGGGGGCCCACATCTGGGCTGTAGGGCGGCTGCGGAAGCGTTGGGTTGCCGGCCTTGGTCAGGTAGCTGTTCACAAGAAAGGCGGTGTGAGCCGGAGCGTTGTCGTGGTGCAGCTTCCAGTCAGCTCCGATGTCTGATCGAACCCGATTGACCCTTTGTTTGAGTCTCTTGAGCACTCCCACGTAAAACTTGGCGTTGACGGTTTGTCCAGGAGGAACAAATTCATATGGGAAGAAGCCTTTGATGTCAAAAAAGACAATGAGCATCATTTTCACTTTGGATTTGCTCATTCTTCCCTTTTTGGGCGAGGATACACCGGCGTGTGCCACTCGGAAGATTGCCTCTTTGTCTCGGGATCATACTCAAAGATCCATGATTCGTCACCTGTGATTAGTTTTTTTCAAAAATTGGGGGTCACTTTCAGATATGTTCAAATTTTCTTGGCACAATTCCACTCGTCGCAATTTCTGGTCGTCAGTGAGCACTTTTGGGACAAACTTCGCGAACACCTTGCGCATGTTCAAATGCTCCGTCACAATTTCATGAACCACAGTTTTTGGTAAATTTAACATCTGGGCAATTAAACGAATACTTAGTCGACGGTCTGAGTTCAAAGCTTCGCGCACACGAGTCACATTGTCGGTGTTTGTCGAAGTCGAAGGTTTTCCAGCACGGTCTTCATCGGCGACCTCTTCCCGGCCCTCCGAAAAGGCCTTGTGCCACCGAAACACACCACTTCTTGCTAAAGCATCATCTGGGTAAGCCTGCTTGATCATATCAAACGTCTCTGTCGCAGATTTACCGAGTTTAACACAGAATTTAATCGCGTACTTCTGCTCTAACGAACGCTGCATTTTCGGCTTGCACCACTCACAGAAACACGTAGCGCAAAAAAGCCTGTCCTGACTCTCCGTGTGCTCGGAGACAACTGACCAGCCGATCGTTCGTTAGCTAGGAACGCCCTCTATTGGATTCAGTCAGTGCGCGCACGCTCCGAAGTACAGTCATGGCGGAATAAAATCAGTCCTATTACTTCCCGGACAAATCCTATATATATATATATATATATACTACCAGTATACAAAGTTATTTTTATTAAGAAATATAAGTTTTTACTTATCTTTTTCCTAAGTTATCACTACATACTTAACTCGTAACTACTATCGTGGGGGATCAAATTTGACCACCGCAAACACATTTCTAGCTGTGGACAATATATATATATATATATATATATATATATATATATATATATATATATATATATATATATATATATTGTTTCACTGAGGCTTCAGTCGTCTATTCTCAGTTGACCTTGCTAGGGGGCCGCGGTGGCTCAGTGATAGAGTATTCACCTCCGGTGCATGGGATCCTGGGTTTGATCCCAGCCCGCGCAAAGTGAACCTTGTGCTGGATAAACACTGTGTGCGTGGGTTTTCTCGGGGTTCTCCAATTTCGTCCCACTTTCTTCATTCCACCATTTCATTCATTTCTCATTATCCTCCTTTAGCCTAGCCGGCATAATCGTGGGTCGTAAAACTTAACGATTGCATTTTTTCAGTTGATCTTGATATTTCGTAGCGACTTGTTGATCGTGTCCATGCACTTTGTTGTTTCGATAGTTTCGGACCTCTGGGGTCGAAATTTTCCCCAGGATAGTACTTGCGCTATACGTTTCCTGCATTACATTTTTCTGTGGTTTTCTTGGGGAGTGTTACGGAGATGTGTGCAGAACTCGGAACTGGCAGATTTTGCAGAAGGTGGTTTCTTGCAATTTTCTATAGAATACTGGACGTTGCATGCTTAAATAGCCTTGTTTTTTTTACCATCTTTCTAACGAATCAGAGACGAGACTTCA
Organism: Thermobia domestica; assembly: GCF_964235325.1. Taxonomy (NCBI): domain Eukaryota; kingdom Metazoa; phylum Arthropoda; class Insecta; order Zygentoma; family Lepismatidae; genus Thermobia; species Thermobia domestica. The sequence continues at coordinate 242,391,850 of NC_137456.1, read as the reverse complement.
TGAGGAGTATTACGATGACTCTCGCTCAAGATCACCTAAAAGTAAGGGGCGAATGCGGGACACTTTCTCGTAGGCTTCGGCAGTCATTGTTACGACTAACTGATAGGAACATCAATGAAGACTGTCCGCAAACAGATTCTCCAGCTAAAAGAAGGAGCTGTGCTATTTGTCCTCGAATTGATGACATAAAACGTTCTTGGATGTGTTCTATGTGCAACTGAAATGTGCATAAGGGTCAATAAAAAAAATCACTATATGTACTGACTGTCATTAAAAGAACTAAAGTGTCTATATTTGTTCTGTGTCTAATGGATATGTGATTAAGACACATTTAGGGGTCGTCCACATATTACGTAACGCGCCAAGGAGGGAAGGGGGTTCGGCCTTGCGTTATGAAGAGTGATAAGGGGGAGGAAGGCTTTAGGTCTTCGCTACGTAACAGTTTTTTCTGCTGTATTTTTTATTTTTATTCTCAGATTTATATGCAATTTTTTAAACAAATAAATTTATTGTTTTTCTTCTTTTTTATAAATTACCTAGAATACCCGTTTTTCATACGGGGAGAATACGTTTCATTTTGGATATATAGGGCACCAAAACTGTCACCATCAACTTACGGACTCCAAAAACTATGGATTCGACACAAATATCGGTCATATTCGATCACTTTTATATATCTCCCCTTCCCCAAGTTGCATGGCCAAATTTTAATTTAAACGGCATCGAAAGTGTTACTGTTCATCTCAGCGACCCCTAACACCATGGTCTTGACTCTAATATCAGTCATTTTCGAACATTTTGTATATGTCATCCTCCACTCTACCCAAGTTGCGGGGTGAATTTGGATTTATCTGCATCGAAAGAGTCACTGTTTATCTCAGCGACGCCGAAATCTATGTATTTGACACTAACATCGTTCATTTTCAATCATTTTTTATATATTCCCCCTCCCCCAAGTTGCACCTTCAAAGTAAAATGATAAAAAAACATCCCAGGTCAGAACTTCATCTATGTTGAAAATTTGAACGAGATCGGTCGGGTGGTTAAGAGTTATTAAGTTACAAACATAGTCACTTTCATTTATATATATATATATATATATATATATATATATATATATATATATATACGAGGGTTGGAAGTTAAATAGTGGCAACACTGCTGTGGAGACACTATGCAATGAAATGTACTAGTGGCGCTGATAGCGCACGTTGTTGACATATCTACCTAACCTCAGAGCAAATAGACTCGCCCGTCCCACGTCACTGGCAGGCGCACAAGCGAGGGAAGCACAAATCACTTGTGAGCAAGCGGTCTAACGTAAAGGTGTCAAATTCGCTAGTGGACAGTGGACAGTGATCCACGCCTGACGATTAGTGAGCTCGTCCACGAAACCGGATTAGCGCGTAAGACTGTGCTTCGCATTCTGAAGGAACGCCTGGGCATGCGCAAAACTGCATCACAATGGGTTCCGCATGAGTTGATGGAAATGCAAAAATGGATGCGTTACGACGCTGCTCAGACGCGCTTGGAGCGGTATGAGCGCGAAGGCGAGGCTTTCTTACGCCGTATCATAACACTGGATGAGACATGGGCCAGATCTTACGAGCCAACACTGAAACGCCAATCCAACGAATGGCGTCATTATGGGTCGCCGCGAAAGTCGAAAGTGCGTCAGAGCCCCAGTGTGGTGAAAGTTATGGTGTGTTATCCTAACGCATTACGTTTCTCCGGGGCAGACCGTCAATGCCCTAATCCGGTTTCGTGGGCGAGCTCACGAATCGTCAGGCGTCGATCACTGTTCACTAACGCGGCAACAGCTTGCACTTCTTCAGAGACGCTAGGACGACCTGCCCGATGCATGTCCGCCACAGTTTGCCGACCTTCGTTAAAGGTTTTTACCCACCGTGCCACTGTTCTGTACGGCAATGCCGATTCCCCACACGCCTCTTGAAGCCCTTGATGACACTGTCGTGCTGTACGACCTCTGGCACATTCAATCTTGATCCAACTCCGTTGTTCCTGTTTCGAAAACATAGTGACACCTTTACGTTAGACCGCTCGCTCACAAGTGACTGTGCTTCCCTCGCTTGTGAGCCTGCCGGTGACGTGGGACGGGCGAGTCTACTTGCTCAGAGGTTAGGTAGGTATGTTAACAACGTGCGCTATCAGCGCCACTAGTACATTTCATTGCATAGTGTCTCCGCAGCAGTGTTGCCACTATTTAAGTTCCAACCCTCGTGTATATATATATATATATATATATATATATATATATATCGATATAGATAAATAAATATTCCTATTGTTTTGGAAAATTGCGAACTATAGCCTATATAAATTGAATCATACAGAAGAGATTCGAAGACGCACTAGACACCAGCGTAAATAGTGGCGAATCCTGCATGTATTACAATACAATAAAACTCCGTTTTGTGGCTATCGCAGCATTGGATTTAGGGAACACGCTTTTCCGGAGTTAGTTGTTAGTGATCGTAACCACCGCCTGAAAATGCCCTCATGTTCCCACTAGTATTGCTATTTCTGAGAATGTTATCTGAAACCTTTGATTTGAATCATTACTCACTCTATTCTTCTAAGGGGTTTTGCATAGGAAACAGAAGAAATTCTTTTTCGTGAAATTATATTTTCCGCGATGGAACGATCCAGGATTTGTAGATCAAAATAAGATATTAAAAAAAATAATTCGTCGGATATTATCTCGTACTAAATTTTTGATTTTTGGATTTGAATATTTCTGAAGAAATTGAGTTTATTCGCATTCTCGCACTGATTTAGGACAAGAAGAATATGAAAAGAGGTAAACTGAAGTCCTAAGTCCAAAAAAGATGCTCGAAAGCTTCTTCACAAACGAGATGTCCCTGCTTCTTCACATGCGCAGTCACTTTGAATCTGTGGTCGACGAGGAAGGCAACTTTGCATCGTCGAAACTGGCGAATTTCAAATGCACGAAGCATCCTGGATCCCTGAAAAGAGATCGATGTTAGTTCTTCAGATCCTGTTCCACCTTCATCTTCCTTGTCAGTACGAGGGTCACTACGAAAGTTTTCAGATGTGAAATAACTTACTTAAAATCAATTTAACACTTACATTTTCTCAAAGTATTCACCATTACACTGTACACACTTTTGCATCCTCGAAAGCTACTTTTGGAAGCAGTGTTGCCAGCCTTTTTCTTCAAGTGTTGAAAATTCGTTCTCGTAAGCCACTACAGCTTCTTCAGGGCTGCAAAATTCTTCCCACGCAAGCGATCTTTGATCCTGGGGAACAGAAAAAAATCACACGGGGCCAGGTCAGGGCTATACGATGAATGAGACATAAGTTTGACCTCCCTAGCTTCTAAAATATGAATTGTGATATTCACCGTGTGTGCGGACGCGTTGTCATGATGAAGCAGGATCCCACGCAATCCAGTTCTTGGACGCCGTTCCCGAAGCTTCTGGAACACTTTTGTTAGGCAAACAGTAGTGTACCATTGAGCAGTAACAGTCCTTTGTTCTTCAAGTGGAATAGTTGCAACATGGCCAGATTTGGAGAAGAAAGTTGCGACCATATTCTTCCCCACACTTCGCGGTCGTTTCACTTTCGTGGGTGGATTTTAGTCTGGAAAGATCCAAACTGTAGACTGGCGTTTATTTTCAGAGTCAAATTGATAGATCCAAGTCTCATCACCAGTAACAATGTCAGAGACGCGTCGAGAATTGCCTCCATCAAATCTTGCAAGCATTTCTTCACACCATTACACACGCATGCGCTTCTGCTGTTCAGTCAAAGTGTGCGGCACCCAACGAGATGAAACCTTCATGAACCGAAGATGAACATGAAGAATTTTTGTTACTGCTGGCGATCCAATGTTCACTGTAGATTCAATGTCGTTGAAAGTTGTTCAAGGATTTTCTCGAATCATTTGTTCCACAGCGGCAATGTTTTCATCTGACACAGCTTTTGCAGGACGTCCAGCTCTCTCTCCATCTTTAAGCGATGTCCGGCCTCTTCTGAATTCACCAAACCACAGAAAAATTGTAGCACGGGAATTAGCAAGGACCCCAAATGCCCCCTGCAAACGGTCAAGGCTTTGTGTCTCGTTCAAACCACTTTTGAAATCGTAAAGGATCATTGCCCGAAAAGGTTCCCTTTCGAGCTCCATTCTAGACAGCCGAATACTGCTCACATCAACAAACAAGTGAAGGCGATACGCCGTTGAAACCTGCTTCGCTTCTTTGCTCTGGATACGCAATTGTTGGAATTCAAATACTGTGCCACAACAATGCTTTTCTCAAAACTTTCGTAGTGACCCTCGTTGTCATCATCTGACCGAAAAGGATAGGTGTGATCTCCTTGGGAAACGACAGTATGCAGTTTTGAAGAATTAGGACTGTTAATTAAGCAATCTTATGGGGTTAAAATATTATTACTATCCTATCATTTTCTAATACGTACCGGTACTTTGATTTATTAGTGAAAAATACTACAAATATATTCAGAAAAAGAGCATTTTGTAATAAAATTTCTGCTATTAAAAATAGTTTTTATTATAATAACTCCCAAAATAAGGAAAATTGGTGAGAAAACAAAAATCCAAAAGTGTTACGTAACGAACGGGGGAGGGGTTCAGCCTTGCATTACGAAGTGTGACAAGGGGGAGGGAGAGGATAAAAATTGGTCAAAAGTAGCGTTACGTAATATGTGGACGGCCCCTTAAGACTAATCATTGTGTGTATTGGTAGGTAGCCGTAGCCAGCCCAAAAATATTAGGGGGCCGATCCAACCATATTATAGTTCATCATTATAGTATAGCAGTTCATTTGCAAGCCTACCGTGAATATTTTAGGGGGCATACGCAGGGTGGGTCCTGGGGGTCCGCCCCCCGAAATTCCGACTTTAAAAAAATGTAATCTACTTTTAGGAGCAATTTTAGAAATTTTCATATAATTTAGCCTCAAATTGTATTTGAACCCCTTCAAAACGCTTTACGCTCCTCCCGAAATAAATTTCTGGGTACGTCCCTGTTAGGGGGAACAATAAAACTTTAGGGGGGCCCGGCACCCTAGTTCCCCTGTGGATACGGGCCTGCAGCCAAGCAACTAATCAAACACAAAAGCATCAATTGTCAGCTTTTTGAATAACAAGTTACATTTTCTCAGCACTAATAATTGAATGCTTTTTTTACATAAAATAAGTTTATTTTCATACTTTATTTTCGGATAACAAAAAACTTTATTTCATTTAAGTATGTTCTTTCGCTTCGTAATAATCTATTACCAAAAGACCATTAGTCAAAAATATTTTGAAAATATCTTTTGTCCCCAAAACTAGTTAAGTCCATTAAAGTATAGCACTAGTAAACGGTCCACAATCAACTGCCAATGGTAACACGTATTAACATATTTTAATTTCAAAACAAATAATGGTGTTAAATCTGACCTCACGATAGTACTTATGCAGTATAAAAATAAGGATATTAGTAAAGAGTTAACATGAATTATGTTAATAGGAAATTAAATTAAAAATAGTTTACTCTACATAATCTAATTTAAGAAAAATAATGATAATAATAAAATAAAATAATGCAATAATAAAAAGATGGTAATAAAAAGTTTTTTATTGTAATCCTGGATTCTCTCGTGTTGAACAACATGGCTTTCCTCAATGCAGCCTCCAGAAGGGCGATAAATACGTATTATGAAGCACTCCAGTTCACATTTTTGGTTAGCCAACCACATATCAAGAAATGTCTCAAATTTATTTTTCAGACCTGTCCCCCCCCCCTCAAAACTTCCTGGATCTGTCCGTGATATCGGTTGTTGCCAATTAACTGATAATAGTCATAGCGTACCTTTTGAAATGTTTTCAAACGCTCTTTGCATAAGGAACAGTTTTCCGTATTCTTTATTTTTTCTTTTCTTTTCTTTTCTTTTTTTCGCTCTTTTACTGTGCTGGAAAGGGACTCCATGAGCAGTGTTTGGCACACGACCCACTCGGGAGAATAATGCTCCCAGAAGTACGTTTTTTTCGCGCGCTAATCTAGCCAGCTGTTCTAAACGCTATCCTAGCCAGTTGTTTTATGTTGGTCACAAAATTTATATCATGGAGTACAAGGGGAACAAAACGAGCCCTGCGGGGTTTCTAACCCGTTCCCACTACTACTACTACTTACTTGCACAAAAGTAAGTAAATCACTTTTTTGAATATTATTTTCATATTATTTTAATTTAAAAAGTGTTATAAAAATATTTTAAAAATGTAAAAAAAATCCTCGATCCGGGTTTGAACTCACACCCAAAGGGAATTTCATTAGTAGCATATAGCGCTAGCCCACTCGGCCACGAAGACTGACAGCAACAATTGTTTGATTTCTGCTATTTAAATGTAAAGTGGCAAGAAATTGATAACACCAACCAATCAGAACTGTGTTTCTCGTTCGTACTTCCGAGAGCATTACTCTCCTGATCTAGTCCTTTTGGCACAAGCTATGTGCGAGCAGCTCTGAAGTTGAATGTTTTCAAGGCCACCAACACATTTTGATAAGTACACTGTCGCGTGATTCACCCTTAGGGAGTGAGTATGCCACAGCAGTTGCATTGTGTGTTTCCGTATGATACTGAGATATTTGTTTGGCAGGAAAAATAGTTTTGTATGGAACCAAAGACGACTGAATATAAAAACATTTAAAAGGTATACTCGGCCTGCAAGACTTACATGGCGGGCTTTACTTTGATGAATAAGGACAACCACTACCACAGTGCATGTTGTGGCACGAAAGTTGTAGTCTACGTGTCTGCCAAGAGTTGGTCAGCTGTGTTTGCACACATCAGGCTTGACTTTCGTTTGTTGAGTACAGCACCTGAAATCCATTCATAATTCGATATGAAGGTTTCAACAAGTGACAGTTCTTGTGGATTGTTAATATGTTTTAGCTACTAAATGAGTGTCTTCATTATTCGATTTAAAAAGAACAAATAAATCTTTTTACTTTGGGTTTTCTGTTTTCCAAGCCTAGAAGCATTGTAGAACACGTTAAGTATGGTTTCACGCCTTTCTGCGTCGAGACATAGGAGGTGATGACGTCAAAACTTTAAAAAATATTTTTTTACTAGGCCGATATTTATTTCTTTTTTATTTTTTGGCGGATTTACTTTTACAACTAGAAGATTGAAATTTTGCACAAACATGCAGTCCACCGAACAAAATTTATCAGATTTTTTCAGGTGATCTCTGCGTTAACACTGGGCGTCCATAGGGGCAAAAAAGTAAAAAAATATTTTTAACCAAAAAAAAAACCTTTTTTTCGCGATTTTCACGCCTTAGATACACGATGGAGACATGTGAATGGTATCGTTTGAAAGCCAGTTCTGAAGAGAATTATGTACGACCCACGATATATATATGGCAGGCTTAGTTTTGCACTTAGAAGATTGAAATTTGGACAAATATTCACTCCACCGAATAGTATTTATCAGATTTCTTTCAGATCTCTGCGTTAAAACAGAGGACTCCAGAGGGGCAAAATTTTAAAAGGATATTTTGATGAAAAATTTTTTTCTTCGCGATTTTCCCGCGTTAGATACATGATAGAGACATGTGAATAATACCGTTTGAAAGGTAGTTCTATTCTCAAGAGAATGATGGCAAACCATGATCCTAGAATAAACACGGATGTCTCAGGAAATTTTTTACCTGCCATCAGGGTCTTTTGCGGTAGTCTGGGGCACTGTGGGGATTACTGATAAATGAAATACTTTTCCAGCCCTTACTATTCAAGATAGAAAATTGAAATTTTGTACACACATATAGTATTTTTTAGTTGATTTTAAGATGTCTACGTTTACACGGGGCTCCAAAGGGACTAAAAAAATTTAAAAATCAGAAAAAAAATTCTGATTTCTCTCAAAATTTCTTACTTCAGGGACCAAATAGGGAAGTGTAAATGGTACACTCCGATTCAAAAACATTGCGACAGCTAACGCCGTGCAAACTTTGTTTAACAAATGGTGTAGTGTTTCTTTCTGAGAACGACAACACGAAAAGTTCATACTGCAGATCAATGATGTCTTTGGAATGTCCTGGTAATTCCCTTGCCCTTTCCCAACCAACATTCGTAAAACGTCTCTATCATGATACAGGTGTTTGCTTTCATATTCTTACGTAATGCTTGTCCAGTATGATAAGTCGATTCTTCACAATCACATTGTAAAAATATTAACTTTCACGTGAATAAGATTTGAACTTATGTTAGATAGCTGTATTATGCATAAAGCCACTGCGTTACCCGAACACTTTCATGCCACCTGAAATTAGAAGCCAAATATTACTTACTTTAGGTGTGATCTTTGGAACGAATCAAAGTGCACAACGAAATTGATTTATTCGACGGCCTAGAGAAAAATTAGTGCCCACTAATAAATGAAGGAAATGCATACAATCCAGGAAAAATTACAGAAATAAAACATATTTTCAGTAATTTCGTCGTGCAAGTTCAAAAGTACGGGAATAATAATAATAATAATAATAATAATAATAATAATAATAATAATAATAATAATAATAATAATAATAATAATAATGTGTACATTCACACTATAGTAGTCTATTATTATTATTATTATTATTATTATTATTATTATTATTATTATTATTATTATTATTATTATTATTATTATTATTATTACCATCAATTACCCGCTTCATTGGGTTAATCAATTACCCGCTTAATTAAGAAAAAAATATTAATATGGTCCGTTACTCAGTCACTGTTTTGTGTTACTAAAGCCCTCTTTGATATCGGCCATTTTCGTTGTGTTTTTTATATCCTCTCCCATCCCTATGTTGTGGGACACGGCATCTGCAGTGTCATTGTTGATCTCAGCGAGCCGGAAAACTGTGAATCCGACACTGATATTGGTTATTTCGATCATTTTTATATGTCTCTCCCTCCTCCCACTAGAGGGACTGAATTTGGGTTTAAACAGCATCAGATGTGTCACTATTAATCTCAGCGAATCCAAAAATTACAGATACACCACTTATACCAGTAATTTTTCGTTCTTTGTTAAATGTCGCTCCTCCTCTTCATCTCTTTAGTTCCAACGTCCAAGTGATATGACAGAAACCATCTCAGGTTCGAACTTCATCTAGGTTGAAAATTTGATCGTGATGGATCATTTTTTTTAGCGAGTTATCAACTTTTATTTACACATTTTAACTTCTCCCTCTCCTCAACCCTAAGCTATATCGTCAAAGTAAATAGATAAATGCTATCTTAGGCCCGAACCTGATCTGTGTTGAAAATTTAATTGAGATCGGTCGGGTGGTTCAAGAGTGATGAAGTCACAAAGACAGCTACTTTCATTTTCAGTTTTTTTTTTTTACATGTTCTTCCCTCTCACCGGCCCCTACGTTGCACCGTCAAACTGAAATGACAAAAGTAGTCCCAGATCCGAACCTTATCTATGTTGAAATCTTTATAGAGATCAGTTGGGTGGTTCAAGAGATTAGGAGCCACACACATAGTTACTTTCAATTTTATAATATAGATTATTATTATTATTATTATTATTATTATTATTATTATTATTATTATTATTATTATTATTATTATTATTATTTGCTTACTTTTGAACTTGCACGGAGAACTTACTGCAAAATATGTTTTAATTTCAAATTCTTTCCTCGATTGCTCGATTGTAAGTTTTTTTTTTATCAGTGGCCACTTATTTCTCTCTAGGCCGTCGAACAAATCAATTTTGTTGTGCACTTTGTTGCAAATAACGTTACAGGAAGAAGCCGATTCGTTCCAAAGATCAGGGCTAAAGAAAGTAATATTCGGCTTGAAATTTTAGATGGCATGATAGTGTAGGGGTAACGCAATGGCCTTATGAATAATATTGCTATCTACGAGAGCCATCCAGAAAGTGATACCCGTTTGCGTCGCTTGAAGCGCTGACGACTCGGAAAGCCGCTGGGCAAGTTCATAACGCGTCAGTGGCTTGTCTGCCTGCTTTGTGCGAGGTTGCGTGATGCTAGCAGTGCCTGTGTTATGTTTGTGCTCATTTATAATGATTAAACGAATTGAGAACCCCGCCAGTTGTGAAGTGAGGGCCGTGATTAAATTTCTTAATGAACGAAACGTTCGACCTTGTGAACTTCATCCCCAATTAAAGGAGGTGTATGGAGATAGTGCGATGGACGAGTCGTCTGTTCGGCGCTGGTGTCGCAACTTCAACCTGGGGAGGGGGAGTACACACGACGAGGAGCGTTCAGGGAGACCATCTGTCATTACAGACGAACTGCTGAGGTCAGTAGACGAATGAGTGAGGAACGATCGGCGCGTCACAATTGATGAACTCTGTGAACATTTTCCTAATGTGTCTCGACTTTCTGGCGGGAAAAAGATTTGACAGTGATGACGAACTTAAAGGAGGCGTGACTACGTATCTCAATACGCTGGTGGCGGAGGACTATGACGCTGGAATACAAAAACTTGTCACACGGTATGACAAATGCCTAAATTTGCTTGGTGATTATGTGGAGAAGTAGTACAATGTATGTTCTTTCCAATAAAAATCTGTATATTTGTTAATATGTACTGCTGTGTCTTTATTGCACAAACGGGTACCAATTTCCGGATGACCCTCGTAGCATAGTGATTGTGAAGAATCGACTTATCATACTGGACAAGCAATACATAACAATGTGAAAGCAAACACCTGTATCATGATAGAGACGATTTACGAATGTTGGATGGGAAAGAGGACAGGAATTACCAGGATATTCCAAGGACATCATTGATCTGCAGTATGCAATTTTCGTGTTATCGTTCTCAGAAAGAAACATTACACCATTTGTTAAACAAAGTTTGGCTAAAGCAATCGGTGATGTAGTGGTAACGTGTCACACTTCTAAATGAAAAATCTTGGTTCGATACTCCATCAGGTAGTATGATTTTTTCGCATAAAATTATGGCTGCAAACAGAGACTCATCTCCTGATGGAGAACTTACAAGGCATCACTAGCGATAGTTCGAGTAAATAGTGTGTGCGTTCTATATCATACACTGCAATAGTAAGTATGCTTCATATTTATATTCGTCCCGTCCCTCTCTCTTTCTTTCTTGACGTTTCCCTATCTGTCTTTGCATCTTTCACTTCTCTAGCTCTCTCCCTCTCACACATACATGCAGTTCATATTCCAAAGTTAAAACGGAGCAGAAGCCTGGTCCGGGGAATCTAATTAACTGTTAACTTCGGCGTCGTGTTTTTCTTGCTCTGGGGATAACATCAACGGCCTTAGTCATATCTGACAGAAATACTATTTAAACGCAAGGAAATAAGTAAAATCTCTTTTTTATCTTCTGGGTTACCGAATCTCAGTCGAATTACTGGTTCACTACGGATTTAAATTCCTCGATCCAGTGGTGGTCTATAACCTAACCAACATCATACGACTGACACGATGATGCGTATGAGCTCTTAGCGTGTTCTTTCTCTCTGTGCAAATTACGTTATATTCGGAAGAGATGAAATCAATGCTGGATGTTCGGAACAGATAACTCTTCGGAAAAGACTAGAAAATGGTACCTCTCTGGTTATTTGAAAACAAAATTTTATTTTACTAGATCGACACAATATTTGTTCCCGTCCTATAATTCAATGCGTTTTATTAACGTTGAAATTTGGAAGATGCTACATCTATGAGAAACATGAACTTTTCCTTTCCAACATTTGTAGCTTTCCATTACGATACAATTTGGACTTTTAATATAGGTTATATCTGATAGATATTTAGCAATAAAATAGCACTCTTCAATTTTCTCTTTTTTCTTTCTTTCTATTTTCTTTTCGTTTCGTTTTTTTCGTTCAGTTCGCATTAGTAGTCTGAAATGGAAGATATGACCAACGCTGTCTACTGGGTATATTAGAATGCATTTTGGATCATTACGTCCAACGAACACTACCGAATTTGCAATCGAACCACGCGGAAACAAAGCATGTGTCTTAAACCTTTGACATTATCCTAGATGTGTCTCAGAGATCTACAGTTCTACTTGAAATTGAGTATGCTATCCATTATGAAAGTAACATAATAAATATTTAAAGGATCGTCTATATATTCGAATAGTTCTGAAAAACTATGTAAAAACAAACATTATTTCTATATTAGTGTTGGATTTCTGGAAACGGAACTTTATAATGTTAGGTTATTTTCTTACTACGTTTGAATTCCACAGTTTTATCTGTTCTCCCGTTACTTTTTCTTCTTCTCCTCTCCTTTCCTCTTCTCTCTCTCTCTCTCTGCTCATTTCTGAATCTCTGTGTAATAGACATTCATTGGTTTCAATTTTTCATTGTGGGTGTTTCAGTTTCTCCCTACATCAACCTATGAATCTTGTTTCGTCTCTTTTTTGTTATTTCTTTTTATCTATACTAATACATGTATAGTTTGAAATAAGAATTGCGCTCATTATTGTTAGCTAATTTTAGTATGGAAGAGAAGAAAGGAGGTGAGAGAGGGGTCTCTTTACCTGACACGACTATGTGATAAGATGTATATTTGGAGGCCTAACTGCACGGCGTTAGCTGTCGCAATGTTTTATGCGGAGTTTACCATTTAAAAGGCTGCTGTATTGTGATAAAACGAGAACTGAAGTATGATCATACAATAAATAGGGATGATGCTGATGTCGCTTTACTGAATGTCTGTAATTTACTTTTAAACATCGGACACCCTGTAAAACAGAGCATACTCTGTCCCAAACAGATGATGTCTCACAAACGAGTTCACATTCTCATTTGTAGGAATATTAAGGTATAAGTTAGTCTAAAAACATAACCTTTTATATTTAATAATATTGTGTGATATGCAATATGGCGGAATTCAACATCGGTTCGAAGGTGACCCCACTCCAAGTCAATGCAATAATGCCAATTGTAACATTTTTTGCCTCCATCCACGCACGTTGTTATTATTGTTCTGTCCCAATACTTTTCACTAACCCTGTATACAGCTCCACATGTGCCTTCTGACTGCAAAATTAAACTAATCGCTTTCACAGAATATTTTTCATACTATACTTTGATCTAGGGCTAGAAATACTTTAGAACTAAGGGGAAAATGAATAATATATAAAGTAACGAGAATACAGACTCCGAAAGACGGGAGTGCAACCTTTCTTTAATGGAGAATGACTTAAGTAATAGCATTTGTTGCAGAACAATCAACAACCAAACAAAACTTATATCACCATTCAAATTTCCTATTTGCTACTAATAACTACAGATATTTTTCCTTCTTTTGCACAAAACCATCAACTTACCAAAGGGACAATATACACTTGTGCATGCTCGATTTCCTCTCGTGCTTTGATCTCAGGCTTTTTAGCCGTGGAACCGGGCCCTTTTTCAGTCGGGACTATTTTACGCGTGGCACTTTCGACTCGAACGGTATTGGTGCGCGGCCGTTTTGACTCCGGACCTTTTGACCAGGGCACTTTTGAAAGAGCGCCCTTTTGACGCGGGCTCATTTGTCGCCGATTCCTTACCCGGGCTCTTTCTACTCGGGGCCGTTTTGACTTGGACCCTTTTGACTCGGCCCCTTTGGTCGCCGAGCCCTTTAGACGCGGGACCGTTTTTGACTAGGGCAGTTTGAGCAGGGGGACCCTTTTGTCGCCGGTCCAGTTTACTTGGCATTTCTGTCTTCGCCTTTTTGTCCGTGTCCTTCTGACAGAACTATATATATATATATATATATATATATATATATATATATATATATATATATATATATGTCAACTCTGTGTGGGGCAGGGCAGGGGCAGGTATGATTAAATACATGATCAATGACCAGGGCGCAGTAAAATTTGTTACACCACTGATCATATCTCTTTCTTTCTCCTGATTTCCAGTCCTGATCTCAAGCTTTTTCGCCGTGAAATCATATTGCCGGGCCCTTTTGACGCGGAGCCTTTTGAGTCGGTCCTTTTTGACGCAGGGGTCTTTTGACTCGTCCCGTTTTAACGGAGGCCTTTTTCACTCGGGCTTCCTTTCGCGGTGCCCTTTCGCATGTAACCCTTTTGACCCGGTACCGTTTTGACCCGTGTCCTTTTTGAGGTGAGGTCCCTTTTGACTCGGTCATTTTTGATAGGGGCTTTTTGTCGCGACGTCCTTTTGATTCCGGTCCTTTTGACAGCGGGGCTGTTTTGATTCGGATCCTTTTGTCGCAGGGTCCTTTCGACCCTTTTTATTCGGGCATTTCTATTCTTGTCTTTTGTCCGTGCCCTTCTGACATAGAAATATATATATATATATATATATATATATATATATATATATACCAGCTGAAATGCGGGCGGCAGGGGGAAGGTATGAGTTGGATGAACGATCAGGGCACAATAAAATTAGTTACGCCATTGGTCATATGTATCTTTCTCCTGGTTTTCACTCCTGATCTCAGGTTTTTTAGCCGTGGAATTGTATTTGCCGACCCCTTTGACGCGGGGCTCTTTTGACTTGGCTCCTTTTGACCCGGGGCCATTTTGACTCGGGGCCTTTTGCCGCGGGTTCATTTTGACTCGGGTCATTTTGACGCGGGACCGTCTTGATCTGTCACCTTTTGAAACGGGGTCCTTTTTGACCCGGCTTTTTTGACATAAGGCCTTTTTGACTCGGCCTCTTTACTCGCAAGGATCTATTGACCCGTGTCTTTTTGAGGCGGTGTCCACTTTGTCCGTTTTTTTTACATAGGGCCCTTTTGTCTCGGACTCTCTTCTCGCGATGATCTTTGACCCGGGCCCCTTTGACGAGGGGAACATTTTCACGCTGTGCATTTTCGACTCGGGCATTTTTGTCGCGGGGCCACTTTTGAACTTGCTCTTTTGACGCGGGGCCTTTTAAAACCGAGCCCCGTTTTGACTCGGGCCTTTCTATCCTAGCCCTTTTTCGGGCCCTTCTGACATGGAACCATATATATATAACGCAGCAGTTGAAATGTGTGGGACAGGGGGGTATGAGTTATCCAGGGTGCAGTAAAATTACTTACGCCACTTTTCATATATCTTTCCTTCTTTTCCCTCTACATTATATATGGACATGTATGTTCAGACTAATAGGTTAAACTGGCGATTTTAAAAAGTAAGAGGATATACGCTATCAATGATAAACTATGACTTTTAATATATATAGGGCAATAAATCAAAAAAACTCTATATCGGTCTTTTGCCCCCCCCCCCCGTTCGAAAAAAATTCTGCGGGCGTTAGTGATTATCGTGTTGGTTAATTACTGTATTATATTGTGCTATACATGGAATAGATACTTCAGTGTTTTATTTAATAATAAGAACCTTATTTACATTTATTACAACCCTTGCTTGACGACAGCGAAACATACGGTCAGCATAAGGACAGTGAGACGAATGAAATAATTCACGCATACATTTAGGACTTAGAAAAGCGTCCTGCGAACATGTCGTGTTAAATTCCTGAAGAGTGAAAAACGCTAGTAGCAGTTGTCAGCAGTTATTAACTTAACATATAAGAGAATAAAAGGAAAAACTGAGAATACGAATCTTTTCAGAAATGATAGTGTACTGATGCTTCAAATCTTTTCCTTTGCTCCCTATATCTACGTTATTTCCCTAGTCAAAATAAAAACTGTTCAAAATTAATCACAATTTCTTATGCAACCATCCCTTCCTTGGAGTACTGCGCGGTCACATACCCGTCACGGCGATGTAAAGGCACTTTTGGCGACGAGGATACTTGAGTATCATATGTAGTATCCAAGTAGTATCCTATGTTCGCTGTAGATATTATTGTAGCTGAGAAATAGTCATTGCCAGCGGTCTGCTACCAATTATGGTTCGTTTCTTCATGTCATACACGTCTATGATATGGGTTACTTAGATTTGGAATCCTACCAGGACAGAGTACTTCAATTCTTTTCAAGCTACAATTCTTTACATTCTATATTTATTATAGCAACCTGGTTTGTTATTAGATACGAATACACGCTTTATCCTGTTCCAAAATAGAGATCTGAAAATCATCAGCATAAATTCGAAGGTCAGGATTGACGACGTCATAAAATAGAACATACTAGCCATACTTCCCTGAATAAAGACCAGAGGCGAGTGGGATTGTAGCTTATTGGCCTCTTACCAAAATCCATGGATGGGCTCTGTATATAAAATGCAACCATTCTCTGGCCTTTCCCACCTGCCTGCAAGTAACAGACATACACACACACACATCCGTTACTGTTTTCGAAACAGACGTGTCTCTCATCACTGCCCTCCGTTCGCCTTAAACCGCAGTCGCTCAATAAAGTTTTAAGAATACATCAAAATTTTCGGCAATATCTCATTAACCATACCACGTCCTGTCATATTGTCAATAAATTCAGGACCAACGGCTCAGGAGCTGAGTCAACAGTTTAAACCTCTGTAGCTCAGCTCCTAATTAACCTAGAGAGATGATTTAGGTGTCTATCTCTTCAGGAAGAATGAAACTTTCTAACGATGTGTATTTCATCCACATCGGGGTCTCTCAGCAGAAGGGTAGAGAGAAAGTTGGAAGTTTTTAGTTCCCCCTCAGCATTTGGGGATAACTCTCCCCCAAAGGAGCTACAAGCATAAAAAGTGGTATTCATTAAGATAAATGTACCAAATTTCACAAAATTAAATCCCCACGTTAAGCGGGTTTGCATATCCAGGCTCCTAACTATGAAAACATTTACGCTCAGTCCAACCTCAATCATTTCACGAATTCAACCTGTTTTACGTATGTTATTAGGACATAATATCGATTGTGATTTATTCTAAAAACACTTTTATACATTGCAAGAGCTGTAACGTCCAAATATTTACTGAGAACTCATAGTCGTATCGGAATAAACAAAAGCGAGTATGGAAAGTGAACTGCTTTCACAAAAGGAAAAAGAATATGTGCAAAAGGCCTGCAAAACGGTCGAGTGGTTTAGCCGGTGGGTGTAGCCGAGCGGTCTGAGGCGTTAGGCTGATGATTGTGAGGTGAAGCCCATTGGGGGTTCGAGTCCCTCTGTAGTAGCAAGGGTGGAATTTTAACTGTCCTCGATGTTTCTGTGTTCGTGTCCCTGTCGTGTCTAGTAGTCCTGAAAAGTGGTTGAAGTAGAAAATAAGTCAGGAAGTTTTTTAAAAAAAAAAGAAGAAAAAAAAAAAGTGGTTTGGGTCGATACACTATCAATCACATGTTTGTGAGTTCAAACCCTGTAGCAAGTTGTTTCTTTTTTAAGTGTCTTCCTATTTTCATCCGGAGGCTGAAAATATTTCTTTCAGTAACTCATTAAAAACTTCTATTGTTTCAAATTCGATTAGAACGGAACGTTATATGAACTGCGAATCTTAAATCCATAGCTAAAAAAATGAAGTATACTCACTTATACCATTATCCTCTGATTTGTAACGAAAAACTATTTATAAACAGTGGTGACTTCAGAAAATTATCCTCGGGGGGAATTTCAATATGCGGGTGGAGGGCAAACATTGGTAGTCCGCATTGAGCATATATGGTCCTGAAGGCGGAAATTTCTTAGCTCGAGAGGGGTCTCAAATTCTCCCTCAAATCACGTCCTGAAAGCATCATTGCTTAAAAGCTTTTCGTAACAAATATAATATTACACTTGTTTCTCGTTCTACATTTAGAATTGGTAAAATCATAACTTATAGAGGATTATAATAAAAGCATAAAAATTACAATACCGATCATGTATAAATTATCCTGTAAGTTACCAACTTTGGGTCAGATTAAAACTCAGATATTTGTTTTCGGATTGCACTTAGAAGTAAGTCCTCTCTATATAATCCTGATTGGAAAGCCATGTTTAACACTAATTAATTAATCAATATTTATACGAATATTTTTTATTTTACTATTTTTACTATTCAATGTTATATACACTTCATTTCCAAAATCAAAATCTCGAAAATGTATATTGTACGAGTGCAGACTCGCAAATAAATGATTATTTATCATATATATTGGTCTCTATTCGAATTCTATTTAATCGAATCCGACAAGAACACAGACAGAAATATCGAGAACAGGTGAAAAAAAAAGAGAGAGAAAAACGTTATACCCGGCGGGGACTCGAAGTAAGTTCGAATGGTTCTTTATAAGCGAACGCCTTAGACCACTTTTTTTTATTTTTTAAAACTTCCTGACTTATTTCCTACTACAACCACTTTTCAGGACTACTAGACACGACAGGGACACGAACACAGAAACATTGAGGACAGTTAAAATTCCACCCTTGCTACTACAGAGGGACTCGAACCCCCAATGGGCTTCACCTAACGATCATCAGCCTAACGCCTCAAACCGCTCGGCTACACCCACCGGCCAGACCACTCGGCTATGTTAACAACCAGTGATTGTAGCAAAGGCTTCGAGTAGTAGTTCTTATTACAGAATAACATTTTCTATTGCCTAAAATTTAAACCTAATTTACCTTGATATAATATATCTATTAATTTGTTTCATGAACGTTTTCGTTACTTAGATGAATGATGTATGTTGTTGATATAGATTCTATTACACATTCTTTCGTAAATATTATAGAAAGTATCAGGGTTATTTATGATCTTTTATGGAAATTGACTGGCGCATGCGCAGTACACAGACAGTTCAATTGGAAGGCGAGGAATGAAACGCTTACACACTGTTACAATGTTTCCCTCGCAAGCAGTAGTTCCCAACCGAGGGACGGCGGGACGCACTTCCTCCTCCTGGGGTGGCGTGAAGGATTTACGAAGTCCCTTCGTTGTCTTATATTTCTTGAATGATTATACACAATATCCAGTCACATCTACACATTTGGAAGTGATAAATCGTAGTATAAATAAACCGTCCTCCGCATACAGTGATTGTTGCTTTTCCAAGATTATAAACTGAAACACTTTTTATTTCAATAGAATATAAAAGTTTCAATGGGACGGGTTACAACCCCCTCAACCCCCTGGGTCTTCGATATGTCACCGCCTAAACTGTAACTTTCAAGTTAGAATCGAAAAATGGAGACATGTGACCTACTAAATATATTTTTAATTAATTATACATTTTCATAAATAAAATATCCACAATTACAATGACAGTAAATGCTAAGTAATTATTGTAAATCTTTGTACTTTCATTTTCCCTCTTTCTTCTCAAGTGAGCTTGAAAAATGTAAAAATGGGAGGTTAAGAACTTCAAATATTACGTATATTTTAGCGTATTACGAAATTATATTTAATAGAATCCGGTAGGATCACAAACAGAAACGTCAAGAAGAGGTAAAATCAAATTGTATTGTGGTGGGATTCGAACTACTCTTGAATGGTGCCTCAGAATCTCTAACCCAATGCCTTAGTCCACTCTGCTAATGTGACAAGTTGAAAATATAGTAAGTGTGTTTCATGTTCAATCTTTTGTTGCCGTATGAAATTTATTTTGTATTCTCTGAAGTTTAAGCCTATTTTGGCCTGATTAATAGTCTGTTGAAGTTGTTTTATGTTTACGGTATTCTTTACTTTGACGAATGATGTTGTTAATATAGGTTCTATTACGTATTCGTTCATAAATATTACAGCAAATGTCAGGATTATTTATGATCTTTCATGAAAATTGACTGGTGCATGCGCAGTAGAAACAGAAAGATGCACTTTACCGACATTTGTCATACACACCAGAACGCAAATTTCTAACAGGTTCTCAAAATGCTTCGCTCTAAAGGCTGTGGGGAACTGTCTGTTGCTCTGAGAGGAGAAATCATAGGCCGAGCAAAAATGGGACAAACTGTGCCTCAGATTGCTAGAGATCTGGGATGTGACAAGCAAACGGTCAAAAAATGGGTTCAGCGACATGAAGAAGGTGGTGAATGGTTCAGGTCTCGGTCAAGAAGTGGAAGGCCAAAAGTGACAACTTCAGCTCAAGATCAAGCTTTAGTTACAGAAGTAATCAACAGACCTCTATGCCACACGTCAATCCTCTTGGACAAAGCCAGAGAATATAATTGTTCTCACGAAACAATAAGAAGAAGATTATTGGGGGCTGGTCTACACTGTTCAAGACCCGCTAGGAAGACTCTCCTGACTGAAACTCACAAGGCCAGACGAATGGAATGGGCACAGAATAACATAACCCAACCTCAGTCATATTGGGACTTAGTCATCTGGACCGACGACAAGGTTTTCAAGTCTAACCAACAAGGCAGAGTTATATTGTATAGACCGCGCGGAACCAGGTATGCTGAACAAAATATTATCAGAACTTCTTGTTCAGGACGAATATCAGCACACTTTTGGGGATACATCACGGCTGCTGGTCCTGGAGATTTAGTTGCGGTGCCTGAGAGAATGAACAGCAGTGTTTACATTAATATCCTCGAAAATACGTTGTTACCGTCCTTAGAAAGAAACTTCCCCGAACAGGAAGAATATATATTTATGCATGACAACAGTGCTGTTCACACTTCCCGGCAAACATGAGAGTGGCTAAATGAACATCCAGAGTTAATTTGTATTGAGTGGCCCCCTCTATCCCCAGATTTGACCCAAATGAACATCTGTGGGCCTACATGGTGCAAGAATGGGAAGAGAGACGTGAAGACAGAGACCAAACGTTTCTTCAAAATCATGTTATGGAACTGTGGCAACATTTTCGTGACACACCGTCGTATTGCTCGAGACTTGTATCTAGTATCCCCTCCAGACTTCAAGAAGTTGCTGACTCTGGAGGTGACTACACGAAGTACTAGTGTGTTATTTTTGTGTAAACATTTATTTGTTTCATTTATTTGTTATATTTTTTTTCAAGAGCAATACTTTCGTTCTTCATTCTTTTCCTTTGCTTGTTTACTTATTAGTTCGTTAAAACGTAAAGGAAGAGTAGTATATCTTCAAAAAGTATTTGTGAATTTACTTTGAACGTTTCTAAGAATACATTTACTTTTTTCCTTACTCTATATCATGCCCAATATTACTTTCATTTCAGTTAATTAATAACTTTATTTCACATCTCGGATAAAAGTATTATTGTCTTTTTAACGATATTTTTCCTTTTGATTGTGTAATTTCTAGTTTCATTGAATTATCTCAATTCTAATGAATAAATCACATTTTGTTTATTGTCCCTTCCTTAGCTAAGTTCGAATTCGAGAACAATTTGGTGTAATATACGTTCTTTATTCTTCATATTGTGCAATAATGACAATATTAATTATTTTTCATGAGTCCAGTTGATTAGTGAGAACTTGGACAAACATTAACCTGGTGATTCTTTACGCAATGACAAGCGTAAAATACATTTTAGCTATTCTTTATACTTCATAGCGATGAAACATTCTAACAGTCTGTTAGCGTTTCCTTCCTCGCCTTCCAATTGAACTGTCTGTGTACTGCGCATGCGCCAGTCAATTCCCATGAAAGATCATAAATAACCCTGATACTTTCTATAATATTTACGAAAGAATGTGTAATAGAATCTATATCAACATTCATACATCATTCATCAAAGTAACAAAAACGTGTTCATGTAACAAATTAATAGATATATCAAAGTAAATTAGGTTTAAATTTTAGGCAATAGAAAAAAAGTTATTCTGTAATAAGAACTACTACTCGAAGCCTTTGCTACAATCACTAGTTGTTACCATAGCCGAGTGGTCTAAGGCGCTCGGCTTGTAAAGTACCATCCGAACTTTCTTCGAGTCCCCGCCGGGTACAACGTCTTTTTCTCTCTCTTTTTTCACCTGTTCTCGATGTTTCTGTTTGTGTTCTTGTCGGATTCGATTAAATAGAATTTCGAATAGAGACCAATATATATGATAAATAATCATTTATTTGCGAGTCTGCACTCGTACAATATACATTTTCGAGATTTTGATTTTGGAAATGAAGTGTATATAATATTGAATAGTAAAAATAGTAAAATAAAAAAATATTTGTATAAATATTGATTAATTAATTAGTGTTAAACATGGCTTTCCAATCAGGATTATATAAAGAGGACTTACTTCTAAGTGCAATCCGAAAACAAATATCTGAGTTTTAATCTGACCCAAAGTTGGTAACTTACAGGATAATTTATACATGATCGGTATTGTAATTTTTATGCTTTTATTATAATCCTCTATAAGTTATGATTTTACCAATTCTAAATGTAGAACGAGAAACAAGTGTAATATTATATTTGTTACGAAAAGCTTTTAAGCAATGATGCTTTCAGGACGTGATTTGAGGGAGAATTTGAGACCTCTCTCAAGCTAAGAAATTTCCGCCTTCAGGACCACATATTCGATCGCGCTCAATGTGGACTACCAATGTTTGCCCTCCACCAGCATATTGAAATTCCCCCCGAGAATAATTTTCTGAAGTCACCACTGTTTATAAATAGTTTTTCGTTACAAATCAGACTTTGGCGTGGGAGACCCGGGTTCGATTCCAGGCGGGAGCTCATGTGGTTCGGATTCCACGTTAATCAGTAGGTCCACGTCTCATATAGCCTTGCTGCTGAAAGGGACGCTAAACTAAAATCAACTCAACTCAACTCGTTACAAATCAGAGGATAATGGAGTAGTGAGTATACTTCATTTTTTTTTTTTTAGCTATGGATTTAAGATTCGCAATTCATATAACGTTCCGTTCTAATCCAATATGAAACAAAAGAAGTTTTCAATGAGTTACTGAAAGAAATATTTTCAGCCTCCGGATGAAAATAGGAAGACACTTAAAAAAGAAACAACTTGCTACAGGGTTTGAACTCACAAACATGTGATTGATAGTGTATCGACCCAAACCACTCGACCGTTTTGCAGGCCTTTTAAACATATTCTTTTTCCTTTTGTGAAAGCAGTTTACTTTCTATATTCGCTTTTGTTTATTCCGATACGACTATGAGTTCTCAGTAAATATTTGGACGTTACAGCTCTTGCAATGTATAAAAGTGTTTTTAGAATAAATCACAATCGATATTATGTCCTAATAACATACGTAAAACAGGTTGAATTCGTGAAATGATTGAGGTTGGACTGAGCGTAAATGTTTTCATAGTTAGGAGCCTGGATATGCAAACCTGTTTAACGTGGGGATTTAATTTTGTGAAATTTGGTATGATCTGTCAGGAAAGTAAATGTGCACCTATTTTTCGAGTCTGGCATTCCTGCGCTCCATCCGTGGAGAGTATGAGAATTAAATCAATCAAATGTTTACTGAGGGGCAAAACGAAAAGCTTAATCTGAATAAGACATTGCAGAGGGGCACAAGCTGTGAATACGAATAGTGCATTGTGTAAATAAAGGACGACACCGAAAGAGAAAGCCAGAAACAGTTGTTAAACTTACAAAAAAAGAGTAAAAATTGTCGAAGTGGGAACATAAAACACAAATACAACAAATACGCCGACAACTAAACGATCACCATGCTGTGATCTTGGTGTAGTGGTTAAGGTGCTGGCTTATAAATGCAAAGGACGCAAGTTCGAATCCTCAGGAAGGACATTTTAATAATTTTTTTAATAATACGTACAACTCATGAGAGATGGTAAAAGAGGTCGTATTTAGTTTTTCGTAGCAATTATTATTGGTAATGTTTAGTACTGATAATACTTTTTGTCTTTGCGTATTGCTTTTATTCTTTTCTTCATTTCCAAAGAGAAGAATATCCGAAATAATGCCACCAAAATTCCTCATATTTTGAATGTAAACGCCATTTGCAATTAGTAAAGAATAAAAATTGAACGTTCCGATGTAGCTGCAAAAACTAAAAAGAAAAACATAGAAGTGGACCATACTCATGGTTATTAAAAATACAATTTCTACATGCCTTACACCTCCCGACCACGTTTCTACGTTAGCAAGTAAGAGGCTTGTGTTTAGGTTAGGCTCGTCAATACGTTTTGCAAAGGGGCCCGGTTTAGCTCTGACGCACCACAGGTGCGAGAAGGGAGAAAAACACTTTTTCTCTCTCCCTCTGTGTGTCTACTTATCTATCTATTTGTATATATATAACGCTATTTGTGAATGCCATAACCACCCTAATTTTCAGCGGATTGAGACGAAACTTGGCACAAACATTAATTGTTGAAATATCTTGATGAGTTCGTTAACCAGAATAATCAGATGAAAATGTTCAAAATGGTGTCCCTTCAAACTCTTAAAAAGTTCCAAGGGAACCAAATTTCGCCCATAAATAGGTATTCAGAAAGTTTGAATAAATTTTCCTCTTTTACTGAAATATTTGTGTGCAGAAACTTATTGAAATATTGGACCCGATTAATCGCCTAAAGAAGGTTCACGCCCTTTCGCTACGGTCAGGGTTTTTTTTTTCAGGAGGGGGTTATTTTCCTATTGGAACAAGATGATTGTTAGTGATGATATGAAATTACACATTGAAAGTGAAGTAACTTGTGAAACGTGTTATTTGAAAGAATAATATAATAAATGTGCATTCCTCTAACACAGAGAAATGTAAATCATGTATTTCGAGTTCGGGAGCCTGAATGGCGAGGAGTGTTATTTGATTTGCTTTTTAGTAACACATTGCATTGCAAATAAAGGTAGGCAACATTAGTGTTAAGTAAAATAATAATAATAATAATAATAATAATAATAATAATAATAATAATAATAATAATAATAATAATAATAATAATAATAATAGGTGTTGTTTGTGTCAAGGTAATATCTTAATCAATTCTTCTTCAAACGTAATGATTGTAACGCCATATCTCCCTTACAAACAAAATATTAGCAACTTATATCGAGAGAACGAGAAACTGTAGAACGATGGGACCAACGTTGGACAGTATGCACTCATAGTACTGAGAAAAGTAAGCGATTTCAATGCAAAATGAACGAAGAGTCATTGTCATGGGTACTCATGGGGCCACGGCAGAGCCCTCTTTAGGCAAAGTGTCAATAACTTATATCGAGAGGTGATACTGGGATGGGACCAACTTTGGACACCGTGGACCCATAAGTCGCATCGAAAAAAATAGGGGGGGGGCGCCAGCCAGCCTTACTTATTTCCACATAATAATATAAAATTATGTTGTCGAAATACACACACGAATTAGCTACTAATATTTCATATCTATATATATAAAAGAGAACGTACAAATCCTTTGTTAGCTCATCACGCTAATACGGCTGAACCAATTTCTTTCATTTTTGGGGGGTTATTAAGATTTGGACCCTAGATGGTTTTTATCATATCACTTTAATTTTCAATTACCAGTGTCTTGAGATAATTGACCATTCAAGTGTCCATAACGTAGAAATCCTTTGTTAGCTCATCATAGCTAAATCTAACCGTATTTATATGCAACCCACATGACCGTGTCACTCGGCGGGTTAACATAAATGACAGGCGATATAATGTTAACATTTACTGCAATCTTCTATGGTTTTTATCATATCACTTGAAAGCGAAAAAGTAAAAATTATCTAAGTAACAAAGTTTATTGCGTTCCGGGGTGACCCCAGCGAAGCGGGGTGAACGCTGCTAGTTATTATTATTATTATTATCGACAGCGTCTTTTCATTACGTGTGCGTGTTTGACATGAAGCCAAAGAGAAGATCCATCATTCGTAGAAAGAATAATAGTCAGTTACTTTAACTGTGAACGACAGCGAAAAATACGAAAAGAGTGGACTACCTGTAGCGTAAAGAAGCAACATTTTCTCTCAAATGGATAAAAAATCAAGCCGAGATTGATTCGAACTCGAATGGACGGCGCGAAAAGCCAGTGCTTTTTCCACTTTTTTTTTAACTGACTCACTGAACGTGTTTTAGTAACTTACTTATTGCTAATTTTACTTGCTTCACTCGTTTAACTTGCTTTTTCTAATAACTTATAACGACAGGGACACGAACACAGAAACATCGAGAACAGTTAAAAATCATAGATGCTCTCCCGCCGGGAATCGAACCCAGAACTCCATACACCAAAGGCGCACGTGCTAGCGACTAGACCAGCGGGAAGGGCACCACTCGCTCCCTGTGTCGTTAGGGATTACGACCACTGTCTTGCCAGCTATCACTTCTGTGGGTTGTATACTATGATCACATGTTTCTTCTCTGCTGGAAGAGTAAAACCTACATTATATGTAATACATGAGGTATTTAGACCTACATGCTCTTCATATAATGTAATAAAAGGGTCATGCTGGGAATAAGAAAAAGAACATTCCTTGGACAAAACGGAAACTATTGGCATCAGAAATATTTATCTACGAGGCATGCGCAGTAGTATATTTCAGAATAGTTACTGCTTTGTTCAGTAAACGAAGAAAGGGGTATAAAAAAGCAAATATGTCGCGTCAACGAGATCGACCAGATTTGACAGGGGCGGAAGCAGATGTATAGTAATACAACAACTTTGCTCAGTTGATACGAGCCGAGCCGGTTGATATCACTACCCGAGTTGATCTTCTGCTTGGGCTCAAGAATTCGACCGTGCAGGTCTCAGCCTTAATTTTAAGAACTACAGTATATACTTATATTGGTGACTACGACATTTGAGGCTGTCTCGTAATAATAATAATAATAATAATAATAATAATAATAATAATAATAATAATAATAATAATAATAATAATAATAATAATAATAATAATAAACTCTTGTCTTCTCGTTATCTAGACGAGACGAGATACACTAAAATTGCCCCACGAGATGCACCAAAATTACGAGAGGAGACGCACCCTTGCCGTGAGCAACACTAAAAGTATCCCACATTACTGCCTACATTTCTCATGGCTTTCGGTTTCCAGTCTAATCAGGCCATTATTTCAAAACGAGTTAAAACGAGCTGAACGAGCGAGAGAGCCATTATAAAACTCGACTCAACTCGAAACTCGACCTCGAAAACAGCGCCTTGGCTTGGAACTCAACTCAAGAAAAATACCTTTGAAAAATAATAATATGAAATATTAGTAGCTAACTCGTGTGTGTATTTCGACAATATAATTTTATATTATTATGTGGAAATAAGTAAGGCTGGCTGACGCCCGCCTCCCTAATTTTTTCGATGCGCCTTATGGGTCCACGGTGTCCAACGTTGGTCCCATCCCAGTATCACCTCCTGTTTTCTTGATATAAGCTATCGACATTTTGCCTAAAGAGGGCTCTGCCGTGGCCCCATGAGTACCCATGACAATGACTCTTCGTTCATTTTGCATTGAAATCGCTTACTTTTCTCAGTACTATGAGTGCATACTGTCCAACGTTGGTCCCATCGCTCTACAGTTTCCCGTTCTCTCGATATAAATTGCTAATATTTTGTTTGTAAGGGAGATATGGCGTTACAATCATTACGTTTGAAGAAGAACTGAGGAAGATATTGCCTTGTCACAAACAACACCTATTATTATTATTATTATTATTATTATTATTATTATTATTATTATTATTATTTATTTATTTATTTATTTATTTATTTATTTATTGAACAAATTCCCAGATACAGCATAACTTTGCCATTTTACACAGGGACATGCTAACAAAAGAAAGAAAAAAAGAAGACAACAATAACAACAACATAGAAAAAGAGTGTAAGAGTAAAACTATTCCGTCAAAGCTCGTTTAATTGCTCTTTCAAACACTGGGTAGCTCGAAAAAATGTCCACCTCAGTTGTTACTTGATTATAATAGTTTGGTATTCTATAAAAAAGAGACATCTGTATAACAGCCAACCTAGGACGGGCAAGATGGAATAGGTGGGTATTCCGGGTGATGCGGGAAGGGACACGTAAGGATAGTTCCTGAAGTAATATTTCCGATCTTAAGTTTCCATTAACTATTTTATGTAGGTATTTCAGGTCAGAGATAATTCTGCGTACTTCAGGAGTCTGAATATTAAGATGTCGCAAGAGCTCCTTCTTAGATAATATTCGAAGTGCAGGAACACGAAAACGGACTATAGCGATGAAGAAATTGAGAACAGAATCAAGTCTGGAGAGATGTGTAGGTGCTGCCATGACTCATATGGGAGAGCAGTATTCGATCTTGGGCGCTATTAAAGTCTTATAAAAAGTTGCTAATGAAGAAACAGTGCGTAGTTCGGTGAATCGATAAAGAAGTCCCAACAGGCGCATTGAATTCTTTAGTATTGAGGAGATGTGGTCAGAGAAGGTGAGTTTTGAATCAAAGATGACACCAAGATCGTTATGACTAGCAGAATGTGTGATAGGGGAATCGTTGATATGGTATGTGGAGGGAACAGGAGACTTTTTCAAAGTAATAGTAATACTATCACATTTCTTACTGTTGAGTTTCAAGTGCCACATTTCACACCAACCTGTAAGGTAATTTATGTCTTCCTGTAGAGCAATTGTGTCATGGAGACACGATATTTCTCTGTATAACTTACAGTCGTCAGCAAAAAGCAGAAGGCCACTAGGTTGAGCTGATAAGTGCGTGTAGAGATCATCCATATACAGAACAAACAGCAGAGGCCCAAGTACACTCCCCTGAGGCACCCCTGAGATCACGGGTTGTGGGTTAGAAGTCGCCCCTGAAAGAACAACTCTCTGTTTACGGCCCTTCAAGTAGCTTGTGATTAGAGAGAGAAATTTGCCATGTACATTAAATCTATTGGAGAGTTTATGAAGAAGATGAATGTGACTGACAGAATCAAAGGCCTTCGAGAGATCAAAGTAGATAACATCTAATTGAGTATTGTTATTCATACATTTGACTGCACAGGAAAGAAGAGTACTTAAGTTTGAAAGACTTGAGCTTTTCGGTAGAAAGCCGTGCTGAGAACTATGGATGTAAGGTGAGGTGAATTTAAGTAGCCTGTCTTTGATTATTTTTTCGCAGATAATTGATATTACAGAAAGAAGAGATATTGGCCTGTAGGAGGATACATGATCTTTAAGTCCTGATTTATATATTGGGGTCACGTGAGCTAGTTTCCAACTGGTGGGATAATACCCTTCCTTGAAGCATCTATTGAATAAGATAGTTAGAGGAACCGCAATAACTGAAGCAGTTTTGTTGAGAAAGAGAGGACTAATTTTATCAGGTCCAAGTGATCTATGTGGAGATAACGATAGCAAGAGAGCCAGAACTTCGCCCGGGGTGGTAGAGAGAATGGATAAGGTGTCCGAACAGATGGGGTGGAGAGGGGGGAGATGGGTTGTAGAGGGAAGGGAAGTAAATGTTTTGCAGAAGTAGTTATTGAAGAGGTCGGGTCTTTGATCATCACTCGCTTCAGTATTTTCATCTTGAACTGTTGCCGGTATGCCCGGAGATTTTGTTCTAGATTTAATTACAGACCAAAATACTTTAGGGTTACTAATAGTAAAATCACCAATTGAGTCCATGTATTCAAAATATTTACGACGCTGTACCTTCTTGGCAAGACTTCTAATTCTAGCAAAGTTTTTGTATGTGTAGTCGCTCGGATGTGATTTCCATAGAGTCCAGGCAAGCTTTTTGTTTTTAAGAAGTTCACGAAGTTCATTGTCGTACCAGACCGGAAACCTGTTCGATTTTGATGCTTTCACCGGTACAAAGTCCTTTATGGCTGAGTGGACAACAGATGTAAATAAGTCCACAGCGTCGTCAATAGTTCCTACCTCTAACAAACACCAAGGAAACAGTTCAATAGCCCGGCAGATGTCACCCCAGGGTGCTTTCTTCCAAAGAAGTTGTGACCTACTTTTGAGGGGCTGGTTTGTAGTAGTGGAGGGGAGGAAATCGAAAGAAACATCCAAGGAATCGTGATCCGAGGGAAAAAGATTTCTGCATGGGACAACACAACGAGGTTCTAAGTTAGAGAGAATATAGTCAAGATTGCTATTATTGCGGGTATTATGCATATTATGTTGACCTAGACCAAGTCCATGAATAAAATTGTCCATGAAATAACTGTCGTTTCCATCTTTAGCGACGCCATGCTTGCTGTCCTGCCACGTGATGGAAAGGTTGAAATTACCCAATAGGATGACGTCACCGTGTGACAACGCATGTAACAGTGAGTCATGGCAAGCTTCTAAGATGTGCTGGGGGGTGTTCTTGTGCGGCCTATAGAAGCACCCAATAAACACAGAACGACGCTTTGGAATAAATACTTCCACCCAAATGAGTTCACAGTCCCGTTCGAGATCCAGTCTTCTCTTGCTCTTCCATTTATTATTTACACAAATCATCACTCCACCTCCACGAGTTATGCGGTCTTTACGATAAATGGTGAAATTATTAGAAAAGCTAATTTCACTGTCGTTCACTGATTCATTCAGCCACGATTCGGTCACTGCGAAACAATCCAGTTCCCTTATCTCACCTAGGTTCAATGAGCACTCAAGTAATTTGTTTTTAATACTACGAACATTTTGATAATATATATTGAAAGCACTGGTGTAATATGGACAGGGTGGGCCAGGGTTTACGTGAATATCACCACAAAGGAGGAGAAAACAAACGAGAATGAGGCACTGTTTTTTCGCTTTTGACTCATACCTTGGCACAAAATCACTGGCAGTTCCTCCGTCACTGTTAGCAGTACCAGAGAGAGCACATGGCGGTCCTCTTGGTATGAAGGCAGCAGCAATAAAATGAAATGATCTTCCACTACACTTCAGTCCATGTTTCATTGGCAATGCTTCACTTGGGAAAGTCACAGCACCGATACTACATGAAGACAGTAGAGCACGCACATAAACACTACACACAACCACGAAAAAAAGGTAAACAATAAGAGCACCACTTTGCATCGACTTCGAGCTTGACGCCATCTTGGCTCTTTTTCTGAATTATTATTATTATTATTATTATTATTATTATTATTATTATTGTTGTTGTTTTATTTACCACTAATGTTGCCTACCTTTATTTGCAATGCAATGTGTTACTAAAAAGCAAATCAAATAACACTCCTCGCCATTCAGGCTCCCGAACTCGAAATACATGATTTACATTTCTCTGTGTTAGAGGAATGCACATTTATTATGTTATTCTTTCAAATAACACGTTACACAAGTTACTTCACTTTCAATGTGTAATTTCATATCATCACTAACAATCATCTTGTTCCAATAGGAAAATAACCCCCTCCTGAAAAAAAAACCCCTGACCGTAGCGAAAGGGCGTGAACCTTCTTTAGGCGATTAATCGGGTCCAATATTTCAATAAGTTTCTGCACACAAATATTTCAGTAAAAGAGGAAAATTTATTCAAACTTTCTGAATACCTATTTATGGGCGAAATTTGGTTCCCTTGGAACTTTTTAAGAGTTTGAAGGGACACCATTTTGAACATTTTCATCTGATTATTCTGGTTAACGAACTCATCAAGATATTTCAACAATTAATGTTTGTGCCAAGTTTCGTCTCAATCCGCTGAAAATTAGGGTGGTTATGGCATTCACAAATAGCGTTATATATATACAAATAGATAGATAAATAGACACACAGAGGGAGAGAGAAAAAGTGTTTTTCTCCCTTCTCGCACCTGTGGTGCGTCAGAGCTAAACCGGGCCCCTTTGCAAAACGTATTGACGAGCCTAACCTAAACACAAGCCTCTTACTTGCTAACGTAGAAACGTGGTCGGGAGGTGTAAGGCATGTAGAAATTGTATTTTTAGAAACCATGAGTATGGTCGACTTCCATTTTTTTCCTTTTACTTCTTGCAGCTACTTCGGAACGTTCAATTTTTATTCTTTACTAATTGCAAATGGCGTTTACATTCAAAATATGAGGAATTTTGGTGGCATTTGTTCGGATATTCTTCTCTTTCGAAATGAAGACAAGAACAAAAGCAATACGCAAAGACAAAAAGTATTATCAGTACTAAACATTACCAATAATAATTGCTACGAAAAACTAAATACGACCTCTTTTACCATCTCTCATGAGTTGTATGTATTATTAACAAAAATTTTTAAAAATGTTCTTGCCGAGGATTCGAACTTGCGCCCTTTGCACTTATAAGCCAGCAACTTAACCACTACACCAAGATCATGGCATGGTGATCGTTTAGTTGTCGGCGTATTTGTTGTATTTGTGTTTTATGTTCCCACTTCGACAATTTTTACTCTTTTTTTGTAAGTTTAACAACTGTTTCTGGCTTTCTCTTTCGGTGTCGTCCTTTATTTACACAATGCACTATTCGTATTCATAGCTTGTGCCCCTCTGCAATGTCTTATTCAGATTAAGCTTTTCGTTTTGCCCCTCAGTAAACATTTGATTGATTTAAGTCTCATACTCTCCACGAATGGAGCGCAGGAATGCCAGACTCGAAAAATAGGTGTACATTTACTTTCCTGACAGATCATACATACTAACTAATGAAACCCTGTGTATACGTGAGAACGTTTTTCTTACGTAGAACAAACAACAGTATTGCAAACTTCAAAAAAATTTTTTTTCGAAATTTTTCGATTTCTTCGTTTTTTATGGGTTGGGCACGAGGTGTACAAAGTAATCTCATTGAAATCTATGTCCCATAAGCTTCCCAATCAGATGTGGCTTATATCTCTGTGACAATTATGGGCGTTGCTAGGGCTCCAACGTCAGGGTAGACCAAAATATTTCGAAAAATATGTACAGAATAATTCGCGTAGGAAACACGTTCCGAATTTTTTCTCACTTGGTAATGAACTTCATTTTTTACATAATTGTACCCAATGTCTGGTGTACACGTGAAAATATTTTTTTCCTGGATACGACAAGTAACAGTGTCGCCAGCTTTTCACAAACTTCCAAGAACAAAATTCCTCATATTTAAAAAAATGTCTTTTTCTCCTCTGGGTTTGGCATGGGGAGCACAAAAGTTAGCTCATAGAAATCTGTGTTCAATAACCTTTACAACGAGGTATACTTCATGTCTCTGCGACAATTACAAGGGTAGGGGGCGCGGTGGCTCAGTTCACCTCTGGTGCTTGGGGTCCCGGGTTCGATCCCAGCCCCCGCCAAGTGAACTTTGTGGTGGACAAACACCGTGCTCGTGGGTTTTCTCGGGGTTCTCACGTTTCCCCCCACTTTCTTCATTCCACCATTTTCACTCATCTCTCATCATCACCGTCTCCTTTAGCCTAACCGGCATAAACGTGGGACGTAAAACTCAAAGATTTCATTTCATTTTTACAAGGGTACTAGGGCCGCCAACGTAAAGGTATACGATTTTCTTGAAATGCCTCTCGGTCCTGAAAAGATTGTTTCATGAGGGCATACCTCAATATCTCTGGGGGGCGCGGTGGCTCAGTGGTAGAGTGTTCACCTCCGGTGCTTGGGGTCCTTGGTTCGATCCCAGCTCGCGCCGTGTGGACTTTGTGGTGGACAAACACCGTGCTCGTGGATTTCCTCGGGGTTCTCCCGTTTCCTCCCACTTTCTTCATTCCACCATTTCATTCATCTCTCATCATCACCGTCTCCTTTAGCCTAACCGGCATAACCGTGGGACGTAAAACTTAAAGATTTCATTTCATTCCAATATCTCTCTTGCCTCGTTAGGTTTACAAACCATTTTTTAATTTTCTCGAAGAAGTACGCATGAACTTTCACACTGCAGCATAGCCTACCATTTTTCTGTAATCATTGAAATCTATTGGCTCGTATATGCCTTAATTTGGGCAATTTCTTTTCACTACAGTCTAAAAATGTTACAAAATTATAACTACGTACTGTATTTATAACATAGCTAATCAAAGGCCTCAAGATTTACTTTCTTATGACTCAAGTTAACAAGTAACATGTTCTTCATCCTGTGTATTTATGTTCTAAATAGTATCATTTGATTCTTTATTTATTTATTTTGCTAAAATTTCGTTAGGTCAAATCCCAACTTCCAAGGCCCGTAACCAAATTTCTGGAAAATATTTCACATGCATACTAAACACATTTAGTCTAACTTCCATGCAAAGTTTGGTTAACATCGAATGAGTTCTTAACATCACGTGTAATATATATATATATATATATATATATATATATATATATATATATATATATATATATAGTCTTTGTTGCTGTTGCTCACGAAACGAGAAGAGAAAAGAATTAAGGATTCCTGGTCTCGTCTCGTCTCGACTTTTTTTTTTTTTTTTTTTTACTCATTTCGTTTTGTGAATGTATGTACTTGATCTTCGAAAGTAGTGATGGTACAATTTTGCACTTAGCAATAGGAAACTCAAATGGTGAATAGGAATAATTGTTGAATGTTTAGCATTAATTAAGTAAGATATACACAGATCACCGGTTGAATTAGAGACAGCAGGATAGTTGTAGAAACCGTCCTGCAGAGGCATCACCAGTACACGTGAATGAAACGCAGCGCGCGTGAACTACAGCAGTGTGATCACACGGGGGGTCCCAGAAGTTGTCGCTAAAATCTAATTGTCACGTACCACATTTGATAGAGCATCATGAGAAAAGAACATGAGCAAAATTTAACAAGTTATGGACCAGAAGGATAGGAGCTACGGGGATTCAAAATTTGAAAAAAAAAATGAAATGAAATCTTTCAGTTTTACGTCCCACGATTATGCCGGTTAGGCTAAAGGAGACGGTGATTATGAGAAATGAATGAAATGAAGAAAGGTTAGAACCCCGAGAAAATCCACGCATACGGTGTTTGTCCACCACAAATTTCACTTGGCGGGAGCAGGGTTTGAACCCGGGACCCCAAGCACCAGAGGTGAACGCTCTACCACTTTTTTTTTTTTTAAATATATTTATTGAACTGTATTAACTAGTACATTGCAAACACTGTCGGTACATTACATCAAACCAGTATACTATGGAATCTTACAAGATCACTTTGAGGAAATTAGCAAACACAGATGTTTCATTCAGATTGATCATAGGAAAAGTCTTATGAGCATATTTTAAGTATAAATAATATTCCTCCACTGTACACTTTGGCGTAGAGGACATAGTATAATAGATAGTATGCCCAATAAGCCAATTAACGGCATTGAGTTTTGTATTGGGATACCACACATAGTCCGGAAAGGCAAGTATACGGCGGTCAAAATAGTTAGCTGGTTTACGACAGATCACCGCAAGTAATCCACATAAAGAGGTCCAGATTGGAGTCGTATCAGTGCACTCAGACACACGATGCAAAAGAGTATCCAGTCGACCGCAGTGCACACAATTAGGAGAATCAGAACGATGAATAGTATGAAGTCGCTCATTGGTAGGGTGTAAGTCATGAATAAAACACAACCAAACACTACGAATGTCCGAAGATAAAATTTTGTTGTGCACATTTCGCCAGATCGCATGCCAGTCATAGGTGGGAAACTTATGACAAATTCGGGGTACAGAATGACACATAACACTGTTGATTAAAGTGCCATACAACATTTTAGTGGACATGGTACAAGCCTCGGGTAACGGTGGGGCATATGCCCATGCGGAAATGAGTTCCCGCACATACGCAGGACAATGACGAAAAAAGCGGATGTATGGCGGATTATTTTCAGTTAATGAAACAGTCCAGCACGATATCCATTGCGATGTGTGAGAGTCAGAATCAAGAAATAACTTCAATCCATTACGCATATAAAGAGCTTTGCATTTTTGTCTCACATTAGTAACTTGTAATCCGCCTGTAAAATATGAACAATAGGTAACATGTCGTGGGAGTCGAAAATAAAATCCACTCCACAGAAACCAGCCTATGAGAGAGTCAATCTTCCTTGCATAACACTCAGGCAGAGGAAAGATCTGCGCTGCATACCACACTTTAGAAAGAATGTAAGTATTAACAAACCAGGTGCGTTGTATCAAATTCAAGCTCCGACCTTTATTCTCTGCACTAAGTAGGCGTAAGTTCTGAAGAATAGGGTCCCAAATTATATCTGTCAGCACGTCAGTTCGAACTGTAAAGGTAATACCAAGTATTTTGACGTGGTCATTTATCAGATACTGATGGTCAATAGAAAAGTGTGACGTGACCATGGAAGCATTATATAACAATAACGTCGATTTATTCACATTGATTTTTTCACCACTCACCTGCATGAAAGTCTGTAGACACTGTTCAATATGCGCAAACTGTTCATTCGTAGTGAAAAGGAGCGTCACATCATCAGCGAAAGCTTGAACATTGATATCTTGAAAATCATGATTCACTGATGAGGGGAGCGACATTAGATGGTAGAACAGAGGTTCAAGCGCCAAACTAAATAAATATACAGATAAAGCACATCCTTGTCTTACTCCACGACGTATGGAAAAGGGAGCCGTAAGGTGGCCATTTATTTGCACACGGGAAGTGGCGGAAGAGTACAGCGCACGAATCAAGTCAATAAATGAATCTGGAAACTTGTAGGCTCGTAGAACATTGTAGAGATAGTCGTGGGATAAAAAGTCAAAAGCATTTTGGAAGTCCACTGATAATAAACATGCAGGCATGCGCTTAAATTTAAAATATTCAGTGATGTCACGGATCTTGCTAAGAGCAGAAAACACATTCTTGGTGGGATGAATGGCTGCCTGAAAATCACTAATAATCTCGTGACAAACAAGTTTCAAGCGTCGTGCTAAGACTTTAGAGAAAAGTTTCATGTCAGTATTGAGTAACGTTATAGGACGGTAGTTCTGTATGGTCACCGGACAGTTCGTTTTAGGTATGAGGACAATGACACCTTGATTATCAATGAAATTGTGATGCCTTAAGAGCTCATTAAAAAGGTGGCATAACTCCGCTCCAACAATATCCCAATAGGAGACATAGAATTCATAAATTAGTCCATCTGGACCGGGACTCTTGCGGTCTTTACATGTACGCAATGCTTCTCGGACTTCCGTCGGAGTAATGTCCGCCATTAATTGTTGGTGTACGTCGGGAGACAGTTGGGGCATTGTCTCCGGGAAATATGTCTCTAGTGCCGTAGCATTGATTAAACCAGTTCGATATAAGGAAGAAAAATGTTCATACACATGATTCTTAAGATCATTAAGATCCGTAACTTCGCCAGCACCATCCATCGTAATAGCTTCAATGTAGTTCTGTTGACGTCGCTTCTGCGATTGAATATAGTGGTAAAAGGAAATGCGTTCAGATTTACAAAATGAGGCAGATGTGGAAGCCGTCTGATATCGTTCAAGAGCTCGAAGTTGTATGCGTGTAATCTGCGCTTTAACCCTATGAATATGACTGAGATTTTGAGGGCTGCTGGGTTGAGACCAGAGATCGTTTAATACAGCGTAGTAATATTCTAATGTCTGATGAGTCTCGCGCTTAATTTCTTTTCCGTACCATTGGAAAAAACGTTTTATGTGGGGTTTAACGTAAGAAGTCCACCATTCAGAAATAGTTGAAAAGTAACGTCGTTGACGTACCCAAAATTGCCAACGTTGACGAAAATCATTCCTAATGGTAGCTGGATGGAGAAGTTGAGCATTTAATTTCCAGTAACTTCTACCATGCGTATGCGAGACACCTGTCGGAATTTTAAGAACACAATAAACCGCTGCATGGTCGCTAAATGAAACTGGACATATGTCCGTTTCAATGATATTTGAACAGTGAGAAGACGTTATGTACCACCTATCTAACCTGGACATCATATGACTATTCTTAAAAGTAAATTTAGGCACCGTCCAATGATTCCACCACACATCCCGGAGCCGCAACTGTTGTATAAGGCGGGTAAAAGTGACACTAGGGTTGAAGATGCCAGTGGTATCGATTTTCCGTTCCAGTACATTAAAGTCACCAGCCAGAATAATAGGATCACAATTATCTGGTAAAATCTGCACTATTTCCTCGTTATAAAAATGATCACGAGAACGCCTGTTAACTGTTCCAGAAATACCATAAACGTTCACAATATTAAATCCATCACAAAATAAACTGATACCACGGCCAGAGGGAAGTCGCTTAATGCGTTCGACGACAATACCCTTTTTGATTAAGATAGCAGTACCCCGATTGTTGGGTCCGATATTCACAATTGCATTGTACATTGGCAGAAATTCAAAACATTCAAAACGGACCTCTTGCAGAAGAATGATGTCGTAATCACTTAGCATAACAAAAGTTTGTAAACTATTTTGTCTCGCTGGATGGTAAATGCCAGCGATATTTATTGTACATAGACGGCGCACGTTAGGTCTAGTAGGAGACGGAGAACCTGCCATCAAGTTAATAAATACATAAAATAATAAAGCAATTTGAAAAAATAACACCAAAAACTGGATAAGTTGTGCAAAAATACACCTCACTACAGAGGGGGGAGAGGAGAAATATTGCATCCATCTGAAACTCAATCGCCACCACTCGTCCTGAAGTTTGCAAAGAAAGAAAAATAAAAACATAAATAGAAACAATCCGGTAAACATCACGTGAGAACTGCGCTGCAGGGAAAGCAGAAAATAAAATATATGGCATAAGAACCCAAGGGCACGTGAGCGGTGCTGACGAGAAGCTATACACAAGAACTTACGAAGCAGTAGGGTCTGTTTCACCACTCTTTTCACGAGACTCGCCTGTAGCAGAGAAGTTGTTACAAACCATGTCAGAGTCAAGGTCACCACCACCGCCGCTATGTGTTTCCGGGTCACTCACACTATCTTGGATTGCTTGGCTAACACTGTCTGTTTTATTTGAGAGCACTTTTCGTTTTTTACGTAACGATCGCCGTAGTTGATTTCCATGAGCACTAGTAAAGGGCAAAGTAGAAGCAGATGCATTTTCAAGAGTTGTGGCTGATTTCTTAGTAAGCTGACCATGAGAGGTAGACAATGGGACATCATCCTGCGACGTTGCCAAATTGGGCGGGGCAGTTTGTAACACTGAGTTGGTCGAGGGCCACTGAATCGGGTCAACACAATCTTGTAAGGCCGTAGTACTTGGCTCAGGTTCTGTTAT
The DNA here is from genome assembly GCF_964235325.1 of Thermobia domestica. Lineage (NCBI taxonomy): Eukaryota > Metazoa > Arthropoda > Insecta > Zygentoma > Lepismatidae > Thermobia > Thermobia domestica. Next base: position 242,352,995 of record NC_137456.1, on the reverse strand, counting down.
GACATCATGACATAAAGTAGGAAATTCTGTAGGATCCTGAACCAAAGGAGGGGGAGCTCGAGACACATCACGAACACTCGTGGAAACACTGGGCCGTAAAGAAGGAGACAGTGAGTTTAACGAGTAATGCGGAGTTTTCGGGAGATTACCAGTGGATAACGCTGTCATACGAAGGTCGTCCTGTTTGTGCTGAGGACGAGGTAACTGACGAGGTGGTACCTTGCATTGGGAAACAAGATGATCCGGACTCAAACAGCGGAAACAAGTATGCAGCTGTCCAGGATACACAATTGAAGCCTTATAACCCATGAAGTGGAGTTTAGAGGGTATATGTTTCCCCAATTCCATATAAACTGCGCGAACACCATTCAACACAGGGTATTTTAAGTGAGTGCCCCACTTTTCATGTACTATTTGTTTAATCTCACCATATTCACGCAAGGTGTCACGTACTACATCATCACTAAGTTCACACGGCAATTCAAAAATACGGACTTTAGTATAGTTAGTAGTAGCATCCAATATATTCACCACAGAGGAAACACCAGTCGAATGACGGAAGGGAACAGAGTCTGGCAAAGTACGTAAAGCTTGTTCAAAATTCAGAGCTGTATCCAGTTTTACATATACACAGAAGTCTTCGTTGTGTAATTGAATTGCAATCACTTTGTTCATCAGATCGGAAAAATTTTCACTTAACCATATGTGTATTTCAGCCGGTGACGGTCGTAATTGTCTGAAATTCTTGTCAAACTCAAATTTTAACGTATTTTGTCGAATGGTATTCATAACGTAGTATTACTTAACACAATTTTCAGTAATTAACACCACTATACAGTCCTAACACCAGACCAAAAAAAAACTAAAGAAAAAAAACAAAAGAAACGAAGGATATGCTTTCACGGAACGCTCAAAAACACCTCCACACACCATGAGAACTCACGGTGAACTCCAGTCACTAGACCAGCGGGGAAAGCGACCACTGAGCCACCGCGGCCCGTTTCAAAATTTGAATATCCAAAGAATTATATCATGGAATTATGTACGTTTAAAGCAAATATCTAGAAAACCGGTAAAGCAATCAAAACAAAAGTTGCACAATATAATGAGAACAAAATGCCTTATCAAAAACCGTAAACAATGTTGCCATATGTGATGCAGTGTTGCCAAGTCAGCGTAAAAAATATTTTATTATAAATAGCACCATATACAAGTATGCACAGATTTAAAATGTACTATTACCACTAAGCATAACAGTGAAGTTTAGTGATACAGTGTTGCACATTCTTGGGGCTACCTGTGCTGAAAATGTGCAATGGAAAAGTCTGATATGTGGTAGCATATGGTAACAAAGAAATCTGGGTCCCATATTATGAATTTAGTTCAAATGCATAACACAGATAGTATAGTATAGCAAAATGTCAGCAGTGTCACAAAATATTGATGCATTCGAAAAACGAAATTGAGTGATACCATTTTTACGTCCTGTGTCAGCTTTGAAACTATACAGGGTGTTTCAAAACAACACCGACAACGTTTAGGAGATGATTCCTGACACCAAAATAAGACGAAAAGAATATAGCAACCTTTGTACACAAATGCTTCCTTTCGGAGTTATAGGCTGCCGAAAACATAAAAAATCAACTTTAAAGGTCCGTAGCTCCAAAACTATGGGACTTGCCGTAGTCGAGTCAAGACTTTACTTAGGAACTAATATGCGCTCTATCCAATAATACACGTTTAGCAATCCTAAGGTACTCACGCAACAATTTTTGTACAGGCAGTTTGGTTACGGGCATATAATCTGAAGTACTCACTAACTACCTCTATAAAAATTATGGCGGAAATACTACAGGATTCTAAAACATGTAATTTTTGGATAGTATAGCACGTATTAGTTACTTAGTGAAGTCCTGACCCGACTCCGGTAGGCCCCATAGTTTTGAAGCTATGGACCTTTGAAGTTAATTTGTTCACGGTTTCGGCAGCCTATAACTCCGAAGGGAAGCATTTGTGCACCCAGGATGGTCTATACTTTTTGTCTTATCTTGGTGTCAGGAATCACCTCCGAAACGTTGTCGGAGTTGTTTTGAAACACACTGTATAGGAGATTGGAACCCGTGATGCCTAACATGTTGGTTGTCTAGCCTTCTAGACCACACCTTTATCCGATTCGACTAAAATCGAAGTGAGGTAGTCATAAAATAATTATATTTCCAGTGTGAATATGGTAATTTTACAGTGTACAAACATAATCATATGCTATGTAGGAGAGGAAGTAGAAGAATATGTCACTTAACACGAGACAGAAACCAAGAAAGTACTCTTCCAAATATTGATAAGATAACCTGCAGAACCAGGTTGCATAATTAGAAAACTCGTCATTCTTTCCTCGCGTGTATCACTTTGTTTTCGCGAGTTGTCTGCTTATTCATCGGGGCTACAGAAGTAAATTGCAAAATACTCACTTTTTTCTAATGCATTCGTTTATTACCCTTTGTTCCCACATATCAGACTTCTCCATTGTACATTTTCAGCACATGTAGCTCCAATAGTGAGCAACACTGTACCGCTAAACTTCATTGTTATGTTTAGTGGTAATAGTGCATTTTAAATCTGTGCACATTTCTATATGGTGCTATTTACTATAAAACATTTTACGCTCAGTTGGCAACACTGCTTCACTTATGGCAACATTGTTTACGGTTTTCGATAGGGCATTTTGTTTTCATTATATTGTGCAACTTTTGTTTTGATTGCTTTAACGGTTTTCTAGATATTTACTTTAAACGTACACGTACATAATTCCATTATATAATTCTTTGGATACTCAAATTTTGAATCCCCCTATCCTTCTGGTCCATAGCACCTTAAATTTTGCTCATGTTCATTTCTCATAATGCTCTATCAGATGCGCTATGTGGCAATTAGATTTTAGCGACAACTTATGGGACCCTCCCGTGTCAGTATTTCTGTCAGCGCAGTGTGTGATAAGCAAGACGAAGGACCTGAGTATATTTGACCGTGGTCAAATCGTATTGCCCAGACGACCGAGTGGCTCGATTTCGGAAGTGGCTGCGGCACTAGGATTTTCAAAGGCAACTGTGTTAAGGGTGTATCGTGAGTACTTGGCTTCCGGTAAAACAGCACCCGCATGAACAAACTGCCGCAGTCAGGGGCGTGTTGACGATAGGAGTAGGTGCCGACTGGCCTGCATCGTAATACCCGATAGACGGACCACAGTGCATCAAATCGCGGAAAGATTGAATGCAGGACAATAACGCCGTGTTAGACACACATCCACAACCACCTACTTGCCATGGGGTACAGAAGCCATTGGCCCACACGAGTACCCCTCCTAACCACACAACACAGACAACAACGTCTAGCATGGGCAAAGGAATATCGCCACTGGACCTTAGAAATGTGAAAAAAAAATGCGTGGACAGATGAGTCACGTTTCACAATGGTACATTCCGATGGACGGATACGGGTGCGCCGCCAACTGCACGAGGCAATGGATCCATCGTGTCAGCAGAAAACAGTCCAGAACAGTGGTGGTGATATTCTCATATGGGGCATGCTTATGTGGACTGAAATGGGTCCCCTACACGGTCCCTCACAGGTGAACGCTACCGCGATTTTTTGGATGACCATGTTCTGTCATTTGCTTAGATGCAACATCCGGATGTGATCTAATCTTTCATCAGGACAATGCGCCTGCCCACTGCTGTAGGATGGCAGCAGACTGGTTTGGTGAGCACTCCTCTGATCTAGCAACACTTCCTGGCCATCACGGTCACTGGACCACAATCCCATCGAACACATCTAGGACGATATGGAACGACGCCTTTGGGCTGTAGACCCTCTTTCGACCAATCTGCGAGCTTTGTAGGAGACTTTGCAGCAGATATGGATTGAGATGCCACAACAACACTTCAGGCGCCTCGTAGAGTCCATGCTGCGGCGGGTAGCTGCTGTTATCAGAGAGAAAGGTGGTGCTACACGGTATTAGGTAGGTGTCTCTAATTCAACTGATAATCAATCAGATTCCTTAATCAATGTTCATATCCAAACGAATATAAAAGTAGTTTACAGCTCAGAACTCCTAGTAGCTGATTATTTTAACAAGGTAAAATTCCGAAGTATATATGAAATGCAAAGATATTGACTACACTTCTGATCTATTATTCGTACAAGTAATAGAAATAATAGACAAAAGCTTACAAAAATCAAATATTGGACAAAAGCGTTCCTCTAACAAATAATTCATGCAGAAAGTAGCCTATCTTGCTTTTTAACATAAAAAAAATCCATAATTAAAAAAGTAACTAAATATCATAAATAGTTTAAGCATTTTAATAGTTAAATATCTTCGAATAGATAAATTAAGTCAATACCACTAAAATCTTGTAATGATATATGATAAGGATTTAATTTTGTATCTTTATTATTTCATATATATTCTATTTACAAGAAGATTTTCCTTTCATTTTTACGTCCCACGTTTATGTCCTATAGGCTAAGGGAGACAGACGGATGATTAAGGAAAGGGAATGATGATGGAAGAATTAATGGAATGTGATGTGGGAGGAAACGGAAATAACCCAAGAAAAGCCGTGGACACAATTTGTCCATCATAAACTTACTTGGCTGGGAGCGAACCAAGGACCCCACACACCAGAGGTAAGCGCAACTCCATACAATCAAGTAAAGGACGAGAATAGAAGATAAAATGAAGTGAAGAACGAGAATAGAAGATAGAAGATAAAATCAAGTGAAGTACGAATATAGAAGATAAAATGAAGTGAAGAACGAGAATAAAAGATAAAATTAAGTGAAGTACGAAACTACAAGAAAAAATGAAGTGAAGAACGAGAATAAAAGTTAAAAGAGACGAAAAATTTCGTTCATGTTAGACAATTTAAAATAATCTTTTTTGTCATAGGTAGCATTACAACCAACGTATAGAGCGTAAAACATACTGCAGCAAAAATTAAAACAATTTCTTTTCCTATGACTGATATTATAATTAAGATATTGAGATAGTAATAGCATATTCACAAGAACACCAAATGGGATGTATTTCAACATTTCATAATTGACGATCCTTCTATATGATGATGTTTCGTTAATAACTGAATACAATCTCCTGTCAAATTTCTTGATACTACATATGCTCTCTGCCAAATCGTTATGCCTTGAAGCGGAACAAATAATATTAACAAGGAAATTACATTAGAGCTAACAGAAAACATGATAATTAAGCGCTTTTCAATATTTTCTGGTGACAATCAACATCGACCGCACAGCACAGCCCAACCGTCATTCACCAGTTATTACCTTATATCCTCAAATGGTATGGGCAATAATATTGTAACCAGCAATCAAGTTACCACACTCCCAATGGAGACAAGAGCTAGGGAAGAGATGTAAATTGAATTGTTGTGTTCCTCACGATGTCAAGCCACAAGCAACTGCATGTGTATTTGCTCTGACGTTCGACACTGAACATCAAATATCAGTTAATGTATCTACAATTCTCATGTAATCACAACATAAATCTCATAAAATGTGAATATACAACATTGTTTATGAAAATTACGGCATCAAGGATTACATATATGATTTGAAAAAAATTATACAATAAATATGTTACATCACAATATGATACTTACTAATTCTTGATTCTTAAAAAGTTTCATTCTTGTATGAAGACAACATTAGCCCTTTAAGATCACATTTTTCTTAAAAATAAATTTTGGACTTTGAGATGGGAAACTGCTGAACTGCCTCATGGCTAAGCAGTATGGAAGACCCTAGTTCGGTTCTTAGCAGAAACTCGTGTGATTCGGATCCCACGTTAAGCTGTAAGTCCACATCTCATAATATCCTCGCTGCTGGAAAAAATACTAAACTGAAATCAAATTACTCAAACTCCTGGTCACACATTAATCATCTTATTTTCATGGTTCGTACGTCATTGTTCTTAGAATAAACGAGCTCTCCGACTGACATCATACACATAGATTCAAAATTCGGGAAATACAAAGAAGTTTAGGAAAATGTTGAAAGTTTTCAGAAAATGTGTTGTATTTTTATTTAAAGCTCACTTAGTGAGATCTTAGGTACTGATACCTGCATAGAAGGTGTCTCAAAACCATTGCATGTCTTAGGCTATGTTTCTGTGAAGTTACATTGACGTAATGCAGGAGATTTGAAGATAAAGATGTTTGACGAACAGTATTGAAACATTTTGAAACAGCAATAATAATAATAATAATAATAATAATAATAATAATAATAATAATAATAATAATAATAATAATAATAATAATAATAATAATAATAATACACTTAAACTCCTGCTTGCATTCTAATTATTTTTTTAAGTTAATGATTTGTTTTTATGATAGACCAGGCTTTCGATTATACTATACGCATGAGCCACGACCTATAAATTCGGGATGTTTTTTTTACTATTATATTTTAGAGCCACACAATCATACTCTGCACGAAAGGTACCCTGAAAAATACTATATGTCTTAATACATATAATACTTGCTAAATTTCATTAATATACAGTTAGTAGATATGAAGAATTCTTTTTATTTTTTATTTTTATTTTTATTTTTTTTAAATAAGAACCTCTTTTGTGGCTAATAATACTTGGAAAAGACGTGGGGTGATAGGAAAAGAGAGTGAAAGATAGTGTTTTTGCACATGTAAGGTTTTTCCCAGACACTTTATGAGTAAAGCAATTGGCAGTAGAAGTACTTAGAATGTAATTAAGTACATGTAAATACAGCACAAATTAAACATAACTTTCTTACAAGATTGCCTATATTCTTTATTATAAATTAACGAGAAATGTTAAGTTTCGGAAGTATATCACTTCCTTCTTCAGACTACCACTCCAACTGAAATCATAGATAACATAACATAAATTTCATTACTATACGGTTAGTAGATATGAAGAATTCTTTTTATTTTTTTTTTATTTTTATTATGTTATGTTATCTATAATTTCAGTTGGAGTAGTAGTCTGAAGAAGGAAGTGATATACTTCCGAAACTTAACATTTCTCGTTAATTTATAATAAAGAATATAGGCAACCTTGTAAGAAAGTTATGTTTAATTTGTATTTAAGATGGACACAAGGCCTTTTTATAAAAATATGTAAATACAGATTAAATTACCATAGCTAATTAATCGGACACTGATTAGAGGATTCTGAAGGGGGGTTAAGTTAGGATCATACAATTCACTTGTGTGTGAATATTATGCAATTCATATATGTATATGAGGATTATACAATTCACTTATATTAGAAGGAATATACAATTCACTTTCTGTGGGGATTATAAAATTTATTTTTGTATGAGGGTCATACAATGTACTTATGTATTAGGATTATACACTTCAAACGATTAGTGACTAGAGAGATTTTTAAAAACTTTTCTTATTTCTAGCATGGAACCTTACTTGTTTGAATGATATGTGACCAAGTAATAGGAAAAACAAGTATTCTAAAACATAATATCACTATTACTTGGAATTTCGACGTTGGGGAACGAAATGAGAGGTTGCAGTTATTATAATAATAAGTTCATATATTGAAATCCTATGAGGTTAGAGACAGGAAATAACTAAACATAACAATACACTGACAAGCAAGAACAAGCAACAATACACTGACAAGCAACAATACACTATACAGAACAAGGCACAATCAGATCCGACTCAAACTTCGCCCAGAGAACATACAATAGAAAAGAAGAAAAAATGCCAAATTGGAGCTGCCCCCATCCAGAAACACCGGAGATATGCTCCGCAACATAACGCACCACGCGACAATATGATATAAGGTAAACGTCGCAAGATACCCGTTTATGTCGGAAACGGAAAGGATGGGCACCACCGGGATATCAAGATATTTGATGTGCTATAACACTGACTTGGCGGCCATCTTGAAAGCCGCCATCTTGCATATAGCGTAAGTTATTGAAATGAGAAGCGGGGTGTATGATATATCAATGTAAGGTAAAATGCAAAAGGAAAACAAATGATGTAACCGCGAAAACCATATGTGTAATGGTATGGACGGGACGAAGTGTAGAAGACTCGGGCAAAACAAACGTGTATTCGAAGGGCAGAATAATAGGGCAAGACCCCACGATAAATGGTACGCGACAAGTAACTGCAACAGTGTCTGTGTATGGAAGTGCATTCGCCTTGACAGATTATGCCTTCCGAGGATATTGGGATTCCGTTTGGTACAGTGAAATCCACAATTGCAACCCGCGATACGAGCACTCGTTTGGAGACTACATAAGCTACAAAGGACTATCTCTTATGGAACAGCAATTCGGCACCTCACTCCGGAGTGTAGGATATATCATCTTGGAATGGTGATCAAAAGCACAATCTACCTGTGATTGAAGCCCCCTCCTGGACACCATTTTGTTCGTTTCTTGTTCAATTTTCTTGCTGTTTCGTGTGAACAAGAGACATTTCGACACACGTTTGTTTAAACAACACTATCTGAAACAAAGTTTGTACGGATGAAAAAGGCCAGTCCTGTTCTAGCTTACATTTCTTTACGAATGTATCTTTTCCTTTGCACGGTTTGCTACACTGTTTCACGACGGTCCCAAACAGTCACAATATCAGGGAAAGGCAGTATTCTGCATTGACTCGATGAGTTCCCTGAGTTCCCTTAACAATAAAGAAACAAGGCCTGATAGAATAATTATAGACATGAAATGTGTACTTCGACTTTCCTTTAAAATAAATAAACCAATCTTTCAGCATTTTTGTTATGTGTATGTCTGTGTGTATACCGGGGAGTTAGAAGATAAGCAGAAAAGTATTGGAAATTCGATTCTGTAAGAAACAAAATGTGGATTACAATTATTAGAATGAGGTCTCCATATCTAGGAATCCTCCAAGGCTATAGACACAAATTTGGCATTTGGAGTTCTCATTTAAAAATAATAGAACACATGTATTCACAACTTTTGATATTTGACCTACGTACATAGAAAAAAAAAAAGAAATTTGGGTGTAGTTAACTAAGATGCCCATTCGATATGTCAGAATTTCGTGAAACACTTCGAGTTTAGACGAATTCCATATAAAAATGTAAAAAACAAGGCTTTTGAGGGGGCGGATAGAAGTTTTCGCTATTTTCACCTATGATTTTTTTCATTCAAGTGCCATTTTTCGTTTTTCTGTAGTGGGTTCTAAAATCAAGACCTTTTGCAACATTCAGCCCAGGATCGGCTATCTACATTAGATTGTCAACTTGCATTTTTTTTCTTTTTTTCTGTGGTCAGCAAGTGTACGTCTCGTAATTCAACAGATCACAAGGGACATATTGGTTGCCTAACAACCATACCAACATGCTGAGGCCGCGGTGGTTCAGTGGTAGAGCGTTCACCTCTGGTATGTGGGGTCTCTGGTTAGATTCCAGTTCGCGGCAAGTGGACTTTGTGGTGGACAAACACCGTGTGGAGAGGGGTTCTTGTGGTTCTCTTATTTCCAGCATTTCATTCATTTCTCATCAGCACCGTCTCCTTTAACCAGGGCCGGCTTTAAGCCGATTGGACAGACTTTTCCCAATCGGGCCCCGTGCCGTCTATTCCGTTGTCCAGTCTAATCTATTTTCCAGTGCCGTTTTAACAGCGTATTAGGTTCCAGAGTAACAAGTGTGTTATGGTTTCTATGACTAAATTTTGCTCTTAATACGTGTCGTTCTGCTCGCGGGGACTAGGTCAAGACGCTATGATACCGTTGAAATGGCTTTGCTACTCTCGGTTGTCAAGTACACACAACAACATATTACAATACAAGTATATCCATGGATCCCACAAGGAAGAGTATGGCCTCTCCCTAACAAGTAAATGAATAGTTTGTATTAAGTTTCCAGGCATAAACAAAAATTTTCTTAATTTAATGCTGCAGTAGTTTCTTTATTTTTTTACAACTTCTTTTATATTGTCCACCGAGTATTCTGCAAACCTCCCAACACCCCTAATACTCCCCAAATTTTCTTACATATACCCTGGAAGTAAAAATATTGTTTTCTTTCAATTTGTGTAAAAATGTATCTCATTTACTGGGTGCACAACCCCTTTTATGTTGAACACCCTACTAAATAAAAGTTCCTGGCGTTCTTACTGATTATGTCATGTGATACTACCGCGAATACCGAGATGGTATTAAATAAATCAGCCTCAGTGCGACTTCTTTACATATTCTTTCTTTTAATTCAGCGGCGCAAATCTGTCTTCAACATTGAGGGGAACGGGTAAGCCTCGTTACGCCTTTTTTTTTTTTTTTTTAGCGATGTTCAAAATATTTATGAAGCTAAGAAACAATGCTGCGGGTGATCAGGAAAGGAGAATTGTCTTCAACATTGGAAGGCAGGCAGAGGCTCATTCTGGTGGAGACATCAATTTCATCTCACTTTCCTTTATGGCAGTGAAACACAAATTATCATATTTCTCTACAAAAACACGTTTCAAATCGGACTATTGAGCGGGACAATCCTCCAGTTCGAAGATTTCAGGGACATGTCCTCCTAATCCCCGAGTGCTTATTATAGCTATATTAAAAATACAAACTTTAGCCTCTCCTGCGAAAAATCCCGTGATTGTATTTAAAAAATCAAGTCAGGAAAACCGAATGTATACTACTTTTTAAGTAGTGCATAATGAATAGTGTTGCCACGAGACGAGACATTTCTCGTGTCTCATCTCGTAAACGAGACGAGACAGAACCCTTTTAGACGAGACACGAGACGAGATGGGACGTCTCGTGAAATGTCTCGTTTCGTCTCGTGTCTCGAAAATGAAAACGCTGGCGGGAATGGCCAAGATTGAAATTGCCAGTGGTCATATAGATTGCAAAAGGAAGATCCCCTTTGTGAGAAAACATGTTGAAAAGCATTCATAGAAAAGTGTCCTCTGTCTATTGAATGAAACAATCGTGATACATGAGCTTCCAGGAATATCATCCTTAATCTCTTGTCCCAAATACCTCTTGCTGTAAACTGAGGAATTCTCATTTTTTTTATTTCTGGCTGGAATGATAACAAACAAAACAAAGGCAGGGAAGATTTTTACAAGGTCAAGAAACCGAACTACCACCACCATATATTCAATTTGAAAACTGGGTAAGGTCTACACCAGAGCCCTGCACGGGCCGGGCGTGCCCGGTTCGGCCCGGTGCCCGGCCCGTTTCAAGTAATATCAAACTGGACCGGACCCTAACCGGGCCGGGCACATATCGGCCCGGATACTCTGGAAAACGGTTCGGAAACTAATGTTGTCAGCCTATTTGGTTTTTTAATGTACTCCACTACCTCTATTTTTGCCGTGTTTGTACGGTCTTACTGTCAGCCTATGTTAATCGTAATGTGTTTGGGAAACTGACTCTTTATTCAAGACTGCGATGTACTGGTAATACTATTACTATTACTACTTCTACTACTACTATTACTACTTCTACTATTACTACTACGACCACGGCTAATACTACTGCAAGTGCTACTACTTCGCGTCAGAGTTGACATGTCTGGTGGTACCGAATTTACCTTCTAAGTACAGAATAAAATGGAGAAATGCTAGTTATTATGGCCGGTCTGCGTAGAATGAGAACTGATGCTTGATCTACGAGGGACAACAGTGGCTCAGTAGAAAAAACACTTACATCTGGTGCTAGAGGTCGTCGGATCAATCCCTGCTCATGCTATGAGCTTTGTGGTGGACAAACGTGTGCGTGGGAGTTTCTGGGGTGGTCCCGCTTCCTCCCACTGTTTTCTTTCCACCAATTCATCCCATCATCGTCCATACAGCCTGAGCCATAGTTACCTAAAGAACGTATGATAAAGTCAAGTACTTGACCTAGTAAGTAGAATTTGGTACGCTACCATTGGACCACGGAGGCCAAAACCATGAACTGGCGTGCTCATAAGATCAGTGCAATTTGTAGTAATGTTCAGTTAGCAAGGCAAATATCGAACGGTGTTACATGTTCATGTATTGTTTATAGTATGATGCTACAAATATAACAAAATATAATGATCAAAAAATCACAAAATCGCGAGGGTCGATTAGGTGTTCCTGGAACGGTGGCTCAGTGGTTGAGCGTTCACCTCTGGTGTATGGGGTCCCTGGTTTGATCCGAGCTCTCGCCAAGTGAACTTTGTGGTGGACAAACATCGTGTGGGGGGTTCGCGGCGTTCTCCTGTTTCTTTCCACTTTATTTATTCCACTATTTCATTTATTTCTCATCATTATCGTCTCCTTTAGGCTAGTTGGCATAACTTGGAACCACCTACCAAGAAGAATAAACTAATGGATTGGGAAGATAGACATTCAGTCTCTGGTGAATTTGATGATGAAGTAGACATCTACCTGAACATGTCATCATGTGTAAGAAAACTAGATATACTGCAGTAGGAAGCAACAAGAACAAACATTACCAAAATTGTGTAAATTAGCGCGTCAGTATCTCGTCATCCCTGCTTCTAGTGCGTCTACTGAAAGAGCTTTTAGTACTCAGGAACGGAGAAATGCACTAAAGCCTGAGACTGTTGACTCTGTTTCCGTGCTATTCGATGCGTACAAGGACATACAGTAAAGCGATGTTCATTTTGCACTATTGGTTTCTTAGGAAACCTTATATTTTCATTTTCTTAATATCAACTATCCCTTCTATTATATGTGATGTTAAGAGGCATTTTTGATAGCTGATATCTATACATTTTTCATTCAGGGGACATTTGAGGTATTTTTCGTTCAACAATGATATGTGTGGATTTTGTTTTGATTTACTGCCTCGCATTCAGTCATATAGCTCTGTCATTTTCTTATTACGAACCGTTCCAGGAACACTTCATCGATCCTGGGGTCTGGGTGATTTATTTGATCTTTGTTTTTTGTTATTATTATTGTAGCATTGAATTATAAAGAATACAGGAACATGTACTATAATTTGGAATTTGCCGTGCTAATTGATCATCTCAGGACCTCCAAAACCATGAATTCAACACTAGTATCGATCATTTTGGATCATTTTGAATATATATCCGCCTCCAAGTTGCGGGGATGCATTTGGATTTAAAGTGCATCGGAAGTGTTACTGTTCATTTCACCGACTCTAAAAACTATGGATTCGACACTAATATCGGTCATTTTCGATCATTTTTATATATCTCTCCGCCTCCAAGCTGCGGAGATGAATTTGGATGTAAACGGCATCGGAAGTGTTACTGTTCATCAAAGCAACCCCAAAAACGATGTATTCGACTATAATATCGGTCACACACACACACACACACACACACATATATATATATATATATATATATATATATATATATATATATATATATATATATATATACATAGATATATATATATACCCCTCTCCTCTGTCCCCAGGTCACGGCGCTTAATTTGGGTTTAAACGGCATTAGAAGCGTCACTGCTCATCTCAGCAACTCCAAAAACTATAGATTCAACACTAATATCAGTAATTTTCGATCATTTTTTAATATATCACCCCCTTCCCCCTCTCTAAAGTTTCGGCGTTGAATTTGGATTTAAACTGCATCGGAAATGTTACTGTTCATCTCAGTGGCCCTGAAAACTATGGATTCACACTAATATCATTTATTTTCCAACATTTTAATATACCTCCCCCTACCTCAATTTGCGAGGACAAATTTAAATTTTTTAAACACCATCAAAAGTGTCACTGTTCACCTCAGTGACCTCGAAAACTATGGATTCACACTAATATGGATTATTTTTCATCATTTTTATATACTCCCTCAATTTGCGGGAGTAAATTTGAATTTAAACGGCATCGAAAGTGTAACTGTTCACCTCAGCGACCCCAAAAACTATGGATTCACACTAATATCAATTATTTTGCATCATTTTTATGTACCTACCTCAATTTGCGGGAGTAAATTTGAATTTAAACGGCATCGAAAGTGTAACTGTTCATCTCAGCAACCGCAAAAACTATGGATTCGACACTTATAGCGGTCATTTTCGATCATTTTATACATCTTCCTCTCCTTCCCCCAAGTTGCAGTGTTGAATTAGAATTTAAGCCTTCATCGGAGATGTCAGTGTTCATCTCAGCAACCTCGAAAACTATGGGTTCGACACTAAGATCGATAATTTTTAATATATATCCGCACTTCCTTCCTCCAAGTTGCACCTTCAAAGTGAAATGATAAAACCATCTCAGGCACGAACCTCATCTATGTTGAAAGTTTTTGTCGAGATCAGTCTGGTGGTTCAAGTGTTGTTAAGTTACAAATATAGTTACTTTCATATATATATATATATATATATATATATATATATATATATATATATATATATAGTTCTTTCATTTCTAGTCTAGTTAGTTACATTCTAGTATACTTTCATTTATATATATGTTTATAAAAAACTCAGCTATTGCTTCTGCACTATTTCAATGGTTCTTTAATACATCCCTTCCTCAACCATGGTTGCGGAATTGATTAAATGTTCTTGTATTAAATAAATGTATTTTAAATATATATTTCTCATTAATTTCAATTAAGTTGCTTTTCAAAGATCCTCTAAAATTTCAGTGACGCACTATGGGCTATAAGCCATTAACTTCTATGGCCACCCTGCTACAAACTACAGACTTAAATATTCGATAAAGCATTTTAGTACTAAGTAGTTGCCACAATACCAATATGAACGTATTTAATTCCAACGGTAACATCTATGTTAGTGACACTAAAATTATTATTAATAATGATAACGAGTAAGGGTTTAGGATGTTTCGGTGTAGGACGTTTCGGTGTAGGATGTTTCGGTGAAGGACGCTACGGTGTAAGGACGGTTCGGTGTAAAGATGCTTGCTGTAAAGGACGTTTCGGTGTATAGCCTAATATTTGATTGCATTAATCATATGCTTGTAATGAACAGGCATGAAGTGTCATAGTGTAGCCACTCTGGAATAGTGTAAACTGATTAACATTGTTATTGAGTCTCATTGTTATTGAGACAGGATGATAATACAACACCAATCCATTCGCAACAATAATTTCTATTCAGAGATGTCCATAGGCGAGTTTTATAGAATAATAATCTAATTTACTGCAAAATATTCAGCATTATTTCTAAATTGAAATAAATATATTGTACAAAGTTCCTGAGACACAGTAATAATATATACAAACTGAATAATACCTCAAAGGAATTTTTGGCGTGGGAGACCCGGGTTCGATTTCCGGTGAGAGCTCATGTGGTTCGGATTCCACGTTAATCAGTATGTGGACGTCTCATATAGCCTCGCTGCTGAACGGGACGTTAACCTCACTCAACTAAGAATCTAAAATTGTACACAATTCCTTTTAAGACTGTAATCACATCGTCAGATTTGTAATTTTCACAAACGTTGTTCAGTCTCTTCGTAACATCGGCGTATTTTTTCTTTGTTCTGACTTTATATCCGCCAATTAACTTATTTTTTCCATTTGAACAGCACTAACAAGGAGACTTACGGAAGTGTAATTTACTGATTTGAATGAAACTTTGTATACTTGTAGAATATCAAAAAATAATCGTCACTTTTTTTTTAATTTTATTTTTGGCAATGGTGCGGGTTTAAGGGTAGAAATCACTCTTTGAACGTTAGAGGTGGCCTCCAAGCATAAAGAGAAAGCAATCATTAAAATAGAAGATTAAATTATACGACCAGCTTACTGTCAAGGAGGTTTTAGGACAGGTGATTCAGAACCTGACGTTGAAATTACAAAATTCAAATTGGCGGATCCAATATGATGATTACAATTACAAATAGTCTTCTGGTTTGAAATGTTCTGCAGTTAGCCAAGAACAATTATAATTGGCAGGGGCTACTGCGAGAAGGTGCAGACTGATTTGAAACCCCTTTTTGTACTTATTTTAACAGGACGTTTGATTAAATCTATAGCCAAAAAGTTAGAAGCCAATGCCAATGCATTTGTCGCGAATGTGAAGCAACACATATTTGAAAATTAAATATTTATAACTCTGATCAATAGGTTTAATTTTTAAATGCAGACGGGACGTACTCTAGTGTTTACAGGGACACAAACAGTAGAAAGTGTGGTACAGTCAGTAAATTCTATGACTCGTAGCTACATCATACAGCCTTTAATTTCTGCAAATAGTGTTTTGTTATCACCAATTTTAATTGTTTTGTAGGAAAACAATGGAACATTTGGTCTTATAGTCCAACACAACCTCTTTAAATTTGAAGATATCCTTGTAAAAGCATCAAATCCGGAAAAATTAACATCAAGTCTTGTGAGATCATGGTTCCAAGAAATTTTTCTTCAACCGTCTAATGCAAAGTCCATTTTGTTATTAGTTTCGTGGAGTGGTCACAATTCAACTTTGACCTATTTTAAGAACAAAAGAGTAACTCATAATAGAAACAATTTCTGCAGGAACAACTGGTAGGATTCAGCCTCTTGTTGTGTTCTTTAGGCCGTTAAAAATTTTCTTGAGACATTTTTCTGACACTGTCCTTCTCTACAACTATAACATGAATTAACATCTCCGTAATAATATAATTAACACAGACAAAGGATATATCCTTTGTCTGTGATAATTAAGATCTCATCACTGATTCATAATCAGTTTTCTTTTCCTAGATTTGCTAATCTTATTGGGTATGCATGATATAAAAGCGGTTATTGGAAGAAAAAACACCTGTGTTTGAAAATTTTCTTTCAAAGATTGTGCAGCATTTTGCGATTTGTGCACAGTTATTGCCGTAATAAGGTGTGTGTGGTGTACACAATGTTTATGCATCACACACTTTTTTACTATATATCATTACCGTAAAACGTTTTCCCAATCAATTAATAATTATAACATTTGAGGATATAAGAAGTTCTGACATAGAGTGAAGCGAGGGGACTCACTATAAATAAGTAACCCTTGCCAATTACAGAAACATTTAATTTTTATTTTATTTATTAATTTATATATTCTACTTCGTGAATTTATTTCTCCCTAACGAATAATTTTCATTTTGAAGAGTGGACGTTTCGGTGTAAACATTAGAACTTTTACACCGAACCAGCCTCACACCTAAACGTCCTTACACCGAGCATTCCGTACACCGAAACGCCCTGTACCAAAACGTCCTACACCGAAACAGCCGTATCCCAGGAGTAGTTAATTACGAGTATGACAATTATTTACTACAGAAAGACTTCTGTACAAGAAATATGTGTGTAAAAATAATTTACTTCAAAACAACACAAGGAAAGCAAAATTTATGACGTACACAACTAAAACACAATATTATGTTACTAATATGAAGTCAATGGTGTGGAAATAGAGAAAAACAGACATTATGAAAGATCTGGGAATCAAATTTGGTAGAAAGTTAAAATTTTGTCAACATAGAAATATATCATGGAAGGAGTAAGAAAGGACAATAGGTTTCATTTATTTATTTATTTATTATTTCAGAACGATACAATATGTATTTATACAAATAACTTGTAAGAACTAAGGCTCTGTAATATGAAACAGTATATCTAAAACTTTGACTAACAGATTGACAGTATTCTTCTTACGGATGCGATGGTAGCGCCACAAGAGATTTTTAGGACTTCTGCACTTTAGGACTTCTGCAGTTTAGGACTTCTGCACTTTAGGGCTTCTGCCTTTTAGGACTTCTGCCTCGGTATGATTTTTAGGACTTCTGCCGTTTAGGACTTCTGCGTTTTAGGACGTCTGCCGTTTAGGACTTGTGCCTTTTAGGACTTCTGCCTTTTAGGACTTCTGACACTTAGGACTTGTGCCGCGAAATAATTTTTAGGACTTGTGCATTTTAGGTCTAATGCCGTTTAGGACTTCTGCCTTTTAGGACTTCTGCCGTTTAGAACTTCTGCCGCGTCCCCCATGGTTTCGGCCTCCGTGGTCGAATGGTAGCGGAACAAATTCTAATTAGTAGGTTAAGGACTTGACTTTCTCATATGTTCTTTAGGCAATTACGGCTCAAGACGTATGGATGATGATGGATGAATTGATGGAATGAAGACAGTGGACGAAAACGGGCTAATCCAAAAACTCCCACGCTCACGATGTTTGTCCACCACAAAGCTCACATAACACGAGGAGGAATCGATCCGACGACCTCTATCACCAGATGTGAATGCTTTACCTACTGAGCCACCATTGCCCCTCGTCAAGCATCTGTTCGCATTCTACGCAGACTGGCCATAATAACTAGTATTTCTTCGATTTTTTCTCTACTTATATTGTAAAGTATGTACCACCAGACATGTCAACTCTGACGCGAAGTCGTAGCAGTTGTAGTAGTAGAAGTAGTAGTAGTAGTAGTAGTAGTAATAGTTGTAATTGTATTACTATTATTATTATTATTATTATTATTAATAATAATAGCAGTAGCAGTAGTAGTAATAATAAGAGTAGTAGAAGTACAGACAGTATTTTACACTCCTGAATAAAGAGTTAATTTCCCAAACACATTACGATTAACACAGGCTGCCAACATTAGTTTCCGATCCGTCTTTCACAGTGTTCGGGCCCGGAATGTGCCCGGTCCGGTTAGAGCCCGGCTCGAGATTCGGACCGGTCCGGTTTGAGCCGGGCACATAATTCAGATCCATCCGGGCCGGGCCGAGCCCTCTTCGGGCCTGGATTTGCAGGACTCTGGTCTACACTCATCACAGGCTGTAGTTGAAAGTTCTGGCTGAGGTGGCGGAAGAGAACAGACTACACTTGTTTGGTGGCGGTATTCTTTTTGCTAAATGAACCAAAAACGGCAATTGAAGTACGTCATCTTGCAACTAAAATTTTGTGTTCTCTCTCTCTCTCTCACACACACACACACACACACACACAAACTTATATAGAAACACACTTTTACCATTTTACCAATCGCTCGCTTACAGCAGTCATGTTGTAAAATCCACTTCTTCGTTTGGAAGCCGGGCGAAGGACAAAGAAAGCGAAGATATTGTCGACGAATCCTTCAAATTGTTTGCTTTCAGCAAATTTATGGTACTTACAATAGCACTGGAGGTGAAGAGGTCTTACAGGGTGGCCTTCCTTTTGTTACGCGAAAATATTTGATCTGACCAGAGTGAGAAAGTGCCCTCTGCTTCCATGTTGAGAGGAGGGGAATACCTCCCTTTCCTAGTTAATAATATCCATTAGGACCTGAATTATCTTCAAAAATGGTTTCTTACAGGCGCATAAAACCTTTCGAATTTGATAAATGTAAAGAACATTTCGTATAATATTCATGGAACTCTGTTGAAAGCAGAAAATATCATGAGACTGATCAAAATTCGAACATTGAAGAACATAATTAACAGAAAAGAAATAGGATACCCAAACCATATTTTTAAACCTGCTATAAAATGTATATCCTGTATTTTTACTAATTCCTTACTCCCATGAAAGTAACCTGGCGAGGATATTCTCTCCAAATTTTTCAGACTGAAATCCTTTTATCCCATACGATTTTGCCCCCTGACACAATACGGAAAAACAAATGCTGTTAAAATCCATTCGCATAAACCTTCCGGGGCCTTCAAGCCGATGGTCTATCGCCGCAGACCGCTCGACTTAGTATGAAAATGTGCGTTGTATGATTACGAATAGATCACGAAAAGATAAGAAACTAATCCAAAATGGCCACCCAAAAATCATTTTATTTAGACCACTAGCTAATCTGGCTGTCATGAGTTTCTTACACAAACGGGGCAACCACCATATAGGGGCACACACCCCGCGGGTATGGGAACAGATTTGTACCATGGAGGTGTAGACTGGCCCCAAGTATTCTTTCCTCTGATGTGTCGTTCAGCTCCCATTGCTATGGCACTTTAAGTAGAGCTTTCTGTGCAGTAACCTATAAAATTTCAATCAAATACTTTCCATTACTCAATAAAATTATTTGGTTGCAAGCTTTTTTAAAAAAAAAATAATTGCAACAAATCTAAACATGCTAAAATGGAAAGTAGTCTTTGGATTGGTATGGGTTAACACTGTGAAACCTAAAGGCTGGAATATATTAAATCAAAGTGTACACACATCTCTCTCTCTCTCTTTATATATATATATATATATATATATATATATATATATATATATATATAGACAAACAAGACGAGACGGGACAGAACCTCTCGAGACGGGACGAGCACATTTTTTCGAGACGAGACATGCTTTGCACGGGACGAGACGAGACTTCAAGCTGTCTCGTCTCGTCTCGTCTCGTCTTGTGGCAACACTAATAATGAATAGGTGGCTACTTATGAAGGTTTGTCTTCTAAGTCGGATAATCCAATGGAAATATGTCATCCATCTTCCATCAGTTCCTTACGGCCTGTGATCGTCTCATCACTACTTCATTTTGTCTGCAGTTGATATCGATTTCAAGCTGATTATACCTTTCATAAGTAGCTACCTACGATGTTCTCACTAGCGTACATTAGTTTTTTCTAACCTGAATTCTTTTCAAAAAGATACAGTTGTCAACGAATTTATAACAATGTGTATTTCATTATGTCTTACAAATACAAACTTATGAAAACATAGACTTCACCGTTGTATTTCTAGTAGACCTAAACTTCTAGCCCAGTTTGATGTATTACATGACCCCCTTCCTATTTTTTTTAAAAAAAAGTCGAGCGAGATACAAGATGGTCGACTTCAAGATCACGACCATGGTAAGCACACCCTCAAATAGATGTCTACTTCCTCCCGGTGTCGATTAATGTGTTTTTGTTTTTCATCCCTTTACCCGTTTTACAAATAAAATGAAATTTCAAACTTGAAACACATTGTTATGGCTTATTCTGATAAATCCAGTTTTTGGCCACTGCGGCCGTCTTTATGGACGGAAGCATTACGCTCGTTTCTTGATATTCCACACTTCTCTGCCAAGTTCGATCAAGAAACAAGATTTCGACATCGATAGGTTTACTTGTGAAGGAAGGAAACTATGAAATGCTGATACTGAACCTTCTTGAAAAATTGCGAGGTACAAGAGTGAAATATGTATTTTAAAATTTATTCACTGTCTACATTTCCTTTTGAGTTATTTCTCTGAAAAATTAGCTGCTAAAGCAATGAGCAAAGTGAGCGTTTTCATCAGAACATTTTGCAGATGAAAAAATGTTAGAAAGGGAAATAGGTATAACCACTAGACCAGCAGGGAGAGCGCAATATATATATATATCTATATCTATCTATCTATCTATATATGTGTGTGTGTATGTATAGGCTCTACAGACCTTGGTGCAAGTTAGTTGTAAACCTGGGGCCCCGTAAAATGTTCCCAATGGGATCCCGCATTACCTAAGGCCGGCCCTGCCTTTAACCTGCACAGCATAATCGTAGGACGTAAACTCACATATTTCATTTTTCATTTCATTTCCTATCAAGATCCTGAAAGTTATACATTTTGTCATATGTGTTGTACGGGTTGCCTAAATTCAAACTGAGAGACAAGGAGAATAAACCAAGAGATAGATGCAAATCCATGTTTGTTTTGTTGTTGAATTTCGCTTACATCTAATTCTCGTTTCGAAAACACTTTTTTCTGAGATTCCGATGTATTATCAGAACATAACATAGATTCAGTTTGGCCATGAGATTAACTTTATTTATAATGTTAATAGAAGTTAATTAATTACGGAATGTATTCTTTCTATAGTGTTATATCCTAGGATTTAGGAATTAGATTGCTGGGCTTTCGGCGTCTATGGCCATGTTAACCCGTAATGTATAAGGGATGAGGTCCATCAGCGATCATACTATGATAAGAAAGGGAAAGAAGGAAGTGAACTGAGACCTATATGTTAGGTACCATCCCGGCACTTATCTGGAGTGTTTGAAGAAAACCTCCTCAAGATGGCTGGCCTGAAACAGCTTGTACAATTTTCCGACCAAGTATCCTCACCAGGAATCGAACCCGGGACAGTTCTTACCAAAGATGAGAGCGTTAACTACTACGCTACGCGCGGACCTCAATAGCTATTTTTATATATTTTTAAGACCTCAATAGCTATTTTGTATTTATATGGATAGACTTGTTTCGCCTAACCTCGTACGTAAAATTATCTTCAGTTCCAAAGAACGTTACTAATGCATATTAGATTATGCATAAATTTCTAAATGATAATTTTGTTAGATCAGTTATTGCTAACTATATTGAACTTTCACTAAAACTTTGTCGTCGTTGGAAAATACTCTACTACCGCTACAAACAATTCGTTCTAACTAGAGAAACCACTGCGTCCACCGATTTTCCCTTTCCTTTCCTATCAAAAGATCGATTGTATCCTTGCTTATTCAACTTCTCGTAGTTTTTCTACAAAATTCGGTAATTAAATTTTTCTGTCGTGTTATAATTAGGAAAGAAAGGTGAAATGGAACTGTTAATTGTTCATTAAAGTTGAAATGTTCAAATAGACTATTTCCCAAGCAGAAAAACCGTGGAAATATTTTTTCTTTTAAAAAGTTTCCTCCAAACCCTTGAATCAATAATTCCATATGAAAAACGCAGAAGGACCAACGTAAAATATAGCCCACAGTAACACATAGGGCATTTGCTAGTTAAAATATATAAACATAAAAATTAGAAAATGTTAACTATGCATCTGATCGATAAACAGACTCGAATAGCAGATATTCCCTTTCGCATGCTTTAATACGTGTAAAATTATACAAAAGGGGATGATTATACTATTCATAAAACCAGATGAGAATGCTCGAAGAGCATTGCCAGAACAGACTTAAAAATAATTATTTATTCTTCTTTTTAAGTTCATTCTGGAATAATTATTGAATCAATAACTAATGAGGCAATAATTATTGGGACAAAAGCTAATGATGCAATAATTATTGGGACAATAACTAATGACGCAATAATGATTGGGACAATAACTAATGACACAATAATTATTGAATCAATAACTAATGACACAATAATTATTGGGACAATAACTAATGACACAACAATTATTGGGACAATAACTAATGACACAACAATTATTGGGACAATAACTAATGACACAATAATTATTGGGACAATAACTAATGACACAGTAATTATTGGGACAATAACTAATGACAATAATTATTGGGACAATAACTAATGACACAGTAATTATTGGGACAATAACTAATGACACAATAATTATTGGGACAATAACTAATGACACAATAATTATTGGGACAATAACTGGTATTGGTATTGAATCAATATTAGTATTCATCAACACCAATATAATCTCTCTATGATATACGATTCCGAGAAATTGCTCCTTAAATCTCGAGAAATCGGAACATGTTTGGCCAATATCTCGGGAACTGTAAAAGTGACGCGAAAAATTCCATCACTTCTTTCAGATAGTTTTTGATGCTGCATCGAATGCAAGGCTCAAAATTGAAAAATTCGCAAATAACAAAGAGACACACACAGAGACATATAGAATTCAGTAACGAACATTTTAAGTTAGTTGAGTATCAACCAACTTGTATAGTAACTGAGGCGTATAGATAGTTTTCTTCAAGGGAGATGTGTGTTACAGAATTTTCATTCCCTACTTAAATAGTCACAAGTGTCCTCGGTGCGTCAATTTTTAATAGGGATGGCCACAAAGATTCGGTTCCGGCGGAACCGGTTCCGCGAGGAACTGGTTCTCGGAGAACCGGTTCAAGAACCGGTTCCGGACCTGGATCTAAAATCCGGTTCCAGAACCGGATCTTAGAAGCCTGTTTTAGACCTGGATCCGAAAACCCGGTTCCAGAACCGGATCTTAGGAAACGGTTCCAGAACTGGATCTTGGGAACCGGTTCCAGACCTGGATCCGAAGAACCTGTTCCAGACCTGGATCCGAAAAAACAGTTCCGGAACCGGATCTTCTAGAACCGGATCCGTTCAGACCCGAAAACCGGTTCGACGAGGAACCGGTTCTGGCCATCCCTAATTTTTAATATCTCTCCTTTCCTATCAACTGTTACTGAAATGAAATTTTTCAGTTGAACGTATCACGATTATGTCCTTCAGGCTGAGAGAGAGGACAATTAAAGAAAATGAATAATGAGAAAGTGGTATTAAACGGGAGTATTCTGAGAAAACCCATGAAGACAACGTTGCTCACTACAAACTTACTTTGCCAGGGATCGAAGCAGTCAACTGTTTCTGGAAACTTGAAACGCCACAACCCTTTCTAAATATGTAACTGATGTTCCTTACTAAAAATGTAATTTTGCTACCCCAATACGTTTATTGAATTGGACTGAAATAACTTTTCTTCTTCTTCTTTTCTTTGCAGATGAATACATTAAGTGCAACGTGACCACAGACAGACCATGTCAATGTTGGTAAGAAAGGGGACCATGCTTCATCGGACCTCCTCACGGAGGTCCACTGGAAGAAGAGCATCCAGAAGCTCAACTTCCTCTCAGAAGGGCCCTGGACCACCGCGAGAACCCAAAGCAGGAACATCAACAACAGGTGATGCATCAACCGCGGGGCCTAGCACCAGTGGCATCCATGGCCGAAGTCCTCGAGGAAGCATGGCGGAGACTACTTCAATACATAGCAGAGGAAGTTTGGCTGATACTCCGCAACCAGGTGAGTAGTTCAAATTCAAATATAATTCAAACAATTATTTTCGAACAATAGTATTTTTCCTCCATTTAAGCCACTTATTATTTCAGAATTTACATAACTACTCAAGACTTCATCTTTGCTACTTAGGGTTCCATGTCAGAAGGGCCTGGACAGAAAGGCCCGCGTCAAGATGGACCCAGTCAAAAGGGTCCCGAGTCAAAAGGACCCGAGTCAAAAGAGCCCCGCGACAAAAGGGGACGGGTAGAAACGGCTCCACGGCCAGAAAGCCCGAAATCAAAGGAAGAGTGAAAATCAAGCATGCACGAGAGGATAATGTCCCGTTAATAAGATAAAGTGTTTATCCAACAAAAGGAAGAATATCAGTGGTTACTAGTAACAAATAGGAAACTTGAATGGAGATCTTAATTTTGTTTGGTTGTTGTTTGTTCTGCAACAATCGCGATTGCTTAAGTCGGCTTTCCATGAAAGTTTGCTTGCAACTTCGTCTCTCTGAGTTGTCTCCCAAAAAAGCCTTATAATTTTGTTCGTATTTCACATGAAAATGTTTCATTAATAACCGTAGCACAACATTGTTTACTTTAAGGACTTGCAGTGAGAAAGTTTATGCGATGAACCGTACCTATTATTTATAAACGTTTCCAAGATGAATGCTCCATGATGACTGAAAATATTTTAGCCGTTTACAATGTCCCCGTCAACCTCAACAATCACGCTTGCCCAGAACTGATTAAAAGAAAAGAAAGAAAAATTAGAAAAAATATTTTCAGTGACAGTTAACATCAGTAGTGAATACGGCTCTTGGGAAAACATCTGAAAAATGTAAAAATGCACTTTTGGAAAGGTAGAATCAAGTGTTTCATAAGATCCTAACTAATTACTGTAAGCAAAATGCTTTGCATAATTAGTTCAATTCAGAAATAAAAGACTATAGGGGAAATAATCAGTCTGATCATAACTTTAATTTGAAAACCATCAAGTTTCTCTGCTGAACCCGTATTTATGGCCCATGTTAAATCAAAGCACTTAATCCATACTACGAGTTGTATCCACCCTTGCTTCTTCTTATATAAAATCCACCTGAACAACACTGTACTCAGAGAGGTCAAGTGATCAGTACTTTGTCAAGCTCCACTGTATATTTCAAGATTTAAAATACATTTATTCTTCTGTTTTGAGGACTACGAACGAGTGACGGTGATTTCATTTTTCAAAGTTGGCATCTCTATTTACAGCTAATATTGGCATTGAAAATAAGTAAGTGGCATGAAGTTGAAGTAAGGTTAACAGACAATTGGAGGTACCACTTCTCTACTACTGCACACTGGGCCTTCTTCTACCTTCTTTTTGGTAAATATTAATACAAAAGCAAGTGTGTTTCGTTTCACAGTGTAAAACTATAGTAGACTTCCAAACTATGGGAATTCAACACTCAAGCACATCTATAACTACAGGTTGCAATAAAGGAATAACAACAAAGATAGAAGCTGTTGCTCGGGCATTGAAATCACACTAGAAAGCCATTGCATGATACAGCTAACTGTTTTTGTTCCATGGTGATAAAGGGTGAAACCGCAATTGGTTAATTTGAACAATTTCCAGTTTGAGTAGAGAGTTAAGAGAAGAGACAAAACCTCATCTCCCTTGAGAAGTTGAATCTATTACAGAAAACCGCATCTCTCTCTCTTTACGATATCCCTTACAGTTTTTGCTCTATACAAACCAGTATTGAAACCAGAAATACGAGTTAATTTCCACCACTCTGGTTTCGGTAGAGTATTGTAAATTGTAACGATATGTTCCCTTGAGAATCTGAATTGATTGCAAGAAACCTCTTGTCACTATCTGTTCCATCCTTATTCTATGGTAATAAAGGTTCAAACAGGAAATGATTAATTTGAACCACTTCCGGTTTTATAGGTAGAGGATTAACAGAGAAAACGTCTATTCTTGGGAACCCGAATCGATTGCTAAAAATCACATCTCAATATTTATAATTTCTACTATATGGAAATCAGTTTTGAAACCAGAAGTATTAGTGAAATTCCGGTTTGCGTAGAGTGTTGCGAGCGATCACGATATGTTTCCTTGAAAGGCTGTATCGATTGTAAAACACTATTTGTCGAAACTAATTCCCGTTTCTGTTCAGTAGGTATCAATGTTGAAACCGGAAATGGTTTATTTCTACCATTTCTGACTTCAATAGAGCATTAACGCAAGAGATAGAACTTATCCTTCGGATACTGAGTCGAGTGCAAAAATCTGCTTCCCGATATCCTTACCGTTTTTGCTTTATTAAAATTAATATTCAAACCAGAGATCAAATTTCAATCACTTTAGGTTTTCGTAGAGTGTTGTGGGAAGTAACGGTATTTTCTCTTGAGACTGTGATACAATTGCAAGGAACCGCTTGTCTCTATCAATTACCCTTTCTGTTCTATGAAGATCATCATTGAAACCGGAAATCGTTGGTTTTTAAAATGTCCGGTATCAATATAGGGTTAACGGAACAGATGAAACCTGTTGTTGGGATGGTGAATCTATATCATAAAACCATTCCTCGATATCTTTTACTATTCTTTATTTATGAGAATCAGCGTTGAAACCGGAAATGGTTGATTTCTACTATTTCTGGCATGAGTGGAGGGTTAACGGAGAAGATCGAATCTATTCTTAGGGCGCTCAATGGATTTTAAAGAACACTGGCTTTTCGATATGTTTTGCCGTTATTGCTCTGTTGAAATCAGTATTGAAACCTAAAGAAGTAATAAATTTCAACAACTTCTGGTTTTGGTACAATGTTGTAGATTGAGACGGTATGTTCTCTTGAGACACTGAATTGATTTCCAAAAACAGCTTGTTCCTATCTATTAATGTTTTTGCTATATATTGTTAAGCCGGAAACAGTTAAGTTAGGCCACTTACGGTTCGAAAGGAGTGTTAGCGGAGGAAATGGAACCTGTTCTTGGGACGCTGAATAGATTAAAAACAAAACTTCTCTATACGTCTTACCGTTTTCTACCGACACTAACGCCTAGCATAGTTTGGAAATCTAACAATAATGTCTTGTACCAATTACAGCCAATAAACATTTAATTGGTCGCTGATTTGTGAAATTTCTTATGCACACATATCGTCTGAAAATCATTTATATGAATATGCACAACCGGGATCTTTAGATCACTATTTACATACTCATCTTTACCGTGACAAAATAACTGCATAATATCTAAAGACTACAAATTTAGCACGTAACTTTTGTTTGGCTACTGACAATAAAAGACAAAGTGACAAAGAATAGTCATATGGATGACTTACGATATTCAATGAGCAAAATACATGTTCGTGCTGAGAAGGGAACAGGTAGGCAATTTGAGATAGAAGGTATATTTTGTGGTATAATTGCTGTAGATCACAATCGTCGAATAAAGTCTGCACGGTCTGCTCAAAATCAGCCCGAGAACCTCAAAATTAGTTTCTGATTGTTTGGTGTTCACCCTATTTAATTTCTTTAGACAAACTGAAACAGAAATTTGGAACATTATTGTTTAAAAAAAACTGCTAGACATGAGTGAACACTTTTACCATAATCATAAGCCTTGCCGATGTAGTGATTCCCAAACGCTATTTGTTTACAGTCCATTCATTGTGACAGTTTTATATCCAGATTGCTGAACCACATCCAGGACAAATCTACAAAAACTCTAACATACAAAGGTAACCAAGAAAGTTCTGTCGCTTTCCCCCCACCATTTTCAAACATCGCTATGTCATCTAAGACGTACCTGCAAGATCAAAAATGTCACAATCAACTTCGACGATCCTGTGCTAACGTTCTGATAGGCCATGGATTCCATCGCCGTAGAACTTGGTGGGCCGTGAAGCGAAGAAGGTATCAAGTGCATTTTGCACCTCTACTACGGACTTGAACTGTCGTCCTTTAAGGTGGTTGTCCAAGGAATGGGACAGGTGATAATCGGACGGTGCAATGTCCGATGAGTATGGCGGACGCAATAGTGTTTCCCATCCAAGGCATAGAATGATGTAGTCGTTCATCCTAGCCACGTGGAGCTTAACGTCGTCCTGTAACAGATCCCTTTGGGATTCAGAAGTGCTGGCTCCAGGAATTTCAGTTTTCCTTGAACACCGCTGAACTGCTGACAGTACACAGTTGCATTGATGTTCTGACCAGCTGGTAGCAGTTCCCGATGCACGATGCTGCGAGCAGTCTACCAAACACTCCGGAGGATCTTCTGATGCAGTGCTGGTTTCGACTGTTTTGAAACCGGTTCATGGGAAACTAATCAATGATGACGGTAGCTTCGTACAGAACTCACTTCTCATCATATTGCAATACCATGTCCAGAAATGGCTCCTTCCTCAGATTGGACAGCAAAGAAACACAGGTGTCTGGTCGCATTGCCTTCTGGCCCGGAGTCAAACCATGTGGGACCCATCGACCTAACTTCTACTATTTCTCAAATTGATTGAGATGCTGCCGAATGGTGTTTTCACTCACACTGAATTGTAGTCCCAGTTCCTCACATGTCTGACCACTGTTCGCCTCAATTGATGCCTAAAGATCTTCATGTTTACAAGTGTTGTTCTTCCGGCACATGATGCGTCTTCGATTGTTTGGTCACCGTCTTATGTTTGCTAAACCATCGCTGCACTGTCCGCGTACTCACGACACCCACATCAAAGGACTGGCATATTTTCCGACCTGCTGCAGTGACGTTTGGCCCCAGTTTGAACTCGTTCAACACACACGCCCTTATGACACTCAGTGGAGGTCCCATGTTCACTCTGTCCGTACGCAAGTTTATGTTGTAACTGAACTGCCACAACGAGGTGTCATGTTGGATATGCCTATACAAACAACTAACCTTCGCCCTATCTCCATTATCATTCAACTCACAGTGTGAGGGCCAATTGAACACATACCTCCAAAAAACGACAGAACTTTCTTGATTACTTTTATAATTACCATTTACCGGTGTATTCGTTAGCTGGGGAAAAGTTTAAGGACTATTGGGCTAATATGTGGATTATTTCTCTTGCGGGACCACATTAAGATTTATTTATAACAAAAGAACCACTTGGACATCGTCTTAACAGCATTAGCTCACGGTAAACATCAGCCATATTTCGAATAAAGGTTACAAATTCTTTTCTTTTTTTGGAATCCTCCTCAGATAATCAGTATCAAAGTGACATACGCCATATAATTACGTTTGCTATTAATAATTTCCTGGTATCTCAGCCACAAAAATTATTTCAGGAAGGTATACAATGGTTGGCATAACATTAATGGATAGCGAAAAGGACTCTTTCTGTTCTTAGTTCCCCAGTAGGATGTCATTTCATTTACATTTATCGTTAAATTCGATGTCTCACAGAATCTGCGCTAAAAACAAAAAGTGTGTTAATTTCTATACAAATTTATTCACATATCAAGATCTCATTTTTCGCTCGATAGTAGACGTAACTAATGAAAATATCAGAAACGTGTACAAGGCATTTGGTTAGCGTTATTGCTTTGGAATTCAGCAATCCTTACTGAAGTTTTTCCAGTGTTTATTTATCTCCACCAGTCGAAAGCGAGGATGCCCTTGGGCCCATTTCTTTCCTATGTATATTTGCTTTGTATATTGTCTGTGGAACTCTAAAATAAATAAACAACCTTCGGGTTCTGGGTCATGAAATCATTGAAGCGTGTGCGGAATCTCTGGCACTCTGAAATCTTTTTCCCTTCGAACTCTATTTGAAACGAATCGTTCTATTGTAGGGAGTGTTTAAATTGTTTATCACGATCGAAAATGATAGATGTATTCATTTCACTACAGTTATTAAACAACATTTTTAGGATTAACCGAAATAAGATTTCCCAAAGTTAGCACTAAATTAATGTTTTCTCTTTTTGTTTTAATGAGTGTGTCTGAGCCAATAGTTCACCCTATACTGTTAGTTATGAGTCCATACAACCAAATTAATATATATAGGGTGTTTCAAAACAACATCGACAACGTTTCGGAGGTGATTCCTGACACCAAGATAATACAAAAAGGATAGAAAAACCAGGTTGCGCAAACGCTTCCTAAAATGACAATATTTAATATGGCTGTATATATATATATATATATATATATATATATATATATATATATATATACCGGGTGTCTCAAAAGTCCCTTATCACCCCTACTAAAATCCAAATGGATGTACTTTCAGCGAATTTGATGTAGTAGATGAACTTTAGGGTTAGGGGGACACTTTCTAGCGTAGGTTACGCGGACGGCCGCCATCTTGGTGCCGTCATCTTGAATTTAACTTTTTTTATTACAAGCGCTACATGGGTCATGTGATACATGTCCATAGGCTAGAATTTCACCAGAAAACCGAATCTGAAGTTAAAATGCATTTATCTTTATGTGGTAAACAGTTATCCACAATTGTAGGTGTGACTTTCGAATTACATAATGTGCACAACATGTTGTCCGTACTGGGCAATGCACGTGTTCAGACGCTTCTCCCAATTGCTACGGACACGTATTAAGGTTTCTGGGGATATTTGTTCACAGGCAGCCATGATACGTTGTTCCAGATGGAGAACATAATGAATTTTCACAGCATACTCCATAGCCTTCACATGTCTCCACAGGTAGAAGTCAAAGGGGTTAAGTCTGGCGATCGGGCAAGCCATTCAACTGGTCCACGTCGACCAATCCACGTCCCAGGGAATTGTTCATCCAGGAACTGACGCACCTGGATGCCATAATGGGGAGGTGCACCATCTTGTTGGAAGAACCTGGGGAAGGTACCATCCTCGGACATCAGAGCAGGCATTATGTTTTCCTGCAACAACGCGAGGTGTCGGTCTGCATTTAACGTTCTTGGAATGTAAAACGGACCGACGATCTTTGTTCCCCATATGCCTGTCCATACCATAGTTTTCCCTGCACCGGTCATTTTCGAGGGATCTGTCCAAGCGGGGTTGTCACGGGACCAATAGCGCATGTTTTGCCTATTGACCTCACCATTTACGTCGAAATGGGCTCCATCCGAAAAAAGTATCTGCATAGCGAACTGCAGATTTACCCTCAATTGCTCAATAGCCCACTCGCAAAACTAGACGCGACAATCGGGATCGTCCTCCGACAAATGTTGCTGCAATTGCATCTTATATGGATGCCACTTATACCTTTGGTGCACTGAACTGTGACTCACGGCACACTGCATTGGTAAACGACGTGTGCTTCGCTGCGGTGACTTCGAGAAGGAGGCCAGCACGGCAGTATCTGTTTCTTCGTCCGCGGCTGCCCTTGGCCGTCCACTACGGGGTCTATCCACAACTGTTCCCGTTTCCTCGAATTTGGTCAATAACCGTGCCACTGCAACATGCGATACAGGTGCTCGTTGTGGATGACGCGCATTGAAATCAGCAGCCACTGCGCGGGCACTTCACCTGCCCCATACTTTGATGATCTGGTTGCGTTCGTCCCTCGTTAACGGCATGATTCACAACCTGCAACACAAAAGGAACGCAGTCAAATTCACAACTTCAATTGTGGATAACTGTTTACCACGTAAAGATAAATGCATTTTGACTTCAGATTCGGTTTTCTGGTGAAATCCTAGCCTGTGGTCATGTATCATTTGACCCACGTAGCGTTTGTAATAAAAAATTAAATTCAAGATGGCGGCACCAAGATGGCGGCCGTCCGCGTAACCTACGCCATAAAGTGTCCCCCTAACCCTCAAGTTCACCTACCACATCAAATTCGCTGAAAGTACATCCATTTGGATTTTAATAGGGGTGGTAAGGGACTTTTGAGACACACATGTATATGTTACTATGTGAATGAAGTTATTGTTTGAAATGAGGGCTGGTCATCGACGTGTTAGCGTAAAAGACAGTAACTCCATTTACTTATGTTGTGGGTCAAGGTAAATGGTAACGTTACATTTTCATTTAACATTGGGCACATAAAGACTGTACAGCCCAAATGGTTCGTCCGATTTAAAAAATTCCTTTACTTTAGATTGAAAACATATTTGGAAATGGATTTTCCTCTTACATTTTGTTGGAACTCTGATAACAACAGAGTTACCCTATGTTAGGGGACTTTTGAGACACCCTGTGTATATATATATAGGGTGTTAATGAACTATACCGACAAACTGTAAAAGCTGATTCCTCGCGTCAAAATAAGGGGAAAAGTTCATATGAACTTATAGCGAAAAATGCATAGTTTCAGAGCTAGGGCTGTCCAAATTCGCGAAGAAAACTAAACTTCAATAGGCCCTATTTCAAATTCCAGGAACTGCGGTGGTGGTTCTTATCAGCGTAAAGTGCATATTTCATCAATTGTCAATAGGTATGGAGGGTATTCCCTACAGGGTGTAATTCTCAGATATGTTTTCAATAGAGTTTTCAGATATACCCTGACTTCAAGAAGGGTCCAAAGTAGGCAGGAGGTAAACCTTGACAAAAATGGACATTCAATGCTTCGGAGGGAAGGTGGAAGTGTTAGAAACCGGCAGCTTCATGTTTCATTGTGTTCGGAATAACGTTTGGGGAAATGTATTTCGTCACGGTATATTTCACATTTTCCTCACTTATAAACGTGAAAGAAAACATCGCACCATGCGTTTTCTCCAGTACGAGAAACCGTGCTGCTGACGATTCTTAACACTTCTGGTATCGTGCCAAAGGATTCCGTGTTCATTGCTATCAAGGCTCATCGTTTGCCTACTTTGGACCAATCATAATGTCAGAGCATATCTCAAAATTCGGTTGATGGCATGTCTGGGAATTCCACCCTGCAGGGAATAATCTGTACACCCATTGAACATTAATAAAATATGCGTTTTTGGATTGACTTCCTTTACGCTGATAAAGACTAGCGTCCACAGTCTCTCGTATTCGAAATAGGGCCTGTTGAAATTTGGCTTCTTCCGATTTTGAACAGCCCTACCTCTGAAACTATGCACTTTTCGCCATAGGTCATTATGAACTTTTTCTCTTACTTTGATGTGAGGAATCACCTTTTAAAGTTTGTCGGTATAGTTCATTAACATCCGTTATATAGTATTGTGCGTATGTGTAACTAATAGTACAGTAATACATTAATTATATCGGTGAAGAATCTTATCTCCCTCCTAGCAAAACCTGAAATGACGCTCTTGACTAGGCATCTTAAGACAATTAAAGAAAACCAGAATTTCAAAGTTGTTTAATTAAAGATATTTAATACTGTGCCATTTTTGTTTTTAGCCTATCGATTTATATGAAGATGTATGATTGTTCAATGGCGTCTCTATCATGTAAAATTTGGGGGGGGGGTGGCATCAAAGAAAGTGACTTAAATGGTACTACTTAGCCCATCCTGTTTATTAACTTCGATTCCATTTGTTACCTTTCTGCTTACCTTCACGGACCCCCTAAGGTATATCAAGAACTCGATTACAATCGTTTCACAGCCTGAATATTATATTCCAAATAAATATAATTATTATTATTTATATGATATACTGTCGTTCGTAAATAAATTAAATTAGAATAAAATATTGAGTATTTTATACTTCAAAATATTGGCGGGACGCGTGCTTGTCTTTTCTTCGAAATGAACAGGATTTTTTTTTATTTTAGTGATATTTTTGAAATATATTTAAATGTCTGTTGTTTTATGAAAATTAAGTTTTCTGATGTATAATTGTAATACGTATTTATAAAACAATTTTAACTTAAATAATATTAAATAAGCTCTCTCGTGGCTAAGCGGTTGGAATAAGTGCCTTTGGCATGGGAAACCCGGATTTGATTCCCAGCGGGAGCTCATGTGATTCGGATTTCACCTTAAGCTGTAGGTTGACGTCTCATTTAAGCTTCGCTACTTAAGGGATGCTAAACTCAAAATCAAATCAAGTACAGTAAAACCTGTATTTAGCGAAATCGAACATTACTCACAAAACTTTCCGTTAAACATAGGTTTCCAGTTAACGAAGGTAGATCTATTTAAAAAATGCATGCATATAATATACATGCTGAAATAAAATTAATTATATACAGTACCTTAGTCAATTTACAGTTTCTATACGAATGAACACACGCAAACTTACAGAAAAAGTATCGTATACGCGTGGCGTAAGCTCTAAACTGCGATAAATAAAGCCATGTGAAACTAAATCTCGCTGATTTGCTGTTGTCCTACTGACGCTTGTACTCCTCCGCAAAATAGTTCATGTGATTGCATTATTACTTTTACTATGAAGCTTCATATAAAACTGCTATATTATTATAAATTACAAAAATATAATACAGATTATCTAATAATACTGCAATCGAGCGTGGCTAATGAGACAATAGAAATAAACTCTAAGCATGCCCAGTAATTATGGCGCCAACTCAACTGTGGACGGGTGTTCTGCTTTTAAAGTCTGAAAGATGACTGGCATGAATCCCGGTTCAGCGAGGGTTGTGGTGAAACACCAACAAGGCAAACCTTTACTCACTACTGTAAACAACAATTGTTTACGAGCGAAATTCAAATACTTTTTTCTTAATCTTTCGAGTTTCTTTTCTGCTGCTGCTGTAAGTATCTGGACAACACGAGACAGTATTGTCAAAATGCACGTGCACAATTTGCTCCTCCCCGTGGGATGTGGGAGTGATACATTACTAGCCAATCGTATTTGTGACAAGCGGAAGGATACAAATATTTTGTTTACCAGAGTTTAGAGCTTACGCTGAACAATGTTTAGAAGAATTTTCTGTACACATTACTGCATTACTTTTCGACATTCCACAAACACTTTATCCTGAAAGAAAAAACATATCAAGCATATCAGTGACATTTCGACATAAGGCAAATTTTTACAGTTCCTTTAAACTTTTAACTACGTTTTGATAAGTCTTTAGCCTATTTCTTCCAACTGAATACCGTATTCCTTCTCTTCTCTTTCCAAAATTTCCGTATAATTGCTAATTAAGGCACCTATAACTACTAAGTCTGTTTCGATTTGAACATCACTGCCTATTTGGCTGACAACGTTAGAAAGTTTATTTCATATTCCGTTCTCCGCATAGTTTTCGTTTACGGCTCTACTCCTTAAAATTCAAGAGACTGAGAAATGTTTCTGTTTAAGACAAGTTTCCGTTTCATAAAGAATCCATTGAAGGCAGATTTTACTGTAATATGAAATTTACGTGTAATACAAATGTATTTTGACAAACGAAAGAAATTTAACTATTCCTGAAAAAGAAATTAGCAAAATCGAGTCATTAAAATTCGTATTCACTTCAAAGAAAACAGAAAATACTTCTCCATATAAATAAATGGAATAAAAGAACTAATATAGCAAAATACTCAACACCCTTAAATTCTATTTTAAGTAATTACTTTACTTAGAGAATTTCAGAGGGGAAAAAGTCGAATTTAGTCGGGATTTTTCATTTCCTGCTGTTTGCTTAATTTACCATGTCTCCCTTCAGCCGAACAGTATGTTGTTATCATTAATCGTACATGAGATATGTGAGAAGTGTTCCAAAACTCGTATTTACACACAGGTCACAAGAGGCCAGGGTCAAGGGCGGCAAATTTCAAGGGGCACCATATTAAAAATCGAGATTGAAGTACGGTATATGGGAGAGAAAAAGGCTCACCACATTAGACTGTGTTGTATTTTCTGTAGTTATACTAGTGGGTCTATTTAATAGTTTTAATGATGTTTTTTCTTTTATTTTATATCCTACAGAAACACTGTAGTGTTTGGGATTTTGTCATTTTTTGTTGTTGTTTTTGGTTACTCATAACTGACTATAAACAAATAAAGGGAAACTCAGTCTTCTTGGCTTTAGAGGTGTAAAATAACTAAATATGGGGCTGAGTTTTTCACTTTTGTTTTCAAAGTATAAGTAAATAATTACAACTCATGCATTTCATTTGATAAATATCTTATCAATGTACAATCCTGTGAGAATTTATCGGAACAAAGTTATTTTTTTATAGTTTTCTTTTTTATATAGTTTTTTTTTATTTTCACAATGGTAGGAAGCAGTGTATTTCACGAAGTTTTTTTTTATCCTCCGGAGTTTTGTTTACATTGTTTGCTCAGTTCTTGATTGTACTTTGAATGAGCATTGTAGTAGATGATTGTGTTTTTCTTCTCTCCCAGTTGTAAGTTGATCAGTGAATACGACTTCCAGGAAACAGTGCGATTATGGCGTTAACGGAAAACTTCCATGACGCAAAAACAATCACTGCAAAATTCTCTGTTGACGTAGCCACAATAAATCGCATAATTAAACAGTACAAACAGACTGAATCCATTTTAACCAATTATAATGGGAGATATTGGATGAAGAAGTCATCGCCTCGTGATGGGCGACTTCTCAGAAAACTGGGCTGAACCAAAACCAACCATAGCATCAGTGGATTTGACACGGGTTGGGGACAAAGGGAGTGAATTTGGATGTGTCCAATGTACACTGCAGGCTTATTGCAGTTGGCAGGAAAGCCAGAATGTCTCAGAAGAAGCATCTGCTCACAGCCAAAATGCGCAACAACATCTCGATTGAGCCCGTTCTATCAAAAGTTGAATATAGGGAATTGGAAAAGGATCGTATTATCTGATGAAACCCACTTTGAAGACCATGGACTAAGGGTTCAGTGTGTACGCCAATCGTCCAACGAATCAATAACATCAACACATTTATAACAAACAGTGAAACATCCTGAGAAGAATGTTTTGGAATTGTCTCACTTATGAAGGACCGGGACTTTTAGTGTCACTTTACGGAAGTATGAACGGGGACTAATAAACATCGACAAGGAAGGACTAATAAACATGTAAGGAAGCTTTTACGTATCGAAACGTGGCATCTTGACTGTCGGGATCGTAGTGAGAGGTCCAACAAACGTGTGGTGGGACAGCTATGCCAAATTTGTTTGAAATGAAACACATGTTTCTGAAGATAGTAAATGGTAACAATAAGGGCGTTAAAGGATTAGATGGTAGAGCAAAGGAATAGCAACTAATTTTGAACAGTCTCACTCTAGTTCGATGTAACTCCAATCTCCTCCCTCTTACTCATAGGTGAAGTCAGGCACTGTCTTCTAAAGTTCCAGAGACTTTCTGGTAGGGGCATCTCGTTGATTTCCATAGTTGAAGACTTGTCCGTCAATCGACCATGGCATCGAATGACGAACCGATGGCTGAACGGCCAAAATGAGTAACGGGTGACAGAAGACCAGATGACCAAGATCGTGCTCTCTCACTTGCTTTTGATCCGACTGTCCTTTTGACGGCATGAGTGAAAGATGGAGGTGACACCCTTGGCTCACATGAACATGGTCAATTACCTAAAAGTGACATTGACAAAGTCCGTGTTTCTACTTGTCGTCGACTCAACTCAAAGCTGTTAAACTTCCTCCTGAGCTGGCTAATTGGCAGGTAAACGCATTAAAAGAAGACTGATTAGAATTAAAGCACCTACTTCTATGTTCATCACTTCCTTGTTGTAACATCGAAAAGCAAGTGAATGAACTAAGCGGACTATGTTTTGTAATAGCATGACTTGAGGGCCAATAAGACGAAACCAATTGAGAAATCAATTGATCTAAACAAAACAAACTAAAAGCGTCGCGTGTGAGACTGTCAAGGGGTAAAGGTGCTAAAGGTTGCTACCACTATTTATTAAAATTTGTTACAAGTACAAAGACTTCCTCATTAACTGCAAAGCAATAAGTGATTATTCTTTGAATGTAAAGTCAGCTAGCGACGTAAAACAGAAGATCAATGTTAACAACCATGAGGCAGCGGACTCTTCAAAGGCTGGTTGGCTTTCCATTGATGCATGATTAAATTTGCACATGAATAAATATGTCCTGGATCGGCCCTTAATTCATATCTAGTAACAGTATACTACAGAAGTTACCAAATTGTGATGGGGTATTCCAGCTAGATTTAGCTTCTTGTCATTCTTCGAAAAAGATAAGATAATTTATGCGTGAAAACAATACGAGTGTGCTGGAGTGGTCAAGTAACTAGCCAGACATTAACCCAATCGAGAATTAGGAGGCTATTTGCAAAAGAAGAATGGAATAACTGAATAGTCCTACAAAGAAAGCCATATTTGTACGTAAACAGCTATGAGCTATGTGATTGAGATTTGTGGCATCTACGTTAAATCATGTAGTTCAACTAATTAAACAGAAAGGAGGACATATTAACTATTAGAGATCATTAATTTCATGTAATAAATGTATCAGATAAATAAGTATAACATTGTATCTGAAAAAAATATACGAATAAAATAAAGAAAATAATCCTTGTTACGATTGAAAAATTGACAAAAATAATCCTTGTTACGATTAATTTGCTCGAGACTTTACAACTACTTGTAATTTCTATTGCAAAATTAGGTTCTTGTACTGATCCTTATTTTAAGTTGATGAAACACGGTAAATTTTAATATAGAGTGGGGGAAAACATACTAAAACATTTCTTCTGTGAGTTCTCTGAAGGACTCCTGTCTCTTCTGATCGATAATAAGCATTCTGTTGTTTCTTTCAGCAAAATTCGATTCATACACTTTTTTTTCTTTTTTTTTTATGAAATGTAGGAACATGTTGAACATTTTCTGAACGTTTCAATGTAACAGTTCAATAGGACATGATGTTTTAGGTCTGACAAGCCATGTAACTAACAATAACAAATCTCTTTTAGGGAAGGCATGGTTTTTTTTTAGAGAGCAGGCTTTTTACACAGTAAAAGTAAATCAAAAGTTTTTTTTTTCAGAATATGAAATCATTAAATAACTCACCACGGAATCTACATAATGTACGTATTATACACTTACATACATACTATTATTTTTGTCATTTTAATAATAATAATAATAATAATAATAATAATAATAATAATAATAATAATAATAATAATCATCATCATCATCATCATCATCAATATTATACTTTAATGTTTTACGAGGACTGATCAAAAAGTAAGATTACAAAGACTGCAGTGTAACGTATATATATGATTATTATAGCCAACAGAAAGTAAATACATTAGGTTATTTTTCGATATTTCTAATTGGTTGAGGACTTATCTCATCGTGGGATGAGTTTCAAGATTCCCTCTTGGTAAACATTTTGTCCTTTCCTGTTTAGCCACGTCATCACTTTTCGGCACTGCAGAATATCGTGCACAATGTGACGAACGCTTCCGAACGACAGTTCTAATTCTGCCATCAGATGCCATAATGTGATCCTCCTGTTGTCCTGAATCATCTCCTTCACGCGTACTGTGTTCAAATCTGTTGATGACGTGGTGGATCAGTCACTGCGCTTCTCGTCGGTGACGTTTTCTCTACCAGCCGCCAAACTTTCGACACCCTTATGCGACATGCCGACGAGACATTATAGTCTCTCCGTAAACATCTACCCACTTTGCCGGTGAATTTCAGCCATGGTTACATGTTTCGTCCACAGAAATCGAATAACTGGGCGAACTTCTTAGCGAGACAAATTTTCCAAACGAGTCGCCATTTTGTTTACCTACAACTAGCGTCGTAGGAGGCAGATTGCTGAAACTCTCCACAGTTGCCAAGTCCATATATTAAAATTACAACACATTCTTCATTCCTCTATAACGGAAGAAACTTCAGAAATATCGGCTTTGTAACCCTAACTTCTAATCCTCCCTCGTATTAATGAAGAATAGATCTTGACAGTGCATGAAATCAGAATCATAGCTGTACGAAATGTACAAGGAAGTCTATTTTTAAAAAAATGGGTTTTTATGGGTATAATTGGTTTTTAAAAATCAAAGTTTAAAATAGATTAAACTCTCACACTGTCATGTAATAGTATAGTAATGAAATTGCAAGTGTGTTTGTCTACTTAAACAAATGAGGATAGAAAGTCGATAATTAATTTGAAATTAAATTAAGTCTTTGAGTTTTACGCCCCACGGTTATGCCATGTGTTCTAAAGGAGACTGTGATGAGAATTGAATGGAATGAAGAAAGTGAGAGGAAGCGGGAGAACACCGAGAAAACCCCACACACAGTGTTCGTCCACCACAAAGTTCACTTGGCGCGAATTGGGATGGAACCAGGGACCCTACACATCACAGGTAATACCACTCTACCAACGTGGTTCCCATGGTTAATTGGACTTGCTTTAATTATTTTAACACCTTAATATGCTTCTTAATGGTTTTGATTCATTTTCAATTATCCGAGTATATATTCTTCATTTGCCGTAAGTATTAAGCAAACAATAAAAAAATACACAAAACCAACTTGTAAAGGTGGCAGGCTTTTTTAAATGTTTCTATTCATATCCCGGTGTTATTTAAATGTTGTTTTAATTGACATGAACACGAAGTTTTTCTTCTACCTTTTCCATATAATTCCAAGCGAATGTTCGTACGTTGAAGCTAGTAAAAACTGAACGTGGGTGGTCTTTGGTTATATTAGCAAATGAAACTGGTTGAAATATGATTATTTGGTTTCGTTCAGTGAGATTAACTGTTTGAAGATATAATGAGAACAAGATTGATTGTATCACGAAATAAATCATATCAATTTGGATGGTGAAAATTGACTCCTATGAGTCAAAAACCTATTTTACCTCCCAACGCAGCAAAAGGCAGAATTATAAAACTTATTTTCTTATTCTCCTTACGGAAGCTTCATTTAAATTTAAAACAAATTTAGTCGGCTGGCTAGAGCATCAGAGAACTAGATAATTAGATAAGTTCTGTAATAACGGATGAAATATATATATATATATATATATATATATATATATATATATATATATATATATATATATATATATATATATATATATATATATATATAGTTAAATGGCGCTGTAACGAACGCTAGAATAATGAAATGTTCATAGTGGCGAAGCTATTTTTAGATATCCTCCATCTTTTCTAAATGTGCTTAAACATTTATTTCAACCAATTTCGAACTTTCGGTATAACGAATGGAAATTTTATTTCCCTGCTTACATTTAAATATTTTTTTTCCAAAATATAAAGATAACCCACAAA
The DNA here is from genome assembly GCF_964235325.1 of Thermobia domestica. Lineage (NCBI taxonomy): Eukaryota > Metazoa > Arthropoda > Insecta > Zygentoma > Lepismatidae > Thermobia > Thermobia domestica. The sequence continues at coordinate 242,311,235 of NC_137456.1, read as the reverse complement.
GTTCTGTCGCTTTTTGTGGGAGTCTGTGTTCAACTGGCCCTCATATCGTGAGTTAAATGCAAATTGAGATAAGGTGAAGATCAATTGTTGGTGTGGGTATATCCAACATACTATCTGGTTATGGTAGTTCAGTTACAGCGTGAACTTACGTAAGGACAGGATGAACATGGAACCTCCACAGAGCGGCATAAGGGCATGTATGCTGTACGAGTTCAACGTGGAGTCAAACGCCGCTGCAGTGGGGCGGAAGTATGCCAGATCTTTGGTGAGTGTTGTGACTACGCAGACAGTGCAGCGACGGTTTAACAAGTTTAAGGACGGTGACGAAACACTCGAAGACGCACCACGTGCCGAAGGACCAACACATGTACAAAATAGAAATCTTCAGGCAGCAATTGAGTCGAACAATGAACAAACATGTGAGGAACTGGGACTAGAATTCAGTGTGAGTGGGGAAACTATTCCGCAACACTTCCATGAACTTGAGAAGCACCACAAGTTGGGTCGATGGGTCTCACATGATTTGAGTCCGGGCCAGAAGGCAACGTGATTAGACACTTATATCTCTTGTTTCGTCTGAGGAAGGAACAACGGTATATTTATTATACTTAGCGGATAAAGAAGGCATTTCTGTATCGAGTGACTATCACCACGATGATTAGTAATCTGCAATTAGTCAGAGTACCACTTTCATAAATATCTAGCTGTCACGGTTTGCGTACGTCCCTTGTTAGATTCTCATCAAATTTAAATCCAGCTCTGTTTATTCCCGTCTCGCCACGCGTTCATTCTCTTGTGTACGTATATCACTGTGTCTTAACTTTATAACGGCAATATACGTAGATAAAAAGAAGAGACAGTAGTTGTCTTCTAAAGAAAAATGCGAAGTACTTCTGGTGGAGAAGGAAGTAAAGCAAGGAGAGGTAGGGAAAAATTGTGTATAGCAAAGTTCATTATAAGAAATTATCGGAAATCTTTAAACTTCGTTATATTGTTATTTTACTATAATAATAATAATAATAATAATAATTATTATTATTATTATTATTATTATTATTATTATTATTATTATTATTATTATTATTATTATTATTATTATTATTATTATTATTATTATTATTATTATTATTATAATATACGTGTGGCCCAAAAGTAGGTATACAGTTCCGTATACAGTCCCGTATCGATCATGACATTTTATATCATTGACTTATTGTTATCCGTACATGTATTGATTTAGTTTCTTCCTTATTTGTTCTTAATTTATTTTCACTTATACCTTAGGCTCGGAACAAATTAAAGCAAATAAATTCATTATATTAATAAATTAAAATATCTTACTTCATCGATGCTGGTCTGTATACCTACTCTTGGGGCAATCTGGCTTCTTAATACCATGAACAGTCACATTTCTCTATAGGAAAGAAATAATAATTTATATCTGCTATATAGTATCTAATGAATCCGTGACTACTTAGTTCTTCCATACATGTTGTCAACATAATCTATCACTAGGTTGGGGAAGAGTTGCATTACGTCAGCATTTATGGGGACATGTCCGCATTTTGAGAATAAAAATTTCCGTCTGCATACGTTTTCCGAAATTTAATGTTCGTCTATATTTTCTAAGCTCAATTGTGTTGTGTGAAACGCAGTTGTCCTGGGCGTCCAATTTGTAAAACGGTCTTCAACACCGTGGGTACTAACTTTTGTAAACAAATTTACAAGTTGGGCGGCAACGTTTTGTGAAACGACCTAACTTTGGGTCCCAGAAATGTAAATTTGTTGGAAGAGTGAGGGAGAGTTGAATCACATGATGATAACACAAACACCACATAACCTTTCTCTTGTCTGATAGATAGCATAAGGAAAAATAAATAAGTACACAACTGATTATTTTTTTCAAATTTTGGCGGGAAAACTGAATTAGAAGAAGGAGGTAACTTTGAATATTGTGCTTAATGTTGACTAAGAACAATTGGCGGGTGGGTGTGTAAAGTGCGTTAAGTCAAAAATCAGTGTTCTACAGAAATCGCATTTGAAAGCTCAGACATAAGTCCAAAATTCGGTCTTGGGATTTCAGACATAAATAAATAAAACAGTCTTATTAATATGAAGAGCTACAATAGCTAATAATTTTCCCAAAACCGGATTTTGGATTTATGTATGAACCCTCAAATGCGACTTCTCCAAAACACTAATTTTTGACTTAATGCACTTTACACGCCCACCCGCCAATTGTAACATATGACCGTATGAATGAATACACATATTCCATTGAATTTGATTGGACATGAATACCTTGAGACGTTCTTCTTAAATTTCAGGAGTATTTGACTCACCCTTAAATTTCGGAATTTTCCAAAAAAATAAACAAAAATTCGTAATTATTCTCTAGGACTCGGATAAATTAGTATGGTTTACCTTGTATCCTTGTGACGATTTTGACCTAATATATCATCCTAACACTTTGAAACTTATAGGAATAACTCATAATCTAAGGTCATTTGTGCAATCGGATTGGCGATCCCTACCTCTTGCTTTCAATGTGACACTTTGAACTTTAAAGATTATAGTATAAGATCATTCGTGGAAATTTATCTTGGTGCAATTTGACTGGTCGTTCACTACCTCTGATTAACTTAAATTTTACATTTGAGAATCAAAATTTAGGATATGAAATCTGATAAGTAATTATTAAAACGTATTGATATACAATAACATTTTTTCATACGTTGTACCTTAGGATTTGTAGCGAACATTTATACATACTCAAGGTCATTGGTGAAACGTTATCATTAGTGAAATCTGATTGGCGGAATCCTGCCTGAAACTCCAAATTTTGAACTTAAAACTGATAGGTAACTATTGTAACTTATTTATATATTCTACATAATAAGTTCACACTTTGAATTTAAGTCACAATTCATAGGTTAGTCTTACAAGGAAACTTGACTTACGGAAGTGTCACTCACCGATTTGAATGAAACTTTGCATACTTGTAGAACATCGAAATATAATCGACACGTATTTTTTTGTTTCGGCAATGGTGAAGATTTAAGGGTAGAAACCACCCTTTGAACGTTAGGGGTGATCTCCAAGCACAGACAGAAAACAGCCTTTTAATATAGAAGAAACCATACTAACAGGGGGTATTTAGGACAACTGATTCAGAATCTCATGTCAAAATTACAAAATTCAAAATGGTGGATCCAATATAGTGATTACAATAGCAAAATGTCTTCTGGTTTGGATTTCTCTGCGCTTAGCCAAGAACAATTATAATTGGCAGGGGTTACTACGAGGAGGTTGCAGACCGATTTGAAATCACTTTCTATTGATTTGAAACCCCTTTATTTTAACGGAATGCTTGGTTAAAGTGAGTCTCTGCACCTCTCCCTATTCAGGGTACTTGTGTATAGTGAGTCCCCTCGCCTCTCATTATGTCAGAACTTCACATATCCTCAATTGTTATAATTATGAATTTATTGAGAAAACGCTTTGCAGTAATGATATTTAATTAAAAAAAGTGGCATAAACATTGGAAAACGCTTCACAGTAATATTTTGTAAAATAAATAAATAAATAATATTGGCATAACGATGCATAAACATTGTTTAGACCAAGCTCACCTTATTACAGCAATAACTGTGACAAATCGCAAAATGCAACACAATCTTCTTTGTATCACGCATATCTAATACAAAGCTTGCAAAGCAATAACTGTTTTTGTATCACGCATATCTAATAAGAATTGCAAATCTGGGAGAAGAAAACTGATTATGAATCAATGATTTGGCTAAATTACATTATTAGGGAGATGTAAATTTATGTTATAGTTGAAGAAGACAATATCAGCAAAATGTCGCAAGAAGTTTTCCTCGGTCTCAAGCCGAACGCATCAAGAGGCTGAATCCTACCAGTTGTTGATGCCAAATGATTTCTATTTTGAGGTAGGGGAGATAGGGGCTGGTTGACGAACTGCTTATAACTCCTTCATTAATTAACATAATGAGCTGTTGCTGCTGTCATAAAAGAGCGACCTATGGATGCAGCTGCCACCTTCATATGGAACTTGTAACTTGTGGATTATGACGTGTATTAGATAAAGTGTGTTTTTGCCAGTCTGAAGTATTTTTTTCAGTTCTCCGCTACATCACAGAATCGTCACTACTTGGAATACAGAGGTAAGTAATATAGCATTAGTTAGATCTGAACTTTGTTTTATGGATATTCAAACAATAAAACAATGTCAAACAATTGCTGAGTAATTACGACTTTGTTGCACAACATGGGCTTGGGGTTAGTTGGCGTATAGCATTTGGGGTTGGTTGGCAAGTGCGCCAAACAACCTCGTGTGAAATTTTATTTCATTTTACATTTATTGTTACATTGTTTGTTTTATTGTTATGTTGTTTACAGTTCTACCAATCTTTTGTTTAAATGTTATAGAGTAGCATGCACGTATTGGATTACTGTCAAAATTTAGAAATCGAGATAAGATTGTATGCCGGACTCTGAATTTTCTAAATAAGTCTAATTATCAGGATCAAGAATATTTTGTATGTGCTCTTTCGTTACAAAAATAGAGGCCTAGCTATTGCTTTTTCTTTCTTTGTGCAAAGTAGGAAATAAACTGCATTTCTCGATAATTTAGCTAAAACATATCTTAGTTTCTCTTAGCTACTTTGTGAACAGCGGGAAATAAACTACGTTTCTTGATAGTTCAGTTATTTTAATTACATTTTGAAATAATATGTATAATTAACCTACACCAAATCATATTAAAACTGATGTGGTTTGATAATCTTGTAGCTTTCAATGTCATGACAACCAAGCTAGAATGAAAGAAAGAAGTTTTCATATTTCATAATGCTGATACTTTTAAATGTTGTGAATAAAAGTCATTTCAAACTTCAAATAGCCTACTTCATTGCAATATATATATAATAGAATTTAGAAAAATAACGTTTATTTCTAATAAATCCAATTTTTGTTTGTGTTTTGCTATATTTAAAAAGTATGCCAACTAGTTCCACAATATCAGCCAACCAGCCCCTTACTAGGGGTCGGTTGACATACTCCGTTTTAAAAGAAAGAAAAACTTATTTCTAGAAAACTGTAAGCAACAAAACAAAAACAAAAATTGAATTTATTAGAAAAATTGGTCTGTCCGTACACATCCATTACATTGCAATGCAGTGCACCATCTGCTCATAAAAAAATAAAGAATGAAAAGTTCACCAACCAGCTCCGGTCTCCCCTACTCTTTTGTTCGCAAATAAGTTGAAAATTTGATTAATTGAGACCACTCTATGAATCCAATAACAAAATGGATGTATTAGACACTGGTAGAAAACCCTCTTGAAACTATGATCTCAGAAGACCTGATGTTAATTTTCCCGAATTTAATGCTTTCATAAGGACATTTTCAAATTAAAAGAAGTTGTTTTGGACTATAAGGCCAAATATTCCATTCTTTTCCTGCAAAATAATTAACAACAGTGATAACAGAACACCATTTGCAGAAATTAAAGACTATATGGTGTAGCTGTGAATCATAGATTTATTTATTGTGCCGCACTTTCTACTGTTTGTGCCTCTGTAAACGCTATAGTGAGAGATGCTCTGCATTTTAATAAAGCATCCCATTAAATTGAGTACAGAAAGGGGCTTCCAATTGGTCTGCAACCTCCTCACAGTAATCTCTGCCATATTGTTCTTGGCTAGCTGCTGAGAATTTCAAAACAGAAGACATTTTGTAATTGAAATTACTATATTGGATCCGCCATTTTGAATTTTGTAATTTTGACGTCAGATTCTGAATCAGCTGTCCTAAATACCCCCTGGCAGTATGATTTCTTCTAAATTAAATGGTTGTTTTTGGTCTATGTTTAGAGACCACCCATAACTTTCAAAGGATGGTTTCCACCCATAAATCTTCACCGTTGCCGAAACAAAAAAAAAAAAAAAAATACGTTTCGATTATTTTTCGATGTTATACAAGTGTGCAAAGTTTCATTCAAATCGGTGAGTGACACTTCTGTAAGTCTCCTTGTTAGTGAAAAGTTATTCTTGAGGCAGTCTGATTTGTTGATCACTTTCAAATCTTTGTTTAAAATTTTTAAAGAATTTTTCAAAATTTTTCAATCAAAATTTGTCATTCTGCATTTCAAAATTTTAGTTTTAAATTTTTTGAAATTTAGGATTGTAGTGTAAAGTGATTGATGAAACTTATTCAGTGCAATCTATTTAGCTGGTAAGGGAAAAGTTGTTGTTGTTGAGTTGAATTTAACGTTCCGTTCAGCAGCGAGGCTATATGAGACGTGGACCTATTGATTAACGTAGAATCCGAACTACATGAGCTCCCGCCGGGAATCGAACCCGGGTTCGAATCGAACGCTATCCGCTTAACCACGAAGGAGCTTAAGGGGAAAGTTATTCATGATTCAATTTGATTAGCTGATCACCTTCAACTCTTTGTTTATTTTAAAAAGTTTCAAAATTCTCGTTTAAATTTTTTCTACCACTCTTTGATCTTTTATTTATTTATTTATTTATTTATTTATTTATTTTTATTTTTTATTTTATTTTTTTTGTTCTAAAAGTTTTAGTTTGAAAATTTTTATTCTGAAAGATTTTTATTTGAAAATTTTTGTTTAAAGTCTAATTTGGGAAATATATATTTAGGTTCTAGAGAACATTTCTCAATTTTTTGATAACTCCAAAATGGAAGGAGTAGACCAATGTGTTCCTCCTTAAAAAAAAAAGTAAAGGAGTGTGTTAATATGCCCATGTCTTATAACAGAGAATGGGCAACTATACTCAGCTAAATAACCATATAACGTGATAAACCATCATCAAAAGGAATAAAATAGGTCAAAACCTTCAAATTTTGAATTTGTGAATCTTTTATCCATAAAAAGGAACAAGTAGGAACAACCAAATTTACACACACACACATATATATATATATATACATATATGGGTCCTAGAGAACACTTACCATTTTTTTTTATAATTCCCAAATTTAAGGAGGGAGCCTAGATTATATATTTTATACCCTCATCAAAGGGGATAAAATAGGTTAAAAATTCTCAAATTTTTAATTTTTGACATTTTTTAACCTTGAATGGGAACAACATGCATTATCAAAACTTACATTGGTATATAAGATAACCACCGTAAACTTACAGTGGCATATAATGGTATATTTATATACTAACACATCAAATTGTTAGTTTTGGCAATTTCCAAATTTTAAGAAGTGGTCCTATGCACTCTTGAAATTTCAGAGGGTGGGTCAAAGTACCCATTTTCAAAATTTAGAGGGGTAGTCGTAGGTATCTCTAGATCATTGACCCTAGGTCAAGGACCCAAGGGCACAAAAGTTTTTCCAAAGTCATGCAAGTACTACTGAAGGACAATTGTTCACCATGTAACGCAAATATTTCCTCGTGGATTTTTTGGGAGCTTTGCTTTGTAGAAAGAAGAATTGAATTACAGCTCTGCATTCCACTTTGTTCAATCTTGCTTTTTCATTCATTCACAACATCTCCAAGGGAAGAGTAATTATTACGCTGTAGTCGGCAGAACACCTCGGCAGACCCAAGAACCAACTCCTATTCGAATCTAGTTTCATAACTCAAGGGTTCCCCTTGCACTACGACGTCTGCAGGTCCTTACCATCGCCATTATCTGGATCAATTTTATGAAGGTTCAATCGTTGTCATTCTCTTCTTCTGAGTTCAATAAAGAAATTAAATTATAATTGATCACGGCGGGGTATAAGAAATTAAAATCGAACTTTAAATTGGAGATACATCTCATATAGACTTTGTGTTGGAAGGAAACAAATTCTAAACACATAAAAACTTAGTCTAAGTCAGTCATTTCAACGGTTATTGTATGACGTAGGAGTACAAGTTTACGTGTAGTCATGGATTAAAACTAGTTTGTCTGCAAATCAATGACAATTGTAAAAGGACACTTTATTTGAGGAAAATACATTGGCAGAGCAAATAGCAACTAAAACTAATAAAATATGCATAAATTGTAGCTGCAAATGGTAAACTGAAATTCACAAAATAAAAACAACAAGGAAAATCAAAATTGACATAGTTCAGATTCAAAAATAATAATTTACTAGAAATGGTAGAACATTAGTCATACTTTGAAATCAAACAAAACTCAAATACTTTTAGAAAGTTTCGCAAGCAGAAGAGGTTATAGGTCAGTAATGGATCGTGTATGTATTTTATGCCAGTCATCATTCCTCTCACGAACTAAACTGGTTCCACTCACAAACACTCAGCCTATGATCAAGTTCAAAGCTAGTAGATGAATAGGTAAAATTATCAGCTGGTCACCAAAAACAACCATGATCATAGGAATAATTATCAAAATCCAGGGTAACTGAAGGTTTCTATTGCCCTGCTCGAACAATGTTCTCTTTACTTCCTATTACTGGGGAATCGACGGCAGTTGTCTCCACGAAGCTTCCAGTGAATGAGTTGCTCTCGTTGCCTAAAAATGTAAGCTTGGACATCTTAGATTCTTGTTGATCTGGCCTCTTGTAATGAAGCTTTTCCACTATCGACCCGGCCGGTGACCTCTTTTTGAATCCGTTTTGTTTGCTGATAGTGGTTAAAAGGTCTCTATATCACCTCTTCTTGGTTCGTGGTTTTCTTGGGTGACAGCTTTCTTAAATTTAACCTGAATGAACCTTAAAAAAAAAAAAAAAAAAAAAAAAAAATCCGAAGTTTGGTAATTGTGAAGTAGAGAAAAATGACACAAGCTCTAAATATATCTGAAATTAAGAGGAAAGAAAGGAATTGCTGCTGTATGTCGATGTTTATTACAATAAACTACAAGTTTGCTATTCTTGTGGTAGGAGCTGAATACAGATTGTTTTGAAATTTGTGATTCTTTTAGGTTAACATCTTTGTTGTTTGCTGGCAGGCTCAGAGCCGGATTTAGTATTTTGGCGCCCCTAGGCCCAATAATTTTTTCCGCCCCCTAGTCTGGTTAAAGTTACTTTCCTAAAAACCTTTATTAAAAATTATATCAGGCCTATATGTTAATTGCTTAAACACCACTCCACGATGCAATTTTATCATTGCAAGTTTTTTGAGGAATTTACTTGGTTCTGGGCTTAACAAAATACCGTTAATGTATTAACAAAAGATTGGTGAATGACTTTGGTTTTGTTCAATTTAGCCATTTGGGCAAATAAATAAAAAAAAAAACTCTGTAGTAAAAAAATAAGTAAATAAGTAAAAAAAACAGCCAGTTCTCCCGTGTTTGAGATCAATGTTGTAACGAAGTTGATGCATAATGTTGAAAATAGTTTAACTTTACCAACAATTATTTGTTCCAATGAACTTCAAAATCAGAATGCTTTATTAGCCTGATTTTTTAAATCAATTCAAAAAATATCTTAAGTTATGGCTATTTATTTTTATTTCTAGATATTTTTTATTTTTTTTCTCTCGGCCGTGCGCCCCCTGGGAGCTTGCGCCCATAGGCCCGGGCCTACCGGGCCTATTGGGCCCCGGGCAGGCTAGCATACTGTGTCATGTTGAATAAACAGACGTCGGTGAAAGATTGGTTCAATCCAATAAATGAATTATGCATCTTAGTCTCGAAAGCAACATCTTCCAATGTGGAAAATTGGAGACATTGGCAAGTAAGTCTGTAATATAATACTATGAATGGAAGAAACAAATATTCGCAGTATATGGGTAGTCATGAATTCAAGATTGGTATCCCTGGAAAATAATAAATCACTCTAGTGATCCTCAACCTTTTCTGACCTGACAACACACGTTAGCAAATCCCCACGGCATCGTGACACGCTTGTTTCATCTTTTATTAATAACATAAATTATATTAGTGTAAGCCTATAAGTTTATATAAAGTAGTGACTCTATGTAACATTGAGCATTGTTGCTGCCACTTGAGGCGTTGATTAGTACAATCTGTCTCAAAACTGATTTTTAAAAAAAAAAATCATTAAATGCTTCATGACTTTTAAATTCTCAAATTTCGCGATGTATCCTATGGGACTGAGCGACACACCGGTTAGGAACCACTTGATTATACTATGAATGGAAGAACCGATTAGAAGATTTAGACGAAATCGATCAACTATCGACCAAATACAGTGTGTCCACAAAAACACTCCTCGATTTTATTTGGTTATATAATGAAAACCATGGGGAACATTGTGTTCCTTTTTGGGGTATATGTATAACAACTCATAAAGTTTCATTGATATATGTTCATTACAGGCACTCAATGTTTGCCTTACCTGTCACATGGTAAACATCTACGTGATAATCGAGCTCATTCCATACTCTGGAAAGCACATCCGGCGCGATTGTGTTTACAGCTTCTGTGATACTGCCCTGCAGAATTTCCGTAGATACAGATAGGAGAGGTACGTACACTATATCTTTGATATACTCCCCACAAGAAAAAAGTCACAAACAGTAAGGTCTGGTGACCTAGGAAACCAGTGCAGAAACACCTGGTCGTTAACACACAAGCACGACCAATCCGTCTGTTTAGTTGTACCTCATTGAGAAAGTTACGGACATTGCGATGTCAATACAGTGGTGTTGTATCTTGCTGAAGAAGGTAGTCACTTACCTCAGTAAGTTGAGGCATCAATAAGTTCCGTAGCATATCCAAGTAACTGTCGCCCGACACAGTTTCATCTTCAAATAAAAAAGGACCATAAATTCTGTTCTGATACGCGTTCGTACAAAACACATTACACTTAAGAGAATCACGCTGTATCTCCAGTGTGGCGTGGGGATTCTCTGATATTCATATCCGCACATTGTCTGCAGAACAGAATCACAGAAGCTATAAACACAATCACGCCGAATATGCTTTCCAAAGTACGGAATGAGCTCGATTATCGCCTAAATATATAGTGTATGACAGGTGGGGTACACATGGAGTTCCTATAATGAACATACATCACATGAAACTTTATGAGTTGTTACACGTCTACCCCAAAAATGAATACGATATTCCCCAAGGCTTTCATTATATATCTAAATAAAATCGAGGAGTGTTTTTGTGGACACACTATTTACCACTGGACAAATACTTGGAAAGAAGTGGGAATACAATACCACGGTATATCAACTATTCATTGATTTTAGAAAAGCTTACGACTCGGTTAGGAGAGAAACATTGTACAACATTCTTACCGAATTTGGAATACCGAAAAGATAATTAGATTGATTAAAATATGTTTAAATGAATCCCAAAGTAAAGTCCGGGCAGGAAAATTTTTGTCCACGAGCTTTCACGTCGAGAATGGCCTGAAACAAGGGCAGGCGTTGTCACCATTATTATTCAATTTTGTCCTGGAATACGCTATAAGGAAAATCGAAGATAGCAACCAGAGCCTAGAATTGAATGGTATTCACCAGGTCATGGTGTATGCTGATGATGTAAATTTAATAGGGGATGATAGGAAAACAATAGAAAGAAATTTAGAGCTCTTATTAAACGCTTGCAGGGACATGGGTTTAGAAGTAAATGCAGAGAAAACTAAATATATGGAAGTTCGTCGGGATCGGATACTGCAAATTATGGAGGCGTTAAAATATCAAATAATACTTTTGATGAAGTGGATACTTTCAAATATCTAGATCAATAACAACAGACGAAAACCGTATTCACGAATAAATGAAATGTTGACTAAAAGCAGGGAATCGTGTTCCTATTCGGTTCAAAATCTCCTATCGTCGAGAATTCTGTCGAGGAATTTGAAGCTTAAAATATATAAAACAATAATCATGCCTGTTGATCTTTATGGTTGCGAAACATGGTCACTTACTCTGAAGGAAGAACGTAGACTAAAAGTATCTGAAAACAAGATCCTGAGACGAATATTCGGACCAAAGAGGAACGGGAATGGGAAATGGCGGAAACTTCATAACGAGGAACTACATAATTTATACGGTTTACCAAACGTTGTTAGTGTCATTAAGTCTAGGAGGCTTAGGTAGGCAGGTCATGTAGCCAAGATGGAAGAAAGTAGGAACAATTTCAAAGTTTTAACTGGAAGACTAATCGGAAAAGACCATTAGAAAGACTTAGGTGCAGATGGGAGGACAATATTAAGATGGATCTCGCAGAAATAGGAATACAAAGTAGAAACTGGATCCAGTTGGCTAAGGATAGTAGTCAATAGAGAGCTTTTGTGAACGCGGCATTGAACCTCCGGGTTCCATAGGCCATAGAGTTAGTTAGTTAGTTATGAATGGAAGAACCAATTATTTGCAGCGTATATGTGTAGTTGTGAATTGAAGACAGCATGCTTGCAAAATAATGAATTACATTATGAATGGAAGAAACACGTATTTGGATTGTACATACAGTCATAAATTCACAAGTAATATACCTGCGAAACCATGAATTATGCTACGATACCTGGCACCACTGTTTTTTTCTCAACAGCAAATTAACTGCCTTACTTCTCTCCTCTCCATATAATTTAATGTTTCTGACAAGGAACAGACATGAACGTATCATCCGGACATCCGAATCAAACCAAGTCGATTTGATAAAATAACAAAGATATGTTCATGCACAAAAAATTAGGTGCCTTGGACAACGCCAAAAAATTAGGCTTGTATACCAATATACGCATTTCCCTCATACCTATTCTGTCTATCAATACAAAACTTGGTGCACACATTTCTTATCCCCAATAGTATTTTCTGAGATACATTTGGATTGCATGCCTTCATCTGGGGCCATTCCAGAGGGGTCCAAAGTTGATGGGAGGGGTTTCTAGAGGGAAATTTTCCAACATTCTCTCAATTTTCCCTGTTTATGTACTTTATGGACCCCAATACATAACACCTTTAGAATGCTTATTCATGCTGAAGAGAAAGAACTATAAGCCATGACTTTTCAATGAACAGTGCTGATGCAATAGCTATTTCACTGTAAGTCTAAGATTTACTTTATACTCACAGGGTTAATGGGCCCCAGGGATTTACTCCGTTGTCCATGGCACCTAATTTTTTGTGCATGAACATATCTTTGTTATGTTTATCGAATCGACTAGGTTTGATTTGGATGTCCAGATGACACGTTCATGTCCGTTCCTTGTAAGAAAAGAGGCAGAGAACTGTAACGTAACAACTTCCAGTGAAAATGACTCACCTCAGAAAGATAGTATTGAATGGTCGCCGTATCAGTAGTATACACACTTTTTAGTTGATACTCTGTATCAGAGCGTTCACTAGGCAATTTGCCGCTCATTGCAATAGCATCATTTGCCACCCACTTCTCCAGAAATAACAAATCTTAAAAGCCACGATTTTAAGTATGCTACGCCATCATGAACAACTAAGGGGAGGAAAAGAGCACTCGCATGCAGAAAGGTCTAAACACTACAAATATAGCCTCGTTGTGTCTGTTTTTCTTTTCTTTAAATAATCTATTAGTAGTAATCCTTTTTATAGTAGACAGTAATCCTTCAATATTGGGCTTCAATATCAATATATCAGTTTAGAATTCCAGCGGAACTAACTCTTTTATCTTTATTTCTTGATTTTCCTTCTACATCTAAAGAAAAAAATATTTCCACCTTCAATGATAAGGAACTTGTTTGTGACAAAGACAAGACTAGTTTTCATATCAAAACTATGACAATCAACTAAATGGAACAGGTTCTCGCTATTGTTCGAGAATTGAGTTTTTGTATTTGACAACAATCAAGCAACGCATGCTGAGATTTGTCTGACCATTTGGTCAATGTGACCTTAAACTAATGCGACCGAAACACGATTTATGAATGTAGTATTCAAATAGAAGGTCAGCTTAATGAATTTAACTACCATCATTATAAAGTCTGTTCCCAACAAGAAAAATTTATTTTAAGTAATATAGTTATGACAGACTTTATCGCCTTTTTAAACTTGCCGAACCGTGCAAATTCACGTGTTGCACATATGATAGAGCCGGCCCTGTTTTGTATATTCAGCCAACTTTGCTATTCATCGTATCGTACACCTGCTATAAGTATTGGTTGGTATAGGCTATGTATCATATACTTAAAATCGGCTGAGAAAATATTTATGGATATCTTTGCTTCAACTGGATAGTTACGCAGAAAAGAAATATGTGGATAAAAATAAGTTCACCCAAGCATGCTTTGCAGATTTATCAAGTTGGTATGAACGACATTCTTTCTTATCTCTATGTTGCAGAAGCCACTTTCTGCTTGAAAGAGAGTAAATAAATAAAATAAATGTGGTTTATTGGTTTATGCATTCCTATAGCGAGAGACTAAGACAAATTTTGCGCCTACTTCGCGTCACTTTCATGCACAACGAAACATCAAAACGGAGAGAAAATCAATTTTGAAAAAAAAAAAAACTTTTCTAAAGCTTTTCTTTTTTTATAAATTCAAATTCAAATAAACAAACACAGAGGGAGAAAAAAATCTCGCACACATCACTCCTGAACAAGAAAACATATAAAAGAAGATTTTTTTGTGTGTTTAAGAAAGAAATCCATATTCCCTTCGGTAAAGAACAGAATAAAAAAAAAATACATTCTTCTCTGCGTTGTGTGATAATATAAAGCAGCCCTTCCATCAGTAATTGGATTTTCACCAACAGCTTCAGAAATCCGCTAATGTATGGCAGCACCATCACATCACAAAAGAAAAGAACAGCGCTTTTCCACAAAGGTTACAGGAAACTAACGAGAAAAATATATACATATATATTAAAAATATTAAAATTTACTCACTTTGCACACATAAGCGTTTTTACATTGATAAAACTAGTACCTACAGAAAGTAGTATTAGTACTAGTACTAGTAAAAGTAGCAAACATACTTTTGCTTTCATATATCTATTTCTTTTTCTTAGTTGTTACTTTCTTTCCTTTCTGCTATCATACTTTTGACCGTTGTTAGTTGTGATTCAAGTCGGATATTGCCATTGACACCAAAACTAAGAGGAGCTGATAAGCGAAACTGGTGTCCTACACAAACTTGCAAGGATATGAACACAATGGGACTTCAGTTATTATAGCAAAGAAATATTTACATCGT
This sequence comes from Thermobia domestica, assembly GCF_964235325.1. Classification (NCBI taxonomy): domain Eukaryota; kingdom Metazoa; phylum Arthropoda; class Insecta; order Zygentoma; family Lepismatidae; genus Thermobia; species Thermobia domestica. The sequence goes on along the minus strand of NC_137456.1, from coordinate 242,296,135 downwards.
TTTGTTATTTTTAAAAAAGATAAATGTTTGAATTAAAGAAAGCCAAGAGGGGAGAGTAAGTAGCCCGGGAAATTTTCCTTTTTCTTCTATGAATAAAAGGTTAGATGCACTGCTAATTTTTTGTATATATTATATCCCATAAGATTCACCAGTATGGAATTCTTTCCATTAAAACTGCATTAGTATATTTCAGCTTCAACTGGTCTCAACATTTTCTTTCAGGTCAAAACGTACACACATAAAACTGAACACTTCCATTTTTTTTTTTTTCTAAAATGAAATCAAAGTTGAAATAAGGTTACAAACATTCAACGTGTGTTTGCAGGAGCGTCATTTCAGATTTGCATATATTTTTAATTTTAAGGGATTTCGAGATATAGCCATTTTTCTCTTCCGGGCTTATTCTTCCCTTCTAAGGTAAACATCTTTAATTAACACATTTGAAACACATCTTTAATTAACATATCTCTACTCTTAAGGGATTTCGAGATATATCCATGTTATTTTAACAATTACAACGCCTGTCCTTTTTCTTCCCGCCTTTTTCTTATTTTCTTTATGAATATATTGCACTCAGTATTCTAGCTAGCTCATCTAACCGGTGCTTGTTTTTATGGGCCGTGCATAAAGTGTATTTGCAGCGATTTTCGAAGATTTCGTAAACTTCTGAACTTCATATACTACTATTACATAACTTCAGATTACAATCACCAATGATCCATGACGTTAGCTGCCATGTGGGTCCGATCGAACCCACTGGAGTGGTCTAAGAAAATGTCTTCGTAGGTTGGGTCCGATTGCACCCATAATTTCTAATGCGTCGACTTGTCTTAGAGCACTTGTGTTGTAAAGTGCTGCCTCTAATGTTAATAAACTGTAGTGTTTCTATCAAACAATATACGCTGTAGATTTTGTTAGATTTGGCCGATTAACGCCGCTAGGGGGGGGGGGTATGAATATCAAATAATAAGTATTTCTGCGTTTTTTAAATATTATTATTATTATTTTATTTATTTATTTAGTCTTTCGGACCTACGTGTTGCTTTTCGAATGGCATGTTCAGTGGCGAAGATAAGGGAGGGCCAAGGGGGGCCAGGCCCCCTTGCTCAAATTCTTGCCCCCCCCTAGTGGCCCCCCTACACAGTGATATTGCTATAGGTCGACAAACGGTGAGTGGGTCGTTACTGCAAGTGAAACTACTACCAAAACGTCTCTCGACAACAGAATTACCAACTGCAGAATACCGTATGTTACAATAGTCTGCGTTCCGAATAAAATACCGGTATCGTTACTCGTTTTTGCTTGTAGTTCAGCAAGATCTAATTCACCGAAATCTGTGGGGTGTATATGCATCGATGTATATGCATCGATGCATATGCATTGACCTCACCACCTGAACATTTCTTTTAACCTCTGTCCCTTATCTAGTTATCTCCTTTGTTTTAGACAAAGAACCAGAAAGGAAAATCAAAGTCGGCATTCTCATTCGCTTCAATGTTGAAAGTCATACTAAAATATGAGATGCTTACTTACAAATAACATACACTACAGAAAAACATTACACTTGCGTTGGACGAAACAAGTTTTCGTAAATTACTTATTAAAATTTGTGCACCAAGTAATTAATTACCATTGATTATGGCGACATAGAACATCCATTAAATAATTTGGCATTATTATTATTTTCAAAGCATCTTAATATCGAGCCGGCTTGTTTAATTAACAATAAAAGAAGAGAGCAGAAGTTTTTATTACTTGTGAAATAATCATTCCCTTTGTTGTTCGCATCCTGATCGTTTGAGAAAAATTAGATGCTGAATACTACGAGCAGGTACTATTTGCTACCGATACTGGTTTTCCCGCTCGATTACCTTCTAGTCTTGTCTTTAGTACTTACGTCTAGTTTCCTAACGCTCTTGGCCATTAGCAATTCTGTAGAATCCTTCTGGTATAATGTTAACAAGCGATACTAGCGGCCTCCAGGAAAACGGAGGCAGAGCTTGATGGACCGATACTCTAACTAAAGCCTGGGGAAATGTAATAAAATTCATTGATTATTTGTAAATAAATCGTTCAGAAATATTTTCCTTTAAAAATTTCAACTGTAGTTTCATCCCTAAAATGTTACATCATACAGAAATTCCAAAGTTTATCACAGAGCCAGTGTTACAATCTCCTGATTACTAATCATCAGGTAAGATACCGAGATGATACAAGTTGGTCGCGGCAGTAATGTTATTTTGTATAAAAGTAATAGTTACTCCCGTGACCAGGTTGTATCATCCTGATATCTTATCTGATACTTAGTAATCAGAGAGATATCAGGAGTTTATGGAACTGGTCTATAAAGACTCCATTCAGTGAATTCAATCACTGAATACCAAATTTTATCGCAGATTTATATTTGTTCTTCGTCAAAATATGCTTAACCATTTCCGAGAAAATTACATTGTATGAATTATTCAGATCAGTAAATCAGTGGTGACGTGAATTTCGAACAGGACATAAGCCCACTAGTTAATGCTGTGCCTTCATCGCTGCTGCCGTTTTGCGTCCCTTGGGGTTTTGGTAGTGTACGAAATGATTCCCGTATTCGACAAGTTTGTCTAACGATACCAGCCGAGTTGATTCCCAACACTACGAACCCTCACTGTCCGTGTTGATTCCCCGGCTGCTTTCACAGAGTTCCTGCAGGTGTCGCTAGTCACTTGCAAGAAACCAGTTCATTGTGTTCCAGCGATGGAGTTTGAAGTGATGCCAAGTGAAAAGGGCAAGCAACTGTTGGTGATAGATGGTTACAAATTTTGTTTCCATAAGTATCTCGTCGGTGGGGTTGAAAGATATAAATGTACGAGAAGAAAATGTGTTTTGTAGAAAATTTGTGTGAGCGCTCGTCGAAACTCATACGTATCGAGTTAGCTAATAGCGATATCGACACACTCAGAACACGTGATTTAGTTCGAATTAGGAAAAATATTAATGCTGCTCGCTCACGCAAGTTTCCGAAGTTACCTGATAACTTATAAAAGAACTCCACGAAGCCCTAGAGAAAAGTGTTTTCAACACAAACAGGGGCGAAAACTTTTTGTTTGTGAACGACTCTGAAAAGAATATTATTGGTTTCTCGTGTGAAAGTAATTTGGGTTTTCTTAAGAATTTCACTCAAGCATCTTCCAAGTAGCGGAAATGGTGAGTCAAAAGTAATTTTCTTCTTTTTCTGTAGTTTGTTCACTGTATAAAATTTCTCAAATTTATTTTGCAACTTGCATCTGTCAAGGAAATTATTAAAAAGTTGAAAGTTGGAATTATTTAGGATAGTTTGCTTAACTACAACTTCACAAGCAACCAAGATGTGGTTGGCACACGTGAATCGGTACGGTATGCAAAATCGGAATCGCACGGTATGGGAATCAACTCGTACGCTAAGGGTAAATACGCACTCACCAGATGGGAATCAACTCATACGCTAGGGGTAAATCCACTGCCATTTAATGGGAATCAACTCGTCCGTTTCGGAATCAATTCGGTATCAGCCGCCTTCATATCCAATCTCAAAACTAACAATATTAATGAGGAGAATATAAATGAGTCAATTGGGCCATAAGGGAAATGAGTCAATTGGGCCATAAACATTTCGCTAGTGAACTAAGGAAGAATCTTGGTAAACTTCCAAGTCGAAATATTTGCCCACGAGGGATCTATCACATCATCTTCCGAATCTGAAGTCATTGTAATACTGCTAAGCTTAAATGCACATGGTTGATCATACTTTTTTTTTTTTTTTTTTGTATTCATAAGCAGTTTTATTAACTACCTAAGTAAACTACATACTTTTTTTTTTTTTTTTTTTTTTTTTTGCAATATTACAAACTGGTATTGATCAATGCTTCTATGTGTTATAGCTGCCAAGCACACAAGTGAAATTAGCTATTTTAACAAGACAATATAGACGGAGTGCTGTTTTTGAAATTTATAATCTTCCACCTTTTCTGAAATAATACTGTCCGTTCTACCGTTTAACACAACATAAAATAATTTGCCTTGTCACGTAATAATACTTGTTTATTAAAAGATTTAGAAAGGTAACGAAAGTGTATAGTTTATACAAGTGTTTGAAGTGTTATACTCAATGTTTTTCTTTGTTGTAAGAGTGAGGAAAATCATTACAATAAATAGAATAAGTTCAGTTTACTTTTAATGGAGTTTCCACTAGTCTGTTTGTGAAAATCTAACATAGCAGTATGCATATCAGCTTGATTCGAAAGTAGAGCTAAAGTTCTGGTAGCTCTGCCTTCGTATATAATAAGCAAATTCCTAAAATAACTAGCATCATGATATAAGTGCAAATTTCAACAAGGCACTTTGTTCCCTTTTGATTTTGAGTATGTGTGTGTATATTTCTCTGCTTCTACGTTCCACCTAAATCAATCAGCCACACATATTTTAAACGCCGTGATTAAGTAACTACTTATATTAGAATGGAAATCAATTGTACAAATGTGCCTTAGTTGTTTGAGGTAGTAAATTCTTATATTTTCGTTGTTTTGAAAACAGTAAAATCATGAACAACAAAGATGGAAACATTCATCTTGAACACACACACACACTTACACACACACACACACACACACACACACACACATATATATATATATATATATATATATATATATATATATATATATATATATATATATATATATAATTTATGTGAATCAAGTTTTTCATTTATTGGAGATGGCCCCTCAAAATTTTCTTTGGCCCTTCGTTGCCCCCCCCTGAAAAATATTCTAGCTACGCTACTGGGCATGTTTAACAATGGATTCATAATTTATTCCAAGGATTTTATATAATAGACGATCTGCCCATTTGTATCTTCATCCTATTAACTGAAAAACTAACAAACATCTGTAAGAGCACCGGGTCTGATTGCCTACTCTCTTTCGCCATGTTTGTTGGACCTAAACATTGCGATCTTATTGGGTGGAGTGGGCAGAGTGGGAGTTTCGAAATTGTGACGTATGGCTTCACGATTTGTTTGTGTTAGGCAGATCCTCTATTTTATAACATCCTTATTTTATTCTAATTTATTTTCAAAGGTACCAGTGTGGTGAAATCCGCGTCATTTGACGAATTTTCAGAAAGGACTAGATCATACTGTTATTACTAATGAGATCAAGTTGGGGGCATACACCCTCCATTCCAAAAGAAACCGAACTTTTGAAAACAAATAGTACCACTAGTGCCATCTGTTGTAATGTTTTACCGGTAGATGGCGTAGTCCCTCATTGACAACTGGTATAAATGTCATGACATTTGGATGCACGGCAACAAAGTTATTGCGTTTCAACTGTCAGTGTGTTGTGTACATCGGTCGGAAAATGAGTTTCAAACAACGAGCTGCAATTGAGTTTTGTGTTAAACTGGGTAAAACTTTTAGTGAAACGCACCAAATGCTACAAAATGCATATGGTGATGAGTGTCTATCCCGTACGCAAGTTTACGAGTGGTTCAGGCGATTCAAATCGGGTAGAGACGCTGGATGATGACGAAAGATCAGGCCGTCCCAGAACCGGATTATCGGAAGAAAACATCGAAAAAGTGCGTCAATTCATCAAACATAACAAAAAATCGTCGGTGAAAGTTATTGAAATGGAATTAGGCATTCCTCAAACAACGGTATACCGCATTTTGACCGAAGTTTTGGGCCTTAAGAAGGTTAATTCGCGGTTTGTACCACACAAACTCACCGAAGACCAAAAAGTTGATCGAATTGCGCATTGCAAAGACATCGTTAAAAGTGCTCGGCAGGATCTAAACTTCTTGAAATCGATTGTAACTGGTGACGAGACGTGGTGTTTTGAATATGAGCCCGAAACAAAGCGGCAAAGTGCTGAATGGAGAGCGCCGGATGAAGGAACACCCAAAAAAAAGTCGCTTGGTGAAGTCAAAAGTTAAGGTGATGCTGATTTGTTTTTACGATTCAAAAGGAATTATCCACAAAGAACTTGTTCAGCCCGGCCAGACAGTCACTGGAGAGTTTTACTTGGGCGTCATGAAGCTTTTGCTGGCAAGAATTCGTCGTATTCGGCCCGAATATCGCGAAATCGGCAGTTGGACTCTTTTGGACGATAATGCACCATCACATCGTTCGCGACTTGTAACTGAATTTTTGGTTAAAAATCACATTATTCGGTTGCATCATCCGCCCTATTCACCAGATCTCGCTCCGTGCGATTTCTATCTGTTCCCGAAACTGCATTTGGCGATGAAAGGAAAGTGGCACGCATCAATTGATGCCATTGAGAAGGCGACTACCGCCGTCCTAAAGACCATTCCAATAAAGGACATGGAGAAGTCGTTTGACAACTTGTTGGAGGGTGCAAATATGTGTATCGATGCATAAGGGGAATACATTGATTAATAAATATGATTTGTTCCAAAATGTACATTGCTTTTTTGTTTTTTAAAAACGTTCGGTTTCTTTTGGAATGGAGGGTGTATTTCTCCAATTTCATTGCACAAAGAAATTACTTATTAGCACTAAAAGCAAGAGGAATTCATCCACACTTCTCACACAAAGATAGCTTGCACATGTAATCAGAGGTGGATCTAGAAGGGAAAAACGGGGGGGGGGGCAGCCAGACCCAGACTATGATAGGTACATGATGAGTTTACTATAAACTCTCAAAATATATATAAATAAAAGCTTAAATAATTTTTGTCGCTTAAAAAACTGGGGGAGGGAGCTACGCCCCCGGCCCTGGCCTAGATCCGCCACTGCATGTAATAGTGAACAAATGACTATCAAACAGAGTTGCCAGTTCAATTGTAATTTTTCCCTTTGCCCATAAATAAAAAATGCATACGTAGGTCATATCGGACTCCCAACTTCCATGCGCCGGATTCAATATCTTGCCTTATTATGTTTCAGCACTAATGTTATGTTTGAAAAAATATGAACAAAACAACAATAATGTAAGTAAGTACGTTTAGCACTCTATCGGTGAACAACAAAATTTACGACCCGCTCAGGAGAGTAATGCTCCTGGAAGTACGTTCTTTTGCGCGCTACTCTAGCCAGCTGTTTTACGCGCTATCCTAGCCAGTTGTTTTAAGTTGGTCACAAAATTTATATTATGGAGTACAAGGGGAACAAAACAAGCCCTATACCATGGAGTAAAATGGGAACAAAACGAGCCCTGCGGGGCTTCTAACCCGTTCCTACTACTACTACTACTTATCTGCACAAAAGTAAGTAAATCACTTTTTTGAGTATTATTTTCACATTATTTTAATTTAAAAATTGTTTTTTAATTAAACTTTTTTTTACACTTGTTTATTGTTAATAATTGATTTTACATATCAGCGCAAAATTCAGAAAAAATAAGACTAAACATTGGTACAGTTTGTAGTTACAAAGTGAATATATATAGTAGATCAAATAACAAGAACTTGACATATCCACTCGGCCACGAAAACCGACAACGCTACCTCTTTGATTTCTGATATTTGAATGCAACGTGGCAACAAATGGATAACACCAACCAATCAGAACTGTGTTTTTCGTTCCTACTTCCGGGAGCATTACTCTCCTGAGCTAGTCCTCAAAATTCACCCTTGGCAGCTAACGCGTTATTAACACTAAAAGAAAAACATTTATCCATAGATATGATAAGGAATTTCGAGAAATGGTCATTTTATTTTAACCATTGCGACCTCCAATCTTTTTTCCATCTACTTTCTTTCTTCCCTTCAAGGAGAAATAACAATAAATAAATAAATAAATAAATAAATAAATAAATAAATGAAACACGTCTTTTATTATTTTAAATGAAAAATCTAACAATTGGTTCCTACAATGCGCAATAATCTATATGCGTTTCTCATATCCAACATTTGACCCCAATTCCTATGATATTTCTAGATATTTTCTTCGTTCTATCCTTGCACTTCTCTCTCATTTATCTCCCACCCTGTTTACAGTCTGCCAGTAAACACTTCTTTTTCTCTGTTTCTTTTGGTGCTGAAACCAGTGCTATTTAGCAATCATTTTCAGCAATTGAATTCACCAAATCGGAATGGTCCCTTGTAGGTACCAAATTTTATGTATCTAACCTTAATGAACTTCGAGATACCGTTATCCGACTACAACAATTGTAACTCCACCCGTTTTACTTCCCGTCTCTTTTTCTCCTTTTTTGACAAACATCAAAAATCGGTGATACACTTGTCTTATTACTTTAAATTAAGTTTAAATACAAAATTTCAAATTTCTAAGCTTAACGAATTTTAAGATATGGCATTCAATGATAACCCACTTTATTTCTTGCCGCCATTTTTCTTCCCTTCAGGGCAAATATGAAACAAGTGAGTTTCGTTCCACATTGTGAAACTATGGCACACTTCCAAACTATGCGAATTCAATACTGAACTTCAAAGTAGTTCAGAAATAACTACTGTTGCAGATAGGCTGTTTCTCGGACGCTGAATTTATATCAAAAAGCAATTAGGCCTACTCGCTATCCGTACTATTTATGTTCTATGGCGATAAATATGGAAACCGCTTCTTGATATATCTTCAGTTTTTTCTCCGTAATCAGATTTAAAACCGTAAATAGGCCTAGTAGTAAATTTCAAAAATTTCCGATTTCCGTAGATTGTGGCGGGTTACGTTTATATATAATTTGGAGATAATATATCGGTTGTAGAAAAGCTTTTGTTGTTGTTTCTGCCTAATGACGGTACATGTTGAAACAGAAAATGGTTAATTTGAAACACTTTCGGTTTAAATATAGGGTTAACGGAGGAGATGAAACCTATTCTTGGGAAACTGAATCGATTCCGGTCTAAATATAGGGTTAACGGAGGAGATGAAACCTATTCTTGGGAAACTGAATCGATTGCAAAAACCACATCTTGGTATCTCTTACCGTATTTGTTCTACTGAAATCAGTATTGAAATCGGAAGTAACAGGAAGGGGCTAGAGGGGCCAGCCCCCTAAACTTTTTGTGGCTCCTCCGCACCTCAATACAAAATGCTATTATTAATACAGAAAAACATAATTTAGATACTTGTAGGAGAATTTTTAATGACTTGGCCCCCTTAACTTACTTATGGCCCCCGAAAAACTCTGTGGCTGGTTTCGGGCCTAGGAAGTAGTAATAAATTTCAACCACTTCCGAGTTTGGTAGAATATTGCTGATTGTGATAGTAGCTTTTCTTGACACTCAAAATACATTGCAGAAACTCGCTTGTCGCTATCTAATACCATGTTTGTTCTATAGTGATAAAAGTTGAAACCAAAAATGGTTAATTTGAAAAACTTTTGGCTTTAATACAGGGTTAACAGAGGAGATGGAACCTCTTTTTGGGATGCTGGATCGATTTCAAAGAACCACTTCTTGATATATCGTACCGTTTTTGCTCTGATACTTGTTTATGTTCGGACGAATGGACACTAAGATTTCTGACACTTAAGCATTATATAATATAAAAACGGTTAAACGTATATCTAGTTATTTTAAATGAGAAATCTATATACCAAACTGCATGTCTCTAGCATTTCATGATTGCGAAATATGGACATTTTAAGATAATAATTGGCACCCTTTCCTCCAGCTTCCGGATCGAATTTCCAAAATCCTTCCTTCGACAAAGGCTACACCGTGTCCAAATTTCAAGTTTCTAGCTTAAGTGGTTTGGCCTGGGCGTCGATCAATCAGTTGGTCGGTCACTTAGAATTTCTTTTATATAGAGAGATATTCAAATAAGAGACTTTCAAATAACCAATAAATACAATAAGTTAAATAACACTATATTGACATATCATAATAAGGTATCTATCATCCGTTTAACAAACATGTTGAAGAAAAGGAACTTTATAAAACATGGGAAATATACGAACACTTTAAAATCCAAGTAATCACTTTCATCCTACACACGCTACTCGACTAATGGATTTATTTCGTTCTTTTCTTTTTTTAAAAAAAAAACCCTCTCCACTGTTACAATTTTTGCTCTCTTTTCCGCTCAGAGTGACATCTGTTACCGATCTTAATAATTGATGTTCTAATTATGTTGAGAAGTGTTTCAGAAATTCACTTCCAGGATTCTAGAGACTAATTAGTTGTTCCTTAAAGACAGAGTAGCTATAAATTATTTTCAATGAAAGCCTGCATCTGTTAATAAGTACAAAATGTTCATACGTATAATTAATATATAGACATAACACTTTGACATTTACATGTTTCATACAATTTCCACTCTTTTCTTGCTTTTAGTTAAATCTTCAATATTATAAGCATGTAAAGGAAAGAAATATCCAAAGATACTAATTGAGGGACCTCGTTGAGCTGAACAAAATATTGTTCACTGTAAATCCTCAAGCGTAATTGTTGAGAAAATCAAGATACACAAATTGCTGAGGAATCAAAAATTTGATGCTGAACGATAACCACGCAATCTATTAAATTGAAAATGATAATGAAATATACACTCTTCAAGTATTGCATTGCAACTAGATATTGGATTTTTATGCACTTAAAATTCATAAAATATCCATGCAACTATGCTATCAAATATATTAAAAATATCCACTTACGTATGCACTAATAATTGAATAAAAGAGAGCATTTGAAAAAAACAGCAAAGTTATGACAACGTTTTGTAGGTGAAATTTAATTTTCCTTTCAGGATCTTCTCTCCAGAATTTATTTTCACAGTGTTTACAGTCTAACTTTTCTAAAACACATCCAGATTATGATATTAAATGAACACGGTGATGTGAAAACGCCATTTCTAGTTTTTCTTCATAATTATATTTTACAGCGTATTTACTTCACACGCAATAAGATGAATGTCTCTTTTATATATATATATATATATATATATATATATATATATATATATTTTACTGTACAGAAGAAAACACTCGTTTTTAACGATTAACTCCTTCGCATAATTAGTCTTAACGGTATATCACGAGATGCTTCTCTATATGTTTTTGTGTCAGTTTGTAACGTTTGTATAGCCAAAAAATGGCCTCTCAACATCAACAGGTGTTACTAGGCAATATTTATGGACAGAAGCAAGTGTGGAATTTATTCTATATTTTCTGGTAAGTTAAAATCTAACACTTGAAGGCATTTTCTCATTGCTTCAATTGTTTGGTAGTCCGAGTTTCTCACAAGAAACAACCCTCAATGTTCTTTTACAGAGCGCCCAAATTTACCAGGAAATCGTGCTGAACTTCATAATCTAGAGCGAAGCTTGCACTAAGCAGCATTCCTTGCTTCTGCTGTTTCTGAATCTCTGCTCTTATTCTGTAAATCGGTTGTTAATAATATTTGTCCTTCATAAACTAGGCATACTTCCATCCTCCCACACAAAAAGCCATCTTGCTCCATAGACATTTAAATGCATTGGAAATACAAACCAAAATTAGATTTATTGTATGCTATAAGCACATGTCTGAAATAAAACTTACAGAACATACTGAATATACTCTTAAGCACTAATGTATGTATTAACCTTTGATATATGCATTTATATACACTATACAACTTCAAATTCGAACGGTATTATTGTCGTTGTCACTCGCTAAAAGATCCGATTGATTGCTTGGTCATTAAGCTGGAAATGACACTGCTAGTATTTCACTGGGAATACGAGGAACAGGCAGGTACTGAGAATGGAAGAATCCTTGTGACTACAAAAACTTTACTTCCCAAAAAATGAAGCAACATTGTATTCACGGTAACAGAATGATTATGTCCAATATCAGGGTGGTCTCCCTAATATTCCATTTTCATATGCCACACATTGGGATTTGATTTTATAATTTATTATTGTGTCAAGAATATAAATTTCTTTTAATTCGTCTTATACCTGAAAATATACATTTAATTTTTGTGTAGGATATACTTCTTGTTTCTTCTAACCACTATAACTACCGACAAGGGAAGGGCGAGATGTCACTCAGAGATAATTGCACCAAATTTGGTGTAGGAGAAGGTAATGGAAATAGAAACGAACGTGTGGAAGCATTCCTTTCGCAGGCGTTTGGAATCAGAAATAATGGGCCCCAGAGTTCTGGAGAAGTATGGCCTATCAAACAGGTATTGAAGAAACGGAGCTTTTGCTCGCTGTTGCGGCCAATATAGAAGTTAAATAAAGTAGAATGAAAACAGAAAAGATGATCTGAAGAGAAAATGTACCAATATCCACCCTCAGTACCAACAGGCGAATGCCAGGATACTAAATCTTCCAACTGTCCTTGTCCATTACCCATTGGGTATGCATCACTAGTTAGTTTAATAAAATGATATTAAGCAAATAAAGAAAATATATACACAGAAGTAAATTGATGTCACGAAAAGCTCATGTTCACTTTGTGTTCACAATATTAAAGTGCATCCAGTATTTGTGAAGCATTCGTGAGTTATATTTGAAGTCTTGAACGAAGTTGTTGTTACGAGGCTGTTTCAGTCCAATACATTTTGCTACTTTCTAGTGGTGAGTAGACCAAATTCAAATATTTCATTTATCCTTTGCGTTGTGTTAATGAACAGTCTTGTAAGTATTCAAACGTTTATTTTTGTTATGGATGTCCACAGTTTTTCCCGTTTTAAACATCACTAATTCTGAAATATGTATTTAAATTTTCCCTCACGAACAAGCAGTACTTTAATTTTGGTGGGCGCCACGTCATAGATATCAAAAACTCGTACAAATGTATTCAGATAATATTGGTGGGCTCGAACATTTAATACTTGCGTACTGACAGCACCTTATAGTGTGAAGAAATACAGCAACTTTCTTTCGACCTCTTCCCTGGAAAACTTCTGGCGACACTCATGATTAACTTCTGTATTATTTTCTTAATGTGCTTAATATCATTTCATTAAGCTAACCAGTGATGCATACCCAATGCACAAGAAATAAGGTAGGTAATGGCAAGAGCAGTTGATAGATTTAGTATCCCGGTATTCACATGGTGGGACTGAGGGCCGACATTGGTGCATTCTCTGTTCAGCTCATCTTATCTGTTTTCATTCTATTTTATTTACCTTCTTCTATATTGGCCGCAACAGCGAGCAAAGACTCCGTTCCATAAATATTTGATTGACAGGCCGGCACATGGTTTCTAATTCCGAACGCCTGCGAAACGAATGCTTCCACACGTTCGTTTATATTCCCATTACCTACCCTTACACCAAATTTGGTGCAATTATCTCTGAGTGACATCGCGCCCTTCCCTTGCGAGTGTCTTCCCCTTTAATATTTACAATCATGGGCTCTCTTAATTCAACAAATACTAATCATTCAAAATATTAAGAGGAGTAAGAAGAGGAGGATGTTACATTTTGATTGAAATTTGTATCCGAACGAGAGAAAGGATTTTTTTCAAAGAGTAACAGGTGCACTGTTTGAAATGAAGTTTTGAGCATATTTCGCACTTGGATGCTGCTAAGCTTTTAGCATTTCAATTTGATTTAAATATGCATTCTAAGGTTGTTTTTGTTGCTTTTTTCATAAACCTATTCTTCTTGTGCGAGAAGCAGGCATTTCAGTTAATGCAGTATAAGTTGAAAAAAATCACAAGTAGACCCTATACATATATGAAAAGCCATGTGGATTTCCGAGAACATGTGATTGAAAATAGTACATTAAAACTACATTCAAAAATACACATTTTCTCGGAAGTACAAGGATTTTTTCATACATATATATACTTCTTTGTGACTTGTATATATACTGTACGCAGTTGTAGAAGCGTAGTACTACGGGATGTGACATTAAAGACAAAAAATCGATGCATCGACCGAATACCCAGCTTCGAAGGTTTATAATAAAATGTCAACTGAAATCCAAAGTAGTAGATGCAATTATTTTAATACGAAATATAATTTTGCGTACACATTAATTACAGTTTGATAAAGCTTGTAAATTTTCGTATTGTGTGGAAACAATTAGTTCTTGTTTATTACAAATCATCTTTAATTATAAGTACTGCACTTAGAACTTAGATAATAACTGTAATCTTTTACTTTACCGTGTCTCATCAAAACAATATGTTAATTGTAGAAATTATTGCCGTGTAACACTTCCGGCAATTATCCACTTTGGTTTCATCAGACACTATGAAAACACACTTAGTGACAGATTTAATTTTAGAGACTGTGAAATAATTCCTGAATCCTGATTGGTTACTGTAGGCTACTACAGCCAATCTCCTTACATCACACACCATTTTTTTTTTTTTTTTTTTTAGTCGCTATTCCCCTTTGCCCCTGTTAACATCATACACATTCGTTTCTAATAATTACTCCTAATCTAATTAACAAAATAAGCTTTACACTTAACTTCTTTATAATAAATAATAAATAAGTAATACTGTAATACTAAATTTACAAAAATAAAACTGTACTATTAACTTATTTTTTTACCCTTAAGGCTCCTCAATAACTTATTCCACTGTTCATAAACTAAAGACACTAAAGACTGGAAAAAGAATCACGCACAGACATTTCAATCTCATCATTAGAAACAGTAAAGGATACTTGCTGCTATCTAATGGCGTGACGTGTAACTTCTGCATTCTACAAAATTATACATCTTTGTGCCCGTAGTTAGAACATTGCGGTACGGATTGCTACCTTAAAGTCGCCGTTACCCATGTTAGCGGATTGGCTCCATTAATAAACTTAACCATGATAATCACCCTGGCTACTTATTGCAATAGAAACATTCGAAAATTATTTTTTCGTTCAAGAGTTATCGTGCTCAGTAAGGAACGGACAGGTAAACCACCGAAATAACATGAGAATCTCATAAGGCCAACTGATAACAGATTTATTTTTTATACATATTCAACGAACTTTAAAAGATCGTTACTGAATTCTCTGTGTCTGTGTGTGTATGTGTGTCTGTTATTTGCGATTTTTTTTTTTTTCAATTTTGAGCCCTCCGTTTGATAGAACAACAAAAAAATCTGAAAAAAGTGATGGAAGTTTTTGCTTTGCCCTTCCCGCTCCCGAGATATTGGCCAAGAGAGTTCCAATTTCGGTAGATTTAAGGATCCATATCTCGGGAACCGTAAGTCATAGACAAGTATTCTTTAATGAGTGCAATAATAAAGTATATAGAACAATATTGGTATAAAGTCTGTAGAAGTTAATAAGAAAAATTAATTATTTTTAAGTTCGTTCTGGCATTGCTCTTGGAGCATTCTCAACTGGTTTTGTTCTAGGTACTAATTAGAGAAATCTTTCATTTTTTCTCGAAAATTTGAGTATAAGTAAATTTTAAGTTTCAGGTCCCATGGTTCGGGAACCAAAAGTCTGCAGATTAAGAGTCTTCATCCCGGCGAAATTAAAATACCGCTAATTTTACACTAATTATGTGATATCTTCAAATAGACAAAAGATAATTGAAATATGGAACAAGAGCGCCCTAGACAATATTATTTTGCGTGAGGTACCGTTATCACAAGTCACCTAGTGGCTTTCCGTTTTCAGCTGATAGAAACGCGAAAATAAATGCCGATTTTCAAAATGGCTCGAAATCGAAAGCAGATAAGTGAGTCGTGATAACGGTTTCTCATGTAAAACAATATTGTCTAGGGCGCTCTTGTTCCACATTTCGATTATCTTTTATCTATTTGAAGATATCACACAATTACTGTAAAATTAGCGGTATTTTAATTTCGCCGCGATGAAGACTCTTAAGCAAGTTAAAGTCTACCTTCATGCTAAGTTTGATGAAGCTCAGAGGAGTTTACTTACGAAGGATCTATACGATATCAAGACCTATTGCCCTTCTAACACCGATTTTTCTAACGAAAAATCAAACGACGAAGATGAAAATATACAAATGGAAAAACTTCAAATTTTGTCAGTAGAAAATAATTTTTAAAAATGGATTACACCGCTATTTCCTACCATGACGATTCATGGGGTTCTCCCGCAAGAAAAATGTTGTCTTGCTTTTCTATTGAAAGAACTGGTCTTGCTGAAGGACACACAACCAATCAAGGATGAATGAAATTCTTTGAGTTTAACGTCCCACGTTTACGCCTGTTAGGCTAAGCGAGACGGATGATTAAAACAAATGAATAATGATGGAAAACTTGGAATAATGAAAATGGGAGAGCAAACGGAAATGTCCTGAGAAAATCCACGCACACGATGTTCTCCACCGCAAACATACTTGGCTGGGGATCGAAGCAGAGACCACATGGACCAGAGGTAAGCGCTCGACCACATTTATCACTCCCACTGGAAAGTACAGCGATGTCTTGGAATACGAACTTGATTCCTTGTTCGAGTTCAAAGACGTTTTTTTTTTTTTTCTTAAAATAATAGAAACTTGACTAACCCGTTCCTGATTCTCTAGAGATCGAATGGATTTCACACGAAGTACACTGGATTTTAAGCTAAATTTTAACATTAAGAGTCTTCATTACAGCGAAATTGAACTACAGATAATTTTAGAGTTTTTCTGTAATATCTTCAAAACAAATAAAAATATTCGAAAAGCAGAAACGTAGTGACAATACGTAGTAAACAATACGATTGTGCATGTGATACCTTTACCACAATTCACCTATCTGCTTTTAGCATGCCGCTATTTACAGAACCCACAAAAAATGCTAAATCTATCTACAGTTGTAAATCGAAAGCAGATAGATGAGTTGTAATAACGGTATCACATGAAAAATCGTATTGTCTAGTTCACTACGTTTCTGCTTTTCGAATATTTTAATTTGTTTTGAAGATATTACAGAAAAACTCTAAAATTAGCGGTACTTTAATTTCGCTGTAGTGAAGACCCTTAATAAAATACTTTTAGGAATAAAAGTGTACTTTTAGGATCCATTTCTACGCTAAGTTATTATAGTTCCAAAAATAACACAAAACAGGCTAAAGAGGCGTAAAATTAGGAGCGAAAATCACACTAGTATGCTTTCACTCTACCTTCCGACGACAAAGAACGATAGAGCATATGGTTGCGCACGGAAAAAGTGCACAAACACATACATAAAATGAATACAGGGCCTTCGTATTCGAAGGCAAAATTTACTCTGATTTGTTCGTTCATATTCAAAGTTGTTCGAGTTCAGGCGTTCCAATTCCAAAGTACCAATGTAAATATATTTTTTTGTTCACGGATCTTTCCGGAATACTTGCCCCCTGTTCATCGCGTTCCATTGGGCAATATATCGTTTAAGAATTTAGAGGTAATTGTAAAAGCATAAAGAAAGAAACAATTTCATTAATTTCCTTATAGCTCCTGTTTGGAGAGTAAATTTACCAACCAACTGGAAAACACAGTGGTCGGTGCTCTTTGCTTGATTGATAATTCGGTTGACGCTTTCTATCAAATCTAAAGGAAACAAAACCATCGCAGAGACAGACGTTGACTTTGAAAAGTAATGTGTCATCACGAAAAGAGGCAGTAGCAGCGATGATGATGTTTCTTCCACATTTGTTCCTATTCACATATGTTTACTTCAACATGAATTTATTTAAATGTTTTTTTTTTTTTTTTTAAATCTCACAGCATACACGCTCCATCGCAGCAATGAATTTTCTGTCTTTTTCAAATATATCAATACTCTTCGTTTCTTATCATTCTTATTTCAATCAATCCATCAGATGGGTGCACGCACAGTGACTGCTGAGTGGTAGAACACTTCCTTCTGGTGTGTAGGGTCCCTGGTTCAATCTCCAGTCAGGTAAGTTTATTGCAGACAACATCGTGTCCGTGGGTTTTCTCAGAGACTCCCGTTTCCTCCCACTTTCTTATTCCACTAATTCTTCCATCATCATTCACTTGCCTAATCAACCGTCCCCCTTAGCCTAAAGGGCATAATCGTGAGAAGTTAAACTGAAAAATTTCATTTACAATCCATCCAGTGTACAATCATCAATATGACTATACCTAAACCGTTCCATGGGTATACCTGACTATAAATGAGCGGCCTGGTATAAGATAATGGTAAACGCTATCTCAATCCAAGTTAATAGGTGGAATGGGTTGGGATCGGATTACAAAACAATATGTAGATAGTTGACGGTAGGAAACATACTTGTCCATTGCATCGAGAGGATTGCTTAATATGGGTCATTGTATTACATTATATGGGATTGTTGAACTTTCTTTTCCAATTTGCTCAAAATTTAAAAATGTTGTTTATACAGGGTCGTATCCAGAAGTAGTAGGACTGATTTTTTTCCTGCGCGCGCGAAGCAAGGTAGGGGGGCTGCAAGGCCGGATGTTATGGAGGGGAGCCTTGGGAACAGGTGTCGACCGGCGGCAGTCGCCTGCGTGAATTAGTTGAGTGTGGACCACTGTGTTAGTGACCTCCTGTTGTGACGCCTCGTCGTCAGTTGCGATGGAGCGAAATTTGGATCAAGTTTCGCATCAAACTGGGAAAATCAGCGACCGAAACCAAGGACATGCTCACGCAGGCCTACAAGGAGGATACCATGAGCCGCACAATCACCCCGTAAAAAGAAGGCCGAAATCGAAAGTGAAATCAATGTTGATTGCATTTTTTAACCGTCGTGGCATTGTCCATAAGGAGTTTGTACCTCCTGAACAGCGTGTAAATGCAAGATTTTACGTGAAAGTGCTCACACGGCTGCGAAATCGGATTACACGCGTGCGACCAGTCCTGGTGGGGAAACGGAAGCTCTACCATGACAACGCGCCGTGCCACGACAAGTGGATTATGAAGGATCTCCTGACCAAATTCGGCGTTTCCACGCTGCCTCACCCCCCTACAGCCCTGATTGGCACCGTCGGACTTCTTCCTGTTCCCCCGTATCAAGAGGCAGCTCAATGAGCATCGTTTCGACTCGGTGGAAGCGGTCCAAGCGGTGACAACGAGGGCGCTGAACGGCATCCCGAAGGACGACTTCCAGAAGGCCTTTGCGACCTGGAAGGCTCGCTACCAGAAGTGTGTGAATGCCCAAGGGGCCTATTTTCAAGAGTATTAAGTCAATGTACCATAATGTTCAATAATTAAAAAAAAAAAAAAAAACAGTCCTACTACTTCTGGATACGACCCTGTAGTTCGTTTCTTCAACCGAAGTGCAGATCGTATATAAAGAATACCACCTTCTACGTATGGAAACTCGTGTCATAAATAAGTCATCGTCCAAGGGATTTTGTGGAAAACGCCTCCGATGACTAAATGGCCAACCAGAACCTTCATTTCAAACAATTGACAGTCACTTGTCAACTCCATGTGGAGTCTTAGTTGCCACAGTTAAAAATGTTGTCCTTTAAGTTAGTGCTCGATTCCCTGTTCTTAAGACCAACTTCCTTGTTCTTGAATTGCCTGATATCTGTGTCATATAAGTCATATTAACAAGAAAGAACAGATACAGTGGGAGTTAAGACGTTGCAACCCCGTACATGCATTCAAAAGAGGAGTACAGCGAGGAAGGGATGCTGTAGTAAAAATCAGCATGGGAACCTTGAAAGAAATTTGCCAAACTACACTTCTGTTGAGTAAACACACTATACCAGCGGATTCAGAAGGAGACCTCCTTCCTCAATGAATAATATAGAATGTTTTGTTTCATTTCAAGGACATGAGAGGACAAATGTAGTTTCTCCTGTTAATATATTGCACCAATAATTTGTTTTCAGTTTACTGTTACGAGAAACCAATATTCTCAACCGCTATTGCTGGTATTCTTTTGCACCTTCCCCTTTTGAAATTTAAGAATCGAGATAATTGGCTGTGCCGATACGCCTTGTTATAACCAGCACCGAAGTAAATGAACATTAGCTTCCCAGACTGGAGAAATGTAGCCTAGTTCATTAAAAAATGAAAACAAGCAACTTGAAATTGAAGTATACAAAGGTGTTATACAGACTGTAGAACCTATAAGTTATAATACAGTAAATTATGTGAACGTTTATCTTTTTGCAGGTACCTCTTTTTAACATTTTTAGCGCCGGCACTGTTTCAGTAAGGACATATAATTGAAAACATTCCATGCATGCAACTGATCAATTTGATGCTTGTCCCGCTGTTTTTTCTCTTAGAACAGAAGTTACGAAGGAACAAGAAACAAGATTCACGTGAATTGCACATCTTCCCTTTAATTCTTGAAGTTATATGAAAATACAACTCAACAATTTGATGAAGGGAAGGAAAAAATAATAATAATTACGTAGAAAGGAAAGCAGTTGAATATATGTAATAATTCGCCACCTATTCCAAATAATAATTATGTGGAATATATGATCAATTATTGCATATTTAACTTTTCCTCTTCTGTGGAATTATATTTCTCTCTTTATGTCTGATAAAGTGAGATTTTGAGATACGACCTTTCGTCAAATAGTTGACGATCCATTTCTTTACTTCAATTTTGAAATGTTGAAAAACTGCAATTTATCTATTACGCAGTGTATTCAAAATATTTTTCCTTCCAGAATGCAACGATACTAACGATTGTGTTAGTGAATAATTAGCTCCAAACAAAGAGATTTATTTCATAGAAATTATTTTGTGGAGAAATATCTCATGTTCGGAACACCAGAACTTGAAACACACACACACACACACACACACACACACACACACATATATATATATATATATATATATATATATATATATATATATATATATATATATATATATATATATATATATATATATATATATAGATAGATAGATAGATAGATAGATAGATAGATAGATAGATAGATAGATAGATAGATAGATAGATAGATAGATAGATAGTTAGATAGATAGATATAGACCGTAGATATATAATTGTTAATTTTAAACCGTGAGTCTGACTAGGGAAGGTCGCGAGGTGTTATTCTGACTTCATATTTATAAGTTAGTAAGAATCTATCCGTATTCTTAGAATACAACTTTATCTACATACCAAGTTATAAAGCTGTATATAGACACAGCAAATACATAGATATAAAAAAAAATACAATACCGTAAAAAGGATAATATATAGGTTTACCTGTACAGTATCCTTTTGTACGATGTTCTGAAATGAAAAATGGTCTTCATTTTCCTCTGTTTCCAGGATTTTAGGAAACTTATGTAAAAATAATTATTTTAACGAGGATTATTGCCACCATAATTCAAGTTGTAACGTCTTGGTAGCAAGAAATGTGATGAATAAGTTATCTTCGCAGGTGAGATTACGGTAAATCGAGAGGAAATTAATTAAAAGTAGTAGTGTGTGGAAATTGAGTTCGCTAGTTCTTCGCAAGCACTCTACGGATTTAGGAAACTGCTGTAGATTTGAAATGCCAAGTCTTGGAAAAAAATGTAAAAACTCACGTGATATGTTGTAACATATAGGATATTGTTTGCATAAGGAATTGCATGTACGTACATAAGTTTACACTATGAAACTAATTTTACATTGCGAAATTTCGCAAATCTCAAATGTAAGCAATAGATGCCGACGCAGTTTTTCTACGAAGAACTGCATACATTTTCCCCTATGTTATTTTTGCATGTAAATTTGAAATAATTCTGTTTCCTGCATAAAGATGTCGGAGCAAATCATTTGGTTCTATTGGTATCAGTATTGTATTAGCCATCATCATTTTATTTTAGTTATTTTTAATTGATAAGTCGTAAAGAAACATATTACATAAAGCCTTTTGTCGCAGCTCAGCTCGTAGTAATTCTTAGTAACTTAATAATGTTTCGCGCATGATTTCTTTTTGCAACTAGGCGTTATGTCGTTCAGTTTGTTAGAAAGTGGACTTGAAAGCATACTTGTGTGATTTTCGCTACTAATTTTGCCTCTGTATCTGTTTTGCGTTATTAAATATAGCGTGCGTCAAGGATCTTGAAAGCTCATTTTTATTGTATGAATGAATGAGAGCAGGGGTAAAAGTGGATCTGAAAAGGTAGGGGGACGCATGACGTCACGCCGTCCCCCTTGCCTATCTGCCCACTGTATCTGCCCACTGTAGTTTTCTAAGAAGTAGGAGGACGACTTAGATACAGTTCTCCACCCGCGTTCCCCTCACTTTTACCCCTGAATGGGAGGATTCATGGGGACATCAGCATCGAGGCTATATGTCCCCGTCACGCTGAAGCATTTTTGTTGTTCCAGAGTTCGAGAGATTCAGGAACGGATTAATCAAGTTTATTATTATTATTATTATTATTATTATTATTATTATTATTATTATTATTATAAAGGAAAAAAGACGTCTTTGAACTCTAACTGGGTTGTGCAACAGATTACGTTCGTGTTCCAAGGCATCACTGTATTTTCCAGCCTATTAACTAAGCTATTTGCCAGATTACTGTAGGCACTGATACATGTAATGCGCTTTTAACTATTGTATCAGTTCCTTAAGTTTAAAATTCGGTATGGATACGTTAAATGGTATGACCTCCAGGCGAACATCGGAAAGACGTAACAAAAGTATGAACAGAAGGACGGATATCAAAGAATAACTGTCTCTGTATAGGGGCCATGAGACGTGTAAATTGGTTGATATCATGAACTCGACTGTTTTTACGTATTCCATATTTTCTTCTCTCCTACCAACGCTTGAAACTAAAAATTCAGAAAAATAAATTAGCATAGAAAAGAAATGAAATGAAATCTTTGAGTTTTACGTCCCACAGTTATGCCGGTTAGGCTAAAGGAGACAGTGATGATGAGTAATGAATGAAATGGAATGAAGAAAGTGGGAGGAAACGGGAGAACCCCGAGAAAACCCACGCACACGGTGTTTGTCCACCACAAAGTTCACTTGGCGGGGGCTAGCATACAAAAGAATAGGTTCAGACGTAGTACAAAGGACATGTGAAGACCCTACTGAAATTGATTTTATGAAAAGTAAGAAGAGCACAGTATTACATAACCCTTCCCAAATTATGCATTTTTAGTCATATTAACCTGCACAACTTCAGTGTAGTAGTATTTATATATTTATTTATTTGTAAAGTAACGCATTTCTTTAAAAAAATTGCAAATATTCAGGATATTACACAAAAGCACCGATTAAATCTCAAGCTTAATTATAGCAATTTCTCTAGCTCTAGTAACTGAAAAAAGGACCAAAAAAAAGTGAACCATATTTTGCAAAATTATGTCTTCCCTGTTGCTTCTCATTGAATTGTCAATTTCATTGTCTCATGCTATTTCCTAGACGTATGCTCCGTAGATGTACAAAAAACGTCCCAAATTCATAAACACATTGCTGAAAAGAAATCTCTATCAGTCATTCTTGGTGTAACTAGTTTTACTGCGCTCTGGACAGTGTTCGTAGTTTGAGGGAAATTTCACAGATAAATTTAGCAGAAACGGAAAGAGGGAACTTTTTCAATAAAACGTAAAAATTCAGGAAAATTATCGCACTGACTGATTGAGCAATATAGAGGCTAAAATTTTTCTTTGTTCTTCAAAATATAAACCAATACAATAGCAACTATTTGCGTGTGTGTGTGATCAATGTAGCATAATTTGCACCCGTTGTTAGCTGTTTTTTTGTTTTGTTTTTGTTTGTTTGTTCCTTTGTTTGTTTAAAAGAGCGAAGGAAAAGTAAAAGAAAACATAGAGGCAAAAAGTAAATGAATAAAACAAGTATGATTGGTATTTCCTTTCATATAACTAAATTAATTTTACCCCATAACTTCTGTCATACGAATTGGATACTCAACAAACTAGGGAAAATTTGAATAGAAAAGTGAAAATTTCGAGTTAATTTGAATAGAAAAGTGAAAATTTCGAGTTAATTTGAATAGAAAAGTGAAAATTTCGAGTCAATTTGAATAGAAAAGTGAAAATTTCGAATCAATTTGAATAGTAAAGTGAAAATTTCGAGTCAATTTGAATAGAAAAGTAAACATTTTGAGTCAACTGAGGGAAATTTTCTTACGGAATCCTACGAACATTAGCTCTGGATCGTTCGATCATCAATTTACTCACACCCGCCCCCTGCTCCACGCATTTCAGCTGCTGCATTGTATACTAACAATATACAAAGTTATTTTTATTAAGAAACCTAAAGATTTTACTTGTCTTTTTCTAGTGATGGGTAAATTCCCGGGAAGATATTTTTCGGGAATATTCCCTGGGGAAATTCCCGGGAAGATTCCCAAAAATGGGAATATTCCGGGATTTTATGTACAAACACAAAGAAAATTGAATTCTATTACTAGATTATGATTTCAAAGGAAAATTCATTCCTTATCACTGCATATGATTACTATTATGTCCAGAGGATTCTTTAAAATGTATATTCTGAACGGTATTATGTTATTTTATTAATACTTTATTATATTTAGAGAGTACGTATAAATGTATATTTACTTACAATATGTTCTATGCAAGTAAATATGTGGAAAAAATGGTATAATAATTCCAGATACTTTTACGCCGCTAAACAGTTTAAATTTATATTAAGTGGATTTTCTAAATTTGGTTCTACTACTGATATTATAAACATAATAAATTTTTAAATGTTATAAACAAATTAGGTTAGGTAGCTGTCAGAAGACATATGTCTCTCCATGTCTCAGAAGACATATTTGCGCATACATACTTATGTCCACAATATTTGCAAGATATTGACTTAGTTTTATAATTTTGCACGTAACATTGCCACACATGACCTTTTCCCTACCCATTTCTCGAAATTTCATGCGTCAATTCATATGTAAGAGAAGTTCGAGCACCTTTTCAGAAATTCGAGTCGGAGACAAGAGACAGACCGTACTAACGATGGTTCGGGCTCTATTGATAATACTTCATTTCTACGTAATTTCTACATTACTTTACAAACTGGTTCCTTTTCATTATTTGTAAATTAGTACTTTGCTCTTTTTTAGTGTAAATGGAAGTGGAACTTAAAATATCATATTATTAGTTATATAAAGTATTGTCAACGAATTTAATTTGTTTAACGTTCAAACTATTTAAAACCTTGAAGTAAATAATAATAAATGAAAATAAAGTAATTAGTCACATGGTTCTTATAATTTGGAAGATAAAGTAAAGATATGGAAATAAATTCCTTCCCGAAAATTTATATGCCAGGGGAAAAACCCGGGAATATTCCCATTTTTTTATTTTCCTTCCCACCGGGAATATTCCCACTGCCAATCACTATCTTTTTCCTGAGTTACCAATATTGTCCGGGTATTCCCAGTGGGGATCTAGAAAGGGGCGCGTACTTTGCGCGTCCCTCCATGAGGAGTAAAATAGATAAATTAGTTCCTAATGAAGCGCTTGTTCAAAGGCTATGAGGAAAAAAAAAGTTTTAAAATTTCTCTCAAAAGGAAGATTCTGAGTGCTTTCTTCACTCATTGCTGAATCTATGCGTTTCCAATTTATGGTAATCCTGGATTCTTTCGTGTTGAACAACGTGGCTTTCTTTCCTCATTGCTGCCTCCAGAAGGGCGGAGATAAATACATACTATGAAACACTGCAATCCACATTTTTAGTTAGCGAACCAAATTTCGAAAAATGTCTCAAGTTTAATTTTCAGATCTGCTCTCTCCCCTCAAAAACTCTTGGATCCGCCCGCGGTATCCGTTGTTGCCAATTAACTGCTAATAATCATAGTGTACTGTACCTTTTGAAATGCTTTCAAACGTTCTTTGCATAAGAAACAGCTTTCCGTTTTTGTTTTTTGTTTTTTGTTTTTTTTTCTGTTTGCCAGGGGCTTATTTCGGATTTTTTCTTGTTAAGTCATGGACATCTATTACCGGGCCTGTACTATAGTACTTTTTATTTCTCTGAAATGTTTAGAAGATCAAGTAACTTTAAAACTCTTTTTTGAAGGCTACACTTACGTTCTTTATTAAAGTTAAGGAGCTCCATAGTCTAGTAGTTGGATTCATATTCACGTAATCTGGGGTTCAATCCTCCGCTGGAGTACTCCAAATTTTTTTTCGTCCGCCCAGTGTCGTGAGGAAAACTGGACGGTGATACGCCTGTTGGGGAAGGGGGAGAAATTGGGCTCACCACCTGTCCGTCACTCAGGTGGTCGTAGGTGCACTAGTCGTTGACATATGGTGTTGAAGCCGACTCAGGACTTAAGGTCTGTTACGCCAGTGGTTTCAGTTCTTAGTTTTTGTAAGTTAAATGAATATTTTTAGAACTACAGTATAATACATCTATATGTAGTTAGTATTGTAATAGTTTATCTTTATGGCATATGTATTATGCACAGCCTACGCAGTACAGTACAGTGCAGTACAGTACATGTTTATTGGATTTGCGATTTCGTATAATTTGGGTTTCGATTACACTATGCAACACTTTTTTTTTAATTGTCCTTCGGTTGCTATTGTAGATTCCTTAGTCATGTTCGTTGGACATTTTACGAAAATGTGCATAATTCTCGTAAAGTCGAAGCAAATACACCCATTAACTAGAATGTTATACTCTTGATCAATGCAGGGATGCATACCTACTTTTGGGGCACCCTGTATATACACATACTTTTAAATTATTACAAATAGCCTTAAAACACTCTGCCCGATGCATGTTGATTCTATCGTGAATCACTCAGTGTTGCCAGATTCTTCAATCAAATTTATATGCAACTTACACATCAAACGTTTTAAGAAGCGCATATAAATTCATTAATATAGGACAGATTCTATATTTTCGATTCTACTACTTACGTAAGGGAAGTTTCATGGAAACAATCCACCTTTTGTAGTTACTTTCAAGGTAACAATACAGGAAATCACTATTATAAGACAAGGACAAAAGGAGTGTTGCATAGTGTTATCCGGGATTATACTATAACCACCTTCTGTCATGGTGCCCCGTAAATAATTCTTGATAATTTTTAATTTTGAAACTCTTTGCTTCAGTAGTTGTGACATAAAGTGAGGTGCAACTGTAAGGCAGTAGTCAAGTCTGACAAACTACTCAGTAAGCAACTGTCTCCTTCAATTAACAAGTTCCAATGTTTCTAATTGTTTTCTTGGTAGATATTTCCGGTAAACGCGATAATTTATTGTAATACATAGTAATTGTAGTCTAAGATGCACGATAACGAAAATATGGCATAATAGACTAACATAATAATATACAAATGTTACATTGGAAAATAAAATATTTGGAAAATTGCAAACCTGACATTCATGTTCATAGTCATACCTCATTATTTGATTTTAATGATTACTTTATTATTTAATTTACTGAAACTGTTAGAATTAGTTATAGGCTGTGCAGAAACGTTTTCAAAATGCATTAAAATTATAAATAACGTGTAAAAGGTGTCTTGCTGGGCATACTGTGTAGGGGCCCCTCAGGTCTGGGGCCCCGCAGGGCGGGGTCTGCGGGGCTCCTATTGCCGCCACTGCCTGGAAATATTCAAACAGAAACAATGTGTTTTTAATAGTAGATCTGTGTAATTACCTATCCCAGTTTGTAACAAAATCCACGCAGCTGCTGAGCACTTAGTTCAACACTTCGCTACGAGATGGCAGCATCATATTGATATTCTTGGCTTGCTTCTTTGGTTGCCATCTGGTAGGGTACGTGTGAATTTCATCCTTGTGATGTCGCTGTCCCGTTTTCTTGCTTTATTTAAGTTCTTCATGGCTACGCTATTCACGTCCGAGAAGTTGCCCCCCCCCATTGAAGCACTAATGATCTCTTCTAGTGCAATCGTTAGTGCTTCGTTAGTGCTTCCTAGAACACCAACTCCCAACATTAGTGCTTCAATAGTTTGGACGCTAGAAGCAAAAAACTTTGGGGGGGGCAACTTCACGTTAGCCCCCCCCCCAGAAACCACTAACGATTAAACCAAGTGCAATCGTTAGTGCATCGTTAGTGCTTCCAGAAAACACTAATAGTTTCGTTAGTGCTTCAATATTAGTGTAGATATGGCCAATTACATTTCACGAAAAGCCCATAAGGAATACAAGGGGAATTTTTCATTCGGTCAAATTCCCGCCAAATTCAAAAGCGCTAATGATATCTTCTAGTGTAATCGTTAGTGCTTCGTTAGTGCTTCTTAGAACACCAACTCCCAACATTAGTGCTTCAATAGTTTGGACGCTAGAAGCAAAAAAACTTTGGGGGGGGGCCAACTTCACGTTAGCCCCCCCCCCCCAGAAAGCACTAACGATTAAACCAAGTGCAATCGTTAGTGCATCGTTAGTGCTTCCAGAAAACACTAATAGTTTCGTTAGTGCTTCAATATTAGTGTAGATATGGCCAATTATATTTCACGAAAAGCCCATAAGGAATACATGGGGAATTTTTCATTCGGTCAAATTCCCGCCAAATTCAAAAGCGCTAATGATATCTTCTAGTGTAATCGTTAGTGCTTCGTTAGTGCTTCTTAGAACACCAACTCCCAACATTAGTGCTTCAATAGTTTGGACGCTAGAAGCAAAAAAACTTTGGGAGGGGCCAACCTCACGTTAGCCCCCCCCCAGAAAGCACTAACGATTAAACCAAGTGCAATCGTTAGTGCATCGTTATTGCTTCCAGAGAACACTAATAGTTTCGTTAGCGCTTCAATATTAGTGTAGATATGGCCAATTACATTTCACGAAAAGCCCATAAGGAATACATGGGGAATTTTTCATTCGGTCAAATTCCCGCCAAATTCAAAAGCGCTAATGATATCTTCTAGTGTAATCGTTAGTGCTTCGTTAGTGCTTCTTAGAACACCAACTCCCAACATTAGTGCTTCAATAGTTTGGACGCTAGAAGCAAAAAAACTTTGGGAGGGGCCAACTTCACGTTAGCCCCCCCCCCCAGAAAGCACTAACGATTAAACCAAGTGCAATCGTTAGTGCATCGTTAGTGCTTCCAGAGAACACTAATAGTTTCGTTAGCGCTTCAATATTAGTGTAGATATGGCCAATTACATTTCACGAAAAGCCCATAAGGAATACATGGGGAATTTTTCATTCGGTCAAATTCCCGCCAAATTCAAAAGCGCTAATGATATCTTCTAGTGTAATCGTTAGTGCTTCGTTAGTGCTTCTTAGAACACCAACTCCCAACATTACTGCTTCAATAGTTTGGACGCTAGAAGCAAAAACCTTTGGGGGGGCCAACTTCACGTTAGCCCCCCCAGAAAGCACTAACGATTAAACCAAGTGCAATCGTTAGTGCATCGTTAGTGCTTCCAGAGAACACTAATAGTTTCGTTAGCGCTTCAATATTAGTGTAGATATGGCCAATTACATTTCACGAAAAGCCCATAAGGAATACATGGGGAATTTTTCATTCGGTCAAATTCCCGCCAAATTCAAAAGCGCTAATGATATCTTCTAGTGTAATCGTTAGTGCTTCGTTAGTGCTTCTTAGAACACCAACTCCCAACATTAGTGCTTCAATAGTTTGGACGCTAGAAGCAAAAAAACTTTGGGAGGGGCCAACCTCACGTTAGCCCCCCCCCCCAGAAAGCACTAACGATTAAACCAAGTGCAATCGTTAGTGCATCGTTAGTGCTTCCAGAGAACACTAATAGTTTCGTTAGCGCTTCAATATTAGTGTAGATATGGCCAATTACATTTCACGAAAAGCCCATAAGGAATACATGGGGAATTTTTCATTCGGTCAAATTCCCGCCAAATTCAAAAGCGCTAATGATATCTTCTAGTGTAATCGTTAGTGCTTCGTTAGTGCTTCTTAGAACACCAACTCCCAACATTAGTGCTTCAATAGTTTGGACGCTAGAAGCAAAAAAACTTTGGGAGGGGCCAACTTCACGTTAGCCCCCCCCCAGAAAGCACTAACGATTAAACCAAGTGCAATCGTTAGTGCATCGTTAGTGCTTCCAGAGAACACTAATAGTTTCGTTAGCGCTTCAATATTAGTGTAGATATGGCCAATTACATTTCACGAAAAGCCCATAAGGAATACATGGGGAATTTTTCATTCGGTCAAATTCCCGCCAAATTCAAAAGCGCTAATGATATCTTCTAGTGTAATCGTTAGTGCTTCGTTAGTGCTTCTTAGAATACCAACCCCAACATTAGTGCTTCAATAATTTGGACGCTAGAAGCATAAAACTCTTAGGGTGCAACTTCATGTTAGCCCCCCAATAAACACTAACGATTAAACCTGGTGCAATCGTTAGTGCTTCCAGAAAACACTAATGGTTTTGTTTTGCTTGACTATTAGTGTAGATGTGCCCACTTATATGTCACAAAGATGTCCAAACCCACGAGGTCGGCGGTCACGAGTTCGAAACTTACGCTCACTCGACCTCAACCTCACGAAGTGAGCGTGCGATAAGGCTGGTGATGTGGGCGTGAGGTTGAGTGAGCTCTAGGCGAGACTGGTGAGGTGAGCGTGAGGTCAGACTGGTGATGTGAGCGTGAGGTCAGACTGATGATGCAAACGTGAGGTTGAGTGAGCGTGAGGTCAGGCTGGTGTTGTGAGCGTGAGGTTGTGTGAGCGTGAGGTCGAAATGAGTTTGTGAGTTTAGGTCAAAATTATTTTTTTTAGCGTGAGCTTGAGTGAGGTTAGGTCATCTCTGGTTATGAAACTCCCATAAACATATGGGGAATATTTCACTGGGACTAATTCCCGACAAACTCAAAAGAGCTAATGATATTTTTAATACAATCTTTAGTGCTTCGTTTGTGCTTCTTAGAGCAGTGACTATTAACACTATTGCTGCAATAGTTTGGTCACTAAAAGCAAAAAAAAATTCAAGGAGAAACGTGAAGTTAGCCCCCAGGAAGCAATAACAATCACACCTAGTGCAATTGATGGTATATTGTCGGTGGTACTAGAAAACACATAATAGTTTCGTTAGTGCTTCATTATTAGTGACGAAACTCACGTAAGAAAAACATTGGGAATTTTTCGTTGAGTTAAACTTTCCGAAATTCAAAAGCACTAATGATCTCTTCCAGTGCAATCGTTAATACTTCTTAGAGCACCAAATCCGAACATTAATGCTTCATTAGTTTGGATGCTAGGAGTTAAAAAAAAGAGGGCTAACTTCACGTTAGTTCCCCAGAAAGCACTAACGACAAAATCTAGTGCAATCCATAGTGCATCGTTAATACTTGTAGAAAACAGTAATAGTTTTGTTTGTTTCTATTAATTCGATTTTGGGAGATGAATTTCATTATCTTTCTAATTTTTTCGTATGAAAATGTAATTTTTTTCCTTGGTTCATATATAAACAGTCATTTTATTATTTTTTTTCTTCTGCATTGCTTTACGATACGATAAAAATTAACTACAATCCTTTGCTAATTTTAGTATGTTTAATTCTGTTTGTTGAGTTTGTAAAATGATTTTTACGGGTTTTGGAACATAACGTTAATTGATCTTTTACAATAGTATTATTTATTTGTGAACTTTAGGCTTCGTGTTTTAAAGTTGTATAAAAAGATGAAAATGCTAAGAAGACTGTAATTAAAACAAGGTAAGTGTCTTTACAGTTAAAAATGTGGAGTAATTAATTAATGTGAAGTAACTGTTATTGATTAACCTTTTTCTTGAATAATTCTTCTAAAGAGATTCCTGTTGTCACCCCGGTTACCCTAGCAGACATCTCCTACGTTAAATACAAATTTTTAACAGGGTTACCAGTAACATACGAAATTTAATACCAAGCAGTGTTCTACTAATTATTCAATATACACAAACCAAATAAAAACAAAGAAGGCATACTTCAATAATTATAAATGTATCAACTCAACGGTGATATGTATACACGACCCCAAAAGTGCATTACCACCTGCAATTCTCCTTTCCCTAAAATAGCAGGCAACCCAAACAGCTCGGCGGTTGAGTTGGTTGCAACTTCGAAAGGCGTTGGACTAAACCACAATTTTGTCAGAAATATATCAGTGTGCCAAACTGCAAATAAGACAGAAATAAAAACTTTCTTATGGTAAGTTCTAGTTCAAAGTTCGAAGCACTTGCTTTTGCACGTTTTTTTTTTGTTTCTTTTTTTCAGGGAACAGACAACTTCTGGCGTCTAAGAAATTATATCATATAATATTGCAAATTTGCAAGTGGATATATTTGCATTGCAATTTGTGGTAATAAAGATATAATGATTGTAAAAAGTCACTTTAATTTATTTCTCCATCGCAAGTCTTAGGGGCTCCTTATGGACCTCGTTGCACTCCCGAATATCGATATCGAAAATTTAGAATGATATATTCATGTCCATATATTTGTGATATCGAATGTTGATATATGATAATATAGATATCGACGATAGCGTTATCGACATAACACAGACATAGGTCCGAGAAATGATGCTTGAAATATACTGGAATCAACAATCAAATTCTAAATAAGTTCTCCATTTCCGTATTCAATGTTGAGGGGAAGGGTGTGAACCCGAATAGAAATTTTAAGAAAAAAATGTTAAGATGAAAGTAGGTTTTCCGTTTCCCCTTCAATACAAAATTATTAAGAGAAAACTATTACTGTAATTTACCTTTTACTTCTGTTTCTGATTGTTATCACAAATCAGCGACAGTACACATACTTTACATAGTATACCAATACACTCTATAACTTTTCACAACCAAGCAAGCCGGAAGATGAATTTCCTGTGATATTAAAATGGATTGTTCTACAAAATAGTCATAATTCATTGGCCATATTTCTATCAGTACTTTGGTACGGACTAAGAGCTACAAGACTAAAAGACTTCTGCATTTTCCTGAGAATTTCATTTTCTTAATGTAAGTCCCCTATCCTGGGCTAATTCTGGCTACCGCGGTTTCGAGGTAATCCGTAAACGAGAGAGTAAAGTTTGTCTACTCTCAACCCTCGACACTTTGTGGAAAGATATTTCACAGTTCATGTTGTTATTTCTTCGTTAAAAAAACACTTCTAGTTGACTCTATTCATGGTGAATTACTGAACTTAAACATTTACAATTATTGAAAAAGGAATAATTATTTTGAAACATAAAAAGGCATTACAGTTCAGTAGAATGCAGTAGTAGATGAAGTGAATGAAAATATTGTTTATTTGTTGAGATGTGCAAACTGAATGTGAATAATAAGTGTATATTCACGCATACTCTTCTCGAGAGGCAGATCTACGATGGAATTCTGGTGGCTCGGTGGTTTGTAATACTCCTACTTAGAGCTACTTTTAAGAGCTCCAAACTCTGGAATGGGTTTTTTTAATATATCAAATAAGAAAGATTCCCTTTCTGGGGGGCAATTGCCCTGATCACTCACTGGATCCGCCCCTGCTCTTGTGTAGCAGACTTTGAAGACACCTAGTTCGTGTCTACTCCTGATGATGCTGATTAGGGATGCCCACATCCGGATAATTTTTTATTCGGATATCGGATAGAAACTTATCCGGATTTGCAATATGTGGATGAGAGATAAAACGGATGACGGATAATATCCAGATGACGGATAACGGATAATATCCGGATAACGGCTGACGGATAATATCAGGATGACGAATGACTGATAATATCTGGATAACGGATACTATCCGGATGACGGATATCCGGTGAACTTGAAGCTCCTGGAAGCGCTAGTTGTGACCACACATATTCGCGTCCTTGATCATCATAAAATAAAAAAACAATTCATATTTCATAACATTCACAGACGGCACGATGAAGTACTAAACCTATTGAAAACTTACTACGTAATAATTAATGAGTGATTGCACTTTTTCTTTTAATATTCATGGTATAGGCTATCATAATATAAATCGTTACCCATGTAGTGTCTACTAATGTTCAGAAAGATGGATTTCTTTAAAAAGAAAAAGACTGAAAGAATTACGGTTGTCTCGAACTGCCGCATAGAAGACATGTAATTTACTAACCTGTCTCGCAATCCACTTGTTTCGAAAGTTAACTGTTGACCGAACGTGCCTCATTAACTTGCTTATCTAATTATTAGTACGTTTCTACTTTTACTCGCTTTTTACTTGTTTAACTTGATTTTTCAGTAAACTAGAACGACTGGGACACGCACACAAAACATCGAGGACATTTAAATTTCGAAAGCTCTCCCACACGGAATCGATCCCGGGATCCCGTATACCAAAGGATTTTAAGGCAAAAAAATTGTTAAAAGTATTTATACTTCCCCATAAATAGAAAGCTATTAATAGAAAACCATTACTGTAATTTACCTTTTACTTCTGTTTCTGATTGTCATCACAAATCAGCGACAGTACAGGTACTTTACATAATATAGCAATGTACTCTATATTTTTCAGAACTAAGTAAACCGGAAGATGAAACTCCTGTGATATTAGAGTGGAATGTTCTGCAAAATATTCATAATTCATTGTCCTTATTTCTATCAGTACTTTTGCCACAGACTCAGAGCTACAAGACTAATAGAACTAGAAATGAAATATTTCATTCCTCCTTTTCTCTCAGATTTCTGTCTTTTGTTGAGAATGTCATTCTTTTAAAAATAAGCTTCCTATCTCGGGATAATTGTTGCTACTGGATGTTTCAACGTTATCGGTACCCGAAAGTGTAAAGTTTGTCGACTCTCAAATCTCAACAGTTTGTTAAAAGACATTTCAAATTTCATGTTGTTATTTCTTCATTACAAAAACACTTATGGTTAATTCTATTCGTGGTGAATTATTGAACTTATAAACACGAAAAAATAGTGTGATAGGTAACACCGTGCAGCTAGACTATCCAATATACCCCTTATCCCATAGTCGTGTCTGGTAAAAGGACCACCACCTCTCTTCTCGTTTCCTTTCTCCCGTATTAGAATCAACAGCAACATGAGCACAATTCTAATTTCAAAATATACATGTATTAGTACCAATAAAGTGAAAGAATAAAAATGAGACGAAACGAAATTTATAATTAATGTAGGGAGAATTTTAAACACTTCTCAATGAAAAATTAAAACGTATAAATATCTGTTAGAGGTACAGAAGTGAGACAGAGAGAAAAAGAGACAGAAGGAGAGAAAGAAAATGGACCACAGATAAAAATATTCGACGTAGTAAACGAACTTAGCA
Source organism: Thermobia domestica (assembly GCF_964235325.1). Classification (NCBI taxonomy): domain Eukaryota; kingdom Metazoa; phylum Arthropoda; class Insecta; order Zygentoma; family Lepismatidae; genus Thermobia; species Thermobia domestica. The sequence continues at coordinate 242,261,166 of NC_137456.1, read as the reverse complement.
TTAGAAAGTTCCGTTTCAGGAAGTCCACTGATAATATGGGAATAGAGTTTTTTAAAAATATTTTTCAGAACTGTTGGAATAAACAATGCTTGAAAGATTCATTAAGTCACTATCAAAACGAATAGTAAACTTGGTGGTCAAATTAAATAATTTCCAGTGACACTGTAGAGTTCCGAGACACATCTTGGATCATGCCAAAAGTTTAACACACACCGTTTCTTTCCCCGTGATTCGGTTCCAAATCCGGATATTACCGTCGTCCGTCATCCGGATATTATCCGTCAGCCGTTATCCGGATATTATCCGTTATCCGCCATCTGGATATTATCCATTATCCGTCATCCATTTTGTTACCTGTCATCCGCATATTGCAAATCCGGATAAGTTTCTATCCGATATCCGAATAAAAGATTATCCGGATGTGGGCATCCCTAATCAGCATCGTCAGGAGTAGACACGAACTAAGTGTCTTTAAAGTATGCAACACAAGAAGGGGCGGATCCAGGGGGCGATCAGAGCGATTGCCCCCAGAAAGGGAATCTTTCTTATTTGATATATAAATAAAACCCATTCCAGAGATTGGACCTCTTAAAAGTAGCTCTAAGTAGGGTATTTCAAACACCGAGTCCCCAGAAGTCCATCGTAGATCCGCATCTGGAGAAGAGTATGTGTGAATAAACACTTATTATTCACATTCAGTTTGCACATCTCAACAAATAAACAATATTTTCATTCACTTCATCTACTACTGCATTCTACTGAACTGTAATGCCTTTTTATGTTTCAAAATAATTATTCCTTTTTCAATAATTGTAAATGTTTAAGTTCAGTAATTCACCATGAATAGAGTCAACTAGAAGTGCTTTTTAACGAAGAAATAACAACATGAACTGTGAAATATCTTTCCACAAAGTGTCGAGGGTTGAGAGTAGACAAACTTTACTCTCTCGTTTACGGATTACCTCGAAACCGCGGTAGCCAGAATTAGCCCAGGATAGGGGACTTACATTAAGAAAATGAAATTCTCAGGAAAATGCAGAAGTCTTTTAGTCTTGTAGCTCTTAGTTCGTACTAAAGTACTGATTGAAATATGGCCAATGAATTATGACTATTTTGTAGAACATTCCACTTTAATATCACAGGAAATTCATCTTCCGGCTTGCTTGGTTGTGAAAAGCTATAGAGTGTATTGGTATACTATGTAAAGTATGTGTACTGTCGCTGATTTGTGATAACAATCAGAAACAGAAGTAAAAGGTAAATTACAGTAATAGTTTTCTGTTAATAGTTTTGTATTCAAGGGAAATGGAAAACCTACTTTTATCTTAACATTTTTTTCTTAAAATTTCTATTCGGGTTAACACCCTTCCCCCTGAACATTGAATACGGAAATGGAGAACTTATTTAGAATTTGATTGTTGATTCCATTATATTTCAAGCATCACTCGTACCTGGGCCTGTGTTATGTCGATACATCGCTATCGTCGATATCCATATTATCATATATCAACATTCGATATCACAAATATATGGACATTAATATATCATTCTAAATTTTTGATATCGATATTCGGGGCGGGGGTGGTGAGGTATAAGGGGCCCGTAAGACTTGCGATGGATGAAGAAATTAAACTTATATTTACAATGTTGTTTTCTAATCATAATATCTTTATTACCACGAATTGCAATGTAAATACATCCACTTGCAAATTTGCAATATTATGTGATATAATTACTTAGACGCCAAAACTTTTGTGTTCCTTGAAAGAAGAAATAACAAATCACGTGCAAAAGCAAGTGCTTCAAACTTTGACTAGAATTTACCATAAGAATGTTTTTTATTTATCTCTCTTGGAAATTTCCATCCCTTTTGGCCTTTGGGACTGGTCCTTTGACACAACGTGCACACATCATCGCTATATGCATTGATGCTCTTAGGCAGATCAAGAGATTTTGAAAAGGAAACGAATTTCTAATAATAATAATAATAATAGTAATAATAATAATAATAATAATAATAATAATAATAATAATTATTATTATTATTATTATTATTATTATTATTATTATTATTATTATAACAGTGGGGTTTACAACTAGGGTTCCATCTCTTTATCTTGAATGGGAGGGCCGCAAGTCGGCTACGCCACTGGTGCCCCTATTCTGTGTTTGTCTCTTTTTTGTTTCGTTTAGCTATTTGTTTTTGGGCTATTACGCTTTTATATGAAACCTTTATATTTTATAACTTTTTCTTTTTGTGAGTTTCTTTTTTAGGGAGGGTTGGGGGAAAGAGAGAAATGCTTTCTTCTTATATCAGTTTCTCACCATTCATCTTGTTTGAAATGCTTAAGTAAGTCATTTTTTAACTTTTGATGTCATCCAACTCCGTCACAATAATAGAATTGTCATTCTTACCAATTTGTTTTATTCTCTTACTAGCAGCGTTCACCCCGCTTCGCTGCGGTCACCCCGGAACGCAATAAACTTTGTTACTTAGATAATTTTTACTTTTTCGCTTTCAAATTGCAGTAAATGTTAACATTATAGCGCCTGTCATTTATGTTAACCCGCCGAGTGACACGGTCATGCGGGTTGCATATAAATACGTTTATTTTTATACCTATGATGAACTAACAAAGGATTTGTACGTTATGGACACTTGAATGGTCAATTATCTCAAGACACTGGTAATTAAAAATTAAAGTGATATGATAAAAACCATCTAGGGTCCAAATCCTAATAACCCCCCAAAAATGAAAGAAATTGGTTCAGCCGTATTAGCGTGATGAGCTAACAAAGGATTTGTGCGTTCTCTTTTATATAATAGATTTGCAGTTTGCCACAGTGATATATTTGTGACAAACTTGAGGTTTAGTCCAACGCCTTTCGAATTTGCAACCAACTCAACCACCAAGTTTTATGGGTTGCCTGCTATTGCAGGGAAAGGAGAATTACAGGTGGTAATGCACTTTTGGAGTCGTGTATACACATCACCGTTGAGTTGATACATTTATAAATAATAAAATAATAAAATGACTGTTTATATATGAGCCAAGGAAAAAAGATTAATTTTCATACGAAAAAATTAGAAACATAATGAAATGTATCTCCCAAAACTGAACTAATAGAAACACAAACAAAACTCTTACTATTTTCTACAAATCCTGACGATGCACTATCGGTTGCACTAGATTTTGTCGTTAGTGCTTTCTGAGGAACTAACGTGAAGTTAGCCCTCTTTTTTTGTGCTCCTATCATAACTATTGAGGCATTAATATTCGGATTTTGTGGTCTAAGAAATATTTACGATTGCACTAAAAGAGATCATTAGGGCTTTTGAATTGGGCGGAAGTTTAACTCAACGAAACATTCCCAATGTTTCCTTACGTGAGTTTCCTCACTAATAATGAAGCACCACTAACGAAACTATTCGTGTTTTCTAGAAGCACCAACAATGTACTATCAATTGCACTAGGTTTGATTGTTAGTGCTTCCTGGGGAGTTAACTTCACGTTTGTCCAACTTTTTTTTGTTTCTAGTATCCAAACTATTGCAGCACTAATGTTAAGAGTTACTGCTCTAGGAAGCACTAACGAAGCACTAACGATTGTTTTAAAGATATCATTAGCGCTTTTGAATTTGTAGGGAATTTGACCCAATACAATATTCCCCATGTATTTATGGGAGTTTCGTAACCAGAGGTGATCACTTTGACCTAATCTCACTCAAACTCACGCTCACAAACTCATTTCGACCTCAGCTCATAAACTCATTTCGACCTCACTCTCACATCACCAGTCTGACCTCACGCTCAAATAACCAGCCTGACCTCACGTTCACATCACCAGTCTGACCTCACGCTCACATCACCAGTCTGACCTAACGCTTACTCAACCTCACGCTCACCTCACCAGTCTCACCTAGAGCTCACTCAACCTCACGCTCACATCAACAGCCTGATGTCACGTTAAGTTCGTGAGGTTGAGGTCGAGTGAGCGTATGTTTCGAACTCGTGGGCGCCGTCCTCATGAGTTTGGACACCTTTGTTTGTGACATATAAGTGGGCATATCTACACTAATAGCAAAGCAAAACGAAACCATTAGTGTTTTCTGGAAGCAATAACGATGCACTAACGATTGCACCAGGTTTAATTGTTAGTGTTTCCTGGGGGACTAAAGTGAAGTTACACCAAAAAAGGTTTTTTGCTTCTAGAGTCCAAACTGTTGCAGCACTAATGTTGGGAGTTGGTGTTCTAAGAAACACTAACGAAGCACTAACGATTACACTAGAAGATATCATTAGCGCTTTTGAATTTGGCGGGAATTTGACCCAATGAAAAATTCCCCATGTCTTCCTTATGGACTTTTCGTGACATGTAATTGGCCATATCTATACTAATATTGAAGCACTAACGAAACTATTAGTGTTTTCTGGAAGCACTAACGATGCACTAACGATTGCACTTGGTTTAATCGTTAGTGCTTTCTGGGGGGGCTAACGTGAAGTTGGCCCTCCCAAAGTTTTTGCTTCTAGCGTCCAAACTATTGAAGAACTAATGTTGGGAGTTGGTGTTCTAAGAAGGACTAACGAAGCACTAACGATTACACTAGAAGATATCATTAGCGCTTTTGAATTTGGCGGGAATTTGACCCAATGAAAAATTCCCCATGTATTCCTTATGGGCTTTTCGTGTAATGTAATTGGCCATATCTACACTAATATTGAAGCACTAATGAAACTATTAGTGTTTTCTGGAAGCACTAACGATGCACTAACGATTGCACTTGGTTTAATCGTTAGTGCTTTCTGGGGGGGCTAACGTGAAGTTGGCCCCCCCTCCAAAGTTTTTTGCTTCTAGCGTCCAAACTATTGAAGAACTAATGTTGGGAGTTGGTGTTCTAAGAAGCACTAACGAAGCACTAACGATTACACTAGAAGATATCATTAGCGCTTTTAAATTTGGCGGGAATTTGACCGAATGAAAAATTCCCCATGTATTCCTTATGGGCTTTTCGTGAAATGTAATTGGCCATATCTACACTAATATTGAAGCACTAATGAAACTATTAGTGTTTTCTGGAAGCACTAACGATGCACTAACGATTGCACTTGGTTTAATCGTTAGTGCTTTCTGGGGGGGCTAACGTGAAGTTGGCCCCCCCTCCAAAGTTTTTTGCTTCTAGCGTCCAAACTATTGAAGAACTAATGTTGGGAGTTGGTGTTCTAAGAAGCACTAACGAAGCACTAACGATTACACTAGAAGATATCATTAGCGCTTTTAAATTTGGCGGGAATTTGACCGAATGAAAAATTCCCCATGTATTCCTTATGGGCTTTTCGTGAAATGTAATTGGCCATATCTACACTAATATTGAAGCACTAATGAAACTATTAGTGTTTTCTGGAAGCACTAACGATGCACTAACGATTGCACTTGGTTTAATCGTTAGTGCTTTCTGGGGGGGCTAACGTGAAGTTGCCCCCCCCCCCAAAGTTTTTTGCTTCTAGCGTCCAAACTATTGAAGCACTAATGTTGGGAGTTGGTGTTCTAAGAAGCACTAACGATTGCACTAGAAGAGATCATTAGTGCTTCAATGGGGGGGGGCTAACTTCTCGGACGTACGCTATTCTTGTTTCTATCTACCAATAGCTGATCATTGAAATAAGATAAGATTATCTAGTGTTTAAATACATTCTGTAAACCGGAGATTCTTTGAGTTTTTGTATTTATTGTTTATTAAATCAAGTTTGCATCAAGTTTGTATTAAAAGTATCTGCGACATAGCGAAGAATTCAGCTTTAGAGTACAGTAATTTTTCGATACTAATTCAGCATGGGCTTCTCGGATTACACGGAAAGAAGGCCCAATTTTTGAACTCAAAGATTTTCAACAAATACAGTGTAGCTCAAATAGTGAACAGTAATTTTACAATCAATTAACAAGTAGTATGCACGTTTCTGCTAGTAATGAGTCTATGTATTCACTTGAGAATAATTCAGACAACTATAGATAATTTCATATACAATTCATGAAGAAATAAATGCTTTTGCTTTAGCAGAACAGTGGTGTAGCCACAGGGTAGGGCAAATGAGGCCCCGGTCGGCCGCCGAAACTATCTCCTGACCTTCCCAAATTTGTTTCATTTGTTAGATGTCTATAAAAGATGTACTGTGTGCAGTAAATGAAGATTTTTCAAAATCAAATTGAAATTAAATTTGTAATTTTACGTCCTACGGTTATGCTGCCCTTTACGCTTAATGATATGGATGATTAAAGTAAGTGAATAGTTCAGAAACAATTGGTGGAATAAGAATGTAGGAGAAAAGGGGAGAACTCAGAGAAAATCCAGGGACAGGATGTTGTTCACCGGGAAACTCACGTGGGCGTGGATAGAACCAGAAACCCTACACACCAGAGGGGAGCCATCGTATCTCCCGACGCTAAGGGAGAGGGATAAAATGGATGATAGTGATAGCATGATGAAAGAGGGAAGAAATGAGAACCTCCCCCCCCCAAAAAAAAACACGCATAACGTGTTTAAGGCTGCAGACTACTAAATATTTTTGAAAAACTAATATTTTTCCTTTTGCCAGTTTTTCGTAAATGGAAAGAGGTAATAAACCATAACTTACCACAATAATAGATAATATTACTCTACACCCGAAAATATGAATCGGAAGAATTTTCAGTGTTGCTATCCATAGAAATGACAGTGTGACCAGAATTTGAATTACTCAAAAATCTGGTAAAGGCAGCGACTAGAAAAATGAACTCAACGGTAATTGATGACTTATCATGCTGTCTAGGTTTCTTGTTTACTACTTTTTAAATAATATTTCTATTTATTTTATAAACCTTACATAAATTATTACAAAATAAATAAGTTATTACAAAATAAATAGAAGCATTATTTAAAAAGTAGTAAACAAGAAACATAGACCGATTGATAAGTCATCAATTACCGTTGAGTTCATTTTTCTAGTCGCTGCCTTTACCTAGATTTTTGAGTAATTCAAATTCCGGTTACACTGTAATTTCTATGGATGACAACACTGAAAATTCTTCCGATTCATATTTTCGGATGTAGAATAACATTGTCTATTATTGTAGTAAGCTACATTTTATTACGTCTTTCCACTTACGAAAACGGGCAAAAGAAAAATTATTAGTTTTTCAAAAATATTTAGTAGTCTGCCCTCTTAAGGGCACTTGGCACGAGCTGGAACCGAACCAGGAGAGTGCTCTGTCACTAAGCCACAGTTGCCTCATAAAGAATTATTTATATTAGAGTGTGAAATAAAAATATTTTTTTCTAAAAAAGTAAATAAACCACATCAACACGTTAAAACAATTAAAACAATTGAAATCTATCTAGCTTTGTATCCTCCTTTGTCTAACTGGATGCACAAGTTATAAAATTATTACTATTGTATAACACTGTCTGAGTTTGATTTTATTTGTTTTTAAAGATTATTTTTTTTACCATTTATATCCATGTCATGCAGTCAAATGAATGGGCTCTCATAAACAATGTTCGTTTCCTTGTGGATTGTTCATTTGTACATTACCTACAATCTGTGATTCTACTGTAACTTCACGCATTGTCAAGACCCTGTTTCAAAAAAGATAGCATCCTGGAAATATAATAATAATAACAATAATTATATCATACACATATGTATGTGTGTAATATGTAGGGTCAGTTATTAACGTTTTCATAGTCTCAAAGGATTCTTTTTGTCTTCTGCTTTCAGTATGCAAAAAGCCCGTTCCGGAAGTAATGAGATCTCTATAGAATAACTTTCTGGTTACATCCTGGAGTAGAATAAAAGCTATCAGTTTCATCAGATTGGCAACGAACGACAAACATTTTAATACATAAAAACTCATTTTTTCTCGAATTTCTTGAAAACTATTAACCAAAATTTACCCTAATTCACCGTCTTCACCGTAGGTATTCTGCCATTATTGGCAGACCACTTGCTGCAACTGAGAAGCTTCCGTGCTCCACAGTCTTCCATCAACCTCTTCGTCTTCAAGTACATTTTTTCTCTTTTGAGATGGTCCATTAATTGTAGTTTCCTTCGCCCCCTTCCTCTCTTTCCTGCCACCATACCTTCTAAAACTCCCTCATGATACAGTTCCTTCTTAGCCAATGTCTCAACCAGTTTCTCTTCCTGCATTTAATAATATCTAAAATTGTTCTTTCTTTCTCCACCATTTCTAACACAATCTCATTCGTTTTCCGCTCGACCCAGTTAATTCTATTTTTCTTAGCCACACCCACATTTCAAAAGCTTCTAGTTGTTTTTGATCATTTTTGCGTAATTTGCGTAGATAGTTAAAGAAAAAAATTTAAAACGTTAATTTTATGTCTTATTAAGGATTAGGAATTAGATTTCTGGGCTTTCGGCATCTACAGCCATGTTAGCCCGTCACATATGAGGAATGACGTCTCTCGGCGATCACTCTATCCGAGAAAATGGAAGGAAGAAAGGAGTGGGGAAGGAAGGAAGCAGTGTTAGACCTGTATGTCAGGTACTATCCCTGCATTTCCCTGGTATGAATGAGCAAAACCCAGGAAAATTTCACTCAGGATGGCTGGACTGAAAAAGACTTTTTCGACCGAGTGTCCCCACCGCGAATCGAACCCACAATCGCTTGCACCAAAGACGAGAGTGCTAGCGACTATGCTACATGAGGCCACATATCTCATTTAAGGAGACTGTATATTGCCGTTGTCCTAGTGCAGTGGCGTAACTAAAATCTCAGGAGCCCTCCCGCAGACAGCGTGCGATGGGGCCCTTCTCTACGTCCCATTTCATGATTTTAGGGCCCCTGATGGCTTGGGGCCCTTCCGCAATGCGGGGTCTGCGGGGCCCTTATTCACGCCACTGTCCTAGTGCCATAATGAAGACCTTAACTAGCAGCATTTCTTTCAGAAAAATTCTTCGGGGAGAAGAGATATTTTCGGATGCATGGGGGGAATGATCAAAGGTACTCAAAGGCGTATTTACAAAGCTCTATAGGGCTTAAGATTCCACAACGCTCTGCTCCCCCCCCCCCAAAAAAAAAAAACTTCAGCTAAACATTTTCCGTTCGATATGTAATATATAATGTTATAATGCAACACAGTTTATTTTTATTTTGAATTTAGATAATGGTGTTACTCTTTTAAAATAATGAAGTTGACAGATGAGTTTTATTCTATTGTTATTCCATAGAATAATATAAAAATAAAATATTATTACATTTTTTACTGTTTTATTCTCCTTATTTTTTACAAAAAACGAAAAAAACGCGCACGTGTTCAAGTTATTACTAAATAAATTTGTAAGTAGTAAATAAAGTTTATTATAATGTTAACACATCTAAGCGAAGCCTACATTTACTATGACTTTAAAAATGCACTCTCTTTTTCATTCACTCAGGATTTCTCTAAATCAATAGCAACCGTCAAAGACATTTTATTTTGAATTAGGCCTGATATCTCAAGCTTTTCAAAGTAGCACATCCTTACAGTAATTTGAACTAGAATAATCAGTCACAAAACTGTTTTCGACTCATTTCATATACGAAGAATCTACATGATTGTCTACATTATTGCAAATGCCTTAATTATGTTAAATTTTACTGTGTATAACAGAAGATTTATAATGTACTCGTACTAAGAAATACTTATGTATATCCTAGTATCCACGTAGGAATATATATATATATATATATATATATATATATATATATATATATATATATATATATATATATATATATATATATATAGTAATAATTGTTCCTTATTTAACCAAATGGATCCTTCATTCTCTTTTGGACGCATACAACTCAAGAACCTCAGTTAAGAATCCTCCATTTCAGAGCTCCTCTGTGGCTAAGCGGTTAGCGTACGCGCCTTTGGCGTGGGAGACCCGGGTTCGATTCCCGGCGGGAGCTCATGTGGTTCGGATTCCACGTTAATCAGTAGGTCCACGTCTCATATAGCCTCGTTGCTGAACGGGACGCTAAACTAAAATCAACTCATTCTCCATTTCACAATTTTTCCTTCAATAGAATTCTTCATGCAGTGGTCCAGTGATGTCTCCAGGTCGATTACTGGGACGGTTATTGCTTCATTGTGCTAAAAGGCCTTTCAAAAATAGAAATTGACACAGACATACTTAACATTTTTACACATTCACTTTTTAGTGCATCATAACCCAGAGTTGAATTCAGAATATATTTTAATGAGGGCACAGTGATACAGCGGCGCATCCAGAAATTTGTTTGATTTTATTTGATTTGTAGTTTAGCGTCCCTTTAAGCAGCGAGACTATATAAGACGTGGACCTACAGCTTTAATGTGGAATCCGAAACACATGAGCTCCCATCGGAAATTGAACCCGGGTCTCCCACGCCAGAGGCGCGTACGCTAACCGCTTAGCTACGAGGAAGCTCACCCAGATATTTGTGTTGCGGGGTTTACAACTAGTAGTCGCTATGTCTGAGTACTGTTGAACTGGCATTATTCTACATTCAATAAAACGAGAAGAAATTTTAAAGTGCTGCCACCTACATTCTCAGTAAAAATAATAAAACTAAATTGTTTTTATAAGAAAAAAAAGTAGATGTAGTGTACAGGGGCGCCCGAAGAAAATTTTCTTAGAGGTTGCTATATTACATCTGGTATTTAATGTACGTGATTTACTACATTAGGTATTATTTCTATGGGACAGAAGGGGGTCCGGACCCCTACCTTCCCCCACCTTCGGGCACCCATGGTAATGTACGATCAAATTTTTAAGTACATCAATCATTTCTCTCGTAAACCAACCATAGTTTTCTTAAGAAAGTGTAGAAATGTGTCCCGAGTTGCGAAATTTGGAGGATGCCCGGGTTCGGTGGACCACCCACTGAATGCGCCCCTGCACACTTTTTGCCCAGAATATGAAAGATTTTACATCTACTTATAAATGTTATTAATCAATATCATGATCAACTGACAAAAGACTTCCGACATCTGGCTGTTTTTATCAGCTGAATGCGATCAAAAGCTTCAAGCAAGGAACACAAGGAGAAAAAAATGTACTCCGTCTCTATTAGATCTTCTGTGCATTTCAGCAATAACTGTGTTGTTAAGCTTTAGAAGTATTGGCAAACATCTTTCTCGTATACAATATTTTTATTTTAATGTCAACGTAAGTTTCAGTAAGAGAACTTCTTTCTCGTTTTGTTAGTCTTTTTAGATTTTCAGACATCGATTTTAAATATGAGTTTGGAATTGAAATTAGTTGCGGCAATATTGTTAGCTGACAGTCTCCCCCCCCCCCCTTTTTTTTCTTCAAACATTTGCTTAAGTTAGATATAAATCCATGAATATCGACTCTTAGGGAAAGAGATAAAAGAAAATTAGACTTTTGCATTTCAAAAAGAAACTCCCCCAGCTAGGAGAAGCTGCGTCCTCTTGATGTAAGGCTTAAAAGCCTTCATTATTGATCCCAAACATGTTTAATGATATAAAGGGTGCTGTAATGAGCTATAAAATGATTCGGAATTTTCAATGTAAAATTTCTTAACATGTTTTGAACATCATGCAAAGCATTTTCTCTTTTAGGAGATTAGTAACACTTTGTATTTGCCTTTAAGAACGTAAAAAAAGAACGCTTGTTACGTTAATGAAGCGATTCCTTGCATTTGTGACTACAAGTGATAAAACATGAGTGAGCTTTTGCAGTAAATTTATAGTATAGTTCTTTCTGATTTATCTGAAATTATCGTGTGAGCATCTGAGAAACTGAACCTCTATCAAAGCACAAGCAACAGAATTGTCCAAATATAAACCTCATTTATTTATTTCACTTTCAATATAATTTGAGTTATTATTTTTCTTTTTCAGCTGTAATTGCATCTGTACTCATGCACAAAAATTGTTCACGAAAATTTCCCAATTTTCAGTTACGTATCTCTAACTAACTAAACTCTATGGCCTGTGAAACCAGCGAGAAAAGAACTTCATAAAAGAATAGGAGGCGCTGTCGCCATTTAAAACTGTAAACTGCTTTAAAAACCAAACGAAAACTATTAAGTGTTATGACTTATAAAAAGTATTATTGATTATTAATTAAAATTTATATGAGTTTCTTTAACTATCATTCAATATCGGACTTCCCAAGATTTATTTAAATCTAGATTGATTGACCGCGTACAATGGCAATAACTCCCAATTATGACGTCCTTCACTTTTATTAAAATAGAAAAAGAATAGGGATGCGCATGAGACAAGATTTGTGGCTGTCTCGTCTCGAAAATGTGCTGTAAAAGTAATGTCTCGACTCGAAAAATGTATGTTTTTCTATTGGAAGAGCCGTGTCTCGACTCGAATTTGGTCGGGAAAATCCTGTCTCGACTCGTCTCGTGCGCATCCCTAAAAAAAAAATAAGAAAGAAAGATGAGTTAAGAGGGAGGTAAAGGAAGGAGAGGAAGAAGGAGTAGGAAGAAGTAAAGACATTGGAGTGACTTCACAGAAGGAAATGTATTGTCTCAGAGATAGTAGAAAAAGTGATACAGAGAAAGAGATATGAGATGGTCTATGGTAAAGATGGAAAATATAGAAGAAGAAGAGAAAGAAGAGGTAGAAAAGGAAAGGTACGGGAGAATTATTGAAATATAGTAAGGAAACTCAGATAAGTACTAGAGGTACTTCGTATTCCCCACTCTATTTCTTGAAAATCGAGTTTAAACAGTTCGTTGCAAAACGCATGTCAACCCCTTATAACTCTGACTTGGATCCAAGTAAATGAGCAAGTCGAAATGCGCGAGTCCAAGTAAATGCGCAACTGGTTTCTGTTAAGAAGCACAGCAAAGTGTTATTTTGAGTCTCTCGAAACTAAAAATTTACATTTTGTACAATGAATCTTAGCCAAAGAGGGATTGAGGAAGATTCCTTTCTGAAGAAAAGTAACCTTCACTTCTTTATTCAACCCATATTGATTTAGGAAGCCACGGCAAGCAAAAGTAAATAGGAGTCCCTATGGAAACTTAAACGTAAATTTTAGGATTCAACTTACTTAGCTTGAAAACACTATATACCGCCATGACCTATTATTCATACAGATACTACGCACGAAACTACCTATAAGGCAGGTTACCGGACCTAAGAAATTCACTGAAGACGAAGGAATATTTTGAAAGAAAAACATGATCTCCAATTTTAGTTTTATAGCTCAACAAACCGAAAACCAAAATTTTCTTTCACTTTGAAACTTGTTCAGAAGAATTCGTAATCACTAACATGGCGTCCGTAGTATTGAATTCCATATATAAAATTTCTGCTCGTCTTGCCGATGGGTTTTGAATAATCTCGTCCTCTTCTCACTTAACTGCTCTTTATTTTATAGAATTAAACTATTATTACTTTATATGCAGTGGGTTTTTCTCAACCTTTACGGAGTTTTCGCAGCTTGATGCTGGACCTGTTAACTCGATGAAATCTCACAGATAAAAAGCTCTGTATAGAAGTGCGCCACACCACTGAGGTTACGTGAAATTTTCAATCACAGTAATCAGAAATTTATACAGTAAAAACTGATTACGCGTTCCGATATTATATAGTGGGTTTAAAAATTATTGGGACAGGGACCAAGATTAACAGAAAAATTTTATAAATACTAGATGTACTGTAACTAGTTGGTTACAACCGGAAGTTCAATGCCGCGTTCACAAAAGCTCTTCATTGACTTCTTTCCTTAGCCAACTGGATCCTGTTCCAACTTTGTATTCCTATTTCTGCGAAATCCATCTTGACATGTCCTCCCATCTGCGTCTAGGAATTCCTAATGGTCATTTTCCGATTGGATTTCCAGTTAAAACTTTGAAAGCTTTACTTACTTCATCCATTCTGGCTACATGACCTGCCGATTTAAGCCTCCTAGGTATAGTGAACCTAAAAATGTTTGGCAAACGGTATAAGTTATGCAGTTTCTCGTTATAAAGTTTCAGTCATTATCCATTCCCGTTCCTCTTGGGTCCGAATATTACGTATCCAGGCATATGAAAAGTTCATATTTGCTGACATTATTTGTTGATTCATCAACCATTGAAGCGAAGGTTTCCCTTTAAATTTGTTAATAAAAATTTCGTCAAGCAGTTTTTCCCACGCATTGTAACATATGACAAGCTGTGTCTTTGCTGCAATTTACTCGTCTATTCTGGTTTTTAACTCAATTGCTTAAATTATCGACTCAGGTACCATTAAATTTCGTACAATTTCTTTATATTTAGTTGAATAAGCTACATCCTTTTTAATTACTTGTAGAAAACATAAGCTCCTCTCTAGAACTTTCATTTTCTGTTTCCCTCTACTTCGCTTTTAGTTTGCTGATTCAGGGTTGTATGAATAGACCTCGTTTTATTCTGTATTTTCAGATTTTCCTGTGTGGTTGCTTCTTTGTGATATTCTGACAAAGCATGCTTTTGAAGCTTTGCTATGCTTCCATTGGCTTCAATAAACAAACTTTTCGTTTTCTGTAATACGTGTAACTCATTGTAATAATATTTTGAATACCCGCTGCAAATATTACCTCCGTGGTCTGTGTCGAAGGCATGGAAAAATTAAGGAACATTTCTTCCGTGAAAATAGTTAAAAAAAAAAAAAACCGGCATAGAGATAAGACAACCAGTGAAACCAGATGATATTGCAAAAAAAAAAAAAAAAAAAAAAAGTGGTGTTTCTGTTCACGGTGGAAGGTGTGATACTGGATATAAGAGACTCAAATCATTCTATGTTATCATCTGAAGTTATGTACAAACTTTCAGATTCTTACAATTTGTAGTATAGGAATAACATCAATTTCTATCTTTAAATTGGCATAGATATTTAAATGTTAAGTTGATTATCAGTTTACATCAACGCCGAAGCTATGTGGACCTACAGCTTGACGTGGGATTCGAACTATGTGAGGTCCCACTGGGAATTGAACTCGAGTTTGCCACGCAAAACACATGTACACTAACTGCTTGGCCACAAGAGAGCTCTAGTATTAAAAATTGGTTGTCTGTGCGCGGCGCCAGTACTCGGATTTTTTTTTTTTTTTTTTTTTTGTTAAGGGCAAGAATTAATATTTGGGCCCTCCTAGAAAAATATGGAATTGGGTCCCCTATTAAAATATGAAATACCTAGAATTTAAAACCTTACAAAACATTTTTATTGCTTCTAGGAGTCCCAGTTAACGTTTTACTTTTACAAGGCCCAGTTTATATTTGTGCTTCTTCTTGGGGAAACTATTTGTTCAGATGATGGGGCAGGCCCAGCATCTTAAATTATTTTCAGTTCTTTTGGAAAAGATATGGTGGACCTATTTCATACTTTACAAAATTCAGGGGTCAATATTGAACATGTTGATGCTAGGGGCTCTAATAGTAGCCATTTTACTGAATATGTGCAAAGCAAATGCACCCTGAACATTCCCGTGAATTGAACGCGCCATATATATGTAATATACTTATTTTGTAAGCAATCAAGAGAGCACAGTCGCTCAGTGTAGAGTGCTTACTTCTTTTTCGTGGGGTCTTTGGTTCGATCCCTGGCCAAGTAAGTTTTTGGTGGACAACATCATATAAGTGAGTTTTCCCGGGATTCTCTCGTTTCCTGCCACAACCTCATTCCACCAATTATTCCAGTTATAATTCACGTGCTTTAATCATCCGTCTCGCTTTGCCTAACAGACAAAATCGTCGGACGTTAAACTGAAATATTGTAAGTAATCAGAAACGCCCTCAGGATTTTATCTAATGCGGTGAAGGGTGGCGAAAAACCGACACTCGAGTGAAGTAGTCGCGAATATGCATACCTTGATCATTTGAAACAATCATTATTGGCGGACATTTCGTAAATACTGTATATTAAATAGTGTAGTGGGTGAGTAAGCAAACCTGTTTTGTCATGTATTTTGGAGATCTGAACCAATGGTAGAGCGTTTACCTCTCGTACATAGGGTCTCTGGTTCGATCCCCATATCCGTGGCTTTTCTCGCGGTACTTCAATTTCCTCCCACTTTCTCATTCCACCAATTCCTCCACCATCATTCGCTTGCCTTAGTCATCATCTCCTGTAACCCAAAGGATATGTGGGATGTTATAACTGAAATATTTGAAGACCTGAACTCCTTTCGAAACTCCCTCGTCCCAATCCGGGTGTCCATATAAGCAACCGAAAAAACAAGAACAATTGCTACACAAACATTATTTTCTCTTACACATTCCTATTATGTTATAAAAAATTGGTTTTCCTCATGTTATTCACATGTGCGTGACTATGCTTTCATGTCCATTCTGCTTCCACCAAACACATCGCTTATATCTTTTGATTTTGCTCACGGCCGTCTCGCAGATGCTTATTGCGTATCTTTATGAAATCTAAGAACAACTTAACAGCTAATCACAATAACGAATTGATCGTTATCCAACTGAATGTATGATAATCAACACGCTTCTCGTAGCTAGAATAAATATCCTTGAAAATGTTAAGCTCAGAATTATACAGTTACATGCAATTTTTTTTTTCAGTATGAGCAGTAACAATCTTTAAATACAGACGACAAACTTACAGCTGTAAACCATAAACTGTCATAAAGTAAGTCACAAACTATTATTTTACAGTTTTATATGTCATGTTTGTGTTCTTTGTAGTTACTATTTGGCCTTTTGTGCAATTTGTGCTTTTTTTGTATAACTTTTTCTGTATATTATTTTATTTCTTGTGCTTTGTAACGTGGATGTATTTGGTCTTTTGCGACTGTTATGTATGAAAAGGATGATCATTAGAGACTAGATGTTAGGCAATAAAACTATAATAAATACGAAGGTAAACAAGCACTCAAAATGGAAAAAAATATAGGTAGTAAAATAAGCACTAAAACCTAAGTAGAAATAATGACGTTAATTACTCAACAACTAAAATGTAGTCACGCATAATATTCAAATAACCAACAAATACTGTCACCCACAAGACAATGTTTCGAAAATAAGACGAGAATTGTCATGCTTCTCGTCTCGTCTCGTCTCGAATTTAAAAATCTACGTCTCGTCACGACGTGACGAGAAATTTCTTTAATCTTATGACCAACACTAGTTTAGCTACATTAAAAATCTATACATGATTGATTTTAGTATAATACTATATCAATAATCTATACATGATTATACATGATATAGTATTATACTATATCAATACATGATTATTGATATAGTATAAAAACTATAAATTGATAATGTGATTATACGAACACAATAAACAGGATTTATTAACCCTATCATCATCATCATAGGTATTCTCCCATTATTACCAGGACAATTGCCCCAACTGAAAAGCTTCCATGCTTCACGGTCTTCATCTTCACGTAACGATTTTTCTATTTTGATATCGTCCATTAATTGTAATCTTCTTCGCCCTCTTCCTCCCTTTCCTGACAACAGATTGTCTAGCACATCCCTCATGATACAGTGCCTTCTTACTCAATGTCCCAACCAGTTTCTCTTCCTCTTCTTAATAATATATAAAATTGTTCTTTGCTCCCCACCATTTCTGACACCCACTCATTCGTTACCGCTCCATCCAGCTAATTCTTTCCATTGTCCTCCATACCCACATTTCGAAACCTTCCAATCGTTTTTCATCACTTTTGCGTAATGTTCGTGTTTGTGCCCCATATAGTACAATGCTTCAAACGATGCTGCTTGATGTGTAGCAGCTGATGCACGATACTTCATTATTTGCTTTTATGAGTCCTTTTCTCAACTTTTTATTCAAGGTCGCAGAAAATAACATTTTCTTCCCCTAACATTTTCTTCTATTGCCATTCCTATCCTTGCTTGCTTTTATTTCACGTTCATTCTTCATATATTACTACTACTATCCAGGTACCAAAAAAAAAAAAAAAAAGTAGTCACCTGTTCTATTTTCTCCCCTGCTACTTCTATATTTGGCACCGATCCCTTCATTCCAATCACCATGGCTTTTGTCTTTCTAACATTTATTTTCATCCCTTATAGACGTGGAAAATCAATAGACAATGCTATATCACTTCCTTCGTGAACCTGTGGTGATGCTGAAGAGTTCTGATATCTTCTAGATAATATTTAAAAAAAAAAAAAAATGGACATAAATGTTCTACATCAACTTAAGCCTACAAAATGAGGACAGAACACTTTCGAGAAACGCTTTTCGTAATCGGGACGAGACAAAAAGAGTATTCTTCAAGAATCTTATTTCTCGCCCCATCTCTTCTCGGAGTAACATTACCTAGAAACATATCTGATAATTATTTGTGAAGAACATCTTAAATAAAGAAGTATGAAATTCTTTTAGTGTACAAAAATCTATTAAATAAATATAGCAGCACAAAGTTTTACACTACATACAACCGTCCGAATTACTGATCACTTTGGAATGTGAAAATAAATTACATTTTAATTTCGTATATTTCGTCAATCTGTCACAAGAAATCATTAGTTGACATTCCACAAGATTATTTTTTCAAGTTGTCAATTGATAAAATTATGCCTTTGATCATGCAGCATATTAAAGAAAATCTAAAACGATGTTTATATTTCCATAAATGTAATCGGAATCCAATTTGCATGATTGTTGTTGGGAATACTGTAGGGTTTACTTTTAAAAAAACTATCCGTCGAGGAGATTCAGCAACAGTGTTGTGAAAAACCTAGTTTTAAAACAAAAACAGCCCAGTGGGTTTTACTGGGTAAAAGTGTGTATTATTGGACAACATTGGCTTTTATTAAATTGTGTGACTATATTTAAAGCCATATATCTACTTAAGACAATATTTCAGCAATCATGTTCTATTGCACACATGAAATTATGTAGGTCTATCTCCGGCGCTTATTCCTGGTTTGATCCCAGCTCCTGCAAAGTGAGCTTTGTAGTGAGCAAACACTGCCTGAATGTATTCTCTCGGGGCTCTCCCATTTCCTTCCACCATTATCATCAATTTCATCATCATCATCCGAATTGGATTCAGTGCATAGTCATGAGATATCAACTTTAAAAAAAAAAAGAAGAAGAAGAAGAAAAGTGGATTTTCTATATAATACGAAATAGGAATAGTTTCTACTACTGTTACACTCAGGATTCAAATCTCTGAGTCAGCCATCCTGACTGAAGATCCTTTTTGTTTTCCTCATATACTGGGATAGTGCCTCAAATTCAGGTGCCAGAGATAAGAAACAGCTTTATTAAATGATTGTTTTATTTTAATAGAAAGTTTATTTTTTTTGGGTGGGGGGAGAACTTGAATGCTGGAAATGGATTTTTTTTTTTATATAAATTCTCATTTCGAATTCCAGATTGCTTTTTTTTTTCAATAGAAGTTTACGATGAAAGGGCCTTTGTAATGTACAGTATAATAATTGTACTAAATGTCACATACTTCACCAGATATGCGAGAAGAATTCGGGAGTTTTCACGATCTGATTGCCGTTTAGTAAGTTCCTTTTTTAAAATGAAGCGTTTTCGGTTTGTAATTAACTGACACATGAAGAAAGACATTTTATTATTTGTTTGCACTAATACGCAAATATGAATTACAAAAGCAAAGAGAAGGTAGTCGCTTTACTTTCTATTTCACACTAGCTGAAATGCACGTTTTTTTGAGTTTCCTCTCTCTCCTTAGGATACGGACATCAATGAAAGTATAATAATAAAATCTCCATAAGGTATTCTGTTTTTATCATAAATTTTGAACTTTCTCCTCCGTTTAAACAAAGTCACATGATAAAATCCGAGTTTGACATAGGTATGTTCAAAAACTCATTTCAAACTGTTGAACTATTTCTCCGTGGCACGATCACAAAGAACAAGCAAAGTCGATTTAAGAAAGAAATTATAGAAAATTCTCTCTTCGTTTCCTTAAAACGGACATTTTCAAAAACAGAGAGACGTCTTCCCTTATTTTTAATGGAGAGCTTATATATCGAGTTTCATCTCCCTAATTGACGGCCTCATGAGATAATATATTTTTGGCTGAAATTTTGAACGCCCTCTACTTCCATTAGGATCTGCCTTTTAATCCAATTAACATAATAACATCCCAGGTCAAGGTGGGTACTACCTGTGTGCCAAAATCCATTTCAAACTGTTCAACCGTTTTCAAGTGATGCGATCACAACCAACAGGCAACATCGCCTTCAATGTGAAGAACAAATTATAGAAAACGCCCCTCTTAAAACCAAAATTTTTCAAAAACACGTTGGAGCATGTGTCCACTTACTTTTAATGTGGAGCTTTTTTTTTTTTTTTTTTTTACATAAATTTTAAATACCTTCTTTTCTCTTAGAATGTGCCATTGAATCAAAGTAATTTCATAACAACCATCTTAAGATAGGTACTATGTTTAAAAATTCATTTCAAACTGGTCAACTGTTTCCCTATGATGTGACCAGAAACAACAAGTAACATTGCTTCCAATGTAAAGAAAGAAATTATAGAAAAATGGTCCCCTTCCCTCCTTAAAACGGGAACTCTCAAAAACGCCGAGATAGGGTCCACTTATTTCTAATGAGGAGCTATATGAAGTTTCATCTGACTAACTTGATATTATCGTGAAATACTAACTAAATGTTCTGCATAAATTTTGACCATCTATTCCTTCCTTAGAATTCACGCTTTTAAAAAAGTAACATGATAAAAGTCCAGTTCGAGGTATACATCCAAAAGTTAATTTCAAACAGTTTATCCGTTTCCTTCTGATGCGATCACAAGTAAGATCCTTCTCATTATTATATAAGAGATTGAATGAACACTGTTACAGCCAACAGTGCGTATATAAATTTCATTCTGCAAGATTTCCAAACATTTTTTTTTTCAATGGTAATCTGTTTTGGTGGTGATTTCTTGATAAATTCTATATATTGTAACCCAATTCTGAAGCTAGATGTGTACTGCTACTGAGTAACAAGATTGAAGAAATTATAGCCTAATCAAATTAAGGTTATCATTTCAGTCCAAATTTTGAAGTATATATTTTTGAAGTTGTTTTTATTTTCACGGTTTTATTGTAGGTTTTATGTGGGATTTCTGGGTTGGGGAAAATTCCAACAACCTTGTTCAGCACTCATCCTACAACCCACATTAAGAGAAGGAAAGCTTTTGTAGGAAACATTCCGTCGCAGTATAGGTAATCTAAATTTCTTCCTTTTATTTCCCTATAAAAATGATATGAATCAAGTTTTGCATACAGAATGGAAATTCATTACAATACTTTTAAAATGAGATATTATTGAGTTCTTTGTGTTAATTAATTAAGATCCATTTTTGGTGTAACACACAAAAGAACCACAACTTTTCTAAACGAACCATTTTATTATTATTATTAGATTGGACCTAGTTTTAAACAAGGAAAAGTATTTCCTACTAATTCAAACATTGCTTTACAGTTAAAAAAAAAAAAAAAAAAAAAAAAAAGAGTTGACGTAACGTTATCCGAAAATGGATTAAAGGAAAAAGTAATAAACTTTTAACTTAAGAAGGAAGATGGAGATTTTGTAACAATTGAAATGACATTTTGGTTAAAAGAATAAAGGGATTTTAAAAAAGCAATTTTTCATTATTCAAAGTGTATTGTACAAGAAAACTGAAGTCTTTATCATTCATATTGACTCCTCCGACTTTTTATATTGATCCAGGTATATGATAAATGATTAAAATGACCTTCTGAGAAGGGGAAAAGGGGGGACAGGGCCTTCAATGAACGATCACAATGCGTTAACAGACGTACAGCATCCATCCTTGCTCTTAACTTTTCCTCAATCTGACTCAATTGTATTCCATTGTAGGACGCCTATGCTGGAGACAGGTCGTCCATGTATACCAATTCTTCGGGTGACCTTGTGTGTTTTACACAAACACATATATACACAAAAGGAAGAATTTAAAAGCTGTATAAAGAAGTTTCATGTTGTTATTGATTATCTGACATCCAGGTGGTCTTGGCCTTGACATGTTATTTAAAAGAAAGGAAACAAGATAAATCAGTGATTAAGTCCAGAAAGAAAAAAAGTGCATAAAAGAAGGATCAAACAAAATAATTCAGTAATCTGTGGAGAGACAGTTCTTGTAGTGTCTTAAAGAATGGCCTTTCAAAAAGTTTTGATAAATGGTAATAAATGTCTCCTTCGTGTATAACAAACTATAAAATAAAAGAAAAGTAAATTATAACCCTAAATTACTTTTAAAAACAATGTTTTCATGAAACGCACTAGAAAGGAGTTTTACTTTCTTACTTACTTTTGATGAGTTAAAATGAAGAAATTGAAATAAGATGACAAGAGCATTGGGCACTCCTCCTAAGATTGATGGCTGATGATTTTTTTTAATGAATAGTATGGAAGTATCGGTTAATAACATCTATCGGTTGATAAATATCTCATCTTTGAACTTTTTTTTTTTTTTTTTTTGTCTCGTTAAATGCTAGTAATCGTAAGACAACAAAATTTACAATGATCTCAAAAATCTCGTTATTGAATTCTCTATCTCCGTGTGTGTGTGTGTGTGTGTGTGTGTGTGTGTGTGTGTGTGTGTGTGTGTGTGTGTGTGTGTGTGTGTCTGTCTGTCTGTCTGTCTTTTATTTGCGATTTTGCCAATTTTGAGTCCTGCGTTCGATAGAGCATCAAAAACTGTCTGAGAAAGTTTTCCGAATGGAATTTTTCGCGTCACTCTTATCGTTTCCGAGATATTTGCCAAAAAATGGCCGAGTTCCGGTGATTTAAGGCGCAATATCTCGGGAACCATAAGTTATAGAGAGATCATATTGGTGTTGATCAATATCTAAGAGGACGGTGAACATTTTTTTACCAACTAGTAACTGGTGGTCACTGGCCACCGTTCCTCAGATATTGTCCCAAAAAGTTCCAATTTTGGAAGATTTAAGAAGTCATACAGAGATTTTGACTCTGTATTTTGGGAATTTTTGCGAGAAAGAGAAGAAGGTGTGGATACAAATATTTACTTTTACATTTAGGAACAATCACAGCCATCCTTCCCGCACCATTCTTTTTAAGTTCGATTTGGCAATGCTCTTGGAGCATTCTCAACTGGTTATTATTCTGTCTCAAATAATGAAGCTACTATATTTGTTATGGACATGTAGAAGGTATTATTAACGTTTAATGTTTTTTTTCTATTTTCAGGATCTGCCAGGAGCTCAATTATTCCTCCTAGGAGCCCTTCACCGTATCCTTCAAGAGGTCCACAAGTGAATCTAGGGTTCAGCTCAACCTGGTCGGATGCAGGTTCGAGGCGAGCAAGTAGCAACGTAAGCCAGGTAAGTTGCAAGTGTTTAAAATCCCATATCAAATCTAATCTTTCTTCTGTAATCCACTGAAAGAAAAGTAATGCTGTGTGAATCTCATAAATAATGGGACAAAGCAGACTGCAGGATGACTGATGCAGTGATTAGTATATTAGCGCGCATTACCGACTACTCTAAAATAATTAACTTTCAAGTTATTATCTGTGACATCATGGTTTCCTTTTTCCCGTTTTCAGTAAACGAAAAAAACAGACACAAAGAATAGAGGATTTAGTATAGTTTGACCGAATCAAACGAAATCATTTATCCTCTATGAAGCAGAGATTCCTCGTATGTACAAGAGGTGAGCGATATATGTGTATATCTAAAGCTATATGGTAATCTTATATACATGTACCTTTAAATTTTGGTCCTGTCATGGCATACTGCTATACAAATTCAAATTTGGAAAGCAATTTGTAAGTTTTATATAGCATTCTTGGCAGACAAGAAGATCATACAGGGTGTTTCAAAACAACACTGACAACGTTTGGGAGGTGATTCCTGATACCAAGATTGGACAAAAATTATAGACCAACCTAGGTGCACAAATGCTTTCTTTCGGATTATAGGCTGCCGAAAACATGAGAAAATGAACTCCAAATGTCATAGCTCCAAAATTATGAGGCCCGCCGTAATAGGGTCAAGACTTCACTTAGGAACAGGTATGTGCCCTATCCAAATATCCATGTTTCAGAATCCTGCGTTACTTCCTCAACAATTTTTATAGAAATAGTTAGTGAGTAGTTCAAACTATATGCCTGTATCCAAACTCTCTCTATCCACATGCTACACATACTGTTCTCTTTCCCGCTTAGATGTTACATCATGCCGTTGCAGGATGTCTGACATCTAACAGTCTTCCGTATATTACGTACTTATATAGGGTGTTAATGAACATATACCAACAAACTGTAAGAGGTAATTCTTCACATCAAAATAAGAGAAAAGTTTATGTGGACCTATGGCGAACAGTGCTTAATTTCAGAGCTAGGGCTGTCCAAAATCGCGAAAAAGCCAAATTTCAAGAGATCCTATTTCCAATTCGAGAAACTGTGGATAGTGGTTCTTATCAGCGTAAAGGAAGTAACGCATACGCAATCCAAAAATGCATATTTCATTAATGTTCAATTAGTGTGCAGAGTATTCCATGCGGGGTGAAATTCCCAGACATACCATCAACCGAATTTTGAGATATACTCTAACTTTATGATGGGTCCAAAGTAGGCAAACGATAAGCCTTGATAGTCGTGAACACCGAATCCTTTGGTTCGATGCCGGAAGTGTAAAGGGTCGTCAGCAGCATGGTCTCTCGTACTCAGGAAAACGCATGCTGCAATGTTTTCTTTTACGCTTATAAATAAAGAAAACGTGAAATATACTGTGAAGAAATCCATCGCATCACAAGCTATTCCGAACACACACACACACACACACACACACACACATACATACACACAAATGGAACTGCCGGTTCCTAACACTTCCGACTTCCCTCCGGAGCATTGGATGTCCGTTGTTGTCAAGGCTTACCTCCTGCCTACTTTGGACTCTCCTTGAGATCAGGATATATCTGAAGACCCTATTGAGAGCGTATCTGAGAATTACACCCTGTAGGGAATACCCTGTACACCTATTGAAAATTGATGAAATATGTGCTTTTGGATTGCGTATACATGGCTTCCTTTACGCTGATAAGAACCACCATACACAGTTTCTGGAATTCGAGGTAGGGCCTGTCGAAATTTGGCTCTTTTGCAATTTTGGATAGCCCCTAGCTCTGAAACTATGCATTTTTCGCCATAGGTCCATATGAACATTTTCTCTTATTTTGATATGAGGAATCAGCTCTTAGAGTTTGTCGGTATAGTTCATTAACATCCTGTACATATGTTTCATACGTTCATCTGTATGTAAGATCCTGACAGCATACATTATTTCGTTCGTACGGAAAGTACATTTATTCAGAACACTCATACGGAAAGTGTGTATAAAACGTATTTTTTTCAGTTACACATTTGCTGTACGTTAAGTTCAAAAACTACAAGATTTACACGTTTAACCTACGTTTTTCCGTATGCCACATACATTTTTTCTCAGTGTAATAAAAAAACAAAGTAGAAAAAATAGTTACGATAATTATTTTCTTTTCTAAAATACTAACTTTGTCTTTCTATAGATTCCTTAGCTGAAGCTATTTTTGTATATGTACACGTGGAAAATTTTATTAAGTTAAGGGCCATATTATATATATTGTGCAATTCACCTACCTCAATCCGAAAAGAAAATAACTATATTTCGGTCACTCCTGCTTAACTATAATGTCTATTGGTCTCCGGCTTGATTCTAGACAAAGATGTATCGAAGAACTCTATTTATATTTCGGTTTAATCATTATCTGTTTGCAGGCATTCAGAGTCAGAACCAGTAATTAATACTGAAAGTAGGTTCCTATTTCGTGGTTGCTTGTAGCATTTTCTATTGATCTACACCATTAACCTTCTTCAAGTTGCTTTATCAACTTTAATATGACAAAGGCGGAAATGCTACGTAACATTGGATTCACTTTCACTGTATATTTTATAATGAAATTTCCGCAAACATTTGTTCTTTTCTCACGGAATACAAAGCTTTGTTCAAATATGCATGATCTGCACTGAACAAGAGACAAAATTAGAATTTTCAACGTCTTCTTTATTATTCCAAGCGTCTGTACTGACGCCATATGCCTTTGCATGTCATTTGATGTTATTGATCTTTAAACGTTGAATAAAGGAAATATTTTCCTACTTAAAAAAAAATTACAATAGTTACATATAATACAAGGACGATTTCTAAACATTCTTAGTAAATATGTATATCGAACTGTTAAACGGATTTATAGATTTGTCTGCTTACAGATTCCTCTTTTTGATAATCCTAATTTACTTCCTTATTTACACTGAGAAAAAAAAATCGTATGTTACATTTGTAAATCCTGTAGTTTTTGGACTTAACGTACAACAAACATATAACTTAAAACATATGTTTTATAATATTTTCTGTATAAGTGTTTCATCTATAAGTACTTCCCGTATGAAACAATATAGGCGGTCAGGATCTCACATCCAAATGGACGTATATATCATATAGCTGACGAAGATAACATACATATATGTATATAATATAAGGAAGACTGTTAGATGTCAGAAATCCTGCAATGGCATGATGTATCATCTAAGGGAGTGCCGATGTACCATACGGATAACGTATGCTCCGTACTGATTTCTGTAGTAAGCAAGAGGATTCTATATATTTGTACAATATACCGCTGTCCGGAGAACGGATCGA
The DNA here is from genome assembly GCF_964235325.1 of Thermobia domestica. NCBI lineage: Eukaryota > Metazoa > Arthropoda > Insecta > Zygentoma > Lepismatidae > Thermobia > Thermobia domestica. The sequence goes on along the minus strand of NC_137456.1, from coordinate 242,234,477 downwards.
TATGAAACAAACGGAATGATTGCTTAAAAGAAGCATTGTGTTAATCATTAACAAAGAGATGCTGATTTGAGTTGGAAGTGCCAGTACTACAAAAGAAGCCAACTACATATAGTTATCAAAATAATGGAATGACTTAGTTTGCAACACTAAGATGTGTAAAGTAGTAACACTGACAGTGAGTGTACTGCGTGTAGCCATTGTTAGCGGTGTGTTAAGCGATCGTCTGTAGCAGGCCCGTAGCCAGCCTCTAAATTTAGGGGGGGGGGGCTAAATGTAAATTAGGGTGGGCACACACAGAGAGAGACACAGACATTATATAATATATATGATGATGAATAATTTTTTATGCTCTTAAAACTAAAACTACAGCGTGAAGGAATTATTATTAAAATTTTCCCCTATAGCGTTAGTACAACTGTACCTGAAAGCTAGAATACTATGTGTCTCCTTTTTATTTTATTTGTTATGGCAACAAAATATTTCTTCCGTTTTCTCATCTTCAAGGAAATAAAAAAAATATTTGTTAAAAAAATAGTTGGCCGAACGAACCAATCATTAAAATTTCCAAAGAATTAGTACAGGAAATACGTTTTTTTAATTTTTGATGACTGAAAAAATATTTGTGAAACTTGAAAACATCTAGAGAGTAATGAGATTTAATACTATCTTCAAAGAGATTCTACAGAGAAGGGTCTCAGAATCTTAAATCAATATTTTGAAATACATGTGGCCTAAACAAATATATGCATATTGGAAAAATGAAATTAATATTTTACCTGTATTATTATTTACATCTCCTTAGATATGAAACTTTATATTTCTTTAAATATCACGCGCTTTATTTTACACTTGTGCTTCTAAACATTTTTTGATCTTTTTTTTATGGTGCTGTTCGAAAGAAATAATGATATGTTTATGAGTTTTTGCTATCTACAAATTTATAAATTTCATAAGAATAGGAAACACAAACACAACACGCATATATACACTCCTCATGTTGGCACACTATAATAGAAACAAGTTGTACATTTGAACAATCACTAACAACACTATCACAGTATAAGTCTCCTTGTTTTGGATGCTGCCAATCTTAAAACAACTGTGTCCAGATCGAGGTTTCTGGTGATGTCCTTGTAACTCAGCAAAACAAGATCGGCACGGTGCAGTTAATGTACAACTCCTTTTGAAAAAATGTCCTAACAAAGAAGGAATTCCTCTTACCTGAAGTATTACCTGACCAGGATAGCAGTGCAGTTTTGGGAGGATGGCGCTGCTGTTGTGTTTACATCAGTTTCTTGGCAAGCGCGGCGGGACAGGGGAGCGGAGAGTTTCACTCTGCAGTGTATCCAACGGTTTTTAAAAGTTGCAGTTTGGATGTTATGCATAGCCTAATCTCTTTCCGCTTAATAAAGAACGCCGTAAGTTATATGGTTGTAGTGAACCATTCCTGCAGTAATGCAGATGTATTGTGAATAGTGATATATGAGTGGAAATTACCAATTTAAGAACAACATAGCACAATTGACAATTCAGTGAGCTACTACCGTGTATTAAGCAGATTGTATAAAAATTGATTACGTTTTATTCGGTGTCATTATAAAACAGGAGCACCCTGTAAAACGCTGCTCGCTAGTTTGTTCGCAAGTTAATATGGAGGGTGTATTTTTGTTGTAGTTTTTTTTTTTTTTTTTTTTTTTGCTTGTTACTTAAGATATTCTGCAAATAACTTGAATAACTTTTGAAACTGTTTGTCCAGGGGCGGATTTAGGCTGAATGTTTCGAAGTTAAATCAAGGTAAGAGTGTATTGCAAAAAAAAAAGTAAAGCAACTTTAGAAAAGGAGAAATAGCTATTGTCTGCAATTTCTAGAACATAAATGGCCACCTGCGATTCCAAAGGTGGACATTTTTTTGAGCAAGAACGCCAATGTAAGTAATTTCTTGCAATTTATTGCTTTATTTGACTTCTGCAACGTAAAACAAAAAAAGTAAGGCCTACCTATTTTAGGATTTATTTTACATTTATAATACAAAGGTGAAAATTCTTAGGTTTTATTTTTAAAATAAAAAAAATATATCCCATTCTGGGGGAGGGGCAATCGCCCCGCCCCATGGATCTGCTCCTGACTTGAGTATATGCGTGAAGTGGTTTATTACAAACAGGACAAAAAGAACTATGATAGATTGATTACAAGTAATCCGGTTAGAAACACTGCTGCTTGCATTTTAGTTTCAAAATCGGCCGCCCGCACTCGTTCGCTGGTCAGGTAATAGTTCTATATAAAGGTTGACCGGCTTCAGGGCAGAAATTTAGTAAAGAAAATATTCAAATTTACAAACGTATAATTTCTAATTGCTTTCTTTTTAGTAACTGAAAAAATACTTTTTGCATAACAGCTGTGAGTTCCATTTTATCACAACACATTTCAATTTCTTGGCGTCGTGGACTCCGTAGCCAGGTCACGCGGACCCCTGGGGTCCGCCGACTCCAGTTTGAGAACCACTGTTCTAGACTCTTTGGAACATACTATCAACAATCATTTAGGATGATTGCTACTAAAGTCATGTTTAAGTAAAAATAATCTGTTACGATCTGGTACTCGAGCATTCAAATAAGAAATAACTCCAAAAAAGTTCCCTGTTCTAGCGCAATTACCTTTTTTCTCGAAACGAAATTGATAAGAGAAGTAGCAGTTCATTAAATTTTCTTTGTATAGTACAATTCATATCAAAGTATACATGAAATTCTTCTTTACATTGTACAAATAAGAATTCGAGATCAGTTGCTCCCGTAGGTACTAAAATGTTTAAGTTAAGAACTAATTATTTAAAGAGCTATTTACTTATTTATATTGAAGATATCTCTTCTTCAAAATGAAACTACATTAACAAATTGTTACTTTTGTGGGCTACCCCGTAGCCTCATGGGTACAGCGCTCGCCTTCGGCGCGTCTGGTTTCGGGTTCAAACCGTACTGGGAGTCCTCGGATTCAAACCGATAGTTATTTGGATGTTACTTTAAGCTATAGGTCCCGTTTCTTTATAGCCTCCCTGCTGAAGAGAGACGCTAAACTCCCCAACGCACCCTGTTTTAAGTCAAAGGTCAAATTTCAAATTTATAAAGCATTATAAATATTATCATCTAATAAGGTTCAGTTTTTAATTGAACATTCTGTTTTTCCTATAAGTGCAACTACTACCTCCGTTTAGTCCGCTGCATTTTTTGTTTACATACCAGAAGATTGCAAGGTATTCATTTACAAAATAGTAACTTTGCATGATTAGGCTTACGTCTAATGATCTGCTTGAACATTTGATCCTGGCACCAAAAATTGGCAACAATTATTAAATTATTTTAATATAAGTATCTAATTATTTACCCCCGATAAAGATTAAGTGAATCAAACTTATCTTTAGTTTAAAAATATATTATTCTAAGTTATTTAACAAATAGTCAAGTTGCTGCTACACTACAATTCTCATTCTTCAAGTGAACTTCGGTGCATCTTCAGCACTGCCTTCTACATCCGTCGTCCGCTCCCTCTAGTAAGTGAATCGAGGAGGCGGTGATCTTCAGAAACCAGCATCGACCAACTTTCAATTACAACCATGTTCAACTCACAACACAACAAGAGTAAATACAATTCAGAAAAGGAAACTTTTCTTACTCCGTTATCACGTGACATAAAACGTAGTCAAAATCCCCCACCCCTCTCTCTCTCCATGTCCAATATACACAAAACAAACCCATACACCTGTGTGATTATTAGAGCGAAGCAGTTGCGACCCCCTGTTGAGGGATGCTGTCTTTTCAATCTCTCGCATATTAACCGAAAGCCAATGACTTACAGCAAAAGGATGTTTTCAGTTGCAAATTCCAAAAAGAACAGGAAGAAATAAACTCTTCGTCCGCAGATTAAAGTAAAAGTATGTTGTTTCTGAACACAAATACATGTTTGCCGATAGAATAACCATAAATTATTTTTCTCCTGCAGCGAAGGTCGTTTGCACATGGAGCATTATATATATATATATATATATATATATATATATATATATATATATATATATATATATATATATATATATATATATATAAACAGACTTACCCTCAAATAAATATTAGCAATTCAAAGAAGCGTAGCGCATAAATAGGCCAATACTTTAAATGAGGATAATAAAAGTAAATTTGAATACATTTGGAAATACAATTTCTTCCAACATTTCAGTCAGTGTTCGAATTAAACTTTCGAACGAGAGGGGGATGCTTATGTATTGTTGCTGTAAATGTAGAAGGCGAAAATTTATGTTACTTCTGTGATACGAGCCGGACATAAATTGTTACCGAAGGGGAATTTCCCCGGCATCCCCCGTAAATTCGAACTATGATTTTAGTTAGGGGGGCTGCAAAAAATTTAGGGGGGGCTGAGCCCGCCCTAGCCCCCCCGTAACTACGGGCCTAGTCTGTAGTACATCAGGCATGGTAGAACCAATGTATGTGTTGAAGCGAGCAGACGGTTGTGATGCTAAATATCTGATTCTAAGTTCCAAAGAGATTACAATTGTGGGTGCGCGGTTAGTTGCGCAAATAAATCAATATGTAGATGAATCAAGAGGAACAATGTTGAAGGTGACAATGGGCTAAAGAATTCATGACGAGAAAACGTCGGCAAAGAGTAATAGTGGATGGAAAAGAAGTCTTAGTTACATGGATGCTAAAGTGACCAAGGACTGTAGAGCTAATGCGGCAAAATTGACTGCGAAACTCAATTAACACTGTCCTTTTCAGTAGCGAGGCTATAAGAGACGTGGATCTATAGCTTAACATGAGACCTGAAGCTCATGTGCTCTCACTGGGTATCTAACCCGTTTCTCACGCGCTGAAAACGTGTATGCTAATCACGTTACTATAAAGGAGTTTGACAGTCAGCATCGGGAACAAGATATTGAGATAACCACAGTACAATTCAAGTAGCACAACCACAGCCTGCATATCCATAGTTGGGCTAATCAGCTCCAGCTTTAGCATGAAGGAAATTGTGACTATAATAAGTAAATTTAACCGCAGTGGTAGGAAATATGTAATATGTTCCAACGAGTTATCTTATTTCCAAAAGCAGACTATTTATGTGTGACAGACGCCCAAAGAATCGTTCTGTCTGAACTGTCTTATCTTCACAGTGAAACATGGCGGCGAGTGTGTGATGCTGTAAGCCTCAAGGTGCTGATATAATCTAAGGATCATATTACTTGTATTATACTCACAGGACGCGTTACTGAGAGCAACATGTTGATATTTCTAATGTTCTCTATATCCTATATCCCAAATGTTATTTGTGCCCAATGACGCAATTATCCAAGATCATAATATGCCAATCGTTGGAGCTATTAAGCTGTGGTTCCATGAACATTTGGATTAACTATATCTCTCGGTACGCCTAATCTTGAGTCCTCCTCAAGATTGTTAAACCCCTGAAATCAGTTCTGGATCTTATGGTCCGGATAGTGACTGTTGGCGGAATTTTGTGAGTGTTGCACTGCATGAGAAATGTTACGTGCAATCCTCCTTTGGAAACTACACGATAAATCAGAGTTATTCTGCTGGCTAAAAGTGGTACCACGCTGTTGCATTTTCTTTAGTGATAACCAACTGTACACCAGATGTTACAACTACGTGATCCGATGTTCGTAGTTCTGAAAAAAATTTTGCGTGCATTGTTTAGCTGGATACATATAATCTCTTGTTCTTTTGATGATAATGTTCTTGTTCTTATATTGATAAACAAAAATGTAAATCTGAAGCTAAAAAATAAAAGGAGGAAGAGAGGAAATTCGTCAAGATTGTAATAGCATTTAGGATGAATTGCTATGTTTCTTTTTCTGTATTTATTATTATTATGGGAACATAATTCCCGTTCAATACTACATAGATGCAATGGCGTGTATTCCTAGTATTTTCTTCCATTTTTCAAATCCTCAATCAGTTGTGTGTTCTTCTTCGTATTTCTTACTTTCCTTTTATCTTTCTTTCTATGACAGTTTGAAGAACACTGTTAGTTGCAATAAGTGTGAATAATAGGTTAACAGTAATAATGAAATAAAGAAGTGTATAAATCGAGAAAGCTAAAAGAACATCTAAAATTTTCTCCGAAGATTTGCAAGATAATGTTTCCTACTTTCTGGTAAAGAAAGTTTTCAGGTTGGTTAACGTTATTTGAAGACAAAAATGAAATGAAATCTTTAAGTTTTACGTCCCACGGTTATGCCGGCTAGGCTACAGGAGACGGTGATGATGAGTAATGAATGAAACGATGGAATGAAGAAAGTGGGAGGAAACGGGAGAACCCTGAGAAAATCCACATACACGGTGTGCTTGAACACAAGTTGATAATACTGATTATTCATTTATTTTAAGTATGACATGACAGAATGTTCCTATATTGCTCCTATGTAGCGATATTAATGCCGTTTGCTATCGGGATTCATTCTCAATGACGAATAACATTTTTTATGTCGATTCTAATGCTATGTAATTATGCTGGTACCAAGGATGTGAGTGTACTATAAAAATTGTAAAGAAACTAATTACTGGAACTAATCAGTATAAGCATAATGCATATAAATTTCGTAAGGGATAATGGAAACCATTTCTCCCAGAGATTTTTTGTACTGTCATTTATTTCAACAAATCAACTGACTAACTACAACTTAGTTTTATTAAGTTCGTATCCTGATGCTCTTCTTTGCAGTAAAACTGAGTATTTTTTTTTTAAATTAATAATTAAGTAATAAACTCTAGAATTTAGTTTTTCAATTAGTGGAACTAATTAGCGCTCTAATTTTACGCAAGAAAAAAACGAAGTGGAGTGTTAATTTTGGAATTCTCAAATATGTAGAAGCCCCTAAATCCAGATATTACGCTACATAGGACTTACTGAGCACATTATGGTAGTACGTATAGAGAAATCTTGAATTTGAAATGTTTACTTGCGTTCGACATATGATGTAATAATAACAATTTGATCCTACAGTCTTTTGAATTTGGAGTTCTGGTAAGAAACCACCTACCTCGGGAATTTCCTTAGTACCACTGCTGTATAGTCATGTGCATAGCCAAAGACAGAACTATACAACACTATAGTTTCCGATTATAAAACACACACTGATAAACAAAATCTAAATCTGAAGGTAAAAAATAAAAGGAAAAAGAAGAGAGGAAAGTCGTCGAAGTTGTAATACCAAATTATGGATGCCTTAAAATATCAAATAATACTTTCGGTAAAGTGGATACTTTTAAATATCTAAGATCAATATTAACAGACCAAAGCCATATGCACGAAGAAAATAAATGACGAAAAACAGGGAATTCGTGTTACATTTTAGTTAGAAATATTTTGTTGTTGCAAATTCTGTTGAGGAATTTGAAACTTAAATATATAAAATAAATTCATGGTTATTGTTCTGTATGATTGCGAAACATGGTCGCTTGTTCTGAGGGAAGAAAGTAGACTGAAAGTATTTGAGAACAAGATCCTAGAACGAATATTCGGATCCAAGAGAAACGGGAATAAGGAATGGCGGAAACTACATAACGAGGAATATATAATATATACCGTTTACCAAGCATTGTTAGGGTCATCAAATCTAAAGGATTTACGTGGGAGGTCATGTAGTCAGAACGGAAGAAAGCTGTAACGCTTTCAAAGTTTTAACTGGAAATACAATCGGAAAATGACCATTGGGGAAGATCAAGGCGCAGATGGGAGGACAATATTAAGATGAATTTCGCAGAAATAGGAATATAAAGTAGAAACTGTATCTAGTTGGCTACGGACAGAAATCAATGGAGAGCTTTTGTGAACGCAGTATTGAATCTCCGGGTTCCATAGGTCATAGCGTTACTTACAGGAATATATAATAATGATAATGGAATATACTCTTTGCACGCTGAACTGATCCAAAAGCATTATTATTCTTGCTCTATGGCAATCTACATTAAAACCAAAAATTGTTTACTCCTAGCGCTTCCGGTTTGAATAGATGGTTAGCGGGGAGATGGAAGGTATTCTAAGAACAACGAATCGATTACAAAAGTCTCAACACGCTACCTGTTGCCATGTTTATTGTGATACCTGTTGACAGACAGACGGACGGACCAGATACTATACTTAACTACTTAAAGGTGTCATATAGATACATTTCCCTCTCCTGAAATATATCACAGAAACATTACAATAACTTTTCTTCTCTACTCTTGTAGTTTATCGTGAACATGGAAAAAAGAGATACTAGCACAGAAAGAAAGGCCATTGACAACACAGCGAGACATTTATCTCACAAAAATGTTGATCTGTGTGGCCTTCCTCAGTCTTCGCTACATGATGAACCAATACGAATGACTTATTACGCTCTTAATGAGATTTTAATGCCAGTTTCCAAAGATACCTTAGTCTTTATGTTCAAATCTTGGGTCTGATAAAGAGCAATCCTCCTTTCATAACTAGAGAGCTCGCTTCGAGAGCTAACTGCTTCAAAGGTGCTTTGAATGAAAGTATCTGACATCAAAATCATATCACTCCTTCGGTGTTAATTTCCTGTTTTTCTTACTGTCGGTTACCCTTATCTTTGTCTATGGCATTCTGTCGTTAACTACGTAAAGGTGTTGAGATTTGAAGTTTTCCTTTTCAATGCTTTATCAAAACGGAAAAAAAAGTTTGAACTCCAGTGAAGGTTAGCGCGAAATTTACATTTATAAATGAATGGACTTGCATTTATAATAAGGATTACGAATGTCTAAATATTTTCATCCAGGTGTTTATCCAATCCGTAAATCTTAAATGTTTTGAGGTTTACATATTAGCGTTACACGAAAGTTACATTTATGGATAACTCTGATAATGATAGTCAAAGTTCCCGTTAGCTGTGAAGATTTTAACGAATTGACTGCATATAAAACTTACTAGCGTGATCATAATAACATTACAATTTTACAAAACCCACTAGTGTGATCCTAATAATATTATAATCTTTTAAAATCCACTAGCGTGATCCTAATAAAACTACAATCTTATAAAACTCACTAGAGTGATCCTAATAACATTACAATCTTATAAAACTCATTAGCGTGATCCTAATAACATTACAATCTTATAAAACTCATTAGCGTGATCCTAATAACATTACAATATTATAAAACTCATTAGCGTGATCCTAATAACATTACAATATTATAAAACTCATTAGCGTGATCCTAATAACATTACAATATTATAAAACTCATTAGCGTGATCCTAATAACATTACAATATTATAAAACTCATTAGCGTGATCCTAATAACATTACAATATTATAAAACTCATTAGCGTGATCCTAATAACATTACAATCTTATAAAACTCATTAGCGTGATCCTAACATTACAATATTATAAAACTCATTAGCGTGATCCTAATAACATTACAATCTTATAAACCTCACTAGCGTCAATCTGATAACACTACGATCTTATAAAACTCATTAGCGTGATCTTAATAAATGTTTTTTGTGTCCTGAAGAGGAACGAAGAGATCAATAGGATAGAATAACTTGAGTATCATATTATGGGTTGCCCAAAAGTATGTATACAGTCCCATACTGATCAACTCATTGGTTTTTATATCATTTCTTATTGTTATCCATCAGATAGACTTAGTTTCTTTATGATTTGTTCTTAATATCTTTTTACTTATATCTTAAGCTCGGAAAAGCCGAAGCAAATAAACCTATACGCAGACTGTAGGGGTGCAGGGGTGCATACCTACTTTTGGGCCACCCTGTACTATTCCTTGAGCTAACGTAAAGAGATGATAACAAATATTAAGAGATCGAGAAGCGGAGAATCCCTAGAAACTCCATAAATATGAAGTCTACAAATTCGCACATCCTAAGAGTAACCAGGAAAGAGATGTGAGCGCAGAGATACAGAATGTTCAACATTAAAATTAATCACAACTCTGAAACCAAATAACATAGCATCACGTTCCCTAGCAAAATCCACTAAGACGAAGGGATTTGAATAGCCTTTAAAATGATTGGATTGACAGTAATTGATTGATATATGTTTTCCTTTTATATTCAAAGAAGCAAAAGGGGAAAAAATCAATTATAGTGATTTTTCTCAAAAACAAGTCTGGTGTTCATATTTCACAAATAAACATGTCGTTAATATTCTTCATATAATTGCTAAATAAATCATTTCTGTGAAAATATCCACGAGATATAGTTTAGCCCTGAGTGTTTTTGTTCTTTTCTTTCGAAAACGCACAATAAGTTAATTCATATTTCACAAGAAAATGTTTCATTAGAATTGCAGCATAACATGATTAGCTTTTAGAATGAAAAAGTTTAAGGGTGGTGGTGTAGGGATGGCCACATTTTCCGGAAAAACGGAAAACGGAAAATATATTTTCCGAAAACCGGAAAATTGGAAACGGAAAACGAAAAATTTTCCGGAAAATCAGAAACGGAAAATTTTCCGGAATATCGGAAGACGGAAAATTTTCCGGGAAAACGGAAACGGAAAATTTTCCGGAAAACGGAAGACGGAAAATTTTCCGGAAAAACGGAAAACAGAAAATGTGATTTCCGGAAACCGGAAAACTCTTTTTCCGGAAATGGCCATCCCTATGATGGTTCGTAACTTTTATTTACTTTTTAAGTAAGTAACTTTTGACATATCCGAACTGTATCAAAAAAAAAGGTGTATAAAACAAGGTTTATAGAACACTTTCAATAGTCAACATTACATTACATTCTTCTGATGTAAGATTTTCCTTAGATGTTGTTCATTATCCTTATCTCCCCTACTCATTTCTCTATTATCTATGTTTGTGTGTTATGTCTCCATTTATCTGCTTCTGAAATTACCCAAAGTTTTCCCAGTATTCACATTTCACATACAAGCAACAGTGGGAACTATGCGCATTTCCCAATCAAGTAACCAAGCAACATTTAGTCTCTTAATTTTATATTACATTTCGTTGACACGTTGCTAACATCTACAGTATTAGGGAGTCTGACATTGTATAACTTTATTATTACTATTATTGTTAGTAGTAGAAGTAGTAGTAAGGATGCCTGCAGGATTATTTCCGAGGGGGAGGGCAAAAGACCGATTTCAAGAGAGCCAAAAGCCTACACAAAAGAACAGTGGCGAGTTTGCACGTACTTTCATGCATGCAAGTACTTAATATAAAATCAACAGTTAATTTATGCACATAACCTTATAACTACAGTAAATAAACTATAGTATATAATATAAATGTATTAATTACTATAACTTTATTATAATTCTTATTAATAGTAGTAGTAATCAGGGACGACAGCAGGGCTTTTTCGAACGGGAAAGGGAAAAGGCCAATTCCAAAGGGGAGAGGGACAAAAGGCCGGCACAGAGTATCAGTGGCGAGTAAAAAATTAATATATTTTGACATTGATTAAAAAGAACTGAACACACTTTGAAAATCCAGAGGAGCAACTGCCCCTTTGCTGCCTGCTGCGGGCAATAATAATAGTAAATAATAGGAATTTTATTTCGTTTCTTTGGAAAACCTTCTTGATTTATGTTCCCTTTTGGAAATTTTTCTTAAGCCTCCACATCCATTTAAACAACTAGTACTTAATTTTCATCTTCAAACTCGTCATCATAATAGCTATTCTGCCAGTAGTGGCAGATCACTTGCAGCAACTGAGAAGCTTCCATTCTCCACAGTCTTCCGCTAACCTCTTAGTTTTCACACACGATCTTTCTGTTTTGGTATCATCCATTAATTTCCCTCTCCCTCTATTTCTTGCCACCATACTCTCTAGCACGTTCCTCATGATACTGTTCCTTCTTAGCTAATGTCTCAATCAGTTTCACTTCCTCTTCTTAATAATGTCTAAAATTGTTGTTTTTCTCCCCCACTATTTCTAATACCCTCTCAGGACTGCAGTAACTCAGTGGTAGAGCGTTCTTCTCTGGTATGTGGGGTCCTTGGTTCGATCCCACCTCACATCAAGTAGACTTTGCGGTGAACAAACATCGTGTGCGCGAGTATCCTCGGGGCTCTCCCGTTTCCTCCCAGTTTATCAATTCCACCATTGAATTAATTTCTTATCACAGTCTTCTTTAGGCCAGCAGGCATAATCGTATGACGTAAAACTGGAAGATCTCTCGTTTTCCGCTCGACCCAGCTAATTCTCTCCAATCTTCTCCACCTAAAAGAACTGAAGGAGAAAGATAGGACAGAAAAAAATAACCTCCAGAATCTAACATAATTTATAAGAGTACCATACAAATTTATTTATTTATTTATTCTTACTTCAACGTACCACGATTATTTACCGAGGCTAAGGAAAAAGGTGATAATGAGCGGGATGTTAATGGTGTAACGAAGAAAGTGGGAGAATTCTGAGAACAACAAAGCACCAGAGATTAGCGCTCTATCACTGAGCCATCGCGGCCCATCAATTATATAAAAAATGAGTAATGATAAATAATCTAGAACTTAGGCCAAATTCCATGGTCAGAGAGTAACCATCTAAGTTTATAAAATGACACTAAAAAGGATAAATTGATAATAAATCTGTTCTTCATCTTAATTTCGTTAACATTGAGGACTTGATATGTTCAGTACTGTAATATAAAAGAATTATATGACTGTGTAATAAAGGCACAACAAAATTCTTGTCATTCTTCCTTGAGGAGATTAGCCTTACTGAGAAAGCAAAATTAATTACCTCATAACATGTCAGATTCAGATGTTAATTATAGTATCCTTAAGTTTAGATTATCTTGCTTACATGCATGTTTAAAGGTTACACGACAATAAATTGCCCTCGTAATGGCTTACGTAAAAATAAAAAAAAAGACAAGTCACTGTGTATTGAACACATATCATTGTTGCATTTCTTACTACAATTGATTAGTTGTAGAGGCGCTGGTGTCGTCTTGATAAACAATGCGATGGGCTTTTCTTTCGCGTAAGGTCAGTTTGCGGTCGCGAACAGTACCACGCGCACACACTACTGTATTTAAATGTCGTGCGCGCTCTCGGGTTCGATCGCACGACGTCGCTCAAACTTGTTTCCTATTTTCTAAAAGAAAGAAAGAGTGAAGACTTTCTCAAAAAGTTATGTAATCAAATTTGATACTTTTTTACCTGTTATGAACCTGTGTTGATGTGTTATATTCGCGAACTTGAATTGTTTTGTTTTAATGTGTTAATATTTAGATCACATGGACGTTTTGTAGCTGAAACAGACAATACAAATCAGCAAAGCAAAGCAGCGAAATTAAACAGCGAAACTTTGCAAAACGACCTCTATTTTAAATCAGTGGTAAGTAAGTGATTTACAATTTCACATTACAGTTTACGAGTGTTTTCAACAAACTTAAAAACTTCGTTACTAAATTCTCTATGTCTGTATGTGTGTGTCTGTTATTTGCGATTTTTTTTTTAATTTTGAGCCCTCCATTTAATGGAGCATCAAAAACTATCTCAAAGAAGTGATGGAATTTTTCGCATCACTCGTTCTGATCCTGAGATATTGCTCAAAAAAGTTCCGATTTCGGGAGATTTAAGAAGCCATATCTCGGGAGCTGTAAGTCATAGAGAGATGATATTGGTGTTGATTATTTAATTTTGAGCCCTCCATTCGATTCTATATATTAAAATGCTAGGTTTATTTAATTATCTCAAATCTTTCGACAATAAGATCTCGAAAACCACAAGTGCTAGAAACGTGACGTTTTCACTGGTCGATTCGAAATTTTGTGTAGATTCTCCAGTTCTAATTGAATATTTAAAAACATGGCCGTTATTTCTTTATTATATTTTCTAGGGTTACGGTGGAAGTGTTGAATTAAAAAGAAACCATATCCTACGTGTTATGCATTCCAACACCACATAGTTGTATATAGGAGTTGTATATCTATTAGGCGTTTGTTTCATGACCAAATGATATTGAAAAACGAAGGATAACTATTTCTCCAGACTAAAAGGAATATTATTGGAGTGTTTTGCCCAATGGACAACATATATAACTGACATTATAATTAATTATGTGTGTAATGTATTTACTTATTACATACTGCATGCAAGAAGATCACTTATACAGAAAGTATTATAAAACATGCGTTTTCAGTTACACGTTTGCTGTACGTTAAGTCCAAAAACTACAGCATTTTCAAATGTAGCATACGATTTTACGTACGCCACATACATTTTTTCTCATTGTAGATCCTATTTAGTTATCTTTTCATCTCATTTTCTTGATTCCCATGTATACCTCTCACGACCCATCTAGCAGTTCGACCCCCTGGTTGAGAGACCATGGTACAAAGTTGTAGTTCATTCGACTTTTAACGTCCTTTTCAGCAGAGAGGTTATTATGAGACGCTGATCTACAGTTTAACATGGGATATGAATCACATGAGCTCTTATCGGGAATCGAACTCGTGTCTCCTGCGTACGCTAACGCTAACTATACAGCTACGAAGAAGTTCCCCAGTGTAAAAATTTATTAACTTATATTTAGGTAGTTTGTCAGCAGCGATGGTATAAGGGATGAGATGTACAGTTTAAAGTAGGATCTGAATTACTGTAGCGTTTGAAGTTCTCCTAGCGGGAGTCGAAGCCTGGAGCTCGTGCAGTAAAGATGCAGGTGCTAGACACGTTTATCCGAAACGATACTCTTTCCATTGCATTTAATTCATCTCTATTCTAAATTCTAAGCGCTCCAAACTGACAGGGACACGAACACAGAAATTTTTGTTGGAACTACAAGCCATTACGTCTATGTTTTATTGAACGGGTATTATTCTGCACTGAAAAACACGATAAGTAATTGTAAAATACATCCACTTATATTTTCAGGGGAAAAACGATAGAACTAGAATGTTTTTATAAGGAAAATAGTACAGATGAAATGCAAGATCAAATTCCCATGTTACATCAATCATTTCTCTGTTAAACAAGTATAGTTTTATTGAGAAAGTGTACAAGTGTAACATGTTATGTTAAAAAGTTTTGGGGAGTCTGGGCAAGGCGGATTCCCGTGGGTTCGTTCATATTTGATTGGGACTCAAACCCACGACAGACAGACTAACTACTCACCATTAGCCGAACGTCAGAGATCACTTGGGCATACATACCGGTTCTAGATTAGGGAGGAGGGTAGACTTAGCGTATAGACATCCGAAGATGTCTATGTGTAGTACCTCACGAAAAAAAAAGAAAGAAAGAAAGAAAAACATAATCAAAACGCGTATTCATTCCAGTGTTGCTTACGAGCTAAACTGTATCTATAGTTTACCCTATTCTATATGTGGTATTCACGAAGAAATTAAATGTCGACTAAAAGCAGGGAATTCGTGTTACTATTCGGTTCAAAATCTCTTGTCGTCGCGAATTCTGTCGAGGAATTTGAAGCTTAAAATATACAAAACGATAATCATGCCTGTTGTTCTGTATGGCTGTGAAACATGGTCACTTACTCTGAGGGAAGAACATAGACTGAAAGTATTTGAGAACAAGATCCTGAGACGAATATTCTGACCGAAGAGGAACGAGAATGGGGAATGGCGGAAACTTCATAACGGGGAACTACATAATTTATATGGTTTACCCAACATTGTTAGGGTCGTCAAGTCTAAGAGGCTTAGGGGGGGGTCATGTAGCTAGAATGGAAGAAAGTAGAAACGCTTTCAAAGTCTTGACTGGAAGACCAATCGAAAAACGACCATTAGAAAGACCTAGGCGCAGATGGGAGGACAATATTAAGATCGATCTCACAGAGATTGGAATACAAAGTAGAAACTGGATGCAGTTAGCTAAGGATAGAAATCAGTGGAGAGCTTTTGTGAACGCGGCATTGAACCTTCGTGTTCCATAGGCCATAGAGTTAATTAGTTAGTTAGTTAGTTATATGTTATTAGGTCTATTCTATATTTCAGAATAATTCTAGGCTATTTCGTATCCTACTTCTTGTTATACATCTTCCTTAATTATAGTATATTTATATCTATAGTTTTTAAAAATTATTTTTTAAAATTTCTAAACATCCACCACGGTTAGGGCTCCCAGATGTCTCAGTTTAGCCAGGAGAGTTCCAGATTTACATAATTTATCCCCGCAGTAGTAAAGCGCTTACCTCTGGTGCGCGGATTCCCTAATTTGATTCCCGGCCAAGTAAGTTTGTGGTAGACAACAACATATCCATGGGCTTCTTCGGGTACTTTCATTTCCTCCCACATTTTCATTAGCACAAATTCTCCCACATCATCATTCAGTTGTCTTAGTCATCCGTCTCCCTTAGACTTAAAAAAAAAAAAAAATTGTGGAATGTTAAACTGAAAGATTTCCTTTAATCTGTTTCCACAGGAATTGTTCGGAATTCCAAAATTCCCGGTTTCCCTCCAAAACATAAGTAATCATGATCGCGTGATATATATTTTTCTATTACCTTTTGTTAGTCATCGATATTCAACTTACAGTAATAAATCTACTCTCTGTCACTCATCTTGAAGAGTATTTACCTAGTGTTTAATTAATTCTGATATTTTAGAAAGAAGTGTACAAATATGAACACACTTTAAATTTTCGTAGGATGGCACATTGTTTTAGTCTAGAAATATGAAAACCCTAACCTACAAGGATGTTATAAAATAGAGGATCTGCCCATACGTATCTTTATCATGTGAACTCAATGAAGCCAAAGAAATAACCGAGCATCGTCTGAACCGGCACGTCTGATTGGCTACTCTCGCTTCCACCATGATTGCTGGCTCGAAACATTGAGATCTTATTGGCTCGGAGCGAGCGGAGTAGGTGTGGCGAAACTGTGACGTATGGTTTCACGATTTTTTTTTTTTTTTTTTTTTTTTTGTATGGGTAGATTCTCTATTTTATAACATCCTTGCTAATCTAGGTGTTTATTTCACATTCAATTATTTTAGCTAAATGTTTCTAATTATATAGCTAATACCTGAACATTTTCGGAAGTTCAACTAAATCATCACTTCAACATTTAAACTCCTACAAATATGTGATTCTGAATGCACGGCTTGACGTCCCGTTAATTCTGTTCCATACTAGTGATGCCAATCCATGCGAAAAATCCCATTTGTTGAGTTTTTTTCAACATGGACGCCCGAATGGGGGGGGGGAGCAGGGTCACCCTCTGGCTCACGAAAATGTATACGAAATATAGCAAACCTCGTATATTAAATACCAGAAATACCAGAGGTAATATAACTACCATGGAAATGATCCCCTCTACAAAATTTTCTTCGGGCCCCCCTGTTTCTCAGGAAGGAATAGTGGAAATTTTCGTCGAAATTAGCAGCATATGTTGGATTTTTCACATATATCCTTTAACAACGCCAACAAAATTTTGTGTGATCAAGAAGTAAACTGGATCTTCAATATGCATAAGCTTGACACCAGTCTTAGTCGTCAAAGTTTGTGACCGAAAGAGTGCATGCTAGTACGAAAGTGATTTTGTACAGTGACTTGGTATCCTTAAAAATAATAATAATAATAATAATAATAATAAAATAAAATAAAATAAAATAAATAAATAAAAAAAGCATACGAGAAACTACCAACTTCGGATACGTCCCACATGAAGTAACTACCACTGGGACATGTGTCCTACGATACATTCTCAGATGAACCGTGGTAATTTACCGTATGCTATTGCTATGAATCGATGTTCCACTGGTAAAGAGAAGCTTGCTAATGGTTTACAGAATTCTTATGAACATTATCAAATAGTAGTGGAAGTGAATGTGGTGATAATGGAATAGATGAAAGTGAAGAACAAGGTGCTAGTGATAAAGCAGTGGTTGCATGTACTGACATTTGGAAAAGGCTACAGAAATGTAAAATATTTGTAATCATAAATACGACCCAACTGTTTTTCTGACATTATACGTACTGTATCATAATTGAAAATACAAGATGATCATTCATGACACTACCACTGGAACATATAGGGCGGAATTTTATATATATATATATATATATATATATATATATATATATATATATATATATATATATATATATATATATATATATATATAATATATACGTTTGAAAACAACTTAAAGTAACCATATACATATCAATGTTTCTCACTCCGAAAATAACTTGGTCGAGAAAGGGATAAAGTGTTTCTATTATCACTACGTTGCATAAAAGATGATGGCACAAAGACGTAATGGCAACATTAAATTCAGGCCAATAAAAGTAAAGAAAATTCTAATTCCTAAGCTATTCCTAAATGTAGAAGATCGAACCTTACGGATAAGTCATTCATATATTGAAGAAAATTAGTGTAACGCAAAAACTTATTGTTCATATTTTATAAGCTTTTATCAATAGTGTAACGCGGGAAATTCAAGAGAAAATGGGAACTTCTGTCTCTCAAGAAGGGATTTTGTAAAGTTTGAGGTTGGCATCGCTGTTCCATACGCCTTTATACAAAAATTAGTACAGTTGTAAACAGTTGTGCGAGTTGAAAACAGTAGCGTATTCAGAATTTTGGTAATGCAGGTACAAGTTGGAGACGGATTACAGAGAGTAAAACAAGAAAGATTAACATGTACGATATGTAATAAATACATTCATGCACATACTTGAAGAAAATGTAGATATACATGGATTTCATGTATCATAAAACTGAATATATTCAAGGAAATATCTGTGAAAATATAAGTGCGTAAGAGCAAGGACGCCGATCCTGGGGGTGGCCTGCCCCTCAAAAGCTCATGTGGTCCCCCTTATTGTATTTATGAATATACAATATTTGGCATAATTTGAATGCAACTTGTCTTAAAATCCTCATATATATACCTTCTGCATCTGAATGCCCCCCCCCCCCAAAAAAAATACAAAGAAATCGGCGCCCTTGCGTAAGAGCAGATTTTATAATGACACTCCTCTGTTGAATGTAACCATGGGCTTAAATTCTTCAATCACATCTTCAAATTTTATGTTCAAAGAAATAGGATTTTCAACAGTAAGCAACATGGTGGATCAACATGAACCAAACTTAGAAAATAATAGATATTCGAAAACTGAATGAATTGTTGTAGGAAAAATGAAGGTCGCAGGTAATATGATGTAGCTGCACACACTGTGCGGCCGTCTATGAAAGAATGATATTACATTACATTTTATTTAATTTCTTGAAAATTATGTAATGAAATATTTAGTTTAACGACCTACGGTTAGGTACTTTGAACTAAAAGAAACGAGGAACTAACAATGTGGAAGGGCCATGATTATGACATTCAATGTGGATTATTAATGAAAGAATGGAATGAGAATGTGGGGGCCAGAATGAGGGATGCACCCACGAGGGGTCCACCGGCTTCGGACTAGCCTCCAAAACTCTTAACTCAATGTACATCTGTACACTTTCTCAATAAAACTGCACTTGTTTAACAGGAAAATGATTAATGTAGTATAAAACTTTGGTCTTACACTTCATATTTTCTTATATAAAAAAAAAGTCTGGTTCCATCATTTTATTCTGAGAACATATGTGGCAATACTTAACACTTATTTATTAGGTTTTTGGGTGCAGAATAATACCCGTTCAATACTACATAGACTTAATGGATTGTAGTATTGCACTTTCCCCCTAAGCTTCGACCCCTCCCAACAAAAAAAAATCTGCGTGCGCGCCTAGTAAAGACTATGTTCTTTGAACTAAAAGAAACGAGTTATTAATAAAAAAAGGCGGAATAATAATGTGGGAGGAAATGGGATAAGTTGAAAAACATTCAGGAACGCGATGTTGTTTATCAGAAAACCACACTGTCTGGTATCAAACCCAGGGATTCCATGTACCAAAAATAAGCGCTCTACCACGGGTCACTATGCTTCTATGATAAGTAATGGTCTAAGAACTTTTAGGTAATGAGAAATAGGACTTATCCGTATTGTTGTCTGGAATTCCATTGAAGGTACAAGGACGTTGGTGTCCAGAGAATTTTCTGATTTTATATAAAGGAAAAGCATTTTCTTGGCACTGACAATACTTTTTCAAGACTACAAACACAAAGTAAAAATATCGACACCATTTAGGATTTTAAATGACCAAAAATATTCTACTGGGATTGTCAAGTATAAAGAAAACTTCCAAGAAGATTTACATGGATTTCGCTTCTTTCCAAAGCTTATTCGTAATTTTACAGACGGTTCCGTATAGACAGTGGCGTATTTAAGGGGAAGGGGGCTTCCGGGCAGAGGCCCCCCCGAAATCTTACAATAGTAAAGTATATGAAATATCTTGCAGAAATTTCACATTTTCAGGCAAAGCCCCCCCCCCCCGAAAGTTAGCAAAGCCCTCCCCGAAACAAAATCGTAAATACGCCACTGCGTATAGATAATGTATATAATCAAAAATGCAAAATAACTTGGCAATATTGTGAAAAAAGAAGTTAAATTCTATAGGTATGTCGTAGAATCTTAAATTACATATTTAGTGAGACGGAAACTGACAAAGATTGAAAAGCGCGTCCTTCAGGTTCTAGACCATATAGTCGATTACTATTCTCATGTAACTTCTGAATATATATTCATTCCTTTCACACTTCTAAAGTGTACTATGCGTAAATATCCTACAGAGCGGCTATATCAGTCTGTCTTTGATGAACAGGTATCAGAGCTAAAACATAAGGAATATAGAGAAATGGTATTTTGAAATCGATTCGGCGTTGTAAACATAGCATTTTATCGTATTTATTAGCCCTCTATTCAAACTAGAAGTGCAAGGAATTATCCATTTCTGGTTTTAGCATTGATCGCCATAGAACACAAATGTAACAGATAACGATAAGCGTTTTCCTTTTCGAACCGATTTAGCGTCTCTACGGAAAATACCGTCTTCACTCACATTTCTTTACTAAACCAAGAAATAGTAGAAATTTACTACTACTGATCTCCATAGAGTAAAAACGGTAACAGATAGGGAAAAGCGGTTTTCCGGAATCAATTCAGCATCGTCTTAACAATATATTCCATATAATCCGATAACCATCTAGTCAAACCGTAAGTGGTGGTCATTTCCGGTTTGAGCGTTGTTCACATAAAGCCAAAACGGCAAGAAATAGAGAGAAGAAGTTTTATGGAATCGATCCAGCCTTCTAAAGATAAATTTCATTTTCTCCGTTAGCTTTCTACTCAAACCGGAAGTGGTAGAAATTAACAATTTCCGGTTTCAACATTGATTGTCATAAAGTAAATACAGTAATGTATAGCGACAAGCTGTTGCTTGCAATTGATTCAGAGTCTGAAGAAAAGACAATATATCCATTCGTATATCTTTTCTAAAACCGAAAGTGGTAGAAATTACTACTGCTTCCAGTTTCAATATTAATATCAATAGAGTAAAAAAAAAAAAAAAAAAAAGTAAGAGATAGCTATAAGCTGTCTTTAAATCTATTCACTATCCTAGGAGTAGCTTCCATCCTATTCATTATCATTTATTCAACCCAAAAACGGTAGAAATTAACTACTACCGTCATCATAGGCGTCTCTGGCGGGGGACGTGGTGGTCGCGTCCTCCCCCAAATATTTTGAAGTACAAAATATTCAATATTTCATTCTAATTTAATTTATTTACTAACGACAGAACGATGTCCTCCCCCCCCAAATTTTACATGCCAGAGACGCCAGTGACCGTCATAAAGAGAAACAGTAGCAAGCTGTTTTCTATCAATTTAGTGTTTTAAGGAAATCATACGATCTTCAACCTCCCCTCTTTCTCTACTAAAACCGAAAAACGGTACAACTGTACTACAATCTCCAGATTCACTATAGGTTATTATAAAGCAGGAACGGAAAAATGAAATCTTTAACTTTTACGTCCCACGTTTATGGCGGTTAGGCTAAAGGAGACGGTGATGATGAGACATGAGTGAAATGGTGGAATGAAGAAAGTGAGAGGAAACGGGAGAACCCCGAGAAAACCCACGAGCACGGTGTTTGTTCACAACAAAGTCCACATGGAGCGAGCTGGGATCGAACCAGTGACCCCAAGCACCGGAGGTGAACCACTGAGCCACTGCGCCCCCAGGAACGGTAAGAGATTAATCGTTCGAAGAGTATGTTGAATCTCGAACTTTATTCCTCTAGTACGATCGCTTTATCAGTTCTTTGTTTCTATACTATATGAATTATGTAATCCTAAAACAGTGTTTCACATCTAAGACTTGGGTGAGCTAATGTTACCCATGAGAATCGTGAACTTTCTGGTCTCATCTCCTTCGAGAACGAGACGAGAATTGTCATGTTTCTATGCTCGATTATCATCATTTTCGAGACGAGACGCAAATTTCTCGTCTCTTCGACAACACTAGAAAGAAGTTATTTTCATAAAAAAAATCTTTATGTTAGACTTCAGACGAAAACTGTTACAAGGTAAATGAAATGGGACATCAAACAAAGGAACTAGGAGCTAAACGGATATTTATTTCTTAATCAGTAAAACAAATGAGCTTTCAGAAAACTGAGAAACGAACTCCTCATCATAACTCGTAAGTAGTCTGTCATTGTTGGCAGGTCAGTTGCCCCAACTGAGAAGTTTCAATGTTTCATGATCTTCAGCTAACCTTTTCGTCTTCACCTACGATTTTAATGTTTTGATATTGTCCATCAATTCCAATCTCTTTCGCCCCCTCTCTCTCTTTCCTGCCACCATATCCTCTAGCACGTTCCTCCTAAGTATAGTTCCTACTTAACCAATGTCGCAACCAGTTTCTGTTTCTCTTCTTAATAATAACTAAAATTGTTCTTTTCTCCCCCACCATTTCTAACATCTCATTCGTTTTCCCCTCGATCGATCCAACTAATTCTTCTCTACACCCACATTTCGAAAGCTTCCGGTCATTTTTCACCATTTTTACATAATGTCCTTATTTCTGCCCCAATGTATTGTATTACAGTTAGTGCTCTCAACGGGTCGGGTTGAAGACCGACCCGACCCGACTGACCCGAACCGTGATACGACCTGACCCGACAACGCGACCCGAGCTGACTCGGTTGACCCGACCCGAGCTGACTCGGTTGACCCGACCCGAGCTGACCCGATTGACTCGACCCGACAACCCGACCCGAGCTGACCCCACTGACCCGACCCGACAACCCGACCTGTTTGAGAGCACTAATTACAGTACAATACTCCAGACGAAGCACTTTTTGTCTTTATTCAAGGGTCCACAAAATAGTAGATCCTATTTTTTTCTTCTAAAAACTTCTTTCGCCATTCCTATCCTTGCTTTTATTTCACGTTCGCACTTCATATAATCACTAATAATACTAGACAGGTATCGAAAACGAAATTCAACATACTTAAATTAATATAACCTGGAATTGAACTCGTAATCGTAGCTGCGATAAGAAAATCCTTGATAAGTAATCTTAGTCCCATTAAAAAGAAAGTTTTACTACATCTTACATTGTTAGAATTAAAATTTTCAAATTTCAAATATCTTAACAATATGTGTGTTTTCTATTATCTTACTGTATCCATGTAATTTAAGAGTAATATTTTTGTTTTTTGGAAGAAAATTTTTATATTGCGGGAGTTCTATATCTTTACATGCATTTAATTGGGGGGTTGCATTTAGGAAGTGACTCTTATAATTTAAAAGAAAAAGGTACTTATCAGCCATAACCACCTACATCCATAACCGACAGTTCGGTAAGTTGTGAGGTTTGTTAGAATTTCCAAATTATTAGAAGTATAATAAGTAGTGAGATCATTGTTTGTAATTCGACCCAGACGAAAAACTGGAGTGTTATTTTTTTAAAATATATTGAAAGGTACAAGGTGTTACAATTAATTACAGTGCCTTTACTCATTACTTGTATGTACGCTTATTTTTTTTTTTAAAAAAAAGATCTCTTTGCATTTTTAAAAAAAATCTCTACATTTAAGTATAGTATCGAACATATGGACAATCAAATTATGTTTTACAAGGTGGTTAAAGGAAGGGTAAATTCGGCGTATTAGAGATTGTTGAAGGTAAATGGATCAGGTTTTCTTACAGTAGAAAAAAAATTGTTTTTATTTCTTGCCTTCGGCGTCGGTAAGTTAACTTAATTTCACTAAGGATCTTAGGCTTTGCTCAACTTACCTACCCTTTAAAAAAATCTAGCGAATAACTTAAAGACAAGTTGAACATTAAAGAATGTAAAAATAAATCAGGTACTACCTACAAAACTCCATTACATTAACTAATATTTTTTTTTAATCTTTTGTAAAGTGTGTAAATTTGGGTGCCGAATTATGTGTAAATTCACCATCCCCTCTTCTCCGATATCCGTCTATTGAAACAAGAATTGGTTAGAGTATCTTATCACTTCTGGTTAAGATATTGAACCAAGTCTACCACAAGAATTTTATTTATTTATTGTATACTCACACTAGAGACGCCTCGAGTTGAATACTTCCAAGTAGATTCCTGGCAACATTACTGACAAGCAGTTATGATAACCAAAATTGCCCACAAGAGATTCTTGTCTGTCACTGACACAGGACATTGAAAACAGACGAGTAATTCGAGAGTGAGGATTTTGAATTTGAAGAAAATTTACTGACATCCATTTTATTTCTTGAGATACAATCGAAAACTACCCAAAGATACTTTTGTCCATGTCACTGGTACAGAGGACATTGAAAACGGCCATGTAATAGTAATTCGAGAGTGCTGCTTCTGGTCTGTTTGCCGATAGGTATTTTTATTTTTTTAGAAACAACCGAAAACTATGAAAATACTCCTATGTTACTGACACACGATTTAGTAAACGGCCGACTAATTCGAGAGTGATGATTGCGAACCTGAAGACAATCTGCCGATAGCTATTATATTTCTTGGGAGGCAGAATCTACACGATGCCGATTCGTACTATATCATTAGGACACTGAAAACATCCGTGAGATTTTTACGAATCTTAGGCAGTTTGTCAACAACTGTTCTCGTTCTCTAGATCTTTCGGGTGTTACAAACAGCATGATGATACTGTGGCTCGGTTGTAGAGCAATCACCTTTGGTGTGATGGGTCCCTGGTTCGATCTCCGGCACTCGAATTTGTGATGGACACCAAAACGTGTGAATCAATGCTTCCTTGAAGCAGTGGCGGCACTACAGGGAGCGAGGAGGGGTGATCGCCACCCCAATATTTTTCTCGTCCCCATTAGCCCCTCCATTATCTTATGTACAACCACAGAATAATAATTATAATAATATGTACTGTACAACTGATACTAATAATATTCAAAACAAAACAAGTGAGATTGCTTCGTCTCCCCAAAATATTTCTTTCCAAGCCTCTTGGCCCCCTACTATTACGAGCCTAGCGCCGCTACTGCCTTGAAGCATCTCTTTCCCAAGAATTTCTGGCAACGTTGTTGCTGGGTCCTCCTCAATCTCCTACCTACTGTACTCAACAAAGAAGAGGATCATTAATATGTAATGACCTTTGCCGTTCGCGTGCAGGAGACATATTTATTGCATTTCCTTGTTTCGCAAATTTAAAGGAAGAAAAAGTTTTCATATCAACCTTTGTTTTCAAACACCTGTAATAAAATGGTCAATTCAGCCCTTGTCCTATATAACAACATTTAAAGTTATAGGATATATATATATATATATATATATATATATATATATATATATATATATATATATATATATATATATATATATATGTCACGCAACCAATATACGAAGCCAGTTACAAAACAAAAAAAAAGTAATTTGTGGAAGAAATGAGCTGATACAACCTGTTGGAAACAAGGCGACCTCTTTATGATGCGAATAGATTTGAAATGAAACGTATCGATCTGGTCCTGTGATATATTTGTCCTTATTTCGAGATAATAGAATCATTTAAGTATAGTGTAAACAAGTTGTATTGTTTCCTTTTCATCTCGTTCAGCTTTACTTTTTTTTTTCATTTCAACGTGTACGTCTCTTCTTTCTTTTTCATAGTTCCTTATGCTTATTGAATTTAATCTATGCTAGATTACAGTGCTTGAAGGCGCTGCTCTAAGTTTCCTTTAAACGCTGTTAGCAAGAAGTGTTGTTGTATTCATACCAGTGGTGGAATGGACCATGAATCACTGCTCACTTGGATCACGACTTTTGTCATGGTCATCCGGGACTGGGCCTTGTTTCTCAGACCTGGACTGATCCGATGACCCAGACAGATTCAGTGACCCGCATAGACTTGGAAGCAGTCTAAATATCACCTTCCAGTGGTGGATTGTGTCATGGGTCACCGGGTCACTTGGGTCATAACTAGAGCAACCCACATTATGCTTTATTTTTTCTTTAATTTGCTTTATTGTTTTCCAAATTATGCTTTATTATGATTTATTTTTTTTAATTTCAATCATTGTTTTACATTAATCGTGTATAATGTATAATATTTACTATACATTAAATATTCTAAATATATTGATCTATTTATTAATATTTTATACAACCAGTTTCTTTCATATTTAATGAACTTTCTACTTAATGCACTGTAAAGAGATATGTTTTACTCGAGTCAGTTTTTTCTATCACTTGTGTACGCCTTAGGGAAAGTAAAAGATGCCATCAAAAAGTACAAAAAGTGCTCAAGTTTAAGAGGTACACATAACAACATAGTATAGATTCATTGTTAGCGGAAAGTTTTCTTCTTCTTTTCCTTTTTTTCTTTTCTCTACATCAAAGGATTACACGGAAAAGTTTACAGAAATAAAAATAAGCTTTTCATTGTTGCAATGCTAAGTTCTCAATGATTTTCTATTGTAAATATTAGTTTTAAAAAATATTAATACAGTATGTTAACCTTGCAGTTAAACAGAATTTTCAAAGAATTGTTCTAATAGAATTTTCCAAGAATTGTGCTATATATGTATTTTAAATTATGTTTTATGCTTTATTTTCTAAAATTATGCTTTTACAATTAGTTTCTTCTGGACCCTTAGACAACCACAACCATGTTTATGGTACCAACCATATTTGTGAATTGCTGTTATGCTTTTTATGCTTTGGGGTTGCCCTAGTCATGACTTTTATCTGGGTTATCCGCGTCTGGACTTTGGTTCTCACTCAGACCTGGACTGATCCGATGACCCAAACAGACCCAGTGACCCGGATAGACACGGAAGGAGCATAAATATCAACATCCAGTGGTATTGTCTGTTCACTCTAGGATGGAAGATTGTTTACAAACAACAATTGTAGTGCGAGCGTCAAAACCTTGCTTCTCACCCCTACATGGTTAATTCATGGTTGCCAGGCACATGAATCTCCGAACCGAATGTACCTACTTCCGCACAGTCATGGACCAAGTGCTATTACTACATAAATTGCTGCTTTTGAGATGACTGAGATATTAACGTTATGAAAAATTGAGTTAGTTATTATGTAATACAATCTTACATATAATGCACACTCAATTTTGTACAAGTGTTCTTGTTCGAAAGTGTGGGAAAACCTCGTACGCCTGGCAATATTGGAAGATGGCAGTTTGTGTTGTAAACAATAAACAGAGGTAGCGAAGACCGTTAGGTTCGCTGGACAGCGTTGTTTTCATGATAAGGCGACAGAAACATATTGTACTGATTGTAAACAAGGGCTGGGAATTTCGATGCGAGTATAGGTGGAAATATTCTCCCCACATATTGCCTGTTGGTGAAGGTTTGCAATGTTGCAAACTGCTAAGTGTAGACTTTCATACTAATTGAACGAGCTTTGAGAAGGATTAGTATGATGCAATAATTAAAAATACTAACAACCATAGACTTAAAGTATTAGGAAATAAACCATGCTGCTGTAAGAAGAATATAATACACATTAAATTAAGTGTTCAAAGTACAATATAAAGCGAATTTTAACATTTAAACATTTCAAAGCTGTACACATTTGCCCTGTTTGGGTGCCCTTACCAGACACCGTGCAACACGAAAAAAGGCATTAAAATAGGTAGATCGAGCGTGGGCATGAACGCGGCTCTGGCCGGTATTCCTTATTAAGGTTTTCCTCAGTCCTACGAGGTGAATGACTAGATAGTAGCTTCTGTAAGGCAGGGGCGGATCCAGGACGGAATTCTTGAGGGCGGTGGGTTTTAATACTGCTACTTAGAGCTATTTTTAAGAGCTCCAAACTCTGGGATTGGGTTTTATTTAAATATATAAAATGAGAAAGGTTCCTTTCCTGGGGGCAATCGCCATGATCGCCCCCCTGGATCCGCCACTCCTGCAAGGCCAGAATTGGGCCAAACACCGAGGCCCCAGAATTGGCGGGAAATATATCTATTCCTTCAGAATATTATGTTGTCAACACTTCCACAAATATTATGGTGGTGGGTTCCGATATCCCTTTTTCGTTTATGTGTGTTTAAATTCATTATGAAGTAAATGTAGAAGTGTTTCTTTCATTCTCTTTCTTTCTTTCTTCTCATCTTTCTCATCCTTGCTCTCCTTTCCCCACCTTCTTAAAATATGAATACTATCCTCCTGTAATATTGTTTCTCTCCACGGCCCAACCGGTTTAAAGAGACCAACCTGATATAGTTAACTATTAGCAGAAGTGTACCAATAAATTCACATTAGAGACAGCGCCGTAACTTATATTTTTTTCTGGGGGGCAAGCATTAATATGTGTATTTGGGCCTCCTAGAAAAAGTTGTTTTTCTCATTCTTGGCCCCCCCTCTTTCTAACTTTTTCTTACTATTTATGCCCCCCGGAGCCTGTCGGCCCTCCCTCACGGCAAGGTCTGCGGGGCCGTTACTTACGCCCTTGGGCCCATTCCATACATGACAAATTAATTAAGGGGACAACATTGACAAATCTCAAAGCCATACGAATAAATGTTATTTCTAGGGCCCCTAATAATAGACATTTCTTACTGAAGTGGGCACAAGGCTCACTTTTGTTTTATTTACCTTTTGTGCACTGCTTTATGTAATGTAGTGAAACTGTTTAATGCTTCATTTATAATTTCATGTTCGTATTGTATATGGATTAAGAAAATTTCGTCTCCAAATGGGCCCCTTCGAACGGCGGGGAACCTCCCTGGGGGGAAGTTGCCCCTCCCCTGTCCCACACAAGTTACGGTCCTGATTAGAGAAGAAGTAAACTCTTTCGAAATTTACGCAACTTGCAAATACCAAACCCTACTAGTGCTAAAATTGATGAGTTAGTTCCACTGTTACAACTGCTATAAGGGGAAAGTAGGGGAAGGACTGCTAAGATTCGCTGGCCAGGTTTTGTGTCAAAACACAGCGCCAAGCTACAGTGAACGGACAATAGGATAGGGCATGGTCACCGGATCACTTGAGTCACGACTTTAATCCGGGTCATCCGGGTCTGGACCTTGCTTCTCAAACCTAGTCTGATGCGGTAACCCAGACAGACCCCAGTGACCCGGAATGGGGCTCAGAAGCAGCCTAAATATCAGCTCACAGTGGTGGAATAACCCGGAAGCAGCTTAAATATCAGCTCCCAGTGGTGGAATGGGCCATGGGTCAGCGGGTCATTTGGGTCACCAATTTTTTCCGGTTTATCCGAGTCTGGGCCTCGCTTCTCAAACCTAGTCAGACACGGTGGCCTAAACAAACTCAGTGACCTGGAAGCAGCCTAAATATCATCTCCCAGTGGTAGAATGAGCTACAGATTACCGGGTCACTTTGATAATAAATTTTGTCCAGGTCATCCGGGCCTGGGCCTTGCTTCTCAGACCTGATCTGAGCCAGTGATTCAGGCAGACCCAGTGTTTCGAAAGCAACCTAAATACAGAAAATTTTATAATTTACTAATGATGTTCACTAGTCGAGCTCGAACATTCATTTATTTGATTCTCGGTGCGACATTTGTTAATCAAGATACCATGTGTTGAACATTTCAAATATAATTACTTGTCTTCCCATACTGAAAAATAATACAGTGATATTTCAACGTAGACTATACAAAAATATTGAACAAAATACTGTTTGTACTTTAATGACATCTTTATATTCTAAACGACAAGTTGTACAGATTCACTCGATTATACCTGGACGATATCTCATAAGAAAAACAAATTGGTTATCTTATTTGTGAATCTCACGCGTTTATACTCTGATAAACCTTGTAGTTACCTTTCAGTGCAATGCCTTGACACATACAAACACGAACAACAAGTGAAAAAGAGAATTATATATATTTAGTGACAGAGAGGACAGAATCGTGTTTGCTAGAATTACATTAGCAGCCTCGCACATACTCCCCATATGTAAGACGTTTCGTAGTGTTCGGCCTATACCATGATGGGTCTGCCCAGATCAGACCAAGTCACTCCGGGTCATAGATCTATTATGGTGAGACCATATCACTGCCGGTTATGGATCTGTCCAGATCAGACCGGGTCACTTTGACTCATGGGTCTATTCTGGTTAGATCAGATCACTTCCGGTCATGGGTATGTCTATATTGGACCAGATCACTCCGGTACATGGATCTATTCGGATCAGACGAGATCACTCGGGTACATGGAGCAGTCCAGATCACCGGATCTGGTGAGTCATGGGCCTGAGTGCCTCTGGGTCTTCCGAATCACGTGCCACGAAATTTGTAACTTATTTCATCATAGTTCACACATCTTTTGTACACATTCAGGTCAGTTTATATGCCACCTACTCACTGCTCGTGTTGTACTGCGTCTGCGTAACCACATTTCTTCACCAAATGGCAACGTCGTGTCACAGTCTTCGTTTCACTCGCCTAGCCCGCATGCCATTGGCTGTGTCCCACGCTTCAGAAGGGCTAATTTTTCTCCTTCCATTGGGCCTCAGGAGTTAACCCAATCTCTGTAAATGGATAACTGAGATTGGTAGATGGGAGGGAATAACGCCTCCTCTATGTGTGGAAGACCAGAAACTATGGAGCTTCACATCTACAGACTGAGCCCTTACATCCAACTGTAGTAGGTTTGCGTTTGTTCCGAACAAGCGGGCGAAGAAGGGGTAGACCTTTAGTGCGTTTGCACACGGCAACGATAATATCGGTGGAACCACCGATAATGTCGGCGGTGAAATCGACTTCAATGTATTCAAATCGTAGCTTGCACACGCCACCGATATTATCGGCCTATCCTCCGACACGCAGATGCTGTCGGCCAAGCCCCCGATACTGTCGGCGGTACTGCCGACACCGACTTTGTCGGGGGCAATGTTTTCTTATGATTGGATGCACACGCCACCGATAATGTCGGCCGACCAGCGGGTTAGATGAAGAGAGTGAGTGACAAAGTGCTGTGTATTTTTGTTTCGTTTCTTGTCTTTGGAATTTTGTTGTTTCCATTTTTTCTATTACAATTGTATAATATTATTATTATTATCTTGTCCTATAAACAACTTCGGAACAGCTTATTATTTTTTTACAGTCTCTGTTTTGGAGTAACTAATTTCCTTTATTAAATAAATATAAAATGTGGGAAGTCTGAAGAGTACTGGTTTCCCTCTAAATAGCTATTACCAAATAGAATATAGGAAATTTAGATAACCAATTTCTTGATTATTTTCCACTCCTTTTTTATTTTTGTTCTTTCTCTCTCTCTCTCACACACACACACACTCTTTGATGGTATATTTTTTTAATCTATTAATGTTTTTAAATTTTAATACATTCTGGAAATTAATTTAAGCGTAATTTTCAAAGTTTGATACACTGAGAACATAAGCATATGGAAAAAATCCTGATTATTATTACTTTCTTTTATTTTCATCAGAATTGCGTGCAAATCGCTTTTCCCGGTTCCACTCAATAAGCAATGATTGAATAGAATATTTGTTGACAAGTCAAAGTAGAATTATTATTATTTTGAAACGAAACCAGTACAATCAAACACTCTTTCCAAAGCTCCAAGGACAAGTTACTCATTTGGCATTTTCTGAACAATAGGGATGTGACTTCATGCTTCACTTGTTGCAGATTTTTTTCTCATTTCCAAAACTAACCCCAAATCTCCCCTTTTTAAAAATAATTTGTAGAATGGCAATTGAAAACAAAGGCCAAAGCTATGTATCCAAATTTTCCCTCTCCCCTTTGTACCGGGATCGACCTCCTGATAGAGTTCTGCAGTTAAACTACAGTGACTGAATGAAAAGGTTGTGTATTATTGCATTCGTATCTTTCTAGTTTTGCTTAGATTTTTAGAGATGGCAGGAATTTTTCCATTCGATATTTTTACCCTTATTGAACTTGTGGAATGTAGACTTTGCATATGGGATAAGATAACAGACTCTTTCAAGGACAGAATTGAAAAGCAAAAAGCATGGCGAAATGTTTATCCAAGCCTTGCCCAGGATTTTGAGTTCATGGACAAAAAGAAACGAGAAACGACAGGTATGTATGCAACAGCGCAAATCTGTCTTCAACATTGGGAAGGGGGGGGGGATAAGATCATTCCCATATTATACATATAGCGATGTTCAAACTATTTCTGTAGTCGAGAAACAATGCTGTGGAGGATCAAGGGAACAGAGTTGCCTTCAACATTGGGAGGCGGGCAGATTTGAGGCTTATTCTGAGTGGACATTAATTTCATCTCACTTTCCTTTCTGGCGATCGGACACAATCAAATTTCTCTCCCAAAAAACACATTTCAAATCGGATTATTGGGGGGGCAATCTCCCCAGTTCCAAGATTGGAGGGGGCATGTCCCCTTCATCCCCCCGGGATTTGCGCCAGTGTATGTATGGAGCAATGTAAAACAGAATTACTAATTCGAATCTTATCATTTAATCTACTATGACATTAGTGTTAATTGAATGGAAAACAAAATAATATACATACAATATGTAACAGTGTTCCAACAAAAATTAAAACTAATATAGTTTGCAATATACAGCAGCATCAATTCTCATCGAAACGAAAATAATATGTTTACAGCATCTATTTAAAACGACACTGTTAAATCTAAGCATGTTTAGGCATAGGCCTGTTTTTTCTAAGTTTTGTACCGTCCTCCACACCTCTTCAGAACAGTTTTTGTAGTCCTTGTTTTAAAAAATAATTTTCCCAATTATTATTTTTTTTATTTGTTTTCATATATGGAGAAGATTTTTTTGGGTGTGTTTCTTACTTCGCTCATCACCGGCAACGATATTGTCGGGGCTTCCACCGATATTGTCGGCGACGTGTGCAAAGTACGCCGACACCGACACCGATATTATCGGGACTTCCACCGATAATGTCGGCGGTGAAATCGACTTCAATGTATTCAAATCGTAGCTTGCACACGCCACCGATATTATCGGCCGATCCTCCGACACGCAGATGCTGTCGGCCAAGCCCCGATACAGTCGGCAGTATTGCCGACACCGATTTTGTCGGGGGCAATGTTTTCTTATGATTGGATGCACACGCCACCGATAATGTCGGTCGGCCAGCGGGTTAGATGAAGAGAGTGAGTGACAAAGCTCTGTGTATTTTTGTTTCGCTTCTTGTCTTTGGAATTTTGTTGCTTTCATTTTTTCTATTACAATTGTATAATAATATTATTATTATGTTGTCCTATAAACAACTTCGGAACAGCTTATTATTTTTTTTACAGTCTCTGTTTTGGAGTAGCTAATTTCCTTTATTAAATAAATACAAAATGTGGGAAGTCTGAAGAGTACTGGTTTCCCTCTAAATAGCTATTACCAAATAGAATATGGGAAATTTAGATAACCAATTTCTTGATTATTTTCCACTCCTTTTCTTATTATTTTTGTTCTTTCTCTCTCTCTCTCACACACACACACTCTTTGATGGTATATTTTTTAATCTATTAATGCTTTTAAATTTTAATACATTCTGGAAATTAATTTAAGCGTAATTTTCAAAGTTTGATACACTATGAACATAAGCATAAGGAAAAAAATCCTGATTATTATTACTTTCTTTTATTTTCATCAGAATTGTGTGCAGATCACTTTTCCCGGTTCCACTCAATAAGCAATGATTGAATAGAATATTTGTTGACAAGTCAAAGTAGAATTATTATTATTTTGATACGAAACCAGCACAATCAAACACTCTTTCCAAAGCTCCAAGGATAAGTTACTCATTTGGCATTTTCTTGATTGTGATCTCAACAATAGGGATGTGACTTCATGCTTCACTTGTTGCAGATTTTTTCTCTCATTTCCAAAACTATCCCAAGTCCCCCCTTTTTAAAAATAATTTGTAGAATGGCAATTGAAAACAAAGACCAAAGCTATGTATCTAAGTTTTCCCTCTCCCCTTTGTACCGGGATCGACCCCCTGATAGAGTTCTGCAGTTTAGCTACAGTGACTGAATGAAAAGGTTGTGTATTATTGCATTCGTATCTTTCTAGTTTTGCTTAGATTTTTAGAGATGGCAGGAATTTTTCCATTCGATATTTTTACCCTTATTGAACTTGTGGAATGTAGACCTTGCATATCGGATAAGATAACAGACTCTTGCAAGGATAGAATTGAAAAGCAAAATGCATGGCGAAAAGTTTATGCAAGCCTTGCCCAGGATTTTGAGTTCATGGACAAAAAGAAACGGGAAACGACAGGTATGTATGCAACAGCGCAAATCTGTCTTCAACATTGGGGGGGGGGAGGGGTTAGATCGTTCCCATATTATATATATAGCGATGTTCCAATTATTTCTGTAGTCGAGAAACAATGCTGTGGAGGATTAGAGGAGCAAAGTTGTCTTCAACATTGGGAGGCGGAGAGATTTGAGGCTAATTCTGAGTGGAAATTAATTTCATCTCACTTTCCTTTCTGGCGATCAGACACAATCAAATTTCTCTACCAAAAAACACATTTCAAATCGGATTATTGCGGGGGACAATCTCCCCAGTTCTAAGATTGGAGAGGACATGTCCCCTTCATCCCCCCGGGATTTGCGCCAGTGTATGTATGGAGCAATGTAAAACAGAATTACTAATTCGAATCTTATCATTTAATCTACTATGACATTAATGTTAATTACATGGAAAACAAAATAATATACATACAATATGTAACAGTATTCCAACAAAAATTAAAACTAATATAGTTTGCAATGTACAGCAGCATCAATTCTCATCGAAACGAAAATAATGTTTACTGCATCTATTTAAAACGGCACTGTTAAATCTAAACATGCTTAGGCATAGGGCTATTTTTTGCAAGTTTTGTACCGTCCTCCACACCTCTTCAGAACAGTTTTTGTAGTCCTTGTTTTAAAAAATAATTTTCCCAATTATTTATTTATTTATTTATTTTGTTTTCATATATGGAGAAGATTTTTTGTGTGTGTCGCTTACTTCGCTCATCACCGGCAACGATATTGTCGGGGCTTCTACCGATATTGTCGGCGACGTGTGCAAAGTAACCCGACACCGACACCGATATTATCGGGGCTTCCACCGATATTATCGTTGCCGTGTGCAAACGCACTTAGTCTTACTAATCGATTGGTCCATAAGTCTATATGAAGAAGTTAATTTAGACGGTTTTCGTCAAAGTCTGACGATCGTTCTAACAATGGCAAGTCAAGTTGGTTTTTGACAACGAGAAAATCATTTTCTTGCCGTATTTTCAGTAATGACCAGGGACGTAGCCAGAGTTCTGAGTTTGGGGGGGGGGCATATTTACAAATGGAATAACCCATATTTTATTATATATACTGTATATATACTGTAGTGTACTCAGGATAATTCACGGAAAATATCGTTTGGAAACTCTCCGATAAATTGTCCTAAATTAAACTTTAACTACTCTTTCGGGGGTTAGAAGTGTGAACCTTTCTTGCGAAATGCGATAATGAAACAATAATTCAAAAATTATGTATTAATAATGTTTACTCACGCAAAAACATTATAAAACGCAATACTTCATACAAATACTTTTTGATACATTTATACATACCTTTTTGCCTTATACCTTTATATACTTTGTAGCTTGGGAAAATAGTTACAAATAATATAGTAACAGACGTTCACTACCCAAAAAATGCGATGAGTTCTATGAGACTACCTAAACTGAACACACAGGCTATCGAGACGTATATTTTAGCGTTAATTTTCAAAGATCCTGATTTCCTTTATATATTATACTGTAAACAATTACGGTCACATTTACTGACCGATTACCGTCAATTCTGGCTGCCAACCGATTACCCTAAAATTTACAGTATTACTGTAAAATTTATGGTTATAGGCCACAAAAAGGTCGTATGCATGCCTATTACCATAACTTTAATACTAATACCGTAAATTTTAGGGTACTCTGTTGGCAGCCAGAATTGATGATAATCGGTCAATAAATGTGACCGTAATTGTTTGCAGTGTAGTACATTTTATTGCTTACAAAATCGTTAACGTCTTCCGTGCGTCTCAAACATAAATCAATCCAAGAGGCCTACAATTATTTGAACTTCTGTGAACATAAAAAGAAATCTAATCAACGAAGTACATATATAATAAAATAATAATTGGTAAAATATTGGCCTAATATTACAACACTATTTTCTTTAATGCTGTTCTTGCATCATCTGACAACGTTTTGCCACACCGTATTTACAAATTACTTGCTGAACACAAACTATGACGCCTATGCAACGACTTTGGGAATATATCAATAATTTTATCTTCTCTTGTTCTATTTCAAGTGCGACTAACGCTGATGTTCTGTCCTAACCAGACTTACAACTGAGATATGATTTGAACCTTTCATGCACGCTCAAAGAACACTCACATGAAGCTGATGACACAGGTAGCGTCAAGGTTATTTCCACCAAATTCGTAGTTGGGGGAAAATTGGCTTGGGCAGAGCAGCATGCAGGTCCGAGATATTTGTAATTTCTTTCCCCTTCATAAGATATTATACATAATTTTTTATAACAATGAATTCATGTTCAGGAAAATCTATTTCGAATTTCGTAGCAGACTCTTCCGTTGCCTCCTTCATCAAGAACAGTTTTGATTTAGGATGACATGCTTGAATGCCACGAATTACAGATATATTTTCCTTACAGAATCGTCTGTCAAACTCGTTCGCAATGTTGTCAATCACTGGATATAGGAGTTTTGTACGAAAATTCGCTTCAGTATAACCCTGTGTTCTTTTCTTCGAAATACTACCCGAAACCAGAAAATCTTTTATATTACTATTATTACGCTTTTCTCTGCTCTTTGGTTGATTAAAACATTCTATACAATTTTGTTTGACAAACTCCTATGCTTCAGTGTAGTGACACAATGAATTTTCCTCTGTTCTAAGTTATTTTATGGCTTCAACAACCGAACAAATAAGTAGCTGGGCGTTTGCTAGGGTATATCTTTCCCTTGTAGAAAATTATTCAGGCCACTACTAATTCCCAAGAACTTACTAAAAATAATTAAGCATGAAACAGTTGCAAATGATTTCAGTTTGTTCACAATACCCTCAGCTTCAGTAGTCATCTTTGCATCCTTTCCCTCTAATGCAAAGATTATAGCTCCATCATTCTTTTTATAGCATTCAGTGAATGAATATGTGAAGCGCAACGAATGTCTAAAAGATCAGATATACTGGACTGCTCCAAACCTAACGCTGTCTGAGCCTGCTGTATTCGTCTATGAGCTTTTACGACGTAGAAATAATTATGCAAAGTCTGCAATAAATCAAAAAATGTATTTATTTGTTCGAACTAACCCACTTCTACAATAAATTTAACTGATGGGTACTGCAATGGATATATCAGCGAGGGGATGAGACTTTCGAAATTACTTTTGCACACCACCTATGTGGCCTCTCATAACGCTCACCCCATCGTAAGCCTGCCCAATGCATTTTGAGTCCTTATTAACACCTACCGGTACAGAAGCCAAAGTTTCGATAATTGTTTTCGATATGTATTCAGCATTTACCTCACGAAGTTTGACAAATTTCAAAAAGTGCTCTATCGGTTTAGAATTTTTCACATATCTCACATAAACACTAAGTTGTTCAGAAACATTAATATCTCGCGTTTCATAGCCATAACGCTGAATTTTCTAGCGGCACTTACAATGACATTGATGATTTCCTCACCGCAGCAAAAGATAACTTCATTTTGAATTTCTGGGGATAAATAAGTGATATTCCCTGGCGCTGTATAATTCTTTAAAAAAAAATCAAAACGTCGTAACAACTCAAACGTTTGCAAGAAATTCCCTTTATTTAAACTGCTGTCATCTTCATCGTTGCCTCGGAAAGCCAATCCCTATCGACCCAAATGGATCACAATCACCACTATACGATTTAAGCACTCTCGACGGGTTCTTAATTCTTCTCCAGATGCGTGGTTTTGCAGATTCAGGACATCTCCAGTTTCTTTGGACTTCTGAAAGCAATCATTCACATGAATGTTTTGCTGTGAGATGCTAGCACATTCCTTATCAACATTTTCCTAAGCAACAACACGCACCTTATCAGTTTCACTGAAGGTACTCACCAATTGCTTATCACTTTTTTCGTGTGAAATAAAATATCCAGATTTTATAAATATCTCCATATTTAACTTAATTTCAAGAACACATGCATAGCAAACTTAACAGTGCGGATTCCACGTTCAGTAAGAAAATAGACTCTTTCCCGCTCAGCCACAGTTGCCAGCGCCAGCACAGGTAGGGGTATAAATAGTTTACATATTCTATCCTCCCCTGTTTTGCCAGAATCTCTGTTAAATATAATAAAAATAAGAAAGTAAATCTACACTCAATAACTTCTCGTAAAACAATTAAAATATACTATAAGATACTATGTTGCAATACCCAGCAATGTGGGAGAAGTATTCTCCTAGCCTTTGAGTCGAATCAACTTTTCATTTTTTTTTTTCTTAGTCGGTTATACAAAGTACATTCGTATTGCTTTTTAACCTTAGTACTTCAAGGCGACTATAAGGCTGGAATCACTCTAAAAGCTGGAAGAACCTCGCAATGTTAACGAAGGCGACGGTGTAAAAGTTATTACCGTTTACTTTTAACGTTTAAGAAATACCTATAAATGGATTTTTTAAAAAAATCTTAAAAATATGAATAACTTCAGTTTACTATGGATAATTCTTTTATTTATTGTCGGATAAAAACAATCTGTAACATATAATTTTAAATAAATATTTGGGGGGGTCAAGCCAAGATTTGGGGAGGCCGGTGCCCCCCCGGGCCCCCCTTAGCTACGTCCCTGGTAATGACACTAACTCCACTAGTTAGTTGTCTTCCTCCCTCCCGAGTACCAATGTGTCGTTCAGTTTCATAGAGTGTGTCGCGAATTCTTTTAGAAATTAAAAATCACGAAACATATATTTGTAATAATTAATTTAAAATCAATTTTGAGATATATTGTAACAATCAACGTTTCCAGCGGCAACAACTGTGCTCAGTACTCTACAGAGTACCTACTTTATAACTTTATAACTTTTGCTCTTACACTTACACTAATGCAGTATGCGGCAAAACAAACAGTAGAGTAATTTTGGGCAATATGGGCAGTAAAAGAAAAATGTTAAAATTTATCATATATATTAAGATATAATTTGACAACAAATATTACAGCAATGTAGAAGGATATTTTGTGTTTTCCCTTATAGAATTTCTTTTCAAAAATATTTGAATGGTTGTCGGGAAAATAAAAATACTAACCTTACAC
Organism: Thermobia domestica; assembly: GCF_964235325.1. NCBI lineage: Eukaryota > Metazoa > Arthropoda > Insecta > Zygentoma > Lepismatidae > Thermobia > Thermobia domestica. The sequence continues at coordinate 242,194,788 of NC_137456.1, read as the reverse complement.
GTACTATAATTGCCCATATTTAACAAAATGTATGTGTAATATTGGCAGGCATTATGGACAAAATGAGCAGGTACCCCTCTTTGGTACTTAAATTATCCATGGGGGCCGCGGTGGCTCAGTAGTAGAGCGTTCACCTCTGGTGCTTGGGGTCCTGGGTTCGATCCCAGCCCGCGCCAAGTGCACTTTGTGGTGGACAAACACCGTATGCGTACGTTTTCTCGGGGTTCTCCCGTTTCCTCCCACTTTCTTCATTCCACCATTTCATTCATTACTCATCACCGTCTCCTTTAGCCTAACCGGCATAACCATGGGACGTTAAACTCAAAGATTTCATTTCATTTTTAAATTATCCATGATCAAGTAAGAGCAAATATAATAATGGATGCTCTTATATTACATGCATCCATTATCAATAAGAGCAAATGGTAATAAATACTTAACAAATTTAAGCCGTACAATAACACTATAAAATACATGAAAGCATTAAAAAGAATATACACAATGTGCATTGTAATAGCCTTTTTTTTTTCGTATAATGTAATGCATCGAAACCAAATGTTATAAATTTAAATGTATATGATATGGTAAAAGAAAGATATAGTTTTTGCTCTAGTGTTTCAGTTTACTTCCAACGTAAGTATCATTTGCTATTGCATTAGGATTAGAAAGGCCAAGCGCGAAACCTATTGACTGTCTTTGTCATATTTGCCGATTTTCACCACGTTTGTAATCAAATATGGAAAACCAAAGTTTAGTTAAAGGTCGACCATTATGATCACGGATTTACATACTTGGCACAAACTTGTAATGTGTATTCTTTCGGTGGTCTTATGAGAGCAGGACGCCGCCACCAAGGGGGCGCCGGGACGATAAATAAACAAAATTCAAATAATTCCAATTCTTTTGTCATCTTATTAAATGGTATTTTTAAAATTTAATGTTAATTCAGATATTTTATTAATGATCAGGCCACGGCTAAGAAAAATTACCAGTAATGTGAAACATCGTCTAGGATTATTCAACTGGAACTCTCTCCAGCCATCTGTGAGAAGAGATTTTGTCTTGGAAGACTGACCGAGATCTGCTACTACTAACTTCTTATGCGTAAGACAGTTTGGTATAAACTGAAGAAACTTCAGTAGAATTCAATAACATTTTTTTAAAAAGTCCTATTCCGTCTAAGAAATGCTCAAATAATAGACATATTTACGCTCCACAGTGACCCAAAGACTGTGGAAAGACTTATTTCATTGGCTATACTAGCTATTGAAAATGATGAAACCAGAAACTTAGATTTCAAGGAGATATTGTCCACATTTTCTCACAGAAAAGTCAGAAGAATGCTATTTGGTGTTTAAATAAAGTATGTAATTATGCAGTTAATTTTGTTCACTTCTATTGTAATTTATTAGTATTTTTATGTTATCATTATATAATCTTAACACTACATGTTTTGGAACAACGTATCGTTAACATCGTCTTGCTGAACAAACAATAAGAAACCACACATTTTGATTTTGAACATAAATATTATAAATGTAGGATTAAATTGAATCAAAGACCCACAAATAATAATTACAAACGTCACCTGAAAAAGTTACTTTAGTTATCCAACGCTATGATAACTTTACTCAAAAATTTATATTAATCGTAAGGAAAGAAAAGCTTATTTTGTTAGATTTTAACGAGTCAGAATGCTACAAAGTTTTTGTTATCACTTACACATTGGACTTTAATATTTGTATCGTTATTTGTATATTCTATGCTATTATTAAATCTAGGAGTAAAGAATAAACTCAGCTTGTTTTTCATAACACAGTGCGAGGGGTAGGGATGTGCGCGAGTCGAGTCGAGTCGAGTCAAGATTTAAGGCTCGCCTCGAAAGTATGTTTGTGTCTCGACTCGACTCGAAATTCGAGTCGAGACAAAATATACGAGTTAAAATATACGCATACATCAGCCAGAACATAATGACTACCTACCTAATTGTCAATATGTCCACCTTTGGCACGGATAACAACGGCGCCGCGTCTTGGCATGGACGCTATCATTGACCGATCCAGGATTTTCTGAGGGGGGTGCATCAAATAACAGCCAGTACATTTGAATTAAAATTGAGTTTTTTAAATGCCTTTAGGCATCTTTGGTGTGAAATTCTAATTAGTTCTGTTCTACTGTGTGAGTATGATCAGAACACAATAAAAATAGCTTACTCTTTGGAGGAATATGAGTTTATCGTTAAAGGTTTTGGAGAACAGAATCTGTTGTTGCTACGCAAAGGGCATTTAGAAACAAATTTACCTCACGTTCTGCCCCAGACAAGAACATATATCGCTAGTGAATAAATTGGAAGAAACAGGATCGCTTCTGAGTGAGATATGGAAGCATCGGACCTCGCAATCGGGTGTTATGGAAGATATAAGTTATTGACTCGTTAGTTCGTTAAGAAACCTCGCCGTCGTTTGTCACAAGAAATCGGCTAAAACTATTCAACATGTGATTTATGGGTGTTACCACAAACAATTCGTATTTTTCACTAACAATTTGTAGTCTGCAATTTCGCATCAAAAATCTAACCTCATTCTAAGGTACACTGGCGAATACTATTATAGCTGTTGTTCTTGAGGCGTGGTCGATATTACTCCCGCTGAATTTAAACCAGTAAACATAGTCCCATAAATCTCCCATCCTTCCTTGATCATTTGCCACAAACCACATGAATATCGGACTTCAGTGAGAAATTCTAGACCTAAATGAAATCCACGAGTTAAAAAAAATAACCCTGTATATTATCTGTAACTCGTGATATGCTGCAACACATTAAAGCCTCAAAAATAGTTTGGGGAAGCGAATAATCCAGAAGTTATGTAGCCCTATTGCGTTCATGGGAACGAAAACACAATAATTATAGCTATCCCAAATTACTGTAGACTGGCAATTGCTCATTCAGAGAATTTATGAAGTTCACTTTATCGAAATAGTTTTATACAAACTAGATAATCAAATGTTATTATTATATTTGAAGTACTATCAAATATCACGACATTAATTATTAGTTTTAATTAACTGAATTGAGCTGAAAATTAAATCTAGATCTCGAAAGATTAGCTATTAAGTTTATGCGTTCTGAAGTAATAAATGCTGGAAATGGTTTCAAGGCTGTTTCTGAGTGAATACTTTCTTCAAAATAATATTAAAAATTATAGAAAAATTTTCGAGACATTCCAGTCGAGTCGAGATTATTACGAGCGGTCTCGACACGACACGTGTCTCGACTCGAAAATTCGAGTTGAGAAATACGTTTGTCTCGACTCGTCTAGAATTTTACAAAGTGTCTCGACTCGTGCGCACCCTAGCGCGGGGCGAGCCTGGGAATTTCCGCTCCGGGCGCTTACAATCCACACGACGAGAGATTTGTCAGTTGGTTGTAGCCAATTATTTGAAGTCAGACAGAGGCGTACTTTGAAGTAAAATATAATTTTTTCGCTTACAATATTTTTCAAAACATTCTCTTTCAAGATGAAAAAGGTATGTATAATATGAAAATGTTTCATTGTTTATCTAACAATTGTTCACTACATGTTTATTACAATTGCCAATTTTATGCGTACAAAATGAATAGGCGTGTATTATACGTAATGACAATATTTAGTAATTTGCAACACTGTAGTTAAATGCAATCGGACAGCTCCATCCTTTGCTGTGTAGTGATAGTGCAATGTCTGTAGATTACCATAAATGAGCTAACTTTTGTATTCAAAAGATTATAATGCATGAATTCCTTATACTCATGATACTGATATTTACAAACAACAAAATGTGTAAGTCAAATAACGACAGTTACTCACCTTTGTTTTTCAAAATAACACAAAATAACAGCACAACCGCCGTGCACATTTGTATCCAGCTTTTAACTGGTGTACACAATGTTATCAAGTAATAAATTCAGTTTTGGATTAATTCTGGTATGAGTAATGATATGAAAACCTTAGCTCTGAAAATATTATCGAACTGCCCATATTAGCCAAAATTACCCTACTGAAATTCGCGTACGGGTGGCGCGCAGGTGCAGTGTGGTACAGAGCCCTGCACAGGCCGGGCGCGCCCGGTTCGGCCCGTTTCAAGTAATATCAAACTGGACCGGGCCCTAACCGGGCCGGGCACATATCGGGCCGAGCCGGGGCGGTCCGCCTCGACCCGGATACTCTGAAAGACGGTTCGGAAACTGATGTTGTCAGCCTATTTGTTTTTTTAATGTCCTCCTCCACTACCTCTATTTTTGCAGTGTTCGTACGGTCTTACTGTCAGCCTATGTTAATCGTAATGTGTTTGGGAAACTGACTCTTTATTCAAGACTGCGATGTACTGGTAATACTATTACTATTACTACTTCTACTACTACTATTACTACTTCTACTATTACTACTACGACCACTGCTAATACTACTACAACTGCTACGACTTCGCGTCAGAGTTGACATGTCTGGTGGTACCGAACTTACCTTCTAAGTACAGAATAAAATGGAGAAATGCTAGTTATTATGGCCGGTCTGCGTAGAATGTGAACCGATGCTTGATCTACGAGGGAGAACAGTGGCTCAGTAGAAAAAACACTCACATCTGGTGCTAGAGGTCGTCGGATCAATCCCTGCTCATGCTATGTGAGCTTTGTGGTGGACAAACATCGTGTGCGTGGGAGTTTCTGGGGTGGTCCCGCTTCCTCCCACTGTTTTCTTTCCACCAGTTCATCCCATCATCATCCATACAGCCTGAGCCGTAGTTACCTAAAGAACGTATGATAAAGTCAAGTACTTGACCTAGTAAATAGAATTTGGTACGCTACGATTGGACCACGGAGGCCAAAACCATGAACTGGCGTGCTCAAAAGATCAGTGCAATTTGTAGTAATGTTCAATTAGCAAGGCAAATATCGAATGGTGTTACATGTCCATGTATTGTTTATAGTATGATGCTACAAATATAACAAAATATAATGATCAAATAAATCACCAAGTCGCCAGGGTCGACTAGGTGTTCCTGGAACGGTGGCTCAGTGGTTGAGCGTTCACCTCTGGTGTATGGGGTCCCTGGTTTGATCCGAGCTCTCGCCAAGTGAACTTTGTGGTGGACAAACACCGTGTGGGGGGTTCGAGGCGCTCTCCTGTTTCCTTCCACTTTATTTATTCCACTATTTCATTTATTTCTCACCATCGTCTCCTTTAGGCTAGTTGGCATAACTTGGAACCTCCTACCAAGAAGAATAAACTAATGGATTGGGAAGATAGACATTCAGTCTCTGGGGAATTTGATGATGAAGTAGATATCTACCTCAACATGTCATCATGTGTAAGAAAACTAGATATACTGCAGTGGTGGAAGCAACAAGAACAAACATTACCAAAATTGTGTAAATTAGCGCGTCAGTATCTCGTCATCCCTGCTTCTAGTGCGTCTACTGAAAGAGCTTTTAGTACTCAGGAACGGAGAAATGCTCTAAAGCCTGAGACTGTTGACTCTGTTTCCGTGCTATTCGATGCGTACAAGGACATACAGTAAAGCGATGTTCATTTTGCACTATTGGTTTCTTAGGAAACCTTATATTTTCATTTTCTTAGTATCAACTATCCCTGTGATGTTAAGAGGCATTTTTGATAGCTGATATCTATACATTTTTCATTCAGGGAACTTTTGAGGTATTTGAGGGTTTTTGTTATTATTATTGTAGCATCGAATTATAAAGAATACAGGTACATGTAATATGATTTGGAGTCTGCCGTGCTAATTGAACATTACTACAAATTGCGGTAATCTTATGAACACGCCAGTTCATGGTTTCGGCCTCCGTGGTCTAATGGTAGCGAACCAAATTCTAATTAGTAGGTCAAGAACTTGACTTTCTCATATGTTATTTAGGCAATTACGGCTCAAGACGTATGGATGATGATGGATGAATTGGTGGAATGAAGAAAGTGGATGAAAACGGGCTAATCCGAAAACTCCCACGCTCACGGTGTTTGTCCACCACAAAGCTCACATAACACGAGGAGGGATCGATCCGACGACCTCTAGCACCAGATGTGAATGCTTTACCTACTGAGTCACCATTGCCCCTCGTCAAGCATCTGTTCGCATTCTACGCAGACTGGCCATAATAACTAGTATTTCTTCGATTTTTTTCCTGTACTTAGATTGTAAAGTATGTACCACCAGACATGTCAACTCTGACGCGAAGTCGTAGCAGTTGTAGTAGTAGAAGTAGTAGTAGTAGTAGTAGTAGTAGTAATAGTAATAGTTGTAATTGTATTATTATTATTATTATTATTATTATTATTATTATTATTATTATTATTATTATTATTATTATTATTATTATTATTATTATTATTATAATAATAATAATAATAATAATAATAATAATAATAATAATAATAATAATAATAATAGCAGTAGCAGTAGTAGTAATAATAAGAGTAGTAGAAGTACAGTACTTGACAGTCTTGAATAAAGAGTTAATTTCCCAACCACATTACGATTAACACAGGCTGCCAACATTAGTTTCCGATCCGTCTTCCACAGTGTTCGGGCCGAGTCGTGCCGGCCCGGCTCGGCCCGGTTTGTACCCGGCCCAGTTAGAGCCCGGCTCGAGATTCGGGCCGGGCCGGGCCGTCTTCGGGCCTGGGTTTGCAGGGCTCTGGTGTGGTATGAGCTGTGACCTGTGAGCGCCACATTTGTGCTCAGTTGTGTCTGGACTAGCGTAGTGTGCACTGTAGTTGGCAGGAAGATAAATGTTCCTCATGTCAAAGGAAAAGGTACCGGTATTTATTGTTGAGGAATATTTCCGTTCATACGGCGTCGTTCAGCGTCTCAATGCAGGAGATGATCGCGCACGTCTACTGTATTGTCCTGAAGTATAATTATGGCGTATGAAGATGAAGATTTCATCAACAACATGTGATCCAATTATGAAAGCCACGTGTACTTTGATCACTACATTAATCGACACTTGATTATTGACCCATTCTTGCATGATTTGCGCGGTTTCTACCGCACCAAAAATCTTTCGTTACAACAGTGGATGCAGCAAGAAGAAGCTCTACCCGCACAGCAAGTAAGCCACTTGCCCTTCTGCCCACAAGAGTTCGAACATTACTTGATTTCTCATAGAACATATTTTCCATATCCTTCCCACTCCCCTGACCTCACGGCTCCAGATGCCTACATGTACGGTATGCTGAAGAAAGCAATCTTCTGAATAGATAACCCCCTACTACTATACCGGAGTTCATAGGCGCCGACTTTGGGGGGCAGGACACTTTTAACCCCCAATATTTAAAGGTGGGGTCCTCGCCCCTCCAATATAATCCAGTCGAGGAAGAATTAGCAATGAAAGCATTAATTTATGTCGTAAACTTCATCGTGCCTTTAGTTCAATATTAGGAACAACATTCTTATTCGATAGAAAATGACGTTTTCAAAACAGTCTTTTCAATACAGCACTGAAGCTTCAACCAACACTCTGGCAGCACTGATATGAAAAGTAAAGATCAATGTAGTGTGCAAAGTTGCAGTGAAGTTTCCAAATTTTGAACTTGAATTTGTTTTAATACCTTTAAGCGAATTTGACTTAGGTCGTGAATTTAGTAGCGGAGTAGAGGACAGAGATATGGGGGAAGGAAGGGGACCTTCATTAAGCAGTTGATAGAAAACAGCTGAATTTATTCATTATTTGCCCCCACCCCCCAATATTTTCTTCAAGTTGGCGCCTATGCCGGAGTTAAAAGAGAAGATTCGGTCTTTTGTTTTGTCGTTGCAGCAACTCGTGTTCACTAACATTTATCAATCTACTGAACAGTTATGAAGAATATTTGCGACATAATGGTCAACATTTTGAATACATAATGTGCTGTACAGGAGCGATCACTCTTAAAGTTACAATATATGTTGAGTAACATTGCTCTTGAATTTACAATATAGTTGATAGCCATTCAACAACATTTTTTTAAATGTGTCATTATGTTGTGAAACAAATAAATAAATAAATTTCAACGATGTGATTTCAGTACTGTTTGTTTTGCCGCATTCTGTAAGTGCAATCTTAAAAAAAAAAAATGACCGAAGAAAAGAATTTTAAGAAAATATTGAGTACCGCAATTTTAAAAAGACAGCAATATTTATATAAGGATCTTATCTTACAGATTCACATACTATAATTGTTTAGGACTTCAGAGCTTTAGTGGAAAAATCTTACAATAAATTAATAGATAAATATGGAAGAGGAAATTCTGCGCTTCGAACATCATCCTCCATTGTGGACTGTTTTAAAAGTATTTGAATTCTTGTTGAATCATAAAAAGTTTATTGTATTTTTAGTATTTTTATGGTTTACAACAAATAGTGCATTAGAAATTCGAAAAATAATGAATAAACAGGACGATTCTCCAAAACGGAAGTGGAAATTTGAGAATATATTCAAGGTTTTCAGTTTGTCCTATCCAGATCATGAACATGACAATTGGTTTCGTATCGTATGTACAGCTGTTATCCAAGCAAGTAAGAATGTTACATTAAAGTTATGGATGATAAGTAAAATCATTTTCCGGAAGCATCTGACGCCTTATTTGGTTCCATTTCTTTCATTCATATACTTGAAGTGTGTCAATGGCTCATACCAGGCAAGGCTGAACAAAACAGAATATCTGGTCTCCAAGTATCATCAAACGATCACCACACTGCAAGAGGATATGAAACAATTAACGTTAAAGATTATGGCATTTGAAGCAGAACTGTTCGAGCGAATTACTCTGTATGAAGAAAGGGACTGGGAAAAACTAAAGCAAGTCTTCGAGGTTCATGATAGACATAAGAAGGTAATCGCTTTTCTCGAAGAGCAGTGCCTTGATCTGGCGAACATAATGAGAACTGTCATAGGAAACGTTAACTTATCTAAAGTTGGAAACAAGAGTACGCTTGATCCAAACCAAGATGACGCTGATTCAACCTTAGCGTCCTGTAATGGGTAATGAGTGAAGAAAAACTGAAAATTATATCTGAGACTTGCCAATTCATTGCAAGTTATTATTCTGTTGCATTATGAGTAATAAATAAATTACAAAGTAAAGACGTGTTACGTAGTATTTTATTGAGATCGGTCGTTTCCAATTGGTGGATGTATGACCTTGAATCACGCTTTTATAATCTAGAACACATACACAAAGAGAAACAGAATGAATAAAAGAGGGAAGGGATGAGGTAAAGAACGGAATAAACAAGTTCGTAGTCATGGATTCACGAGTTGTATACCTGCAAAACCATCGACTACGTTATCGGTGTTCTCGTTCGTCTGTTATCATTGTCTTTTAATCAAAATCGAGTTACCTACCAGCTTCTTCCCCTCTCAGTGCGTTCTAGTGCGAAGGGGAGCACGAAATTGTGACGTCATATATGATTCACTTGGAAATGACTGATTCAGGAATAAAAATTATACTTAACCTTTTCAAAAGTCAAAACATAATCTTCTACTTCTAAAATTGTGTTTGTTCGATGCATTCAACATTCCTTTTCAATATTGGGGGAATGGGGGTCTTTCAGAATATTTAACTTACGTTTAATGTGTCATCTATAATAAATATGGCTACTATCGGGCTACACACACTTAGAATCACAAATGCTATTCCATTGTTTTTGGAAACAGTTCTAAGTCTATGAAGCTAAGCACGAAGCGTGTCCATAAAGTACCGAAGATTTCAACCTGCATAACAGGACAAGTAATATTTTGTGGTGTATAAGTTAGTTATACAGCCTTCCACATCCAAATTTTCTGTATTTTGTTTCCTTTCGAAAATAGTTCTTTAAAATATCAACATACTCATATACTGTATATAGTTTGATCATTACTCCACTTTCCACGTTTCTACGCAGCAAAAGGAAAGAATCACTTCATTTTCTATTCGAGTCCAATTAGGTTTGTAGGTTTCCTGAGGGTTCTTCACTGTATGTTACTACTTACAACTATCATTTCCTCGTTTGACTCTTCTTTCTTTTTTTCAAAAATGGAAGAAAGGTTGAGTGTGTTGCCTCACTGATTGTGGTTGAAATTCGAAGAAAAAACAAAAGTAAATTTGATTAGAGAGAAAAGTGCTCCTCCAATACAAACAGACGCACTTTCGGACAAAAGACATTACTAGTGCGACGAACAACTATTTACAATGGTTACGGCGATTCAGAATCTAACCAAATGTGAAATACATTACATCGTAAGTTTTCTCCAAGAGCTCTGCGGGTATTCAGAAAACACTTATTCCCGTTTATAGAAGTCTCTTGCTGGACAACACTTCCACGATATTCAATGGATCAATAACGAAGTTGAAATGTGGTTCCAGCAGCAGATGCCAGACTTCTATGACTGCAATACTGAAGCTTCTACCTTTACTCAGTAACGGAAGAAGAATTTTGATAATGTGGATGCATTTTGAAGGTGCATTAAACAGAGTAAAACAAAATTTATGCAGGGGTAAAAGTAAGAGGGGAACACGGGGAATGGCGTCCCCCAATTTTGTAAAATATTACAATGAGAAAAGATAGGCAAGGTGACGATGTGACGTCATACGTCCCCCGGCGACATCATGCGTCCTCCTACCTTTTCATATTCACTTTTATCCCTGCGTTTATGCCCATATTCTTGAGTACGACGGAGTGTTATATATATATATATATATATATATATATATATATATATATATATATATATATATATATACAAAGTTCGTTCAGAAAGTAATTTCTGTTTGGTAATAAAAAAAATAAATCGAGTACAGATAAATAAAGCAATGTATTACACAAAAATCAATAATAATACCATGTTCAATTCTCGATTGAACCACAACCCTTCTTTCAAGTGTAAACCAAGTAGTGGTTCGGATGTCACTTTAAGCGAAAGTCTTCTCCTTAATAACCTAAGTGTTACATAAGGATCTTAAGCGTAATCATACGAAACGAAACCAAATTGTATATTTCTGCTTGCTTGAATGCTTGTTGTTTTATAAAGAAACTAAGGTTGCTTAAATATATTGATAGAAATTGGCAAAAATTATCGAGTGCCTACGTAGCTTCCAACATTAGCTTGGATTGTACTTTGTTTTAATTTTATTTAATTAAAACAATAATTAAAACAATAATAAATTGTTTTAATAATTTAATATCTCAGTTTTAGCGTACTGATTATATGTTGACCTTAAAATTCTACATGCAAATACATTTAAAGTAATAACAGGATTTTCCCAATGGCTAAGGCGGGAGTTTCCCGATTTATATATAATTCTGTATAATGGTTTCATTTGTGCAACTGTTTATCTTTTTGTCCTTCTGAAATGACTCTTGACAATTATATTAAAAAGTATGTAAAGATCAGTACAACGTATTATTTATCAAGAGTCCTTCGTGAGTGAGTCGGCAGACTCATTGCATTTGTGGCCAATTAGTCCCGGTTTCGAGTCCAAATGGAGAGCAATTTCTCTCTGATGTGAGCCGAGAAGCGTTTGGATTCCACTTTAAGCTTATGCGATCCCAGTGGCGTATACTGGTTTGATGACTTGGCTACCACTAACCTTTACAACACCTGTACCTTAATAATAATAATAATAATAATAATAATAATAATAATAATAATAATAATAATAATAATAATAATAATAATTCCTAGACAATTTTCAGATATGCTCTGACTTTATGATTGGTCCAAAGTAGGTAAACGATAAGCCTTGACAGCAGTGAACACGGAATCCTTTGGCGCGGTGTCAGAAGTGTTAAGGATCGTCAACAGCACGGTCTCTTGTACTCGCGAAAAAGCATGCAATGTTTTCTTTCACGTTTATAAGTGAAGAAAACGTGAAATATACCGTGACAAAATACATTGCATCACACGTTATTCCGAAAACACATACACACACACACAAAACATGGAACTGCCGGTTCCTAACACTTCCGACTTCTCTCCGAAGCAGTGGATGTTGATTGTTGTCAATGCTTACCTCCTGCTTACTTTGGACCCTACTAATAAATCAGAGTATAGGCCTATCTGAAAACTGTATTGAGAGCATATTTGAGAATTATACTCTGTACAGAATACCTTGCACACTCATTGAAAATTGATGTACCATACATTTTTGGATTGTGTATGCCTGACTTCCTTTACGCGGATAAGGATCACCATTCACAGTTTCTGGAATTCGAAATAGAGCCTGTTGAAATTTAGCTTTATCGCGATTTTGAACAGTCCTAACTCTGAAACTATTGATTAATAAAATGATTAAATTAAAATAAGTAGAATTAGGTATGGCAAATGATTCACACCAACCCGTATCCCGGGTTGTTTCATTAAAGCATGAGAGGTAGATTCTAATTTCTTCCTTATAGAAGTAAGTAAAAGAACCCTAATTTACCTTAAGATGCTCGGCACAATATTTATTTCCACTATGTACACAATGAGATTAATTGCACAATACAATTTAGAATAAGATTTAAGTCAGGAGACCAATTACTATAGCTCAGAATGTATTTTTTAGCTGAGTTTTACTAGAGGTAGTTGAACTTAAAGGTGATGGTAGAGTCCTCTCATCCACAGTTCTTGGTTTTGACCTTTCCACATGGCTCATTCCAATTACCCTCAACGTCTAGGCTTTATCTGTCCTTTCCCTTCTCTTTTTTTCCGTCCCCTTATATTCCCAATTTTATCAGTCTTTTAATTTGACATTAAAGATTTGATGACTTTTTTTTTCTTTTTTTTTTTTTACAAAAAAGTTTCATTACCTTCTATCACGTTACAACACGCTATATACTTTTCGCAATAGGTCCGTATGAACTTTTTTTTTTTTTTTTTTTCATATTTTGATCGTGAGGAATCATCTCTCACAGTTTGTCGGTATAGTTCATTAACACCCTGTATAAATGATATTGTAACCATTCAATTCTTATTTTCGCTTCAAGTAAATTAAGCTACATGATGGGAGTCGTACGATGACATAGCCAAAAGAATTTTAATGTTATGAATAAAAGTGTAGTTGGTTACACGCATGGAGTTGATGTTTAAGTGGTTTAAGAAATTTTCTGTTAATTTCAAATTCGTAAATAATAAGAGTTGGAACATATAATTTAGCGTTCCTACTTAATACGGAAAAAAATAAGAACTTTATTTTGCAGTAGACTTGTTTTATTATTTGGCGAGTCACAGTGTCTCTTATTACTCGCAAGGACGACAAGAGAAGTAAATACTCCTCGAAACAGGAACGTCATTGGGGGAAGGGTAGGGGACCAATTACCTTCTAAGGCCGAGCCTCCATTGCTTCCGAATGCGATTGCGAATGCGAATGCGAATTTCCCAGCACGTGTAAATAAATTGGAGTGCCTCGACTAGTTCCGACCTGCGAAATGCGAAAACCGACGAAAAGATGCGAATGCGAACGATCCCAACATGCTGGGATTGTTCATCCGAATTCGTGCGAATAGAGAATCGTCTGCAGAGGAATTGAGCGCTATGTGAGAGAAAAAAGTTTGTTTTGCGTGAAAGCAGATGACGTTGTGAGGTGTGGAGTTAAAAAAATAAATGTAAAATAAAAATAAAGATGGAAATAGATGTTCATGCTTTAATAAATTGTGATTTGATAATTGGAACCAAGCTAATCCAGATTACACAAACGACACTTCGTGAACAAATTATGGGCAGATGTAAGCAAGGAACTTTGAGTGGAAGACATGTATATTTTCTTTTGTTTTGTCTTTAAAATATGAAGATTTAATACACGAGCCAACATTTTATTCAATTTATATTTCGTTTTTTTTTTTTCCTCAAATAATGATTTTACGAATACATGTAATTACTGTATTGACAAATATGTTTGAAATAACAAAAACGAGTTTCTTTACTCATGGAGAAATTTTCTTAGAAAGTACCTTACTTCTGTAATATCTAATTTCATTTTGTTAATTTATTTTAAAGTGAAAATAGTAGCGGTTACCACGGAAGCATAATAATAACGGAAGCGACATTCACTTTATTTTGCACACAAAGGATATTAATATATATTATTGTTATTTAGGTTCTCAAGACTTTAAAGTACGAATTTTCAAGCAAAAATATTTCACATTGAAGCTTTGAAAGAGACATTCCAACCTGATTCGCATTCACAAAACTTCGGATGTATTAGAGGCACATGAATTCGCAGTTCGCATTCGCATTCGCAATCGCATTCGGAAGCAATGGAGGAAGTTTGATAGATATGAGTCATCCTTTTAATAACTTACTTTCTAAGTCGCAAGTTTTGCAAACTATAATAAATGTGCCTTGGATCAAGTACTCCTTTTAAAACAACTGGAACTGCTCGATACAGTTCTCTTATAAGAGAAAGAAATGAAAGAAAGTTACTTTAGTTTTCATAAGTCACCTTCAGAGTTTTTGATATTTTTATAACAAAAAAAGAAGTGTATCGCAAAAGTATACTTGAAAAGACATTTGCATGATGATTGTTTCCAGAAAAAAATCATGATCAATACAATGACGATTTTTTAAAACTCAAACATTAACAACTATTTTAAGGTTAAAAAGAAATATAAAGAAATGTTATGTAAGACGTCTAACTTTTTTTTTCAAAGTTCACATATGAACTATCTTAGCGAATAAATAGACAAAAGTGGCGTTATTGAAAACTAAAGTGGGTTTTCGATAAAAATGAAAAAGAACAGACTGTCAGTTACTCATCTCTAGTTATGACAAAACAACTTGCTTATATTGCTTTTTAAGTGTATTGGTTACATAGTACACACATTGGATAACTTTGCCTTAAATTCAGATATAATTACGTTTATAAGTGCTACTTTTAAATCTAGTTCAGGTTGAATACTTCTTGCATTGTAGTTGTGGAAAAAATCTGTAGTTACATGATCTTCATATCTACAAACTGTTTTTTGTAGTGACCAATTTGTGTGAACAGTGACTTGAAAAAAGTGATGATAAGAAGTACTAGGCTAATATATGTACTAGTTAAAATATTTTTTCCTGTATTCAAGCACTTGTTTTTGTCAACACATACGCAATGTTATCAATCATAACAATTGGTCAACGAGTTCTTTCTTTTAGACTATATCCTTAAATTCTATCTGTTTATTCCCGTTCCTTTTCTCCTCATACACTTTTTTCAATTTCAATTTATTTTCTTTTTCTTTGTCGTTCATTCTATTTCATCATATTCTTACCTGTTTACTATCGTTCATTCTCACTCATTTTTACTATATATTAATATTTCTTCTAACTCCTCGTATTCTTCATTTAAGTATTGTTTTCATTCTTTAATATTGTTCATTCTCACTTCTTGTGACTATTTATTTGTGTTTTTGTTTGTTTGTTCTCATTCCTCGTCTTCTTCATTCACGTTTGTTTTATTTTCTTATTTTGTTTATTTTGTTTATTCTCATTCTTTGTTACTATTTATTTGTGTGTGTTTTAACTCCTCGTGTTGCTTACTCAGTTTTGTTTTCATTTTCCTATATTGTCTATTCACATTCGTTGTCACATGACGTACAGTGTCTAGTTCTGATTGTTCATATTACTAGCATATTGTTCAACCCTATTTAGTCTCACTTCTTGTACTTGTTTATTATACAGTATTATAGTCTTGGGTCGTTCTTTTAAATCCTCTTGAACATGGGTGTCGATAACCAAAGTGAGCTCACAACCTACAAACAGAGCAATGAAAAACGTGTAAGGGAAGTGAGATTTCAGAAACCTCTTAGCAACGAGGACCTAGTAGCTTTTACTCGAAAGCAGTCACAAGAATGTGAATGGGAACGTGAACACCAAGCTGTTAATTATGAGAATCTTTCACAAGAATGTGAATGGGAATGTGAACACAGAGCTGTTAATTATGAGAATCAAAATGAAGATGTGACAGACAGCGATAGCAAATGCATTGTAACTTTCTGTGATGGTGTTGTAGCTTCTGTCAGAGAGGTAAGTGAAAGTGAATAACTTTACATTTTAGTAATTGAAGGATTCAGAATCAGAGTAGGCTACCTTCATTGAAGACCAGAATTATGATAATAGTATCTCCTTACTGTGTTCTAACATGTCTATAACTTGTATAAAAGTCTCGAATATCCAGGAACATTCCCTGTAAATACTGTGTGCAAAATTTAAGGGCGAAAGTACGTTCAGCATGCTGTTACTCCCAAGTGGCTTAGATTGGTGAAACTAAAAACACACATAGAAAGTAGTGCTACAATATGATAAAAGAAACAACGAAAGAGACACGAAATTAGAACACAGAAGCACTTAAATTGAAAGCAATGCGACTCTTGATGTCTCGCTGACATTACAGAAGGAATGAAATGATCCTTAAAAGGATGTCTGATCACCACGTATAGTGCTCTTTTACTGTTCACAAAGTTGGTAATAAGTTGTTGTGATATGGAATTCCATTATTATACTAGCAATGTTTATAATTGTTTGAATGTCCTTGGTGCATCTTGGTGTGCTGCGAAACGTATCACTATAGCATCCTATACGTGCTTGATGGGATTGGACGGAGTCGCAACCAGGTCAGTCCATTCGCTGAATATCTTCTCATTTCAAGAGCTCCACAACCTGCTGTTCAATGCGAACGCGCATCATCATTCATGAAAAAGACGTTCGTGTCGACTATATATCTGAAACGACATGTGGCCGTCGAGCAAACAGACTACTCCCAAGCAGTCGACGTGCCACTGTGGAGCGTAAGATTGTTGAACAGTAATTGCACCCAATGTTTGGCTTCGGTTTCTTCTTGGCTATTTCACAATGTAGCGGTCGTTCTGTGCTGTAGTTGACCGTGGTTGACTACCACCAGCATTGTTAGTGGTGCGCAGCATTGTCTCATATAGAGGAGAAAGCGAACACCAAACTCCTTATCACACTCGTCACAATATCATTCTTCCAGTTTCCCGATGATTGTTCTTGTTAGGAAGGGGGAAAAGACACTCAAATGTTGTCTCCGGATCATGTTGTTGTGGGGGAAAATAACTATCAGAAGTCATCTTAACAGCTGACTGACACATATTGTCTCGTCCATTTGATTCAATTGCTTCGTATTGGGGAAGCAGAAACATTCGGGGCTACGGCCACTCTGGTTTCACAGGAAAAACGTCTTGTTCCTGAGCACCTGCGAGTGATCTCTGGCAACATTCCATCGGATTTTCACTTATTTCCATCTACTACGCAATATTTTACATTAAGTTTTCTACATTGTCCTTAAGTTTTACACACCAGTGAATATTAAGATATTATTATTTCCAGACCACATATTCACTATATAAAGGAATCTCCAAAAACATTTTCTGCTAACATATTAGGATATGACGAGTCCAAGGGGCATATATTAACTACATAAGAATGAATTCTAAAGCTTTAACTTCTTCATTTTATATTATATATATTGACACCGATTGACAAAATAGATGACACTGGAAAACTATACGGAATGGAAATTAACGTCGAAAAATCGAAAGTTATGATAATATTCCATGCAAACGCGCCTTACACGTTAGAATAGAACAGAGAGAACTTGAAGAGGTCAATAATTTCAAGTATTTGGAAGAAGTATTTCAAGTATTTCGACGAAATGAGCTTAATGCACCAAAGAGATCAGATCAAGAATTGCTATAACCATCAACAAGAAAAGGTCACTCTTAATTAGCTTAATATTGGATTAAGAAAGAATTTGGTCAAGTGCTATATATGGAGTATTAGACAGTATGGTTCGGAGACTTGGATATTAAGGAAGTTAGAGAAGAAATATTTAGAGAGCTTCAAAATGTGGTGTTAAAGGAAGATGGAAAAGATAAAATGGACACACACACACAGAGAGAGAAAGTAACAAACGAAGATGTTTTAAAACGGATAGAAGAGAAGAAGACGCTTCTAGCCTCCATCCTCGTCGAAAGAAAAATTGGATTGGAAACATCTTGGGAAGAAATTGTCTTCTTTATACCACCATAGAAGAAAGATGGAAGGAAAGCGAGGAATAGGAAGAAGAAGAACACAACTGATCGATGATTTGAAGAATATAAGGAAATGTTGGGAGTTAAAACAGGAAGCTGAAGATCGAGAAACATGGAAGAAGCATGTCGAGGCCTAAACCTAAATAAGTAAAAAATAAATAAATAAATAAATAAATAAATAGCCTCTTTAGTTCCAGGACCTGCCAAAAGATAGAATACTTAATAAATATAAAGTTAACCAAGAAAGTTCTGTCACTTTTTCACCCATAACTTTCGAACATGGATATGTCACCTAAGACGTACCTGGAAGATCAAAAATAGTCTCCATCAGCACCGACGATCTTCTAGCAATGTTCTAGAAGACTATGGATTACATCGCGGTAGAATTTGGTGGGCCGTGAAGTGAAGAAGGTATCAAATGCATTTCCACTTCTACTAGGGATTTGAACTGTCGTTTTTTAAGGTGATTATCCAAGGAATGGAGCAGGTGGTAATCGGACGGTGCAATAGTGTTTCCCATCCAAGTCGTGGAACGGGAGGACCTTCTGGTACATGTGCTGATTTCGACTGTTTTGGAACCGATTCATGGGATGCTAACCAATGATGACGGCGCCGTAGAGCTATGTACAGAACCCACTTCTCATCACATGTCAACACGCTGTCTAGAAATGCCTCCTTCCTCAGACAAAACAGTAAAGAAACACAGGTGTCTGCTCGCGTTGCCTTCTGGCCCGGAGTCAAATCATGTGGAAGCCATCGACTCAACTTG
This sequence comes from Thermobia domestica, assembly GCF_964235325.1. NCBI lineage: Eukaryota > Metazoa > Arthropoda > Insecta > Zygentoma > Lepismatidae > Thermobia > Thermobia domestica. The sequence goes on along the minus strand of NC_137456.1, from coordinate 242,175,998 downwards.
TAGTGCTTCCCAAGTTGATGGAGGTGCTGCAGAATGGTTTCTCCACTCACATTGAATGTTAGCCCCAGTTCCTCACATGTCTGGCCACTGTTCACCTCAATTGCTGCCTGAAGATCTTCATTTTGTACATGTGTTGGTCTTCCGGTAGGTGGTGCGTCTTCGAGTGTTTCGTCACTGTCCTTAAACTTATTAAACTACCGCTGCACTGTCCTCATAGTTATGACACCCTCACTAAAGGCCTGGCATACCTTCCGCCCCGCTGCAGCGGCGTTTAACTCCAGTTTCAACTCGTACATCATACTCGTCCTTATGACGCTCTGTGGAGCTCCCATGTTCACTCTGTCCTTACGCACGTTCATGATGTAACTGAACTGCCACAACCAGGTAGTATGTTGGACATACCCACGTCAACAACTTGACCTTCGCCTTATCTCCATTCGCATTCGACTCACGGTGGGAGACAATAAAACACAGACCTCCACAAAAACCGACAGAACTTTCTTGGTTATCTTAATAATAATAATAATAATAATAATAATAATAATAATAATAATAATAATAATAATAATAATAATAATAATAATAATAATAATAATTGACTCACTCTAGTTTTCTACCCTCCAATAGTTCCTTTTCAGAATTCATCAACCGATACCCATATTGTATTTCGTGAATTGAACAACTAAATGAAAATCATTCGTTAATATTTCTTTGCTATCTTCGCTGTTTAAAGTACTACTTCTTTCAAATCATTTTATTATATTTAGTTCAGAGTTCAGGATAAAAACCTTGGCACAGTTTTTAATTATTCCTTTTTTTTCGTGAAAATTTAGAAATTGGTTTGCAATGTTTATTCTTATGGTATCCTCGATACAACTGTTAAATTGAGAATTTTTCCTCTAGGAAAAGCTTGAAAAATAAAGAGAAAATGAGTTTTCAAATATCAGGGATACCAACATCATTGTTATAATAGGTAACATAAACACTTCTAGACATTTCTTTAGCCTATATCAATTTTATTTTATTTGGAAGTGTGGTGTGAACTTACTGATCAAAGCTACTTCTAAGACGTCTAAATTGAGTACTGGTGAATATATTATTTTTATAGGAATTTCATGATATAATGGACCTTACCATACACGAACCAGGTTAAACTGCCCGCCATTTAAGACTATTTGTTGCAGCTTGTATTGAGACGCAATTAAATAAAAATCTTTACGATTATGTGCTTTATACTAAGAGAGGCAAATCAATGATAAACGTAAACGAAATGTCATGGAAAAATAAGTGGAGGAAAGCAAAAGAGATTTCGGAGGAAACCAAAGGACATTGTGTTGTCCACCACAATCTCAGTATGCTGGGGTCGAACCAGGAACGTGTGGCAGAAGAAATGAGCGCTCTATCATGTTTTACATGATATCCTTTAGTTGTAAATCTACTCGTACTATTATTTATTATTATTCAAGGAATATGATTACATTAACAGGACTAATAAATATTGAGCCAGTGAATACAGTGCAGATAGTTATACGAGATCACTTTAAAAACTTTTTTTTTTTTTTTTTTTTTTTTTGAGAAGACGCTGTCCCTTTTACAAAATTTAACTAAAGCCATGTGGGCTGTATGAGTACACACGCTATCTTTAAACTGCTAGATATACATTTTGTTGGTGTAACGTGGAACTCAAATTTTTCTCATCACCGAATATACGGAAAGTGACAACAAAACGGACATTTTTGAATACGACAAAATTGTCATTTCTTTTCATCATTAAAAGAAAATCATGAACACATTTATTATAAATTCCCATTGGTGGAATATGCACAAGCATAGAGATGCGAACGAACAAGAGATGATTCCGTCTCGTCCCGAAAAATGTATCTGTTTCTGTAGGAAGAGCTATCTTGTCTGGAATTTCCCCACGAAAATTATGCCCCGTTTTGTCTCGTGCACAATCATATACAAACGCTTCTATATATTCGAAAACTATGTTCTACAAATGATCACAGCTTCGCCGCTTACATTAACCAATTTGTAAACGAAAACAACCATAAAAAGTTCCAATATTCAATAAAATGTTTCTGATTTCGGATGTTTCTCTCACTTGAACAATGGTCTGTAGTTTTACTTCCATACACTTTACGATTAAGATACCCGAAGAAAAACACCACATACTGAGAAATTTACTGACCTGAGGATTACGAAGTATCACAATTCCTGGATATGAGACAGCAGTAGAAAACTTGGCTCATGTATTCTAATGAAATTCACGAAGAATCTGACATAGCACCATCTTGATGAAACCAAAATTACTCGCATTAAAGAGAATCGTGTACACGTTTTTGTGCAACGAATATGTTTGTTCTTGCTTGGCTGAGAAAGTCAGGTCCTATTATCCCCACTCCAGAGATAATACTCGCACTGTGACTCTTACCACGCATCTATGTAACAACCGTAGATGCACTTTGGAGAGATGGAGTGGGTCAGTGGGTCGGTGGGTCAGTAGGTCAAGTGGGTCAAGTTTTCTGAGTGGGTCAGTGGGTCGTGGGTCAACAGCATGTGACCCACTATGACCCACCACTCACCGTGACCCACTGCGACCCACCACCCACCATGACCCACTGTGACCCACCACCCACCGTGACACACTGCGACCCACCACCCACCATGACCCACTGTGACCCACCACCCACCGTGACCCACTGCGACCCACCACCCACCATGACCCACTGCGACCCACCGACTCAGTATGATCTACCGACCCTCTCTGCTCACTGCATTGTAGACAGTATCTTCTGAAGACTGGTAAATTTGCCTCCGTTTTACTTTCAAGACCTTCATTTCCCTTCCTTTTCCACTTGTTTCTGTCTGCTTACCTGAGGTGAGTATATCTAACCAAGTGAAAAAAGAACTTCAGGCACTTTTGGATATTGATATTTTTAATAGAAATAATAGCAATAGGACTTACACTACAACTTGGTTTTCGAGACCTGTGAGTTTTTAGAGCTAACTACTGGAAAAAAAATACATTTTTGAATCATTGTAATATATAAATTGTTATATAAAAAATTGAATTGTAGCTATGTGTACCTGATCATCACGGTCAAATTGCAAAGTCAAATGAAATTACTTTTGATATATAGTTAGGCCTTAATCGAAACTGGGATGTTATATTGCTTTCATTATAATTACCTAAGGGGGTAGTGAGGATCCGAATTTTTGCAAAAAAAAAAAAAAAAAAAGTATCTCGCAAGCCGTTAAACTTATGGAGCTGAAATTCAGTGTATTAACTCTTTATTGAAAATAAACAGAATGTGTCCTAGCATTTTTTTTTTACATTGCTAGCTGAGGCTAGCTACCTTTGAGAGGGTTACGCCCTCTTTTAGGGAAGTGATGTGAAGGAATTGAGGATTGTGAATCTCTGGTTGGTCTAAGTGCTTTATTGAATTTCTTCCATGGTAGGAATGGACTTAAGGAACTTTGCGTTCCTTAACATTAGGTGAAGAAAGAGACAAATACATATAGACAACATAAACATACATACATAGCTGTTATGAAAGATGAATATGAACAAAGATCAACAGTACAATACATGAGGAACACTATTTAGGTAACATATACAATAAACATAATCAGGAGAATAGAAACTAGGTGATAATAACGCAGTAGTATAGTAATACTGTATAATTAATGAGGATGAAGTATGAGATGAGGTGCAAGCACAGGACAACACATAGGAACATATTAGTGGACGAATGCAGTTATCTTCTTGCCTAGGGGGACTCTAGGCTATGATGAGAGACATGATGAACCCAAGTTAGTATGAGAAAATTACTGTGCATGAAATGATGGAAAAATGAGAGGTAAATGAACATGAGTGACGTAATCGTTCAGAAGCAAGAGTAAGGGATCATCAGGAGGAAGCGTGTAATGGTATAATGTAAATAGAAGAGATAATGACGTGTGAAGATACCGTGTGGGTGTGGGATGTAGGGCTATGTAGTGCATTGTATCGAAAAGTAGTGGATGTTGGGTTTGGAATCGGCGTCGTATGTAGGAGAGTCGAAGGGACTCAAGATGGTATTGCAAGGTAGGAAAAGTAGTGCGTTGATACAAGTCTTGTGTGGGGCTAGGTAATTTTATGCGAAATGCAATGCGGAGAGCATGACGTTCGAGAATAAGAAGTTTGTTGTAGAATCTGTCTGATGCTGCAATCCAAGCTGTGAAACCATAGGTGAGACTAGGACGGAGAAATACTTTATAGGTGTTTAAGACTGTGTGTGATTTGAGACCCCATGTCGTTCCTACGAGACGTTTAAGTAAGTTCAGACGATTATGCGCTTTGGTCACAACTGTTTTAAGATGTTGCGTCCAGGTAAGGTGTGTGTCGAATGTGATGCCTAGGTAGGTGACTGCCTTAGTAGCCCGTAGTGGAACCTGGTCCACGTGAAGAGATAGGCAACGGCGATTGCGGCGAACCTTAGTTGTTTTCTTTGGCGGTAGAAAGATGATAGCCTGTGTTTTTGTAGCGTTGATGGTGAGTTTCCACTTCCGGCACCAAAAGCTGAAATCTGTGATGGCTGTTTGTAGGATATTATTTATATGCTGGATGGATGTTCCTAGGGCGAGAAAAGCAGTATCATCTGCGTACTGGAAAGAATAGACTTGTTCGGGGAGACGTGGCATGTCAGCAACAAACAGAATGTACAACAGCGGGGAGAGGGCAGAACCCTGTGGAACTCCGGATAGTAAGAATATAGGATGAGAGAGATGTTCGTTGATGGCAACATAAGTAAGACGACCTGAGAGAAAGTTAAAGATAAGCCGGATGTATGATGTAGGAAGCTGGAGCCTGATTAGTTTATGAATAAGTCCGAGATGCCACACTTTGTCGAACGCTTTCTCGAGATCGAATAGTACGAGACATGATGGTTTCACTCTGTTATAGTGTGTGGTGATAAGGCTTGTGAGTCGTAAGAGTTGATCGTTTATAGAGAAAGAAGGACGGAAACCTGCTTGAGTGAGAGGAATGATATTTCTTGTGTTGAGGTAGATATGAAGGCGTTTCACGAGAATGCGTTCAAGGATTTTACTGAATGTGCTTGTGAGTTGGATTGGCCTATAGGAAGAGATCTCATGAGGAGGCTTATGTGGTTTTGGAAACATGAGTGTTTTAGATGTTTTCCAAGACATAGGAAAGTAGCCTGTACGGAGTATAAAGGTGAAGAGATTGGCGATGAGGATGAGTAGTGTAGGGGGACACTCCCTGATCTGACGATAGGTGATATTATCGAAGCCTGACGCTGTGTTCCGTTTACATTTGATGGTATCTGTGACCTCCTGGACAGTGATGGGTGCAGTAACATGTTGATCGACACTGAGTTCATGCGTGGTATTGGGTTGCAAGAATGGAGAAGTGTTAGCTTTGTCTGCAACATGGGGTGTCATTCCAGAGGGTGGTGGTGTGAAATTGTTCTGCAGATGATCTGCAAAGGCGTTTGCTTTCTCCGTATCTGTGTGAGCTGCGGAGTTGCCGATCAGAATGGGGTAAGGAGTTTTTGTGAACTTGCCGCATAAACCGTTGAACTTTTTCCAAAATTTGGTAGGATGACTGGTGGTAGAAAGATTATTACAGGTTTTCACCCAACACCGAAGTTTATAGGCCCTGATGTAGTTGTGCACAGTTCTCTGCAATTGTTGATGATGGTGTAAGGCATCAGGATTTCGTGTGCGAATGTAATCTCGATAAAGTTGGCGAGAACGTGTGATCATAGTCAGGTAATGTGGTGGCAGTCGAGGTTGATATGGAATATTTTTGGTGGCAGGAATGTAAAGAGTGCTAGCTTCCTGTATAGTAGAAGTGAGTGTATCGACAGTGCTGTAGAGGTCGTCTTCGGAAGTGGGAGATGAAAGATGTTGAGTGCGTTTAGTAAGATAAGAGCGATAGGAGTTCCAGTTAGCTTTATCAAAGCGAAAACAGATGCGTGAAGGCAATGGAGGACGAGGTAAAGCAGAAGAGTGAAGATTTATTGAGAGTTTAACAGGAGCATGGTCACTTCCCATGGTATCAAGTACGGAAATAGTGCTATGAGTTATTAGATTGCTAGACGTGATAACGATGTCTGGTGTTGTGTTAGAGATTGGCCGAGTGGGTTTTGGTAACTGATGAATAGTTCCAGTGGTGTGTGTGGTGATGAAAGCTGCGAAATTGGTACGATCGTGATCTGAGCACTGTGCATATTAAAATCTGCCATGATGATATAGTGGCTATAGGTGTTCGAAATATGTTGTACAAATTGTATTGGGAGAGGATGGCCAGGCCGGATGTAGATGGTTGCTATGGTAATGATAATAGATTTGAAATATACAGTGGAAATTATATATTCGGGTAATGGTGTATGAGTATAATAGAACTGACGGTAAGGCAAGTAAGGGGAGAAACCAACCGCTACGCCCCCATTAGCGCGCTGTGCGGGCTGTAGATTGTCTGCACGTAAAATGGTATATCCTGGTAGGCGACATGGAGTTGCTTTGGTTAAGAATGTTTCGTTTAAGAGGAAAACTGTTATATGTTCCTCGAGTAGCAGGGTTTGAAACAAAGGTTTGTTTTTAGTAAAGGATCGGATGTTCAAATAAAGAAAGTTTAGAGCCATGATGAAATTAAATTCAACCGGTTTGAGTTGTTGGAGAAGCATGAAAATGCACTGAGTTTCCAGAGTATGTTGCTGTGAAGTGAATATGAAATGTTGCTTTGGCTGCAAGGGTGATTTGCTGTAAGATGTGTGGCCGGATGAAAGGATGGATATTTTGCAGTGAAAGAGTAAGAAAAGTAAGGAGTTGATTTATTGTGACTGGGGTATCTACTGTGGACGGAGGGGTGGTAACAAGCGATGTGGTACGCAAGGGTACAACCAGTTCCGGATGTTGCGGCGTTGGGTCCGGTTTTGCTTTACATTTATAGCTATAAGTAGGGTGGCTGTCCGGACATGTAGAACATTTCGCTGGTTGGTGCAAATTAGTGCATAAACGAGTTGAGTGTGGTCCTGCACAGTAACCGCATTTGAAGTCATTCTTACAGTCAGCTGTATTATGCGTATTATATTCTTGGCAGCGTTCGCATCGAACTGGTAAGGGTGCCATTGAACGCGATGGTTCGACTCTATGTTTACGGTTATATATGAAAGCTCCATGTGCAAGCAAATCGTCGATTGTCTCTTGATGGGGTGTGAGGATGCGAATCATGAAAGTGGGCCCACGATCGTTGCGAATTCTGAGTACTTTAGAAATGGTGTAGCCTTCGAGTTTTAGTTCATCATGAACTTCCTCGTCTGTGTAAGACGGGTCGACACCTCGGATGACTACAGAAAGAAGCGAGGGTCTCCGTGGTGGAGGGGGTTGCTTGCGGGTCGAATTAGTGAGATTGGTGATTTCGGCTTGTGCTCCGAAAGTATCGATAGGCACTTTGTTTCGAATCGTCGTGTATAGATCAGGGTCAGACGTTTTAAAGATATAACCATTTCTTGTGTGCACTATTTCCCTGATGGCAGCACGTGGAAGATACTTCCTTAGTTGGAGTGCAACAAATTTCTCATTTGAGAACTTCGTGTCGTAATTGCGGAGAAGGATGGCAAAAGATGACTGAACAGATGGAGGAGTAGAATCTGCTGGTGGTCCTATATCCATAGCGTCATTGGTCGGGTATTCAGTATGATGCTTTTTCTTCGGCGGTGAGTTTTGAACTCGGGCAGCATAGCTAGCCTTTGATTGAGGCGACCTGGATCGGACTGATGTAGAAGATTCAACAGATGCACAAGAAGTTTGAGAATCTTTCCGTTGGCGAGAGCCAGAAACATTCGTTTGTGTCTTTGATGATCCCTTCCGTGGCCCCACCTTCGTGGGACAAACAGATGGTCCATCGACAACAGTAGGTAGGTTCGTATGTCGTCCGCTAGTTCGTTTACCAGGTTTCGTGCCATGATCCGCCATAGTGAAGTCTATCTGGTGGGCAGATGCCCAAATGCTGTGTATATGATGTGATGTGATGTGATGAGATGATAGCAAGGTTGGACTACCCGTTTGGATAGTAGTCCAGGTAAGGCAGTTCCCCTATTAATGCAGTGACACTGTACACCCTTGGCTGAGATAAGTCTGATGAACAGTGTCCTGAAAAAACGCGGAGAAAAGCCCGGGATCAGGAGTAGGAAGGTTTTCAAAAACCGTCACCGTTCTAAGTAGGTGGCGCTTCAGAGGCAAACCTCTGGAAAGTATGCCTAGCATTTTTTAAAATTCTCCTTTATGTTGGGGGGAGCACTTTCTATATATGGAAAATTGGTAGTGAGTTGGTTTGTAAAAATGATCGAAAACGATCGATGTTATTTAAGAAAAGAAATCAGAAACAAAAAATACAGTGCTTGGCTTCATATATCCATTGCTTTCTGCTATAATAATTGCTGAAGCTTATGTTTATTATATGGAGCGCTTACAGCACAGGGCAATCAACCCATAAAGTTGTGAGAAAAATAGGCATAAAATTTGTACTGTAAGCTTAATTACATGGAAATTTGAAGTTTGGATTGTACGCATAATTGTATGGAAAATTTTACACTTTTTTTCCCTTTACGTTGGTCTACTTACTATGATTTGCAACCTCGAAATTTCATCCTTTTTTCCACTGAAAAGTATTGATAATTCAATAAGGAAATAATTATACTATGATAATTTAATTGAAATTCATCGTAATTTAGCACATGACAAACAGCAGTGTGGTAATTGAAGTTGAAGAAGGAGGGAAATTTCCATTCGCCTCTGAACACTTTCCAGGAACCTCGTTCCCTTTCGCTTTCTAGACGGGGGAGGGAACTTGGTAATGGCATCAAACCTTCATGTGTAATTACAAAAATTAAATTTATAAACAAATAAGAAATCATCAGTTTATCAGGCTTTAATTGATAATTTATTCACAAGATTCCCTATCAAAGGCGGGGTAGATGAAGTTTCTGTTCTACATGGGTCGACATTGCAAACTGACATGGTCGATATGAGAAAGATGTTGTATGGTGATAGAGAGATTATACTACTTGCTCAGTATTTCAAACCTGACCAAGAAAAATCGTTATCAGACTTAAGTCTAACAAGTAGATTGTCGATGAGAAGTTGCAGAAATCGGGTAGAAGTATTTCAATTTCCACGACAGAGTGCGAACGGGGATTTCCCCTTATGAATATACAGATGACTGATATTAGAAATAGACTAAGTGCTCAAACATTGTCTAACTTGTTGCTCATCAATGTTAATGGTCCACCGTTAGACAAGCTCAAAGTAGACGAGCTAGTTATTTCTTGGCTGAAGGATGGACATCATTCCACTGCGGATGATTAACCGCCAAAAAGTTACCAACAGAAAATAAATCTGATTTCAGATTTGTTTTAAGGTGGAAAATTACGAGTTACGGAAAATGTATACTTGTATTACTAATGGCTTATTTGTGTTATTCAACTTTGTAACTAATTTTAGTAAGTCTCTTCTTTGCTTTAGGTAAACTACTTTGAATAAATATTCATAATAATTGCAATTATGCATATTTGTAACTTAAATTTAACGTGATGTTTTAGTAATTACACAAATTACAATTATGAGCATGTTTTATGGAGATGCTCTCACATAGAGTACCCGAGCACTTTATACCCTATGGACAACTGATTTTTCAAGTCTTTTGTGAGAAAAATACTGTGAACTGAGAAACCGTAACCTTTTCCACAGGGGTATTTTCCTGCGAATAGAAGTTTCTTGTGGAATGCGTTCAGAAATTAACACTTGCAAGAATACTCTCTTAGTACAAGTATATTTTAGGCACACACTAATTTCCCCCCACCTCGAACTGTTTCAATTTCCTCACTGACAAACACTTTACCATTTTATATCGTAAAGGTCAGACCACCGTTATTGTAACAGAGTGGTGCTTGAGCGATTGACTAGAAATTCAAACTGCTATTAGTGACAATTTCACAGTCTTGTTTTATTACAAGTGTAAACTCCTTAAAAGTCAGTTCAGAAGAGGCCGTGGATCATGTTCAGAGTTGATGACGATGGATTTTGGTGAGTCAGAGTAGGTCAAAGTGGATGAGAGTGGTTCATGGTTGGTGGTGGGTCACGGTGGGTGGTGGGTCATGGTGGGTGGTGGGTCATGGTGGGTCGTCGGTCAATGGGTCGTGGGTCACGGTGGGTGGTGGGTCAGTGGGTCGTGGGTCAAGTTTTCATTGACCCACGCCAACTCTGGCACTTTGTATATAAATATGTATGTATAGACCCAATACCTAGGTATTGTGAAACAGTAAGTAAACAACATGAATCTTATTCTACATTTAGTAGTATTGTTTGAGACAAAGGACGAACTTAGCGATTTTCTCTCGTTTTGTTGCTCTGTAGATATGAAGTTGATATATATGATAGTTAACAGCTGTTGTGTGCCACTATAGTAGACTTCCTGCAACGACCGGAATATTGGAATGTTAAGTCTAGTATATACTATTCAATAACACTTGTTATAGCCCAACACTACGATACAAAATCTGACGATTTGATATTAGAGTGAAGTAAGAGTAAACAGTAAAAAAATAATCTAACATGAATAACATAAGAAAACTGACAAAACTAAAGTTTTATATGAAGTTACAGATGAGAACGAATTAATGTGAATGTGATGAGAACGGTAGACGTATTAATACTTTTTTAAATATATGAATATGAAACGGTTACCGCTATGTCGGAACTGTTGTAATCGCCTAACTAAAACACATAAACTCTTACAATATTAGTAACTAAATGCATTTTCATTATTCAATTGCAGACAATGGTTTAAATGCCTCAACCAGCATCCGACAGTTGTGTACCATGTACAGTTGGGTGGAGCGAAAAAAATCAAATGTTCGAGTATTGAATTCTAATAGGACTCAAAAGTTGCGTATTCGCATGCTAATCAATGGAAAAATAACGAAAAAAAATTTACACTTTGGATCTTCAGTTCGCACAAACGGCGTGAAGTTTGAAAAAGATGACAAAAAACAACAAAATTTACCTTTATTCGAAATAGTCAGATTTTCGAGTATCGAATTCTAATAGGGCTCTAAAGTTTGTATAAAGAGCAATATATTTGTCTGAAGGTGAATAAATTTCAAATATTGGTAAGGTGAAGAAAGGAAATATCATATTTAACTAGGAATAATGGTAATTATTATCATCATTAAACTTATTACTACAAAGAATTTTTACACATATAAATATAGCATAACTAATTAATATTTACGTACTTTGTGTTTAATTCTTTATGGCGCTTTAAAAGAATTATATATATATATATATATATATATATATATATATATATATATATATATATATATATATATATATATATATATATATATATATATATATATATATATATATATAACTTACAAGGAACCCCTTGAGTCGAGATTGCAAGTGCAATCTCTAGTAAGGCTCATTTGAAAGTATAGTGTGAACAATGATGACAGAAAAAATATTAGCTGCTAATGACTCACCATGTGCACCAGGAGAGCGACAAAAAATACGTGTCCGGGAGGGGCAGAGATCAATCTTCTATGGGATGTATGTGTTACACGTCACAAAATGAACATCGTCGACATTCACGAAATGTTCTAAACAGTCCATTAAGTTGCACCATGAACTTCGACTGAAAAATGACGCGCCACAGTGATCATAAACATTCGAACCATTAAGATCGAAGGCGAACTCCTTGGGAGTTACAAACCGTTCAGGACGATTCTATACGCGTACCAATATGATTCTATATGCATTCTTTAAGGGTGGATACCTAGCTGAACGTCCTGAACGGTTTGTAACTCCCAAGGAGTTCGCCTTCGATCTTGATGGTGCGAACGCTTATGATCACTGTGGTGCGTCATTTTTCATTCGAAGTTCATGGTGCAAGTTAATGGTATGTTTTGAACATTTCGTGAATGTCGACGATGTTCATTTTGTGACGTGTAACACATACATCCCATAAAAGGTTGATCTCTGCACCTCCCGGACACGTATTTTCTGTCGCCCTCCTGATGCACATGGTGAGTCTCTAGCAGCTAACATTTTCCCTGTCATCATTGTTCACGCTACACTTCTAAATGGGCCTTACTAGAGATTGCACTTGCAACCTCGATCTCGACCCAAGATGTTCCTTGTTAGAAAGAATATCTTCTTCATTTGGTGCAACCTCATCGGAACCACTCGAAACTGATACCAATCCCACCACAAACACTTATTTTCCCTTTTACCCACAAGAGATAAAATAGATTTGGCTTTATTGGTTCAAGTAAAGGTGTCCTATAAAGAACATAACTTTTTAAATGTCAAACATTTCTGTCCTAGTAAGTTGGCAGCACTGAATGTTACATGATTTTCATCTGTTCCTTTGCGGTTAGCAGTCATGAAGTGTAAAATAGCGCATAATCGTCATCTGTTTTCTGTACGCGTTGGAATGAAGGGCTCACGACGGAACATAGTGTTGTCATAGCGAAAACATTAATACAAAGTGGTGAATGTTGTGAGTTCCTTCCCGTAAGAAAACTAGAGATGCAAGGGCTCGGAAAAAAATCGGCTTTTTTGAAAAAAAAACTCGGTTTTTTCTGCTTCGCTTTTTTGCTTGGGAAATTTTGGGCTTTTTTCAAAATTCTGCTTTAAATTTTAAACCAGATTTTGTTTCGCTTCTCTATAACACAAAAAGTCATTTAATTAGTGGTTGATGCCGATAATAATATAAAACCTCGAAAATAAACCATGAATTTCGAAAAGATATTCAAACAGTTTTACTTCTCAACATATTTACATTATGAATTCCAAAGGATTAACCAATGTATATAATAAGATTTTTTTAACCTCTTACATACAAAAGTAAACAGGGTTGGCAAGAACCATGGTTGTTTTTGAAAATGCCAAAAACCCCGTTTTTTGGAGGGAGTTTAAACTAGTTTTTTTTGGGTTTAAATCAGGTTTTTTAAGTTTAGATATATTGCTTTATATATTTTTATTACATATTGACAGAAATAAGTGTGTTTCGCCTTGGTGTTATTATGCAACAACGGGGCTATGCTGAAAGAGGTCACATAAGCTTAAAGAAGTCCGGTCAGTAAACTTCTTAAATTGAGAAACTCCCTCCCTCCCTAGCCATCGGGAAAATCCCGTCATTATTCTAAATGTAAAACAATAACGGAAAAATCCTGTTATTGCTTTGCATGTAAAATTTAAAGGTCAACGTACCATAATCAGTACGCTAAAATTGAGGTATTAAATTACAAATTTAGTACGTACATATCATTGAAAGTACAATCCAAGCTAATGTTGGAAGCTACGTTCGCAATCAGTGGCGGATCCAGGATATGATCATGGGAGGGGCTAAACCATAATTTGCCGTTTTATCCAGTGTAAAGCAGAATTGAAGCCCATTTTATCCAGTGTAAACCTGAGCGTCAAGGGGGGGGCTATAGCCCCGTAGCCCCCCCCTTAGATCCGCCCTTGTTCGCAATCCATAAATTTTGTCAATTTATATCAATATATTTAAGCAACCTTGGCTTCTTTATAAAACAACAGGCATTCAGGCATGCGGAAATATACAATTTAGTTTCGTTTCGTATGTTCAGGCTTAACATCCTTACGTAATACCGAGGTTATCAAGGAGAAGACTTTCGCTTGAAGTTACATCCGAACCACTACTTTGTTTACGCATGAAAGAATGGTTGTGATTTGACCGAGAATTGAACATGGAACACCTTGATTAAAAGGTGAAAAGGAAATAAAACTAATGCAGATGGTTTGATGTGTGGAAACGTCACCATAAAGTTCACACGATTCGCATTTTTCGTTCTTTTTATTTTATTTTTTGGTTTAAACCAGTTGTTTATTTTTTTTAAAAAAAAGAAAAAAACAGCTGGTGTAAACCAGCCAACCCTAAAAGTAAATACTTCTTTTAAAAAATATTCAAATAAGTAGCAAAATTCTATGTAGTATTTTTACTTCAAAATATTCCATACCCTCTTTTTGGGCTGACACACAATCATAGTCATACGTCTTGCAAATAAAATCAGAAAAATAAACACACTGCTGAACAAGACTGCACTTATTTAATATAAAAACACATTTACACGTGACGTTTCGATCTTCTAGCCAAGATCCTCATCAGACGTACACTCTGATGAGAACGTCTGATGTATCCTGATGTACCCTCTGATGAGGATGTCATCAGAGTGTACGTCTGATGAGGATTTTGGCTAGAAGATCGAAACGTCACGTGTAAATGTGTTTTTACATTAAATAAGTGCAATCTTGATCAGCAGTGTGTTTATTTCTCTTTTTGGAACAAAATAAAATTAAAATAAAACATAAGAAAAATACTTAGATTTATATGATACACTTAAAGGCTGCACATCTAGAGCTCTTGGTTTTGTATATTCTTGAAATTTTACAGTTTTATATAAGCACCATTACGGTTTACTCATTCCTCAAGTTTTCTGTATTTTTAACAAGAGGGATTCAACATATGAAGGGTGTGAGGTAAGAACATGGTAACCCACAATTTTACTATTTTAAGAAATTAGAAATTTTCTGCTGCACAATCCATTTTGAAAGTCGGAAAACTGATTTTTCACATAAGACTATACATGAAGGATTAAACGAAGCGGTATGCGTTGCTGTCTATCTGGTGCTGCATAACTCAGCAATTGAAAATTTGTTAGTTAGCATGTTATTGGCTCACACCCTTCATATCATTATGGAACTCTCCCCACCCCACCACCACCAAAAAAAAAAGATACTACGGAATATATTTAAGTTAAGATAAATACAACTGCACAACAAACATGACTGAGTGGAGCTTTTGCGCTTCTATCGGGAAGTCCGGGATTCAACTCAGCATTCGACCATTCTGACAAAACTTTTCTTCATTCCATCTATGAAGTAGAAATAGTGCGTCTACTGTGAGTTGGCCGACTTCATTTCTTATTGTTTTTAAATCGTTATTATTACTAATTACCAGCAGTGACGGTTTTGCGAAGGTTAGGGGGACGGTCTTTCGGACTGAAGCCTGTTCCCCAAAATTACGGAATGTCTAAAACAAACGAAATATCTATTAGTTATGCCTTTACTCATAAACTTTAAGCTCCCGTCAAATAAAAATTACGAATGTTTAGAAAAACTAAACATTAATAAGAAAAAAAAACCCTCCCAAAATACTTTTCTAAATCCGCCACTGATTCTCATTATAAAATGATCTTCAAGGTTGTATCCGAAAGATTATCTCTAAATATATGAACGAAACGAAATACAGAATTAGTTATGCCTGTAGCAGGGGTGGCCAGAAAGGGGAGCTATGACGCAAAGTGCGTCATTGAAATATTGGGGGGGGGTAAAATCTATATAAATATGTTTGAGGGGGTGTAAAAATTAATCGAAAAGATTTTTTTCATGGAAGAACACCCACGGATAGACAATTGAGGGGGGGTGCGTCATGAACATGAGGAGGGGTGGGCACCACTGCCTGTATTCATAAACTTCAAGCTCCTCCCAAATAAAATTAGGACATTTTAGAAAACGAAACAATCAGAGAAACCCGCCCCAAAGTACGTTTCTAAATCCACTACTGATTATTTGTATAAATTAGTATTCAAGGTTGTATCCGGAAAATTATTGCTAAATCGTTGCACAGCTACAGTATAACAGAAATGTGGAAGTACGGTTAGACGGATATATTGAAAAACGTACGCTTTGACGGATATATAGAAAAACGTAAGTTTAACTTTTGCGCTAGAAGCTAGAGTACTAAGCTCTTAGAAATGAAACACAGACGACAAACTGAAATGATCCCGAGAAGAAAAAAAATGTCGATAACTCAAAAGTTAAAATAAAGTTAAATAGCCTCTAAAATTGCCCTCAAATATTACATTCTTCATGTTAGCTTTAATTCGTAAAACGTGCTCCATCCATCTTGATGGTGAATTTTAGAGCGAAATATATTATTTAGGTCATGGAATTCTTATCTAACTATAGAATATACTATAAGAAAGCTATTTAGATAGAAAAATCATGAAAATGAAAAAAGCCAAAATTTCCAAAATTCTCGTTTTTTTTTTTTCAAAAAAGCCGGCTTTTTTGTGCAAAAAACCGTCGATCCATAAAGTTGCATTCTTTATGGGACACCTTTCCATGACTCTTGTTTACATGTTGCAACAATGAAAAATACGAAAAGAAGCGAGTTGATTTTCTGCACGTTGCCCTGTATTCCTCTATTCTATAGATATGGACAATCTCGATATCTGATATTATAAACGCTTAAATGTTTATTTCTCTTACACAGAATGTTATTCTATTTACAGGTTTCCTCTGACGACCGACGTCACTTATGTGAAAATAGCAAACTGAGTGGCGACGGGGGTCTAACGGCGTATGGGTCCTTTGTGTATCAGATTAAAGACGCCAATATGGAGGCCTCCGGGACGTGTGATTTTGTATACAGAGCACTAAAAATCATCAGCAAAACTGGTAAGTAAAATCGAAAGGTTTCCAGAACCCGAAGTTAGAGCAAAGCATTCATTTCGTTATATCAATTCCATGGGCTTTCATACTGTTAATTTGATTTGATTTAACATTATTCTGTAGAACTCTCTCTCTGGAATATATATATATATATATATATATATATATATATATATATATATATATATATATATATATATATATATACAGAGAGAGAGAGAGAGACATATAAATGAATTATGTGTGTATATATGTTCCAGCATAACTCTGGAACACCCAGAACAATTTTAACCAAACTTGGTACACATATTACTTAGTATGGAATAGAATGATGTTGCGATAAAATCTCCCTAGCACACTCAGAAGGAGAAGTGGGAGGGTAGATATTGAAAAATAATCAAAAATGACAGTTATTAGTTTTGAATCAATAGTTTTCGAGGTCCATAAGCTGATTGGTGGCAATTTTAGTGTCCTTTTGAATGAAGGAGAAACCAATAGTGTGGAGATTGCAAGAGAAGTCAGACAAGGATGTAATTTGTCGACCCAATTATTCAACATTCACAGTGAATGTTTAATGAAGGAAGCAATAATAGGGATTGGCGATTTCAAGATTGGAGGGCAGATCACTAACAAGATCAGGTATCCAGATGATACGGTTATAATCAGAGTGCGAATTACGGGGGGAATGAGGGGGATTTCCCCCTCAAAGAAGTCAGCTGAAGTATCCCCACGGGCGATGCTCGCTTCTTCCCCCCCCCCCAGACTATGCTTAGTATAGCGTCAAATTTCACTGATTTTTCTTATTTCTTGTAAGTTTAAACTTCAAGTTGTATTTCGAAATGAGCGATATAAACTATTCAGTTTTGGTCATTTCTACCTACCACCTAATTATCCACTATTTTCAACGTTGTTTAGTTGAACTATATTATTATGACTACGGTTATTATTTGCAACCGCACCATCGTACCCTTCAGTTCGTCATCGTTCGTGAATTTGAATGTACTAATTTCGTATAGTAAAATCACATATGGATTTATAAATGTTCTTCTTCCACCATACTTGGCGAAGTTCGGACATGTCATATTCATCCTCTACATTTGTATCGATTATCATTTTACTTTTTGTTATATTTAATTTTTCAGTGTATTCTTTGTTAGCACATGATCCTCATTCCCTACTAGTTTGTGTGTATGCAACTCAAAAGTTGCATTTAATTTGTAGTAATTAGCATAGTAATCACTGCCTTTTACAGTTTACAGAAATGAACTTTTGAAATTGTACTTAAAATCTGTAATTTTCTCGTAACTATATGTTAACGTACACGCTGGGGATGCGCTTCTAGCGAGCAGACATGCTAGTGAAAGTGAATAAGCGCATAATTGAAGATTTGCATTTATAAGCATTTGTTAATACGACGATACGACTGGTTGTCCGTGTCATTGTTCTTGTCTGTATAAGCACTTCAACTGGAGCAGGCTTTTTAAAGTTAACCCTTCATTTTTCCATCTTTCTTTTCACTGTAAAGTTTGCTGTCCACGCCAATAATGTTGTCTGGAAAGGTTTTCTTTTGCAAGCTGAGTGTACACAGAGAAAAATCCGTTCTCCGGACAGCGGTATATTGTACAAATATACGGTATCCTCTTGCTTACTATAGAAATCAGTACGGAGCATACGTTATCCGTATGCTACATAGGCACTGCCCTTAGGTGTTACATCATGCCGTTACAGGATGTCTGACATCTAACAGTTTTCCGTATATCGCATGCATATACTTATGTTACCGTCCTCAGCTATATGTTATATACGTCCGTTTGTACGCGAGATCCTGGCCGTCTACATTGTTTCATACGGAAAGTACGTATAGATGGAACACTTATAGGCCTACAGTAAGTATTATAAAACATGCGTTTTCAGTTATACGTCTGCTGTACGTTGTCCAAAAACTACAGGAGTTACGCATGTAACCTATCTTTTTAAGTACGCCACCTACATTTTTTTCTCAGTGTAATAATGCGAAGTGGAAGATTTCAATATGAGTGGAAAAATTAGCATATGATTGTCGTCATGGCTATCGCTCGGGCTGAATTATTAAGTAAATGAACCTTAGAGCTACGGGGACAAGAGTGAGTACAACATTTAAGCACGTTCAGAAAGATTAGGTGGAGCGTGTGCATGTCAGACAATATATACGTACATGGTTATTGTCGGTAGATTTATTAAATTAATAAATCTCTTTTTTTTTTTTTTAAATTACAGATGTCATATTTATATATGTGGTGTGTTGTATCATTTTGAAATTTGCACCTTCAGACTTTACATCCTATTGGCCAAATTTTATCCCCAGTAATATAGATTATCTAATTCGCACACTGGTTATAATAGTTAAAACCGAAGGACTACAGGAGGGGACTTTATAGTTCTCGAGATATGGCTCCTTAAATCTCCCAAAAACTCGAACTTTGTGGCCAATATGTGGGCAACGGTGGCCAGTTGGCCAGTAGTCAGTGGTCACCAGTTACTTTTGGTAGCAAAATGTTCACCATCCTCTTAGGTATTTATCAACATCAATATGATCTCCCTGTGACTTAGAGTTTCTGAGATTTCACTTTTTAAATATCCCGAAATCGGAACTTTTTTTTTTTTTTTGGGCCAATATCACGGGAACTGTAAGTCATAGAGAAATGACATTGGTGTTAATCAATACCTAAGAGGATGGTAAATATTTTGATACCAAAATTAATTGGTGGCCACTGGTCAACTGACCACTGACCAATCTAGTGGCCAGTTGGACAGTGGCCACCCGTTACTATTTGGTACCAAAATATTTACCATCCGCTTGGGTATTGATTAATACCAATGTCATCTCTCTATGACTTAGGTTCCTGAGATATGGCTCCTTAAATTTCTGAAAATCGGCCATTTTTTGGCCAATATGTCGGGAACGATAAATGACGCGAAAAATTTAATCACTTTCTCAGAGAGTTTTTGACGCTCTATCGAATGCAGGTTTCAAAATTGAAAAAATCGCAAATAACAGACGGACAGACAGACAGACACACATACATAGAGAATTCAATAACGAACTTTTTAAGTTCGTTGAAAATAGAATGATTGCATTTGACAAAATCATTGCGCGTAAAAACAAAAAGTAATAACAATAATTTAAAAAAATGTCTTTTCGGTATCTTTCATAAGACCAATTGGTTTATTTTTGGCCAGACAAAGTGTAAATTCATTGAACTAACGCCAGTGAACAAAATTAATAAATATTGCAAACGTGTCTATATTGCTCTTCTTTCACTCGTGTCTGTGGGTTTTCTTGAAGTTCTCCCGTTTCCTCCCACTTCGTCCTTCCACCATTCATTCCATCATCGTCCATACGGCCTAAGCCAAACTTGCCTGCATTAATCTTGCATCGAAATGGTACCCTCTACATACTCTCAACTCAACCACTTGCGCCGCAGGCCAAATGCCCCGAATTGCCTCCTCTAGATCCGACCCTAATCCCAGGACCCACTCCCTGCGGACATCCCTGGCATTTTAAATCTGTGCTAATCAAGGGCAGCTTTAGCATTTTAATTTTTAGTAGGCTCGCTCCCTCGTTTATGCATACGTATACAAATTTGATTGATTAAGGACAGTAGGAAATTACTTGGTTGATGCTATTTTTAAAATAATTATCGGCCTATCTTTAGCAGAAGGGGTCCAGCTTTTTTTCTCTAAAAAATGTTACAATTTTGGTAATTCCTGTTCACATTCGGTTAGTTTAGGGTAGGTTAGGTTAGTTTAGGTTATGTTAGGTTAGTTTAGG
The DNA here is from genome assembly GCF_964235325.1 of Thermobia domestica. Classification (NCBI taxonomy): domain Eukaryota; kingdom Metazoa; phylum Arthropoda; class Insecta; order Zygentoma; family Lepismatidae; genus Thermobia; species Thermobia domestica. The sequence goes on along the minus strand of NC_137456.1, from coordinate 242,155,630 downwards.
TTATATTAGGTTAGTTAGTTTGCGTTATATTAGTGTAGGGGTCCCGCATAATTTTCCAAAAAATGGTAGAATTTCGCTTATTTCTACTAATATTAGGTTAATTTAGATTAGTTCAGGTTAGCTTAGGTTAGGTTAAGTTAATTTGGTTACGTTATGTTACGTCTAAGTACTTGCATCATTCACTTCTCCTGTATTAATACATTTTGTGTTTTTACGTGCTTCTGGACCCCTTGTACTAAACATACTCCTAATTATCAACCATTAATATAAATAGTGGAAAATATATTTACTCTTTATTGTACCTTTTAGTGTTTATATAGCCCTATTTTTCAAAATTTTTTGGGACCCGCTAAAGCCGCCACTGATGCTAATAGGTTCTGACTGAGCATGTTGTCTTGCCAAGCACACGTCAATGAGGTAACTACCTATTATAGCTATCTTATACACATTTTTTTTTTTCTCTAGATCTTGTAATTTTCGTTCAAAACTTTCATAGTTCAAAATTCCTACCGAGTAATCTCGTAGTTAAAAAGTAAAGCAGCAATAGAATCTAAATTCAGTTACGATTTTAAACAGAAAGAAAATTATAACTTTAATTTCTCATCTGACACACGACTGTAGTAATAAACATTCTTTCACTTCCCGGGTAGGCCTAATATTTGGAAAATGTAGTGATGACGTGACTTTATTTTCTCTGAAGAACACGAAACATTATACAATCTGTAGTTTCAGCACAGAGAAAGTATTTTCTCTGTGGTTTCAGCCATCAGTGCTGCCAGCAACGACCGGTCAAGGAACTATGTGATTCTGGCGCTTGGGAGCCATCAGCCCGGATAGCTCAGTCGGTAGAGCGTTAGGCTTTTAACCTAACGGTCCAGGGTTCGAGTCCCTGTTCGGGCGTAGTACTTTTTTCCTTTCTTAATTTGCTTTGATTTTTCATTATAACTTTCTATTTATTTATTTGTATAGCCAAAACTCTAATTTGAGTGTTTAAAATTTACACATGCGAATATTTTGTCAGATTTGTCCGTCCACAATTATGCACGTAAGGAAGACAGTGATGTTGAGATGAACGATACTAGTGGAATGACGAACGTCAGTATTTGTCCACCACAAAGCCCATATGATAGAAGCTGAGAACTCATCTCATTTTCGTCTTGTCTGGATCTATTTTTCTCGAATAATGTAATTCGAATATATCGTCATGACAAGTTATAAATGAATGTAACCAATGAATATTCATATCAATTCTTTAAAATAATCATTTTAACTTAGGGTTCTTATATTCAAGTTTCGGTTTGAATCTTTTTACTTTCAACCTACGGTAGTAGTTAAAATAATATTCCAATTATGAACAAAAGAAGAAAAAAGATTCAACATTTCAATGTACTGTACATCCATTTACGTAGCTATATGGCAGTGGTTTATAGGATGTATGACAGTGCAGTGGTGCTATTCAGGCGGTTTTCAGGTTCCTTCCAACCAGATGTTAAAATTGCCTCTAGATCAGTAGCGGCTCGATACCATAATTTAAGGTAGTTCTGCACAGTTTGTTTTTTGTATTAAATTTCCCGTTTGCAGCAATTAATTATAAAATGTACAGCAACCAGCATATTTTTTTTAGCACTCTAATTGTTATAAATGACAATCATAATTGAAATTAATAATGCAACTTTACTGCATCGCAACCAAAACACTATTGTTTTGATTATTGGGTGTCAGTGGCGTACTTAGGATTTTGTTTCGGGAGGAGCTATACACAACATATGAATAATCACTTAATTTTTCCTTTGGGATGCCTACAAGTTTTAATGAATTTCGGGAGATCTTGAGCCCGATAGCTCTCCCTAAATACGCCACTGTTGCGTGTAACGAACTTTAAAAATACCACATCCATATCGTAAGAAACATATGTACTGTTTTCAGATACCATAGGAATTTCGGATTCACGTAATGTCTATAGGTAGAAATTTTACTAATACTACTGAATTATAGATATTTTATTGTTTGTATATAAAGTCTATCCGACGTGCCTTCTGCTGTACAAAATGTCCTAGTACTCTATCATTAAAGTTCGGCATGGTGGATTTGAAATCACGCTCGATTGAAAAGATAGCCAAAGCACTGATCCTTTCCTGACATATCGTGCTTCTCGAAAACGTTTCCAAAAGGTTTATGGTTGGCTTAAAATTGTTAAACAAATTGTGTTTGTTCAGAAAATTTGCACAAACTCGAACATGGAATACTATTATTTTTCGAGCGCACAACAATTACACTGAACACCGTTAACAAAAGCAAGAGAAGGGTGCCTCATGTACATCACGTCGTGTGTCTTCGGCTTCTTCGGACGTATTCGTTAGTTCTGAGCTGCTGGAAGTGCAGCTCTAGCAAATCCTATCTAATAGAGATGGGAAGTTTGATTCCTTTTACAGAATCGACTCCTTTGATTCCGTTCACTAGAAGAACTCATAAAAAGGAACGAATCCATGGAACGAGTCGTTCCTTTCTAACATGAATACTTTGATTCCATCGGAGATGCAAGCAACACATGTTCGTTCATTTCTTCCGTTGTATATCGTGAAAACTCGGAAACCTTGTGTTGTGGTGGAACCAATACACTTGAAGCTAGCAGGAAGATGTGTGCAAAAAAAAAAAAAACAAAAAAAACAAAAAAAAACAAAAAACAAAAAAACCTATTGCCATCTCATTTGTTTCTGCTGGTCTGACTGTAGGGGGCGGGGAGTTCTGGTTTGGAACAAAGCTCTTGTTCTCTGGGAAAGGGAGGTATGTTGCTTGGGTTGTCATATGTTTGTCCTCATTCAGGAAACAAAAGAGGCAAACCTGTGCGTCTAGGTCAAGAGTAAAAACTTCAATCCATATTGGTATTGTTTGAAGAAACATAAAATTTCCGTCTATCTACCCGGTACCCATCTTCGCTTCCTCTGTCTCTCTTGGCGGGCACGGACCCGAATAAAGAAAACAACAACAAAATGAACATTGGAAACAAGGAACGAGTACAATAAAGTTCTTCAAGATGAATGAAAATGGGTTGTCATTCTTTGTTCTCTTACTTATAATACCAAGGAAACACTGGCAGAACTTCAGAATCAGCCCCCACGCAAAAATTCTTCTCGGTCCCACGCGTGAAAATTCATCTCACCCTACTCTCTCGCAAAATTCTTGTCAGAGCAATTCAATCTTTTCATCTATTTTCCCAACACAGATATTCGAAATGAGGCAATGATTGTACTATGTAACACAAGTATCTAATTATCAGAAAACTATTTTTGCATGAGAACTGTTACGTTGTTTAAAACTGTATTTACTACATGTGAATGGACTGTTTATGATTATTGGGGGCGCAGTGGCTCAGTGGTAGAGCACCTACCTCTGGTGTGAAGGGTCGCGGGTTCGATCCCCGCCCAAGTAAGTTCGTGGTGGACGATATCGTTGCTCGTGGGTTTTCTCGGGTTCTCCCGTTTCCTCCCACTTTCTCATTCCACCATTTCTTTCATCATCATTCACTTGCAGTTTCATCCGTCTCCTTTAGCACTCCGTTTTCATAATCGTGGGACGTTAAACTAAAGCTTTCCTTTCTTTTGTTTATGATTATTACACTGTTGTGCTGCAACGAACATATGTGTATTTATATACGACTGATTCAGTGTTGAATTCAGATTTTTGTACAAGGAGGGGCAATAGATATTCTAGATATACACTATATTCTAGATATGCACTATATATAGATATTCAAGGGGGGCTGAGCCCCCTTGAACATGTCTGAATTCAACACTGGACTGATTCACAGTGAGAGTTCAGAGCAGGGGCGGATCCAGGGGGGGCGATCGGGGCCATCGCCCCCCCAGAAGAGAAACCTTTCTTATTTTATATATATAAATAAAACCCATCCCAAAGTTTGGAGCCCTTAAAAGTAGCAGTATGACAACTCACCGCCCCCCCCCCAGAAGTCGGTCCTGGATCCGCCCCTGGTTCAGAGGAAGAAAAGTTTTATTTACTTTCCCAGTGACCTTTTGATTACATCATTAAAAGTTACATCATAACGCATGAAAACTAATTGTATTCAAATAAATTTTTTAATATATTAAATTTGTCATTGCCTCAATTCCTTTGTTTCTTTCGCGGAGCTCAGCTCGCATTATACGACACTCATGTTTGTTTAAATATTTCTTTTCAATGGTCTTTTCTTTGTGTCCAGCTGGAGACGGGCGTGGAGGGGAACTTCGTGGTAAATTGGAAGTATATATTCGCCACTCAAAAACAAGGCCAATATGATTCCCTTTCGTGAGTTCTTTCGTTCACTACCAGTTTTGACTGCATTTTTTGATTCCTTCGTTCCACATCCACTTCTGACTCTATTTGTGGAGCCCCTCGTTCCTCGTTTTCTGTAGTAGTTTGTACGACAATGTTGAGAAAATGAAGGAAAGTTTGATTCCATGATTCCTTCGTTCACGCCACTCTTTGTTTTGTTTAGGAGTTGGCGGGGCGAGAGGAAGGAATGGTCGTGGGAACTTCGTTAATTTCGCAGCAAAACGGAAGTGTTCAACCGAAGATGTTCAGCCAGTGTCTCTTCCATTTGCCAAAGGCGATACACATGCTGCTTTGCAGTGCATACTCGTTCCTTTCAAGTTTGATTCCTTTCAAGGATTCGTTCCATTCGTTCTCAGAAAGGATTCGTTCCAAAGGAACGACTCGTTCGCGAACGACACATCTCTACTATCTAAGAAACGAGGAAAACGTAATACAGTGCGGCTGGTGAAGATTTTGGTCTCAATGCTAAAGCATAGGGCGATCCGTGCACAGCTCTTGCAATATTATTAAGCTTTGGAAGGTGTTTCCAGTAATTCTACGCTTTGTAGCATATCCAGCAGTACAATTTTAGGATAGGGTAGACCGGGGTACGTTGATACAGGGTATAAGTTGATACACTGCTTCTTACGTCATAGTGCGCGCCCGCAGCTTCGTTGTTTTCCAGAAGAAGGAACACTGTACAGGCTCCATCAGTTTGAGTTTGACATTCGTTCACGTTGCGTTGAAGTGTTGGTGTTATTAAGCAAAAATTGTTTTTGATAACCCGGAGTAAATTTTTTTTGTTCTCACATCGTGTGACTTCAGCTTCTGGAGCCTAGGCATTAGCGACTGACTGGCGTGGGAACTTATTGGACCCTTCAAAGGTAAGATATTTTTATTATTGTTGATTGTTTTCATGAGCATGTTTGTTGTGTATTACGTTACAAGTAAGATGGTGTCATTTGGGGCAGGTTGATACGTTTAAAATGAGGCAAGTTGATACGGTGTATCAACTTACCCCCACCAGTGTTTAATTTTTCCTTTCTTTTTTTCAGCAGAAGATGGTTCGGAACTATGTCAAGAAAACGAAGAGGAGAGAAATTCCACTTGAGACATTTGAAAGAGCATACGCTGATATGAAAGAAGGGAAATTATCATTGTGGGGGGCTGCTAAGACCTACGGTATTGACAAAATGACTTTACTAAGGTACAAAACGAAAAGGGAAAATAAACCTGTTACTCGAGTCGGCTATTCTAAACATCGACAAGTCCTTACAGATGATCTGGAACTTCAGCTGAAAGAGTATGTACTTCACTGCTCTAAGTTATTTTATGGGTTATGTCCTAAAGATGTTCGTCGTTTGGCCTATGAATTAGCAGTCGCAAATAACCTTAACATTCCAGACACTTGGAAAACTACGAAGTTAGCAACATGTGAATGGTTTACAGCTTATATGAAAAGGCACTCCACGCTTTCCTTCAGATCTCCTGAAGCAACAAGTCTTAGCCGCGCCACTAGTTTTAACAAGCACAGTGTTGGGATTTTTTTTTTCAAATTTAAAAAAAGTTTTAGATCAGTATTAGTTTTCACCAGAAGATATTTGGAATGTTGATGAGACGGCTGTGCAAACAGTCCAAAAGCCAGCCAAAATAGTGGCTGGAAAAGGTTCTCGTCAAGTGGTTAGGGTGACGTCGGCAGAGCGGGGATCAACAGTGACAATGGCCATTGCTGTAAACGCTATTGGAAATTCAGTTCCGCCAATGTTTATTTTCCCCCGGGTTTCCTACAAGGACTATTTCGTTAGCAGTGGACCTCCTGGATGCATTGGGACAGCATATCCATCTGGGTGGATGACTGGAGAGACATTTTTGTTATTTGTGCAACACTTTTATAAGCACGTGAAGTCTACAAAAGAACGCCCTTGTTTGCTTCTTTTGGATAACCACGAATCTCACCTATCCGTAAGTGTTGTGAACTTCTGTAAGGACAATGGTATTATATTATTGTCATTCCCACCACACACATCACATCACTTACAACCATTAGATAAATCGATCTTCGGGCCTTTCAAAAGATACTATTTCACTGCAGTGGACAATTGGATGACAAACAATCCTGGAAAGACAGTGACAATCTATGACATTCCAGGTATTGTGAATGCTGCTCTTCCTTGCGCTCTAACACATAAAAATATTTTATCTGGCTTCAAGGCTTCCGGTATAGCACCATTCAATCCCGAAGTGTTCAGTGATGATGATTTTCTGTCATCTTCAGTAACTAATCTCGAAGCTAATGCTGGCACAAATACTATTAAAAATGTTCGTGAGAGTTCTCATCAATCAACATCTACAAACATGAATCTAATGGAAAACACGGCTTTAGAAAAACAATTTGAAGCTGTTCCTTCCACCAGCAGTGCAAAAGACAACGTCGAGGTATCGAATAGACCAACTTCAGTAGGCCTAAGTCCTCAAGATATTCGACCATATCCAAAGGCCACTGAACGCTCAGTGAAAGGAAGAAACAGACAACGTATGACATCATCCATTCTTACATCAACTCCAGAGCTGGCTAGATTGGAAAATAAATCTCGCGAGAGAAAAGTTAAAAGCAAAGCAAGGTAACAGCAAGGAAAAATTTATCAAAGTTGTTAGAGAGCCCTAAGAAGAAAGGTAAAGGAAGTGGTTTCACACAAAATAGAAGTGAGAGAAAACGTTTAAATCAACATGACGATTCAACAGACTCAGATGAAGACGAAGATTGCTTGTGTTTGAGGTGTCTTAAGCCTTTCTCTGTTTCTAAGCCAGGGGAGAAGTGGATTCAATGCATTTCGTGTAAACAGTGGGCTCATTTCAAATATGGAGAAGACAGTCCAACATACATGTGCCTTCACTGTATCTCAGATTTGGAAGTTTCATCCACCGACAGTGAGGAGAAATAATCTGTTGTTTTATCAAGACTGAGTGAGGAAGTAGCTAGGTCCATTTCACGACTGTTAAAACTGTCGTCAAATAACTTTCAAATATTTCTACTTTTATTTAGTTTTAGTATCTTTATATAAAAATATTTTGTTATGAAAAGTAGTAAACAGAATATAGCCAACAGATGTTTTATAAAGACTGACTGAGAAAGTAGCTAGGTCCGTTTCACGACTGCTAAAACTGTTGTCAAATAACTTTCAAATAGTGCTACTTTTATTTAGTTTTAGTATCTTTATATAAAAAATATTTTGTTATGAAAAGTAGTAAACAGAATGTAGCCAACAGATGTTTTATAAGGACTGAGTGATAAAGTAGCTAGGTCCATTTCACGACTGTCGTTAAAACTATAATAAAAAATTAAATTTCGAATAGGGATACTCTTATTTAGTTTTAGTATTATATGTAGCTATATATTGTTATGAAAAGTACAAAACATAATATACAGTTCAGATAATATAATAGCCTTTGTCATGAAATGCCGTTGGTTTCATTTTTCTTGTCTCTACCTGAACTTATATTTTTCTAAATGATATTTTGGAAACACTGGAATTTCTACGTATGGCAACACAGAAAATTATTTTTTCTTAACTTTTCTGGTCTAGAACGTCATTAGGCCTATCCATGTTTGAGGTAAGTTACATTTCATCACCTCCTTTCGTTTGTGAGAAACAGGATAAAGGAAAATGGCAAATTTGTATATTCCTTTTCACCTGCCCCGCTTAAATTCAGCAACCCACCATAGATTTGACTAGACAGTTCATCTTTCTTTTTTGATATTCAGTTACAAACATTTTAAATTCTCAAAAGCTCATAATTATGTTTGGATTATGATTAGTATATGCAAATATCGTTAATATATAGCAATGTATCAACGAGCCCCATGAACTGTACCAACTTGCCCCGCTATTGAGGTAGATTGATACGTTGCGACTTATCAAACAAAAATTGTTTCTATGTTTCAAGGAATTTGGTGTAAGGTTAGATGTCAAGCTTTTTGAAAAGCCTAAGTATGAAGCTATAATTTGTGTGTACTTTAAGGTCTGTAATATGATTAGTATAAATTACAAAAAATCCGAAAGTGTAAACTGTATCAATTTACCCCGGTCTCCCCTACTGTTAGACCAAATATCATCATTACATGTTATTACCTTGATTCAATTAAACACAATTCAACTTAATTAAAAATACATTTATTCCACTAAAATAGCTGGTAGTTCTGCAGCTCTGCAGCACTTATGGAGAAGCCGCCCCTGCTCTAGATTCAGAATTCAGGAAAGAAAATTAACCCAGTAGTACTATTAAAAAAAAAACAATATTAGCTATATGACTTAATCCTAGTTATCTCAACTAGTATCATTGGAATAAATGACAATAATAATATAATAATATAGTAATAATAATAACACAGCCAATTTACTATCTTGATCATAAAACCGGTTCTTAAATGACTGTTCAAAGAATAAAATTTAAAATCAAACTTTCTGAGGAATTCCTCAAAGAGTAGTAGTATTTTAGCTTACACTACTTTCAAATGTAAGAAGAGATTAAATTCAGGGAGAGTTTGCAGGGGCTGAGCTGACGGATCAATTTTTCAGAAAGAACCGTATCCCTCTCCCGCTCCCGAAATCGTAATGTTAAATGTTATCAATATAGAAATTTATGTATGGAATATGACAGTACCTACTAATCTATCTCGCATTGACTTGGTTCTAAACTTCTTTCTCGCCATAGTTAAATTTAGAATTCATGAGTTACATGCAGTGTTTCTTCCAGACATGTTTTGTGGGGGCACTTCCTCTCCCCCGGAGCTCTGAGAGTGCCCCCGGAGGAGACCAAAATAATAAGTATATAACATGCTAAATAGAATAGTACCAGGAGTGCCATCCATGGGCGGAGTTATGGGGGGCATTGCCCCCCAACGTTTTGACAGAAAATAAAAATGCCACTTATAAGATCCTTCAATTGTCATTTGTGTTTACCGTGCGCCCCTCCAGCATTCAATTCCTAACTCCGCCCATGCCCCCTCCCCCCGAGAACATTTTTCCTGAAAGAACGTCTGGTTGCATGATCACTCGAGACAAGGAAACTATTTACCCTTGACAAACGACATCGCACTGCTGATTTCCTTTATCTATATAAAATTATTAATGGTAAAACTGACTCTGTTTTCTTACTATCGCAGATTAATTTTCGGGTTCCTCCGCGGCGAACTCGCTCTCTTAACTTGCTAGTTTACGAGACACTAGGTTATCAATTGTCAAGACCTCCTTGTTTTACAGATTAGCGCATGGTTACAATACTGTTTCAACAGATCTTCACCTTTTTGTTTCTGAACGATACTTCAGAACTCAATTGAAGAAAATATTGAGGTGAACCTTCTTTGATTGTATTTGTTTTGTTAGTTTATTTTTTGTTCTCATTTTTGTTCGTATGTTTTTTTTCTTTCTGTAATTTTATGTTTTTTTTATGTTGATCTGTTTCAGTCATTTGGCTTTGTGCTGTATGAAACTTTGTTAATAAATAAATAAATAAATGGCTAAAAAATTAATTTGTAATTAATTCATTAAATATTAACGATTATTAATTAATCAGTTACTTTTTAATTTAATCAATTAAACTTTTCACGGATTAATTTTAAAAATTAGTAATCGTTAAAAAAATTCGTAATGATTTAAAAATTAATTGTTATTTTGATAAACGTCGATTGCGTAATCCGTTAGAACAATGGTTCCAAATTAGTTCAGAGCTGCTAACTTTCATTTTATTTCTAAGGCGAAGTACTGACCCAACATATTTATATTTTTGGTATCTTCATAATAATGTTGTAGTAGCTGAGAAGAATACTAACACGAATTACAAACGACTAATTTACTAATGACCAAAAATCAGATTATACATAGCCTCCATCACGTTTGTTCGACTATGATAAGATACGGTACATTTTATTTCTCTCTGGAAAATATAGAAAACTGTATTTTAGTAGTGGAGATGAATTTTTATCGGCATATTTTTTTTATTATTATTATACCTAAAATTTCTCTGTCTGGTTCTTTTTTCATTTCTTTGCTAGTCGAACGCAATTTGTTTATTTACCCTCAATCACGATTTCTTCCAGAAAATTTTCTCCGGAGAAGAAAAGGAGTAAAATCAAAATGTGGGAGGACTGAACTGAGAAAATATTGTGGTACATTAGCAATCACAATATATTTTTTTCTTAATTCAGGTGGTGACGGTGATTTGACAACTACAAGGAAGATGTAAAGTTCCCCGAAGATATGCCTGGAGAAAACACTTCTCAATTTCAACAGTAGTTACAATAAACTTTGTTCCTTTGAGCACGAGAATATACACGAGAGGTAGACTCACATTTTAACGTGGGACCCAAACCAGATAAGCTCCTACCGGAAATCGAACCACAGTCTTTTGCCCTGAATATATCTACGGGTGACAGAACAAAAATGGTGAATGATAAAAGAAGTATACTTTTCAATCAATCGAGCGTTCTAAGAATAACTTCCATTCCCTTCCTTAACACTGTTAAAACCGGGAGTGGTAGAAATCAACCATTTCCTATTTCAACATTAATCACAATATAGCAAAACGATAATACATATCAAGAAGAAGTTTTCTAAGATCTATACAGCCTCCCAAGAATACGATTCCGTCGCAACTAACACCAAAAATGGCATAAATCCAGTTCCGATTTTAGTACTGGTCGCGGGGAGAGCCTGTTGACTCAGTGGTTGAGCGCTTACCTCCTGTACGTGCGGCCCCTGGTTGGATCCCCAGTCAAGTAAGTTTGTCGTGGAGAGCATAGTATTCGTGAGTTTTCTCGGGGTACTTCCATTTTCTCCCGCTTTCCCATTCCACCAATTCTTCCATCATCATTCAATTGCTTTAATCATCGTCTCCCTTAGCCTAAAGGACATAATTGATAGACGTTTAACTGAAAAAAGATTAATGCTGGTCTCCATACTGTGAAAACATTCAGGGATAGCGATACATGGTTTGCTGATACGGAGTAAGAGTCCCAAGAAAGGTTTAATCTCATTTTTGCCAACTACTAAACCTGGAAGTGAGGAAGAATTTATATTTTAAACACTGATCGACACTGTGAAAAACAAAAACTGGTAATACATAATGACAACCAATTTGTATATAAACCAAATGAAAGCATTTGGCGAAACAGCCCTTTTGTAGATCTGAGCCACTTCAACGCCATCTGTTGGTACCGGCTGAACTACGTGTTGATGCGTCACCCTCTCTCTAACTGGCGTATCAGGAGTTTTCTAGACCCACTAGTCGTTAGATATATTATTATATTCCCAAAAAACATTAAACAATGAAAAGTTCAAAAATTATTAAACGTGCATACAATCAGTGACGTCTCCTTTATGAAGAAAAAACAATTTAGTCTATCTATAGAAAATCAAAACAGCACTTTCAAGGTGACTATTTTGTAAGAAAGTAAAAACACATATTTTCTCATTATCAAAAAATCACACAAAGTGCCTTTCTAAATTCCAAAACAGTTTTGTGACAATATAAAAACTAGTGTTTTAAGCAAAAGATCATTCTACCTACGTCCGACAATTGTGAGTTAGGTGTATCGAATTCACGTCGCGCAGGAACTGAGAACACGGAAAATTCCAAGATGTGGCTACCAGGACTGGCATCCATTACAGGACGTTTGTGAGTATGCTTTGTGTTATCGAACATTACATGACTTAATTTGAGTGAAGGAAGGACCACAAAACATTAAAGGACACACACGAGAGAACCAAGGACTTCCCCTTGGTGCTTTTCTTTCCACTATATTACTTTGTTATATATTTTTATCCTGTATATATCATTCGTTTTTATATCAATATCTTCTTAGGTGATGGTTCTAATAAACATTACAAAATGGAAGACATTTTCCTTCTAATTGCCCTTTTAATATAACTAGTAGCATAGCGTGACAATTTACGAGCATCTTTAAGCTCTTGAAGCTTTCAGACAACATATTATGGCTCCCCCAGAGGAATCTCTCTCGTGTGGTTCTTAGTGTTTGTGTTCCTCTTTTCACACATATAAGGCACTATTTTTGCTTTGTTAACTCCATTGTGGTCGTTTCATTTCTCACATTCTCTTGTCATGCCCACGACTCGCAGTCAGGCTTCTTTCATTCCCTTAAACACACCTCAAGTTCAAAATTCAAACAATATGGCAGGCATTTCTTCCATCATTCCCGATATATACAGTGCGTCCAAGGAACAAAGCGCGGATTTATTTTTACAAAATTTCTTGAAGATCGCACTGGTCAATAACTGGGATGACTCAAAATGCATAAAGATTTTCGAAAAGTCCCTTTCTGGACCCGCTCAACATTGGTTCTCCACCCAAAATCTGTCTACCCTTCCCTGGTCAACCGTCCAACAAAAATTCCTAAAACAATTTGGCGACGAGCAGGTTCCACGATCTCGCATTCATCGGTATAGGGCTCGAGTTCAACTCCCTAATGAACCACTTTCTCATTACGTTTTCGCAAAGAAATTTCTGGCAGATCAGGCATACACGCAATTAGATTTTCAGGAGTTTCTTTTAGAATGCGTGTCGAGTATGACACCCGAGAACATACGTTGGTTTGGCACTCGCACCATATCTGACTATCCCACATTTATTGATGAGGTTACAACCTTAGAACGCACTCAGCTCATGGCCCAAAAGCGAGAAACCGACTCTTCCTTTTCACGCCAAACTTCAGATGTCCCAACTTCTAGCGCCATTCAAGAACTAACTCATCAAGTTTCACAGTTACAGCTTCATCTCAACACCCTTTCAAATTCTCAACCTACCTCTGTTCATTTCGCTCCTACCCGTTCTCGTTCTCCTAGTCCTCACAATCACAACACCCTCTCTCCTAACCATAAATCCCTTCCCTTTCAACGGTCCCTCTCATCCCATCCGCCGTCCTCCTGTCTCCAACATTCTCATTCCACCAATCCGACCTCTTCTTCTAACTCGTGTACTCATTGCTCCACACACCCATCTCATTGTTGTCAATGTACCGCCTCCTCTCATTGTCAAACTGTCCCTCAGTCTCCCCCAACCCTTAACACTCCACGAAATGATCCCAATAACGGCTCTCGTAAAGGCAAGAACAATAAGCGTTTTAATACTAAGCATTCTTCCCAACCGCAAAACGTCTATACTACACAACAGCCAACCATACCCATTCCCCCATATCCATTCTATCATCCCTTTTTTCAATATCCTACCCCTACCCACCTACCCTCCCTCCCCTCCCCTTCCCCTGTCTCCACAAACTCTCGTACCAATAAACCAAAAAACGCCCAAAATTAGCGCGAGAGCACACCAGTCTCCTCGCGCTTAATTCTTCCTCATCCCCTTCTTCCCCTCCCTCTTCCTCAGAATACCTCCAATTACCGTTGCATTTCAAAGGCAAATTACCTTACGTAAAAGCCCGTTGCATGACCAAGGATGTTTTCTTTTGCCTTGACTCTGGTGCTGAAGTCAGTCTCTTTCCAGCCGACCAGTTGGACCCTTCGGTTCGTACTTTTAAGCTTCACACGGTTCTAAATGGTCTTTCATCATCTCCGGTACATCTTTCCCGTGCTACCATTCTTAACTTGAATTTTAATGGTCATCAATACTCTGTACTTTTTCGTTTGGTTCCTTTCAAAAATTTTCCTGCTATCCTTTCTAGTAAATTTCTTCAAGACCATCAAGCAACCCTTGATTTTGACAAAGGCATCCTATCATTACGTCATCTAGGTCGCATGCCTCCAGCCGACAATGCAATACACAGCGTTAATACAAACACATTTCACTTCTTCAAAAAACATCCCATTCCTCACATTGTTTTTCAAGCACGTAGGAGACTTGTCATACCACCCCGTTCAGCTAAAGCAGTTCCTCTCAAGGTTAACGGTCACTTTCCAAATACATCCTTCCGGCTACATACTCCTATCTTACGAAACTTAAGTAACTGCTATATGACGCATGCTGTTGTCTCCATAGATAACCTTGTTTTGCCACTTGCAAACGTCTCGTCTCGTCCCCAGATTATAAAGGCCAATACTCCCATTGTTATTGGTTCCATATTTTCACCACCTGAACAAAACACTAACGCTTACACCATCAGACAGGTTCATTTTCCCACGGACGAGGACGCTTCACGACACAAAGCACAACGCCTTAAAGAAATCGGTCATCTCATTGACATTAACAAATTTCACTTTTCTCCTGACATGGACGAACATCAAACTGCTCAAATGAAGGCGCTACTTTCTGAATATGCTTTTCTTTTTCAATGGCACGACAATGATTTTACAAAAATACCCACCTTTTCGGCCACGTTAGACTTAGAATCAGACGTTCCATTTCAGTCCCCCCAATTCGTCATTCCACATAGACTTAGACCGCGAGCAAGAGAACTCGTCCTGCGCCTCATTAATCAAGGAGTGTTTGAACAATCAGATTCTCAGTATAGAAATAACATATTATTTGTTTTAAAACCAAATTCCAAAACAGAGCTAAGGGCCGTTTTTGATCTCAGGGGCCTTAACTCCCGTTCAAGAACAATAGCTTCTCCTTTAGAAGATATACAGGACGTTCTAGAGTCTCTTTCTGACTCAGTTTGGTTCAATTCCTTTGATTTACACTCCAGTTTCTATCAATTAGACTTAGATCCCAAGGACAGACCGGCCACTGCGTTCTCCATTAAGGGTCTTTCTCTCCCTTTCAATCACCTTCAGTTGACATCTGTTCCTCAGGGTTTCAAAAATGCCTCCATTTTACTTCAACAAGCTCTTCAAACCATTTATAGGGACATCTTCCCCAACAATATTACATCATTCGTTGACGACATGTATGTCCACGCAGATTCGTTCGATCAGATGATGATTGTGCTTCGTGCCTTCTTTCAGCAAGCCGCCAAACATTCTCTGCTCTTTAACATAAAAAAATCAGTTTTCGGATCAAAAAGAATTAAATGTTTAGGCCATATTATTAACAATCACACTCTACAACCTGACCCTGATAAGATTTCAGCTTTAGCTCAGGCACCCAGACCGGCCAATCTCAAAAGCCTCAAAAGCTGGTTAGCCAGTGCAAATTTTTTCCGACGTTTTTTCAAAAATTTTTCCATCATTCTTGCACCCCTTTATGAGGCTCTGTCAAACAATCCTAAAAAGCTCATCTGGACTCCTGAGCGCATTCAAGCGTTTGAAACAATGCAGAAACTTCTAACCTCACCCCCCGTACTTGCTCTATATTCCACCCGCAATACACACCACATTCTCATGACAGACGCCGCATCAGTAGGCGTCGGGGCGGTGTTATTACAGAAAGATCTCACTACTAACATTGTGCAACCTGTTTGCTATGCTTCTTCTAGACATCCCAAAACCGTTTCCCCCCTTCCAATCTTCCATCAAGAATTATATGCAGTGTACTTTTCTCTCCGGAAATTAGAAAAATATTTGTTAGGCCACCATTTCACCCTAGTTACTGACAATATATCTCTCCTTGCTGTTCGGAAAACAATTGTTCCATCCTCAAAAATTTTGAGATGGTTAAACTACATTAATACATTTGACTTTACAATCAAACATGCAAAAAGTCATCAGAACCCCATAGCTGATTATCTTAGTAGGCATCCTGCTCCTCTTACGCAAGACACGATAGACATGGACAATGAAGTTGTGCCTGATTCTGTACTTCTAACTATTGATAACAACTTGGACCTATCTCGCCTACAGGGTGAAGATAAATTCTTCTCCAAAATTATCGAGACTCTCAACAAACGAGACGAGACAGATCCTTCATTCCAACGTCTCAACAAACAATACGTTATTCAGAAAGGCATACTTTACAAAAAACTGTACCGCGTACCTAACTCTCGATTACTGCTCTGCGTACCCGACAGTCTTAAACCAGCTTTATTCGATGAGTATCATGACTCAATGACTCACATAGGTTTTACCAAGATGTATTGGATGTTGCGATACAAGTATTTCTTTCCGCGCCTAAAATCATGGCTAGCTCAGAAACTTAAATCATGTAAAGGCTGCGCCATCTTTAAACGCAATTACATGCCTAATAACCCCACAATTCAGCGTTTTCCTCAGTCAGGCCTATTTGAAACCTTTTCTTTGGACCTAGCAGGCAAGCTAATACCCAGCGATCCCGAAGGTTTCCAATACTTTTATGCAGCTACGGACCACTGTACTGGATTCACCATTACTCATCCCATAACAACTCCAAACAGCGACAACTTCATCAATTTCATCACAAACCATATCATTCTTCCATATAATACTCCTCGCACAATCTACTTAGATCTTCAGAGTTCACACCGGTCTACAGTATCGTTAAACTTCCTTAAGTCTCTTAACATAACAGTTAAGTACGGCCTACCCTATCAACATCGTTCTCTAGGCACAGTCGAACAAAGATTAGGCTCCCTGCAAACGAGTCTCAAATTTCTGTGCCAAGACAACCAGAAATTTTGGCCTCGCTTCCTTGCGCATGCCACAGCGGCTCTGAATAAATCACCCTTAACTTCCATTGGTCTATCTCCTCATTTTCTCCTCTATGGCGTTCATCCCACTTTACCATTAGACAATTTGCTACATGTTCAACAAGAAACTTTGAATACTAATGATCGCCTACTTGCACTCAAAGAAATGAGGGATCTCGTTGAATTTCGAAAACACCAAGTTTTCACTGATCTGAAGAAGCGCATTGAGAAGGTCAAAAATCCAACACAGTTCTTCCCTGACAGTTTAGTTATGGTCTTAGATACCTCAACAAAACCTAACACTTGTAAGCCATTATCCCGTCTTTATAAGGGACCCTACAAAGTGATTTCGAATGTCTCGGCTGATGAGTATCTTCTAGATATTGATGGGAAGCCAACGGTCATTGCTAAGACCCGTTTGAAACTGTACATCCCACCTACAAACCCAGACCCCGAATTTGAGTATAAGTACAAGCGCTTTCTCAGTACCTCTAAATAGGATCCGACCACACATTACTTCAAAACCCAACTACCAATTACATTTCACGTTATGTTTTGATTATCTACTTTAACGTTCCTAGTGAAACATGATCCCTTTCTGTAGTACCACACTGGCAAAACTTCCGACTTTGTCTCTCGTTATGCCATAATTGCAGATACAGGTAGGCAACACACATTACAGGCAATATTTCTCCCGCGCGGATTTTTTTTTCTTCCGGTAGTTCATTATTATTGCATATGCTTCGTCTCCTGTTTTAGGCAACCCGCTGTACATGCACTATTTCTCCCGTGCAACGACTCCTAGTTACGCTCATAACAAACTCTACGCTTTTCCTTCTCCCCATAAGCAATATACCGGCATCATTCATTATTCACGTCATTTTTCTTTCCTAGACGCGTAAGGAAAGACTTTCCATCTCATTTCCTTCTTGCGTCCTTTTTTGGGAACGGCTGGTCCGACCCCACTTGATATCACTAAGGTCGCTAGGACGAAATGCTTTCTCTCATCCCACACCCATACATTACAGTCAATATATCACAATTATGTGACATTTTTTTCTCTCTCTTCTTTCAGGTTTATTCTCTCCATCCTATTTGTATCAGCTTCAGGCACGTTCATGCCACAAGGCGTACAGTTTGTTAATGGCATTGACTATATTCCCCTTCCCCAAGCGATCCCCTATTCCCAAACCTTTCCTTTAATCTATAACATTTCAACACCTACCTTTCAGTCCATCAATTCAACCATAGAATGCAAAACTAATACTTCCCGGTTGTGTACCCATTTTCAAGATTTTCTATCCTCAATAAATTCTCTGTCTAATGACATTCAAACTTCTACATACTTGGTTAAATTTCTTTCTAACGAAACCCCTTCTTCAAGGACTCCGAGACCCCAAAGAGGTCTTTTTAACTTCATCGGATCAGCATTAAACTTTCTCACAGGAGTTGCTACTGAAGACCAAATACATTCAACTAAAATTAATTCCGAACAACTAAAGACACACGTACAAGAGCTTGAAAACCATGAATCTGTTCTCAGTTCTAAATTTTCTGATATTTCTCATCAGGTTGCAACACTTGCTGAACAAACATCTTCTTCCTTCAAAGATGTGCAAACAACGGTTTCTGCTCTCATTGCCGATGAGACACGCCTACTTGAAGCCATGCGCACGGATCACTCCTCTTTTGTTACTTTCTCTAAAATGTATTTAAAATTTGACAACGCGATCCTCCTTATGCTTCGTCAGTTACTTTACTTAATTAATTTTAACGACATCTTTGACCAATGTAAAGAAAACCGGTTATCTCCTCAAATCATACCAGTTCATCAGTTACATTCTGACTTACATGATTTTAATCTCAAATTGGTTTCAAAAAATTTACGCGTCAATCCCGTTTTGACAGCACCGATCATTTACACCCTACCCCTTACCACTTGCTATTTCTTTCCCGATCATATCATTTTACACGTAAAACTCCCTGCTATTCCCCTCCATACGCTACCACGTTTATTTAAATTAGTTCCCTATCCGGTTGCGTCAGCTCAACAAAATTGCTATTTACAGCTTCCTTCCAATTTTGTTGTCTTCATGGATAAGCAAGCTATCCCTTTTTCTCCGGCTGATCTTACATCTTGTTCCTTCTCATCTAAACATTTCTTGTGCAAAATCCCTACTATTTATAATCAAACAATAGCTTCTTGTTTACACACTTTGAAATATCAACATATATCGGGCTTACTAAAAAACGCCTGTTCTTACAGTTGCACCCTCACACAACAGTTTACCATCACCCAAGTATACGATCATCAATTTATTTTAACCCGACCACCCAACAACCTTCATTATCTTTTCCTTAATGGCACTGCCACGCCATTATACATTAATAATTCTTTAAATCTCCGTGTTACTTTACCCTGTGACACAAGCCTCCATTCAGGAACTATCGAACTCATACCCCGCTCTCATTTCTGTCTTCCGACCACAATCATTCCTGTCCATTTAGTCCTTCATCATATCCATATCATTGATTCCGATTTACTCCTCTTACCCGCCGATAGGATTCTCCCTTATAACTCCCTTCAAAATCTTCCCCTTAATTTTAGCCACCGCATAACACCAATCACAGCTACCAATTCTTCCTATAAACCGCCAACTTGGCTTTCCTGGCTTCCCACGGACGACTATCCCACCATCTCCATCTCCTTCTCTCTCATCCTGTTTTCCCTCTCTATGATGAATACCCTCTTCATCTATATTTTACATCGTCGTACACACCAGTTACCTTCAACACCTACCACAACTCAGCCACCCGAACTAATTCCCCTTAACTCACGTTAACTCTCCTTCCGCATCTCTTCCTCAAAAAAAAAGGGACAATCTAATTACTAAATCAAACAATTTTTTGGTACTTACCTCGTACCCTGTCCTCCGCCATTTTCATTCCTCGTTCAACATATCTTAACAAATCCTCTCATTATGATGATAATAAAACAAACCCACCACCACACATTCGCGGACGGTACAAATTAATTGCCATTGCTACTCGCGTCTCCATTTTTTTTTCTTAACACCCGTATACAAGCTCCTTTTGCTCACGACTGGCAACCTCATGCAGTTTCTCCCGAATCATTTGTCTTCCAGGTCAACTTACGGTACCTTGGCCAGGAATAAACTACGTCTCACTAATATATATATATATATTTTCCTTCTGTCCTACTTAATGGCAAATTCACTCTTCATTTCTATCCTTCTTCTACTATAACGGAATCTTTCGCTATCCACGACCATACTTCCGTACACAGCACACACAGTAATAGTAAACATGATCATAACAAAAAAAAATTACAAAAAATAAAATAAATAAATCAATAAATAAATAAAAATAAAATAAGGGGCTCGTCTCTTACAATTTTTTTTTCTCTCTTTTCTTTTAGCATCCTCTTCTTTCTGGTTATACCCGGTGTTGCAGCTGGCGACTTTATTCCCATATCTTTATACATTGCAATCCCCCTCATCTTTCTCTTCTTTATCATTGGTGGCTTCTTTTACATCAAGTTTTTTTTAACTCATAAATTTCGTCGCTCCTTTACCCACCCAACGCCTACCCGCCACACTTACACCGTATCTTACGCAGCTCCCGCTGCTCCGAACCCAATCTATCTTCCTCTTTTTCATACCAATAACGTCACACACCCCGGAATCTCCGTATCTCCCTAAAGATTGATCAGGTGCCTTCTTCATTACAGTTCGCCATTATACATATTTTTACGTTATCCCTTTTGTTCCTTGTACGTTACTTTTGCAATAGCATTACACTTCTTCCTAATTATCTCTTCTCCCTCTTTTCTTTCTTTTAGTCCTTTTTTTTTAAAAAAAAAACAAAAAAAAAGTTTTCACAATGGTCTTTAACAAGTAATTCAGTGCCTCCTGTCATGTAATTTCTTTTCCGCACCCGGCCTATTTTCACAAACGCACCTGGGCTACCCATCATCTTGCTACCCGTTTCCATGGATGATGCCTACCAGTCGCAGTTTTTTTTTTCTGGATGATGGACCTCACGACTTCCAGACCACAAGATGCTGTCCATTTTTGGCTCAAGGACCAAGCCTTCCAGATAGCAGACTTCCAGGAGATAGTCCTGACTCTCGACGTGCTGCACCACCACGATCAGGATTTCCCGAGTTCCAGCCTTCCCGGATACACCATTGGGATCACGCTCGACATCTACACGGACCCAGCAGTTTTAGTGATTTTTTTTTCTTTTCGTGTGTGTGTTTACTAGTGCCTCCTTCTTCTAGTGTTTTTTTTCTCTCTTTCTTTTGTGCACCAGCCCCATGGTTATAAAGGTCTTAAACAATGAAACATTTTAAGGGATTCTATGTCACTGGTTCTCATGAACAGTTGACCATTGTACTTTATTAAAAGGGGGATTATTATATTCCCAAAAAACATTAAACAATGAAAAGTTCAAAAATTATTAAACGTGCATACAATCAGTGACGTCTCCTTTATGAAGAAAAAACAATTTAGTCTATCTATAGAAAATCAAAACAGCACTTTCAAGGTGACTATTTTGGAAGAAAGTAAAAACACATATTTTCTCATTATCAAAAAATCACACAAAGTGCCTTTCTAAATTCCAAAACAGTTTTGTGGCAATATAAAAACTAGTGTTTTAAGCAAAAGATCATTCTACCTACGTCCGACAATTGTGAGTTAGGTGTATCGAATTCACGTCGCGCAGGAACTGAGAACACGGAAAATTCCAAGATGTGGCTACCAGGACTGGCATCCATTACAGGACGTTTGTGAGTATGCTTTGTGTTATCGAACATTACATGACTTAATTTGAGTGAAGGAAGGACCACAAAACATTAAAGGACACACACGAGAGAACCAAGGACTTCCCCTTGGTGCTTTTCTTTCCACTATATTACTTTGTTATATATTTTTATCCTGTATATATCATTCGTTTTTATATCAATATCTTCTTAGGTGATGGTTCTAATAAATATTACAAAATGGAAGACATTTTCCTTCTAATTGCCCTTTTAATATAACTAGTAGCATAGCGTGACAATTTACGAGCATCTTTAAGCTCTTGAAGCTTTCAGACAACATATTAATATTCACGTGAGTCCACAGTTTGCCTCACGACGCTAGGTGGACGAAAATTGAGAAGCATCGGCCTGGTATCGAATCCAGAACCACGCAGACGGGAGTCCAACGTTCTAATCACTAGATTATATATATATATATATATATATATATATATATATATATATATATATATATATATATGTAAAATATGGGGAGCACCAATAACTGCCAGTACATTTCAATTAAATTTGAGTTTTTTTTTAATGCCTTTAGGCATCTGTGATGTGAATCAGGAATTCCTTTGAAAATACTGTCTGCTCCCGATGAATTCGTTTCCTTCAACCTAACATTTTTATGTATTCACTCAATTTTTAAATACGCATCATTAAGTATGAAAAATCTTCTTTCTTTTCTTGCGGTCCGCATTATTGTAGACCATACTTGCCAACCATACGATAATTTATCGTGGTATACGATACTTTAAGCCTTAATGCTTGATTCAATAGTGCTCTTAGAATACGATAATGTGCAGTCGCCCCTTGTCGGTCTGAGAGCTCAGATGATGTGTTAATAATTGACGTGTTTGGGGATGTCAGATCCGACAAGTTGCGCCCAGGATTTTGTAAATATAGAACTTAACAAAACATGAGGTACGGGATCTAACCTGGGTTGCATTTAAATGAAATCCAACACGTACAAAAGAAACAGACTGTGATGTTAAAAGGGGGTGAAAAGGGGCAAGAAGGGAGTAACTTTCGGGATAGGTTAATCTACTCGCACTTACTTGCAGGTCTGATCGTTGTCCTCTCCACGATTCCTCCAATGGGCCGACGTCCGTCCATCCCTCTGTTTGGCTGGCTGGTCGTTCCAGTAACCAAGGTTAAGAGTTGGCGAAACCCGGACTAAGTAACCAACTTCACGAAGTCCGCAACTTTAGATAAACTTAAAACTTCTTCTTAAAAAGCAATACATCGTCGTTGAATCAAAGGTGCTCTCTAAGACAGAGCAAGGCTATTAATCGTAAATTTCAAATGAAGCTAGCAGTCTACATTCTAACTCGTCTCTCGCTCCATGTCGACTGTCCCTTCCGATAGTCTCTCAATCCATTTTGTCTGGAGTTCTTTCCGGGTTCATATCCTCGGTTATTCACTCTGATTTGCGTTTCGATGGAAAAAGTGCATGCTAGTAGATTAACCAAGGTAAGGTGATGATAGGAATGCGGACGGGGAAGCAATCTGTTATTTTATTAATTGAAAAATTACAACGTAAGAAATGAATGACAGACAGCAAAGGCAAATGAACTTAGAAAAACAAGTCGATAGGTGATTTAATTTGAAACGAATGATGATGCTTTTGACTGAGATGTTCTTTTAAAATAAAATGTCCCATTGTTCAAAATAAGAAACTTTTCCATATGTCCAAATACACATATCTTCACATCCCCCCCCCTGAAATCAAAGTCCCGAATGAAAACATTTCGGAGACAAACAAAAAAAATCACTTTTTAGAATTTCTGTTTAAAAAAAAAAAACTTAAGCATCTTTGTAGTTTCATTCAATGTTCATGATAAAAACACAGCAGTAAATATAGTCTGGAAAGAATCATATGATAAGAAATGATGAGTACAGCAGAAATGTTCACACACTAACACAGTTGACAGCAGAACAGTCAATGCCAAATGACGTAAGCACAGCAACGTCGATGTTGTAAACACAGCATCACTAAGCATAAAATGTAGAACTGGAAATCACAGGTACAATGTCCTTACACATCACATAACTGGAAAGTTCATTCAGTACAAGTAGATTATAGGAGTAGGGTAGACAGGTATGTAATAGTAACATCACAAGATTTAGGGGATACAGTCAATGACTGTCCAAAACACGTAATATATGAGAATAGGGACAATAATTGGATAAAATGATGGAATGAATAAAAATCGACGAAAAATCAGGGGGGAAAAAGCAAAAGTAATAACTAAACCATAATCCATACGTATATATCTATATATATATAGTAAATAAAAACTCCAATTCCAATAAAATTGTAACTCTATAATCAAAATAATCATTACGCGGTAGAAGAAAAATTAATCTAGCTACCCATAGAAAGAACAGATAAAACAACACAAAAGAATGTTGATTTCAGGTTTTAGAAAAACGAATTGTGGAGAATTTAGTTCCACAATGACCGACGTGTTGGCAGAGTTATAGCCCTCTGCACTGGCTATTAAAAACCTCAAAAGAAATCAACATGACAGACTATCACCAAACATATTCCTAAATCCCTAACTAATTATGCGCTAAAAGAAAAGAAACTTCTTTCTTCTTATATGAAAGTAAAAGTACGTATACCCACAGGAAAATGTGGAATCAAGTCAAATCTTCAAATATACAAAAGTATATATCAAATAAGTACAAATCTTCGTCATACATAAATCCCAAGTCATCTTCATGATGAAATACGCAAGTTTACTATATACACTGCAGACGATGAAAAATTGATCATTCCAAAAGATCACTAAAATCACACAAGAGGTTATAACAGTGTATATTCCTTTGAAAAGAATACATTGACTGAGTATATTCCCAATAACTAATAACAAATCGTAGGATCGAGCCAAAAATCCAGGGAAAGAAAAACTGCATTCTTCTTTACATCCACATTTATATCATAAAATGCATCTTGAAAAATGCAAAAAACGTAAGAATTCCTTCTTCATCACTATCATAACATAGATAGCAAACACATATCAATTCATAGTTGCGTCTATCTCCCTAGTTTTCTTCTGCTAAACATAATGTATCAATAAGATGTTGATTTGGCGCCTAGATACTAATTTATTCAGTTCATAAGCTGTTGATAAGATGACCAAGAAAAAGAACGTGTTCTACAAAGTTAACCAACAGTTCTAAGTAACTGAAAAAACAATGATGTCTATATGAGTACTCCTTTTTCTCCTTATCTTCGTTGTAATTGTTATTGCCGGCAAGACTTAGAAATACAAACAAACCAAAACAAATTCCATAATGACATGGCCAGTGTCAAAACAAAATTCGTCACCAACTTCACAGATGTTCCTAATCCATCAAATCTTCCTTTGAGAACCGTCTTTTTTTCCTTCTTTTTTTTAAAAAAAAAAACTTCATTGCAGAGAAACAGCTTCCACTTCTTTTCCTTCTTCCAAGGGAAAATACACAGGTAAAAGACGCTGATAGAGATCCCAATTCTCCTTGTCGAAAATACACAATACAATACGGTCTACGTTGTCCACATGATCCTCTAAAAATTTTCGTGTACTCAACAATGCAATTCTCGCAGCAGGTTCCTTAGGGAAATGAAATGCACCAGCAGCGATGCAAGGAAAAGCCACAGTTGAAAACTGATTTTTCAACACAAAATCAAAACAATTGTTATAACAATTCTCCAGAGTCTTCTTGTTCGCATCTCTGGGACCACACGTCAATAATACATGATCAGCGGGGAGATTATAGCCTGGAGCAATCTTCACTTGTCCTGGTTTTAAAGAACGTATTTTCTCACAATCTTTACGAAATTCTTCTCCTGCAGCTTCTTGGATACTTCTATCTGCTCCTCCTAATGGAATAAGTAATTCATTCGTAGGGTTAACAACGGCGTCAGCTTTAATCATAGCGATATCTCCTCGAAAAACACTGATTTTCTTGTTGATTGCAGAATTGGCACCAAACTTCGGTTTCAAACTGGAACAATTCTTCCCTATTTCAGCCCAAGTGGGTAATTGGTTGGCAATCACAACTTCACGAAGATTCACAGATGGAATATCTTCTTCTTTTTCTATCATGTTTACCGCAGGGTTAAAAATAATTTCATAGTGTTCTTCTTTTTCTTTCTCTCTCTTATTTCTTCCTTCCTGTTCTTCGGCACAGCAGGCATTCGCAGTAGCATCCTCGACATCGTCTTGTATATCCAAGTCAACATCATCTTCTTCTTCCTCTCCCTCGTTTTCCTTCTCCTGTCTCTCGTAGTACTTCTTCAATCTTTGTACTGCAATCGAATCAACCTTGAATCTTCCTCGTGCAGTCTTGAACTTAACAAAATAGGAATTTGGGTGGTCAATATCTTGAATTATTCCTGGACCAAAATAACGTCCACTGAAAGCTCTGGTGGATCCTTTCTTCATGGTGCTGTCCAAAATCCATACCTTGTCTCCGACTTTGAAATTGGGTTTCGAATGACGTTTGTCATAAAATTTCGTTGCCGTCTTATGTCTCTGGAACCATTTATCATGGGCTTTGTCTCGTATTTCTCCAAGTTGCTGTAAACGTTCAGCATTGTCCTGAAATTGACAAGGGGTGTCCAAAATTGCTTCGTGTAGCATTCTACATCTAAATCCATGCAAAAGTTCAAAGGGGCTGTATCCAGATGATAAGTTAACAGTTAAATTGTGGGCTAACACAATAGATGGCAGCAGTTCGACCCATTTTCCTTGATCTTTATTACACAACGCAGATTTCAGTCTCTGTTCAATGTTTCGGATAGCTATCTCAGCAGTCCCGTTAGCGTAATGAGCTTGAACATTTACAAATCGAATCTTAGCTCCAATCATTGCACACAACTCCTTGAATAGGTTACTTGTAAAACATGGACCTTTGTCTGTGACTAATTCTTTGAAAATACCGTATTTCAAAATTACATTTTCATAAAGAAAACTACTTACAGAAGACGCTGTTATATCTGCTAATGAACCACAGATAGTATACCGAGTAGCTGCATCGACTACGACAATCAAATACTTATGTCTCAAAATATTACTCGAGGAGTACACCCCTCCAATGTCTACGAAAATGCGATAGAAGGGCGGCACTTGAGGATACGTTTGCAATGTACCATAAGCAGAACCAGGTTTATTTTTGCTGGACTGGCAAATTAAACATTCTTTGCATTTCTGATAGATATATTGTTTCATATTAGGGAAATACACAGATTTCACTAAAAGATCATATGTTTTGGAAAAACCTCCGTGACTTGAACCAATGGCAGAAGTATGAGCCGCATCAAAAACTTTATAGCGTAATGAAACAGGTACAGCAACTAAAAATTTCATACCACTAGATGTTTTTTGTTTTCTATACAAGATTCCTTCTTTAACCGTGAAATAAAATGCCTGTCTTTCAATTTTGGGATTTTTCTTTTCCTTGTTTTCTAACCAATCAAAAATATCCTTATAAAACGGGTCCTTCATTTGTTCATCTCTGAGAGAAGGCTCGTCACTTAGCATATTGTTACACTCTGTAACAGTGGAAGAAAATACTCGAGGGTCTTCCTCATTTTGTTGCTCATCAGAAATGTCCCTGGGGGCACGAGAAAAACGTGAAAGTGCATCGGCTTCTATGTTAGATACCCCAGATATGTGTGTCACAGTAAAGTTATACTGTTCAATAAAACTAAGCCACCTAGCAAATTTGCCTACATTTTTCGTCTGCTTCAAAAACAAAAGACTCTTACAATCGGTTTTCAAAAAAAAGTGACGTCCTAGTAAAAAATAACGAAAGGATCTAAAGGCATATATGATACTCAAAAGTTCAAGTTCATAAGGGTGTCTAGACTTCTCGCTTTTATTTAAGCTACGGCTACAATAAGCAATGGGTGCTAACTCTGGGTCATCTGGAGAGGATATAGGTTGTTTGAGCACGGCAGCCAGACCGCGAGTTGATGCATCACAGAACAAGTATACAGGGTGTTTCGGATTATAATGCATCAAATATGGCGATTTTATGATAAGATCTTTAATTTTCTCAAAAGCATCTTGTTGTTTTTGTGTCCACTTAAACGGTACATCCTTTCTGAGAAGTGAATTCAAAGGCTCCACAATTTCAGAAAAATTAGGTAAGAATCGTCTTACAAAGCTAGCTAATCCTAGAAAACTTTTCACATGTTTTTTCGTCTTCGGACGTTCATAATTACTAATGGAGTCAGTTATTTTCTTGGAAATTCGCAAGCCATCGTACGAAATATCGTGTCCCAAAACTGTTAATGAAAAATAAGCCAATTTCGTTTTTTCTGGTGCAAGTTTAAGACCACGTTCTCTAATTCGTTGAAATAACTTCTTGGTGAGGTTGATAACATCCTCAAAAGTATTCCCACCCCAGAAAAAATCATCAAGGTACCCGAAAATTTGTTCAGATTCTAATCCTTCCAATGTCATTTTCACTAATCTGTTTAAACCAGCGGAACTAATGATAAGGCCCTGAGGAAGTGCTGTAAAACAAAAAGAACCCGCTCCTGGGATTGAAAAGGCAGTGACGTGTTGGTATTCTTCCGCGATTTTCACTTGAAAAAAACCACTGAGCAAGTCCGAGCAGCACAGGTAGCGACACTTACTAAGACGCGAAAGAATGTCCTCTATCGAAGGTACAGGAAAACTGTCTGGTGCAATGTGTAAATTGATCGCTCTACAATCCAAACAAAATCTATAAGATCCAGACTTCTTTTTCACGAGAAGAATAGGCGAGTTATAACTCGAGATGCACCTCCTAATAACCTTTTGTTTAAGCAAAGTATCTATCTGTTTTTTAACTTCTTCTCTTAAGTGGAAGGGGATAGGAAACTGATTTGTGTGAACTGGGACGTTATCTAGCATTTTAATTTCATGTACGTAGCCCTTGGCCACTCCAAAATCATCCTCTGACCAAGAAAAACAATCCTTATACTCCTCTATAACAGAATAAAACATTTGCTTCTGATCGTCCGAAAGTTGAGGGTTAATGTCCACACGCTTGACATCAAAACCAGCAGGAAAGTTATCGTTGTCTTGTTTACTGGCTAAACCATGATTTTGAACACTATCTGTATCATTTGGGTAATGTGCACCCGGCCTAATATCAATAGCTTCACCTAAATGAAGATTTTTCTCTAAACACAACTTTTTGTTGGTTGGGTTGACTACTCTAATGACAGGATTAACAGGATCCACTCTAGATTCATTAACAAAAATTTCGGCTTTAGAACAGATTTTCTCATTGGGTTGCAAAACATTTTTAAGTCCCACTAAATCATTAATTTTTCTAACAGGTACTGAAACACTGGAATTTGGTGGCAAAGTAACAGATTTCGCCGTTATGAAATACGCTTGCATAAGGTTCGCTGTTTGTTCAGAAACTGTGCCTATAGCATGACTTTCAGGTAAAGCGTGATCAGTAGGCTTCCCAAACCTAACTATGTGAACTACGTGAATATCCTGGTTAATAGTGACATGTTGAGGAAGTAACCAATCATTTCCCAACAAAACAGAAGATGCAAATTTGTCAACAACTCTAAAAGTATGCGTAAATGAATAGCCGTCAATTTTGAACTTCAGCACAGCTAACGTGTTAGTTTCAAGTCCTTTACCCGAGATGCCACGGATGATAGTACGTCTTTTAACAAGTCTAGTGTTCGGAGGAAGGAGCTCTCTAGTACAAATTGAAATTTGACTCCCAGAATCCAACAACGCTTTATACTCTTTGTTGCCAATACTAATTTTGATACAAGGCAGAATCCTATCCCTAACAATAGGCGTAGTAATCGTGTGGGTCTTAAAAACAGGTCTTTCACTATTCCCTGAACTATTTCCACTATGTAAAACATTACAATTATTACTTCTCCTGACTTGCGCCATGTTGCACTCTAATGCTTTGGCCGGACAGTGTATTTTATTATTCGCGGGAGACGTACTATGATTCTGTTTGCACTTGTTCTGTTCGTTCTTAACCATAACAGAGGTATTCGTCGCAGAGCCCATTCTATCATGCATATTATTATTATTCTCGGCACTTTTACATTCAGAGGAACAAAAAGAAAAAAAGAGAGTTACATTTCTGTTGATGAGACGGAATAGAATCTACAGACTGTTGATCACCGCATTCTTTCCCAGCGGATGAGATATGATAATGCAAACGTGCAAGCATTTCTTTTTTTTTCCCGTTGTTCTTCGAGAGGAAATGAAACATGAGAATTATCGCGCAATGAAACATCAGCTATCTTAGCGATAAATTCCGGTGTACTAAACTGCAAGATTTGTTCTTTCGAATTAGATTTAATGAGCGTCTTGTAATTTACTATTAACTCAGCTGACTGTTCTTGTAATAAAAACTCACATAGCGCATCAACAGATGGAAACGATTTGTTGCATGTAAGCTTAAAATACTGAGGCAATAACCCTTCAATAAGGAAATTAATTTGTTGTTGAATAGGCATGGCTTTATCAAAACTAAGTATGAGATCTAGCTTCTCATAAATATATGTCATAATAGGTTCTCCTTCTTTTTGATCTCTAGAACGAATAGTGTTTTCCGTCACCTGCTTAACCACAAAACCACCAAATAATGTGATCATTCGTCTCTTTATGTCTACATACGACAAGTTCACAAATTCGTCTGTCCTAGTTAAAGCTAGAAACCACGCTAAGGCTCCGTCCCTTAACAGATATGGAAGCAAATGACGCTTCTTTACTGCATTGAACTCATAAATGACGCAGTAAGATTCGAAATACTCAAAAAAACGAATGACGTCTTCCCCATACTTGCCGTGAAAAAATGTGGGGCGCACAATAGAATCTAGAGACGTAAGACGAGCTTGTGCCAGAATGCTAGTATTCACCATTTTCTCTAAATATATCTAAATAATGTAACTAAAAAGCCCATAAAACAAAATAACACAACAAATTGAGAGGGTGGAGGGAGGGTGGTAAACCAAATAGAATTTCATCAAATTCTAACGGTGGGCGGCAAACAAATTAATGCAAAGTGAATCGAGGGTCGCAGACATGTGTGCATTCACACAAGTTAAAACCACATCTCCGCCATTTGCAGTCGCCCCTTGTCGGTCTGAGAGCTCAGATGATGTGTTAATAATTGACGTGTTTGGGGATGTCAGATCCGACAAGTTGCGCCCAGGATTTTGTAAATATAGAACTTAACAAAACATGAGGTACGGGATCTAACCTGGGTTGCATTTAAATGAAATCCAACACGTACAAAAGAAACAGACTGTGATGTTAAAAGGGGGTGAAAAGGGGCAAGAAGGGAGTAACTTTCGGGATAGGTTAATCTACTCGCACTTACTTGCAGGTCTGATCGTTGTCCTCTCCACGATTCCTCCAATGGGCCGACGTCCGTCCATCCCTCTGTTTGGCTGGCTGGTCGTTCCAGTAACCAAGGTTAAGAGTTGGCGAAACCCGGACTAAGTAACCAACTTCACGAAGTCCGCAACTTTAGATAAACTTAAAACTTCTTCTTAAAAAGCAATACATCGTCGTTGAATCAAAGGTGCTCTCTAAGACAGAGCAAGGCTATTAATCGTAAATTTCAAATGAAGCTAGCAGTCTACATTCTAACTCGTCTCTCGCTCCATGTCGACTGTCCCTTCTGATAGTCTCTCAATCCATTTTGTCTGGAGTTCTTTCCGGGTTCATATCCTCGGTTATTCACTCTGATTTGCGTTTCGATGGAAAAAGTGCATGCTCGTAGATTAACCAAGGTAAGGTGATGATAGGAATGCGGACGGGGAAGCAATCTGTTATTTTATTAATTGAAAAATTACAACGTAAGAAATGAATGACAGACAGCAAAGGCAAATGAACTTAGAAAAACAAGTCGATAGGTGATTTAATTTGAAACGAATGATGATGCTTTTGACTGAGATGTTCTTTTAAAATAAAATGTCCCATTGTTCAAAATAAGAAACTTTTCCATATGTCCAAATACACATATCTTCACAATAATGTGGTAATTTTAGATCGCAAACTATTTTTTTTCTTTCCATTTTTGAATGTGCAAATAAATTATCACGTGCATAACGAATATACGATTTCTTTTTGT
Source organism: Thermobia domestica (assembly GCF_964235325.1). Taxonomy (NCBI): domain Eukaryota; kingdom Metazoa; phylum Arthropoda; class Insecta; order Zygentoma; family Lepismatidae; genus Thermobia; species Thermobia domestica. The sequence continues at coordinate 242,123,870 of NC_137456.1, read as the reverse complement.
AATATACAGTAATTTTAAAAACGAAAATCGATAATTTTGTTCTCTAAGGCTTACACGTGTGTTGATGACTGGTCCACTTGAGATATTGAGTTTGACATGCCTGGACTACTTATTGATATTCTTGCTTGCCCATCACAATCAAAGGTATCTACTTTCTGAACACATGAGTTCACATGGACATGAGTTCGGAAATCACGCTCAATAGATCTCACGCTCAGTGAGCTCATATCATAATGTGTGCGTCATGTTGGACTACTGATTTGAGCGTTTGGTTGAGCAAGCGTGATATCGAAATGGTGAGAGCGTGGAGTTGAGTGAACGTGGTGTTGGTAGGGGTAAAAGTGCAGAAGAACGCGGGGGGGACGTGGTCCCCCCACTTCCGGGAAATATATGTGGCGTCCCCCGCTTTCTAAAAAAATTACAATGGAGAAAGATAGGCACGGGGGACGGTGTGACGTCAAGCGTCCCCCTACCTTTCCAGATCCACTTTTACCCCTGGGTGTTGTAATGATGATGTCAGTATACCACATCAAAAAGATATCTGAAAATACTAAATCAAAAAAACACACCACGAAAATGAAGAATATAGTTTATAAGGAAATTTTGCAAGTTGATTTTTGAAAGTGGTATTTTTTTTTAGTTTATAAAATTTTACTTTTTACCATTTAATTTATAGTCATTTTGTACATATGTATCGCGACGCCTAGCGACTAGGCGTGGCAGGTATTTTATGAATGAATATACAGTATTATACCTACTTGGTGAATTGTTTACAAAGATGTATTGAAATGACTATCCGTAGTTTATTTATACTAGTTTCGCTGATACAGTAAGATAGATAATATACAGTAATAGAAAATATACCTGATTCATCCATTTATGTTTCTTTGCAGTGCTCGTGACAATCATACTCATTTGCCTGACAATGCTGCCACTTTTAATGGTGATAATGGGTAAGTGGATAATCATCACGATTATTTAATATATCAGGTAGTCTATAAAGTATTGAGCCTTTTGCGCACGAGATGGTGTTAGTGTCCCAAATCTCAGCATATGTGAGTCGCAGCGGATCAATCCTAATGTACTTTGATACATAACAGTTGAAGCTAGTACATATGCAAAAACTATTGGAATTCTCGTAATCAGCATAAAGTATTGGCCCGTGAACATGAATGAACTTCCACAGAACTGTAGTATATTTTACAATTTTAGTTTGATGAGGGCGCAAACGCTGCTAAAGCCAGTGAAGAAATTTATGCTATTTAAGGAGATGTTATCAAAAGCAACGGCCGAAAGGTGATCCAGTCCCTTTCGTCCTAGATATTTGATTTCCCTCGCAGAGAGTAACCAATCACAGCAAAAATGATATTCTGCCAAAGTTGAACAAGATTGGCATGTAAGCAGTCATGAGATCGCCAATGACCTAAAGATCCATCACCAAGTAGTTTTAATATATTTGAAGAAAGATGACTACAAAACCGAGGTCGACGTTTTGTTGCCACATGATCTGACTCAAAAACATTTACTCAACAGAATTTCTTTCAGCGAATCCGTATTGGAACATAAAGAACTCGAGCCATTTCTGAAGCGGTTGATCACAAATGATGAAAAATGGGTAACCTATAGCAACAATATGCGACAAAGTTCGTGGTCGAAGTCAGGAGATGTTACACAATCTGTGGCAAACCCCATGCCGACGTCCAGAAGGGTTATGCTGTGAGTTTGATGGGATTAGAATGGCATCGTACATCATGAGCTGCTGTCCCTGGGAAGAACGCTAGACCCAGACCTGTGCTGTCAAAAATTAGCGCGAGTGTACATACCAATTCAAAAGGAACGACCAAAATTGGTCAACAGAAAGGGTGTCGTATACCACACTGGCGACTCCAAACCGCCAGTGTGCTATACGAAATGTTAGAAATTGAAAGAACGAACTTGGCTGGGAGGTTTTTATGCATCCACCGTATAACTGTCAGACTATCATTTGTTTCTGTTTGTGTAGAACTCCCTGAATAGTGTGAAGTTAGTTTCAAACGAAAACTGTGAAAATCACGTGTTGCAATTCTTTTGACTAGAATCCACAGAAGTCTTTTAGCCAAGATTATGATGTTGCCAGATAAATGACAGAAAGTCAGCGAACAAAATGGCTAGTATATGGTTTGATAATGTTATTTTTAAATAATAATAATTATTATTATTTTCTCAACTTTGACCGTCAAAGGCTCAATACATTTTAAACAACCTGATAGAGTTGATAAGATAATAAGGTAACTATATTGTTTCCACTTTGAGTTTCTCTAATATATCGGATGTTGGTAAATAAAGCATCAAACTTCAGAGAGTGACTCCTACTATCATTCTTTTTCCAAGTCTACCTCCAATCAGGCTTTCTTCCAGAAAAAAAAAATTTTCGGGGAGAAGCAAACACAAATTATGAGGGGGTTGCACTTACTTGATAAACGATGTACTCTGCAGAAGAATGACATGTATTCACAATTTAATTTAATCCCACTCCCGGATGGGACAGAGACAGTTACACGATGCGCAGGAGTACGATTTCGGTTATTTTTGAGTCCTTCCTCGTATAGATAGACATAGTTGCATGCGTGAGTTGCATAATTTGAAAATCTAGAAGCTATGTACCGGTACTTAAACATCATTCATAGTATTTTTTAAAAAGAAAATGTAAAAATGTTATTCCTTCAAAGTGCCGTGCATTGCAATAATAATGATTACAACAATAATTATAATAATAGGGTAGCATACCTAGGTATAATAGGATTTTATAGAGCTTAGGATGAACTTAAGATTTAATTTCAAATCAAACACATGCCAGCGATGAACATTGCCTGTGCATTCTTTTTTTTAAAAGTTAACATGCACCACGCGTTCTTTCTGACATGTCATTATACAATCCATGACATCATTAATTCGAGTAAGAATATTAAAAAAAAAAAAAAAAAAAAAAAAAAAAACTAATTTTTCGTAGATAACGAGACAAATTGCTATGAATGCTAAAAACAGAGCCCATATCTTCTTTTTAAGTATCGATTTCCTCCTCTGTTCTCCCTTTTTTCCTTCTTTCGACTGTTTTAAAACAACATTATTTACTAGGTCTGCGTAGGAGGTACACGTCAATCTCTTTGACTTACGTTTGCTCACGTCAGTTTTACAATATGTATAAAGATGAAAACTACTTTTGCACGGTATTTTATATTGATTCTCTTTTTCCCTTTTGTTACTGCAAATAGTAAGTTTCATTTTCCTGTATTGATTGCAGTTTTATCAAGGTTACTGCATCTTATAATTTATTTATAAATTGCAAATAATAAAATCTTTTCTCAACCGGATCTTGTTGGGGAAACATTGAAGGATTTCTTATTTTTCTGTTTAGTGCTAGTTGTTTTATAGGCTGACTAGCAATTGCTCTCCTGTGTTACTGTCAGCAATATTTTGCGTTCTTTCTTCAGCATTTTTCGTATAGAATTCGTCTGAACTCACAAATCTCGCACAAAATTCGAACGTCTCGAATGCTCATCTCACAATCAGGGAAGTATTCCCCCCTTCTTCCATTCTAGGTCAAACATCTAAAAGCACTTAAACACGTGATTATTTTTTTTTAATGAGAAGTCCAAATACCAAACTTCATATTTCCAACCTTAAGAGATTCCGAGATGTGGACATTTTATATCAATTGCGATCTCCACTCCAGAGGTTGCGTGGATCAATGAAAACTTGACCCATGACCCACTGAACACCATCCACCGTGACCTACGATCCACCACAACACACTACTCACTATGGTCCACTCTGACCCAATCTGACTCACTCCGACTATCACTTACCATGACCCCCACTGACCCACCACCCACCAAAACCCATCGTCATCTACTCTGACCTATGATTCACGCCCTCCTCTGCCCTGACTACAGAATTTACATTTCTAATAAAACAACGCTGTGTAAGGGCCTATCCGGTTGCAACGATGTGAACAGACTTTGGGGGGAGATGGTTGAAATTCAGCTTGAATGTAGAAGAGACTACTGTATGTAGATTCTATATTCGAAAAGCAAATTGTCCTAAAATAGATGGAACACGGTGAAGAAAAAAAAGCACGAAATATTAATATCAATTGAAAATATCAATGAAAAACAAATAATTCTTCCACTTATCTCAAAAACCAAGGGGAGATGGCTGACATTCAGTTTAAGAGTAAAAGAGACTACGTAGATGCTATATTTTAAAAGCAAATTGTTCTAAAAATGAATAGAATACAGTCAAAAAGCACGAAACATAACATTAATGTCAATAGAAAATAAATAACAAACAAATAATTCGTCCATTTATTTCAAAAACCAAAACAGCAAGATGGCTGGAATTCAGCTTAAATATAAAAGGGACTATGTAAATGCTATGCTCCGAAAGCAAATTTTCCTAAAATGGATGGAATATAGTCAAAAAGCATGAAACATTAAGTCAATGGAAAATCAATGAAAAACAAACAATTCCTCCACTTTTCTCAATAATCAAAAGAGGGAAATGGCTGAAAATCAGCTTAGACCAGCGTTTCCCAACCGGTGTGCCGCGGCACACTGGTGTGCCGTGAATGGGCCGCTGGTGTGCCGCGAGGAATCGAAACAAAATTATTAATTTTATAGCAATCGAATTGCAAAACGTGGAGGAAAATGTATATTTGTATTTCACATTACTATGAACCTCTACTATGTATCTACAATTTTAAGTTTCATAGCGGTTACTGTTCTGTACATTTCTAATGCTGAAAAAAGTATTTGTTATCATTGTTATGACCATTTTTGCTTCTTTATTGTTGCAGACTATTTCGTAACTTGAAAATTTAAAATATCATTCAATCCTTTCGACAAATTACCAACATTTGTGTTTTAAAAGTAAAAGAGATTTGTTTGTTCGTTCGTTATTTAGTGATCTTACTTCTTTGTAAAAGGTTGGATACAGTTTTTTAAAAAGAAAGCGTATTTAAAAACAGACAAAAAAACCCTGAGTCCAATATTTCATTGCAATTGTTTTCTATTTTAAAATTAGAATGAAAAATAAGCATAATGATTTACCACGGGGAAAACCCAGTGATAGAGCTTTCTTCTCTGTGACAAGGAAATCAATAATCACAGAAAAAATACCACTGTGTGTTATATTTACAAATAATATCTATAAGTGTGCCGCGAGAATCCAAGTAACACCCGTAGTGTGCCGCAAGTTGAAAAGGGTTGGGAAACGCTGGCTTAGACAGAACAGACTATGTAGATACTACATTCAAAAAAAGCAATTGTCCTACGATTTAACGGAACATAGTAAAAAAAAAATAACATTATTGTCGATGGAAAATCAATTAAAACAAATAATTCTTACACTTTTTCTCAAATAACTAAAAAGGCAGATGGCTGAAAATCAACTTATGTATAGAACAGACTTCGTAGATTCTACATCCAAAACAGAAATTGTTCTAACATGGGTGAAGCATAGTTTTAAAAAAATCACGAAACATTAATAGTAAAGTCGATGAAAAATCCGTGAAAATAATGGTCATCCACGTCCACATATCTCAAAAACAGACATATAATAATAATGAGATGGCTAATTGAAAGATTATTGCAAAGACATAATGAAGAGTTTAAAAACAATGTATAGCACGTAAGGGAAATGTGGATAGAACATTGTCAAACGTCAAGTTATTTCACTATGTCATGCTTGAAATAGGCTATATCACACCTTGATTGGGAATTTCCAGACTCGATTTAGCACGCAACGTGACTTTTGACCTGATCACGTGACACAGTCTGGTGCTTATCACTAATCGGAGTTTGGATTTCTAAGGCCAGTCACTCAATCACCGCTCTATTACAATGCCTGTGGATCTGGCCTTTACGATATAAAATGGTAAAGTATTTGTCATGGGCCAGATTACGATGAATTTCAATTTAATTATCATATACAGTTCCTTGTTGAAAAAAAAATATTCAGTAGTCAGCTCCTTTAAAAACGCAAAAGATGTGTCTCGAAAGCTAAGTAGTAAGTCCTATTCCTATTGTTAGGGGTATACAATTAGATATCAATATCCAAAAGTGCCTGAAATTCTTTTTTCACTTAGACATACTAATCCCATATAAGTAAATACAAACAAATGCAAAAGGAGCAAAACTAGAAGCCTTGAAAGCAAAATGTAAACAAATTCACCAGTGTTTTAGAGGATGCTGTCTACAATGCACTGAGCAAAGTGAGTCGGTGCGTCAGAGTGATTCATGGTGGGTAGTGGGCAAGGTGACCAGAACTTTTACTTTCAAAAACGGGAAGCATACGAATCGGCGACGGGGGGCTTCCACATTGCATTTTGGGACTCAGCAGTGTTTTCAATTTACAAAATACACAAGTAAGAATGATAACACAGCCTTTCTAACTTAAGTACTACCCAAAAATACTTTTAACTACTTCAACACTCAGATTTCTCACTCAATTCCCACTTGAACCACAGAACACTCAATTCTCATTTGAATGTTCAGAAGTTCTAGGTACGGCTGAACCTTCCCAATGAGTGTTGGTACGGAAGAGTGTAGAATTAGCATTGACCATTTATATTTTGAATAATAATTATGGGACACCTGGGTCATGTTTGCTTAAAAACGGGACATTTAGGCGTCCCGTTTGAGAATCAGAAAAAAAAGGGACAACGGTTGAAAATAAGGGACTGTCCCGGCTAAAACAGGACGTCTGGTCACCTTGGTAGTGGGTCGCAGTTAATGACATCCTGTTTACCTACGACCCACTGACCCACGAACCACTGACCTACTCCATCTCTGCCCACCCCTCTTTCTTCCAATGGGAGGTCCGGGTTCGATTCTCGGCGGGAGCTCATGTGGTTTGGATTCCACGTTAATCAGTAGGTCCATGTCTCATATAGCCTCGCTGCTGAAAAGGGACGTTAAACTCAAAATCAACTCATCTTATTATAATAATTGTAATCCCGTTCCTACTTCCCTGTTCACCCCATTTTCTTCCCTTCTAGCTCAAATATCGAAAAAGGTTTGTATTATTTTAAATGAAATTCAAATACCAAAATTTATGTATGGACTTCTATTATCAGGGGCAGATTAAGGGTGGAGCCAATGGAGCCCAGGCTCAGGGGCCCCCAAAATTCTCTCTGTTTAATACTAAAATATAGCAATCAACTTATTATATTAACATTATAGGCTTCAATATGCTAATTTTTTTCCCATGCTATTTTTTTCCCGCTCGCGGTATCGCTAGAGTTAAGTCTTCTTCCACCAGCGTCTTCATGATACTTATTTTGTGAAGGACTGAGCTATTTTAGGCCTCTTCCAAAAAAACAGCTTTGACAATTCCTTTGAAATATCTCTGCCATTTCTTAAAGCAAATCTAGGCGGTTTTCCAAATCTCCTTAACAACAAAACATTCTTATTCAAATCAATTTAGGCTCCCTGAGGTACTAAAAAGTTATTCCCTAACAACATGTCTTGGGAAAAATAACACGCGGAAAACATTATGAAATGTTCTCCCATTAATTTTGAAACGTACAATTGTTTTAACAAAAGAGACACTGACCAAAGCTTAAAACTTTTTATTTTAAATTATAATTTGTAACTGTTTCGGATATCTAGCATATCCTTCTTCAGACACGATCGAAATTAATGAAAATACAGACATATATATAAATGTTGTTATAACAGAGTTTAAATTCTTTAACCGTCATATATATAGTCATTGTTATAAAAAAATTTTAAATTCTTTTAATAGTCATATATAGAGTCGTTGTTGTACTTTTTTTATTTTTATTTATTTATTTTTCTTATTTATCGAGGCCTTCAGCCAATCCTGTAAGTCTTCGTGTTCACTTTCCAATTAATCACTTCCTTCATTTTTGGTTCTTATAAGGGCCTTTTATTTTTATTTTTTATTTTTATTTTTATTTTTTTTTTCTCTATGTTATTCAAACTTCCTTGCCATGATTCATTAATTGGTAAGCCCCCTGTCCAGTTCATCAGTTTATCTTGTTATTGTTATCTTGTTTATCAAAAGAGAATTCTAAGTAATTTCTTTTGATATTGAATTTCTGTCGATATTCAATGTCTTAACCTTAGGTGAAACTAAATCCTCTCTAATTATTGATATCTGCGAAGTAGAATATAATACAGCATCGGCATTCTTATCTTCAATCAATAATGGCATTAAGATCGTATTATTTCGTGTAGTAATGGACGATTTTACATGACCCTTATTTTCTAATACAGTGTTATCTGTAAATGTACTTCCCAGACATTATGCGTTTAAAGACTATTTACTCAACAAACGTGCATCTTCTATGTGAAAACTATGACCACAAAAAGAGCAAATGGGATGTGTTTGTACCTAATTCTGAAACTGTTGATAATTTTTTCAATACATAGCTATTTGAAACTGATAGTTATGAAAATTTCCTCTAGGATAAAATTGATTTCTCGTCTGACCTCGAAATTTCTAAAATTACCACGAAATCGATCTCTAAAACTCCCTCTTTGATTGTGATTCTGATTTAGTCTATTTTGTCTGTAAAAATTATTCCTTTTTCCTTGAAAATTCTGTTTGTTATTATTCGTAACATAGGGCCCACTTGAAATAGTCGGCACTAGGGCCCCAAAAGCCTTAATCCGCCCTACCTATTACAATAATTGTAGTCCCACCCCTTCTTCTCATACCCTTTTCATCTTTTCTAAATCAATTAAAAAAAAAAAACTGAAATACACATCTAATTATTTTAAATGATTAACGGAGGTAGAACAACATCTCTTACTGTATAGCAGTGGAGTATTTACGATTTTGTTTCGGGGGGGGGGGCTTTGCTAACTTTCGGGGGGCGCTTTGCCTAAAAATGTGAAAATTTAGCAAGATATTTCATATACTTTACTATAGTAAGTAAGATTTCGGGGGATTAAGCTCTGAAGCCCCCCCTCTAAATACGCCACTGCTGTATAGTATCATCAAAGCGTTCATTTTGAAGTTTGCCATGTTGGATTCAGCTTTACAATTAATGAGATGTGGATTATTTGACATGGTTTTGTGTAGCTTTTCACAGCACACACACTCTGGCGTTGTTTCTAATTTATCTCTAATCATTTAAGCCTGTTTATCACCTTACAATTGTCTTTACAAAGTTACAAACGACCTTTGTCTTATATTTTGTAAATGCATTCAAAACTTGAGGTCACTTCGGTTATTTTAATATTATTAAAATAAACCAAATTTTCTCATGGGTTACTTTGGTCTGATATGGAACCATTTTAGGAAGTGAGACCCAAGAAAACTTGGAAGAAACAAAAGAACAAGAACTCTAATATATGTATGTATGTATAAGTATATAAACTGTTATGTTCATTATTAAATAGAAGAGGTTTTTTATAAAAAGTATTACAATTACTTCGGATAGGGTTATAATACTCATATATTGTGCCAAAGGATATTTAACTTAATATAAATACTGTTACAAACTTCAAAAACAATAAATCTCTACATCAAAAACTTTATGTTAATACATTTTTAAAGTAAGAGGTCAACAGTAGTACGGAGTTGTGATTTATTCTAAATTCCATTTAACACGCTAGAACAGTAATCAGTGGAAACCAAACATATTTAGTTTCAGTTTTACAATAAAATTAAGATTTCACATAAAGATATATTGTTACGACATAGTTAAAAGGACCATGAAATGAATAGGCTAAGTAGATTTTATTTTCCTTTTTAACCTCTATTTTACTATCAAATTGTGTTTTTGTATAAATGCTGACCCAAAACCAGTAAATAAAAAAAAAAAAAAAAAAGAGAGAGACTTCATCGATAAAATGTGCAATATTCATGTAATGGGTATTTGACATTACATTACGAAAACGTTTATGGAAAGAAATTACAGAATTCAAGAGGCTTACAAAAGATCTGCTCGCTATTTCTCTTTGAAGTTCAACGATGTTAATAAATACAACTCATACATATTTATGATACAAGAAACTAGGACACGGGATGGGACATTGAAGTCTTGACTGCTCAGTTTACCCTTCAGAATACTATATTTGTTTATTTTTTTTCTTTTCTAAAATGTAAAACCTGGAGTAACATAGCATTACTCCATCTTACCTACACATTATATTAGAATCACGCTAGTGCGAACTATAAGATAATAATATTAGTATGTACGTACGTTACTTCACACGATAATTTTTGGGGAGCGCGGTGGCTCAGTGGTAGAGCGTTCACCTCTGGTGCTTGGGGTCCCGGGTTCGATCCCAGCCTCCGCCAAGTGAACTTTGTGGTGGACAAACACCGTGCTCGTGGGTTTTCTAGGGGTTCTCCCGTTTCCTCCCACTTTCTTCATTTCACTCATCTCTCATAATCACCGTCTCCTTTAGCCTAACTGGCATAACCATGGGACGTAAAACTCAAAGATTTCATTTCACGATAATTTTTGAACGAAAGCGATTTTTTAAAAACATTTTTTCTACAATAGGCAGTAAGAGCGATTGTCTTGGCTGAGTTTGTTAATGAAGTCCATTCGTTAACAATGTTCATAGCTTACAGTGAATATAACGTTGGCTATCCATACCCCATACATGAAAATACAGTAGGTTTTGTTAGTATTTTTAAGGATAAGAGTTCTCTAGATATTATAAATTTTTATTGAGCTAAAAATGTTTCTGAGATCAAAGTTTTTTTTTGTTAAACCTTAAAAATATGGGGTATGAGAGGATATATAAAGCCTAGAGTATTGTTGTTGTTTGGAATCAGTTGAACCAAACCCTAGGGTATTGTTGTTGTTTGACACCAGTTGAACTAAAACATAGAATATCGTTGTTGTTTGATACCAGTTGAACCAAAGCCTAGGGTATTGTTATTGTTTGACATTAGTTTAACCAAAAACTAGAATATTATTGTTGTTTGACATCAGTTTAACCAAAGTCTAGAGTATTGTTGTTGTTCGACATCAGTTTAACCAAAGCATAAAGTATTGTTGTTGTTTGACATCAGTTTAACCAAGACACAGAGTATTCTTATTATTTGACACCAGTTGAACTAAAACATAGAATATTGTTGTTGTTTGATACCAGTTGAACCAAAGCCTAGGGTATTGTTGTTGTTTGACATTAGTTTAACCAAAAACTAGAATATTGTTGTTGTTTGACATCAGTTTAACCAAAGTCTAGAGTATTGTTGTTGTTTGACATCAGTTTAACCAAAGTCTAGAGTATTGTTGTTGTTTGACATCAGTTAAACCAAAGCATAGAGTATTGTTGTTGTTTGATATCAGTTTAACGAAAACCTAGAATATTGTTGCTGTTTGGCATCAGTTCAACCAAAGTCTAGAGTATTGTTGTTTGGCATCAGCTAAACCTTAAATATAAGATTGTTTGTTAAACCTTAAAAGGAAATATTGGTGAGAATAAACTTCACACACTCGAGGTATCAGAGGTTATTTACAATACTGTCCACTTCAACTACCAGCATAGATTCATTCATAAATGTAAGTTTCGAATCATTTCCTTTCCGGCCTTTGCCAGAGTTTATATATTCCTTCTGCCTCCTAATGCTTTGCACCAGGCACGTAGCCAGGATTTCGTAAGGGGGAAGGGGGTCCGTGATATGAAATCCTGTAGTCATCACACCAGGGGCTCGATCATTCAGAACTATTTTACTGGCAACATATATTGGTTCGTTTAGCCAGAATTTCGTAATGGCGGAGGGGGGGGGGTTTGACATGAAATACTGTGGTTGTCACCCCAGGAGCTCTAACAATCTAAACTATTTTCCTGGCAACATATACGTTTCTTCCATTGTTCATTCAAATATAACAATTTTCCTTTCATTATGACCTCAACTATTATAAAAAGTACATATTCAATAATGTCTTGTAAAATATTTTACATCTGCATTCCTTTCTCTATTGAATCAAATATTAACAGAATCTCTTTCTACGTAACTTTTTTGTTTTCATTGTCTGTCCCAAATGACAGGTTAAAGGAGCAGTAGAAAACTGTTTCTGAAATAACATGTTTGATACTGCAGAGAAGCGATGACGAAAAATTATGATAAAAAATATCCACATTATTACAGAACGGCACTGTGCTTTCGAAAGCTTGAAATTTTCCTGACTAGTAGCAGACATTCTGAGAATTATGTAACTTTTCTATAAATTTCAAATTCCCTCACTTTTCCAGAATTCCCGCTTATTCGCCACCGTGTATTGGAAGTAATACAAATCTCCTCATAAGAAAGAGTAACCGAAAGCTTGCTGTAGTTTTTTTTCTTTCTTAAATTTTTACGCTGATTCTTCTTTTGTCATTCCTTCTTGTTTTATCCTTCCTTCCTTTTTCATATCTGATCTCGAAGGGGGGAAGGTCTGGACCTCCGGGACTCCCCCTTGGCTACGTGCCTGTTTGCACCAAACATTTGCAAGTTGCAATTGGATAATTTAAACAATTAATTGATTTATCGAAGTTTATCATCCCTTTTCGACACCAAGACAGAACCTACTGTTTAAAGTGGGGTCCGAACCAACGTGTTGGGTTTATGACTGATATAAGAAACTTGCGGTACAGCATTGTTTTTTTTTTTCTGTTTGTATTTTTACAACACTTAATTAATTAATGAAAGGTGGCCACCTTAATTAATGAAAGGTGGCATAATAAAAGTGTCCCATGTAGGATGTCGAAGTTGAATCGAATACAATTCTTTGCTTAGAAGTTCTGAGACTATTGTCTGTTGTCACTCCCATTAACGTAGTTTTAATTGGTTTTTCACGTTAATTTTGGTTCTCAATTATGAAACAGTTTATTATTGAGTAGCGTGTTCTTATAGTAAAGGCACTTTATCTGAGGTCGGCAAGTTTATGTGATAGCACACCCTGTAATATCTTCTTATAAGGCTGTAATATCTTCTCAACAAACCACGCATTCTTTTAGTATTGAAGGCTGAAGTCATACGTGCCATTGAAGACATCGGAACATATATCTGCCAAAGGATTATCAATGAAATCTTTGAGTTTTACGTGCCACGGTTATGCCGGCTAGACTGAAGAAGACAGTGATGATGAGAGATGAATGAGATGGTGAAATGAAGAAAGTGGGAGGAAATGGGAGAACCCTAGGAAATCCAAGCACAAGGTGTTTGTCCACCACAAAGTTCACTTGGCGCGAGCTGGAATTGAACCAGGGACCCCATGCACCAAAGGTGAACGCTCTACCACTGAGCTACCGCAGCCCGAGGACTATCAATAATCTTGTGGAGCGTTTAAATGAGGAGGTGGGCATATACCTGAGAATGAGTTTTGTACGTAAATCGAAGCTGTTATTAATTACGGATATGTAAAATAAAACCGTTTTATGAAGCTTTAACATCCATCTTAAAAAAAAAAAATCAAATTCGAGGTCCGCTATTTGGAACAGCCTATATAACCTCGGGAGCTTCAACCGAGCTTGATGAAATTCTGCTAGTGTTACTGTTTAACATCATACAGTTATATAATTAAAGTCTAATGTTTTTAATTTTGAACAAACCCAGGAGGGATTTGCCGTGGAGACTAAAGGAAAAAAAATCTAAGATACTTGGGAAGAAACCAGGACAGGTGTTTAGCCTTGGCTTAAAAAATATCGACACTATCGAGTACTAAAATATTTCGTTCCAAAATAATTGTGTGATTGAAATTGATTATGGTTTTCACTCGGTAATCGAATTTAAGGATCACTTCGTAAGCTCACGAAAGAGGGGTTATACTCAGTTTGAAAGGTTAAACTTACAAGAAAGCACGCAAACAATAGTTGTTTATTGGAGTAGGTAAGGAATCCATAAAATAGCAAGCAAGTATAATGATTGGCCTTTAGCTGAAATGCAAGAACCACTTCCCCCTTCCGAAAACCCATTAACCATAAAATTATCTTGCTTTTAAACATCAGCCCACGAAAATATTTATCACAAAAAAATCTTGAAACGTTTACTAATCAAGAAGTTCATTGTGATAACCCATCTCTTACGTTTAGGTATGAAATCTCTCCGTTATTATTATTATTATATTTCATAATTGCATTATGTTCTATTGCTGTAATTGGCCTTGTGGGGGGAAAAAATAAGTAGCTCGTACATGCAACTTTTTAAATGAACACTGATGTCAGCCAGATTCTGGCAGCCTTGACTCTACAAGAGATTTCGTGTCTCACTTTATTTAAATCACATCCGTGTTGCATGTTAACAGCTTATATGTTTGTTACATGTACAGTACTTAAGTGTACATATACTGTATATAGAACATGTGGGGCTTGTCTGTCTGTCAGCTGACATACAGCAAGTACATTACCAGTGCTTGAGAAACGTATACTACAATGAATGAATAATAATTTCATTACTTTGACGATAACGAAACCAAGAAGAACACAACTTACCGATGATTTGAAAAATAAAAGAAAACATTGGGAGTTGAAAAAGGAAACGAAAGATCGACAAACGTGGAAGAAACATTTCCAGATCCGAACCTAGAAAGAAAAAAAAATCATTAGTCCCAGGACCTGCAACAGGCAGTATACTTAATAATAATAATAATAATAATAATAATAATAATAATAATAATAATAATAATAATAATAATAATAATAATAATAATAATAATAATAATAATAATATGCAATGTTCAGCAAATCTATTGAGCGACTGTCGCGCCAAGGAGAGTTGATCCGCAAATGGAGTTACACAGGGATAATTACAGACACTGGATTTAGTAATTTTAACTAGCCTTAGAAGTTCGCGTAATAAATCAGTTACATATTATGAAGAATTAAATTTTATATACTGTAAACTCAAAGTGTCAGCTGCTGAGCATTAAACCTGCAATTCTTCATTTAAAAAATAAGAAAACATTCAACTCCTTATAACAAGCATTCCAAAGGTCACGCAGTTTATTATTATTATTATTATTATTATTATTATTATTATTATTATTATTATTATTATTATTATTATTATTGCAGCGAGAATTTTACCACTGCATGATTTACAGGATCGTCTCTACCATATGTATAACACGTGCATTTGCACGGGGCAGCAAAATCTGTGATAACTATATTAGGCCTATTCAAAGTAAATATTTTTTGTTGGAAACAGATTTCTTGCTAATGAAACTTAAATTTACTAAGCTGACCTATTTGAATACTACATTTATAAATAATGTTTAATTCGCATTAGTTTAATGTCATATGGACAGTGCTAAAGCAAATGGTTAAACAAATCCCAGCATAAAGTGCTCGATGGCTGTGAAATATAAGAACTCAGTCCTTAAACAGTAGCAAACACCTGTTCTATTTAGTTAGTTATCATAATTTTGATGTAAAAACTAGTCTTATCTTTGTCAAAAACAAGTTCCTTATCATTGAAGGTGCAAACCATTTTTTTTTTATTTAACAAATGTACAAGGAAAATCAAGAAATAAAGATAAAAGAGCTAATTGCACTGGAATTGCAAACTGATATATTGAGATTGAAGCTCGATATTGAATTCTATCAGTGACGAAGCGTAATCCTACACGTAGGGTAGGCCCAACAAACTAATAACACAAATAACATTTAATGTATCATAAAATGCTAAAAATAATAGTCAGAAATCTATTTTCCTTATTGAGTTAAACAAACAAACAAACAAAAACTACCAAATCTATTTATTTTAAAGAACTTTCTTAGCTGTATTTCTAACGCTGTTTAGAGTTGAATTTATGTAGCCCTACATGTATTTTATAGTAGTTTTTGTTGTTGTTTAATTTAACAAGAAAGAATGAATATATAAGGAAAGAAGACGGAAAGTAGTCTATTATTAATTATTATTATTATTATGATTATTATTATCATTATTATTATTCGACAATAGTACATCAGGAAAACACGCAATATATATTAATGGAATATTCCTCCACTCCATTTAGCTCCACTACAAATATTTTGAAGTGTACCGTAAAACGGGGCTACTTTGACAGATGAGCAATTCGTGCTTCCTGTGAGAATTGTTGCATATACTTTCATAGATAAAGGCTGATATGGTGTCCACGGTGCGAATTGCCGGAGGGGATGAGGGATTTCTCCCATTGTATTTCTACCCCCTCTCAATATCCTTCCTGTCCCCCAATATATAATATAAGGACTTCTAGATCCGCCACTGTTTATTCCCCCCAAAAATGAATAATCTAATTCGCACTCTGACGATATAGAGAGTGGATTCAGTGTGTCCTGTGCAAAAAATGGGTGTATGGGTTTTGTAATGGTGGATCAAAAAATCCTCAATATGCTTGTTACGACTGTGATGTTGACGACTAAGGTTTTTCTTTCCATTGTTATATGTAAAGATAACATACCGGTACATATGTAATTATGTTAAAAGTAAAGTAAAGTAAAAAAAAATAAAGTAGAGTAAAAATAAAGTAACAATGTAAGGTAAAGCACCGTGTATGTTCAAAGTAAAAGATGTTAAAAGTAAAGCTTTAGAAAAACTTGTATAGTGGTGTATAATGATGTATGTACCACAACAAAATAAAGATTTCGTGCTTATCAAGTATACAGCATACCGTACTTTACACATGACCAAAACAGTGTTTTATACACTTTACATACATTCCATGTCAAAATAACTCCATACGTTGAGTAACTTTGACCTTATGCAGAAAATACATAAGATGTCAAAGTAGCCCCACCCTCGGGGCTACTTTGACCGGTATTTCTTAATTTCTTCCCGCCAAAACTTATTTGTAGAGACTTAGGTTAAGTAGTGGATGTGATAGCCTAGATACCTATTGTTATGATGAGAATAGTATCATTCATTGGTTGCAGAAAGTGTCCCGTGTACACATCTAAACTAGTCCAAAACCTGTCAAAGTAGCCCCATTTTACGGTAGTTCATACTTTCTTCTGTCTGAGACTTGCAGTGCGGATGAGGGGAATTTCCTCCTCAGTTGCTGTTTTCATTTCCTGCATACTTGAGAATGGAGGGAGAGAAAAAGAAAGTACATTCTTACAGTTAGCTGTCAAATTTCTTGGATAAGTCTTTCTTATTTGCAACTCTCACTTTAAGATAAGTACAGTACTGCATTTAATTAATGCATCACGTGATAATGACTTCACTAGAAATGTTAATGCTCAGAAGGAACTTTATTTGAATCAACGCAAGATATTTAATATTGTATTCTATGGAGTGGCGTATTTAAGGGGGTGGCTTCCGGGCTTAAGCACTCAACAATATTTTATTGCAACTTTTTAGTTGTTTTATATATATTACAGAATTTTCACATTTCCAGGAATGTCCCTCCCGAAACAAGCAAAGCCCCCCGAAACAAAATTGTAAATACCCCAATGATTCTATGAAATGGAAAACTCAACTAGAATTACATACAAATATAATTATTTTATCATGTACGGTAGCGTTTGGTAAATTTATACGTATGTTTAATGTATCAGATTTATATTCTACAATATGTTATGGACCAGGCCCCATGTAGGGGGAAAAACAGCTAGTCTGAATAACTCCTGAGAGTATATATCTAAATTAAGCAAGTTATCACCAACAGAAATACATAATTCTACACAGAGACTTCTTACTTTGTATTATTTATAACATATTAGCATTGAAAGATGTCTTCAATGCTAAAACTAAACTCCCAGAGGCAAGCCTTCGCATCTTCCCAACAATGCGTGCAATCTCCAGCGATAATAGCTTCGCTCTCTGAGCAATACACTCCGTAAGCCTGTGTAGCGAACTGGTGAGGCTCAGACGGAAGGACACCCCAAGTGCTTCCAACCCATTTTGTTACAAAAAAAAAAAAAAAAAAAAAAAACGAAATGTTGAAGTATTGATTTTATTTTATAAGAAACCCAAAGATAAACAAAATATACGGTAGAAAATAGGGTAGGCCCGGCCTCAGAGCCTCATAGTACTCTTCGCCACTGAATTCTATGAAAAGGATTACCATCTTTCCTCTACAGGTGTGTTTATCTTTCACCAACATAATATATTGTTATTATA
This sequence comes from Thermobia domestica, assembly GCF_964235325.1. Classification (NCBI taxonomy): domain Eukaryota; kingdom Metazoa; phylum Arthropoda; class Insecta; order Zygentoma; family Lepismatidae; genus Thermobia; species Thermobia domestica. The sequence continues at coordinate 242,105,813 of NC_137456.1, read as the reverse complement.
TATATATATATATATATATATATATATATATATATATATATATATATATATATATATAACACAAATGGATTGTATTTGTAGTGTTTAGGTCTTTGTGAGTGCGAGGTCCTTTTCCCTCCCCTTCGTTGTTCATGGTGGGCTAACATACTTAAAAACGTGGCTTTTAAGATTTGATCTTTCTGGAGAAAAGGTGGCGATAAATAATGCCATTGCACGGGGCGGCAAATTGACTAGGGCCGATCCTGATGATTTGTTATAATATATTTTTTATGGTTTGCAAGTTAATAGCTTATTTCAAAAGTAGAATATATGAATTTCAAAACCAGCAACAGGAGAGAGAGGTTTCTCACACGACAAAGTCGCGGATTGTTTATAAAGTGGATCGTACTTTATAAAGTTTATAGTGAACAGTATTGTATGCGTGAGTTTTCTCAGGATTTTGCCTTACCTCGCCCGCACTTTTCCTTGCACTAAATATTTATATATAATTCCATTTTATTTAGCACGTCTCTTTTAGCCTAACGATGATGACTGAAAAACAATAAATCTACAACTTTTCTTTCAATAAATGGTAAATAGACTAGTAATACTATTTTCGCAGTTGGCAATAGTGAAAGTAATAGGTACTGCTTCTTACTTCCGCTATGAACTAAGAGTGCTAAAAATAAGCCTCCCGTTAACTATCTGTGTGCAAAGACAGATTTGTAACTTGTAGTCCTATAGTTGGTTATTTTGTTTCTTCCATTTTCCTTAATACACTATTTTTTTTTTTTTTTTTTTTTTTTTTTTTTACGTACTTAGTACACTGATTAGCTTGAATAAAAGTTTTACTGTTGTTAACATTGTTTTTCTTGTGAAAGTTTCATGGTCGCGACAGTTTCAATGGAGAATGTGCACACGCACAAGTTATCTTGAGTCAATAGATAAAATCAGAAAGAGAGAGAAAGGCAGCGAGAGTGAACAGGGCAGTGTATGGTCTCGAAATACATTTTTAATAATACGACCATTTCGAGCTTCTTTTTTTTAATTTTTATTTTTATTTATCTTGATTGCCTTGCGCTGTCACCTTTATTAATGGTAATCAATTGTGGTTCGCTATATCACCAGCATCTCCAGGGAAGTGTTTATTTTGGAAATATTTATATATACATAAACGAAACGATTATTTTTTTATGCGCATGTTTCGTTTGTTGTAATCAGCAATCTATAAAATGTAAATAACGACGAGTTTTAATTCAACACGTTTATGTTCTCTAATAAAATCTTTCGAAGTAAAGAAGTTACATAAATATTCTTTGTCAAGTTCTTAGCGTAAAGAAGTTGTATGCTAAAGGGAAAGCTGCAAACTAGGTTATGCTGAAGTCATTTGTACAGTACAGTTTTGTTCGGAAAAAGTTTTGGCCACATAGGAAATCCTAAAACTTTGAATCTAAGTTCAATATTTAAATTAATCAAAGAAAATTCACATTAATTGATTTAATTCAAACTATAGGAGATATGAGTGCAGGAACTTTCCAAAAAGAGAGTTTTTTTTTTTTTTTTTTTTTTTTCAAATTCTGTATAACATAACGAGCAACTTTAATGGTACTGTACAGTACATACAGGCAAACAACCTGTTTTCTCACATCCTTTTTAGCTTGTGAAGTCCGTGGTATTGTTTCGTCGGCTGTTTCCAGCTTTTTTTTTTTTTTTTTTTTTTTTTAATCGACTACGGACAAGGTTAGCAGAGTTCTAAGGGTGGGAATGGAATAAATTCTTAAGACACTGAATGTTAATGTTAAAATCCAACTTTTCGCTATATGTTGCCGTTTTAGCTTTATAGTGATTCAAGACTGAAGTCGGAAATACAGTAGTTAATCTCATAATTTCTATTTCAATAGGGGGATAGGGACAAAGAGAATAAGGTCTGAACCTTTTTTTTTTTTTTTTTTTTGAGGGAAAGGGTTCACTGAATTTAGTGGCGTAAGCAACGGGGTTACCGGTATTTAAACCTCTCTTGGAAAAGTTCTTATGAAAAAAAACAAGAGTGTTTGTCATATTAAGATCAGGGGTGGACGCCGTTACCCACTTTCAAAAATTCATCTATGGCGTCCCCCACTTCCTAAAAAATTGCAATAGGCAAAAACAGACACGGGAGACGGCGTGACGTCATGCATCCTCCTACCTTTTCAGATCTATTTGTACCCCTGATTAAGATATATATACACAAAAACTCTGAAATAATATAAGGCCAATGTTCAGTTGAAGGGAGCCAGTCTCTCTCTTTTTTAAAAGTATTACGATTTCGCTAATTTCTGTTAATATTAGGTTAGGCTATGGCTAACTACTTGCATTATTGTATTCATATTCCGTTATGAGCGTTTTCGGTAAGTCTCTACCTACAGTATTTCTCTTTTCTCATTTCTACAAAATATACTTCTCTTCCATTCTTAAATGAGACACAAATCAATTATGCTTCCCTTACTCCAAATCATTTCTCCTGTAAATCTTCTATTTTTTTTTCTTTTTTACCTACCTTTGGCTCTCTTTATCTAAACAAGCTCCCAAACTTGGGAGTTTGAAGCCAATTTGATGAAATTCTACGTACGCTACTGGCTGAATTTCTCTATCTATAGACCTATAATTTCTCTCTGTTGGTTAAACCGCTTTTGCTTTATTGGTATCAATTATTGAACTCGGAAGTAGTAGATATTTCAATTGGTTTCAAAGGGGATACTGAATGAATGAAAGAAAAAGTGTCGCTAATACTTTACCATTTTTTACTCTGTGAGGAGTGATGTTGAACCCGGAAATGATAAGTTTTTAGGAGAGTGTTTTTGAGACTGTTTTAGCTCTACTAGTTATTTGAAGGACGAATAGAGTTGTTTTAGAACTGTCTTCCTATACTTATGTATACCATCTTGAGGGAAATCATATTACTACAATCTAATGAACGAAAGCTTACCAATACACTATTTCTCGTATAGAAGTTTCTGAAGCTGTTTGAACTTTCATCCCTTAAACTTTTATGGATGTGACTGCTTTCAAGAGCCGCAACTACACAGCATAGTTCGGAAGTTCAAAAAAATGTCAGTAAGACGCACAAATGACATTTTTCGATAAGTCAAACTATTATACATTAATCGCATTACGTCAGAGTATATAAGTAACTGAAGCAACTGACAGTGAGTATATAAGCAACTGAAGCAAAACAAGCGCTGGTTTATCGATGGCAAATATGTAATCAACGTTACAAAGAAAGCTTCGCAGCCTCAAACAAAATGCAGAATAAAAAGAAGCTAATGTACGTATATAAACACAATGGTCGCTGATGGTTAATATTGGTCAATAAGGCTCTATTTTGTGTCATATGCTGACGAATTTCTTCCCATTTTTGTTTCTGTCCTTATTCTGATTTTGTTTACTTTTTTCCTTTCGTCGACATCTTATCTTTTTGATATCTCTTTTCCTTATCTACAGACTTCGAACTGTTAGGTATAAACATCGGAATATAATTCATAATATACATATCATAGACTGGATTCTGACTCCCCCCAGTTTTTACCTTTAGATCCGCCACTGACTATGATCACGAACTTCTTTAGATAACAGATAATGAACTATGTTACTCATGTATATGATTTTGTGTGTCAATGCAGTATGTGGTAGGCCTACTTACTTAAATGTTTTCCATGGTATGGCTTATATGCCAGTATACACATGTCGCTTGTTGGTTTGCGATATTGAATTACGCAAAGAATATGCTATTTTAAAGGTAAAATCTACTGCATATTAATTATTATTTTTTATGTACAATAATTTCATGGAAAATTTTTAAGTTTTACGTTTCACGTTTATGCTGGCTAGGCTAAAGGGGACGGTGATGATGAGAAACGAATGAAATGGTGGAATGCAGAAAGTGGAAAGAAATGGGAGAACCCCGAGAAAACCCACAAAGTGTTTGTCTATCACAAAGCTCACTTGGCGCGTACTCGGATCGAGCCAAGGACCCCATGCACCAGAGGTGAACGCTCTATCACTGATCCACCGCAGCCCAATAATTTCATGGGTCCTGCAGAAGTGCCGTACTTAACTCTTCAATGGATATTATGGCTAGGTTGGATGTTGACATATTGCATAACAGAAAAATTGCAACTGAAAGTATATCTAAAGTTCAAAAAAATAAATAAATAAATAAATAAATAAATAAAAATAAAAATAAAAAAATAAAAATAAAAAATAAATAAATAAAAAAATTAATAATAAATAAAAGGCAGCGCTCACTATAAACGTTCAAAATACAGAAATAACAGTTTTAATTATTTTTTCGCTGAAAAACCTGGAAACCCCCGGTCCCGGGAAAGAGAGGCCTCTGATCATAGTTTGTTTCGATTTGATTATTTTTACACGATCAATAAAATATAAAATTTCACTTATTGCCGAACACTTCATTAAGAAAGTTTGGTTGACATTCAATAAATTTCCTTAAATTTTCAACCTTTTCGGAAACTTCAGGTAATTTTGGCACATGCTGTTTCTTTATTTCATCTTCTATTTCGTATGTTCCTTCTGTATCATCATCATGACATGGTTTATGCTTTTGTACCACTCCTCTCTACGGCTGCCTCTGGATAACTGAAAAACAATCGAAACTAAGTTATTCTGTTTGCAACCTGTATAACATTAAAAATTCTTGTTCTGCATTACTTTGAATTATTAGAACAGGAGCTTTAAAATTTCGGTTTACTCACGAGTTTTACTATTGTAGAAGTATCATAATAATCACGTTTGCATTCACATCACAAATCTAAGAATAATGTTATGTTATTATCATCATATAGATTGGTTGATTGAAAGTCCCTTTCAGCATCGAGGTTTTATGAGACGTGAAGTTGCAGCTTAACATGTGACCCCAAACCATATGAGCCAGTATTTGAAACGAAACTGAATCTCTCGCACAGAAAAAAATATAAAATACAAAATATATCAGATTGTGATACTTCATAGATTGATAAAAGAATTATGAAGCACTCATTATTAAAATTAATAAAGGAAAATTCAAAACTATTAGATCTTCAAAGACTCTTTTTTTTAAAATCATTATATATTTTAAAGCTTTCATTGTTTCTCTTTCGCTCCCCATACTGTTTCTATATAGTTCACAGACCTCAGGTCCCCGCTTTCAACTGATCTCGTTACTTTTTTATTCTATTATGTTTTATTAATTATTTTCGTTTACCCTTATCTCTAACATCTTTCCAACTATTATTTCTACAAATTTACCTCGAGTTGCAGCCCTCCAGACGCCCCTAATTGTCACAGGGACATAAACAATAGCTCGTTGGAAGCTTATGGGACATAGATTTCAGAGAGATAACTTCTGTGGCCCGCTGCATAAGACAAACAACAGTGTTGCCAGAGTCCCACAAAGTTAAAATTGTTTTTTCAAATATTTTTTTTTTTGTTGTTGTTGTTCTTCTTCTTCTATTACATGTTGAGCATGGGGCACAAAAGTTACCTAGTTTGAGCATGGGGCACAAAAGTTACCTAGTTTGAATCTTTTTTCCATAAGTTTTCAACGAGGTATAGTTCATGTCCCTGTGACAAATAGGGCGTCGCTAGGGCTGCAGACAACGTGAAGGTAGACGGCAAATATACAAGGGATGTAGAAAGTGGTAAGAGCTTCCGAATTCTTTTTATCTCCCTTGCTAATGCACCTACGCCCTTCATTGTTTTCATATGACTGTTCCCAATGTCTGGTGTATGAGAGAGATTGTTTTCCTGCGTACGACAAATAACAGTGTTGCCAGCGTTCCTCAAAGTTTAAATATATGGCTTTCTTTTATAAGAAAATATACACGGTAGAAATGTGCAAATTCATACCCCCATTTACCCCTCGTAAGCCCAATGACAAAATACAGGGTATCACTAGTTAGTATATTCATTTATTTATATTGATATTAATGTTTGTGCTTGTAGCTCCTTTGGGATAAGTTTAAAGATAATTTGTGTTTGGTATTATAGATAACATTTTTTGAAATGTATCTTTAGTTGTAAAACCACTATCATATTGTTAATAAATGTAACTGAAATAAAAGTATAATATTAGCTTTACAACAACTTTATTTGCACTTTCCTTCATTTGTTGAACATTTGTGTTCCTGATGTTAATCCAACCAATTTTCAATGACAAATAACGCCCACATCTTCACATGTTGTGTTGTTTAATAACACTTCTTCATTTCACAAACGAACTGTTCTTGATTTTCAAAATTTCCACTTCTTTAACTAAACATGAATCACTTGAGGCCAAACGTACCGTAACTGTTGCGTTAAAGTTTGCATTTTTTAAAAACAAATAAATCTAATATAGTTCATAGGTTTGCTCCTCTATGAACTGTCCCTGTGGCAGTTAGGGGCGTCTCGAGGGCTGCCAACGTGACGACAGTTCATTGAAAAATATGTACAGAGTGAACATCGGAGGTACGAAGTTCCGAATTTTTCTCTCTCTTGTTATTGTCTACACCCTTCATTTTTTAATATGATTGTTTCCAATGTATGGCGTACATGTGGGATTATTTTTTCCTGCGTACGACAAACATAGTGTGCCAGCGTCCCACAAATTTTACAAAAATTTGGTTTTCTTCCAAATTTTTAATTTCCTTCTTCTTCTTCTTCTTTTACGTGTTTGGCACGAGGTGCACAAAAGTTACTTCGTCGGAATTTGTATTTCATAAGCTTTCCAACGAGGTATAGTTCATGTTTCTGTGACAATTAGGAGTGCTACTAGGACCGCGAACGTGAAGGTCTACGATTTTCTGCGCCCCACCCCTTTTCCCCCTTCTTTCAAGTTGTCGACCACGCTGGAAGGCGACGACATCGGTTTTCATTATCACTATAATGCCTATAACCATAATCAGAAATAAACCTGTTAGGCTTTCCATGCATGCTCAACCCCCCTCAGATTCTGGACTATAGATAAGATCATTAGTTGGAGAAAATATTCAAAACATCCATGGTAGCTTACCCCTTTTAGCAGTGAAACCCCTGTTTGGAATTTGGAAATAGCTCCTAATGTGTGCTGACCAGCAAGCAGCAGAATGGAAAAACGGACACTTTCTATTGCCTTATTTTCTCTCTTTTTAACATTACAACATGAATCTGATCGTCATTTGTTGTTGATTTTTTTGCATTTCCCAGAAAAAAAAAAATACTTCAACATGTGTCAAAAACAAAAGACACTTACAGCTCAATAAATACATTTGAATACCAAATATTTTGCGAAGTTATAAAAACAATAAACGGTACCACCTTTCTGAAAAATCTACTTTCATTGGACAAGTTTTTCCTTTTTCTACCTTGGGTTTATTGACCTCCTGAAACATATAATAGTGAAAAATGTTATGCAAGGGTTTCAACGAAATGAAGATCATATAGGTGTCTAAGATACAGAGGTGAATTTAATATTAAAAGTAAAGGAATAACATTGCTTCAATGCAGCCAACTTTCACATTAGACAATTAGTCAACCTACAGAATAGTAAGTAATACAAGTCTTAAAAAGAAGTTCCATAAGAATGAGGCCAAATTAAGCAGGTGGTAAAATTGAAGAGGTGGCCAAGTTAACACATTTCACTGTAGTTTCGTTTCCTTTCTCCCCATATTTCGTCGATGAGATGTTTGAGCTTGAAAGCTAAATGTTTTATACATTGTGACCTAACCACATGAAATCTCGACTAAAAAAAGAAACAAATAATATTAATAATGCTTCATCGACATTAAAACAATCTTTTATGCCTGAAATAAATTTGTTTATTTCAATTGTGCTTGGTGTATGGCACTATATTCTAGTGGAATGGATACGAAATTAACAAATATTCAGTGTTGAAACATGATAAGCAACGTTGCAAAACTTCGGGTAAGCTAAAATTGTGAACATTTATTTTCAGAATGAGGCACACTGTCTACCATTTGTATATCTTCCAAAGAAAAAAAAATGGAATCTATTCTTGATCAAGTAAGAGACGCACATTTTTTATTTTTATTACTATTATTATTATTTTAAAAGTACATCATTTACTTCCTCAAGAACAAATTCCATTTTAATAAAATTCTACTGGCTTCCATAGCTGAAACATTTCGATGCTTAAGTTCGCACTAGCTTAAGGAGACGAACAATATACGCTTGTCTTTGCTACAAATTTGTCTAAAAGTACGAAGTTTTTGAAAACAAGAGAGATTGGTCCTTTTTCTTCAACAGTGTAACAATCACAACACAAAGACCCATAAGACTTTTGTATGTATCACATAAAACTTTTTTTTTTTTTTTGTTTTTGTTTATGGTTATCACTTTTTGAAATAAACTTTCCCAATCCTAGTAATTAAAGCTGCACAAGCATTTAAAGAAAAGGCAAGTTATAAATGCTTACTTTATTATTATTATATCTTTTTATTCATTTAACTTAACTAAAAATAAAATTTGACCAAAATAAACATACATTATTACTATTCTGTGTTACCTTGTGGGCAATATATCATTGCCTTCATCAGACATATTATTACTTTTTATTCGGTGAGGGAAATTTTATTTAACTATTTACTACTTATATTGTAATGCACTGTTGCAAGCTTTGTATTAACTAACACGAAGATTCAGTGTCTCATTCAGAAAAGCTCTCCATTGACTTCTGTCTATTGAAAACTGGATCAAGTTTCTATTTTGTATTCCTATTTCTGGGATATCCATCTTAATATTGTCCTCTCATCTGTGCTTAGGTCTTCGTAATGGTCTTTTACAGATTGGGTTTCCAGTTTAAATTTTGAAAGCGTTCCTGCTTTCTTTCATTCTGACTACATAATCCGTTCACCTGAACCTCTTAGATCTATCGAATCGTTAAGAAAATGGTAAAAATTACGCAGATCCTTGTTACAAAAACAAAGTTTTCGACACAAAACCTTTTGAGAAAATTCGAATCTTAAATCCTTTGTAAATTTCTTCATATTTATTCAAAATACTCATATAGTGATCATCATATTCAACATTTAGATACAGTGGCGCCAACTTTTGTAAAACTGCTTTTTTTGGGGAGGGGAGGGGCGGTCGTCGAGTATGGGTGTTTCGTTGTCAAATGTTTAAGCAAATTTCCAACCAAATATATCCATATTCTGACGGCAGCATAAAAGACTTCGTGCCCGTGACTGTAGATGTGCGTTGTTCCTCTCACTTGCATTATTACTGTTGTAGAGGCCTTCGAAATCCGGATGTTTGTAATACTATGTAGTTTTAAGTTCGCAACACTCAATATTAAATGTGATATTGAAAGTTTCTCTTGAACCCGTATATCTGAAATAAGTAATAACCTGGTGTAATGAGATTTTTAAAAAATACAACTATGTTGGGCTATCAACACTGTTAATCCGGCATTACTCCATAGTATGTCAAACGGTTTTCCTCTGAAGATATTTCCCTCGTACAAAATTTTATTATTATTATTATATTTAATATCAGTTTAAAAGTTAAAATAATGTTTCCAGGTAAATGATCCGCCTTGTTATTGTTCACATAATACCGTTACTAGGCCATCTGGAAGAAACAAGTTAACTCCATTACCTAACATTGGTTCCTCAGAATATATTATATATATACAGTGAAAGTCATAAGTATTCTTACACCGACTGCAAACTATGAATAAATGCCTGTAGCTCTGATTTCCTTGGAGATAAAGCATTGAAACAAACGGCACTGCATTCTGCATTAACTTCTTTAGTATTTACAAAACAAACATTCCGTGAATGTGGAAACATAGATAAATAATAGCAAAAGAAACAAAAGTGGACATGATTTTGATGTGTCAAAAGTATTCGTACACGTACGAAACGTCCAGAAAGAAAATGATTGTGCATGATTCAATACTTGGATGGGTACCCTTTGGTCCTAATTACAACTAGAAGGAGCTTCGGCATCAATTGCGCCAAATGTCGAGAATCTTCGACTGTTATAGAAACTCATTCCTCTTCAAGTGCAGTTTGCAAAGAACGTTTACTCTTAATGCTGCAATTATGGAGTTTCTTTTCGAGTCAGTACCATAACGCTCAATCGGATTGAGGTCAGGCGATTGATGAGAAGTGGCCAGTTGCTTTGGCACATTGTATAGTAACCAGAGCCTTGCATTGTTTGCTGTATATTTGGAATCATTATTCTGTTGAAATATAAAGTGGTTGTGCAGGCCCATTTGATCAGCACTAGGACGTAGATTTTTCTTCAAGATATCAGTATGCATATGCTGGTATATAACACCGTCGATAATTGTCAACTTTCGCACTCCCGAAGCACGCATGCGCCCCCAAACTAGCACTTCTCCACCCCAATGTTTGACGGTTTGCTGCAGATATTTCGGGTCATCTCTGTATTTGGCTTCCGCCACATTATTTTTCTACCATCGAAACCAAACACATTAAATTTACTATCATCTGAGAATATCACTTTCTCCCAGAAAGCTACATCTTTGTTCACGTAAGCTTTCGCAAACCAGAGCCGCTTCTTCCTGTTCATCTCGGAAGCAAACAAATTCTTTCAAGCAACGCACCCATTATAATCTTGTTTGTTTCACGCACGACGCACAGTACTTTCCGAAACTAACGTATCTGATTTGACTGCTTCTGTCAGCATCTGTGGAGCATTGATTCTTGGGTTCTTCTTAATTTCATTCAGCAGTATGCGCTCACATCGTCCAAAGATCTTCCGTGGACGTCCAGTTCGCGACATGTTTTTGACTGTGTTTGTTTCGCAGAAGCTATCTATGATTGACTGCACGGTTAAATGTGGTCGTCCGATAACATCTTATATCTCCCGTACGAATTTGCAGTCAATAGTAGATCGTTATGAAGCCTTATAACTATTTTACTTTCTGCATACGAATACCTACGAAGCCGATGTACGACTACTTATGACTTTCACTGTAAGTGAAATAGAAGTAGCAAAAGAAGTGGAGCTAAACAAATAGCAGTATATAAGAACATAAAAATGAAACAAGCGAAACAGAGATGTTAACAGTATTCTTAACAGTAATTTAAGATGACAGTTCTCTTAGGAGAAGAATGGATATAATTTGTTAGATAGAAAAAGACAAAATATTACACCATACAAAATAACCTAATATTACAGGAGTCATATATAATATAATTTCCGTGTAATAGCCTACTGAAATACTAGAGAAACAACACTTTGCTACTCTGATTGTTCATTACACGAAGTGCTTTTTACAACAATTTTTGTGCAATGGACTTAACATAGCAAATGTTTATAGTCAGTACAGTTTGTTTGATGTTTACGTATTATCATTTTAGTTATCAAAGAGCAGGAAAAGCAACACAGAATGAATAAACAAAGTATACAAGGTGAATGATCCCAAATATAAAGAAATTTCAATAACTCGTTACAGTGCTGGGTCAAAATTGATCCCGTCTCCAATAGAATCAAGTGAATACTTGTGTAATGAAGCTGTAACCATTTCGCTGTTGTATATGTGGGCATTCTGTTAGTTACATGAGCTAGAATCTACATTTGAGTAGAACGCCCAGACAAGAAAGACATTTAACAGTATAATTATCAAGAATTAGTCATTTATTATAAACTGATTCTCCTTCTAACAGATTTTAATAATCATAGGATTCAAACATTTCAATCGCTATATATACTATAAGTTGGACACATGCAGTGGTTGCTCTTGAGGAAAATTACATCGGTAAAAACTTTAATTTTATCGCTATATACTAAGGCAAGACAGTTTACCTATATGCTAATTTTGTATACAGCATTCTGCAGCTATATCAAATTTTCTTCGGTAGATTGTAGCTATAAATTTTAAGTTTTTACCGATTTGACTTCCCCGAAAGCCACCGCTGAACACATGTTTTCTTTCTTTTTTTTTTTTTTTTTTTTTTCAGTACACTCTATGCTATTGTCTTGAAAGATAAAGAATTTATTATGTGTTAATGGATTTAACATTACGTCTTTTAGTACAAGATACACACATATATGTATTACATCATTTCCATAATGAACATTTTTTTTTTTTTTTGCTTACAGGCGTACACTACTTGAGAGATTGTCCCTTGGAGTCCCATATCCCAGTCTACATGCTTGTTGGAGGCTGCTTTGGCATGTTAAAAATGCTTTGGCTTTTGTGGAGGCAAATCCGATCCCGCCGTTACGAGAGACTGGACACAACTTTCATGGAAGACAATCTGGATGAGGTTATAAGTTCCACAAGTACCAAAGCGACAGACTGGGCACTAACTATCTTTCTTATTGTGTGGTTTGGAATGGGTAACTACTGGATCCTTCGAATTTATATGCCCAAGTTTGAGCCAGAACTCTATGATCCAAACACGTGGTGCGCTAAGACTCTGTATGTATTTTCATTGGTTCATCTTTGCGTTATCTACGCTGTGATAGCCATTATCTTCCTCATTATTGTGTTTCTTGCCTTCTGTCAGTTACTCTCATTTCCGTTTATGATGAGGTATAAATGAGAACGAACACATTCTAGGCCCAAAAATATAATCAAAGTAAGTATCACTACTGAAGACGTACATTTTGTGTAATACGTGGATGTGATTTACTTATTAGTTTACTCGTGAAAGTGCCCAGTATACAGTTAAATACATTGGGAGCAATCAAAATTAGGTATAGTCAACAATTGCATGCTTATAATTGCTTAGTGCAATGTTGTCAGTGTTCTATAACATCTAACAAGCATGAAAGGAGCACGTACCAAAGAGATTATTTTTTATTGACAGTTAGAACTGTTTGAAAGCCAGTCGTGAACGGTGAGAATGAATGTCTCGTTGGTGTAAAGATTTTAATGTCAAATCATCCTACTGAATACTCATAAATATTTGAGCCTGTAGAATTAGAAATCGTTGAGGAAATGCATTGAATCTACTATAAAGAGACTGAAATGCTTCCAGCTTGAGAAAAAACGTCAGTACTAGTACTACAAATTAAAAAAAATAATAAGTTATAAAATAATATCAGACCACAGCGTATATATTCTCTGATATGGCTACAAAAGAGATCAATAAAATCTCATTCATCAAGGGAGAGGTACTTAATATTTATAAGTGTCTATAATTTAATGTGTAATGTATTCAAGACAGAATGACTTATTCAAAAATACATGGTACGTATTATCATATATGCTATTAATGTATGACAAGTTTTTATATTATTACACATATAAAATAGTAATTCACAAACTCACATCCAGAAAAAAAATCTTGAAAATGAAATCTTTACTATTTTGTAAGCAAGAGAAAAATTAAGGAAAATCTTAAACGTAAGAAATGAAAATTGCATTCGAGTCTTACTGCAAGAAATAAAGAGGACCAAAATTAGATGTTCTTGATTCCATATAAATACTTATGAAATAAGCATATCTTAGTAGTGAGGAACTAGATCTAGTCAAGAAAGTACAACATTATTGAAAATAAAACCAAATTATTCAACGCTTTTAAAATTACGAAAATTAAAATGAATATATTTTTGTGTTACTTGTAAATGTAGTATTGATCCATAGCCTCATGCTGTAATGTAACAAACTTCTATAAAGTGTAATATAAATCACATAAAAATAGAAGATAATTTTCTTAAGTATCAGAATATTCAATAACAACAATAAAAATAATAAAAGAAATGTGAATATATTAAGGATATATTAAGGATATTAGATCAAGGATGTTATAAATAGAGGATCTGCCCATATGTATCTTCATCCTATTAAATCGATGAAGCCAAAAAAAAAAAAAAAAAAAAAAAAAAAAAAAAAAAAAAAAAAAAAACGAGCATCGGTACGTCTGATTGGCTACTCTCGTTTCTGCCATCTTCTGATTGGCTACTTTCGTTTCCGCCATGATTGTTGGCTCAAAACATTGCGATCCTATTGGGCGGAGTGGGCAGAGTAGAGGCGGCGAAACTGTGACGTATGGCTTCAAGATTTTGTTGTAAGGGCAGATCCTCTATAAGATCCTTGATACAGATCAGAAAAATTAGATATATTTGAGTTAAAAGAAAAGGAAAACAGAAATCCTTTAATAAATATGAAACAAAATAGCATGAAACACTAAAACTTTCCAGGTCAGTTATACACAACAATACAATGGAAAATGACGACAAAATTTATAACATAGAAATGTGAATAGTACTATATTTTAATATGTATTTGTTACCTTCTTTTCAGAATATATTTTTGTCACAAGTATTTGTTTCCTTACTTTAAAGATGCTTTATTTACACAATACAAATAATTTTTCCTGTCAAGAAGTTTGAATTCTATGTAGTTTTTCTTGTTTAATATTTACATTATATTCAGGAAAAAATGTGATTACAACATATACAAAAAAATGTAAATTAAGCAACAAAGTGTATCTTAAATCATATCTTTAAAATTTTCAATAATTCCTGTTTTACATATCAAATTGCTAATACAGGGATATATCAAAACTACAATAAAGAAAATTATATAAAAATATTTTAGATTACTATTATGATGTTATCAGCTCATACCGTGCATTTGAATTCACCCGTTAATAGTTACTTGCATGACCTAAAAGAAAAAAAGTTTTGTTCGATGTTCTTAATATTTCATAGTAAATTTCCAAGTTACCTGAGTTTAAAACACTTTCACTGTCAATTTCATATATTTTAATTATTGTTTTACCTTCTTTTTAAAATAAAATTTTGTTTATAACACTATCACATGTTCGAATTATGTAATGAGCTTCATATCTAAATGTTAAATATCACATATCAATCATTATGTTATGCATATCAAAAACTAGTTCTACCCTTTAATTGATAGTGTATTTTCGTCATACGTTAAACGATATTTTGTTTTAAAAAGGTTAAAGTACCATGGATATATCTTTTATGCCAGCATTTCTCAAATTGTAGTTTGCGGGCCATAAGTGGTCCCCGAGATTTCTTCTTGTGGTTCTCTTAAATTGAACATTAGTCTAAAAACGAAATAATTATAATATAAAGTAAATTCCGTATCACTGTACTTGAGAATCTGAAACATAGTTTGGAAATTACATAAGGAAGTGTCTTTCAGTTTCTCTCCTATGACTGATATTTTATAAAATTTATTATCCTGTGACAATATTTTGGGTACACATTTCTCTCATCAATATAAGAAAAAAGTTGATATAGACCTGTGCTCAAAAGTTGATGGTTTCGGAGTTATAGGGTGCCGAAAACGTGAAACAAATTAACTTTAAAAGTTCATAGTTCCACTACTATGGGAGCTACCATAGTCGGATCAAGATATCACTGAGGAACTGTTATGTGAACTATCCAAATATCCATGTTTAACCCTCTTCTTGACAATGTATCCTCTGGGATACATATTTTTTGAACATTTTTCGTTCTTTGACTACCTATTTTGGCAATGTATCCTATGGGATACATTACATCACAGCCTTGTCTAAATAAAACATGTAACTAAAATGTGCAATTACCTATTATTTTATAATGGCACGGAAGTCGCATACAGTATTTTTTCTGAGCAACAGAAGTCTCCTTGCCAAGAAAAGGGTTAAGAATGCTCCAGTACTTGCACGCCAATTTTTTAGAGAGATAGGTAGAAAGTGACGAAGTACTCCTAAACAGCCTCTCTAAAAATGATTGTGCAAGTACCGGAAGTTCTGAAAGATGGATATTTGGATAGTTCACATACTAGTTTTTCAGTGATGTCTTGACCCAACTATGATCGGTACTATAGTAGTGCAACTATGGACCTTCAAAGTTCATTTTTTTCGTTTTCGGTACCCTATAACTCCGAAACTATCCATTTTTGAGCACAGATCCATATGAACTTTTTTTTTCATATTTTGATGAGAGGAATCAATTCCCAAAACATTGTGACAATTTTTATAACACCCTGTATACAATAGCCTTTAATTATTAAAATCAATAATGTGTGTTTTCTTCTATTAATGTAAATTTGAAATTTAGGAAATTTTAATTACTACTACTTTAGAAATGTATAATTACTTAGGTATATTAAGATATGCTCTTGCTTTCGAGGAGGACAAGGGTATTATAGTAGTTTATTCCAATTAATAAATGTGGTCCACACTTTAAAAGAAAGATTAAGAAACGCTGTTTTGTACTTAAGAAGACAGGTAAGTTTTCTCGTGGCTAGATAGTTAGCATACGCGTCTTTCGCGTTGGAGACCCAAGTTTGATTTCCGATGGAAACTCAATGGTTCAAATCTCACTTTAAGCTGTAGGCCCACTTCTCATATAGCCTCGCTGCTGAAAGGAACACTAAACTCAAATCAAACCAGAAACAACTTAAGAAACCAGGTGATAAATGCAAGTAAATGATAATGGATGAAGAGAATGGAAGAAAATGGGAGAGCTCCGAGAAAACCTATGGGCAATATTAACAATCCGTGATAAGGGAACAATTCGATTTCTTCCTTATTTGTATTATTGATAATAGACACCTCGTCATTTATATTATTGATAACAGACATCCGCAACTAAACTGTTTATTATACTAAACATATTTTTATTCATTTAATATATTTAACAGAAATTAGCATTTCTATTATTTTCTTGTTTTGGATTTATTTCTATTAAACTGTTAAGCTAACGTGTAAATTATATCTTGAATTATATAGAGAGTAGCATGTACTGCAAATCCTTAACAACGATAATAATAATAATAATAATAATAATAATAATAGGAACAGAATTGTTCAGAATAAGAATACGTAGTACTGTTTCAAATTCTAACTATGTTTGCTCTTTCCACGAACATAGTGTGATTTCGTAAATTGAACTAAACTCTGGATGAAGTAAAAATCATGAATGCTTTTGTAAAAACTATGCCGTGTTTTAAAATTCGCCTTGTACGTCATATTACAGAAAGATTTTACTAATGTTCGAAAGTTTAATTACATTTACTAGATAAAATCAAAATAGGAAAAAAATTGAAAATAAAACTTAAAACTGTAAAAGGGATAATGTTGATATTTCTGCAAATAACAGCAGCAGTAAAAGAGAACTAAGGTCAACCACTATACATGCACATATTTATGAAGATTATTTCATTCATTTATTTTTACATTTATAATAAAGACGATGATATGAAATGAAGAGTTTGCGATTCTTGTGTTTCAATTGAAAATAATTCGATTTATATATCTACTTTAGGTAAGAAATAACAGGAAATTGGCTTCGTTTGTTGGAACCCAACTCATGCTAAATGGGCTTTGTGATGGATAAACATCGCATGTATATGTTTTCTAAGGGTTATCCCGTTTCCTCCCATTTTCTGCCAATAAATTGATACATAAATAAACTTCTTAAAAGCGTCTGAATATCTTTCACAAACATTTTCTCTATAACAAAATAACTATTCTTTTCTTCTTTTTCATTTTTTGCTTGAATTGGACTCCAAATGACTAACTCGATAGCTTCTCTGATAGAACAAAAGAGATCAAAGCACAAATTTTCGCGAGTTAAGAGCCAAAGATGCTTTTACATTTATTATGTGTAGATTTCTTTCATTTATTCATGTATTTAATTATTTTAATGTCCCACGTCATGCTATATACTCATAGAAATAGCGAGAAAAGCTGATGGCAATTGAATAACAAAAAAATAAGTGTCAAATGTGATGATGAATTTTACAGTAGAAAAAAAAGTGGTAAGGATGAAAAGAAACCTTAAGAGCTATCATGTGTTCAGTATTGGTTTGTTGTATGATCATCATCATATTATTTTACCACCTAGCTATTTTTGCTATGAAGGCAAGAAAGTAGTAAAAATCGCTATGGCAAACATTTTAGAATATATGTGTGAAGTTATAAAACGATTTCAAATCCATTAACCTTTTCGAATTTCCCTACGTGTAGTCGTAGAAAACACTATATTTTCAAGAACGTCTTCAAGGATCTATCTTTGTCCGCTGCAATACTAATTCGAATGAAGCTCTAATTTCTGAAAGAGAAGTAGATGTTCGCTTATTTTACTTTGAACATAATTGTACATAATGCCTTAAGGTTCTAAGCTGGTAGCGAATGTATCTAGTGTTCGAAAGAAAAAGTATAACTCGACATAGAAGCGTACACTACCTACCCTGAAGGCGATTCGAACTATTTCAATTTTTTAAAAAAATTTTCTCATATTCTGTTTTCTATCTAATATCACAATATAGTACAAGGATTGAACTATGACAAAAATATGTGAAAACTATAATTGAGGTTATGGTTTGTTATATTCCTCATCTCATCAGCTGTTAGCACGTAATCGGTATTTTTGTATTGGTTCGTCGTAACAGAAATGAAAAATATTTAGAATATGTGAAAGTTGAAAAAAGATGTTTCGATAACATTCGTCAGTAGTCATACTTCAAAGTAAAGCTTCACACACAAAATTGACTTACTTCTTATTAATTCGTGTTGGTTTCTTTCCTCGCCGTTTAGAACTTAACTATTATGAGTTGATGTACCCAACTAATGTTATTTCTTAAGAATTTATTGTAAATTAAATTTTCTTCAAAGGATGTATTACAGTTTGATACTTCCTTTGAGGTTTTTTTTTCTCCACAAGTTTCAAAATATATTGTTGGTTTAATTGATACTTTCTTAATTCTAATAATACTACTAAATCCACAAAGAATTTAATCTATTGTTCTGCGATCTAACACTAACTTTAGCAGATAACAAAACAGTAAAACACGTGATAGTTATGGAGTTCCTTCTTAAAAATTACCATCTCTCTCAATATATTGCAATGAAATTATAAGAGCAGAGTAAAAAAAAAAAAAAAAAAAAAAAAAATAATAATAATATTTTATAAGACATACTAATAAATTTTATTTTAATGTTAAAAAGGGCATTCAAGTGGACCTTATTATTTTGTACTGTTTTGGAGATGGGAATTGTTCACAAAAAACGCTTGTCTTTTACCTTAATTTTACCCAACATCTCATTGAATTAAGACCAGGCAGACACACTTGTCTTTTAATATTTTTAGCTCTCTTAATTAATTCGGAATCAAAATCCTATCAAACCAATTATTTAAACAATATATATTACGGAGGCATGAGCAATTGATTTTTTTAAAAGGAAAACTCAGAGTCTTGAAATTACCTATTATTTTAGCGTTTACTATTACTGAGATAGAATAATATATAAAGATCATATAGATAGTATTGTTTATACATTTGTATTCAATTTTTAGTAATAATGTACAAAAACTAATTTTAGACGAGATCTCCAAGGGCAATTAGGGTTTAATATAAATTATAAATTTGATAAACATTAATTAAATTGTAAATGGAAATCATTGGAAAGAAGTTCAAACTATTTACCTTTTCCAACTTACAGGCACAAGATAAATATTGATCTCTAAAGACAAAATTCATTAATTATTGTTAATGATAAAAGGAAATTATTTTTGAAAATTCCTTTGTTAACAAACGACAAAAATGCAAATTTCAAGTTGATAATTCCACTAATTAGAATTAACACAATCCAACGAAAAATATATGCTTTGCGTGCACACATTGCGTGTTCTAGTACAATTTTACCATCTATGTAATGATCGTTGACAATTTTACTCATATTCATGAAACTATTAGCACGATATCCAGTGTTTCCATACTGTATATGACGACTAATATAAAATATTGTGAGGAATATTTTTAGCCATCCTTCTGGAGTGAGAGAAAATTGAGTTCTTATCTCTTACTTCCTGTCAACTTGTTTCGTTTTCAGTTTCCTTTTTCTTTCTCTTAGTGGTTTATATTTACAACAAATCGTAAACGGAAACATACTAAAATCGTATACGTTGTTTTCTCTATAACTTATCCTTTCCTTTGTACTGTATTTTCAATTATGTCTCTGATGTCATTGTTTATATATTTATGCAAAAAAGATAACATATACATAATTGCAATATTCTCCGTTATACAAGCTTTGTCTATGA
Source organism: Thermobia domestica (assembly GCF_964235325.1). Classification (NCBI taxonomy): domain Eukaryota; kingdom Metazoa; phylum Arthropoda; class Insecta; order Zygentoma; family Lepismatidae; genus Thermobia; species Thermobia domestica. Next base: position 242,085,830 of record NC_137456.1, on the reverse strand, counting down.
TATACTATAATTAAAAATAATCTAAACTCTCTGGCGTCATTGCTAAGTGATTAGTTTATTTTTAAATATACAAAATATACATATTTTTAAATATACATTTGAAGTTCCAGATATTCAGAATTAATACGAAAAATAAATTGTTATACAGGGTGACCACATATTAATTGCATGGAAACTACTAGTGCCAGAGAATAAAGGTTTGCGGCATCTTGAAGAGCAACTCAAACAGTTTTTTTGCTAATATATGCACTTCTATATGGGCCCTGTTAGTAGCTCTCAGAATGTCCAGTCGATATTCAATCTCCCGCCATGTGTTGAGCAGCATGTCTGGTATGATAGAGTTGACGGTTTCTTCAATTCTGTGACGAAGAGCAGTAATACTACATACAGGTGTGGCATAGACTATCTTTGACATAGCTCCATAGGTAGAAATCCATAGGGGTTATGTCGGGAGATCGCGGTGGCCAAGGAGTGGATCCATAGCGACCAATCCATCGCTGTGGGAATGTTCGGTCTAAAGCCCTACGAACATCTAAACACCAGTGCGGTGGGTCACCATCCTGTTGGAATATCACGTTTGGTTGCAAAGGGAGTATCTGTAGAAAAGCAAAGTGTTCAAGCATGTCCAGATAAACGGGACCAGTTATTGTGTGCTCCATGAAGAAAAATGGTCCGATAATTTTGTCGCGTCCCAAAGCATACCATGCATTTACTTTCTCGCTATCTCTGACATATTCACGAACAACGTATGTTAGTTCGGAACCCCAAATGCGCATATTGTGACGATTCACATGCCTGATGTGTGGAAGGTTGTCTCATCATTGAAAATCACCCTCCCCAAGTAAACGGGATCATCCTTGATCCATTTCAGAATCTCCATTGCAAACCTGGTTCGTTTTTGGTACGTCATTGGGCTGTAGCAATTGATACGATGTGCACCTTATACGCATACAAACACAGTCTTTTATGTAGCACCTTATGGACCGTTGAACGTGGGATGCTCAGTTCGCGAGACGCTCTGCGAACTGACTTTGTTGGGTTTCTAGTGAAGGCCTCCCTGATCTCATTCAGTTTCCTCGGACTTTCTTGTTTTGCCCAAGCCATGCTGTCGGTTGACACTTCCCATGGCTAAAAATTCTCAAACCATGGTCTTGACGTCTGGTAGGTCCCGTTGGTACTTTCGTCTGAAGTTTCTTTGCACGTTAATTGGTGATTTAGTCTAGCCAACCACACCACACACTGCGCTCTCTCCTGTGCTGTTGTCATCTTTGTTCATGAAAACCTGCAGCAAATAATAAAAATTCATATAAACTTTGTCACTGAATACCTGCAACAAATAACAATTAACAATCAACAACAAAGAACTGTTTGAGTTGCTCTCCAAGATGCCGCAAACCGTTATTCTCTGTCACTAATAGTTTCCTTGCAATTAATATTCGTAATCAGGGAGGTTTCATGTGGATACCCTGTATATTGTGATTGGCTGTTCTGCTTGATATGCAATTACAGATAGGTACAATATATGGAGGGACCAGAACCCAAAACTGTTCGAAGTTAAGCAACTAGTTTCTAAAAGTGTTGATTGAAGAAGAGAGATTGTTAGACGTTGTTTAGTAATAGTTAGACATCGGATTTTTAGGTGCCAGAAAATCTAGATTAGGCATTAAAAATTAAAAAAATAGATTCTTATAAAATATACTCATTTTTGAATGGAATGATGCATTACGATCTGACTACAAGATAGAGAAATGCACACACACGTTATGTTACCTTAGATTTTAACCTGCTCAATATTGAAATATTGCTGAAAGTAAGAATTTTTAATAAAACTATATGTTTGTGGATAAATCTTCAGTACAAAACACACCTTCACATGTCTGAACCACATAAGCCGTAATTAACCTCACAGTAAATAACAAGTACTTTTTCCAGTTTTTCTAAAGTGAAATGGTGGCGTTTGTTCTTCTTGGTGAGGATGAGCTTGTACACAGAGAATGAACATTCCACAACAATTGACGTGACGGGCCAAACTTCAACTTGGGTAGCGTTAGTGACTACGCTACGTGGAGCCACACGCAAACTCTTGAGTCCCAGGTTCTTTCTCAATACACTTTCAAGTTTTACCTTAACTTTCTCTGCAACTTCACCGGGCACTTCCACGATTGTTTGTTTCACTTCTTGAATAAGATCAATATTCTTAGAAAATGGTATTCCCGAGGCCTCTAATTCTGCAATAACCCGAACAAGAAAAGTGTAGTGCAAGCAGATATATGTCAAATCAGTAGGAACAGAAGAATCATTCATCAACTCTTTGACAGCACTAACGCTAATTTTTTCGTGGTTTTCTCGTGTTTAACCTTTCGGAAATTTTTACATGTTTACGCAAAATAGGCAAAAATAGGATCTAACGTTCAATTAGGCATTTTTAGGCAAAATAAAACTTGGTGGTAGTACTTTAATTTGTCATGAAACCTTCATATACGACTTCATTTTCCATTCTGATCTAAGGAAAAAAAAAGGTTTTTACTTAAGGATCCGATGTCTAGTAATCATTTAATGAAAATGTGAATAATTCTGACTTAAGACGAAGAAGTTGAGATTAATTCGTGCAATGAAAATAAAAGGAATAAATTACATACATAAAATCAATAACACACCTTAAAAATAAACGGCATATATTTTCTTAATGTCTAAATATAAAATATAGTTCTCATAATACTATGATAAGATATGAGGAAGTTATAATTGATATAATGAAAAGGTATATTTCTGTCGAAAAAAAATAGTTCGTTCCCTTAAACTTATTAATAATTATACTAATCGTTTCGGGAAAGATATTTTGATTTTAAATACCAATGATGAAGGGAATTTTCGAAACTTTGTTCAGGTATTTATTGAACATGATTTGTGGTAGTAATATCATTTATATAATAGAGTAAAATAAAATTTATTGCTTTTCATTTTAAGTTCGAATGCTGATTTCATACTAAAACAAGTTTTAATGGAATTCATATTTTAGGAAATTTAAAGTGTCCCTCAGTTATATATCTAACCTAAGTATGAATGAATATAATTGAAAAATTCATCTCCTCAATAAATTGTGAACTATTTACTTCTCACTGTTAAGTACCAAATTATCAGAATCACGGAAAGATTTCTACCTTATCGGAATACGGGTTGACTAATATCAAAAAAGATAGCAAAACAACAGAACTACTAACATCGCCAAATGGACGTTTGTAAAATATCGCAAATATGACACACACACTAAAATTATCATGTAGGTTCATGAGAGGATGATTCAAATTAACAAAAAATTGGTTACTTACCAATAAGTCCTCCCGCGGGGAAAACTAAACACTCTTTACTCATATCGGAACAACAAGCTAGTTCCGTTTTCAATAGTAAGGTAACAAGGATAAAAAAAGATGAGAGAAAAAAGGTAGGAAAAAGGAATATACACTACAGAATATACCGTGAAGGATGCTAAAATACCACGAGCAGAGCACATTTCTAAAGAATGAGCTGAGTTGAAGGAAGCGCAATGTCTGTTACGTCACTATTGCCACATCCAAACTATATACCAAAAGTAGGTAACCAGATTCTATCAATATTGCCAAAATCCAGATTGAAATCCAGTTTATATTTTTAATAAAGAATAATTCTTTAATCCCCCGTTATTTCTTTGGTTTTGCTGAACCTATCACATTAACCTGCTTTTATATTATGTGCATGTAGTTTTAAGTGAAGTGAAGCGCCAATCGAGACATGCCCTCTTCTTGTGATTCTTTTGATTGTCTAAAATGTTCTTTAATTCGGGTGGTAATATTTCGTTTCGTTTGACCTATATATGAGAAGTCACATTCGCATTGAGCACGAAAAATACCTGATTTATATAGTGGGTCAATAAAGTAAATTTTAAATCCGGTAAAATGTTTTTCTAAACATTTTTTCGTGGGGGGGAGGGGGGAGATATTGAAAGCAGATATGTTATACTTTGCAAGAATATGTTGAATTTTTGTCGATAATTGTGGAACGTAAGGAATTCCTATCCACGTTTTTGCTTCTTTGGGAATAACTGTTTTAGGGACTTGCACCGATCTGCGTGTTTGATCAAACTATTTTTGTAAGGTGCGCAATTTATACCCGTTTTTTTTTTTAATCCTATTTCATATTGTATTTAATGGCATATACACATACACATCATACATGCAAAGAGAAGATAAAGAACGTATAATATAGGGTTATATTTACTAAAGAAAGAAACTATAACTTCAACAAGTAAAAAGAACTTTAATAAATTGAACATGGAAGATTGTTTATGATGATTAGCCTACCTGAAAATTGGCACTGATTTTTTTTCTTTTTTTCTTCACTGAAAAAGAGAGCTGGATCGTTTTCGTCTAATTACTTTCCAGTTCTGTTAATATTGTAAAAACGAGAATATTACTACTATCATCACTTATAATATTAGATATGGAATAGAAATACTAAAAGATTCTAGCTTTCAATGCATGAATTATACTCACATCTTACAAGTTACAAATACAATAACCCTTAATAAAAATCAGAACACACTTTGTCTTCTTGCAATTTATAGCGGCTCATAAAGTCACAAAAGAAGTTATTAATATAAAAATTTCAATTTTTTTTTCCCGCAAAGAGTAAACATTAGTACTGCATCCTAAGTCTGTACAATACCTATTTGACTCACGCATAAAATAATAATGATAATAAACCATTTGAGATTTGTATAGATAAATTGATATTCACTTTATTTGTAATATTTTCGTGTAAGAGACACACACATTTAGAACATTAAAGTTAATTACAGAGTGAAAACAAAAGACTATAAAATAAAACATTTTTCTTTCTTGAACGAAATATTTATAAAATACTACATGTGAAATTAAATATTTTTTTATAATGCACACATTATGAAATTATAAAAGCACATTTGCATGCACGTATTTCCTCTCTATTATTATAGTTACACAAAGAAGAGAGACATTTTTATCTTGTAACGTATACTACAGAAGTGTCATGATATATGAAATATTTACTACAAGTGGAATATAAATTTCTTAAAATTAATATCAGTACTGAAAATAAATTTATTTCCAATCATCTATTACATGTAAATGCATAACATGAATGGTTTGTGTATTTTTCTCACAGCGAAGTGTTAATATTATACGTTCTCTTTGTACAGTTTTCAACAAAAGTAAAGATCATATATATATATATATATATATTTAATCTTTATACAAAATATAGTATTTAACTTTTGTCGATGATTGTACATATCTAACAATCTCGTCTCTAATTGTAGGTGAATAGATGCATACATATATTTCTATACTAAAAGTCAATTACTACTGATGTGATTTGTAGTCTTGAATATTTTGGCTATATATGTAATCACTATTATGTATATAAGAGACTATGTGTGATTATAGGCCTAATGCGTATATACAAACATATATTTACATGTTGTAGAGAAATTATTGCCATAATCAAGACTCATTAAACGTGTTGCATTTTATTGAAAACAGTCAATTTAATCCATATACAGGAAAAAAAAAATATACGTAATACAACCTTTGTAAGAAGATTTTAAATTGGTATCTATTACATGTAACTAGATAATATGAATAGTTCGCATTTCTCTCAAAAGCGAAATGTGTGATTATTACACGTTCATTATTATACAGTTTTCAACAAAACTAAAGGACATATATATGATATGTAATCATTGCATTATGTCCTTGCAATCATATTGTTAATTCACTCACTTGATGGATCTTCTTTAACCTGCAGGCTCAACAGCGACAAAACAAAACCCTGTTAGTTGATTATGTCATGTACTAAAGACTTTTTACTTCAAGTGTGTCCCTGCTGGAGCTGCTGCAGATGTATGTTTTCCCTGTACCTCCCTGAAAGGGGATGGACCGAGATCCTTCAACAGTAGGAAATGGTTGCCATATTGAAACATTCCGAATTATTTCACGGGCTCCGCTGGGCACTGTCTTGTTAGCTATTTTAAGTAGTCTTCGATCTTCACTCGCCAAAACCACACGACTGAATGACTAATAGGCAACACAGCCGAACCCATTCACTTCTTTTTCTCCAAAGCAAAGGGAAGATTTCCTCCGGCGGGGGTGGAGCATACTTAAAATAGTAAGGCTCTAATCGAAAATAATAGACGTTATCATTATCCAATTTCCTCATAACTTCTCTCATCTTTCTTCTCCTTTTAGGCCTATCTGAAGGCCTTTTCACTAAATGCTTCCTTGTTAATATTTTACACAATAGAAAGTAAGAATACTCTCAAAAGACGCGTTTCTTATTATCCAACTAATAGATTCTTCCTTTGTTAATATGCTGAAGATTTATGCTATGTTAGTTCCATACGTATATTTTCATGAATTGAGTGAATTAAAGAAACAAAGCTACATGAATAGAAACTAACAAAGTGTATGTGAATTACAGTGCAAACCTTCAGAATCGGTATGCCATCTAAAACTACGAACAGTAGCAAACATGGAACGGAAAATCCTCTTTACGTAGCGATAAATACAAGGATAATCTTTTTTAAAATTATTGCTCAAAAATTTGTTGGCCCTAGCAAGGACGCTTCAGAAATATACAATTCAAGGTAGGTTGTATAGAAGTGAACGTGTTTGAGAATCATACCGTATCTATGTAGTGAATTTTACAAGAGAACTGTGCAGTTGAAGACATTGGTTTTTTGGTTTATAATATCTAATAAAGAATACTTAGAATACAATAAAAACGAATAAAACTATTATCATGTAAGATTAATATTTGAAAACATTTTCTAACATTTGAATTCTAACATTTTAACATTTGAATACCTTCGAAATTCAAAGCCCCTTCCTACACTCAAAATTACATTGCAAAATTAATCTAAGGGATGCAGCAGGATTCTCAAACGTAATTATTTACATAATATATACAGAGTGTTCCAAAACAACACCGATAACATTTGGTAGGTGATTCCTGACACCAAGATATGAAAGACAAGTATAGACCAACTGGGCGCAGAAATCCGCAATTTCCATGTTTCAGAATCCTGCGGTACTTCCGCAACAATTTTTATATAGGTAGTTGGTGAGTACTTCAAATTATATGCTCATAATCAGACATTCTATAAAAATTATTGCCTGAGTACTGTAGGATTCTGAAACATGTATTTGTAGATAGCATACATATTATTTTCTAAGTGAAGTCTTGACCCGACTACAGTAAGTCCCATAGTATTGGACTATGAACCTTTAAAGGTCATTTTTTTTTTCATGTTTTCGCATTTGTGCACCCAGGTTTGTCTATACTTTGTTTTATCTTGGTGTAAGGAATCACCTCCCAAACGTTATCGGTGTTGTTTTAAAACACCCAAATATTTACTTGTGAAATCCGAAAAATTGTTTTTGTTGCATTCTATGGATTTCGAGTTACATTGTTTAAGAAGATATTCAATCAGCTTCGGTGACTTACACCCTTATGAAAACATTTTTCGACTTATCCACTAGAACTTTCTGGAAGGTTTTCAGTACAGGTCATATACATATACATAACACAACTATACAACCTTATGTAATTTACTCCAGTGACAAACTTTAAAACAAGAGTGATTAGTTTTTAATGTTCTCAGCTACGAAAATTAATTTATTCAGTAAACAAATAAAGTACATTACAAGACACAGTTTTACTAATTATTTCTTACTCAACTATATATTTCGAGTCTTGGTTATGAGTGTAAATGTAGTTAGTGAGTAACATAATGTACAGGTATAATATTACTTTAAAACGTTCAAATTTAAATGTTTGTTGTTATGTAACTTTTACATGTTCTTCTGTACAGTGTTGTGATTAATGTAAAATATACAATATTTATTTTGGAAATAATCTAATGTAATATGTAGCAGTGTTTCTTTCTTTCGTATAACTGAAAGGTTCGAAAACGGGTCTCAATTGAAAATATTATATTTTTCTTTTCTTTTCTAAGGAAATCTGTAAACTGTAAGGATCAAATTTTAAAACATGTTTTGTAATATTTAGAGAGACTTATGTAATGTAGTGCAGAATGTTATTGAAATGAAGAAAGTGTTGAAAATAGCGTATTTTCTTTCAAAGGGAATGATATAATTGAATGTTTTCAGCTACAAAAATTAATTTATTAAGTGAACAAATAAAGTCGTTACTTATTTTATCTAGATGATCATTGAAACTAAACAAATTATAAAGATTGATAATATATTTTTTAAGAAAAATGTGGTAATTTATGGCAGAGTTACTATCTCTAATATCTTTACGGACAAATTGAAGACATTAAATTATTTATTGGTTGTTAAAACATTATTAATAGTTCCTTAACAAGTGATATTAAGATGTGACTATTATTAGTTTCTCTTAAATGACTTAATTTCAAATAAGCTGTGCAACCAGAAAATTATAAATGTAATTAAGAAGTGATTACACTGAAATTCTTAACATATTCATGCTATTGCTATCAAATTACGATCGTTACGCACAACCCACGGTAACTATTTATTTTTATGAAATTGAGAAAGAAGTTCTGAAATAGGCAAATAGAAATTTAGTACACGCGTAAATATGTAGGAGTTGAATAAGCACATATACCCCCAATATATGGCACGAGAAAGAAAAGTATAATGAATCATTTGTTTCATACGTGTTTTACCTAGAAATGCACTACAAACCACTACAAATGCAATTACAATTATGCATAACACCCAGATGACACCTAGAGTTCTCAAAATAGTTTCCCAAAGGATCCACTAGATGGCTGGATCATCACACCACAGTATGTGTGCGATGAGGATGGGAGGTACTCAGTCATCCCCATATTCGCCAAACTTATCAGCTTGCAATTTCAATCTTACAGCAAAACTGAACAGTCATTGCGTGGAACACTAGTATGTGTTTCTGGACTTTACGCATAATTGTAATTGCACTTCTAATTTTTTGAAGTGATTTTCGAGGTATGAAACGAACGATTCGTTGACTCAGTTTTTATGTGATACATCCTGATAAGAATATGTACGTTCATCCAATTCCCTTTACATATATATTTACCTTTCACTTGCATATTTCAGAATTTTCTACTTCGTTCCCATTTTCGTAAAAATATTTTAAAAAATAAAGTTGGCATGACTTTTGCGGTAACCATTGTATTTTTTTCATATGCTATTTTTTTAAAAATTAGAATTATTGGCAAAGGTATTATCTTTTCCTAATAACCCTTTAAAACATGCTTTATTATATAGAAACGTACAGATACTGGTATTACTATAAATTCTCAACAAAATGTGTCTCATTTTTTTTTTATAGATCAGGATGCAACTGAAGTCATGGGGCATGTAAATCTTGGAATAATTGCCTTTTCAAATTAGCATATTACAAGAAAACATTTAAGAAAAAGTGAATAAAGAATGTCAGTAGCATCATTAACACTTACAGGAAACGACTTTAAGTTTTCCTTAATTTTTAGATTTAAGTTCCTTTTGCCTAAAAATGTAACTATCCTTTGTTTGTGTTTTTCTCAGTAAAATAAACAAGTCGTCATAACCGAGCACTTATATTAATAATATGCATACCCAGAAGAAGGTTGGAGATAAAGAAGCACAACGACTAGATAGAAAATTCAACTCTGGTGTAAAGGTCACCTCTTAGGTCTTTCATATCATCGTGTCCCTTGATTTTCTTGAGTTTCTTCCACTTTGTCAGTCCATTAATATTTTCTCATTTACTTATATCTATTGTATTTTGTAAATTTCAGCTTACAAGACGCAACCATGGACCAACAGAAATTTCCATTTGAATATATTGATTTGTGTAACTGAGCGGCTAACGAGTTTAAAACCTCGTTTAAATTAAACAACATACCATAATTAGAATAATATCAACATTTTCTATAATCATACTACTTTAAGTTTTAAAAACATATATTGTAAATATATTTTAAGTTACGTTTATTTGAAATGGATTGTTTCATTGCTTCCGTATCTTCCTGACAAGTATTTTTTTTCAAACAATAATATAATTAATCCACTCCATACTCAGAAAATTCTTCAATCATTTACGTAAAAAGAAAGATATTTTATCTAGAATTACCTAAAGAAAGATGTGCCAATGTATTGTTCAGAGTCATTACAAAGGTAGTATTTAAACTAACTAATTAACTCTATGGCACATGAAACGTGGAGGTCCCACGTCGCATTCACAAAAGCTCTTCATTGACTTCAGTCCATAGCCAACTGGATCCAGTTTCTACTTCTTATTTCTATTTCTGCGAAATACATCTTAAGATTGTCCTCCCATCTGCGCCTAGGTCTATATAATGGTATTTTTCCAATTGGGTTTCCACTTACAATTTTCAAACCACTCCTATGTTTTTCCATTCTGGCTACACGACTTGCTCACCTGACCATCCTTGATTTTATGATTCTAATAATGTTAGGCAAATTGTATAAATTACGCAGTTCATCGTTATGAAGTTTCCGTTATTCCCTATTTCCATCCCTTTTGTGCTCGAATATTCAACTTAGGATTTATTTGCGCCTCAATAGGATAAAATTCCAAAATTTTGAAAGTATTTCTACTGCTAAAAGTGAGATTTACTGGTCAAACGATTGCCAAGTGGAAAGAACCACGCTGAAAACTGTTTCATCAAAAAAAAAAAAAAAAAAAAAAAAAAAAAAAAACTATACATGACTGGAATTCAAAAGATACACATGCATAACAGTGAGATTTTTAATATTTTACCTGTATATTTGTATATTTGAACGTACACATATTTAACACTACTTTGAACCTTCCATACTAAAATATTAACACAGTATTTTGGGTTTTCCGATCATCAAAATATCGTTACCAGACAGGGAAGAATGGGAAAAGAAAGAAGAAATATTAAAAAGGAAGAAGCAGAGAGCATGCAATGTCTCTACAGAATATGTCAAATGAATCTTAAATATTACGTCTCACAATAACTTGCCTTACTCTCATGAAGGCGAATACTGAAGTTATGATAAACGACGTAGAGTTTGTAGAGTTAAAGAAAACATGAGTGCGAGAAAAGCTACGCATACAATGTTAATTCATTGAGAAACTATGCACGCAAGCACAGAAGGAACCGTTCTGTCAGTAAGTCACCATTACTATAAGTGCAGTACTTTGGTCAGCGATAACAAACTTCCTGCCATATTCAACAGTATATTATTGAAAGTGATAACGGTGAGCTTGAACAAGAAATCTAGGAAATATATATCAAAGAAATATCATTAAAAAATTGTGTCAAGGTCTTCCTTCCTGGGACCTATTGAAAGCCCGAGCTGCTTTGATGCTGAACCACTGACCTCCTTCCATCTCCCTTGCTCTTTTACATCGAATTTGTTCTGTAGTTGGTGAAATAGTACAAAGACAGATATCTTCATTTGATCATTTGCTTCGCTACTGATTAAAAGTAGGCAATTTTAGATTTCTTTGAACCAAGATTCACGGTTCAAACATAGTTTCTTGGTTTAAAGGCAAAGCTAGGCTAATAAATTGATCGTGTACGTGTGCAATAAATTCATACTTGTCAAGAAGTGCAGGAAAAAGATAACAATACAGCATTTGGAAAATCTTTTCACAAACAAATTAAATTACACATTAATTCGGAAATTTAAAATTATAGATAAGTAGATTCATCGTACTAAAGTTATCACCGTAAGTTCTATTTAGGAATTCACTCGTTTTGAGTCTTAATGTAAAATAAGCTTCGAAAATCATGCATGATTCATTAAGATGAAAATTAACCTGAAGTATTTGAAAATTATTAATAAAATGATATATGCAAAAAATTAAATAAATTTAAGAAGAAAAAGAACTTTTAAAAAAAGGTTGCCAAATTAAAAACATCGAAACGGAAAGTACTGTACTTATTTTCATGTGCTTTTAAATTTCTTTGAGAAGTAAGCAAAGAGAAGAAAGATTATTATTAATTCTTAAGCGGACAGAGGTTTGAATTATGATGAATATATATTGATTCGTAATGAGAAGTTTCGTATTATCTGAGAAGTCTCGTATTACCTGAGAAGTCTTCCTCTTGAGATATAATTTAATTTAATTTAATTAGCAATCTTGTAAATTTAAAATCTAGAAAAACTAAATTGTTTTAAAAGCTTCAGTGAAATGAGTGTAAAATCAAATAAACATTGATAAAAAACTATAAAACAAATTCAAATGTTTGCATCATGGAAATGTCGTAAACGATACAACATTGTTATATTTTATGGGTCTAGTATTTTATAAATAAGCATTTCTACTGTTTATTCCATGCAAGGTCATAATATTTTTCTCTGAATCTCGGGATAGATTTTACGTACGAAGAGGATATGATTCCTTGCCTCTCCATAGTTTTTTTTTTTTTTTTTTTTTTTTGAAAATGTAATCAAAATTAATTATTACTAAACTAAATATAAATTAACGCTATTAAATGTAAAGATTTATATTTAATTTTTAGCTCTCTCTCTCTCTCTCTCTCTCTCTCTCTGTCTCTCCTATTTATGTCTTAACCTATCTAACTTATTGATATTTGCAACAATAATATAAAATTCACGTGTAACATAAAACGGGAAATATGGGCACTAAATGAGAAATTCTAGACACTACGGAGATATGCGAGAAACTATGGGAAGCTAGGATTAGGATTAGGAATTAGATTTCTGGGCTGTCGGCAGCAATGACTGTGTTAGCCATTCGAGTATGAGTGATAGCGTCCCTAGGAGAACACATTCGGAGATTTGGGAGGAAGAAAGGAACGAGGAAGGAAGAAAACGGCCTGCAATCATTATGTTAAGTACCATTCTGGCATTTATCTGGTTTGAATGAGAAAAACCCAGGAAAACCTCACTCAGGATGGTTGATCTGAAAAACGTTTTTACACTTTTTGAACTGAGTGTCCCAACCGAGAACCGAGCCCGGAACCTCTCGCATCAAAGGCGAGAGAGTTAGCAATTGTGCTACGCGAGGCCCCTGTGGGAAGTTACAGGAACAAAAATAATAAGTCTGTGAGATTTCTTGTTTCAACACCCACGTGACAGAAAATCAGTAAGAGAGAAAATGTGAAATGTGTGTGGAAATATTAATTTTAGTATAAAAGTTCTTTTCTTCACAGGGTAGAGGTGAGTAATTTGATTTTTGGAAATAGTCATCTCAAGTTGTGCAAAATATTATTCATGTAAGAATGAAGCATATATCATACGTTACCAAGAATTTGAGACTTACATATAAATGTGGATTACTATCACGAAGGTCTAATTTTTGATACAAATATAATGTATTTTCAAATTAACATAATGATATGATATAAAATTACTTTATAATAAGAAATATTATTTTGAAAGCAGGAATTTTGAATGGTGGTCATATTTTACACTAAATATTTTGTATTTCAAAAACATAGTAGCCCTTCTTTTGTAGAGCAACTTTTCTTTGTAAGTTGTACCCTGTAAATTCTCTTCTGAAAGGTTAGAGATAAATGGCGGACAACGATTTTCCTTAAACAAGGAATCAAAACGTCTATATGAATGGTGAATGAATCTTAAAATATTCCCTGTGTGTTTCTGCGAATATAACCTTCCAATTGTTCTTTCTTGTTTTTATAGATAATGTTTTAATGAGAACTTTTATTATAATGAACTTATGTATTATCGATTATAATACTCGGAAAAAAACCTAAAATTCATTGAAAAATAGAAAAAATATATAATATTTATATAAACAAAAGACTAATGAAAGTTGCTGCTGAAATTTACAACATTCTTGCGATTTATAAATAAAATCAGTAATATTGTTTGTTTTACAATTTGAAGAAGAGTATGAACTCTGGTTCCGGGTCCAATTGTAAAAGTTAACCAAATTATTAGTGTATTTCCTCTCAGTAGATATATGAATGTGCGCTTAACTATTCATACTCTTTTGTGTGTAATTGTATTTTGAATTGAGAAAATGATACAATATTAATAAAAATAATGTAAGAAAAGACACTGTAAATAAGCATTTTATTTTACGAGTTCACATGTAGTTATGAAGATTAATAGTCATTTACGATTCGTGGTGCAATCATGTAAGTAGAAACTGTTAGTACAATGCAAATATGAATATAAATAAGTGTCATGCTTCTAATGTATGTACGTAAAGGTATATACATATACATATTAACTCCTAAGTACCGTAAAGCTGTATTTGGTCTAGCCGCAACTCAAGTTTAGATTTCATAACTAATGATATATCTGCTTTAAGTAGAAAGTGCAGAAAGTTTCCAGAAAATTTAGGTTATTTCTCGACTTGTATTCTGCAAGTCCTCTGAAGATATTGTAAGTGTTTAAACGGATACATATAACATTTAAACACAAAGGACTGGTGTGCAATGAAAAACTTAAGTTTAAAAGTAATTGATTATGTCATTATCAGAAACTGCATGTAAATGTACATTATTATTTTATTAATGTCACACATACAAAGAGTACGTGTATTAGTTTTATGTATTTCAAATGTGATTTAAATTTTCCACAAGAGTTTATGTAACTTGGAAAGAAAAATAAAGCTATTTTAACAAAAAGAATATAATTTTTGTTTATTTGTTTGGTTGATAAATGTAATATCCTTCTTATATTTTGACAAGACACAATGCAGCAACAACTATACATAATATTTTAAATAAAAGTATTTTAGAAAGAATTTCTGAAAGCTTACATTTGTACATCTACCTTGCTTTTCCTTAACATTATGAATTATCTTCTATAGAAAATAAATGATGATGAATATGCAGTAGCTATTCTACTTTGAAACTCTCATCTGACAAGAAATTCCACTAAAATCCCTCCATCTTTCTTTTCAGTTGAATTGATTTTGAGTTAACGTCTCTTTCAGCAGCGAGGCTACATAAGACGGCACTTACTGACTAACGTGGAATCCGAACCACATGAGCTCCTGTCGGGAATCGAACTCGGGTCTCCCACACCAAAGGAGCGTATGCTAACTGCTTAGCCACCAAGGAGCTCCCTCCATCCTTCTTTTAGTAAGAATAAAGACATCTCTTATATTTGAAAAATTCAGTGGAAATTAATTGCAATTTTTGGAAAGAGTAGAAGGTGCCACACATTTAACCATAGATAATATACGAATAGAAATAAATTAGTTGCAATAAAGTGATTCCAGCCCAAATAAGAACGGTAGAACGCAGATGTCTCAAATCATAGCGAATAACTCCCTAAAATCTGAATAGTGTTTAGTATTCTCATGCATTGATGTTATGAACATAACTAACTAACTAACTCTATGGCCTATGGAACCCGGAGGTTCAGTACCGCGTTCACAAAAGCTCTCCACTGACTTCTATCCTTAGCTAATTGCATCCAGTTTCTACTTTGTATTCCTATCTCTGCGAGATCCATCTTAATATTATCCTCACATCTGCGCCTAGGTCTTCCTAATGGTCGTTTTCCTATGGGTCTACCAGTCAAGACTTTGAAAGCGTTTCTACTTTCTTCCATTCTAGCTACATGACCTGCCCACCTAATCCTCGTGGACTTGACGACCCTAACACCGTATAAACTATGTAGTTCCTCGTTATGAAGCTTCCGCCATTCCCCATTCTCGTTCCTCTTGGGTCCGAATATTCTTCTCAGAATCCTGTTCTCAAATACTTTCAGTCTATGTTCTTCCCTCAGAGTAAGCGACCATGTTTCGCAACCATACAAAACAACAGGCATGATTATCGTTTTATATATTTTAAGCTTCAAATTCCTCGACAGAATTCGCGACGACAAGAGATTTTGAACCGAATAGTAACAAGAATTCCCTGCTTTTAGTCGACATTTAATTTTTTCGTGAATATGATTCTTGTCTGTTAATATCGATCCTAAATATTTGAAAGTATCCACTTTATCAAAAGTATTATTTAATATTTTAACGCCTCCACAATTTGCAGTATTACGGTCCCGACGCACTTCCATGTATTTAGTTTTCTCTGCATTTACTTCTAAACCCATGTCCCTGCAAGCGTTTAATAAGATCTCTGCATTTATTTCTACTGTTCTCCTATCATCCCCTATTAAATTTACATCATCAGCATATGCCATAACCTGGTGAATACCATTCAACTCTAGGCCCTGGTTGCTATCTTTGATTTTCCTTATGGCGTATTCCAGCACAAAGTTAAATAATAATGGCGACAACGCATCTCCTTGTTTCAGGCCATTTTCGACGTGGAAGCTCATGGACAAAAATTTTCCTACCCGGACTTTACTTTGGGATTCACTTAAACATATCTTAATTAATCTAATTAGCTCTCTCGGTATTCCAAGTTCTGTAAGAACGTTGTATAATGTTTCTCTCCTAACCGAGTCGTAAGCCTTTCTAAAATCAATAAATAGTTGATGTACCGGGGTATTGTATTCCCACTTCTTTTCGAGTATTTGGCGAATGGTAAATATTTGGTCGATAGTTGATCGATTTCGTCTAAATCCGCACTGATAATCTCCAATAATTTCATCTGCGTATGGGGTCAATCTTGCTAACAGAATATTTGAAAGGATTTTATAGGATGTTGACAGAAGAGAAATGCCTCGATAATTATTACAGTCAGATTTGTCGCCTTTCTTATGAATTGGAACAATGATTGATTCTTTCCACTCTTGTGGCAATTCTTCCTTGTTCCAGATAAGGAGAATGAGCTTGTGTATCTTGTTCCACAATTTTTCACCACCAGCTAAAATTAACTCAGCCGGAATTTCATCTACACCCGGAGATTTGTGTTTCTTTAATTTCTTTATAGCGGCTTCCACTTCTATTCGATTGGGTTCTGGAATATACGGTTCTGCGGTGTGTATCTCCTTTTCTCCACGCACATTAGTTTTTGGCTGCGTGTTCAGCAAATCGTCAAAGAAATCTTTCCATCTATTTAAGAGGCTATCCGTATCAGTGAGAACTGTTCCGTCAGATTTCTTTAAAATATAAGCACGAGGTTGATAGCCTTTCTTAAATTCGCTGATCCCCTTATACATGTCCCGAATATTTTTATTTTTACTATTATCTTCAAGTTTCTTAATTTTAGCTTTCAAAAAATCCCGTTTCTTTGTTCTAAAGGTTTTGGAAGTTTCCCGCCTGATATCTGCGAAATTTTGTGTAGTTATTTCATTCGGATTTTGTAGCCACCGTAATTTTGCCTGTTTTCTCTTCTCTGCTAGTTTAATGCATTCTTGGTCGAACCATGGTTTGTTCCTACGTATTTCTGCGTGTCCCAATTTTTCTATTGCTGAACTTTTAATGCTATCTCTAATTTCAATCCAAGTATCCTCAACACTAGTGCACTGCGAGTCTTCTAAGACCGAGAATCTATTCGAAACTTCAATCTGGTATTCCTCTCTTCTAATTTCTTTAAATTAAATCTCTCCGTTTTCGGACATTGAGTATTACCTTTATTCAACGATAATCTCTCCCGTATTATCGCTGCTACCAGGTAGTGATCAGTGTCACAATCAGCCCCTCGAAACGACCGGACGTCAATTATGCTAGACTGTCTTCTTCTATCTACTAAAACGTGATCAATCTGATTATGTGTTTTTCCGTCTGGTGATGTCCAAGTGTATTTATGAACGTCGCGATGTGGGAATTTTGTTGGATGTTATGAACAGATTTGTGGGATGTTATGAACATTGTAGTGATAAATATTCTACGTGTTCGGTATCAAACTAAAGAATACTAAACCAATCTCGAAGTTTAGTTATATAAATTTTACTTTACGACATCTCAGAACCTTTTAAAGTGTAATTTAACATATTGGTAGAAACATATAGGATATTTATCTTACTAAAAAAGAATCTTCTACACGTAAAGCACATTCTGAATCTACGCTATATCCTCTGTACACCTATGCACTGTTTTTAAAATTCATAGTTTTCGATTTGCCATATTTGGGATTTTAGTACATCCACTGGATTTTCCATACATATCTATAAGTGTGTTTAAAATCTTGTCCAAATTTAATTTAGGACATTTTCTTCTAAATAAAAAAATCCATTGTTTTTCTTTATTTCAATACGTTATTTCGAAGTGTGTCACACCACTACTTGACAGGTGATCGGCAACAATGGAGAAGTAACATCTTTACTGTTCTTCTGCCGTGAGAGGAGTTCATTCCTTTATATTTTTTAATGTTTTAATTTGTTATTCCCACTTATACTCTCTGTGAGCAAGGCTCCATGCAAAAGCCGAAAAGGAAACATATAAGGGGCCCGGGATTGCTCAGCCCCGGGGCCCGCGACCGCTCTCGCCGGCCCTGACCCCATGAACCAGAGTTGAACGCTCTACCAATGAACCACCGCGGTAACAC
Source organism: Thermobia domestica (assembly GCF_964235325.1). Lineage (NCBI taxonomy): Eukaryota > Metazoa > Arthropoda > Insecta > Zygentoma > Lepismatidae > Thermobia > Thermobia domestica. The sequence continues at coordinate 242,067,409 of NC_137456.1, read as the reverse complement.
CGACAAAATTAAAACAGCTATTAGTAAAATAGAGACAAATCTTCATAAAATAATCTACTGGATGGTGAATGATGGATTTAAACTCAACTGGAATAAGACTCAATTCATAATTTTTTCAAGGAAGAAAAACAGAAAGATTATTAGTTACAATATAATAATATCAAACTAACTGCAGAAAACTCAAGTATCTAGGATTATATCTAGATCGTAAGCTTAACTGGAATATTCACATGAATTATTTGAATAGAGAAACTGATAAGTACCGTAGACTGTTCAGAAGCCTTACATCTAGGAAATGGGGGATTAATTCATCTACTAGTTATATTAAAACAGTGCTTGATGGCAAAATAACGTATGGTAGATTTTTATAATATCTGTAAACATTTGAATAAAACGGAACAAATAATATATACTAAGCAAAAATTATATTCTCTCAACCAAGTTTCTGTCCTAAGCTAGCATTATTGGAAGAATCAGGTTGCATTACTTTGAAAATAATATTACTCAAATTAGCTCACACAGTTATGTTAACTCGATTTGGCAAGTATAAGTTACCACATATTCTGAAACTATAGAATCTGGAATCTCTCATACACTAAAAGAAAATACCGTATAGTAATAATTATCTTTTGATTATTCAGGCATATTTAGAATTAAAATATTTATATTTGATATTCATAAAGATCCCCTATTGCCTTGCTTTTCTTGGAATTATATTAATCTAGTTTGCATTAAAGCAATCATACCAAATTACATTCATATAGAAAATAATGATCTTCAAAACAAAATTTCAGAACATTTGGAGAGATCATTCACAAAAGAATAGACAAGAACTCAACTATAATTATATGGGCACATGAGAGGATGATTCAAATTACCAAAAATTGGCTACTTACCAATGAATCCTCCCTTGGAAAGCCGTAAGACTTTTTAGACCTTTCGAAACTCTCATCAGGTTCCTTCTTCAGTGGCAAGGTGAAAGGTATTAAAACGAGTAAGAGATAAAAAGGTGTAAAACAAGGAATTCATACCACTAAATAAATAACTGTAACGTAAAGAGTAAATCCTGGGATGAACCAGCAGAGCGAAGTGCAAAAGGAGTGGAATGAATTAAAGGACGCGCGGTGTTTATGTCAGTATTGCCAGATTCAAAGTAGACATCAATGGTACGTACCCAAGTTCTATCAATGTTACCACTATCAAGGTTTAATGCAGGTTTGTATTTATGAATGAAGAATGATTCTTTAATTTTTTTTTCTGAACCTGTTTTATATTATGTGTATATTGTTTTAAATGAAGTGCCAAACCCGACATGCTCTCTTCCTGTGACCTTTTTCATTGTCTAATATGATTCTTAATTCGAGTGTTAATATTGCGTTTCGTTTGGCTTATATATGAGTCACATTCGCACTGAACGCAGTAAATGCCTGACTTATTTAGTGGATCAGCAAAAAAACTTTTAAATCCGGTGAGATGTTTTTGTAGACTTTTTGGGGGAATGATTGAGGCAGATATATTATGCTTTGCAAGAATACGTTGAATTTTTGTCAACTAATTGCAGAAAATAAGGTATTCCTATCCAAGTTTTAGCTTCTTTGGAAGTGACTATTTTGGGGGCTTCCAACCATCTACATGTTTGATTAAATCACTTCTGTAAAATACACAACTTATAATAATTTTCTTGGTCCTATTTAAATAAAAACTGTATTTCGTAATTAAGATCTTTCTGACGATCACAAATCAAAAATGCTCTGCGAAAAGAAATTCTTCCAAATATCGGCTTTGTACAATGGCGGATGAGCTGACTGTTGATGTATGTAAGTAGTGCCTGCTCTAGGTTTTCGAAATACTTTTGTTATAAATTTGTTATGTGATCGGGTAATGAGTAAGTCTAAAAATGGAAGACAGATATCAGATTCACGTTCAAGGGTGAACTTCACCTAGGATGCTGATTATTGAATTGTTCAAATATTTGTACAAGTGTATTTTCGTCACATACAGTCCGCAGCAAAAAGCTGCAACATGAGCATTTAAGTTTATTGTAAAACGACGAGGTCTTTTGCTAGAAAATAAATGTGCAGGAGAGGACGGCGAGGTTTCTCCTGGCGTGATGCGTGCCACTTAGACGTTATGTTGATTCCCTGCGCTGTTAGGCGTAGTTTCAGAATAAACTTATATACTAATGTTGCAGGTTTTTTGCTGCGGATTGTACAATCCGCGGCAAAAAACCTGCAACATGAACATATAAGTTTATTGTGAAATGATAAAGTCTTTTGCTCCAAAATAAGTGTGCACGGGAGGAGGCCGAGGTTTATCCTGGCGTGATTCGTTACACTTAGACGTTATGTTCATTCCCTGTGTTGTTAGGCGTAGTTTCACAATAAACTTACATCCTCATGTTGCAGGTTTTTTGCCGCGGATTGTACAAGTAGTAAAATGTCATCAGCATAACGGTAATATCTAATATTTTTAAATATATTCTGTAAAATAGAAGTTTCAATCTGATTTAAAACAATATTGCGGATAATGCGCATAATGTCATTCTTTATTCATAAATACAAACTTGAATTGAACCTTGACACTGGCAAGATTGATAGAACTTGGGTACCTATCTTTGATGCCTATAGGCTATCCAGAGTTTGGTCTGTATTGTGGCTGCATAGACTTTTACTTCTGCGCATTTACCCCTTTAAACAGAACAGATTTCACTACTGTAGTTTATCTTAAAAAATGTTAAATATTTACCGACGATACAAAAATAATTTTCATAATTTCTCTTTACCTTATAAAGCATTTAATTAGTTTTTACAGGCTAGTTTTTGTTTTTGAAACTCGAAGGGGGAAGACATGATAAGCGTAACGGCTGCTAGAACGTTGCCGCTGCATTTGCACGTGACATAGAACTGTCTGCTCAAAGATAGCGTTGCCAACTGCCGAGAAATTTCATCGTAGTGTCAGCCTACATTCGTAAGCTCATTAGTGTTGTTACTTCCACTGATTTCAAGTACGAAAAAAGTACGGACAGAAAAGTAAATAAAATTACTGACAGAAAGAATTTAAATAAAGCTTTCTGATTTTTAGAAAAAGTAAAACTTCTTTTCATCTCCTTTTTCTCTTTTTTCTCTATCTCAACAAAAGAAAAATATTTTAATAAAAAAACGAAAAGAGAGCAGAATATGATTACAGCTTAATGTGAGATCCGAACCACCTGTGTCCCCACCGGGGAATGGACCCCGGGACCTTTTGATTACACTGCGACGAGCGTAACCACTCATCCAAAGGGGGGGGGGGCACTGAATAAAAAGGCAGTAATAATTTCAGGGGATGGTCTGCGGGGTGACTTTTCAAGTACGAAATTACCATCTGAGGTAATTCAGTTTTATTAGGTCTATTATTATTATTATTATTATTATTATTATTATTATTATTTAACCAAGCTACAGGCATAATCCATATCTTTGCAAAAGTATTAACTTAGCTTTTATTTTTAATACAAATCAAGTGTAAAACTTCTTAGTGTAAAACACTAATTCATGAAATTTTTGTCGGTACATCTCAGTTTGATTCTTAATTAGATATATTCCTCGTCGGGAAGGAAATTTCAGCGAAAATTGCTGTAGGACACATTTCATATTTCTTCTTTTATCTTTCATGAATTGAAATTTCTTTGGGAGTTCATAATTGACTGTGATTTCTGTTAGGTTTTATAACAGCATTGGTTTCAGAAACTACATCAGGAAATAGGGAGAGAGAGTTTGGTGCGGTGGGTGAGACCAATTGCTTACCTACTGTATCGTCTGTACTGCACTAGATGACTCATGTCAGACTCCAGACAAAGTTCTTCTCTGTTGTGTCCTTGCTATTGTGCAGAGTGTGGTCTCTGAGCACACGGCATTTTGTTGATTGTATTTATTTACGTACTATGTTGTTCTGGGGACAAAATCGCGTCTGTCTGTGTGTGTATAGGTGCGCGCGCGTGTGTGTTAATATATCAAAATGGAAGAAATTATAGCCAGCACCTCTTTTAAGCGTAAGAGTAGTCAAATATTGAAGAGGAAAGAAAGGGCTATTGTCATGAGCGTGTTTAACTATTTAAAGCAGAAAAACCCGGGTAAAAGTATAAGTTGGGTCACGAGTGAAACAGCTTGGAAGAAAGACGACATGCCCCAGTGGTTAACCTTACACAATATTTAGTATGATGAGGATATGTTAAAGAAAGACTTGATGGAACTAGTAAGTATTCATCGTCCTAAATATGAAAAATATAAGATTGACGAATGGGCTAAAGAACTAGGACACACTGTTCGATTACTTCCTTATCACTGTGAGCTCAACCCTATTGAACTCGTGTGGCCTCAAGTAAAGCGCTATGTTGGGACAAATAATACAACATTCAAAGTGAAAGACGTTGAAAAATTAATTTATGAAGTGTTTAAGCGTATAACAGCAGAAAATTGGCAGAACTACGTGAGGCAGGTGATAAACATCGAAAATGACAGGTGGAAAGCAGATTAGCTGCAAGATGATGTTGAGCCGTTGTGGTGGAGATTCCTCTGAAGAAGAATCGTCTGAAATCTTTGAAAAAGAAGAAGAAGATGATGATGATGACAGTGAAGGGATTGATCCTTTGGAGTGCGATTGATTCAAAGTGGTAAGTTGATTATTATTATTATTATTATTATTATTATTATTATTATTATTATTTACTAATCGTCGTGGTGATGGATTTTTTTTTTTTACTATGTGACTTGGCAACATCAGTCGGCAGTATAACGGAAGTGCCATCTGTTCTGCATTTGTTTCTAATGCTCAACTTGGCATCGCTGTTCCCATAAGACCAACAGTTCACTCTTCAAGTCTGGATAAGTTATACTTTGAATCTGGCAATAGTGACGTAACTTAGACACCTCGCTTTCTTTAATTCAGGCCACTCCTTTTGCACTTCGCTTTGCTTGTTCATCCCAGGATTTACTCTTTACGTTACAGTTATTTATTTAGTGGTATGCATTTCTTGTTTTACACCTTTTATCTCCTATCCGTTTTAATCCCTTTCACCTTGCCACTGAGGAAGGAACCAACTGTGAGTTCCGAAACGTCTAAAAAGTGTTAAGGCTTTCCACGGGAGGATTCACTGGTAAATAGCTAAATTTTTTGTTAAAAAGCGCTTTACTAATTTACACTGATGCACCAAAATTTCAAAAGACTAATGTAGGAGCGGCTATTCACATTTCAGAAAGGTCACTTACAATCAAATATCAATTACCAAAATATATTTAATTTTATAAAGAAGATGCTTTCGAAATTCGAGAAACTTTAACCTTCATCAAGAGACAAAAATATCACAAAAGCCACAATTTGTACTGATTAAGTGTGTTACAACCATTAAATTCCATACACTGCAATTATAAATAGCCTTGGAGCATTTTAAATATTACATACTTATATAAAACTATGGTAGATAAAACTAAAAAATAAATTTTATCTTCATGAAGGCTCATGTTGAACATAGTAAGAGTGTTGATTAAGCTGCTAACAGTACGTGTAAAAGAAGGTATTAAATCCCAAATCAAAATATCACCTCGTAATTTCAATTACATTATAGAGGAAGAATGCAGAAATGAATTTGAGGTTTGGCAGTATAAAATCAAAAAATATTCAGGAAAATTATATTGGTCTATCATTAAAAATAAAAGATTTAAACCTTGTACTATAATTACATAAATGGCTGGACTAACATGGAAGTCATTTTATATTACAATTCTCTTAGGAATTGCACTCGCACCCACTAAGTTATATAAAGTTAAAAAGAAGGATACGTATCAGTGTTGGTAGATAAAGGTATAGGAACTTTAAATCACATATTATTTGATTGTGATCATCTTCAGAATAATCGTACTAAATTTGTTTTACATCTTCAATTATTTGGAAGAGGACAGTTTTCATACAAACAAATAGTAGCAGAGTACAACTGGAAAATTATAAGGCTTGTGCAGTGCCGGATTTAAGTATAAGCTAAACAAGCTATAGCTTAGGGCCCCATACTCTTGGGGGGCCCTAAATATTCAAGGAAAAAAATTGAATGTACATTTCCAAAATATAGGAAAAACAATGAAGTAACATCTACATATAGCAAAAGTGCTTCGTTTGTGTAGGCCCCTTCTGCTAGTCTGCTTCCTAAAATATAACTGGTTTCTTCATTTCTGTATATAGGGTCCTACGTTCATCTGGACACACAAAAGGGACCCATTATCTTCAGTAGCTTAGGACCCCACCAAACCTAAACCCAGCTCTGGGCTTATGCTATTTTTTTTTAATCATCATTTGGATTTATATTATAATCAGTTTATATTATTTCACATTGCATTGAAAAAAAAAACTCAAATTAATAGTATTATATTCAAGGAGACAATATTAAAATTGATTAACGGAAAAAGTGCAAATTATTCAACATAAATTTTGACAGGAAACATTCTGATAAAAAAATGAATCATTGTCTAAGTATAGTAAGTCCAACTGAAGATCAGTAGCAGCTTCGAAATAAAGATGATTAAACTTGTAGTAATAATTTCTCTTTCTTTCTTTCTTTCTTTCTTTCTTTCTTTTTCTTTCTCTTTCTTTCTCTCTCTCTCTCTCTTTCTTTCTTTCTTTTTTTTTTAACACATTTTTAGCTCTTAGAGATGATTCGTCAGGAGCAATTATTTATTAACTAATACTGCTAATTGTGAAGAAGAACGAACAAAAGTTATGAAGTGGGGTAAAATTGAAATGACAATTGATTGTGCTAAGCCACTGTATGTGCTTATAAAGCTTGTGAGATGCTTCTTCAAATAGAGCAATCTTCAGGGTTTATTTCCTTTACATACAGAGAGATTGCGTGGTGAAGATTTTTTTTTTTTTTTTTTTTTTTTTTTGTACATAGTGTATACAGTTAGTGTATAGTTTTAGCGGTAAGTAAATTTTAGTTTGTAAGGTTTTTTTTTGCACTATTTGAAGGTCACAATAAATACACAGAAATCTCCTAAGTCCCTCTTCCTTAATCTTCAGGCATGTTAAACTCAAATATTAATATAGAGAACGTTAGTAGCAAAATTGTTATAGGGAATGAGGTGATTCTACCAATAAGATGGCATTAAGATTGGGAATTAGATTTCTGAGGTTTCGGCATCTATGGCCACGTTAGCCCGTCACGTATGAAGGATAACGTCCCTCAGAGATCACACTGCCCATGGAATTGGGAAGAAAGAAAGGAAGGAAGGAAGGAAAGAAGCAGCCTTGGGCAGGCAAACCTCATTTAGGATGGCAGGCATGAAAAATCTTTTATACTTTATCGACCGAGTGTTTCCTCCGGGAATCGAACCTGGTATCGCCTAGCACCAAAGACGAGAGCGTTAGCGACTGTGCTATGCGGGGCCGCTACAAATAAAATGAATGATATAGTTAATGCTAATAATAGCGATAGTGCTAGTGATAACACTGAAAAATACGATAATTCTCATTGGTTAAATCGTTACGAGAAATATCATGGCTCCCTTCTTTTTTTTTCTAAGAATAATGGTAAGGAAATAGGTAAATAACACTCTATGGGCATTGGCTATAAGCTGTACTCGGCAGAAATACCGGGTGTAACAAATTTTGAAACCATAGGTAGAAATCTCATTTAATTCTGAAACTAATGCCAACGCATTTCTTCAACATGAAATTCTTAAAAATAACAACTGGACCACATATATTCTTTGTCATGTCACATCTTTTATAGAAGTCATTCGTAGTGTATTTTGATATTAGCATTTATAATTTGCTATATGCCATTGATTGTAAAGAAGAGTACTCTAGCACACAAAATTTACAGTACGAAGAAAGAATGGTAAAAAGTTCCCACTAGAACAGTCACATTAACCTTCAATTCGTAATATATACACCTCTAGACTGTAAATTGTATGATTACAAAATGAACATTGACCCGTACAGTCCGTTGGGATTGTTTAACATATAGTCATTTAATAAATAATTGTAAATAAATAAAAATAGATATAACAATTGCGGGGATAACCATGACATGGCATAATATCGAAATCCCATCAAGTTTTTTTTTTTTTTCTGTGGAGATGTACACTCATGTCCAAAATTATTGTCATATGTCTATAAATATGTTACTGTAGGAATATAATATGATAACGAATTCGCCAGGTATTTCTTATAATGTCAGTATGTGTATAATCGGCAAAGACATGTATGTGGATATTTCATGTCAAAAAAGCAGCAAATAAGAACAATGAAACGAAAATAAAACTTTCTTGTCCATTTACCAACATTTTGTTTTACTCATTTTAATTTTCGTATTTATAATTCTTTTCCTATGAAATTTACCACAAACATACATTTTCCGACTATATACATAGTATCGGTATTAAAAGTAATCTGCAAAATCATTATCAAATTATATTCTTACAAGAAGACAGTTATAGATATGCGACAATCATTTTGGACATGAGTGTACATGAAGCCAAATTCAAATAGAGTCCAGAAAATAAAAGACAACTTGAATAGTACATTTAATGGTTATTAGTCATGTTTTTTTCAATGAGCAAATAAAGTGATATCATCAAATTCCTATCATAGGTTAACAATCTCCATGACTACTAGCAATAGTTTGCCTAATTCCTCTTTTAGTGGCCCCACACATGATAAAACACTAGCGTATAATATATATATATATATATATATATATAATTGAAAATCACTATGTTTGTGACACTAAATCTCCTGAAAGGCCCAACCGATCTCGATCAAATTTGAAACATGGATGAGATTCGAGGCTGGGCTGGTTTTAGGCTATTCACTTTGATTTTGGAACTGAGAGATTGGAGGAGGGGGAGGGGGGTATAAAAATATAAATAAAAACTCCTGAACCACTTGACCGATCTTGATCAAATTTTCAGCATGGATGAGGTTCAGGTCTGGGATCGTTTTTATGTTTTAAATTTGACGTAGCAACGTAGGGTAGGAGAAGGAGGGGGAGATATATAGAAATCAATTTATATAAGACTGAAAGTGACTATTTTTGTAACTTAATAACTCTTGAACTATCAGACCGATCTCAATAAAATTTTCAAGATGCATGAGGTTCGAATCTGGAAACATTTTTGTAATTTCACTTTAACGGTAGATTCTAGAAGAGGGGAGGGGAGGGGACGTATAAATAAAAACAAATAAAACCTAGTAACTTTTGAAACACCCAACTAATCTCGATCAAATTTTTAACATATATGAGGGTTGGACCTTGGGTGTTTTTTATCTTTCACTTTGAAGAGTCAACGTAGGGTAGGGGGAGGGGAGAGATATATGTAAAAATAATTAAAATAAAAACGACTGCTTTTGTGACTTCATCACTCTTGAACCATCCGACTGATCTCAATCAAATTTTCAACATACATGAGTTTAGGAGCAGGGATTTAGGCTATTCACTTTGACGATGCAACGTTGAGGAGTGGGGGGGGGGGACTTAAATATGATCAAAAATGACCGATATTAGTGTTGAATCCATAGTTTTCGGGGTCGATGAGAGAAACAGTGACACTTCTGATGTTGTTTCAATCCAAGTTCAGCCCTGATCGTTGGGAACCGGGAGGGCACAACGTAGGAGAGGGGGGATAAACATTTAAAAATGATCGAAAATGACTAATATTAGTGTCGAATCCATAGTTTTAGGGGTAGCTGAGATTAACACTGACAATTCTGATACCGTGTGCCTCAGCACGGAGGAGAGGGAGGGGGGAGCTATATATAATAATGATCTAAAATTACCAATATTAGTGTTAATCCATAGTTTACGGGATCATTCAGATGAACAGTGACTTTTTCGATCCGGTTTAATCCAAAATCAGCCCCGGCACTTGGGAGAGGGGGAAAAAATAAATATATAAAAATGATCGAAAATGGCCACTATTAGTTCGAATTTAAAGTTTTCTGGGTTCCTTAGATGAACAGTGATACTTTCGATCCCGATTAAATCCAAATTCAAACCCGCAACTTGGGGAGGGGGAGGAAGAGATATTTAAAGATAATCGAAAATGACCGATATTAGTGCTGAATCCACAGATTTGGGGATCGCTGAGATGAACGGTGACACTTCCGATGCCATGTCCCGCAACATGCGGGAGGAGGTAATATATATATGAATGGTCAAAAATGACCGACATTACTATTGAATCTATAGTTCTTGCGGTCGACAAGATGAACAGTAACACTTCTGATGCTTTTTAAATCCATTTTCAGCTCCGACACTTGCGGCATGAGGAGGGGGTGACATACATTAAAATGATCGAAAATGAGCAATATCAGTGTGCATTTAAATTATTTATTTCAACCCAGCGAAGCGGGTAATATATGTTAGTCATAGAATAAAACCCAATTCAGGCACTGCCTTTTTATCAGGGGATAAATCTTTGACTTCTGTACATAATGCTGTTGAAAAGTAACAACTTGCTCAATATAAAAAGCACAAAGAATTGGATGAGGATGAAATATTTAAAAGTGACGCTCTTTCAATATTTTCTAATACTAATCTTCCTACAACCCACTCTACCTATTTAGATCCTTCAAAAGAGAAACCATCCTGGTCTCAAACTTTTAGTTTTAAAAGTTAGTTGGATTGGAAAGGTATAAGACATTTAAGTCAATCTAAATTACCCAAAGGTGCTAAATTTCAATCACGAAAGCAGATATTCACTACTGAACTTAAATATCAACGAGTTTCCTACTTCACAAGAGTCTCTCTCTCTGTCTCAAAGCATAATTGTTATTGATCGTACTAATAAAGTCAAACAAGAGTTTGATAAATATTTTTAACACATCATTCCCACAAAAAATCTACTTTGCTCCTGAAGTAATTCAATCTATAAGAGAACAAATATACTATGTTACTGATAAATTAATTGCTGTACAATTAAAAAAGAAAAATTCGGGATCAATGTTCAAAATATCGGGAGTGATTTTTTTTTGTTTTTTGTTTTTTGGTAATATCTTATTAACTTACGCAGACCTCCACTGATTTGCAGGAAACAGGTTAAAAGGTATTTATCCTTTAAATTGCCTGGTTTGATTTTTTTCAAATGAAAATATGATATGATGATTATGAAAGGATTGCAATAGGTATAGCAATTAGCATCCTTCATTCGTACTTAATGTGCAGCAGTGAATTTTTTATAGAAATGTAAATGGTCATCCTTCATTGATTTTTGGGCGCTGAACATGAAACTGACAATAAAAATGTGCTCCTAGCTAAGATTTACTTGTAATTACACAATTTACATGTTACATATAACACTATAATAATGAAATTGTAAAGGAGAAGTCACAAAATATTGAAATGATTACGGAAATAAAAATAGCTATTTATAATTTCTTGGACGCTGGACAATAAAATGACAATGATAAGCTCCTAGCTCAGATTTAGTAGTAATTGCATAATTTACCTTTTGTATATAACGCTATTATAATGAAATTGTAAAGGTAAAAGTCACCAAACTTTGAAATTATTACGTAAATAGAAATATCCATCCTTTATAATTTTTTGGGCGCTAAACACGAAAAACACGATAAATACGTATTCTGAATTCAGATTTAGTACTAATTACACAATTTACATTTTGCATATAACACTATGATGTTGAAACTGTAAAAGTAACAAACATTAACATAATTACGGAAATAAAAAGAGCTGTCTCTTATAAATGTTTGAACACTGAGTATGAATATAAAAAAATATAGCGTCCTGGCACACTATCGGTGTCATATCACTCTTAACATTTTGCATATAGTGCTACAGGACAAGAACTGTATCGGTAAAAGCTACCTAAAGTATCTGTTTTAAACACGCCGCCTCTTTGCTTGTTTCTTGTAAGGAACATCTGGAGCATTTCTTGAAATCATCCAGCAGAAATCCGCTAACATTGAAACTGACAATTTTTTTTGTAATGTTGTTCCATCGCAGAAATGTCCTGGTGAAATAGCTCTCCTTGCTCGTCAATGAAAAATCCACAATTCACTGGAAACACATCAAGGTGGGAATGGAGGAAGTGCATTTTGAGTGACATATTGCACACAAGTTTCTCGTAGACACATAGCAATTTTTCTACTAATTCTTTGTAATTTTCGGCTCGGTAGTTGCCCAAGACTAATACAATCATTACGGAAACAATGCCACGCATGAAGCTTATCAGCACTGAGAATAGATTCAAACACCTCGTCTTGCAATAGCTTGGTTATTTGCGGACCAATAAAGACCCCCTGCTTAATATTTTCTGTACTTAGATGTGGAAACTTTTGGTACTAGTATGCCAATGCACGTTCATTCCTGTTCATGGCCTTACAAATGCCTTCATTAGTCCAAGTTTGAAGTGAAATGGTGGTAGCACAAGGCTTTGTGGGTTCAAGAGAGGTACATTTGAATTTTTTTTCCCGCCTGGCAACAAAGCTGTTCGTCGCGGCCATTCCTTTTGAGTGTAATGGACATTCTTTGCACAACTATCCCACTCACATATGCAACAACTGTACTTTGTATAGCCACCCTGTAGACGAAGCAAAATTGCGATCACCTTAAAATCACCACAAACTAACCACTTGTGTTCACGATATTTTATAATATCCAGAAAGCGTTCCAACATTGGAAAACTTTCTTTACCTAGGGGTGCATAAGCAACAGGGATTGATGCTGATATCTCCTTACTGTTGTACAGGAGCACAGCCTTAAGGAATGTTTTGGAGGCGTCTATAAACAGTCTCCAATCTTCTACTTTGTCGGAATCATCAGTTTCTGCATCAAACCTGGAACATCATTGCAAAATACTAACCCATCGGTGCAGCAGAAATATTTTGCAAGATCTTTTTGACGATCGCGTATAGTTGATACCCTAACTGTATCCTCCAGAAGGTTCCATTGCTGTAACCTAGATGCTAAGAGCGCAGCTTTATTCTTTGGCATTTCCAAATCTCTAATCAGGTCAAGAAGCTCGGCTTGTGTGAGTCGGTGAGGTTCAGGATAGTTGGTTTTCGGCTCAAATGAAGGATCAGTGTCACTGGTATGTGGAGCAGGTTCACCTTCACTTTCATTCTCTGTATCACTTCCCGTCGGAATGGTAGCCGGAGGATCGGGAACAGGCAATCCTTCTCCATGGGACACTGAACGAATGACAGATGGTATCACTGGGTATTTGATCTTCCTCCTCTTCTTCGTATTTATACCTTCCTTCAAGCAGGGTAGCATGCAAAAGTAGCAGTCTGTACTATGGTTTGTTGGTTCACGCCAAATGGTGGGCACAGCAAAGCGCATGGAAACGTATCCAGGCATTGAGAGTAGATGAACAATTCGTACTACAAACGTGGGGAGCCCATGATTTATCCTGGTCTCCAACACGACACCCAAAGTATAGTAAATATGCTCTTCGCACGGCAGCAGTCAATGGCCGCTTCCTGGAACCAGAAATCACGTCCGCGCATATGTAGCACACATTGTCCACCGAATTTTTACATATGCGGGTCATTGTTGCACTTTCCTTGAATCACTGACACTTCGCAATGAAAACAATATGTACAACAGCGATAATGTCCTCACTCACTACTTTCAAACTGCTGGTTTACCAGTAACACAAACAGTCTGCCAAACTACTGCCTGAAGCATGTCACGAATACGATTAGAGGCGTTAACTGGAGCTAGTTGCAACTTGCAATTATTGCCTCACGTGACTCATGAGACGCTCGCACCAACTGTTGATAACGTACAACGTTGCCAAGTCGAATATGCAGCAAATACTTGTCAAGAATACTTTGTATCGTGTAAGACAATAATTTTAAATCATGTACTTGTAATGTTCCATAGCATTATATGCAAAACATAAAACGGTAAATTACTCAGAAACCTGAGCCAGGAGAGGATTTTGAGTGCGATTTTTCGCGTTTTGTGACCAAAAAACAAAAAAGAACGGCTACTTTCGTTTCTGTAAAAAATAAAATGTGAAAAAATGTTAAACAGTGAAATATATTTCTAAGCACCAGAATAGCTATATCTTTGGAATCAAAATTAGTAATCACTCATATATTAACGATTATTATTCTCCCAATATTATCTTCTAATTTTTGGTCAGACCTTAAGTCAAATTAAGTTAAATTAGGAAGTCAAAGTCAAATTAGAAGTCCAATTAACAAACCATATACTATAGCTGCTGATGGAAGTATGTACTCTAAATTATGGGGAAGTTCTCATAACAATAAAGCAGATTTTAATCTTTCAACTGCAAAAACAGAAAAATGGCTATTTTCTTAACGACGGCACATTAACTAGACTTTCTATAAACCTTAATAGTGCTCCGGATGTAACTGTCATCAACCTAGAAAATTGCCTGTTTTTGGAAAGTTTCTTTTACAATCCAGTTGATAGTGATCACTTCCTCAAAATCACAGAAACAGTAACTCTTAAGATAAACAGGGACATAAGTTTAGTTAACAATGGAGATATTTTTCTGTCCAAAACTGTTTTCCTTAGTTCAATTAATTGATAATCCTTCTCCGATCATTTAGAAACTCAATTTAGTCAATTTAATATAGAAAATGGACAGTGAGACAGAAATGGATAAATTTATGTCATCCTAACGTTTGAAATTTCCTTAAAGTCAGGTCTCAAGGATTTTTTTTTTTTTTTTTTTTTTAACTGTCAAAATACGAAAGCTCAAATGAGAAGAACTATATTACATATCAGGTCTTAATGCGAAAAATTCTGTAAGTACTTAGACTATTTCCGAATTCGAACTCCTGCATGCTGTGGAAATTTATCAGAACCCACAAATTTAGAAACTACTTTAACAAAAATCGAAATTAGGCAAGTAATCAGACATTATGAAAAGGATACTTCCTTAAGTTTTGACGGTGTTCGCTATGCTCATATAAGCAATTTAAGATCAAGATTTTAATGTCTCAAGTAAATTGTATACTAACAGATATTAAACAACATATACACCTAGAATTTGGAAGAAAACTTTGATATTCCCAGTAAAAAAAAACCTAACAAACCTGTTGGCCAGGCTAGTAGCTATAGGCCGATAGCCTAACATCATGTCTACTCAGGAACAGATTAAGTTTCTAGTTATGTTGTGCCTTCAGCAAGTTTCTTAACTGACAATATAGGCTATTTACAGTTTGCAAAATATACAGGGATTATAAATGTTTTTTAAGGCACAAGAGTTTTAAAGCCTATTCGTGAGTTTCCATAGTTAAATTGTTTTATAATTGTTTTGTTTCTGAAAAAAAAAAAGAGAGAATAAGCTGTCGTTTTCACTGTCTAGTATTTTTATTTAAAACTTTTTTTATGAACAGAGATAGAAATATTTAGAAACAAAACTTCAAAGGACTGAAATAGGCCTATGATATGATTGTCCAAAAGTAAGTGCAATGTAATTACCATAGAAGTTAGGAGACTGCCGTAAGTGTCACAGGGTATGGCAATTCTGGCAATTTGAAGTTAAGAAAACAAATCTTTAATTTCTTTTACAGGGCTTTAAGATTTTTCTTCTAATTCATGCAAATGTACCATAGAGTAATTATATTATTTGTCAAAATTAAAACAAAATATATTTTGGGGCATATGTTAAAGTTTACATTTATTTGCCATAATTGCCCCCACGTCATTCCATCTCTATTATCATTACTTCCACAAAGTAGGTTATGTATTTGACGAACTGTGTGTGTATATTTTCCACTGACGTATAAAGAATATACAAATTTCACAAACCGCATACAAAGTTTCTTGCTTTTATTTAGGCTATGTAGGAAAACTTTTTCCTCTTCGATTTTATGACCTTTGGAGGAAGTCTGCACACACTGAATGCTCTTATTATTATTGTTTTTCATTTAATGTGAGGACCCATTTTGAGAATCCAAGTTCAGCTGCGCAATTTGCAGTATTGCACATATGCCCAATAGAAATTCAGCGATAGAAAATTTCTGTGGTGCCCCCTTTTCTTCATGCCTTAAGCACGTGCTTAGTTTGCTTATGGTTAATCCACCCATGGGTCCACTTAAAAGTTTTTGAATAACTCTTACATAATGGACTACTATGGCATATAGAATGTAATAACTTGTTTCTTTCTAATATAATTGAATTTAGGAAATATTTCTCCACTATGGATTGAATAGGGTTCTTAATTTTAGAGACCTGAACAACTCTCTCATGTTATCAATCTGTAATAGCTACGTTTAGATATAAAGGCAGGTTACGACAATGTTATATTAGAAATCAAACATTCTCATGACACGCCCAGGAATTTTTAATCCACCTATGGAATGCCTGAATAAAAACTGCTCTTCCAAGTTTTCGACTCTCGCCTGAAGCCTTGGTCACGAGGATGAAAACAGGAGAAAGAAAAATAAGAACGTCAATAAAAACCAGGAACGGACTTGGAGGCAGAGTAGATTAGATGATGATGAAAAGTCCTTTATCCAAACATAGATTAACTTGATTCATCATTTGATATGTGATCTTTGCTTGGACAAAGTGCTACAGCACTGTTGTAACTTGGTAAGGCCGTTTCCTTTTATCTTCCCGGTGTTCTTACTTTTCTTTATACTGTTTTCGTTCTCCATGACGAAGACTAGGAAGAGTCGAAAGCTCGGAAGTGGCATTCAGGAATTTCATAAACCTGTAAGCAGAATTATATTCAACAATTTAACGCAATTTATGGCTAACCTCAAAATCCTTTCAAAGTTTATCCGTATCATACACAAGATATTAAAAAAAATATATAGAAATTTATTTTAAGTTTAGAAAATATCATACTGAGACCAGTTGTCAGTCAAGGCAGTAAATTACATCCGCTAGTCTTTGATATATACGTTTTAGGGATAATAAATAAGTTTAGAAATGTAGTAAACATTTTTAGCTACGCCTATGACATACTTATATTTTTAAGTAATCCAACATTAAAAATCAGAGTTCCCACAAAAAAGTGAAGATCGATTTCTCTGACTTTCCCTGACACAAATTCTTGTTCTCCCTGACATAAATTCTTGAATATAAATAGAAGATATAGGCTAAGTTCTACCATACACTCCATCCCATACCCGTCCAACACATTCCTTTAATTACCATCTACATATTTCTTATGTTCAATAGAAGTAATTGTTATTTACACAAAATTTATCATGTAAGTACATAAAAATATATGAATAATACAGTACCACATACCTTGACATTGCAAATTAAACTTTTTTTTCTTGCTCGAAAAAATAAAAAAGCAATATAACATGCAATCAAGAATATATTGCCAACTCTCCTTGAGACCTATTATTATCAGTCCTAAAATGATTTTTTTTTAAAGTTTGTGCGGAGACAATGAATGAATTTTTTTTAAAGGAGACAATAAATGAATGAAATGAAGGTGGATGGAAACTGGAGAACCCCGAGAAAACCCACGCACACGGTGATTGTACACCACAAAGTTAACCTGGTGCGAACTGGGATCGAACCAAGGACCCCATGAGCCTCCATCGTCCACTATCAGTTTTAATATTGTCAACTCTGAGACATACTAATCCTACATGTACGTTTTTTAAACATAATTTTGTTTTGCTTTCAGTTCTTGAATTTATTCTACGAGAGCGTCTTGTTCTTGTTTATAATATAATTCTATTTGTTTATTCTTTGCATTCAATTTCTTAACTTCAGCATTTAGTTTTCTTTTTTCATCTTTGATTTTGCTGTACTTTCTTCTGCACTTTTGATTAGTTTCTGTTTAAGGTATTCATCACATAGCGTCTGCTAGCCGAAGGAACTGAGAGAAGCATTCTTCAATCAACAGGAACAGATTCTGCACCTTCATACTACATAATTGCATCATGCTCCCGCCTTTGTGCTACCAGAGAATCTTCAATTTGGTTTTCTACAAAAAGAATCTTATTGACTAAGAACCCGCCGTCCACTGAGACATTGTCGTGGGATGAAATTAAACATTTTCACAACATTCCACAGATCAGAATTTTCTTGTTCCTTGGACATTACCTATGCAAAGAAGTCATCTAACTTAATGCTGCCCATCTTCTCTTCCTATTCATTGAAGTCATGAGACCCCTGAATTTCATTACATCAAGAGAAATTGACACTTTGCTTTCTCAGCAACAGAATCAGATATTCTGTTATGCTCATGTAGAGTTTGTAGGATGCGTTTCATTCTAGTCTGAACAGGTTTTAGATTGCTCTTTTGTAGCCTGGGGTTCAAAGCGGACAGAGTACGTACCCGTTTGTGCTTCAGAGGGCTCCTTTCCACAATCTTCTTGATTATGTCCTGTAAAAAGTTTCGATAGTCAAGCCTGAAAGCTAGTTTATCTGTTGCTTTCAGTTCTTTCAGTAGTTTTTCTGTCTTAAAACCGATGTTCACGAAGATGAAAAGTCATACTTTGATTTCTGCTTTTACATGATCAATTATCCCTATCTGTCTCTGTCTCTCTCTCACACACAATATCTGACTTCCTCAGCGCGAAATAGCAACACTGAATCACTGTCATCATAGGAATTCTGTATTGTTGTGATCCTCTTCACATGTCAATCTGCACAACTGATAGAAAGAAAACAATGTCAGGTTGAAAAAACAAGAATGCTAGACTTGTACATTTACGTTCCCTGACTTTTCATAACATTTTACGCAAAATACATGATTTCCATAACTTTCCCTAACATGTTTTCATTTCCCTGACATTCCCTGATTTTCCAGAATATGGGAACCCTGAAAATAGTAGACAATCCTCAGAAATCATATCAGACTTTAATTAATGGTGTAACCATAATGGCCTGTCTATAGATTGGGATAAAACATAACTAGGAAGAGAGAAATTTCTTCAGCACAAAAAAAAAATTAATGATAAAATAATAAAACAAGTTACTACTATTGAATATTTAGGTTGGCACTCTATAATCTAGTTTTAATTGGTCAACGTATGTAAAAAATCTTCACACTAGATTAACTCAGGCTACAAATATTATAAAAAGCCTGTCACAAAACCTGGGATACCAATCCGAACTTTTCATTTCAAGTAAATAATGTATTGAGCAAGGATCACATATGGATATATCTTCATATCACCTGTCTCTAAAAGACATATAAGCTTTGTTAAAAATCAGTATGAGAATCTGAAAGTACTGTAATTTTCTTCCTATTGCTTCATGCTCCTTGTAATGCACTTTTGGAAGAAACCCATACTCTACTTTTGATCTAATAGCTCAGAAGTCAACCGGAAAATTCTATTTATCGTGATATGTAGTTATATTAGCCATTATTACTTAAAAATTGAACAAACTGGAATGTATTGAAAATCGTAACGAAAGAAAAGTAAAAAAGAAAAAAAAAAGAAAAAAAGAAAAGAAAGCTTAATAACAGGAACTTAATACGTCACTGTAGTTCCGAGTTAACCTGTCAACTTTAACTACGTAAGACTTAAGGCACATGTTCATTCACGACTTCCCATCTTGTCTTAGCAGAGTATCCGCGGTGTTATAGAACACGTCTACCGGTACCAACATAATGTTCTAGTAATGATTAGGAAAAAAAGTTTCTTACATTGCTCATACTGCAAGTACTGGAATTGTGAATTTTATCTGCATAAATACCTCTAGCGATCTTCTATCTTCTTGAGAAATTCACTTACACGTGACTCATTTTAAACAGTTGCAGTCCTGTGCACAAGCTTGATTTGTATTTTCACATGCATTTCTTCTACCCAATGCATTCTCTTCTAGCTTAAGTCCACGTTCTCTTGAACACAACCACATTAAAATACTTCTGAATTTTATAGATGTAAATGCACCTTTTGTTCAACTTTACGAAATAACACGAACGAGTTTGGGTCGTGTCGGAACCTAAGACACCCGAAACTCAACGGAAACACACGAAAGCTTGTAAACACAGTTACACTGCTTATACAATATTTGTAGCACCAACTTCTTCAGAAACTTCATTGGTCATATCATGCTTACAAAAAACCACCTCCATTACAGAATTTCCAGTTCTTCCTTGTCTTTCAGCAGACTAAAGTACCAACCTACAGACCACTTCCATTCTTATTCCTAATTACTGTGCCTTCATATTCAAAATCTCCATCGTTTCAGCTTTTTATGCCATGTGGCATCCAAAAATACTACGTTTCTATTTACAGATGGATCAAAATCGAAAAACTGAACGGACATGGTGGATCAGTGGTAGAGCATCTACCTCTGGTGGGTGAGATTCCGGTTTCGATTCCTGGCCAATTAAGTTTGTGGTGGACAAGTTCGTGTCCATGAGTTTTCTCGGGACACTCCCGTTCCCTCCCATATTCTTATACCACCAATTCTTCTATAATCATTCACTTGTCATAATTATCCGTTTCCCTTTATCAAAAGGCCATAATTGTGGGACATTAAACTGAAACATGTAATTTTTTTTCGAAAAACCAATCAATTGGAGCTGCTGTTTTCCTAAACCAACGTAAAGTTATTGAAAAATATAAATTGGTCTCACATCCTTCAACTTTCGAAGAAGAAGCTTTTGCCATAACACAAGCCTTACTCTTAATTATTAGAAATAAGCATAAATTATCTTGTGTCTGCTCTGATCTGTTAAGTGTTCTCAAAACATTAGAAATTATGAAAAGAAGAGAATCAAACTACGTTGATCATTCTTAGCATAAAATCATTGCTAAAGAGATTAAATCAACTGAAACTAAAAATACAATTTATCTGGACTATAAGTCATTGTGGCATATCATTATATAATTTTACAGATACATTATTATATATATGGAGACTCACCTAGACTGTCATAGAGCAGGTATTAGGGTACCTTATTTTAATTTTTCTCAACTTTTAACTTTTATAGACTTTTCACATAAAATTTAAAATCGTCAAAGTCCTTGGAGGCATCACTGATCAAACAAATTTCTTTTCTAGATGGAGTAGAAATGAAACAGAACAAGTTATTCCTCTAAAATTGAGTACAGCTTTAACTCCAGAAAAGATCTATTCAAAAACTTGAATTCTCCAATTTATTGTTGTCAAATGCAAGAAGGTTCACTAAACCATATTTTTTGGTACATGTTATATATTAAATATAGAAAAAGAATGCTAAAATTACTATACTTAATCTTTTTGTATGGTCGTTTTAACACCAATTTGTTCTGGCCAGTCATAACGTAGAAGTCTATAAGATCATAAAATAAATCAAGAAAACAAGCTCTCCTCCTAACGAATATCCACTGGAAAAGCAACAAGCTAATCTGATAATTTGTACAATTTTTTAACGTTTCTTAAATGGAGTATAGTTAAAAAGTTAACCAACTTGGAATGAAACTATATTTATCCTTTTGTAAGCAATCTCTCTTCCAAATGAACCCGGTATAAAATCCACTTCGAAAAAAAAAAAAAAAAAAAATAATAAATAAATAAAAATGCCGGTTTAGAAGTGTTTTGAAGCCCTTTTTCAGATTAATGGAAGATCAACATGGACAGGTAATTTGATTTATACCCACGACATATTTTATCCTTTTATAGAGAGGAATGAAGAGAATGGAAAATAAATTTATCGGAAAGTATCATTAGGTGAGACCTTAACGTATGTTATTCGGTTGAATAAACACCTTACATTCACCTGTAGACGATTTGATTATTAGACTCATATGTAATTCATAATAGTTTTCTCAACATATTTTGTTCTGTACTCCTTGATAGGCCAAGTTTAAAAGAACGATTATATGTTCGTGAAATCCCTATTAATATATTAGAATAAAGTTTTCCAACGTATAACATCAAGTTTATACGATTTTCATATTGTACGTAAAACTCATATCCTAGCAAGAATAATACAGTCTACCTTTACAATCTACAAGGCAAATATGTATTCTTGATCCAATAAACAAGTTCCCAAATAATATCTTTCCAGGCAAATATTAAACTTTCTTACACCAGTCATTACTAATAGTGATACTTTCTTACATGTCTGAAAATAACCTTCCACTTCCGTTGAGGTACGTAATGACAAAGCAGAAACTTCTCTCTTTCATTTTTCCTAAAGCTTTAGATGATTCTGTGTGAAAAATTAGCTAAGATGAGATGTCGAGAAATTTCTATTAAATACATTAAAAGTACATTATTAAAGTATTATAAAAGTATATTTTCAAAGGTACAAAACTGAATATATTAAATACACAAATACACTAAATACATTATTAAAATTAAAAGTGACACCATACATTAGAAGTTATACAATGGACTTAACTAAGATAAGTTTGGGAGGAATGTAGCATACTAATTTACTAGATTGAACCCAAATGTATTTCAAGTTCAGGTAGTTTTTAGCTACAGAAGCATTTATTATTGGTTTTATCCTCTGAAGCAGTGGCGTATTTACGATTTTCTTTCGGGGGGGGGGCTTTGCTAACTTTCGGGGAGGGCTTTGCCTGAAAATGTGAAAATTCTGCAAGATATTTCATATACTTTACTATAGTAAGTAAGATTTCGGGGGGGGGGCTTAAGCCCGGAAGCCCCCCCCTAAATACGCCACTGCTCTGAAGTATGGAGACTGCTTTTATCACGTATATATGCTCTAAGATTTCTTGCGTTGGTTGGCATTTATATTAACTTTAACAACATTTTCTTGTAATTTTTCTTCAATTCTTCTATTGATCTGTGAATGTATTCTGCGTCATTTTTACTTTATACGTTAGATCATTACAATTCGTTATAAAACCTTATAATCTTCATATGATGAATCTTAAATAAATAACTAAATAAAAAAATGCACCTATCTGACATTATGAAGCATCCTGATGTACCGAAACAATCCTTTAGTAATACTGGTGATAGATTGTTTATATATTTCTCATTTCACAATAAATTTTAGTATATATGGATTACCGGTATAAGAAATTTAGTAAACTTTTTACCGTTTACTGAACTTTCAAATATATATTCTCTTGTTGATAAAGGGTGTATATCAACAATTAGTTGTCCATTCAACTTTCAAACTTCAAAAGCAGAACATAGTATAATTTGACAATTTGATTTTAATACCAATAACATAGAAATTCCCTATTATAAATCACTGTAGTTACAGGTTTCTCTCTTCCACCAATCTCATCCTTTATCAACACTGTTTCTAGGAGAACACCACAAGTGTTGGTTATTGGTACTTAGAACAATATTTTACTTTACTTTCAACCTAATTAACTCATCATTATAAAAAGGAAGGTTGTTTGTGAAAGCTTCAATGAACTCTTTACATAATCTTTCTGATTGCATTCTTTTTTTTTTCATTTTTTGAAACTAGTTGAAATTTATTGATACGGACTATCTAATCCTCAGACTATTGAAATCCAAAAGCCTCCAACAAAATTCTACCAGTTAAAGGTTTTAGTCCTACTTTTCAATATGCAAGTTAGATTTATACATAGACGAGTGGGATTTATTATTATTTTTTTTAATGTAATGAGTTACGGCTACAACATCAGGTTGTAGTCTATAATTGTTAAAATATTGTTCACTACACAACGAATTACAAGAATCCGTACTTGTCTCAAAATCGCATTTAATTACCTAGGTACATTTCACTTTCAAAGTATTACTTGTCCCATGATAAATGATAAATTTTGATGAGTACTTAATTGATCATCGTATAAATATTAACAGATGTGTAACTCCTAGTATTCAATCATTATTATTATTTGCTACTTCGGACTTCTTTGCCGACCATGAATATTGTTGACAGATTATACATCTTAATTATCTTTACTTTAATACGCTTCCTTATATTCAACAAATTTCTAATTTCTCTATAGAGGAAAGAAATGTGTTTTGACTTCTATTAAGCACACTACACTTCTTGCTTTTCCTACCACTTTCCTGAACGAATACAAATTTACTTTACACACACAATACAGTATTATTACAGTTATACAACCCCTACTACTTCGTAGTTGACTGTTCGTTCTTTTTCTTATTCCTACCCTGCCTTTTAGTTTTCATCCATACAACTTTCATACTTGAGAGACGGACTTTCTCCTAAGTGCTCTTTCAGTGTAGTCATACCATTAAACAGAAGTATCCTTTAAACAATGTCGTATAATGATATTACAAAGTTACACAAACTAAACTTTTGTAGGTTGCCCTCATGAATTCACAATTCAGTCTGAAAATAAAATAGTTCTAATGCAAATAAGATCACAGTTCACCAAATCAATTAGATATTTACTAGCTACTGATGCAATCGTTTTCGTACTTGGAAGCAAGTTCACATCACTGGTTGCAAAATTTGTTAAGTAAAATTATAAAAGAAAAGATTATTATACCAATGTATTAAATGGTTAAATTGTTATACCAATGTATTAAATGGTTAAATTGTTACTTTAATACAGTTACAGACGAACAGGTGAACAATATCTATATTACACGTACAAATTCTAAAATATGGTTGCTTAAATGGAGAAAAGATTGAGCTAAATCAACGAAATACAAAATGAGTTGCTTCTTCAATAACTTTGTTACGAAACCTCAAATAAAAAGAATATTGGTCAATCGAAGCACCACGGATTTCTGAGCCGGATTTAAATGGCAAAGTGGCGTGATGTCCTTCGCTGAACACCGTAGTCAAAGGAGTTTCTACACTCATCACTGGTCCATTAAGTACCTTTCTATAATCAAGAAATATATTGTTTATTTCTAATTCGAATGTATACATACAAGCTTCCTTCTCCGATCCGAAGAGTTGGACCCAAACATATGAAGAAAGTTTTCCGAAGAAAAACATACCCCACGGAGGGAGAACTATCATGGTGAAGAAACTGTCAGTTTTAAAGAGCTTTTTCGGAGTTAAGAGTACACCACATTTCACAGCATAAATTCGGTCAACAGAGGAATGAGAATTCAAAAAGTGGGAGTCTATTCCATGCTGCCATATTGTTTTGGAACAAGATTTCATTGGACAAAGAAAATACTTTGGCTCAATAGACTCAGTTTTTAACTCTAAGTTTTGCAATCGAAAAACACAGTCTTGTCCGTGAGAAGGAATGGGGCATGGTAGAGGCACGGATCTTGTAATGTCTTCAGCAGCAAAATTTCTCATCCCATCAAATGAACCAAAACAATATGGGCAATTCTTATGTAATTTTCTGCAATAATTACAAAGGTGATGTCCTTGGATACATTCATAAATAGGGAGACTACCTATCTTGTCACATACTGGGCATCTAATGGATTTCCATATTCCTTCCAGCATCTCTCTGGTAAGAGGGATAGCTTCACCGTCAACCATAGGGATCAAGTTCAAGAAATTTGCCTGAAATTAGAAACAAATCAAGGACATATTATCTTTACGAAAGAAGATAGTGTTATTTAGTACGTTAATTTCATAAGTCATTTTATACTCTGTTATAGACTTTCAATCTTGCTTGACTTTTTGTAGTTATAGATAGGTAAGTAATATTTGATCTGTTTAATATATATATGATCAAAAGATCCAATATGTTTCAATCAAAAAATTTCTTGTAGGCCTTATATCTGGAGAACTATATATATAGTGTAACCAAACTCAAACTATAGATAATGATGAGCTTATTCCGTAGAAAATACAAGAACTCGATTTAGGGGCCGTTCAAAAATTTTGTGACCCCCTGATCCAAAAACTGATTATTGGCCAATATCGCAATCTTTTGATCCATATTTTTTGATAATTTCTAAAATTCTTGTTTTTTTCTTCCAATTGGTGGTTATAATCGAAGAGCGAAGAGACAATATTAATATGTGTATAAGGTGGAGCAAATTTAAGAAGAAACACTATTATAAATATTTGGAAGAAGATACCAAGAATCTGAATAATGAATGTATTCATTGAATTGCAACATAAATATGACTTGATCTTGAGATATAAACAAATCTACAGTTCTACTTTGTATAGACACGTAGATTTTCAGTCAGTCAGTCTCTTCATCCTCAGAACAGATCATGAAATGATGAGGAAATACCTGATATTTGAAATTTGAAATACCCGATGGTTGAAACCTATATTATAAAAATGAAAGTGATATCTTTGTGACTTAACTCTCGAACCACCCGATCGATCTCAATAAAATTTTCAACATAGACGAGGTTCAAGCCTGGAATGGATTTTATCATTTTACTTTGATGGTACAACGTTGCAGAGGGGGAGTGGGGAGAGAGATTTAAAAATGTTCGAAAATAACCGACATTAGTATCGAATCTATAGTTTTTTGGGAAGAGGGGGGTGCTGAGATGAACAGAGACACTTCAAATGCTGTTTAAATCCAAATTCATCCTTGCGACTTGGGGGAGAGGAGATATATTAAAAAATGATGGAAGATGATCACTATTAGTGTCAAATTAATAGTTTTCGGGGTCTGTGAGATGAACACTGACTCCCGATCCCGTATAAATCCAAATTCAGTCTCGTAACTTGGAGAGGGGGAGAGCTTTAAAAAATGATCGAATATTACCAATATCAGTGCCGAATTCATAATTTTCCGGGTCGTTGAGATGAACAGTAACACTTCCGATGCTGTGATCCACAACATGGGGAGGATATCTATCTATCTATATCTATCTATATATATATAGAGGAAAAGCACCAAAAGCGACATAGGTCCGTAAACCGACATACCGCCCTTTTTTGGGTTGGAACACGCTTTTTTGGGCGGAAACATTATCAGTAGTTTCTACTCTCACCATTGGGTGATGGTGGATTAGTGTGTGAGGAGCATTGTTATGTTTTTCGTTGTGCTAAAATTTCTGTTGATAATTCATAATCATCAGAAATCGAAAATTATTTAGAGGTAGATGATTTACTCATTACATACTTGTATTCTTTAAGTTATTGAGTTTGCAAATCACCGTGGTTATTGTGCTGATACTCTTTGATAGTGAAACATGTACAAACATGTAGGAGTAAGGTGCTCTGTAAACCGACATACCCTCTCATTTACAAATCTGCAAACCTGTCAGAGGTCGTAAAGCTACCCTAGTGGCAGTAATAACCTCGTCACCGTATAAAAAATAACTATTGCCTACGATGGAATAGAAGGGGCAGATAGAAACTAGACGGAACGCAGGTAGACAAGACGACTTGAAAGGAAATGCAAGTAGGGTTAAGTCCCACTCTAAGTCTAGGTCAAGGAGAACGCTAAGGTATGAGCAAGTAGAAAATGACTCATTATCAGGTTAAGATATAGTGTCCAGCGTACCAGAAAGTAATTATCTTTTTTTTTTTTTTTTTCAAAGACTTTTTTGGAAGACACTAGCTCAGAAAAATGGGTTTAGTGTGTATCCTGTGAGGTCTGGGCACACACAGAATGTGTCGTGTGGAAGAGGCCCTTTACATCTGTCATTGATTTAGACTGAATGTGTAATTCCGTAGCGATATTCCCTCTCGATTTTTACTTAACTTACAAAATACCCATAAATGTGTAGACTATTTAGAACTGTGAATTGTGCCCTTTACCACGATAAGACTATTTCTATCAGCACTTATTTCTACTTTTAATAAGCAAAGTATGGTACAGATCTAATAGTATCTTACAAGTAAACCTACTATTGTGCGTAACAGAACTTATACAAGGATATCAATATAAAAATTTAAAAAGATACCTTCTTTTCATTTTGCAACATAATAATTTTCTGTAGGTATGTCGGTTTTGGGGTCTGGCTTCTAAACACATGATTTCGAAGACAATTGAACAAATCGTCATAATCGTGGCAATATACGGCAATTTTTGAAACTGATTACATAATTTTATTGAGTATTGTTACTGTTTTAAATACATATATTTGCCTCATAATTCCACTCCTTCAGTTCAGCTTTACGAGCCAACAACAAAATGGTATGTCGGTTTTGGTGCTTCCCCCCCCCTCTCTCTCTCTCTCTATATATATATATATATATAGAGAGAGAGAGAGAGAGGGGGGGGGGAAGCACCAAAACCGACATACCATTTTGTTGTTGGCTCGTAAAGCTGAACTGAAGGAGTGGAATTATGAGGCAAATATATGTATTTAAAACAGTAACAATACTCAATAAAATTATGTAATCAGTTTCAAAAATTGCCGTATATTGCCACCTCGTTAGTAAACCCTCGTTAACACGAATTCCAAGGGACTGAAAAATCAGGAGTTCGTGTTAAAAGAATTCGTGTTAACCGGGAACCCAAATTTTATTATTCGAATACATTTTCTCCATACATACGCACTACAGTATACAGACTATACATACCACTACAGTATATTATGTATGTCATAGAAAACACTAGA
Organism: Thermobia domestica; assembly: GCF_964235325.1. Classification (NCBI taxonomy): domain Eukaryota; kingdom Metazoa; phylum Arthropoda; class Insecta; order Zygentoma; family Lepismatidae; genus Thermobia; species Thermobia domestica. Next base: position 242,039,085 of record NC_137456.1, on the reverse strand, counting down.
GATGGTATCTAGACGAGACTGAGTAGTCTCGGTCTCGTCTCGGTTCCAAATTCGAGACGAGACCAAGACTATTCTCTGTCTTGATACCATCCACAGAATTGTATCGAGACGAGACGGAGAGTTTCGGTCTCGTCTCGATTTCGAAAAGCACTCCTCGGTCTCAAATGCGAGTTAAGATCGAGATCGAGACTAGTTTCGGTCTCGGTACCATCCTGCGAAAAGTGAAAACACTACAGTAAGTTTATTATCCTATCTTCGAAGATTAAAAAAAGTTTCCACGCAGAAAATCCAGGTCAAGTTATAAAATTGATAACTCCGCTAGCAGGGTGAGTACCGCTAGTAACGGAAAGGTATTTATGATTGCTGTCACCAGTTTGGAGTTACAGAGGGGAGAAGATGTTTTGTCTTGAGCTGTCGCTAGCTCGTCTGACAAGCATCTGTATGTTCAGCGCTTGACGGAGGACAAAATCAACCGGAGGACGGAGGAAAGATACCTGTTTCTGGTTTTTCTCTTATTTACAAGGCAATTTTCGTTTGTATAAATACTGTATGACAAAAACTGATCTTGATCTAAAATAAGTGCAAAATCTAAAATAAGAAAAATGATCTGAAAAAAATAAAAACAAAGGATTGAAAGTTCGTGTTAAATCAAAACCTTTACTGACTCAAGGGACTAAAAATTAGTTCGTAATTCGTGCTAACCGAAATTTGTGTTAAGCGATAAAACTTCCTATAGGATAACGTACAGAGATGCCGGGACCGAAATTTTGTTCGTCCTAACCGAGTGTTCGGCTTAAGCGAGTTCGTGTTAACGAGGTTATAATCGAAAATGACAGTGTCGAATCCATAGTTTTGGGGTCGCTGAGATGAAAGTGACACTTCCGACGAAAATAGCATATTTCACGGATACCAAATACATGAGATAGGAGTTGTGTATTTGAAATTTTTATTTCAACCCAGCGAAGTGGGTAATCGATGCTAGTTCTAAATAAGTATGTTTATTATTTGTAAAATGTACATATTTATAGTGCTGCCTCCAGTACATATTTTACAATAAAAATTCCCACGTTAATTAGTTTTGTCTGTGTTTTACAAGGAGGAAAACATACAATGATATATTATTGCATACAAAGTTAAAAGCAACTACATCTGCGCTCGTATGCACTAAAGATCAAAAGCGATTATTCTTGTTTGTACAATTTAGCAATGAAACACATTAAATTATATAAATAGATCATAACTATAAGATAACCAAGAAAGTTTAGTCACTTTTTCATCCACCACTTTCGAACATCGATAGGTCACCTAAGACGTACCTGGAAGATCAAAAATAGTCCCCATCAGCATCGACGATATTCTGCCAACGTTCTGGAAGGCTATGAATTCCATCGCGGTAGAACTTGATGGGCCGTGAAGTGAAGAAGGTATCAAGTGCATTTTGCCCCTTTACTAGGGACTTGAACTGGCGTCTTGTAAGGTGACTGTCAAAGGAATGGAACAGGTCATAATCGGACGGTGCAATGTCCTGGGAGTATGGTGGATTCAATAGTGTTTCCCATCCAAGGCGTAAATGGTGTATAGGGTCATCCTAGCCACATGGGGTTTAGCGTTGTCCTATCACAGGAGGACCTCTTTGCGATTCAGAAGTGCTGCTCCAGAGTTTTGAGCTTTCTTGAACACGGTTCAACTGTTGACAGTACACAGTTGAAATGATTCTCTGACCAGCTGGTAGTAGTTCCCGATGCACAATCCCGCGAGCAATCCACCAAACATACATGAGGACTTTCTTCTGGTGCAGTGCTAGTTTCGGCTGTTTTGGAACCAGTTTATATGGGATGCTAACCAATGATGACGGCGCCGTGGAGCTTCGTACAGGACGCACTTCTCATCACATCTCAACAGCCTGTCAAGAAATGGTTCCTTCCTCAGACGAAACAGCAAAGAAACAGAGGTGTCTTCTCACGTTGTCTTATGGCTCGGAGTCCAACCATTGGGACCCATCGACTCAACTTGTAGTGTTTCCCAATTTGATAGAGGTGCTACCGAATGTTTTCTCCATTCACACTGAATTGTAGTTCCATATTCCTGACATGTCTGGCCATTGTAGTTCCTGACATATCTGGCCAGTGTTTCTCCTCAATTGCTGCGAAGATCTTCATTTTGTGCATGTGTTGATCTTCCGGCACGTGATGCGTCTTCGATGTTTCGATAGCGTTCTTAAACTTGTTAAACCACCGTTGTACTGTCCGCGTAGTCACGATACCCTCACCAAAGGCCAGGCATATCTGTCGCTCCGCTGCAGCAGCGTTTGACTCCAGTTTGAACTTATACAGCATACACACCCTTATGACGCTCTATGGAGGTCCCATGTTCACTCTGCCCTTACGCAAGTTCAGGCCACAACCAGATAGTATGTTGGATATACCCACACCAACAACTGGCCTTCGCTTTATCTCCACTCGCATTGAACACAGGTCCTATTGAACACAGACCTTCACACAAAGGGATAGAACTTTCTTGGTTATTTTTATGATATAAATAATTTTAGAATTTAAACAAACAAGAATTTAAAATTTTCCAGTTCCTTAATAACTAAATAGGAATATCATAAAGAAAATTATGATATTTGATAAAATAAAGATTTTTTTAATAATAAATATACACTATTTCTAATAAATTTCCAAAAGAACCATAACATTCTATGTTGTTAAAATTATGTTAAACGCACCCTTACCTTTTGAACATGTACTGTACAGCCTTGTTCAAAAAATCTTGGTCACAAACCTTACTTTAAAAGACTATATTCTTACATTAAAAAAAAAAAAAAAAATGATAAAAGCTTTAATTAAGCGGGCGAGGTTCAGCATATTGTTGCTCTACCACTTAACCTATTTCAAGGAAATAATTCAGTTGAAAAAAAAGTCACTTGAGGACAAAAAATACGATGATATACAACAAAAAATACAGGTATAAAGATGATAAAAAAGTGGCGCTTTTAACAAAACACACACACATACACACAGATACACACACACACACACACACACACACATACTAAAAGTGAAGAAAGAAGAAGAGCATACAAAATATTTCTACAATGCATGATTATTTAATTTAAAAAAAGTGTAGCATGTCAAGTCTGATTTTATTTACATAGTTGAAGTGATAGAATACAAATCATGGGTACCTGAACTTAAATTTTGTTGGCTGAGTAAATACATTTTTAACATTTTCTTGAAGGAATTAAATAGCAATGCGCACGAGTCGAGACACATCTCGAATCTCGACTCGACTCGAATTCGACACACTGTAAAATTCGAGACGAGTCGAAACAAACTTATTTCTCAACTCGAATTTTCGAGTCGAGTCGAGATTTTTACGAGCAGTCTCTACTCGACTCGAATGTCTCGAAAATCTTTCTATAAGTTTTAATATTATTTTGAAGAAAGTGTTCACTCAGAAACAGACTTGAAACCAATTTCAGCATTTGTTACTTTAGAAAGGTACAGAACGCATAAACTTAATAGCCTACTTAATCTTTCGAGATCAAGATTTAATTTTCAGCTCAATTCAGTTAATTAAAAATAAAATTAATGTCGTGATATTTGTTTGTGCTCCAAATAATAATAATAATAATAATAATAATAATAATAATAATAATAATAATAATAATAATATCTAGTTTGTATAAAACTATTGCGATAAAGTGAACTTCATAAATTCTCTGAATGAGTAATTGGCTCGTTCCCATGAATGCAATAGGATTACATAACTTCTGGATTATTCGCTTCCAGACCTACCTACCATCAATATAAACCCGTCCAGGAGATAGCAGCGTCACCTCCTGAGGAATAGTCAGACACCGTACGGTGCGTAGTATTAGTGAAAGTGCTGCTTGTGTGTAGCATGGGGGAGGCGTGCGATCTATCTGGGTTTGACCGAGGGCAGGCTGTAATGACCCGAAGATTCGGCGCGAGAATTTCCGAAACTGCAGGACTTGTCGGATGTTCGAAGAGTGCTGTGACGAAACCAAGGAGAAACGACGTCCATACGTCATTACAGATATCGGACGTCGTAGGCTGGGCAGACTGGTTAAACAGGACAGGCAGCGAGCTGTTGCGGAACTAACATAAGATTTTAATGCTGGGCAAATGGAACCACTTTACGGAGTTGTGGTGGTAACCCCGTTTTATATATTTCCAATAAATAAGCACATTAACTGGATAGTTGAGTACTAATGGGTAGTTTATTTCTTTTCGCAGAATATCTTTTTTTTTGGCCCATTCCAAACAAAAGGATTCATTCCTTGGGATCAAGTTCTTTATTAAGTAATTCCACGTTCCTTGGTTTTCCAATTTGATTCCTCTAAGCAAGGATTCATTCTTCTTTTGATCAAATCCTTTGGTTCGGATAAGTTGAATAATTCCAAGTTCTCGTAAGGTTCTCCAATGTGATTTGTGTTTTCATCCAAAGTAGTCAAACAATCATTATCAGCTGAGAAGTTATTGCAGTTTTTTTCATCGTTAAGGGGATTGGAACAAATAGAAGCGAAGATAGGGATTTCCATGTAGTTAGCCTAGAATCTTCAGTTTATGATTGAGCAATGGATTACATATCGTTTCTCGAGTCCGCAAATATGAATGCTATGCTTATTCTAAATTCAGATTAAGCTTAAGCAAGAAAAAGAAGTCACTGAGAAACTGTGAAGCTCAACAGTTCTAATATACAGGGGAAGTCACCATAGGCGTCTCTGGAGGAAGGGACAAAAGGAAGCGTTTCCAAACAGGGAGTAATCTACACTCCCCAAATTTCCTCCTAATACCCCCAAATTTCTCTACACACACCCCTGGATGGAAAAGGAATATTCCCCCAAATCCAATTGTATCAATCGGTATCATAGGTTATTTATTACATCAAGATAAGAAACGTTTAACGTTTAGGAAAGAAGGAAATATTCTTATTTATTTCACTTCAAAATACGAAGAGACCTCGTTCTCATACACGGCTTCGAGAAGCACGTGACGTCATGGTTTCGAGCGGTGTTTCGATCAAAACAATTGACAAAACAGACCCGCTCATACCTACCCTCCTGGGTTCCGCGGTCGTTTCCGAGAAGAGAGATTGATGGACAGATGACTGAAGTTGGCAACGTCTTGAGCGGTCATTCACTTACCTCCTCCTCAATAAGGAAAAATGTGACAATATACAGTAACAATAAGCCTATACCAGGTTCGGTTTGGTAAGTGCTACTCTGGAAGTGGTGTATCAACGGACGGAAGTTAGAAGGGTGTAGTTAAAACGTTTCTTGAAATGAAGAGATCGATCGAAGTAAGAATTATATAGATTTTAGACTGAGTCTAGTGTTATGCAGGAACGCATTTGTCGCTAGCTTAATTTTTTTGTAAAGTACATTTTTATTCACGTAAATTCATTGAGCGGATTATTAAGATTATGCTGCATTAAAAAAAGACAAAACAGAAAGATTCAAAATATTTGTAAATTGAAAAACTGGATTCCTGGAAAACAAATCAACGAATCATTTTCTTATGAAAGATACTCAGAGCCAATAACGTAGTCAGGAAGGGGCAGGAGCGAAGATTAAGAGATCAAATAGTATAACAACAATTAACGTTAACAACAGGGTTAGGAACTATGTACAGTATTAATTACTAAACGAATGTGATTTCAGCATGGGACGAGGGAATTTTTTCCCAATTAATACGAGGCGCATCCAGAAAGTAAGTTTTCCACGTGTCCCATAGCTAGGAAACGGTATGTTGCGCGAAGCGACTACGTGTACGTGAGAGAGTAAGATCCTAGCACGGTACATGCACTAGCGGAACTTCCCTAGTGCTCTCAGTAGCGTCGTGGCCAATGTTGCCACATTCCTAGCTCTCGAGTGGGCTGAAAAATAGTACCAAATTGAAACAAAAAGGGCTGAATTCATTATTTTATACCAGTGTATTACATGGTTCTATAACACGAAACTAAAAGAGGTAAAGTTCTAGAACACCCCTCCCCTCTTCCAAAAGCCCAAATCAAGAAAGTGCTCTTTTTAAAAACATCCAAATAGGAGGACTCCGAACAACCGTGGAAGTAGGTGAAACTTTTCTCGCACGTGGGAAGTATACCCGAGACCGCAAATTAAAAGGGAAAGCAATTATAATCTTCGATAGGTATTGTAAGGAAACCAAACGTTCCTTTATTTGAAAGTGACCAATAAACCAAAACGATATTATGCCATACCTCTATGAAAAGATATATAAAATGAGGAACAAATGAATCATCTCCAAATTCGTGTGTAAACAGTATGTTATAATAAAATATTAAAATATAAATTATTGCACCTTGTTTTCGCTTATTTCACGACTGATGTAGGGTAATGAAATTTTTTCAAGAGTCCAACACACAGCATGAGTAACGTGAGATATAGGAAAAGTCTTACTGATACTTTTGAAAATGTGACTAGTATTAGTTAAATGGTGCGGAATTGGGTAAAATTGTACCAACTTTTTCACAAAAGAGGCTGAAAATGACAGCGCGGTACCAACGGACCGATGAATGACAGAAAGGGCTGAATTTGGTACAATTGTACAAAGTGTGGCAACACTGGTCGTGGCAGTGGTTGAAGATCGACGTTCTTATTCCAGTTCCCGCCGCATGTGAAGTACGAGCAGTGATAAAGTTTTTGAATGCACAGGGCGTAGCACCAATCGAAATCCATCGTTAGCTGTGCCAGGTCTATGGGCCTAACGGCATGAGCAAGCAGTTCCTGCAATTTTCCTCTCCTTATTGCACACCACTGTCACGGAGTGCCTGTTGATCAAAAAGTTTTGTGTTGAAGCAACTGACCCTAGAGCACAAAACAAGGCGCATAGGGTCAGCATTGACATTTTTGCAACAATACAGCTGATGATGGATTTCAATCGGTGCTATGTCCTGTGCATTCAAAAACTCTATCACTGCTCGCACTTCATACGCGGCGGGAGCTGGAATAGGAACGCCAATCTTCAATCACTGCCACGACGCTATTGAGAGAATTAGAGAAGTTCTGCTGGCACATGCTTCATGTTAGGACCTTACTCTCTCACGTACACGCAGTCACTTTGCGGAACATACGGTTTCTTAGCTATGGGACGCGTGGGAAACTTACTTTCTGGATGCGCCTATTATTTAAAAAATCACCCACTAAAACTTACTGGGAGTGAATAAATGAAATAATGGCAGAATTTTGCAAAATGATTACAATAATTAGTATGTAATCAATTCATATGTAATTACTGGGTAAAATACTGGTGGTTAATTCCTAATACAATAAAACCTCTCTTAACGAGCATCTCTCAATAGTGGACACCTTCATAAGAGGACATACTTTCTTATTCTTGCATGCCATAAGTATGTGTGGTGTGGTGTTATGAGAGAGAACCCTTTCTTTTAGGGACACTCATTTACGGACAAATAATCGTGTTCCACCGATGTCCGTTTTGAGAGTTTTCACTGTATTACTTAGTTTAATAATAAATGTTCAAATGTGTGAACTTCCTTTATTGAACCTACTACTGCTAAGAGCTGATATTATTATTATTATTATTATTATTATTATTATTATTATTATTATTATTATTATTATTATTATTGTTATTATTATTATTATTATTATTATTATTAGTAGTAGTAGTAGTAGTGGTAGTAGTGGTAGTATTGCAATAGTTGCGTAACAAAATAGGGCCTATACTGTTTTCTTTGAAAAATGAAATGAAATCTTTGAGTTTTACGTCCCACGGTTATTCCGGTTAGGCTAAAGGAGACGGTGATGATGAGTAATGTATGAAATGGTGGAATGAAGAAAGTGGGAGGAAACGGGAGAACGATCATTATGTATTCTTTTACAAATAAGAGCTGCTTTCAAGAGACCTTTTAACTCTCTTTGTTAAACCTCACAAAACTACCTTTGGTTGTATACAAATCCACTTGGAGAACAGTTATGAAAATTTACAGCTATTTACGTTTCATAGTATCGATAAGAAATGATATTTCAGTACATTAGAATCTGTGTTTTTTTAAAATGTTCGAAATAGGTGACATCATTCATTTCTAACAATAATTGTAAGCTTTTGTAAGTATATCCTGCATAAGACCACAAATAGCATTTTAATTTCGATTCAATTAATACCATCAATTAAACGGGTTGAATTTGTTAATGATAGACTTTCTTTTATTACTCCTAAAAGGATAAGTGGTGTGATATTGTTTTAAATATGCATGCCTCAACAGAAAACGAGGATGACGATATAAAAGACAGTTTTTACGAAGTAGTAGTAGAACGGATATTTGACCAACTCCCGCGATACCATATGAAAATTCTATTAGGGGATTTCAATGCGAAGGTAGAACGAGAGGATATTTTCAAACAGATTATGGGACACGAAAGTCTGCATAACGAAATTAATGACAACGGCGTTAGACTCTGAACTTTGCAACATCCAATAACCTTATTGTGAAGGATACAAATTTCCACATCGTGATGTTCATAAATACAGATGGACCTCGCCAGATGGGAGAATACACAACCACATTGATCACGTTTTAGTAGACAGAAAAACACAGTCTAGCATAATTGATGTTCAGTCGTTCAGAGGACCTGACTGTGGCACTGATCAAAAGTGGCGTATTTACGATTTTGTTTCAGGGGTGACTTTACTAACTTTATTTCTGCAAATATGAAAATTCTGCAAGATATTTCATTTACTTTAAAATAGTAAATAAAATTTCGGGAGGGGCTTAAGCCCAGAAGCCCCTTTAAATATACCACTGCTGATTACTATCTGGTACCAGCGATAAGAAGAGAAAGATTATCGTTAAATAAAGCGAATATTCAACATCTAAAAACTAAGAGGTTTAGTTTAAAGAAATTACAGGAGAACCAGGCTAGAGGGGAATACCAGATTGAACTGTCGAACAGATTCTAGGTTTTAGAAAGTTTTGAGAGCACCAGTGCTGAGGATACTTGGGTTCAAATTACGGATAGCATTAAAATGGGGCACGCTAAAGTACGCAGAAACAAACCACGGTTCGACCAGGAATGCACCAAACTAGCGGAAAAGGAAAAACGGGCAAAACTGCGTAGGCTACAAATTCCGAACGATATAACTACACAAAATTTCGTTGACATCAGATGGGAAACTTACAAAATGTATAGAACAAAGAAAAGTAATTTTTTGAAAGCTAAAATTAATGAACTTGGAGATAACAGTAAAAAAAAATCTAGACGTATAAGAGAATCAACGAATTTAAGAAAGCGTATCAACCTCGCGCGTATAATTTAAAGAGAGATAACGGAACAATTCTCACTGATACTAATGGCATCTTGAATAGATGGAAAGATTTCTTTGATGATTTGCTTAACACGCAGCCAAAAACTAATGTTCGTGGGGAAAGGGAAATACACACAGCAGAACCACATATTCCAGGTCCCAGTCGAACAGAAGTAGAAATTGCTATTAAGAAATGAAAGAAAAACAAATCTTCCTGTATAGACGAAATTCCGGCTGAGTTAATTTTAGCTGGAGGTAAAAGTTTGGAACAAGATACACAAACTCATTCTCCTTATTTGGAACAAGGAGGACTTACCACAAGAGTGGAAAGAATGAATCATTATTACAACTCACAAGAAAGGCGACAAAGGAGATTGTAATAATTATCGAGGAATTTCTCTTCTGTCAACATAATATAAAATCCACTCAAACATTTTGTTAGCAAGATTGATCCCCATACGCTGATGAAATCATTGTAAATTATTAGAGCGGATTTAGTTGAAATCAATCAACTATCGACCAGATATCTACCGTTTGACAAATACTCTAAAAGAAATGGGAATACGATAACCCGGTACATCAATTGTTTATTGATTTCAGAAAGATTTACGATTTACTTAGAAGATTAACATTGTACAACATTCTTGCAGAATTTGTTGTATCGAAAAAGATAGTTAGAGTAATTAAGATTTGTTTAAATAAATCCCAAAGTAAAGTCCGAGTAGGAAAATTATTGTCCACGAGCTTTCACGTTGAGAATGGCCTGAAACAAGGAGATGCGTTGTCGACATTATTATTCAACTTTATTCTGGAGTATGCTCTAAGGAAAATCAAAGATAGCAACCAGGGCCTAGAGCTAAACTGTATTCACCAGGTTATGGTGTATGGTGATGATGTAAATCTGGTATATGATAGAAGAACAACTGAGAGAGGTTTACACGCTTGCAGGTTTAGAAGTAAATGCAGAAAAAGGAACTAAATACATGAAAGTTCGCTGGCATCGTAATACTGCAAATTGGATGCATCAAAGTATCAAATAATACTTTTGATGAAGTAAATACTTTCAAGTATTTAAGATTAATGTTAACAGACCAAAATTTCATTTACAAAGAAATTAAATGTCAACTGAAAGCAGGGAATTCTTGTTGTTATTCAGTTTAGAATCTTTTTGTCGTCGCGAATTCTGTCGAGGAATTTGAAGCTTAAAATATATATAAAGCGATAATCATGCCTGTTGTTCTGTATGGATGCGGAACGTGGTCACTTACTTTAAGGGAAGAATGCAGACACAGTGTTTGAGAATAAAATCCTGAGACGAATGTTCGGACCAAAAGGAACGGGAGTGGGGAATGGCGAAAACTTCATAACGAGGAACTGCATAATTTATACAATTCACCAAACATTGTTAGAATCACTAAATTTATTGGGCTCACGGAGCAGATCATGTAGCAAGAATGGAAGAAAGTAGGAACGCTTTCAAAGCTTTGACTGGAAATCCAATCGGAAAAAGTTCATTAGGAAGATCTAGGCCCAGGTGGGAGGACAATATTCAGATGGATCTCACAGAAATAGGAATACAAAGTAGAAACTGGATCCAGTTGGATAAGGATTAGGGATGGTACCGAGACCGAGACGGACTTTTATATACCAAGACGAGACCGAGACCGAGACGGACTTTTACATACCGAGACTAGACCGAGACCGAGACAGACTTCTATAAATCGAGACGAGACCTTGGTCAGTCTCGAAAGTCTCGGTCTCGTCTCGAATATTGACACCTATTTTGCTTTTACTCAAAATTTGTTTCGCTGCTGTGTGAGATAATATGGGAACGGTTGTACAGTGGCGTATTTAGGGGGTAGGTGTCGGGCTCAAGCCCTTCCCGAAATAAATTTGTGATAATTTTTTCGCATTGCACGTACAACACAAATGTTTCTTACCCGTTCCTCAAGCTTCTCCCGAAACAAAATCCACTGCTGTTGTATATAATCTCTCTTTCCCTCTCTCTCTCTCTCTCTCTCTCTCTCTCTCTCTCTCTCTTAAGTGATCATAATGTCATTTACAACAATTGTTATTTCAAACCGTTTCAGAGATACCAAATACATGGATAGTGATTGTTGTACTGCTTAAAATAACATATTGGTGTTAAATTTTTATAATGATTGTTGCTTTAGTTTGCTTCTATAACATAACAACAATAGTTTTTAGTGGTTTTAATTACAAATCGCAGTTCCATTATTTTAAGTAGTGTTGCCAACTTAAATAAATTGCTAAATATTATTCTAAATATAGGGCAAATAACGTAGCTAAACTCCAAAATATTTTAAAATTACTCGTAATTTGTTTTATGGTGCAAGAATGTTTTCAAAAGAGGATGTTTTTCCTAGTCTTTATAATGTTAATGTCAAAGTTTTAGTTCCAGCAATACATATAAAGGCAAATTGTAACTGAAATTAAATGTAACTGATAACTTTTCAGTAGCCCTAGTTGTTCCCCTAAGCCTTAATCGTGATGTACACAAAACCATGGTTAATTAAAAGTTCTAATTACACCCTAGTTACATTTCACTTGTTTTAGTTTGACCACCGACCACCTCAAACTCAATCCATATCATAGCTGAATGCAGTCATTCAAGGACTTACAGTTAGTAATACACATTGTGTTGATTTTTGGTTTGGTTTGTTTTAGTTTAACGTCACACAAATATGCTAGGGCGTGTAAAGGAGACGTGGAGCTAATGATTATAATGGAATCCGAACCACTTCGGTCGTTCAACTGTACTCCCACCGGAAATCGAATTTGGGACGACGCGAACCGAAGTCAAGCGTGCTAGCCACTAGACCAAATGGAGTCCTCACATTGTGTTGATTTAAATCATTGAGTCAGTGTTGTCAAATTCGAAGATCAAAAACTAGCGTGTCTGTGCTCCAAAAGTAGCGGATTTGAACTATTTGTAGGACAAATATATACAGTAGAAATGAATTATTTGGTAACTAATGACTGGCACTAATGAAAAGATTTTTAATATGGACTGGAAAATGTGCTGGACATATTGCAAGAAATTATGATCGATGAACAAAAAAAATTCTAGACAGGATACCACGAAACAAAAACAGCCTAGGAAACGTCCTTATACAAGAAGGTTTGACTAAATCAAGAACAACTGGAGAGTGACCTGAGAAAGAATTGCTCAAGATAAATAGTTGTAGAGAAGACCTTCATCCAGCAGTGGGTTGATAATGGTTGATTATGATTATGGTTATGATTTTATTATATCTGGATCTCAGAGATAAACTAAACCAAGTTATAATTTCGTAATTTTACAGGAGAAGCGAAAAATCGGTTCCTTGAGTAAGACCTATAGTACTGTTTTTCAAACTATACTAAGTAGTTACAAAGTAATAGGATGATTTTAGACATATTATTACACCACTAGAAAGAACATAGTATATTTAAAAAGTATTGTTAAATCAATTTCAACCAAAAAGTGAATTAGCATAGTCTACCTCTAAAGTATATATATATATATATATATATATATATATATATATATATATATATATATATATATATAAATTTTACTGAGTAATGTAAGGTAAAAACGGATTCAAAATTTAACGAAATTCGTACAGCGAAAAAAAAAAAGAAATTGACTCTCCATATTGCAGCAAAACTACGAAAATTAATAGAAAAGAAAACTAGAAAGTTAAGAATCACTCGAATTGCCGGGACAGAGAAAATAGATACATATAGCTCGAATTACCTATATACTTATATATGTATGTATGTTCATGTTTCGCAAGTAATTTTCAATCAATATAAAACTTCAACATAATGAACGCACGATTAGTTTTCTCGAATAAAGATCACATGCACCGCTGAGAGCTCAGGAATAAGCTTAATCTATGTTACGGCACTGGATATATGCTTATGTAATACATTACCACCCTACTCAAAGTGAGACGCGAACTATACGAAACATCGGACTTTGAATCTAACTTGTTTGGTGATCCAACCCGAGACCACAGATAGCAAAGTTGAGTGCCGTAGCTCCCACCACAAGGTTAAGGAAGTTCCTGTTTTAAAGCGTCAATTAAACACTGAGATATGAAACGGTAATAAACTACTGTATACTACTGAGGTTAATTTAATAGAGTTTAATTGTATAGGCAGTACTGAAGCTATTTCGAGACAAAGTCTATTGCTGAAAGTGAAATATGAGTTACTATTAAGGTTTTATCCCGGGTATGTTATACTCGCTGATGATTGAACCTGGAACTCACACATGGAAAGCATTAGCGCTAGCGAATTAGCTACGAAGAGGTACACTCATATCCAAAATTATTGTCGCATGTCTATAAATATGTTGTCCTAGGAATATAATTTGATAACGAATTCGCCTGGTATTTCTTATAATGTTAGTATGTGAATAATCGACAAAGACATGTATGTGGCAAATTTTATGTCAAAAGAGCAATAAATAAGAACAATAAAACAAAAATAAAACTTTATCATTCATTTAGCAACATTTTGTTTTATTAGTTCTAATTTTCGTATTTATATTTTTTTCCCTATGAAATTTACCACAATTATACATTTCCCGAGTATACACACAGTATCAGTATTAAAAGTACCCTGCAAAATCATTATCAAATTATATTCTTACAAGAAGACAGTTATAGATATGCGACAATCATTTTGTACATGAGTGTACATCATACCATAATTCTAACGTAAGTCAAGTATGAAGGCAAAAAATAAGAAGCGGAAACGATAGACTGTACGATAAGAATACTTTCACAATTTTAATTTCACACTATATATTTCGAGACTTTCGAGACGAGACCCAAGACGAGACCGAGACCGAGATCGAGACAGGCATCTGTTGACCGAGACGGCGATTTTTGACTCGAGACGAGATCGAGACCGCTACTTATCAACCGAGACGAGACCGAGACTGTATAAAGTCTCGTCTCGTCTCGATACCATCCCTAATAAGGATAGAAGATATTGAAGAGGTTTTATGAACGCGGCATTGAACCTCCGGTTCCATAGGCTACAGTTAGTTCTTTTATGGCAAAAGAAACACACACACACACACACACACACACACATAATATATATATATATATATATATATATATATATATATATATATATATAGTCTATTTGTATATAGATAGATAAAAACTAGATACGTATGCACAGAAAAATATATCCCAGCGATACAAGTAGTTGATGGAGAAAAGATCCCAATAAATTCCTTCAAATTTTAAGCATTTGATATGGAATAAAGAAAAATCACTCCTAGTGATCAGTCTTGGGAAAAGACGAAATTCATTGAGTTAAGTTCTGATCCCTTAATCCCCTATTCTAGAAGATCGGAAAATAATGTTACTACCTTTCTTTATGTTCATTTTTAATATTCCCGCGCAAACAGCAGCTTGCGTGTGCCTCCTCTCCTCTCATTTTCGTACCTTCATTCTCACCATCGTGATTAATCAGATTGGGTAGAAAAGCGTGATTAACTAAGCAAACTCATCACTATCACAACATCGAACACGTATTTCAGAATTTGATCGTTTCCGATTTTGAAACCGCTTCTGCGTCGGGCATCTTGTATATCACATTGTGTTAAACAAATCAATGTAATACGTAAAAACTTGTGATTCTTGTTGAAACGTGTGAATTGAGAGCGGAACGAGCAAGAAAATTTTTGACAATTTCTTTGCAAACCAACAATAGGGCGCCAATACTTATAAGAGGCGCCGCGACGTTTGCTCTTCACTTTTCTTTCTTCTTGCTCGTTTGGCGCCCCCTTGCTATCAGTGCCTGCCCCGCTCGCCCCTCCTAGCTACTTCTCTGTGCATGGAAGAAGTAAAGAAATAGAAGGAACACATGTTCATGTTTGGAGATGTAAGTACTAAGCTCTATTATATATGAAATAAGAAAGTACATACTGTTTGTTCTTTAGCTTTTTCTATTAGACATAATTAAAACTGGTTGCTTTGAGGGCACGCTGAAACTGTAGAGAGAGATTTTTTTTACTTGACTGAAATATACGTATATGGAGACAGAACTTGAATTCCCCAGTTTTGAGAAATAAAATTATTAACAAATTAGATTCTACCACTATTGCTATTAACCAAGCTATCACGGATCATATTATTTCTATATTTTTCTACAGCATGAAAAGTATATTGATTCTTATTAATTAAGAAATTCTAAAACTATGTTCTTTTAATTTGAAAGGGTAGACAGTGTCTCAATGTCTCATAGCACTCTACGCTACTGGTCCCCCCTGTAACTACAAAGAAGCTCTCCATGGTTTTCAGTAATTATTTAAATAGAAATGCAATCTTTTAGGCAACATACCTTCAATTCTTAATTTCAACTACCAATTAAACTTAGATTAATTGTGAATTCGATTGAAATTTTTCCAACTGCTGTTATCATATAGGTCTATGCTTTAATACCGTCTTGTTTAATACCACGGCACTAATGAGATATTTCCTTCACAGAAGAAAAGTTTCATGAGGATTACGACATTATATATATCGTAATAATACTGCTTAACAACAAATATAGGATTGAAGTATTTCTTCTATTTCTTTTATGAGTAGCGCTACTTTTAGTCTTCATCTATTTCCTTTTCTACACAAAGATTTTTGGGGACTCTTTCCCCTGTCCTTCCCGCCAGAGGCACTGTGGTGATTCCCACGTATTTTAAACATCTCTGGCTACCACAGTTTGTCAGTGATTTCTTTTGCATGCTTAAGCTTAATCTGCATCTAAAGCAATGGCCGTTATTGTTATTGTTGCAGTGTTGTGCTCTCTCTCTCTCTCTCTCTCTCTCTCTATCTATCTATCCACACACACATACAGTATATATATATATATATATATATATATATATATATGAGCAAGAATTTTGGATAATTTTAGTAGTTTTTGGTAGAGACAAATGTGTGTTCGTAAAACTTACTAATATATGTATATTCAGTGGCGTATTTACGATTTTGTTTCGGGAGGGGCTTTGCTAACTTTCGGGGGGGGGCTTTGCCTGAAAATATGAAAATTCTGCAAAAATTTCATATACTTTACTATAGTAAGTAAGATTTCGGGGGGGGCTTAAGCCCGGAAGCCCCCCCCCTAAATACGCCACTGTGTATATTAGTGGTAGTAGTAAAGAACAGGAAAAAAATACCTGCTATTACTACCATATACATTAAATAACATATTTCTTTTTTACTTTTATAACAGTAAAATCCATTAATCCGTTTTAAAAAGCGAAAAACAATCCATCACGGAGTCTCTAATTAATATTACGTTGCAGCGAGCATACAACGACCAGATTTCTACAGCTCGGAAATTGGAGCGAATGTTGTCTCCTTTCCCCTATCTCAGAAATTAAAGGCTCTGATCGTTGCAGTGCTTCTGCAACAACGCGGCTCGGTTTCCAGTGGACGACAAGATATTTCGTGCTAAATAAAATTTCTGAATATTATTTCACTAGCAATTACAAATTGAATTTCTTTTTATGCATTCATATTTTTGAATTACGAGACTATACTGAAGCAAACCAATTTAATGACATTTATAAAAATAAGTGTTCGCAGAATTACAAAATAAAAAGAAAATATGTAGTAGAGGAGAAAATAAATGAAAGTGGACACCAGGGGCGTAAATAAGGTTCCCGCAGACCCCGCATTGCGGGGAGGCAAACTATCAGGGGCCCCGAACTCGTGAAGTGGGACCTAGAGAAGGGGCCCCACTCCACACTGCCTGCGGGTGGACCCCAAGCTTTTAGTTACTCCACTGGTAAACAAACGTTTACAAGTTAATTCTTAGCTTATATAGATAACGAAGGCTTCTTTCACAGCAATTTGTGAGCCAAATATTAGTAAGTCAATATATAGAATCCTCCCCTCTGTGGACAGTGCTTTAGTATATACATATTTCTTTTATAAAATAAATGTATTTTATACTCTTGATAACTTTCCACATAAAAATGTATGATGGGAAATGCCACATTGAATTTGGGACTCAAGCCTGTGACAAACATCTTGGCATTTCAGCTAAGCGAATAAAACGCAAGCTCTGACGCGACGTTGCCTAATACTAAGAGGTGTGGCTATGACGAAGCAGACAAACTACAACGCGATCAGGTGGCAGAGGATAGACGTGGATGTGTACAAAATAAACGTGGCAATACCGCTGACCTCTCAATTGCTAGCAGCATTTAAAGGGAACTTCGAGCGTCGCCTTCAAATGCCAAGATGTTTGTCACGCCGTTAAGTTAGCAATGCTCAGGGGCGCAGTCACGAGTGGGGGGTTCACCGGGTCCAGATCTCTCCAAAATTTCGAAACTCGTCTAACATTTGTATACTTTATTAACGAACTATTCACGTTAAACAGAGAATTATTGATGTAGGCTAAATATTTTATTTTATGCCTAATCATGTATATACTCTTTTCTTTTCTTATAAAAATAATCGTTCTATCTTTTTTCTAAACATATAGGTGACAGTAATTAATTATCTTTTTCGGGTGCAGAATATGACAGGTTCGATATTACATAGACGTATTAAACCCCTCGAATACTTTGGACCCTCCCAGCAAATATTTCTGGATGTAGAACTGGCAATGTTGTTTGTTTTGACGTTCTTTGACTTTTGACTTCTGTTACATGCTGATCCTACATCTAGCATGTTTCAGTTTGCTTTGGAGAACGTATCACATTGGTAAGCATTGTTTCGCCTCGTGTGGGAGTATATTGCAGTCATTGTGAATTCCTTAGGCTACAACCAAGACGGATGATTTGGAATACAGTTCTTTTACGCACGTGTGTGGGTTGGTGTATGTGTGACATTCGCAATTCATTTACCTCTTTTTTATCAGCTGTTTTTTTTCTGAATCAGATGTTTTGGTTTTTAGTTATTAGACTTACTTGAATTGTGTGTGCTCTAATTCTGGAAATAACCTTCAAATTCTGAATGAATTCTATACCATGATTTCTGTAAATAACTTTTTTTCAAAAAAAATGAAAAAGCAATTTGTCCATCTCTCCACTGAGAAAAAAACTTGTAATTAAGGCTTAGACAAAACAAGCAAAGAACAATTCAAAAGTGTGTTTGAAAAATGTCTGGTTTAAATTCACAGGACATCTTATAGCAGCAATATTGTTTGCCTTAGATATACTTCCACAGTTTGTTTTAAATTTTCCTAGATAAACTGTGAATACAGTGTTCAATTTACATTTTTTTATATATCACTAATCTCTGTCACGAACTGTCTTCAGTCTACAATGCAGAGGAATTCGGATCACTGTCAGGGACTGGGTTTGTTAGAATGAATTATTCGCAATAATATAGAAAAAAATATATAGTGAATCTACAGATTCCGTGCATTTTCTCATGGTGCAATTTCACACGGTGCCACAGTGGTACGAGATGTCGAAAACGTGGACAAAAGTCTAATTATTGTGCAATTTGGACGAAACTTGTTTTTTTATAGTAATTGACCGTGCTGATTACGAATATGATGTCAAAATTGGAAAATTCAAAATTGCGGGACCAATATGGCGGACATCATTTTTGAAAAATCGTGTAAATAAGTCTAATACGTTTAAGTATATGTTTTCGAGCATGCTGATTTCGAATTTAGTTCAAATTTCTAAATTCAAGATGGCGGATTTAATATGGCGGGAAACATTTAAAAAAGTCGAATAAATAAGTCCAAAATTTGTATTTACATGCTTTTCAGCATGCAGATTATGAATTTTATTTTACAATTGGGGAATTCGAAACGGTGGATGCAATATGGCGGTCAAAATTTTGAAAAAGAATCAAGTCCGAAACTTGTGTTTATATGTTGATAAGCGAGGTGATGATGAACCGTACAGAGAATGTTCAAAATTCAAAAGGGTAAATAGTTGATACAATACGACAAAAATGACAAAATAAGTCATATATGTTATTTTAATTTCGTTTTATCTTGTTTTTATAATTAATGAAAGGCACATTGATAAATCACAAACAATACAAAATTTGTTTCTTTATAATAAAAAAAATCACATTTAAATGTAACATGCTGAGTTTTCTTTGAATCACTGTATTCAGCTGGTTGTTGTTGGGAGTATTCATCAGTTTCAATTCCAAAATCGTTGATGTCCCCACTTGAACCTTCATTTTCGTCGGAATCGATTTCCTCGTCGCCTGAATCTTCTTCGCGGTCTTTCGTAATTGGACTTGAGACTAGAAGAGCTTTGGCTTCTGGCAGTAAGCTTTTTGAGTTTTTCGGACGTTCTTGACGCAGAGATGCAATAACAGGATCGGTAGTTGCTAGCAATCTTCGGAAAACATCCTCCATATTTTTCACTCGAGAACATTTCTGAGCGTGATATTCTCTATTTCTCTTTATCAATTTGTTTGTCGCTTCCTGCGCTTCTTCTGAAAGTTTACCTATGGATAACAATGCTGCTGCTACTATATCTGGCCCATGGATCAGTAATCGATGGACTCCAGTTGGCATCTTGTACCAGGGATATCTTTTAACGAAGTACTTGGCTGTTTCTATAGTATATAAACGAAATTTCTCAATGTCGATTGATTCCCCAGATGAAATTGTTTGTAAGATGATATGAAAACGTTTAATTCGTCCTTCGTCGACTCCAGTTATGCGAGCAGATGTAGTCGCGTTTTCGAAGAAACGTCGCGGGGTATTACCGTCATTTGTGCTACCAAAACCAGGTTTTGGCATGTCAATAAAAAGTCCTAATTCTTTTCTGAAGCCATCTTGAATCGCAACTTTTCTTTTGTCCACAATCTCTTTTTCTTCTGTCTTGCGAGCTTGCCACTTTTGTATCCTATATGAATGCAGCATTCAAAACACCGAATCCACGCGTGAAGAGTTGACAAACCTAATTTGTAATGTTCAATTTTCACTGGCTTCTTCAACATATCATCAATATCGTTGAACATTGTCGATGTTGCATCACACAGGTAACACCGTAGAGCACATTTAGTCCCAGTAATGGCGTTGTACACTTTTCCACCCACCATCGTCATAGCTAATTCGTATTCCACTGAAAGTTTTCTTGCGTCGATAACTCGTTCCAAATGTGTTAATTGTTGAATCTGAGTTTCAAAATAAGATTTTTCATTTAAAGACCTTTCATTGCTTTCTTTCACGAATTCTAGTTTTAACGGCCTGTAGAACTTAGTTGATGAAGGCTTCGAATTAGACGACAGTATACATTTTACATTATTTTCTGTATTGACAGCTTTCAGTTGTAGTAGAACAAGGGACGTGAATAACAAACTTGAATTAGAAATGTTAGGATCATTGAATTTCATTTTATAAATACTTTGACCTGAAGTTCCATCGAAACCCCACTTGCAGATAAATTTCATGTGCTCCAATTCTGAGTCACTCATTTCTGCGATTTGATTTCGTTTGAGTGATAAAATGCGATCAATAGTGTGATTCAATAAGCCTTGCAATTGAACTTCAGCTTTCGATTCTGAGAAAATCGTCATGAGGGTAACACGCTTTTTTTTTTTTTTTTTTAAAGCACGCACAGTCGCGTATGATGGTACAATATCCATTCCTTTTGCCTTAAAACGGTTTCGCATCAGTTGATATCCTCCTTTCGACATACCGGTGTCAAAGATAAGAGCAAGAGCTTCATTACCGTCTAATTTTTCCGACAATGATGAACGTGCCCTTCTAAACTCGGCTACTTTGGATGGACTGGCTGATAAAACTTCTTTTACTATTTTTAAAGTATCCACGTTCCCAGAAGCTCGAAAACTCATTTGCACAGCGTATGCTAATTCTTTATCGGAATAATTTGCACGAATATCTTCCGTCCTTCTGCGTTTAGATTTATCTGAAATCTTATCAAATTCTGCTCGTGGTCGTCCAGTTGCTTTACGCTTTTCAGTCGTCTTGGTCACAGAGAAGTCTAACTTAGCATCCAACCATGATTCGTTTTTCGTTAAAAATAAAAATAAAAATAATAATAATAATAATAATAAAATCTTCCCGGCCCTTCGCCTCACGAAATTTAGTCTTTAGTTTGGCACATAACACTTTAATAGTTGACTTCATGGTTTCCGGTAGTATTTTAACAGGATGCCCGCTCTTTTCACTTAAGAGACTTTCCCAGATTTTCAAGTATTACATTGATGTCGCACTTTAAATGTTGCTTTATTTCCAAAAGAGATTTCTTTTCTGGAATACTGCATGATATTAGTGTCACTAGTAGAACCTGAAAAGAAAATGAAGCTTTTAACATAATAACATAAAATCAACAGCATTAGAAAACTGAATAAAATATCGCGTAAATATTCACCAAAAATTTCTACTTCTGTATATCAATCGTGCAATTTACTTCATATTGGGTTTAACACTTAGAATTTTCAAATTTTGACATATTCGTAATCAGCAAGGTCAAATACTATACAAAACCAAGTTTCGTCCAAATTGAACACTATTAAGAATTTTCCTGCACTTTTAAATATAGATATGAAAAATTGAAATATTGCAGCCGTGGCTCCATCTGTTGCTCATTGACGGAATAGAAGCTAGTAAAAGGAGTTCGTCGTTTTATCTTGAAGTTAATATAGCCTAGCTTAGAAAAAAAGGATAACTGAGTGGAACTCCGTGGAACTTTTAACTTCTCTCTTGCTTTCAACTAAATTATACGATTTTTTCCTTTATTTTTCAATATAATTGTTAATTTAAATAACAATGGTTTATACATCATATAACAAGTGAGTATGTATTTATAATTCAGTACATACCTTGCTGAACACCCTCCATTTTCAATATTTGGAATCAGTGTTTACTGCAAACTTGTATCCACGTTTGAACATGCACTTTATTGTTCGTGGATATATCCTAACGCGACACTAATAAACGAACTCCATATTTGACCTGCTGCGTCCCTTCAACAAACAACAGCTGACCGATCCCATTGCCGGATTTTAGTAGTGCCAACATTACTGTAGGTAGCCAACCCAAAAGAGAAAAATCACTAAATTGAACCTTTAATTTTTGGACTTTTGTCCACGTTTTCGACATTTCGTGGGTGCTCATTATCGAGCAATTTCGCGTAGTCTTCCTTATCGGATTAATCATTCTGCAGGTGTGCATTTTCAGACGGTTCACCTGTCAATCACGTTATTCACTCTGAAACCACTTTCAGTATAGGGAGAGGGATCACAGAACAAATGTCAACTAAGTAGGAACAGAAAAAGAACAAACACAAGTTAATACGAACAATTGAATTAATACTAGTTTCAAGTATTTTTCCCAATTGTACACCATACATGCAGATATAGGAACCCCACGAGTTAAGACGTTGGCTATACCAGTCTCGTATCCATTGATGCCAGATAAAACAGAGCAAACATACAAACAACTGTTTAAATGTCTTAAAATGTGTTCTGGCCAGAACGAATCTCAACTGCTAAAAGTGAATTTCGAGCTTGATGCAATCAATGCATTGCGTGCAGTGTTTCCTAATTCACAGGTTTCCGCCTACCATTACATTTTAACCAGAGAATCTGGTGGAAGGTTTAGAGTTTAGGTCTCGTCGAAGAATCCCTCGACAATGAAGATATACATAATCATGTTCGTATGTGCAGTCCTCCATGCTCATCGTCATGGAGGACTGTCCATCTGGCCAGAAAATCGAAGAGTTAAATGATTATTTCATTAAACAATGAATGGACATTCCAAACATTCAGAGAAATACCGAACTGCAAAGGTCAAAGAGACAGAACAAACAATCCAGTGGAGGGTTGGCGCAATAAGTTAAACCGCAGCATTTCTAAGAATACACCACGTATCTTAAGATTACGAGTCTAGGTTTCATGATTTGGCGAAACGGCTTAAATTGCAATCCGGAGAAGCGTAGAAAATCAACTTACACCCATCTTGACTCCAGATTGCAATTAGTCCTGAAGAAGCTAGGAAATGGCGTGAACTTTAAAAAATGCTTGAGAAGCTTCAGCTTAGGAATGTACACCTTGTCTCAAAAAGGTTGAGCGCATTCTTTATTGGTGTTTTGAGGCAAAAATTTTCTAAGTCCAGCTTCGGGTATCTTCGGGAAAAAGTAAGCCAGGTTCGAACCTCCAAGCCAGCCTTTGCAATCGGGAAAAAGTTTGCAGATTTGTTTTTCTTCTTTTAAATATAATAAGACTTGTTACCAAGTGTTTAAAAAAGCAACATTGATTGAAATACTTAATGATACAATATTTCGAAACCTTTTTTTTTTTTTAATGTCAGCACATGCTTGTTTGTCATTTAGCTCTCCATACGTAATGGAACATTTAAATACGTTAAAGAATCTTTCCATATGTAAAAGAATGCTCAAAGTTAAGAAATAGAACATAATTATCGCCTGAGTACTAAAATAAAAGTCAAAGTAGAACAGAAACAGCGTTTGTAATGGATATGAATGTCATAATTATCTTGAGATCCGTTATACATCGCTAGAGTCCTTGCGTTAGCTCATTGGTAAGCTGTCGGATTTCAAATCTTAAGGTTGAGAGTTCGAATCCCGTCTAGATTAGTCCTTTTTTTTAAATTATATTTTCCGCAATGCATGAAAATTATATAAAATAATTACATTAGAATACATAAGTTGTGTATATATAACATAATCATTGCAGAACATAGTAATTATTATGTTTAAAATATAACATCTGAGATAATTTTCACAGTAGGTCGGTATTATATATGAGGATGTAAATACAACTTAAGAAACTCGTTCAATAGCAATAAATAAGTTATGTAGTGTATTTATTTGCATCTATTTGTCATACAGATGTAACTTCTCGATATTCTCATTACAGCATGTCATTTACATTCGTGAAATACAATATATTCCTACGGATATAGAAAGTGTATAAACAGAGTATCCAAAGTCGTATCCTGCTTCAAGACACATAACTTTTCCCGATCCCCTTAACGTCACGGGAAGAAACACAAACTCTCTTTAGAACGGAATGTCGTTACTTAGAGTCTCATTCGAATACGTTGAATATGCTTTTGTATATTCATCTCTCTCTCTCTCTCTCTCTTTCGCTTTGTTTATGTGTGTGTGTGTGTGTGTTGCGGAATATCCTAAGTTGAATACAACATTTGCCAAGTATATGAGCATCATTGTCATCGAATACCAAAAATTGAAAGTCGTGTTTCTTCAGGTTGGGTTTGCGTGTTCATGTTAGCTCACTGGTAGAGTACGGACTTGCCAATAAAGAGGTCTTGAGTTCAAAGCCTACAGCTAATAATCATTCTTTTGTTAGTAGGATTGCACAGAAATCGGATACAAGGAGTGGTTTACTTCTAGAAATATTTTCAGAAGCTTTTAGGTAGCCCTGAAAAGGGCTGTTTTCGGGAGTTAAGGTGGGGACATTAATATTGTGTCCAAGACCCTTCTGAATTTATTACACGCTCCATTCTTCTGGGCATGGAATCTATTACATGGGTGACAAATCTATCTCCTTCCCCTACCTCCAGCCATGCTTCGGAAACAAGATGCCACAGGTCATCCTGAGTTCTTGGTGGATCTGCCTCAGGCCAACTTTCCCTTAGAGTACGCTTCACTTCTGCCCACATATTTTCCATGAGATTGAGGTCTGCTCCACGAGCGGCCAGTCGATTAAATCAATCTCAGGATGCCCTGCGAACCATTCCTGAATCACACAGGAAGTATGTATTGGCGACTGGTGTTGCTGGAACTGAATTATACCATCAGGCTGAAATACTCGTACAGATAGCACCATGATATTACTGATAATGTCTAAGTACTGAGCATTGTCCAGATGTCCTTCAATTCTATGAAGCTGTCCTGCTCCGCGACTGGAAATCCAACCCCAACATAAAATAGATGCATGGCCACTGCGATTGCAAGCAGCCACATATCCATGGTCATACCGGGTGCCTCTCGGACGATACACAAAACGGCGTCCCTCCTTTGATGTTGTGAATATGGATTCATCTGAGAAAACTACGTTTTCCCAATTGAGACCCACATTCGCCTGTGCAAACGCGAGACGGTAAATTTTGTGGTCGTCTGAGAGTTTTTCCTTCACGGCAGCAACACGGCCACGTAACCCAGCATGACGAAGCCTTCGCAGAGCTGTATGCTTTTTACCAGGAAAGAGAGAAACTTCCCTTAGCTGTCTAGACGTCCTTAGTGGGTCTAACCGGGCTTCGTTTACTAATCTCGCATCTTGGGCTTCGGTTGACACATGCGGACGACCAGGAGATCGTAAATTATCAGTCTGACCTGTAGCACCATATTTCCGAATCCATCGCCTTCCTATAGAGGCCGGGAAACCTACTCGCCTGCTAGCTGCAGTTGCAGAATAACCTTCCAACTCCCATAAAGTAATTACTGCTGTACGTCTATCCATAGTTACCAATGTTCTGAGCTGTGAGAAGGAAGCAATAGGTAAAAGATAGTACCTGACGTGTGATTGGTTACTTGCACGACACGCCTATTGTGGGGAACAGTGTTGCCAGATCTAGCATAATGATGCTAGATCTAGCATAATTTGCATGTCTCTAGCATCTAGCATCTTGCTTTTAGCATCCTGCCCAAATCTAGCACAATTTCAGCAAGTTTATCAGAAAGCCGTAAAACCTGGAGATGAGAAAGAAGTTGGTCGTGGGAAGAAAAAGAACGGCAGAAA
This sequence comes from Thermobia domestica, assembly GCF_964235325.1. Classification (NCBI taxonomy): domain Eukaryota; kingdom Metazoa; phylum Arthropoda; class Insecta; order Zygentoma; family Lepismatidae; genus Thermobia; species Thermobia domestica. The sequence continues at coordinate 242,013,059 of NC_137456.1, read as the reverse complement.
TGTATCCTCTTCCATTGATTCATACAGTCGGTAAACCATACAGGCAGTCTTATTTTCCGAAGTTAGTTCGAAACGTCTTTGGGATTTTTTGTGGCTCCACCCAAGGTTTCCTAATCCTTTAACTCCGAGGCATGGGCGGAGCTATGGGGGCCATTCTCCCCCCCAACTTTTTGACAACTTCACCATCTTTATTTCTGACTTCATGATCATATTTATTCTTGAAATGACAGCTCCGAGACCGACCAAAAATCTGCCGCCCCCCCCCGACGATTCCCAACTCCCCTTATGCTGCGAAGTAATTTTCTTTCAAAATATGTAAACAAAAACTTTGCATTCATTTATACGATATATACGCCATTGAGTCTGGCAACGACTGCATTAATTTAGCTGAGTTAAAATTTTGGTGCGTGAAGTATTGCATTCTTGCTCTCTGTGTATTTTAAGTTACGTTATCGTATCTCAACTTCGTTTTTTTAAACTCCTGAATTAGTAATTATGAGGATCTAGCATAATTTGACCGAATCTAGCATAAGTTCGATCAGGTTTTGGAATAATTCCGAGCTGTGAGTCTGGCAACGCTGGTGGGGAACGACTTGGTCAACGACTCGCGAAAGAAATCTGAAAATGGTGTGCCGTAATAATAATATCAAAAACAGTTTTTATAAAGGAATATAAATACATACGAAAAGCTGTTTAAAGAATGAATTGTTATACTGACTTTACACGTATAAAAACATATACCATATACCAAACAGATTGAGCGATATGATGATAGCTGTTTTGAGACAAACTCTTTCGAAGTCCAACTTCGGGTATCTTCGGAAAACAGTAAACTAAAGCTGCTGGTTCGAACCTCCAAAGCCAACCTTAGTAATCGGGAAACGATGTACAGATATGTTTTTCCTTCTGTTAAATATAATAAGACATGCTGAAATGGTATTAAGTGTAGAAAAAAGTAACATTGAAATACTTAATGATACAATATTTCGAGACTATGTATTCACACTCTCGTTTCGTCATTGTGATTTCCATACGGAAAAGAGCATTTACGTATGAGCTCAGTTATATTTCAGAAGCAGCTTCCGAAAAGCGGTCATGTTAGCTCAGTGGTACACCACCGAGCGTTTAAATCGTGAGTTCGATACCCGTTCAGGTGAAATTCTTTTATGATATTCTACTTTCCTCAATGCATGAAAATTATGTAAAATAGTTACATTACAATTCATCAGTTGTATATATCAGTTGAATATATATATTCATATCATCAGTTGTATATATCAGTTGAATATATATATTCATATCATTTCACGACATAAGTAATTCTTATCTTTAAAATATAACATCTGAGGTATTGACAGAACGTCGGTGTGTTATGTGTGAATATTGAATACAAATTTAAAAAATCGTGTAATAGCAATAAATAAGTTATGTAATGTATTTATTTGCAGCTACTTTCATCGCAGATAACTTCTCAATATTCGCATTACAGCATTTAGGTAGAGCATATCGAAAATCGGACCGTGGTCCAAGACAAAAAACTAGCTAGCCCCAAACTGTCACGTAAGAAATTCGCGAATCGCAAAAGTAAAGTGAAGAGATTGAGAGCGGTAATTCCTTAATCGCTCTCTCTCAACTCTCTCTTATCTGCATTTATACACATAAAAGTGTATGTATGTATGTTCCAACATAACTCATGTATGCCTAGGGCAGGGTTTCTCAACCTGGGAGTCGCGGCCCCTAGGGGATCGCGAAGATAGGCGGAAGAGATAAATATAGTTAGAATCTAATACCAGAAATTATTTTTAAATATTATTTTTAATTTTGTTCTGATAGGCATACTTTTGTTTTTTATACACACTGTAAAGAACAATAAAAAATAAGTCTACTGAACATTTTCAAAGGGTGTAGAATTCGTGTTACTATTCGGTTCAAAGTCTTGTCGTCGCGAATTCTGTCGAGAAATTTGAAGCTTAAAATATACAAAACGATAATCATGCCTGTTGTTCTGTATGGTTGCGACACATGGTCGCTTACTTTGAGGGAAGAACATAGACTGAAAGTATTTGAGAACAAGATCCTTAGACGAATATTCGGACCCAAGAGGAATGGGAATGGGGAATGGCGGAAACTTCATAACGAGGAACTACATAATTTATACGGTTTACCCAACATTGTTAGGGTCGTCAAGTCTAGAAGGCTTAGGTGGGCAGGTCATGTAGCTAGAATGGAAGAAAGTAGAAACGCTTTCAAAATCTTGACTGGAAGACCAATCGGAAAACGACCATTAGGAAGACCTAGGCGCAGATGGGAGGACAATATTAAGATGGATCTCGCAGAGATTAAAATACAAAGTAGAAACTGGATCCAATTGGCTAAGGATAGAAGTCAGTGTAGAGCTTTTGTGAACGCGGCATTGAACCTCCGGGTTCCATAGGCCATAGAGTTAGTTAGTTAGTAGAGTTGTTTAAAAATGAATTTAAATCAAAGAGGTATGATATAAAACTAATGAGAACTGTATATAGAAATACTAGAAAAATACACATGCAACAAAACCTGCACATTGAAATACAATTAAAATTAAAACCTAATGAGACACCTAAGCATGGTGTAATTTCACTAGTTCAGCAATGTCCGGTTCAATCTTCATGACGAACATTATCAAGCCATTTTCAACTGATAAGCGATTTCTTATCTTTGTTTTAATGTTTACCATAAAAAACACACTTTCGCACAAGTACGATATAGCAAATGGAATTATTACTTTTAAAGCAGCAATCCCCAGACCAGGATATTCTTCTCTCCTCATCAGGCAGAACTTGTCCAAGTCTTCGTTACAAAAAACCAGTTGCAAAGACTTGTCGCATGATCATTCTATTATTTGGTCAAGAAGTTGTGGGCTTAGATCGGATACGTTAATGGCCTCTTCAATGAAGGAGTTTAACATCCATCTTGAACCAGCACCTTCGTCGTTGGGAATATAGATATTACAGTTACTGTATCCACTGTCAGTGCCGGGCGCCGAAAAAAGGGGCCACACATTTCGGAGGAAGTGTGTTACTCATGTTAGGAAAGTGCATGTGCACATGTGTAAAATAGAAGGAAAAACGTAATAAAATGTGCTCAAAATTAAGGAAAGGTAGGGTTTATTTTGAAAATGTTATTGAGCTTCGTGCCAACCATGGTGGCGCTTCGTAGCTAGTCTGTCGACGTCACTCATATATACGGTGACATCGTACTATACTCTCGCCCCGGGCGCTGATTTTCCATGGCACTGTTCACTATAAACAAAAAAATGGATTCTACTATTATAGAAATAGGTATGTTAAAAATCCCACACAAGCTTATTATAAAACAAATTATAAAAGGGTCGCTGGCAAGAGCGTGATAAAAGGGGATCGTGATAGGAATTAGATTGAGAACCACTGGCCTAGAGTAATTTTAACCACATTTCTTATAGTTTCGAAAAGAGTGCTGTCGGGTTACCTATGGTGAATGGGAGGGGGATACATATAAAAGACTGGTAGAAAATGATCGATATTAGATTCATAGTTTTCGGGGTCGCTTAGATAAATAGTGAGACTTTCAATTTCGCTTAACTCCGATTAAGCTCTCATTAGTAGGGATGGGCACGAACGACTTTTCTTTGAAACTCGACTCGACTCGAAACAGACATCTTTGAGGTCTACTCTTGGACTCGGCGCGAAAAATATCTTCCAACTCGACTCGGATTAGAGTCAAGTCGAACCAAAACGGGCAAAATCCTGTGTGTAGTCCTACCTGGACAATACATAGACAATAATTATTCTATCATCAATTATACTACTATTACTACAAATAATAATAATAATAATAATAATAATAATAATAATAATAATAATAATAATAATAATAATAATAATAATAATTATTATTATTATTATTATTATTATTATTATTATTATTATTATGACAACACCGTGTACAAACATGAACAATAGATGGTTAGTAAAGGAATACTAAAAGCTAGTTGACTGCCGACGTCGGTAGTCATGAACTCTACAAGGCAAAGACATCGTTCATTACTCTAAGCTGTAAGCGTCGGTGGACTACAGATGGTCAACTATTGACCTCTCGCCAGAAATTGGTGGCCCCGCAGCGACGATCCGTGGTGGCCCAAGTTCCATTTTGAAAACTTTACTACCAGCAGCAGAGACGCGATGAAACGCCAACGAACCACAAAATTACTCTCCCAAAATATGTCAAAATGCCTATATGTGTGATTTGTTTATATTTAGGTGAATCAAAAAACAAAACAAATACCCGGGGTGGACGCAAACTATCAATATTACGATTACTAGGCACGTGTTCTTCTGACTTCCCCACGGAAACGATCATAAAAAGCTTGGTTGTTGAAGGATAAATCATTGACGTCTTAATTTAGCCAATCAGACAAACCCCTACATCTCGAGTTCTAGAAGGTGATACCGTGAACCGTTTCAGATTTATTGCTTCCTGGTGGAGTACTATCCATGAGCAAAATTTGAGCATAATAGCCGACATGCATCTTCGGTGCCTCTTATCTTTAGTACAATTTTAACCAGAGATGGTGTGGGTCAATGAAAATTTGATCCACGACCCACCATGACCCACTATCACCCACCACTCAAATGCCCCATTGGCCTACTCTGATCCATCAACCATCGTGATCCACTCTGACCCACCACCAACTATGAACCACTCTGAACCATTGTGACCAACTCCGACCCACCAAAACCCATCGACATCAACTCTGACCGATGGCCCACGTCCTCCTCTCCATTGGCTAAAGAGGTTACACTTGTAATAAAACAAGACTGTGAAATTATCACTTATCGGAGTTTGAATTTCTACCGTTAATGGCTCAAGCACCTCTCTGTTACAATACTGGTGGGTCTGACCTTTACGATATATAATGGCAAAGTGTTTCTCATCTTCCAAATTAAAATGAATTTAAATTTATCATATATAATTATTTCTTTGTTGCCTTACAGACACATTTCAGTAGAAAATAGGGTGAAATTTGAAAGTTTCAAATCAAGGAAAAGTAGACCAACGTAAAAAAAAAACAGAGAGAGAGAGAAACTAATTTTCTATATAATTAAGCATGCCGTACTAATTGAAAATGCCCATGTAATTAAGTTTAGAATACAAATTTTATGGCCATTTTTCTCTAACTTTATGGCTTGATTGCCTTATGCTCGGAACGCTCCATATATTAAACACCAGCTTCAGCAATTATAAATAGAAAGCAGTGGGTATAAAATTCAAAAAGAACTTTAATTTGCATTACTCAATTTGTTTCTCAACTAATATCAATCGTTTTCGATTATTTTTACAAATCAACCCACTACCAATTTCCAATATATAGAAAATGCACCCCCGTCCCCCCGCTCATAAAAGATAATTTTAAAAAATGCCAGGACATGTTCTCTTTATTTTTAATAAAGAGTTATATGCTGAATTTCAGCTCTCAGTTGAACGGCTTGTGAGATACTCAATTTTTCGCTCATGTGGTTCGGATTCCACGTTAATCAGTAGGTCGACGTCTCATATAGCCTCGCTGCTGAAAGGGACGCTAAACTAAACTCAACTCAACTCAATTTTTCGCAAAAATTCGGACTTCTACTCCCCCTAAGGATATGTATTATAATGAAAGTGACACGCGTATGATAACTTCCCAGTTGGGATTGGAGCCTGATTATATACCAAACGTCAATTTATTTGACTTTGCAATTTGACCGTGATGATTACGCAGACATACTTACTTTCAATTTTTTATAATACATATCCTTATTTCATATGTTACAGGTGATTCAAAAATACTTTTTCAAGCAGTTAGCTCCTCTAGAATCTCACAGGCTGCATCCCAAAATCCAACTCCTACTATCCTATGACAATCCCAAAGTGACTGAACTGTTTTTATTAGGAACAAATGACAAAAGAAAAATGGAGATCTTGAAAGTAAAATGTAGAAAAGCTCGGTGCCCCCAATAACTACATATTTCTCCGCCCCTTCATCCCGAAATTAAAAATAAAACTTAATTCGAATATGGTTAATTAGTGAATTTATTACAGTTAAATTCCACTCACTACATGCTACAGCTACAACTATGTAACAAAAAATAACAACTGTGAAACATGTTCTGAATTACTATTAGATTTCTTACGCTATTATTAAACATATTAGAATAGTAAAAGAGGATTGTTCGTGAAATAGTATATTTGCTCTTGATTTATAACTTTTTCATACGGAAAAAAATAAAATATTATTCAAGTTTTAAACTTTGCACTCTGCAAATATGTTGCCCTCTAGGCAATGGGACTAATGTGAAATGTGGACTATTGTGGACTAATGGGAAATGCTGCACTGTTAGCGGCGCTGAAAACTTACGATTCGATTCTAATATCGAATGATTTCGATAACTTTATGTCGCTACGTAACCACCCTGGGTGCTAATGGGAGCTTAGTTGGACTTGAATTGAAAGTAGAACCATTCACCTAAGCGACCACGAAACTATGGATTCGATACTAATATCGACCCGTTTCTAGCATTTTTGATATGTATCCCGACAGTACTCTTTTTCCAGACTGTAAGAAATATAGTTAAAATTGCTCTAGATATATCAGAATTATGTTGAAATACACACATAAATCCACTTTCATATTCTGTATATATAGAGAGTGAGCGAGCGAGCGAGCGAGAGAGGGCGACTGAAGGCATCACCACTTCCACATTGCAAAAGCATATATCAGGAATTGAATTGAAAATCTATGTAAAGACTTTCTGCTGTGGCATGTTTCATAAGGACAATTCCAGTCTGCTCACGTGACCTTTGGGGTTCATGAATTTTTTTGTGAGCGTTCCGACTTTGGATTCTCTGTTTATATCTTCTGTTTATGCATCGAATAACTTTTCAAGAACATAAATGACATTCTGTATTATGAATGTTGAGAATTATCCTCTATATGACAAATAGCTGCAAATAAATACACTACATGATTTATTTATTGCTATTGAACGAGTTTCTTAAGTTGTATTTACATCCTCATATATAATACCGACCTACTGTGAAAATTATCTCAGATGTTATATTTTAAACATAATAATTACTATGTTCTGCAATGATTATGTTATATATACACAACTTATGTATTTTAATGTAATTATTTTATATAATTTTTCATGCATTGCGGAAAATATAATTTAAAAAAAAGGATTAACCTAAACGGGATTCGAACTCAAAACCTCATGGTTTGAAATCCGACAGCTTACCAATGAGCTAGCACAAGGACTTCTAGAATTATGCTTCTAGCGATGTATAACGGATCTCAAGATAATTATGACATTCATATCCATTACAAACGCTGTTTCTGTTCTACTTTGACTTCTATTTTAGTACTCAGGCGATAATTATGTTCTATTTCTTAACTTTGAGCATTCTTTTACATATGGAAAGATTCTTTAACGTATTTAAATGTTCCATTACGTATGGAGAGCTAAATGACAAACAAGCATGTGCTGACATTAAAATAAAAAAGGTTTCGAAATATTGTATCATTAAGTATTTCAATCAATGTTGCTTTTTTAAACACTTGGTAACAAGTCTTATTATATTTAAAAGAAGAAAAACACATCTGCAAACTTTTTCCCGATTGCAAAGGCTGGCTTGGAGGTTCGAACCTGGCTTACTTTTTCCCGAAGATACCCGAAGCTGGACTTAGAAAATTATTGCCTCAAAACACCAGTAAAGAATGCGCTCAACCTTTTTGAGACAAGGTGTACATGAGTCGAGCTAAATTTCGATTCAAATTCAAGTCGAGTTTCTAGTCGAGTCTAGTGATGTAAAATATCTGGGTATTTATTTCAGCGGGTAAATACCCCGGGTAAATACCTGGGTATTTACCCAAAATAGGTATTTTAGTGGGTATTTTGTGTTTTAATTACCAATAAATGCATTTTATCGTTGTCAATGAAAAATGTAATGATAATTTGTATTACCTGCAACAGGAGCACTAAATAACCACCTAATTAATTATTTTTTCTAGTAATTAAAGAATGAATTTTATATTTATTAAGTAACATAGTACGGATTTCCTAGCTACTAACCATTTATATTTTCTTTCTACTTACACTAAATTTCCTTCTATCACCCTTGGTAGAAAATCATTCTACTCCATGTGCCCCTGAGGTGTCCAATCATCTACGTGGTAGAATTCGATAGTGGACCAATCCAACACGAAAATATAAAATTTATGACAGAACATAACGATGACTAAGGAAAGTGAAATAACGATGACTAAACAAATCATACAGTATTATTAAGTATTCTGCCTGCCAGCAGCTCCTGGTATAAATGACACGGAATTTAAGTTCTTGCTTAGGATCGCGTCTGATGAAACTGCTTTCTCCATTTTTCTCGATCTGACGCATCTTCTTTAATGTTCCAATACCTTCTCCAGTTTTTCAAATCACCGATGAACACACTAACTAAACTATTAAAGTAACAGCAGGATCTCTATTACTAAAATGAACAACCACGTTTCCTTTTGGTTTACCAAATTTATTAATGGCAGAAAATGAATTATTAATAATTTTTCTCCTATTTTAAGGATCTAAAGTTTACAACAATTTCATCGCTCGCATATGAATACTGATGAAAAACAACTTTTCAATAATTAAATAAAATTGAACTGATATTCCAGATACAGCTAGTTACCTTCTTCATGCAAAATAATGCTATTTTTGGTATTTTATCTATAGGCAATAAGATGTATTGAACTGTCAATTATGTATTTAAAAAAAATCAGGCCAATATATTTCTTACGTTTTATTCCTGGTTAACTGAACTAATAAATTAAATCTGTTTAAGAAACCACGCTGTAACAACTAAATTGTTGATATAGTTGTATCAAAGTAAAGAAACTTGACTTTAGTAAGTAATAACCTAGAAAATACTTAGCAACTAAACAAATTATACATTTACCTAATTTGCCATTCTGTAGAAGTAATTGTATGATTACGAAAGTTGCAGAAATAATCAAAAGTAACTACATTTAATAAATTGGTCGATCAAATTATTTACTAAATGTGCCGTTGAAAGAAAATTATCCATGAGATAAGGAATAACACTTTGTAAAGCACTGAAGTAACTAATTCCTGATTTTTAGAAGTGTTCACGAAATAAAGTTTAACACTAACAATAATGCTTTGTGAAAGTATTATTTGGAATAGCATATTTAAAATATTAATATGATAAACAACGTTAAACTCTATAGTAACTCAGTGAATGTAATATTTATACTTTAAATTATTCTGTATACAATAGCAATTAACCTCTACCATATTTGTAGCACTATAAAAGTACCACAAATTTTACCGTCCTACTCAAAATCAACCGTAAGATCAGAGTCGAAATCATCACACAATTCTTCACTATTAACATCACTATCTTCAGTTTCTTTTATGTCACTCAATACTTCCGCATCCTCTTTTAATGTCTCTGATGTTTAGTTCTGTTCCATGTCAACAACTGGTGGCTTGTTCCTTGATGACCCTGGTCCTGTGTGTTACATCTCTGAAACTTCAGGCAATTTCTTATTTAAAAGCTTCCAGTTATATGAAAGATATGTTAGTTTGCCTATTCTCTCCGATGATAAACGATTTCTTGTTTTACTATAGTCAAACTAAAAGTAGAGAAAGTTCTTTCTGTGGTAGCAGATGTAACTGGAGCACTAAGGATTCGAATGGCGACATCAGCTAATTCAGAGATGCCTCGAAACCCTTTTCACCAAAGTAGTGAGCTCATTTGTTCCACTCCGTCCCACAAAAACTTCCTTGCCCACATTACTTCCTTGTCCCTATAGTCAGTCAAATGTGCTCTCAGTAAAACAGAATTCAATTCCATTTGTTTTCCAACTTTACAAACGAAATTTACTTCATCAACCAATTCTTCTTCGGTCAATTTTCAGCCCTGAAAAGTTGGATTGAGAAGATCTGCAGGCAGATGAATTGGACCCAAGCGAAATTCACTTCTTTAAATTTTTTCATGATTGATTGCTTTTTTGTTTCCGAAAGAATTGACGATGGTAACTGTTCTGTCAGAGTTAGATAAGGGCTCTGCAATTTTGAGTGTACAGTGCCTATCTGAGGCTAATTTGACTTGAAGCAATTAATAAAATCCACTACAGGTTTCAAAATGGCTACAAGTTTTTTAATACAAACCCAGACAAAATCAAGAAGTATTTTCTTGATTTCCGAAGGTGATGAAGATTCCTCACTACAGCGAACGTCTGAACCACAGTTTTATTGACAAGCAAACTTTGCAGGCACTGCAAATGGCTTTCCCATCTTGTTTTTCCAGGCAACTTTAACGAAATTGTAACCCTTTTCTTCCTTGAGATTTTTGTAAATAGTGCTTGCAAGTGATGGCTATGTTTGATTGTTTTAACAACATCAATTACACTGCCCAGTAATGTCTTTACCGATGGACCATACTAGGATACTTCTGTTTTACTAATTTAAAAAAGTGCTTCTCATGTTGGACGCGTTGTCTCTTATGATTACTAAACTTTTTTCAGGTTATATTTTCACAGAACATTTATAATCCCTTCACACAAGTAATGTGCATTGTGTCTATTTTCTTTCGACAACGTGAAATAATAATAATAATAATAATAAAAAGGTTCAGGCTTTGAAATGAGGAATTAATGACAGATTCATTACTCAAGATACTCCAACCTGTAAATGTAGGTTTCTTGATTCCTCTAACTTCATTTTAACTCCACCTTGCATTTCACTGCATTAAGCATCCAAATAACTCGTAGCCAGGCGATACATTGATAGGAAAGCATACGAAGGACGAATTTTCTTTAAAAATTCAATCCACAAGAGTGATCAATAAGTGAAAGGGGACACCCACTAACGAAGATCGCTTTGGCAAGGCTTTCGTTCAACACTTCCTGTAATGTACGAAAGTAAGACTTCGTTAACGTTCCATACGTCGGTATTTGAGAAACATCAACATTAAGATTATATCAAAAATCCTAAATAGTAACGTTGAACCTAAGAAGCCATAAAATGTAAAGAAAAACCGGTAGATTTGATGGAAATTGATGTTTTTTCTTCAGCATTGTTTTCATATAATAAATGAGACTACACCAAATATGTCAAACTCAATTTCTCCTGTCATAATAAAGCTACTCGAAAATGTCCTTTTAAGTTCGAAACTTGTAGACATAAGGCACAATCTTTTCAAATGATAAACTTGAATTCTATAATGCTCGACTCTGAAAGATTTTGATACTTTTGATCGTCTTTATTCAACTAGTTGTAGCCTCTGATATGTAATGCTTTAAATATATGACCCAGCTTTCGTTTATTTTTTATTTGTGTGTAGGATGTCTAAGTTGTTGTCTGTGCAACATTTCAGAGAATTTAAAAATTTAAAAATTCCACATTTCGGGAAAAAATGTTGGATTGAAGGAGTCTCAAAACATCTGTTCTCAAATGAAAATACACAATAACTTGTTAGGGTTCTTGAAAATCGGTGGCGTATCGCAGACTCTACATTTAAAACTGGGACTGTCTCTCAAAGATTCAACAAAGAGGATTTATATACGATTTCTATGCTTGGACAACCTAAGGCTTGAAATCATACTACGATTTCTTATTTTTTTTTTAAGTCTTGGTGAAATTAATCCAAGTTTAAAAGCCGTTCACACCTTGGTGAAGAAAGGGCATAGGTAGGTAAGTATAGTAAAATGGCCCCAGATCAATCTTGAGACGGCAAGTGGGTGATAATATACCCCGAGGAGACATTAATCCTTCAGTTTCAACTCTGTCTCTCATTCTCAACTCTGATTTGTACGTAAGCAGGACGTAAAATCGGAAAAGTGGTGTGAATTATTTCTCAAGATTGGCTCGATAGATGTTGTTCAAACATAGAATGTACACGAGGGCTTCGTTTGAAAAGTGTAACAGCACACCCCCACTATTTCCTCCTTTCAAAAAATTTGATTCAATATATTGATCTCTTTACCTATGAAGTTTTTCGAGAAACATTATGAAGACAATTGGTTGGTTTTAGTTGTCGCTTTAACGTAGAATAACATATAATATCTAAAATGATATAATATCGGGTCCACCATGGTCAAAATTGCCTGCAAATCCGCACCGCATCTGAACGGAGTCAATTGGTTATTATTTTGCATATTTATAGTGAATGAATAACAAATCACGTTCGAAAGACCACAAAATACGGAAAAACGTCACTGGTATCGTTAACAACTCTTAAAACTTCATAGTAATTGAACTTTCGTAAAATACCCATTTTTTGGGTAGGTAAATACAAAAGGGGTAAATACCCGGGTAAATACCCATTTTTTATTTACCTACCCACTGGGTATTCACCCGACTCACATCTCTAGTAGAGTCGAGTTTGATAAATATCTCGCTCGTTCAGCTCGCTTAAACTCGTTTTGAAATCATGGGCCTGATTAGACTGGAAAGCGCAAGCCATGAGATTTGTAAGCAGTATTGTCGAATACTTTAATGTTGCTCACGAGTCGGGACTCTGCTTGCATCTCGTCTCGTCTCGATAACAATAGATTTTTATAACGAGACAGCCTCAAATCAGGTCCGTAGCCAGCCCAAAATTGTAGGGGGGCCCGATCCAACCATATGATAGTTTATCACCGGGGGGCAGCCCCCTAGACCCCCTGGATACGGGCCTGTCTCAAATGTCATGAGTACCAACATAAGTATATACTGTAGTTCTTACCATCAAAGCTGAGACCTGCGTGATCGAGTTTTTGAGCCCAAGCAGAAGTTCGATTTAGTGATTTTTCTCTTTTGGGTTGGCTACAGTAATGTTGGCACTACTAAAATCGGGAGTTCTTAAGTTGACATAACCACAGCAACAGGACATGACGTCACTTAATGTCGTCACTACCTTGGAGCACTTAATGCGCAGTGTATCCATAAGCAAGGCAGCTCTGTTGACAGTATTATTGCTGAGATAATATGCCAAGGTGGATTATAATTTAAGACATACCTGAAATTTGTTCGTGTACTGGTGGACAATAAAAACACATTATGTCGTTACAGCGGTTGTGTGAGTTGCGTTTTACATTCAACAAACGAACAAGATTATACACAAACAATGCGCTGAATAATGCGTAAATAATCGCGGCTTGTCCAATCAAAGGCGAGAAGAACGCCGGGATTTCTTTTTAAAATCTCATTTCGTGCTGCGCACTGAAACGTGTATCAAGATTGAAATTTCAGGTTTTCTCAGTTATGTTCTATTTTATAAGTGTACTGACATTCATGATATATCAATTTATTTTAGCACCAAATGAACTCTTGTAGGTTTAGTAAGTGTTTTGGAGTGGCAGAAACGGGATTAAGAATACGTGGACATTTTTAAAATTACAATTTACAGGTAAAAGGTGTTAATTCAGAACAAAATACAAATGTTTAGGGAATTTATTTATGAAGGCGCAGAATATGTAAGTCATCTGTGAACAGATACAGAAATAAGATGTTGCCTTAATTCTATGAAACTCTCCATAAGGGCGTTATTCCAGGGCTGCAAACTAATGTACAAGGGACTTAAAATATGTCTATTGCGCTGCCTGAACCTACCCTAACCTAACCCGAACTACTGTTACTCTACTACTACTAGTATACTATTATTACTACTACTACTCAACTACTACCATTACTGCCTTACTATAGGCCTACTACTACTACTACTGCCACTAGCCTATTATTATACTATCATTGCTACTAACAGGGCCGAAACCAGCTACAAAGGTTTGGAAGGTCCGTGAATATGTTACGGGGGGCCAAGTCCTTAAAATTATCTAAATATAAATATCTAAATTGTTTTTTGTATTAATAATAAAATTTTGAATTGAAGTCTGGAGGGGCCACAAAAAGTTTAGAGGGGTCTGCCCCCCCTCTGGTTGCGGTCCTGGCTACTACTATACTATCATTACTACTATTACTACTACTAAGTGTGCACCCATATTTTTTTAAATGTAATTTTTGAACAATTCTCTTTTGTAGCGCCCCTGAATTTTACCTGTTCCTGGTGGATCACTGGCATGTGCCAACACATATACAGTCTAGAAGGCGTGATGACACTATTTTCATCGAGAAATGTGGGTTTCAAACTAATATGAATTAGTCCACGTATTATTGATCTGAACTGCGGAAACTGCTCTATCCCAATTTAAGGATGCACATTAACACTGATGTAATAAAGTAATTATGCAGCCTATACTTAAGCTACACGAGGTTTACGTCTACGCACCCACCGTTTCAACTTTTGAAGTATTTCGTTTTATTAGCTTATCGACGTCGACCATATCCTAGACGCTGCATGGACAAAGTCGCACATAGTACGAACTATTCGCAAAATCAAAGTAGGCAAATCACTTATCGACAATTTTCGCATTTATTACTGCCTTAAAATGGGGAGGTCCTTAAGTGACATGAATTCCCGCCTATATCTGTGTACGTTGTGAATTACACCCACAACATTTAATGGATTTATCAAGAAATACTGAACCCACAGGTTCAACACCCACATAACTGCATTTTGTATGAACAAGGGCGCCCATCAAGGAAGGCAAGGTGGGGCGCTCGCCCCCTAAGAGGTAATTGTATTCTACTTGGGAATACTGAAAATCCAATATAATTTTTACATTACTTACAACAAAATTTGAAACTATATTTGAAACGTCGCTTATACTTGCCCCCCTTGGAAACCACAATATGCGCGCCCTTGCTTATGAACCATACACTAAGAAAAATCAGTTCTCCGGACAGCGGTATATTGTACAAATATACAAAATCCTCTTGCTTACTACAGAAATCAGTATGGAGCATATGCTACATACGCACTGTCCTTAGATGTTACATCATGCCATTGCAGGATGTCTGACATCTAACAGTTTTCCGTATATCACCTATGTTACATTCTGCAGCTATATTCTATTCTACTATGGACATTCTGCATCGATATGTATGTGAGATCCTGACCGCCTATATTGTTTCATACGGAAAGTACGTATAGATGGAACACTTATACGGAAAGTAAGTATTACAAAAGATGCGTTTTTAGTTATACGTTTGCTGTACGTTAAGTCCAAAAACTACAGGAATTACGCATGGAACCTACCGTTTTGAGTACGCTACCTACAATTTTTTTCTCAGTATGTCCTTTGAACACTAGCCATATGTCGGATTACTGGGAGAAAGCATTTTTTGTTGAAAATCATTGCTGTTTTCTTAAATGATTTTGAGATTAATCTACCTAAAGCCAAACATACCACTAACTAAAGAGTTTCAGACAGTATTGCTGAGCAAGAGTAGTCGCTAATACTCTCGCCTTTGGTCCTGGACTCGATTTCCGGCAGAGTCAGTCGGTCGAAAAGGTGTAACAGCTTTTTCAAGCTAGCTATCCTATATGAGTTTTTTCCTGGGATTTCCTCATTCACACCAGGTAAATGCCGGGATGGTATCTAATTTACAGGCTTCAGGCCACTTCTTTCCTTATCCGTTCCTTATATCCCTCCCCCGTACCGTGATTGTGTGCTCGCCGAAGATGTCATCCCTCCAACCTGACGTGCTTAAGGCCATAGATGCTGATAATGGCCATGACTTGTATCAATAAATAAATAAATATTGACGAGCGAGCGCTAGCAAGCAAAGTCGGGTTAGAACTCCGCAATGCACGTTATATTTGTCCATTCTAATTAATAGCAAATAGTAATTGCAAAATTTTCCATTCAGCACACGGCATTTCCAGTGTACTCAGTTCACAAATTACTCAACATATCAATATCAATTATCTTTCCGCAACATGAACTCATTCTACCTATAAACATTGTGTTTTTACGTAGTTTTGGTCCCCCGTAATCCTACAGAACCCGAGGAATATGTTACTTCATTCGTAAATTTTGCAAATTCAAACTCATAAAATAGGACAGCACCATCGTTTTCTACATACAGTAAACGTTATATAATTTTTAAAAATTAGTAGTACAGTCCTCTTTCACACGCAGTCATTCATTTTAATCATAAATTACTCTTTTTATGTATTCTACATCTGCATCCATTTATCCAGCGCCGTAACTTAGATTGTTTTCTTGGGAGGGGAGTAAGCATTAATACGCGTATTTGGTGCTCCTAGAAAAAAGTTGTTTCTCTAATCTTGGGCTCCTTCTTTCCATCTTTCTCTTACTCTTTATGAGCCCGGGTTGTTAGTCACACCTTTGATCCCGTTCCATACATGACAAATGAATTAAGGGGGCAATATTGACAAATATCAAAGTTATACGAATAAACATTACTTCTAGGGCCCCTAATAGAAAATTTTTTATTGAAATGGGCCCATGACTCATTTATGTTTTATTTACCTTTTATGTGTTGTTTTGTTTATGTAATATAGTGGACATATTCGATGCTTCATTTATAATTTCATGTTCGTATCGTATACGGAGTAAGAAAATGCCTTAAAATGGGTTCCCTCGAAGGCGGGGAGCTTCCTTGGGGAAGCATTTGCCCTCTCCCTCCTCAAGTTACGGCCCTGTCACTTATCACATACTAGGCTGGTAGCCAGCCCAAAAATCTAGGGGAAGGCCGGTAGAAGTTTGGGAGGGAGTCCCGATCCAAACGTATTATAGTTAATCATCTTATTATAGCTCAGCGTACAAATTTTCGACTAGAAATTGGCGACTAGATATTTAGAGCTGGCGACCAGTGTTCAGTGTTAATGGTTTCTGCCTGAACTCACAGGGTAATGCATTTTCTGTTTCGTAAGAAAATAATTGTCACTGAGTGAGAGAAAACACGGAATGTGAAGTCTTTCTTTGTCAAACCAAAGGCCGTTTGGGGGGGAGGCATCTCAATTTGTACGTGAGAGATACTAGCGACCATTATTTTTGGATTTGCGAGTGCGTCTGACTTTGAAATTTTGCACCCTGTTATAGTTCATTAGCAACCGTACTGTGAAAATTTAAGGGGACCAGTACCGTAAAAATTTAGAGGGGCCCGCCCCCTAGACTCCATGGATAAGGGTCTGACACATATTAATATGATGTAGACCTATCATTACTTTTTATGTCAATTATCCAAATTATCTCCAAATTTTTTGTGGCAACAAATCTTTCGCGGAGAACATTATCAAATATCGCGTGTGGAAATGCTAAATTTTCATACAAATATACAAATATCTCTTTAAGTATATTACTTCATTAACAGATAATCATTTTTAAACATATTTTCTTTACCAGTCTGTTACTCTAGTATAAAATTAATAAGTTGACACCAAATCAGTTGCAAACACTGCTCGACTTACTATCACATTTAGTGACGTCATATTGTGTGGTGCTCTGGTTTTGTCAACTTAAGATCTCCCACTAAAATCCGGCAATGGGATCGGTCAGCTGTTGTTTGTTGAAGGGACGCAGCAGGTCAAATGTGGAGTTCGTTTATTAGTGTCGCGTTAGGATATATCCACGAACAATAAAGTGCATGTTCAAACGTGGATACAAGTTTGCAGTCAACACTGATTCCAAATATTGAAAATGGAGGGTGTTCAGCAAGGTATGTACTGAATTATAAATGCATAGTCACTTGTTATATGATGTATAAATCATTGTTATTTGAATTAACAATTATATTGAAAAATAAAGAAAAAATCGCATAATTTAGTTGAAAGCAAGAGAGAAGTTAAAAGTTCCACGGAGTTCCAGTCAGTTACCCTTTTTTTCTAAGCTAGGCTATATTAACTTCAAGATAAAACGACGAACTCCTTCTACTAGCTTCTATTCCGTCAATGAACAACAGATGGAGCCACGGCTGCAATATCTCAATTTTTCATATCTATATTTAAAAGTGCAGGAAAATTCTTAATAGTGTTCAATTTGGACGAAACTTGGTTTTGTATAGTAATTGACCTTGCTGATTACGAGTATGTCAAAACTTGAAAATTCTAAGTGTTGAACCCAATATGAAGTAAATTGCACAATTGATATACAGAAGTAGAAATTTTTGGTGAATAATTACGCGATATTTTATTCAGTTTTCTAATGCTGTTGATTGTATGTTATGATATGTTAAAAGCTTCATTTTCTTTTCAGGTTCTGCTAGTAGTGCGTGGAGTTAGCGTAAAAATATTTCACTTCCGGCTACCAGTCTGCAATTTTACACAGTTCTTATATGTATACCAAAGAACAGAAAACCGCCAGGAGATACTTGATCTGACATCCGGAACTCATGTGATGACGTCATCAAAATGGCGGACAGCTCGATTCAAAAAAATAAGTCGTATCTCCGTTATTTATGGACCGATTTTCTTCAAGCTTGCCTCATTTTAAAGGAAATTAAATTTGCAATAAAACATGTCACCAAAATATTTCCTCTAAAATAAACAGTTTCGGAGTTATTTAAGAATTTAATAAATTAATGAGTATTTATTGAAGAAAAATACATAACTCCGAAACCCTTAGTTTTAGACGAAACACTTAGGTAACGTGTTATATTGTTAATTTCATTACCTTTAAAATGAGCTATTAATGAAGAAAATTGATCCGTAAATAACTGAAATATCACATATAACGTGTTAATTACATTATTAAATG
This sequence comes from Thermobia domestica, assembly GCF_964235325.1. Classification (NCBI taxonomy): domain Eukaryota; kingdom Metazoa; phylum Arthropoda; class Insecta; order Zygentoma; family Lepismatidae; genus Thermobia; species Thermobia domestica. The sequence goes on along the minus strand of NC_137456.1, from coordinate 241,994,386 downwards.
GCGGTCACAACTTCTAACAGACAAATTCAGCCAAAATACTTCACTTCCATATACCAGTTCCAAATTTTGCACAGTGTTTATATACATAATAAATAATTTTAAAAATACCTGAGAGACACTTGGTTTAACACGCTGAACTCCTATGTTGACGTCATCAAAATGGCCGCCGGGATTTAAAACACAGGTTTGCTTAAATACACTTAAGTCCGTTACCAATCATTTTATTGAGTCTTCCAATTGTTCGATTTGAAAGAGCATGAAATAAGGTACAAAAATTTTATTAGATTTTAAATGATTTATGACGATGACAACGTGGAAGGGGGTAAAAAAACAATGTTTTAAAATGGTTGCTGTTGGCTTAATATATTTTGCAATTACATTTCTGTTATTATAAGAGGCGTTAACTCAAGTAAACACATTACATCCATTGCAATGTTGCATGCTTGTATAATTTTTTTTAAGAGTGATTCATCTTTATAAATTATACCACAAAAGAGTGAGCATGAAAATAAAAATAGTTATTTACATCTTTTAGTGGATCCAATGCCCTCTTTTTACTGATTTGCAAAAATGAAAAAAAAAAAATCTTTTTTAGGAACTGTAACATATATTTACAACAGTTTCTCACAATGAAAACATGTACAGTCCATATGGACTATTAACGCGGAAACCACAACTATTGAAAACAATGTAAACTTTAAACAAAGTGACAAGTTTGTAAGATTAAACTTAATTTCTGCATTGACCCTCACAACCAGGGGTGCCCATCCCCCCCAAAGCTGATGGCGCACTCCCCCCCAAAAACTAATCTCTTCCCTCCTCAAAACTCAAGTCCTCTAAAAACAATTGCCCAGTGTAGCAGTAGTTGAGTTGATTTTAGTTTAGCGTCCCGTTCAGCAGCGAGGCTATATGAGACGTGGACCTACTGATTAACGTGGAATCCGAACCACATGAGCTCCTGCCGGGAATCGAACCCGGGTCTCCCACGCCAAAGGCGCGTACGCTAACCGCTTAGCAGTGTAGCAGTAGTTTTTATAGTACTAGTAATTGTTATTTTTGTTGTTGTTTTTATTTCCTGTAGTAGTATTATAGAATGCTTGTAGTACTAGTATGGGCAGTAGTAATTATAAAAATGGCATTACTTTTATTAGTAGTCTTGGTAGTGTACAATACTAAATATGTTCTATAAGGATATTGAAGGGTATAAAAACTTCTACACACTGTGTATGGCACAGGTATTCTTTTTTTTACAATTAGTAGTATTATTTTTTCTTTACAAAATATTGATATAATTCCCTTGTACATGAAAAGTAAGACGCAAGTTACGAGTTATTGAGTTTGATACCAAAAGAAAATGTTATCTAAATTAGCCTACAAAAAGAAGTGATATCCAACAAAAAACATTCCTGTAAAAGAGCCAAGTACGAGTGGCCTTAAAAAGAATTGAAATCACAAAAATAGGCGCCAAGTTCTGGTGGACAACAGTTACAAACACTCACTGGCTCACTTCAAATTTAGATTTGAAACTTGGCTGTTGTCTGTATGGTTACCACTAGCTCACAATTATGTCAAACTACTTATAATTTTCAACAGACAACATAAGCAAGTTTCAAATCTAAATTTGGAAGTGTTTCCTTGAGTTTTTGTAACTGTTGTTCACCAGAACTTGGCGCCATCCTTTCATATAGCAACTTTCTAAGCAGGGGGTACGGGGATTCATTCTCGAGATTTAAAAAAAATCGCATCGTGTTCCAATGTTATTCTGACGACAGCAAAATTACTTATTCGACATTAGAGTAAAATTCTTCCCCAATATTTTTATTCCCCCCAATTTTTTTCTCGATGGCACAACTTGCGCCATTCATCCTTCCTGTGGGAGGCCCTTCTCTCTTAAAAAGAACCAACCTTTCCTTTCATACGGCTACTTGCGCGGTACTTCATTCATCGAGTATCGAAGCAGGTGGTACGGGGGTTCACCCCGAAAAATTTTTGAAAATTAGCTTCTCAAAATCGTGTTTTAATGCTATTCCGACAGTAAAATTGCTAGTTCGAAAGTAGAGTAAAATCCCCCCCAAAATTTTTCTCAATGGCGCAGCTTGCGCCATACATCCCCCCTGTGGGCGGCCCTGCTCACAACTACAAAGTAAAGTGCAAAGTTCGTGTATTTTTACACATCGAGAGCGCGTGCAAATCTGTTTGCACTTGCATGCTATCAACTTTTTTAGCTTTTCCATGGTGAAGTTTGGGCTTGTCGGCCAGAGGGGCTCGTAGTCATCTGCGGTCTTCTTCCATTCCCACTCACAAGGATCCAAGCGTTGACTGTTCCGTTGAAGACAGTTTGTCCACAAAGAACATTGTAGGATGGCCCTCTTCAAGTGTTGCAACAGAGCGTTGCTGGTTAGTGGAATATTTTTAATGGGTCTGTTTTGCTGGGTAAATAGAATTTGCCTGGCCTCATTGACCGTCTCTGCGGAACTTGATCAATGGTACATAAGAACTACAAAGCGTTGAATGAGTAAAAACGCGTCGTCATCTTCAGAGATGTTGTCCAGAACTTGAGAATATGCCGAAAAAGCTTTGTCTACATCTCGGAAAATCATCCACGTTTTCCATGCAGTAGTTTTACCAATACTTACAAAACTTGACACAGTGTCAGCCCCCGTAAATGCACGGAAGAAAGGCAAAAGATCTGGAACTCCTCGTGGAACTTTGTTGTGCAACTCGTGGATCGGAAGGTATTGGAGGTGCTTTCCACTGCCGTATTCAATCCAAAATTCTTTCAGTGTATTGAGTCTAGAAAAGGCATATATAGCAATTACTACCACGACACTATCAACAGTTTTCACTATGACCTAAGAACAACCCGACTATTCCATGGTATGCCATACATGAAGTAGGAGACTGGCATCGGCTTCTTTATGGAATTCGGAAGATATAACTTCAAATGTCGCCTCCATTTGAGATCCAACTACCATGTGTCTGTAGGTGCAAATGACATTTTTCCCGGCGGGGAGATCCATTTTGACCAGGTTTTCAGCTAAAAATTCAGACTACTTCTTTGTTTTTACTGTGATCAAGGAACTTACTGAAAGATTTGGGGATGACAACATTAGATTTTACATTTATTCTGAGCCCAAACCCTCTCGACTGTCTTACGTCACTTTCTAGGCTTCCTTCTAGGTAGCGGTCAAAAACTAGGTCAATCAACTCTTTCCACAGATCTTAATCTCATTAGAATGTATGGTTTAACAATCTGGTTGCAGTACTCTTGAAATGTCCGGCTAGATTTAGGGACAAGAATATGGATCAAGGTTGCTGCATCCATTATGAGCGAAGAAACTTCGGGCTCATGAGCAGTGGTCACCCGAACTCCACTTGACTCGACAATACAGGACACCACGTCGGATTTTTTATTGGTTTTCCGAGCTTACCGCGGTTGGATATGGAAGGTGGAAATGAGCTATTTTCATGGGTAAAGAACTTTTTGACGTCAATTCCCTTTGATTGACTAGTAACGTATAACTTGGCAAAAAGAGTACTGTCTTTTCTCAGGTCTCATGACGGTCTCAGGTCTCAGGTCTCAGTCTATTTTCTGCTTGTCTTTGGACTTAACTGTAACTTTCTTAGTACTCATCAAGAGAAGGTTATTTCTTTTGATGACTTCATGGATGGAAACTTTTCTAAGGATCAACCGATCTTCGACAAACGTATCAAATTGGCTTTTCCCTGTAGCATTTGCCGACATGACGCTCATCGCATTTTCTTCTCGGAGAATGGTTCTACTCCTGTTGACTGTAGTTAACTCATCATCTTCGAATGGGTTGCCGTGTGATTCAAACACTTCAACAAGGGCAGAAACATGGTTTTCGAATTTCTTATGAAAATTTGGAGTATTTTCATGATGCTCCTCGGAAGTGATGTTACGATTTCAGGTTCCGATCCTTTTCGAACTCACCAATCATGCGGACAACTTAGGGTCCTGCAACCATCCATTGCAATAGCCCCTCCCCTTGACTTAGACGGGATAGGTTAATTGAAGAATTTTTAATGTTTGTTGTTCTGCTCATGTAACTGGTCATGTGCCATCCTCGAAAATTTTCTTTTAGTTTTGCAGCCAGAAATATTCCAGTTTTGGAACTCACGGAACATTGTTGGATGCATCTCTGGCAGTTGCTTTAAGTTGTACAAAAATACTGGCAGCCATCGCGCATAGTATGATCGAGGGCAAACATCCATGGACAAATTTTTTCCAGAGTAGAAATTAAGTATATTAAACTGCCCTGTCGAATGCTGCGGACCTAATCTAAAAGGAAACATTCTAGCACCATGGTGGTCTTCCAGTACATTGTGTGATAGAATATTTGTTTCTTTTCTAAAAACTCGGTAAGTATCAGAAATCACCACTAACAAAAACGAAAGAAATGTTTTTGCGTTAACTTCTGCCATCTACTAGAAGAAAATGTGCGAATGTTCTTTTCATCCACTTCCAAGTTGTCATCGCCATATAGTGTATACGGTAATTCATAAAACATTTACCTATAAACTAAATCGAATAACATTTTTGTAGCTTATTTCATGCTATTTCAAATTTAACAATTGGAAGACTCAAAAAAAAAAAATGATCGGTAACGGAGATAGTTGTATTTAAGCAAACCTGTGTTTTTAATCCCGGCGGCCATTTTGATGACGTCAACATAGGAGTTCAGCGTGTTAAATCAAGTGTCTCCCAGGTATTTTAAAATTATTTATTATGTATATAAATACTGTGTAAAATTTGGGACTGGTATATGGAAATGAATTACTTTGGCTGAATTTGTCGCTATCTGTAAGAAGTCGTGACCGCCATTTTAATAATGTAATTAACACGTTATATGTGATATCTCAGTTATTTATGGATCGATTTTCTTCATTAATAGCTCATTTTAAAGGTAATGAAATTAACAATATAACACGTTACCTAAGTGTTTCGTCTAAAACTAAGGGTTTCGGAGTTATTATGTATTTTTCTTCAATAAATACTCATTAATTTATTAATTTTTAAATAACTCCGAAACGGTTAATTTTAGAAGAAATATTTTGGTGACATGTTTTATTGCAAATTTAATTTCCTTTACAATGAGCCAAGTTTGAAGAAAATCGGTCCATAAATAACGGAGATATGACATATTTTTTAAATCGAGCTGTCCGCCATTTTGATGACGTCATCACATGAGTTCCGGATGTCAGATAAAGTGTCTCCCGGCGGATTCTTTTCCTTTGGTGTACATAAAAGAACTGTGTAAAATTGCAGACTGGTAGCCGGAAGTGAATTATTTTGGTGATTTCTGACACTAACTCCATGCACTATAGTGACACTAATATCATGCAGTATTCCAGAAAATCTTTTTGGAAATAAAGCAACATTTAAAGTGCGACATCAATGTAATACTTGAGAATCTGGGAAAGTCTTTTAAGTGAAAAGAGCGGGCATTCTGTTAAAATACTACCGGAAACCATGAAGTCAACTATTAAAGTGTTATGTACCAAACTAAAGACAAAATTTCGCGAGGCGAAGGGCCGGGAAGATTATTATTATTATTATTACTTTTAACGAAAAACGAATCATGGTTGGATGCTAAGTTAGACTTCTCTGTGACCAAGACGACTGAAAAGCGTAAAGCAACTGGACGACCACCAGCAGAATTTGATAAGATTTCAGATAAATCTAAACGCAGAAGGACGGAAGATATTCGTGCAAATTATTCCGATAAAGAATTAGCATACGCTGTGCAAATGAGTTTTCGAGCTTCTGGGAACGTGGATGCTTTAAAAATAGTAAAAGAAGTTTTATCAGCCAGTCCATCCAAAGTATACGAGTTTAGAAAAAGGGCACTTCATCATTGTCGCAAAAATTAGACGGTAATGAAGCTCTTGCTCTTATCTTTGACACCGGTATGTCGAAAGGAGGATATCAACTGATACGAAATCGTTTTAAGGCAAAAGGAATGGATATTGTACCATCATACGCGACTGTGCGTGCTTAAAAAAAAGCGTGTTACCCTCATGACGATTTTCTCAGTTTCTCAGAATCGAAAGCTGAAGTTCGATTGCAAGGCTTATTGAATCACACTATTGATCGCATTTTATCACTCAAACGAAATCAAATCGCAGAAATGGAGCACTCAGAATTGGAGCACATGAAATTTATCTGCAAGTGGGGTTTCGATGGAACTTCAGGTCAAAAGTATTTATAAAATGAAATTCAATGATCCTAACATTTCTAATTCAAGTTTGTTATTCACGTCCCTTGTTCTACTATAACTGAAAGCTGTCAATACAGAAAATAATGCAGAATGTATACTGTCGTCTAACTCGAAGCCTTCATCAACTCAGTTCTGCAGGCCATTAAAACTAGAATTCGTGAAAGAAAGCAATGAAAGGTCTTTAAATGAAAAATCTTATTTTGAAACTCAGAATCAACAATTAACACATTTGGAATGAGTTATCGACGCAAGAAAACTTTCAGTGGAATACGAATTAGCTATGATGATGGTGGATGGAAAAGTGTGCAACGCCATTACTGGGACTAAATCTGCTCTACGGTGTTACCTGTGTGATGTAGGGATGGTACCGAGACCGAGACGGACTTTTATATATCGAGACGAGACCGAGACGGACTTTTACATACCGAGACGAGACCGAGACCGAGACAGACCTCTATAAATCGAGACGAGACGAGACGAGACCTTGGTCAGTCTCGAAAGTCTCGGTCTCGTCTCGAATATTGACAGCTATTTTGCCTTTACTCAAAATTTGTTTCGCTACTGTGTGAGATAATATGGGAACGGTTGATTGATGTACAGTGGCGTATTTAGGGGGTAGGTGTCGGGCTGAAGCCCCTCCCGAAATACATTTCTGATCATTTTTTTGCATTGCACGTACAACACAAATGTTTCTTACCCGTTCCTCAAGCCTCTCCCGAAACAAAATCCACTGCTGTTGTACTGTTGTATATAATCTTCTCTCTCTCTCTTTCTCTCTCTAATATATATATATATATATATATATATATATATATATATATATATATATTCAAAATTCTGAAAATTTGTACCATGTTGTGTGAAATATTGAAGGGAAAATTCTTCTAGATACTCTGCAATACCACTAGATAAACAATCAGTGTTGCCAACGCAAACTAAAGTTATATTTTCTCAAATTGCACTATGTAAGGTATTACCTATTTCTAATTTAGATATTAAATAAAACCACAATACCACATACATTATTCAGTCTAACAAGGGACAATACAGTATCACCAACATCAACATTTTGGAGATCTTTAATAACTCAAATGGCATAGACGGTGCAATGAGCATCATTTGTATCTTAGCGTCAAATACTATGATCATGGTATAAGGTATTTCGAATGAATGAAGGATCAAAGTTACAAGAAATGAAATTTTTTAACTTTTTCTAAAGACTTCACTTCGAAAACTTGCTGACATATCACGTCTCATCATATAGATGTTTCCAAAAGACTTAAGTGATCATGTCATTTACTACAATTGTTATTTCAAACCGTTTCAGAGATACCAAACACATGAATAATGATTGTTGTACTGCTTAAAATAACGTATTTATGTTCAATTTTTATAATGATTATTGCTTTAGTTTGCTTCTATAACATTACAACAATAGTTTTAGTGGTTTTAATTACAAGTCACAGTTCCATTATTCTAAGTAGTGTTGCCAACTTAAATAAATTGCTAAATATTATTCTAAATATAGTGCAAATAACGTAGCTAAACTGCAAAATATTTTAAAATTACTCGTAATTTGTTTTATGGTGAAAGAATGTTTTCAAAAGACGATGTTTTTCGTAGTTTTTATAATGTTAATGTCAAAGTTTTGGTTCCAGCAATACATGTAAATGCAAATTGTAACTGAAATTAAATGTAACTGATAACTTTTCAGTAATCCTAGTTGTTCCCCTAAGCCTTAATCGTGATGTACACAAAACCATGGTTAATTAAAAGTTCTAATTACACCCTACTTACATTTCACTTGTTTTAGTTTGACCACCGACCACTTCAAACTCGATCCATACCATACCTGTATGCAGTTATTCAAGGACTTACAGTTAGCAATACACATTGTGTTGATTTTTGGTTTGGTTTGTTTTAGTTTAATGTCCCACGATTATGCTAGGGCGTCTAAAGAATACGTGGAGCTAATGATTATAATGGAGTCCGAATCACTTCGGTCGTTCAACTGTACTCCCACCGGAAATCGAATTCGGGACCACGCGAACCGAAGTTAAGCGTGCTAGCCACTAGACCAAATGGTGTCCTCACATTGTGTTGATTTAAATCATTGAGTCAGTGTTGTCAGATTCGAAGATCAATAACTAGCGTGTCGGATTTGAACTATTTGTAGGACAAATATATACAGTAGAAATGAATTATTTGGCAACTAATGACTGGTACTAATGAAATTATTCTTGATATGGACTGGAAAATGTGCTGGGCATATTGCAGGAAATGATGATCGATCAACAGAAACAATTCTAGACAGGATACCAGGAGATAAAAAAAAGACAGCCTAGAAAACGTTCTTGTACAAGGTTTGACGAAATCAAGAACAACTGGGGAGTAACTTGAGAAAGAATTGCTCAAGATAAATAGTTGTAGAGAAGACTTGGAAAGACCTTCATCCAGCAGTAGGTTGATAATGGTTGATTATCATTATAACCAAGTTATAATTTCGTAATTTTACAGAAGAAGCGAAAAACCGGTTCCTTAAGTAAGACCTATAGTACTGTTTTCCGAACTATACTAAGTAGTTACAAAGTAATAGGATGCTTTCAGACTTATAATATTACACCACTAGAAAGAACATAGTTTATTTTAAAAAAGTATTGTTAAATCAATTTCGACCAAAAAGTGATTTAGCATAGTCTACCGCTAAAGTTTTCATATATATATATATATATATATATATATATATATATATATATATATATATATATATATATATATATATATATATATATATATGACTTCATATTGCAGCAAAACTACGAAAATTAATAGAAAAGAAAACTAGAAAATTAAAAATCACTCGTATTGCCGGGACAGAGAAAATATATACATATAGCTCGAATAACCTATATACTTATATGATATAATATTTATGTCCATGTTTCACAAGTAATTTTCAATCAACATAAAATTTCAACATAATGAACGCACGATTAGTTTTCTCGAATAAAGATCACATGCACCGCTGAGAGCTCAGGAATAAGCTTAATCTATGTTACGGCACTGGATATATGCTTATGTAATACATTACGACCTTATGAACTTGTGTGAGACGCGAACTATACGAAACAGCGGACTTTGAATCTAACTTGTTTGGTAACCCAATCTGAGACCACAGATAGCAAAGATGAGTGCCATAGCTCCCACCACAAGGTTAAGGAAGTTCCTGTTTTAAAGTGTCAATTAAAAGACTGAGATGTGAAACGGTAATAAAGCATTTGATCAATTAGAAACAAAATATATTGTAGTAATAATTTACTCTATTTGTTAACATGATGAATGTTATATTCTGTTTGTAAAATGACAGTCAAAGCAGAATGTATTGGATAATAACTGAGAAATTGTAAAATTTCAATTTCGGTTCGATTAAATACATTCGTGCTGCTATGTGTTGCGTTATCCGTTAGGAGGTATTGAACAATTCTGATTCAAAGGAAGGAAATAAACTACTGTATAGTACTGGGGTTAATTTAATCGAGTTTAATTATAGGCAGCACTGAAGCTATTTGAGACAAAGTCTATTGCTGAAAGTGAAATATGAGTTACTATTAGGGTTCTATCCCGGGTATGTTATACCCACTGATGATTGAACCTGGAACACACGCATGGAAAGCATTAGCGCTAGCAAATTAGCTACGAAGGGGTACATCATACCATAATTCTAAGAATGAAGGCCAAAAATAAATAAATAAATAAGAAGCGGAAACGACAGACTGCACGATAATAATACTTTTGCAATTTTAATTTCACACTATATATTTCGAGACTTTCGAGACGAGACTTGAGACGAGACCGAGACTTGGCCTTCGAGACTGAGATCGAGACAGGCATCTGTTGACCGAGACGAGACCGAGACCGAGACGGCGATTTTTGACTCGAGACGAGACCGAGACCGAGACCGCTATTTATCAACCGAGACGAGACCGAAACTGTATAAAGTCTCGTCTCGTCTCGATACCTTTCCTTGTGATGCAGCATCGACAATGTTCAACGACATTGATGATATGTTGAAGAAGCCAGTGAAAATTGAACATTACAAATTAGGTTTGTCAACTCTTCACGCATGGATTCGGTGTTTTGAATGCTGCATTCATATAGGATACAAAAGTGGCAAGCTCGCAAGACAGAAGAAAAAGAGATTGTGGACAAAAGAAAACTTGCGATTCAAGATGGGTCAGAAAAGAATTAGGACTTTTTATTGACATGCCAAAACCTGGTTTTGGTAGCACAAACGACATCAATACCGCGCGACGTTTCTTCGAAAACGCGACTACATCTGCTCGCATAACTGGAGTCGACGAAGGACTAATTAAACGTTTTCATATCATCTTACAAACAATTTCATCTGGAGAATCAATCGACATGGAGAAATTTCGTTTATATACTATAGAAACAGCCAAGTACTTCGTTAAAAAATATCCCTGGTACAAGATGCCAACTGGAGTCCATCGATTACTGATCCATGGGCCAGATATAGTAGCAGCAGCATTGTTATCCATAGGTAAACTTTCAGAACAAGCGCAGGAAGCGACAAACAAATTGATAAAGAGAAATAGAGAATATCACGCTCAGAAATGTTCTCGAGTGAAAAATATGGAGGATGTTTTCCGAAGATTGCTAGCAACTACCGATCCTGTTATTGCATCTCTGCGTCAAGAACGTCCGAAAAACTCAAAAAGCTTACTGCCAGAAGCCAAAGCTCTTCTAGTCTCAAGTCCAATTACGGAAGACCGCGAAGAAGATTCAGGCGACGAGGAAATCGATTCCGACGAAAATGAAGGTTCAAGTGGGGACATCAACGATTTTGGAATTGAAACTGATGAATACTCCCAATAACAACCAGCTGAATACAGTGATTCAAAGAAAACTCAGCATGTTACATTTAAATGTGATTTTTTTATTTATTTATTTATTTATTGAACAATTTCCCAGATACAGCATAACTTTGCCATTTTACACAGGGACATGCTAACAAAAGAAAGAAAAAAAAAACAAGACAACAATAACAACAACATAGAAAAAAAAAAGAGTGTAAAAGTAAAACTATTCCGTCAAAGCTCGTTTAATTGCTCTTTCAAACACTGGGTAGCTCGAAAAAATGTCCACATCAGTTGTTACTTGATTATAACTGTTTGGTATTCTATAAAAAAGAGACCTCTGTGTAACAGCCAACCTAGGACGGGCAAGATGGAATAGGTGGGTATTCCGAGTGATGCGGGAAGGGACACGTAAGGATAGTTCCTGAAGTAATATTTCCGATCTTAAGGTTCCATTAACTATTTTATGTAGATATTTCAGGTCAGAGATAATTCTGCGTACTTCAGGAGTCTGAATATTAAGATGTCGCAAGAGCTCCTTCTTAGATAATATTCGAAGTGCAGGAACACGAAATCGGACTATAGCAATGAAGAAATTGAGAACAGAATCAAGTCTGGAGAGATGTGTAGGTGCTGCCATGGCCCATATGGGAGAGCAGTATTCGATCTTGGGCGCTATTAAAGTCTTATAAAAAGTTGCTAATGAAGAAACAGTGCGTAGTTCGGTGAATCGATAAAGAAGTCCCAACATGCGCATTGAATTCTTTAGTATTGAGGAGATGTGGTCAGAGAAGGTGAGTTTTGAATCAAAGATGACACCAAGATCGTTATGACTAGCAGAATGTGTGATAGGGGAATCGTTGATATGGTATGTGGAGGGAATAGGAGACTTTTTCAAAGTAATAGTAATACTGTTACATTTCTTACTGTTGAGTTTCAAGTGCCACATTTCACACCAGCCTGTAAGGTAATTTATGTCTTCCTGTAGAGCAATTGTGTCATGGAGACACGATATTTCTCTGTATAACTTACAATCGTCAGCAAAAAGCAGGAGACCACTAGGTTGAGCTGATAAGTGCGTGTAGAGATCATCCATATACAGGACAAACAGTAGAGGCCCAAGTACACTCCCCTGAGGCACCCCTGAGATCACGGGTTGGGGGTTAGAAGTCGCCCCTGAAAGAACAACTCTCTGTTTACGGTCCTTCAAGTAGCTTGTGATTAGAGAGAGAAATTTGCCATGTACATTAAATCTATTGGAGAGTTTATGAAGAAGATGAATGTGACTGACAGAATCAAAGGCCTTCGAGAGATCAAAGTAGATAACATCTAATTGAGTATTGTTATTCATACATTTGACTGCACAGGAAAGAAGAGTACTTAAGTTTGAGAGACTTGAGCTTTTCGGTAGAGCTGAGAACTATGGATGTAAGGTGAGGTGAATTTAAAAGAGATTATAAAGAAACAAATTTTGTATTGTTTGTGATTTATCAATGTGCCTTTCATTAATTATAAAAACAAGATAAAACGAAATTAAAATAACATATATGACTTATTTTGTCATTTTTGTCGTATTGTATCAACTATTTACCCTTTTGAATTTTGAACATTCTCTGTACGGTTCATCATCACCTCGCTTATCAACATATAAACACAAGTTTCGGACTTGATTCTTTTTCAAAATTTTGACCGCCATATTGCATCCACCGTTTCGAATTCCCCAATTGTAAAATAAAATTCACAATCTGCATGCTCAAAAGCCTGTATATACAAATTTTGGACTTATTTATTCGACTTTTTTTTAATGTTTCCCGCCACATTAAATCCGCCATCTTGAATTTTGAAATTTGAACCAAATTCGAAATCAGCATGCTCGAAAACATATACTTACACGTATTAGACTTATTTACACGATTTTTCAAAAATGATGTCCGCCATATTGGTTCCGCAATTTTGAATTTTCCAATTTTGACATCATATTCGTAATCAGCACGGTCAATTACTATAAAAAAACAAGTTTCGTCAAAATTACACAATAATTAGACTTTTGTCCACGTTTTCGACATCTCGTCCCACTGTGGCACCGTGTGAAATTGCACCATGAGAAAATGGACGGAATCTGTAGATTCACTAAATAATTTTTCTATATTATTGCGAACAATTCATTCTAGCAAACCCAGTCCCTGACAGTGATCCGAATTCCTCTGCAGTGTAGACTGAAGACAGTTCGTGACAGAGATTAGTGTTATATAAAAAAATGTAAATTGAACGCTGTATTCACAGTTTATCTAGGAAAATTTAAAACAAACTGTGGAAATATATCTAAGGCAAACAATATTGCTGCCATAAGATGTCCTGTGAATTTAAACCAGATTTTTTTCACACACACTTTTGAATTGTTTTTTGCTTGTTTTGTCTAAGCCTTAATTGCAAGTTTTTTTTTTCTGTGGAGAGATGGACAAATTGCTTTTTTTTTTTTTTTTTTTTTAAAAAAAAGACATATTTATAGAAGTCATGGTATAGAATTCATTCAGAATTTGAAGGTTATTTCCAGAATTAGAGCACACACAATTCAAGTAAGTCTAATAACTAAAAACCAAAACATCTGATTCAGAAAAAAACAGCTGATACAAAAGATGTAAATGAATTGCAAATGTCACACATACACCAACCCACACACGTGCGTAAAAGAAGAACTGTATTCCAAATCATCCGTCTTGGTTGTAGCCTAAGCAATTCACAATGACTGCAATATACTCCCACACGAGGCGAAACAATGCTTACCAATGTGATACGTTCTGCAAAGCAAACTGAAACATGGCAGGTGTAGGATCAGCATGTAACAGAAGTCAAAAGTCAAAGAACGTCAAAACAAACAGCAATGCAAGTTGTACACCCAGAAATATTTGCTGGGAGGGTCCAAAGTATTCGAGGGGGGTCAATACGTCTATGCAATGTCGAACCTGTCATATTCTGCACCCGATAAAGATAATTACTGTCATCTATATGTTTAGAAAAAAAGAGAACGATTATTTTTATAAGAAAAGAAGAGTACATACATGATTATGTATAGTTCGTTAATAAAGTATAGAAATGTTAGACGAGTTTCGAAATTTTGGAGAGATCTGGACCCGGTGAACCCCCCACTCGTGATTGCGCCCCTGAGCATTGCTAACTTAACGGCGTGACAAACATCTTGGCATTTGAAGGCGGCGCTCGAAGTTCCCTTTAAATGCTGCTAGCAAATGAGGGGCCAGCGGTATTGCCACGTTTATTTTGTACACATCCACGTCTATCCTCTGCCACCTGATCGCGCTGTAGTTTGTCTGCTTAGTCATAGCCACACCCCTTAGTATTCGGCAACTTCGCGTCAGAGCTTGCGTTTTATTCGCTTAGCTGAAATGCCAAGATGTTTGTCACAGGCTTTAGTCCCAAATTCAATGTGGCATTTTCCATCATACTTTTTTATGTGGAAAGTTATCAAGAGTATAAAATACATTTATTTTATAAAAGAAATATGTTTATACTAAAGCACTGTCCACAGAGGGGAGGATTCTATATATTGACTTTTTAATATTTGGCTCACAAATTGCTGTGCAAGAAGCCTTCGTTATCTATATAAGCTAAGAATTAACTTGTAAACGTTTGTTTACCAGTGGCGTAACTAAAAGTTTGGGGCCCACTCGCAGGCAGCGTGGAGTGGGGCCCCTTCTCTATGTCCCACTTCACGATTTCGGGGCCCCTGATGGTTTGCCCCCCGTAATGCGGGGTCTGCGGGAACCTTATTTACGCCCCTGGTGTCCACTTTCATTTATTTTCTCCTCTACTACATATTTTCTTTTTATTTTGTAATTCTGCGAACACTTATTTTTTTTAATGTCATTGCATTGGTTTGCTTCAGTATAGTCTCGTAATTCAAAAATATGAATGCATAAAAAGAAATTCAATTTGTAATTGCTAGTGAAATAAAATTCAGAAATCTTATTTAGCACGAAATATCTTGTCGTCCACTGGAAACCGAGCCGCGTTGTTGCAGAAGCACTTCAACGATCAGAGCCTTTAATTTCTGAGATAGGGGAAAGGAGACAACATTCGCTGCAATTTCTGACCTGTAGAAATCTGGTCGTTGTATGCTCGCTGCAACGCAATATTAATTAGAGACTCCGTGACGGATTGTTTTTCGCTTATTAGAACGGATTAATGGATTTTACTGTTATAAAAGTTTAAAAAAAAATACATGTTATTTAAAGTATATGGTAGTAATAGCAGGTATTTTTTTCCTGTTCTTTACTACTACCACTAATATACATATATTAGTAAGTTTTACGAACACACATTTGTCTCTACCAAAAACTACTAAAATTATCCAAAATTCTTGCTCATATATATATATATATATATATATATATATATATATATATATATATATATATATATATATATATATATATATATATACTGTATGTGTGTGTGGATAGATAGATAGAGAGAGAGAGAGAGCACAACACTGCAACAATAATAACAATAACGACCATTGCTTTAGATTTAGATTAAGCTTAAGCATGCAAAAGAAATCACTGACAAACTGTGGTAGCCAGAGATGTTTAAAATACGTGGGAATCACCACAGTGCCTCTGGGGGGAAGGACAGGGGAAAGAGTCCCCAAAAATCTTTGTGTAGAAAAGGAAATAGATGAAGGCTAAAAGTAGCGCTACTCATAAAAGAAATAGAAGAAATATTTCAATCCTATATTTGTTATTAAGCAGTATTATTACGATCTATCTATCTATCTATCTATCTATCTATCTATCTATATATCTATATATCTATCTATCTATCTATCTATCTATCTATCTATATATATATATATATATATATATATATATATATATATATATATATATATATAATGTCGTAATTCTCATGAAACTTTCCTTCTGTGAAGGAAATATCTCATTAGTGCCATGGTATTAAACAAGACGGTATTAAAGCATAGACCTATATGATAACAGCAGTTGGAAATATTTCAATCGAATTCACAATTAATCTAAGTTTAATTGGTAGTTGAAATTAAGAATTGAAGGTATGTTGCCTAAAAGATTGCATTTCTATTTAAATAATTACTGAAAACCATGGAGAGCTTCTTTGTAGTTACAGGGGGGACCAGTAGCGTAGAGTGCTATGAGACACTGAGACACTGTCAACCCTTTCAAATTAAAAGAACATAGTTTTAGAATTTCTTAATAAGAATAAATATACATTTCATGCTGTACAAAAATATAGAAATAATATGATCCGTGATAGCTTGGTTAATAGCAATAGTGGTATAATCTGTAATAATTTTATTTTTCAAAACTGGGGAATTCAAGTTCTGTCTCTATCAATCAGGCCACAGAGAGACGTCAAGAAATCGGTCTCAACGCGGCTGAACAAATCAGTGGAGCTTCTACTTGAAAGTGGCGCGCGCAAGTGGCTGTGTGGGGTTCTCGCTCGCTGAAAAAACTTGGCAATGAGACATGTTTCAGCTGCAGTGATACCACACTCAGCGCAATTGTACTATTGTAAATCCAACACACTTTTTCCTCTTCTTTTTAGATATTCAATCATATTTCACAGAAAATTTCAAGAAATAGAAGAAAAAAAAACTAAATTAATAACTACCGGAACAATTACTGAAAGATCTATGAATACCATACCAGTAATTCATATAAATCTTCCATGATATAGCTTCGGCTTCTGTTTAATCGCAATATCAGTGTGTGTCAACACTGCGAAAGGCAAAAGCGAGCGCAAGATGTTTTATAGTCTGCTGTTCTGTTGTTGCTTTTAAATCGTTATTAACTTTATGTGAATTTGGATATTTGTGTTAATTGTGTATTATGTACAAACTAAATGATTAGATATAGATTTATTGCACCAGTTGTTAAATGGCATGCTAAGCTGTCGTATGAATATTAGTATCAAGTTTAAAAAATAGCCAATTTCTGAACTTGCTTTTTGAATCCGAGATCACACTTTAGAAAGGCTAAGCAAGTAAGATTATACATAGGAAAAAATTATTAATTCAATTTAACGTATCCAATGTATATACTGAGATTCTTCAGAATGAATTAATATCGGTATGCTTGTTCGATTTAATCGTAAAGGGTTTTGTTGATGAAAATTAAGTCTCCATATGTTATATACAGTAGTGCAACCTCGCAAAAATTAGTTTGTAGCGAAATTTGGTCAGGAGTTTCATATTCCTTTTCAACACCGAGGCTGTATGAGACATGGCCCTACAACTTAATGTTGGTTCCGAACTGCAGAAGAAATAATAATATCTACCAGGCACGCACCCATTTTTTTTTTTTTTGTTGGGAAGGCGGAGCTATGGGAGCATGGGGGCCATTGCTCCCAACTTTTTTTTATGCAAAAAAATAAAATGCCACCTATAGCCTAACTCCACATTTGTCTAGAAAGTGTTCCACAGGTTCGAGATTGACCAAAATGTCTGCCCCAGCAGATAATTCCTAACTGGAGGGGTCCAGGGTTTGATGGGATCCAAGCCACTACGTCTATGTAGTATTGAACGGATATTATTCTGCACTCGACAAGACAAGTAATTGTAAAGTACTTTAATCTATATTTTCAGAAAAAAAATATGAAACTACATTATTTTTATAAGAGAAATAGTACAGATGATATGCAAGATCAAATTTTCATGCTACATTAATCATTTCTCTACTAAACGAGTATAGTTTTGTGAACAGGTCTTCTCGGGCTAGCAGCCAGGTAAATGGTTTGTCCTGTTTGTCCAATATGACTTAGCACATTCACATGGAATGCGGTAAACTTCAGAGTTCGGAGGCCCAGGTCGTCTTTGGTTGGTCGTATTAAGTTTTTTATTTTATTTTATTTAATTTTAGGACGAACCATTGAAGCCAGATGCAAAGAACACAACAGTTACATCAGACTAAACCAACCAGAAAATTCCGGATTGGCTGAATATAGCATCAAACAGCAACATAAGATTCTGTTCACCAGCGGCGTAGCGAGCATTACAAGATTGGAAGGGGGGGGGGGGATGAAGCTTGAAATTGCCAAGTCTTGATTTTCAAAATGCCAAGTCTTGTTAAAAAAAAAAGACAAGTGTTTCGAAAATCTTAGTCTCACTTTTACCAACCCTGCGGAAAACTTTACAGCAACCTTATTTTCATATTCGTCCCATTCTGTGCCCCATCTGAGATACGAATACGAACAGCCCCCGGTTTTGAGTAAAATTTCACACCTCAACTCAGAATCATTATCATCTCCCACAATGCACAACTGTTAATTTGACAACTTATGGCTAGTTTAGGTAATCTGCGCCAGTCAATCCTCACCAGAAATGCGCAGATTTTTCTCTTCTGTCCTGCAGGCTCCTCCCACTTCGATTTCATAATTTCGCACTCTGATGAAAATTATTAAATACCGGCAAGAAAAATACTAATATACAACCTCCCTTTTAGGTGCCCCTCCAACCACAAGCCCGGGGTACGTGCCTCGCTTGCTCCCATCGGCGCAAATCTGTCTTCAACATTGGGGGGGACGGGTAAGGCCATTCCTATATATATATATATATATATATATATATATGAGACGTTCAAAATATTTATGAAGTTGAAAAACAATGCTGTAAAGGATCAGGGGAGCAGAATTGTCTTCAGTGGCGTATTTAGGGGGCTATCGGACTGGGCTCAAGCTCCCCCCGAAATAAATTCGTTAGTTTTTAGCATTCCACGCACAATAATCCTTCTTACAATTTCTAAGAATGTCACTGACTTTGCATTTTCTTATGCTCTTTGTTCAGAAATAGTACTGTATTTGTCAAATTTCATTCATGTAAGAACTGCGGCCTTTTGTTCTTTTTTTCGTCCTTTCTACTTTTCTGTTTCTTTTTCTTGAAGCTACTTTCTTTCATTTCGCTTATCATACTTTATCGACCGTTGTCAGTTGTGATTCAAGTCGGCCGTCATCAGTAACACCAAAACTAAGAGGAGTTGATAAGCGAAACACACCAACTTGCGCGGATATTAACATGACAGAACTTTGGTTATTATAACAAAGGAAAAATTGTATTGGTTAGTTATTTTTAAAAGATGGAAATGTTTGAATTAAAGAAAATCAAAATGGGGGAATAATTAGCCCGGGAAATTAGGAAGGCCAAGAGGATCCTTCCTTTTTCTTGTATGAATAGAATAAAGGGTTAGATTCACTCCTAAATTTTTGTACCATATCATATAGGATTTATCGGTCTGCAATTCTTGTCATTATAACTTCAATTTATGCATAAATTAAAATATATTTAATTCTCAAACTCAGGTGAGCAATTGCCCACTTCCTTCCTTGTGTTCGACATAGCCCCTCGAAACAAAATTCTAAATACGCCATTCGTTGTCTTCAACATTGGTTGGTGGGCAGATTTGAGGCTTATTCTAGAAAAGGGAGATGAAACTCATATTACGGTAGATGAATCTGATTTTTGAGGTAAACTTGTTGTAGAGTATATTATATATTAGGCGATGTAGATGAAGTAGTAGTACATATCAATATTACAAATCACTGCTGTGAACACATTCTGAAATTTGAATACATGCATATTTATAATTGGTGTTTCTAATTAGGCATCCACAAAGATCAAAGTTAAAATTGTTTTATAATAATATAAATAATGACTTGCCCCAAAACTATGAAGAAAGAATATCAATTATGTATGACGCAACAACACTCATATTTGAGCAAAATTATAATAATTTCAATAACATTACAGGAATCGTTACAGAAAACTGATACATGTCATATACTCTTTAGTTAACACATGTAACCTTAAGATTATGGAGAAAAATATTCCAGCAATTGAATTCTTTTATTTGCTTACGAAGCATCCTCTCTCAAAAGAAAAATTGGGACACTGGGAAATACGTTGGAACAAACCATGTAGCAGAGAAGAGAAAACAGGCAAAATTACGTTTCCTACAAAATCCGAATGAAATTAACTACACAAAATTTCGTAGACATCAGGCGGGAAACTTTCAAAACTTTTAGAACAAAGAAACGCGATTTTTCGAAAGCTAAAATTAAGGAACTTGAAGATAATGGTAAAAATAAAAACATTCAGGACATGTATAAAGGGATCAACAAATTTAAGAAAGGCTATCGATCTCGTGCTTATATTAAAGAAAGCTGATGGAACAGTTCTCACTGATACAGATAGCATTTTAAATAGATGGAAAAATTTCTTTGACGATTTGCTTAACACGCAGCCAAAACGTAATGTGCGAGGAGAAAGGGTTATACACACCGCAGAACCGTATATTCCAGAACCCAACCGAATAGAAGTAGAAATCGCTATAAAGAAATTAAAGAAACACAAATCTCCGGGTGTAAACAAAATTCCGGCTGAGTTAATTTTAACTGGAGGCGAAAAATTGCGGAACAAGATACACAAACTCATCCTCCTTATCTACAACAAGGAAGAGTTGCCACAAGAGTGGAAAGAATCAATCATTGTTCCAATCCACAAGAAAGGCGACAAAACTGACTGTAATAATTATCGAGGCATTTCTCTTCTGTCAACATCCTATAAAATCCTTTCAAACATTCTATTAGCAAGATTGGCCCCATACGCAGATGAAATAATTGGAGATTATCAGTGCGGATTTAGACGAAATCGATCAACTATCGACCAAATATTTACCATTCGCCAAATATTCGGAAAGAAGTGGGAATACAGTAGCCCGGTACATCAACTATTTATTGATTTTAGAAAGGCTTACGACTCGGTTAGAAGAGAAATATTGTACAACGTTCTAACAGAATTTGGAATATCGAAAAAGCTAATTTGATTAATTAAGGCATGTTTAAACGAATCCCAAAGTAAAGTCTGGGTAGGAAAAATTTTGGCCATGAGCTTTCACGTCGAGAATGGTCTGAAACAAGAAGATGCGTTGTCGCCATTATTATTCAACTTTGCCCTGGAAGAAAAATCAAAGATAGCAAGCAGGGCCTAGAGTTGAACGGTGTTCACTAGGTTATGCGTACGCTGATGATGTAAATTTAATAGGGGATGATATTAGAACAACAGAAAGAAATGCAGAGAAAATTAAATACATGGAAGTGCGTCGGGACCGTAACGCGGCAAATTATGAATGTGTTAAAATATTAAATAATACTTTTGATAAAGTGGATACTTTCAAAAATCTAGGATCAATATTAACAGACGAAAATCATATTCATGAAGAAAATTAAATATCGACTAAAAACAGGGAATTCGTGTTATTATTCAGTCCAAAATCTCTTGTTGTCGCGATTTTTTTTTTTTTTTTTTTTTTTTTGTCGAGTAATTTGAAGCTTAAAATATATAAAACGATAATCATGCCTGTTGTTCTGTATGGTTTCGAAACATGGTAGCTTACTCTGAGGGAAGAACATAGACTGAAAGTATTTGAGAACAAAATCCTCAGACGAATAATCGGATCCAAGAGGAACGGGAATGGGGAATGGCGAAAACTTCATAACGAGGAACTATATAAATTATACGGCTTACCAAAGATTGTTAGGGTCATCAAGTCTATAAGGCTTAGGTGGGCAGGACATATACCCAGGATGGAAGAAAGTATGAACACTTTCAAAGTGTTAGCGGTAAGACCAATCGAAAAACGACCATTAGGAAGACGTAAACGCAGATGGGAAGACAATATTAAGATGGATCTCGCAAAAATAGGAATGCAAAGTAGAAACTGAATCCAGTTGGCTGAGAATAGAAGTCAATGGAGGAGCTTTTGTGAACGCGGCATTGAACCTCCGGGTTTCATAGGCCCTAGAGTTGGCTTACGAAGCATGAGTAGATGCCTTGCCCGTACCTACTGAAAAGATTGGTTCTACTGACATTGGGTAGTCTATATACTCTTCGTGTTCTAGAGCCTAGGGGAAAGGAGGAGATAAGATTTCACATCAGGTTACGTTACACACAGTCGCACACCTTCATTTTCATTAAAAATGGAAAAACCAAGAGAAATCAATTTCATCTCACTTTCCTTTGTGGCAGTCGGACACAAATCATCACACTTATCTGCAAAAAGCACTTTTCAAATCGGATTATTGGGAGAGCCTCCAGTTCCAATGTTGGGGGGGACATGTCTCCCCATTTCCCCGGAATTTGTGCCCGTACCTACGGCTGAGACGACTTTCCAGCATGAGGAGAGGTGTATATCCTCCTCTGGCATTTATTGCAATTTGTGCCCAAGTAGCGGAAGTGGAATTAATACATATTGATGAGACTACTAAACGCACTACAGCACGAAATTCAGTTTGAAATACTACAGAATACGATTCTTTTTAAAAGAAATGGAAAAGCCAAGAGAAATCAATTTCATTTCACATTCCTTTGTGGCAGTCGGACACAAATCATCACACTTATCCCAAAAAGCACTTTTTAAGTCAGATTATTGGGGGGGACAGTCCCCCCAGGTCCAAGATTGAGGGGGACATGTCCCCCTCGTCCCCCCGGGATTTGCGCCAGTGCTTGCTCCCCATGAGCTACATAAGTAACATACAATGCTTTGACTTATAAATACTACAAAGAAAGGAAGAATTACAATTTTTGTTTTACTTTCCGAAAGAACCAACTACGTGATTAAAAATAAAGTAGGAAAGGCAACACATTTGGATGTAAATGAAGTGAAACACACACCGGTCTATGCTTTCAGCCAGCAGACGTATTGTTTGGCCCCCCAAAATGTGACTTTTGGAATCATGCACTTAGGTTCACAGCGGAAGCGACAGAACGACTTGACTCACCCATTGTAGCTTTCGTCCATCGAACAACATTTCCAGAAACCTACTGTGCCCCCCTGTGCCGTGCCATGGAAAATCAGCACTCGGGGCGAGAGTATACGACGGCGTTCTCTTACATATGAGTTAGGGCGACAGATCATCCGCGAAGCGCCACCATGGTTGGCGCGAAGCGTAAGAAAATTTTCAAAAATAAACCCTGCTTTTCCTTGATTTTGATCACCTTTTATTACTTTTTTCCTTCCATTTTATATATGTGTACATATATTTTCCTAACATGAGTAATATTATAGGACCACTTCCTAAAGCAGAAAGAGGATTTAAGTTCATACTAGTAATATTCCAAGTATTTTTTCCTTTCTTTTTCTTTCATTCTCTTTTTTCATTTTCTCCCCAATTTTGCGCCCCCTTTCTTCTGCACCCCCGTTATGCAAAGCACTGATGATATCATTCCCAAAACACACTTTTGTTCAGTTCTCCCTACTCGAAAAGCCCTGTAAATAGAAAGTCTTACTGCAAAACAGAACTGAAATAAGCTATTCTTGTCCTCTGTATTAATATGATCACCTTTTGTTTTAAAGCGAAAGATTTATTCACACACAAAGCATACACGGTTACACATTACAAAGTATATTCACTCTGGTATCAAAATCTACTTCCCTTTGACATTTTACTATTAGAAAAAAAATGTACATACTATACATATTAAAAAGTTTATACTAATAAACCTGCCATGTTTTCTTCATGGGAATACAGGACATCTTAGATCCCCTCCCCCCAAACTTTCCAACAAAATCCAATAAACTGTACCTCTGGTTATGAATAACAGTATATTAGGCCGCAGTGGCTCAGTGATATAGCGTTCACTTCTGGTGCATGGGGTCCTTGGTTCGATCCCAGCTCACTTCCAGTGAGCTTTGTAGTGGAAAAACACTGTGTACGTGGGTTTCTCAGGGTTCTCCCGTTTCCTCCCACTTTCTTCATTTCACCATTTCATTCATTTCTCATCATCACCATCTCCTTTAGCCTAGCCGACATTTATTTTTTCAACAATATAATAGGCGGAAGTTCCCTAAGCTGCAGCTACTTTTCTCTCGTCGTTCCCTGCAATTAACTTTACGGACTGAAGATGTTTACAATCCAACTACAAAAAAAATGCCTTAAAAACTTAATGTCTTATAAAAATGCTTTACAGAAAAACAATATGCAAACGGTTCAAATCAGTGATACAATCCACATTCAATATTCTTCGCGCGTTTAGCAATATTTATTTACATGGTAGTATTTGCCAAAATTACGTTTGTCAGTTTAATCTGATGAAAAGTTGATTTTTCTCCTTGTGTCGTGTATAATTGTCAGGACCAGATTTACATATTTCTAAGCCCTCGATCAAGCACAATTCTGTGCCCATAATCTCTCAAAAATATTATAATTCTTGTTACTTTAATTAATGTCCCTCTGAAGAAAAAGTCACTCATCTTTCCTGTGCTTGTACATGTAGATACACACAAAGCCATCTTACCTTTTTTTTTTTTATGTTGGAGAGTGTCCGAGTTTCCACCAGGTACAATGTAAAAGCAGTGTTGCAAATTTTGCTCGCTATCAAGTCGGACAGGGTATTGAGATAACTTGATCAAAACTGTTACATGCTACACTTTGTTGTTCATTCACATTATCCCAGCCACTTCATTACTTTTCGAATAAGCTTATATTGATAGCAGAAATGGGATGGAATTAAAATATGGGATATTTGCCTGTCCCGACTAAATTTGTTGGGACGCGGGATTCTCGGGCCCAAAATCGGGACTGTCCCGTTTTTTACGGGACGTATGGTAGGCTTAATACTAACCAGCCACTGCCTTGTTCTTGTTTTATTAATATCAATTCTTCCAGTCACTACCTGTTGCCTTGTATACGCTCTTGTATCAAATGCTTTTGCGTCAATTCTCTACTTACCACCGAAACCTCTTCTGTCTGTCTTTGCATGCCAACTCTATTCTGCTTTTGTCAGTGGTACAATTCCCGATTTTCATTAAAGATTCTTTAAAATGTTTACGAATATCAAATGAACAAAACTGAAGTGTAATCACTTGCAACAAGTAAAGAAACTTTAAACGAATATATAAATTTATTTCAAGATTGGAAACTACACAAAACTTATTTCAAGTCTATAGAACTGATAATAATTTGCAGCAACTGGGTACGTAAGAAAATGTTAAACCGAATAAGTCAATTGAACAAAACGGCATTCTTCAAATTGCCAACTTTGTATTTTAATTTGACAACTTGTAAGTGATTGGTAACTTGGGGGGGGAGGCTCCCCCCTTTACCCCCCCTTAGCGACGCCCCTGGCCTGTGCTGTCTACCTGTTGCGAAAGTAAACGCTACGCTACTGGGGGGGACATGGAGAGACTTTGATCCCCTGAAAACTACTTTCTGTAAAAATATATATATATATATATATATATATATATATATATATATATATATATATATATATATCCCCTTTTGTTGTATTATAGAGAATTATACACGAAAATACTCCAAAACCGATTTTTTATATTAACGGAAAACTCCGGGGAGGAATACTCCAAACCCTTGGACGATCAGCTCCGACAACCCCTAAATCCCCCCATGCTAAAACACGACATTTATATCCATTAATAAAGAAAATTTAATATGATACATCAAAATATAAACTAGATGAACTTCTTTGAAGACATCTCATGTTAAAAACAAAAGGTAGGAAAATATATAACAAAAATATCGTGTTGTCAACTTAGAAACAAGGTGACCAGAATTTTCACTTGCGAAAACGGGACGCATACGAATCGGCTACGGAGGAGGGGGGATATCTGACTTCCAGATTGCATTTTGGGACTCAGCAGTGTTCTCAATTTACAAAATACGCAAGTAAGAGTGACAACACACCGTTTCTAACTTTACGTGTACCACACAGCAAATAATGGTTCCCGATTGCAAGCTCTACCCAACAATTCTTTTAACTAGTTGAATACTCAGAATTCCCACTCAATTCCCACTTGAACCACGAACACTCAATTCCCATTTGGAAATTCAGAAGTTCTAGACACGGCTGAACCTTGGCAACGAATGTTGGTACGGAAGAGAGTAGAATTTGCATTGACGATTTATATTTTGAATAATAATTACGGGACACCTAGGTCATTTTTACTTAAAAACGGGATATTTAGGCGTCCCGTTCGAGTCAGAAAAAACGGGACAATGGTTGGAAAAAAGGGACTGTCCCGGCTAAAACGGGACGTCTGGTCACCTTGCTTAGAAATTATTTCTACATAAGAAATAAAATCATCTTACGTGCAAAGCCATTCGTCAATTACTGTATATAAAAATGGATAATTTAGTAATGGATAATTTCACTCTCCACTGATGGTATGTCCTGATCACTGAGAATCCAGAGGCAGTATGCCTTCATAACTGATAAACCAGAGGCAGTATGGCATACCACCGCATACCGCGTCACTTCAACCACTGCTGCTAGTCCGTTTACCAATCCCTACATTGCCATATTGAAGTAAATTTACTTTCGAAAATCTTGTCAACAGATGGTAGCACATTTGTGGTATACAATATTGCAAAGAATGTACAGAAAAGTAACCAAATATATTACAATTGAAGTAAAATAGACCAACATTTTATTTCGGAGCAATACTTATAATTATAGTTGATAATAAAATGCACAACTTTAAGCTACTTTTGTTATAACTTTCGACACTCCCAGGACATTTTTGTTACTACAATCTCTAAAAGTGACGAGTTTTGGCTTGGGCTGTAAACATTTGCACTTCATTGCTTCATATTTTTAGGTGAAGTGTAGTTGGGTGTGTTATACCCACACTTCAAGTTCGATTTTTAATTTACTGATGAGAAATGTTTTCAAACGAAATGAACTCTAACCAACGTTGCCAACCCAAGGGTCTAAATTTCAGTAGATGTTTTAAAAATTAGTAGAAATACTATTGAAGAATCAATCTAGTAATTTCTGAGCTGTTAATTGACGAAATTTCCACGATAATGTTTGAATCAACTGCATTCACACGATTTTAAGATAAAATTTTAATGATTATGGATTATTTTATTTACCTGTTATTCCTATCACATCTCTCTCTCTCTCCCTCTCATTCTTCATCGTTCCTGCTACCACCTCTTCTTTTTCACAGTCGCACTACATATCAATTTTCACCCCTTTTCCTTATTGAACTTCTAATTGGAAAAGAGTAACAGTTGAAATTTGACAATAGTCTTTTGGTGTGTAATATTTACTTTTATCTGTATGTTTGTTTTCAGCTAGCTGACTGGAAAAATACATGCTCAACCGCTGTGTTTGAATAAGAAAGGTTTAATATACACGAAACGATTTTAGGCAAAAGGAAATCAGTGTCTGATTTAGGCCTAGGTCCCAGTTTTCTGAGTAACAAAAATATTTTCAGCTATTAATTATATATTGTTGAAAGCTTACTATAAACTCAATGGTAACCTGGGTTCTGGCTGCCAACCTTCAGTTTTTATCTTCTAGATCCACCACTAAAGGAAATATTGGTTTACAAACACAGTCATTTTTGTTTCTAACATTATTCCAAAGGTTTTGTGTGGTGATATTACCAAGTGGAACGCTTGATAATTGATAATCGTTACTTAGTCTGTTGAGATTGTTCAGAATCAGCGGCACACTCACGAGGGGAAGATCAACGGGTCTGAACCAACCCGAATTTCGTAAATCTTTTTAAATAATATAGTTCTGTGTTTTCTAGTTTGCACTAGTGTTGTACACACGGGGGGTCCAGCCGGTCCGGGCGCCATCTAATCTTCGGACACCGTGGATACCAGCCTCTTCAAATGTCAAAATACGAATTTGAAAATGCTATTAAAAGGGAAATCATAGATTTAAAGGAATGTGTTATTGTGTATCTAATATTTGAGAATCCCTCATGATACTATCTTCAAAATTAGATCTTTAAGGAATTTGCTTATCACTGTACGTAAAAACCCAAACACCTTTTGAAAATCTTACGTCGGGGGTATATTGACAATAGGGAGATTATGTAGCAATCAAGAATGGTTCTCAAAGAAGCAACAATATTTGTGCGTAATGCAAGTCTGAGGATCTAAATCTATGCCTGTAAGACATTCTAGGGGTGCACGAATATCAGATGGTATCAGGATCCACGAGACTTCCTTTATAGTTACTAGTATTTGTATTTAAATAAATTTTAAGAATGATAATGGCAAAAAAGCTATTTGTTTTGGTCTTCACTTTATATACGTATATTTCAGTCAAGTTAAAAAAAAAACTCTCTTTTTACAGTTTCAGCGTGCCCTCAAAGCATCCAGTTTTAATTATGTCTAATAGAAGAAGCTAAAGAACAAGCAATATGTACTTTCTTATTTTATGTATAATAGAGCTTAGTACTTACATCTCCAAACATGAACATGTGTTTCTTTTATTTCTTTACTTCCTCCATGCACAGAGACGTAGCAAGGAGGGGCGAGCGGGGCGGGCGCTGATAGCAAGGGGGCGCCGAACGAGCAAGAAGAAAGAAAAGTGAAGAGCAAACGTCGCGGCGCCCCTTATAAGTATTGGCGCCCTATTGTTGTTGGTTTGCAAAGAAATTGTCAAAAATTTTCTTGCTCGTTCCGCTCTCAATTCACACGTTTCAACAAGAATCACAAGATTTTTAAGTATTACATTGATTTGTTTAACACAATGTGATATACAAGATGCCCAACGCAGGAGCGGTTTCAAAATCGGAAACGATCAAAGTCTGAAATACGTGTCCGATACGTGTGATAGTGATGAGTTTGCTTAGTTAATCACGCTTTTCTACCCAATCTGATTAATCACGAAGGTGAGAATGAAGGTACGAAAATGAGAGGAGAGGAGGCACACGCAAGCTGCTGTTTGCGCGGGAATATTAAAAATGAACATAAAGAAAGCTAATAAGATTATTTTCCGAACTTCTAGAATAGGGGTTTAAGGGATCAGAACTTAACCTAATGAATTTAGTTTTTTCCCCAAGACTGATCACTACGAGTGATTTTTTGTTTATTCCATTGACATCAAATGCTTAAAATTTGAAGGGATTTATTGGGATCTTTTCTCGAACTACTTGTATCGCTGGGATATATTTTTCTCTGCATACGTATTTAGTTGTTTTATCTATTTATATCTATATACAAATAGGCAATATATATAATATGTTTCTTTTACCATAAAAGAACTAACTGTACAGCCTATGGAACCGGAGGTTCAATGCCGCGTTCATAAAACCTCTCCAATATCTTCTATCCTTATTCAACTGGATCCAGTTTCTCCTCCCACCTGGGCCTAGATCTTCCTAATGAACGGTTTCCGATTGGATTTCCAGTCAAAGCTTTGAAAGCGTTCCTACTTTTTTCCATTCTTGCTACATGATCTGCTCCGTGAGCCCAATAAATTTAGTGATTCTAACAATGTTTGGTGAATTGTATAAATTATGCAGTTCCTCGTTATGAAGTTTCCGCCATTCCCCACTCCCGTTCCTTTTGGGTCCGAACATTCGTCTCAGGATTTTATTCTCAAACACTGTGTCTGCATTCTTCCCTTAAAGTAAGTGACCACGTTCCGCATCCATACAGAACAACAGGCATGATTATCGCTTTATATATATTTTAAGCTTCAAATTCCTCGACAGAATTCGCGACGACAAAAAGATTCTAAACTGAATAATAACTAGAATTCCCTGCTTTCAGTTGACATTTAATTTCTTTGTGAATGAAATTTGGTCTGTTAACATTGATCTTAGATACTTCAAAGTATCTACTTTATCAAAAGTATTATTTGATACTTTGATGCATCCAATTTGCAGTATTACGATGACATCGAACTTTCATGTATTTAGTTTTTTTTTTCTGCATTTACTTCTAAACCTGCAAGCGTATAAACTCTCTCAATTGTTCTCCTATCATCTCCTACCAGATGTACACCATCACCACACATCATAACCTGGTGAGTACAATTTACCTCTAAGCCCTGGTTGCTATCTTTGATTTTCCTTATAGCATACTCCAGAATAAAGTTGAATAATAATGTCGACACCGCATCTGCTTGTTTTAGGCCATTCTCGACGTGAAAGCTCGTGGACAAGAATTTTCCTACTCGGACTTTACTTTGGGATTTATTTAAACAAATCTTAATTACTCTATCTTTTTCGATACAACAAAGTCTGCAAGAATATACAATGCTAATCTCCTAAGTAAATCGTAAATCTTTCTGAAATCAATAAATAATTGATGTACCGATGTATCGTATTCCCATTTCTTTTCGAACATTTGTCAAGCGGTAGATATATGGTAGATAGTTGATTGATTTCAACTAAATCCACACTAATAATTTACAATGATTTCATCAGCGTATGGGGATCAACCTTGCTAACAGAGTGTTTGAGTGGATTTTATATGATGTTGACAGAAGAGAAATACCTCGATAATTATTACAGTCTCCTTTGTCGCCTTCCTTGTGAATTATGATGATTAATTCTTTCCACTCTTGTGGTAAGTCCTCCTTGTTCCAGATAAGGAGAATGAGTTTGTGTATCTTGTTCAAAACTTTTCCCTCCAGCTAAAATTAACTCAGCCGGAATTTCGTCTATACAGGAAAAATTGTGTTTCTTTAATGTCTTAATAGCAATTTCTACTTCTGTTCGACTGGGATATGGAATATATGGTTCTGCTGTGTGTATTTCCCTTTCCCCACGAACATTAGTTTTTGGCTGCGTGTTAAGCAAATCATCAAAGAAATCTTTCCATCTATTCAGGATGCCATTTGTATGAGTGAGAATTGTTCCGTCATCTCTCTTTAAATTATACGCGCGAGGTTGATACGCTTTCTTAAATTCGTTGATTCTCTTATACATGTCTCGATTTTTTTTTACTATTATCTCTAAATTCATTAATTTTAGCTTTCAAAAAATCACTTTTCTTTGTTCTACACATTTTGTAAGTTTCCCAACTCATGTCAACGAAATTTTGTGTAGTTATATCGTTGGGACTTTGTAGCCAACGCAGTTTGGACTGTTTTTCCTTTCCCGCTAGTTTGGTGCATTCCTGGTCGAACCGTAATTTGTTTCTGCGTACTTCAGCATGCCCCATTTTAATGCTATCCGTAATTTGAACCCAAGTATCCTCAGCGCTGGTGGTCTCAAAACTTTCTAAAACCTAGAATCTATTCGACAGTTCAATCCGGTATTCCCCTCTAGCCTGGTTCTCCTGTAATTTCTTTAAACTAAACCTGTTAGTTTTTAGATGTTGAATATTCCCTTTATTTAACGATAATCTTTCTCTTCTTATCCCTGGTACCAGATAGTAATCAGCAGTGGCGTATTTAAAGGGGCTTCTGG
Source organism: Thermobia domestica (assembly GCF_964235325.1). NCBI lineage: Eukaryota > Metazoa > Arthropoda > Insecta > Zygentoma > Lepismatidae > Thermobia > Thermobia domestica. Next base: position 241,963,039 of record NC_137456.1, on the reverse strand, counting down.
GCTTAAGCTCCTCCCGAAATAGTAAATAAAATTTTTCAGAATTTCAGAAAGTGTATCAACCTCGCGCGCATAATTTAAAGAGAGATGACGGAACAATTCTCACTGATACAAATGGCATCTTGACTAGATGGAAAGATTTCTTTGATGATTTGCTTAACACGCAGCCAAAAACTAATGTTCGTGGGGAAAGGGAAATACACACAGCACAACCATATATTCCATATCTCAGTCGAACAGAAGTAGAAATTGCCATTAAGACATTAAAGAAACACAAATCTTCCTGTATAGACGAAATTCCGGCTGAGTTAATTTTAGCTGTAGGGAAAAGTTTTGAACAAGATACACAAACTCATTCTCCTTCTCTGGAACAAGGAGGACTTACCACAAGAGTGGAAAGAATTAATCATCATAACTCACAAGGAAGGCGACAAAAGAGACTGTAATAATTATCGAGGTATTTCTCTTCCGTCAATATCATATAAAATGCACTCAAACACTCTGTTAACAAGGTTGATCCCCATACGCTGATGAAATCATTGTAAATTATTAGTCCGAATTAGTTGAAATCAATCAACTATCGACCAGATATCTACCGTTTGATAAATACTCGAAAAGAAATGGGAATACGATACCCCGGTACATCAATTGTTTATTGATTTCAGAAAGATTTACGATTTACATAAGAGATTAACATTGTACAACATTCTTGCAGAATTTGTTGTATCGAAAGAGATAGTTAGAGTAATTAAGATTTGTTTAAATAAATCCCAAAGTAAAGTCCGAGTAGGAAAATTCTTGTCCACGAGCTTTCACGTTGAGAATGGACTGAAACAAGGAGATGCGTTGTCGACATTATTATTCAACTTTATTCTGGAGTATGCTATAAAGAAAATCAAAGATAGCAACCAGGGCCTAGAGCTAAATTGTATTCACCAGGTTATGGTGTATGGTGATGATAGAAGAACAACAGAGAGGTTTACACGCTTGCAGATTTAGAAGTAAATGCAGAAAAAAGAACTAAATACATGAAAGTTCGCTGGCATCGTAATACTGCAAATTGGATGCATCAAAGTATCAAATAATACTTTTGATAAAGTAGATACTTTCAAATATCTAAGATCAATGTTAACAGACCAAAATTTCATTCACAAAGAAATTAAATGTCAACTGAAAGCAGGGAATTCTTGTTATTATTCAGTTTAGAATCTTTTTGTCGTCGCGAATTCTGTCGAGGAATTTGAAGCTTAAGGTTATTCATAACGTCCAAACAGTTTGTGTCTAAAACGATAGATGGCGCCACCGTCACCAATGTTAACATATACAACTAATAAAATTAAAACAATCAAAAATAAAATAAACAATTCAAAAATTAAGCAAAAACGGATATAATCTGGTTAATGGACGTAACAAAATCTAGGGAATGGTACGTGTCGATTTCACATATTGTTATTAGTTTCATTGTTAGAGGCCACCATTGTTAAGTAAACAATCAACTTTATCTGCCGCACTTTCTACCAGAAACTGACCAAACTTTGCACACCCATTTAAGATTGAAATATCTAGGGAATGGTACGTGTGGATTCCACATATTGTTGTTAGTTTCATTGTTAGAGGCCACTATTGTTAAATAAACAATCAACTTTATCTGCCACACTTTCTATCACAAACTGACCAAACTTGGCACACCCATCGGATTAGCACAGAGATATCTACTGAATGGTACCAGTCGATTTCACATATTGTTGTTACTTTCATTGTTCGAGGCCACCATTGTTAAATAAACAAACGTTGGATTTCTCCATTGTTAAATAAACAATCAACTTTATCTGCCATACTTTCTATCACAAAGTAACCAAGCTTGGCAAACTCATTTACGATTGAGATATCAATGGAATGGTACGTGTCGATTTCACCTATTGCTGTTACTTTCATTGTTAGAGGCCTCCATTGTTAAATAAACAATCAACTTTATCTGCCACACTTTCTACCACAAACTGACCGAACTTGGCACACCCATCGGATTAGCACAGAGATATCTACTGAATGGTACCAGTCGATTTCACATATTGTTGTTAGTTTCATTGTTCGAGGCCACCATTGTTAAATAAACAATCGTTGGATTTCTCCATTGTTAAATAAACAATCAACTTTATCTGCCATACTTTCTATCACAAAGTAACCAAGCTTGGCACACTCATTTACGATTGAGATATCAATGGAATGGTACGTGTCGATTTCACCTATTGTTGTTACTTTCATTGTTAGAGGCCGCCATTGTTAAATGAACAATCAACTTTATCTGCCATACTTCCTACCAGAAACTGGCCAAACCTTGCACACACATTTAAGATTAAAATATCTAGGGAAAGATATGTGTCGTTTTCACATATTGTTGTTAGTTTCATTGTTGAAGATCACCATTGTTAAATAAACATTCGCTGGATTTCTCCATTGTTAAATAAATGATTAACTTTATCTGGCATATTTTCTACCACAAACTAAGCAAACTTTGCACACTCATGAACGATTGAGATATCTATGGAATGGTATGTGTCGATTTCACATATTGCTGTTCTTTCATTGTTGAAGATCACCATTGTTAAATAAACATTCGTTGAATTTCTCCATTGTTAAATAAACGATTAACTTTATCTGCTATACTTTCTACCAGAAACTAAGCAAACTTTGCACACTCATGAACGATTGAGATATCTATGGAACGGTACGTGTCGATTTCACTTATTTTTGTTAGTTTCATTGTTAGAGGCCACCATTGTTAAATAAAAAATCAACTTTATGTGCCACACTTTCTAACATAAACTGACCAAATTTTGCACACACATTTAAGATTGAAATATCTAGGGAATGGTATGTGTCGATTTCACATATTGTTGTTAGTTTCATTGTTGAAGGCCACCATTGTTAAAGAAACAATAAAGTTTTTCAGTCACACTTTCTACAACAACCTAACCAAAATTTGCAGACTCATTTAAGATTAAGATATCTATGCAACGATATGGGTCGATTTCACATATTGTTGATAGTTTCATTGTTAGAGGCCACCATTGTTAAATAAACAATCAACTTTATCTGCCACACTTTCTACCACAAACTGACCAAACTTTGCACACCCATTTAAAGTTGAAATATCTAGGGAATGCTATGTGTCGGTTTCATATATTGTTGATAGTTTCATTATTGAAGGCCACCATTGTTAAATAAACAATGGTTGGATTTCTCCATTATTAAATATACAGTCAACTTTATCTGCCATATTGTCCAGCACAAACTAACCAAATTTGGCACACTCATTTACGATTGAGATATCTACGGAATGGTACGTGTTGATTTCACTTATTGTTGTTACTTTCATTGTTAGAGACCACCATTGTTAAATGAGCAATCAACTTTATCTGCCATACTTTCTACCAAAACTGGCCAAACTTGGCACACCCATTTAAGATTGAAATATCTAGGAATGGTACGTGTGGATTCCACATATTGTTGTTAGTTTCATTGTTGAAGACCACCATTGTTATATACACAATCGTTGGATTTCTCCATTATTAAACTTACAGTCAACTTTATCTGTCATATTTTCTGCCACAAACTAACAAAACTTGGCACACTCATTTACGATTGAGATATCAATGGAATGGTTCGTGCCGATTTCACATATTGTTGTTAGTTTCATTGTTAGAGACCACCGTTGTTAAGTAAATAATCAACTTTATCTGCCGTACTTTCTACCAGAAAGTGAAGAAACTTTGCACACCCATTTAAGATTGAGATACCTAGGGTTTGGTACGTGTGGATTGCACATATTGTTGTTAGTTTCATTGTTGAAGGCCACCATCGTTAAATATACAATCAACTTTATCTGCCACACTTTCTACCACCAACTGACCAAACTTGGCACACCCATCGGATTACAACTGAGATATCTAGGGAATGGTACCTGCCGATTTTACATATTGTTGTTAGTTTCATTGCTATAGGCTACCATTGTTAAATAAACAATCAACTTTGTCTGCCATACGTTCTACCAGAAACTGACCAAATTTTGCACACAAATTTAAGTTTTAAATATCTAGGGAATGATATGTGTCGATTTCATATATTGTTGTTAGTTTCGTTGCTGAAGACCACCATTGTTAAATACACAATCGATGGATTTCTAAATTGTTAAATAAACAAACAACTTTACCTGTCATACTTTCTACCACAAACTAACCAAACTTGGCACACTCATTTACGATTAAGATGTCTATGGAATGGTACGTGTCGATTTTACATATTGTTGTTAGTTTTCTTGTTAGAGGAAACCATTATTAAATAAACAATCATCTTTATCAGCCATACTTTTTACCAGAAACTGGCCAAACTTTGCATACCCATTTAAGATTGAAATATCTATGGAATGGTATGTGTCGATTTCACATATTGCTTTTGTTTCATTGTTGAAGATCACCATTGTTAAATAAACAATCATTGGATTTCTTCTTTGTTAAATAAACAATCAACTTTATCTTACATACTTTCTACCACAAACTAACCAAACTTTGCACACCCATTTAAGATTGAAATTTCTAGGAAATAGTACGTGTTGATTCCACATATTGTTGTTAGTTTCATTGTTGAAGGCCACCATCGTTAAACAAAGAATCAACTTTGCTATATTTTGTACCAGAAACTGACCAAACTTGGTACACCCATCGGATTACCACTGAGATATCTATGAAATGGTACTTGTCGATTTCAGTTGTTGTTAGTTTCATTGTTAGAGGCCAGCATTGTTAAATAAACAATCAACTTTATCTGTCATACTTTCTACCAGAAACTAACGAAACTTTGCTTACCTATTTACGATTGAAATGTCTATGGAATGGTACATGTCGATTATCAAGGGCTAACAAGCCCTAGCCAAATACGTCATTATGTGTTGGGATCAAACGATAATTATTCGTGATCAAACGAGCTGGCCAAATTCCGATTGAATTTGTTTTCATGGTGGCTGTGGTTGGAGGGGCTAACAAGTCATCGGTAAATGTTATTGTTCGGAAAATGGAATAGTGCAAAAAAAAAATAAACATATTTCATTCACAACTTTGTTGTGCCTGCTTTGTAACCAGTGTGAATTAGCTGTGTGCCGCCAGATTTCTTTTCATTCTTTCTTTCTTTTCTTTTTCTTTTCTTTTTTTTTGTCTCAGGTGGAGCGGGATGGCCCCCTACAGCTTTCCTAGAATTACACTCTAAAAGCCCACAGTGTTCCTAGAGCTGCACTCTAAAATCCCCTCCCATATAACTGACCTGTGTTTCACAGCAGACACCTCACATTTGAACTCTGTTGAGATTCTGTGTAAGTTTGTCGGTTGTACGTACAAATTGAGAGAATAAACATGTATTAGGGAATGAGAAGTTCTCGAAATAAATTTGCAAGCTGAATATTTTTTCGCGACATAAGTGAAGAGTAATTGTATACCCTTGAAGAGTACCCTGGGGAGTAAGAAAACTCTAAGCAAAATAATCATTGAATAAATAACAATGTAATCACAGTAATGTACATATGGCATGTTGTATTTCTACCAGATTGTCAGAGCACTAATTCTCTCATATCTCCAAAAGAACATTTAAAAAAAAATTGTATTAAGGTCTATTCCATTTTAAACAAACGAAATACGTTGCGTAAAAGAACTTTCCATGTTAAAATATTTGATGGGTAGAGTAGTTTGTGTGGGATTTGATTGTTATTGCATGTATCTATTGCATGCTGAATGGGTAGCTGGGAAGGCAGCCAAGATATTCGTTCTGACGGTTGCAAGCCCGTGAAAATACAGAGCAACAGTTACTCCAAGGGAGTAGATAATAGATTAAAAAAAACTACCGTGGGGGAGAGAGCCGAAAGAGTTTATAGTGTGAAATTTTGTCCGCAACTAGGGAAGTTCCGCCAGGAACGCAGAACACCTGTATACGGCTCTCATTGTTGAGACACTAAAATTTTTCAATTACTCGTATACGGAAGATAAACATTAAGAAACTATTTTTATTTATTTATTTATTTACTTATTCCTCGGGGGGTAGTCTATCTCAGAAGATTACGATTAGCATAATTCTATGTTTCAGGGATGCGCTTCCAATCCACCTCCCAGAGGGGGCTTTTTGGGTGGGCGAACCGGACCTTGTCCTTAGGTCCACACATTAACTAAAGTATATGTAGCACACATGTACGTGTGTGTGTGTGTGTGTGTGTGTGTACGTATGATATGTGTATATGTATGTATGCTAAATGTAAAATATTTTTGAACCAATGTTTCCAATCCAAATAATAGAGCCCCACGGCTCCAACTCACCAAAAACAAATTCCGCCTGTGTCACCTTCTACACATCAGTGGCTATGCCCATAGTATATACTATGATAACAATTGACTGAATGTGCTTTTCAAGTTTCTAGCTCATTTTCTTGGAAAGAGAATGCGTAAGACTCTAGTGTTGCAACGAGACGAGACAGGGCTCTGAAGCAAGACACGATACAATGCGAAACATTTCGTGAAACGTCTCGTCTCGTGTCTCGAAAAATACAAACACAGTTTCTGAATTTGCTTAAAAATTTATTAACTCGGAATAAATTATTTGCCTTCGAAATGTATACCATCTTTCATTATTTCAAATGATCCAAATGATTCAATGTTTCAAATCCTACAAAGAACAGGGAATACCTAAAGCACTTTTTAAAAACGATTCTTACAAACAGCTTTCACTTCCATTTTTCAATCGATTCAAGTTTAATTATTTTATGATAGTGCTCCAGATTCAAATACAATGTAAAGCGTTCATTGAGATCAGTGTTTCAGATTTTATTCCGGGGGTTGGTGAAGATATCTACGTATAAAAATCCTTTAATAGAAGTACAAGTACGCGTAGAAGTGGCAATTTTATCAGTAACTAACTATTGTTTCATGGTCTTTCTCGTTCCGAACCAAGACAGAAACGTGTCAGCCTTTCTCGATACTGAGTTTTGAAAAGATACTGATTTGACAATAAAATTTATCTTTTTTATCCTTTTATGATGTTATTCGAAGATAAACCATTTTTTAAATGGGAAAGTTACATAGGCCTCCTTATTTGTTGAAGTGGCGCCAGGGGTTCTGAAAAAAGGATAGCAGAATAAATGGGGAAATCTTGCCTTTCGTCTGTACTGACGGTATTGACAAATGTTCCTATCGAAGTAATTACGGGTTCAGTCGAAACTAAGCAGTCGTTGCTGGAAGATTGCAGTCGTGTTGTGTGTTGTGCTCAGTTAACCAAACTTGGTTAAAAGTTATAATTTTAACCACTTGGTTTAACAGCTTTTTTGTGGGCCTCAGCCTTTCTGGTGTTGCCACGAGACGAGACAGAACCATTCGATACGAGACGAGACGGGTACATCTTTTCTAGACGAGACGACACGGCCAGAAGTCTCGTCTTGTCTCGTGGCAACACTAGACTCTCTAGATATATCAGTGCAAGGTATGACAACGTTCCTCACGGAGCACATGTTAGCTCTCAGCCTCTTTATTTCACTGATGTTTGTTTACGTAGTATATGAATATATAGAGAGTAACAAAAGGATGAGATATGCAGATTCTCCTGAAAACACATTAAAATTATAGCAGTATTTGGAGCTTGTTATAAATGGATTTACCGGGGAACTAAAATAATTCTGGGAACTGATCATACAGCATTGATATAAAAAACATGGAAACAAGTAAATACAAAGAACTGAAATCGTGAATTGTTTTCAAAATACAGAAATCTCGAAGGAATATATGTTTAGGCGGCTTTAATTGTAAAGGAATTTTGAATAAATTTGCATCCCCTGAGTTCTTATACATAAAAAATAGAAATCTTTCTTTTAGCGTACGAATGAAATGCTTTAGGAAATTAGGTTAAGATAAGTAAAATGATACTGTCCTTTACAAAATTTAAGGGGAAGACCATGATCGAAAAAGCATGAGTCAAACTATAAAGGTCAGTGGTAGCTTTTGTCATTTCTTACGACCACTATACGCACCTTATTGCGAAAAATTTATTCGTATTATAAAACCGATATCATTCAATAAATGTCAAATTTAACAGATCTTGAGAGATGAAATGACAAAAATTGTCATTACCTCTGTCGCATAAGATATTCTAGCTTTGGGACCCATGTTATTATATGACTTTCACGATAAGTGACAAGGAGAATATAAATCCCAAGTTCAAAACGTAAGGAAAGAAACCGGCTGTTCGCGCTTCAAATTATGAAAAATGTACCAAAATGGTTGAAATTATGATTTTGTATTTCTTTACGAGAAAGAAGAATAAAAATAAAAATTAGAGCAATTCTAATCATTTATGTATAAGTCCATTATCTTCTTCAAGTTACTAAACTAACTTCAAGTGTTTCAACCATTTTTGACACATAACTCGAAAACTTTTAGAGATATTAGAGGCAAGAATACGTGGTTGATAATGAGCTTTTTAATTATGTCACAATACTTTTGAACTTTACCTTATGAGAAATGGCATATTCCAAAATTAATTCAGTACCACCCTAACCTGAATTTTACCAAATGATTAGCGAAAGTGATAGGGTGTGCATCGTCCAGGGATTAATTCCCGGTGTGGCACGCAAACATTTCTGTGTTGACCAAATATCGAGAGAAAAGTTGGGAAACTAAAAGATAGCGGACTTCAATCTAGACAGCCGGCGACGTTGGGTGTGGTTGTGCTTACTACTAACATAAGCCCGCTGCAGGCTCAAATCACAAGGGACTGTTGCGCCAGGATTATATATATATATATATATATATATATATATATATATATATATATATATATTGGTGTTATTATTTTACCTTACATTCTCTCAGTAGACGAATGGGCCTCCCCGCAAAAATGTTAAACGAACCCTCTCTTTCCACATGCATGAGTCACGTAAAATTTACAGAGAACAGTTTTGACTTATTATGTTCTATCTAGTGAGTCACAACTTGCTCATATGCAAAAAAATGCACATTATTATTATTATTATTATTATTATTATTATTATTATTATTATTATTATTATTATTATTATTATTATTATTATTATATTGTGCTATAGTTTTCGTCTATTCTGCTATACCAAATTCGAGAGTCTACAACATCCGACATTTTTAATGAGTTGTGGTTGCCCACTTTTTGTTGTTTCGTTCGATGCTGGTTTCACTGTTCTTTTCCCATCTTTGAAATACATAAGCACGGCAGATCGCGAAAACTCGACAAGTCGCGTTGTTTCCGAAATGAAGCTCCCAGCCATTTAGTCACCCTGATATATCGTCGTCCTTCCCCATTCAAGGCACAAGCATCACACTGACTAATCGAGTGAGATTCTTGTCGTGTTTGGCGCGCGGTTGTGTTATGCCTTGTAGCTCTTATCTCAGCCCGATGATTTCGTTCAAAAAGTAGCGAGTGGTCATAATGTTTTCACTGGTCAGTAAAAGTTTTGTTGGCATTTAATTTACTAAATAATCGCTTAGATGTTACCGTCTTCATAGGTAAAAATGAGATATAGTTGGAACATCACATAATTTTTAACATCTTAACATTATAAAGTTTAACTTCGAAACTGAAATGGGTCTCTTTCTGTTCTGGGCCTCTCAATGTTGCGGGCCCTGCAGGCCCTTTAGTTGCGCCACATCATTCTCTCTACTCAGAAGGATAGGGACAAATAGAAAAGTCAAAATTCATTTTGTCCATTTTTCATGCATCATACACTTCAGAAAAAAAAAATCATATAATACTGATATGTAAGAAAATATTAGTATTGTTTGTTTGTTTTCTGTATACAAAGAACCATTTAGGTTTTTTTAATCTCATATTCTGGTAATAATAAAAAAAAAGAAAAGGAAAGAGTTTCATGTGATAAACGGACGAAAGATAATTTGTCAACGCGATGCGAGACGTTCTCTGCAACCTAATTCCCGTTTTTCGTACAAAAACTCTATTCCTACCTGCAAAAAGAAAAGATTTTTGTTACTCATCAATGGTTGAGGTTTTGCCCTGCGGCTGAACAACAGGGCTTGTATAAATAGACTCTGACTGACTGCAGGTGCACGAAAAAAAAAAACTGTTGGATTCCTCTCCCCGCCCACTTCAAGTATGGATATCCTGGACACATTCATACTGAGCGGTACGATCTTTCAGTTCTTCCCAATAGAGGTGCCAGCAGTGATTGCTAAATGAAAAAGTGAGCATCTGGTGGCGAAAAGGCGAAGTGCTCGGACAAGGGGGAGTTCACAGGAACCTTAAAATATATATAAAGCGATAATCATGCCTGTTGTTCTGTATGGATGCGGAACGTGGTCACTTACTTTAAGAGTCGGAAGGAGTCAAGTGACCTTGACAAATCGAAGATATCGCAGTGCAAAGTGTTTCCTTATTTTGGCAACAGATGGGGTTGTTGCTGAAATGCCGTCAAAGCAAATGGCACCCCTCCTTTTCCTTCGTTTTCCCCTGCATGTGGTCAAAGTTGGACAGCGCAGGAGGGGGATGGTTATGGATGTAAATGGAACAGAGGAGTGAAATTCCTTTCTTTTGGCTAAAAGAGAAACAGAACTGAAGAAAAAATAAATACAGAGATATTGTAAGAGGGACCAACATGATATCAGCCGTCAGCCACTCAAATATCTACAACGGTCACAAACATACCATAGAGAACTAAAGCACTTGTCGCCTGTCTCTTTCCAAAGGATTCTACCTATGGTAAATAACGCGGGAATAGTGCAGGAAGAGTCTGATATAAAATGAAGAACCATGCAAATATTAAAAAAAAACAAAAAACGGGAGAGTCGATATTCTAATTTATTTTGGGCCTTCGTGGTTAAAAAAAAAAAAAAAAAACTTGGAATTGAAAGGCAGAAAACCCAGACAAAGATCTGAAATGTACTGGCAATGTGACTCTTTTTTAGTGGAATCCATTTCTTTATTTTCTTTTCAAAATATGATCACCAGATTTACCCTCTGTCTCGCCTTCACATTTGAATGGTCCTGGGATCGATACCAGTAGCTGACCATCCTGAATTTTTCCTATTACAACAGGAAAGGGACGCAATGTTACATTTAGCCTTGGGTACCGGCTTAGAAGGACAGGATGGAGCATATGCTCTGCTTGGTATTGGTTTTTATTTGGGGAAATAGACCACTTCATTAACAATAGAATTAAAAGATGTGTCACCTTCTTCAGGAAGGTACACTCATGTCCAAAATTATTGTCGCATGTCTATAAATATGTTGTTGTAGGAATATAATTTGATAACGAATTCACCCGGTATTTCTTATAATGTTAGTATGTGTACAATCGGCAGAGACATGTATGCAAGTTTCATGTCAAAAGAGGAGTAAATAAGAACAATAAAACGAAAATAAAACTTTCGTGTCCATTTAGCAACATTATGATTTACTCATTCTAATTTTCGTATTTATAAATATTTTCCTATGAAATTTACCATATATACATTTCCCGATTATACACATAGTATCAGTATTAAAAGTACCCAACAAATTCAGTATTACATTATATTCTTACATGAAGACAGTTATAGATATGCGACAATCATTTTGGAGATGAGTGTACAAGGACGTAACAGGTGTTTGTTTCAAACATTGAATAAGGGTTCGTATACATTGAACTTATTTCCTGACGTCATAAAACTAAGAACTGTCACAGAGCGACGTAAGTCCGGCGACAATACAATATTTCATTTTTACTTTCATACTTTGCAATATATCTATTTAATTTAGAAGCAAATTTTAATATGTTTTTATTTTCAACTATTTTATCCTAAAATAAATACTAGCCTTTAACCAGCCCTTATTTCCCTGGTTGCATATCACTTTAAGATTTGGAAAATGTGTCCAACGAATAAAAAAAATGATAAAACACCTTTTAAAGACATTCTTTTGTTAATCAATTCGCACTAAAAAGTTAAAAATAATCTTATTTATGCAAGCCTAAATAAAAAGAATGGGGCGCGTCATTTTAAGAATTTATAAAGTAACTGTATGTAAGCCTATATTAGAGCGCATCCCATTTTTTTTTTTTAAGTCATGTATAACCAAAATTGTTTTCTACTTTTAAGTGCGACTTGATTAATGAAAGAATGTCTTTAAAATGTTTATTAGTATGTTTTTCTATTATTATTGTTAATGTTTGCATCCTTGGCATAGGATGTTTATTTTTTAAGGTACCGTATGGTGCGTTTCTATACTACTAGGGTATATAAAAATTTAATTTCCTATGCGATACATTAAACAGCACTTTTTTTTAAAAAAAATAAAAATTACTACCGAATATAGAGTATTTCCCCGCTAATAAGAGGGAGACAGATTGAGGATATCAAACACCCCTACCATTGATTGAGAAATATTTCGGTGTCGACACTGATGAACAACATTTACATTTGAATTTGAATGTTTTATGGGCTTTAGGCAATTGATTCAGACCGGGATACATGGGGGACAGAATGTTGGAAGCAAGTAGTCCAGTCCCTAGTTTGAATGCCTGGAATGAATAAGGACTCTTCCCTCCTTGGTAAAACCTGCCGGAATCTGAAGCAATATCAAAGAAACACTGCTTCGAAAAGAGAGGGAGCAAACATGCATAAATAGATAGTCAGTGTCGGATTTAGGTTTCGTGGGGCCCCAATCTGTTTAAGGTAATGGGGTCCTTTATGTGTCCAGATGAACATAGGCACCCTACATACAGAAATGAACAAACTAGAGATAATTTAGGAAGCAGACTAGCAGAAGGAGCCCCATTAATTACATGAACGTAGGCTACACAGCAGGAAGCATTGTTGCTACGTATATATACATTTTATTTTATTTTTTAATTTTCTTATATTTTAGAAATGTATATCCAGTTTTTCTTTAGATTTTTCGGCCCCAAGAGAGCAGGGCCCTAAGCTATAGCTTGTTTAGCTTATACGTAAATCCGGCACTGTAAACAGTATACACATACAGGCGCGGATCCAAAGGTGGCTATAGAGGCTATAGCCCCCCCCCCCCCCTTGACGTTCAGGTATACACGGGATAAAATGGGGTTCAATCCTGTTTACTCTGGATAAAGAGACAAACTATGGTTTAGCTCCTCCCTTGATCATATCCTGGATCCGCCACTATATATATATATATAATGTTTGTATTTAGTATGTTGTACGATGGAAGCTGATGAAAGAGCTTTATATTATTCTTGATTTTTTAACAGGTAAACAAAGAATATTTCGGTGATTAATCTACTCGATTATTATAATAAGTAAGGCCCGGATTTTTATGTTTTTACATATTTTTTCCTTTGTATGTACGCTGGTGAAAATATGAAATGTTCGCAAATTACGAAGTAAAGAGCAATATAAACCAAAATCACGTTACATATTTTTACATATTTTGAAGTCTGTTACATATTTTCCGTATACTGTACATATTTTTACATAAATTCAGTTTCCTTGCTTCTTTTCGCTAATTTTCTTTAAATAATACGCAAATAAAAATAGGCCTATATATGGAATAACAACTCAAAAAGTACTTTATTTAATTATTTGTATTTTTTTCTCTCACTTTTTTCAACCGATTTGCATTGCGGGAAAGCTGAGTTAAAAAGAAATCGTACACCCTACAATATGCAAAGAAACGTCGTCAGTTATCGCTTCCAATCCTGAAAAAAAAATGTTTTTTATATACAGTATATAGAAAGAAAACCCAAAACAATGCAAGCAGACGCCACTCGGATGTGTGCCGACAAAACAAACTAAAACGCACATAGTTGGCTGGCTTTCTCACTTTTTTTTTTTTTTGTATGTGCAACCTCTACGGATGAGGGTAGGGTGGCGGTGAGAGGGAGGTGATTGGAGCGGCTAGGCTTTATCACTTGTTTCTTAAATCGATTAAAAAATCGCTTTTGTATGACTCGATGGCTACTCCGCTACTTCTTCCTTCAAACAAAAGGAAAAAGGATTCAGTTTCGCGACCGGTTTGTTAGTGTGCAGCTTGTGACCGAGTCAGTTTCTTGTTTTCAATGATGGCTTCCTCTTTAGCGTCAAAATTAAAATCGTGGATAGCTATGGATGATGCTTATACCACAAATGGTAAAATTGTATTTTGTCAAGTATTCGATAAGAAAGTTGGGGCCGCGGTGGCTCAGTGGTAGAGCGTTCACCTCTGGTGCTTGAGGCCCTGGGTTCGATCCCAGCCCCCGCCAAGTGAACTTTGTGGTGGACAAACACCGTGTGCGTGGGTTTTCTTGGGGTTCTCCCGTTTCCTCCCACTTTCTTCATTCCACCATTTCATTCATTACTCATCATCACCGTCTCCTTTAGCCTAACCGGCATAACCGTGGGACGTAAAACAAAGATTTCATTTCATTTCATTTCATTTTCGATAAGAAAGTGGGCTGTTCAATGAAGTCGCAATTGGATCAGAACATGAAAACAGCTATTCACATGAAAAACAAGGTGTTACAGCGTGCCACAAAGCAAAAGCTTTTTAACCCAAACAAAACCAGCACCTAAAACAGCAGTGAATTTTACAAAGACCTTGCCAATGCGTTCATAGCAGCAGACATACCGTGGTACAAATTGCAAGTCCCACAGTTCGCGTCTTTTTTGAAAAAATATTGCAAGAGAGACATTCCTGACGAATCTACTATCCGCAAGAATTATTTGGATGTGTGCTATGAAGATACTATCAAACACATTCGAGCTGAAATTGGTGATTCGCATATATGATTATGTGGATGAAACTACAGACGTATTAGGATGTTTAGTTGCCAATCTGGTGGTAGGAAAGCTTGACCCTGATTCTCCATCACGACCATTTCTGATCTGTTCAAAAGTTTTGGACAAAACAAACCATTCCACAGTTGCACGCTTCGTAAATTATGGACTGAGAGTGGTGTGGCCAGAAAGTGTTCCTGCAGAAAAAGTGCTTCTGATGTGTTCTGATGCTGCGGCGTACATGTTAAGAGCTGCGGATGCGCTTAAAGTGTTCTACCCAAACCTCATTCATATGTGCTGTTTGGTCCATGGAATACATCGTGTAGCAGAGGAAGTGCGGATCAACTTCTCTGAAGTCAATGAGCTTGTGTCTTCTACTAAGAAAGTTTTTGTGAAAGCCCCTGGTCGTGTGCAGTGCTACAACAATATGCTACCAAATATGTCGCTACTACCGCAGCCTGTACTGACACGGTGGGGCATCTGGATACAGGCTGTTAACTTCTACAATGAAAATTTTGATGCTGTAGTCAGTTGTTACCACATTTCCTGCAGAATCCAGTGCAGCAGTGCGTGATTCTCAAAGTGCGTTCAAAAATCCTCTTGTTCAATGTTCACTAGCGTACATTGCAAGTAATTTCGGGTGGATTGCAAACGTTAGCGAGAAGCTAGAAAAAAATTCAATATTTTTTTATGTTCAATAATGTGATTTTTTACTTTCTTGATACATATTTTCATTTGTTTCTCTTGAAAATTTGTACGTATCTGTAGGAAGTTATCTACACTTGTTAAGCTTTTATTACATAAATATGTTACAGTATATTTATTAGCTAAGAAAATAGCACAGACACAAAATAAACATGAAAAAAATATTTTTACATATTTTCATATTTTTAACATATTTCTTACATATTTCATTGATTTTTGTTACATATTTATGTACATATTTCGGTACTTTGTACTACATAAAAATCCGGGCCTTAATAATAAGATTATAATAATGTATTTTATTTTTTCTCTTGTATGTATATTCTCAGTCCTGCAGGAAGTTTTCATTTCTTTCTTGGAATAGATAAACGAAGACTTTGGTTCGGCTTCTCCTTCACAAATCTCTGTCGAAAGGTTGACTTTATCGCTACCAACACAAATTACTTCTTCTCATAGAACCCATCTACAAATACACTGTACTGCTGAAACAGAAACCATCGACTAAAGAGGTCATAAATTTTGCTATTCCTCGTGTTTGAAGTTCCCGTTCTTCACAACGACTTCCTTTCTCCCGCCCCTGTTAAGAAGTTCAAAGTAGGTTTTCAAACGGACTGGCTCCCGCTGAGAAGGAAAGTGGGATGAGGAATGACTATAGTGCCATCTAGCAGTTAGACGGCCAAGTACGTGAACACGAAAAAATCTGATTTCTGATTTCTGTAGATTCAATAATGAAGGATATAATTTCTCATCGATTGTGTAATGAATGTCATTGGAAACAGCGAAAAAATAGTACAGTAGCGCACAAATACAAAGGTAGTACTCCATTCTCAAAAAAGTCCGAAGTTTTTAGCTCTTTTCCTTACTGTAAAAAAACAGAAGACTTTTCCCTCTAATTTTGATCATTTTCTTATGGGAATTTGGATTATAATTATCTGTATTTATAAGAAGAAAATATCACGCACAGCGTTCAAATTGCACCTTTAAAATGAGATGCATCATATTGAGTGAGCTATTGAGACATTTTTGCGAAAGAACGAAATGAAACCATGATTTGCCTAAAAAATGGTTGAGATCCCATGTTAAATTGAACACCAATCTTCCGGCCGCTGTGGTGCACTCCTTCTCCCTCTTAAAGGAAGAATGCAGACACAGTGTTTGAGAATAAAATCCTGATACGAATATTTGGACCCAAAAGGAACGAGAATGGGCAATGGCGGAAACTTCATAACGAGGAACTGCATAATTTATACAATTCACCAAACATTGTTAGAATCACTAAATTTATTGGGCTCACGGAGCAGATCATGTAGCAAGAATGGAAGAAAGTAGGAACGCTTTCAAAATTTTTACTGGAAATCCAATCGGAAAACGTTCATTACGAAGATCTAGGCCCAGGTGGGAGGACAATGTTCAGATGGATCTCGCAGAAATAGGAATACAAAGTAGAAACTGGATCCAGTTGAATAAGGATAGAAGATATTGGAGAGGTTTTATGAACGCGGCATTCAACCTCCGGTTCCATAAGCTACAGTTAGTTTTTTTATGGTAAAAGAAACATTATATATATATATATTGTCTATTTGTATATAGATAGATAAAAACTAGATACGTATGCACAGAAAAATATATCCCGGTGATACAAGTAGTTGATGGAGAAAAGATCTCAATAAATTCCTTCAAATTTTAAGCATTTGATATGGAATAAACAAAAATCACTCGTAGTGATCAGTCGTGGGAAAAGACGAAATTCATTGGGTTAAGTTCTGATCCCTTAATCCCTTATTCTAGAAGTTCGGAAAATAATGTTACTACCTTTCTTTATGTTTATTTTTAATATTCCCGCGCAAACAGCAGCTTGCGTGTGCCTCCTCTCCTCTCATTTTCGTACCTTCATTCTCACCATCGTGATTAATCAGATTGGGTAGAAAAGCGTGATTAACTAAGCAAACTCATCACTATCACAACATCGAATACGTATTTCAGACTTTGATCTTTTCCCATTTTGAAACCGCTCCTGCGTCGGGCATCTTGTATATCACATTGTGTTAAACAAACCAATGTAATACGTAAAAAATTGTGATTCTTGTTGAAACGTGTGAATTGAGAGCGGAACGAGCAAGAAAATTTTTGAGAAAATCTTCGCAAACTAACAACAATATGGCGCCAATACTTATAAGGGGCGCCGCGACGTTTGCTCTTCACTTTTCTTTCTTCTTGCTCGTTCGGAGCCCCCTTGCTATCAGTGCCCGCCCCGCTCGCCCCTCCTAGCTACGTCTCTGTGTATGGAAGAAGTAAAGGAATAGAAGGAACACATGTTCATGTTTGGAGATGTAAGTACTAAGCTCTATTATATATAAAATAAGAAAGTACATATTGTTTGTTCTTTAGCTTTTTCTATTAGACATAATTAAAACTGGTTGCTTTGAGGGCACGCTGAAACTGTAGAGAGATTTTTTTTTACTTGACTGAAATATACGTATGTGGAGCCAGAACTTTAATTCCCCAGTTTTGAAAAATAAAATTATTAATTACAAATTATATTTTACCACCATTGCTATTAACCAAGCTATCACGGATCATATTATTTCTATATTTTTCTACAGCATGAAATGTATATTGATTCTTATTAATTAAGAAATTCTAAAACTATGTTCTTTTAATTTGAAAGGGTAGACAGTGTCTCAAAGCACTCTACGCTACTGGTCCCCCCTACAAAGAAGCTCTCCATGGTTTTCAGTAATTATTTAAATAGAAATGCAATATTTTAGGCAACATACCTTCAATTCTTAATTTCAACTACCAATTAAACTTAGATTAATTGTGAATTCGATTGAAATTTTTCCAACTGCTGTTATCATATAGGTCTATGCTTTAATACCGTCTTGTTTAATACCACGGCACTAATGACATATTTCCTTCACAGAAGGAAAGTTTTATGAGGATTACGACATACTATATATATATATATATATATATATATATATATATATATATATATATATATATATATATATATATATATATATATATATATATATATATATATATATATATATATATATATATATATATATATATATATATATATATATATATATATATATATATATATATATATTATATATATATATGTATATATATATATATGAGCAAGAATTTTGGATAATTTTAGTAGTTTTTGGTAGAGACTAATGTGTGTTCGTAAAACTTACTAATATATGTATATTAGTGGTAGTAGTAAAGAACAGGAAAAAATACCTGCTATTACTACCATATACTTTAAATAACATGTATTTTTTTTAAACTTTTATAACAGTAAAATCCATTAATCCGTTTTAAAAAGCAAAAAACAATCCGTCACGGAGTCTGTAATTAATATTGCGTTGCAGCGAGCATACAACGACCAGATTTCTACAGCTCGGAAATTGCAGCGAATGTTGTCTCCTTTCCCCTATCTCAGAAATTAAAGGCTCTGATCGTTGAAGTGCTTCTGCAACAACGCGGCTCGATTTCCAGTGGACGACAAGATATTTCGTGCTAAATAAGATTTCTGAATTTTCTTTCACTAGCAATTACAAACTGAATTTCTTTTTATGCATTCATATTTTTGAATTACGAGACTATACTGAAGCAAACCAATGTAATGACATTTAAAAAAAATAAGTGTTCGCAGAATTACAAAATAAAAAGAAAATATGTAGTAGAGGAGAAAATAAATGAAAGTGGACACCAGGGGCGTAAATAAGGTTCCCGCAGACCCCGCATTATGGGCCGGCAAACCATCAGGGGCCCCGAACTCGTGAAGTGGGACGTAGAGAAGGGGCCCCACTCCACGCTGCCTGCGGGTGGATCCCAAACTTTTAGTTACGCCACTGGTAAAAAAAAACGTTTACAAGTTAATTCTTAGCTTATATAGATAACGAAAGCTTCTTGTACAGCAATTTGTAAGCCAAATATTAGAAAGTCATTATATAGAATCCTCCCCTCTGTGGACAGTGCTTTAGTATATACATATTTATTTTATAAAATAAATGTATTTTATACTCTTGATAACTTTCCACATAAAAATGTATGATGGGAAATGCCACATTGAATTTGGGACTAAAGCCTGTGACAAACACCTTGGCATTTCAGCTAAGCGAATAAAACGCAAGCTCTGACGCGACGTTGCCGAATACTAAGGGGTGTGGCTATGACTAAGCAGACAAACTGCAGCGCGATCAGGTGGCAGAGGATATACGTGGATGTGTACAAAATAAACGTGGCAATACCGCTGGCCTCTCATTTGCTAGCAGCATTTAAAGGGAACTTCGAGCGCAGTCTTCAAATGCCAAGATGTTTGTCACGCCGTTAAGTTAGCAATGCTCAGGAGCGCAGTCACGAGTGGGGGGTTCACCGGGTCCAGATCTCTCCAAAATTTCGAAACTCGTCTAACATTTGTATACTTTATTAACGAACTATACATAATTATGTATGTATTCTTCTTTTCTTATAAAAATAATCGTTCTATCTTTTTTCTAAACATATAGATGACAGTAATTATCTTTTTCGGGTGCAGAATATGACAGGTTCGATATTGCATAGAGGTATTGACCCCCCTCGAATACTTTGGACCCTCCCAGCAAATATTTCTGGGTGTAGAACTTGCAATGCTGTTTGTTTTGACGTTCTTTGACTTTCGACTTCTGTTACATGCTGATCCTACATCTGGCATGTTTCAGTTTGCTTTGCGGAACGTATCACATTGGTAAGCATTGTTTCGCCTCATGCGGGAGTATATTGCAGTCATTGTGAATTGTTTAGGCTATAACCAAGAAGGATGATTTGGAATACAGTTCTTCTTTTACGCACGTGTGTGGGTTGGTGTATGTGTGACATTTGCAATTCATTTACATCTTTTGTATCAGCTGTTTTTTTCTGAATCAGATGTTTTGGTTTTTAGTTATTAGACTTACTTGAATTGTGTGTGCTCTAATTCTGGAAATAACCTTCAAATTCTGAATGAATTCTATACCATGACTTCTGTAAATAACTTTTATTATTTTTTTTAAAAAAAAGCAATTTGTCCATCTCTCCACTGAGAAAAAAAAACTTGCAATTAAGGCTTAGACAAAACAAGCAAAGAACAATTCAAAACTGGTTTGAAAAATATCTGGTTTAAATTTACAGGACATCTTATGGCAGCAATATTGTTTGCCTTAGATATATTTCCACAGTTTGTTTTAAATTTTCCTAGATAAACTGTGAATACAGTGTTCAATTTACATTTTTTTATATAACACTAATCTCTGTCACGAACTGTCTTCAGTCTTCACTGCAGAGGAATTCGGATCACTGTCAGGGACTGGATTTGCTAGAATGAATTGTTCGCAATAATATAGAAAAATTATTTAGTGAATCTACAGATTCCGTGCATTTTCTCATGGTGCAATTTCACACGGTGCCACAGTGGGACGAGATGTCGAAAACGTGGACAAAAGTCTAATTATTGTGTAATTTGGACGAAACTTGTTTTTTTATAGTAATTGACCGTGCTGATTACGAATATGATGTCAAAATTGGAAAATTCAAAATTGCGGGACCAATATGGCGGACATCATTTTTGAAAAATCGTGTAAATAAGTCTAATACGTGTAAGTATATGTTTTCGAGCATGCTGATTTCGAATTTGGTTCTAATTTCAAAATTCAAGATGGCGGATTTAATGTGGCGGGAAACATTCAAAAAAAAGTCGAATAAATAAGTCCAAAATTTGTATTTACATGCTTTTGAGCATGCAGATTATGAATTTTATTTTACAATTGGGGAATTCTAAACGGTGGATGCAATATGGTGGTCAAAATTTTGAAAAAGAATTAATCAAGTCCGAAACTTGTGTTTATATGTTGATAAGTGAGGTGATGACGAACCGTACAGAGAATGTTCAAAATTCAAAAGGGTAAATAGTTGATACAATACGGCAAAAATGACAAAATAAGTCATATATGTTATTTTAATTTCGTTTTATCTTGTTTTTATAATTAATGAAAGGCACATTGACAAATCACAAACAATACAAAATTTGCTTCTTTATAATAAAAAAAATCACATTTAAATGTAACATGCTGAGTTTTCTTTGAATCACTGTATTCAGCTGGTTGTTATTGGGAGTATTCATCAGTTTCAATTCCAAAATCGTTTATGTCCCCACTTGAACCTTCATTTTCGTCGGAATCGCTTCTCTCGTCGTCTGAATCTCCTTCGCGGTCTTCCGTAATTGGACTTGAGACTAGAAGAGCTTTGCTTCTGGCAGTAAGCTTTTTGAGTTTTTCGGACGTTCTTGACGCAGAGATGCAATAACAGGATCGGTAGTTGCTAGCAATCTTCGGAAAACATCCTCCATATTTTTCACTCGAGAACACTTCTGAGCGTGATATTCTCTATTTCTCTTTATCAATTTGTTTGTCGCTTCCTGCGCTTCTTCTGAAAGTTTACCTATGGATAACAATGCTGGTGCTACTATATCTGGCCCATGGATCAGTAATCGATGGACTCCAGTTGGCATCTTGTACCAGGGATATTTTTTAACGAAGTACTTGGCTGTTTCTATAGTATATAAACGAAATTTCTCAATGTCGATTGATTCTCCAGATGAAATGATTTGTAAGATGATATGAAAACGTTTAATTAGTCCTTCGTCGACTCCAGTTATGCGAGCAGATGTAGTCGCGTTTTCGAAGAAACGTCGCGCGGTATTACCGTCGTTTGTGCTACCAAAACCAGGTTTTGGCATTTCAATAAAAAGTCCTAATTCTTTTCTGAAGCCGTCTTGAATCGCAAGTTTTCTTTTGTCCACAACCTCTTTTTCTTCAGTCTTGCGAGCTTGCCACTTTTGTATCCTATATGAATGCAGCATTCAAAACACCGAATCCATGCGCGAAGAGTTGACAAACCTAATTTGTAATGTTCAATGTTCACTGTCTTCTTCAACATTTCATCAATGTCGTTGAACATTGTCGATGTTGCATCACACAGGTAACACCGTAGAGCAGATTTAATCTCAGTAATGGCGTTGCACACTTTTCCAGCCACCATCGTCATAGCTAATTCGTATTCCACTGAAAGTTTTCTTGCGTCGATAACTCGTTCCAAATGTGTTAATTGTTGAATCTGAGTTTCAAAATAAGATTTTTCATTTAAAGACCTTTCATTGCTTTCTTTCACGAATTTTAGTTTCAACGGCCTGTAGAACTGAGTTGATGAAGGCTTCGAATTAGACGACAGTATACATTCTGCATTATTTTCTGTATTGACAGCTTTCAGTTGTAGTAGAACATGGGACGTGAATAAAAAACTTGAATTAGAAATGTTAGGATCATTGAATTTCATTTTATAAATACTTTGACCTGAAGTTCCATCGAAACCCCACTTGCAGATAAATTTCATGTGCTCCAATTCTGAGTCACTCATTTCTGCGATTTGATTTCGTTTGAGTGATAAAATGCGATCAATAGTGTGATCCAATAAGCCTTGCAATCGAACTTCAGCTTTCGATTCTGAGAAACTGAGAAAATCGTCATGAGGGTAACACGCTTTTTTTTTTTTTTTTTTTTTTTTTTTTTTAAGCACGCACAGTCGTGTATGGTGGTACAATATCCATTCCTTTTGCCTTAAAACGGTTTCGCATCAGTTGATATCCTCCTTTCGACATACCGGTGTCAAAGATAAGATCAAGAGCTTCATTACCGTATAATTTTTCCGACAATGATGAACGTGCCCTTTTTCTAAACTCGGCTACTTTGGATGGACTGGCTGACAAAACTTCTTTTACTATCTTTAAAGCATCCACGTTCCCAGAAGCTCGAAAACTCATTTGCACAGCGTATGCTAATTCTTTATCGGAATAATTTGCACGAATATCTTCCGTCCTTCTGCGTTTAGATTTATCTGAAATCTTATCAAATTCTGCTGGTGGTCGTCCAGTTGCTTTACGCTTTTCAGTCGTCTTGGTCACAGAGAAGTCTAGCTTAGCATCCAACCATGATTTGTTTTTCGTTAAATAATAATAATAATAATAATAATAATAATAATAATAATAATAATAATAATAATAATAATAATAATAATCTTCCCGTCCCTTCGCCTCACGAAATTTAGTCTTTAGTTTGGTACATAACACTTTAATAGTTGACTTCATGGTTTCCGGTATTTTAACAGGATGCCCACTCTTTTCACTTAAGAGACTTTCCCAGATTCTCAAGTATTACATTGATGTCGCACTTTAAATGTTGCTTTATTTCCAAAAAGATTTCTTTTCTGGAATACTGCATGATATTAGTGTCACTAGCAGAACCTGAAAAGAAAATAAAGCTTTTAACATAATATCATAACATACAATCAACAGCATTAGAAAACGGAATAAAATATCGCGTAATTATTCACCAAAAATTTCTACTTCTGTATATCAATTGTGTAATTTACTTCATATTGGGTTCAACACAGAATTTTCCAATTTTGACATATTCGTAATCAGCATGGTTAATTACTATACAAAACCAAGTTTCGTCCAAATTGAACACTATTAAGAATTTTCCTGCACTTTTAAATATAGATATGAAAAATTGAAATATTACAGCCGTGGCTCCATCTGTTGTTCATTGACGGAATAGAAGCTAGTAGAAGGCGTTCGTCGTTTTATCTTGAAGTTAATATAGCCTAGCTTACGAGGAAACTGTCTTAAGTGTAAACAACCGATTTGGCTGGGGTCCGGATATATGTTACGGGAGACCAAAGTAGGAGAGACGTATTTTGGCGTTTGGGCCAATACGCAGAAATTTCCGAAATACGGGGCTCCAAAGTGGCCCTACATGCCATAACTAGGAATCGAATGACGTTACTTATACACAACCGATTTGGCTGGGGTCCGGATATGGCTATTATAAGCCCAAGTGGAAGACCTGTAGTTTTTCTTCTGACCAAACCTGACAGGGCGGGAAACTTTACTCCTGTCACTGTGCCCGGTTTTCTGACAACACACGCTGTATCGATTTAATATTAATGTTTGCTCTCTTCCACAAAAGTGTATTTGCCCGGTTTCCACACATCCTAGCCATAGAAATATAAGCGAAAAACGCAAACATTCTTTCGCTCCGTTGACACCCTCGTGGTCAGCAGATCACCCTCGACGGCTCGTTCCAGCTGAACATCTGTTCAGAATTGCATGAGTACCACATACGCCAACTTCATGGCCTTATTGAAAATCTAGCAATATCGGACCCTGTACATTCGACATTCCTTTTCGTGGGACCTAACAACAAACACGTCTTATACTTTTGGATATATTATAACATATTCCAAACCAAGCCAACATTCTGTACCAGTAACGTCATTCGGTTCCTATTATGGTATGTAGAGACACTTTGGAGCCCCGTATTTCGGAAATTTCTGCGTATGGGCCCAAACGCCAAATTACGTGTCTCCTACTTTGGCCTCCTGCAACATATATCCGGACCCCAGCCAAATCGGTTGTGTACAAGTAACGTCATTCGCTTCCTAGTTATAGCATGTAGGGCCACTTTGGGGCCCCGTATTTTGTAAATTTCTGCGTATGGGCCCAAACGCTAAAATACGTGTGTCTACTTTGGTCTGACGTCTAGGTTTCATGCTTTGGCGAAACGGCTTAAATTGCAATCCGGAGAAGCGTAGAAAACCAACTTACACCCATCTTGACCCCAGATTGCAATTAGTCCTAAAGAAGCTAGGAAATGGCGTGAACTTTAAAAAATGCTTGAGAAGCTTGAGCTTAGGAATGCACATGAGTCGAGCTAAATTTCGATTCAAATTCAAGTCGAGTTTCTAGTCGAGTCCAGTTTGATAAATATCTCGCTCGTTCAGCTCGCTTAAACTAGTTTTGAAATCATGGCCTGATTAGACTGGAAATCGCAAGCCATGAGATTTGTAGGCAGTAATGTCGAATGCTTTAATGTTGCTCACGAGTCGGGACACTGCTTGCATCTCGTCTCGTCTCGATAACGAGATGACAATAGATTTTTATAACGAGACAGCCTCAAATCAGGTCCGTAGCCAGCCCAAAATTGTAGGGGGGCCCGATCCAACCATATGATATTTTATCACCGGGAAGCAGCCCCCTAGACCCCCTGGATACGGGCCTGCCTCAAATGTCATGAGTACCAACATAAGTACATACTGTAGTTCTTACCATCAAAGCTGAGACCTGCGTGGTCGAGTTTTTGAGCCCAAGCAGAAGTTCGATTTAGTGATTTTTCTCTTTTGGGTTGGCTACAGTAATGTTGGCACTACTAAAATCCGGCAATGGGATCGGCCAGCTGTTGTTTGTTGAAGGGACGCAGCAGGTCAAATGTGGAGTTCGTTTATTAGTGTCGCGTTAGGATATATCCACGAACAATAAAGTGCATGTTCAAACGTGGATACAAGTTTGCAGTCAACACTAATTCCAAATATTGAAAATGGAGGGTGTTCAGCAAGGTATGTACTGAATTATAAATGCATAGTCACTTGTTATATGATGTATAAACCATTGTTATTTGAATTAACAATTATATTGAAAAATAAAGAAAAAATCGTATAATTTAGTTGAAAGCAAGAGATAACTTAAAAGTTCCACGGAGTTCCACTCAGTTACCCTTTTTTTCTAAGCTAGGCTATATTAACTTCAAGATAAAACGACGAACTCCTTCTACTAGCTTCTATTCCGTCAATGAACAACAGATGGAGCCACGGCTGCAATATTTCAATTTTTCATATCTATATTTAAAAGTGCAGGAAAATTCTTAATAGTGTTCAATTTGGACGAAACTTGGTTTTGTATAGTAATTGACCTTGCTGATTACGAGTATGTCAAAATTTGAAAATTCTAAGTGTTGAACCCAATATGAAGTAAATTGCACAATTGATATACAGAAGTAGAAATTTTTGGTGAATAATTACGCGATATTTTATTCCGTTTTCTAATGCTGTTGATTGTATGTTATGATATTATGTTAAAAGCTTTATTTTCTTTTCAGGTTCTGCTAGTGACACTAATATCATGCAGTATTCCAGAAAAGAAATCTTTTTGGAAATAAAGCAACATTTAAAGTGCGACATCAATGTAATACTTGAGAATCTGGGAAAGTCTCTTAAGTGAAAAGAGCGGGCATCCTGTTAAAATACTACCGGAAACCATGAAGTCAACTATTAAAGTGTTATGTACCAAACTAAAGACTAAATTTCGTGAGGCGAAGGGACGGGAAGATTATTGTTATTATTATTATTATTATTATTATTATTATTATTATTATTATTATTATTATTATTATTATTTAACGAAAAACGAATCATGGTTGGATGCTAAGCTAGACTTCTCTGTGACCAAGACGACTGAAAAACGTAAAGCAACTGGACGACCACCAGCAGAATTTGATAAGATTTCAGATAAATCTAAACGCAGAAGGACGGAAGATATTCGTGCAAATTATTCCGATAAAGAATTAGCATACGCTGTGCAAATGAGTTTTCGAGCTTCTGGGAACGTGGATGCTTTAAAAATAGTAAAAGAAGTTTTATCAGCCAGTCCATCCAAAGTAGCCGAGTTTACAAAAAGGGCACGTTCATCATTGTCGGAAAAATTAGACGGTAATGAAGCTCTTGATCTTATCTTTGACACCGGTATGTCGAAAGGAGGGTATCAACTAATGCGAAATGAAAAAGGAATGGATATTGTACCATCATACGCGACTGTGCGTGCTTTAAAAAAAAAAAAAAAAAAAAAAAAAAAAGCGTGTTACCCTCATGACGATTTTCTCAGTTTCTCAGAATCGAAAGCTGAAGTTCGATTGCAAGGCTTATTGAATCACACTATTGATCGCATTTTATCACTCAAACGAAATCAAATCGCAGAAATGAGTGACTCAGAATTGGAGCACATGAAATTTATCTGCAAGTGGGGTTTCGATGGAACTTCAGGTCAAAGTATTTATAAAATGAAATTCA
The DNA here is from genome assembly GCF_964235325.1 of Thermobia domestica. Lineage (NCBI taxonomy): Eukaryota > Metazoa > Arthropoda > Insecta > Zygentoma > Lepismatidae > Thermobia > Thermobia domestica. Next base: position 241,935,572 of record NC_137456.1, on the reverse strand, counting down.
ATGATCCTAACATTTCTAATTCAAGTTTGTTATTCACGTCCCATGTTCTACTACAACTGAAAGCTGTCAATACAGAAAATAATGCAGAATGTATACTGTCGTCTAATTCGAAGCCTTCATCAACTCAGTTCTACAGGCCGTTAAAACTAAAATTCGTGAAAGAAAGCAATGAAAGGTCTTTAAATGAAAAATCTTATTTTGAAACTCAGATTCAACAATTAACACATTTGGAACGAGTTATCGACGCAAGAAAACTTTCAGTGGAATACGAATTAGCTATGACGATGGTGGATGGAAAAGTGTGCACATTACTGGGACTAAATATGCTCTACGGTGTTACCTTTGTGATGTAGGGATGGTACCGAGACCGAGACGGACTTTTATGTACCGAGACGAGACCGAGACGGACTTTTACATACCGAGACGAGACCGAGACAGACCTCTATAAATCGAGACGAGACCGAGACGAGACCTTGGTCAGTCTCGAAAGTCTCGATCTCGTCTCGAATATTGACAGCTATTTTGCCTTTACTCAAAATTTGTTTCGCTACTGTGCGAGATAATATGGGAACGGTTGATTGATGTACAGTGGCGTATTTAGGGGGTAGGTGTCGGGCTGAAGCCCCTCCCGAAATAAATTTCTGATCATTTTTTTGCATTGCACGTACAACACAAATGTTTCTTACCCGTTCTTCAAGCCTCTCCCGAAACAAAATCCACTGCTGTTGTATATAATCTTTTCTCTCTCTCTCTCTAATATATATATATATATATATATATATATATATATATATATATATATATATATTCAAAATTCTGAAAATGTGTACCATGTTGTGTGAAATATTGAAGGGAAAATTCTTCTAGATACTCTGCAATACCACTAGATAAACAATCAGTGTTGCCAACGCAAAATAAAGTTGTATTTTCTCAAATTGCACTATGTAAGGTGTTACCTATTTCTAATTTAGATATTAAATAAAACCACAATACCACATACATTATTCAGTCTAACAAGGGACAGTATCACCAACATCAACATTTTGGAGATCTTTAACAACTCAATGGCATAGACGGTGCAATGAGCATCATTTGTATCTTAGCGTCAAATACTATGATCATGGTATAATGTATTTCGAATGAATGAAGGATCAAAGTTACAAGAAATGAATTTTTTTTAACTTTTTCTAAAGACTTCCCTTCGAAAACTTGCTGACATATCACGTCTCATCATATGGATGTTTCCAAAAGACTTAAGTGATCATAATGTCATTTACTACAATTGTTATTTCAAACCGTTTCAGAGATACCAAACACATGAATAGTGATTGTTGTACTGCTTAAAATAACGTATTTATGTTCAATTTTTATAATGATTATTGCTTTAGTTTGCTTCTATAACATTACAACAAATAGTTTTTAGTGGTTTTAATTACAAGTCGCAGTTCCATTATTCTAAGTAGTGTTGCCAGCTTAAATAAATTGCTAAATATTATTCTAAATATAGTGCAAATAACGTAGCTAAACTGCAAAATATTTTAAAATTACTCGTAATTTGTTTTATGGTGAAAGAATGTTTTCAAAAGACGATGTTTTTCGTAGTCTTTATAATGTTAATGTCAAAGTTTTGGTTTCAGCAATACATGTAAATGCAAATTGTAACTGAAATTAAATGTAACTGATAACTTTTCAGTAATCCTAGTTGTTCCCCTAAGCCTTAATCGTGATGTACACAAAACCATGGTTAATTAAAAGTTCTAATTACACCCTAGTTACATTTCACTTGTTTTAGTTTGACCACCGACCACTTCAAACTCGATCCATACCATACCTGTATGCAGTTATTCAAGGACTTACAGTTAGTAATACACATTGTGTTGATTTTTGGTTTGGTTTGTTTTAGTTTAATGTCCCACGATTATGCTAGGGCGTCTAAAGAAGACGTGGAGCTAATGATTATAATGGAGTCCGAATCACTTCGGTCGTTCAACTGTACTCCCACCGGAAATCGAATTCGGGACCACGCGAACCGAAGTAAAGCGTGCTAGCCACTAGACCAAATGGTGTCCTCACATTGTGTTGATTTAAATCATTAAGTCAGTGTTGTCAGATTCGAAGATCAATAACTAGCGTGTCGGATTTGAAATATTTGTAGGACAAATATATACAGTAGAAATGAATTATTTGGCAACTAATGACTGGTACTAATGAAATGATTCTTGATATGGACTGGAAAATGTGCTGGACATATTGCAAGAAATGATGATCGATCAACAGAAACAATTCTAGACAGGATACCACGAGATAAAAAAAAAGACAGCCTAGAAAACGTTCTTGTACAAGAAGGTTTGACGAAATCAAGAACAACTGGGGAGTAACTTGAGAAAGAATTGCTCAAGATAAATATTTGTAGAGAAGACTTGGAAAGACCTTCATCCAGAAGTATATTGATAATGGTTGATTATCATTATAACCAAGTTATAATTTCGTAATTTTACAGGAGAAGCGAAAAACCGTTTCTTTAAGCAAGACCTATAGTACTGTTTTCCGAACTATACTAAGTAGTACAAAGTAATAGGATGCTTTCAGACTTATAATATTACACCACTAGAAAGAACATAGTTTATTTTAAAAAAGTCTTGTTAAATCAATTTCGACCAAAAAGTGATTTAGCATAGTCTACCTCTAAAGTTTTCATATATTATATAACTTTTACTGGGCAAGGTAGGGTAAAAACGGATCCAAAATTTAACGAAATTCGTACAGCAAATATATGTATATATTCGACTCTTCATATTGCAGCAAAAACTACGAAAATTAATAGAAAAGAAAACTAGAAAATTAAAAATCACTCGTATTGCCGGGACAGAGAAAATATATACATATAGCTCGAATTACCTATATACTTATATGATATAATATGTATGTCTATGTTTCACAAGTAATTTTCAATCAATATAAAATTTCAACATAATGAACGCACGATTAGTTTTCTCGAATAAAGATCACATGCACCGCTGAGAGCTCAGGAATAAGCTTAATCTATGTTACGGCACTGGATATATGCTTATGTAATACATTACGACCTTATGAACTTGAATAAGAAACAGAATGTACTTAAAGTGAGACGCGAACTATACGAAACAGCGGACTTTGAATCTAACTTGTTTGGTAACCCAATCTGAGACCACAGATAGCAAAGATGAGTGCCATAGCTCCCACCACAAGGTTAAGGAAGTTCCTGTTTTAAAGTGTCAATTAAACACTGAGATGTGAAACGGTAATAAAACATTTGATCAATTTGAAACAAAATATATTGTAGTAATAATTTACTCTATTTGTTAAGATAATGAATGTTATATTCTGTTTGTAAAATGACAGTCAAAGCAGAATGTATTGGATAATAACTGAGAAATTGTAAAATTTCAATTTTGTACGATTAAATACATTCGTGCTGCTATGTGTTGCGTTATCAGTTAGGAGGTATTGAACAATTCTGATTCAAAGGAAGAAAATAAACTACTGTATAGTACTGGGGTTAATTTAATAAAGTTTAATTCTATAGGCAGCACTGAAGCTATTTGAGACAAAGTCTATTGCTGAAAGTGAAATATGAGTTACTATTAGGGTTCTATCCCGGGTATGTTATACCCACTGATGATTGAACCAGGAACACACGCATGGAAAGCATTAGCGCTAGCAAATTAGCTACGAAGTGGTACATCATACGATAATTCTAACTCAAGAATGAAGGCAAAAAAAAAAAAAAAAAAAAAAAAAAAAAGCGGAAACGCAGACTGTACGATAATAATACTTTTGCAATTTTAATTTCACAATATATATTTCGAGACGAGACTTGAGACGACACCGAGACTTGGCCTTCGAGACCGAGATCGAGACAGGCATCTGTTGACCGAGACGAGACCGAGACGACGATTTTTGACTCGAGACGAGACCGAGACTGCTATTTATCAACCGAGACGAGACCGAGACTTATAAAGTCTCGTATCGTCTCGATACCATCCCTTGTGATGCAACATCGACAATGTTCAACGACATTGATGATATGTTGAAGAAGCCAGTGAAAATTGAACATTACAAATTAGGTTTGTCAACTCTTCACGCGTGGATTCGGTGTTTTGAATGCTGCATTCATATAGGATACAAAAGTGGCAAGCTCGCAAGACTGAAGAAAAAGAGGTTGTGGACAAAAGAAAACTTGCGATTCAAGACGGCTTCAGAAAAGAATTAGGACTTTTTATTGAAATGCCAAAACCTGGTTTTGGTAGCACAAACGACGGTAATACCGCGCGACGTTTCTTCGAAAACGCGACTACATCTGCTCGCATAACTGGAGTCGACGAAGGACTAATTAAACGTTTTCATATCATCTTACAAATCATTTCATCTGGAGAATCAATCGACATTGAGAAATTTCGTTTATATACTATAGAAACAGCCAAGTACTTCGTTAAAAAATATCCCTGGTACAAGATGCCAACTGGAGTCCATCGATTACTGATCCATGGGCCAGATATAGTAGCAGCAGCATTGTTATCCATAGGTAAACTTTCAGAAGAAGCGCAGGAAGCGACAAACAAATTGATAAAGAGAAATAGAGAATATCACGCTCAGAAGTGTTCTCGAGTGAAAAATATGGAGGATGTTTTCCGAAGATTGCTAGCAACTACCGATCCTGTTATTGCATCTCTGCGTCAAGAACGTCCGAAAAACTCAAAAAGCTTACTGCCAGAAGCAAAGCTCTTCTAGTCTCAAGTCCAATTACGGAAGACCGCGAAGGAGATTCAGGCGACGAGGGAAGCGATTCCGACGAAAATGAAGGTTCAAGTGGGGACATAAACGATTTTGGAATTGAAACTGATGAATACTCCCAATAACAACCAGCTGAATACAGTGATTCAAAGAAAACTCAGCATGTTACATTTAAATGTGATTTTTTTATTATAAAGAAGCAAATTTTGTATTGTTTGTGATTTGTCAATGTGCCTTTCATTAATTATAAAAACAAGATAAAACGAAATTAAAATAACATATATGACTTATTTTGTCATTTTTGCCGTATTGTATCAACTATTTACCCTTTTGAATTTTGAACATTCTCTGTACGGTTCGTCATCACCTCACTTATCAACATATAAACATAAGTTTCGGACTTGATTAATTCTTTTTCAAAATTTTGACCACCATATTGCATCCACCGTTTAGAATTCCCCAATTGTAAAATAAAATTCATAATCTGCATGCTCAAAAGCATGTAAATACAAATTTTGGACTTATTTATTCGACTTTTTTTTGAATGTTTCTCGCCACATTAAATCCGCCATCTTGAATTTTGAAATTAGAACCAAATTCGAAATCAGCATGCTCGAAAACATATACTTACACATATTAGACTTATTTACACGATTTTTCAAAAATGATGTCCGCCATATTGGTCCCGCAATTTTGAATTTTCCAATTTTGACATCATATTCGTAATCAGCACGGTCAATTACTATAAAAAAAAAAACAAGTTTCGTCCAAATTACACAATAATTAGACTTTTGTCCACGTTTTCGACATCTCGTCCCACTGTGGCACCGCGTGAAATTGCACCATGAGAAAATGCACGGAATCTGTAGATTCACTAAATAATTTTTCTATATTATTGCGAACAATTCATTCTAGCAAATCCAGTCCCTGACAGTGATCCGAATTCCTCTGCAGTGTAGACTGAAGACAGTTCGTGACAGAGATTAGTGTTATATAAAAAAATGTAAATTGAACACTGTATTCACAGTTTATCTAGGAAAATTTAAAACAAACTGTGGAAATATATCTAAGGCAAACAATATTGCTGCCATAAGATGTCCTGTGAATTTAAACCAGATATTTTTCAAACCAGTTTTGAATTGTTCTTTGCTTGTTTTGTCTAAGCCTTAATTGCAATTTTTTTTTCTCAGTGGAGAGATGGACAAATTGCTTTTTTTTTAAAAAAAATAATAAAAGTTATTTACAGAAGTTATGGTATAGAATTCATTCAGAATTTGAAGGTTATTTCCAGAATTAGAGCACACACAATTCAAGTAAGTCTAATAACTAAAAACCAAAACATCTGATTCAGAAAAAAACAGCTGATACAAAAGATGTAAATGAATTGCAAATGTCACACATACACCAACCCACACACGTGCGTAAAAGAAGAACTGTATTCCAAATCATCCGTCTTGGTTGTAGCCTAAGCAATTCACAATGACTGCAATATACTCCCACACGAGGCGAAACAATGCTTACCAATGTGATACGTTCTGCAAAGCAAACTGAAACATGCCAGATGTAGGATCAGCATGTAACAGAAGTCAAAAGTCAAAGAACGTCAAAACAAACAGCATTGCAAGTTCTACACCCAGAAATATTTGCTGGGAGGGTCCAAAGTATTCGAGGGGGTTCAATACGTCTATGTAATATCTAACCTGTCATATTCTGCACCCGAAAAAGATAATTAATTACTGTCACCTATATGTTTAGAAAAAAGATAGAACGATTATTTTTATAAGAAAAGAGTACATACATGATTAGGCATAAAATAAAATATTTAGCCTACATCAATAATTTCTCTGTTAAACCTGTATAGTTCGTTAATAAAGTATACAAATGTTAGACGAGTTTCGAAATTTTGGAGAGATCTGGACCCGGTGAACCCCCCCACTTGTGACTGCGCCCCTGAGCAATGCTAACTTAACGGCGTGACAAACATCTTGGCATTTGAAGGCGGCGCTCGAAGTTCCCTTTAAATGCTGCTAGCAAATGAGAGGCCAGCGGTATTGCCACTTTTATTTTGTACACATCCACGTCTATCCTCTGCCACCTGATCGCGCTGTAGTTTGTCTGCTTAGTCATAGCCACATTCCTTAGTATTCGGCAACTTCGCGTCAGAGATTGCGTTTTATTCGCTTAGCTGAAATGCCAAGGTGTTTGTCACAGGCTTTAGTCCCAAATTCAATGTGGCATTTCCCATCATACATTTTTATGTGGAAAGTTATCAAGAGTATAAAATACATTTATTTTATAAAATAAATATGTATATACTAAAGCACTGTCCACAGAGGGGAGGATTCTATATATTGACTTTCTAATATTTGGCTCACAAATTGCTGTGCAAGAAGCCTTCGTTATCTATATAAGCTAAGAATTAACTTGTAAACGTTTGTTTACCAGTGGCGTAACTAAAAGTTTGGGATCCACCCGCAGGCAGCGTGGAGTGGGGCCCCTTCTCTACGTCCCACTTCACGAGTTCGGGGCCCCTGATGGTTTGCCGGCCCATAATGCGGGGTCTGCGGGAACCTTATTTACGCCCCTGGTGACCACTTTCATTTATATTCTCCTCTACTACATATTTTCTTTTTATTTTGTAATTCTCCGAACACTTATTTTTTTAAATGTCATTACATTGGTTTGCTTCAGTATAGTCTCGTAATTCAAAAATATGGATGCATAAAAAGAAATTCAATTTGTAATTGCTAGTGAAATAAAATTCAGAAATCTTATTTAGCACGAAATATCTTGTCGTCCACTGGAAACCGAGCCGCGTTGTTGCAGAAGCACTTCAACGATCAGAGCCTTTAATTTCTGAGATAGGGGAAAGGAGACAACATTCGCTGCAATTTCCGAGCTGTAGAAATCTGGTCGTTGTATGCTCGCTGCAACGCAATATTAATTAGAGACTCCGTGACGGATTGTTTTTCGCTTATTAGAACGGATTAATGGATTTTACTGTTATAAAAGTTAAAAAAAATACATGTTATTTAAAGTATATGGTAGTAATAGCAGGTATTTTTTTCCTGTTCTTTACTACTAAGTTTTACGAACACACAGTTGTCTCTACCAAAAACTACTAAAATTATCCAAAATTCTTGCTCATATATATATATATATATATATATATATATATATGGATAGATAGATAGATAGAGAGAGAGAGAGAGAGAGAGAGAGAGAGAGAGAGAGAGAGAGAGAGCACAACACTGCAACAATAACAATAACGACCATTGCTTTAGATGCAGATTAAGCTTAAGCATGCAAAAGAAATCACTGACAAACTGTGGTAGCCAGAGATGTTTAAAATACGTGGGAATCACCACAGTGCCTCTGGCGGGAAGGACAGGGGAAAGAGTCCCCAAAAATCTTTGCGTAGAAAAGGAAATAGATGAAGACTAAAAGTAGCGCTACTCATAAAAGAAATAGAAGAAATACTTCAATCCTATATTTGTTGTTTAGCAGTATTATTACGATATATATATATATATATATATATATATATATATATATATATATATATATATAATGTAGTAATTCTCATGAAACTTTCCTTCTGTGAAGGAAATATGTCATTAGTGCCGTGGTATTAAACAAGACGGTATTAAAGTATAGACCTATATGATAACAGCAGTTGGAAAAATTTCAATCGAGTTCACAATTAATATAAGTTTAATTGGTAGTTGAAATTAAGAATTGAAGGTATGTTGCCTAAAATATTGCATTTCTATTTAAATAATTACTGAAAACCATGGAGAGCTTCTTTGTAGTTGAAGGGGGGACCAGTAGCGTAGAGTGCTATGAGACACTGTCTACCCTTTCAAATTAAAAGAACATAGTTTTAGAATTTCTTAATTAGTAAGAATCAATATACATTTCATGCTGTAGAAAAATATAGAAATAATATGATCCGTGATAGCTTGGTTAATAGCAATAGTGGTAGAATCTAATTTGTTAATAATTTTATTTTTCAAAACTGGGGAATTCAAGTTCTGTCTCCATCAAACAGGCCACAGAGAGACATCAAGAAATCTGTCTCAACACGGCTGAACAAGTCAGTGGAGCTCCTACTTGAAAGTGACGCGAACAAGTGGCTGTGTGGTGTTCTCGCTCGCTGAAAGAACTTGGCAATGAGACATGTTTCAGCTGCAGTGATACCACACTCAGCGCAATTGTACTATTGTAAATTCAACACACTTTTTCCTCTTCTTTTTGGATCACTGCCTTCTACATCCGTTCGCTCCCTCTACCTGCCTGCTCAATCAGCCAAAAAATGCGTGTACCTTTCATCACGAATTCGCCACTAGATGGCAGGTCCTACCATGGCATCTTACCGTTTGACAGTCAATCTTGTAGCGTTGCAGTTTGACATTTGTACTTATACAATACATGTTAATAGAAAGAATGTAAAGAAATCTAAATGGTTTGCGTAAAGGATATAATATGCGGTAGTCATTGAAGAACTAAAAAAAAAACATTTGTTGATGTTACGGCTGAGGCACAAAAATGAAAGAATACGCATAATCATATATTGGCCTAAATAGAATATATATAATTTTATGCTCTCGTGTGAAGGAACTCTGATGCTATAAGCAAGGGCCCCCCGCATTGTACTTATGAATATGCGATATTTGGTATAATTTGAATGCAATTTGTCTTAAAATCCTCATATATGTCTTCTGCATCTGAATGCCCCCCTCCCAAATTTACTGAGAAATCGGCGCCATTAACTATAATTGTAATTATACAGGGTGGCTCAAAAGTAGGTATACGCCACACCCCTGCATCGATCAGGTATATCATTCTAGCTTATAGGTTCACTTGTTTCTGCTGTTCCGAGCTTAAGATATAAGTACAAAGACATTAAGAATAAATAATAAAGAAACTAAGTCTACCTTATGGATAGCAATAAGAAATGATATAAAAAGCAATGGGTTGATCAGTAAGTTACTGTATACCTACTTTTGGGCCACCCTATATATAATAAGGAAGTTTAAAACCCAACACTAGTCATTACTAATACAAATGTGAAACACAAAGAATTGTACCTTTTCTAATACACTTTCCAGACTTTGGGCTATCGCAAAGCACACCACAACATGTTATATAGATTGTTTTTACTCTAAGCTAAATTGTACATTGTTTTAGTATTAAATTTAGTGTTGCCCACGATACGAAACAGCAACTGTCTATGAGAAACGAGATGAAAAGCTGTCTCACAATATAGCAATAGCTTCTTGAGATGAAGTAGCTTAAATCTTGTCTCGAGAGCAACAATATCCAAAATATACAAGTGAGTATCGTTTCAGACAGTAAAACTACAGTAGACTTCCAAGCTATGCAAATTGAATACTATATTGAAGACATGGAGTACATTCTTGGGACTGAATCGATTACTGAGAAACCTTTCCCAAAATCTCTTACCGGTTTTGCTATATGAAAATCAACATTGAAACTGGACGTAGTACTGAATTTCTTCAACTTCCAGTCAGGGGCGATTCCAGGGGGGCGATCGGGGCGATCGCCTCCCCAGAAGAGCAATCTTTCTTATTTTATATATATATATATATATATATATATATATATATATAAAACCCATTTCAAAGTTTGGAGCCCTTAAAAGTAGCAGTATGACAACCCACTGCCCCCCCAGAAGTCGGTCCTGGATCCGCCCCTGCTTCCAGTTTTACTAAGATATAAGGGTTAAGATGGGTTATTTCCCTGAGACCATGAATCAATTTCCGAAAACAGTTTGTGGCTATCTATCACCGTTTTGAGTTATAAGCTTTACTGTTGAGACCGGAAGTGGTCGATTTCAACCACTTCCGGCCTAAGTAGAAGGTAGTCCAAGGAGATGGAAGATATTCCTGGGACAGTGAATCGATCCCCGAAAACTGCATGTCGATAGCTCTTGCCGTTTTTGCTCTGATACCTGTCTAGGACATAGCCGTTCTAGAAGACTGACAACACTTATACATAGTATAGTTTGGAAGTCTAACACTGGAGATCGTTTTCATTTTATAACTCCTCGTCAATATACCCCATTTTTGAACTCATCAAATGTGGAGTATACAGTTAGTTTATTGACTTAGAGAGTTTCGTATATGCAACTGCCAAAGGATTGAGGAAAAAACGGAAAATCTAGTATCCTTCATGTATACCCCTATTAATTTTCTTACATAGTTCATTATCGGTCGGTATTTCATGAAATAACACTCCATTGTATTCCAACTTGCCTTTTCTTGCTTTGCAGAATGATACCCAACAATATAAGACCATTTTCTTTTCTAAACTATTGGAAAAGTGTGGTCATTCCTATGCAAACCATAGATTTACTCACAAAAAATGGGCAGTACGTGCTGCACTCTAGCGTCGAAATTAGAAAACAAGCGTTCACGCGGGAGACAATGGTTTTTGAAAAGAATGAACAGGCAGGTAAGTGAATCGAGGAGGCGGTGTTTTGGATATTCAATCATATTACAGAGAAAATTTCAAGAAATAGAAGAAAAAAAACTAAATAACTACCGGAACAATTACTGAAAGTTCTATGAATACCATACCAGTAATTCATATAAATCTTCCATGATCTAGCTTCGGCTTCTGTTTAATCGCAATATCAGTTTGTGTCAACACCGCAAAAGGCAAAAGCGGGCGCAAGATGTTTTATAGTCTACTGTTCTGTTGTTGCTTTTAAATCGTTATTAACTTTATGTGAATTTGGATGTGTGTGTTAATTGTGTATTATGTACAAACTAAATGATTAGATATAGATTTATTGCACCAGTTGTTGTTAAATGGCATGCTAAGCTGTCGTATGAAAATTAGTATCAAGTTTAAAAAATAGCCAATTTCTGAACTTGCTTTTTGAATCAGAGATCACACTTTACAAAGGCTAAGCAAGTAAGATTATACATAGGAAAAAATTATTAATTCAATTTAACGTATCCAATGTATATACTGAGATTCTTCAGAATGAATTAATATCGGTATGCTTGTTCGATTTAATCGTAAAGGATTTTGTTGATGAAAATTAAGTCTCCATATGTTATATACAGTAGTGCAACCTCGCAAAAATCAGTTTGTAGCGAAATTTGGTCAGGAGTTTCATATTCCTTTTCAACACCGAGGCTGTATGAGACATGGCCCTACAACTTAATGTTGGTTCCGAACTGCAGAAGAAATAATAATATCTACCAGGCACGCACCCAATTATTTTGTTGGGAAGGCGGAGCTATGGGAGCATGGGGGCCATCTCCCAACTTTTTTTTTTTTTTTTTTTTTACAAAAAAATAAAATGCCACCTATAGCCTAACTCCACATTTGTCTAGAAAGTGTTCCACAGGTCCGAGACTGACCAAAATGTCTGCCCCAGCAGATAATTCCTAACTGGAGGGGTCCAGGCTTTGATGGGATCCAAGCCACTACGTCTATGTAGTATTTAACGGATATTATTCTGCACTCGACAAGACAAGTAATTGTAAAGTACTTTAATCTATATTTTCAGAAAAAAAATATGAAACTACATTATTTTTATAAGAGAAATAGTACAGATGATATGCAAGATCAAATTTTCATGCTACATCAATCATTTCTCTACTAAACGAGTATAGTTTTGTGAACAGGTCTTCTCGGGCTAGCAGCCAGGTAAATGGTTCGTCCTGTTTGTCCAATATGACTTACCACATTCACATGGAATGCGGTAAACTCCAGAGTTCGGAGGCCCAGGTCGTCTTTGGTTGGTCGTATTAAGTTTTTTATTTTATTTTATTTTATTTTACCGTCAAATGGGGTGAATAGAAACATGGGGGTGAATAGAAACAAAACTCCCAGATTAGTTTTGGATTTATCTGGACGATAAATGAATCAAGAAAACTGAAATTTCTTAACATAGTCTTATACGGCTAAAGTGTCCAGGGCAGAGACAAAATGTTTTACTGAGTTGGGAACACTGAGGTAGACGGCAGTAGCATTAATGTGTTACTGAAATCTTACACGGTATTTTAGCGCTCCTTAAACTTTCTTGGTAAACATGACATTTTCATATTTGTTGCATTTGAACATATGCCTATTTTGTAGTTTGTTGTTTCATTTACTGACGTTCATAGTAAAAGTTTTCCTTTTGTAAATTATTTTTAATCAAAATTTAACTTTACTGGGTTATTGTTATGATTTTTAATTAGTGGGGTGAATAGAAACACTTCTTGGGAAATTCTTGAAATTCCTCAAGGAGTGGAAAATTCTTGAGGAGCAGAAAAAAGGACCTGATAGGAATGTATCAACCATCTCTAAGAACAAATTTCCAAGTCTTCTGAAAAAAAAAGTGTGAAACTGAAGGAGGAAAATATCAGGGCTGGATTTGAAAAGTGTGGAATTTTTCCCCTTTGTCGAGACCAAATACTGAGGATGTTGCCAAGAAAAGACAATGAACGAGAAGAAACAGAACAGCAAAAGTCATCTCAGACTGTAAACCGTTCCCTTATGGATCTTCTCAGGAGCATGAGAGATGAAAAAATTAAATAAGTGAAGAAGAGAGTACGAATATATTTCTGGTAAGAGTTTTGGTTTGTTTTCTGAAAATGATACATTTTCATCAAATCACAACGAAACTCAACCTACCTTTGTATTGTCGGAAGAGGAGAAAGACAACACTCCAGAAGACAACATTCCAGACGATCACGAACTAGATGATGGTTTTCTAAAGCTGGTGATTTTGCTGTGGTAAAATGAGAAGCTAAAACTCGATGAGACTATTCAGCACCCAAGTGCGAAAATGGGAACATGATGCATATATGGGAGTGTTTTATAAGAGAGCACATAAACAATGAAATTTTCCGAACGAAACTGGTGGGTTTTATTAGGAGTTCGTCAGCACGCTTTAAGTATATGATAACTTTCGGGCCCCTTCGTGGCTAAGCGGTTAGCGTACGCGCCTTTGGCGTGGGAGACCCAGGTTCGATTCCCGGCGGGAGCTCATGTAGTTCTGATTCTACGTTAAACAGTAGGTCCACGTCTCATATAGCCTCGCTGCTGAACGGGACGTAAACCTCAAAATCAACTCAACTCATGATAAATTTCTCTGATGATTTCAGTGGTTTAAATCTTATTCAAATATCATCAAAACTATATGGTCGTTTATACCTATATTGTGCATTGTATTGTTTTATAAGTTTGTAACTTATGTAATACTGGTTTTATTGAACTCATATCTTGCAGGTATCAAATAAATAGTTCGTTTCAACAAATACGCAGCTTCTTTTTTACCTTTCCAATAGTATAAAAGAAACAACAATGAAAATAAAGTAATTGTTTCTATTCACCCCATGGGTAGGGGTGAATAGAAACATTAAGAAAAATCAAGGTGAAGAAAAGTAAAGTTGATAAATTAATATGACGTTTACTGAAATTCATTAGCATATTAAGACCTTTCTTTTGGAATAATCTGATACGCGAAATCTTTAACATTACCAGACTTATATTCTCATATAGCCAAAAATGTGTTTCTATTCACCCCATTTGACGGTATTTAATTTTAGGACGAACCATTGAAGCCAGATGCAAAGAACACAACAGTTACATCAGACTAAACCAACCAGAAAATTCCGGATTAGCTGAATATAGCATCAAACAGCAACATAAGATTCTGTTCACAGATACCGAAATAATAGCAAAATGCTCAAGACTTTAGGACAGGAGGATAAAAGAAGCTGTTGCAATCACACAAGAAAAAAAAAAACTAACCTTAACAGAGAGACAGGATTCCAACTCAGTAAAGCATGGATACCAATCATATCCCGCCATTTCAAGCACCAATCAGAAGCCGCCATTTCAACCACCAATCAGGAAAGTCCAATCATACATACATTAGTATATATATATATATATTCTATACACTCTAGTGCATCATCATATTCGCCTGAAGATGAAAACGATGTCAGCCCTCGAAACGTCGCACAATATAATGCTATTTACCTAGCTGCTAGCCCGAGAAGACCTGTTCACATCGCCAGGAAAGCTTCAGTAGATACTTAATTATAGTTTTATTAAGAAAGGGAATAAAAGTGTATTAATTTAAGAAGTTTTGGGGATGTCGGAACCCGGTTGACTCCCCCCCCCCCCGTGGGTGTGCCTGTGCTGTCTACCTGTTGCGAAAGTAAACGCTACGCTACTGGGGGGGACATGGAGAGACTTTGATCCCCTGCCAACTACTTTCTGTAAAAAAAATTAAAATATCCCCTTTTGTTGTATTATAGAGAATTATACACGAAAATACTCAAAAACCGATTTTTTATATTAACGGGAAACTCCGGGGAGGAATATTCCAAACCCTTGAACGATCAGCTCCGACAACCCCTAAATCCGTCCATGCTAAAACACGACATTTATATCCATTAATAAAGAAAATTTAATATGATACATCAAAATATAAACTAGATGAACTTCTTTGAAGACATATCATGTTAAAAACAAAAGGTAGGAAAATATATAGCAAAAATGTCGTGTTTTCAACTTAGAAACAAGGTGATCAGAATTTTCACTTGCGAAAACGGGACGCATACGAATCGGCTACGGAGGAGGGGGGATATCCGACTTCCAGATTGCATTTTGGGACTCAGCAGTGTTCTCAATTTACAAAATACGCAAGTAAGAGTGACTACACACCGTTTCTAACTTTACGTGTACCACACAGCAAATAATGGTTCCCGATTGCAAGTTCTACCGAACAATTCTTTTAACTAGTTGAACACTCAGAATTCCCACTCAATTCCCACTTGAACCACGAACACTCAATTCCCATTTGGAAATTCAGAAGTTCTAGACACGGTTGAACCTTGGCAACGAGTGTTGGTACGGAAGAGTAGAATTTGCATTGACGATTTATATTTTGAATAATAATTACGGGACACCTAGGTCATTTTTACTTAAAAACGGGACATTTAGGCGTCCCGTTCGAGAGTCAGAAAAAAATGGGACAATGGTTGGAAAAAAGGGACTGTCCCGGCTAAAACGGGACGTCTGGTCACCTTGCTTAGAAATTATTTCTACATAAGAAATAAAATCTTCTTACGTGCAAAGCCATTCGTCAATTACTGTGTATAAAAATGGATAATTTAGTATTCACTCTCCAGTGATGGTATGTCCTGATCACTGAGAATCCAGAGGTGGTATGCCTTCATAACAGATAAACCAGAGGCGGTATGGCATACCACCACATACCGCCTCACTTCGACCACTGCTTCTAGCCCGTTTACCAATCCCTACATTGCCATATTGAAGTAAATTTACTTTCTAAAATCTTGTCAACAGATGGTAGCACATTAGTGGTATACAATATTGCAAAGAATGTGCAGAAAAGCAACCAAATATATTACAATTGAAGTAAAATAGACCAACATTTTATTTCGAAGCAATACTTATAATTATAGTTGATAAGAAAATGCACAACTATAAGCTACTTTTGTTATAACTTTCGACACTCCCAGGATATTTTTCTTACTACAATCTTCAAAAGTGACGAGTTTTAGGTTTGAGTCGTTCTTATCCTGTTTTTCTTCATAGCGACGTTCCGCAAGGCTCTGCCTTGTCCCCACTGCTGTATCTGCTTTATGTCGCTGACATGCCGTTCTTACCGCAAAATATTCATACATTTCAGTACGCCGATGACACGGCTTTCCTGGCGTTAACAAAGACTATCTCTCAAATAAACACTGCGATGAATGAAGCTATCCGTCGCTTTAGCGATTGGTGTCGGACGTGGCGCTTAACAATAAACGCTACCAAAACTCAGGCCATAGTCTTTATTATACCAAAACGTCGATCACGAGTTCATCGAAACCCAGCTCGTCTTGCCCTTACCGTCAATGATGCTGCCATACAGCACTCAAAGACAGTGAGCAACTGGGGTATAACATTTGATCATCATCTTACATGGCGTCCACACCTCGCTACCGTTGTAAGCAAAGCCAAAAATAGATTAAATTTACTTAAATGTCTCATAGGTACAACGTGGGGTCTCCATTCTTCTACGCTTATCAACACCTACAAGGTCTTCCTCCGTCCCGTACTTACATATGGTTTTACCTCCTGGATATCAGCAAGCGCAAAACATTACGAAAAGCTGTTAATAATGGAACGACATGCTCTCCGCCTAGCCTACCGCATTAAATTACCAAGTCCAACCCGTGAATTGTACGACCGCATCACATTTCCTCACCTACTTTGTCATATTGAAGCTCTTCGTATTAAATATATAACTCAACGGTATGACAACGAACACGCTTTATTTTTTGAAACCGTTTACAGCGACGCTCCCTACACTCACAGCCATCACCACACGTCTACACCTCTCTCACTGCTTTTCGCATTATATAAATATACCGTACCTCCAAATCATCCGGACTATAACATCATCAGTATCCTCAGCACATCACACGTACCGGCCCATATCTCACCTTCATATCATGCACAGTAAACCCGCTTGTCACTAACAGGACCTCCTCACGTATAATAAAATAAATAAATAATTAAATAAAACTTATGGCGGTTTAATACAGTTCATAAATGTCTCTTTGCCCAACAGAAAATATTTCTTTTTCCGACACAAATATGTTAAATCTCTTTCCCTAATAGAGGGTGTAGCCCTCGCAATGGGTGCTAGCTACACCATAGCTAGCTAACTTAAAAAAAAAAAGTTTGAGTCGTAAGCATTTGCATTTCATTGCTTCATATTTTTAGGTGAAGTGTAGTTGGGTGTATTATACCCACACTTCAAGTTTGATTCTTGATTTACTGTTGAGAAATGTTTTCAAACGAAATGGACTCTCCATTATACTGCAACCAACGTTGCCAACCCAAGGGTCTAAATTTCAGTAGATGTTTTAAAAATTAGTAGAAATACTATTGAAGAATCAATCTAGTAATTTCTGAGCTGTTAATTAACGAAATTTCCACGATAATGTTTGAATCAACTGCATTCACAGGATTTTAGGATAAAATTTTAATGATTATGGATTATTTTATTTACCTGTTATTCCTATCACATCTCTCTCTCCCTCTCATTCTTCATCGTTCCTGCTACCCCCTCTTCTTTTTCACAGTCGCACTACATATCAATTTTCACCCCTTTTCCTCATTGAACTTCTGATTGGAAAAGAGTAACAGTTGAAATTTGACAATAGTCTTTTGGTGTCTGTCCAGTGCTAGCTGACTGGAAAAATACATGCGCAACCGCTGTGCTTGAATAAGAAAGGTTTATTATACACGAAACGATATTAGGCAAAAGGAAATCAGTGTCTTATTTAGCCCTAGGTCCCAGTTTTCTGAGTAACAAAAATACACTGCTCCACAAAACTTAAGCAACTCGAAGAAAGTGTCAGAAAATAAAACGACACGATCACTGCACCAAGTATAATGAACAAACAGACGGTCCAGATGCACAATGCAACACAAGTGAAGACGAACAATACAGTTAGGATGTACAGAGTGACCAAAAAGTTCAGCACAACGATACCTCAACAGATGAAGCTGGATTGTGCGAGGGCATAGGCAGTCAATATGACGTGTGACCACCACGAATAGCTATACAGGCACGACATCTGGCCTCCATGCTGCAAATCAGAGTGTTGATCAAGTTTTGCGGCAGATGGCACCACTCCTCGAGGAGAGCTGTTTGTAGGTGAGGGAGAGTGCGCGCTGGTGGACTGCGCTGCGCTATTCGCCGCCCAAGAGCATCCCACACATGCTCTATGGGATTCAAGTCCGGTGAATATGCACGCCTTGCAATACGCGTAATGTCTTCGCTCTCCAGATACTCGGACACAAGATATGCACGGTGTGGGCGGGCATTGTCATCCATGAACAGGAAGTCTGGACCAAATGCTCCGCGGAAATTGCGCACATGTGTATTGAGAATTTCATCCCGGTACCGTTGTGCTGTCAGAGTGCCATGTTGCACAATATGGTTCCGTTTTCCCATCCAGCATTGTTCCACCTCACACCATAATGGAACCACCGCCATAGGACGGCCGTTCAGCAATGAATTTTGGATGATACCGTGTTCCTGGCTCTCTCCGCACTATTGTCCGACCAGAATCAGACGACAGGCTGAATCTGACTCATCAGAGAACATGACACGCACCCACTAGTGTTCCCCCATGCTACATGTTCCTGGCACCATGTGTAACGCGAACGTTTGTGCTCCAGTTTCAATGGCACACACAGCAAAGCCCTTCTTGCATACAGTCCTGCTCTGGCTGCCAACCCCAAGTTTTTATCTTCTAGATACCCCACTGAAGGAAATACTGGTTTACGAACACCGTCATTTTTGTTTCTAACATTATTCCAAAGGTTTTGTGTGGTGATATTACCAAGTGGAACGCTTGATTCATGATAATCGTTACTTAGTCTGTTGAGATTGTTCAGAATCAGCGGCACACCCACGAGGGGAAGATCAACGGGTCTGAACCAACCCAAATTTCGTAAATCTCTTTAAATAATATAGTTCTGTGTTTTCTACTTTGCACGAGTGTTGCACACATGGGGGGTCCAGCCGGTCCGGGCGCCATCCAATCTTCGGACACCGTGGATACCAGCCTCTTCAAATGTCAAAATACGAATTTGAAAATGCTATTACAAGATAAATCATAGATTTAAAGGAATGTGTTATTATGTATCTAATACTTGAACATCCCTCATGATACTATCTTCAAAATTAGATCTTTAAGGAATTAACAAATCTTAAAAAAAATAATATGATTGATTGAATGCCATAGGGCAGGTAGTATAGAGTTAGAAATTCACTTTTATAGGCATTACATGAAGAAAACTAATTTATTACAACAATATATAACAAATTGCATATAAGATAAACCATTACCAAAAGAGCTTATTAAATGAATGATATTTACAAGATAATTGAAGGGTTCACATTCTCGTCTTACATGTCAGGACTGTCTATGTGTATTTTTCACTAGAGTCACTAACAGAGCTCTTTGCGAGCGTACTTACAGTGTCTTTACGTCCATTGCCATCAGTAACAGAACTACTCCTTCCCAATGTCACTTTTCTACGAAGCAAGAGTGGTAACTAGGAGGTTGATAGATTCTTCTGCACACCTAGACTGAATTGTCTACGGTTTTTATAATACTTTCATTTCACGGAACTGGAATTGTTTTTGTTTTCACTTTTCTAAATTCGTCCGCGTTACCTACAAACGTACTGTTAGTTCTATTTAAAAATGTTTTCACTCTGCTATATTGTTCTAGAAACTTAGAGTTGATCCGTTAACTGTGTACTTCTATATTATTATTTTTAAACCTCAAAATGAGGAATGTCTTAATCCTCGGCTCAAAAAATGTCTGTCATCTGTTCTTATGAACTAGTGACTTTTAAACCTCAAAATAAAACACTAAAGGGTGTGAACACATGGGATGAAAAAAAAACACTGACATGCGAAGAAGGTCCATGTGAAAATGCAGAAGGCTGCAAACTGGAATGCCGTGGAGAAGTGCTGGTTGCATATCGTACCGGAGCACTAGGAGCAGGGCTGGCTGCGTCGCTCTGAAGCTAGAAGTCTCTGGAGACAGGGCTGTTTGGATCTCTCAGGAACAGGAATTCTCTGGAGGCATGCTGGCTGCATTTCTCAAGAACAGGGCTGTTTGCATCTCTCAAGAACAAGAAATCTCTGGAGACATTGCTGGCTGCATTTCTCAGGAACAAGGCTGTTTGCATCTCTCAGGAACAGGAAATCTCTGGAGACATTGCTGGCTGCATCCCTCTGGGTTCTGGAAATGGCTGTCCCAGGGCGGGTGGAGCACGGGTCCAGGAAGTAGGACGTAAATGAAAGGAACTCAAAAAAGGACGTGGATCAAAAAATGAAAGTACGCCTGTGTACGAGTTTTTCTGTTAGGTTTGTAGGCAAGGCTGTTTATAATCAAATTTCAGTATATGAAAAGAAGAAAAAAATGGAAAGAAAGGTGAAAAGAAAAATAATGAGAAGACATGTCTGATACCATGTATGCACCACAAAATTACTGTTGACAAAGGTCACGGGTGAAAAAAAATGTAATCGGCGACAGACAGAAAATAGTGCAAGATGTTTGTAGGAGGCAATAATTATTGCAAGTATTGGAGCTAATCGGGAGTCGAAGGCAGGAATTTGTGGAACGAGGGACAACACAATAAACTGTAAGGAGGAAAAGGGATAGAAGTAGGAGTGAATTATTATTATTATTATTATTATTATTATTATTATTATTGTAGTCCCTATAATCTGGTGTAGTTCTTTTGTTGTGGTCCTCAACAGAAACAAAATATTTTGGTAGAAGAGTAACGGTATGGAGAGGCGATTATGTCCACTAGTATAAGTAGGTCATACTGCATCATAGAGAATTCAAGGGAAATGACCTGTGCGAAAGTGTATTCTTGGAGATTTGTACCGTAATTGTGTGCGAGTAGAAGGAAGGTTCAAGGGTGAAAGTGTAGTGTTTGTGTAAGTGATATTGGAACAGGATGTTGTGAGTGTCCGGAAGAAGAAATTTGGTACGTATTACCTAGAAATCTTTTTTTTTTTTTTTTTTTTGATGTGAAGAAAATAAAGTAAACACCTAAATTTAAAGATAAACAGTATGTTACGCTGAATTAGTGAGTGATTATGATGTACCGAAGGCAAAGGGGTCGTAGGAAAGGAAAGGACATAGTGGCGGAGTAGTATTTCTTTGGGGAGGGTCACGACGTAACCGTATATTTGAATCGAAAGAAACGGAATTTAGTCGCTTTGTATTAAGATGCTATGAAAATGGTAAAGGGTGGGTGTGTCTTTTCTTATATAAACAATGTCTATTGAGCGTGAGTTGTATGAAGTATTCAACAGATTTCGTTCATGTATCCTTAGAGCGCTCAAGTTTTTGAACAGAACCAGCTGTTCAAGATTAAGATACAGGAAGGAAATACGTGAATATAAACAAGTACTTTTCCTTGCATGCTTAGGAAAAGGTGTGTTGAGAACATTCAGTGTCGCTATTTTTTAGTGGCGTGTTACGTACGTGAAGGGAAGGAAGGGGAAAAGGGATAAGAGGTTAAGGTGGTATGTCGGGCAGTGAACCAATGCCTCAATATGAAACCAGGATTTGGGAGGTGAGATATGAATGCATTGTATGGCCGAAAATGATTGCACGGGAGAAAGATTTGTGTGAAGTGTGTTGCCTACCTAACAGGGAATTTGAAAATAAAGTTCCTTTTGAAATATGAGTCCATGGCAGAACGAGAGACAAAGTCGGAAGTTTTGCCAGCTTAAACTTTAATTAGGTGATTTCAAAAAACGCTTATATTTCATTTCGAACTCTGAATTAGGTGTTGTTGGTGGTACGTAATGTTTCAAACGAGTCTTTCCTATAAGGGTGGGTTTACCCTCTATGTCAACGAGGACTTCGTTTGGAGAAACAGTTGATATGAGCCTATAAGGTCCTTTATAAATTCTGGACAGTGGTTTACAAGTACCAGGCTGAGAAGATGTGTCCAAAATCATAACTTGAGAGTCCGGTAGGAACTCTGTGGGCGGTTTGCTTGATTCGACTTTTTTCTTGAAGTCAAGAAATGCTTGATGCTTCCTATACTCAACTAAATCCCTCATGTCTTTTAGTGCCAAAAGGCGGTCCTGTAAATCTAGATGTTCTTTCTCAACATGTAGCAAGTTATCTATGGGTAGGCGAGGAGGTACTCCATATAACAATTCATGAGATGAGACACCTAAAGATGTTAATGGAGTCTTGTTAAGTGCGGAAGTGGCGTGAGGCAAATATTTTGGCCAGAGTTTTTGGTTAGATTGACACAGAAATTTAAGACTAGTTTGCAATGTGCCCAAACGTTGTTCAACTTTTCCTAGTGTGAAATGCTGATATGGTAATCCATACTTAACTGTAATGTTGAGTGATTTGAGAAAGCTCAGGGATAAAGTGGAAGTGTGGCTTGACTGACGGTCAGTATAAATACAGGAAGGAACACCAAAGGGAATGATTATTTGATTAGTAATGAAGGAAATGAAATTGTCAGTATTTGGGGTAGTGATGGGTTGTGTAATGGTAATGCCTGTGCAATGTTCGGTTGCGGCATAGAAATATTGGTATTTCTCTGGGTCACTGGCTATGAATTTCCCTGCTAAGTCCAAGCTATAAACCGAAAATAGGGGAGCTTGGGGAAAACGTTGTATGTTGGGGTTGTTGGGCAAATAATTGCGTTTGAAAATTGCACACTGTTTGCAAGATTTGAGTTTACTCGCTAACCAAGATTTCAAGCGTGGTACGTAATATTTATAACGTATCATCCAGTAAAGTTTGTTAAAGCCTACATGAGTAAGTTCACCGTGGTATTCCTGAAATAAAGCAGGTTTTAGCGCGTCCGGAATACAGACAAGCAAACGGGTTTGCGAGGCACGATACATTTTTCTGTACAAGATGTTGTTCTTAAGAACGTACTGTTTCGTGAGACGTTGAAAGGCCGGGTCTGATTCATTTTTGGTATTTAGAGTCGTAATAATTTTGCCAAAAAAACGGTCCTGAAGCTGGAGATTTGGTAGGTCAGTGTTGTCACCTATTGTAGTTAGAACAGTAGGAGGAGTGTCCTCCAAGGATGGGTGGGTCTGGTCAGTATCAGTCGTGTTGGAAAAGAGGACGGCATCGGGAGTGTCATCCTGTTCTAAGGCAATGGCGTCTGGTGAGACGTCCAGAGGAAAACGGCTAAGTAGGTCGGCAACTGCGTTTGACTGACTTTTTACGTGTTTGATTGTAAAAGTGAAAGTGTTGATATAAGTGATCCACCGGAGAATTTTTGCGTTTGGGATAACAGTTTTCCTAATAGCGAGAAGGGAAATGTTATCAGTGATCAAAGTAAAATGTTTTCCCAGAAGGTATTTTTCTAATTTCTTAAGCGAAAAGAAAATTGCATATAATTCCTGATGAAAAATCGGGAGTGGGTTGACAGTTTTTGGATGCCTGGAAGAAACATAACAGACGGGCTGAATGACATTAGAGCTAAGGTCTTTTTGTAACAATACGGCGCCAACGCCTAGGGCTGAGGAATCGCACATTAAAATATGTTCTGTGTTCTTTGTTGAGTACAAAGCAAGCACTGGTGGGGAAGTGAGGAGGTGCTTCATCTGGTCGAAGGCACGGTCTCTTTCAGGTGTCCATATCAATTTGCGATTTCCATTCGAAATAGCTTCATAAAGTGGGGCTAATATGAGAGAAATGTGATGGAAAAATTTCCTAAAGTAATTAGCCGAAGCCAACCAACTTTTTAACCCTTTGATGGTGGTTGGTTTGGGTGCATTGGCGAGGGCAGCGGTTTTCTCGGGATCAGGTTTGACTGTATGATTTTCCACAATATGACCTAAGCATTTAATCCGTCTAGCGCCAAATACTGATTTGTTGATATTGAACAGCAAAGAATGTTTTGCAGCTGTATGAAAAAATGCGCGTAAAACTGTCATCATGTGATCAAAAGAATCAGCATGAATATACATGTCATCTACGAACGAAGTGATGTTATTGGTATATAAATCCCGAAAGATAGTTTGCAGTACCTGTTGTAATAAAATAGATGAATTTTTGAAACCCTGTGGAATTGAAGTGAGTTGCATATGATTGAAGGGCAAAGAGAGGCCCTTTAAACTAAAGGCTGTTGCAGGGCGATCATCAGGATGAAGGGATAACTGATGAAAAGAGGAATGGAGATCGAAACTCGAAAAAAAGGTGGAATCACTAAGCGAATCTATAACGTCCTGTATGTCCTCTAATGGAGAAGCTAAAGTCCGGCATTTCCCATTCAAAACCCTCAAATCAAATACGGCTCGAAGAGATTCAGAATTCGGTTTTAAAACAAATAGGATGTTGTTTTTATAGGGGGAATCCGACTTTTCAAAAATCCCTTGGTTCAAAAGTTGTATAACTAACTCTCTCGCTTTGGGACGTAATTTGTGCGGAATGACAAAAGAGTTACACTGAAATGGAGTTTTGTCTTCTAAATCTAATGTTGCCACAAAAGAATCTATCTTGGTAAAATGGTCACTTGCCCATTGAAATAAAAAGGCATATTCGGAGAGTAATTCCCGCATTTGAGCTTGTTGTTCCTCATTCATGTCTGGAGACAGCTTAAATTTACTAATATCTATGAGATGACCAATTTCTTTAAGACGCTTTTCTTTGTTGCGTGCCGCATCTTCGTCTGTAGGAAAATATATTTGCCTAACAGTCAGGATATTGTGGTTATTGTCTTGTTGGGAAAAGAGAGAACCTATAACTACCGGATTATGAGCCTGAATCGTTTGCTTTTTGTTTGTGAGATTAGCTAACGGGAGAACAAGGTTTTGTGTGGAGACTACAGTATGTGCCATATAACATTTACTTAAATTCCGAGAAATCGGTGTATGTAGGCGAAACTGTGCATCAGGGAAATACCCATTAGTAGCCAGTGGTATGAATCTAACAGAATGAGGGGGAATAACGGTAGTGCGCCGCGCAAAAAATACAACCTGAGGTTTGGAGTGTTTTTGAAAGAAATGCGAGATGTTAATACTAACTGGGTTTTTATCCTTTACAGTATGTGGCATTTTTCCAAAATGTTTCAAGGACAAAGTGCCTTGTGAGTAATCCAAAATTGATTGGTGATCTTGCAAAAAACGTGATGAAAGAAGGGGTGGGAAATTTTTGAAGGGAACTAACCGAAAAAGAATGGAGTAATTACGACCATTAAAGTTAATTTTGAGAATAGTAGCGCGATTTAATTGGACGGGTTTGTCTGACAAACCGTGAAGAAGGGACGGGAGATGGAAAGTATGAGCATTCGGTTCCAATGATTCAATTGGAAATAATCCTACGTCTGCACCACTATCGAGGCAGAAAAGTAATTCTTTGTTTGCGTACGTGCCCTGTATATACGGAGAATTTCCTTTAAATTGCAAGGGAAGGGTATGGTAGTCCTGGCTAGTCGCTGTGGGAGATGAAGAGGAAGGGGGGAGCGAAGATTGGGTGGTTAATGCGCGGTGAGGTGACTCCCGCGCTAATTTTGGCCGTTTTTTGAATTCTTAGGTGTGTTTAGTGTGGTCCCAGGGGCAGAAGGAGGGAACGGAGGTGGGGGATACTGGAAAAAAGGATGATAAAACGGGTAGGGAGGAATAGGTATTTGGGTAGATTGTGTGGAAAAAACATTCTGGGATGGAGGTTGTTTGTTCTGACTGGAACGCCACTGTTTCTTGGAGTTCTTTCGTTTGGTATTGTTTGTAGATGAAGGTTCGTTTGTGGAGTTATGAGAAGGATGGGAAGGGGTTGAAGAAACGTGTTGGCAACATTGATGTTGCTGTGTGATACAGTTAGTGCAGGAGGGTGTACTAGGATTGGTGGTATGGGAATGTGGGAGGGAAATGGAGTGCATAGCGCAAGCTGCACATGAGGTAGAGGTGGAAGCAGTGGAATGAAAATGTGGAGGAGTCGGTGAAGAGCAGTGTTGATAGGAGGTTGTGAGAGAATTGGTGGGATGGGAATGTGGGAGGGGAGTGCAAGGTGCACATGAGGTAGAGGTGGAAGCAGCGGAATGAAAAGGTGGAGTCGGCGAAGAATGGTGTTGATAGGTTGTGAGAGAATTGGTGGAATGGGAATGTGGGAGGAAGGAAGAGGAAGGTGAGAGAGTTGGGTTCGGCGAAGAAGGTCGGGATGGTTTGGAGGAGTAGAAGCGGTTATGAGGACTTGGAGAACGGGAACGGGAGGGAGCAAAATGGACAGAAGCGGATTGGGAATTTGAAAGAGTATTAACATGGAGACGGAGTTGAGATATTTGATCTGTTAGTTCGGAAATAGTCTGCGCTGTAGTATCGGTCGCGGTTGTGGAATGTGCCTTTGTTTCGGTTTCACGTTTGTGAACAAGGTGGTTGGTCCGTTCCAGCAAGGTTACTTCATCTAAGAGGGTGGGATAATCTAAAATTGTGCGCGTTCCAAACCAACGAATATATTCAGGTAACATATTAGAAACACATTCTAACAAAAATTCCTGAAAGTCTAGCTGGGTATATGCTTGGTCTGCTAAATGCTTTTTGGAAAAGACATAATGAGAGAGAGGTTCGTTGGGGAGCTATAACAAATCTTAAAAAAAATAATATGATTGATTGAATGCCATAGGGCAGGTAGTATAGAGTTAGAAATTCACTTTTATAGGCATTACATGAAGAAAACTAATTTATTACAACAATATATAACAAAGTGCATATAAGATAAACCATTACCAAAAGAGCTTATTAAATGAATGATATTTACAAGATAATTGAAGGGTTCACATTCTCGTCTTACATGTCAGGACTGTCTATGTGTATTTTTCACTAGAGTCACTAACAGAGCTCTTTGCGAGCGTACTTACAGTGTCTTTACGTCCATAACAGAACTACTCCTTCCCAATGTCACTTTTCTACGAAGCAAGAGTGGTAACTAGGAGGTTGATAGATTCTTCTGCACACCTAGACTGAATTGTCTACGGTTTTTATAATACTTTCATTTCACGGAACTGGAATTGTTTTTGTTTTCACTTTTCTAAATTCGTCCGCGTTACCTACAAACGTGCTGTTAGTTCTATTTAAAAATGTTTTCACTCTGCTATATTGTTCTAGAAACTTAGAGTTGATCCGTTAACTGTGTACTTCTATATTATTATTTTTAAACCTCAAAATGAGGAATGTCTTAGAATTTGCCTATCACTGTACGTAAAAATCCAAACACCTTTTGAAAATCTTACGTCGGGGTTATATTGACAATAGGGAGATTATATAGCAATCAAGAATGGTTCTCAAAGAAGCAACAATATTTGTGCGTAATGCAAGTCTGAGGATCTAAATCTATGCCTGTAAGACATTGTAGGGGTGCACGAATATCAGATGGTATCAGGATCCACGAGACTTCCTTTATAGTTATTAGAATTTGTATTTAAATAAATTTTAAGAATGATAATGACAGAAAAGCTATTTGTTTTGGCCTTCACTTTATATACGTATATTTCAGTCAAGTTAAAAAAAAAAAAAAAAAACTATCTCTTTACAGTTTCAGCGTGCCCTCAAAGCAACCAGTTTTAATTGTCTAATAGAAGAAGCTAAAGACCAAACAATATGTACTTCCTTATTTTATGTATAATAGAGCTTAGTACTTACATCTCCAAACATGAACATGTGTTCCTTCTATTTCTTTACTTCTTCCATGCACAGAGACGTAGCTAGGAGGGGCGAGCGGGGCGGGCGCTGATAGCAAGGGGGCGCCGAACGAGCAAGAAGAAAGAAAAGTGAAGAGCAAACGTCGCGGCGCCCCTTATAAGTATTGGCGCCATGTTGTTAGTTTGCGAAGAAATTCTCAAAAATTTTCTTGCTCGTTCCGCTCTCAATTCACACGTTTCAACAAGAATCACAAGTTTTTACGTATTACATTGATTTGTTTAACACAATGTGATATACAAGATGCCCGACGCAGGAGCGGTTTCAAAATCGGAAACGATCAAAGTCTGAAATACGTGTTCGATGTTGTGATAGTGATGAGTTTGCTTAGTTAATCACGCTTTTCTACCCAATCTGATTAATCACGATGGTGAGAATGAAGGTACGAAAATGAGAGGAGAGGAGGCACACGCAAGCTGCTGTTTGCGCGGGAATATTAAAAATGAACATAAAGAAAGGTAGTAACATTATTTTCCGTACTTCTAGAATAAGGGATTAAGGGATCAGAACTTAACCCAATGAATTTCGTCTTTTCCCAAGACTGATCACTACGAGTGATATTTCTTTATTCCATATCAAATGCTTAAAATTTGAAGGAATTTATTGGGATCTTTTCTCCATCAACTACTTGTATCACTGAGATATATTTTTCTGTGCATACGTATCTAGTTTTTATCTATCTATATACAAATAGACAATATATATATATCCTTATCCATATATCCTTATCCAATATATATATATATCCTTCTATCCTTATCCAACTGGATCCAGTTTCTACTTTGTATTCCTATTTCTGCGAGATCCATATGAATATTGTCCTCCCACCTGGGCCTAGATCTTCCTGGAAAAATTTCAGTCGAATTCACAATTAATCTAAGTTTAATTGGTAGTTGAAATTAACAATTGAAGTGAATAATTGTCAACTACTAACTGCAGCTAGCCATTAATCAATGAGAAAAATTACAATAAATGAATGAATTGAAAGCAAGCTGTGAAAATTAATTAATTGCAATTAAATCAAGCCATTCAATTTGAATTGAATATCGTTTGCAATTAATTCAATTTTATTAATTTCAACAGCAATTACTTTTAATTGATTGATTATTGCAAGTGATTGCCATTAATTAATGGCTAACATTGTAGTTGTTTATATGTGTTACATCGTACAGCTATTTTGAAGCAACGGAATACGAATACTCAACTTCCAAAGAAATAAAGGTACGGCGCCACAGCGCTCGTATACTTTCTAGCTTCAATTTCTTAAAGTAAATCCCATTATGTTGCAGTTATAACTGAAATATTTATTAGTGAAACATCATGAAAGTAGTAAAGCATTTTTCGTGAACTTAGCCCAGAGAAAACTCACCCTCCAAAATAAATACCCATTGTGGATATTTTCATAAGAAATAATTCATGTACTTATGAAACACGAAGAAAATTCTCAGTCAGTTTTGAGAAAATGTCCGAAAAAGAACTTGCCCCCAAGAATTAACTAATGCTTGTTGATTGTATCATGAGAAATGACTTATCGTATTTAGTGGTTATTAATAGAACAAGTACTGAAGAAATGTGAACAAAATTGAATGAGCAGTTTCTTTAAAAAAAATCACCCGAAAAAATAAAAAACTCCAAGAGTAAACTACTTCATGACAATAATGAATTATGGCATGTTGTTGTGTTATTAATTGAACAATTATTTACGAGGTATGAACAAAATGGCTGGATGCGTTTTTGAAAAAAAAAAATCACCCATAAAAGCTCACCGTAAGAGTAAACTACCCCTTGGGAAATTTTAAAAATACGAACGAATTTGAGAAAATTGCATAAAAAAAAAACACTCCCATAACTGAACTATTCATTGTGGATTATTTTTTTTAATTCAGAACTGAGTTATGCCACAGTGTGAGGTTATTAATGGAATATTATTTATAAAATATGAACAAAAGAACGTGAGTCGCTTTTTAAAAATCGTCCTATCAAAAAACTCGCCCCTAACAATAAAGTAACCCTTGTGTATTTTTTAAATATAAATGTTTCATGCCATATTGTTAGGTTACTAGCAATATTTATGAAATACAAAAGAAAAAAAAAAACTCATCGTAAGTCGTTTCATAAAAAGAAATGACTCGAAAAAATCATCTTTAAGGATAAACTATCCCTTGTGAATATTTTTTTTTGGCGACAATGAGTTATGTCATATTGTCAAATTACTAACGAAATATTTATTTATGAAATATGAACAAAATTGCTTGAGTCAGCTTTGAGAAAGTCGTCAAGATCTCATCTCTAAAAGAAAACCATACCTTCTGGATTTTTTCCGAAAAAAATGACATAGCACAGTATTGGTTTGTTAATAAAATATTGATATACAAGATTTAAACAAAATCATTAGAGCTATTTTGGAGAGAGTTGTAATCTTCTATTTTTGCCTTTCAATAAACTATCCTTAATTTTGGGGACAGGAAGAAAATTCGAAAAACGTCCCTAGAGAAAATTATAAAGACCTTAATTTTAAAATTTGTGAATACGTTGTACGATGCAGGCTCTAAGCGAGTGAAGATAATTACTTCTAGACGAACGGGCGAACTTGACCGTCAAAAGATGCACAGGCATCGAAAAATAATTTTGATATGAAACGTGTAAATTCATTGAAATCTCGAATTTATTTATTTATTTATTTATTTTCCCTCGATGACGAACTTTCTATCGTCGCTGAAAAGTAGAAGGTATGGGGAGAGGTAAGGCTTAGAAAAAAAAAAAGTGCAGGACTTAGTTGCTCTGCCTGCACCCATACCAAATAACTGTCGGTTGCAAAATATCGAATTTCAACAGACCGCTCCTAAAGTAAGATGTGACTTGTCACGCGTTGCATCAGGATTGCCAGACAGACTTTAAATTTTCACAGGGGTTCTCTCTCCTATGAGAGTGAGAGCCTGTTGTTAATAAGTTGAACTTCCTTTTTAAAACAATATAAAAGTCGAGATTAAAAATTTACGCTACAAGCAAGGTGACATGTTTGATATGATTAATATTACGATAAGGTCAAATTCAATCTATTATATAAAAATACAACTTCAGATATTAAAATGTATACTTCATACTCACACAGAACCTACTTAGAGAAGAGGGAACATCTTGAGAATGATATATAACTAGCTGGGGCCGGAGGGGGCCTAGGCCTCCAGTCCTTTGGATGACGAAAAAAAAAATTAAAGGTCTTATTTATATATCTTTAAAAGTTTATAGTAAACTCATGATGTATCTATCATAGTCTTGGTTCTGGCTGCCGCTCCCCCTCCCAGTTTTTCTCTTCTAGATCCGCCACTGGTCAAGCATCTAAATATTCTGGACGAAAGGGGCAGGGCGTAACTTTATTACTATTCTTAGTCAACTTACTATACTGATCATATGAAGGAAGGTTATTAATACTAACCATAGAACCGGTTGTTAAACAGGGTGGACCATTTATCTTGATACGCCCTTTTAAGTTCTAAACTTACGGACAACTCAGGACTTAAAAGGGCGTATCAAGATAAATGGTCCACCCTCTACAACAACCGATTCTAAGATTAGTATTTAACAACCATTCCTATCATGTGATCAGTACTATAGTATGTTGACTTAATATTGATATTTTGACTATATGATTAACTTATTATTATTATTATTATTATTATTATTATTATTATTATTATTTTACAGAATCACAGAGCTGTTTGTTAAATAATTTGAATGACACCACTGATCACAATTATATGAAAACAAAAGAGAACCTTTCCATCATAAAGAAAAATCTGTAGCAATTACGCTGTTTTCTTGTAAAAATTAATCATTTTGGAAAGAAAAATGAAATGAAATCTTTGTGTTTTACGTCCCACGGTTAGGCTAAAGGAGACGGTGATGATGAGTAATGAATGAAATGGTGGAATGAAGAAAGTGGAAGGAAACGGGAGAACCCCGAGGAAGCCCACGCACACGGTATTTGTCCACCACAAAGTTCACTTGGCGGGGACTGAGATCGAAACCAGGACCCTAATCATTTCGGAAAGAAATTACGGTTATAGATGTATTGCAGTTCAATGTGATTTTCTGTAACGAAGTGCAATGCCATACCTCTTTAAAAACGATAATTTTATAAATATGGCTTCACTAGGATTCAATAATTATCATGTTTGTAGAAGTACAAATGCGTGTATTATGCCAGATTAAAAAAAAAATCACTATGCAGTGGATCGGAGGTTTCTCTCTTTTCTTGAGTATATTTGCTTTTTCGTAGAAGAAATGGAAAATTTATAAGCAATTTGTGTTGCCTTGTCTCGTCTCGAAAATGCGAGAAATACATTTTTTAATTA
The DNA here is from genome assembly GCF_964235325.1 of Thermobia domestica. Lineage (NCBI taxonomy): Eukaryota > Metazoa > Arthropoda > Insecta > Zygentoma > Lepismatidae > Thermobia > Thermobia domestica. The sequence goes on along the minus strand of NC_137456.1, from coordinate 241,903,169 downwards.
AAGAGATGAGACACATTACAATTTTTTGTCTCTTTTTCGAGATGAAGAGAGAAACATTTTGGTCTCTTTTCGAGACGAACAATTTTCGTATGCATTTTCAGAGTACCAATGGATGTGATCACCCTTTGTCGGAAAGCGCAGTAAGTTTCCAGAAGGAGATATGTGTAGGGCTATTTAATGGCACCGCTTGTGAAAAGAAATATGAACCAGGCAAGCGACAGCAGACACCGAGGTTTCTTGTTTTCTGTTTTATTACCCAAATTATGAATGGTGTTGGCAGGACACAGAAATACATCGAACACGCAGAAACAAATAATAATAATAATAATAATAATAATAATAATAATAATAATAATAATAATAATAATAATAATAATAATAATTCTGTAAAGGCAATACAGAGGACACGCAATATCTTTTCAAATTAATATAGAAACAAAAAAATGGTAGTAGATTTATACCACGTATGGTTTTAGTAGAGAGATTAGAGTCGAGATGAAATATTATACTTGGGTCATAATTGATTACAGAAAAACGCTTCTCCCTACCTATTACAGTTTCTACATTATAGAGATTAACGTTTAAACCAGAAGTAGATTTAGGACACTTTCGGTTTGAATAAAGCGTTAAGAGGGGATAGATAGTACACATTCTTGGAATGCTAAATTGATTACAAAACGCTTCTCGCTATTTATTACCGTTTTTACTCTATGGCGATCAACACTGAAACCAGAAATGGTTGATTTCTGCCACTGACGATTTGAATAAATTATTAAGATAGAAGATACGAACTATTCTTAGAAGGCTAAGTCGATTCCAAGGAAATCTAACTTGCTCTCTTATCGATTTTTCCCTATATAGATTAATATTAAAACCGGAAGTCGTACTGGATTTCTACCACTTCCGGTTTTAATACAGTATTAAGGATGGACATTTCAGTTATTCTTGGAACGCTTAATCGATTTGAGAAAACTCTTTATCGCTATATATTACGGCTTCCGCTCTATAATAGCAACGTTAAAACCGGAAATGGTTGATTTTTAGCACGTCCGGTTGATCAATTGCCTCCACTAACGAACTTGGACGAGATACCATAATCGCTCCACATGTCTATTGCAAAAACAAAATATAAATATTTTGCATTTGTCCAAGAGTTATCGTGGGAGTAACGGACGGACGTACCAACAGTACAATATTATAAGTCCCGCTACGTAATAATAATAATAATAAATAATAATAATAATAATAATAATAATAATAATAATAATAATAATAATAATAATAATAATAATAATAATAGAAGTTAAACAGTCCTCAAAGCCAATAGACTTGCTAAATAGTCTTATAATTGATTGATTTAACAAGTCATTTGGCTTCAATCATTGGTCGTCGAAGCTAAATGGAATTAAAATTGTACTTGTAGTCAGCGTTGCCAATGTGTGTGTAATTACACAAAATGTGTGCAATTTTGCCCTGTGTGTGCATTTTGTGTGTAATGTCAATCTGTGTGCATTTTGTGTGCACTTTGGTCAATTCAAAATTTTTATCATTGATGACTTTTGCGAAGTTCCTTTCATTCAAATATTCATTATTTCCAGTTTTTTTCTGAAAATTGTTTTTCAGAAACTACGAGTATCAACGCCTGATTCCAGGGCGGAGCAATAAAACCTATCTTGTTTCTTTGGTACCTTACTTCTCGTTTTTCAGAAGCCGGTGTCACGATCGTTAGCCCGCATCCCCAAGCAAAGCCGCTTTGTTCAAGCCAAGCAATGTGGATGAATGTTGACCCTCGATGTTGACCAAAACATGAAGTGCAGGGGGGTAAGAAGTCTTTTTTTGTCTTCTCACCACTAATCAGGAAAATGCCATTTTACAAACAGATGAACAACAGAGTGAATGAGAGTGATGGGAAATCTTTTATTGAACGAAGAACAAAAATTGAAAAAAAAAAAAGAGAAGTTAAATCAAAGATTCAACACTCTTTCTGTGACAATGGGCGTTAAGAATGTGACGGTTTTGCTATAATAATAATAATAATAATAATAATAATAATAATAATAATAATAATAATAATAATAATAATAATACAGGTTGGCCCAAAAGTAATTAGGGTACAGTAAGAACAAGTAATAAAGAAACTAAGTCTACCTGATGGATAACAATAAGAAATTATATAAAAAGCAATGAGTTGATCAGTACGGGACTGTATACCTAATTTTGGACCACCCTGTATAATAGTAAATCAAACTCTGAATCTTTGAACAATAGCTGGTCGATGTACGTATAGGTAAAGATCATCAGACATACATATACATACGTAATTATGTATTGTGCAATTTTGTGTGCAGCTTTTTCCAGTTTGTGTGTAAAATTGTGCAATTTGGATGGAAGGTGTGTGTAATTTCGCATACCGTGTCCGGCAACACTGCTTGTAGTAGACAGTAGCAAAGAGGCGGGTGAGTATGGTTACTGCACTTCCCCCGCATCCTTTCTGCGCATATGCTCCTCTACACATTGTCGAAATATCAATCTAGATAAATTTCAACAATTAGTTTTTGAATATTCAAAATATTACGCACTAAAATTCAAAACTAATTTCTTTCATTATTGCACAAATGCGTATTGTAAAAATCAAACTTATCATACTCTGTAACTTTATTTATTTAAAACAAAAATAAGATCGTGAATTTGCAGAAATTCTAGTCCTCCTTCACAGCATGTGAAAAATGAAAATTCATTAAAATTTATACAAGAACGAAATAAAGTTATGCATTGACTTCAAGATACACTAGCAACCTTGTGGGGTGACGGTCACTGCAATATCCCCGTTCGAAAACCGCAACTTAAGAGTCCTCATCACTGCGAAATTAAAATACTGCTAATTTTACAGTAATTATGTGATATCTTCAAATAGATAAAATAGAATCGAAAAGTGGAACAAGATCTCCCTAGACAGTATTATTTTGCGTGAGATACTGTTATCACGACTCAATTATCTGCTTTCGATTTCCCGCCATTTTGAAAATCGGCGTTTATTTTCGCGTTTCTAAATAACATCAAACAAAAAGCTATTAGGTGACTCGTGATAACGTTACCTCATGCAAAATAACATCGTCTAGGGAGATCTTGATCCACTTTCCGATTATCTTTTATCTATTTGAAGTTATCACATAATTATTGCAAAATTAGCGGTATTTTAATTTCGCAGTGATACAGACTCTTAAAGCAATACTCTTCCTCGAGTGACGGATACAGAGTTGCTCCGGATACAGCGGTCAGTGACGGCAACTCCCGTGTCCTCGTATGGAAACGCCAATTTAAAACAATACTTCACAAGCAGTGACGCAACTCAGTGACGTCACTCGGTGACTACGTATGAAAGAATGGTAAAATGTTTATTTCGCAACAGAGGGTGAATATTTCTTTATGGGTAAGTAGCTAAAAAGGAATATAGCTACTATGCTGTCTGTGAGCGTGGTATCGGTTCAGTTCCAAGTGGTGGATTCATGTCTTGCATACAATGCCGAATAGCGGACCAACTGCTACTTTAATCAATAAGTTTTGATCCATGCTAACATTATGTCAGTGCTGAAAGCGATATTAAACACCAGTCAATGAACCAAACGAACATTTGTTTTATGTATACGATGTATAAACTTACCTCCCTTAATTTGATCCTTCACGTATAGAGGTGATAATGATAGAAAGAATTAATCTTAAATATCGGTAATTATCTTGATCATAGCCTCCCTTAGCCTCGGTGCATAAACGTAAGGTGTTTTAAAAAATCAAATTATATTGACTCAATTCATGTGAATTTTAGTTAGTACGTTTCGAAATTGGGGTAGATTAGAACCCACTAGTCTTACCCTCTAGTGGCGTATGCAGAATTTCGTCAATGGAGTTCAAACACTTGTTTTCATTTAGAATCACGATAGATGTGATTTTTGTTTATATTAATATACAGAATATTTATTTTTCCATAAAAGTAAAATGAAATCTTTCAGGTTAGCGTCCCACGATTATGCCCTTTACTCTAAGAGATGTAGGTAATTAAGGCAAGTGAAAGATAATGGAAGAATCGGGGCAACAAGATTGTAGGAGGAAACAGGAGCACCCCGAGAAAACCCACGTACATGATGTTGTCCATCATAAACTTATCTTGCCTTGGATCGAACCAGGGACCTCACGCACTTTACCACTCAACCTCCGTACACCCCTTATTTTTCCATAATATCTTGCTCAAAGGAAGGTTTAAATCCGGACTCCCACTTTTACGCCATTATTATTATTTATTCCTCACAATCATTTCTTTATATTTAATCTATCCTATGTAGCCTATATGATATGAGACGTTTGAGGCCCGGGGCTGCAGTGATAACAAGCAAATTGCATGACTAAAATTAGGCAAATACATAAATCTACATCCTGAATTATTTGTAGACTCATTGGTTCTGAATTACATGTTATGAACATATAGTGCATTTGAATTGGGCTAGCAAATGGAATCTGAAAGAGAGACTTGTATGTACAGGAAAATCGAAACAAATCACTACAAAGAACTCCACAAACTGTTAACTGTCACTACACTCTCCCCGGAAAGTAAAATTTACCGTTCGTATTCTCGTAAAAAATTACAGATGGCATTTAGTATCTCCCCCAACTCGTTTCATGGTTCCAAAACCGAGTACCTTGTTTTTGTCTAAATTGTAATCAAGGTAGAAGTAGAAGAGCCCTGGGGGCTTCTAACTCCCTTCGTTAGCTGTCCCTAGCTCAGCTATATTTTGTAAAGTAAGTAACAAACTGTAAATCTTCTATGTGCAAGATTGGGGGAGATACTAAATATCAGCCAAATTTTTACAATATAATTTACCGCTAAACTCTGAAATGAACTTTAAAGCTGATTTTCATAATTTTCCATTTATAGTTTTATATTGGGTTTGCAGAAGTTAAATTAATTCTTCTCACGATACCATATACCATGCATCAGGGACGGACAAAGAAATATATTTGTGGGGAAATTCAATATAAGAATAAATTGTGCAAAATTTGTAAAATTACTCCTACAATAAGACTAAATTTATCAGAATAGTCGGGATTTCTGGGGAGTCTGACCCTAGGATTCATCCCCCGCGAACCCCCCTGCGTGCAATAAGAGTATCGTATATTGTTCTGAAGAACCTCTATTGGATATTACATGGCCAAACCAAATAAAAGTTGTGCACCACCCGTATTGATAACAACTATTTAAATAAAGTCACCTCTGAGCGTAGCTAAATGTACACCACCCCAATTGTACTGTCAGAGATAACTGTGTTGATTTTCGTCTTATTTACACCACAACTAGGTCTATCTTATATATGTTTTATACATATATAGCAAATATTAATTACAAATAAACAAATCAATATTAAAATGTATGATACCTTCAATACTTCCATCACGGTACACGAGTTTGCTATTAACTTCCGTAATTTTTGATCACTCGCAGCTTCGACACTTTAACACGGCTACTGAACTTTCACCTCGCTAGCGGGCAATACAACTACCACCGTTTATACAGTCCTATAAAATAACAAAACAGCATCTATTCAACAGAACAAACTCTTCCCACTCAAACTGTTTCAACCGTTTTCCTTTGTTTCTTCTTACTTTTTTTTTTTTTTTTTTTTTAAAAAAAGAAATTCTTTTCAGTGGTCCTTGTTGTTTAGTTTCAGTGTCGTTATTTGTTATATTTATTCCAAGCAAATAAACAGGAGCAGTTTGGCAGCGTAAGCCTACTCTACATACGCAAGCGAAAAAACATTGTGCATTCTTTTCACTTCTTTGCGAGCTTTTACATTTCAGCTATGGATTTCTTTGCTAAAAATAAAATACGTTGAAAATTACGCATAATATTATTATTATTATTATTATTATTATTATTATTATTATTATTATTATTATTATTATTATTATTATTATTATTATTATTATTATTATTATTTGCAGAATACCCGTTCTTCGCACGGGGAGAATACATGTCATTTCGGACATAAAGGGCTGAATTTGGATTTAACCGCCATCGGAAGTGTCATTGTTTACCTCAGTGACATCAAAAACTATGGATTCGGCACTAATATCGGTCATTTTTGATCATTTGTATATATATATATATACAGTGGGCGGATCCAGGATATATGATCAAGAGAGGGGCTAAACCATAATTTGCTGTTTTATCCAGTGTAAGCAGAATTGAAACCCATTTTATCCAGTGTAAACCTGAGCGTCAAGGGGGGGCTATAGCCCCTTAGCCCCCCTTGGATCCGCCCTTATGTATATCTATTTTATATATACATATCTATCTATATATCTTCCCCTCCACTAAGTTGCATCGTCAAAATGAAATGATAAAAGCCATCCCAGATGTGAATTTGATTTGAGACAATTTTGGAGGGGAGGGGAAGAAATTTTATTAATAACATTTTTTTTATTTAACTTTTCCTGTATTTATATTTAGGGTGGCCTTGTGAATTTTGTTTACCTTTTTTTATTTTTCAACGTAGAAGCTTGCCTAGGGATTTTGGAGTATGCTCTTAGATATTTAAATTGTGAAGAGTGCTTCGCTGATATTTAGCACTTTGATTATACTTCTTGTTTATTTAGTTTTCTAATAACCCCATTTACATAATGTTGTAGCTTGATGTAAAAGTATTCCGTCACATATTTTTATATTTATATGGTAATGTTTTAGTTTAATATGTATGACGTTGACAAATTGGTGTACTTCAACAAAATAAAGCCCTATATTTTAAAACGAAGCATGAAAAAATAATGCATAAAATTAAAATTATTCTGTTAATAATATGTGTTGTACCTATAGATGAAATTTCGCGTTCACCATCTGGAAAATAAATATTTCATATTTAGAGTGCGTAAGTTACATGGTTATTGTTAGCAGGTAACACTAATAAGTCCCTATTCCCTGTCACGTAATAAGTCCCTATTCATATTTCGAAAAGTAATAATAAGAAAATGACGTTTTTATCTACATTAACAGTACATATTTCATAATGTATAGATGTTTTCTTGTGTAGTAAAAGAATCCCTGATACTACACTTTACTTTCTCCTACAAATGTGCTCTGTTAGAAGGGTAATGTGTGGTCAGTTCTTCAGTTTTCCAATTGGCTCACGATACTGAATTAATACCGAAAACTATCATCACTAGTAATAGAATTCGACAGCATTCACGCTAAGAACATATTTGTGTAACAAAATAGTTTATTTCTAAATTTCCTTCGTATGTGGTAAAAGTAAAATGATTATTATTTAGCATAAACATTCTATACTACTATTCACAGTTTCAAATACATACAAATAAAATAAATACATACATACAATGGCGGATCCAAGGGGGGTTACAGGGCTATAGCCCCCCTTGACGGTCAGGTATACACTGGATAAAATGGGCTTCATTCCTGCTTTACACTGGATGAAGCGGCAAACTATGGTTTAGCCCCTTCCTTGATCATATCCTGGATTCGCCACTGCATACATACATATATAATTATTCCAAAATTCTATCTCTGCTGGTTTACCTGTTTCCGTGAGATTACAAAAGTCAAAGAGCGCTGTGTTTTGAATGTGAAAATCCCACTGATGTCGACAGCGCGGCCTGTCTCCGGTCAGGGAAACAAATCGGCAAGGAGGAACAGATGAGGTGACTACACATTTTAATTAAGTTATTACTGTCAAAGCTGCAGTGATATTCCCTGCTCATTACAATCTTTTTTGCCACGGATTTATTATTATTATTATTATTATTATTATTATTATTATTATTATTATTATTATTATTGTATTTCACACAGGAAATTTGAAAATAAAATGAAATCTGTAAGTTTTACGTCCCACAGTTATGCCTGGTAGGCTAAAGGAGACGATGATGATAAGTAATCAATGAAATGGTGGAATGAAGAAAGTGGGGGAAACGGGAGAACTTCGAGGAAACTCACGCAGACGGTGTTTGTCCACCACAAAGTTCACTCTGCGCGAGCCATGTACCAGAAGTGAACGCTGTACTACTGACCCACCGCGGCACCCATGCAGGAAACTTATCCAGTACCACAATCGTCTGCTAATTTATATTTGTATGACCAATCATCAGGTATAAGACTGAAATACGTAAGATGCGGGGCACCTTGCTAGGTTTGAAAGTAACCACAAAAACTCTGAATGAAACTGGACGAATATACTAAAAGAAATAGGTTCAACGAAGAAGATAAAGAGCGCCCACTCCTTCTCAGTGCCATAAATCTGTCCTCGAAAAAGACGAGAGGGCTGGAAAATTTCATTCTACAGATGTGCTATGGACAGAGTTTAAAAACCTGTTTTAAATGGCTAGTCCAAATTTCCCGCACGCTGCTAAAGGCCAATCTACACCATAAAAGATCTTGTACAAGATCTTGTAGCTGTCATAAAAAAAATCTTGAAACCCTACCATATTTCCCCGTGTACACATAGTCTTGATAGGGTCATAAAACATTTTTTCCATCTTGCAAGAAGTTCAACAGTGTCCAACTTTTTGGGCCGTCTTGCTTGCTACCTGCTATCGCCCTCCCGCTGACATAAAAGAAAATCCAGTTGCGCCGCTTCCGAAACAACGGTTTCTTTTGGGCTGGAGGGGGAAGAGCCAAAATACACATTTTTACGACTGCCAGGGAAAACAAGTGTCTCTTCTTTTGCTAACAGCTCGGTTCCATGAATGTAGGCATCGAAATAATTTAGCTTCCTCACAGATATGAAAATAGCATACTGAATTCAGGATGGTACTGCAAGCTAAATTCGGTAATCATAGCAGCTTTAATCGAAGTTATTATCTTTCACAATTACTATTTTTCATAATAATAATAATAATGTTTTTTCCGATAAACTGATTGTCACCAAATAATATTATATATATATATATATATATATATATATATATATATATGATGGATTAAATGGAAATTTGAACCGATGTACATAGTTTTCAGGGTTGTACTTGAGCAGAAATCTTTAGGTTTTGCAATTATTCTAATTATGCCTATATTTTGATTGTAGATAGAAGCTGCGGTGGCTCAGTGGTAGAGCGTTCACCTCCGTTGCTTGGGGTATCTGGTTCGATCCCAGCTCGCGCCGTGTGGACTTTGTGGTGGACAAACACCATGCTCCTGGGTTTTCTCGGGGTTCTCCCGTTTCCTCCCACTTTTTCATTCCACCATTTCATTCATATCTCATCACCGTCTCCTTTAGCCTAACCGGCATAATTGTGGGACGTAAAACTTAAAGATTTCATTTCATTTTTTCGCAATAATTCTGTAAGAAGAATAACTCTTTCTTTTAGTTTTATCATAAATTTTAGATGTTATTCTACTTGTTCTTCTTGGAAAAATACCTAGATACTATTCTCTTATTAGCAGCGTTATTCACATCTATATCAGTAAAAATGAATGTGATTAAAGAAAAAGAAAAAAAAAGAAAGAAAGCTAACTGCATAGAAATTGAAAATTGACTGACTCAGTTGCAAGTAAACCGTTTGACATTATAGCTGAAACAAAGATAAAACAAACTTACTTCGGTCTAGTATCAAGTCATTTCAATTGTATTGTTTTCCAGAAGTTCACCTCCAACATGCTAAAGCTCGCAGTCAGGGGCGGCTTTAGGATTTTAATTTTGGGTAGGTCCGCTCCTCGCGTATGGATACATATGCACATTCGATTGATTAATGACAATAGGAAATTACCTGTACAGTAGTTGTTGATGCTGTTTATTAAATAATTATTTACCATTAATAGAAAAAGTGAAAATATATTTACTTTTTATTATCTTTTAGTGTTTATATATTTTCAGTTTTATATATTTTTGGGTAGCTCCGTGTCTACCCGCTAAAACCGCCACTGCTCGCAGTACGTAAAAGGTTCCACAGTTCACAGCCTCAAGACATGTTTGGCCATATATTAAGCAAACAATGCAAAAGGATGCGTAAGACGGCCCTGATCCCCCATTATCTGACCCTATGATTTGATTGAAACTACAAAAAAACATACAAGTATTTTGATATTGATATTGATATTTTGTATTGCTGCTATTTACATTGACAATATAAATATGAAAATCAAAGTATATATGATACTATTGCATATAGTATAGAATTATGTGTACACTGAGAAAAATCCGTTATTCGGACAGCGGTATGTTGTACAAATATATGGAATCCTTACGATTAGTACGGAAATCTGTACGGAGCATACGTTATCCATATACTACATAGTTACTGCCTTTTTCTCATTTAGACATTATATCATGTCGCTGCAGGGTGTCTGATATCTAACAAACTTCCGTATATTACACATGTATACGTATATTATATACGTCAGCTATATATTTCATACATCCATCTGTATGTGAGATTCTGACCGCCTATGGACAGTTGTTTCTTTCATCATGAGTGACGTCATTGAACAAAGAACAACTGTCGTTTTCTTGCGAGTCGGTTTATGCATATCGTATCATGGCATGGGAGGTCGTAACACCCCTCATTCTATATCTTCTACTTCGTGCTGTTAATACTTTACTACGCAACACGCTCTTATTAGTTTATTATAAGCTTCATATATTTACTAACTACCGAACGATATTTGTAGCCTCGGGCATTAAATTGGTGAATAATAATAATAATAATAATAATAATAATAATAATAATAATAATAATAATAATAATAATAATAAGATGATGATGATGAGTCATTTACTGAACGAGGTTTGTTTACAACTAAAAAGAACAAAGGAAGGAAACAAAAGCCTGAGTAAGTACAACAGTTATTATAACATCAATTAAATATTCCTTTAATTACCGATTACTTTAGTATAACTCGCTTTAAGTTTAATATATTAGTAACATGTTAACGTGACTTATGGTTGATGATGAGATAGGTGATAATGGTTGAATAAAGTTGGATGCAACAGGAGAATCCCAAGCACACAGTGTTTGTCCACCAAAAGCTCACTTGACAGTGGCTGAAATTGACCTATGGACCAAACGCATAAGAGTTGAGCGCTCTATTCGGTCCAAGTGCTTTTCGTGAAACACTGTGAAGGGAGGGAATCAATTTTGTGAAGATAGGCGAATAGCACAGAGAGTTGAGGCACCAAATGTGATGGAGGGGGAGTTACTATCAGTCAACTTCACTTAATTTTACTATGCATGCAGATTCACTAGCTTATCTGACCTACTTTTAAGCGCGTAACGTTCCAGTTTTGGATGTTCGAAATCTGAAAATATCGTGTTGATAGGTTTTGGCCATAAATACTTTCAATATAGAAAAGTAATTCACGTGAAATATATTTACGACGTTAGAAGGTCCGTGGCATTATTTACATCTCATATTTTATAAAAGGTATAAATAATACAATGTATATATATACTGTATGCTGTAGACTTATAACATGAATAAAGGTTTGCAATTTTATTAATAGAGGCAGCGATGGCTCAGTGGTAGAACATTTACCTCTGGTGCATGGTGTTCTTGGTTCGATCCCAACTCGCGCCACGTGAGCTTTCTGGAGGACAAATATCGTGTGCATGTTTTTTCTCGGGATTCTCTCGTTTCCTCACACTTTCTTCATTTCACCATTTCATTCATTTCTCTTCATCACTGCCTCTTTTAGCCTAGCCAGCATAACCGTGGGACGTAAAACTTAGAGATTTCATTTCATTTCATTTTTGGAGTAGTGACTTCGACTTTATTCAGCGGAAAGTCGAAGTTTGGTTTGGAAAAAATCATCGAAATTAATTTTATTTCTTCGGAAAATTCGATTACGCCGTTTTGGTGTTTTAAGTTCTTCTAATGTCCTTTTAACACGCAACCACCTAGTTATGTTACTGCATGTAAAGTATTGCTTAAATTGGAGCTTTTGTACAGGGCAACTGTAGTTGCTTCCTCTAAAACTGTAGTTGCTTCCTCTATTATTAAATAATGAGTTACATAGCCCTATTTTAGATATCGTATTTGAGACAAGAGATTAAATTTCCAGTAATTTTTTCACAGAAATATTATCATATAGGAAATTTTGTCACGGTTATTTTTCACCTTTGTTGAACTAAATAGAGGCAAAGCATAAGCGTCTTTAAATATAGCCTTATGGAGCTATTGAGAAGTGAAACATGGATGGTGGACGGCATTTTTTCAATGGTTCCTTAAAAAAAATCACGTATATGTTATTTTTGGTAAGACTTCCTTTACTAGGTGTAGGCCTACGCCTTAATGCACTGCAACACACAAAATTCATATGAAGAACTGTTTCGTGTGGTGGTGCATCAGTGCAATGAATTTAGTGAATATCCAGACCCTGAAACTGTGGTTATGGATTTCAAGATAGAGGAAATGCGGCTGTAAAAGCAACTTTTGGAAATTCAAGTCGTATACACCGTTGGGTTTTTCATCTGACTCAGTCAACATGAAGGAAGGTCCAAGAGCTTGGACTCACAGAACGGTACAAGAGCAATGAAAATATTCGTCTATTTTGCGAGAAAACGAATGGATTGGCATTTCTTCTCATAGCAGATGTGCATCAATTAATACAAGAGAATTCAGAGGAAGAGCTGGAACTTCTGGACTATTTTGATAGTACTACGTGTCCGGCGCGTATTGCCGTGTTAAAGCTTGGTCTGGGAATATTCGCTTACGTAATGTGCCACTTCTATATTCCCCAGACACTTGGAATGTTCACCAAGCCACCCTGAACAGCAACTAGGACAAATAATATTTGTGAATCGTGGAACTAGAAGTTTCATCATTTGGTAGGAATGTCCCACCCAACTATTTGGAAGTTTATTCATGGAATTCAACAAGTTGAAGAAACGGTTTCAACTGCGCTTCATCAAGATGCTGTGGGTCAACCACCATAAGAGAAAATTGGAAGAGTGTTTCAGATTTTGCAGAAACGACTCCATTCTTTGTGCATAACGTATAACACTGGAACTAAATGTTTGAAAAATTTTTGCTTGTTGTTTCTTATAATGATATGAATAATAGAAAGTGGACATGTAAAACACTTATTGCATTATAAATAGTTATATTTTGTTTGCTATTTTCTGTTCTGAACTTTTGATATTGGCAAAACCTACTATTTGTAAATAGTGATATGTAAATCTATTAGCGGCCCATTTTTCCTGTGCTTTTAACATTTGCTGAACCTGACATTATGGTTTTCATTGCTGTTTGTTCTTGCGTCGAGTATCCGGGACTTCGATTTTCCAGAGTCGAATACCAACTGAATTGTTTTCCAAGTTTGATTAACCCTGGAAGTCCAAGCTTTTTTTTTTTTTTTGGTCTCAAGTAGGTCCAACAAGGGAGGCTCCTCGAACCCACAGAATAAAAGTGAGATTTTTTATAGTTTGGTTGAAAAAGAAAAAAAACTTTCTATGGTACTGATACTGCATAGTGTATTTGGAAATAGAGTGTAAACCCAAGTCAAGTCAAGTCTTGAGTGGGAACCTTTCATCCTTCGTGGGGATGATATATCATTATCTTATTAACTTAGAGTATTCTAGATTTCATCAAAATAAAAGAATTCTTATTATCGGACTTCCGAAGAGAAAATAAAAATGTAATAAATGTATGACCGTGTTTATTTCAACTTGAGTTCCCAGTCACGACCCCCTTTTTCAGTTTTTATTTTTAAAAGGAGAAAGAAGGAGAGAAAGGAAAAGAAGAAGAAGAAGAAAAGGAAAATGGAAGAAGGTAAAAGAGGGAGAGTAAGAAGATGGAGGAAAGAGAAAATATGTTATTGGTTAATTTAGGGGATATGGTAAAAGGAGTTGAAAAGTTGTCGAATTGAAATTGATTTCAATGATTATTCGGTAATGATTTGGTGTTCGATGGTCGAGATAGCCACATGTCGACTCACACACACCGGACCTAGCACCAGGATGACCACATTTTCGGGGATCACCCCAGGCTAGCGCCGAAAATAAATGAGAAAGTTTATATTATCATTTCAAAACTGTTCGATGTTAATTCAACACTTGAGGTTTAAATTCTGAGATCGATTGTACTGTTAAACTGGTCGCAGGAAAAAAAAAATATTTAATTGGTCTCTGGAGATTCGATATTCCAAAATATTAATAAACAATGGTTAGTTCCGGCTTCTTTTGTTCTCTTCGCTCCTCTCATAGAGCCATTTCAGATAGAATCAGCGGTTTTCATTAGTATTTATTAGTAGTAAACTGCAGCCACTGATTACCATTAATGAGCAAGTCTACATATAGGTAAACACAAATATTTCAATTCAAACTAAATCTAATGTCCAGCCACACACACACTCATACAGGACAGCGTATAGGATTTGTATATTTAAATTAAACTAACCTAACTACAATTTACAAAACAGTTTATTACATCTATTTAAAAAAATATTAGTTTAGCAGAATACAGATAAGTTACAATTGCATAAGTTAAAAAAAAATGTTTGTCATCAATAGTCACATAGATACGACAGTATGGAATTACTACATTATATGTATAGATATTAACGAATTTAAATACATTGAGAGTAAAAGAAGAATGAATAAAAAAAAACATAATGATACTTCAAGTATTGACAATAGGATGTCAACATACTTAAATTTTCGTGAAATAAATGAAAAAATAAAAAAAATCTTTCGTTGACCATTCTACAACGTGTAATTTAAAAAAAATGTTTTAGAGAAAATCTTCGATGAGTTTTGGTTCTTTTTAAGCCAAATTATTCAACTTTTGAGTCCTGTCTCATATTACTAACATCAATTTATTTAGCGAGACTCACTTGCACTAGTCAAAGTGTCCATATATTTTTTTTTTATTTTCCGTGGTCTCTACCTAAACATATATATATATATTCACGTCGAAGACATGTCATATTCGTTCTAGGGTACATCACTCGATGCACATCAAATAAACTTTCAGTCCATATTTTTATTTCAATTACATAAACATTAATTCCATTTAAATTTCTAGGTTCGACTTCTCATCCCCAACCATAGGGAGAAATATCTTTCATTATAAGTTATTCTGATATAATAGGTCCTTGGACCACTCCTTGGTCCCCTATACTAATTGAGAAATATTACGCAATTTAGGTCAATTTCAGGAGCACAAAACACATCTTAATTTCCAATCCATGGAGATTTAATCACTGCACTGGTGAAATTAAATAGTTGCACTTTTGAAACGTATCGGGAGGATTTGGGACACACTGTTTCCGAATTTCGGGTTTGTAAATTCACAGAGGGGGAAAAAAATAAATAATATTCGTCCAAGTTTTTTTTTTTTTTTTTTTTTTAATCTTGGTGTACTGATCACAGGCGAAAAATGCGGAATTGTTTTTCGCTGAAAACGCACTTTATTTTACGTCACATACTGGAGTTATCCAATGTCTTAAAACAACTATAGACTATTTCTATATTCTATGTATATTACTACAATACGGTATCATCCCTGTGATGAACGCATAAGATATCAGGATTACATTGTTGCCTGCTTCTTTATATTTATACAATCTTCCAAATTACGTTTATAATACTGATCTTTCTGTAACGTAAAACGTGCCCATGGAAGCTAATTAGTCGTCTATTAGGTTTTGTTTTATGTATATGAAGGATATATATTAATCATCCGATTTGCAGCCACCCCTAAAGCATTTCTGGATTATGTTATTATTATTATTATTGAGTTGAGTTGATTTTGAGTTTAATGTACCTTTCAGCAGCGAGGCTATATGAGACGGGACCTACTGATTAACGAAAGGCGGAAATTTTGGCACCAGTAGTTTTGACACGGTAGTTTTGGCACCGGTAATTTTGGCACCAAGAAACGAAGCAAACGGAAATTTTGGCACCATTTATAATTGAAGTACAGAAAATGTGGGAAAATACTCTGAATGTAATAGATATTTAAATTTGCATGTTATGAACTAGAATTGTTCCAACACGACGAATCAAACCAATGACGAATGTACAATCAGCGACAAAATTTCTTTCTCTTCTGTAAAATTTATTTTGCTTGTAACTTTGGAATTGATGGATTGATTTGAGTAGTTTTCTGAAATTTGCCGAAAACTATATCTGCTTTAAGTTGCTGAATATTGAACTCAAATCTGTCCGTCCATTCTGACAGTACAGACACCGGTAAAGATACTATTGGCAGTTTCATTATATATTCAAAGCAAGTTAAAATTCCCCTCTAATGGGTTTGTATTTTACTTTCAAGTGCAAACAGTAAAAGCTAATTGGAACCGAATTGAAAGCTAACGAATAACCTATCTCCTTTTGCTTTCCTGGTGGGAATTGACCCCTTTTCATTTTCTGTTGCGAATTATCCGTGACCCGGTTATATATATATATATATATATATATATATATATATATATATATATATATATATATATATATATATATATATATATTGCCCCGGTCAATGAAGGGAAAATGTCAACAAATTTGTAGCAAGATGAATTATCTACCAATCGTTAGCACACATGTAAAGGTATAATTTCTCAAAATTCTCCTAAATTCTCCCCGATGCTTATCCCGCTATTCCCCTAAACTCCCCTGTGAAGCGTTTATGGCATCACTCATATCTTCGTTACTATATACCCTAGCGCGTTCACTCTTTTTTTTCCCCTAAGATTACGTAGTACAAATACGATTCAGTACAATTTATAGCTGGAAGTAACTGGTTAGGGGATATTTGTAAAAATCGAGACCCTCTCCCTCTGGAAGCGTTTACGGTATCACTCATATCTTCGTTATCGTACAGTCTGGCTTGTTTGTTCGTTTTTCATTTTATTTCTAAGACTACTTCTACAAAGAAGGTTCACTAAGATTTTTAACAGGGAGTAACGGTTTGGGAGATATTTGTAAGATGAATCGTGAAAACATCTGCTCGCATCGTGAAACACGGGCCAACAGAGCTGGCATGGCGTAACAACTGACTCGTTATCCCATCCCCCTTCTCTGATATTACACTTGTCTCACTTTTAGATATGATTTAATTAATGGATAGAATAGAAACGTTCGTAATATAATATCATCTTTTGATGTTAAAATATACGTTCAAAAATAATCAAACACAAGCAGGTTTCTAATCCTGAGAGAAATCCATATTCCATGAGGAGTAAAATATATAAATTAGTCCCTAACGGAGCGCTTGTTTAAAGGCTTTAGGAAAAAAATATATATAAAACTTCTTTCAAAAGGAAGATTCTGGGTGCGTTCGCCACTCCTCAGTGCCGCCTCTAGAAGGGTGGAGATAAATACGAATTATGAAGCACTGCAGTCCACACTTTTAGTTAGCGAACCAAATATCGAAAAATGTTTCAAGTTTATTTTTCAAACCTGCCCGCCCTCTCAAAAATTCCTGGATCCGCCTCCCGTATCGGCTGTTGCCAATCAATTGCTAATAGTCATAGCGTACCTTTTGAAATGATTTCAAACGTTCTTTGCATAAAGTCCGTTCGCACATGCACCCTTTTACTGTGCGCCCTGGAGCAACTGTTCCACTCGCTCCATTGTAGTTACACCACTGGCCCAGGTCATACTAATATACTAAAAAATGTGATATTTGGAAGAAAAATCATTTTAATATGATAGCAAGGAATCAGAAAGGATTTTAAATTAAAATACGAACTCAAATGGGGAAGCGGTAATAAGTGTTCAAATGTTTTACCGAGAGTATTTTAGAAATCCCTTAAGTAAGGGACGTGAAATTCGGCATATCAACTCCTTGTTATAAATAACTGAACACATGCTGCAGCGTTGTCAAAAATTTCGATGTTGAAGAGGGAATGAAGGCCAATTTCTTTAATATTTCAAATTTTGCGATTCTTTGTTTAGAAAAAGGTCAAATGTAAGGATTTTTTTTTTAAATTGGAGGTGTGTAATTCTGTATTTGAACTCTTAATTAAAAATAGTGAATATCTGAAAGCCACATAAATGTGAAGAAAAATACAATATATAGATAGACTTCATTCAGGTGATTCAGGTAAACCCATTTGTCATCCAGGCAGAACCCTGTAATGAGAAGGTTCACTATTTGTCCACTAGAGCGCAGTGCTGCATGGGTGGAAATGTCTTTCTTGCTTTCAAGAAGTTGATATGTGTAGACAGTAAATAGAAAGATTGGGTTTCAAGATTTTTTTATGACAGCTACAAGATCTTGTACAAGATCTTTTATGGTGTAGATTGGCCTTAACACAAACAGGGAGAAACATAGATCGCACTGTTGCAAATTTTAACATGAGAAAAGGGTGGCAAGGAATAACTTAATCGGTGTCTTTTAGTAAAGTTATAAGCTCATACAATGAATTCTTTATTATCGACCTGACTGCATGCAATTTTTTGTAAGGATTTGTTCATTACTTGCTGAGAAAAACACGAAAAAAGTTCCAATGTTATTAGATAGGGGAAAACTCGACTCAGCGAAGAGGTACCAACCGCCTTAAAGTTGTTAAGTTTGAAAAGCCAAGTGCCCTAAATACTCGTCTCTTTGAGGCTTTGTGTGGCAACCTGAGTGCTGAACATTTTCCATACCGAAGTTCGTTGTTTGAAAAGTAATATGTTAAGCAGGCTGTATAAATTTAAGTCAGATGTGAACATATTTCTCCGAAGTGTAGGAAAAGATGAACTTCATACTTCTTTTACTGATCCTTTCTCTTTTATATCGTGCCGATGTTTTTAAATATTAAATAATCTCAATCTCAAACTCCAAGTTAGAAGCATGAGTATACTAACTTGTTATGATGCAATAAAAGCTTTCATGGAAAAGATCCTACAATGGAAGCGCCATCTGAATGCTTCTACGCCCAACTTCTCATCTTTCCCTCCATTAAATGAACTTATTAACCATAAAGAGTGATTTAACTGTGTGGAGAGACAATATCAACTCACACCTAGACTGAGTCTATGATGAATTCAAGCGATATTTTCCCTGATTTATGTGACGAACACTGGCAGTTCATACTAACAAGAAAATCTTTCACCATTGATGTGGATTTACTTACACATGAAATTCAGGAGGAAACAATTGAACTAAAGTGCAATTCAGGTGCTAGAGAAGTGTTTCAGTTAACATCTTTGAAAGAATTTTGGGTTTGTCTTCTGTCTGGTTATGCAAGAGTAGTAAAAGAAGCCTTAAAAGTTCTTGCTTAGTTCTCGCCAACTCACATCTGTTAATCAGAATTTCTGTCGTTAACCACAATCAAATCAAAGTATTGCAACCATTTGAAACTGAAAATTGATCTCAAGGTGTGTTTTGTCGAATTTATCACCGAAGATCAAGAAACTTGTGAAGGAAAAGCAATACCAACCATCACACTAATCTTTTTCTTCTTTTCCTTTACTTGATAAGTTTTTGAATTCCGTCTTATACACTGAAATAATATTTTGTACTCATTTCTGATAAATTTGAAAGTAATAATAATAATAATAATAATAATAATAATAATAATAATAATAATAATAATAATAATAATAATAATAATATGCATAATTATTTAGTTTCTAATAAAAAAGAAATTCTAAATAGGAATAGGAAAGCCAAATGTGAAACATGTAGCAGTTTGAAGTTTGGTAAAGCTAAAGTGTAACTTAAATGCTTATTACAAGTTGTTTTATTCATAATTTCACAAGTTATTTCTGTCATAGCTTGTGCCTCTCTTGCTCGATCTTTACACTCTCCCAGGGAGGGGAGGGGGCACCTTCACGCAGGGCCGTACTGCTCCTCTCCCCCGACAATAAAAGAGAGTCCGTGAGTGTTACTTGAATCAAGTATGCTGAAAAGTCTTAAAATGCAGATTTAAAACCTTTTAAGGCAATAATTTCTCCTCTGATACTGACTGATCTCGCGTAATGCCCAATCCCCATTCTTGTCCTCTAACTGTACAATCATCTACCCAAGCTCCATTACCTCACACCTCCCCGTAAAATAACAATGGTGCATCTGTGTCATGAACCTCTTATAGGCGCCACTGGTGCATATCCAAACATATATATGAAGCATCAGAAGTAATTAACAATTTATACAAATGCAACACTTCTCCATTGTCCTGTATCAAGAATAGATTTCTGGGTTTGTAAAGATGATAGACCGAATGATATTCTGTCATCCCCAAAAGCAACACAGCCTAAAAGTATGCACCTAGTATGAACCCTTGCAGAGGATATGTCTCTCCTCCTACTTTCACACAACTTTCACATAAGCGAGGTGAAATTGCACACAAACCTTACAAAAGATACCTCCATTAAACTGCTGTCTACAGAGTATCAAAATGTTAAAATAACTAATTACCCTAAAACAAAATTTTATATCAGTGACATTAAAATGTATGTTTTTTCAGTTATTTTTTAAATATGTTTATTTCTATATAATTTACTTTACAGCAGCTGTTTGTACACATCTATGATCTAATCCACTTTTTAAAGATCTATTTACTATAGTAATAATTGACTTACATAATACATTCACATAATAACGTTGATGAAATACATTAAACATTACTTTTTTAATCATTTTTATCACTGTCATAATCTTAATGTTACCATATCAAAGCATGTTAAATTGTGCAAATCTCTGTGCAATATACATCGAATGCCTATCTAGTCTCATTAATAATATATTAATATATAGTTCTCTTGTGTTTACATGTTTTCCTGATAACATGTGAGCTGTGTGGCTATAAATCCACAATATAAATCTTCTTTCGGCTGGGGGATAGAATCACATGTGAGGAACAAATATTTGGTCTAGGAATTAATTCGTGCGGGTGGACAAGAGATGGCGCAACGAACGGAGCGTCCCACAGTTCCGTGTATCCACACATGTGTTGCAAACCCCTGTCATCGCGTATCGTTCGTAGTATAGGACAGTGGATTAAAGCGTCAACAACACCAGTTTGTAGTTAAGTGAACATGGCGCCATTTGTGTCTGATAAAGTGTTTTTGCGGGGTGTCCTGCTGCATTACTTTAACATGCAGAAAAGTGCGACTGAAAGTCATCGTATATTGGTGGAAGTGTATGGTGACCATGCTCTAGCTGAGCGAACGTGTCAGAAGTGGTTTGCACGGTTTAGAAGTGGTGATTTCGGCTTGGCAGACCAAGAGCGAGCTGGACAGCCAAAAAAATTTCAAGACGAAGAATTGACAGCATTGCTCGAGCAGGATTCGTGTCAAACGCAGGAACAACTTGCAGCAGCATTAGGCGTTGATCAAACAACAGTCTCCAAACGCTTGAAAGCCATGGGAATGATTCAAAAGATGTCACATTGGGTTCCACATGAATTGAAAGACAGAGACGAGACAGAGGCAAAGACGAAAATCCATTTGCGAATTGCTGCTTCAACGACAGAGCAGAAAGGGGTTTCTGCATCGAATTATTACGGGTGATGAGAAGTGGATCCATTACGAGAACCCTAAACGAAAAAAGGCCTGGGTGAAACCAGGTGAACCAGGTCCATCACAACCAAAACGAGATATTCACTGTGCAAAGGTTATGCTGTACATATGGTGGGATATGAAAGGTGTGGTGTACTATGAGCTGCTGCAACCGGGTGAAACTATGAATGGAGAACGTTATCGACGACAATTAATGCGTTTGAAGCAAGCTCTGGCCAGAACACGACCAGAATGGGAGAACAGACATGATAAACTTATTGTTCAACATGATAACGCTTGCCCACATGTCGCAAAACCGGTCAAAACCTATTTAGAAAATGTCGGATGGGAAGTTTTACCCCACCCGCCGTATTCACCAGACGTTGCTCCTTCGGACTACTACTTGTTCGATTGCATGAACAACGATTTGATTGGACAGCGGTTTACTTCTTCAGAAGATATCGAAACATGGGTCTCTGACTGGATCGCTTCCAAGGATGAGGACTTCTTTCGCCACGGAATCCGTACATTGCCTGACAGATGGGCGAAAGTGGTGGCTAGCGATGGACAATATTTTTCTTAAGGTATTTATGTATTTTGTGTTTGTACTACAGCTTCAATGTGTGCGTACCAACCGCACGAATTAATTCCTAGACCAAATAGTAGTGCATAAAATTCACTCGTGGTTGGTTTTGTATAATTGTATGATTCTTTTACACTCTGTTAATTTATGACATCATAGTAATCGCATTTTAAAATTTGATGTTTAATGTTCGCCGGAATGTTGCAATGTTCCCAGATCATCTTTATCAGAAACAAAACAGTCTTCTGTATCCACTATTCTTCTTTCTTGCAAGATAAGAAACTACATCATCGGAATTAACACGGTAAAGGAGGTCAGTTTCAATAAACATAAGTGCCATGGCCTCTTACCACTCTTGTCATATTGAAGAGCTGACTCTTGTTTTAATGAACTTAAGCTTACTGAAAAAGAATTCACAAGGTGCTTGTGTTCATGACAATGTTAACAGGTATTCACAAACAAAAATAGATTTGTTTAAGCAGAGCAGTGAAGATTGTAATTAAACAAAATATGATAACACCACATCAAGCACTTTTTGTAAATATTACTTACGGAGCACTTCTAAAATGGAAGGTCACTGAAATAATTCATAGAACTGGGACATTGGTCAGAAGAATTGGCATCACTTTCCGAGATGCAGATTTATTTATCTTCAGTTAATTCCATGTCTTCTGAGGTATACATAAGATGGACTTCATAATCAGCCGACTACCTAACCAATTCATTTGTAAATTCTTCGCTGAGACATTTTTCTAAGTCATTGAAGTTGGCAGCAAATGACTTCAATTCCTTTCTCTAATCTCCTTCCTCAACTCCTGCTAACATTGCCACATTATGAAGTGCTCCATCTGGTATTCTATCACGCACAATTTCATGAAACCTTGTAGGATCTAGGCAATTGGTATCACGAATTAGAGCTTCATTTTCCCTGAATATATTGATTATGCTTTGGGTGATCTGGTCGATAACACCTCGAAATATGTCTACACGATATTCAACTTCTAGATTTTCTGGACCTCCATCTTGTTGCTTTACTCCAGGCAAACGCTTCTTGTCTTACCCTCTTCTCTTGGAACTTGCATGCAACCCTCACATCACTCAGTGTCTCACTTTCTTCCCCGATATTATCAATACAAGCATTTATCTCTTCAATGAACACAGATGTTTCATGTAGAATGTTTTGGAAAGATAAATTCTGCAATTCTTTACTAGCATTTTTAACCATGTGCCATGCTGTTACGTAATCCAGGTCACGGGTCTGCAGATAACGAGATGCTTTACACAAGACTGAGTCAAACTAGGACCATGCTTTTAAGAGAGAATTTGCTGACGATGTGGTTGTGGAATCTAACTTTGATGAATTTTGTAGAGTCCAAATCACCCTGTGAAGAACAAGGAAGCATCCAGATGATGGGTCATCATAGCTGCCAAATACTCACTTCATTGCAACCTCTGCTGACTACCATCATGTGTCTCCAATTTTCTGCAGGTGTCGTAACTTTGCTGAACATTTGCTATCCACTTTCAAGGCTCCTTTTCACACATGTATCCTTTTATACGAATCCGAGAGGAATACAGCCGTAGTGTGTAGTGATTCAAACAACTTCTTTACCTGCAGTATTTTCATGGAAGTATCAGTCACACAAAGGTTTAGAACATGGGCATAACACCAGGCATACACAAAATTATCGTTGTGCTCCTGAAGTATTCTGTATTCTTCATTCATATTTGCTGCATCATCAAAGGATTGTCCGATGATGTTGTTGAAGTTAACATCATAGTTTTAAAAACACTTAGCAGCAGTTTTTTCCAATCCTTCACCAGTGCAGTCGGACGGTGGTACCAGTACCAGCAATCTCTCTCATTGTTTCATCTTTGACATACCGTAAAACAACACTAACTTGTTCATAAGTGCTGATATCTTGTGTGCTATCCATTTGCACAGAAAATTTCTGCTTGCCAAGCTCATCAACAATCTGTCTTCTTATTATTCTAAAGGACCCACAAAATTCTAATTCTGTAAGTTCGCACAACTCAAAGCAAATGTAGATTATTTTGTACTTATTTCGCACAAACTAAGACTATGGATCCACAAAGGACTTATTTCACACTAAAGCACACAGTCCTTAGGAAAATCCATATGTAGATAGGTCATTTTAAAGTAAGGTATAAATGAATGAATTTTATTTAATTCGTTTAAGTATTTTTGGCTGAACGGAAAGAAAGCTCACTTAAATTTGCATCTGTACAAGTGCCCTTTTGATGCCCTTAACACGCGTTTTAAAATATATCGTTTTTTAAAAAAAACTACCTGCAACATAGCGATTGCTACTGTGATTTTTCTCTGAAGATATAAATATTTTCCTGTTGAGTTTTTTCATTTTTTTTACTCCAGGACTCCGTGACCAAGAGGCCCCAAAAACTAAAATTACTGAAAACATTTTCACCAGAATAGTTTACAAAACATGACATGAGTCACTTCTATATAATACATGGACGCTTTTGAACATGTCATGAAAGTCTTTCATCGGCCCCTTGTATTTTCCCGCTCCAGGGTCTCCAATATTCTTAATGTGGCCCTGTATATTTTCTATACGGAAAACAACGGCGCTGTAAAATCATATTATTTAAATAATTAATATTTTCTTACCAGAATATGTACTTTATTAAAATTAATAATTCGCAGCAGTTTCCATAACTTAACGCTATCTTCCTCAGACGTTAATTGGCAAGGGTTACATCATAATATTCAAGTGTTGCTTTTTTATAATTTTAAATTTGTAGTATGTACTGTAACAACAAGACATTGTTATAATTTATCGTTTCATTTTAAAATGTTTATAATTTATAAATGGTTATATAATTATTATTATTGTCATTTTTCTCTTTCTTTCCTTCTTATTTCCAAATATCACTTAAATTTGACGTTTCCTCTCCATTCTATTTTCCATAATGTATTTTTTTCTTATCCGTGAATTTTTAATCTTCAATTCTTTTTAACAACCTATCCCATAATTCATGAATTTGAAGTTCATTTGTCCAATTCATTAGTCTTTCTCTTTTTGAACTCAATCCTTCTCGCTTATTTCCATTTTCTTATTAATATTCTGTTCTCTTTTTTTAAGCTTTTGTACCCAGTGGAGTATTTAAGGGGTGCTTCCGGACTTAAGCCCCCCCTGAGAGCTTATTCACTATATTAAAGTAAATGAAATATCTTGCAGAATTTTTACATTTCCAGGACTAAAGTTAGCAAAGCCCCGCCGAAACAAAATCGTAAATACGCCACTGATTGTACTCCTTCCCAATCTATATCATGTCCTGTTTCTTTTACACGTTTATGTGTCGCGTTATTCTCTCTTTTAAGTCCCACGTCATCCTTATGTTGTTTTACTCTTTCCTTAAGCTATTTTTTTGTTTCTCTAATATATATGATACATTTCACTTCATACACTACTCCTTCATCTTCTTCTTTTATGTCCCGTGGGACGTAAAACTTAAAGATTTCATTTCATTTCATTTTTTCTTCTTTTATGTCCTTCTTCTCATTCCTCATTTTCTTAATCGCTTCTAGGATTTTACTTCCTCCTTTTCTGTATGTGTTCACACCTCCTTTTTTAAACTAAGTTTTTTAGTATCTGTCTTTTCTCCAATGCTATCTATCTCGTTCCATTTTCTCTTCTCTTCCTTTGTCTCTTTTCTGTCCTCTTTGAATCTACTTTTCTTTATATTCTTTTTGTTTTAACCATTTTTCTCTAGAAGATTGTGAAACTTCTAGGTTTTCATTTTTCTGTTCTTCACTATCTATTTCTTCTATTCTCTTTTCCATATTTTTTCTGAAGTTCTTTTTCGTGTTATTATCAACGTCACTTCTTTTATGACAGTAAATCCCTGTCGCACATATTTTGTTATATCATATTGTATTCAATTTTCCTTCTTTTCTTTCTATTCTTATGTCCAAGTAATTTATTCTAATGTTTTTTCTACTTCTGTTTCTAGGCTTATCCCTTTCTCTTCATTTTCAATGCTTTTTACAAACTTTTCTAGTTGTCTTCTTGTGCCCTTACATCTTCCTAAACAGTCATCCACATATCTGCAATACAATACTAACGTCTGAGAAAGATTACATTACGTTTTGGAAACTGTTACGAATTATTTTAATTTTAATAAAGAAGCACATACTCTGGTCAGAAAAAATATTAATCATTTAAGTAATAATTCCAGAGCCAACATGGAAGGACTTATTATTTACTTCCAAGTTATGGCAGTATTTGAGATTTCAACTTAGCTGAATACTTCAATATTAGCAAAATTATAAAGCAGAGTGGAAAATCATCACCGGGAACATTTCAAGATTGAATTACGAATAAGTGAAAAGTAGTTTTCGCAACATCATGGGATGGTAACATCGGTCTGGGATAGCTTACTATATATATAACCGATACTCGACGTGTTATCGTCCTCCGTTCCGTTACTGCCATATGCGAGGAGTACGTGACGTGTGCCTTTTTGTACATGTACCGCTACTTACGATACGGGGTGGAGGCCTTACTAAAAAAAAAAAAAAAAAAAAAAAAAATCACTGTCCAGGGCCCACCGGGAAATTTTCCGGTTACCTGCCTGGTCAGTACGTCCCTGCCTTCAGGTTCGGAATCACTACTTTACGTCCTTTCACCAACCTTTCTTAAATTCCCAAGTTACATTTTTTTTCAACAATTGTTTACAATCGTTAGTGTGGAGGGTAGGGTTATTGCCGAAAATGAGTAGACTTGAGCATATGACGGCATATTTGGTTTCCCTCATCCCTGCCTTATATAGGCCTAGATACAGAAGAAATTAACTATAGAAGTTTCACATGTGGGCGTTTGTGCATACAGATTATAATAACGCTTTTACCTTTTTGAGTGATTCTGCCGGATACACGTATATTTAACACTAAGATTTTGTGTAGACCTAGTTGCGACTGAAAGCTGGATCTATTATTGTCGACACTTTGCTCATTATAACTTACAACACAAAAACTGTAGACTAGTTTTCTTTTACTTTTCCGGGGGAAAGGAGCAGAAGGGCGATTATGGAAGCATAATCTAAGCCGCTAGAGTGCGCCAACCCTCGGTTAATAATGTGGGAAAAAAAAAAAAAAAAAAAAGGAGTCGACCAGTATCTATTTTGAAGATCCTGGGAAGATCTGACTCAGAATTAGGTCCAAGTTTCGACTTCAGGTCTTCCACAATCCTGAAACAACGAAGTACCAAATAAATCAGCTGTTCGATGTGGTATTGAATAGGTTATGGTGTGTGTATATAAGTGTCAAGTTTTTCCCCCCCTCTGTATCTCCAAGGGTGTCAAGCATTGACATCCCTCTGGAAATGTTAGTGACCTCTGCTGAAAAAAAAAATCCTATCTAAATTGCCACAGTTGTTCAAGGTAAGAAAAAATTGAGTTTAATGAAACGAGATTCGTGACTTAAAAATATTATCAGCAGATGGCAGAGCATTTGTTCAGAAAATGTTTCGAAGAGATCGTTATGTGAATTTAAGAATTCACTAGAATTGAAACTAACTTAGTTTAGCATTTAATTTGAGAAAATATAAATTATTTATGTATATGAAGAAAGTTAAAACTGTTGTAGTACTATCAAGATAATTTTGCACTTTCCCAATAATTAATATTATAAATTAATATAGAAATAAGCGGGCATGTATAGCCTATATGTGACATAAACCGTTGTTCTCAGAGTTTTTGTAAAAGTACAAATGGGTGAATTATACCCATACTTTAAATATTTGTCGTTTTATTTGAAAGATAGGGGATAATCGATTAATCTGAAAAAAAAAAAAAAAAGAAATTAACTCGGGGGTAGACAACGTACAAGATACAGATAATCTATTATTTTTTCGACTGGTGACTTTTTTGATGATTTTTGAATGAAGAATAGTGACGAAACTATAAATATACCACATTGACTTGACACCTAGTCTTCCTTTTCCGGCGCTGCAATCGGCTGAAGAATTCCACTCTCTTTCGCTAAGGCTCTCTCGCTTAGCAGCTGCTGAACCCTTATTGGCTCAACGAGTGGGTGTGTCGGGGTGTGAGCTTTAGTTCGCATTTTTGCCACGGCTCAAGACATATTGGCAGCATAATAGCGACTTTTTGCTGCGAACAATCTGTCCACTGTATTCATGCATTGGCGTCTCTGCCATGTAAAATTTGGGGGGGACATCAAAGGAAATGATCTAACTGCTAGTATCTCAGTGGAATTTTAGATTGTGTCACTTCAAAATATTGGGGGGGGGGGACGCGTCCCCCCCGCCAGAGACGCCCATGTATTCATGCATTGTTAGTTCAAAGCAGTTTTCATGTTTATTTTGTTCATTTTGTTTGTTTTAATCAGTGCAAGCAATACTAAATTTGAGAGCACCGCGTACACCTTCCATAATCATGTATTCTTTTCTAAGGGAAAATAATTTCAACTTTCATGTCCTTTAGTTAGGAGAGCTTCCGTTGAGATGCACAAATAATGCAACATTATTAATAGCAACCAGGTTAGCTATAGATCCGTGAATAAAAGGCAATTGGATGTTTGTCATATTAGTCCTTTGTAATCTTTTTGCACAGAGAAAATAACAGTTATTTTCTCTGTGATTGTAGTTACAATGTTGATATGAGACAACTTGCAATGAAAGCAAAATCTAGAAAATACATAGTAAAGCATAATTCATTGGACTATTAAAAATTAAACAAGTAATCATTTCCACCTGTTATATTGTGGTGCCCGTCAATGCTTCTTACTCTGGATCATGGTGGAAAGAATGCTCTGGATATGAGTACTCACTACTCTTTCTTCTTTTCCAGTACGGAATGCGACATCTGTTTTGTTCTCAAACTCGATGCTGTAATCATTTTCAGTATGCTTCTGCCATCTAGGAGCAAACATACGAACCACTTGTGGCCTTTGTAATAAGCAAACGTGAAATATATAAAACAATGTTGCAAGTCCTGCGTGTTGAGGACTAATCCGACTTAAACAAAACAAAACAAAACAAAACAAAAAAAAAAAAAAAAAAATCTTGAGTTATTTTTATTTTATTATTACCTTATTTTGTTTTTCTTTAAAACACCGTGGAGTAAAAGCAGTATGTTTGGTTAATATTCAAATATTTAGACGTTATACCGAATGTTGAATGTAAATTTTGATGAAATTCATCAGTTTTCCTTTGATACTATCTATCTATCAATCTCTCTCTCTCTCTCTCTCTCTCTCTCTCTCTATATATATATATATATATATATATATATATATATAAATGAAAATGACTATATTTGTAACTTAACAACTCTTGAACCATCAGATTGATCTCTATAAACATTTTCAACATAGATGAGGTTCGGACCTGGAATGGTTTTTACCATTTCATTTTGAAGGTGCAACTTGGAGAAAGGAAGTGCGGATATATATTAAAAGTTACCGAGGGTAGTGTCGAACTCATAGTTTTCGGGGTTCCTGAGATGAAAAGTGAGATTTCCCATAGCACTTAAATTAAAATTCAGCTCGGCAACTTGGGAAAGGGGGAGAGGAGATATATGATCGAAAATTACCGACATAGTGTCAAATCTATAGTTTTCGGTGACGCTGAGATGAACAGTGACATTTCCGATGCAATTTAAATCCAAATTCAAAGCAATAACTTTAGGGAGGGGGAAGTGGGTGAATTCATCCCCGTAACTTGTGGGCGATGGAGAGGGGAGATATATAAATATGATCGAAAATGACCGATATTAGTGTCGAATCTATGGCTTTTGAGGTCGCTGAAATGAACAGTAACACTTCCGATGCCGTTTAAATCCAAATGCAGCCCTCATTAATACTCCTAAAGGGAGAGAGTGACATGTAAATGTAATCGAAAATGACTGATACTAGTGTCAAATTCATAGTTTTGGGGGTCCCTAAGTTCATCGGTGACAGTCTTGGGGCCCTTTATGTCCAAAATAAAACGCATTTTTTTTCGTGGGAAGAACGGGTATTCTGCTAGCCTTTAATAATAACGTACGGAAATTATACATGTTAAATTCTTTAATTTCTAGCTGCTCAAATTTACGAACTTGTGTGGTGTATAAGTGTATATGAAAATAAGATCATCTGTCTTTCTGAGTTGTTCGAATACAAATAATAATAAAGAGGGATTTTTTTCTTACCAGAAATCAGAAAACTACAATATAAAATTAAAACCTGTTGCTTTAAGTATTTTTCCTGATAACGAAATACATGCTTCAGACACGTTACTGCAAACAAGATTAGCATCAGGCGAAGAAATAGTTTTTCTATTATATTTTCCGGGTTTTGGCAAAATTTCCGAACAAAACATTTTTTTCTAATAGGTTCAGATTTTCCGGAAATTTTACGTAACACAAAGAAGATATGTATCTCCATAAAATATATATTTGATTTTAACATACCCTAATTAATTTAACTAGAAATATATTTTAGTATTTTTATAGCCATAGCTCCATTCTATCACGGTGCTAACTTCAAATAAGTGGTGCCAATATATTTGTTGCCACAAATTTTCCCTATTCTAATACAAGAAACATAAGTACTTAACGATCTTAATTGTAAACTAGTAAATATAAAATAGTTGAGTTGGTTTTGAGTTTAAGGTCCCGTTCAGCAGCGAGTCTAAATGAGACGTGGACCTACTGATTAACGTGGAATCCGAATCACATGAGCTTCCGCCGGGAATCGAACAAATATATAATAGTTTTCATTTTAAAAACATAATGTAGTAAAATGTTAGAAAATTTCAATTTTTCTGAAATTTTCCGTTTTTTTTCAAGCTCGGAAAAAACGGTAAAAAACTGTTTTTCTTTTAATTTCCGGTTTTTTCCAGGCTTTTACAACACTAGATAGTGAGTAATGTCTTTTTGATATGTAGAGAGTTGGCATGGGTCAATGAAAACTTGACCCACGACCCACTGACCCACCACCCACCGTGACCCACGACCCACTGACCCACCACCCACCATGACCCACGACCAACTGACCCACCACCCACTGTGACCCACCATGACCCACCACCCACGGTGACCCACCATGGCCCACCACTCACCGTGACCCACTCTCATCCACTTTGACCTACTCTGACTCACCAAAATCCATCGTCATCAACTCTGAACACGATCCACGGCCTCTTCTGAACTGACTAAAGAATTTACACTTGTAATAAAACAAGACTGTGAAATTGTCACTAATCGGAGTTTGAATTTCTAGTCAATCGCTCAAGCACCACTCTGTTACAATAACGGTGGATCTGACCTTTACGATATAATATGGTAAAGTGTTTGTCAGTGAGGAAATTGAAACAGTTCAAGGTGGGAGGAAATTAGTGTGTGCCTAAAATATACTTGTACTAAGAGAGTATTCTTGCAAGTGTTAATCTCTGAACGCATTCCACAAGAAACTTCTATTCGCAGGAAAATACCCCTGTGCAATATGGAAAAGGTTATGGTTTCTCAGTTCACAGTATTTTTCTCACAAAAGACTTGAAAAATCAGTTGTTCATTGGGTATAAAGGTGCTCGGGTGCCCTATGTGAGAGCATCTCCATAAAGTATGCTCATAATTGTAATTTGTGTAATCACTAAAACACCACGTTAAATTTAAGTTACAAATATGCATAATTGCAATTATTATGAATATTTATTCAAAAGTAGTTTACCTAAAGCAAAGAAGAGAGTTACTAAAAAGTAGGTACAAAGTTGAATAACACAAATAAGCCATTAGTAATACAAGTATACATTTTCCATAACTCGTAATTTTCCACCTTAAAACAAATCTGAAATCAGATTTATTACCTGTTGGTAACTTTTTGGCGGTAAATCATCCGAAGTGGAATGATGTCCATCCTTCAGCCAAGAAATAAATAGCTCGTCTACTTTGAGCTTGTCTAGCGGTGGGCCATTAACATTGATGTGCAACAAGTTAAACAATGTTTGAGCTAGGGATGGTATCGAGACGAGACGAGACGAGACTTTGTACAGTCTCGGTCTCGTCTCGGTTGATAAATAGCGGTCTCGGTCTCGGTCTCGTCTCGAGTCAAAAATCGCCGTCTCGGTCTCGGTCTCGTCTCGGTCAATAGATGCTTGTCTCGATCTCGGTCTCGGTCTCGAGGACCAAATCTCGGTCTCGTCTCGAAAGTCTCGAAAGTCTCGAAATAAATAATGTGAAATTAAAATTGTGAAAGTATTATTATCGTACAGTCTGTCGTTTCCGCTTCTTATTTTTTGCTTTCATTCTTGACTATTATGGTATGCTGTACCTCTTCATAGCTAATTTGCTAGCGCTAATGCTTTCCATGCGTGTGTTCCAGGTTCAATCATCTGTGGGCAGTGGTGGCGGTTGGACGTTAAAAGTGTGTGTGTGTGTGGGGGAGGGGCAAGAATTGATCTGAATATTTGATATCAATGTTAGTTTTCCTGGTTACTTGTAACACTTTGTTTGACGAAAGGTTATATAACTAATAGGATACTATCTTTTTCAGTTAAAATACCGTATATCGTATTTCATATTTTATTAAGTAAATTGAAAAGAGAAACGCAAGTAGACACTAGCCCTTTGTACTCTTAAACAACGAAGGTGTAAGAAGAGATTTGATTCCTTGCTCATGAATATCTGTGTGGAAAATTGTGTGATCAGATTAGAGGCATATTTAATAAATTTGCAAAATAAACAAACAGAAAGGATAATATTAATCAAATAATCATAGTAATGAATAATGGGGCTTGTTTTGCAAAAGTTATATTGAAACTGGAAATTAATGAACAACTTATTTTTAATTCCACACATGCTATTATATATTTTATTACTCTTAGAATGACAGTGAATACTACAAGCATATGCTACAACATTTAAAAAAATACTTTTGCACCTTCCCGAAATATGTTCGCTGCCATTAAGTACAGTTTTCACTTTCTTGGAATATATCAAAACTCAGCAATACTTAGTGACTCCACATTTCAGTTATACAAAATAATCCTAAAATCTAGAATTATGCTAAATTTAATAAATTGAATTGTATAAATAAAACTGTATATGTACACCCCTAAACTCCTATATTATACTGCAAAATTAATATTCCTTACTGAGCTCCTTCGTGGCTAAGCGGTTAGCGTACACGCCTTTGACGTGGGAGACCCGGGCTCGATTCCCCGGGGGAGCTCACGTGGTTCGGACTCCACGTTGATAATTAAGTCCACGTCTCACATAACTTCGCTGCCGAACAGGATGTTTAACTAAAAAAATCAAATCAAAATATTCCTTATTACTATTAGAAAGAACAAAATACATTTTAGGAACTGTCGATTTTTGTGCAATTAAAGAATAACTTGTGAAGGACTTCTTTTCTTGCGAAATGTTATCTCAATTAGTCCCAGAGCAGCTGACTAACATATCGAGCCCTTGCAAGAAGAAATTAAAGAATTGTGGCGCTCCAATAGGTTAATTTTTGGTCCATTTTTAGTAGCAGTTCAAACGCAATTCCTGTAGCTTTCGTAATTCCACGGGAAGACAACCAATACGTACTCATGGAACGACAAATATTTTATGCCACCATTTTTATTCTATGAACCAATAATACATACAAAACTTTATATTTCCAAATGAAACTATATACATTAATGGGTAATTTCAAAAAAGTGGGGGGCAGCTGCCCCCCTTTGCCCCCCTAATCGCCTCCCATGTCTGTTGGTATATCATATCTGGGATAAAACCCTAATAGTAACCCATATTTCACTTTCTAGCAATAGACTTTGTCTCAAATAGCCTCACTACTGCCTATACAATTAAACTCTATTAAATTAACTCCAGAACTATACAGTAGTTTATTTCCTTCCTTTGAATCAGAATTGATCAATACCTCCTAACGGATAACACAACACATAGCAGCTCGAAAGTATTAAATCGGACCGAAATTGAAATTTTACAATACCTCATTTATTGTCCAATACATTCTGCTTTGACTGTCATTTTAAAAACAGAATATAACATTCATGATCTTAACAAATAGGGCAAATTATTACTACAATATATTTTGTTTCTAATTGATCAAATGCTTTATTAGCGTTTCATATATACGTATTTAATTTACACTTTATAACACGGACTTCCTGAACCTTGTGGTGGGAGCTAAGACACCTACCTTTGTTATGTGTGGTCTTGGGTTGAAATCAACAAACAAGTTAGATTCAAAGTCCGATATTTCGCATAGTTCGCGTCTCAATTTAAGTACATTCTGTTTCTTATACGAGATCGTAAGATCGTAATGCATTACTATGCATAGCCGTAACTAGGCAGGAGCAACTGGGACAGTGTCCCGGGGTCCTCACCCATAAGAGCGTCGAAAAACCCAGTCAGGCTTACAAAATTTTTACTCTGAGAAATGTGGAAAGGATAATACGTAAGAAATTGAAGAATTTAGTGCTATAATTTAAATAAATTGTCATGAATACTGCAGATTTATCTCTTTGTATGCTAGAGAAAATGTCGACCCTCGGTGGCGACGAAATCAGCTTTCGGGGTCCATAGAGTTATTGTTACTCATCTAAGTAGGACAAAGCAATAATTTGTTTCCTTTTTCAAATATCTTGTTTTACTCTTCGTACTACTCTTCGCAGTAGTTTATGTGAAGTATATTTATTTATTTTTATTTAATTTAATTTATGTTTTACTCTCATTAACCATTGAATTTCAATTATGTCACGCAGAGACGTAAGCAGACTACAGCACGCTTGACTACAGCAGAGCCATAAGCAGCACGCTTAACTACAATTCGCGTGGTCCCAAGTTCGATTCCCGGTGTGGGTACAGTTGAACGACCAAAGTGGTTCCACTATAATCAGTAGCTCCACGTCTCCTTTAGCCGCCCTAGCATAACCGTGGGACGTTAAACTAAAACGAGGATAATATGCCTTTTGTTGGGAACACTATAAGACAGTGGTGTCAGTCTTAATACTGGGTGAAACACCCTCATTTCTATGGCGACATAGTCAGTAAGTGAGAGCGATGCTTACTGTTCTCACAGGAGTAACTGATACTCTCACTTACTGAAGTACGTAGCCACATGAAATAAGGGTGTTGCACCCAGTATTACAATTGACGCCTGTATATATATATAAAACAACACCGACGATTGGGAGGTGAATCCTGACACCAAGATAAGACAAAATGCTTCCTTTCGGAGTTACACGCTGCCAAAAACATGAAAAAAAAATGAATTTTAATGTTCCATAGCTCCAGTGGCGGAGCCAAGGGAAGGTCAGGGAGGCCAGGCCCCCTTGCTCAAAATCTTGGCCCCCTAGTGCCCCCCACACAGTGATATAGCTATAGGTTTACAAACGCTAAGTGAGTCGTAGCCACAAGTGAAACTACTACCAAAACATCTCTCCACAACAGAGTTACCAACTGCAGAATACCGTATGTTGCGATAGTCTGCGTTCCGAAATGAAATGAAATCAAGATTTACGTCCCACGGATATGCCAACTAGGCTAATGGTGACGGTGACGACGAGAGATAATTGAAATGGTGGAATGAAGAAAGTGAGAGGAAACGGGAGAACCCAAAGTAAACTCACGCACGCGGTGTTTGTCCACCACAAAGTTCACTTGACGCGAGCTGTGATCGGATTAAAGGTGGACGCTCTACCACTGAACCACTGCTCTGCGTTTCGAGTAAAATAGCTCTACTAGTTTATGTTCATAGTACAGCAAGATCTAATTCACCGAAATCTGTGGGATGCATGCATTGATCTCACCACCTGAACTACCTTTTAACCCCTGTATCTGATTGACGTAGTTATCTCTTTTGTTTTCGACAAAAAGCCAGAAAGAAAAGCAAAATCAGTCGGCATTCTCATTCGCTTCAATGCTGAAATTTATACTAAAATATGAGACACTTACTTACAAATAGCATACACTTTAGTAAACCATTACACTTGCGTTGGACGAAAGAAGTGTTCGTACATTACTATTACAATTCGTACAGTAAGTAGTTAATTCTCATTGACTATGGTGACATAGAACAAATGCATAGTAATCATTAAATAATTTGGTACTACTACTACTACTACTACTACTACTACTACTACTACTACTACTACTACTACTACTACTACTACTACTAATTATTATTATTATTATTATTATTATTATTATTATTATTATTATTATTATTATTATTATTATTATTATTATTATTACAGTTTATCTACATAATAATATAAATAACTATTTATATTATTATGCGGTATTAAAACAAATCTGGAACTTGTGATATTTATTCACTTCCATCATTCCATCAGGCAAACTGGTCTGATGTGTGCAAGAAGGAATGTTTTCGAGCTGGTAAAATTTGAGATGACTACTGCCTATAACCTTGAGCTTCGCCTTATGTCCAATTCTATTATAGCAGTCAACCTCCGCCGTCACGTCTAAGTGGAGTAGTCACCTAACCCTTGCTCATGTTCATCAGCAATCACGAGCACTAGGTTTACTCATAAAGGATGTCGCGGCATGTTCTGCAAACAGCTTGTTGTTTACAGTTTCCATTCAACTTTCAGAAGTAATGTTCTACTGTATAAATATGATAAACATACTTGTTTCCTAGTTCGCTTTGATTTTCTTAACGACTACTAAAAAATAAGTAGTTATCGTATTTCTGCTTTTTTTTTTTAATAGTGCTTTTGGATAGGATAGGCCTAATGGATAGAATAAGATATGCATATTCAATGATTTTTAAATTATACAGTACATTTTAGCTTGTGATTGAACCTTACAAGTTTTGTGAGTATATGAATCAAGTTTTTCCATTCATTGAAGATGCCCCCCTCAAAATTTTCGTGGTCCCTTCTTTAGCCCCCTTGAAAAACATTCTAGATATGCTACTGCATAGCTCCAATACTATGGGATCTACCGTAGTCGGGTCAAGACTTCAACTAAGAATTAGTATGTGCCCTAACCAAATATCCATATATCAGTATCTTGCGGTACTTCTGCAACAGCTTTTACAGAGGTAGTTGGCGAGTACTTAAAATTATATGCCCTTAGCCAAACTCCAGCTATGAAAATTGTTGCGTGAGTACCGCAGGATTCTGAAACATGTATTTTTGGATAGGTCACATAATAGTTCCTAAGTAAAGTCTTTATCCGACTACCGTAGATCCTATAGTATTGGAGCTAGGGACCATTGAAGTTCATTTTTTCATGTTTCCGGCAGCCTATAATTCCAAAAGTAAGCATTTGTGTACCCAGGTTGGTCTATACTTTTTGTCTTATCTTGGTGTCAGGAATCACCTCCCAAACGTTGTTGATATATATATATATATATATATATATATATATATATATATATATATAGAGAGAGAGAGAGAGAGAGAGAGAGAGACAGACAGACAGACAGACGGACAGAGAAGGCTACATCAGCAGTGGATTTTGTTTCGGGAGAGGTTTGAGAAACGGGTAAGAAACATTTGTGCTGTACGTGCAGTGCGAAAATATAGTCACAAATTTATTTCGGGAGAGGCCTGAGCCTGATAGGCACCCCCTAAATACAGGACTGTACATCAGTCAACTGTTCCCATATTACCTAACACTGCGACGAAAGAAATTTTGAGTGAAGACAATTTTAATTTTTATCAATATTCGAGACGAGACCGAGACTTTCGAGACTGACCTGAGTCTCGTCTCGGTCTCGTCTCGATTTATAGAGGCCTGTCTCGGTCTCGGTCTCGTCTCGGTTATATAAAATCCGTCTTGGTCTCGGTCTCGTCTCGGTATATAAAAGCCCGTCTCGGTCTCGGTACCATCCCTAGTTTGAGCACTTAGTCTATTTCTAATATCAGTCATCTGTAAATTCATAAGGGGAAATCCCCGTTCGCACTCTGTCGTGGAAATTGATAATACTTCTACCCGATTTCTGTAACTTCTCATCGACAATTTACTTGTTAGACTTAAGTCTGATAACGATTTTTCTCGGTCAGTTTTGAAATACTGAAGTATCATCAAGAAGTATCATCTATCACCATCAGTGGCGTATTTACGATTTTGTTTCGGGAGGGGCTTTGCTAACTTTTGGGGGGGGGGCTTTGCCTGGAAATGTGAAAATTCTGCAATATATTTCATTTACTTTACTATACTAAGAAAGATTTCGGGGGGGGCTTAAGCCCGGAAGCCACCCCCCTAAATACGCCACTGATCACCATACAACATCTTTTACATATCGACCATGTCAGTTGGCAATGTCGACCCATGTCGAACAGAAACTTCATCTACCACGCCTTTGATAGGGAATCTTGTGAATAAATTATCAATTAAAGCCTGATAAACTAATGATTTCTTATTTGTTTATAAATTTAATTTTTGTAGTTACACATGAAGGTTTGATACCATTACCAAGTTCCCTCCCCCATCTAGAAAGCGAAAGGGAACGAGGTTTCTGGAAAGTATTCAGAGATGAATGGGAATTTCCCTCCTTCTTCAACTTCAATTACCACACTGCTGTTTGCCATGTGCCAAATTACGATGAATTTCAATTAAATTATCATAGTATAATTATTTCCTTGTTGAATTATCAATACTTTTCAGTGGAAAAAAGGATGAAATTTCAAAGTTCCAAATCAAAGTATGTAGACCAACGTAAAGGGAAAAAAAGTGTAAAATTTTCCATACAATTATGCGTACAATCCAAACTTAAAATTTCCGTGTAATTAAGATTACAGTACAAATTTTATGCCTATTTTTCTCACAAATGGGTTGATTGCCCTGTGCTGTGAGCGCTCCATATAATAAACATAAGCTTCAGCAATTATTATAGCAGAAAGCAATGGATATATGAAGCCTAGCACTGTATTTTTTGTTTCTGATTTTCTTTTTTCTGAAATAACATCGATCGTTTTCGATCATTTTTACAAACCAACTCACTACCAATTTTCCATATATAGAAAGTGCCCTCCCACACATAAAGGAGAATTTTAAAAAATGCTAGGACACATTCTGTTTATTTTCAATAAAGAGTTAATACACTGAATTTCAGCTTCGTAAGTTTAACGGCTTGCGAGATACTCATTTTTTTCCCCGCAAAAATTCGGATCCTCACTACCTCCTTACAGTCCTTAGGATATTATGCATTATAATAAAAGCAATATAACATCCCAATTTGGATTAAGGCCTAACTATATACCAAAAGTAATTTCATTTGACTTCGCAATTTGACCGTGATGATCAGGCACACATAGTTACATTCACTTTTTTATAAATAATTTATATATTACAGTGTATTTTTTCTAGTAGTTAGCTCTAAAAGCCCACAGGTCTCGAAAGCCAAGTAGTAGTGTAAGTCCTATTGCTATTATTACTATTAAAAATATCAATATCCAAAAGTGCCCGAAGTTCTTTTTTCACTTGGTTAGATATATTCACCTCAGGTAAGTAGACAGAAACAAGTGGAAAAGGAAAGGAAATGAAGGTCTTGAAAGTAAAACGGAGACAAATTTACCAGTCTTCAGAAGATACTGTCTACAATGCAGTGAGCAGAGAGGGTCGGTAGATCATACTGAGTCGGTGGGTCGCAGTGGGTCACGGTGGGTAGTGGGTCGCAGTGGGTCACGGTGGGTGGTGGGTCACAGTGGGTCATGGTGGGTGGTGGGTCGCAGTGGGTCATGGTGGGTGGTGGGTCGCAGTGGGTCATGGTGGGTGGTGGGCCACAGTGGGTCATGGTGGGTGGTGGGTCAGAGTGGGTCACATGCTGTTGACCCACGACCCATTGACCCACTCAGAAAACTTGACCCATTTGACCCACTGATCCACTCCATCTCTGGATATGTATCCAACGTCCGAAAGCACAGTGTGTATATTTGATGTTATTACTCTATTGCAATCAGTAGTTACAGATGTACACTCATGTCCAAACTTATTGTCGCATGTGTATAAATATTTGTTGCAGGAATATATTTTGATAACGAATTCACCCGGTATTTCTTAGAATGTTAGTATGTGTATAATCGGCAAAGACATGTATGTGGCAAATTTCATGTCAAAAAAGCAGTAAATAAGAACAATAAAACGAAAATAAAACTTTATTCTCCATTTAGCAACATTTTGTTTTACTCATTCTAATTTTCATATTTATAATTCTTTTCCTATGAAATTTACCATAGATATACATTCCCCGATTATACACATAGTATCAGCATTAAAAGTACTCTGCAAAATCATTATCAAATTATATTCTTACAAGAAGACAGTTATAGATATGCAACAATCATTTTGGACATGAGTGTACCTACTACCAGGCCGGTAGCCAGCTCAAAAATATAGGGGGCGCGGCAGAAGTTAGGGGGGCGCTCTAGCTATATTATAGTTCATCACCATATTATAGTTCATTTGCAAGCCTAACGTGAAAATTTTAGGGGCCAGCGAAAATTTAGGGGGCCAGCTCCCCTAGACCCCCCTGGATACGGGCCTGCCTACTACTTGAAATTTTAGTATTGAATTCGGATAGTTTGGTAGTCTTCCGTAGTTTCACACTGTGACACGAAACTCACTTATTTTATTTCGAAACAATAAAATGGAAAGAACTAAAGTTGCTACTAAACAGTCGCTGCACGCTGGATGCATCTGTTAGCTTTGTAACTTGGATACCAATACCTTTTTGCTTGTCTATATTATTAAGAATTGTTACGCACGTACTGAGACGAGTTCTGCTTTATAAATAGATTTCGTTTTCTTCTATACCGAAATTACAAGAAAACCTCCCTTAATGAAAACTCTCAATGGCGGGCACCTTCGTAATAATGACAGATTTTTTTGTTCCGTAAAAACTGTCCATATTATTATGGGACAGGACCATCCTTTCTACGGACACATTCAGATACGGATACAGACTGTGTTGTTTTAATCCCGGCGTTTTTGTAACCTGTTCATAGCAGACAGGAATTGTTTTTGGCTCATATGTATTTAGCACAGAAAATACTCACCACAATTACATTATATATACTTTTAATTAACTCCAACTAATCCAGGCGGCAGAAGCAAGTTTAGATCAGAAGCTAGTGTCCGTTAAAGCGGTTCTGGGTTTGATTCCCGGAGAGGACACTTAGAAATGTACCTCCTAACTCCTAGTGTTTGCAGACTTATAATGCATACAAATATTGCAAGCTTTCCTCAAGAAATTCATAAACTGTAATGCCTGATTAACTCTGTTTATATCTTCAGTATTTAATAATAATGATAATAATTTTGCATATTCCTATTGTGTTACTTTCACGTTCAATACAGCATTAAGCGAATTAAAGGACTTTTTTTTTTTTTTTTTTTTTTTAAAGGAATATGATTTGAAGAAGAGAGGAAAATTCACAGAGGGTTTATACTTTCTACTGGAGTGCACGCACATATAAACACATCCTCCAGCAAAAAGGGCGCGGTGGCTAAAGGGTAGAGCGTTCACCTATGGTGCTTGGGGTCCCTGGTTCGATTTCAACTCGCGCCGTGTGGACTTTGTGGTGGACAAACACCGTGCTCGTGGATTTTCTCGGTGTTCTACTGTTTCCTCCCACTTTCTTCATCCCACCATTTCATTCATTTCTCATAATCACCGTCTCCTTTAGCCTAACCGTTATAACCGTGGAACGTAAAACTTAAGGATTTCATTTCATTTTCATATCCTCCAGCAAAAGTTTTGTTTCTTTACAGAAGAGAATTTCCCATCACTCTGCCCCCAGTAATTTAAAACACTGAGTACAATAATTCGAGTGTATCTATACTTCCATTTATAACTAATATATTTGTTGCATACTACATTAAAATTACCTCATGACCTATGAATAACGAACTTTGTATAACCTCTCTTTAACTGACATCTCTCATTTGCGGAGAAATTACCACGTCTCATCTGCGTCTCTTATAGAGAGATTTCACAGTATTAGTTAGAAGTGTGTTGAAAAAGAAACCGAATTTTTGTTATAGCACTTTTATTGCACATTGTATAATATTTAAAGCACGGTCTCTCTCATAGTGGATCTCTCTACTTGCAACACGTCCTTCCTAACACTTCTTCCATTTTTCGAACTTCGAGAACGCACTTTCTAAGATCGTGCGCAATTCTCTTATCGCATTGTCCTGAATCTTCTCGATGGTTCGGAAACGATGTCCTTCCAAAACGATTTAAGTTTGGAAAACAGGAAAAGTCTACTATGGCTAGATTCGGAGAACAGAG
The DNA here is from genome assembly GCF_964235325.1 of Thermobia domestica. NCBI lineage: Eukaryota > Metazoa > Arthropoda > Insecta > Zygentoma > Lepismatidae > Thermobia > Thermobia domestica. The sequence continues at coordinate 241,860,900 of NC_137456.1, read as the reverse complement.
TGGATGGGTAACAACGGGAGTCTGGTGTTTTGCCAGATAACTGCGGGTGAAGAAAGAAACTTGAGTAAGCGCATTAGCAAGATGTGCCATCTAGGTCTGGTTTTCCCACAATTCAGGCCTCTTCATGCTCACAACATCCTTCAATACGCTAAAAAAATTCTGGTACAGTTGTTTGTTTACCTTCTGACTACGTGATATAAATTCATTATGAACAATGTATTTCAATCAAAAAACAAAATCAACTAAATATTTGACCGAGTTTTTTTTTTGGGGGGGGCTCGGTAGCTCAGTGATAGAGCGTTCACCCCTGGTGCTTGGGGTCCTTGGTTCGATTCCAGCTCGCGCCGTGTGGACTTTGTGGTGGACAAACACCTTGCTCGTGGGTTTTCTCAGGGTTCTCTCGTTTCCTCCCACTTTCTTCATTCCACCATTTCATCCATCTCTCATCATCACCGTCTCCTTTAGACTAACCGGCATAACCGTGGGACGTAAAACTTAAATTTCATTTCATTTCATTTTTTTTACGAGGAGATCCTGAAACGCAATTGAAATGTCTCTGGGAATGTTTTATCAAGTTTGGAGGAAAATCTCACGCACACACGTTGTTTTTCCAAGCTTTTTCATTGTCACTATATCATTAATCCGACGAACAGCTTGTGCATGTGCTCACTTCAGCCGCTGTAGCTCGGCAACTAACTGTCATAGCGAAACGAGGCAAATGGGAGTTTGCTGTCTAAACCTTCCACTATATATGCTCTCAGTAGGCGCAGCGCATTCCCTCCGTCTGTCGGTTGGTACGCTATTTTAAAAGTTCGGTTTCTTTTTGAAAAGAACAACAATATGATATGCATAAAGTTAATTTTCATGCGTAGTTTCGAAGCAAACCGTAAAAAAAAAAAAAAAAAAAACTATTTTCTGTGGTAAAGTTAAAAATGAATATACAATAACGCCTCCACTTCCTAAGATGAAATTGTACTTTAACTTCAGGCTCATAAAGATTTTAACTGTAGTAGAAAAATGAAATGAAATCTTTCAGTTTAACGTTCCACAGTTTTGCCTGTGAGGCTAAGGGAGATGGATGATTAAGTCAAGTGGATGATGATGATGATGGAATATTTGGTGAAATGAGCATGTGGGAGGAAGCTGCGAGAAAACCCACGGACACGATGTTGTCCACCACAAACTTGACCAGAGATTTGTACCCCTGTTTGTACGGTCAAGGGTTGTACCCCTGCTCCAGAGGTAAGCATTCTACCACTGAGTCACCATGATCCCACTATGACATTAGCGAAATGACATTGCCTAATATAATTAATGAGATATGGGCCATAACTAGTTTTGATACTTAAATTTAAAATTTGTTTAACTAATAAAATGGAAAAAGTATGAGATCATCTCAATAGACTATATTGAGCAAGGATGTTGTAAATAGAGGATCTGCCCATATGTATCTTCATCCTATTAAATCGATGAAGCCCAAAAACAACCAAGCATCGGCATGTCTGATTGGCTACTCTCGTTTCTGCCATCGTCTGATTGGCTACTTTCGTTTCCGCCATGATTCTTGACTCAAAACATTGCGATCCTATTGGGCGGAGTGGGCAGAGTAGGGGTGGCGAAACTGTGACGTATGGCTTCAAGATCTTGTTGTAAGGGCAGATCCTCTATTTTATAAGATCCTTGATATTGAGGTTAACCAACTTACTTGGAAATGCGCAGTCTTTCCGAGAAAATCGAGACAAATGAACCTTTATAGCGTTAAAATATATGCTGTATTTTTAATATTAAAATTTGTTATTAATAATAATTGGTAACTTTTGTTCTGTTGGAACAGATTTGTTTGTTCATTTATGTACTGTAAATGTTAAAAGACACACCTTTAAGTAGAAGATTGTATCTATTGTAATTAAGTCATCATCTAACGTTCACACACCATACTCCTGTCAATTACAGATGTATTCCTAGACACACATAATCCTTATAGTGACAAAATGATCCAAACAGTGACACACGTACTACTTACAATAAATTATTTGAAAATCAATATTTATTAACGTCATATAGTTTCATTCAATGCCAAGGTCTGTTCAAAGAATATCGGGACTGATTATTTCTAGTCGAAAGGGAAGCACTGGAGTGTGGTCTCCATTGGTAGAGACATAGGATGGGAATATCAAGTGTACGACGTGACCCGGCTCAGTTGTCTTTGAAAACATCTGTCGCGACCGGAGTGAGCAGTTGTTTTCTGGTGTCGTCAGGAATTAAGACGCATCGCCGATTTAACAGAAGTATGTAATCAAGTTTGGTATGAAACTGAAAAGCTAACGGTCCATGGCGTCCGATGGCAGACCACTGATACCAGGATTCTCCACCACGAAAGTGCGTTGAGTCGCATGTTACTACGATAGTTTCTGGAGAAGCACAACATATCAACGCTGCCTCAGTCTCCCTACATCCCAGACCTTGCCTCGCCCGACTTCTTTCTCTTTTTTCGGATGAAAAGGAGCCTGAAAAGACACCATATAGAACGATGGAAAGAATGTAAGCAGCTTCAATACAGTGGCTGAAAGAGATTCCGGTCTAAGAGAAGTGAGAAGTGTTGCTGACATTGGTGTATTGACGCAAAAGAATCTTATTTTGAAGAATTTTAAAATACATATCTAAATTATTTTCGTGAATATACTCCTGCACTTTAGGATAGACTCTGTATTAGAAATTTTGGGAATATTACAAGATCTGCTATTCTGAAGAATCTAGTGTAATTTCATCAAATAAAAAGACACACAATTAAACAAAACTTGTATAACAGTTGTGACACGTTCTCCTTTCCCGAAAAAATCATATTTGTCACTACAAGAAGTTCCAGGTGTACCTATGCACGGCCTAATAAAATTGTTTGGTTATTTTTTCCCCTTTATATCATCTATTCTTAAATTTTGTTACAATGGAATGCTTCAACTGAAATAATATTTTATCTGGTTTTTAATACGCATAAAACTCAATAAAATGCACACGTGTGACTTTTATAGTGATCGAGTGTGTTGGCTTTAATCACTTTTGTACACACCCATATGAAAAGTTTTGCTTTAATTATTACCTTTGCTTACACCCGTATGAAAAGTTCTGGCTACTCCTATACAAATAATATTTCTTTTCTCTCTTTTTTTCAGTAGAATTTGCTTAGAATGAAGTTCTGACAATTCTTACATCTATCTCAAACTATCTAAAGATCAGTTTACAAGCATCAGAACGAAGAATATCGTACAAGTAATCCCTGCCAAAGGCTCATAATTGAACATCTCAGGATATCAAATTAAAATACTAGTAAGAAGAAAATCAACTATTTCCAAAGAAAAGTTCGATTTCAAATACGTACTCGTAATAATGCATTCTTTTCAAGAGTTAATAATACAATCTGACGAAGTAAGATGATATACCTGCGTAATCTGCAAATTTAATGTGACCATAGGTGGTTATAAAAAGTTTGGTAAATAACACCAAATACTAATATGCGCATCATTATACCTTCTTTTGGGATAAAATAAGGGATTCATTGAATAAGAATATACAGCCTGTTATTGAGAAAACGTACACATCACAGATGTTGTGTTCACCATAGCTCAGTATGATATCAGAGCTTTACAGCTACATTTAAACAATAAGAGGCGTAGTGGCGTGGTAAATAACACATTTACCTACTGGCTGGGTTCGGTTCCCCGATAAGGGCAGGAAATATTTTGTTATTTTTATTTTCGTTTCAATGCAGAGAGATTCATCCTCACTGTGTAAACTAGGTATTTAAGAAAACCTGGAGCTAAAGATGACTGGAGTGTTGAACTGACTACATTACCTTGTGTATCTGCTGAATTGTAGCAGGTCTAGATACCGGTAGTGCTTTACTAGGGATGCGCTCGAGTCGAGACATGTCTCGAATCTCGACTCGACTCGACTCGAATTCGAGTCGAGAATCGAGTCGAGACACACGTTGTAAAATTCGAGACGAGTCGAGACAAACCTATTTCTCGACTCGATTTTTCGAGTCGAGACACGAGTCGAGTCGAGACTGCTCGTGAAAATCTGGACTCGACTCGAATGTCTCGAAAATCTTTCTATAATTTTTAATATTTTTTTGAAGAAAGTATTCACTCAGAAACAGCCTTGAAACCAATTGCAGCATTTATTACTCTAGAAAATTATAGAAGGCATAAGCTTAATAGTTAATCTTTCGAGATCAAGATTTAATTTTCAGCTTAATTCAGTTAATTAAAACTAATGTCGTGATATTGATTGTACTTCAAATATAATAATAATAATAATAATAATAATAATAATAATAATAATAATAATAATAATAATAATAATAATAAAATAATTTATTATTATTATTATTATTATTATTATTATTATTATTATTATTATTATTATTATTATTATTATTATTATTATTATTATTATTATTATTATTTATTCTGCCTTTCGGCAGATCCTGGGACTAATGAGGATTTTTTTTACTCAATTTTAGATTTTGGCCTGGAAATGTTTCTTCCACTTTTCTCGATCTTCAGTTTCCTCTTTTAATTCCCAATATTTTCTCCTATCTTTCAAATCTTGGATCAGCTCTGTTCTTCTTCTTCCTATTCCTCGCTTCCTTTTCATCTTTCCTTCAATGGCGGTGTTAAGAAGACAATTTCTTCGCAAGATGTGTCCAATCCAATTGGCCTTTCTACGAAGAATGGTGGCTAGAAGTGTCCTCTTCTCTCCTATCCGTTTTAAAACATCCCCGTTTGTTGCTCTCTCTCTCCATTTTATCTTCTCCATCTTCCTCCAACACCACATTTCGAAGCTCTCCAAATATTTCTTCTCTAACTTCCGTAATATTCATAATATATAATGTAACATTTATTGTATATCACATATTATGATACGAGACTATTTTACATGGTATATTACAATAAATGGACTGCTTGGATGCCAAGAACTAGTAGAGATAGGTACCTTTCACTTCTATAGATAGGTATTTTTAAAATAATTTTTGTAAACACTAAATCATAAAACAATAAACTACATACAGTAGTTACGGTTTTGGTTCCCAACATAAAAGAAACTTGGATTGTCCATGAGATATTGAACTTCAACTTTCACTCCTGGAAAATTTCAATTTTGGAGTTAGGCCACTTGGCATCAAAGCAGTTCACTGTAAGATAAATACACTCCTTACTTTACTCTAGTAACATAGTTGTTCAGGAACCTGGGATTTCCATCTTCTCAAATGACAGCTGAACGATTGCTTGATACATAGGAGTAATAGTGTATTAAGTTTTCGAGCTTTGGTGCGTTTCTGTATTTATACACTGATATAACTTTTAATATGAATTTATTTAGCTTTCGGGGGGGCACGGTGGCTCAGTGGTAGAGCGTTCACCTCCGGTGCTTGGGGTCCCTGGTTCGATCTCAGCTCGTGCCGTGTGGACTTTGTGGTTGACAAACATCGTGCTCGTGGGTTTTCTTGGGGTTCTCCCGTTTCCTCCCACTTTCTTCATTCCACCATTTCATTCATTTCTCATCTTCACCGTCTCCTTTAGCCTAACCGGCATAACCGTGGGACGTAAAACTTAAAGATTTCATTTCATTTTTTTATTTAGCTTTCTTTTGTTATTGACTTAACACCGACTTCTCTCTGTTATCATGGAGGTCTTCATTCGCTAGACATTGATTCTGCGCACTGCTGAAGGAGAAATGGGTTTAGTAATTTTTATTTTCCGAAATTCACGTCTGAAATGTTGAGTTGATTGAGTTGATTTTGAGTTTAACGTCCCGTTCAGCAGCGAGGCTATATAAGACATGGACCTACTGATTAACGTGGAATCCGAACAACATGAGCTCCCACCGGTAATCGAATCCGGGAACGTCCGAAATGTATTTCACTTACTTACTAATCTTTTTGCAAGGCTATTTGCTTTTTCTTTCTTTCTTTTCATGACAATTCCAAATAGTTTTGTTTGGTGCTGGGAGTATATTTTATATTCACCTAATAAAATTACGGGTTCATTTTGTAATCAGTTTTAAATTTACAGAAACTATTAAGTTCACAATCAAATCAAACTAATTGTTTAATGCATTTCGTATGCTTTTGGGGCCGCGGTGGCTCAGTGGTAGAGCGTTCACCTCTGGTGCTTGGGGTCTCGGGTTCGATCCCAGCCCCCGCCAAGTGAACTTTGTGGTGGACAAACATCGTGTGCGTGGGTTTTCTCGGGGATCTCCCGTTTCCTCCCACTTTCTTCATTCCACCATTTCATTTATTACTCATCATCAACGTCTCCTTTAGCCTAACCGGCATAACCGTGGGACGTAAAACTCAAAGCTTTTCGTATGCTTTTGTTTTTATGCAGCTCATTAAGGAAAATCTATTTCATAATCGTAACATTCATTACTTTAAATACTAAGAAACTATAAAGGTAAAGGTGACTCGACCTAGCCCCGGGGCCGCTGTGACTCAGTGGCACAGCTTTCACCCTTGTTGTGTGAAGACTCTAATTCGATCTCAGCTAGTACCAAGTGCGCTTTGTGGCATAGAAACACCGTGTGTGTGGACTTTCTTGTGGTTCTTTAGTTCCCTTCCACTTACTTCATTCCACCATTTCATTCATTCTCAACATCACCGATTTCTTTAGCTTACAAAAGACTGACTGTTTACTTGTTGTTTATTATTGTGAACTGAAAGTCAAGTACGCAGTTATCTTGGATATTTCTGTCCCTTTTTACTTTACAACTTGAAGTGGGATGAGGGTCAGGATAGATCTAGTGATATACCGCTGAAAGAAATGCTTCAGTACAGTGTCGGAAGCGGTATGTATTGTTTATGTTACTTACAATGTTACTTCTCTATAAAATATAAATTCGCCCTTTCTCCCCTTCCCTTATTCGAATACAGTGAACCGACTCTTTTGCTGAAGAAAAATGTTAAGAGAAAATTGAACTATCTGTGTCTTAAAATTTTCTTTCAAGTGCAGTCTTTGTAAAGTTTTGCGAGTATGTTTTCACATCAATATTAAAAGATAGCGAGCCAAATGTTTAACCATGGACTCCTGCAGCGAACTGACCGTGACTAAACATCTGATCTCGCTCTGCTCATTTTCTCTCGCGCACGTGAAATGGATTTGTTGTTTCCAAAACAAATGGAAAGACAGTTATCTGGTGCTTTTGGGTATTTTCCCCGCACATAGGCATTATTGCTATCTTTTAATGATCAGAAGAAATATCAAAACCATCCGATACACATGATACGAAAGAGCGAACAGAGGAAGGCAAATATTATAATAGACTAAGTTTTCCGCGTGGTACCGCGTGGTAACAATACTTCATACTTCTATCATTTGGAGCACATCTCTATGAAGTTGTTTTCCACATAATTATAGCTTACTTCTTTTCGAAGTAGCTCCTAAGTGTCACAGCTGTGTTTAGTTTTGTTTCGTGCTAGGATGAAAGGGAGAAATGCAACATTTGCTTCTCGGTGAACCAGGCGCGGATCCAGGGGGGGGGGGCGATTGCCCCGATCGCTCCCCCAAAAGAGGAAACTTTATTGTTTTTTATATATAAATAATATCCATCCCAGAGTTTGGAGCCCTTAAAAGTAGCATTATGACAACCCACCGCCCCCCCCGAATTTGGTCCTGGATCCGCCCCTGCGGTGAACTTATATATATTATTAAGATGAGCGGTAATAAGCGAGGTTATACAAAGAGTAGCTTTCGGATCTACAATTTAACGTGTAGTTGCAATCCGTGTTGAGAATCGAACCAAATCTATGTAAGACCTGTTAACATTGAGCTCTTTTGTGGTAAAAGTGAACTTCAGAAACACACAAAAGACTTGAAACATCAAGCTAATGTAAAGGAATTGCAAGATGTATTGCATTTTTTCTGTGGCAAGAAACATGCGGTGCACAGCAACACAAGAATCGTGTTAAGGCCAATATTTTTTAAATCCTTGCTGAACTTAATATCCCCTTCCACACCATAAAATAAAATATAATGTTTCTTAAAAGAAAGGGCACCTAATATTTTAAAATTTTGTTTGTGATCTTATCATGCATAATTATATATAATGCCTTTCATACACCGAGAAAGAATTCAACTGCACGTCATAGCACCTCTAAAGCGATATTTTTCAAATTTATTTATTGCTAGATATTGTAAATTTACGGTATCTATCTTATTGGGTGGGAAGTTTTGCGTCTAATCGGAAAATTTCATGGCTTCGGACAGGAATTCGCAGTTACGAAATTTGCATCACTGTCTTCTGAAAGGATGTCTAGAAAAAAATACTACTGGAAAATAACTGAAAACACAAGATGGATTTGATAGCCAAATTTACGTCATGTTGGTGCGTCATCATTTTTCTTTAAATACTTGTATTTAGTATTCGATTAGAGTTTAGTTTACATTTTAGCATCGAGGCTATATGAGACGTGAACTTACAAATTAACGTAGGATCAGAACCACAGGAGTTCCCACCGGAAATCAAACCTGGATCTCCCGCAACAAAGACGCGTACGCTAACCATATGGACACAAGGGGGTTCAATATTTTGTAATGTGTACATAAAGTTGTGGAATTGCGCTTGTATAATGTTAGTAGTTCTACCAAGGTACTAACATAAATTTTCACAATACTCAGCTTAATAAAGTATCGTTAAAAAGAAAATGTCACTCTTTATGTTTCAGTTCCTGGTTCGACTGAAGGATAGTACAAATTCCTATGACCTTTTTTGGGATCTTACTTTATGCAGTAGATCCATCATAAACTGGATGTTTGATACGGATATAAACTAAAAACTTACAAATATAAATTTAAGTCACATTCAAATATCTTTAAACTAAAATTGAATGTATGCATATGATGTGCCATTTACTAATTCATTTTTATCGTTTGTGTAAGAGTCATGTTAATTCTTTAATACAAGTACATGAATACAGTTAGCTCCTCTTAATAAAAGTAAGTGGTGGCTGGTCTTTAAAATTAGTGTGGAAAGATAAGTAAAAAATCTGGTATGATTTAGAAAAATCTATCGTAATTCAGGGGCGTGTTTGGCATAATTGATTGTCTCAAGTGTAGCAACCCTGACTTAAAGGTTTTGCTTCGAGAAAGATGGATTCTCTGTTATATATCAGATATATAGTCTCAAGTTGGAGCAGTATTCTCTATGACAAGCTTTGAAGCAGGCAGTATATCTGTTGAAATAAGTTATTTCTGAGTGTATGACTGGAATTAAGAACTATTTTGAGTCAGTTCGACTTGTTTCTAGTTAAGGCTAGGTAAATCAATCCCCAGATAGAGAAATAGATTACTCTTATATTATTTCTTAGCAGGGTGGGAAAAATCATGATCTTTTTTTAAAAAATCATTTTTGTTGATTTTTTTTATTTATCTCGATTTTTTTTATTTAAATCAAATCTTTCTCCTCGTATAATACAAGTCGCGAACTGAAGAAAAAGCATTAGGAATTAGTATTAAATGATAATTACGCCATTTAAGTGAAAGTATTGGGATTGAATTTTGAATTATCCCCAATCGTTAATCTATTCAATCCCAAACAATGTTTTTTAATCCTTTTAAATTATGGCTCTTTTTAAAGGTAAATTATAGACTTTCAGTCAAGCAGCTACAGCATCATCCCTATTTATCCTAGGATCATGGTACATACATAACTCTCTTTAGAATAGAACAGCTTTTGAAACGGTAACATTCATATTTCCCTATCATGTCCCTGAAGTGGGACATTTTGAGAGTAATCGGAATTTTTTATTTTTTAAAAAATTTGATCCCCTCTGGACTTTCCTGTGGTAATGCACAGATCTCAAAATCAACTGGGAAATACTAAGGGGTGTACTAAATGTGTGTACAAAAGTTCAAGCTTCTATCTTGAGTAGTAAGGGTGAGGAAACTATTTAACAATGCGCTAAGAACATTCCCACAATGCCCCAGATGACCCAGATGTAATATAAAAATTTCCTCAGACATCCCTATTTATCATTCCTAGGATCATGATTTGTGCATTATTCTCTTCAGAATAAAACAAATTTTCAAACGGTACCCTTCATATGTCTCCATGATGTATCTGGGGCGGGTAAATCACGAAAAAAGGAATTTTCTGTTAGAAATGTACTTTTTTTATTTAAATTTACCTCTGTGGACCCCTCCCCCTGTTTTAAGGCAGAGATCTGAAACAAATATGAAAAATACTGAGGTGTGCACTGAATAAATGTGCAAAATTTCAATCTTGTAGGTGCAAAAGTAAGCCCGCGAAAAACAATATTCCCCAAATACCCCAGATTTCCGTATAAAACAAGATCTCAGGTAACAGTTTTCTGAGACATTCCTATTTATCCTAGAAGCATAGTATGTACATCATTTTCTTCAGAATGGAACAGCCTTTCAAACGGTACCATTCATATGTCTCCATCTGAGGCGGGAAAAATCACGAAAAAAGCTATTTTTGTTAAAAAATATCCCTCTTTCTTAAACATTTTTGCCCTCTGGACCTCGCTGTTTCCACGCAGAGATCTGTGGAGTGTTCAAAATTTCAGTCTTCTGAATGCAAAATATAACCCGCCAAATAATAATAATATGCATAACAAAAAAATCTTTTTAAATTTATGATATCACACACTACGCCTCAACGCAGAAAGGCGTGAAAACATATGTAACCTATTCTAAAATGCCTCCAGTCTTAAAGAAAACGAAGTAAAAATCCCAGGAAAACGAACTTTTTTAATCGAATAATTAAGATTCTACCCTATCACCTAAAACTAGGTGATATAATTTAAAAGGTTAAGCATTAAGGAAAAAGTACCGCAACGTTTATCAAAATGACACTTTCTTTCTCAATAGCTACTGATATTTGGCAGGAGCCTATTTTTAAAATCTGAGAACTAGCTTGCGGCATGAAATAAATAAATTTCGCCTAAAGTTATAAAATTAACAAAAATAAATAAAAATTGGAGAAGGGATAGAACCCCTCTAAATACGTCCTATTATCTAGGAACAAACAAACAGATACGCACAAAAGAAGAAAAAGATTTTTCGTCTTAAATGTCAATGGTGATTTCCCCGTTGGAATACTTAACGATTTTAAAACCCAAACCCAATGTTACGAAAAGAATAAAGCAGGATTGCTCCGTTACCTGTTCAAAACGGGATTTTCCCTAATCATCCTCTGCATGACACTTGTTTTCATACTATACTGTACATTTGAGTCTCATTGTATTATGCTTATTAACTTTCATAATCGAAATAACAGAACAGAAACGGGATTTTACTTATTTTCACTTTAAATTAATTTATTTCGTAATTCGATTTAAATCAACGATTTTTAAAAAATCAAATGATTTAAATCTTGATTTAAATCAATTCACCCTGTTTCTTAGCAGGAACATCTAACATTTTCACGGGAGACAGTGTCTGTTTATGGATATTGACATTTCCACGTTTATTTAAGATTGCTAGCAATACCTGGTTTCCATAGTCGTAGGGATTTTAGAGTGAGAGTCTTATTTGAAACTTGAGCAAGGAGGGTCCTTGTTTACGAGGTTCAAATAGTTTTTTTTTAACCGCAGTCTGACTGCATTCAACTGAGTGCGAACTTAAAGAATACTGGACTCAGTTTTCGGTGCGAGAACTTGACGACTGTTTTTGTGGAAACTTAATCTCAAACGAAGATTCTGCTGAAGGCGCTTCACTTCTCTGGTGAGAGGAATTTTCTTATATTGAACCGACTCAATCCTATAAGTAACAGAATTAGCCTTTTTGATGGAGAGTCTGTTTATAGACCATTCCATGTTTAGGACTTTAGGCCAGACAGCTTTCTGATTAATGAAATTGTCTTTAAGATGTTGAGGGAGTATGGTGTAAGAAAACACATGTCCTGCTCTCTCATGATTAAAGCACAACTTAGCTGCGTTAGAGAAAATAGGTTTGAAGTTATGGTTTTATGAAGGCTTAAGTAGGCGACTTCACTCTGGACTGAAAAGTTGGTCTGTTATTTCATGACAGTTAACTTAAAGAAACTCTTTTCAAATCAGAGTACCATTCTTAAGCACCAAAATATCTTGTATGAAATGTAGAAATGCTTTATTTATCAGTTTCCCTAAACGTGTGGTGTGTACTGCTCTGTGCTTGTTAATTACCCAACACAAACTTACCGGGCCGTTCAAATTTTTACAGGTAAAGAAATACTATCAAATATCATTGGGCGCCTCCCACCTTCTTACTGATGTCGGACGTCGTAGGCTGGGCAGACTGGTAAAAGAGGACAGGCAGCGAACTGTGGCGGAACAAATATCAGACTTTGATGCTGGGCAAAGTACAAAAATGTCTGAACACACAGTGCACCGAACACTCCCAACGATGGGCCTCCGCAACCGACGACCCATCCATGTGCGAATGTTCACAGAACGACATCGGCAACTACGACTGAAATGAACATGTGACCATCGCCACTGGACCTTGGCGCAGTGGCAGAGCGCTGCATTGTCTAATGAAACCCGATACCTTCTTCATCATGACGATGGGAGGGTACGAATCCGTCGTGTTGCAAGGGAATAACTCCTTGACACCTGTACTGCGGGACGGAGACAAGCTGGCGGCAGCTTAATTAAGTTCTGGGGAACATTCACGTGAGCATCCGTATGTCTAGTGGAGCTTGAGCAAGACACCATGACGCCAAGGTGTATCGCACACTGCTTGCAGACTACGTACAGCCCTTCATGACGACCATGTTTCCCAACGGTAGTGGAATTTTTTGACAAGATAATGCACTATGTCACAAGGCCAGGAGTAATGGAGTGATTCGAGGAACATAGGGGCGAGTTCCAAGTGATGTGCTGGCCCTCCAACTCGCCGGATCTGAACCAAATCGAACACATCTGGGATGTGATTGAACGTGACGTTAGAGCGCCTCATCCCCTCCCCGGAATTTACGGTAATTAGGTGACCTGTGTGTGCACATCTGGTCCAACTTTCTCCAGCGACCTACCAAGGATCATTGCGTGCATGCCAAGACGAGTCGCCTTTGTTATCCGTGCCAAAGGTGGACATACTGACAATTAGGTAGATAGTCATAATGTTCTGGCTGATGTGTGCGTATATTTTAACTCGTATATTTTGTATCGACTCGAATTTCGAGACGTCTCGACTCGAATTCGAGTCGAGTCGAGACAGAACATGTCGAGTCGAGACAGAAACATATTTTCGAGTCGAGACAACATTTTCTCGTGACGAGTCGAGACAGGCTTAAATCTCGACTCGACTCGACTCGTGCGCATCCCTATGCTTTACCCTTGGGCCTCAATATGGCCTGTCGCAAATGAAGAGTGCCATTTAAATCGTTTTTAATATCTCTAAACGATGGAATTTCCCAAAAACACAGATCACATTAAACTATAACATTAAGAAATAGAAACTAAATGTACCTTACTTTTAAAATATATTAAATAACGTCGTACCAGGAACTAGTGAACCGGCAGCGACCAGAGTTGCCCTGTTATTTGAGGTGTAATGACGATATTGAATTTTGAGAAATTGCTCTGTTTAGGACGAAACTCTCAATGTTCTGTTGTATTTGATTATATTTTAATTTGCTTTATTTTAATGTGCAGTTGGGATACAGTAGGTTGTTTCGTAGTGGCTCTTAGCTACCAATGTCATTTAGGATGTGATAAGGTGTTTATTGAAATCGTCTCCAGACGGTCATGGATTATTTCAGCATTACCTAAAGTAAAAAGAAATAGCATATCTAGATCCTCATGTAACTGATGAATTGACGTATTTTTGATCTGCACTCTTTGTGATGGAAATTAATAGGACTTTGGCGCCTGTTTCAAACTGGAAGTATGTAGAGGAGTTTAGAGCGAATGGCCATGTAGCTATGCTGTAGAAATTCTGTAATAAATATGGCATCTATCAAAATAATTTGGCATCTACAAAACTTATTTTGAATTATAATACTGTACCTCGTATAAACTAAAGAAACAGAGAGAGTAGAAAGATCAAAGCAAGCATTATAAAACATACAATTTTTATTTTAAAAAATAGTATTATTATTTTCTTGACCAAAAAAAAAAAAAAAAAAAAAAACATAAAATTGTAAGAAAAGAATAATTCATCCATATTTCAGCAACATTCCATTACATACTGTACATTCAGCTTCTGAAGTTTGTCTATTTTAAGAAATCCTTCCTCATCCATTCAAGATCTTTCCTCATTTTACCAACTCCGAAGGAGATCTAAATCAGCAAAAATTCAATAAATTAGATTCAGTTCAGTCCATGTATAAAAGTCCTTAGGTTTTACATTAGTTTGATGTAATTCCTACGTTCTTAATATTCAATTTCATGATCATATTGTTTGCCAGATTTACCATTACAAGCTGTATGTCATTACGCTTTGATTGAATTCAAATAAAACAGATTTACTCACATTTGCTCTCGTAACATAGTAAGTAAATACAAAACACAAAACCTCAAGCAAAGAAATGCATAACAGATGGCACAGAGGAATACTACTTTAATTATTTCTTGCAAATTTTCCGTTGTTACAAAGTTTACTCATTTCTTGCGTAGATAAAGTTAGCATCAATTGCACACGGTACTCTTTCTCCTCATATGTTGCGTAGATAAAGTTAGCATCAATTGCATACGGTACTCTTCCTCGTCATATGTTGCGTACATAAAGTTAGCATCAATTGCATACGGTACTCTTCCTCCTCATATGTTGCGTACATAAAGTTAGCATCAATTGCATACGGTACTCTTCCTCCTCATATGTTGCGTAGATAAAGTTAGCATCAATTGCATACGGTGCTCTTCCTCCTCATATGTTGCGTAGATAAAGTTAGCATCAATTGCATAGGGTACTCTTCCTCCTCATATGTTGCGTAGATAAAGTTAGCATCAATTGCATAGGGTACTCTTCCTCCTCATAAGTTGAGTAGATAAAGTTAGCATCAATTGCATAGGGTACTCTTCCTCCTCATAAGTTGCGTAGATAAAGTTAGCATCAATTGCATAGGGTACTCTTCCTCCTCATAAGTTGCGTAGATAAAGTTAGCATCAATTGCATGCATAGGGTACTCTTCCTCCTCATAAGTTGCGTAGATAAAGTTAGCATCAATTGCATGCATAGGGTACTCTTCCTCCTCATAAGTTGCGTAGATAAAGTTAGCATCAATTGCATGCATAGGGTACTCTTCCTCCTCATAAGTTGCGTAGATAAAGTTAGCATCAATTGCATGCATAGGGTACTCTTCCTCCTCATAAGTTACGTAGATAAAGTTAGCATCAATTGCATGCATAGGGTACTCTTCCTCCTCATAAGTTGCGTAGATAAAGTTAGCATCAATTGCATGCATAGGGTACTCTTCCTCCTCATAAGTTGCGTAGATAAAGTTAGCATCAATTGCATGCATAGGGTACTCTTCCTCCTCATAAGTTGCGTAGATAAAGTTAGCATCAATTGCATGCATAGGGTACTCTTCCTCCTCATAAGTTGCGTAGATAAAGTTAGCATCAATTGCATGCATAGGGTACTCTTCCTCCTCATAAGTTGCGTAGATAAAGTTAGCATCAATTGCATGCATAGGGTACTCTTCCTCCTCATAAGTTGCGTAGATAAAGTTAGCATCAATTGCATGCATAGGGTACTCTTCCTCCTCATAAGTTGCGTAGATAAAGTTAGCATCAATTGCATAGGGTACTCTTCCTCCTCATAAGTTGCGTAGATAAAATTAGCATCAATTGCATAGGGTACTCTTCCTCATAAGTTGCGTTGATAAAATTAGCATCAATTGGATACTTTTCGTCATAAGTTGCGTAGATAAAATTAGCATCAATTGGATACTTTTCGTCATAAGTTGCATAGATAAAATTAGAAAAAATTAGGATCAATTGGATAATTTTCTTCATAAATTGTATAGAAAAAATTAGGATCAATTGGAAAATATTGTTCATAAGTTGTTAAGATAAGCATCAATTGGAGAATCCTGTTCATGAGTTGTGCAGATAAGTTTGTAGATGAGATTAGTATATATGCCTTCTCTGTGAATACCATTGCTCTTCTGGTCGTGTAGACAAGGTTAACATCTACAATTAGAGAGTCATTAATAGTTTGAATAAAATCTTGCGTTACTCATTATTACTCATTATTACATTTCTTAGTTATTGTAGACCAAAATATCATCAATTTATAAACAATGTAGTTATACATATAAAAGCACTTTTTACAATTTACATTTCGTGTAGCAAAGTCGTCATTCAAATTTCAATTTATATCGCAATTTGTGAATTTCGTAACGTATTTTATGTACGTTACTGAGTAATTATAGATTCATAGAAGAAATCAAATAAACACGAAATTATTTCATAATACCATTCATTATAAATGGAATTACTTACGTATTTATTGGATTTATTTTATAAATCTATTATTATTATTATTATTATTATTATTATTATTATTATTATTATTATTATTATTATTATTATTATTATTATTATTATTATTATTATTATTATCAGGGCCGGATCTTGTTGACAAGTCAACTTTTTTCTGTTATGGATAGGACAAGGCAAGTTCAAATAAAAACGTTATCCATCAACTCTTGGTTCTAAAAATATATTTTTTTAAGGGTCAACTTTTGGTCACTTTTTGCCGTTTTGAAATTTCAGGTCAATTTTAAATATTTTAAGGGAACTGTTAGATCACTTATGGTCTTTTTATTCTTTTTCTTCTACATAAGGAAATCTTAAAATGAAAACTGTTTACGGATTTAAAAACACGATGTTAAATGATCTTTTTTCCTGCTTTCTGATTGTTGGAGTGGAAAAACTGCATTCCTAACAAGTTAATGAACACTAAGCTGTAGCTGGTTGACGAGGGCTGGGGGTTCGTAAGTGGCCAAAGCAGATGGTTGTAGGTTGTTTACCACAAAGGATATGACTACGTGAATAACTAAAAATAGATTAGAAGACAAAGATTTTAAACAAGGTTTATATACATTATTTTGGTGTATATAATTTACACTTGCGAACTTTTATTCTTTAAGTGTGCTTCCTAGTTTCAACTCGAGAGTTAATTGATGCTTTGAGTATGTAGAATGCCGAGGCCTAAACCATCTACAGCTTCTGAATTTGATGAGGATTCCTTTAGTACTGACGGTGCAATATTGTTTTGCAAGGTATGTGAAGAAAAGTGGGAGCAGAGAAAAGATACACTGTACTAAAGCATATCAGAAGCGAAAAACATTTACGTGCAGTTGAAAACAAACATAAAACCAAGTGTTCGCAGTTGTTACTTGTGGAGAGTGCTTCGAATAGTAAAGGCAAATTCTCAGTTTTCAAAAGAGTTGTGTGAAGTTTTTGTGTCTTCAAATATTCCTCTTTGGAAACTCAACAATGTGAAATTGCGGAATTTCCTGGAACGTCATACAGGTCGTTCCATTGCAGACGAAACGAATCTTAGGGAAAAAATGCATACCAAAGTGTAACGAGGACACAATAAGAAAAATAAGAGAGGAACTGGACTCAGAAAATTGTTTCTATAGACAGACTAGTGATGTGGAGGAACACTATATAGTCAATATTATTATTGGGGCAATGAAAGCCGACGAACCTAGCAAAATAATTTTGCTAACTGGTGATGTGTTGGAATCTGTCAACCATTTTACAATATGTAAACTTTTCGATAAATCGATATCCCTACTTTGGCCTGAAGGTGTCCAACATGACCATGTTCTTTTTGTAACAGATGCTGCTCCGTATATAATTAAGGCTGCTAATTCAATTAAATCGTAAAAATGTTTACAGTTATCTACTGCAATGCTGAATAAGGCATGAGCTAAATTTTGTGACGATTACAAAGTTCCTGAGTTAATTTGTTGTATCACACCTTATAAAATGTTTATATGTTGCCTAACTAGATATAGGCCTATATATCTGTAACTCAAATATGAAATGCTTAGCTATTTACTAAATTGGTCAAAGTTTAGTTTTAATATTATTGCTTTTTTTTAAACCAAAGACGCAAATGATCAATTGACTGCAACTAACTGAAACAAAACTTTTGAAAATGAGTGAGAAATGTTAATTAAAATTAGATAGATATTCAAAAAAATGTCAATGTTTTAACGAAATAAACGTTTAAAAAAAACTGCAAGTTTTAAGGTCAACTTTTGTGAATTTTAGGGTCATTTTACAGGAATTTTAGTGTCATTTTATAGGTCACTTTTTAGAAAATTTTAGGTCAACAACATCCGGGCCTTATTATTATTATTATTATTATTATTATTATTATTATTATTATTATTATTATTATTATTATTATTATTATGAACTATAGTTACGCAGCAATAAAAATAATGAATTTTCGTAAATCCCAAGCAGTTGGTCAGTTTATTACAGGCCTAATAAACCTAGAAAGTAAAACGCACTTCTGCGTTTTACTAACCACATGCAACCCATTCATGTTACAGCAAATATTGACTAGGCCCAATATAGTTTGCACTTGTTTTCTTTGCTGTCAATGCGCCTTTTCTTCAAGGGACTTTTATATTTATTGCACACTCAGAAACAAGGATAGGATTACAAGGATAGGGGAGGCAGAAATGAATATTGACGGGGCAATGACAAAAAACATCATAAAACTGAATATTTATTTATTATTTACAAAATCTGTAACAGCTATACCTTCTTTTATACGCAATTTCCTATATTAACAATATTACAGTACACAAATTCAAGATTAAGAACATTGATCATTAACATACAAAAAGTTTAAAAAGCACAATTGAGGTGCCTGGGACGATATAGTGCCATGGCAAATGTAGGTGAGCAACGTCATTGTATGTCGCATTTACACTAAACAAAAACTGATTAACTGAACGTTAGAGTTGGAACACGTCCCATTAATTACGTTTGCTTTCTTCCAGAAAACAAAATATTTTGACAGTTTTTTTTGTTACAACGAAACACTTCAATTAACTTTTGTTGTATAATGACATAATTATATGTTTATTAAAACTGATTATTATGTTTCTATCCATATAAGAAAACACTATTTTGTTTCATATTTTCATTTTGTAGTAGGGCAACTTGTTTCTTTGTTTGTTAAAATTTAACATATTTTTTTTTTCAACACCGAGGCTATAAAAACGCGAAGCTTACAGTTTAAAATGGTATACGAAGCACCACATTGCTCTCGAAATTCAACAATTCCACTGGTATCAAACCCGAGATCACGTTCCAACACACGCGCTCTGTTCACTAGACCAGCGTTAAAGATACTAAATGCAAAACACTTGCATTTACTAATAGAAAAATCTTAAAAGAGAATATTATTATATATGTATAATCGAACGTAATTTTTTTCTTTCTTGTGTGCTTAATACAAGCTCTTTGCGAGGTACTTTGTTTCGTATTAATTAAAATTGAAATATTTAGTTTTTAAACATTGGAACAAAATCATAATACTGCAACTTTAGATTATATCAATACAAAATAGAAGTATATGTATTATTCAACGTTTGCACTCAATTTTCTTACTTCCAAAATAAGCGAGACACTGTAGTTTAATTATATTCACAACTAACGTTGTGGACTATGATACTGTTGTTTGGAAGTGCACCTGATATCCTTGGATGCTTGTTATGGTTGCAATAATAGGATACGGTTTGATATTCTTGAAATGAATAAAATCAATGGAAGATGTTTGATGCGTCTAGCAAGAAATAATTTTACACAGAAATGAGTAGACTTCGCAAAGCTGAATTTAATTTGGTAAATATAATTGCAAGAATTTCACTGGTGTTGACTCAGATTGAAAATTCTCTTCAGCGTAACTTTTTAGAAGGCGCAAAAAAAGTTTAGGGGAGCAGTGTCCCCTCTAGCCCCTCCCTAGCTACGGACCTGAACAGACCCTTCAAAGAAAACTTTCTTGAAATAAGAGTAATATTTTTTTCCAGCTTGCTCCTTATTTTAGTTTCCGTTGTATAATGAAAGACGAAATGATCTATCACAACTTGCGATATATTTTTCAATTTGTATCGCATTTCCATGTTTTTGCATTGCAAACTGCGATGCGATACTGCTTAAAACACTCTGATATATATATATATATATATATATATATATATATATATATATATATATATATATATATATAGTAAGTTTGGGTGATTCCGGACAGTCGTTGAATTCTGACATCCTAAGCTTACGATAATACTGTAAGACATACAGTATATCAAAGCGAAGACACTATTTTCCTCGTTGCATATTGGAATAATTCTATTATTTTGCGAGTGCATACTTAACGCGTGCACAAGTTTACAGTGCTCAAAACGGGCGAATCCGGACGTTTAGGGAAGGGTGAATTCGGACACGTTTATTACGTTAAGCTGAATTCGGACAATGTGATTAATGAACTAAGAGGATTCAGAACACTCTTCCCTCTCTTGCTTTTCACATTTATGAGTGTGAAATAGAGGTCTACTGAGGCCCTACCAGAGATGAAGTGGGTCAGTGGGTCAAGTTTTCTGAGTGGGTCAGTGGGTCGTGGGTCAACAGCATATGACCCTTTGTGACCCACACCCACCGTGACCCACTGCGACCCACCACCCACCATGACCACTGCGATCTACCACCCACCATGAACCACTGCGACCCACCGACTCAGTATGATTTACCGACCCACTCTGCTCACTGCATTGTAGACAGTATCTTCTGAAGACTGGTAAATTTGTCTCCGTTTTACTTTCAAGACCCTTATTTCCCTTCCTTTTCCATTTGTTTCTGTATACTTACCTGAGGTGAGTATATCTAACCAACTGAAAAAAGAACTTCAGACACTTTTGGATATTGATATTTGTAATTGTAATAATAGCAATAGGGCTTATACTACTACTTGGCTTTTGAGACCTGTGAGTTTTTAGAGGAGCTAACTACTGGAAAAATACATTTTTGAATCACTGCAATATATGAATTATTATATAAAAAATTGAATGTACTATGTGTGCCTGATCATCACGGTCAAATTGCAAAATCAAATGAAATGACTTTTGGTATATAGTTAGGCCTTAATCCAAACTGGGATGTTATATTGCTTTCATTATAATGCATAATATCCTAAGGAGGTAATGAGGATCCGAATTTTTGCGAAAAAAAATGAGTATCTCGCAAGCCGTTAAACTTACGGAGCTGAAATTCAGTGTATTAACTCTATTGAAAATAAACAGAATGTGTCCTAGCATTTTTTAAAATTATCCTTTATGGGAAGGGGGCACTTTCTATATATGGAAAATTGGTAGTGAGTTGGTTTGTAAAAGTGATCGAAAACGATCGATGTCATTTAAGAAAAAAAAAATCAGAAACAAAAAATACAGTGCTTGGCTTCATATATTCATTGTTTTCTACTATAATAATTGCTAAAGCTTATGTTTATTATATGAAGCGCTTACAGCATAGGGCAATCAACCCATAATGTTGTGAGAGAAATAGGCATAAAATTTGTGGGTCGGAGTGGGTCACGGTGGGTGGTGGGTCAGTGGGTCATGGGTCAAGTTTTCATTGACCCACGCCAACTCTGGGCCCTACTTGAGGCCTATTGCTTATATCTAGCGTCTATTCATTTTTGCCATAAATGGACTCCGAGGAATTACCAGAAAAAGTTATAAAATTATCTTAGGATCTACCAACACAACTAAATTACAAAATACTAATCATAAGATGTTCAGAAATTCTACACTACTGAATGACTACATCATCTGGCTATATTCTCATTTGATCTGCAACAAGTTCGGGAACATGAATTTCTTTTGTCGAATAAACGTGATTCGCCAGTGGCTGGAAACAATTTCTCTTTTGTGTCATCAGACTCATCCCCAAACGCGTCTCAATCGCCTTCAGAGTCCTCAGTTAAACAGTTCATATCTTTTCCTGCTGTTGCTTCTTCCAAACCCACATCCCAAATGCCAGGTGTTGCTAAAAGATTAAGTGTTACGAATTGCAGTTAGTTTCAAACTGTCTTCTCAAACACAATCGAAGGTATGGATGAAAACAACTGTAGATTTTGTGGGAAGAATTATTATGCACCATCATCAAGCAAATACGGTTCCTGAGTATCCTATACTGTAAGACCTGGTTTCGTGAAAGATGAGTGGCAGGTGATAAGGAACTGTATTTTATCTCTGGACGATGAGTCTGAATTATGAATAGTGCTTCACGAAACTGGCAGACGTCATTAACGCAAAATAATAATAATAATAATAATAATAATAATAATAATAATAATAATAATAATAATAATAATAATAATAATAATAATAATAATAATAATAATAATAAATGCTAGTCTCAGTGCACACATATTATACATTTTGCTAATAATCTAGTTGTGACTAGCAAATAATAGTAGTACAATGTAGTTCTAATGGGAACAAATGTGATTACTATGTTTAATGATTAAACACTATAGTGGTAGTTACACTACTGTGCATTTAGCTTACACTTTCAACAGTAATTAGTATAGAAATTGCTATGTTAGTAATTTGTTTATATTTATCATGTATTTGTATTTATATTCTGTATTTATCATGTTAGAATGTTAGTGTAGCAAGATAGTAAGCTAAAATATACCTCTTACATATATATCTTCCTTCAAAGTTTAGTGTACGGAATCGCCAACCTACTGTCCGGATTCACCCTTCCAAATTTGCAAATCAAAGATTTTGTCAACTTTCAGAAAATTATTTTTTAACATGGCATTCTAGGAAAACTATTTCAGTTATACATGCATACCAACATATCATTAAACAATATAACGAAGTATTGAATTTTTTCGTTTAGCGGGATAGTAGTAAAAGAAAGAAACATCAAAACTGTCCGAATTCACCCAAACTTACCCTGGGTTATATATAGTGCCGGACTGGTCACGTTGGCTACTTGACGATCGCCAAGGGTACAAGGTCCGAGGGGCCCCACAGGGACCACGAGGCGCAGAACCTGTAGCCCTCGGTCGAATTTTCGCGATTACAAATGCTTTCTTAACTTTTCCTACCAGAAAAGTTGAGGACGCCTAAGTTCGTCTTTCCGAAAGAAGTCTTCTCTTGCCTCCTCGCTCATATCACTATGGCCCCTTGAGCCAGTAAAACTTCATACTTAGCAAAGGCCCCCTCTAGTCTGTAACGGCCCCTTATTCGCTCTCACCTGTTGTCTCATGGGTACACCGTTCATATATACTACCCAGCCACCCTTCCAGGTACGGCCAGGTATTACCCAGGTAAGGCCCCGTGAGCCAGTAAAATTTCGTACTTAACAAAGACACCCTCTCTCCTCTCCAGGCTCTCCCCTGCTGGCCCAGTGTAGCCTAGTCGTTAACGGTCTCGCCTTCGGTGCGAGCGGTCCTGGTGGGGGCACTCGGTCGAAAAAGTTAAAACACTTTCTCAGGCCAGCCACCCTGAATGAGTTTTTCCTGGGCTTCCCTCTTTCACACCAGGCAAATGCTGCGTGGTAAGTCCCAGGCTGCTTCCTTCCTTTCCCAATCCTTTCTTCCTTCCCTTTCCCCGGATTGTGTGCTCGCCGAGAGACGTCATCACTCAAAATGTGAAGGGCTAAATGGTCTTAGATGCCGAAAGCTCAGAAATCTAAACCCTAAAATCCCCAGGCTCTCTCCTGGAAAATGATTGTCTCAGTATTATTGTAACCTCTTTTGCGATCCGTTTTGTACTTCATATTTATTCAATACAGAAAATATTATTATGTCACTTATCATGATTTGCATATATAGGGAGCCTTTGAGAACCTGCGCCAAGGGCCCTCAATTTGGCTAGTCCGACACTGCATATATACCGTAAAAAGTACTTCGTCCACTTAAGTTCTTGTTTTATTAACTGCAAAGTTGATCTCCCTTCATCGATATTATAGTAATGTCCACGTCATCTAGTGCTTACTTACATCTTTCATTAACCATATTGTAGGTATTCTATTTAATCATGGTATTGTTGGTCACCTTTGGCATCCCAATAAACATTGCTGTAGTTCTTAATCTGTACTAAAAACTATTTTTTTTAATTATTTTACATTTGTAAGATAGTAAATGCAAAATTTAAACATAAAGCAAACTAAGGCATAACAGATGGCACAGAATACTTCTGCATTTTTTCTTACCTGGAAACTTCAATCATGATATCTGGTTTCCTTGAAGTGGCTTCAGAAGCTAACTAAATGTTGTTGGAGTGCCATTTCCATCTCTAGGGTACGGCGGTTCTATACTATAATCAGTTTATAGAGTTTCATCTTAAAGTCAGCTATACGATTTGTTTATTATTTCTTTGATTGGATAACATACGTTACATTACAGCGTTTCATAAGTTAACATACAGATCGTTAGGAAGTACTGTATGTAATATTAAATACAATAAGGGAGTCAGCAATAATTCGAGAGGAAACTGCCGTTACTAAGTAAATAAAATATTCATTGTTTAATTACTTATGTACGTGGTCTAACAATTCCAAAACAATTCCAAGTATACAAGTATACACACTAAATAAAAAATCGTATTTGGCGTACGTAAAACAGTAGGTTACATGTGTAAATCCTGTAGTTTTTGGACTTAACGTACAGCAAACGTATAACTGAAAAGTTATATTTGATACGTACTTTCTGTATAAGTGTTCCGAATAAGCATGCTTTCCGTATCAACGAAGATACTGTATATACTGTAGGTGGTCAGAATCTCATATACAGATGGACGTATGTAATATATAGCTGATATATGTAACTATGTATACGTATGTAATATCCAAAAGACTGTTAGATGTCAGACATCTTGCAACAGCATGATGTAACTCCTAAGGGCTGTACATATGTAGCCTATAACGTATGCTCCGTACTGGTTTCTGTATTAAACATAAGGATTCCGTATATTTGTACAATATATCGTTGTCAGGATAACGGATTGTTCTCATTGTACAGTACATGTAGCATCAATGATCATTCCAGTGAGTGGTCCCGGTAGTGTTGCCCGGAGCCATGCCTCCTATCGTGTCCTTTGTGGATTACCAGTAATCATTTTTCGTCCTGTGTGTTGTAAGTCTTCCTCATTCCTGGAGAAAATTTTCTGAACTTACCACTGTTCAGGACACATGCTGATCCACGGAGATATCGGCGAGGACAACTGTCCCTCCTAAAGACTAACTTTTATAGGTATACATATGAAATATTACACTACTTTATTCAAATTAGATGTAACACTTTCTATATGAAGCCTACATTAATAGTCCAATAGTCCATTAGGCGATCCGTCCCCAGCTAAAGACTCTCATGAATCCGTTAGTGGTTCAGGATCTAGTTCGCAAAAATGTGTTTAAACAAGTAAGTTTCACCTTACATTATAGAACCATCGTAGATTTCCAATCTACTGGTAAGGGATGTACCCGGAATCGAGTGCAAGGTTTCAAATGAAAACATGTGAATAACAGAAATCGACGGACATAGAAACAGCGCATTGAATAGTAATTTCAATGCAAAATGTTATGCATAGCGACGGCCATTATCTTCGTGTACAGACTTAAGAGTAACAGATGAGTGCCGAGAGAACAAATCATTATATTAAGATCCTAAATATATATGCAGCTGTTGAGGTTACGGTGATACAATATAGATGTACTTAAAAATGCAACATTAGGTTTCTACACTGACCTGAGAATTTTCTAGAACCAGTTAATCTTCAAAGTACAAATGTAGAATATCAAGAAAATGGTTAAACCACAATAAATGTGTAAAGTGCACAGACTTACAGTCAACATCGCCTCTGCATGGAATAGTCTTGTCTCAAATATTACACTAATGATGATATCAAATGTCTATATGACTGAACTGATATCGTACCTCGCCTTTTAGCAAAGCATACTGCTGCAATATAGGCTTATTGGTTGGTGCTGGAATTTGTTTGTAGATTACAGAGTGCTGTTTGGCAACGAAATAGCGATCATGTACATTCACTTGATGTTTATTACATTAGAGCCGTGCCAATTTAACGACCCGCCGGAAATAGGGCTTCTGTTACCGAAAGAGCTTGACATCAAGAGATTGCTAATATTTCGTTGTCTTGGGTGGTATTATTTTCAATGTGACATATTTATCGGAAAACACTCTTATAATAGGTCCAATCTTTGTCTCCGGACTAGGAATCACATAACAAACGCACTTCTTACCATCATACAGCCGTTAGAAATATTTTGATATGTACTTTTGAAACTTTTACTTGCCTCCACGTAAATGTTATTCGGACATATTTCATCAATTTTCTTGATAGCATCTGAGCAGAATCTGCATTGTTTCTCTTCAAAGCAGAATCTTATGTATAGCTTCTTCATTAATGTACCACTCATTGAGATAGTCGGATTAATTGTACTTTTTATTATTTTGAGAATGGAACTATGCACAGATTGCAACACGCCAAGTATGTTTCCTTCTCCTCTGTGGGTGAGCAATGGCAATGCTTCACAATACTGACTTCGATGACTGTTTCACACATTGTCTTACACCAGAGCCTCCTGTGTAATATATCTACTTACTTCTTCAACAAACCTTCGTGCAATCTTACGAGTAATGTGATCATCAATAATATTCGTAAGTGTGACGAACAAGGTAATGTATCGGGCAGCAATCTCGTATTCAGCCTCAAGCTTGTTGATGAGTTAATTTGAATTTGTGAAGTGCGACAAGTTTCGAGGCTTGCTGGGCCCATATTTGCATGTGCGAGTAGTGAACTGATAAACCATATTTTCTCTCCCTATCGAACGGTGGCATTACATACTGTTTTATGCTCTGTATTTCTAATTGCCTATTGCCCTTGAGAATCCCATCCTATTGAAGTGTTTTACACAAGTAATTCAAAAGTACGTTGCAATTGGATTTACTTTTAATGTAGTTATATCGTCTGCGTTGAAAAACCTGGCCTGAAAAAGCTTTGTACACTTTTTCAATAGAGTGTCCCCACCGTTGTTCCCTTTTAATAGTAAAAAAATATCAAAATACAAAATTTGAAGATTTACCATCTCGTATTGAGGTTATGTTCTCTTTCATGAAAGGAGGCTCGGTGGCTTAGTGATAGAGCGTTCATTTCCGGTGCTTGGGGTCCCTGGTTCAATCCCAGCTCGTGCCGTGTGGACTTTGTGGCGGACAAACATCGTGCTCGTGGGTTTTCTCGGAGTTATCCCACTTTCTTTATTCCACCATTTCATTCATTTCTCATCACCGTCTTCTTTAGCCTAACTGGCATAACTGTGGGACGTAAAACTTAAAGTTCTCATTTCATTTCTCTTTCATGAAAGTTTATCACATATAGTTGAATATATGGTCAGTTCTCTTTCATAGAAGATGGATACTTCGATGCTTCCCTTTTAATATTTGGGAGGATATTCATTGCTCCACTTCTTATGTTGGAATTGTAAAAGATATAGATGTTGGTATATTTCTCTAGAACTTGAATATATACTTCTTTAATTTCATTGGTTCTTCTTGTTCCCTTCTATGAGTACAAAATTGTCAAAACTATGTTGTCAAAACTAATATTTAATGTTTGCTGGGAATTTTACATTTTAGCGGGAAAATTGAATTAGCATGAGGCGAGAATTTTGAATGTTGTCCTTAATGTTCACTAAATTGATACATTTTTGTAACATATGATCATATGGATGAACACCTTGTTTTTTTTCTTTTGAAGAAGACACGGGAACCATGACACATACCTTTGAAATTTTGGGAGGTGCATATTGGGTCACTCTTAAATTTTAGATATTGTCAGAACTAAAGTTTGGTAAAGATATGTAGGTATATAATTCTGTAAATTTGAATGGTTCATGTTGTTTCCTCCTACGAGTAAAACTTACCATAAATAGAACTTTTGAAGGTTAGTGACCAATTTCAACGTTTAAACTGTGGTTTTATTAGAATATACAGGGGTGGACAAAAAATCTAAAACGTTTGCAAAAGTGTGAAAATCATACCTAGTATGGTGTGAGGCCTCCTTTTGCATCCAAAACAGCTTGGATCCGACGTGGAATGGGCGTATCCAGCTCCTGAATCGTGGTGTGTGGAATTTTGTAGCAATGTTCCCCAAAACATGCTCCAGTTCCTTAAGGAATGCTGGTGGAGGGTAATGAGACCGAATACGCCTTTCTAACTCAGACCACAATGGCTCAATGATGTTCAGATCTGGTGATTGTGGGACCCAGGGGAGATGTGATAGCTTCTGGTCATGCTCCTCAAATCATGATTTCACAGTTATTGCAGCGTGATAGGGTGCCAAATCATCTTGGTAGATGCCATCACCATCAGGGAACAATATTTAGACCATGGGTAGAACCTGGTCCCCCAAAATGGACCTTAGCATTCATCATCCCATGCAGGGCTATGATGGGATCTGCAGAAAACTACGATATCACTGCCCATACTGTAACAGAACCACCCCCATGCTTTACAGTTGGGAGCAGACAGTCTGTATCATAGGACTGCGACGACGCTCCTCATACGTAAACACGACCGGTTGTTGGAAATAATGTGAAGGTCGATTCATCGGACCACATTACGTGTTTCCACTGCTCATGAGTACACGCCTTGTGGGCATTGCACCGCTGGATACGCCTCTTCGCACTTACTGTTGTGACCAGGGGTTTGGCGATAGCGGCCCTGCCATGAAGTTTCATTTTATGAAGTTCCCGTCGCACTGTTTTCGATGAAACCGGGTTCTGTAGGCTGGAATTGAGTTCAGACGTAATTTTCATTGTAGTGGTCTTCTTTTTTAGCTGCTACAATCCATTTTAATGTCCTCCGGTCCCTATCTGACAGGATTGCCTTTCGATCACTGTTGTGCTTTGCAGACGTCGTTTGCCCATGAATTGTGTACGCCTTTGTGACGTTGGATACAGTGCCTTTCGATACCCCCACAATTTTTGCCATTGTTGCCACTGAAGCTCCAACCAGACGGACACCAACGATCATGCCTCTTTGGAAGTCTGTCAGGTCGCCCATTTTAAAGCACCACTTTCACACCACGACACTCACAGGTGAACTGGTTACTGCTGACGGAAGAGGAAGGTCCACATGACACATTGAAAACAAAAAACGATCGGCAACCGCAACACGTGTTGTACAGTGGGGGGCCAAACTCACGTGTCCTGTATAAAGTGTTTTTAGATTTTTTTGTCCACCTCCTGTATGATTATTTGAGGACAAACAGGGTCTCGTATTTGTTCACATAATCTTGAGACACTCTTCTCAAATTAGGGAAAAGGTACGTTGAACTGTCTCCTTAAGTTTTGGAATTGCCAAAAATAGAAAGTAATAATTGTTCTCTAGAGCATGGTAAAATAGGATAGTTCACGTTGTTCCTTTTGCATAGGTAAAATATTTGCAAAATTTAAATTTTGGAGAATTTTGACAGCACCTAAGTTGATAGATTTTATTATATCATATGACGATATGCATGCATACAAGACATAATCTAAGATCACTGGTGGAAAGTGTGTTTGATGAAATTTGATCGGTTGATCCCTGCCTCTAACTCCTAACTTTGGGCTTGAAACCTGATATATAATTATTGTATCCTATTAATATTCATTAATACTTTCACTTTGAATCTTAAGGTTGTAGTCATGACTAATCGTCTAAGGTCATAGTGAAAATGGAATGAAATCTTTAAGTTTTACGTCCCACGAATATGCGGGCTAGACTAAAGGAGATAGTTATGATTAAAAATTAGGGAAATTGTAGAATAAAGAAAGTGGGAGAAAAAGAAAGAACCTCAAGAAAACTCATGCATACGATGTTTGTCCACTACAAAGTTCACTTGGCGCGAGATGGGATCGAACCTAGATCCCATGTACCAGAGCCACCGCGGCCCCCCTAAGGTCATAGTGTAAAAATTTAGAACCTGGAACCTAATAAGTAATTATTGGAACAGACTGATAGGAAACGATGACAGTTTCACACTTTGAACTTCTTTAGTTGCAACACAGCCTAAAGTCACTGAAGGAAAGTTATCCTTGAAGTAATCTGATTGGCTGATCTCTTTCTTTGTTTATTTCTTTTTAAAGCGTTTTGAAAAGTTTGGTTTATTTTTTATTTTTAATTGTTTTTCAACCACTGTTTGATTTTTTTATTTTTTGAAAATTTTTGAACCCTAATATTGAAGTTGTGATTGTTAGAAAGTTGTAAGATTGTTAATAAAAAGTTATTTTTGATGCTATCTGATTGGCTACTTAGTTTCAAATCTTTGTTAAAATCTTAAAAGAACGTTTCATTTTTTTTATTAACCTTATGTTGACCACTGCTTCAAAATTTTATTTTGAAAATTTTGAAATCTTAGAATTGTAGCTACAGATCATAGTGAAAATAATTGGTGGAATAATTTAGAAATTGAAACACCAGATTTGTCATTATTACAATCGACTAATATGTAACAATAACATATTTACACATTAAACTTAAGTCACATCTCATAGTCTTAATGTCATTAGTAGGAAACTATCCTTGGTGCAATCTGATTTGCTTCAAATTACTTGGAAATTATAATTTTAAAAAATTTCAACTGTTTTGAAAACTTTTCTTCAACATTTCGAGGAGTTTTAAAATTTTAGATGAAAATTTGTTGAACTTCAGAATTGTAGTTACGACTCATAATCTATCATTGATGGAGAAACTTAGGCCGTGTCCAAAAGTGCATAGTGCACACTTCGAGGATGCACTCTCAAAGTCTATAAATGGAGTGCACACTAAATAGTGTACACTTCGTAAAATTAACTTTTGATCTGTTCTTGGTTTCAGCGCTCCATTGTGGTGGAACATGAAACATTGATAACAAAAGAAGGGAGAATTTCGCATACTAGAAAAAAATGATGCTTTTTTTTTTAAATCAATGACTTTTCAATTATATTAAAGATAAATATAGCGTGCAGATTGACAATATGGAGTAACCATGAAATGACTTAAGAATTTCTTTCATGTATGTCAACAGGTTTAGCTCTGCCGTACCTGCATATATTTGCCATTTCGGATCTTTCACGTGCAGATTAACAAGAGCGGAGCATAAATGCAGTGCATACATTCATATGGTGTATATGTGTGGTTTGTGTGTGCGTGTGTGCTGTCTCATGTGACAATAAACTCGTAAGAGCATAAAACCACTAAACTGTTGGCGATGTTCTATTTTATTAGGCATACTTGCGCGAGGGAATATTTATTAATCTCCCGGAAGAAGAGTAGCACTGGTGGTTAGGGTCCTGACGATCCTGTTGCGAAGTAGCTCAGAAATTTTATTGCAAGCGAAAGTAGGCAACTTGCAAAACCGTTAAGACACTGAAGGTACTGAGGAGAGCGCTATTTACGATAATGTGGCTCAAAACTACTTTGGAAGAGAGTTCATATTGGGTATAATTGCTTCCTGTACAGTAGATTACACAAAAACGATGCATAGTTGTCGTAGTTCTATAGCATTGCTTCAGTTACAGGCATACTGATTGGACTATTTCTACCCTATTACACTAAGAAGGAAGTTCCTTAGATGTTACTCTTTCTTAATGAATCTATAGATTTTACCCGTAAATCTTCGAAACAGTGTCTCCATATTCTTAATCTACATCAAAAGTAAACACTTACAAGGATGACAAGGAAAGAAGTGGTGGAGTTTAACAACATGGGGGCCAAAATTTGCAGAAAAATGCTATTATGTCACTGTGAAATACCAATTTATAAGGTTCACATATACTCAAGATGGATAACATTAATTAATGTAATATGGTAAAAATACCGAAAAATGTAACATTACTATCTTATAAGCCCTCTTAAATGGAGTCCTGTACATTGTATACACTTCAACATTTGCATGTGCTTCACTAAGCATTCGGCGCCCTTCATCTCTCTTGTTATACACCCGCTATCTCTTCTACATACTTACCACTGCAAAAATGGTAAACAAATCTCCTTGTCCAAGTATAACCATTAAAAAGTACTACTAATAAAATAAGAATTGTATGAAAATTAAGAGACTGTTTTATTTAAAATACATTATGTATGTTATGTTATAGCTCCCATTATCCAACTATTCAAAAGGATTTATTTGTTCATAATCGTTTCATAGTGGGTACAGTAATGTGATTATATGAATTAAGAAGAAGGCAAGTCTTTACTTTGGTCAATTCATTCAATGAACCGATTCGTAAAGAAGACAGAAAACAACATGCCCTGTGAGGCTCTAATCCGCCTTCACTCGTTAACTATCGCTCGGCAATACTTTGTAAATTAAATATTAAACTTTGGTATATATATGGGCTAACAGGCAAGTTCTCGAAACCGGAACAGAAAGATAAAATCACTGAATCGAAGAATCGAAAAGATAGATGAATGAAATGGCCAAAGTAAATAGCTACTTAACAAGAGTAATTTGTGAAATCTTTGATAAATGTGTGGAAACTTTTTGATCTGTATTTCACCTTTGGACAGCTGTCAAAAATGCAAAATGGACGGTAATTGGCATATTACAGGCTCTCATAAGTGCAAGGAAATATCGTAGCTTTGGAAGGAATTTGTTTAGAACAGGGGCGTCATTTAAGGGGTTCACGAGGGGGCAATTGCCCCCCCCCAAGAGTTTGAGGAATACATATACTTTAATCGATTGTCTACTAATGTACTAGTACAAAACGTGAAAGTCTAATGTCGGTGGTGCTCTTGCCCCCCTCAAGCGAAGTCTGAAATGACGCCCCTGGTTTAGAATCAAAACTAGAAAATTAGGCTTATCTATCTACGAATTAGCATTTGCAGCTGCAGCTGTAGCTGTAGGTATAGAGAAGTGAATAATCTAGGTATTCATTATTCTATGGTAAAGCTTAACATTTTAATTCATATGCCATTAAAATTTGTCATTTACGTGCAAATAGCTGTATTACCGATAGTCTAATTATCTCAATTAAGCTATATAAACCATGCAATATTTAAGCACAAATGTTTTTATAGCATTATTAAAGAAACTATTTGGTTGCTACACCTACACTATTTTAAATTCCATTGTATACTCAGAGAAAATAACGTAAATACGTTTGTTATTTGTGTAACAATTTTATTTTCCACTTTTAAATTCACTAATTTGTATATTTAACACTAAATTATTATTAGATCAGTTCACAAATAAATTCCCCTCAAGAAAAATATTAAGCATATGCCTTTTAAAATTTTATTAGATCATTTTACGAGAAATTGTCATGTTAAGCACACAAGTATACTAACGCACACTACGCACTATGCACTCGCAGACTTGTGAACTTGAACCTTTTGACGCACACTAGGTGACGTCATTTCCGGAAATAAGCGTACTTCGAATGCGCACTTGTATCTTTTGGACATGGCCTTAGACTCCATCTCTATTCTGACTCCAATATTTGTAGAAATAACTCGGCTAGATGCTATTTTATAAGATGTATTCTGATGTAAAGTAGGAATCTTGATAAATGATTTCAACACATTACGTGTGTTTAGAAACTTTAAATAAGTAACCGTGATGACGTTATGATGGATACTATTTCAAATGATATTTATATAGTATATTTATATTTATATATTACCAATGGTGTACATGTCATACACGAATGTTATGTAATTCTGCGGACGTTGCATACACTTGTTCTGACATGCATATTCACATTATAGTGATGCAATTTTTGTGTAAAGTGTTGCCAGACCGTTTCGTTTTAAACTGTTTCGATTCTTTTCTTACTCTTGTAAGATTTTTCTCTCAGCTAGAAAATTTCATGTGGGAAAGAATTTTAAACAAAATTTTCAAACTTAAATTTTAAACAAAAAAATCTAAAAAACTTTTTAAAAATGCAAACAAATTTTAAACTAAAACAGTAATATTTAAAAAAAAACTTTCCAATGAGTGCTACAATTTTCAAACTTGAAAAAATTTAAACAAAGTTGTTGAAAAATTAAAAATAACCTTTGTGGTTGTTGTTAGTCCTAGAGACTCTTTTTTTATTTTTATATGTTCTCATGTATTTTCTAGAACTAATTGGGAGATTAAAGAATTGATTGTGTTAGATCTTGTTTAAAACAAGTAGCTGTGTGATAGTGTCCACTACATGAAGAACCTCGGTTTATCAGTATATAAAACGTTAATCCATTTTTCGCCGTAATTTTATCCACTTTGGAAAAATGGCTAAATTTTACATATGTTGTTGCTATAGACTCATATATTAGAGAAATAAAAAAAAATCATCAATACACAAGGATGAACTTGAAGCAACAATACAACTTTTTAAAAGACATATTAAAATTGAATAAAAATGACAAACCATATTAAGTGTTGCATATATGCAACATCAGCGAAAAATGGACATTCAAGTTTAATTTTTTGCATTTCCCTTCACTCTCCATTCTCCACTCAAAAACTTTAGTAAGTTGAATAAATATTTGAAAATACAAAGTCTTCAGATATGCCGAGTAAACAAATCATTTAGTTTCATTTTAACGTTGTTTTCGATGGACATATTGGTGTTTGGTGTTTTGAGCATTATATTAACCCACTAATCTTAATAGTCTATCAAGCAATGATGATGTTCATGATTACTTCCGTAGAGATGTATGGGTAACAAATTTTTGAGTGCTCATATCTTGGAGATCAACTGGATAGATCACCTCCATCAAACGAACTCGATTCCTAATTTTCGACCCTTTACATCTTGACTCAAAATTGATGGTGATCCATTTAGCAGTTCTTCAGATTTTGCCTCCCAGACGAAGACACGGGCAGAGAAATATATAAAGAAATTTATGTAATCCAACTTTCTTAAAAACTGATTGACACATTCCGTAATTAACATAATCCCAGTTAATGGTTCGATAAAACTCTCGTTAATGATTATTGAGTCACAAAGCAAAGAATAAGTCATGTTAAAAAAAAAATTCATATCCAAGATAATCTCTGTAACAAATCAGAGCGTGTTTCGTATTCTCAGAAAAGAATGGAAAAGAATTTTCAGTTATATATCTATATCTATATATCTATATCTATATCTATCTATCTATCTATCTATCTATCTATCTATCTATCTATCTATCTATCTATCTATCTATCTATCTATCTCTCTCTCTCTCTCTCTCTCTCTCTCTCTATATATATATATATATATATATATATATATATATATATATATATATATATATATATATATATACGGTAAACAGAAAAGCTACAAATCATCATTAGGCATTAATGATGGAAAAATGGTATCGAAGGTTCTTGAGTTTGTGTATTTGAAAAGATTCAAAAATACACGAGCTTGGAAGAAATAATAAAAAAAATATATAATGAGAATTGTGAATTGAGATGATTGCCTACAACTGAGATAACAAACCACAAATTAGTGGAGACTAATAGGAGAGGTATTTAAAAATCTTCCCTTAATCCTTAGTGTTTAGAATACGAACGGAGGAAAAAATAATAATAAAAAAGAATGTTGTTGAGTGTAAAGAACTAGATTCTCGACTGATGCTGTTCATTAAATTTAATATTTTAACCAATAAAATTAATGTTAACAATCTTTATTGTCAGACTATTGAAACGAATCATACATAAACGAAAATTGTTGTTAATATCAAAATATGTATAACTAACTAACTAACTCTATGGCCTATGGAACCCGGAGGTTCAGTGCCGCGTTCACAAAAGCTCTCCACTGACTTCTATCCTTAGCTAATTGCATCCAGTTTCTACTTTGTATTCCTATCTCTGCGAGATCCATCTTAATATTATCCTCCCATCTGCGCCTAGGTCTTCCTAATGGTCGTTTTCCTATGGGTCTACCAGTCAAGACTTTGAAAGCGTTTCTACTTTCTTCCATTCTAGCTACATGACCTGCCCACCTAAGCCTCCTAGACTTGACGACCCTAACAATGTTGGGTAAACCGTATAAACTATGTAGTTCCTCGTTATGGAGCTTCCGCCATTCCCCATTCTCGTTCCTCTTGGGTCCGAATATTCTTCTCAGGATCCTGTTCTCAAATACTTTCAGTATCAAAAATACACGAGCTCAAAATATGTATTGGGTTAAGAAATATCAAGGGCATAGATTTAAAACAACTATATATATATATATATATATATATATATATATAATGTTACAAAAATTTGTCACAATATTTAGGAAATAAATTCCTTACATCAAAATAAAAAAAAATATGGACCTGTTATCGGAAATTCATAGCTTCTTAGAAAGTGCCGAAAACGTGAAAAATGAACTTCAAAGGTCCATAGTTGCACTACTATAGAACCGATCGTAGTCGGGTCAAAACATGACTGAGGAACTAGTATGTGAACTATCCAAATATCCATGTTTCAGAACCTTATATATATATATATATATATATATATATATATATATATATATATATATATATATATATATATATATATATATATATCAAAAGTAGTAAAGTTAAAAGAAGGATTTAACTTAAACAATTTGAAAAGTGCATTAAAAGATTGCTAAACATATTGTATGTAAAATTCAATCAATCATTAATGTGAAAGTATGGACGAGTACAATGGAATAAAATGGAATAAAATTAAATGCAACGTTCCGCGATTATGCTCCGATGCCAAGGAAGACGACGCGAATGAAATCAATTCGTGATAATGAAAGAAAAGGTGGAATCAAGAAAGTTGAATAAAACGAAATAATCCCGAGAAAAACATGGTACGATGTTTGTCCAACACAAATCCCATTTGGCTTGAGCTGGGAATGTACCAGAGACCTTGCGCATTTATAAGTGGTCGAACCAACAACTGTATTTGAGGGAGTTGATGAGCGAATTTCTTTCACAACTACAGATGATCCAAAGAGTGCGGAAACGTCCAAATGTGGTTTTTGAATTATTGACAATGCGTCAAAAGTTTGTATGTTTGTAATAGTTGTGGAGTAAAATGTTAAAGATATAGCACAATCGCGGTCGCTATTTTGAATTTAAGTTGAAACTTTGAGATGAAAATTATATCTTCTAATATCTCATTCTCTCGGGAAACTCTCTCACCAGTTAAATAGTATGCTTAGGTTTGCTCTAGCACCAACCCTAACGATACTATTCTGATTTCTTTTTATCGTTAAAGCTGACAAGCTATGATAGGATGGGTTTGATGCACACAGATCGAAGTAACATTTTTTGTGGGGAAAACAGATAACGATCGGTCATGTCTTTGACATGGGTGGTGCTAAAAAGATATTAAGCATATCATTCAATTTATGATACATTTTTCTATGATAATGAGGTGTCATAAAGTTTCCATGTAAAATTTTAAAGATTGATTCAAACTAGTGGATTTAAAAGTTGTCGACATCATTGTCATATACTTTATAACTTCCTTTTCTTAATCTTATTACAAAAACTAAAAGTGTTAGTTTTGCTATAGTTTGAATCGCTGAACTTTCATTAAGGTGTGCGAACACTTTTGGACCATTATATATGAAAATTAGCTTGATATTACAAAGTACATAGCATTATTTCTTAGAGTTGGGAAGTCTCGAATGGGCCTTCCTACCTACACTACTCCTAAGAACTTCAAGAAATAAGTTTCAAAGGTTTAGAAATGTGTAACATTCTACATTATATATAATTACAAGCAATGCCTCATCTATACAATGTGAAGAATTTCTATATCGATTTTAGACTGATGAATGTTTTATTACCAAAACAACTTCATTCAATTTCAATCAAGTTTTCGCCTAAGATTGATTTAGAGTATTGCACTATTATGGGTTTCGTTTCGAAAGTCCAGCACTAGCAGAGTAACATTTCAAATAATTCGATGAACAGAGTTTTTAATGGTCTAAATTTTTACTTTTAATTTTATTTTTCAAGTCTAATTCAGTATTCCTTGTTTTCTCATAATGGGTTTGCAAATGCGCGGTTAATGAACAATTCTGGGAAACTGTGAGAGGTGATTCATAACATCAAAATAAGAGAGAAAGTTCTTATGGACCTATGAGGAAAGGTGCCTAGTTTCAGAGTTAGGGCTATCCAAAATCATACATTAGCTAAATTTTAACATCCTCTTTTTAAATTCAAAGAATCATGGAATGAGAATCCCTATTTGTGTAAATGAAGTCATACATACGAAATCCAACAATACACTTTTCATCAATATGCAATGAGTGTGCAAAGGATTCCCTTCAGGATATAACTTCCAAACACTGTCAACAGGATTCCCAGATATGATCTGATTTCAAGCTACGTCTAAAATAGACAAGAGATATCGTAGAAAGCAGTTGACCGGAAATATTTCGGT
This sequence comes from Thermobia domestica, assembly GCF_964235325.1. Lineage (NCBI taxonomy): Eukaryota > Metazoa > Arthropoda > Insecta > Zygentoma > Lepismatidae > Thermobia > Thermobia domestica. The sequence goes on along the minus strand of NC_137456.1, from coordinate 241,822,521 downwards.
GAGAAGTGGGAAGTGTTAGGGACTTCCACCATCACAGACTCTTGTGCTTGCAATCACACTGGATGTGATCTTTTGTTCCATACTTATACGTGAACAAAAGATTAAATATATCGTGACTTAATAGTTATGACTTTCTTTACGCTAATATGGTTAGCCTCTCGACGGTTTCTCGAATTCAAAATAACGTACATTAAAATTTAGCTTTTCCATGATTTTGTTCGTAAGCTATGCACTTTTTCCCACGAATCAATATTAATGTTTTCTCTTATTTTGATGTGACGAATTACCAATTAAAGTTTGTCGGTATATCATTTGCATAGGTGTCTATACACATTAAATGTGAATGAGGCTTATAAGCCACACCTATGCATCCGTCCCTATATACCACGCGAGTTTCTAAAGGTTAAATGTTACATAAAACTTATTTTGTTTTTTCATTTACTAGTGTACTTATTTATATCTTGCCCTGCGATACAAGTGTCTTCGGTGCTGGTATTTCTAAATAATTAAAGTATATCGTTTTATTACTGTGATTTATTGTATCGTTTTCTGTGCAGTACTCGAGTTGGCTTCAATCTGGTTCTGATTTTGTCTTCTTTTACATTTTTTTTTCTGTTTAAAGAGTATCGATTACTTTCGCTTTCCTGATTTTCAGAGCCTTTCGATTGACACTCAGGTTTTGTTCTCTATTCTTCAGAGTGAACTGTAATTTTAACGAGGGGGCCCGGGTGGCTCAGTGGTAGAGCGTTCACCTCTTGTGTTAGGGGTCCCGGGTTCGATCCCAGCCCCCGCCAAGTGAACCTTGTGGTGGACAAACACCGTGTGCGTGGGTTTTCTCGGGGTTTTCCCGTGTCCTTCCACTTTCTTCATTCCACCATTTCATTCATTACTCATCATCACCGTCTCCTTTAGTCTAACCGGCATAAGCGTGGGACGTAAAACTCAAAGATTTCATTTCATTTTGTAATTTTAATGAGATCTCTCTCTTTCGTAAATAAGTGCAGTGCAAATACTAGTGTTCTGTTCCAGGTTGCAGCTCATGTTATTCAGATCTGCATGTATAAGTTTAATGCTATTTTAATTTAATGATATTCATAAATATTAAAATTATGAGTCAAAGAATTTAATTTTAACAAAGCAAGGAATGTTTTAATACTTAAAAAAAGGAAGAAGTAAAATCGTAACATGAAAAATTTCTGCTAGCTTATTTGGAGCTTAGCGCCTCGTTTAGCATCATGGGTATTTGAGACATTATCCTACAGTTTCATATGGGATCCGAACAACATGAGCTGCAACCTGGAAACGAATCCATATATGTGTACAGTACCCTTATAACCATGAGGAAGTTCTCTTTAAAATTTCAGTTCGCCCCAAAGAATAGAGAGTATGTAATAGAGAGGGTCTGAAACTCAAGATAGAACTTATATTCAAGATAGAGCGGATATTAGATACTTATTAAGTAGAATAAAATAACTAAAGCAGACAAAATTAGAATCAGATTGAAGACAAGTAAAGTCCTGAAGAGGAAACGATAAAATAAATCACACTTATGATGAAATATATATCTATTATTTAGCAATACTAGCAGCGAATAGGCTACTTGTGTTGTAGGGCAAATATATATATATATATAAATAAATTATTAATTAAATAAAATAAAGTTTCATGCAATTTTTAAACCTTTTAAGACGGGCGTGGCATATGGGATTTACCCCACATAGCCGATCATTTCGCTGAGGATGGATGCAGTGTGAAATAACATCTTAATGTGGAGGACAGGTATGGTTTATAAGCTTGATTTGCATTTAATCTTGAAGTAAGTCATGTAATACTAAATCAAAGGCTTGGGTGGCTAGGCGCCTTATTTGCGCATCTGAAGATAGACTAAAGCAATTCGTAAAAAGGTAACACTTTGAGGCGGGCGTGGTACATAAACACATAATCGATCATTCCGCTGAGGATGATTGTGTTATATAAACACAACATATTAATGGAAAGGCCAAGTGTGATTTATAAGCCTCACTCATTTGATAATGTAATACTGAATCACAGACTTGGGTGGATGACTTTATTTCCGCATCTGAACACCAATAGCCATCCATAAAGGGTACCATTTAAAGACGAGAGGGGCATATAAACACAAAATCGATCATTCCGCTGAGGATGATTGTGTTATATAAACACAACATATTAATGGAAAGGCCAAGTGTGATTTATAAGCCTCACTCATTTGATAATGTAATACTGAATCACAGACTTGGGTGGATGCCTTTATTTCCGCATCTGAACACCAATAGCCATCCATAAAGGGTACCATTTAAAGACGAGAGGGGCATATAAACACAAAATCGATCATTCTGGTGTCGTACATAAACACAATATCTGTACAGAGACGATGTGTATATTTATAAACTTCGTTTGCATACAATTTGCCAAATAAGTCATTCCATGTACTGTAATACAATAAAAATTAAGTTTGAAATTAGTTTATATTTCATTTTTATTTTGGTTACTCTTCAAACTAGGAGTTCCTAAAGGTTAAATAAATTTATTTGAGTACTAATAATGTCACACTCGAATACTCAAAATAACTAATCTTTTGGGGCTCTCTGTGCTTCTTTTTTGAATCCTCTTCGGTTGTCCGGTATTCTAAAACAAAACCAAGTTACGGATTGCTTATTGAAGAGGTGTTTCTCAATTATCATCACATTATACTTTTTCTCCCTTTCTCAGTGAATTGTAATTGCTTTACAAAAGTATCTCCCCTCAAATGGTCACGCATGCTTTTCCTAAATCTTTAATGTGTCTCATAGGACACGCAATATTTGATTTGTTTAATTCTGACTTGTTTGTTATTGATGTTAGTTCATGGCAAAACTTTAGGGTAAAATGACGTATCGTTTCTTCTTTCCACTCTTTCCTGAAGCTATATTCACTGTTGTATCTACACGTGTATTCCATTTCCATCCAAATTCAATTGACATTTATGTTGTATCACTAAAGTGATAAAGTGTATTCCCAATTAATGCAAAAAAATGAATGAATCCTGGAAGACGTAATCAGTATATGCAGAAACCAGATGATTGGGAAAATTATGAAAAATTGTTATAATGTGACTTGTAAGATAAAATGTAGGCCTAATGTACAATATTTTCACAATTCGACCACTGTATTACAAGGAATTTATTATATAGAGCACAATCCAATTATACAGTGTTTGTCGAAAGTTCCGGAACGGCTAAATATCTTGGTTAGAATGCTTTTGTAGGATATCAATAGAACTATCGAAAACTCGTGCCCGTCAAAATGTGTGCGGCCCTGTGTGGGCCCCACGGGGTCCATCTGTGATTTTTCAAATTAAAGCCCCCATTTTTTATTCCAAATTCGGTATCTACGGAACAAACTAAATTAGAATATGTACTGCTCAAAACTGTAGGATGTGAATATTAGGCCCTACGAGGCCGGAAAAACTATTAGAGTGAATAGTGTGGAATGTTCCGGTACGGCTAAATATCTTGGTTAGAATGTTTTTTTTTTTCTGAAAATTTGAAAAATGCAAAAGTTGCAGAATATTAATACAACTATCGGATGTCCGTGCTCTTCTAAATGTGTGCGGCCCTGTGTGGGCCCCACGGGGCTCATCTGTAATTTTTCAAATGAGAGCTCCCATTTTTTTTATTCCAAATTCGGTATCTACGGAACAAACTAAATCAGAATATGTACTGCTCAAAACTGTAGAATGCGAATATTAGGCCCTACAGTGCCGGAAAGTCTATTAGGGTGAGTACTGTGAAAAGTTCCGGAACGGCTAAATGTCTTGAGTAGAATGCGTTAACTCAAGTTCAAACCCTATTCAAGGTTGCCGTATTCTTTTCTCTTCTTCGCAGTATTCTTGAAAGCTAAATGCTGGCTGTATTTTTCTTAGCCAAGTTACTGGAAATGCCCAGAAAGCTATGGTTGCTTTTCATTTTACAGGCAAGTTTTAGAAGATTTTTAAGAGTGGTGTCCTGTACCAACCACGTAATATCAACTTTCATGACCTACGAATTTACTTGTCAGTACGTTTCGCGGGATTCCATTTAGCAAATTCAGAATCCTGAGACATTTCATCATTAACCCACTTTTGAGCCCTTTGGAACCCATCGTCCAAAACAAAATAGAACTGAGTACGACAGTGTGTTCACATATTTTCGTGCAGAACAATTTCCAGTAAAAATTGTAGGCTGTAGCAGGCTGTATGGCCGGGGACTAGCTTTTGAGCATTATATATTCTGATTTAGTTTGTTCCGTAGATATTGAATTTGGAATAAAAAATGGGGGCTCTCATTTAAAAAAAATCACAGATAGGCGCCGTGGGGCCCACACAGGGCCGCACAAGTTTTGAAAGGCACGGGTTTGTTATGCACTTGCTTTCACTAACGCCCTTCATGCCCAGACGCCATTAGCTGTTTCAGTTTTATTTTGCCGTGGATGACTTTACAGATGTTGTTTCAGGATCCTTTATTGCTTCAGCATGACAGACAACACAAAACAGTGTTTGACGTGCAATGAGTCAGGCGCTAGCATAAGATAATAAAGGCGCAGAATCCTCTACGAGAAGATCTGAGCCTGTAGCCCAGTAACGGAGTCGTCGATGTTCCCCTTCTTTATCCGAGGAAAAGTATAGGTTCGTGGTAGAGATGGATGTTACGTACCGGAAATCTAAAATTCACAACGTCTGGCAAATGTATTTAAATGTTCCAGAACGTAATCAAATTGAACTGATTTGTACCAAAATCCTATGTTAACTAAATTTAGTTTCTAGCAGCTTTACAATGATTCTGTACACTTTATATCGTGTTAAAATGTATATTGTGGAAACGAAAGTAAATACAGTAATAATCACATTATAAATAAGAATTCGATACCATTAATATTTGTCAAGTAATTTTGTGGTTGTGCGTGTGCTTACATGTACTAGGATTATTATTTAGGTTAACGTAGCTTTCTTTCGATTACATCTAGTTACATTTGTAGCTCGTTTTATCTTTGTTTACTAAGTATATGAAGCTCGCTCTGATTTCGTGCTTGTGTATGTCTTGCAATAATTCATTTAATTTTTATTTATATTTCAAATATTGATAGGTATTACCCGACGTTCTTACGCTCACGTACATCAAATATTTGAAGTTTATCACCTTTTATAAATATATATGTGCATTTATAAGCAACTTTCATAATAATTATTTCTTTTTATACTTTCATTTATATATATCTATTTATACCGCAGTACCTCCATTCTTCATATTTTTATTGCTTCAGGTTTATATAGACGAATACGAGTGGCGATAGAACATATTATTCATATTTTTATCACTTCAGGTTTAAATAGACGAATAACTGTGGCGATAGAACATATTCTTCATATTTTTATCACTTCAGGTTCAAATAGATGAATAACTGTGGCGATAGAACATATTCTTCATATTTTTATCACTTCAGGTTTAAATAGACGAATAACTGTGGCGATAGAACATATTCTTCATATTTTTATCACTTCAGGTTTAAATAGACGAATAACTGTGGCGATAGAACATATTCTTCATATTTTTATCACTTCAGGTTTAAATAAATGAATAACTGTGGCGATAGAACATATTCTTCATATTTTTATCACTTCAGGTTTAAATAAATGAATAACTGTGGCGACAGAACATATTCTTCATATTTTTATCACTTCAGGTTTAAATAGACGAATAACTGTGGCGATAAAACATATTCTTCATATTTTTACCACTTCAGGTTTATATAGAGGGATAAAGGTTAGAGAGGGAACCAATTTTTTAGAACCAATGTTTTAACCAATCCATATAAAAGAATCGATTTTCGCTTCCTATTATTATTTTTTGTTCTATGGGGAACAACTTTCAAACCGGAAATGCTATATTTACTTCCTGTCTGAGGAAGGACTTGGAAGTTATTTTTGGAACACTTAATCCAAATTTTAAAAAGGGGGCGCGGTGGCTCAGTGGTCATAGGAGTGCGAAACGCCGACGAGAGCGGACGTGGGGAAGAGTTCTCGGAAGACTGTTTTTGCTGTGTCGCATATATATGCATGAACAAAGCTTCATTTTGGTATAACCATTATTTGTGTATTGTTTCAGGTTCAAAAGTTCTACTATCCCAAACTCCGGGTTGCATTGTATATTGGACACCCTGTATAACTAAGATTAAGAATCCGTTCCCAGCAACATTTAAATAGTTAGTAGTAGAAATAATATTCGGTATTCAATATACACTGTATTTTCACTTCTTTTTTCTTCGACCATATACATAATCTTGAATTACCGTAATTTGCAGGTAAACAGTAGTAATCGGAGAGCTGGGTCTCACTCGATTCAGATTGACTAAGGGACGTCAGAAACCTGATCATATGATACGAAGTCCTAGGGGTCAATATCCTCTATATTTTGGCAGGGGCACGTTGGTCCACCCCCTAAATTTTGCCGGGATACGTAGGACCCTCCTTAAATTGTAGAAATTGCCAATTCTAAATATTTGGTATGGTAGGATAGAACCAGGGCATTTACCTCTGTAAGATTGAATGATCCAACCTCTTCTCTTTCATGGGTAAACAATTGCCAAAAATTCAAATTTCGAAGGTCTTTTACCGTATTTATCCCCTTTGGTGAGGTCTTATTACATTATATAGTTATGTGGGTGTGTACAGGAGTCCATTTTCTTTCGTAAGGCATGGCTGCATTGCTACGCCTCTCTTAAAATTTAGGAAGGCACCTAGAACCACCCACTTAAATTTTAGAAATTGTTAAATTTAAAAATTCGGTATAGTAGTATAGAACCCTAATAAATACCACTACAAGTTTGGGTGGTCCATCTCGTTCCCTTTCATGAGTAAAAAAATACTAAAAATTTAGATTTTGAAGGTTTTTGACACAATTTATCTTCTTCGATGAGAACTTGATTACCTTATATGATTATATGGATATAGGTCCATTTTTTCATAAGGCATGGTTACATTGATGCACCCCTCTTAAAATTTTCGAGGGCTATCTAGAACCATCCCTCAAAGCGAATGATAAAAAAAAAACAATAATTGGTAAATGTTCTCTAGGTAAATGTTCTCTTAATATATATTACTGTAAATTTGGATGCTCTAGCTCGTTTCCTTTCATGAGTATAAAATTGTAAAATATTAGTACGGTCACGTGGTCGGTTATTGACCTAATTTATCTCCTTTGATGAGGTGTTATTACATTATATGATCATATGAATGCATACAGGGGCTCATTACCATTCATAAGACTTGGGTACATTGTTGGACCTTCCTCTAGGATCCTAATATATACCACTATAAATTTCAGTGGTCTATCTCGTTCCCTTCATGGATAAATAATTGCCAAATATTACTATGGTCACGTGTTCGGTTATTAACTTATTTTTTCTTTTGATGACAACTTATTACGTTATATGGTCATATGGATGAGTATAGAGGCCCTGGACATGAATACATTGATACTTCCGCTTTAAGCTTTTGGGAGAAGGACTTAGGATCACCGCCTTAAGTTTGAGAACTGTCAAAAATGGAATTAGATAAATGTTCTTTAGGATCCAAATATACGATTGGATATTGGATAAATATACGGTGTGTTTGGAAAGTTGTAAGACTGGACTTATAATTTAAAAATGGCAGTACTTACATTGTGATTGGATATGTGTATTGTGATGGATCTGCTTCAAAGTAGTCCCCTGCTGAATGAACACACCGATTCCAACGGTATTTCCACTTCTGGAAGTATTCCTGAAAATTATTTTCCGTGAAGATGTGAAGCACTCTCTCCCTATTTGCTTGAATGTCTTCAATTGAGTCAAATCTCTTCCCTTTCAATGACAATTTTAATTTCGAAAAGAGGTAGAAGTCGGCAGGATCCAAATCTGGGTAATATGGGGCTTGCGGATGCACAGGAATGCTGAATTTGGCCAAAAATTTCTGGATCGAGAACGCACAATGCGCTGGAGCATTGTCGCGGTGGAGAATTCAATTCTTTTCTTTCCATAGGGCAGGCCTTTTCTGCCGCACATTTTCGCGCAGATGATAAGGACACTTTTGTAGTATTTCTGGTTGACTGTCTGCCCCTAGGGGCAAATTCATGATGCACGATGCCCTTAGAATCGAAAAAAAACACCAACATTGTCTTCACATTCGACCGACTTTGTTGCGCTTTCTTTGATTTTGATGAATCAGGGCTCTTCCACTGACAAGATTGGGCCTTTGTTTCTGGGTCATACCCAAAAACCCATGATTCATCACCTGTTATTACCCTATTTAAGAAATCTGAGTTTATTTCGGCTGGATTAAACAGTTCTTGGGACATTTCAAGTCTGTGTTGTTTCTGCTCGTGTGACAACACTTTTGGAATGAATTTCGTGGACACTCGACACATGTTCAAATCATCAGTTAAAATTGACCGAACCGCATAGAAACTAAATTCAGGTCTTCAGCCATCTCCCTAATTGTAAGTCTACGGTTCGAGAGCACTAAATCGCTAATTTTCGCAATGTTTTCATTAGTTTTTGACCTTGAAGGCCGGCCAGACCGGGGTTCACCTTCTACTGACTCGCGGCCATCTTTGAATCTGTGAAACCAGATAAACATATTTGACCAGCTCAGACATTTGTCTCCAAAAGCTGTTTTTAAGAGTTCGTAAGTCTCCGAAGCAGATTTCCCACTTTTAAAACATTTCACACAAACGCGTTGCTCCAATTTTTCATCCATTTTGCGCACTTAAAAATCCGCCAAGACACACACACACACACGCCTGCACTCAACTGGTTGCCAGTAGCGTACGCAGAAATTTATTTCGGGAGGTGTCCAAACTCAATATGAGGGTATTTTATATTAAAATTCCTAAAATTGCCCCTAAAATTAGGCCAAATTTACACAAAAGTAGAAATTTCGGGGAGGGTCCGGACCCCCAGGACCCACCCCTGCGTACGTTTCTGCAATAAAGATATCTCGGTGCATGTTTCAACATGTCTCAAGGACACAAAAAGCCACCGTTTCGATGTTAAATGGCGATTATATCTACTTCTCTTAAGCAGTGTTGCCAACTGTCTTAAAACTTTCCTTTCACACCACGTACATTTCTGTACCTTCTATTGGTCTTGATTATCTCCTCGTTATCGCCTCGTATGGGTAAAATATATCAAAATATAAACCTGGGCAATATGTTGTACTATGTGGTACGTAATTGACCTTTTAAATTCGACATTTTTACCTTCCCTTTGATAAGACCTTTATATTTTATTTGGTTATTAGTATGAGGATTGGAATTCAAGACATGGGTACGTTGATGTCCATTAATCTTTGGGAAGGGTACATAGGACCACTCCTTAAATTTGGGATTGTCAAAAACAAAATTTGATAAACATTCTCTGCGATTCATGTAAATTTGGATGGTTCTGCTTATCCCCTTATACTGTAAACAATAACCAAAATTTTGAGGTTATTGACCTAATTTATCTGTTCGATGAGGCTCTACTGCAACGTATGACCCTATGATTAACTAGAGAGAATCAATTTTAATTAAACTAGGAAGCAACGATTGAAGTACACCAGGAACCTCACAGTGTTGTCAGATATAGCCGAAGGTGTAACATTTTTTTTTGCAAAACATGTAAATTGACTCAAAACTCATACGTATGGATGTTCTGAAGTCAGGGCCGGCCTTAAGGCGATTGGGCCGATTGCTCCCAATCGGGCCCCGCGCTAATACCGTCTATTCTACTCTCTAGTTCCGTTTTAACAGCATACTAGGCTCCAGAGCAAACAAGTGTGTTATGGTCCCTATGACTAAATTTTACTCTTAATACATGTAATTAATACATGCCATTCTGTTCGCGGAGCCCCCGGCCAAGTGGCTATGGTACCGTTAAGATGGTCTTGCTAGTTTCGGTTGTCAAGTACACACAACAACATATTGCGATACAGGTACATCCATGGACTCCACAAGGAAGGGTATGACCTCTCGCTAACAAGTAAATGAATAGTTTGTATTAAGTTTCTGGGCATTGTAAATATTTTCTGAATTTTATACGGCAGTAGTTTCTTTATTTTTTACGTTTACAATTTCTGTTGTAAAAATAGATATTATGTCCAGGGAGTATTCGGCACACCCCTAACACTCGGTCAAATTTCCTTACACACACCCCTGGATGTAAAATATTGTTTTGTTTGAGTTTGTGTAAAACCGTATATCATTATTCTAGATGCGCACTCTCTCATATTTTGAACACTCCACTAAGTAAAAGTTCCTGGCGTTCTTACTGATTATGTCATGTGATACTACCGTGAATACCGAGATGGTATCAAATAAATCAGTCTCAGTGTGATTTCTTTGCGTATCCTTTCTCTTACTATAACTATATTAAAAATACAAAACTAGAGGATATAAGCGGTTAGCTTACAAATCTTTGGCGTGGAAGACCCGGGTTCGATTCCCAGCCAGAGCTCATGTGGTTCGGATTCCACGTTAATCAGTAGGTCTACGTCTCATATAGCCTCGCTGCTGAACGGGACGTTAAACTCAAAATCAAATTAAATCAAATCAAAACCAGAGTGTATACTAGTGCTCTCAACGGGTCGGGTTGAAGACCGACCCGACCCGACCCGACCCGTGACCCGAATTGACTGACCCGACCCGATGGCCCGACCCGACCCGACTGACCCGAACCGTGATCCGACCTCATTGACCTGACCCGACAACCCGACCCGAGCTGACCCGACTGACCCAACCCGACCCGAGTTGACCCGACTGACCCGACCCGACAACCCGTCCCGAGTTGAACCGACCCTACCCGACCCGAACTGACCCGATCCGAGTCGGGTCGGGTCAACCCGATCCGTTTGAGAGCACTATGGTCACGACACTGGGTGAACGCCAAAATGCACTCCCATTGGGAATTAAACCCGGACCACGTGTACCCGAAGTCTTACACGTTAACCACTAGCTAGATCAAGCGGGGGATTTGTATATGCATCTTAATGAATATTTGGCACTTTTGATGTTTGGTTATTTCTTTTTATAACTGATACCAATGTCCGACGTGGGAGAAGTTTATTTTTTTCTTGCTTTAGTTCTATGTGACGAAATTTTTATTCAAGGTCAGTGTTCTCACCTGCTTGGACGGCAGGGGGTCTTCTCGCAAGGCAATAGCAAGAGTCTCTTGGCGGAGACGAAAGGAAATCGTTTAACTACAATGATAAGGGTTGAGGAAACAGGAGAACACCTGTGATTTTTTCCGTCTTCAACTTTCATTCCAAAATAGGTTCTTATGATTCCGGGACCCATGCCACTTTGATTTTTCTTTCTTGGTAATTAAAACGTAAGAAGATACATAATATGAATTTTGTAATTTAAAATTTAAAAATACAGTATGATATTTAATTACAAAGTACTAATTTTATTTCATTACTTTCAGCCCAACAAATAAATTCAAACAATTCGCTCCCTGGGTCTTGGTCATCAATACTGCGTCTTATTCTTTGTCTTGCAGTCAAGTCTTGGGTCCTACATTTCGTAATTTTGGTGGTCTTTCATGCTATACAAGAGCCAAGAATGCTCGCCTCATTGGTACAAATGAAGACCAAGTGTGATTTTGATTATGGTCTTTCATATTATACGGAAAGCAAGAAAATATGCTCATCGCTACTTGGTGATCACCAAAACAAGGCCAAGAGCAAGATTACTATGCAATTCGTCTTGCATATCCAATCTTTATCTTGTTCTTGTATCGATGTCCTTGGGCTTGGTGAGATAAAATGAAATATTCCGTTTAAGGTCCCTCGATTTTGCACCGAGGCTAAGGGATACGGTGACCATGAGAAATGAATGAAATGGTGGAATGAAGAAAGTGGGAGGAAACAGAACCCCGAGAAAACCCACTACACGGCGTTTCTCCACCACAAAGCCTACTTAGCACAAGCTGGGATCGAACCATGGACACCATGCACCAGAAATGATCTCTCTACCACTGAGCCACCGCAGCCCTGCTTGGGCTTGGTCGTCCATATCCAATCTTTCTTTTAGCCTTGCTTAACACGTTAGCTGCCATGTGGGTCCGATCGGACCTACTGGAGTGATCTAAGAAAATGTTCTTGTAGGTCCGATCGGACCCACAATTTCTAATTCGTCGAATTGACGTTAGAGTACTTGTATTGTTAAATCCTGTCTCTACTGTTATTGAACTCTAGTGTTTTTATTACATATGTAGGTTTTGGTCTTTGATATTGATTATTAACGCCGCTAGGGGCGCTAAATACCAAGTAACAAGCATTTATTGCTTTTGTAGACCCGATCGGACCTATGTTTTGCTTTTTCAGTGACATGTTAAAAAGTTTAACAATGGATTCATTATTTATTCTAATTTATTTTCACAAGATGTCAGTGTCCCTGTCATTTGCTGAATTTTCAGAAAAGTCTAGATCATACTGCTATTACTAATGAGATCGAGTTCTGCGCATATTTCTTCGTTTTTCATTGCACAAAGATATTACTTATTAGCACTAAAAGCAAGATGAATATATCCACACTTCTCACTTCTGCACATGTAGTAATAAACAAATAACTTTCTAACAGAGTTACCAGTTCAACTGTAATTTATCCCCTTGCCCATAAACAAAATATACACACGTAGGTCCGATCGGACCTCCAACTTTTATGCACGCGGATTCACTACCATGCCTTAGATTATGTTTCAATATTAATATTAGGTTTAAAAAATATGAACAAAACAAGAATAATGTAAGTAAGTACGCTTGGCACTCTACCGGTGAACATCAAAATTCACCCTTGGCAGCAACGTGTTAAACAACTTCTAGTTTTGTTCTAAATCCAGACTCCATATTGGCGTAGATATTAATATTACAGTCGATTGGTAAAATCAATCTTCCACATTTACAAATTAAAGTACACACAAGTACAAAAATAAGCATTTATTAAATACCATAAAAACACTAGCTGCAAGTGTTCAAAATAGATTTATGGCTTCTATAAAATCAATTGAAAATTGCTATTTTTAATTAGGCAGCTAGTGAAAAACAGCAGCTTTCGACTCCAGCCGAGTTTAAGCTCAACCTAAACTCAGTTGACCAAAGTGAGTTGATCCGACTGACCCGACCCGACAACCCGACCCGAGCTGACCCGATTGACCCGACCCGACAACCCGACCCGATTGACCCGACCCGACAACCCGACCCGAGTAGCCTGACCCGACCCGAGCTGACCCGACTGACCCGACCCGACAACCCGACCCGAGTTGACCTGACCCCACCCCACCTGTAACCCGACCCGTTTGAGAGCACTAGTCTATACTTTGCCATGTCCTGCGAAAAATCCCGTGGATGTATTTTTTTAAATCAAGTCAGAAAAACCGAATGCATACTAGAGCGTACTGAATAGGTGGCTGCTTATAAAGGTTTGTCTTCTAACTCGAATAATCCAATGGAAAATATACCATCCATCTTCTGTCAGTTCCGTAAGGTTTGTGATCGTCTCATCACTATTTCATTTTGTCTGCAGCCGATAACCATTTCAAGCTGATTATACCTTTCATAAGTAGCTACTTACGATGTTCTCACTAGCGTGCATTAGGCTTTCCTCACTTGAATTATTTTCAAAAAGATACGTTGTTAAGAAATCTTTGAACTAACGAGTTCATATCAATGTGCATTTCATTCTGTCTTACAAATATAAACTTATGGAAACATAGACTGTACTGTTGTATTTCTTGTAAAATTCTAGCCCAATTTGATATATTACATGATCCATTTCCTATTTTAAAAAGTTGAGCGAGATACAAGACGCTGGACTTCCAGATGGCGACCATGATAAGCATACCCTCAAATAGATGTCTACTTCCTCCCAGTGTCAATTAATGTGTTTTTGTTTTTCATCCCTTTACCCGTTTTACAAATAAAATGACATTTTCAAACTTGAAACATATTATTATGGATTATTGTGATGAATCAGGTTTTTGGCCACTGCGGCCGTTCTTATGGACGGAAGCACTTTAAATTTTGCTTACGCTCGTTTCTTGATATTCCACACTTCTTTGCCAAGTTTGGTCAAGAAATTAGATTTCGTCATCGATAGGTTTACTTGTAAGAGAATAAAACTATGAAATAGCCTACTGGTACAGAACCTTCTTGAAAAATTGCGAGGCACAAGGGTGAAATATGTATTTTGAAATCATTCACTGTCTGCATTTCCATTTGAGTTATTTCACTGAAAAATTAGCTGCTGAATGAAAAAGGCTAGCGTTTTCACCAGAAAAGTTTGCAGATGGAAAAACATTATAAAGGGAAATGGGACCCGTCCATGATGAGATTGCTGTTAGTTCCTCCTGAAAGAGGACTCCACGACTTAGAAAACGGAAACTGTTTCGAAACTGTCTTTGCCGTTAATCACTTTTCTTAATCAAGCTTATAAGTAAACATGAAAGGTGTTCCGGGGATAAACTGACAAACTTATCATATTTGTTCAGACCCTCAATACAAGAAAAATGTTTTTCTGCGATTGGTCGGGAACGCTTAATTACGGAGAGAGAGCGAATTAAAAGTAATTATTGGAATTGATCATTCCTCCATAATTAACCTTTTTCAATCAAATTTGCAGATTTTTTCTTGTATTGAGGTTCTGAACACATATGCGAAGTTTGTCAGCTTTTCTCTGAACACGCTATATATGAATTCGTAATAACGATATACATATAAGTTGGTAAATGATGTTTGCAATGTTTAGTATGACATACATATATTTCTTTCATTAAAACTTAGAATTTATCCTCATAAACACATTTTATTTTATACCTCAAATTATATTTACTCCTGTCAGCAGTTAATCGTCATTGTCATAGCAGAAAATCTGAGGGTGATACGAAAAAACTGACTGCATTTTCATTATCAGGACGTTTGATTTAGTCTATTAATTTTTACACATTATTTAAGCGGTCATTTTGATTGCCATCCATTCCGACTGCAAAATCTCTATAAAACTTTTGAAATGAAATGAAAATGATATTTTTTATTTGACGTTCCAGGATTTCTTCTTAGGAGATGGATGATTAATGAAAGGGAGTGATTATGAAATTAAATTTGTTTGCTCTCTCACCGGGAATCGGACTCGAGACTATGTGCACCATGCTAACTCACTAGACCATCAGGTAGAGCCCAATATACATATAAATATATATACATATATTATTGGTTCTATAGACCTTGGTGGAAGTTAATTGTAAACCTGGGGCCCTGCAAAATATTCCCAATCGGGCCCCGCACTACCTAAGGCCTGCGCTGTCTGTAGTTAATTTCAAAGTTTCCTTTTCATTGTTTTCAGGAATTGCATAATGTAGACAGATTCTTAACACACCTTTTGATGCACTGAAACATCAGCAATGTTGCCAATTCAGAGTGTTAATTTATGAAATATACGATTTCTCTAGTGCCTCCTTACAGAGACCTAATCCAATTAGTTATCGGTGGAAATGAAAAATTCTTTTTTCTGCTCCATAGTTTCCAAGCTACTCCACTAAACAAACTGAAAACTAACTACAGAACATCCATACGTATGAGTTATGAGTCAATTTACATGTTTTGCAAAAAAATTGATTTACGCCTTCGGCTACATCTGGCAACACTATGTGGTTTCTGATGTACTTCAATCATTGCTTCCTAGTTTAAAAATATATGCATGAACAAAGCTTCATTTAGGTATAACCATTATTTGTGTATCACTTCAGGTTCAAAAGTTCTACTATCCCAAACTCCGGATTGCATTGTATATTGGACACCCTGTATTACTATTTTCTCACGTCTACTTGTATTGCACATTGTTGTGATAAGACTTTTTAAACCAAGCTTGTGTTTAAAATTAGTATTACAGTTATTGTGACATGACAAAAGTAAAAAAATAAGTAACTTGGTTTGGCGTATGGTGGGATTCTTTTGGTAGCGTTGGAAATGTTAAGGTGTTGAAATGATATTCTCTAAGAATAATTAAAGTAGAATACTTGTATTAATCAAATAATTTATTAGGAAAACTCAAATAGGTAAAACTGCAATACACAGTATAAGAAAATAGGTTTTACTTATTACAATATTTTTAAATGAAGCTTTAAAAATATTCATGTTCTTACATAATATGTTTGGTATATAAAATGTACAATGAAGCAAATAGAATTGTATAAAAGAAAATATCAATAAAAATATTTGGATCTCACATTGTTTGGCATGAAATTAACTTCTGTCTTCTTTTCTCTCTTCTAAAGCAATCATTATTTCGCTGGATGTGGTGCCGGCCGGTCTCTTTCACTCCGCAGTACAGAACAGAAATCCAAGTAGTTAATCTGTGGGAGCATTCTGATTACGTGTAAGCGATACTGAGGAATGGTATGTTCGATAGGATTACCATAGAATGTTGCTCTACTTAGATTAGGGATATCTCTTAATTTCGCAATGGTAGATAGTTGGTTCATCTGGTTACCATGCATATATAAAATTCGTAGATTTACAAACATCTTTATTTCCTATATACATGAAAACAGAAAACAAGTATTAAATTAAAAAGAATCTATTTAAATATAAATTTGTTTGTAACAAAATACAAAAAAGAAAAGACCTCTTCAAGTTTGATAAGGCCTTTAAAGAGCATATTACAGTGTTCAAAAATAAAATTGGCTGAAGTTGGGCATGTATTTAAGAGTCAAAAGACAAAGTACATCAGAGCTTATGGACTGCATTAAATGAAATCTTTCATTTCAACATTCTATGATTGTGTCCTTTACGCTAAGGAGGACGACGATTAAGACAAGTGAATGATAATGGAAGAATTAATTGATGGAATGAGAAAGTGGGAAGAAACGGGGGTATCCAGAGAAAACCTACGGACACGGTGTTGTCTACCACAAACTTTAATTGACCAGGGGTCGAACTATTGATCCTACGCACCAGAGGTGAGCGCTCTACCATTTTTTTTAAATCGCCCCAACCACGGTATTGTTCGGCATGGGCATCTCACGTACATTCAACTTAATCCAAATACAACAGGAACGAACCCAGAAATATTGATCACATTTAAAATTTCATGCATGCTCTTCACAGGGATTCGAACTCCCAATGGAGTTCACATCAAATATGACAATCGTCAGCCTAACGCCTCGGACCGCTCGGCTACACCCACCGACGAAAACTAAGTCCCAGAAAGTTGAATTTTTGCCTAACGTGGAAGACGAACCTGGGCTGCCGCCGGGAATTGGACAGGAGTTTTCCACAGTAGAGAAGCGCACACTAACCACTTAGCTACGAGGTGGCTGATACAACTGCGTCACCGTCCCCTCCCCCCTTA
The DNA here is from genome assembly GCF_964235325.1 of Thermobia domestica. Lineage (NCBI taxonomy): Eukaryota > Metazoa > Arthropoda > Insecta > Zygentoma > Lepismatidae > Thermobia > Thermobia domestica. The sequence continues at coordinate 241,805,122 of NC_137456.1, read as the reverse complement.
ACTATTGCCATTTCCATTGTTCCTTGCTAGGGGTAGGGGTTTGGACTACAAAGAAATTTGGCGAATACAAAGATGGGTTACACCTAGTACCAACCGTGTCAAATTTGCCCACAGCAAATGAATTATTTATTATGAAAGTAAAATAAATGATATTATAATATAAATTAACAAAGTGAAAATTACATTCAAAGGAACATGTAAAAAACAAAACAAAAAAAAAAAAAAAAAAAAAAAAAACAGCTCGTAGAAAATATTTTATTCTGCAAAACATTGAAAACTTAAATGAGCGGCCAGACTTGACCCTTCCAATGTTATTTTTAGGGTTAAAAGACTTCAAATTCATTGACTGAGTGACTAACTTGAAGTATAACAATGGACATATGTATTAAATTGACAACGGCCCCAGTAGTTGCTTAATAAATTGACGAATATTTAAATAAGATCACTAATCTTACGCTATGGGTTAAGTAATCAGTACTGAAGAAAAGTAACACTAAACTATAGTCTATGTAAAGACATTCCAGTAGTCACTAAACTGCCAGAGTTTTATGTTACCAACATAGACATCCTAATTTTATATTAGTAGCTAAATCTAGTGCCTTTTAGGATATCGAGTATGTGTGGGGTCCTTGGTTCAATCTCCGGCCAAGTAAGATTGTGGTAGACAACATCGTGTCTGTGGGGTTTCTTGAATACTCCCGTTTTCTCCCACATTCTCATTCCACTTATTCTTCCCTCATTATTTTCTTGCCTTAATCATTCGTCATTCTTAGCCTAAAGAGCATAATCGAGCGACGTTAAACTGAAAGATTTCATTTTATATAATTTTTAGGCCATACATAAATTGATGCAAATCATACTAGTTTCGTAGAAATACTCTCTACTAGTAGAAGAATAAGTTATAAGGTCACTCTCATGTATGAATAAATATCAAAGTACTGTGTCTAATTAGGCAGGGTTAAATTACTTTGCCGTCTAAGGCTATTTTTGTTATTAAACTGTGAAAGAAAAACTTTGAATCATAAACAAAGCATAGCAAAAATAAGCAATTGTATGTAGATTTATTAATCTACTAATAGGAGAAGTTGATTGTAAAGAATTTATGGAGTAAATAGTAATTAAAAAATATTTAGAAATAAAGCTGTAGACAGTAATTCTCTTGTGAATATTACTCTGTCACTCTCGAGACAATACAGAGACAGTAACATATATATATATATATATACAGGGCCGGATTTAGGGTGTGCAAAGGTGCACGTGTGGCCCCCCTTCTTTGTAAATATACACCACCTAAAGTGATAAACTAGCAGTGAAAATAGCAACACTTTCAGAAAATTTCTGCTGTCATGTTTCCATTTGGGCTTAAAAGAAAGTGAAGTGTCAGTGCGCAAAATCAACAGTTCAAGTCAATTCACCGCGAGGAGACACTCAGCATTTTCAAGGAAATTCCTCATTCACACCACAGATACCTAAAGGCATTTAAAAAAAATTAAATTTAATTCAAATGTAGTGGTGGTTATTGGTGCACCCCCTCAGAAAATCCTGGATCCGGCGCTGTATATATATATATATATATATATATATATATATATATATATATATATATATATATATATATATATATATATATATATATATATATATATATATACAGGCGCGGATCCAGTTACGGTTGAACATGACCTATTCTTACACATTAATTGTTCAAAGATTATATCATCGTAATCTATAATACAGTGGATTCAAATAAATTTTTAAAATATTACTAACATCACCTATTTCTCTTATGCAATTGCACGACAGGTCTAACCATCCCAATCTGCATGGATCAACTATAAGTTCTTCGACAGCTTTTGACAATCCTATCATGTTTGCCAGTTTGTTATTACCAAGCCAAATGGTGTTTGTTTGGTATTTATCATTAATTAGATCTGGTAGTTGACGGGTGCGGCTCATTTTTAGTCTTATCTTCGATGTAACCTCTGTAATGGAAGAATACCATTAATTACAAGTACATATACTGTACATTAAGTATAAATAATATTTACTCATCAATATAAAATAAAAATGTTTTCTTAAAATATAATTAATTTCGAACAATTCAAATATAAATTAAATCAAAAATATAATATTTAATCCCATAATCAAAGAAGGAAGAATTTTTTCTTGGCATTTGTAGCACTTCTAATACTATCGTTTTTTGTCTCCGGCTTTGAGAAAGTTCACTGCTAATCATTAACATTACACACTAGTCAAATTGGAAATAAATTACTCCCGATATTCTCGAATTCATAGGCCTGTTCTGAATATACTTCGATACAATGGAACTTCTTAATTTTATTTGCCATTTACAGTTGGTATGATTTGAAAACAATTTATTACCAGTGTGTTATAACTACTCATATTATCTTAATTCGGTCACTGACATTATAACTAGATATCAGAAAAGTAAAATTTGATGGGTAAATATGGTACCTTATGCTGTGACAATGCCACGATCACAGATACTGTTCTATGCTACGTGCAAGACTTGTTTAGAAAGCCTACTAGGAAAAAAAAAGAAGAAATAAACAATGGGGCTTATTTGGAGTAACACGTGGAGTTGAGTTGATTTTAGTTTAGCGTCCCTTTCAGCAGCGAGGCTATATGAGACGTGGACCTACTGATTAACGTGGAATCCGAACCACATGAGCTCCCGCCGGGAATCGAACCCGGGTCTCCCACGCCAAAAGCGCGTACGCTAACCGCTTAGCCACGGAGGAGCTCAAATAACACGTGGAGTCTCTATGGACATGAATACCGGTATATATACAGTAGCAAGTCGAAAATCCGAACTAATTGGACCACAGGTAGTTCGGATTTTCACGTTGTTCCTATTTTCGAAAATGACCAAGAAAATGCATTTAGGCTTAAATATACTGTACGGTATGCTCTTTTATCGATACACTGGTTATACAGTACATACAGTAACTACAATACCGTACGTAAGGCTACTTACATTTAATGTTTCTGAAGAACCTGCTCGTACACTAAATTATACTGTTTTTGCAACTCACACTTAAAATTTAACTTGTATAGGCCTAAGGGAAAATAAAAATATGTATGACAATTACATATGAATGAGCTTTTGTAAAAACACTGACTTCACACAACGCCGACGGACAATCCTACAAGTATTGCTTGTTTATCCCCAGCGCTAAGACAAAATGTAAAAAGCTTCTAGGGACCGCGTTCGGATTTTTGAAGTTTCGGAATTTTGACGTTCGGATTATCGACGTCCTACTGTATTATTATTATTATTATTATTATTATTATTATTATTATCATTATTGGAAGTTTAATTCGTCTTATCTTTAATCAATTTAACTACGTTTAATAAACATCGAAGAATTTTGCTGAATGTTTCAAGGAACAGTGATCTATTCTTAGGTGAAGACACTATTTCATCCCAGAGAGGAGTACAACAAGGCGATCCCCTGGGCCCAGCACTTTCTGCTATAACCATTCATTCCTTAGTGAAATCGATCAACACTGAATTAAACATTTGGTATTTGGATGATGGAACTATCGCTGATGAACCTGAAGTAGTTCTTTCAACTCTAGCACAAATAAATGAGAAGGCTTCTGCACTTGGCCTATATTTAAATTTTTCAAAGTGTGAAGTAGGTTTTCTTGGGTCAGACGAAGCCAAGTTCGACCTATTATTCAAAAAAATTGACGAAAGTGCCCCAGGAATACGTCTTCTAACTAACCAGGATGCTTGTCTTCTAGGCGCCGCTCTCACAAGGGAAGCTTTTACCAATGTCCTGTTAAGCAAAATATCGAAGTTAGAATATTTTTTGTCTCGACTCGCCTCGATTTCTGTCCATGCAGCTTTCTTTCTTCTACGTGCCTCTTTGTCGATCCCTCGTTTAAACTACTTCTTACGATGTTTTCCTTCTTGGAATGAGACTCCATTACTGGAGAAATACGATCATATCCTTAAAATGGGTCTGGAGTCAATTTTAAACTGCTCCTTAAGCGACGAATCGTGGATTCAAGCATCCTTACCTGTGAGATTAGGAGGTCTTGGTATTCGACGATCCGTGGATATGGCGATTCCTTCCTTTTTAGCGTCCTACCACGGATCTCTTCGTTTAGTCGAGGCTCTTCTTCCGCAAGGTTACCACCTAGACCCAGATGGCACAGTTCAAGAAGGCTCTACCAAATGGAAAAATTTAACAGATACAGATCTTCCAGAGATTAACAAAATAGGTTCTCAGGCATCTTGGTACACACCAATTGCAGCGCATTTTCATGAACTTCTCTTACAGTCAGTTATTGCTCCAGAGGATAAAGCCAGGATTCGTGCTGCCTCATCCCTACATGCTGGGGCATGGTTGAATGCATTACCCTCCCCACCATTAGGTCTTCATATGACTAATGAGGCATTTCGAATTTCTGTCGCCTTAAGATTAGGTGCAGATATTTGTGAGCCACATCGCTGTCCAGTTTGCGGGGATCAAGTTAACCAACGTGGCCTGCATGTCCTGTCATGCATGAAGAGCATGGGTAGACACGCTAGACACTCCTCTGTGAATGATATCATTTTACGAGCCCTTACCACAGCTGGAATTCCTTCAATACGTGAACCTTCAGGATGTTGTCGTTCAGATGGTAAACGACCTGATGGCATGACATTAGTTCCTTGGTTGAAAGGCAAATCACTAGTTTGGGACTTTACGTGTTCAGATACATTTGCCCATTCAAGTCTCCCATTAGCTGTTATGAATGCTGGGGCTGTTGCTAGACGTAGAGAAGTAGAAAAGCAAAGGAAATATAACAGCCTCCTTGATAAATTTATTTTTGCTCCAATTGCCATCGAGACTAGTGGTGCTTGGGGTTCTGCAAGCCTTGATTTTATTAGAGAAGTAGGCAGACGCATTTCTATCGTTACTGGAGATATTCGTTCAACATCTTTCTTAATACAACGCATATCTATTGCTATCCAACGTGGCAACGTGTCGTCGGTTCTTGGCACCTTACCACATGGAAAAGAACTAGATGAGATATTTCTTCTCTAACACAGAGGACAATACTGAACATTTGTACAACTGGACGACGTGCTATGCAAGTAGGGTGTGGTGTCATTGGATGACGTGGAAAGGCAGGCAGTGGCACTGGATGTGATGCCGTTGATAGGTGGTTTTCTACCCCTTCCTTTGGTTCGACTATCGAAATATGTTTCCTGTTGACTTAGTTATGTTTTCTTAATTCTTTCATAAATGTATTTAAATATATTTATACTTTTTATATAAAAAGGGAAGTAAATTTACTTTCTTATTATTGACTGATCGTAACTATGAGAAGTAGAGACAGAGAAAATCTCATAAAACATATATTCGCACTATGTAAATCGAATAATTTGTACAAAACTATATTGAGGAATATATTTGCTAGATTACAAGGGGATGGTGATTAAATTTACTCTGTCACTCTCGATTGATTGGCATAATTGAGGAACCTCAGAAAAATACATGATATATTGAAAAAAAACGGAATATTTTCTTTAGGATAGTTATCATTGTATCTTTTTTTTTTTTTTTTTTAATTGAGAAGGGGAGAATCTACTCATTTACTCACCACAGATTTTAACTTCATGGAGTAAGAATCATTGAGAAGCCGAAAAAAAGGAAATAAGCCTATAAGCTACATTGTTTTAAAATCAAATATATTTTTATTCTACGAGAATTATAGTGCAGCATATTATTAAATGTCGGGGACAGGGCGTGTGTAAAATCCCTCTTTTATTCCTGATTGATTCTAATCTCAAGTAATGATGATTATAGGTAAATTCCAAAGAAAGTATATATCAAATTGCACTAAAATACCATAACTTTAGTGAAAGTTATCGGCGAAAAATATTTTATTATAAGGTATTATTTAACACCAGAACGGCGGCATTTTTGATACTCCCTAGAACGGCGGGAGTGGGTCAAAAATGACCCATTCCATTTTTATTAAATATTTGTATTCTTAACCACTAATATTTATTACATAATAAAACGTGACTTTCATTCAATAAAACAAAAAAAAATTCTTTGAACACTAGCTTAATATTTATTGATCAATGTGTTTTTTGCCAATAATACAAATTTAAGAAAATTGCTATTATTTATGAATATAATATTATTAGAATGATACTATTAAGTGTATTATATACAATGTCAGTTTATTATATAGTAATGTTATATATCATTCTAATTCCTAGATAGTTATTATTTTTAGATAGTTTGTTCAAACGCATGACCTAACTGAACTTAACTAACCTAATCTACATACATCTAAATTTGACGTCTTACACAGAACAAAGATCAGTCACTCCTCTACAAGGAGAAGGGTCATACAAAAACATTGTTCACAAATAAAAACGTGACGTATTGCACAAAAATATTTTACTAATATGGTTGTAATAAGCATTTATGCATTTCTATAACTTTCCTCTCCCTATTTAGAATTGGTGGAAACACATAACCTGACATAACCTAAAATAGCATACACAGTCGTAAACTTGCAGTAGTTCAAACCAGAAAAAGTCAGTATAGAGTGATTGTTTTATAAATAAATTCAGTGGTGCCCACAAAGGGGGACTATGACGCAAACTGTGTCATTGAAATATTTGGGGGGGGGTTAAAAATTTATATAAATATGTTTGAGGAGGTGTAAAAATTAATCGAAAATATTTTTTTTTCATGGAAGAACTCCTACGGATAGACAATTGGGGGGTGCGTCATGGACATAAGGAGGGCACCACTGAATTAGGTATTGTAGGTTCTAATCATGAAAGCGCTGACATGAAAATAATGGTAAACTACCTGTTCTTTCGAACTACTCCTTTAGAGATTATACTTCTTTGGTTGACATATATTTCATCCAAATATACGAGAAAGTAAGTTGTCTTCCATTTAGACCTCTGAACTTTTTAGTTTCGGTAGCTTTGAAATGTCTGGTTACGCCACAGGCTAGTAGTCTAAGAATTCTTGGCAGCGCCGGAAATTGAACTCGGGATCCCTCAATCCGTACTCAGCCACGTTCACCACTAGACCAGCTGGGCTGTCATATAGTGGCGATCACAGTGAGAGCTTCGGCTTTCTTCTCCCAACCCGTCTGGTGTATAGGAATCTTGTCCCAACCCGTCTGGTCAGCGTGGGAGCAGTAGACCAAGTCCTCCCTCCGGGGAGAGGCCTCATCCAATAGTGGATCGAATATCGCTGTTGTTTCTTTATTGTTATTTATTTGTGCTATAAACATCTCATGAAACATTTCAACATAGTGATACCAAAAAAAAAAAAAAAAAAAGAAAGAAAACACTAGCCATATATTTTCACAATAGCATGCAAATTGTTTGCAATTTTTTTTTTGTTAAAATGATTGAAAATATTATGAATATTTTGTTACGATGTAAGACATATAATTTGTGTTTAATAATAATAATAATAATAATAATAATAATAATAATAATAGTCTTACCTATTTTACAACGCTTATTTGCAGAAGTATGGTTTTCTGTGCTTATCTCTTCCTTTTTCAATATTTCATCCGAATCATCATATTCGTTGTTATTCGGCAGGTACTCTTCATCTGAAGAAATATCAACGCTGTCAGCGTCAGACTCGGCCTCACTTATGTCATTGAAATTTCCAATTATTTCATCCAGTGTCATCAGTTTCTTGCTCATAATGAGTATTTGAAACAGCACATCAGTCCGAAAATAATGAGATTCTCCTAATCAACAGACTTTCTAAAGTATTACTAAATCCAACTAAATTGACAAAATTGCTGAGAAGCTGGTCCTGAACACGAGGTGGAATAGGAGAGTATTGTGAGAAAGAACGGTCGCAAGATAAAGACGGTAGCCAGCAGTGTTGCTACAATGCAACAAAATAACACTAACAAAAGAGTTGGGTCAAAATTGACCCACGCCGCCGTTCTAGTATAATTGTTTGATATTTCAAAAGGCAAAGTGTGGATAAGAGTGATACTTAGTGCAAATATTTCTTCACGAGAATGAGTAAAAGTTACAAAAGTTCGATCCGATTCGTAAGAAAATAGAAAAGTTGTTAAAACGTAAAGTTCGAAATGGGTCAAAAATGACCCAGCCGCCGTTCTAGTGTTAAATAAGAAAACTTAGAAATTTTGGGGGACTTACCCTTTTCACTAGTTTATACTAGAACGATTTCTACATCAATCAATTAATTTTAAATAGTGCAAGCTGATATTATACAGCTAAAAGTCCCTTTCGGACCCTGGTCATTTTTGGCGTTTTCATACATTTTCAGTTAGTGACTTATTGCTCAAAATCTATTTACCCGATTGACATGGTTAAGGACTTGCTTTTTATAATAGGGATGTGGCTATTTTTTGGTGTAAGTTATATTGCAGTGTTGCCAACGGGAGGGAAATTATTCAGAGATATGTAATGGTAAAAGTTTACAAAAAATTCCCTAACCGAAATTCAAGATATTTTTTGTAGCTGGCATCACTGTTGCCACATACATCCAAGTCACCTAAAAACATTCTTTGGTGTGTTGACAAGGTACAGCGAAAACATGAAGTCGCTGGCTGTCATATAAAGAGAGAAAGCAAAAAACCTCTGTCATCATACACTTAAAATTTTGACACTTTTTACGCCTCAGAAGCAAAAGTCAACAGATATGCCGGGGCTACAGCTTTCCTAATTATCCTATTGAAAAGGTTTGTGGTGCGTTCAGGAGGCCAAAGAGAAGGTTTTCAGATAGTGGTACGTTTGTTTCAATGCAGCTAGCAAGAAGGAAATAATAAAGGTGAGAAAAGGGAAATTTTCCGAAATTTTTACCTAAATTCGGGAATTTTTTGGCTGGAAACATTATCACCAGACAGACGCAAACTATATGAAAATAAACCTTGGTACCCCACTAATATATCCGACAAGTACCATGGCGATATCTAGCAAAGTAAGCATGAAATTAAAAAAAAAAAACTCATTCTATCTCAGGAAGTGACCATTTTCTTACCACTTACAGAACATGGTTTATTATAAACTCCAACTGTACTTCCCCTAATTACCCTACTGAAACGTTTTATGGCGCGTTGTGTAGGATAAGGACGAGGCTTTCAGATAGTAGTACGTTAGCTGGAATGTAACCAACAAGAGGGAATTAATAGAAACAATAACGGACTTTTCAAAATTTCCCCCTAACATCGGAAACTTTCTATAGCTGGCAACACTGTTACCAGACAGACGTACACTATCTTAAATTAAGCATTGGTACATAACTAATATATCTTACAAGTACCACGTCGATATTTAAGAAACAAAGCTTCTAATTACAAAAAATAGATTACGGTAAAGAGAAAAGAAGGGAAAAACTAAAAAAAAATCAAGGGTTAGAACGTAAATACGAATTTTTAGTGCGCCCCTAATTACTTCATTGTAACGATCTGTACTCGCTTATGTTCAGTAAGGATCAATATTCGACTGGTGTAAGTTGACTTGCGCTCGGACGTATAGGTACCGATTTATAAACAAAAATTTCAAAAATTTCGATTCTTTTGCTCAAATTTAGGGAAATTTTAGTTTCCCTAGTTGGCAACACTGCGTGTGGGTCAGTCCAATTGATGTCAACAATTAGGTATCCAACCGAGGTATCTACCTGACAAGTCTTAAGGATATCTCTCTACAACGAAAGAAACTACAGGGAAAAAAAGAAAAAAATCGAAAATTCTCGAATTTTTGACTTTGGGCTGAAATTTGAGAAGGAAATTCGACTCCCAGAATAAAAAGAAACTAATATGATAAACTGTGGTCCAACCATATTTGGCCAGAAAATATCCCGATACTTTAATTAGTGTCCACACAGAAGTGGATTAAAAAAGTGACACACCCGTGTGTGCCATTTTGGCCACCTGGGCCCGAAAGGGTTAATATTTCTAACTACGTATAAAGAGTCTCTGTACCTGTAGTTCATTTGAAACTTTGATTTGGACTATATTTCTTCTGAATATGTTGCGTTATTTACATATTGCATCAATCAATATGCCAAGTTGTGAATATATTACATTTATAATACTTATTTTATTTATGAGAATTAATACTACTACAAAAGCTAACTTAGTAAAGGCTTTCACTCTTTATTTGGGGTAATTACTTATGATTCGTATGCAATATTCCATCACCAACAACGAATTCATAGTGCTGGTGGTTACTAATTCGAGAAATTTCCTCTTTAGTGCATCTATCGAAATTCCTATCGTGCCTAAAATGGGAAGAAGTCTTATCTTGGAGAAACCAGTTGCTGATAAGCAGTTAGGTGAGATGAAAGAAAGTCATAATACAAAGCTGGCAATCAAATGTTTTTTTTTTCAAAATTCCCTCTAAAATTTTTTAAAGCATTTCGCCAGGGAACATTCCCAATTCAACACTTGACGTATCCTTAAGTAAAGAATTCTATATACAAGCTGTCAATATATGAAGATTTAAGGATAGGTTTGGGTCATCTCTTCATTTCTACCATACGAGAACAGTTGAATTTGCTCGAACTCCAAATTGGCAAAATATACTTTGCCTACTAAAAATTCAACTTTTAAATATAAAAGCGTAGAATAAGAAAACTTATAAAAAATCAACTAAAATACCATTGAAAGAAATGTTCTAAGATTTCAACATGAAAATTTCATTAATAATAATAATAATAATAATAATAATAATAATAATAATAATAATAATAATAATAATAATAATATAATAATAATAATAATAATAATAATAATAATAATAATAATAATAATAATAATAATAATAATAATAAAGTATTCTGCTTCTTGGAAGGTCTTTAGACTAAAGAGTTTTATTTATTATTTAGGTTTGGACCTAGAAATCCTGGAAATGTTTCTTTCACGTTTCTCGATCTTCAGCTTTCTCTTTTAACTCCCAATATTTTCTTCTATTTTTCAAATCATCGTACAGTTGTGTTCTTCTTTCTCCTATTCCTCGCTTTCCTTTCCTTCTATGGCGATATGAAGAAGACAATTTTTTCGCAAGGTATGTCCAATCCAATTGGCCTTCCTACGAAGGATGCTCACTAAAAGTGTTCTCTTCTCTCTTATCCGTTTTAAAACGTCTTTGTTTGTTACTCTTTCTCTCTCTCTGTCCATTTTATCTTCTCCATCTCCTTCCATACCACATTTCCAAACTCTATAAATACTTCTTCTCTAACTTCCGTAATGTTCAAGTCTCTGATCCATACAGTCCAATATTCCATACATAGCACTTGACCAACTTTTTCCTTTTTCCAAGATTAAGCCCTTTAGATACGACTGGTCCTTTCCTATTGAATGCTTCTTTGACTATGGCAATTCTTCACCTGATCTCTTTGGTGCAGTAAGCACCTCTTGTGAAAATACTTCCCAGATACTTGAAATTATCCACCTTTTTAAGTTCTCTTTGTTCTACTCTTATTCGTAAGGGCGAATTTCCACGGGATATTCTCATGACATTTGATTTAAATAATAATAATAATAATAATAATAATAATAATAATAATAATAATAATAATAATAATACGAGATATTTAAGTACAATTACCCCTGAGTTTCGCACAGGAAGCAGATAGGATTATAAGGTTAAAAGTTCTTTGAAGGTCACTAATAAAAAGAAAGAAAAGACAAAAGAAAGAAAAAAGGAAAAATAAAGTCTGTTTACTAACATTCATCGCATATTAACAATTCTGTGTGGAGCTTTACAAAATTCAGTAAGCTCAATGATTGATTCCGTGATGTTCATTAATTAAGTGCAATGTCTGGTAGTATTTAAGAGTCCGCTGTTAGTGAATGGATAGGTTAGAGTTGAACGTCACTTTGGGTACTGATGCTACATAAGACTAGAATTTTAAAGTTGAAATATGAACTACTGTAATACGTTAAAATTTCGATGCTATTCGACCGGAAATCGAACCCGAGGCTTCGTGCACGAAAGATGCGTACACTAGCCCTCTGACTAGTGTGTGTGTGTGTGTGGGGGGGAAGATGCAATACTGATTTCTGGTTTAACAAAGATCGTTAAAAATAACTCACTGCTTCTCCATTGGTCAATGGCTTATATTGGTATGATGGCTTGGGCTACCACTAACCTTTATAATACCTGTATATTATTATTATTATTATTATTATTATTATTATTATTAATTGGAATTTAGTTTACATGTTATTAGGCTATACAGTCTTCAAAATAAGAGAAAACCTTACAACACACTTTCCTTTTCTCAAGCAGATAAATATAATTTTCTCTTTACTAGAAAGGCATATTATCTTATTAGTATTACGGAAAAACGATCGTACCTTTCTACCTTCATTTGCTGCACAAAGTATCCATACATTTTGCTTGGATAGGTGGTAATCCTACTCACCAGAGTAAATTGAAGTTCCGTAAGTTTCTTCACAACAATGAAACAAGTATTTATAACAGCTATGCCAACTATCGTAAAATACTGTAAAACAAAAACGTTTGTGTTGACGCAAATCTCTATGGAATAAGACTTAAGATGTCCGAGACAATTCCCAGAGACTCCCAAAATGCACTGTCATTACTCGTATACTTTCTTTTTACCGTTCGCTCTCGCGCAAGAAACCGATTACTTTAGAGGGAACTGGTGTTACTTGCCAGCCCGTTTGTATGCTGTGGATGGAGGTAGAGCATAGGGTAGTGCGCACATGATCACACGATTCTCACTACAGTAGTCACGAGGACTCGTGAAGCTTGACCTAGATTTACCAATTTCACCACCCAATAGAACGCGAGGGTGTGTCCCGGTCGTCAACTGCAACCCTGAAATTTTGTTAGTGTCGTTTCTAGTGCTGTACGGAGAGCATCTTCTGAATGTGCAATGTTGTCCGACTGCCGCTAAGTTTCGTTTTGTTGTTATTCTTGTTGTTCCTATTTTTGCTATTATTTTATATTTTTGCTATTATTATTGTTACTGTTTAGTTCGAATAATTGTTAGTGTTCGTTTTATAGTTTTTTAAAGTGCTGTTTCTTTCGTTTGTTTGTTATGCCCTCTAAGTTTGGCAATGTTGTTGGTGCACTCTCATTGTTTCACTTTTTCTCAAGCGTGCGTTCGAAAGGCAGCTGCACGAATCCTACCGAATTCTCCCGATTCATGACACGTGAGAGAAAGCAGTTCTATGATTCGTGTAGAGCCTATACTTCACAAGTCGTCGCGGCCACTGTAGACAAATAATATCTGCTACGTTGCAATATCGAAGGAAGCGAGACAGACTGCGTGCAGAAAGTTAGTAGATGTTTCTAAATACATACCCTAATAGCACAAGTAGTCCACGGGACGTCCCATTATGATCCCGTACGACCCACAACGATCCTAAAAAATCCAGGATATAAATAGGTAATCCCAGGGAAGTCCCGCTTGGGACAGGCATGGGTCTATATGCATGGGAATCCCACGGTTGTCCCGCAGGATGGCCACTAGCAACGGGAAATAGAAATTCACAAAATTATACGTATTTCTCTCATAATAAAAGAATATGTTTAAAAATCTGCAGAAAAGAAAATATAAACCATAAAATTTCGCCTGGTCCTCAGTGCTGTGGTGCGCGTTCGGAACCGTCATTTGTTTGTCACAATTGCATTGTGGTTTGTGGTATTGGAGGGAATACGTGAGGTTCAGCGGTGACGCAGTGGTTGATGTTAGTGAAATATTAAGTGTTCCAACAGATTTTAGTCTTGATTTCGGTAAGTGTGTGAAATGAAAGTTTTAGTGGTTTAAAAAAAAAGAGTTGTTGTTATTCTAGTTGTAAAAAAAAATGATGAAATGGTTATCATACAGCCGTAGTACTCAATGTTTAAAGTTCAACAGAGCAGGAATGCTATGAACAAATGGGCAGATTTACAATAGGTCGGAATCTTTTAAAATATTTTTCACTTTTTATGTTTCAAATAATTATCTAAAACCTTCTTACTCTTATTTCACACTGTTATTTCATGCTGAAATTATGGCGTACAGTTTAAGAATAAGCACGCAAACTGATTTACCATAAAACCTGCATTGTTGATGTACCAAACTGATAAGCAGCCATTCAGTGTCCAGCACCAGCCTCTGGGATTTTGTTAAGATATGTGTGGTAAAGCGAAGATGAGCAAATATTGTCTAGTTATTTTTTACTAGATTTGGAGCACTAGTGTTACAAAACGCTACATAACTGATCGACTGAAGGGGCTTAGAAGCCCCGCAGGGCAAGTTGTTTTCTACCTTTGAAGTGACACATGATTTGCATGGGGAAGGTTCTAGATTACTGGTCCCCGATGTGGATTAGTAGATGGGTAGATTTCTTTCTGTACTAAAGTTTATACATTTAACTTATACAGTATTGCCGAGCGAGCGTTAGCGAGTGAAGGCGGGTTAGAGCCCCGCAGGGCACGTTGTTTTCTGTCTTTATTACTGCTCAATGGGAAGGGGGACCAGTAATCTAGAACCTTGCCTTTGCACTGCAACCATTGTTTCTAACCATTTCCCAAATCTTCAGATACAACACTTACCATCTCGTTCCTAACTTGTATTCAGCCGCCTTCTGCCTTAGCAAATAGTTCCACCATAACATATACTTTCCTATGTTACTTACTCCCACATATGGTTTATGAAATTGAATGAAATGAAATATTTATTTTAACGTCTCACGATTGTGCACCGAGGCTATGGGAAACGGTGATGATGAGAAATGAATGAAATGGTGGAATGAAGAAAGTGGGAGGAAACGGGAAAACCCGAGAAAACCCACGCACACGGTGTTTGTCCACCACAGAGTTCACTTGGCGCGAGCTGGGATCGAACCCGGGACCCCAAGCACCAGAGATGAACGCTCTACCTCTGAGCCACCGCGGCCCCATATGGTTTATGAGTTTAAACAATTATATTACCGTTTCACTATTTTTCGACCTATAAATTTTTCTTTTGGTAGAGCCGTCTGCTAAAGTTAACCCGCCAAGGTGTTAGTTAGCGAAATTGATGAACATGGATTATTTTCAATTAAAACTGCTTTCATCATATGTTTTGTGTTTCTTTTCTGTTGTGAAGTGACTTAAGCAAACACAACAGTGTTGCACTTAAAAGCAGCGCAGCAGAATCTGCCTTTTTACAAATTTTAACCGGACGTATCTCATGCAAATTTCATCATAGTGTTGAAATTTGCAAAGACGATGCAATGAAACAGTTTAAAGGCTACTGTGGAGGCTTTTTTTTTTTTTTTTTTTTTTTTTTTTTTTTTTTTTTACGTAGCTTGAGTTACATCTCTCCACTATATTAATGTTTAAATTAAAAGTGGTTTATTTACTTTACGAAATGCAGGTCTACCTGAGCGAGCGAACGGGGTTAGAAGCCCCCCGAACATATTTGCGACTTACAACTACAAATAACTTGCATAATAACATCAAGGCGAAACAAACTTATTTCTGTCCATATATGATATGAATATATAGAGCAAATTATTTAAACCAAATAAACCTGGTTTAAACCAAAAAAACCGTTTTTTTTTGTTTTTTTCAATAAAAACCATGGTTTTTGCCAACCCTGAAAAAAAGTGACTTAGTTGCGTTACGAAATATAGCTGAGCGAGCGAAAGGGGTGAGAAACCCCGCAGTTTTTTTTCTTTCTTTCATTAGCACAATGGTTCACTAAGCTGCAGTACCAGTTCCATGGATCGAGTTGGGGGAAATACTAAATGCCATCCCAGTTAGGCAACTTCACTCTTCACGCACTTTATTATATTTTATTCGCAAAATACGCAAACCTAATTTAATGCTAATATATTAAAATATACTAGTTTAGATTTTTTATAACAACGATTTGTAATATAAGAAAAGATAAAAGTATTGCAGTAACTCAAATTGTAAAAGCTGAGCGAGGGTTGTATTCTGAAAAGAGGAGGAAAAGAGAAAAACAATATCTGTGAAGGGTAATATTGGCTGGAACATGTTACCTTATTCTTAATCTGCACGGTGTGATTTACGTAAAAGTGGTAATTCGCAAATATAATCGAAAAATATGGATGACTATCCCAGTCATGTGTTTCTTTTATTTATATATTTAGTCAGCTTAGACAAAAGGTCTAGTGAGCTTTTGTCCTACACCCGCCAGTGAGTGATGGAAGGCGGTGTTGGATGTAAAAGTAATGGAAAGCTACAACGTATTGTGCTTACTGCTCATAAATCCTTGTTATTGCCAGGGTTGGCAGAAACCATGTTTTGTCGAAAGAAAAGAATTTGATTAAACCATATTGTTTTCACATTGTTACTTTTTGTTCAAATTGATTTCTTTATTTCTTTAGGTTACATATAACTAAGTTTGTGTAGCCTTAACATCCTTATGCAACAGGAGGTTGATGAGCCCTTTCACAACATAAAAGGCTGCTCCGAAAGTAGACATCAATAAAAATGACGTAATAAAGTTAAGTCATGCGCTTAAAATACAAGTTTTCGTAAAAAGCACCTTGTTCGGTTTGGTGCAATCAGTACATTAGCATAATTACAATCTGATTTTTTACTAGGGAACAACAGAATTTGGGCTTCGCCCACTTCACTTTATTCTAATACGGATAGTATTCTGTGAATCTGGATTGTCCAGTTTCAGTACAGAGCTGGGCGGTATATATATATTTTACATCGAAAAGCTCCCGCTTTAATCGTGCCGGTGTGATTTTTCATAAGCAGATATTTTGCATATTAATTTTCCTAGGGTTATGCCCTAGGCTAAAGGAGACTGATGATAATAATAAGTGAAATGGTGAAATGAAAGAAATGTAAGGAAATGGGAAAACCCCGAGGAAATCAACACACATGGTGTTAAAATTTATTTTATTGTCACTGTATAATAGCCAGTTCGCTAAAACCGACGTTTATTTCTTAAAAAAGGCTGGAACTTTAAAATTAAAACTGAAAAGTCCAATTGATAAGATGTGGATGTAGCCAATAAGGTTTCGCAACTTCTAGTTCTGAAACTTAGTCGACTATGATCCTGCCAAGTTCGGTCACCAAATACCTGGGACTAGTTCTGTTAAATAAAAAAAAAATAAATAAATAAAAAAAATAATAAAAAAAAAGCTCGCCCACCTCAATAATCTGTATAGTGATTTGCCATTCCAAGTCTTGTCGAGTCCATGCCATTCCAAGTTGCTGCACTCGCCATGCTCGAGAAGGCATAGCACAATAGACCTATTATCTTTGTATCCCATAACTTTTGGAACCTCATTTCACCTATTGAAATGCATGTCGAATATTATATTTCATATTCCTTCTTGTTATAACACATATCTATTGCAGAAATTTGCCAGTTTTTCTCATTCAGAAATATTATATTTCCAGAGACAGTGAGGCAACACGCGTCCAGCAAATTTGCTACAGATGCTGAGATCAAAAGACCAGTTCAAAGCTGGCTTCGTCACGCAACGGAAAGAATGAAAAGAGAGAAACGTAAGTAACATATTGACACTTTTAGGTTTGTAAATTGCTTGCTCTTGCTTAGTCGACGTGGTGAACGGAAGCTTCAAGCAATCAATTATAATACATAAAATTATTCTGTATTATAATGTAATGTATTGTTGATGTCGCACCAAAGACACCATTGTGCGACCCTACTTAATAGTTAAGAAAAGTCGTTGTAAAATTAATAATACACTCTCTTTGCATGTGTAACGCACCCGCGATAGGCATGGAAACCCATTTACGAAGTGGGATGTGTCTACTAAATACGTTTTATGACTTTTAAATAGTGTAGATGGCTATTGTAATTATTATAGTTCTGTATTTTTATCTTCATACAGGTCAGGCAGTCTTCGTTTTTAATGTTATTTTGCCATGTCCCAAGAAATCCTACACGATATACTTTCACATAAACTATAAACATGCCAAAAGACTGCTTGGGGGCGATCGTCCTTCGGGATTCTACAGGGTGTTTACTGGAGTTGACTTCTTGACTTACAAATTTTCAAAACACCACCCTGGATAAAAAAAAAAAGGCATACTATGATATTCAAGAAGCTGTAAAATGTGTTGATAAAGCTAGTTCTTCAATATTCTGATGGAAAGAATGCATAGAAACTAGTGGGTTAAAAAAAAAAAAGGAAACACTATTGATTTTCTTTCTCGAATTACCAAGTTCTTTCAATGTTTGACCAATTAATTTTATCATCACCTACACCCAGATAATGGGACTGCCATCTTGAAGGGTCTCAAAGGAAATCTTTATATTTCTCCAGTATTAGACAATAATTTCCAGTACATTCCAATATTTCCAGTAAGAAAATCAAATACCAGTATTTCAAGTACCAGTAGACACCCTGTTCTACACCACAGTTGATTCACATTATCTTCATTGTGTGTGTGTGTGTGTATGTGTGTGTGTGTCCAGCGGAAATCTTGTTCTTTTTTGTACGGTTCGGGTAATTTTTGGTCATCCCATTGCAAATACTTGTATCAATATTGTATTTTGTTTATTACTTAGTTGCTCCTTTCTAACTTCTATCTCAAGGTTTGTAACAAAGTAATGCTAGTAATTTGGCTTCATATGTTCCGTTTTCCACTTTTTACATGACATCTGATACAAAAGAAAGTAAATGAATTCAATGGATAGAGTTTTTTTTTTCTTTCATTGAAACAATTTTTTACTTACGTCAAGGGATAGTAATGTTCAACAATGAATAAAAGAGACAAACATCATTATCCAAAGCTCGAACTGGAATGTGTGTGTGCCTCGATTGGCCTGGACAGTTAGCTATGTTGCTTGTCTTTGCCTTTTGGCTTGATTACTGATTTAAAGGCTAACTTTATATATTCATCGCTATGCGGACTAAATCCAAACTTGGTGTGCTTTCTCTGCTTTTTAAAGTTCGTTGTTGGTTTATAATTAATACTTAGTATTATATTCACTTCTTGTCAGAAGCGCGACTGATTCGCAGCATCACATGTACTTACATATTTCTAGCGAAAAGATTTTTCAATTCAAGCAAAACAGGTCTCATTGTCTTATGACTGGATCATAATAATAAAGCGAGTAATTCCAACAAGTGTCATCTCCCTACTACTTTCCATACATCCATACGTATTTAACGTAATTATTAGATTTTTCTGTGGCTAATTTTTTATGAATATTTGCACTCACTTCGTCTTTTAACAGAATTTTTTTCCTTTTCCATTTTGTAGGGAAAGGGGATGAACAAAGCGCGATGTTGACAGGCAAATGAATACACATAAAGTGCGATGTGACTGAAGCCGGGATGAACATGCAAATGCTCACATTATAAAACCCTAGATGTATATTTTGAAAGGGTGAAAAAATCCCTTCATGTATGATAGCTTTTGAATAAAAGATTGTACGTGTGTAACCCATTTGTTTTATTAAGCATATCTTTCTTTGCTACACAGATGCTAGATAACTACGATCCAAACGTGACCTTCGGTTATTAATGATTAATTAGGTTCATGTTTCAGAAAAGGCAGTTTTTTTTTTTCCCTAGTTGAATCATGTTCCATTCTTATTTTCTTTCTATCTCTTGAGGAGAAATTTACAGCTGAACAACACTAAGTTAGTTATTATTACAAGTAATGTGGAAAAATACTATATGCAGATAACTTATATATTGTAAATAGCTACATCTTCGCTCTTATTTCGCATAGTCCCATATATGACTATGTTGAATCGTACAGATCACTTTGTCACAAGGAAGACGTCTGAAGGATTTGATGATGATACAATGTGGCGTCAAGCATCCACTGGCTACATTTTGCAGTTTATCCCGCCAACAAGGAGATTGTCCAAAGGCACCAATTGATATATTTTCTCACGAAATTTAAATTTACCTAACCATAGCTAATATCATTGGAAACGTTACTGCGGTAATAGAGAGTGCAAGTCAACGAGTCAAACATTTGCTTTTGAAATGTTTACCTATAGCCAGTGGCGTATTTAGGGGGGTGGCTTCCGGGCTTAAGCCTCCCCCCCGAAATCTTACTTAGTATAGTAAAGTAAATGAAATATCTTGCAGAATTTTCACATTTCCAGAGAAAGCCCCCCCCGAAAGATAGCAAAGCCCCTCCCGAAACAAAATCGTAAATACGCCACTGCCTATAGCCTATAAATATGTACCTGACGGGACTCACTGGGACTTTGAAGCGGAAGTTCATGTACAGGCCACCCTGTGGTATTGCACGATAGCTCTATCGGTAATTACAGAGTGAAGCTATTGGTTATTTTTAGGCTCTGGCTTTTCAAAGGCGCCTCTCAAGTAGCTACACGTGAAATAACACATATTCCGTTTGATTTGCACTGTACATTGTGTTTGCAAATCTGAAACCAGAGCCTGAAAACAGTCAATAGATTCACATCGTCATTTCTGGTGCAATGCTACACGGTTACACATGAGCTTCCGTTTGAAGTCCCGTAGGATTCTCATCAGGATTTCACGGATGTCTCAGGAGTCCCACGGGATCGTCCCGGGATTATCCCATTCGCGTACGTGGTTCTGCCTGAGGATATCCTCTGGTTTCCTACGGGATTCTTCCTGCATGACTCCCGCTGGAGTCCCACGGGTCGTCCCGTTTCCCGGGACAAACGCGGAATCTGGAATTCGCGTGTCAGTCCCATGGATGTCGCAGGAGTCCTATGGGATCGTCCCGGGATAGTCCCGTTTTCCCGGGCGGGAGGGCCATGGGACATCCTAGGGAAGATTTTGTGCTGTTAGGGTACAGTTCTCAGAAACTCTTATCATTGAAAGAAGATACTAGAAGTATAAAATTATCAATATAATTTAGTTTACATTATAATAATTTTATTTTGTAATATTCTAGGAGCTACCGCCGCGCCGGTAGAACACGTAGCCCACGAAATACGCCCTGCCATTGGTCGAGTGACAAGCACGTGCCTTTTGTGTACACGGGTCACGGGTTTCATCCTCGGTAAGTGAGTCCTGCAATTTGAACGTGTTACTATGATTCGTATTCAACCTTTAACTATAGGTCACAGTTTTTACATAGTCTCGGTATTGAAAGGAGACGCTAAATTACAACGAACCATCAAAGAGAAGTCAGTATTAAGACGCAAATGAAAGTCTAAAAGCCAGTTGAACTTTTTGAAATCAAAATGGAATGAAATATTTCAGTTTAGTGTTCTTCGATTATGCCCTTTAGGCTAAGGAAGACAATGATTGAGACAAGTGAATGATGACGATGGAAGAATTGTTTCAATGATATGATAGTGGCTAGCGTACATGTATTTGGTGCACAAAACACGCAGTTCGATTCCCGGTGGGAGAACATCGAACAAATTACATCAGTTCAGATCTTACTTTAAACTGTAGTTTTCGTCCTGTATAGTGTCGTTGTTAACAAAGGGCCTATAAGCAAACATGAAATTAATCCAAAAGAAATATGGAAAATCATACTCACTTCTCAGATCAGAAATCCCTAGACATGACAAATCAACTGCACAACCAGCATTACTCTTCTCAGTATCGCTTCTAAAAGATATTCCTGGCATTTTCTTCTTTCACTTTTGATATTTGCTCCATAAAAACCATAAAAACGCCCAACAACAATCGTCGTTAACTTGACTGTTGGCCGTGTGCACCAACGAAGTGCAACTGTTGAACGAGGGTCATGATCAATGTATATAGAGTATTACAGGTAGCACATTTTCTGTTATCGAGAGAAAAAATTACCCAGAGTTCCTGCGCGATGTGACGTCACGTGGAAGAGAGCGCGAAATAAATACATTATAATGCAATAGTGCGAGGTGTTGATGCATCAAATTTTTAAAGTGTAGTTTATTGTTGAGACAAAAATGAATAAAAATAATAATAACTGTGCTGTTGCCCAATGTCCCAATTGGGGAAAGAAGACTCTAGATATAATGTATCACCGTTTTCCAAAGAAATTGTCGGTACAACGAGAATGGGTTTCTCGGTGTAAACGTGCGGACAGAATCAATGTAAACAATGCACGTGTATGTTCTATTCATTTCTTACCCGAAGATTATGAGAGAGACTTACAACATGAGCTTCTTGGGATACCTGTAAGAAAAAAACTCCGACCTGATGCAATTCCTTCTTTGCACATCCCAAATTGGCATGGAGATGAATATGTTGTTGAGAGCACTAGTACAACGAACAAAAGTAAACAGGTAAGAGAAAATAATTTATTTTTAAATGTACATAATTTAAAAGATATTTAAATACCTAGAGCCTGGGCGCCGATTCTGGGAACGGGAGATAAAGTATGGGCCCCAAGTTTGCTTGTTCCTTCCGAAACTGGATATATTTGCTTGCATTTAACATATCTCCTTGAACATCCTCTGCTCCCCAACAACCAAATCCGGGCTCGATTCCCGGCGGAAGCTCGTGTGGTTCAGATTCCACGCTAATCAATAGGTTCTGTCTCATATAGCCTTGCTGCTGAAAGGGACGTTAAAATCAAAATCAACTCAACAACAATAATTTTACAGAATTCGGCGCCCTTGGCTAGGGCTTCATTCCGTATCGGTCTGCATCAACGCAATGCAAAATTCACTTTTTAATTTGCGATATTTGATATCAGATCTGATTTTGCGCAATGAGTCACTGATGCATATTTTGAGTTCGCGATCATTTTGGCTATATTGAACTGATACACAAATTGCCGTTTGCGACCTGTAGCAGTAGCTCGGCATTTTTTTAATTTTATTTATTTATTTATTTTTACAAAACAGACTCACCATCAAAAGTTCTTAACACATATTTTGCGTTGCGTTGTGGTCAGAAATGTTTGCGAAGACTGATTCCAATTTGTGGAAACTTAGTCCAGATAGGGGTTTCTCAAACTTTTCCACAGGCGTACCGCCAAAACATAATTATTATACTACCATAAGCCATATGTGCCACCGAAAGCGGCTCACGTACCAAATGTTGTACGCGCACCACAGTTTGAGAAACCTTTATGTAGACTAAAGTTTTGACACATACGTAATTAGGAGGCACGTAAAGTCGAAAGTATGTTCCACTCTTTATCAAGGTGTGTCTTAATACTGTGTTCTAATAGGCCTATAATATATCAGTAATTTATTTAATATAGAGATTATAAGTAATACAAATGAAATTATGTCATTATATTGGACAGAAAGCATTACCAAAGTTGCATATTAAAAAAACAATAACTGTGTGATATTTCTAATTCCGGGGGCCGCGGTGGCTCAGTGGTACAGCGTTCACCTCTGGTGCTTGGGGTCCCGGGTTTGATCCCAGCCCCCGCCAAGTGAACTTTTATGGTGGACAAACACCGTGTGCGTGGGTTTCCTCGGGGTTCTCCCGTTTCTTCCCACTTTCTTCATTCCACCATTTCATTCATTACTGATCATCACCGTTTCCTTTAGCCTCACCGGCATAACCGTGGAACGTAAAACTCAATGATTTAATTTCATTTCATTTTTCTAATTCCGAACGCTGGATATAGAAAATACGTATTTCCCTGTTCTTTTTTTAAATTTTATTTTAATGTTACTCTTGATCGCGAATAAATGTGAATCTAGAGTTGTCCTGGACGAGATCTACACGAAATCTGGATTTAACAGCTATCGCACGCGTCACGAGTTTTTTATTTATTTATTTATTTATGGGGGAGATGTAGGCTATATGTAATTAGCCAAAGCAAACATTGCGTGAATGCGATTAAAAAGTCTGGAGTGAGGACTCGACTGTCCACGCATCGATGCTGTCTGTATACGTAGGCCATACGAAAAAAATCGAGCTTGAATGAAAAATTGAGGAATCAGACCATTTTTTTTTTCGCTAGTTGTAATTTTAAAAGCACGGAGTGTAAAGCATATAGACCTCCAAGTAAATTAAGGACGTCATGAATGCATACTGGTATTTTGTGAGCCCGGTATCCTGCTATGGTAATATTGTATTTTAACTGCAGTGGCGTAAATTGGAATTTTTCCTGCGGCGCGAACATTCCCCCGCCGAAGAAAATTTGAAGTTGGTCCCCTAGGAAAATATAAAATTTGGACCTACCTAGATTTTAAAAGCTCAATAAACATTGTAATTAGTTATAAGTGCCTAAGTTCGTATTTTACTGAAGTAGAGCCCATATTGCATTTATGCTTTACTTAGAAACGTATATTGGAGCAGCAGCAGCACCCTAAATTATTTTCAGTTCTTTTGGAAATAGCATGATAGGCGCATCCCATCTTTTACTAGTTCATTTGACGAAACAATATTTGACACAAATATATATTATTTCTGGGGGACCCTAATGGTAACCAATTTACTGAAATTGACCCAAAACATGTTTTCTTTACCTTTTTTCCTTCGTTTCGAAAGATTTTTTTTTTTTTTTTTTACTTGGATGTGATAAATGTATTCCATGCTTCCATTGCACCTTAATGTTCGTATTCTATCATATGGAGTAAGAAAGTTTAATAATGAAGTGAACCCCTCGAACGAAAGGAAGCTTAAATAGGGTCAATTAGGAGGCAACCCCCCCCCCCCACATACACAAGTTATGACACTGTTCCACTCCTCTGCCATATCGTGCTACACTTCAGAAGTGGGTCAAAAGTTTTAAATGCAGTCCAGGTATTCTTGAGGAAGTTTTATGTCTATTAAAGGCCAAGGCAGCTACGTTCACTTCCCTGGAGAAATTAACAGTTTTGTCATTTGATGAAATGCATTTAGATGAACGGATTTGCTATGATTCCACCGACGATAGAATTTTTGGTCCTTATAGTAATGTACAAGTAGTTATGATCCGTGGTTTATGCAGCAAATGGAAGCAACCAATATTCTTTGACTTCGATACATCAATGACTAGCAGTTTGTTACAAAGAATTATATGCAAAGTAGAAAACGCAGGATTGAAGGTGGCTGCTGTAACATGTGACATGGGAGGAAAAAACTCAAAAGTTTTGAAAGAATTAGGAATTAGTACGTCAAAAACCTTTTTCACGAACTAAACCCAGCAGACGAGACTACGAAGGTCTTCTTCTTCTGTGATGTCCCTCATCTTCTCAAACTTCTCAGAAACTATTTACTCGATGAGGGAATAACTCTTTCAGATGGGACTAAAATATCACGAAAGATGATTGAAGATCTAATAATTAACCAGCAAGGTGATCTGTCGATTTCCCATCATATATCTGAAGCCCACTTAAATGTACGAGGACGAGCACGTCAAAATGTAAGGATGGCTGCACAATTATTTTCGCATCGCACGGCTCAGTTACTAAAGTACCTTTTGCACAAGGATAAGGAAAGTCAGTTTGTTGAATTGGTAAACGATGTATTTGATGTTTTAAATTCAAGAATCCCAAAGGATGAAAAATCGCCTTTGCGGAGTGGATTCGGTATAAATTTAAAGAGTCAAGAAAATACTTTGCGGAGATTTTTGGATGTTTGTTCCAACATGAGGATCGGAAACAGAAAGAGTTTGTTACCTTTCCAGAAAGGATTCATAATTTCAATCAAATCGCTTTTAAGGCTTTTTGAAGAAATGCAAAGTGAGAAGCTGACATATATTTTAACATCAAAATTAAATCAAGATTGTTTGGAGATTTTTTTTTTCACGAATTAGAGGACTTGGAATCTTTTATAATAATCCTACTGCTTTTGAATTCCGGAATAGCCTCAGACTTAATTTTAACACGAAATTCCAGTGATATACCACTATCAAGAAGAACTTCAGTGTGCGAAGATGTTCCTGCCTCTAGTAATGTTTCTGGGCTAGAAAAAGACTCGGAAGAAAACTTTTTAAATTTCGTTACAAGTGAACTATGCATTGACGTAGTAGACGAAGCTTCATCTGTACAAGTGCAGGAGGATATAGAAGTTGAATTGCTGAGTGAGGAAAACTGCGCAGATCACATCAACAACAATGAGGATGTCCCATCAGATGCTGTAAAATACCTTGCTGGATATATTGCTTTTAAGTGTCGTAGCATTGACAATTCGTTGGGTACGCCGGGAGAAATGTCGATAAACAAACATAGAGATTGGATAAGTATTATCTCCTGGAAGGGACTTACAGTTCCATCAACGAAGTGGCTTCAAAAGATCTTAGATTTTGAGATAATATTCGCTGCTTTTCACCGCTCTAACATTTCGATGTGCAAAAATGTTATGAAAACCTTATGTTCAGAAATAGGTTCAAAATATCCCGAACTAAACCCAAAAATTAGAAACATATGTAAGAACAAGGACATTTATCCGTGTGCGGCATCTCAAGCAAAAACATAAAGCCCAAGTAATGAAGAAATCCAATACGAAGAAAAACAAATAATGGGTTTCGGCTTCTGTAAGTTTTTCCGGAGACTACAATTAGAACCACCACTAACAGTGTTGCCAACAAGTTAATACAAAAAGTCGGTAAATAGGAGATGAAATGACTCCAATTTTGGGTGAAAAGTCGCTAAAAAAATTTTCGTTGAATTTTGCCTCTTTCATATATATCCTCTTTCACACACACACACACACACACACACACACACACACACACACACACACACACACACACACACACACATATATATATATATATATATGTGTGTGTGTGTGTGTGTGTGTGCATAAGATACGTGATCAATTCAAACCATAGTACTATCTACGCTACAAGAACATATATGAAAGACATATATAACTAATAATTATTTCACTTTTATACATTTTGAACTTTATGATCAATTTTGTTTCAGCGAAATCAAAAATGAGTTTAGAAAAACGAACAAAATTAAAGGTCTAGGAAAAAATCTTACACACTTCACTTCTGCTCTCGCTTTTACAGATAATCTGTTCGCTATCGGCAATGTATTATTTGTGCCTCTAAAGGAAGCTCTGTAAACTAAAGGACATTAAAAGCTGGGATTGGTCCCCATGAGGAGGTTAGAGATAACAGCAATCAAAGCGGGAATATAGAGATAAATGTTATATACTTTCCCAGCTCGTCAACATCTACTGAGTCAAATAAGCAAAAGGAATAAACATATCTGAACTGATTCGAGCTAATAGTGCTTATTTTAGGACAAGTTGCTCGCAGCACAAAAGTCGCTAGATTTATAGGTAAGTCGCCAAATCGTCATTCCAAAATCACCAAAAAAGTCGCTAATCGGAAAAATTATTTTTTTTCGCTATCCTGAAAGGCGAATCCCCTAGATTTAGCGACTTTCCCCCCAAATTGGCAACACTGACCACTAACACTCCCTATCAGTACTCAAAATACAATAAAGGTAAGTGTATCATAATATTAATATATACTGTATTTATTACATGTATAACAATTTAACTTGCTTATTTGTAGTGTTAGAATTAATATTTTTGTCTCTATGTTGTTAAAAAAAAAAAAAAAAGAAAGAAGCATACGAAATTATTAATATAACACGCTCTGAGCATACGAAAAATGCTAAAAACAGACGACGCGACTTCCTCTCTTCCACGTGACGTCACACTCCCAGCGACCAATCCAGTTCGAATCGCATATTTAGCAGCCCCTGGGTCATGATTAAGCTCGGTGAAAATGTCTGTTGCACGAACAACGTTTAAGGTTAAGGGGGTAGACTACTAAATATATTTTCAAAATCTATCAATTTTTCTTTTGCCAGTTTTTCGTAAATGAAAAGAGATAATGAAGTGTAACTTACCTCAATAAAAAATAATGTTATTCTATACCCGAAAATACGAATCGAAAGAATTTTCAGTGTTGCCATCCATAGAAATTACAGTGTGACCAGAATTTGAATTACCCAAAAATCTAGGTTAAGGCAACGACAAGAAAAATCGTTGAACTCAATGGTAATTGATGACTTATCATGCTATCTGTGTTCCTTGTTAACTACTTTTTAAATAATATTTGAATTTATTCTGTAATAACTTACATACGTTAGTACACCATAAATCAGTTATTACAGACAGTAAAAAAGACAGTTTTTACGAAAGAATAGAACGCATATTTGATCATCTCCCGCAATACCATATGAAAATTCTGTTAGGCCGTTTCAATGCGAAGGTAGGACGAGAGGGTATTTTCAAACCGATTATAGGGAATAAATATCTGCACAAGAAAGGTTGTGACAACGGAGTTAGACTCATGAACTTTGCAACATCCAGAAAACCTTATCGTGAAGATTACAAAATTCCCACATCGCGACATTCATAAATATACTTGGATTTCATCTGATGGAAAAAGACATAATCAAATTGATCACGTTTTTGTAGACAGAAGAAAACAGTGTAGCACAACTGATGTTCGGTCGTTCAGAAGAGTTGATTATGATAATAAGAGAGAGACTATCGTTGAATAAAAAAAAAATATTCAATATCTGAAAACGGAGCGGTTTAATTTAAAGAAATTTGAGGAGAGTCAGGTGAGAGAGGAGCCAAATTAAAGCGTCAAACAGATTCTCGATTTTAGAAGGTTCGGAGTGCACTAGTGTTCAGGATACTTGGTTGAAATTAGAGACAACCTTAAAAGTTCTGCAAAAGAAAAATTGGGGCACGCAGAGATACGTAGGAACAAACCATGGTTCAACCAGTAATGCACTAAAGTAGCAGAGAAGAGAAAATAGAAGAAACAGCGTTGGCTAAAAAATTGGAACGAAATAACTACATAAAATTTCATTGTCGTCTGGCGGAAAACTTCCAAAACTTTTAGAACAAAGGAATGCGATTTTTGAAACCTAAAATTAATTAACTTGAAGATAATAATACAAACAAAAACAAAAACATTCGGGACATGTATAAGGGGATCAACGAATTTAAGAAAGCACACCAACCTCGTGCTTATATATTAAAGAAAGCCAACGAAACAGTTCTCACTGATAAGGATAGCATCTTAAATAGATGGAAAGATTTCTGACAGACAGAAATAGAAATCTCTATTAGAAAATTAAAGGAACACACCTCTCCGGGTGTAGACGAAATTCCGACTGACTTAATTTTAGCTGGAGGGGAAAAATTGTACAGTAAGATACACAAAGTCATTTTTCTTATCTGGAACAAGGAGGAATTACCACAAAAGTGAAAAGAATCAATCATTGTTCCAGTTCAGAAGAAAAGCAATTGAGGCATTTCTCTTCCGTCAAGATCCAATAAATCCTCTTATACATTCAATTAGAAAGATTACCTCCATACGCAGATGAAATCGTTGGAGATATTAGAACGGATATAGGTAAAATCGATCAACTACCGATCAGATATTTACCATTCGACTAATACTTGAAAAGAAATGGGAATACAATATCCTGGCCCATCAATTATTGACTTTAGACTCGGGTATTAGGCAAACATTGAACATGCTTACAGAATTTGGAATGCCGAAAAAATTAGATTAATTAAGATATGCTTAAATGAATCCCAAAGTAAGATTCGAATAAAGAAATTCTCGTTCATGAGCTTTCACGTTGAGAATGGACTAAAACAAGGACATGCATTGTCGCCATTATTATTTGTTTTGGAGAACACTATAAGGAAAATCAGAGACAGCAATCAGGTCCTAGTGCTGAATTGTATTTACCAGGTTATGGCATATGCTGATCATGTAAATTTTATAGGGGCTGTTAGCATCGGCGCAAATCTGTCTTCAACATTGGGGGGGACGGATAAGACCGTTCTCATATATATGTCAGAAACTACCAAAATATTTCACTTCCGGCTACCAGTCTGCAATTTTACACAGTTCTTATATGTATACCAAAGGACAAGAATCCATCGGGAGACACTTGATCTGACGTCCGGAACTCATGTGATGACGTCATCAAAATGGCGGACAGCTCGAGACAAAAAACAACCATATCTCCGTTATTTATGGACCAATTTTCTTCAAACTGGGCTCATTTTAAAGGAAACTAAATTTGCAATAAAACATGTTATTAAAATATTTCCTCTAAATTTAACCGTTTCGGATTTATTTAAGAATTTAATAAATTAATGAGAATTTATTGAAGAAAAATACCAAAAAACTCCAAAACCTTTAGTTTTAGACGAATCACTTTGGTAACGTGTTATATTGTTAATTTTATTACCTTTAAAATGAGCTATTAACGAAGAAAATCGGTCCATAAATAACTGAGATATCACACATAACGTGTTAATTACATTATTAAAATGGCGGCCACGACTTCTAGCAGATAGCGACAAATTCAGCCAAAATACTTCACTTCCATATACCACTCCCAAATTTTACACAGTATTTATATACATAATAAATAATTTTAAAATACCTAGGAGGCACTTGATTTAACACGCTTAACTCCCATGTTGACGTCATCAAAATGGCCGCCGGGATTAAAAACATAGGTTTGCTTAAATACACTTAACTCCGTTACCAATCACTTTATTGAGTCTTCCAATTGTTCCATTTGAAAGAGCATGAAATAACTACAAAAATTTTATTCGATTGTAAATGGTTATCAATGGTTTATCAATGGGGGTAAAAAATCAATGTTTTAAAATGGTTGCTGTTGGCTTAATATATTTTGCAATGACAATTCTGTTATTACAAGAGGCGTTAACTCAAGTAAATACACATTACATCCATTGTAATGTTGCATGCTTGTATATTTTTTTTATGAGCGATTCATCTTTAATTATAAATTATACCACAAAAGTGTGAACATGAAAATAAAAATAGTTATTTACATCTTTTTGTGGATCAATGCTCTCTTTTTACTGATTGGCAAAAATAAAAAGAATACTTTTCTTTTTAGGAAGGGTAACAGACATTTACAACAGTTTCTCACAGTGAAAACATGTACAGTCCATATGGATTATTAACGCGGAAGGCACAACTATTGAAAACAATGTAAACCAGAGGCGTCATTTCAGACTTCGGTTGAGGGTGGCAAGAGCACCATCGACATTAGACTTTCACGTTTTATACTAGTATATTAGTAGACATTGTTTAAAGTATATGTATTCTTCAAACCCTTGGGGGGGGGGCAATTGCCCCCTCCTGCCCTCCCTAAATGACGCCTCTGATGTAAACTTTAAACAAAGTGACAAGTTTGTAAGATTAAACTTAATTTCTGCATTGACCCTCACAACTACAAGTAAAGTGCAAAGTCCGTGTATTTTTACACATCGACAGCGCGTGCAAATCTGTTTGCACTTGCATGCTATCAACTCTTTTACCTTTTCCATGGTGAAGTTTGGGCTTGTCGACCAGAGGGCTCGTAGTCATCTGTGGTCTTCTTCCATCCCCACTCACAAGGATCCAAGCGTTGACTGTTCCGTTGAAGACAGTTTGTCCACAAAGAACATTTAGGATGGCTCTCTTCAAGTGTTGCAACAGAGCGTTGCTGGTTGGTGGAATATTTTCAATGGGTCTGTTTTGCTGGGTAAAGAGAATCCGCCTGGTCTCATTGACGGTCCCTGCAGAACTTGATGAATGATACATAAGAACTACAAAGCGTTGAATGAGTAAAAACGTGTTGTCATCTTCAGAGATGTTGTCCAGAACTTGAGAATATGCCGAAAAAACTTTGTCTACGTCTCGGAAACTCATCCACGTTTTCCATGCAGTGGTTTTACCAATACTTGCAAAACTTGACACAGTGTCAGCCCCCGTAAATGCATGTAAGAAAGGCAAAAGATCTGGAACTCCTCGTGGAACTTTGTTTTGCAACTCGTGGATCGGAAGGTACTGTAGGTGCTTTCCACTGCCGTATTCCATCCAAAATTCTTTCAGTGTATTAAGTCTAGAAAAGGCATACTTAGCAATTACTACCACATCACTATCAACAGTTTTCACCATTACTTTAGAGCAACTCGAGTATTCCTTGGCATGCCATACATGAAGTAGGAGACGGGCATCGGCTTCTACATAAAATTCGAAAGATATAGTTTCAAATGTCGCCTCCATTTGCGATCCAATTACCGTGTTTCTGTAGGTGCAAATGACTTTTTTCCCGGCGGGGAGATCCATTTTGACCAGGTTTTCAGCTAAAAATTCAAAGAGTTCTTCTTTGTTTTTACTGTGAGCAAGGAACTTACTGAAAAACTTGGGGATGACAACATTAGATTTTACATTTATTCTGAGCCCAGACCCCCTCGACTGTTTTACGCCATTTTTTAGGTTTCCTTCTAGGCAGCGGTCAAAAACTA
The DNA here is from genome assembly GCF_964235325.1 of Thermobia domestica. Classification (NCBI taxonomy): domain Eukaryota; kingdom Metazoa; phylum Arthropoda; class Insecta; order Zygentoma; family Lepismatidae; genus Thermobia; species Thermobia domestica. The sequence goes on along the minus strand of NC_137456.1, from coordinate 241,772,989 downwards.
GGTCAACTCTTTCCACTGATTTTAATCTGATTAGAATGTATGGTTTAACAATCTGGTTGCAGTACTCTTGAAATGTCCAGCTAGATTTATAGACAAGCATATGGATCAAGGCTGCTGCATCGATTATGAGCGAAGAAACTTCGGACTAATGAGCAGTGATCACCCGAACTCCACTTGACTCGACGATACAGGACACCACGTCGGATTTTTTTATTGGTTTTCTGAGCTTACCGTGGTCGGATATGGAAGGTGGATACAACGACAACGTTGTATGTAATATTAGCAATCTGTGCCAGCTTGCAAAAAGGGATCAGAGGCGAATTATTTGAGCAATATTATGTATAAAGAAAAGAAAGACATATAGAGGTTTCGAGACATTATTTTTGTAATCGGTAACTAAAATAAGAGAGTTGTTACGATAGCAACGTCGTAAATAAATGTACATGTACGTAGACATCTTGTCGAGAAAATAAGGGTATGTATAAAGGTGTAGACATCTTGTTGTATATGCAGAAAGTTGATTATGTACGCTTCTCATGGTTAAGTATTAAAACCAGCTAAGAAAGTGTTAAAACGCTTTGAATTATTTTGAAGATTACTAATATACGAACCAGGACAGACCCCTTACATGGACATGAGCTATTTTCATGGGCAAAGAACTTTCTGACGTCAATTTCCCTTGATTGACTAGCAACGTAGAACTTGGCAAAAAGAGTACTGTCTTTTCTCAGGTCTACTATTTTCTGCTTGTCTTTGGACTTAACTGTAACTTTCGTAGCACTCATCAAGGGAAGGTTGTTTCTTTTGATGACTTCATGGGTGGAAACTTTTCTAAGGATCAACCGATCTTCGACAAACGTATCAAATTGGCTTTTCCCTGTAGCATTTGCCGACATGACACATAGTTAATGTAGCATAGTTCATAAACCATTTACCTATAAACTAAATCGAATAACATTTTTGTAACTTATTTCATGCTCTTTCAAATGGAACAATTGGAAGACTCAATAAAGTGATCGGTAACGGAGTTAAGTGTATTTAAGCAAACCCATGTTTTTAATCCCGGCGGCCATTTTGATGACGTCAACATGGGAGTTCAGCGTGTTAAATCAAGTGTCTCCTAGGTATTTTAAAATTATTTATTATGTAAATAAATACTGTGTAAAATTTGGGAGTGGTATATGGAAGTGAAGTACTTTGGCTGAATTTGTCGCTATCTGTTAGAAGTTGTGACCGCCATTTTAATAATGTAATTAACACGTTATGTGTGATATCTCAGTTATTTATGGACCGATTTTCTTCGTTAATAGCTCATTTTAAAGGTAATGAAATTAACAATATAACACGTTACCAAAGTCTTTCGTCTAAAACTAATGGTTTCGGATTTATTTTGTATTTTCTTCAATAAATTCTCATTAATTTATTAAATTCTTAAATAACTCCGAAACGGTTAATTTTAGAGGAAATATTTTAATAACATGTTTTATTGCAAATTTAATTTCCTTTAAAATGAGCCCAGTTTGAAGAAAATCGGTCCATAAATAACGGAGATATGGCTTATTTTTTTGACTTGAGCTGTCCGTCATTTTGATGACGCCATCACACGAGTTCTGGACATTGGATTGAGTATCTCCCGGCGGCTTTCTGTTCTTTGGTATACATATAAGAACTGTGTAAAATTGCAGGCTGGTAGCCGGAAGTGAAATTTTTTACGCTAACTCCACACACTATTACCCAAAACTATAAAGAAAGAATATCAATTATGTATGACGAAACAATACTCTTTGAGCAAAATGATGATAATCTCAATAACATTACAGGAATCATTACAGAAATCAGAAGCATTTCATATAATCTTTAGTTAACAGATGTGACCTTAAGATTATGGCGAAAAATATCCCAGCAATTGAATTCATTTCTTTACTTACGAAGCATCCTCTCTCAAAAGAAAAATTGAGACACGTGCAAATACGTAGGAACAAACCATGGTTCGAACTAGCAGAATAGAGAAAACAGGCAACATTTCGTTGGGTACAAAATCCGAATGAAATAACTACACAAAATTTGGTAAACATCAGGCGGAAAACTTCCAAAACTTTTAGAACAAAGAAACGCCATTTTTTGAAAACTAAATTTAGTAACTTGAAAATAATAGTAAAAATAAAAATATTCGGGATTATGTATAAAGGGATCAACGAATTTAAGGAAAGCTATCAACCTCGTGCTTATATTAAAGAAAGCTGATGGAACAGTTTTCACTGATATAGATAGCATTTTAAATAGATGGAAATATTTCTTTGCCCATTTGCTGAACACGCAGTCAAAAACGAATGTGCGTGGAGAAAGGGAGATACTCACCGCAGAATCGTATATTCCAGAACCCAACCGAATAGAAGTACAAATCGCTATAAAGAAATTAAAGAAACACAAATCTCCGGGTGTAAACGAAATTCCGGCCGAGTTAGTTTTAACTGAAGGCGAAAAATTGTGGAACAAGATACACAAACTCATTCTCCTTATCTGGAACTAGGAAGAATTGCCACAAGAGTGGAAAGAATAAATCGTTGTTCCAATCCACAAGAAAGGAGACAAAACTGACTGTAATAATCATCGAGGCATCTCTCTTCTGTCAACATCCTATAAAATCCTTTCAAACATTCTATTAGCAAGATTGACCCCATAGGCAGATCAAATTATTGGAGATTATCAGTGTGGATTTAGACGAAATCGATCAACTATCGACTAAATATTTACCATTCTCCAAATACTCGAAAAAAAGTGGGAATACAATACACCGGTACATCAACTATTTATTGATTTTAGAAAGGCTTACGACTCGGTTAGGAGAGAAACATTGTATACACGACTCCAAAAGTGCATTACCACCTGCATTTCTCGTTTTCCTGCAATAGCAGGCAACCCAAAAAGCTCAGCAGTTGGGTTGGTTCCGAATTCGAAAGGCGTTAAACCAAACCTCAATTTTGTAACAAATATATCAGTGTGGCAAACTGCAAATAAGGAAATAAAACAAATTGTTAAGAATGATAATTTTATTATCGTGGCCGAGTTATATCACATCAAAAGTTACAAAATGATCTTACTTAAGCAGCTCAAAAAAGATGAATGGCAAGAGACAGATATCAGAAAAGATCATTTCTCTCCTTCCCCCCCCCAAAAAAAAGAATTAAAAAAAACAGTAAGTTACATAAAGCAAAGGTTTAATATAAAAGCCCCACTCAAAATTTTGAAAGTTGACACCCGAAAGGAAATAAGAACTGAACCGAAGTGGATAAAATTTTGCACAGATATTGCAGACATAAAATGAGGGAACACAGGCTTCGTAATTTCCTGGAAAAACGGTAGGGTGGAGCGGACCCCTGCAAACCTTTGATCACGAGATATCAAAAGTGCTAGTAACAGTATTTCCGAACTGTGTAAAGGACATGAAGAATTGTAACGAAACTTTTTCTATCGACAACACGCAAAAAATAAAGGAATATGTTTTTTTTATTTTCTGCGGAAAAACAGTTTTAGGGGTCAAAAGTCCCCACGAGAAATTTTGAAATTTGACGCCCGGAAGGTAAGAAGAAGTGGACCGAAGTGAATGAAATTCCGCACAGATATTATAGACATAAAATGAGGAAATACAGGTTTTTTATTTTCCTTTAAAAAACGGTTGTGTGAGGCACGGACCCCTCCAAACATTTCATCACGAAATATCAAAAGTACTATTAAAAATGTCTGATGAGTGTAAAGGAAATGAAGAATTGCAACGAAACTTTTTGTATGGACAATACGCAAAAGCTAAAGAAATACGTTTTTTTTTATTTTCTGCGGAAAGACAGTCTTGTGGGGCAAAATAACCCACACCAATATTTTAAATATGACGCGAGAAAGGTAAGAAGAAGTGAACCGAAGTGAATGAAATATTGCACAGATGTTGTAGGCTTAAAATGATGGAATACGGGTTTTGTATTTTCCTGGAGAAAAGGGTTGGGTGGGGCACGAACCCCTCCAAACATTTGATCACGAAATATCAAAAGTTCTAGTATCAATATGTCAGATGTGTGTAAAGGCTACGAAGAATTCCAAAGAAAATGTCTGTATGGACAATACGCAAAAAATAAAGGAATACGGTTTTATAATTTTCTGCGGAAAGACAGCATTAGGGGGCAAAAGAGCCCACTCCAAACTTTTGAAAGTTGATGCCCGAAAGGCAAGAAGTGAGCCGAAGTGAACTAATTGTGCACAGATAGTGTAGAGATAAAATGATGGAATACGGATTTCGTATTTTCCTGGGGAAAATGGTTGCTTGGGGCGCAGACCTCTCCAAACTTTTGATCACGAAATATCAAAAGTGCTAGTAACAGTATGTAAGGTGTCTGTAAAGGACATGAAGAATTGTAGCATAACTTTGTGTATGGACAATACGCAAAAATAAAGGAATAAGGGTTTTTTATGTTTTGCGGAAAAATTATTTTAGGGGGCAAGAGTCCCACCCAAAATTTTGAAAGTTGACGCCCGAAAGACGAGAAGAAGTGAACCGAAGTGAATGGAATTCTGCACAGATATTGTAGACATAAAATGAGAATTCTGGTTTCGTATTTTAATGGAGAAAACGGTTGGGTGGGGAACGGACTTCTCTAAACCTTTGATCACGAAATATCAAACATGCCAGTAACAGTAAGTCAGATGTATGTAAAGGACATGAAGAATTGCAACGAACCTTTTGTATGGACAATACGCAAAAAATAAAGGAATACGGTTTTTTTCCTGCGGAAAGACGGTTTTAGGGGCAAAAGAACCCACCCCAAAATTTTGAAAGTTGACTCCCGAAAGGTACATCTTGTCTCAAAGGTCGAAGGCGTTCTTTATTGCTGTTTTGATGCAAAAATTTTCTAAGTCCAACTTCGGGTATGTTCGGGGAAAAATAATCCAGGTTCGAACATAGAAGCCAACATTTTTAATCCGGTATAACTTTGCAGATGTGTTTTCCTTGTTTTAAATATAATAAGACTTGTTACTAATTGTATGAAAAAAGCAACATTGATTGAAATACTTAATGATACAATATTTCGAAACTTTGTATTAATGTCAGCACATGCTTTTTTTCACTTAGCTCTCCATACGTAATTAAATTTTAGATACGTAAACGAATCTTTCCATATGTGAAAGAATGCTGAAAGTTAAGACATAGAACATACTTCTCGCCTGAGTACTAAATTAAAGTCAAAATAGAACAAAAACAGCGTTTGCAGTGGATATAAACCAGAGCTCTGCAAGGGCCGGGCATGCCCGGTTCGGACCGGAATTTGCCCGGGCCGATCCAACCCGGCCCTGACCGTTTCAAGTAATATCAAACTCTACCGGGCCCTGACTGGACCGGCACATTCCGGGCCGAACCGGGCCGGACACAAATACTATAGGGCCGAACCGGGCGCATGTATTTCCGGGCCGAGCTCCGCCGGTCTGGCTCGACCCGGGCACTGAAAGACGGAATGGAAACTATTATTGTCATTTTTTTCTTAAATGTTCTCCACTACTCCTGCCTTTGCCGTGATCGTATGGTCTTACTGCCAGCTTATGTTAATCGTAATGTGTTTGGGAAACTGACTCTTTATTCAAGACCGCAAAGTACTGAAATATTACTAATATTACTACTTCTTCTACTACTACTTCTTCTATTATTACTACTACGACCACAGCTAGATACTGCTATAACTGCTACGATTTCGCGTCAGAGTTGACATGTCTGGTGGTACAGAATTTACCTTCTTAGTACAGAAAAAAACAGAAACGCTAGTTATTATGGCCGGTCTCTACAGAATGTGAAGCGATCCTTGATCTACGAGGGACAACGGTGGCTCAGTAGATAAAGCACTCACATCCGGTGCTAGAGGTTGTCGGATCAATTCCTGCTCATGCTATGTGAGCTTTGTGGTGGTCAAACACCGTGTACGTGGGAGTTTTCGGGGTGGTCCCGTTTCCTCCCACTGTTTTCATTCCACTAATTCATCCCGTCATCATCCATATGGCCTGAGCCGTAGTTACCTAAAGAACGTATGATGAAGCCAAGGACTTGACCTACTAAATAAATTTGGTACGCTACCATTAGACCACGGAGGCCGAAACCGTGAACTGACGTGTTCATAAGATCAGTGCAATTTCTAGTAATGTTCAATTAGCAAGGCAAATACCAAATGGTGTTACATGTTTCTGTATTGTTTATAGTTTGACACTACAAATATAACAAAATATAATGATAAAATAAATCACCAAGACACCAGGGTCTATTAGGTGTTCCTGGAACGTGGCTCAGTGGTTGAGCGTTCACTCTGGTGCATAGGGCCCTTGGTTCGATTCCATCTTGCGCCGAGTGAACTTTGTGGTGGACAAACACCGTGTGTGGTGGGTTTTCTCGACTTTCTCCCGTTTCCTCATTCTTTATTAATGCCACTATTTCATTTATTTCTCATCACCACCGTCTCCTTTAGCCTAGCTGGCATAAGTGTGGGACGTAAAACTCGAAGATTTCATTTTCATTGTTTTGTTTTCGTATTACTAGTAATAGCTGTAGTGGTATTCGCTGTCGTATTGGTATAGCAATGAGTAGTAGTAGTAGTAGTAGTGGTAGTAGTAATATTTGTAGGAGTGACAGCAATAGTGGAATTAGCACTATCATTCGTAATCGTAATAGTAATAGTAGTATTAGCAGTAGAAGTAGTAGTATTAGTATTATATACAGTGTAGCAGTTTTACATATCTTCTCTGTTACTCGTAACGCAATAATGAGTGTAGTACAAGACTTTTACCTCCATGAGCTGTATTATTGTATAATTAACATGGCTGGACAGAGCAAGTACAGATAACAAATAGACAGACAGAATAGAATATAGAAAGTAAACATTGGGTAACCTTTCAAACGATTTTCCCAATCAAGAAGGACAAAAGGACATCAATATTATGACGACACATTTCTCATTTTCCACTGGGCAAGGCCGGATCGAGCCGGGCACAGAATACAGGTCCATCCGGGCCGGGCGGGCTGGGCCGTCTTCGGGACTGGGTTTGCAAGACTCTAATATGAATGTCATAATTATCTAGAGAGCCGAATACATCTCTAGAAGCACGTTCCGAAGAGTGCGTGCGTTGGCTCAGTGAATGCCGGTGGGTGTAGCCGAGCGGTCTGAGGCGTTAGGCTGACGTTCGTTAGGTGAAACCCATTGGGGGTTCGAATCCCTTTGAATATGAAGGGTGGAATTGTAACTGTCCTCGCTGTTTCTATGTTTGTGTCCCTGTCGAGTCTAGTAGTCCTGAAAAGTGGTGAAAGTAGAAAATAACTCTGGAAGGTTTTTTAAAAAAAGTGGCAAGCCGTTGAATTTCAAATTATAAGGTTATGAGTTCGATTCCCATCTGGGTCTTGCTCTTTTAAAATTCTATTTTCTGCAATGCATGAAAAATTATATAAAATAATTGCATTTAAATACATCAGTTGTATATATATAACAATCATAGCAGAACATAGTAATTATTATGGTAAAAATATAACATCTGATATAAGTGTTCACAGTAGGTAGGTATTATATATGAGAATGTAAAATACAAATTAAGAAAATAATACCATAGCAAAAAGTAGGTTATATAGTGTATTTATTTGCAGCTATTTGTCATATATAGGTTACTTCTCAACATTCATATTACAACATGACATTTATGTTCTTGAAAAATTATCCGAAGCTTAAAACGATGGTAAAAACAGAGAATCCAAAGTCGGAACGTTCGCAAGAAATTCATGAGCGTCAAAGGTCACGTGAGCAGACTGGAATTGTCCTTATGAAGCATGCCACAGCAGAAAGTCTTTACATAGATTTTCAATTCAACACCTGATATATGCTTTTGCAATGTTGAAGTGATGATGCCCTGGGTCGCCCTCTCTCTCTCTCTCTCTCGCTCGCTCGCTCGATCGGTATATATAATTCTGATATATCTAGAGCAATTTTAACCATACTTCTTAAGAGGGAAAAGAGTACTGTCGTCATACATATAAAAATGTTATAAAAGAATCGATATCAGTATCGAATCCATAGTTCGCTTAGGTAAATAGTTCTACTTTCAATCCAAGTCCAATTAAGCTTCCATTAGCACCCAGAGTGGTTACGTAGCGACATAAAATATCGGAACAACCGATATTACATTCGAATCGTAATTTTTCAGCGCCGCTAACTGTGCCGTATTTCCCATTAGTCCAACTAGGCTCGTGCCTTATGAGCAACACTTTTGAAGAGTGAAATGTTTAAAAATACTATTTCATAAAAATACTATTTGAAAAAGTTAAAAAAATCAAGAGGAAATATACTATTTCATAAACAATCCTCTTTTACTGTTCTAATATGTTTAATGAAAGCGTAAGAAATCTAAAAATAATTCAGAACATATTTCCCATTAGATATTTTTTGTTACGTAGTTGGAGCTGTAGCATCTAGTGAGTGGTGTTTAACTGTAAATAATTCACTAATTAAGCACTAATTGTTTTATTTTTAAGTTAGGGATCAAGGGTCGGAGAAATATGTAGTAATTGGGGGCGGCGAGAGCAAAAGTGCGTAGGGACGCAGAGCTTCTAAATGCAGCACTGGCAGCTAAATTAATTGGTAGATATTTTAATGCTGTTTAAAACCAAATGTAGTAATAGCGATTTCAGCATCCGTTTGCTCTCCCATTAGCACCCTGAAGGAGTGTGTGAAAAATGACATGTAGCAGTAATTGAAACTGACCAATGTTAGTGTCGAATCCATATCTTTCGGGATCCCCAAGTTCATTGGGAGCAATTCTGATGACCTTTAAGTTCATCTTCCTGTAGGTGTAAGGTTCCATAGCACATCTAATAAGGAGAGTTGAAGGGAGTAACATATCCAATGATTCAAAACGACCAATATTAGTGTAGAGTCCATAGTTTCGTTATAACAGAGATCAATAGCAACACTTCTGAACGAACATGTCAGCTGGATTTCGAATTTACAGGGGCAGCATAGAATGCATTTTAAGTATTTTAAGTACTGCTCTAAGTATTTTAATGTTTCTGTATAAATGAATATTCCAGCCTAACTGCGGAATTTCTGGGACAACCTTTACCAAACTTTTGGGACATATTACTTTCAATCTAAGAAAAAAATATTGTAGTAGTATGGAATTTTGGAAGTGGGAGGTACTTTTTAATCGTATCAATTTCTCACTGTGAGAAGAAATGACCATTTCAACTATTAATCCAACCTTCGCAATCGATGAAAAAATTGTGTGGATGTATGTTTAATCTTTTAAATGAAATAAGACATGTTAAAATCAAAGATGGACTGGGTCAATGGGTCGGTTGGTAAGTGGGTGAAATGGGTCAAGATTTGTGAGTGGGCCAGTGGATCATGGGTCAAAAGGACGTGACCTACTGCAAAACACCACTCACTGTGACTCACACTGACCCACCGACCCATTCTGTTCAGTGGATTGTAGACAGCATCTTCTGAACACTGGTGAGCTTGTCTACGTTTTATTTTCAAGATCTCCATTTTTCTTGTTTCCAATGAAAAAAGTTCAGGTACTCTTGGATTTTGATATTTACAATTCTAAGAGTGGCAATAGCAATAGGAGGTCGATTTTGAGATGCATTCTGTGAGCTTTTAAAGGAGCTAACTACTAGAAAAACATATTTTTGAATCACCTGTAATATATGGATTATTATATAAAAAATTGAAAGTAACTATGCGTGATCATCACGGTCAAATTGCAAAGTCAAATGAAATGACGTTTGGTATGTAATCAGGTCCCAATCCCAACTGGGAAGTTATCATACGCGTATCACTTTCATTATAATACATATCCTTAGGGGGGGAATATGGGTCCGAATTTTTGCGAAAAATTGAGCATCTCACAAGCCGTTCATGTTAGCTGAAATTCAGTATATAACTCTTTATTAAAAATAAACAGAACGTTTCCTGGCATTTTTTAAAATTTTCTTTTATGATGGGGGAGGGGCATTTTCTATATATGGAAAATTGGTAGTGGGTTGGTTTGTAAAAATAATCGAAAGCGATTGATATTAGTAGAGGAACAAAATGAGAAATGAAAACTACAGTTCTTCGCATTTTATGCCCACTGCTTTCTATTACAATAATTGCTGGTTTTTAATATATGGAGCGTTCAGAGCATAAGACAATCAAGCCATAAAGTTATGGGAAAAATGACCATAAAATTTACATTCCAAGTTTAATTACAAAGGCATTTTTAAATTATTATTTCATGGTTAATTATATGGAAAACTAGTTTTATTTTTTATGTTGATCTACTTGATCTTGATTTGAGACTTTCAAATTTCATCCTTTTTCTGCCGAAATGTATCTGTAAGCCAACAAAGAAATAATTATATATGATAAATTTAAATTCATCTTAATTAGGAAGATGAGAAACATTTTACCAATGTATATCGTAAACGTCAGATCCACCGGTGTTGTAACAGAGCAGTGCTTGAGCGATTGACGGTAGGAATTCAAACTCCGATAAGTGATAATTTCACAGTCTTGTTTCATTACAAGTGTAATATCTTTAGTCAAAGAGAAGAGGACATGGATCATGGTTCAGAGTTAATGACGATGGGTTTTGGTGGGTCGGAGTTGGTCACAATGGTTCAGTGTGGTTCATGGTTGGTGGTGGGTCAGAGTGGGTCAATGGGTCATTTGGGTGATGGATGAAGGTGGATCATTGTGAGTCGTGGATCAAATTTTCATTGACCCACACCATCTCTGGTTAAAATTGTACTCAAGAGAAGTGGCACCAAATTATGCTCAAATTTTGCTCATAAATTGTACTCCACCAGAAAGCAGTACATCTGAAACAGTTCACGGTACCACCTCTTAGAACTCGAGATATAAGGGTTTGTCTGTTTGGCTAATAAGACCGCAAAGATTTATCCTACCGCAAGCAAGCTTTTTATCATCGTTTCCCTGAGGAAGTCAGAATTACACGTGGCTAGTAATCGTAACGTTGATTGTTCGCGCCCATCCCGGGGTATTTGTTTTAGTGTTTTTTCTGATTCACCTAAATATAAACAAAGCACGCATATAGGAGATTTAACGTATTTTGGGGATGTAGATTTGTCGTTCGTTGGGGTTCCGTCGTGTCTCTGCCACTGGTGTTATAATTTTCAAAACTGAAGTGAAGCAATCGCAGATCGTCGCTGCGGGGCCGTCAATTTTTGACGAGAGATCGTTAGTTGTCCATCGGTGATCCACCGACGCTTACGGCATGGTCCGTTGGCACCTCTAAAAATCTCATACGGTGAAACAGATATGAAAATCGGAAAACACGTATTTAATATTTTCAAACGTACCCCGTGTCGAGGTAAAACATATGCCAAAGGGCCCCTCGGATGGTCCCAGGTTGGGTCCAACTTAAAATTTGAACATGGAAGGGGAATTTAGTAAATCATTTGAAAGTTTTGCTAGAAGAAGGAATATTTTAATTCTCGAGTCTCTATGCTAAAGTTGAGCAAAATAGCGAGTCTTCAAGATGGTAATAAATTCATTGAAAATTCCGTGACCATCTCTAGAAATATGAAACTTTGAAACCGATATCAGAAGATGTAAACACTTGTCTTGTCATTGCAAAGTATAATCCACCAACGTAGAACAAAAAGTATAATGCACCAACGTTCCTTAAATTTTTGTATTCTACCATTAATTTCATAATTCACACTCAACTTGTCCTTTAGCCTAAAGACACAACCATGGAACGTAGAATTTAATATTAATGATGTAATAAACCCACAATGGGGCACTTCTTGTTTTACCTTGGTGCATTATACTTTTGCAATGGTAAGACAAATGTTTACCTCTTCTGATATCAGTTCCACAGTTTCACACTTCTAGAGGTGGTCACGGAGTTTTCAATGAAGGATTTATTACCATCTTAAACACTCGCTATTTTCCACAAGTTTAGCATAAAGACTCGAGTCTATTACTATCTCTTATAATTTTGGCAATACTTTTAAATATACTACTTGATTCCCCTTGCCATTTTCAAATTTTGAGTTGCACCTCTCCTGGGGACCTTGGCGCAATCCTTTTACCTCAACAAGGAATACCTTTGAAATTATAAAATACGTGTTTTCCAGTTTTGACATCTGTTTCATCGTTTCAGACTTTTAGGAGTGCCAACGGGCTTTATGGATACCATGCTGCTTTATTCCCTTAGTTTTCAGATACAAGCCCCCATGCCGTAAGCGTCAGTGAACCACCAATACGCAACTGACGACCTTTCGCCAAAACTTGGTGATACCTAGGGATGGGACTTGGGTATTTACCCACTGGGTAGGTAAATAAAAATTGGGTAAATACCTGGTAAATACCGAAATTTTATTTACCTACCCAAAAAATGGGTATTTATTACAAACTGCAAGATTACATAATAAGAAGACATAGTGGATTCTAAAATGACAGTATAAAATCTTCCAGACACAAATGTAGTTAAAGAAAGATGCAAACTTGCAACACTGGAAACTCAATTTATATCTGGTAACACTGTTTCAATCTTCCCCGTTTCTAATTTAGTTCAGTACTAATATTAGCTTTGAGACTTGTTGAGAGTAAACGTGCCTCTTACCTTAATTGAATTTCCTAAGTTTTATTTTACTCAGAGAGAGAAAAAACTGAAAATGGGTAGAAGGAAAAGTTATGTTTGGAGCGCATACAATGTACGAAGTGATAAATCAGTAAACTGCAAGTACTGTGGTAAAAATTATTAACACGCAAATGTAAATAAAATGTCAGATCATGTGAATAAGTGTTTCAAGTGTCCTGAAAGTTTGAAGAAAACAATTTTAAAAGGTTTACAAGGAAGAAGTTTGTCGGATTGTTGGCAAAATACTGGGACGGAACAAGTGAATGAAAGTGCACCACCTACGCCAAGTTGTAGTACCAATAAGAGCATTGATGACTCTTTAGTGACGAGTGTGACTGATAAAACTTTGATGCCACTTTCATATAAGAGGAGCTCCTCCACGAATGAACAAAGTTCATCTAGTAGCATTGCTACTTTTATGGATACAATGACAGCTGATGAAAACGTAAGTATACATATGCATAGCGAAACACATGTAAGTTAATGGGTTAATGAGCTCACATGTCCATCACGTATCAAGTTCCGTTTTGTGTAGAGCAAGAAGGGAGTAGTTTGCTCGTCCGAAGTGATTACAACGTGTCTCAAAAATCAGATAAAATTTGCAAATGGCAAAGAACAGTTAACTAGTGTAATTAATGTAACGGGAAGTCTTTACTTTAGCCATTTCAATATTTTTTTTTCAATTCTTCGATTCAGTGATTTCTTCTTTCGATTCCAATGCTCCAACTGCACATCTAAAGCTAAGATCGCTTTAAAAGGGAGTAGTATAATAGAGTAGGGTAGAGTAGAGCAAGATCCTGATAAGTAAAGTACAGGTAGGAACAGGTTAGCTTAAGATTAGGGAAGTTTTTACCATTTTTATAAAATTGTGCGAAACCGAAAGAACAAATCACGGAATCGAAGAGTCGAAAAAAATGAATGACGCAAGTGGTTTTTACTAATTGTATTACATATTTTGTTTCATATAACTCAAGAGCTTGTCATGTGACCTTGTGGAATGAATTAAGAAACGACAGGTCAAAATTGATTGGTCAAACACATTCCAAATATTCTTAAACAGTTTATATATTGTAAATAATGGCCAAATGGTTAAGGCAAGTAATGGTCGAGTGTTAAGAACATTATCCAAGAAAATATTGACGTTTTTGTAAGAAATGTATGATACTTGTAGCTTAAGACATGCATCCAAGTTCCCAAGGTTCACGTTAATCACCACGTAAGTAATGTTTAATAGAAATTTTGTTACCATTGTTTCCATCGAAATTAAACGAATGAATTACTTAAAAGAATGACCTTTCGTACTCGCTTAGTTCAGAATTAAAATGGAAGGACATTCTTAATGTGTGAATTAATTCAAGAACTATTCATCATTACTTTTTTCACCTTCTATTCATTAGTTTTTTTATCTGGGTTATTACCCCTAGCAGAAAACTTTTAAACATTGATCTTTTTACTTTCATTACATGTGTACAATGAACTTCGTTATTGACAAAAATATGTACAATACTCACTTCTCACATTAAAACTCATGCTTTCGCTTTGCTCCAGCAAAATTTCTCATATACCACAAGCATGTGTGTATTGGGTCAATTTCCAGCGTACTAGCAATTTATGTTGAAAGCTAGGAAATACCAGCAGTTTTTTTCAGGAGAAACAAGTCATATTCCTGCTAGTACGTTTTTACAAAATGATGGTTGCATGGGGGTGAACGACAACTGTCAAATGTGACGTCATTTCCTAACACTTATAGAAAATCTATGAAATATAGAATTGTTAAGCACAAGGGCATAATTTCAAATATTATTTCGTACCAATTCCAACCAAACGCACAATCTTCACACAAATGGTTGAATTGTACTTGGCTAAGATCAGAAACTGTTTTCCATTTCTAGATTTCTATGTTAACAACTTTCCGTAAAGGGAACACGTAACAGATATGGCTGTTGCTGATTTTTTCCATGTGATAAATTTGTACCTACAGTAAAAATTGAACTCATGCTGGTTATGTGTGCAAATAATCTTATGTATTTATTAGTGGAATAGGTTAAGATACGTATTCAACCTATGATGATTTATTTTACAACATATTTTTATATTTTATCTTCTAGGCAATGTTAAACAGAATGCTAGCGAAAGCTGCCTACGTAACTGGAGCGCCATTGTCCATGGTGGAACATCCTCTCTGGATAGATTTCTTCAAGCGTCTAAGACCTTCATTGAAACTTCCAGATAGAAAGTCGTTGTCAACTTGGCAATTTGATGCCCAGTTTAATGAAATGCAAACACAGCTGCGTGTAGAGCTACAAGATTCGAAATATCTAAATCTTCAATGTGACGGTTGGAATAATGTTCGCAATGAGGGAATAATCAATTTCATTATTACCAACCCTCAACCAATATTTGTTCACTTTATAAACACGAAAGACAACCGTCACACTGCTGAGTACATTAGAGATCAAGTATTTGAAGTCATTGAAAAATACGACCCCAGTAAGTTCTTTGTTCTCATTGGCGATAATGCAGCAAATATGCAGAAGGCTTTTTCTCTTGTCCAAGAAAAGTACCCCCATTTGCAAACATTGTCATGTATAGCACATACATTGAACCTTGTCTGCAGTGATATTTTGAAGTGTTTTTCAATTTCATCATTTATGACAAATATTATAGACATCATTAAAACAGTTAGAAATACTCAGGTCTTAAATGCGCTTTTTCATACAATTAACAATGAGAAAAACATACACACTTCTCTTACTCTTCCATGTAAAACCCGTTGGGGAAGCTACTTAAAATGTCTTGAAAGTTCGAAAGCTACAAAAGTCACCCTACAGAACTTAGCTGTTCACGAAACCACTGCAAGATATACAGCATTTATCAAAGACCACAAAGCAAGGTTACTTGACGATGAAGGTTTCTGGGTGAAAGTTGAAAAGCTAATACACGTTCTCAAACCAATAGTATCCTGGATAAATGTATTAGAATCTGATGAATGTAACATACACCGAGTTTTTCCGGCTGTCAAAGAAATCGAAGAGCAATCAAGAAAATCTGTTCCCGAATTCCCATTGTCCAAAGCAGAAGAAACAAATATTCTTCATAATTTCGAAAGCAGAAAAGTTGCAGCACTCCTAGCAATGCAGCACTCCGCAGCATTGCTAGATCCAACATCACAGGGGTTTGACTTGACTCCAGAACAACATGTTGATGGATTGGAGTTCATACACAAGGTTGCAGAAAACATGAAAGCAAATCTTGTAAATGTGATGAAGGATTTCGCACACTACAAGGCAAAAGAAGGTTTGTGGGGCAAGAAGTTCATTTGGACAAGTTCAGGGGAAATGAACCCAGTAGTTTGGTGGCAAGGTTTGTGTGGAAGTACCCACTTATCTGAAATTGCACAGCGGATATTAACAGCACCGGTATCATCAGCCGCCACAGAAAGATCCTTTAGTACATTCTCAAAAATTCACACTAAGTCAAGGAATAGACTGACTACTTCCAGAGCCGGAAAAATTACGTATATAGCTTATAACTGGAAACTGCTTCACCGGAAACAAAAGCCGAAAGTATCAACACACCGTACAGAGACAGAGGAGATTGTTGAGTCAGAGCAGCAGAAAGGCTTAGAAGATACGTTACCGCAAGATACAAGTTCATCGCATTTGAAATGCACTATAGTACCAAGAAAAGGGAAAGCCTCTGAAGAAGACAGTGACAGTGACATTTCTTCCGTGTGCGAGATAGATGAAGACATTAGCAGCGATGATTCCATATATTCATTCCATGTATCCGATGAATCTGATGAGTAATCTTGGTAGAAATGCTGTCCCATAACGAGATAACGCTTTTCAGTTATGTGTATAGAATATTTGGAGAATGCTGCTAAATCTTGAATGTTCTGTAGTTCATTTGTTCTTTTATTAGGTTTATGATAGAAATGACGTGGATGATGCTGCCAATTGAGATGTCTGAAATCAGAGTGAACTAACTGCATTTTGCCGAATTTTGATATAAAGCATAAAATCATTTCAATTAGGCGTACATATCTAATGCCACCGAAACAGAAACTAATTAAAGAAACTGACGTAACTGTCATTTGAAGCCCATTTTCCAATGGCCCTTTATCTATCTTGTTTCCAAGAATGCTAATTTCCCGCGAAACATGAAAATACAGTTACTTCAATTTGGCTTCAGACAGCTCAGTTTTTACTACATTTTGATGTTTAGCTAGCAAGTGTAGTTTAAGTGTGAAAGTCCCCGCATATATACTCCTACCGTTTCATTTCTAGTTAATAAAGCATACATGATGTGACAGAAAAATATTTCAAATCATGTCAATATTAATAACATGTTCCCCATAGTCACTTGTAAAATGTAAATTGAAGAAAAGTACTTATCCACGTTCCATGTATTATTTTAGTTTCTTTATTTCTAGAAAAAAATGCTGTCTTTTTCAGTCATCAGTTTTTAAAATTTGCTTTCTGGAGAAACACTTGTTTTATGTTACTATTATTAAAACAGGAACAACAACATAAATCAATTTTATTAATCAAAATAATAAATTTACGGCCTTTTAATACTTGTTCTAGTTTCTACTTGATCAACTCTTACATTTTAATTTTATTACGTACTGCGAAAAAACGTCTGTTCCACATATATTATTGAAAATAAAAAATACCCGTATATTTACCCAATTTGGGTAAATACCTGGGTATTTACCCAAGGTAAATACCCAAAAAATATTTACCGGTAAAAATCCCATCACTAGTGATACCACAGCTACGATCCGTGGTGCTCCACTTTTGTTATGAAAATTATACCACCAGCGGCAGAGACTCAAGGGAACGCCAACGAACCACAAAATTACTCCCCCAAAATATGTTAAATCGTCTATATGCCTGATTTGTTTATATTCAGGTGAGTAAGAAAATAGGGATGGCCAGAACCGGTTTTCGGGTCTGAACGAATCCGGTACTCGAACCGGTTCTGAAAACAGGATCTCCGAGAACCGGTTCCTCGCGGAACCGGTTCCGCCGGAACCGGAACTTTCTGGCCATCCCTAGTAAGAACACTAGAAAATAAAGCAAGTACCCCAAGTTGGGCGCGAACCTTCAACCTTAAGTTTACTAGCCGCGTATTTTTCTGACTTCGCCACGGAAAGGATGAAGAAAATCTCGCTTGTAGAAGAATAAATTGTTGAGGTCTTCATTTAGCCAATCAAACAAATCCCTTTATGTTGAGTTCTGTGAGATGGTACTGTGAACCGTTTCGAGATTTCTTTCTTTCTGGTGGGGTACATCTATGTGCAAAATTTGAGAAAATCGCCGACGAGCACCTTCGGAGCCACTCCTCTTTAGTACAATGTTAACCAGAGATGGCATGGGTCAATGAAATCTTGATCCACAACATACTGGCCCACCACACATCGTGACCACGACCCACCGTCACCCACAATGACTCAGCACCCAACGTAACCCATTCACCCAACATAATCCACTCTGACCCAGCACCAACTATAACAACTCTGAACCATTGTGACCAACTCAGACCCACTAAAATACATCGTCATTAACTTTGATCCGTGATCAACGCCATCCTCTCTACTGTCTAAAGAAGTTATATTTGTAATAAACCAATTTTTTCAGTAGTGAGCTACTCTAAAAACTCTCAGTCTGCATCTCAAAAGCCAAGTAATAAGTGCCATTTCCATTGTTACAATTGCAAATATCAAAATCCAACTTCATTTTATTACCTCATTTTATGTCTGCAATATCTGTGCACAATTTCATTCACTTCGGTTCACTTCCTCTGGCCTTTAGGACCAGAACACTCAAAATTTGGGTAGGGGTTTTGCCCCCTAAAACCGTTTTTCCGCAGAAAATTAACGAATACGTTTTTCCGTATTCGTTTATTTTTGTGTATTGTCCTTAAAGAATGTGTCGTTCCAATGTTTCTTCAATTTCTTCTGACATACTGTTATTAGCACTTTCCTCGCTTCACCGAAGCAAAAATGATTCTTTGAACGTCATTGAAGGTGTTCAAGATCTGGTTGTCTCATTGAAATCTCAACCAAAAATGATAACTCATTTTTTGTTTTCGGAAGTTACTAAGCTAACAATGCTTTATCTTGCTATTTATATGACTTCAGTGACACCAGAAAGATTATTTTCGGCTTTATGAAGAATGAAATCTTATCTTCAGAGCAGGCCTACCATGACCCAACATAGATTAACTACTTGATGAATCTTCATTCCTACAAAGATCTTCTCGAAGAAGTTATGAAATAACCCATTAACATTGCCATGGAGCTCATATTAGTTGATGTGATTTTGAGTTTAACGTCCTTTGAGCAGCGAGGCTATATGAGACGGGTCTTACTGATTAATAGTGAAATCCGAACCACATGAGCTCTCACCGCGGTCTCTCACGCCAACGGCGCGTACGCTAACCACTTAGCCACGAAGCTCGGAGCTCATATTAGTGAAGAAGAAAGCACATTATGGTAATTTCAGTGCAGACAACTACGTACGATGACTGTTAAATGAATATTTGTTATCTTGAATATATTGTGATAATTATCAATCTTATTTGATGTCATTTATTAAAAAATAGCATTCTCATTTCTGTAACTCACTATAGTATACAAGTTAAATTTCACACATTGTGCAAAAGAGGGGGAAGGGATTACAACATACAGTCACGAAAGAAATAAGTCAGGCGGGCAAGAGGAGAAAATATTCCCAACTCTATTCACGTGAGTTAACTTCTGCGAGAGACTTGCTGCTTTCACGCGAGGTCTGTAGGCATCTTTCCCAAACAAATCCAGTATCTGCTGAAAAGCAATGTTCTTTTCGATACTAAGCTTAGTGCTTTTAGACAGAGAAGGAAAACAGTACTGAATTTGTTTTCGAGGAAAACAAATAATTCATGCATAGTAGTTTACAAGTGCCAGATTACCTATTATAATTAATTCGGCTTGTGATGTGTAACAAGTCGTTCATGTTACTCTAATTGTGACGGAAAGGCGCTCCCGATTCCGACGTCGATTGGTTGGGTGGTGGATTGATTTGGAGTTTACTATTCTATTCAGAGCGAGGCAATTTAAGACGTGGACCTATATCTTAACGTGGAATCTGAACCATATAAGCTCCCACCAGAAATCGATCCCGGGTCTCCCGTGCCGAAAATGAGCACTCTAACTATTACGAGGGAATTCTCCACGGCTCAGTGGTGCTATTCAGCCGGTTCGCTAGAACCGGTGGTTAAAATATTTTTACTTCGCAGAACCGTTTGTTAAACCCAGACAACAGTAAATGTTACCCAGTTACACCCAGAAACTGTAAATTTTTATTTAACTATCTTTGTTTTTAGAACTTCTTACAACTACAGGGTTAAACATATGATCTCTCAGAACAAGGTATAAGCGTTTATTTCTTAATCTAAAATGCTCAGATATCAAGAATGAGAACTGCGATTACATCAGTATAGTTGTGAGGGTTATTTATATTCGAAACGTATACATACCATTATCAACAACAACGTCAACTTCGTGATTTTTGCTAGTGTTGTTCACGAAGGGGAGCTCTCGTCTCGTGAAGTATCATGGAAATTAAATTTTGTTTTGAAAAAGGTTTAATTATTTCTATTGAACGATGTCGTCTTGTGTCGTTTCCTCAGCAACTACTTTCTGCACACAATAACACACGCATCAGTAAATAGCATGTGTATCAGTTTTCAGTATTATAGCGTGTCGTTTACTCGTCATACATTGCAATCAAAAGATCTTACAGTTGTAGCATCTGAACTATCGTATAAGTTGTGTTTTAAATATCCTAATCATCTATTGCGTAATTGCTGCTCGTGAAATTTCCACCAATATTGTTTCACGCGTTTAACTTAACAGGTTTTATTATTTCTCTTTGTTAAGGAGGAAGTTTGGATCACAAATTCTTTATAAGTGAGATTAAGAGATTAAGAAAGAATCGTCCTTAGTCTTGAAGGAAGTAGTGAAAAATACCCTTAGGTAACAGGAAAACGACCCTTAGACAACAGGAATAAGAAAGACCTTGAAGTTGAATATTATGCTGCCCACACGAAACGAAAAATTTTATTTTCAGATGGAGAATGATCCAGACATCTTCATCTTCCATTAAATAATCAAGAATCAGATCTCATGTAAACGTTCCAAGAAGACTGTTGATTGAAAATGCTGAGAAATAAGAGGTTTCATTCACTATGTGTACGGGGACACTTGGTCGAAAAGGTGTAACAGCTTTTTCAGTCCAACCATTCTGAGTGAGGTGTTTCTTTGGTTTTCTTCATTCATACCAGGCAAATGCCGGGATGGCACCTAACATACAGGTCCCAGTTCACCTCTTTCCTTTTCCATTCCTGTCTTCCTTCGTCACTAATTGACTCCATGCCGCCTCGAATGAATGCGGTGATAGATAATATTTGTTCGTGGACACACTATTAGGTTTAAAATTATAAGATTTTTATGTTTATTGAAGACTGTTTTGTTCAAGACTAATATTAGTTTGAAGTGTTTACGAGCAGAAGGGAAAAAATAGTTCTAAGCATTTGGAATTGCAAAGACATACTGAAATATTTTATCTTGTTCTTTTTGTTTAATAAGTGAAATTCTATTTTTTTTCTTTTTCGATAGGAATTATTTTTAATCCATCATTTTTCTATTGGAGTTAGGAAAACATTCTGAACAATTTTGAAACACACAAGGCCAAAGCGAACTTAAGTAGAATATTTTATTTTGTTATTTGTGTGAAATATATTTTTTTCTTTCTTTCTTCCTATATACCAGGGGTAAAAGTGGATCTGAAAAGGTAGGGGGAGGCATGAGTCACGCCGCTCCCCATGCCTATCTTTGCCCATTGTAAATTTTTAGAAAGTGGAAGGTTGCCTCAGATATTTTCTGGAAGTGAAGGGGCGACGTCCCACGACGTTCCCCCTCAGTTTTACCCCTACTATATATGAGAATTAACATTTCCCTTTATTCATATTATGGAAATAACAAAATGGATATTCAGAATAGTTTTGGTTTTCAAACACAATGTCAAGAAGCAAGCATATCTCCATGAAATAAGCATATCGTTCCATTTCTTTCTTCTTCACTCTTCTATCTATCTAGTCGATCGCCTGAAGGCAAAACATCGCACAGCAAACAAGCTGATTCGACACGTGCCAACGACAGAATGAGTCTTGAATTTAGTACTGAAGCTGCCTTCCAGGCAAAAGAAAAAGAAAGCAAAATGCCCGCAGGCGTGGCTCTGTGACTAAAACAACTGATAAGACTTTTTTTTATTATACAGAAGGTTGTTGTTGAAGCCTCTTTATTCCTTATAAAAACAATATATCCAGATTCAAGGAAGCCCACAGGATAGAAAGTTGAAAAAATATCTTTATCATTCAGATCATTTATTACCTGTATTATTATTATTATTATTATTATTATTATTATTATTGTTATTATTATTATTATTATTATTATTATTATTATTATTATTATTATTATTATTAGTAGTAGTAGTAGTAGTAGTAGTAGTAGTAGTAGTAGTAGTAGTAATAGTAGTAGTAGTAGTACTATCACAATATTTTTTCGTTAGTCTTCACAGCAATTAATGCTTAGCAGCAGGGGTAAAAGTGCTTGGGAACACGGGGGGACGGCGACCCCCATCTCCAAAAAATGTGTATGGCGTCCCCCCAGTTCCTAAGGAATTACAATGGGCAAAGATAGGCATGGGGAACGGCGTGACGTCATGCCGCTACCTACTGTCCCCTACCTTTTCAGATTCACTTTATCCCTGCTTAGCAGGAAATCGATAGAAAAGTTAGTAGGACGTAGGGTGGTCCTTAATTTTTGATTTCCGAATTTCTTTGGACGAGACCCCCAAAAATAGTTCCATGTGGGACTAAGTTAAGCCAGGAGAAAAGTTAGCTCCATTGAATAATATTAAATGGTGCCTCAAGCGACCTAAACTTTTGAACCCGATTACAATACATAGTATATGAGAAAAGTATGGAATAAACTCTTGTAATTTAGAAACGCTTTAAGGGAATGCGAAAATACCCTTGATAATGGGACCAGAGGAAGAGATACACCTAATTTTGTATAGTATTGGCATGGCGGCCATCTTGAAGTCCGCCATCTTGGATTCAGATCAAAATTTTTAAATAGGAAGAGGGTTATGTGATATATCGTTTTGTGGTAGCGTTTTACCAGAAACACAAATCTGTCAGTATTGTAAAGATAGCTTTAGTCGTGTAAGAATTATTACCTATGAAATGATTTCGGGAATGAAACTCTTGTTTAAAACCAAAAAAAAAAAAAAAAAAAAAAAAATTAGTTCAAATGTCAGGGTTAACATTTGAATATTTCAATTTTCTAGTTAGTTTTAATGGAATAATGCAAGCTGCGGATACAACCATATTATATGTCGAAAAGGAATTTATTTAATTGGCAGTGCCAATGAACAGATTTTGGAAAAGTAAATTACCATCAAACAAGCAAGTGTTGAGTGTCTTTTTCTACAACTTGAGAACGGTAAATATTACAGTGAGGGAAAGTGCACGATTAGCTGTTAAAGAAACTGAGGTATTTTGGCAAAAGGCAAGGATTTCGGTAAAGGATACCCAACGCAGTGTTGACAAACTGATTGTATTGTATGAGAAATGATGAGCATTACAGAAGAACAATGAAACGTCGAGTGAAGTGCAAAGGCAAAAAGAAGTAGTCTTCTCAAATATCTTGCCTGATTCATTTGATATAGCACACACTAATGCTCTAGGTATAATTGAAATCAAGAAAGATAGTTTCTTTTGTCTCAAAGACAGAAGGGACAAGGTCAACGGTGCTTGCATTCTGCTAAAGCAGAAGCTCAAAAAAAAAAAAAAAAAAAAAAACTTCTATACCTTCCTTGTAGACACCACATTTATGAATTAGTTTTAAAATGTGTATTTGATAAGTGTTGTGTTTGGTTTGCAGCTGCACCGAACGTTCCTCTATTTAAGCGTTTCTCAGAACGAGTGGTATAAAATAAGTTGCACTAACTTTCTTCCAGGAATTGATGATGATGATGTAAGGAACAATATTTCCGATGGAAAAAATGAAGTGTTAAATTTTGGTATCAAACTTGTAGAAACAGGACACCACAGGAAGATTACAGGGAATTTTTAGGACTGGTCATCATATTCTTGGGTGGTATACCTCCTCGAGGCATTTTCTTTCGTTTGCCTGGAACAACTCACCATGCAGGGTGGAAGGGAAAAGCAATCTACTGTTTAGAAACATTTCTCTTTCGCTAACAATTACGTTTAACAAAGCAAATAGAAACGGGCCTTTGCAGAGTATGCATTTTTCTAATACGACTATATGTGCAAGCTTGCTTTAAATGTGATTGAGCATCCCATTCACCATTACAAGACCTGCAACTTTTGAAAGGTTTGTACAGTTATAGACAAATAGATGCTGAATTCTCTCTCTAAATTTTCTCGCTGTCTCTGGTACTTGGCGAAGGAACACGTAGAATTTTATGTAGTTAGCATTATGAAAAAAATGATAGACAGAATTAAAACTGTAAGGGGAAACCGTGAAACAGCAAAGAGGCTTGATTCAATAGATGATACGATAAAAATTCTTGTGAAAAGAGAAATCAGTCGTTTTGTTAAAATAAACACAAATTTTCCTCGAGAGATTTAAAATACCTAAAGGGTTTCTTTAGTGTGATAAGGTTTCATGGTCAAATAATAATGACTACTAGCAGCGTTCACCCCGCTTCGCTGGGGTCACCCCGGAACGCAATAAACTTTGTTACTTAGATAATTTTTACTTTTTCGCTTTCAAGTGATATGATAAAAACCATAGAAGATTGCAGTAAATGTTAACATTATATCGCCTGTCATTTATGTTAACCCGCCGAGTGACACGGTCATGTGGGTTGCATATAAATACGGTTAGATTTAGCTATGATGAGCTAACAAAGGATTTCTACGTTATGGACACTTGAATGGTCAATTATCTCAAGACACTGGTAATTGAAAATTAAAGTGATATGATAAAAACCATCTAGGGTCCAAATCTTAATAACCCCCCAAAAATGAAAGAAATTGGTTCAGCCGTATTAGCGTGATGAGCTAACAAAGGATTTGTACGTTCTCTTTTATATATATATAGATTAAATTCAGTCACGTAACAAACGATGCAGCAGAAAGAGAAGTGAAAGAAATAGAAGATTACAACAACGTTCTTACGAAAAATGAGGAACAAAGTTTCTTTTGCGGATAGTGAAGGTCCACAGATAATCTTTTCTTAGATGTGTCCAAAGTGAACTGTGTATCAAATAAGATTGAAAACTTCTTCCAAGTTATAATTTTTCTCTTTCCTCATAATGGTCTATGAGTCATCTTGATGAATACTTATTTTTAGTTCATAGCGAAACAAAGATTTAGGTTTCTCTAGCAATTTGTTTCACTTTATGTAAAAAAAAAAAAAATCAAAATTCTTACCAATATGTTGTCTATAACTACAATAAGAAGCATTTCGTTTTTTATGTGTAATAAATCTTACATGATGGTGTAATAACGTATCTTGAAAATAATGCCAGATTTGTGCTTCTGGTAAAACGCTACCTCACAACGATATGTCCTGTGACCCTCTTCCTATCTAAAACTTTTTCCTGAACTCAAGATGGCCGCCATGATAGTGCTATACAGGATTAGATTGGTCTGTTTTTCTAGTTCCATTATTCAAGATATCTTCCCATTTCCTTAAACCGCTTCTAAATTACAAAGGATTCTTCCAGATTTTCCCATATACTACGTATTGTAGTCGGGTTCAAAACTTTAGGTCGCTTGAGGCACCATTTAAAATTATTCAATGGATCTAATTTTTCTTTTGGCTTAATTTAGTCCCATATGGAACCATTGTGGAGGGCTCGTCCAAGGAAATTCCTAAATTTATTTTTTTCCATATAAATAAGGACCACCCTAGTAGGACAGCTACTCTTTATTGGTAAAAATCGTAATTTGGCAGTTATTAAAAGCAATATTTCTGTAGGTAGAAGAGAGGGGACTATGGAAGTTACCATTGCCAAGTATAAAAATGAAACCTGTGTTCCAACACTGACTACGTATCATTCAAGGATTTTTTTTTTAAAAAAAGCGAAATGCTTACACCTTTTCAAAAGTAAAATTAATATAATTACTAAGAAATACATTCATTGAAAAATTCAGGGTTAGCAGCACTCTTAAATCTACTTGAGAACATTCGAGTGCAAATTCAAGCAAAGTTAACGCATGGAAGACCCAGGTTCGACTCCCGTTGGGAGTTCATGTGATTCGGATTCGTCGTTAATTAGTAGGTCCACGTATCATATAGCTTCGCTGCTGAAAGGGACGTTAAGCTCAAAATCAACTAAAGAAAAGTTAAAACAATGAGAAAGTTTTCAACTGTTTTGAAATATTCAATTCTATGTTAATTAAAACTACATACAGCATTTGATAATAGAAGCATCGTCAGAAATAAAATATTCAATAAAGCAAACTTTTTGAGTAGGGTTTGTCTGAAGATATATACAAATATTGAAAACAGTTTTAAAAGGTGCATAATGCAGAAATACTATTTTATCGCGTATGAACTTGAGGTTTTTAGAACAGCAAGTTCTGACCAGGTATTAACGTCGCAGAACCAGGATATGACCAAGGGATGGACTAAAGCATAGTTTCCAACTTTACCCAGTGTAAATAAAGTAGGATTGAAACCCATTTTATCCAGTGTATACCTGAGCGTCATCGGGGGTTGTAGCCCCTATAAAATTCCCCTTGGATCCACACCTGTTGAAACCAATTCATATTTCATAACTTCACACACGGCACGATCAACCCTGAATCTATTGAAATCTTACTACCTAATAATTATCGAATGTCGACACTTTTTCTATTAAAGTTCATAGTATATTCTATCATAATATAAATTCTCACTCATGTAGTGTGTGCTAATGTAACTAGGGATGCGCACGAGACAAGATTTGTGGCTGTCTCGTCTCGAAAATGTGCTGGAAAGGTGATGTCTCGACTCGAAAAATGTATATTTCCCTATTGGAAGAGCCGTGTCTCGACTCGAATTTTGTCAGGATAATCCTGTCTCGATTCGTCTCGTGCGCATCCTTAAGTGTAACTCATGATAAAAATGTTTTGTTTTCAAATAAAATGAAACGGTTGAGGTGGACGCTGCCGAGTAGAAGACATGCAATATATTAAATCGCCTCGCAACCCACTTGGCCACACACTTAGGTTACACTCTTCAACCTTTTTCCCATGGTATCTAAAGTATCGGCTAATCTTAAATTCTCATTGCCGATTCGGGTTTTCTAACAAGAATTATTATGTTGCAACTTAATTCGGATGTAAAATCCTAACTTAATTAGCATTTAAGAACATTGCAGTGTGCATTAAAATCATGACAGAAATATAGTTAAATCTCAGTTTCAAATTTCATGTCTATTGAATACTTGTGCTGTCATTTGTTTCAATGTTGGTAGGAGCCGAAAGTTCCAATTCATCCCAATTTTTCGCTTTAATTCCCTCTATTTGTTTGTAAAATTTAAAAGAAATATTATTACTAACAAGTAACACTTCCGAAGCGTAACACTCCGATTTTGATAAAATTTGAAAGGTAGATACTACACATGAAATAAACGAATACGGGTTTCTTATTTTCTGCGGAAATAACGGTTTTAAGGGACAAAAGCCCCCACCCACAATTTTGAAAGTTGACGCCCGAAAGGCAAAAACCAAGTAAACCGAAGTAAACGAAATTTTACACACATATTGCAGACATAAAATGAGGGAACACGTGTTTCGTATTTTCCTGGAGAAAACGGTTAGGTGGGGAACGGACCCCTCCAAAACAAAAGTGAAGGCCCGGAAGGCGAGAGGAAGTGAATCGAAGTGAATGAAAATGTGTACAGATATTGTAGATATAAAATGAGGGAATACCTTTTTCTTATTTTCCTGAGAAAAAGATAACCATTTAGGTGGGACACAGACACCTCCAGAACTTTGATCGCGAAATATCAAAACTGCTAATAAGAGAAAATGTCAGAAGTGCTTGAAAGACATGAAGAATTGGAACAACACATTGTGTAGGGACAATACGCAAAAAAACGAATACGGCTTTTCTTTTATTTTTTGCGGAAAAAAACTGTTTTAGGGGTCAAGAGCCCCCTCAAAAAAAATTGAAATTTAAAGCCCAAAATGCAAGAAGAAGTGCACCGAATTGAATAAAATTGTGTGCATATATTGTAGACGTAAAATGAGATAATTGGGTTTCGTATTTTCCGAAAAAAAAAAGCGGTTGAGTGAGGCACGGACCTTATAAACTGTTGATTACGGAATATCAAAAGTGCAAATAAGCATACGTCAGTAGTTCCTAAAGAATATGGAGAATTGCAACGAAACTTCGTAAAGGGACTATTTTTAAAACAATATATGAAAAGTGTTTTAATTTTTGCGGAAGAACCGTGTTGGGACCTAGGCCCCATCCGAAAAAGGAAGATACTACCATAATAGCGAAGGAAGAAGTGGACCCAAGGAAATCAAACTTGTTAGTAGATATTATATAGATCAGGTGTAAAATAAGTCCTATCGTGTTTCTCAAGTGTCCCTATCCGGTTTGCTTCAAATTTGACAGATCAACAGCAATACGAAATAAATCGACACGTGTTTTTGTTTATGCGGAAAAACATTGCATGGGTTAAAGGTGCCTCCTGAAATACTATAAAATACGCTATACTGTTTGCACTTCTGTTACTTGACCTGCCAAAATTGGAGAAGTCGGATGGAGACACGACACTTGTGAAACACGGAAGGCCATATTTTAGATATCCAATATCTACATACAATTTCATTCGGTTCGGTCCACTGATACCGCCACTCAACGCCTCGGTTCACTCAATAGTTTTTTCCTTTCAAGAAAATACGCAACATGTATTCCCTCATCTTACTTCTACAATATTAGTGCACATATCATTCACTTCGGTCCAATTCTTCTTGCCTTTTGGGGTGAAATTCCAAAATTTTGGACGAGGGATTGTGACCCAAAAACCATTTTTCCCTTGAAAATAAAAAAATGTATTCGTTTACTTTTTGCCTATTGTTCATACAAAAAGCTTCGTCGCAATTCTTCATGTCCTTTACACACATCTGACATAATGTTAGTAGCAGTTTTGATATTTCGTGATTAAAGGTTTTGAGGGGTCAGTGCCCTACCCAACCGTTTTCTTCAGGAAAATACGAAACCCAAATTCCCTCATTTTATGTCTACAATATCTGCGTACAATTTCATTCACTTCGGTTCGCTTCTTTTTGCCTTTCGGAAGTCAACTTTCAAAATTTTGTTTGGGAGCTTCTGCCCGCTAAAACCGTTTTCCCGCAGAACATAAAAAACCCGTATTCATTTACTTTCTGCGTATTGTCCATACAGAAAGTTATGTTCCAATTCATGTTCTTTACACACATCTGACATACTGTTAGTACCACTTTTGATTTTTCGTGATCAAAGGTTTCGAATTGTCTGTGCCTTACACTACCGTTTTTCCAGGAAAGTACGAAACTCGTATCCTCATTTTACTCTGCAGTATCTGTGCACAATTTCATTCACTTCGGTTCACTTCTTCTTTCCTTTCGGGCGTCAAATTTCAAAATCTCGGGTGGGGGCTTTTGGCCCATAAACCGTTTTTCCGCAGAACAAAAAAAAAACGTATTTCTTTATTTTTTGCGTATTGTTAATACACAAAGTTGTGTTGCAATTTTTAATGTCGTTTGCACACATGTGACATACTGTTACTAGCAGTTTTGATATTTGAAGATCAAAGGTTTGGAGGGGTTCGTGCCCTATCCAACCCTTTTTTCCTGGAAAATAAAAAACCGTATTCCCTCATTTTACGTCTGCAATTTCTGTGCACAATTGCACTCACTCCGGTTCACTTCTTTTTGTCTTTCGGGAGTCAAATTTGCAAATTTTGGGTCGGAGCTTTTGTCCGTAATACCGCTTTTCGAAAAACATAAAAGAACCCGTATTCCTTTAATTTTTGCGTATTATCCATACAAAAAGTTTCGGTGCAATTCTTCATGTACTTTACACACATCTGACATACTGTTACCAGCACTTTTAATTTTTTGTGATCAAAGGTTTGGAGGGGTCGGTGCCCAACCCAACCGTTTTCTCCAAGAAAATACAAAACCCGTATTCCGTTATTTTATGTCTACAAAATCTGTGCAAATTTTATTAACTTCCGTTCAGTTCTTTCTTCCTTTCGGGCGTGAACTTTCAAAATTTAGGGTGGAAGCTTCTGCCCCTAAAACCGTTTTCCCGCAGAATATAAAAAACCCGTATTCGTTTACTTTTTGGCTATTGTCCATACACAAACTTATGTTGCACTTCTTCATGTCCTTTACACATATCTGACATACTGTTACTAACAATTTTCATATTTCATGATCAAAGGTTAGGGGGGTCCGTGCGCACCCAACTTTTTTTCCAGCAAAATACCAAACCCATTTTCCCTCATATTGTGCCTACAATATCCGTGGACAATTTCATTCACTTCGGTTCACTTCTGTTTGCCTTTCCGGCGTCAACTTTCATAATTTTGGGTGAGAGCTTTTGCCCCTTAAAACCGTTTTTCTGCAGAAAATAACCCTTAATCAGTTATTTTCTTCGTATTGCCCGTTCATAAAGTTTCGTGCCAATTCGCCATGTCTTTACACAAATCTGACAAACAGTTAATAGCACTTTTGATATTTCGTGACCAAAGGTTTGGAGGGGTCCGTGTCCCACCCAATCTTTTCTCCAGGAAAATATGAAACCCGTATTACCTCAGTTTGTCTACAATATGTGTCCAGAATTTCATTCAATTCGGTTCACTTCTTTTTGCCTTTCGGGCGTCAATTTTCAAGTTATTGTTTGGGAGCCTCTACTCCCTAATGCCGGTTTTCCGCAGAGCATAGAAAAACCGATGTTCCTTTATTTTTTTGCGTATAATCGATACAAGAAGTTTCGTTTCAATACTTTCTGTCCTTTACACACACCTGACATACGGTTACTAGCACTTGTCATATTTCGTGATCAAAGGTTAGGGTGGTCCGTGCCGCATCCAACCCCTTTTCCCAGCAAAATACCAATCCCATATTCTCTCATTTTATATCTACAATATCCGTGGACAATTCCATTCACTTCGGTTCACTTCTGTTTGCCTTCCAGCGTCAAATTTGAAAATTTAGGGTGGGAGTTTCTGCCCCCTAAAACCGTTTTTCCGCAGAGCATAGAAAAACCGGTGTTCCTTTATTTTTTGCGTATTATCGATACAAGAAGTTTCGTTTCAATAATTCTTGTCCTTTACACACACCTGACATACTCTTACTAGCATTTTTCATATTTCGTGATCAAAGGTTAGGGGGGTCCGTGCCGCATCCAACCTCTTTTCCCAGCAAAATACCAAACCCATATTCCCTCATTTTATATCTACAATATCCGTGGACCATTTCATTCACTTCGGTTCACTTCTGTTTTCCTTTCCGGCGTCAACATTCATAATTTTCGGGAGAGCTTATGGCCCCTAAAACCGTTTCTTCCGCAGAAAGTATAAAAAAACGTTTTCCTTTATTTTTTGTGTATTGTCCATACAAAAATTTCTTTGCAATTCTTCATGTCTTTAACACACATCTTACATACTGTTACTAGCACATTTGATTTTTCGTGATCAAAGTTTTGGACGCGTCCGAGCCCCACCTAACCGTTATCTACATTAAAATACGAAACTCGTATCCTCATTTTACGTCTGCAGTATCTGTTCACAATTTCATTCACTTCGGTTCATTTCTTTTTGCGTTTCGGGAGTCAAATTTGAAAATCCTTTATACACATCTGACATAATGTTAGTAGCAGTTTTGATATTTCGTGATTAAAGGTTTGGAGGGGTCCGTGCCCCAACCAACCGTTTTTGCTGGAAAATACGAAACTCGAATTCTTTAGTTTTACGTCTGCGGTATCTGTGCACAATTTCATTGACTTTGGTTCAGTTGTTCTTGCCTGTCGGGTGTCATCTTTCACCATTTAGAGTGGGGTTTTTATATTAAAACTTTACATTATGTAACTTTTTATTTTTTTTAGGAGATTCTTTTTTTGCATGGGGAGGATGAAATGCTTTTCTCTGATATCTATTTCTTTCCATTCATCTTGTTTGAACTGCTTAAGCAAGATCATTTTGTAACTTTTGATCTCATCTAACTCCGTCACCATAATAAAATTGTTATTTTTAACAATTTGTTTTATTCTCTTATTTGCAGTTTGCCACACTGATATATTTTTTTACAAAATCTAGGTTTAGTCCAACGCCTTTCGAATTCGGAACCAACCCAACCGCCAAGCTTTTTGGGTTGCCTGCTATTGCAGGAAAACGAGAAATGCAGGTGGTAATGCATTTTGGAGTCGTGTATACAACGTTCTTACAGAATTTGGAATATCGAAAAAGCTAATTAGATCAATTAAGGCATGTTTAAATGAATCCCAAAGTAAAGTCCGGGTAGGAAATGTTTTAGCCACGAGCTTTCACGTCGAGAATGGCCTGAAACAAGGAGATGCGTTGTCGCCATTATTATTCAACTTTGTTCTGGAATACGCTATAAGGAAAATAAAATATAGCAACCAGGGTCTAGAGCTGAACGGTGTTCACCAAGTTATGCGTACGCTGATGATGTAAATTTAATCGATGATAGGAGAACAATAGAAAGAAATGCAGAGGTCTTATTAATCAGGGTTTAGAGGGACATGGGTTTAGAAGTAAATGCAGAGAAAACTAAATACACGGAAGTGCGTTGAGACCGTAATACGGCAAATTATGAATGCGTTAAAATATTAAATAATACTTTTGATAAAATGGATACTTTCAAATATCTAGGATCAATATTAACAGATGAAAATCCTATTCACGAAGAAATTAAATGTCGACTAAAAATAGGGAAGTCGTGTTATTATTCAGTTCAAAATCTCTTGTCGTCGCGAATTCTATCGAGGAATTTGAAGCTTAAAATATATAAAACGATAATCATACCTGTTGTTCTGTATGGTTTCGAAACATGGTCGCTTACTCTGAGGGAAGAACATAGACTGAAAGTATTTGAGAACAAGATGCTCAGACGAATATTCGGATCCAAGAAGAACGGGAATGGAGAATGGCGGAAACTTCATAACGAGGAACTATGTAAATTATACGGCTTATCAAACATTGTTAGGGTCACAAGTCTAGGAGGCTTAGGTGGGCAGGGCATATAGCCGGATGGAAGAAAGTAGGAACGCTTTCAAAGTGTTAGCGGTAAGACCAATCTGAAAACGACCATTAGGAAGACCTAGGCGCAGATGGGAAGACAATATTAAGATGGATCTCGCAAAAATAGGCATACATAGTAGAAACTGGATCCAGTTGGCTAAGGATAGAAGTCAGTGGAGAGCTTTTGTGAACGCGGCATTGAACCTCCGGGTTCTATAGGCGATAGAGTTAGTTAGCTTTAGCTTACAGAGCATGAGTAGATACCTTGGCTGATACTACAAACAGATTAAATGCGCATTTACTGAAAAGATGGGTTCTACTGACATTGGATAGTCTATATACTCTTCGTATGCTAGGGACTAGAGGAGAGAAGGAGATAAGATTTCATATCAGGTTACGTCACGCACAGTCGCACGCCCTCATTTTCACTAAAAATGGAAAAGCCAAGAGAAACAAATTTAATCTCAATTTCCTTTTTGACAGTCGGACACAAATCATCACACTTATCTGCAAAAAGCACTTTTTAAATCGGATTATTGGGAGAGCCTCCAGTTCCAATGTTGGGAGGACATGTCTCCCCATTTCCCAGGAATTTGTGCCCGTACCTACAGCTGAGACAACTTTCCAGCATGAGGAGAGGGGCATATCCTCCTCTGGCATTTATTGCAATTTGTGCCCAAGTAGCGGAAAAGTGGAATTAATACATATTGATGAGACTACTAAGCGCACTACAGCACGAAGTTCAGTTTGAACTACTACAGAATACGATTCTTTTTTTAAAATTGAAAAGCGAACAGAAATCAATTTCATCTTACATTCCTTTGTGGCAGTCGGACACAAACCATCACACTTTTCTCAAAAAGCCCTTTTTAAGTCAGATTATTGACAGGTCTAAGATTGGGGGGATATGTCCCCCTCGTCCCCCTGAGATTTGCGCCAGTGGCTGTTAGAACAATAGAAAGGAATGCAGAAATCTTAATTAACGCTTGCAGGGATATGGGGTTAGAAGTAAGTGCAGGGAAAACTGAATACATGGAAGTTTGTCGGGATCGTAATACTGCATTTTATGGATGCGTTAAAATACCAGATAATGTTTACTTTCGACAAAGTGGATACTTTCAAATATCTAGAATCATTATTAACAGACCAAAACCATAATCACTAAGAATTTGACGTCAACTGAAAGCAGAAATTTCGTGTTATTATTCACTTTGTTGTTTGTATCTTTTGTTGTCGCGAATTGAGGAATTTGAAGCTTAAAATAGAAAACGATAATCATGCCTGTTGTGCTGTGAGGTTGCGAAACATGGTCATTGACTCTGAGGGAAAATCGCAGACTGAAAGTATTTGAAAGCAAGATTCGGACTCCAAGAGGAAAGGGAATAAGGAATGGCGGAAACTTCATAATGAGGAACTATATAATGTATACGGTTTTCCAAACATTGTTAGGGTCATCAAGTCTAGTAGGCTCAAATCGGCAGGCCATGTAGCTAGAATAGAAGAAATTAGAAACGCTTTCAAAGTTCTACCTGGAAATTCAAATAGGAAAACGACCATTAGGAAGACCGAGGCACAGATAGAACGACAACATTAAAATGGTTCTCGCAGAGGTTGGAATATAAAGTAGAAACTGAGTCCAGTTGGCTCAGGACAGAAATCAATGGAGCGCTTTTGTAAACACGGCACTGAACAACCAGGGCCTTATGTAGAGTCATTCTGACGCGTGATCAGTGTTGAATTCAGACATTTTCACCCGGGGGGGGGGAATGTGAACTCCTCGGGGGGGAGGGTTGTTTTTCTGTATTTTTGCAAGAAAGCAGCATATTTAACAATTCCATTCACATGTACATCTTAGCTAATATTGAGACTAATTGCTGATAAATATTCAATGTGAGATTATAATTTAAAAAAAAAATCGTTTAATTTTATCTAAAACATTAAATAAAGACTGGCAAAAATATTTTAGACTAAATTTTAACTGCTATTTACAGTAGCTATTTTAGCTATTTTTTCCTATATTCAGTAGTTACTGTTTGTTACTAATGTAGAAGTTTTTAAAACGATTTAAATTAACTCAAATATTTTTTGTCCTAAAACAAAGATACATAGGAATATCTTAACAAAAAGTAATCATTCTTTCTCACACTTCTGATTCTAAATCAAATAGGCTATATTAGCCTTGGTTTCTTCACTTCATACACATCAATAGTTTAGTTTACGAAATCTTCAGTAGGATTAGTGCCATATGGAAAATCAGCGCTTGGGGCGAGAGTATACGACGGCACCCCCGAACATATGAGTGAGGTCGACAGACCAGCTGCGAAATGTGAGAAAATTTTAAAAAGTAAACCCTGCTTTTCCTTGATTTTGAGCACTTTTTATTACTTTTTTCCTTTCATTTTATATATGTGCACATGCCCACATGTGCACATGTGTTTCATTCCTCTCTTTTTCTTTCCTTCTCTTTTGTTTTCTTTTTCCCTCCCAATCATGTGCCCCTTACTTCGGTGTCCGGGACCATCGCCCCACTTGCCCCTCCTTCGTCACCTTCATTAGCAATCATTCACTTATATACTACTATTATATTGAGAAATTCTATATAAATCTCTAACCCTGGAGGGATAACTGTTCCTCCCTGATCCCTCTAAATGACGCCCTCTGAATCTCACCCTTTAACTGACTTATTTTTAGTTAAAGAAAGGTGTATTTATTTTAACAATCGTAAAGCACATTTACGTCTGTTACTTCCCATGCGAGAAATGGGATTTAGGCGCTCTATTTCAAATAATGCAAGAACTGTACATTTTCAAGAACTGTACATTTTCAAGAACTGAAGTCTGCTGACATCAGATATCATATGGAATGATCTTCCCTATCTTTCCATTCCTATCTCAATCTGTGCTAGTGCTACCTACTAATATATAATATAGGGAGAGAATATAGTACCTACTAAAATACAAACCTTTCTTTAACAGTTGACAATTTCATGTTCTGCCAAACTCGGTCATAGCGTTAAGAAATACAGGTTTTATTGACTATTTAGGTATTCTATTTTAGATGTTACATTTTTAATATTTATATAGAATGGGTCTTCGTCATTTATATGTCTATTGAGAGATCGGATTTCGGCTGCATGTGCACGGAAAGAAAAACAAATAATTGGGTGAAGTAATTTCTACATTTTGTGACTGAAGTTTGAGAGTTTCTCCGGGGGGGAATGAATTTTCTTCGGGGGGGAGATTCTTCCCGGGCTACCCCCTGAATTCATCCCTGCGCGTGATTAGTGACATACTAAAGAGATCGACTAACATATGTTTCCTGCAGTAGTTAGGCCTTTAGTATGATGCAAATCATAAATCAAAACGACTCTGCATAAGGCCCCCAGTGCCCATAGGCAATAGAGCTACATTAACTTGTTGATATATTTAGCTTCTTTTTATTTGACAGAAATGTTATTACAGGAACTAAAAAGTTTTTCTCTAGTAAAGAGGATTTTGATTCGAGGTTTTCGCAAATTAGCTATTTATGTTAATGCTAAAACAAATTTGGTGGTGATTTTGATATAGAATGGCACCCATTCTTTCTTTCGAAGTCCGTCCGCCCATATATATATTCCCGTTTGTATGGGCGCCCTTTTAGTAGACTTCTCCACCGCCCTCATTATATCCCAGCACGGACCTGCCGACACGTGAAAAAGACTCGATTGCAGTACAGAAGAAACATATAGATGGATAAAGTACAATACCACAATTCACAATTCACAGATACCACAATTCACTTGTTTTTAGAAAACATTAAAAAAAAAAAAAAAAAAAAAAACGAACATGAAATCTACAAGACAGCATGAAATATACTTACAAGTTAGAAACTTTTCGTGGAAACTTTCCGTTTGTGGGTGGATGGTGAAAATTCTTGTCGGAGAGTCCAGCAGTAATCTGCCAAAAGGTTTGGTAACCATCTTCCATGGCACAGATATCTTGGTGGAATCGCTCACCAGGTACATCACTGATATCTCCAAGATAAGATGAGATAAAATCCAAATGCGAACGTAGGAAATGTATTTTGAGGGACATGTTGTACCCCATAGATTTGTAACAATCCAACATGTGTTCTGTTACTTCTCTGTAGTTTTCAGATCTGGCTTTACCCAAGAAATTGTTGCACACATCCTTGAATGCAAGCCAAGCTGCCTTCTCAGTATTTGTCAGCAACTCTTCAAAGATACTGTCTTTCATCAGCTCACGAATCTGAGGCCAATGAAAATACCTTCTTTAATTTTTGCTGCACTAATCGTAGCAAATTTGGACATTAGAAACTGAAAACCTCTGCCATCTTTATCCATTGCTTTCACAAAATTCTTCATGTAGCCCAATTTGACATGTGACGGCTCTAACAACACACTGTCTTTGTTAACAAGGGGTTCATGCGCCACATTTTTTTCCCACCAGGATTGAAACTTTCTCTATCAGGCCAATGTTTGACTATGTAATGGTCTTTCCTTGCTCTGCTGTCCCAGTGGCACAAAAAAGCAATATTTTGTGTAACCCGTCTTCATTTCCAGCACAAGCCCTAGAACTTTCAGATCACAACAAACTTTCCATTTGTAATTTGAATAGCCAATAGAGTTTAGAAGTAGTCGTATGTTGTCGTAGGTTTCTTTTAACTGAACGGAATGGGCCACTGGTATCGAAGGTTTCTTGTTTCCGTTATGCAAGAGCACAGCTTTGAGACTAGTTTTTGAGGAATCAATGAATAGGCGCGATTCGTCTGGATTGTGAATTAATCCAAATTCTGCAAATAGCCTATTTATGTCTTTACAATATACCAGATTATGGCTCTTTGTGAAAAAGGTGGCAAGACCAAGCTGTCATTTACGATATGATATCTAAGTATTTGGTTGTAGCAAGTTTTTTTTCTTGAAGACGAGAAGCAAGTAATTCTGCTTGCCTTTTTGAAAGATTTAGATCTCTTACAATATCGTGCAATTTTGTTTGTGACAGTAGCTGTGGTTGGGATTTTGATGTAGATAGCGTGTACTTAGGATCTTCGTGATATATTTGTTTGTCACTATCATCGTCTGTATGACCTTCAAGTGTCCATGTCGCTAGTGGTTTTGGAACTGGAAGAGAATCAGAATGCGGAACTGGCGCATTACTGATTTCAAATTTGGATAGGAAACTTTTTGTTTTAATTTATTTGTAATTGCTTTTAGTTTTGTCAAACAAAAGTAGCAGTCTGTTATGTGATCTTTCGGTTCCCTCCACAACTGTGGTACAGCAAATGGCATGTATGAGTGATTTCCCTGCAACCAGTCTCTTAAGAGTAACGTGAGCAACAGTTATGTTGTGCCCAGCACTTACCTTCATCTACCTTTGACTCAAAATACAACTCGTACGCCTTTTCGAGGAGCGGGGAAATGGAATGTCGTTGAGACTTTGCCGGAAACTTACCACACGCATAACAGAAACTGTTTGGTGAATTAACACACTCTCTAAACATAGCTAAACACAAGAAACACGCATCCACACATAAACAATAGTTTCTAGGTCGGGAATATTGATTACACACCAGTGCGTGATTTCACTAGCAACTGACTGACGCAAAGAGCTGTAATTCCACTACACCTTTACCAAGCGACTATCTAGTACCTACCCCTTCCATCCATGCAATGCCACTAACAAACACCTGAGTATACAATGAACGTGTATTTTGTTCTCACCCGGCTGATAAGCACCGTGCCGTACAAAACACAAAAAACATACAGTTTACGCTGATAAACTTGCGTTTCCAGAGAAAAGTATACATGATAGGAACAAATGGTTTTCACTATCGTCATCAGGGTACTGAACTTCACAGAAATCACATGTAATTGTTTTGAGGCAATTTTGAGTGTCGCACAGTGTGATTATTCAATGTGGGACTTCCGAAGATAACAACAAACTAGATGTATTGACCGCGCTAGGGCGACAACTCAAAGTCACGACTTCCCATCAGTTTTACTAAAATAGAGAAAGACTGGGAAAAACATGTAGGGAAGTGAAGGGGAAGGTAAAGGAAAACAGAAGAAGAAAATAGGGATTAGAAAAACTTTTGATAGGACTATATTATCTCGGAGCTAGTGCGGGACAAAAAAGAATTTTATGGGATAGGTATATTGGATGATCTATGGTGAAGACAGAAGAAGATAAAAGAGGGAGAAGAAAAGAAGAGATAAAACTAACAAAATACGGATGATCATCGAAATAAAGCAAAGATAACTAATAAGGTATAGAAGATCCATTATTTTCTCATTCTATCCGTTGAGATTCAAGTTTGAATTACCTATTGTCGAACACATGTCCACTCATAGAACCGCAACCTGGATTCAGGTAAATGCACCAGTCGCAGTTACCTAAACCCAGCCCAGTTGATGAGAAATGTTAACTTGATTGTTCTATTCGTGATTTCCAATTATGAAACGTTCTTCATTCACTCACTAAATCTTATCCTGTGAACCACAGATGTATTTGAGTTAGCCAGGAAAAAAATAAAGTGATAAGATTATCTTCCATGAATTGAAGTTTTTGGAGTTTTAGACAAAACAGTTGTTATTCATAGTTACATTCCATTGTTTCGGCTTGCCTTTTAGAGCCACTTCAAGTTCTTTTGATATTAGTAACCTTCCTGACCTGGGTCATGAATATTATATATAAACGCATTTTTCAATCAAAACATACACATTACAATAGTTATTAGTTTTCGCTAAATTATAAGGTTCTCTACTTAAAACTAGAAGTGGCATTCATTCTATTACACGTTCATACCTTATTCGACAATGTATTAGTATAGCTAACTGGGTTAAGTAGTATTGTATAAAGGAAACTAAACCTAACTAGTTTTGTAACATTTATTACAACTACTAATAATAGGAACCCAGGAAAATTAGTTACATATAATTCCATATATATATATATATATATATATATTAATATACACAAAACGTGAGGACTTATCAGTATTTAAATTATGAAATTTCACATGGATCACTATGCACTAAGCGGTGTCACGTCAGAAGGGCCCGGATAAAAGGGCGAGGACAGAAAGACCCGAGTCAAAATGATCCCGCGACAAAAGGGCCCGGGTCAAAAGGGCCCTTGTCAGTAGGGCCTCGCGACGAAAGGGTCCCACGTCAAAAAGCCTGAAAAACTTCAGAAGTATAAAAATACTTATTGGATGAAAAATATTCTTTGGACAGTACCTGTTTTCTTTGTGTTGAAAGAACATACATTGGAAAAGAAATTATAAGACTAGTAAAAAATATTACGAGAGACCAGCAATGACGATATGCGTGGATGGAACATAACTAAATGTTGTACATGAATATTGATGCGAAAACTGTATTGAATGGACCTCATGGCAGATACTTTGGATTCTGCGATATTTGATATTACACAATATTTTTTTGACTGGAAAAGGGAATGTTTGAAACATCAATTTAGGCTAGAATCTTCCCACAAATGAGAATAAGAACTCATTTTTTAAGTGGTATGTTTGACATTTGTATCTAGTAGACCAAAGTATCTAGACAGGCAATGAGACACGTAGACGCGGAAAGTAAAAGGTTGCACGTGTGTGTTGATGTGAAAACTGCACTGAGTGAGGGCCTGAACATAATGGCAGCCATCTTGGATTCCGCCACATTGGATATCACACAATATTT
Organism: Thermobia domestica; assembly: GCF_964235325.1. Classification (NCBI taxonomy): domain Eukaryota; kingdom Metazoa; phylum Arthropoda; class Insecta; order Zygentoma; family Lepismatidae; genus Thermobia; species Thermobia domestica. The sequence continues at coordinate 241,732,288 of NC_137456.1, read as the reverse complement.
TTAAATGGAAAAGAATACGTTTGACACATCAATTTAGGCTTGAATTTTCCCACAAACGAGAATAAGATTCAATTTTACCAATCCCCATTCTTTTACGAGGTAAGTGTGCTATGTTTGACAGTTGTGTGTAGTACACTGAAAAAAATGTAGGTGGCATACTTAAAAAAGGTAGGTTACATGCGTAATTTCTGTAATTTTTAGACTTGACGTACAACTGTATATAACATCCTGCAGCAAACGTATACCTGAAAACGTATGTGTTGTAGGTACTGTCCATATAAGTGTAATGACATCAGTCATGTGACGTCATCTGCAGTAACAGTGTATACGGAGATAACATCTAGCTTTGTGAGGCCCGGACCGTATATAGCATATGGGTTAATAATGATGACACACACTGACTCTCAGGACGGAGCATAATATCAAGAAGTATGTATTATACGCTCTGTACGTATGTTTCTTGCGTTCGACCCCGAGACAGCATATACACCAACGGTGTATATTGTTCTTACGCCCCGTACGTACGACTAGATAGAGTATACGTATTGTACGTATGTATTATACAGATTTTCCTTATGTCGCACACCTTTTCAGATACAGCATACAGAATATCCATATGCATCATACAGAGTGCACATATGTAGCTAACAGACTGTCCGCATGCAGTATATACATTACAAATACGTCGCGTACAGGTTGGCCATATGTAATGTATGAATTAGATGTATGTAGCTCATAAGTTGCCCGTATGAAGTATATAGATTTTACGTATGTCGCATACATATTGCCTTTTGGTAATATACGAATTGGACATATGTAGTATATAGATTGTACATATGTTTCTTGTGTTAAACCTCGAGACAGCACTATATTGTACTTATGCTCCGTACGTACAACTAGATACAGTAAACGTATTGCACGTATGTATTATACAGATTTTCCTTATGTTGCACACAGCTTCTCCAGATACAGCATATAGAATATCCGTATGCACCATACAGTGCATATAGATTATACGTATGCAGCATGTAGCATATAGATTACACATACGTCGCGTACAGATTGGACATATGTAATGTATGTAGCTTATAGATTGTCTATATGAAATATACGGATTTTACCTGTATCGCAAACGTATTGCCTTCTTGTAATATGCATACGCTACGTATTGGGCATATGCAGGATCTAGATTGTACGTATAGTGCACCATTATTGAAGTGCTGCAACTGCAAAATGCATTCTTACTGTAATGTTGTCACATACTGTTTTACTCTGCATGAAAACAAAAACAGCTTAAAATATGCTTGATCTCCTTTGTGCCAATAATAACAAAATTAATAATATTACACTTTTCAAATCTTAGTTTGGAGGAGTGAAACTGTCCAGAGAAATGTATTTACCTACAGGGTGTCCTATAAGTTTGGACTTCCGGCTAATTCGTTGGAAAGCTAATGCAAAGCCAAGTGTTGAAAAGTGGCACAAGCGCTAACTTTAAAATTATTGGCACAAAGGAGGTTAACCATATGTTAAACTATTTTCGTTTTCATACATAGTAAATCAATATGTGACAATATTACTGTAAGAATTTATCATACCTTTTGCAATAACTCAGTTGCAGCACTTCAATAACAATTCAAAATGCAGAGCCATGTACAATCGTATATTCAAACTCAAACAAGATTTACGTACAGTCATTTATTAAGCTGTTATCATCATACTACCCGCTTATCGTCCGTAATTATAATTTCGAATCTAAGATGGTGACTTTCCGTGTGAAGTACAACGAAAGTATCCCTCAGGGCCTAATATTAACTCTCATCTCGCATTCAATGAAACTACATCCCTGTAGTTTTCAGAAAGGATGACAAAAGACTTTTGATACACCATGTGTAAAATAGTTGTATCAATAATGAAGTCGGAAACACGTAATCTAGTTCGTTGTTTCCAATTTAACTTAATGTCTTGCTGAAAAGGGAATATTTGTTGAAATCTTTGAGTTTTACATCCCACGTGCATGCCGGTTAGGGTCAAGGAGACGGTGATGATTAAATAATGAATGAAATGGTGGAATGAACAAAGTGGGAGAAAACGAGAGAACCCCGAGAAATCCCATGCACACGGTGTTTGTCCAGAACAAGGTTCATTTGGCGCGAGCATAGATCGAACCAAGGACTCCATGCACCAGAGGTGAACGCTCTACCACTGAAACACCCTGGTCTCTGAAATTACTTATGGAACTACCGAGAACTATGCTGTAATATTTGAATGTGCTCCAAGTTTACAATAATTAGTTTAGTTAAATTCATTATTAACAATTAAATAATTGCATTCATTATTAACAGGTAAATGCTGTTGATGAAAAGACTTAAATCTAGCGATACCGCGAGCGTAACGAGCGGAAAAAATTAGCATAGTTCTGAAGCCTATAATATAATAAGTTGATTACTATATTTTAGTATTAAAATGAGGGATTTTAAAGGACCCCCTGAGCTTGGGGCCCCGAAGCCTGGGCTCCATTGGCTCTGCCCTTAATCCGCTAATGCCTATAGATTATAAATTAAAGGGGACGGGCCGGGTCCGTTCTAAGAATTCCGGCCCGTGCAGATCTCTAGCCCCTGTGTATATGCTATATTTGAAAATACAGTAGAGTTTCACTTATTCGACATAAAACAGGCATGCAGAGCGCCGGATAATATGGATGTGTTAAGGAAAGACCTATTAAAAGTCAAACTATGATATAATTTACATATTACGCATCTAATTATCATGTTTTGCAAGAAAAAAATATAATGCATTGACTTAGTGACGTATCCAGCGTAAGGTCCTAAAAGCTGTCCCTTACCAAACCTCAAGCACTTTTTAATAAACCTACTTTCTCCCTTTTGAGGTTCTTTTATGTCAGATTACTTTGAGTCAGTGTCCAAACTGTGGACAATATGTTGTTGTTATAACTCTAACAAGTAGCACTTCCCAAGTGTAACACTCCGATTTTGATAAAATTTGGCAGGCAGATACTACACATAAACAAATAAGTTCTTTTTTATTTTTTGCTGAAAAACGGTTTGAGGGGGCAAAAGCCCTCACCCAAAATTTTGAAAGTTGACACCCGAAAGACAAAAAGAAGTGGACCAAAGTGAACGAAATTGTGAACAGATATTTCAGACATAAAATTAGGGAATACGTGTTTTGTATTTTCCTGGAAAAACCGTTAGTTGGGGCACAGACCCCTCCAAATCTTTGATCATGAAATATCTAAAGTGCTAATAACAGTATGTCAGAAGTGCCTAAATTTACATGAAGAATTGGAACAAAACTTTGTTAGGACAATAAGCAAAAAACAAACAAATACGGCTTTTTTATTTTCTGCAAAAGAACGGTTTTAGGGGGCAAAAGGTCCCATCCAGAATTTTGAAATTTGACGCAAGAAAGGCAAGAAGAAATGGACCGAACTGAATGAAATCGTTCACAAATGTTGTAGAGGTAAGATGAGGGAATACGTGTTTCGTATTTTCCTTTAAAAAAAAAAAAAAAAAAAAAAAAAAAAAAACTGTTGAGTGGACCGAGGCGTTGAGTGTCGGAAGGAGTGGACCGAAGCGAATGAAATTGTCTGTAGATATTGGATATGAAAAATAAAGCCTCTCGTGTTTCACAAGTGTCTCCATCAGATTTCTTCAAATTTGGCAGATCAACAACAAACACAAACAGTATAGCGTATTTTGTAGTATTTCACGAGGCAACTTTAACCCTTACAATGTTTTTTGGCATAAACAAAAACACGTGCCGATTAATTTCCTGTTTGCTGCTGATGTGCCAAAATTGATAGGGACATCTTAAAAACACGAAAGTCCTTATTTTATATACAGTCTATACAATATCTACACACACTTTCATTTGCTTCGGCCCACTCCTTCCTGTATTTTTACGGTAATATTTACTTTTTTTTGGAGGGGCTCTAGGCCCCAACATTGTTTTTTCGTACAAAACGCATTTCATTTATTGTTTTGCAAATTGTCCCTATACGAAGTTTCGTTGCAATTCTCCATAGTCTTTAGGAACTTCTGATGTATACTTATCTGCCCCTTTGATATTTCGTAATCAACAGCTTAGAAGGTCCGTGCCCCACTCAACCGCTTTTTTCCAGGAAAATACGAAACACAATTACCTCAATTTACGTCTAGAATATCTGTGCACGATTTAAAAATCTTGGGTGGGGAATTCTGCCCCCTAAAACCATTTTCTCACAGAAAATAAACCCGTATTCGTTTGTTTTTTGCGTATTGTCCCTACACAATGTGTCGTTCCAATTCTTCATGTCCTTTAAGCACTTCTGACATACTGTTATTAGCACTTTTGATATTTCACGATCAAAGTTTTGGAGGGGTCTGTGTCCCACCCAAACGTTTATCTTTTTTTTTCAGGAAAATACGGAACCCGTATTCCCTCATTTTTCGCCTACACGTGTACAATATCTGTGCACAATTTTATTCATTTCGGTTCACTTCTTCTTGCCTTTCGGGCGTTAACTTTCAAAATTTTGGTTGGGGGCTTTTGTCCCCTAAAACCATTTTTCTGCAGAAAATAAAAAAAAACAGGTATTCGTTTAGATTTTGCGTATTGTCCATACATAAAGTGTCGTTGGAATTCTTCGTCCTTTACACACATCATACATATTGTTACTAGCACTTTTGATATTTCATGATCAAAGGTTTGGAGGGGTCTGTGCCCCACCTAACCGTTTTTTGCAGGAAAATACAAAACACGTATTCCTTCATTTTACGTCTGCCATACCTATGCACAATTTTGTTCACTTTGGTCCACTTGTTTTTGTCTTTCGGGCGTCAACTTTCAAAATTTTGGGCGAGGGCTTTTGCCCCCTAAAACCGTTTTTCCGCAGAAAATAATAAAAAAAGCATGTATTCGTTTATTTTATGTGTAGTATCAGCTTGTCAAATTTTATCAAAATCGGAGTGTTACTTGGGAAGTGTTACTTGTAAGAATATACCGTAATGCTTTTGATACCAGGTGGAATTAAAGAACACTTTTAAATGGGATTACAATTTCGTTTCCGTTCTGTTTATAACATTACTGTATTAGAACGATACACTCATTGCCATTTTCTATTTTTGTTATGTGATATAGATAGCAGACAGTTTTCCTTACATGTCTCTAGAAAATATTTTTTTGATTTCGTTTGTGTTAGAATGCAGTTTGACCGGTTCATAAATGAAAAGTAAGAAACGTTTAAGAGAAATACAGAACTGTTGCATTATTATTATTATTATTATTTATATTTTTGAAACATTAGAATTACGTGCTTATGAGGATTCGTGTCGGGCCCCCTCCGAAAAGAAAAGCTGGATACGTGCCTACACTGAATGATAGACGTATGAGTCAAGGTATAGACGGGCGTGCTAGGTGATCGAGTCCGAAGCATCAAAAACAGACTAAGACCACATCTTGCAGTTCTTCTTGCCGATTGATGCTGCTTTTTACCTGCTATGATATGTCGGATAATAATGTGAAACAAACGAAGGTCAAGACCATGGCGTATTAGTGGTTCATGGACCTAAACCTGTAAAATATTTGTGCCGAAAACATCTTTCACTCACTAGCTAAATTTGTGGGTATGACCGCACATGTTGCCTTATAAAGTATAGTCTTATAAAGAATATATATAGCATGCTAAAAACCTAAAGACCAAATTCAATGATTTTTTACAGTTTTGTTTTTTAATAACGGGAAACTTGTTTATTTCATCATGGTAAATCACGTTTGATACTAAGATGTCTGTTTATGTCTCTATATATTTTTCATACTTTATTGGAGACATTTTTTTTAAAAAAAGAGGATGATAAAAGAAGCTATACAACAGCATAAACTGAAAGCAATCACTATCACTAATAGTACACTAATTCTAAATAAGTACGTCATCAGAGGAAACAAAAAGTTATTTCCCTATTGTATTGTTTCAGTTTTTATTAACATAAAAATTATACACTTCTATATGGTTTTGTAAAAAAAAAAAATAAATTAACGGGATCGGATGAAATTCGATCTGGGATCAAAACAACATAAGAATTACTAGTCAGTCACTCTACCCACTTGACCACACAGACTCTCTTTTGTTGCCTATGTTTTTCTTAAGAAATAAATGCTCATGGCTATAGAGCATGTCACTTTCAAACTTAAGGCAACAGTTTTTATCTTTGTTTCTATATTTCCGTACCACATCTTGGTTACAGAAGCTAATTTATATTTGGCAGACAATTTTCACCCTAGATTTAAGCCAATAAATGCAATATTTTACTCCACTTTCCAGTTCCTTGATTTAATTCTCCCCCTACCAATACTGTTTGTTATTTCCTCTACAATCGTGCTGTGCTACTGCAAAAATTCCATCGAAAACATTATTGCCAGTATATACAAAACCGAACATAATTTTGTTTTTTGCTTATATTTTTATTATTTTACTATATTTTTTTGAAATATCTTCTTAGATGGATTGCTTTCTATTATCTCAACTTACTAATAACTGAATTTTACCTATAAACATATGGAAAATGAAATAATTGCGAAAAATCGTGAGTTACAGTATACGCGCAATTTTTTTTTGCGCATGGGAGTACCTTTACGACGAGTTGAATCGCTACTGTGAGACTGGATATTCATATTTTATCCGTGAATAAAAATTACGTTAGAAATAGATCCAAAAAGAACAAGGACTACAATTATTATATTATGGTATAAAACACAATTTGTAGTTATACAAAACAAATAACAGATTAAGGTATAATCTCGGATTATTTTTATTCTTTTTGGAAATACAACATATTGTCGACAAAATAGTACAAGAGTAGCCTACATGAGCAACTATGACTTGTCGATCGAAAGCCTTACCAGCAGTTTTCTCCAAGTATAAATATAAAGCATTAACAGAAAGCATTGTCTAACCTTACATGTTACAATAATAAAACGAAAAAACTTAATATAGAAAGTACTCACATGTGCCTGATAAGAGATCGTGCACTGTCTTTTTTTTATTCATTACATTGATACTGAAATTTTAGGGATAAATAGAATAATAATATTACAATATAGGTATAAATATACTACAAAAGCGAAAACACATACATCATAACTTTAGGGCGACGATAGATTGACTTTCAGTTTACCTATTAATGAAAGTATAATGCTGGAGAAAAATGTTATACAGCTACACTAATAATTTATAATCACACTCTTCACTCCAAGCAGCACAACAAAGTATGAACTCAATAAATCTAACATTATCTTTTTAAACTGTAAAAGTATACAAATAATAAATTATAACTTCACATTTAATGAAGAACAATTATTAGTGAGCGAACTCGACAACAGGTCTGAAGGGTTAATAAAAGGAGACTATACCTAGGTTGGATCTGCCATATTTCAGAACTGAGCTGCGATACTTTATTTTTGCAGCAATCGGGATACAAAACGTGGACCAATACAAAGCGACTCAATAATTACAGAATATATATATTACACGTTTCATCTATTGAATTTACCTGCACAATTCTATGCATATGTATTGTATGTACTTGAGTAATACAGAAGTAATAATCGTCACATTTCCCTACAAAATCTCTTACCTAATACTTAACCAAAACAGACTACGAGAGCGCCACTTAACATTGTTGCGTTAGTCCTATATGGAATAATGGTTTCTACTTCTCTCTGGAATGCACTGTTACTGCCCTTTAAACAATATAAGTTTTGTGAAGTGTTGCCTTATCCTCTGTTCCTTGTCTGTAAATTTCTTTGCAAGGCTATGGTAAAGAATACTGGGGTATTTATGCGCTATAGCCTTGATCAACAGCACCAAATGATTATCCAAGGGATCTTGGTCGAACATATGCTGTTCTAAGCTTTGAAATATTGGCAGTCCAGCAAAATATTTCACAATGGAAGTCACCAAAACATGTATGTTTCTCGGTTCCTTCTCTAGATTACTTGCCAAACTTTTCCTCAACACTCTCGGCAACCTTCACTACTTTTACCACGTCATTACTAGGTACTGTCAAGTAACGTTTAGTTTTTACTTCATTAAGTCTGGCATTCTGAGCAATGTCTGATTTGTCTGCACATTGTAATAAGCTTGCACATTCTTCACATCTGAGAGATTAAGCAAATAACGTACTACAAAGCCGGCAACATAAACAACAACTTGCAATGAATATTCAGACAAAGTCGAACAACTTAAACAATAAGTATGATCTTGAGCATTATCATCTTCGATGTTCATCTGTTCCCTTTCATCGACATCTGAGAGGGTTGCTGAGCGGGCTGACGAGTTTAACCCTTTCAGTCACGAATTTTTGTTACATGGTAAAAAAAATTATAAGCTTGTTATATTAGGTTATTTGGACGTATTAAACATAAAATACTCGAAAGTTTTAAATTTTACTTTGTAGTTTGCGAAATTCGGACCGTGCAATATATAGGACATCGTGACTACAATTACCTCGGGTAGTCCCATATATAGGACATCGTGACTAACTGTAACAGTAAAATCTAATATTACAGAATGGTATCAAATGAGAATGAAGTTGATTTGTACCTCATATTATGCTTTTTTATTCCGTAATGCGTTACAAATATATAATTAAACATAAACTAAAGCACAAAACTTTATATCATATTCATATTATGAATTAGAAATCCTCTTTATTCCATTACTTTGTATGGAAAGAACTGAAACAGTTTTTGCCTTTAGCTATGCACAGCGCTACTTTGCACTTGGAACAAACAATGAATGTTTTACCTTTGCAACTCGCTCTTTTACATCTTGATTGGCTTTTCTGCTCAATGTACTCTAGAAAATGGTTGAAGCCATCAAAACGAACGTCTTCTATTGGACGAGTAGCGGGTACCCTCTTTGGGTGAACATCCGATATGACTTCTTCGTGCGAGGGCCTACCCCTCTTCCTACAATCCTGTCTTTTAGATAGAATGAAAGCTTCTCCAACATACTGGCGAAAGTGAATGAGATCCATCAATCATCAATATTCGTGAAACGAAAGTTCGCAACTTTTTTTGTACTGCGTACAAGTTCGTTGCATAAACCATATTTTCAAGAAGATCTGCAGTGAAATATCTTTCAAAAATTTGGGTTGGATTTCGTAACTCCACGATCTCATCCGGTGTATTTACAAAAGATTCCATAGGCGTTGTCTCAAAACTGGATCCTTGAATCCAAGTTATATCCTTTTTCGCGGTTAGTTCTTTGTCACAAAAATACTGTTTATGAAATTCCTTTTCAGTTAGGCACGTATGGATGGTAACACTCTCGCTAACAGATTGGTTACTATTTACGTTCACAAAAGCAAGGTAATTATTTGACTGCAAATCGAAACTCGGATCATTGTCTCGAACAGGATTTGATTTAAATTCTTTGAATAAAGGCGCCAGCTCACTGTCGTCCAATAGCAATTCAGATTCTTCACCTGGACTGGAAAATCATCTCTAAAATCCTGGAGCTCGTCACCTTCTTCGTCACATAAATCTTCTAAATCTGATACATTGCCATTTTTGATCAAAGACAGAATCTCATCACAACTGAGTTTCTTTCTGTTTGCTCTAACTCCTGGTTCACCTTTTCCACAACACCTGATGTATTCTTCATCCATTTTTAAACGAGCGAAGATAAAACGCGTCAAACGTGTAGCATCAAGCTTAGCAAACTGCGTACACAATGCTTTATTCACGTGTGAATCATTTTCTGATTCCGAACCGATCAGGGTAGTAACAGTCACATTGTCCTATATCTAGCACGAGTTTTTAAAAGCACGTTGAATGAAACCTTTGGAGTATAAAGTTCTCAAAACTAATTAATTGATATACTTTCTATCTAATTTATCAGGAAAAAAATAAAAATTTGCGAATTTTCTTCTGTTTTAAGGCTCTCGACCTGTTTTTAGGTGAGCACTTCTTCAACTTCATTGTTTAATGAAACCCGCCTTCTAAATATTCATGACAAGAATTACAATTTTGTATAATTGTTGTCGGAACTTCTCGATACTAAAACAAAGACCTTTTAAATATACAACGGGATAAAAAATAGCATGTGAAGCGAAAATATAAAAGAATAATTAAGGTTTAAATCCACTGTCCTATTTATAGGACGAGGTGACTGAAAGGGTTAATGCGGCTAATGGTGACTTCACGACGCTGGAACAATGTAAAATCTTGATGTTTTCCAACGGCAAACAATTTCCACTATTCACTTGTTGTAGCTGCCTGTTGTACAAGTAACTTCCTGTAAGCACTTACAAACTGTAATGATGTCGGGTTGTTATTGAAACCCCCTTTCGAACGTATGTAGCCAAAAAAAAATTCAATATGGTCTTGGCACATTTTGTATAACGGTAAAAACGTCAGGAGGTGTGTTTGCGACGAAACAAGTGATTCATACAGAAACAGTGCACTCATAATACAAACTCTAAATTCCAGAAATCCTGTTTTACGGTTTGATTCAATCAATAAAGGTCGTCTTGTGGACACTCGAAGCGATGCCAGATAATTCTCTACTTCGTGTAAAAAAGAATAAATCTCATTGAAATTCGAAACATGCATTGGTTTCTTCCACCATGCTTGCTTTAAGGTTTCTCGAATTTAAAATGTCGCACAGGCGATTAATTATTCGAATAAACCTAATCGTTGGACCATTTTCAAACCCCTTTATTCCCATTTCCATGCACAATGACAGCGCATCAGCCACAGAATCACTGAATACTTGGGCAGCCAAACGAACTTTCATCTTTTGCTTGTGGAATTGGACGTTTGCTTGACGTACTTTATTTCCCAAATGAAGGTCTTCTGATTCCTGAAGATCGTGTAGCCTCTTTACAAACTTCCAAGACACAATGTCACCATTATCATCTATAAATGATCCCTTTTCGCCCAAAGTATTGCGAACTAACTTTAACATATGACACACATCAAAAAATACAGCAATCTCCGTATTTTCATACTGAAAAGTTGTTATTAGTTCCTTAGAATCCAGAAAGCATTGCACATTTCTAGCCATACTCATATTTTGCGCTGCACCATCGAATGTGATAGATGCAATCCTCACACCAGTCCTAACCAGCAGAGAAAGAGTGCTTTTTACAATACTTGTAAGCTGTTCTCCAGTGAGAGCGTCAACAAGAAAATACTATATAGGTATCTTTCAGGAGTCATTTACACTTACAACCAAAAGAGCTAATGCTTCTTTAGCCACAAATCACAATCGTCATCAGCTGTAGTGCCAAAAACTACGTAACCATAGAACTTCCCATTCAAAAACGTTACATATTTTCTTATGGCCATGGAGTGCAAACTTAATGTACAAACTATGGGATAGCTACAAGAAGTTGCCTTCACCGAAAGAAAACGTAGCGATTCCTCTGTAAACCCAGGATAACCTCCTACAGATGAATACCACTTGGAAAGGGTTCTTGGGTGAGGTAAGCAGGTATTGAAAGTTTCCCTTACGTATGAATAGGCCGTAGGCGAATAGAAGTGCAGTGTTAGAGCAAAAGATCTGAGTTCTTCACCATACTTTTTAGGTAGAGGTAAAGTTTCAGTTTCGCAACTTGGCGCTTAAGAAGTTCTTCAGGACCCTTAATTCTTGACAGCAGCTCCAAACCTTCCTCAGAAGACCTTCCTTTGACCTTGCAAAGAAGTCAAGACGTTCTTTAAAGAGGAGTTCTTCACTTTTTGTCTTCTAAGACTCTGCTGGATATTTTTTATTTTCTTACTTTTTTTTTCATATATATCTTCCATATGAAGAACTTTCCTTTTCAGTTCTTCTTTCGTTCGTGAGGGAATAGTGGTGTAAATAGCCTACTTCTCACTTGAGCTGCATGCAATCGGAGCGACAAGAGAAGTTTCTTTTTCCAGATCTGTGGTAAGTGACTCTAAATCTTCCGAGGGAAAGTCTGTTGGACTTGCAGCAGATGAAATTACAGCTGAACTTACCAGTTGCGATCTAGGTTCCTTGACTACTGTACTAGAAAACTCTCTTCTTTCTTCAGTCTTCTCTATTTTTGGTGTAGGTTCCTTGACTAGTGTATCTTTCTTCAGGCTTCTCTATTTTCGGCGATCTTCTGACAGTTCTTCTTTGCTTCTCTTTCTGGAAGAAACAAGCAAAAGTCAATTAACACTTAGTTAATTAATTTCAGTACACAAATTCATATATCACGAACTATGTGAAGTGCTAGAAAAAAATGTGCGCCGTGTGCACTAAATTACATGAGATTCTAGCAAAAACGGGGGTTCGTAAGTACGTTGATCTGGAATTGCAAGAGTTTTTTCTTTTAATTTTTTACGTCCCACGCTTATGCCGGTTCGGCTAAAGGAGACTGTGATGATGAGAAATAAGTGAAATGGTAGAATGAAGAAAGTGGGAGGAAACGGGAGAACCCCGAGGAAACCCACGCACACGGTGTTTGTCCACCACAAAGTCCACACGGAAATGAAATGAAATCTTTGAGTTTTACGTCCCACGCTTATGCTGGTTAGGCTAAAGGAGACGGTGATTATGAGAAATGAATGAGATGGTGGAATGAAAGTGGGAGGAAACGGGAGAACCCCGAGAAAACCCACGCACACGGTGTTTGAAATGAAATGAAATTTTGAGTTTTACGTCCCACGGTTATGCCGGTTAGGCTAAAGGAGACGGTGATAATGAGTAATGAATGAAATGGTGGAATGAAGAAAGTGGGAGGAAACGGGAGAACCCCGAGAAAACCCACGCACACGGTGTTTGTCCACCACAAAGTTCACTTGGCGGGAGCAGGGTTTGAACCCGAGACCCCTAGCACCAGAGGTGAACGCTCTACTACTGAGCCACCGCGGCCCCACACACGGTGTTTGTCCACCACAAAGTTCACTTGGCAGGAGCAGGGTTTGAACCCGGGACCCCATGCACCAGAGGTGAACGCTCTACCACTGAGCCACCGCGGCCCCAAAAAGTCCACACAGATGGCTAGTGCTGTCACTGTTACAACGAGGACGCTTCTGTTCAAATTTCGTGATCAGACAACTGAAAGATCATCTTCTAAGATGATATTTCAATCCCACCAGGCAAATGCTTGAGTGATACCTACATATTAGCCTTGGTCGGTTCATCTCCAAAAATGTTTTTCCATGATTCATATAAACTAGTCCCACTCGAACATTGCTTAGGATCTGCCACTAACACTATGTTAATAAATAAAAGTCTCCTCCCCTTGACGTCTCATCAATGATGGGCTGGAATGTTACCAATTAATTTGAAACCATTTAGTTATTTGTATTTGGTGTTTTGCATTCCCTGGCTGACTTTTAGACTAAAGAACACGATGAGAAATTAAACATGATAATTACATGAATAAAAAAAGAACAAAAACGTCCAACATACCCTCTACTCAACTCCCGTACCAAGTGGTCTAGTGGCTAGCGCTCATGCATTTGGTGCACGGTTTCCTGGATTCGGTTAGGGGTAGAACAGCATTCGAGAACGCATTAGGTAAAAATGCTTTAGGTGCTTTAGGTAAAAATGAGGACGGTATACGTACTCTTGCCTTGTTGCTTACATCAGAAGAAGCACGCTTCGCCACTGGTTGAAATTATTCAAATTATTAAATTCATGCGGGATACACGGTAGTTCTATTTCATTAAGTATTAATAATGTTACTGAGAAATGTTCAGTTCCACTATCTAATATTACAGACCAGGGTTGTCTGGTTTAACCCAGCTGGATATATATATATATATATATATATATATATATATATATATATATATATATATATATATATAGGGTGTTTAATAAGTAATGGTCATAAATTAAACCGTAGATAGTACACGCCAAAACTAACAAAAAAGTCTTAGTAAACATGTGTCCGCAAACGCTTCGTAACGGAGATAGAGGCTGTCGAAAGTGTGGGAAAATGAAGTTTAGAGACGAATATCTCAAAAAGTATGAACCGGACAGAGGGCGGTCCAATGAATGACTATCGAAGTCAGACCTGCGCTATGCAGAAATGCATGGCTGATAACTCTGCAGTACGCGCGCAAGGGATTCCCCAAATAAACGGAGGGATTCCCGGAAATTGTACAAGGAAAGGGGGCTCGAGATGAACATCGAGGGCGAGTTTATCCAACAGTAATTTATAAGTCGTCGTACCAGGTCGAAAGCTCGAAACGATACAAAATGGCGGACAATGTTTACGTGCCGTGTGTGGTTGCATAACCAGCCGGAAATGAGAGAGGCAATCGAAGTGTGGTGATGTACGTTGTAAATGGCTCCAGGAAGAATTCCGATAACTAATGCATATGTACAAATGTGGTAGCACTTAGGTAAATCAAACGATATGCAAGGCACTGATGAAGCATTATGTACTAATCAGTTAACGTAACGAATATCCGCAAACTGGACTGCAATGGGAAAAGCATGACAACATTCGAGTATGTGGGAGGCGAATCTGAAACATTCCGCATGTTGGACGCGTAAGTGTATTTACCACAAGCAAAACATAATTAGCATGTCGTGCTTGTCCGTATCAACAAACAGAAATCGTCATGTTGGTAGTGTGTACAGTATTAATCATAAGGTAAACAGTAAATACCCAGATGTGTAACCACGAAGAGATGCATGAGAAATTAACTTACCTCTATAATTAAAGTAAATGTTGGAAGTGTCGTCTATTCATGCGAATGCATGCTCGTACCCGTTTTCGCAAAGATCCACGTGCTCGTGATAATATGTCGGCATCCTGTTGAATATGTCCGCAACATTGTTCCACCCTTTCTCGAAAGTCTTCTGATGTTGCAACAGGGGTAGAATAAACTTAGATTTCACATGGTCCCAGAGAAAGAAATCTAAAGGAATTAGGTCCGGGGAATGCGGTGGCCAAGCAATAGGAACCCCACGTCCTATCCACTTTCGTCCGAATCGGGCATGTAAATGCTCTCTGACACGGTTAAAGAAATGTGGTGGCACTCCATCATGCATAAACCACAGTTGCTGACGCCTATCGAGAGGTATATCTTCGAGTAGAAGCGGCAAATCGTGTTGGAGAAATCGCAAATATGAGAACCCAGTTAACGCATTAGGAAGAAAGAATGGTCCTACGAGCTGATCATCTAAGAGTCCTACCCACACATTTAAGGAAAACCTACGCTGATGTCCTAACTCCACTATTGCAGTTATTCGCAGGGGCCCATAAATGAGAATTGAGAAAATTTACAATGCCATCCCGGGTGAATTGTGCTTCATCAGTAAATAGGACGTCATCAGTGGAATGAGAATTGCCAGTAATTTGTCTGTGAAGCCACTGACAAAACTGCATTCTCGCCGGAAAGTCTGTGGGGGTCAGAGGTTGGACACGTTGCAGATGGTATGGGTAAAACTGTTATTCATGGAGAATGTGCCATACGATCGCATTGGATACGCGTTCGGCAAGTCCCACACGGCTTGCGCTCGTTCCTGGTTTTTTTTGTCCACTGCCTGCAGCACGCGTTCTTCTAATTCAGGGGTACGTACTGTCCTTGGCCTTCCCGGCCTGGAACAATGTGTAAAAGCTCCCATGTTCTCGTAGCCGCTGATGTATTCTGATGAATGTTCTTCGGTCTGGTTGCTGTCTCGTAGGGAAAGTCTCGCAATATAACCTAGCGGCCTCTACCGCATTACCATTTGCTTTGCAGTACATACAGTGCATGTAAGAATACTCAATATTACTGTACATTGTATCAAAGGCAAGGCAAACAATAATTTAGCAACACACTAATAGCACTAATTAACACTGCACAATAGTATCCCCGTGGCTTTGCAACACTACTGAAACTATTGCACTCTTTCCCGAAATACGGTGAAGAAAGTACATCTACAACATTGTAAAGGCACTCGCATTTGACACCTCTTCAACACACAGAACTACTACATTCACTGTAGGCGAGAACGACAAGTGAAGACAACGAACCTCTACCCTCTGAACCATTCTCCCAAGCGACTACTCCGGTACGACAAAAGCATGTAGACCTGTAGCAGAACCCTTCAGGCAACATAATAAACAAACGTGGAAAGGCAAGCGTGTTTCCAATTCACGTCTGTAATCGAAACAATGTAGTGTTCTTCCATTCCATATTTCCTGGCTTACCAGCTGATTGACAAGAACTGCGTGCACAGTTTTTTTTAATTTTACGTATACGTACAGGGGATGAACCAAATAATGAGCAACCTACAGGTGCTCGATTGATTGAATTATTGTTGCTTTAAACGAGCTTAGGAGCTTCGAAGGACGGGACCTACGATCTTGACAATCTGGGATCAGAACCACTGCATTCAGTGGGCACTTCAGCGGATTTGAACTCGCAACATCATGCGCTCAAGGTGAGCCCAACGTCTTTTGCAACCCCGATTCAGTATTTCCAGCTGGCTTGCATGTTCTACCAGTGTTCCTTTCGACCATTCCATCCGTTTTAGCGCATCGTTTGTTCTACCTTGGTATTGTTACAATAAAGCACTACTCTGTACATGTGCATTCGTCTTAGGATTGTAGTTCACAACATGCACCACCACCTTTTTTCGATTGCCTCTTTCATTTCCTGCTAGTTATGCAACCACACACGGCACGTAAACATTGTCCGCCAGTTTGTATCTTTTCGAGCTTTCGACCTGGTACCACGACTTATGAATTTACTGGTGGATAGACTCGCCCTCGATTTTCATCTCGAGCTCCCTTTCCTTGAAAATTTTCCGGGAATCCCTCCGTTTCTTTGGGGAATCCCTTGCGCGCGCACTGCAGTTATCAACCATGCATTTCTGCATAGCGCAGCTCTGACTTCGATAGTCATTCGTTGGACCGCCCTCTTTCCGATTCATACTTTTTGAGATATTCGTCTCTAAACTTCATTTTTCCACACTTTCGACAGCCCCTATCTCCGTTACGAAGCGTTTGCAGACACATGTTTACTAACGAAAAAATGTTCGTAAAAGTGTTTATCACGTGTCACTCCGCATATTATTCATATTATAATCTAACCTATTTTCTCCACTCATTACTCGAAGAGATTATACTACAAATGCAACTTTTTTATAAGTACATGAATGTTTCTTTATGATTTTTTATAGTTTATTATTATTGTTATGCAATTCGAATCAAAGAAATATTCTAAATATTGTTTCGTTTCAGTAATGTTTACAATTGATAAAAAAAACACATTAAAATACCGTACTTTTGGGGGGGTGTTCATATAAACCCCAGGAGAGGCATTTACTGAGATCAGAAGTATCTTTGGTATCTATTTATGTATAAAAGAATCAGAGCCAAAGTGGACTCAAATAATTCGTATCTTTATTCACTTTTCATACTGATATACAAATTAAGTCGTTGTATTTCTTTAACTTGGACTAATAAAAGTCACAATGAACTAACTTGGAATTAATTAGTTCTTCGGTACTCTGCAGGATTTTGAAATTGTCGATATGTAATTCTCTATAATGGTTTTACTTGTGCAAATGTTCATCTTCTGGTCCTCAAAAGACAATTAGATAAATGTATTAGAAGTATGTAAAGATCAGTACAACGTATTTTATCAGGAGTCCTTCGTGAGTGAGTCGGCAAATGCACCGCATTTGTGGCCAATCCCTCCCGGTTTTGAGTTCAAATGGAGGACAATTTGCTTCGGATATAAGTCGAGAAACGGTTTGAACTCCGCTCTAAGCTTATGTGACCCCTTCCAGCATAACCCGGTAGTTGCAAAACAACACCAAGGTGAAGCAAACGTATTTCTGTCCATATGTAATATAAATACACAGAGCAAATTATTAAAAAATAAAAAGGTTTTTAGATTTTTTCAATAAAAACCATGGTTTTTGCCAACCCTCTTACAGACATACAGACAAGCATGTACTAAAATACAGCAAATCAATTAAGATACGTCCAGCGTTGGATATTATAATTAGCCCCTGGATTAAAACCCTGCCTCTCCTCCCCATATACTTTTAAGACAATGCTAATTAAGTCAGAACCCAGTCTGCGTCTTAATACCAGTAGTATTTAGTACATTCATTACCACTAAAAATCAAGGAATTTTGGACTAATCGTGAACGAGTTCTTTCAACTCCTAGCTACTTAAATGGCTTAGTATTCATTGTAATAATATCTTTTTTTGTTCGTGGCAGATCACACTTATGTTCATTCATTCATTCTTTTATTCATCCATATCGTACATTATTGGTCAGAGACCAGTACATAGGACTTGTCAAATAATAAGAAGACATTTCAATATAATTGATATTACATTATTTTGCAAAGTATCACCCAAGTATTCATTAATATGATAATACATTTTGTTACACAAAAAAATTAAATAGTTCATTTTTGAAATTCCGTATGTTTTTTTTATAACTTTGGAGCTTATTAAACAACTTAGCGGACATAGGAAGCGAACACTTCTTTTGGTATGCTGTGAATATGTTATTCTTTTGTCGTGTGTTGTATGAATGTATGATCTGTCAGGAAAGTAAATGTACACCTATTTTTCGAGTCTGGCATTCCTGCGCTCCATCCGTGGAGAGTATGAGAATTAAATCAATCAAATGTTTACTGAGGGGCAAAAAGAAAAGCTTAATCTGAATAAGACATTGCAGAGGGGCACAAGCTGGGAATAATAGCTCCTTTTTCAACTCTCTTTATTCACTATGATTTGTGTCCATGAGAGTATTTAACTGTTTTGGTTTTAATTACAGACAAATAGTTGCTTCATATTACATATATATTTTTTATTTCGTCACTTGACGCACTTGTTATAAAATTTCAAAGTTTATTCAGATTAAAGAAAAATTATCGAATCCAGTCACAGACATTGGGAACATATTTCCATAATACTATATGTCTCACTGGAGCTAGGTCTCTGGACCTATCTAGGTCCTGTATTCACATTCCTAAATTATTACCAAAATCAGTTCATCGATTTTTTTTGTATAGATCGTGTAGTCAAAATATTCTAGTCACTGAATAGTTAGGTTTCCGATCGTAGGGGAAGGATTTGTTTCATAGTTTTCTGATAGAAGATTCGTTGGTGGGGCGCACTGTTTCGTAGTTTACAGATTTCACTATGGATAAGGATTAGGGTTATTTTTACTTTTCTTACGACCTACTACTTGTTTTATTTACATGCAGTATTTAACATGATATTCAACTTTAATAGTCACAAACATCAATAACAACTCAACAAAGTGTAATTTATTACAATTTACGCGGTAATACTGTATATCACAAATAGTTGGTCAGTGTCGGGTGTCAAAAATCTATGGCAACCTAAAACAACCAGGGTAAATACCGAGCCCTTTACATACATACTCGCATATATATATATATTCATATTACTCAATATAATAAATTTCACTTTAATATCCATCGTAGTATTTCGTCGACATTTAAATTCTACATAACCTTTTTATATTCGACAAGTATTCATATTTTATTGGCTCAAAGACAAAACAAAAACCCTGACTAACAAAAATTATTTTTTTATAAGGTTGCGACATTGAACTTTATATATATAAACCCGATAATCAATAAAGATTCAATTTACTAAGATCCGCGTATAAAGGGATGGTTGATATTTAATAAGTTGACATAAGAGGTGGAAATACAACAAATAGAGCAGGCACGTAACCCTTTAAACTATGTAAGTACATATATAGATGTATATACAGAGAAAGAAAAAAAAATCAATGTTATTCGAAACTAGTGGGCCCAAACTACTAATACAAATACCATATAACCAATCAATAGAAAGAAAAACCAGAAATCAGTAATCAATGGATATAATTTGTACGATCAATGAATAACAAATAAGTTTCTGGAAATCTGAAATCATAGTGTACCTTCTCGTCAGTTTCTCCCGTGGTGGATTGAATATCGCGAAAATGGTCCTGAGTTGTGCTGCAATACCTCCACGAATTGCATCCCTCGATGTCTCAGTTAGTACATACGATCGAAATAAGTGATATGAATATTGTATGTTTTCATGAGTTTCAGAAACCGGGGGGGGGGAGGTTGAAAAATTAAAAAAAAACTAGAGAAGAAGTAGAAGAAGTATAGGTAAAGAGAGAGAAGACAGAACACTACAACTACGAAAGATAAGTGGTCGAATTTACGTATACAACATACTATAACCAAATATTCTCTTTTATGCCAAAAAGGGTTCGGCTTACCAAATAAATAGCCGAAAAAGATGTCTGCGAAGATGAGACAAGTCTGTGTCCCCGATGGGATTTTCGGAAAGACAAAGGCTTTAGGGAAATCCCACCACTCACCGTATCCGGTCAACAGCCTTGCAGATCCCGGAATCCTCCGGAAGGTTAGAGAAGGCGCTAATTTAGAATTTCAAAAGGAAAAAAAATCATCCGACCTCTAAGAAACTAGGAGAGTCCAGAAAAGTAATGAAACTAGAGTAAAATAATAGCTAAGATATCCCTAATTAGTGATTTGCCAAAATAAAAAAAAAAATAAATAAACTGAATTTTGGATCGGTGATTTCAATGACCAAACATCACCGATGGCTACCCTGCGCAGACATGCCAAAGTCTGGGATGTCGTTAATTTCCCTCATCTAATTAAACTAAGAAAAGAAATGAAAATACTTAAGGGGACTAGGGGTCGACATCCGGGTACGCTAATGACATAAATATTAATTTAGTAGCAGTTGATTTAATCGGATAGTCCGAACTGAGTTATATGAGCACTGCATAATAAATAAATAAGGTAAGCAACAAAAAAAAAATCTCGGAGAGGCAATGAATGTTAAAGGTACAAATGACCAAACCTATACTTTTCGATGATCACAGGATATAGCAGTTATCTTTTCTTAGTTATCATTTCTGTCAACCTTTAGAAGTAATTCCCACATGATGCTACCCTATCTATTGAAAGGCTTAAGATCCGGGGCTGTTATTATGAGGTACTTAAATGCGAAGTAACACACAATTCCCAACTACAATTTACTATCCAAGTAGCAAACTCGGTTGGATGAATGTACTGGTGTAGAAGTCAAAACGCGAGAGATTTTTTTAGTAAACATATTCATATTTTCACTATATAACATACACTAGGCCTATCCATTTAAATATAGGTGTCATACCATCTCATTCACTTCACATTATAATCGTATTATTATTATATCGTTACATTTAATTATTATTTACTCATTTCCACACGAAGAAATATTTTATAGACACCCTATTTCATACATTTTCACGCAGGCCATACACATATTTATAATACACACTAATAAATATATAATTATCACAATCTGTCGCGCTTAAACTACTACACGATAACATTCATCGAACCACGGACTCTTTGTTTCGAAGCACCCAAATTGTATTTGCTTCGCAGTTAAAAAAAATCATACGTGTATTTACTGAAAGTTAAATTGTCAACGATTAATTTATTTCTGATTTGCTGATAAAACTAAAGCAACAATGGAATTTTTCTACAGCCACGGGAAAAGAGAATTTAAAACTACATTTTGAAACAAATAGTAACAGCATATGGGCTTTACCTCTATTAAGAAAATAGGCATTCTTTATTTCAGTGGATATTTCGGGTTCTAAATGACATAGCAAGCTGTAATTTTCAAAATAGTAAGATCTCATGCTATTTCATATAAATGCATACTCATTCGAACCGAAAACCATGTCCACGGGATGTAATTTGAGAATAAATGGCCAAAATTAAACAACTTAGCTCACTAAGTCATGCGATGTCGTAATGTCAACAAACAATTGACTACCGAAAACGGGCACTATGGCGCTGTAATGGAGGCATAATTTACCGTGTACTGAAATATATACTTGTACTCATTAATCAGAAATCTAATATTTACTCTCGTTTAGTGTGCTTTGAGTTAGACAAATGGTATTAAACTACTGCATATTTATACACTGTCCATACGGTAAAATCACGCACTCATACAGAACTACGAACTACACACCACTATAAATACTACACATAAATACTATTAACTAAACAAACACCATTGAATTACATGCATATTGAAGAAAAGTACTCCTTTTTGGTATATAGAGTTGGCTCTATTAAACTTTAGGGGGCAAAATGAGAAGGGTAACCCTGGGTCCAACTGACCTAGCCAATTGTTTAAAACATGTTTACTAAAGATTGATGCCCTGGGGGCACCTTAACGAGGTTTATGGAGGGACCCTTCCCCTGAAAAGGGGAAAAGGCCCTAAAACAAACAATAACTAACCCATCCCCCGCTAGAAATGGTTCAATTTGGAAAGGGGAATAGGAGCCCTTTTTCGCTAGCTTAAGCTGCCATTATGATTATTAACATTACAACTATCAAACCTACTACGTACATGCACTTACTGTAAAATAAAAAAAAAATCACATCTACCTAATACACGAACAACATGCACTAAACAGGTCGTAATTTCCCTAATCCCTCACTGAATTTGAAAGAAAAAGAAAGTAAAGTCACTATTTCACTCTGTCTATTCTAGCTGGGCAGCAAACATGGCTTCCTAGTAAACAGAAATCCGGAATCAGATATTTTCCCCTGGTTTTACAGTTCTTTGAACAAAAATATGTGTTTCTGGCTCCTAAATGATCACACGACGTTTATCAATGAAATTAACTGGATATTACCTTAAGTTCGTTTGAATTTCAGTCCTAATGAAGTCAAAATATGGTGATCACTTCCACAGATAGTGCTTCGTGACGTGTCTTCGATTATTATGATAACATTGCGCCGAAAACGCCAGAGGTAGGAGAATTCCTCCAATCAGAACGAAAACTTTAGCGCGGAAATTACAAAACAAATAGAAATTTGGCAAATCCAGATGTAACCGGATCTGAAAGTGACTATGGACTAGTGAGAGGGGGTGAGGGAAAATTTAGGTACCTGGCCAAAATCTACATTGGTCTGAAATTAAGAAAATTTATATCCAATGACGGAACTATGTTTCGGTATGACGTCAGAATGGTAAACCTTGTAACTATTCGACTTGTATTTGCGAAAATGGGATTTACACTTAATCAAAATATAAATAAATATATTATTCAGTGGGAATATGGTTACTAATGAAACCTTTCGATTCATTATATTTAATTCGAAGTAAAGAGAGTAAATAAATTGTGTAACTAAACCGAAATTGAATAAAAAAATTACTAGGTACAGGGTGCGTAAAAAAAGTTGCCATTACTTTCAACTGTAATGGTACATTACATAGTAGAATATGCACAACACGCGTAAAAATAACAGCTTAGATTATGTCATCTCTACTTTTCGGACAGAATGTGTTATCTCATATTAAAAGTTGATTCTTTCAAAGCACGAGTCTCTAGAAGTGACCTTGCGCACTCCATATCATACTGCTATCCAGAACAGCCAGCAATCCAACTCAAGGAAAAAACCTTCTACCAGACTGTAGGAAGGCAACTTGGGGTGAAATTTGTAAAGTACTATAGATGATACCGTGGATACTTTTCCTAGAAGGAACAATAGATGAGGCACTGGATTCCTACGACGATGTTTTTCATGCAAGAGTAAGACTTTGTACTCTTGAAAAGAGTAAAAACATTTAAATTTCTACGGTGCGGCAAAGAGACTCGCCAGACATTCTGAAAAAAGAAAAAGGTTAGGGAACTGTGGCGTGCATTTCCAAGAGAATATCTATCTATCTATACAATTTTCTGATATAGGACTTTACACAAAAAGGCTATCTAGAATACGTTTCAAAAAGTTCAGACACCAGCACCAACAACCTTAAACAACTCTGAGTCTCTCATCAGCTCTAGGTCGAAAACGTTTAGCATATCTCTTGTGATTTACAATGATGTATCAAGTGCACAAGATTAGGAAAAAACAGAAAATTTTAGTGAATATTGTTGTGACAAATTCTTAAATGCATAATCAACGTATTTCCCTGGACAATCCGTTTGCTCACCAATGTTATCTCATTTATTTGCCACTCTTCCAGAGGATAAGTTAGTCTTATTTTCTCTCCGGCCTCACAGAACCTCTCGCACGGACAGTATATGATCTACCTTTCTGCGTTCGACAGCATCTATTATTTCTTTTCAACTTTCGTTAGTTTTAACAGATATTTCAGAGAAAGCTGTTTTTCCTCTTCTTGGGAAACACCCATTTATAAATCTGAATTGGAAGATCATGTGTTTTTCTAAAGCAATATATCGCTATAAAGCAGCACATCGATTGTCTGCAAGAAAATTGTCAAAGACAGACTTTTCAAATTCACTTATCTCTGTATTAACAAAGCTCAACATGGTTTCATATCTAATAGCTTTAACCTCAGTAATCTCATTAACATGCTTAGTCACGCTGTATATAGTGTTTCCAACAATGCTCAACTTGCCGCCATCTATTTCGATTTATCTCGTTCCTTTGATTTCATTAAATATTCTTATCAAACTTACAAAATTTCCTATAGATTCTGTTCATGGACCACTCTTATCTTTGTTGAATAGCTACTTACAAAGTCGCACCCAGAGATTCGTCTTGGTGGGAAGGATTTGTAATCCTCTACTCGTAACATTGGAGTATCACAGGGAAGCGTACTTGGAATACTTTTATTCATGTTCTATATGAATGATTCGACTAGTTGCTTTAACTTAAATTTTAACAGAATCCTTATGTGTAGAATACTACGAAATCTTCAGAGAAGTGTTCAGAATAGAAGTTTCCGAGCTGCCTCATAGTGACATCGATAATATTTCCTTTTCATGTAAAGCACGGCTCCTAAAAGTTCTCCGGATAAGAGTAAATCTGTAACATTTTCCGTAAGCAAAAATAATTACGTACTTCATACCACAGAAACGGCTTGCCTATTAGGAGAATCAATACTCATAACGATCTCGGAGTTAACTTTGACACAAAAGTAACTTTCACAGAACATACAAGCACTTTCGCTAAACATTTAATGCGTCTTCTTCGACTTGTGATCAGATTAACATAAATACGAGACATCTCATAATTAGCAACTTCCTACAAGATATTCATTTTACCTAAATTGAAATATTTTTTATCTATCTGGAAAATGGCATCTCCTAGAATGCTATCCAGGGTTAACACAGTTCCAAATTTATTACTTGCAATAGTACTTGCCATTTGCAAGCTCCTAGCTGCAAACTCTATGAAAGTCAGCGTTGCCAGCTGACCCTGTTTTAACTTTACGGTTTACGCTCAAATTATGGTTTCAGAAAAATCGTATTGACATTGAAAATTATAGTTTTTTTTGTTAGAATTTTGTTTATGTTATACAATGGAGGGTTCTTTTTGTATTAATTGTGAAAAACTGCAAACAGAACTGAATGCAAAATTAGAAGAAATTCTATCGAAACAGTTAATAATAGACATATTATCTAAAGACATTCTGCAAAATAATGGACAAATCTCTCAAAACGAAAATACAAGTGCATCCTGGAGTGAAATTATAAAACGCAATATTAATGTACACCCCAATTCGCAAGGAAGCAACACCCTTCAACAGGTGAAAAGGAACAATGTCCCTCATTCAGTGCATAATAGTGTCAACCAACCAATAGCTAAAAACTCAGCAAAACTTGTTGGAAATGTTCGGCAGCAGAAAAACAATGTAAATGTAAAATCCCACAGTAAATACGAAACGCAGTTATTGGAGTACAAATAAAAGTAAACCGCGATATAATCTGAAGTCATAAATTTGTATGCGTAATGTAAATAGCACACAATATCAACAGGTAGGTTCACCAGAAGGCATTAGAATTCAGAATAGATTTGTATTGCTTGAAGATGAAATGGCCAAAAAACATTTTAAAAGCAGTACGTCGCAGGACAGGGAAAGTATTCCGAAATTCTCTCAAGATGGTGAAACCCATAACAAGCTGAAAACAAAATTAGACGTGACTCGACAAAACAACAGAAGAAAGAGGAATGCTGAAGGGAGTAATAGACAGGAAAGTTACCTGAAGAAACTAGTTATATTATCAGATAGCCAAGATCGTGGGTAAGGTACACTTATGATCAACAAACTAAATAAGATAAGAACAGTTAACTTTGTTAAGCCAGGAGCTCGATCTGAGCAAGTGTTAAAGGACTGCGTACAAGAAACAGAAAAACTCACAAAAGAGGATTATGTGTTAATAATCACTGGAACTAATGATGTATCTAAAAACGAAGCAAATAGTGTAATAGCTGCTTATAAAAGTGTGTTAGGTGAATTAATTAATACCAATGTTCTGGTTTGTACAGTCCCTCACCGGTACGACTTAATTGATAAATCTTGTGTCAATTTAGAAGTGAGGAAAACCAATCAGGAAATTATGTAACAAGTATACTAATGTACATATTGTCGATCTTGAGTCTCTCGACCGAACGCACCATACTCAGCATGGTCTACATTTAAACCACAGAGGTAAGATTTTCATTGTAGACAAGGTAAATCAATTAATAAGTAATAAGTCCAGTGCAAAATCATATAGTATAGTACAGTACGGAAATGGGCAAACAAAATCTTTAGCCTGCAAACAGGTTACTAATAATACAAATGTAACGTCTAAGTGCACAGTTGTAAAAGATGACTCTAGAGCTTTGAACACATTTCAGTTCTCCAACGTAAGTTTTAGTTTAGCTATGGGGAATGGATTGCTTGAAATGCACAGTGAGGATAGCCAAATGTTATTAGTAGCAAAAAAGATGCTACACAATTTGGGGCGTACATCAGTAACACAAGTAAATCTTAATAGTGGGAAGACAGTAACCAACCAAGCATGTAACTTTAAAAAAAGGAGTACAGATACATCTGCATCGCAATCCATGGCTGCTTTCTTTAATGGTAACGCAGAAGGCAATGAAAACCTTTCGGAAAACAACAAAAGAAACGCAGAGGTTCTTCCCCCAATTTCTCAATGCATGACACCACAAAAGAAACATACACATTCAACGGTAGGCGCCCCGAGTAGTAGTATGCGTGTGACCAATCGACAAAGGCGATTACCCGAAAAACTCAGGAATAATGATTTTTTATGCGACGAGACTATAATATCACTTCTAAAGTAGTTAATGGTGAACATGCATCTAAGTTAGATGAAAATCTAATTATCAAAGAGATTACAAATGATCCACTCATCGACATAGATACCTGTTCTAGGTCAGTATGTTATCAATCAAACCAATGTAATACAGTTGAACTAAAGGTACTGCATCAGAATATACAATCCATGAGAAATAAAATAGATTAACTAGACATACTAATTAGAAACGACAGTGAGCTGATGAACCCAGATGTAATTTGTATTACCGAACACTGGTTGAGGGAAGGTGAAATAGAGTATACAGTCCTACCAAATTATATATGTGTTGGTGGATTTTGCCGGACGTTCAGTAGATGCGGTGGTGCTTTAATGTTTGTGAGAAAAATATTAAAGTATAAAGTAAAAACCAACAGCATGTATCTAAATGAGGAACAGACATTTGAGCATGCGGTAATAGAAATCGAAAAATCAGGATATAGGTACATATAATAGTCATGTATAGAACACCTGACAGCTCCTTTCCCCGTTTTATTGAAAAATTAGAACAACTGCTAACTCTAGTTAAGAAAGAAAGTAAACCAATCGTATTATGTGGCGACCTAAACATTGATTTCCTGACACCATCAAACCACCTAACATTATTATCAAACACTTTGCAATTCTTCGGCCTACAACACACTATAAACAATCCAACCCGCATTACAGAAAACTCAGAATCTTGTATAGATCAAATTATAATAGATAATGAAACTACATCCTATAAAGTATATAATCTTAACACATCACTCTCCGACCATAATGCAGTTCAAATAAACATAACACTTCAACTTCAAGATCGGAAAATTGATAGGAAAGAATGTAAGTGGGCAAGAAACTTTCATGAAACGAACGTTAAGTACTTTCAATATCTTCTTAGCAAGGAAGACTGGACGGACACATTACTAGAAAATGACGTAAACAATAAATACAGACAGTTCATTAATACCGTTAGGCACTATTTCGAAATACCCTTTCCACTTAAGAAGATAAAGGTATATTATCAAAAAACTAGATGCAACTGGATAACACGAGGCATAATTAATTCCTGCATGAGAAAGAAACAACTACACCAATTGTGAAAAGGACGAATAATAGGAAACTAAATGATTATTTTAATAAATATAGAAGTATTCTTAAAGGAGTAATAAAAGAAGGAAAGAAAATGCATACGTCAAATAGGATATCTAAATCTGATAACAAGAACAAAACACTATGGCAAGTAGTAAACGAACAATCAACCGCATCAAAACCGCAAAAAATAGGAATTAAAAAAAATAATACACCATGGTCAAGAAATAACCAATAAACACCATATTGCAAACCTACTTAATGATTTTTTTTGCCAACGTTGCGGAAACATACTCAAATTCTGAGTCTGAAAAGACAAACAACACAAAATTATCTAGTAATTCTGTATCTATATACTTAATACCTACCACAGAGTTAGAAATAAGATCGATTATTAAAAAAATGAAGACGAAAAGATCTTCTGGGCCCGATGACATTCCTTATTATTTGCTTAAAATGTGTGCCGAATATTTTCTTATACCGTTGACTGATATATGCAATTCCTCCCTTGAAACGGGAACATTTCCAGAAGATCTTAAACTTGCAAAAATAAGATCTATACACAAAAAAGGATCAACTACTGATCCAGGAAATTATCGTCCTATCTCTATTCTATCTGTTTTCTCCAAAATTTTAGAAAAAGTTATGTATAACAGGTTGGTGCCGTTTTTGGAAAAGAATAATATTTTCACGAAGAGCCAATTCGGGTTTAGGAAGTGCAAATCAATTAACAATGCTGTAGTTGCTTTTCTAAGTGACATATATAAAGCGAGAGAGAGAAGAAATAATATATACGGAATTTTTCTGGATCTCACAAAAGCCTTTGACCTTGTTAATCACAAAATTTTATTGAATAAATTGCGTAGTTATGGCGTTAGAGGTCATGCTAATTTATGGTTCCAATCCTATTTGACTAACCGCATGCAATATGTAGAAATAGGCCCAACCAAGTCAGAGGTAAGACACATTAGGCACGGAGTTCCACAAGGATCAATATTAGGTCCTATACTTTTCCTTATATACATTAACGATTTTCCCGATTATATAGTTCCAAACAAAAGCGTACTTTTTGCGGATGATACAAACATTTTAGTTGAAATTCCAAATAACATTTGCTCCGAGGAATTCATATTTAAGAACACGACAGATAAAATTGCAGAATGGATAAAAGCAAATCAACTTAACTTAAATACAGCGAAAACAACTATAATGAGTTTCAACGAAGAAAAACTGCTCTCTAAATATACATCAAATACGTATAGACGGGGAACTCATGCAGATATCTGACACTTGTAAATTTTTGGGGTTAAAATTAGACTCTAAGTTAACATGGGATGATCACGTGAATGATTTGTTGAGAAAACTAAGCGCGAAAATATATCTTATACGTAAAGTTAGTAAGATTCTAACTACAGAAACATTGAAAACAATTTATTTCGGATGGATCCAGTCAATTCTATCGTATGGAATCATTTTCTGGGGTAATACCTGTTATGCGAAGAAAGTATTTACAATGCAGAAGAAAATGTTACGAATAATGTTATCAGTTCCGTTTCATACACCAAGTAGACCACTGTTTCAGAAACTTAAAATATTACCATTGCCGTGTATATACATTCTCGAAACAACATCATTCATACATATGAATAAAAGAAACTTTCAACTCAATTCGGACCTACACCAATAGAACACAAGAACAACCAATCATATTCATATACAAAATTTCCGTCTAACAAGAACTCAAAATTCGTTACACCACATAGGAATAAAACTTTATAATAAATTACCAGATCGTATCAAACGAATGCCAAGCTTGCAGTTTAAAAGACACCTCAAGTTACTGTTACTTAAATATCTTTTCTATGGTTTAGATGAATATCTTCAGTGTGATCTATCTTTGTAATATAAATATTACGATTTATTTGAATTTTGAAATATATAAAATAAGGTACAATTTATATTTTCTCTAAAAATACACTTTTAGTTTTATTGTTAAGTATATATTTTGTATTATTATTATTATATATATTGTATTATTATATATTATTTTTTAAATAACTATTATTAATTGTAGCGTTTCTCTTGAAATTATTATTATTAATTGTAATAGTAACTGTATCTATTGACGAAGCCATGAACGCTAAGTTCTTACGGCGGAAAATGAAATAAATAAATAAATACTTTTTAGAGTGCCTCGCACACGCGCAGAAAAAAAACGAACTATTATGTGCACTAAATATTCAACTTTCTAACACTTGCATAAAATCAATAACCTCAAATATTTGTATAACTCACAGATGGTCCACTCTGGTCTTAAACGCTACTCTCAGAATTTTGTTAACGAATTTCCTTCAGACAAGCACGTAATACATATATTTTTTTTAAAAAAAAAGTACATCTTAGACACTTAATAGCTCAACATTCTCTGTTCTATATGGTTTCTAGCTATACAACTCAATGTCACATACACCTAGACTTACTTAATACTGAAGCACCATATGCGTCTGCACTGCGACGTCATTTTAGTTGATAGACTTTAGTCAGCGTCTTTCAACATTTCGTCATCAATTACATGTTACTTCATTATTATTATTATCGCCATTGTGATTATTATTATTACTTACCTTATGCATTATATTACCTTCTCTTAGATTTGTGAACTTCTACAAAATATCATGCAACATTCTTGGCACGTAGAAAATTTGTCATCTTTATGTTAACATTTCACTTGAGGAACGTTATATTCAATCCATTTTGTCGCAAACTTTTGACATATAAGATGTTTCGCACTTGTATATGTTACAACGGTTGTAACCTGACTACATCCTTCCATATAGTTTTTCAGTAAATTGCTTCATATATCTTACAAGGTTTCTTCACTAACAAAACTTGGACTACATGTAAACGCATTTCACACTTTTGCACACCCATTTTTTTTTACGTGTATACAATGTCACCGAAAATAAATTTCGACTGCAATATTTTTCATATTCTTGACACGTGCAGTTTCTCTCCATCTGTATTGTGGACGCGGTGGGTGTGGTAGAGCGTTTACCTTTGGTGCTTGGTATACCTGGTTCGATCCCAGTTCGCGCCGTTGGACTTTGTGGCGGACAAAAACCGTGCTCGTGTTTTTCTCGGTTCCACCTACTTTCTTCATTCCACAATTTCTTCATTTAACATCATCGCCGTCTCTTTAGCCTAACCGGCATAATGGAGGTACGGAAAACTCAGATATTTCATTTAATTTTCTCCATCTGTAGTACTATATCTGTAATCTAATGTGAAATTCAATTAAATCTGTCCTACACATTTAAAATGTTTTTGTTCCTACATTTGTATATATTACCTGACCAGTAAATAGTGTGGTTTTTAAGGGAGGACACTGCTGTTGTATTTACATCAGTTTCTTGGTAAGCGCGGTAGGAGAGGAGAGCGGAGAGCAACAATTTGCAGTGTATCCAACGATTTTTAAAAGTTGCAGTGTATATGTTATAAGTAGCGTTTAGGAGTGCGGCGATGAAAGATTATCAATTTCTTTCTGACCGGACTTTTGCAGCACATTCGAAAACGATCTCATTCCAAAATAATTTTGTTACTCAAGACATTGCTTAGACAATCGAAAGGAGATCACATGATCCAACTTGGTCGCAATTTCGAAGACATCTTATCTGAAAACCACACAATAGAACTTTCTTTAAGCAATGAAGGACCAGTTGCCATAGTACAACTTTGATTCACAGATATTAAGTTCGAGATTTTGTTAATAGGAGAAGAAGGAATTCTTTACACTCGAATATTACGAAGTTCTTAGTGTTTCTTTGTACAACGCTAAGGTTAGTTTATTCGCAAGTTTTGCCAAATTAATATGGAGGGTGTAAGTTATTTTCTTAGAGGTCCCTCAAAATGTTCTGGAAATAACGTACATAACTTTTGAAACTGTTTGTCGTAACTTGAACATAGGTCTATGCGTGAAGTGGTTTATTATGAATAGGACAAAAAGAAGTGTACAAAGCACTTGAATAGATTAATTACAAGTAATCCTGTTAGGAACACTGTTATTTGTATTTTTGTTCGAAAACCGGCCGCCCGCACTCGTTCGCTGGTGAGGTAATAGCAATACAGTTTTTCGCTGTGTGTTTTAACGCGGTGGTTTGCAAAATGTGAGCTTCATAAGAATATTATTTGCACGTGTGTGATTTTTAAATATATGTTAAATGTGCTGAGAAACTTGAACTTTGAAAAAGTACTTTTCCACACTCCTCTCATTAATGAAATTTTATACTTCTATATATTGAAATTTATCTTGCTAAGCTTCAACGCGAGCTAAATCCTTTCAGCAGTAATTCTACATCAAAACTTTGCTCCTGTGTAGTAGTGTAGCTTCCCAAACTTGAATGGAAACTAAAACCTTTTCCACACTACTTGCATGTATTTGGATTTTCACCTGCGTGTTAACATTCAATTTGCCAAGTTTGAGTAAATGTCAGTCTACATTCTTGTCATGTTCCAGGATTTTCACCTATATGTTTTCAAATGTTTGCAATACATTTTGCAATACATTTTGCATTTACATTTTTTACATGCTTTGTTCAAAAAACTAATTTAAAATAAAGAATTTTTATTCCACTTCGTTAGCAAATGTTATTACTGTCAACGGGATTAACTTCTATTTCATTATCTGCAGTTGAAACACCAGCATTTGCATGAAAATAATTTTTAAAAAACTGACGAAAATAAATACAGAAGAGTAATACTTTTGCGTTATCCATGTCTAATCCGGTAAAATTACAATTCACTATTAATAATAACAATTATTATTATATTTATTATTATTATAAATGAGGAAAATAAATATCAATGTGCGAATTGAGATTGTTCTTGACTTACTTTGGGCTTAGTGTTACTGAATCTACCACCGATTAGTTCAGTTAACTCCAAGACAATGGATTGAATACTGAAAGCTGGCCTTTTCGATTATTTTCATATCTCCCTAGATTCCAAACCCTAAATGGTCTCTCACCTTGATAGTACTCTTCTCCTGATTTGTAAGTTACTTGTGTACTTTAACTCATTGATTGAAACCAGACTACGAACCGAGTTCCATGTTTGACACGTGATTGATTTGTGCTATATATATATATATATATATATATATATATATATATATATATATATATATACATATAAGTGCGAGTGTGTGTAAATTTTGAACTAACCTTACTTCTTTGATGTTTCCTTCTCTCCAGTTAAGTTTACAACCAAGCATTTATATAAAGGCTACGATTTCTTCCAAACTATGATGTTTTCGATACAACTGCTTTAAAATTTTAAAACTCTACTCTGTGAATTTCTGTATCAGAGGAATCAACTCGCAAGCATTCATTTTTTTACAGATTTACTGTAAAATTCACAAATTGTAAACAATATATAACGAATTCAGGCAAGCTTTTACTTTGACTCGCACAGTGCAACCGATTTTTCTGACCAGGTTCCCGGAGCAGTTTAGGAATTACATTCCAGTCGCTCCACTTGATCGTGACGTAACGCCGAGTGGTATTATCATGGTGATAAACGTGCAAAGAAATTACACTTGCGTAGCTTTTAACTCCCTTCAAACGCTCAGCTGATTCGTACAGTAAGTATGTAACTTTTTCGTTAACCGTTTAGGTACCATTGTTCCCTTTTAGAAACAGGAAATTTTCAGTGCTCTAGTGTTGTGTATCTTCTATATTTCTGCCCGACATTAAGTGGTATAAATGAATGAATTGTTAATTGTTTTATTTCCCTTAATTGCACAACAATGTATATTAAATAATTTTTTTCGATTTTTTACAATTGAAGTTTTCATGCTTTTTACAAGAGGTTGCAATACTGCGTGGTTACGACGTAATATAGAAGTTGGCAAGACTGTTTGTGGACAGTTGAGAGTTCAATGTATGTGTTCTTTTGTATTTTCTTAATGCGCAAGTGAAATAGTTTAATGTTCCCATTTGGGAACATATGTACGTAGCGATTTAGTTTGAACATTTTGTGCCTAAAATCGCGAAATGGCAAGGAAATTTCTTACGCTAGATGAAATAGTAGACACGTTGGAGACTTTGTGTGTTTCTGAAAATGAGGATGAAACAGATGACATCAGACGAGGAGCACATAAATGAAGACGAATTAGTTCCTGTTATGCCTAAGGACGTATGTGTTGAGTTGATAGTGGCAGTGAATAATGACATCTATGACGCAAATGAGCTCGAAAATACACCATAAACTTCATCATCTAAAAAGAAAAGGGAACAGTGTGTGCCTAAGTGGAAAAATCTTGCGAAAACTAGCCTCAATCCCATTTCCTGTTCACTAGGAAAATTTTGGTTTTTCACCCTCATCTTGACGGCATTTCTCCGATAGATATTTTCTTCAAGATTTTGCTTCCATCATACATTGAGCACCTTGTTCAAATGTCTAATTTTTACGCACAGCAGAAGTGAGCTCTACACATAAAAATATCGTATGAACAGTTACAACAATTTTTTGGTTTATTACTTCTGAATGGGTATCATATTCTCCCTCTGAGAAGTCCTACTGGAGTACAGCAGACGACCTGTGTAAACAGATTGAGTCATCCGTAATGCTGAGAGCCCGTTTCGAACAAAGAAATATTTCCATATTGTTGACAATTCTAATTTACCAAGAGGTGACAAATTTGGGAAAATAAGACGTATACACGATGAACTACAGAACTTGCAGAAGTTTGGTATCTTACACCAATCTCTGAGCATTGATGAAAGCACGGTTCGTGCTATGGGCGTCACACCTGCAAAATATTTATTAGAGGAAAACCAATCCGTTTTGGTTACAAAATATGTTTTTATGTTGTTCTGACGGTTATCCATATGCAATGGCCCTCTATGGTGCAAAAGGCAATTGTACTGGTAACCTTAGGGAGAATATCCCATTAGGAACAAATTATTCGTAGTCTCAAATCAATCATAGAAAATAATGACCAGCACGAAGTCTTTTTCTATAATTTCTTTACCTCTTATGATGTTCTTTTAGAGTTAGGAGGAAACGGCAATCGAGCAATAATTAATTACGAATATTAGGGGCTGCAGCCGCATGAACGGTTAACGGATATTAAATACCTAGGTACTTCTCCAATACATGTAAAAATTCAGATTTTTAAAAGGTGGGTTTTTTGAGAAAATGGCGTTCAGAAATTGTGTCTTAATGAAATTTTCAGCTTTTCATCATGCTATAACGTGGGGTGTAAAAGTCCGAAACGCAAGTCTTTTACATTTTCAAGAGACATTATGGAGTACATTTCGACGCTAGAAGCAGATAGAATATATTGCTCGTGAGGACAGAAAAAAATGTTTAAAGTTAGCAAAAAATTCACCAAAGTTGACAACATTGCTAGTGAATTGCGTGATTCCTATTGGACAAATAGACGAATTTTGCCCTCCACCGAAACATACAACCTTACACTCTTCCTCCTATTGCAATTATGCTATTAAGTACACTCGTATCCGTACAACGAAACTTTTAATTTACCATGTTTTATTTTCTTTAGTTTTTTGAGCAATCCAAGAGAAAGGCAGCCATTTTGGAAAGCTGTATATCGAAAAAAAAAAAAAAATCACCAAAAAGAAAAAATATGGGTTTAATAATTTTATATATAGTTTCTCATTTTAAAATATAAACTAGATCTGAGACAGTCGTGTGGATCATCCTGGACTAATTGAAATGGAATCACTCATTAGTGTGTGCTAACATATGAATTGCCAAAATTGAACTAAAACTAATTCTCTTTTCACACACTGAGCTCTTTCTTTCTCCTTTCTTAATTAACGCCTTCTGCCGAATGTTATCTTTGGACAAATCCTTTCGCACACTTTTGGCATGGGAGCTTATTCATGGCTTATCGGTTACCGTACGCACCATTGGTGTGGGAATCCCGGGTTGGAAATTCGGCGGCAGCTCGTGGTTTGGATACCACGCTAATAATGTTCACATAGGCTAGCTGCTGCTCCGGACCTTACACTCAAAATCAATTCCAAACTCTTGGCATGTATGAGAGGTTTCACCTATATGTATCAATGTATATATAAACAAATTCAGTTTAACCAAATCACTAATCACAGTCTTGACGTGTATGGTTTCTTCTCTGTGTATCAACATATGTTTAATCAACTCTGAACGTCGACAAAATCTCCAACACCGCTGGTATAAGTAATGATTTTCACAAGCGTGTATGAACGTATGTTTAACCAACTTTGATCGCTCACTTAATTTCTTTCTACTCTTCGCACTTGTGAGAAGGTTGACCAAAATCTTACCACTCTTGGCATGTGTGAGGTTTTTCACCTGCATGTATTGAGATGTGTGCAACTAAATGTAAGCGGTGACTAAACTTGGTTCCACACACTGAAAATGTGTCAGGTTTCTACCTGTATGTATTAACAAGTGTTCAGCTAAATTTGAACGGTCATTAACTTTGTTTCCACACTCTTGGCATGTGTGAGGTTTTTTATTTGTATGTACTAACGTGTGTTTAGCTTAACTTGAACGCTGTCTGATTTTCTTTCCACACTCTTGACACTTTTAGGTTTTGCACCTGTATGTTTCGACATGTGTCTAACTAAATTTGAACGGTCATTAAATTTGTGACCACACTCTTGGCATGTGTAAGATTTTCGATCTGCATGTATTAACATGTGTCTAGCTAAATATGAACGTTGACCAAAATTCTTACCACACTCTTGGCATGTGTGAGATTTTTCACCTGTATGTTTTGACATGTGTGCAGCTAAAAGTGAAGGCCGACTAAACATCTTTCCACACTCTTGGCATTTGTGAGGTGTTGCACCTGTATGTTTCGACATGTGTCTAGCTAAATTTGAAGGGTCATTAAATTTCTGACGACACTCTTGGCATGTGTAAGATTTTCGATCTGCATGTATTAACATGTGTCTAGCTAAATATGAACGTTGACCAAAATTCTTACCACACTCTTGGCATGTGTGAGATTTTTCACCTGTATGTATTAACATGTGTGCAGCTAAATTTGAACGCCGATTGAATTTGTTTCCACACACTGTGCACATATGAGGTTTTGCACCTGTATGTATTAATAAGTGTCTAGCAAAATTTGAACGCCGACTAAATTTCTTACCACACTGTTCGCATGTTAGATTCTTTAAATCTGTAGGTATGACCATACGTGGAACCGAATTTGAAGAGTCAATTAACCCCTTTAAACACTCTTGGTTCATGTGAGCCTCTTCACCGGTATGTACTAACATGTCTTTTGTCAAAATTGAATTTCGACAAAATACTTTTTCACATTTCAGGTAAGGAAAATATTTAACACTGTGATGTCTTAACGTATGTCTTCCTGTATATGGTCCACCATTTTCAGGGTTAAACTCTTTGCAAGCATGAGAGTTTTCATCTGTATGTGAATTTATTACCTTTTCTGTTCTGAAGATATTCGGTTTTGTGGAGAGTGTATGTGTATGGACCCTGTAACAAATTAAGTAAACGAGGAAGTGGAAATCTAAGTACACTATATGGAACAACAAACACCAAAGAAATGCTGAAGTTCCTATCTAAAATAGAGCAACAAAAGTTTTGCATTTTAACGTGAGGCGTTTCAACATAATCATAAGTTTTACAACGGCGAAACTGCTAAAACTCGTAACTCATCTAAAACCAAACTTTCAGGAGAGCAATAAATCTGATCTGCTTTTACATTATCTTATATGCGATACCAGCTTTTAAAACTTAGTTTTTCATGTTTTATTTTTTTATTTTATTTTATTTTTTAAATTTTTTTTTTTGGTCTTCGTTTACGAGCTTTCGCACACACGTAGATTCAGATGTGGGAAACTGAATGCAATCAAAATATAAAATTCCATAAAAAGTGGAGATATGAGGTTTTGCACTTTCGCCTGATAAACTGACGTATAAGACTATTGTACTATTACATAAAATCTTGTAGTTATCAGGAGAAGAGAACTATTAAGAGTTTTCAGTATCATTTCTACTCTCCACAGAAAAGGACGTCCTTTCCTTTACTATCTAAAATCTATCTACATTTATCTATCTGTTATCGGATTTAACTCAAATAAGTAAACGAGTAAGTAAATAAGTAAACATACGTTACACTATGGAACGCACATCTGCATATTACATGTGACAGTATCATTTCTACCCTCCAAAGAATAGGATGTACTTTCCTTTACTATCTCAAATCGTATCTACATTTATCTGTCAGTTGTCGGATTTAGTTAAAATACATACATACATACGTTACACAATGGAACGAACATTTGATTATTACAGGTGAAAATGGTGGTACGCTCTCACTGACAGTGCTTGTGTACTATATCATAAATTTTTGTGGTATAACATTTAGTAATTGCCACAGATTTTTGCAATTACAACTAACAAAATCTGTTCGTATTATGACAAAGAAAGAAAAAAGACTATAACCATGTTTAAAATTTTGCACAAAATACGTCATTTTGTAGCGTGCCCGTTAAAAGTAACAGGAATATATATATATATATATATATATATATATATATATATATATATATATATATATATATATATATAATTCTAATATGGAATTATGTAATAATAACATTCATGTATTTAATGCTAGATGTATTAAAGAAGGAGACAAAAACTTGAATGTAAAATACGTCACTTTTAAAAATAGGAGAAAAAGAAAGAATGAAATATCTTCTGTAAGATTTCATTTCAATTCATACTAAAGAGCCTCAAGGTTTTGGCTTATGCGCTGGTAGCGTTTGCGCATTGTCAGAGCCTTACGACCGCAAGCAGCTTGCCTTGAGAAGCTGACTTGCGTAGAAATCTTACATCAGACATCTGGATTGTGAAGCGATTCGAATGGCATACGAATTGAAATTGACGTGTTGGCTTCGCTTTTATTTTCGTATTTTTGAAGTCGGTGTTGTAAAAGAGTATCTGATTACTGCAGTGAAATAAGAATAATCCTTATAGGTGAGGATTATGATAAATCTAATATTAAATTTAGTGCGGTATTACGTGTGTCTGCTTGTTCTTCAAAAGCAAGTGAATTTAGTGTTGCTTAAAAAGTTGGTGAAAGCACTGGAAGGGAGGCTTCGCTTAGCTCTCTCTGTTTCTGATAACAATTTAAAGAAAGAAAAGTGCATTGGTAAAACTCAGAATCTCAGATTATAGTTGTTTCTGAATTATTCCTCATTTTTGTGAATGTGGGAAATTGTAGGTGCACGTCCCATTTTCTCATTCAGTTTCTGTTTCAAATTGGGACAGTTTAAACTCAAATTCTCAGCATAACCTCACTATATATTGGATTATTCTTGTTTTATTATTAAGTCCAAGGCAGTTCAAAGCTGGAGAATTCCAAAAGTTAAAGGTAACAAGGTGGAAATTCAAGGGTGAGTTACTTTTTCAATTTTCTAGTAGTTTGTTTCGTCTGCGTCCATTATATGTTAATGTGGGTCGTCTTTTTGGCTCTCATTTGGTTCGAATTTCCGAGAGTTATACAAAAAGATTTAACGCGAGTAAACTCGGTAAATCCAGGGAAGAAAAGGTGGAGGGCTTATACCCAAAACCTTGGAAGTGTGGATATTATCTTGTGTTCTTTTTCAGGTTTGAAGTTCCTGATTTTGATTAATAGATTAAAGATTGAAATTCCTATTAATTCTAATTTTGATGCGTATATACTGAACATGAGAATTATTTTTTTTCTAAAAAGTAAAAATTGTTTAATATGTTTGAGTTGTTTAAGATTAATGATTTGCCGGTTTGAGACTAATAATTTTCTTAATTTACAACCTTCTGGATTGAATGTAGTCTAAATACGGTTTGCGATAGTTTTTCGTCATAAGATTTAATTTGCTAAATATTTTTGCGTAATTTAGTTAAAATTGTAATTGCTGGTAATTATTTCCTGATTAACTATCTGCGGAAACATTTTTGCATATGAAAGAAAAGGAAATCTTCATTAAACATTGAATGAATGTGCGAAATAGTTTCTTATTTAAAAGAAAGAAAAGATGCTAGCGTCATACAGGAGAGGTTCTTGACTGGCCTGAAGTATGTAATTCAATGTTTGGACTTAAAGATTTATGACAGATTAGATTATACTTACTTGAAATTAGAATATTTTCGAGAAATTAATTTCATTCCTTCAACGACATGGATATAAGATTTGATGGATCCAGATCTGACTTGGTAACGAGGAAGAACACAAATTATTGTAAATTATTGTAATAAACATTTTCCTTAAATTGTTGTGTTGTTATTTGCTCATATAATTAATATTAAATTGTGTGTTCCTAAACCTCTGGATTTCCGAATTAAAAATAACAGCTTTGCTTTCTGGTTGTTTGTTCGAGTAAAGCTTCTTCTGCGGCCATGTTTGGATTGGATTTTTCCCACCTTATTCGGTAGGCTGCGGATGGGGGAGTTACAATTTGGTTTCTACTCAAGTCCTGTTAGTTAATTTTTTTGTTGTAAGTATTTAAGCTCGTTATTGTTTTTAAATTTCGCAATTTGTTTTTGCATTAAAAAATTTAATTTGTGATTTGCTATTGATATTTATTGTTGAATTAATGGTACATTTAATAAATTGGATTTAAGGTGAAGCAAGGAATTATTAGGGTTATTTTTATTTGGTCTGAAATCTGGATAGCTGTAGTGTCCGTAGTTAGTATTGAATTTTTATAAATTATATTTATATTACTTATGTTACCTTTATATCTGTATTGTTCGATAATATTAATGATGTGTAATTCGATGGAGTATATGAGCATTGACATTTCGGATCAATATTCAGAATTGATAACATTAGATAAAGCCGGAAATCTGGAAACAGATACTAGATCTGATTTTGGACAATTGAACATGTCACTGACTCCGCCAACTCAAGGTAGTTTTCTTATCAGAAAATCAGCTATGAGAAATAATACTTTGGAGTGTGGGGGTAGTTTGCAGTCACCGGCCGATGAATACAATTTTAGTAGATTTGTTAATATTAGGATTTTCAATGAATTTTTCGGAATCAGAGGCAGGTTACGTTTAATGGGCCTTTAAGAAGTTCTAGTTCTATTGATTATAGGATTTAGACAAATTTTGGAAATTGTGGTCGTGATAAAAGTGAGGTTCCTTCATGGTATCTGAATCTTAGAGATTATTACCGAAGGGTTTTTCATATTAGAAATTAAACTCAGTAGACTTCATTACATCCGCGGTATTGTTCTAAGCCTTAGAGAGCTCAAATGTGTGACAAATTAGTAACTGGGTTGCCAATTTTGCCTAGTAATATTGAATCTTCAAACGTTGAGCATAATCTCTTTATGAAGTATAATTTAAATGTACTAATGATT
This sequence comes from Thermobia domestica, assembly GCF_964235325.1. Classification (NCBI taxonomy): domain Eukaryota; kingdom Metazoa; phylum Arthropoda; class Insecta; order Zygentoma; family Lepismatidae; genus Thermobia; species Thermobia domestica. The sequence continues at coordinate 241,690,710 of NC_137456.1, read as the reverse complement.
TTCTAGAGGCAAAATTCAAGGAAGTTAAAACAACAGATGGCAGTAATAGTTTATTTTTTGAGATATTAGCAAAAATTGAAGACTAATGGATACTAGTTATTCTTTGAGTATGATTCTTTGTGTTTTTGTCGGGAAATGCGAAGGCTCGTTATTGAAAGAAATTCTGTTTGCACTAAATCATCAAGTATCCTGGACTGAGTTAAAATCTAGGCTTGTAAATAATTTTATTACTCCAGTTGCTTTGCACTCACTGATTTCTGATAGAATTTATAGACGTCAACGCCTGTCTGAGTCAGTTAATCAGTATGTAAGATCCCTAGTAATTGCTATGAATGTATTGAATTTTATGGATAGTGAGTCAGACATGGTTAATATTATAGTAGGCGGCATGAATCCAAATCATAAAATGTTGAATTATTATATCCCAGCTACTAGATCCGAGTTAATGGATATCGCTGATAGACATGAATTAAATTTTAGAAATCAGTTGGAATATAACAGGGAGATGGGCCTTTCTTGGAAAAAGGCTAATTTAGTAATGTCAAATCATAATCAGGGTTTGAAAAATTCAGAATTGCCAGTGAGTGATAAAAATTTTTCTTTGACTAAAAGGTTAGTTAATTCTTACCCTACTAATGTAGGGAATCGTTTGAAAGTTGAAATTTAGGTTCATGGAAAAAAGAAGGTTCCGAATGAACGGTCTGATCAATTTAATACACCTAGTGCTTCAGTTAATACTATTTCTAGTGAAATGGATAATACCGTCGCTTCCTTTGTGGTTGGTAAAATTCATAATTATTTAACAGGCATTTGTGTGGATGGAGGTAGAAGCTTTAACATTGTTCGACTGGACTTAATGTAGCATTGTGGACTAGAAAAATGTATTAGTGTGACTCATGAAAAGGTGGTAAATGCTCCGTCCGGATTACATTTTTCAACGAACCGGGATATATTATTAAGTTATAATCTCTCAGGTCATTTTGAGAGAATATCATTTAAGATTGTGGAACAATTGCCTTGCATGTGTCTGCTTGGAACGCCTTTTTTTTAGATCAACGAATTCAGTTATTGACTATGCGAGAAACCTTGATTCTGCGCGGTGGTAAAAGCGGGTTTGATTAAATCATAAGATTATTCAACATAATAAACATCTGAGGGGATTTAAATCTGTTGATGAGCCTGGCTCGAGAACTGAAAATTTAACTGATAATCACATGAATAAACGAGATAGCTCTTCTGTTTCGAACATTATGGCCTCGATGTTTTATTTGTGAGAATGGATTTAGTTTCCGGAAAAATGTTGCTAGTGTACAGTGCGATTTGCATTATTTAGACCTTGAATCCAAATTATTAGAAATTCAGGCGCCTAGTGCTATCCAGCTGAATCGTCTGAGGACTATGATTGATTCAGAAGTTGGAGGCGATCGTAAAATCGAAGATTCCCTTGAATTCATGTGGAAGGATAAAACTAAGGAGATTTTGGCAAAAAAAATATGTGGTTCGATTGAAAGATCCAGGAATAAAATCAAAAGGAAACTCAGTATAATAATTCAATTTCAAGGGGAAATTGCGTCTAAGTGATTGATCATGTTTGTGAAAATCAAAGTGGTGCAAATGAAATATCCTGAATTAAATTGAAAGTTTCGGGGCAGTTCATTGTGAATTCTCAGTTAATGAATAATTTAGGAAATAATAATAAAAATCGTTTAATAGAAAATTCGAATCAACCTTTGGTTTTTGGTTTAACATCTGGAGACCGGAAGACTAAACATTTGAAAAACAATGCTAGGTTGCCAGTTAATGAACAAGATAGTGTCGTGAAACGCGATACTAATACTAGTGGAAAGAGAATCAAGCGTAGGCATTGTAGGAGGAAAGGATCAAAGAACAAAACTTTAGTGAAAGCTCAGGATGAAAACTTAGCTGATAAGAAGTTCGAGCTTAAAAATAGGAATTGTCCAGTGAATAAAATGGATAAACTGTATTCATTAGATGGTAGTACCGGCTCTGAGGTCTCAGATATTGATGTCGACCAACCTGAAAACTTTCATAAGTTGAACCAGAAAAATAAAAAGTTTATTTCTGACGAGCCTCATACATCTGATAGTATGGATGATCAGACTACCATGGAGGTGAAAAACCCGGAATGCACACAGTTAAAAAACCACAATGATAATCGGGATTCTTGGAGATTGGATGAACCGGAGGTGCTTGGTTTCATTGATTCTATAAAAACGAAATATAAAGATGTGATGTCAGATAAAGTAGGGTGTATTAAACATTTTATTGGTAGTCTATACTTAAAGGAAAATAAACCGTTTAAAAATACCCCATTTCAAATTCCGAAAAACAAGGAAAAAATTTTCTATGATGAAATTTAGGAGTTATTGGATCAGGGAATTCTGGAAGAAGTTGACCATTCCAAATTTGCAAGTAGCTGTTATCTGCTTCAGAAGAAAAATAATACTCATCGTATTGTTGGGGACTACATTAAAGCTAACACTCTTATAGTAAACGATGTATATTCATCTCCTAATTTAGAAGAATGCCTTACAGGGTTAGCAGATAAGCACGTGTACACGAAAATCGATTTACGCCGCGCATATTTCCAAATTCAGTTAGATAAGAGTTCCCGAGTCATCACAACCATTGTGACACTCAAAGGGTGCTATCAGTATACTCGTCTTCCAGTTGCAATTAGACCGAAGTATTATTTTGTCTCGTGCGATGGAAAAGGTCTTAGGAGATTTGAGAGAAGAGGGTGGTAAGTTATTTTTTGATGATGTCTTGATAGTTTCCCGTTCAATTGAAGAACATATGAAAACGGTAGAAAGGGTTTTGGAACGATTTAAAGAATACCTTACTGTGACCCCAGAAAAATGTATGGACGTGTTGGCTTCGATTTAATTTTTGCATTTTTGAAGTCGTTGTTGTAAATGTGTGTCTAATTACTGCAGTGAAATAAGGATAATCCTTATAGGCGAGGATTATGATAAATCTAATATTAAATTTAGTGCGGTATTTCGTGTATCTGCTTGCTCTTCAAAAGCGAGTGAATTTAGTGTTGCTTAAAAAGTTGGTGAAAATACTGGAAGGGAGGCTAGGCTTATCTCTCTGTTTCTGATAACAATTTAAAGAAAGAAAAGTGCATTGGTAATACTCAGAATCTCCGAACGGTAGTTGTTTCTGAATTATTTCTCATTTTTGTGAATGTGGGAAATTGTAGGTGCACGTCCCATTTTCTCATTCAGTTACAGTTTCAAATTGGGATCGTTTCAACTCAAATTCTGAGCATAATCTCACTATATATTCGATTATTCTTGAGTCCAAATAAGTTGAGAGCTGGAGAATTCCAAAAATTAAAGGTAACAAGGTGGAAATTCAAGGGTGTTACTTTTTCAAATATATAGTATTTTTTTCTGCGTCTATTATATGTTAATGTGGGTCGTCTTTCTGGCTTTCAATTGGTTAGAATTTCCGAGAGTTATACAAAAAGATTTAACGCGAGTAAACTCGGTAAATCCAGGGAAGAAAAGGTGGAGGGCTTATACCCAAAACCTTGGAAGTGTGGATATTATCTTGTGTTCTTTTCAGGTTTGAAGTTCCTGATTTTGATTAATAGATTAAAGATTGAAATTCCTATTAATTTTAATTTTATGCGTATATACTGAACATGAGAATTATTTTTTTTCTAAAAAGTAAAAATTATTTAATATGTTTGAGTTGTTTAAGATTAATGATTTGCCGGTTTGAGACTAATAATTTTCTTAATTTACAACCTTCTGGATTGAATGTAGTCTAAATACGGTTTGCGATAGTTTTTCGTCATAAGATTTAATTTGCTAAATATTTTTGCGTAATTTAGTTAAAATTGTAATTGCTGGTAATTATTTCCTGATTAATTATCTGCGGAAACATTTTTGATTATGAAAGAAAAGGAAATCATTAAATATTGAATGAATGTGCGAAATAGTTTCTTATTTAAAAGAAAGAAAAGATGCTAGCGTCATACAGGAGAGGTTCTTGACTGGCCTGGAGTATGTAATTCAATGTTTGGACTTAAAGATTTATGACAGATTAGATTATACTTACTTGAAATTAGAATATTTTCGAGAAATTAATTTCATTCCTTCAACTACATGGATATAAGATTTGATGGATCCAGATCTGACTTGGCAGCGAGGAAAAACACAAATTAATGTGAATTATTGTAATAAACATTTTCCTTAAATTGTTGTGTTGTTATTTGCTCATATACTTAATATTAAATTGTGTGTTACTAAACATCTGGATTTCCGAATTAAAGGTAACAGCTTCGCCTTCTGGTTGTTTGTTCGAGTAAAGCCTTCTGTGGCCATGTTTGGATTGAGTTTTCCCCAACTTGCCTGATAGGCTGCGGATTGGAGAGTTAGAATTTCAAGCAGTATTCTAATCTCTACTAGTGCATCTAATATCATTTGAATGCTCTGAGATATTAAGTTGTAAACCCTATTACAATTTTTAAGCCTATTGATATACATCTATGTGAAACTGCACTCTTCTTAAGTAAAGTCTTTTGAGAATGCAACGTCCTGAATATTAAGCAAATGACAGAAACTATGTATATGTTTAATTATAAAAGAAAGGCAGCTCTATTATTTGAAATAAGTTAACTAATATGTTGAGTACCTACTTTTACCTGAGTTTTTATTATGTTACTGACATTCAAATTGGTATCACAGGGAGGGGAGGAGGATCAAGAAATACACGTCAAAACTTATCATCTCATGTGTCTGCCTTTTCAAAGAAGGAAAATTTAACACATAAGCTTATCATTTAAAATAAACGGTCGCATATATTGAAGAATGCTATATTTAAGAGGGAGAAGAGGAAAAATTAGCATAATATTTATAAGTACTTAAAGTTGAGATTCAGTTGTCTGCTATAATTTCAAGAAACGGGTGAGTAGTTTGAAAGCATACTTTACACAGATGAGCACTGTCTCGCCATTTTCTTACCTTTTGTTGTATTTTTACGTTACTATCATTAGAATCAGAGTTCTATGAGTAACAGAACACTTAAATTGTATGCCAAAAGCAGAGTATCTAACAAGTGGATTACGTTACGGAGATGAAATTTACAATATACGAAGTCCGATAATAAAGTAATAAGAAAATTGTTTCAGCTTCAGCTGGCAACGCTGCAGTGTAAAACCGTTGCCAACGTGTGGTCTTGGGCCTGCTTCAATAGCACAGCACGTGGCACGCACGAAGTATTTTTCATTGTGAAGTTAGAAGTTAAAGAGTGCGATCGTGTGTTGGACCCCAGTGATAACAGCGGAAGCACGTAATATTAACCAGTGCAACGCAATCTCCTTCTGTATGAAACTTGGTCAGACTGCCTCGGTAACGTACCGGAAGAATCAGCAGGCCTTTGGAAATAAACTGCTATCAATGGCAGAGGTGTGTTGTTGGCACAAAATGTTTCGGAAAAGCAGAACAGAAACCGAAGATGAATATCGCAGTGGGCGACTCACAACGATATGAATGGAAGAGAGCACACACACAGAGAGGGACTTCTCCGACTGGATAGACGATTAAGTATGAAAATGATCGCGTATGAACTGATCATATATCGAAAAAATGTGCGTCTGATATTAACTAGCTCGCACAAGTTCTCTCTCCCCGTTTGTAGTGGCGGTTTAAGTATGCAGGGTTGCCAGCATTAGCTAAAGAAGACATTCTTACGATATTGTCGGACCTCGTAATTAAAATCTTTACTGAAAACCACTGGGCAAGTGTTATTGGCTTTAAGGAGCAAAAAGGGGAAATTTCCGTAGTTTCCTCAATACATGAAATTACCATATGATTTAAATTCGAGGGCAGATTGTAAACCACAATAATTTTTTCTTCCCAGGTATTCCAGTTGGAATGGTAATATTGCATGAGAGTTTGAAATTTGCGGTACAGAGAATTCTTTGTTTTCCTATGTAGCTCTAGCGACAGAAACTTGAACTACGAGGCGTCCTGTTACTGTCCCTCACATGTGAAGAGAAGCAAGTTACGATTAGATTTCAATGAATCAGAGGGTATACACCAAGAGCAAATTACTGTAACATGCGTACCGTATATGGGGACGATTGTTGTAATGTTTCGAGTTATTGTGCACTCCGCCACGCTTGGGGCATCGGGTAAGAGCTTCAACCTCACAGATTATCAGCGCCATCCAGCTAGCAATACTTAATAACCGTCGTGTTCACCTGCGAACCTTATCGCAGAAATTCAACATTTCCTATGTTGTAGTGTACGACCTTGCTCAGGACACGTTGCAATTCCGTAAAGTTGGTGCTCGCTAGGTGCTTAAGAACCTGACAGATAACCACGAATTTCAGCGAATGATGACATGCTTGGATCACCTAACGCGTTTTGCCATTTGTAAGCAATCGTGAATTGTGATATGTCTTGGGCATACTATTAGACGGCCGATTCCAAGCAGGTTTTTATGGAGTGAAAACATACTGGTTTCCAACTAGACAAAAACTAAACGTGATTCAATTTGCAAGAAAAATTCTTGTGAAAGTGTTCTGTGACGTTTGTTGTTTTATTGGGGAATTTGTTAAGCACGGGACCACTGTAAATGCTGCAGCCTAAATTAAAACTTTGTTTGATGTTGCATCGTGCCCTTGGTGACAAACGCCGCTACAATAATGCTGACAACGTCAAACTCTATCCTTACTGCCAATCGACACGTCTCTTTGGTCTCATGAAGAAATTCCTCTCCGGTCAAAATTTTGCAACAGATGCGAAAGTGAAAACAGCAGTGCACACATTCCTATACTCCACAATAACAGACTTTCAGGAACAGGGCATTTTGAAACTGATACCACGCTAATAGAAACGTATTGAGGAAGTTGGTGACTGTAGAAAAGTGGATCAAATACGTAACTTTATTTTTGCTTTCTTTAGTTTTGGTATATTAAATTTTTTGGGGAAAAATATTGTGTGTTACTTTTCGATATTCCCTCCTAATAATATGTATTGCACAGATATTTATTACACATCATCTGATGCAGTTTAGTGATCACAGCTTTGCCAGCATATATAAAAAATAGGATATCTACATTTCCGTTGGAATGTCATGAAAAATTATTCAGCTGTGAACTTATACATCTTAAACACAACATATAGACTAGTTTCGGTATTCTAACATGTGAAACGTCTAAAACTGCAGGTCTCGTGGCACAAGATTTAAAAAAAAATCCAGGCAAACAAAATATTTTCATCATATTTCATCTATATAACACAATTTCCCATTTACTTATGTGAACTGGCAAAATATCTCAAAGAATCACAATTTCTTCCTGAGTAAATCTCGTTGAAATTACTGGTTTTGTTCGCGAGTTAATACACAAAAATGTTCACGGGAGAAATCCTTGTGGAAAAATTTTCTTCAGTACATCTACTAAGTTTTAAAGGTTTATACATGGTATAACCACTTTAAACACACGATAAAAAGATTGAACAATATGATACAACATTATTAATGTTGTGATGAACACTTAACCTATATAAATATCTAAAAGGCCGAAACTAGAAAAGAAGTTCACATTGAAAATAAAAATTTAAAAAATATCTTATTTCGAGACTTCACCAACGCATTCCGAAGAAAGTACACATTACACTTATATTTTCTTAGTTAAAGTTTCTTTTTCTTTGTAGAAATGCGTCTTGAAACTGGTCAATATTTCAATCCAGCCGAAAGTAAGATTGTGAAAATGCACGATCGTGAGCCAGTGTACAGTAAGCTTACACTCGCTGTATATACTGAACGATCTGTGGAATACAAAAGTTGAAGTTAAGCATTGGTTTTCTGGACATACTGTTGTAGAGGTCTCATCCCCGCTATGAGCTGTTTGTTTCGCTGGCTACAAGCAAAGAACTTACTGTGGATACGTTCACGAAAGTATGAATGAAGACCTAAAGAGTTAAATATTTCCAACAGACCCGAGTTCCATTAGAAGATTTGATAGTAATTTTTGCTGTGTAATTTAACCTGCATATGTGAAAACTGAAGAAAATGTAATATACTCTTCATCGTTAAACTTTAGTAAACATACGGTAATATACAAAACACAGACACGCTGTGATTAAGTATTCCCGTAGGCTCATGGCGTCAGAAAAAATATCTCTGCTGGATATAATCAACGATTAAACCACGCTACCCTGGATTTCCATCACGCAGTTTAATAGGTTTCTGTTGTATAATATCCTTTTGTCGCTTCTGTCCTAAAAACCAGTCTACATAGTTTTATACTTTCAGAAGAATATCACAATTCTCATGCATATTTCTGTCGCAAACAAAGTGAACCTATTACCTCAGATATTTTGATTACATTACTTTTTAAATATATGTGATAGCTTTCTTTTGTATACACCAACTATACATGTAGAAACGTGAACCTTCATTAACTTCACATAACGTTAAGTAACTTACTCAAAATTTTGTTTTGAAAATTCGTAGGTCTTCTTTCCTGCATGTTATTAACCATCTATATAATGCAATATATTGCACAATGTAATGTTATTCAGCTTAATTAAAGGCGAGATAGTTGGGTACATGATATTTTTTTCAACGTACTATTACATGTGTATTATTTACAGTTGAGATATCTTATTAATCTGGTCACCAGACAGTATCTCATTTCTACTCAATTGCAAATAATGTTTACAGGCCATATGTTAAAAAATACAACTGTAGATGTGTGATAGGTCTATACAAATATCTACAATTATCTTCATGATCACATCAACAACTATCACTTACATAAATTATTATACATCCAAAAGAAATTTCTTCTACAACATATCCTTGGTATTTTGCTTTAGAATTTTACAAGCTAGTAAACTTTTGTAACACACACATGAATAAAATTCATTGAACGGGACGAAAGTTTACTGATATAATTATACATGTACTAACGAATATATCATTGCATACCAAAAAAGTGAGACACAAATTAGAATCGATCTCACGACCTTACACTTGTAAGCCCGGTGCTTTACTGCAAGTTAATGCAAAATCGTTTTGACGTATGATTACCGTCATAGTAGAGGCCGTCAAACTCTTCAGCATGGCTCTAATGACACGTCGGAACGAGTTTTACATGCCACGGTTATGCCGGTTAGGCTAAAGGAGACGTCGGAACGTTATTTATAAGATACTTAGCAGAATGATAGAAGCTGACAAAGTATCGTACATATGAAAATGAGGAAATACAAAGCTGTTTAAAAATCTCACCGAAATATTTTTTTACAGTAAGAGAGCTACAAATGATCAAGTTAAACGAGTTGCTTGTAAAATGCTTTTAATTGATTGAATATGTGATAGGATGTTAGCGAATGTGTGAGATATACAAGGTAAATGTCGAAATGGTAAGAACGTGGCGTGGGTAATACATATATTATTGTCTTAACGACGAATTAAATATCGTTGCTTTACTTTAGGATAGTAGTTAAAATACCAGTAATTGGTGGCACTGGAGGAAAAAGGGTGAAGGAGCTACATCTTGCACGTCTACCACATATCTTCTCGAATTGTTTCATCTATGACTAGGAGTCAACCTAGTCACATATATTACACGAGTCATCCGTACAAATACTGAAGTTATACAAGTGAATATAGTTTTAAAGTTTGAAACTAAGATGTCCAAACTAAGCGAATTCAATATTCAGACTGGAGGTAATACATTGGTAAGTACTGGTTGCAATAGAGACCAAGGTCAAAGATAGTGTTTATTCCTTGGACACTGATTCCATGTAAAGAAGGCCTTATTTTCCCTTACTCTATTAATTCTATGCAGATAAATGTTGAAAACTATCCTTAATTACAAGCACTTCCAATTTGAATAGAGGGTGGAGGGATGAGATAGAAACTACACTTGGGACGCTGAAAAAGCCGCAAAAAATATTTCTGTATAGCTTCTCGAGGTTTTCTCTACCAAAATCTGATACCAGAGATACAAATAAATTCAACCACTTCCCGTTTCGATACGCTGCTGTGGGTTGTGAGGTTTTATATAAGAAGCAGAAGTTATATCCATTTCATGGATAATTTTCCGACATCTATTATCATTTGGGTTCTATTATGATAAGCTTTGAAACCAGAAATGCACAATTTTAAATTCTTCCGGTTTAATCTTAGAATTAACGTAAAACAAAGCCAATTCCTCTCGAACTAAACGAATTAAAAACATTCATATCGATATGTTAAATCGTTTTTGTTCTATAGATTTAAGTGTTAAAACTGGTAATAATGGTAAGCTTGAAACAATTTCTGTTTTGGAACATTGTTGTCGGAAGTTACGCTAACTTGTCCTGAGACGCTGAAAATGGCTGAAATCTTTTTAAATAAAATAATTACACGCTATTTGTTACAATTTTCGTTTTATGTCGATAAAAGTAAAAACTGGAAACTGGTAATTTTAAACACCTATGGTTTGAATAGAGCATCTACGGGAAAACTTAACGTTTTCTCGACAAGCAAACTCGACTCGAAGAACACATCCCTATTTCTTAGCATTTTGGCTCTACGGAAATCAGTGTTCAAACCGCAATGGTAAATCTAAGACTTCCGTTTCTCGTATAGTGCTGTAAATAGTCACGTTGAACCGTTTGAAGAAAATACTTAACCCTATATATTACCGTGTTTGTTGTATGGCGATAAATGCTGAAACAACATCGTTATTTCTAATCACTTCTTCTTTGAATAGTATCTCAACGGAGGTATTGAACATGTTCTTTAAATGCCAAATCGATAGGAAAAAACCGCAAGTTAATAGCTTTTAGCACTTTTGCTGTAAGAAAATCAGTTTTGAAATTGGACGTAAATGTAAATATGATCAACTTCCCATTTTAAAATTCTAGAAAGTTTTATGTTCTACGTTTCCGCCGGCTAGGCTAAAGGAGACAGTGATGATAAGAAATTAAAAAAATTGTGGAATGATAGTAGAGGAATAAGTCCGACATAACCCACGCACACGGTGTTTGTTCAACACAAAGTTCACTTGGCACGACTTGCTGTCGAAACAAGGACCCATACACCAGAAGAGAACGCTCTACTACTGAGCCAGTGCAGCCTCACTTTAAGATTGTAGACGATAGTCATTATACATTGTGTTGCGAAGCTGAATCCTCTGCACAAAAGTGTTTCTCGTTATGATATGTTGCAATTAAACGCCGATTTGTTTTGAGAGCCGAGTTACCCTACCTGCTACCGTTTTCGTTTTGATACGAAAATGAGATCTATGTGTTATGTCACACGTTTATGCCGACCAGGCTAAACGAGACAGTGATTATGAGAAATGGATGAAATATTGAAACAACGAAAATAGAAGAACTCCAAGGAAACCTACTTACACGGAGTTTGTCTACCACAAAATCCGATTGGCGCGAGATGGGATCGCAACATGGCCCCCGTGTATCAGAGGTGAATGATCAACCATTGACCAATTTTCATTCAAAATTAAATTAAATGAATTCTTTAGTTTCAAGTCTCACGGATATGTCAGCTAGGCTAAGGGAGAAACGAATGATGACAAAGGAATGAAATATTGAAATGAACAAAAAAGAAGAACCAAGATAAATTCACATACACACGCTTGTCTGTCTTTGTTCAGAAGCAATAATGTTGAAAGTAGAAATGGTCGTTTAAAAAATTAGCGGTTTGAATAGAGGCTTAACGAAGATGGAACCTAAATTTGGAAGCTGAACTGCTTGCAACAAAGCATATCTCCACATCCCTTACCGTCTTTAATATATAGAAGTCAGTATAGAATCGAATTAAATTATTAAATTTCGAAAGCTTCCCTATTTGCTAGAGTGTTGCGCGTGTAGTATGTTGTCTTTAAACTGTTTCTGAATGTAAAAAAAAATGTTTGTCAATATCTGTTATCGTTATCGTTCTATGGCGACAAATATTTAAACCTTAATGCATCATACTCGGTTTCAATTGCTCCGGTTTGAATAGGAGTTAGCAGAAAATGTGAAAGCTGAAGTAATAGTGAATTTGAACAACAACCGGTTTTGACAGAGTTATAGACAGTCATGATACGTATGTTATATATAGATACCGAATCGTTTACAAACAATCGCTTCTCGTTTTGTATTACAGCTACGTTCTGTGGCAATAAAGGCTAAAATCAAAGTGACTAAACTGAATAATTTTTGGTTTGAAAACAGGGTTAACGGACGAAATGGGACCTATTCTTAAGACACTGAAATACTGATAAGAAAAATCATCTTGAAAGCATTGACCGTTTATCTTGTACGGGAATCAGTCATAAACCGGACGTAATAGTAAATTTGAACTACTTCCGGTTTCGGGAGAAGCGAGCGAAATAGCTCAAGCAGTAGAGCGTTGGCTTCGCATTGGGGAGGTCGTGGGTTCGATTCCCGTTGCCGACCATCCTGACTGGGGTCTCCCTGTCTCTCTCAGTGCTATACTAGGCAAATACCGGGATAGTACCAACTAAATAGGCCCTGGCCGACAGCTTTCCAACTCCCTTTGATTTTTATTGCTGTTGCTACGTATCCACTATAAAATGGCCTCTGAGTTGTATGTAGTGATTGTTTAATAAATAAATAAATAAATAAATTGAATAGGCTGAATATTGTGCTAAGACGATGAATCGTGCACAAACATCCGCTTAAGTTATATTAAAATTTTCGCCTTCTGGGAATAAACGTTCAAATTGAAAATGAAAAATTTTAACCACTTCAGGCATGAATAGAGTAAACAGAGGAGATGAAACCTATTCTTCGGACGCTCAACCGATTCCGAAATCCATTTCTCGGTTCTTTTGCAATTCCTGTTCTGATAGCTTTTGACAGACAAACCGTTCTGTAAGACTTCTGTAACTTATGCACGTAACAGCTTAAAAGACTCAAAAGCTGTCTTCTGTTTTATGCACATTATGCACAATAACTTATCACAAAGACTTCTGTACAGAATTCAAAAATTTAGAGGTGGTATTATGCCAGATTCGAAACTAGAAGAAATAAATTTCGAATTTCAGATTCGAAACCATTTTAAGAAATGAAAAAAAAAAATCTTGATTTTACAATATATTTTCTACTAAAGCTTACAAGAAGAAATTTCTAAAAAATGCAGAGTGTAATTCATTCACTGTTAAGAGATCACACAAATATTTATTTCACTCGTATAATAAAAGTTAAATAAGGCCGAAACTACATATAATTACAGGCTACCATGGCGAGAATAATCCGCACAATATCACTAGACTTTTGAAACGAAACAGATAAAAAAATAATTGTTTTGTATCTAGGGTCATTCTCACGTCCAAAATCTAGAAATAAAAACAACACATGATTTATTTTATTCATCTAGTAAGGAAGACCTGACCTCAGGTTCCACTTTCTGGAGTTAGAAGCAAAAAAATAAAAAATACAATACAGTAGCTGGTTGAAGTTCAAAATATACTTGAAACAGAGCGGTCGGGAAATTTTTCGTGGCTTGTACTAGGGATCATTTACGTTTCCTAAATTCCCAAATACATCAATTTATGTCACTCACCGAAAAAATGACAGGATCTCAATTTGAACCATCCGCAGTTACAAGCCAAAAAGCAGCACTTTAGATGCTCAACCGTGCAACAAGAATATATACAACGATCCAGAATTTTCTCATGGTTTGCGAGTAGAGTTAGCATGATGTCAAATATATATTTCGACGATAGGTTTCAATAAGGTGGAAACAAGATATTCTAATCCCGAATGTATTTGAAATAGAACGAACTAAACTCGTTTTGTAACTTGTAGGTAGGTACATTCTTACATTTTTCTCAATTCCCTAAAGGTAAAGCTCGAAAGTTAATACATTTATCTCATAAAAATTACAAGATAAAAAATTACACATTTCGCACATTCAAGTAGTATGGTCTGGATTAAAAACTATAAGTCCAGAAAACGTTACGAAAAAGTAACCAATCATTCTAATTCAAATGTTATCGTACTTCCAATTTGTAATGGTAGCTTTCTGCTTCTCAACGCAAAGGATATAATTTGAAATTTTCTTATACCTATTACCTGAGTGAAAAAAATATCTATTATATAAAAGAGAACGCACAAATCCTTTGTTAGCTCATCACGCTAATACGGCTGAACCAATTTCTTTCATTTTTGGGGGGTTATTAGGATTTGGACCCTAGATGGTTTTTATCATATCACTTTAATTTTTAATTACCAGTGTCTTGAGATAATTGACCATTCAAGTGTCCATAACGTACAAATCCTTTGTTAGTTCATCATAGGTATAAAAATAAACGTATTTATATGCAACCCGCATGACCGTGTCACTCGGCGGGTTAACATAAATGACAGGCGATATAATGTTAACATTTACTGCAATCTACTATGGTTTTTATCATATCACTTGAAAGCGAAAAAGTAAAAATTATCTAAGTAACAAAGTTTATTGCGTTCCGGGGTGACCGCAGCGAAGCGGGGCGGGTTAACATAAATGACAGGCGATATAATGTTAACATTTACTGCAATCTTCTATGGTTTTTATCATATCACTTGAAAGCGAAAAAGTAAAAATTATCTAAGTAACAACGTTTATTGCGTTCCGGGGTGACCGCAGCGAAGCGGGGTGAACGCTGCTATCTATTATATAAAAGAGAACGCACAAATCCTTTGTTAGCTCATCACGCTAATACGGCTGAACCAATTTCTTTCATTTTTGGGGGGTTATTAGGATTTGGACCCTAGGTGGTTTTTATCATATCACTTTAATTTTTAATTACCAGTGTCTTGAGATAATTGACCATTCAAGTGTCCATAACGTACAAATCCTTTGTTAGTTCATCATAGGTATAAAAATAAACGTATTTATATGCAACCCGCATGACCGTGTCACTCGGCGGGTTAACATAAATGACAGGCGATATAATGTTAACATTTACTGCAATCTACTATGGTTTTTATCATATCACTTGAAAGCGAAAAAGTAAAAATTATCTAAGTAACAAAGTTTATTGCGTTCCGGGGTGACCGCAGCGAAGCGGGGCGGGTTAACATAAATGACAGGCGATATAATGTTAACATTTACTGCAATCTTCTATGGTTTTTATCATATCACTTGAAAGCGAAAAAGTAAAAATTATCTAAGTAACAACGTTTATTGCGTTCCGGGGTGACCGCAGCGAAGCGGGGTGAACGCTGCTAGTTTCCTATAATGTTATGCTATATACTGTAAAAATATCATTAGGTATCAGCAACGAAAGTCTTTTCTTCCTTCTATTTTCAATTTATTCTAAATTTACACCTGCCATTTATTACAATATGAGAAACTATCATGGAAATGTTTCATTTTAAATAATCATACTGACATTTCTAGAATGGAATAAATATTTTTCTTTTTTTTTATTAGAATTTGGAAAAGTGTAAGAATGCATAGGTATGAGGCATGAAAATTTACCAATACAGTACAACCCCTCAAATCCGAACCCCGGAAATCCGAAAACCCGGCAAATCCGAACACGTTCTCAGGAAAAAAAAAATAACTACAGCTGGAAAATGAAAAAAGAAAAAGAGATTTAATCACACAAATTTAGTTTTTTTTTTTTTTAAGGTTTCAACATATTTAGACTTAATGCTTATTCGAAACGTAATAAAATACAGTTAAGTTTAGATAAAATAGGAAATAGTTTACGTTTACTTACGTATTTCAAAAAATCCAAAACAATGAAATCATTTTAGTTTAACTGGATTACGATTCACACGAAAAATAACAACACAAGATTAAACAAACACTCATTTTTTACTTAAAGTCAGTTATCTTTAACTGTCGCAGATTAGAAAATCTTCCCGCGGAGGCAATTCCAAGCCAGCGTCTCATGAACATCACGTTGTTTGGAGTGGCTGACGGGTGTTGTTCCAATCATTTTGGACATGAGTGTACACCCGCCAGTCAAGGTCACTGCCTCTTCGACCACTGGGCCACCCTGTCTAACCTCAGTCGTTGTTTTACCGCCAATTCAGTGACAAAATAAGTACGTAATATTATTTCCCGGGTAATCCGAACTCCCCGAAATCCGAACAGGCTTTAGCCCCAATTAGTTCGGATTTGAGGGGTTGTACTGTAGCTCTATTAGATGCACGCACTGAATTTTGAACGATTAATGGCGGATATTCTTTTTTAATGTAAGGTGCAATTTGAAATCACGTCAATTTTGTCAGATCAATGAAATGGGTTAATATCTTTTCTAGAATCTATAGGAGTGTAAATATGAACTTAGGTATGTTACGAACTATTTCCTAGCTCTTCCTCCTTGAAACGGGTTTCGAAACATTACGGATCATTGGCGCCATTCTCAATATTAAAGAGGGAGAGTATTACTGAGATTTGTTCTTCATATCAGTAAATAAACTGCATGCTGTGTTTTTCTCAATTACTCAACGAATATGATTATCAATATACATTTTGCATTTATATTTCTTACATGTTTTGTTCAAAAAACTAATTTAAAATAAAGAATTTTTATTCTACTTCGTTAGCAAATGTTATTACTGTCAACGGCATTAACTTCTATTTCATTATCTGCAGTTGAAACACCAGCAATTGCATGAAAATAATTTTTAAAAAACTGACGAAAATAAATACAGAAGAGTAATACTTTTGCGTTATCCATGTCTAATCCGGTAAAATTACAATTCACTATTAATAATAACAATTATTATTATATTTATTATTATTATAAATGAGGAAAATAAATATCAATGTGCGAATTGAGATTGTTCTTGACTTACTTTGGGCTTAGTGTTACTGAATCTACCACCGATTAGTTTAGTGAACTCCAAGACAATGGATTGAATACTGAAAGCTGGCCTTTTCGATTATTTTCATATCTCCCTAGATTCCAAACCCTAAATGGTCTCTCACCTTGATAGTACTCTTCTCCTGATTTGTAAGTTACTTGTGTACTTCAACTCATTGATTCAAACCAGACTACGAACCGAGTTCCATGTTTGACACGTGATTGATTTGTTCTACATATATATATATATATATATATATATATATATATATATATATATATAAGTGCGAGTGTGTGTAAATTTTCAACTAACCTTACTTCTTTGATGTTTCCTTCTCTCCAGTTAAGTTTATAACCAAGCATTTATATAAAGGCTACGATTTCTTCGAAACTATGTTGTGTTCGATGCAACTGCTTTAAAATTTTAAAACTCTACTCTGTGAATTTCTGTATCAGAAGAATCAACTCGCAAGCATTAATTTTTTTACAGATTTACTGTAAAATTCACAAATTGTAAACAATATATAACAAATTCGGGCAAGGTTTTACTTTGACTCGCACAGTGCAACCGATTTTTCTGACCAGGTTCCCGGAGCAGTTTAGGAATTACATTCCAGTCGCTCCACTTGATCGTGACGTAACGCCGAGTGGTATTATCATGGTGATAAACGTACAATGAAATTACATTTGCGTAGCTTTTAACTCCCTTCAAACGCTCAGCTGATTCGTACAGTAAGTATGTAACTTTTTCGTTAACCGTTTAGGTACCATTGTTTCCTTTTAGAAACAGGAAATTTTCAGTGCTCTAGTGTTGTGTATCTTCTATATTTCTGCCCGACATTAAGTGGTATAAATGAATGAATTGTTAATTGTTTTATTTCCCTTAATTTCACAACAATGTATATTAAATAATTTCTTTCGATTTTTTACAATTGAAGTTTTCATGCTTTTTACAAGAGGTTGCAATACTGCGTGGTTACGACGTAATATAGAAGTTGGCAAGACTGTTTGTGGACAGTTGAGAGTTTAATGTGTGTGGTCTTTTGTATTTTCTTAATGCGCAAGTGAAATAGTTTAATGTTCCCATTTGGGAACATATGTACGTAGCGATTTAGTTTGAATATTTTTTGCCTAAAATCGCGAAATGGCAAGGAAATTTCTTAAGCTAGATGAAATAGTAAACACGTTGGAGACTTTGTGTGTTTCTGAAAATGAGGAAACGGATGTTTGCATTCTCCCTCCAGATGAAACAGATGACAGCAGACGAGGAGCACATAAGTGAAGACGAATTAGTTCCTGTTATGCCTAAGGACGTATGTGTTGAGTTGATAGTGGCAGTGAATAATGACATCTTTGACGCAAATGAGCTCGAAAATACACCATAAACTTCATCATCTAAAAAAGTAAAGGGAACAGTGTGTGCCTAAGTGGAAAAATCTTGCGAAAACTAGCCTCAATCCCATTTCCTGTTCACTAGAAAAAGTTTTGGTTTTTCACCCTCATCTTGACGGCAGTTCTCCGATAGATATTTTCTTCAAGATTTTGCTTCCATCATACATTGAGCACCTTGTTACAATGTCTAATTTGTACGCACAGCAGAAGTGAGCTCCACACATAAAAATATCATATGAACAATTACAACAATTTTTTGGTTTACTTCTCAGTGGGTATCATATTCTTCCTCTAAGATGTCCTACTGGAGTACAGCAGACGACCTGTATAAACAGATTGAGTCATCCGTAATGCCAAGAGCCCGTTTCGAACAAAGAAATATTTCCATATTGTTGACAATTCTAACTTACCAAGAAGTGATAAATTTGGGAAAATAAGACGTATATTCGATGAACTACAGAAGAACTTGCAGAAGTTTGGTATCTTTCATCAATCTCTGAGCATTGATGAAAGCATGGTTCCGTGCTATGGGCGTCACACCTGCAAAATATTTATTAGAGGAAAACCAATCCCTTTTGGTTACAAAATATGTTTTTCTAACGGTTATCCATATGCAATGGACCTCTATGGTGCAAAAGACAATAGTACTGGTAACCTTAAGGAGAATATCCCATTAGGAACAAATTATTCGTAGTCTCACATCAATCATAGAAAATAATGACCAGCACGAAGTCTTTTTCTATAATTTCTTTACCTCTTATGATGTTCTTTTAGAGTTAGGAGGAAACGGCAATCGAGCAACTAGGAGAGTAAGAGATAATCGTGTTCAACAGTGTCCTCTGACTCCACAGAGAAGTTTGCTAAGGACGAAAGAGGAAAGTGACGTGAAAAGTGATGGTTATGTGTGCTTTATAAGGTGAAATTACAGTGCGGTTGTAAGTGTTGGTTCAAATTGTTTTACATACTTGCCAGTAGGATCAGTGACGAGATACTCTCGTGTACATTGGAAAAGGGTTCCAATTAGTCGACCAGTCGTTATTCAAAAGTACAATGAAGCAATGGGAGGAGTTGACATTATGGATCGTCTTCCTGCATCATACAGACCCAAACTCAGATCCAAAAAAATGGTCGTGGATTTTTTTCAATATTGCGCTCAATTTAGCAGTTGTTTCTTCTTGGAAATTGCATTGCGAATTCAACACGAACAATGAACTCACACATCTATAGTTTTTCAGGGAAGTTAACATGCGTCTTCTTCGCATTGGAAACATGACATCAATTAGGTTAGGTCAAAGATTGAATATCCCTATCGAAGCTCGAAAATCTGACACGCATTACATTGTAGATGCATCACAAGAACGCTGAGTAGTGTGCAAATCTAATGCAAGAAAAATGTGTTTTCTGTGTCAAAAGAGGTTACATCAGAAGTGTTTTCAAGTACCGTGGGTTGTAAGCATCTTTTTAAAGACCTGAAGAAAGACTGTTAGCTTATGCTCAGCAAAATTCGTGACTAGTATCGAATTGGAAAGACTTTTTTTTCTTTTTTTTTTGTTGCGAATATACGTTTTTCAATTTCCAAAAAGTACTAGTTATATACAGCTAACAAAGATACTAATAAATACATGTACATATACTAAGAGTAAGTTAATAGCACGAATAGTAAATATATATCCTAAAATAAAAGCTCGTAGGTATTCAAGTGTACTCATACGTAAAAACATCGAGCCCTCCAACATATATTTACCCTCATATCTACCACGAATGTAACAAGAGAAGAAATGTTAGACATATTTGAATTTGCTCTGTGTAAAAACAATGTCTTATTTTACTTCTAAGTATTAATATAAGTAATGTGTAGGGAAGATATGCAAATCGTATTTCGTGTATATATATATATATATATATATATATATATGCGTGTGTTTGTGTAATGAAGTCATAGAAACGTAGTCTGTATGAAATTCATTAATGTAATTAATTAATTAAATAATTATAGAAAGTTTTGTGAAAGTAAACCAAAGAAGTGAATTCGGCAAACGCGAGGTACCAATATTCCCAAAAAGGACCATCACGTCATAAAACGGTACGCGATAAATCAAAACAGAAATTTGATTAGGTGTGAAGATAAGACAGAAATTGAAATTTTGAAGAATTCGCACCGGTGGATCCATGTCCAGTCCTTAAACGGTTAATAAATTTGCGTGTGAAAAGTGGACTATATACCACGTGAAAGCACCAAAGGCACAAACAGTTCCAGAAAGTGACTGAACCCATAAGAACCGATTCAAGTCACTGCTCGAGTCAAAGTAAAATCTTGACCCAATTCGAAATAATATTTTAATAGACTAGTACATAGATATTGTAAATATGTTGTGTTCTAACTTGTAAGATGCCTACCTTCATAAAAATAAATTAATCGAGATCGAACCTGTTATGCGCGGATTTATACACAAAGTAGCTAGTAACCATTGTAAATGAAATGAAGTATAAAAGTAAATATCGCGACACTAGGGAAATGTCTGAGACTTAAACGATCAACATAATTGCAAAATTTACGTTAGTAACGTATTATATTGGAACAAAAATATGTAAGCAATGACAACGTATTGGAATGTTTCATATAACATCTTTAGTAGCGTAAAAATACACAATTAAGCATGAAAAATAATAAACTTTATGCCACATACAGTGTTCTGTCGTATCCTTGTTCACATGTATATTGACCTGTGGTGACGCGCCTGTTCCCTACCGACGCAACACTTCCCTTTCTCTCCGGCCAACATGCTGCGGTTCTGCCCTGATTTACATAGCCCTACTTCTTTCAAGTGGCGACCTAGCACAACTTGATTCATGTCTTTTACATAATAATACTTATTGTGCACGTACACTGGAGCGCTGTGATGTGAAACTACATTAATGAGTGTAACTCCGTCCCCCAAAAATGATTGTTGAAAACAAAAACAGCCGACTTCAGAAAATGAAGTAAAATATGCAATGAATTTATGTATAGATTTTTCAATAAATATTCACCTACTTTTTGTTAGACTTATACCTTACGTTTTATTAATATCTTTTGAAGACCTACGGAAAACAGGCGTATTCGAGATAACTTGGGGATAAGTTAAAAACATCTATACGTTTGGTCCGGTATAAAAAACATCACGTTTGTATTTCGGAAATTTTCAGATCCCATTCAGCCACGGAGGTTTTCTCTTAAACAGCCCTCTATATATGGAACACTATCGGAAAGTACCCATATCAAAAATATCTACAAGATTGGTTTGAGATGTGTATTCAATAATTAGGTAATCATTCCTTCATTAAGATGGGTGCACTCACTTGTGTTTGTGGGTACAACTAGTCTATGTGGCCAAGGTACTAGATTCTAGTCCCCCTTGCTATTGAGCGGTAATAAAGGCAGAAAACAACGTGCCCTGCGGGGCTCTAACCCGCCTGCACTCGCTCGGCAATACTGTGTAAATTAAAAGTATAAACTTTAGTACAGAAAGAAACCAACCCAGCTACTAATCTACATGGGGGACTAGTAATCTAGAACCTTCCCGTCTATGTGTGACGCGCCACTTCCAAACTGTTGATTATTAATTTACGTTCAACATAGGCCTATTTCCCGTAACTATTTCTTACAACTATAAAATTTCGTACTCATGTAACTGTATTATAAATCTGAACCAGTCAGTGTATAGAAAATTTTACATTACCTTTCCGGTCCAACTGAATTTGAACTACTTATCGTTAATTGCTTGTAGTCATCACAGTAAGAAGCGCAAGTCTCTTCAACCTCTATTTTTCTTAGTGTTTCTATATTATTTTCAAAGGCAGGATCTTTTACTGCATATTCAGATTTCAACGTATCAATGTTTAATTTGACATCCGAAGAATACACAGCT
Source organism: Thermobia domestica (assembly GCF_964235325.1). NCBI lineage: Eukaryota > Metazoa > Arthropoda > Insecta > Zygentoma > Lepismatidae > Thermobia > Thermobia domestica. The sequence goes on along the minus strand of NC_137456.1, from coordinate 241,668,597 downwards.
ACATCCTTCTCTATTGTTTGCTCTGCTTTGGTTGTAGATAATATTAATTCTTTGTTGTCAGTTATCATTTCGTATGTCCATCCTTTCCCTCCGAGTGGATCTTCCTGAGGAAAACCATAATTAATTTCTTCTTTGCACAAAAATTCCAACTTAACAGACGATTCACAGGCCATTATGGCTCCAAATTTAATACTAATTTGCAACTGTGCTTTATACTTCCCTTTTATTTCATGCTGCCAGTGTTAATGAAATGGCTTACAAGAACGTTCATAGAAGTAATTTCATACTTGCAATCAAACATGCAATCAGATCTTTAAAAATTACAGAATAATTACTTTTTTAAAACAACACGTTTGAAGAACTTCGTTGTTTGCTTAAAGCCTCTATCAGTGTTGGTAAGTTTCCATTGGAAAGTTTCCCTTTCCTGACACAAAATTTGTCCTAGTTTGTTGAGTGCCTAAATACAGTGCGTCCGACTAGCTTTCGAGCCCGGAAAAAAAAAAGTTACAATTTCCGAACAAATATACATAGGAAAATGAAATTCACAATACTCGTACCTTGTTTCATGCTGAATACATGACCGTCACAGCAGGTGCTGAAAGTGTCCTCCCTGTACGTCAAAACATGTTTGTACACGGCGTTCCATATTGTGAAAAGTCCGATGTAGGGTCTCTGGTGTGATCTCATGAATCGAATTCTCAATGTTGTTTCGCAACCCTTTCAGTGATCGTGGGTTGTTTCTGTACACACAACCTTTAAGAAAACCCCATAAGAAGAAAACTGGTCGTGTTAAATCCGGGGATCTTGGCGGCCACAATCCTTTGGAGATTAACCTGTCACCAAAAACGACTCAATTTCTGCCATGGCCACGTTGGAAGTATGGCATGTTGCTCCGTCTTGTTGGAAATAACCGCGACGCAGTTCTTGATCGTCCAAGTGATTCACAAATTCACTGAAGATGTGTAAGTAAACTTGTGTTTACTGTATCTTCAAAGAAAATGGGTCCAATGATACGCTATCGGGAAATTGCACACCAAACTCCCACCTTCAAGGAATGAAGTGGAATCTAATAGTACAAATGCGGATTTTCGGCGGCCAACACCCGAGTATTCTGCGAGTTCACATAACCGGAGAGATGGTACCAAGCTTCATCCGTGAACCAAGTATAGTATAGGATTCCTGGATTGTCAGGCAACAATGCTTGCAACCAACGACAATACATCACGCGCTTTTCCCAATCTGTAGTCTTCAACTTCTGGACGAGTGTAACGCGATATGGAAACAGCTTGGCTCTTTTGGCGGCTCTTTGCTCAGTTGGCTTTGACATCCCTTCCGCTTGTGATAATCGACGCAGGCTCTTCTTAGGGGACTGCAAAAGACGTTGCCGAACATTCTGTACTGTCTGCTCGGACATCTGTGGACGCGCGCCTCCATGTCTCGTAAGCAACGTTCCTGTTGTTTCGAACTTTTCACCAAATGATGTATTGATTATTTCGATGGTCCTTTACGGCATCCAAATTCAAGGCAAAATTCACGTTGAACGGTCTGATACGATCCCGATATCCAATATTTTTTAACAATGAACACGCGTTCCTGTACAGTGTACAGAACCATCCTCGCGATGCAGCGACTCGAGTCACACTAACGCACGCGTAACACGCCAAGCAGTACTTCCCCTGGCGCCACCTATAGTCTTTGTTTTGAGGTGTGTGCTTCTGTTCAACCCTTTCTCGTGTTTAGCATGAAACATGGTACGTGTATTGTGAATTTAATTTTCTTATGTACATTTGTTCGGAAATTTTGACTTTTTTTTCGGGTTTGAAAGCTAGTGGGACGCACTGTACAATGACAGAAATCATGAATATGATTGATCGCCCGGGTGTCGGGTCGCTGTTCGGGCTTCATTTATTTGTAACCATTTCAATTCGAGGTCTCTGTTTGGGTGAACATTTATTTGTAACCACTCCGTGTAATCTGGTCGCTGTTCGTGGTTCGTGGTCCTACCAATAAGTATCTTCCTGATACTTGAACTTACGTGGACAGGACGATGAAGGACCTCTCCAAGAAGAGATTACAAACTGTTTCCAAGTCGCTCATCGGTCTCAATAATGAGATGAGCATTAGGCGCCGAGAGGTTCGGGTGTCTCGTCTCGAAAACCTCACGGACGATCAGATGGTCATCCAGACCACAACGCACACAAATATCACTCATACAAACAACGAAAACACACTGGAGTAAATGACACTATACTTATGAATTAGAACACTATTATATATATAAAAAAATACGAAGAGGAATGAACACACACTGAATATGTATAATAATTTTCGTCATTGAAATCACACTTTGCCCTTTTAAGGCAATATAGCCCTTCATATATATATTTAATATATGAGATTATAATTCGGATTTCACGACAAGTGCTTCTCTCACACCATTGACGCACTTGGGGTATTAGCACTGGGGAAAAGTTGTCTGGATCGTCCCACGATGAATCCAGTTGCGGCGTCGAACAATCCTGAAGCGTAAAGGTGATTCTTCAGCAAAAATAATAAAAAAAAAAGAATTAAAATGCTAATGTTGGAAGGCGCGTGTATAACTTTTTAAACGCACAAGGTTCGTGGACCTGAGACTTCACTAGTTGGGGGCTAGCCGTAAGAAAATGTCCTTCACCGGCTAATAGCTTGTGCCCCTTAACACACAATCGTACTTGGTTCCCAACGCAACGTGCGTGGTGGTTGCGTACAATATCCGAGTCAAACTCCCTGAGCACCAAAGCTCAAGGTACGGGTTGCAATGGTCAATTAAAGAGGGTTGGCAGTTCATTTCAAAAATCACTCAGTTAACTCACCTGTATGCATATACAAACAGAATACGGAAAATAATTTATGTTAATTTTAGTCAGCTGCCCATAATGCACTTGACACGGCGATAACTATGGCGTGAGAAAGCACAGATAACGAGCTATGAAACAACGCAGTTGGTGCCACTTTGGTCACTGGAACATCCGGTCAGCCCGTATTTCTCCAATCTATTGCAATGTTTCATAAGCGATTAAAGAAAACACTTAATTCAGTTCCCAATAACTATAGAATATATACTGTATATAATAAGTCAGGGAGAAACACTGAAATGGTTTGTCACTAACTGAAATGTTCTCAGCAAAAGCAATGTTTTAAATATATATATATATGAGAAAACGATGAAAGATTTCTTTGTCCAATTGTGTGAGAAAGAAGCAATTCCCACCAAAGAAAGAACTTATATGCGTTGCAGAATAAAGCACAAATCGAAAATAATAATCACTGTCTTTACGAAATATACATGGTATCCAAAAATATCCTTCTATAACGTGGTAGCGGTTATAATGCTATACTAATGGAAACAACGACTAAAGTCGTTTCATTCATTTCTTGCTTCTATTTTTTTTTACATTTTCCTTAACATTTTTTTTTACAAAAATGCAAGTATATGAAGGCAACAATGGGGCCAAATTACGCTAATGTACCGTAAGACATGGTTACTTTGCACATAAGGGATTACTTTGCACAAAATATGAAAAGAGTTGCACAGTCCTCTGTCGGCAAAACCATGAACAGAAATGTGGAAGTATCAACTGGGAACGTGAGATAGAACATCTAACTGTATTTTGGCTATAATGTCGGCGATTAACATCAGTTCTAGTTACCGAAAGTGTTCATTGTTGTAGAGGTATGGGAAACAGTCACTGTAAATGCCGCCAAAATTTGAAAGACGTCACGTACAAGATTTTTCGTCAAAGTAAAGTCAATTTCGTAGAACACTTACGTGTATAATCAGGCTTTGATGCAATAGTTGAAATTGAAAAGTGAAACGTTTAAACAAGGTTATTTTGCATTGACCAAAATACTGCCTAGATAAGAAATTATTAGTACTGGAACCTCCTGCATTCTAAATTTAGGTAAATTTCCTATTTAGGAATATGCCGCAACGAATTTCTTGTTGGAAAATTAAATATGAACAGTGGCGAATCCAGAAAAAGTAGTCTGACAGAGGCTTCAGACACAAAGACTTTGATTTTTTTTGTTTAAAAATCACTAAACTTCTTTTTTTGGGGGGGGGGGGCGCTTGCAGACAATACGCATAGGAATGAGTAACATTAGATTGTTTTTAAAAAAATCATGCGCTTTGGGTGAGTTTCAGCCTGAAAGTTTCAAATCCCATAACTCTCCCACAAACTACAGTCGGGACGATATTCTTGGACTTCAAGAATAACCAAGGCAAATCAGTTTACCGGGATTATTTTTCTGTTGCTGAGTTGACATTTTTGTGGGACATATGCTAAACTATCAGAATACGGTACCTGTGCCGGTACCAGAAAAAACATAACTTTCTTTACAAATATCGAAAATTCGAACTAAGTACTGAAACCAGTACCATCATTCCAATACCAGTATTTGTAGACTGCATGCAGTTTTGTGTAGAAAATAAAATGTATAAATACTGAAGGGAAAACATTGGACAGAAACGTTATGTTTGTATGTTGAACATACTTTTTTTGTACTTTGTGCAAAGTAACCTCACCCATGGGCTTACTTTGTAACTAAGTTTATCTTTCAATAATTAAGGTAAAACCGAACGTATACTAATGAACTTGCACTAATGTTTTCCTTATATATATCTAGCTATTACATATTTAAAATACAGTGTTGTAATTTCGAGCGATTTCCTTTAAAATGTCTTAAATCTTGTGCAAAGTAACACCGTCTTTCGGTATTGTATTGTTTTATATTTATTTTCGTCCTTTTTTCATATATTTAGCGCAGTATTACAATTCACCCAAAGTGAATATCTTATTTATATATAAATACAAAAGTAAAACAAACACTATTGTAAATTACAAACACTAAGTTCATAATCATAATAATGAAAAACGATATTTTGCATGTTATCAGTAAAAAAATAAAATCATGATAAATTTTACTTGCATTGTATGTAGAAATCATTGCACATATATAATTTTAGAAACAAGGAATGGCATTGATTCACTTAGTTCTTAGAAAATGCTTATGCAGTTAACAGCTCGTGTATTCCTCAACCGAGTAAAAGCAGTGACCAGGTTAAAACTTTTGTTAGAAAATAAATGTTGAACCAGCAAAAACTGTAATTTTTCCAAAAAAAAAAAAAAAAAAAGTTCCAACAAATCCAGCAATTACTTGTCGTTATACCACCAAAATCATTCCAGCTTTTCACTGGTAAATCGGACAACTTCCACCATGTGTCGTTGGACTAGTAGGGTCCGTGTCACCGCTGTGTGTGTTCCAACAATGATTTCCAGTTTGTCTTGCTATACTTCCATCCAGGTTCCAAAATGAAATTCTAGCATGTTGTACTGTGCCTTTACCTGGCTACAAAATGTACCATTTTTGCTGTATTTTATGCTTGTTCTACCAAAAAGTTCCAGCATGCTTTGGTAGATTTATATGTAGCTCCAGCGAGGAGTTCATTTTTCATTTTATGGACTTCTTAGTTGGTTCAAGCGAGGTATTTCACCATGGTTTGGTGGATTTCTTTGCTGGTTATGAAACTCCTGTACCGAGACCATAAACAATGTTTAGAATTTATTATTTCTAGTTAGTTAAGGCCAATTTTGCACATAATTCATCACTGAGAATAGTATGCTCACCTACTATACAAATACATACAAATAATCATTGTGAAATAAGAAAGATAAAAAAACATGTTTGAAATGCACCTTGCCATGGAATGTACAAAGAATATTCAACTTATGAATGCTTTTAATAAAAATTGATAATTAACTCGTATTTATTTATCTGCAATCAGTTATTCGAATGCGAAAAGAATGCTGACAAAAATTGAACCTTTCAATAATTACTCCCTATTTATTTTTAAATATAGTGAAAAAAGAAAAAACAGTTTTTGCAAGCTTATAAATCAACTAAATATAATTTTTATTGTACATTTCAACGTGCGCCAAACTGGTTTGAGTTTGATGGTCCTCCAATACGGACCCTGTAATAACTACAATGTTAAAACTTCCCACATGTACACGTATTATCTGTATAAATTCGGTATAGGTTACATATATTATATGTATATCAGTAGCTTAGATTTCCGGCTTCGTGGTGTATATTATACGTATAAAGTAGGTATCTATCGTGTATGCTTTCAAAGTAATTTATATTTTCAAAATCTGGCGCTATCACTGCATTTTGGAGGTAGCAGGTTCAGATTTATCATCCGTTTTCCAGGGGCTGTTCCATTTATTTTTTATAGTACAAGTTCACTATCAGTAAAGTGTCATTTTCACATCTCTTTTTCATTTTACGTACCCAGGTCCAATGTGGGAAGGAACCGTGCTCTAAGCGGCTTCCCTGGATTTACAAAGTCCAAAGAAGTTAATGGTGGTAGGGTACCTTCTCTAAGGTCAGGGCCACTTGCTTCCCACTTCCTACACTTACCTAAAGGGCCAATGAGACTCCAATTGGAGGCCTCAATCCATTCTGTATCCTTTCCTGTAACAAATAATTGTGTTTTCCTCAGTAGTTATCCTTCATCACTGCTTGAAGTGAAGTGAGTGTACCCACATTGGAGCATTAACGGGAGCTTGGAACCGAATTAACACTTCACTGACAAAATGATGTGTAACATGAAGGAATATACTTCTCTCCTCGCCTGGATTCGAAGGAATATACTTCTGAAATAGAGAACAAATATGCTCCTTCTCCAAAAGGAAAATCAATAATATAAAAACATTCAAGAAATGATGGCAACTAATGAAGTAAAATCAGAAAGAAAACTTTTATAAACAAGGTTCCTACTGATCTGCAGAATTCTATTACTCTGACTTTCTGTGACGTTTGGCAAGGAATTCCCTGACTTTCATGACAGATGTCGGATGGCGTTGACATAAAAATAGGGAATAAATAACGGATAATATTTATATATGAGAACATTATATTCTATGGAGTCAAATAGTAATCAATTGCTTATACTTATATTCCACTCACCTTCTATAAAAATATGAACAACGTTCATTAAAATGGTTGGCTAAGCTAAAATTGTAATACAATTAATGTTAGAAAAAATAATTTATAAAATTTCCCTTATTTCCCGTATTTTTTCCTGAACTTCCCTGACTTGCACAATTTTTCCTGAGTTTTCCATGACTTCCCTGACTTCCCTGACCAATAGAAACCTTGATGAAATACAACACAAATAAAACTAAAGCATTTATTTTTTTAAAAAAAGGAATCAAATATAATTTTTGAGTTCCCCTTGCAGAGTAAAAAGACTGACACAAAAAAACTTATATGAAAATATGGAGATCATCCTGCTCTAAAATCGTTGTACAACAGAAGAAAGCAAACTCTGTAGTTGTACCCAATGATAGTTTAGTCTGACATTCTTCGTATCCTATAAAATAAACAACGGAAAATTTCAACTCATGACCCCGACACTGGCTAGAAGGAATACTACTGAACACGAATTAGTCCTGTCAATTTGAACATATCTGTACGCAGAAGAATGCATGTGAGTTGATGAATACATTCAAATATGAAAACTAAACACACATTTCATTTTATTTTATTTTCATCCATAGTCCTACATAAAGCTCGAAGGAAGATGAGCGTATGAATCAGACACGTTAATAAATAAGATACAAAGAAACAGTTATTACATTTAAAAAACAATAACGAAACAGAATATGAGACATGTTATTTGAGACAAAATTACACTATACAATCTACAAGCTACATTTAGCAGTCAGGTATTCATACACTGAATAAAAACAAACTGTCCAATAGCTACTTCTTTGTAACTGATTTAAATACATTCATTCATTCAATGTTACGAATATCTTAAGGAAGGTTATTATATAATCCCACACAGCAAGGAATATTTTCTCAACCAAAAGAAAATATTTTCCATGGTTTCCAAAAGGTTTTCCTTCTGTGGAGATTTCCATGATGGTTTCCCCAATGTATTCCGAATATTTCCCGAAAATGTTTACCAAAAAAAGTTTGGAAAACATTTTAGAAATTACCGAAAGTACATTTTGAGAATGCTCTCTGAAAAGTAAATCCAGGAAAATATTCACAAACTTACTAGAAATATTGTACTGAATGTAATGTAATATATTTTCACTGTTGAGAAGGAAAATATTTTCGAAACGATACTAAAAATGTTCTTCATATATGATACGGAAAACAATGGAAGGAAATATATTCCAGATATCCAAAAAATGTTTTCCAATATGATATTTGCAATATTTTTTTATTTTAACGAGAAAACATGTTGAATATATATTTTTAAAGAACGCTTAGAATATTTTAAAAATAAATTATTTCGTAATATAAGAAATATTTTTTAGAAATGTTTTAAAAAGTTTACTTAATTTTTACGAAAGTATTTTAGTAATATTCTCTTATAAGTTAAATGAAATATTTTCGTAATATTTTAGTATTGTTTCCAGAATATTTTATCGAATTTTCAATATAAAACTTTAAAACAGGATAAAGAAAATATGTTAAAAATGAATAGAAGTTGTTTTTTGTTGAGTTTTGGAAAAATTTTGTTTTTAGTGAACATTTTCTGATATGTTACAGAAACATTTTTACATTGTTTTTAGAATATACTCTTCCGTTACTGGAGAAAACATATTCCTTGTTATATCTAAGAAATATTCCAAATATTTACCGGAAATGTTTTATTAAAAAATTTTTGGAAATCATCATTTTATGAAATACAGGAAGTACATTTTTAGAACGTTAGCAGGAAAATTTTCACAAATTATACTAGAAATATTGGGTGTTATACTGAGACGTTCTGACGCGTGATTAGAGCCATACTAAAGAGTTGGACTAACATATGATTCCCGCGGTAATCAGGCCTTTAGTATGACGCAAATCATACATAAAACGCCTATTCTCTTAAATATAATGTAATATATTTTCAATGTTGAGAGAGAAAATGTTTTTGAAGTGACACTAAGAATGTCTTACTACATGATAAAAAAGACACAATAGGAAATATATTCCATTTATATTACAAACGTTTTCCAACATGTTATTTGAATTTTTTCTATTGTTACTAGAAAACATATGAAACATAACTTTTAAAATGTTTCGAATATTTTAAAAATAAATTTGTTCGTAATTTAAGAAATATTTTTAAAACACCTATTCATTTTGTATGGAAATGTTTTTGTTACCTTCTATTGTAATATAAATGTGAAATATTTTCATACAATATATTAGAATTATTTCCAGAATATTTTATTGAGTGTTGAATAAAAAATTTTGAACAGATATGAAAAATGAATAGAAACTGTTTACCATCGTGTTTATGAAATATAGTTTGTACTTTTAGCTAATAATATTTTCTGATATATTAAAGAAATATTTTTACAATATTCTTGTAATGTATTCTTGTTACAGTAAAAGTACCTACATAATACCTAAAATGAATTTTACCGGAAATGTTTCTGAAACATTTTACTAATTTAAATTATTGCATATCCTTAGACAGTGGTCGAAGTGAGACGGTATGCGGTGGTATGCCATAACGCCTCTGGTTTTTCAGTGATGAAAGCATACCTCCTCTGGTATTTCAGTGAGAAACACATACCGTCACTGGAGAGTAGATGCTAAATATCTTTAATAAATCAATTTTTATACATACTAATTGATGAACAGCTTTGCACGTAAAGAGATTTTATTTATGTAGAAGTAATTCCTAAGTTGACAACACCAACATTTTTGTTATATTTTTCCTACCTTTTGTTTTTGAAAGGAGATGTCTTCAAAGAAGTTCATATTTTGACTAGTTATATGTTTTTACTAGCCTTTGGCTAGCTGGGGCTCCACCCCAGACCCCGTTCTGCTCGGCCTGCGGCATCACACCTGTTGTGTATCAGCCTTTGCATCAACAGTCAATTTCGTGCATTTCATTTTCATAGTCCCTGAATGTGCCCAGCTGGGGGCTTCGCCGCAATACTCCCGCTCGGCATATGGCCTCGCACCTCTTAAGTCCACAATTCTACCGAACTTCAAGTTCCTTTTCCTATTTCATTTATCTAAAAGATAAGATGTTGTATCCAAAGAAAACGACCATTTAAATAACATGGAAATTTCTTCATCTTCTTTTAAATCACTTTTTAAAAAAATAAAAATATTAACTTTTGGCAATTTTCCTGTCGGTTAGTTCCGGAAGGTTACAATCATGCCAAATTCTATCATTCTAATCCTGCCGGAAGCGTCTAAATTTTTGGGGTGTAGGAAACGTCTCGTATAAATAACATGGGAAATATTTTTCAGTTCCCCATAAAACCATTCTAAAATTGGACATTTTTATTTTTAGTGATTTACTTAGGTAACGCTAACGAAAGCACGCAAGCACACAGCATTTCAAGTTTGTATTCCAATTCCAAGTACCTAAAATATAAGATTATGTGTCCAAAATGGCGTATTTAAATAACATGGGACAATTTTTCATATCCCGTTTAGACCCCTAAAAATTAAAAATATTCACTTTTGGCAATTTTTCAGTCTGAAAAGCTACAATCATGTCAACTTTAAACATTGTAGTCCTACAGGAAGTGCCCAATAATTTTGGGATGTAAAAGGTGTTCCATATAAATAAAATGGGAAAGATTTTTCAGTTCCCCATTAAACCACTCCAATGTCGCAAAATTTTATTTTTGGTGATCTAGTTCGATAATGCTAACGAAAACGAACAAACGTACTGAACTTCATGTTCATATTCTAATTCCAAGTGTCTGAAACATGCGATTATAATTTTTTTTTGTTTTGTTTTGATTGCTCAGACGCGCCTCTTCGGGTTTGACACCTGAAGATTTAAACCGAAACGGGCTATCATCATTGCAATTTCCTCTTCCTTCTTCTTTATTTTATCATTCATTTGTTTTTAGAGCGGGGACAAGGACCAGGACGAGGGTTGGGTTACGAAGCCACAACACATTAAACAGACAAAACAATCATAACAAAACACAATAAAATTAAAAAAAAAACAGCAAATCCTAACTACTAACTACTGTTCTCTGATGATTATTTGTCTTCTTTATCTAATCAAAACTAATCTACTCTACATTCTGACTCAAGTCGAGCTTAACATTGATCCTATCATAAATATCATCATTCATTGCTTTTAGTTTATACTTAGCCCATCCATGTAATATTCACTCTTCTTCTTTGTTTCATTTCGTTCAGGTTTTCCCTGTATGATTTGGGTTTTCACCTTTGTATATAATTTGATTCTCTCCTGTATGTTTTTTTATTAATTTACCACATTCTCCTACAATTACTAAACACACACTTCACTTAACACTATTAAGCACTGTCCACACTGGTATTTATAATGTTACACTAATACACTAACCTACTCCTGTGTGTGAAACACAGCTTGATGTCTAATTCCACTACACACACTACACTTGTTCCGTTCCTTTCGTGCATTCTTCGCTAAATCTTGTCTATCTCATGTGAGAAGATTTTGTTTTTGATATATGTTCCTCGGTTGTTTTACGTATGTCCACGGCACCCAATACAACGGCCTGGGGTCCAGGACCCACTCGGAGCACTTTGTGCGGGCCCTGGTCAATTGTGTCCCACCGCCGTGTGCACCGGAACGGAAAGCGGCGCGTACGCGACAAGATCGCGGACGGTCACTATTTTCTTTTACCCGAGTTCATTTGTTTCATTTCTTAGTTCTATGAGATATTAATGTGCTGTACGTTAGAATGCACGATGGACCACCACCGAAACACGAAATTCACTCCGGCCTGACACATCCGGAGTTCCAATCCGGTCCGTCTAGGGATGTGTCGAGCCCACTTTTACTCCCTCTCTTCCTTCCGGGGCACGCGGAATACCAGCGATACTGGAGGAGACCTCCGCTCCGAAAGGAACGCCCCATACACATGTTCACACATTCAATCTAATTCATTCATATATCTGTTAATTTCTTATTGGTTTCTGTTTGCTAGATTCCTTTCTTCATATTGTTTTTTGCTCCGTTCGGAAAATTCAGCCGTAATTCTATTCAGTACTTTAAAGTCTTTCTCTTCGCTAATAATATCCTCTAATCTTCCTGTTCTTATATTGTTCCTCTCGTTCATTCGGTCTTCTAGTAAGAGACACCACATTACATAGTGTTCCGGAGTTCCAAACTCACCACAACCACAGTTCCCTTCTTCTTTTAAGCCAAACCTTTGAAAATATTGGCCGTATGGCCCATGTCCTGTGAGGAAGTGGACAAGGCCTGCAGATGGTTCAAAATGATTCCATTTTAGTCTTTCACTTATGTTTGGGATTAATTTATGTGTTCTTCTTGCCTTGTCTGAGTTATTCCACTCTTGTTGCCACTTTTCTAATATTACTTGTTCTATGTCTTGTATGTTATCTATTTCTTTCCCTATTAGGTCCTGTACCCTACTTTTGTTTCCTTTTTTAAACCAATACATTGCCGCCCGTTGGATTATTAATAAATGCATATGTTTTAACCCCAACAATACAGCTAGTGCATTGTGGGGAGTAGTACCAAATGCCCCGCTTAGTCTGATCATTATGTTTCTTTGGGATCTTTCTATTTTCAGTTTTAGTGCATTGTTTTCTAACAACCTGTGAGCCCAAACGCTGGCAGCATAATTCATAGTTGCCCCTAAAATTGAGTCGAGGTATATTTTTATTATTTTTCGTGGAAGCTTATATTTATTACTTGCTATATTTATTAGTTTATTGGTAACTTTCTGTCCTTTATCACTAATGTAATTTATGTGATGTCCAAAATTTAGTTTATCATCTACCTGAATGCCAAGATATTTGAATTCCCTTACTCTTTTTATTTTTTCTTTTCCAATTTTAATGGTTGGATCCCTTGCCAGTTTTGTTCCGAAAATCATATATTTGGTTTTTTTTCTTGGATAATTTTAGTTTACTTTCTGAACTCCAATCTTGCAATATTCTTATTATTTCTTTTGAGTTTTCTTCCATTTCCCTTCTTGTGTTTGCTGATGTTATTACTTCTAGGTCATCTGCAAAGGCTATTACTCTATCTACGCATTTATTTTTGTTTAATGCTTCCAAGCATGGCTGGAATTCAATGTCCCACATCAATGGGCCTAGAATAGATCCCTGTGGGCATCCATTTTGTATATTAATGCTTATATCTCCATTCTCTTCTTTTATTATTACTTTTCTGTCTTGAAAATAATCTTTTATTGTGTTCACTAGGTATTCTGGTACTTTTAGCTCTTTTAGTCGTCGTACCAGCGAGGGGATCCAAAGATTGTCGAAAGCCCTTTCTATATCTACAAACAAGGTTAATACGTACTTTTTGCGCTCCTGCGATCCAAAATGTTGTCCACAAAAGCATTTAGAGCGTCCTCGGTTGATTTTCCCCTCCTAAAACCGTATTGCAAATTATCTCCTTCAATATTCCTATATTTCTGTAATCTGGAAGCTATTGTTTTTTCATAAATTTTGGAAATATTCCGGAGGAGGCATATTGGTCTGTAGGAGCTTACATCTGTTGGGTCTCTATCTTCACTTTTCATTAATATTATTAATTTTGATTCCTTCCAAGAAAGCGGAAATGTCATCTTCCTTAGTAGAGTATTGCATAATTTAGTTAGATAAGGTATCCATATTTCTTTGTTCTTTTTATAAATTTCATTTTTTATTCCGTCTAATCCAGGCGCTTTTCCTGATTTCAATTTCTTTATTATTTGTTCGATTTCCTCATTTGTTACTAGGTCTATTTCGTCTTCATGTTCTTTTCTGATAATTTGGTTATAGTCTTCTCTTAGTTTTCGTTGTTGATCTGTTTCTTCTTCTCTTGGAAATAATTTATTTGACAGTTTAAGCATAGTTTCTTCTCTTGTTTTCGTATATGAATTATCATTATTCTTTAGTGTAGTTAGCGTTATGTTGTTAATTTTCTGCATGATTAGTTGTAGGGGAGCTCCCATTGATCCAGTTCTATATTATTTTTTTTAGAAATAGTTCCCAACTCTTCTTTTTAGCAGCTAATAATTCCTCTGTATATTTTTGTTTCGCTATCTTATAATTTTCTAGTCTTCTTTCTTTTAGTATAGGAGTTATTGTAGATTGGTAGTTTTTTTTCTTTTTGCTTTTGCTATCTTCTTTACTCTTTCTAGTTTTGGGGACCAAAAGTAATTATATTTTTTCTTTGTCTTGACTTCTGGAATTGATTTCTCTAATGATTTCTTTGTTTTATTTTCTATATCTGTTACCAATTTATCTAGATTGTCGTAGTCATCAATTTGTGGTAAGCACAGGTTTTTCTCGAAAAGCTCCCAATCTATTTTACGTATGTTATAATTCTCACCTTTTGTTCCAAGGGTAGTATCTTCAATGTTAAATGTTATTACTTCATGATCGCTTGTTGTTACATTGTCTTGAACTGTCCAGTTCACTATTTGTTCCTCTAATTGAATAGTACTTATAGTAACATCAATGAAAGACTTTCCTCTCGGGCCTGTGGATGTTGGTCTCTTACCTTTATTTATAACCCTTAAAACATTTTGTAGAACAAAATCTTCCAGGATTTCGCCTTTGTCATCTGTTATCGGTGAGCCCCACATACTTGATTTTGCGTTTGTATCTATTGTAATAATAAAATTATTTCTTTGATTTTGCCAAATTATTGTTTGTATTTTCTATGTGAAATCATGTATATTTAAACTGTATTGAAAGTAAGAATTTATCAGCCAAAAGGATTTGTTACCGAAGGTTACCTCCGTGCATACTGTCCATTCGTCACAATATTGCGCAATTTTTAGTACTTCAATGTTTTTATTCATGATTACCGTTATTGCTTTCGGATCTTTTCCTTCCTTTATTATTCTTGCTGTCGGCGGAAATGCTGTTAATTTGCTCTTGACAGTGTACGGTTCCTGTATGTTTACTATGTCTATTTCATTGACTTCAACAAATCTTCTTAATTCCATCGTGGCAATTTTTGACCTTTGGGCGTTGTTTTGCACTATTTTTAATTTTGTAAATTTATTATGCATATTTAATATGGACCAATGCCTCCTTACCGGACTTGCTGAAGTCGAAATATATTCGTCCATGAGCATTAATGAGTTGTTTGTGCACATTTTCCAAATTCCAATAAATTCCCCGTCGTTCAAATGCTTCGTCGATTAAATCGACTAATTCCCATCCGGTCGCTGGTAAGTCATAAGTTCGTAATTCCATCCTATCTACTTCCTCCAGAACGGGATATGCGATTATAAGTAAAAGAGGAAGGCCCATTTATATGGCACGGGGAAATTCCACATCCACCTTTAGACACCGAAAAATTAAAAATATTAACGTTTGGCAATTTTCCTGTCGATTTGTTCCAGAGACCTACAATCATTCCAAATTTCAACTTTCCACGTTAACCGGAAGTACCTCTCTAATTTATGTCAGTTCATGTAGTTTTATTTATAGTTAGGATGTGTCACATTGAATTATTTCTTTCGTATGAATGTGTGTGTCTTCTTGTCTTAATTTATACAAATGCTATGGTTTGAGCATGAGCGTATGTAGGATTTGTCTGCTGTGGGGGTAATTCTCCCGGGAGTTTGGAATACACTTTAGTCGAGTGTGGGGTCCGGGATCTTTCCCGCAGGAAATTGTTAATATAAAATTTCGGCTTTTGAGCATTTTCGTGTATAAGTCTCCAGAATACAACATAAGAAGATATTTTTTTTCAGAATATAATTGGCGAAAGATCAAAGTCTCTCAACCCCCCCCCCCGTAAATAAGAAGCTCTTCAGTGGCTTTCGGCTATTATGTATACACGACTCCGAAAGTGCATTGTCACCTGCAATTATCCTTTTCCTGCAAAAGCAGGCAACCCAGAAAGCTCTTTTTTGGGTTGGTTTCGAATTCGAAAGGAGTTGGACCAAACCTCAATTTTGTAACAAATATATCAGTGTGGGAAACTGCAAATAAGAATAAAACAAAATTGTTAAGAATGAAATCTTTATTATTGTCACGGAGTTGCATGACATCAAAAGTTACAAAATGTTCTTACTTCAGCAGATCAAACAAGAAGAATGGCAAGAAACAGATTTTAGAGGAAACCATTTCTCTCCTTCACATCCAAAAAAGACTCTATTAAAAAAGAAAAAAAGACAGTTATAAAATGTAAAGGTTTAAAATAAAAGCCCCACCGAAAATTTTGAAAGTTGACACTCGAAAGGCAAGAATAACTGAACCGAGGTGAGTGAAATTCTTCACAGATATTACAGTTGTAAAATAAGGGAATACGGGTTTCGTATTTTTACTATCGCTTTTGGTGAAGGAGGTCACACAAGCTTATTTACGTCTTTTGTTCACATGAATTCTGAATTAAATGTTTTCCCAATCACCCCCCTCACCTGAAAGTATATACATGCTTTGCCAACCTCTGCTTGAGCTTGGGAACGACTCAAGTAGAAGGATTGATAACAACGTGTTTGTTCGCGTCCGAACTATCCAAAAAAATAAAGATTAGCAGAAAAATGTTGATTTTACTTTTCTCGCCTGAAAGAAAATTTGTCGCGAGGGATAGTTCACTACACAAGGACAATTGAGACTGGGTACGTGCCGCGACCTATTCTCGCGTCAATGTTTAAACTAAAGACAACAATAACAAAAAAAAAAAAAAATATATAAGGAAAGCAACAAGATTGAAATGCCGGGACTTAGTTATTAACTGCTCATATTCAACAAAAAGCAAAATTGATAATCTTACATGCACTGGTCACTACATGGGAAATTTTGGTATCAATGTACACATGAACTGAAATGAACAACAAACATTAAACATGAGCATCGTAAGACAACATTCTCATCATTCGTATTAAACACACACAATATTAAAATTCGTATTTTAAATGACAACTTTACTTTATGAAATTTCCTAGCTAGCTAAACACTGTTTAAGAATATCAAATTATATACAGAAAGTAATTGTACGCATGCGATTTTGCTTTGTGGTGGCCTACATTTATTATTATCCTTTTTTTCTCAAGTCGACGTTCGCTATTAGTGGAAGGCGATGTAGTTAGCGTATAAATCAATTCGAAAGACGCGATCACTTTTACATTAAACTGTTGATATATTCCTGGGTCAGGCGGATTTTGGATAACGCTCGCACGAATCACTCGATGATTGCTCCTACCACATCAGTTTGCATTACTTACAATTTGGTTTTCCAAGAGACGGCATGCTGACTTCGTCGTCTTCTCTGGCGTGCTAAGTCCCAATTCGGCAAAATTTCTTATTCTTGAATTTTCCTTGATAATACTGCAGCTATTGCGTTCAGGCGTCACTCACACATGTTAAAGATACTTAGCCACATCAACTAAGCATCGATGCTCTACTAAAATTACATTTTTAACAACAAACTATCTTGCGGCTCGGGATACCTGCTGTACTCTTCAAATCTCAGATCCCGATTGCTTGGCGCACTTCTTGATTGCACAAAGCATGTGAGTAGAGTATACTTGGGACGTAACGCAGTTTCTGATTGGTCAGTAATTGAAAAGTTGTCCAATCATCACTAACTTTAGAAAGTCACCGGAAGTACGAAATGAATTAATAGTTTCTGGAATGTTCTCGAAGCTACACAACCGGAAGTTCCAATGTCTTTGAGACAAACAACTGTTGCTCTGCACACACACACATGCACAAGGAAAGTCAGTTTGTGGCGTCGAAGAGATGTCATGTACTGGAAGAATGCGATCATAGTTGCCAACTGCTTACCCAAAGTCGATTATGAATTTAATAAAATGTGCGCATTAATTTTTCTTGCTTCGATGGTCGATAGCATTTTAATGAAAAAAGCGGTTGGGTGAGGCACGGGCCTCTCCAAACATTAGATCACTAAAAATGAAAAGTGCTGGTAACAGTATGTCATATGTGTGTAAAGGACATGAAGAATTGCAGCGAAACTTTACATATGGACAATACACAAAAAAACAAACGAATTAGTTTTTTTTTTAATTTCTGTGAAAAAACAGCTTTAGGGGGGAAAAGACCGCACCAAAAATTTTGAAAGATGTCTTCCAAAAGGCAAAAAGAAGTGAACCAAAGTGAATGAAATTATGGACAGATATTGTAGACATAAAATGATGGAATGCGGGTTTCGTATGTCCCTGGAAAAAAGGGTTCGATGGGGCACCGACTCCTTCAAACCTTTGATCATAAAATATTGAAAGTGCTAGTAGCAGTATGTCAAATGTGTGTAAAGGACATGAAAAATTGCAACATAACTGTGTGTATGGACAATACGCCAAAAATAAACGAATACATTTTTTTTAATTTTCGGGAGAAAACGGTTTTTGTGGGTCTCCGTCCAAAATTTTGGAATTCTACCCTAAAGGCAAGAAGAAGTGGGCCGAATTGAATGAAATGTGCACAAATATTTTAGAGGTAAGATGAGGAAATACGTGTTTCGTATTTTCCTGAAAGAAAAAAAAACTGTTGAGTGGACCGAGGCGTTGAAGGGCTGTAAGTGTGGATCGAAGCGTATGAAATTGTATGTAGATATAGGTTATGTAAAATATGGCCTTTTGAGTTTCACAAGTGTCTTGTCTCCATCCGATTTTTTTTTCAAATTTGGCAGATTGAATACAAGCACAGACAGTATAGCGTTTTTTATAGTATTTCAGAAGACACCTTCAATCCTTATAAAGTTTTCGGGCTTAAACAAGTACACGTGTCGATTTATGTCCAGTTTTGCTGTTGATCTGCCAAATTTGAAGCAAAACAGATAGGAACACTTGAGAAACACGAAATACCTTATTTTACATAGGGACTATATTATTATCTACACTCAATTTCATTTACTTAGGTCCAATCCTTCCTGTGCTATTACTGTAATATTTACTTTTTCTGATGGAGCCTAGGCCCCAACATTGTTTTTCCGCAAATATTAAAACACGTTTAATTTATTGTTTTGCAAATTGACTCTATACGAAGTTTCGTGGCAATTCTCCATATTCTTTACGAACTTTTGATGTTTCGTAATCAACGGTCTAAAAGATCCGCGATTCACTCAATAGTTTTTTTTTTTTTTAGGAAAATACGAAACCTAATTATCTCATTTTATGTATAAAATATTTTGCCCCTAAAGCCGTTTTTCCGCAGAAAATAAAAGAAAACGCTTCGTTTTATTTTTGCGTATTGTTCCTACACAATGTGTCGTCCCAATTTTTCATAACCTTCAAGCACTTCCGAGATACTATTGTTAGCACTTTTTATATTTCACGATCAAAGTTTTGAAGGGGTTTATGTCCCACGTAAACGGTTTTCCCTTTTTCAGGAAAATTAAAAAACCGTTTTCCCCATGATGGCAACGAAGAAAAATTCGCCTCTACAGGGATTAATGGTTGAGGTCTTTTTAATTTGGCCAATCAGAGCTCCGTTAATCTTGTATATTCGACGACAACAGCTTTGGATTAGACAAAATGCACTCGCAATGTAATTTTATTACAAAATGACGCGTGTCTGTTTACTTTATTTCAAAGTTCTCCCATATTAACTTTCTAATGATCGGCGACAGTTTTCACTTAAGAGGACTGAACACCGCTGCCATTTTTTAAAATGTTCTCCATTGATTTCTATTAGAAACTATTCCACTTTTTGAGCCGAAATGAGACGGAATTTCAAGATTATGATTGTACTGATTTTTTCTCTGTAATTATTAGTTTGTCTGTATCTTAGTGAAAATTAATTTATTTGGTACGCAAATTTAATATTACTTAAAATAGAAAGAAAAATGCGCTAGTGAAAATCAAAAGCATTTGGTCTATTTCTGCTTAGAAATGGAGAAAAACGAAAAAGCTAAGGATAAATTACATTATCTCAGGAAAACATATGATGCAGTACTAACGCAATAGGTTAACATTTGTAAGTGAAATTCAAATCGTTAATTGCTCGTTTTTCGTAAGTGCATCTTATATTGCCATCTAGTGGCGAGCAACAGAACTCAGTGATGAGTGGAGGTTGATCTCGCGGAGGAATATCAAACTTGTATATTTCTCTCAAGCGCTTAATTCAAAGTTTAGCACGAATAAGTAAAAAAGGTCTTTTGTTTTTATCAACGAAGAGAAAGAAAAGATGAGAATTGAACTTAAAATTTTGGAGAGAATAACAAGATATTGTAAGCGAAGTTCAACAAAAATATACAATTTAATGTTTGTCATTATAAAGAAACCTTGAATGCAGGTTGGAAAAATTACTCAGAAGCTTGAGCTCGTATTTGTTTCAGGCGGGCTCTCGTGTGGCATTGCCAATTCTTCTGTACGTGTTCTAAGTGCAGCACAGTCACTATTAGATCAGCTCAGGGGGGAAAAATAAAAGCTGCTCGCACAATCAGCGAATTGTTATTATTCTTACTATAGTTACGTTTTAGTTTCTTGCTGTATTATTGTTTATAACTAAGTCATGACCTTCTGTCCAGATCACAGTCATCTCCAATATCCCATATCAGATCTGGGGGCAAGGGACAAAGCACCGGAAAGCAGTTTAGGGGACGGCAAGCTGCGAAAATTAAAAAGTGGAAGCTCCTAAAAAGGAAATTGAATCCAATTTGGCCTAAACGATTTTCAAATTTCAATACCAGTATGCTCATACTTTGTAATGTTAATGCATATAACCTACCTTCCTCTGCAATTCAAAATACGTACGCAGGTCTCCATTGATTTTTTAAAAAATGGACTACGTTACGCGAAACTATGGTGGCCGTCACGTCGGCTAGTGTTGTGTAGCTAAACAAAGATGACTCTTCTATTCACTGCACCGATCAGGCCCTTCAAACTTTTTTTCCTTCTATCGAAGCCAGTACCGCTGATTTGGGAAAAGGTTCAATGTAGGGTATTGCTAATCTTAAAAGCGATGCATTCGCCGCTCTGTTGGAAAGAGGGGGCCGGTGGAAAGTGCCCCCATAGGAAAATATCTAGATTCGACACTACTAATCTATATATATTTGTGAATCTAAATCTCCCGAACCGCCCCACCGATTTTGATCAAATTCGTAACATGCATGAGTTTCACGACTGGGCTGGTTCTAGGGTATTCACTTTGATGGTAGAACTGTGGATTGGGAGGGGATGTAAAAATAATTAAAACTTAATAACACCTGAACCACTCGACCGATCTTGCTCAAATTTTTAACATAGATGAGACTCAGGCCTAGGATCATTTTTCTAGTTTAAGTTTGACGAACAACGTGGGGGAGGAGAAGGAGGGGAGATATATAAAACTCAATTTATATAACACTAAAAGTTACTATTCTTGTAACTTAATGACTTGAACTTTTTGACTGATCTCAATTAATTTTTCAAGATCTGCAAACAGTTTTGTAATTTCATTTTAACGGTAGATCCTAGGGGAGGGGGACGTATAAATAAAAAGTAATAAAACCTAATAACTTTTGAACCTCCCAAACAAGCTCGATCGAATTTTCAACATATAGGATGGTCGGGCTTTGAATTTTTTCTTCATTTCACTTTGATGAGCCAGCATAGGGGAGGGGGATATATGTATTAAAATTGAAATAAAAATCGCTGATGTTGTGACTTCATCACTCTTGAACCACCCGACCGATCATAATCAAATTTTCAACATACGTGAGTTTAGAGACAGGGTTACTTTAGGCTATTCTCTTTGACGAAGGAACGTAGGGGAGAGAGAGACGAGGGAGAAATTAAAAATGATAAAAAATGACCAATATTAGTGTTGAATCCATAGTTTTTGGTCCCGATGAGACAAACAGTGACATTTCTGATGCTGTTTGATTCCAAGTTTAGCCCGAATAGTTGGGAAGGGGGAGGGTACAATGGAGAAGAGGGGATAAACATTTAAAAATGATCGAAACTGACTAATGTTAGTGTCGAATCAATAGTTTTAGGAGTGGCTGAGATTAACAGTGACAATTCTAATGCCGTGTGCCGCAGCACGGGGGAGCTATATAATAATAATAATAATAATAATAATAAAAACGACCAATACTAGTGTTTAATACAAAGTTTTCGGGATCATTCTGATGAACTGTGACATTTTCGATCCGGATTAAATGCAAAATCAGATCCGCCACTTGCGTGAAGAGGAGAAAGTTATATAAAATGATCGATAATGGCAACTATCAGTGTCTAATTTGTAGTTTTCTCGGTCGCTTAGATTAACAGTGGTACTTTCGATCCCGTTTAAATTAAAATTTAAGCTCACAACTTGGATTGTAAGAGATATTTAAAAATGATCGAAAATGACCGATAATTATTGCTGAATCCACATTTTTGGGGGATCGCTGTTGTAAGCGGTGACAATGTCGATGCCATGGCCAGCAACATAGGGGAGGGGGATATATACATATAGATTACCGAAAATGACCAATCTTGGTGTCGAATCCATGATTTTTGGGGTCGCCGAAATTATCAATGATCTTTCTGATGCTGTTTAAATCGATTCCATTAAAAACAAAAACAGCATATTTCACGGGTTTTGAACACATGAAATACGGAATCGTGCATTTGAATTTTCATTTCAACCCAGCGAAGCGCGTAATATGTGCTAGTAATACTAATAAAGCTCGGACACTGTCCTTTTTCTATTTCAAAACCACTTTTTTTTTAAAATCTCTTTCCTATAATATCTGTTACTTAAGCTATCAGTATATGTTCGTTTTTCGTCCTTACAAAACACTAAGGTTATAAAGGAAGTTCTACTTAATGTGGGTTCGGAGTTTGAATCTGATAGGCCGTTCCCAACGATACTATCTCGCCTCCAGAAAAACTGGATTACAGGGCAGAGTCTAAAGCAAGAAATTTATATCTCTTTCGTTAAAGAACTTTAGATCGCATACTAGTCATAGCGCATGTGTAGAATTTTTTCAGCGAATCTGTGTGAGACGAGACAAGCAAATGACACAGGACTGAAAGTTGAGCTTACTCCAGGAGTCGAAGGTGGTACCATTCTAACAAAAAATTCTAATGGCTAACTTCTTTAATGCTAATGTGTCATTTTCCTTGTAAAAATTTAGGGTGATCCCGGCTCGCTAGTCTCCCCGTGCATATGGGCCTGTATGACCCCCACCCTCGAACACAATTTTCAGGGAGAAATCTTTATTCTGCCGTTTGTCTGTCTAGTTTACTGAAATCATGAAAAGCAAAGTAGGTCACAGATCATTGATGTTGGAAATGATTTACATGTGCATTGGAGACACATGATTTTGAGAGGTTTTCCAGGAACAAAATCCCCCTCGGAGTTATATCTCTTCTGGTGCTCAATATGAATTGAGTTGATTTCATCGTCCCTTTCAGCAGCGAGGCTATATGAGACGGGACCTACTGATTAATCGTGAAATGTGAACCACATAAAATCTTGCCGGAATCGAACCCGGGTCTCTCACGCCAAAGGTGCGTATGCTAACCACATAGCCACGAAGAAGCTCGGAGCTCATATTATTAAAGAAGAAAGCATATTATGGGAATTTCAGTGCAGACAACTAAGTACGACGATTGTTAAATGAATATTTTTCATCTTGAATATATTGTGATAATGGTCAATCTATTTGATATCATTTTTTAAACAAAACTAGCATTCTCTTTTCTGTAACTCACTACAGTATACAAGTTAAAGTTCACACAATGCGCAAAACAGGGGAATTGATTACAACGTACGATGGATGGACTTTGCTTCCTACCCGAGGAACAAATCCCTTCTTGTAAAATTCGGCGTTGCAAAGAACCTGTGTGATTGACTGAGAGCTACACATAAATTCACAGATTAAAGTCTTTATTTTAGTACTGAAGCTGCCCTCAGGCAAGCTGCCCACAGGTGTGGCTTCTGTGCCTTCTAACATTGTGTTAAAAACAGACACAAGGTCAGTTGTCCGTTGCTTAGTTCTTTGTAATATAACTGATAAGACTTTTCTTCTTTTATTCAAATAATATTGTTGTCTGAAGTCTCTTTATTCTTTATAAAAACAACATATCCTTAAAGGGATGCCCACAGGAATTGTAATAGAAAGTTGAAAAGTATCTTTATTATTCAGATCCTGTATTATCATTATTATTATTATTATTATTATTATTATTATTATTATTATTATTATTATTATTATTATTATTATTATTATTAGTAGTAGTAGTAGTAGTAGTAATAGTAGAGGTAATAGTAGTATTCGTATTATTATTATTTTATCATAGAATTCTTTCGTTAGTCTTCACAGCAATTAATACTTAGCAGCAGGGGTAACGGTTCGTAGGAACGCGGGGTACCCCATTCCCCACCTCCAGAAAACTGTGTACGGCGACCTTCAGCTTCTAAGCAATTACAATGGGCAAAGATAGCCATGGGGGACGGCGTGACACCCTGCCGCCATCTACGGTCACCATATCTTTTCAGATGATTCAATCCCATGTCGCCTAATCCCGCCTCTCCCACTTATATCGCACTTATATCTCCAAGATAAAAATGTCCACCATTTTAGGCCACATGGGAATTTCCATCTTACTTAAACCCATCTCACCTGAAATGGCGGTAGGATGCAAGGAGAGAATTTCTGTACTAAAGAGGGAATTCCTCTATTACCATTTTAACCAGATATTTCAATCAATATTGGCAATCTCTGTCAACTACAGAATAAATATATAATAGAAATAAATAAAACTGTATTCGTTTGTTTTTTGCGTATTGTCCATACATAAAATTTCGTTACAATTCTTTATGTCCTTTACACACGTCTGACAATGTTATTTTCACTTTTGATTTTTCCTGATCAAAGGTTTGGAGGGGTCGGTGCCCTACCCAACCGTTTTTTGCAGGGAAATATGAAACCTATCCTAATTTTACGTCTTAAGTATCTGTTCCCAATTTCATTACTTCGGTTCACTTCTTATCTTTCGGGCATCAACATTCAAAATTTTCGGTGGGAGCTTTTCCAATCTAAAACCGTTTTTCCACAGAAAATTTACAAACCTGTATTCTTTTTTTTTTGCGTATTGAAAATGAAATGAAATTGTTGAGTTTTACGTTCTACGGTTATGCCGGTTAGGCTAAAGGAGACGGTGATGATGAGTTATGAATGAAAAGGTGGAATGAAGAAAGTGGGAGATAACGGGAGAACCCCGAGAAAACCCACGCACACGGTATTTGTCCACCACAAAGATAACTAGGCGGGAGCAGGGTTTGAACCCAGGACCCCATGCACCAGAGGTGAACGCTCTACCACTGAGCCACCGCGGCCCCTTTTTGCGTATTGTCCATACACAAAATTTCGTTGCAATTCTTCATGTCCTTTACACACATCTGACATACTGTTACTTGCACTTTCGATATTTCGTGATCAAATGTTTGGAGGGGTCTGTGACCCACCCAACTCTTTTCCAGAAAAATACGATACCCGTATTCCCTTACGTAAGTCTGCAATATCTGTGCACAATTTGATTTACTTCGGTTGAGTTGTTCTTGTTTTTCCAGTGTCAATTTTTTAAATTTTGGGTAGGGCTTTTATATTAAACCTTTACATTATGTATTTTTTCTTTTTTATGTGATTCATTTTTGTTGCAGGAAGGAGAGAAATAGTCTCTTCTGATATATGTTTCTTGCCATTCATCTTGTTTGAACAGTTTAAGTAAGAACATCTTGTAACTTTTGATGTCATCCAACTCCGTCACGATAATAAAATTGTCATTCTTAACAATTTGTTTTAGTCTCTTATTTGCAGTTTGCCACACGGATATATTTGTTACAAAATTCAGGTTTTTCCCAAGGCTTTTCGAATTCTCAACCAACCCAACCGCTGAGCTTTTTGGGTTGCCTGCTATTGCAGGAAAAGGAGAATTGCAGGTGTTTATTCATTTTTGGAGTCGTGTATATATGTAAATAGCAGTGCAACCGTTCAGGCAATATACTGCCACTCTATTTAAGCAAGTAGGTAGCCGGTATGTAGAGTTAAAACCGTGATAAAACATACCGCCTCTGCTTTTTTCCACATCGAAAACTGTCCTTAGATAATTTTTTAAAGATATTTTGTAATGTTTTCTTTCGGAACACACACACACACACACACACACACACACACGCATATATATATATATATATATATATATATATATCCCCTGCAGGGGTTGGCGCTTGAGGTAGAACATTCGTTGAAACAAATTTATTGAAATGTAAAGTGAGTCGAATGGAATTTATATGAAAGTCAAGTGAGTCAACAATAACTTGTGTGATTAAAGAGAGAAGGATTATATAGTTTCTGCAGAGTCATGGTATGATGAAGCGTAAAATCAAATGAAGGGTAAGGAGGAAAAACAAAAAATGTCCATGTGTGTGCTTCAACGAGTTCTTTGTCCTATCTCTTGGTGAGTCTTATTACTATTTGACAGTATATGCTATGCATGCATAGATGTAGAAATGTCCGTGTAAAAAGGGGCAAAAGATTTGACTACTCCTATTCATTTCGTGAGCGGTTTCAATATTAAAACTCCGTTTTCTCGGAAATGCAGTTTTGTGATATTCCTTAATTCTTTCCCTTACCCTTCAAATGTGGAAAGTGTGGGAAAGAGGAAAAAATTAAGAAGAGACAATAACCCTACATTCACTATTTTTCTGTCGTAAAGGTAAGAAAGGAAGTCTAACCAGGCACATAGCCAGGATTTCGTTAAGGAGGGGATCCGTGCCAACAAATACTATGGTCATTACAGCAGGAAGTAGATCATTCTAAACTGTGTTACTGAACATATATTGGTTCGTTTAACCAGGATTTCGTAACGGGGGGGGGACATGAAATTCTGAAGGCCCAAAAGCTCGATCAACCTAAACTACTTACTACTAAGAAATATTCGTTAGTTAGGACAATAAAATGAGGATATATTAGTAAGTATTTTAATAACGAACTATGGAGAATTCTTGAGTAAAATAATAAAAAAAACGTATTGAAGGAGATTTTACAATATTTACGTCCTTATTGTCTTTATTCAAATACAACAATTTTCCTTTCATTATGTCCTCAACTATTATGAAAAGTACATACTCAATAATGTCTTGTAAAATATTTTACAATATCTGCGTTCCTTTCTCTGCGGAATCAACTTTTAACTTTTTTCCACATAAATTTTTGTTTTTATTATACTGTCAACTACTGTCTGTTCCAAATGACAGGTTAAAGGTACAATAGAATATTGTTTTTGAAATAACATGTTTGATATTATTAAACGATTAAATCCTTTTCCACATTCTCGGCCTGTGTGAGGTTTGTCGCCAGTATATATTAACAGGTGTCTGGCCAATTCTGACCTACAACCAAGTCTCTTTCTACACTCTAGGCACTAGTGAGTTGTTTCACTTGTTTGTACTAACATTGTCTGCCAACCAGGACCTAAAACTAAACCTCTTTTTACACTCTACGCACATGTGAGCTTTTCACCCGTATGTATTAGCATGTATCTGGCCAAATGAAACCTATAACGAAATCTATTTCCACACTCTTGGGACGTGTAAGGTTTCTGACCTTATGTATTAACAGGTGCGTTACCTATTATAACCTATGACGAAATCTGTTTCCACGCTCTTTGCTCGTGTAAGGTTTCTGACCAGTATGTATTAACATCTGTCTGGCCAAATTAAATCTAGGAGTAAATACCTTTCCACACTCTTGGCACTTGTGAGTTTTCTCATCAGTATGTAATAACATGGGTCTGGCCAAATGACCTTTACGTTTTAATCCATTTCCACTTTCTTGGTACTTGTGAGGTTTCTCACCAGTATATATTAACATGTGTCTGGCCAAATTTGACTTACTAATGAATCCCTTTCCACACCCTTGGCAGATGTGTGATTTTTCAGTAAATTTCTTTCCAGGTACTTGCTGCACTCTGTAAATTAAATAGATGAAAACAAACTATTATACGTTGTATTAAAAACTACAGAAGCTAAAATCCTTGAAAATATTTTGTGTAATGCTGGGTACCTACCTTCATCTGGCTTTTGTCTTTATACTTTCATTGAAAGAGGAATCATAAGTAGAGGAGCACGTTTAAGAGCTATAACTTAGGACATAATGTTTTTTCAGTTCAGAATTTCCGTGTGATGCTAGAATATTTTAAATGGTTTTCCAGTCTGAAATGCCGTGAGTTTCGATCTTTGTCTTGCCTTTGAACAACTTAAATGATACACAATAAACGGCGCCAGTGCACACGAGTATACCAAATAATTCCACAAAAATCGATTCCCCACTTACAAGTTTACGAAAAAAAAGTAAGTGATTGATGCCTCAATTCGAATCTAAGAGAGGCTGAGCAGACGAAATATCTCTCGATAACACAGATGATATATACGATACACCAAGGTTTCTTCCGCATTAAGCAAAAGTGTTGCAAACCAATGATCTGAAACACTGGTTTCAAAGGTCTAAATTGTTACTGCGTACCGTAAGACTTTGTTTTTTGTATTTTGGAGAAAAGATTTGACCTTCCATGAGTTACCGCAACTAGGCGCGTGCCTAATGGACCTATTTAGTAATCCGCCACTGTTCATCACGCGCTACTGGTGTAATTAATGATTTATTCCTAGAATGCAATAAAGTTTTGGTAAAATAAGCTTCTACGAGTATGCAGATGTTACGATTCACCTGCAAACCTATACACCATAAACACAACATATTCGCCAGCTTCGATAGTTTTTAAAGATAGGCAACGACTAAAAATACATATCTCGTGGCATAGGAAATAAAAAATCTTTTCAGACAAAGTATTTTCATGATTTTCTTCTAAATTACGTCAATTGCTTATTCTGACGTGTCCCGTTCCGTACGGGAATTATTCCAAATCTTGGGAAGAATATGTCCAAGAGTCACGCTTTGTGTCTGGCTAATTCACATTCATTATGCACGTTTCATTCCAAGTTATTACACTGCAATGTTTGCGGGACAAACAGAGATATTCTTTACTAAAAAGGGAGTGTATGTCGCTGTAATACGCCAATTGCGGTAACATTCAACACACATATAGATCATCGAGAAAGAAACGAAATGAAACCTTTGAATTTTACGTCACACGTTTATGCTGGGTAGGCAAAAGGAGACGGTGATGATGAGAAATGAAGGAAATGGTGGGATGAAGAAAGTGCGAGGAAACGGGAGAAAGGTGTGTCCACACAAAGTTGATTTGGCGGAGCAGGGTTTGAGCCCCGGACGACATGCGCCAGAGTTGAACGCTCTACTACTGAACCACCGCAGCACCTCGCATTGAAAGTGTCAAATATGAGAATTAAAATGAGGTCAAAATGAGGTAATGTGGAATATAGCTAAGACGAGAAAAGATATTGGAAAATGTTAAATGTACAAAATAGTACCCATAGTCGACCAAGACAATGAGATAGATTGCAGCCATGCGAAGAAATCCAAACATCTTGAAATTAACCAATCACGTAAACAAGATTGTCAAAATGTGCTACGGAAGTGAGCATGAAGAAAGAGGAAATCAAAACAGAAAATACGTGTTTTTCTTTGAGTGCATACGTCTTTAGTGTGTGAAAGAGACGGAGAGTGATCTCAATGCACGAAAAGGGGAGAATAAATCGGAAGAATGCTACGCTGCTCCTATAGGCAGCGAGAGAGACAGTATTGCAGTGTGTTGCATATACATATATCGCGTAATGGGGACAACGGTGAGATACATTTTATAAACGAAAATGTGTGTAAGGAATAGTAGCACAAAAACGAAAATGCATTGCACAGTAGAGAGTAATAGAAGGTGTTAAACATACGTAAAATAATCAGCAACTGTAATATCACTACCACCTGTAACAACCAAATATAACATCATTACAAAAATACGCATACGTATGTACGTGAAAAATATGTAAGCAGGGTTATATGCTGAAAACAAGACCCTCACTCCTAATAAGTAGCATATAAATGATATTTCAGGAGAAAATCATCCAAACAAAAACAGCGTTGGTATGACAGGCATTTGATGATGCATATATTGCGGCACTCTGCTCCATAGGCCAGTGATGTTAACTGAAGAAAACTTCACTGGATTTGGATAGTAATTTGGTCGTGTTGAAAGATATTCAGAACGAAAGCACCCGTATTCGAATAGATGTATGTAAAGTGTACAGCTGATTATGAACAAGGTATTCAAGTGTGAGGATATTGTCTGCTGTGCAGATTAATGTTGAGTTGCTGAAGTTGTACCGCATCAGATACTTTGAGTATAAAAATTTTTCCCGTTTTGATACCATACACCAGTGGTTCTCAAAGTGGGGTACGCGGACCCCTGGGGTCCATGGGACGTAGACAGGGTAACAGCGACTACTAAAAATTGAAATGTGTTATAATAAAATGGAACTTTTCAGCTGTTATGCAAGAAGTACTCTTTCAGTTACTAAAAAGACAGCAATTAGGAATTATACTTACGTTTGTAAATTTAAATGTTTTCCTACTTTACTAATATTCTATCTTTGAGTATGAAGAGTTGTCTAAAAAGGCACTGCAACATTTGATGCGTTTCCCTACCACTTACTTATGTTAACAGATCTTTTCTGATTTCGCAGTATTAACCCTTATCCGGGCAACCGGGGCCTCCCAGTGCCAGTAGCTTCATTTTTCTAAAATTTCTCAATAACCATACATATTTCGAAGACATAAAATACTGAATTCTGCTATCTTGCGTCGAAGTTAAAATCATGAACATATCGAGTTGGTAAAGCTTTTTTTTTAATTTAAAAATCTTTTCCTGACGTAACCGGGCAACCGGGGCCTAGAAGGCCCTGTATAACTTTAGCCAAATTCCTGTCAAATATTAGATCAAATTGTCACATAATTATACGTGACTATTTTAACCTTTAGTCGGAACAGTATGCGGCAACAGACATTGAATTTTGAGTGTTCTGCACTTAAAATATATACTGGGCCTCACAGGCCCCGGTTGCCTTACAAAAATGTCTTGCTCGGATAAGGGTTAAAGCCTAAAAACGAAATCGTCTTAATGTGGAATCGGACCTAAGATTAATGGTGACAAAACTTATTCCAGATTTCAATGCAATTATGGAAAAACAGAAAGAATTTAATTCCTCATATTAGTGACCCCACATCTGAGAACATTGTTTATCAAGTGAATTTCCTTTAAAAATTGCAATGATTTTCAGTCTTGAAAGCTGTTGTATTTTCAATAGAAATTTCGTTCACTAGGAAACAATCATGTATCTTTAGAATAAATTACTTATTGAAATATTTTTCTTGTCAGTGGTAATTCTAATCAGTATAGTTTTTAATATCATGTGTAATTTTAGATGGCAATGAAAGGGGGTCCGTGGATCATTTTCCAAGTGAGCAGGGGGTCCGCGCATTACTTTCCGAATGCACAAGCGGTCCGCGTTATCGAGAAGTTTAAGAACCACTGCCACACACGTCCAGAGGTTAAATTAACCCATTTGTGTAAGTAGGTTGTAACGTGTTACAAAATAAAAACAATGTTCAATGCATGAAATTTATTGTTTTTTTATGCAGGTGGCAACACTGGAGGGGCCTGACAAGAATTCGCGCCGGTTTGAGTCGCCAGTGTGCGGGCTTGCTTCATATTGAGTGGAGGTTCAAGAAATGGTTGTTGAGTTATGGAAGTCAGACTACCTGATGTGTAACGAAATAAGAAATAGCTTGTTTTGTATTGCTTTCTATTTTGCATTATATTTACTTTGAAGTTATTAATACACAAATTAAATCAACGGAGAAAGGAAAGGATTTTCCTTAAAAGAAAGAGGCAGGCAACTGAAATGTAAGAATGAAGGTTCCTAATTACTTTAATGTCCGTGAGTATATTTACATTTGTCCATATTTATTTATTTCGATAAACATACACACGTTAGTATTGAAATTTGTGTTAAAGGGACATTGGAAAAGAATAGTAGCTGCAGTTAACTTGTTGTATAAGAGCTTTGCGCATAAGATTTGGAGGGGAGGAAATCTGTTTGACAAGTATTACTTGTAAATGTATCGGTAACGCGATGTAAACTCCTCTTCCCCTCTTATCAATCATCTGTTTCTTGCTTTTGACTTGTTTTGAATAAAAGACTGCCTTCGGAAAAAATAAAGTTCGTGTGCGAAAGTAATTTTCAATAAATAATAAAACGTTTTTTACGTTCAATAACTGAACAACCACTGAAATAAGAATTTCATTCTCCTGAGACTAATTGATAAAAAATGGACGGAAGAAGTGAAATAAAATTAAATTTGTTTTTGTAGAGTCGTAATTGAGAGGGTTAATTGGAAAGTTATCTTTTCGTATTTGTTATATTAATCTCCAACAGAAGTTGCAGTTTGTATTCATACTTTTTTAGTATTTTTTTTGCGAGGAAAAAAATTAGAAAATTTTGTGTTTCAATATAATGGAAAATAAATTGATATGTTATAGTTAATAAGTTGTTCACGTGCTCAGAGCAACCATTCCCTTTAACGATAATTATACCACTGCATACTTGAAACCTGTGATTCTGATTTTCTGAGTGTGGATTTCCTCCGGTTTTGGTATTCCAAATGGAATGGTCGGACCGGTTCATTCGGGCACTTGGGGGAACATATTAGTGGTTACATGGTATGAACCCTCAACAGATACTTTAATTTGCATGCATTTGTACAAAAATAAAATTTATTTTTAATTTACTTTACAAAACCAAATACCTTGTGTTTTGTGTATCTTCTTTTAAATTTCGTCAGATATTGAAGGATATAACACATGTTAGAATTTTCCTTCTTTTGTCAAAACTAAGATTAAATACGAGGGTAGTTTAAAATTTAAATATAACAAATTGGTAATGTCCATGTATTTTTGTGAAGAATTTCATTACGGAAACGGATTAAATTCGTGTAATTTGTGTTTTTCATTATGAAAGACCTGAGATATAGCTCCATTTGCGTAAAAGTCGCGTATTGTTGGTATTTACTGCGCGACCCAAAATTTTTTATAAGGTTGTATTACTAAACTCTTCTGTATTTATCTTTGTTATTAAGTAAGTTAGAAGGTAAGATGTACTTATTTATGTTTGAGTGATCGATACCGAAATATGGATTATGCAATCTTCTAATGCAGTTGTTCTGAAAGTGGGGTCCGTGGATCCCTGGGTTGTAACTGTACCAAAATTTTGCTTAAAATATTTTCGTATAAACGCAAATTCTGCGTTGGTGCATTATGTGACGTTCATTTGAATTTGTACACTTTGTGCGGTGAATGCCTCTTGTTGATCATGCTGCCGCCTGGTGGTGCTTAAAGTCAGATTAGAAGAAAAGGAAAAGGAAAGAATGGAGTTTTAGTTGGACTTTAATGTGTATTGGTGTGTGTGTGAAACGTGATTCAGCAATTTTCTTTTGCTGATCATGTTATGATCTTGTTACCAGACGTTATGTAAAAAGGAGTGTTAGTTGTCATATGATTTGGAAAATCCATTGTTATCTTCGAATATGCACAAACCTCATTAAAGTAGTATTGCAAAACTGAATATTCTGGTGATTTTAAGTAAGTCATTATTAACGTAAATCGGCCCCAAGTAATATTTTATGACGACGAGGGGGCGTGATCGAGATTAAAAGTAAAACAAAGGACTCGGCAGGTGGCACTTGAAGAGAATGGACTTATAGTTAGCGACTAACACAAAAATTTGTCGAAATAAATCTGTTCTCCAACAGAAATCACAACATAATGCTGTCACTGCGTTCGCATGGAATGACTGTCTGTTAAATTCCCTGAATCGGAAGAAAGGACGGCTTTTGTGAGTGGATTCGACGGATATACAACATTTCAACTTAAAATGTGATCACACCTATCGATAAGCCATGGCGGACAGAAAATATTGAAGTGAGTTATAAAAGTATACTTACGAATTCATTACGTAAATGGGGCGGCTAATGTAAAGAAAAGCTTGTTTATCTCAGGTACGTTTATTCATTTCCAATAAATGGCACTGTAATATGTAATTTTGTCAGTTTTTTCTTTCACAGATTGCATGACGTAGCGAGAACGTGATTGTTGAATAACTTGTGTTCAATCCATGAAAGTAGGTGATGCTCTCGTCTATTTTCGTAATACGCCTTAGGTCTTCGCCCAGGTGATTCCCGTCCGAGTCTGGACCGTACGGTGAGGTGCATCGTGCCTTCCTTGAGCGATTGTCGTGGGGACGATCTTTCTGAACCCACAAATAAAATAGTGCAAAGCTATATTATTTGGGGGCAAAGAATAGAGAGTTCTCCACGGTGGCCGGTTAAGGAGGGTGGGTACCGAACAGCACTATGCTGGACCGTAATAGAATGGCGTTTCTCTCCAGGGACGGATCAATTAATAATAATTCACGTTTTTATTAATTGATTCGTAACGGATGTAACATCTGGGAGAGGATCTAGGTGTCGTAATATTTGACAGGTCTTATTTC
The DNA here is from genome assembly GCF_964235325.1 of Thermobia domestica. Lineage (NCBI taxonomy): Eukaryota > Metazoa > Arthropoda > Insecta > Zygentoma > Lepismatidae > Thermobia > Thermobia domestica. Next base: position 241,634,145 of record NC_137456.1, on the reverse strand, counting down.
TCATGATATGCTATATGCGCTAACTTGAAGATATTATTGGTATTTATTGTGTTTGTATATTTGTAACTTGTAATCATGGCAGAAAGTGAAAATTTGAGTTTGCAAACTTTGCTTGAAGCTATTAATGACATTAAGCAATCACTTAATGGTGCTGTGAATGATACTAAGCAACAACTCAATGACGTTATTAACGAGTTGAAAACTGAAACCCAAGCTCAGATAGAAAAATTTTCCAACGACCTCACAGGTAAATTAGAAACGTTAGAACAGGATGGATGGGCAAACTCAGACACTGTCGACTGAGTTAGTACAAATGAGAAGTGAAATAGACAGGGTTAGTCGTACTTGTGCGGATAACTTTGAAAAACTGTCAGTACAGTTTCAAGAGAAATTAAATGTACAAGAAACAAAAGTTGATTAGGTTAAGCTTGACGTGAAAAATAACGAAGACAAAATACGTTTTGTCAATGCTAAAGCTAATCAGTTAGGAGATCAAGTTAGGGACACCGAGGAACGTATAATAACGATTGGAAATAAAGTTAAGGATTTAAGTTCCGATGTCAACTTAGTAAATGAGAAAGCTGAGCGAGCGCAGGAAAAAGTGGGAGAACACGAAAGTAGAATCACGAAGTTAGATCAAAATGTCCGCGAAATTTATGATGTTAGTATTGCGACCCGTGAAATAGCTCATCATACCCAAACCATGATAGACGATGTTAAGGGTGAAGTAGAAAGTAAATTCGAGATAGTGAATCAAGAGGTCAGAAACTTGCGCGTGAGTATGATTGAAAGTCAAATTAGGTCATCAACGCTTGTGGGAAATGTAAAACCCGAGGTGGAAATTAAAGATGAAAAAGTTGATACCAGTGTACGTAAAAACACCAACCCTTTTCTTGATTACGATGTTAGTTCTGTGTTGAGTGAAAATGATTCTTCGGATTCTCACAGTGATAATAGCTTTGTTGGGGTAAAAACTATCAAATGGAGGAAAAAGCGGGAAAGAAAAATAGCTATAAAGTTACGAGATTTAGATTCTTTCGAGAAATTCTCTGGTCACGAAAATGAATTGACTGCCACTGCTTTCTTACGCAAGTTTGAAGATCAAGCTTCGCTTATGTCAATTTCTCGTAGTCAATATCTAGATATTATCAAGTTTTTGTTGACTGGTTCTGCGCAAAATTGGTACATGAACAATTGTGGGTTTTTCACTTCTTACGATCGTTTTGCCGAATTGTTCAAATTAGAGTTTGAGAACGAACAGGTGCGTGCTAATAAACTAATGGTACTGCAGTACAAACCATATGACGCAAAAGTCGACGGAAGTGTGTATAATTTCGTGTCATACAGATGTAATAACTTTCAAGAAATTAATCCCGACATAAAAGAATCGTTAGCTACCAGTATGATTCTTAATTTGATTCCACCTTACTACCGACGTCAGTTAACAACTTTGTCCACTATGAATTTGTCTTCTGTATTGTCCGTTATACAAAGATTAGAAGCTATTCCCAGGTCCGATAACCGTAACAACAGCAATAATTATAGGTTTCTGAAAGTCAACCAGGTGTCTGTTGATAAGAATGGTAAGCGTAAAAGTAATCAGAATAATGTTAATGACTGTGATGAGTCAGATCAGGCACATTCGAACGAAAATTCAAACAATAGAAATAATCGGAAAAGAAAAAATTCCTTTCGTAGAAACAAAAAGAAAAAGTGGAATAATAATAGTAGTTCTGACAGGCATGAAGAAAGTGTGTGTTTTTGTAATCATGGTTCAAATGTAGGTAATAACAATGCTAACGTAAACCAAAGTGAAGCCACTAGTGGTGTGAATAATAGGCCAGCGAATGGTAATTCCCAAACGAGAAATTCACCTCAGATCGGTTACAGTAATGGAAACTTTGTAAATCCTTCGAACTTTGGTAATCCTACTGGGTTTAGGCCACCGAGACCAAATTTCGTGAATACTACTGCCGGCAATTTTGGGTTTCAAAATAGATTTCCTCCCCCAAACTAGAAACACCCTGCCTGAAGAGTGCTCATAGCAGGGAATTGATTCAAACGTGTAGTAATGAGTTAAATAATGCACTCCTTCCAAATGGTCAGACTGTTTTTGTAAAACTTGATAAAAATTTAATAAACTTAGTACAGTGGGATGATGTTTTCTCATCTGACGAAGAGGAAACTAAAGATTTTTGTAAAACTAATGTAAATTCATGTGCCACTGCTGAAATTCTTGTCAAAATCATGAATGAGAATCTGTACGCTCTGTGCGATTCAGATGCTTCGGCTAGTTTGTTAAGTTAAGCATGGAAAAAAATATCCAATATAGTGTCAAACGCTGTATTACAACCCGCTCCTCAAATTGTTCTAGTAGATTATAGTGGAAAAAGAACGAAATCAGTTAAGGGTGAGGTTACCCTCTGTGTAGAAATTGGACCTGTAACTTGTGATGTTAGATTTATTGTTGTCAGTGACCTTAATTGTAATTGTCTGCTAGGCAGAGATTTCTTATCGCTAGCTAATGCGAAGTTAGACTTTGGCGGGAAATCTGTTACTGTAGGTTACGACCCTAACACTTGTACGGTACCAATGAAAGAGTATGAGCATGGATTTGGTAGTGACCGCCTTCTGAATATTGAAAATAAAGGTAAAGTAAAAATACTTACTAGAGAGAGTGTTAATAAGGTTGGTTTTCATTTAAATAATGCGAATTGTGTTGACACTGATTTTGCCATTGAAAGCGAGAACGAAGACGTAGTCGAACCTGTGCTAGAGTGTCCAATAGTTAAGAATTTAGAAATGCATAAGAAACAGCTGACGCAGGAATGGATGGATAGTTTATTAGAAAACAGTAAAGCATTTGAACACGTAGATAAGTATACTACCAACAATGATTTAAATGTAGAGCAAATAAAACAAGCACGTTTGAACGAAGCTGCTGAAGTAAATTTTTTGTATCATTTTTATGGGGAACAAATACATAAATTGGATGAGGAAATTCAAAAGTCTCGTAATAATGTAAAAGTAAATCTGGACATTTGTAATTTAAGCAAAACTACTCGTAATACCGAAAGTCACTTTCCTTCTGTTACTGAAATTAGAACAAAAGTTCTTGAAATTGAAAATTTATCTAATGTTCAAAAACAACAACTTTATGATTTGTTGTTGAAATATTGATTGGTTTTTAGCGATTTGCGAGGTAAATGTAATAAATTTGAATACACTATCGAAGTTGAAACTGATCAACCGATTGTAAAACGTCAGTACCCATTACCCTTTAAATATAAGGAAAATATTGAACAGCAAATAGCTGAATGGCTAGAATGTGGCGTAGTGGAAGAATGTATTTCTGTGCATTGTCATCGTTTGTTGTGTGTAGCCAAGAAAAACACTAGTAAACTTCGTACTGTTGTAGGTTTAACTCAATTGAACAAATTTGTGAAATTAAAGCAGTTAAGAGTCAATAAGATCGATGATCTTCTCATCAAATTTCAAGGAATTTAATTCGTGTCTTGTTTAGATTTTGTTGGAAGTTATTTACAAGTATGTTTAAGTGAAGAAAGTAAACAATACACAGCATTTTGTTGGAACGGTAAAATGTATCAGTATACTCGAGTCCCGTTTGGTTACATAAACGGAGGAGCTGCTTTTATGTTGTGTTTGCAAACTGTCCTTGGGGCAGGTTTATATGAAAAAGTAGTCTCGTACATCGATGATGTCTCATTAATTTCTATGACTTTTAAAGAACAGTTACAATTTTTGGATCAAATATTTCAGAAAGTTTACGAGGCTGGCATGACTTTAAATCTACAAAAGTGTACTTTTTGTAATACGAAATTTAGTTTTTTAGGGTTTGATATCAGTCCGCAAGGCATAACAAAAAATCCTTCTTATGTACAGTGTATCAAAGACCTACCAAGGCCTAGAAATTTGAAAGAATTACAAAGAGTATTAGGTTTGTTCCAGTTGTGTGCCAAATTTGTTGAAAATTTCGCTCAAAAATCTGAACCTTTGTTTGGTTTGTTAAGGAAAAGTAAAAAATGGATCTGGGATCAATCTTGTGAAGATAGTTTCAACCAATTGAAAAGTGATTTAGTTCGGGAGGTGATGCTTGCACATCCTTTGTTAGATCATGATTTTTGTTTATTTACAGACTGTAGTTCAGTTGCTTTGGGAAACATTCTGTTTCAAGAAGTAGACGGTAAGAAACATATTTTAGGATTTTATAGTAGAACGTTAAAACCTGCAGAGAAAAATTACACTGTGACTGAACGTGAGTGTCTTTCAATTGTAGTCGCGCTTAAACGTTGGTCTCAATTGTTGTATGGAAGACATGTAAAAATTTACACGGATCATAATTCATTGGTATATTTGCACAAAATGAGACAGTGGAACTCTAGACTTGCTCGTTGGAGCTTGCAAATTCAGGGATTTGATGTACAAATTGTGTATATTAAAGAACGAGATAATCAAGCTAGCGATGCATTGTCACGTATCATTTTGTTTCCTGAGGTTGAAAAGCATGAAGTTAATAAGTACGAGGTGTTGCCTTCTTGTTTCAAACATTTGTCTGTACAAGATTTGATCAGTAAACAAAGAGAACACCCAGAGTATGAAAATATCATGAAGTACTTAGAGAATCCCAATGATCCTTATGTTAAAGTCAAGAATCGTAATATTGGTGAATTTTACAGAATTGAAAATGGAATTTTGTTGAATCGCAGTTACCATTTTCCTAACCAATGGAAAATTTGTATTCCTCCTTCACTTGTGAACGATGTAATTCAAAATTATCATGAACAAGGGCATTTTGGTTTTGAAAAGGTTTTAGGCTTTGTTAGTGATTGTTGTTATTGGAAGTCCATGCGTAGAGATATTAGCAATTATTTGCGTGATTGTGTTGTCTGTAAACGTACGAAAGTTGAAACTTCACCACCAGCTAGACCACTACAAACTGTAGCTGTAAAGAATGTAAGAGACATGGTCTCGATTGATTTGTTAGGACCTTATCCACCTTCTCATACTGGAAATAAATTTGCATTGTCAATTTTAGATGTATTTATCAGATATTACACAATGTTCCCAATCAGAAATGCAACGACCAAATGTGTTTTGAGATGTTTAGAATATTATTACTTTGTAACCATGGGAATTCCAAAATCCATACTAGTAGACAATGGTGGATGTTTTGTATCGGCAAAATTTAAATCTAAAATGGAAGAGTATGGTATTAAAATTCACTATGTAACTCCTTACCATCCGAAGAGCTCAATTGTAGAGAGAATCCATAGGGAGACGAATAGGTTGTTCAAATTATTGTGTAACGAAGAAGATACTTCTTGGGAGAGATACATACCTCAAATTGTCATTTTGTTAAATTATTCTGTGTGTAGTAGTTTAGGTGTCAGCCCTGCTAGTCTTCATTTAAATGTAAAAGCAAATTATTCTGTGTTGAAGCATTTTGGCATTGTAACAAACGAAAGCTATGATGAAAATGAACCTGTAAATTAGGAAAATAAACCCATAATGGCTGACTACCGCAGAAGTGAAAAGTTTAGAAAAAGAAACGAGAAATATAATGCGTCTCAAGAAAGAAAATACAAAATAAAAGAAAATGATTTGGTATTTCTGTTGCAATCACATTTGAGTTCAGCAGTAGACAAAAAGATTCGCAAGTTTTTCATGCTTTACAAAGGTCCCCTGTTTTGTAAAAATAAAATTTCAGATAAAGTCTTTGAACTTGTAGATCCCTTAACTGGAGAATCTTGTGGCGTACATTCTGTTGATCGTATGAGAGTGTGGAGACCCACTCAAAAAACTAGCAACATCTGGTTAGAATTAGCTAAGAAACATATACATGAAAAAGAATTTGATTCTGTAAAAGAAAATAGTGAAAAAATTGATTCTTGTGAACCGGAAACGTTAGTAAATGTGAATTCTTTGAATATAATGAAAGTTAGTTTGTCTGTTTTCAATGAGAGCGAAAGTAATAAGTTTAATGTTCAGTTGTTGTTGAAAGAGCTGTTAAAATGTGACACATATTTGCAATATTTAAATGATACGCTAGATTGTCAGTATAGCTTTAAATCATTTGCTGAATCCTAAGCTAAACAGACGTGACGTGTAAAAAAAAAAATCACGGATACGATTATTTCCTAAATGCTAATATGTATGAAAATGTTGTTTATTAGTATTCATATGTAAAGGAAATATGAGATAGAAACTCGTTTACATAAATTATCGTATTGTCTTGTTGATGCTTGGCGATAAGTTATCAAGACTAACTGTAAGATCTTAAAACACCAAATGTACGAGGTGAATTGTATAGCATTTATGTATTATTAAGAATGTAAACGATGATATGCTCTGATTTAGTCAGAGTGAGAGTAAGTTTTTATGTGTCAGTGGAACCCTGTGACACAAGTATTGAATTATGAATGGCAACTCCCCCCCCCCTCATTTATTTTTAACCTTTGGGTTCATTTTTCTATGTTGTTTTATATTCCTACCTCACTAGAAGGTCTCGTTGCGTTCCAAAGGGGTGGGATGAAATTATAAATATAATGGGGAAAGGAGACTTAAAAATTTAAGTGGATAGGCGCTTATTAGCGTAAAAGTGTGGCAGACTTACTTCTATCCGGCCTCACTCTTATTGTTACAGTACAAAAGAATGGTAATAAACTTATTTCATGTAGTTATTATGTTTAAATGATGTGTAATTTTGTATTAGTGAATAAAAATTTTGTTTTCGTAACTTCTTTGTCAGAATAGCATGGGAAGTGCAAGTATGCTTCGTCATTTATGCAATTTAAGTATAATGTGTGTAGAATAAGTTTGTTCATTTCCTTTTGTGGAATATTGAAATATATTATTCAAATAATATTTGTTTTATCTATTTGTTGAAAAGTTGATTGTTCATAATAATTATTTGTTCATGTTCTATAGTTTTTGCATAATGTCGTAAAGTAAGTAATGTGAATATTTTACCTCTAAATTATGCCATGATTTCATACAATGTTTGTGTTATTTTTAATAATAAGAGCGCATATAGCAATATTGTAATTCATATATTAAAAGTATATCATGAGAATTATTTGTATATCAATTGTGAGTCATTCATATATAAATGTTTAACTTAGTGACAGTGCCGAATATGTAAAAAAAAAAAAAAAAACTTTACAAACTTTACAGATAAAAGCCCCATAAAACTTTTATGTAAGTGTATAAATGCCCCACGCGTTTATAGTTTTTCTGCGTTAAATGAAACTTAATGAAACTTTTTCATCTGACGAGGTGTAACTCGACGAAAGTTCTTATAAACTTCCTTGTGAACTGGTGTTCATCTTGACTTTGAAACAGTGATTATTATTGAAGTGAAACTACAGTCAGGGTTCTTGAACGTTTACCATTATTCAATGGTGCACGTACATTCCTTTCGACCGCCAATGTAACTGTACCAAAATTTTGCTTAAAATATTTTCGTATAAACGCAAATTCTGCGTTGGTGCATTATGTGACGTTCATTTGAATTTGTACACTTTGTGCGGTGAATGCCTCTTGTTGATCATGCTGCCGCCTGGTGGTGCTTAAAGTCAGATTAGAAGAAAAGGAAAAGGAAAGAATGGAGTTTTAGTTGGACTTTAATGTGTGTTGGTGTGTGTGTGAAACGTGATTCAGCAATTTTCTTTTGCTGATCATGTTATGATCTTGTTACCAGACGTTATGTAAAAAGGAGTGTTAGTTGTCATATGATTTGGAAAATCCATTGTTATCTTCGAATATGCACAAACCTCATTAAAAATAGTATTGCAAAACTGAATATTCTGGTGATTTTAAGTAAGTCATTATTAACGTAAATCGGCCCCAAGTAATATTTTATGACGACGAGGGGGCGTGATCGAGATTAAAAGTAAAACAAAGGACTCGGCAGGTGGCACTTGAAGAGAATGGACTTATAGTCACCGACTAACACAAAAATTTGTCGAAATAAATCTGTTCTCCAACAGAAATCACAACATAATGCTGCCACTGCGTTCGCATGGAATGACTGTCTGTTAAATTCCCTGAATCGGAAGAAAGGACGGTTTTTGTGAGTGGATTCGACGGATATACAACATTTCAACTTAAAATGTGATCACACCTATCGATAAGCCATGGCGGACAGAAAATATTGAAGTGAGTTATAAAAGTATACTTACGAATTCATTACGTAAATGGGGCGGCTAATGTAAAGAAAAGCTTGTTTATCTCAGGTACGTTTATTCATTTCCAATAAATGGCACTGTAATATGTAATTTTGTCAGTTTTTCCTTTCACAGATTGCATGACGTAGCGAGAACGTGATTGTTGAATAACTTGTGTTCAATCCATGAAAGTAGGTGATGCTCTCGTCTATTTTCGTAATACGCCTTAGGTCTTCGCCCAGGTGATTCCCGTCCGAGTCTGGACCGTACGGTGAGGTGCATCGTGCCTTCCTTGAGCGATTGTCGTGGGGACGATCTTTCTGAACCCACAAATAAAATAGTGCAAAGCTATATTATTTGGGGGCAAAGAATAGAGAGTTCTCCACGGTGGCCGGTTAAGGAGGGTGGGTACCGAACAGCACTATGCTGGACCGTAATAGGGTGTCCGTCGTACCTAGCCAAGGAGTCCACGATGCCTAAAAATTGAAATGTGTTGTAATAAAATTGAACTCTCAGCTGTATCTATGTTTGTAAATTTAATGTATTCCTACTTTACTAAATTTCTGGCTGTAAATATGAAGAGTTATCTAAAAATACATCGCAATATTTGACGTCTTTCCCTATCAATTACATATGCGAACAGACCTTTTCTGCCCTTTGCAGTATTACAGCCTTAAAGCGAAATCGTCTTAATGTTGAATAGGACCAAAAAGCTTGATGGTTACGAAACTTATTACAGATACAATTATGGAAAAACAGAAATACCATAAGTTAATTTCTCACATTAGTGACCCCACATTTGAGAACACTTTTTATCAAGTGGATTACAAAGAAAGAAAAAAAAAGAGACTGATTCTCAGTATTGATAGTTACTGTATTTTCAATTGAAATTTCGTTCACTAGGAAATAATCATGTTTCTTTAGAATACATTACTTATTGGATTATTTTTCTTGATCTGTTTCTTGTCGGTGGTAATTTTAAATTGTATATTTTTGAATACCATGTGAATTTCAGAGACCGTTGCAAGGGGGTCCGCAGATCACTTTCCAAATGAACAATGGGTCCGCGTTTTCGAAAAGTTTGAGAATCTCCGTCCTAATGAATATATTGTGATTGATATCCCTGAAGAGTACATCACTTTAGACAGAACTAGTTCTGTGGAATCACAATTAAGAAATGATCGAAGTTCATTTGTATTAGGACTGATAGCTCGCTAAATTTAAGTGATTCCTTTACACGTATCGGTATTTTTTTTGACAAATTTAGAAACTGATGCTAGCAGTCGGATGGTGGAAGCGCTCACCGTTGGTAATATATGGGAAGTTTTGCGTTATAATGAATACTCACATAGAAATTTTAATCCTATTTCTACACTTATTGAAAATTCAAATCCACGTCCAGCAATTTAATCCTTATAGGTCTGACAGATCACTTATGCCATATACGAGGAGTACAGAAAAATTCCAGAACTTAATCAATGAACTGAGGTTAGTCGAGAGACGCCCACGTCAATAAATACACTTGATAAAGCTTTGGATACAAGAAACCGACCGGGGTTCAGGTCTAGTAATATTCGCTTTCATAGAGATATTGATCAAAATGTTAATATAAACTCAGAGGAAAATGAAACGAGAGTAAAGTCGAGAGTTAATTCAAAATATTTATACTCAGTTGGTGACAGTGATTTCTTTGAGAATAGTGGTACGAGGTTAGATCCAAATTTAAAACAATTTGGACCGGTTATTTCTCCCAACTTTCATGATATTTTGAATGATCAGTTAGAAAATATGAATCTAAATGTGAAAACCTTTTCAAAAAACATGTTCGATTTTGATGATAGGTAATGAGATATAATTTTACAAAAAATACTGGTATATTAGATTCCAAATTTGATAAATTTCCAGTTGTAAATGGTGAAAATAGTTTTGTAGTATTCGTTCTTTTGGTACGAGTTCAAGATATGTTATCGAGCTCATATTTTCCTTTGTCTATGATTTTGTCTTCAGTTTGTATTAAATGTTCGGGTGAGTTTTTGAAAGAAATTGTAAAAGGTGTTTTGTTAAATTTAGACTGAAACTCGTTAAAGAATGACCTTATGTGTAAGTTCGTTACTCCTTTGGATCGTGGATCGTTAATTGCTGATAGGATATACAGGAAAGTGGGACTAAATGAAAGTGTAGAGGAATTTGTAGACTCAGTGGCAAATTCCGCTAAGGTTTTGAATTTTTCCGGTTCAGAGTCAGACCTTATAATGATAATCATGAGCGGATTAAATCCAGCTATAAAGTATAAATGTCTGCAAAATAATGTTCCGGTAAATCTTGCTGAATTACGTAAGAAAATTTCTGATTACGAGCAATATAAAGAATCGAAAAGAGAATATTTTCAAATAGCGACTGGTAAATTTATATTGAGTTCAGCTTTCGGTAATAGTACTTCTACTATGCATAAAGGAAAACATAACAAAGTGGTATATAGTAACCAGAAGGAGTTTGCGAAGAATAATGAAGTCAGTAAATCACATTCTACTTCGTTAAGAGGAAGTAAATTAACTTTTCCTTCTACTACTAGAAAATTTGTTTATGTAAAGTTAGCTATTGAATTTAGGAACTCGGAAAGCGGATGTATCAATCAAAAGGTGATACCTTCAGTGGATGAAAATAAAATGGCAGCATTTGTTTATGAACAATTAAGTGGAAAACGGTCTCAAGTTTGTTGCGACAGTGGATCTTCATTCAAATAGTAAAACACCAACTGTTAGAAAAACTTTCAATCCCACTTAGTGGTTTGGAGAAGGTGAATAAATTGGAATTCGACACTGCCTCGGGACACAAACTAATATGTCTGATACGGAAGTCATGTTAACACTGACTATAGCTGGAATTTCCCATCAAGTTAGGTTTCGGGTGACACATACTTTACCCTGTGAATTTTTGGTTGGTTTATCCTACTTGAAAGCAGTCGGAGCTCGAGTGGATTATCTGAACGAGGTTCTGTATTACACAATGGAAGCTGAAGAACAAAAATTTATTGGCTGATGCGTGAACGTTGAAATTCGAAAGTATCTTCCAATGGTAGTGAAGCTTCAAAATTTTCGTCTATTAATAAGATGGCCTCAATTTATTTTTGTGTGCGTCCCGAAGTTGATTCGGGCTTAGATACTTATAAAAGTAGGAATATTTGTAGAAAGTCCAATCAACATTATTTTGCTCACCAGTGTAATAGTAATTTAAAAGAACTTGAAAAACAACTTTTAACATTAAATATGGATCTTACGAGTAAGGGTGACACATGTGTTAGTGAATTAATGAACGGAACATCGTTTGGAGATAATGGTAACAGTAATGCTGATAAGCTAAAAACTGAGAATAAGGTTCGAATGGTGATTGAATCCTTAAATGTAAAACAATACTTGTTAGATGGTAGTTCTTCCGGTTGCTCCGATATAATGAGGATTTTTCTCATAGGTTTCATGAACTAGTTAAGATGAAAAAAGGAACTACTTCGGAGGGACAACTGAATAATGTAGAACAGTGTGAAGAGTTGACGAGTAATGTTTCTGCTAAAGAGAGGTTGGATGTACTTCCGGAATTAGCACAAACTAAAACAGTGAAAGATGAAACAGTGTAAAGTAACGGACGATTGGTTACACTCCGACCCCGATATTCTCGAATTCATTGCTAAAATAAAATAAAAATTCATGATGTCATTACCAACAAGGTTGTTTTTTTTTACAAGGGATTTGCCTGTAACATCTATTTAAAACAAAATAAATATTTTCTGGAAAATTCTTTTCCGGTACCTAAACAAAAGAAAAATATTTGATGAACTGATAAAAATCTTGTTGGAACAGGGTATTCTAGAAGAAACTGATTGTTGTGAATACGGTGATAATTGCTCTTTGGTGAGAAATAAAGATGGGAGTTATCGCTTAGTAGGAAATTATACGAGGGCTAACCAGTTAGTTATGGGGGATGTTTTTCAGTCTCCAAATATGGAGGAATGTGTTTCCAGCTTAGCTGGTTGCCGCTATATAAGGCGCTTGGATATAAAACGGGCATATCACCAACTCGTTTTGTCTGAAGATTCTAGACGCATTACAACGTTTGTTACACCAAAAGGTTGTTATAGATATACCAGAGTCCCGTTTGGAATCAAAACTGGGAGTAAATTGCTAAATAGAGTTATGCATAAGATCTTAGTGAATCCAGAAGATAGCGGTGTTACTGTATTTTATGACGATCTTTTAATGGATCATAAAGATAAGGAACAACATAAACAAATGTTCAAACTGGTATTACATAGGTTAAGAAAAAATGGTTTAACAATATCATCGGATAAGGCTTTCTTTTCTAGAAAAAAAATATGTATTTGGGCTTCTTAGTGGATGGTAACAATATGGAAATTGACCTATCAAAAATTCAAGCGATTAAAAATCTTCCACCACCTCGAAATACGAAAGGATTGTTACGCCTACTGGGTATGGTAAATTTCTTGAGTCTCTTTTTTCCTGGCGTGCAAAATGTTTTAAGTCCTTTGAGTGATCTTAGATCTTCCAAGAAACCCTTTGTTTGGAACAAGTAGCAAGATGATGCCTTAAGTAAAATTAAACAATCAATTGAAGATCATGCTTTATTAAAGGTTCCCGATTTAAATGAAAGTTTTCTGTTTCTTCGGACGGATCTGGTAGATCAGTTGGTGGATGGATGGGAGAATATGATGATCAAAATAATCTTATCCCCGTAGCTTATTATTCGAAGAAATTCTCCGATATAATAGACACATATCTATATACGAAATTGAATTCATCAGTTGCGTAAAAACGGTAACTCGATTTAAGCATTATTTAAGAAATAAATTTGACGTTTATACTGTAACAAATCTTTAACCTGAATATTATACAATCCAAAACGTATGTTGAAGTATGGCCCTTTAATAGAACAAATGTTTTAATTTGAATTTGATATCCACCATATTAGATCGGAAGATAACAGTATAGATGCTTATTTATCTAGGATGTGCGATCCGCACGAAAACGATTTAGTTGGCTGAAAAATCGGTGAAAACATCAAAACAAAAAATTTTGTTTTGGTTAACATTTGAAATTGCCTTTTGCGCAGAAACCCATAGAATATCACGAGAAGATTTTGAATTATTAGACATTTATACAGAAAATAAAATAAGGAAAAGGGTCGATGGATCTTTAATTTATAATAATTTATTATCAAAGAAGACTAGAGCGGTAAATAACCCATAAAAGATTGTCATACAGAGTGTATTGGAAAGAGTTTAATGAAATATTTCCATAACCAAATTTTGACAGGTGGACAGCTGGGACGAAAAGGACTATTGCTAACGTAATGAAAAGGAATACACGGAATAATTTAGTGGACGAAGTAACTAAATTTGTACGAAGTTGTGAGATATCTCAGAAGGTAAGGGAAAACAACAAAAAGAAAATGGGTACGTTAGGTTCAAAGGTTTGTTCTCAAATCGACGAAAATTATACGTTAGATTTTATAGGGCCAATTCCTAAACCAAATGGTTATTCGTATATTCTTATTTGTGTAGATAATGCTTCACGTTTTGTTATGTTGGGGAAGATCAATGCTAACATAGTTTTCAATAAATTGTATTCTTATTTTGCTAATATGCTTTTCCACAGTCAATATCTACTGATAATGCAATACTTTTTTAAAATCAGAAACCTTTAAGAGTTTTCTTTATAGTTTGGGAATTAAACATATAAGACTGGCACCTTACCACGTATTACCGAACTTACTGGCAAAAAAAAAATAAAATAAATAAACATTCTTCGTATTCTAATTAGTGATTCAGAAGACTTCTATTAAATAATATTGATAATTGACAGTAGTTTATATTTTGTTTAAAGTATTTCTGAGTGATAGTTTTAGTTATGAGCATTTTTTTATGAGAAGTGCTTTGGATATTACACAATACTCAGAGTCTTGTCGGTACTCATCCTAACATTTAAGGCTTGGTGTAAATATCTTACCATTACGTTTGAATATTTATTTCACTACTAAGCTGACTTACCTCTTACAAAACTAAGCATTTGGGTGCGCTATCTTATGTGGTCAAACGTTTGCGAATCATACACTTAGTTTAAGGTAAACGAAGAAAAGAATATTTAACTAAGTATTGCAAGTGTTTAAAAGAAATATTGATGCATACATATCCATGCTTTAAAAAGTGCATTATAAGTACCTGAGGGCCTGAGCATTGTTATCTGCTTTTCGATTATCATTGTCTTGAATGTCCTCTTCGTGATCCTTTATATCTCTAATAGTAGCGGACATGAGACTCCTTGACTCTTCCCTATTGTATGTAAAGTCGGAGGATTTTGGCTTGATATTTCTGTAAAAACTTCTGGCAAATACGTCAGCGGTTGATAAACGCTTGATCAAACATATTACCTTCGAAGTTAGTTTCCAATCTAATACTGTTCCATCGTCATTTATTTCTGAAGCGATGTTTTCTCCTTCGATGGAACTTTCTTGTTTATTACATTCCAAACGTGTTGCAAGAGGATCTTTATGATCATTAGTGTTACTAGCATATAGTTTATAATTACACTCTTCAAATGGTTCGCTTTCTCTTTTCATTTCAAGTTTAACATGAACGTTTTCTGTTTCCTTATCAATTTTGTAAGAAGTAAAATTCAAATAATGAAAAGACATTTCGCTAACACAAAAAACTGTTGAATTTTGAAACCTTCAGCAATTACTGTTAAAAGAAACTAAACAAATCTGAAAGCAATAAAAGAAAATATTATCCGTTATAACAAATTTATGAGCGAGACAGAGGAACATAAAGGTAAGTTCCATTTCAGGTTAAATTGAGCTAGCGGGTAGAATGATTTGGGATGAGACTAGAGATGCAAAAGGTATACAAACAGTATTTTAAAATATTCGAATTTCTATTACAACTCGTACCAAAATATCGATAGACCTAAATATGAAAAATATAGAACTATACAAAAACATCGAAATAGTAAAAAATTCGATCATCATTATTTTCTCTTTTTCTCAAGCAGAATCTAATAATTTTTTCTTTTACTTTACATACAAGCATATTATATGATTATATTATGTTTCATGTACATGTTTTTTTTATTCATTTTTAAATTTTTGCTATACATTAATATATTTCATGGAAATAAAAATCTTGCTTTTTTCTCCTTTCTTTTTAATAAAGTTACGGTTTCTAAATATATGACCAGTGTCACATGAGAGCACGCGTAAACTAAAATTTTCTCTGCTACATTATTAGCTTATATTTCTAAAATAAAATATGAAAACCAAAGTTTAAAATGGTAAAGAATTGTAAAAAATAAAATGAAATATTTAAGTTTTACGTCCGACGTTATACTGGCTAGGCTAAAGAAACGGTGGCGGTAAGAAATAAATGAAATTGTGGAATGAAGAAAGTGGGAGGAATAAGAGAATCCCGAAGGAATCCGTGCACAGGGCGTTTGTCAACCACAAAGTTGACTTGCCTGCAGCTGAGATCGAACCAGGGGCCTCATACAGCAGAGGTGAATGCTCTATCACTAAGCCAACACGGCCCTCTCCACAATTCTAGTTTTGTAGAATGCCTGATGTCAGAAAGCGTACAGCAGTACAGCAGAGGTACCGCGCGGATGCATTAAAAAAGCACTGCCTGGCTCCGTTGTATAGTATTTGTACTATTTGTTGGACACTAGGGACGAATTCGTTTGTGTGTTTTAAACTATAGTTTTTTTCTTAATTATTCAACTGAGTATTGTCATGCAAATCGTGAAAGAATTTATCATTTAACAATTATTTCGGATGGCTCCCTAAATTTCATATTTGCCATGTACGATTTTGTCAGGTCAGCCAAGATTTATTCGAAGCAGTTTTACTATACGGATCCAAAAAGAAATTTATAAAAAACATACTTTCTTTCTTTCCGGTTCCAGTATCTGTACCTTCAGCAATCATTTTTGAGATGTGCTCTTGCATTCTCTGGTGCAGGTTAACTTTAACAGATCTTGTGCAAAATACCAACCAACCTGAGGTAGGTGGCCACTCGAAAGCACTAATACCATATCAAACAACGTATTGTTTTACTATACGGATCCATAGTATAGTACTACGAGTAAGAGCAGGACTAAGTAGTAGCAGGAATAGTAATAGTAGGAACTGATGTAGTAGTAATAATAGTAAGAGTGCTTTTAGGAATAGTAATATTATGAGTAGAAGTAGTAAGGATAGAAGTAGGAGTATGTGGTATGAACAGGTAGTAGTTGGAACGGGTTAGAAGCCCCGCAGTCGTTGTTTCGTTTCTGTTCTTGACATAAAATGGGGGAAATTACATAGTGGACAAAATTTTTCAGGACATTTTACAATCTATGGATTCATTAAAAAAAAAAAAAAACACGTTTCCCTTATTGTTGCCGAAATATGGTCGTTAGCAAACTTTTCCGCTGACGATTTCTAAGAACTTGAGAAACATGTCCTCCCCTCCTGTCAGAACTTCACATGATCAGTATTTCACAAATTAGAAATTCATCTGTAACTAGGCCTAACTTATGGAAGATTATGTGCGACTTTATTTTTATATTTGCGCGTACCTACGCATCTTAGAGGCATCTTCTTTCCATTACTTGTACATTACTCTAATAAAATGATATTAGAAATTTCCTCTGTAGAGTTTTTAAATTTACGGATTCGTATAGTAACACTGCATCGCGTATTGTAGGGACAATGCGAAAAACCGTTACGAGCAAGAAGTCTTTGCGTGAAACACTATTCTGGTTTATAAGTATATAGAGTAAAGGCGCCGGTGGTCGGACACCCTCCAGTGGTCGGACATTTTCAAAGAAATGTAGGTTAAACAAGACCCATTTCACTTAAATGTCTACAAAAAATACATCCCCAGTCTTTGGACATCTTCGTCTTGATGTGTCTGTGTTACCAGCTATCAAACCTGAAAAGCTATAGTAGGAAAAAATATGAAGTATATGCTTCTCTTGGTAAACTGAGAAGATGGCGGAAAGCTTATTGAACCGCTAAGTAATGTATCCGAACGAAATAAGGTAAAACTCTGTAGTTTTTAATGGTTTCAACACAAAATTTGTTTTCCTAGCTTATGAAGTGTTATGTTTGGACTTTATATCCTAGAAAGTATGCTAGAGTAATAATAATTATATAATTTATTGTGTCCGACAATAGACTAGAAGTCATGAGTTTCCAGTAATCGGACACCCTGTCCGTACAGTAGTGTTTTGTTTCTATTGTGATCTTATTGTAAACTTTGGTTCTTTCGTTAGTAATAAGATAACAGATTAATGCACAACGGATTTCTGTAACAAAAACGTATTATACCAGTAGTCGGACACATAAAATTCCGAGTGTCCGACCATCGGCGAGTATGGCGATCACTGGTGCCTAATGTCGGACGCAATGAAAATTTCCATAATGACCAAAATTAAATAGCCTAAATGTCAGTATTTGTCTAAGAACTTTATTTCCAAATAGCCTACCTTTAATGTATGTTCTTCTTTTAGTGTAGGAGACCACGTTTCACAACCATATAATACTGAAGGTAAAATTGCTGTTTTTGTATTTTAATTTTAAGACGTTTTGGAATTAAACAAGCGGGTATTAGTTTTTGTACAGAAAAAATGCATTACCTGAACTTAATCTGCTTTTAATTTCCGATTTTACCTCATTTTTATCTCTCAATACCACTCCGAAATAGGCATATTTAAACTTGTTTACAGTTTCAAATGCTTTATTACAATATATTAAATATTAATATTATTAGTTAACATCTGGCGTAACCTAGTAAACATATATTTAGTCTTCCTACACTAACTTATAAGCCTGTCTCTTTAGCTGCTTTGAAAAGCTTATCTGTATAATTTTTAATGATTTTTACGCCATTTGCCCCTAGCCAATCTACATCATCTGCATTTGTCAGTAGCTGAATAATGCCATTAAAATTAAACCTTCATTACTTTCTCTTATCTTTCTAACTGCATACTCTAAAACAAAATGAGAAAGTGATGGAGATAAAGTCTCTCCTCGTTTTAATCTATCATGAATTTTAAATTTATCGTAGAGTTCGTTTGTATGTCTTCTTTTATCCATTAATACATGGTCAATTTGATTATAAAAATTACCCCTATAGCTATTACAATTTTACCATCTCAATTTCAGGTTACTCTGAAAGTTAAATAGTCATAATGAACAAAGTCGAAACTGATGAAGTCAAAGGTGAGACCAAAAAGCGTACCAAGGTTTTCCACCGATACTCCACAGAATCCATGATTGCAGCTTTAAGTGCCATACAGAAGGATGGAATGGGATTAAGAGAAACCAGCAGAAAATTTAACGTTCCAAAATCATCAATTTAAGATCGCTTGAGTGGGAAAGTATCGCAACCGGGCCATGTCAGAGAAATGGGGACCATCTTCAATTCTAACACAGGAAGAGGAACTGAAGCTTGTTAAGTGGCTAGAATACTTAGCAAGAATGGGATTTCCAAGGAAGACACATGAATTGCTTGATTCTGTTGCTCAAATTGTAAAAAGTGATAAAAGACAAACACCATTTAAAGATGGACGTCCAGGTAAGAAATGGTATAAATATTTCATGCGAAGACACCCACAGTTTGTTTTAAGAGTACCGGAAAGTCTATCAAAAGGACGTGCAAGAGTTACTGAGGAATATATCAGGAAGTGGTTTAGGGAAGTGGAAGGGTATCTAAGAGAATTAGGTGTAGAAGAAATTCTAGAAGATCCAGATCGTATTTTGAATGGAGACAAAACGAGCTTTGCATTATGTCCAAAAACGCGGATGGAAAAAATGTTTATCATGTGAAACTAGGGAACGAGAAAGACAATATCACTGTGTTGTTGGTGTTCTCAGCCAGTGGCAAAACACTGTATCCTATGGTTGTCTTTCCTTTTATTAGAGCACCACGGGACATTGTGGACAGTATGCCAGAAGAGTGGTTTCTTGGAAGAAGTGATAGTGGATGGATGAAAAGCGATCTTTTTTATGAGTACGTTGCTAATGGCGTAAACAAGTGGATAAATGATCAAAAGGTGAAAAAGCCAGTTATTTTATTTGTTGATGGTCACAAATCCTACATTACTTTAGAATTGAGTGAGTTTTGTTCCAATAATGGTATCATTTTATATGCTCTACCTGCTAAAACAACACACCTCATGCAACCTGCTGACGTCATTGTATTTAAGGCTCTGAAGTCACAGTGGAAGCAGACAGTTCGCGCGTGGCTAAATGAAGAGGAGAACTTGAATAAGGTTCTAACCAAATCTCAATTCTGTCCCTTACTGAAAAAAAATGTTGGAGAATGAAAGTATACCTGATTCCATTAGAAGTAATTTTCGAAAATGTGGATTGTACCCTTTAAATCCGGACGCTATTAATTATAGCAAGTGTGTTCAGAATCAGCTAGAGAGAATAAATACAACACCCAAAACTCATGACCTTAACATCTATGAGATAGATGTAGCACAAAGGTTGTTGTTGGTTTACAAACTAAGCCTAGTGTACAGGGTGTGGATACAGAAAAAGTACTTAGTGTGTTGAAAAAAGAGAGAGCTAAGTTATGTCCTAATCGTGGTGGTAAAGGTCCACAACCATCTGTTTCTAATGAATTAAGTATAGGTGATAGTGTTGATATGGAAGTTCTTTTAGACACCGAAATTATTCCACAGTGTTAAATTTATCAAGTAACTACACAATATGTTCTGAAATCGTCGCCACAGAAGAAAATTCAAATGTGAATGATAGGATAATTCCGGAAGACACTTCTACGGTACAAGTTATCGAAAACCCTGTCTGTTCATCAGTACCCTTGCCTGAAGTTTCTTGTACATCTGAAGATACGATTGCTCAGGGTGGTTGCTTAGTAGATGAACGCCACACCATTACTTACGTAAATATCTGCCTGCCAAACACTACGTCAGCTGCACTTTTTAATCATGTTTCCTCTAATTCACCCAAAGCTGTTCATCATTCTCATACTTCTGGTATTATTCCAAGCACATACATAAATGTTACATTGACGCCTGAAACATTTTCCAATTGTAATAACGACAATTCTAACGTTACATGTCCAGATTACATACATCCCTAGAGTTCTAATTTAAATCCACCAACTTCATTTGACATCCCATTTCCTGATAGTACATCAAATACTATGGAAGAAAAAATCGTTGTCAAATTATGTTCCATCACTAAGCACTTCTTCCAATATTCCTTCTCCTTTTAAGATACATCTCTACTATCCAAAACCTATAGAAACAATAAAAAGTAGAGGACTGAGCGATAAGGTACCAAGTGCTATATCATCAGCGAAGTGGAGAGAGTATATTGAAAAGAAAGACACTGGAGAAAATAAAGAACGGAATCATAAAATGAAGAATTCAGAATATCTGCAATCACCTGAAATTCACACGCTTGAAGGAAATTTGATAAAAGGTAAGAAAAAGAGGTTAGAACAAATAAGGAAAATTAGAAAGCGGAGCCTACCTAAAGAAGAATCCTCTGATGAAAGTATCTACGATTATGAAACCGAATTTCAACCAGAAATCCAAACAAAAATATGGAAATTTGGACGTTCTTTCCCTAACCTTAAACCCATCAACAAAACAGAAATTTTAAAGAAAAACATGTGGTTAGTTGTAGCTTTCGATGATGGTACTGGTAAGAAGAGATTTTGGATAGGACAAGTTCTTGGACCGAGTAAAGAAGGGAATGGTAAATAGGAAGGGTCATTCTTATGCCTGTCATGACCAAAAGGTATTGTGGATATATCTACGGACATCCGCAAGAACCCGATGAATATCCATTTTTCCCTGAAGATGTAGTGGGAAGGTTGTACACTCCTGAACGTTATGGTCGAGGCTGGTACAAGTTCAACATTCACCACAAGGACTTGAAAAGTTAAAGTTGTTAGTTAACTTTTACTTAGCAATTTAGGTCTATTAAACATTTTCTTGTCATGTTGAATGATTTCACTACAGTCTGAAAAAAAATATTTATGTTACCTTTATTCGATTTACGGTCTATTTGTGAGTATGTGTAACATACATTGTTGTGTTGTATTCTAGACTGAATACTCATAACAGAAGATGGCTTAGGCTTATATCTAACAGGCAATAAAAATATTATTATTTCTTTTTTATACAAGTGTAATCAAATTCAACAGTGAGAGTCTAAGTGCCATGTACGAAAACGAAACCTGAAGTACTTAAAGTGAAAAAATTCCTTAACTGTCCGACCACTGGTGCCTTAGTTAATAATATGATTTTTAAATTTCCATTTCCATTTGTACTATAAAGTAGCAAAACACTAATTTATATATGAAAAGGAACAACTCAGTAAAGTAAGTTCTGTGGAGGTGGGGATGAAGTACTACCAATACACCCCGAATCACCGTTAGTAATAGACATGTCTGTCCGCTGTCTAACTCAGAGCTTAAGAACTCAGGTTTCTTTTACATGTGAGTTAAAACATGAAATTTCCAGATATGGGTAGGAAGAAAGGTCGTGTGTGGAAATGTTACGTCCAAAATTCTAAACATAAGTCAGTATCGTGAAAATATTGTTGACAAATATTTACGCGCAAATGTTGATAAAATGGTGAGACATGTGTTTTCTAAGAGTTGCCCAACCTAATTTGTTTATAACATTTAAAAAATTAATATATTTATAACATCAGTAATAGGGTTAACTTTAGAAAATTCTCTTACATATAAATATAAACTGTTTAGTGGTGTAAAATAATGTGGACATCCTATACCAAATGTTATTCAACATATTTAATCATTAAAATATATTTAAGTAAATGTACATTTGTGCGTACTCTCTATAACATAATATCGTTCAGAATATACATTTTAAAGAATCCTCTGGAGACAACAGTAATAAATATACTGTGATTTAAAAAAGAAATGATCCTTAATCAATATAGTAATAGAATGCAAGTTTCTTTCGTTTACACATAAATTCCCGAAATATTCCCATTTTTGGGAATCTTCCCGGGAATTTTCCCTGAGAATATACCCAACAAATATATTCCCGGGAATTTACCCATGACTAGATCAAACCGCAAATATTTATTTAAACCACTTTCGGTTTCAGAAGACTATTTTAGTAATAAACTCAATTCCTAACTCTTGATTCTTTATATTTTGACAAAATTTGGTGATGATCAATGAAATATTTTTTCATTTTCTAGCTTTTTGTCACACACGAACACACGCGGATATGGTAAATATATAAAGGAGTTTTGGTAAACCAAACTTTAGCTATTCAAAAATCTTACCAGCAAAACTTGATTCTTGCCCTCCCTACACACAATTAATACGTTCTAACCACAGAAACATCGTACTATGTGCTTTTGTTATAAATATTGTAAAATGAAAAGAAATCTATCCTTTCAGAAAACAAAAGAAATAGGCAAATATGTAAGAAACATTCGCTCCTACTGCTTTGAAGGAGTTGAGTTGATGTTGAGTTTAACGTCCCGTTTAGCAGCGAGGCTATATGAGACGCGGACCTATTGATTAACGTGGAATCCGAACCACATGAGCTCCCGCCGGGAATCGAACCCGGGTCTCCCACGCCAAAGGTGCTTTGATGGAGAATCAATTCGTTTCAAGCAACAAAAGATGTAGAAAAGCAATTGGTAAGACACGTTCCATACTGAGGTTTCAAAGATCATTATCTTTGTTCTACGAAGTATTTCGTTGACACTTGAGTCACACCAGCTTCCACCGAAAAAAGTAAATTCAGAAGTTGCCGTCGTAAATTTGTAGGAGCTTAGTAGGAAAGTGGGAGTGAGAAGGGAGCTGCTCAAGGCGTAAATGATTATGAAATGGAGGGTAGACACAAGTTTCACTTCTCAAATTGTCATAATACATACCTTCCCAGCATTTCTTCTTCAAAGAATGACATCCGTAGTAATTAATGAGGTTTGCAAGTGGTCTTTTGACTTTTTATCTGGAGTAACGATTACCTTGTTACCGAAAAAGGCAATACAATTAATAAAAGTATAATTTGGTGCAAAATCAAATCATCATCCGAATTGTTTTACTCTTTGGCAAGAAAATTACCATCTTTGTGTACAAAAATTACAAGTTCCTAATTGAAGTATTTTGTAAGATATTTATGAATTAACTTTTACGTGTTATCTTTCTGAAGCCTCTGATGATGAGAATACATCCCCTTCTGTAGGTAATTTCTAACAGTGGCGTAGCAAGGGGGCCTCACCCGGCTCTTCCTCTACTCCAGTAGTGTTGTGATGTTGAAAGTAGATTTCGCTTACATGCAGTATGTTCTTTTTTTGATTCTGATATTACGACTTTTCTTTTAAGTTCTCAGCGTAAGAATACGGGAGCTTGTAGTTTTACTCCAGATGTAGTGTAATTATGTATGTGTGCTTATGTAGTACTTTAATTACCAGCGAAATTTAAACCAAATTTGATGCGCAAATACCCAATCATCTAAGGAAGAAAGATATGTGATGGCTGAGCTCGGCTGGCGACAGGCTCGGCTCGGCTTGTCTTGTACGTTGTATTTTATTTCTCCGTAAATACTGGCCGAATATTATCGAAATTTTGGTGCACAGATATCCCATTGTATAAACAATAAAGATCGCTATACCTGGTGGTGGCTGACTGGGCAAATGAAAGGCTCGGCTCGGCTCTGCTTGTACGTGGTACTTAATTTCTCGGTAACTACTGGCCAGATTTAAATGCAATTTAGTGGCAAAGTATCCCATGGTCTAAAGAATAAAGATCATTATATATTATGTCTGGGCATGCTCGGCGACAGGCTCCGCACAACTTATCTTGAATGTTGTATTTTAGTTCTCTGTAACACTGGCCGAATATCATAGAAATTTGGTAGAGGGGTAATCCATCATCCAAAGAATAAAGATTGGTACACTTCGTATCCTCGGCCACGGACAGGTTCGGCTCGGCTCTGATTGTGTATGGTACGTGATTTCTTAGTAACTACTAGCCAGATCTGAAGAAAATTTGCTGAACAAATCGCCCATCCTCTGAGAATAAAGATCATTTTATTTGGTGGCCAAGTCTGGCCATATACAGGCTCAGCTCGGCAACAGTCTGTTTTCTGAAGGTATGCACGATGCGAGCTTTCGAGGTAGGTTATCTGGCTGTCTTTCCCTTGTTATAATTTATCACAAAGAGAAATAAGGATTAGTAATGTTAAAATATCCTTGAAGCTCTACATTTAACCCTTCAAAAGACTTCTACAAATTATTATATACTGTATCCTTCAATTTTTCGATCTCTTTTTCTGTGGCATATGGATCAAAATTTACTAACGTCGATTGGAAATAGAAAGCATTAGACAACAACAACAACAAACATATACTTATTTTATATTGCTGAGCTCAAGCTTAGACGAATTGTTTGTGTGCGCTAGTTTGATGTGAAGGGCCAATTACTCTCTGTGCTAGCATTAAAATTATTCTATGTTAATTCAGTATCATGAGACAATTGGGATGTTACCTGAATCAAGAACTATCGAACTCCAGTCCAGGAAGTCAAAAATAATGGCGTCCGATTGGTGATGGGCTAACCTCGAAATCACCATATAGATAGTGTCATCTGGCCGGCCAGAGATTCTTACGGGCTGTAGCGAAAGGAAGTTCACAACTTCTCCGTACCTGTAAGCAAATTTCATCACTTTCTCAATATCATGCAACTAAAGAAACCTGAAAATAATATTACTCTAGCTAGCCACATGGTGCACATAAGTAACGGTGACAGGCTTAATTTAAGGCTTAGGGTTCAACCTAGGGCCACATATGTGGCTTCCTCTCCCGCCGTGTATATTACAAAATAAAATGATCCACTTTACTAGAAATTTCCCGTGTTGGCGTTTCTGTATTACACTGTTATCTTATAGTGATCCGGCCTCAAAGTGAAATTTTCTGTAGTCGCCACTAAATGCAAAATTCATTATGCCGACAATTTTATCATCGCAATTTACAACACAACAACGAATATATTTTGTTTGACGGAAGGGTGATAGGCTGAAGTATAATCGTGGGTATGAGAATGTGTTCGTTTGGCCCTGTACATGGTCAGTTATTCACTTCAAACGCTATATTTCTGACCTTTTCAGGAGTGGCGAATTTATCCCGGGGCCAGGGGGCCTAGCCCCCCCTCAGTTTTCAGAGTGGTGAAGATCATTTAAGATACTATTTGTATATTTTTGAAAGTTTACAATAAACTCATGATATGCCTATCATAGTCTGGGTTCTGGAAGGCTCTCCCAGTTTTTGTTTTCTAGATCCGCCACTGCTTTTCAGGTCGGTATCTGTAATTACTTCTATATATTGCTTTGCTCTATATTACAGGCAGGCCACTAAATCTGAAATCTGAACCTAGTAACAAAATCATAGTTTTGTTTTTTGCAAGATATAATTTATGCAAATGTCTATCGGCGAACTGAAATATTCAGTCACTAATGGCGACCAGATGATCAAAAATTCCAACCTGGCGACCAATTTGGTACATAGGTGTATATCGTTTGTTCTTAAAATAGTTAGGGCGCCAGATTCGTATTTCTATCTATAGTGACCTGGTATTCCCGATGTTCAATCCCTCAGCGCGCACACACACACACACACACACAATCTATTATATAAAAGAGAACGCACAAATCCTTTGTTAGCTCATCACGCTAATACGGCTGAACCAATTTCTTTCATTTTTGGGGGGTTATTAGGATTTGGACCCTAGATGGTTTTTATCATATCACTTTAATTTTTAATTACCAGTGTCTTGAGATAATTGACCATTCAAGTGTCCATAACGTACAAATCCTTTGTTAGTTCATCATAGGTATAAAAATAAACGTATTTATATGCAACCCGCAAGACCGTGTCACTCGGCGGGTTAACATAAATGACAGGCGATATAATGTTAACATTTACTGCAATCTACTATGGTTTTTATCATATCACTTGAAAGCGAAAAAGTAAAAATTATCTAAGTAACAAAGTTTATTGCGTTCCGGGGTGACCGCAGCGAAGCGGGGCGGGTTAACATAAATGACAGGCGATATAATGTTAACATTTACTGCAATCTTCTATGGTTTTTATCATATCACTTGAAAGCGAAAAAGTAAAAATTATCTAAGTAACAACGTTTATTGCGTTCCGGGGTGACCGCAGCGAAGCGGGGTGAACGCTGCTAGTATATATATATATATATATATATATATATATATATATATATATATGACTTTGTGTGGACCCCATTGATGAGTTTCTTGCTACGCCACTGATGTCTGATATATATTTGATAATGTATTTGAAAGATAAACTAAATTGCTAGCAAGCAAATGAATTTCCCTTCAGCTTCCCTGGTGGTCAGTGTATTTGTAATTGGTGCTTGCATTCCCGGATTCGAACGTTGGTGGGAAGTGATCTCGACATTGGTCAGTGCAAGTCTGTTGTAAAATAGACATATCGGTGACTACCGGCAGTCAGCTCCTTCGTGGTTAAGCGGTAAGTGTACGTGCCTTTGGCATGGGAGACCGGGTTTGATTCTCGGCGGGAGCTCATGTGGTTCGGATTTCACGTTAATCAGTAGGTCCCGTCTCATAAAGCCTCACTGCTAAAAGGGACGTTAAACTCCAAAACTACTCAACTACCGTCAGTGTCATCAGAAGAAGTAAAAGTGTTATCTATAAGCTTAAATTAAAAATTTCACTGTTTGATAATTTTTTTCTTTTTCCCCTTTTTAAATACAGAACAATCAAAGTAACGCTAGTCTCAAAGGACATGTGCCCGGTGCCTAAGGTATTTAGGGGAAAGAAAGCAGATTGATAAACCTGAAATTTTTCTACTAGTATAATGTAGGTTCTTTTAAGCCCGCCTTAGCCCCCTGTCGTCAAGGATGTTTATAACGTTACTCGAGCGTAACTTCAAAGCCATCAGAATTGAACAAGAAGAAATACAGGTACAAATTGTAACCGAGAAAGAAAAGAAAAACACAGAAATGGTACTCATTATAACGAAAATATGACTACTTACACAAAAATGTTCTGCAGAATTTCCATACCTTTCATGTCGCTAAAATCAAGGAACAAAACACCTTGGGTTCGAGAGAGAACTGATATTTATTGGAACCAGTTTTATCTTAACAATCTCAAACAGGTATAACACAGGTGGGTATTTCGAGTAACGTTAATCCTTTGATGACTGTAACTACAGTACCAAAATGCAGAATGTTCCTGTGAATAATGCTATTGAGAGTAACGTTATTCAGAGCATACCACTTTAAAAGTTACACTGATTAATAACGTTTTTAACTAGGTGCAGATGGGTTACAAAATAGTAACCGTAACATATAACGAATTGTAAATGTTGTACATTTCGTTAAGTTATCCACCCTTGATTGTCCTCCCATTTGCGTCTAGGTCTTTCTAATGAACGTTCCCCAATTGAATTTCAACTTAAACCTTCCAAAGCTTTTCTGATTACCTCCATTTTAGTTACATAATCTACTCACCTGAGACTCCTAGACTTGATGATTCTAACGATTTCTTGTAAACTTTATAAAGTATGCGGTTCTTAGTTATGACGTTGCACCATTCCCGTTCCTCTTCGATAAATATGTTCGTCTCAGCATTTTATTCTCAAATATTTTCAGTTTGTGTTCTTCCCTCAGCGTAAGAGATCTTGTTTCACAACCACAATGCAGAACAGGCATGATTATCGTTTTATGTATTTTAAGCTTTAAATTCCTCCACAGAATTCACGACGATAATATATTATGAACTGAGTAATAAAATGAATTTCCTGCTTTAGTCGACATTTAATTTCTTCGCGGATGTGATCTTGATCTGTTAATATTGATCCTAGATATTTGAAATGTAAATGAAATGAAATCTCTGAGTTTTACGTCCCACGGTTATGCCAGTTAGACAAAAGGAGACGCTGATGATGAAAAATGAGTGAGGTGGTGGAATGAAGAAAGTGGGAGGAAACGGGAGAACTCCGAGAAAACCCACATACACGATGTTCGACCACAACAAAGTTCACCTGGCGCGACCCCCTAGGATCTAACCAGGGATCCCAAGCACCAGAGGTGAACGATATTTGAAATGTGTCGCCCTATTATGTTCCCGATGAACTACCATGTACTTAGTTTTGTCTGCATTTACTTCCAAAACAATGTCGCTACAATGCCTCTGTATTTCTTGTAATTTCTCTCCTGTAATCAGTTATTAAATTTACATCATCAGCATATGCCATAACCTGGTGAACGAAACTCAATTATAGGTCCTGGTTGCTGTTTATGGTTTTCCTTATAGCGTATCCCAGAACAAAGTTTAATAATAATGGCGGCAACGCATCTCCTTGTTTCAGGCCATTTTCGACGTGAAAGGTCGTGGGCAAAAATTTTCATTTCCAGACTTCACTTTGGGATTTATTTAAACATACCTTAATTAGTGTAATTAGTTTTCCGGCATTCCTAATTCTGTAAGAATGTTGTGTAATGTTTTCCTCCTAACCAAAACATATGCCTAATAGTTGATGTACTTGGGTATTATATTATTATTTCTTTTCGAGTATTTGTCGAATGGTAACTATTTGGTAGATAGTTGATCTATTTCGCTTATATCCACATTGATAATCTCCAATAATTTCATCTCCGTATGGGATCAATCTTGCTAATAGAATCTTCGAGAGAATTTTTATGAGGTTGACAGGAGAGATGTTTCGAAAATTATTTACAATCAGTTTTCTTGCCTTTCTTGTGAATTGGAGCAATGATTGATTCTTTCCATTCTTCTTAAACGTGTTCCGCATGCGGTAGGTGATGTTTGTACGCGAAGCCATTTGGGTGCCAGACGTTTGAGCTCGAGTTAAAAAGTTATGTTAGGCGCTGAATACTAAGTTCGAATCAAGATATCACAAGGTTTCTACTGTAGTGGAAGTCCTTGAATATATAGTAGATTATACTGGATTTTATTTAACATACTACAAATACAGGAATTTCAAAATTCTGAAAACTTAATTAACAATTAAATTTAAGTTTCATCCAAAGTTAAGTTTGCTTTTTATTAATAACTTTTCAAGCCAAAGGTTAAGTAGACCAGAATAGATATAATTGACTGCATTACATACATAGTGGTCCTATTCCATTAAAGAACTTAAAGCAGGCCTACAACTGTAGTTATGCAATCAATGCTAATGTCAAACACATTTAGAAGCTAATGACACCGCTAGTAGTAGTAGTAGTAGTGAAAATTACGAACTTATGATTGTAGACGACATAGGTCCCAAGCGGATTAAAACAGCTACTACCACGAACCACAGAGGGAAAAAGCGCAAAAAAGACAATAGTTATAGCAATAAGCAAAAACACCCAGACTTGATTGTAAACAATATGAAATTTAAAGGGAATCAGAACCAAGACTATACACGAAAGAATAACAGAAAGAAAAGGAGTCGTAAATCACGATCACGTAATCTGAGTTATCACAAACTAGACAGGAACTGCAACTTGCGTAACATCATGAATATATTTGTACGTAGAGGTCGCCATTGTAGAAATAGACACACCGAGTGTAGCTATCAAAATAGAAATTGTAATCATAGGAAAAGAAAAAGGCAACCGAGACTGTATATTGATACAACTTTTCCTTCCAGGAAAATCACACATTTCTTTTAGTTTCTTTCAACTATTAGACGATAAACATGTATTCATTTTTTTCCTTTTTGCTTTCGATCAAGACAGATGGACACGAAAAAGAGAACTACACATTTCTTTTAAACTTCTTTTTTCTTCTAGCTTTCATCCATTCAACAAACACCAGATATCATGTTTTCTTTTTTGTTTTGGTAAGACAGCCGCCGGATTTTCGACCACCTGTGTTTATGGTTATGAATAACAGGCGATGCACAGTTGATTCATTCTTTTCTCTTTCCAATTGTTTTACTTAGTGTCGCACCTCGCACAAACTCAGCCAAATGCGAGTGTTGCAAACCCTATTAATAACTTACTTTTAGTTTAATGTCATTAATTATTCATTCCAAATGTTTGAATTTAGGATTTAAAAAAAAATGAACGCATCTTAAATACGTAGGGAAATTGCGTTTATCCAAAAGCAATTTTGAGTTAGTGGCGCAGCTCCGTAATACTAGTTAGTGGGAAGACATTTTGGGCTTATAATATATTTTTATTAAGTGTTTTTAATTTTAAAATTCTTTTTAGAATCCCTTCCCAGTTTCAAAATTCTTAATATGTTTCTTACATATGATTTACAATTAATGTTGGATTTTCTTTTTAATTTTTTTCGAAAACAAATGTATCGAGATGCTCAAGGTAAGAAAATTTTTAGTTGTTAATTATACATATATTTGTAATTGAAATTCAATATGTAATCTCATGAGTAGAATATGAAATTTTACAGTTATAGTAAATCCCAATTTCTTTTAGTGTTAATCTTAGAATGTGGTTTTCATTTTGCAGCGTTTATTGCAATTTTGTTCGAAGAGAAAATCTTAGAAATGAAAGTATGCTAAGCCTTAAACGAGTGATAACAGGCATTCCTTGTTGGTTAGTGATATGTGCAGGAATGTCATGTGAACAGTATATCTTCCGAACTAAAGCAGTAATCTTTTCATTTTAGAAGGATTTATATGAACAGATACTATGATGGTGAGTGAACGGACGTTTTTCACTTATATTAATATGTATGCGGATATATGTTTTATTTCTATATTCCTTGTGATTTCCAATTAACGTTCTTTTCGTCTTCTTTAGACCACTGAAGAACCGTAGGGAAACTTCTTCGGGTAGGATATTTTATAGGGATAAATATATTTATTTTACAGGGAGGCAATATTTTTTGGAATTGAGTTCTTGCAAAATTTACTTGGATAATCCATTGAATATTTTGCAGCTAACTGTATTTTTGCTATCAATCGCAAAATATACTTTTTCATTTCTTTTCTTCCTTCACAGTAATCCATAATTAAGAATGTATATTCTTAGGTTAAATATTTTCAGTATATTTTGATGTCTAGTAACATTCAAGTGAATATTGTAATGTTTATGAAACGTAGTTATATTGTGTACTTGTATAATAATATGTCATAATGTTTTTATACTAATTTTGAGAAAGTCATATTTTTAGTTACAGTATGTCCCAGAAACTAGTTGAATATTGAGATAAATTCCTTAGAATATAAATTCATTTTGTTTCTTTCCAACAGCATGAAGCCATAACGTTTTATAAAAATTACCTTCTGTCATTTATTTCATATGTTCGATGACTGAATTTTAACGTGTTAATAATACCGTTTTGAATATTTTGTAGCGAAGATGCCTAAGAAAGCTTGCCACAGCTGTTTGTAGGGAATTTAATTTGGATGTTTAAGGCCCACAAGAAAGTTGTGATGTTGACTATATTTTTTTTTTGTATTCCAAGTTTTTCCTTTAATAGGTCTGTGGAATTTTGTTTTATCGAGACATATGTTTACGATGCTACGAGAGCATTTGTATTTTCTGTGTTTACACATCTTTTCTTAGGTGAAGACCGATTGACGGTATATTATCGATGTTCCAGGGAACATACGTGTATTTTGCTGAGTATTAAAGTGTTTATATTTCAGTTACCTACAAAAACATTTTATATGTGCCTAAGCTTGGAGGTTTTTTCGCGTTTCTAGTTTTGCATCGCAGGTGTTAATAACATATTTTGTGTGTAAATACGTGCAGTATTACACATTTTTTTCTACCTATGGTTTTGGTCAATTCATGGCGTAATGACCGTTTATTTTCAGGAATGTTTGGACTACTGATTCAAATTCTTGATTCAGACCTTTGAGAAACTTGGATCCACACTGTATAGTTTTCAACGTCTTATTAATGAAATTTTTTGCAGATAATACCGATACGTTCTGGTAACCCTACAGTATTTAATTTTTTTTTGGAAGTGAATAACAAATATTATTCTAGGCCTAAGCTAATAATATTTTTTTCAGAATGAAATCGTTTGTTGTATTGAGTATTATCGAATAAAAGTCTCGATTTTCACTTGGCGAGCACATATCACTTTGATGTTGCAGTGAGTGAACATGTTATTTAACTACCTTTAAGTAGCCATTTTACAGGTGAAAATCCATTGAACGCTTATGCACGACAATCTCACACAGTATCACAGTGTTGAAAACTAACTGATTTTAAATTTTTGGTGAAAAACCTAACTTTATCCCAATCTCATTAAACGGCCAGGAGTTCTCAACCTATCCTCACATGTACTTAACAGTTTGGTCCTCTCGACGGACATTAATCTATAACCGTCAGCAGGTTATACAAGTATTTTTGTGAACGCTCTGTATATTTCGTAAAGACAGTGATTATTTTTCGATTTATGCTTTATTCTGTGACGCAAATAAGTTCTTTCTTCTGTGGGAATTGCTTCTTTCCCAAGCAATTGAACAAAGATGTCTTTCATTACTTCATATATATATATATATATATCTGAAACGATAGTTCGTGGTGAGAACGTTTCAGTGAACAACGAAGATTTTCAGTGTTTTTCCCTGACTTCTTAATATGGACAGTATATATTCTACAGTAATTTGGAAGTAAATTAAGTGAATTTTCCGATCATTTATGGAAATACTAGTTAAACAGATGTTCGACAGAATGAACGACGCAGCCACATCGCTTTACCAGCTTGTTATCTAAATGTTCCACAGTCAAGTTATCGCTGTCTTGTGCGTTGTGGCCAGTGGACTAACATTAACGTCAACTCTTTTTCATGTTCCATTTGCATCTGCATACAGGTGATTTAACCTGAGTGCTTTTGAGAATGAACTGCCAACATTGATTCTTCAATTAATGCAGCTCGTATCTCGAACCTCTAAGTTAGGGCAGGGTGACTCCACGTTTCGAGGCAGCATCCACACATGTCGCGTCGGGCATCAAGTATAATATTGTGCTAAGGGGCACAAGCTGTTAGCCATTGAAGGACGTTTTCTGACGGCTAGCCCCATTAAGTAAGTCCCAGGGCCACATACTTTGCAAGTAAAAGTATTAAACGCGCCGTCCAACATTGTGATTCCACTTTGGAGCTACATATTTTACCAAGGATTAACGTCGACATTTGAGGATTGTTTGGAACAGTAATTATCTTACTTCGTGGGATTATCCCGGCGACACTTTCCCCAGTGCTAATTCCCTAAGCGCATTAATGGTATGAGAAAAGTATATTTAGTGAAATTATTATCATAATCTTCAATTCTAATATATAAAGTAACCAAGAGCTATAATACAGTGAGAAAGTAATGTGTGATTTTATTAATGGAAATAATTATACATGTGCAGTGTTAAGTGATCGATTCTCTTGTTTATTTTTCTTTTTAATAGGATTCTAAAAATAAATATAGTGTCATTTAACGCAGTGTGTTTTCGTTGTGTATTTGAGTGATGTTTGTGTGCGTTATGGTCGGAACGACCGTCTGATCGTCCGTGAGGTTCTCGAGACGAGACATCCGAACCTCTCCTTGCCTAATGCTCATCTCATCATTGAGACCAACGAGCAACACGAAAACGATTTTGTAATCCCTTCTTGGAGAGGTCCTTTAACGCCTTATACATGTAAGTCCAGGTATCCGGAACATACTCATTGACAGGACCACGAACAGGCGATTACAAATAAATGGCAGCCCGAACGAAGACAAGAAGGGGTAACAGAAAATGGCACCCGAACAGTGACCCGATACCAGGCGATTACAGAAACTGGACGTCCAAACAGCGACTGGACTCTTGGCGATTACAAGTGCATATTCTGGTGCTGTTCAGATATGACATTTTATATCATTTATTTATCTATACAGGTACTGACTTAGTTTTTTTCTTATTTTTTCTTAATTTATTATCGTGTGTCTTGTGTTTTAAGTCTCTTATCTGATATTGGTGCAGAAAATGGTAGAAGATAAAACTCATTTTAGCACTTCTGTCTAGAAATAGTTTAATAATCGACGATACATTTAGACGATTATTATGATTCACTTTTATTATTCATTTAAAGTAAGATACAGCACGTTGAAACTATTTTACACTCGGAAATACGAGAAAGATAAAAATAAACACTATAGTATGAATAAGGCTGAAAGAAATCAATAGTTCATCAATTTTACGTCCCGAGTTCCAGTTCATTGAGTTTCCACTTTCCACTTGTATAAATCTTCCTTCTTCCATTGTCGGACAGTCCATCCATCTTTCTGTCAGAACACATTCATTTCACTCCAATCCAATAAGAATCCAGTGTATTTTATATGTTTGTAAATAGCATTAGTATGTCTGATGAAGTTAGTTGGAGAAAAGTTACACGTTTTTGGCTGTTAAATAAAGCTCATTTGCTTTGCTCAACTATTATTTTATTTTATCTTGAACTAAATGATGTCGAAATGTCTGACTTATATATTTCACATTGGTATTCCTTAATTTACACACATATAGAAATCTCAGAACTAAATATTACTCAAAGCCTTACAGATCAATGCATCAGAACGCTGGAAACTAAAGTACATAATAGTTTCATTCAACTTGAAATATTTTTTAACGGGGAAATTAAAGTTGTGATGCATTTTGAAAATATATTTTAATTAAAAGTTACACAAAACATAAATATAAAGGGAAGGCTCCCACAATATTTACACACAAAAATATAGTATTATAATGTAAATCACTAAGCAAAACGCTTATTACTTAATAGTGTATCATGACTAAATTAAAGTTTATGAATTATGAAGAAAGAAGTTTTCTTTCCTTATATGATGTTGACTTTTCATTTTTTTCTTTAGTTTTGTGTAATTGTATAGAGGTACGTTGCTCCAAATACTAAATACTGTACTAAAAATAGACCAACAATTGGTTCCACAATTAGTACAAGTATAATTTAGACAGTATAAAATGAATGGTCTGAAGAGAGTGAATTTAGAGTCAATGCTTGTAGAACTCTCTTTTGGGGAGTTTGTGGTATAAATGTTGTTAGTAATTCTTCACTATTAACAATATAGTGCAAAGTAGCATATATGTGAAATACACCCTCCATTCCAAAAGAAACCGAACGTTTTAAAAAAACAAAAAAGCAATGTACATTTTGGAACAAATCATTTTTATTAATCAATGTATTCCCCTTCTGCATTGATACACATATTTGCACGCTCCAACAAGTTGTCAAACGACTTCTCCATGTCCTTTATTGGAATGGTCTTTAGGACGGCGGTCGTCGCCTTCTCAATGGCATCAATCGATGCGTGCCACTTTCCTTTCATCGCCAAATGCAGTTTCGGGAACAGATAGAAATCGCACGGAGCTAGATCTGGTGAATAGGGTGCATGATGCAACCGAATAATGTGATTTCTGACCAAAAATTCAGTTACAAGTCGCGAACGATGTGATGGTGCATTATCGTCCAAAAGAGTCCAAATGCCGATTTCGCGATATTCGGACCGAATACGACGAATTCTTGCCAGCAAACGCTTCATGACGCCCAAGTAAAACTCTCCAGTGACTGTCTGGCCGGGCTGAACAAATTCTTTGTGGATAATTCCTTTTGAATCGTAAAAACAAATCAGCATCACCTTGACTTTTGACTTCGCCAAGCGACTTTTTTTGGGTGTTCCTTCATCCGGCGCTCTCCATTCAGCACTTTGCCGCTTTGTTTCGGGCTCACATTCAAAACACCACGTCTCGTCACCAGTTACAATCGATTTCAAGAAGTTTCGAACCTGCCGAGCACTTTTAACGATGTCTTTGCAATGCGCAATTCGATCAACTTTTTGGTCTTCGGTGAGTTTGTGGGGTACAAACCGCGAATTAACCTTCTTAAGGTCCAAAACTTCGGTCAAAATGCGGTATGCGGTTGTTTGAGGAATGCCTAATTCCATTTCAATAACTTTCACCGACGATTTTTTGTTATGTTTGATGAATTCACGCACTTTTTCGATGTTTTCTTCCGATAATCCGGTTCTTGGACGGCCTGATCTTTCGTCATCATCCAGCGTCTCTCTACCCGACTTGAATCGCCTGAACCACTCGTAAACTTGCGTATGGGATAGACACTCATCACCATATGGATTTTGTAGCATTTGGTGCGTTTCACTAAAAGTTTTACCCAGTTTAACACAAAACTCAATTGCAGCTGGTTGTTTGAAACTCATTTTCCGACCGATGTACACAACACACTGACAGTTGAAACGCAATAACTTTGTTGCCGTGCATCCAAATGTCATGACATTTATACCAGTTGTCAATGAGGAACTACGCCATCTACCGGTAAAATATTACAACAGATGGCACTAGTGGTACTATTTGTTTTCAAAAGTTCGGTTTCTTTTGGAATGGAGGGTGTATAATCAATTTTAGTTGATCTGTTGCAAATTCCCTCTCTTTGAAGGTAATAAAAATAATGATTATCTATATTATTTCCTTTACCAACCACCACTAAACATATATATTATTCACTTGTCACTTTTTTCAAACACAATGAACTGCATAACCAGCGATATTGATCCTTTAATCTTCGTCTATCATCGCAGTATCCCAGATAGGATGACTTCAATACTCATTTAAAATCACTGGTGTCACAAGGCTGATTATTAGAAGTGTAATCCTGAAAATCGTCAATACTGGGTATCTTTTATGCATGTTAGTTTTGTATATAACTAGCTGCATATGTCTCTTATTGTTTGCAAAGTTTTAACAACCAAATCGGAGTTTTGGCGAAATGTTCTTAATATTTCTGGTTTCATTTTCGATCAGGGAGCCAGCCTAACCTAACGTACCCTAAAATAACTTAAGAAACAAAATAATGGAAACAGTTCTTAAAACCTCATATGGGAGAAGTGCAGGAGTGGGATAGTTTTTAAGAAAATAATTTTTGCACATGTATCAATAATAAAAGAAACTAGATTTCAACTTTATTTGATGGTCTGATACTTTGACTGTATATATTAACTGCGTTTTAATTTGAATTACTATGAGGATATTGAACTTCTTATGCGGTACCTGAATTGATTTATTCCTGTCGACACCAGAGGGGAGAGGGACAATCAGAAATGATATTTAGAAATATTACATGTGAGAGAAATACATTATATTGCTATAGTAAAAGTGATTAAACAACATTGTGTACTATATTATCATCCTACTAAATATTTAAGCTTGAGAATAAAAACAATAGTTCTGCCAATAAACGTAAACAGGCATCTAACGATTTTACTGTGTTACAATAGTTGTTTTTATTAAATCCAAAAAAAATAATTTTATAGCTAGAAACTAGAATTGAAACGAAAAGAAAATAATCAAACAAAGAAACAAAACAATACACCACGTTATCGTAGTCTAGTTCGACTCTTCTGGAACAGTTTGCAGCGAATATGGAAATAAATTGAATTTCAAGACAAGAACAATCTTTATTTTAGAGATTACTGTTTAATGGATGTTATATGCGGAGAAGTTAACGCCGAACGAATACGAAGACTGCATACGTGCTGTTAGCTTACCCATTGGAGAAGAAGGTAATTTCAGCACTATATTTTGAAACTCTGCAGAATTAGTATCTTCGTGTTCAGGAGAAACAAACTTAGAACATCCGACATTGTTACGCTTAAATTTCACTCCGCATCCACTGCTATAAACATTATAGACAATTCCTGCATAATACACTACACACTTTATGATGTAAAATTTAAAAAGAATATAACACCGTTTTGAACATTAACATCAGTGTTTACTAGCCTATTTCGATCATGGATAGAACAACATCAGTAACAGAATAACTAAAGGATACGTCAACACACTGTGTTCGAGAGAAAATAATGTTTTCGATTGAGGACAATGAGTTTCTACCCAACTCCCACTACTTGTTGGAAATGAATTTATATACCATCGCCTTTGCAAAGCAAAGGCTTCTTCTTTTGGTTTCATCTTTTCTGAATCTCTGTTAGTAGCTTATTCTTGTTCGACCACTACTCTTTTTTGCATCGTTGGTTTTACTAAGAACGGCAGGCAGCCTTCGGATATTCTCAGGGGTTACTAACGTAGTGGAAGATATTGCTGCAAATATAAGAGATGTATTTTCTTGGGTAGCTGATGTCGTAGCGGAGCCTTGAGAAAGAAGCTCTGATGAACCATTGTCCATATCCTGAGATATGCCAGCAAAATTCTGTATGGTAAGGTTATATATAATTTTCGCTGGTGAAGCGGTGCGTTTCTGTTGAACGAGGGATTTGGACGGTCATTAACTGAACATATCAGGTATTCGTCTTTTGTAAAAAAAAGCTCTGTTGAAAGGGTAGGTTCCAGTCTTTTAAGATCTAGATACGATATTCTGTTGTGTCATAGCACAGGGGTAAACCTGACCTACAAGTTTTAAAATAGAATGAGGAGAAATAGTTTTTTCTGGATTATTAACCAGCCAGTATTGCACACCCGATTGTAGTGGAACTTCGGAGGTCCATAAAGAGAAACTACGACCAGTTGCAGTTTTTGACTGCAATGCAGAGGAAAAATATGCATAGCCACGCCATTTTGATAAGACTTCCCAATCACAATGATACTTACGTGGTTTTCGTGGTTGTCGAGGAGCAATATGATTGGATTTTCTTTCGAATATTTTTAAATTTTGATTTTGTGTTCTAAGGAACACTAAATATCTCAGCAGTCATCAATCCAGTAAGACTTGCTAATGCCAAGCTATCAAGTGGAATTCTCTTTATGAAAAAATCCTTATAGGTTACTCTCGAATACAGAAAAACCGGAGGAATGCTATTCCTAATTGCAATGATTGTACATAGCACTGTCACTTGTTCAGCAGGATCCGCTGAACTTACCTGTCCGACTTGTTTCTGTCCTTTTGAAACTATCACTCGTGGTGGCGTGTATATGGTACTAACCAGGGATGATATCGAAACTGCACCTTGAATTGGGAGACATTCTACATATTTTCTGATAGGACATCTCAAGCAAGTTCCAAAACAGGTGTTCGTTTCTTGCCCGGAAGTGACCCCGCCTTTCCAGGGGCTAAAATATATAGAACATTTTGGCCTATTTTCTATGGCAGGTGTACATAAAGTACGTTGCTACCCCTAAAAGTTGAAACCTATGCTAAAAGGCCAAAACACCTGTTTCATCATTTTAAAAGCATAATTTAACGAAGTGATAATATTTGCCCCAGGGTCTCCGCAGGGTCCCAGGTGGGGTCCAACTCAAAATTTACAATTGAAAAGAGGGGCAAGTAGCATATCGTTTGAAAGCTAGTGTTAAAAGAAAAACGATAACAGAAGTCTCACAGCTCTAATCAAACTCTGTGCGAAATGGCGGAAGATTCAAAATTTGAACACAGTTTGCAGCTAAGAGTGCATGGCCACCACTAGAATTCCAAAACTGATATACAGGTCTCAAAATTTAAAACACGTGTTTCATTATTTGAAAAGTGCTATTTTTCGAAATGATAATGTTTACCCCAGCGTCCCCGCAGGGTCCTAGGCGGGGTCCAACTACTGATGGGTAAATTCCCGGGAAGATATTTTTCGGGAATATTCCCTGGGAAGATTCCCGGGAAGATTCCCAAAATGGGAATTTATCCGGGAATTTATGTACAATCAGAAAGAAAATTGCATTCTATTGCTATATTATGATTTCAAAGTTGAATTAATTTTTATATCACAGCATATTATTACTATTGTCCACAGAGGATTATTTAAAAACTATATATTTTGAACGGTACTATGTTACTTTATTAACACTTTATTATATTTAGAGAGTACGCATAAATGTATATTTATTTACAACATGTTCAATCAATTAAATATGTGTGAAAAAATTATATAGTAAATTATATAGTAACAGTTTAAATTTATATGTAAGTGGATTTGCTTAACTTGACTCTATTACTGATGTCCACAAAGGATTCTTTAAAATCTATATATTCTGAACGGTACTATGTTAATTTATTAACACTTTATTATATTTAGAGAATACGCATAAATGTATATCTATTTACATGTTCTATCAATTAAACATGTGTGAAAAAATTATGTAGTAAATTATATAGTAACAGTTTAAATTTATATGTAAGTGGATTTGCTCAACTTGACTTTATTACTGATATTATAAACACATTAAATATATATATGTTATGAACCAATTATATTGGGTTAATGCTAGAAGATACATGTCTCACCAATTCATCAACATTTGCGCATACATATTTATTTTCATAAAATTTGCAAGATACTTACTTATCTTTATATTTTAGCACGTAACATTGCCATACACGACCTTTCATTCTAACTATTTCTCGAAATTTCATACGTTAATTCAAATGTAAAGGAAGTCCGAGTACCTCTTCAGAAATTCGAGTCAGAGAGAGGAGACAGACCGGCGTCTATTACTAATGGTGGTTCGGTGTTTATTAATAGTACTTCATCTCTATTTCTATATAATTCTAAATTACTTTACAAAATGGTTCCTTTTCATCATTTGTAAATTAGTACTTGGCTAATTTTGGCTGTTCTTTAGCATTGGGGTCAGCTTTTGCACCTACTTTTTTTTGCGATATTCAATTCCGATTCGGTTGTTTTATGGTATCATACGTTAAATTATGTTACCAACTTTAAATTCAGACAGCATTGCAGAGCGAGCGTTAGCGAATGAAGGCGGGTTTCTATCTTCGTTACTAACAATTCACTTTCTTTTCTTACATAAATCACTTCCACTTACCTTTCCGTTTTGTATAAATCCCCTACTGCCCTAAAAAAAGTGTTCGATACTCTCTTGACTACTTGAACATCACTATCAACTCATGTCTTCCGTAAATCATCTTACTTTTTGCTAGTTTTGGCCCCCCAATACTAAACAATTGCCTTACTTTTTAGTGCAAATGGAAATGGAATTTAAAAAATCATATTTCTAGTTATATAAAGTATCGTCAAATAATTTTAAATTTTTTAACCTCCAAATTCTTTAAAACATAGAAGTAAATTATAATATATTAAAGTAAAGTTATAATTAGTCATATGGTTCTTATAATTTGGATGATAAAGTAAAAAAATGGAAATAAATTCCTTCCCGGGAATTTATAGGCCAGGGAAAAAACCCGGGAATATTCCCATTTTTAAATTTCTTCCCACCGGGAATATTCCCACCGCCCATCACTAGGTCCAACTCAAAATTGGCAATTGAAAAGAGGCGCACGTAGCATATCGTTTGAAAGCTATGCCGCTACAACTTACCGACAGCCCGTCTGGTAGAAGGGATCTAGAAACCTCTAGACCACGTGGCTGTTTTGCATTTACAAGTGTCGTTTTGATGTGAAGAACCATATAGTTCGACATTTGTTTCAAAGCTTTCGGTGTAAGAGGTGGTCATGAACTTTAAGATTCAGCATGTAGACTTGATGTAAACACCCCACCATTGACGTAGAGACGAAAGATTGGGTCCATACGCTGTCTGTTTTGAGAAACTTTGATAGAAAATACTACTTAACCCATTTGAAAATGAGTAGTTTGACCGCTGCCCGCATATGGGTACTCCAGGACATGCGTTTTCATTTCTATACATTGAACGTTTGCAACGACGAATTTAGAAAGCCAGCAACCATGACTTATAGCCTGTGATTTGCTTTAATGAAAAGTTGTATTAGTCAGTTTGCAATAACGTTGACTTACATCTAGAAAATTGATTCTCTAGATTGCAAAGAAGGTTCACAAGCTCATCAAGTTGATGGTGACAAATTCTGTTCTCCAAGACATTATAATGACTGTAGACGATTATGTTACGTTCGAAGATAATACTCAATTCCAGCCCTTGGACACGACATCAAGTCAACAAGGAACTGCTTCGGGTACCGAAGGCGATCCTGATTACGACTACCTGGACCCAAATCCTTTTCAGGAAACCGCATTTTGGAGATCATGGAGTGAAACGAAATTGAGGGATAGTGTAGCAGCTTATCATAACGCATCTAGTGGTCGTAAACTTAAGGATGCGAAACGTGTAGCAAGACTTGACATCTGTACAAGTGACATCATTCGGATGAAACTATTCCTGGACAAGGCATCCAAGCGGACCAAGCTAGCAGAACTCCGAGAATCTGTCAAAGCATGGTGCAAAAATCAACGCGCTGCTCCGAATTTTTTCAGGACCACTAAAAAAGGCATTGCCATGGAAGCCTTGGAACAATCGCGGAAGCTAGGGGTTACTGGTTTCAAGGCATCCCGATTCTGGATCCGCCGACTATTGAGAGAAATGAACTGGGGTTCCAGGAAAATCACAAAAGTCATGACAATGGCAGCCAGAACAAAAGCACTGGAACGTTCAAACGATTTCGACAGCTACATTCAAAAAATCAGGCTGCAGATTGAAGAGGATAACTACAACCTTGATCAAATTGTGAATCTTGATCAAAGTGGATTCAATTATGAATTACTAACACCACGAACTCTAACTCAACGTGGAGTAAAACATGTCGAAACTCAAGTAAGGTCCGAATCAAAAATGACACATTCTTACACAGTCCAGGAAGCAATTTCGGCATCAGAAAAGCTCGTGGGCCAGACTGTCATTGTGTTCCGCTAGCCATCCGGGAAATTTGGATCAAGGGTTCAATGTAAAATCCCTCAGATCCCTGGAATCAGAGCCAACAAGTCAGGAATGATGAAAAAGGCAATATTAAAGAAATATCTGCCACATCTTGTTCGAGACCTTAGAACTCTTGTGTCTTTTGTTGAAGGACGACGCAGCCATCATGAGAGATCCGGACTTGTATCAAGAGTGTCCTGACTTACATCCACGAACAATCACTCTAGGCTGTACTTCCTATGGACAGTCATTCGATGTGGGATATATTATTTACAGAAAAATGATGGTGAAGCGTGCCCACAAGCATGTTCGGAATGAAGGACTTGGAGACAAGCTAGACATGACAAATCGGTATTCCAGTGCTCACTTGGTTGGGGTAACACGAAATCAGTTGGAATCACCCAGATTCCAAGATATGATCAAGTATGCTTTCGGCAAATGTGGATACATTGACCTTCCTGACGATTTTAGTTACCAGTCAGTGAGAGACTTGTCTTTCAGTTTCCACACAAAGGATCCAGCTTTCTCGACATGTTCGATTCTGGACGACGAACACTGCATGAAGAAGAGTTTTATTCAGTGTAGTTGGTGTCTCCAACCACTGTGCATTTATCACTTCTTCACGAACAATAGCATGGCCGCACCCCTTCACGAGACACTCAAGCCTCACTATCACGCCGTAGAGTGACCGTCATGCATATGGCCCTCATACCTGCATAACAAAGATACAGTCCTGGTAGCTACCACGTTGCTACGACCGTGACGTGTGACTTACGTGGCTCTCACACATAGACCAGAACAAAAGCCAAGCTTCAGCAAACAACATTCGACGGAGCCGTGTTTTCTAGACTGCTTCTACCAGACGGGTCGTCGGAAAGTTGAAGAACGATAGCTTATAAACGATACACTTTTTGAAGCTTTTCCAAATGAAAACATCGAGGCAGACTCCGCGTGGGACCCTACGAGGGCCCTTGGGCGAACATTTTCATTTAGATAAATTGCACATTTTAAATACTGTAACACATGTTTTAGAATTTTGACATCTGTATCACAGTTTTGGAATTCTAGTGGTGGAAATGTACTGTTAGGTGCAGACTGTTTTCAAATATTGAATCTTCCACTATTTCACACAGAGTTTGCATTGAGCTGTGAAACCTCTGTTATCGTTTTTCTTTTAACACTAGCTTTCAAACGGTATGCTACTTGCCCCTCTTTTCAATTGCCAATTTTGAATTGGACCTCACCTGGAACCCTGTGGGGACCCTGGGGTAAACATTATCATTTCGATAAATATCACTTTTCA
This sequence comes from Thermobia domestica, assembly GCF_964235325.1. NCBI lineage: Eukaryota > Metazoa > Arthropoda > Insecta > Zygentoma > Lepismatidae > Thermobia > Thermobia domestica. Next base: position 241,589,975 of record NC_137456.1, on the reverse strand, counting down.
AATAATGAAACACGTGTTTTAAATTTTGAGACTTGTATATCAGTTTTGGAATTCTAGTGGTGGCCATGCACTCTTAGCTGCAAACTGTTTTCAAATTTTGAATCTTCCGCCATTTCGCACAGAGTTTGATTAGAGCTGTGAGACTTCTGTTATCGTTTTTCTTTTAACACTAGCTTTCAAACAATATGCTACTTGCCCCTCTTTTCAATTGTAAATTTTGAGTTGGACCCCACCTGGGACCCTGCGGAGACCCTGGGGCAAATATTATCACTTCGTTAAATTATGCTTTTACAATGATGAAACAGGTGTTTTGGCCTTTTAGCATAGGTTTCAACTTTTAGGGGTAGCAACGTACTTTATGTACACCTGCCATAGAAAATAGGCCAAAATGTTCTATACATTTTAGTCCCTGCAAAGGCGCGTTCACTTCCGGGCAAGAAACGAACACCTGTTTTGAAACTTGCTCGAGAAATCCTATCAGGAAATAAATAGAAGGTCTCCCAATTCAAGGTGCAGTTTCGATATCATCCCTAGTAAGTCCAGTTTCATCACAGTTAAAAGTACACTTCAGAGTGAAATTATATTTCTCATATGCTAACTTCAAATTGTACAAAAAGTCCTCAATGTTGTGTCTCTTGAAGCTGGTTCTTCTTGCTGAACTTTGGCTTCAGTAATCGCAGTGGTAACTGAGGGCGATGCACCATAAAACCATTAACCAGTCATATCCCGCACTTTAGTTCACAGTCTAATTTCGGCATATTTTTTTTCAAGGCATTTGCATCTGTGTAATTTAAAGTTCGTACCTTCCTAGTATAAGCTCATAGTTCATCTTACTTGCGCTAAGATCTCCCACGAAAAAAGATTTCGTTGAAATATTACAACATCTTTATTTGGGGCATCCTTGTAGTTTTAATATGACTATCAAGGGCTGATTTTGATATGCCGTGCTCTCTTGCTACCTCTCGTATACTCCTCTCTTTCTTTCTTTACAGCTTGCATAATATCACTGTTTACTGTTTGTATGTGGTCGAGATTTACTTTCTTCCACTTGCGTGGCATTTTTTCTGAAACACAGTTGTGAATAAAATACTAAACAAACACTTTAGCGAAGCAGGAACACAGGAATTACAATAAAGCTACCTATTATTTTCACACTTGGGAGGAGTGAGACAGTGTTCCATTCCTCCTCACTTCAACATATCCTAACTTCCCTGTATACCCATTTTTTACTACTGACACTATAAGCCACGAATTCTGTATATACTAATTATTTGCTGAGCAAAACTATATATTTTCATTAAAATTCAACACGTGTTACAGTTTCGCCAACTAATTCTTTGGCTTCATCAGACAGTATGATGGAGGATAACTGCACATTCGTATATACATACAACAGCTAAAATATCTTTCTTCTGATTGGCTACTGGCAGCAACAAATCCCTTTCAATTATATTTTCATTAGAGGAAGCCAAAGAGTTAGTTGGCAAAACTGTAACACGTGTTTAATTTTAATGAAAATATATAGTTTTGCTCAGCAAATAATTAGTTTATATTTAATTATAACAAAGCAAAACTTCTACTTATGGAAAATATCACGAATTCTAGTATTAGAATCATACAGAAAGTCCGTAAATATACTTTCAACACCTAACTCTCTACTCTGATATTAAATCCTCTTCTACCTCTTCATACTGTCAAATATATTTTTTTAATATACATCTCGTATAATAGTCACCTGCGATGAAGGTAAATGTGTTTTAGCTTCTAAAACCTTGTTCACGTTCAGAACCTGACAGCCATTTTATAATATTTTTCAAGTGCTGCCAGCACATCTGCTAGCACCCACTATGGAACAACATAAATCACTAGAGAGATATTATCAATGCCCCACATCTGATAGATTTCCTCTATATGTGCGTTGGCTCCCTGATTCGGAATTTTGTAAATATTCATTACACGAAAGTGCCAACGGGGTACATATTTGAGTAAAAATTTACTTTGCGTTCCACACCTTCAGTCTTGTGATAAAGGTACAAAATGGCGGCTTGAAGACAAAATTACCTATCAAACACTCCTTTAAAAATAGAATTAGAAGTGAAATTATAACGTAAAGTTATAGCGCATGTTTGTTTTAGCTAGCCTGGGCTAGCTACGCGCTCGAGGCTTACGCCCTTCGTAGGAGAAAGAAAATTAAAGGGTAGTCTGAAAAAGGAGTGAGAGATCGTCTAAGGAATTTTCAATATCTTGTTATAACTTTGTCATACAATAATGTAAGAAAACAGGACATTACGGCCTTTACGATCGTAATCATAATGTCGGTAAAGCAAGGAAATAGTATAATTAATTATAGATATCGTGATGGAAGTATCTGGATTTACATTTCATTATATTGTGGGGATAAGTGAAATATCGATGAGACGAGGTGCATTTGGACGAGACAAACAGTAGCATATGGTAAAACGACAGGTGTCGGTTAATCTCCCTTGGGGGGTGCTCCAAGCATTAATCCTAGACAATGGGAAGCTCTGTTACTGACAGAGGAATTTTTGTGTAGAGTATGAGTGTATAATATTGGGCGGAGGGTGATAGAGAAGAAGCCTTCCTGAATGCATAAATATCGAATGAGATGACTGTTGATTAATGTATTCGTAAGTAAGGTGGTCAAACAAGAAATTGTATGTAAAATTGATAAAAGCGGTAGAAAGGCGAAATTTAACAATTTTGAAAGCAAACCCTACTCCACACGTTATCAAATGCCTCTAAATAAGGGTAGGCCCTACCAAACAGGACGGCTTGGAGGTATTATACTGCTTATGGATGAAGTTGAGGACACGTCGAAGCTGGTCGTTGATGCTAAATTGTGGGCGGAAGCCTGCTTGCTGATGTAGTAAAAGATATTAATGAGAAAGATAAACATGGAGTCGTTTGATGATAATTTTTTTCTAGAATCTTGGTTAAGATTATGTTGAGCTGTATTGGACGGTACGATGTAACCTTGTAAGTAGGTATATTGGATTTGAGAAACATGAGAAATATGGATGTTTTCTAATGAGCTGGTACATAGTCTGTACGGAAAATAAATGTGTAAATGTGACCGAGAATATTGAGCAGTATTGGTGGACTTTCTCTTACATGTTTAGATGTTGTCCGTTCCAGGGGCTTTATAACGTTTTTGATTGATGACATTAGTGATTTCTCTGATAGGAATGGAGGCAGTGAATGTTTGTGAGTTGATATATTTTGCACCATGTCGGGTTGAAGACGAATATGTGGTGAATTTATGCCGAAATGCTTAACAGAATGATCATGAAAATGCCAAGCGAATGATAGAGGCGTGAAAATCTGCTGTAATTAGGAAGCAAAGGAGTTAGATTTTTCTTGGTCTGTCTGCAATTATTGGTCGTGATGTAAGAGATGATAAAATGTTTGGGAAAATTTACCAACTAATGCGTAGAAACGCATCTAATATTGCAAAGGGTGTGATATGCTAGAAAGTGTGTTTCAGTTTTTAATCCACTTTCGTTGTATGCTTAAAGATAATTACATACTGTTCGATGGAGAGCTCTATGATGCTGAAGAGCTTTGCGGTTGCCAGTGCGAACATATTCGTTATAAATTTGATTTGTGTGTTTAACCAGACGAAGGCATCGCAGACTGGCAATTATGAGTTTAGTAGAATCAGTAGTGAAGCGCATTGGTATTAGCAACATGGCGGAAGATGTAGTTGTTCCATGTGTAGCTCTTGAAGAAAGGCAGAGTAATGATATTGAACTATGTAGAAAATGTAAAAATAACAGTGATTTTGAGACATCAAGTATTTGTGCAGAATGTAGTATAAAACTTCAGAACAAAAATACGATAATAACAAGGTCAAGAGCGAAAAATACGAATACGAGTGCTACAAAAACAAATGACGATCAAAGTATGTTGAAATCAAACAATAATATTGAAGTTGAAAATATTGAAGCGTGTTTGAAACTGGTAGTAAAAGATTTTAGTGAACTACCAACTTTGGCGGACTAATGAGGTGGACCAACTTAGGTGTGAACAAATAGAACTTACAACTCAACTTTTAAAGTTGACTGAAGTAAATCTGCAAGGTACAAGTCCATTGAAGGCTGTAAATCAAACACAAGTAAATGAACACAAACAACAACGTTCCCATTGTAATAATAAAACATACAGTGATGTTTTAAAAGTCAGTAAAACGTGTACAAATAGTAGGCCTATTACTGGGAACAATTATGATGTGAAAGAAACCATTGCAAGTGGTAAACATAAGAGACACAGTGCACAAGTGCAAGGAAAACTGCTAAATTTTGAGGAGTCTCACAATAAAATAATTACTACGGAACTGACCTCTCGGCAAAGTAAGCACAACTTAACTAATGGACCAGGTGTTAAGTGGACTGTTGTTAAGAAAAATACAAATTAGTGTAGTTCGATGAAAATCACGACCGGAAATAAAATAGATGCGAATATATTAGTGGAAAACAGATTTGATGTCCTCAGTGATGAAATTGATAAGTACGAAGAAAGTGACATAATAACCAACGCAGTTTCTGATAGTAATTGTATAAAGAAAAAGGGCCAGCTTCAGATGTACAGTAAAAGGAAACAGACAAGAAACATACGTTTGTATGCGGACAGTCATGGAAGAAGTGTAGCGGTACATCTCAACAACTCTAGTAACTGCGAAGTGATAAGTACTGTAAAACCTGGTGCAACTTTTGATAAGGTTAGTGAAGAAATTATTTCGGAATCGGTAGAAGTGGGCCATAATGATGTTGTAATGTTTTAGCGGGTACTAATGACATCTCAAAAAATCAAGGAAGTGCACTTTTACTACGCCTAAAACAGCGACTAAAGGCCTTATTACATACAAAGGTTATAGTGATTACAGTGCCACATAGATATGATTTGGCCAGGTTGTCATGTGTGAATAAAGAAGTGTAACGTGTAAACAAAAAAGTATATAAACTAGCTAAACACTTCAAAAACGTTTGTGTTGTGGACATAGGTATGCTAGATAGGAAATTACACACTTCTCACGGACTACACCTAGTGATGGGTAAATTCCCGGCAAGATATTTTTCGGGAATATTCCCGGGAAGATTCCCAAAATGGGAATTTATCTGGGAATTTATGTGCAATCAGAAAGAAAATTGCTTTCTCTTACTATATTATGATTTCAAAGTTGAATTAATTTTTATATCACAGCATATTATTACTGTTGTCCACAGAGGATTCTTTAAAATCTATATATTCTGAACGGTACTACGTTACTTTATTAACACTTTATTATATTTAGAGAGTACGCATAAATATATATTTATTTACAATATGTTCTATCAATTAAATATGTGTGAAAAAATTATATAGTAACAGTTTAAATTTATATGTAAGTGGATTTGCTCAATTGACTCTATTACTGATATTATAAACACATTAAATTTATAAATGTTATAAACCAATCAGATTGGGTAAATGCTAGATTTGCCCAGGTCATGAAATCTCAAACATCCCTTAAATAATCCCGTCTCACCAATTTATCAACATTTGCGCATACATATTTATGTTCACAAAATTTGCAAGATACTTACTTATCTTTATATTTTAGCACGTAACATTGCCATACACGACCTTTCATTCTACCTATTTCTCGAAATTCCATACGTTAATTCGCATGTAAAAGAAGTCCGAGTACCTCTTCAGAAATTTGAGTCAGAGAGAGGAGACAGACCGACGTCTATTACTAATGATGGTTCAGGGTTTATTAATAGTATTTCATCTCTATTTCTACATAATTCTCAATTACTTTACAAAATGGTTCCTTCTTATTATTTGTAAATTAATAGCCTACTTTGCTAATTTTGGCAGTTCTTTAGCATTGGGGCCATCTTTTGCACCTACTTGTTGCGATATTCTATTCCGATGGGGTTGTTTTATGATTTCATACGTCAAGTTACGTTACCAACATTAAATTCAGAGAGCATTGCAGAGCGAGCGTTAGCGAATGAAGGCGGGTTAGAGCCCCGCATGGCACGATGTTTACTATCTTCGTTACCAACAATTTATTTTCTTTTCTCACATAAATCACTTCCACTTACCTTTACGGTTTATATAAATCTCCTACTGTCTTAAAAAAATATGTTCGATACTTTCTTGACACCTTGAACATCACTATCAACTCATTTCTTCGGTAATTAATCATCCTACTTTTTGCTAGTTTTGGCCTCCAATACTAAAGAATTACCCTACTTTTTAGTGCAAATGGAAATGGAACTTAAAAAATCATATTATTAGTTATATAAAGTACCGTCAAATAATTTTAAATTTTTAACCTCCAAATTCTTTAAAACCTAAAAGAAAATCATAATATTTTAAAATAAAATAATTAGCCATATGGTTCTTATAATTTGGAAGATAAAGTAAAGAAATTGAAATAAATTCCTTCCCGGAAATTTATAGGCCAGGGAAAAAACCCGGGAATATTCCCAATTTTAAATTCCTTCCCACCAGAAATATTCCCACTGCCCATCACTAACTACACCTAAATAGGTTTTTGTAAGAAATATGTTTGTGCTGAAATAATAAAGTTTGTGTTTGAGATGGGGTGTAGTGAAGATAACATTGCAATACCGTTGTACTGGGATAGATTGGTTCATATCAAGGAAACGAAAGTAGGAGACGACCTTTTTTTATCGTTGAACACAGGAATAACCTTGGAAACATAAAATCTGGTACTAATATCAATACAATGAAACACTGTAAACTAAATCAACTTAAAGTATTTCATCACAATGTACAGGGTCTTGGCAATAAGCTGGATTTTATGGATGTGTTAGTTGAGACAGTGTTGTCAACTGCACATGTTATTTGCATCACGGAGCATTGGTTATGCTGTACTGATATTAAATCGGTAAAATTAAAAGGTTTTGATTTGGTAAGTCATTATTCAAGAGTTAACGTCATTCACGGAGGAGTTTGTATATTCGTTCATAATAAGTTAAATGATGATGAAGTTGATGTATCGACGTTCAATCTAGAACTTCACTTTAAAGCAGTTGCAATAAGTCTCGCTGATAAAGTGTGTATTTGTAGTATTTATAGGTCTAATTCGGGTAACTTACGGGTATTTTTTTAGAAATCTTGAACTTCTTCTTGACGATCTGTGCAAAAGATACAGTATATCATTTTGTGTGGTGACATAAATATAAATTGGTTGGTTAACACTAAAGTTAAAACTGATTTACAAAACCTATTAACTTCATTTAATTTCAAACTATTGTCAATACACCTACCCGGTTTGGAAAATCAGCACTTGATCAAGTAATAATAAGCAGAGAGTGTAGTAACCACAAACTTGAAATATTCAACCCAGGTTATTCTGATCATGATGAGCAATTAGTTAGCTTATCACTTCCATCAACTAACTTACCGGTGTCGCAAAATACTACCAGAATTGAAAAAAAGTTATTTTCACCGAGTAACATTAGTTACTTTTGTTATTTGTTGTCTCTTGAGACATGGAATGGAATCTATTTAGCTTCCACTATGGACAAAGAAATTTAACTCCTTCTTAGATGCATATTTGCACTGTTTTAATGTAGCTTTTCCTCTCATGCCAATTAGTAAATGTAATAAAATTAAAAAAAAGTTGGATTACAACTGGTGTTCGTAATTCCAAACGAAATTTAATTAAGTATGTTGAACTGCTTAATGATAAAAATGTTTCTGATGTATTCAGAAGTTACGTTAAAAATATATAAGAAATTTATTAAGACAGAAAAGCTAATGCATAATTCGAAAATGATTAATAATTCTAGAAATAAAATTAAAAATATGTGGAATATTATTCACCAGTCGGTACATACAAAGAAGGGTAATATTGGTGATTTGAATCACATCATTTTTGACAATAAAAGAATTACGAACCCTGCTGAAATTGGAAATAAATTTAGTAACTCTTGGTGCTCTATCCCACCAAGTTGGTACAAATGGTTTTTCAAATATGCCTTCTCATCCAAAATGTATCTTTGTTACCCCGGTAACTATTGATGAAATATTAGCAATTATAGGAAAGATGAGAAATAGCAGTTCTGCAGGTCTTGATGAAGTACCATCCACTATTATAAAACAATCTGCTTCGATAATTGCTCCCCACCTGACTCATGTTTTAAATTTTTCCCTTCAATCAGGCATTTTCCCACAATGGTTTAAAGTGGCTAAAGTCATTACCTTGTTCAAAAAAGGCAGTCGTTGCAATATTAAGAATTATCGCCCTATTTCAGTTCTATCTGTATTTTCAAAAATTTTTGAGACGGTAATGTCAAATAGGATAAGGAATTACTTACATTCTAATAATCTACTATCATTATCAAACATGGGTTTTTAACTGGCAAATCTACTGATTCTGCAATTTTCGATTTTCTTAGTACTGTTATGCATGCAATATATAATAAAAAATGGGCAATTGGACTCTTTTTTGATCTTACTAAAGCATTTGACACTGTAAATCATGATCTCTTACTCAAAAAATTAAGCTTTTATGTTATAAGAGGAACTGCCAATAAATGGACCGAGTCTTACTTGAAGAATAGGTATCAGATAGTTCAAAGTACGAACGAAAATAATGGCGAAATGCATACGTTCTTTAGTTATAAAGGTACAATACTAAGTGGTGTACCTCAAGGATCAGTGCTTGGTCCATTGCTTTCTTATTTACATCAATGACTTGACACATAAAATGTTGCCTAATAAATGTGTTTTATTTGCTGATGACATTAACGTTATTATTACAGGTAACTCACGACATGATATTGAATATAATCTAAACACTGCATTTTCACGATTAAGTAACTGGTTAAGTAACAATACATTAGTTCTAAACAATGATAAAACTTCCTTGCTAAATTTTTATTATCCTCTTCAAAATAAATTCATTTCTTACGTAATAATAAATAACAAAAAAGTCGACTTTTCTATTTCAACTAAATTTCTTGGTGTCACCATAAGTTCGAAACTAACTTGGAATGAGCATATTTCTCAACTCAACAAAAAATTAAGTAGTATTTGTTTCGGCCTCCGTAGACTAAAAGGTAATGTCACAACAGAGTCCTTAGTTTCGGTGTACTATGCAAAATTCCATTCTTTAATAACTTACGGTATTATTTTTGGGGGTTATTCTACTTAATGTATTAGCACGTTTCGCTTACAAAAGAAAGCACTAAGGGTTGTGTTTGGATTGTCACCAAAGTCTTCTTGCATGCCCATCTTTCGAGGACAAAAAATATTAACATTACCTTGTATCTATATAAAATTATCTTGTTTACCGTAAGTAACAAACACTTATTTATTGAAAACAGTAACGTCTATAAATACAATACTCGATTCGTTAATAATTTGCGTGTTATCCCCCAAAATTTCTCGTTTCCTCAAAAAAGCGTGTATATTAACTGTACAAAATATTTCAATAATTTACCTGACTTTCTAAAGCAAAACAAATCATATTCTATGTTTAAATCGGATCTTCACGAGATCTTAGTAGATAAATGTTACTACTCGGTAAATGAGTTTTTTGAAGACAATGTATAATTTTTTTGGTAATTATATTATGAATGTATACGCTTATAAAAGTCATAGTTATGTATATATTACTTTATTAGTAAGTTTTTTGATAGCATATATGTAGTTATTTTGTAATTTTGACAACTATATGCGTGCTCGAGAATACTCTCATTTGTATGCAAAACAGCCAAATAGATAAACAAAATAAATAAAGAAGTATTAGCCAAGGTGCTGGTAAGACAGAGGAAGAAGTAGTGGAAACTTTTGTGTGTTATGGGCACATGTTCATTACCCAGAGTATCTAGGATGTAGATGAAAATATTGTGGGCGAGAGATGATGTGATCACTATGTCACCATTAGTGTTAGATCAAGAACGGGTTTGTTTTGGAATGGGTGAATGAAGCCTGTCGTGGAGGAAGTAATAAAATTGTTAAAAGCTGCTTTCTCTCGGTCTGAGCGGTTATGTATGTTAATATCGGGTGAGATCAGGTAATGTCGGAAATTATTAGAGATATATTGGAAGATTGGGAGGGGAATAAGACGACCTGGTTGAACAGAAATGGTTTTCATTGTGATATAAATATTTGTAATAAAGAGTTATGATTACCTTTTCTGGAATATTAGCGAGAGTGGAGACGATAGCATGTGTGAGGAGAAAATTCTAATGTCACTCGGCCGGTGGCCCGTCGAGCAGGAAGCTTGTTATGGTGTAGAATGAGTTGATAGCCGGGTAATTTGCAACTAAGTTTCGGAGTGAGATGATTTTCACTGATAAGTAATGTCTGAAAATGTTCCTCGTGTAATAGTTGTTCAAAGATGAGTTTACGAAGTAAGAGCAGGAGAATGTTGAGAAATAGAAATATGAAGCCATTGTAAAATACATGATCAATAGGTAGTTAAACAGATTTTGCGAGTTTAGATGCATTAAAGTGCACTTAGGTGGCATGAAAATCGAGGTGAAGATGTGAGCTTCGTGCTGAGCGTGTTGTAATATTAATGGTCGTACAAAGGGATGAACGTTTTGAAGAGTGCGGGTGACAAATGCTATGAGTTTATGAGTATAAGCAGATTCATTAGTCTCTCGTCAAGTCCCGTCTTCTACCACACGAGTGCAATAATGAGTTAATAGTGGTTTCAACAATTTTCGGCTTGAATTCTTCTGGAGCAAGCCTTGAATTACACTTGTACCTGTACGTCGGATGCAGGCGTTGATGCCAAGTGTTGTAGGTTGGAGCTTGTTGTAGATTCGACAGCTTTTCATAGGATGAGAACAAGTGCCGTAGCCACATTTGATTTGATTGGTGCACCTGGTTATAGGATGTGCGTTGTATTCGTCACAGCGTTCAGCTCGGTGAAGAAGTGGTGGTAGTGAGCGGGATGGCTCAAATAGGCGCCTTATCTTGAAAATGAAGATTCTTTTATCCAAAAGGTCGTTGATAGTATCCTGTGATTTTGTCAGAATTAGAACTATGTACGTAGATCCCTGATTGTTCCGAATTCGGATACATAGGCTTCTTCAGATAGTTCAGCTTATATGCCTTCATCTGTTACAGACGGAAGGACCCCTCGTACTACTAAGGACATGGTAGGTGGCTGAGGTTGCTTGTGTTGAATGCTGTTGAGAGAAGTTAAAGTTGCAGTTTTCCTGAAGATTTCAACACTGTGTTTATCACGGATTGTGTTTGCGATGTTAGCGAACTGTGATTTAATGATGAATCTATTCATTGTTTATACCATTTTGAAATATCTCTGCATGACCGGTACTGGAGAAGTTGTAGAAGGAAAAGCTTCAAAATCAAGCACTTTGGATTGTAGTTTTGCAGTAGCAAGCTGAAGATAGGCTGCAGAGGATGATAAGCCGGTCGGAGCTCGACATGGTATGTGCGTCTATATGCTTATACTTTTTAAATGGTGGTGCACTCGCTGGTCGTAGCCTGGTGATGCCTGGTGGTGGCTACTGAATGGAGAACGAGAAGTCCGAGAACTTGGTTCAGTTTGCGCTCTGTCTCGTTATTTTCTTTGCTTCTCGATTATCTTCAAAGAATGTTTAATAGACTGCCAATGGTAAATGATAATACGCAATAAAGATAGCCGAACTGAACCAGAATCCACAACCATGAAATGAAAGATGAGGATAAGAATGGAAATGATCATAACGGAGATCAAAAATTGTACTACTTGTGTGCTTCACACAGCTTTCACTCGTCAAAAGCTCTCAGTCTCTTGCAACCTGTCTCCTATTAATGTGTAAGGATCACCGTGCGTTACACGAGCACAATCAACACCGCCTAGACTTGGCAACTATGCCTCACTACAAGAGCAGCACTACGCCAGGTGGGAAGGTATGCGCATGCAAGTGGCTAGCAAAATATTAGATTACCCCTCTGAGAGTGATGAAAAGGAATTTACGTGCAAAATACAAGTGGTGGTTTATGCTCTACTAAAGTTGTAGAATTATATAGAATAACAACTTACAAAAAAAAAAAAAAAAAAAAAAAAAAAAAAAAAAAAAAAAACACGAAGTGGGTTTAAGGAACTTTGAAATTTAGTATTATGAAAGAAGTAAACTTATTATAGACATAATGATTCAGTAAATAAATAAAATACAATTATAGAAAGTGCAAAATTGATAAAGTCATAGCGAGGATGGAGAATGAGGCGAGTTGCAAAGCACAGGTTAACTAATGGGTTTTGTTAATCAAACAAATGAATTTGTCTTCTGCGTAGGGTCATCTGTATCTGATGATGAGAACAGAGGAAGGCAAGTTGAGTAGAAGGTGATTACTGTGCAGGATATGATGGATAAAAGAGTGGAAGATGCTAATGAATAACATAAAAAGATATAATTAAAAATTTTGGATCTCGCGAGGGTGAAGTGTACTGATAGAGCCTAAACAGTAGAGGCAAGGGGCATCATGATAGCGATGTGGTGTGGGGTTTAAAGCGAGGTATCATGGGTAGATGCAACATGAATAAAGGGTGTCGGGTTGGAAGCGTTTATGCGTTGATATAAGTGAGAGGTAGTATTTCGATATATTACTGTTATGTGGTGGTATAGCTACTGAGTGGGAGTAGGTATTCGGACAGGGAAAGCTACGTGGAAAACTTACCGTTCGAGGATCAAAAGCTTTTGATAGAATTTGGATGATGCGGCAATCCACACCGTAAATCCGTATGTTAAACCTTGCCGTAACAAAACTTTGTATTTAGAGTCGTCTGTACACTAAGTTGAAAAAGATGGAGGCAAACCATTGAAAGGTCAAGTTTGTCCTTCTCTTTCGGGAAGAATATTTGTGCTATATCTGTGTTTTATCATTTCCATTGTGAATCCCTAGTAAGAATGTGGCTAGAGTCTGTGTTTCACTACGAATCGCACAATGTATGAAGCTGGAAATGCAGTGAAGTGTCGTTATATTTTGTTGCTACAGGACACTTCCTTAATATAATTTACAATGATCAACACAAATGGCAAGAAAACAGGGAGAGTGATTTGGGCAATCTGATTTCACGCAACAGAAGTGTGACAAGTCAGGTGCTCCATATTCTATGTTTACTGTTGTTGCGTGGTCATGTACAGACGAATGTTGGTCGAAAGTGCAATGAACAGAAAAATACGTTTAATTTATACTACCAAAATATACAAAGCATTAAAAACAAACTTACGGACTGTGTTATTAATATTAATTAGTTGCTTGAATATGGTTGTCTCACAGTCAATGAATCATGGCTGAATGATCAGTAAGGAACAGTGGAATGTCGTTTCTCAACTAATTCTCTATATAGACAAACGACAGCAAGACCAGAGGGGGAGTAGTGTTAGCATGTATTAAAATAAATGGGGCAGCAGAGCACAGAATGATACGTGAGCTTAAATTATTTAGGCCGAGGTAAATTTGTACAAAAGCACAAACTTCGTCGGGTTTTTCTGCAGCCCAAATACAAACAGTCCAAGTTTATTCTAAACATGCAGCGAATCACTTCCAGATGCCGTCACATGGTGAAAAAGATGTACATTTTGTTGACTATAACCTGGGCTTAGAATGGATCGACAGTAAAGATGGGTTAACATCAGACACAAGTGACATTCTATCGAAGGACTGAATTTGGCATAGTAAAATATGCACAACACGCGGAAAAATAACAACTTAGATTATGTCATCCCGGCTCTTCCGACACAATGTGTTATCTCATAGAAAAAGTTGCTTCTTTCAGACCACGAGTCTCTAGAAATGACCATGCGCGGTCCCTATCTTACTCCCATCCGGAACAGCCAGCAATCTAACTTAAGAAGAAAGCTTCCACCAGACTGGAGGAAGGCAACTTGGGTGAAATTTGTAAAGTACTATAGATGTTACCGTGGATACTTTTCCAAGAAGGAACAATAGACGAGGCACTGAATTCCTAAGCCAATGTCATTCATGCAACAGTAAAAGACGTTTTACTCTTCAAAAGAGTAAAAACAATATAATTTCCACGGTGCGGTGAAGTGACTCGCCAGAGGTTTTGAAATAAGAAAAAGACTAGGGAACTCTGGCGTACATTTCCAAATGAATATATATATATAATTTTCTCATAAATGATTTTTCACAAGAAAGCTATCTAGAATAGATTTCAAAGAATTCAGACACCAGCATCAACAACCTTAAACAACTTTCGTCTCTCATCAGCACTAGGTCTAAAACTTTTAGCATATATCTTGTGATTTACAATGATATATCAAGTGCACAAGATGAGGAAAGAACATAAAATTTTAGTGAATACTGTTGCAACAAATTCTCAAATGTATAATCAAAGTACCTCCCCGATTAATCAATATACCGAAAAGTAGAAAGTACTGAAAACAAAACAGGAGAATCAGAACCCAATGCCGATAGAAACATTCATATCTGAACTTGATACAAATCTAACAGTTACTCAGCTTATATCGAACATAATGAATTTAGTAAACCATTTAACTCTACTACAAATATTTTAAAGTGCAGTTTATATTTTCTTCCGTCTTGGGGAATGAGGAGAATTTGCTCCTCACTTGCTGTTTTCATTTCGTGCATATATGAAAATGGAGGGGAAAAGAAGTAAGTACATTCGTAGTCAAATTTCTCTTTCGCTCATCGATGTTATCTATTTTATCTATTACTCTTCCTGAGAATGAGTTACTCTTATTTTCTCTTCGGCCTCATAGAACATCTCGCACGGACAATATAAGCTAGACCTTTCTACGTTCGACAGCATTTATTATTTCTTTTCCACCTGTCTCTCCCATTTATAAATCTGAATTGAAAGATCATGTGTGATTCTAAAGCAATATTTCGCTATAAAACAACACGTCGGGCGTCTGAGAGAAAATTGTCAAAGACAGACTTTTCAAATTCTCTTATCTGTGTATTAACACAGCTCAATATGGTTTCATACCTAATACCTCTAACCTCACTAACGTAATTTACATGCTTAAACACGCTGTAGATAGTTTCAAACAATGCTCAACTTCACACCATCTATTTCGATTTATTTCGTGCCTCTGGTTTCATTAAGTATTCTTATCAAACTTAAAAAATCTCCAATAGATTCTGTGTTCATATGCCACTCTCATCTTCGTTGAATAGCTACTTACAAGGTCGCACCCAGATATTTGTTTTGGTGAGAACGATTTCTAATCCTCTAGTCGTAACATTTGGAGTAGCACAAGGAAGCGTACTTGGAATACTTTTATTCATGTTGTACATGAATGATTTGACTAGTTAGCTTAACTCAAATTTTAACAGAATCATTATTTGTAGAATACTGCAAAATCTTCAGAGAGGTGTTCAGAATAGAAGTTTCCGAGCTACTTCAAAGCGACATTAATAGTATTTGCTCTTAGTGTAACGGACGCGTCTAAAAAATGTTCTCAAATAAATTTGTAACATCCGTAAGTAAAGATAATTACGTACTTCATACCAGATAAACGGTTTGCCTATCAGGGGAAGCAATACTCATAAGGATCTTGGAGTTATCTTTGACACAGAAGTAACTTTCTCAGAATATACAAGCACTTTCGCTAAACATTTATTGCGTTTCCTACAATTTCTGATGAGATTAACATAAATACGAAACAACTCATAATTAGCAACTTCCTACAAGACAATAATATAACCTACACTGAAATATTATTTGTGTATCTGAAAATCGGTATCTCTTAGAATGCTATTCAGGGTTAATACAGTTCCAAATTTACTCCTTATAATAGTACGCAAAAGTACTGGTGTAAAAAAAAAAAAAAAAAAAAAAAAAAAAAAAAAAAAAAAACGAACTATTATGTATACTAAAATATTCAGCTTTCTAACACTCATAAAATCAGTAACCTCAAATATTAGTATAACTTACACATGGTCAATTATGGTTCTAAACGCTACTCTCAGAATTTTGTTAAAGAATATCCCTCAGACAAGCACGTAACACTTTTTTTTTCATATAGTACGTCTTAGACATTCAAAAGTTCTACATTCTGTTCTATATGCTTCCTAGCTATACAACTCAATGTCATACACACCCATAGAGTTACTTAATACTGAAGCACCATATGCGTCTGCACTGCGACGTCATTTTTGTTGATAAATTTTGTCAGAGATTATCAACATTTTTTGTCATCAATTACGTGTTATTTCATTATTATTGTTATTGCTATTGCGATTATTTTTATTACTTAGTTTACGCATTATGTTAACTTCTCTTAGATTTGTGAACTTTGACAAAATATCATGCAACATTGTTGGCACGTAGAATGTTAGTCATTTGTACGTTAACATTTCGCTTAAGGAAATTTCTCTTCAACCAATTTCTCCGCACACTTTTGAAATAAAGATGTTTCGCACTTGTGTGTTAAAACTGTTGTAACCTGACTACATCTTTTCACCTACTTTTTCAATAAATTACTTCACATATCCTACAATGTGACTCTACTAACAAAACGTGGACTCGACATGTATACAATGTCTCTCCGAAAATAAACTTCGACTAAATCATTTTTAATATTCTTGACACATGCAGTTTATTTCCAACTGTATTGTGGGCGCGGTGGCTCACTGGTAGAGCGTTCACCTTCGGTGAAACGTATACCTGATTCGATCCGTCGGCTCCTTGTGAAATTAGGAGTGGCCAAGCGCCGTGCTTGTGGTATTTCTCGGGGCTCTCCCGGTTCCACCTATTTTCTGCATTCCACAATTTTTCATTTTGCATCACCACCGTCTCTTTAGCCTAAACGGTATAATCGAGGGATGTAAAACTTAGAGATTTTATTTTCTCCACCTCTATTACTATATCTGTTGCTTAATACGAACTTCAATTAAATCCGTTTTACACATTTAAAATGGTTGTTTCCTCACTTGTATGTAGTAATACGTTTTCTTCTGCGCGTTTTAACGCATTGGTTTGCAAAATGTGTGCTTCATAAAAATATTACTTGCACGTGTGTTTCTATGTGTGAGATTTTTATATGTATGTTAAATGTGCTGGCAAACTTGAACGTTGGACAAATACTTTTCCACACACTTCCCTTTAGTGAAATTTTTCACTTGTATATGTTAGATTTCTATTGTTAATCTTCAACGCGAATTAAATTCAACATTATTAGTACACCAAAATTTTGATCCTGTGTAGTAGTATAGCTTCTTAATCTTTCCCACACTTCTCACAAGTATATTAAGTTTTATCAAGCCTGATTCAGCATGTGATTTCCCAAATATCAACCTTGTGCAAATTTTTTATAGTCTTCGCAAGTGTGAAATTTTTGCCCTTTGTGGATTCACATGTGAATTTACAAACTTAAGTTTGACTAAATGTCAATCTACAATCTTTTAATGTCTGAGGACTTCCGCGTATGTGTTTTTAAATGTTTTGCAAGGTATGAACGTACGCTAAATCTTTTTCCGCACTCTTGGCATGCGTGAGGTTTTTCTCCTGTGTGAATTGTATTGTGTCTAGCCAAACTTGAACGTTGACTAAATCGCTTCCCGCACTCCTGACATGTGTGAGCTTTTTTTCCAGTGTGGATTGTCATGTGAGTAGTCAAACTTGAACGTTGATAAAATTGCTTCCCACACACTTGGCATGTTTTAGATTTATGTCCGCTGTGGATTATCATGTGCCTAGCCAAACTTAAACGTTGATTAAATTGCTTTCCACACTCTTGGCACGTGACAACTTTTCTTCCGGTATGGATTAATGCGTGTGTAGCCAAACTTGAACGTCCAGTAAATCGTTTACCACACTCGTTGCAGATATAGTGCTTTTCTCCTGTGTGGATCACCATATGTTTAGTCAAATTTGGAAGATGTCTAAATCCCTTTCCACAGTTTTCGCATGTGTGATTTGTTTCGCCTGTGTGGACCATGGTGTGTGCAGCCAAATTTGAAATTCGATTGAATCGCTTTCCACACTCCTGGCATGTATAAAGCTTTCCTGGTGAGTGAATTAACATGTGTGTAGCCAAGGTGTAACGTAGTGCAAATCGCATGCCGCAATCTTGGCATGTGTGAGGTTTTTCTCCTGTATGGATCAATATGTGTCTAGTCAAACTTGAACGTCGACTAAATCGCTTTCCACACTCTTGGCATGCATGATGTTTTTCCCCTGTGTGGATCAACGTGTGTGTAGCTAAATTTGAATGTTGAGCAAATCGCCTTCCACACTCTTGACACGTGTATTTCTTTTTTCCAGTATGGATCAACATGTGTTTAGCCAAACTTGAACTTTGACTAAAACGCTTTCCACACTCTTTGCATGCATAAGGTTTTTCTCCTGTGTGGATCACCATGTGTGTAGTCAAACTTGAAAGTTGATTAAATCGCTTTCCACACTCTTGGCATGCATGATGTTTTTCCCCTGTGTGGATCAAGGTGTGTCGAGCTAAATGTGAACGTTGAGTAAATCGCCTTCCACACTCGTGACACGTGTATTTCTTTTCTCCAGTGTGGATTAACATGTGTGTAGCCAAATTTGAACTTTGACTAAATTGCTTTCCACATTCTTTGCATGCATAAGGTTTTTCTCCTGTATGGATCACCATGTGTGTAGTCAAACTTGAAAGTTTACTAAATCTCTTTCCACACTCTTGGCAAGAATAGGAGTTTTCTCCAGTGTGAATTAAGACGTGTCTAACTAAACCTGAACGTCGACTAAATTGCTGCCCACACTCTTGGCATATGTGAGTTTTCTCTCCAGTGTGTCTTAACATGTGTTTAGCCAAACATGAAATTAGACTAAACCGTTTGCCACAGTCTTCGCATCTTCCGCTTTCCTCTCCTGTATATATTAACTTATGATTTGACGAGGTTGAACTTTGACTATAGCGTTTATCACTTTTTCGGTACGTATGACGGTTTTCACTTTTATGTTCTGGCATATGTCTTGATAAATGTGGCGAATTAAATCCTTTGCCAAACTGCTTCGTAATATGAGATTTCTCATCTGAATGAGAAATGGTTTCTTTGAATGTAATAAAGGTACTCGTTTGTCTGTGAAGAGCAAATACATTATAGCGCCTGTAACAAATTCAATAAACAAGAAAATGTGAATTGAGGTCATTAATAAGTAAGAAGAGAAAATAAATCATTCACTATAAAATTACGCTTATTTTTATTCCATTACCTGAAATCTTGTAGAAGTATGGAACTGAGAACTATAGAGGAGTTTGCATATCTCTGTATTCTTACAATAAGAGGATGTAATTTCCTTTGCAACATTAATTTCCTTTCTTTTATGTATACGATATCAGAGTTGTTGTGCTATATTGTGCTATGGAATAAACATTCCATCATTGTAAGTGGAAAGAGATCCGTTGCGTTTATTGATATATAGCTGAGTGGTTATATCTAGCACATATTTAAGCACTCTGACGAAATAAATACATTTGAAATGTGGCGAGCTTTCAATTTCTAATAATTTTTATCGATTTATGGAAATACATGATTTTATGATTCCAGAATTCCACTTTGAGGTAAAGTGGACAAACATTGTCTCCTTCATCACCCTTATAAAATTACTAGTGCTATTGTATGTTTGTGTTCAAAACATAGAATTTAAATTTCTAATAACGTGGTGAAATGCCATTCGGAGAAATCAGAATTCTATACTGGGTTTGGCAACCTGAATTACTTTCTTTTTTTTTGCAATGCCTGCCAGTGTTATAAGCATCGTGAAACACTTTATTCGTTATTGCTTTTTTACATTACAAGTTAAAAGGGCGTGAGAATAAATGCTACATTCTGAATATCAAAAAATGGAGGAAATATGTTATGTATCACATTATATAAGACACGAAGGCGACCAGTTTGAAATAAATTACTTAATATGTTGAGTGCCTATATTTAAGTCGCATTTTATTAAGTTAGGCTCATTGAAATAGGTGGCAATACGATGGACGGCAATATGATGGCAATACGATGGACGGCAATAGGACGAAATTTGTACGACAAAAATTATAATTCCGCGGGTCTCTTTCGTTAGAGAGAGGACAGTTGGCACACTAGCTTTTGTTTTGGGAAATATAGCACTGACGAGGGAGAAGATCAACAATCTGCATATTCATCTCAGTACACAAACTCGATATCCAACCAGCGTGGCATTATCTAAGGAAATGCGTCACTCGATTGAAATTTATTTTTACAGTGCAGCTAGCCAGACCTATGTCTCAGCAAAAAACTTTCTTTCTTTTTTACGTTACTGTCATTACAATGAAGATCCTACGAGTAAGAGAACAAATTTAAATTTTACGCGATGAGCAGATTATCTGACATTGTGCGCCAATTCCGTATCGCCAGTAGCGCAGTTCTGTATCTCTGGCTAGTGGGAGGATATTTTGGCCTTATATTTTATAGTATTTTAAAATTTGTAAACTCTTTTCAGAATCCCTTCACACTTTCCAAATTCTTAGCTATGTTACATACGTAGGGAAATTGCATTTATCGAAAAGCAATTTTGAACTAGTAGCGCAGTTCCGTACTTTGGTCACTGGGAAGATATATACGCGTTATAATATATTTTTTATTAAGTGTTTTAAAATTTGTCAATTCTTTTTAAAATCCCTTCCCACTTTCTAAATTTTTTAACATTTTATCATATGTATAACTTACAATTAATGTTTGATTTTCTTTCAGAATTTTTTTAAAAAATCAATGTATTGAGATGCCCAGGATAAGAAAATTTTAGTTATTATATATTTTTGTATATTTGTAATTGAAACCTAGTACGTAATCTCAAGTGTAGAATATGAAATTTTACAATTATCAATGTTAAATGTTTTCTTTAGTGTTAATCTGAGACTTTCTACTTTTCAGTAATCCATAATTAAGCACGTGTATTTTTAGGTAAAATATTTTGAGTATATTTTGATGTCTAGGAATATTTCCGTAAATATTTTAGTGTTTATGAACCGTTATTATATTATGTGCAATTATATGATATGTCGTAATGTTTTTTATACGAATTTTGAGAAACTTATATTTCAGTCACAGTAAGTCCCAAACTATTTGGAATTTATTAGCTAAATTGCTATCGTTATGGAGAATTTTTAGAAATAAACATGGCCGAAGGTCTCTACATACGAGTCTCCAGATTTCAGCCATAACAAACAGTATGGAGGATTTCCTTCCAGAAACCAACATCGCCAAAGTTTTGGAATACAGATCTTTATTTTTCAGCCATACTACCAATGACGGATGATTTTCTTCAAAAATCGACATGGCCCGTTATTTATGAGGTTTCAGCCGTCATAGAGATGTCGTTATAGGTCCCGAAAACAAACTTACTTTCTTCCTTTCCAACAGCATGAAGCCATAACGTTTCATGAAAATTACTTTCTATCAATTATTTCATATCATCGATGACTTTGAATTTTAATGTGTTAAGACCATTTTGAATATCTCGTTGCGAAGATGCCTAAAAAACTTTAACTGTCATCGAATTACACAGCTGTTTTGTAGGGAACTTAATTCTGATGTTTCAGGCCGACCAGAGAGTTATAATGTCTTTGACTATATTTTTGTGTTTGTCTCCCTGTTTTTAGGTCTGATGTACTTTGTGTTAATAGAGACAAATCTTTACGATGCTACGATAGCATTTGTATTTTGTGTGTTTACACATTTTTTCTAGGTGGAAGACGTACATTATGTTGCAGGGAACATACGCTTATTTTACTGAATATTATAGTGTTGATATTTCAGTTTTGTACAGAAACATTTTGTAAGTGCCTATGGTTGCAGGCTTTTCACGTTTCTAGTTTTGCATCGCAGGTGTCGATAGCATATTTTGTGTAAGTACGTGTCGTATTACACATTTTTTCCACCTATAGCTTTGGTCACTTCATGGCGTAATGACCACTTATTTCCAGGAACGTTTGGAGTAGTGAGTCAACTTCGTTGATTCAGACCTTCGAAAAACTTGGATCAAAACTGTATAGTTTTCAACTCTTTATTAAAAAGTTTTTTTTTTGCAGACAGTAGCCACCTATTCTGGTAACCCTACAATATTGAATCTTTTGGAAGTGAATAACCACTATTATTCTAGGCCTAAGCTAATAATAACTTTGTTTCAGAATGAATCTTTGGTTATATTGAGCATTATTGAATTAAAGTCTCGATTTTCACATAGCGAGCACATGTCACTTTGATCTTGTGACGTACCGAATTTTCTTCATACATGTCAACGAAATCACGATCTTTTTCTTGATATATAGAATCATGATTGTTTGTTGGAATTATTATGAACGTCATTTTTGACACTCGTTTATTTTTTATTTTTGAAAAACGAATTTTCGTTCTTTTTCACTAAACAACACAAGGCACTACTAAAAAAAAAAAAAAAAAAAAACAAAGAACAAAATGGAACATATAGGTGAAAACCTTATTTTGTTTTTATATTGTCAGTTTATCATGTATTTACAATTTCATTCATTTTACCTTTTCCGTGATTTTGAGATATTTCAAGTATATTATCGTAATATTGAAACTTTGAGAATAATTTTAATATTTTAATACATTTAACATGTTTGCTATTTGCATATTCATTCATATTTTAATATTTTAAATACAGATATTAGTATACTTTAAAAGAAGAAACCTAATAACTTTCATTGCAATGTTTCATAATTTTTTAAGCCGATATCTTAATGAATAGTTATCGAGTGTATATATTTACTTCATATAATACAAATAAAGTGATCGAAACGGAACACTTAAAACATATACGAAAAGTATTTTTAAAAAAGTAAGAATTTAAATTACCCTATAAACGCTTTCTACGAACTTTAAAAAAAGTTATCATACAGGTCTTTAACCATACCTCGTTTTTAACACCAGCGTTAAAAATTGGAGAACCATGGAGGATACCCATTTGGGGATCCTATGGTACAATTTGTACCATACGGGTGTTTCATGGTACATTGCGTTATCACTCTTCTATTTGAGCTTTTTCGTCCGTTTTTTTTTTCACGTTCATAGGCATTGTAGAAGACTTTACGTTTGGTTTCACACCTTCCTGCGTCCAGACATAGGAGGTGATGACGTCATAATTTTAAAATATATATTTTCTCTTATTAAGCCTATATTCATTATTTTTTGGCGGGCTTACTTGCACCTAGATTGAAATTTTGCACGAACGTTCAGTTCACCGAGTAGTATTTACCAGATTTCTGCGTTAAAACAGGGGGGTTCAGAGGAGCAAAAGTTGAAAAAAGGGATATTTAGACCAAAAAATCCATTTTTTCGAGATTTTCCCGCCTTAGATACATGATGGAGACATGTGAGTCATACCATCTGAAAGGCAGTTCTATTCTGAAGAGAATGATGGGCGAAACATGACTCTAGGGTAATTAGCGATTTCTCAGGAAATTTTTTAGCTGAGATCATGGTCTTTTGCGGTAATTTGGGGCATTGTGCGGATTCTTGATAAAATTTCTCCCGGCCTTAGTATTCAAGATAGAAACTTGAAATTTGGCACACACATTCAGTATACCAAGTACTATTTATAATATTTTTTGAGATTCTACGTTCACACAGGCCCGCTCCAGAGGGGCCCAAAATGTGAAAAATAATTTCCCTCCGAAATTTTCCCTATGACATATATTTCCTCTTCTGGTATATGATATGGGCATGCAAGTTGTACCACCTAGGATAAATAGTGACGATGCAGTAGCTGCTTCACTGAAAGTCTAAAAAAATACCCCAAAAACCCAGGATCCCGAAAGGAATACTCAACACTTGGAGGTAGCATGGTTTCAACATGTGACGAAAGGGATGCTAAGGAAACTCAACTGCAGCAGACATTTTAAAGGATCCTATTACTTCATGGAACACTGGGATTGGGTATTGCTCATGCAGGAAACAAATCATGTTGTAGTAAGTGAACAATTTATTAAAATATTTCAAATAGCCCTTTTGCAAGTGGAAAACCATTCACCGTTTATACACGTAAGTCTCACACCATATCACAGTGTTCCCAACTAACTGATTTTAAATTTTTGGTGAAAAACCTTATTTTATTGAAATCTCGTTAAACGGCCAGGAGTTCTCAACCTGTTTACGTGTGTACTTAACAGCTCGTTCCTCTTACGGACGTCAAATCTATAACTGCTACCAGGTTATAGAAGTATTTTTTGTGGACGCCCTGTATATTTCGTAAAGATAGTCATTATTATTTCCGATTTATACTTTATTCTGCGACGCAAATCAGTTCTTTCTTCGGTGGGAATTGCTTCTTTCCCACACAACTGGATAAAGAAGTCTCATTGTTTTTTATATATATATTTAAAACATTGCTTTTGGTGAGAACATTTCAGTGAGTTACACAACTTTTCAGTGTTTCTCCCTGGCTTATTAATATGCACAGTATATATTCTGCAGTCATTTGGAACTGAATTAAGTGTTTTCCTTAATCATTTATGGAAATACTAGCTACCAGATCTTCATACACCAGAGAAACGCAAACTTCATAGCTTTCGCAGTTCCTTATCTGTACTTTCTCACGTCCGAGTTACCGCAATGTCTCGTGCATCGTGGTCAGTTGACTAAAATTAACATAAATTATTTTGTATTCTGATTGCATGTACATACAAGTGAGTGGTTTTTGGAATGAACTGCCAACACTCTTCAGTCAACCATTGCAGCTCCTATCTAGAACTTTTGAGCTCGGGGAGTTTGACTCTGGGCTCTGCAGCCACCACACAC
Organism: Thermobia domestica; assembly: GCF_964235325.1. Classification (NCBI taxonomy): domain Eukaryota; kingdom Metazoa; phylum Arthropoda; class Insecta; order Zygentoma; family Lepismatidae; genus Thermobia; species Thermobia domestica. Next base: position 241,565,207 of record NC_137456.1, on the reverse strand, counting down.
TTTGCGTCGGGAATTAATTATGACTGTGTTAAGGGGCACAAGTTATTAGCCGGCGAAGGACGTTTCCTTACGGCTAGCCCCAACTAGTGAATTCCCAGGTTCTCATACCTTGTGCGTACCTGTCAGTTATAAACGTTCCCTCCAACATTAGCATTCTACTTTGGAGACTTTTTCTTTTTAATTTGCTGAAGACTCATCTTAACGCTTCAGGATTGTTTGGCGCATCAACTGGATTTCTACGTGGGATATCCCGCCAACTTTTCCCCCAGTGCTAATCCCCCAAGTGCGTAAATGGTGTGAGACAAGCATTTATAGTGAAATTTCAGACATAATCTCATATATATAAAGGGCTACAGAGATTAAAAGGGCAAAGTGTGATTTTAGTGATGAAGATTATTATACATATTCTGTGTTAAGTGTTGTCTTCATTTCCCTTCGTTATTTTTTATAATAACTATAGTATCATTTAATCCAGTGTGTTCTCGGTGTGTGTGTGTGAATGATGTTTGTGTGCGTTTTGGTCTGAATGACCGTCTGATATTCCGTGTGGTTTTCAAGACGAGACATCCGAACCTTTCGTTGCCTAATGTTCATCTCATCGTTGAGACCGACGAGCGATTTGGAAACAATTGGTAATCCTTTCTTGGAGATGTCCTTCGTTGTCCTATCCAGGTATGTTCAGGCCTCAGGAGAATACTTATTGGTAGGACAACGTACCACGAAAACTGAAGTCAAGTTGGTTATAAATAAATGGCAGCCCGAACAGCGACACGATCTTCGTACGGTTACAACGCCAATTCCTAATACTACATAATCATGTTTAGACACCAATATATATCACTAACGTGCAGTCAACTTGCATATAAGACAATTGTGACGATTTATTTGCAACGTAAAAATTGTATTGATTGAATTTAATCGTTTAAAAATAGGACAAAGTCTGTGATCATATTTAGATTTGAGCATTAATACTCGTATTTATGGATTTTACCAGCAATGTATTGTGATTATGTAATTGCAACGCGTAACTTTATTCTTTCAATTTAAGTATAGAACCTGTATAATAATGCCGAACTGTATGCTCTGCTGTGTATTATTAAGACAAAGGCCGTAGCTATGTTTAGATTTGATCACTAATTTTTGTGTAACTGCAAGTTAGCCGGTGAACAAACTTAAATAGTTAAATATAAACAATTAAAATGTTCAGTTAAACAATTTTAACCAATAACGTACAATGAGCCGAAGGGTTAGGGGAACAACTACTAATAGTTTAGAAATTTACGTTCCTAATGTATAGTGTTACCTTGGAACACAAATATGTGACAAAAGCATTTAAGGATGTTACCTATAAAATATTTAGGAACGTACGAATATATATTCAACACATAAGATATGTAAGGATATGCTATATACAGTGTTTTGTGCTTTCCTCATTTACGTGTAGTCCTATGCTGAGGTGACCCGCCTGATTCTAACCGACACATTCCTTTGCTTCCAGTCCGACCAACATTCTGCGTCCTGCCTGTTACATAGCATTCTTGCTCTTTTACCGGCCATCTAGCACATGTCGTTTCAGGGGCGGATTCAGGACCGACTTCTGGCGGGGCGGTGGGTTGACATATTGCTACTTAGAGATACTTTTAACTGCTTCAAACTCTGGGATGGGTTTTATTTATATGTATAAAATAAGAAAGTTTCCTCTTCTGGGTAGGGGGACGAAAGCCCTTTCCCTGGATCATCCACTGTGTGGTTTAGTGTTGATTGTTTAATAATTCTTATGTCGTGTCCCTAAAGTGAACCTGTATGGAGAAATGGAAGTCTATACACTAGATATGATTGCTAAAAATATATTTAAAAAAGTCGACTTTTTGGAAAGAAATGAGCACCGGTATGAAATGTATTTATGTATGGACCTCCGCAGTTAATTAACATCCATTGTTTGGTTAGAATTGTTTTTTATCTTGTATTTAATGAACATCCATTGTTGGTTAAAATTTTCTTTTATCTTGTATTTTGTTAAAGTCTTTCGAAGCTTTCAGGAAAAGTGAGGCTACACTCATTCGAGCTACACCCTGAGTAAAATGACAAACATTCATAGTTTTTGTTCCAGTATAACACATTTCAAGTTTTAATTTTGAAAATTTTAGGATAAATTTCATTCTCGGGTGATTCCACGAAAAAGGGAAATTTTCACTTGGAAAATTCTTGTTCCATTGATGGTCGCCTATTTCGATAAAAATATCACATGCACTTACTATTACTAAGTACATGTTAATTAAGTGTTCAGCAAAGCTGAATCGTTATTGGTGTAGTAAATAAAAAATAATAAACTTTTCAGCACCCACGGAGTTGAAACCATAGGTCACGGAGTTGAGATTAGTTACCAAGGAATTGAAAATTGCTGTGGAGTTGAGAAACGTGATACATCTGGGTGATAAGTTTTGGTTTATAAGTGATAAAGCTTATAATTTACATAAAAATTGAAATAATTTTCCAATAGTTTTTTGTAAGTTAGAATTATTCTCCTTATGTTGAATAAAATTCTAACAAACTAGATGACACGTAATTTGTTATACAAAAATGCTCCAGAAAATACTGCAAACATATGAAAATATATCTAATGAAGGTTCCAAAATTGGGTACATACAGTATATATATATATATATATATATATATATATATATATATATATATATATATATATATATATATAAATGAATGAATATGCGACGTAAATAAGAAAAAAAGAAATACACATACACTTATCGAATATTGAAAAATTATTGCGCTTTCAATATGTTGCCTATCATATGGAGAGGACAAACTTTTCACATAAGCTTACGAAACAGATGTAGTCACTAAACCTGTCTATTGTCTTCTTCATTTGTTTTCTGAGCTTATGTAAACCATCTGTCTTCTCTGTGTGATCAAGTCAACACGTCGAAAGTGCAATACTTTTTCAACATTTGGTAAGTGTATTTGTATATTTGGTATATATACAAAGTGTTTCAAAACAATACACACATCGCTTGGGAGCTGATTCCTGACACCAAGATAAGACGAAAAGTATAGACAACTGGCTGCACAAATGCATCTTTTCGGAGTTATAGGCTGCCGAAAACATGAAAAAAATGAACTTTAAAAGGTCCATAGCTCCAAAACTATGAGACCTGCCGTTGTCGGGTTCGACTTCACTTAGGAACTAATATGTGCACTATCCAAAAATATGTTTCAGAATCCCGAGGTACTCACGAAGCAATTTTTATAGAGGGAGTGTGGCTACGGGCGTATAATCTGAAGTACTCACCAACTACTTCTATATAAAAGTTGTTGTGGAAGTACCGCAATATTCTGAAACATGGATATTTGGATAACGCACATACTAATTCCTAAGTGAAGTCTGACCCGACTACTGTAGGTCCCATAGTTTTATGCTATGGACCTTTAAAGTTCATTTTTTTTTATGTTTTCGGCAGCCTATAACTGCGAAAGGAAGCATTTGTGTACCCAGATTGGTCTATACTTTTTATCTTATCTTGGTGTTAGGAATCACCTCCCGAACGTTGTCGGTATTGTTTTGAAACGCTCTGTATAATGCACACTAAATGACAGTGTAAGGCACTCATCATTTCTGTTTTCTTTGGATAATTCGATGTTCTTTGTTAAGTAGCCCTCATTTTCCACTCCAATGAAAGAAATGTCTTGAGGAAACAGGGAAGGGCTGTTCTAGTCTACACAGAATGACAACTGCCAACGCTTTTTAAACGTCAGATTTAGTAGGCCAGGAGAAATTCCTCCCGATCCGCGTCATAAAATTGACTGTCCGTATATTGCCCTCAGACTCTTCGACAATCCCTGAAAAGAAAATAATTAGTTGATCATAAGATTGAGACTTCAAGAGGTTAAAAACAGATACCAACCATCTTGACTTGACTGAAGTTTTACCTCCGGGCTACCTGACAGCCCCAAATCTGAACTTCCACGAAACACTCCTTAAATGGGCTAGGACCCACCAGCCGGCCTTGAGTGTGAATGACACGTGGTCAGCGTGTAGGCTCCTACGACCGTTGCGATGGTCTGCCTGATCAGGTTTCAGTACATCTCTACTCAAATGAGTCTTTCAATTGTATCACTGTGCGAAGTAAACACCATGAATTTTTGAGCTTCCACCGGGAAACAAACCCAGAACCACGCACGAAAGGCGAGTATACTAGTCACTAGACCATAAACGAGTTTTATTTCTACTAATATATTTAAAGAACAAATATTTGGAAGAGCATAAGCATAACAAACACTATAGGATTATCAACTCCGTGAACTTGTCTCAACACCGTGGATTCCTTAGTTTTCAGATGGACATGGAGTTGAGAAAATCGAATATAATTTATCTTTACCGGTCCACTTTTTAACCAGTACATGTGAGTAATTGTGTACGAATTTTCTACGTTAAGGCGTAGGTTCCTCAAGGAAAAGAAGGTATATACCATACAAATACATTCAGTAATAAATACCATGGTGTTGAGTATCAATTAACATACGCACCTGCTTTCCACACACAAAAATATTTTTTCTATAGCTTTTAACACATGCACAAAACTTTTCCTGTTCTTCAGTCAAACATGCCTGCCTTGTCTTCTTGTGGGTGTTGCCAATGTGGACGACCATGCTATCTGTTGAGAGCAATGATAAATTTTTCTATTGCCATGGAGTTGAGACGAAATAGAGGTGACAGAAACGAAGCATAGTTAAGCTTTCGAAAATAATCGTTATAAAGATTTACTTTTCACAAAAGCGAAACATTGAAGCGTTCTCTTCCATTTAATTACCATTAAATGATGTTTGATTTGCGACTTCAGTTGTAATTTACTGATTAAAATCAGTCAACTGTAGTCTGTGACAGCCCACGGTGTTGAGAAATTGGGTAATAATTAATTGTTTATGAATGTTTCGTGTTATATTTGCGAACTGTTATACATGGCAAACCTACTTTGTGACGGTTACTACCAAACAAAATAAAAATGAGGTGATTCTTTCTAGTAGTAGTTTGAAGAAATGCCCGTGACAGAAAATTTCCCTTTTTCGTGGAATCACCCTCTCGCGATTTGTTATTTTACAAAAACCTCTATATAAATAAATCGCTATCGTCGAGCACCCATATTGCATATATATACAAGAATTGGTGAGAAATCCGTAACTAATTATAAACTAATCACTATTTCATAAAATACTGACTACATAAGATTTGTATGGTTGATATAAATATTATTATTATTAGTTGGTACACACCTTCTGTGTGTGCCATCCCTCTTCCAAGATTATTAATTTACGTTCGAGGTATCTCCCATACCTAAATGTTTCTCGTGAAGCGTTGCTTTTAAAATATACACTCTCTGATCCCTCGTAACCGTATTATCAATCTGAGCTAATTACTATATGAAAAATTAAACATTACCTTTCTGGCTTAACTGAATTTAAACCTTTTGTTGTTAATTGTTGGGAGTCCTTAGAGTTCGACGCGCAAATCTCTTGGACCACCATTTTGCTTAGCGTTTCCATATTACTTTCAAATGCAGGATCCTCTTCTACTGCAGATTTTGCTTTCACCGCATCGACGTTCAGTTTCACATCCAAGGAATACATAGCTGCATCCTTCTCCATTGTTTGCTCTCTTTTCGTTGTCGATAATATTAATTCTTTGTTGTCACAAATCAGTTCGTAAGTCCACCCTTTCCCTTCGAGTGGATCTTCCTCCGGTAAATCATAATCAATTTCTTCTTTGCACATCAATTCCAAGTTAACAGACGCCTGACCAGCCATTATGACTTCAAAATTAGAATTTATCACTGCTCTTGAATCTTCCCTTACATTTTATGCAGCCTGTGTTAATGAAATGATTTAAGGAATGTTCAGAGAAGCAACTTTATACTTCTAATAATATATATACGATCAGGTTTTAATAATATATAATTGTTTTTTAAAACAAAATTTCTCTTCTTCTTCTTCTTCAGAAGTTAATGCTCAAGGTAACAAATCAAATGGTAGTTATTATGCGTATTAATCGTATAATAAATTAAATAAAACGTATTAAATAAAAATGATTCAAGAATAGAATAGATAAGTACCGTATAGGATGAGAGGCATTACCACCTCCCACGCCGTGACACGAATCATAATACGTTTCAATTCTTCGTTGTTTGCTTTTACAAACAAGAATATGTGTTCCAAGCAGGGTTGGAAACAGATAGAGTTTAGAACTGAAAAATCATCTAATATAAGAAATATTTGATTGTGATTTCATCAACATTTTTGCAACAGACATTGTCAAAGATTGTAGCTAGGTAATTAGATGGATATTATTTCCACGTTTTATCGGGCTATAGATAGAGTTTTGTTTATATACTAATACCCTGTATTTAACAAATCTCGGTCCTGTTTCATTATATGCATCAACACGATAAAAAAACAGAAAGTGTCACAGTTTTTTTTTTTTAACGAGATCATTATTTTCCCATATGGCATACGTAATATTTTCATTTTCATCAGGATCAATAATTAAAGACTCCACACTTACTCCTTCCACTCCAGGACAATCACCACATTATTGAAGAAGACAGCTGTGATTTTCTACGAACCATACTACTAATGGTAATACGTCACTCATGATAGTTTCAATATAGGCTGCTCCTTTGATTTGTTGCAACGCAGTAGCAGCTAACTTAAAATTTGCACAAAACACAAACGCCTCCCTCGCAGGTTGCAACTGACCCACTTATTGGTCGAATACTATAAAATTTCGAGTGAACCATTCTGATGCTGGGATTGATCTGTTTAAACAGCCTTTAAATTTCTTTGATAGAACGTGTAAGAAAATTTTTCGATTTTTTTAAAACTTTTTGTCCATTTTCGATCACTGTAATGACATCGCACTTATTGGGATTTTGTCTGGAGCATTCCAGTTCATCACTCAAGTAATAGTTCTGGCTGTTTGTAGATCATCAGGTTCTATTGGATGGCCGTTTCAAGTAAACTTAAAATGCGTGTGTTTCATAATCGTCATTTCCATCTCAGATTAGATCGATTTAAGAAGACGGAATAGTTGGAGGCTCATTTTACCATTTCAGAGAGCCATTTTGATCAAAGTAATAAAAAGCATCCAGGAAAACTTTTTATTCTTTATTTAATGAATGTGAACCAAAAGCATCATTAAATTGTTGCACAATCATTGTTTTTAGTGCGGCTAACTGTGACATCAAAGTTAACGAATCTTCGCTAACTTCAAAAGGCTGTAGTTAATTCATGAAGCAATGGTCGAGAATGCTATTTGGTGTGTTTGTTATTCATGTAAAGTTGAACCATTGACAAAATTTCTGAATTTTAAATTAACGTGTTTTCGAGAAAATGGCGCCCAAAAATGGTAATTTTTAAAAATTTGACCATTTCCCGATTTTTCTTGCGACAAAATGGTTGCACACAGAAGCGATGCAATTTTGTTTTCGGAAAGCGGGTAACTTCGTCTCACTAACCGTGAAAACAGAATTTTAAAATTCGAACCAGAGGTGCTCGAAAAAATCGCAAACCTCGACTTTTCAGATAAACTGAAGTTCATTTGTTAAGCTATATACAGAAAGATACGCATGCGAAAACCAAAATATAATAAAATATATTTATTTATATCCCTATGTAGATACCACAACAAGACTTATAACTCTATATCTCCATAGCTGAATGGTGGTGCTCCGAAATTGACCATTTCCATCTTTTCTAAAATTCATAAATTTTACTCTCCATCTTTGATGGCCCATTACCTGGCGGGAATTTTTTTTCGACAAAACGAAACAAAAAATACGAGTTCCTTAAAGATATGTCTAGTAGCTATAAAAAACGTTTCATCCATATCTCAGATGGTACACGATCTACCCTAATTGGAATTGAAGGCACCTTTTTGTTATTCGATATGCCCATTAGACCGGATAGTGGAGACTATTGTATTAATAGAAAGTTGAGACATTATAATGTTAATAAAATTTGATAAAAAATAGGCACTAACTATACATTTAAATACAAAGAATGGACCAAATAAAATTTACTTAAGGCAGCCTGTGATACCCAAAATAAATGAATTTCTGTTCTTTATAGTATATCTAACGTAAAGGAACGAAACTGGTTGATGCGGCGCTTTATTGATGTATTTTGACAAAAAAGCAGGACTTAGTGTACGAGGCAATGCTTCGAGAAAAAGATCTGCCCAAGAAAAGAAGAAAATTCCCGGCGGAAGCTCATGTAGTTCGGATTCCACATTAATCAGTAGGTCCACGTCTCATATAGCCTCGCTGCTGAACGGGACGTTAATCTCAAAATCAACTCAAGAGAAGAAAATATATTCAGGCAGATGAAATAATTCGCCGTAGAGAATTTTAAAACTTTTGAAATTGTAGAACAGTGCTGGATTTGGCTCATAATTCCCTCATAAAATGATAATGTCATGTTAATAGTAATATAAGACAAGATAAATTATTAAATATGTATATTAGATTTCACTGTTTACTTCTGGTTTCACAGTTGTTTCCTTTCCAATTATCTCTGTTGGAAATACATAGTAATAAGCAGTAATGCAATGTTATGAATCGCTATGAAGTTAGAATATCTTTATGTTAGAGATATTATAAAGATAACTTCACAGAAGTTTACTTTCTGGTGTTATAGGATGCCTACAGCAAGTTTTATTTTAGCACATGATAGATTCATGTTGAAAAAATCTGCAGGTCATTGTCTCCGATTTTCTCGAAATTAGGTTATATCATTCTAAAAACAAAATAATTAGACCTATATGTTTTCTTTCTGCATCCCAGAAAAATTTATTAAAACTAAATTAAGCATTTGTTCCAACTGAGACTTTCAGTGACTGGTTACCATAGTGACTGTCATACTATAACATAACGAAAATTTAGAGTTTTGAAGATGGCATTTTAAAGAAAATTTTGATCAAATTTCACCTTTCTGAACTTCTTAATTTTAGCTTGTGCAGTTATTTTTTAAGATATAGATATAGCTTGTGCAGTTATTTTTTTGAGATATGAGTGCCTATTTTTAAGGCTTTTAGTACGTAATCATCTGGTTTCTGGTTATGAAATACATTATAACCTATTTAAGTAGATTAACCTATTTACATATATGGCTTTGCGTCCAAACGTCCTGCTCCGGTATCACAGGGTTGTATAGGAGCAGAGAGCTGGTGTTATTTAACACTAGGCTTTAAGATATATATAAATGCATATAAGTAAGCATAGTGAGAAGGACCAGATATACTTCTACCTTATTAATTTATAGGTAACGTTAAAAAATGTAAATATTAAGCTACCTTTAATCTGCACTTTTTAAAAAAAAGTTTATATCTTTATTACTATTATATAAATGACAGTTGGATTAGGGCGCCAAGGTCCAGCGGGCAAGCTCTGTGTCAGTTTTCTACATTATTTATTTACATTAATAAAAATACAATAAATTAAATCTTTTTAAAGTTTTTACTTTTTAACTCTTTTAAAGCGAGCAAATCTTCTTTATCTTTTAAGTCGAAGCAGGAAATATATACCACCGAACGATTGATGTGTATGAACTCTGTCAAACTCGTAACCCAGCTGAAGGTGCCATAACGTTGGTACTTTCCTTCCTTCACTCAGTAATAATCATGCGTCTACAGCTTCCATTTCCATCCTAAGATAATTTTATTTGTTTGTGATATCATTATTTTATGTTTGGATCATAGCTTCAATTGTATATCTATACTACAACTTGTTCAACGTTCCAAATTTGATTGACAGCTACTAAGATATTTAGTATATAACTTCCAAAGTATAGGAAACAACGTTTTAGTGTTTTGGATAGCCTGTGGTAAGATGAAAAAATACGCATAAATCGCTTCGTTTGACTTAACATTGATTGTGAGATGTATTTCGTTTTTAAATTTTGCCACACATGCTGCAAATTATAATTCTAAAACAATTGCTTTATTTTAGGAGTGGACTTTGGATTCTATCAACCGAGATGATTTCAAGGTACACCGCACATAGATACTACATAAACGGTACTAAATTTGACCGTAAGTGAGGATGAATTTCACAAAAAAGAAGAGAGTTCTGTCTCACCTAGTACTTCGAACTGTCTTCCTATAAGTGATGAACTATCATCAGTTTTCATGCTATCATCATCATCCGATCATTAGCCTGCGGTTTGCTCACAGCTTCGACCAAAAACGTTTGGCATAGAGACATTTAGTATGGGGAGTCCAAAATTCATAGCACCAACATAGCAGCAATTTAAAAATCTAGACTGAAGATCTAATTCTTATCGACTGTGATTTTTTATTAGCATAGTTCGTTTAGTGTAATGTATATGATACCCTTTTAAGCTAATTTGAATGTATATTGTGCTCAGTTTTAATTTATGGCAGTTAAATCACACCTCAAATGTTAAAGTAATGTTAATATACCTACTTGGTATCGTTAAATGTATTCTTAGAAGAAGGTAGCAGAGTACTTTCCAAGAAATAGTTTAACTTATATTGTGGGTGAGTGTTGAAGGAAAGGGGAACGTAAGTAAACGCATGATTCTGCTGCTTGGTTTTTGGTTATTGGTTCTGCCATCTTCTGAACTACAATGCTAGGATGTGGGGACAAGACTGAAAATGGATGTAAGCTGCAACTCTATTCGAAGTGTTCTTACAATGTAACTGCTTTTTTAAAATGTTATATAACATTAGTTAATATTGATACACTTATGAGGTGTATATACATTTCTAACTATTTTAGTATACCGTATGCAATTACTAGACTTAAGTGATTATAGACTTTTTGTTTATGTATTCACATTAAATATATTGTATGCAACAAATTCATACTTGATGTAAAATTAAGAAATTATTCTCAGTAAATGTACAGAATGTCATTTTATGTATTGTTTTTTAAACCTTCGTTCCTTTATTTGGGTTTCGATTTGTTACGCAATCTAAGTAATGTAGGATGGTGGAATTTAGATAATTTTAAGAATAAACGGTTTAATTTCTCTATTATATACGATAACTCAAGGAAATAATCGACTGTATATCACATTAAATATTTACATGATATAAAATCAGTTATTTTCTCCATTTATCATATATAAATCTAACCTCAAGGACGACATGAACTACTCACATGTTGACACCCGGGGTGTCTTTCTTGTGCTCTGTCATTTATTTTACGCACTACAATAGCTATTTTCGTGTTGTGTAAAACATAGAACGAAGAGGACAATGAAGACACCCCACCTGTGAACATCTGAATGGTCCAAGTAATCATTATGTTGAGAGTCATGGTGCTATAAAATGGTTTCATGGTGGTATGATCACGTTTTACAATGACTCCACACGTGTTTGTAAGTTCCGTATATTTTAATACTTCTGTAAGAAATTGTACTAGTAAATTTTTTAGGAGTTCCATTATAAATACTTTTCTCAAAATACATGATTTGTTCGGATTGTTATTGGTCCTCCATATTTTTCAATAAATATTGTCATAGATATAGAATGTGGTGTGTCCAAGATGATTTAGTTTTTCTCCACTTATACTGTACAGTGTTCCCTGTCTTGTCGCCTTGTAATATTAAGGGATTCCGGGTACATGACAAAATATTCGGATAATATAAGATAGACACATCAAAAATGTTTTCAAATTAGTTTTCTTTGTGTTTTGTAGCAGTAGAAACTTTAAAGAAAATATTAAACTAGTTTCAGATATAAATTTGTGCTAAGAAAGAAAATGTTTACGATTCATTTTTCAAATAGCAATTTATATGTTTTTGATTTATTATTGTATGTAGTTTCAGAACGTACTTAAATAGTTTTGTAACATTTCCTGGTTTTCGTCTGTAAGTTAAAATACTAGAACTTATTTCTACAAATTTATGTGATGCTAGAAGTTTCCGTGTATTCTAAACCGGTTCCAACATACACAAACTTCTACCACTCCATGAATTTGTATAAATGAAATCCAGATATTTTATCTCACAAGAGTTGGAAAACTGTTCAGTATTCATTTCCTTCAGTTTTGAAGAAAGAAATGTACTTCAAACTGTACGTGTTATTGTGGTAATGACGAAAAATGTTCAGAAAGAATTTAAAATATTTCTCTGAAAACTAGAAAATGTTAGAAAAATATTTTAAGTACGTTCTGAAACTACACGCAACAACAAATCAAAAACATATCAATTGCTGTTTGAAAAATGATTCGTAAGTATTTTCTTTATCACAAATTCATATCTGAAACTAGTTTAATATTTTCTAAACATTTTCTACTTACAAAACACCAAGGAAACTAATTTCAAAATGTTTTTGATATATCTACTTTATATTCTCTGAATATTTTCTGTCATGTACAGAAAATATTCTCTAAATATTTTGTCATATACAAAAATATTCTCTAAATATTTTGTCATATACAGAAAATATTCTCTAAATATTTTCTGTGATATACAGGAAATAGTCACTAAATATTGTTTTCATGTATAGAAAATATTTTTGTTATGCATGGAAAACACTTTAAAATTATTCGTGCAAACGTCGCCAACATTTAGTGGCCCACTTACCGGTAAATGTCGATCGTTGCTATAGCGACGCATCGAAGGACTGCCGCTAGTGTGCCATTGACGGAAGGGTTTGGTCGAGTCGAAATAGATATCTTGAGTCAGAGTATTGAAGTTATCACCGCGTACCAGCGAGGATTTCATTTTGGTCCGCGCTTCTTCGATTCGTCGCGGAGAATTGCGAAGAGACCAACCCAAACTATCGCCAGTCATGTGCATGCGGTTATTGTTATATATTATTTTTCCTGACGAATTGTTCCCAAAGTGAGCTACTGGGGTCAAGAATAGCCCCTGCCTCTACATCATGGAGGGAGGAATCTTAAGCTGAATGCGTATAATTGTATAAACTCAGATGAGAACTGTTGCCGATCATTTGAAACTGAATATGGGAGAAGCATGAAATAAAGTAAATAGACGTGCGTTATTTTATTATAAAATTACGTGGCGAACGGGTTTTATCTAATGTCAAACGGGTATTGTCTATTATAAACGGTTAGAGGAGCACTCTGATTTGCTAAATTAGAAATACCTCAACGATTTATTCCTCTATAAACAACATTTTCTCCACCGCCTCCGTGGCCAAGTCGCAAGAGCACGCTCCTAGTAATCGGAAGGTTGGAGGTTTGCGCCTACCCTGGGGCGTGTATATATAAACACATTTTTTTACTTTTTAAAATGTGTTTTTAGACGTTGTTTAATGTAACAAATTACGCATATAGGCGAGTTAACATATTTTGGAGGAATAATTTTGTTGTTCATTGGCACTCCGTCGAGTCTCTGCCGCTGGTGGTATAATTTTCAAAACGGAAGGGGGGCCACCGCGGATCGTCGTCGCGGGAGAGCCAATTTTTGGCGATATATCTCTAGTTGCCCATCGGTGGTCTTCCGACGCCTACGGATAGGGTTCTTATGGGAGTTTTGTCACTTATAATTAGTCATATCTACACTAAAAGCAAAGCACTAACGAAACTAGTTTTATCTGTGAGCGCTAACAATGTGCTATCAATTGCACTAGGTTTAATCGTTAGTGGCTTCGTTGGAATTAACTTCACATTAGCTCCTCAAAGTTTTTTTTGCTTTTAACGTCCAAACTATTACAGCATTAATGTTGCAAGTCAGTGCTCTAGGAAGCACTAATGAGGCACTAATGATTACACTAGAAGAGGTCATTATTGCTTTGAATTTGGAAGGGATTTGACCAAACGAATAATTCCCTATGTATTTATTATGGGAGTTTCATCACATTTAATTGAGCATATTTCAGTAATAGCTAGGGATTGCGCCAGAATCCTCAATAAGGAGTGTCACCCCCTAAACTTCCAGTAATACCCCCCCAACTTCTGCCGTAAATCCGAGCTTGAATAAGGAATTTTTGACAATTATTTCATGTTTTGTGCGAAAAAGTTCTATTTGAATATAGAACACTCAAACGATTGAAAGAAGAACTTTCTTCAAGGGATTTCTAATTGAAACTTTACTGTGAACAATATAAAGGCATTATATTTCCTAATTTGTCAGCTCTGGCAACAAAATGTGTTCGTCTTGCACTTGGTACCACTTCAGTGGAGAGATCATCTTCAACAATAAGTAGTGTCATAGATACCGGTTCTAGCGCACCCTCTAACCAACGAATTATCCCAAATCTTTAAAAAAAATCTAGTTCACGCAAACTAGTTGACTATCGTTTTCCCTTCTGGTGTTAGTTTAAGTATACATTCCTTCTCCCAGTACTTTTGACAAATATTATTCAACACAGAAGGATAGTACAATGCTAAAGTGAGATTGAGTAGGCTTTTACCACATTTAAAATCACAAAAACTTACATCTAAAACTTATAACTTATAGTGCTGTCTTTGATTGAAAAAAATAGTTTCTGTTTGGTGCAAACCGCTTCAGAAATAACTGAATTAAAAAAGCTTAACGTTTAGTATATTACATATAGCTGTTACAGATATATATGTATATACACTCTAGCTCTCATTGCACACACGCACACACATGCATTCAGTTGAGAGAAGCAATAACATACATGTACATGAGGTTTATGATCATTCACTTTCTTTCTTTTTTGAAGCGTGATTAACAATCTAGTATCTTTTTCCTTCTCCTCACGCCAACATACATATATACATTAGCCTCTTCCTTTAACAGAACTTGTAGCTAGCAGTCGTGAGAGGGCGCTGTACAATGACGTAGTCTCCATGTACGAGACAACGTAATACATTACGTCATTGAATCCATGACAAAATATCTCTTGGGTCTTTTTCTCTCTTTCCCTTCTCTCAGCTTTGAACGACAGAGAGGTTTGTGCAATAGAAACAGAGAGAGGATGATTAACAGCAAAGTAGCGGTCAGCTTTCAAGCGAATGCATGTACGCCGTTATAATCTTCCTCGGCAGAGTTATCATCTAGTTCCCAAACGCACCATATACATGCGCTAGTGTCTCTGTCTTTCCTTCTCGTCGACAATCGGTGATACCAGATTATTAGAATTAAATCCTAAGTTGTGATTCAAATGCTAAAAACAGGGTTGGAAACTAATTATTTTTTACATGTTTTTCCAGAATTGTTAAAATTACAAATTAGGCTTTAAAACTATTACCAATGAATTACCATCAAATAAGATAAACATGATAATTTTTTGGAAAAAATAACCAACCCTATCACCAATGGCGTATTCGAGGGATACTATTTTTTAAATCGCTGTAGTGCGGTTGTTTGTTAACCGATTTGAAAGTTCAAACGACAATCGATAGAGAACTAAAAATACTATTTTCCTAATGTTTAACTGGCTGTCTACTTTTAAGGTACGATTTTAATTTTTAATAGACTTACTAATTTGTGTCGTTTTTGAAAAATAAAAAAGCATTTTCATAATCTACACAAAATTCTAAGAATATTTTAAAGAATAACTTTTCCCGGAAACTCAAAAATAAACCCGCAAAAAGTTCCCAAAATTTTGAATTTGCTATAATTTCGTCAAATATTAGCCGATTTTCAAAATTCAAACGGCAATCGATAGAGAGATAGATCCGCTATTCACTGAGTGTCTTCTAGGTTGCATACCTCTAAGGATAATATTACAAAACTCAAATAAATCTCTTATTTATGAATGGATCTTTAAAAATCAAGTAACATTGCGTTGTGTATGTCTCAGTTTTTATAGTCTTGAAACCATAAAAACACTTATACACTTAGAGCATTCTTAAAATTACAAGTTTGGATACTGATAATGGAATCTTCTGCTAACTTCGTTCTCTATTGGAAACAATGATTTCTTAAACTCAGTCCATTAGTCATGATTAAAGCTGAATAGACAACCGTTAATATCAAAAGCAACTTGAAGTTCGGTTTGCATATTTTTCACAATTAAATTGAAATTATTAGTAAGAATGAACTTCTTTTGGGTATTTTTAAAATCATTTTGTTACTTCTTAGAATCATTTTAAAAAAAACAGTTGATGTATTTTGAAACCATTAGAAAGATCCTTCATTCCATCATATCTCATAAACAGTTTCTTAGTTTTCATCTCTTTTAAAACTTGATCAGTATTTTTGTTACATCTCTGTGGCAATAAGGTTTTGTATTTCTCATTTAAATGTACTAATACCCTTTCGCCAGTAAATTTTGTTTGTATCAATTTCCATGAGGTTACTACGTATGATTTTCCTTCTTCCAAATCTTGCAATTTAACAAGATTTAAAATGTTAATATTGTTCTTACTGTTTAATTGTGAGGCCATTTCTCATTTATTGTATAAATCTTTTAAAAAAATCGTTCATTTCTGTAGTGATTTTATCTCGTTATATATATAGTTAATTCTATCAACAATGTCTATTATATGTTCGTCTGTTAATTCTCCATTCATTATTTTATAACATTAAGCTCATCCTTAAACATAGCAATTTGAGAAACCATATTTTTATAATACTCTTTCTTCGAAGCTATATTAAATCGTGTTGATAAACCAGTTATAACGGCAGAAGGAGATGCAAATACTGTTGTAATAATTGAATAAACAGTAACAGGAATAAATATATTGATAAACTTCGTTCAAGCAGAAAGTAGTATTGAAAATGCAATAAAAGTAACATGAATACATTTTAACCTCTTAAATTTCCTCTTATTTTTGCTAGTAAATTTTGGAGTGTCAATAGAGTATCCTCAATTTACGCACCTAGATTCTCTCGTGGAATGTTAACTGGTATATTCATTTTATTAAATAAGTTTTAATGATCATTTTTAAATTATCGGTTTCATTAAAAACACAGGTGGAACGTTTCGTTCCTAGTAAACACAATCATCAATCATCTTAGCTTAAACACAAGTGGAACGTTTCGTTCCTAGTAAACACAGTCATCATTCATCTTAGGTTAAACACAAGTGGAACGTTTCGTTCCATTTTTGTACGGATTCGTTCACAATATGTTTATCTTCTTGGTCTATATATGTTTTTATGATAATTACCATAAAAACACTTTACAAACTAAAAAAAACATATAATTGATTTATATTTTCTCGATTATTTTTTCTTTTTGAACATCATGTTCAAGGTTTTTCTTACCAATCATTACAACATAACAAATCGTTTTATCTGGTACATCGCTTTCAAAATTCACAGTCAATTTCAAATTAGTTCTATCACTTACGGTTACTGATTTATGCTTGCTTGTGCTAATTGCGAACATGGGTCTATTTTCTAAAAGCTCTTTAGAATAATAAAACATCTCAGTGTTTCCAATTGTAACTCTCTTGTATATTGTATACATTTCGTAAGCTCTGAGATATTTATGCTTTTCAAAATCTAAGTTCAAAGATTTTAAAGGAAAAGACTCATTTCTAGAATTACGAAAATGGATATTCTGTACTTTACAATGATCAAAATAGCTTGAATCTCTTTCTTGATTATCATTCCTATCAGTTTGGAAAAATGCAATCACAAAATTAGGCATATCAAATTCACTTGAGTTGAATTGTGTGGTTAGATCAAATTCCAAATATTTGCCTGTAACTTATTTTTGTAAACATTGATATGTGTTGAAGGAAATAGGAATCTTACCCTCTTTTAACACATTAGATCTTAGCAAGGTACCAGTGTTAGGTTCATCATTAGCAATAGGCATTCTCAACCCCATATTTGTAATCTTAACTTTACCTGGATGTGGTTGATCATTCTCATACGTTTCATCCTTCTTTTTAGTTTTCCAAATAGCAAATGCATTATCATCAGAACCACTTCTTTTAAATGTATATTTCAATCCTCCTTTCCACATAATATCTTTATAATCAGAACAAAATCCTGGTAAAAGTTTTAGTAAAAATACTAATTCTTCGTCTGTTCTTCGCCATGTAATTCCTTCCCATCCATATTCATCATAATGATTCTCTTCTTGTTTTGAAATTGTACATGTGTTTACAGCTGTCGAAGTTAAACCAGGATAATCTATAATGTCCAATATCTGCCCATGCTTACTAACTTGTATTTGAGAAAACAGATGTGGGAAGAAGTTATTAACAAGTCTAATATTTTGACCAGCAGTATATTCACCATTAGCATCTCTACCTCTAATTTCGAAAGTTACATAAATATCAGCATAATAAGGATGAACGAACCCTACCCCAATCTATTCAAACTCAATAGATCTGTTTGGCTTATTTAAATTTTCGATTGTCTTTTGATTAGGTTTAAAATATTGTAATTCATATGACTCTATTTTATCCATATTTAGTATGAAGAAAAAATATTGTTATCGTTTTATGAGTTCAACCAGTAAAACAAACTTAAATATAACTTCTCCAGATATCCTTATTTCTATTCACCTTACTAATAATTTCTGAAAAACTATATCCATCTGTAAACATTTTTAATACTACAATACATAAATGCCCACAGATTACCTCGTTAAAATGTTGTATACGATTGCTACTGTACTCTATATTATGACCAAGGTATTTTACGAGTGTCTTTGATGGATTACCTCCGAATGAATCAAACACATACCTTCTATTTCCTTCTTTCCAATAACAAATCCAATGAGTTCCTATATTTTTAGACTATGAAAGTTAACAATACCACACCCACTTTTCTTTGATTGTTTGGGCAATTCATCGCTCATAAATACAGCTCTAAAGTATCGCATCTTAAACTGTTTAACAAGATGAATTAGATCCATGTTACTTAAAGGTTTAATTTCTTCTTTTTCTTTACTTTTTTGGGCTTTTTTTGTAAGTTTACCGCCTTCTCTTCCATTGCTAAGTTATGACTCTTGTTTTTCTAATTCCTGTTTATTCTTCTTCACATCTTCTACCGTTTTGACTACAGTTGCAACTCCAGCAGCAGCAGAACCATGAGCACCTATTGAAGCTAAAATGGTTGGAATAGTAAATATAAAACCTCCATAATGAACTTTATTATCATTTGACTTTATTTCTTTGTTTATTTTCTTCACTTGTGGTATAGAAAGAGTTAAAGACGAACATTGTCCTTTACTTAGTTTCGCTTCTTTTTGTTTGATTTGTTTCTTAGTTAAAATGTAATCAATATTTAATTTTTCAAGTTCTTCGTTAGGAATTTTAAATGTAAAACTAGTCAACTTCATATTTATATATTTACTATGTAACGTGCCCGTTACAAGTCACAGGAAAAAAAAAAGAAATTATAAAAATAAAAAATGTAAAATCTTCGATAAGGAAAATGGTAAAATTACTATTAATGTATTTAATATTATGTGTTACAGCAAGAGACATAAGCTTATACAAAAGAATCATCTGCGAATTTTTTTTAAAATTAAGAGAGAAAGAATTAAATGTAAATATAACGTTTGTGAGAAGATTTCCTTTGCCTTTCGTAACCGAGAAATATCAAGGTCTTGGCTTATGCGCTGGTCGTTGACTGCGCATGGTCACGGCTTTGCGGCCGCAAGTAGCTGGCCACGGCTAGCTGACTTGGGCTGTGTTGTATGAACGGGTAACATCTGGAGGGATTAAGCTGTTCGAATGGATTATGAATCTAAATGGACGTTTCGTGTTGGTTCACGTTTCTTGTATTGAAGTCTTCGTTTGTAGAAGAGTGTTATAGAAGGAAATAAGAATATCCATTACAAGTGAGGATTATGATTATAGTGATATTTCATTTTCTGCAATATTTATTGTATTTGCGTATTTTTGAAAAATTAGTGAAAATAGTGTTGTTTGGAAAATCGATAAAAGTGTTGGAAGGGAGGCTTGGTTTAGTTCTCTCTGCTTCTATTAGCAAGCAAATTGCAGAAAGGTGCGTTATTAATACTCAGAATCACGTAATTATAATTGTGTCTGCATTTTTTCTCGATTTTGTGAATGTGGAAAATTGTAGATCTACGTCCCATTTTCTCAATTTAGTTTCTAATTGAATTGAGATCATTTAAATTGAGTCCTGAGCATAACCTCACGTTACAGTGGAATATTCTTGTTTTGATAAGAGAGTCCGAGACGATTGAGGGCAGAGAAACTACAGAAAGTTGAGGTAAAAACGTGGATTTTCAGAGGTGAGTTAATTTTCAATTTTTCTATTAGATTGTCTGTCTACGTCTTTATGTGTATTCTGTGGGTTGTCTTGTTGGCTCCATTTGGTTAGGTTTTCAGTGGAATAATTATCGTGAATAAGCTCGGCAAATCCAGGGGAACAAAGGTGGAGGGATTTGTACCCGAAACCTATGAAATGTGCTATTCATCCTATGTTTATTGCAGGTCTGAAATTCATGTTTTTGATTCAAAGAGTAAAATCCGAAAGGCTTATTAATGCTGTTTTTGAATTCTGAAGAATTGATAGTAAAATTTGATTCTTTTTTTTTTTAAAAAAAAAGAAAACTTCGTTTGACTTGTTCGTACTGTTTGGAGTATGTTTGACCGGTTTGTGTTTCAGATGTTTCGATGTTGCAACGCATTCAATTGAGTATAGCAAAGTTGTTTCCGGTTGTTTTTCGTCGGGAATTTTCTATTTTCAAACTAAATTACGACAAATTAATAAGAATAATTTTTTTTTATGATAAGAATTTATGAAACTTTTTCTTCGGTTTGAGAGAAAGGGAAATCTTCACTCGATTAAAGGTACAAATTTATTCCTTATTTTTAAAGAAAGGAATATATTAGTACTAGACTAGAGAGAGAGAGAGGTCCTAGACTGGCCTTGAGTATTCATATTGGAGTTAAATGTGAGAGGTCCTTGACTGGCCTCGAATATTTGCGTCAAACTTTAGAGGTTCCTGACTTGACTGGAGAATTTGCTTATTATTCAATTTTTGAAGATTTACAATTCTGCGAACAATTCTTTGAATTACATTAAATAATTTTTTTTCTTTTCTCAAACTGAGAAATAAAATATTTATTGAATCCAGATTTTGACTTGGCAGCGAGAAGACAGATTAATTATTGTAATTTATTTGTAATAAACATTTATTTCCTGAATTGGTTGTGTTGTTATTTGTTTATATATATATATTTACTGTTAATTTATGAACTATCACTCCTCTGGATTTCCGAATTGAAACAACAGCCTGAGCTATCCGGATGCTTGCTCGTGTAAAGCCCCTTCTGAGGCCAGGCTGGATTGGTTTTTCCCACCTTGTCCGCTAGGCTACGGATGGGGGCGTTACAAATTTGAACACAGCCCAAGTCCGATTCTAAAATTTTTTTGGGTTTGTATTGTAAGTATTTCATGTCCGTTATTAATTTTGTTGTTGTAAGTATTTCAAGTCCGATTGTTATTACTTTTGATATACTTATTAAACTCATAATTATTTTTTTGAATTTTGCATTTGCTTTTGCATTTCAGAATTAAATTCGTGATTGATAATTATAACTTATTGTTCATTTATAAATTACTAGTATGTTTGATAAATTTAATTAAGGTGAAGCAAGGTATTATTAGGATTATTTCCATTTGGTCAAAAAAAAAGTCTGGGTCGCAGTAGTGTTCGTAGTTAGTATTGTATTTTGTATGTATTATAATTATATTATTTATGTTTTATTTATACTTGTATTGTTCTATAATATTACTTATGTGTGATACGATGGAGTATGTCAGTATTGATATTCCGGAGCAATATTCCGAATTGATAACGGTAGATAGAACCGGCAATTTTGAAACAGATACTAGATCTGATTTTGGACAGTTGAATATGTCACTGACTCCGCCAACTCAAGGGAGTTTTCATATTAGACAACCATCTATGAGAGCTAATAATTTAGAATGTGGAGGTAGTTCGCAGTCACCTGCGGATGAATATAATTTCAGTAGATTTGTTAATATTGGGAGTTTGAACGAATCGTTTCGAGATCAGAGGCAAGTCACTTTTAATGAGCCTTTAACGAGTTCTGGTACAAATAATGATGGGAATTCGATAAATTTAGGAAATTCAGGTCCTGATAAGAATGAGGTTCCTTCTAGGTACTTGAATCTTAGAGATTATTACCGAAGGGTTTCTCAAATTAGAAATTCCACTCCCAAGACTTCGTTACATCCGCGGTATGGTGCTCCACCTAGGAGAACTCAGATGGGTGAAAATGTATTAACAGGGTTGCCAACTTTGCATAGTACTAATGAATCTTCAAATGTTGAGCATAATCTCCTGATGAAGTATACATTTAAAAGAACTAGTGATTTTCTAGAGTCAAAATTTAAGGAATTTAAAATAACGGATGGCAGTAATAGTTTGCTAGTTTTTGAAATATTAGCCAAAATTGAGGAAACTCTAATGGATACAAGCTACTCTTTGAGTATGATTCTTTCAGTTCTTGTCGGGAAATGTGAAGGTTCGTTATTAAAGGAAATTTTGTTAGCATTAAATCATCAAATAGCTTGGAATGAATTAAAATCTAGGCTTGTTAAGAATTTTATTACGCCTGTTGCATTGCATTCCCTTATTTCTAATAGAATTTATAGACGTCAACGCCTGTCTGAATCAGTTACTCAGTATGTAAGATCTATAGTAATTGCCATGAATGTATTAAATTTTATGGATAATGAGTCAGACATGGTAAATATCATTGTATGTGGCATGAATCCAAAACATAGATATAAAATGTTGAATTATTACATCCCAGCTACCCGATCCGAGTTAATGGATATTGCTGATAAGCATGAATTAAACTTTCGAAATCAATTGGAATATAATAAGGAAATGGGTTTTTCTCGGAAAAAGACTAATTTAGTAATGTTAAATCCTGATCAAGGTTTTAAAAATAGAGAATTTCCAGTGGGTGATAAAAATTTTTCTTTGAATAAAGAATTAAATAATTCTTATCCTACTAATGTAAAGAATCGTTTGAAAGTAGAATCTCAGGTTCATGGAAAAAACAAGATTCCGAATGAACGGTCTGATCAATTCAAAGCACCTAATGCTTCAGTTAACACAATTCCTAGTGAATTGGATAATACCGTCGCTTCATTTGTGGTTGGTAAAATACATAATTATTTAACAGACATTTGTGTGGATGGAGGTTCAAGTTTTAACATCGTTCGACTGGACTTAGTGCGGTTTTGTGGATTGGAAAAATTTATTAGACTGACTCCTGAAAAGGTGGTGAATGCTCCGTCCGGGTTAAATTTTTCAACAAACCGGGAGATAATATTGACTTTGAATCTCTCCGGTCATTTTGAGAGAATATCATTTAAGATAATGGAACAGTTGCCTTGCATGTGTCTTCTGGGAACGCCTTTCTTACGATCGACAAACTCAGTTATAGATTATGCTAGAAACTGTTTGATTCTACGCGGTGGAAAGAAACGGGTTAGGTTAAATTATAAGAAGGTGATTCAACATAACAAACATCTTAGCGGATTTAAATCTGGTGATGAGTCTGGCCAAAGGGATGTAATGATAACTGATCATCACTCTACTAAACATGGTGTTTCTTCTGTTTCGAGCTTTATGGTATCAATTTTTATTTGTGAAGATGGATTTAATTTTTGGAAAAAAGATGCGAGTATTCAGTGCGATTTGGATTATTTTGACCTTGAATCCAAATTATTAGAAATTCCAGCGCCTAGTGCTATCCAGCTGAATCATCTGAGATCTATGATTGATTCAGAAGTTGGAGACGTTCGAAAAATCGAAGATTCCATTGAATCCATGTGGAAGGATGAAAGTCGTACGAATTTTGGGAAAAAACTGGGTGGTGCGATTGAAAGGTCCGAAGTTACAAATCCAGTGGGGACTCAGTATAATAATTCATCTTCAGAGGGCAGTTGTGTCTCAGTTATTGATAATTTTCATGGAAATCAGAGTGGTGCAAATGAAATATCCGAAATTAACTTGGAGAATTCGGGACAGTGCATTGCGAATTCTCGGTTAATGGACAAATTAGGAAATAGTAGTTCAAAAGAAAATTCGAGTCAACCTTTAGTTGTCGATTTAACATCTGCAGTTCTTAATGTTGAACTTGGTCAGAGTGAACATTCGGCGAGCAATGCTAGGTTGCCAGATAAGGATCAAGATAGTGTTGTGAAACCCGATGCAAATACTAGTGGAAAGAAAAGCAAGCGTAGGAATCGTAGGAAGAAACGATTAAAGAATAAGACTTTAGTGATAACTCCGGATACAAACTTAGCTGAAAAGATAGTGGAGCTTAGTCATAGCAGTGGTCCAGTGAATAAAGTGGATAAACTGAATGCTTTAGATGGTAGCAGCAGCTCTGAAGTTTCAGATATTGATATAGATCAAGCTGAAAACTTTCACAAGTTGATTCAGAGAAATAAAAAGTTTATTTCGGACGAGCCTCGTACATCCGATAGTTTACATGATCAGACTACCATGCAGGTGAAAAATCCGGAATGCACACAGTTGAAAAACCAAAATGATAATCGGGATTCTTGGAGATTCAATGAACCAGAGGTGATCTCTTTCATTGATTCTATAAAGGTTAAATATAAAGACGTGATATCAGATAAAGTAGGGTGTATAAAAAACTTTATTGGTAGATTGTTATATATGTTGTTTATATATGTTTGTTTAAAATTTGTGTCTTATAATCTTTTTGTATTCCGTAGCTTGCCAAGAAGAAGACGTCGAAAAATTCTTCGTTTGAGAATTTTTCTTTTCCAGGGCGGCGAGTTTGTAACGTGCCCGTTACAAGTCACAGGAAAAAAAAAAGAAATTATAAAAATAAAAAATGTAAAATCTTCGATAAGGAAAATGGTAAAATTACTATTAATGTATTTAATATTATGTGTTACAGCAAGAGACATAAGCTTATACAAAAGAATCATCTGCGAATTTTTTTTAAAATTAAGAGAGAAAGAATTAAATGTAAATATAACGTTTGTGAGAAGATTTCCTTTGCCTTTCGTAACCGAGAAATATCAAGGTCTTGGCTTATGCGCTGGTCGTTGACTGCGCATGGTCACGGCTTTGCGGCCGCAAGTAGCTGGCCACGGCTAGCTGACTTGGGCTGTGTTGTATGAACGGGTAACATCTGGAGGGATTAAGCTGTTCGAATGGATTATGAATCTAAATGGACGTTTCGTGTTGGTTCACGTTTCTTGTATTGAAGTCTTCGTTTGTAGAAGAGTGTTATAGAAGGAAATAAGAATATCCATTACAAGTGAGGATTATGATTATAGTGATATTTCATTTTCTGCAATATTTATTGTATTTGCGTATTTTTGAAAAATTAGTGAAAATAGTGTTGTTTGGAAAATCGATAAAAGTGTTGGAAGGGAGGCTTGGTTTAGTTCTCTCTGCTTCTATTAGCAAGCAAATTGCAGAAAGGTGCGTTATTAATACTCAGAATCACGTAATTATAATTGTGTCTGCATTTTTTCTCGATTTTGTGAATGTGGAAAATTGTAGATCTACGTCCCATTTTCTCAATTTAGTTTCTAATTGAATTGAGATCATTTAAATTGAGTCCTGAGCATAACCTCACGTTACAGTGGAATATTCTTGTTTTGATAAGAGAGTCCGAGACGATTGAGGGCAGAGAAACTACAGAAAGTTGAGGTAAAAACGTGGATTTTCAGAGGTGAGTTAATTTTCAATTTTTCTATTAGATTGTCTGTCTACGTCTTTATGTGTATTCTGTGGGTTGTCTTGTTGGCTCCATTTGGTTAGGTTTTCAGTGGAATAATTATCGTGAATAAGCTCGGCAAATCCAGGGGAACAAAGGTGGAGGGATTTGTACCCGAAACCTATGAAATGTGCTATTCATCCTATGTTTATTACAGGTCTGAAATTCATGTTTTTGATTCAAAGAGTAAAATCCGAAAGGCTTATTAATGCTGTTTTTGAATTCTGAAGAATTGATAGTAAAATTTGATTCTTTTTTTTTTAAAAAAAAGAAAACTTCGTTTGACTTGTTCGTACTGTTTGGAGTATGTTTGACCGGTTTGTGTTTCAGATGTTTCGATGTTGCAACGCATTCAATTGAGTATAGCAAAGTTGTTTCCGGTTGTTTTTCGTCGGGAATTTTCTATTTTCAAACTAAATTACGACAAATTAATAAGAATATTTTTTTTTATGATAAGAATTTATGAAACTTTTTCTTCGGTTTGAGAGAAAGGGAAATCTTCACTCGATTAAAGGTACAAATTTATTCCTTATTTTTAAAGAAAGGAATATATTAGTACTAGACTAGAGAGAGAGAGAGGTCCTAGACTGGCCTTGAGTATTCATATTGGAGTTAAATGTGAGAGGTCCTTGACTGGCCTCGAATATTTGCGTCAAACTTTAGAGGTTCCTGACTTGACTGGAGAATTTGCTTATTATTCAATTTTTGAAGATTTACAATTCTGCGAACAATTCTTTGAATTACATTAAATAATTTTTTTTCTTTTCTCAAACTGAGAAATAAAATATTTATTGAATCCAGATTTTGACTTGGCAGCGAGAAGACAGATTAATTATTGTAATTTATTTGTAATAAACATTTATTTCCTGAATTGGTTGTGTTGTTATTTGTTTATATATATATATTTACTGTTAATTTATGAACTATCACTCCTCTGGATTTCCGAATTGAAACAACAGCCTGAGCTATCCGGATGCTTGCTCGTGTAAAGCCCCTTCTGAGGCCAGGCTGGATTGGTTTTTCCCACCTTGTCCGCTAGGCTACGGATGGGGGCGTTACAACTATAAAACGTTTATGGTAAAATCCATGAAAATTAAACACAAATACTTATAAACCTAAACCAAATCTTACTTTTGCATTCATAGCCAAAGCAGTTTCTAAAGCAGGTAATCGTTCTGTTAAGAAGTTTGCATCTTTAACAAAAGCTCTTTCCCATGCTTTATTTTCTAATTCTTTGTCTGCAATATGTCTAGAAGCAGTATCTTTATTATCTCTGTAGTAAATATCATGTTCTCTACAAGCCTCGTCTAGTGAGTTAATACCTTTATCTCTTTTTCTAATCTTTCTTGTAGCTTAGTTGCAGGCTCGCAAAATCTAAAACCTGGAATATGTAATTCAAATGGAAGTTTATTAATCAAATCATTCATTAATCCTTTTCCATACCTCTCAGTATTCCAAAATTTTGGTGGTAACGTATTCAATATCTTTATCAAATAACCTATACCCTTTGGATCATTAAAATAAATTGTGCGAGTTTGGAATTAATCATATCCATTACACCTACTTTCTCATTGTAAAAGTTATCGTTTCCAGCTTTTTCTTCGTCTATAACTATTAACCTATCTATTAACTTTCTCACATCATCCATCCATATATATTTTTTAGGTAATTCGTTGTATATTTTTATTCCTTCTCCAGACTGAGGTGTTTTCTTTCTCGGTAGTGTTGGTTTTAGTGTTGGTTTTTTATATTTATCCCAAATAGGTTTGATAATTTCCTTGTATTTTTCACTTCTACTAGATCGTTGTTTTCTTGTATTTGGATCATTGTTATGAAATACTACATTAGAATCAACAACTATTTGTGTATATTTTTCTAGATCATCTTCATTATAGTTTTTTGGATTATGTTTTGTTAGTAATTCCCATAAAGCTTCAGTTCCAGTGTAATGTCGATTATTAATAACTAAATCATCACCATGAATTTTAACTTCCGTATCCCCATTCATATGTACGATTTTTCCATCTTCATCATATGGTTGAATTCCAAAACTTTTATCATCTCTAGCTGCATAATATCTCGAAGTAATCTAACCAAAATGGGTAGCTGGTAAAGATTCTATTCCTTCTACTTTACACTTAATTTGCTTTTTCATATGTTTGATTTCTTCTGTTATAGGCGTATCACTTTCACTTATTGAATTCTCATACATAGGAGTATTTACTAATAAGCTTGAATCTACTTTCGCGCTTTTATTTACAACTGGAACTAACTCTTGAATTAAATTTTTATTTTCTTCTGCTACTTTTGATATATTTTCTCCTAAGCCTTCAATTGCATCTATAACAGGTTGATCTTGTTCTTTATATTTTTCATATTTACTTCGATTAGCTTGTTTAATTTCCTTAAATCTTTTAACAAGTTCTTCTTTTAACTTTATATATTTCTTAGCTTCAGCAGCATTTAACTGACTCATTTATTATATAAGGAAAAAATAAAAAGTGTAATCTAACGTAATACAACAAACACGTATAGATACGTTGAATCACGTTTCGCTCCAGTCTATACTTTTAAAAAGTTTTTAATTTTATTTCTGTATTTCCCATTATTCGTTTTCCTAATCATATCTATTGTTAAGAAACTATGCTCTTCTTCCCAACACTTATTGCATAAAGATTGTAATTTTTCAAACGACATATCAGATCCAACAAATTCATAGTATATATGTTTTAAATTCACAATGTCCTGCCTAAAGATACAAAGAAAATTTAAGTTGTCTCTTATTAGTTGTTATGTCTAAACCTTTATGTCTATCTCGAGTAAAATATTCTCTAACATGGTTTTGTTGTTCTAAAATGAAATCATCAAACACTACCACAGAATCGTTCTCACACTCGTCTAATGAAGTAATCTCTTCGTTGTTTCCTTTTACTATTGTAATTGTCTTATTAATATCTCGTTCTATGCCTTGGAAAAGTTGTATTAGCTGTTGGTATTTAGATTGATGTAAACTTTTAGAATAGATATAAACATTTGTATATTTAAGCCAATCCGGTGCTAGTAAAAAGTTATCAATCATTAGTGTTGTTTTACCACAACCACTAGGTCCTACAATTAAACGTCTTATATCATCAGGTAGCAATATACCATTCTTTTTTTACAGTTTGGTCGGATAACTTTACTCGGATATCCCATTTATTCATTTCAACTTTTATTATATAATAAATGAAAGTATTTAATTTAAACGGATATTCATCTGTACTAAGCATGTACTTGCATTATCCATTTGAAATTAATTAGAAGTAGCTGTTGCAGGATTTTATACAACATACTTAACACCAAACATTACAGAGAAAAATAATAAGTTAACAATTTGTACCGAAGAAGAATTACTTTCAAGACATCTCATAGTTCAAACTGGTCAATATAACTGAAAAGAATTAGAACATATTAAATCAATTCTTCCATACGACAGTACTTTTAATTATATTTTAGGAAATAATATTAAATTCATCGAAGACAGAAAGAAAAATAGAGTTAAAATATTTAGCAATATGTGTGATATAATCTTAGATACTATTAACACTGTATTAGGTTTTAGCGAGAAGTTAATTAGAAACTCAGAACATGTTGGAGATAAGCCGCCAAGGTTCGATCTATTTGATACTATAAATATTCACTGGGATTTAGCAGAAGGCACATTAGGTTGAAATTTGGCGTTCCTTTGGGAACCAAGACTTGATGTGACTTGATATAAAAATTAATATCCGTTATAATCCACACTAGCTTTAACCAGGTATCAAACCATGGTCTCTTATTTTCAAATTGTTGGAAAATATGTGAACAAATGTGCACTTTAATATTTTTAAAGATAAACCCAGTTACATTTCTTATACCAATAGGTTACGCATTTATTTACAAATGTAAGATATGAGCATATAAACAAGTACAAGTTTCAAGAGTAAATCAAAATTCTGATAATAGTATTATATTGAGGCATATAGGTAGAATTTCAATGCTGATTCCGCTATATGTCCCGATTTGGCACTTGTTCATTTTTTCGATAGAAGTTGATGCTGCTGGCAAATCTTTCGAAACACGCTTCGGATATTACCAAGCAAATTTATTCCGCTAATTTTTATTTTTCTTGCAAGATGTAAAGACGTAAAAATGTTGCCTCAAGTTACATGCAATCCCGAGTTTGAAAAGATGTAAAACTACATGTTCAGCAAGATGGATGTTCCTTTCCCTCTTTTCATCTTTTCCTAGATATTGAAAACTATTTACTATATATTTGTTCTTCACTTCAACAAGCATCCAAAAGTTGTCGAAATATTTATCCGGCTTGCTACCCATGAACTGAATAATGGACCGCGAGATTTGATTGGAAAGAGCCACTTACCAATAGTGCAATAAGTATGGGGATTGTAGCACCTTACGGAATTTTCATTCAACTGATACCAGATATCAAAAAATAAGCAAAACATGTTAGTTTTACGTCATTCGTCCCTCTTAGAATTGAGATAAACCTTATAAACCTCATTATTTCTTCAAACCTGTTTCTGGGCATGACATTCCGAAAGAAGCTCCAGCCCAAGCTTTCCAGACCAGAGATATTTTACACTTTACCAGAGACAATCAGTCCGAATGCACTTGCACAAGCATCATCCATGTTACGCGTTACGAGTGATGTGGGTTCTGGTTTGATAAGAACTATGTTATGTTTTTGTAATCTTCCGTATATCTTGTTGTTTATATCCACTATTGTCCACACAGTCTGATCCGGAATTCACTAGGCCTACCAGTAATTTCAGTAGAATTCTCTTCCGTAGATTCTTCACTTGAATCATTAACACTAGAATCAGAATCAGAATATTTGATTTCTTTATCATAACTACTGGAAAAATTCTTATTTTTCAAAGTCTGCAACATCTTCCTTTTCAAGCCATCTGTTACTGTTCTCATCACCAGAAGCACTATCGTCAATATCCTGTAACTGTGCTAGAAACTCTGCTGCTGCATGTGGTTTACTACCTGAAGACTCCATCAGTCGCAAAGAGTAAAACACCTTCTTCAAAACAATCACCACAAATCAATGGTTGTTCACAATTGTTTCGGGGCACCAATAATAAACCTTGATAAAAAAAAAGTATAAACAAGAATAAAAAGGCATTTTTTATCCATGGTAAAATAAATAGGAAGTGAACTTTTTGTTGGACAAACACCATCTGCATGGGTTTTCTCGATTCAACCGTTTCCTCCCACTTTTTCCTGGCACCATTCCATTCATTTCTCATAATCATCGTCTCCTTTAACCTAGCAGGCATAACCGTGGGAAGTAAACCTCAAAGATTTCATTTCCATTTTCCGAGCAAATAAGTAGGTGTCAAAATGACACCCGTGGTAGTTCTAGGTAAATCACCATTTTAAGAGAAAACTAAAAATAATTGAAATATGGTATTTGGGATATAATCACCTTGGTTAGGGAGAAGAAAAGTAGTGCCATACATTTTGCATATTTTAATTATTTCTTGTGAGAAGACATGAAGGTTATCGAAGAAGTATTGGTCTTAGCTGCAGTTTCTTCTTATATAAAGAAGAAAAGACGCAGAGGCAAACGCCGATTTAAAGTACACCCATTAATAATTACAAAATCGCATTTTATATCGAGGTCTGGAGGGGCCACGAAAAGTTTAGGGGTGTCCTAGCCCCCTTCTGGTTGCGGGCCTGAGTGCCTAGCAACATTTAGCTGTTTCGTCAGGTATATGCTAAACTTCATTGTAATATGATCTGATATATCCGCAATAAAATTATTGTGACAAAGTACACCAAAATCGAGTTGTGGCAAACGACACGCCATCGTTTCAGAGTAGCTTTCGAAAATATACTTTAATGAAAGGAAGCATGTGTGTGTTTTCTTGGATGTTGCATTGCCACCTTTCTTTCTAGGCCATTGATTTATATGAGTATTTTTCTTTTAAATGGACAGGATTTTGATTGTATGATTTTACTGATTTCTCCTTCTGGCCTACTTAAGTGTCACTTGCTTTAAAATATTCTTATATAACTATAATTCTTATATTAATACTCTAACATTAATGTAATATTGCTTTAGGTTTTATTTATAAATATTAAAATTACATAATACGGTAGTTAAATTTCGCATAGAATACATTTAAAGATCTCAAAAGAATAAATCAGTACCATAAAATAAACTTGTTAAAATTCTCGTTTATTTCAAAGAGTAAATAGAATGTTTTCTCACATAAATTAAAGGGCTGAGAAACCATGATTGTGTCGATATTCAACACTCTTAAGTGCTAATCTTTTAGGATTTATCAAACCTACAAGTAAAATAATACATATTTCGCTCGACTTTTCTATGAACGCACAGTTTCATTAGTTCTTAGTATATGAATTTCCTACCTCGGAAGGACAAGAAGTTTCCTTACTCCATGATCATAATCTTTTTTTTTTTTTTAAAAGACATGGCATCACTAAAAGAACAAAAATAAATGTAGGCCTCAAACACCACTCAAAAAGGAATAAAAAAACATTTATATTTCCAAAGATGTTTCAACAATGAAATTACAGCATCAAATATCAGACATTCGTCACGTGGATAAATATAACATTACAAATATTACAAAATACACTTTTTCATCTTCGTTTTGCAAAGCGGTTTGAGTTACGGTGACCAAATTTAGCACGATCATCGTGATCATTGTGCGTATGGTTTCGAAATTAACTGGATACAAGGCCCATTGTATGTGTCAATTTGACACCGAACAATTTGCACCAAATTTACTTAAAGCGGACAATTTGCCGCCTCCATTCTGGACAATTTGCCGAACTTAGGTAATTTTGTCACGGTAATTTCGTCACTGTTATTTTGGCCCAAAAATATTAGCATGTAGGTAATTTTGTACCTGAAATGTTTACACAGTAATTTCGTCATCGTTAAATTTATCAGCATAGTATTAACATATAGGAAACTTTGTCATAGTTATTTTTCCCCCTATGTTGAACTAAGTAGAGACAAAGTAAACGACCGAAACAGTTACTTAATCTTAATCAAACTTGGAAAACAAAACAGTTGGTGTTAGATTTTTGCTTCTTCAATTTATTCCTACATCCACATTAATCTGGGTATCTGTATAAAAATGATGTGTATGTATGTTAGGAATGGCATAGAGAGGAGATGAAACTCAATACACTCTCAGTCTCGTCTCGAGTCGAAAAACATCGTATCAGTCTCGGTCTCGTTTCGATCAATATATGGAGCTCCTTCGTGACTAAGCGGTAAGCGAATTTTCCTTTGGCGTGGTAGACCTGGATTCAATCCTAAGTAGGAGGTTATGGGGTTAGGATCCCACGTTGAGCTGTAGTTCACGTCTGATGTAGCCTCGCTAATATAGTCGAAACAGACGGAGCAAGAGGCATTTTGTTTAAGATATCCTCTGTATCAAAACAAATATTAGACCTTAATCAACAAATTCCAACACTTATATTACTTTGTACTTTACTAGTTATGCACGTGACTTTGCATCATGGAATTCCGGATGCGAATGTGGGAGATCATTGAAAAGTTTCAACGCATAAAGGTAGTTTAGATTCCACCTTAACCTGTAGGTTCACATCTTGTATAGCTTCGGTGTTGAAAGGGCCGCTAACTTGCAAGCCACCAAGTATAAAATTTACATCCTGATATTTTAAACCAATTCTCTGCTTTAATCTGATAGTTTTCCTCTTCCCATGATCTTGTCTTATTCTGAAATTCCTACTCTCTTCCAATTTTAGCATTTTATTCTCAGCTTCAGAACAAAGGTGATACAACACGAGAAGTTGCAGTTAAAAAATAAACAAATAAAATAAACATATCTTTTCCAGGAATATTTCTAAGCTGCATGGAAAGAAATGTCTTGAAACTGAAACGTTATGTGTTTGTTTTACAAAACTAAGTTTCTAAATAATTTGGCAAAGTAGTTTTTCGCTCATTTCAAAGGCTGGAAAGAGAATAAGATATATTGAATCCCAATTCAAAATTATGGTCTTTGCTGTTTAAAACATTTTCGATATACCTAAGTACAGACTATTACAAGTGGCATTTTACGCCTTTCTCCTGTGCACACATCTATGACGTAGACCATCTAAGGGCAATTGTTCCACCATCTAACATATCCACCCCCATAAAATGTCACATGGCCCTTAGGGGCTGTTGCGCCGTAAGGTTTGGTATATATTAGGTATTATGGAAGTTGGCACAACTTTAACAAAGTATTATTACATTATTATTATTATTATTATTATTATTATTATTATTATTATTATTATTATTATTATTATTATTATTCATAGTAAACATACAATTTGGGTCGATGTAGCTCTACTTAACAGTATTAAATGAAATCATAAAATAAGAATATTCTTACTTTCTTCATTCTGAGAATTCTGTTCCATTCGCTCCCAGTCTGGAACAAATATCTCAGCCACTTCTGTCCACATTTTTATTTTAAATCATGGTTCATGTAGTTCGGATCTCTTAAATCATATAGGCTGGCTTATTTTGTATTTCGATTATAAACGCCTCTGTGTTAAACACACTAACCATGATTGGAGATGTACACAGGACACGTTTTCAAACACAACTGAAAATTTATCTTTGTGGTTACACTTCTGGTTATCTGCTTGGGGGTGGAGTTCGAGCTTCGGAGATAAGAGCTCAAATTCAAGTTATTCCGTTGTTTCGTCTTTTCCCTAAAACCAAATATTTTGCTTATAGATTACCATGGCACAGCTAACTGTCAATCAAGTGTATCATGAGAAATCACCATGTTACATAGATTTTTCTGTGATTAGCTAATTTTTCGCAATTTCCTTCTATTTTTGTGAATTTTCTTTTGTTATACACACACATTCTTCATAATAGCAGAGTTCCAATTTCTGCTCAAAGCGTTTCCAAGTACCTGCTTCTTGCTACAATCTTCTTGCCTGTCAACACGTCTTTCCTCTTTGTCCTTCCTTTTGGAATCTTTTAAACAGCAGGCGGTCTATTGTTCCGAAATACGCTCGAGCTGACGTTTTCTCCGCGTTTATATTGCTTTCGCGTTTGAGGAGAGCCACCTACATTGAAATACATCGTCAGCGTATTCCAAGAATACGCATGAGCAATAAATACGCTTTGCGATCGCCTCAAGTAGCCGTGTACTAAAGGACGGTGGGGGGGGGGGGTCAAAAAGACACCTTTGGTAGTTCGTGTGTTAATCAAGAAAACTACGACGGATTTAATTCAACATCAGCCAAGTGAATCAATTCGTTAATACTATAATTTACCTTGATTGTAATGAGTATTCACGCAAAATTGAAATAAATAAATAAATAAATAAATAAACGAAAAAGATTAACTCAACATTTTTTTTACTTTGTTGAAGTTAGGATTGCAGAAAAAATATGTCATCTTGTGTTATTGCAGAATTTTAGGATAATACGAAAAAGGTAAAAATATAAATATAAGTTTTCTAAAAATCAAGCTCCAACACCGCCCTTAAATTTTTGAACACTCCGCTGATTTTGATATCCTGGCGGAAACCCTGCTAATAGTGAAGCACGAACTAAACTAGTATTTTTTTCTAGAAGCACTATCGATGCACTATCAATTGCAATAGGTTAAATCCCTAGTGCTTTCTTGGGAGGGGCTAAAGTTTTTGCTTCTTACATCCATATTATTCAAGTACTAATGTTAGGACTTAGTGTCTAATGAGCATTCATGAAGCACTAACGATTGAACTAGAAGAGGTCGTTAGTGATTTTAATTTGACGGGAATTTGACACAAAGAAAATTTCCCAATGTATTTCTTATGGGAGTTCCATCACATAGTTGGGAGTATCTACACTAATAATGACGCTCACAAATCTCCTTAGGCCTTATGCAGAGATGTTCTGACACGTTATTAGTGCTATACTAAAAAGTTCGTAACATATGTTTCCTGAAAAAGCCAGGCTCTCAATACGACTCTAATCATACGTTAAAACGACTCTACATTAGGCGGTATGTGTTTTCCAGGAGCACTAACAATGCACTAGCAATTTCACTAGATATAATCGTTAATGCTTTCCTGGGAGGGCCTAAAGCTTTTTGCTTCTAGCGTCCAAACTTTCGAAGTAGTAATGTTGGGAGTGGCTGTTCTAAGAAGCACTAATGATTGCATTACAAGAGACAATTGTGCTCTAATGGGAACCAACTTAACGGAGGTTGAAAAATTCCCCATCTGGAGTTTCGACACATATCTACATTAATAGTGAAGCACGAATGAAATTATTAGTTTTCTAGAAGCACTAAAGATGCACTATAGATTGTTACTAGCTTTAATAGTGCTTGGAGGACAAACGTGAAATGTCCCCCCTCAAAGTTTTTGCTTCGAGTGTTCAAACTACTGAAGCACTAACGTTGGAAGTTGGTGTTCTATTAGGCCTACCGCTCACTGGCAACATTTTGTCGGGCAACTATCTTGTTGCTCTGGCTAAATGCATTGAGTCTTATGGGAGTCCGCTCACTGAGGCGACAGCGCCAAGCAGGGCGACAGCAGGGCAACAGCTCGGCGACGGAACAGTTGCGCAACATCTAAAAATGCATTGCGTCTTATGGGAGTCCGCTCACTGAGGCGACGGCGACAGAAAAGTTGCCGAGGTACCTCCAAATAGAAAGGTAAAAAATAAATGTTTTCTACAAGTTTTTTTCACGTAACAGTTCGTTCCGTGTGTAGCGCGTGAAAAGAAGTGTTCGCAATGGAAACATGCATTCTTTGATTAGTGACTAGCATGTCTTTAGTGATAAAGACTATGAAAAATTAATTGAGGATATAGAGCAGCGTTTCCCAACCTTTTTCAACTTGCGGCACACTACGGGTGTAACTTGAATTCTCGCGGCACAATCATAGATATTATTATTATTATTATTATTATTATTATTATTATTATTATTTGCAAGTATAAAATACCATAGCATTTCTTTTCTGTGATTACTGATCTCCTTCTCACAGAGATGAAAGTTCGATCACTGGTTTTCCCCTATGCTAATTCATTATGATGATTTTTTTTATTCTAATTTTAAAATAGCAAAGAATTGCAATGAAATATAGGACTCAGATTTTTAAAAATACGCTTTCTTTTTCGAAAACTGTATCCAATCTTTCACTAAGAACGAAGATCACTAAATAACGAACGAACAAACAAATGTCTTATACTTTTAACTTTGCTATTTTTACCAAAATCGGTGCATATTATAGCAATCACACAGCTTGCGATACTTCAAAGTCAGAACATACCTGTTGAATAAACTGTTGTTCTGTCATTCACGTGCGAATGAGTGTTCTACGAACGTTCACTTGACGCGTACCGTACAAGTGCTTCCATTTCTCGGTGTTAGTATGATTCTCAATTGAAGCGTAACATAGCAGCTAACCGTGGAAATGTGTACGAGCACAAATACTGTCTGCTACATAGTAATAGATGTAGAATAATATATTACAATTACAGAAATTTTTTTCCATGGTAGAAATTCACAGTAATGTGAAATACAAAAATATAGATTTTTTCGTATGTCTTGCAATTTGGTTGCTATAGAATTAATAATTTTGTTTCGATTTCCTCGCGGCATACAAGCGGGCCATTCGCGGCACACCGGTTGGGAGACGCTGATATAGAGAAACGCTCAGCGTTAAAGAAAAAATTGTGGAAGGAAGTGTGTTTCGCTGTTATAAGAAACTAGAATGAGCTTTCCAGCCAAGAAAAAAAAAAAAAAAAAAAACAGGTAGGTACATTTTTCGATAATGACATATCGCTGTCATACTACACACTACTACTTTCATTAATTTCCCACAACTAGAAAAAAAATACAGATAAAATTATCATTTTCAAGTTTCTTTCCATTTCAAATATAAAAAAGAAAAAAAACTGTACTGTATAAAAATGGCCGATTTTAAAACGTGAAGAATACGCGGGAAGAACGAAGAAAGCCAATTTTTATTTTATGGCTATAACATAGAAGATTGAGAGTACAGTTACTGTACAGTGTTGTCGGATTGCCGCTTTTGTTAGTTTTGTTCTTTTAGTTATTTCCAGTCGTTTTATATTTTCGTTATTCTTGTTATCTTTTGATTGAAATAATTGTTCCCGTTCGTATTAGCTTGCACAATGCCGTTATTTTTGTCACTCATTGACGTTCAGGGACGTCATTTAGGGGGGCAGGAGGTGGAATTGCTCCCCGAGAGTTTGAGGAATACATATACTTTAATCAATTGTCTACTAATATACTAGTACATAACGTGAAAATCTTATGTCGGTGGTGCTCTTGCCCCCCTAAAGTGAAGACTGAAATAACACCCCTGTTGAGGCTACCTTCGAAAGTTTATTTAAATTTATTTATTTAACCATTGGAATGGGTGGTAGTTCTTTTTTTTTTATGTCCGAAACCAGCGATTATATGAACTGTTCCGGTTGCCGATTATATAAATTGTGATATCAAATGCTCGGCAACTTTTTTGTTGCCGTCGCCAGTGAGCGAGGGTATGGCAACAAAACTGTTTTGTCTCCGTGAAGTTGCTGACTGCAGGCGACAGCGACGAGATAGTTGCGCAACTGTTTTGTCGCCAGTGAGCGGTAGGCCTTAAGCAGTAATGAAGCACTAGCGATTGCACTAGAAGAGACCAATAGTGCTTCTATCTTTCGGCAAGTTCACGAAGGTTCTTAGGCAATTATTATTATTATTATTATTATTATTATTATTATTATTATTATTATTATTAGGTATTCTGCCTTTCGGCAGGTTCTGGGACTATTGAGGATTTTTTTTTTTTAATTTTAGATTTGGAAATGGTTCTTCCACTTTTGTCGATCTTCAGCTTCCTTTTAAACTCCCAATATTTTCTCCTATCTTTCAAATCATCGATCAGCTGTGTTCTTCTTATTCCTATTTCTTGCTTCCCTTCCATCTTTCTTTCTATGGCGCTGTGAAGAAGACAATTTCTTGTCAAGGTGTGTCCAATCCAATTGGCCTTTCTGCGAAGAATGGTGGCTAGAAGTGTCCTCCTCTCACCTACTCGTTTTAAAACATCTTCGTTTGTTGCTCTCTCTGACCCTTTTATCTTCTCCATCTTACTTCAGCACCACATTTTGAAGCTCTCCAAATATTTCTTCTCTAACTTCCGTAGTGTCCAAATCTCCAGTCCAAACATACAGTCCAATGCTCCATATATAGCATTTGACCAACTTCTTGTTAAGTCCAATATTGAGCCTGGTAGTTAAGAGTGATCATTTCTTGTTAAATTCTTCTTTAGCTATGGCAATTCATGACCTGATCTCTTTGGTACTGTAAGCGTCTCTCGTCAAAATACTTCCCAGATACTTGAAATTATCAACCTCTTCAACTTTCTTTGTTCTTCTCTGGTTCGTAAAGGCTTGTTTCCACGGGATACTCTCATGACTTTCGGCTTTTTGATCTTAATTTCCATTCCATACAGTTTCATTCCATTTCCAGTGTCAACTATTTTGTCACTCATCTCACGTAGTCCTGTTTCGGTTTTAGCTATTATAGCCGTATCATATGCATACCTGATCTTGTTAATGAAGGAAACGTTAAAGGGAACTAGAGATTTCAAGATTGGAGGCCAGATCATTAAACATTCACTGTAAATGTTGAATAATTGAGGCGACAAACTACATCCTTGTCTGGCTCCTCGTCCAATCTCCACACTCTTGGTTTCTCCTTCATTCAAGCGCATCTTCACTCGTTGTCCTATGTACAGGTTTCGAATGAGTCGTCGGTCTCTCTAGTTGACTCCGATTTCTTTAAGCATTTTCAGAAGTTTCGTCCAATTAACTCGGCCAAAAGCTTTTCGCCAGTCGATGAAACACAAACACAACTCTTCTTTACATCAAGAATTCTTTGTGATATAATTCTCATCAATCCAATAGCATCCCTGGTGCCTTTTAATTTCCGAAATCCAAATTGATCTTCTTCTTAGCTCTTATCTTGCTTTCCAGCCGCCTGTTAAGTATGAGTGCAATGATCTTTCCAGTGTGGGGAATCAGGCTAATGGTTCTGTGATCGCTGCACTTCTTTGCTTGCTTTTTCTTGGACAATGCAATCATTGTAACATCCAAAAAATCCTTTGGTGATTTGCCACTCAGGTAGATCTTGTTACTAAGTGAAATCAGTACTTTCATTGCATTGTCTCCTAATCCCTTGAGCATATCTACTGATATGTCGTAGTCTCCAGCGGTCTTTCTCCTTCGCATGTCTTTGATTGCTTGTACTACTTCACTTTTCAATATACTGGGTCCTTTTTCATTATCATCCACCTCTTCCTCTGCTTCGATCGCCATATCTTTGGGGCGGTTCTTCTGATCATACAGATCATTTATGCATTCCTCCCAAATTCTAAGAATTCTTTGATGATCAGTGGTTACATTACCTTCTTCATCTTCGATGCCGAACGTTCGTATACTTTTGTTAGCTTCCCCTCGTTATTCTTGGGCTCTCTGGCATATCAGATTATATCTGCCGTATCGTTGAAGTTCCATTATATCTTCACATATCTGCTCCATGTACATTTCTTTGGCTTTGTCCATTTCTCTTCTCAATTCATTGTTCAGCTTTCTGTGTTCATTGATGTCCGTGTTTTTTTGCCCTTCTCCCTTCCTCCATCTTCTTAAGCATTGCTTCAGTTATCTATGGTTTCCTCGGTGCTCTTTCCATCCTGCAGATGCTATTGTGGAGTGTGTGAAGTAGAATCTGTTTAACTCTTCTCCAACTATTCTCTATATTGTCAACCATATCTCCTATTGCACTGAATCTTAGACAACAGCATTATACTAACATTCAATATATGACTAGTGATCGGCAGTGGAAATATTCTCAATGTGAAAGAAAGTAAAAAAATTGGAAAATTCCCGTGTTCCTGCTGGCTCTGATTCGAATTTCGCTCTCTGAGGAAGAATCAAATATTGAATAAAGAAATCTATGTTGTCGTAAATAGATATACTTTTAAAATGTAATGTAGATATCAAAATTAGAGTTCCTTCTCAGGATGTTTCATTAGTACCGGTGTTTCCGGACGTCTGTTAATTAGGATTTATTTCTTTTAACGTGTGTATTCATATGCCAAGCGCTGGTGCCGAAATTTTTTAGCATCGTGTTTATTGTTCTAAATAGCCTATCTTCTTAAATTGGAAATTATATAGTACAGAGTAAAAGCACAGTAACAAGGCACAGTGTACCTCAAATCAACAATCTATATATTTGCCGTCCCATACACTGGCAACCTTACGAACTACACATGTTTTCTTGCAGCTACCAACTAAGTTGTTTATAATATTTAAAAAATTAATATGATTATAATATTAGTAGTAGGGTCAAGTTAAGAAAATTCATTTACATATAAATTTAGACTATTACGCGGTTTAAAGGTATGTGCACTTTCTGTACCAATTGTTCTTCCTACATATTTACTCGCATGAAACATATTGCAGGTTTAAGTAAACATATATTTATACGTAGGCTTTAAGTAACATAAAATAACAATAAAATAACATAATACTGTTCAGAATATGTATTTTAAAGAATCCTCTTGAGACAACAGTAATAAGTATACTGTGACAAAAAAGAATTTTATTTTCAAGTCGTAATATAGTAATAGAATGCAATTTTTTTGTGTATATATAAATTCCCGAAGTATTTCCATTTTGGGGAATCTTCCCGAAAAATGTTTTCCTGATAATTTACTCACTATGTATGATAGCTTATGTTTATTATTAAAAACTATAATAACCATTGAAATGTTTGGAAATAATAGTTCTCCTCCTTTTTCTAGATCTACACAATAATTTATTCGTAAATGCGATATTCACTTTATCTCTCGAACTCTAAAGCGGGTGTGAATTCGGATACCTAGCGTCCCATAAGAATAACAAAAATTGATAACTGAAATTAATTTAGTTCAGATACTCTCAATAAGTGGTAGCACTTTTTGTACATTAGCAAAAGTGAAACAGACTCAGTTTCCACAATTTACATCATTCAGTAGCGTTTTCTCTGGATGTGCAAGTCGTGTGTTAACGCCCAACGAAAAATGAAGAAAAGAGCATTTTAATTTAATTAAACCGATCGTCAGAACAAAGGATTTTTTATATATGTTTTCAACGAGATAGAATCAACTGTTGAAGTGAAAAATAACAGACAAGTGCTGTACGATCTGCGTCATGTTTGGGGAGTCACCTCTACGAGTAAGTCGTTGGCAGCGATTTGGCTGAGTTTCACTGCTTTGGAAGACTCATGTTACGCATGCGCTTCGTGTTTCTAACCTCGTTCTTCTGTGATTCAAGGCGTTGTTTAGAAGGTCAAGTCTTGAGTTTTCTGCTTGTCTCAAGTGTTGCCAAGTCTGTAAATTTATCTGTGAATGTACAGATTTTTTATAGCAATACGGAATACATTTTTTGGGGGTGGGTATTATCTACGTACTTTTTTATTGTTAAAAATATCGTGCAATTTAAAAGTTAAGGGTAGATTTGACTTCTTGCTAAAATACATGTAAGGAACACGGTGAAAACAAACATCATAATTTTTCTCTCGATCCAATAAAGTTGTGTTCGAAGGTCAGTTGATAAAAAAAATCTGGACTGGAATTCAAGTAATTATAAATAAATAAGTTTTTGAGTTTCAGTTTCATATTTTTAGGATATAAATACTTATGTAATTTTTGTCAATACTATAAATGTATTCGTTACGTAATAGCATCCTCCTTGATTCATCTTTATAAATTGCAGAATAAATTGTTGCAAGAAACTTGCTATTTATAGGTTGGCGTAACTGGACATTATGGGGGGATGGTCATGGTCCCTTACCTACGAAAATTGCGAGAACTTCGAGCCACAGACTGTGTTAAAAAAATCTATGTGTGGGCAAAGAATAGTCACTATTAAATACTCGTGTGTCGAATGCAACTGCCACTAAAATAGTTACACGTAAATTGAGATAAAGTTATCACATTATTTTCGAAAAGTAAAAAAAATGTGGGTGAGGCCATATTTGCTCCTGAGGAGAGGAGGGTCCCCTCTACGTTCGCCTGTGGTTGTGAGGATTAATATATTTTTCCGTTCTTGCCAATGCCATAACATCCACGCCAGGAGACGCCACTGACCTCTCTTCGCTTTTAAACACCTGATATAGAATAAATTATTCTTTATTTTTTTTTAAAATATCTTAGGATAATATAGCCTACATTCTTTCTTTAGTTTCGTTTTATTTATCAAACACAAATGTTGTTATTTCAATAGATATTTCCATTTGGGATATCAAATAGGATTGCCCTGACTTAATAATGGTATTAATAGCTTTTTTTATATAGTAAACGCGTACTGTATGTAGTTTATGTCTATGCTTCTAGGATTAAGTTTTTAATTTTTCCTTGTTGTATAATATCGTTGATGTGGACATGTATAAATTTTATCAGGTCATACGGCAATTTTGACTTTCATACTCTGTACGATAAGAGGAAACAAGATAATTTTTAAAATTCCTGGCAAGTAAAAAAAATACGCAATAATTTAAATTTTAAAAAATGTCATTTATGGAGTCAAAAAATGAATTTGAAAAGGTGTAACAAAGTATTTCAAAGCATTGCTAAACCCATCAATCCCTGGAAAAGGAAAATAATCCAGTTATGTTGTTTTTAATAATTTACTAACTTAAATATTTCACGTTTACATTGTTAGCTTCATTATCCGTTGATAGGGCGACGAAAAGTCTCGTTTTGATGGGGACAGTCCTGTTTTCGGGGCATGTCCCGTCAGTAGATGATAAAGTAGTATTTGTCCTGTTTTATGCAAGTAAATAACAAACCCTTTACCTTCACGCCTCGTAAACGTATTAAATATTTGTGACCAGAGTACATACAGTTATTTATTGAAAACTAAATTACAAGGAAACGGTTTCCACAACTTCAAGTTGTCCTCATCAGAAACTGACTGCAAGAGATATCTTCAGAACACAGATATTTATACTAAAATGAAGTACTAAGATTCATTCTTTGCATGGAGAGCCAGCTGATTCGTACTTCCGCAGACGTCAGCTTTCGGCCACATGGCGTGACTTAATTACCCTCAAACTCGTGTTTATCTTTTTCAAACATCTGTTATGTATACTTGATTAATTGCCTTAATACTTTCTCTTAATCTTCCTTTCTTGTCTATTAGATATAATTTAAAAATAGAAATATGTACTAAACTATATTATACTAAATACAACTGATTATAAAAACACCAAATTAAGAATAT
Organism: Thermobia domestica; assembly: GCF_964235325.1. Classification (NCBI taxonomy): domain Eukaryota; kingdom Metazoa; phylum Arthropoda; class Insecta; order Zygentoma; family Lepismatidae; genus Thermobia; species Thermobia domestica. The sequence continues at coordinate 241,521,217 of NC_137456.1, read as the reverse complement.
GTATAGACATAAAAAATAAAATATAATAATATATAATACTATAATTATATAGAATATTAAATATATGGATATAAATCTGTCCAGTCTTGATCTTTTTCCTCAATTTGTTCTAATACAGTGAAACCTCCCATTACGAACACCTTTATAATACGGACAGAATTTTGTCCAGGCAGAAGTATATATTGTCTTATGGAACAAAGCCCACCCTTTTTACGGACACTCTCAGATAATTACGCAGACAGTTCTTTTTCCAAAAAAAAATCAATAACCTATTCATAACGAACATGAATTATTCTCGGTTCTGCGATATATTACAATAGACAGAAATGTATTTTCTCCACAAATGTATCTATCAAGTGTCTAGACTTAGTGAAAGATCAAACAGGACAGCTTCAACTGAGCTTCACATTATTTCTCTTTTCCCCCCAATAAACTGCTTTCTGGTGGAAATACTCCCTGGAATTTTCCCAAAATGGGAATTTATCCTGGAATTTATGTACAATCACAAAGAGAATTGCATTCTATTACTATATTATGATTTCAAAGTTGAATTAATTTTTATATCACAGCATATTAATACTGTTGTTCACAGAGGATTCTCTAAAATCTATATATTCTGAACGGTACTATGTTACTTTATTATATTTAGAGAGTACGCATAAATGTATATTTATATACAATATGTTCTATCAATTAAATATGTGTGAAAAATATAGTAAATTGTATAGTAACAGTTTAACTTTATATGTAAGTGGATTTGCTCAACTTGACTCTATTACTGATATTATAAACACATTAAATTTATAAATGTTATAAACCAATTAGATTAAGTAAATGCTAGAAGCTACATGTCTCACCAATTTATCAACATTTGCGCCATCATATTTATGTCTACAAAATTTGCAAGATACTTACTTATCTTTATATTTTAGCACGTAACATTGCCATACACGACCTTTCATTCTACCTATTTCTCGAAATTCCATACGTTAAATCACATGCAAAAGAAGTTCGAGTTCCTCTTCAGAACTTCGAATCAGAGAGAGGAGACAGACAGAAGTCTATTACTAATGGTGGTTCAGGGTTTATTAATAGTACTTCATCTCTATTTTTACATAATTCTAAATTACTTCACAAAATGGTTCCTTTTCATCATTTGTAAATTAGTACTTTACTAATTTTGGCTGTTCTTTAGCATTGGGGCCCAGCATTTGCACCTACTTTTTTGCGATATTGTATTCCGATGCGGTTGTTTTATGGTTCCATACGTTAAACTACGTTACCAACATTAAATTCAGACAGCATTGCAGAGCGAGCGTTAGGGAATGAAGGCGGGCTAGAACACGAATGACACGTTGTTTTCTATCTTCGTTACCAACAATTGACTTTTTTCTCTCACATAAATCACTTCCACTTACCTTTCCGTTTTGTATAAATCCCCTACTGCCCTAAAAAAATGTGTCGATACTTTCTTGATTTTAGAACATCACTATCAACTCATTTCTCCCGTAAATCATCCTATTTTTTGCTAGTTTTTGCCCCCAATACTAAACAATTACCTTACTTTATAGTGCAAATGGAAATGGAACTTAAAAAAATCATATTATCAGTTACATAAAGTACCGTCAAATAATTTTAAATTTTTTAACCTCCAAATTCTTTAAAACCTAGAAGTAAATCATAATATATTAAAATACAGTAATTACTCATATGGTTCTTAGAATTTGGAAAATAAAGTAAAGAAATGGAAATAAATTCCTTCCCGGGAATTTATAGGCCAGGGAAAAAAACCGGGAATATTCCCATTTTTTTAAAATTCCTTCCCACCGGGAATATTCCCACTGGCCATCACTAGTCATTCGTATGATCAAGAATTCTATGTGAAAGATCTTCCCTAACAAATTTGGTCCTTTTCCATGTGAACATTGCATCTTTCTCGACAATTTCACAGATAATGAATGAAACATTGTTTGTTTTACAATGACATTTTTAACGAGTAATGTTTCGTCTCTTAATTTTTGAAAGCAACATTTTTCTTTTACTTATGATACTGGAACAAGTCTTGGTTGGAGTTTTCCCTGTTTCCTTTTTCCCTTTCTCTAAGAGGGTAATCTTTGTGATTGGGGCTGGGTCAATAAACATATACACTCCCAATAACTTGCTTCTTTATTCATTCAGCCAACGAAGATTCCGCGCCAACACACAAACACACCCACCCACGCATATATTCCTTTCGCAACCGTACTGAGGGTTTTCAGAGGACGCTTGTTAATGAGTTTTGTTCCCCTTGTAGATATAAATGCATGCCATTTTCCCTAAACGAAAGAGTTTAACCTCTTAGGTGGTTCCTTACGCATCTTTTGGGAAGGTTCTGAGTATTTGGAATAAAATAACAAACTTTCCCCCTCGCTTTCCCTTCCCATGTAGGAAGAAAATCACCATACACGCATTATTTTCTACACATTACGAATATAACATGCCCCAGCAATAATATTTTTTAACAGAAACAAATTTCTCCTTCATTCCTCTCAGTAATTCAAACACTTACTAAATGGGGTATTTCTATATTGAATTTTACGTATTTACGGTCACACACACTGGCGCAAATCCCGAGGTGTCCCGGGGGAAATGTCCTCCCAATCTTGGATCTGGGGCGGACTATTCCCCAATAATCTGACTTAAAAAGTGCTTTTTGGGATAAGTGTGATGATTTGTGTCCTACTGCCACAAAGGAATTTAAGATGAAGTTGATTTCTCTTGACTTTTCCATTTTTTAAAAAAGAATCGCATTCTGTAGTATTTCGAACTCAACTTCGTGCTGTAGTGCTTTTAGTAGGACCATCAATATGTATTAATTCCACTTCCGCTACTTGGGCACAAATTGCAATAAATGCCAGAAGAGGATATGCCCCTGTCATCTTGCTGGAAAGTGTCTCAACTGTAGGTTCGGGCACAAATTCCGGGCAAATGGGGAGACATGTCCCCAGAAACATTGGAACTGGAGGCTCTCCCAATAATCCGATTTGTAAAGTGCTTTTTGCAGATAAGTGTGATGATTTGTGTCCGACTGCCACAAAGGAATGTGGGATGAAATTTGTTTCTCTTGGCTTTTTCATTTTTAATGAAAATGAAAGCGTGCGACTGTGAGTGACGAAACTGAAAGAAATCTTATCTTCTCCTCTCCCCTAGGCAGTAGCACACGAAGAGTTTATAGACTACCCAATGTCAGTAGAACCCATCTTTTCAGTAAATGTGCATTTAATATATTTGTAGTATCATTCTAGGCATCTACTCATCCTTCGTAAGCTAACTACCTCTATAGCCTATGGAACTAGGAGAATCAATGCCGCGTTCACAAATGCTCTTCACTGACTTCTATCCTTAGCCAACTGGATCCAGTCTCTACTTTGCATTCCTGTTTTTGCGAGACCCATCTCAATATTGTCTTAACATCTGCGCCTAGGTCTCCCTAATGGTCGTTTTCCGATTGGTCTTCCCGCTAACACTTTAAAAGAGTTCCTACTTTCCTCCATCCTGGCTATATGTCCTGCCCACCTAAGCCTCCTAGACTTGAGGACCCTATCAATGTTTGGGAAGCCGTATAATTTACATAGTTCCTCGTTATAAAGTTTCCGCCATTCCTCATTCCCGTTCCTCTTGGGTCCGAATATTCGTCTGAGCATCTTGTTCTCAAATCCCTCCCTCGGAGTGAGTGACCATGTTTCGCAACCACAAAGAACAACATGTATGGTTATCGTTTTATATATTTTAAGATTCAAATTCCTCGACAGAATTCGCGACGACAAGCAATTTTGAACTGAATAGTAACACGAGTTACCTGTTTTTAGTCGACATTTAATTTCTTCGTGAATACGATCCTCGTCTTTAAATATTGATCCTAGATATTTGAAAGTATCCACTTTATCAAAAGTACTAAATATTATTAACGCATTCATAATTTACCGTATTACGGTCCCGAAGCACTTCCATGTATTTAGTTTTCTCTGCATTTACTTCTAAACCCTTGTCCCTTCAAGCGTTTAAGACCTCTGCATTTCTTTCTATTGTTCTCCTATCACCCCCCATGAAATTTACAGCATCAGCGTACGCATAACCTGGTGAACACGGTTCAGTTCTAGGCCCTGGGTGCTATCTTTGATTTTCCTTCTAGCGTATTCCAGAACAAAGCTGAATATTATTGGCGACAACGCATCCCCTTGTTTCAGGCCATTCTCGATGTAAAAGATCGTAGCCAAAAATTCTCCCTCCCGAACTTTACTTTGGGATTCTTTTAACCATGCCTATTGATCTAATTAGCTATTTTGGTATTTCAAATTCTGTAAGAACGTTGTACAATGTTTCTCTTCTAATCGAGTAGTAAGCCTTTCTAAAATCAATAAATAGTTGATGTACCGGGCTACTGTCTTCACACTTCCATTCGAGCATTTGGCGAATGGTAAACATTTGGTCTGTACTTTATCGATTTCGCCTAAATCCAACTAATATTCTCCAATAAAGTTATGCCATCTGCGTATGGGGTCAATGTTGCTAACAGAATGTTTAAAAGGATTTCATAGAATGTTGACAGAAGAGAGATGCTTCCATAATTATTACAGCAGTTTTGTCGCCTTTCTTGTGGATTGGAACAATGATTGATTCTTTCCACTCTTGTGACAATTCTTCGTTGTTGTAGATAAGGAGAATGCGTTTGTTTATCTTGTTAAACAATTTTTCGCATCAAGCTAAAATTAATTCAGTCGGAATTTCGTTTACGCCCGGAGATTAGTGTTTCTTTAATTTCTTTATACCCATTTCTACTTCTATTCGGTTTGGTTCTGGAATATACGGTTCTGCGGTGTGTATCTCCCTTTCTCCACGCATATTAGTTTTAGGCTGCGTTTTAAGCAAATCGTCGAAGAAATCTTTCCATCTACTTAAAATGCTGTTTGTATCAGTGGGAACTGTTCCATCAGCTTCCTTTACTATAAGCACGACGTTGATAGCCTTTCTTAAAAGTGTTGATCCCTTTATACATGTCCCAAATTATTTTTATTTTTACTATTATCTTCAAGTTCCTAAATTTTAGTTTTCAATAAATCGCGTTTCTTTGTTCTAAAAGTTTTGGAAGTTTCCCGCCTGATATCTACGACATTTTGTGTAGTTATTTCATTCGGATTTTGTAGCCAACGTAATTTTGCCTGTTTTCTCTCTTCTGCTAGTTCGAACCATGGTTTGTTCCTACTTATTTCTACATGTCCCAATTTTTCTAGTGAGAGAGGATGCTTCGTAAGCAAAGAAAAAACTCAATTGCCGCAATACTTTTTCTCCATAATCCTAAGGTTAAATCTGTTAACTAAAGAGTACATGATATGTCAGATTTCTTTAACGTTTCCAATAATGTTATTGAGTTTATCATTTTGCTCAAAGAGTATTGTTGCGTCATACATAACACAAGTCGACAAAAAAAGTTTATTTCTAGCACACGGAAGAAAATACCTGATTCTAATAGAACTTTTCACGTAGAATACGAATCTGCAATCATTTTTTCTCCATCCCCTCAGGTTTCCCGTGACAGAGAGGATTTCGGGAAATTTCCCCTCAAATTATTTTTTTTTCTAAACCATTTTCATTCCTGTAGCTTGGGTACCCTTAGATATATAAACACATAAATTATACTGTATGTTAGCTTGATTTATACCTAGTAAACCCTCTAAGTTTCATAAGAATCGCATTATTCTTTCTAGGGAAATAAACATATTTATATGAAAATATGCTATGTGTACTGTTCATTTTACCATATTCATTAGTGCAGATAAAATTACATATAACATCCACGAAAATTACAGTATAAGGACTGTTTACACTTCATTGGATTTGAAATTGGGGATCCAATGTAGATGTGCTTTCTACATAAGTAGGATCATCTTCATTTGGAACTTCAGTAGTTGCCTCAAGTACGTAATCCCCATTTACCGTAACATAAGCAGGAGGTACTGGTAGAGGTAATTCTGTGTGGAACTGGCCTAATTACTGATGGCAAATTAGGGTACTGTACTGTGTGCTTAGATTTACTGGTTATTCCTTTTTCTGTGTCGTACAGAAGTAGCAGTATGAAAAATGATCTTTTGGTTCCCTCCAGATCATCGATACTGCGAACTTCATGTTTCGTTCACCATTTGCCCACCCAGTCAGACGTTTCACGCAAGTACAACAAATGTAGTGAGGAGCCTAATTCTTATCTTGGTCTCCTACACAGCAACCAAAATATAACTGATAACATATCCTCACAAGTGCAGTAAAACATAGACGTTGCGATTTAAATATCAGCTCCTCACATAGGTAACAGAAATTGTCCGGGTGATTTACACACTTCCTCGGCATCTTGTATCCTGTAAGGTATCACACACACATACACATACGAATCTACACTCCATAAATCATGAAGCAGCACAAACCTAATCTAACTCAGTGCATTACCACACAACACAATCTATTCGAACTCCACAATGCACAAACACTTCAACTTACACGCGGCCACATCTAAAACACGTCCAGCTTGGACCGTCACTCAACGCTACTAGCAGTCATCAGGCTACGTGAGTCATCAATTATTTATGCATTTTTGCCAGATCAAAATATTAAAAAGTGACTTCTTTTCCACAGAAAGCATTCGTGTATTTGTGCTTGTACTTGAGTGTCCATCTATGTTCCGACAATAATTCGTGTTTTTGGGCTTGGTAAAAGTCTTGCATAGTATATTCTTTATTAGCTATAAATAGACACAATTGTTTATATCTCTATACAGAAAGGTGTGATTCATATGAAATTAACATTATTTATTAAGTAGACATAAAACTATGTTTTAGTGCAGTTCCTGTTTCTGTATCACTATGTACAAATAGCAAGTTAAGAGAAGAAAATCTTATAAACAACTTTTTGGAGGGAATTTCCAACAAAATCCCTCTAGCAATTCGTTCATTCAAAAATGGTGACATGGTGTACACACCATTGAAAATATGTTTTATTGGAAGCCCAATGAGATATAAACCGTGTTTATATTGTAATTTTCGTAGAAGTTATATGTGATTTTATCTGCACTAATGATTATGGTAAAATGAACAGTGCACAGAGCATATTTTTATATAAATATGTGTATCTCTCTAAAAAAAATTATTGAGGTTCTTATGAAACTTACAGTATAAATCAAGCTAACACACGATACAATTTGTGTTTATATAACTAAGGGTACCCGAGCTACAGGTACAAACATTTAAAAAAATAGTAATTTGAGGGGAAATTCCCGGAAAATCCCTCTGTCACGGGGAAACTGAGGGTGATGGAGAAAAACTGATTGCAGATTCGAATTCTACGTGAAAAGTTCTATTAGAATCAAGTATTTTTATTTCTGTGCCAAAATCTTGTTGACTAGTGTAATTAATATTCTTTCTTCATAGTTTTGGGGAAGTCATTACTTATTTTATTATAAAATAATTTTAACGTGGATCTTTGTGGATGCCTAATTAGAAACATATCAATTATAAATATCCATGTATTCAGCTTTCAGAATGTGTTCAGGGGAGTGATTTGTTATAGTGATATGCAATACTACTTCATCTACATCGCGTAATATATAATATACTCTACAAAAGTTGATCAAATTCATCTACCGTAATATGAGTTTCATCTCCCTTCTCTAGGATAAGCCTCAAATCTGCCCACCTTGCAATGTTGAAGACAACCAATGGCGTATTTAAGATTTTGTTTCGAGGGGCTACGTCCAACACAAGGAATGAAGTGGGCAATTCACCACCTGAGTTTGAGAATTAAATATATTTTAATTTATGCATAAATTGAAGTTATAATGGCAAGAATTGTAGACCGATAAATAATATATGATCTGATAAAAAAAATTAGGAGTGTATCTAACCCTTTATTCTATTCATATAAGAAGATAGAAGCACCCTCTTGGCCTACCTAATTTCCCGGGCTAATTATTCCCCTGTTTTGATTTTCTTTAATTCAAACATTCCTTCTTTTAAAAATAACTAAACGATACAATATTTCGTTATTGTTATAATAACTAAAGTCCTGTCATGTTGATACCCGCGCAAGTTGGTGAGGAACACCAGTTTCGCTTATTATCTCCTCTTAGCTATGGTGTTACTGATGACGTCCTACTTGAATCACAACTGACAACGGTCGATAAAGTATGATAAGCGAAATGAAAGAAAGCAACGTTAAAAAGAAACAGAAAAGTAGAAAGGGCGAAAGAAAGGACAAAAGGACGAAAGAAAAACAAAAGGACGCAGTTCTTACAAAAGGACGCAGTATTATTTCTGAACAAAGAGCAAAAGAAAAATGGAAACTAAATAACATTCTTAGAAATGGTAAGAAGGATTACTGTGTAAGTGGAATGCGAAAAACTAAAATTTTTTTTCGAGGAGCTTGAGCCGATAGCCTACTAAATACGCTGCTGAAGACAATTCTGCTCCCCTGATCCTTCACAGCATTGTTTTTCAAATTCATAAATATTTTGAACATCGCTTTATATATATATATATATATATATATATATATATATATATATATATATATATATATAACATGGGAACTGTCTTTCCTGTCCCCCCAATGTTGAAGACAAATTTGAACCGATGCTCACACATAATGTATTTACTGTATATTACTGCATACATTTACCGTTGTGAGAAATTAAATTTCTGTAACTTCTCTGTAACGGACACTTCTCAATAACGGAAAAAATGCATGCCCCATTGGAGTCCGTTATTCTGAGGTTTCACTGTAATTTGTCCCATAGCTCATATATAAACAGTACACTTGTCCAGTTCATTAATTTTTCACTTTTCTCTTTCTTTATCCTTTGTGCTTCCTTCCATTTCTTTATTATTGGTCTATTCTCCCTATCTAGCCCCTTTACACCTTCCCAATCTATACCATGAACTGTTTCTTTAACATGCTTATATATGGTATTATTTTCTCTCCTAGCTCTCACATCATCACTATGTTCTTTTGTTCTCTCTTTTATTTTTTTGTTTTTTTTTGTATATCATATCACAATCATTATACTTCACTTTATACACCATATCTTTATCTTTCTCACTTCGTTTTGCTTCCACTTTCTTAACCACTTCCAAACTTCTTCGTCTTCCTTTTCTATAAGTCTTTACACCACATATTCTTACTAAGTTGTTTAGTACTTCCGTCTTTTCCTGAATGCTCTCTATCCCGTGCCATTTCTTCTCCTCCTCTTCCTTTCTCTCCTTTCTCCTTCCTTTTCTTCTTTTCTCTGATATTCTCTTCTTCCCTGACCTTTCTTTCCTGTGCCCTTTCTGCTGTAGTAGCTTGTGGAACATCTTTATGTCCTCCCTGTTTTTCTCTTCTTCACTATTTCTTCCGTGTTCTTCTCCATATTCCTTATAAAGTTACTTTTGGTGCTGTAATTCACACCACTCATTTCGTGACAGTAAACTCATGCCACACATTCTCTCCTATACTATCTTGTTGTCAATCGTCCATCTTTTCTCTCTATAGTCATGTCCTGGAATTTCATAATATTGTTCTTCTTCAATTCCATTTCTAGTCTTATTGTTTTGTCTTCATCTTCAATCTTCTTTACAACTTTTTCCAGTTGTCTCTTTGTTCCTCTCCATATCCCAAAACAGTTATCTACGTATCTGCAAAGCAATATTAGATGGTTTCCACCTTGTACTTTCACTTTCTTCTCCCATCTGTTCATCACCAGTTCTGACAACACCGAACTTAATCATGAACTTATACTCAGTCCTTCCTTACTTTTGACTAGTTTGTTCCCTATTGGACAAAAACTATTGTCCCATATTAATCCCAAGGCTTTCACTATTTTCTTTTTCTTCCAATCTCTTATTTATTTCCCTTTCAACTCTTCGTCTAAGACTTTCACTACGTAATCCCTTTTTATACCTGGAAACATTGCCTTAAAATCAATAGTAAGCATAATTGTTTTCTCCTTCTTCTTCCCTACAGGCTGTAACATTGTTTTTACTTCTTACGTATTCTGCACCCGATGACACTTTTGGCATATTCGTATCTCTTCTGCTATCTTTCTTAATTCTTCTTCTAAAGGTTCCAGACAGTTTCACTCACAATCCACTACTGGCCTTAGCTTAATCTCTTCTATGCGAATCTTCAGGAATCCTTTCATCTTTGGAATCCTTCCTTCTTCTTTCACCCACTTTTTAAATCCTTTTTTTAACCACTTCTTTGAGTACCTCATCTTTGATCTTTTCTCCTACGACTTCGTACATTTTTATCACAAAGGTCACCCAATTTTCTTTTGTACCATTCTTTTTGCATCACTACCACTAGACCTCCGCTTGTTCAATAACCAAGTCTTTCCGCTTCATGTCTTTTAAAGCCCTCCATTTCTTCTTTTCTAAGGTTTTCCTTTCTAATGTAAGTATTCTGTATCACTATTGCCACCGCTCTTCTCCTTGTTCTCTTTATCTCCTCTTTGTCTTTCACATCCATAATAGCTTCATCTACTGAAAAACTACTTCTTTAATATCCATTTTTCGTCTTTACCTTTATATTTGTATCCCAGGTTAGAAATTTTCTTTCTACTTCCGTAAGCTCCACATTTCCTATAACTACCACTCTGGTTTTTTCAGTAGCTGTTTTATCCTCTCTCGCCCATCCTAATATTTCTTCTTTCCTCTTTAATGTCAGTTTCTCCTTTTCCCTAAAACAATTTTCCCATTCTTGCAACTTCTTTTCTACCCTTACCTTAGGAACATTGATAATCTATCCAGTATCTCAGACAACATTCTCTTAGTCAGTTTCTCACTCTCTTTACTTTCCTTAGCCCTTTTTCTGATCACGTTCCATTTCTTGCATTTCACTGATTCACAATGTACATGTTTTTCGTTCACTCTCAATCCTTTGGGTGTCGGGAATATATTTTATTACTTTCATTTTTAGTATAAATATCTATGCTCTGAGGATATCTCTTTCGGTTATTGTCTGATGAAGATATTGTTAATTTGTATGAACCGTTACACCGTAATTTAGTTTTCAATAAATAAGTGTATGTATTCTGGACAGAAGTGTTTATTATTCCATTAACAATTAATAACAGCGTAGAGACCAGAATTGAACTGAAGTTCCCTACATTACACATGATACGTAGTTCGCCATACTCCCCGAAAGACAGCAGAACTTCTAGCAGTTGCTGGTTTCTTTACATAAACAGGATCTACTTTTGCATTGTCCTGCTTACCATTTCTCATGATTTTTTAAAATCTGAAACCTGTCCAGCTTTCAGCTGAAAGTATTATGGCCTCTTATCCGCTGATTGCATTGTGGCGGACATAAGTCATTGACCAGGGAATCACGACTGCTTTGAAACAAATGCATAGTATTAGAATTAAATCTGTCATATCTGCAGTCTGGTGTGGAGAAGAAACAAATTTCTAAACCAAAGGTTTAAGAACAACTCAACTTATTAATATAAGCTATGCCGATGATTATTGGCACATATCATGATAAAAAAAAAATAAGAAACAAAATTTGAAACGAAGTAAAAAACATACAAATTTGCAAGCGGAGGCAAAGAAACATAACGTAACAACACTAAAAATGAATCACTCACCGCGTAGTGATCGTGGTTCAGTGATCAAGGCGCTCGACCAGTAATCTGGAAGATTTTAGATTGAATCCAGTCGGGCAAGTATTTCCTTTCTTAATTTAAAATTTCTGGTGGCGATGACACGTTTTATTATGTTTAGATATTTCAATACTCTGATGCTTCAATATTTGAACTATCAAATCTTCAGCAATAATAATAGTATATATAATAAACAAACAATAAAAAGTATCAATATCTCGTAGGAGATTAAAAGGTATAAGCCAAATTATCGCTCAGGTCATAACATTACAAGCAGGTACACATTATTTTATATGTAATAAAACATATCCCATAGTTTGGAGTTCCTAAAAGTAGCTCTAAGTAGCAGTATTACAACCCACTCCCCACAGAAATCCGTCCTGTATCCGCGCCTGCCCACGAGAAGAGGAATTTCCAAACAAAATAACATGAAAATAAACATTTTACATTCGAGACAGGACAAGGCTAAATCAATTTATCATCTCGCTTTGGACATGAGAATGGAGACAAAAAGCATCGTAAACATTTCTCGTCTAGACTTGATTCTCGAAATAGTGTAGGCACATTCTATAAGACGTAATTGCTCTGTAGATTGAATCTTATAGGCTATTTTGTTACTTTGTGTTTCAGAGCTCATTGAATTATGATCTGTGCAGGTATTTTTGTAGCAAGCTTTCATAATTACCTATGCATATCCTAAAAAATAGTTTTCTTATATGCCTTACTGTTGAGTGACAACCAGTTATTTCTGTTACAGTTATTTTCCTCAAAACATACAGTAAAATACTTTTTACATGAAACTTTAGTGGAACGCTATCGTTTAAAATTTGAGTAGTTGCAGAGGTGTGTCTTGAAGGTATGCAACTCCTTCAGCAAAATCTCTACTTTTACGTAAATTTTACCAAATTTTAGGGCAACTTTAAAACTTTTAATACCATTCTTCTTCTTCTTCTTCTTCTTCTTCTTCTTCTTCTTCTTCTTATTATTATTATTATTATTATTATTATTATTATTATTATTATTATTATTGAGTTGTGAATTTAATGGTTCACATTATGCTGGACATTGTGCTGGACAAACGCCGTGTGTGTAGGATTCCTCCGGGTTCCTCTTCCTCCCACTTTATCCCAATATTTCTTTCATTCTCATCATTGATATCTTCTGTAGTTTAGTCGGCATAAGCATTACTTAAAAACAAAATTTCTTAGGGCTCTTGTGAGTTGAGTAGCCCTACTTTCTACATGAAATTTGCCTGTAAACATTCCGTTTGACCTTTAGCTAGTTGTAGGGACGTATGCAGAGGATATATCCTGATCGTACTGACACTTCTCTCCCATCCCTCCAGTTCCACCAATAGTCTTCCTTCCCAATAGGGCGCTCAACAGTGATCGTCTTCTCGTGCGAACAGCAACCAAGATTGCTGTAGGCCACAAATACAAATAAAAATTGAAGCTATGCTTATCCTCAAAGCCAATGACACAAAGAATGATTATTTTATTATTATTATTAGTAGTAGTAGTAATAAAATGCGGGTTCTGCGCCACTCACCCTCTACCCACTTTCTCGGTCCCGCCTGAAGCAGACAACGAATTTCCCAGTGCCGCCTGACACACTATGCCGGAAGACACAGGGAGGATACGAGAAATCGAGCATCGTGAACCGTCAACCCACGCTCTTTTACGACCTCCATTTTAGGGGTGAATTCGTTCCCTTTTATGACCACTTTTTAGGGGGTGTATTCGTTCTCTTTTACGAGCACATTTTTAAGGGTGTACTCGTTCCCTTTTATGAGCACTTTTCCCAACCCCTACGAACACATAACAGAACATCAGACTACGTAACATAACGAACATACAGCAGAGCAGATTGAACTCGTTCTCTTTTACGACCTCCATTTTAAGGGTGAACTCGTTCCCTTTTATGAGCAATTTTTCAACCCTTATTTTAACATAGGAGATAACACATAAGATTACGAACACATAGAAGAGAAGATAACACATAACACTACGTAACACACAGCAGAGCAGATAACAGATAAGAATATGAAACATAGAAGGGGTGAACTCGTTCCCTTTATGAGCATATTTTCCAACCCTTACGAACACATAGCAGAACATCAGACTACGTAACATAACGAACATACAGCAGAGCAGGTTGAACTCGTTCTCTTTTACGACCACTTTTTATGGGGTGAACTCGTTCCAACCCCTATTTTAACATAGCAGAACAGATAAAACATAACACAGCTAATAAAAGAACATGGCTTATTTTTCAACCCCTATTTTAACATAGTATAGAATACATGGAGACTATAAACATACAGCAGAGCAGATAACAAACACAACCACCTCCATTTTAGGGGTGTATTCATTCCCTTTTATGAGCATATTTTTCAACCCCTATTTTAACATAGCAGAAATGACATAAGAATACGTAACATAGCAGATAACTCATTCCAACACTTATTTTAACATAACGAGCAAAGATTACAATCGAACACCCACGGTCTACAGATAATCATTTTAGAGGGTGTATTCATTCATTCTCTTTGATGACCATTTTTTCCACCCCTAATTGAAATTACATAGCAGAGCAGATAATACATAAGATTCGTTCCCTTTGATGAGCACTTTTTAGGGGGTGTACTCGTTCCCTTTTATGATTACTTTTTCAACCCCTATTTGAACATTTTAACATAGCAGAAATGACACAAGCATGTCCCCAAAACTACTGACCATCGTGAACAAAGGTCAAACTCAAAAACGAAACAACATATCGAGGTGCTGTTTCCACATTTAGTAATTGGTCATCAACTACTACAAGTTTCAAAAATAGTGTCCATCGAGGTCAAAGGTCAACATACTTAAAACTTAATAACACGAAAACTGAGCCACATATTGAAGTGCTGTTCCAAATCTAGTAACTGGTCATCAACTAGTACAAGTTCCAAAATAATGATCATCGAGGTCAAAGGTTAACATACTTAAAACCTAATAACACGAAAACTGAGCCACATATTGAGGTGCTGTTTCCACATTTAGTAATCGGCCACCAACTACTACAAGTTCCAAAATAATGATCATCGAGGTCAAAGGTCAAAATACTTAAAACCTAATAACTCGAAAATGGAGCCACATATTGAGATGCTGTTTCCACATATAGTAATTGGTCATCAACTACTACAAGTTCCAAAATAATGACCATCGAGGTCAAAGGTCAACATACTTAAAACCTAATAACTCGACAACTGAGACACATATTGAGGTGCTGTTTCCAAATCTAGTAACTGGCCATCAACTACTACAAGTTCCAAAATAATGATAATCGAGGTCAAAGGTCAAAATACCTAAAACCTAATAACTCGAAAACGGAGCCAAATATCGAAGTGGTGTTTCCACATTTAGTAATTGGTCATCAGGTACCACAAGTTCCAAAATAATGACCATCGAGGTCAAAGGTTAAAATACTTAAAACCTAATAACTCGAAAACGAAGCAACGTATTGAGGTGCTGTTTCCAAATCTAGTAATAGGTCATCAACTAGTACATGTTAAAAAAGTACTGATCATCGAGGTCAAAGGTCAAAATACCTAAAACCTAATAACTCGAAAATGGATCCACATATTGAGGTGCTGTTGCCACATTTAGTAATTGGTCATGAACCACTGCAAGTTCCAAAAATAATGAACGCCCATAGCTGCGTATTTTAAATCATTTTGTACTATTTAAATAAACAATCGGATAAATTTAACCGGCTGAGAAGTTCAATACTATTTTGTACTCTTGAGTGAGCTTTCCAATTTTGTAGCAAGAAGGACCATTTTTTAAACTAGCTCAGAATTTCATTTCATTTTGTAATACTCAAATTTGGATGGAGTGTTTAGTTTTGTACGAACCAGAAACATTTGATTGGATTATTTCCTTATGTACCAACTGAAAAAAGTGAAGGGCCATTATTCAAATAAACGAAGGAATACCAAGTGAAGAATGAATAAATATGTCTGCCTTACTTCGAGAAAGAAAGCAAAGATATTTCATTTTAACTAGCTGAGAATTTTAAATCATCTTGTATTATTTAAACAAACGAAAGGATAAATTTTATACCAACGAGAAATGCCATTTTATACCATTTTGTATTACTCCAATAAACGAAGGAATACCAGAAAAAAAGAAGTAAAGAATGAATAAAATTTAGGTGGATTATTTCCTTTTGTACCAGCTGGAAAAGAGAAGAAGAGCTACTTTAACAAACTGAGAATTTATGTAACTTTTGAACTACTGAAATGTTCTATTTTTGTATCAATCAGAAAAACCCGAAGAAGGATCATTTTAACAAGCTCATAATTTCGATGTTTTACTTTTTATACCAACGAGAAAAAAAATGAACTAGCTGAATATACGAAAGAATAAATTTAAGTGACCTATTTAATTTTGTACCAATGAGAAATGGCATTTTAACTGGCTCAGAAAAAGACGAAGAAGGACTACTCAAATAAACAATGGAGTATTTAGTTTTGCACCATTTTGGAGTATTCAAATAAACAAAGGAATTATAATTTGTGTCAACTCTAAAATTAATTAAACGAAGTAATGCATTTGAAACACCGAAGTTGAGTATTTTATACCATTTTGTATTATTTTAACAAACAAAGGAATAAGCAAAAAAAGGATCATTTTATATCATTTTAAACTAGTCTAATAAACGAAGGCATAAATATGAGTGAGCTATTTAATTTTGTAGCAACCAAAGGATTTTCACTACTTTAACAAACTGAGAATTTATGTAACTTTTGAACTACTGAAATGTTCTATTTTTGTATCAATAAGAAAAACCCGAAGAAGGATCATTTTAACAAGCTCATAATTTCGATGTTTTACTTTTTATACCAACGAGAAAAAAAATGAACTAGCTGAATATACGAAAGAATAAATTTAAGTGACCTATTTAATTTTGTACCAATGAGAATTGGCATTTTAAATGGCTCAGAAAAAGGCGAAGAAGGACTACTCAAATAAACAATGGAGTATTTAGTTTTGCACCATTTTGGAGTATTCAAATAAACAAAGGAATTATAATTTGTGTCAACTCTAAAATCAATTAAACGAAGTAATGCATTTGAAAAACCGAAGTTGAGTATTTTATACCATTTTGTATTATTTCAACAAACAAAGGAATAAGCAAAAAAAGGATAATTTTATATCATTTTAAACTAGTCTAATAAACGAAGGCATAAATATGAGTGAGCTATTTAATTTTGTAGCAACCAAAGGATTTTCACGAAAGAACAAAATTGTACTAATCAGAAAAAGCGAAGAAGACCCATTTTAACTAACTGAGAATTTCTGTACCTTTTTGTAAATTTGAGTGGCCTGTTTTTTGTACTAACCAGAAAAATCGAAGGAGGTCCAATTTAGCTAACTCAGAATTTTATACCATTTTGTACAACTCAAATAACGAAAGAAAAAAGTGAAAAAAAGACCAATTTAACTAGCTCAGAATTTATATGTTTTGTTTAGGTGTTCTACTTTTTGTACCAGCATCGAAATGCCATTTTAACCAGCTCAGTAGTATTCAAATAAACAAAAAACCGAAGAAGGATCATTTTAACTAGTTCAGAATTTCTGTACTTTTGTGCCATTCAAACAAATGAAAAAAAACCAAGCAGGAAAAGAAAAGAATTTGTACTGACCAGAAAAGGCGAAGAAGGATCATTTTATACCTTTATGTGCTATTTAAATAAACGAAGGAATAAATTTGAGTGATCTATTCAATTTTATACCAATCAGAAGAAAAGCAAAGAAGGGCCATTTTAACTAGTTGAGTATTTTTGTGCTACACAAATCAACAAATGAATAAATTTGAGTGACCTATTCAATTTGGTATCAACAAGAAATACCATTTGAAATAACTCAGCATTTTATATCTTTTTGTGCTATTTAAATAAACGAAGAAAGCGAAGGAGGTTCAATTCAGCTAATCAAATAAACGAAGGAATAAATTTTTGTGACCTATTCAGTTTTGAAAACAAGCAGGAAAAGGAAAGAATTAACATTTTGTACTAATCAAATAAACCAAGGAATACATTTAGATGGCCTATTTAGTTTTGTTCCAACCACGAGAAAAAAAAGCGAACTAACTCATAGAAACGAAAGAATAAATTTTGAGTGGCTTAAGCAAAGAAGGTCAATTTGTACCTTTTGTGCTATTAAAACTGAGTGACCTATTCAATTTTGTTTGCAATTAAAAAAAAACGGAGAAGGTCTATTTTATGTACATTTTGTACTACTCAAATAAACAAAGAAATACCACATCCTGCTACTCAAACAAACGACGGAATAAGCTCAGAATTTCTATACCTTTTTGTGTTATTCAAATAAACGAAGGAATAAATTTGTGTGACTTATACCAACCATGAAGGTCCATTATAACAAGCTCGGTATTTTTATACCATTTTGTATTACTCTATTTCATTTTTGTAAGAATCAGAAGAAAACAGCTCAGAATTTTATACCTTTGTGGTGTTACATTTTGTATATGTTTGTGTCATCCAGAGAACAATTTAAATTGACTCTCCCGTCACTAAGAAAGGCTCATAAAATATTTGAACGTGAGATTTGACAAACCAGAGTTGCGTAATAATTGTGTAGAACAGACTACATAGCAATTAGCGTAATATCATGCATGGCCATTTTTGATCACAGCAGAAGAAGAGATTATATCAAAGTAAGAGAAATTTTCAAAGTTCCATGTTGCAGCAGATATTTAAACAAGGTTACGAATGCTTTACCTAACAGGT
This sequence comes from Thermobia domestica, assembly GCF_964235325.1. Lineage (NCBI taxonomy): Eukaryota > Metazoa > Arthropoda > Insecta > Zygentoma > Lepismatidae > Thermobia > Thermobia domestica. The sequence continues at coordinate 241,502,759 of NC_137456.1, read as the reverse complement.
GTATTGCCTATTGCTCAACGATTCAATTATTTTTTTAAATTTTCTTTCCTCGTTTAAGTCAAAAAAGACAAATATATATTTTTGCATTTATGTATTTTATTATAATGGAATATAAGTTTATGGAGTATATTTGGAAATAATAGAACATACATCATGATGTTGTATTGTTTTGAAACATATTATTAAACACGGAGAATGCACAGAATGTTTTTATTGTAGATATATAAAATTATTTATTTGATTTGTTTTTGCTGAAGAGCAGAAAAATGACTAGCATGGAGATTGTTTATGTTTCACCTAGAGAAAAAGAAATTCAGCGTGAAAACGAGAAACCTATACTGTTAATCGAGCCGTCTGACCCCGATTTGCCAGATGAATTACGTGATAAAGTGAGAATCATATATCCAACACAAGAAATAGAAGAAGTGTATTATTTTAGACGCTATAATAGATATAATGATGAAATACTCCCGGAAAGTGATGATGACAGTGTTTCAAATATATCATGTTTTGAACTGGAAGCTAATGAGTGCGACTGTACTAGTGAAACTATTAGTGATACATGTGTTATACAATTATTTAATGAGTATACACCAAATTCAGTATTATTATGTGAAGCATGTTCTAAACATAATGAGAATGAAAAAGATCACAACTGTTTGCTGCGGCATGATTACGAATTATTGCAAAAGGTGTGGACGATCTTAATTGAACGTGAAATGAGAGAAAAAATTTATAAACTTTATATAAAGAAGCATTTTAAAAGTTGTAATATTAAGAACACTTATACTTTGGAGAAAAAAATTAATCTGGTATATGAATACATTACAGAGTGTGATTATTATATCAACAAAATAGTAGAAACGTTTTTAGAGAAAGATAAACAATTATTTAATTCTGTAAATGAACACTGAGCCCACTGTAGCATATACATTTGATTGTGAATGAATAGAAGAACTTGAACAGATAAATGGATCAATTTGTAGTATTGTAATATTAAGGATTTAATAGATTACAAACATTGGACTCCGGCAACTGAATTGTCAGGGAGAGTCAATTTAAATTGTTCTCTGGATGACACAAACGTATACAAAATGTAACACCACAAAGGTATAAAATTCTGAGCTGTTTTCTTCAGATTGTTACAAAAATGAAATAGAGTTTTACAAAATGGTATAAAAATACCGAGCTTGTTATAATGAACCTTCATGGTTGGTATAAGTCACACAAATTTATTCCTTCGTTTATTTGAATAACACAAAAAGGTATAGAATGACCCTTCTTTGATTTTCTTGTGATTGGTACAAAAATAAAATTTGAGTAGTACAAAATGTACATAAAATAGACCTCAGTTTTTTTTAATTGCAAACAAAATGTATTCATTCTTCAATGGGTCACTCAAATTTAATAGCACAAAAAGGCTAGTTACCATTGATCTTCTTTGCTTAAGCCACTCAAATTTATTCTTTCCTTTTTCTGCTTGCTATAAAAGTGAATAGGTCACACAAATGTATTCCTTTGTTTGTTTAAAAAGTACAACATGGCCAAGAAATTAGGTAGACCAAAAACACAAAAAGCTATAACATGCTGAGCTATTTAAAATGGTATTTCCTTGCTTTTTTAGAAATAGGACACCCCAATGAATGGCACGAAAAGTATAGAATGCTGATCCTTCTTCTCCTTTTCTGGTTAGTACAAAGTGTTAATTCTTTCCTTTTTTCTGCTTGACTAGTTAAAATGACCCTTCTTTGATTTTCTTCTGATTGGTACAAAATGGTATAAAGATCTGAGTTAGTTAAAACGGTTCTTCTTTACTTTTTTTTCTGGTTCATACAAAACTAAATACTCCATCCAAATTTGAGTAAAATGGTTCATGTTCGCTTCCTCAAATTTAGCCCTTCGTTTTGTTTAAATAATACAACATGCACTAGAAATTCTAAGTTAGATAAAAAATGGCATTTCTCCTTGGTACAAAATGGAATAGATCACTTAAATTTAACCCTTCGTTTATTTAAATAGTTAATATGGCATATCTTTGCTTTCTTTCTTGTTACAGAAATTCTGCGCTAGTTAAAAAGGTCTTTTTTCGCTTTTTCTTTCATTTATTTGAGTAGTACAAAATGGTTCTTCTTTGTTTGGTATAAAAAAGTAGAACACCCAAATTTGTTCTTTCGTTCATTGAGCTAGTATAAGGGTATATAAATTCTGAGTTAGCTAAATTGGACCTTCTTCGATTTTTCTGGTTAGTACAAAAAACAGGTCACTCAAATTTATTCCATCGTTTGTTTAAATAGTACAAAAAGGTACAGAAATTCTCAGTTAGTACAATTTTGTTCTTTCGTGAAAATCCTTTGGTTGCTACAAAATTAAATAGCTCACTCATATTTATGCCTTCGTTTATTAGACTAGTTTAAAATGATATAAAATGATCTTTTTTTTGCTTATTCCTTTGTTTGTTAAAATAATACAAAATGGTATAAAATACTCAACTTCTGTGTTTCAAATGCATTACTTCGTTTAATTAATTTTAGAGTTGACACAAATTATAAGTCCTTTGTTTATTTGAATACTCCAAAATGGTACAAAACTAAATACTCCATTGTTTAAAATAGTCCTCCTTCGCCTTTTGCTGAGCCATTTCTCATTGGTACAAAATTGAATAGGTCACTTAAATTTGTTCTTTCGTATATTTAAATATTCAGCTAGTTCATTTTTTTCTCGTTGGTATAAAAAGTAGAACATCGAAATTATGAACTTGTTAAAATGGCTCTTCTTCGTTTTTTTCTGATTGATACAAAAATAGAACATTCCAGTTGGTACAAAAGAAAATAGTCCACCTAAATTTTATTCATACTTCACTTCTTTTTTTCTAGTTGGTACAAAAACTAAATACTCTATTCCTTCGTTTATTTGAATAATGGCCCGTCACTTTTTCCAGTTGGTATCTAAGGAAATAATCCACCTAATCTTCACTTCTTTTTTCTGGTTGGTATTCCTTCGTTTATTGGAGTAGTACAAAATGGTATAAAAGTCTGAGTTAGTTAAAATGAACCTTCTTCGTTTTTTTTTATTTGAGTAGTACAAAATGGCATTTCTCGTTGGTACAAAATTGAATAGGTCATTCAAATTTATCTTTTCATTTGTTTAAATAGTTAAAATGGTATATATTTGCTTTTCTTCTGATTGGTACAAAAATAAAATAGACCACTGAAATTTGTTCCCTCTATTATTTGAATAGCACAAAAAGGTATAAAATGACCCTTCTTTGATTTTCTTGTGATTGGTACAAAAATAAAATTTCGTTTATTTGGGTAGTACAAAATTGTACAGAAATATTGAACTGTCTTCTTCATTTTTTTCTGGTTCATACAAAGATAAATACTCCATCCAAATTTGAGTAAAATGGTCCATGTTCGCTTTCTTCGTTTTGCTTAAATAATACAAGATGACATATAATTCTCAGCTAGTTAATATGGCATATCTTTGCTTTCTTTCTTGTTAATCCATTTGAATAGCCCAAAAAGGTACAGAAATTCTGCGCTAGTTAAAATTGTGTTCCTTTGATTTCTTTCTCATTAATACAAAAGTAAATAAACCACTCAAATTTATTCCTTCTTCACTTTTTTTTCTGCTTTGTACAAAATTGAATAGATCACACAAATTTACTAAATGTGGAAACAGCACCTCAATATGTGGATCCATTTTCGAGTTATTAGGTTTTAAGTATTTTGACCTTTGACCTCGATGATCAGTACTTTTTTAACATGTACTAGTTGATGACCTATTACTAGATTTGGAAACAGCACCTCAATATATGGCTCAGTTTTCGTGTTATTAGGTTTTAAGTATGTTGACCTTTGACCTCGATGGCGACTAATTTTGGAACTTGTAGTAGTTGATGACCAATTACTAGATTTGGAAACAGCACCTCAATATGTGGATCCATTTTCGAGTTATTAGGTTTTAAGTATGTTGACCTTTGACCTCGATGATCAGTACTTTTTTAACATGTACTAGTTGATGACCTATTACTAGATTTGGAAACACCATCTCAATATGTGGCTCAGTTTTCGTGTTATTAGGTTTTAAGTATTTTGACCTTTGACCTCGATGATCATTATTTTTGGAACTTGTAGTAGTTGATGACCAGTTACTAGATTTGGAAACAGCACTTCAATATGTCAATCCATTTAAGAGTTATTAGGTTTTAAGTATTTTGACCTTTGACCTCGATGGCCACTATTTTTGAAACTTGTAGTAGTTGTTGAACTATTACTATATGTGGAAACAGCATCTAAGAAATATGATATTCATAATCAGCATGTCCGAAAACCCTCATATACCGAGTTTTATCCAAATCGGTTAAAATTGTCATAGAAAGGGCGTATCCCACATAAACTGTAAGACCCAGATAAAAATAAGTATGATATTTGCAATCAGCATGTTCGAAAACCCCCATATACCGAGTTTCACCCAACTTGGTTAAAATTGTCATAGAAAGGGCGTATGCCACGTAAACTATAGGACCCAGGTAAAAATAAGTATGATATTCGTACTCAGCATGATCGAAAACCTCCATATGCCGAGTGTCATCCAAATCGGTTCAAAGAGCGTATCGAATCGCTATGTTACATAGGTATTCATTGTCTTAAAATAGGGGTTGAAAAAAAAATCTTATGTAATTTCTACTATGTTCAAATAGGGGTTGGAAAAGTAATCATAAAAGGGAATGAATACACCCCTAAAATGGAGGTGGTTGTGTTTGTTATCTGCTCTGCTGTATGTTCATAGTCTCCATGTATTCTATGCTATGTTAAAATAGGGGTTGGAAAATAAGCCATGTTCTTTTATTAGCTGTGCTATGTTCTGTTGTATGTTCATATTCTGCTATGTTCAAATAGGGGTTGGACAACGAGTTCACCCTTAAAATGGAGGTCGTAAAAGAGAACGAGTCTTATGTGTTATCTAATCTGCTGTATGTTCATATTCTCCATGTATTCTATGGTATGTTAAAATAAGGGTTGAAACGAGTTCACCCTTTTTATGTTACGTACTCTTATGTGTTATCTGCTCTTCTATGTGTTCGTAATCTTATGTAATTTCTGTTATCTTAAAATAGGGGTTGGAAAATATGCTCATAAAAGAGAACGAATACACCCCTTCTATGTTTCATATTATTATCTGTTATCTGTTCTGCTGTGTGTTACGTAGTGTTATGTGTTATCTTCTCTTCTATGTGTTCGTACCCCTTTGCTATGTTCATTGTCTGCTATGTTGAAAAAGTGCTCATAAAAGGGAACGAGTTCACCCCTTAAAATGGAGGTCATAAAAGGGAACGAGTCTTATGTGTTATCTGCTCTGCTGTGTGTTACGTAGTGTTATGTGTTATCTGTTCTTCTATGTGTTCGTAATCTTATGTGTTATCTCCTATGTTAAAATAGGGGTTGAAAAATATGCTCATAAAAGAGAACGAATACACCCCTTCTATGTTTCATATTATTATCTGTTATCTGTTCTGCTGTGTGTTACGTAGTGTTATGTGTTATCTCTTCTTCTATGTGTTCGTAGGGGTTTGGAAAATATGCTCATAAAAGGGAACGAGTACACCCTTAAAAATGTGCTCGTAAAAGAGAACGAGTACACCCCCTAAAAAGTGCTCATAAAAGGGAACAAATTCACCCCTAAAATGGAGGTCGTAAAAGAGCGTGGGTTGACGGTGTAAGGTGCTCGATTTCTCGTATCCTCCCTGTGTCTTCCGGCATAGTGTGTCAGGCGGCACTGGGAAATTCGTTGTCTGCTTCAGGCGGGACCGAGAAAGTGGGTACAGGGTCAGTGGCGCAGAACCCGCATTTTATTACTACTACTATTATTATTATTATTATTATTATTATTATTATTATTAATAATAATAATAATAATAATAATAATAAATTCACTAAATCTTTATTGGCGAATTCCCCCCCCCCACTATTTACATGTATTAGGCGCCTATGTTCAGCAGTTATTGCTCAATGGATCAGACACACTTTCAGTTTTATATAATAGACTAGCCTTTGAATAGCTGGAGGCTTTGACCCCAATACGCTGCTTTTGCTAGGCCTACGGCCTCGCTTGTCATAAGTATCCTCATTTGCTTCTTAACACTATGCTTAATCATTCGCAATTTATTTTTACACCAGCCTTTGATTTTTCATTCACAATACATCGACTTATTGTATGATGATGATATCGGATTCTCAAATTCGATTCTTTTTCTTATAACTTTGTAGTATTTTGATACCACCCTGGGATATCATACTACAGGCATAGTTTTCTTTCAATGCTGGATTTTGCGTGAGCGTGTCTCTTGTATGCTACCAAGTAGAACTTGAGTGCTATATCTGTTTGGTCAGGTTCCTATCATACTGCCAAAGTCAAGTTCGATGTGATTTTCATTTGGAAAGCACCAAGCATCCTAAAGTGTGAAGGGATTGCTTGGGTAGGTTCTATCTTACTACCAAGTGTAACTACAACGGAATTTGTGTTTGGGCAGACATTTATCATATTCCAAAATGATAGTCCGATGGGATTGTTCTTGGGTAGGTCCATAGCACAGTACCACTTACGAGAAGCATCTATCCTAGAACCTGTCGGGTATACATGATTTTTTACAAAAGCTGTTCCCTCAATTATTATGCTGAACCAGTACCACAACAGAATCCCTTGATCGGACACGGCGAAGTGCGGCGTACAGTTGGCCGTGAACGAATACATGATTGCTCTAGTTAACTCCAACAAAATCAATTGTTGACCCGACACTTGTTCTCTTATATAAATGTCAGGTGAGATTTTTATAGACCTAATATAACGCTCATTTAAAATCATGGGAACTTTTCTTCCTCTCATTAGATCCATTAAAATCTAAAAGTACTTATTTTTGGCAATTTTCCTTTAGGTTAGTTCCGACAAACAATAATTATGCCAAATTAAATCATTGTACACATCAGAAAGGGCCCAATAATTTGGGGTGTAGATGTCCCATACATAACATGGGACATCTACACCCCAAAATTATTCAATTACCCATAAAACCCCACTAAATTCGGAAGTTTTTATTTTGTTGATTTACTTAGGTAACGCCAACGAAAATGTACGAGCATACCGAATTTCAAGTCTTTTTCCAATTCTAAGTACCTAAAACATGAGATTATAGGCCAAAACGGACCATTTAAATAACATGGGAATTTTCTTCATCCTCCCTCTAAGTGCTGTAAATATTTAAAATATTGACTTCTGGCAATTTTCCTGCGGTTAGTCCCGAACAGCTACAATTATACCAAATTTCAATTTTCCCAGTCAACCTGTAATACTCATTATTTTATGTCAGTGAGTGAGTGAGTTCATACAGTTGTGTCTATAGTTAGGATTTGGCCATTTTCATTATTTGATTAAAATTTAAGATTTAGATTTCTGGGCTCTCGGCATCACCCTGGCATTTGCCTGGTGTGGATGATAAAACCCAGGAAAACCTCCCTCAGGGTGGCTGGCCTGAAAAAGCGGTTTATAATTTTTCGACCGAGTGGCCCCACCGGGAATCGTACCAAAGGCGAGAGCATTAGCGACTACGCTACGCGGAAACACTGTCATTATTTGAGACGTAACTTCAGACCAATATTTGCTTTAATTGTATATTTTATCTCATAATAATATGTGGATTATTTAGTCGGAAACAATTCTTCCGTAAATCCATCAATCGACAAAAAACATCAAATTATATCATCCCGTAAGTGTGGCTGGCAGCCATGTAGGATAATATTGGATGAAGAAAGTGTGAGAGAGGCGGGAACTTTTAATACGTTGTTACATTTGCCTTGGGGAGTCCGTATATGAAGTTTCAAAAATATAACAATTATATCCGGGTTTGGCCTAAAATTATGCCAGTTAGGCTGGATTAATTATAGGTATAAATGACATAAATATAGCTATAGACACTCTGTTCCAGCAAACTATCGTTATTATCAGCAATGATCGACAAGTATTTTACTGCCATAACAGTTCGTTTTAATCGATTTTTTCGGAAACAACGCATTACAATTTACTCTTAAGCATGTCATTCCGTGAAACTCTATATCATCTATCAACTGACTAGTTAAAGTTTAAAAGTTAATCATAACTTTAGATTACATCTTATCCACCGTTGACCTACTACTGTCATAATGAAGTGTTAAATAAGCTATATTTCAATACTAGTTTCATCCTAATAAATGTTGTAGTTCACGCACCATCATTGGTTTTAGGATTTAAAAAAAACAATTGTTTTCTAGATTTTCTAGGAAACTATGCATGAGTTTTTGCATTGACATAAATCATTTGTTCATCTCAATGAGATTTATCGATTGGTATATGTATATTTTTGCACATTTTTTCCCGTTATACGCTAATATTGCAGAATATATACAGATTGGACAATTTATCTTGATTATCCGCTATAACGGAGAAACCAAAAGAGAAAGAAAAGGGAAACTTTGCACGAAGCAACTATAAAGAGGGGGACATCTTCGCATCTATTAAAAAGAAACATCCAACAAACAGTGTTGCCAACCCATTATAAAGCTATATCTCTACAACGATTTGACAAAGTGTTGAACATGACGTATTTATGAAAAATATTTCAAACGATGGTTGTTTCCTTTCCTTTTTATAGCATTATAGCAATACCTTGTTTTAGTAGTTGTAATTACAATAAGTTTTCGCGATTACATGATTTAAGCAATGTTACCATCTTCAACAATGTGTATCATATCTCCAGAAGGGTTTGAGATATCGAAGTGCTATTAACGGCAAAATAATTTGTACATTCATTGCAAATCATACATGTGTTTCGATATTATACTTATGTAAGCATTTTTGTAAATAGAGGCCTTCAAAAAATTAAATTTTCAGGCACTTATAACTTCGTTCTTATTCATACGAAAAAAGTCATACCAGGAATATGATATGCAACCCTAAGGCAACTTCCATGTCCGTTATCTATGTCGTTCTGTTGTACGTGTAATAGAGGCTTCCAAACTTTGAATGCTTGAGAAATTATAACATCTCAACTTTGAACAATGAATAATAAATATGGCTTTTTAAGTTTTCGTTTGACATGCTGATTTGAAATATGTAATACTCTGACGTAGTTCCATTTGAAGAAATATAACTTTATATTGGATTGACAACACTGTTCTTCAGGTGTTTCTGGTTAATACATGCAAAGATGACCCCCATCTTATAGTTACTTCGTGCTTTCGCTTTTCTCTCTCTCTCAGTTTCTCCATTATAACGGATGAAGATAAATTGACCACCTATATCTATCTATCTATCTCTCTCTCTCTCTCTCTCTCTCTCTCTCTCTCTCTCTCTCTCTCTCTCTATATATATATATATATATATATATATATATATATATATATATATATATATATATTCTCTCCGTGTGAAGAACGGGCCTTTCAGTTAGTATTATATAAAAGAGTAAAATCGATTCACTCATGAACGCCCAAGCCGTGCAATTATACGTAAAAGGAACCTGAAATTTAAAAAGAAAACTGTTTTCTACGAAAGCATGGTATGAGAACAGATATTTGAAATATATATCCTAAGGGAAGGGTTACTGAGGTTCAATGTTTTTGTCATAAATGGAGTCTCGGAAATCTCTGAAGCTAGGAAGACGGAACTACGTACATAAATTCCTGAATGAAAACGACTTAATACGTATTTCAAAGTTTCCAAAAACCTCATTAAAGACAAAAGAGAGACGTCCGACTCTTTGTTCAGGAAATGAGTAATCCCCGAAAACTTAAAGAGTTGTGACCAAAAATGAAGGACAAAGTTTTCATCAGAATATTAAGAAACTGGTACAGAGATAGCAAGGTAAATAGGATCCTCACATAATCTGTGACTACTACAGGTTTTTGTTAGAGACAGTAACACACACTACATGTACATTTTAAAAATATTCGTCATTTTAATAATTTTTTCCCCTTTTTTATTTATACCGATAGAGGTAGAACATGAGTTCTGAGATAACTTACAGAATTCTAAAAAATATTTAAGAAAAAACTAGATTTATTGCACTAAAAAATAAAATTGTGAACTAGATTGTAATTTAGATTACTATTTCAATTTTCATTTTCTTAATTAAATCAAGTTTTAACATTGACAAAATAAGGAATTTATCGTAGTGTATTCAGATCAAAAATTAATTTTACGAAAGAAGCGTAAGTTTATTTTGTTCTCTGTTAGCTTAGCCGTGAAATGATTACATTGTCGAATCACATTTCATAGTTAAATAAATATAATTGCTACAATTTAAACTGCGTGTCTAAAAATGGGCAGTAGTCTTCCATTTAATCGCTTTTACCAGAATCGAAGTCGCTTTCTTCAAAAACCTTACGTGGTAGAATCTTTTCGTTTTCAAACTGGCTAATTAGTTAAAATCATCTGTTTTCGTTCATGTGGAAAATGAAAAATTTTAAATTATTGAGTACCTTAATGAAAAAAAATAAACTTCCCTGGTATCATTACAATTGGCATGAATTCTTTATTTATTACAGAAAATTATCGCATTTAAATTACTTGTGATTTAAGTTTGACTTAAATCAATTACAATTTCAAATGTCTTTTACATTATAGATTGTACGTTAACTCCCTATTTGCTTCGCAAATGTAGAAAATTGATAAAAATAATTTATTAAAGAGCTGATAACGAAATAAAGTTTACTTATTTGGTGCAAAATATCAACCACTTCCTATGAAATGACAGGAACAAAGGATTTGCACTGTATTTCATTTCTGTACAGGTAAATAGTAATTCAGACGCCATAGATTAAAGTACTAATAATTCGATTAAAAGAACATTTCGTGTAAAAAGACTGAAGAATGTTTCAACTTAAAGTTACAACACACACCCAAATTATACTGTTTAGACCTTTTAAACGATTAACCACATTCTACTATAGCAGAGATCATGGAAGTAACATTATTATTCTTTCCAATTTAGCTTCCAAATACGAAATTATATCAATCGTACTTGATTCATGCAGAACCAACTAAGTACTCTCACTTGGTTCGAAAAAGAAGAATTATGATCAATTGTGGCTTTCCATTACAATCTGTTCAGCATTCTATTCCTTCTGTATCGTGTAAAGATGATGCTTTCGATCCTTATTTTCTTTTAAATTTTAAATTTAAAATAACTACTACTAATGTACTTTAACCATAAAATTGATAACATTAAGAAATAATGATTTTATAGTAATGCCAAATAAGAAAAACAAAATAAGTGTTAAGACATTTATTTAAAACAAAATTTAAAGATACTTGAAAGAGACAACAACACTTCCATGAAACATCACCCCTTCACAATAGATCATAATGAGAATTGTAAAATACTCAAATTCTTCTCCTGGAATACCTGCAGCAGTGCCGGATTTACGTATAAGCTAAACAAGCTATAGCTTGGCCCCACTTTCTTGCCACCCAAATTTAAAAAAAAACATTTGGTTGTAATGTCATTTCCAAATAATAAGCAAATATGTTAATAAAGCAAATGTGTTAATAATAATAAAGCAAATATGTTAAACTGCACATACAACAACGGTGATCTGCAGTGGTATGTATTAGTCTCTTATGAAGCAAGTCCCTGTTACCCAACCTGCTTACAATTGGACCTCTGTTGTCCAGTTCCACTTATGATAGGACCCTCGTTTCCCAGCCCTGCTGGAAATAGGACCCCTGTTTCCCAGTGCCGCTTGTAATGGGGATTCCGTTTTTCAGCCATTACACTTACCTACTTTCATAACACTTCACAGTATAGGTGATACGATATCTTGTATATGGATAGAACTCTAATGCTACCCTTTCGCGTACTCTTTGGAATTCGACAAGAAATTGAGTTTGGTAACAGTGGAAAATTAGATGCATAAGAAGGAACTTTAAATGACAAGCTGGAGAAATAATAGTACAATTAAAATGAATTGCAGCCCTAAGTGACAATACTTTTTGTATCACGAAATTATAGATATTTCGCTGTACGTAAGTACGAGGAGTAGTGTGCAGAAATATTTTCATACCATTCAGAATTCCTAGCCTTGACACTGATTTTCATAGTGATCTAATGAGTACCAATAATGGATCACTAAAGGAAGGAATAGGAACACTAATTGACCCATTCGTTAAGCATATGAGTTATTTGTTTGTATACATAATTATGTTAACAGTATTCACAGTATTACATTAATAGTATGTTATGTATTGTTACGTTCAGAACTGTCCAAGTGAATTAAGTTCTGTATAAGTTAGTATGCAGAAGTCTCAATGCATTAGGCTATCGGCATTAGTTACTACTTAGCAAGGCAAGGTACCAACATCTTTCACGTCGCAGTAAAACAAAAGCTACGAAAATTTATAGGTCTTATAATAATTTTATTGCAACAGTTACGTTTTTAGACGATGTTTTGATGATTTCCTGCCAGAGGCGGATTTAGCCCATTGCCGAAGTGGCCTAACCCCCAGTTTTTTAAGTGCCAAAAATAATTGAAGCTCTTACCTAGATATTTTTGAAAGTTTATAATAAACTTGCAATATACCTATCATAGTCTAGGTTCTGGTTGTCCCTCTCCCCAATTTTTTACGTTCTAGATTCGCTTTTGTTTACAGAGAATTTCATTCGTATCACACCTTGTGTAATCTTCGAGGGTTGCATTGTATTTGAATTACCGTGGCAAACTGATCTAAAAAAATCACATATGATTGGTTGAGAATGGTGTTGAGCTTCAGTCAGTACCTACTTACCAACCCCGGCTGTATTTAGAGGACTATCTCGGGAGAGTAATACTTCCGGAAGTAGGAACTAAATACACATTTCTGATTGGTTGGCGTTATCCGATTCTTGCTGCTATCGGCCCTCGTGGTCAAGCATTGCCCTCCACGCTGGTCTAGTGGCTAGCACGTGCGCCTTCGATGAGCTATAACAGTATCGGGTTCGAACCTTAAACGTCCCTGTAAGGGAAAGCCATATATTACAGTCCTGGGTTCGATCCAGGTACGTCTCACTCCCTATCGGGATAAACCCTTTTATTACTGTATGTGGTTCGTGTCCTACGGTCCCAAAGTGGGCTTGCGCTTTTACAATGGTCTGGGTTCGATTCTCCACCGTTCGAATGTCTTCTTTAGCATTTGCTAGCGGGTTGGATCGACCATTAAAACTGACCATATAGCCGTTGGACAACAGGTTCAGAGTTCGGTCAGAACGTTTCGGGAAACCGGCACAAAGTTAACTCCAATTGTATTCTTTAGCGCTAATGCAATTTATTAATGTATGAATTACTAAGTTGCATAGGCGCTATTCACTCGTGCTGTAAAGAAAAATGAATTAGGTTATTTCTTAAAATTAACATATAAGAATTTAGACCATGATTGTCATTTTGAAAGAATACTCAAATTTCGAATTTAGGTTTAATTAACACTTGAACTTCACTAACAAATATTACATTAGCAATAGCACTTCACTTTAGATAACCAATAATTTAAGCCCATTTAATACGAAAGGCGCGAATGTCGCGGTTGACACGAATTATTCGTTATATTTCGTCACATGGTTGATTTTTGTTATTCACTAGCACTGTTTACTCACTGTGACACCTGAAGAAAAATTGTTATTGGCGGCTCCTGAGGGTCTGTCCAGAAGGTTGCGGGTTGGCTTCCTCTCATCTTCTATTTGATGAACAAGTGGTCTTTGCTGCTTGCTTACTCCATGTCGCTGCAATGACTTTTATATTTACTTGTAAACGAATATTTTAAAATTGTTGATTGTCTTCATTATCACGGCATTGGTTCTAAAGTTATTATGTTTCGCACTAACAAAAATTAAACGTTATTTCAAATTGTTTTTTCATTTCAGTTGCGCACCAAATTCTCGTGGTAACTTCTATGAATGTGGTAGTCAGACTAAAGCACCTTTTCTCTCCGTCTCTTCGTGTTGCTAAACAAAACATCGGTTCGCTACGAAGTTCGGTGATGTCAGAAGCTAAAACTAGCTATGACAGCCCATAGACAGGAATGTTTTGAGACGACGATTGTTCTTTGTGCTGAATTTTAGCTCCTTATTTGGGAAGGAGAGAGGAACTCTGCGATCTCTGTCGCAGACGAGACGCACATACATATATGCACATTCGTTGGTTGGCTGAGAGAAAAATTCTTGAGAGTGCTTTTATGCGAGGTTCATTTAAAAGTTAAAAATTTTCTTCATTAATAATCAATCAACTAGACCGTACAGTTACATTGGCGCTCGACAGGACGATTGTTTTGAGGAAGAGGGAAAAACAAACAGAACCCTGCAACACTGATTACTTCACCATTGTCACCAAATTTCTTCCACTGGTCTTCAAAGGGTTAACATCATTTAACTCTTCTCGTGACGATATAACGAAAAATATTCAAAGTCCATTCGGAAATACGATAACGAACACGTGGGTCATACGAAACGAATTTCGGGTTACGGTTGGGCCATAATTTAAATAAAGTTTATCAATGTCTATTTTATTTTAATGCTCATCGTTTTAAAATACTTAAGTACCACAATTTCAAACATATCAAAATATCAACAAAGTTATTTTACTTTCTTTCAAAATATCACATTAAATAATTGAACAACTAATTACCGGCATTGTTTACGATTGAACACAAAAATATTACAAGTATATTAAGTAATAATTGTAACCTAAAATATATACTAATGTAGTGCCTTTTACTTTTAAATGTAACATGAATTAATTTTCTTACTGTTATGGAAAAACATTTATTTTCAATATTTACTTTCATTGAAACAACTTTTAACATTCTTGAAAACTAACACAATAACTGTATATTTGTTTTCGTTTATTGATATTATTATTAGTAGTATTATTTCAATTATCATTACTACTATGAAACAAATATATAGCACACAAATTAAATTCAAGTATGAACACACGTAAATATTTTCAGAATATTGGTTACGATATGAAAATTATTATTTAAATCTACAATAACACTTATTAATCATAATATTTTACATTTATTACATTCTGGTTAAAAATTAACCAAGAATGGACTGAGCAGTGGATGGTTTGTCAAACCATTACACTTTTCAAAGTGTCTGCCCTCCGAAATTTTGAAGATACCTACCCACATTAAAATGTCATTTATTTCCATCCCCGAAGCAAAGTGAAAAGACAGGATATTTAGGTAAAATTCAAAAATAATATAGAGAGGACTAATAAGAAAATTGCCTACTCCGGGCATTACATAATATGAATAACCCATAATATTGGAGGGACCTTTGCTTCATGTTTTCAAGTTAAGACTTGAAACGTTTTCGTATTCAACGAAAAGATTAATGCAAAGTGAATGCAACAATAGTTGCTAATAATTATCACATACACAACTTACTTGATACTCATTTATAATAGGATGTCTCATTGTATATTCTTTTCAACTGAAAAACGCGCCATGAAGGTGGGTACAGGTAACTACCATAACTTACCACACCAAACTTCAAGTATCCTCAGCTGATTACTAATCCCAGAGGCATACTGATTGGTTAAAACAAATAACTTGACATAACACATCGTAAGTATAGGTTACTATTAATTGACGCTTGGTTGTTATTTAAAAATTGAGAGATTTAACTCAGTAATTTAAAATATGATCATTTAGGTTTATTACCGAATGGTTTCTCACCAAAATATCTAAATTTGTGATTCAAAATATTTTTAATTTTGTAAAATTGCAACACTGTAATGGAATATTTTGTATACATTTTCCACATCTTGACAATTTAAATTTATTTCATATCACTATATTTGAAAATTTTCAATGCGCAAATTCACTCTTGCACTTCGAAAAGAAAAACTATATTTTCTATCATTTGAAAAACTAAGATTTTGTTGTGAATGCGTTAACGAAAAATATGCGATTACAAGTAATTTCGTACCACGTATATTTCAAATATCAAGATTTTAAAAATGGTATCTCTAATCCAACCTTTTCTTCCTCTCTTTTTTTTATATTTCAAAACCATTGCAAGTGTCGGTTTCATACAGTACAAGCAGTCCAGCTTAACGAAGTTTATATTTATCCTACACCTACCCTAGGTTTTTTCAACACAAAAACAATTTTCAAAGGTTTCATTTGCCAATAAACAAATAATGTGAATGGTTTTTCAACATGTATGACTGCTGCATAGCACAAGAAATTGACTAACTTATCACTGCTTGAGTTGCAATTACTTTTCTTTTGTAATAATCTTCGATGTGCACCAATTTTACGGTATTCAGAGTGAACACTAAATTGCATTTTTTGTTTCACTAGGTTTTTCCATTTACCTGTATGTTTGATCTTTGTTATGACGTCACGATCAGCTGATAGCACATCACTGACAGCAGTTAGTGACTGATATTTAATTTTACTATCACATTCATTCTCAAATCGATTAGACGTGAAAGATTTATTCACCCGATTACCACATTCTTCCTGAAAAGGTTCGTGATTTTTGTTACTTACAGGTGATGCGTGGTCAGTACCTGACCTCTTTACTAAATCATTACTTTCTAAGTTATCAGCAAGATCTGGTTTAAAATTTTGATCACCGTGGTGCGACAACACAACTTGACATTTACAACTACTTGTCTGAGCAATGGTGCGACTGTAATATTTATTTCTCAAAAAACACTTACGAATACGCTTGGAAAATTTTGAAAAACAATACAGCATACTTTTAATTCTTTTTAGTTTCCGTCTGACTTTACGTACTTTCTTTTTATATTGCCGGTGCTTTTTGCCACAACACACTTGCAAATTATATTTCCGTACCATTTGACAAACAACATTTCGTAACCTACTGAAATTATCTTGACAGGTTTTTAATTTATATCCCCACGTTACTAAGTTATGGTCATTACCATTAGGCCTACCTGGCGTAAAGCCGTTTGTACTATCTTCTAAATACACAATTTGAGTGCAAGTGACTATGCAAAAGGTGACATAATTTATTTCATCTATCTGTATCCTTTTGACTTTCAACTCACAGCTTAAAGAACTACTCTTCACTTTACAAATCTTTACAACCCTAACAGACGCAAAAAATAAACAAGTTTTGTGAAACGGAACGCATTCTAATTTACTGGTTAGCAAGGTGCCATACAGGCAATTTTCCTTTAATAGACATACACTACAAGACTGCGTGAACGGGCCGCTTTCGCCTTCATTCTCAACGCAATTTATTACCACTTTAGTAAACCTTCCTGCAGTGACGCACGCATTGCATCCCTGAATGCCTTTTGTTCCTTTACAAAACAAACAAACAACATCTGGAACAGCTGACCGCTGATTCACACACAGAGCTACGCTGGACGTGACCAACTTGATGGTTGGTGGAAGTTGCAAAGAAGCAGCTGGGTTGAACTTGTTATTCTTTTTTCTTTCTGTAATGCTATTCGACAGAGACAAAACAAACTCTTTGGCTTGGCCTAGTTCAACGTTAACGTGACTAACAACAGGAATGATTTCTTTTTCTACTTTTAATTCACACTCAGATGTTTCTTCAACCTGTTCAAATTCATTGTCGAGAAATTCAACAGTGGCTTGATTTACAACGATAGGTGGTGACTGAGACCTAACACATGGCAAAATAGTATAACTTTCAACACATTCATTTTTCACTGTTCGTGCGTATGCTCTCTGAGCTACGGGGGCAATGTCCCACAAAATACCTTCAAACTCACGTTTAACAAATTCTAATTTACTTTCAGCAAATTTTATTTTTAATGGTACTGTTTTTCCTTGACGATTTTCGTAATTTTGAATATTTTCTAACTCATTAACTTTTACAAAAGAGTGCGCAAAAGTTACAGTTTCAAGAGGATCAGCAAACCTAACCCGTTTCGGTGGTACAACTTTACAATTTATTTCCTGATTATCACTGAAATCCTTGTTACAACTAACATTGTGATGCTTTGAATATCTTTTGTATATTCTTTCAGCTAACCTTTCTTTTGCAGTACGTACAATGTCTGAATTTTCATAGTGAACTTTCAATTTATGTTTAATGTCTGACAAGGAAATAAATTCTGATTCAAGAACACAATCATCTTTGACCTTTCGATAAAAATCAGATTTACGTAATTCACACATTTTAGCAACAACTTTATCTTCAATTTCGACCCTATATTCTATGTTCCTTTTCAAAAGAGATTTTGCAATTTCCTGTTTATCTCTTTTACGAATTTTACAAACTTCCTGTTCTACTTTTAAGGCATTTTCGACTTCTAACAATGTAAAAGGTTCTTTTCTATATCAAAACTGATTTTCTACTATTAAGTACTCTGTTTCTTTTCATATTTTTCGCATTTCATGCAAGACAGGAATTATTTCTCTATTTACAGACATGATGATTAATTTACTAATGCCAGAACAACAAAATTAAATAGCACTAATGAGGCACTACAATTTACCTTAATCGAGAAAATACAATTAACGTCGCTTTTATGCGGTTTTACCGAACGTTCCTGTGCTATCGCGCGCCATTTATAACAGTATCGGGTTCGAACCTTAAACGTCCCTGTAAGGGAAAGCCATATATTACAGTCCTGGGATCGATCCAGGTACGTCTCACTCCCTATCGGGATAAACCCTTTTATTACTGTATGTGGTTCGTGTCCTACGGTCCCAAAGTTTGCTTGCGCTTTTACCATGGTCTGGGTTCGATTCTCCACCGTTCGGATGTCTTCTTTAGCATTTGCTAGCGGGTTGGATCGACCATTAAAACTGACCATATAGCCGTTGGACAACAGGTTCAGAGTTCGGTCAGAACGTTTCGGGAAACTGGCACAAAGTTAACTCCAATTGTATTCTTTAGCGCTAATGCAATTTATTAATGTATGAATTACTAAGTTGCATAGGCGCTATTCACTCGTGCTGTAAAGAAAAATGAATTAGGTTATTTCTTAATATTAACATATAAGAATTTAGACCATGATTGTCATTTTGAAAGAATACTCAAATTTCGAATTTAGGTTTAATTAACACTTGAACTTCACTAACAAATATTACATTAGCAATAGCACTTCACTTTAGATAACCAATAATTTAGGCCCATTTAATACGAAAGGAGTGGATGTCGCGGTTGACACGAATTATTCGTTATATTTGTCACATGGTTGATTTTTGTTATTCACTAGCACTGTTTACTCACTGTGACACCTGAAGAAAAATTGTTATTGGCGGCTCCTGAGGGTCTGTCCAGAAGGTTGCGGGTTGGTTTCCTCTCATCTTCTTTTTGATGAACAAGTGGTCTTTGCTTCTTGCTTACTCCATGTCGCTGCAATGACTTTTATATTTACTTGTAAACGAATATTTTAAAATTGTTGATTGTCTTCATTATCACGGCATTGGTTCTAAAGTTATTATGTTTCGCACTAACAAAAATTAAACGTTATTTCAAATGTTTTTTTCATTTTAGTTGCGCACCAAATTCTCGTGGTAACTTCTATGAATGTGGTAGTCAGACTAAAGCACCTTTTCTCTCCGTCTCGTCGTGTTGCTAGGCAAAACATCGGTTCGCTTCGCAGTTTGGTGATGTCAGAAGCTAAAAATAGCTATGACAGCCCATAGGCAGGAATGTTTTGAGACGACGATTGTTCTTTGTGCCGAATTTTAGCTCCTTATTTGGGAAGGAGAGAGGAACTCTGCGATCTCTGTCGCAGACGAGACGCACATACATATATGCACATTCGTTGGTTGGCTGAGAGAAAAATTCTTGAGAGTGCTTTTATGCGAGGTTCATTTAAAAGTTAAAAAATGTCTTCATTAATAATCGATCAACTAGACCGTACAGTTACAGAGCGGGGTTCCGGGTTCG
Source organism: Thermobia domestica (assembly GCF_964235325.1). Lineage (NCBI taxonomy): Eukaryota > Metazoa > Arthropoda > Insecta > Zygentoma > Lepismatidae > Thermobia > Thermobia domestica. The sequence continues at coordinate 241,482,838 of NC_137456.1, read as the reverse complement.
ATTCCCGGTGGTAGAGCCTTTGGAATTTTAAATGTCCTCGGTTTTTCTGTGTTTGTGTCTCTGTCGTTCTAGGTTACTGGTAAAGCGAGTTAAACAAGTGAAAACCGAGTAAATGTGAGTAGAAACTACCTTATTAATGAGTAGATAAGCAACTTAATGAGGCAAGTTCGGTGAAACAGTTAATTTTTAAATAAAAAAATTTTAAAAATCTTGCTAGCGCTAGGGCTAATAACCGTAATCGGTTTTGGCGTGGGTTCAAACTCGGCCCAAAGAAAACTTTTAATTTTTAAGAAATTTACAGAACACTTTTTTCATTAAGATAAGATGAAAATAATACTAAAAAAGTGATTTACTTACTTTTGTGCAGATGAGTAGTAATAGTAGTAGTAGTAGGAACGTGTTAGAAGCCCCGTTGGGTTAATTTTGTTCCAATTTAACCCCATGATATATGTTTTGTGACCTACTTAAAACAGCTGGCTAGGGTAACGCGTAAAATAGTTGGCTAGGGTAGTGCGCGCTAAAACGTACTTCCTGGAGCGGGTCATGTATTTAACTACATTGGATCTTTGGGAATGTTTCAAACTTTACCAAACTCAATAGAAACAACTTGAAATTAGAAATGATGCGGCCTCCACATATAGAAGCATGGAGTGGTGGGTTGAGCATGGTTGGCGCAAAAGTAAAGGGGCTTCAATGGGATAAAATTAAACTACCGCTAATTATACTGCTTTTCTATAATGTCTTCAGAATAATAAGTTAAGTTAACGAAATATATATTTTATGCAGGGTCGGATTCAGAAAGGGGATTAGGGGGCTGTAGCCCCAGGCTTGCAGGTGGACAGAGGCGTCTGCTCTGATCAAAATCTCAATTGTCTATCTAAGAAAAATGATAAGGATACAATCGTCATCATAAAACAAAATATGACCAAAAATATGAAACATTTTCCCTTAACTTTCCTACGGTACTTTCAAAGAAATGTATTAGACGAAGTAAGGCGAGGCACATATCTTTTCTAGCCCCAGGGTTCCAGATGGGTTAATCCGTTCCTGATTTTAGTGTAAACGCACTTAGATATATATGTATTAAGTTTATAAATGATCATATAGCATATACAGTGGAGTATCGTTAATTCGAACTTGGATAATTCGAAATATTGGATAATTCGAACAGAAGTCCAATTCCCTTGAAAACTATTGAAAACAATAGTAAAAAATCGTGGATAAATCGAACTTTTGAACGTATGTTTCGGATAATTCGAAGTAAATACGGTTGAAAATTTTTTAATGTTGGACAGATGTAAACAGAGAAATACAGTTTTAACGTTTTTTCAGTTATCCAGATGCAACCATAGGGAAGAGTAATACAAAAGATAAATAGAAAATCTATGTAATGATAAAGATGAAGGTGAGTTGGGGAAGAAGTAAAGATAGAGAACGTGTAACAATCTCATCTTGTTTCAGAATTGGTTGAAAATTTAAGATGACTTATTGATAAAGTCAACCAAATCGTATTAATATCGTATTCCACGCAATACATGAAATTATTGACCGTACAAAAATCATCATTACATTTTATTGACCGATCAAATTTAAGCAAATAAGGTTTACGACTTCTTAAAAGTGAGAACAAAATATTCAAATTGTTATAGTGTTTAATTGTTTGGGCTATTCAATGTATGTTGTAGTGTTGTACGTAAATATATTTTCCATTGTACACGTAGTTTGAATTATGTGGAGTCAATGTCGTTTGTTGGTTTGCGGTATTTGATAACGCAAATAATAAGCTGCTTTACAGGTAAAGTCTACACCATATGAATATGTTTTTGATGCACAGTACTTTGGTTTGTTTGTTGTTATATATGTGAAAATGAATGTAGTTGGATAATTCGAATTTTGGATAATTCGAAGTTTTTTCGTGTCCCCTTGCACTTCGAATTAAAAAGAGTCCACTGTATTAAAAAAAAGCAGCGACATTTTGTCGCTGAAAAAGAAAGCTAGAAACATAAAGTGCCCCATTAGCTTCAATAGCTTACTGCCTCATCAAACCTAAATCCGGCGCTGACCTCACGTTACCTGTACCCACCTTCATGGCGCGTTTTTCAGTTGAAAAGAATATACAATGAGACATCCTATTATAAATGAGTATCAAGTAAGTTGTGTATGTGATAATTATTAGCAACTATTGTTGCATTCACTTTGCATTAATCTTTTCGTTGAATACGAAAACGTTTCAAGTCTTAACTTGAAAACATGAAGCAAAGGTCCCTCCAATATTATGGGTTATTCATATTATGTAATGCCCGGAGTAGGCAATTTTCTTATTAGTCCTCTCTATATTATTTTTGAATTTTACCTAAATATCCTGTCTTTTCACTTTGCTTCGGGGATGGAAATAAATGACATTTTAATGTGGGTAGGTATCTTCAAAATTTCGGAGGGCAGACACTTTGAAAAGTGTAATGGTTTGACAAACCATCCACTGCTCAGTCCATTCTTGGTTAATTTTTAACCAGAATGTAATAAATGTAAAATATTATGATTAATAAGTGTTATTGTAGATTTAAATAATAATTTTCATATCGTAACCAATATTCTGAAAATATTTACGTGTGTTCATACTTGAATTTAATTTGTGTGCTATATATTTGTTTCATAGTAGTAATGATAATTGAAATAATACTACTAATAATAATATCAATAAACGAAAACAAATATACAGTTATTGTGTTAGTTTTCAAGAATGTTAAAAGTTGTTTCAATGAAAGTAAATATTGAAAATAAATGTTTTTCCATAACAGTAAGAAAATTAATTCATGTTACATTTAAAAGTAAAAGGCACTACATTAGTATATATTTTAGGTTACAATTATTACTTAATATACTTGTAATATTTTTGTGTTCAATCGTAAACAATGCCGGTAATTAGTTGTTCAATTATTTAATGTGATATTTTGAAAGAAAGTAAAATAACTTTGTTGATATTTTGATATGTTTGAAATTGTGGTACTTAAGTATTTTAAAACGATGAGCATTAAAATAAAATAGACATTGATAAACTTTATTTAAATTATGGCCCAACCGTAACCCGAAATTCGTTTCGTATGACCCACGTGTTCGTTATCGTATTTCCGAATGGACTTTGAATATTTTTCGTTATATCGTCACGAGAAGAGTTAAATGATGTTAACCCTTTGAAGACCAGTGGAAGAAATTTGGTGACAATGGTGAAGTAATCAGTGTTGCAGGGTTCTGTTTGTTTTTCCCTCTTCCTCAAAACAATCGTCCTGTCGAGCGCCAATGTAACTGTACGGTCTAGTTGATTGATTATTAATGAAGAAAATTTTTAACTTTTAAATGAACCTCGCATAAAAGCACTCTCAAGAATTTTTCTCTCAGCCAACCAACGAATGTGCATATATGTATGTGCGTCTCGTCTGCGACAGAGATCGCAGAGTTCCTCTCTCCTTCCCAAATAAGGAGCTAAAATTCAGCACAAAGAACAATCGTCGTCTCAAAACATTCCTGTCTATGGGCTGTCATAGCTAGTTTTAGCTTCTGACATCACCGAACTTCGTAGCGAACCGATGTTTTGTTTAGCAACACGAAGAGACGGAGAGAAAAGGTGCTTTAGTCTGACTACCACATTCATAGAAGTTACCACGAGAATTTGGTGCGCAACTGAAATGAAAAAACAATTTGAAATAACGTTTAATTTTTGTTAGTGCGAAACATAATAACTTTAGAACCAATGCCGTGATAATGAAGACAATCAACAATTTTAAAATATTCGTTTACAAGTAAATATAAAAGTCATTGCAGCGACATGGAGTAAGCAAGCAGCAAAGACCACTTGTTCATCAAATAGAAGATGAGAGGAAGCCAACCCGCAACCTTCTGGACAGACCCTCAGGAGCCGCCAATAACAATTTTTCTTCAGGTGTCACAGTGAGTAAACAGTGCTAGTGAATAACAAAAATCAACCATGTGACGAAATATAACGAATAATTCGTGTCAACCGCGACATTCGCGCCTTTCGTATTAAATGGGCTTAAATTATTGGTTATCTAAAGTGAAGTGCTATTGCTAATGTAATATTTGTTAGTGAAGTTCAAGTGTTAATTAAACCTAAATTCGAAATTTGAGTATTCTTTCAAAATGACAATCATGGTCTAAATTCTTATATGTTAATTTTAAGAAATAACCTAATTCATTTTTCTTTACAGCACGAGTGAATAGCGCCTATGCAACTTAGTAATTCATACATTACTAAATTGCATTAGCGCTAAAGAATACAATTGGAGTTAACTTTGTGCCGGTTTCCCGAAACGTTCTGACCGAACTCTGAACCTGTTGTCCAACGGCTATATGGTCAGTTTTAATGGTCGATCCAACCCGCTAGCAAATGCTAAAGAAGACATTCGAACGGTGGAGAATCGAACCCAGACCATTGTAAAAGCGCAAGCCCACTTTGGGACCGCAGGACACGAACCACATACAGTAATAAAAGGGTTTATCCCGATAGGGAGTGAGACGTACCTGGATCGAACCCAGGACTGTAATATATGGCTTTCCCTTACAGGGACGTTTAAGGTTCGAACCCGATACTGTTATAGCTCATCGAAGGCGCACGTGCTAGCCACTAGACCAGCGTGGAGGGCAATGCTTGACCACGAGGGCCGATAGCAGCAAGAATCGGATAACGCCAACCAATCAGAAATGTGTATTTAGTTCCTACTTCCGGAAGTATTACTCTCCCGAGATAGTCCTCTAAATACAGCCGGGGTTGGTAAGTAGGTACTGACTGAAGCTCAACACCATTCTCAACCAATCATATGTGATTTTTTTAGATCAGTTTGCCACGGTAATTCAAATACAATGCAACCCTCGAAGATTACACAAGGTGTGATACGAATGAAATTCTCTGTAAACAAAAGCGAATCTAGAACGTAAAAAATTGGGGAGAGGGGCAACCAGAACCTAGACTATGATAGGTATATTGCAAGTTTATTATAAACTTTCAAAAATATCTAGGTAAGAGCTTCAACTATTTTTGGCACTTAAAAAACTGGGGGTTAGGCCACTTCGGCAATGGGCTAAATCCGCCTCTGGCAGGAAATCATCAAAACATCGTCTAAAAACGTAACTGTTGCAATAAAATTATTATAAGACCTATAAATTTTCGTAGCTTTTGTTTTACTGCGACGTGAAAGATGTTGGTACCTTGCCTTGCTAAGTAGTAACTAATGCCGATAGCCTAATGCATTGAGACTTCTGCATACTAACTTATACAGAACTTAATTCACTTGGACAGTTCTGAACGTAACAATACATAACATACTATTAATGTAATACTGTGAATACTGTTAACATAATTATGTATACAAACAAATAACTCATATGCTTAACGAATGGGTCAATTAGTGTTCCTATTCCTTCCTTTAGTGATCCATTATTGGTACTCATTAGATCACTATGAAAATCAGTGTCAAGGCTAGGAATTCTGAATGGTATGAAAATATTTCTGCACACTACTCCTCGTACTTACGTACAGCGAAATATCTATAATTTCGTGATACAAAAAGTATTGTCACTTAGGGCTGCAATTCATTTTAATTGTACTATTATTTCTCCAGCTTGTCATTTAAAGTTCCTTCTTATGCATCTAATTTTCCACTGTTACCAAACTCAATTTCTTGTCGAATTCCAAAGAGTACGCGAAAGGGTAGCATTAGAGTTCTATCCATATACAAGATATCGTATCACCTATACTGTGAAGTGTTATGAAAGTAGGTAAGTGTAATGGCTGAAAAACGGAATCCCCATTACAAGCGGCACTGGGAAACAGGGGTCCTATTTCCAGCAGGGCTGGGAAACGAGGGTCCTATCATAAGTGGAACTGGACAACAGAGGTCCAATTGTAAGCAGGTTGGGTAACAGGGACTTGCTTCATAAGAGACTAATACATACCACTGCAGATCACCGTTGTTGTATGTGCAGTTTAACATATTTGCTTTATTATTATTAACACATTTGCTTTATTAACATATTTGCTTATTATTTGGAAATGACATTACAACCAAATGTTTTTTTTTAAATTTGGGTGGCAAGAAAGTGGGGCCAAGCTATAGCTTGTTTAGCTTATACGTAAATCCGGCACTGCTGCAGGTATTCCAGGAGAAGAATTTGAGTATTTTACAATTCTCATTATGATCTATTGTGAAGGGGTGATGTTTCATGGAAGTGTTGTTGTCTCTTTCAAGTATCTTTAAATTTTGTTTTAAATAAATGTCTTAACACTTATTTTGTTTTTCTTATTTGGCATTACTATAAAATCATTATTTCTTAATGTTATCAATTTTATGGTTAAAGTACATTAGTAGTAGTTATTTTAAATTTAAAATTTAAAAGAAAATAAGGATCGAAAGCATCATTATATGCTCATTGGTGCCATAAAGATCAATACCATTCTCTGTGTGGTCAGTTGCTCTTTGTTTTCTTCTTACTTTGTACACCCTTGCCACCAACGTAGAAAGAGGTACTTTATACTCCTTGGAACTTTCAGATAACCCATCTTTCCTTCAATGGCGTCCTTTAGAGAATTTTCGATATTTCTTTGGCTCCAGTTTGTCCACCGATTGTCTGTCTGTACCTTCCCATCTCAAATTATTCATGGAAGGTAAACCAAAAGTAGATTTATAGTACTTATGCACAAATAGAACTACTGCAATAATATTAGACTCCTTGCTTGCTTTGGTTACTGTTGCTTATCCGTAGGCTATAGAGCACTACGAAGGATAATTATTGGCTGGTCATGCTTTATATTAGCTCTTGTATACAGGTGTTAACACTGTAACCTGTAACTTGTTTTCGTATTGTCATTTTAAATACATAAAGCAAATCAACTGTTAACTAGAAGTTGTCGAGTGCTATCTCGTTTTGTTGTGCCGATTGGTATTCTTTTTTGTCCAACTCTGTAATGATTTAGACAATAAGGAGTATTCTGAAGAATAAGCAAGCTGACAAAAAGTACTTGAAGCAAAATTATAGCTAAATTATTGATTTACTATAGGTACTCACTTACCTTCGAATAATAGAAAGTCTACCCACAACTTCTTCACTCGTTCCAACTCAAAACAATTAAATGATACATTTATTTTTTTTTAAGATTCAGGTTTCAATGCCAGTCGTACTTCTTTCTACATCAAAACTCACTGCACAATGGCGGCTGTTACGTTGCAACGTTTGTTCTGCTGTCAGATACTATATAGAAGCACTTGTTTGCGAATGAGGCCCGGTATTCCGTTTTACGGTACTTTAGCTGACTCTCCACTACCCCGATGACTACGGATTCAAAACTAATATAGGTAGTTTTCGATTATTGTTTTCACGTTACTATTCTCATTCCCCGGGAGTACTAATGAGGCTGAATTTCGACTTAAACGGCATCGCAAATATTGCTGTTTATTTCAGCGACCACGATTCCCTTTGTGTGAGTGCGCCCCTGATAGCTTTACATCAAAGCAAAGATCTCTAAGTTTTGTATACCTTGAGAGTCGCGATTTCCTTGGGAATCGTGAGTTCTATGTAATAACAATTTTCTTCTGTGTAAACCAACATATAATAAAAAGTGTGATTCACTTAACTATGGGAGGAAGCACATTATTTGTCCCTGGAGGTAGTGGCTGTATTTCTGTAATCCAGCGTTCTTGTAAGCCAGAAGTTGTGGATGATCATCTTACACAGCTGTGTAATTGCATGAGTTCTTTATAGTAGCCACGAGGTTCCTGAGTAGCTGCCGAACAAGTAGTTGAATAACTTTGAAACTCTGTCTACAAATTCGTTTGACTTCGGGGTTAAGCCAGAGAGATGCCTATGCTTGTATGATCAAACCAACTTCTTTGTTTTGCAGACTTATATCTGTAAATTTAACTTTTATTCAAGATATTCTGCTTCTTCTTCTTCTTATTATTATTATTATTAATAATAATAATAATAATAATAATATTTTACTGTGAGTCATGTAACAATAAAGCATTAAGGTCTAACCTGAGTAAACTTACCTCGCAACGAGACGCGGAAAATTTATTATCTTGTCGAATTTGAAAATACATTTCTTGTCTCATTTTCGAGACAAAAATCGGGACGACACGAGAACTGGGCAATACTAATTGTACTATGTTGCCTCAGCTCAATGATGGAATTCCGCATGTCTAAAGATTTTTTGGCTGGAAAAGAAACAATAATAATTATCCACTACTACCTATCTGAGACCTCATCATGTATGGAAGGGATGTAGTGATGGTGTAAAAATTGTTTTTTCTGTGAGGTTTTTTCATCTTTCTTTTTCATGTTTTTTTTATATTTATGTTTCTTTGGAACTAGGCCCTATTGTTTATTCACTTATGCTACAGATGAGTGAAATAATCAGCAGAACTTAAGTCAAAGCCCTCGTACCCTACAAATCCTTTGTTTCTTTGTATACGAGCAAAATTGTGTGATTATTTTACATTTGATTACATTTTTTCACTAGTAACTCGTGTTGTAGTAGTAGTTATATTCTCGACTAGTAATAGTCTCGTTGTTGTAAACAATACTTTCATACGAAAAATATTCTCTCCTCTTTGCATTTTAGTTCAAATATTGTTGGTGGGAAATACAGGGTTGTTCAAAATGAATATTGTGGTTTAAAGAGTTTGAAGTAGTTATACATTTAACGTACAATTATAAACAATACATCAAGTAAAAGAGCAACTCAAACAGTTTTTACTTCAACTGTTCAACGTATGCACCATTTGTCATATGGCACACATCGAGTCGATAGCCGAGAAAGGCCCATAAATTTTCCGACATGTGGCACAAAACACATTCAATTTAGGGAAGTCTCGTTGCAACTGTACAAACTGCTGATGATTTGCTGACCCCTAGATGCAAACATTATGAGTGTTCACATTAGCACTTAGGTAAAATTCGATTTATCACTGAAGACGACACGATCCAGAAAATCTTCATCGTCGTGCAGCAATATTTCATTTGCAAAATTGGCACGTAAACCGTAGACTGTAGGCTTCAGAGCTTTTAGCTCCTGCAAACGATAAGGAAGTAGTTGTGAGAGTCTCCTTAAAATTCTCTACATTGAAGTTGATCTGTATCTACAGATTGAGTTTCTGCAAATTAAAACGCAGAAAGGCTTTCTGCTCTCAAGTCGCCACTCCATTAACAATTTGCCGCAATCGATGGTGACCGCCTCCTAGTTCAGCGGCCAGGCAGCCAACACAGGTGGTGTCAAGGATTGATATGGGTGTTGCTCGTTAAGCGGTTTTGTAGCTCTTTCCCAATAGCGGCCCGCCTGCGACGATAGCAGTTCTTCCGTTAAAGTGCTCGCAGCAGTTTTGCAGCTATTTCGCGTGGCAGCCCGCCAGCGGCGATAACAACTTTGCCGCTAAAGAGCCTGATGGTAAAAATCGTCGTCTGGTCGTGCTACCTGTATGTTCGGTTCGCGTTCTTCATTTGTTACATGGTGATGCAGTGTAGGAGAACTCCTTCAAACGTTTATAAAGAGAGGTTACACGTTTACAAGTGGGAGAATACGTTTTGTGAGTGATAAAAATGTGGATACATAAGTATATAGCATAGTGCTTTTAGAAGTGAACAATAGCCTGACAACTGTATCAAGTTGCTGGTTAAGCAAAAATGACAAGAACATGATACGTAATTCCACAAATAAATAAAGTAAATGTTAACCGGCTAATAGTATTCCATGTAAAACCTGACGAGTCGATAAAGTTCGCTACGGTATAAGACCAACAGGTGGCAGAACAGTACTCGTGTAACTATTGTCAGACAGTTCGTAGGCTTACAAATCTACTTTCGTGACAGATTACAACAAAACGTATTACGCTATTTGTTACTTGGCAGAAATGTCAAACATACTGTTTAAAGCTTCTCTCAATGCAAAGAACAAACTCCAAAAGTAAAATTCCCACAGATAATTACTATTACATCTGATATGCTTGGAAGGGAATGTCTTTGCTGCTAGCATGCTACTAACATGCTGCAGCGCTAGTTATTTTTTATTTTAACCATGTATCGGTATGGAAGTTTCAGTTCTTAAGTACTACTACGTTGTTGTCAAAATTGAGAGTAGAGGATTAAAAACCGCAGTGATGGGGTATTGGCGGTTACGAAGCGGCCATGTTGCAGTCTAATGGCGGCACTATAGGGTTCAGAGGAAGAGAAACGGTAATGGGAGATCAACCCGTGTGCGACATTTTGGCGGCAGCAGACACGTTGCCGCTAGGCGGACCGCCGGCGGAAATAGTGTAAAATCGTTGGCGGGCCGAGAGCGGGCTGCCACGAATTATCATTGGGGCATCTTTCATACTAGCTCTTCCGAACGGCAGACAGAGGAAACAGTGTATGTGTATGCGTGTGTACAAAACTGTTTGAGCTGCTCTTTCACTTGATATTATTTATAATTGTAAGTTAGTTATAATTCATACTACAAAGATTCACAGCCCTAATATTCATTTTAAACGACCCAGTATTGATTCATGTCTTGTATGTATTCTCTGTCAAGAAAGTTTATGCATGTTTTCCGCGGGATAGTATCTTCCCCTTGCTGCTATGAAAATAAAATACTACACATTGCCCCCATGAGCTCTTCCTTGGTTAAGCGGTTAGCGTACGCGTCTTTGGCGTGGGAGACCCGGGTTCGATTCCCGGCGGGAGCTCATGTAGTTCCGATTCCACGTTAATCAGTAGGTCCACGTCTCATATAGCCTCGCTGCTGAAAGGGACGCTAAACTAAAATCAACTCAACTCAACATTGCCCCCATATCATTTCGCCAGTAGTTTCCTATTTGCTCATCAGTTAAAACAGTATTCTGGGCATCGTGGTGAAAAACGTATTTGGTTTTTCGTGCATTCTACGAAAAGCACAGTGTGAAAGCAATAAAAAACGAAGCAAGGAAAGAAATACAGTGTGATGTAAAGTGCTTGGACTCTTACGACAAATAACTCGATGTAGCGCTTTCCTTGCAAGCAGGTCTTGATGGTATAATCGGTAAAACCGTGGGCCCAAGTTCTAGGGGTCCTCAGATCGAGTCCCCCTGAAGGCATGATTGATTTTTTTACAACAATATAAGTTTTTTGTAAACTATCCAGCCATTCGAGAAAAGGAAATTATGTAGAAACACATTTCACTTTTGTATTTACATTATCGCGAATAAATATGATCATTTCCTGCAGTTCAAACCGTAGACAACAAGTAGGAAGATTTTAGGACTATTTATTACACATAATATAATTCTATTTACAATATTGTCATTTAATATTTGTTGATCAATACTGCCCAAACTAGTATATCAACAAATAGTTTTGTTGATCAATTTATGAAATATATTTTCATTGAGAAATATATCAATAAGTGTGCTTATCACAACAGTACTGCTCACCAAATGAATAGTTCTATAACACATACATCACCAGGCGAATTTATTATACATTAAGATAATGTTAAAATATTATAGTGTAGGTGTAAATAATGTATAAATTTATTTTCCTGGTATGAAAATAAACTTCACTCATAAGTCACTTGGTTTGGTGTTGAAATTCAATTGTAAGGAAGTATTTATAATTGAGTATCAAGTAATGCATTTTACAACTTGATCTCATTATTCTTACTCCTCTTGAAATTTACAAAATAATATAAAAAATCTATAAAATGAAGCCAATCGTTGTTCTATTTATGTTAATAAATTTAGTATACTCTTTACAAGATAAAGTGTTTAATCAATAATTAAAATGTATTTTTAAATTGGTTAAACACAAAAATCATAATTTAGTTTGATATTAACACTATAAGCAGGAGCACTCATTTTCACTCTTTTAAGAAATATTATTTCCTACAATTTCTCTAACAGATTCACTGATTGCATGAAATTAATTCATTTTTCATATTTTTGTGTCCAGTTGTTGAGCGTATCGTTAATAAGTTTGTCCCCATTTTGTCAAATTGAGATAATGTCAATTATACGTAGAAATACGAAACATTCATTTTGAGCGCCATATTAAAACATATGGAAAATATGTTTATTTTTCTAACAGATGACAGGGTGAAAAATTTTTTGTTCCTTGACAAAAACAATCTAGTCTTGTTTGGTTGTAATATTAGACAGAGAATATTTATGATAATCTATCGTTATGATAATCTATATACATCAACAGATGTATGTGGTATTGAAGTAACAGTTCCATCAGTTAATTCGCAATGTTCTTCTCATTGGTTCATTCTTCATAGTATTTTATGATCTACTAGTATAGTAGTTGAAATGCATGCGTAATGCATGATTTTCTTCTTTCTACTGATAGCAATTGTATCCATTGCAATAATATTTTTACATTGATTGTGTCTAAGTACCATGGTAATAAATGACATTGTTCAACTCGAGGCTAGAAGCAATTACAGGACAGTCGTTATCAACTCGAGAAGAGACCGAGAAAATCTTTAAGTTTTACATCCCATGGTTATGCCAGCTAGGCTAATGGAAACGTTGAAGATGTAAAATGAACGAAAGGGTGGAATAAAGAAAGTGGGAGGAAATTGGAGAACCACGAGAAAACCCACGCAAACGGTGTTTGTCCACTAAAAGGTTCACTTAACACGAGCTGGGATCGAAGCAAGGATCCATGAACCAGAGGTGAACGTTCTACCACTGAGCCACCTCCCAGAAAAGACCAAAAGTGCTATTTGCAAACCTTGATGTGACAATAAATGTATTCAATCTCATTTCACCTTGTCTCATTTCCATTCTTAGCACGTTATCATGCTCAGTAGGAATGAAACCACAATCAGATCAGATACTTCGACAATATTGTTGGTTGCTCACTTGTAAATTCAATGTGTAGGTGGCACGAGTGGGACGGAATCCTACAGCACCGCACAGAATAACACTCAGTGCCGAACCTATCTGGCGGCGAAAAATGCATGCATCGCCCAACCTAGTGGCACGATAGCGTCAGATACGGATGCGGCCATCAGAATGCTACAGAGAAATCAGGATTAGTTTTAAAAGAAGACGCCTTCCTATTCATCTCTTCATGCGCTACGTTCGCTATATCGCAGTAGTCTCCCATATATATATATATATATATACTATGTAATCAGCAGAAATAGCAGCAATGGACGCCGTGCAAATAAGCTCCGCTCTTTCAGATGACATAGAACGCTTCGTCGGAACACTATACGCTGCGCTAGACTCACATATGTTTTCCCTATTGTGCAAGATTTTGTGTCTGATGGCTGAGCTAAATGCACAAGCCACTTATTCTCACGCCCTTGGTATGTCACGGTCGTTGGTGTCGAGCATGTTGCTGCATAGTGTCTTCACGTAACTATCTACTCTATATTGGCAGCACTGTGGCTGCATTCCTTCTAATGCGGGCATCACTGTGTCGAAAGTATAAGCCATACTCCCGATAAGCCACTACTTGTCCGCAATCAGAGACTGAAACGTGTTGAGGGGTATGCCATATTCGCTGACGGGTGTGTTTTGAGCATATGCGAATACTAATTTTACACAAAGCTATATTTCCCACTGTATTGTAATATGACTGAAATTAATTAGTAAAAGGTGAATTATATTGTATTAACCTTGATATTAATATCTGGTAAATATTCATATTTTAAATGAAAAAAAAAAACAATTTCCAATCTGGTGCTGTTAGGTCGTTTACATGTGTAGAGCTATTAAGGAAGTTTCCTAACAACTCAAAACTATGTCTGGATAAAAAAAAATTCTTTTTAATAGGAAATATAACTGGTGTTATGCAGCAATGTGTCAAGTCAATAACAATCACTTCCTACTTCGAGTCATAAGGAAATTATTGAATATATAATTGTAAGCGAAAGAAATGACGCTACCAAAAACTAGGATAAACAGATAAGTGGACAAAAAGAGTAGCGAACTCGAGAGAGGTTTGAAGTGACCATCACAAAAAAAGGTTCGACCTTTTAATTCTTCTCTGATCAAAATTTTGGTGAGTAGATGCTAGTTACAAATTGATAACACACTTCTATTATTCGAGTTTGTTACCAATTTCATTCACATCAAAATATATTTTTTAATTTAATATGACAGTTATTATTGATTTTGTCATAAGGCCACAGCACCAGTTTTGGGTGATTATCTAATCTGATAAATCTAGTTTTATTATCCAATCAGAACTGTCAATCTTAACAAATTAATCGCTCTACCTAAAGTTAAATGGTTAAGTTTCGTTATGAGAATGCATTTTTCACCCTGTCATCTGTTAGAAAAATAAACATATTTTCCATATGTTTTAATATGGCGCTCAAAATGAATGTTTCGTATTTCTACGTATAATTGACATTATCTCAATTTGACAAAATGGAGACAAACTTATTAACGATACGCTCAACAACTGGACACAAAAATATGAAAAATGAATTAATTTCATGCAATCAGTGAATCTGTTAGAGAAATTGTAGGAAATAATATTTCTTAAAAGAGTGAAAATGAGTGCTCCTGCTTATAGTGTTAATATCAAACTAAATTATGATTTTTGTGTTTAACCAATTTAAAAATACATTTTAATTATTGATTAAACACTTTATCTTGTAAAGAGTATACTAAATTTATTAACATAAATAGAACAACGATTGGCTTCATTTTATAGATTTTTTATATTATTTTGTAAATTTCAAGAGGAGTAAGAATAATGAGATCAAGTTGTAAAATGCATTACTTGATACTCAATTATAAATACTTCCTTACAATTGAATTTCAACACCAAACCAAGTGACTTATGAGTGAAGTTTATTTTCATACCAGGAAAATAAATTTATACATTATTTACACCTACACTATAATATTTTAACATTATCTTAATGTATAATAAATTCGCCTGGTGATGTATGTGTTATAGAACTATTCATTTGGTGAGCAGTACTGTTGTGATAAGCACACTTATTGATATATTTCTCAATGAAAATATATTTCATAAATTGATCAACAAAACTATTTGTTGATATACTAGTTTGGGCAGTATTGATCAACAAATATTAAATGACAATATTGTAAATAGAATTATATTATGTGTAATAAATAGTCCTAAAATCTTCCTAC
Source organism: Thermobia domestica (assembly GCF_964235325.1). Lineage (NCBI taxonomy): Eukaryota > Metazoa > Arthropoda > Insecta > Zygentoma > Lepismatidae > Thermobia > Thermobia domestica. Next base: position 241,467,692 of record NC_137456.1, on the reverse strand, counting down.
TTGTTGTCTACGGTTTGAACTGCAGGAAATGATCATATTTATTCGCGATAATGTAAATACAAAAGTGAAATGTGTTTCTACATAATTTCCTTTTCTCGAATGGCTGGATAGTTTAAAAAAAAAACTTATATTGTTGTAAAAAAGTAAATCATGCCTTCATTGGGAATCGACCTGAGGACTCCTAGAGCTTGGGCCCACGGTTTTACCGATTATACCATCAAGACCTGCTTGCAAGGAAAGCGCTACATCGAGTTATTTGTCGTAAGAGTCCAAGCACTTTACATCACACTGTATTTCTTTCCTTGCTTCGTTTTTTATTGCTTTCACACTGTGCTTTTCGTAGAATGCACGAAAAATCAAATACGCTCAAGTACAGGTGAATGTTGGTGTTTTGTCTTCCACCATCAGCCCCCGCGCATGGAGGTATAGAGTGTATCTAAATATGTCTAAATAATAAATTACAACTTTCATAATAACACTACGTATTTTAAAATAATTACATTTGCCTGTATTAGTGAGCTAACATGTGTTATTATAATGGAAATTTTACTGAACATTTGTATTGTTTATTTTCCTTCTTTTTGGCAGTCGGGTTTGTGGCATAATGTTGGAATGGCAAGGGATGGCAGGGTTGGTAATTGAATTTGTATTTTCTTATTGATACAATAATTTCGTAATATGAAATCGAAATCCGAAAATGAAATCTTTATAAGTTTTGCATTCCACGGTTATGCCGGCTAGGCCAAAGGAGACAGTGATGATGAGAAATGAATGGAATGATGGAATGCAGTGGAAGGAAACGGGAGAACCCCGAGGAAACCCACGCACACTATGTAAAATCGAAAACCAAGTACAATATATATGAGTAAATTAGAGCGTTAAAATGATAATAGAACCTGAAATGCTAAAAAAAAAAAGACTTCTTGTTTCCTCTCTTATTAACAATTGTTCTTACATTAAAAAGAACAAGATCTCTTGCAGAAGAGGGGGATGGTGAGTTTTTATTGTCTTGAAATATTATCGGTCTCCATTAATAGGAATAGGCCTAATCATTTGCAGTAATTAACTTGTAGAGAAAGACGGCTATGGCCAGTGTTGAATTCAGACCCTTTCACCCGGTTCGAATGTGAGGTCCTCGGGGAGAGGGGAGTTTGTGTGAAGTAATTTCTACATTTTGTGATTGAAACTTTAAGTTTCTCAGGGGGAATGAATTTTCTTCGGGGGGAGATTCCCCCGGGCTAACCCCTGAATTCATCACTGGTTATGGTGTGCAGAATATAAAATGAAATGAAATCTTTGAGTTTTACGTTCCATGGTTATTAGGGTGGGCCGAAAACGGCCGAAAAATTTTTTTTTTAGAAAATTAAGATTGAGTACCGTGCAAAAGTTGTATAATGTTATATTATGTTTCCTCACCAAAACAGAGCCGGATTAAAAGATATTTAGCCGGGCTCCGGGGGCCCGAAAGAACGCCAATTTTGGAAAAAAAAGTAGCCAGCAATGAAAATATTATTATAATATATTTTTAGAAAGTAAAGTTTCAGTACCGTGCAAAAGTTGTATAATGTTATATTATGTTTCCTCACCAAAACAGAGCCGGATTAAAAGATATTTAACCGGGCCCCTTGGGCCCCAAAAAAATTATTTTTTAAGAAAAATAGTTGCGAGTAGTTAAAATATTGAAATTTTTTTTTTTTAGAAAGTTAAGTTTGAGTACCATGCAAAAGTTGTATAACATTATGTTTCTTCACTAAAATAGAGCCGAATAAAAAGATATTTAACCGGGCCCCGGAGGCCCGAAAGAACGGTAATTTTGAAAACAAAAAGTAGCCAGCAATGAAAATATTATTAAAATATATTTTTAGAAAGTTAAGTTTCAGTATCGTGCAAAAGTTGTATAATGTTATATTATGTTTCCTCACCAAAACAGAGCCGGATTAAAAGATATTTAACCGGGCCCCGGGGGCCCCAAAGAACGTTAATTTTGAAAAAAAAAGTAGCCAGCAATGAAAACATTATTAAAATATATTTTTTTAGAAAGTTAAGTTTGAGTACCACGCAAAAGTTGTATAATATTACGTTATGTTTCTTCACCAAAATAGAACCGGATAAAAAGATATTTGTCCGGGCTCCGGGGGCCCAAAAGAACGCCAATTTTGGGAAAAAAAGTAGCCAGCAATGAAAATATTATTATAATATATTTTTAGAAAGTAAAGTTTCAGTACCGTGCAAAAGTTGTATAATGTTATATTATGTTTCCTCACCAAAACAGAGCCGGATTAAAAGATATTTAACCGGGCCCCTTGGGCCCCAAAAAAATTATTTTTTAAGAAAAATAGTTGCGAGTAGTTAAAATATTGAAATATTTTTTTTTAGAAAGTTAAGTTTGAGTACCATGCAAAAGTTGTATAATATTATGTTTCTTCACTAAAATAGAGCCGAATAAAAAGATATTTAACCGGGCCCCGGAGGCCCGAAAGAACGGTAATTTTGAAAACAAAAAGTAGCCAGCAATGAAAATATTATTAAAATATATTTTTAGAAAGTTAAGTTTCAGTATCGTGCAAAAGTTGTATAATGTTATATTATGTTTCCTCACCAAAACAGAGCCGGATTAAAAGATATTTAACCGGGCCCCGGGGGCCCCAAAGGACGTTAATTTTTTTAAAAAAATAGTTGTGAATAGTGAAAATATTGAAATTTTTTTTTAGAAAGTTAAGTTTGAGTACCGTGCAAAAGTTGTATAATGCTATGTTTCTTCCCCAAAACAGATGCAGATAAAAATATTTCACCAGGCCCTGCGGGTCCGAAAAGTGTTATTTTTTTAAATATATATACCATTATTTTAAGTATGTATAGAAAATTGGTTAAGATTCCTAATATTTTAACTTGACCCCAGGATTTTAAATGTTCTGATCTGGTGTGCAGCTCTTCGCCTGATTGGTGTTTAGTAGATATAATAGTACGGACACAAATACATAAGGTAAGGTTGAAAAATTGACTAACAAACACCAAACCAGCGCAGAGCTCACCACGTGGAGATGGCTACACAGCGAGTTCCTCCCACCCACCCTCCTCTTACTTAAAGCTCCTTAGCGGAATCTTGGAACAAAATATTGAGATTTATGTCCGAAGCTTGGTAGATACTTTCGTGCTTCCAGTTTTGCGCGAATATAACCGTCTCGTGCAACACTACCGCATACTTCTGAAGAAGATTCTGTTACTACCTTTAGACACTTCCCCAAAGCCTGCGTGTGGAAGGGGAACGTGACAAACTGAAACCTCCTCTTTTCCACAATCATTTCGGTTGGTTCTTCTATTGATACGTTAGCCGGAATTGGAGGTTTCGTTACTATTACTTCTGACCAATCGGTCAAATCGATGAAATCCGCATATTCTTCAGTGCTTTGCCTATTGCAATTGTCAATTAAAACTATAGTTTGGTATTTTCGGCCATCAAAATACAGACCCTTAAAATTAGTAGCTTTACACTGTAGACGGTTTCTTTTTCTTTTTCTTTTTCTTTTTTGCTAGTTTCGTACGGATATTGCTTTTATCTACTACCTTGTCTTAGTTAGTTTTGTTCAGTAAATTCATATCTTCTAAAACTGCGGATACAATTTTAGCAGCCGACCTATTCGATATACCTGTTAAATGTTTTGCGGTACTCATTTGTTTAGGGCTCACTATTGTTTATTTAGGTTTACTTTAGATTTTATTCTCTAAACGATAGCTCCATGCGAACTCTTCATCGTCTGAATTCGGGGTGGAAGCGCTTAATGTATGTTCCAAGTACGGGATTGAGGCTAACGATTGTAACCCTCTTGTAATTGGTACCGCAGCATCATAATCGATCTTGTGTCATGCTTTCTTTTGAGCCTATGGGTTTCTGCTTCATCTACATTGCAACTCGTCATTTGTCTCTGATTTTTCTGATCTAATATGAGCTCCCACTCCAAAAGCGGTATATAATTTGATTTACCACACTTACAGGTTAATCTATCGCAGCATTTGCAAGAGAAAATATCACATAACTTCTGAGCACCGTTCTTAAATTTCTTTAATTTGGCTCTTAATGGGGTATATTTAATTTCTTAATGGGGTTAATGATCGTTTTGCATTTTGAGTTGTAATTCTAAATCATTTGCTTAATTCGAAGGCAAGACAATACACGAAGAGAGACTCGCAGCCATATTGTTTCTAGTTTATTTAAATTCAGCAATGTAAGCGCCGCCTTCGGAAAGCCAGTGTTGTGCATTTTGCATCCAGATACGAAAAAGTGATATTCTTTTAAAGTTTGAGAGTTCTGAGGTGGGCTCAACACAAAGGTTTTTCGTGTGTTAATATGGTAGTTATGAAAGTTAGTTAAGCTCTTAATAGTTATTTGCGTATATTGAAACCATGCATTTCATGTTTTATGTATTAATAGTATTGTCTGGTAAAATGTTATTATTACCTAAAACCATTTTATTTGAACAAAAAATTAGGAACTTTAGGGCCACGGGGGCCCGGTTAAATATTTTTTTAAAATCAACATATTTGACATGGCTTCATTTCGTACCAATGTACAACTTTTAATAACTACTCAATCCTGAATATCTGAAAAAACTTTTTTTCGGCCCACCCTAATGGTTATGCCGGCAAGGCTAAAGGAGACGGTGATGATGAGAAATTAAAGAAATCGTGGAATGAAGAAAGTGAGAAGAAACGGCTTATCTTATAAGCCTACGTATTAACTTTACTATTTCTATAACACTCGGTGACCTGTAGTTGTTGTGAAATAAAAGCTTGTATAGCGTTTTAATTTACCAGAATGTATGCCTCTTTTGCTCCAAATATTTTTATCAACACTTTATTTTCGAAACACCGCAGTTCCCGTTCTTGTATTCGTTTTAGGGATCAACTTCCACATTCATACAAAATTGGGCACATTGAGCTCTTATTGATTTTATTGTCTTCGATATTTTTTAAGACAATAAAATGTTTTACAGTGAGGGTAAACATTAGTACATAAATAATATGCAATACTTTTCAACAAGACAAAATTAGAAACAGTAATTGGTGCTCGAGGTTGATAGCTAAAAGGAACAGCAGTGCTTTCTCAACATCAGGTGCGAGCGAATTGGCGTACGAATTTAGTGTTTACACGATTCTGTTTATTAGAAAAGCTTCCCTCCCTGTGAAGGTCAACGACTAGCTTTCCCCTTTTGCAGTGGTAAGTGGTGGGAGGTAGCGGAATTTCCTATCAGCTTGCCTGGAACAGACTTTAGTTCCTCGGTATGAAAATTCATAACACCGGAGATCTATTGTAATTAATATCAAATTTATACATAAATAGCCGATGGTATATTTATATGTTATCGAAACACGAAATTAATAGCTTATACAACATAAATTACTTAATAATATTGCATACATATAAGGAGTATTTAGTTTATATTATGTATAGTATTTTATTTCTTTCAACACATAAGAAAGCACCATATTATATTAGAAAATAATACCTTAAAGTTAAGAAAATTAGTATTTACATAAAATGGATTTAAGATACGGTTTAAAAGCTGAAGTTAATCCTGTTTACTTTGTGTCTTATTATATTCAATTTGTGTAAACCAATTCAAAATATTTTACAATAATTTATCACACATTTTGTTCTATGAAGAATATACATTTAAGAACCATAAAACCGATTTTGAACATTTTAGTACACGATTTAATGCCTTTTTTTAAATAAAAAGGCCTTGTGTCCATCTTAAACACAAATTAAACATAACTTTCTTACAAGGCTGTCTAAATTCTTTATTATAAATTAACGAGAAATGTTAGTTTCGGAAGTATATCACTTCCTTCTTCAGACTACTATTCTAACTGAAATCATATATAACATAACATTCCACGAAGTAAATTGGGAAGCAGCGAAAATATTGGAATATGAAGGGAGACAACTGGATAGGAAGTGGAAAGAAGCAAAGAAGATAAAAGAAGTGTACGTTAAAGCTAAGAACTTGAATAGTGATTTGAGTATTAATGAAGAATGGGAGGACATTTTGAAAAGGGAAGAAAGAAGAAAGAAGAAAAGTAGAATATAAGGACAACATAGGGTTAAATTTTATTTATATGTTTTTCAATATTCACGTAGTTAATTAGTAATCAATATTTAGGTAGAAAATTTAGTATTCAATATTAGGTAGAAAATTTCAATATTTAGATAGTTAATTAGTATTTAATTTAGTTAATATATGTTAAAAGAAATATAAAGATTAATTAACAATGTATTATTTATTATTGTCACATGTAGGCAACATTAATAATTAAATATTCTGTTTGTTCTGCCAACATTGTTTAAAACTCTAAATTTATAATAAAATAAAAATTATCTCGTAAAAAAATTAACAATGTATTATTTCTAATAAGAGTTTAAAATTGTCACAACAATTGGCATATATTTTGAATTTTAATGAAAAATGAAAAAAATGATTCTTTATTGGTAGAGATAACAAATTATGTTATCTATGATTTCAGTTGGAATAGTAGTCTGAAGAAGGAAGTGATATACTTCCGAAACTGTAACATTTCTCGTTAATTTATAATAAAAAATATAGACAGCCTTGTAAGAAAGTTATATTTAATTTGTATTTAAAGCTATTTTTTCATTATTTTAAAATTAAGAGAACACAGGAATAATATGATCTAACTGCAAGTTGCATACATCGATATCCAATGGTAAATGATTGAATAAATATATTTCTAAATACTCCAAGTGGTTTATGGATAAATTCTGGTTACGTATCTGTAAAATATCTAATCTTCATCACAGCAGCACTACAATATCTTAACAGTATCTTAACATCTAATAATTAATATCCACTTTAGTTTTAATTATATATTTTTTGTATGTTACTAACTTAAAATACGTTTCAAATAATTGATCAAACACTCTGTGTTTATAAAAAGTACACATTTAAAAGGCACAACTAACAGAATCAGAAGCACGATTTTCTTAATTTTGTACATGACTTAATACTATATTTACGCTTTGCAATTAACAGAATAATATGAATAGTGAGATCTAATTGAATAATTCATAAATTAATACAGAATGTTGAATAATTAAATAAAATCAATTTTAAACGGTCCATGTGACATAAAATAAAGTTAGATTACATATCGGAAAGATAAATGTTATTATTATTTATGCTACACTACAATATTTTGGCATTATCTTAACACTAGAAACACGGAAATTTTTGTGTGCCTAGAGCAAGGCGGATCTACAAAGTAAACACTAACAGCCAACCAGAACCAAGATTATGACAGGTATATCATGAGCTTACTATAAACCTTCAAACATTTATAAATAACAGATTAAATTACTTTTGTCACCGAAAAAACCGGGGGGCCTATGCCCTCCGGTCCCGGGTAAAATGCAGCTCTGCCCCTATTAGCACCAAATTGTGAATTTGGGTGTTTTCACTTTTCGACTAAAGTAGTAAAATCATAGTGACTTGAATGACAGTCTTTACTGATGCACTCAATGCCACATATGTACTAGTGTACTTAGAAAATGTACTTAATTTACAACCCTTTTCATTTACTGTATAAATGCACTCCTTGCCGTAAAATATGTAACATCTGGGATGAGATATGGTAAGAAGTTTAAACTTGAGGAAAATTGAGCAAAGAAACATAAAAAATAATAATAAAGAAGTGGCATCAGTGAAGAAGCAGAGGCCAGGATATGTCGCCTGGTAACAACAAGCTGAGGCTGGCCAGAGAACCGCCGTCCAGTGGTAAGCAATGTTGTGTGTAAAATTAGCGTTTGCATTTAGCTAAAACACGCCTCGTCATCTAACTAGTCATACCCTTCAACATGTTTCGTTTGAATATCATTTGATCGCTGACGAATAGTGGCTTATCATGAGTATGGCTTACACTTCCCACACAGTGATGCCCACTTTAAAACGAATGCAGCCACAGTGCTGCGAATATAGGTTAGATGGTTACATGAAGACATTATGCAGCAACATGTTCGACACCAACGACCACCGCCATACCAAGGGCGTGAGAAAAAGTTGCTTGTAAATTTGGCTCAACGGTCAGACAGAAAATCACGCACAATAGGGTAAGAAAATGTAACTCCAACAAAGCATATAGTGTTCCGACAAACGGTTCTACGTCATCTGGAAGAGCTCGGCTTATTCGCACAGTGTCCATTGCTGCTGCGTCAGCTGATTGCATATATATGGGAGTTAACGACTGTGTGGCGAATGTAGGGAATGTATTTGTGAATAGGAAGATATCTTCTTTTAAAACTGATCCTGATTTCTCTGTAGCATCCTGATGTTCGCATTCGTATCTGATACTACCGTGTCACTAGGTTGGGTGATGCCTGCATTTTTCACTCACAGGTCGGTTCGGCACCGAGTGTTATGGTGTGAAGTGTTATAGGATTCCGGCCCATTCGTGCCTCCTACACATTGAAGGACAATTGACCAACCAACGGTATTGGTTAGTATCGGATCTGATTGTAGTTTCATGAGTGCAGGTCCTGCCGCGCATGATAACGTGCTAAAGATGGAAACGAGACAAGATGAGATGGGATTGCGTACATTCATTATTATATCAAGGTTGACAAATAGCGCTTTTGGTCTTTTCTGGGGAGGGCTGTGGCTCAGTAGTACAGAGCGTTCACCTAGGGCGGATGGGGTTCTTGGTTCGACCCCAGCCCATGCTAAGTGTCCATTTTAGTGGACACACACCGTGTGCATGAGTTTTCTCGTAGTTCTCCCATTTTCTCCCACTTTCATCATTCCACCCTTTGCATCGTTACCGTCTCCTTTAACCTGGCCAGCACAACCGTAAAACACAAGACGTAAAACTTAAGGATTTTTTGTCTCTTCTCGAGTTGATGACGACTGCTTCTAGCATCGAGTTGAACAATATCATTTATTAGTAGTTAGGCACAATCAATGTAAAAACATATAATTGCAATGCATTCAATTGCAATCAGGAAAAAGAAAAAAGAATCACGCACACGCGATTTGAACTAACGGAATAATCGATCATAAAATACTCTAAAGAATGAAACAATGAAAAGAACATTACGAATTAACTGACGGAATTATTACTTTAATACAATGTATATAAGTTGAAATGATATATTATCATAAATATTCTCTGTTTAATTTTACAACAAAATAAGACTGGGATTTTTTGTCAAGGAACAACAAATGTTTCATGCTGTCATCTCTTTAAAAAACATATTTTCCATACGTTTTAATAGGGCGTTCGAAATGTATGTTTCATGTTTCTACGTATAATTGACACTATCACAATTTTACAAAATGGAAAAACAAACATGACGATACTCTCAACAACTGGACACAAAAATATAAAAAGTAATTAATTGCATGAAATCAGCGAACCTGCCAGAGAAGTTGTAGCAAATAATATTTCTTAAAAGAGTGAAAATGACCGCTTCGTGCTTCTAGTGTTAATATCTATTATTTAATACCTAATCTAATTTATTCAAATTACGATTTTAGGGTGTAACCAATTTGAAAAATATATTTAAATAATTAATTAAACACTTTGTTTTGCAAACAGTTTACTAAAATCATTAACATAAATAGAGCAACGATTTGATTCATTTTATAGGTGTTTTTCATATTATTTTCTAAATTACGAGAGCAATATGAATAATGAGATCAAGTTGAAAAATGCATAACTTGATTATCAATGATAAAGACTTCAATATAATTGAATTTCAACACCACCCCAAGTGAACAAAGTTGAAGTTTATTTCCATATATGTAAGGTAAATTTAAAAATTATTTACAGATACACTAGATTATTTCACTACATGGAGCAAAACATCATTCAAATTGGTGAAATTGAAAGATTGCTTTCGTTTCGTTACACTGCTTTTGAAAACATCTGTTTAATATCTGTTTTCTTTTGTGTATCAATAATAGTCAACTTTACAAGTTGAAAATTACTGACACAAAATTTATAACAGACTAAAGCACGTTGTTGTGCTATTCAGAAGTATAGTAAATTTTTCAATAACAAGTTTTTGATATGCAAATAAGTGTTAAAGTGAACTAAGTGCTTTAGCTGTGAACCATATATAATTAACACAAAACCATTAAAGTTTTAATAACTGTTTTCTTTTGTGTATCAATAATCAATAGTCAACTTTACAAGTACAGAATTACTGACACATACAATTTATAACATACTAAACTACGTTATTATGCAATTCAGAAGTATAGCAAATTTTTAAATAATAAGTTTGTGATATGTAAATAAGGGTTAAATTTAACTAAGAGCCTTAACTATAACCATACATAATTAACACAAAGCCATTAAAGTTTTAATATTTCTTTTGTGTATCAATAATAATTAGTCACTTTACTTGTTGAAAAGTACTAACACACTAAATTTATAACGACAAACGTACATTATTATGTTATTGAGGAGTATAATAATTTTTTAAATAACGAGTTGGTGATATGTAAGTAAGTGTTAAAGTGAACTAAGTGCTTTAACTATAAATCACATATAACTTACACAAAACCATTAAAGTTAAAAAAAACAAGCCGTACAATATGATGAATAAATTATCATTATCAAATAGACATATACAGTTCAAGAAGGTAACCAACCAGTTAATCAATATCCTTTAATTTCTAGATTGTTTCGAAAGCGTATTCATTATTTTTGGCAACAGGAGAGAGCGAGTGTCCACTACACCAAGTTACTATACGCAAGTATACTCAAATGTGTTCAACATTCAGCAGGTAATTTGCCTATAAACAGTCAATCAGCCACTCCAGATCAAATTGCTCTAACGTATACATTTCGTTCTGAAATCCGTGTTTCTTGTAACAATTCAATGACGAGACAATAAGTACAGGTTGTATTCCCAGAAGGGAGGAAAGCGTATTCCATTAACCTGGCAGATTATAGCCATGTTTGAACAATGTGACTGGGCGTAAAGAGGAAGTCGAGCGTGCTGTTTTCAGATAAATCACGGTTCTATGGTACAATGTTATTGAACGTCAGATGGTATAGGGTTAAGGGTGAGCACGATATCATTCATAGTATAGCCGTGAATGAGCAGGTGACGCTGGATCATTAAGTAATGAAACATGGAAGAATATCACATATTCCACATTAAATATGTTACCACTGAACATTGTTCCGTATTGTGCTGGGGTTCTGTAAGAATGCCTTGGTTCTTCTCCATTGTGCATTGGGTCCCGACTGTGTTCACATGTATAGCAACGCACTCTCATATATCCCTGGTAAAAGCATATTTATAATGCTTCGAAAATGGTTCGAATAATCTCAGAAACGTGTTATTTATAATAATCAATCACTACGAACTCTGTAATATTTTAAGACTGTCCTTCCGAAAGAAAATATCAACTACGTTGCCCATTCTTCTCAATAATATGTCAGAATATCATGATACTGCTTTGTTATAGATGACGGTACACCTTTCTCATTCTTTCAACTTCATCGTTGTATATTAAATTGTGTTTCTACACACGGCAGGGATTTTGTCATGTTTTGAGAATAAAACGTTATTAATATTTGGACTCGTACTTAGTTATTTGATGTATGCAAATCACTACTAGAAATATAATGGATCAAGATGGTTTGTTCTCTGTTAATTGTCAAGATCAATATACACTAATTACCACTAAAAGCTTGATACATGTAACTATGCAATTTTTGTGGAATAAGATTGAGCAGTGGCCTCACGTTGACTTGAAATACATAATACATGGTCTAAGAAAGAAGTAGTAAAGTGGTTCAACAAGGCTCAGTAAACTTCCTCCAAGAAACAAAGATACTACACCACCAACAGATACTGAAATTAGAAAATAAAAAATCATAATATTTCAAAAGATATGAAGTGCAAATAAATTAGTATTTTAAGTAGTGAGTGGAGTCATGATGTCATTTTTAGAATGCTGTGTGTATTTAAAATACTTTATAAAATATATTAAGAACTTTTTGGATAAGGCATCTGCGAATATTAATGGACCATTCGTGTTTAATTAAAATTATACTAAACCTGTTCTACATTTTATATACATTTTATCTACGTTCATATATATATGACCTGTTCGAGCGAAACAATGGTAGCCGTTGTTTTCTAACTTTTAATAATCTGGAAAATAGTTAACAATGCGTTGAATTTCAAACTTAAGCTACCTACATACTATTCTGTAATCTGCTCCCAACCCACTCAACCTTAATAAATTTGATCGGAAGTAGTGCTTGCCATTGTTTATCTTCAGTCGGTAGTGGGTTTAAGGAAATAGAAATATGAAAATAATAAAACATGGAGAGGGTGAAGAAGTTGAGAACTAGATTTATACAAATGTGTTTTATTTGAATCTGATGAACGTAAAGTGTTTCCTCCTCGATTTTTAACTATATGAGATACAACATTACGTACATAAGGTATAAAAGATAACGGATTTAAAGATTATTATTCAACTCCAAAATGTTGTATTAATTAAAATGAATAACGTCTTTAAAAACCTCTTCAAGATATAATAATTAAGAAATGATATCACATTTGTAGACGAACAATATTAATATAATGATATTTTCTCGATTATTAGAATCGGAACGCAAACTGAATTTTATAACCTTATAGAAATTGATTTTAGAAACAATTGATAATAATTTTGGATTGGAAATTTAAGATTTAGTTATCAAAAAAATTACACGAAGATTCCAAAATGTGATAGTAGATGTGAAATAATATAAACTGCTTCTAAGCTATTAAGGTTTAAATCCTTCAGCAGAGAGTATCACGTTCACTACTTTTTTTTAAATAAACCTACAAAAGTAAAATAACTTTATAATATCCAAGGAAGAAAACGATTTCTTATTTTGGAACCTCAACTCAAGTTTAATCTCACGGATAATAGCAATGTCATTGTAAGATTATTCCCGATAACACACAAATCACTTTCGCAGTCAATAACTGTTTACTTGTGTTAGGTTATGATAAATGAAACTAAAAATATAGTTATTTTCGAGTACCAATTGTAATAAATAAATTGTCCCAATATTATCATTCAAACTTTTAATTCTTATGCAGATTTAAAAATGCTTCTATAGGAAAAAACTGTATAAACTAGATGATGTGTGGTTTGGTTTATAGATAACTGAAATATATTTTGATCATATTTATTCTTAGGTTTATATTCTTACTAAAATTCTATAGATATCAGTTTGAATTTTCAATTTCGGTTATTGCTTCTAGGGTATATTTTATAATCTATGTTTATCCTTTCAGTTTTTATCCATTATTACTACATCTGATAGTAGTTATTATTATTTCCTATAGATACTAATTTCAATTTTTGATCTAGCGAATAATGAACGACTATATTGAAGTTTTGTGGTTTAATTTCTAATGTGTATAACAACTAATACGTTTAGAGGAAATATAATTATTCTGTTGTGAATACCGTTTGAAGTTTAAATATCTGTTAATAAAAGACGGAGATATTAGAGTTCTTGTAATTTTCTTCTTAGGGGTATAATTAATGTTTTAGTTTACAAAATGAATTTATAAATGGCGATTTTAAATGAATGAAATCCTGAAAAATTGCTACCAACTGATAGTGTATACAAAAATTGTTGTAAAAGTTATTTTTAAATATAACACTTCGTAACATTTAGAATTTAAATTTTCGATTCTAAGATAAAATGTAACATAATTTTTGAAGTGGTTTGGAAACACTACTTACCTTTTAAATGCCATACAGTAAGTGTCACGGAAATTCACCAAAGGAGAAAGTTAAAAGAGAAAATTTGCTCGTTTAATACAGCTGAATACGAAAGTTTGAGGTAGTTCTCCCAAAGAACGCTGTAGGAGATTGAGAGATTGTTTTTCTCCTGGTTCTTGTTCACATGAAGGAAAAGAAGATTGCCATTTATCACTTTCGTGTATGTGTGTATATGTGTGTACGTATATGTGAGTGGTAGCACTAACCAGAAATCATGATAAGCATAACAAGAGTTAAATTTTTATTTATTTTGCATGCCTCAAATTGCAATAGTAAAGGCGTTACCGTGGTATTTAAGTAAAATGTATGTCGCAAAGATAGGATAATAGTGTGTTGTGGATTATAAGCTCTTATGTATTATGCACTCTTCTGTATGATCCTTTGCAATTTAACGTATATGATACGATAATAGCGGGTTTGGGGCAATATTTATCATGAAATATGTTTTTTGATATTTATAGTAAAATTATTGGAAAACGGGCTAGACCAGATGTTAGATACCTATTCTACTCATAGTTTTATGCCAGTGATTACATTATTTTGATTAAGTGGATGAGATGTTGGAGATCTTTAATAACGGAAAGCTTGACAACAGAAAACAATTTATAATTTATGAAAGTAAAACCTTTGTCTTCGTTTGGCTTTTAAAATTTCATTGCCACACCAAAATAATGAAACAAAATATTAAGCTTCGAAAATCCAGCGGAAAAGTATGCGGCATCACAAAACAAATTTCTGTTTTAGAGCAACATTATCATATTTAATGCCGAAATTTAACTGGACTATCGGATCCATGTTAGCATCTTTGACTTGTAACGGTGGTATATCCCAATTTACAACGCTCTGAATTGTTTAAAGTCCAGAATCAAACTCAAAGTGGAACAGTTTCGTAATGGTGAAATCTGGGTCATGTTATTAAGAATAATTTTACATAATGGGCGAAGAGCTGCATGCTATTACTTTCATCTCTAATTTGAATATATGCGTTCAATCTGAATATACGCGTTCACAGAAGAGAGAAGGAAAGACTCTGAACCTTTAATACAAAGGTTTGAATGATTGTAATACTGTTAAAATGAATTAACGATACTTGTTAACGTTAATTAAAATAGTGATATTTATAAACTTTAATTCATATTCCCTAATTCTAATTACATCATTGAGAGTAAAAAAATTGTACTTTATCAGTTTAAAGAAATTAAATCATTTTTTTAGAAGTTGGACATGTTAAACTTTATTGTTTGATCGTTAAAATAATAATTTGTGTTGTTCTTTAGAAACGACCTTTGAATAATGAATGAATACAATCCCTTTCCCCTTTCTTTTAATATTTTTCCTTTACTAATATCTGAATAAGCAACTTCTCAGCTCTAATGTATTAGATAATATATTTTTTAAATCATCCTATGAACAGTGGAACCTAGAATATATAGATATATACATATCACTGTGTAGCTTTCAAAAAACTGGCAATAATTACTCTGAAATAATAAATGTTTACTAGGGTGTGTCGAAAAAACCTTCTTTTTCTAAATGTTAAGGTGAGTAATGCGGAAAAGTGGCCATTTGTGATCGAGAAGACGTCAGATTTTTTCACTTGTTTTAAGAAGGTAAAACAAAACGACAGAGTATGGAATGTCACCATTTAACTTGCAACCGAAGAAGAAAGCGAAGACAGTGGATTCCGTAAGGTAAGTTATGGGAAGCTTCTTCTGGGATAAACAGAATTGTATTCTGGTTGACTTTCTTGAGTCTGGAGAAAAGGATAAATTGGACCCGCTACATCTAGATACTTTTCAAGCTCCGTCGTGCCTTCCGTGATAGACGTCCTGGAAAGAAGATAATCCTTCAACAGGATAATGTTCGTTCGCATACTGCACGTTCCACTATGGAGCAGATCCGAAAACTTTGGTGGGAAACACTTCCACACCCTTCGTAAAGCCCCGACATTGCACCCTCCGACTTCCATCTTTTCGGTTTTGTGAAGGAAAAGATGCGAGGCTATTCCTACGAGACACTGGAGGATATTCATCAAGCAATGCCTCTGAGTCTATGGGCAGCTGGAACGAAATTCTATCAAATGGGTATTTTTAAATTTGCAGAACGATGGGGAAAATGCGCGCAAAAAACGAAGACTATGTGGAAAAGCGAAATAACGGTATGTAGATTAAGATGATATACTTGGTTTCATTTCGAAATAATAAAGATTACGGTTGTCAGTATACCCTTCGTAATTTTCACCTTTTACTTTATAGTCACTTTTTGTTGCAAATGTCGGCATATGTCCTCTAGATTCCAATTTCTCTTTGATTGAGTCATCACGTGCGCTGACACTGAAAACTAAAAACCCATTCCTGTGACGATTTTCACAAGTCATTTTCCTGTGATGATTTTCACAAGCCATTCTCCTCCTTTTGTATAGCAGGGAAATTCTTGTTATTTCCGCTATGTCTTTTGTTCTTAATATAATCATCTACGTCCTCATTTATAACATTGTTCGTCAATGTGATTTCTCTTAGGGGCCATAAATCAAAACCAATCATGTCATAGTATTTTTCTGCATTAAATCTGGTTGTTGGCGTAACAAAAGTGGTAGATGCTTTACCTTATAATAATTCTCTTGCGTTCTTAATTCCTTGCAAACCAAGATATCTTATATCTGAGTATTTTTTGGTTATTAAAGTCAGCAGAAGATTTTTAGGATGGGGCAAGAATGTGTTTTGTTGTATTACACTATCAACAAGATTGCTCAAGCGGTGCGGGAGAAATCGCGACAAGTGGGTTATAGTCTTGAAGGGTCGTGTTCCGTGAGATATTGATGGCTCTTTCTTTATCCAAATCCACACCGGTTTGTACATATTAACTTGGTATGTCATTAGATAGTTGCAGTTGTTCATAGGGATGTGACGTCTTACATAGAGTTGCACCATTCGACATGCCATCGTAAACCACCACATATTTCTATATTATTTACTAATACTTTTATTTTCGAATTGCTGCAGCCTTACGTTTAGGCTCAGCAGTTTGTGAGCCTCATCGCTGTCCAGCTTGTGGGGATGAGGTTAACCAACGTGGCCTGCATGGCCTTTCATGCATGAAGAGTGCTGGTAGATTCGGCCGACATTCCTCTCTAAATGATACAATACTACGAGCCCTCAACACAGCTGGATTTCCTTCAATAAGGGAACCTTCTGGTTGCTGTCGTTCGGATGGAAAGCGACCGGATGGGATGACTCTGGTTCCATGGATGAGAGGTAAATGTTTATTGTGGGACTTCACATGCGCTGATACATACGCTCATTCAAGTCTCCCTCTGTCAGCAATGAACGCTGGGGCTGTTGCTAATAGCAGAGAAGATAAAAAGCAACGAAAATACAACCACCTTCTCGAAAAGTTTGTTTTCACTCCAATCGCTATTGAAACCAGTGGTGGTATTTGGGGAGCAAGAAGTCTTGAATTCATTAGGAAGACCCATTTCTTGTGTTTCCGGCGAAGTTCGCTCCACATCTTATCTAATACATCGCATATCCGTTTCTATCCAACGTTGTAACGTCTCGTCGGTCCTTGGCACTTTACCAGAGGGCAAGGAACTGGATAAGGTGTTTATATTCTGAGAAGAATTGTTTTATATATAATAGTTCCTGGACAATAGTTTTTCTTTCAAAAAAGGAAAGAAAAAATTCTATGATTTAATTAACAATATTAAAACATTGATGTTAATATTAAAATATTTAATATTGTTGTTAATATCAACAACAATATTTTAAAAAGTTACCGATTTTTCTTATGTTAATATTTATTTGTAACTGAGGTGTCCTCATTTGTGTTTCACTTTTATTTAATATATATACAGAAGGTATCATTACATTTCTTATAACAAAAGGTTGAAATAAGTTATTGAGGTATTGAAAGTTAATTTCGTTCAATGATTATCTATTATATCTAGCTGTAGAATTACTGATGAAACAGAAGAGTACTATGATAGAATCAATTTTATAGATCGTCATAATATCCATATTATTAAAGTATTCAGTTACAAACGTCCATATAAACTCATGTATGACTCACCTATAATATCCACCATTTCCCTTTTAATGACTACCTTTGTTCTGTATGAGTTCATATACAGCTTCAGTGTGATTGTTGTTTTCTTATCGGTGTCATCGTGGTCGAACACTGTAAAACTGAAATTATTATAAAGAATATAATATATATAATGGTGCTATACTATACTGATAAACAAACTGTTATAAACTATCTTAAGCAGACACAGTAATTACCACGAAATTTGACACAACACACATTAGTGTCACCAAATCATATAAGCCGTCGGCGAAATTATTTTTTTTTAAATAATGAAACTTTATTTAGCTACAGTCAACTTGTAGCCAGACGGTACCAGTCGAAGCCTCTGGAGACAATAATAATGCCCAGTACTAACAGTCACTACTAAAGATTCTGATAGAATTACCTCTATTAATAAAGTATAATCTGATGCACACTATATTATTAATAATAAGAAATCAATTGTGTGCTGATGTGATTTGCATTCAATAAAGTGTATCGTCTGCTAAACGTTTGGGAAATGCGGCGGTAAGAAGTAGTTGTAACCATTGGCGCAAATCTCGGGGGTGAGGGAGACAAGTTTTCTCCAATCCTGGAATTTAGGGGACTGTCCCCGCAATTAGCAGATCTAAAATGTGTTTCTTGGGGTAGAAATGTTGTGATTTGTGTCCAATTGTTAAAAAGGAAAGTGATATGAAGATGATGTTTCCCCTAGAATAAGCCTCAAATCTGCCTGCCTCCCAATATTGAAGACACCTCTGCACTCTTGATACTCCACAGCATTGTTTTTTCACTTTATAATCATTTTGAACATCACTTAAGAAAAGATTATGGAAACGGTCTTACACGTCCCCCCGAGTGTTGAAGACAGGTTTGCAAGACTGGTTGTAACACATTTAACATATTATTTTTAAAATTGATAATAGTAAAACCATGTGAAACTATATCAATTGTACACATGATTTCAGTAGTTCCGGGAGACTACAATTACTTGAATAAGAAAGAAAAAAACACATACATAATATTGGTAAAACCGTATTTGACTTGGAAACTTTTTATCCAAACATGAATTTGAAATAATGCGGCAGATGTGGAATTGTTAAAGCATAAAATATGAATAATCTGATTTTAAACTTAATCAATATTAGTTTCTATGTTTATAGATTTTCATAGTTTCCAAATTCGGAACGAATAAAGAAACAAATAATTATTAAAGCAACTGGAACTGTCCATTAGCTACACGGTTAAGCATCGAAGCTTTAGAAGTAGTTCACGGCAAAATTTATGAGGTTCGGAAACCATATTAAGCTGTAATTTACGTCTCCTGTAGTTTTGGTGCTGGGAAAGGCTTTGAAATTACAAATTATTTCTTCAAACAAACTAAAACCATTTCCGTGATCCTTCTGAATCACAATATATTAATTGAGTTTTAAAAATCCATCAACATGCACGTCAGTGCAAGGTAGCCAACTTCCGCGAAGAAAATGAAAACTGGCTTGCACTACGGTTAGCATGTTATACACGAACAAGTGTTTTGCGTAAAATAGCAGATTTTGAGGCACTGTAAAAACGATTCTGTTAGAAGTAGAACTACGAAATTTAGAATTTAAGGAGATATTCAAGAGATGTGCTCATATACCAAATCTCACATTCCTAGATTCAAACATATTTTATTACTGGAACACTAAAATATGCAGTTCTCACGCTCACTGACTCACTGACTCACTCATCAAATTGACTGGGAACTTCCCAATGAGAGAGAAGCGTGGAAGTTTGCATAAAGGTATCCTATAATAACATCAGAATGGAAAACGTTAGAAATGTGTGCAAAGTGTGTTGGGAATTTATTATGGGCGAAAAACTGTCCTTAGCCAGGAAGGAAATCGTTTCACTCACTTACCCATCGCATTGATTAGGTACTGTCTAACAGGAAAGTAAATGTACATCTGTTTTTTTTTTTTTTCATCTGATATTCCCGTGCTTCAGCCATGAGAATATTAGAATTAAATCAAATTAAATATGTAGTGAGGGGCAAGAAGAAAAGCCTAGTCTGAATTAATTATGAAGAGGGTCACAAGCTATGATTACGAATGGGGCATAGTGTAAGTAAAAGACGACACTCAAAGACAAATCCAGGAACTGCTGATAAACGGAGAGAAAAGATTAGAAATTGTCGACATTGGGACATAAGATACAAATGCAAACAAATATAGCAATAACTAAACGCTTACCAAGCAATGACCTTGGTATAGTTGTTAAGACGTTAGATTAGAAATCCAAAGGATATCAGTTCGAATCCGCCCAAAATGTTTCTTATTATTGTTAACAACGCTTACTGCTCATGAGAGATTGTAAAAGAGATCATATTACCCATTTAATATGTTAAGTGAAAACGATGTAAAAAATTCCTGTGACATTTATTATAGAAGTAAAACAATGAAAACGAGGAAGCAAGTATATTCGATCAAGGGTATGTATCAGAGGGTGGCGAAATTTTCCCGAATTTCGAACATCTGGACCTCTATAATAGGCACATTTCTTCCAAACTGTGAACATTGCAGAGACCATCATGTCAGAAAAATTTCTATTTACTTTACCGATCATCACCTTGTGAAACTAAAACGACCATCAGTTTCAAAGTTCTGTACAAATTTCTACAACGCTTTATGTGAAAGCCACAACTGCCGTAACTTTTAACGGATTCAGACCAAACTTGGCACAAACAGTAATTGTCGAAATATCTTGGATGAGATCGTTAGCCAAAATAATCAGACTAAAATGTTCAAAATATCGGCTGTTCAAAACCTTAAAAAGTTCTGAAGGAACCAAATTTCGGCCATAAATGGTACTCACAATGCTTAAGTGACTTTTTCTTTTATAGAAATATTTGTGTGGTGAAAATTATACTCTTTTATTGAAATATTGCACCCAATTAGTGAGCTAAAAAAGATTCACACTTTTTCGCTACGGCCAGACTCGGGATGTGGGAGGGAAATATTTTCCTTTCAGATCAAGACGATTGCTAGTGATGGTGTGAAGTTACACATTGAAAGTGAAGTAACTTGTTATACGTTCTATTTGAAAAAATAGTGTAAGAAATGTGCTTTACCCTAACGCAGAGAACT
This sequence comes from Thermobia domestica, assembly GCF_964235325.1. Taxonomy (NCBI): domain Eukaryota; kingdom Metazoa; phylum Arthropoda; class Insecta; order Zygentoma; family Lepismatidae; genus Thermobia; species Thermobia domestica. The sequence goes on along the minus strand of NC_137456.1, from coordinate 241,446,679 downwards.
GTAAATCATGTATTTCGAGTTCGAGACTATGAATGGCAAGGAGTGTTATTTGATTGTTTTTTAGTAACACACTGTATTTAAAATAGTGGTAATCAGCATTAGTGATACGTAAAATAATAATATTTACTATTACTCAAAGGTGTTGTTTCTGGGAACGCAATATCTTCCTGAATGCTTCATGAAACGTAATGATTGAAACGCCATATCTCTCTTATAGGCAAAATACTAATAATTTATATCGAGAGAACGGAAAGTGGTAGAGAGATGTAAACAACGTTGAACACTATACACCCTTAACGTCCATCAGGAGACATATGTGGTAGCGTCAGTCTCTTAAAACTCGATTAAAAAGTAAAGAAGTGAAAATATACGATTTCAATCCAAATAATAAAGTATAGCGTCCTGCTGGAATCTCATATGTAGTCATAGGGCTACGGCAGAGCCCTCTACAGGCAATATATCAATAATTGGTATCGAGTGATCATTATGTGGTAGAGTGATGGGACCAACGTTGAACACTGTTGACCCATAAAGTGCATCGAAAAAATATGAGGAGGGCGCCACCCTTCTTAGTTATTTCCACATGATAATATAAAACTATACTTTGTGAAATATTCGCATAGGTCAACTACTAATATTCATGAAAATTATTGTTATTATCAACACAGTCTTTCACTAGCTGCGCATGTTTGACATATAACCAGAGAGATGCTCTATCATTCTTAGAAAGAATAAGAATAGACAGCTACATTAACTGTGAAGAAGGACGATAAATATGAAAAAAGTGACTACCTGTAGCGAAAAGGAGCAATACTATATTTCAAATGGATAAAATAATAAGCCAAGATTGATTCGAATTCGGGTGGCTGGCTCTAAAAGCCAGTGCTTTGTCCACTCACCCACTTCATCGTTAACAGCTATCACTTCCCTTGGTCGTATATTGAGATCACGTGTTCCTTCTATGCTGGCAGTCGACAGTGAGCTTACAAGTAGTAGTTAAACCTACATGCTATGTAAGACGTGAGATATTTAGACCTACATGCTCTCCATACAATGTAATAAGAGGTTAATGTTGGAAATAAGAAACGGAAGATTGTTTGGAGAAAACGGAAACGGTTGGTATTAGAAGAAGTAGTTATCTCAGAAGCATTCCCAGTAACTTACAAATACTGTTTATTTCACGAAACAAAGATACGGGTATAGGAAACAAATATGCCGCGTGAACGAAGTCGACCAAAGTTGACAGAGGCGGAAAGATATTTGTAGTAATGTAATAACATTGGGTAAATTGAAATTTCGTTCAGTATCCTGGAAAAGATACAATGTTACACATCACAATTTTACACGAGAGCAGAGAGAGAAAAGACTGCCTTACATTGTAATCGTGTTATATTAACTTTGTCTGTATTCCTTTACTAACTCTATCGTATAGATACAAATTGATGTAACTGTGGATACCACAACTTGGATTTAACGAAAGCCGTTTAGACATTAAATGGTTTGCAGGGTTGTATGTTTACTAAAAGATAAGACACAATGCAATTCTGCATAACTCAGCTTCCAGGAGCCTGATACATGTTATTTCTTATTAGACAATGAAACAAGCGCTGCCGGATACGACGGCGTATTGCAGGATACAAAATGCTTTGCATAACTAGTTTGTTTGTAGACACCTATTAGTTTAGCGTTCTGAACCTATTGTCCATTACGATTAGTTAAAAATTCTATTTCGTTTATTATGTATTTCTAAATTTTTGCACAAAATTTGGGTTAATTATTTGGAAAATATAAGACTAACCGCTTTACATTCGAAATGGGGGAACAAAATGTCGGAAGTTTATAACTCTCTCAACGCTGAGCACCTCGGTGGCTAAACTGCTAGCGCAATCGCCTTCTAGTGGAAGAGCGGACTTCAAATCCAGCCGATCTTCAGGATAATAAACAAAGTAGCCTATTGAGAAATTTTCTGGGAATTTTAATAAAAATGGCTATCTCTCCTTTCCCGTCAAATATCTTGAAAAGAGTTAAAATCGTGGCCACATATTACCTCTTTCCTCAAACCAAACAAAAACGAATAAAATATCGCTAATCTGCATTCGTGTCGTAACAAAATGTTTGGAATGCCAACTCACAACAGTTTTAAGTTTTATGATTTCTAATATGGGTTCAGAGGCATTGATGTCACAAAATTCGTTCAGAGTGATTAATTTCCCGATAAAGTTACAAAGAGAACTTATTTAACCTTAGACACAGCATGGAGAAGTCAATATTGGTCACACATTTATTTCATTTCATAGGTTACAGAATTTGTAAAATATATAGATGTGTTACTTATTCGTTTCAACGTTACCTTTAATTATTTTACTTTTCAGTTTTAATATATAGATTGAAATTTTACGAAAAAAGTACTATGTCGTGCGGGGTGATTTGACTTTCATCTTTGTCTTCCAAGAATTTCGTTTCTACGAAAATCGATTATAGTTGCACTTTTTAAATGTATTATTTTTGTGTGACATTTATACAATAAAGCTAACAAGAATAGTTTTCGGTGTTACATTATTCATTTCCAGTATGTTTGAATAATGCAATTAGAAAGGACAATATAAGAAAACCAGAAAGTGCAGTGTGTAAAGTTTAATTCATGAACAGTATTGCATCAATGGAAAACATGTCATATGTTTCAAATATGAAAAACAGTATATATATATATATATATATATATATATATATATATATATATATATATATTATACCCCTTGCTATACTCTAAGTAATCGAAAGTAAAGAATAAACAAAAGGAAATAAAACATAAACAAAACTGGATATGGATGAATATCTCTGACAATATTTCAATAAGGTACGTCCAGAAAGTAAGTTCCGTTAAGTAATAAAATTAAATTGTGTACAGATACAGAAAAATATTTATTGCACAACATTCTACAACTCTTAAACTACTTTTCCACCTACCTGCCGAAATTTTGCAAGCATTTGTCATAGCGTGGCACAAGGTTTTCTATACGTTTTTCATAGAAGTTTGCCGCCTGTGTCTTCAACCAGTTGGAAACAATTTCTTTCAGCTCGTCGTCATTGTTGAAGTGTTGATCGTCAAGGAAAGACTTGAGATGTAAGAACAGATGAAAGTCGCTAGGAGCGAGGTCAGGCATTCAGCGCATTCAGAAAACGAATCACCGCTCTGTTTTCACAAGCGGCGGGATTTTCAATCAACACCGACATTGTAAACAAGCATAACAAAGCGTACGTGACCGACAGCGATCTCAAAATGGCGCACGTTTTTTCTCCTTGATACAGAGCGTCTACCGCGCATGTGCGGAACTGCGATCGCAGCGCTGCAGCGGAGATAAATTGAAACGAACTTACTTTCTGGACGTTCTATGTATTTTCACTCTCCCTTTCTCTGGGTTAATATGTTCATGATACTTGCATCTCATCTCTAGATGGACAAATTTGAGTAAATAGAATTCATGATTCAGTTTCCGTGCAACGATTATTTTAAGCGAAAAAAGATGTTACCTTGTGTGGAATAGATCCCAGGTTTTTCAGTTGTAAACCTGCATCGATATCGATACACCAAAGGCTAACCTAACCACAACTTGATTAACAAAGGATGTAGTGTTTGTTTCTAAAACCAATAACATGAAACGAGTATACTTGAGATTAATGAAGTTTTGAACTACTCTGGTAATCCCCGTAGATGTTTCTCGTTTCCCAAGTAACATTGGTAAATCGTCACCGTGATACTTCGTTCTACCTTCTTAAGGATTGCCTTCTACCTTTGAGTATGAGAAGTCACTCTTCGAATCTTCGCGATCGTTTTGTGAATAAATCTTTGACTTCAAAACGATTTGAACGTATGTTAACCCTGCGACGCTCGCGCGGGGTAAATATGACCCCAGAGGGATATTCTTGTTTGGCTCTCCTAGACAGTTAGCAATTCTGACCCGACCACCCTACTATTAAATCATGTTAAGAGTACAATACTTACAAAAAATATGCTATTAACATTTTTCGTACACAAAAAATACGTTTAATATAAAGTGGGGTCACTGTGACCCCACGCAAGGGTTGTTGATACCTAACACCGCGCGAGTGGTGCAGGGTTAATAAGCTGTATTACTCACAAGTCCAGTGAGTTAGCCTTATACTATTTTACCACTTAAAGACATAAGCCAAGTGGAATCAACTGGAAATGTTTTTGCTGTAATGATATTTCCATTAAAGTGCATTAAACAAAGATTTCCCACAATTGTAAGTCTCGTCATTACAAGCTAGGCTGTTATATTGGTCTTTTGTATCAATTGTTATTGTTAATGTTTAGTACTGGTAATACTATTTTGTTTTTGCGTTTGCAAAGAGAAGAATATTCGAACAAATAACATCATAATTTCTCTTATTTTGAATGTAAACACCATTTGCAATTATTAAAGAATAAAAATTCAACTTTCGGACGTAGCTGTAAAAAGTAAGAAAATGGAAGTGGAGGGGTTCGAACCATACTCATAGTCGTTAAAAATATAATCACTACATGCCTCTCGACTACGATTTCTACATTAAGTACTTTGAGGCTTATGTTTAGGTTATTCCCGGTTAATACGTTTTGCAAAGAGGCCCGGTTTAGCCCTGATGAAGCACATGTGGGAGAAGGGGAAATGTGTGTAAAAGAGAGAAGTAATCAGTAAGAAATAAAAATGAATAGAGAGAGAGAAAAGAAACAAAGTCATGAGAAAGAAATGTCAATAAAGACATGAAGAAAAAGGCGAATGAAGACATGCACCCTATATTCATATTATTGTAAAGAATACACACAGTGTTTACTCGGATTTTGGTTTGTGATCGCCAAGTATCAAATTTATTGTTACATCTTCAACTCCTTTGTAATAAGGAATGAAAAACTTTCGTATAAACTTGGTATTGTAGGAGCAGTATAGTAATTGAATAAGTTATAATTTACTCATCGTAGAAATCGTAGTCAAGATATTTAACAACAAGATATTTAACAACGCGTGGTTATTGCGATTTTAATGACAATGAGTATGACGGAACTCTCTCACTTCTCTTTTTTTACGTTTTTCAGCTACATCGGAACGTTCAGTTTTTTGCTCTTTTCTAATTGCAAATGGCGTTTACATTCAAAACAAGAGGAATTATGGAGGTATTTGTTCGGATATTCTTCTTTTTCGAAAAGAAGACAAGAATAATAGCAATATGCAAACAAATAAATTATTACTAGTACTAAACATTAACAATAAGAATTGCTACGAAACACTAAAATGAACAGATGAGCTCCTAACGACAGGACTTACAATTGTGGCCAAACTATGTTAAGACCCACGGTGTTCAATAGTTCCCCACGGTCTGAAACGAATGTCCACTCGCACGAAGACGTAAGTAGTTCGTTGAAGTGAAATCTATACAATGAATGTGAAAATTTATTATTATTATTATTATTATTATTATTATTATTATTATTATTATTATTATTATTATTATTATTATTATTATTATTATTATTATTATTAGCGTAGTTTTGAATACGCACGACGAGATTACTGTATAATACGTTATCATTTCTGTAATTTTCCTGTATTGTATTGTATTTGTATGTATTTAGTTTAGTAGTGGGCACTAATTAGTCTCCAGGTCATCGGCATGCACTTTAGTGGAAATATCATTACAGGAACAACATTACGGGTTCGCTCAAACACCAGGGCTGAACTTAGTAATATTTGGCTTATGACTTTCCGTGGGAGGATAGTGTAGGAATAACATGCTGGGCTTCTGAGTAATACAGCTAATCAACATATTTTCTAGTTCTTTTCAAGTCAAAGATTTCTTACAAACAAATGGTGAAAAATCGAAGTGACTTCTCATACTAATCGAGCAATCCATAAGAGAGTGGAAATGGCTTACGAATATTGGTTGGAAAAAGATAAACAACATCTACTTTGATTGCAAGTGCCGTTCGAAACTTCAGTAATGTGAACTATCCTCTTTCAGTGTTATTGGTCTTATAAAGAATCGCTACACCATTTGTTAAAAACACGTTTTGGGTAGAGGTATCAGTTGTATATCGGTATCATCAGGAGCGGATTATAATTTTGGGTAGGCTCTGTTCATCCCTTATGGATACACATACATATTTGTTTAATTAATGATAGCAAGAAATAACTTTTACACTAGTGGTTGGTGCTATTTGTTAAATAATTATCTATCATTAATATAAATACTGGAAAGTATATTTAATCTTTATCGTATCTTCTAGCGGTTAAAAATTTCTCCAAATTTTTGGGTAGCCCCGTGCCTACCAAACCTACCTTCTAAAGCCGCCACTGGGTGTTATGCTGCGCTTTCAACCAGAACACCTCCGTTCGATTCTACACCAGGTAACATCTTTTTTCGCATAAAATAATAGCTACACGGCTCTTTGCTTAACGTTCCTCCATCTAGAAATGAGATGCAAGAATCATGCACATATTAATCGAGATAAATACATTTTCCGGAAGAGTAAATTTCACTTTTCGGATTTCAGAAACTTCCGAAATTCGAAAAAAATGCGGAAGTAGGAAAAAATCCGGAATTTAGGAAATTCCAGAATTCAGAAATATCCCGGAATTTGAAAAAAACGGCTATTTTCGATTTCCGAAATGTTTACGAAATCACAACTTTCTAAATTTAGGAATTTTTCGGAAATGCAGAATTTTGTGAATTCTGGGATTTTTCCGATTTTACTTTCGGGATTCTGGAGAATAAAAGTTCCGGAATTGGCCATCCCTAGCTTACACACAACCTTTCAGAACACTAAACTAATAACTATCTACAAAAGAACAAGTAATGCAAAGCATTTTGTATTCTGTAATGCGTTGTGTATTCAAATACTTATGTAGACAGAAATTCCAGGTATCTGGTTACTGGAGGCTCAGGTATGAAGAATTGTGTTGTGTCTTATCTTTTAGTTAATGTACAACCTTGCAAACCATTGAATGTCTAAACGTCTTTCGTTAAATCCAAGTTGTGGTATTCACAGTCTATATGATAGAGTTAGCAAAGGAGCACAGACAAGGTAATATATCACGATCACAACCTAAGACAGTTTTTCTTTTTCTGCTTTCCTATAAAATTGTGATGTATAACATACGATCTCTTCCAGGATACTGATTGAATTATCAAATTAAACAAAGTTGTATTACTACACATCTCTTACGCCCCTGTCAACTTTGCCCGACTTCGTTGAAGCGGCATGTTTTTTTTTTTTATCCCTGTCTTTGTAAGTGAACTAAACAGTAACAATTCAAAATTATGTTACTGCATATGCCTCGTAGATAAATATTTCTTCTGATGCCAATAATTTCCGTTTTTTTTCAAGCGATCTTACATTTCTTTTTCCCAGCATGAACCTTTTCTTACATTATATGAAGAGCATGTAGGTCTAAATATCTCATGTATTACATAGAATGTGGGTTTAACTATTACATGTAAGCCCATTGTCGACTCCCAGCAAAGAAGGAACACGTGACCACAATATACACGATCAGATGTTAATGCAGTGCTTATAATCTCTAATGACACAATGGGTGAGTGGACAAAGCACTGGCTTTTAGCACCCGGCACCAGAGTTCGAACCTATCTTGGGTTACTTTTTATCCATTTGATTGAAAGTATTGTTTATTTTCGCTACAGGTAATTACTGCCTTCATATTTTTCGTCTTCCGCCACAGTTAAAGTAAATGTCAATTCTTATTCTTTCTACAAATGAGAGATCTTCTCTTGGGTTTAATGTGAAAGAAGCACAAGTAACGAAAATAATAATAATAATAATAATAATAATAATAATAATAATAATAATAATAATAATAATAATAATAATAATAATAATAATAAGTATTACTACCTGACCCATGTGCATATTTCGCACAATATAATTTTATATTCTCATGTCGAAATAAGTACGGCTGGCTGGTGCTCTCCTCTTTTTTTCAATGTGCCTAATGGGTCTACGGTGCCCAACGTTAGTCACATCCTTCTATCTCCTCCTGATTTATAGATATAAATTTGCCTGTAGAGGGTTCTGCCGTGGCCCCATGACTCCTCATGACAATGCCTCTTTGTTCTTTCTGCATTAGAATCGTTTATTTTAACTTGTTTATATTTTAAATCCGATTGGGGCATCTGGTGGCCCCACATATTTTCTTCGATGTGTCCTATGGGTGCATAGTATCAAACGTTGACTCATCTCTCTAGCACCTCCTATTCTCTTGATATAAATTATGAATATTTCGAATGTAACGGTGATATGGCGTTTCAATCATTACGTTTCATGAAGATCCAAATCCTTTTCGTAATAGTATATAAAATTATTATTTTTATTGTTTCACTTATCACTAATGTTGCTTATCACTTTTTTCAATGCAATTTGTTACTAAAAACAAATGAAATTATACTCCTCGCCATTCACACTCTCGAACTCGAAATACATAATTACAGTTCTCTTTATTTTTAATTAACTAGGAATGCAATGTATATACCCGATTGCAATGAAATAAGCTGAGCGAGCTTAAACTACGTAATCAGGAAGCGTTTTTCGGTGATTATTCCTCGATGGTACATCGGGTTTTTGATTTCGACCTATGTTGTCACTCAACACGACATACTCTATCAGCGTGCTAAGTTTCGTTGAGATCGGCCAAACGGTCTAGGAGAAAGCGATTTTCGGTGATTATTCCTCGATGGTACATCGGATTTTTGATTTCAACCTATGTTGTCACTCAGCACGACATACTCTATCAGCGTGCTAAGTTTGGTTGAGATCGGCCAAACGGTCTAGGACGAAGCGTTTTTCGGTGATTATTCCTCGATGGTACATCGGATTTTTGATTTCGACCTATGTTGTCACTCACCGCGACATACTCTATCAGCGTGCTAAGTTTGGTTGAGATCGGCCAAACGGTCTAAGAGGAGTTCGCGGACAACCAAACGGCTAACCCGAGTATAAGAGCTTCGCTTCGCTCAGCTCAATAATATAATAAAATAAAATAGTATAATAAACAGAAAAGCAGATTTATTACACTATTCTTTCAAAATAATACGTTTCACAAGTCACTTCACTGTCAATGTGTAACTCCACACCATCGCTAACAATCGTCATGTTCCGATAGGAAGTTATTCTCCTCCAAAAACCGAATCTGGCCGTAGCGAAAGGGCGTGAATCTTCTTTAGCTGATTAATTAAAAATCTTTGAGTTTTACGTCCCACGGTTATGACGGTTAGGCTAAAGGAGACGGTGATGATGAGTAATTAATGAAATGGTGGAATGAACAAAGTGGGAGGAAACGGGAGAACCCCGAGAAAACCCACGCACACTGTGTTTGTCCACCACAAAGCTCACTTGGCGGGGCTGAGATCGAACCCGGGACCCCAAGCACCAGAGGTGACCGCTCTACCACTGAGCCACCGCGGCCCAGCTGATTAATTGGATCCAATATTTCAATAAAAGAGGACAAGTTTCTCCGCACAAATATTTCTGTAAAATAATAAGTCACTTGATTATTGTGAATACCCATTTATGGGCGAAATTTGGTCCGTTTGGAACTTTTTAACACGTTTAACACTTTTTAACACATTTTGAACATGTTAATCTGAATATTCTGGCTAACGAACTCATCCAAGATATTTCAACAATTAAAGTTTGTACCAAGTTTGGTATCAATCCGTTGAAAGTTTCGGCAGTTATGGCATTCACCAAAAGCGTTTTATATATAAACAGATAAACACACACACACAGAGACACAGAAACTTTCGAACTGATTATGGTTTTCGACTCAGAAGGTGATGACCGGAGAAAGGTTGAAGAAATTTTGCGACACTTCTGGCATGATTGTCTCTGAAATTAGCACATTTATTTTTAAAAAATGGTTATTGTAGTGATTCACATGTGCGAAATTCGGAAACGTTTCGGTTTCCGATTACCGTCCTCTTACACATACCCCTGATTAGATATACAAGTTTTTATGGTTTCATTTCTCCAATAAATGTCACTAAAATTTTTGTCTCGTTTTCACTTAACAAAATTAATGGGTAATACGCTCTCTTTCACCTCCTCCCATGTGCTGTATGCATTATTAACAAAAATTAAAATAACACTCCTCGAAGTCGATTCGAACTGACGCCCTTTGGATTTATAATCTAGCACCTTAACCTCTACAACAAGATCATTACTTTTTAAGCTTTTAATTGTCGTCGTCTTTGTCCGTTTTGCATTTTATGTTCCTAAACCATAAGGAACTGTCCTTAACGAAGCTCACTCACTCATCACATTGATTAGGTACTTCCCAATAAGATAGAGACGTGAAAGTTTGATTAAAGGTACTCTATAATGACTTGAATATGAAAAAGTATGAAATGTGAGGAACTTGCTATGGGAAACGTTTATGGGCATGCAGAAATCGGTTCATTCTCTCACTCACCAGATCGATCAGGTACTTTCCAATGAGATTTAGACGTGAAAATTTGCTTAACCCTTAATAGGGCGCATAAAGAAAAGTTACGTAATAGGGCGCGTGGCGTACAAAGTACCACATACACTCATTTGGTCCCTAAACACATATTTACTGTAACTTTTCAGTTCTAAGTTGTTTTTTAAACAATTTATATGTTAAAAATTCAAATTTGACATTTTTTTAAAAAAATATTTAAACTTATCATTTTAAGCAGTTACAAGTAAAAAAAACTAAAAGTTAGGAAAACTTGACTTGTGGACTTGTGTTTGACTGACATTGTGGAACGAAAGTACTCAATTCCTAATCCATCGTTTGCCCATAGATCTTCCATACGTGTATGCGAGGACCGCAGCACATCGGCAAGAAATAATAAACCCATAACAGCATGGATTTCTAATCGGTCGGTCTCTTTAGCGTCCCTTTCAAGAGCATAATTTGCTCTATTTGTCCGTATCCAAACATTCGTGTACTCAACAATTTCGTCAATGAGCGAGTCAGGGAAAAGTAGCTTCCAAGTTTCGTATAGGGTTTTCGTTGCCAAAGCTTCACCTTTTGGTGTAGAAGGACGCACTCCTATTTTTTCCGCTCGAATAGTATTTTGTTTCAACACTTCCACGTAAATTAGCATCGTTCATGTGAGCATTCCATTCAGTTTCCTTGTATTTTCCAATTAAGACATTCCGGTTTACTCTTCCATCATTATCATCTTCTATTGCAGTTTCTTCATTAGCAGACATTTCTGACTCTGTATCGTGACCACTGTGTTCCAATTCATCTTCAGACTGATCAGATCCTTCCCCTTCTATGACATCTTCTTGAGCAGGTTCATTACTTTTACTATCATCTTCGTTATTTGCAAACAAATGTCTACGCAAAGTCTCTATACCAGATTCAGCATTTCTTTCTTCTTCTTGGATTTCTTTTTCAACGCTATCAAGTAAAGAAAGCAAACGATTTCTTTCTTTATTTTCCATTGTAGCCAAAGATAACTTTACCACAAAATTCTACAAAGTAATAGGTATATTTACAGATTCAAATTATAATACATTACAAACACACAACACACGGCGACATGAAACGCAAAACAAGACGATTTCACTAAAACAAGTACTTAAAATGTTTGTAAAAACAATGCCGGTGTAGGGCGCGCGGCGTACAAGTGTCCGCACAAAAACTCACGCAATAGGGCGCGCGGCGTACAAAAGACAACACTTCTTCCTAAAACGCCTAACCTAGCCAGAGCTGAGCGTCAAACTGGTTCTATCTCTAAGGGTCAGGTAGAGGGGAAGTGGGAGGTAGATAAGGTGGGGGTGAGCGGCGGGGGTGCCGTATTTTCTCCCATACAATACTAAAAGTATTTGCTGCGGAACTTTGTACACCGTGCGCCCTATTACGGGTTAAAGGTACCTGATAAGAACTTGAGTATGGAAAAAGTCCGAAATGTAAGGAATGTGCTATAGGAATTTTTTATGGGCTAGAACTTGTCCTTAGCGAGTTAAGCAATCGTTTCACTTATACACTTATCACATTGAGTAGGTACTTGTAAAGGAGATGGAGACATAAAGCTCTGGATAAAGGTGCCTTATAATCACTTGAGTATGGAAAAAGTCCGAAATCTGAGGAATGTGCTATTAGAATTTTTTATGGGTGAGAAACTGTCCTTATATAGGTAAGAAATCCATTCAATCACTCACTTATCACATTCATTAGGTACTTCACAATAAGATGGAGACGTGAACTTTGCGTAAAGGTACTTTATGATCACTGAGTACGCAAAGAGTCCCAAATGTGAAAAATGTGCTATGGGAAAACTGTACATAGCCAAGCAGAAATCGGTTCATTCTCTCATCCATCCAATTGATTGAGTACTTTTCATTTAGATAGAAACGTTAAATTTTACTTACAAATACTTCATAATCACTTGAGTATGGAGAAAATACGAAATCTGAGAAACGTGTTACTGGATTTTTTATTGAAAAAAAAACTGTCCTTAGCCAAGCAGAAATCGGTTGATTTTCTCACTCATCAAATTGTCTGGGTACTTCCCATTGAGATAGAGACGTGACAGTTTGCTTAAAGGTACCCTATAATGACTTGAGTACGGAAAAAGTCCGAAATGTAAGTACTGCTTTATAAAAATTTTATGGGCAAAAAACTGTCCTTAGCCATGTAGAAATCGGTCCATTCTCTCACTCATCAAATTGATTACATATTTCTCAATGAGATAGAGACGTGAAACTCTACATTAAGGTACCCTATATTAACTTGTGTGTTGACAAATTTCGAAGTAAGAGGAATGACAATGTAATTTTTTATTGGCGACAAAGTGTCCTCTGCTAAGCATAAGTCGTCTCACACACTTACTCATCACATTAATTACCTTGTTCCCAATGAGATAGAGACGTGAAGCTTTGCTTGAAGATACTTTATAATGACTTGAGTATGGAAAAAGTCCAAAATGTGAAAAGTATTACATGGAAAATCTTTTTTGTGTGAAGAATCCGTCTTTAGTTAAGCAGAAATCGGTTCACTAACTCATTCATCACATTGATAAGGAACTTGCCAATGGAACAGGGATGTGAAGCTCTACATGAAGGTACCTTATAATGACTTGATTGTGAAGAAGTTCGGAAATTCAAGGGATGCATTATGGAATTTTTATGGGTGAAATCTGTCCTCAGCCAAGCACAAGTCGGTTCATTTCCTCACGCATAATATTGATTTGTTACTTCCCGATAAGATTAGACGTGAAACTCTGCATAAAGGTACATTATATTGGCCAGAGTATGAAAAAAGTCCGAAATTTAAGTAATGTGCTGTGGGAAGTTTTTTACAGTCGAAAAATTGTCCGTAGCGATTATGTACTTTCCCAATGAGATAAAGATGTGAATGTCTACATAATGGTATTTTATGACTTGAATATGAAAAATTTCTGGAATTTATGGAATGTGCTGTTGAATTTTTTATGGGCGAAATCTGTCCTTACCCAAACAGAGATCTTTCCTTTCACTCACTAATCATTGATTAGGTACTTCCTAATGAAATAGAGACGTGAAATTCTGTATAATGTTTCCTACCTTACGTTATGATTTGAGTATGGAAATCTTTCCGAATTTAAGGAATGTAGTATGAGAATTTTTTATGGACGATAAACAGTCTATAGCCATTAAGTACTTTTTAATGAAACGAAGATGCGAAACTCTCCATAAACGTTAATGGATTATGAAATTTGAGGAATTTGTTACGGGAATTTTTCATTGGCAAAAAAAAAAAAACTGTTCTTACAATTTGAAATTCGGTACGATTTCGTTATTAAACACATCATGTACGTAGTGATAGTGTTATCAATCGTCCGAGTGGTCGAGTGAGTGCCCTCCACGCTGGTATATTGCATATCACCTGCATCTTTGGTATACGGGTTCCGTGTTCGAATTTTCTAGGGAAAAAATTACGAGATTTACACGTGTAACACGTTTTTACGTACCACACATAATTTTTCCCTCAGTGTGCGAGTTAAAAAGTGAAACCTAGTAATAAGTAGGTAAGCAAGATAATAGAGCACGTTCGGTGAATCAATTAACTTAAAAACGTGGGCTAAGCCACGAACCGTAAATTTCGCATTTGGAAACCCAGACAAGAAAAGCTATTTTTTTTCGGTGAATATTTTCCCTTTATTGCAGTCGTTGGTATTAAATAGATATTTAAATAAAATTGATAAGTAAGCAAATGTAGAGGATGAGATATTTAGAATTAATGATGCTTTCCAAGAAAGGAGAAATTCAATTGCTCGATTTTTATATGAGATATGTTGGTAGCATATATAATAAGTTTACAAGCTATTTGAAAGGTGTATACCATCGGAATGAAAACCCGATGCAGAATGAAGCTGCGCAACATGCGCGTCAAGTAATGAACTCCATAATTTCACAATGTGGAAGGGTAGAGAACAACTAAGTATATATTGAAACACCAACAATGTCTAGTGATGTAGCATCGATGATTCAGCATCAAGGGTTTTGGCGTCCTTTTGATACTCTTCGTATTTAGGTAATGAAAAATGAGATGTTAGCGATCGTGATTTTGTACCTCACGTAAAAGAATCTCGTTTGAACTTAACTTTCTGGCTGATATTTAATAGGAGAAATCCTTCAGTCTGGTCTAGTGGCTAGAATGTACTCCTTTGTTGTACAGGTTCCTGGATTCGATTCCCGGTAGAAGAGCCCTTGAGAACAAATATTGCATGAGGCACATTATGAGTCCTTTTAAAATGTACAATTTTAAATTTCAGTCCAACAAAATGCCACAGTTGAGAATCCCAATATACCATATTGATATGGTGAACTACAAAAAGAAGTGAGATCTGAACAGGTTCAAAAAGTGTTCAGATGATGATATATGAGCCAAGTGAATATACAAAATAATGGATATTCATGAGATCTGTGCTTATTATGTGGTTGAGTATGATATAGGTAGAACAAGTGATAGGTTGTTTAAAGAATACTTAAATAGTTTTCTGAAAGCAAAAACGAAAGCTAATGGTTGGCCATCATGCCGTGAGACTGATCAACTAATGAAAAATATATTCAAGAATTTAAGGAAAACAAGGACTAACACCAGATGTAGAGAAAATTAAATATAATACAGCACGTAGGAGTTTGGCTAAGCAAATGTTGTATTCATTTTAGAGAAAATGTTCTAAACGTGAAAACATGGGCCATGTAAGTATCATTAATGAACCCAAAGAATTATATGATAAATCAACAGAACATTATGTAGACGTTCATTAAATATTAACAGTAAATGATGAAATATTATATGTATATTGACAAAATACTGACGATGTCCGTATTTCCCAATCAATTGTAAACGTTGTCATAGCCGCATATTCGACAGCACAAGCTAGGTTAGAATTGTATATGTATTTAGATGAATTAGGAGAATGAGTACTATGTTTTGATACCGACTCAATAATTTACACACATACAACTGTCAAAGTACAATTCCAACTCGTGATTTTTTAGATTATAACAAATGAATTGCTAGAATATGGTAAAGAGGCATATATCGTAGAGTGTGTGGTTCTGGTCCCAAGAACTATGCAATAAGTGCTTTTGATCAGAGTACCAACGATGAGTATCAAGTATGTAGGTTACAAGTATTTTCATTAAATTACGAGTCTTACAAACACTTGAATTTCGAGGTGGTGATGAAGATGATAGTTCGAGGAAAAGATGTAGATAATGAAGACTAAGAAAACACTCGAATTCCAGAAGTCAAAATGGCAAATGAGAAAAAAATTGCCAAATGAGAGATCTTATTATTGTTAGCATGCCAAAAACGAAGGTGTATAAGGTGAAATATGGAAAAAGACGTGAAAGTCCAAATTCGTATGACACTGTGCCTAAATAATACACTCCTTCAAACGAAAGAAGAGGAAAAATGTAATACGGTCGTGTATAAATGTACAAGAGAGAACTGTGATATTCTTTAAAATATGAACAACGTGGAAACATCCTTTTTCGTGTATTGTTGCTGGAACAAGTAGTTGTGAAAACCTTTCTTTGTAATACAATTAGCTTCTAATTTGTCACACATGATTAATAAATTGTTTCGTAATATTTATTGGTACTTTGGAGAGTGGCAAAGTGCATACAGAGAAATTTCAGTGAAAGTGCAATTTATTAAAGGATTACCTTGAACAATCACTCTTTCCTGAACATGAACTTCATCTTATTATTAATGATGATCAAATGTCCAAGCCAAAGGTAGTTAACCATTTTGGACTCCTTCCTGCAGAAAAAGTATTTTACTCAACATGCAACTATCACTTTAAGACGTGCTATAGCGCTTTAAGAACTCAAGGGAATCATCTTTTGAATTGTTCATATTATTTTACTCTAATATGTGAAATAGGAAAATTGTAAAAGGAAATTTCGGAAGTTGTCTCGAAACATTCCCCTTTTTTTTGGATAAATTCGTGGGAATTTAATAGAACACTGTCTCCAAGGAAAAGAGAGATACCACACCGTAACCCATTAATACCAATAATATCAATGAAGTATTTCAGGCCGTTAGCTTTCTTATTGAATGGCCAAAAATAATACCATAGATAACTGATAATCAAGAAAAACGCCGGCTAGAAATCTTAGAAACCGATTGATATTAAGGGTAGAGGAGTAAATACGAGAGTGAATACTTATAATGAAATTGAAAACAGAAGGCAGTTTTATGAAATGAAATTCATAGTAAAACACAAAAATGTATCACAAAAGAAGTTCAAGGAAATTAATGGGAAAAGAAAAAAAATAAAAAAGTTTTGAAAGAATTACGTTTCATTTAACAATAAGTAAGAAATGCAAAATGCACACACAGAATTTCGAAAGTACTAAAAAATAATCTCCACAATTTGTGATATCCCTTGAGGATAACACATCTCATACGAGGTGTTGAAAGATACCAGCAGCAACCTCAATCTTTTTGTTACTTCTGGTAAGAGTACTTCGGAACGTGGTTATCCTTAAAGCGAACACAGGCATTCTTGGTGCGAGTGACAAGTCCGTCCGTTGTATTGAGTTTGAATTCGTATGTCTACTCCTTCAGAAACTCTCATACTCAAATTATAAAGGGTGAGGTCAGGAACATGTGTAAGGCTGTGAACGAGACACCCTTGCCCAATTCACCTGCTGGAGTAGATTTCATTAAGATGGTCTGTGACAACCCTATTATTCTCAACTGGTGGACCATCACACTGTATGTACGGCCATTTAAAATAAAATCTGAATACCAATGGTATAATCTTCTAGGTTCAAGTAAAGAAGGTTGCATAACAAAACGACGATTCTGTTCAATATGTTCGACTGTTCTATGGTTAAATCTTGCTCGCTGTCTAAGCAGTAGAATTCTGAAGGAAAAGAAATTAAATTTCAGATTTTCTTCAAATTGTAAAGTAATAATTTATGATATATGTATTTATAAAATAAATAATTCCATATCGCAATATCTCGAAGAAAAATATTATTCCAATTCTTCGAGTATATTTCGTATAATTATTTCGAAAAAGTAAGGTCTTAGTGTACCGTATGTATGATTATATATAAAATAACAATTTTTAAATATATTTTCCAGTTTCTAATTTAGAAAACAACAAATATATTCAAATGCATTGCAACGCAGGAATATACTAGTTTAAGAATCTTCAACTTCATCACGCGAGAATTTGTACCTCCATTAACACTAAAGTTCTGCAATGTCATTCTTGAAATTAAATTATTCATAAGAATCTTGAAGCTATAGAAATATCTGGAGCAATTTGTAATGTAAAATACATTTTGTTTAAGTTGCCTTTGGTGCGAGCGGGCCTGTTTTCGATTCCCGGTGGGAACAATCGGTGCAAGAAATGTAACGAGCTTCTTCAGGCCAGCCGTCCTGAGTGAGTGTTTTATTGGCTGTCTTCATTCAACAAGGCAAATGTTTGATGTTACCTAACATATAGTTCCCATCCTGCTTCCATCCTTTCCCATTCTTTTCTTCCTTTCTTTCCTAAAATGGCCAAAGATGCCGAAAGCCCAGAAATCTAAAACCCTGATTCCTAAATCCCTTTTGATAAATTACATTTTATTAGTTAACAATTTGGGCTATGTACGAATTTATGACGCGAAAGACACAGGATCGATTTTCTTTGGCAACTCATGGGATTCAGATCTCACGTTAATTTGTAGGTCCACGTCTCATTTATTAGTTAACAGCATCCTAGAACGAGTTTGAGTATTTCTAATAATTTCGAATAACTTTAATACATTGTTAGAACGAGGTATTAATGTGGTTTGTCTTACGAAAAATATTTATTTGGTTTCCATAACTTTATGATAATATTTTTATTAGATGTAATTACAAATAGATCTCGGAATTGCATAATTTAAACGAGTGTTGTAGAGTTGAACATTATTTAGCATATCTTTAGGACAATTAAGGCATCGAGTTGATGTACACCGGCTTACAATTTTCACATGTATTGAAAGCTATATATGCAATTGGGCGAGATACCTATCTGAAAATTATTTGAAATAAAGTATTTTGAGAAAAGGAATATTTTCAATTCCTTGTATCTTTGTTCATATTCATACAAAAATTGGTAAAAATCACAGTATTAGACACTACTGTTTTTAAACTGAATTATCTCGTCCTCCCCACTTGCATGAATTGTTTTAAATACAAAACCAATTTTTTAAAGCACCTTTTGTTTACCACACTCAACAACAAATGTGATACTGTATACTTGGTCCTATTTGACTAAAAGTTTTGTTCATAGTCAATTATAATAATAGATTTTTAAGCACTTTACTTTAAAATTGTAATTACTCTGCATTAATATTCTATCAATGGTAATCAAAGTGTCGCAACTTGTGTAATGTTTGTCTGCATGTAATTGGACAAAATATAAAATAATTCATTCATCAATTTTAGTTCAACCATCACCTTTTTCATACATACCTTTATATAACTTGAACTGTAAAGACACGCCATTAATATTACCCGTAATGCCTAACACGTAACGAGGCAGAAAGACACCTTTTAAAAATAAAAGAAAAAACTTTGTATGACATGCTATCTTATAACAGCTTTTAGGATTACTTTCTTCTCGAGTATTGGGGTGGAAAAGTGTTATACATATAAATAGTCCAAAACAAATATTATTTTTAATCTATAGTTTCCGGAATCCCTAAGATGACTAGTGATCCTTCGAATTATGTTTCAGTTTATGTTTAGCCTTTTTGGAAGAGGGATGAGAAGTTGAAGTAAAGAAATAAATGCCCAACTCGGAAGAAACGTTCGTGGAATACATAGTTTTTAGAGTCAGGTAAACAGGCAGATCAGTTTGAAATGATTCTGGAGCAGAGTTAGACACCTCGATCAAGATTTTAATCATGTAACTGATGAGATATTGTATACTAGACTGTGGTAGAACGTTTCAAAAGTATGCGTAAAGTAGAATAACATATGAATTTTTATCATTCCACTTACATTAAAATCTGTAAGCTTAAGTTGATAAGAACTTCATTTCTTTCTCAAAACTATTCTCACTGTGAGAAACAGACGCATGCATTATGTATGTTAATATAATATTTTCAAGCTAAATACGATTCATTAATGGATGCCTGTAACAGAAAATATCTTACCCATAAAATATTAATCCGAAAGCAAATGAAAAGTTTCACTTATATGACATACACTATTTAATATTATTAGATCGACATTTTTTGTCTTTTACTCCATTTTACATCTTACACTTTAGGACGAAATGTTTAAAATGCTGCCACTCTGAGACTCATCTCTGAAGTTCAACAGAATTGGCGTCTACTAATAAATATGCAAATAAAAATAATAAAATATATTTATATAATTTAGTCATGCATTTTTATTGCGATATAATAACTATTTTCCATAATATTTTATAGTATTTGCTATATTGTTCAACAGTTAGAATCGTAAAACCATGAATAAAATTCTAACTCAACTATTAACTTACTTCAATAGACGCAGAAAATTAATTTGTGGTTGAATGCAAGGCATAGAGCAGTTGCAGTTCATTGTGCCTAGTTTAGAAATTAAATCTGAAAAATAATAATGATACATAGATCATTAGTAACGAAAATAAGTGGCTGAATATGTTAAAACATTAAAGAAACAGACAATAGAAATTCTTGATTTTCTCAAGAGTTAAAATGACGCTTTACCAATGACTTAAATTGATATCAGGTAAATTAATAGGGTCTATGCTAGGCTGTGTTTTTATTGATTACGATCATTGATTAGTTAGTGAAAACTTGCAACATTTAATTAATATCAAACAGTAAAGTTTAAGTTTACATATTAAATATGTCAGTGATTTCAGGAAGAAAAGTAATAATTAATGAAGATATTTTATTGTAACGCTAACGACTGTGTGACTATTGCTGGACGTAACGTTCATATTAGGTAAATCGTTTATAATGTAACTTCTGAGCACATGATACAAACACTCAACGCTGAAACAACTTTCTTAGCGGCGGAGAAAGGAGACAAAATATATTTTTTAATTACGTTGGTGATCTATAATTGACTACAGTGGAAGCTTTTGTGTTTTATTACGTGAGACCTAAAAGGATCTAGTAAAACCTCTCTTACAGAGGTTTATCTATCTGTTTAGGTCAAATCACATAAAACTAAACGAAAATGCTGGAGCGTTTTAGGTTTCATTTCAGCATTGAGACTGTATTCAAGAACTATTCATTTTGTTCGGTAATTATTGATTCTTTCAAATACACTTACACGTGTAAAAATCAACTATACAAATAAGGAAATCTTAAGAAAATATTTTTTCATACTAAAATACACACTAGCCAGGTTTCAACACAGAGTGCATATGTAATAACTTGCAAGTGGGGATGATCTTCACCTTGTCCTCTTAAATCGTAGATCGTGTAATGTACAAACAGAATCGGTCACGAGCAATTTGTTCACAGGTGGACTAAGTTTTGTTACGTTTATTTAGAGATGTTCTCAGCAGTACATATTTCTCGGAAATTGTGATGTTGGAAGCGAGTGTAGGTACTTTAGGTAAAAGAAGGGGAAACATGCATTTTATCGTGCCACAAACATCTTTTGTATAGTCTCAAGATCTAAAGTTCTCGTCTAGGAGCCACTATATATATTTTTTCATCAAATAGCAGCTCGGTACATTGTAATGGATTTGGCAAAAATCCATATTTTTCAGAACATATCTTTGTACTCTACTTTTGATTAAAAATATGCTTGTCCAGTTTTTACAAAGTGATTAATGATCTTCAATGTATTTTAAAATAATATTGCATATTGCACCTATACAAGAAAAGAATAGGCCCTTAAATCGTATCAATAGTGTTTATTCAGTAGTGTGGTATTTCGAAAGATGTTTCTTTATTCTCTTCGTCTTCTTTGAGGATGACTTCTTTGTGCCCAGTTTTACTAACTAAATGTTTTATTGCAATTTAATATATTCACGAGAGGGAAATAATTACTTACAAGTACGAACACAGTTACTATTACAAATAATAACAAATTTGATTATTACAATTGGACAATCTGACAAAGGCTCAAACATTATGTACCATATTAGTCACTGCATTTGGGATCAAAACCTTTTGTTTGGTTTTTCTGAAAGTATTAATTTTGTAAATGAGAAATACAACATAATTTGAAGACTTCTGCAAAAGAAACGTTTGTAACATTTGGAACATCTACTATAACAGTTACTACACTATCCTCAACTGACGCATCGATCGCTACAAACTCGACATTTATTCCATATTTCTCTCTAATAGTAACATGAGCAAAACTGTTGGAATGTTCTGCAAACACGCCGTTTCATTCTACAAATCTCTCTTTATTAAATAATAAAAGGCAGCTGTATGCTCTATTTTATTCCATGAAGCTTCAGGAACAAAACTGAAATGTTGTTACTTTGTATTCATTTCCTGAAAATCCTGACTGACTTAGAACAATTCTCGTCTGTTTTGTACTAGAAGCTAGTGAATAATAAACTAAAAGCCCCTAATTTTAATGTAAAAATAGGGTTTATTTGTAATGTTTCCTTCAATACTTGTATTTAAAGAAATTAAAACTATGATCCTTCTACGATATTATTTCATATGAAATACTGTTTTCACCAACCATCTATTGGTTTAGCAGTCATATACATTTCTCCTTGTAAATGTCAGTCTTGTGACTGGTTGCAAAAGTAAAACTATTTTTATGTATTGTAACATACTTTGTAAGTATGTTAATGTAACATAACACTGTGCGAAGGTCTTCGTATATATATTTTGATTCAAATATTTTATATTTAAATATAAATTAAAGTTATAAAATTAAAAACACTTAATTTTCTCGGTGAGAAACCCTTATTATTAAGTTCTGAAAAATTGGAACTTTCAATATTATATCTGCGTACAAATAAACTCTATGAAATGTGATATACCTCTCTTTCTAAATATAAGTACAACTCTGATAACATGTAATATGTTAACAATATATTATTCGTAAATAGTTCTCATTAAAATATTGTCTGGAAAAGGGACATGTGTAATAACTCATTTTAATCTCTTCCAGAGTAAGCGATAGTACTATTTTCATAATGTTAGTACTCATTAATTATGTGTGCTCTTACCTGAATATCGAATCTATTCCCTTTGACCTTCTATTTATTTTTTATTCGTTTTCATTGAATAACTCAAAATTAGAATGGGTAGCGTGTGACTTCTAATTGACTGTACATTCCACTGTTACAAATTACTGTTTAGATAGACAATGTACGCGATAGGTCACATACTAGGTTTATAAACAAATTTAAAACAATAGAAATGTAATTAATATATATTGTTATTATGGTATTATTGCTATCAATGAGAATATATAGGATAGATGTAGTGTTATACAATCAAGTTTGACATTTAACTACTATGTTGAAGTCTTCAGAAAGGGAATGTAAGAAATTGTTTGCAAAATTCTAATATTAAGAATGTTCTGTTGATCATCAGATTATTCACGAAGATGCTAAGTATAGATACTATGTGTGTTTCATCCCAAAGTTTATTGCATTCTGTATTTCTTGTACGAGAATCGCGGTATTAGACATGCAATTCCCATGTAAACGTGACACATAAAATTAATAAGAAATGTATACTATTAGCGTAATCACTTTCATAATTATTAAATGAATTTATCACATTAACCTTTCAGTTACTTTAGTTCCTTTCGTATTGCATATCAATTGTTATTAGAAAAGTCCAAAAAATGTTAATACTTCATAGTTAAAGTTTCAGTAGTTTAGTAAAAGTAATTTGCAGTGAATGGCGATGTAACTTGAACTATTCATATAAACATCGAGACAATAAATAAAAATAGTTTACATTACGAATACAAAAATTATTAAAATTTGAATTTATTTCAAATACGGTATTACAATGAATATTTTACATAATTTTGATTACGAAAATGCTTATGCCAGAAGAACCACGCAAAAATATAATAATAATAATAATTAATATTCTAAATATATTAAATTGTAAGAAGATGGAACAATTACTGATGCTTCAACTTCAAATTTAACTTTTTGATTACGAATTCATTTAAATAATTAATATTTTTCTGATCAGAATATGATTTTTTTAATTAAAAATTAAAAATATTTGCGAAGAATTTCTATAACGTAACGTTATCATCCTCAGACGTTAATCTGTATGTTCATATTAATGTAGGTATGTTCATATTAATGCAGAGACATAACAATATAAAATCACTTACATATAATTTTAATAGTTGCCTATTGTATAATTTATCATTTCTAATATATCTATAAGATACAGAGTCTGTCCTGAATGTAACAAGACTAAGGCTGTGGAACTGGATGTATTGAAAGTAACGTAAACTACAACCAATAATCTTCAAAATAACACCCACCGGCATCCATGCAGCGATTCTGCCACAGTAGATAAGCTCCCTGGAAATCCTCTTGTGAAATGCTGTTCAAGGTCCTTGTAACGGCAGCTTGAACAGCTTTGATGAACTCGAATCGACGTCCTTTCAGGTCTCGTTTTAATCGGGGGAAGAGGAAAGAGTCACACGGGGACGGATCAGGGCTGTAGGGAAGTTGTGGAACCGTAGAAATATTTTTCTTGTCCAAAAAGACCTGCATAGTTCTTGCCGTGTGACTTTGTGCATTGTCGTGGTGCAGGGTCCAGTGGTGCAGTTGGCGATGTCTCTTCGAACGCAAGTGATCCGTCTCCGGAGTCTTTTGAGGACTTAGACGTAGAAAGTTGAATTCACCGTCGCTCCTTGTGGGACGAATTCCTTGTGGACGACGCTTTGAGCGTCGAGGAAAAAGATGAGCTTCGTTTTCACTTTCGACTTGCTCATCCGCGACTTTATTGGACAAGGAGACAGCGGCGTGTGCCACTCCGCGCTCTGCCGTTTGCACTCCGGGTCGTACTCGAAGACTCAAGTTTCGTTCCGGGTGATGACATTTTGTAGAAAATTTGGGTCATCTTCCAAACGGTTGAGAAGGTCTGTCGAAATCGTCACTCTCAAGTCCTTGTTGACGTCAGTGAGAGTAGACCTGTCGCTTAAAGTCGTAGACAATAGGCTATTGTTCTCTTAATTGCTTTATTACCTAACGACTTTTGATGTCAGTATGGCCGTGCTGGCCTTGGGGAGGTTTTTGGGGGAAGTGGTTTTATTACCCTGTTTGTTAGGTTGTTAGATGGTTTCCTAGAAAAGGTTGGGTGTTAGGAGGGATGGAGTAGTTTCTAGAAAAGAGGTTGAAGGACATGTATCACGTGATTTTGATAGGGTTGTTTCTAACAGCTATGCTATGATCAAATTAATTATTCTTTTATTTTATAGGAAGCTCACTCTTATTTGTATTTTCCTAATAAATTAGTCGGAATAATTTGTATTGGATTGCTTGCTAAGCAAGCTCCTTACTTATTGGATCGTATCTTTTTTCATTTTTTCGCTTCATTAAAAGCTCATTCTTATTTGCATTATCCTAATAAATTAGTCGGAGCAATTTGTATTGGATCGCTTGCTGTGCAAACTCCTTATTTATTGGATCGTATCTTTTTTTCATTCTTTCGCTTCATTAGAAGCTCATTCTTATTTGCATTCTCCTAATAAATTAGTCGGAGCAATTTGTATTGGATTGCTTGCTATGCAAGCTTCTTATTTATTGGATCGTATGCTAAACCATACTCTGCTTATTTATTGCGTCGTTTGCTGTGCAAACTCGTTGTTAAATTTGATTGTGATCATATTAATTAATTTGACCATTTGCATAGCAACTTGTATTTTGATGAATCGTTTTTCATTCTTTATCTTCATTAGAAGGTCATTCTTATTTGTATTTTCCTAATAAATTAGTCGGAGCAAATTGTATTTGCGATCCTATGAAGAATGTGAGCATACTAGAAAAGCTCGTTGTTATAAATTGGAGGGAATAAACTTTATTCATGCGGGACTTTTTAATTTGACGGATCGTATCTTTTATTTTCTCGAACATTGTGTGAGCATACTAGAAATTTCGTGTACGGAATATGTATACTTCGGTACGATACGCATTGCTGGTACATATACAGAGCGTGGTTCTTGTACGTCTTTCGCTGCTGAACTCAAGACATGAACTGAAATTTTCCCGCGCTTTTTGGAAACTGGTTGGACAAGAGGGAAAGATGGCGTTGTCGGGTGTGCCGTGTCGTCTTCGGAATGAGGCCGACTGTGGAATGAGGCCGACGAGTATGGACACGACACAAGAAGAATTTAATCCAATGAAGGATAAAACAATGTAAAATTAGATTGAGCTAATCAAATTTCATTGTAATAGTTACTATGGGTTGTGTTAAATTCATTGGTATTGTCATATTATGTTTTCTTTTTAAAAAAAGAAAAAGTAAAAAATGTTGGAAGGAAGGAAGAAAAATATTCAAACTGTATTTAAGTAAATAGAGTTGGTAAGACTGTTAGAGGAAAGATTGCAGTCGCGAATTGTGGGCGTGGTCTATAAAAACCGAATCTACAAGCTAAAGTGGGTCCCGTGCCTACTTTACTTGTGTTCGTATTAATTCAACCGGAAGGTTGCCCTTCTGTTTCGTAGTGGTATTGCCGGATGATTACTCTGTTCGTATTGTATAGCTGGAAGATTGACAAAACGGAGTTCTGGTTTAACGAGAGGATTGTGCAGTCAATGGAATTTTGTTTCGTTTCGGCAGGGCTTCTCTTTTGAGAATTGTTTCACCGTTGTTATTCCTGTTTGTGTGATGAGTGTATTATTGTCGACTGTCGATGAAATCACATTGGTGTTATGTCAGTTAAATAACGAAGTGATCAGTGGAAAAAGGAATGTTTTATTCCTCGTCTATTCAATTCTCGCAAGCAAACTTAGTGGCAAGTCAAACGGGCTCTTTTTGTTTCATCGTTTTGTGGCCCCTAAGTAATGAAAGTGAATAGTAGAGTGAAAGTTTTCTTTCATTGTGATATTTATGCTTGTGAATTAATAGCACAGAGAGTTATTTGCTTTATAAGCTTATTGTTTCTTTTTTTTGTTACTTCTGTGCAGAGGAATAGTGAGTTTTAAAGGGCAGTTCTTGTGGGGCCCATTGTGCCGAGTGAATGCCCGCTTAGATCACATTATCAGTAATTCCTATCGGGCACTAGCTGGTGTATTTAGCTTAAACACCAGAAATAATTCTTTCTTGCTTTATATTTTCGTTCGGAAACTAAGGCATAGAAGGATTATTGTAAGGAATTACCTAACATTCGAAAACAGACTTCTTTATCACCAATCTGATATCAATCGAATATCAGAAAGCTCAGACGGAATCCTGACTACCAAAAGAGAGCGAGCCTTACACATAGAAGGTAATCCATATTATAAACAAGTCAAGGTGAGTGTAATTTTTGACTTGTTACAAGTAGTAGCTGTGACTTGTCTTATTCTGTGTTTTGTGAGGTTGTACGATCTGAAATCCACTTCAGGTTGTATTGCTAAGGCAATTCCATCATTTTTTTACCCTTACGAAAATTTCTAGAATTTTTTGGAATTTTCCATTTTTTCGGAGTTAAGTAGTAAGGGGGACAAAAGTGTCTAATTATTGAAAAACCTTAAGAATTCCAATATTTCCAGTTTAATTTGGATTCTTTTACAGTATATGGTTAATCTCCATTTTATATGAAGAGTTCCAAATATTTTGCCGTTAAAAAATTAGAATGCAAATATTTTTTCCTCTAGCATTCCCATTCCACCTTATAGAAAAGAGTAATGAAAGATATTAAAAGGGTATTGATTAAGAATTGTTTGAAATGTTGAATAATATATGTTTAAGTCAAGAATTGAGATTCAACCTTTTCATTCCACTTTTATAAAAATTGAGACTGAGTGTTCATACAATAGACGCATAGTTTGTTTCAGCATAAAGATACATTATATAGATTTGTTTGCTTGAAAGTGAATATTTCAGTAATAAAAATCTTTATTAGAATTCGTCAAGAAAGAGAAATTTAGATGCGCGCTTGTAAATTGTTAATTTTGATTATCTTTGTGAATTCAGGTAATAAATAACAGTTTATAAAATTATTGAGAATCATTGATATTTAGAGGAACTTAGCTTAACGTATTGCATTTTTTATTTTCTTGCATAATAGAAGATTCATTTAAGAATATTTGTATATTTACTATTTAGAATTCAAGTTTATTAAAGAAACTTTTTGCTTATAGATTCACTCAGGTATTTTGATAGTATATTTTTTTAATATAATTTTTTGATTGTATTTTTTTTTCAATAGTATATTTACACTATTCTAACTCAATAGTGCAAATATACAACCCAATATTGTTAATAAAATTGTTATTGAAAACTGAATTTTTGTTGTCGTCATTTATTTATTATTTTATATTTTGTTTCCTACTTATTTTGAATTTACTGTTGTTTGGAAATATTGGAATTATAATTACTTTCACACTGACTGGATGTACGATGGAGAACTAAATTTTCCGGTTCAAAGTCCCATCGACTAGGCGTTAATCGGATTGCATTCGGTCTGACGATTATTATTATTATTATTATTATTATTTCTTTGAATAATAATAGTTGTCGGACTGTGAGCTTTCTGTGTGTGCTAAGTGGAAGGAGCGTTACAAGATACGAACACAAGTCAAGTAACTTTTTGTTTTTGTTATATTTAGTTTAGATATTATTGTTATTATTAATATTAAAAATAGATTCTCAGTCTCTAATAAGTTCTTTGACTATTGAATTATACTTGGAAAATAAATTTGTAGTAATTCAAATACTTTGAAATTGAGATTGAAAAAAAATTGTTTCTCCTCCAACATTATAATTCCACTGAAATTTTTTTTGAAATTCTGAATACTGAATTAAATATAGAATTAATTTTTGGTAATAATAGTGACTCAATTAATTTAATTTAATTGAATGAATAATATTTTTATTGAATTTGAGAATTTTGATAGAAATATTTCAGCCAGCCTTTACAAATTTTTGTATATATTAAATGTTATTGGAATCTTTGAATATTTTCGATTTTCCTTCCAGCGTTGTTGCTTGGTCGTGTAGATTTCATCTTAGTATTATTGTAGAGTAGAAAATAGTAGTATATGTTTAGTAATAGTATATTATTTTTATATTGTATTGTTGTTCTTTATAAAATTGTTCATTTAAATTCTGATCATAGAATGGAGTCTCGACAAGACTATGTTAGCATCGATATGTCGAATGCGGATTTCTTAACAGTAGACGCTACTGGTTATCCTAGTTTAGATCAAAACTCAACTTTTGTTCATTTTAGCATGTAACTTACTCCTCCATTAGCTAATAGCTTTAATGTAAGATCGTTTAGTGTTCCTATTGATAATAATCAATCGATTATGAACTCAGTTGATCTAGATAGAGCCAGTCGTATGGCTAATCCATCTAATAGTCATATTATTAGAAATGATCCTAGAGTAACTTTTTCGGAACCGCCTTTAGGTAGAAATATTCCGAATGTTTCTGATAGTAGTAACTCAGGAGAACGAGTTGGAATGCAGAATAGATATCTAAATCTTGAAAACTATTATAAGAGAGTTACTAATGTTTTGAGTTCGACTCCTAAAGTGGGTTTAAATAATACTAATCTCAGAATGCATGGTCATAACTCGAATTACAGAAATCAGAATAGTTCTGAAGGTAATAGGGATAATAACTTTCCTATGAATAGACAAGATCATATATATTCAGACCTTAATCTAGAACATAAGCTGTTGACAAAATTTACCTTTCATAAATCTTTAACATATTTAGAGAATAAACTGTCGGAAATAAAGAACATTAGTGGAAATAATAGCATTCAGACTTTTGAGATGTTATTTAAAATCCAAGAAATATTAATGGATACTAGTTATTCATTTAATATGATTCTTTCAGTACTTCTCTCTAGATTTGACGGTTGTATTTTGAAGGAAGTTACTTCAGCTTTAAATAATAATATTGATTGGGTTTATTTTAGGGATAATATTATGCATAGATATATTACACCCACAGTTGTGCATTCACTAGTAGGTGAAAAGGTTTATAGAAAACAGGGGTTGGCAGAATTAATTAACAATTATGTCAAATCAGTAATGATATCTATGGATATTTTACAACTCGGGTTGAATGAAGGTCAACTGGTTGGTATAATCTTAAATGGTATGACTCCAAATCAACGATTTCGGATGCTAAATTATTACTGTCCAGCGAATAGACAAGAATTGTTAGAAATATCAGAACAATATGTTTCGCAAAATAGGGAACAAATGGAGTATGTTAAATTATGGAGGAGTAACAAAGGAAAAGAGAAAATGTTTTGTTCGAATTTAGGTTCTTCAGTAAATAAGAAAGAATATGGTAATAATAATGCGAATTCTACATTACCTAATATAAAATCGAACCTCATGAAGAATAGTTTTAGGGTTTCGGATACTTCAAAATTTTCTGGGAACCTTAAAAGGAATCGATTTGTTCCTCCAGATAATAAGAAGAATAGTGTCCCATCAGAGATGAACGTATTAGTGGCAACGTTCGTCATTGGAAAAATTAATAATATTTTAACAAATATTTGTGTTGATGGGGGCTCTAGTTTTAACTTAGTGAATCGAGATCTAGTGAAAAGATGCAATGTGGAAGAACATGTTCGTAAGGTGGAAGAACGAACCGTCAATGCGCCTTCTGGTCTTAACTTTGTTACGGATGAAGAGGTGACTTTGGTGATAAACTTATCCGGATTTTTTCAATCTGTGGTATTCAGAATAACTGATAATCTTCCTTGCGACTGTTTGTTGGGAATTCCATATCTGCGTTCAACGTCGGCGTTAGTGGATTACGAGAAACATTTGTTGGTTCTGTGTAATGGAAAGAAACGTGTGCGACTTAATTATCGCAGGGATTTTGTGGAATCATTCCGAAAGGGAGTTAGATCTGGAGACCAGCTTAGTCAACGAGAAGGGACTGGTGTAAAGTTTCAAAAGAAGAACTTATCTAACAATTCTTCTGGAATATCTTCAATGTTTATTAGGGCAGATTCGTATTCAATCCGTCCAAACGAAAAGGGTGTGCAGTGCGACCTTGATCTTCAACATCTAGAAAAACATTTATTAACTATAAATGCTCCTGATGCTTCGCAGCTTCTTGGGCTACGAAATTTAATTGAAGGAGAGTTATCGAGAGACAGCATTAGTGTGGACCAGCAGATTCGGAGGTTGGATACTGATCAGGGATGTCCAGAAACCTCTTCCATCACGCATTAGTCTGTGGGTAGCGATCAAGATAGTTTACATCGTAGATCTTCAGTGGACTTGGCGATGATTTCGACAAATGTTGGTGACATTGAAGATAAGAAAAATTCCAAAGATATGAATTGTGACACCGGTTATAAGACTGTTCCGGATTTAAACCTTTCAGAGAAGGATCCCAATATTAGGAAGCAGAAACCATCGAAGAAGAAGTAGAAGCCAAAGAAAAAGAAGAAGACAAACATTATGGATTGTGCAAATGATCAACAGATTAAGCACGATCGTAGTTTTGTGTGTGAAAAGGAAAAGAACGTTGTTTTAGTTCCTGCAACGACTTCGAAAGTTAAACACAATGAATCATCTAGTTCTTCGGAAGCTTCTGACGTGGACGTCGAACAGTCAGAGAAATTCCACGACTTGTTGAAGAAGAATATGAAATATATATTTTTTGAGGAAATTAATCGGGATTTAGTTAATAGTTCTGATCGATTCCCGCAGGTGAAAAACCCAGAAAACATACAAGTGAAAAACTCTAATCGAGAATCGTGGAGATTTCGGAATCCTGATATAGATTCCTTCATGGGTTCGATAAGAGCTGAGTACTCTGACGTTATTACGAATAGAATCGGATGTATAAAGGGTTGTATAGGCAAATTATATCTGTCCGAAAACAAACCTTTTAAGCAAAATCCATTCCCTGTTCCTAAGAATAAAGAAAAAGAATTTGATGCTCAAATTTCAGAATTAGTTAAGCAGGGTATATTAATTGAAGTAGACCATTCGAACTACGCCAGTAGTTGTTTCTTGGTGAAGAACAAGAACAACAGTTATCGTATTGTAGGGAACTTTGTTAAAGCAAATGAGCTTATAGTAAATGATCCTTTCCCGTCTCCGAACATAGAAGAATGTTTAGCTGGCCTATCAGGCAAGCAATTCTATTCAAAGATTGATCTTAAGAAAGCATATTTTCAAGTTGTACTTGATCCTAGCTCACGTGACATCACTACAATTGTTACGCCAAAGGATCTTTATCAATTTACGAGAGTCCCAGTAGGTATTAAAACTGGTAGTAACATTCTTAATAGAGTGATGCATAAAATACTTGGAGATTTGGAAGGGGAAGGAGTACGATCTTATTTTGATAATGTTCTTATATTTTCAGATACGATTGAACAACATAAAAAGACTATAATTAAGGCATTAGAAAGATTTCGAGAATATAACGTTACTATATCTCCGGATAAATGTTTGTTCTTTCAGACTAAGGTAAATTATCTAGGGCACATTATTACCGGAGATCAGATGGAAATCGACCCGGCTAGGGTTTCAGCAATTAGAAACATACCACCTCCACGGAATAGGAGAGGCCTTATGAAGATCTTGGGGCTTTTCAGTTATTACGCGAAATTCGCTCCTGCGTTCCAGGAACTGATGGGACCTCTCAGTGAACTTAAATCTCCTAAGAATAAATTTGTCTGGAGTCCTGAACACCAAAGGATTCTAGACAAATTAAAAGATATAATGGTGGATAATATTGTGTTAAAGACCCCAGATCTAAATAAAAGATTTGTATTAAATGTGGACGGATCAGGAAAGAGCATAGCTGCTTGTTTGTCTCAGGAGAACAAAACGGGGAACTTCAACCTGTTTGTTTCTTCAGCAAAAAATTATCAGAAGCAGACAAACATAGAAGTATATACGAGATAGAGTTTATAAGCCTAGTAAAAGCTATGTCCCGATTTAAACACTATTGGTTAAAGAATTTGACGTCCTGACAGATAATAAGGCCTTGACTTGGATATTAAGCAACTCAAAGCGTCTATTAAAGTATGGCCCTCTTGTTGAGACATTATGTCAGTTTTCATTTAAGATCAAACACGTTAGGTCTGCAGATAACGTGATAGCTGACACTCTCACAAGAGTTTACGATCCATTTGAGTTTAGTTTAGTAGACGGACCTTTGGGGTTAGCGGTCTTTGATAGCAACTTAAGGTTAGCTCATAGATGGAAGTTGCCTCTGATTCAGGAACCAATAGAAGATCTTCAAAGAGAAGATCCAGAATTGAAAGCGATAATTGAGAGATTAGAAAATGGCGACATCATTCCTGGTTTTGTTTTAAACAAAAGATACTTATGAAGAAAACTAATTCAGTTCACAACCCTTTTAAGATTTTTATCCCTAAGGCTCTTCGTAGAGCTCTGATAGAGTACTATCATGATGACAAGCTTGTAGGAGGTCATTCTGGTACCTATCGAACTCTGAAAAAGCTAATGAAAAGATTTACGTGGGGAAATATGAAAGAGGAAGTGGCTGAATATGTTAGATGTTGTCATAGGTGACAGCTTTCAAAGGAAGAGAATAAAAGAAGGTGGGATTACTGATATCAGAATATAGTAAGAGGATTGGATCGTATTGATACTTTGACATTATTGGTGTATTGGGGTATAGGTATATATTAATTGGGGTTGATAACGCTAGCAGATTTGTAGTGCTAGAGAAATTGAGATCGTTATCGTCAGCCTCAATAATGGACAAGATGTCTAATATCTTCAGTCGTTTAGGATATCCAGAAGCTATTTCCACCGATAACGCTTCTGTGTTTATTTCTGAGTTCTTTAAGAAATTCTTGTTCGGACTGGAGATAAAACATATTACATTAAGTCCATACCACCCTGAAGCGAACGCAGCGGAGCGTTTTGTAAAAACGCTTAAGACTTTTATTCGTGCTTATTTTGCAGATAAGCAACATCTTTGGTCGACTCTAATACCAGATTTACAGTATACGCTAAATATTAGCGAGCATTCCGCTCTTAAGATGTGCCCTATCGAAATATTTTTAGGACTTCCTACTTACACCCCACTAGAAAATCGATGGGACATCTCAGAAGCAGATTTAGCCGGAAAGTCAGCTAAAGCTTTATGGATGAATGCCATAAAGAATATGGAAAAAAGCTAGATTAGAAGGAAAAGACTTAT
This sequence comes from Thermobia domestica, assembly GCF_964235325.1. Classification (NCBI taxonomy): domain Eukaryota; kingdom Metazoa; phylum Arthropoda; class Insecta; order Zygentoma; family Lepismatidae; genus Thermobia; species Thermobia domestica. Next base: position 241,412,853 of record NC_137456.1, on the reverse strand, counting down.
GCTGCAAAGAAGAAGAGAGGTAGCGTTCCAGGTAGACGACCAAGTACTAACTCGTGAGCATGTTAAATCTTCCTTAAAAGATAAAGCTGCTAAATCACTCAGTGATAAATGGAATGGGCCATTTATAGTCAGGAGGTTCTTGACACCAAATACTGTTCTAATTTCGGACGAGAAAGATAATCCTGATTCGTATAAGCGGAGTAACGTCTCCGAGATTAAGATTTATCGGGTCCAGAGGAATTGATTAGTAAAATGAAAAGCTGGAGGCGAAAAATGAAAAATAGAGTATTGAAAAATAGAGTATTGGAAATTAGTAAAAAGTGTATAGAATAATGAAATGGTAATAAGCTACTACTAATAAATTGTATATATTTATTCATATATTTTAATCACGGCCGTGATTATCGAAATTTTTGTATATAGAGTATTGTATATAATAATTAAATTTTAACTTTGTATAGAATATAATGTATTAGTTAGACATATATATTTGTGTGAATTTATGACATATTTATGAAATTATATTTGTATTAATGAAAATTTTCTATATTTATAGATACCATAATTATCAAAAATTCTGGAGCAGAATTTTTTTGTAAAGGCCTGGTGAATGTGCCGTGTCGTCTTCGGAATGAGGCCGACTGTGGAATGAGGCCGACGAGTATGGACACGACACAAGAATAATTTAATCCAATGAAGGATGAAACAATGTAAAATTAGATTGAGATAATCAAATTTCATTGTAATAGTCACTATGGGTTGTTTTAAATTCATTGGTATTGTCATATTATGTTTTCTTTTTAAAAAAAGAAAAAGTAAAAAAGTTGGAAGGAAGGAAGAAAAAATATTGAAACTGTATTTAAGTAAATAGAGTTGGTAAGACTGTTAGAGGAAAGATTGCAGTCGCGAATTGTGGGCGTGGTCTATAAAAACCGAATCTACAAGCTAAAGTGGGTCCCGTGCCTACTTTACTTGTGTTCGTATTTATTCAACCAGAAGGTTGCCCTTCTGTTTCGTAGTGGTATTGCCGGATGATTACTCTGTTCGTATTGTATAGCTGGAAGATTGACAAAACGGAGTTCTGGTTTAACGAGAGGATTGTGCAGTCAATGGAGTTTTGTTTCGTTTCGGCAGGGTTTCTCTTTTGAGAATTGTTTCACCGTTGTTTTTCCTGTTTGTGTGATGAGTGTATTATCGTCGACTGTCGATGAAATCACATTGGTGTTATGTCAGTTAAATAACGAAGTGATCAGTGGAAAAAGGAATGTTTTATTCCTCGTCTATTCAATTCTCGCAAGCAAACTTAGTGGCAAGTCAAACGGGCTCTTTTTGTTTCATCGTTTTGTGGCCGCTAAGTAATGAAAGTGAATAGTAGAGTGAAAGTTTTCTTTCATTGTGATATTTATGATTGTGAATTAATAGCACAGACATTTATTTGCTTTATAGACTTATTCTTTCTTTTTTGTTACTTCTGTGCAGAGGAATAGTGAGTTTTAAAGGGCAGTGCTTGTGGGGCCTATTGTGCCGAGTGAAAGCCCGCTTAGATCACATTATCAGTAATTCCTATCGGGCACTAGCTGGTATATTTAGCTTAAACACCAGAAATAATTCTTTCTTGCTTTATATTTTCGTTCGGAAACTAAGGCATAGAAGGATTATTGTAAGGAATTACTTAACATGCGCAAACAGACGTCTTTTTCACCAACCTGACTTCAATCGAATATCAGAAAGCTCAGACGGAATCCTGACTACCAAAAGAGAGCGAGCCTTACACATAGAAGGTAATGCATACTATAAACAAGTCAAGGTGAGTGTAATTTTTGACTTATTACAAGTAGTAGCTGTGACTTGTCTTATTCTGTGTTTTGTGAGGTTGTGCGATTTGAAATACACTTCAGGTTGTATTGCTAAGGCAATTCCATCATTTTTTTACCCTTACGAACATTTCTAGAATTTTTTGGAATTTTCCATTTTTTCGAAGTTAAGTAGTAAGGGGGCAAAAGTGACCAATTATTGAAAAACCTTAAGAATTCCAATATTTCCAGTTTAATTTGGATTCTTTTACAGTATATGGTTAATCTTCATTTTATATGAAGAGTTCCGAATATTTTGCCGTTAAAAAATTAGAATGCAAATATTTTTCCTCTAACATTCTCATTCCACTTTATAGAAAAGAGTAATGAAAGATATTAAAAGGGTATTGATTAAGAATTGTTTGAAATGTTGAATAATATATGTTTAAGTCAAGAATTGAGATTCAACATTTTCATTCCACTTTTATAAAAATTGAGACTGAGTGTTCATATAATAGATGCATAGTTTGTTTCAGCATAAAGATACATTATATAGATTTGTTTGCTTGAAAGTGAATATTTCAGTAATAAAAATCTTTATTAGAATTCGTAAAGAAAGAGAAATTTAGATGCGTGCTTGTAAATTGTTAATTTTGATTATCTTTATTAATTCAGGTAATAAGTAACAGTTTATAGAATTATTGAGAATCATTGATATTTAGAGGAACCTAGCTTAACGTATTGCATTTGTATTTTCTTGCATAATAGAAGATTCATTTTAGAATATTTGGATATTTACTATTAAGAATTCAAGTTTATTAAAGAAACTTTTTGCTTATAGATTCACTCAGGTATTTTGATAGTATATTTTTTTAATATAATTTTTTGATTGTATTTTTTTTCAATAGTATATTTACACTATTCTAACGCAATAGTGCAAATATACAACCAAATATTTTTTGTCGTCATTTATTTATTATTTAATATTTTGTTTCCTACTTATTTTTAATTTACTGTTGTTTGGAAATATTGGAATGATAATTACTTTCACACTGACTGGATGTACGATGGAGAACTAAATTTTGCGGTTCAAAGTACCATCGACTAGGCGTTAATCGGATTGCATTCGGTCTGACGATTATTGTTAATATTATTATTATTATTATTATTATTATTATTATTATTATTATTATTATTATTATTTCTTTGAATAATAATAGTTTTCGGACTGTGAGCTTTCTGTGTATGCCTGGTGGAATGGGCGTTACACGGATAACAGGTGCATGTTAAAACATGAAGACAAATACAAAAGAAACCGTCGCCGTGTTTAGTACACATCACAGAGTGCCGACAGAGTAATAAAAACAAGTTTGTCGTCAGGGTAGCTGAACACAAGACATTATCGGCGAAGAATACAAAGAGAATTGAGGTTGTGGCAGGTAAACGTGTTGAATCATGCCCCTATGCTAATTGGTAATAGAAAAGAAGTTTCGCCCCGCGATAGGTGAAACACAAGATATTGTTGACGACGAATACAAAGAAGATTGAGGTCGTGACAGGTAAACATGTTGAATTATACCTGTATGCTAATTGGTATTAGAAAAGAAGTTTGGTACCGCGTTAGGTGAACACAACACAATGTCGATGGTGAATACAAAGAAGATTAAGCTTGCGGTAGATAAACATCACAGAATACCGACAGAGTAATAAAAAAACAAGTTTAATGGTATGGGAAATGAAAATAAAACATTGTCGACGAGGAATAAAAAAGAAGTTTGGCACCGCGTTAGGTGAACACAACACATTGTCAATGGTGAATACAAAGAAGATTAAGGTTGCGGTAGATAAACATCACAGAATACCGACAGAGTAATAAAAACAACTTTAATGGTATAGGAAATGAAAATAAAACATTGTTGAGGAAGAATACAAAAGAAGTTTGGCACCACGAATGGTGGTACATGACGCGACACTGAACGGAAATACAAAAGAACTGTTGAACCTGTTGAAACATGAAGCTGTACTGAATACAATAGAAGATTGTCACATTGATATGATACCGAATGAAAATACAAAAGAAGTTTTGCAGTATGAACTGTTTTGACACTTTTCTTTGTACGTAGATAACATTTAATTGATTAGTACAGGATATGAATAACATTATTGAGGGAATACCGTTGTAAGATGTGAATGATCGTGACACAATGTAAATAATATTGACGATGTTGTTTCAAAAGAATGTCTGATCAATAAATGATACATGAGAACATAAATGCAATGTAAGTATATGTTTTCTCCGTCCCTTATACCTATTGAAAGTTGTATAGAGAATTGGGAAAGTACATCTGAAAATATTTTAAATGATGTAAGGGGCGTGTTTTAAAGTACCACGTGATATGACGTCGAGATAAGTTTTCCTTATATACGGGGTATGATGAGAAGACTGGCATAGTATCATCATAGATTCGTCTGCCAGTATAGTACAACGAGAAATTCAACTTTGCAACGAAGTAGATTGGGATTCTTCATTTGATTATGTTGAATCTCCCAACAAAAAGTTTAAATTGAATAGAGAATCTCCGGACTTGTTTATTGATGAAGAAACTTGCTATTTTTCTCCGGCTTCGCCAGATGTTGTTATAGAGGAAGAAACTTGCTATTTTTCACCGGCTTCTCCAGATGTTATTATAGAGGAAGAAATCATTGATTTAAGAGAAGATCCAATACTAATTCCAACTTCGCCTGTTGGATCAAGAACAACTTCACCAGTACCAGTAGCAGGAACACCGGAGCAAAAGTTTCAAGTTCCAGCGATAAAGTGGACACTTGCTGAAGAAGAACAAGAAGAAAGATCAACATCTCCTGAGTTATTTAATGAGGAAGAGGAGGAAGAAATTTGTAAGTTATTCAGTGAGATAAAAGAGTGCAAACCCAGCACGCCATCACCAAGTGTTTCACCGTTGGACTTTCCATCTTCACCCCAAAAGGTCCCACTGGATTTGCGTGTGCAAACGAAACAGTGCCAGTGCAAGTTTAGTAGTGACTTTGTAAGTGAAACATGTATTAAAGATAGTATTTTAAAGTGGGAACCGAATACAGTTTTACTTTGCCCGGGTTGTACCCTAAATTATTTCAATCAGTTTGGGCACAGGTGCCTTCTTGTGAATATATTAACTCTTGAAGCAGAAGCTAGCAAAAATGTGAGAGACAAAGTGTATGAAAATTATGTGAAATCGCATTCTGCTAACAAAAGAAATGAACATTTATTTCATGAAAACTATGACTATTAAAGAACCCAAATTATATTGAAGGACTAGTGAACATTTTATTAGTAAAAGATAGAAACGCTGCAAATTGATTTCTTTTGTTTTGTATGTAATATAATCTGTATATATTATTTTCTATAGTTGTGTGTGTGTGTGTGTTTGTTGTGTGTGTGTGTGCTTGTTCATATATATTATTTTCTATACTTGTTTGCTTGTATATATCTTTATCTCCAAATAAATATATACGAATTTCATTTCTTGATTTTTATTTAATAAAAAAAACTTCCCTAAATAAAAGTGAAACTCATTGATGCTTTCTTCCGTTTACTTTTAGAAACTCGTTTAAAATTGGTATTTGATGATTGTTTTATATTTTTCTTGATTTTTTCTAATACTTTGGTGTACTTAAAAGTTTGATGAGTATTTTACAAGTTTGCGGTTTTCGAAACATAGTTCCTCAAAGTTTGTGTAACAAACAAACATACCTTGAATAAGAAGAGTTTATGTAACGAAAGATCCACATAAATAAATAAGAAAGAATTTGTGCAGCAATTATTTGATGAATTACGCTCTATGAGTATTGTGTTAAGAAAAGTAAGCAGAGTTTCTGCAATAATTTTTATTATATTCACAATCAAAGATTGCTCAAATTTCCACAGAAACTTGTTAATATATTCACAATAAAAAATAACACCGAGTTTGCAATGAGAAAGGATTTTCTAAGTTCACACTTAACACTACATAACTATGATGATGTAAGAGTATTACGGTAAGTAAAACGAAATAATAATAAAATAAGAAGATTGTTCATCGCATTCTTAATACGTTCACACAAAGTGTTCGAGTAAATAATTACGAGATATTAAATAATACAAGAGAATAAAGTATTCACAACAACAACAAAAAAATTAACACCGACTTTGCAATGGCAAAAGGAGAATATATATATAAAAACAGACACTGATCTAATAATGAATATAAAACCTCAGTAATATTATAGTATGATTTATATACTTAACTTACAAATGCAGTAAGTTTTCACATACATGTAATATAACATGCAGAAACTGATTTTACAAACGCGAATCATAACATGTAGAAAGTGTTTTACGTACAAGCATCATAACATGCAGAAACTGTTTCTACAAACGCGAATCATAAGATGTGGAAAGTGTTTTACATACAAACATCATAACATGCAGAAACTGATTTTACAAACGCGAATCATAACATGTAGAAACTGTTTTACATACAAGCATCATAAAATGCAGAAACTGTTTTTACAAACGCGAATCATAACATGTAGAAAGTGTTTTACATACAAACATCATAACATGCAGAAACTGTTTACAAACGTGAATCATAACATGCAGAAAGTGTTTTACATACAAACATCTTAACATGCAGAAACTGTTTTTACAAACGCGAATCATAACATGTAGACAGTGTTTTACATACAAGCATCATAACATGCAGAAACTGTTTTTACAAACGCGAATCATAACATGTAGAAAGTGTTTTACATACAAACATCATAACATGCAGAATCTGTTTTACAAGCGCGAATCATAATATGTAGAAAGTGTTTTACATACAAACATCATAACATGCAGAAACTGTTTTTACAAACGCGAGTCATAACATGTAGAAAGTGTTTTACATACAAACATCATAACATGCAGAAACTGTTTTTACAAACGCGAATCATAACATGTAGAAAGTGTTTTACATACAAACATCATAACATGCAGAATCTGTTTTACAAACGCGAATCATAATATGCAGAAAGTGTTTTTCATACAAACATCATAACATGCAGAAACTGTTTTTACAAACGCGAATCATAACATGTAGGAAGTGTTTTACATACAAGCATCATAACATGCAGAAAATGTTTTTACAAACGCGAATCATAACATGTAGAAAGTGTTTTACATACAAACATCATAGCATGCAGAATCGGTTTTACAAACGCGAATCATAACATGCAGAAAGTGTTTTACATACAAACATCATAACATGCAGAAACTGTTTTTACAAACGCGAATCATAACATGTAGAAAGTGTTTTATATACAAGCATCATAACATGCAGAAACTGTTTTTACAAACGCGAATCATAACATGCAGAAACTGTTTTTACAAACGCGAATCATAACGTGTAGAAAGTGTTTTACATACAAGCATCATAACATGCAGAAACTGTTTTTAAAAAAGCGAAACATAACATGCAGAAACTGTTTTTACAAACGCGAATCATAACGTGCAGAAAGTGTTTTACATACAAGCATCATAACATGCAGAAAGTTTTTCACATACATGTGGTATAAATGTCGAAAAATGTTTTCAAAAACAAATAATTAACACCAATTTTAAAACGTTCACAAATAAATTTGTTCAGAGTATGTATAACATACGATCCGTAAAAATATGAAGAGATTGAACAAAATTAAAAATGAAAATGAAAGTTGTCAAAACTAAAATGCAACTTGTGAAAAAATGAAAATGTAATTTTTCAAAGTTAAAAATGCAACTTGTCAAAATAAAAATGCAACTTGTGAAAAAATGAAAATGCAAGTTGTCAAAATAAAAATGCAACTTGTGAAAAAATAAAAATGCAACTTGTCAAAAATAAAAATGTAACTTTCAAAACTAAAAATGCAAGTTGCCAAATTAAAATGCAAGTTGTCAAAATGAAAATTTAACTTTCAAAATAATAAAAATGTAGCTTGTCAAAATGAGAATACAAATTTAAAAAACAAAATGCAGAACCGTAAACTAAAAATGAAGTTTTTCACATGCATGCAATATAAAAAGTGTACAAACAAATTTTAGGCACGCGGATCATAACATACGGATTTTTTTGTTTTATGCACATGTTAAAGTTTCATATGCACATGTTAAAGTTTTTTAGTTGGATGAAATAATTGTCTCAGAATATTCTAAGTACGATAATGTAAAACACATTTACACAAAAGAAAGTTTTAAAATCATACATCTAAGGAAATAATAAAAAATGAAAACAAGAAATATACAATGATAAAATTTCATTTAAAAATTACAATAAGATATATATAGTTTACATACAGATACATTTGTGATTTTAACACTCCTTGATATATTGTTTAAAACAATCTATATTTATTTTAGTATATGTACAATTACATATTGGGCAGTTTTTTGCTGAAAGTTTTTTATCACTTGTTAATTTATACACATTGTTTTTATTATTTTGTAATTGATTAACAGAAGAGTTTTTATTTTCCATTATTACTATTTCACATGGATATTATATTGTAAATCTTTTTGTAAGAATAACTCTGTAATTAACTGAATGTTATCTTTGTTTAACAAAATGTTATATAATGTATACGTAAATGTCCAATCATCAATTTCAATATCACAATGCACTGTTGCAAAATCTTTATATAAGTCATCAAAAGTTTGTGTGCTTACCATTCTACGCCATGCATTATAGCATAACATATCATAGTCTAAAGTAATACACTCATGCTCATTTAAATTAGCGCGATTATGAAAACACCCGTAACACAAAAGTTCTCGCTGTGGTTTCCAACGGGCAATACATAATAACACACATTGTTCATCTATAGAAAAAGAACACCGATATTCGCAATAATCGTATGTATTTATGAAACGACATTGGTACTCACAGTATGGATTGTTGATACACATTTTTATCGTATTGAAGGTATGTTTCTCTTAAATCAGAAATGTGATAATCATTAAATGTAATCTCCTGATATGTATAGTTAAATTTGTTTATAAGATGCGGAATAATGTTTACGTCTATATATTTCACATGAATCTTTAGATATTGTTTTAATATTTCATCGCGTGTTGATTTCTTAATTAGGAAATTCCACACAATAGTATTTAATTCTTCATCACTTTCACTTACACATTTATGCTCAGTTTCTTTCTCACTACGAATTGCACAACTTTCACAAAGTAATGGTTCAGAAAGTTTATATTTTTCTAGTAACTGTTTTACACAAACTTCATTTACTTCATTAGGAGTACAACCACACTTCACATCATTGAATATCAGAATGTCATTAGAAATTGTATTTTGATCTACCAATACTACTTCCTCTTCAAAGGGTATTTCATTCGGGTATCTGAAATTTCGTGTATACACAACATCGTTTATGTTAACTTCTTGTGTTGGATAAATAATCTTATATATTTCTTCGTCTTCTTCAGGAATGTCGGGATCATTTGGATGTACAAGAATAATTTTCTTTTGTTTTTCAAGTTCAAAACGTTTTTCACGTGGTGAAATGTACTTTACATGTTTACTTTGCGATAAGGAAAGATTGGTTTCAATTTCGCCTTTCCTTTTCTTATTATGAAAAGAAGAATATATTCTTAATTGTTTAACATTATGCAGGTCTTTATTTATTTTTCGCTTTGCAACTGGTGAAACATCTACCTTTTGACTGTACATCTTAACAACGTATCACCCACTTTATTTGTGTTAGTACAAGTACACGCATGCGCAGGATTTATAGTGCAAGGGTAGGGGATGCGCGAAACAAATGCGCAGAAAATAAGTATGAATATTTTAAAAGTTTTTTCCCATTGCAATATTTGTTTACGTATTGAATTAGATTCCGTGTATTTTAAATATAAAAAATATTTAATTTGATACGTCAGACTAACTCCAGTTTTATTTTGATTGAATATAATAATAACTTAAGAATCACATTAATTATATACATGATCTTATGAAAATATAGTGTGAGAAAGCATGATTTTATTCATACAGATTAAAGTGGATGACAATTCAGTATTTGGATGTTACAGCACTATATCCATTTGTAATGTTTCATGATACAGCACATATACACAAAGTAAAGAAATATGCATGTAACAGTAGAGATATACGTGTAACGGTTGACTTATGTTTGGCTTATGTTGCACATGTAAAGAAGAAGGTGTCATTGAATGCACACATTGTGACGCCCAGCATGTCTTAACAGACACATATTGTACCCCAGAACTTCATAAAGCGTTAAAGACTGGATATAAAATTCTGCAAATTATTGAAGTATGGGAATTTGAACTGTTCGTTTCTGAGCTCAGTCATTTAAATATTTTTCTTTAAATATAGCAGGAATCTTTAAGATTTTTACCTCATGTCAAATCAAAGGAGACAAAGAAAAATACATGAAAGAGTATCATGTATATAAAGGAATAGAATTAATGGAAGATAACATTAGGACGAACCCATGCATGAAACATATTGGAAAAACAATCTACACGTCAATGTACGGAAAATGGACATAACGATCAGACTTACTGCAAAACAAAAGATTTTGTTTTACTTGCTGTTAACGCAACGCCATGCTACGGGTGTGAGGGTAAACATATGTAAACTTACTGCATGCAGAATTCCTGCATTTTGGCTGTGTACCGACGATTGTGTTGAAAAAATGCAAGTCCGCAAGAAATATTCTTGATCTTTACTGGGTGGGCTTCTTTCGTCAAGACAATATGCTGAAAGCTACGTGTGAAAAATTTAGTGAATTTGTGTCTGCAGGGAAGACTACGGGCTTAACTGCTGATGATTTCGACGAGTTATTGGATGTTTTTTGGGGATTAGTACGAGTTTTGCACCAGAACATAGTATATGTTCTACATTGTATGGTACAGGCACTCGGGAATACTTTCGCATTGTTAATAGTAGAACTAGGCACTATCCTTATTTTGCTCTGCGTGGAAAATGAAGTTACCATTGAATGTATGCACAATAGTGGTATCGAAGACCCGCAAACATATGTTCGCTCATTATTCGAATTTGTACAAGAACATACGATAAATGACGTCAATGATGATATGTATATCGGTATTACTATTGAAAGTTCGCGTCAAAATTAAACAAACCGATGTACATGACATGGTGTCCTAAAAAGGATTGAACCCCAATGTATTGTTCCATATAGTTGAAAATGTTTTAAATAGTAATGAACATTTGGAAAGAAGGAAGATCCACATTGTTAATCCATGCAAGGGAAGGAGTCGAACCCGTGGATCGGTCAAATATGAAGATTATGCAACGCTTTGGAAAAGTGTTCCACCCCAATGGAGAAACATTGTATATTGTCTTCCTAAGGCTATGATCCTTGGAATGGGTAAGACTGATCAACGTCGTAACTACGTGTACAAATTAAAGAATCATCCTGAGCTAGTATTAAAACAGGCTAAGGATTTGTGTAATGATCACAATGTTAGTATTGCCCATCAACATGGTTGTACTATTGCAGATGCGAAGAAGTTCGAAAACAAACTAACCTCTGAATACCAGATGTTCATTTATGAGAACAAATGAGTTAAGAGTATAATATATCCGTGAATTAAAGCTGGCAAACAAAATTTACATCTTGTATGAGAACCAATTGATAACTAACATACATAAACCTTTGGAACCAATGTTTTTGTGGTCATTGTTTGTAGGATCTTAAACGTATTATAGTGAATATCTTACTATCACTTATTTCCCAAATAATTCTAGCAGAGGAGTATCTTTCAATATTTTAAATTGGGTTGTACATAGTTTTCATTTTTTGTATTGGTGTTAATCAGTTCTTCTTTGCAGCATTTACTACTTTCTTTTCATCAATATCAAAACATATGTTTAAAATTATCGCACTATACCCAACTATGCAGTAACTATTGTCAAGTTTCTTATAGAATTACAGCAGTTAGATTCATTTGTGATGAGTTTTTACGCTCACAGAAGAAATCAAGTCATATCAAATCCTTTTTACACTTTGTATGTGTCATACGCCTACAGAGGAGTAACATTTTCATCCATACGTCTATTATTTCTTCATATTTTTCAATCACAAACACTATCACTATCACTATGGTTTTTATTCCAAATTTAGAATTTCTTAAAATCTTTCTGCAAGAATATTTCTATGAGTTGATTAAGAAATGTATCATTATGAATGGCATCTTCATATATATGAAAAAACTGTTATAATTTATTAAAAGTATAGCCGTGCATCTTTTAAACCTCATACCAAATTTCATCCTGTATATCCATGTCCATAACAACATTTAGTACTTTTGTTTTCAATATATTTTTATCTAACAGAATACAGTCATGGTTTATTGCGTCTTTTAATCCGCGTGCACATCCACTGCAAAGAAGCATACTTCTTCTTTTAGATTCCCACAGTTGAAACGCATTTATTAAGCACTGAGTGGTTATGCTAATGTTATCGCAGAAACAAAGCCATACGTTTTCAGCATTAGACGTTTTTTCAGTTCAGATCTTCAAATGTTTTGAAAATATTGTTTTTTATGTATTTTTCTAAAACACTAGGCACAAATATTTTCGCTGCCCAACATACGAAGAAGAAATCTTTTCATCGACTACAACAGCACAAGATTATTTATATGTACCTTTCTTAACTGTGGTATTTATACGTTTCACCGTTGGATGTATTGTATTATTTGGATTAACCAATGAAAACAGGTTTGAACAAGTTTATCTAGACCTGAAACTCATAGTTTCCACCCCTATTAGTTTGAGATGCTATTCTTTTATGATTATGAAGTGATTCTTATATTCAAATTAACTTGAATATTTCATCTTTGCAACAGTTTTACAACAGACAAAGTCACCCGCACTATTTACCCGCGCTTGCTTGAATATAACATCTTTGAAATAAAATATTTTCATTTTTTTTACAAAAGTTTTTAAAAACAGATAAAGTCACCCACACCGTTTACCCGCGTTTGCTTGAATATCTATATACTGACATTTAGATTAATAATTAGAAATCACGATACCTGAACACCAATAGGTCCTTTGCATGTGTTTGTTTTAATTAGACTATTGGATTCCAAAACATTGTGACAGTTTGACTTGATCGATAAATAATCCTTTTAAAAGTTAAAGGGGAGATTTTAACAATGTCTACTAGATTCTCCGATTCTTAAGTAGTCTTTGCTCTTGTTATTTTCCAATAATGATTATCTTAAGCTGTACCTAACTATCATTTTCTTACTTTTGACCATACTTAAGTCTCTCTCTCTTGCTGAGTTTCCTATTACCCATTGAAGCCTTAGCGGTTTACTCCCCTTTCTATTTGCTTTTGGTATTGCTTTTGATTTGGTTCCCGCGTAAAATTCAACAGAGTTGACAGCCGGATGGGGTAGTTGTTCTACAACAAAACATTACCTAAAATAATACTGGTCATAGGCAAGATCAAATGGTACTAATAAATTGTTTAAGGATCTGAGAAGTGAACTTTGTGCCGGACAATATTGTGTTCGTAACTTTTCTTGGGAATTTTCCCCGTTTTCCATCATAGTTTTATTCATTTCGCCATTTCCTTTAGAATAACCGACATAAATGTGGAGCGTGATACTCAAAAATTTCATTTATTTCATTGTTTAAGGAGAACGAGAATGTTTGTCAGCATTGGTTAGTGTAGGTTGCGAATATATATTGCAGTTGTACTCGCTCTCCAAATCAACTATTCTGCTACAAACTTATACAAGTTCTCATATTCAGTTGATAAATCTCCGAATGCTGATATTGATCACAGTGCAGTACACTTTTTATAGATAAATAGCTAGTGAGACCTTCATAGCTAACATGTGTTTAAAAACTGATAAGCTCAAACAAAGAAAGAAAAAAATCTAATTCCTAATAATATTTATAGTAAACGGAGCAAATTATAAAAGTTTCAACATCGGGCTCTGCCCCCTTTCCTTTTTACGTTTCATGAAATTGGGATTTATTTTTACGGATAAAGTGTAGTATATCGCCTATTTATGTGTTGTACAATCAAATAGCTTTATATGTAATAGGTTACGCATCTCCGATGTGGTAGTTTGTGATTCGATTCCCAACACTCATGTTTTCCTTCATTTATTCACCCGCGTGTCTTAAGAGGAGTTCTTCATACCCACTAGAAACAAAGATTTCAGTTCAAGTATACTTTCTGACTTGAGCCCATTCAGCTTGTTGGTATTTAATAGCTTCAGCTATATATCAGGTCTAACTTTGAAGTACTTACTTATCATTGTTTAGTGTTCAAACAATTTTAACAAGGAGTCTGGTACGCATATGCACTCTAAAATAATAATAATACGAAAAATTACAGTGAGAACTATGAAATTGTTGACAAATCCATCATTAGGTTAGTTCTAGCTTCGTATTTCTTATGAGGAATTCAATTGAGTCTGAAGATCGTAATGTTGGGAAGAAATAAAAATGATGTGAACTATCAAATCGTTGTAAAGAAATATAGGAACATATTTCGCAAAACCATGAAGATTATTGAATACAAACTTTTTTGTAGACTGCATTGGCTCAGTGGTAGTGTACATCCTCTTTCTCTTCCTCTCTCCGTACCTCTCTCTCCCTCTCTGTACCTCTCTCTATCCCTATCTCTCTGTACCTTTCTCTATCCCTCTCTGTCTGTACCTTTCTCTATCCCTATCTCTCTGTACCTCTCTCTCTTCCTCTCTCTGTACCTTTCCCTATCCCTCTCTCTCTGTACATCTCTCTCTCTCCCTCTCTGTACCTCCCTCTCTGTACCTCTCTCTCCCTCTCTGTACCTCTCTCTATCCCTCTATCCCTATCTCTCTGGACTTCTCTCTATCCCTCTCTGTCTGTACCTTTATCTATCCCTATCTCTTTGTACCTCTCTCTCTTCCTCTCTCTGTACCTTTCTCTATCCCTCTCTCTCTGTACATCTCTCTCTCCCTCTAAATGTAAATTTTATTTTGTTTTGATTGTCAGCATTATTCATTTCTCTTAGCTTACAGAGCATAAGGAAGGAGATTACACTAAATGATTGATGTATCTTAAATATTAGATTTCACATCTCTTATAACCTCATTACTAAAAGTAATAAAATAGTTTCTCTCTTTGTTCTAGCTTGCCTATGATACGAGACGAGATGAAACAAAAGTTTGTGTGGTTAAGCGGATAGCGTACATGTCTTTGACATCTAATTTTTATTCGTACTTATATTTTTTCTAATATCATTTTCCATTTATTTCACAAGTAGCTCTTAATATGTTCATAGACTTTAGTGTTTCGAAGGAATTGTTTATTGGCTCACAAATAAATTTGTTCATAGCTTGAACAAGCGAATCGTTAAAATTGAAATTGGTAAGTCAAAATACATGGTGCAAAAGCAGATAATCCAATAAAAGAAGTACTCAAAAGAAGAAGAAATGAGTAATAAGAGGATTCGATTCCCAAGTAGAATGTATAAAAGAACTTCAAAGTCTATCAGTTTACTGTCTAAGGACTACAAAGAAAATAGCTTTGATGATGGTGAACTCCAAACAAATTCATACATATCATGACTATCTTACGTAAAGTTTTTCTTAATCCTGCAACGCAAATGTGATGTCAAATAAAATAAGATTGTTTTCACATTACGCTCACAAATTCAAAACCAAGGGAGGTTTACACCAATTAAATGTTAGAATGAGACTTGACATACAACTTGTAGCTTACTGTTCTATCCTCACGAATACATATTTTCAAACTAATTGTTGAACCAAACTTCACCTTAGATGGTTGAGATCCCGGGTTGACCAACTAAAATTATGGCTGAACATATTGTGTCTGTAACTTTTTTTCTTGGGCATTTGCAAGCGTTCCCCTCACAGTTTCTTCATTTTACCAATTGCTTCACCCTAAACAAAATAATTGTGGGGTGTCACATTTCATTTTAATACATAGTCAAGGGGAAATCATTTCAATACATAGCGAAGAGAGACCACTAATTATTTATTTAACTAGTAAAGAATCTGATTTCAAATTGCAATATAAGACAGCAGTGGGTCAGTGGTAGTACCACCAGTTAGACTTGTAGTGAACTTTCTTGGAGTTTTTCGATACGAAACAACATTAAATCGTTCATCTCATAATTACTGTCTCCTTTAGCCTAACAAAGTTTAAACTTTGATTAGTTTACCACAAGACAAAGAGAAATATTACTGGTGAAAAATCAAATAAGCAATTACCAATAAGAAAATACTACTTCAATTCTCTCTCTCTCTCTTTTCAATTGTTTTGAAATCTTCAAGGTTTGTACAGTATAGTTCCGTGTACAGTCTGTTTTCTACTGAAAAAAATCATGTAATTACCAACTAAAATTGTTTCATGGCCAAGTGGTTAGTATGATCGTCTTGGCTAACTGAATAGTACATCAGTGTTGGACATTTAATATTTTTTTATTTGTACGAAAACATTTTCTAATATCACTCATCGAGGATTCGATTCCCAAAGATAGATCATGTGACAACAGATTAATTCTTACAAGGAATGTTCTAAGAATTTAGAAAAAATAGAGACTTCTTGCTGAAAAAAATAACTCAAAATTCAACCATTCATCAAAATAGAACCTGCATTAATTTCAAGTATATATAAAAGAAGAAGAAACCTTATATGTTTTGCACAAAATGAATTTTCATTACACATTAGTTATTGTGACTATTATCAAAATACCTCATCACTGTTAAAAAGTTAGAAAGGTTTTAAAAATTAGGAGGAAAGAAAACACAAATTTCCCAGCACCCATCCAACAACAACACACGATTTATTTACAAATATATACACTTTTATTTTTCATCTCATTTCTTCATCCGTTCTTCAAGCGCTATATATTTTAATACAGCACCAAATTTAATTGTCCGATTTTCTTTATGACAATCTTTTTCAAATATAATAAATATCTCCCCTATATCATTTCTTTTGATAATTTGTATATTTTGGTCCTCTGTTTCGTAACCTTGCCTACAGACCCTTTCTTCTCATCCTGAATTTTCGTCGATGATGTTGATGGTTGTGGGTACCCGTCCATTTCTTCTGGAAAATAATAAAAATAAAAAATGTTATTAGTACAACATAATTTCATCAAAATAGTGCAAATTATGATTAATGTTTTTAATGTATACAATATATACTTAATACTTAATAGAAATAAAAATTCTGTTATTCTATCCACATACGAAAATCAGTTCCCTTTAGCGTACAAAACCTATAAAAAACTATCTTTAGTTTGCAAGAGCTATGTAGGATTCTGGGACAGTACTTTATACATTTTCGAATTCTCAATAAATCTGTACAAGCAAACTATCTGTGCTGTGTAAGACCCAAAGCTAAACGTGTCGTTAACTTAAGATCAAATCTAATGTTCCCTCACAATATAATCGCTAACGCTCTTGCATTCAGTGCGAGCACCACCGGGTTCAATTCCCGGTAGGGGAACTAGTGTTCCCTCACAGCGTAGTCGCTAACGCGTTTTGGCTTTAATGCGCGTGGTTCCGTGTAGCATACTCGCTTTTGCGTTCAATGTAAGCGGTCCCGGGCCCGATTCCCGGTATAATGGTGTCGCGACGCGGACGTACCCGAAGGGGCCTGGGAATTCCGGTCCGAAGGGGCGAATATATTCACAAACGGTTCTAGGCCAATTACTGGCGGGCATTCAGTAAAAAAATAATAATTTTTATGATATTCTGAATAATGTTTTTTCTCATTTACACCAAACAAATGCCTTGCGTGATACCTAATTTCCCTCTTTTCCCGAATAGTGTGCTCGCTGAGAGTTTTCTGCCCTCACAGGTTAAAATGTTTAGAGCTCGGAAATATAAAATCAATCAATCTTTCATCAACGTATAAAAGATAAATCTAATTCGCCCGCAAAAACTCTTGCACTTGTAAAATCCTATATCTCAATCCTGATAAAAAAAACTTATATGAGTCCACTCCAACAACATAACAAGCAAAATTTTGATGCTATAAAACGGAATTCATACAAAATTATTTATTTAAAAAGTGGTAAGGTGTTCACTACATATGTTTAGGAGGTCTGTAGTTCAAACCTAGGTCATGCCAACTGAACAAACACTATGTCTGCGGATTCCTTATACTTTCTTAATACTAATTCTACCAATATGTTTCCAAGAAAAAATTCAGAACCAGTACATTAGCAATAGTGGTTTAATACTATTTTAATAGAACTACTGGTGACACCTAGTGGCAAAAGTCATAACTAAAGATTAGTTGTGCGTTTACAACGACTTATCACTGGATAGTCGTTAACCTGGTTCGGCTAAGTAAGATATACAAATTTCGAGTGGTAGTATTTCTTTGCATGTAAAAATTAGCTTCAATAATTATATACTATTAATCTCACCTTTTTAATAAGAATGATAACGTCTATGAACGGTGCTAAAAATGGTTTATTAGTTGATATACTTTATAATATCTTTTCCTTAAAACTGTCAAGCACACAAACTTGCTGACTAGGTATCCATAAACATGTACATAGCAACAACCATCCCATAATAATAATTTTACATATCTTAAAAACATTCTTCTTTTGTTAATATGATATTAACATTCTACTAAGTATAGTGCACATGTATGAGCACTTTCTGCCCAAGGTACAGGTAATTATTACTCAATCCAAAGTATTTTGTTATATAAAATGTCGCCCGACAATTGGACTGAATATAAAAGTCATGAGTAAGCTTGGCTTTTATCTTCAAGAACCACTGGTCCGTTTACAATAGTGTTCTTACATTGCATATGTCCATCACATTTTGATCGCACCTCGTATATCTCTTCATTACATTTCATATATATATATTTTTAACAAATCTTACACTTCATCAATACTTATCTTTTATTACAATAATTATATTTATTTCATTATTATTCATTACATTATTATTATATTTTCTTATTAAAAATATCGTCGCTCATTTACTTAAGCGTTGAAGGGTGCGAATTCAAAAATCGTAAAGGACAAACATGAGTTACAAATAGTCAGGGCGCATTATATAATAAATAAGTTAGATGTTCTAAAATAAACATTGGATTCCTAAGGTATCAAAACATAGAAGAATCTCATTCAAGATAGTCGTTGAATAGTTAATTTTATAGAATGGATCTTATTCTTAATATAATCTTTGACAATTAAGTTTTCAACACAAATCAATCTAATATAAATAATCTTTGCTTTTAATCATTTATGAATTAAATTATAATTCTTACATATATTAAAAACATTTGAGAATTATCATTGATTAATGAGAATTAAAGAGAATTAAATTGAATAAAAATAAAATAAATGTTCATGAAAATCTATAGCTGATATGGATTTAACCAAATTTCATTAACGGCAATCAGGTTACATTCGTACTTGCATATGAATCTAATAAAGTGCATTGTACTGCACAATCATTATTATGTTCCGTACTATTTTGTACATATATTACGTCGTGATCCTGATTTTGATATGAAATGCCATCTCTCGATCTCCAATTACGTCTATCCACGTAGTTCGCTGTATTCCTGGAATTTCGCCATACATTCCGTCTATTTTTAAACCTATTTTGATTATATGGTCTAACATATGGATTGCTACGATTAATTAGGTTAGGCGGATTCCCTACATAACTTTGTCTATTTTGCTCGTTTTGACTGCTAGAATTTACTCGGCTTAGGTTATGTTCCGTATTGTTCACACTTCGGATATTCAAATTCCGAACTGGCAAAAATGATCTGAATTATTCTTATTTTTACCCATTCCGGCTTGTTGATTCATAGCATGGTATTGAGTTTCATAGCATTGGACAAGCATTAATAAATGGTTGAAACTCATACACTGGGTGGAAAATAAGATCTGTTGTAAGTTAAATGGAAGCAAATTTCGAATCGATGCTATTATTCTCGATTCCGATTGCAATGGATTAACGACCTTTAATTCGTTGTATGTATTTACAACAAACTCTACAACAGATTTATGCAATCGAGGATTGAAGTGTTGATTTCTAATGGTGGCATCTCTATTCGCAAGCAAAAAGTCATTTTCATAATTTGCGATTAGTGCCGCTTTGAATTCTTCATAAGTACTGATGTGATCACGTACTGCTTTAAACCATAATGAACAAGGTGGGAGTAATACATGAGGGATTAATTTCATATATTGCGATCTATCTATACACATAATATTGCACTCATCCTGGAATTTCTCTAAGAAAGAAGTAGCATTCTCGTTACACTTACCACTGAATTTACTCATAGCTCGTATTTCACTCATCTTAACACTTAATTTTACCTTCCTTTTATCATTCCGTGTACTTGTTGAGTGATAGTTCCTATCCATTACGTGATGTGTTGTTACACCATCTATGTTTCGCCCATCTGTACTCTTCGGATGTATTTCGTCCAATATAATATCCTCATCAGACCCCGGCGAAGGTGAGTTCATCACTGGTGAGTGGGGAAACTCCAAGCGATCACTACCCAAGTTATTACGGTATGTGTTGTCCTTAACCTGTAGCGTTCTAATCTCTTCCTGTATAGTAGCTAACAATTGCGTATTTACACGTATGTTGTTAGAATTGTTGATGACCTGGATCTTTTGCTGTTGAACGGAAGATTCTATTACTTCTAAATCTTTTTTTACAGCACTGATTTCTTGGTTTTGGTGATTGTGCTTCTCCTGACAATCATCGGATATTCTTTTTAACTTTTCCTCGAACTGTGAGGATATGTCATTCACCACCTGGACAATTGTCTGTCTCGTTTCATCTGACTTCTGTTCTATCCGTCTACTTAATTCTTCATATTGCTTGTTAGATTCGTCAAACTTCTGTTCCATTCGTCTATTTAATTCTTCATAATGCTTGTTAGATTCATCAGACTTCTGTTCTATGGTCTGCTTTATCTCGGTAGACATCTGAATCAATTGTCGCTGTAAAGCTAACAAGATTCGGTCTTCCGATGTCAATCCTGGTGTTACACTAGTTTCACCGTTGTCACTATTATTTGATTCATGCTCCGTTGTTTCGTTGACCATTTTTCTTACAATTATTCTACCACTTCTCAATACGGTCAAATTTGTATTCATTAACTAAAAAAGTAAATTCACTCCTACTATGCTTCGGGATGAGAATTTACAGTATATCCCGGGTTTCGGCACCAAAATTTTTACAACGACTTATCACTGGATAGTCGTTAACCTGGTTCGGCTAAGTAAGATATACAAATTTCGAGTGGTAGTATTTCTTTGCATGTAAAAATTAGCTTCAATAATTATATACTATTAATCTCACCTTTTTAATAAGAATGATAACGTCTATGAACGGTGCTAAAATGGTTTATTAGTTGATATACTTTATAATATCTTTTCCTTAAAACTGTCAAGCACACAAACTTGCTGACTAGGTATCCATAAACATGTACATAGCAACAACCATCCCATAATAATAATTTTACATATCTTAAAAACATTCTTCTTTTGTTAATATGATATTAACATTCTACTAAGTATAGTGCACATGTATGAGCACTTTCTGCCCAAGGTACAGGTAATTATTACTCAATCCAAAGTATTTTGTTATACGTTGAAAGTTCAGCACTGCTGACGCGTGTGTGACAGAGTTCCGTATATTTCTATATATTTTAAGGTGAGTATAGTATATTCTGTTGGTCTTAATATTCTATGAAAGTATTGAAAATCAAACACGTATAAGTAAAATTATTGGGTTCAATATAAACCCTAGTCTTTCAGTGATAGAACGAGTATTTACTGAAGTGGTGGGGTACCGCATCATTTCTGGGGTATGAAGTCCAGTCTTTCAGTGAGGAACCACTACCTCCTCACTTCAGGGGGATGACCCCTCTACTAGTATTGCTGCATACGTTTACTTTGAAATCCTAATACCAAAAAAGACGGAGTAAAACCGACATCTCTCACTGCGAAATCCAAGTATAAAACAAGTAACGTTCAGTAATGGAAGGCATTACTCTTTTACACGGGTATAGTCTCCTCTTCTCCACGCAAAAAGAGAGTGTTCACTATTTGGAAAAGTTATGAGGGGGAATTCACTCATAAACACGGGTATAGTCTCCTCTTCTCTACGCAAAAGAGAGCGTTCACTAATTGAAAAGTTATGGGGAATTCAGTCTTAAACACGGGCATAGTCTCCTCTTCTCTACGCAAAAGAGTGCGTTCACACTGCATTGGATTCTCTTTTTGCACCCCTAACAAGATATTTCGTATTTCATTTTACAAGGCACTTTGCATTCATTTAGTTTTTCTGTAGTTCCAATATTTATTTTTCTCACTCATTACCTTGCTTAATATAGAGTTAGTATGTACAAAAAAACAAGTGACTACCATATGATTAAGATTCTTAATAGTGCAACACATGTTTAAAATACGCAAGTTCATATTTCTTACATTTTTCAAATATATTCCCAACACTTATTCAGAAATAAAGAACATCTACCTTAAATTTCTCCCACTCAATTACATTCTTTCATTTGTCACGTCTTGGAAAAAAGAAACATTTGAGTATTCACTACGTTTCGTGATGGATAAGCTATTCTAACGCGTATTTAAAGGGGGAAGTCCGTCGTACAGTTCTATGATCCAAAATGAATCAATGAACGTGGTTCTTTTCTTTCGATACGTAAAAATTGCAATATTTGCATGTATCTTGGGAAATTGCATCCGCTACAACTGAGAACTCTTTATATAAAACACTTAATACTGACTGATTTTCTAAATATTAGGGATACAAGCAAGACAAATGTCTATCTTTTCTGTTGAACTTAATTATTTTACATTAGACAATATATTTTGAAAATTATCTGTAGTAAATATTGAATATGTATCTGTTCTAAAAGTGTTCTTTATGTGTAAATTGCTTATTTTCCGAAAAGACTTCACAATATGAATACAGATTCTCGACAAATCATTCAGACACAATGTATTTATATAAAATCTACAATCAAAAATATTGGACAGTATGCAATTCTGTTTAATCGCAATTTCAGTTATAAAGATTCAAAGAAATTGCACACTTGATTTTTTTGCCGTAATGTCCATCAGTGGCGGGTCTTAAGGCACATTGCCAAACATTTCTAAAACTATAAAGTATCTCATTGGCGGTTCTTAAGGGATGTCACCACGCATTTTTATCTAAAAAGATTAACACTGCCAAGATATTTTCTCGTGTAAAGTTCCCCCACATATTTTTAACTATAATAGTAATGCTAGTTCCATTCTTCACTCTTTCCTGTGGTTAACTTGTCCAAGAAATGCAACCGAAACGGAATCGACACTCAAACATAATCTTCAAACAAAAGTTTAATTATTCGTAAAACAATTCATGGGGCGCTAACACCATCAACTAATCTCTTTTCAAAAAACAAATATTTCGTTCCTTCGTGGGGGTGGGGCCAGCCCGTTCAGGAAGGTAGCTTTTCCCGGTGTCGGCAAACACGGTGGGCGCTATGGCCCATGCGTAGTTCCCCCGATTTTGGTAAACACGGAAGGTGTTATAAGTCATGGGAGGTTCCCGCAATTTTGGCAAACACGATGGACGTTATGTTCCATGCATGGTTCCCCTGTTTGGGGGCGCTATGGTCCCCCACAAGTTGAAACATATTGACAAACTCTTAGTTCGTTTCTACACGAAAAAAAATATGTGTCAATTTTCTAGGATGGGTCCCCCATTCGATACTTATGCAAATATATCTAATCAATTATAATGATATAAAACTTACATGAATATGATATCTTCTTCTTTGAACAAGACACAGAAAAAATCCAGAAAAAAACACTAAAGAAGCAAACGCAAGCACGTCGCAATAGTAAAGTAAGTTTTCCAATGATTGTGTACTGCACTTATATAATATAATTTTTTTATTTATTTATTAACATAAGGGGAATGGAATAGGGGGAGAAAAAATAAAGTAAATGAATTTGCCTTGTAATACAGAATTGCATCACTCTACAAAGAAGAAGAAAAGAATTGGGGTATTTCGTTTGTCGGTATCTTCCCGAATCGAAGGGAATATTTCTTTCTTTCTTTTTCTATAGAGGTAAATGGTTAATACATATCGTAAAGTAATACCATGGAATTTTCACACAATTCCTAAAGTTTGAAAAACATCGCCAGTATGTCTGAATTCGTACCTCAAAGACGCCAAATTGTCGTATTTTTCACGGCAAATAGTTGTTTACCAAGCAATAAAGAAATAAAAATCGTTAAACTGGGCTCAAGCGGAATGTTCCTAAATTTTAAAATGTCGGCTTTATTTAGTGAAACTATATAGTTATCATTTTCAACATCTGTTTCAATAACTTGTATTTTGCCGAAAAGAACAGCACAATTATTTTATGTGGCAATACACAGAAACCACTCTACAGGTTTTTTGTGTGTTGTTTTGCAAACTCAATATGAAGGACACCCGTTTATTCATGAGGTTATCGACATTGAATCCAAGGCCAGTCTGGCACCCATCACCTTGTTTGTTTGTCCGAACAGGGTAATGGGCGGGGAAGGTTGTTTCAAGAACCAACCACCAAAAGTGGTTTGATAAAAAAAAAGAAGTAAACATCCTTTGTGACAAGGAATATATGTCAGTTGTCGCGGGTTGGGGAGAGAGGGTATAAGCCTGTTCACACAAGCACATTGATGAGGTGGGGGGATCTTCCGCTCACTCAAAACTAGAGGTAATTATTGGTAGGTAACTATCTCCCTTGGTTAAGCATTGGAGGCGGAAAAAACGGGTCTTTCCTGGCCAATCATATCGCAAGGTTGTTTGCATAGGGTGTTAGAAACTGAACTTCATTCTTCCACCCTCAGTATTGCAATGGAAGTTGGAGAAAGAACACATCAGTCTGCGTATCTGCAAATTTTGTACTGATCATCGCCGAAAAATAGCAAAGTTGAGAACCAAGCAAAGTAAACGAAAGGAGTGCAGTTCGCAACAAAAAAATAAATGAAAATAAATAAATATTTCTTCCTTCCCTTCTCTTTCCTTTTTTTCCATCTTAATACTTTACGCAGTAAAACAAAGCACCATTAAAAATCATTGCTAAACATAGGAGCTTAAAGGGTGTAATCATATTCATTATTCATAATTTTCTAGCTTTACAAGTCAGATCATAATTAAATTAATGGGAAAAAGCTTGTGGGAGCTAGGGACCGCGTTTTAATCCATATACTGAAGTTCTAATTATCTAAATCATAGTTTTAATTTTAATTTGATTATAATTGTTAAAATTTCGATTCAAGAAACGTATAGGTTCATGTTTAAAGCTAGAAACAGCGTTCAAAGCCGTATCCTCAATCAAAATCCTGTTGGATCATGTTTGAAGCTAAGAAAAACGTTCAAAGCCGTATACTAATGTTCTAATTATCTAAATCGTAGTTTTAATTTTAATTTAATTATAATTTTTAAAATTTCGATTCAAGAATCGTATAGGGGCATGTCTCAACAAGAAAGGAGGTCATTCCACTTTTCCAAACAACCTCTATTGCACAACTAATAAAACCACTTCCCCCAAAAACCTCCCCCAAGGCCGGGCAGCCTCCCCAAGGACGGCACGGCCATATTGACATCATAAGTCGTTAGGTAATAAAACAATTAATTCTTTTGTCTGCGACTTTAAGCGACAGGTCTACTAGTGAGGACTTTGGGCACCAATTTGGCACAAATTTCTCACATTCCAAGATTGTCTGACAATCTCGTGCCAAGTTGAGGTCATCTGCAATCATTCGGACACTCAAACATCGATCGGTGTTCAAAAGAGCCCTTTCCCTTTCAACATTTGGTTCCGTTTTTGTTGTGGTTGGCGGACGACCTTTCTCTTCGTCCTGGACGCTCTCTCTGCCCTCCTTGAAGGCCTTATTCCACACAAAAATCTGCGATCTTGCCACACTCATCACCATAAACTGTCTTCAACATTTCTAGTGTCTCTGTTCCCGATTTCCCAAGCAGAACACAATATTTAATGACGTAATGCTGCTCAAGCAACCGCGGCATTTCGCTTTGTTCCAAGGCACTCGCAGAACGTCTCACTCAACACTCAATTCACACCGAACCACTGCTCGCAGAGGATTGAACACCCACAACCTCTCCCGGCAGTTAGTTTCGCTGTGCGATGCGAGATGGCGCAACATCAGAGCTAGTCTGGTTTTTGCACGACAGACTATATATATATAAAACTATGTAGCTACTATTATTATTCTCCTCTGTTTTCTTTTCCTTCTTCCTAAACATAATTTACGTCTGCGAAAGAAAAGGTTACGTTATAGGAATTATATATTTAAATTTGTAACAAAAATACATACTCTGGTCAGAAAAATATTAATTATTTAGATAATAACTCCACAGTCACTATGGAGGAAGTTACGAAATTATACAGTACACATTTGATAAGTGTATATAAAGAATAGAATGGCATGTTCTTTGCCATTTATCGGGAAGAGTTTCACTATTATTCGCTTGTAAGCATATTTTAATTAATCTTCTAGTCTCATACTTTGTACCTGCGAATATCCTTCCTATAAGCTTCTTAATATATGAACGTTGTATTTCGAGTGGGCAATGTCACGTATCACTATTGTCTTCTGATTTAGCCGAATTGTTGTCAACAAGAAAACTTGTCACCGGATTTGAATCTTAAAATAAATTATCACTTCAAATTGATGGAAGTAATAAAAAAAACGATACAGAAACTAGACATTTACCATATGATTGATAGGGAAATACAATAACGAAATACCTGTAGTACATTTCAGCATTTTACGTTATATATCGCAAACTAGCATCTATATTCAACAGTCTGAGGAAGAATCAATTGCGCATATACAAAAGATAATGCGGATCAGGATTTGTAGTCTAAACATCATAATTATATCTCTCTTAACAACAACCTATTTTCAAATTTAAGCATCCAACTTGGAACATGTTAAGAAACTGCTAATAAGCAAAAGTTTATTTATATTTATCTTCAGTCTTTTTGTTTACGTCACTTAGTAAAGAACTACAGGTTGAACTTTTATAACCTTTAAAAATGAAGTACAAAAAGTTGAAAATGAATTTCTAGAGTTTTAATTAAAAAGGTAACACTAATGACGTCATTTCTTCAACTTAGTAAAAGTAATAAAATATACAATAATTTAGCACAAATTTGTGTAATCTATAGCTTAGATTTCTAAAGGTAAAGGAGAAATAATACCTTCAAATCTAGATAAGCATTGCATTCCTTGTTCATCACATAATTTTTGTTCTCCTGAAACATGCAAAATATTAAAATGGAACATTATTTTAGAAAGAAGTACTTACAGATACAGCTTTTAGCAATAATATAGTATTATTAACATAAGATACATCGCCCAATGAGCGTCTTCCTTATATAGATAATACACTATGCTTAAGAACTGATGGCCACAGAATTTTTAGATTACTGTAGAATTTAAAATTAGACATTCTGTACTATGTTGATCATTTATGTTCAACTCATTTACTAATATCAAGTATACAATTGTACACAGGATGTAAGAATTTTGGCGATTTGTATTAACAAAACGCAGAAAAATAATAAATGAAGCTAATATCTATGAAACGCACATAATTTGGTATTTTAGTATACAATTTTACATACGCTAATTGAAAAGGAAGTACGACAGAAAGATACAATTTCAACCAAACTGTTTACAAACCTTCTTAAAAATATGTTCCGTTTTGTAAACTGGAAAAGAAAACCAATAGTAATATTTGACCCATATATGTTTGGCCGATGCTGTAATTTTGTTTCCTAACAGTACTGAACTTTAATATATGATAAAGCAGCTAAACATAAAAGCAAAGAAGTCGGGTTATAAATGAATATGCAGATAACGAAGGTGATGTTTTACAACTTCCGACCGAATTCAAAGATGGAAATGGAAGAGATGCAATAAGAAGAATTTAACACGTACACTCACTTGAAGAAAAAGATTTCTATAGATTGAAGAATTAAGGAAAGCGTTAATACTTTCATCTAAAAAAATCGATTAAGAGAATTATCATACTCATTAAACTAGGAGGTATGCATTAAAGAAATAAAATGTCAACGTGCCTTAAACCAAAATATTTTAAAATCTATATATTCTACCTTTCTTGACTTAAGAATTGGGAATTTAGACACTTAGAATATCAGGTACTTACAGTCTTGAGATTACACAAACTAGCATGGATAAATGAATGCTCGACCAATTCAGAAAGAGAACATGGATTAGGAAGGTGATAGAAGTGACAGATATAGTCGAGAAAACAAAGGGATGATAATGGCTGTAAGTGAGACAAATTGCACGAAGAACTGATGGCAGCTGAATGAAAGCAATCCTTGCTGGATACTAATAGACAATAAGCAACCTAGAAAATGTCCTAGTACGAGATGGCGTGACGAAATTCAGACACACCGTAGTTTAATTTGGAAACCGACTGCCAAAGGAAGATGTTTGTGAAGAATACTAGAGAGACCTTGATCCAGCAACGGATCGACAATGATTAATAATAATAATGATAATAATAATAATAATAATATAATAGATTGCAGCGAGAATAAACAATATGATTATTAGAAACGTATTAGATTATAAGGACAATGCATTGTGCGTACATAAGCAGAGAGACACTAAACGCTGATCAAACCGCCCGTCTACTGGATGTAGAATAGTTGTTTTACAACTAAGCAAGACTATCAGATTAATTATTCCTTTTCATGCGTGCGTTATATTTTGCCATATCTCACAACACTGTACAGTGGGCCACAGAAACTCTTGAGGTACAAAGTCCGTGAGTTAGGCAACCCAAATAACGCCTGCTACAAGATTAATTACGCCTGGTAGAAGCTAGCAGAGAACCGTGAAGTTGCTTCACCTGTTAAAAGCACAAATCATAAAGAGATTTCAAATAACTATACACATCTGCGTATCAAATAATATACGGAGAGATTATGCAGTATGTATGGTAGGTTATTTTTTAACTAACTCAAAGCTTTGCGCTGAGTTTTGAAACTATTAACAGAAGTCCTACCTTCAATACAACTAAAGATATGGATATATCATTTGGAGGGACGAACCCAAACCCAATGAAAATTTTGGGTGTCTAATACGGCGTGAGCTTCTAGATTCCGACGCTACTGATTCATACGTAATACTACTTTGAAAGAAGAAATTGTTGATTTCATTATTCGTTAAATAATTTTTGAAAATGATAACTATAAGTAATTAATATGTAAAAATTAAAAATTAAAAATTCGATATTACTTAAACGAGTTGGAGAACTTATAAGTATTAAAGTGGGCCTATTTCCCATTAACTTGCAAACATAACTGAGGGTTCATGAGTTATATAATATTTGTGAGATTTTACACATTGAGACACAAAGAGAAAAGTGGATATTATAGAGTCAATAAACAACAATTTCAAAATGCACGAAATTAACGGTTGATGTCAAATATAGAATCATTAACAGAATAAACTCTGTAATTCGTTTTCTCTATTCATTTTCCTTACTTTATTTTCAGGATTAAAAAATCACTGAATTTTTCCACTAGAGATTATCTTTCATTTAGCAGCATCCAACAGGAGCTCAGCCTTGTAAATGAAACATTTTAAAAAGTGTAAACGGCGGGAATCCAACTCGGGTCGCGAGAGTATAAAACTACAACTATAACCATTCATCGAAAGCGTTACTTCTTCCGGCTCACTTAATAAAGAGTCTTTTCGGTTCGCTCAAAACAGTAGCTTGTTAATAGTCAGATTGATTGGCAAACACAGGAATATGTAATTGACTCGGAGGGCATTATATCACTGTATTCACTAAATTATCAACATTACAGATTTTTAAAAACAAAATACAGAACTCCTTTATTTTAAAACAAATACGACGCGTGTATTATACTCATAAACAAACTAAAGAAAAATCAATTGATTCGTAGTAATCGTGGTAAAGTGGTTAACGCGCTCGACCAGTACTCGGAAGATAGTCGAATCGAATCGGATCCACGAATGACCACTAACATTTTTTTAACAATAGAATTTTTTTAGGCGATTGATCGGCGATGACAGACGTTTTATTTTCTTCTCATATTTGAGTACTCAGATGATTCAATACTTAAAATATAAAATCCTCAGGAATAATAATAATAAACTAATAATAAGTATTATTATCTCATTTAAGATTAAAAGTTACTATTTTATTATCTCTGAGGGCATAATATTACAACCAGAAATGTACTATCTGCCAAGAATATTTCGGTTTTGTTTAGTGTTGCTCACGAGAAGAGGAATTTCTCATCTCGCTACTGAAATAAAATAAACAAAATTGACACGAGTGTAAACATTTAACATTTAAGATGTGACAAGGCTAACTCAAATTATCGTCTCGCTTTGGAAATGGAAATCAAGACGAGACGAAAAGTATCGTAAACATTTATCGTTTTATCTCAATTCATGAAATAGTGTATGTATATTTTTTAAGTAACAATTGCTTTGTAGACTGAAACTTAAACGTTATTTTGTTACTTTGTATTTCCGAGGTCATTGAATTTATTATGATCTGTGTAGGTATTTTAGTAGCAAAGAATTTATAAATATTTATGCATATCCTAAAAGTTAGTTTATTATATGCCTTACTGTTCAGTGATATTAAGTTATTTTTGTTACAGTTATTTTCTTTAAAACCTAGAATAGAATATTTTGTACATAAAACTTTAGTGGAAGGCTTCGGTTTAAAATTTTGGTAGTTTTAGAGGTGTGTCCTGGAGGTACACACACCCTCCAGAAACCCCTACTTATCTGTACGTTTTGGCTAATTTGGGCACCTTTAAAAATATATGGCCGTTCTTATTATTATTATTATTATTATTATTATTATTATTATTATTATTATTATTATTATTATTATTATTACTGAAAATTTAGGCCCACCATATTACGTCATATTAGAATGTAAATAAGCGTACTGAAATTGATAGGAAAAGAAAAAGAAAGGATAAGAGATAGTAATAGAGAAAGGAGAAGAGCTATTAGTGTCCGAAACGAACGAGAGTTGAGAAAGAACGTGTCAGCTTCTAAACAATATTAATATCGAAGCTTCGGATGCCTAAACAGAAATTAGGTACGATTTTATTCACCACTATACTTAGTTACACGCTTTCTTTGGCTAAAATAATTTGGATTATGTATACGTTATATTGATATTTTAACAAAATGTACATAAAATATAAAAAGAACAGTTCCTATTTACAAATTTTGGTTGAAGGGATATGTGGAACGTGTTGGAAACGGTGAACAAAAATATTATTATTCTAGCAGTAGGGGTAATAGTGAAAGACGTACGGAATAATTTCTCGGAAACAATATCGTTTCAGACACATATACTAGGCACTAAGCATGACCGTTAGGGGTCTTATTCATTAATTGTTCCTAATCTCGTTACGTTTTCCACCACAGTACGAATCAAGGTTGTAGACATACATGTGACGTCAGTTCGTTAGTATTACCCCTGTGGAAAAAGCCGTTTCCACTCTAACTTGTAAGATTGAAAGAAATTGAGGGTTTTTCTTTTTATTACTCATCAGAAGTATGAATATTGGGTATCATAAAAACAAGTTATTGCAGCGAGGATAGAACCCGGGATCCCTGAATTACTAAACGAATGCTCACACTACTACGCTAAGACTGCTCTGTTAAGTGAGTATCAAAATCACTCGCTTATGGAGCAAATTGGAGACGTTTACAATAACGATGAAATACACTAATACCTCTCATGATAAAATACTCCAGTCGCGAGACTTCAAATTTCAATTTAAAAGCAAAAATATACATGTAGTGCTTCAGACTACTTTTCTATCGGGTTCACCGAAAGTATCTCCGTAACTTGTTTTTATTATACTTAGTAAAACTCGTTCTAAGCTATTTCCAGTAACTTTGAACTGCAGGGACACGATCACAAATATATCGAAAACATATACAATTTTCAAAGGATATCTTACCGGGAGTTGAACACGGGCACAGTTAACACATCTTTCTTTGGATTAAAGCCTAATTATATGCCAAAAGTTATTTCATTTGACTTTGCAATTTGGCCGTGATGATCAGGCACACTTAGTTACATTGATTTTTATATAATAATTTATATATTATAGTGATTCAAAAATATATTGTTTCCAGTAGTTAGCTCCTCTAAAAACTCACAGTCTGTGTCTTGAAAGCCAAGTAGTAGTATAGGTCTTATTGCTATTATTGCCTAAAGTTCTTTTTTCACTTACGAGGAGGAAGCAGACTTTAGTAAATTAACATCAGCACAATTTTTTGCATTTAAACATTTAAAGTGATCATATTACAAACTATGAGAGCTCAATGGCCTAATATAGCATATAAAAAGCTTCTTAGAGCACGTTGCACCGATTTATTAAGTGACAGCGTGGAAGAGTCAGAAGCTTTTGTGACTCACGTTCGAATGGTTATGGATTCGATTCCCGCTGGTGTCAACTTTTTTGTTTCTTGCTTCAGCCAATAAAGTAGCTACTTGTAGCTACAACTAAAATAATAATTCTCCATATCTTTACAATGAATTAAAATAATAAAATTATTAAAATTACTTGTTAAATCTTTCTATATTTCATGGTAACTGGCAACAAAATATAATCTATTTCGTAAATATATTAATATCACGAGTTATATTATGGTTACCACAATCGTTGTTTAAAAAATGTTCTTATGCTTCGCGTCTACATCTGGTGGCAGTGTGTGTATTACAAGCACTGGCACAAATGGCACGAGGATTTGAGGGGAACATGTCCCCTCCAATGTTTCGACTGAGGGATTGTCACCCTCATAATCCGTTATGAAATGTGTTTTTTCTCGGGAGAAATTTGATGAATTGTGTCCAATTGACACAATGGAAAATCAGATGAAATTGATATCCCCCCAGAATAATCTCAAATCTGGCCGCCTCACAATGTTGAAGACTACTCTGCTTCACTGACCCTCCACAGTATTGTTTTCCAACTTCATAAATATTTTGAACATCGCTTTAAAAATATGGGAACAGTCTTACATGCCCCCTACCCAGTATTGGAGACAGATTTTCGCCGGTTAATACAAGGGGAAATCTTTGTTTATAGTAACATTCAGTATTACCAAAGATGATTTCCTTTTCATTCCCCTTGTAATTTTCACACTCTCAACAGATGTAGACACGAATCGTCCAGAATATTTTTAAACAACGACAGTTGTAATTACAATATAATTCGTGATATCAATATATTTAAGAAATATATTGCTAGTTAAGATGGAACATTGCAAGATTTTAAAACTGATTTGAATATTTATATTGTTTTAATTCATTATAAACGTATGGTGAATTAATATTTTACTTGTAGCTACAGGTTGCTACTTTATCGGTTGAAGCAAAAAACAGAAAAAAGTTGACTCCAACGGTAATCGACCCGTGACCTTTGGAATGTGAGTCACAAATGCCACTGACTCTACCACGGCCTTACTTGACAAACTTTGCGCAACGTACGATGGTTTTTCTCCGTTATTTCTGGCCATTGCACTCTCCCAGTTTACAATATTATTTTTTTAAAATGTGCACTACCAACTCGCAAAAAATGTCCCCGATGTTCACTTACCAAATGTGGCTTCTCCTTGTAAGTGGAAAAAGAACTTCAGTCATTTTTGGACCTTGATATTTGTAATTACAATAATAGCAATATGACCTATACTACTACTTGGCTTTCAAGACAGACAACCTGTAAGTTTTTAGAGGAGCTAACTACTGAAAACAAATACATTTTTGAATCAATATAATATATAAATTATTATATAAAAATGGATGTAACTATGTGTCTTGATCATCACGACCAAATTGCAAAGTCAAATGAAATGACTTTTGGTAAATGGTCAGGCCTTAATCCAAAATGGAATGTTATCATATCACTTTCATTATAATAATACCTTAAATAGGAAATGGGTATCGAATTTTTGCGAAAAAAAGAGTATCTCACAAGCGTTAAACTTACCTAACTGAAATTCAGTATAATAACTCTTTATTGAAAAAGAAAAAAGGATCCCATAGCATTTTTAAAACTCTTCTTTATGAAGGGTGCAGCGCTTTCTACATCTGCAAAATTGGTAGTCAGTTGGTTTGTAAAAATAATCGAAAATGATCGATATTAATTGAGAAACAAATTCACAAACACATTGAGAAACACAAACCATGCGCTTTCTACTATAACAATTGCTTAATCTTATATTTATTACATGGAGCGATTACGGCACAGGGCAATCAAGCAATAAAGTTCTGAGAAAAGTAGACATAAAATTTGTAATGTACGCTTAATTACAAGGAAATTTTAAGTTTGGACTGTACGCTGGTCTACTTACCTTGATTTCAGACTTTAAAAGTTCATGCGTTTTTCCACTGAAAAGTATCGATAATTCAGGAAAGAAATAATTATACCATGATAATTTGGACCATGACAAATATTTTACCATTTTATATCGTAAAACCATTCTGTATCGTATTCAGATGTACCGTTATTGCAACAGAGCGGTGTTTGAGCAAGTGACCGTAAAAGTTCAAACTCTGATTAGCTAGAAGTGCACAACCTGGTTTTATTATTACAAGTATAAACTCTTTAATGAATAGAGAAGAAGCTGTGTATCATGTATCAGAGTTGATAACGATCTATTTTGGTAGGTGGTTGGTCGGAGCGGGACGGTAGGTAGTGAGTCCGAGTGGGTCATTGTGGATGATTAGTCCAACTGGGTTCTGGTGGGTGGTGGGTCCCAGTGGGTCATGGTCTGTTGTGGGTCAGAGTGGTTCACGGTTGGTTTCGGGTCTTAGTGGGTCGTGGTGGGTCAAGTTTTCATTGACCCACGCCATCTCTGCCTCAGATGGTTCAGTGCTCGCGGTCCCGTGTCAGGTTCCGGTGGGAGATCCATTGAAATTGCATATATCCTCGATTGATCTGTGTTTGTGTCCCTGTAGTTCAAAGTTACTCGAAATAGCTTAAAACGAGTATTACTAAGTATAATAAAGACAAGTTACGGAGATACTAAGTGAATCAGGAAAGAAAGTCAGTGTGTTTCGTCATTATCGTTAACGTGTGCAATTTGTTCCATAAACGAGTGCTTTTTAAGTCTTTCCTAAAAGAGGAGTCTTAGCGTATTGGCGTGAGCATTTGTTTCGTCATCCATTGGTCCAGGGTTCGATTCTTGCTGCGGTACGTTTTTTTATAAACTACAATATTCATACTTCTGATATGTAATAAAATGAAAAGTGCTCAGTTTCTTTCAGCCTTACAAGTTAGAGTGGAGACGGCTTTCTTCACCTAGGAAATACTAGCAAACTGACGTCATATGTCTGTCTACAACCTTGATTCGTACTGTAGTGGAAAACGTAACGTGTTAAGCAAAAACAATCATGAATGCGACCCTAAGTGTCATGCTTAGGGTTTAGTATGAGTCACAAATGTGTCTGAATCGATCTTGTTTCCGAGCAATTATTCCGTACGCCTTTCACTATTACTCCTACTGCTAGAAATAATAATACTTTCGTTCTCAATTTCCAACGTGTTCCATATATCCCTTCAACCAAAAGTTTCAAATAAAACGATTCGTTTTATATTGGTATGTATATGTTATTAAAATATCAATATAACGCATACATAATAGAAAGTCTTCTAGCCAAAGAGAGCGTGTTACTATGTATCATGGTGAAGACAATTCCTACTTAATTTCTGTTTAGGCATCCGCAGTTTGGATATTAATATTGTTCAGAAGCTGACACCTTCTTTCTTAACTCTCGTTTCGTTTCGGACACTAATCGCTCTTCTCCTTTCTCTATCACTATCTCTTATACTTTATTTTTCTTTTCCTATCAACTTCAGTACGCTAACGTACATTGCAATAAGAAGTAATATTGATGTCTTAAATTTTCATTATTATTATTAGTAATAATAATAATAATAATAATAATAATAATAATAATAATGGTATTTTTAAAATTCTCCTAAAACAATTCTAAACTTACAGATAAGTTGGAATTTCAGGAGAGTGTCTGTACCTCTAGGACACAACTCTGCAACTACCAAAATTTTAAACTAAGGCGCTCTGCTGAAGTATCATTTAGAAAGTATTCTACTATACGTTTTGAGGGAAATAACTGTAATAAAATAACCTAATATCACTGAACAGTAAGGCATATAATAAACTAACTTTTAGGATATGCAGGAGTAGTTATAAAAGCTTTGCTACAAAAATACCTACACAGACCATAATAAATTCAATGAACTCCGAAATACAAAGTAACAAAATAACGTTTAATATTCAGTCTACAAGGCGATTGTTACTTAAACAATGGACATACCCTATTCCGAGAATCGAGATAAAACGAGAAATGTTTACGATACTCTTCGTCTCGTCTTGATTTCTATCTCCAAAGGAAGACGATAATTTGAGTTTGCCTTTTCTCGTCTTGAATGTAAAATGTTAACTCGTCACAGTTTTGTTTATTTTGTTTCAGAGGCGTGAAAAATTCCTCTTCTCGTAAGCAACACTAAAGAAAACCGAAATATTCTTTCCAAAAATTACATTTCTGGCTGTACTATTATGTCCTGAACGATAATAAGCTCCTAACGTTTAATCTTCTATGAGAAAATAATAATTATTATTAGATTATTATTATTATTATTATTATTATTATTGTTATTCCTGAAGATTTGAGAGTTCAAGTATTGAAAGATCCGAGAATTGAAATATCAGAAGAAAATAAAACGTCTGTCATCACCGATCAATCGCCAAAAAAAATTCTAATATGCAAAAAAATATTAGTGGTCGTTCGTGGATCCGATTCGATTCGACTATCTTCCGATTACTGGCCGAGCGCCTCAACCACCTTACCACGATTACTACGAATCAATTGATTTGTCTTTAGTTTCTTTACCAGTATAATACACGCTCCGTATTTGATTCAAAATAAAGGAGTTTTGTACTTTGTTTTTTTAAAACATCTGTAATGTTGATAATTTAGTGAATACAGTGATAATGCCCTACCGGTCAATTACATATTACTGTGTTTTGCCAATCAATCTGACTCCTAACAAGCTACTGTTTTGAGCGAACAGAAAAGACTCTTTATTAAGTGAGCCGGAAGAAGTAACGCTTTCGATGAGTGGTTATAGTTGTAGTTTTATACTCTCGCGACCCGGGTTGGATTCCCGCCGTTTACACTTTTTAAAATGTTTCATTTACAAGGCTGAGCTCCTGTTGGATGCTGCTAAATGAAAGATAATCTCCAGTGGAGAAATTCAGTGATGATGAAATCCTGAAAATAAAGTAAGGAAAATGAATGGAGAAAAGGAGTTACAGAGTAATTCTGTTAATGGTTCTATATTTGATATTAACCGTTAATTCTGCGGATTTTCAAGTTGTTGTTTATTGACACTATATTTTCCTCTTTTCTCCTCGTGTCTCAATGTGTAAATTTGCACAGATTGTAAACAAATCACGAACCCTCAGTTATAATTGCAACCTAAGGATAAATACGCTTAATACGGGTAAGTTCTCCCACTCGTTTATGTGCTATCGAATTTTGCATTTTCACTATTTAAAACGAATAACAGCATAACAATATTTAGCATTCTCGAAAGTCTTTTAACTAATAATGAAATCAGACAAGTTCTTCTTTTGAAGTAACATTACTTATCAATCAGTGGCGCCGGAACCTGGGAGATCAGGATCTGTTAGACCCGCAAAATTTTCATTAGGGATTGGGTTCTTCCCCTGAATGATCAATCCTTACTTTAATTGTTTCGCAGGTAGAACTACTGTTAATAGTTTATCAAATTTAGCGCAAGGCTTTGTTTTTATTATTAAAAAATAAACTCATACATATACTGCATCATCTATCCGTATTTTATTTGATACGGATATAGGTATAGTCATTTGAAATAAGATAACTTGTTTTTATACTCCGTCATTTGAGTTCTCCGAATATTATCTCCTCATCAGCTTCCCTGAAGTCCTGATATTTTTTTCTGATACTTTGCTGTGTACTGTGAGTACAAGTTTTCAAAGACTCTCTTTTGTCATTTCTTCAGCTAGCGTTTCGCCTCACTCATGCACAAAAACAATATTAACGATTTGTTCTTTCCACCAGTGGTGGCAACTTCATGCTGCTGTTCTAGCTACTCTACTATGCTTAATTAATCTTGGAGCGGGCGTAGTTGGGTTGCCTAACTAACGGATTTGGTACCTCAAGAATTTCTGTGGTCCTCTGTACACTGATATGGCACAACCAATCCGGCAACACTCTACTCTCCAGCAACTTTCTATGTCTCCTTTTCGTGTTCCTCTCAGTAGAAAGAGACCAAATATTTCTAAATAGAAACACTAGATAACGTTTTAAAATGTTTGATCAATTTTGGTTTCCCAAGTACATACTCATTTCCTTATAGTTCCAGTTGGAAACGATTAGTTGCTCAAGTTCGACGGTAGGGATCTTCTGGACGTGTAAATTCTTAATTTCATTTGACACTATCTTTGCTTATATTGATTTCCAGGTCAATCAACCTCTGCAATCCCAAAGCCCGTTTTCAGTCTCTCGGGATGGTGCCTAATGAGAATAGGGATTAAGTTGTGCAGACAACATCTTCAGAATAGGACATGCGCAATTTACACGAACAGCGCTTGGGTGGATCTTCGATAATAATGATGTATTCTCGAAAGCTCCTACAAGGTTGAGTTCATTCAGCTTTAAACCCAGAGTGATACACAGATATGGAGGGAGAGAGAGAAAGAGAGAGAGGGGAGAGGGAGAAGAAATGACAATGAAAATTAACATCTAAAACGATAAGGATTTTCTGCTTTTGTTTATGTGAGCCCATCTAGCAGTTTTCGCATTATTCACACAACGGTACGGAAACTATCCATGGTGAGGTCAATGCGCCATTTGAATACGCGAGGTGTTGTTTAATATAATGTAATACTACATTTTAAATGACAATTCACAAGTCACTACGAAGCATTTAAAATCAAGAATTGAGTCAAACGTGCCGAAAAACTACCATCACATACCTCCGTGT
This sequence comes from Thermobia domestica, assembly GCF_964235325.1. NCBI lineage: Eukaryota > Metazoa > Arthropoda > Insecta > Zygentoma > Lepismatidae > Thermobia > Thermobia domestica. Next base: position 241,373,827 of record NC_137456.1, on the reverse strand, counting down.
CGCACGTTCTTGAAAATGACGAATTACTATTCCTTTATTATTATCGCTGTCACATACTGATTCTAGTCTTGCTTGCAAATTGTATGAGAGGCGTGTTCTAATTCTTATTTTTATACATTTAAATGTACATATATTGAGAGTAATCGTCGCATTTGGAATAGTTTCTGATATAACTTTCGAGCTTCAGAAGCATTTCGCCATAAATAAGAATCCAATCCGTGTATTTCTCACTGATAAAGCATTTGCAATATCAGCCATCACATCAAAATGAAGCCGCAACTAATTGCCACTACTATTGCAGTCTATGACCACAATAAATGAATAAGCATTCAATAGTAGAAAACAAATTCTATCTTGCAATTATACGAGTCTTAATTACTTTAGTTATTATTCGCCATTATAATAACTAATATATAAAGTTGAATAAAATACTCTTGTTAATGAACAAAATAAATCATCTTTAGACATGAACATCGGCGACGTCGATTTAGCGCTGTGCGTAATATGTTCAACTTTGAGACATATGTAGCAACTGTTAATGGTATTATTTCGGAAATTGTGTTTTAAAGTACTTGCGCGTTCAAGAAACAAATTTGGTATGTTTTTCAGAATGGTAGGTGGTTCTTTGGAAACGAATACAAAATCATGCAAAACATTCAATTGAAGATGAATAGATGAAAATAAAATGGAAACGAAAAATTCTGGAATATGTAGAGAAAATTGAGTTAAGAGGATTCTAAGTTAGTACGTATACAGAGTTTTATTTTATTTGGTGACAATCCATCCTGCATCTTTGGCTATTTGACATTCTTCTTTAAGTTAGTCCGGGAAGTTATCTTGTTCTGTAGTTTGAGTGCACAACTCCTATAGACTGTTCTTTTAGCCTATAAGGGGCTGTATCACAGACTCGCGTGTGGATCTCGAACGTTGGTAATTGAGTCCCTATTGCGCTGGATATTTTATGATTCGATCAACAGCTGTACACTCGACTCCCGTGCCAAGGACTATTCTGACAGATAGAATGTGTATATTCGAGTCACTTCACGACCTTCTTTGCGACTGATTACTCGACTCGCTTCCTGCTTCGTAATTCTCTTTGGTTTTGAAGACTCTCAAACAGACGACGTGATTTAGAGTCGCTAATGTAATCTTCAAACTGATAATTTAGTAAATAAATGAAAATGAATTTCGGACTTTTGCTTTATACGTATGTTTTTGGTTAATTAGTATCGGACTTCCGAAAAGAAGTATCAGATAAATTTATTGACCGTGTCTCTAGCAACAACTATCAGTCACGATCGCTCTTCAGTTTTACTTAAAAGTAAGAAAGAGTGAAATAGAGATATATGGAAGTCAAGGAAAAAGATAGAGGAAAAAGAGGAAGAAGAAATGAAGAGAATACGAGAGATGGCAAAATACTGGATAATTATGAAAATATAGTGAAAAGGTTTAATTAAATATTTAAAAAGTGATTAATAATCGAACTTTATTGTTCGAGGATCGATTACGATTTTTTCTTGATGGGACACATATTCCCTCATACTGCTCTGATCTGGATCTAGGTAACTACACAAGCGGGAGTTACCCTGACTCAGCCCGGATGATGAGAAGTATTAATTTAATCGTATGTTTCTTATTTTCAAATGTTCAATAACTTTATGCAGTAATTGAATTTCCATAGTGGAAATCGAGCACACGTTTGAGTTAGGCAGGAAAAAAACAATCCAAAGTGGCACAATATTTTCAACAAAAAGGAGTTTTCGAAACTCTTGGGAAGACTGTCGTTATCCAAGCTTATTCTGTTGTTTCTGCTTTCTTTTCGGAGTTGATTTGGAATTATTTAGAGTTAGTTATCATTTATGACCTTAGCCTGAACCAATACACATATAATATAGTATACACATATATATTAGGTACAATTATATTAAATTGAGATTTGCATACGTACAGGACAATGCATTGATAAAGGTCGAACAGCTTTAAAGAAAACTCTAAGCTAACTACATTTTGTCATCATTTATTACAAATATTAAAATAAACACATAGAAACTGGTAATCACATCACATGAGTATACATTTATATATATCTTTAGATATGGAATCTTAAACTACATGACTTTCAAGAAAAGAAAGGACAAAGAAGAAAAAAATATAACTTAAAACGGAGAGCTGAAAATTTAGTTACGTCATTAGGTATTTCATATGAGGAAAGAGAAAAATCTTAGCATGATGATTAAACGAAACTTTTCTCGTCGTTTCAGATATTATTTTGTATTTCGCGTCCATAACGCACCCTTTGGTGTCCATGCATGCAATTTCACTTTATTTATGTACACATATACAATAATATTTATGTAATCGTGAATTACACATATTTATCCTCTAGAATTAAGCGTGTACGCGTTATTTTATCTTTCCATTCATGTTTTAAAAAAACAAATTTTGCTCTTAATTTTACTGTAACTGTATCACTCATTTAGTTATTCCTTTCATTACTTAGTCCATCCACTCAATTTTAGATCATTATCATATTTTATTGTATTAGATTCACACATTGGTTGTTACACTATTAATACTATCTGAAAACACAAATTTCCTGAATTCGAGGAGTTTCGGTGGTAATCACTTTCATATCAAGACCACGACCACAAATTCGGAAAAGCACTGTTCTGGATCTAAGGTTGTAAATGACAAATGACGTGGAAAACAATTGTATGGGAGATTTTAGGTTTATGACCGTGAGGATGAGTTTAATGGTAGTTTAGAGTTATGACAACCTGCCTTAGTTATATGTCACATGCAATTAGTACACAAATAGATGTTAATATACATATACAAGCTAACTACATTACAAGGATTAAGGATAATATTTAAACAAGGGGCGGTATACTCCAAATTTACATTTTATATTCGTCGAATTTTACCGAAACTATGACAATAAAGAACTCTTCGGTGTAGGTATCAAGAAACTTTACACACATTTATCTAAGTAATTCACCATTATACGTTTTATTTCAATTTCACATTCATAATCATCATGTATTTACAATTAAACATACATATATTCAATTAACATTTAATCTTTCGAATCAATTACCTAGCTCAATGAAATTCTCAGGTTTCAACATTTCATACAATAAGATAAATTCGACTATACAACTAATAAATAACCGCACTATTATAAACTTTTATATCCATGATGATTTCGAACTAGTGGACACTTGAAGTGCAGGGCAGGTACGTAAACTAAATTACAACACAGAAATTATATATTTTTTACAATTTACCATCCCGATAATGAAACCTTAAAAAAATTAACCACAGTTATGGACCTAAACATGAACACGAAAATTAATCTCTCTTGCACTTAATAGAAACAAAAGTCGAGACAGCGAATAGTATAATGGTGAACTTCAACCGAAAAATGATAAGAGAGACGAAAGCAAAGTTGAATTGTATACCGGATTATCGCCCGCTATTGCAGCGGGTCAAATTATGATGGAAACAGTGCCTCGATATCTGATAAAAAGGAATTCTTCCATGAATTGAGTTTCCCAAAATCTCAATTGAATATTTAATTTCGAGTAAGGTATTTCAAATATATGAAATTTGTTAACTTAAAAACTTGGGGGAGGAGGTTGAGAAATAAAAAAATTCTTGGAGAAGAGAATAGAGAGATAGATAGAGAAGAAAAACAAAAGCGGCGCGCCAAACGAATTAAGCTAGGACACTAGAACTACAAAGATAAGTGGTCGAATTTAGACACAAGACAATCGTCAATGTCAGAGCCAAATATGCCTTTCAATATGCAAAAACATGTGTCCTACTAAATGCGTGGCCTACAGAAAATATAGCTCCAAGCTCAAGAGCAAGTCTGTGCCCAGAATGGGATTTTCACAAAGACATGAGCTTTATGGGAATTCCACTTCGCGCTGCATCTGCTTGAGCTCCTGGAGAGTCCGAAAGCTTTCGTAAGGTCAGTGTATTTTCTTAATTTAGGATTTCTAAATTTAAAAAGTATGCGACCGTTCAGAAACTGAGAAGAGTTCCGAGTAAAGTGTGGAAAACTAGAGTAAAGTCGATTTTCTTCATTTCATAATGTGAAAATATTTAGTATGCTTAAGAGAATGCAATCAAGAAAGAAGAGAATTTTACAAACGAAATCATTATAGTAGTGGAATTTGTACATTCCCTTTCTTCATATTTTCTTATTTATCTTCCGTGTTATTGAATATATGTTTTATTATGTACTTGTCATGTCAGTGTTTCATTTCTGTATAGAGCTCATTCCTGCTAATTATCTCACTTCTGTGACGTGAAGGGACTGGTGACACGAAACTTACCGTAAACATCATCATGACACAGCGAGAGATTTAGACTTAAAAACTGTAATGTGCCATTACAGTTGGGGCACATTACAGGCAATGTGCCATTACATTTTTTGGGGACCAATAGGTTTTGAACTTACTGTGTATTATAAAATATTACCACATAACATTCGATTTACGTGTTAAATATTTTTATTTCTTGTCCGAATAAAATTAACTCAGGATCTTCAGAATAACCTAAGAAAAATATTGTTTCGGGGAATGCTATCTTTATTTATATATTTTGTTCATTGTAAATTCGTGTATATGGGCATTTCAAATGGATGTTTATTGAAATTATACATTTTATCGCAATGTAAATCATAGGTCACTGATTGGACACAATTTTCTGAAATTGTCAACCAATCTGATATGTGGTAGAGTAATGTAGACCCCCTTCATCAATCGGAGATGTCCATATCCTGCTAAAAATCCTGTTTCATCCAGTTTTTACCATTTATTACTCGTTTTGTATTTTCCGCTTTGAACATTCTTTGCCCTGATTGCGAACTATATTTCCGCCTTAGTATTCTAGTGCGCCTTCCGCTCGTTCTTTGTGACGTGACCATCGTAGAGATAAGAGCACGCATCACCGCTCCACCAAAAATCAGATATTTGACAGAGAAAGGATTGAATATTCAGTTAATAATAAGTTAAATAGCCATCTAACCATGTCGGAAGCTTGTGGAGTCCCCACACTTTAAGAATCTGCTACTGAATTATCCAGAAAAGCGAAAATATAGAATTCCGTTCACTAGACGCCACCATTACAACTACAAGTGGCTGTGGACAGGAGTGAAATAATAGTGCATTCGATTTCTGGGGTTATGAGTGCTCCAGATTAAGATTTAGTGATTAGAAACCATTTACTATATCCCTTTCTACCCTTCCAAATCTAATGAGGGGGGGGGGTAACCTGTCCGCATATAGTTTTTGTGTGTAGCTTATGTTATTTTTTCTTACATGGCGGTGTATGCAGGTTATTTGGTAGTTAAGTTATTTTTCGGTATGTCATTCAATTTCTAACAGGAACTCACAGTTACCAGTAAATTGACTACAGTGCCCAACGCATCATGTGTTAAATAATTTCATAAAGGTTCTTTCCCTTCGGAAAATGAATATTTTTCTTAATAGTTTCAATATGTCAGTCCTGGGGCATTAAGAGTAATCCTATAATAGAAAAATGGATTCGTTTAGTAGAAAGGTCACTTAGCACTGACCCCTTTCCTCCTTACTCAGTCCTCAGAGCCAATTCAATCAGTTATTTGTTCGGGTTTTATCGGGTGTTGCAAAATAATGTTACAACTCTTGCGAGGTGAATCCTTTACTGAGACAAAAAAAAAAAAAATCCTCTTGAACTTTCGGGTATCAGACATAGTTTCCGATCTACAAGGTGCCGAAAGCGTGGAAAAATTACTTTCAGATGCCAATAGTTCGGAAACTATCCAACGGAAAGAAGGCGGGTAAAAAATTCACTGAAAAAGTCATACCTGCTATATTGAATTTTGCATGTTTCGCAATCCTACCATGTACGCGCAAGGGATTTCCCAAAGGAACGTATGGAGTCCCGGATAATCTGCCAAATGAAAATTGGTCTAAATGGATATGAATTGATAGGGTTTCTACCAGGTAACAATAATTCGTTTGTATTAAGTCGATATCTGAAAAAAATACAAAATGGCGGACAACTTCACGTCCGTTGTGTGTGGTTGCATAACAGCCAGGTAGGGATGCTGGTCAACAGTGACGTTCTGAACATTAAGTGTAGCGAATTTGTACTCAAATGCTGAAGAAAGACTTTTGGAGTGTCGGTAACAGGGTGATTCACATGTGTGGAAACACTTAACGAAAAATGCCCAGAAATGCAGTAACAAACAGTAACTACTGAATATAGGAAATAACAAAAATAGCTACTGTAAATAGCAGTTAAAGTTTAGTGTAAGATATTTTTGCCAGTCTTTATTTAATGTTTTAGATGAAATCAAACGATTGTTTATATATATATATATATATATATATATATATATATATATATATATATATATATATATATATATATATATATATATATATTTATAATCTCACATTGAATATTTATCAGCAATTAGTCTCAATATTAGGTAAGACGTGTATGTGAATGGAATTGTTAAATATGCTGCTTTCTTGCAAAAATACAGAAAAACAACCCTCCCCCCCGAGGAGTTGACATTCCCCCCCGGGTGAAAATGTCTGAATTCAACACTGGTCACTGTTGACCAGCATCCCTACCTGGCTGTTATGCAACTAGACACAACCGCCCGTGAAGGTGTCCGCCATGTTGTATTTGTTCCAGATATCGACTTAATACAAACAAATTATTGTTATCTGGTAGAAACCCTATCAATTCATATTCAATTAGACCAATTTTCACTTGACAGATTATCAGGGACTTCCTACGCTCCGTTGGGGAATACCTTGTGCGTGCATGGTAGGATTGTGAAAAATGCAAAATTCAATGCAGCAGGTATGACTTCTTCAGTGAATTTTTTACCCACACTCTTTCTGTTTGATAGTTTCCGAAGTAATTTTCGCACGCTTTCGGCACCTTGTAGATCGGAAACTATGTCCGATAGCCGAAAGCTCAAGAGAAATTTTTTCTTGTCTCAGTGGCAGGAGTCATCTCGCAAGAGTTGTAACACTTATTTTGCAACACCCCAGTGATGATATGTATTAGTATGTGTAGTTTTTAGTTTATGTGTTATGTAGCATGTATATGTTTAATTTAGTATGTAATTAGTAGGAGTGATTTTTGTGTGAAAATATTATTAATCTGTTTGTGAACAATGTATTGTTAATTTCTAATTATTGATCTCTTTTGGTCCGTTGAAATAAGTAAGTTAGTCCATAATACAAATTTATAGTAATTCTGTACCGTTATCTCATGGTATATAGCAAATAATTAGCTTTCACCACAGTAAAAAGCGCATTTAGTAGTACAAAGATTATTTCCAGACTACAACGCCATCTCACATTCGGTAAATAACTACTCATCGTTACTGTTTTGCTCCCGCGAGTTTTAAGAACCCAGTGAGCTTGAAAATCATCTCCTTTTAGTTCTTATTGAGAAATGTATCGCAATTCTGGCATATATAAATAGATAAATAAATGAACTGTATTGTCATCTGACTGCTCTGAAAAGAATAATACGTTATGTAGGCTAGTAATTATATGATTAGTAAAAAATAACTTTACGTTAGTTCTTAAACATAAGTTTTTATACATTACGTTATTCTTTCGCTAGATTGCAATTTCAAACTCTCCTCCTCGTTTCGCTCTGTGACCAATCTCATCGTTATTGATTTCAAAATATAAATACATTTCGTTAAGAGTACCGTCAAGAATATTTAATTGTCATTGCATATATAGATAATATGAAGGCGTGAAGTGCAAATATGTTGAGATTTCTGTAGGGAGAATTGAGTGTTAGTTCATGCGGATTCTCACGTATTGATCAGTGTACGATAGTTTATGTAGTGGCTTGTTGCTTTTAATATATATGGAATGAGACTGTTTTGAACAGTCTTGGGCATAATTATAGAATAGATTGTCTATAAAGGAGTTTGTTATAGATGTGAATAAATATAAATGAATAAGAATAGTGATTATACATATATAGTGTGTGATGAAATAATAGGACACCTATTTATGAGCCCAAGTGTATTCTCTGCCACATGTTACTGATTGTTTATATATATATATGTATATATATATATATATATATATATATATATATATATATATATATACATATATAATGATGAATGTTCCGAGCATTGATCATTACGTCAGAATTCCGTGTGCCGAAGTGTGGTGTGAAATGACTGATTATGCATTCACTTCTTGGCTTGACATCTGATTGTAACCGTTCATACTAATTGCTTATCTTGTCCGTCCATGTGAGTAGTGTTATGTAGAAAATAATTCCGGATAGTTTCCAAGCAATTATAGAACAGAATAGCTGTTTCGCTAATTGGTGGAGTTTAAATATACACATTCAGACTTACACTTGCAGTAGTACTTTGTGATTTTATTTTTTCCTACGTCACCTGACTAAGCTGGGTTCATCACTGTTGGCAGAGGTGACGAAATGGATACGAGTGAACAACATAGTAGATTTGTTGCAGTTGAGTCCCATCATTCCGTATTAGGCTTCCAGAATCACAATATCCATGAATTCTCACTTCCTTTATTTCTAATAGATAGTGTTTGAAATTAGTTGACACCTCAAGGATAGCGCCCTTGCGGTGTGGGAGCAACTAGTAAGAATTTGAGAAACTATTTGATAGTACAAAATTTATTTTTCAATTTTTTTGGTAATTGCAAGTTAGGATTTTTCCCAAACAGCAATTTAAAGTTGTTGTAAGGTTGCGGCAAACCTGCTTTTGCAGGTCAAGTGACTTGCCGCAATCTCTACAAGGCAAGTCAATTTGCTTGCTGCAAGCTTGTGACAAGCTAGTTAGTTACATCGGGAGGCAAAGGCTTGTGACAAGCTTGTATTCACAAGGGAAACACAAGTCAAATTATCTCAAACGCAAGTGAAGTCTAAGCGCAACTCATCAATTGCAAGCCAAATTAAGCTTATTGCAAGCGAGAATCACTCCAAAAAAGCCATTGCAAGCTTGCGGGATGTGAATTTAGATAAAACATGAAACAGTAAGAAAACCGTATATATCGATCGTCTGACTAAATCCATGCTACAATCTTTGAGCATATCAAAAATATTTGTGACATAAATTTCCCCTCACATTTCCTACTACTGAACAAATGCACAGCCATGAAAACATCCACGACTCCGATCTGACTCTATAAAACATCAACATAATCAAAAAGGTTATATTGTAATAAGCAAAGCGGGAAAATCCAATATCTTGCTATATTAGCCGCGAGTACTTGAAATGTCTACCTGTTTATATAACAACGCAGAAAAATATTTATACTTTAAACACAGCATTCAGATAGAGTTTATACTGTAAGTTAAACTTTAAGTTTATATTAAAATATCTGCACCAGTTCTGTATTCTTTCGCGAAATAAGTAGACTCAAATCTGCTGCCGTCTATGTTCACATTTATGATTTATACATAATTACCACAATTTGTTATGCCTCATGGTTACCGAAATATGAGGAAATAAAGAGCGATGTTGAAGGTACGTGGGACGAGAGTACCGGATGGAACAATTCTCAAAAGTAATTTAAGTTTGTCCTTTACTTAAGGTGAATGCTAAAACGACGCTAACAACGCGAACAGTTTACCTTGTCGCCCAAAGTTAAGACATCAGCGTCACGGGGTATTTGAGAACAACTGATAACACTAGTTAACAAATTTAAACTTTTTGTTTGTTACATGAGAAAAATCACCTGATCTTAAAGGAACTTTTTGCGCTGAATTCGAATATGCACTCGGTTTCTCTCCATCACGTACAGTTTTCCCTAACAGAGGGATTTTCGGGAAATTTCCTAAAAAATTTCCCTTTTTCAGATATTTTATTCCCCTAGCTCCTGTCCCCTTACATATAGTAACATAGAAATTATACCTAAGTATACCCTGATTTATATTTAATAAACCCTAAAAGTTTCGTAAAAATCGCTTTGTTCTTTCTAGAGATATAAATATATTTGTATGTATACTGTGTGCACTGTTTATTGCACCTTATAGTAATGCTTTCAGATCTCCTGAGTTGGGGTAAAAACGATTTGCTTTATTACTACAAACACAGGCATAAAAATGAATATTTACAATAGTCAACAACACACTTGTATTGCTCTCTGTAAATACTTCCAACGTATATTTTTTAAACGTACAGTATATGTATATCTTAATACATATATATACCATTCTCCAAGTTTTTTTCGTTTTGTTCATGAAATGGTTATCAATATTTGTTATCAAATGTAACAGAATGCAAAAGAAAGAAAGAATGGAATACAGACTCATTGTTGACAACAATGAACTAATGTAGTCTGAATTTTCCACTACGGTATCGTTTTCCCCCTCCCCCCGCGCATTTCTTTCTTTCTTGTGTTCTTGACACCTGGTGAGGGAGTTTTGTACATTTTTATATTGACGTGTGGTTTAACACTACTTCACTTTCAAAGTTGTCTTTGCTGCTAAGAGTGCTTTCATGTTTGATCTTAACTGCATTATACCCAACTAAGACCAGAAGGTTAGTTTGTGATCAGTACAATGGCGTCAAGAGGACGGCGTTCGTGTGTTAACTCACCAAATAGTTTTTGTTATGTGTGTGGCAAGTTTGTAGTTAAAGGACAGTGTAGATCCATTACGCCATCGGTGAAACTAGCATATTATATATATTTCGGATGTCATGTGGGAGATCAGGACAAAACTTGGGCACCCAACATAATTTGTGCGTCGTGCTACGTCACTTTACTTGCATGGGCCAAAGGGAAACGGAGGTTCATGAAATTTGCTGTACCAATGGTGTGGAGAGAACCCACCAACCATCTGGATGATTGTTATTTTTGTCTCACAGTAGTTAAGGGACATTCTAAAAAAAGCAAATACACAATAAGTTATCCCAACGTTAAATCCGCAATTAGACCTATTCCGCACGGGGATGAACTTCCACTTCCCGAGCCCCCTACCAACTGGGAAGAGATATGGCCAAAAGACTCTGATGATGATCATGACCTTGATGAACCATCGACATCAACATGTACATCCAAGGATCCAACGTTCATCCCTGACTGTGTTCGCGAGCCATATTTCATCCGGCAATGTGAACTTAATGACCTAGTCCGTGATTTGCACCTGACAAAACAAGAGGCGGAACTTCTGGGATCAAGGCTCCAGCAGTGGAACTTATTGGATGCAGAAACGAACATATCAGTGTACAGGAAAAGGCATGTTCAATTTGCAAGCTATTTCTCAATGCAAGATAATGTGTGCGTATGTACGGATATAAATGGGTTGATGGCGGAGCTAGGAATTCCTTACGTTCCAGAAGAATGGAGGTTATTTATCGACGCGTCGAAGGTCAGCCTTAAAGCTGTCCTTTTACATAATGGAAATAAAAAACCTTCTATACCACTTGCGCACTCAGTGAAGATTAAGGAATCCTATGGCACCATGTCAACTTTGCTAAATCTTATAAATTACAAGGACCATTGTTGGCAAATATGTTGTGATCTCAAGGTACTTGGTATTTTATTAGGACTGCAGTGCGGTTACACGAAGTACCAATGTTTTTTATGTTTATGGGATAGCCGAGCTGATGACAAACATTATGAAGTGAAGGAATGGGAACCTAGAGTGAATTACGTACCTGGAGAATGCAACGTCAAATACGCTCCTTTGGTAGATCCTAATAAGATATTACTACCGCCACTTCATATCAAGTTAGGATTTATGAAAAACTTTGTCAAAGCCATTGACACATCTGGTGAAGGTTTCAAGTATTTGCGAGATAAGTTCCCTAACCTGAGTGATGCTAAGATTTCAGCGGGAGTGTTTATTGGTCCCCAAATTAGGAAATTAATGATTGATGATAGCTTTGACAGCAAGTTAAACAGTGCTGAGCTAGCTGCCTGGACAGCATTTAAGTGTGTTGTGCGCAACTTTCTGGGCAATAACAAAGCTGAGAGTTACACAGAAATCGTACAGGACATGATACAGAAATACAAAGAGTTGGGTTGTAGGATGTCTTTAAAAATCCACTTTTTGCACTCCCACCTCAGCTTCTTTCCTGCTAACCTAGGTGCTCTCAGCGACGAACAGGGGGAAAGATTCCACCAAGATATAATGGCAATGGAGAAAAGGTACCAGGGAGGATGGGATCCTTCAATGATGGGGGACTATTGTTGGGGTCTTGTTAGAGAATGCAACATTTCTTACAAAAGAAGGAAGTAGTGTACGTTTTTGTAACCCAATGGAAGTTTCATATATTGTGATAGTTTTGACTGTCTTTTCATGACCTTTTGTATTATTGTTTATTGTAAATTGTCACACTTGTAAATTATATTGTATTATATTTTATATATGTGTTTGTGGTAATAAAGCAAAACGTTTTACCTCAACTTAAGAGATCTGAAAGCATTACTATTAGGTGCAATAAACAGTACACGCAGTATACATACAAACATATTTATTTCTCTAGAAAGAATAAAGCGATTATTACGAAACTTGGAGGGTTTGTTAAATATGAATCAAGGTATACTTAGGTATAATTTCTATGTTAGTATATGCAAGGGGACAAGATCTTGGGGTGTAAAATAAACGAAAAGGGAAATTTTTGAGGGATTTTCCCGAAAATCCCTCTGTTACGGGAAAATCGTGCGTGATGGAGAAAAACCGAGTGCATATTCGAATTCAGCGCAAAAAGTTCCTTTAAGAACAGGTATTTCCTTTTATGTAACAAAACCTTTGTTAACTAGTGTAAATTGAAGGTGTGCAGGCTTTTCACTTCAATTTAAAGAAAAGCGTCGGCAAGTGATGCTTGGATTGCCCTCACTAAAGCTTGCGCTAAGCAAAAATAAGCTTTCGTGTATAAGCGAAAGCGAAAGAAATTCAAATAAAAGCGACATGCAAACTTGCTGCAAGGAAACACGCTGTCTGGGTAGTTTCGCCAGGTAGAAGTCAATAATAGAGATAAGATAATCGAAGTTTTCAAGAGATTGTTCTGCTTTTTGTTGACCATCCTCTTCTTATCGAACACCTTAGCAACTGAAGACAAAGTTACAATTGTGGGGTACCTGGGTGCATCACATCCTTGAAAGCTTCAATTACTTTATCGTCTCTCAGTTGATCCACAAATGGATCGAACGTATCTTGCAAATTCAGTTTACGTTGACACTTTGGTGAAATAATTCTATTGTGTTTCGGAAAGAAATATTGCGCACCACACAAATCCTAAGATAATACAACAGTTGTTGAATGTTCTCACGAAGATTCGCTGATACGTAATGGCGCGGTTCTCTGATTTCACATACTTAGACAGGTTGAACCAGGCTTCAACTGAGGAAACAGGAAAAGAAAATTCAAAATTCTTGATTCCAATTCAATCAGAAATCCGTGGCTTAAGTCAAAGAAAATGGGATCTTCTGTAAGCTTTAACTCATGTGCAACGTTAAAGTAAAGGAAAAAGATGATTTCTAGTAATAATATTTACATTTCTTCTTATATAGAGTACCAACAAACTGCCATTCCGGTATTTCCTGATACATTTAACCTGTCCTGCGTTAACAAGTAATAACTGTATTAAAGAGATACGAGGACAAGCCTTGTGTGAAAGTCGCAAATTCACACTAGGCGCTTGCTAGAATTTACTATTCTCTCTTTGCTATCCCATAAACACGCCCTCACCATAGCATCAGTGTGGTTTCCACGCTATTAAGTATAATGGGATGTAGCAAAACCATTCTCTTTGACAGAATATCATGCCTTTTAAAAACAAATAAGGAGAGATCAGAAATGGAACTAAAAGGACAATCTGTAGAACAAAAAGATAGATCCTACGGCAATAGTCACAGGTTATCTCTAATTATTTAATACTTGTTACCTTCATAACATATATATATATTATCTGACAATTATTTTCCTACATTTTGCCTTATATTGTATACTTTAATGCATTAACAACATGACATGGGGTTAGACTCAATAAAATTTGGTGGAAAGATAAAGACATCTTAATATAGTTCATCACTAGTTCCTATTTTGTTTACAGTACTACAACGTCAAAAATCTACAAATTATAAGACTGATCGAATTTCTATCTGAAAGAGATGGGATTTCACTCCAGCATGTTTTACTAGTGAGCAAACGAACTGAAACTGTTCTCAAAAATAAATAAATAAATAAATAAATAAATAAATAAACCAAAAAATAAAATACAGAAAAACGATCAGTAATACAAGAAAAAGTTTTATTTTTCTGAAACAAAGTAAATTAAAGTATAACATCAAGAAATCTGTTCACGTTTCATTTAACGCTATATTGAAACTGCTCTATTAATTTACTTAGGCATTCAGTTTACTTACCTGTTTCATATCCTACCAAAATATCTGTGCAGTTACATAATTTCGTACTCCTTTTCACCCTACACTCTGCTATGCAAACAGTTTCACTGTAGTAATCAAACGTTGAAATGTTATCATTCTCGTTCGGTAGCTGGCACCCTCTAGATATCATAGGTAAAGTGGAAAATCTATCTTCTGCTATTTCGTCAGTAATACGAAACTCGAATGTTGCACTTTTTATGCGAAACATTTGTAATGGGAGGAACGATGCTGTTATTATCCTTATTGGAATGTCATATTGACTGACGACAAAGATCTGAAACAGTTTATTGATTGTTATTACATATTAGTTTAAGATAAATCTTTACCCTTTCTAGCCCATTGATAACTTTTGGAATCATTAAATATTTATAATCATAAATCTTTTAATAATCCATGCAGTTTCTCCTTGTAATCATTACACTCTTTCTTAAGGTCTGTTTCATAAGGAGGTACCTCTACTCACTCGCGGTGAAGCGAAACAGAGGATCTAGGATGTTGCATCATTACAACAGGAAATACTGTAAACATATGTTTTTCCATCACACACAAAAATTTGGACTGGAAGGCGTTAACTATTTTGACTACAACATAATACGGAAAATTCTTTGGATGATTTATACACTCTCTCTCTTTTTGAACAAGATCACGTTCCTATGTGTATACAGAGTATGCGACAACGCTTTATTCGGTACATATATTATTTTTGCAAGGGAATTAAATGGTAGGTGTACGCAATTAAGGTTTAGATTTTCTGCACCATTAAAATATAAACTCTGATAGAATCAATTTCCCATTATCTCTATTTGTTGAACGATGCAATTAAGCTTTTAACCATACAATTAAGAGCAAAGTATAGATCGTTGAAGCTGCGTGTGCAGTGTAGTATCAAAACATTGTTATAAAGCAAGGTTTTTTAACATTGGGGTCGGGGGAGATAAGCAAGAGAGATAAATATAATTAGAATCCAGAACGGAAAATAGTTTTAAATATTATGTTGAATTTTGTTGTGATAGGCATATTTTTTTTATTTTGATATATACCGTTAAGTATAACAAAAAATAGCTGTACTAAACATTTTTCACAGGTGCCGATTTGTTCAACCCTGGGTTACAAACCGTATTTTGTGTCTACGTGATTACAAACCATTCGTAAATTTTACGAATCAATTTTAGTATTTTTATTACTTATCTCTATATTATTATTTTTTAAATCTGAAAATGAGCTTGATCATACAATCGACATCAATATTGAATGCCTTTGGACTACTTTATTGAACACGTACATGTAAAAAGTTATATAGCTCGCTAGCTATATACTTGAATTGGAAGTCATGGGGAAATAATTACATTTATGCTTGTAAATTGTTTTATACATCTTAAAATAATATAAAAGTAAAGTTAAAGTACCAGTGCAACAAAAATGTAGCATTTTGCATATAAACTTCGAAAAAACTAATTAGCTGCAAACTTGAAAATTGTCATTCCAAGCGTTTATATATATATATATATATATATATATATATATATATATATATATATATATATATATATATATATATATATATATATATACAGGGTGACCGCGTGACTATGTTACAAAATTTAAGGGATGATTCCTGACACGGAAACAAGAAAAAAAAGTTCAAATAAACTTTTGTCCAACGTACATAATTTCGGAGCTACAAGGTGCCGAAAGCGTGGGAAACTGACATTCAAAGCTCTATAGCTCGACTATGGTGAATGATAGAGCTAATGCGGCATGGTCACGTCAAAGACACTGAAGCTGCTGTATTCAAAAATGCTTAGGTCGAGATCGTGCAATTCGTGCACAAGGGATTCCCCAAAGGAGCGTAGGGATTTCCGGATAATCTGTCAAGAAAGATGGATCGAAAAGAATACGGATGAATAGCTGTCCCAACTGCTAGCAATAATGCGTCTGTACTAAGTCGATATCTCGCACAAGCACAAAATGGCGAACAGTTTTATACGTGCCATGTGTGGTTGCATAACGCGCACTAAATAAGATTAATTTATTTTTAGTTTTACGTCCGTTTCAGCAGCGAGGCTATATGAGACGTGGACCTACTGATTAACGTGGAATCCGAACCACGTGGCGCACTAAATAAGAGTGGGGAAAATATGAAAGAAAAATGTGAATAATTTAGTACAAATGGTAAATACATGATAGTACATGACACTGTCCTGTTCATTGTACGTATAGACGCGTTTAATAAAGGGAATAAGCATGAAACGTACTAAAATGTTGTACAAACATCACACTATCATTGTTTTCTTTCATGTAGTTTTGTCATTGAAAGCAAGTAAAACTAAGGGGAAAAACCGGGGGATATGGATGCTTTCTTCCAGGCAGAAACTTTATTTCATTTGATGATACGAGCCGAGGATACTTTTTACGAGAGGAGGATTTTTCCGCCATCCCATGTTAATTTGACCACTGCCAGAGAACAACAGTATAATATCCGTTTCTTATCATTAGCCGTAATGTGCGTTACCCGAACATTGAAAAAGAACAAGGAAAAACAATTTATCAGGACGTTTGTTTTAGTCGCTGCTTCCGATGTTTTGCAGGACTAATTCCGAGATTTTGTCTAGAATGCTTAACATGTCGTATTGTTATCGTTTAGAAGATATTTTGTTTTCACAGACGGTGCTATCACCTGAAGTACACCACAGTTTGCAGGTTCGATCACAAGCATTTGTTCTTCCTTCGGTCGTAGAAAACAATCGAAGGTAAGGAAAGTATAAGACAACCCTACTAGAAGGTGTTGTGGAAGGTGGAAGGTCATTCTTCATGTGGTTTTGTTCGTAGCGTACGAGTTCCTTAGTGCAGTTTGTGCTTTGCTTGTTCGAATGTGAGATCAAATGGAGTATTCGATAGCAGAACTTGCGCACATGATATTTGTATACGGTCAAGCAAATGGCAACAGTCGACAAGCTAATAGGTTATATCGACTGAAGTATCCAGAAAGAAGACATCCAGCCCATACTATGTTTGCCAGACTTTTTCAACGCTTACGAGACACGGGGAATTTACAACCTCAATACTACGACCAAGAAAGACGAAGAACCACAAGTACTCCGAGCTTTGAAGAACAAGTGCTTGACCGTTTCACCCAAGACTCAACAGTAAGTACCCGGAAAGTAGCACGTGAAAGGGGAGTAGCACAAGATACTGTTTGGAAAGTAGTACACGAGCAACAGTTACACCCCTATCACCCGCAGAGGGTTCAGGCCTTACGTCCAACTGACTTTCAACCTCGCGTTCGGTTTTGAGAGTGGTTTCTCCAACGCTCTGTAATTGATCCACAGTTTGCTTCCTACCTGCTTTTCACCGACGAAGCTTGTTTTACGAAAGACGGGATATTTAATAGTCACAATAGGCATGTATGGGCAGACGAAAATCCTTATGCAATTGTGGAAAGGGGCCACCAAAATCCGATTTGCCATAAATACGTGGGCGGGTATTATCAGTGATCAGATAATAGGTCCATATTTACGACCACCACGATTAACTGCACCAGTGTATACGAGATTCCTGCGAGACATACTTCCAGAGTTATTAGAGGATGTCCCTCTCGATGTTCGTCAACGGATGTGGTTTCAACATGATGGCGCCCCAGCCCACTTTTCAGCTAGTGCTCGAGAGTATTTGAATCAAACGTTTCGTGACAAATGGATTGGAAGAGGCTGTCCTTGTAATTGGCATGCACGTTCCCCAGATTTGCATCCACTTAATTTTTTCTTGTGGGGTCATGTCAAAACACTTGTCTATGAAACGTCTATAGACAACGCAGAATAACTTAGCACGAATACTCGCTGTCTGTGATACTATAAGAACAGATCCTGGGTTGTTACAGCGGATGCGTCAGATCTTACTGCGACGCTGTAACGCCTGTGTTGAAGTAGAGAGACGCCATGTCCATCACCTATTGTAGGATAATTGGGAGATTTGTCTCGTTTACAGGTAATTGATGATGTTCTTGGCTGCATTCAATCCTGCTGTAAAATGTTGATTGAATACATTATTCCCATTCTTGTGACTTTTGTTTTTAGGAAACAACCTCTTTTGCATTATGGTTGTTTCGCTCAGTTTTGTTTGTTTGTTTTCAATGACAACAATACATGGAAGAAAGACTAATAGTGTGATCCTTTTACAACATTTTAGAACGTTTCATGACTATTGCATTTTATTAAATGCGTATGTTCAATGATAGGACAGCGTAATATCATGTATTTAACATTTGTACTAAATTATTCACATTTTCCTTTCATGTTTCCCATTCTTATTTAGTGCGCGTTATGCAACCACACATGGCACGTATAAAACTGTTCGACATTTTGTGCTTGTGCGAGATATCGACTTAGTACATACGCATTATTGCTAGCAGTTGGGACAGCTATTCATCCGTATCCTTTTCGACCCATCTTTCTTGACAGATTATCCGGGAATTCCTAGGCTACTTTGGGGAATCCCTTGTGCACGAATTGCACGATCTCGACCTAAGCATTTTTGAATACAGCAGCTTCGGTGTCTTTGACGTGACCATGCCGCATTAGCTCTATCATTCACCATAGTCGAGCTATAGAGCTTTGAATGTTAGTTTTCCACGCTTTCGGCACCTTGTAGCTCCGAAAATTTGTACGTTGGACAAAAGTTTATTTGAACTTTTTTCTTGTTTCCGTGTCAGGAATCATCCCTTAAATTTTGTAACATAGTCACGCGGTATATATATTTCCTCGTCACTCACCACGCAACACACAGACAAATCGCCTTCCTTCAGTATTTACACAACTTTGTTTTCATTCTCCTTTTCACTGACGGTCAGTAAGACCAAGTTTTTCTTGTTCTTTGTGGTAGGTTTAACATAGGGTTAGTGATCGGGATGAGGTTCACTAGTAGTATCACTAGAGCCTTCATCAGCAGATATCTCATCCAACAACCTTCTTTACTTCACTATTTTCACGTTCTTTTTCGCGGTCACATGTTGTTTCTTCACCATCGAAAACACGAAATAGTTACAATACGTTTTCACATCTCTTTGCACGGTTTATAGTCCAAACACCACGCCCTTAAGGTTAAAAACAACAAAGTATCCGAGGTTCCGCGAATTCAATAATTTTGGACGTGTTGTTTCGTAAAATTTACGAATGGTTTGAAATCCAGGATTAGAAACAATTTAAATGAAATAGGTACCATATGAAACTAATAAGAAGGGCATATTGAAAAACTAGAAAAATGCAAATGCAATAAAATCTGCACATTGAAAAGAGATTAAAATTGAAAGCTAACGAAATATCTGAACATGATGTGATTTCGCTAGTTTGTCAATGTCCAGTTCTATTTTCATGACGCACATCATCAAGTCATTTTCAACTGATAAGTGATTGTCTTGTCTTTGTTTTACATGCTTACTATAGAAGGAAAAACACTTTTGCAAGGTATGATATAGCAAACGGAATTAATACTTTTAAGGCAGCACATACCAGACCAGGATATTCTTTTATCCTCTTTATCCAGAACTTGCCCAAGAATTCATTACAGAAAACAAGTTGGAAGAACTAGTCAGTTTTAATTAATTTGCTTTCAATCTATTCACTTTCAGAGAAGTTAACTGAATCCACTATATATAAGAAGTATAAAATGAAATGAAATTAAATTTTTGAGTTTTACGTCCCACCATTTGGCCGGTTAGGCTATAGGAGACGGTGATGATGAGAGATGAATGAAATGGTGGAATGAAGAAAGTGTGAGGAAACGGAAGAACCCCGAGAAAACCCACGCACACGGTGTTTGTCCACCACAATGTTCACTCGGCGGGAGCAGGGTTTGAACCCGGGACCCCAAACACCAGAAGTGAACGCTCTACTACTTAGCCACCGCGACCCCTCTATAAGAAATATATTCTACTATTATAGAAATAGATGGATATCGTGAGGTCTCTGCAGTAGGTATATTACAAATTGTACACAATCTTATTACTAACCTGAAATTATAAAGGGATGGATGGCAAGAGGTTGTGATAAAATAGGGGTTGTGATATAAATTAGGTTGAGAACCACCAATCTAAGGAAATGATTAATACAAAAGAAAAAAGAACAGAAATTTATAAGAGATAACTAATTCAGTATTCAACTATGGGAACGAGATAAGCAGTTTCATGGTACATATATAGAGAAGAAGGAATATGTTATTGTGAAAGTTTTGGAAACTATTTTGAGAGAGAAAAATTATTTTATTTTTTAATATAATAACGCAATTTCTCTCTCTTTTCTCATATTTTAATTTATTTAATTGAATATCTTGATCTCTTCATTTAGCGTAATGAAGTAAACGAAATATATGTAAATTTCTCCTTTAAGTTAACATATATTTTTAAAATAATGCGCCAGTTTACTTGTACCCTACGCGGAAGAGGAGGATGGGAGTGTCCAACCTATTGCGTAGAGTGGCAGGTGTCTGTATAAATACCATTATGTTACAAAGAAGATATTTGCATATGGTAGGATATGTTTTTACTTCTGAACTGAAAGAATATGAATAGAGCTCTAAGCACAGTAATAAAAACAAGAGTAATAACATTTTAATTTTACTGTTAGAAAAATGAAATGAAATCTTTGAGTTTTACGTTCCACGGTTATGTCGGCTAGGCTAAAGGAGATGGTGATGATGAGTAATGAATGAAATTGAGGATTAAAGAAAGTGGGAGGAAACGGGAGAACCCCGAGAAAACCCACGCACACGGTGTTTGTCCACCACAAAGTTCACTTGGCGGGGGCTGGGATCGAACCCGGGACCACAAGCACCAGAGGTGAACACTCTACCACTGAGCCACCGCGGCCTCATTTTACTGTTAGAGTCAGTGTTAAAAATAGAAATACAATTTCCGTACTTCACCATCATATTCTTCTTATGCATACGCGTTTAAACCATTATTCTCACGATATGTGCTGCATTTACCGCCTTTGTGTTCTAACATTATGATTTGAATGAATTTACACGTTCAAAATTAGTTTTGTTTGAATATCCCTTTCATATTTGAGCGTCCAATGTATTGTACATTATGCTATAGCGAGTTAAATTTAAAAAAACAAAAAAACAAATATGCTATATAACAGAATTAGAATTCACCACACGTCTGAATGTAAGAGAAAATCCAACACTTTAATTGGGTTCGATTTTATTAGAATGTACAGAAGCAGTACATAAATTACATGAATAGGCCAACTTGTCATAAGTATAGTGTACAACAGTAGAAACAGGTCAAAACAAGGCGTTAAAAGTGTCATAGGATTATATCATTTCTATAGTAAATATTAAACAATATGCAAAATGTGCCGTGCCGTCTTCGTGCGGAATGAGGCCGACGAATATGGACGCGTCACAAGAGTAATCAATCTAATAAAGGATAAATGATTGCAGTTAGAGGAAATGATTGCAGTCGCGTTAGGGGGCGTGGTCATCGTATCCGACTCTACAAGCTAAAGTAGGTTCCGCTTCTACTTTACTTGTATTCGTATTGTATAACCGGAAGATTGTCCAGCCGGAGGATAGTTCAACCGATGGATTGTAGTTTTGTTTCGACAGGGTTTCTCTTTATTGAGAATAGTTCACCGTTGTTCTTCTTGTTAGTGTGATGTCTGTAGTATCGACGTCTATCAATAAAATCATATTGGTGATATGTCAGTTATATATTACAAAGTGATCAGTGGGAAAAGGAATGTTTTATTCGTTGATTTTTAAATTCTTTCAAGCTAACTTAGTGGCAAGTCAAACGGGCTCTTTTTCTTTCCTCTTTTTGTAGCTACTAAGTTACGAAAGTGAATCGGAGTGTAAAAGCTTTCTTTGATTGTGTGTTAAATGCTTGTGAATTGAAGGCACAGATAGTTATTTACTTTTGTAAGCTTATGTTCTCAATTTCTTTTAATTCTGTGCAGAGAAATAGTGCATTTAAAGGGCAGTGTTGTGCGGAGCATATTGTGCCAAGTGAAAGCCCGATTTGATCACGTTATTAGTAATTCCTATTGAGCATTAGCTGATTTAGTTTGCTTAAAAAACAGTAAGGTTTATATTTGTTTATATTTTTGTGAGGAAACTAAGGCACGGAAATATTTTTCTGAGGAATTACATTACATAAGAAAACTGACGTTTTTACACCAATTTGATTTTATTCGAATACCAGAAAAGCTCAGACTGAAGCCATATTACATAAAGAGAGAGAGGTTAAGACATTGAAGGCAATTCCGCATTCTAAACAAGTCAAGGTGAGTGAAATTTTTGACTTATTCCAGGTAGTCGCTGTGGCTTGTTTAATTTTATGTTTGTCCGGTTGTCTGACTTGTGATCTACTCCAGGTCGTATTGCTAATGCAATTTCAACGTTTTTTCACCCTTACGGTAATTTCCAGAATTTTCAGCAATCTTGATCTTTCGCGGAGTGCTAAGTAGTAAGGGGGGACAAACATCACCTTTTTTGGTAAATTGCTATAATTCCAATATTTCCAGATTAATTTGGTTTCTTTTCCAGTTTTCAGTTTATATTTGGTACGTATTGAGTTTACAAAATATTTTTGCCGTAAAAAAAACAGACTGTAAATTATTTTTCCTCTAGCATTCTCATTCCACGTTTATAGAAAAGAGTAATTATAGTGATATGAATATATTATTGACTAAGAATTAACTGAAATGTTGAATAAGATATATGTAATAGAGAATTGAAGTTTTCAAAATTTTCATTCTACTGTTCTAGATTTGAGACTGAGAGTTTAAATAAAAGTAAAGTTATTTAATTACAAATTAAGAGATTTTATATATACTTATTTAATTGAAATTAAATTCTCATTAACTTGAATCTTGTTAGTCTTCGTAAAGTGAAGTTGTTAGAAGCGCGCTAGTAAATTATTAAATTTTTGCTTTACTTTATGAAGCCAGATTTGAAGTAACATTGATAGAATTATTATTGAGAATAATCTTTGACATTAAGAGGAAATTAACTTAAATTGTTCCAGTAACATTTGCTTAACAAATAGAATCCTTTTGAAGAATAATTTTTGAAATAATATTTCTATTTTGAATTCAAGAAGATTAAAGAAACTCTACTGCAAATTAGAATCATTCAGATTTTTCATTACTGTATATTTTTTTATTTATTAGTATTCTTGTTATGTTATTTCGTTAGTGCATCTACATTATTCTAACGCAATAGTGTAAATGCACAACCCTAGTTTTCTTAGTAAAATTGTTATATAAAATTGAATTTCTTTTGTTGTTATTTATTTAATATATAAAATTTATTTCCTATATATGTTTGATATTTCTGTGGTATTTAAAAATATTGGAAAAAATAATTCACACTGACGAATTGTACGATGGAGAACTAAATCTTCCGGCCCAAGTCCCATCGACTAGGTGTTATCGGATTGCATTCGGACTGACGATTATTATTATTCTTTTCATTATTATTATTATTATTATTATTATTATTATTATTATTATTATTATTATTATTATTATTATTATTACTTTGAATAGTAATAGTTGTGGGACTGGGAGCTTTCTGAGGATACTAGGTGGAAGGGGCGTTACAAAAAGAAGATAACAATAAGTGGTAAAATCGACATATGTAATAATGTGAAAGCATGTAATAAAAGTCAACCTTGAAAATTTAGCTATTTATATCAGTAGTCTAAAAACTGTTAAAAGCAACGCTAAAATGCTTCGGATTCACTGCTTTTGGTGGGTGATCTGTAGGTAATCATAATGCGTAGCCTCATGAATAAGGGAACGTAACTGATGGACAGTACATTCCATAAGTCAGAGAACGATAATGTTTAGTAATGGTGAAAAATAAAAAATAAGGAAAAGTAATATAAACTTTAAAACTCTTTATATTGTCGTCTTTGAAGAATAAAATAAAATAAACAGGCAGTAACAGTCAAAATGTGAAAACCAAATCTCGAAACAGAAGACAGAACGATGAGCCTAAGTATCGCATACTGAATAGGAACTTATGGAAACCATATTTTGAACATGGTAATACCATTAAACTTGCATATAGAAAGGAGGTGGAGATGTATATACATTTTGTTAAATTTAAGCGTACTGAATTCAGTTGTAAGGGAAGGAAATAAAAAACGTACGAAGAGAAGGCAGAGGAAAGAAACGTTATGAAGGAGAAGATGTGTAGGTATAAGTCCAACAACGAATGAAAGACCAATCATACACCTGTAACTTGATCGAAATTGTTTTAAAGAGGAATCAGAAATTCGTAAAAATTATAAAAACAGCTGAGTTATTCCTGTATACGTAAAGCGTAAATGAAAATAAGTAAGAACGGAGGATAAGAAAATAACGTATAATAGGCTATGGAAATGATGTACATTCTAACGTTTGAGACAAACAAAAACACGCAAGAGACTCCATAAAAAACAGATTCTCTTCCTTTGGACTTTACTGCCTGCATAAACAAGAGAACATTGCACCACAGTTTCGGAACAACACAAGAATTGAGAAAATAGATATACTTTACAAAAGGCCGTAGAATAACCACTCCCAAATTTGTGGAAAAATTGAAGTTATATATTTGCACATAATACTCAATGTACTACTGTAAGATGCCTTTTAAAATTTTGAAGCTAGTAATGTGAAAAAATAACTCCGAAAATCGTGCCAGCACGAGAGAACGAAACAAAAGCATGTATATAGTAGGAGGAAATCCCACGCAAGTAAAAGTACAATAGAAAAAAGGAAAATCTCAAATATCGTAGGGTTTCTCAAATTCTGTAACAAAAACGAGAGATTTCAAATTATAGAAATGAAATAATTGGAATATATCTGTTAAAGTGCGTACAACGTATCGGTCTTATGTTACGAACGAAAAGTTGTCATACATGAAGTTACATGTTTAATGGAAGAAAGATGATTTAAGGTGAACAGAATGACAAATAGAACAATAACCAACAACAGTACTGGAGTTCTTAAGTTTGTCATAAGGTAAAGGTGGACAGAAAGGGAAGAAATTAAATAGTGTTATAATGAAAAATTTTGAAAAACTAGTTTTTCTTACTAGTAAAAACATAAACACAACAGAATTCCTGTTAAAATTAATATCACCAGTGACGAGCGGATTAGGTTAAGTTTTCTTTACGGATCAAAAACGTTTATATCATCTGACTTGTGTCCTGGACCGTAGTCCAAAATCATAAGTAATATACGATTTATTCGTGTATTATATTTGAGTGATTCAAGGAGTTGTTTCAGCTGCTGATTACACAATATATTATCTAAAGAAAGACTAATGTTTCAATTGAAAGATTACGGCATGGTTTAAAATATGAACCGCTTAATACAGAAAGCAAACACGTTCTTATTTTGTAATATTTCCGGGAGAGGCAAAATATTGAATAAAACTATCTCTCTGATATTTCCACCATCATGTATTTTTTTCTTTATGGACAGAAGTATACGTGATTAAAATACTATGTCAGTTGTGGAACTGCTAATTAATCAGTCATCTTTGTCATCACAATGGGTTTTCGTTGTGATAGGCCAGGATGCCACTGAATTTCAAAATATTATCTTTTCTTGAGATATGTGGGCCTACGTTATTTTATGTGATTCATTTTGTTGCTGTTTATAGGCGGTAAAGAGTTGTAATCTTCTCTCGAAGCAGGTCAAAATCTTTAGAAGAGTGCTTCAGCCAGGAAGTATTCACTGTCAAGCCACAAATATTCACGATACACTGCACTATGTAGATTTAGAGATAAAAAGTACATCTCAGTATTTTGAAATACTGAAAGTCTATTTTCCAGTGTTTTGTTAACTTTTTGCCCTAATTCTGCAAATTTTCTTTAAGAACTAACCGAATACTTTACTCAACGTTCTCATATATAATAAAATTTGTTTCCTCTTTTGGTACTAAGTGTATTTAGTGTAAGCCATTACTGGTTTCTAACTTAAATCACTTCTCTCAAAAGCTACCACTACGTATAATTAAATTCAGAGTACATACAACTTTTAGATTATTCATCTTTCATAAGTTCATTTTCTACTGGTAGACCCTTACTTTTTTGACTGCATGGCACATATGAATGAGTCTTCTTACTACAAAGCAAAATAGAACACAATGGTTCTAAAGATACATACTGACTTGTCTGAACAGGAAAGTTTATTATTGAAAAGCTATATTTTTAAAAGGGCTATTCGTTTTCTTATCACAATTTTATTTCAATCTAAAATGCATAAGCTTACATATGAAAAAGGTAAATAAGCATTAAAAGACACGACCAGTTATGCTCTACGTATAAAACTCTAAGATAACTTGTTATCCCTTATTATGATTTTATACCATAATAGGAAGGCGTAAGCATAATAACTGTTTTATATCAGTATTTATATTACTTGTGTTCCAATATTCAGGTACAAAGAGTGAGACAACATACCTATCATAAATAATATATTTAAAATGTTCAAATGAACAGTGGATAAATTTATGAAATCTTACAAAACACTTATTACACCTGAATTTTATTTCTCAATCCCATCTAAAGCATTGAATTTACAGTCTAATTGTTTGTTGAACTGGTTGGAGTGAATCTCGAGGATGAAATGGCGTTTCAACAAGTGATTTAATTGACATGTTGTTAAAGTAGTATCCATTTACAGTTCATGAATTGTTATCCCTACGCACAGTAGTAGCATTTTTCTTCTAAAAAACAAGTGATTTGCACCTTCAAACGGAACTAAAACGCATAAATAATACGATATCTGCCTATCAAGTTGGAGGCCAGGATTAATCCACATTGTAAGTTGAAAATTGTTATCCTTATATCTTCTTTAAATTAAGGTTTTAATATTTAACCAACCTATTCAAAATGAAATCTCCAAAATCAAGGACAAGTAAAGATAGACTTGAAAGTCGTTGAATACATGGATTCCAAAGTATAAAAGGCGTCTAGCGGAGAGAGCTACCTCTGCACAAAAGAGAGAAACGAATCACATGAGATAGATAAGAGTCGTGTTCTCAACGTACAGTTTTTCGTCAAGATTGGGGCAATGAATCCAAACATTGATGTAAACGAATTGTACGCAAATAACCACTGTCTTCCGTCAACGATGGATTTCATCAAACTTCCTCCTTTCCTGCTTTGCATTAGGTTTGTCTAGTGATGCGCAGTGGGAATATTCCCGGTGGGAAGGGGAATAAAAAATGAGAATATTCCCAGGTTTTTTCCCTGGCATATAAATTCCCGGGAAGAAATTCATTTCCATTTCTTTACTTTATCTTCCAAATTTTAAGAACCATATGACTGATTACTTAATGTTTTATTATGATTTACTTCTAGGTTTTAAATAATTTGCAGATTTAAAAAGTTATAATTCGTTTACTGTACTTTATATCACTAATAATATGACCTTTTAAGATCCATTTTCATTTGCGCTAAAAAGTAGCAAACAACTAATTTACAAATAATGAAAAGGAACCAGTTTCTAAAGTAATGTAGAATTTCTGTAGAAATAGAGTTGAAGTAGCATCATTATATCCCGAACCACCGTTAACCCTTTGTTTCCCAAAGAATGAATTTATGAAGAGAAAGAAAACAACTAACTTTCAACGTCAATTGGCTGTACAGTTTCATCGCGAATGAAAATCCTGGAAATAATTTAAGCCCCTGTCCTTAGATGGCTTGCAAAGTTCATACTGAGAGATGGTTTAATTCTAAATCCACTAGGCTGCACAGAGAAAAGAGTTAAAACTGTGGTTTCACACTGAAACCACTGGGCCGGAAAGGGTTAATAATAGACGTCGGCCAGTCTCCTGTCTCTGACTGGAATTTCTGAAGAGGTACTCGGACTTCTCTTATATGTGAATTAAGGCATGAAATTTCGAGAAATAGGTAGGAAGACAGTTAGTAAGATCGTGTGGCTATGTTACATGCAAAATTATAAAGATAAGTCAGTATCTTGCAAATATTGTGAGCATAAAAATGTATGAGCAAATGTTGATAAAATGATGAGACCTATGTCTTCTGTTAGTTACTCAAACTAATTTGTTTATAACATTTAAAAATTTAATATGTTTATATTATCATTAGTAGAATCAAGTTTAGAAAATCCACTTACATATAAATTTAAACTGTTTAGCGGTATAAATGTATGTGGACTTACTATACCATTTTTGCCACATATTTACTTGAATAGAACATAATGTAGGTAAATATACATTTATGTGTTCTCTCTAAATATAATAAAATATTAATAAAATAACATAATATCGTCCATAATATACATTTAAACGACCCCATGAAGTCAACAGTAATAATACACTGTGATAAAGAAACAAATTTAAATTTGAAATCATAATATACTAATAGAATGCACTTTATTGTGCTTGCAAATAAATTCTCGGAATTTTCCCATTTTTGGGATTTTCACGGGAATATTCCCGAAAAATATCTTCCCGAGAATTTACCCATCACTAGGTTTGCCAGTCAGACATTCCTGAATTACCGACAAATATTTGGGGGAATATAGCTCTTTCAAAGTATAAACGTAGTTTTCGTAAAGTCAAGTTTTATTTTACGTTACAGCAAAAGAGGCGAACCTAGGGGTTCACACAGCCTTGTGCCTTAGTCTTTTGTCTTCATTTTTTATTTCACCGTCGTGAGTACATACCAGAGGATTTGAAGTGAAACAAACAAAAAATAAGAGAACTAAGAGGGAAGAGTCATGGAGCAACCAATATGTGCATCTGGTTTGGAATGCTGGAATACCAATTATATATGCAAAATAAGTAATATTTGCAGGCTGGCTTTATTACTACCTAGGTCAAAACACTAGTTAAATAAAAATGGTACTATAAAATGTTGAGAAGAATGTAAATATATCGTTTTAATGTTAGTATATGTTTTAAATAGACAACCAATTTTCAATATTTTTAAAAACGGAATAACTGAAATACAGCATGCGCGATAACGAACTGTAACTAAAACATCAAAGTTGGTCTATTGCATCAAGCACCATAACGGAAATTGTTTATGTGAAGAAGGAATCGATCCTATTTCACGCGATGTGGCGAACTCGTTTTATCTTATAAAGAGGCGCGTTGTATGTAGCGGATGACCATAAGAAACTCCCTCTAATCCGAAATATACTATGTTCTTTGTATGTAAGGTGGTGTAGTCGTTGATGAATGTAAAGGAACGTATGTTCTTCTAAGTGATTTGCGAAGTTCTTTCACCTTATTGTCAACAGCTAGATTATCAGATGAGCTGTAACAGTTTAAGACGTAATCTGCATCTCCATATTTCATTGAAGTTTTGAGATTCTCTCTTATAACTTAGAATGAAAAACAAGACTCAGTGCCTCGAGTATTCATCCGTATGTTGGATAATTAAACTGTAGCTATTATATGAAAGATTGAACTTCTATATCTATTAATTTGTTAGACCGAAGACATTTATTACTAGTCAGCCAGTATTTTTATTTGCCACTTGTAAGTATTTGAATGAGCTGTATTTGAAACCAACTGGGCAAACTGATCTTGTGTTAGATTCCTTTTAGTCGAAGACAGAAATATAATATGGCATAAGTTGCAAGAGTATGACCATTTAATTAATCAAGGTGCAAATTATTTTATTTATTTCACTGTTCTGTTTTATAATAGTTGGATTTTTTTAATTGAAGTAGGAAGGTTGCAAACGCGTTTCCAGGATATTTGCTTCTTAATCGAAGAAGTATATTTTTTATATACCTTGTTAGTTTCAACCACGAAATTCAATAAACAAATGTTCTGATTATAAACTTAATTTTAGTAAAGGGACGTTGTCAAATGGACCGAAACATGGAAGAATACATAACTGCACTTCCCAATACGAAGGGTTATTTTCGTTCGTAAGAAACCTTTTTTTTTCTTTTGTTTACTTGTAACTACATATCCTTTATGTGGTTAGATTTTAGTGCTATGCTTTTGAAGAAGCACTGTGGGCGCTGTTAAAATGTGGGATCTGTTACTTGTCGGTCGTTTATGAGATATGCAAATTTTCAGAATATACCGAGATGTATATAACTTAATGCATATGAGTGTAGATTTACTGAAGTGTCGCATTTTATGGGGTACAAAAAAACTTAAATTACTTTGAAACACTTTAAAACATTATATTTACACTATATTTCATTATAAGGGTAAATGTAAGGGATTTACAGTTCGAAGTTTACGCATTTATCTTTAGTTTACACTAAAATTAAATAACGTGTATTTTCAGAAAACAAATATTTTATTGAACTTTTTCTCGTTTGTTTGAAATGTATTTGTTTTTCGGTAATACAAAAAATGATAAGAATGATCTTAATATATAAATTTCCAGTGAACGTGATATTTGGTTTGGACAATACCAATAGTACATATATCCAATAATTTCAAATTTTATGACATGTTCTTAATATTATTTCTGTTGTGCAGACCATGTTTAAACCTGTAATTACTAATTGTGAAATATTTGTAGCTGTAATATCTTTATATTTTGAATATTTTCTGATTAAATAATTGCAATTGACGACTTTGGGGCAAAAACTCGTCAATTCCGAAAAGTGAAAGTTTAAAGAAGATAGCTTCAAAAGGGTTTCTCTTTTTTCGATTTCTAGTAGACCTAAAATAAATCGAAACGTATTTTTTGTTTGTTTCGGAAAATAGGTTAAGCGGGACAAAGGACCCCTTTCCAGAAAGAGGTCGGTGATTAAAAGGGACACATTGAAGAAGGGGAACTCTGTCGATTCAAAGATTCCTTCAAAGTGGGAAATACGTGTTTTGTGGTTTTTGCGAACAAAGGGTTGCATGGGGCAATGGCCTCCTTCGAAAAGAACAGAGAACTCCGCTCAATATTATTTCCGTGGAATTGCTTGAAACCATGATATATTGTGATCCTTGAAACCGAGATCCTAAGAAGAAGTCTTAGTGGCCACAACAACCAATTGCTGATCGTTTGGCAACTACAGGGCTATTTTTTGAAAGCAGCCGAAGAGAGTGGTATTCAGGATTTCGATTAAAATAACTGAATCTGTGATTTATTGTAGATACTGTGAAAATGGCATAATGTCTATATGGCATAAAATGGATAATAAAATGTCTCAATAGGCACAAAAACAAATCATTGACTGTTTGACCAAGTCATGACCACTTATTTGAAAACAGCCGAAGCTAACGAGATTTCGGATTTCGATAGAAATGACTAAATCCGTGAAATGTTGCACATTTTGGAATCCTGAGGAAAAGTCTTAATGAGCATAACTACCACTCACTGACCGTTTGGCTACTACGAGGCTACTTTTTTAAAGCAACTGAAAATAGTGATTATCTAAGGTTTTTTGAAAATTACTGGAACTGTGATATGTTGTAGATATTGTTATCCCGAGAAATGGTCTTAATGCGCACAACCGTTACGACAGTTTGGACACTACGAGGTCACTTTTTTGAAAGAAGCTGAGCCGAAGATGGTGATATTCTGGATTAAGGTAAAAATGGAAGAAACCGTGGAATGTTGTAGATATTGACATACGGAGAAAAAAAGATTCAATGGACACAACCACAAATCACTAATCGTTGGTCACTACAGGGTTACTTTACTGAAAACAACCGAGTATAATGATGTTCTTCGTTTTGGAAATATTGAGTAAAAGTAAGATATGTTGGAGATCTTCTCATCATGAGAAAATGTCTTCACGGACACAACCATCAAATTATGACAGTTTGGCTACTACAGGTCCATATCTTTTTAAAAAAGCTGGGTATAACGAAACTTTCGATTTCGGTGTAAATGGATGAAACTGTGATATGTTGTGGATGTCGTGATCCTGAGAAAAATTGTGTAGGGCTTTCCAGGATTTTCTATTATCCAGCAAGGTGAACATCTGAATGTTGTCTATGCTTAAATTATTATAGCCGCTACTCTCCCCATTCTTTTTCCGGGATGTGTGTTAGTACTTTTCAGGATTTCACATAAGTCTAAAAAAAATTCAGAGTATCCTTACCTTCTGCTGTTTTAAAAAATGTGGCCCAGTAGTGGCCAAATGGTCATTGATTGGTGATTGTGTGCATTGAGACTTTTTCTCAGGATCATAATATCTACAATGTATCACAGTTTCAAGCAATTACACCGAAATCCAGAATACCGTTACCTCCTGCTCGTTTAAAAATGACCCTATAGTGGTCAAACGGTCAGTGATATGTGGTCGTGCCTCTTGAGACTTCTTCTCAGGATCACGATTATCTACAACATATCAATGTATCAAAGAATTCCACCGAAATAAAGAATAACGTTACCTTCTGCTGTTTTCAAAAAGGTGGCACTGTACTGGCCAAACGGGCAGTGATTAGTGCTTATGGCCATTAAAACTTTTTCTCAAGATCACAATATCTACAACATATACGGTTTTAGTCGTTTTTATCGAAATCCATTGTCCCTGCAACAATTTTCTCTCAAAAACGGCAAACTTCGTATTTTCCTATTTTGAAGTCATCTTTGCATCGACTTTAAATTCATCTTTAAAGTTTCGTTTCTTTAAAGCGGCCGTTTTAATCATAGAGACCCTTTTTAAAAGGAGCCCTTTGTTAACCTATTTTTCGAAACAAACAAAAAGTACCGTTCGATTTGTTTTCGGTTCAGTATATAGGTGCTAAATTTGATGAAAATCGAATGAAGAGAGCGCTTGTGAAGCTATCTCCTTTACATTTTCACTTTCTTGACTTGATGTTTTTTTTGCCCAATTCTTCAATTGTTTCATAAAGAAGCGCTACAGGAATTTTTAGTAGACCAAGAATGAAAAATGTAACGTATTTATTGCATTATACTTTGGGTGATTGAAAGAAATATCAGGGTTTATTTTAATTTTATTTCGGAAGGAATTGTTTCCGATTATAAGAATTTTACTTAATATTTCTTATCTAATCATTTTTATATTGAATATAGTATCACGCTTTGTAATTAGTACCACTAATAGGATAATTAATGAAGTTTCAATTTGGGGGAGTGTTGTCGAATAATTTGGATATAAAACAGTTAGTTGCGGTAATATCATGCAAAGCTAAAATTTCTTACCGTACGCAATTGTGTGATTGAGCCTCACAAGGAGTCACTTTTTGTTTTGTTTTTATATTTTGATAATTTGAAATTTCTATTCAATTGAAAACATAGGAGTAGGCTATGACTTGCCTTTTGGTCTTTGAAAATTACTTTAGATATTTTTATTAGATTTGTAAATGGATAATTTTTAAAACTTACAGGACTCAGAAGATCTGGTGCATTAAGAAAATAAAACGTCTTTCTGCTTTATGATACTACTAATTATTTTCTATACAAAGATTTTGTATTAGTACTGCCGAGATTCTACCTTTAATCTCTGCATGCAATACTTTCTTCATTTCTGAATGTCATTTTCTAGAGCTGTTGTTAAAAATTCATAAAAAACTAATAGCTAGTTGCATTCATTATTCATATTTTATTTGTCCACTTTTAGTAACCTTAAATATCATAAAATTTATAACTTTAGTAATAACATAAGGTAGATTGTTACTTCAGACAGCTCTGTGATACAATATTTCTTGTGAATATCTTATTACTCAGAAAATGTTAAACATTTCAATTTAGTTCCAATTTCCGGATTTTTTATTGACCTTTATCTTAGTTTCTCAGCTTTGTAAAACATTTATAAAAGTTATTGTTTTTGTAGATATTTTGAACTGGATATTAATACCCATTCTATTTAGGTGGAATTTCTTACGTACTATATAGCTTAATAATTAAGCAATGATAAAATATACACTTAACTTGATTAGTAGAACAATTGCTATTGTCCTTTCCTTAATATTGCTTTTTTATCATATTGAATAATTATATAGCTGTAAACTCAATCTCGTGAGTTGATTTAGTTTTTCTTCGAAAATATTATAAATGTTTTTTTATATAGAATATTTGCCAATCGTAACAGTAAACGTAATGTATAATCCCGTGTTAATCCATTCATTCATAAATTATCTTCTCCTTAAGAAATATAATGTTCCCATTTGAATTATCTATTGCATTAAAAGGGAATTAAAGCACTCTAATATTTTAGTTTTAAACATTTGTAAATTAAGACCATGAATATCATGGAAAATTTCGTGATAACCTTCACAGTTTTAAACGTTTCGTAAAAATTCATCCATCACTGTCATATATGAAGTAGGCTTGAGCGTGTGGCACTGATTGAGTTACCAAGGGATTGTCATATATTTTGGTAAGTAATGAAATGATTTGATTTCAGAAAGTAACTTAATTGAAATAAACCGTACCATTTTCTAAATGAATCCGGATTTATAAAGACCTGACTTGTCCATGAAACTATTTTAGGTAGAATGAGAAGGAACATTTCGTAAACACTGTTTCATATCTCTCCTTCTCTTGATTTTTGGCATTCCAGTATTCATTCCTAACTGTGTATATATATGGAACCGTTCGATTTCCTTTTCAAATCAGTTGATGTAGTCTCTCTTGTAGTATTTAAAACGTAAAGGAAAAAAGTTTTTTCTTGGAGGAGTCAGGTTTCTCAAACGTTTGATTGAGACATAAATATGTTTTACTTAATTAGCTTCAAAGTGAGTTAGAAGCGTTATATGCTTATTGTGTCTGCCAATGGTATGAACGAACTTTGTTGCAAATAATGATTTACTTTGTAGCAAACGAAAAGGAATACTGTAATATAGGTGGTATATTTTCATTAGCACAAGTTATTCCTTATAAAGGTTTCTGAAACGTTTGATTGAAACATAATTTTGTTTTACTTAATTAGCTTCAAAGCGAGTTAGAAGCGTTATAAGCTTATTGTGTCTGCCAATGACATGAACGAACTTTGTTGCAAATAATGATTTACTTTGTAGCAAACGAAAAGGAATACTGTAATATAGGTGGTAAATTTTCATTAGGACAAGTTATTCCTTATAACTGTCTTTAGATTACAATTATTTTATGTTGAATGTATCAATCAACTGATAATAGAAAACAATAAATTGTGGTTATTACAAATCTTACAGCGAGTAACACAGATGCTGCAAGAAACATTTTTTTCACTGTCTCATTTTTATTAATGTGATTGCTTTCTATTATGTTTTTACTTATTTTTAAATTCTGATTATTTATTTTTTGTTACTTTTCTAACTTCCTTTTATGTACTCTAAAAGAAAACGAGAAATTGAAATACTCGTTGGGTGATATAGAATAGATTTAATAATGTTTCTGTTTTAACTTTGTGAAAATAATTTTACGCATATGGTTATATTTTCTCTGTTTTTATTTTACATAAAGTAGATTTAAATACCTCGATAAATTAGAAATAAGTTGTTTAATATGTTTTATACAGTACTTGTTCTACATACAGAAAAAGAAATATAAGTACTTACATTCATTTTCGTTATCCAATTTGGGCGTGAAAAAACAAAATTATATTCACTTGATTGACCAGGAGATATTGTATAATTGAATGTAGCCTTCTTCCTGAAATTCAAATATACGACTAATTGGATAGATTATTATTAAAAAATAATATTTCCTGCCAAAATTATTTTAAATTAATTATTATTCACTAGTTAACAATTTTCTTTGCAATATGAATCAATTTAGAAAACTCTAATTTTAAACTACGTTTTTAAAATTAAAAAAAAAGACATTCAACATAAAAGCAAATATATTTTTCAAAATGAGACCGGAGTCTAATGCCAAAGGAATAATTTTTACCAAACATCGATTTCATAAATTTTATTTTCTAATTTCACAAGTTTTAATTTGACAAGTAAAAATATTGGAAAACCACAATCTAGACGTATTATTTCGCTTTATGTTACGTTGTATATTGAGGTAAAGATTTCAGAAATCAAATTTTATACTTCCTTTAAAGAACTGGTTATGAACTATATTTTGTATTGCTTGTATTGAATAAAATCACAATTTTAAA
The DNA here is from genome assembly GCF_964235325.1 of Thermobia domestica. Lineage (NCBI taxonomy): Eukaryota > Metazoa > Arthropoda > Insecta > Zygentoma > Lepismatidae > Thermobia > Thermobia domestica. Next base: position 241,337,409 of record NC_137456.1, on the reverse strand, counting down.
TTAACGTTGGAAGGAATTGTCAAACTAATATAATTTTGCAAACACAAGAATTTTGCATATCTCGATGTTTGTTCTTAGTTTACAATTATTAACTTGAAAAGTTTCAAAATTTCCGATACCATTATTGTTCAACTGAAATAAGCTTCTGTATTGACATACATCAGTACAAAGCCATACTATTGACTGGAAAGTTGAGTTTGTGTTTTCAGAGATCATTCTTGATTAAGGTGTAATTGTTTGAAAGTAATAGCATTAACTACAAAGGTTAACAATGTTTATAACCTTCCCCAGAATACTACACAAAGTGTACACAATCTTCAATCAAAATAATAATATGAAAACACAACTATATATTATTTAAAATTAATTATTATGTTTTGTGTGCTATTAAACTTTTGAAACGGCATTCAGTTTTCAGCGATAAATGTTACTGTTTTGTGCTAGCTCCAGGTCCGGACAAGAAAGATGCATGCTTCTACTGCGATGATGTGTATCCATAGGTTACGGATAATATAACGCACCTGAGATGTGGAAAAAAGCTGCGAAATAACGAAGTATTGTGTAACGAGTAAGCTCCCGTGGATAATCACGTCTAGGGTAGAACATTCAGAGAAATAATCCTGGTCCTCTAAATTGATACTTGGTGTCAAATTAGTATTAAGTTAGAGCAACTGTTAAATCAAATGTGAATCGGAAACGGAATATAAGCGAGAAAAAAATTGGAGTCAACCTCAGAACCGACATGGACGCTATCTTATTAAACCCTTTGAATGTAAACAAGGGCAACTTACGCGACATTACTAGCAGAAGTAGGTAAACAAAGATTTATAGAAACCGAACATAATGAAAATAGCAACGTAGAATGTTGGAATGATAATATACAGGAGTTAAGTTAGCGTAAAACCTGACGAGAAGAAGAGTAATTATCCGATGGCTCCAGGAGACTAAAAAAAGGCTTTGAGACGAATGAAAATATAAATGGATACAAGCTTTTATGTACAGGGAAAGACACGGTACGAATGGCTTAAAAATATTCTTAAAGTAACATTAATCAGACATTTTTCAAAGTAAAGAGAAGAAACAACAAAATTGTAATAACGAGGCTCATGGTGACTAAAATGGAAAATTAGAATATATGTCATCTGCTATGCACCACAAACTTTTTGAGATCTAATTAGAAACCAATAATTTGGAACATAACAAGATAGACCTTTGCTGAGTTAGTCGTTACATCAGAAGCTTAGCTTAACAGGAGTTCTTGATGGAATAATAAAGTTGAGCATATGAAACCATATCGCAAAAACAATATCGCAATATCGCAGATTGGAACACAGAACCAAAGATTAAAGCATACTTCGAAAGACGAAAATATAAAATCTTGTTATATATAATGTCTTTTATTAAAGAAAGTAAATGTTCTATTATATTCAAGAGTGTCATCTCAAAGTATCAGATCGACTGCATCTTAGGCATGACAGAATATCTACTCGTTATCAATTAGTGGAAATTCCTTCTAGTTGACAGTTAATCAGCAGCGTATTCTAGTACCCGCTGTATGAATTAAGGAAAAAGATTACAAAATGTTAGGTTTAGAACAAAGTTGTATATTTAAAGCACTGGGGAATAGTAGTCGGCTCAATAAAGGTGTTGTGTGGGGACTAATTTAAGAAAAGGTGATTTTTTCAGGAACGATAGACCACGATATAAGGGATATTTTGTGAAAAGTTTCCACCCTTTCCACTCTTGCTTTTCTCTCTACTCCTTTAGTCTTTTTAGACTGTTGCATTTTTTAAGGAAAATGTTGACTTTCAGTTAAGTAACTACTACTTCAGTACTAATAGTCCGAGTATCACGGTTTATATGTCACGCTCTTCAGAATAAAACTAGATTCCAATGGTATCATGCTCATGTTTGCATGATGCACCAGGGAAGGGAAATTTAACGTAAAATTTAGAATTTTCCCTCCGGAAAATCCTTTTCTTAAAATTTAGTGTCCTTTGGAGCAACACTGGCTACAGGTACCTGAATATATCTACCTTGCAAAATGCTATGTTAAATATGTAATTCGAACTCGAAGATTTATTGCCATATATAGAATAGTTAAGACGGAAAAATATTTCTCAATACTACTTGACAATACCAAATTTCATATATAAATAAGAAAAAAGTGCCACATATATATAAAATAAGTTTCCCCACACAGTATAATATCCAACTATCACGGTCAATAGTTATTCTTTAGAGAATGAAACAAGACTAAAATGATACAATGCACATTTGTTTATAATGTATCGTGGCGAACATAAATATTTGGTCAGGTAATGGAGACTGCTTTAAAAATACACAATATGATAATTTAATCTGTCATATCTGTATTACGTGTGGAGAAGAAACGAACTTCTAAACCAAAGGTTTAAGAACAACTCAAGATATTGATATAAACTATGTCGACGATAATTGACATATCATTATTTTAAAAAATAGACGAGACGTTTAGAAATGAAGAGAAGTAAGATCCAACCTTGCAAGCGGAGGCAAAGAAACCTAACGTAATAACACTAAAGACGAACCGTTTACAGCGTAGTAATAGTGGTTCAGTGTTCAAGGCACTCGACCAGTAATCTTGAGTTTCGTCCATCGAATCTCTGTCGGGGAAGTAATTTTTCTAACTTTAAAAAATCTTACTTGTTAATTCTTACTTCTTTTTTTCTTACTTCTTTTCTTACTTAGTTTAGAATTTTTGCTGGCGATGACACACGTCCTATTATCTTGAAATGTTTAATATTCTGACGATGCAATATCTCAAGTGTCAAATCTTCATTAAAAATAATAAACTAATAATATTAATTATTATCACGTACAAGATTAAACGCTGGGGTCTAATTATCGCTCAGGTCATGCTATTACAAGCAGGAACGTGATATCTTGAAAGAATATTTCAGTTTTGTTTACTGTTGTCCATGAGAAGAGGAATTACACAATTCGTTTCTAAAAGAAACGAAATAACATGAGCAACAACATTTTATATTCGAGACGTGAGAAGGCTAACTTAAATTATCGTCCTACTTTGAAGATGAGAATCGGGACGATACGAAAATTGTTGTAAACATTTCACGACTTGTCTCGATTCTCGAGAAAAGTATATATAAATTGTTTAAGTAACAGTTGTTCTGTAGAATTAATCTTATAGACTATACGCATTTTTTTTTAAATTTGTATTTCAAAGCTCATTGAAATATGTTCCGCGCAGGTATTTTTCTAACAAAGCTTTTATAATTACCTCTGCATATCCTAAAAATTAGTTTATTACATGCTTTACTGATGAGTATATATTTAGTTACTTTTAATACAGTTATTTTCCTTACAGCATACAGTAGAATACTATCTACATTATTATTACTGAATATTTGTGACCTCAATATTATTACCTATTAAAATGCATATAAGCATACGGAATTAAGAGTTATAGATAGAATTTTGTGGACCCTCTATAAGGATGAATTGCTTTATAAGAAATACTTTAGAAGGAAAAGAAGGTTAAACAGGTGGCAGCTGCTGGACAATATGAAAATCGAACCCTCGGAATTAATATTATGACTAATTTTGTTGTTAAAGTCATGTTAGTTGTTTTTAAGAGCTCTTATTTAATCTTTGTTTCTTTGTAATTCATTTTTTAAAAAAAAAGTAGAAAGAAAGATAAAGAGTATAGTTGGGAGTGCGCGAATGTAAGAATGAATATGGAAACCATTCAAACCAGTTTGCGAGTCACGTGGTTGCGATAGGCTTCGTGTTCAGCGGCCGTTTTGTTCCCGCGGACTTTCACCTAGTGATCCTTATGGAGTGTATCTTCTGGCTCGAGTTGCTCTGTGTTGCTGTGCTTGTGTAGTTGCGAGTGGATGTCAAAAAGGTGCAACGAACAAATTGGGAATTGCGGCCGAGGAAAAGAAAGTGTTGGTTACAGTGATTTGTGCATTGATATTTATCAAAGTTTCTCAGTGGCAAGCTATTTTGTTAAGCTTCTTTTTGATTTGAAGTCTAAAGATTCCAGGAGACTAGGGGCCAAGGCAGGATTTTTGCGGGACGCCAATGGAGGTCAACTTTATGCCAGCTAGTTTTTAAGATTTATCCAAATAACCAGAGTAATCTTTTGATTTCGGTGCCTTTAGTGCTATTTCTGGTTAATTTGTGGAGTTTTCTGGTTCTGAGGATAAATTCTGTGCTTTGATGGGACGTTAAATTTGAGGAAGAAAGGAAGGTACTGGGAAACGAATGAGTTTCTTACTTTAATTTTAATGCAGCAAGCCTTTTCAAAGCTAAACTGCTATGCCAAAAACTCGTATGATTGCCGAAATTTTCTTGCTTGAAATTTAGGCAAAAATCCTCTAAATGGTTCTTTGCGCTCAGCGCCGGCTTTTACCAATATTTTTGTTTGTTCCTTGTGACGTTTTTTTGGTCAGACGTTGAGACCCAGGATTATGCTAAGAGATTGAGAGTAAAGGTAACAATAAGAAGAAAACGTTGAGTGAGTGTAACTACATTATATTAAGTAGTAGATGCGTCACGTTATGAACGTTTCCTGTTTGGTCGTCTGTAGACTTTCCGCTTTGCTTAGGTTATTTTTTATTCGATATCACTTTCCATAGTAGGGAAATGTTCATTGTATTAGACAAATCCTCCCCAGAAGAGTTTTTAAATTTGGTGGAATGAGAATTCGGGAGAACAACTTCTTAATAATTTGAAAATAAAAAAGAAGCTTGATTATTATTCCTTGTGGATATGCTTTGATATTATAGTTTAACACATTCGCTGCTGAGGACGCCCATCGGCGTCCAGTACTGAATTTGGCATATGTGCCGGACGCCATTTGGCGCTTGTCCCTGCAGCTGATTCACTTTCCCGTCAATACCTGCACTAGCGCTGGTGGGAAAGGTTTGGTATAATAAGGTTTGTTATTTAAAAACTGAAGTTTGGTATTTTTCTTTATTTATTATTGCTATTTTTTCCTGTGATACATTTGTGTGTTTTGTTTAATTTATTCACAAGAAATTTGATGCGGCTAAGTAACTATAGTGACTTGAGTAAAGGTATCTGCTCAATCAAGACCCTTCTTCCGGATCTGGCTGCGCGAGTTTAAATCGATTGTTTTTTATTTACTTTTTTTCCTTTTCACTCTCGATTTGGATTCGTTTGGTTGGGTTAGGGGGAGAGGGTCGTTACATGCGTTTTCTCGGGATACTAGCACTTTTTTCAATCCATCAGTTTGTCCATCATAATTAGTGTGGTTTAATCATAGTCTTCCTCAAGCTAACAGGCATAATCGAGGGACACTAACACGTTAGTTGCCATGTGGGTCCGATCGGACCTACTGGAGTGATCTAAGAAAATGTTTTGTAGGTCCGATCGGACCCACAATTTCTAATTCGTCGAATTGACGTCAGAGTACTTGTATTGTAAAATCCTGTCTCTACTGTTAATGAACTGTAGTGTTTTTATTACACATGTAGGTTTTGGTCTTTGATATTGATTATTAACGCCGCTAGGGGCGCTAAATATCAAGTAACAAACTTTTGTTGCTTTTCTGGACCCGATCGGACCTATTTGTTGCTTTTTCTATGACATGTTAAAAAGTTTAACAATGGATTCGTTATTTATTCTAATTTATTTTCACAAGATGTCAGTGTCCCTGTCATTTGCTGAATTTTCAGAAAAGTACAGATCACTACACTACTATTACTAATGAGATCGAGTTCTGCGCATATTTCTTCGTTTTTCATTGCATAAAGATACTACTCATTAGCACTAAAAACAAGATGAATATATCCACACTTCTCACTTCTGCACATTTAGTAATAAACAAATAACTTTCTAACAAAGTTGGCAGTTCAGCTGTAATTTATCCCCTTGCCCATAAACAAAATATACATACGTAGGTCCGATCGGACCCCCAACTTTTATGCACGCGGATTCAATACCTTGCCTTAGATTATGTTTCAATATTAATTTTATGTTTAAAAAATATGAACAAAACAAGAATAATGTAAGTAAGTACGCTTGGCACTCTACCGGTGAACAACAAATTTCACCATTGGCAGCTAACGTGTTAAACGTAAAGATTACATTTTCAAGCTCTTAACCTAAACTAATCCGAACCGAAAAACGATTAGGTTTTCTATTGCTGATTAAACTGTTTTCAAAAAAAAAAAAAAAAATTAGAGAGAAAAATACATGGGAAATCGTAATTCCATTCAAAAGTGATAAACCAGACTCATAATACCTTAAACTAAAACGAAACCGTTACATAGTATTCGTTTAGAACTTTTCGAAAATATATACGGATATATTGAAAGGGGCAATATAGTGTCTGTTTTCCAACAAACCTTAACCAAATTACGGTCCGTTTTCTGAAATAAACGGATACATCTTGTTTCAAGCTTAAACCGAACCGAAAACAGTTAACCGAGCACAGATGGTGTGGCTCACTGAAAACTAGACCCACGAATCACTGATTCATAACCCACCGTGACCCACTCAAACCCATGACTCACCGTGACCCACTCTAACTCAACCCCCACCATGAACCACTGACCCACCAAAACATGTCGTCAACTCTTACACAAAACCCACGGACTCTTCTCTACCGAGTAAGGAATTTACATGTGTAATAAAACCAGGTTCTCAAATTCTAACTAATCGGATTTTTAATTTCTACGGTCAATCGCTCAAACACCACTCTGTTACAATAACGATGGATTTGATCTTTAGGATATAAAGTGGTAAAGTGTTTGTCATGGGTAAAATTATAATGAATTTCAATTAAATTATAATGGTCTAATTATTTAATTTGTTGAATTATCGATACTTTTCAGTGGAGAAACGGATAAAATTTTTGAAGTCCGAAATCAAGTTAACCGTTTAAGGACCGGACATGGATCCACTGGTGCGAATTCTTCAAAATTTTCAATTTATGTCCTTTTTCCACCCATAATTAAATTTCCGTTTTGATTTGTCGAGTACCACTAGCCAACATCCTGTGACGTGATGTTCCCTTTTGGGAACATTGGTATTTCGCGTGTGCAGAATTCGCGTCGTCTTAGTTTTACTTTCACAGTACTGTCTATAAGTAATTAATTACGTTAATCAATTTCATATAGACTACGTTTCTATGACTTTATTACAAGCACATGCACACATATATAATAGATATGAGATATTAGATATGAGGGTAAATAGATATTGGTTGGCACGAGTTTTTACATATGGGTACAGTTGAATACCTACAAGCTTTTATATTAGATATGTATTTACTAATCTTTCTATTCACTTGCTCTTTATACATGTACATGTATTTAGTAGTAGTTTTGTAAATTCTATACAACTAGTATTTGTTTGGAAATTTAAGAACTTATATTCACCATTTTTTTCCAATTCGAACACTACACATATGAATTTTGCTGAGCATAAGCTAACAGACTTTTTTCAGGTCTTTGAAAAAATGCTTATAACCCATGGTACTTTGGAAATCATTTCTGGTGTAATCTCCTTTGACAAAGAAAACACATTTTTCTTGTATTAGATTTGCATACTATACAGCGTCCTTCTGATGCATCCACAATGTAATGCGCGTCAGAGTTTCGAGCTTCGAGAGGAATATGGATGATGTCATGTTTCCGATGCGAAAGACACATGGTATCTTCCCTCAAAATCTGTAGATGTGTGAGTTCATTGCTTGCATTCAATTCGCAATGCAATTTCCAGGAAGAAACAATCGCTAAATTGAGTGCATTATTGAAAAGATTCCACCAACATTTCTTGGATCTGAGTTTGGGGTCTGTATGATGCAAGTAGACAATTCATAACATCAACACCTCCCATTTTTTCATTGTACTTTTGAATAACGAATGGTAGACTAATAATTGGAACTTTTTATGTGTACGATAGTATCTCCTCACTGATCCTACTGGCAAGTGTATAAGACAGTTTGAACCAACAGTTACAACTGCACTGTCATTCGACCTTACAAAGCACATATTACCATCACTTTTGACGACAAACTTTCCTCTTTCCTTCCTAGCAAGTTCTTTCTATAGAGTCACGGAACAGTGTTGAACACAATTATATCTTACTGTCCCAGTTGCTCGAACACATTTTCCTCCTAATTCTAAAAGAACATCATAAGACGTAAAGAAATTATCGAATAAGACTTCGCGCTAGTCATTATTTTCTATGATGTGAGACTACGAATAACTCTCGTCCCTAATGGAATATTCCCACTAACGTTATCAGCACTATTGTCTTTTCCACCATAGGGGTCCATTGCATAGTGATAACCGTCAGAAGAACATAGAAAACATATTTTGTAACCAAAAGAGATTGGTTTACCTCTAATAAACATGTTGCAGGTGTGATGCCCATAGTACGGAACCATGCTTTTATCAATGCTCAGATATTGGTGGAAGATACCAAACTACTGCAAGTTCTTCTGTAGCTCATCGTATATAGGTCTTATTTTCCCAAATTTGTCACCTTTTGGTAAGTTAGAATTGTCAACAATATGGAAATATTTCTTTGTTCGAAACGGGCTCTGGGCATTACGGATGACACAATCGGTATACACAAGTCGTCTGCTATACTCCAGTAAGACTTCTCAAAAGGAAGTATATGATACCAGCTGAGAAGTAATAAACAAAAAAATTGTAGTAGCTGTTCATACGATGTATTATAGGTGGAGCTCCCTTCTGCTGTGCGTACAAATTAGACATTTGAACAAGGTGTTCAATGTATGATTGGGACAAAATCTTGAAGAAAATATCTATCGGAGGACTACCGTCAAGATGAGGAGAAACCACAAGTTTTTCTGGTGAACTGGAAATGGGATTGAGGCAAGTTTTCGCAACATTTTTCCACTTAGGCACACACTGTTTCCCTTTCCTGTTAGATGATGAAGTTGATGATATATTTTCAAGCTCATTTTGCGTCATTCATGAAATTATTCACTGCCACTATCAACTCACCACATACGTCCTTAGGCATAAGAGGAACTAATTCGTCTTCATTTATATGCCCCTCGTCTGTTATATCACCTGCTTCATCTGAAGGGAGAATGCAAACATCCGTTTCCTCATTAGAAACACACAGTGTCCAATGTGTCTACTATTTCATCCAGCGTAAGAAATTTCTTTGTCATTTCGCTATTTTAGAGAACAAATATTCACACGAACACCCTACGTACCAATGTTCCCAAATGGGAACATAAAAATATATCAGTTGCGCAATAACAAACAATAGTCACAAACGCACGTTCACTCACAATACAAGAACGTACACACATTGAGCTCTCAACTGTCCACAATCAGTCTTGCCAACTTTTATATTACGTCGTAAGCACGCAGTGTTGCAATCTTATGTGAAAAACATGAAAATTTCAATTGTAAAACAATCAAAAGAAACTATTTAAAATACATTGTTGTGAAATTAAGGGAAATAAAACAATTAACAATTCATTCATTTATAATACTACTTAATGTCAGGCAGAAATATAGAAAATATACAACGCTAGAATGCTGAAAAGTTGCTGTTCCCAAAAGGGAACAATGGTACCTAAACGGTTAAGTAAGCTTGAGATGGACAACATCGTGCTCTTGTGTTTTCTCGGGACACCCCGTAAATGTGTCTGAAGCGTGTCCCATAGTTTTGGAGCTATGGACCTTTTAAAGTTCATTTTGTCATATTTTCGGCAGCCTATAACTCCAAAGGATGCATTTGTGCACCCAGGCTGTTCTATAATTATGTTATATTGGTGTCAGGAATCAACCCCCAAACGTTGTCTTTGTTGTTTTGGAAAACAACCTATATATATATATATATATATATATATATATATATATATATATATATATATATATATATATATATATATATATATATCGGCGGATGGGCGGAAAGAGTGTACAATAGGGGTTTAATCTTGAAATTTGAAATACATAATGACAGTTGATTTCAGGAGACAACAGTACCATCAACTACAATCCAGAGCTTGATTGGCTCAGTGGATGTCCATCAAGTTAGCAAGCCACCTATGGCAGGCCAGAACTTCGACTTCACACATCGCTAGGGCTTCATTAATGCCGCAAACCACATCGTTTGTGCTACGAAAATAACGTCTCAATTTTAATAGTTACTATTGGCCTGCTAACTTCATGAAAGCAGGCCAACATATCAAAATCACACCATAAGTGAAATTGCCGGTTCGAGCAGCGTTAGTGCTATAAACATTAACGTTAGTGCTTCTATGTACACATTTTTTAGGATAACAAAATGAGTCCATTTTATGAAGCTGGCATAAACTGTGCAGACCACTTATGGCAGGCCAGAATAGAGATTTCACACATTATTAATGCTTCGTTAGTGCTCGTTAGTGTCGCAAACTCCATCGTTAGTGCTACAAAAATAACGTCTCAATCTTTAACACCCACTATTGGACTACTAACTTCATGGCAACGAACTTCGCAGGCTAATTATGGCAGGCCACAATTTCGATTTACACATAGTTAGTGCTTCGTTAGTGGTCGTTAGTGCCGCAAACCCCATCGTTAGTGATTTAAAAATAACGTCTCAATTTTAATAGTTGCTATTGGCCTGCTAACTTCATGCCTATGAACTTGGCAGGCCACTTAGGGCAAGACAGTAATTCGAATTCACACATAGTTACTGCTTCGTTAGTGCTCGTTAGTGCCGCAAACCCCATCGTTAGTGCTACAAAAATAACATCTCAATTTTTAGCCGTTACTTTTGGCCTTCTTATTTCATGCGAGCAGGCCAACATATCAAAATCACCCCATAAAGGAAATTGCAGATTCGAGCAGCGTTAGTGCTATAAACATTAACATTGTCCTTCTATATATACAGTTTTTTGGTAATAGGATTAGTCCGTTTCATGAAGATGACAAGCCACCTATTGCAGACTACGATTTCAACCTCATATACCCTTAGTAATCCGATAGTGCTCATTCATGCCGTATATACCATCGTTAGTGCTCCAAAGAAAACGAATATATATATATATATATATATATATATATATATATATATATATATATATATATATATATATCCCAGTAGTCGATACGCCACTCAGAACTTATAGCGGACCACCATAAATTTTGCCTACAATTTTGAAGAAACAATTATGTTCCTGCTAACTCGTGCCAGCAGACAAGAGACAACATACTCCAGACCACAATTTCTATTACTACCATGATTAGTGCTTTGTTAATGATCGTTACTGAAGGATATCGCATCGCTAGTGCACTACAGATAACGGCTACATATTTTCAGTAAAGCCTTATTGGCCTGCTAACATCGTGCCAGCAGGCTAGGGACGAAATCTGCGACAGATAACACACGACATTAGCGTTTCTTTAGTACTCGTTACTGCCGAGTATTATATCGTTAGTGGCCCATAGATAATGGCTACATTTTTTAAATAATGGCTACATAATGGTTTAAAAAAGCCATTAATTTCCTGCAGCATAATGCCAACTGATAATGCCTGCAGCATAATGCAAAATATCCATTTTGCCGTTTCGTGGCAACACGCCACGCACGAAAACTACAGTAGACCACAATTTTGATTTTATCTATCATTAGTGCTTCGTTAGTACTCGTTAATGCTGTATATCATATCGTTAGTGCTCGACATATAACGGCTACATTTTTCAGAAACAATTATTTGTCTGCTAACTTCGTTACAACAGACCAGGAACGAAACCTTTCGCTAATAACAATTTCATTTAGAGCTGTCGTTAGTGACTCGTTATTACAGCATATTGCATCGTTTCTGTTTCACAGATAACGACTATGGCTAGGTCGTTACTGGTTTGATATGCCGTATACACAATCATTAGTACTGACATATAATGCCTATTAAAAAAAAACATTATTGGCCTTCCAACTTCCTGCCAATAGATTTGGCCCGACACCTATTTCAGACACAATTCAATTTCACTCATTATTAGTGGTTCATTAGTGCTCGTTAGTTCCGCAAACTTTAACGTTAGTGCTCCACAGAATACACCTATATTTGTTTAAAAATAACTTCATTACTTGCCTACGAACTTCATGTCAAAGGGCAGGCCAATAATGAAGTTACTAATGCCAATAACGAATTTGTTAAGCGATATAGGTGTTCTTTGTGGATCATTAACGATTACATTTGTGCAACTAACGATGTGTGAAGTTGAAATTGATGTCTGAATTTGGTGTCGTCCCAGGTCTATTGGTAGGAAGTTAGAAGGTCAATGGGCCGATGGGTTTTCAAAAACATAGGCATTATATGTGACTACTAATGATGGTGTATGCGACATATGAAACCTGTAACGACCTTGCCGTAGCCGTTATCTGTGGAGCAGTAACGATGCAACAAGCATTAACTACGGCTGTAAATAAAATCGTTATTAGCAGCAGGTTTCGTCCTTGGTCTGTTGTAGCGATGTTAGCAGACAAATAATGGTTTCTAGAAAAAGCGTAGCTGTTAAGTGATTAGTATCAAGTTGGCTCCACCACTTTTGGATGGAGCAAAATAAATAATGCCATTCGTTTGTTCTACGTTAGTGCTGGTCAGTGCCCAAATTTCAGCGTTTGTGCTATAAAAATAACAAAGTTATGAACAATTTAAATTTCGGGGCCAACTTGACGTCACATTGGCCCAAACTTTTTTCCGTAATTGAGATAGAATTTACTTTGTAATGCCAAACGTTTGTGCTACATTAGTGCTGGTTAATGCCCAAATGTGAGCGTTAGTGTTGTTCTAATAACGCCTGTATAACGAAATTATTTTCCGTCAAGTTGGCCTCCCCTTTTCCCTAATTGAAGTAAAATTTAATTTTATAATGCCATGCGTTTGTGCTATGTTAGTGCTTGGTCGTGCCTCTATTTGTCCGATAGTGGTGTTTAAATTTTTACGTTCGGGAACTTGGCCATGGTACTAAGGTTAGTGTTTAGTGGATTAAATATGTAAAAGGTTTTAGTAGCATTTGAGAACCGTGCCGTGCTAAGTTTAGACACGTAGCATTTTTCATTTTGTAAAATTAAGGTCAAATTTAAGAGCACAAATGACTACTATTTTAATGGTTACTGCTTCGTTAGTAGGACTTATTGCAGAACTCCTAACATTAGTGCTTCAATAGTATGGACGCTATAAAATAAAACTTAGGTGATGGTAACTACACGGTAGCTCTTCCCTACAAAAATATTCACCATGAGAAGCTCTAATGGTCGGAGTTGGTGCACTAGCAACCACTAACGATTTGACTAGGAGAGATCATTACTGCCTTTGAACTTGGCGAGAATTTGACCAATAGAGAAACTAACATGTTTTTCTTTTGGGAGTTCCGTGACATATAATTGGCTATATCTACAACAATAACGAAGCACTAACGAAACTATTAACATTTTAACAAGCACTAATGATGCACTAATTTTTTCGTTGGTGCTTAAAGTGGGGCTTATATTGTAATTTTCATTTGTCATTGATTTTGTTCTATAGAATTCACTACTGAAGCACTGACGTCATTGGTTGGCGCACTAAGAAGCAATCACGATGCACTAATGAAGGCATTAATTTTTCTTACTGCTTGAAGTGGAGGCAACGTGAACTTGGCCTCCAAAGGTTTTTACTTAAAGCATCTACACTACAAAAGCACTAACGTTATTGGTTGGTTCACTAAGAAGCACTAATGATGCACTCACAATTACAATAGAAGAGATCATTAGTGCTTTTGAATTTGGCAGGAATTTCACGCAATGGAAAATTCCCCATGCTTTTTTCATGGGAGTTTTGGAACTTATAATTTGCTATATCTACTTTAATAGTGAAGCGTTCACGGAACCATCAGTGTTTTCTAGAAGCACTAACGATGCACTAATGAAAAACACTAATTTCTTTGTTAGTGCTTAAAGTAGGGATCAAGATCACGCTAACCCCCCACAGCTTTTTCATTCGTTGCATCAACACTAACGAAGAACAAACGGTAGGGGTTGGTGCACAAAGAAGAACTAACGATGCACTAACGACCACACTAGAAGAGGTCATTAGTGCTTTTCAATTTGCCGGGAATTTCACGCAATGCAAAATTACCCATGCATTTCTTACGGGAGTTTCGTGACATATAATTGCCTATATCTACACTAATACTAAAGCATTAACGAAACTACGAGTATTTTCTGAAAGCACTAACGATACACAAACGAATGGCATTAATGTTTCACTACTGTATAGTGTGGGGAGATCAGCGTGAATCATTGCTTTGGCTCTATAACCTACACTAATGAAACACTAACGTTAAAGTTTGGTGAACTAAGAAGCACTAACGATACACTAACATATGACACTAATTATTTCGTTAGTCCTCAAAGTGGCGACCAGCGTGAATTTGGAATCCAAGAGGGTTTTTACTTGTAGCATGTACACTAATGAAGCACGAACGTTAGGGTTGGGGAACCAAGAGGCACTAAGGATGCAACTATGATTGACGTAAATGTTATCGATAATGCGTTAAGTGGAGGCGCAAAGTTCACGAACGTGTAATTTCAACACCACTAACGGACAAATTGAGTCACGACCAAGCACTAACGTAGCACAAACAGTTGGCATTAGAAAATCAATTCTATCTCAATTAGGGAAAACAGCTGGGCGAATCTGATGGAAATTGATTTCGTTATAACGTTGTTATTAGAACAGCACTAACACTCAAATTTTGGCACTCACCAGCCATAACGTAGCACAAACATTTGGCATTACAAAATCAATTCTATCTCAATTATCAGAAGGAACGGTTCTAACTTGACACTAATTAATTTCGTTATACTGACGTTATATGAACAGCACAAACGTTCAAGTTTGGGCACTAACCAGCACTAACGTAGCACAAACGTTTGCCATTAGGAAGTCAAATCTATCTCAATTAAGGAAAAAACAGGGCCAGCTTGACATAAAGTTGGCCTGAAATATAAATTGTTCATAACTTAGTTATTTTGATAGCACAAACGCTGAAATTTAGGCACTGACCAACACTAACGTAACACAAGCGAATGACATTATATTTTTTCCCAATCGATAAGAGGGAGGGCCAACATGATACTAATTGTTATGTGGTGTGCACTAACGATATGATATACAACATTAACGAGTACCAATGAAGCACTAACGATAGATAAAATCAAAATTGTGGTCTGCTGTAGGTTTCGTGCGTGGCGTGTTTGTATGAAAGTAGAAGGGAAAAATGGATTTTTTTAAAAATGTAGGCGCTATCTCTGGAACATTAACGATGAGATATGCAGCACATACGAGCATTAATGACGGGTATAATAAAAATTGTGTTCTGTCGTAGATTTCGTCCTTGGTCTGCTACCATAATATGATCAGATCAATATTGGCTTTTTTAAAAAATGTAGCCTTTATCAGTGAATCACTAACGGTGGAATATGCGTGTCTGACGCGTGCTGACGAAGCACTAATTGCAGATGTAATCAAAATTGTAGTCTCCAGTTGATTTTGTTCCTCGCTTCCTGGGGTAAGATTAGCATGGCCGTAATGGATTTCTTTAAAAATGTAGCCGTTATATATGCAATACTAACGATGGCATACGCAGCACTAGCTAACACTAACGAATCACTAATAACGGGTGTAATAAAGATTGTGGTCTGTGCAGATTTGGTCTTGATCTGCTGGCATGAAATTAGCATGCAAATAATGTCTTTTCTTAAAAATATATTCGTTTTCTGTGAAGCACTAACGGTGGGATATGGGGCACTAACGACGCACTAATGACGGATGTGATCGAAATTTTGGTGTGTCGTACATTTCGTCCGTTGTCTGCTGCCATTATGTTGCAGCCATTAATGTTTTTTTTTATTTAATGTAATAATTATCAATGGAGTAATAACGATATAATTATCGGCAGTAACAAGTACTAACGAAGCACTAATGACGGGTGCCATCTGTCGTAGATTTCGTCCCTAGCGTGCTGCCACAAGTTAGAAGGCTAAATAATAATTTCTTCAAAATTGTAGGCAATATCTGTAGAGCAGTAACGATGGGGTATGTGCCATTAGCGACCACTAACGATGTAATAACGATGGATGCAATCGAGATTGTGCTCTTAGGTAAGTTCTGTGGGACATGTTAATGAATTTAGGTGAGGAAAATTGATTTTTTAAATAGTATATATATATATATATATATATATATATATATATATATATATATATATATATATATAGCTGTTGCCTTTGAAGTACTAAGGAAGGGATATACAGCACTGACGAGCATGAACGAAGCACAAACGATATGTGAGGTTGAAATCGTGATCTGCCATAGGTGGCTTGTCAGCTTCATGAAACGGACCCGTTTTGTTACTCAAAACTCTGTGTGTATATTTAGAAGCAGTAACATTAATGTTTATAGCACTAATGAACACTAAGGCTGCTCGAACCGGCAATGGCATTTATGGTGTCATTTCGATATGTTGGCTTGCTGGCATGAAGTTAGCAGGCCAATCAGGCCAATAATAACTATTAAAATTGAGACATTATTTTCGTAGCACTAACGATGGGGTTTGTGACACTAACGACCACTAACGAAGCACTAACTATGTGTGATGTCCAAATTCTGGCCTGTCATAGGTATCCTGCTAAGTTCATTGGCATGAAATTAGAAGGCCAATAGTAACCATTAAAATTGAGACGTTATTTTCGTAGCACTGACGATGGGGTTTGTGGCACTAACGAGCACTAATGAAGCACTAACGATGTGTGAAGTCTAAATTCTAGTCTGTCATAAATGGCCTGCCAAGTTCATTGGCATGAAGTTAGCAGGCCAATAGTAACTATTAAAATTGAGACGTTATTTTCGTAGCACTAACGATGTGGTGTTTGCGGCACTAATTAGCACTAACGAAGCACTAACGATGAATGAAGTCGAAGTTCTGGCCTGCCATTGGTGGCCTGCTACTTCATATACATGCTCAGTGGGTTGGTGGGTCTACAGGATGTGACCCGGTGCGACTCAGCACCAATATGACCCACTGCGACCCACCATCCTCCGTTGCCTTAGTATGCTCAGCCACGATAACCGCCAATAACAAACATTTGATTTCTGCTACATTTATGCTACGTGGCGAGAAACAGATCCGCGTATTTACTTACTATGAGTAGGGTGGAGCGTGATTTAATAATATCCTTCGGAAGACTGGTGAATTTCTTTACGGTTTGTACTTTCAAGGCCTCCATTTCCCATTTTCATTTGTTTCTGTTTACTTATTTGAAATGCCTATGGCTAAGACAAAAAATGAACATGAAATAATTTGGATGTTGATAGTTGTAAATTGTAATAACAGCATTAGAACTTTTTACTACTACTTGTTTTTGAGACACACAACTGTGAGTTTTGAGATGAGCTAACTACTGGAAAAAAAATCATTTTTGAATCACTATAATATATTAATTATTATATAAAAATTTGAATTATCTACTAATCATCACGGCAAAATTGCAGTCAAAGGAAATGAATTTTCGTATATAGTGATTCCTCAAATCAAACTTGGATGTTATCATTTTGTTTTTATTATAATTATATCCTAAGGGTCAGTGGGGATCCGAATTTGTGCCAAAAAATAGTATCTTACAAGCAGTTCAGCTTACGGAGCTGCAATTCAGTATATCAACTCTGTATTGAAAATGAACAAAAAGTCTCCTAGCATTTTTTAAACTTCTTTATGGGGAGGGGCGGCACTTTCCATATATGGTACATTGATAGTAGATTAGTTTGTAAAAATAATCGGAAATGATCGATATTAGTTGAGAAATAAAATATACAGTACTTCGCATCATATATCCATATATGCTTACCATCAGAGGTGGATCCCGGACGGACTTTTGGGGTATCGGTATGTTGTAATACTACTACTTAGATCTCTTTTTAACAGCTCCAATCTCTGGGATGGGTTCTTTAATATATAAAATAAGAAAGTTTCCTCCTCAAGGAGGGGGAATTGTCTCGATCTGCCCCTGGATACGATCCTGCTTACTGTACGATTTCTATTATAGTAATTGTTGAAGCGTGTTTATTATATGCTGCGCTTAGAGCACAGGCCAATCAACCCATAAAGTTGTTAGAAAATTAGACATAACATTTGTAATGTAAGCCTCTGTACGCTGGTCCACTTATCTTGATTTGGGACTAATAATTTCATGCGTTTTTCCACTGAGAAGTATCGATAATTCGACAAGGAAATAACTAGGCCATTATAATTTAATTGAAATTCATCGTAATTTTATCCATCACAAACACTTGAGCATTTTATATGGTAAAGGTCAGATCTATCGTTGTTGCAACAGGCGGTGTTTGAGCGATTGACCGTTGAAATTCAAACTTCGATCAGTTAGAATTTCACAACTTGGTTTTACTACAAGTGTAAACTTCTTATTCGGTAGAGAAGTCACCATGGATCATGTGTCAAACTTGTGAT
Organism: Thermobia domestica; assembly: GCF_964235325.1. Lineage (NCBI taxonomy): Eukaryota > Metazoa > Arthropoda > Insecta > Zygentoma > Lepismatidae > Thermobia > Thermobia domestica. Next base: position 241,318,885 of record NC_137456.1, on the reverse strand, counting down.
AAATTACTTATATACTTTCGGCGAATCATAAATGAGTGGTCTGGGGCACCAGGTTCATCACCATTAGTGCTTCAATAATAATAAAGATTAGAATCGTAAACGTTTGAAATTTGCTACATACACGAATGTTTCTTGACTCTTACTTGAAAGAGCAGTCTTACGTTAGTGACTTGAGCATTCGTTTCTTAATTTAGGGATCCACGGTTCGATTCCCGCCGAGAATATTAAGAAATATTTTGTAATTTGAAATGTTGATATTTCTGACGTATAGCAACATGAAGAATGGTCAATTTCTCTTCTGCTTACAAGTTAGAGTTGAAATAACTTCCTTCACAAGGGAAATACTGACATTACGTCACAGTCTACGATCTCGATTCGTACTCTGTCAAAACTTAGCGTTTAGTTTACAAACAATTCATGAATACATAAGGTATGAGTCCTAAATTTGTCCGAAACGTTATTGTTTCATTGCAGAATTGTTTCTAAGTTCTTTCTCTCTTATTAGAAACAATAATAATCTTTTCTTTCGCCATTTTCTATCGCGCTCGGCCACAGGAACATGGACCATAGATGATTGGAAAAGAGTATGGTTGTCCGATAAATAAGTGTTTGTGCTACTCCTCTCGAATGGGCATGTGCATGTGTGGCACAAACAGTATGACGCTATGGATCCCTCGTGCATAATGGGTACTGAACGGTCGCTGTCTGGATTGGGGAAACTTCGGTCAGCATGGGCTAGGACGTGGGTGTGTATGAACCACAGCGAGGCATCCGATTTGTACCTGCAGGTGTTAGAGAATGGCGTACACCCTATAATGCAACACTAGTAGTAGAAAATGGATCGATCTTGGACATAAGAGAACAACTCTCGAGCCCCTGGGAAATTTAGCACCGTACACCGTGAACCCACGGTCTTTTACGACCTACATTTTAGGGGTGAATTTATTCCCTTTTATGAGCACTTTTTAGGGGGTGTACTCGTTCTCTTTTATGACCACTTTTTAGGGGGTGAACTCGTTCCCTTTTATGAGCATATTTTCCAACCCCTACGAACACATAGCAAAGCAGATAACACACAAGACTACGTAACACACAGCAGAGCAGGTAACACATAACATAGCAAGGGTGAACTCGTTCCCTTTTATGAGCATATTTTTCAACCCCTATTGGAACATAGCAGATAACACATAAGACTACGTAACACACAGCAGAGGAGATAACACATAACATAGCAATGGTGAACTCGTTCCCTTTTATAAGCATATTTTTCAACCTCTAATTGAACATGGCAGATAATACATAAGACTACGTACTTTTTCCAACCCCTATTTTATCATAACAGAAATCACACACAGACTACGAAACATAGCGAAGATTAGAAGAGCACATAAGACTACGTAACGTAGCAAGGGTGTACTCGTTTTCTTTTACGACCTCCATTTTAAGGGTGTACTCGTTCTCTTATATGAGCATATTTTTCAACCCCTACGAACACATAGAAGAGCAGATAACACATGAGTCTACGTAACACACAGCGGAGCAGATAAAACATAAGAGTACGTAACATAACAAGGGTGTACTCGTTCTCTTTGATGACCATTTTTTCCACCCCTAATTGAAATTACATAGCACAGCAGATAATACATAAGATTCGTTTCCTTTTATGAGCACTTTTAGGGGGTGTATTCATTCCTTTCTATGATTACTTTTTCAACCCCTATTTGAACATAGCAGAGCTAATACAAGAGTATGGCTTATTTTTCAACTCCTATTTTAACATAACAGAAATGACATAAGAATACGTAACATAGCAGAAACACATAAGACTATGTAACATAACAGTGATGTACTCATTCCAACCGTTATTTTAACATAACAGAAATAGCAGACAATGAGCAAAGATAGTCACTTTAGAGGGTGTATTTATTCATTCTCTTTGATGACCATTTTTTTCCACCCCTAATTGAAATTACATAGCACAGCAGATAATACATAAGATTCGTTTCCTTTTATGAGCACTTTTAGGGGTGTATTCATTCCTTTTTATGATTATTTTTTCAACCCCTATTTGAACATTTTAACATAGCACAAATTTATGAACACATTCTCCAACCCTATTTTAACGTAGCACTGACCTTCGCTAACAACCCTTAATTTAACATAGCAGAAATGACACAAGCATGTCCCCAAACTACTGACCATCGTGAACAAAGGTCAAACTCAAAAAACGAAACAACTTACCGAGGTGGTGTTTCCACATTTAGCAATAGGTCATCAGGTACTACATGTCCCAAAATTAGTGGTCATTTAGGTCAAAGGTCAAAATACTTAAAACCCAATTACTCGTAAACGAAGCAACATATTCACGTGTTGTTGCCACATTTAGTAATTGGTCATCAACCACTGCAAGTTTCAAAAAAATAAACAAAGAGGTCAAAGGTCAAAGTACTTAAAACCTAATAACTCGAAAACGGATCCACATATTGAGGTGCTGTTGCCACATTTAGTAATTGGTCATCAACCACAGCAAGTTCAAAAAATTATGAACGCGCAAGGAACCAATAAACGCGAATAACTCTTAAACAGAGCAACGTTTTGAGGTGCTGTTTCCAAATCTAGTAATACGTAATCAACTACTACATGTTCTGAAAAAACTGACCATCGAGGTTAAAGGTCAAATATTTAAGCTTTAATAATTTTAAACAAAGCCTGTGTGACCTATTCAGTTTTGTACCAAGCAAAGAGAAATGAAGAATGAATAAATATGAATGGCTTACTTCGAGAAAGAAAGCAACGATATACATTTTAACTAGCTGCGTATTTTAAATCATTTTGTACTATTTAAATAAACAATCGGATAAATTTAACCGGTTCAGAAGTTCAATACTATTTTGTACTCTTGAGTTAGCTTTCCAATTTTGTAGCAACAAGGACCATTTTTTAAACTAACTCAGAATTTCATTTCATTTTGTAATACTCAAATTTGGATCGAGTGTTTAGTTTTGTACGAACCAGAAACATTTGATTGGATTATTTCCTTACGTACCAACTGGAAAAAGTGAAGGGCCATTATTCAAATAAACGAAGGAATAGAGTATTTAGTTTTGTACCAACTAGAAAAAAAGAAGTGAAGTATGAATAAAATTTAGGTGGACTATTTTCTTTTGTACCAACTGGAAAAGAGAAGAAGAGCTACTTTAACTAGCTCATTATGTACTGTTTAAAGAAACAAAAATTGACTATTTAACAAGCTCAGAATTTATGTAAGAATAATTTCGATGTTCTACTTTTTATACCAACGAGAAAAAATGAACTAGCTGAATATTTAAATATACGAAAGAATAAATTTAAGTGACCTATTCAATTTTGTACCAATGAGAAATGGCATTTTTAACTGGTTCAAATTTTACTACTCAAATAAACAATGGAATATTTAGTTTTGTACCACCGAGAAAAAACAAAGAATATTGTTCCATTTTGGAGTATTCAAATAAACAAAGGAATTATAACTTGTGTCAACTCTAAAATCAATTAAACGAAGTAATTAATTTCAGTGAGCTATTTAATTTCAAACACCGAAGTTGAGTATTTTATACCATTTTGTATTATTTCAACAAACAAAGAAATAAGCAAAAAAGGATCATTTTATATCATTTTAAACTAGTCTAATAAACGAAGGCATAAATATGAGTGAGCTATTTAATTTTGTAGCTGAGTATTTTCATGAAAGAACAAAATTGTACTAATCAGAAAAAGCGAAGAAGACCCATTTTAACTAACTGAGAATTTCCGTACCTTTTTGTACTATTTAAACAAACGATGAGATAAATTTGAGTGGCCTGTTTTTTGTACTAACCAGAAAAATCGAAGAAGGTCCAATTTAGCTAACTCAGAATTTATGTACCTTTGTACTAGCCCAATGAACGAAAGAACAAATTTGAGTGTTCTACTTTTTATACCAAACAAAGAAGAACCATTTTCTAGTATTCAAATAAACGAAAGAAAAAAGTGAAAAAAGACCAATTTAACTAGCCCAGAATTTATATACGTTTTGTTTAGGTGTCCTACTTTTTGTACCAGCGTGAAATGCCTTTTTAACCAGCTCAGTAGTATTCAAATAATCAAAAAACCGAAGAAGAATCATTGTAACTAGCTCAGAATTTCTGTATTTTGTGCCATTCAAACAAATGAAAAAACTAAATTTGGATGGAGTATTATTTTTTTGTGCCAAGCAGAAAAAAGGAAAGAATTTGTTCTGACCAGAAAAGGCGAAGAAGGATCATTTTATACCTTTATGTGCTATTTTAATAAACGAAGGAATAAATTTGAGTGATCTATTCAATTTTATACCAATCAGAAGAAAAGCAAAGAAGGGCCATTTTAACTAGCTGAGTATTTTTGTGCTACACAAATCAACAAATGAATAAATTTGAGTGACCTATTCAATTTGGTATCACCAAGAAATACCATTTTAAATAACTCAGCATCTTATACCTTTTGTGCTATTTAAATAAACGAAGAGAGCGGAGGAGGTCCAATTTAGCTAACTCAGAATTTTATACCATTTTGTACTAATCAAATAAACGAAGGAATAAATTTTTGTGACCTATTCAGTTTTGAAAACAAGCAGGAAAAGAAAAGAATTAACATTTTGTACTAATCAAATAACCATATTAACTAACTCAAAGAAACGAAAGAATAAATTTTGAGTGGCTTAAGCAAAGAAGGTAAATTTGTACCTTTTGTGCTATTAACACTGAGTGACCTATTCAATTTTTTACCAAGTATAAAAATTTTGTTTGCAATTAAAAAAACGGAGGTCTATTTTATGTACATTTTTTACTACTCAAATTCTACTTTCTGTACCAACCAGAGAAAAACAAAGAAATACCATATTCTGCTACTCAAACAAACGACGGAATAAGCTCAGAAATTCTATACCTTTTTGTGTTATTCAAATAAACGAAGGAATAAATTTGTGTGACCTATTCACTTTTATAGCGAGCCCCTTTTAGTTTTATACCAACCATGAAGGTCCATTATAACAAGCTCGGTATTTTTATACTATTTTGTATTACTCTATTTCATTTTTGTAACAATCAGAAGAAAACAGCTCAGAATTTTATACCTTTGTGGTGTTACATTTTGTATATTTTTGTGTCATCCAGAGAACAATTTCCAGGTGGTACAAAACTAAATATTCCATTGTTTATTTGAGTAGTAAAATTCTGAACCAGTTAAAAATGCCATTTCTGAGGTGGTACAAAACTAAATATTCCATTGCTTATTTGAGTAGTAAAATTCTGAACCAGTTAAAAATGCCATTTCTCATTGGTACAAAATTGAATAGGTCACTTAAATTTATTCTTTCGTATATTTAAATATTCAGCTAGTTCATTTTTTCTCGTTGGTATAAAAAGTAGAACATCGAAATTATTCTTACATAAATTCTGAGCTAGTTAAATAGTCAATTTTCGTTTCTTTAAACAGTACATAATGAGCTAGTTAAAGTAGCTCTTCTTCTCTTTTCCAGTTGGTACAAAAGAAAATAGTCCACCTAAATTTTATTCATACTTCACTCCTTTTTTTCTAGTTGGTACAAAACTAAATACTCTATTCCTTCGTTTATTTGAATAATGGCCCTTCAATTTTTCCAGTTGGTACGTAAGGAAATAATCCAATCAAATGTTTCTGGTTCGTACAAAACTAAACACTCGATCCAAATTTGAGTATTACAAAATGAAATTAAATTCTGAGTTAGTTTAAAAAATGGTCCTTGTTGCTACGAAATTGGAAAGCTCACTAAAGAGTACAAAATAGTATTGAACTTCTGAACCGGTTAAATTTATCCGATTGTTTATTTAAATAGTACAAAATGATTTAAAATACGCAGCTAGTTAAAATGTATATCGTTGCTTTCTATCTCGAAGTAAGCCAGTCATATTTATTCATTCTTCATTTCTCTCTGCTTGGTACAAAACTGAATAGGTCACACAGGCTTTGTTTAAAGTTATTAAAGCTTAAATATTTGACCTTTAACCTCGATGGTCAGTTTTTTCAGAACATGTAGTAGTTGATTACGTATTACGAGATTTGGAAACAGCACCTCAAAACGTTGCTCTGTTTAAGAGTTATTCGCGTTTATTGGTTCCTTGGGCGTTCATTATTTTTGGAACTTGCAGTGGTTGATGACCAATTACTAAATGTGGCAACAGCACCTCAATATGTGGATCCGTTTTCGAGTTATTAGGTTTTAAGTACTTTGACCTTTGACCTCGATGGCTATTATTTTTGAAACTTGCAGTGGTTGATGACCAATTACTAAATGTGGCAACAACACAGTAATGCTTCGTTGCTTCGTTTTTGAGTTATGTTGCTTCGTTTACGAGTAATTGGGTTTTAAGTATTTTGACCTTTGACCTAAATGACCACTAATTTTGGAACATGTAGTACCTGATGACCAATTACTAGATGTGGAAACACCACTTCGATATTTGGCTCCGTTTTCGAGTTAATAGGTTTTAAGTATTTTGACCTTTGACCGCGATGGTCACTATTTTGGAACTTGTAGTAGTTGTTAACCCATTACTAAATTTGGAAACTCCATCTGAATATGTGGCTCCGTTTTCGAGTTATTAGGTTTTAAGTACTTTGACCTTCGACGTCAATGATCTTTATATTGGAACTTGTAGTATTTAATGACCAATTACTAATTGTGGAAACAGCACCTCAATATGTGGTCCCATTTTCGAGTTATTAGGTTTTAAGTATTTTGACCTTTGACTTCGATGGTCATTATTTTGGAACTTGTAGTAGTTGGTAACCCATTACTAAATTTGGAAACACCATCTCAATATGTGGCTCCGTTTTCGAGTTATTAGGTTTTAAGTATTTTGACCTTTGACCTCGATGGTCATTATTTTGGAACTTGTAGTAGTTGGTAACCAATTACTAAATTTGGAAACACCATCTCAATATGTGGCTCCGTTTTTGAGTTATTAGGTTTTAAGTATTTTGACCTTTGACCTCGATGATCATTATTTAGGTTTAAGTATTTTGACCTTTGACCTCGATGGTCATTATTTTAGAACTTGTACTTTGTTGATGATCTATTACCAAATTTGGAAACAACATCTCAATATGTGGCTCCGTTTTCGAGTTATTAGGTTTTAAGTATTTTGACCTTTGACCACAATGACCACTAATTTTGGGACGTGTAGTACCTGATGACCTATTGCTAAATGTGGAAACACCACCTCGATATGTTGTTTCGTTTTTTGAGTTTGACCTTTGTTCACGATGGTCAGTAGTTTGGGGACATGCTTGTGTCATTTCTGCTATGTTAAATTAAGGGTTGTTAGCGAAATCAGTGCTACGTTAAAATAGGGGTGGAAAATGTGTTCATAAATATGTGCTATGTTAAAATGTTCAAATAGGGGTTGAAAAAGTAATCATAAAAAGGAATGAATTCACCCCTAAAAGTGCTCATAAAAGGATACGAATCTTATGTATTATCTGCTGTGCTATGTAATTTCAATTAGGGGTGGAAAAAATGGTCATCAAAGAGAATGAATGAATACACCCTCTAAAGTGACTATCTTTGCTCATTGTCTGCTATTTCTGTTATGTTAAAATAACGGTTGGAATGAGTACACCCCTGCTATGTTACATAGTCTTATGTGTTTCTGCTATGTTACGTATTCTTATGTCATTTCTGTTATGTTAAAACAGGGGTTGAAAAATAAGCCATACTCTTGTATTAGCTCTGCTATGTCAAATAGGGGTTGAAAAAGTAATCATAAAAAAGAATGAACACACCCCCTAAAAGTGCTCATAAAAGGAAACGAATCTTATATATTATCTGCTGTGTTATGTAATTTCAATTAGGGGTGGAAAAAATCGTCATCAAAGAGAACGAGTACACCCTTGTTATGTTACGTACTCTTATGTGTTATCTGCTCTGCTGTGTGTTACGTAGCCTTATGTGTTATCTGCTCTTCTATGTGTTCGTAGGGGTTGAAAAATATGCTCATAAAAGAGAACGAGTACACCTAGTGATGGGTAAATTCCCGGGAAGATATTTTTCGGGAATATTCCCTGGGAATATTCCCGGGAAGATTCCCAAAATGGGAATTTATCCGGGAATTTATGTTCAATCAGAAAGAAAATTGCATTCTATTACTATATTATGATTTCAATATTGATTTAATTTTTATATCACAGCATATTATTACTGTTGTCCACAGAGGATTCTTTAAAATTTATAATCTGAACGGTACTATGTTACTTTATTAACACTTTATTATATTTAGAAAGTACGCATAAATGTATATTTATTTACAATATGTTCTATCAATTAAATATGTGTGAAAAATTATTTAGTAAATTATATAGTAATTGTTTAAGTTTATATGTAAGTGGATTTGCTGAACTTGACTCTATTACTGATATTATAAACACATTAAATTTGTAAATGTTATAAACCAATTAGATTGGGTAAATGCTGGAAGATACATGTCTCAACAATTTATCAACATTTGCGCATACATATTTATGTTCACAAAATTTGCAAGATATTTACTTATCTTTATATATTAGCACGTAACATTGCCATACACGACCTTTCATTCTACCTATTTCTCGAAATTCCATACGTTAATTCACATGTAAAAGAAGTCCGAGTACTTCTTCAGAGAGAGGAGACAGCCCGACGTCTATTACTAATGGTGGTTTAGGGTTTATTAATAGTACTTCATCTCTATTTCTACATAATTCTAAATTACTTTTCAAAATGGTTCCTTTTCATCATTTGTAAATTAGTACTTCGCTAATTTTGGCTGTTTTTTAGCATTGGGGGCTAGCTTTTGCACCTACTTTTTTGCGATATTTTATTCCGATGCGTTTGTTTTATGGTTTCATGCGTTAAATTACGTTAAAACGTTAAGTTCAGACAGCGTTGCAGAGCGAGCGTTAGCGAGTGAAGGCGGGTTAGAGCCCCGCATGCCACGTTGTTTTCTATCTTCGTTACCAACAATTCACTTTCTTTCCTCACATAAATCACTTCCACTTACCTTTCCGTTTTGTGTAAATCCCCTTCTGCCCTAAAAAAATGTGCTCGATACTTTCTTGACAACTTAAACATCACTATCAACTCATTTCTTCCATAAATCATCCTACTTTTTGCTAGTTTCGGCCCCCAATTCTAAACAATTACCATACTTTTTAGTGCAAATGGAAATGGAACTTTAAAAATCATTTTATTAGTTATATAAAGTACTCTCAAATAATTTTAAATTTTTTAACCTCCAAATTCTTTAAAACCTAGAAGTAAATCATAATGTATTAAAATAAAGTAATTAGTCATATGGTTTTTATAATTCGGAAGATAAAGTAAAGAAATGGAAATAAATTCCTTCCCGGAATTTATAGGCCGAGGAAAAAACCCGGGAATATTCCCATTTTTTAAATTCGTTCCCACCGGGAATATTCCCACTGCCCATCACTAAGTACACCCTTAAAATGGAGGTCGTAAAAGAAAACGAGTGCACCCTTGCTATGTGCTCTTCTAATCTTCGCTATGTTTCGTAGTCTCTGTGTGATTTCTGTTATGATAAAATAGGGGTTGGAAAAAGTACGTAGTATTATGTATTATCTGCCATGTTCAATTAGGGGTTGAAAAATATGCTCATAAAAGGGAACGAGTTCACCCTTGCTATGTTATGTGTTATCTGCTCTGCTGTGTGTTACGTAGTCTTATGTGTTATCTGCTATGTTCCAATAGGGGTTGAAAAATATGCTCATAAAAGGGAACGAGTTCACCCTTGCTATGTTACGTGTTATCTGCTCTGCTGTGTGTTACGTAGTCTTATGTGTTATCTGCTCTTCTATGTGTTCGTAGGGGTTGGAAAATATGCTCATAAAAGGGAACGAGTTCACCCCCTAAAAAGTGGTCATAAAAGAGAACGAGTACACCCCCTAAAAAGTGCTCAAAAAAGGGAACAAATTCACCCTCAAAATGGAGGTCGTAAAAGACCGTGGGTTCACGGTGTACGGTGCTCAATTTCCCAGGGGCTCGTGAGTTGTTCACTTATGTCCCAGATCGATCCATTTTCTACTACTAACACTTCTACCCAAACGAAGACGGCATTTTCCACGACGGCAATACATTGTGCCACATAGCCAGGACTTACTTCTTGGCTTAAGGAACATTTCACGGAGCTGTAGCATATGAATTGACTCCTTATCTCATCGGATCCTAATCCTATAGTACATTTGTCGGATGTTGTAGAAGGAACTTTTCGCACCATGACTCCTGCATCAACATCTCTGGGATCGTTGTAGGATGAAATCAGGAATATATGGTATTAGATCCCCGTGGAAAAATATCAGCAACTAACAGAATCCATGACACCGTGTTCAGGCCGTCCGCTGAGCAAAAGTGGACAAAGTATTAGGTAGGTGGTCTTAATTCAGTGCACACATAGTGTAGTTTCTACAGTTTTGAATAAGATTTCTGTAAGCAAAAGAAACATAATAATTAAGAAATCCTCTACCAATCACTACAGCTGGTTTCATTTTCTGCTTCAATCAACTACAATACAGCTATAATATGTGTGGTTGCACACTTTTTCGAATATCTCATTATGGTAGTCATAACTCTACTCCGTCCTGGCTGCGACGGTAATCCTACAAACCATATAAGGTTGAGAGAAAACAGCTATTGTAACAGGGGCGTCATTTCAGACTTCGCTGGGGGGAGGTAGATATAAGTCTTTCACGTTTGTACTAGTATATTAGTAGGCAATCTATTAAAGCATATATATTCCTCAAACCCCTGGGGAGGGCAATTGCCCCTCCCGCCCCACCCAAAAGACCTCTGTATTGTGAAGATTGGGTCCTAAGAGATCTTAGTTGTTGAAGTTCACTTGTCTTCAATGACTATTGAAGAAAGACCTGTTTTTCTCTTTCTCTTTGGATATAAGTAATCTCGGATATTTTTGGTGGTAATTTGAATTCTATTTACTGTTAAGTGAGTTTCTACACAAGTACTTGCTTGATACAATGAATCACTCCCATACGACGATAAGTACCTTTGTTATCAAACCTTCACACATTTACGTCAACATATCAAAAACATTTTGGTGAAATCCATCGAATGAATAGGTGGGGAGCCAGCGTTAATGGTCGATGTTAGGTAGATTGTAGCTTCACGGTACGATGCTCACAGTCCCATTGAAGAAATATGTTTATGAAGTGTTTTGAACCGTATAATAGATGTAGATTTAGAGCAAGACTTGTCTACATGGGTGGCAGAAACGATGTAGGTTTAGAGCAAGACTTGTCTACATGGGTGGCAGAAACGATATAGGTCTTACAGCAAATACGAGAACTTGATTTTAACAATACGAAATGACTACACTCTTTTCAATGTAACATATTATACTGAGTTAAGTTTCATTAAACATAATTATATAGAAATTCAAGTTTAAAATTAAGAACATTACTCTTTACTTTCTGTTATTAACTACGGTAAGTGATATTTACGAAAAGAAACATTACTTTTGCCAGTTCGAAGATGATTAAATATTGTTTAATCACAAAACGTTATAAAAAGTTACGCATTTTAAATTGAAGTTTAGTGTTTGAAATGAAACACATTTGGGTTTTTATCCAGGCATATTACATTTTTATACTACTTTTTAATAATTAATTGACTGCGAATAATCATATAGTGATTAAACCTTTCAATGGTTACCTAGCACTTGAAAACTGCTATTTTGCAATTTAGCCTAACGTAAACTTGCCAGTAGATTTTTTAAACATGAAAATCGAAATTGATTATGAGCATGTTAACAAACTGTTACGTTTTGGTGAAAGATAATAAATCGCAATACTAAAATCATAGTAATATATGACTAAATTTAAAATTATAAACAAAAACCTAACAGGAAAAATCCTACTACATACTCATTAAGTACCTCTCTTTTACTGCACAAAACCACTTAGCAAATACAAACTTTATAAATCTCCCACTGAAACTGACGCAAGGAGTGTCATACCAGGATTATGGTGTAAGCCTAGCCGGCTCGGCAGAATGTCTTTCCCGCATCTGCAGTCATTTCGTAAGTACTCTCTGGGCATCGTTCTCATTCCTATAAACCTATTCATGTGTATAGTATCATTCTAAAGCTAATAAAACAAGCTAAAAGTATTATTTGAAACATTTTGTTGCAGCGTTATCAGGATTTTAATAATACTAAGAAAAATGTTGAACATTATATTGTAAAATCTGCCATTTCAGCAATTTGTTTCAAAAACGCAATATATATTTACTTTCCCTAAGAACACATAAGGACATAATTTAAATAATGTAATTTGAGGAACCTAAGTTTAAAAAAATCATATTGATACGACCTGGCTTAATCGACTTATTAACCTTTAGCGCAGGAGACCCGGGTTCGATTCCCGGTGGTAGTTCATGTGGTTCGGATTCCACGTTAATCAGTAGGTCCATGTCTCATATAGCTTCGCTGCTGAAAAGGGACGTTAAACTCAAAATCAACTCAACTCGACTTATTAACATTTCAATGTAGGTAAGCAAATTTGCATATTTAGGGTCGTGGGAGGAAAAGCAAGAGTGGGAGGATTTGGGACTTTTGAGGAAATGCTAACCTTAAGGTGTTGTAATAACTGGCAATGTTTCAGCTTGTTACTAATTAGTCCCGACGAAACCCCATTTTTTTACCTTTGTTGATTGGATCTTAGGAGCTTAGGAAGCCCGTAAGGAAATTGCCACAGCAAGTACTACAAATGAAGTTAGTATGAAACAAATTGGATTAGGATTGGATCAGAGTATCAGTAGCACTTAGAAACAGCCTATTAGGTTCTCGGACAGCAACATTAGAGATCTCTATAATAATGTAACGTAGTGGGGGAAAAGAATCTCAGACATCTGTAAAGGGAATGAAGGAAACAATACAAGAAAGGCTTAGCGTTGGCAATCAATAATATATGGAGGGTTAGAAGGAAACTGAAAATAACATCAGAAAGACAGATAAGGTAACATTGTGCAGGCTTTCGATAAGGTGGGCAGTAACTTAAAAATAAACAAGATATGGCGATGAGGTAATTCACAAGGTTTCGAAGTTAAGCTAAAACCAAAATATGATATATTTATTATGCACTTCGTCAATGATAAAAATAATGCGGTTCTGACAAGATACGGTAATATGAATATGGGACGGCAGGATTATATTCAGAATTTGGTATTGAAAGAAATCTATGGAAAACTTGTAAAGATCTTGCAATGAATCATTGAATTGTTCGGCATGTAATGGTAATAGTGATGAAAGTTTCAAGAAGATGGTGAAAAAGTATTAAAGCATCAGGATTGGGGAATATATTTATGAAAGTGATTTACTCTATGTTATAATGATATAATAGAAACATTACGTATGCAAAAATACAACCGGACATTTTGTAGATTAGTATAGAATGTAATTGACAGTCATAAAGTTCTGGGAAAAAGTGATTGAATAAATTGAGGGACTGCACATAAATAATCGAAAACTAATTTAGTTTCATGACAACATGGGCGACAATATATGCAATATTTTCACTTAGAATGCAAATAGAAATGTACAAAAAATAACGAAATTCCTATTCGGTTTCCATTGATCTGAAGATATGGTAGAGGGAGTAGTATGGGACCTTATTTAGTAAGCACTGAAAAAAACCTCAATTATAATTATTATCACTCGTGTTGTATGTTTAATAGTTTTCAAAAATTGTTTGAATTGTCCAATTTTGTAATGTGATTATTTTGTTACATTTGCATTTGACAGAAATATATCTACTTAAACTGATGAATGTGCTAGACGAGAAAAAAATAGAAAAGAAAGCCTATAACCTGAGCTTAATTTTTTAAATCATGAAATCCGACACCATTTAATCGAAATATGAAACATTGATTACAATAGTTACAATCGTCATTTGATAATTCATACCGAGGTCGTGGAATTCACTTTCATTATTTTTGATTTCTGTGTCTACACGAATTTACACCAGTTTGTCGTATTAGTAACAAAATTATTGAACGCATAGGTGGCAATTAAAAACTTAAGTTGAAGAAATGTAAGGAATAATACATTAACAATATGTATTAGTATAAAATCATATAATTCACTCCAATTGCTTTTTTCTTTCACGAGTAAGAACTGAAGAATTCGGTACTAAAAAGCCTTCCTTTGTTTAATATTCACTGCTATAACAATCAGTGGTTTACTGATGATGACTGTATTCTAATAACTTTAGATGTACAAATCCCTTACAACTACAACCTGAAAAACACAACACTCTATTTTGCACGCAGATACAGCTTTGCATTTCTTTCTAGAGCAAATACAATTTTGGCAATTACAACAGCAAACACAAATTTTAGTGCATGTGCACAGCATAGCGTTGAATGCATAGTGTTCATTAACTGTCATTTGTCCACCTAGGATCTTCAGGTTTCGGTACATCTAGCAAATTTTCAAGATTGCTTCTTCAAAACCCTGCTATCGTTGGTGCGGGTTGTCTGTTGCTGCCAATTATCATCGCATGGTGGTAATTCTTAACTACAATCTTGGCCTCCATTTTACTCGAGTTATTTTGGCGTAGCTCGTTGACACTTTCCTTGTTTCCGTGAAATACATTTCGCAAGAATATTACTGAATTGTCCCTAATAGTTGTTTAGAAAGAAACCATTCACAACCTGAACTACTGAACGCTGAGATATAATCATTATTTTCGCAAACTTGTTTGAAATCCTTGATCTTGTCTTGACCCCAAAAACCGCTTACAGCATCACAAACTGTCCAGCAATGGATCCCTATCACAGATGATGCTATGTCACAGAAAAAAGCTGACACAATTTAGCCAATGTCAGCTATTCTCACTCAATTCTTTATACCTCTACCAATGAATAAATTTAACCTAATATCCTAGTACAGGATAACTGAGAGAATAAATACATTTGTGTCGTTTAAGTACAAGAAAACTCTTCGGAATAGATTAGCAGCGAATTGGCATGTAGCAAGATTCGTGTATCTGCCTCTTTATGAGTGCAAATCAGATCGTCCATGATTTAAGAAACATGAGCTGATATTCCCATGCAAGTATAAAGATAACCAGGAAATTTCTGTTGCTTTCTGTGGTCTGCGTCAATTGTCCCTCACATCATGAATTGAATGCAAATGGAGGTAAGGTGAAAGTCAGTTGTTGGTGTAGGAATATCCAACATACTTCTTGGTTTTGGCAATTCAGTTACACCGTAAACTTACACAAGGGCATAGTAAACGTGGGACCTCCACAGACGTCATAAGGGCGCGTATGCTTTACAAGGGGACAAACGACGCTGCAGCGGAGCGGAAGATATGCCAGGCCTTTGATGCGGGTGGCGTGACTACGCGGATAGTGTAGCAGTGGTTTAACAGATTTCAGAGGTTGACGAAACTCTCGAAGACGCACCACGTGCCGGAAGACAGACACATATATAAAATGAAGATTTTCAGGCAGCCGAAGAGTGGCCAGACATGTGAGGAACTAGGACCACAATTAATTCGGCAGCACCTCAATCAGCTTGGGAAACACTACAAGTTGGAACGATGGGTTCCACATGATTTGACTCCGGACCAGAAGGCAACGCGAGCAGACAACTGCGTTCCTTTCCCGTCTCGTCTGAGAAAGGAGACTTTCTGGACAATGTGTTGACATATGATGAGACGTGGGACCTGTGTAAAGCTCCACGGAGCAGTCATCATAGTTTAGCCTTCAATGAACTGGTTGCATCATTGTTTAGCATCCGAAAACAGCCTGCATCAGAAGAACATCCTCCTGTGTGCTTGGTGTACAGCTCGTGGCATGGTGCGTCGGGAACTGCTACCAGCTGGTCAGAGCGCCAATCCAAATTGCTACTATCAGCAGTGGAATGGTGTTATGGAAGAACTCAAACCTCTGAAGGCAACACTTCTGAATCACAAAGGATACCTCCTCTTACAGTACAACACTAAGCCCCACGTGGCTAGTTAGACCCGGACACCATTCTGCTCCTTGGGTGGGAAAAACTATTGAATAATCCATACCTCCTGGACATTGCACCGTCCGATTATCACCTGTTGTATCCTTGGAAAATCACCTTAGAGGACGCCAGTTCAAATCCTTAGTAGAGGTGCAAAATGCACCTAATAACTTCTTCGCTTCACGGCCCACCAAGTTCTGCCGCGATGTAATCCATGGCCTAACAGAACATCCATTGGCAGAAGGACGTCGATGCTAATGATGAATATTTTTGATCATACAGACGTGTATTAGGTGAATATCGATATTCCAAAGTGGTGCGTGAAAAAGCGACAAAACTATCTTTGTTACCTTTATACTATTAACTGTAACAAAAATTTCGTTGTCACTAGTTGTTTCCTTCCATATCATTCCAGTTTTTCACCAATAATTGTACTAACTTATTTTTACTTTCACTACTTCTCATAAGTCTCTTCCAGCAAATTATCTTATGACCACTCTCGATGTGACTGAAACTGATTCTTTCTTCTGATCCTCTTGTCTACCTTCCTGAGAATTTAATAGAATTTTTGTGCTAGAGATCAAAAATTACGTCGATTCTTTGACTATTGTTTCCTGTGTTTAAGATTTGTAGTAGGAACATGCATGATAATTCATCGAATGTTTTGTGTTCCAAATTTAGTGAATATAACAAAATCATTGCATCTATTATGGAAACTGATTTTATATACGATGGTTTGCATGGTTGCATAGGAACAATTCCAAAAGGATTCTGATCTATGAACGAGTAGACTACTAAATATTTTTCAAAATCTAACAATTCTTTTGCCCGTTTATCGTGTGTATAAAAAGAGAATGAAATGTAACTTACCACAATAATGGATGCTGGATGCTGTTATTCTACACCCGAAAATACAAATAATATTTGTATTTATTTTGTAATAATTTATTTATTTCGTAATAACGTGGGTAGTTATTACAAAATAAATAAATATGTTATTTTAAAATAGTTAACAAGGAACACAGAGTATTCAGCGGAATACAGAGAACATAGACAGTATTCATCAATTACAGTCGATATAATTTTTCTAGTCACTGCCTTAAAAAAGATTTTGGGGTAATTCAAATTCTGGTCACACTGTTATTTCTATGGATGGCAACAACGAAAATTCTTCCGATTCATATTTTCGGATTTAGAATAACATTATCCATTATTGTGGTAAGTTACATTTCATTATCTCTCTTTATTTACGAGAAACTGGCAAAAGAAAAAATGTTAGCTTTTGAAAAATATTTAGTAGTTTGCCCATTTAAGTTGTACAACAAAACAGCAGCGTAGCGTTAACTTTCGCAAAGGGGAGACAGCACAGGCGCACCCACGAGTTAGGGATGAGTCAACCGGGTTCCGACATCCCCAAAACTTCTTAAGTCAATATATTTCTGTTAATTTTCCTAATAAAACTATGCTTGTTTAGTAGAGAAATTTTTGAGGTAGAATGAAAATTTGATCTTACATAACATCTGTACTATTTCTCTTATAAAAACAATGTAGTTCCATATTTTTTTCTGAAAATATAGATGAAAGATATTTACAGTTACTTTCTCGTCTAGTGCAGAATAATATCCGTTCAATACTACATAGACGTAGTGGCTTGGATCCAGGGCCGTAACTTGTGGGGGGCAGGGGGCAATTGTCCCACAGAGAAGCTCCCCGCCGTTCGATGGGGTCCCATTTTAAGACAAAATTTTCTTACTCCATATACGACACGAACATGAAATTATAAATGAAGCATCAAACAGACTCACTACATTACATAAATAAAACAGCACACAAAAGGAAATAAAACAAAAGAGTCGTGGGCCCATTTTAGTAATAAAAAATGTCTGCTATTAGGGGCTCTAGAGATAATATTTATTCGTATGGCTTTGAGATTTGCCAATATTGTCTCCTTAATTAATTTGTCATGTATGGAACGACCCCAGAGATGTAACTAACGGCCTCGCAGACCTTGTCGTACTTGAGGGCCCACAGGCTCCAGGGGGGTCATAAAGAGTAAGAGAAAGATGGAAAGAAGGGGCCCAAGAATTAGAAAAACAATTTTTCTAGGGGACCCAAATACGCGTATTAATGTTTTCCCCCCAGAAAAATCTAAGTTAGGGGGTCGCTGCTTGGAACCCCCCAAACCCTGCACCACTCCGCCATGAATGGAGTTAAGAATTGTCTGCTCGGGCAGATATTTTGGTCAGTGTCGGACCTGTGGAACACTTTCTACCCATTTTATATTTTGTCAAAAAGTTGGGGGCCACTCCGTCCTCCCAACAAAAAATTGGGTGCGTGCCTGGTAGATATTATTTCTTCTCGAGTTCGGAACCAACATTAAGTTGTAGGGCCATGTCTCATACAGCTTCGGTGATGGAAAGGAATATAAAACTCCTAACCAAATTTCGTTATAAACTGATTTTTGCGAGGTTGCACTACTGTATATAACATATGGAGACATAATTTTGATCAATAAAGCCCTCAACGATTAAATCAAACAAGCATACCGATATTAATTCATTCTGAAGAATCTCAGTATATACACTGGATACGTTAACTTGAATTAATAATTTTCTTCCTATATAATATCTTCTTATTTGCTTAGCCTTTGTAAAGTGTGATCTCTGATTGAAAAAGTAAGCTCAGAAATTGGCTATGTTTTAAACTTGATACTAATTTTCACACGACAACTTAGCATGCCATTTAATAACAACTGGTGCAGTAAATATATATCTAATCATTTAGTTTTCACATAATACATAATTAACACACGTATCGAAATTCACAAAAAGTTAGCTAACGAATTTAAAAGAAACAACAGAATAGCATACTATAAAACATCTTGCGCTCGCTTTTGCCTTTCGCAGTGTTGACACATTCTAATATTGCGATTAAAAAGAAGCCGAAGCTAAATCGTGGAGGATTTATATGAATTACTGGTATTCATAAAAACTTTCAGCAATTGCTCCGGTAGTTTTTAATTTAGTTTTTTTCTTCCATTTCTTGAAATTTTCCTTGAAATATAATTGAATGTCTAAAAAGCAGAGGAAACAGTGTGTTGAATTTACAATAGTACAATTGCGTTGAGTGTGGTATCACTGCAGCTGTTACATGTCTCATTGCCAGGTTCTTTCAGCGAGCGAGAGCCCCACACAGCCACATGCGCGCGCAACTTTCAAGTAGGAGCTCCACTGACTTGTTCAGCCACGTTGAGAAAAATTTCTTGATGTCTCTCTGTGGCCTGTTTGACGGAGACAGATTTTTAATTTCCCAGTTTTGAAAATTAAAATTATTTACAAATTAGATTCTACCACTATTGGTATTAACCAACGTATCACGGACCCTATTATTTCTATATTTTTCTACAACATGAAATGTATATTGATTCTTATTAATTAAGAAATTCTAAAACTATGTTCTTTTTATTTGAAAGGGTAGACAGTGTCTCAGTGTCTCATAGCACTCTACGCTACTGCAACAAAACCATCTTTAAGAAAGTGGGTGTAGATAGCTCGACTTCTTTCTTGCCGTTTAGTTACTTCTGCGTAATGAATTGAAAAATATTTAGCATAATTAGCTGTCCAACGTAAAACACCAAGTGATTATCATTTTAATGCAGTAAAGATACAGGACCCAATCACTTTGTCGGTGAGCTCTGAGAAATCCCAATATAATCTCAAACATATCCACACGTTTCGTCCAAAAAGATGACAACTATGAAGAATGGGTTAGTATTTGTGAAATATTAAAATGTTATCTGAATAATTGAAGCGTTACATAATCTGATAGGTTTCATGGCAAGGAATAAAACATAATTCGTTCAAAGTATTACTTATAGTCCTCTAGCTGAAATTTACGTAACTTTTGATGATTCGTTGTCAAACTCCAAACCAAATGACAGGCATACGTGCTATATACACCAACTTATAGACACAAATATCACAATTGCAGTATATTCCTTCGAGCATTTTGTCTATTTAGCTCTCAGCTATAACAACTGATTCAATAGCTGAATTTCTTAAACCACTGTTATCAAATAGTCCCAAATTAATGATAAGAAGTAGGGAATGGTATGAGTTTTCTAAAATTAATGTCATACTTCAATCTTCATTTTGATTGGTCTACAGTATTTCCGCAGTCTTACAATAATAGTTTGAACTAGCAAAATAATATCAAAAGCAACAATTTTAACCTTATATCTTTTATTGAAATAAGTAATACAGATATGTTGATTCGAATAAACAGATATCTCAGAAAGATAAGGTAAAGAAAACAAAGAATAACTCAAAACCTGAAAACTTGAAGTAATCGCTCATAGCTAACTTTTCCGTTTCTGTGTCCCGCACATCACTAGTTTTACGCTTTATGTTTCGGCTAAATGGTATCATATGACGATTATATTTTTAAACAATTAAAGCTCCGATTATAGCTTTTCTTTTTTATTTGGAGACATTTTTCAGTTTAAGTAGCCGTGTTTCTGTAAAACTCATATGTTGCGAAGTAATCAGCATATAAAATTATATAATTCAAACCGCTCTTAAAAATTATAAAATATACATCAAAAGTGGTAATTAAAATTAGAGAGGGGTATCGAGATATATGCCTTTCAATATTTCCCCATTCACCCATTTTATAACGATAACTTGTTTGGCACACGCACTGACAGAACTAAATACTGCTTACTTACCTGGTTTGTTTAGAGTTCGTAATATAGCACGACCTATAATCCCCTGGAACTAGCTGGAACTCTGAACAACAATCAAGTATCTGTCCATCATATGTACAATTGCGGAAATAATCAGTGCAGGACCTTAAACAAATTAAGTTGTATAAATTACTATTTCTTAATTTTTTTTCTGCGATGGGTATTGCATATTTAAAGTACTAACTACATTCAGTTGATGATCAACATTTATATATCTCTATCCGATTACAGAAAACTACAGAATATTTTCTATTTAATTTAATGATCTGAGAAAAGAAAATTTAGTTAATTTTCGATTCATTTCAAACAAAGAGAACAAATATAGACATTATCACTTACTCATCCTTATATGATAAGAAAAATAGAAATAATTGCTGCTGTTTTATATTGCTCTCAAAGTTAAAATACACAAATCTTACTCTAATAAAAGTTTAACAATATTGTTATACATACTGACTGGATAATCTGTGTATATAATATATCGAATGCATATACGGAAAATAATTAAATAAAAATAATAAGATTAATCTAGAATTACTCCCAACTTCATATGTATACTAAAGAAATGCAGTAACAAGGTTATCTCTACCGTACGGATGTGTGTGAGTTTCCAACCTCCTTTTGTATGAATGCATTGCATTTTTGTTTATTGTATATATATATATATATATATATATATATATATATATATATATATATATATATATATATATATATATATATATGCTATGGCGCTACATTCGTTGTACAAAAGCAGAAGAATGATTCCTGAGAGTAAAATAAACAAAAAAGTTCCTATAAACATAAGGCGAAAACCTCATCGTTTACGTGTTATAGGCTGTCGAAAACATGAAAAATAAAGTTGAAACGTCTATAGCTCCAAAACTATTGGAACTACTGTAGTCGGGTCAAGACTTCACTTAGGAACTAGTATGTGCTTTATCCTAAAATACATGTTTTAGAATCCTAAGGTACTCACGCAACAATTTTTATGGAGGTAGTTGGAGAGTTCTTTATATCATAAGCCCGTAGTCAAACTCTCTCCATAAAAATTGTTTTGAAAACACCTCAGGATTCTGTAACACGCATTTTTGTATAGGGCACATGCTAGTTCCTAAGTGAAGTCTTGATCCGACCAAGCTACTTCCCATAGTTTTGAAACTATGATCCTTTAAAATTCCTTTTTTCATGTTTTCGGCAGCCTCTAACACATAAACGATGGGGTTTTCGACCTATGTTTATATATATACATCATTAATGGCGAATCCACGTGAACCCAAACATCATATAGTGACTACAGGATTACTAACAACATATGTTAATTAACTATTAAACACTCTGAAGAGTTTTATTATTTGGTAAAACTGTAACCATACTTTACATTAACTCAGGTAACTTGCACATAGTGAAAGGAGATTAATACTTGTAGTCCTGTGTCTAGTAATTAAAAGGAAGAATGCTAAAAATATCAAACAGAATCTATCGTTATCTGTGTAATAACATGCACCTTCTTTGTTATTTAACATCATCATAGGCATTCTGCCCTTACTGGCTGGTCACCTGTAGCAGTTGAGAAGCTTCCATGTCTACAGTTTTCTGCTAACCTCTTAGTCTTCACCTATGATCTTTCTGTTTTTATATCGTCCATTAATTTTAGACTCCTCTGCCCTCTTCCTCGCTGTCCTGCACCATACCCTCTACCATGTCCACCATGATACAGTTTCTCCTCAGGCAAGGTCCCAACCAGTTTCTCTTCCTCTTCTCAATACTGGTAATACATAAAAGTGTTCTTTCCTCCACCACCACTTCTAACACTCTCTCATTAGTTTTTCGCTCGACCCAACTAATTATTTCAACTCTTTTCCACAACCACATTTCGAATGTTTCTAGTCGTTTTTCATAAGTTTTACGCAATGTCCATGTTTCCTCCCCATACAGTAAACCACTACACATGAAGAATTTTATAAGTTTTTTTCTCAACTTTTTATTCAAGGTTTCTCAAAACAGACGTTTCTTCCTCCTAAAGGCTACTTTCGCCACTCCTATTCTTGCTTTTCTTTCACGTTTTCACTTCATGTGATTACCAAGAATACTACTCAAAGATCAGAAACTATTCACTTGTTCCATTTTCTCCCTCACACTTTTATATTTGATGCAAACCTCTTCGTTGTAATAACCATGGCTTTTGTCTATCAAACTTTGTGTTTTCATTCCACATTCTTCAAAGAATTTCCTCCAGTTTTCTAACATCCTGTTTATTTTCTTTCCAGATCATGCAACAAGCGCCATATTATCTGAAACCTTATACAACTAATCATTCTACCTTCCACCGAAACAGTCTTCTTGATCATGTAGGCTCTTTTCCACTATCTCTTCTAGATAGGTATTTATAATGATGGCGAGAGACAATTCTCGAACTTCCCTTCCAACTGTACTTTTCTCTGTCAGTCCCTCCCCTATCATAACACTTACTTTTTGGCTCATGTGTAAGTTTTTTTATGAGTCTTCGATTTTTCCATTCCAACCCAACCCTCTTTCGAACTTCCAACAAGAATTCAAAATTTACGCGGTCAAAAGGCCTTTTTCAAATCAATAAATATAACATACACCTGTTTCTCTTTTTCTACTCACATTTCACCTCACCCCTAACAATCCAATTGCATCTCTTGTGTCCTTCCATCTCCTGAACCCAAACTGTTCCTCCTCAACATTTTCGTTAGTTCTTACACACAACTTTATGTTCAGTATTCGGAGCAGAATTTTAGCTGCATGAAATATGACACTAATAGTTTTAAAACTTTTACATGTCTTTGGGTTCTCTTTGTTAACCACTGGTATCATTATTGTCTTGAGGAAGTCTTTCGGCCACTCTCCTCTTTCAAATATTTCACTGCAGAGTCGGAACAATTCTTCCTTGCCCTTCCCTCCCATAGTTTTATTGAATTCGATTGGTATATTATCTATCCCGGTTGTTTTTCCAATCCTAATCTCGTATATATCCTTTCGAAACTCATCCCGAAGAATCCAAAACACTTTATCATTCTCACCTACTTAAGCTTCTAATTCAACATTCAGGCAACACTGTCTATCCCTACTCTTCTATAAGTCTTCAACATACTCTTTCCACTTGCCTATGACCTCACGTCAATCGCTGACTACCTTTCGATTTTTATTTTCTACTGGCATCGTAATAGCCAGCTTTTTCCTTCGAAATTCAATTGATTTCATCTCCTTGTTCATTTTCTCATATTTTCGGACTCTTTCTAATTATTCTACGTCCTCAAATTTTCTTTTGTAAAACTCTCTCCATGCTCTGATTCTCCAGGTCCAGGATCTTTTATAGCCAAATCTAGAGCGCACTGTTCTGTCTGAATTTCTTTGTTAGAAGTTCTGTGGCACCTTCTATAAATTTTGATGACATGGACTATAGTGAACTGATAATTTGCAGAAAATTTAAGCTATCTCCCTCTCCAGTCCTCGAAAGCTAACGTATCTTATCTCTTACGTATGACATATCTGGTCATAAGTTTGATTTCTACAATAGCCATCCCATACTCAGTAGGGTGCATCGAATTTCCACTTTTTTTGAAATCAGCTTACCCTTAGTGATATTTTTTTGCGAAATGGCCTCCATATAACGTGTAAAAAATTGCAAGTCGATTGGTCAATATCTTTAGGTGCCACCAACGGCCAAAAGTTTTAAAATTTTGTTAAAAATTAAATGTTATTTTTTAAAATGTAAAATATCTAGTTTTATGAAATATGGTTATCCTATGTGGTATTGTTTCTGTAAAAGGTCAATATTTTACGTGAAAAAAAAATTCAACTTGATGAGTCGAGTCATTCAGGTGCCACCTGTGGCTTAAAATGTGGACGAATGTGTCCCTACTTTTTCATTTTTTAAAATTAAGTTGCATTGTTTGTGATTCACCTGGATCGTTAATTAGATAAGAAAGATTTTGTTTTACATCTGCAGCTATTTGCTTATTTCCAAACGTTAATGATGGAAATAACCCAGAACTCACCATGAGGAGGTGGCTGTAGTTCGAGTTCCGCCTACCCGTATATACTAATGTTGCATATGATAGTGCAAGTCATATTGTTACTCTTTTACCTCAAACTGTTTTTCTTTTCTTTTTTGTATTACATTCTGGTATGTTTTTTCTTGATTGTAGTGTTCCTAGGACAAATCTTTGTCGTGCTTCTTGCCCACATACTGTTGATGCCGCTTCTGTCCCCAACTTCACCATTCTTTCTACCGGGCGAGTGTGAAAGGGTAAGGATGTAATAGATTCATTAGCCATTGGAGCCGTCTTTACATTTTCTCTTAGCTTCTGCACGCTCAAGTGTTTTGTCAGTGGTGGCTCCGTCAGCGTCATGTTGACCAATTAACCATATCAACATAGTTTGTCGCTTCTAAGTTGATTTCAGGGATGACGAATTCTAGTACCGGTACGCGATCACCAGATTGAGTCGTTTGTCTTGCTTTTAGAACTCGCCCCCAGCCGAGCTCTCGACGTTAGCATCTTGGTCAGTCAACACTGATAGAAGTAGGTTCTCAGGATGACCGTACCACGCATTTCTACGGACACTGGATCAATTATTTTCCTGTATTTCGCTTGCATGTGTCGAGAAGTCGTGATGAGTTGCCACAAATGACGAGCTTCTTCTGCACACGATGTATTACGGATCACAGCAAACCAGAGTGGCGCGTAGACCATGATGATGTACTGGACGATGGCTTTAGGTTCATTCGTTGGTTCTTTTGTTCCTACGCACAAACGTAAGACTCTATTTGCTGTAATTACCCATCTGGCTTGATGAATTTTACCAGGCTCCATGTGAGCTAGCTCAATGGGCCATTCTCCTGAAGAAACCGCTTGGCAGATATTCAGCAAATATTTTTGATCCGTGTTTAATGAATCCTCAGTGAAGTTGAGATCCCAGTTAAGGAAGGGGCTGAAAAATCTGGAGTGACAACTCTTCGCAGATTGGAAGTGCTGATCCTATCGGTCCTTTAAATGTATTTGGTCCAGTAGATTTGCCGTCTATAAATTCCATCAAATGTCGAAATGGGAGCTCATTCCTGTGTATGATGATTAATTGGTGATATGATTAATTGGTCAACATGACGCTGACAGAGCCACCACTGACAAAACACTTGAGCGTGCAGAAGCTAAGAGAAAATGTAAAGACGGCTCCAATGGCTAATGAATCTATTACATCCTTACCCTTTCACACTCGCGCGGTAGAAAGAATGGTGAAGTTGGGGACAGAAGCGGCATCAACAGTATGTGGGCAAGAAGCACGACATAGATTTGTCCTAGGAACACTACAATCAAGAAAAAACATACCAGAATGTAATACAAAAAAGAAAAGAAAAACAGTTTGAGGTAAAAGAGTAACAATATGACTTGCACTATCATATGCAACATTAGTATATACGGGTAGGCGGAACTCGAACTACAGCCACCTCCTCATGGTGAGTTCTGGGTTATTTCCATCATTAACGTTTGGAAATAAGCAAATAGCTGCAGATGTAAAACAAAATCTTTCTTATCTAATTAACGATCCAGATGAATCACAAACAATGCAACTTAATTTTAAAAAATGAAAAAGTAGGGACACATTTGTCCATATTTTAAACCACAGGTGGCACCTGAATGACTCGACTCATCAAGCTGAATTTTTTTCCACGTAAAATATTGACCTTTTACAGAAACAATACCACATAGGATAACCATATTTCATAAAACTAGATATTTTACATTTTAAAAAATAACATTTAATTTTTAACAAAATTTTAAAACTTTTGGCCGTGGTGGCACCTAAAGATATTGACCAATCGACTTGCAATTTTTTACACGTTATATGGAGGCCATTTCGCAAAAAAATATCACTAAGGGTAAGCTGATTTCAAAAAAAGTGGAAATTCGATGCACCCTAATACTCAGTAAGCTGAAAGATGTTTCAAACTACTCACAGAATGTAGATGAAAAGTGTGCGGACAAGAAAACAGAGATGGCTACATTAGAGCAACTTCGCTTTCAGTAGTCACAATGCCAAAATTTGATGTTTAAAAACAATCTGAATTTAAGCAACGTTCTTGACTAAATCAACATAATTTGCCATAACCTAACAGGTAGCGTAGTTGGACAGGGTGTGGGTGGAACTCGAACTGTAACTTCCTCCTCGTGGTGAGTTCTCGGACATTTCATAAAAAAAAAACTTTGAGAAATGGGCGAGGAGCTGAGAAACCATTATAAAAATAAAATGTATAAAATCACTCACATTAACGAATTATTAACAAACATGACCTTACATAACTAAAATAAATTACTTTGATGCTATAGAAATAAAAAAAGAGTCAGTATGTTTCTTGCGTAAATGTCAATTTCGGTGTTTATTAAATCTTTTTTTAAAACTTAAGTTGTGATATTTGCATTATTTTTCGTTTGATTAGCACGTGATTACACAACTTTTGATCCCTATTAGAATTCGATACTCGAAAAATTGAGTTTTCGCGCCATCCTAATATATATAACCTATTCAATATTTCAAAATACTATATCTAAGGGTTTAGGAAAATCGGGGATACTACATTCGGTAAATAATATAAATCTAGTATTGTTGAAAATATTTTTTGTGTTCCTGGTCAGCAGGTAGGTTCTTCCTCCTATTCGATTGCAAGTATTGCTACCGTTGATACGTAAATAATACTACTCTAGCTGCGTATAGTCTTATTCCAATATCGGCATTTATTCCCACAATTACACCCATAATTGCCACTCCAATAAATTCTTATACATCCAAAGGAAATTTTTCCTACAACTGCGGTCATTGGCAGTAGAATTACACAAACTAGTAAACGTTGGTGATATACATATGAATAAAGGTTTACTGAACAGGATGCAAGGATCACTGATGCTGGTGGAATTACTTTCTACTTTCCAGCTGCTTTTTCCTGAATTAGGAAATATGCTCAAAAAACAGTGCCCAGATGATGAGGAGGAAGTCTCCGTTTGATGATGATTCTACTGAACATGTTTGTTTATCCTTTTGATACGTGTTTGCTTCAGATCTACCAAAGTTTCAGCATTTAACAGACGATTAACGAAGAATTAGGGGAACAAAATTATTTCTTAGCAATGACAATGGTCATACGGAGTATTATCTGGACCTGCAACTGAAAGTCCCCTTTCGCAGGAGTGTTCCGAACGACATGCTTGCCGTTTTGAGGTGTATATTGAATACTAATCGGTTAGCAAAAGTCTCCAATAGCCTGAGGTTAAAATGTCAAAATTATCGAATATATTGAACTTTTCAGTTTCAAAAAATACTTCATAACAATAAATTCTCATAATAAGTTTTTGAAAAGTTTTTCTTCTACTTTAAAATCCTGTTCATAATGTTGAAGCTGTCTCGTTTTAAACAGGAAGAAACCTTCTTCAGTTTCTTTCTAAGGTCTAGTCTGTTCTAAAACCAGGCGACGTCCAACATCAGGTTAGTTTTAATACATGAATATCTTATATCATATCTCCACTTGAATATGCTATTCACGTTACTTTTGTTTCTCTGTTCAGTTTTCGTTTTCAAACAAAAAAAAAAAAAATAAATAAATAACTGAACATACTCTTCACTTACTAAGGGTAAGATATCCTACTGAGCGCAGTATTATGGAGTTTCCAAGACAGAGTATATCACACACACCCTAAATATATATATCTATAAAGGGTTATTCAAAGAGCGTGCGGGGTTTGGATCTTCTTGCAATTTTCTTTATCGGTTCCCGACATTGTTTAGTATTATTGCTTTACCTACAAACATTCCGATTTTTGCCATAGTCTGAATTACTTGCATTTCTTCAGACTGTGTCTAGCCATGGAGCAGGGATGTTAAGTATGTGTGCTCCATGGCTATGTTATGCGCAATTTGTTCTAATTGTGAAAACTATTCATCAGAATGGAGAAAGTTATGCAGCAAATATAAGGCTGCTTCGCGCGGTTCTAGCGAGAAATGAGGCACCGAATAAGTCTACTCTTCGCAGACTTACGAAAAAGTTTATTGAAACGGGTTCAGCACTGAACATTAAAAGTCCTGGTCGTCGTCGTAGTGGTCCTTCTGGGCAAAACATTGCGGTAGTTCGTGGCCGTCTTGCTTAAATAAGGCAGTCATAGCAAATTTCTCGAACGCACTTATTGCATGCTAGAGCAGTAAAGGTCATATGCCTTACGTCATTCATCATACCTGAAATCGAAATGTGTGATGAACATGTTTATGAATTTTGTTAGTGTTTTGAAGAAATAAAATTCATAATTTGATGTAACAAAACCGGAGTGCTTATAAATAGCCGTACACACACACACACACACACACACACACACACACACACACACATATATATATATATATATATATATATATATATATATATATATATATATATATGTATGTATATATATACGGTTATACGGTTATTTTAAAAGCACTCCGAAATTGAACTGTGTAACAAACTATGTCGTTTCATTGAAAGACACTATAAAACCTGCCATAACTTTGTTTAAACCATCTAGTTCACTTTTTCTTAAAGGAGAAAGGATAACACGTACTAACAATACACGTGATCTTTGGATCAATCCTTCGTGGAGGACACAGCCTTTGGAGGAAGTTAGAAGTATCTGATGTCACGTTGCGATATTAAGTTCACTATTTTTATAATTTTGGAGTGGTGTAAACTGGTAATAATTTCAAGGGGTAGCCTGGGTAGGAAATTCTATGGCTTTGCAAAAGCTACGAAATTTTCCATAGTGCCTATCGCCGATCATGCTCAACGTGTGATATCAGTATTTATTCAATACTATTGAACCTCTCCTCATGAGATCGTGGTGTAATTTATGAATTCGTGCTACTGTTAACAAAGGTGTTTCTTCACAGTCGCGCGAGCGTAGTGCGCCGTCCATGTGCTCGGTAAGCTACACAGTAAAGTCTCGAGAAACCCTTCTAATTGTAAAATGTTTTAAAGTACTGAAGTGGGAATGGATGCAATTTACATGAGATTAAAACATACAATTGTTTATTGAGGATATGCCCAACACGGTTCTTGCTTTAAGTTGCGAGTGTTAAATTCGGTATATACTTGTAGTTATTAGTTATCAATAATTTTTCAGGTTTCCAAAAATTAATTTCCTAAAAGGATAAAAGATACAAATTCTGTAATATTCAAGATTTCCTTCATTTGTGTGCAATATCATTATTTTATAAATTTGGAGATACGATATTTTGTACGTAAATCTTCATTAAAATTCACCAAATTATTGTTGGAACATTTTTGAAAATTCTTCTTCTATAGGGGACAAATTATTTATAACTTTTAGAATTTTGAATTTATGTAGACTAAACCGTATTACTTATGTCTTTAGAGTTTACTGTCTTAGTTAATTATCAACAAATAAAATTCAATATTTTCACTTTCTTTGATGCACCTCTCAGCTCTCAAAATATGTAATTGCTCAGTTTTCTTTACTAGGTTCTTCGATTCACTTCAATTTCGGAATACACGCTGATATGGAATTGAATGAGGTAAAGATCATTTATATACTTATTACTAAGTTTACATCAGATCCTTTCACTTCTTTCTCTAGTAGTTAAGCATCTCTCGTGTATATCCTTTTCCGGTTTCAAAAGTCATTGTATACATTTCGATATATTTCAGCAGTAGCATTATCAATAATAATGCGCAGATGATTGAATGTTAAAGAATATAAAATATATTTCAATAACTCGTATAAATGTTAGATCTTGTATAAAACGAAAATTTGTTTTATGCTTGCCAGTAAAAACCAAATAATTATCTGAAATATCAATTTTGCTAAACATAATATATATTTTATTTTTATTAGTAATAGTGCTATTATTATTGTATTAATTTTGTAATATAATATTACGTGTATGTCATGTCCTTCGCGTAGAAGCAAGCTCCTATAGCAGCCGGTAAAATTACATTCTCCTCATGGCTTATATCCTCCAGAGTGTAACCTTTCGCATTGTAGAAGTATAGGGTCCACAAATACTGAGATACTAATGCAGCCAGTGTAGCAGAAACAATAAAAGTTACAAGCCACAAAAACCTTAAAAGAAAAAAAATCATTCCATAATATTAGCCGTTCAACATTTGTTATCTATCTTATGTTACGACAATAATCATCATATTGATGTAAAGCACATTATTATGTCCATATCATATCTCTTGATTTAATGAGTAAAAGTTGTCTTGCTAACAATGAAGCTAACGTTTTCATGCTACTGATCAAATACGATGAATTTAAAACGTGCATAATTATTATTTTTTAAAATAAGAAAATATTTCTAAGGAATCGCCAAGCAATAGCACAGTCTATAAAGAAATTAGAAATATGTAAAGAAAGGATACAATAATATTAACTATTAGAATTAATTAACTAATCAAAATTACATCCGTGATCATCAAATAAAAATGGAAAAGTTGTCTCTTCCACCAAAGATGTATGAGAATTTATAGTTCTTAATCTGTTGGTGTATGTTTTCTTGACCACAATGATTCATGTGAACTTTTTCGTTAGTATTTACTAATGCAGGATTATTAATTAACTAAAAAGTAAGTTAATTAGAAATGTAATGCGTTCGTCTAATCATAACTTATCTTTAAGGTTGCTCGAAAAACTAACGCAGATAAAGTTAGGATGTTTTAAATGATATAAATCACTAGTTTTTCCTTTTGTGAAATATGAAACTTCCAAGGGACGTGTTTCGGTTCGAACGCGAGGATCAACATAAAACTTGGTAGACATATACAGGACTAAAAACTGACCACTGTAAGAGGAGTTATTCCCGTGTAAAATACGTTTCCACCGACAGCGCCACCTATGTTTCGAAATACTAGCAGTTAAATTCCGCGTTCTAGACGCTGAGTGAAGATCAGTCAGGTGCATCAGTGTGTGGTAGTAACCTCCAATTAGTGTTAGGTGTGGTAGTCAGTGTGGAAAAATAGAGAGAGCTGTTGGCATTAACCGCCTTCATGTAGTTGAGCTGTTAAAAGGCAAACTAAGGCTGAAATGTAAGGATCAGACGTCAGTTGGAGTGAAAGGTGAGTTATTTGCGACATTTTTGTGCAATGTAATTTTCAGCGAGTATGAAAATGAAGTAGAAATGATATACATATCGACACTCTATATATACTATGAATCGTTCGTGAAATAATTCTTGGTTGTTTCTATAGATTTTCAGTGAAAGTCGACGACACTTTGAACTCCGATAAGCAAAATTCTTTTGCCGCTCTGTAAATGTCAGTAATCTACTGATACTCAAATGTGCTCTAATGACTTCACATTTTACTGTTTGGAGTTTCATTTCCCAATTCGCTTTGAATGAAGCAAAATTCGTAGACAGCGCGTATCCATAATCCAAAATAGGTGTGCAGTTACTTAAAGAAATAAGTTTATTATGTCATTCCAGAAGCTTCCTGTACGATTTGTATCCCACTTCATGCAATTCTTTGTAGATACTCCGGGTTTCCTGTTCCGTAAACTGAAAAAAATGTACTTTTCAGTTTACGTCTGGAAATACGTCGTATTCACTTTGACTACTGCCTTGTTCACGCTCTGGAATACTGTCTTGTTCCCGTCCTGAACTGCTATCATCGATGTATTCCTGTGCCCTGATATTTTCTTCATAATATTTGTAGAGTGTCGATTTGTATATCATTTCTATTTTATTTTCGTACTCAGAGATAATTAAATTCCACAAAAATGTCACAAATGACTCTTCTTCCACTCCAACAGAAGACTGATCGTTACATTTGCGCTTAAGTTTGCTTTTTTAGGAAATCAACTACAGGAAAGGGGTTAATGCCAACAGCCCGCTCCATTTTTCCACACTGACTACCAAATCTAATACTAATTGGAGCTTACTACCACATACTGACGTACTCCCATGCGCAAGAAAAAATTGCGCGTATACTGTAACTCACGATTTTTCACATTTATTCCTTTTTCCTTACGTTTATGGGTAAAATTGAGTTATTAGTATGTGGAGATAATAGAGAACAATCCATCTAAAGAGACATTTCCAAATATATAATGAAATAATAAAAATAAAACCAAAAAAAACAATTATGCTCGGTTTTGTGTATACTGGCAGCGATGATTTCTAGGGATTTTTTCAGTAGCACAGCACGATTGCGGAGGGAATTCAGTAGGGGAGACGAGGAGTTGGATCAACGAACTGGATAGTGGAGTAAAATTTTGCATTTATTGGTTAAAACCTAGTGTGTAGATTGCCTGCCAAATATAAATTAGCTTCTGTAACTAAGATATCGTACGAATATATAGAATTAAACAGAAAAACATTTATGTTAAGGTTCGAAGCGATACGCACCATGGTTATGAAGATTACTTCATAAGAAAAAAGAACAAACATAACGTAGCCTCTGTGGTTAGGTGGATAGAGTGGTGGACTCATAGTTATTTTATTATTTTGACACCACATCGAATCCCATTTCATCCCATTCCTTTTTTTTACAAAACATTATTGGAAGTGTATAAATTTGATGTTATTAAGAACTGAAACAGTATAATAAGAAAATAACTTATTGATAGTATCCTTTAATCGACGTATTTATTCAGTATTAGAATACGTGTACTATTGGAAACAGTTATTGTTTTCAGTTTATGGTCTTGTATGTTACCTGCCCGTTCTTGAACAGCGACCTTGACAGTTTTTCCAATCTTACCCCTTATTATATCGACATGACGTTGCATCGAATGATGCTTGTGGTCGTGAAAAAAAGGAAGAAAGGAAAAAGCTGATGTCAAATTATCGTTTGTGTGTATGTGTGTGCTTGTGTGTTTTTCTTTTTTTAGTATTGTCTTTCTCCCTTTCTCTCTTTTTTTTATATCCACAAGTCCAAGAAATTATGACCGACCTTTGTGGGTTTATCGGGAATAAGACGATTTATTTTGGATTGCTAACAGACGACATTTTTTTTTATCCATTTGCTTTAAACTTGGGCTTTGTGGCTTTTAGCACCCACAAAAGGTCATTATAAACTATATAAGCAGTTCCCGGTTTTACCTGCCGCTGAAAAGATATTGGGGAAGAGGAGAGTGTTTGCCGTAAAGATTAATGAATAAAACAAATTAAAACAAATTTATGAATTTTTATAATACACTGTAAAGTTACGAGCGATTTCGGCTAGGAATTAAACGTGATGCTTATATTTACTAAATTTTAACGACAACAAAAACACGATTTCAAAATGCAATCATAAGTCTGTGTAAGAAATGTTTTCTTTGAACGAAATTAAATTATACAGATTTATATATGCGGAACACGAATATTTCCAAAAGATAGCATGAATATGAACAATAATCATACCATATTTCTACATTATATAGTAGCGTGAAAAACTGATATTAAAATGATATAACAAACAGGCATAAGCTTTTTTTCTAGCACGGCAAAACATTAAACGTAACTCATTAAATTTTGGGAATTACAAATTATCACCTTACGTGTCGTATTCCTATTCGTTTTCACGTTCGAGCGACGAAAGAAGAAATTGTAGTAATAGTGATAAAAATCGAATTCAAGTTTCACGTCCCCACATATCGAAAAAGTAATTTTGATGTCTGTCCATCTGTCGTCTGTCAGTTCGTCACGGTTTTTCATGTATTCAAATAGAGGCCATAGTGTTCGACGTATCTGGACCGAATTCTAGACATGAAGTTTTTATAACACTTTATCGTTTCGAACTCTATATCCTCCGACACCTAAAAATAAGGGTAGTTTACTGAAGGATGAAAATTTAAAATCATTAAATTGTCTCAAAAACGGCTGTAAAGATTTTGCTTATATTTTTACAAATATAGTATGAATCATTGCTCTGAAAAAAATATGTAAGGTGTAATTTACTGTATGGGATGCGTTTTTTCGAACAATTTTCTCAATCACATTTTATAAATAAATGAATCATTAATAACCTAACAATATGACACAATTCGTTCGTCCTGTAAACAATCAGAAGGGGTAGTTTAGCCTACTCTTCTCCGACGATTTTCCCATTAACGCCTGACCCAATTTTGTTCATATTTCATAAATAAATGTTACATAAATAACCTAACGATATGATATAATTCCATCATCCTAAAAAGCTAGAAGCGGTATATTACTTTTCGGAGCAAGTTTTACCCTACGATTTTGTGGAGAACGACTCAGGCAATTTTGTTCGTATTTCAAAAATAGCATAACTCGTCTGTCCTAAAAAGATATACAAGGGTTATTTTATTCTTGGGGATGACTTTTTCAACGATTTTCTCAGAAAGTACTCAGACGCTTTTGCTCATAATTCACATACAACTATCTCCTTAATAATTCTAATGTATGGCATAAGTTACTTCTAACAGAAATATGACAAATGGGTACTTTACTTTTGGACGTATGTTGCTTCGAAGAAAGTTTTCTAAAACACATTATTTTATTCGCATTTCCAAAATAAATGTTTCAGTAATAGCTGCAGCCTAACACGAGTCAGTTTAAGAAATTCGAGCGAGAAAATTCAGTTCGTTTCATCCGTACCCATTCTTAAATATATATTTAAATGTTACACCCAATCACAATTTTCCTAACAAAATCGAAACTTCTTTTTAAATTGCCTTGTTGTGGTCAAATGGTTCAAGTGCATTGGTTCTGGATTTGATTCCCGGTGAGAGCTAGTGTATTTTTATCCAACGTTAAGGAATAGGTGCAAAGAGAAAAGTGTTTAAACAAGCCTATCCAAGCTAATGAATAATACAAACAAATAATACAATATTACGAAATTATAGAAGAAACGTTGTTAATATTAGATATTTGCGTGTAAAATGTCCAACCAATGACTGTCAACTCCAAAGGTAAGAAAGTGAAACATCCAATACCAGGTTAATCAGTGATCTCTAGTTGAAGCTATCCTACTAGGAAGTGATTGAGATACCAAAAAAATGTTGTAATCTCTGATAGACATGTTACTAGAATACATTGGGTGAGAGAGTTTAATACTGGAAGTCATGAATAGTCTGCACCTTCGTTGAGTATTGAAGTGCGTAGGTCTATATAGGTTTGCGTTGAAATGAGCATAAATACACAATATCTTTTGAACATTACCGAGGGCTTGCGGACAGATTTGCAGTGGTTCGATATTGTAACGATCCTAGCAAACTCCTGAGCCTTTCCGCACTGTACTCTATAAGTTAAATTCGTGCTTAATTAAAACTTTTTGTTTAAATTTAACACTGTTAACCGTTATCGCCTCTGCACTACGGGCAACAATCCGCCAGTAATTCTTTATTTTTGCCCTTTGTTTTAGCGCCATAAATGTCTTTGTTCATAAATTTCTTTCTCTATGGTTTTGCATACACGTAGCGTGGACATTAAATGTTGACTTCTACGCCATATGCATCTAATTACAAACACACCTGTAGAACGAACACAACAAACTTGGAATATATAGTTTGTCTATGGAAAATCATACACGAGGCCCTGCACGGGAGAGCAGTGTGCATACATATGGCAGTCAACTTCCTAAGAAATTTATAATAATAATAATAACAGAAAACGAAATAGTTGTTTACATAATGTATTTATTTAAGCATGTAAGTGCAATGGACTTAAGTTATTTCTCTCTATCTCTCTCTGTTTGAAGGCAGCAATCCTTCGGGTACCAAGACGTAGAAAAAGACTTGTGGCACTCACGACTATAGGGTGGTGTGTGTTTAGCACATCGGGTTCCTTCGTTGTTAGCCCCAGCTTTCTAGACCGGATGAAGTTATTCCCGGTAGAAAATACAAGAAAATATACCTTTCTATTACTATTAAAGTAAATAATTACACTCATTCCCTCAATGTGAACTTGTTCGTTTAACTGTATACAGACAGCTGATCCATGGAAGAATCGTTGATAATAATAAATAAAATAAACTCGACAAATATTCTTGTAATTTGCTGGGCACGCCAGTGTGCCTGTTATCCGGTTGTAGCACACTCGAATATAGGGTACGGCTTTCTAATTTTTCCCAACTATTTCAACTGCTTCAATTGAAATGAATCTATAATAATAAGAGTGTGAATTTAGTCTTCCTACCCTTCGATTTAGAAATAAGGTCCCCTAGAATTGTATATTTAAAAAATAATAATACTCAGAATTTTAGAGAGTAGTTGTTTTATTCGAAATGACATACTTCCTGCATCTGCTTGGGTTGGAATTATTTGAGATCAAATCTTTAAGTTTTACGACCCACGGTTATACGGACTAGACTAAAGGACACGGTGATGATGAGAAATGAATGAAATG
The DNA here is from genome assembly GCF_964235325.1 of Thermobia domestica. Taxonomy (NCBI): domain Eukaryota; kingdom Metazoa; phylum Arthropoda; class Insecta; order Zygentoma; family Lepismatidae; genus Thermobia; species Thermobia domestica. The sequence goes on along the minus strand of NC_137456.1, from coordinate 241,281,722 downwards.
GTGGAATGAAGAAAGTGGGAGAAAACGGGAGAACCCCGAGAAAACCCATGCACATGGTGTTTGTCCACCACAAATTCACTTGGTGCGAGTTCGGGTTGAACCAAGGATCCCATGCACCAAAGGTGAACGCTTTATCACTGAGCCACCGCGGCCCCTCTGAAATTATTTATAGGAGAGAGTGACTACTTTACGAAAATTTGATATCGAACACATTTGTTTAAAAATACCAGCTTTTTGTGAAATATTGCTTAATATTCAGGAAAACCTAAGTCAAAATAATAATAATAATAATAATAATAATAATAATAATAATAATAATAATAATAATAATAATAATAATAATAATAATAATCTTAAATTAAAAACTCTCTGGACCTACTGCATTGGCACAATTCCACGAATTCAAAAGAATTTGTTTACTTCTCATGTAAGTGTAGAAGGACTTAATCCCTGTTGCTTTCAATATACGAAGAAAGTGTCCAACTGTCAAATGATATGCTACATAAAATGCCCTATGCAACATAATGTAATATAGAGTCATCATTTCAGGTTGTCTAAAGAACACTTTCGTTTTAGCAAGAAAGGAAGTAAATACTCAGTTTTAACCTAGTAGAAAGTTTGCAGATTTGAGAGAAAATGTACAGAGTTGTTGGATATTAAATGTAGTTCGGATTAATGGAGTAAGACACCGTAATTTATTGTTTGAAATATACTGTGAGTGACTAAGCCATTACCTATGGAAATATCGAAAGAGATACGTTAATGATGTTAGTTGCAAACTGTTGTAGAAATGTAAAATTTAAGGAAATCTCTAAAACTCTGAAATCACAGATCCAAATTGACTAAATGCTAAGTAAAACTGCTAAATCACACTAAAGCCAAAAAAGGTCTTAATGACCTGTGTTACAGTTGCAGACATATCATTCTCATATCAAAACTACTATAGAAGTAAATTATGGATAAAGGTGAATTTACAGTTCTGGAATACCAACAAATGATTTTGCTAGATGTAAATTTTGGGAAAACTTTTTATAAGGCTTTAGATTTATTTATTGGTTTGTTTGTTTATTAGTTTCCCCATGCCATAAACGTCGCCAACACATAGTGGCCCACTTGCTGGTAAATGGCGATCGTCGATATAGCGACGCGTCGAAGGATTGCCGCTAATGTGCCACTAGTGGCAGGGATTCGTCGAGTCGAAGCAGATCTTGAATCGGGGGTATTGAAGTTATCACCACGTAACAGCGAGGACTTCATTTTAATCCACGCTCATTTGATTTGTCACGGAGAATCGCAAAGGGACCAACACGAACTATCGCCAGTCATGTGCATGCGGTTATTATTATATATTATTTTTCCCTGACGAATTGTTATTATAAGGATAATATTTGAGCTCCGAGGGTCAAGAGTAACTCCTGCCTTTACATCATGAAGTGAAAAAGCTTGAGATGGGTGCGTATAATTGTATGAATTTAGTTGGCAACTGTCGCCGATCACTAGCAAGTGAATATGGGAGAACTATGAAAAAAGTAAATAGACGCTTGCCATTTTGTTATAAAATTACATGACGAGTGCATTTGATCTGATTCCAAACAGTTATCGTCAAATATACACGGTTAAAGGAGCACTCTGATTAGAAATATTAAAAAGACTTCAACGATTTATCACAATACAAGCTGTGTCTTCATAATCGCCTCCGTGGCGAATTCGGAAGAACACGCAGCTAAAAACTCTTAGGTTGGTAGTTCACGCCCAGCTCAGGGCATTTTATTTTTACTTTTTTAAAAAATGTTTGTAGACTCACCTTAATGCAAAGGCAATTTAACGTATTTTAGGGGAATAATTTTGTGGTTCGTTGGCGTTCCGTCGCTTCTCTGCGGGGGTGGTATAATTTTCAAAACAGAAGTGGGACCAATTTTTGTTTGCGGGACCACCAATTTTTGGGGACATGTCGCTAGTTTCCTATCGGTATTCCACTGACGCTTACGGCATGGGGTTGTCCCCTCACAAGTGAGGCAGATTGTAATCGACCAAGAGTGTTTTGGAAAAATGAGAAAGATCTTCCGACTTGGACTTCTGAATAATCGGTTTCAACACAAGTGAGGCAATCGTTCCAAGCACTACGCTGAAGAGCCTCAGTCTCATTCAAGGCTTAGACTCTTCAGGAAAAGTAACAAGTTTATTATTTGTAACTTATTCTTTGAGTTAAAGCATTTTGCAATAAACCATCGTTTTGTAAGATATTTTTACGATTGTATACTATAATTTCGAAAATTATACACATAATATAATTTCCCATCATGGATTTGAAAAAAATCAAAGTTCGAACAAAGAAATATCTCTGATCTACATGTCTCTTTCATTATTGACCCTTAATTTATTTTAGTCCTAGGCAAAGCGAATCGACGGGAAGGCTCTAAGTGAAAACATTCATTTAGATGGTTAAGTAATCAGGAAATTCCTGCTGTTATTTCACGAAACACAACAGATCTTGAGAAAAGGAAAACAATTTTACTTACCAGGGTGAAGGAGTAAATCATCTGCTTACGTTTGCTTAACTAGGAAGAAGGCAAAGGCGCCGATCCTGGGGGGCCGGGCTCCCCAAATCTTATGTAGGTCCCCTTTGTATTTATGAATATACAATATTTGGCATAATTTGAGTGCAACTTGCCTTAAAATCCTCATATATATCTTCTGCATTTGAATGCCTCCCCCCAAAATTACAGAGAAATCGACGCCCTTGGAAGAAGGTCTAGTGAAATGAATAAAAATGTGATAACGTAATACTTGAACAACTCTATCTAATGGAGGAAAGTAAATTAGTATTCAGCACTTCTTTCAATTTTAAGCATTTCAAAGATTCTCGTAATTTAGTAGCGTCCCGGATTTGCATTTTTAAGGTACGGGAACTCTATCTATACCTTAACGTGGGAATCTGTTTCAGACCACGCACTTAAGCCGCTTTGCCACAAGAGGAACATAGGAGTTTTTCTTTCGATTTCCTTAGGAATATTGCGAATGGTATGACTTAAAACTATGTTTAAAAAGGAATACATATTGACACAATAAGATGATAATCTGATACCTAGGAAATATATTGAAAGTGTTTAATTTGTTCTCACGCTACCAAATCATTACTTGTGTGTTTTTTTTAATTTCCGCCTTTTAATATAAGCATTTCACACTATTGTCTGTTCTAGGACAATACAATTCTAGTTCATGTATATGCTAGCTTTGGAAATACAGTAGAATTTCGCTTATCCGACATAAACAGGCAGGCAGAACGCTGGATAATATGAATGTGTTAAAAAAAGACCTATTAAAAGTAAAACTTATGACATAATTTTACATATTACGCATCTAATAATAATGTTTTATAGCAAATAACTGCACTGCACTGAATCAGGGACGTATCCAGCGTGAGGGCCTGAGGGCTGTTCTCCTCCGAAACTCAAGCACTTTTTAATAAACATGATTTTACCCTTTTGATATTCTTTTATATCAGTTTACTAGTAGTCAGTGTCCAAACTTTGGGCAATGTGCTGTTGTCCTGTTATAATTCTAAGAACATACCATAATGCCATTATACCATTTGGAATTAAAGAACAGTTTTAAATAGGATTAACATTTTGTTTCCGTTCTGTTTTTAACTTTAATATATTAGAACGATACACTCAATGTTTTCTTGCTATTTTTGTTATGTGATATACGTAGGAGACAGTTTTCTTTAGTTACACTTCTCTCGAAAATATGTTTCACTTTTTTGTGCTATAACGCAGATTCCGAAGTAAACCCGTTTATAAATGAAAAGTAGGAAAAAGTTTAAGAGAAATACAGAACTGTTGCATTATTATTATTATTATTATTATTATTATTATTATTATTATTATTATTATTATTATTATTATTATTATTATTGATATTTTTAAAATATTCGAATTACGTGCTTACGAGGATTCGTGTTGGGCTCTCTCCGAATAGAAAACCTGGATACGTGTCTGCACTGAATGATAGATGTATGAGTCAACGTGTAGACGAACGCGCTAGGCGACAGACTCCAGAGCATGAAAAATAGATTAAGACCACAACTTGCAGTTCTTCTTGCCGATTGGTGCTTTCTGCAATGATATATCGGGTCATACGGTATGTGAAACAAAGGATTGTCGGATAAGTGAGACCATGGTGTATTGGTGTTTCACACACCTAATCCTGTAAAATGTTTATATAAACAATTATCTTTCACTCCCTAGCTAAATTTGTGGGTATGATCACACATCTTGCCTCATAAAGTATAGTCTTATAAAGAAAAAAATATTTTTTTTAGCTAAAAGCTAAAGGGAAGCCAACTTCAGTAATTTACTTTATTTTAGTTATTTTTTTTAAATAGTGGCAAACTAGTCCATTTCATCACGATAAATCACGTTTGGTACTAAGATGTCTTTGTCTGTCCGTATATATCCTTCACACTTTGTTGCAGACAAAATTGTTATTTTCCCAAGAAAACAGGATGAGAGAAGCTACACAACAATATGAACTGAAAACAATAGCTATTACCAAAAGTACTGTAATTCTGGATATCAATAAGTTGTCATTATTATATTGCTTCGGTTCTTATTAACATGAAAATTATAATGTTTTGTAAAAATGGGATGGGATTCGATGTGGTATCAAAATAATAAAATAACTACGAGTCCACCACTCTATCCACCTAACCACAGAGGCTACGTTGTGTTTGTTCTATCTTCTTAAGAAATAATCTTCATAATCATGATGCGTATCGCTTCGAACTTTAACATAAGAGTTTTTCTGTTAAATTCTATATTTTCGTACGATATCTTAGTTACAGAAGCTAATTCATATCTGGCAGGCAATCTACACACTAGGTTTTAACCAACAAATGCAACATTTTACTCCACTATCCAGTTCGTTGATCCAACTCCTCGACTCCCTACTGAATTCCCTCCGCAATCGTGCTGTGCTACTGAAAAAATCCCTAGTAATCATCACTGCCAGTATACACAAAACCGAGCATAATTTTGTTTTTTGCTTTTATTTTTATTATTTTATTATATTTTGGGAAATATCTCCTTAGATGGATTGCTCGCTATTATATCCACATACTAATAACTCAATTTTACCCATAAACGTAAGGAAAATGGAATAATGCGAAAAATCGCAAGTTACAGTATACGCGCATTTTTTTGCGCATGGGAGTATCTGACTGATCTTCACTCAAAGCCTAGAACGCGGAATCTAACTGCCTGTGTTTCTAAGGATAGATGGCGCTGTCGGCGGAAAACGAATTTTACACAGGAATGACTCCCCGTACAGTGGTCAGTGCTTAGTCCTGTATATGTCTACCAAGTTTTATGTTGGCCCTCGCGTTCGAACCGAAACATGTCCCTTGTTAGTCAAATTGAAACTCTTGAGCATGTTGGTAGGTAATTTCCTGGGTCCCCTTAATTATAAAAAAAGAAAACTAATGTGTATTTAAAAAGAATAGGAAATATCATAAGAGTAAAAGTTCTAAATATTAATAAATGTCAATATGTATTCTTTTCTATTACTATAATAGAAGAAGTATTAAGAATGTTGAATTTTTAGGCGCTTAGTACAGTGAGAATTGCAGTTATAACTTGTTGTGCTTAAATAGTACTTCTTGTTGCAATGATTTCTAGACAGACAAGTGTAATTGATGTTGTTATTAGGATATTTTTTAAAATTATGCAATTTTAATAAGTCTTCTTTTCTAGTAACGTAATCTGTACAATTTTCTCAAATAGGAAAATAGTGATCACAATAAATTACTAACAATACGTAAATACAAAGAAAATTTCAAATTATTATTTCTGAATGCATTTGTCTAAGGCAGTAATAATTAAATGACATTTCAGAAAAAACATACATCAAATTTTACTCTAACTTTAAGTGCGTGAGTTCCTGTTCTTCCTTATATTTTAAACTTTTCTAAAAGGTTTGAAACTTGAAATTCGCCAACAAACCATTTCTTCCATTTTTGTGTGTTCCAAGCAAATATAGTTATGATAATTCTCAAAAATATACATTATTGTAATAAGCTTTGCAATAGCACTTTCAAACTTTCCCCGAGATGAGTACAGAAAATGATCTCCAGTTCCATACCAGAGAGTAGCGTTCCCAAAACTGATGCAACGTTTTCCCGTACTGCCATACTGATGCGTTGCACTAGAAACGATGTTGCTCTAGCGTCTCCTAACGATAAATAAATGCGGTGTCCGACTTCTTTTATAAAATTAAGACCTTCGGGACCCCAGGAGCCACCCTATTCGATAGCTATAACGAGAAAATGATATTTGTCGAGAAAATTACTATACTTCTTGCGTTTCTCTGTTTCACGGCGAGCCGCGACATTGCCAGCTTGTGCTGAAGAAGAATGTAGATTTGATGGGGCGAAGGTATCGGAACAAGGAAAATCCCATAGAACTGATTTTCCTTTCTTCCACTGTATTAGGGTCACACTATCTGACCTCTTACCGTCTGCACGACTGCATCCCAACGGTTCGCGTATAGAAAGTACGCCTACTGAAATTAGTGCCTTCATGATAATGTCGTTGACGCTGGAGTGGAAGGAATGTTGATTGAGTTGATTTTGAGTTTAACGTCCCGTTCAGCAGTGAGGCTATATGAGACGTGGACCTACTGATTAACGGGCAATCCCAAACCACATGAGCTCCCGCCAGGAATCGAACCCGGGCCTGCCACGCCCAAGGCGGGCGAGAATGTCTGTCCGCACTATTAGCACAGGAGAATCCGTGAAGGCTCTTCTTGTTTACGACACTTCTACAGGCAGGACATCTGTGTTGCTAGCTAACATCTGCTCCCAAACGGAATGCACTGGCAATTAGAAAACTGTCATTGGGAAGATGTAATCCTAAAGAAGGTGACGGGATAGCATGGAGACATGCGCCTGCTTCAGGAGATGATGTAGCTCGGAGTCTTGCCTTGTCTTCTGGGTTATCGGATGACTGAAGTAGAGAAGAAAAGTGATGATTTATAAGGGTATTGTACCAAGAGGATTGTAATACTTTCTTATCAAGATCAGGGTATCTGATCCCACGGTAAATGATAATTTAAAAATTCTGCCGTTGACCTCCGAATCCATTACAAGGCTAAGATCTTGTTGGAGAATGTTCTCGATCAATAGCTTAGCGCCATAGAATAAAGATAGAAAGGATGAAATAGCCAGATCCATGGTGCGGCCAAGGCCGAGACCTCCGTGGTTAACAGGGAAGGACGCCATCAACCAAGAGATATTGTTGAGCGATCAATTCAGGATTGATTCTAGACCGGTTTTTAAGGTGCCATAGCATTCCAGAAAATCATCATCTCTCCAAGATGGAGCACAGCGAAGAAAGTATAGCAGCCTTGGCATGGATAATGAAGCACGTTGTAGGTAAAAGTCAGTGTGTGGTGAAATCAAGGAAAGACGTATAAAGAAAAATTATAATTTAGAAATTTTGTCTTTTAATATTGTTCGTTTTACCTGATTAGATAATGCTGTTCCTAGTAAGCTGGCATTATCTCTCGAAATTCTTTGAATCCCAGGTGCGGCTTCGTCAAACAGATTGAAGAGGTTATTCGCCTGCTCATTGGAGACTGCGAGAAAGCTGACCTCACATTTGGAGAAATCCATTTGCATTCCAATCATCTTAGCCTGTCTACGGATCATTTCTAATATCTCTAGTACTGTATCCTTGTTTCCAGCTACAGTCTTGTCATCCAAATACCATATGTTCAGCTCCGTATTGATACTGTTAACGATGGATTGTAACATTAGTGCGAACAAACCGGGGCCAAGAGGGTCACCTTGTTGTACGCCACGCTGAGAGAGGATTATTTCGTATCCTAAGTTGAAGTTGCTCGGTTGCAATTAACAGTGATGGACGTATCGATAAATTGACGGAAATCTGGTTTTTTAAACTGTATGAGCATAGAATCACGATTCAACTTGTTAAATGTATTTCTAAAGTCTATCTTCAGAAACGCTTTCTCCTGATGGTGTGGAAAAGAGTAGTACATACGAGCAGTGTCGACTGCTCCTTCTGCTCCATGTGGGACGCAAACTCCATGTTGGTGTGTCTATAGAAAATGTGTTAGAGGTTCTCTAATTCTATGGCAAATGATTTTGGCTGACAACCTCCTCCACGCATTGCCTACTGCGATCGGACGGATGCCGCCACTTTTCTTTCTCAAAAGTATTAATGATGCACCTAAGAAAATAGGTCTAATTTGCGTGGACACATCACCCGAAATAATCAGGTGGAAAAGATCACAGATGCCGGTAGTCAGGTGGTCTTTAGCTTTGCAGTCTTGGGATAGTAAGATTTCCTTTAATATGGAAGGACCGAGACTGTCCACACCTCCTGATGACCTGGAGGGAAAGGATTTAAATGCCTTCGTAAACTCGTCAGCTGATACTCTAGGCGGTACAATACTGGGTTCAGTGAGATCGGGAGGTTCAAATTGGTGGCTGTGAGCCGGATGTTTCTCTTCTAATGCTTCTAATACAGTTCCATTCGGCGAAGCTATTGTATCTTCTGAGATGAGAAGCCGTACTGCGCTGCGGGTAACACCGTCTACTAATTTGTTCTCGACACTCTTGATGTTAAAAGTGGAATTTGCTGATCGTTCAGCTCTGAATGATTCTTACTGTGTTTAGAATTTGCTTCGCAGCGAGAATCAGATGAACATTGTAATCTTTGTTTAACCCATAATGTTAAATTATTCATTTTTGTCGCCTTTTTATGGAACGTGCAGTGTTACGTAACGGAAAAAGAAGAGAGCCATCCAAGATTCTAAGTCGTTTGTATGTACCAGATGTTGCTATACCTCCCACAGAGAGTCTGCCACTCTAGCTAACGATATCAGAATTTTTGGACCTGCAGTATTTATTCATGTCATCACTAATACAGGCACGTAGCCAGGATTTTGTAATAGGGGGGGTCCGTGACGAAATACTGTGGTTATCACGCCATGGGCTCGATCATACTAAACTATTTTACTGGCAACATATGTTGGTCCGTTTACTCAGTATTTTATAATAGGAGGGGGGGTGACATGAAGTACTGTGGTTACACACCACGGGCACGATACATCTAAACTATTTTACTGGCAACATACCCATATTGGTTTGTTAGGACACTAAAATAAGGATATGTCAGTAAGTATTTTAATAACAAACTATAAAGAAATCTCGAGTAAAAGAATATGTAAAACGTTTTGAAAAAGATATCTTCCGAGGTCATTCGAACTCAGTTCTTGTCTTCTTTCTTTTTCTTTTCCTCATCTTCATTTAATGCCGTCAAGGATGGCAACAAGATCTCTTTCGGCAGTAAACACATCCTATAAAATGGATTATTGTTGCCGAGAAATTGAAAATTTCTTCAATAAGTGTAACTGGAATCTATGTTGCCATGCTCATATTATTGGTGATTGGGAACATTTCTTAAGTTCTATCTGAGAGTCTGTCTGTTCGAACCAGTTTATCGATCGACATTTGTAGTCCATAGGATTAGCATGGAACTAGATGGAATTCGGTATGCTCCATTACAATAATGTACATTTATAACTTGAATCCCCCGTTTCCACCACAACGTAGCTCCTCATAAGAAAGAGTAACCAAACGCTTACTGTGGTTTTTTATTTTAAATGCTGGTTCTTCTTTCTTTTTTCTTTTTGTTTCATCCTTCTCTATTATTTTTTCATTTCTGGTCTGAAGGGGGGGTCCGGATCCCTCGGACCCACCCCTTGGCTACGTGCCTGACTAATAACAGGTAAAATATTACTGATATCGTTAGAAGAATATCGATCATCTTCCATAGTTTTTATAAAATTTTAAATTTAAATTTAAATTTAAATTACACCAAACTACATTGTTGGAAATGTAATATTGTTTGAAAAATTACAACCATCAATTAAAAATAGCAAATTTTCAGTCAATTGTCTGATCTACTGAAGCGATTCGAAAACGGGTTTCACCAAAAGTACAATCAAAACATTAACCGCACTTTACCTCGGACGAAAGATCACACAACTTCATTTAAGCAATATTAATTGAAGAAAATTGCCCAAAACACGAAGAAATGACTGCTTCTAATTACAACAATTACAACAATTAGGAGAAATAATAATTGTCAGTTTCTGTAAGCTAATAAAAGAATTGCAGTACAAGAATAAGAGTGTAGAAAGTTGAAATTTCTTTCTTTTTTTTACTAACTTAATGCAGATTTTAAAGGTTGTATTGCAAACTTTCAGTCATTAATACGTAGATTTGCTTCTAAAGATTAGAACCCAAAAATTGAATCTAGTTCAGTACGTCCTTTGGATTTGTGCTTACAGAGGAACTTATTTTCCTTCCATTCTGAGAGAGAGAGTACCATGCGTAGTATTATAAGCACTATATAGACCATCTTCAGTGTAAATATATATTTCACATATAGAATAAAATAACATTACCAAATTATATATATAATAGGTAAAATTAGGAACCTAACATATTTGTTTATACGGAGTGATTCAAGCATGTAAGAGACATTATAAAAAAGAGCTACACCTTCCTAAGAGAACCCTCGGAAAGTCATAAATTTGTAGATTATTGATTAATGTATCGAAAATATTTACAACTGGAATCGCAGGAATTGTATCTATTAGAAATTATTTCTTCAAAGTAAAGAATCTGCAACGACCATTCATGTTAAATGTATTATGTATGGATACATTGAAATTGTATTTACATCGCAGCTACATAATATAGAGAAACACATTTGTTCATGAAAGCCAATTGCAAATTCTTCTCGTCTGGAGTCTTATATGAGGCTATAAGCTCGATTCTCGGTGAGAGAGCAAAAAAAAAAAAAAAAAAATATATTTCCCCCATCCGTTTCTTTGATAATCCATCTCTATACCTTAGTTTGAAAGACATATCACAGACACGTTAAGCTGAAAAAATTGTTTTATTTTTCTATTTCTTTTTTAAGTTTTTGGCTCTAATATATATTGTAAGGATCCCCACGTTGCCGTACCAGGCAATAACCACGTGTGAACTACATGTGTTGATAAACACAAACAAACAGACGACGTTCCCGAAGAGGAGTCGATCACCATCGCCAACAGTCGGAAGGACGAGAATCGACGATGGAAGCCGACAAGACAGAATAAAAAGGACCTGCACACCTCGACCAACATCAATCTTCACGGATTGATCACAACACCTAAAACCCCTCTCACGACGCTTGGTCACCGAGAGGTACCTATCCTTATACCCACGACGTTTGGTCACCGGGTTCCTATCCTCTTTCTCACGACGCACGGTCACCGAGAGAGAGATACCTAATCTACACCTCTCTCACGACGCTTGGTCACCGAGAGTACCTCACCTCAAAGCCCACGACGCTTGGTCACCGGGCTCCCATCTAATCTTACCTAATATTAGTGGAATTCCTTATTATTTGTGTACATAAATTTTTATAATAAAAGGTGAAGGGAAAAAAGTCCAAATCCCGAGTACATTTATTGCTCTACCCGAGAAATCTTTACAATATTCTTGAACAGAAAGCGATATGGGAATATATGAATCGACAAAATTATTTACTCAGTAGTTCCAACAATTGTTCAGTTTTTTGAGTATATAATAAAATAAATGATCACTGAAATATATCTGTATTATGCATGATTTTAGCACTACAAAACTTATTAGTTACGATTTGCTACTGAAACTTTGGGGCCAGAATTTTATCTAAAATTCTACATGGAGAAGTAATACATAATTTGTTGGAGATTCGAACCCGAGTAGTAGGTCCTCTTTAACATGAAACATCAATTTTTGTGTTGTTTTCTACTCCATTTTCACCATTGCAGTTACTCATTGACATTTGCTCAGTAAGATGCTCATTCTTTTTCATATAGCCCAGACGCTGAAAGGGAACGTTAAAAGCCAAACTGGCCAATTGAAAAATGAACCTTATATGCTATTTTCGTGATGTTTGTTTTTGAAATTTAGACACTCAGAATCTTTAGGAACTTGAAATGCACAATTTGATTATAAGTAGGGTCAAAGTATAGATATTAAAGGTATTGTCTCATCAGATTACTTGAAACTGTGACAGAAATTGGAAACATAGAAACAAGAATCGATGCCGATAGGATTTATAAACATTACCTTATTATAATTAATCAGGTGATGTTTTATTATTACCTCAAATAACTTTTTCAAAGTGTACTTTAAAATAGTGATCTATCTACAGTCGTGGCTCTATGCAAGGTCTTGCCTTCGCTAATTTTCGGTCATTGGTTGAAATTGAGAGCAGATTTTCAACACCGAGATTACATAAGATATACACCGGCAATTTGTGGACATAAGACATGAGTAGGAACGTTATTATTATTATTATTATTATTATTATTATTATTATTATTATTATTATTATTATTATTATTTTATCATCACATCATTATACTCCAAGACCAAGAGAGGCAATTATTATCATAAAGAAGGAAATGCGAAAAGAAACAAAAAAAAAAACATGAGTGAAAATAAAAGAAACACACACACAAACGGTTTTGTCAACCATATATTCATAATAGTAGTCAGAGGTGCATATTATCCTTTATATATATGATTATATAAAGAGTAGAGGTGCATTACTTGTACTACTAGAAGTATTAGTGTCAATTTTGTTAGAATAGGGCTCCTTCTGTACCGAAAGTGTGTGGTAAGGAAGGACTTCTAGAAATATCGATTCTAAATAGGTAAGGAAAGTTTAACAATTTTTCTCCTGAATGTTGTATCTCACATCACTGCCATTAGAAAGATGGATCTTGGGAAATGAACTATTCATTAAAAATATGGGAGCATATGTTTCAGCGTTTAAAAAAAAATTCACTTAAACGGAGGAACATATAAATTACAATTTCGTTTTGTTTAACGAGAAGTGCCGAATCTGAGAATTCATGCACGAGAGTTATTTGGGGTACTTGTAGATGTTCAAAAGAGTTAAGATCTGTTAAGGTGGCAAAAATATCAAGAAGAGTTAGTAACTTATTCATCTAGATTTGTTTTAAACAAATGAATATTCCACACTGTTAGATCTAAGGTTAAAGGAGGCGGGTGGTTCAACATATATGAAATGGGTTGAGTGAATAAGAATGTGCTATGAAATAAGAGAATTGAGAGAAAACTCATGGACACTCCGAGCATGATGGTGACCACCATGACACGTTCCTTGGTACTGTGGGTCACGTAATGTGTAGAATTAGGAACGATGACGCATGGTGTTGCCAGGAAATCACAATCGTGAGAATACTGAACGGATTTGAGATGATAAAAATCAGCACTTGCAAAGTTTCATAGAATAGTGTTTGCGAATAGTAATAAAATCTACACTGAGAAGAAGAGTATAGCCTGTTTCCGTTTAGCTTACACGTAAACAACGTTTATGAATATATGGGATTACTATATGAACAGCGAAAACAAATTGTTTACATGTGCACTTACTTTGGTCACAACAGATGAATAATATCACGCGCCACCTTGTCATAAAGGTATGATAGGTTCGATTCCTGAGAGTTACAAGAGTTTCAGTGCCAATGGTAGGTCATGACTTTATTTGTAGTGGTGCTATTAATGAGAAAGGTCATAAGGGTATAACATGACTAGTGCAGTAAGTAATAGTTTATCCAAAGGTTGCAAAACGTAAGCCTTGCTGGTATGCGTTAATGATAAAATCCACCTGGAGGACAGACGGAATCCCAACTGTGCTTGATTGTATAAAAATAAAAAAAAAAGGAAATTACGATAGCCATAAAATGAGGACATCACTACATATGCAAAAATAGTTTTATACGCATCTCTGGAAAAGCTTTCGTCCGACGTCAACATAAGCACTACAATGAAGATGGAGCGAGTCTCTAACACGTGTAATCAAATGTGGTGTCTCTGTGATGCTAGCGCTAGAGTTAGCAATTGTTGGAAGTAGCTTTCCTTCAGGCACCACCGATGCTTCGTACACCAGAACTTTCATAGACCTTAACAGAAAAATATATAACGAGTTTAAGTTCGGTGAACGGTTAGCCCATCTCACGGGACAACCTCCCTCTATCCATTGTCTTTGATATTCATGATTCTGGTATTCCTTACATCATGTAAGGAATGTGATGGATCTCTGTCATGTTTAAACAAAATGTGCTGATGAAGATTTAACGGAATCTTCTGAAAGAATTATGCTGAAACGTTTGCCAAGAAATAACGATACAACTGTCCATTTAGTCTAGGTCTTAAAGGATTATCGCCCTATGAGGAAATGCCAAGAAATAACTATAAAATTGTCCATTTAATCTAGCTGGTAAAGAAGCTATGAGCCAAAGAGGTATAATTTCCCAAACTACTCTCCAAATATTCATTGTGAACGGGTCTAGGTCAACGATATGGATTACGGCGTGTGGATTTTCCTCGTACCATATATAACTATTCCGGCTACTCAACATACATTTTGTACGGCACATTCTATCACTAAAGCGTACCAACGTTGAAAATACTGGATGATGAAAATACTTGATTCGGTGGATCCGCTCAGAGAAGTTCACACATGGACTGTAATCATTATCTGACAGAGGCTGTACCTTTAGCAAATGATATGCACTTAACTGATGTTCTCGTAATATTTGCTCCCCTCCCTGGCGCAAGAGCTCTTGTGCTTTCCAACGGTTCTTGCGCTACAGATTTTAGTGTAATCTTTTCTAAATCAGCAATCCTAATAGTTAGCGGAACGCTGGAGTCGTACATATCTGGGAGCACACACTCAGTTCGAAGTGGCCGCGCAATGAAATTCTCAAACATGGAATTATGAAATGATGAGATACTTGTCTCCCGGGGTATCTTTCTTGATATAATCTTGTTGCCGGTAGCCCACATCCAAATTTTCTCCATACAGTTAAACTATATCTCCTATTGTCTCAATTTCATAGTTGACCATTTTGACGTACAATTCAACACGTGATTGAGTAATATGCTGAGTGAACACAACTGATAGGTATGGATGCAAGTGGAAAGTAACAGAAAGCTACATGCTGCTGGTATCTCACTTGTATTGGACTCACAATTACAATGTCATGCAAGGTATATTAATCTTGGACCTCAGAGCATGATTATTTTGTTTGAGCAGGGGACAACTGCACCTCTTGACTTTCAGAAATGCATATACTATATTCACTTGCTTACTAATATACCAATCAGAAACGTGAAACACTTACGTCACTGGAGGCCTTGATCCCTAAGCAAAATATAAAACGACACTGCTGCACGATAGTCAGAGCAGAAAGGTCGTGACAGCCAGCACCATTACTCTTTTTTGCCTTGAATACTCGATGCGACTATGTCTATGTTTATATGCATTGCAACATTGTATGTTTATATGCATTACATGTTACAGCAACATTGAATTGCATTTATAGAATTTTGACACTGCCACCTGTCGTCAGTCATTACTTTGTGCCATATGACAGCTGCATTCAACATGAGCAAGGCTAGGGAAGATTCCAAGTGTCGATTTTTGTATGATCGTTACTGCTTTCATTGTCTTACGGTTTTGAAACCTTTCTCCATATTAATACCACTACAAGTAAGGTCAAGGCCTACTGTTGGCTATGGAACCATTGTAATCTCTAGGAATGGAACTCTGAAATCCTGAATTACGTGATATTAGTCACTCGTTACGCCAATGTAAGTGCGCACGTAAACAACGACTATTCAATTTGCTTTTAATTTCCTTTAACTGTTCATGTGACTTTCGGATATGGTCATGTGTCAATAAAACAAGGAAGTGGTAAAGGAAGTGGAATTTTACTATCATTCCCGGTGTAGATTGTACTAATGCTCTCAGATATGGAGACGCGGTGGTTCAGTGGTGGAACATTCAATTTCAGTGCATGGGATCCTTGGTTGGACCTCAGCTCGGGCCAGGTTAACATTGTCTTTGAGAAACAGTTTGTGCGTAGGGATTTCTCGGTGTTTACCCGTTTGCTTCCCTTTTCTTCATTCCACCATTACAGTCATTTTGCAATACCACTGTCACCTTATGCTAGCAGGTATAACAGTGGTACATAAACACTTAAAGATTTCCTTTGCATAAATGTTCTAAGGCATAATTGTGTGCTGTTCCATGACAGTGTGTAAGTGTTGATTTTTATCATCTTTGATCCGTTCAATGATATTCTCACCATCGTGACTACCTAGCAATAATACAATGCATATTCTTTTAACATCTACCAAGTGATCCACATGGAAAAGGAAATTCTCATGTTAGTGACTTATATGCGAGGAGTGTACCTGGATTTACCCTCAGTTCTCCCATTGTCTAGCACATTCTCATTTAGTCAACTTCTTTCATATATCCTTAAACATTCGCCTCCTTTAACCTAATATCTGGAATGTGAATTGTTTAAAACAAATAGAGGAGGATAAGTTGTGAACTGTTCTCGAGTTGATTGCCTTCTTAACAAGATTTCTCGCTGCTTTTGTTACATAACCAGTATTAGGGCTTTTGTGTGTCATTACTTCCCATTTGTTACTAACGATCTGCTGTTGCTACGTGGGAGGGATAAAATGAATTCATGGTAACTCAGTGATAGTGTGCATTTACACGGTAAGGTGTCCAGCTTTAGGCTCACGGTCTTGTGAGTTTGTGATAGAAAATCTAGTATCAATTATTGTTCCCGTAGGTGGATACTTCCATTTTCTTGCAAATTATCATTGTACTAATTCCTCTAAAATCATTAAATAATAGGGATTTTATATTTCCTTTATCACACAGGTGATGATTATGGGTCATGAACCCCCAAACGTAATGATTTTATTTAATTTCATTTTGCGCTCTATATTCAGTGTCTCTTGTAGTTATGAAACATGTCATATTAAACTAAAACACTTTCGCAATCTTACCTTTATTCAAAATATGAATAGCTTGTCAACGACTTTTCGTTACTTACTCGGACGTCGTAAAGTCTGTCATGAATGCGACCAATTTTTCTTAACTTCATATTTGGGGATTCCAACATCCTGTGAGAGACGCCCTTGCGGTGCCACTGAACGATTCTATATGCAGATTATTAGTATAAAACAATAACATGAACTCAAAGTATAATATATAACCATCTTGGAGATACCCGTCCGCAAGGGTAAACTTTGCTCGATTTTGGACAGCCTAAGCCTTGAAATTATGCGCTTGTGACCATAGGTTCATAAGACCATTTTTCCTTATTTTGAAGTAAGGAATCGCCTCTTCCAGTTTGTCAATCTAGTTCATTAACGCCCTGAATATTCGACTGTTTTAGTGCGATTCTTATGAATCACAAAATAATAATTTTCTTCAGAATGTGGATATTGTCAGATATTTGTTTCTCCAGTTCTAACTTTCAATCTGCGGCCCTACATTTGAATCTTTGTGTTACCCATCTTGAAGTAACATGTCCTGGTATCAAATCTTAAGAGTTTTGTTACCAGATATAAGCGTTCTACCCGTAAAAACATGACTCCATATAGCTCTGTTATTAATAGGCTGCTGATATTTGGATACGTACTTCACACAGGAAATATAAATAAATTGTTTCTACAATTACTAAATGTAGGCACATAAAATAGTGAAAATGTACATTACATTCATCAAAAATACTAAAAAGAACTATATGTGTATCATTATTTACATAAAATTACTGAAAAACGAAGGAAATTGATAATTGAGAAACATTTATTTATTCCAGCAATTTGTGAGTAAATAAGTCAATGTTAGTTTTTCTCCTGATGGAAGGAGTATATTACATCAAAGCAGGAAAGAGTTCGAGGCGAGCGTTTAAACAAGTTGCATGTTTACCAAACTAAAATTGTAAAATGTAATACAATTTTGCGTGAAGGTTCATATTCACGGTGCAATAACCTAAATCTGATTCTAAAAACGTCTATTCACTTTACGCATCCATTAGTCTTAACTAGTCTCAGGTGTTAATTTAATAGGCTAGTCCCATGTGATTAATATACCTTCCGATTTAGGGCAATGACGACATTGCGTGCACAATCTGCAAACAATGGTTAGACTACGTGGTATTTTCTGTAGTTTTCACTAATAAAATGAACTCTTCTCAGCTTTATATATAATAAATATTATTTGTATAATCTAATAAATTTTTGTTATGTATCTCTTCAAACATGTTTCATAGGGAGACCCATTTTACAGTAAAGTCGAAATCGTTAGACGTTCCTTTAGGTTAGATATCTAGCATATTACTGCGTAACGGAAAAGTGAAAAACTTAAGAGTGTAGAAAAATAACTAACTTAAAGACGCACTAACAAGCAACATGTGGAACAAAGAAGGGTCTGGTCCGGCTGAAAGTTCGGCCAGAGAACGTAAAAAAAAGAAAGATTCCAAATTGAAACTACCCCCATCCAGAAAGGCCTCAGATATGCTGCGCATCATAACGAACCACGCTATAATATGATATAAGGTAAACGTCGCAGTATACCCGTTTATGTCGATATCGGAAAGGCCGAAGAGCACCGGAATGGTATCAAGATATCCTATATGATATAAAACTGACTAGGCAGTTTTACTGAAAGCCGCTATACTGGGATATCGTAAGGTATTGAAACGGGCAATGGGGTCGTGTGAAATATCAATGTCGAGTAGAATTGAAAACTGAAACCAATGCACCAATCTCTGATAACGTATCGAGTACGAATGAACATGATTAGGAATTCATGCGAGCAGAAACTTCCAAAGGAATCAAATAAAAACTACCAATGAAATCCCGAACACATGCATGACGCGATAAAACAACACATACTGCATAGAGAGAAGCAAATCCGTGAGACTCGGAATGCTCACCAAACACAACGTTTGTGGTGTGTCAAGATTTTACCTATTGTTGAAATTATCGCCAGTAGTGATAGAAAATAAAGAAATCGGTGACATAAAACACCATGCACATTTGATCATAGTAAGATTTAGGCACTAGTCTTGTACAACACACACGCTGTCTAGATTGAAACAAAAGTCAGTTGTGTTGTACTGTAAAGCAACATCCTCCGCCAATCAGCCTACTTTCCACAAGAACTGATGCGTCATGTGAAATCGTGGATAATATAATTGGTTGTGTACTAGTGAATGCAGATTAAGGACGGAGTCTCGCTGGTGCAGGTTCACGTTGGTATGGTTACCCAATGCCATGGCAATCCGTCGCACCATGTTCGCTTACACATACGGAAGAAATACAGATCGAGAGGTTTGCACTGCGAGGTAGTTTTTCTCCGTTATAATATGGAAGCAAATATAATCAGCGTCAAAACCACTACCATGGAGTGGCCTTGCAAATGTGTCTCTGTCCTTGTGAAGTGCATATGAATCAAGCAATAGAAGGCTGTGTGTGTTAGTAGCATCTACTGCTCCTTGTGGTATTACGCACTTGCGCTTCCTTGTCATTTTACCACTAAATTGTGTGCGGCTAACATATTGCCCTGAACCATAGCAGTTAAAGCTGTTTGTTCCTGAAGAATGACAAGGACCCATTTTGGGCTAATATGAGCCCACTTGTCTATTTTTTCGTAAAACCGGATTCATCAACATTTCATATATTTGCATTCTCAGACCTTCCGTGATATTTTTCGTCTTGTCACACCATCCAGCAATAAACAAATCAATATCCTCCTTGTCATTCATTCATACACGTACATACTTCATTCTGACATATTAAGTGATTTTACGACTTACGATATGAATGCCGCAAACCACACGTCACTAGCAGTGGACGTGCGGAGTCCACTCCTCAGAGCCTGTTGCTTTGCTCATAATTTCAGGTCACAGTCATGGATAATTGGGATATTACTTCGCGTTGCTGTAATTTGTTCCAGCACATGTTCTGTGATTTTGCGATACATTTCGCGTTTTGTTATCAACAAGCCTTTGTCGCGTTGTTCTTTCCATTTCAACAGTGTTCTTGCAGAGGGAGAGTTATGAAATATGTGTTTGATCGAGTGATATGTCAGATGGGCGAATGCTTGACGCCCTTTAACACCTTTTACATCAAGCCAGTGATGTAACTTGTTAATTTTGTCTTCTACCGTGTAGTATTGTCTATTACGTTTGTTTGCAATTGGCTCATAGTCACTGTCCGACGAGAAGGGTGTTGCCTGTAGTTCGGGCGAAGAATAATTCCATGGCAGCGTGCCGTCCCACTACCGACATCACTTTCTTTACTCATTTGAAAAGGACCGGGCTTGTACTCATCAGTGTCGAGAGTCTCATCGATATTCACCTCTCTTACATTGTAGTTGTTGAAAATCCCTAGCATGTTTCCAGCTCCTATTCGTTCGACAACTGTCAGTTTTGCTGATTAGGCGTATCCTTGTTTCGAAAGCACACATTGCATTACTAACATCACATTGAGAGGTTTCATCATTGTAGCTCTACACTTGTGTTTGTAGATGAACGATAGTGCGGATACATTCGCTACACAGAATATAGCGCGTTTTCACTCGCACATGTCACAAACACACTATTATTTCTCACTAGCTGAAACCTACACTCACGTTCACTTCATTTCGTCTATGACAGTGGAAGCAGTAGACACAATAGGAATTGTCTCATTTTCTGATAAACTAGTCCTCTCATGGGAGATACCACAACTTATGGAAGTGCTAGAGCTGCCTTTCACTAATATTGACTCTGTTCGGGACCTTTGAAAAACAGTGTGTCAAACCGTGCAAAGGAGAAAAAAGCGTTCGTAAAGAATTATAAGCGAGAACATTGCTGGGCTTTGCTATCCGTATACAATTCGTTTCAGATACTGTTGTTTAAACAAACGATGAGCAACATGTCCCTTGTTCAAAGGAAACAGCAAGAAAATTGAACAAGAAACTACAAAACGTTGTTCAGGAGTGGGTTTCGATCCCAGGTAGGTCGTGCTTTTGATCACCAATCCAAGATGATATCTCTTATACTCCGGAGCGAGCTGCCGACTTGCTGCTTTACGAGAGATAGTCCTTTGTAGTTCATATTAGCTATAAGAGAGCGCTGGAATCGCGGAATGCAACTTGTGTTTGCAATGTCCCAAATCGGGTCCCAATATTCCCGGTCGATAATTTTTCAGTATAACAGAGTCTATGTCAAGATCAATCCATACCCCATAAGCGAATCTAAAATATTGTCACTTCTAGGCTAGATAACATAGAAGTTTTACACTAGGATTTTGCACGTCCGACGTTGAAAGAAAAAAACAATGCAGACCAGCCTGAGGGGAGTTAACTAGGAGCATATGAGCACCACGGAAAGTCATTAAGTACCTTGAACACTATTTTGATCCAAGCAAATTCCATACCCCTGTTTTATCTCTGTACTGTTTTTAAAAGTTTGCATTTACATTTTTTTCTTTCGTATGTCCTTAGACGGGCGCTGCTCTTTACGACGTACCTTCTCCGGGAAACCTGAAAAAAATACCATAGAAGACCTTTGGCGACGCAGATGTATTGAAACTTAATTTCAATATTAGCAATCGTAAAACTCGTTATATACTTATTTCATAAATAGTTTATAGTTAGATCTCTTGTTTCCTTGTATCTACATTTATCAAGTAGATTGGTGATTCGGTAAGGAAGGTTTCGAACAGTCGCTTCATTATGATCCTTCCATAGTAAATATTTTCTTTTTTACGTGTGACCTGACATGGTAATGCAGATTTCCCTAGGATATTACTATTAACATATTTATTTATTCGCTTGCAACACCATAGAAAGACGAGTTTTTGAAAGATTCCTTATATAAGAGACGAGTTAATGTTATTAGCAATCTATCAATCTTATGGTTTTATACAAGACGAAACAATTAGTAAAAGAAGCATTCTTTGAAGATTGACTAGGCAAAGGATCACAAGCAAAAGACGTGGAATATTTTCGAAACATTCCTGTAAGTAATACTTACGTTTCTGTATGAGGAATTACTTCCCACTAACATATTCACAGAACGCTATTAAGATCAGAAAAATAAATGCAGTGTTCGAATTGTGCTAGACAGAGCTAATCCTAAAATTTTTAAGAAATGCCGTTCCTGGCAGCACCCTTTTGAAACTAAAGGCCAAATTATCCTCAATTATATTGTCAAAGTAAATCGTTGAAAAAGAGTGATAAAAGTTGAATTAGTGGATGTTGCTGCAGCACTTAGATGTGAGGAAGTTGTCGAGTTCTACATTTTGTGCAGTCTACTCGATATTGGAGAAAAACGAAATTTCTAACCGTTGGCTGGCGAAGACCTATGTGTGAAATACAAACGAAAATAGAAACAGGAATCAAGGGAAAAAGAAACGGAATAGAAACTATCAAAATTGGATCATGTATAGAGGAAAACAGGCGACACCACAAAACCGCCAAGAAAGCCCACCAACAGAAGATCAAATACTAAACTCCGCAATATGCCAAAATGTGGGCACGGTTCTTCTACATGCTTCAAATGTCCAAAAAAAGAAAACGAGTAGGGCTACCCCTTGTAAAGGGGACCATGATTCAAAACCCGTTGTAAATAACACTAGTCGACAAAAAATACTTTTTCTCTGTCGGAAAAAATACCTGATTCTAATAGACCTTTCCACGTAAAATTCGAATCTCCAATCAATTTTTCTCCATCACCCTCATTTTAGCCGTGATAGAAGGATTTTCAGAAAATTTCCCCTCAAATTTCCCTTTGTTTACCATTTTTATACCCGTAGCTCGGGTACCCTTAGGTATATAAACACACAAATTATATTATATGTTAGACTGATTTATACTTAGTAAGCCCTCTAAATTCCATAAGAATTGCGTTATTCTTTCTAGAGAAATAAACATATTTATATAAAAATATGCTATGTGTACTGTTCATTTTATCATATTCATTAGTGCAGATAAAATCATATATAACTTCAACGAAAATTACAATATAAACACGGTTTATACCTCATTGTATTTCAAATAAAACATATATTCAATGATGTATACACCGTGTCACCGTTTTATGTCTACTTAATAAATAATACAGAATAAGTGAGTGGTATCTTCTTAATAAATGAACACTTACTTAATAAAATGTTTTACTTGTCGACTTTCTTCTGTGTTTGGCTTCTGGAACATCTCTTTTGAGTGTCCAACAGTAATCAGGTAGCATTTATGGACTTCACTGTCCCTGGTATCTCTTCTCCATGAACTAAATACCCTGATGAAAACGTTCCCCATGCTCATCACTAACAACACCAAGGTTTTCAGGAAAGAAATACAGGTGGGAGTCTAGAAAATGAACTTTAACGGACATGTTGCAAACTATTTCTTTGAATGATTGCAGGAAATCGATCACAATTTCACGGTAATCTGATTTCCTAAAAAAAATTCTGTTAAACATTTAAATGAACACAAAGGTGCTTCCTCAACCGGAGTTAAGAGAGCGTCAATTTTTTGGTCACGAATTAAAGATCTTATTTGGGGGTCTACAAAAATCCTTTCCTTGATTTCAGCGTCACTAACCCGTGGAAATGTTTCCTTGAGGTAACAAAATCCTGCATTACTTTTCTCCATTGCCTTAACAAAGTTTTTAAAGAGCCCTAACTTTATGTGCAGAAAAGGTGGAATTATCTTATCAGGGCTCACCAGTGAAGAATAATCAACATTCTCCTGTCCAGGAGTTAATACACGCTTTGGCCATTCCTTCTTGTTGTAATGTTCCGCTTTGTTCCTGCTGTCCCATTTGCAGAGGAAAAAAACAATATTTCGTATAACCAAGCTACAAACCTATTAACAAAGAAATAACTTTTAAATTACCGCAAAAGGTCCACTTGCATTTCTCATACTGAATTCTTTCTAACACTATTTTGATGTTTTCATAGGTTTTCTTCATATTAGTTCCATAAGCGAAAGGCATTGGAGGAAATTTGTTGCCATTGCGCAAAAGGGCAGCCTTCAAACTAATTTTGGAAGAATCAATAAACAATCATCCACTCTGTACTTATATGAGCATGTCCGTGTGTATCCATCACAGCACAGACATTATTACAATACAATAAATCATTTTCTTGAAAATAGTAGTTTGGAAACTCTGTGTAACGGTTTCAAAGATTACACACTTTAGTGTCACGATGGAGCAGATTTCAGCCTTTAAGTCTAGAAGCAAAAGTTCTGTCTGTATCTTGGATAGTTTTAAATCCCGTACGAGGTCATTTAGTTCACCCTGAGTTATCAGATGTGGATCCAATGCCGATGTGCTTCCTACATAAGTAGGATCATCTTCTTCATTTGGAACTTCAGTAATTGCCTCAAGTACGTAAACCTCATTTACCGTGAGATGAGCCGGAGGTACTTGTACAGGTAATTGCTGATGGTAAATTAGGGTACTGTACTGTGTGCTTAGATTTACTGGTTATTCCTTTTATCAGTGTCCCACAAAAGTAGCAGTCTGAAGAATGATCTTCGGTTCCCTCCAGATCATCGGTATGGCGAAGTTCATGTTTCGTTTATCATTTGCCCACCCAGTCAGACGTTTCACGCAAGTACAACAAATGTAGTGAGGAGCCCAATTCTTATCTTGGTCTTCTACACAGCAACCAAGATATAACTGATAACACTTCCTCACAAGTGGGGTAAAACGTCGACGTTGCGATTTAAATGTCAGCTCCCCGCATACATAACACAAATGGGCCGGGGGATTTACACACTTCCTCGGCATCTTGTATCCTTTAAGGTATCACACACACACACATACACACACACACACACACAAACACACACACACACGAATCTACAGTCCATCAATCGTGAAGCAGACAAACGTAATCTAACTTAGTGCATCACTACACAGCACAATCTATTCGAACTCCACAATGCACAAACATTTCAACTCACATGCGTCCACATCTGAAGCACGTCTAGCTTGGACCGCCACTCAACGCTACTAACAGTCATCAGGCTAATCAATTTTTTATGCATTGTTGCCAGATCAAAAACTTAAAAGGTGACTTATTTTAAACAGACAGCATGCATGTATTTGTGTTTGTATTTGAGTATTCATCTATTTGCAAATAATAATACGTCAACGTTAGGTTTTGTGTTTGGTAAAAGTCTTGCATAGTATATTCTTTATTACCTAAAAATAGACACAATTGTTTATATTTCTAAAAAGAATAATGCGGTTCAAATGAAATTAACATTATTTATAAACTAGACATAAAACTATGTTTTAGTGCAGTTCTTGTTTCTGTATTACTATATACAAATAGCAACTTGAGACAAAAAATCTTATAAATTGTTTTTTCGAAGGAATTTCCCACAAAATCCCTCTAGAAATTCTCTCATACAAAAATGGCGACACGGTGTACAGTTCATTGAAAATGTTTTATTGGAAGTCAAATGAGGTATAAACCGTGCTTATATTGTAATTTTCGTGGAAGTTACATATGGTTTTATCTGCACTAATGAATATGGTAAAATGAACAGTACACATAGCATATTTTTATATAAATGTGTTTATTTCTCTAGAACAAATAATGCGATTATCACGAAACTTAGAGGACTTAATAAGTATAAACCAGTCTAACATAGAATATAATTTGCGTGTTTATATACCTAAGGGTACCCGAGCTACAGGTACAAGAAAAAAGGAAATTTGAGAGGAAATTTCCCAAAAATCCGTCTGTCGCGGGTAAACTGAGGGTGATGGAGAAAAATTGATTGCAGATTCGAATTGTACGTGAAAAGTACTATTAGAATCAGGTATTTTCATTTTTGTGCCAAAATCATCTTCAGTAGTGTAATCAGTAAATTAGGCTGATAAATAGTTCAAAACATCGGGCCCCTTTCAAAAAATTCCTTGTGTTCAATTAATATCACATAAAATACTTGTTAAAGGAATACCAAATAAAATTATGAACTTGAAGTAAATAGCATTCATAGCATTCAAGTTGGGCAAACGGCATTCTCACATTACTTTTACATAAGAAATATCATATATTCAAGTCATTTTTTCTTTAGACTTGCTTAAACCCTTATACGTTACAAACGAAATGAATCAAATGAAATGTTTAAGTTTTACGTAACATGAATATGCCGGGTAGGCTAAAGGAGACGGTCATGATGAGAAATAAATGAAATAGTGGAATTAAAAAAATGCCAGGAAACGGGAGAGCCACGACGTAACCCAAGCACATGGCGTTTGTTCACAACAAAGTACACTTGGCACGAGCTGGGATGGAACTAGAAACCCCATGCACCAGAGGTAAACGCTCTACCACTGAGCCACTGCGCCCAATGTTACTATCGATTTAAGAAAATATCTCCCTGTATAAATCATAAGAAGCCAACATTATCGGAAGAGAAACAGGAAAACAATGACAAACGCACTACATTACTTTCACTTGTCCACACATTTATTCCGTTGATAGCAAAACGAAGATTGATGATTTGTCTTCTTTGTTCGTATCGTTCACTACATCGTTGGCAAATACAAACAACAAAATATTGAGTACATAGTAGACAAAAACAACATAATTTTTAATTTTCAATCTAAATAGTTATTCTGTAACTTTAAGAAAGAATGCGCCAGTGGTGGATCTTGAGGCATATCTGGACTATTCTTTTGCAATGATGGTAGCGACTTGATCCCTTGTACTATGTTCAAACCTGTGGACAGACGATAATTTGAATTATTCTTTGAGTGACATTGTCAGTGACTGACTACACTTCCATTGTGCTTTACCTTGTTCTCCACACGTTCATAGAATGAACCTAGAAGAATCATACAGTAAAATTCAAGATATAAACTATATGTACATTCAAAGAAGAACTTTGAATATGTTTAGTTTGTTAAATATAATAAATATTTCTTTTATACTACTTTCTAAAATCAATTTTTCGTTTGCCTTGATGAAAAAAGTTTTATAGGTCAATAAAAAGTTCCAGTTGTATGAAACTAAAATAAATTATACAAGCGTTCTACGATTTGACTAGGCTTTTTTTATTTTGGGAACCTCTCAAAGAGGCTGGTTTACCAAGACTGTTCTACTGCAAGGGAGGTCATGATGGAGAGGATCCAAATGTCAGCCTGAATTAAGTGCAAATGAAGTATTAAATGCAGTCAACAGTGTCCGGGTTCGCGTTCGGATATGTATCGCATATGCTGGACAATCCTTTGAACATTTATTGTCAGTTTTTATAGTCAAGTACGTTATTTTGATGAGAATGTTCAGAACTTGAAGTTCTCTCAATTTATTTTATTTATTATCTGCAGTTTGTTTATTTGTAATGTTCTTAAAAAAATAATTTGCGAATTAGTTACGAAAGTTATTTCTATTAACATGTTTACATACGTAGTCCGTTAGGAAGCCCAGTAGAGCGACAGGGATTTCTTAAGTTTGAAACCTTAGTGCTTTTTGGATGTTTCATTGCAGGGACGTTACATCCAAATTTATCTCATACGTAGTTTTAAATAAAATCAAAGAGTGCTTTCTCTGTTTTTATTCTTTAAATTAGTTCCGACCGCGGAATTTAAACAATGTACTCTCCTGTAATACTGTTTTCGTAGATACGTGCACGACATATGTAGTAATGCTTGATATTGAATGTTGTAAAGAGTTTTAAACAGCAGTACTATTTGATAAAACATGTGTTATCTGGTGTTCTTTTAGAGTCGTTGCAAACTAAAATTGTTCTCTAGTTGCAATTCAACAACAAATAAGACAGATGGAAAACGGTAGAATTTAACGAAAAGTGCTTCGAGTAAAAGTTTCTTTTTCAATAATATTTTAAAAAGAAATCTAAATTGACACAACTTTCCAATTGAAATTTTAAAATCGTCCCTCATAGAGGCATCCACACGGCATTGGATATGGAAGTATCATCATTTGATTCATCACATATATTTGGTCATTCAATCTTGTGTTTAAAAATTTTTACGTGAAGTACGAGCAGAGGAAAATGCCTGTGACGAGTGGACTGATAGTACCAATTGAACAACAAATAACGCAAAGGTGTCTAACCGTTAGTAGTATAAACGTGAGGCTTCTGCGCCACTGACCCTCTACCCACTTTCTCGGTCCCGCCTGAAGCAGACAACGAGTTTCCCAGTGCCGCCTGACACACTATGCCGGGGGACACATGGGGGATACGAGAAATCGAGCATCGTGAACCGTCAACCCACGGCCTTTTACGACCTCCATTTTAGGGGTGAATTTGTTCCCTTTTATGACCTCCATTTTAAGGGGTGAACTCGTTCCCTTTTATGAGCATATTTTTCAACCCCTACGAACACATAGCAGAGGTGTATTCGTTTTCAACCCCTTAGCATAAGACTATGTAAGATAGCAGTTACGAACACATAGCAGAGCAGATAATAAACACAACATCCTCCATTTTAGGGGTGTATTCATTCTCTTTTATGACCACTTTTTAAGGGTGAACTCGTTCCCTTTTCCAACCCCTATTTTAACATAGCAGAAATTACACTGAGACAATGAACACACAGCAGAACAGATAATACATAGCACAGCTAATAAAAAAGCATGGCTTATTTTCCAACCCCTATTTTAACATGGCAGAAATTACACTGAGACTATGAACACATAGCAAAGCAGATAATAAACACAACAACCTCCATTTTAGGGGTGTATTCATTCCCTTTTATGATTACTTTTCCAACCTCTATTTTACCATAGCAGAAATTACATAAGATTTTTTTCAACCCCTATTTTAAGACAATGAATACCTATGTAACATAGCGATTCGATACGCTCTTTGAACCGATTTGGATGAAACTCTGTATATGGGGGTTTTCGACCATGCTGAGTACGAATATCATATTTATTTCTACCTGGGTCTGATAGTTTATGTGGGATACGCCCTTTGTATGACACTTAAAACCTAATAACTCGAAAACGGAGCCAAATATTGAGATGGTGTTTCCAAATTTAGTAATTGGTCTTCAACTACTACAAGTTCCAAAATAATGATCATCGAGGTCAAAGGTCAAAATACTTAAAACCTAATAACTCGAAAATGGAGCCAAATATTGAGATGCTGTTTCCACATATAGTAATCGGCCACCAACTACTACAAGTTCCAAAATAATGATAATCGAGGTCAAAGGTCAACATACTTAAAAGCTAATAACTCGAAAACGGAGCCACATGTTGAAGTACTGTTTCCATATTTAGTAATTGGTCATCAGCTACTACAAGTTCCAAAATAATAACCTTCCAGGTCAAAGGTCAAATATTTAAACGCAAATAACTCTTAAACAGAGCAACGTATTGAGGTGCTGTTTCCACATATAGGAATCGGCCACCAACTACTACAAGTTCCAAAATTTTGACCATCGAGGTCATAGGTTAAATATTTAAGCCTTAATAACTTTAAGCAAAACCTGTCTGACCTATTCAATTTTGTACCAAGCAGAGAAAAGTGAAGAATGAATAAATATGATTGGCTTACTTCGAGAAAGAAAGCAAAGATATTTCATTTTAACTATTTCAACAAACGAAAGGATAAATTTTATACCAACGAGAAATGCCATTTTATACCATTTTTTATTACTCCAATAAACGAAGGAATACCAGAAAAAATAAGTGAAGAATGAATAAAATTTAGGTGGATTTTTTTCTTTTGTACCAACTGAAAAAGAGAAGAAGAGCTACTTTAACTAGCTCATTATGTACTGTTTAAACAAACGAAAATTGGCCATTATGTAACTTTTGAACTACTGAAATGTTCTATTTTTGTATCAATCAGAAAAACCCGAAGAAGGATCATTTTAACAAGTTCATAATTTCGATGTTCTACATTTATACCAACGAGAAAAAAATGAACTAGTTGAATATACGAAATAATAAATTTAAGTGACCTATTCAATTTTGTACCCATGAGAAATGGCATTTTAACTGGCTCAAAATTTCACTACTCAAATAAACAATGGAGTATTTAGTTTTGTACCACCGAGAAAAAAAAGAAATTACACCATTTTGGAGTATTCAAATAAACAAAAATCAATTAAACGAAGTAATGCATTTGAGTGAGCTATTTAATTTGAAAAACCGAAGTTGAGTATTTTATACAATTTTGTATTATTTCAACAAACAAAGGAATAAGCAAAAAAAAAGGATCATTTTAATCTAGTCTAATAAACGAAGGCATAAATATGAGTGAGACCAGAGAAAAAAAACGAAGAAGACCCATTTTAACTAACTGAGAATTTCTGTACCTTTTTGTACTATTTAAACAAACGATGGAATAAATTTGAGTGGCCTGTTTTTTTGTACTAACCAGAAAAAGCGAAGAAGGTCCAATTTAGCTAACTCAGAATTTTATACCATTTTGTACTAACCAAATAAACGAAGGAATAAATTTTTGTGACCTATTCAGTTTTGAAAACAAGCAGGAAAAGAAAAGAATTAACATTCTGTACTAATCAAATAAACAAAAAGAAACCGAAGAAGGATCATTTTAACAAGCTCAGAATTTATATAAATTTTGTACTAATCAAATATACGAAAGAATAAATTTAAGTGACCTATTCAATTTTGTACCCATGAGAAATTGCATTTTAACTGGCTCAAAATTTCACTACTGAAATAAACAATGGAGTATTTAGTTTTAAACCACCGAGAAAAAAAATGAAATTGCACCATTTTGGAGTATTCAAATAAACAAAGGACTTATAATTTGTGTCAACTCTAAAAAGGGTCATTCTCTATTATTTCAACAAACAAAAGGAAAAAAGCAATAAAAAGGACCATTTTAAACTAGTCTAATAAACGAAGGCATAAATATGAGTGAGACCAGAGAAAAAAACACGAAGAAGACCCATTTTAACTAACTGAGAATTTCTGTACCTTTTTGTACTATTTAAACAAACGATGGAATAAATTTAAGTGGCCTGTTTTTTGTACTAACCAGAAAAAGCGAAGAAGGTACCTTTGTACTAGCCCAATGAACGAAAGAACAAATTTGGGTGTTCTACTTTTTTATACCAAACAAAGAAGAACCGTTTGTACTACTCAAATAAACGAAAGAAAAAAACGAAAAAAAGACCAATTTAACTAGCTCAGAATTTCTATAACGCAAAAATTAATTTGGATGGAGTAACAAGAAAGAAAGCAAAGATATGCCATATTAACTATTTAAATAAACGAAGGGATAAATTTAAGTGATCTATTCCATTTTGTACCAAGGAGAAATGCCATTTTTATCTAGCTTAGAATTCCTAGTGCATGTTGTATTATTTAAACAAAACGAAGGGCTAAATTTGAGAAAGCAAACATGGATCATTTTACTCAAATTTGGATGGAGTATTTAGCTTTGTATGAACCAGAAAAAAGTGAAAAAGAACCATTTTAACTAACTCAGATCTTTATACCATTTTGTACTACTTTTTGTACCAATCACAAGAAAATCAAAGAAGGGTCATTTTAACTAGCCAAGCAGAAAAAAAGGAAAGAATTAACACTTTGTACTAACCAGAAAAGGAGAAGAAGGATCAGCATTCTATACTTTTCGTGCCATTTATTGGGGTGTCCTATTTCCTTTTGTACCAACGAGAACCATTTTTAACTGGCTTAGAATTTTATACCTTTTTGTAAAATTTGTATCAAACCAAAAAAAGCAAGGAAATACCATTTTTTAAATAGCTCAGAATGTTACAGCTTTTTGTGTTTTTGGTCTACCCAATTTAAACAAACGAAGGAATAAATTTGTGTGACCTATACACTTTTGTAACAATCAGAAAAAGGAAAAGTATAAATTTGAGTGGCTTAAGCAAAGAAAGGCCAATTTATACCTTTTTGTGCTATTAAATTTGAGTGACCTGTGAAAGAAGGAATAAATTTTGTTTGCACTTAAAAAAGCGGAGAAGGTCTACTTTCTGTACAAACCAGAGAAAAAACAAATTTGTGTGACTTATTCACTTTTATAGCAAGCAGAAAAAAAGCCCCTTTTAGTTTTATACCAACTACGAAGGTCCATTATACCATTTTGTATTACTCTATTTCATTTTTGTACCAATCAAAAGAAAGGCTCAGAATTTTATACGTTTGTGGTGCTACATTTTGTATATTTTTGTGTCATCCAGAGAACAATTTAAATTGACTCTCCCTGACAATTCAGTTGCCAGAGTCCAATGTTAGTTATCTACAGTACTACAAATTGATCCAGTTAACAGTTCAAGTTCTTCTATTCTTACACAATCAAATGCATATGCTACAGTGGGCTCAATGTTCATTTACAGAATTAAATAATTGTTTATCTTTCTCTAAAAACATTTCTACTATTTTGTTGATATAATAATCACACTCTGTAATATATTCATATACCAGATTAAATTTTTTCTCCAAAGTATAAGTGTTCTTAATATTACAACTTTTACAATGCTTCTTTATTTAAAGTTTATAGATTTTTTCTCTCATTTCACGTTTAATTAAGATCGTCCACACCTTTTCCAATAATTCGTAATCATGCAGCAGCAAACAGTTGTGATCTTTTTCATTCTCATTATGTTTAGAACATGCTTCACATAATAATACTGAATTTGGTGTATACTCATTAAATAATTGTATAACACATGTATGACTAATACTTTCACTAGTACACTCGCACTCATTAGCTTCCAGTTCAAAACAGGTAATATTTGAAACATTGTCATCATCACTTTCCGGGAGTATTTCATCAATATATCTATTATAGCGTCTAAAATAATACACTTCTTCTATTTCTTGTGTTGGATATATGATTCTCACTTTATCACGTAATTCATCTGGCAAATCGGGGTCAGACGGCTGGATTAACAGTATAGGTTTCTCGTTTTCACGCTGAATTTCTTTTTCTCTAGGTGAAACATAAACAATCTCCATGCTAGTCATTTTTCTGCTCTTCAGCAAAAACAAATCAAGTGTGATACATCTATTTATATACCTACAATAAAAGCATTCTATGCATTCTCCGTGTTTAATAATATGTTTCAAGCAATATAAAACATCATGATGTATGTTCTATTATTTTCCAAATATACTCCATAAACTTATATTCCATTATAATAAAATACATAAATGCAAAAATATATATTTGTCTTTTTGTATTAGACGAAGGAGGAAAGTCTAAAAATAATTGAATCGTTGAACAATAGGCAGTACCTTAGGACCCTCACTATACTAGCAGTACAAATGTTAGGTAACGCATTCGTAACGTTGCTTAAAGATCTGCAGCAACATGGAACTTTGAAAACTTTTCTTACTTTGATATGATCTCTTCTTCTGCTGTGATCAAAAATGGCCATGCATGCTGTTACGCAAATTACTATAGAGTCTGTTCTACACAATTATGACTTAACTATGGTTTGTTAAATCTCACGTTCAAATATTTTATGAGCCTTAATTAATGACGGGAGAGTAAATTTAAATTGTTCTCTGGATGACACAAAAATATACAAAATGTAGCACCACAAACGTATAAAATTCTGAGCTTTTCTTTTGATTGGTACAAAAATGAAATAGAGTAATACAAAATGGTATAATGGACCTTCGTGGTTGGTATAAAACTAAAAGGGGCTTTTTTCTGCTTGCTATAAAAGTGAATAAGTCACACAAATTTGTTTTTTCTCTGGTTTGTACAGAAAGTAGACCTTCTCCGCTTTTTTAAGTGCAAACAAAATTTATTCATTCTTTCATAGGTCACTCAAATTTAATAGCACAAAAAGGTATAAATTGACCTTTCTTTGCTTAAGCCACTCAAATTTATACTTTTCCTTTTTCTGATTGTTACAAAAGTGTATAGGTCACACAAATTTATTCTTTCGTTTGTTTAAATTGGGTAGACCAAAAACACAAAAAGCTGTAACATGCTGAGCTATTTAAAAAATGGTATTTCCTTGCTTTTTTTGGTTTGATACAAATTTTACAAAAAGGTATAAAATTCTAAGCCAGTTAAAAATGGTTCTCGTTGGTACAAAAGGAAATAGGACACCCCAATAAATGGCACGAAAAGTATAGAATGCTGATCCTTCTTCTCCTTTTCTGGTTAGTACAAAGTGTTAATTCTTTCCTTTTTTTCTGCTTGGCTAGTTAAAATGACCCTTCTTTGATTTTCTTGTGATTGGTACAAAAAGTAGTACAAAATGGTATAAAGATCTGAGTTAGTTAAAATGGTTCTTTTTTACTTTTTTTCTGGTTCATACAAAGCTAAATACTCCATCCAAATTTGAGTAAAATGATCCATGTTTGCTTTCTCAAATTTAGCCCTTCGTTTTGTTTAAATAATACAACATGCACTAGGAATTCTAAGCTAGATAAAAATGGCATTTCTCCTTGGTACAAAATGGAATAGATCACTTAAATTTATCCCTTCGTTTATTTAAATAGTTAATATGGCATATCTTTGCTTTCTTTCTTGTTACTCCATCCAAATTAATTTTTGCGTTATAGAAATTCTGAGCTAGTTAAATTGGTCTTTTTTTCGTTTTTTTCTTTCGTTTATTTGAGTAGTACAAATGGTTCTTCTTTGTTTGGTATAAAAAAATAGAACACCCAAATTTGTTCTTTCGTTCATTGGGCTAGTACAAAGGTACCTTCTTCGCTTTTTCTGGTTAGTACAAAAAACAGGCCACTTAAATTTATTCCATCGTTTGTTTAAATAGTACAAAAAGGTACAGAAATTCTCAGTTAGTTAAAATGGGTCTTCTTCGTTTTTTTTCTCTGGTCTCACTCATATTTATGCCTTCGTTTATTAGACTAGTTTAAAATGGTCCTTTTTATTGCTTTTTCCTTTTGTTTGTTGAAATAATACAGAATGACCCTTTTTAGAGTTGACACAAATTATAAGTCCTTTGTTTATTTGAATACTCCAAAATGGTGCAATTTCATTTTTTTTCTCGGTGGTTTAAAACTAAATACTCCATTGTTTATTTCAGTAGTGAAATTTTGAGCCAGTTAAAATGCAATTTCTCATGGGTACAAAATTGAATAGGTCACTTAAATTTATTCTTTCGTATATTTGATTAGAACAAAATTTATATAAATTCTGAGCTTGTTAAAATGATACTTCTTCGGTTTCTTTTTGTTTATTTGATTAGTACAAAATGTTAATTCTTTTCTTTTCCTGCTCGTTTTCAAAACTGAATAGGTCACAAAAATTTATTCCTTCGTTTATTTGGTTAGTACAAAGTGGTATAAAATTCTGAGTTAGCTAAATTGGACCTTCTTCGCTTTTTCTGGTTAGTACAAAAAACAGGCCACTCAAATTTATTCCATCGTTTGTTTAAATAGTACAAAAAGGTACAGAAATTCTCAGTTAGTTAAAATGGGTCTTCTTCGTGTTTTTTCTCTGGTCTCACTCATATTTATGCCTTCGTTTATTAGACTAGATTAAAATGATCCTTTTTTTTGCTTATTCCTTTGTTTGTTGAAATAATACAAAATTGTATAAAATACTCAACTTCGGTTTTTCAAATTAAATAGCTCACTCAAATGCATTACTTCGTTTAATTGATTTTTGTTTATTTGAATACTCCAAAATGGTGTAATTTCTTTTTTTTCTCGGTGGTACAAAACTAAATACTCCATTGTTTATTTGAGTAGTGAAATTTTGAGCCAGTTAAAATGCCATTTCTCATGGGTACAAAATTGAATAGGTCACTTAAATTTATTATTTCGTATATTCAACTAGTTCATTTTTTTCTCGTTGGTATAAATGTAGAACATCGAAATTATGAACTTGTTAAAATGATCCTTCTTCGGGTTTTTCTGATTGATACAAAAATAGAACATTTCAGTAGTTCAAAAGTTACATAATGGCCAATTTTCGTTTGTTTAAACAGTACATAATGAGCTAGTTAAAGTAGCTCTTCTTCTCTTTTTCAGTTGGTACAAAAGAAAATAATCCACCTAAATTTTATTCATTCTTCACTTATTTTTTTCTGGTATTCCTTCGTTTATTGGAGTAATAAAAAAATGATATAAAATGGCATTTCTCGTTGGTATAAAATTTATCCTTTCGTTTGTTGAAATAGTTAAAATGAAATATCTTTGCTTTCTTTCTCGAAGTAAGCCAATCATATTTATTCATTCTTCACTTTTCTCTGCTTGGTACAAAATTGAATAGGTCACACAGGTTTTGCTTAAAGTTATTAAGGCTTAAATATTTAACCATTGATCTCGATAGTCAGTACTTTTGGAACATGTAATAGTTGATGACGTATTACTAGATTTGGAAACAGCACCTCAATACGTTGCTCTGTTTAAGAGTTATTTGCGTTTAAATATTTGACCTTTGACCTGGAAGGTTATTATTTTGGAACTTGTAGTAGTTGATGACCAATTACTAAATTTGGAAACACCATCTCAATATGTGTCTCAGTTGTCGAGTTATTAGGTTTTAAGTATGTTGACCTTTGACCTCGATGATCAGTACTTTTTAACATGTACTAGTTGATGACCTATTACTACATTTGGAAACAGTATCTCAATATTTGGCTCCATTTTCGAGTTATTAGGTTTTAAGTATGTTGACCTTTGACCTCGATGGTCATTATTTTGGAACTTGTGGTACCTGATGACCAATTACTAAATGTGGAAACACCACTTCGATATTTGGCTCCATTTTCGAGTTATTAGGTTTTAAGTATGTTGACCTTTGACCTCGATGATCAGTACTTTTTTAACATGTACTACTTGATGACCAATTACTAAATGTGGCAACAGCACCTCAATATGTGGCTCCGTTTTCGAGTTATTAGGTTTTAAGTATGTTGACCTTTGACCTCGATGGTCATTATTTTGGAACTTGTAGTAGTTGGTGGCCGATTCCTATATGTGGAAACAGCATCTCAATATTTGGCTCCATTTTCGAGTTATTAGGTTTTAAGTATGTTGACCTTTGACCTCGATGGCCACTATTTTGGAACTTGTACTAGTTGATGACCAGTTACTAGATTTGGAACAGCACTTCAATATGTGGCTCAGTTTTCGTGTTATTAAGTTTTAAGTATGTTGACCTTTGACCTCGATGGCCACTATTTTTGAAACTTGTACTAGTTGATGACCAATTACTAAATGTGGAAACAGCACCTCGATATTTTGTTTCGTTTTTGAGTTTGACCTTTGTTCACGATGGTCAGTAGTTTTGGGGACATGCTTGTGTCATTTCTGCTATGTTAAAATGTTCAAATAGGGGTTGAAAAAGTAATCATAAAAGGGAACGAGTACACCCCCTAAAAAGTGCTCATCAAAGGGAACGAATCTTATGTATTATCTGCTCTGCTATGTAATTTCAATTAGGGGTGGAAAAAATGGTCATCAAAGAGAATGAATGAATACACCCTCTAAAATGATTATCTGTAGACCGTGGGTGTTCGATTGTAATCTTTGCTCGTTATGTTAAAATAAGTGTTGGAATGAGTTATCTGCTATGTTACGTATTCTTATGTCATTTCTGCTATGTTAAAATAGGGGTTGAAAAATATGCTCATAAAAGGGAATGAATACACCCCTAAAATGGAGGTGGTTGTGTTTGTTATCTGCTCTGCTGTATGTTCATAGTCTCCATGTATTCTATGCTATGTTAAAATAGGGGTTGAAAAATAAGCCATGTTCTTTTATTAGCTGTGCTATGTATTATCTGTTCTGCTATGTTAAAATATGGGTTGGAACGAGTTCACCCCCTAAAAAGTGGTCGTAAAAGAGAACGAGTTCAATCTGCTCTGCTGTATGTTCGTTATGTTACGTAGTCTGATGTTCTGCTATGTGTTCGTAAGGGTTGGAAAATATGCTCATAAAAGGGAACGAGTTCACCCCTTCTATGTTTCATATTCTTATCTGTTATCTGTTCTGCTGTGTGTTACGTAGTGTTATGTGTTATCTTCTCTTCTATGTGTTCGTAATCTTATGTGTTATCTCCTATGTTAAAATAAGGGTTGAAAAAGTGCTCATAAAAGGGAACGAGTTCACCCCTTAAAATGGAGGTCGTAAAAGAGAACGAGTCTTATGTGTTATCTGCTCTGCTGTGTGTTACGTAGTGTTATGTGTTATCTTCTCTTCTATGTGTTCGTAATCTTATGTGTTATCTCCTATGTTAAAATAAGGGTTGAAAAAGTGCTCATAAAAGGGAACGAGTTCACCCCTAAAATGTGGTCATAAAAGGGAACAAATTCACCCCTAAAATGGAGGTCGTAAAAGGCCGTGGGTTGACGGTTCACGATGCTCGATTTCCCGTATCCCTCATATGTCCCCGGGCATAGTGTGTCAGGCGGCACTGGGAAACTCGTTGTCTGCTTCAGGCGGGACCGAGAAAGTGGGTAGAGGGTCAGTGGCGCAGAAGCCTCACGGTTATACTACTACCGTTGTTTCCTGTAAAAGTTTTTTTCTTTTTCAATAATACTTGTAAACAATCGAAATTAATTCAACGTTCCATTTGAAATATTACAACTAACCCCCGTGCAGGTATTACCCCTTTACCACTGGATATGAAATCTTCACCATTTGATTCATCACATACCATTTGGTCATTCAATCGTTTGTTTGAAGTGTTTTCGTGCAATACGAACAAAGAAAAAAGCCTGGGACTGATACCCCTCTCTCTCTCTCTCTCTCTATATATATATATATATATATATATATATATATATATATATATATATATATAATATTTATATCTGCTAATTATTATGGCACCAAACACTATTCGAAGCTTTCTTGCACCCACTGGAAAACGTGGAGTATATTAATATTTATTTGCATATATTGTTATTGTAGACTGTTCCCATAATGCCCACCGGCTTCGATTTTACAAAATTTGAGAAATAAATTTCATTTCTGATTTTGTGGTCAATTTGAAGGCATTTTGTTATACTACCATTAAGAAACCCATATACATCATATTCCGAATCAATCATTATGGAACAGTTTCATGTGTTAGGCGCAGCAGTGGAACCTATCTTTGAAAATTTCATTTACAACTGAGTAATACTGCATTCAGAATAAAGGTACAACAAGATTTTCTCTCTCTCTCTCTCTGTCTGTATGTGTGTGTTTCTAGTTTCCGGCGTAAGCGTGTGGATACTACCAGGTATACTTTCGTGTGTACATATGCCAATGTGTGTGTGTGTGGCGGGGATAATGTGTGTGTGTGGCGGATTAATTGGGATCGCGTAGTGGAACTTGTCGATATTAGTACGTACATACGAGCGGCCGTTACTTCACACGATAACTTTGGACGAATGCGAATCTTTTAATTCTGCTTTTTGCAATAAATAAGTAGAGTGATTCCTCTTGAG
Source organism: Thermobia domestica (assembly GCF_964235325.1). Taxonomy (NCBI): domain Eukaryota; kingdom Metazoa; phylum Arthropoda; class Insecta; order Zygentoma; family Lepismatidae; genus Thermobia; species Thermobia domestica. The sequence goes on along the minus strand of NC_137456.1, from coordinate 241,242,389 downwards.
GGAGTTCCTTAATGGACGTGATTCACCAACTGGAAGTGGTAGAAATGGGTCATTTCCGATTTTAACGTTGATAACTATAGAGCATACAAAATTTAGATCATTTCTGTGTTTGGATTTCATCATAATCTTTGAACATACGTCTCACATAACCACGATGCAGAAAGGGAATCCTAAACTTGAAGAATTAACTAACTCGAAAGCGATGAGAGTACAAAACTCAAGGTTTCGGCAGAAAACTAGCACAAAAATTTGAAATAGGATAGATATCAAGTATCCAGTTAGAGGGGGAGAGAAAGGATGGGAACACGGACATAAAACCATAAAAACTTATTCAAATGGCAGTCAGTGATGATTGTAGAGGTGGCTCTTAGGCTCAGAGTTTCGAAATTCTCTCTATGGCATTTCCCGAGCGTGCACAATCTGAGTTACTATAATTTTCACAGTACTATATTCAGCCATCGTTTATTCAATTCGCCGCCCTTCAAAATCTGAAATCAACATTGTCTCCTATCGTGCTCAATATAAATTACATGTATTTTTGCAGTACTGCTTTTCACGTCCATTTAGACAGCCCCCCAACATTAAAGACTCAATCGAAAATGGTCTCAATCGTTTGTACTTCTTTTGTACAGAAATGTGCAGGCGAAATTTTCGTTTGCACATAATTAAGGGAGGCGCCAGAACGAAAAAATTGGGGGCTGTCCAAATGGTAGCCCCCAACGTGTAAAATTCAATCACAAATCGTCGCTATCGTTTGCACATCGTTTGTACAGAAATGTGCAGGCAAAATTTTCGTTTGTACACATTTAGGGGCGCCGCCAGAACGAGAAAAGGGGGCTGTCTAAGTGGTAGGTCCCCACCATGTCCAATTCAACCACAAATTGTCGCAAATGTTTGTACGTCGTTTGAACAGAAAGGTACGAGCGAAATGTTCTTTTGTACACAATTAAAGTCGCCTTCAGAACGAAAAGAAAGTAGCAGAGGCTGTCTAAATGGAAGCTCCCCACCATGTCCAATTCAATCACTAATTTTCGCAACCATATGTACGTAGTTTGCACAGAAATGTGCATGCAAAAGTTTCGTTTGTACACAATTAGGGGCGCCGCCAGAACGAAAACAAAGTTGAGGCTGTCTAAGTGGTAGCCCCCGCAATGTCGAATTCAAGCACAAATTGTCGCAATCGTTTGTACATCGTTCGTAAAGAAAGGTACGAGAGAAAATTTCTTTTGTACACAATTAATGGAGCCGCCAGAACGAAAAGAAAGTGGGAGGAGCTGTCTAAATGGAAGCCTCCCACCATGTCCAATTCAATCACAGATTTTTGCAATAATTTGTATGTCGTTTGCGCAGAAATGTGCAGGCAAAATTTTCGTTTGTACACAATTAGAGGGGCCGCCAGAACGAAAAGAAAGTGGGAGGGGCTGTCTAAATGGAAACCCCTCACCATGTCCAATTCAATCTCAAATTGTCGCAATCGTTTGTACGTCGTTTGTACAGAAATGTGCAAGGAATAGTTTCGTTTGTACACAATTAGGGGCGCCGCCAGAAAGAAAACAATGTGGGGCTGTCTAAATGGTATCCCCCAACACGTCCATTTCAATCACAAATTGTCGCAATCGTTTGTACATCGTTTGTACACAAATGGGCAGGTGGAATTTTCTTTTGTGCACAATTAAGGGCGCCGCCAGAACGAAAACAATGTGGGGGGTGTCTAAGTGGTACCCTCCACTATCTCCATATCAATCACAAATAGGCGCAATCGTTCGTACATTGTTTGTACAGATATGTGCAGGGAAATTTTCGTTTGTACATAATTAGGAACGCCGCCAGGTCGAAAACAAAGTGTTTTTTTGTAAGTGGTAGCCCACCACCATGTTCAATTAATTCACAAATTCTCGCAATCGTTTGTACATCGTTTGTACTGAAATGTGCAGGCAAAAGTTTTGTTTGTACATAATTGGGGGTGCCGCCAAAAGAAAACAAAGTGGGAGGGGCTGTCTAAATGGAAGCCCCGCACCATGTCCAATTTAATCACAAATTTTCGCAACCGTTTGTACGTCGTTTGTACAGAAATTTGCAGGCAAAGTGTTTGTTTGTACACAATTAAGGGCGCCGCCAGATCGAAAGCAATGTGGGGGACTGTCTAAATTGTAGAAACATTAAAAAAATGTATCCCATACTGTGGAGTATTTTTCTAACAAGACTTTGTACACACACTTGTGTCGATTGGTATGTTCATACTATCGTGTGATTCACTACTTTGATCTTGTTCTAACGATGATGGAATGAAATGTTTTTTTGTTTTTATATTTATAATTATGCTTACAATCATTATTGCTGAGTTAGTTTATCACTCCTCGGCTCTTATTATTAAACCTGTTTATTATTTCTTACGTGAGCTGAATCCTGATTCGAAAAATGCATTTTTTCTATCTAACTTGCGCAGAAACCGGTATTTACATCTCGTACAGGAAATTGATAAGTGGAAGATATAACAAATTTTCAATGTAGACTGTTAAAGAGTAAATTATAACCCAGTATCTTGTTTTATTTTATCATCTTTATTAAACTTATTTTGCAGAAACTATAGAATGCATGGTGAAGTATTTTAGTGCATTCACCATTCTGATTTACGAGTAGGGTTGCTAACTGGCTGGTATTTCACCGGCCTGGCCGGGAATATTGCTGTGATTTTGATTATTACTTCTTATTAGCCCCCTTCCGACCGGTATTTTGGAATCTGCAATCCAGAATGTAACATTGAACATCGAAATTTTTCAACAGTGCCTTTACAAACACAAATTTCCGTTGTATTATACATTATCGATATTTTTTCTAATCTATGGCAGTTTTTTATTTATTTAACATAAGAAATTAGATAACACTTAGATTTTATTAGAAAAATAATTTTATACATTTATTGAGAGGAGAAAATGGCTTTTTAAAGCAATATTCTTCGTTTGAAGTGGAAGTTTATGGAGTAAATTTCATTTTCTGAAACAACAATTGCTACGTAAAGATTTATATCCAGTATTATTCATCTGTTTCGATAATTTTAAAGAAGTGACAATTGCCAGTAAATACAATAACGATAAATACAGTCTTCAGTTTCTCATTTGTACAGAGATTTTTGAGGATGTGCCGGTAATTTTGTTTTCCTGAGTTGGCAACCTATTTACGAGGTATTGTTTCAACTCTGCTACGTAGTGGCTCCGTATTGACACTCCGCATGCAAATAAGTATGTAAGGCTACCACACGTCCCGGTTTCCTAAAATTTGTCCCGGTGTGCAGAAATTTTCCTTCTTGTCCTGTTTTCTCTATTAATTAAATATCAAAAGTTCTGAAAAGATAATAAAATCGTCTTCTTTCTTTTGCTTTCGATTCCCACAATACTATAGGAACAATTTCATTCTAATCTTTAATATTACTCCAATCCCTGCTACCCCGGATATAACATGCAATCCCGGATAATCCTCCTAACTGGCACTATTATCACCAAAAGTAAGAATGTATACCCCGAGGTGGCAACAAATTCTTTTGACGTTGGAGACCAGTCCCGAAAACACATTTTTTTCTGCTTCAGAAAAACAATCAAATTGCTTTCTTTTAGACTGCATTTTAGGTTAACAAAAATAAATCTGTCCATTGAAATTTGGAAACAACTTCGTAAATCTGGATATTTTTCTTTATAGACATGTAGAGCATGTGAGGTGGTATGTGTAATAATATTGAAAATATAATTTTTGCCTAAATATAGTATGTTCACTGATTGCTTTTATATTGTATAACAGCTTCTAGCTTCTATAATAACTTTTAGCATTGTTGATTAAGTATGGAATATACTAATACATTATTTTAAGTTGTGTAATTAGTGCGATGCTGTAGTAAAATTCGAAAGATAAAATTATTACAAAATGTAATATTTACTATTAATTTGTAAGATGTCGCGTTTTCTCTGTTTTCAAAAAATATGGTATCCTTAAAGTATGCTAAACCATACAAAATAAATTGTACTGTAAATTGTACCCCTGTGATAGTGTTCTCAAACGGGTCGGGTTGTCGGGTCACCTCGGGTTGGGTTGTCGGCTCGGGTCAGTCGGGCCAGCTCGGCTCGGGACACTTGGGTCGGGTCTTCACATTCTTCACTTATTTTGAAATACTATAAGGAGCTTTGCTGTAGAATTCAATTCGAAGTTGTTGAATGAATGATAATTGTGACTAATTGTTGCTGAAATAGTAATAAAATTTTAATTTAATCCTATATTATCTAACTCGCACGGTAATTGTAGTTAACATTACGACTGACTTTTTTCCTTTCTGCGTTTTTATGTCAAGTTAGGTGTCACATTATGTGAAATTGAAAGGAAATATCTAGTTAACGTTCTACGTTATGCACCAACGCTAAGAGAGACAGTGATGATGAGAAATAATTGAAGTGGTTGAATAAAGAAAGTGGGAGGAAATGGGAGAACACCGAGAAAATCCATGCACACGATGTTTGTCCACCAGAAAACTTACTTGGTACCAGCTGGAATCAATACCCATGGATCTTCGGGACAAACATCTGCCTTTGAGCAATACACATTATTATTATTATTATTATTATTATTATTATTATTATTATTATTATTATTATTATTATTATTATTATTATTATTATTATTATTATTATTACTTTAAGAGTGACCAAGAAAGTTCCGCCGCCTTTTCACTAACACTTTGAACATTGATGTGTAATCTAAGACGTACCTGGAATATCAAAAATAGCCTCCATCAGCCTCGACGACCTTCTGCCAACGTTCTGGAAAGCTATGGATTCCATTGCAGTCGAACTTGGTGGAACGTGAAGCGAAGAAGGTATCAAGTCCATATTGAAGCTTTACAAGCGATTTGAACTGGCGTTCTCTAAGGTGATTGTCCAAGGAATGAAACAGGTGATAATCGGACGGTACAATGTCCGTGGAGTATGGCGGATCCAATAGTGTTTCCCATCCAAGGCGTAGAATGGTGTCCTGCGTCATCTTAACCACGTGGGGCTTAGCGTTGCCTTGTAACAGGAGGACCCCTTTCCGATTCAGAAGTGCTGGATCCAGAGAGTGATAGTACAGAGTTGCATTGATGCTCTGCCCAGCTGGTAGCAGTACCCCATGGACGATGCCGCGAGTAGTCCACAAAATGAACAGGAGAACCTTATTCTGGTGTAGTGCTGGCTTGGGCTGTTTTCGAGCCGGTTCATGGGATGCTAACCAACGATGACGGCGCCGTGGAGCTTCGTACAGGACAAACTTAACATCACATGTCAATACTCTGTCCAGAAATTGCAAATATCTTCTAGATAAGTTAGTCAATAAAAAATTGAAAGGTAATTCCCTACAGAATGATATTTCAATGCGATTACTTCCTTATGATTCTATCAGACAGCAACGCTGGTTCTAAATAGAAAAATCGGAATGTTAACGTGATGAAATTTTTGTTTATTACACAACAAAAAATAATAAAAGAAGTTCTATATATATTCCTTAGCAGAAAATCATGTTGTCTTCAGAACTTCAAATTTTATTTTCACTTTCGAAGTTGATTGCCTAAATTTTAACATTGGAAATTTGTATGTGGAGGAAAATAGAGAAGTTTAGCATTGTAGAGAGGAAAACGAATTTATTAAATGCTGAAAAAATGAATGAGACGAGAGCAATATTGGACGATATGAGGAAGCGAGAAAATGGACGGATCAAAAGTTTCGATCTTGCTAAGGGGTTGCATTCTAAGAGATGTAGTAAAGGGGGTGATATCAGGAGAGCGAGAGTTTGTAAGAAGGTTGCAATTGATAGATTGTAATAAGAAGGGGGTGCACTACGTTGGGTTGCGAGGAAGATATCAGCGGGAAATCGCAAGAATGGAAGCTTCTTACCTAGTTCAAGGAAACTGGCCTGTCATTAATGGCAGAACATTGAGGAGGAGGATAATTATACTACAAATAAAAAAAAACGAAACAATGGTTTATGCATATGAATTGGCCAGCATTTTTTCTGGTGGCAGTTTGTAAGGTTTTAATTCTCTTAAACTGGTTACATTATAAGATCAGGTCACTCGGGTCAGTTGTAGGGGTGGTCACCTCGTGTAGGGTCACTCGGGTCAACTTGGGTCAGCCCGTTCTAGATGTCGGGTCGTGTCAATCGGGCCAGTTCGTGTCGGGTTGTCGGGTCGAGTCAATCGGGTCGGATTGTCGTGTCAGGTTATTTTAGTCGGGTTGTCGGGATGGGTCAATCGGGTCGGGTAAGTCAATTCGAGTCAAGGGTCACTCGGGTCGAGTTGTCGGGTGGGGTTAATCGGGCCAGCTCGGGTCGGGTTGTCAGGTCGAGTGAATTGGGTCGGATTGTCGGGCCGGGTTGTCGGGTCGGGTCAGTCGGATCGGACCACGATTCGAGTCACTCGGGTCAATCAATTCGAGTCACGGGTCGGGTCGGGACGGTCTTCAACACACAATTTCCACAAAAATTACAATATATCACGGTTTATACCTCACTGGACTTCCAATAAGACATTTTCAATTATGTGTACACCATGTCGCCATTTTTGTATGCGGGGATGTCTGGAGGGATTTTGTGGGAATTTGATGGAGTGTAGATTCATGTGTGTATGTGTGTGGCATACCTTACAAAATACAAGATGCCGAGGAAGTGTGTAAATCAACCGGACAATTCTGTTATGTATGTGGGGAGCTGACATTTAAATCGCAATGTCGATGTTTACTCCACTTGTGAGGGAGTGTTGTCAGTTATATTTTGGTTGCTGTGTAGGAGACCAAGATAAAAATTTCGCTCCTCACTACATTTGATGTACTTGTGTGAAACGTCTGACTGAGTGGGCAAATGGTGAACGAAACATGAACTTACAAGTACCGATGATCTGGAGGGAAACAAAACGTCATCCTTCAGACTGCTACTTTTGAATGACACAGATAAAGAAATAACCAGTAAATCTAACCTCACAGTACAGTGCCCTAAGATGGCATCAGCAATTACGCCAGTTCCATACAGTGCAGAATTGCCTGTACCAGTACCTCCTCCTCATCTTATGGTAAATGAGGATTACGTACTTGAGGCAACTACTGAAGTTCCAAATGAAGAAGATGATCCTACTTATGTAGGAAGCACATCGACATTGGATCCCCATCTGATAACTCAGGGTGAACTAAATGACCACGTACGGGATTTAAAACTATCCAAGATACAGACGGAACTTCTTGCTTCTACACTTAAAGGCTGGAATCTGGTCCATCGTGACACTAAAGTGTATTTTTCGAAACGTTCATACAGAGTTCCAAAGTATTATTCTCAAGAAAATGATTTACTGTATTGTAATAATGTCTGTGCTGTGTTGAATACACTTAGACATGCACATATAAGTACAGAGTTTAGATTGTTTATTGACTCTTCGAAAACTAGTTTGAAGGCTGTCCTTTTGCACATTGACAACAAATTTTCTTCATTGCCAATGGCTTATGCAACTAATATGAAGGAAACCTATGAAAACATCGAAATATTGTTAGAAAGAATTCAGTATGAGTAATGCAAGTGGACCGTTTGCGGTGATTTAAAAGTCATTTCTTTGTTAATAGGTTTGTAGCTTGGTTATACGAAATGTTTTCGTTTCCTCTGCGAATGGGACAGCAGGAACAAAGCGGAACATTACATCAAGAAGGAATGGCCAACGCATGTATTAACTCCTGGACAGAAGAAGGCTGTTTATTCCTCACTGTGAGCTCTGATAAGTCTAACTCCTCTTCACATAACGTTGGGGCTCTTCAAATACTTTGTTAAGACAATGGAAAAAGTAATGCAGGATTTTGTTACCTCAAGGAAAAATTTTCTCGGGTTAGTGTGTAACACGACCGATTATTGATCGCCCGTTTTACATATTTTTTTTTTACTTTTAGTGGTACCGTAAATTTTCTTCTTTCCGTCTGGATAGCGACTGTTTCTTGTTAGGTTCTCCGCAAATTATGCGTGCGAATCGGATCAGAGGCGAAAATACGAAACATTTTCGCAGGTAGCTTGGGGACTGCGCGCGAGAGTAGTGTTAGACCGACGCTATGATTTCTAACAGGACGGAGGAAGAAATATCATCAACGCTATTCCATCGGCGTAAAGAAAACTGAAACAATGCCAAAATCTAGTGATTCTTGTGACTTCAATAATACAATTTCAAAGATTATATCGTGCACCTATTGAGGTAAGATTCTGGTAATCAATTTGAGCCAAGCACTGGAGATTGTTTACTGAAGAAAACTGGTCTGTTGGACACACCATGTTGGGCTATGCTTTGTGGAATTTAGAAGTACAATGATTCACCTTAAGAAATAGGAAAAATTGATATTGAGGATTCCTTCCCTGTGATAAAAGTTAAAAGGTTCGGGCTACAAATTAACATAATAGAAATTATAGGGGCTTGGCTTGTAAAGGTATATTTATCTGTGAGAGTGTTATGTCATGTTAAGAGTGTAAAATGCCTGGGAAAATGTTATACAATTTTAACATGGGTTTCTAATTCGGTGTGCTCCCTCCCTTAAGCATTTCAAAGGGCTCCCCGCGATGTAGTCGTTAATCTTGTCTATTATCACCAGTCTTCACATTATTTGATCAGAATGAAGGGTGTAACATAATCTTTTTTTTTCCCTTCCTGGAGCACATTGTTCGAAGTGAGTAACATGATGTTTTGATCAGAGGTTGGCAGTGGTTATTGTTTTGAATAGGTGTTATAGTATTGGTTTTCTTATACATATCAGGACATACGTGTGTGTATTTTCAACTAGTGAGCTTGCATTCTCTCACGTGCTAAAGCAAATGTGTTATTTTGTTTATGAGTGTTCCAATTATAAATTTTCGCCTTAGATTTGGTTAGTAACATGAAGTTAATAAAATCGAAATAGCAAAGAATACGAATACGTAATATTTCGGATTGTTTGGACAAACAAATTACAGTAGTCTCTTTCTTAAACGTCCTACGGTTAGTGCACTTCCGTTCACCGTCCTAGTAAATATAGAGAGTCGAAGAAATTGAAGATGGTAATTCTGTTTTTCCTCTTTTTCAATAAAGTAGTTACCTAAATTTGGAGAGGTTCTGTTTAGGCATAGGCCTGACGACCTATTTAAGACGGAACCTTGATTCCGTTATAACTGTAGTGCACTGTATAAATCATGACTGGAAATTTTCACTTATATTTTTTTATTAGCTAACATTATATCTTTGTGTATGTATTATGCAAAGTTTATAGACCTGTGGAACTAAGTATCTCCCATAAACATTACTTCATTGCATAGAAGGCGATGGAAGTAGATAATATCTCGGGATCATATTTTTTTCCTAATATAAAATTTATAGTAATTCTATAGTAGTTTCAATCGTGTCCTGGGTTTATTTATTTTACGAATTTAACATTCCCCTTTATTTTTTCTCTCTTTACCTAGGATGCAACTACATTAGATTTAAAAGGTCTATATTTCTTTTATAAGAAGATTTTGATTTATATAAATACCCATACATCATACATTCACTCATTCATTTATTTATAGTCTAATATTGTCTTATAACAATATTAGCTATTTTTTGTGCAGAAGTTAAGTTTATTCTAGTTACATCGTACATGTGAAGGTGCGAGTTTCTTCCTTAGTCGTCGTCGTCATATCGTGTCAACGTACTACTCTCTAGGTTTTTTTTAACGCGCTTATATCTTCCTGTCAGTCCTAACACCCATTATTGCCTGTGGTTTGTCTTTAATATATCCAGAGTTCAAGTACAGTGGATTGCCTGTTTTAATCTCCTTCGAGGCTTTGATAACTGGTTTATGCGTACGAGATGAGCTCCGGAAATGAATATAGTTATAAGATATTGTCTGAGTCTAGTACATAAACATTATCACACTCATCAAAACATCACACACTACACAAACACACATACCGCATCATATGTATATCACACTAACATCTAAAGTTAATCCTCATTCGATACATACATACATACACTTTAATACAATTATATAAACGTTAAAAAAGAATTACATAGGATTACACACATTACATGGATATTTCTTTTTTCTTTCCACGAATATTCACCTTTAGCAAAGAAAACGTATATATATATATAGACGTATAAAGTGGTAAAAATTAAATCCTACACTTGATATTTAGACTTTAGGGACATTCGGATTTCGAGCATGGATGAAGGTTTACGTTATCTGTTATTTCGTGTTTATTTCGTGTTTACTGCCATTGAGCGGGTCGATACCTGCGTGGTAATGCTTTGTCACCTTTTCGGAAATAAATGGTATTCTAGTATTTTTTTTTATTCCAAGCTACTTGACCATATCTAGTATATTAGTACTAGTCTGACGAATGGTTTTCTTTATTTGAGGAATTATTCACATTTTCTTGTATTTTGTTTTTCTTAATTTCTTATTTTAGTTAGACGTTTTATAAACATGTTAGCTTTGCTATTTGCGGTCGGCGACTGATCTTTCAAGATAAGCCAATACTAAGAATGTCTTGTCGTCGTATCCCCCTCCTCTTTTTCTTTTATGTGAATTCAAATGTATTGCTGCCGCTAGAGGAGTTATACTGAAAATAGCTCATGGAGACTGAACCACGATTTGGAAATTTCTCTGTTTTAGAATTGTTCTTAGAGCTATATGATTTATTAGATATTAATAAAAGTAAGAGTATCCATATGGAAGATGTCCTGATGACGGCTGAAACGTGAGTTAAAATATTAGAGATTTTTTTTACCAGCAGTTTTGCTTAAAGAACTTCGAGATGCCGGACCTGCCTCGCAGTTTATAATTCCTTAAAATATATTCTATTTTAATCCCCGTTTTGTTTTGTCCCTGCCCTAATTTTGTTTCGTCTTAATAAATTAATAACTTTCTTCCCATTAATTTGGAACTAAATTATATTAGTACGCGAACATAAAAATTATTAAAAGGAAGGATTTAAAATTAAATAACTTAAATTCTGAATATTCAGCCACTCATTTAAGAATTAAGAAATATTCAGGTAATAGTCTGGCCAGAGAAATCGATTTTTTTAATTTTATTTTATGATTGGAAAGAGTGTTTTGTTATACTTACAAATATGGTTACATGTCAGGTTGACTTTGTGGTTTGTGAAACTATATGTTCAATGGAGTACGATGTTTATTTCAGTAGAAAGCTGTATGTAATTGGTGTCAGATAGGGTCGGCCTGAGATCTTGTGTTTATGATAATTTATTAAATGTTGCATTTGTATGAAGATGGAAATTAGATTTCGAGAGCGCTTCATAAATGGCAGGTTCTTTAGAAACTCCATATGTTTATAGTCACGGATGATAAAACATAAATGCTAAGTAGTATTTCATACATTTATTAATACGAAGAAATAATTGTAAAATAATTATGCCTCCGTGGAGATGGGGTCTTTATAAGTATTTTTTTTAATATTATCTTCGTTGTACTTAGAATATTGTAAAGATAGATCGTGATCTGGTGAGTTTCTCGAATTTCCTACCACGTTGTTTTGTTCTCTCGACTATAGCCATCCCTCTGTAGATAATATATATATGTAAATTAAATGAAACTTTACAACTTTGTAAAGCTAGGTCCCTTCTCTGATACTGCAATTATTAAACTTTATCAGCTTTGAATTAACGAACTGTTTTGTAACTGGTAACGAAACGCAATGCTTTCATACCATAAGCCCGAGTCATTCTGTCTGTAACTAAAGGAAAGTTGTGAAATGAAATCGAAATGGGAAGGTTCACTTGTATTTCATACGAAATATACCATTATTCGTAAAATAACACTATTAAACCAGAGAGAAGAAATGACTATTTTGGTTTTAAAGTTAATCACGGCAAGGCAATGTCATAATATTTCAGTTCTTGTTCATGGAAGATAAGTAACTACTTAGCCATCTTTGGATATCTTCAACTTTTACTCTCTTTTGCCTTACCTCAGTGCACATGTACTTAAAGTACGTGAAGTGGAAAGTTTGACTAAGTTATTTATAACATAATAAGTTTCAAGCTATTTCAAATCCTAAAGTATTTAATTTTCGATATACAGTGATATCTTCTTCAGTGATGTGACGATATGTTAACTCGGCTTCAGACGTACAGTTTCGTTTTAAAGTCTTTCCATCTCTGTGAAGATATATTTAACCACTTTCATCGCTTTTGTGCCCCTGAAGTGAGAATAAACTGATAGTGGAAGGTGTTTCTAGTAGTAACAAAATATTTTCGAATCTTACGTTTCAACGGCGAATAAAAAAAAATATTGCGACGTATTACCGTTATTGTCAGGAGATTCTAGGATTCAATGATTCTACATCCTAAATATCATACTGGACAAACAAAATAAAATTACACGATGTGGACAAATTAAAACTACCTATTTTAATTATAAAACAAACTTTATTCTGATCCACGTTACTGTATGTTATTTTTTTCCTTTCCTTTTTCGTTGTATTAAAGTTTGTAAACAATTTAATTTTGAGTACTAAACAGCGAAAACATAATATAAAGTAGAAAATTGAGAATTGGGACAAAGTGATTTTAAATATATATATTGAGGAGATGAAGAAAAATATGTGAAGAATTTCAAAACGTATTCCGAGAACGTATATAAACATTTAAATTTCGTAATTAAAGCTATATAAACTTTAATATTCTAGTTAATGTTCGAGTTACGAACAAAAATATATATATATATACATATATATATAATGATATATCATTATAATTATCGATATGTATAAACGTATTTATGTTTACTTTTTTCTATTTTTTTTCAGTTTTATGTAATAAAATCATATATATCTTGTATTTTAATCCATTTTATTTGACTTATAAAAATACTAGATACTGCCTTTACCTCTGATGTGGTTCAAAGGTTCTAGATTTAACCGATGTTTCTAATAATCTTGTTCTATCGTTAGTTAATGACAGTGTGCTCCGAAAAAAATCGTTTACTTTGTGGATATCTACATGTGTTGGTAACTGTTTTATTTAGGTACCCACTGGAATTCAAAATCAATTACTTAACCACGAACACGAGGAAGGAAGGTCTCAAAGAAATTTCTCGACTTCGTCAATATTTACAACACATTGGAAACTTATATTTCCCTTTTTTTATTTCAAAATTCAAAATTACTTTTTTTTAAATTTCATTTTGTGGTACTAACTCCCCTCTTCAATTCTTCTTGAGGCAGCACGGTCAGTTTTCTTTAATATTTTGGTTATCGAAATTCAGTTTTATTATATATATATATATATATATATATATATATATATATATATATATATATATATATATATATATATATGTATATTGGTTTCTAAATTTCTAATTATCCTTAGGTAGCTAGATTATAGTTACCTTAGCGACGAAACAAATCTCGATAGGAGAATAGAAGGGGGAGGTTAGTCACAAGTGACGCTAGGGATTTTTGTAGACCCCCAAATAAGATGTTTGATTCGTGACCAAAAATTTGAGGATCTCTTAACTCTGGTTGAGAAAGCAGTTTGGTGTTCATTTAAATGTTTAACAGAGAATTTTCTAGGAAACAAGAAACCCCCAATTACCGTGAAATTGTGAGTCATTTCCTGAAATCATTCAAAGAAATGGGTGCAACATGTCCCTTAAAGTTCGCTTTCTAGACTCCCACCTGTATTTATTTCCTGAAAACCGTGGTGCTGTTAGTGATGAGTATGGGGAATGTATTCATCAGGACATTTCCTCCATGGGGAAAGGATACAAAAATGCTAGCTGATTACTGTTGGGCATCCAAAAGAGATGTTCCAGAAGCCAAACACAGAAGAAAGTTGACAACTAAAACATATTAGTTGAGGTAAGTAAGTGTTCATTTTATTTATTTATTTATTGAACAAATTCCCAGATACAGCATAATTGTGCAATTTTACACAGGGAAATATCAACAAGCGGGAAAAAAGAAAAAGAAAAACAATTTAAAAATAAAGAACAACAGTAACATCAATAGTATTAACAAAGAGTGCACAAGAAATATTATTTAGCCAGCACGCGTTTTATTGCTCTTTAAAACACCGGGTAGCTCGAAAACATGTCCACCTCACTGGTTAGATTATTATAATAGTTGGGTACTCGGTGAAAAAGAGACCTCTGTATAATTGTCAGCCTAGGGCGTGCAAGATGGAATAGGTGGGTATTCCGGGTTTTGCGGGAAGGGACATGTAAGGATAGTTGTTGAATTAGGGTTTCTGATCTTAGGTTCCCATTTACAATCTTATGAAGCAACTTCAAATCAGAGTTATTTCTGCGTACTTCCGGCGTCTGGATATTAAGATATCGCAAAATTTCCTCCTTAGGTAACATTCGAACTGCGGGAAGACGAAAACGTACTATTGCAATAAAGAAATTGAGAACAGACTCAAGTCTAGAGAGATGTGTAGGTGCGGCCATGGCCCATATGGGAGAACAGTATTCAGTCTTGGGTGCTATAAGAGTTTTATAGAATGTTGTTAATGATGCCACAGTACGTCGTTCAGTGAATCGGTAAAGAAGCCCCAGCATACGGATTGAATTCTTAACTATTGACGAGATGTGGTCAGAGAACGAGAGTTTGGAATCAAAGATGACACCAAGATCATTATGACTGGCAGAATGTGTTATAGGGGAATCGTTAATATGGTATTTGGAGGGAACAGGATACTTTTTCAGAGTAATTGTAATACCGTCACATTTCTTACTGTTAAGTTTCAAATGCCACATTTCACACCAGTCTACAAGATAATTTATATCTTCCTGTAGGGCAATTGTGTCATGGAAACATGATATTCCTCTATATAATTTGCAATCGTCAGCAAAAAGCAAAAGGCCACTAGGATTAACTGATAGGTGAGAGTAGAGATCGTCCATATACAGGACAAATAGCAGGGGCCCTAGTATTCTTCCCTGAGGCACCCCCGAGATCACAGGTTGGAGGTTAGAAGTCGCCCCTGAAAGAAGAACTTTCTGTTTACGTCCCATTAGATAGCTGGTGATTAAGGAGAGAAATTTACCATGTACATTAAACTTATTGGAAAGCTTGTGGAGAAGAAGAGTGTGACTGACAGAATCAAAGGCCTTTGAGAGATCAAAGTAAATGACATCTAATTGAGTATTGTTATTTATACATTGAACGGCACAGGAAAGAAGAGTACTTAAAAAAAGTTCGTGAGACTTGAGCTTTTCGGTAGAAAACCATGCTGAGAAGTGTGAATGTAAGGCGACGTGAATTTGAGAAGCCTGTCTTTGGTTATTTTTTTGCAGATAATAGATATTACAGAAAGAAGAGAGATTGGCCTATAGGAGGATACTTGATCTTTAAGTCCTGATTTATATATTGGGGTCACATGAGCTAATTTTCAGCTAGTGGGATAATATCCTTCTCTGAAGCATCTATTGAATAGGATGGATAAAGGAACTGAAATAGCTGAAGCAGTTTTGTTAAGATAGATTATTAAGAAGATACCACTTCTTTTGTATTAAGTAGATATGAAATGGTGACACGGTGTATACATAATTGAAAATATGTTTTATTTCAAATCCAATGAGATATAAACCATGCTTATATTGTAATTTTCGTGGAAGTTATATGTGATTTTATCTGCACTAATGAATATGGTAAAATGAACAGTACACATAGCATATTTTTTATATTATGATTATTTCTCTAGATATTAAATGATTATTTCTCTATAAATATGATTATTTCTCTAGAAAGAATAATGCTATTCTTATGAAACATGGAGGGTTTACTGAGTGTAAACTAAGCTAACATACAATATAGTTTGTGCGTTTATATATTTAAGTTACCCGAGCTACAGGTATGAAAATGGTAGGAAATAAAAGGAAATTTGAGTGGAAATTTCCCGAAAATCCCTCTGTCACAGGAAAACTGCGTGTGATGGAGAAAAACCGATTGCAGATTCGAATTATACGGGAAACGTTCTATTAGAATCAGATATTTTCTTCCGTGTGCCAGAGAAAAAGATTTCTTTGTCGACTAGTGTAATAGGTACCATTTTTAATCTCAGCAACCATTATTGAAACCGGTTAACGTTGATCGCTAAACAGCAAAAACGGTAATAGATAGCTGTAGCCCCACCCCCTTTCTTACTTTCTACGTTAAGTATCAAAAACGTTAAAACATGATACACTGGTTTAACATTTGAAATGAGAAGTCGAAATAACAACTTTCATATCTCTAACTTTGAGCAATCCCGAGATAGATACATAAATACAATAATTACAATTCCCATTTATTTTCTTCAATTCTAAGTCAAATATTACAAAAATACTCACATCCGTATATTATTTAGTACAACTAAAATTTTTACCTCAACATTTCTGCACAAACGATGTATAAACGATCGCGACAATTTGCGGTTCAATTGAACATGGTGGGGTCAGCACTTAGACAGCTCCCCTTTGCTTTCCTTCTGTCAACGCCCCTGATAGCGTAGAAACAAAACTTTCGCCTGCGCATCACAGTACAAACGATGTACAAACGATAGAGATAATTTACTTTTGAATTGGATGTGGGGAGTTGCTACCAATTAGGCAGCCTATACTTTGTTATCGTTTTAGCGGCGCCCCTAAATGTTTGCAAACGAAAATTTCTACTGAAAATTTATGTACAAAGACGTACAAACAAGTGCGGCAGTTTGTAATTGAATTCGACATGGTGGGAGAGCTACCATTCAGACAGCCCTCCTTTGTTTTCGTTCTGGCGGAGCCCCTAATTGTGTACAAACGAAAATTTCCCGTGCACATTTCTGTACAAACGATGTAAAACGATTACGAGAATTTTTGATTGAATTGGACATGGTAAGAGGCTACCATATAGACAGCTCCCCACTTTTTCTTCGTTCTGGCGGCGACCCTAATTGCGTACAAACAAAAAATTTGGCCTGCACATTTCTGTACAGGCATTGTACAAACGATTGCGACAATTTGCGGTTCAATTGATCATGGGGGCTAGCACTTAGACAGCTCCCCATTGTTTTCCTTCGGTCGACGCCCCTCATAGCGTGGAAACAAAACTTTCGCCTGCGCATTACTGTACAAACGATGTACAAAAGATTGAGATAATTTTCTTTTGAATCGGACGTGGGCAGGTGCTACCAATTAGGCAGCCTATACTTTGTTATCGTTTTGGCGCGGCGCTAATTGTGTACAAACGAAAATATCTCCTGCAAATTTCTGTACAAAGACGTACAAACAAGTGCGAAAGTTTCTGGTTGAATTCAACTTGGTGGGAGGGCTATCAATTAGACAGCCCCCAGTTTGATATCTTTTTGGCGGGGATCTTTTTTGTGAAAACGAAAATTTCAGCTGCACATTTATGTATAAAGATATACAAACGATTGCAACAGTTTGTGGTTCAATTGAACATAGTGGGAGGGCTACCATTTAGACAGCCCCCACCTTGTTTTCGTTCTGGCGGCGCCCCTAATTGTGTACAAACGAAAATTTCCCCTGCACATTGCTGTACAAACGATGTACAAATGAATACGACTATTTGTGATTGAATTGGATATGGTGGGGCGCTACCATTTACAAAGCCTCCACATTCTTTTTTCGTTCTGGCGTTTCCCCTAATTGTGTGGAAACGCAAATTTGGCCTGCACATTTCTGTACAAACCATGTACAAACGATTGCGACAATTTGTGATTGAATTGGACATGGTGGGGGGCTACCACTTAGAAAAAAAACACTTTGTTTTCGACCTGGCGGCGCCCCTAATTGTGTACAAACGAAAATTTGACCTGAACATTTCTGTACAAACCATGTACAAACGATTGCGACAATTTGTGTTTGAATTGTACATGGTGGGGAGCTTCCATTTAGACAGGCCTCCCCTACTTTGTTTTCATTCTGGGGGCTCCCCTAATTGTGTACAAACGAAAATTTGGCCTGCACATTTCTGTACTTTTTGACCTTGACAAGCAGAACTAACTAGCAGGCTTTCCAAGTTCACAACCATAAACTGTTTGTGTACAGAGTACGTTTTCAGTTCTTCGAATGACTCTGCGCGCGAACAAGGGTGGTGATCGAACAACCGGTTGCCAGAACACCCGGTTGCAATTTTAAATGTAAAATACAAATATAGAGCCTTGACAATGCCGTGAGGTTATATATATATATATATATATGTATACCTTTCCCTCTCTCCGCCTTCCCCATGTCCTACTGTCAAAGAGAAATAATAAAAAGCTTTACATTCTCAAACCTCATCTGTGTCGAAAACTTGATGGAGATCGATCGGGTGGTTCATATCCGAGTTCTTACGTTGAATAGTTTGTGTGCTATAGCTGCTATTTTTTTTTTAGCATTTCAGCATATACTTGATTGGCAACAATGTTGAACGCAGCTGCAGTCAGGGTGAATTGCTCTAATTCCCACTTGGAACACACACGTAGATGGCAATGCGGTCGCGACACACACTAACGGAGAGACAAAATTTGTCATTCTGGACACACACTTTACAAACGTAACCGGCTACATCCGTATAAACGAAGGAAAACAAAAGAACTCGCCGGGAGAACCGCATAAGGATCCTGCACTCGTTAAAAGTAAAAACAGTTCGAGCAACCACCAAAAAATGCTCGCTTTGCAAAAATTGCTCATAGTGCTGCTGTGTAGACTGATCGACCTACAAAGATTGTCCGGTTAACCAACGCACAAGCACACACATACACACATACCCATGCCTACACATACGCACACAGAGAATATATGTATGTAAGTATTCAAGATGTTAAACTAAAATATACCTCAATAGTTTAAACGCTTATTCTTTTCTAATGCTATTTTTATGGAAGAAAATATAGTTTTAAAATATAATTTTTAATTATGACCTTGATATACAACCTTTCAAAACAAAATGGACCTTATGCAGAGTCGTTTTGACGTCTGATTAATGCCGCACTACGGGTTTGACTAACGGATGGTTATCAAAAGTGTATTCAGAGTCTCTGATTAGGACGTAGTAGTTGACAAAGTTAATCACAGGTGACTAATTAATCTAAAGCAGAGGGTACCCTTTTAGCCACGGTTTAGTTTGTGCGACACAAATTTCTGATTTCGTATTTCATTCATTTTCATGCTTTCAGACTACGCATGCGCGCATCTACTTCTCCGTAGTTGCCACATTTATTTTTCTCACCCGATGCGTTTAGATTATATTAATCATACTCAAATCAAATGTTTAGTTATATTCAAAGTAGACAATGATTACCAGAAAGTAACCTTTTACATTAGGAAACACCTGTAAGCAGTAGTCTTACATATTAAATATCTCAATTTCTTTATTCGTATAAGTTATATTTGATATAAAAGTTCGATTAAATTATCTTTTGGCATCTAATTTATAAACAGAAGAATACTTTTCCTTTGTTAAGAATCCATTATTGAGAGGGATGATAACGGATAAATAAAAAATGAGAACGAATGAGATCTCCGAGAGCACCCACACTCATGGTGTTTATGCACCATATATGGCTTTGTTACAGACGAGAACTCTCCGAAACACTACTTCTTGCTTTTTATTTAGAATCAGGATGTTTTCCAGTATATTGACCACTTTATGTTAATATAAATCCAACATAATTTTAGACTTTTATCTTTCCTCTCATTATAGTGTTCGAAATTTAAAATAGTAGATATTGTGTTGCAGCTTTAGTATAAAAACCAATGTTCCTAAGGAACGTATTATCTAATGATACTTTTCAAATGGTTAGTCTCTCTATAGGCAACTGGGTTGAAAGCGTCTTCGTCTGACAAGCAGGTAATACATCACATACAACACAAAGATATTAGCATGCATATATTTGAATCGCGAATGTTAGTTTTCTTCTACAAACACAGTATTCAAAACATTTCAGTCCGAGTGGTATTAATTACTCCAAATATTCTGTTACATATATCAATACAGTACCTGAATAAAATATGTTGAGCCCTTGTGACATGTGCAAGCCTGTGGGGGGACGGTAATTTGAAATATTCTTTGAGTGACATTGTCAGTGACTGACTACACTTCCATTGTGCTATACCTTGTTCTCCGCACATTTTTAGAGTGAAACTAGAAGAAGCATACAAAAAAATCAATATATAAACTATATGTACATTCAAAGAAGAATTTTCAATATGTTTAGTTTGTTAAATATAATAAATATTTATTTTATACTATTTTCTCAAATAATTTTTCGTTTGCCTTAATGAAAACGTTTAATAGGCATATAAAAAGTTACAATTGTATCAAACTAGAATAAATTATATATGTTTTTTAAGAACGGGTAGAAGCTCAAATTGAGCAAATCTATGATTGTCAGTGAAATGTGAAGACATTTGAAAAGAAAAGTGTTATTAGTAGCGACTTGAACGTTTGTATTTCTGTACAGTTCAGTAGAAAGAAGTATTAAATTTACAGGTAGTCCTAAATCGGAACAATATTAGCTGAAGCCTTTCAAATTACCTCTTCTGCATTATTGTCTTTTCGTTGGTTGAATCATCTTCGCTCGGACATCTCAATTGCTTTCTTGCTGGTAGAACATTATAATGCAAAAAAGCAAACCATTTTCTTTAGTTTGTTCAAAGCTTGTAATTGAAAGCAATATATCTGTTCCCTCCCTTTCATTTTCCTTATGATTTGTAACAAGTTGTATATTTAACAATACTCTAATGAAAAAATAAATTATAACCACCTCTATGAACATTTGCTGCGTTATTTGTCTATATGTGTTTTAATTTACAATAAAAAGCTTGCTTGCCTGACTTGACGATCTTTCACGACAGCTGCAAGATATCGAGCATTAATACCAAATTGTTAGCTGACATGTTTTATAAATCATTCCTCTTTACAATTTCAATAATACTCAAGTTCTTCCTCAGTACATAAGAATTTTAGTACTACTCTTTATATCTGTTTCAATCGAGGCACTATATTTTCTTAAATCATTTGTACTCACTACTACCGAGATCCATGCACAAAAGAATACATTTCTTTCCGTCCCCAAAACAAACAAAATACTGTATATACGAATTGAAGTTGTTCAAAAATGTCCATTAACCCACGAACAAGACGTGGCATTTATTATTAATATCACCTTTGAAACTTTTGATGGAACTTTCAATCTTATAATGTGCATTTCGACGTAAGTTTCTAGAATATGTAACTGTACAGTGGTAATTATACATAAGTTACAGTGATTCACCTCTTCATATATATTAAATTGAGTAATATTTTAATAACTGCCAAAGCAAACAACCACTTATTCAGGTTGAAAATTATTTACGTTCAAAGAGAACCCTATCAGAAAGAAGAACACATGAAAGGAGAGTTGAATCTTTTAAATAGTAGTTTTACTAACAATTATAAACATGTTTCGCTATGAAAATATTCTACATAAACACATGTTATATATGAACTTCTTGTCTCACTTTCAGCGTAATTTTAGATATAATTGGTACAACTATATATAAATATATATAGCAAGAGAGCGAGAGCGAGAGAGAGATAGTATTTAATTCCTCAACTTGTGTTAGTTTCTTGCTAGCATTCTGTTGATCACGATATTATCCTTAACAAGTTTATACTTAACTTGGGATATCATGGATGTCCATTGATGGGAGCAATCACTTTTGTATGTAGTTTTTTTTAACTGATTTTATCATGCCGACAAGCTTTGTTATTACCGAAATTAGTATCACTACTACTAATAACATTATAACATGCAAAGGACGGAATCAGCTTCCTTCTTACACCTGCGTTATCCAAATACATTATTTTGACTTTCTACTTACTTATGCTGGAGTCTGAAAGGCGAGGTTTGTATTTATATTTTGAGATGAGTGAATGTTTAATATATTAACAATATGTAGCTTGGAATAGTTACCACATAACTAAAATACCGATTGCTTTTTCTGTTCCTTTAATTGTAGATACGAAATTACTTAACTTTATACCAGATTTTTCACTTCATTTTCAAAGTTCATAAACGTATTATCTGCAAGTGATATTTCTTTGGTTTTGGTGTATACTGACGAATTACCTTGGTTTATTCTAATATATCAAATGAGAAGGATAATATTATAATGCAGGACATTCCGAATATTATACCTGCAATAATACAGAGAGTAAGTTGAATTGTAGATTTTAGGATAGAATATTATGAGCAGTTTCGATAGCTTAAATATGTACAGCTACCAGTTTGAGCTGATCTCCTTGAGTGCTATTACCTTATTAGATAGCACACAGCGCAAATTTTTGGTGGCATAAACACCTGGGCGGAAGCAAAGGAACTTATAATCGAAGAGAGTTGGTAAATCTGAGTACCACGAAAAAAAGGCTTTTGCTGTGGAGTTTATGATACACGAAATGTTTATCAAGCTTAAGACAAATGACCATTATTTTGAGCGTTTCGTACAGTGAGAACCATTTATCAATGACACAATAGCATGTTATTTATACAGTATAATATTTTAACTATGAGAAAAAAGCAAAAACAATAATCATACGTTATCTTATTAAGAACAATTGAAGGGTATACTCTTTGAAATATTTGTCTTCATTGAAAAATCTATTGTAGTTATTTGTTATTCTTCTAACACTTAGTTACTACTAAGGAGATGATCTTGCTTATAATACTGAATGTGGATTGATACTGAAATTGAATATCGATAAATGTGCTGACAAACCGACATTTGAAACCGGGCATCCGCTGTAGATATCTAATTTGGCAACAGGTTATCTATACCAATAAGATACTTGCTGATGATAAACAAATCTTAACTAGCTGAAAACCATCGATGCAGTTCTATAATAAATGCAAAGACTAGTTTAATGAGCAGACTAAACTTGCTCTAGAGCAGTTATCACATAAAAGAAAGTAACTTCTACTAAAAACGTATGCATTTTAGAAATATAATCTACCAATTATTGAAGTAAACTCTGTCGTGACAGTAAACAAAATTTAGAGTGGAAGAGAAAGTAGCAGTTTATGTAGTCAAACTCAAATTTGAGGTATAATATGAAAAGAAATCGGTTTGAATGAACAGCTTACTGGAAACGTGGTACAAAGTAATATAGCTCTATAGTAAAAAAAACACATAGTGATATAGTTAGTTCCTCGGTCGTAAAACTCAAATTAGAAACAATAATAACTTTCCTCCAGCACTTAAATTCCGACTATAAGGCTATAAAATTACATCTATTTTACATTGAGGTAGAATGCCTCAAGGCCTTTGTAGATCCATCCTTTTGTAAGCTTGTAAATTTGTTGCTGTACATACGTAATTCTGACTCTTTGAGACTTAATCTCCTGAACCTATCGCCCGATCTCAATCAAATTTTTGACGTAGATGCAGTTCTAACTCGGGAATGCTTTTGGCTATTCACTTTAACGGTAGATCTTAGGAAGAGGGAGGAGGGTTAGATAGAAAAAAATAAAACTCTTGAACCGCCATACCGATTTTGATCATATTTTCAACATTGATGAAGTTCGGGACTGGGGTGCATTTTATTATTTCATATTCACGGAACAACTTTGGGGAGAGGATGGGGAGATAATTAAAAATAAATATAAATAAAAATAAAAACTGTCAAGGTTTGTGACTTAATACCTCTTTAAACACCCGACCGATTTCAATCAAATTTTTAACATAGATGAGGTTCAGATCTGGGAAGTTTTTGTTATTTCTCTTCAACGGTATATTTTAGAAGGGGAGAAGAGTAAATATATGAAATTAATAAATCTTGTACCCAAAGACTAATCTCGATCAAATTTTCAACATATATGACGTTCGAAACATGGATAATTTACATTATTTAAGTTTGACGTTGCAATGTAGGGGAGAAGGAGCAGTGAGATATATGTAAATAAGTAAAAATGAGAGTGACTGTGTTTGTGACTTCATTACTTTTGAACCACCCGACCGACATTAGGGTGGAGCGTTTTGCACTTTTGTTGGAAATTCGATGAGCTTTTGCGGAAAACGTACCATTAGTGGCACCGACCTTACTGATTTTTTAAACTTTTTGGACAATCCCTTACCCTGCACCAACGGACTTAAAGTTTTCAAGTGTTTGTTTAGGCAACACGCACAACACCAATAACAGAAAAGCTAATTGTGGTCGTTTTAGACTTACCTGATGGCTATAATACAGTCATTGTACTAAAAGAATCTTGTAGTAATGCCAGTAAATAATCTAAAATATTTATGAGTGAAAGTACAACATCGAGAGGAAACACCCTCGCACCATCTGACTTTCACCTAGTAATGCGACCGTGTTGCTGCCAACGAGGAAGAAATATGCCAAGGTGTTTCCTCTCGACGTTCTCTCACGCTTGTTTTAATGGATGCACAACCAACCCCTGTTTCCATGTGAAATTTTGCAGATGACCCCGTTGCAGATATTTGCGATACGCCCCTGTTGTCGCTACTATTTTTATTGCATTATACACATACGATTCGGTAGTTCAATTGTTTGTTTGACGGCTCTATGTGCATTATTAGCTGAGATATTGGCCTGCTACGGGTAGTCAGATACAAGTCTGCATCAACGTCTCTAGCGGCTAAATGGGAAAGGATATGACAAAGTTTGTCCTCTAATAGTTGCATGACATTTAAGGTCCTTTCGAACAATTCCAACAGTTATACCACTTTTTATTGCAAATTTTAAAGTTGTCCCCCGTTGGAGGTATTCACAAGACGCCACTGGTCTCGCTACTATTTTTATTGCATTCTACACATACAATTTGCTAATGCAATTTTATGCTGAAGGCCCTACGTGCAGTATTAGCTGCGATATAGGCGTGGTACTTTCTCATTGAATCACACCGGTATGTAAATTTCAATTTATTTCCCGCGCATAAAGACAAATTTCATATTTCTCGATATTCGGTTTCAAAAAGTGGCATTCAATGTGCGAGGCAGGCACGTAAATAAAAGGAATACGGTTATATATGTAACTAAAGATTTTGACAATACTTTTGGGCCCAGATAACTACAACAACATATACATTCAGTTACCAGTGGAACCAAAAGTGGGAATAGCGAACAACTTGAAGAAGATTCTAATTAGATAACGATAGAAGGACACACAAGAAAAATTTAGTCATAGATCGGACCATCGGTCGCTCCTGTAATCTGTCAATATGGAGGAAAACGTTTACTTTATACTTCTCAGAAAAGAACACCTCTACGAATCGTGTCTTCCACCGTCTGAGCTGGTAATTTTGGTTCACAAAACTATATATTAAGTTGTAGATATGTGTAAAGTTCAAAACTCGGGGAGGTTAAAATTTAATTTTAAAAATCTTGCAGAAAAGAGCAGAGGAATAGATAAGGAAGAGAGAGAGAAAAACCGACGCCAAAGGAATAAGCTAGGGCACTAAAACTACAAAGATAAGTGGTCGAATTTCAACATAGAACAATCAATAGCCAAATATACTTTCATATGCCGAAAAGTGGTTGGCCTACTAAATACGTAACCTACAATAAATGGCTCCAAACCAACAGTAAGTCTGTGCCATCAAGGGGAATTTTCTAAAGGCAAAAATATTAGGTAAATCACCCTCCTCGCTGTAAACCGACTGAGACCTTGGGGGCTCCGGCACTTACGGAAATCAACGTGGTTTCTCAATTTAAGATTTTTAAATAATAAAAAAAAATATCCGATCCCTCAGAGAGTGAGAAGAGTTTGGAGGAACGTATGAAAACTACACTAAAGTCAATAAAGAAGAAGACGTTCTAATTGGGGATTTGCCGACATAAAAATTAAATAAATGAAATTTTGTAATGGCGAGTTAATAGAGCCAAAACATCACCAGCGCTACTAGTACGCAAGGGTGCGAAACTTGAAGCGTCAACTAATTTCGAAACACTAAGTCTACTTGAAGTAGAAGAAATGAAAATTCATAGACATTGGCTATTTTCTGACCCCACGGCACCGTATTACTAGAGTTTACTGTAATTGATTTACTAGATTATTTGATTCTATCCACTCTGTCACCTCTACGAACAATGGTAACTTAACCAGAAATGGATGACGTGGAAAAAATTTTCAAGTTGCAAATATTGTCATTTATGCAAACCAAACGCATGTATTTCGACGGCACCAATTCTTCAAATGGCTATTATGTTTGGTGATCGATTGGAAAATATCTCTAATTGTCTGCTATATGATGCTATTCACCCTATCAGACTAGATTCTAAATGAATAGGTACTATTACTATTGAACGCCAAACTACGAAGTGCTAATATATTCCGTTAACTACACAACACACGCATCCTCGTGCGAAGTTGTAGTGTAGGGGTCAGTACTCAAAATATTCATTATTATACATAAATACTCAATACTTCAACTTGTGGCAACAAATACATTAAGCACATATGTACATCCAGACATGCCCTATTATTTATTCACATTCATTTTAATATATGCATATATATCTTTTATTTATTTTCATAACACTTTAAAACGTAGATTTACTAGCGGACACCCTATACTTTAAGTATATCAAAGACTGTTCAAAGCAGTCATACCATATAGTCACAACTTATACGCCACTACAGAAATTAATCGCGCACTGACCAATACACGAGGCATCACACGAATCCATGCCTTCTTACTACGAAAGCCATACTATATTCCACTTCACAGATTAAGAATTTCATATATGTTCAAAGGCAAGCAATGTTGTGAACGATAATATTAATTAAACACGTTTATATTCTGATGGCAACAAAGAGGTTTATTCTACAGCACGAATAAGAAAGCAATTAGAATCGTAATGAGGGAACGGAGAAATAGTATCATATATTCATTATTCTAACTTCTACTTAATAACGAACGCAAAGTTTCTTTTTCTTAATATTTCAATTTCTGGTCTACGCACAACATTGTAATTTTCAGGAATGTTCAATTTTGAATCAATTTGTCCAAGTATATGTTTATATATAGGCCAGAAATAATATTTACGCATAGTTAATCGTGAAACAAGGGTCAATTTCGTATAAACTAAATCAGTAAGACATTCGATTAACAGAAATACGAGCAGCGGATAATACTGAATTCGGACACAGTGGCGCTAATAGTATATAAACAACCTATGCACGACTCAATATACCTTTGTACACTACACGTCACAATACGGAATAACTGTGAATTTTCATTATGAATCAAAATGTTTTTTAAGACGGACTAGAGACGAAGAATAAAAAGAATATACCGTCCATACTTAGATATATCATACTTTTCAGTCACTCACTACTTCTAATGTCAAAATACTACATTACACACATATACATGCTACATTTCACGTAAACGTAGAAAGTAAATACTGATATATATAACTATACATGCTAATACGTTATTATCCAATCATATATATATATATATATATATATATATATATATATATATATATATATATATATATATAGGAAAGGTATTTCACTTTCAGTATTGTAAATTGAGTACCAAACATGAAATTAACGACAGAGGGCTACACAATGAGGATTTACTTAGAAGAAACATATTTTTGGTGAATCACCATCTAGGTAGAAAATAAATTTTCAGGTACTTTTCTGCTCTAAAATTACTATAATATTGTAACTTCTTATTTGTTTGAATTGTGTATTAATGAAACTTACAAGTATTTTACCATATTTGCTTTATCCATTCACACTGATTTCCACAAGAAATGAATAATTAAAATGAACGTCATATTACATGTTTGGGTTTCATACTCAGTTATTAATTAAATACACATTTCAACACGAGAGAAGAAAAGTCCTCTTTGAGATACCAATCGACTGAACGAGCGACTAAAACTGGGAAAACTAAAAATCAATTGTTTCTGCCTCTCGAAGGAAGTTATGTAATATCCACGCGAAAAATAAAAAATAAACAAATGAAAAGAATAATGTATTCGTAGTAAGGGAAACATAATTATCATGAAGAACATGTATTGACTTAGCGACATTGTTTAGTACAGGAAAAGGCTGTATTTGCGTAAAACAATCGTTTAATAACCTCAATGATATTCAATAATGTTCATGTCAAATTATTGGTGTCAATTCATATATAAACAAGTGAGATACTTATGGTTTTCCTTACTTACTCAAAAGTTTGGTTTCAAGTCATTTAAAAAATCTAAGTTATTTATTTACAGAATATAATACATGTACCGTAATACAAAACTGGATGTCAACTTAAAAGGAAATGAACTCATTTTTTTTTCATTTTGGAAAAATTTAAAATCTGGGTTTAAAATTCATTTCAGAACTTGAAAGATTTGTGTAAAAATATTGTAAATAACTATTATAGTGTGGAATAAAATGTTCGGGAAATCGGAAAATAAATGAGAGAGAAAGGCAGTCCATTACAGGGAAATATCGTCCCCTTGAATGATGCACCAACCTATATCTACGTTCACCTCCAACTTGCAGTTAGAGATCTAAAGCAGCATGTCGAATGTTCTGTCGCGCCGCGGTTTTTATCCAAAGACACTTACCGGGCAGTGTGTGTTAGAGAAAGAAAGAAGAGTAAAATAGAAGATAGGAAAGCGCGTGAAGAATTTTTCATCTCACCATTGGCTTGGGTAGTAGAATGGAAAAACCTGCGAAACACATGGAGTGAAGGAAAACATCCTTTATCGGTCTTGCACATGCTCATGTTATTAACATCTGTAACAAGACTAAGAATTGGTGGAGAAAACCCATGTAAACTTATTATTTTACTGTCTGTATGTATTCTAACTTTAAAAGCTAGGTGTGAGTTAATCTAAATTGTTAATTGTCTGTAGTTTGGTGGGTATGTTTGGTTAGTGGGGCATTGAGTTAGCCTTTCCAATTGTACTTAAACGTAAACATACAAACTACATATGTGTTTTTGTCTCACAGCATGAATAAATTGATTTAATATTCGTGTGCTCCATATGCTCAAATAATATATTGGTGTCTTAATTTTTAAGTTTCTGTAATTTTTAAGTTTATATTGTTGTTATTTGGATTAATCCTGAAACGATCATTGAGTGCCCTTGATTAATTAGCGATGCAAAGATAGAATGAATCTAAACTGAATTATATTTTACGTATATTTTGTCGATTCTAGAATGAATATGTTCAATAAATTTCATGTCTTCCTTCATTTTTGTTATCCTTATTTCTTCGCAAAACCGAAATAGTTTTTTCCCTATTTTTTACAACTAAAACTGTGTATACAACGACAGTTTCTTATTCACATTTCATATTATAAAAAGGTAAACCAAAATAAACTATTTGAAAGTAATTATTCAATTCTAGGTGCAACAGCATTCCAGTAGTGCCATGTCTTTAAATTTGTTAAAGTCAGAACACCCAATATGTTAAAGACGCATTAGTAATGATGAATGTTCCACAGAGGAAAAGGAGGCATGGTGGCTCAGAGCGATTACCTAGTGCATACGGTCGCTAGTTTGATCCCCTTCCAAATAAGTGTGAGGTGGACAACATCGAGCTCATGGTTTTTCTAGAGGACTCCTTTTCCATAACATTTTTATTTCGCAAATTCTTCAATTGTCATTCACTTGTAGTGATAGTCCTCTTAGCCGAAAGGACATAATCCTGGGATGTTAAACTGGAATAAGTGATTTGATATCCATTTGACAGAGGATAATGTTTTCATGTGTGTATCACGCTCCTAGTAATATTAAGTATTTGTACAGTTTTCAACGCCACCAGGATTTTAGTGGCCAACACATAACATCAGTAGAGATCAGGCACTATGGAGGAAATTTGATTCCTCCCGTTCTTAGAATTCGATATTTTTTTCTAGAATTCGGAGGCAAGTTTCAACAGGCCTTTCGTTGTTATGCTCATAGCCTTTTAGGGCTACCACCAGCTATAGGTTCATGAAAAAACATGCCTTTTGTCATCTTTTTCTAGTCGTCTTGTATTGGATAGCTAGATTCCCCCCTCAGCCCCCCAGATCCATTTAGTAATGCTAAGAATATGATCCTTCCTCGTTTGGGTCCTGTGAGAAAATTTTGGTTGTGGTTTGGATATTTTTTTCTAGAATTCGGAGGAAAGTTTCAACAGGCCTTTCATTGTTATGCTCATAGCCTTTTATTGCTACCACCAGCTATAGGTTCATGAAAAAACATGCCTTTTGTCTTCTTTTTCTAGTCGTCTTGTATTGGATAGCTAGATTCCCCCCTCAGCTCCCCAGATCCATCTAGTAATGCTAAGAATATGATCCCTCCTCGTTTGGGTCCTGTGGGAAAATTTTGGTTGTGCGAACCCACTGTTGCTATGCTCATAGTCTTGGACGCCTACAGCCCCTTGGTCCTATTCCCACGTAGTGCCTGTAGGTTATGAACTGAAGACGTGATATTCAAATGATCAAAGCTTCTCAGCAGATTGTACGAAATTGATCTTAGTTGCTAAGGTAAATATTGTACTTCACGACTTTTTTTTTATAAAACGTGGGATAAGAAACAATATATGAGTCCCATGACGAAACACATACCCATACACTCCTCCCCCAGACCTCCTGCTGCAAAAAGCGTGAGGATTTAGCCCTGGTCTTATTCTCACAAAATGTCTGTAGCTTATGACCCTTGTGAGTTGACCCCTGTAAGTGACCTTCTCAGGAAAATGAGTTGATAAGACGAATAGTGCAGTTCATGATTCTTTGAAACGTGTTGAATTCCATTGATTGAGCATGTTCATATAGCGCAAGCTTCTCATAGCATATCATATTGTTTTAAAAACGTAGGATGTTGCATTGCATGTGAAAGGTGTTAT
This sequence comes from Thermobia domestica, assembly GCF_964235325.1. Lineage (NCBI taxonomy): Eukaryota > Metazoa > Arthropoda > Insecta > Zygentoma > Lepismatidae > Thermobia > Thermobia domestica. The sequence continues at coordinate 241,211,544 of NC_137456.1, read as the reverse complement.
ATGGATATTCACATGATGATGTCTGTTATGACAAGTAATTAAAATCACTTATGTAGATAAATCAAAAATCAGATTATGCCGAATGAATTTGCTGCTTATGTTAAAGCCGTGATGAGATATTGCAATATAACATATTCCCATAGCACAAAAAAATACGTCATCGAGATTTAGAATTGAAATACAGTCCCATAGAGGTACCTGTATAAACAAAATGAAACATGACTTTCCCAAGTCTTGATGTGAAAGATATTATCTTATGTATTGAAACCGTAACGAGATATGTTTTCGATTATGGTTGGCATGATCGAACTCGTTGTGACATGTTTCTCTAAGGCAAACACATGTGTGTGTGTGTGTCTGTATACAGAGAACATTTGTGATTCAGAGTTAGAAGAGTAAACGTGTGTGTGTGTGGATCCTCTTCCCGTTACTACATTGGTGTTCAACGCTAAAAACTTGATTGTAAGCTGTGAACAAAGTGGGATACCGGACGTTCTTATTAAAATAGATAAGCAATATATATATATATATATATATATATATATATATATATATATATATATATATATATATATATATATATATATATATATATATATATATATATGTGTGTGTGTGTGTGTGTGTGTGTGTGTGTTATTTCTTCATTTAGTTATAAAGGCAGTTCAAAGAACAAGATATAAAGTTTATTTATTCATAGCTCAGTTCAGGTTCTAACATTAAAAAAAACAGACACATAAATACATATATGTGAATGTCTGTTTGCTAGAACATTGAACTTCATCTTAAAAAGTGTTTAGTTTCAAGAGCAACAGATAAGATAACATTTTCAAATGTTTTGATGATACGTATTGCAACTAGCCAAAGACTGACCTACAGTCCTGCTAAACGAATGATAAAAGGTAGAGTACATTTAATTGTATGTCAAATATACACTTTGCGTTTCCGTGTTTGATAATGAGATGAAATTGTAACGTTAAAAATACATACATATAAGCGAGTCTGTATTATGTATGATGCTTCTGTTCGTTCCACGTTGAATTCTAAGAAAATGATAAGATGGAATTTTTGAATGTTTTCTGACTCGCATTGCAATTAGATTACAGCTGACGCAGATTATGCAGATAATGAATGTACTAGTAAAGCCGTATCACTTATAATTTAACGTTAAAATATTATAAAAAGAAGAGGTATATTATGTGTTTTAATTTTGATAATATCATGCATACCTGTCTGTCTTTCTGTCTGTAAATGAAACCTTTCAACAATGAAATGAAATCTTTAAGTTTTACGTCCCACAGTAATGCCAACAAGGCTAATGGGAAATCTTTGATTTTTACGTTCCACGGATGGAAATCTTTGAGTTTTACGTCCCACAGTTATGTCGGTTATGCTGGGACCCCATGCACCATAGGTGAACGCATTACCACTGAGCCAGCGAGGCCCCCTTCCGAAAAGGTGTCAAAATTTGGCCATGGTCTCAGAACAAGACGAAGCGAAGATATGTGTGTGTATTAACCATTGATAATATTATATGATAGTTTTAAATAAATTGTATATCTGTCTGTGATCTGGGGAGTCAGACAAGGGAGCCAAAAAATTTGGTCATGGTATTATACAAAGACGTGGCGTTTTGGGGAGTTCAACCCGGGACCCATGCACACCGAACATCCGAGATCCATAAAACGAGAGAGAGGTGAAACTACAACACTCATGCAGGGTCGCTGTGTTCAATGATGATAGTCTGAACTCAATAACACATCATCTAAGGGGTTAAAGTTGGGGGTCTCCAGGGTTGATATTGAGACCCGTAAAAATAATTTAAAATAATTAATATTAGTGTCAAATACATAGTTTTCGGGGCCGCTGTGTTCAACGATGATACTCTGAACTCGTTAGCACACCATCTAAGGGGGTTGTATTGGGGGTCTCCAGGGTTTCTATCGAGACACGTAAAAATAATTTAAAAACACCGATATTAGTGTCAAATACAGAGTTTTCGGGGCCTATGTGTTCAACGATGATACACTGAATTCGTTAGTACACCATCTAAGGGGATTGAAGTTGGGAGTCTCCAGGGTTGGTATCAAGACACGTAAAAATAATTTAAAATCATTGATATTAGTGTCAAATACATAGTTTTCGGGGCCTCTGTGTTCAAAGATGATCCTCTGAACTCGTTAGTACACCATCTAACGGGTTGAAGTTGGGGGTCTCCAGGGTTGGTATCAAGACACGTAAAAATAATTTTAAATCATTGATATTAGTGTCAAATACATAGTTTTCGGGGTCTCTGTGTTCAATGATGATACTTTGAACTCGTTAGTACACCATCTAAGGGGTTGATGTTGCGGGGTCTCCAGGGTTGGTATCAAGACACGTAAAAATAATTTAAAATCATTCATGTTAGTGTCAAATACATACTTTTCGGGGCCTCTGTGTTCAATGATGATACTCTGAACTCGATAATACACTTTCTAAGGGAGGTTGAAGTTGAGGGGTCTCCAGGGTTGGTATTGCGACATGTAAAACTAATTTAAAATGATCGATACTAGTGTCAAATTCATAGTTTTCGGGGTCTCTGTGTTCAATGATTATACTCTGAACTCAATAACACATCATCTAAGTGGGTTGGAGGGCTCTTTGAATTGAGTTTCCGTATATGCTACGGAATAAAAATATCATACTGAGTTAAGTGATTGCTTTCGTAATCATTCAAACATCATACCATGTTAAGAGAGAGAGAGAGAAAGAGAGAGAGAGAGAGAGAGAGAGAGAGAGAGAGAGAGAAATATTTCAGTTTAACGTCCCACAAATATGCTCCTTACGTTGTAAAATGGACGATATTAGTGTCAAATACATATCTTTCGTGGTCGTTGAAACTCTGAAAAAATAAGTATAAAATTCATGTACAGAACCTTTATACATTAGACAACACACTTGAAGCAAATTGTGAACATACACTTGTTTCACTCCCATGGAATACGAAAAAAAATGTTGCAAATCATTTTAATTACTTAAAAGGTATGCTATTTTTTCCCTTGAAACTTCTGCTTTTTCCGTATAACAATTTGAAATTATGTGTATATATACTGTTTATATTTATTTGGAATATGTGTATAAGTAACGAAATGCATTTCTTTTTTATTTTAGGTTGAACACAAATATACGTGTATCAGACTTTCCTTATCCTTCCCTTATCATTACTTATATATATATATATATAACCATTTTTATTTATTCGTGTATTCTTTTAAAGCACTTTTATTTATATTCTATTTGTAATAATACTTATATATCCACTATTTACATATACATATTGGATTTTTTTGCATTACGTATATACATTTGGGGAGTAAAAATGGAAAACAAGTGTACGCAAGAGTTACTAAAAGAGATTAGTGCATTTATTAATGACATAGAAGAAGAAGAAGAAGAAGAGGAGGTCGTAATAAATAAAGAGACGGAAGTTCTTCTAAAAGAAAAAGATGCCGTAATCGGAATAGAAGAAGATCATCATGAAAGAAAGGAAGAAGAAGATGAAATGAAAAAAGGTACACAAAAAGAGGAAGAACTCATAGAAGAAGAAGAAAAAGAAGAAGAGATGATCATCAATACCGAAGAAGAAGAAAGAGATGCAGCTAGTGAAATTCAAACTGCAGAAGAGAAAGAAGAATATGAAGAAGAACTATTACAAATATTGGAAAGTGCAGGTAATAGAATGATAACAGAAGAAGAAGAAGAGGAAGCATCCGACCGTATTGCCCAAATTAAACATGGTTACAAGAAGGAGCAAAAGAAGAAAAAAAGAAGAATTGCTAAATCTAACGTTTTCCCAAATAATAGGAGAGGCTTACAAAGAGGAAGAGAAGAAGAAGACAGAAAAATATGAGTTCTACGAAATTGAACTAGAAAAATGGATCACCAATTTATTTGTTAATCTTGAAAAAGAAGAACAACAACGAGAATTAATATATCCATCAATTATGGAAATATTAGCTGAGGCTAATACAGAAAATACGGAAATAGAAATCGATTTAGACGAAATAGAAAAAAGAACAGACGAGTTGTTATCCGTATTTGAAGCAGAACGAAACTGAAATGTACAAGTATGATTTGGAAATAACAGGCGTAATGATGAAAACAATAGATTTCATATAATAGAAGAACGCAGAAGACAATACAGAAGATACAATATGGCTGGTGCAATGTTAAGATTCCGCCTAGCCCCCGTGCGTGCAGTTGAAAATCCTTTTACTGCAATTGAAACAAGTCTACGGGCTTTAATAGATTATTTGTTACGTAATATAGACCAGCATGATTACGTTGAATAACAATCAGAAATGAAAGAGAAGGACACCGCCCATTTTGGTTATCGTTCAGAGAAGCAAGAAATCTCTCAGCAGAAGTTCTATGGACAAGTTATGAGAAAGTACTCCAAAGCGATGCGGCTTTTCTTATAAATGAAGATTGCATCGTGAATTTTCATCATGTACGTATGCCAAGAGGACAAGGACGTTTGAAACAACATGTTATGAATACTGAAGAATATGTAAATGCAAAACGTGATATTATCACAGTTAAGAACAAAGGTACAAGATGTTTAGTGCATGCAATCATCGTTGCTATAGGACAAAAAAATACAATGGGAGAAATCAAACTGAATATTATAGATATGTAAGAACTCAAAGCAATTATATAATAGAAAAAGAAGTAGAAGATCTGTGTGAAGCTGCCGATGTAGATCTCAGTCGTGGTGGTGGAATTCCTGAAATTCGTAAATTTCAGGAATATTTAAAGGATTATAAAATCTCAGTGTATAGGGGTTTTTCAGGAAGTGATGTTATGTTTGAAGCACCACCAAGTAATAACGAGGGAACGGCTTTAAATTTACAGTTCATAGATAATCAGTACAACGTCATTGAAAGCTTGACAGCATGTTTTAGTTGTAGTTATTATTGCGAAAGCTGTCATAAAAAATATGAGAACAAACATGAACATTTGAAACATTGTACAGTTCTATGTTATCTATGTCATCAAAAACCACCATGTTCTCATATTACTTGCAATGAATGTAATCGAGAATTTTATGGCCAGTCATGCTATGACTGTCATAAGTCAAAGCCGTATCAAAATGGAAAGCCTTTATGTTCAACTGTGAAATGTTGTGCCCAGTGTTTGAAAATGTATGTAGGAAAATAAAAAGGGTCTGACGTATGTGGAGAAACGTATTGTAATATTTGCTATGCTACAGTACCATCCAATCATGAATGTTACATGAAAGTGAATGAAAGAAGAAAATATAAAAGCCAATGAAAAAAATTATCATGGAGAAGAAAGCTATGATTGTGTTTAATGACATTGAATGTACACAAGACACGAAGATAGAAGATGAGGACGCAAACATATATGAGCATATACCTAATGTCTTGGTTAGTCAGCATACATGTTACAGATGTTATGAAGACAACGACATCAAAAATAATTGTATCGTTTGTGGAAAACGAGAAAATATATTTTACAGAGAAAATGTAATAGAAGACTTTCCAAAACATCTTCAAAAACGTCGTCCAAACATTAAATCAGTAACATGTGTGGCCCATAATTCTAAGGGCTATGATGCACATTTTATCATTAAGACGATGGTTGAGAAGATGAATTGGACTCCAGAAGTAATCATGAATGGGGCGAAAATTCTTTCTGTTAAAATAGGGAACGTAACATTCATTGATTCACTAAGCTTTCTTCCTATGCCCTTAAGTAAATTAAGTGGTGCATTTAGTCTTCAATCGTGCAAAGGATATTTCCCACACTTTTTCAATCGACGTGAGAACCAAACATATGAAGGTACACTTCCAGACATTAGGTATTATGGAGCAGATACCATGAAAGTAGACGAAAGACTCAAGTTTCTCCAATGGTATACTGAACATCGAAACGATACCTTTAAAATGAAAGAAGAACTCATCAAATATTGTGTACAGGATGTTGAAGTATTACGCGAAGCATGTATTTCCTTTATGAATACATTTGAATCTGAAACAAATGTAAATCCCTTACTTGAATGCATTATAATCGCCAGTGCATGTAATTTGGTGTATCGAAGAAATTTCTTAAAGGAAAATACGATTGGTATCATAGCAAAGAACAGGTATCGATGGAGAGGTGTCCAATCAGTTGAAGCAGTACAATGGATAGCTTGGGAAGAAAAAAACAAACATACAAATTACCAATGCTGCTTGTAGTAAGGAAAAATGAATTGCATCAATGAAAGTAAATGGTGTATGGACAGATCCCAAGACAGCAAGAATACACGTGTGGGAATATGAGGGCGATTTTACACATGGATGTATCTACTGTTATACTAACGACAGAGATAAACCCATCTATAAGAATGCTACAGATACCATGGAATTTCCATATGAAGCAACAAAGAACAAAATTCAAAAATTAAAAGATTTTGCTGTGATGTGCACGAAATATGGTGCTGTGAATTTAAAAAGCAATTGGCAGGAAATGAAGAGATAAAGAAGTATGTTAGTAATCATTCGTATACAAAGAAATCACCATTAAATCCTCGTGACGCTTTTTATGGAGGACGTGTGAATGCCATACGTTTGTATCATAAAGCACAAGCATCTGAAGGAGAAACAATTCAGTACAAAGATGTTATTTCGTTGTACCCATATATCTCTAAAACTAAGAAATTTCCAATTCGTCATCCTACTATCTATCTGCCTGGAGATTCAAATATTCCCACCATTGAAGAAGTAGAAGGATTAGATAAACTAAGTATTCTACCTCCAATAAATCTCTTACACGCAGTACTGCCTTACAAATCAAATGATAGATTGATGTTTCCACTTTGTTGTACAGGTTGTGATGAACTAAACGAGTCATCTTGTAATCACAGCGATGAAGACCGAGTTCTACATGGTACATGGGTAGCAGATGAAGTAAGAAAAGCATTAGAAAAAGGATACAAAATAATAGATATTCATGAAATTTGGGCATATGATGTTCTTGAATATCATGATGAAACAAAAAGTGGCGGCTTATTTGCAGAGTACATAAACACCTTCGTGAAAGCAAAAACGGAAGCTAGTGGATGACCAACATGGTGTGAAACAGATGAGCTAAAGGAGAATTCAGCAATTTTATGAAAAGGAAGGAATAAATCTCGATGAAAATAAAATTCAACATAATCCAGCACTTAGAAGTTTAGCTAAATTAATGTTAAATTCATTTTGGGAAAAATTTGGACAACGTGAGAATATGGGTCATTTAAGCATTATTAATGATCCAAAGGAATTATATGAGAAATTAACATCTCATGATATAGACGTTCATCAAATATTTCCAGTAAATGATGATATGATATATGTATATTAGCAATACACAGATGAAGTTCGTGTTTCACTACCAACACTAAACGTCGTCATAGCCGCATACACAACAGCACAAGCAAGATTAGAATTGTACAAGTATTTAGATCAACTGCAAGAAAGAGTATTGTATTTTGATACAGATTCAGTCATTTATACGCAAAAACCTGGTGAAACTACAATCCCAACTGGTGACTTTTTAGGCGATTTATGAAATGAAGTACTCGAGTATGGTAAAGAGGCCTATATTTCAGAATACGTCTCGGCTGGACCCAAGAACTATGGATTACGTATTTTTCATCCCAGTACGAAGAAGGAGTTTCAAGTATGCAAGATACGGGGCTTTTCATTAAACTGTGAATCTTCGACACACCTAAAGTTTGATATAATGAAGAAAATGATAGTAGATAATGAAGAGGAGGCGGAAGAAGAAAGAAAAGAATCTCGTCCCATGGAAGTCAAAATTACCAATGAAAAAAATTGCTGCAGGAAAGACCATACTATTGTCAGCATGCCCGAAACAAAAATGTATAAGATAAATTATATTAAACGACGTAGAGTACCAAATTCATGATACTCTTCCATATGGCTACACTACTTCCAACAAAAGAAGAAGAGAAATGTAATAAGGCCCTTTATAAATATACGTATGAAAAAAGAATGATCATACTCTTTAACATGGACACGACGTGGAAACATCCCTTTACATGTATTGTTGCCGGACCAAGTGGATGTGGAAAAACTTCCTTTGTAATACGATTCCTGTCCAATTTATCACTATGCTTAATACATCGTTTCGTCATATTTATTGGTACTATGCAGAATGGCAGAATGCATACAGAGAAATTTCGACAAAAATACAATTTCTTGAAGGATTACCTCGAACAAAAGACTTTTTACCTGAAACTAGACCACATCCTATTATTATTGATGATCAAATGTGTGAAGTGAACCGCTTTATAGTTGATTTCTTTACAAAGGGTTGTCATCATAGAAATCTTAGTGTACTATTTATTACACAAAACATATTTCATCAGGGAAAGGAAGCATAGATATGAGCTTGAATTTGTCTTATCTCGTATTATTTAAAAATCCAAAAGATAAATCACAAATTAAACATTTGAGTTATCAACTAACTTCTGAGAATCCAAAATTTCTTCAAGAAAGTTTCAACGACGCAACGAAGTTACCATATGGATATTTGTTTATTGATTTAAAACAGGATAGGCCAGATGAACTTCGTATTCAAACAAATATCGTTCCTGATGGTATTTATCATTAAGTTTATGCTCCAACAAAATAGAAGAAGATGTATTTATAATGTTAGTTTTAAACTGTGTTTCTTCATTCTGACAATATGTCTCCAAGAGTAAAACACGGAGATCTTCGTACGCTGAGCAAAGCAAATCCTAAATTACGTAAAGCTATAGTGGCATATGTAGACTCTTCAGTGATTCGAAGTATTTGCGAATGTTGTTATATGTATTAAAAGGGAATGTAACTCTTACAAAGACACAGAAATCAAGATTAAAGCGATACAAGAGGACGCTTCGATATCTTGCGAAGAAAGGAAACTCCATCCAAAAGAAGAAGAAGCATTTATTAGTGCAACAGCAGGGTGGATTCCTACCCGCATTATTTGCTTCTATTTTAACTGGTGCATTATCAAGTTTACTATTTCGTTAGTGCAATGGAACACGCAAAGATGATGATTTTAGTTCCACCTGATGTTCTGAATGGTATACAAACACCATCATCATCATCATCATCATTATAAGCCCTGGAGAAACGTGAATCTAATTTGGATCAAGAAATGTAAGAGATTTTACAGTTATCATCGCTTAGTGATGAAGAAAAGTGGAATCAATATAATATTCTTCAAAAATATTTACATTTAATACGAAAACAAGAAGAACCTGTGACTCTTTCGATTACGTCAACTAAATCAGAGAAGCCTAAAGTAGAAGAAATAGTGTTATCTATACCCAAAAGAGCTGAAATTACTAATACATAGAATGAAACATGATGATAATATCACGTGGCATAATAAATTAACTGTTTACATCAGAGGTGATAAACTAGAAGGATCTGACATTGTTGATTTAATTTCTGATGTGTCGCGATCCCAGAAACACGCAAATCCACCGGGATGGGAGAAATTTTGTAATTATTTATCTTCTAATAACAGACCTCAAGAACTTATTGGAAATCCAACGTTTGTCTTATATTTTACGACGAACTAAAGCATCACCAACAGCATCATCGTCAAGGGAAAAATACTTCTGAAATCGTTTCCAGAAGACGATGAAGAAGCAGAAGAAGACGAAGAAGAAAAGGAAAAAGTAATATCTCCTATATGAAAAAGGAAACGTGCCTATAAACGTCCAGTATGGTCAAGGTGGAAACCGTAAACAAACAGTTAAGCAAGATTTATTAAACCCTTCACATCCTGCATCGTTTTCAACTGTTAAAAAATTGTGGATAGCTACAAAGAAGAAAACTCCTATACATTGTATAAGAAAATGGTTACTGCAACAAACAACATATACGTTACACAAACCTGTACGTCGTCGCTTTAAAAGAGATTTCTATGTCGTGAATAACATTGATGATGAGTGGGAAAGTGATATTAATGATCTTCAATCGGTTCATAAATTTAATGATGGATATCGTTATATTCTTACAGTGATAGATGTGTTCAGTCGATATGCATGGGCTGTGCCATTAAAATCTAAAACTACTAATGATGTCTTAAAACCATTGGAAATTGTGTTCAAATTCCAACAGAAAAGCAATTACATTCCGAACAGATAAAGAAAGTGAGTTTACTAATAAAACAATACAGAAGTACTTAGAGGGCTACAAAATAAAACATATTACAACTAAAATTCTGATATAAAAGCTAGTATTGTAGAACGTTTTAACAGAACTCTAAAAGAAAAAATGTGGAAGTACTTTACAAAGTAGCAAACGTATAATTATTTCAATGTATTACCTCTTCTGGTGAAATCATACAATGAAGGTTATCATTCAAGCATAAAAATGTCATCTCCAAATGTTTCTCAAAATAACCTATTACAAGTATGGCATAATCAGTAAGATAATAAGTTAAAGAAGAAAAAGTAGAATCCAAATTTCTCAAAACACATTAAGATTGGTGATACACTACGAATTAGTAAAACTAAACGTAGATTTGATAAATGATATATGCAAAATTGGACTTGGGAAATATTTAAAGTGAAGAAGATAATACCAAGAGATCCATCTCTTTATGAAATTGAGGATTTAAACAAGGAACCACTGGATGGATTATTTTACAGAGAGGAATTACAACCTGTGACGTTATCAAATACGTTTTACATAGATAAAATCATACGTACAAGAAGAAAAGGAGCAGAAAAGAAAATCTTTTTCATTGGAAAGGATATCCTTCTTCTTTCGATCCCTGGATACCTGCTTCAGCCGTAAAGAAGATCGACAAGTACAATGGAACCTGATGGAGATTTTTACGTTACGCTTCCCAGTAATAGTTCTATGGAATATTTTCCTGACAACACCTTAACATCATACACTACGAAACTACATCAAAGAATGGAATTCCGTGAAAAGTGGGAAGTGGCTATTATTGAAATTCATTATCCTCATTTAATACTAAATATTAATGAAGAAAATAATAAAATTTTTTACAAACCTGCAAAAAGTGATGAATGGAAATTTATAACTATTCCTGAACGTTATTACACTGACATATCAGAATTGATAAAGATAATTAATACGTACAACAGATTCACAAATTTACATATTTCTTATACTCGTGAGAGTAATAACTGTTTTATACGACGTTCTCATAAATAAATAGATGTAGACGTTGCATTATCGCCAAGTGTTAGTGCGATGTTGGGAATTGATCCAAACGTTGATTTAAAGGATATGCAACAAGGCCAAAGCATTCCAAATTTACGTTTAGGACTTCCATCTACAATGTATGTGTATTGTGATATAATTCAATCTGTATTTGTTGGAGATACAGTAGCACCATTATTACGTATCATAAATATGAATCCTGTGAATCATACATTTGGAAGTAGAGTTATAGAAATTTTTAATCCTCTACATTATGTGCCTATAGAAAAGATGCATTATATATATAGCAAATATATATGTAGCAAATATATATATAGAGATAGTACAGGCTCTCCACTGGCATTCACTTTCGGAACTGTATGCGTTAAACTACATTTTCGACCACTGCGTCAACATCAACAAATATGAATAATCCATATTTACAATATTGTCAAAAACAAGCTCTTTCTGGAACTGGAAACGTTTGTTGGATCCCCTTATCAAGTTGGACATGGTATTGGAAGTTTCCTTGGAGGATTATTTCATTCTGTCGTGCCATTAGTAAAACAAGGAGCTAAAACTGTAGGAAAGGAATTATTAAAATCTGGAGCAAACGTTATTACTGATGTCATCATCGACAAACAACCTATTAACGAATCCTTTCATCAACGAATGGGTGAAGCGAGATCCGTCTTGCAAGAGAAAGTAAAAAGTAAAGTGAAATCTATGCTAGGATCTGGATATCAACGAAGGAAAAGAAGAATTACACATCCTTCCATCTTTAACCCTTCATCATTACACATCATCAAGCGCAAGAAGAAGGGAAAGAGGAAAGGTACAAGAAAACAAAGAAAAATCAGTCTTATAAGAAGAGGAAGTTATCACACGATATCTTTGATTAAATCATCACCATCATGGCTTTCTTACATCATCAATCTTGCGAGTGTGTAAAAAGTGAACAAGATATTTTTTCTACAAAACCAACGCAAACCAGTATATTGGATAATCGTGTGGTTACATACAAACCAATCAGTTCACTAGCTGATAATACACTTATAGTATTTGTCATCCCAGGAACAAGTGATGAATACATAGATCTACCATATACTCTTCTTTACATCGAAGGTCAAATCGTAACAAACTTGGCACACATTGGATTTCCGTATATATTCATACTGATGGACGTGCCCATTACTTCGATACATTTGGATATCCTCCATATGTAATGCAACATATTCAATTTCTACGTAGAAATTCCATTTCTTATACATTTAATAATAAACAAATTCAAAGTGTGAAATCGTCCCTATGTGGGCATTATTCATATTTTTTCCTATGCTTCAAAGCTAAAGGAAAGTTCTTAAATGAATTTCATTACACTTTCTCATCGACTCCAGGAAAAAATGATCGTCGCTTGCTGTATTTACTTTTACAGGTAATCTTTTCTCCTGTATACATATTATAATGTCTTCATTCTTCTTCTTCTTCTTCGTTTGTTCTGATTACTTTTTTTCATTATAGATAAAATTCTAGCTATTATTATTGCAGGCAGTCGTTTCTTCTTCTTCTTCTTCTTTATTATAATGTGTTTGTATATATTATCATTTGTTGTTTTATTTGTTCATGATTATAGATAAAATACATTTTGAATTATGTTTTTCAATTTTTTTCATTTCAGAGAATAAAAGATCGTTATCGTGTGCATGGACATCATCATTGTCAGTATGACTTCTATCTACGTTTCATCACCATCATCAACAGCAGTAGTACCACGTGTGAAGTTATCATTAATTGAACTGTGTAAAATAAAACAACACAACTGTGTACATGTGTATGGACAGCATCAGTGAACACTATATGGCAACTGTGAAGTTATCATCACTTGAACAATGAAAAAAATCTATCGTACTCTCTTTTAAAAACTGCACTATACTTACCGTCGTTTTAATTTTGTAAATAACATCATCAACATCAATAAATAGTTTGTATTCTTTGAAAACAAATGTTTTATTTCCTATTTTATCCATTTCCTAATTGAATTAAAGAATTTCATACTGATTGTTTTATAAAAAGATTCAAAATCTGATTTTTTTATTCAATGATGTAATCACATATTTACATAATAATAATAATGAATTCAAATACTTAATCAGTTATTCTTTCGCAAATTACACCAAGTATGTGAATTCAATATTATTGTGATAGGACTTTTGTTTTTAAGAATTTAATAATTATTTTTTTAGTTCTATTTTTAAAAAATAAAAAAGTCCTATCATTCTTAAGACAAAGTTGTATAATAATAATAATAATAATTTCAAATATTAACTTTTATTTTAACATTCATTTCAAGAATTTGAATTCACTATTATTATTATTATTATTATTATTATTATTATTAAAATTATTATTATTATTATTATTATTATTATTATTATTATTATTATTATACATATCACTAATAGTATACGAGGAAAAATATGTTAGGATTTTTTCTTATCATAAAAAATAAAAATCCTATCACATTGAGGTGTATGAAACGAACACAAAACACACACACACAAATAAAACATTTTACTTTCACTATATATATTTTTTTACATTTGATATTACGTTGTTTAGTATACATGAAAAAACAATTCAATTTTCTTCTTCTTTATGAGGAGACGTTCACTTCATTGATACCCTCCGAAGGTTGAGTATCGGTTTCCCCCCACCATGGCTGTGTGGGTACACTATCAAATAAATCAGACATAATTGCATCTATGACTTTTTGTTTGCAAAATACTATCATTTCCAATTTTAATCTTTGACTATCAATGTTCACATCACTGTTCTTATCAAGAGAGACACTTGGAAAACTAATGTTCATACCGTTAATAATATTATGTTCATGTACACAGGTATGGATTACGGCAAGTCCTCTGCATTTAAGACACTGCGATTGTACATGATTACGAATAGTATCTGTACACAAGGCAAAATATTCTCGTAGCACAACACTACAAACTTTACTGTTTTTCCCAGCATGCTCAATACACGGAAATATTTCCAAGAAATAAAGCCGATCACTTGAAGTTAAGTACACAGTGTTTCGAGGAGCATGAAGTGTTCCTTTCTTCTCTAACATCACTAATTTTTCACCCATTAATTTTCGCACCGCCAGTTCGTTTTTTTCGACCAAGAGATTTTATAAATGTAATTTCTACTTAATAATTTAAATAGTCCGTCACAAATGGGGTCAAATGTACAAGTTTCTCCCATTCAGTCAAATTTAACTCCACTCCAAACACAAGTCCTTTGCCAACACGAATCACTGGCTCAAATGTATCACTATCCAGTCCAATACAAATTAATTTGGTTTTCATTGAATTAAGTCCATATTCAACATTTAACAAGTACTCTTTCTTGGTATCCATAGTTGATTCACAAGCAATCAAAGGCATGTTACTCCAGTCGCTGGCCAACACAGAATAACGACACTATGCATACAGATGACTGCGCATGCATGAAGAGAAAGGGGGGGGGCGAGGAGGAATATTCATGTTTCACCTTGTTTGTACATGTCACCATACACTTACGATGAGTATACCAGTTTAGTAAATTCAATATCGTGCATGTTACGCCCAGATACATTAATCTTCATTCCTTTATATATTAAACAGACATTCCCACTTTGTAAATACGTTAACAATGCACCATTATCTGCTTCCAATTTTTCAGTACAACGTCCCGGTAAAATCACTTATTCGCCTCCTTCAAATGTCACACATGCCTTCCTACCATATACCGTTGTAATTATCTCACAGTTTACAATACGAAATGGTTCTCCAATTTCCAAATCTCGCATTTTTGTAAAGGGTTCCATTGTTGGCTTATTAAGCTTATCTAATAAACTCATTGACGATGACATATCTAAATTTGACGTTTCTTCCTTTGCAACAGCTGCTAACAGAATGATCTACACAAGCACATACGTTCCGCTTACGCTTTTCGCAGGAGGGGTGGGGTTTGGGGATTCAAATTATTCAAAGGCATGTTTCATCTTGTTTCTACATCTGGTAGGCGTCCAAGACTATGAGCATAGCAACAGTGGGTTCGCACAACCAAATTTTTCCCACAGGACCCAAACGAGGACGGATCATATTCTTAGCATTACAAGATGGATCTGGGGGGCTGAGGGGGGTGGGGGAACCTAGGTATCCAATACAAGACGACTATAAAAAGAAGACATAAAGGTATGCTTTTTCATGAACTTATAGCTGGTGGTAGCCCTAAAAGGCTATGAGCATAACAACTAAAGGCCTGTTGAAACTTGCCTCCGAATTCTAGGAAAAAATATCGAATTCTAAGAACGGGAGGAATCAAATTTCTTCCATAGTGCCTGATCTCTACTACGTCGCAGATGCTTATTCTATTATGAAATCTTTTTCTATAATTTACCTCATGCTTTCCTTGTGCTCCCACTTTTTGGCAATTGTCCGACGTCCTCCTCCAAAATTTCCATCTTCATTTCGTTTCGTATTCCGTCGGACCTCTCGACGATGACGTCTAACCGAAGATTCTTCTTCATTAAAATAAGGCACAACTTCTGCTCGTTTTTTGTAAATATATTTCAAAAGAAGGAAATACACCAATTCAACACATGACATCAAGCTTCCTCCGAGAAAAATGCTCACGATTACTCCAAATGAAACTGAAAAGAAATTATGTTAAAAACACATGTTGGCAGGTTATGAAGTGCAAAGGCTATTCACAACGAAGAACCTAATTGATATTTTACTGGCTCAGAAATTTAAATGTATGTTCGAATAGACTTATTTAACAACAACTATTATTTTTAAATATAAATTTTGAAGAAATTCCTGATTGACGAATTATCAATTTTCTTTTGTATGCATTTATTGTAAATTAAATATGATGAATTAATCTACTGATGTAATTACGTATGAAATGTCTAGAATTATGTCTACTAGGAACTATAGAAACGAGTCTAGCACCAAACTAATTTTATATCAAAACATGTAGTACTTTATGTCAAATCGGACATTAATAATAAGACAACTGCTTTTCAGAATTAGCGCCTTGTCACAGCATTCTTTATTATACCATCATTCTATATTTAATTTTAAGAAGATAAGAAATACTAAATATTAGAGTATCGACATAAGTTTGAACATTTTGCCAGAATTTAAAGCGTAAAGTAAAGAAATTGTCCTTTAATGCAATATTTTTTTCCTAGAATGTAAGGATAATTATCGATTTTGTATGAGTGGCGAACAAGTAACATTTTGTTCCTAATTTACTATTATGAAAATTTTTCCAGGAAAACACGTACATTGTTTCACCTTATCAAAACATATTATTACGTGTTAATGCACTAACGAACATAGATCGGTAATATTCTAGAAAGAAAAGCTTTCAAAAAGCAGAAACGGAATCAATCATAGAATAACGTATTAGTCTTGATTATACCATTATATATCGTAATTTGAAGCTGTCATTTTTAAGTCCACAAACATATCTACTGATTTCATTCAATTAAGAATTCCAGGTATTCATTTAAGATGCACACGAAAGTAGTACCTTTGAAGGAAGGTACCTCAATAAAACGTAAATTTATAGCTATGAGTTAGGAGAAGGAATCTTTTCTAATACACTAACGTTTTTATACACCTTTCTATAGCTATATGAAACGTTAGCTTTTATACTAAATATACTGAATTGGTACTATATTTTCTTAGTTATGTAGTATTCTTTAAAACTCACCAATATAACCATGACTATATATTAATCTTAAGTAGACATACGTATATTTTAATAATGTTTAAATGATATATATATTTAGCTGCAAACACGTCAATGTTTAAGAATTAAGGAAATGGAATAGCATTACTTCATTTTCTAAAATAAAAATTATAATACAGTTTCAGAAGAAAATATTGAATGTAATAAAACACAATTTGAGAACTGATATCTTGACAGATCAGTTGTAAAGGAACTCCCATCAAGTTCAACACCTAAGTTCGATTTTGTGTCAGATGATCAACCAGGTCTGACTAACATTGCGTTGGTCGCGATCTCTACCGTTACGTGAGTGGTCGCGCGTTCTACTATTGTAGAACTTCAGTATTTTTCTATAGTGTTATGACTTTTAAGAATATTCGGTCCTGGTTATGTTAGTTACATTATTATACACTGTCGTCCTAAGCGAAAAGGCCTTAACTCCACATTTTTCGAAAATCGAGATATTGGTATATTCGTCTTAAAATTCTGCATTTATCTAAAGTGAAATTGACGTGGTTTGTCTAATAGATAGGGGGTAATGACGTCATAAGTGTTTACCTTAAGTTCAAAACTGTAACTAAAACTAAACAAAAAGACGTTAAGTGGCAATTCATAAGCAAAAACATTTTACTGTTTTATCACATAAATTCTAGATCGTGAAAATATATTTAATAAAGGTTTATGAAATACAACAAATTTGAACGTACTGCCTAAGCCAAACCGCGTTTTGCTTATTTTCTCGAAAGTATGTGAAATGGAGATAAAGTGTTTTCGCATAGCAGGGCAGTAAAGGTTTTAAAATATTGTTAAATTATATTATTTGATTATTAATTGTTAAATTATTAATTCGAGAATATTGACAAAAATAAGCATTAGGTATATCTTATTTATCATATTAATAATTTCGAACGAAAATCTAATACATGTGTAGGTATAAGTGTTGAAATAACAGCATAAACCTTCTTCTATAATAGATCATACAGGTAGAATATTTTAATGTACTATTTTGAGTGATTGTCTAGTCCAAGCAATAGTCACAGAGGCTTTCTGGTGGTCTGGGCACACCCATCTCTGGCATTTTCCAAAAGTTCTTTCTTGTTGAACTGCTGCGAGAACGGCCACAAAAGAAACATTTTCCTATCCCAGAAGCTCTTTCTTGTGGTAATGGAATATCTTCGCTTAAGCCAAACACAAGTCTTCCCCTGTGTCGAAGCTCTTTTGCAAGGATTCCATGGCCAGCCGTTGGTTTCTCCCTAATTTTATCAACTCAAATGTTAGATCCTGTAGAAAATTCTTGCGTTTGACATTCTCATCGTCTTATTTGCTCTAAATATATTAAGAGTATAAACAACAAGTACGTTCATCATCAATTAGGAATGAAAATAATGCCTTGTGGGCCAAGCCTACGAAAAGCTGGTATTATATTCAAATTGTGAGTTCGTGAGTTTCTTGGCATTATGTGATCTACATATCAGCGAGAAGGTTCTCACTTTTCTCTTTACCGATATAAAACGTACGTATGTCAAGAGAAGGTGGTGTAGCAAGACTCGTGACTTCAACACTGGCTTGTACTGCAAAGTCTTCTTATTATTCCATTATAATGTCTGGTACATCTTCGGTATCACTGCACTCAATTGTTTATTCAACAAAATCTTTCTCGAGCTCCTTCATGTCTTCGATCCCAAATACACTTTCACAGTCACTTTCTACCTAACCTAACCAAAGAAGCACCTGGTCTCTGTTATTTTCTGACATATCAAATATATATAAGCATGTATTCCACTAAAATAATGTGAAAATATAAAACGAAATAAATCGGTAATACGAAACAAAACAGTACGCCAATAGTCCCGCGATCTACAATAGTAGAAAACTAATGAAATCAAGTAGCAAACCGGAGCAGGTGCAAGAATAAGGGCTGAAAATAGACTAGAATGTACAAAACGTTGTCGGAGAAAGGTACATAACCGCCCAAGGTCAAGCGTGTTGCCAACTGCTCAGGAATTAAAAAATAAAACACCTGTTCTACAATAGTAGAACGTGCGACCACTGCAGTGTTTATTGTATTGAAATTAGGCCTCCTGTGAACAAGATTAGACGATACGTAAACTTACACCTTAAGTCCCAACAAGAATCGAGCTCGATTAAGTGCGTCAAAAACAACGTCAAACATGTAGAAACAGAAGTTTAAAGACCAATTTATTTCATCTACAACCTCTCAAAGTATTATATTGTAACATTCTCTTGCTTTCAACAAGCATCATCAGACGTGTTTTCAAACAAAGGTAACTGTCGAACACTTTAATGTTTTAACTTTTTTCTGCACTAAATAAATCTGTTATATATGTTAGTAAAGTAAATATACTTTCTAAAAAAAATTGATTCAAATCAGTATTAGAAACTTTTGTCCACAGTGAAAATGTCTCTTGAGTGCACAACTTCTTAAAATAAACTGTTACTGCACTGAACAGGAATATAACGCATTTTGCATGTCTAATAGAGAAACAAATTGATTTTCCGTGTTGTATTCTAGAAATTAGTACTTTCTACATAACGACTACATACAATTATATCTCCATTCCGAAATTTCTTACATATAAATTGTTTTGTAAATATGGCATGTTTCTGAGCCATTAATGTAAAGATGGAGCATATATTAACTTGTAAGTCATTCTTGACCTATATTAGATCCATTATTTTCGAAGCTATTGAGGTACAAAATTCGTTAATATTCGTTTTTGTTTATCTTGATTTATAATTGCCACATCTTCTATCGCATATTAATTAGGCATTTTCTTACATTATGTTTTTTCTCTTTTCTTCTGTCAAATTCTTTAGTGGTGCTTGTCTTCACGGTCGTTATTATTCTACACGCGCTTTTATTGTAATCAATAAATCAATATAAATTATGCAATATAGACCTACAAAAGGAAACAATTGTATATTACTATGAAAGGCAACTCCTAAAACATTATTAGGATTGCATCAATGGTCAGTTGGATACATTAACTTAACATTTCTTAAAACTTTTATCATACATCAGTCAGTAGTTTGGTGACTTTCAGAAGGTATGTTGCGTTATATTGAAGATGAGCGGAAGTATATGGACTTATTGCGATAGTCTTTACGGCTATGTTTGTGGCCCACTTGCAATGGGTAACATACTCCCACAAGACAATAGTCTATGACATTTTCTAAACTTTTCAGAGATTTTACGAATGAGTGTTTCAATAGAATATGTTTCATAATGTTCCAGTAGTATACAAATCAAACTTCTAGCCCACTTTCCGTCTCCCAATTTGACAAATATTATTTAACACAGAAGGTTAGTGCAAATACAATTCTAAAGTGAGACTGGGCAGGGTGCTTTGCGCATAGGCTTTTATGACATTTAGAATCATAAAAACCTATTTCTAATTACCTGCAATGGGATCCTATACAAAATATATTTTGTGCATTTCAATCTCCAGTTGATAAGCATTCATATGGCACTTGAATCATTAAAATAGGTTAAAATTAACTCTAAAAATTCAATCAGAATGACCTTAGTAACAGCAAGATACATCTATTAGCAAAGTGATAAACTAAATTATATGTAACGCCATCTATTGAGTAAGTGAGTAACTGCTTGAATATGTTCACCTAGCCGGCAAATTGAAAAGAAAAATATAAAAATTGTGGATATCTTGGTTTCTATAAGAGATAGAAGCCTGATACTTATTTTTTTGCAATTAGTCTTTGGTTGAACCACAACTGTTGCCAACCCCTAAAATTAAAAAAATCACTAAGTCTAGTAACAAATTTGATCCTAAGTTTGCAACATTGAGATATTGCATAAAATTGAGATATTTGAAAAATAAAAATACTAGCATAATCTGTGTAAAACCCTAAGACTTTTTAAAGAATAACTTTTTCCCGAGAACTCAAAGATAAACCCGTAAAAAGTTCCCGAAATTTGAATGTGTTATAACTTCGTCAAATATTCCTCGATTTTAAAAATTCAAACGAAGATCAATAGAGAAATAAATTTGTTATATTCTGAAAGTCTTGTGGACTGCATAGCTCGAGGGGTATTATTAGAAAATTCAAATAACTCTCTTATTTATATATGGATCTTTAAAATTCAAATGGCATTCAAAAGTACTGCTTTTAACTCTGTGTTGTGAATTTCGAAATATCAGTTTTTATGAGTTTATAACCACAAAAACACTTAAAACATACTTAAAATTAGAAGTTTAGATACTGGTAATGAACTCTTCTGCTTACTTTGGTCTCTATGGGAAGCAACGGTTCGTTAAACTGAATAAACAAGTTCAAGCTGAATAAACAACAAATGATTTCGAAAACTGCGTTTCGTTTTGCACAATTTTCACAATTACATTGAAATTATTAGTAAAAATTAATTTCTCTGAGGTTCCATACTAAGTATTCAACTTATTACTTTAAAAAAATATTTAATATTTTTTTCTTTTTACTTTTTAGATTCGTTTTTAAAGAACAGCTGGTGCATTTTATAACCATTAGAAACATCCTTCATTCCATCATACCTCATAAACAGTTTCTTAGTTTTCATTTCTTTTAAGGTTGGTGTAAATGGACAAGTTTTGCCGATAGATGTCACTACAGTCTCCGTATCTCTCTCATGTATTTTTTACCATTCACAAAAATTCACGATTTCTCTTATAAATTTCAACTTACAGACTTCAAACTTCGAGGAAAGGAACTTTATAACCTATCAAAGGCAACAATCCGTGCCTATTTTTTATTTGTAATTTTCTTCATTGTTGAAATGGCTTGATTCTTGAAATGAATATCCTAACCTTCAAACTTGGAACTGTTTCAACAATAAAGAAAATTATAAATTAAAAATCGGCACTGATTGTTGCCTTCGATAGGTTATGAAGTTTCTCCTCTAAAAATTTGAAGTCTCTAGGTTGAAATTTATAAGAGAAATTGTAAATTTTTGTGAAAGGTAAAAAATACACGAGAGAGATAGGAAGACCGTTGATCAGTATCTTCATTATATCTCTGGGGTAATATGGTTTTGTATTTTCTATTTAAATGTACTAATACTTTTTCACCAGTGTATTTAGTTGGTATCAATTTCAATAAGGTTACTTTGTATGATTTTCCTTCCTCCAGATCTTACAATTTAACAAGTCTTAAGAGGTTAATATTGTTTTTCTTGTTTAACTGTTATAACATTCCATATTCATTGTACGAAAACTTTTAAAAATTATTTCATTTTTCTAATCACCTTATCTCATTATATATATAGTTAATTCTCTCAGCAATGTATTTCATATGTTTTCTGTTTATTCTCCACTCATCACTTAAATAACATTAAGCTCATCCTTAGACATAGCAATTTGAGTAAACATATTTTTATAATACTCTCTTTTTGAAGCTATATCAAATCGTTTTGATAGACCAGTGATAACAGTAGAAGTAGATGCAAATGCTGTTATAATAATCAAATATACTATAACAGGAATAAATATATTTATAAACCATGTTGAAGCAGAAAGCAGTATCGAAAATGCAATAAGAGTAACATAAATTCATTTTAATCTCTTAAATTTCCTCTTATGTTTCGCTAGTAAGTTATCGAGTGTTAATATAGTATCCTCAGTTAACGCAATTGATTCTCTCGTGGAATGTTATCTGGAATATTCATTTTTATTAAGGAAGGTTTTATCATATTACCATAATAACACTTACAAACTAAACAAATCTAATAAACAAAATTGATTTATATCTTCTCAATCATTTTTCTTTTTGCACATCATATTTAAAGTTTTTCTTACCAATCATTACAACATAACAAATCGTTTTATTTCGTACATCGCTTTGATAATTAACAGTCAATTTCAAATTAGTTCTATCACTTACAGTTACTGATTTATGATTGCTTGTGTTAATTAAAAACATTGGTCTATTTTTTAAAATCTCTTTAAGATAATAAAACATCTCAGTGCTTCCAATTGTAGCTCTCTTATATATCGTATACATTTTGTAAGCTTTGAGATATTTGTGTTTTCCAAAATCTAAGTTCAAAGATTCTAAAGGAAAGACTCATTTCTTGAATTACGAAAATGCATATTCTGGACTTTAAATGATCAAAATAGCTAGAATCTCTTTCTTGATTATCATTCCTATCACTTTGGAAAAATGCAATCACGAAATTGTGCATATCAAATTCAATTGAGTTAAATTGTGTGGTTGGATCGAATTCCGAATATTTGCCTGTAACTGATTTCTGTAAACATTGATATGTGTTGAAGGAAATAGGAATCTTACTCTCTTTTGACATGTTAGATCTTAACAAGGTATCATAGTTAGGTTCACAATTAACAATAATCTTTCTCAACTCCATATTTGTAAGTTTACCTTTACCTGGGTATGGTTGATCGTTATCATACATTCCATCCTCCTTTTTTGTTTTCCAAATAGCAAAAGCGTTACCATCAGAACCACTTCTTTTAAATGTATATTTCAATCCTCTTTTCAACATAATATCTTTATAATAAGAACAAAATCCTGGTAAAAGTTTTAGCAAAAATAATATTTCTTCATCTGTTCTTCGCTATGTAATTGCTTCCCATCCACGTTCATTATAACTATCTGTTTCCGGTTTTGAAATCGTACATGTATTTGCAGTTTTTGAAGTTAAACTAGGATAATCTATAATACCCAATATCTGTTCATGCTTACTAACTTGTATTTGAGAAAACAGATGTGGGAAGAAGTTATTAATAAGTCTAATATTTTGACCAGTAGTTAATTCACCATCAGCATCTCTACCTCTAATTTCAAAAGTTACATAAATATCACCATAATAAGGATGAACAAACCCATCACCAACATCTATATCAAACTCAAAAGATCTGTTTGGTTTATTTCAATTTTCGAATGTCTTTTAATTAGGTTTAAATGATTGTAATTCATATGACTATTTTATCCATATTTACTATAAAGAAAAATATTTTTCTCGTATTATGGATTAAACCCATAAAGCAAACTTAAATATAACTTCTCCAAATAACCTTATTACTATTCACCTGACTAATGATTTCTGAAAAACTATATCCATCTGTAAACATTTTTAATACAACAATACATAAATGCCCACAGATTACCTCGTTAAAATGTTGTATACGATTGCTACTGTACTCTATATTATAACCAAGATATTTTACAAGTGTTGTTTGGTGGATTACCCCCAAATGAATCCAATACATACTTTCTATTTCGTTCTTTCCAATAACAAATCCAATGAGTTCCTATATTTTTAGAGGTATCAAAATTAACAAAGACACATTCATTCTTTTCTGGCTCTTTAGGTAATTCATCACTCATAAATACACCTCTAAACTTTCTTTTCTTAAGCTGTTTAACGAGGTGAATTAGATCCAAGTTACTTAAAGGTTTAATTTCTTTACGTTTTTGGGCGTTACGGTTTTTGAAAGCTTACCACCCTGCTTCTCTTCCATTGCTAAGTTATATCTCTTTTGTTCTTCTAATTGTTGTTTATTCTTTTTTGCATCATTTATCGTTTTGTCTATAGCAGCAACTCCGGTAGCAGCAGAACCTAGAGCACCTATTATATCTAAAATTGTTGGAAGGGTAAATATAAAACCGCCACAATGAATATTGTCTTTAGTTTTAATTTCTTTGTTTATTTTCTTCACTTGTGGTATGGAAAGAGATAACTGCATTTCTCTACCTTCTTCAATCTTCTTAGCTTTATCATTTAACTGTTTCTTTGTTAAAATGGAATCAATACTTAATTTCTTAAGTTCTACGTTAGGTATTGTAAACGTAAAACTATCTAGCTTTATACTTTTTTATATATTATACAACTTTTATGGAAAATCCATAAAAATTAAACACAATACTTATAAACCTAAACCAAACCTTACTTTTGTATTCATAGCCAAAGCTGTCCCAAAAGCTGGTAATCGTTCTGTTATAAAGTTTGCAACTTTAGCAAAAGCTCTTTCCCATGCTCTATTTTCTATTTCTTTGTCTCTAATATGTCTAGAAGCTGTATCTTTATTATCTTTGTAGTAAATATCATATTCTCTACAAGCTTCATCTAGGGAGTTAATACCTTTATCCCCTCTTTCTAACCTTCCTTGTGGGTTCGTGTAAGAACCGCAAAATTCATAACCTGGTATATGCAAATCAGGCATCCCCTTCATGTTTAAAATTTTATTCATTTATCCTTTTCCATACTTCGCATTATTCCAAAATTTTGGTGGCAACGTATTCAATATCTTTATCAAATAACCTATACCCTTTCGATCATTAGGAATAAATTGTGAGAGTTTAGAATTAATCATATCAATTATGCCTACTTTCTCATTTTAAAAATTGTCATTTCCAGATTTTTCTTCTCCATCAATAACTATTAATAAATCAATTAACTTTCTCACATCATCTAATCATATTTATATATTATTTTCGTAATTCGTTATTTATTTTGATTCCCTCTCCTGTTTTCTTTGTTGTTGGTGTTGGACCCGAATTTGGTTTTATATATCTATCCAAAATAGGTTTGATAATTTCTTTATATTTTTCACTTCTAGTAGATCGTTGTTTTCTTGTATTTGGGTCATTGTTATGAAATACTACATTAGAATAAATGAGTATTTGTATATATTTTTCTAGATTACATTCATTAATTTTTTTGAATTATGTTTTGTTAGTAAAACCCATAAACCTTCTGTTCCCGTGTAATGTCGATTATTAATAACAAAATCATCACCATCAATTTTAACTTCCGTATACCCTATCATATGTATGATTTTCCCATCTTCATCATATGGTTGAACTTCAAAACTTTTATCATCTCCAGTTGCGTAATATTTTGAAGCAATCTTACCAAAATGTTTAGTTGCTAAAGATTCTATTCCTTCTACTTTATACTTAATTTGCTTTTCATGTGTTTCATTTCTTCTGTTATAGGTCTATCACTGGCACTTATTGAATTCTCATAGATAGGGGGTGTTACTAATGAGCTTGAATCTACTTTCGCGCTTTTATTTAAAACTGGAACTAACTCTTGAATTATATTTTTTCTTCTGCTACTTTTGATATATCCCGTGTAACTTGGGTTTCTGTCACCACGGCATGGCGCGTCCTAAGGTTGCGGATCGAGAAAAAGGCCTCTAGATACAGAGGTTAGCTGCGAATATACTAAATAAGCAATCTCGGACAGCCGACTAGGAGTGGTCCTCCAGCTTGAGTGTTTGGGTAAGGCTAAAACCTCATCATGTAAAAAGGGCACTTATTCAGAAATATTCACAAAAGCCTCGAACAAAGCTGATAACATGGCACGACCTCAGCAAACTAAAAAGGACATGAGATTTGGAACATGGAATATTAGAAGTCTTTATAGGGCAGGAGCGGTAAAATCCGTAGCGAGTGAGTTAGAGAAATACAGGATGAACCTAAAAGGAGATCAGGAAGTTAGGTGGGAAGGATACGGATATGTGAATTTCGGGAATTTTACGCTCTTCTACGGGGAAGGAAATAAAAATCACCAGTTAGGAACAGAGTTTTTCGTTCACAAAAAAATATTACCAGCAATTAAACGGGTTGAATTTGCTACTGACAGACTTTCATTTATTACTCTTAACGGACGATGGTGTGATATTATTGTTTTAAATGTACATGCCCTAACTGAGGATAATGATGACGATACAAAAGACAGTTTTTACGTAGAATTGGAAAGAATATTTGACCAACTCTCGCGATACCATATGAAAATTCTATTAGGGGATTTTAGTGCAAAGGTAGCGGGAGAGGATATTTTCAAACCAATTCTAAGAAACGAAAGTCTGCATAAGGAAAGTAATGACAACGGTGTTAGACTCGTGAACTTTGAAACATCAAAAAACCTAATCGTGAAGAATACAAAATTCCCACATAGTGACGTTATAAATACACTTGTACATCACCAGACGGAAAAAGACATAATCAAATTGCTCACATTTTAGTACATAGAAGAAGGCAATCTAGTATAATTGATATGCGGTCGTATAGAGAAGCTGATTGCGACAGTGATCACTACCTGGTAGCAGCGATAATACGAGAGAGATTATCGTTCAATAAAGGTAATATTCAATGTCCGAAAACGAAGAGAATCAATATAAAGATATTAGAAGAGATCCAGGTAAGAGAGGAATACCAGATTGAAGTTTCGAATAGATTCTCGGTTTTAGAAGATACGGAGTGCACTAGTGTTCAGGATACTTGGATTAAAATTAGAGATAGCATTAAAATGTCAGCAAAAGAAAAATTGGTGCACGCGGAAATACATAGTAACAAACCACGGTCCAACCAGGAACGCATTGAAAAGCAGAGATGAGAAAACTAGCAAAATTGCGCTAGCTACAAAATCAGAATGAAATAACTCCACAAACTTTCGCAGATATCAGGCGGGAAACTTCAAAAACTTTAGAACAATGAAACGCATTTTTTTAAAAATTGAAATTAAGGAACTTAAAGATAATAGTAAAAATAAAAACGTTCGAGACGTGTACAAGGGGATCAGCAAAATTCAAAAAGGCTATCAACCTCGTGCTTATATATTAAAGAAAGCTGACGGTACAGTTCTCACTGATACGGATAGCATCTTAAATAGATAGAAAGATTTGTTTGGCGATTTGCTGAACAAGCAGCCAAAAACTAATGTTGGTGAAAAAAAGTGTTACACACCGCACAACCGTAAATGTCATAACCCAACCGAATAGAAATAGAAACCGCTATAAAGAAATTAAAGAAACACAAATCTCCACGGTAGATGAAATTCCGGCTGAGTTAATTTTAACTGGAGGAGAAAAATTGTGGAACAAGACACACAAACTCATTCTCCTTATCTGTAACAATCGTTGTTCCAATTCATAAGAAAGACGACAAAACTGACTGTAATAATTATCGAGGCATTTCACTTCCGTCAACATCCTATAAAATCCTTTCAAATATTCCATTAGCAAGATTGACCCCTGCGCAGATGAAATTATTGGATACTATCAGTGCGGATTTAGACGAAATCGATCAACTATCGACAAAATTTTTACCATTCATCAAATACTCTTAAAAAGTGGGAATACAAAACCCCGGTACATCAACTATTTACTGATTTTACAAAGGCGTACGACTCGGTTGGGAGAAAAACATTCTGCATCGTTCTTACAGAATTTGGAATACCGACAAAGCTAATTAGATTAATGAAGATATGTTTAAACGAATCCCAAAGTAAAGTCCGGGTAGGAAAATTTTTGTCCACAAGATTTCACGTCGAAAATAGCCTGAAACAAAGAGATGCGATGTCCTCATTATTATTTAACTTTGTTCTGGAATACGCTATAAGGAAAATAAGGAATAGAATAAAAGATAGCAACCAAGGCCCAGAGTTGAACGGTATTCATCAGATGCTGATGATGTAAATTTAATAGGGGATGACAGGAGAACAGTAGAAAGAAATGCAGATATATTATTAAACGCTTGCAGGGACATGGGTTTAGAAGTAAATGCAGAGAAAACTCAATATATGGAATCCGTCGGGACCGTAATACGGCAAATTGTGGATGCGTCAAAATATTAAAGAATACTTTTGATATAGTGGATAGTTTGAAATATATAGGATGAATATTAACAGACGAAAATCATATTCACGAAGAAATTAAATGTCGACTCTAAGCAGGGAATTCGTGTTGCTATTCGATTCAAAGTCTCTTGTCGTCGCGAATTATGTCGAGAAAATTGAAGATTAAGATATACAAAACGATAATCTGCCTGTTTCTTTTCTATGTTTGCGAAACATGGTCGCTTACTCTGAGGGAAGAACATAGACTGAAAGTGTTTGAGAACAAGATGTTGAGAAGATTATTCGGACCCAAGAGGAAAGGGAATGGGGAATGGCGGAAACTTCAGACGAGGAACTACATAATTTATACGGTATACCCAACATTGTTAGGTTCGTCAAGTCTAGGAGGCTTAGGTGGGCAGGTCATGCAGCTAGAATGGAAGAAAGTAGAAACGCTTTCAGTCTTGATTGGAAGACCAATCGGAAAACGACCATTAGGCAGACCTAGGTGCAGATAGGAGGACAATATTAACATGGATCTCGCAGAGATAAGAATACAAAGTAGAAATTCTATCCAGTTGGCTAAGAATAGAAGTCAATGGACAGCTTTTGTGAACTCTGCATTGAACCTCCGGGTTCCATATGCCATAGTGTTAGTTAGTTATTTACTTTTGATATATCTTGTCCTAAATCTTTAATTGCATCGATAACAGGTTGATCTTGTTCTTTATATTTCTCATATTTACTTCGATTAGCCTGTTTAATTTCCTTAAATCTTTTAGCAAGTTTCTCTTTTAAATTTATATATTTCTCAGCTTTATTAACATCCATTTATTATATAAAGAAAACAAAAATTCAACACAACACACCATAACGTAACACAACCTACAGGTTCATCTATGTTCACCTACGTTCAAGTACGTTAGTTTGCGTTTGTTTACGTTTGAGGTTTACTGCCGTTTGATTTGACCTCATAATGAGAAAGTACGTTCAAGAGTCGTTAATAAAACTTTGTGAGGATGTGTATTTGACAAGGGAGGCATTTCATCTCCCTTTAACTGTCTATACTTTTAAAAAGTCTTTAATTTTATTTCTATATTTGCCATTATTCGTTTTCCTAGTCATATCTATCGTTGAGAAACTATGCTCTTCTTCCCAACACTTATTGCATAAAGACTGTAATTTTCAAACGACATATCAGATCCAACAAATTGATCATATATATGCTTTAAAATCACATTGTCCTGTCTAAGGATACAAAGAAAGTTCAAGTTATTTGTAATTAATTGTTTTGGTACTTTAGAATAGGTTTTCCCTAGATAGAAACAGTTCAAACCCTTATGACGACCTTGAGTAAAATATTCTCTAATGTGGTTTTGTTGTTCTGAAATGAATTCATCAAACACTACCACAGAATCTTTCTCGCATTCATCTAATGGCATAATCTCTTCGTTGGTTCATCTTAGTACTTCAATTGTGTTATTAATATCTCGTTCTATATTTCGAAAAAGTTGTATTAGCTGTTGGTATTTAGGTTGGTGTAGGCTTTTGGAATAAATATAAACATTTGCATTATTTAACCATTCAGGTGTTGACAAGAAGTTATCAAATATTAGCGTTGTTTTTACCACAACCACTAGGCCCAACTTTTAGACATTTTATATCATCAGTCAACAACACACCGTTCCTCCTTTTCTTTCTGGCTCTTTCTGTTAACCTTACTTTAATATCCCAATTATCCATTTTGTTATTTATTATCTAATAAATGAAAGTATTTAATTTAAATGGTTATTCATCTCTATTAATCATGTCTTTGCATTCCCCATTTGAAAACTACTTACAGAAAGCTCTTGCAGGACTTTATACAACATACTTAACTCCAAACATTACAAGAAGAAATTATAAATTAACATTTTGTAGTAACGTTCCTAAATAGTCTAATCTTACAGAACAACACATAGTTCAACCTGGTCAATATAATTTAAAAGAATTAGAAGAATATATTAAATCAAATCTTCCACACTCCTCCGATTCTTTTAAATATATTAAAGTTACTGACGACCGAAAGAACAATAGAGTTAAAATATTTTATGAGAATTGTACCATAATCTTAGATACCATTAATACTGTATTAGGTTTTTTTGAGAAGAACTTGGCTGGAAACATAGCACATGTTGGAGATAAGATACCAAAGTTTCATTCATTTGATACTATAAATGTTCACTGTGATTTAGCAGAAGGTATGATTTTATACCATAATGATACAACGCACAACGAAACAGATTTAATCGCAACACTTAGCACAAATGCAGAATTTAGAGAACCAATTATATATGAGCCTAGAGAAAAGATATTTTTCCCAATACATCACAACTAAATTCATAATTTCAAAGTTTCAATTCGAGATGAGAATGGCGATTTGATTGATTTTGGTGGAGCTCGTATAACTGTTCTTCTCACTGCTAAATAGATATCAATTTTGTATATAATAAATATGGATATCTTTGTTAATGTTAAAAGTGGGGTAAGTGGTATTAATATTAGTGAAAATAAATTAAAATTATTAGAGAATTTAAATATTGTTGTGAACGTGAAACTATTTAAATCATTAGAAGCCGGTACTAATAGTCAATTGGTGAACGATAGAAAACGATTTAAATATGTGTTAAAAACGTTACAAGACACGAGCACAAAGACAGATGTTATTAATGCTTTGAGGAAAGAATATATGGAAGAAATCAACAAGACTAATAATAGTATAGTTATTTTATTTAGTGTAAAGGTTCCTATAACAGAATTCAATAAATACAAAGCGGAAATGTCATCGCAGTTAGACAACATTGTTAGAAAGAATGACATATATAAATTTGTTAAAAAGAAGATTTAGAAACATCAAACAAAGAAGCAAATATGTTCATTATGAAGAAAGAAACTATAAATCTATTATGTTGATTGACAAATAAGAATGTTAAAGACCCAATGTTTAGAATATTTAATCTATCGAATACTTATAAGTGTCTGTATAATGGAAAAATAATGCATGTGGAATTAAGTTTGTATAAATACTATCCACATATATTTTTGAACGATACTCTAGTTGAAACTTTTCCTTTAGACGTTAAAAAGGTGATGGAGTTACGTTTCAAGCAGATAAAAATGCAGCTTTCGAAGAAGTACAATTACTGACTGTTATTATGTACATAGAAAGAGAACTTAAATGACTTTCTTTATATTAACAGGATGTATTGTGTTAAGTGTAAGAAATCAACAGATACGAAGAAAAATACCATTAGAATAGAACAAACAAAGAGTGGAAGATTTATTAAGAAAGGTATTTGTTCTATATGGGGTGTTACTAAATCTCAATTCGTTTAAAAGAAAGATTGACTACAAGAAGGTAAAGGTATTAGAGAAGACATTATACAAGAAATTCACAAACCTTCCAGAAAGTATTACCCTAGGTTAAGTGTTATTGTTAAATATATAGATGATTTATGGCAAACAGATCTTGTGCAAATTGATAGCGGAGTATTAAAAGGTGTTTCCAAGTTAAACAAAGGCTATAAGTATTTGCTAACGATTATAGATATGTTTCCGAAATATGCTTTTGCTGTTCCTGTTAAAGATAAGAGCGGTAAGAAAGTTACAGAAGAATTTGAATGGATATGAAAAATTATAAAACCTAGAAACTTACAAATTGATCAAGGCAAAGAGTTTAACAGTAACGAACTTAAGAAAGTGATGGAGGAAAGAAGATTAATCATTACTTAACCTATAGTGTTAAGAAAGCTTCTGTTGTTGAGGGATTAAATAGAACTATTAAACAAAACACGTAGAAGAAATTTACAACTCAAGGAAATTATAAATGGATAGAGATACTACCAACGCTAGTTAACGAGTATAATAATCATATGCATAGAACAATTGGTTTAAAGCCTATAGAAGTTACTAAAAAGGATGAGCAAACAATATTGAATAAAGTGTATAAGAAAGATTATAAGCATGGTAAGCCGAAGTATAAGATTGGTGATTATGTTCATACAAGTAAATCGAAAGGGTTATTTGAGAAAGGATATACACCTAATTGGTCAACAGGAGCTGATGTGTTACGAACAGATTAAAGACAATTATTGGTATGGATTTTTGGAGAATTTAAACTCATTATAGATAATAACAAAGGGTACTTCAATGCTACTAAGTTGTGCCAAGATGGTGGTAAGAGGTTTGACCAGTGGCTTTAAAATAAACAATCAAAATAACTAAAAAAGCACCATGATGATAGATTCAACTCCCGGAATTCTGGGAGTTGCTCTTCCAAATATTTAGTAAAAGGAGGAGACAAAGAAGCAAACTCAATTATCTCAGGAACATATGCATACAAAAAGATATTTCTCTCTATTGCTTTTTGTATATCACAAGACTTCTATGACAAGTGCTATGATATTATAGAAAACTACTTCACACAAGACTTTAGACAATACCGAGATAACATTGAAGAATTACAATCAAGACTAGAAGAAATTGAAGAGTCAATGGAAAGATTAAGGATTCGAAACGAGTGATTAAAAAAATAGCAGCATCATATACAGATAATGTTTCAAAATATAATTATCTAATCACATACAAGAAGAACAAACTTAATGATCTGTTCCCTAATTATGCTATCAGATGCCAAAAGAGAAGTTTATATAAACCTCTTAACGAAACAGAAGAAAAATATCCAGATCATGAGATAATATACGAAAAGTTTAGAGATCTTAACAGTATTAAGTTATTCAACTTGATGTAACAAAAATTAGATATTCGTAAAGGTAAGGGTAATGAGTTTTGGATATCCCTATCAGAAGATTTGGTTAAAGAAGTTGATTGTTTATATGATCGCTTAGTATCTAATCCCATGTAAAAACTTTTTAAATAACTTTTATGATTATTATTTCATAAAAGCTTAACATCAATCTTCACTGTTGTTTGTTTCATTCTTCCTCAGAAAAAACGGATTATCAAAATCAGAATTTTCTTCAGGTTCTTCTTCAGGATATTCATTATTATTGTTGTTGTTGTTGGTAAGTATAATAACTGTTCTACACTAAGGACAAGTCTTATTATCTCTTAACCAGGTAAACATACACTCAACACAGAACACATGCTTACACATCGTTTTACACAATTGAGTTTTTAATTCTTTACGTATTGGACATTCTTCTGAGCTCTCTATTAAACGTAAACCTGTTAAGAGTAGCATTAGTTTCTTTCTGAGGGAATCGTGAATATGCTTATTTACTCTTAAGAATTTAAAGAAGTCGATTTTGCCTCTGATTTTTATTAGAAAGTCTTCAGAGAACTTCCTATTGCAACAAGTGTATATTACCTTGTTTAATTCTAAACCTTTGCTTTCAAACTCAAGAATGAATTTTTCGCTTTTATCGTCTAAACTAACATTTGGCCAATAAATTTTATTTTCATATTTTCTCATGTGGGTTACGTCTAGCTGTGATGTAAAAGCTTGCCAATCAATAAGAGAATCAAATTTGCTCAAGAAGGTTTTTAGTTCTTTTCCTGTAACGCAGAAACTTTTAGAAACTATATTCCAACTGAGTTTGCATTTAAAGGTTTTTAGGAACGTAGTTTGAGCAAATCTGTTTTGCAAGAGAGTGTGCCCCAATGTAAACATTCTCTGAATTGTGTACAAACCTCAATAGCTTGCTTTTGTGAATACTTTCTTCAGTTATTTTTTTACTGAACGCAAAACAATCAACCTCTTCTTTAAACTCATTAAGAAAATCTTCAGTCATTTGTCGAGCATATTCATATGTGTAGTTTTCCAATGAATAAGTTGTCTTGTATGTTCTTTATGGTTTAATACGAATTCTGGTTTCAAATGAATATAACACCTTAAACCATACCTTGGTTCACACAATTTGGCCAGAAAAGATTGTCACCATACTTATTAATAATGTTTTCGGGTTTAAGCAAGTCTTTTCTTTTTGATAATCTGACCCAATCAGTGTGTTCTTCATAACGTTCAATAAAAGAAAGTGATAGTTTATGGATTGATGTAAGTGAACACCAATGTATCTTGTTCGTAAAGGTATGTAGAAAGTCATTGGGTAAGATCTTTTTTTCTGAAATTTGTTTCAATTCCTTCATGTCTTCAAGTACATCTATAACTATATTTCTAAAATGCGGATTTTAAAAGTAGTTTACAATATGTTCAGGATTTAATTTTTGAATCATGTCTTTAATGAGTTCATCTTGTTCACTAGGTTGTTGTGAATTTGTGGTAGTTGTTGTTAAAGGCTTATTTTTTGTTCTCGTTGATTAAGGTCATTATTTCTGCTTTCCTAAGCTTTGAATAACCATGTATTCCGTTCTTTCTACAGCATTGTTTAAGTTGTGGGATAGTTTTCCTTTCCATAACCTCGTTTATTGTATTAATTAAAAAAATAATAATATTTTTGATAAATTTTTATATAATAAGTATAGGTAAGCAATGTGATTTGATACAGAATAAACTTAGCCGTATTCATCAAGATCTTAATCTCATAACAGCACTACTAGGAAAACAAATATTATTAAAAGAACAACAAATGTTATTAAAAGAAAAAAAGAATGGAGCACTAGAAAAATATACACCAGAATCAAATTGGGATAGTGACAAAGAACTTGAACCTAATGATAGTGATGGTCATGATGATGTAGATTTGAAAAAAGAATAATAAAAATAAATTAGTTTGCATTAGATCATTAGTAACCTTGATGGGTTATTCCCATGAAAGCCAAATTCTAATACAATATGCTAATAGACATCGACATTCCCTACGTCTCATGGATATTAGCTATTGTATTAGATAACGAAAATGATTAAAATTATTTTTTGTATTGTAAAAAAAAGAAAGTAATTATGAATTTAATTAAGCATACTGTAGTTTAATTGAAAAATTTATGTAAGGGAAAGGGGATAAAAGGTTATTCCCGATTAAGAAAAGCAGAACTGATAGATCGTATTAAAAACGTGAAGATGAAGAAAACAAATTAAGCTTTAGGCAAACATTTCCGTTTCAAGAAAACATCTTTGGAAAACCAAAACGTAAGAGATTAAGTAGGAAGAAAGTTTTAAAACTCTTTCCGTTTAAAGGAGAAGTATTTAAAAAACCCAAGAGTGAAACCTGAATCAGTACCAATTGATGTATAGCTCCAAGAAACGGCAATTAAATCAATATTAGAAGCATGGAGGTTCAAAAGATTAGAAAGAACATGATCCTCTAGAACAGTATATCACTTCAACATCAAAGGTTTTAATAAATAAACTAAGCATCATCTTACAGAAACGTGGTAGATTAAAGGTCAATCTCTTGATAAACTTTCAACATAAGAGAGGTAAAGAAATTCAAAACTTTTACTTCAACACTAGCAACAAAGAGGAATTCCAATCAACTAATCTAAAAGTGTTCATAAGTGATGCTAAAGAAATATTAGGAGCAAGAATGGATGAGTTCCAAGCTAGAGGTTCTGGCTGGACTCTCACGAATATAAACTACATAGAGTTAGCTCTTAATATATATACACCGTATAGGAGATCATCATACATAGAACTACCAACTGAAATTAAAAAGAAAAAGTCTGTTATCAATGTAAAGAACAAAGATGAAAAACGTTTTTTTGTATTCAATTTCTTCTGGATTACAACCTGTTGAAAAACATCCACAACGACTACCAAAGTACAAGTCTGACCTTAAAGACTTAGAAGAAAAATTAAAAGGTATCGATTATCCTGTAAAACTAAATGACATTCTAAAAATTGAAAGACGACTCGATATATCGTTTAACGTTTATACATACAACAAAAACTATATGATGTTCGTTTTATATCATACTAAAAACAAAAAAGACACTCATGTGAATTTATTATATATAAAAGAAGAAAATAAAACACACTATTGTTTGATTAACGACCTAAGTAAATTTGTTAGTACTCTAATAACTAAATTGAGAGCTCGAAGATACTTATGTGATAGATGTTTGTTATACTTTTATTCACAAAATGCATTAGATAAACATGAGAAAGATTGCTCTACTCACAAAGCAGTTAAGATAGAAATGCCACCAGAAGATAGATCCGTTGAATTTCAGTACTACCAATATACGATGAAGATGCCATTTGTAATTTACGCTAATTTCGAATATCTATTGGATAAGGTTATGGGATGTGAAGAATGTTATCACGAAGATAAATCATATACCAAAAAATACCAACAGCATAAACCATATGGGTTCTGTTACTATATTGTAAAAGGTGACGGAAGTGAAATAAATCCTGTTGTGTATAGAGGTAAAGATGCAGCTAAGGAGTTCATAAGAATGTTAAAGAAAGAAGCCAAACAAATATCGAACATATACAGACAAAATAACGAATTTTCTTTAACACATAAACAGTTAAAAGACTTCAACAAATCTAAATGTTGCTCTTACTGTAATTAAAATATACTCCAAAAAACCATAAAGTTAAATATCATGATCATATAACAGGAGAGTTTGTAGCTGCATTATGTTAAAACTGTAATTTAAAAGTTAGAATACCTAAGTTGGTACAAGTGATTATACATAACTTATCAGGATATGACTCCCACTTGTTTATAAAAGAACTAGGATGTAATAAAGAGCAAATAGAATTAATACCTAATAACGAACAACGTTACATATCTTTCACTAAAAAAGTTGGAACTATGAAATTAAAATTTGAAGATTCATTTAGATTTATGACATGTAGTTTAGACAAATTATCATCAAACCTAACGAGAGAACAAATGACTCACACACAACACTTCTACCCTAATGAAGAACAATTTAACCTTATAACAAGAAAAGGTGTTTACCCGTACGATTATGTTAGTGACTGGAATAAGTTTAGACAGAAACAATTACCACTAAAGAAAGCATTCTACAACAAGCTTACCAACACACATATAAGTGACGAGGATTATGAGCATGCTAAGAAAGTCTGGAAAACATTTAAAGTTAATAATCTCGGAAGCACCATGACCTACATCTGAAAACTGATGTGTTGTTATGTGTAGATGTGTTTGAAAACTTTAGAGAAATATGTCTTAAACCCTATGGTCTTGATCCAGCTTGGTATATGACAGCACCAGGTTTAGCCTGGGATGCATTGTTAAAGACGACAAATATAAAACTAGAGCTACAAACAGATTACAATATGGTGCTGATGATAGAAAAAGGCATAAGAGGTGGAATGTCACGATGTAGTATAATATATGTAAAAGCAAACAACAAATATATGGAAGGTTACGATGGAAATAAATAATATTCTTACATTATGTATCTAGATGCCAATATCCTCTACGGCTGGATTATGAATCAATATCTACCGTATAAGGGATTTAGATGGTTAAGTGAAGACGAAATAAGAGAAACAGATTTTGCAAATTTTCCTGATATTTGTGAAAAAGGTTACATTTTAGAAGTTGATCTCAAATATCCTACAGAGTTACATGACTATCACAAAGACTACCCATTAGCACCTCAAAACGTGTGTCTACCTGGTTCAAAACAATCAAAATTGTTAACAACTTTATATGGTAAGGAAAATATGTAGTTCACTATCGAAACTTGAAACAATGTTTATTACTTGGTTTAAAACTTAAGAAAATTCATCGAGTAATAGAGTTTGTACAGCGGGGGACACTTCTAAATGGTACACCTTAGCCGTAAATCTCCATATGGCTGTACCATTTAGAAGTGTCCCCCGCTGTACAATCAGATTGGTTTAAGAATTACATAGATTGTAACACACAGATGAGAACTAGAGCAACAAATGACTTTGAGAAAGATTTTTATAAGCTAATGAACAATTCAGTTTTTAGTAAAACTATGGAAAATATTAGAAAGAGACGTAAACCTATAAAAATAGAATGTGTCTCAGTAAGAGTTGAAAAGCTAATTGCTAAACCAAATTTTCAAGATAGAATAATTTATTCTGAGAATCTATGTGCAGTCACAATGAATAAAACAAAATTAACTCCCAATAAACCAATATTTGTTGGCATGAGTGCCTTAGATCTATCAAAATATTTAATGTACGACTTCCATTATAATGTGATGAAGCCAAAATACCAAGACAAATTAGAAGTATGCTATACAGATACCGATAGCTATATATACCATATTCGAACAGAAGATGTGTGCGAGGACATGAAAAAATATATTGATTACTTCGACACGAGTGATTACTCTAATGATAACAGGTATAAGATACCACAGGTCAATAAGGAAATACTTGGTAAGATGAAACATG
Organism: Thermobia domestica; assembly: GCF_964235325.1. Taxonomy (NCBI): domain Eukaryota; kingdom Metazoa; phylum Arthropoda; class Insecta; order Zygentoma; family Lepismatidae; genus Thermobia; species Thermobia domestica. The sequence continues at coordinate 241,172,624 of NC_137456.1, read as the reverse complement.
AACTTAAAGGAATAATCATAGAAGAATTTGTTTGTTTAAGATCGAAAATGTATTCAATCAAGTTCGAAAAAGTTAAATGTAAAAAAGCAAAATGAGTTAAGAAAAATGTTTTAAGTAAAGAACTTTCATTTAACGATTATAAAGACTGTTTGTTCAATCAAAAAGAATATTATAAAATATGAATTTAATCAGAAGTTATAAGCGCGATTTGTACAGTATAGAAGTAAATAAGTTAGGTTTAAGTTGTGTAGATGATAAGAGATGTGTTCTAGAACATGGAATACATACTCTGCCATGGGGACATTTCAAGTTAGGAGAGTTGTAGTTTTAGATGTAAGTTTTTATGATTTTAAGTGTCATAAAAGCCTATGCGCAAAGCACCCTGCCCAATCTCACTTTACAATTGTATTTGCACTAACCTTCTGTGTTGAAAAATATTTGTCAAAAGTACTGGGAGGAGGAAAGTAGGCAAGAAGTTTGATTTTTATACTACTTGTTCAAGGTTTACAACGTGACCCTAGCTATTTTTAGATCCTCCTACGTGTGACTTGAGATTGTGGTGACATTATAAGGACCAAGCGTAGAATAAATAAATCGTTTTCCAATGAGCAACATCACTTCACAGATGCTTGCGATTGTTTGTATTGGTAGAAACTATTGTTTGCTGAGTTGAATCAAACCTATGAAATTTTGTTAATTTTCGTGTAGAAAAGAACTTTCTGAGTTTTTTATACGTGTGATAAACCTATATTTTCAACATTAGTAACTAAAAAAATCACCAGTTTCATTTTTATACTTTGATGTGTTATGTTCTGCAACGTATACTATCTGAGTTATTATAGGATCAGAAGGAATAAGCATGTTCTTTCTTCCCATAATTATTAATGTTTAAACTTGGTTAAAAGTATCATATAGTCAATGTTTCTCATGTTTCTACAGTAACATCCAGATACTGATAAAAGACGATTTACCAAACATTTTTTTCAGAACACGAAATTCCTTTTGGACATACAGTATTGAGCGATCAGTAAACGATATCCATTAGTTTGTCGACTATCTACTGGAATTGCATCTCACGAACATTTTGTATGTTCACTTACATCATTAACTAACAGTAATGTTCTTTAGTAACATTCAGAAAAGTTGCCGGAAATATAAATATATTTTTACACACATTTGTAAAATGAACAATTGTTTATAGGTAGTGAACGTCTATCTAATTTTGCTAAAACTTATTTTTCTATTTATAAATTTCTACGTATCTTCTAGTATTAATTATTCTCTATTATTTACACACTTGTTAATGTAAATTTACCAATCGTTATAGAAACCGATGATTTGTTTCCAAGTGTCGAAAATAGTTGCATGGGGTATTAGGTTTATAAACGACAGACTCGAGAAAGGCGATCTATACACTTGAAGATGAATAACGACATAAAAGGAGAGATACAACGTGCAATAATTTTGGATGTAGCTGTATAATATTTATACTTTTCGACTACAGTAATGTTTTAGTGTAAGATGGAAGAATATATTCTTTTCTTTTATTGGGTAAATTCGTTTATTCGATTTTCTATAAATTACATGCAACAATGAAACCTCCTCTGATATCTACGGTTTGAATGAATGTTAAGAATGAACTGACTGGTTTAGAATTCTATTATCAAGTTTTAGAAAGTAAATCAGTTCAAAAATCAAAATATTGGAAAATCTAAAATATACTATATAACTGCTGAAACCTTCGTTCAATTATTTCTAAATTAGTAAAGGAGCTTGAAAACCTCACTTATGTACGCAGTAGTAGTTTGTAAATAAAGCATATTTCCCCAGGATTTTCATAGAATAGAAAATAACGTTGGATTTCTATTCTTTTTAAAATAATGAATTACGTTATTTGAAAATAATTCATAAAATATGGAATGAAAAATGAACTTGGGAAAATCCATCTGAAGTGGTCCAAAAATATTGAAAGTGGTTGCTCGACAATCTCCAAAAATTATAAGAATTGGAGTGTCATGAACCTCGTGTATGGGAAGGTCAATAACACTCTTTACGTTGTCGTATGTACTAGAATACCTGAATGACGGTCATCTTTGTTGTCGGTGTAGTACCAATTTTTGGATTTCCAAGCGTGACGAAAACTATAGTTGCTCAGGATGTGCAAATCAGACGAAAACAAAACAAAAACAAATGTTTAGAAAAGAGACTTCGGTACACAGGAAATATATACTCTTTCGTGTAAATAAATATGTAGAGTTGCAAACCAATTCACGAATTAACCGGAAATGTACAGAAAATAGCACATTTAAGGAAGCTTTATGTTGAAATGGCATATAGTGGAGTGTTGATAAGTTTCATGCTAAATACTATAGCATGTAAAGAGTTTCCACAAATATCCAGAGCTATGATACTACTGGCACTTGTAACATATAATCCATAGATTTTATGGATTTTATGTCACTGGTTATTAAATATTTATAGAAAAGGTGTCTCTAGGAATAATTTATATTATTATATTATTTTGTACCGAAAAAGCTTTTTCGTTCTTGCCTATTCTTTTGTTTTGTTGGTTATGCCCTCTGGTGGGACGTACTGGCACGACGGATGTGCTATCTCTATAGGTGGCCATAGTTGTGCTGGAACGTCCGAGGGAGGAAGTATAATTGTTGTTTCGCTACTATTATCATAATTTGTGAGCGAGTTATTGTATCAAAAGTTATTCTATATACATAATCTACGAGTGATATTCGAAGTATAACTCTGTTAAAGTTTAAAATTCGACTGTAATCATGAAGTTTAAAGTGGAGTGCTGTAACCTCATGTCGGCTATTTGTTCTATTCGATAGCACGGATTGGCTTAATAAGGCAGCGAGGTACGTAAGTTTCATGCTTTTCTTTCCTTCATTATATTAGTCTTGCTTTTAAAAGGGCCGTTTGCCATTTAATTAGTTTTAGGCACTTTGCCTATAACTTTTCTCCTTTTTTTCTAAGTTGAATTAGATTCCTGCATTATTACCAATCGGCGTGACTAGTTAGAACAAGTTAGCTGGTACTGAGGCAAATAAGTCACGCTGCTAATTGGATAATAGTCTAAGATTGAATCTATTGAAATTCTCTTTCCACTATTACGAAGACCATAATGAAATACTGATTGTTGAATTGTTAAATATATGTTGATTATTGGGTTCTTGAAAGTTTAAATATACTGTTTCAATTTCTAAAGGAGATCGGTTGTAAGAGTATTATTTTATGAACTCAAATCCTACTACTACTATTCAGATATTTATTTTCATAGCATTGCTTGTTAGTAGCGATAATAGATTACGTATCCTTTCTATATTTCAGTGTGGAATTACGAAACCACTAAAATTAATATCGGGGGAACCGATCGATGTGTTCTCCTCTCCCACCCATACGTACGCTAATTTTCGAATCTCAGGTTATATATAATTTAATTGAAAATACTAAGATACCGAAATTAGCGTAATATAAGTATGGTTACACATTATTCCAGCACAACTATCATTAATTTTCTGTATATGGAAGGGGTGGTAATCGGGCAGTATCACTCGTAGATATACAAAGGAAAAAGTTCAGTATTGCATAATTTATGGTGTATAAGAATTTCAGTATTGCTCGCAATGAAAGAGTAAAGTATACGGGGTGTGAGATTGACACTAGAGGTCTCGGGTTCAATCCAAGTGTTGCTTTTGGATTTTCTCATTTGTAAAAGCTTATTCGTTGGTATATTACATGGACTGTGCTATTCTTGTTAAATCGGAGTTTATTTCTTTATATGAACATAACATGAATCTGTCTAAAGACGAAAAAACTGATGGTAAGCAAAAACATATAATAGTGGATGACGAAATTAGTCTTATGAATGTCGCCGGACCTATTAGAGGTGACCGGAGTGTTCCATTTTCCGATAGTGATAAGGACCTTGAACTGATTACCCAGAACACCGAGTCTATAACGTTAGAAGCCCCAATGGATTTGTCAAAACCAAAACTGTGTGAAATTGTTTATAAAAGTGGACATTATAAGATAAGGCAAAGGATTTTAAATCCTGTATTTATCAACCGTCATAGTGAATCGAGTATGCCACACCTGCAGGCCAAGGCTCGCGACCTTCAAACAGGTTTTTCTTTATCTCACTCATTGCCTCGAGGCTATCAACCTACTGAACAATATAAAAACTTTTCTTTAGGACATGGTTTTCAAGACAAATCTGTTGCTATTCCTTTTAAATCTGATAAACTAATGAACTCAATAGCCATAATACCTTTTGAACGAATGATTGCGAATTTGCCCTTTTGTGATGGACACAATGAAGTGTTATTATTCGAGTGGCTGCTAGGTTTATATCAAATTGTAAAGACAATGTTGTATTCTTTTGACATCGTATTAATTGCTTCACTTTCTAGAACAGGAGGCGCTTTAAAACAAATTCTTTTAGAGTGCGATACTAATAATTGTGAGTGGCATGGGGTTACAACTCGTATACGAGAAGCTTTAATTTCAGAAACCGGATTACGTGTAATAAAACAGCATTTTTTAGAACGCTTGCAAGACAGGGATGAAAATATAATGGAATATTTTGATCACGTGTCTGACTGTTATTATATATTATTTGGTGAATATGATTCAATTCCCATATTGTATTACATATTGGGAGGTATGAATCCCCGATTGCGTTATGAACTTTTCCGGTATTCTGAACCAGGAAGTCTTGAGGAACTAAAAGATAGGTTACAAACTTATAATTTGCAGCAACAATCAGTGTTGACTTATGAACGTAAGCTTCTAGAAATCCCTCGACAAGTGCGAATTAAGTGTCATCTTTGCCATGGAAACCATAAACTAGTAAATTGTCCCCATAGACAGCAACCTATTCACAATAAAGCTATTGGTCAAGAGAAAAGAACAAACAATAACATCAGTAATTTTAAGAAAGGAAGTGGGCGGACATTTAATGATAAAATGGTGTATCGCCCCCTTGCAGTGTTTGTTAAAGCAATTATACATGAAAACCATGTTGAAGGTGCAATTGATACTTGTTCGACAGTTAGTTTGATTGACAATGCATTAGTAAGATTGTTGGAGAATAATAAACAAATAAAAAGGAAAAAAGAAAGTTTTGTTGGTTCGGGAATAGACGGGAAAACAGTGACTATTAATGAATCTGTGGAAATACCTATCCAGATTGACTCTGTTACTATGAATATCAAATTTTTCATTCGCCCTTGTTTGTCTCCAAAATTTATATTGGGTATTGATGCCGTTAAAGCTAATCATATGGTCATCGATACGGTGAACGACGTAGTGATATTAAAGGGTGGACAAGTGCGTGCCCCTATATTTTATAAACGTTACATACCATCAAGTTCAAGCATTAATGAGTCTTCTAAGTCTTTTGTTAGTGGACCAGTCCAGCGGAACCGGAGGGGGAGGATTGAGTTGTTTTGGCCCACATCTAATCCGAGAAGGCGGCTCCAGAGGGAGGTCACTAATGGAATCCAGGGAGCTGTAGGAAATCGTGGTGCGATGCTGAGAAAAGATGGTCCAGTGGTTCATGCCTTGGTTGATAGTACGAGTGCGGCAAGTCGGTCCCCGGTCGCAGGATTGAGCCAGCAGTCCAGTTTTCAGAGGATAGTAACTGAAGAGTCGTTTTCGTCTACTGATGGTACCCAGGCCTCCACAAAAAGAGAGTCACCTGCTGTAGATCCTCAATTGGATAATCCGGAGGGAGAGCTTCAACGTTATGTAGAGCAGTTATATGCTTCGTACTCCGATGTTATTACTGAAAAGGTAGGCACAGTACATAACTATACTTTAGATATTCATGTAAGCGATGAATCACCAATACGGTTAAAACCTTATCCTTTGCCCCGCCAAGACCAGAAAGAGCTTGATAAAATTTTGGATAATTTATTAAAAGATAACATAATAGAAAAATCAACGAGTCCATGGGCATTTCCTGCCTTCTTGGTGGATAAAAAGACGGGAAATAAGAGACTTGTGATCGATTACTCTAAGTTGAATAAAAGGTTAAATATTGTTTCTCAGCCTTCTCCCATTATGGAGGACGTTCTTTCGGCTTTGAGCAAAGGAAAAGTGTTTTCCGTGGTCGATATGTCTTCAGCGTATTCACAATTATTATTGTCGGAACGTTCCAAAAAATATACTTCTTTTGTAACTCATCGCGGTAGTTATATGTACCGAAAGTTACCTTTTGGATTAACAATGGGTAGTTACGCTTTAATGGAAGTACCTTATAAGTTATTGTATGAGTTGAAGGATGAAGGAATTGAATATTACTGTGATGATATAATTATTTTTAGTAAAAATGTAGAACAACATAAAGTCTTGCTAGAGAAGGTACTTACTATTTTCCGTAATAATGGGATTACAATATCACCAACTAAAAGTCTATTGTTTCAAACTAAGATAAATTATTTAGGATTTGTGATTTCAAATGGAAACTTGGAAATGGACCCTAAAAGAATTGATGTTATACGAAATTTACCCCCACCAAAAAATCGAAAAGGTTTAATATCTTTGGCAGCATTTCTCCAGTTTTATGGGAAGTTTGTTGAAGGATTTAATGAAATCATGTATCCTATACATAAGTTGCGCAGTATGCGGACAAAATTTGCTTGGAAATCAGAGCAGCAGGCCGCTTTAGACAAAATAAAGGAGTTGTTTGAAACTCAGATTGTGTTAAAATACCAGAATTAGATCGGAAGTTCATAGTGCGGACGGATGCAAGCACCCGGGCCCTTAGCGGGGTCGTCGAACAAATGGATAGCGCCGGGAATATTAGGCCTGTGAGTTTCTATTCGCGAACTCTTAAGCCAGCGGACTTTCATAAGAGTGTGTATCATCTTGAGTTGCAGGCGGTGGTAGAAACTCTTGAACGATATAAATTGTATTTACGTAATCGATTTGATCTTTTGATAGATAACCAAGCATTGACGTACGCCTTGAGTAATGTAAGGCGGATGAAAAAGTATGGCAGCTTATTGTATAGGTTAGCATGCTTTAATTTTGATGTTAAACATTTGTCATCAGTCCAAAATATCGGTGCAGACTTGATTTCACGGATTTATGATCCTTTCAATTTTGATATTTATGATACCACTTTAGGTGAGGAAGAAATTAAGAAAAATTTGTTAAATATAAATTTCTGGAATAATCCCAATTCTTCCATTTCCATAAAGGAACATCAGTTACGTGATCCTGAATGTTTACAGATTATTGAACAATTGCAGCAAGGTAAGGAAGTTAAATCGTTCAAATTAGTTAATGGGATTCTTTGCAAGAAAACAAAGGCTCATATTCGTCCGTTTAAGATATATGTTCCGAACGCTCTTAGGCCTATGATTATGGATTTGTACCATAATGACCCACTATTGGGGTCACACCTAGGGGTTTATAAATCAATCAATAGAATCGCCATGAGATACACGTGGGATCGGATTTTTACGGACGTTCATGATTATATTACTTCGTGTGAATTATGCCAACGCGCGAAAGCGAGTAATGTTACCCCGCGGGGAGAGTTAATCTCTGAAGTAAGCAAAATTATTAATTCCCATTGGGACATTGATACCCTAGGTCCCCTACCAAGAAGTAGGGCTGGGCGATACATATTGATAATTGTTGATAGATGCAGTAAATTTTTAATGTTAGAGCCTCTCAGGGAATTGAAAAGTTCTCTTGTTATTAGGATATTACGTAAATTGATGAACCGACACGGTTATATACATATTCTTTCCCATGACAACGCGTCAATTTTTACATCACAAATTTTTCGTGATTTTCTTGCGGGATTGGGGATTAGAGATTGTCGGGTATCACCTTATTTTCCTGCGGCAAATTCAGCGGAACGTCCGATAAGAGTAATTAAAGATATTTTGAAAACATATGTTCATGATAAACAGGAACATTGGGATAAGATGTTGGGAGAGATAGAATTCTCTTTGAATAATTCTATCCACGAGGAGACACGTGTTTCTCCCATGGAGATGAAATATAATTATAATGTCAATGATCCGTTAGATGTGAAATGGAGGATCGATACTTTATTTCGGAATAAACCAGATCGTGATGTTTTGAAATGTGCTATTCAAAATATGGAGAGAGCGTGGCAACGTCGTAAACGGTTATATGACCAAAATAGGGTCCCCACTGATTATCAGGTGGGGCAGAAAGTTCTTTTAAAATCCCAACTGAAATCTTCATTGACAGATAAGATTAATAAAGGATTATCTATGAGATGGTCTGAACCGTTCGAGATCGTTAAGCTGTTGACGAACAACACATTACTCGTTCGGAATGTAGAAAATCCGAGAGATGTGAGAAGAACGCATGTGGCGTTAGTAAAGAGATTTCGTGAGAGGAGGTCTGTACCGTGAATTTTTGGTACTGTACTGTTACTAATATAGAGAGACGTGTGAGTAATGATATAAGAGTAATATTGAAATTTTCAGCAAATTGTAAAAAATTATATTTATATGTATGTAAATTGTTTTTGGTGTTTTCGTACTGTTTGTCTTTTTTCTATTTATGTAGGGTGGCCACCTGCTAATCTAGTCATGTTTGTTCGGCTTCTTGTTTTGTATTTCGTCTCCATTTGTTGTGAACGTAATGGGAACCCATGATTTCTTGGTATCCTTATGGATTGCCGGAAGGAGGATATGAAAGGAAATTTGAAGGTCGGATACATGTATTTGTATTCATGTTATTTTCATCAGGTATTGTGTTATGTTATGAGAATCGGTTTGGAGATTATAACTACATCAGATTTTTATTTTGCACTTAAAAAGAAATAATTATATATTGAAAGTAATTTTTTTCCATAGGAATTGATATTATTTATTAACATATTATTTGGATGTTACGATTCTATTAAGTGTTTGGTTATAATGATAATTAATGTTTTCTGAAACTTTTGCAAATAGTTTTACTAGTTGGACCCACGGTGAATTCAGATGGACGTATGTGGATTGATAATTTACTTTCTCTTTTCCTAAACTTTCCCTAGTATGAGTGACTTTGTATGGTTGATATAGGGGGATTTTTTTTCTTTTTACTTTTTAGTATAATTGTTTGGATGAGTGTTTGTTCTTTTCTTTCCTATACTAACATTTTTCTAATATCGTCCACAATATGTCCTTATCTGTAATTCTCTTTATTTCTCGATTCGCTCGCTTTCAAAAAAGATTTTTTTTTGCTTGCGAGTGGGCCGGGGCGAGGGTGTAACATATAATCCATAGATTTTATGGATTTTATGTCACTGGTTATTAAATATTTATAGAAAAGGTGTCTCTAGGAATAATTTATATTATTATATTATTTTGTACCGAAAAAGCTTTTTCGTTCTTGCCTATTCTTTTGTTTTGTTGGTTATGCCCTCTGGTGGGACGTACTAGCACGACCGATGAGCTATCTCTATAGGTGGCCATAGTTGTGCTGGAACGTCCGAGGGAGGAAGTATAATTGTTGTTTCGCTACTATTATCATAATTTGTGATCGAGTTATTGTATCAAAAGTTATTCTATATACATAATCTACGAGTGATATTCGAAGTATAACTCTGTTAAAGTTTAAAATTCGAATGTAATCATGAAGTTTAAAGTGGAGTGCTGTAACCTTATGTCGGCTATTTGTTCTATTCGATAGCACGGATTGGCTTAATAAGGCAGCGAGGTACGTAAGTTTCATGCTTTTCTTTCCTTCATTATATTAGTCTTGCTTTTAAAAGGGCCGTTTGCCATTTAATTAGTTTTAGGCACTTTGCCTATAACTTTTCTCCTTTTTTCTAAGTTGAATTAGATTCCTGCATTATTACCAATCGGCGTGACTAGTTAGAACAAGTTAGCTGGTACTGAGGCAAATAAGTTACGCTGCTAATTGGATAATAGTCTAAGATTGAATCTATTGAAATTCTCTTTCCACTATTACGAAGACCATAATGAAATACTGATTGTTGAATTGTTAAATATATGTTGATTATTGGGTTCTTGAAAGTTTAAATATATTGTTTCAATTTCTAAAGGAGATCGGTTGTAAGAGTATTATTTTATGAACTCAAATCCTACTACTACTATTCAGATATTTATTTTCGTAGCATTGCTTGTTAGTAGCGATAATAGACTACGTATCCTTTCTATATTTCAGTGTGGAATTACGAAACCACTAAAATTAATATCGGGGGAACCGATCGATGTGTTCTCCTCTCCCACCCATACGTACGCTAATTTTCGAATCTCAGGTTATATATAATTTAATTGAAAATACTAAGATACCGAAATTAGCGTAATATAAGTATGGTTACACACTGTAGATTTATAGGGGTCCGAATGCTGAAGTTGCTGATTCTAATGCCATTTTTGAAGGGTAAATTAACAGTAGAGCAAATTGCTAAAAATTTCAGCCTGTGGCACAAAGTAATTCTGTTAATAATGTTAATAAACTATTACAAGAAAAATCAGGACTGATATTACGCTGTGATTAAAAGTGAGGCCGTGGTAAATATTCGAAGAAAGCATGCGTGTGACGATGGTCGCAATCCGGAAAAAAATGCTAGATCTCAAAATAAACGAATGGTTCAGAAATTAGTATTAGTGTTCACTTGTGCAGGTCTTGCGAGTGGCATTTGTACCATTTTTCTAGCAACATGATCATTGCCACGTATACACGAGAGAGAATTAGCTCCCCCTTGCACCTACGACACCCACCATCGAAGTGGACTGCGATATTAAGGAATTCCATGTATCAGCAAAGTGTCATTTAAATCAAATACCAGCTATGGAAGTTAATGTGTTTACGAAGTTGCGATACATAGGATAGATAGATGCAAAGAAGCAGTGTATATTCTCCGAGTACCTTAGTCTCTCCTGTAAACATTCATTTTTTTGGAGTTCGTCTAATTGGTACGTCCTGAGCAGCTTTATTGTTCGTACACGCTTGCTAATGCAAAAGTTGACACTCCATTGACAACAAAGATGGCCTCCATTGAGGAACAGTTGTAATACTACAATGTGAATAGTGTTACTGATCTCATACATATAAAAGTTAATAATATTTAATTTTTTATTATTTTCGTAGATTGTCCAGCAACCTGTTATGGACCACTTCAGATGGATTTAACCATTTACGATGTCATATAGTTTAGAACACGAAAGTCAAGAATGAAATAACTCAAAGAATATGAGAATAGAATTAAACTTAAAGATCAAATATAGCCGTTCATGTCCGGGTAACTTCGTGAGCAGCTAAGAACGCATACTGGAAGCTTTATGTCGTACATGTCGGTATTTTGAAACGGAAATCTGGTTTCATTGATTTTCTTACTTTGTCCACCTCTCCTTACAATTGCAAATGTTTCCAAGAGAAGTGTAAATCTGTGGGTTAGGAATCTTTAGCATGTCAAAACATCTCATTTTATTTCTCAGGGGTATAAATTATATTCTTCCTCCAAAATTGTTTTCTAGTTTGCAGTGCCACAGTTTCTGTCTCACTGCAAGTTCGAGAGACAACAACAGGCAAGAACTGCTACCTTTTCTTATAGTGGCCATTTCGTAAGAAAGTTATCAGTGTGTTACTTTGATTTTAGCTACCACATACGTCTCTGTTGATACGTTTCTTACGCTAGGGTTCATTTATTACATTTACTTGCTACAAACGACTGCGAACTTTACCTGACACCCCCCTTAGCAAGACCATTATAAAATCTGTAAAATAATTTCAACTAAATCAATTTTCATCTTACAAACACAAAATAGAGCCAGTACTTTCTGCTGTAAAACATTTTTGGAATAGGTACTTCTGAGGTAAAATATAGATTATATGCTCTAGTAAGTTCTGCGTAAAGCCGAACATTTTCTATAATCTTGGTTATTTTGTATACGTGCAACGTACACAAAATTAGTAAAGAATGGCCTGCCCTGGAGTGGAAATTATCTGTGCACTTTTGCCTATATTATTATCAATTACGTAAGTTGAATTGCTCTGTTACATAATAGCATTATTGATATTGATCTATCCTTCAACGTGAAGCTATTCCGTATTCTGGTAAAAAGGTCTCTAAACGTACGATTAAACACCAATTTTTCTGAAGAATAAACTATTGACTTCATCAACCTATTCATCAAACTCAAATGGTGATATTGATGTAAAAATGCGAAAATTACATTTAACACAAACCTCAAATGCTTCAACACTGGTATAAACGATCACTATGCAGGTCACTGAAAATAAACATAAATTATAGGTCCTACCTTTACTCGTCCCACTATCACCCAGTACAGATCCTGATGTTTTTGTCCAAACGTTTACTGTGTTATATAAGTACATATGACAGAGATTCATCCCCTACTCAAAACCAAACATTAATTTCAATGTCCTATATTTTACTCTAAGTAATAATCTTTGTTTCTGTATTACCATTGATGTGTAGATTGAAGGGTACTGATCCGGTAATGTGCTGGAAGTAATTTTTCGATCTTTTGACCAGTATTCTTCTTTAACTTGACGACTCTAATATACTGTTTGCCATAGTGAGAAACTCAGTGTGTCTAACACTATATTTTAAATTGTCATATAAGTTGTCCTTGTAGTGTACTCTTTTTTCAGGTTTCAAAAAGCTTGAATACAAACAGACAGGATAATCTTAAATTACAAAACATTTTTGTACTGATTGGTATTTCATTGTTTACAAAGAAGCCAGTATGAAGGAGGAGTATACTCTAGGGTTCAAACAACAGATATTTCGGAAGTAATTTTTGCAATGTTTGTTTCAGTATCATTTTAGATTTAAGAAATTTTTAGGAGTAGTGAATTGAATGTAATTTCTAGATATTTCAACTTCTATAATTTTTCCAAGAGGGAAGGGTGTTGGGAAATATTTGAAGAAATGTATTTGAACTTGCCTTTCCCCTTGAGATGCTCATTCCAATCATAGTGAAAAGAAGGAAACCATAAGACAGCTATAATGTAACGTCCTGACATTAATTATTCTTTGTCTTTAACTTACCTGTACCTATAATAATAAGCCTTTAATTGAAAATGAAATTATACAAGTCCAAACAGAACATTGTGGTAACTATTTTCAAAACGTCAAATTAAGCCATTCTAACATTCTTCATTTCACCCATTATAAAATGTGAATTTTTAGTGCCACTTGGTCTAAGCATACGATCGATAACATTTGTCTACTCTATCATAATTTAATGACCAGTGAATAATTTGGGTCTCATTTTGTAAGAGAAAGTTATTGTGAAATACTCTATTTTTACGTCACGTACATTGTCTCTTCTCTTAAGATACACATTTTAATGGAATCAGCATTTAAAACATCATGGTCAGAGCAGGTGCTATTTTTAAAAAATATATTCCAATTGGCTGAGTGATTTCTACGTGATTATGAGCCAGATAATTTCAATGTCATTTATAAGTATTCATGAAAAACTGGAATCACAACTTTACCAATTAAAAGAAGAGTTTAAAAACAAAACATTAAAGCACACATAAATTTATATATTTATAAATTTATATATCTATCAGTACTTGGTTCAATCAACACAAAATGCGACATACATGAAAGTTCTCAATTAACTACTCAAGACATGAAATAAACTATTTAATTATTCAGAACAGATGTCGTAATAGCTTTGAGAACGAGAAGACACTTTCCAAGACGGACATTTTTTCTGATCATAATATTGCTCTGGCGAAAATGATTGTTCACTGGGAAATGTAAACAGAACAAAACTAGCAACGAAATATTGTATACAAAAAGTTGGAAACCAAAAATGGTAAGAAATATTTACGTTTAAAATTTCGGAGTGAAATGGTGAAAAAAAGAAAAGAAAGATCATGATGTAACAGATGCTGGAAACATAAGAAAACTTCGTATATACCAAGACCATTTGGAGTAGCGAACAGAAAATGGCTGAAAGACGTGGAACACAAACCTGATGTTGTAGAAACTGAGGGAAATAAAAAGTCATGAAAATAAGTTTATACTTAAAAAGGGCAGAAAAATAAACAAGACGTTAAACAAATACTTACGAAGTGAATGAGACGCAGAAAGGGAAGTGTTATAGGAAAGGGAAAGTGAAGTGAGAAAAAAATAGAAAGGTTTCCGAAATATTAAGAAGTGCATTAGCATTTAAAATCTATGAATTCTTGGAGGAAACAAGTAATTATTACTAAGGCAATAGGAAAAGGAACGAGAAGGTAGTCAGCGAGGAATGTAAAATTTTAGGAAGACGGAGATGGATGTTGAGGAGTTAGAGAGGAATAGCAATTGATCGTATGGCAGAGATATTAATGTAGAAAATAAAGTACGTGAAAATGGGAGACATTTTAGTATACTTGAGAAGGTTGATAAAAAAAAAGTATGAGAGATTATGAATGGAAAATACACCGGAACAGATAATACATAAATCGAACTAAATAACAAAATGGGAGGCAAAGGCGATAACAATAATCTTCCTGTGAAAAAATATACGAAACAGGACAGTAACAAAATATCTTCTGAACACATTTATGATACCAATGGTTAAGAAGTCGAACCCAGAGAGATGTGAGGATTGTACAACTATAGTCTCATATCGCACGCATAGAAAATATTGCTCCGAAGTTTGAACAAAAGATAATATCTTTTGCCTATTATCATGAGGATGAAGGCGATATACGTACCTCTTTATCACCTCGCGATTTAATTGAAATCCCAGTCCATACCAAAATTGATAATTACATTCTATTATTATTTCCAATGTTCACAATACACTATAGAAATTTCATATAATGTCATAAAAGGAAAAAATGTAATACAACGTTTTTCTTAACTTAAAAGCTGCAGTTATTAGCCAGATATATACAGAGTATACAATCTACTACACTTTGATCAATAGCTTATTAGAATGTTAAATAACTCTCACCCTCACATCTGACACTCCATTTTATGTATCTGATTATTATTGAAAGAAAGGACAGCACGAGAAAGGAAAAAAATACAAATTTATGAGTTTTTCCCTATTTGTATTCTTCTTTCTCAAGTGAATCAGAACTGGGATTTTACAGGCATAGAAACCGTTTTAGAGTTATGCATTAACGTTATCGTTTACATCTTCTTTTGTCTATTTAAATAGGGATTTTCAAACTATGAATTCAACATATTTATAATATAGAAATAGGTGATTGCTATTTAGGAATCGCTCTGAGAGACAAGAGCACACATGCATTTCTAACAAACGATATCCATGGAAATTTGTTACATGCTGGCCAACATTGGTACTAAGATTCTGCAGACATTTAAAAGTTTCGTATTAGTATATTTTGCTTTAACCATTTTCCAGAATAAAAAATATAGCAGCAGGTACTGAGAATGGAAGAAGGTGTCTCGAAAGTGGATATCTGGCTCAAGACGAAATACCAAGTAGTAACTACAAATAGAAAAATCACAACGAAATATGCTTAACAGAGAATTTTTGCTTCAATAGCCATGCAAATCGTTCTGGAAATGTGTAATTTGTACAAATATGGTTGAACAGCTATATGAAAATTGGCTTTGAACTACAAGGTACACGGCACAACTAGAGCTTATAATAGTTATTATAAGTTATACCATGAGGAACTAGTGCAGTATTCGACGACTCATGTATACGATAATAAGCTCTAGAACCATGGAAGGAAAGCTATAATTATATTTATAGTGCAAAGGAAATTTGTCAGGTTCCTTTTTAATTTAGTCATATTTGTTGGTAATCCTTCAAATAAATTACTAATTATTAGTACTTTATATTTACAATTATTATTCAGCAGCTATTTTTATTAATTTTGATGTTGGTAAACTTAACGTAAAACTAAGATGTAATTTATTAAAATCAACTTTAAATTTTACCTAGAATTTCCAATTTTCCATAAAGTACATCACGGTATATTCTTGATGTTGGAAACATGTATATGTAGAAATACGCAGAGCTGTAAGTGTATCTACGAAAAAAGAAATTCTTGTCAAAAGTGAAAAACGAAGAAAATAAGTTATAATTAGAATTTTAATTATTTCGCGAAGTTGTAACACTAAAACTTGAACTCTTTGTAACCGTATATATATATCGGGTTTTGCAAAATAAGTGTTACAACTCTTGGGATGCGACTCCTAGCACTAAGACAAGATAAAAGTTATCTTGTACTTTTGGCTATCGGACATAGTTTCAGATCTACAAGGTGCCGAAAGCGTGAGAAAATGACTTTCGGGCGGCAATAGTTCGGCAATTATCCAACGTAAAGAGGGCGGGTAAAAAAATCACTGAAGAAGTCATACCTACTGCATTGAATTGTGCATGTTTCACAATCCTATCATGCACGCACAAGGAATCCCCCAAAGGAACGTAGGGAGTCCCGGATTATCTGCCAAATGAAAAATTGGTTTAAATGAATATGCATTGATAGGGTTTCTACCGGGTAACAATAATTCGTTTGTATTAGGTCGATATCTGGAACTAATACAAAATGGCGGACACCTTCACGCCCGTTGTGTGTGATTACATAATCGCCAGATACGGATGCTGGCCAATAGTGCGGTTAAAAATATTAAGTGCAGTGAATTTGTACTCAAAAGCTCTAGAAATCTTCTGGAGTGTCGGTGAGGACAACAGATAAAGTAGGGTGATTCACATGTGTGATCAAAGGGTGATTCACGTGTGATCACAGGGTGATTTACACGTAACGAAAAATACCCAGAAATGCACTCACACTCAGTAAATGTGAGTTCAAAGCTTCGGAAATGTAAGGAATAGCATCATGAAAGCCATTGCCAATTCACCAATGATTTTCCCCAAACCGATGTGTACAGTTGCATACCAAGAACGATGCAACAACTGAAGCCAAGTTAAAATTGTGCAAGGGGAATCACAAAGAAACTGAGGAAACTAAAGGAATGTCACTAATAGGATCGCAGGATCGATATTAAAATGTGGCCAGTGTGTGTGTTGATATCGACATGTAACTAATGGATAAATGTCAACATGTCCCACTGCTGCTGAGACACCGTCCCACGTGCGCAAAATTGGAAAACAATTACTCGGGACTTTTTCTTAGGCCGTGGGCTCCCAGCAGGATTGAAAAATGCGACCACACGCTCTAGTCCTGAGGGTACGACGAAGTCTCACTTTCTTTGTATTAATTTCTTTGAGGGACACCCACTTTGTTTGGCAAGTGCTCTTTAGCAGCCTCTCGACATGCTTGTATTTTTTATTTTTTTTATTCCTACTGCACGGTTGTAGACAATCAGAGCTGTAATATATTATTCTTATTTCTCATATTGTTTTATTTTCCATATGTATGGTGTTCCAGCGGTAGTGTTACATGTACCAAATTGGTTCATTTTCATCTTCGTCTTGGCATGTGAACTGTGTGTAAGGTACGAATTTCTGGAGGTATTTTCCTATATTTCGAGTGCGTCATATGTCCCAGAATACGTGGGACATGATACAAGTTTGTTATTTTCACACTCTATCTCAATTTGAACCATGAATTAGGAGATTTCTTTTCATATGCGTCGACTGTGGAACAATGTACCAAACAAATAGATACATTGATGCAATCGCGCTCTAGTTACGTTCTACGAGAAAGTGCACCAGACGTAATAGCAGAATGCCCGACGTTATTTTCCTATTTTCGCACGTGGGACGGTGTCCCAGCAGTAGTGGAACATGTTGACATTATTTGTCCATTAGCTACTTGTTGATATCAACACATACATTGGTCACATTTCAAAATCGATTATGCGATCCAACTAGTGACATTCCTTTACTTTCCTCAAATTCTATGTGAGGCTCTTCCCACAATTTCAGTTGTTGCGTTTTTATTGGTATGCAACCGTGCATATAATATTGCATCAGTTTGAATATTGAGAGAATATTATTTGCGAATTCGCAATGGCTTTTATGTTCTTTATGATATTCCTTACATTTCCGACGCTTTGAATTCACATTTGCGTAGTATGAATGCATTTATTTCGTTTTCTTGTTTCTACACATATGAATCACTCTGCTTCATTCATTGTGCTCTACCGACACTCGAGATGTCTTTCTAGAGCATTCGAATACAAATATGCTACGCTTACTGCTAATAACGTCACTGTTCACCAGCATCCGTATCTGGCGATTATGTAATCACACACAACGGTCATGAAGGTGTCTGCCATTTTGTATTTGTTTCAGATATCGGCTTAATACAAACAAATTATTGCTACTTGGTAGAAACCCTATCAATTCATATTCATTTAGACCGATTTTCATTTGGTAGATAATCCGGGACTCCCTACGTTCCTTTGGGGAATCCCTTGCGCGTGCATGGTAGGATTGTGGAACATGCACAATTCAATGCAGCAGATATGAATTCTTCAGTAAATTTTTTACCCTCCCGCTTTACGTTGGATAATTTCCGAAGTATTGGCGGCCGAAAGTCATTTTCCTACGCTTTCGGCACCTTGTAGATCCGAAACTATGTCCGATAGTCGAAATTTCAAAAGAACTTTTTTTTCTTGTCTCAGTGCCACCAGTCACCTCCCAAGAGTTGTAACTCTTATTTTGCAACACCCGATATATTAAGAGAGAGAGAGAGAGAAAGAGCTTTATATTTCAATATTTCATTGGGCGATTGATGGTAACGGGCTGGGCTATAATCATATTGCTGAGTTTGCTATACAGGGATACAAAACACATAATATTTCTTCCTAACTGGGAGTGGTTACGGAGGCTCAATCCCAATTAATTTAGAAAGCGCTGTGCTCAAGAAGAGAAAGGTGGACCTAATCTGCTAGAGTAACTAGATATTGTCACTGTAGTTCACCTGTATCCAGCTGATGAATGTACTACACAGAACTTTTGCACAGCGTTCGAGAGAAGCGGACAGCCAAATAATGAGATTGTAGGACACCAAAAATTCCATATGTTCTCACACTACCGCTATAGCTTTATAGAAATATTCTAGAAATAGAACTGTAAGAAATTGTCCAATATTTACCGTAAGATGCCGCAAAACGTTACTTGATGAAAAAATCAAGAATGTAGCTTTACTGGTGCTAAGTATTTGGCAGTGTTTATGAAATGATCTGGTTTCTGTTAAATTGTATTGCAGTTTTTAATGAAGCAAGCATCAATAAAATATTACATTACCTATACTGCAAATAAGTCACCTTATAATCTAGTTACTATGTATGGACTGACTATTCATAATAACTTACAACTCATTTGTAGCCAATGGCTTTGTTTACATATGAGTTCTCTCGTTAAAAAAAATTATTACGTTGCCACGTTCTAATTTGTACTGAGTATCACCACAAAATTCAGAATATCACAAACTTTGAACAAAACAGTCACGTACTAAGTTGCATTATGAGTACCAATGTCCACTGAATGTCTGTAACCTAAGTGATATAAAATAACGTTTTATTCTTAAAATCAATAAAACTGAGTAATAATTTGATATTCATAAAAGTCCAAGTAAATAGTTGGATTTGATAAAAGTTTGTAACGCAGAAAAAGAATTGACTTTAAGTGACCAATTCCTTTGACCATGACAAACGGGTCTGAGAATAACTGACACTGTGCCGCGATTACCCAATATGAATCGTTTAATTCCTCTGGGATAACTGTGATCATACGAAGCGATGATATAATGGACGACTACTAAAGCTAAAGCTTGGCTAGAGTAAGGCTTCGAGGAACCTCGATTAGTTACATTGTTTCAAGTTGGATTGAGAATTTGCAAAATCCAATTAACGATGAGACAGGAAACAATTTCAATATTTTCCAAGAGCAACTTCGCACCTGCTGTGCCAATCTTAACTAACTCTCTTTTGCATGGTACAATTCGTTAGGCTTATACTTGCATGGTTCGTTGAAAGTTTTCAGCTGAAATGCACTATAAAACCAAAGCCAATCTAAAAAAGATTCTAATGCAATTTAATCTCACAGGCCAAAAAATAGTACTGACCCCCGTATGGCCAGCCGAGTCAGCAAATTTTTTTTGTGACGTCATAGGTCAAAAGGTCAACGACCTTGGCCTAGGGTTAATGACCTAGGGGTACTTAGAACCACCCCTTTAGATTTTGGCAGGGGTACCTTGGCCCACCCCCTAAATTTTGGCAGGGGTACATAGGACCGCCCTCCTTAAATTTTGGAAATTGCCAAATCTAAAAGTTTGGTGTGGTAGCCTAGGACCATAGTATGTACTACTATCAGTATTGGGGGTCTATGTCGTTCCCTTTTGTGGGTAAAAAATTGTCAAAAATTCAAATTTCGGAGGTTTTTAACCTAATTTATCCCTCTTTGATGAGGTGCTATTACCTTATATAGTTATATGGACGTATACAGGGGTCCATTCCCTTTCATAAGATATGGGCAGCCCTGGCCACGGCGAGCAGATAGTGGAAACGCTCCTCGTGAACGCTCACGAGCATAACACGTGCATATATCGTTGTTCGTACTTCGGGCATCTTCGGGTTTCGTCCTTCGAGGAGCGGAAGTGTTGTCAACCTTGGCGGTAATCACTAGCTTACCAAATAAAAAAAGTATGTATGGTGTCTGATTGCCATTTAGTGTAAAATGTTTTTTTTACAATGTGGTAACCGTTAACTATAGACAACCCAAACTTGTAACAACAATCAAATGATAAACTATGTACGTTCCTTTCTTCTTTTTTCTTTCCTTTTGTTAAAGAAAGATGTGGTGGAACCAAACCATCGCTTACATTTACAAAAAATTTCTAGTTTGCCCAATGGAAAACCAGTTTTCAATATATATATATATATATATATATATATATATATATATATATATATATATAATTTATATTATGAAGTTCTTAATCCGAGTGTGGGTTTGTTATATTATGTTGTTTGGCTTTTTAGGATAAGAGATAATGTGTTGATACAAAAAAAACACTGTAGCACTTGTTTCTAATTATCTAAGTATTATCTCCAGAAAATTAGCTTATGCATGTATGTGTATATGAATAGGCTTTGCAAAGGGTTGGTTGTGGAGATTAGAAGCCACTAATACACTATCAATAGGAAGAATAGTATTTCTTACTCCACTTTTAAAGTTA
This sequence comes from Thermobia domestica, assembly GCF_964235325.1. NCBI lineage: Eukaryota > Metazoa > Arthropoda > Insecta > Zygentoma > Lepismatidae > Thermobia > Thermobia domestica. Next base: position 241,151,495 of record NC_137456.1, on the reverse strand, counting down.
CTTTGATCGCAAAGAATCAAACAAAATATTAAGAGAGCCAAAGAGATTTTCCATTTTTAAGAGTGACCATTAGTTACTACCATTAGTGTTTTTTTAACAAGGAGTGGCTTTTTAATAATGAAAAATATATTGTCCCTGGTTGGTTGCTTGCCGGTGGCTTGTTAAAAGTGAAAAAGAATGTTAAATCATATCAACGACTGAAGCTACACGCTTGTCTTTCTTCGATATTTACTGATTGATTTTGAAAGTCACAATGTTGTATGCCTACTGTAACAGCGTAAACTCGGAAGGAAACGTTCCAACTGAATGATATGAACAATTATTCCCAATGTCTTGAAGATGAAACGTGGGTTGCACGGATAATGTTTAAAGTGGACTGGGCTGATCTGGAATTTCCTCCCGGAAAATTAGTGTTTGGTCGGAACTCAGTTCTTCTGTGTAATTGTCTCTTAAAAACATTTGAACATTTCTCTTAGATAATAATAACTAACTAACTAACTAACTCTATGGCCTATGGAAACCGAAGGTTCAATGCCGCGTTTACAAAATATTTCAACTAACATCTGTCCTTAGCCAACTGCGTCCAGTATCTACTCTGTATTCTTATTTCAGCAAGATCCATCTTAATATTTTCTTCCCATCTACGCCTAGGTCTTTCTAGTGGTCTTCTTCCAATTGGGTTTTCAGTTAAAATTATGAAAGCGTTTCTAATTTCTTCCATTCTGGCTAAATGGCCTGCCCACCTGAGCCTTCTACACTTAATGACTCTAACAATGTTAGGTGAGCGGAATAAACTATGCAATTCCTCGTTATGAATTTCCTACAATCCCCATTTTCATCCCTCTTTGGTCCGAATATTACTACTACTACTACTAGTACTACTACTACTAATAATAATAATAGTAATAATAATACGCATTATTATTATTATTATTATTATTATTATTATTATTATTAGTAGTAGTAGTAGTAGTAGTTGTAGTAGTAGTAGTAGTAGTAGTAGTAGTAAAAAAGTAAAGATTAAGTACATGACGAAACAGCTTTACTGGTGTATAGCAGATAGCGACTAGTGCCACTTATGCTCAGCCTACTATCATCCGTGCTTCCAGTTTTGGCATCTGCATACATAATACGTTATTTATCTAGCCACTAACTCCTCTTGTGTACATCTGCTTATAGAGACCAGTATCGACCACAGTCGTTGTAAAGAGTTGAAAGTGGTAAGATGGCGAAACGACGCTGCCCTACACCTACACTTAAGTTCTACACGCAGTGGGAGGAGGATTATCTCTTTGTCCAAGAAGACGGTGTAGCCAAATGTTTAGTGTGCTTTCAAACATTACATGGATTTAAAAAGTTCAACGTCACTGCAGTACTTATCACGTGGAGCAATACGGGGAACTTGAGGGACATCTTCGCAAAGAAGAATTGAAGAAGTTGAAAGAGAATAAGGCCGCATCCGAAAAGGAAGACGGGTAGAGAACGTGTGAAGCCTCTGTGCGGGTGAGTTACAAAATTGTGTTGCATATTGCGAGATTGTTCCGCCCTTTCACAGACGGACACCTAATAAAGGAGTGTATAGTAATATCAGCAAAATACTTTTGTTCTTTTCGAATACAGCTGTTCGAATCGGTTCCATTTTCCCGACAGACTATTGCGTGACGCATAGAACATCTTGCAGATGATGTTTTGAGCCAGCTATCGGAACTTTCGAAAACGTTTATTGCAGTTTCCCTGGCGCTCGACCAAAGTACGGATGTTACAGATACTGCGCAGCTTGCTAGTTTTATTCGTGGTGTACATAGTGATCTGGAGATTCGAGAGGAACTGTTGCACATAGTACCTATGAAGGGCACAATAACATGTGCTGACATTCTTGCGTGTGTTGAAGAAAGTGTCGAAAATACAGGCCTTGCGTGGAAAGCACTGGTTTCTGTAGAGACCGATGGGGCACCTGCTATGGTTGGGAAGCAAGCAGGGTTCGTGGCGCGACTAAAACAAGAACTGCAAGAGCTTGGGGTGTCGCACGATATCAGAGGAATTCATTGTATGCTGCATCAGGAACAGTTGTGTGCAAGGAGTGTAACGATGAACGATGTCATGGACGTTGTAGTTCGTACCACCAGCTACCTCAGAAAACATGGACTGAGACATCGCCAATTTAAATCATTCCTTGAAGACTTATACAGTGCAAACGGAGACATACCTTATTATACTGAGGTGCGCTGGCTGAGCCGTGGGAACTTGTTAAACCAGTTCTTTCAGTTACTAAACGACATTGATATGTTTCTCGATATGAACGACCATTCCGTGCCAGAACTGAAAGAAAACCAATGGAGATGCGACTTTGCATTTTTGGCAGACATAACTACTAATCTCAATGCTCTTAACCTCTCATTGCAGGGTCAACATCTGCTAATAACAAATATGTGAGATCGCGTCGAAGCGTTGAAAATGAAACTATCCCTTTGGGCGCAGCAATTTGAAAACAAGATTTTGGTTCACTTTCACAGCTTAGGCACCTTACAAGAGTCCGGTAAGCTTCTTGACTTGACTCATTACCGCAGTTTGCTGCTTAGCCTTAAGGACGAGTTTGAAACCAGATTTCAGGACATAACATGTTTGGAGATGAATTTCAGGGTATTTGCCACCCCATTCTCTACAAATATTGCAAACGCTCCTTCTGATGTTCAGTTGGAACTTATAGACTTAGTGTGCGACAGGGAATTTAAAGAGAAATTCCATCAGAAATGCAATTTACAAGAGTTCTATAGGAATTTCCCTCGATGTCGATTTCCGCGACTGCATAGAAATGCTGCCAATATTATGTCAATGTTTGGTTCGATGTATGTGTGTGAACAATTATTTTCAAAAATGCGACTGACGAAATCAAACCAGAAAAGTTCGTTGTCCAACCATCACCTGGAATGTTTCTTACGTCTAAGCTGTGTGCAAACAATATCACCTCGTATAGAGACACTTACGAAGAAATTGTGCGGTACATCTGCCTCAGAGAACAAGGCCTGAAGCAAAACACTTGTCAGTTACTAGTGTTTGTAGTGTATTTTCTTTTTTCTGTGTTTCTAACTTTATACACATTTGGCCTCTTTGTGCGTTTTCGTGTTCTGTTGGTTTGAATTTTGATTTGCTACTGTCAGACATTTGTGTTTTGTGGCGTTAAGATACTTGAGTACGCTTAGGCAAATGTGATTGCATTTTTCGAACTTTTGGGAATGTGCAACAAGTGTTTCTCTTTTGGGACCTTTGTCTACGATCTCGGATTTCTGTGGTAAGTTATAAAAGCTATTACAATGTTCATATTTTGTAGCTACGGAAATCTAATAAGTATAGACTATTTGGATGATTTCTAATTGAATAATATATTTTCGAATAAAATCTACTCAAATAATCTCTTTGTCGAATTGTTCTTCATCTGTTTTTTTGCCTACATTAACATCCAGTGGCAATTTACGGCAAACTCAAACAGGTACTATGCATACTTCGAAAACGATATTATTATTATTATTATTATTATTATTATTATTATTATTTTCAACCTCCCGTCGTTCTGCTATCAATCTAGCAAGGAAAGGCGTTTACAACTTAGCAAACATGAAGCGAGTGACAAGTTACAGACCGAGTGCTAATGTAATACGTCACGAATTGTGTAAGCAAGCTAAAAAGGTCTGAAACTATTCGTTTCCGATTTTTGCAGTCGTTTTTACGTTTGTAAGCTGATATGTTTAATATTAGTTTCTTTCTTTTTTGTTCTTCAACGCTAACTGTAACTTCTATCATGCGTCTTCCTCGACCAAAAAACGTACCAATTTTATTTCCTGTAGTGTTTTCGCGTCACTGCTTTCGAAATGTGGAGGGGGGAGCACACCTGCACATTTCGCGCTTGCGTCTTCTCAATGCTTCAACATCGTGCGAATTTCTGACTAGGCATGGCCGTAGATTTTTTGCCATCATGTGTGGTTGGCAACACTTATCGGATGCAGTTTAAGGGGCGAAGCTACCAGAAGCTGTACACACCTGTTCTTGTCTCCGCTCGTGCTCGCTCACGCTTCGGCTCCGGGAGCCAATTCATGGACAGGCCTGAATATGGGTATATTAATGCATCCCTTGAAAAATTTGGGTGGGATATCTTGGCTCACCCCTTTAATTTTGGAAATTGCCCAATAACGTCGGGTGTGAATAACGTCTAACAGGCGATGAACTTCCTCTCAATACACATGTTGGTTTGTAATGAATGAGTGGCATGTTCCCACCTCCAATAAATAGTATGATCCTAGGTTCGAGCCATGCAACCTCCCCGGCCCTCCAAAAACTCGAATCAACTGGGAGCAAAGGCCTGGAGATCCATGGTGCTTTGATGGTGACCAAACTGTGTGAAGGTGGAAAAACAGATGGTAAGTCTCACAGATGGACGGATGCTGGAGAGAGAAAAAGAGTTCTTACCGCTGGACCATAACGAAAAACGTAGAAGCAACTGTTAATAATTATCCACACTGCTAAGAGATGGCATAAGCGATGCACTTGCTGAGGATGGGAAAACTACTTGTAGCACAACCATAACAGCCGATGATGCAACAGTAGTTGTTGTTGTCAGGTGAATGTGGTGACGGTGTAGTGAAGAATGTCCCAAGGTAGTAGAATGAAAATGCTGGAGTCGAAAGCAGGATGGTGAGTACACAGTTTGATGAATAAATAAAACAATAACGTACTAACACAGCTTTGCATTATAGCACACACGTAGCAACTAATGTTCCAATTATGATATCGGTGAGACGAGTAGCACGTTACAGTTTATATTAAGTTGCATTAAGTATAGTATATAAGGAATTACGCTACCGATTTAAGATTAAAGTAAATTACCAATAAATAAAAAAAATGCAATTTGTAAATGCAGGTTAACGTGAACTAAATATTCTTAAGAAACTAAACAAAGAAAAAACAAAATTAAAGCGTAGGCGGAACGAAACCAAAATGAGAAATCTGGAAGAAAAACAAAACTTGGAAGTGGTACCAACTATAAACAAGTAATGTGACTCATACTCCATGACCTAGATAAAATGTACACAAACAAACACTTGTGGGTCACGAACCCACGCAATATCGGTTACTAAACTCAAATAATGCATTGTGGGGTCCAAACCACGAACCCAAAGAAAACGAAAGGTACCTGAAAAGAGAAAAAAAATGACAAATTGAGAAAAAGCTAACTAAAACAGTAGTAGAAATAAAATCTCGAAAAATATCAATTTGAAACCTGAAATGCGAAAAAGTAGAGAAAAATAATATTTACTATAAAAAAAAAAGTTGTGAGGGGAATGGAAACTAACCAAAGAGTCAAAGGTTGGACAACGCAAAAGGGTTTAGAATTTAATTACTTTTTGAAAACGAAATAAGATTTGTTTCACATTTCCTTGAAACAAAATAAGGCATCGAGGCGGGTTTTGTAGGTATCGGCGCCCAACCACTCGCCGATCAAAAGTAATTAAATCCGTAACAAAGGCCAACACGAAAACCCTAATCGCAAGGGCATCATCAATAGTAGTATTTAAATGGTAAACAATATATAACATATATAAACACACATGTGGATCAGCATAAGAAAATAAAGGAAGAAAAATCCATAAATATAATGAAAACAAAAACACAAGTTCATAAACCAAAAAATCAACAATCCTTACACAATAATATGAAAAAAAAGAATTCCAAAAAGGAAGAAGGTTAAAATCGGAATTAAAATTTTAGTATTAATAGGTCTAAAATTTGGAAATAAAGTATGAAATTTAAATAATTATTGGAAAATAGTAACCTTCAATTTAAAGTATGTATTTAAATAAGATGGCCAAGAGAACACTGGGAAACACTAGAAAATCACAAAAAACTAATATTGCAAAACTCTCCAATAAAAATTCAAATTCAAAATAGCCAGTAAGAGTAAAAAGAAAACTTACATGAATCTTACTTGCATCCGTTATGAAGCATGAATAATATCTAAAGTCAAAATCAGGAAATACATATCCCATGCAAGAGTGAATCGATAAATCAAGTCTATATTTACGCGCGCAAAGTCAAATCTGGTGTATAAAAAATTAAACCATATTCAGGTTGAAGTCAAAAATAGGGATTACCAGAATTCGGCCATATTCTAATAATAATGTAAAAACCTAGGTCAAATGTATCAAGTAAACTTACAAAAAAGTAGAGATAAGATGGCGGTTATCTCTGGCAGGTAATCATAAGATAAAGTCTAAATCAAAAGATATATCAATGCCAAGTAAATACGCGTAACATGTATTAATTGTCTTCAGATGGCATAACAAATAAATTCAAGCAATAATATAAATTAAATGGAGCACTAAATAGTTAAATATTCATGTATAAAACAAAGAAAAGAAAATGTACCCATATATATATATGACCTCAAAAATTATGGAAACAAAACAAAATCAATGAAAATTAAAATAGGTGGCATTATAACGTTTACTGGAGTACAGATTTTCCTAGAATCAAAAGACAAAACCAAAATATTCACTTCAAATAAATAGCATTAATAAAGGAAGACGTGTATTCCCTTAAACATAACCTGTTATTCCTTCACGCACAAACCACAAAAAATATCCCCTTAACCAATTTGGGACCAAATTATTTTTTTTTTTTATTTCCTTCACTTTAAGAATTCAATTTAGTTTATTATTGCCTAAGTATCACGAAAATATAACACTTTGATTTTTCCTGCGCGTCGGATGTGACTTACGCCCTGTCCTATAAATAGGACGCAGGTCCTTTCTGATATACTAGAAAGGCCATATTCCTAACTAATTGCATTCTATTGCTTGAGTGAAGCAATTCAAATTTTTTACCGCTAAGTGCCTCAAGGCACTGAGTGATCACGGCCGGTTTATCGAAGCACGAAGTCTTCCTGATTTATATCTATATATACATACATACATATTATATATATATATATATATATATATATATATATATATATATATATGAATATATATGCGTGTGTGTTTGTATTGATATTTATTTACCAAAATTATAAAAAATAAGATATGTGACACATAACTAAACATAACGTACAAATACCAGTATTTAGAACACTAAACAGTTACGTTTGAAGTTCAGATAATTGCTATTTTGTAATTTCGATCTACCTGTGCTAGTTTGTTACACGTGTTTGGCTTTGATTCAAAGTTTATTTTTCTTTGCCTTCTTGATACTTCACGAAACGCTTTGAAACACAATGTGACATTACACTTTTCAAAGTACGATAATGGTATTCAAGTGCATCTATTGGCATCTTTACGTCTTACTTTCCATAATGAAGTAACCACTTCCAGCGAGGCGTACATCATTGCATACATTTGAAAAGGTGACTACCACGTTTTATATATGATAGATATGCAGATATGTTGCGTGTAAATGTCAGAAGATCCATATTGAACTGAGTTGGTTTCGTAAACATAATTATGAGTTTACGATCATCATGTTAATAATTCGTGAAAATATCACCCAATACCTCTTCTTGCATCTTATATCAATTCTAAGTTTTTGAAGCAGTCGACACATACCATATGGTTATTGTAGGATAACATGAGGCTGCTCAATTCTAATATGTTCATGTTGTAGTCGGCTCCACCTCATCGTTCACGAAACAGGATGTATGTGGTCAGAATTTGTGCCAATTACAACACGTTAATTGTCATTCCATTTGGCAATAAGAACTTACCATCCTAGTCGAATCTGTATTCATATAAACTCCCTGTATATGTATTTACTCAACTGTTGAATCAGTCCATGCATACTGAGACACACGATTGCTTTGCAGAGTACCGGTTGCTCTGAATCCCAATTCACGAAGATGTATTAGCAGATCTCTACTTGCGAAAAATTTCTCAAAATACCGGTATAGCAGATGACTATTCGGACCATTTACAATATCTAGCATATTGAAAACCACTCTGGAATCTTAAGAAAAATCGTCTTCTCTATCATGATGTATATTGACTCTAGCACTCTCTCGTATTTTCATATCCTTTCCATAGCAGATCAAATTCTTATAACAAATTTTATTATCGTACAACAGAAAATGATGATTGCTCTTTATATGTACATCATAACGAACTGTTTCCTTCACTATAGCTATATTGCACTGTGTCACTGTTGAAAATGCAAAAGAATAACTCTGTAGGTGATTTGTTTACAACATTTCTCTTTCAGTTCGCTGAAGTTTCTGTCAGTTTGTACATCAACGTGGGGAAGCCCTGTGTATGATGCGTATTTTTTTTTTTCAAATTTGAACATTATTACTGAGCACTTTTCTTTTTCTACCACTTATTTCTCTACTGTAGTCACACTAAAGCTTAGATGCAAATTGCATTCAATTGAGAAAAGTAAAAAAAAAGTGTAGTTTTTAAGTATTGAACAATGAATGATAAGCGTAAGAACGCGAAAAATCAAGGGCGTCAGTCTACCTATACATTCGCTTTTATTACTTAGTAGTATATTACTTTGGACCAGCGTCCTATTTATATGACACTAATATTTCAACATCTATAGTACCGTAAGTAAAAATAAAACTAAATTAACTTATTTATAGTCTGATTGCCGCGTACCTATTGCTGCCTAATACCTATAAATTAAAAGCATTGTTTGTATTAAAAACAAAAAATAACGTTGCCGAAACATACCCAAATAAAATAACTTACACAGATAAATTTAAGCGTCCGTCTTTTACAGAGGGAAAGGAAAAAAGGTATCAAAGAATTACAGTGCATTATGACAGGTCTCCAATTGCTCCCTGTAATTAGCAACACAAGAAAACCTTATTCTTCTTTGTTATAAAAAATAAAATATCAAGTGTCCTAAAAATAGGACACTGGTCCCAAATGGGTTAAAATCGTAAACTTCAAAAATCGTAGATGTGTACGAGCACGCACAGATACATAGTCGTAGATAGGCACACTTATAATAATTCATGTTATTCATTAAACATATCTTCTCACTTATATTCGAGCCGTAGCTGAATATTTATATCAATATTACTATAATTTACTTATCTTCATAATATACAATTCGCAAAGCAACAAAAGCAATACGCATGCTAGCAACTAAACCATGGCAACAAACAGCAAACAAGCCATGAAAAAGGACGGAATTTGCACATCGTCCAAAAATCGAATCACACATATAAACATAAAACAAGTGCATGCACAAAAAAAGGCTAACGTCAAAACGGGGGAATGCTTGAAGGAATAAAATTTTAAAAAAGACAAAATTCGGGACATGGAACCCTGGGCAAACGCTCTCCTTATCGGTCCACATCGCGTCCCTCACAAGAAAATATGGGTATAGCAAACTCTCATGAATATATATATATATAATCTTAAAATTCTTAGTCGTAGATTAGCCATAAGGACAACACACAAAACAACAGACGAGGCTACTTAAGGGTATAGCAGTAACTAAAACATTAATTAAATAGCACCAAAATAGGCAAGGTACAATAATTCTAAAAGGTGGTATTCTCAAAATAACTCTTACGGGATCCCAACGAAACGGTGCTAGAATTGTGCCACAACTTTCCATCAAAAAGAAGTACGAAAAGCAAAATATTGGTCGGGGATAGATTCTAAAAACAAAATCGAAATCATACTAATAATAATACCAATAATAATACCAGAATTAGAACAAATAATCGTAATAAAAATCTATAATTTCTGGTTATCCCTGACAAAATGAGGCCAAATGTGAAAGATAATTTAAAAAAAGAAAAGGGAAACAGGGCTGCATTCGAAATTCGTGAAAGGGTAAAAAATAAATGTATTATTATACATCAAACCAATGTTAATTAAAATAGGAGTTAAAAGAGCGACTTCGAAGCAGAGCGAAGAACGGAAATGCTGACATAGAGCAACCAAAGTTGCTGATAACTGAGAAGAATGCTGATCACACAGACAACTAACCTGCCACAACATAACAGTCACAGCTGACACCTTATTCATACAACGGAAACCTCTTTCAAATACAATCTAAACATAAATGAAAAATGAACAAACTAAAGTAACGAAAAAAAACTCCGTCAAACTAAAACTAAATTTGAAATAAACGAATAAACAAAACCAAATCAACCCTCAAGAATCAAGTTCACAAAAATATAACGATAATAAAATAATAAGATGCATACAGGGCGTAATCAAGAACATTACAGAATGAAAGAACTAACTGAATTCCATAGTAAATGACACTAGCTAAATCCAAATGAATACAGCAATCCTATATACAGAACAAGCATTCGGACTGAAGGCCAGAATCAAAATTTAGAATCAAGGGCAGTAGGGGGGTTCACTAAAGTAAAATTTTAGCGAAAATTTTGAGGTGGGAGGTAAATCTTTAAACCAAATTGCATGAAAAGTACTACAGCAAACAAAAATTCCAAACAAAAGAATTCAAAATGACTTCGAAAAGGGTTGATGGGCGGGGGAAATATTTCCACCACATATAAGGGTGGGAGAAAAAATTTCAATGCAGCGAGAGCACCACAGAGATACCAAAAACTCACGGCGCTAACCACCATGAAACAGTACTAGCCAACATTACTAAATTTGATTAAAATGAAACACATGATTCTAATAATATTGAGTGGTAGCAATGAGAATGTTAAAGGAATGGATGGTAGAGCTAGGATTAGCAACTTAAATTTAGAACAGTCTCACCCTAATATGAAGTTGAACGCGTAGAGTTGTAGATCGAGGCGACTTGAACATCTCCATGATGACTTGTCCGACAATCGACCAACGCATCGAATGCCGGACCGATGGTACGATGACGAAAGATCACGTAACAAAGGTCCCAATGAGCAATGGCCAAATGACCAAGTTCTAGCTTTCTCAAGTGTATTTGTTTCGACTGTCTCTCTGACGTCATGAAGAAAGCAATGGTAGTGACACTCGCTCGATGACATGCACATTCAATTCCCCAAATTGGCACAGCCAATGTACATATCAATGACAACATAAAGCAGCTATACTTCCTACTAGGCTGGTAACGTCGTCAGGATCACATAGACTAAAACCAGGAATTGAGAGACTTGCGAGAGGCGAAGTACTTACTGCTCATCAACAATATTTCCTTATTGTGTCAATGTTTAACAGGTCGATGGTCGAAACGAACATTGATTCGTCCTAGGTGCATGACAATGGGAGTACAGTAGAAACAAACCCATTGAGAAAGCATCTGATCTAAACAAAACTGAATTCCAGTTAACGCGTGTGAGACTGTTTGGTAGGCAAAAGGTAATAGAAAGTTATTACATATACCAGTGTTTATTACATATTGTTTACAAATACAAGGACTTCCTTGTAGCAGAGCAAACATAAGGTAATTAATTATTTCCTTGTTAAAAATATGTCGTAATCTGGTGATGTCGATATCGGGTGTGAATAACAACTAACAGCCGATGAACTTCATCTCAACAACGCATGTTGGTTTGTAATGAATGAATGACAGGTTCCCAACTCCAATAAAGAATATGGTCCTAGATTCGAGCCATGCAACAATAATGTCATCTTCATTTCCGTAACTAATGGTTTTCAATAGCTCCCAGTTTTAAGTACTCCCTCCTCACATGATTTAAAAGACGAACAAAATGTTGTAATCAAATCTGTCGCATAAACTAGTATGTTTTATCAATATAAGTAAAGAATAAACTGAGAATCGTATACGCGAAATTATGTAATACTGTAGATATACAGGGTGAGCAAAAAGTGACTCCCTATTTTGAATTCTGAATTTTAATAATAATAATAATAATAATAATAATAATAATAATAATAATAATAATAATAATAATAATAATAATAATAATAATAATAATATAACTTCGGGAATGAATATTGGTTTCCGTAGAACAAAAATGGTATGAAATATCGAGATGCAGTTCTATATAATCGATTCATATTTCAAAAAGTACGTTCTATTTTTAACATTATCCATCCATTCAAACCAGATGTAATTTAAATTAACGACTTCCTGTTGCAATATTTATAGCTATAGAAGTCAAACAGCAAGGAATAGCGCGTAATTACTTTCTGGTATGCATTCAGGGTCCAAGATACAGGTCCTGTATTTGATTTCATTATTTTATTCTAGCCAGTAGTTATAGATATACTACTTCAAGCTGAGCATTGGATTGCTATAGTTTGAAGTCTACCGTCAATTCAACCTGTGAAACGAAATTAATCTTGTTTTGGACATATCTATTATTTAATATTTTTTCTTGAATCTGCATTCAGAGCTTATAAGTTTCGACATTTCATGCCCAGATATTCTAAATAGCTCTTAAAAGTAAAAAACAAATAATGCAAACTCCTGCAATTAAGTTACTTGTAAACGGAAGGTCTATTTTCCTTACAATTTAGGTGATGTTCCTTCTTTGTTTGTGCTTTACACGCTCCAATTTTCTTTCTGAATACCGTATAAGGAAAGGAATCCTAATGTCATGTTTTCTTTGTACTTACATTGGAATGTGCGTGCACTGAATTTTCTGAGTGAGTCAATAACTAGAAAATGTTTATGGACTACTAATAGCACATAATATTTTATTACCTCGGTTTAGTGCATTATCATTTATCATAATTATGAATCAGATGTTGGAAGTTTCACCGCTTCTTGAATGCAGAGGCTTTAAAATATCAAGACTGCAACGTGGTATCCGGATCAAATTCATTTCACCCGAGAATTGAACGCAATGTCCCTGCCCGTCTTTTACGAAGATACCATACAGCCAATTGGGCACGAAGTTTACAAGTAATTTATCAAAAATATAATCCACTGATACTTAAATCGTTCTGAATATATTTTGAGGTAATAACGTGAAATTCTGTGTAGTATACCAATTAAGAATATTGAAGTAAATATATATCTACGATGAAGAGCATAGTTTATGTATCAAGGATGCACTTTATATTTATATTTTAAACTTCGTGTGACTACTTGAAGCAAATGCTGAAAGTACCTATATTATTTATTTATATATTTATTAGCGTAACACGAGAAATTACCATTGTATGAAGGTTTATTTAAATTTCTCCCTTTCCTTAAGATTCTTATCTCAATCAAAGTGAACTGATGAAACTAAAGCTCGATTCAAGTGCTATGCTCAAAGGTCATTTTAAACGATTCTTTCGTTTCCTCGTAGTGGGACTAACAATGTCGATGTCAGGTTTATATATTGAGGAAACAATTATAGAATTTGACCTCTTACAGCCGTAAAGATGGATTTTCATAAACGTTGTACAACGTTTTCAAAGAACAAATGAAACTCTTTAAGTTTTGCGTCTCACGATTGTGCCGCCCAGTCTAAAGGAGAAAACGATGATGAAAAATGAAAGAAAGGTGGAATGAAGAAAGTGGGAGGAAGTGGAAAAACTCCGAGGAAACCCAAGAACACGCTGTTTTTCACCAAGAAGTTCACTTCACGCGAACTGGGATCGATCCAAGGACCACGTGCACCAGTGTGAACACTCTATCACTGAGCCACCGCGGTCACCTTATTTCAGAAAGGTTGAAATGAACGTTTATGACAGTTTTGAGCCAAAAAGTTTGCAAGAAAATCTTTGGTGTCATTATGGAACACTAAACCAAAGATGTAAAATTCCAAACTCCAAGCCAACCTTTGCAATTAGAAAAAGCAATGCGGATTTTTTTCTTTTCAGTGTAATGAAACTTGTCCAATCGTCATCATATGTAGAAAAGCTAATATTTAGTGAAAAACTTGATGTTAAAATATTTAGAAACTATGCATTCATGTCAGTAAATGGACATTGGTCCTTTTATGTTTTCATACTTAAAACAACATTACCAACAAAAGTTAATACAGCGAACATAGTTCTCACATCCATAGCAAAATGAAGAAGAGAAAGAAGGGAAAAATAAGATAATTTCCAACGGATATAAGTATCATTGTCTTCGAAATTCAGTTATATTACGTCAGAAGAAGCTCAACAAGAGTGATAATGCTAGTTCGTTGGTAAGCCCCTTGTTTTCTAAAAGTAAGATAGTGAGTTGGATTCTAGTTGAGGTGAAGCATTTTGGTATCTAATGTTATTTTACTACCAATATAAAAAACCTTTAAAATAGTAACATTAAAATAAATCGGTTATATATATATATCTGTAGTAGAAGTCCGTTCCCGGGGCTGATATTTTTCTGATCATAATCTTGTGGTGGCCGAAGTAGATATTCAAGTGAAAAAGGTAGGCAGAAAAAAATAAGCAACAAGGTGTGGAATATTGAAAAATTGTAAAATGAGGAAATAAAAAAATCTTTTCGTTGAAAAATGTTCAAAAGAGGAAAGAATAGTAGCGGGTAGTAACCGACGGTGGGAACATATTAAACGTTGCTTACAAAAGGCTGTAGAAGAAACAGTAGGTTAACAAGACACGGTGTGTTACAGAGCAGATGTTGCAGAAAATGAGGGAGAGGAAGACGTGGAAATGTGTTGATACAGAAGAGGGCAGAAAGATTTAAAGAAAGTTAATAATATATTAGGAGGAGAAACAGAATTAGCGAGAGAAGAGTTTTACAAAATAAAATCGGAGGACATAGAAGAATTAGAAGGAGTTGACAAATTTGAGGAAATGTACAACAGGCGAAGTCTACGGAATTTTGGAGAAAACAAAGGATCATTACGATGGCTTAAAATATACAAACTGGAAGTTAGTCAGAGAGAGAAATGAGGTCATAGAAAAGAGAAAATGATACGTTGAAGAGTTATATGAGAGTAGTGATAAACGGTGTAGCCTAAATATTGAAGTAGAAAATGAAGTAGGCGAGGATGATAAAGAATTTAGTATTCTTCGGGATGAGTTTGAAAGAAGCTATATCGGAGATTAGGAATGGAAAGGCAAGCAGGAAAGATAATATATCAATCGAGTTCATTAAAACTATGGGAGACAAGGGAAAAAAGTATAGTTCCGACTATTGAAAGAAATATACGAAACAGGAGAGTGGCCGAAAGACTTTCTGAAGATCATCATGATACCGATGGCTAAGAAATCGAACCCAAAGAGATGTGAGGATTGTAGAACTATTAGTGTCATATCTCATGCAGCTGAAATTCTGCTCCTAATACTGAACAGAAGGTTATAAGGAGGAACAAATGCAGAAATTGAGCAGGGAGCAATTTGGGTTCAGAATAGGCAAGGGTACAAGATATGCATTTGGATTATTAAAGGTGATTGGTGAAATATTTATAGGAAAAGGGAAAGAGGTGTATGTTGTATTTATTGATCTACAAAAGGCTTTCGACTGTGTGAATTGGGAATTGTTGTTGGAGTCCTAACAAAGATAGGATTGGAATGGAAAGATAGAAGACTCATAAGAAACATATACATGAACCAACAAGAAAGTGTTAGGATATTGGAAGAACTGTCGGAAGAGAGTGCAATTGGAAGGGGAGTTTGAGCAGGATGCTGCCTCTCGCCAACGCTATTTAATGTATAAATAGAAAAACTAGTGAAAAAGAGCCTATGTGATGATGATGGCGTGTTGGTAGGAGGTAGAATGATTAGATGGTAAGATTTGCAGACGATATGGTGCTTATTGCAGAATCTAAAAAGAAAATCAGTAAAATGTTAGAAAAAATGAGAAAGGGTTTTAAAGAATATCGGATGAAAATAAATGTTAGAAAGACAAAAGCCATGGTGATTGGAACGAAGGGGTCTGTGTCAAATATAAAAGAGGGGGGGGGGGAGGAGATAGAACAAGTGAATAGTTTTCGATATCTGTGTAGTATTGTTAGTAAAGATATGAAGTGCCAACGTGAAATAAAAGCAAGGATAGGAATGGCAAAAGAAGCCTTTAGGAGGAAGAAAAGCCTGTTTTGTGCAACCTAAAATAAAGATTCGAGAAAAACACTCATGAAATGCTTAGTGTAGAGTGTTGTACTATATGGGGCGGAAACGTGGGTATTACGTAAAAGTGATTAAAATCGAGTGGAAGCCTTCGAAATGTGGGTGTTGAGAAGAACGGAAAGAGTTAGTTGGGTCAAGCGGAAAACGAATGAGAGAGTTTTAGAAACGGTGAGGGAGAACAGAATAGGAAGAGAAACTGGTTGGGACATTGCCAAAGAAGAAATTGTATTATGAGGGACGCCATAGAGAGTATGGTGGCGGGAAAGAGAGGGAGGGGAGAAAATGGGTGGAGGAGACAACAATTAATGGATGATACAAAGACGTGAAGATACGTGAAGATGAAGAGGTTAGCGGAGGACCGTAGAGCATAGAATATTCTCAGCAGCGGCAAGTGGCCTTCTAATAAGGCAATATATATACACACAGGGCTAATACACACAAGGCGAAAACCGCGTCGTTTATGTGTTATAGGCTGGCAAAAGCGTGGGAAAACAAACTTTTAAAGTTAAATATTACACAAATTACTGAGCGTAGACGTGATGCGACATGATACTGTTCTTTCGAAATTTTCTGTTTTCAGATTTGTGCAATGGCGGTGCAAAACAATCCGGAAAGGACTTTAGTGATTAATGGACATCTTATAATATACATGTATTGGATAAGAACATGTTACGGAAGTCTCACTGCCTGGAAAAATACTACGTTTCTGGTCAGTACTCATACACGCAGATTAAAAATTGAGGATGAGGTAATCACTGCACGTTTATGCATACCCCCTCAAAAAGTACCAGTAAAGATGTTGTACAAGAATTCACTGGAAACGTTACGCCACTACATTTTAAAAATATGTACAACACAAAACCGATATGCTACAGAAAATAAAGAAATTCCAATTGCCAATCTCTTCATATTAATGATATTGCAACTCTTATGAGAGAGAGTCTAATTTTACTAATTACTACAGGAATTGAAGAAGAACTAATATTAAAGGACAAATAAAGAAAGCGGAATAATAATAATAATAATAATACACAAAACTGTTTAAGCACATTCATTTCGATCAATATATCACATAAATGTGACTACAGTACGTTGTTGCTTACAATCAATGTTCTAAACTGACGGACGTGAAACAAAATATTCGTTCCACTTGTGATATTTGTCTTAACAGGGGCTGATATTTGAGGTTCCAAATCGTATAACGGTAACGCACACCGAAGACAGTTGTATGGGGTAAGGTACATAGAAGAGTCTTTGTCGAAAGGAAAACAGAGTGGTTGTCAGAACTTTCACTACAAATGGAGTTCTAAGTTTCGACCCGCCACTTCAATGCAATGGTTACAGCGGCATATAAGGAATTGGCGGACTTGCTGAAACAATCTTGGCGTTTCGCTAATGCTCCAAGGAGCAGCAACAATTCGAGCAACCAAATCCTCCTCTGATATTTCAGGCGTCGCATAGACTAGTTGTTTCATATGCCACGGGAAAAGACATCTATGGGCTAAATTCTGGTGAGCGAGGTCTCCAGGATACTGGTCTTTCTCTGCCAATCCATTTGTTCGTAAAGGATGCATTGAGTGGAGCACTGTCGTACATAAACCACATGTTTCGATGAACACCCAGTGGCACAATCTCCTATAGCTCAGGTGGAAACTCTTCCACGGATATGCAATACTGTCAATTGGCAAAGTAGTAGGTGCGGTAGTAGTAGTTGTAGGTACAGTATTGAAATAATTATCAACGATTCCTGCCTAGAACAGCGCCTACGTAGATAATCATCGTCCTGTAATGCATGCAACTTTCGGAGGTGGAAAGGTTATATATATAATTTTCGTGAAGAACGTTCCATATCTGCCGATGATGGAAGGATATTTCAGCAGTTCACCAGATACTACCCGTTCGTCGGTGGCTGTCTCTAGATTCGAGCAAGAACGTTCTCCTGACAAGCCACAGTCGGGACGTTTCTATTTCGTCCAGCATTGAACCTGTGTGTTTCCACCAATCCTGTTTCTCGTAGTCCTCGATCTACATCGGAGAAAGTTGCGTAGTGTAGAATTCTACGATTAGGAAACTGTTGTCTCTACACCCGTTGTGCCTGACGGTAATTATCATACGCTTTCCCGTATGCCAGATGAATGTATGCTAATTCCTCACGTGTGTACTGCTCCACCTAATCTGTAATCATAGGCCTTGTACATTTACACCGCATGGTGATGAAATGAAGCGAAATTAAATCGGAAATGGTAGATGTGTCCTCTGCCGTTGTAGTCATTGTCCGTAATCGAAGATAGCGAGATTGTAAATTAGTGCAACCTTTCGGTGAAAGAATGGTATTTGTGCATACAGATCAGCAAATGTACAAGACCTACCGCGTGACAGAGAAGACACCACACACAAGAACGAAAAGTGCACACACCACTAGCAAGACAGACGTAGTACATTAATATCTAATTTCTCGATTTGAAATTATTGATGAGAAAAGTACGAGTAGAACTAGCCCTGAAAGGAGAATTCATTCAACTGTCCGTAGTGTCGATAACGTTCTTCGGCAAGCGACGAACAATCTAGCTCATTCATTCATGTCCAATGACTCCGTTTCACGCATATTGCAACAAAGAAATGAAAGGAGATAGCAAAAGAACCAAACAAGTATCAAGTTGGCGAAGTTCTGTTGTCTCTTGTAAAGATACTAGAGAGTTGGTTTATTGTGAGTTTAACGTCACTTTTATCAGTGAGGCTATATGGGACGGGATCTACTGATTACCGTGGAATCCGAACCACATGAGCCCCCACCGGAAACCCAACCAAGATCTCCCATTCCAAAGGCGCTCGCGATAACCACTTACCCACTAAGGAGCTCAAAGAGATACTGGAGAGAATAACAGACAAGTATGTACACTACGAAAGGCAAACTAAACGACAGTTGCAGTAGTAACAAATCAGCATTAAAAGCGATGTGATGTCATGATACGACCAGATCAGCAATCAAAAATTTCTTTATTTTTTGTTACCTATCGCCTTGTGTTGGACGTATTTTTACATTGTAGGAACGTGACGCTTCCAATGAATTCTTGTACAACGTCGTTACTAGTACTTTTTGAGGAAGTATGCAACCACGCGCAATGATAATTCTCATTCGCCATCCTTTAATCATCGTGTATGAGTACTGACCTGCCACTTAGAATCATTTCCAGGCAGAGAGATAACCTTCACGTTCTATTATCCAAGCATACATCATAAAATGTTTACATCATAAAATTTTCAGGAATCCTCAATATCCTATTGAGAAATCCTTGAGCCGCCATTTCACAAATCTGAAAATTGCAAATTTTAATAGAGGAGGTTAGGATCCTTTGACGATATCATGCCGCATTACATCTACGCTTAATAGCCTGTGTAATATTAACTTTAAAATTGGTTTTCCAACGCTTTCGGCAGCTTAAAACAAGTTAACGACGCGGTTTTCGCCTTATGTTTATTAGGACTTTTTTGTTTCTTTTACTCTCATGAATCATCCCCTTGCTTTTGAGCAACGAATCTAGCTGCATACTATATCCATACTATATCTATCTGTCTATGTATATAATCCTTTCACGATAGAAGTAATTATTATGTCTAAAATATATAATCTGAGAT
Organism: Thermobia domestica; assembly: GCF_964235325.1. Classification (NCBI taxonomy): domain Eukaryota; kingdom Metazoa; phylum Arthropoda; class Insecta; order Zygentoma; family Lepismatidae; genus Thermobia; species Thermobia domestica. The sequence continues at coordinate 241,131,924 of NC_137456.1, read as the reverse complement.
TTGGTAGTTGTTGAAAGAACGCTCGTATATTGTGTGGATGCTAAATACAAATTAAGAAAACAGTGAAATGGCAATAATAAATTGTTAAATGTATTTTCTGCAGTTTTTGTCACACTGACGTTACTTCTCAATATTCTTACTACACCTTGCGATTTACTTTCTTACATTACTGTACCGTCAGAGATATGAAGAGAACATGGGGAATAAACAGAGAATATCCAAAACTGGATCGTTGTTCCAGATAAAAATCTAAGTACCCTTAGTCGAAATTCACGATCCCCACAGGTCATATTAACGATTTAAATTTTCATTTTATTAAGGAGGACTGAACGGAACTTCTTTACAAAGGTCTTCCGTTCAATATTCAGAAATGTTTTTGTATATGACAGTGGACTTGGTTTGGTCGATTTTTCTTTCTCTATCCGTCTTTCATATATATATATATATATATATATATATATATATATATATATATATATATATATATATAAATTAGTGTGTGTATTGCAACACACCTCTGGTATACCCTGAGTAATTTTATCCAAACTCCTATATATACTATTTAAAGTCAGCAAAAAGACTGTTGGTGTCAGAGTCCAGCGCACCTATGGAGAACGGGACTGAATACATGTAAAATAATAGAAAACGATCGATAGTAGTTCTTAATCCTGACTTCGAGCTCGCTTGGATAAATAACGTACCCTCCGATTCCATTTAACTCCTATTTGGCTTCCATTTTTACCCAAGTAGATGAGATACTTAAGTGAAAGTATCATAGCCGACGGGCATTAGTGTCCCCACTAATGATAAAAATCTTCTTAGCGCTCCTAAGGGAAATGCGAGAAGTAGATACTTTTAAAATGATAAAAGATCGATATTAGTGTAGATTCCATAATTTTGGGAACCACTTAGATAATGAGTGACACACTCGATGCCATTTAATTTCAAGAGTAGATACCATACCACTCTAAAAGGGTAGGTAAAATTGTAACATGTACACATAATAATTTAAAATAGCCGCTGTTACTGTCGGAAACATTGCATTAGGAGTCTCTAAGTTCATTACGATCCATTCTGGTAATCTTTAGGTTAGACCTGATCTTCCGTAGGGGTGAAAAGCCTTGAACAGGTAGTAAAAGTCAATGTTAAACCTGATGTATTTCGTGACAGAAAACAAAAAATGTCATCAACTTATTTCGATCACATTTTGTTCCGAAAGTCATTTCTCTCGCTGATATGCAACATCGACTTATTTTCTTGAAATAAACGTGGAATTGGAACAATTTAGTTCAGTTATTTATTATCGTGGTAGGATGATTTAGGTGGGAGATAATTGTGGAAGAATGGGAACTTTACCTGGTGTGATAGTTGTATTAGATTCCTTAGGGAAATGGAGGTAATAGAATTTAGGTAAAATATTGCGGAAATTTGATATTCTCAGAAATGCAATTATGAACTTCTTGCCAAAATTTACATCATCATCAGAATTATAAAGTTAGGCTGCTTATGAAGCGTGTTATACATATATTAGAAATGTCAAGATGCCATAGTTGTATTGTAATTAAATTGAACCTAATGGCGTAAAACTTGTTATTTTCTGTATTGGCTTGACAACACTGTAAATGTAGATCAACTTCAGACGTGCTTAGCAGGATGGCAGTGTTGATCGTAAATTTAGCCCATGAGGTATTGTGTCTGTGTTAGCGGAGTCCTTTCTGCTTTTCGCTTGTGTAATGAAGCAGCTTCTATTTTACAAGAAATTATTTTAATTAACTGAAAAATTTCTGTTATAATTATGGAACATATTTTAATGTCAGAAGTAAAATTTTATACATTTCGAAAAGGAGTCTAGGAGCATTATTTCGGTAGTAAACCTTGTGATTTTCATAATGCGAGGGTTCTGAATATATGAAATGCACAATGTGTGCAGTGTTTCATAGAATGGAAAACTGAAACATGCATTCCGAAGATTTGGGGGGGGGGGAATGCCAATTTTAATTATTGCTATTTTATTTAGCAAACTGAAAGCGAGTCACGTCTACAAGTAACAATACAGTTAGATATTCAAATTTATAAATTGCAATGAGGCAAAGGAAAGAGTATCTGTGCGAAATCATCCCGATTTCTATACATTAATCCATTACTTTTAATCCGATATAATGCATACTTTGGAAGAAAGGGAAATTAAAAGTAATATAACGTTTGACCTTTCTTCATCCGAACCTTAACTACCAATTTAAGGAGATGGCTATGATCTTATTCGAAATTTACAGTTATCTACTTATCATGTCGAACTTTCTTGTTCACGGTTCAAAGGTAGAATGTATTCACAAAGATCAAAAGATTCGCATCTCTCGTAGTCACAATAGCAACTGGAAGGACTGTTTCTCGATGAATATGAGGACGTGTTTTGTAATAATGTTAACGACGTTCTGAACGATCTGGATCATAGAAACTAACATCATGAATAGCAATTGTTCCTAAAGTCTTCGAAAATTAGTTTGATGACGGTACATCTGCATAATTGCAATGAATTATCATCAATATTTCTGGCCAATGCAGATGACAAGAGAATGGACACATTCGAATATGAAATTACTGTAAGATCAATCCCGGTAAGATATATCTAGATATGTGGCGATTTAAAAGTCATATGTTTATTACTTGACTTGGAACTTTGATACATCAAATTATATTTTTCTTATATGAATGGGACGGAGAGATAGGAAGTCACACTTTGTTAAGAACCAGTGACCAAAACGTGAAACTCCTACAGCTGAGTTTTTTTTTAGAAAAAAATGTTTGTCACACCCTATTGGTATATCTCGAAAGAGTGGATCTTTTGAAGCTATGTAATCTAGTTTCATAAAAGTTCTCCCTGCATATATATATATATATATATATATATATATATATATATATATATATATATATATATATATATAAAGAATACATTTCTCGAAGTTATCAATGCAGAACTGAAAGAAGGGATATATTGAAGGATGTTGCAGAGCCGAATGTGAGAACAATTTCTTCCATATATTACTGAAACTCAACCACAACCACCTACCATCCTATGGAATTTATGACGGCAAAATTCATACCAAATGTAGGCTTTAATTTCTGACGGAAAGTTTTTGATTACACTTTCTAAATCAGAATATAAAACACCTATACTTGGAAACTTTGTTTTTGTTTTCTAATGAGCAGAAAAATATTTCGTAGACCCGTGTTATTACATGATTGGATGTTTTGGAGTTTATTGTTTCATTCAGCTCTAGGACTATGTTAGACGTGGACGTAAGCGTTAACTTGTGATCGGAAAATCTTAAGCTCTCATCAGATATTGGTTATTTAAATCCCGTAACTCATACCCGGATGCCACCTTATTAAAGAAAAGAAGCTTTGTCAAATATGCCATTGTACAGCTATTTGACATAAATTGTGAATTTAAATGATAATTGAAATATCATTCGGAGTTATATCCAAACTTGTAATTATTTTCAATTCATCCACTCCAGTATTAATTCAACATAAATAACTCTGTTGTTGAGTACAATCTTTTTTTTAAATACGTTTTTAATTACTTTTTACTTCTCTTATATTGAGGCTGAAAGAATGAAACTAGATTAACTATTTATATTTGAAGGCTAAATAAAATTTCATCAACACCTTAAGTTGAGCTTTAATATATAGAATGGAATATATATAGAGTGAAAAATATATAGAATGGAGTAAATATGTAGTGTATACTCACGCACTGGCAGTTAGCTTAGGCTCTATTAGTGATGTTACATAATATTCTTCATTGCAAGATGGGAAACAGAAGCAATCATCTTTTTTGAACTCACTCTCTACAATTAGAAAATGTTAAGCACAGAACGTTTAAATTATATAAACACTGATATTCTATTACTGATTCCTAATAATACAACCTTATTAGTAAATTAAATATACTCTTAGGATACTTAAGAAAATAGTTGAATATAATTTATCACATTCGGATATAAAAATATTATATTTGCTAAAATATTAATCTTCTGTTAACGATATTGGAAGTTACGAGAGTGAATAACGTCGTGCATTCTTTTGCTAACGAATATCGACATGTGAAACTTTAAAGCTAATAAACAAACTAACATATTATTTTTAAAGAAACGAAACAATTTTTGTTGACACCACATACCATATGTAAGAAAGTACCACAGAAGATTCAATACCACCCCATATTCGTTTTGAGTAATTATATTCAATATATGTATGCAATCATTTAACTGCTTTTGGAGAAAAAGCGTAAAGGGCCATGGCAATATACATAAGGCGTTTTGAACAACATGAGGGAGGAATAATACAGAGAAGAGACGTCACACTTACCGGTAAGAGACGTCACCGTAACATAACCAGGATACAAGGAACTGTCAACAATGACCATTGAGAGAACCAGGGACGGCATTAAGTGTGTTCTGGGGGTGGGCAACCCCCCACCCGATGAATGACCTCGCCTAACCCAACAGAAGTAAAATAATGAAGGTGACATCCTGTACTTCAAAAGCAATAAGTATTACTTTCGATTGTAACTTTTTAGGTTCAAAAACTCTTTTAACTCTGCAATGGACAATTCTTTTTAAAGACAGATATTGTAGTAATATAATAATACCAAACGTCGTGATTAATAAATTAAAGTTTAACACACATATACAATCGTGCTATTGAAACACCAGTGTCTGTATGTTCTTTGCTGGAGAAAAAAGACAGTGCTTTTCAAAAGGCCGACTAAATAATGGACAGGACTTCGCAGTATTATCTATTGTCTCATTTCAGAAAGAGAGGGAGGGGAGTTGTGGTTTGTGTCGGCGCGATAACTTCTAAAAAAAGGGTTGCAACTTGCAGTTGTTTACAGCAATGTACCGCATGTCTTATCCGTGTGGCACTAAGCAGATTTGTAGAAACCATTCTTATATCATTTTTGACTGTTCCATGTCAGAAGTCTCGGTGGTCGGTGCTTGTTCAGCTAATATTTCGAAAAAAATTTTAGCGATTTCTTCCCAGACTGAGTGTCTTCCTCGTGTTTAAAGAAGGGCGATCTCCAATCCGTTTACGTTAGTGATATTTCTTCTTTTTCAATAGAGAAAACAAATACATAAGACAACCAGGATTCGCAATTTGAAGTGTTCGATTTCTAAGTGAATTTTTAGTTTGTGTTAAAATTGAACTGGTTCACGCTTGTTTTTGGAAAGTTGAAAAATTATCTGATTATCTACAAAAAAGGAGGGCACAGTTTCTGATGCTGTTTCAGCTACGAAGGGTGTACTTGATCATTTTACTGATATTCGAAACACAGTCGAGGAGTTCGAAGGAAATTGGAACGAGTCTTTGATTCTTGCTGAAAACAACGGTATATCTCTAAGGGATCCGATATCCAGAACATGATCACTGCCCCGTCACTTACAACAGTATATTACGACAGCAAATATTGGTTGAGTAAGAAGATACCTAATCCCAAGGAGAAACAGATTTAGGATATTTCTTTCTGTACTTGACAGAATAGTTGCAGAAATGAATAGGCGTTTTATAGAAAATACAGATATTATATGTGAGATAAGCAGTCTTCACCCTAAAAGTGAACACTTACTTTCTTTTGGGAAACTTGAACCACTTGCACGTCATTATGGATATAATGTCGATAGTGTAGAGATTGAACTCAAACTTCTCCCGAAAGTTTTGAAACCTTATGAGGAGGAAAAGCCATTCAAATTTAACTCCGATTCACAGTTTACTGTAAGGATGGATCGTTTCAAATTGTTTTTCATGAAATTCACAAATTAACCGTAATTGCTGTCACCATTCCTTTATCTAGTTTACCATTTGAGCGTTCTTTCTCGTGTCTTAGACAAGTTAACATATATCTAAGGAATCGAATGGTAAACGGTCGCCTAAGCAATCTTTGTTTCCTTCGAGTAAAAAGAAAACTTGTAATGAATATTGCTGTAGAGGATGTTTTAAACATAAAAATCGACGCATTGCACTTCATTAAAATGTAGGTATTGTAAGCTTATTCGAACCATGTGATCAGCCCTTCATAGTTTAAAATATGTTGTTGTTTCTGTGGATCATGATGAGGTTTTTTTTAATTGCTATTTACTTCTTTAACTAATTTTGTAATTGTTTTAGTTTTCTTTCTAACTTGAGTTTCTGTTTGAAAGATTTCTGTGTAAGGTATGATCAAAGAATCATGCTGTCGAATTTTCCTATTCTTTTAGTAACACAGGACTTTGCTCCTGAATATAGAAATCAGGTTAAAAAATCTAATGTGCATAAATTAAGAATACGTGAGAGAAAATATGATTTCTATTTTTGGTCTCTTGCTTTCTTGTAATAAATCATTCAAAGATAAAAATATTTGCAGTAGCTTAGCCTATTTTATCCCTGCTTCAGTTTACCTACTTATTTGTATTTTATGTTATTAACGACAGGTAGACTATTATCTGTTAATCTATTGTTTGAACGTTCTTTCATTCCTATGCATTCATGTGCATTCTTGGAGAGAGAGGAGATAAAGCTGTCTTGAATTTCATTCACTACACAGTTCACACCGTTATTAATGTTAAAAAATCTGGAAGTAGAGGTAGTGGTAGAGGTAGTGCTCCGTGGAATTCGGTAGGTCCAGCATATAGCTACGAACTCACGCAGCCCACCCTAACCCCTGCATTCCTTCAGTCCCACCAGGCCGAAATTGTACCTTCTATAGGGCAAGACAGCTGTTTTGAACATCCTTGTTCCTCCCCTATTTCGGTCTGAGCCTCAGGTAACTAAAGAGCATAAAAATTGAAAGTTAATTATTGTCAAAATAGTCTATATTGCACAGTTCTCATTTTCATTGTCCACCCACCCAGCAGCTAGGTCCGTCTGTTTCCGCTCATCCCATCAAGCGTTTCTGGCACCGTCCGTCGAGAGAACGAGACAAATTAGTTGCGAAACTAAATCATACATTATGAAATTCACAGTTAGAGAAAATTCATATGACCTGAATATGTGCCTTTGAATTGGATTTTCCAGTCCACTAACCACTTCCAGGGATATTTTAGCTGAAAGTGTAATTCAATCTAAAATATTTAATATAAATTGTTATTTTATCCTTAACCAATTATATTTCAATAAATTTGTTTCAAACTTATTTTCAGCCAATGCTGTTTTGGTGTATGACTTAGCTCTAACATTACTCATAATGCGTACTGAAATTTCCATATAGGTGAAACCATACTAGTATTAGCCCCTTGACTGTTATTGGCCACTTCGCCAATGAGATTATACATTAAGCGTTACACGTACTTTTGCTACGTAATCACTTCACTTGATGATGCAGTATATGTTCGTCATTTGTTCTGCTTGCGTCGGTGGCGTGAGCTTATCACATTAGAAGTTATGATTGATACTCATGAAACACAAGATTTGCAGGTAACTGTTACTGATTTTATAACGAATTATATATGTGCTTGTGTAATTCATTAATTATTGCTGATTAACTCATAATTTTTAAGAACAAAGGCGATTACAAAGCATGTAATTAATTTTTGAATTTTACGTTATATTTTGTTTGTTTTGGCACTTTAAAACGGGGTACCTAATAACCATCTATATATATATATATATATATATATATATATATATATATATATATTGATGTTTTATTGAAAAATCAGCGTTAAGTTTTCGTTTATAATCTGTAGTTTACCGGCGTTTTTATGATGTATCTGTACAGTTAATAGGCGAGGTGTCTAATAGCTGCCATTAGTATGGATAATAACTAACATTTGAAATATTTCTATCACTACATAATTATTTTTTAATTTTGTAAATACCGTAATGAATTATTCTTTTAACGCTACAAAGATCAAGGAGGTCAATTTTGCCATCGAGTTTTTTTTATGTAGGGTATACGGATTAACATGTATTCAGAATTCTCTGTGCTTTTGTTATTGTTTCTTTTGATGAAACGTTCATCTTCGCCTTTTTCAACTGGAATATCCTGCATTTTGTTCTAAAGAATCTAATTCAAGTTACAGATGCAAGCCTGGCCCTTTTATGGTGAGTCAGTAATAACATTTTTCAGGTCATTGATCCTTGAATTAAAATGCCAAAAGACCAAAATATTCATCTGAAGCTCTCTGAAATGCCCTTCAAAAAGTTACAAATGAAAACGTTTTTGTGATGCAAGCTGCCGAAAAGTATGGCGTCCCACGAGTATACCCTTTAGGCCTAGGGAGACAAATATTTAAGGTAAAGAATGACGATGTGAAAGAAGAGTACCCCCAGAAAGCTCATAGATACAACGTTCTTCATGACAAATGTACTCGCTCAACTTCGAACCAGGGACGCTAAGCATACTCTATCGTTGTCACAATTTGCATCATCATCTAGTTCGAGTCGTAGATTAGGTTGTAGGTCCAAGTATTGCTAGTCTAGGTGCTCGAAAGCTAACTCCACTCAAGAAAATTCCCTTTGACCACTCTCGAAACTCGAGTTTAATTCCAGTCGTAGTGGTGAATTTCATGAAGATCGTCCATTCACATTTGTTTTATTTTATTGTTACTTGAACTTAAAACACATCAAAACAAACTGTAGCATCGAGCCATTTATTAAACTCATGCACATGGTAGAAATTGTTTCTGTTTTTACGTTGATCGTTATAGAGCAAAAACGATAAAAGATAACGAGAAAGATCATTGATGTAAATTTAGCTCAGCAAGAATATATTTAAATATCCGATCTTATTTTAACAGTGGAACAACATGAAGTAGAAACCTGCTACATTTTAGATTTCAATATTATCACCATATAGCAACAGCGGTAAGGGATACAAAGGAAACTCCCTTGGGCTATGTTAATCATCGTTAAGACCATAAAGTGTTAATTTCTACCACTTTTCAGACCGTTTCAAGGACTAACGTATGAGAGAGTTTTCCCACATCTGATATTTTCGCAGATTCTTAACCTTTCATCTGGCTTTAATTTGTCCTTTTGATACCACGAAACACATAGCGTCAGCTTCTGGAGGTCAATGCGAACTTTTGTCTAGAGTATAGACTTTCTCCTCTCCGATCATGCTTTCTTTTGTACGTTATTATAGTAGCTAGCTCAGTGGAACAACGCATAACTCTGATGCATGGGGTTCCCAGTTCGATCCCAGGTCAAGTAAGTTTGTGGCGGACAACATCGGGATACTTCCGCTTCGTCTCATTATACTATTCACTTACCTTAATTATCCCTTCGCCTTAGCCTATAAAAGATAAGCGTGGGACGATAAACTGAAATATTTCATCCTCATCTTTGCACACTTGTTTTCTTGTTCAACGCTAACACACTCCTTGAATTTAGTCGTTTTTCTGTTCTTATGGTTAGCTTTGGAATTTTACCATTTTAATAAATAAAAAGAAACACGAAATCGTCTTAGGCGGACCTTAAGTAGAATTATTTCGACCAGGAAATCTTAATTTTGTGGCGATGGCACGTCAATCATGATACTGTTTCTTTTCAGTCAGTGTCCCATCCACTCTGTTCTCCTGTACAATTTTTAATACTATCCCACTTGTTTTTTTCATTTGGTCCATTTGTTTCATTACATTCTTCTCCGTATATACGCTCAGAAGCCAACAGTATTTTTATCACATTTGTGTAACGTTTATTTTTCTGTTCCATATAACATGCGTCTTTTTCTTGACGTCTTATTCGAAGACCCACAAAACAAGACATTTCTTGTTTTAGATGCTTTTTTCGATATTCCTACTCTACCTTTGTTTTTAAATCACGTTCACACTTTATGTCCTATCTAATAACTAGCGAGATATGAAAGTAGAAGCAAAACGTACAAATGCTGGGGTGTAGAAAGACTTGCTGGAAGATCTAAATCTGAAACCTCAAAATAATACTACTTGGGTGAACTAGTATTGCCAACAAAACGAGAAACTTCTCGGCACGAAAAGAGAGAAGTCCCGAATCGACAATTACCTTTTCAAATTCGAAATGATAGAGAAACATCGGAGACTCGTAGCCAGCACTCGTTCACTCAAGTTTTATATCTGAAACACTATTTTATGTTGCATGAGGCATGTATAAATTAACAAAGTAATTGTGCGAACATGATGAATAGCATTTATGAAGGTTTACAGATATAATAATCACTGCGCGATGCACTCCAATAATAAATGCAGCACAATCTATATATTTTTATATTACAGTCTTCGTGGACCTCTAGTAAAGGGAAAGGATACTGATAAATTCTAGATGAAATCAGTTCATATATTTTGTACTTAAATTTCCAAAACGAGACGAGGGACAAAAGTTGTAAAAATGGAGAAGACACAGAATACTTCGCGAAGTAAGACCAAACGAGATTTCTACAAAAATTTATGAGAAGGTCGGACTGACCTCCATGGTAGGAGTCATAGAAAAGTGTTCCATTCTGTTTGCACTGTTTTAAATTAAGGATATAATGATTCTCAAAAATCGAATGCTGCCCGCTAAATTATGTAATATGGCAACCCGACTTGGAAGCCCATGACATCACTACAATTTTGCTTTCCATTCTACATTTCTATAGTTCTCTCCGTATGGCTGCATATGGCTTGTAGCCTTGATACATCGTTACTTTACCAAATATGATCTTATTATGAGCCTTCATAGAGCGCAACATTTAATATTTTTTTTCAATAATCACTCATCAGTAATTCTACCAACTTGAAAATCGATCCCAGCATCAAGTTAATTAGACTTTTCTAAACTAATTGTTATTTGTGATTTGGAGGTCGATTCTCTACAGAATACGCAAGATCTTGTGAGTCATTTCGTTTCGTGCACTTTCATTATAATCATAATATCCTTTAACCTAATATGAATAATTGTTCGATAGAGTTTCCACATCGGAAATGGATCTCGGGATCAATGTTTCGAATAAATAGAATGAACAAATGAAGGATGATAAACGCAACGAAATATTATAAAATGAAAGATAAATTAAATTTTAGTTAGTTATGAATCTGTACAGGGTAGGTAAGTTCATTGGTAGAGAATTGACCTTTGCTATTAGAGATTATTGTTTTCGCCTCTCTTTAAGTGAATAAAAAAAACTGTCTTCTTTGTTTTGACTTCACAAATATGTATGAAATGTATTTGAAAATTTCAGGGACAAGGTAGCTCAGTGCTAAAATTCTCAACTATGCTATTAGAGATCTGTAAATGTATTTTCTTATTTTATTCGGGAATTTGTAATCAAAAGATAAAAGGGTTTTGTTTCATTTTAATTCTGAAAAGCTTTTTAGTTGGGTTAGATTATATTGTGAAGACAGAAACTTGATCCTTGTCTCTTTAAGTTTATAAAAATAAACTGTCTTCTTTAGTTTGAATTCATGAAGTATGTACGAGACACGTCAGATCATTGGTAGAGCGTTCACCTTTGTTCCTTCTCTCTTCAAGTTCATAACAACAAACTGTCTTCGTTATTTCCATATGTCTAAGGGACACGTTAGTTCATCGGTAGAGCGTTCACATTTTCTTCTTCTTTCTTTACGTTAATAAAAACAAACTGTCTTCCTTATTTCCAGTTCATAATGCATATATGAAAATGAATTTAAAGTTTTCAAAGCATGTTATTTCAGTGGTAGAATGATCAACTTTTCCAATATAATACTTTAATTCCCTTCTCTTCTCTTCTCTTTCTATTCGTGGATTACAAATCAGGAGAAAAACTTACTCGTATCTTTTATAAGTATTTTTCAGGTTTATAACTAAAGTCAGAAAACTAATACGGAATATTAATTATTTAATTATTGACATACTGATTATTATTTAGTAGTAAATTAATTATTTATTGACTTGAGAAAAGCCTACAAATCGATTAGAAGGGAAAGAATGTTAAATATTCTTACAGAATTTGAAATACCGAAAAAGTTAGACTAATTATCATATATTTAAATGAATATCAAAGTAATAACTTTTTGTTCACAAACTTTCACTATGTGAATGGGCTGAATCAAGGAGATGAGTTGACGTCCTTATTATAGAATTTTGCACTGGAGTACACTATAAAGAAAATCGAAGACAAGAATCCAGTTCTAAAGTTGATTAGTATTTACTACAATGAAGAAATCTTAATTAAAGCTGGCAAGGATATATGTTTAAAAGTAAATATAGAGGAAACTAAATACATAGAAGTTAAGCTGATTGTAGTAGTACTGTATTTTATAGACGTGTTAAAATACGAAATAATACTTCAGACGGAACCGTTGCTTTCAAATATCTAGGACCACATGGAAATTTGTATGAACTGAAAGCAGGGATTTCGTTTTATTAATGAGTTAAAAATCTCTTGTCGTAACGATTTTTGTTAAAGAATTAGAAGCTTAAAATATATACAAACAATAATAATACTCATTGTGCTGTATGTTTTATCACTAACTCTGAGGGAAAAAGGCAGACTGAAAGTATTTGAAAACAAGATTCTGAGACGAATATTCGAGCTACAAGTGTAAACGGTTTGTTAATGGCAGAAACTTCATAACGGTGAAATAAATAATTTATACCATTTATCAAATATTAATAGGGTTATCAAGTCTATGATTTTTCATCTTACGCACAATCATGTGTAATTATATTTCTCTCCTTAAATGATCTTGAACACTGTTTATGTATGTAGGTAAGGTCAGTATGTTATTTAAATGTATGTTATTTATCTTTCTTAGCATTATTTCTTACTACGAGAACGGCACGTTCGCTTTCATTGTCTGTCTTTTTATTATTGCTCTTATGATGACAAAGTACTGAAATTTATTTTGTTCAAGTGTCTAGTTATTTACAAGTAATACGTATACTAATATTAGAGCCGTATAAATCTAAAAGAGTCTTGTTTGATCGCGATTGGATGACGGCACAATAAGCTGTAGATTAAACCTTGGGGATTTAGGGTTCGATTCCCGGTGGGATACTCGAACGAAAAATGTTAAAAGTTTTTTCACGATATCTAAACGGTACCTAACATTCATATATTTCTCTGCGTTACGTTCCCTGTATCAAAATGGTTGAATTCAAAGTATTGATTTTTCTTTCTCCTATGATCTTCTCAGAAATTGTTTCGAATATTAAATCTTCAAACCTAGTATGTACTACTTTCGAATGTGATTTCACATAATTCGTGTCTGGTTTGATTATGAGAAAGTTTCCATATTATTAGCATTTATTCTTCCTTGTTTTCGTGAACTAAAAGATAGGTCATAAACTCCTTTGTGAAGAAGAGAAAATTGAAAGTGATCATTCACGAAATACTGTTTCTACATTAAACAAAATTTACAGAAAATTCGGTTCGGTTATTTTAAATCGAGTCGAGTTTTAAAGAAACCTCGTTCGTGCCAACCTTTAATGAAGAATGCTTGTAATATAAAAATTAAGTATGGGTGCAATCTAGGACAAATTTGTGATACCGTTCCTAACTTAGACAAAATTTACAGAAACTTCGCAATTTCGAGGGTTGGGGTTGAAAACTTCAAAGGACATACTTATGTCCACAGTAAATGAAGAATAGGGCTGGGCATGAGTCGGGCTAAAACTAGGATCTACTCGAGTCAAAGGTTATTTTCTCTTGTCGAGTTCCGAGCCAAGTCATTTTTTGAGGACGAACTTTAATAGTGCGAGAAAAACTACGAACTAAACACTTCGGCAATAGAAGTAAACGCACACCGTCTCCAACATCATTATATCACTCATCAGCTTTTATAATAATAATGTGTGAGAGGAACCGAAAAGACAGGAGAAAATCCACTAACACAATGTTGTTCACCGTAAACGTACCTCGCACTGTGATCGAACCAAAGACCTCCACAGTAGAGAAAGGCCCACATGGTCTGCTTAGTGAAAAAATATATCCGTACGATTTATTTTCTAATCAATCATTCTAAATGAATTTTCTCTATACCTAAAGAAACATATCGGAATAATAGCATCATTAGTACACTAGTAAAAATTCATATCAGATTTAAGCGACCAAACGATCACACAATACAAATTTATGTGTAAATAAAATATATTAATTTCACTCTTATTACCATTATTATTACTATTAATAAATGCACTAAGCTTTGTGCTACACTGCTCAGTATAAATGAAAAAATATTTTATTCTTCTTCTTTATTAACAGAAGTCCAGTTCGTCGATATCCTTCCGCGGATGAGTATTGCTTTCCGCCAACCTTGGCTGTGTTTGTACACCATCAAATAAATCCGATACAGTTGAATCTATGAGTTTTTGTTTGCAGAATACTCTCATTTCCAATTTTAATCTTTCACCATCAATGTTCACATCGCCGTTCTTATCAAGAGAAACTCTTGGAAAACTGATGTTCATTCCAATAATAATACTCAGTTTATCAACAAATGCATGAATTCTAGCAAGTCCTCTGCATTAAACATATTGCGATTGTACATGATTGCACCTGTATCTGTGCACAACTCAAAATATTCAGGTGGCATAACACGGCGAAATTTACTGTTTTTCACAGCTTGTTGAATGCACGGTAATATTTCCCACAAATAAAGACAATAACTTGAAATTAAGTACACAGTTTTCGAGGAGCATGAAGTGTTCCTTCCTTTTCTAACATCACTAATTTTTCACCAATTAGCTTTGCACCACCAGTTCGTTTTTCGTTCAAGGGATTTTATATATGTGATTTCTACTTGAGAATTTAAATAGTGCGAAACAGAAACAGACTCAAATGTACAACTCCTACTCTGCCAAAGGTACAACAAGTTTCTCCTACTCTGCCAAATTTAACTTCACTTCAAAGACAAGTCCTTTTCCAATACGAATTACTGGCTCAAATGAATCACTATCGGGTCCAATACAAATTAATTTGGATTTCATTGAATTACGTCCATATTCAACATTGAACATGTACTCTTTGTTAGTAGCCTTAGTTGATGCACAAGCACTCAGAGACATGTTACTCCAGTGAATGATCAACACCGAATAGCCGCACTATGCATACAGATCACTGTGCATGCATGAATGGAAGGACGAAGAGGAAAATACGTGTTTCATTTTGTTTATACATGCCACCATACACTTACGATGTGATATGAATTCAGTAAATTGAAGATCGTGCATGGTACTTCCAGATAAATTAATCTTCATTTCACTATACGTTAAACATACATTTCCACTTTGTAAATACGTTAATAATGCACCATTATCTGCTTCCAATTTTTCAGTACAGCGTCCTGGGAAAATCAAGTTTTCGCCTCCTTCAAATTTACACATGCCTTCCGGCCTTATATGGTTGTAATTATTTCACAGTTTACAATACGAAATGGTGCGCCAAATCCCAAATCTCGCATTTTTGTAAAGGGAACCAATGATGGCATATTAAGCTTATCTAATAAATTCATTAACGATGCCTTCTTTAATTTGACATTTCTTCCTTCGTAATAGCTGCTAATTGAATGATATCACAACCACATAGGTGTACACTCTACGTTCTGTTTCCGACATGACCATCCTTTCATTCACTACTTTTCATCATGTGATCATTCTACTTTATGTACACATACACACACACACACACACACACACACGCACACACACACATACATACACATTAAAAATTATTTCCAAAAAGAATATCCATGAAACCCTACACCTACTTGAAAACCCTATTTCACGTGAGACCTAAAGGCCAAATTTCACCTAACATCTAATGGGCTTTATCATATAGTTATAATACGTTATTCCCACCTAACAACTAGCCACTAAGAACACAGGGAACGTTTCCAGGGCGAAACTTTTCCCAAAGCGGATCCTAATCTATCCCAGGGACATGAGAATTTGTTGTTGACAACAATAAGACCACTGTTTTTCACATAGTTCTCATATTGTCTTTCCACAGCAAATTTTTATAGAACAGTATTATTCTGATTAGAGCAGATACGTCTTTCCTACTTACAAGGATCCTACTTTATTCTCGGTGATAGAGCATTATGATTCGAGTTCAAGTTCCACCTTAACTCCTTTTTCTATGTTTCTCTCTCGTACAACATTTCTTACGTATTATTATTTTAGTTGATTACCAAAGCTATAATCCAGATTTCTTTTTATTTTACGTTTTAATGCCACTTTGTTCAGCGTTAGGGAGTTCGATTATACACATACCCATTAACACAGTTTTATGCATATAAGGTCCGGGTTGGATTCGCGACGAAGGATAGCTAGAGCATTACAGTGATTCGAAATGAGGAGCTTCGAACGATGAATATCTCAACCACATTTTCATTTATAATATACTAGAGTACAGGGGCACAAGGCCAATCAATATATAAATATACATTACTATATCACATAGCAACTGTTTCCCTTAGCAACACTCACACACATGAATACCTTCGACAAAACATGTCATAAGAATCCTTGGGCTTTATTCTATGGAACTAAGTACTTTCTCTTGACTTTGAAATATTATAATCAGTTCTTCAATCATAACTTTCACGTGAAATCTATTTTCTATGGGAAGCTTCTCAGCCACTCTCATAGTCAACGATTGCGCCGGAGTCCAAAATTACATGTTTCATCTTCTTTATACAGGCACCTCGGATCCTACCACTTAGAACTATTCATATAGCAACTACTAATTTTCACGAGAAGAAGAACAAGAAGAGGAAAAGTCATGTTTCATTTTCTTTCCACACATAGTAACCAACTAAATAGTTCTCAGGGCAAAATTTTCCCACGTGCTCACCAAGTGACAAAATTTTACTCAAACCAAACAGAAGAAGATGTAATATTTGAGAATCGTTTGACTGCTTTTATCACAGAACGTATTGTCTGCCAAACTCTATCGGCTACGAATAATTTACAACAAAAGATATATAGGTTTCTAATTTTCTGCATAATTAACTTCGTTTACCAAAATAAGGAAGCAGCATTTTCAGGGGGAAAAATACAGCTCCAAAGAAGAGTTTTACATGACAGTGGAGATTTCAAAAGATGTTTTTTCCGGAAGAACTTCTATGACAATGGGGGTGGAAATACTACTACAGAGAGTGACAATCCATATTGACTCCGCTCATAAAGATACCAGGACAAAGGTTTGTACTTCGGTGGGTTCTGAATCAGGTTAAACCCTAAATCACCACTGACAGGAAAAAACGTGCCACTAATTTTATTAATCCTTCGTCATACCATAAAAACAACAAAATAGTATACATAAAGTAAAATTGTATGAATATAGCTATTAAAATATTATTGATGCAGTCTGCAGTAATATGCAAAATCAATATGGAGCATACGGTTTGAAATTATTATTGAAATTGATTCTTGCTTGATTGAATAATTTAGTATTAAGGCTCTTTTTACCTTTCACGATTAACAAGACTGCTGAAAAATACACATTTCCGTAAGTAAAATTTAAAATAAATTATATTAAAATACAAGAAAAATACTGAAAAGGAGATATAAAAGACTAAAATCGGGAGATAATAATAAACACATTAGAATAACAAATATCTAACAAATAAAATAAATAGTAAAAGGATGCCAGAGTGTAAGACGAAAAATGCAGAAAATATAACAACAAATGACTTAAAAATTTCAGGGAGTATGAGCAATAGTATACAGAGTGTGAAGAACGAAAAAAGCAAGCAAATTCTCAAAGATATCAATATCATTGTTCAATGCATGGCGAAGTGTTAGCTGCGTGACGATCTATAAGATCTGAGTACTGGGGTTATTCCACAAGAATGTGCCAAATACTCAGTGCTCACAAGTTTTCAGGGTGAAAATTCTTCTTACCACAATTTGTTATTGTAGTTTGGGAACAAGTCCTAGTGAAAGAAAGCTATAACAATTTCAGTTTGAATTAGTAACTATACGATGTTCTTAACGATCATTTACATAGACTTTTGAGACTCAATTATATTTAAAAACAGACTGTCACGGGTTGATTTATATAAGGCAAAGAGACGTTAGCAAAATTTCAAGATAGTTGACTGAGATATATACTTACAATTTTACTTTGTCACATACTAGTCGAAAGATTAACATAGAATTAGATGCCATATCAAGAATTCTTAAACTTCTCAAAGACTTAGGAGATAAAGAATCAAATGATGTTTTGGGATCAAGATGGAAGATGTTTTGGGCAGTTAACAGAAAATTGATTTCCAATTCTGGATCAACCAAATTCGGCACCTGTTCAATGTAAAGATCTTTTTTTAAAGAAAAGTATTATTTTAGTTTTTGTAAATAGAGGACAAAAAGCCTAAAATAGAACGTCAAGTTTTATATTTTACATGAAAAGATTATATATATATATATATATATGATACAGATAACAGAATTTATCCGGAGGAACAAATTTCTTAGTAGTAGTTCCGACTCTATTGGTGTCTTCAGTGCTTGTTATACGTCTGCATGACAGCTCAGTTCACTCAGTATATTCGAAACATTTTTTCAAATATGAAATATATTTATAAAACTGTCGCGAAAGCACAGTCTGTCAGATTCCAAAATAGACAATTGGTTCACATATCGTATGCTACTTACGAATCCTTCAGTTTCCCTTTTATATCGAATACATATTGTGGTTGGCGGAAACTAATCTCCCAACAATATTGTATAACACAAATACCTATGCTGACAATTGTACTAGGTACCAAATTGCAAATTCTCTTCCTGTTGTCACCCCAGTACTTTTACAAGTATGGAATTTTCCATGAAATTGTTTTAGACAAAATTAGTTCATTTAATAGTGTATTTTTCAAACCATTACCTAGGTATAATCTTTGATTTTAGCAAACATACCTTTTGTAAACTTAGACTTATAAAATTTTCTATCCATAATATAGGACAACTTTGATAATCTGCACTATTTGACAAGGGTTAAGACAATTAATTGATTTTTTACAAAATATAGTTTTTTTTCTCTTAAAATTACTAGGAATTAATTTTTCCAATTTTTTCATTTGCAACGTTTTTATTTGGGTTTAATTCACTTGTGCTCTGACAAGGTACTCCCATGCGCAAAAAAAAAAAAAAAAATTCCGCGTATACTGTAACTCACGATTTTTCGCAATTATTTCATTTTCCTTATGTTTATGGGTAAAATTCAGTTATTATTATGTGGAGATAATAGAAAGCAATCCATCTAAGGAGATATTTCCAAAAAATATAATAAAATAATAAAAATATAAGCAAAAAACAAAATTATGTTCGGTTTTGTGTATACTGGCAATAATGTTTTCGAGGGAATTTTTGGAGCAGCACAGCACGATTGTAGAGGGAATTACTGAATTGGTAACAGAACAGGGGGACAGTTGAATCAAGGAACAGGAAAGTGGAGTAAAATATTGCATTTATTGGCTTAAATCTAGGGTGTAAATTGTCTGCCAAATATAAATTAGCTTCTGTAACCAAGATGTTGTACGGAAATATATAAACAAAGAGAAAAACTGTTGTCTTAAGTTTGGAAGTGACATGCTCTTTAGCCATGTGCATTTATTTCTTAAGAAAAAGATAGACAAGAAAAGAAAGTCTGTGTGGTCAAGTGGGTAGAGTGACGGACTAGTAATTCTAATACTGTTTTGAACCCAGATCGAATGCCATCCGATCCTGTTCAATTTTTTTTCTTTACAAAACATTGTAGAAAGTGTATAATTTTTATGTTAATAAGAACCGAAACAATATAATAATGAAATAACTTTTTGTTTTTCTGATGACGTATTTATTCAGAATTAGGTTACTATTTATTACTAACAGCGATTGTTTTTAGTTTATGGTATGGTATGCTTAATCATTCCCTCTCCGTTTTTTTTAACACAGCAGAAGTAACTTCAAACTTCAACTCACTGCGAGTGTGTCTGTAAAAAACAAAACAAGCGCGAACTGCAGCTTTACACACAGCATGACGAACACAATCACAGCCATAGCTCGTTGTCTGTTCTACTGTTTCAGTGTGTGTGTGTTCCTTTTTAGAGTATTGATTCTCTCTCTCTCTCTCTCCTTTTGTTTCATATCAACAAGTGCAACAAATGCATGTCTGTGTCAAAAAAAAATCAAGAATTCTTTCTTTAAACAAAACTAAATTTTACAACTCTCTTTGTGAATAACACGAATGCTTGCGACGAATTATACAGTAGCGTGAAAAACCGATAATAAAATGATCTAACATGCATAAGCTTCTTTTTCTAGTGTGACAACACATTAAACATAACAAATTAAATTTTTGGGATTACAAATTATCACATTACGTGTCGGTGTAGGCCTATTCGTTTTCACATTCGAGCGACGAAAGAAGAAAGTGTGGTTATAGTTATAAAAACCGAATACCAGATTTCAATGAATTCAAGTTACATGGCTCCTACATATCGAAAAAATGATTTTTCGATGTGTGTCCATCTATTCGTCTCTCGGTTCCTCACGCTTTTACACGCACTCAAATAGAGGCCATACTGTTCAACGTATCTGGACCGAATTCTAGACATAACGCTTTAATAACATACTATCCTTCGAATTTTATGTCCTTCGACATCTAAAATAAGGGTAATTTACTGAAGGATTAAAATTTAAAACAATTGAATTTTCTCAAGTAAAAAAGCTGTGGCGATTTTATTTACTTTTTATAAATATATATTTTGTTAACGACTCTCCACCGCATATGAATATTTTTTCTGAAAAAATATATATGGTGTAATTTACTGTATGGTATGCGTTCTTTTTGCAGAATTTTATCAAACATATTTAATAAATAAACGTATCATTAATAACCTAACAAACAACTCGTTCGAAGGAGTAGCTTAATCTTAGGGTGAGCTTTACCCCGATAGTTTTCCCATTAACGCCTCAGGCAATTTTGTTCATATTTCGTAAAGAAATGTTTCATTAATAAACTAACATACAGCATAAATCGTTTATTCGGAAATTTTTTGGACAACTTTCTCAGTAATAACTGAGACAAATTTGTTCTAATTTCAGTAAAATATTTTCTGTAATAATCTTACAATATGGTATAACTGGCTTGTTCCGAAAAGAAAAATCCAAAAGAGAGAATGAATTTTTTCCCGACGATTTGCTTAAAAATTACTCGATGTACTGTCAAAATTACAGATAGAAGAGTTTACCTTTGGGGGTAAGCTTTTCCCAATGACCTTCCTAAAAAACACTCAGGAGATGTTTGTTGTTCATATTTTATAAATACATGTGACATAAATAACCTAGCTATATGGTATAATTCCCTCATCCGGAAAAACTAGAAATGGTATATTACTTTTGACAGTAAGTTTTACCCTGCGATTTTCTCAAGAACCACTCAGGTGATTGTGTTCGTATTTCATAAATAAATGTTTTACGAAAACACTAACAATATAGCATAGCTCGTTTGTCCTGAAAAGATCCACAAGGGATAACTTATTCTTGGGGGTGACTTTTTTCATGATTTTCTCAGAAATTACTCAGACGATTTTGCTTATATTTCACATACAATTATATCCTTAATAATTCTAATATATGGATCGAGTTATTTCTAACGAAAATATGACCAATGGGTACTTTACTTTTGTTCCTGAAGTTTCTTCTAGCAAAGTTTTCCAAAACTTATTTTATTCGCAATTTTCCAAATAAATGTTTCAATAATAGTTACAGCCTAACATAAGTCAATGTACAAAATTCGAGCGAGAAAGTACAGTGCGTTTGCTCCGTATCCTTTCTTAAATATATTTTTTAATGTTACAGCTAATCACAATTTTCCGAACAAAATCGAAACTTCTTTTTAAATGTGCCTTGTTGTGGTCAAATGGTTCAAGTGCATTGGTTCTGGATTTGATTTCCAGTGAGAGCTAGTGTATTTTCATCCAAGAGATGTGACACGTCGGCGCAAAGAAAAAAGTGTTTAAATAAGCCTAACCAAGCTAATCAACAAAAGAAATAATACAATGTTACGAAATTATCGTAGAAACGTTGTTAATGTTAGGTAGGTGCGACTGAAATGTCCAAACGATTATTGTCAATTCTAAAGGCCTTTGTTTTCGTCCGGCGGGACCTCATGTTCGGATTCTACGTTAATCAGTAGGTCCACGGCTCATATAGCCTCGCTGCTGAAAGGGACGTTAAACTCAAAATCACATCACACATCTTTGTTTTCGCCTTTGTTTTAAATGTCTCTGTTCATGAGCTCCTTAGTGGCTAAGCGGTTAGTGTACGCGCCTTTGGCGTGGAAGACCCAGCTTCGATTCCCGGCGAGAGCTCACGTGCTTCGGAGTCCACGTTAATCAGTAGGCCGACGTCTCATATAGCTTCGTTGCTGAGCGAGACATTAAACTCAAACTCAATGTCTTTGTTCATAAATGTCTTTGTGTATGGTTTTGCATATACGTGGCATGGACATTAAATTTTGATTTCTACGCCATATGTATCTAATTACATACACAGCTATAGAACGAACACAACAAACTTGGAATATCTACATTGTTTGCGTATGGAAAATAATCACGCTCTACTGCACAGGAGAGCCGTGTGTATGGAATTCCATACACATGGCAATCAACGTAATAAGAAATGTATAATAATAAGAATTAATAATAATAATAATAATAATAATAATAATAATAATAATAATAATAATAATAATAATAATAATAATAAACAGAAAACGATACGATCACTTACATAATTTATAAATATAAGTTAACATTTAATAAGCATATAACTGCAATGGAATTAAGTTGTTTCTCTCTCTCCCTGAACGCAACAGCTCTTATTGTGCTAAGGCGTAGAAGGGAACTTGTGAGTAGTAGGGGTCCGCGTATGGCCAGGTTTGGACTTTGACCCCGACATTTGTGACGTCATAGGTCAAAGGTCAATGACCTAGCCCCGGGGTCAATGACCTAGGGGTACCTAGGACCACCCCCTCTAAATTTTGGCAGGGGTACCTTGGCCCACCCCCTAAATTTTGGCAGGGGTACGTAGGACCACCCCCCTTAAATTTTGGAAATTGCCAAATCTAAAAATTTTATATGGTAGCCTAGGACCACAGTATGTACCTCTATTAGTATTGGGTGTCTATGTCGTTCCCTTTCATGGGTAAAAAATTGCCAAAAATTCAAATTTTGGGGGTTTTTGATCTAATTTATCCCCTTTGATGAGGTATTATTACCCTATATGGTTATACGGCCGTATACAGGGGTCCATTACCTATCATAAGACATGGGTATATTAATGCACCCCTTGAAAAATTTGGGAGGGGTACCATGGCCCACCCCTTAAATTTTGGAAATTGACCAATTTAAACATTTGGTATTATAGCACAGGACCCTAATATGTAACGTGATAAATTTGGGCGGTCCACCTCGTTTCCTTCTAGGGGTACAAAATTGCCGAAATATAAACGTAAGCAATACGTTATACCACGTGTTTGGTTTTTGATCGATTTTATCCCCTTTGATGAGGTGTTATTACCTTATATAGTTATATGGTCATGTATAGGGGTCCATTACCTTTCATAAGATATGGGTACATTTGTGCACTCCTTTAAAAATTTGGGAGGGGTACTTTGGCCCACCCCTTAAATTTTGGAAATTGCCCAATTTAAACATTTGGTATTATAGTACCGGATCCTAACATGTATTATGATAAATTTGGATGGTCCACCTCGTTTCCTTCTAGGGGTACAAAATTGTCAAAATATAAACGTAAGCAATACGTTGTACCACGTGTTTGGTCTTTTGGCCCAATTTAACCTCTTGGATGAGGTTCTATTACCTTATATGGTTATATGGTTATGTATAGGGGTCTATTCCCTATCATAAGACATAGGTACATTTGTGCACTCCTTTAAAAATTTGGGAGGGGTACTTAGGCCCACCACTTAAATTTTAGAAATTGTTCATTTTATATATTTGGTATTATAGTA
The DNA here is from genome assembly GCF_964235325.1 of Thermobia domestica. Classification (NCBI taxonomy): domain Eukaryota; kingdom Metazoa; phylum Arthropoda; class Insecta; order Zygentoma; family Lepismatidae; genus Thermobia; species Thermobia domestica. The sequence goes on along the minus strand of NC_137456.1, from coordinate 241,107,986 downwards.
CTGGACCCTAACATGTATTATGATAAATTTGGGTGGTCCACCTCGTTCCCTTTTAGGGGTACAAATTGCCAAGATATAAACGTAAGCAATACGTTGTACCACGTGTTTGGTTTGACCTAAGTTATCCCCTTGGATGAGGTTCTATTACCTTATATGGTTATATGGTTATGTATAGGGGTCTATTCCCTATCATAAGACATAGGTACATTTGTGCACTCCTTTAAAAATTTGGGAGGGGTACTTTGGCCCACCCCTTTAATTTTGGAAATTGCCCCTTTTACATGTTTGGTATTATAGTATAGAACCCTAATATATATTACTATAAATTTGGGTGGTTCACCACGTTTCCTTTGATGGGTACGAAATTGCCAATTTTAGTACAACCACGTGTTTGGTTTTGGCTCAATTTATCCCCTTGGATGAGGTCCTATTACCTTATATGGTTATATGATCATGTATAGGGGTCCATTCCATATCCCCTTAAATTTTGGAAATTTTCCAATTTAAGCATTCGGTATCATAGTACATGACCTCAACATGTATCATGATAAATTTGGGTGATCCATCTTGTTCCCTTTCATGGGTAAAAATTACTAAAATATAAACATAAGCAATATGTTGTACCATGCGTTTGGTTTTTGGCCCAATTTCTTCCCTTTGATGGGGTTCTATTACCTTATATGGTTATATGGTCATGTATATGGGTTCATTTCCTATCATAAGACATGGGTACATTGACGCACCCCTTGAAAAATTTGGGAGGGGTATTTTGGCTCATCCAGTCGGTTTTAGAAATTGTTTTAATATAAGCATTTGGTATCATAGTACAGGACTTCAATATGTACCACTATAAATTTGGATGGTCCACATCGTTCCCTTTCATGGGTAAAGAACTACCAAAAATCGAATTTCGGAGGTTATTGACACCTATTTAGCACGTTATATGGTTTATTACCTTTATATGTTTATGTTCCCTTTTAAATTTGGGAATTATCAAATAACAAAATTCGGTAAACGTTTTCTAGGACCCATTGGTGTTCCTCTTATGGCCAAATATTCAAAATTTAAATGTTATTGACCGGTTTTATTATTGAATAAGTACAGGATTTATTACTTTTTTTTCATAAGACACAGGTGTATTTGTGTACCAATCTTAAATTTTGGGAGGGGGTACATTTCTTATTGTCGTATCAATAATTGGTAATTGGATAGTATATCATTCATTGGGTAAATCATTGTCAAATATGAGTATGATCACGTGATCAGTTATTAACCTATGATGGGATTAGGAGTCCAGGACATTGGTACATTAAAATTAAAACTGGAATTAAAATTATATGCTAAAGACAAACTAGTGCAAGAAGTTCAAAATACATTGTATCGACAATATCCAGAACCGCTATCTGGTATGGATGTATGTGGAGTGTAATAAAATGATCCATTTCAATGAATTGTGTTTTTTCATTTCAAGTACAACCCCATGTTCTGACGTGTACTATTGCACCACAATGTTGTCAAAGGTTTTTGTTCTAAACAGTTCCGGTTCTTTACTAATAGGTGCACAAACTTTTAAAAATGTCAACTCAAACTTTGAAACAAAAATTTCAAACAAAAATCTTTGAAACAAAATTTTGAAACGAAAAAAAATTCAAACAAAAAATTTCAAACCACAAAAAATTCAAACAAAATTTTGAAGCGAAAAAAATTTCAAACAAAATTTTGAAACAAAAAATTTCAAACAAAAAATTTGGAAACGAAAAATTTTAAACAAAATTTTCGAACAAAAAAATTTTCAAACAAAAAATTTCAAACGAAAAAAAATTTCAAACAAAAAATTTCAAACGAAAAAATCTCAAACAAAATTTTGAAACAAAAAATTTGGAAACGAAAAAATTTTCAAACAAAAAAATTTCAAGCAAAAAAATTTCAAACTAAAAAAATTTTACGTTTCACGGTTAACCGTCAAACTTTATCCGGTTTTTAACTATTCGATTAACAAATAAACGGTTTTGATCATATTTATCAGTGAGTGCAAAATGTTGAACGAAACCTTAAAACTGAATACAGCAAAGATTTGAAAATCATCAGCCAATCAGATTGCACGAAAGATAGTGATCAACCAATCAGATTGCAGGAAAGATAGTGATCAACCAATCAAATTGCATTAACAATAACTTTGCCAGTGTTGTAGCATGTATTGCCTTTCGTCTATGAGTCATAAGATTCAATAAGGATAGCTATCAGATTTCAAATCAATCACCACCAATGATCTTAGACTATGAGCTGTGACTAAAGTTCAATGTATTGTTTCTAATTTCGCGCCTTATGTTAAAATTCTGTTTATCACCATTCCAAATTTAAAGAATACTTCTCCTGATATACCTAAGTCTTAGAGTTAATCATATTATTATATGTTCAATAAGGTCAATAATGTCCGTCAATTGTTTACCTGAGTAGAACCAACTGTTTTCTAGAAGTGTGTGTACTCAAACTTAAGAAGTACCAGAACAAAGGAAATGAATCCCTGTACACTACCTCATCAAGGACAATCACGTGGTACAACGTCTTGCTTACGTTTATATTTGGCGTGAATAATCAAAACCAATGACGCATTCTCAAATTATACTACAAAGTTTTAATGTACCAATGTCCTGGACTCCTAATCCCATCATAGGTTAATAACTGATCACGTGATCATACTCATATTTGACAATGATTTACCCAATGAATGATATACTATCCAATTACCAATTATTGATACGACAATAAGAAATGTACCCCCTCCCAAAATTTAAGATTGGTACACAAATACACCTGTGTCTTATGAAAAAAAAGTAATAAATCCTGTACTTATTCAATAATAAAACCGGTCAATAACATTTAAATTTTGAATATTTGGCCATAAGAGGAACACCAATGGGTCCTAGAAAACGTTTACCGAATTTTGTTATTTGATAATTCCCAAATTTAAAAGGGAACATAAACATATAAAGGTAATAAACCATATAACGTGCTAAATAGGTGTCAATAACCTCCGAAATTCGATTTTTGGTAGTTCTTTACCCATGAAAGGGAACGATGTGGACCATCCAAATTTATAGTGGTACATATTGAAGTCCTGTACTATGATACCAAATGCTTATATTAAAACAATTTCTAAAACCGACTGGATGAGCCAAAATACCCCTCCCAAATTTTTCAAGGGGTGCGTCAATGTACCCATGTCTTATGATAGGAAATGAACCCATATACATGACCATATAACCATATAAGGTAATAGAACCCCATCAAAGGGAAGAAATTGGGCCAAAAACCAAACGCATGGTACAACATATTGCTTATGTTTATATTTTAGTAATTTTTACCCATGAAAGGGAACAAGATGGATCACCCAAATTTATCATGATACATGTTGAGGTCATGTACTATGATACCGAATGCTTAAATTGGAAAATTTCCAAAATTTAAGGGGATATGGAATGGACCCCTATACATGATCATATAACCATATAAGGTAATAGGACCTCATCCAAGGGGATAAATTGAGCCAAAACCAAACACGTGGTTGTACTAAAATTGGCAATTTCGTACCCATCAAAGGAAACGTGGTGAACCACCCAAATTTATAGTAATATATATTAGGGTTCTATACTATAATACCAAACATGTAAAAGGGGCAATTTCCAAAATTAAAGGGGTGGGCCAAAGTACCCCTCCCAAATTTTTAAAGGAGTGCACAAATGTACCTATGTCTTATGATAGGGAATAGACCCCTATACATAACCATATAACCATATAAGGTAATAGAACCTCATCCAAGGGGATAACTTAGGTCAAACCAAACACGTGGTACAACGTATTGCTTACGTTTATATCTTGGCAATTTGTACCCCTAAAAGGGAACGAGGTGGACCACCCAAATTTATCATAATACATGTTAGGGTCCAGTACTATAATACCAAATATATAAAATGAACAATTTCTAAAATTTAAGTGGTGGGCCTAGTACCCCTCCCAAATTTTTAAAGGAGTGCACAAATGTACCTATGTCTTATGATAGGGAATAGACCCCTATACATAACCATATAACCATATAAGGTAATAGAACCTCATCCAAGAGGTTAAATTGGGCCAAAAGACCAAACACGTGGTACAACGTATTGCTTACGTTTATATTTTGACAATTTTGTACCCCTAGAAGGAAACGAGGTGGACCATCCAAATTTATCATAATACATGTTAGGATCCGGTACTATAATACCAAATGTTTAAATTGGGCAATTTCCAAAATTTAAGGGGTGGGCCAAAGTACCCCTCCCAAATTTTTAAAGGAGTGCACAAATATACCTATATCTTATGAAAGGTAATGGACCCCTATACATGACCATATAACTATATAGGATAATAACACCTCATCAAAGGGGATAAAATCGATCAAAACCAAACACGTGGTATAACGTATTGCTTACGTTTATATTTTGGCAATTTTGTACCCCTAGAAGGAAACGAGGTGGACCGCCCAAATTTATCACGATACATATTAGGGTCCTGTGCTATAATACCAAATGTTTAAATTGGTCAATTTCCAAAATTTAAGGGGTGGGCCATGGTACCCCTCCCAAATTTTTCAAGGGGTACATTAATATACCCATGTCTTATGATAGTTAATGGACCCCTGTATACGGCCATATAACCATATAGGGTAATAATACCTCATCAAAGGGGATAAATTAGGTCAAAAACCCCCAAAATTTGAATTTTTGGCAATTTTTTACCCATGAAAGGGAACGACATAGACACCCAATACGGATAGAGATACATACTATGGTCCTAGGCTACCACACCAAATTTTTAGATTTGGCAATTTCCAAAATTTAAGGGGTGGGCCAAGGTACCCCTCCCAAATTTTTCAAGGGGTGCATTAATATACCCATGTCTTATAAAAGGGAATGAACCCCTGTATACGCCCATATAACTATATAAGGTAATAACACCTCATCCAAGGGGATAAATTAGGTCAAAAACCCCCGAAATTTGACTTTTTGGCAATTTTTTACCCATGAAAGGGAACGACATAGACACCCAATACTAATAGAGGTATATACTGTTGTCCTAGGCTACCATACCAAATTTTTAGATTTGGCAATTTCCAAAATTTAAGGGGGTGGTCCTACGTACCCCTGCCAAAATTTAGGGGGGTGGGCCAAGGTACCCCTGCCAAAATTTAGAGGGGGTGGTCCTAGGTACCCCTAGGTCATTGACCCCGGGGCTAGGTCATTGACCTTTGACCTATGACGTCACAAATGTCGGGGTGAAAGTCCAAACCTGGCCATACGGGGACCCCTACTACTTTGTGGCACTCACGATTTGGGGCGGTGTGTGGTCACAACTTCGGATCCCTTTGTTGTTAGTCCTAGCTTTCTAGACGGATGCAGTTATTCGTCCAAGAGATGTGACGTAGAATATACAAGCAAATAGATTTTGTATTACTATTAAAGTAAATAATTATACTCATTCCCTCAATGTGATACTTGTGGTTGCTTAACCGTATACAGACAGCTCATCCATGGAAGAATCGTTGATAATAATAATAATAATAAATAACAGAAGCTCGACAAATATTCTTGCAAATAATAAGAAAAAGTTTGCGTCACACAGTTCACTTTGCTGGACACACCAGTGTGCCGCGTTATACCGATTGTGGCACACTGGAATATAGGGTATGTTTTTTTTTATTTTTTTATTTTTTCCAACTATTCCAACTGCTTCAATTGAAATGGATCTATAATAATAAGAGAGGGAATTTAGTCTTCTTACCCTTCGATTTAGAAATAAGGTTCGCGAGAATTTCATAAAAGAATAATATACTCAGAATTGTATATAGTAGTTTGTTTTATTCGAAATTACATACTTCCTGCAAATGTTTTTTGATTGAAATGATTTGAAATGAAATCTTTAAGTTTTACGTCCCACGATTATGCCGGGTAGGCTAAAGGAGACAGTGATGATAAGAAATGAATGAAATGATCGAGTGAAGAAAGTGGGGTGAAACGGGAGAACCTCGAGAAATCCCACGCACAGTGCTTGTACAGCACAAGGTTCACTTGGCGCGATCATACATCGAACCAAGGACTCCATGCACCAGAGGTGAACGCTCTACCACTGAAACACCGTGGGCTCTGAAATTACTTAAAGGAGAAAGGGACTACTTTATGAAAACTTGATGACGAACACATTTGTTAAAAAATACCAGCTTTTCGTGAAATATTGCCTATAGACAGGGGCCGATTAAGGCTTTTGGGGACCTAGAACCGACTGTTTTAAGGGGGCCCTATGTTAAGAATAGTTCCAGTGCATAAATTTTCTTTTCTGCCTTCCACAGCCTCATAGGCTTATGGAACTACCTAGAACTATGCTGTAATATTTGAATGTGCTCCAAGTTTAGAATAATTAGTTTAGTTAAATTCATTATTAACAATTAAATAATTGGATTCATTATTAACAGGTAAATGCTGCTGATAGAAAGACTTAAATGTAGCGATACCGCGAGCGTAACGAGCGGGAAAAAAATAGCATCGGTCTGAAGCCTATAATATAATAAGTTGATTACTATATTTTAGTATTAAACAGAGGGATTTTATGGTCCCCCTGAGATTGGGGCCCCGAAGCCTGGGCTCCATTGGCCCCGCCCTTAATCCGCTAATGCCTATAGATTATAAATTAAAGGGGACGGGCCGGGTCCGTTCTAAAAATTCGGGCCCGTGCAGACCTCTAGCCCCTGTGTATATGCTATCTTTGAAAATACCAGCAGTGTAGCGTAAGGGAACGCTGGTATGCCCGGCATTCCCTGTTAATAACAAAAAATACGTATTCCATTGTATATAAATTGTTTACTTGTAATTATCACAATTATTTCCACTGCAATCTTCTGGATGTGCTCTCTCGCCTTACTTTGACAAGCGGAACCTACGCATGCGCGTCACTCAGATATACATTTTCTGTCTTTCCTCTTGTCGTATGCTACGTTCCTCGGGCATCCAGGCCTACTGCAAGCAACGGGGTTTTCGTCTGCTTTCTGTCGAATGCGCATGCGTAACTACTTTCTTTCCACTCCTCTACACCCCTTGCAACTCAACATTTTGCTTTAGATATACGCTGGCGTATTCAAGTATTTCCAACTCTATATATCTTGAACTAAGTTATAGTTTCTGTACAGAACGTACGAGCGCTAACATCAAGGAGATTAAACAAAACAGAAATGGTTACTTCAATGCCTTTTTGAAGCATGCCGGTTATGTAAATAATAGTATAAAAATAGTTATGCTTTATCGTAATTAAATACATAGTAATTTAATCGTAATTAAAGACAAACTATTAATCTTTATCATAAATACATAATATGTCCAGTGGCGTGGCCAGGAACTCTTTGAGGGAGCTCACACACGGTCATCGATCTGGTAGACCAAGAAAACCAGAATTCCCCGCCCCTCGCAAAGATTGCTTGGGCCCTTCAGTCATTGGCACATATCCCGGGGAGATGAGGAGGACATGTCCTCCCCATCCGATTTGAAATTGTGATGATTTGTATCCGAATGCCACAAAGGAAAGTGAGATGAAATTGAGGTCCCTTGACTTGTTTCATTTTTAAAAAAGAATCGTAGTCTTTAATATTTCATTGTCATTAATTATTGTTAGTCTATTTGCAACTATTTGTTTAATTCCTGTAACGGTTCCTATAATGCTACTGAGATCATCATCGTTTTGCTCATATAAGAGTATTGTTGCACCATACATAGTTGATCTTTTTCATAGTTTTGGGGAAGTCATTATTTATATTATTACAAAACAAGTGTCCTAAAATTTTAATGTATATCATTGTGGATGCGTAAATAGAAACATATCAATTATAAATATGCATGTATTCAGATTTCAGAATGTGTTCATGGTACTGATTTGTAATACTGATACGTATCACAATTTCATCTACAGCGCCTGGTGGGGGGGCGCGGTGGCTCAGTGGTAGAGCGTTCACCTCCGGTGCTTGGGGTCCCTGGTTCGATCCCAGCTCGCGCCGTGTGGGTTTTGTGGTGGACAAACACCGTGCTCGTGGGTTTTCTCGGGGTTCTCCCACTTTCTTCATTCCACCATTTCACTCATTTCTCATTATCACCGTCTCCTTTAGCCTAACCGGCATAAGCGTGGGACGTTAAACTTAAAAATTTTATTTCATTTTTACATCGCCTGGTATATAATATACAACAGGTTCACCTCAGAAATCAGATTATGAGTCTCATCTCCCCTCCCCCAGAATAAGTCTCAAATATACTCTCCTCCCTCAAATCTGCCCACCTCCCAATGTTGAAAATAACTCTGCTCTTCTGATCCTCCACAGCACTGTTTTTCAACTTCATGAATATTTTGAACATCGCTTTAAAAAAATGGAAACGGTCTTACCCGTTCCCCGAATGTTGAAAACAGATTTGCGCCCCTGCCTTCAGTATCTGGATATCTGACAACGGAATACATACACAGAAACAGGCCCCCAGAGTTGGTTTAAGTGCTTTCTATTTGCATCTTCAAATGATATACGTATACACTCAGGACCATATTCACGAATGGTCCCCAAGATGACAAATTTGTACGGGCGACTTTTTCAAGAACGAGATTGAAGTATGGTATGGGGAGAAAGAAGCTGCCCATGGGAACTATGCTGGAAACAATGTTTATACAACAGTGGGGCCGAGTTTTCTTGTCACAACGGTAGTGGCAAGAAGAGGCTGAGACAATTGCTTGTTGGCTTCTAACGTAATCCACGCATTTGCTTCTGCATGCCCCACTAGGCCACCAATTAGGGGGCCTCCCTTCTAAATTTTTTATAACCCTATGTTTCCCATCGGTATAGCTGTGTATTGCTAATTTTAGTAGTATTGTATCGCACAAGTGACTAACTTTGGCATCCCCATTTCGGAATACCACGCTACGCTACTGGAAAATACAGTAGAGTTTCGCTTATCCGACATGAAACAGGCAGGCAGAACGACGGATAATATGGATGTATTAAGGAAAGACCTATTAAAAGTCAAACTATGATATAATTTTACATATTACGCATTTAATTATCATGTTTTGCAAGAAACAAATACAATGCATTGACTCACTGACGTATCCAGCGTGAGGTCCTGGAAGCTGTCCCTTACCAAACCTCAAGCACTTTTTAATAAACCTACTTTTTCCCTTTTGAGGTTCTTTTATGTCAGACTACTTTGAGTCAGTGTCCAAACTGTGGACAATGCGTTGTTGTTATAATTCTAACAAGTAACACTTCCCAAGTGTAACACTCCGATTTTGATAAAATTTGGCAGGTAGATACTACACATAAAATAAACAAATAAGTGCTTCTTTATTTTTTGTTGAAAAGCGGTTTTAGGAGACAAAAGCCTTCACCCAAAATTTTGAAAGTTGACGCCGAAAGGCAAAAACAAGTGGACCAAAGTGAACGAAATTGTGAACAGATATTGCGGACATAAAATTAGGAAATACGTGTTTTGTATTTTCCTGGAAACAATAAACCCAGGTGGGGCACCTAAAAACGGTTAGGTGGGGCACAGACCCCTCCAAACCTTTGATCATGAAATATCAAAAGTGCTGATTACAGTATGCCAGAAGTGCCTAAATTTACACGAAGAATTGGAACAAAACTTTGTGTTAGTACAATAAGCAAAAAATAAACAATTACGGCTTTTTTATTTCCCGTGAAAAAACGGTTTTAGGGGGCAAAAGGTCCCACCCAGAATTTTGAAATTGGACGCAACAAAGGCAAGAAGAAATGGACCGAACTGAATGAAATTGTTCACAAATGTTGTAGAGGTAAGATGAGGGAATACGTGCTTCGTATTTTCCTGAAAAAAAAAAAACTGTTGAGTGGACCGAGGCGTTGAGTGTCGGAAGGAGAGGACCGAAGCGAATGAAATTGTCTGTAGATATTGGATATAAAAAATAAAGCCTCTCGTGTTTCACAAGCGTCTCCATCAGATTTCTTCAAATTTGGCAGATCAACAACAAGCACAAACAGTTAGCGTATTTTGTACTATATCACGAGGCAACTTTAACCCTTATAATGTTTTTCCGCATAAACAAAAACACGTGCCGATTAATTTCCTGTTTGTTGTTGATGTGCCAAAATTGATAGGGATATCTTAAAAACACGAAAGTTCTTATTTTATACACAGTCTATACAATATCTACACACATTTTCATTTGCAAAACAACGAAAATACAAAACACGTATTCCTTCATTTTACGTCTGCCATATCTGTGCACAATTTCGTTCACTTTGGTCAACTTTTTCTTGTCTTTCGGGCGTTAACTTTAAAATTTTGGGTGAGGGCTTTTGCCCCCTAAAACCGTTTTTCCGCAGAAAATAAAAAAACATGTATTCGTTTATTTTATGTGTAGTATCTGCCTGTCAAATTTTATCAAAATCGGAGTGTTACACTTGGGAAGTGTTACTTGTAAGAATATACCGTAATGCCATTGATACCAGGTGAAATTAAAGAACACTTTTAAATGGGATTACAATTTCGTTTCCGTACTGTTTATAACATTACTGTATTAGAACGATACACTCATTGCCATTTGCAATTTTTGTTATGTGATATACGTAGCAGACAGTTTTCCTTACATGTCTCTAGAAAATATTTTTTTGATTTCGTTTGTGTTAGAATGCAGTTTGACCGGTTCATAAATGAAAAGTAAGAAATGTTTAAGAGAAATCCAGAACTGTTGCATTATTATTATTATTATTATTATTATTATTATTATTATTATTATTATTATTATTATTATTATTATTATTATTATTTATATTTTTGAAATATTAGAATTACGTGCTTACGAGCTTTCGTGTCGGACCCCCTCCGAAAAGTAAAGCTGGATATGTGCCTGCACTGAATGATAGATGTATGAGTCAAGGTGTAGACGGGCGTGCTAGGTGATCGAATCCGGAGCATCAAAAACAGACTAAGACCACAACTTGCAGTTTTTCTTGCCGATTGATGCTGCTTTTTACCTGCTATGATATGTCGGATAATAATGTGAAATAAACGAAGGTCAAGACCATGGCGTATTGGTGTTTCATGCACCTAAACCTGTAAAATATTTGTGCCGAAAACATCTTTCATCCACTAGCTAAATTTGTGGGTATGATCGCACATCTTGCCTTATAAAGTATAGTCTTATAAAGAATATATATAGCATGCTAAAAACCTAAAGACCAAATTCAATGATTTTCTATAGTTTTCTTTTATAATAACGGGAAACTTGTTTATTTCATCACGGTAAATCACGTTTGATTCTAAGATGTCTGTTTCGGTCTATATATATTTTTCATACTTTATTGGAGACAAATTTGTTTTCTTTTTAAGAAAAGAGGATGATAAAAGAAGCTATATAACAACATAAACTGAAAGCAATGGCTATTACTAATAGTACACTAATTCTAAATAAATACGCCATCAGAGGAAACAAAAAGTTATTTCTTTATTGTATTGTTTCAGTTTTTATTAACATACAAATTATACACTTCTATAATGTTTCGTAAAAAGAAAAATTGAACAGGATCGGATGAGATTCGATCTGGGGTCAAAACAGTAATAGAATTACTAGTCCGTCACTCTACCCACTTGACCACACAGACTTTCTTTTCTTGTCTATCTTTTTCTTAAGAAATAAATGCTCATGGCTAAAGAGCATGTCACTTCCAAACTTAAGACAACAGTTTTTCTCTTTGTTTATATATTTCCGTACAACATCTTGGTTACAGAAGCTAATTTATATTTGGCAGACAATTTACACCCTAGATTTAAGCCAATAAATGCAATATTTTACTCTACTTTCCTGTTCCTTGATTCAACTGTCCCCCTGTTCTGTTACCAATTCAGTAATTCCCTCTACAATCGTGCTGTGCTGCTCCAAAAATTCCCTCGAAAACATTATTGCCAGTATACACAAAACCGAACATAATTTTGTTTTTTGCTTATATTTTTATTATTTTATTATATTGTTTGGAAATATCTCCTTAGATGGATTGCTTTCTATTATCTCCACATACTAATAACTGAATTTTACCCATAAACATAAGGAAAATGAAATAATTGAGAAAAATCGTGAGTTACAGTATACGCGCAATTTTTTTTGCGCATGGGAGTACAATCGCGAAGTGTCCCGTCGGGATTCATGTAAAACTGATTTAGATGCAAATTTCTCCATGCTCAATGTGTATTGTACTAATTTTAGTGTCCGATAAGTTTAATTTGCATATTTTGAGCCTTCATATACCCGGAATTCAATCATACACTATACAATAACGCTCGGTCACAAAATTGCTTATAGTTTCTTTAGATGTAACTCAACATGAATGTGGTCATATGGGAAACAAATTGGATCAAATACTGCTTCCCTGACACGTATTATCCACACCGGCTGCCATCTTGGATCCGCCATATTGAATTCAACTTTCCGTTTTTCAAAAGGGAATAGTTTCATGTGATACATCAAATTCATATAAAATTATCTCGGAAATTCATTGCAGTGAGTTTTGCGGTAGCCTGTTCCGTTTGCGAGATATTACATGTTAAATTCCTCAAGGCACTTTGCGAATACACATTGAAGAGTAATATCAGTTACGCTTCCGGTTTTGATGTTGACAAATCAAAACCATTTCTAACTGGAAAAGTACTGTATTTATAAAATCTCTACAATGTTGGTGTCATAATCTTACAATATTTCTGTGAGTGTTTGTTATTACCTCCACGTTATACTACGAACAAGGAAGTATTGTAGTACGAACAAAATCCCTAATGTAAATCTAGATACGACCAGATTTTGGTGTAGATCTACCATATCCTATTTATGTCTGTGTGTCTGTATGTATGTATGTTCAGAAAACATTTCGTCAACAATAAATGACGTAAAAGATCACATATACATAGGAGACCTGCACAACTTTTTAACGGTTGAATTTCTGAAGTGCCTCATATTTAACACGCAACACAAATGGTACAAGCTACCGTAAAACTCACTACATCAATGAATTTCCGAGAAAAGTTTTATGCATTTGATGTATCACATGTGCCCATTCCCGTTTGTAAAACCGAAAGCTGAATCCAATATGGCGGATCCAAGATGGCGGCTGTTGTTCACAACACATGTCAGAGAAGCAGCACTTGATCCAATTTGTTTAGCATATGCCTTTGTATCTAAAGAAATTAAAAGAAATTTTGTGACCACGCGTTATAGTAGTGTTTTAATTCCGGGTATATGAAGTCCCATAAATATGCAAATTACCCGTATGTTAAGCTAAAATTAGTACAATACACTTGGTCAGCGGAGAAATTTGCATTTAAATCAATTTTAGCCGAATCCCGACGGGGAAACTTTGCGAATGTACCTTGTGAGACATAAACCAAAATATGTTTCAACATAGTAGTCTTCACCTTTTAATTCCAAACTTACACTCCTTTATATTGTATGTAGCAATGTGTCCAATATTTGATCACATTTCGTTTCCATGAGCGTTCAATATTATTCAAATGAACCAACCTTTCTCACTGGATAGTGTGATCTAATATACAACTCTTTTAGATGGGGATAGTAAAGAAAATTCGAAAGCCAACAACTTAAACTTTCTAGTTTTTTTAACGATCTTCTTTTAATGTTCTAAGACATCAAATTCCAGAATCTTTCATCGTAACCAGTTTTAAAATATGATGAAAACATCTTACATCATAACCAACGATCAGCACGTCTGGAGATTAGCTTGTTAGTAAAAGTATATAAAGTCTACTTTAGCTATTTTGCTTGACCTTTTTGAATTAACTACATCTTTTCTGAGCATGGTGTTCTATTAGAAAATTATGGCAATTAACCCTCTAATACATGGCCAATTTTTCTTACACAAATGCATAACATGGGTCTATCAGGCCCGCACTTCAAATAAACAAAGGATATGCGTTTATTTCATAATTTTTTATTATATTTAAGAACTACAACAGAGGTTAATACAGCTAAAAATGATGTTTTTTTTTGCTTCTTGCCATGTATATTACAAACCCTATTAGTATATAACAATATATAATATTGGTATAGTATTCAATAATTTAGGTTGAAATTTTCTAATACCTATAACACTATACTTTCGCGTTAAGATAATCATTATTGTCTATTTTAAGCTTTACAGTTAGTTTAAACTAAACTTATACATTAACAAATATTTTGGTTGTGACACGTCTCTGTGAATTTTTCCTTTTGAAAGTATGTGCATTCACTGCACATATTTACACTGTGCTCACTACATGTAATTTGTTTTCGGTCGTCCTGTATCAGCTTGCATGATACTAGGTTTTACTAGGCATGTATTGAACGAATTCGAATAGTCTTATAAAAGGAATAAACTGTTTGCCAATAGTCATGCATTCACTCCTAACGTATTTTGTTCTACAGTTCTTCAGGAACAGAGTACAAATGTATCGAAAAGGATACAATCGATATGTCTTTACCTTTCGTTCCTGGTCCTTTTATCGTCAACCCGTAACACTTCTCTTATGGTTTCAAATCGATTCACTGACATACATGCCCGGTTTTGTTGAGTACTATCAGAAGAACAAAATAATTCCCGGACTGAATTGTCTCCGTTTATTTTTTTCAATTCTTGCGAATATTAATAGTCCAATGAAAGCTTTGAGTTCTTTCGTAGTTACAGTGTTCTAAATAATTTAGTTCTAAAGTGTTAATCTTTTTCCTTCCTTGTTAGTTCATATCAAAATTTCAGAGAGTATTTACGGAGACATAAAGAGCCAAATAAAATTTTTATATCAGAAGTACTTACGGCAGGTCCATGACTGAAATCTATTATGTTCCAAATCGGTGTTTGAGAGTTTGAAACAGGATCACATGACCTAATCGTACCACATTTAGACACACAGCTATTCATTTGAAGAATTTGTGAACGCCCACATAAGGAAACACTTGTATTTGCAGTATTATCACAGGAATCTGGCAATTCCCTCGAAGATGTTAAGGATAACTCTTCCCAATCCGGATCTTCATGATCTGAAGGACATACTCTTACTTCTTGACTATCTTTTACCTGTTTTTACCAGTATTAGTTCCGTAATATAGTCTCTGATGTCTTCATCATCTAAGAGTACACAGGGAATGGCAGTTCAGTAAAATTAACATTTTCGACCTTCTTATGCTACTAAAAAATTGAACAAAGTCTTCACCTTCACTGTTCACTGTCACTGAAAATCACCTTCACTGTTCCGCCAGTATCACTGTTTAAAATGCGATAATGGCCAAACCATATTTTATATATATATATATATATTTGAAAATGACACAACGAATACATGTAAAACATAATAATTTCTTATTGTACTCTCGTCCAAACAGTAACACCGGTAAATCACAACGAAAGCTTTTCTTTCTAAGACACCATTCACTTCGAAAGTAGAAAAACACATAAGTATAATTTAGGAAAGAAAAACACCACGTTTCGCTGATAAATTCTGGACAAAATATGGTATTAGCTTTAGCAGGCCTCTCATACCTATGTTATGTAATAACGGGATACAAAAGAAAAACTGTCTAAAATTGTCTTATTACTGCCAATTTATGTAAATTGCTTCTATGAAGTTGCTCATGAATATATTTTGGAAGATGTCAAAGACATTTAGAATCCAAATTTGAAAAATGACCAAATAAATGCAATTTCTTCAAGGTGACCGGCCTTTGAGACATGTTATGCATTTAAGGATTAATCTAAATCCTACATCTGACAATGTAATTCTGCTAAAAGATTCATTGATCAAATTTCCTACACACATCACACTACATAATCTACGTTTCTAATAAGTCATTCATGTTGTTATAGACCAGCATGTATACCTTCAGCATACTGGGTCACAGATTCGGTTCATGGTGGAAGGGCAGTGAAACATCAACGCACAAAGTTGAATACCACTGTTTCAAACCCCACTTTTTATTCAAAATTCTATGGAGTAAAAGCCATCATCGTTTACTTAAAGTTGAATCACTTTTCTTTTTTCTAAGTTCATTTACTTTTCTTACAACGAAGTTTTCTTGCTGTTTGTTAATTCCTTCAACGCATATATTTTCTTAATCAATAAAAACTACAGATTGTTTTCCTATCAGCATTCCTATCATCACCCTTGGTTAATCTATGAGCACTCACTTTTCATCGAGGCTGAAGAAAAAGTCAACGACCAAGGATATTAACCCAGAGCGACATCCGACAAAACCTTTGAGACACTTTTGGGAAGAGTAATTTCGGATTGTAAAAGAGACGAGTCAACATGTAGGAGCACGAGGTACAATTCCGAGTTATGAGAAGTTTACCTTGCTCTAACCTAGAGAGCACCTTGTATTAGCAGATGTTATAGCCATCAACTACCATGGATATTTAGTTAAAGAGCGATTCCGATATTGATTAAGTTTACTGTTTTCGCAACACTAGTTTTCCTGCCCGGGTTTCGCAGATCCTTAACACACGACTAACTGTACGCCCTCTAAACAAGGAAGAAGGATGAACGTACATCAATCCACTGGAAGGATCATCAAGGAGGAAACACAGAGATTTACAAGTAAGTGCAAATATATTAACCAATCCTAAAAGTTACTCCCTTCTTGCCCTTTTAAACCCCTTTGACATCACAACTGTTTCTTTTGTACATGCTCAATTTTATTTCTACGCAACCCAGGTCAGATCCTGTACTTTATGCTCTACCAAATGCAATGTTTACAAATCCTCTGACCAACTTGTCAGTTTGGACATCCCCGATTACACTATTAACTAGCACGTTATCTAAGCTTAAAAACTGACAAGGGGCGACTGCACACTACAATTGCCCTCTAGTATCAACTATACCTAGAGGATTTCTATTTGTCGTTCTGTTGGCAATTCCTGTAGATCAAAGTTCATCTTTAAAGAAAAATTTTTGGACGTAGAGGTTATCACGAATATCCAGTAATGATATGTAAGGTAATTTAGAAATTTACTTTTTTAAACTCTTTCAACTGCTGCTCTGATAAGAGAAGTTGTTTATGCGTCGAATAACAATACAAACATTGTTATCGTCATTCCTTTCTGAAACTAATATTTTAACATTATAAAGTTGAACATTCAAATAAACGTTGGTATATTATTATTAATTACCTTGTAAACGAGCCAAGCAAATCAATCCCCTCAGGTCACAATATTTGTATTTGCCTAAAATAATATAAAATATATTCAATATGACAGTTTATATATTATAGAAAAAAACATAAAGAAGCAAAGAGTAATATCTTTATGGTATTACATTTGAAGAAACAAAAAAAAACTAATTACCTTTTATTACAGAATTCACTTTCTGAGGATAAAAGTAATAATTCTTATAATTATTCCTCTTAACGTTGTGAGTGTAATTGTTACCCTTTGAGGCTAGGTTATTAGTAAGCGTTGACAATATGATACAATGACTAAATTAGTTTTCCCACCTCTTGAAAGTTTTACAATATGTATAACATTTTGCAATGACATTTAAAATCACATTGTACAAGATACAGAAGTAGAAGTGGATATACTATAAATAGCACAGTAATAAATAAAAATTATAACTATGTGCTTTTTAATTCTCAAATGATTATGCATGACAAAAAACAAGATAATAGAATTAATATATTTATGTACGTATGATATACTTAACACACAATCCTTTGACTTAATAAAAGTTCAAAATTGCTACACGCAAACAATTTGAGGGGTTAAAACTGCTACGAAACATTACAGTATAAAATGATCTCTTATGCATAATAATATTAAATGGTTAAGCTTATTCTTCAAAAGATGTTGTTAGACATTCACAACAAGAATCACATAAGTTAACAACGACAAGAACCGGCCTCATTCTTTTAACATTTGCCATCTTCCACATCAATATAAATAACATGTTTTTCTATAATTGTGAATTAATGAGCATGAAAAATAAATGGATAGTAATTAAAGCATCTGACAATTGTGAATTAAGTTATGTGATTTGAATTGTATAAGTGGACTGGCATAGTAGAAAGTAATTAATAAGCAACTAGCTTAAGTTACGGCAGGAACTTGGTACTTGATTAGTTTCTGTGCTATAGGAGAGGATGCTGTACCTACGGCCGTTTGTACCTAAGGCCGTTTGTACCTCATTAAAAGTCGTGTGTTGTCGGGAAAGATCGGAA
The DNA here is from genome assembly GCF_964235325.1 of Thermobia domestica. Taxonomy (NCBI): domain Eukaryota; kingdom Metazoa; phylum Arthropoda; class Insecta; order Zygentoma; family Lepismatidae; genus Thermobia; species Thermobia domestica. Next base: position 241,089,707 of record NC_137456.1, on the reverse strand, counting down.
AGATGTCACAGTAGGCTTCGTTCCGAGCCCTTCAGTTCCTTAAGCGTCAATGTTCCGAGATCTTGGTCTGGTAAAAGCTGTTTACTTTTTCCTTTTCGGGTTGTCAAAAAATGTAGACGCAAACTACCAAAAATACCAACAATTATTTATAACTATTGTTAATAATTGTATTGATTAATTCTCTAAAACATTTCTATAAAACCAAATTGGGTTTGTCACCCTCAATCGATAAAAAGAAAGAAGGGCGAGTGCAGTCCCAGCGGCCATTGATCAATGTACCTACGGCAATAACACTAAGGCCCGTGAGCAAGTAGCAGATGACAATGAAGCAGGAACATCCTCGACGAACAGGGATGAACAGCATTTGGAACCAGCAATAGGCATAAAACATCATGTACATGAAATCTTGGATGCCATCATCACGCCCGGAGTTCTATCAGCATCTTTGTTTATATTGCCAAAAGTTCTGATGTTTTGTTCTAGGCCATCCACGAGAAACGGCGGGGGCGATAAAAAGGCAGTACAACGATTCTGATAAGCTCACAAGAGATTAAGAAACTAGATAAAGACGCTCAGAAAAAAAGCTTCTGAAAAGTATTTCAAAACGAGCACCAAAACTAATAAATAAACAGAAGATGAATAAATTGGCTTTAACATTCACGAGTTGATATATTAAGAATGGTGCCATAAATAAAAGTTTAATCCCCTGCACGTCAAACCTATTTTCTCACATTTTTAGTTGGTTTCAGCGATTTCAACATGGGTTAGAAATGAAAGTTACATTTTTTAGACAAATGTTTTTATGAATAAGGAGCATAATCCTTGATAAGTTTTGTTCAAAGATCTGTTTCCTTTACCACCTGTTTATTAACAAAAATAAAACGTTATTCGTAGCTTATTGTTAACTCCTTTCTTCCAATTATAATCTGTCCATGTGTAAATTAATAGATGCCAAAAAGCCAAGAGGTAGCAAGAGCTAAAGAAGGGGCCTTGGGAAATAAAAAATAATTCTTATCCAACGACAACATTTTGAACCAGACATAAATTTTGTGCATTCATTTAATAAATTTTATATTTGCAAAAGAAAATGCATTGTAGAGAAAAGAAAACATTTAAGTTCATTTCTTCGGTAGGTATAGCACCCTTCCCTACTGGATAGATTATGAAGAAGAACTTGGTTATCTAAATGACGAAAATAGATCAGCGTGAAAATCTGTGGCGTCACGATATAAACGTTATGCTTTGTGAAAAACCCGATCTTGAAATAGAAGAGAAACTGCCGCCTGCAGATATCAAATAACAATACATAGTTTACCCTTGGCTGGCATTGAGTGCACTTTGTATGCATTTTTATTCTCTGTCTTCCATATGATTGATGTGAGAGTGTAAGTCACTGACGAGGAAACCAATTGAAGACATTGGGGAAACCCAGTCAATTCGAAAAAGTGAAAGTGTAAAGGGTGTAGCTGCAGAAGTGTTTCTCCTCATTCAATTTTCTTCAAACTTGGCACATATATACCAGACCGAAAATAAATCGACACATATTTTTTTCTTTCGGAAATAGGTGATGGTGGGCAACGACCCCTTTTCTAAAGACCGTCCACTTGAATAAAAGGAAACATTAAATAAACGAAACTCTGACTATGCAAAGATGAGTTCAAAGTACAAAATGTGGGTTTTGTCATTTTGTGAGAAAAGGTTTGCAGGGCCCTTTCAAATAACAAAGGACTGCACACAAATCTTACGGAAATTGGATTTCGGTGGAATTGCTCGAAAGCGAGATATGTTGTAGAGATTGTGTGCCTAAGAAAAAATCTCAACGTACACAATCACAAATCACTGACTGTTTGGCCCCTGCAGGGACACATTTTGGGAAACAGATGATGATAACGAATTTCTGCAAATCGGGACCAAAATGACTAAAACCGTGATATACTGTAGATATTCTGATAATGAAGAAATTTCTTAATGCGCATAACTACCAATCCTTGATCATTTGACTACTACAGGGCCACGTATTTAAAAACAGAAGAAAATAATGATACTTTGGACTTGGATGAAAAGGAAAAAAACTGTGATAAGATGTAGATGTGATCTTGAGAGAAAGTCTCAATAGGCTCAACCACCAATCACTGACCGTTTGGAACCCACAGAGTCGGTTTTCTTGAAGCAAAAGGTAATGTATTCTGGATTAAGGCGGAATTATTTGAAAGCGTGATATGTTGTAGTTATTGTGACTGCGGAAAAGGTCTTAGTGGGCACAACAATCACTCACTAGTGATTGTTTGGCCACTATCAGGCTATTTTTTGGGAAGCAACTGAAGATACTGATGTTCTGGATTCCGGTTAAAATGACTGAAATTGTGTTATGTCGTAGATTTTGTGATCCTGAGAAAAGGTCTTAATGGGCACAATTAATCACTGACCATTTGGCCACTACTGAACCACTTTAAAAAACGATGCTGAAGGTAAAGGTATTCTGGATTTTGATGGAATTGCTTGTAACCGTGATATGTTGTAGATATTGTAATTGATTAAGCGTTTCAATGGACACAACCACCACTATCGGTCCACATTTTTTAAAACAGCAGAAGGTAAGGATACTCCGGAATTTTGGTAGAATGGTAAGAAACCCTGAATGTAGTATCCCAAACCCGAAAATGATATGAGGAGAGTAGCGGTCAACGTGATGTAAGAATAGACAACATTTAGGTCTGCATCTTCTGGGACAAAGGAAAACTCTGGAAAACCATAGGCAATTTTTTTCAGGATCACGACTAGTGATGGCCAGGGGGAATATTCCTGGTGGGAAGGAAAATAAAAATGGGAATATTCCCGGTTTTTCCGAGAAGGAATTTATTTTCATTTCTTTATTATATCTCCAAATTATTAGAACCATATAGCTAATTACTTTATTTTCATTCATTATGATTTATGTATAGGTTTAAAATAATTTGGAGGTTAAAATATGAAAATTCGTTGACTGTACTTTATATAACTAATAATATGATTTTTTAAAGTTCCATTTCCATTTGCTCTAAAAAGTAGCAAGGTAGGTCTACTAATTTACAAATGACGAAAAGAAACCATTTCTTAAAGTAATGTAGATATTATGAAGAAATATGGATAAAGTACTATTACTGCACCCCGAACCACCGTTAGTAATAGACGTTGGTGTGTCTCCTGTCTCTGACTCGAATTTCTGAAGCGGTGATCGGACTTCTCTTACATGTGAATTAACGCATGCCATTTCGAGAGATAATTAGGAAAAAAAGTCGTGTGTGTCAATGTTACATGTAAAAGTTTTACAGACAAGTCAGTATCTTGCAAATATTGTGAACATAAATATGTAGGGCAAATGTTGATAAAAAAGTAAGACATGTATCTTTTGGCCGATACCCAAACTAATTTGTTTATAACATTTAAAAATGTAATATGTTTATACTATCTGTAGTAGAGTCAAGTGTAGAAAATCCGCTTACATACAAACATAAACTGTTTAGCGATGTAAAGGTATATTTTCTTACTATACCATTTTTACCACATATTTACTTGCATAGAACGTATTGTAAGTAAATACACATTTATGCACACTCTATAAATATAATAAAATATTAATAAAATCGCATAATACCGTTAAAAATAGACAATTTAAGGAATCCCCATTAGAATACAATAATAATATATTGTGTTAAAAAAATAATTAGCTTTTAAACCATACAATAGTAACATAATGCAATTTTCATTGTGATAGTGCATAAATTCCTGGAAACCTCCCAGTTTTGGATATCTTTCCGGCGATATTTCTAGGGAATACTCCCAAACAATAAATTCTCTGGAATTTACCTACCACTAATCAGTCATCTACAACATATCACAGTTTCATTCATTTACACCTAAATAAAAAATATCGTTATAGCCGGTGGTTTTAAAAAAAATGGATCTGTAGTAGCCAAACGGTCGTAACTCTATGACTGTGTCCGTTAAGACATTCTCTTATGCTGAGAAGAACTTCAACATCACTCAATCTATCCGAAATTAGTTTCAGTTTCTCAATCATTCTTACTTTCAGTTTCACTCAATCTTACCGAAATCCAGAACATCGTTCTACCGGACTGTTTTCAAGAAAGTAGCCCTGTACTGAACAAACGATTAGTGATTTGTGATTGCGTCCATTCAGACTTTTATCATGATAACAATATCTGCAACATATTACGATTTCTGTTATTTTGCCCCAAATCCGGAACAAATCTATGCCCCAACTGCTTTAAAAAAGTAGCCTCGTAGTGGCCAAAGGTCAGTGATTGATGGTTGTGCCGATTAAAACCTTTTCTCAGGATCACAATATCTACAATATATCACAGTTTCAGTCATTTCCACCGAAATCCAGAACACCAGTATCCTCTGTTGCTTTCAAAAAAGTGGCCTCGTTGTGGTCAAACGATCAGTAAGTGGTAGTTGTTAACATAAAGCATTTTTCTCAGAGACACAAGCATACAACATATCATAATTTCAAACAATTCCACGGAAATCCACAATGTTGTTACCTTTTGTTTCCTAAAAAGCGGCCCTGTAGTGGCCAAATGATCAACGATTGGTGGTAATGCTTATTAAGATATTTTCTGAGGATCAAAAGATTTACAATATATCACGGTTTTAGTCATTTTTACCGAAATCCAGAAAGTCGTTATCTTCGGCTATTTTCAAAACAAATACCCCTGTAGTGGCCAAACGGTCAGGGATTTGCGGTTGTGTCCTTTGAGATTTTTTCTTAGGCACACAATATCTACAGTGTATTTTCGTTTGGAGCAATTCCACGGAAATTCAATTCCCGTTAGGATTGTCAAGAGTTCTTTTTCAGGAGTCATTTCGAATGAGGCCATTGATTTTGCAAACCTCATCATCAGCAGCATTTCTATTCTTTAATGTGGACCTTCCAATGAAGAGTACCCCTTTTTGAAAAAGGTACATTTTACCCCATTAACGATTTTTCCGAAAGAACCCAAAAAGTAAGTGTCGATTTATCTTCGGTTTAGTATGTGCCAAGTTTGAAGGAAATCGAATGACGAAAAACCCTGTGAAGCTACCCCGTTTAGACTTTCACATTTTGGACTTGACTGGTTTTGCCCCAAAGTCTTTACTTCATGTGTCACAGAAAACTAAGGACGAGTTTATAGCACAAACGAAATGTTTTTGTTCGTACAATGCAACGCATTACAGAGAAAAGCCTTGTTCTCAACCGTTCCATAGATATATAGGATTAAGGGGAAGGCTAGTGCTCCGATATTTTGCATTTTTTAAATGTGTAGCGATAGTGCAAGTAAATGAGACTTTTAAAAATGAAGGATTCTTTCATTCACGAAAATTTAGTGAAACGTTGCTTTAGAAATTAGAGGTACAGAACCGTAGAGTCCATATAAAATGTAGGATAATATTTTGGAGGGGAAGTAGAATATAACGGAGTTAGTTTTTATCCTGAAATAGGCGTGTAAGATTTAAAAGTATATATGTCTATGGTACGCTAAATCGATTAAAGGCATCACAAGGTCAAATAGAATGAAAAATATTAAAAACTGTAGGCATCCAAACTGTCCAAACATTTATAATTTCTACAATTATTAACCGTTCGTAGCGAAAAATGGTCCAAAATGTTTGTGCGAAAATTGAACTATTCAATCGTCCTTGATGATATAGGAATAGTGTCGGATCTAATTAATTTATATTCTTCAGTACACAATCAATTGCAAGTTCCTGTTTTCCGCAATGTGATTCTGTACGCAATTCGAAAGACAGACTACAATATTAGCGCAACTAGTGTTTTTTAAACATCAATGAAGTGTGCCTTACTGACGTCCGATTTGAACAGATTTGAAGAACAGATTTGATTTTATCCTGTTTAGTCGTCTGAATGTTATCTATTGTATGCTCAGTATTATTAACCTATCAATAAAATCTGACGCATCATTTACGCGGCTGTCGATTTATTATTATTATTATTATTATTATTATTATTATTATTATTATTATTATTATTATTATTATTACTTGTTTTGACCACTGACATTTCGATTAAAACTTGAAACCTTCAAATGGAAATTTCGTGCTGCTATCATTTACGATATAATAGTGCCTCCGTCAAGTTCGAATAATGAAATCCAAAATTATTGTTTACAATTATAAGAGGCTTTACTTTAATATACTTCTCACACTTCCACCTGTTGATGAACATCTCCCTATGCCTCCATGTAACTTAAGTAATGTAAGATATCGTTAATAATTTGAATAATCATAAATAGCCATCATGAATAACCATCATGAATAAATATGAAGAGTCAATGATTTCTCTCTCGGATATTATGAATTTAGTATAAACAATGTAAAATAGCTTTGAATGTACGGTTCCACGTATTATTTGCTAACAGTAATAGAATATAATCCGCCAGCAGTCAATACATTTGTTGATATTGGTATTTTTCATATTCAAAAGTCACATTCCAACCAAATACCAAACATTCATTCTCTGTACGTTTGGGCTCAAAATTGTCTGAGAACCATACCTATTACTTTCTTTTACTTTATGTATACAATATTTTGAGAATATAGCAGTTCAGAAGGCCGACGTGCTCTCTGAAAGTTTTGATAATCAACAGAATATTTAATTGTGACATTAACGTTTGTTTGTATCAGGAATGGATTTCTTCTTTTTTTATGTGATTCCGGTTTTGTTTTTCAGGTTAGGTTCATCATCATAGTATAGCGAAACATTTAACGTCTTGAAGAAATATTTAACATAATCTTAATAAACTGGCAGGGAGTAGGAGTTCGTTTCAATTCGTATCTTAGTTCGTGTTTTCAAATTTGTTTCCATAGTTCGCACTCTCCGTAGAATTTAACATTTATGATAATTCATGTCATCCTCGTGTTTGTCATCGATTTCATCATCAATTTCAATTTTATATTCAGGCAATGTATAATAGAGTAGGTGTCCAATATTTTGTATATCAATTTTCTATTTATTTTCTGCAAGTTATGTCATCTCCAGTGACGCTAAGAAACAAATGCAATAATTAGAAAGCAATCACTGCACGCATAAATCAATTAGTACTGTTATTAAAATCACTTAAAACATGGCTGGAATGCTTGTGATAATTTCGAATTCCTGCAATATTTTCGAATTACAAAAAAAAATCGACGCAGAGTCCCAAATAAAACACTTTACTTGCAAACTTGTAAAAATTTAAAAATTGGACCTTTAACTAGGCTAGCACGTAGAAATTTATCAATACCCAAATAATAAATAGTTAACAAATAATATAACGAAAGAAACCGTAAAATCTTTCTAGTACACTTCTCAAAGTTTTCTCACGAGTCATGCCAAAGCAACGTTTCCAACATATCATGAATATAAACGTTATTTTGAAGTTGCGAGGAGGTTAACTGAGAACAATATTCATGGTGAACGTTGCTTTTGAATTCATATGTTGGAAATGTAAGATCCGAAAATCAGAAGTGGAAAGTGGAAATGTAAGTTCAACTTTAGATATCACGCATAATATTTGGTTGATTCAGGTACATATTTAACAATAACATTGCGATACAATGAAGATTGGTGTAAAATAAATACGTTTCAATTTTTTATTAACATTAGTTCCGAGGTGGCCATAGTTAAAACCGTTTTCTTTTGTCACCTGATTCTTCTGTGGTAAATCAATTTTAACAGCACATGTTTCACTGCTACACAGATTCTTTTGGGCTCTTGCTATCGGCATTTTAAAGGAAATGAGGTGTAGCGAAAGGTATTAGATATCCATTTGGTGAAGATTGAGTGAACTCTCGTTACTTGTTTCAGTAAGTTGTGAATGATTTCACACATTGTCTGTTCCTGTAGTGTGAGTAATGCCCAAAAGTATCGTTAAAAATGAAGTGTATGTGCATGTTCGCATATTGTTTGTCTCCAGCGATGTTTAGGAAGCGTGATACGTTACCAAAACTTTTCTGTTATTTGTGGTCAGTTACGACTAACCCTCAAAACGTTATATAATAATGATCATTGGAAGAGAGATAAAACAAGGAAGTATATTTATCTGCCTTCACCATTTGCGTCCTTTCTATGCCTACCATGTATAAAGGATTATATTTCTCAGCAATTACTTTATCCTGGTAAGTGCTGAAGAAAGGAAACGGCCTGGGGCATCTATATCATGTAAAATCTCAGCATTTGAGTTGTAGGCGTCAGGGGAACCCAGAAAGTCCTCACCTAGGTTGGTCTGACTGAAACGGAATACATTTATCCGACGGAATGATCCATACCGGAATCAGGTGAAGGATTTTCACTGTTTGTCACATTGCTCCCACTATTTAAGATAGTGTTTATACTGTATCTACTTAACTATTGTATTTGCTGTATCAAGTTGTAAAGAGAACCTATCAACCACATAATAGATTTGTATTCTATTTTAAAGAAAAAGAAGATAAATCAAATCACAAAGTTTCATATTTAAATTTGTAATTTTCAATGTGCCAATTTCGGTTTTCAAACACTTTCCCAGTTCAAAATCACCAGGGAATTGACAGCCGCAAATAAAATACTAAACTGCTTTGACAAAGCAGATGATCTTGAGTAACTAAGTTCTATTCTATCTACATGCGTGTGAGAAAGGCAATGTCTATTTAGGTATAGGAAGACTTTATATGAGAATGAAATCTTGGCAGAAGGTACATAGAATTACTTTGATGAAAAACTATCTGTAACAGCTATATTCAAACACTAGCATATTATTCCTTAAAGGCCTGCTTGCTATTTCCGCTTTATTCTCAAAAACAAATAGTTTGTATATTTTAAAGTCATAAACAGAACATTTAGAAAATTTGAGATGATTCAAGGGTTGAAAAAATAGTGCTACTAAGAGATTTCTCAAAATCCTAGTGTCAAATTTTTTCCTTGTACAGCCATTTGAAAACTCCTGTATCATACGTACATTTTAATCAGTTAAAACAATCGTAATAAACGTTAGCCTACTACTGAAATATATTGATTATTTGAACGATAAATGGAAAATATGTGGAAATCTCAAAATTCTGTATTTTATCCAGATTTGCTACTTTCCCTCTACACTGTGACAAGGAAGTGTTTTACTAAGTGTTTAAAAATTTTTAAATTATTTTTAGATTTCTTTACCACTTTCCAAATCCTAGAGGAACCGTATTTATCTAAAAACGGTTTGAAATCTTGGCGAGATTTCCAAACCCTCAGCCAGTGGGAAGATATTTTGACCTCATAATATATTTTATTAAATGTTTTAAATTTTAAGTTCATATTTAGGATAAATTCACACTTTCGAAATTCCTAAATATGTTATTACATGTTATTACACAATTAATGTTTGGTATTGATATTAGAATGTTTTCGAAAAAAATGCCCTGATGCCCAGGATCAGAAAATTTTCGTTGTTACTTATTATATAATTGTAAGTTTATAACTGAAATTCCGGCTGAGTTAATTTTAGCTTGAGACGAAAAATTGTGGAACATTATACACAAACTCATTCTCCTTATCTGGAACAAGGAAGAATTGCCACAAGAGTGAAAAGAAGCAATTGTTCCAATTCACAAGAAAAGCGACAAAATTGTCTATAATAATTATCGAGGCATTCCTCTTCTATAAACATCCTATAAAATCCTTTCAAATATTCTACTAGCAAGACTGACCCCATACGCAGACGAAATTATTGGAGATTATCAGTGCGGATTTAGACGAAATCGATCAACTATCGACCAAATATTTACCATTCGCCACATACTCGAAAAAAGTGGGAATACTATACCCCGGTACATCAACAATTTATTGATTTTAGAAAGGCGTACGACTGGGTTAGCAGAGAAACAATATACAACGTTCTTATAGAAATTGGACTACCGGAGAAAGCTAATTAGATTAGTTAAGATATGTTTAAATGAATCCCAAAGTAAAGTCCGGGTAGAAAATATTTTGTCCACGAGCTTTCACGTCGAAAATGGGGCGAAACAAGGAGATGCTTTGTCGCCATTATTATTCAACATCGTTCTGGAATACGCTATAAGGAAAATCAAAGATAGCAACCAGGGCCTGGAGTTGAACGATATTCACCAGGTTATGGTATATGCTGATGATGTAAGTTTAATACTGGATGATAGGAGAACAATAGAAAAAATGCAGAAATCTTATTAAACGCTTGCAGGGACATGGGTTTAGAAGTAAATGCAGAGAAAACTAAATACATGGAAGTGCGTCGGGACTGTAATGCAGCAAATTATGGGTGCGTTTAAATATTAAATGATGTTTTTGATAAAGTGGTTTAGTTTCAAATATCTTGGGTTATTATTAACAGACGAATATCATATTCAGGGAGAAATTAAATGTCGACTCAAAGCAGGGAATTTGTATTACTATTTGGTTCAAATTCTCTTGCCGTCGCGAATTCTGTCGAGGAATTTGAAGCTTAAAATATACAAAACGATAATCATGCCTGTTGTTCTGTATGGCTGCGAAACATGGTCATTTACTCTGAGGGAAGAACATAGACTGAAAGTATTTGAGAACAAGAATCTAAGACGAATATTCAGACCTAAGAGGAACGGGAATGGGGAAAGGCGGAAACTTCATAACGAGGAACTACCTAATTTATATGGTTTACCCAACATTGTTAGGGTCGTCAAGTCTAGGACGCTTAGGTGGGTGGGGCATGTAGCTAGAATGGAAGAAAGTAGAAACGCTTTCAAAGTCTTGACTGGAAGACCAATCGGAAAACGACCATTAGGAAGACTTAGGCGCAGATGGGAGACCAATATTAAGATGGATATCGCAGAGATTGGAATAAAAAATTGAAACTGGATGCAATTAGCTAAGGATAGAAGGCATTTGAGAGCTTTTGTGAACGCGGCAGTGAACCTACGTGTTGCATAGGCCATAGAGTTAGTTAGTTAGTTAGTTATGTTTATAATTGAAACTTAGTATGTAATCTCATGCATAGAATATGAAAATTTTGTTATAGTTTTTTTTCCTTTATAGTAACCCGTAACTAAGCATGTGTATTCTTAGGTTAGATTTTTTCAGTATATCGTATTGTCTGGCAACATTTCATCGAATATCTTAATGTTTATGAATTGTAATTATACGACTTGTATTGGTATGGTAATATGTTGTAATACTTTTCATATTAATTTTGAGAAAATTGTATTTTAGTTACAGTATGTCTTAGAAACTATTTTAATTCAATATAGATGCCGAAAAATAAACTTATTTTCTTTCTTTCCAACAGCATGAAGCCATAACGTTTTACGAAAATTACTTTGTTAATTATTTCATATGCTTTATGACTGAATTTTAATGTGTTAGTAAGACCATTTTGAATATTTTTTTAGCGAATATGCCTAAGAAAGTTTAACTGTGGTGAAATTATATAACCGTCTTGTAGGGAATTTAATTTGGATGTTTCAGACCGACCAGAAAGTTGTAATGCCGTTAGATATATTCTTGTTTGTATCCCATGTTTTTCTTTTAATAGGTCTCATGTTTTTTGTCTTATAAAGACAAATTTACGATGCTACGAGAGCATTTGTATTTCGTGTGTTTACACTTCTTTTCTAGGTGGAAGACGCACGTTATGTTCCAGGGAACATACGTGTATTTTACTGAATAAAGTGTTTATATTTCAGTTATGTATAGAAACATTTTTGTAAGTGCCTATGGTTGCAGGTCTTTTCTCGATTCTAGTTTTGCCTCGCAGGTGTCGATGGCATATTTTGTGTATAAGTATCTGAAGTATTACACATTTTTCCCATCTATGGTTTTGGTCAATTCATGGCGTAATAACCATTTATTTTCAGGAATGATTGGACAAGTGAGTCAACTTTCTTGATTCAGACCTTTGAGAAACTTGGATCAACACTGAATAGTTTTCAACGCTTTATTAATAAGTTCTCTTGCAGATAGTAGCCACCTATTCTGGTAACCCTACATTGTTTACGTTTTTGGAAGCGAATAACAATTAATTCTCTAGGCCCAAGCTAATAATAACTTTGTTTCAGAATGAAACCATTTGTTGTATCGAGCATTATCGAATTAGTCTCGATTTTCTCATGACGAGCAGATGGCATTTTGATCTTATGGCGAATTTTCTTCATGCATGTCAACGAAATCACAATCTTTCTTTGATATGTAGAATCATGCTTATTTCTTGGAATTACTATGAACGTCAATTTTGACAATTAAATTTATTTTTTTTATTTTGGAAAAACGATTTATCGTTCTTTTTCGGTAAACCACACAAGGTACTATTAAAAAGGGACGTACAGGTGAAAACCTTATTTTTTACTATATTGTTAGTTTATCATGTGTTTACACTTTCAATTATTTTACTTTTTCAATGATTTTCATATTTTTCAAATATATTATAGTAATATTGAAACTTTCACAATAATATTAATATTCTTAATACCTTTAACACGTTTGCTATTTACATATTCATCCATATTTCAATATTTTAAATATAGATATCAGTATTTTTTAAAAAAACAAGACATTTATTAACTTTTATTGCAATGTTTGATAATTCTTAAAGTCGATATTTTCATGAATAGTTATTGAGTGTGTATATTTACTTCGTATAATATCAAATAAAGTGATCGAAACGAAACACTTAAAACATTTTACGAGAAGTAATTTAAAAAATTAAGAATTTAATAGCCCTATAAACGATTTTTGCGCATTTTCAGTGAAGTTATCATATAGGTGTTATAACCATACCTCGTTTCTCACACCAATTTTTAAAAATCTCCCCTTCATCCCTCATCAACTCATAGTTGGAGAATCATGGAGGATACTCAATACAGGAAGGTAGCATGGTTTCAACATGTGAAGAAACGGATAATAGAGAAACCCAACTTCACCAATCGTTCAAGAGGGTCTTATTACTCCATGGAACACTTGGATTGGATACTGCTCACGCAGGAACCTCATCATGTTGTAGTGACTGAACAAATTATTTAACTAATTTTAATAGCCCTTTTGCAAGTGAAATACCATTCATCGTTTATGCACGTAAGTGTCACACCATATCACAGTGTTGCCAACTAGCTGATTTTAAATTTTTGGTGAAAAACATAATTTAATTCAAATATCGTTAAACGGCCAGAATTTCTCAACGTGTCTCGTATGTACGTAACAGTTTGGTTCACTTGCCGAGCCCCAATCTATAACCGCTACCAGGTTATACAAGTATTTTTGTGGAAGCTCTGTATATATCGCAAAGACAGTGATTATTATTTTCGATTTATACTTTATTTTGCAACGCATACAAGTTCTTTCTTCGGTGGGAATTGCTTCGTTCCCACACAACTGGACAAAGAAGTCTTTCATTATTTTTTCATATATATATTTAAAACATTGCTTTTTGGTGAGAATATTTGTCAGCGACGAAGCTTCTCAGTGTTTCTCCCTGACTTATTATTATGCACAGTATATATACTGCAGTTATTTGGAACTACATTAAGTGCTTTCTTTAATCGTTTATGGAAATATTGCAGTAGTTTAGAGAAATACTGGCTAACCAGATGTTCAAGTGTTTAAGTGACGCCACTCACATTCGTTTTGCAGTTTTTATCTGTACTTTCTCACGCCCGAGTTATCGCACTGTCTCGAGCATCGTAGCCAGTAGACTAAAATTAACATAAATTATTTTCTGTATTCCGTTTGCATGTGCATACAGGTGACCTAACTGAGTGTTTTATGGAATGAACTGTCAACACTCTTTAGTCAACAATTGCCGCCCTCATCTTAAACTTTTGAGCTCAGGGAGTTTGACTCCGGTATTGTGTGCAGCCACCACACACGATGCGTCTTGAATTAAGTATGATTTTGTGTTAAGGGGCACAAGCTATTAGCCGGTGAAGGACGTTTTCTTACGGCTAGCCCCAACTAGTGAAGTCCCAGTTTCTCATATCTTGTGCGCTAAAAGTTATACACGCGCCCTCCAACATCAGCATTCTACTTTCTTGTTTTAATTTGATGAAGACTCATCTTTACGCTTTAGGATTGTTTGGCGCATCAACTAGATTTCTACGTGGGATTATCCCAGCAATTTTCCCCAGTGCTAATCCTCCAAGTGCGTCAATGGTGTGAGAGAAGCATTCATAGTGAAATTTCAGGTATAATCTCATATATATATATACTAGGAATGCAATGCATATACCCGATTGCAATGAAATGAGCTGAGCGAGCTTAAACTACGTAATCAGGAAGCGTTTTTCGGTGATTATTCCTCGATGGTACATCGGATTTTTGATTTCGACATATGTTGTCACTCAGCACAACATACTCTATCAGCGTGCTAAGTTTGGTTGAGATCGGCCAAACGGTCTAGGAGGAAGCGTTTTTCGGCGATTATTCCTTGATGGTATATCGGATTTTTGATTTCGACCTATGTTGTCACTGAGCACGACATACTCTATCAGCGTGCTAAGTTTGGTTGAGATCGGCCAAACGGTCTAGGAGGAGTTCGCGGACAACCAAACGGCTAACCTGAGTATAAGAGCTTCGCTTCGCTCAGCTCAACAAAGGGCTACATAGCATTAAAAAGGCAAAGTGTGATTTCAGTAATGAAAATTATCACACATATTCTGTGTTAAGTGTTGTGTTCATTTCTCTTCGTCATTTTTTATATATTCGTATTCTGATTAATAAGTATAGTGTTCTTTAACCCAGGGTGTTTTCGTTGTTTGTGTGAATGATGTTTGTATGCGCTATGGTCTGGGTGACCGTCTGATTGTCCGTGAGGTTTCCGAGACTTCACACCCGAACCTCTCGGCGCATAATGATCATCTCACGATTGAGACCGACGAGCGATTTGGAAACAATTTTTAACCCTTCTTGGAGAGGTCCTTCATCGTCCTATCCAGGTAAGTTCAGGCATCAGGAGAATACTTATTGGTAAGACCACGAACCACGAACAGAGACCAGATTACACGGAGTGGTTACAGTCACACTGTGGAATCATATACGGAATTGAATTAAATTACAAAAATGAAAAATTAATCAACATAGATTCTGAGTCAAGGTGAAGTTGTACATAGAGTTCCTTTCTTTTATCATACTCAACTTTTAATAAATAACACCATGGTATACAATAAACATTTTTAGTTAAAACTTTTAATAACTTTGAGGATGTTTTTTTTTCATACAATAAAGATGCATTTTCTGACGTCATTAAAAAAACAATATTGAATATTTGGTATCTAGGAACTTATCTTATACCTCAATGACAAACTTTATATAGTTCAAACCTATACAATCTCGAAGTCTGTGTATGTAAAATTAGAAATAATGTATTATTTCACAACGTAAACTTAAGAAAAATGATTCACAATCTTAAAAACTTATGAACTATGCTTATATGATATTATATTGGAAAACATCAACTTAGTGACGTATGTGAGTTTTCAGAAGAAAAAACAGGAAAATATATTTTCTATATTTCTATAACAAAATGTTGATTACCAAATGAAACATCTCAATCAAGAAAACGATCATAAATATATCTAGTAACACGTTGAGTTTTCTTACCTTGGTTATGAAAATACAGAGGCACACATGCGCAGTGCTCAAGGGATCTCTTGTACTTGCATCCTATATTACAAGCCATAAAAGAATAAATAGGATTCAAAATCAATTCATTTTCTTTCCTGTAGTGGCACTTTCGCTGAAATGCAGAAAGTTCTTTTATCCTTGGTGAACTTACAATTTGAAGTACTTCAGAATTATATAATAAATCGAGCAGATTTTTTTCGGTAAACAAGTTCTTTTGTTTTCTCTGAGGGTATTCGTAAGGCGAAATTATATACACCTGTATTGTTGGAAGAGAAACAATGCATTAAATGTAAGTAGATATAAGATTTCAAGATGAACTTTCAAGATTTATATTTTTATACATAAATCTCATTACCGAAATTATCCGAGAGCAAAAAGCATTTTACCCCAAAAATGAAAGTGAGATAAGTGCTTAATAATTTTACATACGGTAAATGGGGAAGTCTAATATTTTTTGAGAATTAGAACAACACCATTGATTTTCTAGAAGTGGAAATTCAAGGCGCGATGAGTGTAAAGCATGTAGTAATAATAATACGAAAAAGAAATGAAGTTAAAAAGGAGGAAGCGTTTGCCTATGTTATTATAAATCTTGCGCAACTACCTGAAAAATAATTTAAAGACTTGCAAAACGAAGTTTAATTTAAAAATTATAATTTTTAGAATTTTTATTAGACCTGTTTATTTCGGTCATCTACTCTCGGTTTTATTTACGTCTCTTTCTATCTCATAAACACGTACTAATCCTTTAATTTCGTTATTAAATATTCTTTCTTTAAATGTAAACTATAATGACCTCAAACCAAAGTATGTATACCATCGCGATGAGTGTAAAGCATGTAGTAATAATATGAAAAAAATGAAGTTGGAAACGAGGACGCGTTTGTTTATGTTATTATAAATCCTGGGCAACTACCTGAAAGAGAATTTAAAGACTTGCAAAACGAAGTTTAATTTAAAAATTGTAATTTTTAGAATTTTTATTAGACCTGTTTATTTCGCTCATCTACTCTCAGTTTTATTTTCGTTTCTTTTTATCTCATAAACATGTACTAATCCTTTTAATTTTGTTATTAAATATCCTTTAAATATCCTTGTTATTATAGTTTAAATCTAAACTATAATAATCTCAAACCAAATTATATATCCCATCCTATAATACAAATACTTTAAAATCGTAGAAGCTTAATTCAAAATTGTTTTGTATTGCTGAAAATACATTAAGCTTTTTATTTAGAATTTTATTCTATATTATGTACCATTCCTTATATTACAATACAGAATCCTCAAAATGCTCTAAAAATATTTCTCATTTAACATTATTTGATTCGATTCATTTTGCTTTTTCTTATTTGATCTTCCTTTCATGTTTCTTCTACATTATATCTATCTCCTTTTTTCTTAATAACATACTTTTAGTGTAATTTAAGAACTACAATCTTCAGTATGACGAAACATTTAGGCCAATTTTTAATTTTTCCCACACTTTTTTATTAACTGTTTTAACATACATTGCGAGGCTGAGCAGTGTAGGGTACAATGCTCTGGTTCATATCATCAAGGGAAGGACTACTGATGAACTTGAGAAAGATGTTACTTCATAAATGTTATAAAGCTTTTCCTACTAATTCTCTGGAGTAATGTGCAATATGCATCCGTATTCATTCCTGCACGTTGGAAATAACAGAGGAAAACAGCGTGTTATGGAACACGTATTATATGTGCTAAAATAACTGTCCGAGGAAACATGTTAAATAAATCCTTAGTATATTTAATAGGAGGACATATAATGAGGACTATAATATGGCATTTAGAAGTTCCTAGCAGATGTTGGAAGGACATAAATGTAAAAATACTAAATGTAGAAAAAATAGGGGATATGGAATAGAGGGTGTTTTATGAAATACTAGAGAAATTCATCAGAAATTGACGTCATTTAGGAAAACTACATTGATAACTTTAGACGTTTTCAATTAATTCCATGATAGTAATACATTCTGCTATGATACAAAACCATAGAAAGAGGAATACACCAAAAATACTTTGGACATAACCCTTCAGAATAGTTAGTTGAAAAGAACTGGAAAAATAATAATTAATCATGTTACTCTAATAACTTCTTATTTATTCACCGAATAATAAACAACAAGCTCACAGACAAATTATTTTACATACTTTTCTCTACATTATTAAACGGCTACTAACGAAATATGTAAACACTTTCCATCCTCCTCTTCTTGGGGGGGAAGTGACAGGGATTATTTAAGACCCATACTAATTGGCCTTTACTCTATTGGTTCTGGTTGTAAACAACGTTGTCTTTGCTAGTATCCTGGTCATCCTTGCGTTTCCTACAATCTTGATACGTAATATTATTCCGGGTACATGGTTCATATCTGAAGAGTAAACCGGCTGGTGAATTATGAAACTTTTCCGATCGTGTGAACCTAAGTCCTTATACTATGTCTTCCAAGATCCTTAACAACTGTGAAGAGGACCACACACAAAGTCCCTTTTCCATTAACTTCTTTTTCATCAAACCCTTTACGGTTAGCACCGTTCTCTCCGCTATACCATTGCTGCTATACCATGGCTGCCATGGGATGCCACGGAGAAGAATTCATTATCTTCACTCTCCTTTTTAGCCAATAATCCTTGAAGTCCTTACCACAGAAGGGCGGACCATTATCCGTTACCATGACTTGAGGCCAACCAAATTTATTAAAACAAGTGTTCAACTTTGTAACGTTTCTAAAGTATTAGTAGAGTTCATTTGCCATACTTCTATCCACTTTGACATTGAATCTACTAACAAAAGAAATGTTCTTCCAGCCAACTCGAAGAAATCTAGATGGATTCGTTGCCAAGGATGTATTGAGTCTCTCCATGACATATATGTCTGTTGTGGTGCTATATTGTGTAGAGCCTGACAAGAAGTACATGTTGGAACTACGAGATCTATGTCTTGATCCAACGAAAGCCACCAATAATGTGACCTTGCCTCAGCCTTCATTTTTGTGCACCTAAATGTCCTTCATGTAATATTTGTAATATATTAGATCTTAAAGGCGCTGGTATTACCAGTTTATGACCCCAAAAGATAAATTGTTGTTGCACATATAACTCATGACGTCGACGATAATAAGCTTTTAATTCCTTCACATTACCTGTAGATGGCAATCTCGAAGGCCAATCATGAAGCAACCAATTCTTTATCTGATTAATCGTAGAATCCAGAGTCGTTTCCTTGCAAATCCTGACGAACAAGGGTGGATCAACTGTGATATTAGTAACAACATTTTGAGATATTTCCCAATCTCCCACTTCTTCTGAGAATGGCAACCGAGACAAACAATCTGCTACTTCCACATGTCTGGAATAATTTATCACATAGCATAATTAAGTAAGAGTAATGCCCACCTTTGTAAGCGGGGTGAAGCTAAAGTTGGTATGCATGTTTTTTTCTCCAAAAATCAATTTTGCTGGTAGCGAATCCGTTTGAATCTTAAAAGGTCTACCAAATAGATATTTATGGAACTTTTTAACAGCGAATATTATTGCTAGGGTCTCCTTTTCAAATTGACTGTAATTTTTCTCAGCATCAGTTAAGGTTGCTGATGCGCAAGCTACAGTATGCAGTATTCCTTGTCTCCTGTTACAAAGTTGAACTCCAACTCCATACGCACTACTATTAGTGACGAGAACGACTTGTCAAAAGGTTTGTTCCATTTTGCTTTCCTTAGCATGCCTTTTGATAATTGGAATTCTTTATCATGTACATTTGTCCAAACCCATCTCTGTTTATTTTTTAATAATTCAAATAAGTGAGGCAGTTTTGAAGAAAAATTTGGCAGATGCCTGTGAAAGAAGTTTAACTTACCTAAATAGGCTTTTAATTGAGACACGTCTTTTGGTGTTTCACAATTTAAAATTGCCTCTTGATGTTTCACCATCGGAAACATACCCCTTGGAGAAATCCTATGTCCCAGATATTCAATCTCGGGTTGTACAAATTGACATTTATCCAAACGTATTTTAACGTGATACTCTTGTAAACGTTTTAGCACATTATTCGTGCGTTCAAAACACTCTTCTCTATCATTTCCTGCTATTAAGATGTCATCTAGAAATGCAAATACATCCGGGAAATCTTTTAAAATTTGCTCTATTACCCTCTGAAATATATGGGGACTGTACGTCAATCCAAATGGTAACTGTTGTGGCTGAAAAAGTCCCCAAGGCGTATTAACTGTAAGAAAATGTTTAGATCGATCATCAGCGAATGTTTGTTTATACGCCATCCGTAAATCAATTATCGCAAAGCGGTCATTCCCAGCAAATTGTTAAAAATATCTTCTGGTTTGGGAAGTGGATAAACCATTTTTTCTAATACCTTGTTTAACGTTACCTTATAGTCTATACATAATCTAAATTCTCCATTTTTTCTCTTCGCCACTACCATTGGAGTAGCCCAATCCGTGTACGATACAGGTTTCCAGATTCCTTGTTTGACTAAAACTTCTACATCCTTCTTCACTTCGTCAGCAATAGTATATAGTAATTGGTAATATTTTAAATATCGGAATGGCATCCCGCCTAACTGGAATCTGACACTTGAATCCTGCAATTGGCTAACTAACAGAATCCGAGAATACGTCAGAAAATTTCTGCCTTAATATACTGCTAATATCATTCAGCATTATATAATTCATTTTAAGAACCGTATTGTCTACCGGCTTTTGAAACAATTCTTTCCAATTTTTAAACATGACATCAATCCATGGCCTCCCCATAACAGGATGATTTAACTTATCTGTGACAATCACCATAATCATCTTCCGATCAAATGTATATTTCTGCCTTAATACTGTGATTTGGCCTTGTACAATTAAAGATAAGCTTTTCGCTGCCTTTAAACGAATATCTGAAATTTCTAATTGAAGATCGCTAAAATATTTGTAATGTATGCTAATTGGCACTACTGTGGCAGTAGCTCCTGTGTCAACCTCAAATTTCAACGGAATGTTGTTGCAAAATAATTGTATCCAACATATATTACTTCTATTTACCATTTGTTGTTTCTCTACCATACTACTTAAAAATGTGAATTAGACTGTTTTCTATTTTGGTTCGATTTCACCATGCATCGTCGCCAGTTGATAACTTTAGACGTTTTCATATAATTCCATATGATAGTAATACATTCTGCTATGATACTAAGCCATAGAACCAGGAATACACCGATACTATTTGGACATAACCCTCCAGTATAATTAGTTAAAAAGAACTGGAAAAATAATAATTAATCATTTTACTCCAATAACTCCTTATATATTCACCGAATAATAAACGACAAACTGACAGACAAATTCTTTACACACTTTACTTCTACATTATTAAAAAGGCTACTAACAAAATATGCAAACACTTTCCATCCACTACATACATTAGGCAGTTTTTCGCAACTCGTATAATCTTCACGTTGTCATTTGTAGGAATAGCATATGTAGATGTCCTTATCGGACAATGAGTACTATTCATGAAACCAATTTGTGCAAATAACATACATAACTAGCTTTCTCCACGAATATCATCCTAAAACATACTTAGGTACTATCACAAAAGATGCACTCAACATCTCAATCTTGTTGTTGGATACGCGAAGCCACGACCTCTTCTCATTTTAATCTTGAAGATGTAGTTCATCAGATTCACTAACTAACTAACTCTATGGCCTGTGGAACCTTGAGGTTCAATGCGGCGTTCACAAAAGCTCTCAAATGACTTCTATCCTTAGCTATCAACATGCAGTTTCCACTTTGTATTCCGATCTCTGCGAGATCCATCTTAATATTGTCCTCCTATCTGCGCGTAGGTATTTCTAATGGTCGTTTTCCGATTGGTCTTCCAGTCAAGACTTTGAAAGCGTTTCTACTTTCCAACATTCTAGCTACATTATGCCCTACCCACCTAAGCGTCCTAGACTTGACGACCCGAAAAATGTTGGGTAAACTATGTAAATTATGAAGTTCCTCGTTATGAAGTTTCCGCCATTCCCCATTCCCGTTCCTCTTGGGTCCGAAAATTCATCTCAGGATAATATTCTCAAATACATTCAGTCTATGTTCTTCCCTCAGAGTAAATGACCATGTTTCGCAAGTATACAGAACAACAGGCATGATTGTCGTTTTGTACATTTTAAGCTTCAAATTCCTCGACGGAATCCGCGACGACAAGAGATTTTGAACCGAATAGTAACACGAATTCCCTAGTTTTAGACGACATTTAATTTCTCTCTGAATATGATATTCCTATATTAATATTGATCCTAGATACTTGAAACTTTCCACTTTATCAAAAGTATTATTTAATATTTTAACGCATTTATAACTTGTTGTATTCCCGTCTCGACGCACTTCCATGTATTTAGTTTTCTCTGCATTTACTTCTAAACCCATGTCCCTGCAAGCGTTTAATAAGATTTCTGCATTTCTTTCTATTGTTCTCCTATCATCCAATATTAAATTTACATCATCAGCATATGCCATAACCTGGCGAATACCATTCAGCTCTAGGCCCTGGTTGCTATCTTCGATTTTCCATATAGCGTATTCCAGAACGAAGTTAAATAATAATGGCGACAATACATCTTTGTTTGTTTCAGGCCTTTTTCGACGTGAAAGCTCGTGGACAAAATATTTTCTACCCGGACTTTAATTTGGGATGAATTTAAACATATGTTAATTAACCTAATAAGCTTTCTCGGTATTCCAATTTCTGTAAGAACGTTGTATAATGTTTCTCTGCTAACCGAGTCGTACGCCTTTCCAAAATCAATAAATAGTTGATGTACCGGCTTATAGTATGCCCACTTTTTTCGAGTATTTAACGAATGGTAAATATTTTGTCGATAGCTGATCGATTTCGTCTAATCCGCACTGATAATCTCTAATACTTTCATCTGCGTGTATGGTCAGTCTTGCTAGTAGAATATTGAAAGGATTTTATAAGATGTTTACAGAAGAGGATGCCTCGTATTATCCTCGAAAATCCTTGAAAGGATTTTATATGATTCCTCGATAATTATTATAGTCAGTTTTCTCGCCTTTCTTGTGAATTGGAACAATGATTGATTGTTTCCAATTTTGTGGCAATTCTTCCTTCTTCCAGATGAGGATAATGAGTTTGTGTATCTTGTACCACATTTTTTCGCCTCCAGCTAAAATTACCTCAGCCGGAATTTCATCCACACCCGGAGATTTGTGTTTCTTTAATTTCTTTATAGCGGTATCTACTTCTATTCGGTTTTGTTCTGGAATATACGGTTCTGCGGTGTGTATCCCTTTTTCTCCACGCACACTAGTTTTTGGTTGCGTTTTAAACAAATCGCCGAAGAAATCTTTCTATCTATTTAAGATGGTCTGCATATCAGTGAGAACTGTACTTTAATATATGCGCACGAGGTTGAGAGCCTTTCTTAAATTCGCTGATCCCCTTATACATGCCCGGATGTTTTTATTTTTTTATTTTCTTCAAGTTCCTTAATGTTAGCTTTCAGAAAATCGCGTTTCTTTGTTCTTAAAGTTTCGGAAGTTTCCCTTCTTCTATCTGCGAAATGTTGTGTAGTTATTTTATTCGAATTTTGTAACCAGCGTAATTTTGCCTGTTTTCTCTTCTCTGCCAGTTTAATGCATTCCTGGTAGAACTAAGGTGTGTTCCAACATATTCTCGCGTGTCCCAATTTCTCTTTTGCTGAAATTTTAATATTAATTCCTCAACAGGTATCCTCAACAGTAGTGCACTCCGAATCTTCTGAAGCCGAGAATCTATTCGAATCCTCAATCTGGCATTTCTCTCTTATCTGACTCTCTTCTAATTTCTTTAAATTGAAAATCTCCGTTTTCGGACAATGAATATTACCTTTATTCAACGATAACCTCTCTCGTATTATCGCTGCTACCATGTATTATCGCTGCTATCAGGTCACACTCAGCCCCTCTAAACGCCCGTACATGAATTATGCTAGATTGCCTTCTTCCAGCTACTAAAACGTGAGCAATTTGATTATGTATTTTTCCGTGTGGTGATGTCCAAGTGTATTTATGAATATCGCGATGTGGGAATTTTGTACTCGTCACGATTAGGTTTTTGGATGTTGCAAAGTTCACGAGTCTAACATCGTTGTCATTACTTTTTTATGCAGAATTTCGTTCCTATAATTGGTTTGGAAACATCCTCTCGTCCTACCTTCGCACTGAAGTCCCCTAATAGAATTTTCATATGGATCGCAAGAGTTCGTAAAATATCCGTTTTTTTTATTGCGTGAGCTTGTCGAAGATAAATACCCTGAAAATAAGAGTGAAACGCTTTCAGGAAAGTGATATATTGTTGAGAGAACTGTTCATAAGCAGTTTTAACAAACGAAGGAGTCCAATCTAATCTACCACTTCTAATAGAATACTGTAGACTTCACATTTTCTTTTTGTTAAAATCCAAGTTAAGCTCTGAGGCGTTTACGTTCACGTAATCTCCGTAGATTTGTGACGCAAAACGTTTATGGACATGAAGAAAAACGACGTCTATACTAATCAATTACAACTGTAGGTTTCTATGAAATGGTTTAAGGCGATTTACGTCTAGCCCCTATTTTATATTGTCTTTGTAAACTAAACCGAGATTACTCTAAGTAATCTAATAACATGGTTTCGGTTCTCTCCCGTTTTCATTGTGCTCTGAAGTATCTCGCAGAGGAGACTTCGTGATCTCTAGAAATGAAATCAGTGGAAACTCTTTCCTTTTGGGCGTAAAGTGTAATAAACTTTGCATTGATTTTGCGGAAATAGATTATTCATATTTACTATTAGATCATTCATCTTAATTTCTTTACAATAACGTAAAGGACTTACTAATCTATTTTGGCAGTATATTATGATGCTGATTGTTTTTAAACAAGTGGGAGAGGATAATGGATTATGAGCAATAGAAGTATTTCATAACACCCTCTCACGGCCATTTCGAAAACACTAAGATCTCAAATAAATCGTGCACTCAACGTGACATATCATTCTATTCCCTAGAAGCATAACAGAAGGTGTACGCTCTACTGCAGTGTTTAAACTACAAAATCATTTTGCGAAATAAGTAATGAAAACTTACGTAAAAAAGTTTTTGGAGGCGCAAATTAAAAAAAAAAAGATGAAATGCAGTAAGTCATCCAAAAATAACAACTATCACAATACTCTAACGTCATGAAGCTTCTTCAGGAACACAATTTCGCTTATTTCCGCGAGAATACACCACACAACAGAGGCAATAAGCAATGATTTCACAACCCTACCCAGATTGCATAAGCACCTGTTTTCCTCTAAGTGCAAAGCAGGATTGATACATTATTGTAAAAAGAATAAAAAATATGTATGTGTTGAAATGTAGGAATATATATATGCTAGGGTGTCCTTTATATAAGGGAATTCTTTGTTAGATACACACTAGTTAAATAGAAGCTCTCTACAAGAACGTTAACCCCTGACTAAACATTAAATGCCGTTTGCACATTACAATATGATTTAGAAATTTTTACACACACACACACACACACACACATATATATATATATATATATATATATATATATATATATATATATATATATATATGTGTGTGTGTGTGTGTGTGTGTGTATCGGGTGTTGCAAAATAAGTGTTACAACTCTTGGAAGGTGACTCCTGCCACTGAGACAAGAAAAAAGTTATCTTTAAATTTTGGCTATTGGACATAGTTTCAGATCTACAAGGTGCCGAAAGCGTGGGAAAACGGCTTTCGGACGCCAATAGTTCGGAAACTATCCAACGTAAAGAGGGCGGATAAAAAAATCACTGAAGAAGTCATACCTGCTGTATTGAATTTTAAATGTTTCATAATCCTACCATACACGCGCAAGGGATTCCCCAAAGGAACGTAGGGAGTCCCGGATAATCTGCCAAATGAAAATTGGTCTAAAAGGATATGAATTGATAGGGTTTCTATCAGGTAACAATAATTGGTTTGCATTAAGTCGATATGTGGAACACATACAAAATAACGGACACCTTCAAGCTCGTTGTGTGTGGTTGCATAATCGCCAGGTACGGATGCTGGCCAATAGTGACGTTCTGAGTATTAAGTGTAGCGAATTTGTACTTAAATGCTCTAGAAAGACGTCTGGAGCGTCGGTAGAGCACAACAGATGAAGCAGGGTGATTCACATGTGTGGAAACACTTAACGAAAAATGACGAAGAAATTCACTCATATTAAGTAAACGTGAGTTCCAGCGGTCGGAAATGTAAGGATTAGCGTCAAGGACATGAGAGCCATTTCCAATTCACCAATAATATTCTCTCAAAACGATGCAACATGATGCGCAAGGTTGCATAGCTCTAAGGATGCAACAACTGAGGCCAAGTTGAAATTGTGCAATGGGACTCACAAAGAAACTGGGTGAACTACAATGAATGTCACTAGCGGGATCACATGATCGATTTTGAAATGTGGCCAATGTGTGTGTTGATATCGACATGTAGCGAATGAACTCTTTTCACGTAACGCCAACATCTTCTCTAGGACTGTACGCAGCACAACTTCACCATTTGAGCCTAATGATTTGACTATGGTCACATTAAGGTCATCATGAAAATAATCATTCATTTGGTCGATACGTGTACATAACAATTGCCATTCTTCAAAGTTCAGTTGTACAACAGATTGTTCTGCTTTAAACAATCAAAACACAGGTTCAAACGTTGTAGCAACCATGACATATTTTGTTTTAAATATATTTATCGGGTAATAGCTTGCGAAGAGAATTCATTATCGTCAGAAGTACACATCTTTCCTCCTGATACTCACTTGCTCGAATGATTTCACGGGCTGACACATATTTTGCTGACGTTTACATTGAGGATTTCATAGAGTTATGGCTGACGTCTTTGGAAAGCAATGTGGTGGCGATTGAATTCATGATTTCGTCACGATTGCTGACGTCATGCTCACCAACCAAATTCACGAATCCAGCTATGTAGTAAATTCAAATTGATGATTTATTAAATTAGCCAACTAAGATTCTATAAGATACATTCTGTTGTAAATCGGTAATCTTTGTAAATTATTTCATTACATCAAGTGACGTTAGAATCTGCATACAAGTAGCAATGATGACGTTATCATGAATATTATCTAGAACGATGATGCAAAGCTGATGACGTTGCATTACCATGTTCTGACGTGTACTATTGCATCATGATACTCATCCAAACAAAAAATTCAAACGAAAAAAAATCACACCAAATTTTCAAACAAAAATTTTCAAACAAAAAATTTTCATACAAAAATTTGAAAAAATATTACAAAAATATATCAAAGTTTCAAACAAAATTATCAAAAAAATATTTCAATCAAAATTTTGAAACAAAAAAATTGTCAAAGAAAATTTTGAAACCAAAGTCAAACAAAAATTTGAAAAAAATTGCAAACAAAAATTTTAAACGAAAAAATTTAAAACCAAATATTACAACTAAAACAATTTCACGTTTCACGGTTAACCCTCAAACATTATCCGGTTTCTAACTATTCGATTAACCAATAAACGGTTGATCATATTTATCAGTGAGTGCAAAATGTTGAACGAAAGTGTTCAAATCAAGATTTTTAAACAGTAATTAATAGATGTTAAACAAAACTTAAAACTGAATGCAGCGAAGATTTGAAAATCATCAGCCAATCAGATTTCACGAAAGATGGTGATCGGCCAATCAGATTGCATGAAAGATATCAGCCAATCAAATTGCATCAACAAAACTTTGCCAGCGTCAGATTACCTCACCTTGTGATTAAGTTTGAAAGTGTTTTAGCATGTATTGCCTTTCGTCTATGACACATAAGATTCAATAAGGTTACCTTTTATATTTCTGAAAACTGAAGGTAAAATCAAACACCACCAATGATCTTAACTATGAGCTATGACTAAAGTTTAAAATATTGTTTCAAATTTCGCTCCTCACAATAAAATTTTGTTTATCACAATTCCAAAACTTAAAGAATGGCCCTACGTACCTCTCTTGATATACCTAAGTCTTAGAATTAATCATACAATTACATGTTGTAGATAGGTCTCAATTAGGTTAATTGCTTACCTTAGCAGAACCAGCTGTAATCTAGAAACATGTTATTTGATAACTTCCACGAATTTGGAAAGGAAATGAATACCTGTACACTAACTCATCAATGTCAATCACATGATACTATAACCGCTACAAGGTTATAGAAGGATTTTTGTGGACACTCTGTATATTTCGTAAAGATAGTGATGATTATTTTCGATTTGTACTTTATTCTGCAACGCATATAAGTTCTTTCTTTGGTGGGAATTGCTTCTTTCCCACACAATTGGACAAAGAAGTCTTTCATCGTTTTTTCATACATATATTTAAAACGTTGCTTTTAGTGAGAACATTTCAGCTAATGACTAACCATTTCAGTGTTTCTCCCTGACTTATTATATGCACAGTATTTATTCTATAGTTATTGGGAACTGAATTAAGTTCTTCCTTTAATCGCTTATGGAAACATTATAATAGATTAGAGAAATACGGGCTGACCAGATGTTTCGGTAACCAAAGTGGCACCAACTGCGTTGTTCTGCAGTCCGTTATCTGTACTTTCTCACGCCAGTGTTATCGCCGTGTCTAGTGCATTATAGGCAGTTGTCTAAAATTAACATAAATTGTTTTCTGTATTCTGTTTGTATGTGCATACAGGTGAGTTAACTGAGTGTTTTTTGAAATGAACTGCCAACACCTTTCCGTTGACCATTGCAACCCGTAGCTTGAGCTTGGATGCTCAGGGAGTTCGACTCCAGTGTTGCACGCAGCAACCACGCACTTTGCGTTGGTTAAGTTTTGTGAAGGGGCACAAGCTAGTTAGCCGGTGAAGGACGATTTCTAACGGCTAGCCCCAACTAGTGAAATCCCAGGCCCGCACATCTTGTGCGTTTAAAAAGTTAAATACGCGCCCTCCAACATCAGTATTCAACTGTGGAGACCTTCTTTTCGTTTATTTGCTGAAGATTCACCTTTACGTTGCAGGACTGTTGAGGATAACAACTGGATTCATCGTGGGACGATCCAGACAGCTTTTCCCCAGTGCTAATCCCCCAAGTGTGTCAATGGTGTGAGAGAAGAATTCGTAGTGATATCTGAATCATAATCATATATATATAAAGGGCTATATTGCCCGAAAACGCAGAGCGTGATTTCAGCGACTAAAATTGTTATACATCCTCAGTGTTCAGTGTTGTGTTCATTTCTCTTCGTTACTTTTTTTATTATTTTTTTTTATAAAATAGCGTTCTAATAAATAAGTATAGTGTTATTTAATCCAGTGTGTTTTCGTTGTTTGTATGAGTGATGTTTGTGTGCGTTATGGTCTGGATGACCGTCTGATCGTCCGTGAGGTTTTCGAGACGAGACACCCGAACCTCTCGGCGCCTAATGCTCATCTCATTATTGAGACCGACGAGCGATTTGGAAATAGTTTGTAACCTTTTCTTGGAGAGGTCCTTCATCGTCCTGTCCAGGTAAGTTAAAGTATCAGGAAGATACTTATTGGTAGGACCACGAGTCCCGGACAGCGAACAGAATACGGAGTGGTTACAAATAAATGACGCACGAACAGTGACCCGAACTCCTGCCGGTTACAAATAAATGACGCTCGAACAGTGACCCGAACTCCTGCCGGTTACAAATAAATGGCGCCCGAACAGGAACCCGAATCGAGACCGTTGGTGCTCGAATACTTATAAGATAAATATTTTAATATATAACTTCTTTTTCAGCTTAGAACCAGTAATCTGAAAGAAAAACTCTCTTTCAGGTGATTTTAACCATATATTCTTGTGATAGTTCATTTTATTCTAATTGTATGTTTTAAGCTTTATCTTGTCGAAGATGGCAGAGGAGGAAGTAGATTTTCTTACTAAGATAGATATAAGTTTTGATAAATTCAGGGAAAAAATTATACAGGAACTTGAGAGATACTTAAAAGAAAGTAAAGAGTCCCGTGCTAAGAATAAAGAAAACCTAGCTAGATTAGAAAGAAAAGTAGATGAGAATAAAGAAAATTTTGTTGAATTAGGTCAAAATATAGACGCTTTACGGGACGTGTTTCGTGAAAATAGTCAGCAAACGCAAAATTTTGAAAACAAAACACCGGAATGTGAACCCCACTTACAGTCAGATGTTCCTATTGGATACGAAACAACGGAATTTGAGCCTCAGTTAGTGACTGATATTCCTAGTGAAAACAAAATATTGGAATTGGAACCTGAGCTAGAGACTAATATTCTTAATGAAAAGGAAACGCAGACATCTGAATTCCAACCAGAGACAGGTATTCTAAACCAACCTCGTCAAAAATCTGATAATGATTTTATCTATTCAGAATCTAGTGACGCCACTAATAGTAGTGGTAGTGACAATTGCGAACATATGATTGTACACGACAGAGGTCGTAAGCGCACAAGAATAACTACCACAAACCACAGAGAGAAAAGGCGTAAACGAGATTACAGTTATAGCAATAGGCAAAGATACGCAAACCGGAGCGTAAACAATACGAAATTTAAAGGGAATCAGAATCTAGACCGCACTCGAAAAGGCAGTAACAGAAACAGAAGGAGTCGTAAATCACGGCCACGTAATCCGAGTTATCACAAACGAGATAGGAAACGCAACTTGTGTGAGAACATTAAGTGTATTTTTGTACGTAGTAGTAATTACTGCAGGAATAGACGAACAAACCGTAACTATCAAAGTAGAAACAATAATCATAGGAAAAGAAAAAAAAGTAACCAAACCTTTCTGCACTGATACGAATTTTCTTTCAGGAAAGCAACGTATTTCTTTTAATATTTCCTTCAACTGTTAGAAAGAACATGTACGGTATTCATTTTTCTTCCTTTTTGCTTTTAGTTTTTGATCAGAACACCTGGATACGAAAACAGAACTACGCATTGTTTTTAAACTTCTTTTGCTTCTAGCTTTTAACAGTTCAGCAAAGAGCAGATGACACGTTTTCCTTTCTTTTTCTTGTTCTGATAAGGCAGTCGTCGGACTCTAGAACCACTTGTGTTTATGGTTACGAATAACGGGTGATACACAGCTGATTAATTCTTTTCCTATTTTTGTCTTTGCTCCGTGTAGCACTTCATACCTCAGTCAGCTGTGTATTTGTGTTGCAAACCTTATCACTGACTTACTATTAGTTTAATGTCATTAATTTTTATTGTTTTCATTTCAGATGTTTGAATTTAGATTTTTTAGTAAATAATTAACGTATCACATACGTAGAGGGACCGTATTTAGCCAAAAACGGTTTGATATCTTGGCGAGATATCCGTACCTCAGCTAGTGGGAAGATGTTTTGGCGTTGTAATACATTTTACAGTATTTTAAAATTTTAAACTCCTTTTTAGAATCCCTTCCCACTTTGTAAATTCTTAAACATGTTATCATACGCATGACTCTCAATTAATGTTTGATTTTCTTTTCAGAATTAAAAAAAATTATCGAGATGCTTACAATGAGAAAATTTTTAGTTGTTAGTTATGTATATATTTCTGTATTTGTAAATGAAACTTAGTATGTAATCTCATGCGTAGAATATGAAACTTTACACTTATAATAAATGTTAAATTTATTTTTCAGTGTTAATCTTAGATTTTCGTTTTCATTTTGAAATGTTTACTGTAACTTGATTGAACCTCATTTACGTCATATACCCGATTTTGACTTTATTTGAATTTCCAGGATGTGACATGATATATTTCGTTCGAAGAGAAAAGTTTAGAACGGAAAGTAGCCTAAGCCTTAAACGAGTGAAACAGGCATTTCCTTGTTAGCTAATAGCGTGTGTAGAAATGTCATGTGAATAGTATATTCTCCGAACGAAAGCAGTAATCTTTTTATTTTAGAAGGAACTATATGAACAGATATTCTGATGGTGAACGGTCGTTTTTCCCCTCATATTAATATGTATGCGGAAATATGTTTAACTTCTATACTTTCTTGTAATTTCTAATTAACAGTTTTTTTCGTCTTCTTTAGACCACTGAACGACCGTAAGGAAACTTCTTCGGGTAGGATATTTTATGGGGATAAATAAATGTTTTTTTAGGGAGGCAATATTTCCTGGAATTGCAGATCTCTTGCAAAAATGGGTGTGGCTAATCCAATGGATATTCCATAGCTAACTGTATTTTCGCCATCAATCCCAAAATATAGTTTTTCATTTCTCTTCTTCCTTTATGGTACCCGTAACTAACCATGTGTATTCTTAGGTTAGATTTTTTTAGTGTATGTTATTGTCTAGTAACATTTCAGCGAATATTTTAACGTTTATGAATCGTAACTATATTGTGTACGTGTATGCTAATGAGTTGTAATGTTTATTTTTCATGTTAATTTTGAGAAAATTGTATTTTAGTCACAATATGTCCCTAAAGTATTTGGAATTTTTTTTAGTAAAATTGTTTTTGTTATGGAGGATTTTTTAAATCAACATGGCCAAAGGTTTTGGAATATAAACTTTTAGGTTTCAGCCATAACAAACAGTATGGAGGATTTTTTAAATCAACATGGCCAAAGGTTTTGCAATATAAATCTTTAGGTTTAAGCCATACTGCCAATGACGGATGATTTTCTTCAAAAATCGACGTGGCCCATTATCTATGAGGTTTCAGCCGTCTTAGAGATATTGACATAGATACTTATTTTCTTTCCAACAGCATGAAGCCATAATGATTTATGAAAATTATTTTCTGTCAATTATTTCTTATGCTCGATGACTGAATTTTAATGTGTTAATAAGACCATTTTGAATATTTGTAGCGAAGATACCTAAGGAAGCTTGTTACAGCTGTTTTGTAGGGAATTTTATCTTGATGTTTCAGACCGACCAGAGAGTTGTAATGTCGTTGATTATATTCTTGTGTGTATCTCATGTTTTTCTTTTAATAGGTCTCATGTATTTTGTCTTATAGAGACATATATTTACGATGCTACGAAAGCATTTGTATTTTGTGTGTTCACACATCTTTTCCAGGTGGATGATGTACGTTATGTTCCAGGGAACATACATATATTTTACTGAATATTAGTGTTGATATTTCAGTTATGTATAGAAACATTTTTCTAAGAGCCTAAAGTTGCAGGCCTTTTCACGTTTCTAGCTTTGCCTCGCAGGTGTCGATGGCATATTTTGTGTGTAAGTACGTGTAGTATTACACATTTTCCCACCTATGGTTTTGGGAAATTCATAGCGTAATGACCATTTATTTTCAGGAATGTTTGGACTAGTGAGTCAACTTCCTTGATTCAGACTTTCGAAAAACTTGGATCAATATTGAATAGTTTTCAACACTTTATTAATAATTTTTTTGCAGATAATACCCATCTATTCTGGTAACCCTGCAATGTTTACGTTTTT
The DNA here is from genome assembly GCF_964235325.1 of Thermobia domestica. Lineage (NCBI taxonomy): Eukaryota > Metazoa > Arthropoda > Insecta > Zygentoma > Lepismatidae > Thermobia > Thermobia domestica. Next base: position 241,056,567 of record NC_137456.1, on the reverse strand, counting down.
GAAAGTGAACAACGACCATTATTCTAGGCCTAAACTAATAATAACTTTGTTTCAGAACGAAACCATTTGTTGTATTGAGCATTATTGAATTAAAGTCTCGATTTTCACGACTTTCAGATGGCATTTGATCTTATGGCGTGCCAAATTTTCTTCACACTAGTCAACGAAATCACGATCTTTTTCTTTGATTTGCAGAATCATGCTTATTTCTTGGAATTACTATGAACGTCATCTTTGACACTTAAGTTTATTTTTTTATTTTTGAAAAACGATTTTTCGTTCTTTTCTGCCAAACAACACGAGGCACAGTAAAAAAAAAAAAAAAAAAACAGGACATACATGTGAAAATCTTATTTTGTTTACATATTGTCAGTTTATCATGTGTTTACGTTTCCATTCATTTTACTTTTTCAATGATTTTTATATTTTTCAAATATATTATAGTGATATCGAAACTTTAACAATAATTTTAATGTTTTAGTACCTTTAACATGTTTGCTACTTGTATATTCATTCATGTTTTGATATTTTAAATACAGATATCAGTATATTTACTAATTTTTATTGAGATATTTGATAATTCTTTAAGTCGATGTTTTCTTTGAATAGTTATTGAGTGTGCATATTTACTTCATATTACACAAAATAGTGATCGAAACGGAACACTTAAACATTTTACAAAAAGTATTTATGTGTTAAAACAAGAGTAAGAATTAAATAGCCCTATAAACGCTTTCTGCGAATTTAAAAAAAGTTATCATACAGGTGTTATAACCGTACTTCGCTTCTCACACCAGTGTTAAAAAAAATCTCCCCTTTTTCCCTCATCAACTCATCGTTGGGGAACCATGGAGGATACTCACACAGGAAGACAGCATGGTTTCAACATGTGAAGAAACGGAAGATAAGGAAACCCAACTGCACCAATTGTTCAAGAGGATCTTATTACTTCATGGAACACTTGGATTGGGCATTGCTCATGCAGGAACCTCATCACTTTGTAGTGAGTGGACAAGTTCTTTAACTATTTTAAATAGCCCTTTTTCAGGTGAGAAACCATTCATCGTCTATGCACGTAAGTCTCACACCATATCACAGTGTTGCCAACTAACTAATTTTAAATTTCAGGTGGAAAACCTAATTTTATTCATACTTCGTCATACGGCCAAGGGTTCTCAACCTGTCTACGTGTGCTCTTAACAGGTCGTTCCCTTCCGGACCCCAAATCTATAACTGCTACCAGGTTATAGAAGGATTTTTGTGGACACTCTGTATATTTCGTAAAGATAGTGATCATTATTTTCGATTTGTACTTTATTCTGCAACGCATATAAGTTCTTTCTTTGGTGGGAATTGCTTCTTTCCCACACAATTGGACAAAGAAGTCTTTCATCGTTTTTTCATACATATATTTAAAACGTTGCTTTTAGTGAGAACATTTCAGCTAATGACTAACCATTTCAGTGTTTCTCCCTGACTTATTATATGCACATTATTTATTCTATAGTTATTGGGAACTGAATTAAGTCCTTTCTTTAATCGCTTATGGAAACATTATAATATATTAGAGAAATACGGGCTGACCAGATGTTTCGGTAACCAAAGTGGCACCAACTGCGTTGTTCTGCAGTCCGTTATCTGTACTTTCTCACGCCAGTGTTATCGCCGTGTCTAGTGCATTATAGGCAGTTGACTAAAATTAACATAAATTGTTTTCTGTATTCTGTTTGTATGTGCATACAGGTGAGTTAACTGAGTGTTTTTTGAAATGAACTGCCAACACTTTTCCGTTGACCATTGCAACCCGTAGCTTGAGCTTGGATGCTCAGGGAGTTCGACTCCGGTGTTGCACGCAGCAACCACGCACTTTGCGTTGGTTAAGTTTTGTGAAGGGGTACAAGCTAGTTAGCCGGTGAAGGACGATTTCTTACGGCTAGCCTCAACTTGTGAAATCCCAGGTCCGCAAATCTTGTGCGTTTAAAAAGTTAAATACGCGCCCTCCAATATCAGTATTCAACTGTGGAGACCTTTTCGTTTATTTGCTGAAGATTCACCTTTACGTTGCAGGACTGTTGAGGATAACAACTGGATTCATCGTGGGACGATCCAGACAACTTTTCCCCAGTGCTAATTCCCCAAGTGTGTCAATGGTGTGAGAGAAGAATTCGTAGTGATATCTGAATCATAATCATATATATATAAAGGGCTATATTGCCCGAAAACGCAGAGCGTGATTTCAGCGACTAAAATTGTTATACATCCTCAGTGTTCAGTGTTGTGTTCATTTCTCTTTGTTATTTTTTTATTATTTTTTTTATAAAATAGTGTTCTAATAAATAAGTATAGTGTTATTTATTCCAGTGTGTTTTCGTTGTTTGTATGAGTGATGTTTGTGTGCGTTATGGTCTGGATGACCGTCTGATCGTCCGTGAGGTTTTCGAGACGAGACACCCGAACCTCTCGGCGCCTAATGCTCATCTCATTATTGAGACCGACGAGCGATTTGGAAATAGTTTGTAACCTTTTCTTGGAGAGGTCCTTCATCGTCCTGTCCAGGTAAGTTAAAGTATCAGGAAGATACTTATTGGTAGGACCACGAGCCCCGGACAGCGAACAGAATACGGAGTGGTTACAAATAAATGACGCTCGAACAGTGACCCGAATTCCTGCCGGTTAGAAATAAATGACGCTCGAACAATGATCCGAACTCCTGCCGGTTACAATACATCTTGTTGCTTACGTTTATATTTGAACCATAGATGGGAATATTCAAAACCAATGACCTAATTTTATTTTGACATTTTTCATACTATTCCACAGTTTAAGTGTACCAATGTCCTGGACTACTAATCCCATCATAGGTCAATAACAGATCACGTGGCCATACTCATATTTGACAATGATTTACAAAAAGAATGAGATTCCACAGAATTCTAATAACAATACCAATTCTTGATTTAATAGTAAGAAATGTACCCCTCCTAAAATTTAAGATTGGTACACAAATACACCTGTGTCTTATGAAAAACTAATAAATCCTGTACTCTTTCAATAATAAAATCGTATGGAGAAAGGTAAAATAGGTCAATAACTTTAAAATTTGAATATTTGGCCATAAGAGGGACAACAACATTTACAATGGGCCCTAGAAGACCTTTACCGAATTTAGTTATTTAATAATTGCCAAATTTAAAGAAAGCAGAAACATATAATTTTAATAAACCTCTCTACATACACATATAACGTGCTAAATCCTTCTTAAAGGGAATAAATTGAGTCAATAACCTCCGAAATTTGATTTTTGGTATTTCTTTTCCTATGAAAGGCAACGAGCTGGGAGCTGGATCATCCAAATTTATAGTGGTACATATTGAGGTCATGTATTATGATATTGAACACTTTCTAAAATTGAGTGGATGAGCCAAGGTACCCTCTCACAAATTTTTAAAGGGGTGCATGAGTGTGTCCATGCCTTATGACTGGAAAGTGACCCCTATACATGACCATATAACAATATAAGGTAATAGAACCTCATCAAAGGGGATAAATTGGGCAAATATCAAACACGTGTACAACATATTGTTTAGGTTTAAGTTATTGCAATTTTTACCAAGGAAAAGGAACAAGGTGGACCACTCAAATTTATCATGATGCATATTAAAGTTCTGGGCTATAATACCAAATCTTTAAATTGGTAAATTTTCAAATTTGAACGGGTGGATCAATATACCACACCCAAATATTTAAACGGGGGCACCAATGTACCTATGTCTTGTGATAGGAAATCAACACCTTACATAACCATGTAACCATATTGGGTAATAGGACCCCATCGAAGGGGATAAAATGTAAAGAAACAAAACACGTGATATAACGTATTGGTTACTTTTATATTTTGGCAATTTTGCATCGCCAAAAGGGAACGAAGTGGAAAACCCAAATTTATCATTATACATATTAAGGTCCTATACTACAATACCAAATGTTTAAATTGGGCAATTTCCAAAACTGAAGATGTTGGCGAAGGTACCTCTCCGCAAACTTTAAAGGTGTCCATCAATATACTCAAATCTTATGAAAGCGAATGGACCCCTGTATACGTCTATTTCACCATATAGGGTAATTAAAGCTAATCAAAGGTGTGGTCAATAACGTCCGAAATTTAACTTTTTTGCAATTTTTACACATGAAAGGGATCGAGGTGAACCACCTAAATTTATAGTGATATATATTAGGATCCTATACTATTATACCGAATGTATAAAATGGCAATTTCCAAATTTTAAGCAGTGGGCCAAGGTACCCCTCCCAAAAACTTAATTTCTTGTATTAATACAACCCATGTCTTATGAAAGGGAATGGACCCCTGTACACTCTCATATAACCATATAATAATTTAATAACAGCTCATGAAAGGGGATAAATTAGGTCAAACCCTTGGAAATTTAACTTTTCGGCAATTTTGTACACACGAAAAGGAACGAGATAGACCACTAATACTAATAGAGGTACATACTATGGGCCTAGGCTACCACACTCAATTTTTAAATTTGACAATTTCCAAAATTTAAGGGGGTTGGTCCTTGGTACAACTGCTAAAATTGAGGGGTTGGGCAAAGTTGCCTTTGCTAAAATCCAGAGGGGGTTGTCCTAAGTACCTCTAGATCATTGACTCCGGGCCAAAGTCTTTGATCCTTGAGCTATGACGTCACAAATTCGGGGTCAAAATCCAAATTTGCCTCAGGTCAGGCCATTACTTCTTCATGTCTCATTGTACTTCTTTCCCTGGTTTCTGACATTATTACTATCCAATGCTGAAAAGTCTCTGCACATCCGGTTTTTCTTTAACTTACTAGATGTAGACTAGCATGTGTTATTTAATCATAAAATGAAAATTGGACAACACAAATTTTGCAAACAATTGATTCAATATAATGTCTAACGTAAGAAAAACAGTATTCTATCTTTAGTTATTCTTAACGTATGTACCCAAAATTTCATAAACACCATTGATAAAACAAGCAGGTTGTGAACAACTCATGTCAGTCTACTCAGGAATTGTCATATCTAATTTCATTCACACTGGTTAGTTTCATTTTACCATAGAACATTCTATCAAATACACACACTACACACGTCGGCTGCACTGATTCGTGGTATATCCCTATTTTTTTGAATGCGTTACGTCGAGAATATCCTATCCATCATGATTTGGCTGCAGATCCATACGTAATTACAAGATTCTTGAATATCAGTAAGGAAATCTCTCCAGAGCTGCTCCTTAGGAGATAGAGGACACTTCCTTCCGTGCTCCCGGCTTTGTGCTAAACATTAATTAATTTAGTTCCCAGAATAAAAAGTAAAACTATAAAGATAAAAAAACTATCTTGCGCACATTGACTATATCAATTTATTTTAAACGAATAATTCTTGGTGAATTCTCCCGGTCATTCAGGATAAACAAGATTTATATATCCGGAACCACAGTGCAGGATGTAATCTTCAGGCACGTCTTTCAATATTTACTTCATGTTTCGTTTATTTTAAAAGTAACATTAAAACGAATTGGCCAATAAACTATGTACCTACAACTAAATCGATTAAAGTATATTACTACCGAAAATCAAAGGCAACAGGTCCAGAAAGTACAGAGAGGGCTTAATCCAAATTAGCCTTTAAAATACCTCATCCAACCAAGTATTCCGGTACAATTACGGAGGATCAGGAGATATTTATATAGTAATAAGTGAATTACTACTTCCTCAGACATTAAACTAATAATGAATAAAGGCGATTTACCTGTGAACTTACAGGAAATCAGCTTGATTTAGTATTTCAATTTTAAAATGAAACGTATAAGCAATACTACACATGAACAAATAAACGAAAATATCATAACCCTTAACCACGCTAAATTAATTGCATGTTTAGCTGTAATGCAAATTTATCAGGCACATCAAATGAAAAATGAACACACAGACACTTATTTCCTGCATAATTTGATACTGATACGTCAGACGTTGATAGACTCGAAAGAAGGACGACAAATACAACTATGCCATTGAGGGTTACAATTGACTTTTCTCCAGGAAATTGCTTTACAATCACTAGATGTCGTCCTTGAGCTACAAAAGCTTTGATATTCTTTATAAGAAACCAAAGGTTTACTTAAAAACATACTTTTCAAAGTTGGTTCAACCTATCCATTTATTCTTTGACCAACTTTCTCAATTAATAAACTATCCTGTATTTGAAGCTAACAATATTCCAATGCCTAATTCCTCCGTACGTCCTTCATGTACACAACAAACGTTTCACATGTTGGAACCTTTTCAAACTTCTCTTCAAAGTCAAATATAAAACTGTATCAACATTTGCAGTAGTTTCCGAGAGCTCCGAGTTTACAAAATATTTCATCAAGAACCCCGATTATCACTTACCTAAAACCAGTAATTAACCATGCAATCTACGCAATTCTTTTTGTACTTCTTTATTACAGTCTCAAAATCCATTGCTAAATCGAAAATAACATTCCAATACTCACAAATTAACCAGTCAAATGGCCGAATTATAAAAATTCATATCTCAGAAAACAATAGAAAATTTACAATATTGAACAAAGAAAAACATAATAATTATAATAATCAAAGGTAAAATGAGAAGGGAAAAATGAATGAAGAAAACACTATACGAACAAATAACAAAATAACGGCAGCATTATAAAGTATATTTATATCGTATCACTTCTGCTACTTGGTAGAAGAAGGGACATGACTCAAGGCCAGGGCGATTGAATTCTAGCTCAGGAAACGAATAACTTTGCCCCTGGCACTCCTCAAACATTTCAGGTTATAAAACAAACAAACGAGTCAACATAGAATTACAGTTAAATGATGAAACGGCTATCATAACTAAATTCTTCAGAAATGTGAGTTGATTTTAAAACTAGATAATATCTCACCATCGAAGGAAACACAGAAATTTTAATACCGGGGAGAAAAAGTTAATTATTAATGTCAAAATAAATTCAAGTATCTTGCCGGTAACAATTTCTACCTAATTTACACTATAATTATGGACTAACAAGGATTTTAACATAGTGCCATTTGTGATTAACTTCAAAATCATTTAAAGACAAACTTCAAACAGAAAATATAATTCTCCTAAAATACATGCATAAATTGCCTATACTGCATTCTTTCATTGCTTTATATTACTTCAGTACGGTCATTTTAATTGTATTGGGCAAAATTTGATGTAAAGTCTGCAATCTTCAATTCTAATGGAAAGTTGCACAATTTTCTTATATCAATATCCACGACAAATATTTTTTTTCCAAAGAAACAACGATAGCCGAATGAAAGTTTAAGAAAATTATCCATTACATGTGTTAGCAGATTACGTCAGATATGCTAATAACAAAGAAGATTATCACAAATAAATCACATTTGTACTACATGTCGTAATATAGAATAAAAACATAACAAAGCATTTTACGTCCTCACTCTGCTTATTTTACATTATTGTTACTGCTTAGAGGCATTGAGATGAAAGTACGAATCGATAGCCTTTGATCGTTGATTTTGAATCATATGACTCATTTATAAATATAAAGAAAAAAATACCAGTGGCGTACATGACATATTTCGCGGCTGTTACTTTTGAAATCAAGAAAATGAAATAATGAAAGTAAGTAGTCACCGAAAGCAATTTATAACGGAGAGAAAAGTCGAAGATATATCGAAACAAATATTTAAATCCTTCAATATTAATCTTTTCTAAATAAGTCTTATTAAAATACAATCTTAGCAAAGTTTTGCATATAATTTATTGTATATAGAGATGCCTGCCTTTAGCTATACCTCAGAGGATAAAGTTCAAATCAGATTTTCACATCATTTTGAATCTTCATGAAAGTAATTTATACGCGAAATATCCCAGCGTTACATTTCAATCCGCAGTACACATGATACACATGTGAAAAGGGTATTCCGTAATTTGAAAAAGTAAGGCTGCTCTGGGACGTGCTGTAATTTCATTCAAAACCCTAATATGAACAGGTGTATTTACCCATGAAATATTTCGAATTATATAACTTGTTATCGTCGTGAATTGGGTGCACTTGACCGAGGAATACTTTTATGCCCTTTTCTGCGTTGGACCCAGAACGCCCTATTCACCTGTACTGTGTAGGAGCCACCTACATAACTATCGTTGTGTGGCTTTCTGCACTATACCGTGTAGCCTCCTTATCAACATCACTCAAGAGTCACATTTCAGAAGATGGAGGATTGGACTAACGGACACTGCTATGTATCCGGGTATTCTTTTAGCTTATTATCATTGAACTTACTTCATAACGACAGTTTTTTTTAAATTTCTTTTTACACACACACACATATACACATACAAACCAAAAATATATAAAATGATATACTCTTCACACTGACAATTCTTTCCGCTTTAGAGTTTCTCGAATGTTAAATCGACAAATATGAGACAATGGGAATAAATAAATTACTCTTCCATTTAAGTTCTCCATCGCTCTCTGTTTTTAGCAAAAATATTACGTTATCTAGGAACATGTGTATTAAATAATTTATAACTTGTTATTGTTGATAGGGAATTACTGATGTTATCGCCATTAATACGTAGACTAGAAAAGATATTTACTAGCCAATAGTAATATATATTTATATAAATTGACTTTCCATAAGATTTTAAAGCTTGAAACAAATTAAGGAAGTACCTCTGCATCGATGTCTGTATAGTCCGCTGTAAAGAATGGAATAACCAAATTATCATAGGCTCCTATGGTTCTCTTTTGGAAAATATCCATCGCTTTTCTTTTTCCACTCCTGCAATATCAATCACAATATTAAATATTGATTTTATATATACTGTATATGTCTGTGCGTGTGTATGTAAAGAACGAGAAACAGAGAGATCAAACTTATAATGTAAAAACAAAAGTCAACATTTTATAATTTCATTAAATCTTTATATTTTCGCATGTGGAATGTATGCAGCAAATTGTAACAAGGGGCCGTGGAGGCTCAGTATTAGAGCGTTCACTTCTCTGCGTTGGTCCTTGACTGATTTCTCTAGGACTTCCAGACTACATATTTGAGATAACACAGGCGGTATCTTTTCACGTTTTACTAATATCTTCCATGCTATATAAACTTGCGACTTTTGAGTTTTAATCATTTCGTTTCTGGTATAGTCATCCGTAGCTAGCAGACCAACACTTTTACATTTCAAAGGTAGGCAACAGACTCCCCAATGCTGGCTCTACATTCAACTTTTTCTGTGAAAAGCAATATATCCTCATTCTCGTTAATAATGGATAAGCAATGAATCGAAAGGACTTCGTGTTTACTCTTGTTCGTCCAAACGCAAGGACGAAATATCTCCACCTTCATAATAGCAAATCCATCTACTTCACCAACAACAGATTGGAGAGAGAGAAATAATTTCCTTGCACACTCAAATTCAAATATTCTAGATCAACCACTCTAAATTTACAAAATGTTCATTAAATTATTCTTAACCCTGAATTGGTATACGTGTGTGCACGGTTCTCACTTGCGGAGAAGCTCCTTTCAGTTAATATAATATTACTAAAAGAAGCATTGTGAAATTAATTTTAGCTGTTTTTTTTTACTTTCTATAGTCAAGAGATATAGCTACTGGAGCAACCTGGTAGGCAGAAGTTCAAGCATTGATAAAATAGCATTTCGTGAATGTGAGCTTAGAGCTCACACATATACGAACGGTGATAATATTTTATTCCACGGCCCGCTGAGAATAGTAATATTCCCTAAAGTAACATTTTTCGCGCGCTGCCCTAGCCAACATTTTTAATTTGGTCACAGAATTTATATCGTAAATCTTAAGGTGGAAAAAAACGTGCCTTGCTGGACTTCTAACACGTTCCTCTTCCTACTAATACTTCCCCTACTCCTATTTCTCCTCCTCTTCCTACTACTACTAATTTTCACAAAAGTCAGTAAATCACTTTTTTACTATTATGTTCATCTTAGTTTAATGCAAAAATTTTTATGAACATTAAAATATATATATATTTCCTTGGGCTGGGTTTGAACCAACGCAAAAGGAGACTTTGAATAAAAGCCCGTTGTGCTTACACGCTGGGCTACGAGGGCCGACAAGGGCAAATATTTTATTTCTGCTACATGTAAGCTACATGCCAAGAAATAAATAACGCCAACCAACCAGAAACATGTATTTTGTTCCTACTTCCGGGAACATTACTTCTCTGAGTGAGTCCTTTAATTCCGTACCCACAGATTTTATTCTTTTTTTACATTTGTGTAATTTTACACTTTCGTGTTAAATGAGTAGCCGAAAGGAAATCCTAGCACGAGTAGATGTAGTCAGTGAATTTTAATGTATCATTTTCAATGAGGTTAAGTACTGTGCTTAAACTAAGATCTCTTTATCTTATTGTGCCTTAATGAATAATTATTCTGTTTTTTTCTACGTATCAACAAATCTTTTGTTAGCATTATTTATATATTCGCTGTGTTCAACTACAAATATGCTTAAATCTTGATACAGACATTACGATTTGGTCAATATAACGCAAGTAATATTTTCTGTAACATTAAAACGACTTGTGTTTGTAACATCCAATTTTTTTTCTTTAAATATGAACTTTAGTATATTTAATGACTGAATTATTTATTTGATTTTATCAAACAAAAATGCTGGACTACCTTATTAATTTGTTTAATTGAATATGAGCTGCTAATGTAATGTAACAGTATTTTAAAAATTCTTGTGAAGTGAATTTTTGAGATTCTAAGTATATGGTAATACAAATTCTCGTGATGAAAACATTATGAAATAGTAAACAGAAGCTAACAACAATACTAAAAATAAGAGGGAGAAAGATGTAGCTCGGAACTAACACGTACACCAAATATGACATCAGAGACGAATACCAATCTAGGGTTAAACTCATATATAATACATACTGTCATCAATTCGTTTCTTCGAGAAGATCTCAGATTATCGATACGAGAACAGTAAAGTATGCTTCTTTAACGAGCTGAATATTGTAGTATTTAAGTTCTGTTGTTTATAACAATGTATTAAGGAATATCGTCATAGTTGAGTAACGACCGCCTGATTTTGATCATTAAAACGGTTCGAGATCATTGTTATAAAGATATATTTGTTTTCAGATTTAATCTCCAGTACCAATTTAAATATTCAAATCACCTTTGAAATTTTGTAATTTTGATGAATAATAATTACTGTTATACCTGTGAATATGATACGAAATAAGGTTTATAATCTTTGGTTCGATGTAAGAGAGACTCATAAGTTTATAGTTATAACAAATTATTTTGCCAAATAATATAAGGATTTGTCATATGAAAGAGCTATCACTTTGGGGTTTCACTTTATATCTATCTCTAACTCTGCACACGACTATGCAGCATTTGTTCCCTTTGGTGCATGGTTAGACTGTTAAACTTCCTCTCTGTTACAGTAAACAATGTAATTCCCTTTTCTCGTTTGCTGAGTTTGAATCTGCTTTCCATGGATCGTTGAATACTGCTTCACGACATGACTGCATTTCCTATGAAATGTTACGCAATCTCTCCCGCGATACACTGCTTTCGTTATTTCAACTGTGTAATTGAGTTTGCTTAGAGGATTTTTGCCACACTGTTGGCATCAGGCTTTGGTTCCCCCAATCTTGAAACCAGGGAAAATAGCAATTTCTAGTATGAAGTATAGGCTTTTCCTCTTTCAAAATGCATCTACAAACTGTTTGAACGCATGATAAATATCACGTTTTGTGGCATTTGGAACCTAATACGCTGTTTAAGAACTATCAGAGTGGATTTCTAACTTTCTGTAGCACTTCTGACAAACTTGTTCATCTCTTGGGACAGATTCACAACGCCATTCTCAATGGGAACCATTTATTTTTGTCGTCACACAGAAAGCGTATGGCACGACTTGGCGTTACGGTATATTCAAACAATTGTATCACTTGAGTCTTCGTAAGCATTTGGCTTACTTCATTGTGCATTATCATCATGAGTGACATTTTCGAGTGCGTGTCTGAGTGCTTTCTCTTAGAAAACACTGTTCGGCAAAGCAGTGTCCTTAGTGTCTCGTTGTTTGCTATCGTCGTCAACAGTATTCGTTGGAAGCTCCAGTCTGTGTGCGTGGTGTGGTTTATATTGAAAATGACCAGATTATTGACCAGAGTGGGGTATGTATAGCACTGGTTTGTCGTTCAATGGCACTGATCTCTTTCTGTGTCACATCTTAGACGTTTTGGGTACATACCATTTAATGTGTTAAATCCACTTCTTTTCTGAAACAGTATTTCGATTATATTTTTTTGCTCTTTCTATATGTATACCTTTAGTTTGGAATACAATCTGCCAACGACAATTTCACATATCTTACCTCAGTTTTTGTGTTGTATATTTTTGCGAGTTGTAACACATTATTTCCTGTTGTGATAATGAAACAAATTTCGATTTATGAATGTTACATTTTGAAAAATAATGTTTAAATTTCTGCTATTAAGTTTAGAAGTTCATAATTATTTTCTATTCACAAGTTATTATTATTTCGTTGTAACTTCCATACATCTACTTAGTTATGTCGCTAGTAGTTCCTGTTTCTAATACATTATTGTTGACCCAACATTGTTAAAAATGTAATGCACTGATTGGGTACTAGCGTAACTTTTCAAGTGCTAGTGGAGAACAAGCCATACTTGGAACGGAATTATCACAAGAGACTGTATTGATCTTGCAATATAAACGTTCCTCACAAAATGCCAGCAACATGACAGATAAACCATTACAAATCAATCAAAGAATGGGTGTAACAGAGTCCAGACAAGACGATTGTGTTACTCGCCCAGCATCATATCTGACAATAAATAAAATGAAACCCACGAAATTTACATCATCACTGTCCCCATGAGATAAGTGTCACCTGAAAGTGTCAATAACGGTTACACTGATATTTTCTCAGATATGCCAACTCAAAAATTGTATAATAACCAGTATGAATTGTTGTCGCTAGTGTTGTAGATCACGCCCCTCTACCCTTGCACTCACTGCTGGGAGGAATCTAAAAATGCAAAGTTCCAATCATCTTCTCCACTAGGACACATATCATGCTTTGCCAATTGTTATTTTAAACTTGGGAAAATTTAAATATCAAATTGATAGGCAACGTGGTCGGTTAAGTACAAGCTATCAAAGTATCAAAATTGGCTTAATTATTTTTCCCTTTTCTACTGTTTATACACATTGCGAGAGATAGCTCACTACTTCGACGTTGGATGCGAAGCACATCCCGTTACCTACACCTCGCGTTAACGAAGGAATATAATTTTACAAAACAAAATGATTATACAAATTGTAATTACTTTTAACTACTCATATTTTACTATAAGATTGTTACTACATTTAGTATCACACTTTGATTATCACAACTTAATAACATTCAAAATATATAAGGAAACTACGTAAGAAAAATAATAATGTTTACAATATTTACACAATATACGGCCGTTAAAATAAGAATATCATATGTTAACTTTTGAGAATTTCAACTATTCCTCCTTTTCTCTTTTACATTAATAATAGGATCTGCACATTTATTTATATGTAAGTGGCTCGTTAAGAATAAGTTATGCGGAAGCAGTTGCGCGGTGTTAATTTTTTCTACAACGGCACTTTACTAGCCGGCTTGCTAATTGAACATATTCTTTCACTATGATTTTTCAAAGAATATTTCTCTGTCGATCCTAACACTGGATTCTTTCTCTGATATCAGAAATGCAATTTTTGGCTACTTAAAATTTCCTTTCGTGTTGCAACCTACGGCACGGCATATCCTCGACTTTCCTCGATGGGGGTTTCAATGTTCGTCGACCGACTGACTTGTGCTTCTTCTGGTCACCGTGGGGTACGTGACTAGCAACCACTCACCCAATATAACATTGTCTACTATTGGTTGTTTATCAAAAATTCTCCAATCACTAATTAGTTTCGATGTCACTTAGGCAACTGGGGGGACTTGCTAATTTTCGTTCTCATACGAACTGAAGTAGAAAAAGTCTCTCATGAAATTTCGGAACAAAAGAGTTATTTTTCTACGCACACAAATATATAAAGACAAAGTTAATTTTGGTGTCTTTTTGGTGTCTTTAGGCCGAACCGATAAGACTGGTTTCACTGTTACCAACTCGTGTTCTTTTCACTAAAATTGCTTCTGAAAACTAATAAAGTAAACGTTTTAATTTTCTTGCTTCGATCAGCGTCCCGCTGTCGATAGCAGAATCATTGTGAGTCTTTATATCTGATTCAGCATTACTTAGCATACGATTTGATCATCCTAACTAAATTTTGAACCATACGCACTACTCTTCCTTTTTGATTCCAATTATTTCTTAAACTACGTACGCGCTTTAAAATAATTACAATAATACAAAAAGTAAAATATTGTTAAAGGTCTTTCGTATGTAATATACAAACGTTCGATGTTTGAACCTAGAATCCGTCTTTTAGCAAACTCAAATCTATGTCAATATTTAGCTGTGACCAAGGTTGCTGAATTAAATTACTCTAAACAGAAAGTGTCATTAGCCATTAAAATTAACTCAGTTTATTCTTGACATTCCATACGCATATGAATCATCGAGGAGGCAAATTCAATAAGTAATTCACTTTGGAAGAAAAATCAATCAATCGTTATTTCATGAATTTGAGTTAATGCCAATATACCAGTATTGATCTTGCAAAAAGTAATGTGAAAGCCGGATTACATTTCATAAGTTGTATTACAAACCAAGAGTTCAAGTAGCAGAAGGCTGAAACTGACAAACAACTCATTAAGTTGATACCGTCAGTTGGGTGGCTTTAGTATCTCTAGGTGATATTAACACATTTACCGAAAGAAGCACTCAATTATTTTTACTCCCAAACACAGCATAATGTTTGCACTTAGACTCAGCAAGTGCAAAAATTATGCTATGTTTGGGAATAAGAATTATTGAACATCTTTCGGTAAAAGTGCCAAAATCACGCAGGACGCCAAAGATACTATAACTAACAGTAACTTAAATTCTGGAAATTTATTTCGTTATTTTTAATATAACATCCACTAAAGAGATAACTATTCACTACTTTTCCTTCAATAACAATAATATTTCTCTTATTAACGCAAATTATAATGAGATTCCTAATTAACAGTAATATTATTGATTACGTATTGTGATAGCTGAATGCTGGAGCAGACCAGCAACATGTTGTTGAGACAGTCTAATATTTGGACAACTGCTAAATAATAAGATATATTGAACATTTATTTTACAAATGTAACTTTTCATTTCTCAGCATTAATATGAAATTCAAAACCAGTTGCTTCAGATGCCTGAATTATGACTAAATTCACCTGTGTCCAGAAGAAGATACAATAGTATTATCTTTCCATAAGAACCAATGTAAAGCGTACAATGTAACGAAATGTCGAAATTATGTTTTAAATAAAGAAAAAAACTATAAGAATTTATAAAAGTTCTCAACATAATTTTAGTTTACTTTTTATTTATTTTTATGTTAATTTTCAGTTATTGAATAAAAAAATCTAAAGTTTAACATTTAGGTTTCCTCTAACAGTAATAGAAGCTTATGACAAAAGTCCTAAGTTTATACTATCATAATCAGAAAATGAAAATAGAATGAAATCCGTATTACAAGCATACAGGTATATTGGTCTATCTGAAACTATTTTGAAGCTAACTTAGTACTACCAACTTGATTTTTGAATATGTCCAACGTAGATTGAAATGGGTGTAATTCTGTTTTAAGTTTCCTCAGTAGAACTGTTCAAGTTCTAAATAAGTTCAAATGGCAGACATAGGTAAATCATTTGGAAGGAAAATATTTCGGTTATTAAATTACACATCATCTAATATAGAAGAGTAGCGGGTTCCAACCATTCTTTTACGTAAAAGTTTATATGTTCGTAGCTGGAATATCACTCACAACACGAAACCTTAATTAAGTACATCGGAGATCAAAGAATAGAGAAACTTCAATACTCGTAAGAAATGATAATAATGGATAGAATTATACCATCAACGATTAGTAAAAAGTTGATAGAATAGAAGCTTCGTTTGTTTATAATGTTACACGAGAAGCCCTAAACAGCCTCTACTGAAGAAAAACTATTTCAAATACTTTCGTTATAATTAGTTATTTCGATTAACGTCAAATTATATGGTTGATCGAGAATCTATATCTCAGGTGTGCAAATTCATTAATATGTTATTATATTCCGTAATAAGAAAACTATAGAATAATACATACTAACATATTGGGAGATTTACGAGAAGCTAAGGCACGTTTCTCTTTTAAAGCTACTAACACGCAACTGCAAGTTTTCTGATACATTTCTAAATTTGTCTTTAATTTTAATAAAAATCGAATTTAAAAAGAAATAAAACCAACAATGACTAGGCTACTTCTCAAGGTCGACATATAAAGAGATTTTATAAAACTTTAATTCTCCTTTGAGCATATAATGGAAAGGGGCG
This sequence comes from Thermobia domestica, assembly GCF_964235325.1. Lineage (NCBI taxonomy): Eukaryota > Metazoa > Arthropoda > Insecta > Zygentoma > Lepismatidae > Thermobia > Thermobia domestica. Next base: position 241,039,955 of record NC_137456.1, on the reverse strand, counting down.
AAGTCCAAAATGATTTTTAGAACTATATCATTGAAGCTAAGATCATATTATACAAAGTACGCATTAAAATATAACTTACAAAACAATGGTCAACTTTATACTTTGTGAAAAGACTTATGCACGATGATTTGCTGCCGACTTACCCGGACACTCGACCGGCCTTCGTATTTTGTACAGTTCACACGACTTGATTTTTATGATGAGGCTAATACTAAATTTTATCCTCCTTACAACACCATGGGGAAAATTGACATCGTGGAATTAAAATATCATTAAATCCTGCACGGAATCTATCTCGGGGACCCCAAGCCGTTATCTATGAGTTGCTTATACTTCCAATTGAATCAAATGGTAATTTCTTTGCCTTAACCTATGAACAGAAATCGAGAACTTCGACTCTAAGCTTAACAAACAAAAAATCAAATTGAAGAATTAGAACAATACAGCAGGCAGAACTTTCTTCTTCTCCATAGAATACCCAAGGTACCCAAAGAAGATCCTATGCAATCCGTGCTTAATGTTTCCCAGGGTAAAGGAAACGTTACGCTGGATATTAGTTCCATCGATCGTTGCCATAGAGTGGGGGCATCAAATCGAAGAAGAAATGAATCATCAGTGGTGAAGGATGACCCCCATTCCCTGATAGTTAAATTTACATCATATAGTGCCAGATACTAAGTTTGGAAAGACAAAAATAAACTTTAAGGGAAGATGCTATTAATCACTTAATTTTTCACCAAAGTTAGAGCTTTGTTAGGCGAGATAAAGAGATCATCTAATCAGGAATTGCTGGACATTCGAGCTGTATTGTCACCTTACCGGACGTACAAAATGTGTTGTCAACAACGATGTGAAGCTATATGCACTGTGCCCTCAAGAAGGAAAACACACTGATTGAACAAACGGAAATTTGTACATTTCGTAAATTGTGCTTTAGATAATGTATTGTTTGTGTTTGTGTTTGATTTTTTTCTATGTATTCGTGCGTTTTACTAGTCTTTTGTTTAAAAATTTGTGTTACAGTTGTGTCTGTGGGTTTTGTCGTTATATTGATATGTAATTTACACTCGAAACTGCTATATGTATTTAAAGAAGTGCTAGATAGCTTTCAGTGTTATACTTTCCCGCTGCTACGAAGCAATGGTATACTATTCAATCTAAAACAATACTTATAAGTTCGAATAGACAAAGAAGAAACCAACACATTATGTGAAGCAAGTGAATTGGAATCTGAAATAATGTGACAGAGAATGCTTGTGTTAAATATAACATGTATTTTTTTCAAAAATGCTTATGTCAAAAATAACTCTCATTTTTATTTTTGCCTTATTTTTGCATGTTTAGTTCTTATCTAGCATTAAGGGAAAAGAGTTCGTCATTTATGTCTTAGATACTAACACTTGATTGCTCCCATAAAGTGATGGATAAATTCCCGGGAAGATATATTTCGGGAATATTCCCTGGGAAAATTCCCGGAAGATTCCCAAAAATGGGAATAATCCGGAAATGTATGTAAAAACGCAAAGAAAATTTAATTCTATTACTATATTGTGATTTTAAATGTAAATTCGTTTTTTATCACCGTATACTATTGCTATTATGTCCAGAGAATTCTTTAAAATATATATTCTGCACGGTATTATGTTATTTTATTAATATTGTTTTATATTTAGAGAGTACACATAAATGCATATTTACTTACAACATGGTCAATGCAAGTAAATATGTGGAAGAAATTTTATAGTAAGTTCAAATACTTTTACAACGCTAAAGATTTTAAATTCATATGTAACTGGATTTTCTAAACTTGACTCCAGTACTAATATTATAAACATATTAAATATTTAAATGTTATAAACTAACTTGGTTGTTAAAAGCCAAAAAACACATGTCTCACCATTTTATCAACATTTACGCATACATATTTATGTTCACAATATTTGCAAGATACTGACCTGTCTTTATAATTTTGCACGTAACATTGCCACACACGACCTTTCTTCCTACCTACAGTATTTCTCGAAATTCCATGTCTTAATTCACATGTAAGAGAAGTCCGAGTACCTCTCCAGAACTTAGGGTCAGAGACATGAGACCGAGCGACATATATTACTAACGGTGGTTCGAGGTGTATTAATAGTACTTCATATCTATTTCTACATAATTTCTACATTACTTTACAAACTGATTAATTTTCATTATTTGTAAATTCGTATTTTTGCTACCTTTTAGTGAAAATTGAGATGGAAGTTAAAAAAATCACAATACTAGTTACATAAAGTACATTCAACGAATTTTAATTTTTTAACCTCCAAATTGTTTAAAGTAGATAAGTAAAAGATAGTAAATGAAAATAAAGTAATTAATCATATTTTTTCTTATGATTCGGAAGATAAAGCAAAGAAATGGAAATAAATTCCTCCCCGGGAATTTATATGACAGGGGAAAAACCAGGGAATATTCCCAAATTTTATTTTCCTTCCCACCGGGAATATTCCCACTGCCCATCACGAGTCCCATAGCGAAGTCTGTTTTCCTCTTGCTAAAAATTCTGAAGGAATAACTTTTTCAATGCTTAGACTGTATTGATCTTTAAGGTCATTCTATAACCCTCACCTTAGTTATATTGAAGGCATTCTTAAAAAGCAAGCTTGAATTCTTCTCCACAGTGTTTCATATATATTTCATCTTAAGTGTCAAAGTGTAGTCAGCCATTGCCACTAATTGTTAGAAATAATCCAGTCCCTTTATATAATGGTAATTGCCATAGAACACACATTAAAATCTTCGCTCTTTCAAGTCGGTGGCTTTAACGTGTTTCAGACAGATCGTTGTCATCGGGAGATGTTTGTGCATTTGTAAGAAATGATATAAAATTCAAATACATATACAATCCTACACCTGAACACAACAACAATCCTGAATATTTGATGCTAGAGGAGAACATTAATAATTTCAAAATAGCCATTTGTTCTATTTATAAACCCCTGAGCTCGCGAGCTATCAGGGATTGAGGAAGCTCTCTTCATCCACTTTTAGCCTATGAGTACATCATTATTAATGTGGTATCAATACAGACTTCAATAGAAAAAATGCAGAAACAAAAGATGACTAGCAATGTTCAAATCATTTAATCTGTCAGGTTAACCACTTCATTATAAACATCACACTAAAACTTTATATTCCTATATTAATCACATTGTACTATTGAAACCCAGTAAATTAATTCAACACGGCCATTTTGTGCCTGGAACACCTAAGCACGATCGTTTTGAGTTTCATACTCAGTACTTGTTCCCAAATACAACGACAAAATTATATCGTATAGAGACTAAACGTATGGACAACAAAATTTTATTGCACGATGTATCACTCGGTTATGGACTGACATATAAATTAAAACTTTGGATGACAAAAGTTCTGAAGTTAAGAAAATGTTACTTGGCTTATATGACAAACATGCATTCCTTCGCACTCTGCTACTTAAACGAAAACGAGCACCATGGATCACTTCTGAAACAAGATGTTATATATCAATCCGCTATTTATCATTTCGGAAATTCAAGAGTGCGGCAAAATTGAATAATGGGACGTTTATAAAATGTAGCGTAACAAAACAAAACAAATGTTAAGGAATGCACAGTATTGCTACATTCGTAATCTAAACAGTAGAACCATAAATACCAAGGAAATATCGTAAAATATTCGGAGACTATGGTCAGGGAGAAGTCAAGAAAATTCAATATCCCAGACAATAATTTGGATGACCTGAACTTTTATCGACACATGTAACCAAACCATGCAAACAAATATTAACCCATACTTTCCAGTTCTACACCAAAGTCACCCGGATCAGTTTTATTTTATTTGGAAATTATGAAATAGTGAAACTTTCAAACGAAATAAAAGTAAATGGTTGCGGAGTAGATATGATTTCCATTAAATTCATAAAACTCATACCGGATATTATTTTCCTATCATTTCACATATTATTAATAAGTCACTCATGAAACGATACTTTAGGTTGTTCGGGGTAATGATGGTAACCAACTATTTCAGTTGTGCAAGAGATATGTCTGATTTGGATAATTTATAGATAATTTTAAATTAACTGAATCATTATTTTTCTTATAAAAGAGACATGTTTTGTCTTGGTCGGTTTTGGACTTGCAATTTTCTTATTATTCTAATTGAAAAATGAAATTCCATGTTTTCAACGCTCCAAGAATAACAGGAGGGCAGATTTATCCTGGAAATGCATAAACCACTAAATTAAATTTTGATGGTTGTGGTTTCCTACGGGAAACGTATTGTACGGAAAATGTTGTTGTAGCAACCACAAAGATTTTGTCATCATCGATGGTGGATAATCAAATTAAGAAAAATAGGGAAAATAATGAAATCCAGAAAACGGATATTCTTCCTATCTCTACGCCGTATGTCATCCTACTCAAGTTCATAACCAATCACGAATAAACATGTCAAAGGAATCACCATAAACTCCACCTAATCATACTATTCGATCCCCCGTTTCTTAAAATTTACGTCAATTAACATTGTGTGACTGTATGTTCCGGCCAACCCATATCTGAAAAGTATATATATAACAAAAAGTTACAAAATTCAAGAGGCCACTTTCCGACTATCAGCAGCCGAAGTTGATACTCGTGAGACGTCACCTTAGAGGTGGTAAATATGTCTTTGACTTTGTTATTGACTAAGATGTTATAATCGTAACATCATTTCCCCTAGAAAATATTAATCTTGTCATGGCTCAAGTAATAGTTTAAATTTTTTCAGAGCATGGCCTATAAAATTTCAAGATACAAAGACTAGAACAGGTGCCACTTGGCATATACATATTGCTAATAATATTGCTTTAGGGGATCTTTTGAATTATAAAGATTGAGCTATATCATTTTTGAAATGTTGTTTCTTTTTAAGTCATCTTATTCATTGTCAGTTATTGTTGTTCGTTTTTTTTAATATTTTACTTATTTTTATTTTATTTAATAAATAACCATTAATAGTAATTTGCATTTGTTCTGTTATATTCTGTTCTCTCTAAACCTTAAAGACCTGAGGTAAATAAATTTTCTTTGAAACATCTGCGACCTGAGATTTTTCGGGTTCGTGACTCTTGGTATTGTTCGGGGTAATGATGGTAGTCAGCGATTTTACCCCGGAAAGCATAAAATATCGTTTCAAATGGAGTCTCTTAGTCCAGGATATTTAATGCGTTTTAGGTCTCCTTCAGGACCTAATCATATTCTATCAGACTCAATCGTATGAGACTCAATTGTAGCAGAACAGAGCTAATGTTTATATTGCGGTATATAGTTACCATGGACTAGAAATTAGTCTGTTATGAGAGTAGGACACCTGTTCTTTTTCTCCTATTTTTCTTCAAGAAGAGCATATCAAACAAACGATTATACCAACTATTAATTATAATGATTTATGGTATTTAACATATTAGCAATAAGACTGTTGATTATGTTCTAATTATACATTTGCGTTGGTATTCCTATTAAGCTGGATAGACTAAATATTGTTAAGCTAAAAAAAAAGTTAAAAATAACAGTCCCGTATTTTACACGTACTGTATGGTAGTGTTATTAGTGAGTCCCATGAAGCTTTATTTATGGAAACAGCAGCAGTTAGTGAGAAATAATGAATAGTGGGAAACAATCAATAAAATACTACTTGTAGTCTCGGAATCTCACGTCAGCAACTCTTAGCTCCAGTAGAAATAGGTATACTAACTAATGTATTAGCTCTTATTCGCTTTCTTTTTTCCTTTTTCCGTTAGTTTTGAGATAACGGTAAAGTTGAGGGTTATTCAGGACGAAATAGTAATTAAAGATAATATGTAGTTATTAAGAGAGAGGTAATGCTATTTTTATCTTCGGAGAAATCGCATTTTTACCATACCCTAAACCAGATCAAGTCAATGAAAGTGTTTTTGCTTCTTGTAATCGTTCTAGGAAATAAATAAATAAAAGAGAGTAGAAAGTGGCTGAAAGAAGCATTGTTCCTTAAAATTTGAATTTGATCTTGTAACGAAAGAGAAAATTTTTCGCCTGAATAACCGACTAGAACTAAGCTATTCTAATGTTATTTAAAAGAGAAGCTGAATATTAGACAACTTATTGAGTAAGAAGTTGGAAAGATAGGAGAATTGAGAAACGCTATGCTCAATTTTTTTCATTTTCTGATAATTATTAGGAAAACAAGAATATAAAGTTAATCCAGTGAAGAAACAAAGAGATAAGTGTTGGTAATTTTAAATCAAATATTATATTCTACTTATTAGAGAGATGCATATTGTAATTAAGTTAAGAGAATTTTAGCTGCTTATAATAGAAGAGAGCGCTCATTGAAGAACTAGAAAACACCTATGATCCCTTTATATGGGATATATTGAGGAAAATGGACAGATATATCTATAGGTGGCAAATGAGATTGATGTCCACAATCTCTTTGCAATAAACACATGTATGTAATTATGATTAATCCATTCTGTAACTGAGAATTGGGTATAGTAAGTAGTCAATATGACTCAGTAATATTACTAATATGTTTCGTGAGTTAATGGAAGATAAGGTATCCCAAGCGGAGAACGGGAAACTGTTAATGAAAATCGTAGAAACTTCACTATGAATTATCGGTAACCTGTGTTTTATCCCTAGCAATCCCCTAAGTAGATAATATTTGCTTATGAGGTGTGAAGCAAGTTTAAAAAAATACTGCAAGTAAATACATTAAATGTGCATGTTGCTCACTAGTTGTTAGGACACTTGAATCTCATGCGACATCTTCACTGGATAGGAGAAAATAAACGTAAAATATTGTAGCAAACATAGAAACGACGCGATTTCTCCTTGCTATGACTTTGAATAGGAGTGTGTTCTTAATAGATTTTATAGATACTGAGAGATATGTGAGGTCGTCTTGTGCAAAGGGCATAAAGACGTATAACTAAGGTTTTATGCTTAAGCCTTAGGTGGGAATAGCATTCGCAAAAACATAATTTTTTGGAGACTGTCTCAAGATACGAATCCTAGAAAACAGAATATTTAGTCACGAAGTATAGAGTATTAACGTCTTTACCCACTGTAGGAAGTAAAGTCAACTTTATTGAATCAGAGAATCTATATATTCATTTGAATAGCAAGATTATTGGCTACATGTCGGAATGGGTAACTATATTCATTTACGTGCACTAATTCATTAAAACCTTCCGACGAAACCTTCTATGCTATAAAAAGTAAATATATTAGTTTAGTGGTTGGGATAGAAGATATCTTAAAAACTGTAAATATGTTATTCATATAGTTACATTTAGTTTATGCTTAGAATAGTTACGTTTTGCCTTATTTCCCTTATAAAAACAGTTGAGGAACTTTTGAGAAAAAAAAGTGAATATAAAAGTGGTGATAATTGGGGCCTCCACTAAAAAGAAAACCTTCTGATTTTCCCTCTTAACTGGAATATGGGAAGAAAATGTTATATGCTTCTGCTTTGTACTTTATTACCGTTGCACTTGTATATAGACTAGGGTAATTAACTTTTATAAGAAAATATGTTAAGATTTCGTTCATACGAATAAAGTGGGTACTTTATTAGAATCTGGTTCCTTTGCTTCGTCGGATATGAGAATGAAACGTGAAAATACTGGTTCAATAACGACCTAAGATTATATCTGTGTAGAGGTGCAAGTAATTCGTCTTGCTTCTATTTTGACGTAGATGAACTGGATTCTCATTGGTCATAAGTGGTGAGCGCAGTTCCAATACGGAAGCCATTTTCCAGGCCACTATAGGAATTTTTTGGACTGTTAAATTATTATTCCGACTTCAAATGTCGTGTTCAGATATCGCAAAAGATACTATTTTGTTTTGGAGAGCTAAATTTTCCCTAGAACTGTATGGAAGATGGATAAACGAAAGAAATACGATACAGATACGTGAGTAACACTAATCGAGAGTTCCCCAGAAAGATCATATAATGGCTAATCTAGGAATCTTACTATCTTGAGAAAATTTCGCAATAAATATATATAAATAAATTAAGGGTAATTACCGAGCCTAGTCTCGTGGGATGCCCTTAAGTAACAGAACCATTTTGTAGTCTGTACTACATATTGGGTTCGGGGAGTCATGACAGTAGGTCGAAGTTGGCTACACTATAAAATCCTCACATGTGGGACAATAGAGTTATTAATCTGTCGCAGTAAGAATTAAAAGGAAGTTCATAAGGTGGGCAAGGAAGAATTGTAGCTTTTCTATAAAACAATCTAAATTAAGATTTTTTTCTTTTATGATAGGTTGTAATGAACAACAATCCTCCGATCCTATTCTAACAATAAAGGTGCTTATGTGTTAATTTATGAAATTAATTAGTTAATGTATGGAAGGCTGATATGAAATAAATATATCGTAAAAGGTTATAATGAGTAAATCACAACTTGTGCAGTAAATAGTTAAATTATGTTTCTATAGTCGCATATTGCCGTGCAATTGGTAGGCACCATCGTTCTAAAGAAAAAAAATGTGAAAACGTATGTAGTAAGCTGGATTCGAATACCAATCCTTCTAGTTGGAAAATCTCATTTTTTTATATTCGTAACGTTACTGATAGTTTTATTTTTATTCGAGTCCCTTTAACATAGTGTTTTATGTAACTCCACTTAATGTAGAAAAATCATTACATTCTCGGTGTAATAACTTTTCTTACTCTTTTTCAATTGTTTGCTAGAAGTACTTCTTTTAAATACTAGATACACGGGAAAGAAAAATAAACCTCAACAAAAAGATTAAGTAATTATTAAAGACGTTGTTTGCTGATTAGGATTACGTCACGTCAAAAGAATCTTCTTTCTTTTATCTTACTTTCGGAATTCGCGTTGTCACTATCTCTGGATGATGTAATATCGTAGCTATTCCGTTAGATGATCAGGAAAATATTTTCCTTGTTTTTCTTGCTCTAAAATATTTCGTTAAAAAACAACTATTTAACTGAGTGTGAGAATCAGAATGTACACTCGTGCTCAATAAAATATTCCTTAGTATGTACACTTATACACTAAAAGATGTCCATTAGCAGTTCTTTAACTTTAATTTACAAAAAATGTCATTGACAACTATTAATCAATAACAACCGGCCTTTACAATTTTACTCTTTTACAATTGTCCCGTCACTCAAACGTTGAATTTTGACCAAGCATATTATTATTATATAATCTATTACTCATTATTGATGGTTAAGGGTAGAACACACTATTGGGTATGACCGTGTAGTGATTGAATTCCACTACACTGGGGAGGAATCTAGTATATTTGTAGGTCTAGAGGGAACGGATAGAATCATCTTATAATATCACAAAGGAGATGAGTAGTTATATAGAATGTGATAGTGTCTCTCCTTTCCCTTTTTCGCTTTTCCTTCTTAAAGCAAACATTAACCAATTTAGCTAAAATAATTCTTTCCTCGAATATCTAATAAATTAAAGATTATAGGGTGACTATAGAATAAATAATAGCTACTTATATAAGAAGTGGAAGCTAGCAATCCCAAATAGCTACTGTACGCCACTATTATCCTTTTATTGAAGAAATCTATGGAGCACGGAAAACACAAAAAATTGGGATAGATTAACAGCATATTTATTACCATTAACGTTAGGAGAGTTTTTTTATGAATTAAAACTAAAATTAGGATTAAGAGTAAAAGTTAAAATTAATAGTAATTAAAGGTTATATAATGGGTAGTGCCGAGGGAATATCCCTATGGAAAGCTAGGCAAATAATTTGAAAGTGATCGTCATTGAACTTGAAAGGTAGTTTAATTCAGAATAATTGATTGTTTTAGTGTACAGCTTTATACATACTAAATATACGCCATAAGCCACACAGGAAGTGCTTGTTGGATTTTTATAGTAGTATAGTGTATAATAGTGAACGTGGGATACGAATATAATCAATTCGTGGGATACGTCAATTAACATAGTGTGACTGTATGTTTCGGCCAACCCCTATCTTAAAAGTATATAACAAAAAGTTACAAAAATCGAGGGGCCACTTTTCGATAGCAGCCGAGGTTGATCGTCGTGAGACGTCACCTTATAGGTGGTAAATATGTCTTTGACTTTGTTATTGACTAAGATGTTATAATCGTAACTTCATTTCCCCTAGAAAACATTAATCTTGTCATGGCTCAAGTAATAGTTTAGAGCATGGCCTACAAGATTTCAAGATACAGAGACTAGAACAGGTGCCACTTGGCATACACATATTGTTAATCATATGGATTTGGAGGATCTTTTGAATTATAAAGAATGAGCTATATCATATTTGAAATGTTGTTTCGTTTTAAGTCATCTTATCCATTGTCAGTTATTGTTGTTCGTTTTTTTAATATTTTACTTATTTTTATTTTATTTTAATAAATAATCACTAATAGTAATTTGCATTTGTTCTGTTATGTTCTGTTCTCTCTAAGGCTTAAAGACCTGAGTTAAATAAATTTTCTTTGAAACATCTCCGACCTGAAATTTCTCGGGTTCGTGACTCTTGGTATTGTTCGGGGTAATGATGGTAGTCAGCTATTTTACCCCGGACAACATAAAATATCGTTTCACTCACAATCGAATATTTCCCTTCACCTTGGAAGTATGCGATAATTTTACCGACCACAAAGAAACCAAATGGCTGTGCACTTAATGACTACAGGGCTATAAGTATATTTCCAGTGATACCAAAGGCTGTGGCGAAAGTTGAACAAAAACAATCTTCAGCCTTCTTGTCCTCACATCGTGTTATTGATCCCCTTCTGTCAGGCTTCCATCCTCACAGTTGTTCCTAAAGATCACAGATGATATTAAGTACGAAAAAGTTAAAGTCACTATATTAACATTAATTGACGAAAGTCGTGCCTTTAAATATCTGCATATTGATACCATATCGGCTAAACTTCAATATTACAACTTTGCGCCGATTACCATCCAGTGGGTTTCCTTCTTCCTTAAAGAACACCAGGAGAACATTACGTACGGAAACGGTTCTTTTTCCTGGGTTAATTTAACGTTAGAGGAAGGTATAGGTACCATTTTAGGTCCACATCACATAGTATTTATATTAAAAACATTTCCGCAATCCCTTTACATGTAAGTATCGCCTTTTCGCAGCCGACCTGCAAGTTTCTTTGCATTTTAATCATTCTTCTGGTTTATACTACTGTGGGAGCGAATTCTTGCATAATATGCCGAAACCCTTAACCAATGTTTTCTCAACCATCGAAAGTTTCCAAAATTTAACAGATGATGTTTGGTTTCCGTCTGCTTTTCGTGTTCTTAAATTGGTGTATAATACAATTGCAGATTAAATGGGACTTCCGAAGGCATATATTCGATTAGAATTTAGTTACAAGGTAGGCATTATATTATTTAAAACTTCTGCTGCTGAAGAATTCGAGTGGCATGTTTTAGAAGATTAGTGTCAAACGTTTAAATACAAAATGAAGTAATCGTTTAATCTGACAATCTGGCCTGCTGTATGTTTGCATGTTCGACTAAAACATGTATTATTAATTTTGCAGAATAAATAGCTTCGAAAAAAAATTGAAAACACACCTATAATATTTCATTTCATCAATACACCATTAGTAAGTTATCCCAAAATATTAAGTGATAATGTTCAAAACCTTAGTTGATATAAATAATGCTGTGGCATTTTGTCAAAAAGTGGTGCTCCAGAGTAATTTAAATATTTACAATAGAAATTGATTTATCGTGTCTAGGACTAATAAAATGTGATCAACATGTAGGATTAAGAGTATAATGTATGTCACTGACATTAACGTATTATATGTAATGATATTCAAATTGAAATTTTACTATTGACAACTGTTTGATTTGTTTATCCTATTCTCAAAGTCATTTATAAAACATTCTGAAATACATCACTAACTAGTAAATTGGTTAAACCTGTTGGAAACGTTTCTAAACACCAGTTGAAATATTTATAGTAGGGGAGCTAGGTTTGGTCCCAATGGGCCCACCCAGGACTAAATAAAACTAGTATTTTCAGAAGCTTCAAACATAAATGAATCAAATTTAAGATATTGACATGAAAAAAGTGCTCCGAAGAGTGAAAATTCAAGATGGCAGCCAGCCGCATCATCCTTTAATATAAAAAACTGTTTTCTTCAAAAATTTACAAAACGAAAATTAACAAGAGTAGAATTATAAAAAAATATTTGTTTGGTCTGGTATATAACAGATAATTACGAGCATATATTTCGGTCCCCATATCTGTATAGGTTTAGAAGAAAAGGAAGAAGAAATATCACAAATAGACATTTTTCCTATTCCTTTGAATTTCTCTTTTCGCTTACAGAGACACAACAATTACTTTGAAGTGAAATGTATTTCCATAATAATCTATCATGTATCCTCTTCTGTCGTACCCAATCTATGAGCAACACTTGATTAGTTACGAAGAAACAAAATGTACGAAGTAACGCAAATCCTGACGAAACCCGTGAATTTTCAGAAAAAAATATTTTTTAAAAAACAGATCGTTTACCTTTATTTTAAGACAATACATACATGATAGAAACAAATTGAAACAGTTTAAAGCATTTTTTGTTTTAAAGATAACTTTTTTCTTAGTACTTATACAATAGCTATAGAATCAAGGTTAAAATAACGTTAAGGTTATTTTTCATAATATAGATACTTCGATAAACTCACAGGTTCGATTAGATTTGTTTTCGAGTTTGTCCCATTCAGCACAGAAGCTATATGAAGCGGAACCTGCTGATTAAAGTGGAATCCGAACCATTTGAGTTCAACCAGGAATCGAATCCACGTCTCCCACGCTAGAGATGGATACGCTAACTGCTTAGCACGAAGGATCTCCGATAATATGGACAAATCGAATGTCTTCATTATATTACTGATATGTAAATTAGCTAACAATGAAACAACGTTGAGTGGGTCACGGAACACTATCACGACATTTGATCTAGATATATGTATGAAAATATTTCCAATTATGTTGAGCAATTGAGAACAATATAAAAACCATATATTGTTTATTTGAGTCTTTCATACGATAATGAATTTCTTAAATTTCATTTGCTGCTAGACAGAAGAAGCAGGTTACTCCGAAATAATATTAGAAGCCATCCTAGTCTGCCGGCTGCCAAAATGGCGTGCTAAATTGGGAAAGCTACAGCAAATCTATGTGGTGCTTGAATGTACTCAGAGAAGCATTGGATCGTCTACTTTTTTACGCACATCTGTCACAAAATAGCGACCGAACTGGTGACCTTTTGAACTACATTTATTTGAAACTGTAGAAAAACTTGCAATTTCGACATTTTTGGCACAACTCTGCAAGATCCCTTTATCCACCATCATATGAAAGACTGCATTCTCTTTCAAAGAAAGCTAGAAAAGGCGAAATAGGCAAATGTGGTAAGTTCTGGCTATGCTTTATGGACTATTCTCGATTAGTGTTCATGCTGTTGTATTCTGTTCAGACAAACAGTGTTAATCTTTATCACTGGTGTATGGGAGATATGGTCGATCTATTCTTCAGTTTGATGCTAAGAATTATGTCCATTACTTTACATGATTTCATGTATTCCTTGCAAACTTCGAAACCACTCACCCAGCAGCAACTGAAATGTTGAACAAAGGGGCAATTTTAATAGCTTGCTCATTCATTCAAGATAACAGGTGCTCTGTTTATAATACTATAGACGGAACATCCATGAAATTTGCTATATCTCGTATTAGTTTTGGTGGAGCTGGAATCAGTGACTTCATTGTCAACTATGGTACGTACTGGCGTTGAATCCGTACAACTTCAGAAAGAAACAAATATTATGAGATGTCACCTGAAATGATCGGTATGGTTAGCGTGAACACACTAAGAAAAACGGCAAAAAATCGTAAACTTTCGTCATCAGAAATTTCTCGAATGGAAGTTGCAGTTGAACATAAAATGGAAACACTACAGGATTTTGTTAATCCGTTTAGAGCTACTTATAAAGATAGTTTGTACATAATTTCATCTGGTGCTCCTCTTCCTTCAGATATTGCATCCGTTTTTGGCTGGTGAAGAAGGAGGAAAATGAAGGAAAATTCATTTCTACAGGAAAGGCTTCAGGTTGGAGAAGGTGAGGTTAAACCAAAGAAAAACTTCTTTACAGATTGGAACGACTTAATCTAAAATCCATGGCCCTCAAAAATAAGTTGATCAAATAGGGAGCATCCGATAGACTACTTTTAAAATACCAAGAACAGGATCATATTTACTTTAAAATACTTGTGAAATATCAGATAGAAAAACAACATGTGACCATTGATGAACAAATGACACATTGCATAACACCTATTCTTTACACTCTGGACACGTGATAGATTCATGACGAAAACAAAGAAGAGCGAAATAATGAAATACCTTACTAGAGTTGTCCTAGATGCTGCATATCCTCTTGTTATAGGGGAAATCTTTTACACATAAGTTGACAATTCCTAATTTCATACAGTGAACAATCTGCCATTAACTTTCGGGGAAACTTCCCTCAAAGTGCTGGACTCGCACAGCCGTGAATGACATGTAATATTTTGAACTCATACTTACGTGGAGACTTGTGTAAAATCTCACGAACATCTTGGTAATGGAAACCTATTACTTCAGTGACCAAAAAAACAGAAAATCTCAACGTTCCTACGTTTCTCTAGAAAGCTGTAAAAATAAGGTGTAAGTGGTAGATATAATTCACCGTGTGTGAAAGAGTGACTCAGCAACAACACGACTCATTGGTAGAAACGTTATGTTTGTTGTTGAAGGAATGGTTTTCCTTAGATAGAGATAGGAAATCACTTGAGGCGAAAGAGATTGGCTCCTTTCATTGTACACAAGAAGAAAAAGATAATTGAGTAATATTGTTCCTCGTGTACGGGAAAGAAAATATTATAAGAATGCAATTGTTCGAAGTCCCAAAAGTGACATATTTTTTTAAAATTTACTTTACTATGCAAAAGTGTTCGATCCCTTGCTGGTTAATTTGTGTACTGGAAATGCACAAAACAAACGTCTGCTACATATTTCTGAAATTGTAAGAAAATTTTGCTAAGATGTTTACAATGTTCTTTTGAGACTGCATTGCTTCACTGGTGAAATCGCAAAAGCGATTTAAAGGGAAAGTAAAGTGACACTTTTGAAGAAAATGGAGAAGAACAAAAATTCCAAGACATTTGGGTTCTTCAGGAATCCAATATACAACGATAATGTATATTTCTTATGCACTATTAAGTATCATTTTTATTTACAAGCAAAATGAGCAATTTAAAAGGCACAAGCTATCAAGATGAAGAAGAAATTACAAATATAAATAATTTAAATATTTTGTATTATATTGAGAGTTTTCTTATTGTCTTTGCTATGGCAACTAAAAATAATATAGATGTAACGAAGAACCATCTTGTGTACTCTGAATGTATAATATTTTAATGTGAAGAACGATATATAAGTTGGAGGATAATGGTAAATATTGAAGTGCATAACTGTGTTGAGTTATTCCAGAAAATATTGTGTATTGCATAAACATTTAGAATCAGGGAATATGTAACGTAGCTGCCGAAAGACTTAACGTTACATATCCTTTGGTGCCGGAACCGTGGACCTTGGAGATCAGTTTGAAGTATTAGTAACATACTATCCGTCAGCATCACAGATTATCTTTTGCTTCGTAATAAAAGAAAAAAGTACAGAAGACCTATAATGAATGTAAATACCGAAGTTGAAGAAGTTAATATTCCTGGAAGTGAGACTTCAGCAGTGTAATTTAACTTTTACAACAGTTAGGATAACAAATGAATTCCATGTCACAAGAGATGGTTACTAAGTTGGAACGAGAGACACAAAACTTTGATACCAGATTCGATCAAGTTGTTTCAGCAAAAAGTACAACAAATGGATTCGAAATTGGACACCAGATTGGAACAAGTGACACAACAAATAAGACACTAGTTGGATTCCATATTGGAAGAGATAAATACCAAATTGGAAGTAACTGACACTAGGATGGAACAGATTACATAGTTATACATTGGTCAAAAGTACTGCTGACGTAGTTGAAACCCAGGTCAACGAACATGCCAATCGAATTCAGAGACTGCAGGAAGAGATCCATACTATTTAAGTTCAAATCAGTGTGGTCAACTGTAATCCTGATCCTGCCCTTAATGTTGTGTGTGATGAATATAGGAGACCTGTGTTATGACACTGCGAAGAAAACAACTATTCATCAAAAATATATTCAGACAGGGAGGACACCATCTCAAATACTGAGAATGAAGAACGAAGGTCCCTCACAGGAAGCATACGCACGTAAAACGACATCTAAGGCATCTTAGTAATAATAGGAATCGGATGAAATTTAGTGAAATAAGGTCATTAACTAAATTCAGTGGCAGATGAGAAGACATCCCAGCAAGTACGTATCTAGAGAAATTCGACGAAGCATGCAAGTTAATTAGCATAGTTAAGGGCAATTCCCTTAAAATCTTACCGCATATTTTGTTACCACCATGTTCTGTGTGGTACAATCAATTAGAGATAGTTTACGTAACTATTCCGATTTTAAAAATGCATTGTAACCTAATTTCGAGAATGCTTTTATGTTAGCAAACAGGTATTCCCAGATAAGGAATCGATATTTGATCCAAAGTTCGATATAGTCCATACCGATTTTGTAATCGCAGCGTATAATGACTTCAAACAAATCAATCCTTACCAGCAGGTGTCACGTATTATCGCATCAGTAACAATATTATTGCCGTTTCAGCTTCAGCAAGTATTGATCTCGTCGCAATGTATAAATTTCAATCATTTAATAATGCTTGTACAAAATTATGGAAGTCCAGAGATGATTGCCAAGTAATAATAATAGAAATAATCTAACTATATTCCTGTTCGAAATATACATGTTAGAGAGGTTTGTAATTATAGTACAAGAGGTAATGTTCGATTTACTCGTAACTACAATACGACAGAAAGTAACTTCAAAAGAAATACAAATAATAATAGTACCGTTTCTAGAAATTGTGTAAATAATCGAACACATTTTACACGTTTGTGGTGGATAAACACCGTGTGCTTGGGTCTTCTCGATGTTCTCCCATTTCCCCACACTTTTATCATTCCACCATTTCATTCATTACTCATCATCACTGTCTCCTCTAGCCTAATCGACATAACCGTGGGACGTAAAACTCAAAAAGTTTAATTTTTCAAATTTTACACGTACTCCAAGATTTCGTAGTAATTACATACGTGGCACAAATTTCGAAAATAGCAATCAAAGAACTGCTTGGGAAAATAACGTACAGGGTTATGCTCAAGATTGTGCCACTTAGTGCATTGAGCGAAATTTATGGCGTCCGACAAAACATATTCAATTAGTTTTTGTTTTCTTTCACTTTGAATATTGTTATGATTCCCACTTGTAATTCGTACTTCGTTTGACTTTTATACAGTTATGTTAACGATTGCGACAAATGCATAAGAATTAAGTATAATTTTCAGTCTATATCTGAATTTATTACAATATATTTAAGTTATAATTTAATTGTAATTTTTACTCCGTCTGAATTTTATGCAATCACATCTATGCATTAAATGGAAATATTGTATATCAAGTTGATATTAAATATGCCCGAATAAATTAAACATGTATTATGGTATCCTAAGTTACTTCCACTTTGATGTTAACGAGTATAAATGGCATCGAATTAAAGAATCCATTTAGGACCTAAAAATAATCAACAAACGCACCACATTTTGAATACCTCCTTATCGTCGGTAATTTTATAGACTTAAAATAAAATTGATTATGGAATAAATATAAAAATGGTTTGTTGTTTTTGATTTGTGTTTAACGTCCCATTCAGCAGCGAGGCTATATGAGACGTGGACTTACTGATTAACATGGAATCCGAAACACATGAGCTCCCGCCGGAAACAGAACCCGGGCCTCCCACAATATAAAAATGGTGTTTAGATAAAATGAAAATGATATGTTATTTTGTTAATTGTACATTTTATATAAACGAAGGTTATTCAAAATCTAATGTAACAATTGTATACGAAATGCTTAATGGTCCAGAAATCTTTCTTTAAATGTAATCAATATAAATAAGTCCCATAATTCGGGAGTCATTATACAACGATAACGTATACTTCTTATGTACTTTTAAGTGTCATTTTCATTTACGGGCAAAATGAGCTACTTAAAAGGTACAAGCTATCAAGAAGTAAAACGAGAAGTTACAAAGGGAAATAATTTAAATATTTTGTATTACATTGCGATTTTTCTTGTTGTCGTAGGTATGAATATATGTTTGTCTGTTTAATGTCGTTGCTATGGTAACTAAAAAGAATATAGATGTACCGAAGAACCCTTGTGTGCTCTGAATGTATAATATTTTAGTGTGGCGAACGAGATAAAAGTTGAAGGATAATAATATACATTTGAAGTGCATAACTGTGTCGAGTTATTCCAGATAATCTTGTGTATTGCATAAACATTTAGAATCAGGGAATATGTAACGTAGTTGACGAAAGAATTAACGTTACTAATGGGATGTTTTTGAATCATTAATAGTCCAATTAAATAAGTTTACTTCTTTCATGTACGAAAACTATCGCTTGGAAGACGATGAAGTTCGAGTGTTTATGTTAAAACGTATCGTTGGTGAAGATTAAGTTATAATATGTTCTTTCAACGTGGAACTCTCCAAGTTGCCACCATGCCAATGCTTCTTACCTTCACATATAAACCGTGTGAATTACTGATGTATTCTATTGAAGAATTCTCAAATATGAAATCCAAATATTCCAAGACGAATTCTATATGTTTGCCAAATTTGTGATAAATTTTTAGAACTGGTGTTGTGAGAGTGCTCGTTTGTTCCTGAAAATACAGTGAACAGTTTGGCTAATTATGCCAGTACTGATACTTTACTTAATGATGATGAAAACGAAGATGATATTATTCTAGTATCAGTATGTAGCTTATCAGATACTTCAGATGGTTCAGAAAATGAGTGCGAAGTTTGAAGACATTATCGCGATCGTAAGTCTTAAATACATATTGTTACATACAGACCAAAAATAGTGAGACTACAAACATGTGTAAACTAATGTCTTTAAATTCTTACACAAAAATTACAATGCAACGTGCAAGAGTTAGAAATAATTCTTATATAGGTGCCTTTTTCACAACATTCAAAGTTTTGTTAATGTTATGAAACATGTTCATTTATTTACTTGATATGGCAGAATAATTTATTTTTGTCATTATGTAATCGAATCGTTATATTAATTGTGTATCATCTACCATGTATCACTCCACATTACATTCCTGTAAATGTTTTAACAATTCTATTTCAAACAATTTATTTTTTTTCATTACTACCTGTTATATCGAATTTGTTAATTATATATTAGTTTGAGTAGCAGTTCGAAATCTTCAATACCTTAATTCCAATTACCAAATTCTTGTCCACGAGAAATGATAATCTATTTAATCAATAAAATCTAGTGCAAATATAGAGTACCTTGAATATCTTCGAACCTACGTAATGTCTTGTACCAAAGATGAACGAATTTTGAATATAATAATAATAATAATAATAATAATAATAATAATAATAATAATAATAATAATAATAATAATAATAATAATAGTAACAATAATAATAATAATAATTATTATTATTATTATTATTATTATCATTAAATTCAGAAAGTGATCTTCGAAAGGAAATAATTCTTTTGGAAATGTAAATATGTTTGAATCGTGTTTTACAATTATGATAAACCTTTCGATACGATTATTTTTTCTGTGAACTCAAAAGGTGTGAATGTGAATGAAAGAAACCTTCTTTTAGAAATTCGAAGTGTTTTTACAAACTAATTTTTCCAGTCATTTCAAGAGTTTCACCACAATTTGCGTTACTTTGTATAAGTTCTTTCTGCAATAACTAAGCAAGTGTTACTCATAGATATTGGTACGTTGTTGGTGGATACATGGTAAGATATTTTATATAAATTTGATTTCCAAGTAATTGAAAAGAGAATTTCAAAGAAACAGGAAAAATGAATTAATCTGATATTTCTTCTAAACCTAAACAAAATGTGAACAACAATATATGTTATTAGTTCTTGTGATATACCAAACGAAATAGACATGTTTTAAATGCTACTGCTGTTAATTTTCATCATGTAATTTTTTGAAGAAAACAGTTATTTTATCCGTAAAGGGTAATGTGGCTGGAGGTATCTTGAAGCTTCACACTTAGTAACACTTTTTATTTTCGTGTTAACATCTTAAATTTGATTCACGGATATTTGAAGCTTCTGAAATTATCAGTTTTATTCATTCGTGAGGTTCCATTGGGGTTAACCCATCTTTTTCTTTAGTACGTTACTCCAAGAGAACAGTTTTTGACGAGATGGAGGAACATTCTTAAAGCTTAGAAAATTATTGACAGTCCATCATTTCATTTTTGTATGTTATATGAATGATTTCTTGATCAAAATGAAATGTGTTTATGCCATTGCCATTACGAGGGGTTTCCCTAATCTAGAAGTTCTCAAGGTGACCAACCTAAAAGACTTTACCGAGATATGGACTTGACATTTTTACATATTGAAAATGTATACATACCTGACACTAATAGTTAGAGCGGAATCATAAAACAAACATGTCCCTTCGCTCGTTCCAAGATATTCATTTTCATGAGTATTATACTTCCGTTTAACTTCTACAATCAATGGCTTAAATAACTGAAAAAATAAATAAAATTAAATGAAGTAAACCGCACTAGCAGAATACTCCAGAAATTATCTGGAATAGTAGATATACATGGTATATGACGTTTCGATTTCTTTTTCGTTTGAACTTGGTATTCAGTTTTTTTTTTTTTTGGATATGTGCAAGCTTTATTAACAAATTCTCTGAAGATTCATAATCTTGAACGCATTATCAACGTCAAATGGATAAAAAAGACAATATACCTAGGTAACAAATCTAAACAAAATGTTCATTCTTTATGTTAAAACTAAACCAAATTAGTTAATTTATTTTTTAGGAGTAGCTAAATAACAAATTCTATGGCCTATGGAACCCGGAGGTTCAATGCCGCGTTCACGAAAGCTCTCCACTGACTTCTATCCTTAGCTAACTGCATTCAGTTTCTACTTTGTATTTTCTAGGAGTAGCATCGTATTTTAATTATAGCAGAAAATTTTTCATCCTCATATTCATTTGTAATAGTCAGTGGACGAAGTAAGTTTAAAAAATTGTTTTCGGGGTAAAAAGATTCAGAATTTCTTGTTGTTTTTCGTATGCACTTACATTCAACTAAGGCAAATATCACAACTGTGCATACTCTTAACGAACATTTTATCTGTAGTGACCCTGCATCCTATGTTTCGTATATCTTACTAATGCTGTCAATGTGCTTTTATATTAAAATTATATATGTATCAAAATACAGTAATTACAGAAAGTTTAAGAATACATACAATATAGCACAATATATTGATTTAAATTAAGTTTAATTATATCTGATTTCTCTGGCTATAAAATTAAAATTTAAAAAAAACTTACAATTCTAAAAAAAACATTAAAATTAGGTTTCTGGTTTGAAGTTCATGTGCTCCGCAACCGTCCAATTTAACCTCACACAA
Organism: Thermobia domestica; assembly: GCF_964235325.1. Taxonomy (NCBI): domain Eukaryota; kingdom Metazoa; phylum Arthropoda; class Insecta; order Zygentoma; family Lepismatidae; genus Thermobia; species Thermobia domestica. Next base: position 241,018,179 of record NC_137456.1, on the reverse strand, counting down.
CATTAAAAATTTTTCCAGAAAATCCTTTCCAGGTTTCTTTATCAGTAGGTTTCTAAGTACCTAACATCTGATAATGGTGTTCTACAGTAGTATGTTTTTGTATTGTATACCATCCTTAGTGTAGCTCGTAGGACTTAATTCTAGTGATTGCGTGGAAACAGATTGAATCTAAAACGCCATATTTTCTCCAAGGTTTGTACCTAGTAGTTTGCGTTGCTTTAAACGTAGGTGGAATATCAAAAATTTTTAAAGTTGTCTGTAGAAAGATACTCATGAATTGTATTTTTGTAGTTTTCGTTATCTATATGTCTTTCTCTTTTCATTAAGTCACCGACCGTACCACTTGCAAAACTCCCCTAGATTATCATTGACTCTAAAATACATTGTTTATCACTTCCATAAATCAATTTTCTTGTCTGTGCCGATGGTATTGTCCCTTTTGTTCGGAAATAGTTTATATTTCTATCAGTCAAACCATACATTTAAACTCCATTGTCCTTTAATGTCTTACGTTAAACTAACTTACTATTCCTGGTACTGTTTTGAGTTTACCACATTCATTTCGAGAACAAAAACAAATGCATCATACTTGTACAAAATGCATGAGTGCCGTTTAGAGCAGTTACGGTAGGAATATTTCTATTTTTGCTTCGCATTTACCTAACAACTACGAAAGTAATTATTTTACCCACAAAATTAACCAATACTTAATTTTTCTTATTCTTTGATACATTATTTCCTTTTCTCTATTTCATACTGTAATATATATATATATATATATATATATATATATATATATATATATATATATATATATATATATATATATATTCGATAATCATTGTTATCATAAGTAATTTGCCAATTGTTGCCAGGTCACTTGCCGCAACTTAGAAGCTTAAATATACTAAGCTCCTTAACTAACATATCAGTCTTCAAGTGAAAATTTTGAGTTTTCATATCACTCATCCACTTCAATCTTTTTCGTAGGTTCTATTTTTCATCCAGCACGTCCCCAGTGACACAAGTTTTTCTTAGCCAAGGTCCCAAGCATTTTAACTTCAAACTTACAATTAAATATTTTAAAAATGAATTATAGTTTCGATAATTGGAAACAAATTTATTGATCCTTCATTCCACTCACAACAATGTGAATAGATGATGCTGGGCAAGCTTATTCGATTAAATGTGGCAAAAATCCTCCACTCCAATGTGAATAAATATCCTGTAATACAACCTTTACAATTGAATGTTAATTACAAAATTTAAATTTTTATTTTTTTTCAGTAATTCTTATATGTGAAGATAGTGCACATATATTATAAAATTATAATGTAGTATGAATCACCTAAATAGTATGACTCATAGTAATACTATTGAATATGAGCCGAGATCAGATATTAACCTCATGAATTATGGAGATTAACCTCGAATTCGATATACCGGTAGTCCTTCAACAACAATGATAGTCGATTCACCGAATATAAGCTATGCATATGGCACAAACGAAAGAAAAAATAAATGTCATTCTGAATCATTACTCAGGTTATCAAATATTGGATCACAGTATCCGCTTCAAAAGCACCAGCGGATCCAAAATTGTCGTTTGTGAGGTGTATAATTCCTTGGGTAATCCGCATATACTATATCAAAACAAGTATGTAGTGTATTATATATAGAGAGAGGTACTACACTAATATTTATAACACTGAAGTGTTGTATACGTATATATTGGGACAACGCATCGCTCTAAATACTCTGTAATACCATCCTTTTATGAGTATTGAACACCGAGCACAAAGTTGTTCTATTTTTAATGGCAGCTCACCAAGCTATTGCACATTTTCAAATTTAATTGTTAGACGAAAACTTATTTTTAAGTTTTGCACAGGTTGGGTACTACAGTATGATTTGCAGCTAAATTTTGGTGTAATCTGCAACAGTAATAGCGCTACTAAGGTGGACGACGCAATACAAATAAAACTTATTTTAATATGATCATGATGAGAACGATTTCTAACCTATTGGTTCAATTATAATAAGGGATTGAAAACTTGTATTTTTCAAAAAAAGTTTTATTTAAACACAACTCTCCGAATAGGTACCCTGCCGATTTACAGAGGGAAATTTATGCTAAGGAGTTATGGTAAATACTGGTAAAATTTGTAAGACAATACCAATTATGTCATTCCCAGAATTAGTTGTAATTTAACCTAAGACGATTATTGCTGTAATGGTATAAAAACAAAATTATAGAAAATAAATATTAACCAAGCTCACACATATACACCTTCTTAAGCAATGAATTTAATTTAACAATTTCTTATGTTGTCTCTTGCTAGGTTTATGTAAACAATTTCTAGGTTTATGTAAAGTAAAAAAATCACTAACGTGATGGATGTGATAATTATTTAGACTTATTTTTTAAAATTACATCCTTTGAAAACAAGTCAAATTTCAATTTCTATTAACTTTGTTTCTACTTGCTTGAAATACTTCATACGATAATCGTAGAATTCATCAGTAAGATAATTTTGATATATGTTTAGCCGTGCGTATTACTTGCGTTGTGTCTCTTGCAGAAACCTACGAAATTTGATTTTCTTCTTCAATTGTTATGACACCATACTTTCTTGCTTTGCAAATTTCTCAATAACCATGAATTTGTAAGTTTTATTTTTTTATATTTAGGTTTGAGTTATGTAATAAACTGAAGTAGAGATATTGAAGAAAAATATGTGCTGGGTTTGGACTAGTATTAATCCTTGTGTTTTTGAATAATACGTCAAACAATTCCCTTTCTTGTTAATAACATGGTATTAAATGTGCGTGTCCTACAGGCACACATATGAATAAAGTGATACAAGCAAGCAATATAAAACATTAGAATTTCTTCGTCTTCGTTTTCATCTGCTACATTTCATGGATTTAATGGTGCCTTATTGAAGTTGGGATGCATTTTTAAATGGAATGTCAATGCGGGATTTTATATTGGCATTTGATGAAATTCACACCCTCACATTTCGTGCGTCTTATATCCCATAGAGAACAATAGTTTCATTTTACGTTGTGTTCTTTCGTAACAATAATTAATGCTTTCTTTTGAATTTCCATAACAAAAAATGCAATGTTGCAACGTCAGAGGAGGGCAAGACGGAATGAAATAATCATCAGCGTGAAATAGCATGGTCCAAGGAGATTAGAAAGGTTAGTAAATTAAAGAACAAATGATCAGACCTTTTCGGAGGGCTCACAATAGTTTCGTAAGCACCACAAGGGGGAGGGATAGGAGGGATGAGGTATACGAGGAAGACAAACAGATGAAAATAACTTGTGTGCTTTACAGACAGGTTTACTGTAAGAGATAAGCGTGCGGAAGCCAATATCCCAACTGAAGTCGCCTGTTTGTATGGCCAGGTTCTACCCTTGATTTCTGGATTATGGTATGCGTGGACGGAAAGGACTCAGGGAATGGTTGTGGCCTGTTAGGTAATATGAGCAGTGGGAAAGGCAGCCTCCCTGGGCAGTGTAGAAACGGTAGCGTTCCGGCACTCGCCTGGTGGGACTGCGGTAAACCATGCATAACGCAGTTGGGATGAATGGATCAATCATCCTTCTCTCCGTGTAATTGTCTATCACTGGTAATTGCTTGTGTATATTTATTTTCTATATGGTTATTATTATTATTGGTAGTAGTAGTAAGACTATGATTATGTAAATTTTGATTCGGGTTTAGCCATTGGTTTATCCGTTGCTGCTATTGGCTTCACAAACTAAACTCTGTCAGAGTAGTATATCGATGTGGTTTGCTCAGGAAGAAACAACAGGTCAGGAATTTCAATGAACTGGTGGTCTTTTAAACACTTAAAGAAATTTGACAACATCGCAGACTGTACCCACACAGACCATTTGTCTAAGTGAATTTGATTGTTCTCACCGAAGTGCAGTAGTGAAACTAGTACATATCAATCGGAGCTAGGTGTGTCATGCGGCTATTTATTCTTGGGGTGTCTAATGCGGCTACTCTGGATGAATACAATGCAAGCAAAAGCTGAAATAGTGCTCGTTCATGGAGCTGAAATGGTTCAACGGCAGACAGCTGCAGGGTGTCACAGGCGTCATCCAAACCAGATAGGGCCATGCCGCCAGTTCATTTCGATATTCATGGTACGTTTTTAAGTCACAGGTGGCGTGTTCAAGAGGGACCGTAGGCGACGACAACGAACTGCAACATCCTGCGACATTGGTATGGATGTGCTTGAAAATGTGGTAGTTAGTCCCGAAAGACCAACACGTAAGACTGCACAAGAGGCGTCCATATCTCAGAAGTCGGTCTCCAGATTTTTATCACATGGACAGTATCATATTTACAAGAAGTATTTGGTAGTGTTATACCGGGATGAAGCAGACAAACGAACAGCGTTCTTAAGTGGTTTCACCGGACATGAACAGATCATCCTATGCAAGGGGCCGACATTTTTATCAGTGCTGAGGCTACTTTCATCCTTAACAGACACAACTCTGTGTATTTATCTCGCGAGAATACTCACATAAATGTTGAAACGAGCAATTAAGCCTAGTAAATGTGTAGTGTGGAAAATACGGCAACGTCATATTAGGGCCCGCGTTTTAGCACTATAGGTTTACATCAGAATAGTATCTACATCATCTGCACACAACATTAAAGCCGTATCTGAATGAAATGCCTTTGGTATAGCAGCTTGTCTTTTATTTTCAGCACGATGACGCACCACCACATTACGACCGCACAGCGCGACAGTGCCTCAATTAAGTGCTTTCTGACCGATGGATTGGTCGGAAGGGTCCCATTTAATGGCCCGGCAGATCACCTGACCTTACGCCATTAGACTTAAACTTCTGGGTTTATCTAAAGTCCGTTGTGTAGAGGAATATACCCTAAACTGTGAAACAGCTGCAAGATAATATTTGGAACGTGTGTGGAGCATTAAAACCCCAAACACTCCAGTGTGTGCGTGGTAGTGTCCGACGCCGTATCCGTTTCTGCTACCAGCAGAAGATACACCAATTACAGCAGCTATTCGCATAGTGCGAAGGACTGTTGCGTATGGAAGCAATTGTCGTGCGTGTGTGAGGCATGTACATTCCTTCTCACTAGAAAGTACAGTGACCTGTGAGAAAACGACGCGACTTATTTTCATTTGTTTGTCTTCCTCGTATACCTCCCCTCCGCTTGTTGTGCTGACTCCGCTGTCATGGAACCTGCGAATGTGTCTGCGCCTTTCTTCTTTAATTTGCTCTCATTTATATTCTCCTTGGGCGAGAGTATTTCGCGCACCAGATTATTTCATTCCATCTTGTCCTCCACTGACGATCCAATGTTGATTTTTCTTTATTATTGGGTGCTATACCAGTATACCAGTGTCGACGTTAAACGGTCAGTCTGATTATGAAAATTCCACCATTGTAGATCGACAACCCACACCTGGCAATCAAAATGTTCTCTTATCATTTTTTTCATATCTTCATTGGTTACCAATCTGGCCTATGACAAGTGACTTTTGATTCCCACTATATATATATATATATATATATATATATATATATATATATATATATATATATATATATATATATATATATATATATATATATATATATATATATAGTTACAGGGGAAAGACAAAATATCAAAAAACATTTCATACAGGACACGTAAACTTGTCCCTCCACTCTACAACCCGTGTTGTGGTTGCCGACCATTTTGTGTTTTTATTGTATCATGCGGGCCTTCCTCTTCCGTCAGCAGTAATCAATTAGCCTGTGGGTGTCGTGGTGTGAAAGAGGTGCGGTAAAATGGGCGAGTTGACACACTTCCAAAGAGGCATGATCGTTGGGGCCCGTCTGGTTAGATCTTCAGTGGCAACAGTGACGAACATTGTGGGGGTATCGAAAGGCACTGTGTCCAATGTCACGAGGATATACACAATTCATGGGCAAATGAAATCTGCAAAGCATAACAGTTATCGGAAGCAATCCTGTCTGATAGTGACCGGAGGGCATTAAAACGGATTGTAGCAGCTAAAAAGAAGACTACTGCAATGAAAATTACGTCTGAACTAAACTCCGGCCTACAGAACCCGGTTTCATCTAAAACAGTGCGACGGGAACTTCATAACTTGATAATTAATGGCAGGTCCGCTACCGCCAAACCCCTGATCGCAGCTGTAACTGCGAAGAGGCGTATCCAGTGTAGCAAGGACCACAAGGCCTGGATTCGTGAAGAGTAGAAACGCGTAATGTGGTCCGATATATCGACCTTCCCCTTCTTTCCAACAACCGGTTGTTTTTTTACGTATGCAGAGCACCGTCGCAATCATATGATACAGACTGTCTGCTCCTGACTGTAAAGCATGGGGGTAGTTGTTGTTGTGCTATGGGCAGTGATATCGTGGTTTTCTGCAGGTCCTACCATAGCCCTGCATGGAATGATGAATACTAAAGCGTATGAGGGCATTTTGGGGAACCAGGTTCTACCCATGGCCCACATATTCTATCCATGGTGGTGATTTCATTTACCAAGATAATTTAACAGACTGTCACGCTGCAGAAATGGTGAAATCATCGTTTGAGGAGCATGATCAGGAGCTATCAGACCTCCACTGGGACCCACGGTCACCAGTTCTGAACATCACAGGGCCATTATGGTCTCAGTTAGAAAAACGCGTTCGGTCTTATTACTCTGCACCATCAATACCTTAAGGAACTGGTGCATGTTTTTTAGAAACAATGGTACAAAAATCCACACACCATGATTCAGATTCTGTATACGTCCATTTTAGGTCGGATCCAAGTCGCAAATAGATTCCGCAAACCATACTAGGTATGATTTTCACACTTTTTCGAACGTTTTAGATTTTTTCTGCCCAACCAATATATATATATATATATATATATATATATATATATATATATATATATATATATATATATATATATATATATATATATATAGGAAAAGGAACGCAAACCCATGTTGAAAATTAAATGGGTGTAATTTCTTAGATGGATATATCGGAATCACACCTTTTTCGAGGTATGTTTATTTCTAACCTATACGAGACACTTAAGTATAACTGTACACCTGGACTTCAGTTGTTTTGTATGAAATTCCAACTGGAAAGAAATATTGTTATATTGTTATTGAATATATATACTTATGAACGAGAAAAGCATTGTAATTTCCAAGATACCGGATATATTCATGAAAATACGGTAAATAAGTTACATACTACCAAAATGTAAGCATATTTTTGTCCGAAATGTTTAGTTTATATCAAAAGCACATCAGTTTGAATAAGACAGTACCAATTCAGTTATTTGTACAATCACATTTGGTATGACACATAGATAAGTATTTTGTAATCTTACGATATTCTTCGAAAGTATTATGATTTTCATTCGGAATTTCAACGCCTTCTATCACCAGTACTCTGTAATCAGTATTAGGACGAATATTGTGTTTTTGTCGAGTAATTGTGAAATGAGTGTATCCAGAGGGTCTTTTTGATCTCAAGTTTTGTCTAGAACTTTGAAAGATATACAGTTCTAAAGTAGATCTCACTGAATGGCTGTTGTATATTTAGATCTTTCGGAGATGGAAAAGCGACTTTTCTTGTGTTTAAACAGAAAGTATGTTCCAAACCAACAAAGAAGAAATTTTTTTCCTGATCAAATCACACGAGTGGTTCAATTTTGGGTGTTGTATAAGATATACATGGAACTTAAATCACTAACTGACACAATGCAATTAAACTGGGTTACCATAAATTGGATTGGACTTTAGTTAAACCTGGGGTATTTGAAACTAGGATTGGCTATATTGTGTGTTACAGGTTGTTGGTACTCCGTGAGATTCAAATGCATATTGATCACAAAGAAGGTTTCAAACGTATCAAACATTCGCTGTCAGATGTCATCGCGAGATATAAATATTATCAAAATGCTGACCGAAAGTTCCGAAAAATAGCAAAAGATTGTATAGAACTTCGTGGAAGACGAATAATCCATTAATCTGCTGCATCGTATTAAATTTAATATAGCTTTATGGTAAGGTTATTAGCTGAAAATGTATCACATAATTGAGTGAGAAATATACAAAGTAATACAATTTATATTAATTTGGAAACGAACAAAATGGTAAGCACTAATTGAAATTTCTTTATAGCAACGAGAACTCGTGTATTCCTCTTAACTCCCTTTCAATGCTTACTTGAATACAGTAGCTCGCTAATATCAACTTGTGTATCATTTATCTATTGAACTTAGAAATATCTTTCATTATTTATTTCGAAAGCGCATTGGATTACAGTCATATGGATATCTGTATTAAATGCAAATTAGTTTATTATTAACTTTAGGTATTCTGACTCTGGTATTCTGACAGTTGTAAGAGAACAGCTATGACATATTTCGTAGTTATACATAAATTATTAACAGAGTTTATTGCTACCAGAAAACGTAATTAATACACTTATAAAGATTTCGCCATTCGGAAATAAATTATTTCGCAATGTTTAAATCATTGCAGAAAATCATTATCTCAATATATACCAAATTGATTCCAGTCATCTATAATTAATGTACAGAAAACATATGTTTAACCTGTCTTGTTATTGTTTCTTTTGCCACATTTCCTCATGTAACTTCAATAATTATTGAATCCATTATTGACTGGTGATCTATCATTACTGCTTCTAACTCTAACAAATTTCTTACACAGGAGTTATTACAATAATTTATATATATATATATATATATATATATATATATATATATATATATATATATATATATATAACGACCATCTATATGATAACTTTATTGCTATTTGTATTGCTTCATAATGTCTTACTTCAGGTCGGTGATTATAATTACTTCATGCATTTCTTTTGTCCTCGCCCTAGTATTGTATCATTAAATGTGATATTTCATACATCCAAGTTTAAATTTTGGAAGTATTTATATAATTTTTATTATCAGGAATATACTCTTATAGCATGCGTTTCTGCCATAGGAAATTAACTCTAACCCTATGACCTATGGAACATGGAAGTTCAACGCCGCGTTCACAAATGTTCTCCATCGACTTCTATCCTTAGCCAAGTGGATTCGGTTTCCTTTTTGTATTCTTATTTTTGATAGATCCATGTTAATATTGTTATACCATCTGGGCCTTCTTCTTAGTGGACATTTTCTGATTGGTGTTCCAGTTGAGATTTTGAAATAGTTGCTACGTTCTTCCATCTTAGGTATATGAAATACTCCCTTGAGCTTCCTAGAGTTTATGACCCTAACAATGTTTGGTAAACCGTATAAATTGTGAGTTCCTCCTTATGAATTTCCACCACTTCCCATTCTAGTTCCTCTTGTCTCCGAATATTCGCCTTACGACCTTGTTCTATAATACTTTAAGTGTATATTCTTCCTTCAGGTTAAGCGACCGTGTTTCGCAACCACACAGAACAACAGACATGGATGTATTTTGATATATTTTAAGCTAAAATTTACTCGAGAGAATTCGCGATGGCAAGAGATTTCGAACTAAATATTTACTCGAATTCCCTGCTTTTAATTTATATTTAACTTCTTCGGGTATATGGTTTTCGTCTCTTAATATTGATCCTAGATATTTGAAAGTATCCACTTCAACAAAATATTTCATTTACTAACGCATCCATAATTAGGTACTTTACGATCCCGACGCACTTCCGTGTATGTAGCTTTTTCTCCATTTGCGTCTAAAGCTGTGTCCCTAGAAGCGTTTAATAAGAGCTCCGCACTGTTTTAAAACGTTCTATCATTGCTATTCAATTTATATGATCCGCATACTACATAACATGGGGGATAATATTCAACACTTCGTCCTGGTTGCTAACGGAGATATTTCTCATAGCGTATTCCAGCACAAAGTTGAGTAGTAATGCAGATAACGCATTTCCTTGTTTCAGTCCATTCTCGACGTGAAATCTCTTGAACAAAAATTTTCCTACCCGGACTTTACAATGGAATTGTCTTAAACATATTTTGATTAATCTAATTACCATTTTCACTATTCCAAATTCTGTAAGAATGTTCTACAATTTTTTCTCACCTAACGTAGTTGTAGAGATGAGTGAAATGGTGGAATGAAGAAAGTGGGAGGAAACGGGAGAACCCCGAGAAAATCCATGTGCACGGTGTTTGTCCAAAACTAAGTTTACTTGGCCTGAACCGGGATTGAACTCAGGACCCCAAGCACCAGAGGTGAACGTTGTACCACTGAGTCACCGTGACCCGTTGATGCACCAATACATATATATATATATATATATATATATATATATATATATATATAACATTTATAACTATTATATATTAGTACGTTTCAAATTAATATCATCTAGTAATCTAAGCTGAAACTAAACTATTTAAAGAAATAATATAAACATTGTTACTTTAATAAATTATGGAATTTACACGCTAAAAATTATATCTTTTGTTAAAGAATATCTTATTGCAAACTTTGTGAGTTGGAGTACAGCTACTAATTTCAATATCACAAGTAAAGTGTGGTTAACTTAAACTCATTTCTTTATAAGATGAAATCGGTTATTTCGTAAGTACTTATACTTGGTATACATTTTCATTCAAATACTAATAATATTATGATACAAATTATTACGTACTACATTATGTCATCTACTTGAAAAAGAGCATGCCGTCTTTGCAGCTAAGAACAGTTACTTTTTTATACCATAATTACTATCTAGTTGAACTGCTTAGGTTGCACATTAAGGATATCTTTTAGACACGATGTTTTGAACACTATTAACTTTTATTACCATTTGCAGTTTTGCCAACTTTGATTCGATAATTTAATTCCTATTGCGTATTATTTTCCTTAAATGATTAGTCTGATTTTCGAATATCAACTTATGAAAGACCGTCCAAAGTTGCCGACTATTGTAAAATTTCCGAAAATTCTGAACCTGTTGGAAAAAAAAAGATTTTCGGGTTTATTTCTGAAAATTGGTAAAATGTTCAAAAAAACATTGTATTAAATTAATTTTACTAGTAATGTAACCTTTTTCCTTGAACCCGTGAGAAATGTAAGTTGAGAAATTTCTACATTGCAAATACTTAAAAAATAAACATTCGAAAATGAAACTGTTCTAAATATTCTTGAAAATTATAGTCTGCTCTCATTTCCTTAAGTGGTTTTAGGTCTTCTTTTTTTGGTTGGGCGCGGATTACAGAACTCTTACAGTTGTATACATAACTACCATCATGAAGCGTTTCTGTTGTATGGAATAAGGTTCTTCAATGAAACTGAGTTCTTAATGTGTTATTTGATCTGGCTAAAGTTTGTTAGTTTTAAATAAATTTCTTTTGAAAAAAGAGCAGTATGCAAATTTCACTAATACTTATGCACTAAAATATATAATTACTATTATTTAGTACTCTAATTTAGACTTTTATATAAACATTATGTACAAATTTTTATATTGATACAAATACCTGTTTTCTGGACCGACAAGTTATATAAAAATATAAGTGGTTTATATTTCTTACTTAACATTTCTTAAACCACCAGATCGATCTCGAATGCTGTTTATCATTTCACTTAGAAGGTGCAACTTGGAAGAAGAATGAGGGGATATATATAGAAAATGAGCGCTATTAATGTCGAATGCATGGTTTTGATGATCGCTGAGATAAATAGTGATACTTTCCATGCGGATTAAATTCAAATTCATTACCGCAAACTGGTTGAAGAGGGATACATAAAAATGATGGAAACTGATCGATATTAGTGTCGAACCCATAGTTTTCCGGGCCGCTGAGATGAACAGTCACACTCTCGATACCTTTAAATCCAAATTCAGGCTCGGAGCTTGGGCAGGAAGCGATAAATATAAAAACGATTCACAATTGCTAATATTAGTGTCAAATGCATAGTTTCTACGGTCGCTGAGATGAACAGTTACATATCCAATGGTGTTTAAATCCAAATTCGACGCCGTAACTTAAAAATGATCGAAAATAACCGATATTAATGTCGAATTCATAGATTTTGGTGTCGCCGAGATGAACATTGACACTCCAGATGTAGTTTAAGTAAAAATTTATCTCCGTAACTTCTTGGAAGGTGGTATATAAAAACGATCGAATATGACAGATATTTGTAAAGAATCCATAGCTTTCGGGTTCGCTGAATCAACAGTGTCACTCCGATGCCATTGAAATCCAAATTCAACCATTGATACTCCTAATGTTGGGTGGTGGCGTGTAAAATTAATTGATAATAGCCGATACTAGACTAGGCGTGTAAAATTAATTGATAATAGCCAATCATAATAGCCAATGATTCAACTGTAAACTAGTAAATAAAAATAGTTTCATTTTAAAAGAATAATGTTGTAAAATATTCTAAAATTTAATTTTTCCCAAATTTTCTATTTTTCCATGCTCGGGAAAAACAATTTCTGTTTTTTCCAAGCCTTCACAACACTATTGGTGAGTATGCCAAAGAAATATTTTGACTTTTGTTTTCATACATTTTGGCATCTGACTCTTTTATGAGATGGTTACGACTCCACATAATTAAACTTAGGCCAATCAATTATTTGCTTTTAAGATGCAGTTCTCTGTACAAAAACTTTGTTGAAAAGTATTTCTCACAAAAGTTTCTTAAATATGATTATTCGGATATGGTGTACGAAGAAAGGTTTTCGTTTATTTATCTTATTGTATTTTTTTTAATTTGCTGACGTTTTAAACTAAGCTTTAAGTTTTTAGAAATACGAGAATATCTAATAATGTTGAAAGTGTATTGAAGAATAATGATACAAAGAATCATACCTGAACGTTAAGACAACAGGAGTTTTATGGTGTCTAGAAACAATGTATCTTTATGATTCGCTGGAAGTACAAGAATTATTGAAAAGGGTGTTTATAAAATATAAAGTATTCATATTACTAACATATTTAAACGTATCTAATCGATACCTAAATAGTTCTTGCAGCATTTAGCTCGTTGTACCTATTTTGGCCATTGTTACTCTAATCTAAACTCCTATAAAGGTAACCAAGAATTTTTTTTCTGTTTTTCACCCACCATCTTCGAACATCGGTATATCATCAAAGCTTGCCTGGAAGATCAAAAATAATCTTCATGAGCATTCATGACCCTCGACCAACGTTCTGGAAGGCCATGCATTCCATCTTTGTAGAACTTGGTGGACCGTGAAGCGAAGAAAGTATCAAGTGCATTTTGCACCTCTAATTGGGATTAGAACTGGCGTCATGTAAGGTGATTGTCCAAGGAATGGAACAGGTGATAATTAGACGTTCCATTGTACGTGGAGTATGGCGGATGCAAGAATGTTTCGCATTCAAATCCTAGTATGGTGTCCCAAGCAACCTAGCCACGTGGGGCTTAGGGTTTGTCATGTAACAAGAGGACCTCTTTGCAATTCAGAAGTGTTGGCTCCAGAGTTTTGAGTTTTTCTTTAACACGGCTAACTGCTGACAGTAAAAAGGTGCATTGATGCTCTGACCAATTGCTAGCAGTTCCCAATGCACGACGCCGCGAGCAGTCCACCGAGCACGTAGCAGGACCTTCTTCTTGTGGAATGCTGTTCGTAGACCAGATTCATTGGATGCTTACCAATGATGAAGGCGCCGTTGAGCTTCGTACAAGACCCACTCCTCATCACATGTTACCAACCTGTCCAGAAATTCTTCCTTCTTCAGACGAGACAGCAAAGAAACACAGATGTCTGCTCACGTTGTATCCTGGCCCCAAGCCAAATCATGTGGGATCGATCGACCAAATTTGTAGTGTTTCCTAAGTAGATGAATATGCTGCCGAATTGTTTCTTCCTTAACACTGAATGATAGCCCTGTTTCTCACATGTCTGGCCACGCTGCCGAATTCTTTCTTCACTCACACTGAATTGCATATGTCTGGCCACTGTTCGACTCAATTGCTACTTGAAGATCTTCATTTTGTACATGTTTTGCTCTTTGGCACGTGTTTGGCCTTTGAGTATTTCGCCACCTTCCTTAAACTTTTCAAACAATCATTGCACTGTCCGCGTAGTCATGACACTCCGACCAAAGTAATGGCATATCTTCCCGCTGCAGAGGCGTTTGACCCGAGTTTGAACCCGTACAGCATATATGGTCTTAAGACTTTGTGTGAAGGTCCCATGTTATCTATGTCGTTACACACGTTCACAGCGTAACTGAACTGCCACAACCAGGTAGTATGTTGGATATATCCACACAAATAACTGACAATCGCCTTATCTTTATTCGCATTCAACCCCCGGTGTAAGTGCTAAATTAAACAAAGACCTCCACAAAAAGCGACAGAACTTTTTTGGTTACCTCCACAGAACTTATGTGAGACAGATGGTCATCTTCTCATCCAATGTGAAATTACTGGGCATTATTAGACATTCTTTCACTTTACCTGACAAGTGATTGGCTTTAAGGAGAATATTTTTACATGTTATTTCAATGAAAAGTATAACATAAATTACTCGTATCAGAAGATAGCTAACTGTTCTATAATACCTTTCTAAGATATGCGTTCATCCGCTTCACAAGTAATTTTAATTAAGGCACTATGATTTTTCAGCTTAATAATATTAAGATGTATGAAATGTTCTTATATAGTTAGGGAAAAGCATGTTGAATTGTTTTGATTGTACGTAATATTTTGGAAAGAACGTTTTCTTTTCGCATAAACCGTCTCTTTTAGCCTAACCGGCATAACCATAGGATGTAAAACTCAAAGGTTTCATTTCATTTCTTTCCTTTTCGCATAAATACGAGTTATCTTTTATATGAATTTAAGTGTCATACAAATATCCTCCACTGAGGGGAGAATATGGTGATCCTATTTCCCAATAGAGCAACTATAACAAACTACTGCTTCTGGTAGTGCACTTGATATCTCAACATATAAAATTGTGTTTGGATTATGCATTACTGAACCGTGGTTCTATCGTTCAATTCGTGGCACCCACTGTCACCAAAATTGGAATTTGAATATACATTAAACGATCTGAAACGGACATCGATATATCGGTAAAATGACTCTCGTTAGAGTTTTTGCCTACCGCAGTAGCTAGGCTAGTCCATCAGGACGTGAAAATAGTCATGCTTGGCGGTATAACATTACTCTACCTCACGCCGAGTGTAAATATTCGTCCACGAAAGGGGTGAAGCGTTTTTGAATTTGGTTAAGACTGGTTAGGATATTCGCTCACTGCCTACTCTATTGTAGGTTTCTGCTTGTGACAAAAGATCTCAATGAGGAAGTTTTTAACGAAAGCTAGTTAAAAAAAAGTACCTAGTGTTTTAATTCAGAATATAAAGACATTCATAAGTAACATAAATTCTGTTATAAGTTTCTGACTAATGCTGAAAACTATGGGAGCGAAATTTCAACGAAAACGTTAACGGCTATATACTGCCAAGTAAGCACAATATGTCGCACCACTGGGTAAATGTACAGAAGGATAATTATCCACTTGGCACACCTTGAAATTGAAGAAAGTGCTGTGTGCAGTATGACCGTCTGTTTATTTCGATACTGATGAATTTCGAAACGATAAAATTATTTTTAGGTAACAAGCTTACAATGTTTATACACTTAATTAGTTGTATCACTGTCTTGGGAGCCGACGAGTTGCAAGTTGGATAAACAGTAAATGTTTGCATTCGTCTAACCCTTTAATTAGCAATAATTGATAGCATTAAATTTCAAATATTTAGTTTGCTTTTATGGTTGAACCTGACTCCCTGATCATAATTTCGTATTTTTAAAACTATTTTTGTACTTTAGTTATAAAATACAAGATGTTTATTTCAAAGCAACATTGCCATAAAATAGGTCGTATTTGTAGCTACTAAACAGCATTGCTTTTTCATAGCCACATATCATAAAAAATACTTTCAGTAATTAGCAACAGCATCGTTGAAATATTTTCCTACGGAGCAAAAAAAAAAAATAAATAAACAAATAAAAAGATAGTAAACAACTTTGGCAAAATATAGTAGATGAAGCTTCTAGAATACTTAATTTGACTGTCCCCTGTTGACAAAGATTAGAAGTATCTAAAGAAATGACTCGAAAATCATAACAATATTGCTCGAAAACTATAATGCTAATTAAATGATCACTGACGTTAAAATTCGTGCGAAAAACGCAATAGAATGCGATATTGCTTGAGAGCAACAGTGCCAAATAAAGGGATAACCGCGTTCATCCGTTGCTTTTGCTCGCAGTATCGTGAAGAGATCTTCCATATGATGATCTGGCATTATGTTTGCATGTGATAAAAATACCATCTAGCCTTGCAATCTTAGTTCGTGTAAAATGTACCGGTCTTTAAAAGGAGCGATCAACAACTCCATCACCGAAAGGCAGGTGCAGTATGTACTTGTGAAAAATTGTATTGCAAGTTCTTAATCATCTTTCTGTCATTTGTAGTATTCCTTAAAATAATACAGAAAAATATGTTAGAAGATAAATTTCTCAATTTTATGTGTAGCACTATACCGACGAAACTCTTATTTATATCTTACTCATTGAGTTACACAACATAGTTCCTTTCATGTATACCATACTTACCTCACTTTGAATTTTGCTTAAATGTAGACGTGAGATCGGTTCGTTCTTTTCATATTTAACCAATTTTCTGATAGTAGAGTCTTGCAGGTTTGCTAATTCACGCAGAAAGTCCACAAAATATTTCTGTTTTTTCTTGTCATACTCTCCAAAGATTCTATATGAAAATAGAGGAAAATGTTTCAATAAAATGTCATATAAATCAACCAAAAGAAAACACAAGATCCACATATACACCATTTTTAAATATATTTAGAACATCAACTTTCCTACATAAATGAATTCTTCATTGAGTAAATCGGGAGGTCTATCATTAAATCTTGTGTGTAGACAGAGAGTCAAAAATAAGTTTGAATATACAGTGTATGGAGGGAGACTTTGTTCCTTCTCCGAAACTGGCAGTGTTTCTCCTAACTAGTAACGGTCGACTATACTTTAGATTTGGAGAATATGCAAATTTTCAAAATGTTATTTTCAAGGTCAGCAGTTGGAATTTTGGCGTTAGCAATAAGGATATACTGTTCTCTTCACGACTCCTGAGTTTAACTCATGTCATTCTATTCTTCCAATATTGGTCCATACGTTAATCATATATCACATGAATCTTACAACGTTCAATGCCATTCTTAGCTTAATTGTGTCTTTTATCTTTGTTTGTATGTGTCTTTTGTCTTTACAAACCACAGTAAAGCTTGAAACAACGGAAGTTACAAGCTGCGAACTCAACTTTATCAGTAGTTAGATTTCTGCATCCGTAACCCCTTTTTTACATCTGTTTCTGATCCGAGACATACTACCTAGGCGTGCGTCTAGGAGCCGATTTGTGGAGGTAGCATCAGATGCCGATTGCAATGAATTCGCGACGTAACAGTCAACTCGTCCTTGCTTAGTAGACCATCTATGGACGATTTTTTTACTTCTGTGAATGGGAGGATTTTAATGGTAGTATAGCAACGCCTTTTTGTGATTTTGCTGTTTCTGTCTTTTGCTCTACTGTAGCACTTATGAATATAAAAAATGTCTCACACTTTTGAATATTGAACGGTTACAGGAACGTAATATTATCCAATGTGGACGAGAAATTCTCTAAATGTTACAAGAATGTGGTATTCCTTTTTGGAGCTATTCGGCAGTCATGAGTAACATGTTCAGATAGTCCTAATAAATATTACTAATGGCTTTTATGTGTGATAAATACAACAATACGCACACAGCAGTGACTTGTACTGAATGTATACGCTGCAAACAAGTTTCTAAAAATGTATCGAGGGAGAGAAAGGTGAGAAACTTTAGGAAAAGGGGATTAACCACACTTCCAATTTTCCTTTAAAAATTCCTACAAGTCTCTATTTTCATGTACAGATATATGTTGTTGCTTCTTTCGCCGACAATTTCCTACATTGATTTCGTACATTCGTGGGTTGTTTGTATATTTTTGGAATTATTTTTGAAAAGATAAAATTTCTTTCCAGTTATTCTACCGTCGTGACTGTAAGCACCTAGAAATCCCAAAGAAGAAGCAGAAAGGTGTACTTTCCTTCAGAACAGCAGTTGCCTCATCCCTTTGTATCAAAGGAAAACCTCTTGTCAAACGAAAAAGAGGGCTTCCGTCCTGATTTATTGATAGAGAATTCCAACAGAAGATTCGTCACGGTCAAGTGTATGCAATTCCGAATACTCAAGTGCACACATGCAGTAGCGCCAGTAGTAATGGCAGCACTTTAGGACACTTTTTGGCGCCTGGGTCCCTGCCTCAGGACCCATGGTCCCTGGCTAGGGTCAATGACCTAGGGGTACATAGGACCACCCCCTCTAAATTTTGGCAGGGGTACCATGGCCCACCCCCTAAATTTTGGCAGGGGTACATAGGACCCCCCCTTAAATTTTGGAAATTGCCAAATCTAAAAATTTGGTATGGTAGCCTAGGACCATAGTATGTACCTCTATCAGTATTGGGTGTTTATGTCGTTCCCTTTCATGGGTAAAAAATTGCCAAAAATTCAAATTTCGGGGATTTTTGACCTAATTTATCCCCTTTGATGAGGTGTTATTAACCTATATGGTTATATGGGCGTATACAGGGGTCCATTCCCTTTCATAAGACATGAGTACATTAATGCACCCCTTGAAAAATTTGGGAGGGGTACCTTGGCCCACCCCTTAAATTTTAGAAATTGACCATTTTAAACATTTGGTATTATAGTACAGAACCCTAATATGTATTATGATAAATTTGGATGGTCCACCTCGTTCCCTTCTAGGGGTACCAAATTGCCAAAAAATATAAACGTAAGCAATACGTAGTTGTACGTGTTTGGTTTTCGACCTAATTTATTCCCTTGGATGAGGTCCTATTACCTTATATGCTTATATGAGCGTATACAGGAGTCTATTACCTTTCATAAGACATGGGAATATTTGTGCATCCCTTTAAAAATTTGGGAGGGGTACCTTGCCTCTCCCCTTCAATTTTAGAAATTGCCCAATTTAAACATTTGGTATAATAGTATAGAACCCTAGTATGTATCACGATAAATTTGGGTGGTCCACCTCGTTCCTTTTAGGGGTACAAAATTGTCAAATTTTAGTACAACCACGTGTTTGGTCTTTTGACCCAATTTATCGCCTTGGATGAGGTCCTATTACCTTATATGGTTATTTGGTTATGTATAGGGGTCTATTCCATATCATAAGACATAGGTACATTTGTGCACCCCAGGAGGGGTACCTTGGCCCACCCCTTATATCTTGGAAATTGTCCAATTTAAACATTTGGTATTATAGTATAGGACCCTAACATATATTACTATAACCTCGTTCCCTTTCAGGGGTACAAAATTGCCAAAAATATAAACGTAAGCAATACGTTGTACCACGTGTTTGGTTTTTGACCTAATTTATTCCATTGGATGAGGTCCTATTACCTTATATCGTTATATGGTCGTGTATAGGGGTCCATTACCTATCATAAGACATAGGTACATTTGTGCACTCCTTTAAATTTTTGGTAGGGGTACATTGGACCACCCCTTCAATTTGGAAATTGCTCAATTTAAACATTTGGTATTATAGTATAGGACCCTAATATGTATCATGATAAATTTGGGTGGTCCACCTCGTTCCCTTTAAGGGGTACAAATTTGCCAAATTTTAGTACAACCACGTCGTTGTTTTTTTGGCACAATTTATCCCCTTGGATGAGGTCCTATTACCTTATATGGTTATATGGTCATGTATATTGGTCCATTCCCTATCATAAGACATGGGTATAATGATGCACCCCGGGAGGGGTACTTTGGCCCACCCCTTTAATTTTGGAAATTGCCCCTTTTACATGTTTGGTATTATAGTATAGAACCCTAATATATATTACTATAAATTTGGGTGGTTCTCCACGTTTCCTTTCATGGGTACGAAATTGCCAAATTTTAGTACAACCACGTGTTTGGTTTTGGCTCAATTTATCCCCTTGGATGAGGTCCTATTACCTTATATGGTTATATGATCATGTATAGGGGTCCATTCCATATCCCCTTAAATTTTGGAAATTTTCCAATTTAAGCATTCTGTGTCATAGTACATGACCTCAACATGTATCATGAAAAATTTGGGTGGTCCATCTTGTTCCCTTTCATGGGTAAAAATTACTAAAATATAAACATAAGCAATATGTTGTACCATGCGTTTTGTTTTTGGCCCAATTTCTTCCCTTTGATGGGGTTTTGTTACCTTATATGGTTATATGGTCATGTATATGGGTTCATTTCCTATCATAAGACATGGGTACATTGACGCACCCTTTAAAATTTTTGGGAGGGGGTATCTTGGCTCATCCACTCGGTTTTAGAAATTGTTTAATATAAGCATTTGGTATCTTCGTACAGGTCTTCAATATGTACCACTATAAATTTGGATGATCCACATCGTTCTTTTTCATGGGTAAAGAACTACCAAAAATCAAATTTCGGAGGTTATTGACCCCTATTTAGCACGTTATATGGTTTATTACCTTTATATGTTTATGTTCCCTTTTAAATTTGGGAATTATCAAATAACAAAATTCGGTAAACGTTTTCTAGGACCCATTGGTGTTCCTCTTATGGCCAAATATTCAAAATTTAAATGTTATTGACCGGCTTTATTATTGAATAAGTACAGGATTTATTACTTTTTCATAAGACACAGGTGTATTTGTGTACCAATCTTAAATTTTGGAAGGGGTATATTTCTTATTGTCTTATCAATAATTGGTAATTGGATAGTATCTCATTCATTGGGTAAATCATTGTCAAATATGAGTATGATCACGTGATCGGTTATTGACCTATGATGGGATTAGGAGTCCAGGACATTGGTACATTGAAACTTTGTAGGATAATTTGAGAATGCGTCATTGGTTTTGATTATTCCCGCCAAATATAAACGTAAGCAGGACGTTGTACCACGTGATTGTCCTTGATGAGATAGTGTACAGGGATCCATTTCCTTTGTTGTGGTACTTCTTAAGTTTGAATACACACACTTCTAGAAAACAGTTGGTTCTACTCAGGTAAACAATTGACGGACATTATTGACCTTATTGAACATATAATGATATGATTAACTGTAAGACTTAGGTATATCAAGAGAAGTATTCTTTAAATTTGTGAATGGTGATAAACAGAATTTTTACATAAGGTGCGAAATTTGAAACAATACATTGAACTTTAGTCACAGCTCATAGTCTAAGATCATTGGTGGTGATTGATTTGATACCTGATAGCTAACCTTATTGAATCTTATGACTCATAGACGAAAGGCAATACATGCTACAACAGTTTGAAATTTAATCATAAGGTGATGTAATCTGACACTAGCAAAGTTATTGTTAATGCAATTTGATTGGATGATCACTATCTTTCCTGCAATCTGATTGGTTGATCACTATTTATCGTGCAATCTGATTGGTTGCAGATTTCAAATCTTTGCTGTATTCAGTTTTAAGTTTTGTTTAACATTGAAAAATCTTGGTTTCGTTCAACATTTTGCACTCACTGATAAATATGATCAAAACCGCTTATTCGTTAATCGAATAGTTAAAAACCGGATAACGTTTGACGGTTAACCGTGAAACGTAAAATTTTTAGTTTGAAATTTTTTTGCTTGAAACTTTTTGTTTGAAAATTCTTGCTTTTAAATTTTTGTTTGAATTTTTTGTTTCTGAATTTTGTTTGATTTTTTCAAAATTTTTTGTTTTAAAATTTTTCGTTTAAAATTTAAAAAAAATTTTGTTTCAAAAATTTTGTTTAAAATTTTTTGTTTGAAATTTTTTCGTTTACAAATTTTTTGTTTGAAATTTTTTGTTTCGAATTTTGTTTTTTCAAATTTTTGTTTGAATTTTTTTCGTTTCAAAATTTTGTTTCAAAGATTTTTGTTTGAAATTTTTGTTTCAAAGTTTGGTTTGACATTTTTAAAGTTTGTGCACTCATTAGTAAAGAACCGGAATTGTTTAGAACTAAAACCTCTGGCAACATTGTGGTGCAATAGTACACGTCAGAACATGGGGTTGTACTTGAAATGAAAAAAACACAATTCATTGAAATGGATCATTTTATTACACTCCACATACATCCATACCAGATAGTGGTTCTGGATATTGTCGATACACTGTATTTTGAACTTCTTGCACTAGTTTGTATTTAGCGTATAATTTTAATTCCAATTGAAGTCTTTTAAGGTCTATTGTGATATCAATTGGTGGAAACTCAATGTCCATTTGATCACAAATAAACTGTTTATCAATACAGTTATGCATCCACGAACGATGTTGACAACCATCACATATCTAGATACATGTTGTACAATATGCATAACACATTTTTCAAAATAGTACTTTTTCAGGAATATACTTGTTTTGTTGCACACTTCCACTGCATATTTAACACACTGAAATACGCTGATGAATTTGTTCCATTCCGTTTGTGTTAGATACACCATGTTGCGAGGGACATGGAATGTACTCTTTTTACGTAACAGCACCATCTTCTCTTCGAGGACTGTACGCAGCACCACTTCATGATTTGAGCCTAATGATTTGACTATGGTCACATTTAGCTCATCATGAAAATAATCGTTCATTTGGTCGATTCGTGAACATAATATTTCCCATTTTCACAGGTCAGTTGTACACCAAAATGTTCTGCTTTGCCCAATCGAATTACTGGTTCAAATGTTCTAGCACTGATACCAATCATCACATGTTTTGTTTGAAATATATTTATTGGATAATAGCTTGCGAAGATGAACTCTTTATCGTTAGAAGTACACATCTTTCCACCTGAAAAGCACTTGCCCAAATGATTTCGTGGGATGACACTGTATTTGCTGGTTTATAGAACTACGGCTGACGTCATTGGAAAGGAATGTGCTGACGTTTGAATTTATAGTTTCATCACAATTGCTGACGTCATGCTGACCAACCAAATTCATACAACTATGTCTGACGTCAAAGGAATGTGCTGACGTTTCAATTCATGATTTCATCACAATTGCTGACGAATCTGGCTGTGTACTAAATTCAAATTGATGACTTCGACCCAAGAATCCTTTGTAACATGAAGATACAGATCCAGTATTTAAGAAACGCAGCAGTTCTTCTTGTTTTGATGCTTCCATGGGTAAATATCTTGCTGGTAAAATTATATTCTTATCATTTTCAAGCTTCACTACGATTCTTAATCCAAACTTTGTAGGGATCATATGGCTAGCTAAGATTCTATAAGGTACATTCTGTTGTAAATCAGTAATCTTGGTAAATGATTTCATCACATCACGTGTGTTTAGAAACTGCAGACAAGTAGCCATGATGATGTTATCATGAATACTAACTCGAAGGATACTTATATATGATGCAAAACTGATGACGTTGCATTATCATGTTCTGACGTGTACTATTGCACCACAATGTTGCCAGAGGTTTTAGTTCTAAACAGTTCCGGTTCTTTACTAATGAGTGCACAAACTTTTAAAAATGTCAAACCAAATTTTGAAACAAAATTTTTGAAACGAAAAAATTTGGAAACGAAAAATTCAAACAAAATTTTAAAACGAAAAAAAATTTCAAACAAAATTTTGAAAAAACAAAATTCGAAACAAAAAAATTTTAAACAAAAAAATTTGGAAACGAAAAATTTTAAACAACAAATTTTCAAACCAAATTTTGCAACAAAAAATTAAAAATTTTCAAACAAAAAAATTTACAAAAAAAATTTTTTGAAACAAATTTCAAACAAAATTCTGAAACAAAAAATTCACTCATATTTATAAATGAGTGCAAAATGTTGAACGAAACCAAGATTTTTAAATGTTAAACAAAACTTAAAACTGAATGCAGCAAAGATTTGAAAATCAGCAACCAATCAGATTGCACGAAAGATAGTGATCAGCCAATCACATTGCACGAAAGATAGTGATCTAAGATCAAATTACATCAACAATAACTTTGCCAGTGTTGTAGCATGTATTCCCTTAAGACTATGATTCATAAGATTCAATAAGGTTAGCTATGTATCCCTGTACACTACCTCATCAAGGTCAATCACGTGGTACATCGTATTGCTTACGTTTATATTTGGCGGGAATAATCAAAACCAATGACGCATTCTCAAATTATCCTACAAAGTTTCAATGTACCAATGTCCTGGACTCCTAATCCCATCATAGGTCAATAACTGATCGCGTGATCATAATGATTTACCCAATGAATGAGATACTATCCAATTACCAATTATTGATACGACAATAAAAAATATACCCCTTCCAAAATTTAAGATTGGTACACAAATACACCTGTGTCTTATGAAAAAGTAATAAATCCTGTACTTATTCAATAATAAAGCCGGTCAATAACATTTAAATTTTGAATATTTGGCCATAAGAGGAACACCAATGGGTCCTAGAAAACGTTTACCGAATTTTGTTATTTGATAATTCCCAAATTTAAAAGGGAACATAAACATATAAAGGTAATAAACCATATAACGTGCTAAATAGGGGTCAATAACCTCCGAAATTTGATTTTTGGTAGTTCTTTACCCATGAAAGGGAACGATGTGGACCATCCAAATTTATAGTGGTACATACTGAAGACCTGTACGAAGATACCAAATGCTTATATTAAACAATTTCTAAAACCGAGTGGACGAGCCAAGATACCCCCTCCCAAAAATTTTAAAGGGTGCATCAATGTACCCATGTCTTATGATAGGAAATGAACCCATATACATGACCATATAACCATATAAGGTAACAAAACCCCATCAAAGGGAAGAAATTGGGCCAAAATCAAAACGCATGGTACAACATATTGCTTATGTTTATATTTTAGTAATTTTTACCCATGAAAGGGAACAAGATGGACCACCCAAATTTATCATGATACATGTTGAGGTCATGTACTATGATACCGAATGCTTAAATTGGAAAATTTCCAAAATTTAAGGGGATATGGAATGGACCCCTATACATGATCATATAACCATATAAGGTAATAGGACCTCATCCAAGGGGATAAATTGAGCCAAAACCAAACACGTGGTTGTACTAAAATTGGCAATTTCGTACCCATGAAAGGAAACGTGGTGAACCACCCAAATTTATAGTAATATATATTAGGGTTCTATACTATAATACCAAACATGTAAAAGGGGCAATTTCCAAAATTAAAGGGGTGGGCCAAAGTACCCCTCCCGGGGTGCATAATTATACCCATGTCTTATGATAGGGAATGGACCAATATACATGACCATATAACCATATAAGGTAATAGGACCTCATCCAAGGGGATAAATTGTGCCAAAAAAACAACGACGTGGTTGTACTAAAATTTGGCAAATTTGTACCCCTTAAAGGGAACGAGGTGGACCACCCAAATTTATCATGATACATATTAGGGTCCTATACTATAATACCAAATGTTTAAATTGAACAATTTCCAAATTGAAGAGGTGGTCCAATGTACCCCTACCAAAAATTTAAAGGAGTGCACAAATGTACCTATGTCTTATGATAGGTAATGGACCCCTATACACGACCATATAACGATATAAGGTAATAGGACCTCATCCAATGGAATAAATTATGTCAAAAACCAAACACATGGTACAACGTATTGCTTACGTTTATATTTTTGGCAATTTTGTACCCCTGAAAGGGAACGAGGTTATAGTAATATATGTTAGGGTCCTATACTATAATACCAAATGTTTAAATTGGGCAATTTCCAAGATATAAGGGGTGGGCCAAGGTACCCCTCCTGGGGTGCACAAATGTACCTATGTCTTATGATATGGAATAGACCCCTATACATAACCAAATAACCATATAAGGTAATAGGACCTCATCCAAGGCGATAAATTGGGTCAAAAGACCAAACACTTGGTTGTACTAAAATTTAATAAATATTAACGTTGCTAAAATGTGCATGATGATGAGCGCAGAAGGAGATCAAACGTCACCACAGATGACCTTGTGAACCTTGTTCGGGAAAGCACCATGCAGAATCGTCGCTTGGCAATAACTGAACTCAGCGGTCAGTTCTCGCAGATTTCCCGCTCCCTAATACACACCATTGAAATAGGTCGCACACACGCACAGCAGAAGTGTTATTTTTCCATTCTATTTTTGTCGTTTATTCAAAAAATGCATATTTCAAATAGCAGTGTAGCGAACTACAACATCTTATATCACCAAGTTATATATTTATAATAAGATATAAAGTCCAAAAATATGTTTACAATATTTTTGAGCGTCTTATACTGTTTAGCAATGGCTTTTTTCTCTTTTTTTACAAAAAAGGCCTGAAAACCCGATGATACTGGAATCAACAAGATCAGATTAGCCGAGCTTCGAAAAGAAATCTGCAAGAATTTTCTACGTATTGCAGTTGGTGCTTCTCTAATAGAATAAGAAATAACAGTGGTAGAAATTAAACGAATATTTCCGAACTTTATAAATTTTACTGTTTTATTTGCTTAAAGAACGTTGTCCTTAAAATTTTGTGAAGTCTACGTCCCATATCCTGGTATTCTTATTTTCAAATATAGTTTTAAGTACGCTAGAATGAAACGGATATATTGGGATTTGGATTTTTCCTGTTTATTTACCATCTTTTGAAAAAAAAAGAATTTAGTTTGTAGTATTCTTTCTATTCTATTTCTTGTACGCTAGTATTTTATATCTAGAAATTGACCCTGAAATAACGATGCTACAGCATAATTTTTATTTCGGAATTTGGAATTATTTACGGGTTTAGTTTTGATTCTTAAAAATGATAAATAATTATTTTAAAAAATTCTAACTTTATACAAATTGTCCTTGTATTTTATTAAATTTTCAAATTGCACGATAGGGAGTGAGATTCGTAAAACTTTCGAGCTATTTTTTGAATTATGCAAAATTCAATGATATGATGAAATTAGTTTAAAAATAATTATGTCCCGTTTCTTTTAAATATCCAAATTAGAAGCTGAGGATTGTAATTTTAAAGTATTTTGGTGTTGAAAATGTTAGGGTTTCCAGTGCACTAAAATATTTGATATCTAAGGGTTGAAGCCAACTCTAGAAGTTTGTAACTATGTCTCCATAATAAAGGTTTGTCAAGGTTTGAGAAAATTATCATTCCCACTACTCTTTGTTTACTTTGGGAATAGTGTCTTTCGCAGCGAGGACATATTAGGTTTGGACCTATATCTTTGCGTTGAATCCAAGCCACAAAAGCTTCAACTCGTGCTCTAACGACATACTCACGAGATAGCTTAGTTTACTTTCCACAGGATCAAGTTTTAAGTTTTACGTACTACGCTTATGCCGGTTATTCTAAAGGAGATCAATAGAATAAATTTTGGATTAACATTTTTCAGATGTTACAGTTATGACAGAAAAGTAGGAGGGAATGTGATTTGAAACAACGTTGGTGAGAAAAGAATAGGGCAAAAATATGTACTTTAGCAAATAATAAATTTAAAAGAGTTGAACAATACATAACCAGAGTAAAAGAATGAAATAAGATAAAGCGGAGGTGTATATTTACCTACTTAATAGTATATACAATGAAGGATTATCAAAGTAGGAATAGACCAAATAAGAGATAAAATACAAAAGAAACTGAAAACGAAGTAGAAGAAGGAGAATACAAATTATGGCTAAAATATAAAGTGTCATCAAGAAACGATTTTTTATAAAGAGTTTTTTTTTTAAAAAAAAGGTGTAAAAACTTTCAGTACTATTAGGAATGATAATATTAAATTGTGTATAATGAACGGTACAAAACAAAGTTTGATACCTAAAACTACATTATATGCTATGTTCAGAAATAAGTGTAAAAAGCATGACTTGATTTTATAGACAATTCAAGGGAAACTTTGTAAAATCGAATTAAAGGCAGACGAAGATATAAAATACGACAGGAGAATACTATTATGGTGCGTAATGACTTGAAAGGAAAAGGAAAATAAAGCAGAAATAACCATACTGTGTAGATAAGTGCAGAGAGATAGAGGAGGAGGAGAAAGAGAAATTAATGAAAACAACTAATGTATTTATAAACGTTAAGAACAAATTTTTACGACATACAACACAAGTAGCCAGGATATTGACTGGAAAATTGTAAGATTAATTGCGGCTCTCTGTCATATCGATCGTTGATATTGTTCCATTACTCCCTCTATCATACTACTTATCAGACAAGTTAACTGTCACTGATACTTTAAATGATAGATATCCGTAAAACTTAAAACAATTGACTATCCCTTGTGTATAAAAGAGAAACGAAATGTGACACCAAAGTGTCAACTAACGCATATGAGTACAATTTAACGCAAGTGGGTGAAGAATGGAACGTTTCTTAAGAAAGGAAAATTTCGAGACAACTTAAAATAGTTTCCAAATGTATTTAATGAAATGAATTATGGAATAAATAATGAATGACGAATTATTAATAAAGATTAATAATCGCAAATGCTTCGATCCGACGTAATTTATTTTATACAAAGTTCCTAAACCACAACAAGCATGATTTTAATATACTGTAATAGCCAGACTAAGTTCGAGAACATAAATGTTCCTTTTCCTTTCGCTCTCACATATGACTATCATAAAGTTCTCTATATACCGTAATCAATATTGGAGTAGGTTAACTTATGTTTTCACGATTGTATAATATTTGGCTCTTTAAGTTTACGTACCATTTTATTTTAGTTTGTTAATGTTCATAATATTTTCTATTGTCATTTTAATCATAGATATATACA
Source organism: Thermobia domestica (assembly GCF_964235325.1). Lineage (NCBI taxonomy): Eukaryota > Metazoa > Arthropoda > Insecta > Zygentoma > Lepismatidae > Thermobia > Thermobia domestica. The sequence goes on along the minus strand of NC_137456.1, from coordinate 240,989,226 downwards.
CACAAAGCCGTATCAACTATAAATATGTTGCAGCTTTGACAAAGGATCAGTTGGAGCGAGTGCCTTTTATTCTTTGAGATTGTACAAATTTTTTGCGTTAATGAGAAAATTTAACTTACTTTTCCAGGAACTCTTGTTCTATATCGTCGATAAGAATGTCTTTAGGACATATAGCTAATGAAGGTATAGAAATTTTGAAGTCATTGTAATTCTTTTGTACAGTAAACACTGTGGCGTTTTCTTGATATTTATGCCATGATTCCAGAATTAAGTAGCACGCACAACAAAAAAAGATAGTTATAATGAAAGTCCAGAATATCCTGCAAAGGGAAGTAGAAAATGAATTACTGTTATAATATGTAACTTTATAATATGATTCCAAAATAGGAAAACATAGAATATTTCATTATCTCCTATGTTATAAAATCTATTAGATTATGCACAACATATTACATTAATTATAAAAAAACATAAAATATGGTACAAATAACATTAAATACGATACGAAAGACAAAACTGGGTAAGAGTAGTCGCTTATAACTACAGTCTCAGAATACGTGGGGTTTTGTTACTATTAGTTTTCTTGAGCCAGAAAAATTACATATTTGTAAATGAAGTTTTATGATATTAAATTTAGATGCAAGAAAGGGTAAACAAAATGTTAATAGGAAGAAAATTGAATATGTTTTAGTATAGGTTTTGTATCACGGTTTAAACTACTATACTTAAGTTTCTAATAAATGTAAGGATTGGCTTGCTTGAAACCAGTAAGAAAGTAATAATAGGAAGTTGTCTCGTAGATCATGTTGTATGGTAGATCTTGGATGATTGTACGACAGAACAAGTTAAGACTGTTTTGATTGAGTAAATACATGTCAGTTCAAATATGTGGTTTCTGAGGACTACGAAACTAAGACGTTACGTACTGTGAGAATAACATGAGAGAGTTAAAAGCTGATCTCTTTGGCCTATTATAGACGGAAATTGTCTGGGCACCATGCTTTCACATAGTATGTTCCTGGTAGGTTTCGAGATGAATGCTAATGATGCTTATTCTTCTAAAAAATTCAGAAGTTAACAGTTCCCAGAAAACTTGTCATTTGACACCAGAAATCTTTACAAAATGGTGTAAGATTGCGGCTTTTCCTTTGGATGAATAGTAGATGCTTCTTCTCGGAAGACTTGAATACTCCTAAAACTCTTTACATTGGTAATCTTTATTTTACATATACCTAGGAAAAGTATTTACATTTTATTCTTTGTATAACAGACAGTGACCACTGATTATTTTTAAATCCGAACTTCTTTAAAAAGTTTAATATATTATGTTTAATAACGTTTTCTACTTATTATTAATTTTATCTCTATCGTTCTGTCTTAATGCTAATTCTATTAATCTCACACAACTTGTAATTAAAATCTGAACATCTTGATTTAATGAAACTCTTTTTCCTAATTCCTCAATGATTAATTAAAACTTAGTTGACTTGATGTTATTGTTACTCTACAATGATATCTTTTTTATGCAAAACAAATATAGGTTTTGTCAAGAAAATAATAATTGATAAAATGCGTGAGGAAATATTCAAATTTCGAACAGAATGCTGAAACATTATTGATTAAAACTCAATTTCACAGCTGTTGTAAAGGTGAAGAGAAACTAATGCATGTTGAAAATAATAAAACAATTAGTGGTGGTTATCTATCCAAGATAACCAACTTAATTGTATTTTCCACTTTAATTTCGCAGTTCGATCAGATATTGTCTTTTGGTAAAATACCTACATCCAGAATGCTATCTATATCTTATGTAAGTACTGATCGCTTAAGTTTGCATATAAATTAACTAACGTTATCAATAAAACTATTACAAACGTAGGTTATTATTTCTGGTTCAATCTAAATATAACGCAAAAATATTTTATGATTAGAATTTACTCGAGATGTCCTGATGAATCCAATTATATCCTTCAGAGTAATTCCTTATGAAACAACGGCACAGGAAATACAATATTTCTGCTTTTGGACTTACATCGATTTCTAGACTAGACCCTTTCTATTTATAAAGCGAATGAATGCTTAGAATGTCTGTTAATGTGGATCACCCAACCGGGGATCTGAAGAAATTCTAATTAGAAAATCCAAGCCCAAAAACTGGTTTCTACATTTTCTTTGTCGTATTACTTTGGCAGAGAAAGGTACGTATTTCTTGTGCATTACGGATATATTCCGATGTATATTATGTAATCTTGTAGTAGGAAAATTTGTAGGAAACAAATTTAAGTATTAACACCGAGGTTGAAGTTCCAATTATTCGTTCTAAGAGACTTGGACGTAAGGAATATCCCCATTATAACCCAATCCACGCAGTATAGAACTAATTATGACATCTATGGAGTATATAAATAAGTGTATACAGACAAACTATTCCACATGCACAGAAGGAAACAATTTATATATACAAGTGTTAGGTTATAGTCAAGGACAAAATGTCTCAAAATATGTGCAACTTGACACCTTATAACATTATATTACTATCAGTACCCTACAATATGTCTTCAGGTAAAAGGAAAACTTTAAAATAGTAATCTAGAAGGATGTAATGCCCATTAATACGACAGAATTACACTTTGAAAAAAGTCAATTTCTATTAGTTATTTATTATGTAAAAATAAAAACTTAAATGGTTCCTTGAATCGCCTATATTTATAGAAATCGTTATTTTACATCTTACATGTTATGTAATAAGCACTAACGTACGCATGACCTTCGTAAATGTATTTTAGGTATCCTTCTAAGTTTACTGTTGATCGAACTTGCTTTGGTTTGAATGGTTCTTTAAATTTCTTTAATGTTCGTGATAAGCTCGTTTTTGATAAATTAACCTATCTATCAATATATTGCTGGGCTCTAATTAAAGTAAATTATGTATTATATATCGGTCCACATGTAATTTATTCTTCCTTCATACAGCATTTAATATATCACGAAACAAAATACTATAATCTATACTTTCAACATATACTAGACTCGCTTAGTAACGGAGTCTCACGGACAATTCTACCTCACTTCGAATCTCATCTTACTACTTTGGTGGCTCAGTAATATATATTAATATTCGCAGACGATATGCTAAAATCTACTATGAATCCAACAGAGAGGGATGGCTGTTTAATCACGTTACAATACATATATCAATTTCTCAGGTCAGATTATATAATAAAATATTTACTGTAGTTAAACCGTATAATTGGTCTTGTCTTCGTTAAGTTACGAGGAGTTACACAATAATACTGAAAGGCTACTTCCACCAGTTTAAACTTGTGATTACCGCAGGCTACGCAGCAAAGGCTTTGCAACTGTTAGTGACACGTAAACTTACTAAAGCTTTGCCTTCCTCTCCTATTACATGTAAAAGACGCATGGGCACAATGATTCTACATAATATGCATTGAGTATGTTTGGAAATAAAACTGAGACAAGCCTGTTGATCTAATAATCGGATCATGAGCCATTCCCAGATCTGTGGCTTTTTATTACAAATACGTATTCAGATCGTTCATTTTCCTTTGGATGAACATCAAATGTTTTGCTACAACAGACCGTATAACACCTGAAACTCAGTACAGTGGTAAACCATTTTATCACAAAGCTCAGAATGGTATTTATTTGTTATTTCTATAATAGACTACGACCACTGAACTTACTCTTCGAAAAATGTATTTAACCCTTAAGTACTATGGACGAAAATAATCACGTAGCTACTATGGAGCGGTCTGTCCGACCGCATTGTTGTTTCACATTTTCTGATTCTTTATTGTATATTTATTTATTTTCTATGACATTTTGTTTAGCTAATCAGACAAAAAAGTCATTCGTTTTCTAGCGATTGTTGTGGATGGTTCATGTTTGAAAGATTTATATTCAGTATTGATCGGGAACTCGATTAAGTTACCCTCTTTATAAACAAGTTACCTTTTTTCATATTTTTCTCATGGTACAAACAGTGTGTTGGGGACAATCATATTATGCCTCTTTGATATTTTCTGTCACTGCTGCTGTTCCTTTAAACTTGTATTTAATAAAAACATTTTATTGTTTGTCGTTTGCGCCACATGTAGGCTACATTTCCTGATAATTGTGTGTTCGTATAATACCAATTTGTTATAATTCCATTTGTATTTCTTTACGTCACATAGGTCGATAGTTTCCTCATGTATTCTGGTTTAAAATAAATAATTATATTGTAAGTCTTCAAAATTTAGAAAGATTGCTGGATGCTTATCCGAACACTATTAACGAACTGAAAAATCGCAACTCTTGAAAAATGTAATAAATTTAAAAAACATGTGGCATGGCAACATTTGCAAAATGCCAGTTGGAATCTTAAAATATGAGATGAAAATTAGGAGTGTTGCCATTTTGAAAGATCCAATAATGGCGAATTTCAAGATGGCTGCTTTCAAGGATACCCTTATCGTATCACTTCCTTCTAGGCTTAATATATATTACCGAAGCTTTTATCCACTTATTTTCATTAACACCCGGGTTAGGAGCGGAGATAAGGGACTTAGGCACATAGTAAGTATAAACAATTAATATGCCTATAACTTTTCAACAAATGGGTGTATCTTAAAACTAACTTCACCATTGTCTTTCTGATTAAATTCTAGCCCGAAATTATGTATCGCATTACTCTATTCCCATTTTGAAAACTTGATCTTAATTCAAAATGGCGGATTTCAAGAGGGGTGCCGTCAAGGTCATACCTATCATAGGACTTCCTTCTAGGCCTTACATTTATTTACATGTTTTTTCCTTTATTAACACTCCGTTTACAAGGGGAAGTAAGGGACTTCTGAAGTAATCTTTAATAACCACATCACAACTCTTGACAATTATAAATAAAATAGAAAACATGCACCATGGCAAAAATTTCTGTCATCGCAAGCAATGAATACATGTCCTCTATCAGCAAGAAAAATCTGATTGAAATCGGAGCCGGACAATTGGGTGATATCCCTTGTTAGTTGCATATAGAAATATAAAACATAGTAATTTCGCGATGTAAAAAAGTTTTATGTTTTTAAAACAATGAGAAAGAGAACATAATCAAAATTTGCAACAATGCTTCCATTGTTATTCCAAAATTGTAATTTTTGAAATATTCAATTTCACAATACGTAACCATTTGCTAGACAGGAAGGTAGACGAAAATATTCACTGGTAGTGGTGAGACTGTGGAAAATATAATGATACGGAAAGTAGCAGCGGTCTGAGACACGGTGCATAGTACTTACGGGTTTAATCCGTAAAAGGCAGGTTACATTTGGTTATTAAAGTCTTTTAGTTTTGTTTCGTATTTCCCTTCTGGTTTCTACACTTTCTTGCTCTGATTTATCTCTAGATTTTCTGAGATGTTACAGTTGTATAATTTATACATTAATTCGTAAGTTATCATTCTTTGTTCATTCCGAAACAAAATTCGTTTACTGCTTTTAGAAGTTATCATTTTATTTTATTTAAGTTGAAACGTGCCCCCATTGATTGTGTATTAACTAGCTCTCCTTTTCTTTCTATATTTCAATCTTCATTCGCTTTTCTTTGTGGAAGTTCTAAAAAACTTCAACATTTTCCTAATCAATTATATATATATATATATATATATATATATATATATATATATATCGTGTACAGAAAAGTCACCGATCAGTCTGCTAGGACATTGCTGTAAGGAATCCAGAGCAACCTGCACGTGAGCAAGACATTATAAGTGATCGTGCGTCAGTCGATGAATCAGTTTGACTGAGATTTGCGCACAGACAAAAACTTATTGAGTTCGATAAGGGCCTCATCATCGGTTGCCAAATTGCGAATTTGTAGAATCGTGCTATTAGTGACCAATTGCGTCGCCCAAAGTCAACGGTGGGTGATGTAATTGTGAAATGGAAACGTCACTGCGTCCCTAGACGGCCCGGACGATCCACGACATTAACGAACAGGTACAAGAGAGTTCTGAAACTAGTGGTACCTAGCAATCGCCGTCAATTTGCATCTGATATTCAGCACTAGTTCCACACTGTATCAGACACATCAGGTTCACTGAGCACTATCAGGACAGAACTAAATGCACTTGGTTTCTATGTTAGAGCAGCTACCCATAAGCAGCACATCACCCCCACGAACAAAGCCAGGAGAATGACATGGTATAAAGCTTATCAAAATTGGACTGTAGAGAAATGGAAACATGTGTTGTGGAGTGATTAACCACGCTACACGTGTTTCAAGTCAGATGGTCCGCGTGTGGGTGTGCACACAACGCGGTGAACGCTTCTTACCAGACTATTGTGCCAACAGTGAAAATTTTTGGTGGTGGTGTAAAAAAATGGTGTCGGGTGAATTTTGTTGGTTCGGCCTTGTCCCGCTTGTTGTTGTGCTTGGTAACATGACGAATACAAATTATCTTGAAATTTTGGACAATTCAGCTCTTTCCATATTGCGGAAATTCTTTGGAATGGAGCCGTGTTACTATTAGGATTATAATATTCCTTGACAAGAAGCTGCCAATGTTATGTCGTGGTATGACGAGAACAATGTGCAACGACTCCAGTGACCTACTCAATCTCCTGATTTGCCTCGTGGGACGTGTGGGATGAATTGTCCAAATCCACCTGTCACTTGCAATTGCCTTGCACGTGGAGTGGCCTGCCATCCCACCTGATAATTAACAGCAGCTGGTGAAAATCATTCCTCGGATGATACATGTTTTGATCCAGGCCAAACGAAGCCCTACGAGAAATAAGCATCAATAACACGATACCTATTTTCACGATACCTAGAGATACCTATTTTCAAAAGACCCTACAAATCAGTAAATAATGTGAATGAAACAACATAAGTAAAGGGAGCGCGTTGGCTCAGTGGTAGAGCGTTCACCTACGGTTTTTGGTGTCCTGGTTTGATCCCACCTTGCTCCGTGTGAATTTTCTGGTGGACAAACGCCATGATCATGAGTTTTCTCGGGGTTTTCCCGTTTCCTCCCATTTTCGTCATTTCATTATTTCATTCAATTTCTCATCATCACTGTGTCCTTTAGCCTCACCAGCATAAGCTGGGACGTAAAACTTAAAGATATCATTTCATTTCATTTACAACAAAAGTAAACGAGAATCTTTTATATCATAATTTTAACTATCTACGTAGAAGATAAGTTAATCAGCCTAATACATTCAGTTACAATAACAAATACAAATATTTCTGATATTAATAAAAGCTACCCAATAATGAATTTATATACGGATTATTGAAATAATCATTCGAGTTCAGCGTAATACTGTTGATAGCTTGGTTTGGGTTTAACAACGTTATTTGATAAATGTGTTAGGCAGAACATGCAGTAGTGATTACTTCCTGTAAGGTTAATTTCGTATCAGTGACTGTCATTCCGCTTGTTGATTCGTTTCGTATGAATGCTATTAGCTGTTCTCTGATTATTTCGTCGGCTATAGCACCGTATTCGCAAATGGATACCTTATTGCAAATTGCAAATACAAATTACACTGTCGACTGAAATTGTAATTGAATAATTTTATATAGATGGACCCGTTGTTGAATACGTGTACATTTTTAACTGTAACGATGCAGCAATATTTTCTTTGCTTCTTCGTATTACTTCGTTCAGGGTCAATTAGACATGTCTTATTGTATATATCCTCCATACACAGAAAAAAAAAATGAGGTGTTGAAACAACACAAAATGACTACCACTTTAGTGTGTTACTTGTGTGTCAATTCAGCACCAAGCACATCGCCTTAGAGCATATAAAAAATTCCTCGTTACTAGTTGTGAGTATTTGTATTGTTTTTATTGGCTGGTACGAGCAAAGCTTTGTGAAATATATTTCACATTTGTATCAAGTAACTAAACAAATTCTATGTTTTCTGTAATCAGTCACAATAATATTGTTGTAAACCTTTGAATTTTCTGACAACAGTTACCCAGAGAGCAGCGCTTCCTTCTGTTTTCTTTATCTGTTATTCTTGTGTCTTTGCACGTATGAACAGAAGATGACATAACTGTTGCCTATGTAACTTTTGTCAGACGATTCACAGGTTTACAACAATATTATTGTGACCAATTGCAGAAAACATATTCGTTACTTGTCATAAGTAACAAATATACTTCGCGAAGCATTGCTTATATTAAAGGATAAATACATATGAAAATTCCCCTAGGTAGTAAAGAGTTATTTCTAATATGCCAGGAAAGCGATGTGGTTGCTGCTGAATTAAAACACACGTAACACGCTAAAGTGGAAGTCATTTTGTATTGTTTCAACACCTGATTTTTTACAATATAGTTTTACTTCCTATTAATAATGTTACTACTATATTTTTCTCAGAAACTAAGATATCTACTCAAATTTGCTCAAAACACTGTAGGTAGCATTTTATATTACGAATGTCTAGATCAAAATTTTCAAACCATGCAATATGTGATATTGATTCTGAAAAAGACTAAATTCAAGTATATTCGCTGCATCAATGTAACAAGTCTTCAATGTCGTCTGAACGTTAATGTTAATCACATAGTAATCTTATAAGAGTACGTTAATAGATCATAGTTTATACAACATAATTGAAATAACTTTCTTCGTCAGCCCTGAATTAGACTAATTACGAAGTATTATTTTGATCAGAGTAAATGCTCTTAAACCCAATAGAGAGTAATTTGAATAATAAAGAGTTTAGTATACTTTAATGAGAAAGCACCTACTTATAGCAGAAATAAAAGCCCGAATATCAACTAACGTCAAAGACTAACTTAACATTCAGGATCCATACCAGAAAAAATATTTCCAGTCAAATTATAAAAAAATAATTACATAATTCCCGAAAGCAGTTAGATAGGTAGAAATATTCGCAAATAAAACATTTGCACATAGCAATCCGTAACTAAAAAATACCTGTTCCACTGTAATACAATCACATCAACAAACAAATTCATAATAATATCATTTTCATGACATTTTCTTTTTAAAAGAAAATATAGTTTATCCATGTTATGTACTCTTCTACTCACTAATTATTTTATATTATTTTCCTTTGATCGCCTTCTTGGGCTAAGGTAATTCTTCTACATAAAACCATTATTCCTATTATAGCTTTTCTATTATGCTATTTATTCTTTCAGCATTATGAGGATTCACAGTCTAAGTTTCTTGAGCTTTTCAGTTTATTCTACTCTATATTAAATTTGAACTGTGGAGAAGTCTGATTTTATTTATTGGTTACCAGATTTTTGTTTTGAAAGACCTGGTCACATTTTTCTAATGAAGAAGAAGTCTGATATATAACGCATCCGCGATAAATTCATCCAGTATTTAATAAATTAAACAGTTGTTGAAAAGCGGAATGCTCTTCGCCAACTGTTGTAACGTTAAATTTAAAACTTTCCATTAGGGTATAATTAACTTAACATTGACATTTAAATATCATTTAGAATATGAATATTTACTATTCACATTATAAATTACAATTTATAATAGTTTCCTGTTGCAACAAGAATACAAGTATAATTTTTCAAGAGCTATTGAACTTCAAAATTCCATCGGAAAGACAAAATAAAAGTTACATCTCTAGGCAACCAATTGGTGGTACATGTGCTGGAATGGGTTAAATGTTTATTATCTTATATAAATGCAATACACATTCACATACCCTTCCTAGGAATCTAAACATTTTAACACATGTAACCTAACCTTCTCCTTAACCCATATACGCCCAAAACAATTATTCCCGAGAAATTGTATTAAATTTAACATATTGAGTTTATACCATCCCAGAAGGAAACATATAAGTGAATTTTCCAAAAAGGCACATATTTTCGAACTTTTAAAAAAAATTCAATAATGCCAATGAGACATACCAATGACATACCAATTAGATATCGGCTGAAGCTTCTAACAAAATTAATCTTGATTACATATAACACATAAAATACATTCCTTTTCTTTTGTTAAAAGCAATGTTTAAAATATTTATGAAGTTGATAAACAATGCTGTGGAAGATCTGGGGAGCAGAGTTGTCTTCAACATTGGAAGATAGGAAGATCTGAGGCTTACTCTGCGGTTACAAAACTCATATTCCGTTAAATGAATCTGATTTCTAAGGTGAACCTGTTGTGCATTGCGTATCAAGCGATGTAAATGAAGTGGCGTCGGACACAAATCATCAGATTTCTGAACTGAAACATCAGAACTGAAACAATTTGTAGGGTCGTTTTCAAAAATGTTTGATGAACTCGAAGGCGTATCATTAAAAACACGTTTATGTTTATAGTTCCTTCTTCTCAGTCTTGAAGTTAGCCTTTTCGTTTCTTAAAGATCTAATGATCCAATTTTGCCAAACCACACTTGTTTTGAAAATAGATGAATCGTAACTCAAGGGCAGGCATCTTCTTAGACTTTTTCACACTTGCACTTGATAGAAATTAAACATTCACACAAATATTCTGTCTTATCACATGTACAGTTCAAAATGATAGGATATTTGCATGCTGCCACATCAAATAACGAACATGATCTTTGCTTGAAGTCTGCAATCTTCTTTGCGGTTGTTGACTTGTTCAAATCACGACCGTACGACTTTCTCAATTTATAGTAACTGTCATGATATGCAACAACAAGCTGCACGATCCTGTACTCAGTAACGGTAGGAATGGATGCTCTATCATAAATGTTTTTTTTTTTTAATTTTGCTTGCTACTATCCCAGCAACTTTTGAGAAACACGCTTTTGCATTGTTTGTTTTTGGGTACAATTGTAGTCTTTCGTGAAAGCAACACCGAGGTACATCTTCATATGTAGGCAATTTAGTTAGTGAAAAATCTCTGGGATGACCAAAACGAGGACACTCAAATTTTACTCGTAATGATCTTCGAAGCTGCCATTGTAGCGCTACGATATATAGCTGCACGGAATGCAACAAAAATACCAAGTACTATAATTCACGATTATAAAGAACAACTAATACAAATGTCATAAAACACTTAACACTGAAGAGGACTTCTGCACAACGCCACACTTAATCTCTAAGTGAGGAGATGACAATGACGTGACGGACACGGAATGCATGTCAAAACTTGCAGTGTTCAGCATTCAGCAACAATGCTCGAACACTCTCAAATTCAAGCTATCTTGCAGAAGGGGAGGGGAAGTGGGATTAAATCCAATAAATTGTCGGACTGTGGTGAAATATTTCCCTGTCAATCTGCTTGTTCTTTTAAACCCATCAATTAACTCATATGTGCATAATTAGCCCACACATAAAGTATGAAAAAAAGTATTTCTTTGTAAGAAAAAGTTTTCAGTAAAGTTGTGCAATTGGAAAACATAAAACCAAACAACACAATGTCACTATTTTTATACTTTACTACAATTTATATTAACGAAAATAAATCATGGAATCGATTAAATATTACTTATTTATAAGACAAAAGAAATTAAAAATCTCAAGATTTTTGTCATTTTTGGTAAACTTTAATTGCGATGGGCGAACGGAAGGTGTTAATCGATTTAATTTTTTTTTCATAATTTTTCTAATCAGTACCAAAACAACTTTTCCGCGATATAGCGACTCAAAAAATTAAAGTTTTTTTTGGCCCAACCTAATCGTTATACCTATTTCGATTTGAGGAAATTTTATTCTTTGAATATAGAAGTGAATTAACGAAATCAGTATACTGAAATTATGCTTGTATATGCACGCAGTGTAATCGAATTAATTAGGCATTCATTTTACCACTTTATAACTCCCAAAGCTATCGCAACATCCTTATGAAATTTGCACTGAATTAATATAATATAATGCTCTTCCAAATAACAAAGCACTCTTCAGAATGTTTGTACTTTCTTGAAAATCATGAGCAATGCTACACAGAGTGGTTCACATTTTCGCCAGTGAAATATTAGGGTCTATATTTAATAACTGTCATTATATGTTTAGGAAGTTCATAGGGTATTAGAAGCAAGAAATATAATTTAGAATTTTGAGAAATGATTGAAAGTAGAAAACCTTTGTCCTAATTGTGAGTGTTCATACAGAGGAAAATGAATATAAGAACTATCAGACATTCAAGAGTTTTATGGTCTTGCCGCAACCTGTATCGTAACATCCTAGTAATGTTGATTTGGAGCTAAAAGAGAAACAATACTATTGCAAACACAAAAGTACTTACGTTAAACTTATACGTGTAACATAGACACAGAAGTTATATATATGATGAAATACTAATAATGTAATAACTAAACATTAACTCTATAAATATCAATTTGATTTTATTTAATTCTCTATTTTCATATAAATTCTCTTAAACTTTGAAACTATATCTTTCCCTCATATCCTCGTAATCTTAGTTGTTAATAATAAAAACAACAACATATGATATAAATCATCGTGAATCATCTTTTCTATTCTCAGTCTCACAGATTTTGTCTGAAAATCTCTTTCAGTTAAATAGGCATGTGACATATTTAAAAAAATTCTGTCTCGAAATGGACTTTCAAACAACGTATTCAACTGTATAGGCCAGGGACGACTAACCGCATCTTGTAGTCGACCAGGAAGTCGTAACACGTAGCCCGCAATATTCTATATTATAGATCATGAGTATCGATCATTTATATAAACTGATTTGGAAACGAAGTAGGTTCTCAATTCGACTCGTTCATTTATAAGAAACAAAAATTACGAAATATAGTGATTATGTTTATCAAAGTTTAAGAGAAAAATAGAGAAAAATAGAAAGTTGAATAAAAAGAAGATAACATTTATTTCATAGGTTTTGGTGATTCTATTACTATTGATTCACGATGTTACGAATAACCTACAGATACCTCAAAATGCTATTAGGGTCTCGAATGTATTTAATGCATACTACTATATTTACGATTCTGCTTAAATAAGACAGATACCATATTATTTTACAATTGAACATGTATGATTAGTTAGTTATACATACTTCTCAGAAACAGATTTTCCTGGACTAACAATTTCCCTCCGACCACGAAATCTCGTCAAAGGAAACACATGTTGTATTCGTTTCCACATTATGTTTAATTGTGATATTTCACATAAAGGGAAATCTGAAAAAATAATTTTAAATATTACGTAAGTATACTATATTAGAAAGAGCATTATTGTAGGTGTTGGAATGTTTTATTAAGTTGGAAGAATGGAGTTTCGATTACGTCAAATTCCAAAGATACAACAGGAAATAGAAGAACAATGTATCATATATTTGATGTGAATTCTTGTTCTTGATGATGGATAGATAAAGATTGTAAAAGGGGATTCGATGGTGACAATAAAGATCGATCAAATAATATTTATAAATATTGCATGTAATTTATAATTATACCATTAAAGAAACTAAGTACATCTGGGTGAGATAGTTATTTAGAAACTTACATTAAGAAATTCTATCAACGCAATGATTGGACCGATTCATTATATCAAGATTTAGTACAAAAGACTGTGAAAGATCTTCGGTTGTTGTGGGATTGTTTTGAATTATGCAATTGCTTAGTTCGATCAGTTAGCGGCGGGACATTTAGAAACTACGGTGGTCAGATTTAGTGCATCATTATATGGTCGATATTATTTGAACTTCGGTGATGGAGAATTAAGCAAAGGGAATATTTTCATTAAAAACCGGATAAAATATCACGCGTTAAGACGGAAGCTTCAAGAACAGAAAATTTGACTTAGTGAGTACTTTCAATAAAGGAAATAATATAGGTAGAGTTAAAATAGTTGTCGAAACTAACTTTTCAATCATTCAGAGGACAATGAATGTCCAGACAAGGATAATAGATTTTGCAAAATTTTATTACAAGGCCATTTTGCCTATGTGTGTCCTTCATGTGTATCCCCAAGGATTCAAACCGATAGAAAAACAGAGATCTTTGTCGAAATGTTGGCAATATATGATAATAGAAGCAGTATGCGAGATATAATTAAACATATGCAAGCTGTCGAAACTCAAGTCACATACAGCCAATATGTAATTAAATAACGAAGAGTTCCAGACCTACACTACACTCACTCAACGCAGATAGATTTGAATAGTAATGAGTCTCCCATAATTAATTGTTTTTTATATACGATAGGGTGTTTGCACTCTGAGAACCCTTCAGTGAATACAAGATATAAACAAGGAACTAAGGTACCCTACAATGAGAAGTATAACAAAAGTAATTCAATGATCAAACGATCTACAAAAGACGAAACAGATCATTAATGTAGAGACATGCAAATAAATTAAAGGGATGAGGTTTGGACAAAAAGTCCATAAACATGTAGTAAGATGGGTAATGATAGTAGCAGCAATGGCATTGTTTGTTCCTAATCCGTGAATAGAAATAGCACTGATTCAATAACAGTTGGAGAACTTGGGAAATTTTTATTCTTAGAAATTACGATAATCTATTGGTATGGTTGAAGAAAATATGGCTTTGATGTCGGAGGAAGTAGCAAGCAATGAACAGGCTATTATCTGAGTGGAATTGAAAAATGGAGGAAGCAAAAGAGTTTGAAAGTATGACAACGAATAATAATACGAGAAAAAACGAAAGCGTTGTAAAGAGATACTAATAAATGTAAATTACAATGTCCTATCAAGGTGGAGAGGAGGTAGTTACGTCAACTTTCTTCGGAAAATAAAAACCGTATCATATGTACGATGTCAATTCCTTTTGTTGAAGGCGGATATATACTAAATGTGAAAAAGACTCATGAGACTTCTAGCAAATTCGATTTTCGCCTTAAGAAGGTCTTGATTACAACGGTTTCGTAATTTTCTATATTCCTCCTGTATTAATGAGATGTTTGATTTTTGTTTTAAAGCCGCACTGTAACGTATGTGAGCCGAGTCTCGAAGTGCCATGAGCGCCAGTATGTCATCGTTAATCCAAGGATAGGGGATCTACGCACTCATTTCTTTCTCAAAGGGAGTTTTTTTCGAAGTAGACAAAACCTTACTTCGATCAGTTATTATGCCACTTACCCTAAAAGTAAAGCACATTTTACCTAATAATGCAGAGAACTTGGGTATGAAAAGTTCTATAAAATCAGAACATGAAGAAGTTGCATATTTTAAAAGTATTTGGGTAATGCACAGATTGGAAACATATCCAGTACTTGAACTCTCAATAAGAGATATCTTTCAAGGTTATAAACCTCTTAACGAACTTCAGAAAGCATATTATAATTTGATCGATAAAGATGGCAGTACAATATTTTATCTTATATAAACTTTTCATTTATTTTGAAACTAATCGAACTAACAGAAAACGTTTTTTTTTTAATTAAAACTTTTCTTTCCATCGAAGGCTTTATATTCACTTGCTTACATCAAAATTTGCGAGACGCAGGTTGGTGAGTAGAATTGTACGTGACATTAACAAAATACACTGTTTCTGTTTAAAACCAAGTATTATTCACAAAATGTTTCGCAACTACAAATTAGCTTTTTTAGATGCCATGTGGAAAATTTAATTATATTTTATTAGTCTTAGAAGGACACACTGTAAATATGTAAAACGTCCCATCTCCGCAAATATAAAGTAAATTAGATCAATCTTTCTATTTTATGTGCTATGGAGCACTGACCTAATTGAGACATCAGTAAACTTTCACCGAATACCGAATACAATTCCGAATTTATATTAACGAAGTGCACATATCATCTTAATTTTACAATTGATTGATTTGATAATCACTGTCTTTTATCTAACTTGTTTTTACAACGGCAATCCTGTGGCGAGGATCACAAATAATTTCATATGACGACACTTAATCAAAGGTCCTCAGTCATATTTATATTTAGAACAAGCTACAAAAATCACATAAATATCTTATATGGCATTCAATTATCCTTCTTTTTAGTGTGGCTCACAATTACTAAAATAAATACACACTTTTAAAGATTATGTGCTTATCCCTTTTTAAAACGTTTCCGGAATTATATTAATTTATTTACAATTCGTTGTTATGACAACCTAAAGACAAAAACTTATCAAATCACCATATCTACATAATATATAATAATAATCTAAGAATCAATCTGATTTTTTTCTTTTTCATATTTTCTTCTTCTTCCGACTGGTTAGTGCATATTTTAAATGACACATTGCTCGCAAATATAAGAAAAGATATATTTAAAATATACGGAAAATACAATATTTTGTTACATTGTTTCATAGTGATATTATTTCGTCATCATAGGTCAATCATATTATTTGCTCCATATACTTCAATATTTGTCTTACAAAATGTATTTTCCTTCTGCAATTCCTTCGACGGACACTATTGGGATTCTTCTATGTCTCATTACGTGTCAAATCACCTTCTGCAATATTTTCCAAATGTTCTTAAATATATTTCATTCTCTAGTACCATTTCCAATTTTCTTTCGTTTGGTAATTTCTTAGCCCATCTAATGTTCTAAATTTCATTATAACTCCACATTTCAAAGCCTTCTATCCTGTAATGTTCCTCTTCTTCAAGTAGTTATGTCCCACTTGCACACAATGTCACATTCCACACATGTAATAGAGTGTTAATAGTGCTTTCGTCCGCCGTTTTCAGGCCTATACCAAAGGTTATTGTTAGAAACATATTGAAAAATGCTTTTTCTTTCTTTTTAAAGTATAATTGACCAGACAAAAAAAAATAGTCGACTTCATTTATAGGTACGAGTACTTGATATTTTTAAGTTAAACAGGTACCCATCTGTCAACAGTTTATCAAATGCATTCTGCTCTACTCGATCGAATGAGTTCAAACAGTGTAACCACTACTTGTACTTTGTACTAGATTTAGTACCTTTTATAATATTTTAGTGTTCTAGTATGTTCAAAGACAAATCTAGTACTTTTCTCCTTTTCTTTTTTCATAAATACATTTGGGAAAGAAAAATGAGTCATAAAAAAATTGGCAATGTAAGAAAATTTCAATGTTCCTGGTTACTATTCCTGCATTTTTCAGCAGTGTACTTTACAAGGAATTAAAACTCGATTTTCTCAACAAGCTCAATTTATGACATTTCTTGATTTCTCGCGACATCCTATACATTTATCATACTTTTGTTACTTTAGTCGTTTTACAGTGAATTCTCAGCATGTATTCTAGCAGGATTTTTAGTTTAGGGATGGAAACTGAAAATTTGGAGGGTGTATGTGGTTTGCACAGTTTGTTGCAATGTTGACTGTAAAAAATATATTAGGGTTCTACCAAGAATGAGGGGTCACTGCCCCACCCACAGGGGAGGAAGTGCTGCCGGGTATCTTCTAATAAGATATTAATATCGTAAAATATAATCAATATTGTGGAACGGAAGCAGATAAAATTGGACTACATTTTCTCTAGATCTACTACTTCTCTCCGCATAAGTTAGTACGAAATATTTTTGCTGGATGGTTACACTACTTCAAAACGTTTCACCTCCAGACCGTGTTGGATCAAACTAATTGGAACAATATTCATAAATAATTTATATCAATGTGTTCCTGAATTACGAAGCTTACCCTGGATATGCATTTTATGTATATTGTTTTCATATAATATTTAGATATATGATTTACGGGTCCCGACTTCAGATACTTCTAATCTTCCTCAATAGTCAAATTTAGTATTGTAGAAGGTTTATCTTCTACCTTACGGGAAAGTTTTATTTATTTATTTTTTTTTTGACGGTTTCTTGCTGTGTAGGAAAATATTCCAACAAAACTGTTGGTAATTACTGATTGCTCTCAACGGGTCGGGTCAGGTCGGGTTGAAGACCGACCAGACCCGACCCGTGATCCGATCAGATTGGCCTGACCCGACAACACGACCCGAGCTGATCCGATTGACCCGACCCGATGACCCGATCCGACCCGTGATCCAATCCGATTGACCAGACGCGACAACCCGACTCGAGCTGACCCGATTGACCCGACCTGACAACCCGACCCGAGCTGACCCGACTGACCCGATAGACAACCCGACCCGATCCGTAAACCGAACAGAGCTGACCCCACCCGTTTGAGAGCACTATGGTCACGACACTGGGTGAACGCCAAAATGCACTCCCATTGGGAATTAAACCCGGACCACGTGTACGGAAGTCTTACACGTTAACCACTAGCTAGATCAAGCGGGGCATTTGTATAAGCATCTTAATGAATATTTGGCATATTTGAGGTTTGATTATTTCTTTTTATAACTGATACCAGTGTCCGACGTGGGAGAAATTTATTTTTATCTTGCTTTAGTTCTATGTGACGAAATTTTTATTCAAGGTCAGTATTCTCAACTACTCGGACAGCAGCGGGTCTTCTCGGAAGGCAGTAGGAAGAGTCCCTTGGAAAGGAGACAAAAGGAATTTTTTTAACTACAATGATAAGGGTTGAGGAAACGGGAGAACACCTTTGATTTTTTCCAACCCTTCAACTTCCATTCCAAAATAGGTTCCTATGATTCCGGGACCCGCGCCACTTTGATTTTTCTTTCTCGGTAATTAAAACGTATTTTACAGTATATATAGTTGCAAGTAAGAAGATACATAATTTGAATTTTATAATTTAAAATTTAAAAATACAGTATGATAATTAATCATAAAGTACTAATCTTATTACATCACTTTTTCAGCCCAACAAATGAAATTCAAACAATTCGCACCATGTGTCTTGGACATCAATACTGCGTCCTATTCTGTCTTGCGCAGTCAAGTCTTGGTCCTGCATTTCGTAGTCTTGGTGGTCTTTCATGCTATACAGAGCCAAGAATGCTCGCCTCATCGGTACAAATGAAGACCAAGTGTGATTTTGATTATGGTCTTCCATACTATACGGAAAGCAAGAAAATATGCTCATCGCTACTTCGTGATCACCAAAACAAGGCCAAGAGCAAGATTACTATGCACTTCGTCTTGCATATCCAATCTTTATCTTATTCTTGTATCGATGTTCTTGGGCTTGCTGAAATAAAATGAAATATTCAGTTTAAGGTCCCTCGATTCTGCACCGAGGATAAGGGATATAGTGACCATGAGAAATGAATGCAATGGTGGACTGAAGAAAGTGGGAGGAAACAGGAGAACCTTGACAAAACCCACTACACGGCGTTTCTACACCACAATGCTCACTTAGCACAAGCTGGGATCGAACCATGGACACCATGCACAAGAGATGAATTCTCTACCACTGAGCTATCGGGGCCCTGCTTGGGCTTGTTCGTCTATATCCAATCTTCCTTTTGGCCTTGCTTAAACAACTTCAAGTGTTGTTTTAAATCCAGACTCCTTATTGGCGTATATATTAATATTACAGTTTATTGTTAAAATCAATCTCCCACGTTTAAAAATTAAAGTACACACAAGTACAAAAATAAGCATTTACCATAAAAGCACTAGCTCCAAGTATTCAAAATAGATTTATGGCTTCTATAAAATCAATTGAAAATTGCTGTTTTTAATTAGTTAGCTAGTGAAAAACAACAGCTTTCGACTCCTAAACTAAACTCAGTTGACCAAAGTGAACTGACCCGACTGAACCGTCCCGACAACCCGACCAGATAACCAGACACGCGTAACCCGACCCGAGCTGACCCGATTGACCCGACGCGAATAACCCGACCCCAGCTGACCTGATTGACCCGACCCGACAACCCGATCCGAGTAGCCTGACCTTACAACCCGATCCGACTGACCCGTTCTCGACAACCCGACCCGACCCGACCCGACCCATAACCTGACTTGAGCTGACCCGACTCATCCGACCCGATAACCCGACCCGAGTTGACCCGACCTGACCTGATCCGTAACCCGGCCCGACTTGCTTGAGAGCATTATTACTGAGAGTATTCTAATGATATTGGAGCATAATAGGACATGCTGCCCAGTAGCTACAAAGATCTATTTCATGGCAAAGTTGCTTTAAAATAAAAACCATGTATTTTGTAACGAAGTACAAAAATACTTTAAAAGTTACGAAATTATGATGAGGAAGAAATGGTTCAACCATAAAGGCTAATCTAAATATTTTAATGGTAATGCTTTCAATGCTTGGCCATTAAAGTTTTAATGACACACTTATCAATATTCATATATGAAACAGTGAAGTAGTGCACTAAATGAAATACCCTGGCTATGCACTTGTTGGTTATATGGGGATGGGGGTAAAGTCGGTCATTCCTTTTTAATTTCTGTTTTTTTTTTCAAGTAAATTACATATATTTTCAGGATGGTTGCACACTAGACATGTTTTAACGAAATTAATATAGAAATATAATTCTTGTTGTTGTACATCATATGTGCAGCAGATATTATGTTGATATAGTGTAGTGCCTTATTCGGGTCGGGGCCAACAATTTCAACAAAAAGAAATTTATTACTTTCCTGTTTTTTTTATAGCAAAACACAAATATTATATTTACTTTGACATATCTAAATACTCACAATAATGTTTGTGAAACTCTTATCCAACCTTACATATTGAACGAACCAAAATTTCACTTTAGAGGAGAGCGAAAGAAAAACGACAAAATATCGCTTCCAGACAATATTGTCAAAGGAAGATCTTACGAAATGGCCTTAGATTTAAAAAAAAATAGGTGGTCAAAAAGGTAAAAAAATATTCATATTTTTGCCTTACAATATCATATCTCTACGGATATATCTCAGTATTGTCATTTAATAGTGTATAGCTGGTTCGTAAATAAAAAGAGATTGATTGAAGAAATAATGTTTTCAAGATGTTCCCTATCCGGAATTCTGATGTTTCTCGAACTATCATCCTTTTTGTCACTGGAAACAATTTGTCTTTGGACAAAGTTGTAGAAATATGTACTTATAGAACTCCAGAAATATTTTTTGACGATTTGATTCTTTTAAAAAACGAAAATTCACCCATTTTATTTCCGTGATGCCATATGACAACAGAACACAACGTTCTGAAAACCAACGCTAAATATCTGCTCGGTGCAAAATTTTACTCGGAAATAGTGCAAAACTGAAGATGATAGATGGGCGTAATTTCTAATGTCAATTATCACTTAATTGTTTTGTAAGCGGCGTTGTAGGACATTTTTTGTATGAAAAGAATGTCACGTATGAGCAGTTTGTGAGTTTTGCATAAGTATGTCTAATATTCTAGTTATTGTTTTGTCATAATAAGCTTACTATTTTACTTTTAATATTTGAAAGTTGATATAATAGTTGTGATCGGTTCCATATTTATGCAAACGGTGAGACAGTAAGCATGGAAAAGTTGATGTTGCCAAGTGGCAACACGGGGCTATTCCACTACCATACTAGGGCCGCGGTGGCTCAGTGGTAGAGCGTTCACCTCTGGTGCTTGGGGTTCCGGGTTCGATCCCAGCCCCCGCCAAGTGAACTTTGTGGTGGACAAAAACCGTGTGCGTGGGTTTTCTCGGGGTTCTCCCGTTTCCTCCCACTTTACTCATTCCACCATTTCATTCATTTCTCATCTTCACCGTCTCCTTTAGCCTAACCGGCATAACCGTCGGACGTAAAACTCAAAGATTTCATTTCATTTTTTCCACTACCATACTTTACTTGGTTTGTGGAACTTATGGTCCGTATGGTCAATTCAAAGGAAGACATGAGGAATGAACTTGTTCGTAATTTAGGTATGAGACGAAATTGTTTCGAACAAGTAATACGATTCTTGCATTGTAATGACAACAGCAATATTGACAAAGATAAAAAAAATGTGGAAAATTTGTCCAATTATAAATTGCATTCGAAACAAGTTTTTGAGACATTTTGTACCAGTTCAGGAATTACATTTTGATGAGAGATATGGTGAAATATTATGAACGCCACCGCTGCAAACAACATATCAAAGATCAATCAATTTTATTACAAAGTGTGGTGTATAAACACAGTAACAGGGTATCTGGCCAATTTTGAGGTTTATCAAGGAAAATCCCCTGAGACAAACTCGGAAACGGAAAAGGCTTTTGGCAAAATTTCAGCTCCATTAGGAAGAATGATAGATGACTTTTTGGAGAACGTAATTCATTTTCCATATCATTTCCACTGCGACAATTTATTTACTTCCGAAAACTTACTTGCCTACTTGCGTGACTGTGGTTACTTCGGCACAGGAACAGTAAGAAACAACCGTGTTCCGTGAGACTGAGATATCACGGATAACAAAATTTTGAAATCAAGAGATACACGAGGATGCTATCAATCAACTTTGAATAAAGACAATGGCATGTGTGTCACAAAGTGAATAGATAATGGAATCGTCACAGTTGCTTTTACGTCTCATGGGTATAAACCTGTAGGTACAGTCAGTCAAGAGGTTTTCACAAGCGGAGAAGAAATTTGTTATAATATCCCAACCTGCAGTTATTTCACACTATAATAAATTCATGAGCAGAACGGATAGAATGGATGAACACCTCTCTATCTCTACTCCATCAGCATTAGGAATATAAAAATGTATTGGCCATTGTTGTCCTGAATGACCGATGTCAGCACTCACAATGTGTGGATTCTAAGAAAATCTAATGGAAGTGTTGAGCCGCAATTACCATTTAGAAGGAAGTTGGCTATGTATTACGTTTTCAGCTTCTGGGAGGGAGAGGAAAAGATATGGTCGACACTTATCATCAAAATTGATCATTCTCTTGCAATAGAGTATCTGATAAGTTCTGACGGAAGATATCACCTTTTTCGCCTGATTCGAGAATAAGAAATGGAGGTGCACGGGGGAAGCAAGCTCTGCAGTTATGCGTACAATGTGGTGTAAATCTGAGGTTTGCTGGTGCATAGTGTGTTTTTATGATTTCCATTCTGTTACGTATTGAACTATCATCTGTACGATAGCCGCCAGAGAAAAAAGCTTACAAATATATAAAATATATTTCTCTCTCTTCCTAAATTTCCATAACAAGAAATGTACCTATAAAATAGCAGTGGAATAGCCCCGTGATGCCATATAGAAACACTATCTTCCAGCGAAATGAACGAGGTAACAAGTGAAAAACATTATTTTTAATTAAAAGAAAATAATTCGGGATAATAACGGTTAAAGTTTCGGACTCATTAGTCCAAAGACAAACTTTAGCTTCGAAAGCTTTAATATGAAACTTGAATCATGATTATCGTTGGCTAATAAGGATGGCTATTTTGTAAAGTCAAGTGTTCTGAATATTCCTTCCTTTGAGGCTTCATATGACTGCCCTTGTACTGAACATCAGACTTCATATTTACACACAAAAGTTTCTTAATTGTAATATCTTATGTAGGCCGTTCACAGTTAAATGAAAAGTGAAAATATTTACCCTAAGCTCTAGAAAAAGTTGCATCTTATACTTGTTTCATTAATGAGACATTTGCTTTCAAGATAGGACCACGACCGCATTCACAAAGGTCTTATCACCGAAACCTTCAAGGTAAAACACTATCAACCATCACACTGATTTTCCAATGCCTTCTATCTTATGCAGTAAATTTTCATTTTGAAAACATTTTAATAATTTCGTAAAGATGTTTATTTACATAATAATTTAACTTTTGTTAAAGAAAACATCTTTAATGACGAAAAGGAAGACAATATAAAATATGTAACGTTCTGAAGTTAGCCAAAACTAAAGTAGAAATGAATATTATATGCTGCGTGTTATTCATAATTTCGCATTTTAAACTATTATTTCAAATTTGGAATAGTTGATCTAATCAAAACGGTAGTCACGCCAAGTTAAGTACTCTTATTTATTGTACAATTTGAGTAAAGGTGTATGCTATGTCACTTTGAGTCTATTATTATTTCCCTTATATATTAAGCATGAGACTGCACATACGAAATTGTATTTCCATAAAGATTTCCAACGTGAAGGTTTATGACATACCTTGTATAAGACATATTGGTGGTCGAATAAGTAGCATTAGTACACCATTAATTAAATTCTCGAATTCTGGGATGTCGAATTGTACTTGGCAATTTTGCAATTAAAGAAATGTAAAATACCATAATCAAACTTATGAAAAATGACATAGAAAGTTAACAGAGTTTTAGGAGTGAAACCATATATATCCATAATCTGACTAATTGAGTAATGAAAATATTTTCAAATATTCTCATTATATACAATATGTTATTAGATCGAGAATCTCGGATTTCGAATATTAACAAGTTTGATACAACATTAGCAATATACATGAGCATCATTGCCATCAAAGACTGGAAATTCAAACTTGTATTTAATCACAATGTAATTGTAAGTGTGTTGTAGTTAGTTTGTGTAGTTTATGTTACTAGGCACTGCACTTCCAATCGTCAGGTCTTGAGTTTAAATTATGCAGAAAAGTTTCTCTTCATTAGCAAAATTGCACAAAAATATGATTTACGGAGATTTTGCTACGACGTATATCTTAAAAAAAATAGCATTAACAAGAGCAGATTTGGGAAGTGAGTGGGTTACTAATATTTCGTCCAAGAGTTTCTGCATTTTTTCACTTCCATTCTTCTGGGCATGGGATTTATTAGTAGTTTGACAAATTTATCTCAAGGCAAGCCTTCTAAACACCAACCCACAGATGATCCGGATTTCATAGTGGATCTACTTCTGTGTGAAGTACGAATCACGTCTGCTCACATATTTTCCATGTGATTTGGTTCTACTCAATGAATAAATTAAATCAATATCATTCTGCTTTACTCCAATTCCTTAATCATACGAAAAGTATTTTGGAGTCGCCTAAATGAAACTTATTGACACTTTGAAGCTGAAATACTGATGCTAATTGCAGCATCATGTTACGTAAGATGTGTAAGTAGTGAGCACTGTGCAGCTCTCTTTAATTCTGTTTACTGTCCTCCACCACGACTCAACATCCAGCTCTAAGATATAATGGATACATGACCACTGAGATTTTCAGAGGCCACATATCCTGGGTCACTTCGGTATGTGCCTCAAATGATATACAAAAATGTCCCATAATTGGATGTGGTGAATATCAATTCTTTTGATTAAACTATTTCTTCGCAGTTTAGATTCACGTTAGATTTGGATGCGAAAATTAGAGATGAAAAAGTTTGCGTCCTACTGAGATTTTTCCTTCAGAGCAACAACGCAGGCACGAAAATAAGGTTGACAAAGGCTGGGAGCGCTGACAGCGTACTAAGAAGAAAGTGAAGGTTTCCTTGGGTGCCAAAAAGTACTTACTGTTTCTAATAGGAATTAGGGTTGTTAATTAATTTCACATTTAACGCCAAATTGAAAGTTTCATCATTAATCGCATTTTCATTTCCATTGCCTGGTTGCAGAGGCTAGAATAAACATTCGTCTATTAGCTGCAAATGCACATAGTTCTCCAATGCCCAAAAAATAATTATAATAAAAGTAATAATAATAATAATAATAGCTACCAAAATCCTTTAATATACATAAGAAATACTGCCTTAATAATTTGAATTTTTATTCTCATTTTACACGCATAATACTATATATTCTAGATTTAAACTTAGCACAAACATTCGGACACTAGTTCAGGTCCGAAAACAACAGGCTGCTATCAACACTATGTCTTACGGAGGCAGTAAATTTGTTTCATTACTAGCTTAAACAAATCTTACTTGCCTTGTCCGAAATCACTAAGCATTATAAATAGTTAAATTTTCGTGACTCAATGTGGTATTTTTTAAATCCTGATCATGCGAATTTGGTTGCAAAGAATCTCATTGTAAAAACCTTTGCCTTATTAAACTGCTCCACAAGAACAAAGGATCGATTCGAGGTGCTTTCGCATTTTTATCTCATTAGTCTACAAAACAATAGAAATGTCATAAATACATTGGGAATGCTTTCTGTGTTTGATCTTCGACATTCTTTGTTGCCTTTGGGAAGGATAAATACTGTGTGAGTGGGATTTACCATAGTTTCTAGTTTTTGCCCATTTTCTTCAGTACACCAGTTCATCTTTTCATCATCCGTCCGATATACGCCAAAGTTGCCTAAAAGGTTTAAAAATTAAATTCGAAATTTATAATTCCCGTAAGGTGTAAATGGTTCCATAGTCTTAAAATTGCATGGTTTTATGTCACTGAATCAAATACATAACAAACGTACAATCACTCAGTGCATAAAAGCTCAAAGTTACCAACATGTTTAGGCTGGAATAAATGATATATACAACATAACATCAAACTTTTTGTTTTGGCACGATCTAGTATTTGTAGTCTCAGAATTGATATTACCGACTACCTGAAATCTTGGCTCACCCTTTCCAGGATGACACCCTAACTACACACATAGCAAATCATATGTTAGGAAAATCTTGGTTTGTAACGGGCGTTGAAATCCGATATCTGGTTAAAACCTGGCAGTGGTTCTTATCCTATTTTTCTCTTTATCCCTAATGCCACTTCCATTGTTTTCATGCTCACAAGAAATCTTAAGAGGAATTATTCAAATTTGTAATAGAGAAGAAGTCCCGAAAGCAGTTGCGCCAGTAGTCGTAAGAAATATTTGCACAGTTTCAAATAACTTAGTTATCGAATAAAGTTTTGTGACTAAAGTTAATTGGTGCACAATCTTCCAGTGCACAAGTAAATTATATTTGAACATGTGGAAAATTTGTAAATCACTGTTATCTAGTTGTGTGTCTCATCGTTCAAAACATTGGCAATAATGAATGTTTCCTGTAATCCGTAAATATGTTAGTCGTAGCAGAAGAAAATTCTTGAACGTAAAGATTGAACCTACCTCATCATTCGCGACATTGTTTAGTTCTCGAATATTTCAAACGTATGTCGAAGAAAATATTATGTATTCTGTATAACACTATTTGTTAGAGAATGTTCAGGAACAGTGGGCTGCAAATTAAAATGTTTTGCACGTTTGACATCTCCAACACATATGAGTGATAAGAAAGTAGAGATAGGGATGAACGTACTTGACTGCTCTTGAATAATTAGGCCGGATTTCGTACTTTTGGTGGAATCCTAATCACGTTGAAGATGCTATACAAATTACATCGAGCCATGCATTTTTAAGACTGCGGAACATCGAAACTTGTTTTTCTTTAGGAATTGACATAATTAATAAATAAATTCTAGTTTAACTTAATATGTACTCTTTGGAGCGTGTTGCCCAAATTAGTACCAATGATATAATAGGTTTGCGTGTAATATATTATTTTACTACGTAGTGCATATGAGAAGAAAGAAGAAAACACTGCTTATAAGAGTTAAGTAATGGTTGAAATTAATGGAAAATAACTACTGTACAACAAATCAGAATAATACGTTTATCAATATTTGTCCTTATTAATGTTCTTTTGCAATTTTCCGGTATTCGAACATTCCTTTTCTTGTAACCAGAAGGGCATTTTGTTCTTAACGCCGGGTACAGATTAAAAATTAAATTGTATCAAGTTAAGAATTTTGCGTCTGAGAAATTGAATCAAAGATTTTCTGCTTGGAATCCTTGTTAATCGTTCACTTACTAAGAGTTTACAAAAAAACTAGTTAAAATACTTTAACTACATAAAATAGTTAGATAAAAAACATAGCTAGTTAAAATACTTTCACATACGTCTTGGAGGGCCACTAAGGAATAATACAGAAATGATCATCAGCTAAGTTAATTGGTTTGCTTAATGAACTTTTATTGTTTATGCTTTAAGAATTGTAATTGTTTTATTGCTTTATTATGATTAACGATCATAATAACACATATACTTTCATAGATTTAAAGTAGTAATTGCAGCACCTGAGGAAACTTTTTGGTCCCTGGGTCCCCGCCTCAGGCCCCATGGTCCCTGGCCCGGGGGCCAATGACATAGGGATACATAGGACCACCCCCTCTAAATTTTGGCAGGGGTACCATGGCCCACCCCCTAAATTTTGGCAGGGGTACATAGGACCACCCCTTAAATTTTGGAAATTGCCAAATCTAAAAATTTGGTGTGGTAGCCTAGGACCATAATATGTACCTCTATCAGTATTGGGTGTCTATATCGTTCCCTTTCATGGGTAAAAATTGCCAAAAAGTCAAATTTCAGGGGTTTTTGACCTAATTTATCCCCTTGGATGAGGTATTATTACCCTATATAGTTATATGGGCGTATACAGGGGTTTATTAGCTTTCAGAAAATATGGGTATATTTGTGCACCCCTTTAAAAATTTGGTAGGAGTACCTTGGCCCACCCATTAAATTTTAGAAATTGCCCAATTTAAACATTTGGTATTATAGTACTGGACCCTAACATGTATTATGATAAATTTGGGTGGTCCACCTCGTTCCCTTACATGGATAAAAAATTGCCAAATTTTTAGTACAACCACGAGTTTCGTTTTTGACCTAATTTATTCCCTTGGATGAGTTCCCATTACCGTATATGGTTGTATGGTCATCTATAGTTGTCCATTACCTATTATAAGACATAGGTACATTTGTGCACCTATTTAAATTTTTGGGAGGGGTACCTTGGCCCACCCCTTTAATTTTGGAAATTACCCATTTTATATATTTAGTATTATAGTATAGTACCCTAATAGAGATTACTATAAATTTGGTTGGTTCACCTCGTTCCCTTTCATGGGTACGAAATTGCCAAATTTTAATACAATCACGTGTTTGGTTTTTGGCTCAATTTATCCCCTTGGATGAGGTCCTATTACATTATAATGTTATATGGTCATGTATAGGAGTCCATTTCCTATCACAAGATATAGGTACATTTGTGCACCCCTTTAAATTTTTGGGAGGGGTACCTTGGCCCAAACCTTTAATTTTAGAAATTGCAAAATTTAAACATTTGGTATAATAGTATAGGACCCTAGTATATATTACTATAAATTTGGGTGGTCCATCTCGTTCTCTTTCATGGGTACGAATTTGCCAAATTTTAGTACAACCACGAGTTTCGTTTTTGACCTAATTTATTCCCTTGGATTGTCCTATTACCTGATATGATTATATGGTCATGTATAGGGGTCCATTTCCTATAAAAAGAAATAGGTACATTGAAGCACCTCGGGAGGGGTACCATAGCCAATCCCTTAAATTTTGGAAATTTTCCAATTTAAGCATTTTCTATCATAGTACAAGACCTCAATATGTATCATAATAAATTCGGGTGGTCCACCTTATTCCCTTTCATGGGTAAAAAAATTGCCAAAATATAAAAATAAGCAATATGTTGTACCACGTGTTTGGTTTTTGGCCCAATTTGTCCCGTTTGATGCGGTCTTATTACCGTATATGGTTATATGGTCATGTATATAGATTCATTTCCTATCATAAGACATGGGTACATTGATGCACCCTTTAAAATTTGGGAAGCGTATCTTGGCTCATCCACTAGTTTTAGAAATTGTTTAATATATGCATTTGGTATCTCCGTACAGGTCTTCAATATGTACCACTATAAATTTGGATGGTCCACATCGTTCCCTTTCATGGGTAAAGAACTACGAAAAATCAAATTTCGGAGGTTATTGACCCTTCTGATAAGTATTTAGCACGTTATATGGTTACCTTTATATGTTTATGTTCGCTTTTAAATTTGGGAATTATCAAATAACATAATTCGGTAAACGTTTCCCAGGACCATTGTAGATGTTGGTATTCCTCTTCTGGTCAAATATTCAAAATTTAAAAATTATTGACCTATTTTTTTGATACGGCTTTATTATTGAATAACTAGAGGATTTATTACTTTTTCATAAGACACAGGTGTATTTGTATACCAATCTTAAATTTTGGGAGGGGTACATTTCGTATTGTCATATCAATAATTGGTAATTGTAGTTAAAATTGGGTGGTATCTCTTTCTTTGGGTAAATCATTGTCAAATATGAGTATGATCACGTGATCAGATATTGACCTACGATTGGATTAGAAGTCCAGGACATTGGTACATTTAAACTTTGTAGGATAATTTGAGAATTGTCAAATGAAATTGCGTCATTGGTTTTGATTATTACAGCCTATGGACCAAATATAAACGTAAGCAATACGATGTACCACGTGGTTGATCTTGATGAGGTAGTGTACAGGGATACATAGCGAACCTTATTGAATCTTATGACTCATAGTCTTAAGGAAATACATGCTACAACACTGAAATTTAGTCACAAGGCGATGTAATCTGACTCTGGCAAAGTTACGGATGATGTAATTTGATTGGTAGATCTCTATCTTTCGTGCAATCTGATTGCCTGATTACTATCTTTCGTGCAATCTGATTGGTTGATGATTTCCAAATCTTTGCTGCATTCAGTTTTTTTTAACATTTAAAAAGTTTTTGAATTTTTTTTTTTAAATTTTGGTTTGACATTTTTTCGTTTGATATTTTTAGTTTAAAAATTATTGTTTCAAAAATTTTTGTGTGAAACTTTGGTTTGAAATGTTTTGTTTGAAATTTTTAGTTTGAAAATTTTTGTTTCGAAATTTTTGTTTCATAATGTTTTGTTTGATATTTTTGTTTCAAAATTTTTTGTTTGTAAATTTTTTGTTTCAAAATTTTGAAATTTTTTCGTTTGAATTTTTTTGTTTAAATGTTTTTCGTTTGAAATTTTAGTTCAAAAAATGCTCGAATTTTTTTCTGTTTAAAAATTTTAGTTTGAACATTTTTTCGAAATTTTTGTTTAGAAAATTTTGGTTTCAATTTTTTTAAGTTTCTGCACTCATTAGTAAAGTAACGGAACTGTTTAGAAGAAAAGCCTCTGACATCATTGTTTATCATGGTGCAATAGGTCACCTCAGAAAATTGGGTTGTACTTGAAATGAAAAAAACACAATTGATCGAAATGGATCATTTTATTACACTCCACATACATCCATACCAGATATACGATCTGGATATTGTCGATACAATGCATTTTGAACTTCTTGCACTAGTTTGTATTTAGCGTATAATTTTAATTCCAGTTGAAGTCTTTTAAGGTCTGTTGCAATATCAATTAGTGAAAATTCAATGCCCATTTGATCATAAATAAACTGTTTATCAATACATTATGCACCCACGAACGATGTTGACAACCATCACAACATCTAGATACATGCTGTACAATATGCATGACACATTTTTCAAAATAGTACTTTTTCAGGAATACTTGTTTTGTTGCACATTTCCACTGCATGTTTCGCACACTGAAATACGGTGATGAATTTGTTCCATTCCGTTTGCGTTAGATACACCATGTTGCGAGGGACATGGAATGTACTCTTTTTACGTAACAACACCATCTTCTCTTCGAGGACTGTACGCAGCACCACTTCATGATTTGAACCTAATGATTTGACTATGGTCACATTTAGCTCATCAGGAAAATAGTCGTTCATTTGATCGATTCGTGAACATAATATTTGCCATTCTTCAAAGGACAGTTGTACACCAAATTTTTCTGCTTTGCCCAATCGAATCACTGGTTCAAATGCTCTAGCACTGATACCAATCATCACATGTTTTGTTTGAAATATATTTATTGGATAATAGCTTGCGAAGATGAATTCTTTATCGTTAGAAATACACATCTTTCCTCCTGAAAAGCACTTGCTCAAATGATTTCATGGGCTGACACTGTATTTCCTGATTTATAGAACTACGGCTGACGTCATTGGAAAGGAATGTGCTGACGTTTGAATTCATGATTTCATCACAGTTGCTGACGTCATCCTGACCAACCAAATTCATAGATCGCATTCTGCATGCAACTACGTCTAACGTCAAAGGAATCTGCTGACGTTTGAATTCATGATATCATCACAATTGCTGACGAAACCGGCTGTGTACTAAATTCAAATTGGTGACTTCGACCCAAAATTCCTTTGTAACATAAAGATACAGATCCAGTATTTAAGAAATGCAGCAGTTCTTCTCGTTTTGATGCTTCCATGGGTAAATATCTTCCTGGTAAAATTATATTCTTATCATTTTCAAGCTTCACTACGATTCTTAATCCAAACTTTGTAGGGATTTTTTGGCTAGCAAAGATTCTATAAGGTACATTCTGTTGTAAATCAGTAATCTTGGTAAATGATTTCATCACATCACGTGTGTTTAGAAATTGCAGACAAGTAGCCGTATTGACGTTATCATGAATACTAACTCGAACGATACTTATATATGATGCAAAACTGATGACGTTGCATTATCACGTTCTGACTTGTACTATTGCACCACAATGTTGCCTGAGGTTTTAGTTCTAAACAGTTCCGGTTCTTTACTAATGAGTACACAAACTTAAAAATTTGAAACAAAAATTTTCCAAACAAAAATGTTCAAACAAAAATTTTTGAACAGAAAAAAAATTCGAAAATTTTTAAACTAAAATTTCAAATATTTTTTTTTTAGTTTTGAAACGAAAAAAATTGTTTCAAACGAAAAGATTTCAAAATTTTGAAACAAAAAAATTGCAGATTCAAACAAAAAATTTTCAAACAAAAAAATTCAAACAAACAATTTAAACAAAAATTTTTCAAACGAAAATTTCGAAACAAAAATTTTCAAAGTAGAAATTTCAAACGAAAACCTTTTAAACAAAAAAATTTGAAACAAAAATTTCAAAATAAATCCAAACAAAAATTTCGGAAACTTTTTAAATCTTAAACCAAACTTATAACTGAATGCAGCAAAGATTTGAAAATCATCAACCAATCAGATTGCACGAAAGATAGTGATCAGCCAATCAGATTGCACGAAAGATAGTGATCCACCAATCAAATTGCATGAACAATAACTTTGCCAGTGTTGCAGCATGTATTCACTTAAGACTATGAAGGTCAATCACGTGGTACATCGTATTGCTTACTTTTATATTTGGTCCATAGGCTGTAATAATCAAAACCAATGACGCAATTTCATTTGACAATTCTGAAATTATCCTACAAAGTTTAAATGTACCAATGTCCTGGACTCGTAATCACATCGTAGGTCAATATCTGATCACGTGATCATACTCATATTTGACAATGATTTACCCAAAGAAAGAGATACCACCATATTCTAACTACAATTACCAATTATTGATATGACAATAAGAAATGTACCCCTCCCAAAATTTAGGATTGGTACACAAATACACCTGTGTCTTATGAAAAAAGTAATAAATCCTGTACTCATTCAATTATATAGAATTATCAAAAAACTAAAATAGGTCAATAAACTTCAAAATTTTAATATTTGGCCATAAGAGGAACACCAACATTTACAATTGGTCCTAGAAAGAAAAACTTTACCGATTTTTTTATTTGATAATTCCCAAATTTAAAAGGGAACATAAACATATAAAGGTAATAAACCTCTGTACATATCTCAAAATTTGAATATTTGGCCATAAAAGGAACACCAACATTTACAATGGGCCCTAGAAAAAAATTTACCGAATTTTGTTATATGATAATTCCCAAATTTAAAAGGTAACATACATATAAAGGTAATAAACCTTATAACGTGCTAAATACTTATCAAAGGGGTCAATAACCTCCGAAATTTGGTTTTTGGTAGTTCTTTACCCATGAAAGGGAACGATGTGGACCATCCAAGTTTATAGTGTACATATTGAAGACCTGTACGAAGATACCAAATGCATATATTAAACAATTTCTAAAACTAGTGGATGAGCCAAGATACCCTTCCCAAATTTTAAAGGGTGCATCAATGTACCCATGTCTTATGATAGGAAATGAATCTATATACATGACCATATAACCATATACGGTAATGAGACCGCAAAAACCAA
Source organism: Thermobia domestica (assembly GCF_964235325.1). NCBI lineage: Eukaryota > Metazoa > Arthropoda > Insecta > Zygentoma > Lepismatidae > Thermobia > Thermobia domestica. The sequence continues at coordinate 240,955,454 of NC_137456.1, read as the reverse complement.
ACACGTGGTACAACATATTGCTTATTTTTATAATTTGGCAATTTTTTTACCCATGAAAGGGAATAAGGTGGACCACCCAAATTTATCATCATACATATTGAGGTCATGTACTATGATAGCGAATGCTTAAATTGGAAAATTTCCAAAATTTAAGGGATTGGCTATGGTACCCCTCCCGAGGTGCTTCAATGTACCTATGTCTTTTTATAGGAAATGGACCCCTACACATGACCATATAATTATAAATCAGGCAATAGGACCTCATCCAAGGGAATAAATTAGGTAAAAAACGAAACAGGTGGTTGTACTAAAATTTGGCAATTTCGTACCCATGAAAGAGAACGAGATGGACCACCCAAATTTATAGTAATATACGAGGGCTATCCAGAAAGTAGATTACGTTTTCGTCTGTGTCCGCTAGGGGCGGGGCTAGCGCGGCCATCTTGGGGTCAGAGCGTTGCGCAGCTCAGTCGGCATCTAGCCGTGCTAGTGAGAGGTTCGTGCTGTGCTCCGTTAAGATACTGTGACGGTTTGAAATGTCTGCGTTAATTGAAAATCCCGCGAGCTGCGAGGTGCGTGCAGTAATAAGGTTTCTGACAGCAAAAAACTGTAAACCGATAGAAATCTATCGGCAGCTGTGTGAAGTGTATGGGGACAACATTATCACTGAAGGTGGAGTGCGACAGTGGGTCATAAGATTTAAAAATGGAAGAACCAATGTTCACGACGAAGATCGAAGTGGGAGACCCAGCAAAGTGACTGCCGAACTTGTCGAAAAAGTCGATGTTAAAGTCCGTGAAAATCGAAAGTTCAAAATAACGGAACTTTCTTTGAGTTTTCCACAAATTTCGCGAAGTTTGTTGCACGAAATCATCAGCGAAAAGCCTGGTTACCACAAGTTTTGTGCAAGATGGATTCCAAAAATCTTGACAGAGGACCACAAAAATCAGCGAATGGCTGCAGCGTTGCACTTTTTGGACGCCTACAATAAGGATGGTGACTCTTTACTCGATCGCATCGTTACTGGTGACGAAACATGGGTGAAACACGTGAACTGTGAAACGAAATTGCAATCAATGCAGTGGGGGCACACAGGTTCTCCCCAAAAACCAAAGAAATGCATGCAAACAATGTCGGCAAGGAAGATGATGGCGACTGTTTTTTGGGACAGAAAAGGTGTGATTTTGGTGGACTTCCTGGAAAGAGGCACTACAATAAACGCTCAAAGGTATTGCCAAACTCTGCAAAACCTCAGAAGAGCAATTCAAAAAAAGCGCAGTGGAATGTTGAGCTCTAAGATCTTGTTGATTCACGACAACGCCCGGCCCCACACGGCAAATGTCACGCGTGAAGTTCTTGAATCTTTTCAGTGGGAGTTGTTTCCTCATCCGCCGTACAGTCCCGACCTGGCACCGAGCGACTTCCACCTATTCCCAGCAATGAAGAAGTGGCTGGCTATGCAGCGTTTTGATGACGACGAACAGCTGCAAGAAGAGGTAACGAAGTGGTTGAAGTCGCAGGCGGCCGAATTTTTCGACGAAGGAATTTCCAAGCTCGTACATCGCTACGATAAATGCCTTAATTTGAATGGTGACTATGTCGAAAAGTAGTATTTGTGTGTGGCTTTCATCTGTATATAATAAAATTTGTTTCCTATACTTTGTTGATTTTTTATTCCAAAACGTAATCTACTTTCTGGATAGCCCTCGTATATTAGGGTCCTATACTATTATACCAAATGTTTAAATTAGACAATTTCTAAAATTAAAGGGGTGGGCCAAGGTACCCATCCAAAATTTTTAAAGGGGTGCACAAATGTACCTATGTCTTATGATAGGAAATAGACCCCTATACATAACCATATAACCATATAAGGTAATAGGACCTCATCCATGGAAATAAAATGGGGCAAAGAACAAACACGTGGTACAACGTATTGGTTAGGTTTATATTTTGGCAATTTTGTACCCCTAAAACGGAACGAGGTGGACCACCCAACTTTATCATAATACATGTTAGGGTCCAGTACTATAATACCAAATGTTTAAATTGGGCAATTTCTAAAATTTAAGGGGTGGGCCAAGGTACCCCTCCCAAATTTTTAAAGGGTGCACAAATATACCCATATCTTATGAAAGGGATTGGACCCCTATACATGACCAAAAAAACTATATAGGGCAATGACACCTCATCAAAGGGGATAAAATCGACCAAAAACCAATCACGTGGTATAACGTATTGCTTACTTTTATATTTTGACAATTTGTACCCCTAGAAGGGAACGAGATGGACCACCCAAATTTATCATGATACATATTAGGGTCCTGTACTATAATACCTAATGTTTAAATTGGTCAATTTCCAAAATTTAGGTGGTGGTCCAAGGTACCCTTCCCATATTTTTAAAGGGGTGCATTAATGTACCCATATCTTATGAAAGCTAATTAACCCCTGTATACGCCCATATAACTATATGGGGAATAACACCTCATTCAAGGGAATAAATTAGGTCAAAAACACCTGAAATTTGACTTTTTGGCAATTTTTTACCCATGAAAGGGAACGACATAGACACCCAATACTGATAGAGGTACATAGTATGGGCCTAGGCTACCACACCAAATTTTTAGATTTGGCAATTTCCAAAATTTAAGGGGGTGGTCCCATGTACCCCTGCCAAAATTTAGGGGGTGGGCCACGGTACCCTGCCAAAATTTAGAGGGGGTGGTCCTATGTACCCCTAGGTTATTTTGACCCCCGGGCCAGGGACCATGGGGCCTGAGGCAGGGACCCAGGGGCCAAAAAATTTCCTCAGGTGCTGCAATTACTACTTTTAATCTGTCCTACATCAGTTATCCTGATGTAGAAAATGTAACTTTTATATAAAATACGTTTGTACATTGCAAGTCAGGTTGGTATATTGTTTGTTAATCATCTTTGGACAGAGAACATTTCTTTGAATAATCCTTCATTAACTATTTTTTTTCAATTTCTAATATGAAATAATTGTATGAATTATAAATAAAAATCATTCCTGAAAACAAGACAATAACAATATTCGCAATTATATTATTATTTTCTTGATCACGGAAGACGATAAATCGATACTTGGTGAGCGTTCGTGTGATACGAACATCACGTTCAGCAATATGTCCACGTCTTGTAAAGGCTCAATGGTGAAATAAAAGTAAAGTTCTAATTAAAGAATTATTATCTTCTGAGCTGTAATGTAAATCCATACCCCAATGTTTTGCAAATATTAAAATGATTAATTTGTTTCTTGTCATGTAGCTTAAAATGGCACAATCTTAAGTGTTGTAGAAATAAATGAAGAAATCTTTAAGTTGCGCAACTACATGTATAATTCCGATTTCCTCAAGGGAAGATATTAAGCTTGAATTAAAGTATGACTATTGATTTGTAATGCACTTTATGTCGCTAATATATATATAAGAGTAGGTCCGGAAGGAAATTAAATCAAAACTACTTCATGAATCAATGTATCTAACACCGTAACGAAGATACTAGAGTTCGTCGTAGAAAATCATGGAAGAGTAACATCGAATATACTCTTACGTATGTTATAATTTTGTAATACCTGATTGTCTTAAACCTACTGAGAATCACGAGCTACAAATTGAGAAGACATTTGTAGTTGTTCAAAGATAAAAAATATTATGAAATCGCTTACAAAACGTCGTGATTAATTATCTTCATTGTTTAATAACACCATTCAACACCTTTGTTTTCGGTAAAATAAATTATGATACATAAATCATACCGTCATTGTTTCGAATTTACTTAACAGCATTCAAATAATTGTGGAGAATTGTTCCAGGTCACTGGCAGGCCCGGGCCGGCCCACCGGGACAACGTGACATTTCCCGGTTCACCCTCACGGTTCAAACATCACATTATACAAGTTTTTTTTTAAATAATACATTCTTAAAATTTTTATTGGTAAAGAACCCGTGATAAGTACAGTACGCTCTTCACAAAAGGTGCTGTTGCGAAACCACATCAAAGATAAACTTCTTTATTCTTCTGCATATCACAGTTCTGTACAATAAATACATATTCTTACTGTTGATAAAGAACCTTATGATTTTTATGATATCACATTATGATTTTTTATTCTTGTGTATACCAGTTTTGTATACCATTCATTCAGTTGCTATGGACTGAGAATGGTAAAGAATGCAATAACTTTTTACAAAATATGTATGAAACCAGTAACTCAATTGATATGTAGGTCCATTTCAAAACATAAAATAGGAATTTTTCGTTCTTCTACTCATTTATTGCCAAAGAGGCTTTCAGAAGCTAAACGCAATCCATGTACCGCTGTTTAAACAATGCAAGATTTTTAAGCTCTTTACTTACAAATTTGATTGTTCCTGTGTGTTTTAGAGAAGTGTCTGAATAATCAGTTTCTATTGTATTTGTAAACCATAGCTACATTTATATATATATATTAGGTGTAACAGGCTCTTAAAATTTAAGGTAGCTGAAGTACACGCTTAGCACATGAGTACCATATGTACCAAGTGTAGGGTACCTAAAAAGTAGCTAGGACAACTAAGTAGCACATGCCTAGCACATCTTGTGCTCTTAGGCTACACGTACTGTATCGCACAAACACTTTACAAGGGTCCTCTGAGTATTACACAGCTGTCCTACTTTGTACGAAACAGAATAAATCGGTAGTTTGGAACTGTATTCCTTTGTATCACTGTTAAACACTCACAACGGCTTATATTTCGCCAGTTTCATTGGTTCTGTGCTCGGAGATATCTTCCACGGAATTACGTATTACCGAAATCTTGTAATGCAGCTTACTTTCGCAAAAATTTTATTCACATAATTTATGGGAATCACTGTTGACATGTAAAGAATCCCTTGTACCACCGTTGATCATTAAGGTGATCTATGCCACCTTACTGTCTTATGCACAATAGTTATAAACCTAATCTCGACCAGTTATTTTTTCCGTTTTCACACACTCTGAACTTAAACAGGAAGCTGTTGATTTAACACCCGTTACCAGTGGCCTAGAAGATATAACTGTGATATGTTGAAGACTTGTTTTTATTTATTTTTTTTCTTTCGAGAGCTTGTTCTGTGCGGAGACAAACAAGTTGAATCAAACATGTGTACTTCAATTCTTTCACATTTTAAGAGTTCTAATTTGAACGGGGTATTATTACAGGTACTTTTGATTGTTGAAAACTTATACTTCATTGTTGTTGATTTTCCTCATTCTAAATTCAGTAAAATACTCGAAGGAATACTCAGAGAGCGCAGTTACTCAGTAGTAGAGCGTTTACCTCCGATGCTGTGGGCTTTGTGCTGCTCAAACACCGTGCTCGTGGGATTTCTCGGCATAGGCGCCGACTTTGGTTGGGGACAGGACACTTTTGGCCCCCCCAATACTTAAAGGTGGGGTCCTCGCCCCCCAATATAATCCAGGTGAGGAAAAATTAACAAAGAGGAGTAAGTTCTGTCGTAAACTTGATCGTACCTTTAATTCAATATTAGGAACAGCCCTCCTATTCGATAGAAAACGCAACTTTCAAAGCTGTGTTTAATAGACCACTGAAGCTTCAACCAACACTATGGCAGCACTGATATGACAAGGGAAGATCGATGTGGTGCGAAAACTTGCAGTGAAGTTCACAAATTTTGAATTTGAATTTGTTTTAATGCCATTAGGCAAATTTGATTCAGGTCAAGAATTTCGCAGCGGACCGAGATCCTGGGGGGATCTTCATCAATCAGTTGATAGAAAAACGGCCCAATATGATGATATATTTATTCATTGTTTGGGCCCCCCCAATATTTTATTCAAGTCGGCGCCTATGTTTCTCGGGATTCTCCTCCTTCCTCCCACTTTATCCATTCCACCTTTTTATTCATTTCTTATCATCACCGTCTCCTTTAGCGTAACCGCCGTAACTTTTGGACGGAAAACTTAAAAGTTACATTCTCTTCCGAAGGAATGCTTTAATTATTTTTGAAGTCACCCTTGCACTGCCGCTGTATTACATCATATTGTACACTAATAGAATCTAAAACTAAAAATAGTGGACATTCCATTTGGATCGATTTGGATCCGATACTATGATCCCGAATATGGCTGTTCTTTGCATTTCTTTCATTCTTTGCATATATATATATATATTCACGTTTGAATGTGCGCCCTTTTGGTAGATGTATTCACCACCCACGATCTAATAGGATTATAGGTTGGTAGATATATTGACCCAATAGTATAACAGCACGGTCCTAGTCATCGGTACACATAATTGAATTGAAATCTGCAAATCAAATTCTCGCAACTTCTATTACGTCAAGATGTGTTCCACGTGGTTTCTTTAAATTGCTTTATCCATTCGCTCTAATTGCCGATACTATAGTTCCGTGTATTTCGTTCTGACAGGTGGGAGCATCTTGGAGTGAATGATAACTTTCCAATCTGAAAATGCACTTAATAACTGTCCTGTATATCAGAGTAAAATTTGATACAAACTACACATTACCTACTCAATTGAAAACAATTTTTTTCTCACAACGTCTCTCTTAATTTAAAATATAATTAATTTCTTGACTGGTATGTTTCACATTTTAATATTTATTGTAATGAAACAGGGGAGTTTTGCGAGAATTTCACACAACTTTAAATGGTAATACATTGCTTCTGGTTATAAGAATTTCAATTTCGCATACCCACTAGCTTCACATGTCCATTGTTAAATGCTGTTAGTCTTGACCCGCTGTAACGTAGCCTATACCCTTAACTTCGATTCACTTACCATTTCGTATTAAAACGCTCAGACTGCAATGTATTTGTCGACATTTATGTTCAACAAATTAGAATGTTGCAAATAGACATAAATTTTGCACATAATTTCGTTTACGCTGCTAACTCCTACTAGATTTTTTCGTAGCATTACAAATGTGAATTGAAGTTCAAAATTATTTAGAAAATGAGTGAATATACTGTGTGTAGATTCCTCATTTCAGTGTCTCCAAATCATCTCAGTATATTTCCTGCAAAAGTGTCATATTCATTTTTCGATATGGTCGAATATACTTCTGTTTATATTTTGATGTTGAAGTTGTGTTAAACATACCAAAATCCATAGCAAATCATCGTAATAGTATCAAAAAAGCTTCAGAAAAAATCCCTAAATAAGGAATTGGGAGACTGATCTCTCCACGGACAACATTGAGAAACTCTTCCAAATATTAAGACGTAATTACATCTAGTTTTCAACTTCACGGAAAGCGTTAGACTGCTGCTTAGTGTTGTTTAGCTCGAGTAACATTTGAGTATCAATTTATTTTATACTTATCGAACAATCAGGCTAACAATACTTTAAATATACAATTTCGACTCAATGCCACCAATTTAGTTTCCTTCACACAGTTGTGCAACCTGTTCCCTCTGTGTTTAATATGACACAGAGTAGATTCTACCAACACCAGTAATCACACACGGGACGTCAAGTTTGAGGGGCATACATCTTATGGAATACGCTGTTACATCTCTTTCTTAACGCAAATATATAATTTAAGCCATGAAATATTATGTTCCAAATATATCTATCTGTAATCTAAGAGTGAAATAACATTAGACATTGATGATTATTCTATGTAGTGCTCTCAAACGGGTCGGGTTACGGGTCGGTTCAGTCGGGTCAGTTCGGGTCGGGTTAATCGAGTCAGCTCGGGTTATCGGGTCGGGTCAGTCGGGTCAGTTCACTTTGGTCAACTGAGTTTAGGTTGAGCTTAGACTCGGCTGGAGTCGAAAGCTGCTGTTTTTCACTAGCTGCCTAATTAAAAATAGCAATTTTCAATTGATTTTATAGAAACCATAAATCTATTTTGAACACTTGCAGCTAGTGTTTTTATGATAAATGCTTATTTTTGTATTATGAAATTATTGGAGATTATCAGTGCGGATTTAGACGAAATCGATCAACTATCGACCAAATATTTACCATTCGCCAAATACTCAAAAAGAAGTGGGAATACAATACCCGGTACATCAACTATTTATTGATTTTAGAAAGGCTTACGACTCGGTTAGGAGAGAAACATTATACAACGTTCTTACAGAACCTGGAATACCGAGAAAGCTAATTAGATTAATTAAGATATGTTTAAGTGAATCCCAAAGTAAAGTCCGGGTAGAAAAATTTTTGTCCACGAGCTTCCACGTCGAAAATGGCCTGAAACAAGGAGATGCGTTGTCGCCATTATTATTTAACTTTGTGCTGGAATACGCCATAAGGAAAATCAAAGATAGCAACCAAGGCCTAGAGTTGAACGGCATTCACCAGGTTATGGCATATGCTGATGATGTAAATTTAATAGGGGATGATAGGAGAACAGTAGAAATAAATGCAGAGATCTTATTAAACGCTTGCAGGGACATGGGTTTAGAAGTAAATGCAGAGAAAACTAAATACAGGGAAGTGCGTCGGGACCGTAATACGGCAAATTGTGGAGGCGTTAAAATATTAAATAATACTTTTGATAAAGTGGATACTTTCAAATATTTAGGATCAATATTAACAGACGAAAATCATATTCACGAAGAAATTAAATGTCGACTAAAAGCAGGGAATTCGTGTTATTATTCGGTTCAAAATCTCTTGTCGTCGCGAATTCTGTCGAGGAATTTGAAGCTTAAAATATATAAAACGATAATCATGCCTGTTGTTCTGTATGGTTGTGAAACATGGTCGCTTACTCTGAGGGAAGAACATGGACTGAAAGTATTTGAGAACAGGATCCTGAGAAGAATATTCGGACCCAAGAGGAACGAGAATGGGGAATGGCGGAAGCTTCATAACGAGGAACTACATAGTTTATACGGTTTACCCAACATTGTTAGGGTCGTCAAGTCTAGGAGGCTTAGGTGGGCAGGTCATGTAGCTAGAGTGGAAGAAAGTAGAAACGCTTTCAAAGTCTTGACTGGTAGACCCATAGGAAAGCGACCATTAGGAAGACCTAGGCGCAGATGGGAGGACAATATTAAGATGGATCTCGCAGAGATAGGTATACAAAGTAGAAACTGGATGCAATTAGCTAAGGATAGAAGTCAGTGCAGAGCTTTTGTGAACGCGGCACTGAACCTCCGGGTTCCATAGGCCATAGAGTTAGTTAGTTAGTTAGCTTATTTTTGTACTTGTGTGTACTTTAATTTTTAAATGTGGAGGATTGATTTTACCAATCGACTCTAGTATTAATATCTAGGCCAATATGGAGTCTGGATTTAGAACAAAACTACAAGTTGTTTAAGCAAGGTCAAAAGAAAGGTTGGATATGGACGACCAAGCCCAAGCAGGGCCACGATGGCTCAGTGGTAGAGAATTCCCCTCTGGTTCGTGGTGTTTATGGTTCGATCCCAGATTGTCCTTAGTGGGCTTTGTGGTGGAAAAACGCCGTGTAGTGGGTTTTTTCGGGGCTCTCCTGTTTCCTACCAGTTTCTTCATTCTACCATTTCATTCATTTCTCATGGTCACCATCTCCCGTAGCCTCTTTGCAGAATCGTGGGACCTTAAACTGAATACTTCATTTCATTTCACTAAGCCCAAGAACATCGATGCAAAAGACGAATGCATAGTAATCTTTTTCTTGGCCTTGTTTTGGTGATCACCAAGTAGCGATCAGCATATTTTCTTGCTTTCCGTATAGTATGAAAGGTCATAATCAAAATCATACTTGGTCTTCATTTATACCGATGAGGCGAGCATTCTTGGCTCTTGTATAGCATGAAAGACCGCCAAGACTACGAAATGCAGGACCAAGACTTGACTGTGCAAGACAAAGAATAAGACGCAGTATTGATGTCCAAGACCAAGGGTGCGAATTGTTTGTATTTCATTTGTTGGGCTGAAAGTGATGAAATAAAATTTGTACTTTATAATTAATTATCATACTGTATTTTTTAATTTTAAATTACAAAATTTATATTATGTATCTTCTTACTTGCAACTATATATACTGCAAACTACGTTTTAATTACCGAGAAAAAATCAAAGTGGCGCGGGTCCCGGAAACATAAGAACCTATTTTGGAATGAAAGTTGAAGGGTTGGAAAAAATCAAAGGAGTTCTCCCGTTTCCTCAACCCTTATCATTGTAGTTAACCCTCGCACTACAAACGGGGGGGGGGGGTATTTTGTGCCCACCACATTATGTTTCTTGTAATTACTATTTTGACTATTACTTTAAAATTGTGAAAAAATAAGTTATTGTCGAGCATGTTTAGCTAAAGCATATAGCTTGCGTTGGTGAAAATTGAGCGTTAGTTTGTCTCATAAATTTGTTGTTTAATGTTGGTGGGCACAAAGTACCCCCCCCCCGTTGGTAGTAGGCGTGACTCATATTTAGAACTGTCATGTACAGATGGCAGTATAATAAAAAGCCGTTTTCCGCCTTTTCTGAATTTGGCGGTCAGTCTTATCGCGTGTACTGTTCACTCAGTCGCTGTTGATTATTGTGAGAGTTTCTGTACGTTGTTAGAACTAATTATTTAGCTTCTAAATTTTTTTTTGGCACAATGGCTTCTAAAAAGCTACAGAGACATGAAATAGAAGAAGACTTGAAGAAGCTATCATCTGATTCTGCATCATAATATGATGATAATGGTTCAGCAGTGAGTGAAGATGAAGATTTCGTCCTGGATCATGAAGATATCGGTGGAGAAAGTTCCGACACTGAGTGCTTCAGTGACTTAGATGACACATTGTGTGACGAGTATAGAAAAGGCCGTTTACATGGTGACATACTCATTGCTAAATCTGGCCGGACATACATGTCTGAGCTTCCGCGCAAACGAGACATGTGGGTCAAAATATTGTGAGAGAACGTCAGGGTCTAAGACCTGACGGTAAAGTGCAAACAGTTCGTGAATCATTCGAATGTATTCTTAACAAAGCGCATTCTTAAAGCAAGTATACAAACGAGGAAGCAAGAAGACTGCACATTCCTGAAACGAATGAAAAAGAGATAATGGCATACATAGGTCTTCTCATTCACATGGGAGCAAATGGTGATACCCGATTTGATGTAGCTGATTTGTGGTCTAGTGCCTCTGGGAGATTTCTTTATATAGCTACTCTGAGCAGAGACAGATTTCAGCAGCTATGTAGAATTATTCGATTTGACGACAGGAATAGAGAGGTTGGAAGAGCAAAGGACAAATTTGCTGCTATTCTCGAAGTGTTCGACGCTATGAACGAAACGTTTCAGCATTATTTCTCTCCTGGTATGCACACCGTTTTTCATGAAATGTTATCTTTGTTATTGATGAAATGTTATATCTGTCTTTCTTTCATAAATACTTTGTTTTTTCAAAGTATTTATGAAAGAGAAACCAGGAAAATACGGCATCCTTATTCGTATGCTTACTGATTCAGAGACAAGGTATATTCTAAATATGGAGCCCTATGCTGGAAAGAACTGTGAACAATCAAATTCTTCGGCAGATGTCCTAAAACGCTTAGTTGCTCCAATAAACAACTTGGGGCGGAACGTTACAACAGACCGCTACTACACATCAGCAGACTTGGCCGAATAATTGTGGAACAACCACGGCCTAACCCTCGTGGGAACGCTTCAGTCTAATAGAAAACACATTCGTCAAGAATTGGAGTCCGTAACCTCTAGGGAGCTCTTTTCCAGTAAGTTTGCTTTCACGGATCCATCTACTGGAAATCCTCCAGTAACATTATAGTCGTACATTCCACGCGAGAAACCAACAAAGGTGCTTCTTTTCTTGTCTACCCAACATTCAGATGCAACAATTGCCTCTGTTAGTAATCCCAAGAAGAAATCCGTGATCAATCTTTATTACAATGAAACGAAGGGAGGTGTGGATGTAATTGACCAAATAGTAAGGAAATACTCAGTAAAACGTCAACTAGAAGATGGCCTATGTCCATATTCTACACGTTGGTCGATATAGCAGGAGTGAATGGTTTCCTCACTCAATTTTCCATCTTGGAATGAGAAGAAATCCAACAGGAGACGTCTGTACCTTCAAGAGCTTGCGAAGGAACTCACAATGCCATCCATTGAAGAGAGATCAAATAATGCTACAGGTCTTCAGAAAAGGGTAATTGTTGCCATGGAGGAAATCTTAGATCGGAAGGTGGCACAAGTTGCTCAAAGTAAGGAAGTGTGTGGTGGTAGGGGAAGGTGCCAAATGTGCGCTCGAGAAGCACCTACGAAGAAGATGAAGTACAACAAAGTCAGCAAAACAACAATTATTTGTTGTCTGTGTAAAAGACACACTTGTGGAAAGCACAGTAAGAAGACAGTGATCTGTAACAACTGTGAACAAAACACGCAATCTGAAGACAGTGATGTGTAGAACCGTGAGGAAAACTCGCAGTCGAAAAACAGCTATACAATAAGTATATACTACATTAGAATGTTTATTATACCACATATTTCTTGCTTGTTTTTCTCACAGTTATGAAGTATTTATGTACTATATGTTTAGTAATTGTGTATTATGAATTTAAGTCCAAAAATAAAGGTGTTTTTGAAGCCTGTAGTGAGATAAACTTAATCTTAAAAGGTGGGCACAAAATACCCCCCCTGGTAGTCCGCGTTACAAAAAATACCTTCGTAGTGCGAGGGTTAAATGATTTCTTTTTGTATCCGCCAAGGGACTCTTGCTACTGCCTTCTGAGAAGTCCCGCTGCCGTCCGAGCAGGTGAGAACACTGACCTTGAATAAAAATTTCGTCACATAGAACTAAAGCAAGAAAATAAGAAATTTCTCCCACGTCGGACACTGGTATCAGTTATAAAAAGAAATAACGAAACCTCAAAGGTGCCAAATATTCATTAAGATGCATATACAAATCCCCGGCTTGATCTAGCTAGTGGTTAACCTATAAGACTTCGGTACACGTGGTCCGGGTTTAATTCCCAATGGGAGTGCATTTTGGCGTTCACCCAGTGTGTTCACTATAGTGCTCTCAAACGGGTCGGGTTGACTCGACCCGACCCGACTCGAGTAGGGTTACGGATCGGGTGAGCTCGGCTCGGGTTACGGATCTGGTCGGGTCAGCTCGGGTCAGTCGGGTCTGTTGGGGTAGGTATGTCGGGTCGGGTCAATCGGGTCAGCTTGGGTCGGGTTGTCGGGTCAGTTCAATTGGATCGGATCACGGGTCGGGTCGGGTCCTCGGGTCGAGTCAGTCAATTCGGGTCACTGGTCGTGTCGGATCGTTCTTTAACCAAACCTGACCCGACCCGTTGAGAGCACTAATTCTATGTGCGTATTGTCTGAAATTATCAAACTTATCACATTTAATGAAAACAATAAAAAAAGCATTACACCTCATATAATATTATTTGAGTTATTGATTTTAAAATATAACTTGTGTTCTATTTATAAAAAAATAAATAAATGAAAATATTACCCAAACAGAGACAAAATCCTTACTTAGAGTTTGGCCTCTTACACTATCGGCTATATTTCATTAGCTCAGCTAAATTAATGTCATACTTTCTAACATATATTTATGTCTTTCAACGCGTTGCTCCGAGGCTTAACAGAAGAATATTTGCTATCTGTTCTGTTACTTTTGTACAAAGTCTTAGTCACAGAAGCCATTATATGCTTCGCAGAAAGTATAGACACACTGTTTAAACCAAATACTCCTAAAGTATTTTGTAAAGTAAAACACAACTTGTAAGCAGACACTATTTGAATCAGTAACTTTGATGATCACTTTCTATGATGATAGTGTAATATATTTTCCAATGCCAAATGAATGAGACGTTTATATATGAAGATGCATCAGGAAGTAATGCCTCCTGTGGCATAAAACGTATTAATGAACATGAACACTTATGTTTATGAGATTTGTACTTTATATTTCTAGCATAGTGGTTTATTATAGTGAACAATATATGGGCTCTGAGCGCTACCTTAATCGGTTTATTATAGTAGTGCTAATATTTGTTGTTTCAATGGTGTTGAGAATTATTTCACCTAATCTAATTAGAATTATTCTTGGCTGCGATGTGTTAGGGTTAGTATCACATTGTTTAGTTATTAATTATGAAAATGTACAATCTTATAATGCCGCCATATTGACAGCTCTTTCTAATTGAATTTTTGATGTATCAATTTTCCTTGCGATTGCTTTAATGTTGAATTACGGTAGTTGAAATTGTGTTTTTTTTATTTGCACAGAGTTTTGAGTAATAATGAAATAGTAATTATCTCTATTTTAGTTATTTTAGCGACAATAACAAAGAGAGCACAAATTATTTTTTTCTCGATGACTACCGTCAGTAATAGCTGCACCAATACCAATATCTGCATTGATTCATTCTTCTACACTTGTAGCCGCGCGCGATTATTTATTAATTCGTTTTAGAGATGTTTTATTAAATATTCATATGGGTGATGTATTACTCTTACTATCAGGTTTAACAATATTTATAGCTGATATTGGTGCTAACTATGAATATCATTTAAAGAAAATTATTGCATTATCTCATTAAGTAAGCTCGGTCTGATAATAATGATTCTATCCATAGGGTTCCATGTATTGGCTTTTTTCCATCTACTTACACATGGATTATAAAGTGTATGAAATACTATGCTATTTGACCCATGTTGCCATTTGGCAAAATTATTATATTTTTTTCACGCATTACTTTTAACGCTTGCATAGGTGAAATTATTAGCAAAAATGACTCATAAGCATTCGTGTTAAACTTTTAGCTGCTTCCTTACGTTATTAACGTACTCTTCAAGCGCATTTAATAATTACGTGTAGATATCCAATAATTGGTAATTATTCTTATATTTTTGAATGTATGAAGGATGAAACAATGCCATGTTTTCCTTCTACGAACATGCCATTTGATTCTTATTCTCTGCGTAACACGTTTGGCATATCAATAAATTCTAAAATATGTTGTCCCTCAGAGTACAGAGTAACGAATTAGATTCTCTATGTGGACACTCGGTTGAAAGGGTGGAGCAGCGTTTTCAGACTAGTCATCCTAAGAAAGATTTCCCCTGTATTTTTATTCTCACCAGGAAATTGCCCTCGTGGGTCCTAACGTAAAGGTTCCAGAAAACCTATTCATTATCTACTCTTTGTTCGCCCCCCCCCCCGCCTTTCACTGATAGCCGGCTCGGCAGGGAAATCATACCTTATACGATACGGGCATAAGGCACGGATGCATAGAAATGCGTATAAACATAAAGCGGATAGTTTTTAAAAATACGAAACACTCCACGGAAGATAATCAAATGAAAAATTATTTTTAGAGAAGAAAATAAGAACAAAAATTTCCTTACACAAAGGAGCGATATTTTTTCTTTTTCGATGCTTTGAGGACTTAGAGATAGGATCATAGAATATACCCCAAGCACCGTCCACAACCGAATGTATTGCTATCAACATTGCATCTACTCTCTAGTGCGTTTAAGGCTCGTGAATAGAACTGGCTTTCTTTAAATTTCATTGTTTGGCAATTTGAAATAAGTAACGTAGAAACCTCATTATTGTACTTTTCTCTAGAAAGATTTGTAAATTAGAATTACATGATCGGTGTTGTATTTGCCATTTGTCCGTCTGTTCTCATTAATTAGTGTTTAGTGTCAATTTCGTCTTTCTAAACCTTCTTCGTAAAAACTAATTGAGGACGTGGCTAACTGTTTTCGTAATTCCATTCGTTTCCGAATTATACATATAGCAACATTTTGTACAGCCTGGCTTTGACTTGTAGTTATCGATAGGTTTATCAAGTTCCTAAAAATTTTGACAAAATTAATTCTTTTTATAACCACTTTGAAATAATACATTCTGCCCAGCTGTCTTGATTTTGTAAATATTTTTTATGTTCCTGTTCATACATTTGACGACGAATCCAGGTGAAATAAGTCATTATGTAAATCCGCCATTTAAAATATTGCAACCATTTACCAATATGCAAACTGCTCGCCAATCTCCCATGTTTCGGAATTGCATTTGTGGTGGTGGATTTAGGATTCCCTGTATAAATGTATACTTTCCAAGTACCTCTGGTTTTAATATTTTATTAGACTTTTATGTGAAACGTTTGGAATATAACAGTATATACTTGAATTGTAGGAATGTGCTTAGAGGTAAACCTTCATTATATGCAAAATTCCAAGTATACTATTTAATTGTAGATATTTGTATGACACAAAATATATTCTAAAAATAATCACACTAACCAAAACGTGACTAAATCAGACATTGTGTTTCATAAACAGCCAAAAAACATGTTTCAAAATACATTTTATATTTAAACATATTTTATTTGGTAAGTGATACATTTACTTCTTTTTTCAATACTTTACATCCCAAAGAAGTAGATATGATTAAAAAGAATTTATGATGAGCGTTGACATCATATCACAAAAAAAATTCAAAATTTATGTCATACCAGGACTAAATTGATAAAGCTTACACTATAAAATGTAATTTTAGTACTCCTTCTCTTACCTTATTTTATCTCATTATACTGTAAAGGAACAAACTTTCAACCTTTGGTGAGATTAATTTACCTTGCACATTGTTATTGCCGGATCAGTATCCCCACTAAAAGAAGTACTTCATTAGATTAATATTCTTGAAATTAAACAAATACAAGTGTGTGCTTAAAAAAATAATTGTAGTTAACTAGGTAGCTTATCCGTGTCTGAAGAACACTTTGATTTATGACGAAAGGAAATTAATGTTTTCTAAAGTGTGCTACTAGTGTTTAAACATTAATTAGGTAAAGTCAGAATTACCTGATAAAGAAAATGTTGCATTGGTTGAGAGTGTAGAAATGGGTGAAATGTAACAATTATGAGACTCAAAACTTTGCTTCTTCCACACCTATTAATCGGAGAGTACTGCGTATTGACTGCAAGGTGACTCACGTTTGGAAATACAGTATTTCGCAACAGAAAGTACTCTATCCATAGCAACTAATCATAAACACTCATTAAATATTAATCATTTCACTTGACAAAATTGGTCATTTATTAATTACGTTAACATGATAACATGATTTTCTCATTACAACTCTACAAAATGGTACAGTACTACTCAAGTACACGTAACGATCACACACATTGCGCAACTTACATTTCTTTAATTTTGCATTCTGTCTAGTATTTTGTGTCTTGAGTAATATAAGTGATAAACTGAAACCCATTACTTACCTCATTTCAAATGTAAGTTTTATTTCCATATGTTTTCCGAACATACGTATACAATCTAATTAATAGACACTTTCACCCAATGATTCATATTGAAGTTGATTTCGTTAGGGTAATAACACGTAAGAAAGTATACATTTTTCAAAATTAAAGATTTAAAATTAGAAGAGAAGTTCCTTCGAGAGATATGCAAAGAATAAATTCACAATGTGTCTAACCTAGGTTTAAACATTGCCCTCAAAACTAAAAAGAAAAAGAAGAAAGAAAAGAAATGATTCGTGATGAAACATCTTTTGTGTATTTTATTACTTAAAGGGGTTAACATTTTGAACTAACAATACACGAGAATCCGAACACATATAAATACAAAGAAAATAAGCATTTCATCTAGATGTATATCATATAACTGTTCAAAAGTTTGATTGTTTACTCGGAATTTCATGACGTGAAAAGTTATTTGTTTCTTTACGATAAGGCAAATGGCCGACACGAGCTGCATTAGGAATTTATAATAAAACTCGTAGGAAAAATATATTTCAAGTTTAAATTCGACAAAATAATAGGTTAAAAGTATATATATATATATATATATATATATATATATATATATATATATATATATATATATATATGTGTGTGTGTGTGTGTGTGTGTGGTGATATTGGAAGCGTTCTTTTAAAGGATACGTTGCTAATCACACGAAATCACTTCAGCAGGGTATTAAACTGACCTTTTCTAGCATACACTGACCTTCAGGTACTTTTTGTATGATGTATGTTACTATGAACAAATGGAGTAGGTACGGGTCTTTTCTCTCTCCTATCATTGCTTACATGAAACTCTTGCATCATTGATTGATTATTTGAAATATTATGATGTCAGCACTTATGATGTTTGTTTTGTCACGATAAGGCAAATGGCAGTCACGCATTGCATTAAGCATTTATAATAAAACTCATAAGAAATAATGTTTCAAGTTTAAATTCTTCAAAGTAATAGCTTATCTATCTATCTATCTATATCTATATATATACATACACAAATACAAACATACATACACACACACACACACACATATATATATATATATATATATATATATATATATATATATATATGTGTGTGTGTGTGTGTGTGTGTGTGTGCATGTGTGTGATTTTGTGAAGAGTTCCTGTCAAGGATACATTGCTGCTGATGCGAAATCACTTTAGCCCGAAAATAAACTGACTTGCTCCAGCATTGTTTGACCATCCCATAGTTTTTGTATGATGGATGTTACTATTAACAAATGCAGTAGCCATGGTGTCTCAATTCTTTTCCTGTCATTACCAAGTTGTTCATATAGTGGTTTGAACACGAAAGTCTCGATGAGGATGTTCTTAAGCCATCCTGTTTCTTTAGATGATACGTTTGCTATCTGGACACATGGTCCTGAAACGCTAAAGCATTTTTTTTATTTCTCCAGAGTAGTCACTCTCAAATCAAGCTCATCTTGGAAGTGTAGCAAAATGGATGCATCCCCTTTCTTAATATTCTTGTTCGCTGCAAACCTGATGGAACATTAAGACACTGAGTATATAGGAACCCGACACATACGGACATTTATCTTAACGAAGCATTTTCCATCACAAGTCACAACGTCTTACAGTACTTAAGACATAGACTCCCAGTCCCGTCCACGTAAGTGACTAGATAGGTCTACAGGAGGAATCCAGCCATCTTTTGCGTCGTTACAGATATCAAATATCAGATACCAGACGTTACAATCTTACATTTATGAACATCGCAAAGAGTAATTTCTTAGCAGCACAAAGTGACCAAATTTTAAGAGTGAGGATTTCTCTCTAGCACCGTATTGCGTTTCATCATCCTCACATACGCCAAATCAGCAGAATACTTGACCGACATGGTGTAAGAGTTATTTATAAATCTACAACAAAACTCAGATCATTACTGAAAGCAGTGAATGACTACCTTTGCCTGCGTACTTCTCTTGTATACCGCTTACCTTATGAATGTATCAAAGCGTACATAGGACAGACTGGACGTACAATAGAATAACGATACGAAGAACACAACAGCTACAGTAACTTCAGCCGTCCGAAAAGTCAAGACTAGCAGATTTGAACACAGAATTGATTTTTAGAAATATCACCATAGTAGCAAAGTGCAGAAATATTTGGGACCGACCAATGAAGGAACCCATAGCTATCTTAGGGAAATCAACTGTCTCAATAGATACACTGGGTTTCAACACGTTCCTTTCTAGTCAGCTCTTTTTAGGAACAGAAACAGATTCAATAAAATCATTTCCCGCAACCAAAACAACAGCCAATCAGGAGCCAGCATCGCTCAGCCAATCACACGCCGCAATTCATAGCTCTGCTTCTAAGTAGTTACAATACACACATGCTCACATTCCTGGCCTTTTCTTTACAATCCTTGAAGATGAGTGTGATGTCTGCATTCGTTACATCGAATATCCATACCTTCACCTGGATGATTGCAAAAAGAGACCTGATAAGTCACATCGTCAGAGGAAATCAGTTCTTTGTGCATATGTTTATGTTGCCGATAATGAGTAATTTGAACGTACGCAAACTAGAAAGGGATTCTATGATCCACGCTAACATTAAGTAGTATAATTGATTTCCTTATTTATATCATAATGGAGGAGTGGTTGACGATACACTTACCACCATATTACCAGAACTTGTCCTTAATTATGTTGACTTGTTAATGTGTTTGTGAATAATATCTATTAATTAATAAGTCAAATTATGACTAGTGTATTAGATCTTATGACTTTCAATTTATTCGGATTTTGTAATACATAACAGAACTTGTTATACAAGTTTTATTCCTGGTCATTGGGGTTGACATAATGATGTTATAAGTGGCTCAGGCTTTCCCAAAGTTTTCAGGATTCGTCATAACGAACTGTGCCAGTACTAAAAGAAGAACTACATCATTGCACTTACGGACTTTCTTCTATTGTTGTTTGCGTTTTATTGCAGAAAGAGGAACGCGCGTAGTAATGATATTAATAGCACAACATAAACAGCATGATATGACAACTTAGTATAAAAGTAAACATGCAAACTTAATTGCTGCATTAGTCAGTTGTGGAAATAATACTACGAAGCCTCGAAGGATAGCATGACAGAAGCGTACTATAATAAGTATCATTGCTACTCATACCCTGCTAATATTACTCCCTTACTGTTATGATTACTCCCTTACTCCCTTACTCCTATTACTCCCTTACTCTCCTTGATTCTTGACTTTCTTCTTCAATCTTCTCTGAGAGGGAAAGGATGCTCTTGCATCATAATTCGTATGTTTGGAAATGATTTGTGTATACATGGGCTGACCCAGTGGAGCGAAGTTTAGATTTCCCTGGGAAAGGCATAGACACCTGTGTTCCAAAAGTAAGAGCAGAAGGGAGGGAGTGAGAGAGTGAAAAATGAGAAAGGAAATTAATATTCTTTCGCCATTTCCTTCTTACACCAGAAGTCAAAGTAGGATCCGCCTTTGTGTGTATACGGACAGTTTAGCATTGTTGCCAGTTAAAAACTAAGACCAGAAACGTATTTTCTAAAATTCAAACTAACTAGCTGAAACAAAACCATATTATTTTGTATTCACAACATTATTTTCTTTAATAATCACCAATAGTGTAGACTCGAAGCACTTTTATAGGTATACATTTATTGACATGGATTGCAAAGCATTCATAGAATCAAAAATATCAATAATTTAATATAAAAGTTTTACTGCTCAAGAAATTGATCCTTATTGATATATGATGTTGACAATGGAGCAAAATGTATGAGGGTTTCGCATAACATCAGCAAAAGTTTCACATAACAAGTTTCACATCACAAGTTTCGCATAACAAGTTTCACATAGCTTCCCGAAGAAAATTATAAAATTTATCCGATCATTTCAATTTGTAGTAGTACTAATCTTGAACTCGTTCTCCTGAAAAGTTGTTGATTTTGGTCTGTTTCATTTTTTGAGGAGTGATGAATTCAAAGATGTACATAAACTAAAAGAATTAACTATGAAATTACTACTTACTCGCTCATATATAAATTTCTAATTGCGCTTGTAAACTATTTTCAGAATACTGAACTCAGTGAAATTATTTTTCAATATATCCCACCGGTGAGACACAAGAGAAATGATCTCAAAGTTGAGATCAATGAAGACTCCTTATGCCAATGGTAAAAGTGCAAACATTTCGATACATTTCTTCTTGCAATTGTCATACTAATTGAAGACGGCGAACCTAATTGACGTGTTTCTAAATATTCGTGTCCATGAAGTACATAGAACTTCGATCTCCAATTTGAGATTTAAAAATCAGAACTTGGAAGTAGTTTTCTCTGTAAATCTATGGGTGGATGTGTTTGAAAATAGTTCCATTAGATTCAACGCACTCAAATTAGTATAAAAAATTCAATTAGAAATTTATCATTGCCCAAACTTTCTCTGCTGGATTCAGCTTTCTCAAATTAATGTAGAAAGTGCAACTAGAAATTTATCTAAGCATTGGACCATTAGGCTATCGTCTAATTTGTTAGTTCTTTTGAAAGCATTTTCACTTTGTAGGGTGTTCATGGTTCTGTTGGAGTCATGTAGCAAATAGTTATAAAGAAAAATAATAAAAAGTACTCTGAAAATAATATATTCCTTTTTGTCAGAACGTAATATGTCTAAATTCTTCAGTTGGATTAGTTGACAAAACTTTTACCTCCGCATCATGATAACAATTAACCAAATTTTAACTGTCTCATGTTGAGGGTTCAGAATCACAGCTCTTCATGGCAACATCCTTATGATGTTTTCAAGCAGCATTAAAATATTTCGCTCGAAACATTAACAGATGCGAGATTGATTGTGGCACCAACCTGAAACTCCGTTTCAAATATATCATTCCTAGACCAAATCAGTTTTTGTTTCTTATGGTTATCATCATCTCAAAGTTCTATAAACTTTCTTATGATCAACATCATCCTACCCAAAATTTTGATGTAATTAAAGTCCATAAAAATGTACTGAAATCTAAAATATAAATGTTTAAAAAGTTTTCCGCCTAATTACTTCTGCGTAGGTTTCTCATTTCTAACCTATTTTTTCAATCATTATAAAATAATGTACGTTTCTATCATCATAGAAGGGATTAATGTAGATCCACCAAATTATGCACAGAAATAGTTTCTCAGTTTTTCTAACAGTGTATAAAACATTTTTATCGATCTTCAGCCTCGGTGGACTTGTGAAAGGATCAAACTGTATAACAAAATGTATGCACGTTTTCTCGCGACCTCTGTATGCAACCAGGTTTGCATCTTTGTTACGCATACTTACATAATATCAGCGGTAAAGTTCATTCAATTATAATAACGAGATTTTTTTGTCATTTTTTTCAAGGTCTGAAATTAAGATGCGGTAACAGCTAGTATGTAATAAAAGTGAAAAGTAGGTACTTAAGCAATCATTTTCATAACAAATCAATTGGTACTCTATGTATAAATCTGTATGTTGTGGGTAAATATAATATAAAAATAAAAAAAGTAGAATGCGTATGGAAATTATTTATCGAAACCTGTAAATATATTGTAACATTCGTTCTATGTCCTTCATATTCTTAGTCTATGTGAAAATACTTTAACACTAGAAGGACCAAGATTTTTACCTCCCTAGAAGTACCTAGCAGTCTATTTGACGGCTGTTTAATTGCAAGAGATGAATATAATTTTTCTTTATATTTCTCTTATTGTAGCTTTAATGTAATGTGTTTAATGTGCTAGTGATGAGTAGCATCCAATTTTTTAGTGAATCGAATACTTATTCGAATATTGTAAAAACAAATGGACTACGAACTCGAATACTACGAATACACCGTATAATATATCACATTTCTAATCGCCTTAGGGCATTTATGGGGAAATGATTGAAGAAATCTCAATAAATGATTAGAATTTGAACGTTTTCATTGTAGGTTCTCAACAAATACACACAGTCCTTTTATTACTGAATCAAGATTTCTCTTTATCAATTTTCACAGATGACTTGCAAAATAGTTGAAAACTAGATTCATCAATATTAATTGACATTATGAAAGAGAGATGAGATTGAAACTACACCCTCTCACTCTATGAGCTCTCATCTCACACAGAAATCGGACAGTCGGACTGAAAAGAATTCGAAGAAATCGAATTCACGGAAAAGAATGGGGATGGCCAGTCTGAATTTTATCTACAGCATGCTTAAATTATGAATTTTGTCTTACATTAAATGAAGCATGGTTTAAATTTAACGAATATTCAAAAAAGAATTTTTTCAGACTTGTCAGGTAAGAAGACTTTTAATTTCGATTCAGCATTATATTCCATGGATACTTTACTACGTTACATCCTAATCGTTATACTAACACAGTAAACTTTAGAGCATTGCAGGTAATTCTACCAAGCAAGATAATACTAATAATTACCTTTGTAGGAATATAAGGGAACCTGATTTTTGAGTTCATTCCTTGGGGTAAATTGGATGCATCACCCCCATCAACTTACTCATTTTCTAACATTTAATCCTCTGTATACCCTTGTAACAACTGACGATGATCATGAAGTAGTTATGATACGTTTTGTATTCCGCGTGGACAGAGGATATACAGAATAAAAATGTAAATGAGATTTTATGATCCACATTCCTTTTTGTAAAAAAAAAATGAGAAACTTACTTTCGAGAGGTGCATGATTAGAGAGTCTTATTTCTATTTGGAAGAAACGGTCCAAAAATCAAAGTTTTATCCGATTGAACTACTTCTCGGTAGAGATGCAGATACCATTAGTATCTGTTCACTTAGAAAACTCCAGCAGATATATAGGAATAGTATTAACGCTAATGTGTGCTGTCTTATACGAAAACATTTAGTAGCTGGAAAATAATGTTATTTCGTTGAACAAATTGTAAAGATTAACCGACACTTGGAAAAAGAGTTTCTTAACAATAATTACGTAAAATATATATGTAGAACTTTAATGTAAAATTATTGTGACTAAAACAGTAACAGTAAGGCAAGTCACTTTTGGTAAAATTTACAATTTAATTTCTATGACCTATACGAAGAAAATTTATCAAAGGTCCTATTACCCGTATGCAACAAAATAATTCATTTCCATTTCCTTATCTTGTAAAAGTAAAATTGTACTACACGACTACGAAAGTTCCAATACGTTTGTAGCTATTTAATTTAAATTTCATATTTTAATGTTTTCCACAGCCTATAGTTCGAAAAGAAGTATTTGTGCACCTGGATTCGTCTACATATTTTGTCTAACCTTGGTGTCAGAAATCGCTCCAAACATTAGTCGTAATTGCTTTGAAACACTCTGTATGAAACACAAAATCACCTAACAGTTTCAACAAAATAACTGTGTCTTCATTAGACTTCCACTTCCTCTGGCTACTTGGGACTTATATACAGAGTGGCATGTGTGGAGTGTAGAACAATTTATATTGGAGAAAGGGAAAAAGAAGTTAGAAAAAGGATAAAACAGCATAAAATTTATAATAACGTAACTTGAAAAGGGACAACAACGCAATATATAAGCATTAAAAAGAGACAAATCGCAGGATATCATGGGAAGGAGCTGACGTTATAGAAGCAGACAACAGGAGGTTGATGAGAACTGGAAAGAAGACTGGAAAATTATCAAGGTGAAAGACAAGATGATGAATTGAAATGAAGGATTCACGACACATAAAGAACGGGAGTAGATTCTCCTTAAAGAAAAGGAAAGGAGAAGGAAGGAGAAAGAAGGAGATCAAATTAATAAGGTAAATGTCAAGGTTAATTAGAGAATAAGAAGGTATCCAGCGTATATTTTAAAATGGACAAGTGGGCAGTTGTACAAGTGAAAGTGAATAACACAAGTGTTAATGTTTAATGAAGGCACGGATCTTAATTAAAAGTTCATCTCCAGGAAGTACATGGCCCAAGTGGTAAGAAAGAGTGGAAGTCTGGTTAAGACATAGTTATTGTGCTTACGTGATTGTGTGTTTTACGTATGTTATTACTTAATCTTCCTCACAGAAGAAGCCAGTATCACATGTGATTCAAACTTGGCCCGGAAGACAAAGAATACAAAAGAAATAAAAATGTTGAATTGAAGCTGCCCCCATCCAGAAACACCGGAGACATGTTCCGCAATATAATGCACCACGCTTCAATAAGATATAAGGTAAATGTCACAAGATACATGTTTTTGTCTAAAACGGAAAGTTCGATGAGCATCAGGATAATATCAAGGAATCTGGTATGCTATAATACTGACTTGGTGGCCATTTGAAATGGAAAAGGGTGTGTGCAACATATCAATATAAGGTAAAGTGCAAAACGAAAACTGAAGTTGTATCGACGACAAACATGTGTGTAATTGTGTACACGAGACGATGCGTGGAAGACCCGGGCAAAGCAATCGTGTATGTGAAGGTCAGAATAACATGTGATGACGCTATGGCAATGTTAAGCGACAAGTAACTACGATAGTGTCTGGGATGATATCAAGATACATGTTATGCTATAACACTGATTCGGCGGCGATGTTGAAAGCCGCTGTCATGGAGATGTCGTGAGGTATGGAAACGGGAAGGGGTTTGTGAAATATCCATGTCCGGTAGAATTGAATATTAAACCAATGCTAAAACCTCTGATGACATATCGAGCATAGCATGGACGTAAATAGCAATTCATGCGAGCAGAGTATGGAAAAACAACTGAAGTTATATTGTGAACGGGATCAAACAGAAACGGAATCTGGTACACATGGTTGACGTGACTAAGAAACTCGTAGATCGTTAGATAGATAGATTGAGAGGGGGGGAGAGAGAAAGAGGTATATAGATAGAGATATATGATTGTGTTTGTGTATGTATATAATGGGCGAAAGGAATAAAAAAGCTGTATAGATAGGGCATGGCTAAGTTTTCTAGAACATACACATTGCTAGAGAAATGAGCAGACAGGCACCATTTAATATGACAACACGCGTGGTGTGTCAACATTGTACCTATTGCTGAAAATCTCGGTAGTAGTGGTAAGAACTAAAACGAATTGGTGACATCCAGCTACCGCAAACGCCAAGCACAATTCATCACAGACAGTTCTGGGCACTGGCCTGTAAAAATCTCACGTTTTTGCAGATTAAAACAAAACTCAGTTGTGTTGTTCTGGGATCTTCTGTTGTCCTACGCTAAGTAGTTAGTTTCCACTCGCAGTGCTGCTTCATGTAAAATCGTGTACGACAACATTGGTTGTATGCGAGTGAAGGTAGCTCACGGCAGTGTCTCGCTGCTGAAAATTCACGTTGGTATGGTCACGCATTCCCAACGAATTCCGTCACACCATGTATTTATATATACGGAAATAATACAACCAACCGATCCAACGCTTGGTACTGCAAGATAATCTTTTCAAGTACAATATGAATTCGAATATGACTATGTTGAAGCCACATTCATGGAGTAATGAAATAACCTTGCAAATATGTCTCTGTCCTTATGAAGTCCATTAAGAAGACTTTGTAAGCTAGTAGAATCTGCTGCTACTTGTGATATTACTCACTTTTTGATGGAAACCCAATACGCTTCGCTTGTCATTGTACTAGAATGTGTCTAGAGTACCACTAAATATGTTGACGCGAGCGTGTTCTCCCTACCCGAACACTCAAGTCTACGGTTCCTAAAAATAACCAAGACACACCACCCTTGCTTTCGACAGTAACTGCACCGCAGTGACATACAATGGACATAGCCCTGAATGTAGGATCCTCCTCGTTTAGGAAATGTGCGGCTATTTGTCAACTCTTTCGCAAAACCAGATTCATCAGCATTCTATATATTTGTATTCTCAAAAGTCTCCATAATGTTCTTGCTCTCGTGACGCCACCCAGCAATAACCAAATAAATATCCTCCTTGTCTTGTACATACTTCATTGTGACAGATGAGGTGGTTTTTCGACACACGATATTGATTTGCTATTTGAGTACCCCAATCCATGCATGACTACCATTAAACGTGCAGACTACTATTTAGAGTCTTCTCTTTTGCCCACAATTTGGGGTCACAATCATGCAGAATGTGGTTACCACTTCGCGCTGCTGTCACCATGTTCTGTGA
The DNA here is from genome assembly GCF_964235325.1 of Thermobia domestica. Classification (NCBI taxonomy): domain Eukaryota; kingdom Metazoa; phylum Arthropoda; class Insecta; order Zygentoma; family Lepismatidae; genus Thermobia; species Thermobia domestica. The sequence goes on along the minus strand of NC_137456.1, from coordinate 240,928,037 downwards.
TTTCGTGATATATTTCACGATTTGTATTCAACGAGTCATTGTCGCGTTGTTCTTTCTATTTAATGTGTTCCCACCTAGACACAGTTGCAGAATCTGTGCTCGTCGAGTGATATGTCGTATTTGCGAATCTTTCATGCCCTTTGACACCTTTTTGATTAAGTCAGTGGTTTAAGTTGTTAACTTTGTACTCTACCTTATATTATTGTCTATTATGTTCGTTTCCACTCGGTTTATAGTCACTGGCGAAAGAGGATGGTGTTGTCTGTTATTTGTGCAAAGAATCACTGCAAGGCAGATTGCTGTCACCACTATGTGCAGCATCCTTTTCACCCGTTTGTTTCCGACAGTGTCGTACTGATCAATGATAAGAGTCTCATCCACATTCACTTCTGTTACATAGGTTCTTCAAAATCTATAGCTTGTGTTCAGTCACTTCTCGTTCACCCACTGTCTGTTCTGTCGATTTAATGTAACCTTGTTCTGGAAGTACACTTTGCATCACTAACACCACAATGAGAGGGTTCGTCATTGGACCTCTATATTGGTGTTCGTAGATAAAGTGTTCTGCGGACACATTCATTACACAGAATATTACGCGTAATGACTCGCGAATGTCGAAAGCACACCATCATTTCTCACTCTCCGGGCCCTGCTGTAACGTTCAATTCGTTCAATCTGTGCCGTGAAACCAGTGGACACAATTTGTGTCGTCTCATTGTGTGGTGAACTAGCCTCTCGTGGGAGATTGCAACAACTCATGGAACTCATCGAGTCGATGTGGAACTCTGCCTTTCACTGATTCTGGGGCCATCGCGAAACAGTGTACCAAACCGCGCAAAGTAAGAGAAAGGATCCTAAAGAAAAGTAAGCTATAACAGGGCTGGGCTTTGCCATAAGTAGATACTTTGTTTCAGTTACTGTTGCCTAACATTCGTATACCCAAGAGAGATACTAATACAGAACCCCATGCATTATTAATACTATATATACTGTGTCACAGACGCCCCTAGGACATGGCACATGTATGGCTCTGACTTTGAGAAAGGAGCTGGTGTTCAAGGGCACATTTCAAAAATACAACGCTTTCCCCTACGCTTACATGAGACCAATAATTTCTTGTGTATTTACTCTATATTGTACCATTCATTAACATTTGGGTAATTCAATGGATCGAAAAAAATAAGTGTGTAAGAAATTAGGTTTCTTTCTCTTACCCGTAAATAATATAATTGTTACACTCCGCATCAAAAAAATTGCGACACATAACGCCGTGCAGCTAGGCCACCCAATATACACCTTATCAAATAATCGTGTCTGGTAAAGAGATCCATTCTCTCTCCTCCTTTCTTCTCTAAATAACTAAAATTAGCTAACAACATGAGCGAAATTCTAATTTTAAACTACACATGCATTAGTATCGATGAAATGAAATAACAAAACCGAGACGAAACAAGATTCATAAGTTGATTTAGGGAGGAACTGAAACACAGACAATGAAAAATTGAAAGCAATGGATGTATATTACACAAAAGTTCAGATATGAGCCAGAGAAAGAGAGGGAGAGAGAGAGAGAGAGAGAAGAAATAAAAAAGGGAAAACAAATAAAAATGTGGAATTTTAAACTTAGTAAGAAAACAACCTAACATTATAAAGTTCCGTTACCAGAATTCCAACAGAAATATAGAAATAACGTTTGGTTTTATATTTTTTCAGGACTATTCGAATATATAGAGGATGCTTGAAACATCCATTAAGTCACTTTCAAAAAGCATAGCATACTCAATTTCCAGTAGAACTGTAAATCTCACAGACACATCTAAGATAATGTCAACAGTTTAACACATGCTTCGTTTCCGCGAGTTTCAGTTGTTAATTCGGCAGTGTTCATTGGACGTACTGATGCAAACCACATTCTAATAAACTCAGTCGGTAGCGTAGGTTATATCTTCCATTCCAGACTACTAATGCAGAGTGAACAATAAAGAAAAAAACGAAAAGAGAAAGGAAGAAAGAAAGAAAGGTAAAATTGAATGAGTCCTATTTTATTGGTAAATATTATCAGAAATATCCTATATTAAAAATCCAAACCGTACCATTATGAAAGTTACAAATGTTCAGATGAAAAACTGGATGTTCCTTATAGATGTAGCTTCATCTCTTGTTCACTTTCATCTCTTGCGGATATAACCTTGTAATTGGCACAGATAGAATGAACACGCTAACGCTCAAACGGATCAAAGTGTCAGTCGGATGATGTTGGTTAGCTTATATACCACCACTTGGTCGAGGAGTCAAAGCCGTAGTGACCCAGTAATTCGACTGAGACTCGGTAACTCAGATGATAAAAAAGATATTTTGCTTATTCGTTTGCGTTTAAATAGTATTTCTTTCAGAAATGACCAGGACTGGCGATGTTATCTCCAGAGCATAAAAACTCGACGCTGATATTGGCAGTTAATTACATTTTCCAGACCAGGTCTATCGGTCTCTTGCTCCGTTTTAACTTTGGACTGGCACACGCACATGAAGTGTGTGTGTACGTGAGAGAGAGGGGAGAGAAGTGAAAGATGCAAAGACAGGATAACGAAACGTCAAGAAAGAAAGAGAGAGAGAGAGAGACGAATATAAATATGAAACATACCTATCATTACAGTGTATGATAAAGAACACACACACTCTTTAATCGAATTCTCGACAGTGATGCTTTGTAAGTTCTCCAACAGAAGATAAATCTCTGTTTGCAGCGATTATTTTATGCGAAAAATTTATATTACCTAACGGCGAATTGACCCTAGATTTTCCGCTTGTAAGTCTGGTACTTTACGACTACACAATCGATTGCTTTACACAAATTTTGTCCAATCATTTCTCTAATATTTCTTTCTGAGAACGATCATACGAAAAGTGTTTACTGCAGATCAATGAATTGTTTCGAATATCCTGGTAAATCCCTTGCCTTTCCCAACCAACATTCGTGAATCGTCTCTATCATGAGAAAGGTGTTTGCTTCCACATTCTTAAGCATTCCATGTCTAATATGAGAAATGGATTCTTCACTATCACTTTGTAAAAAATGCAAGTGTGGCGTGAACAGAATTCGAACCTATGCTAGACAGCTGTACTAATCGTAACTGCATTACGTTACCGCTACACTATCAGTTTTATTGTTACTAAACCTCAAATACAGGACTTGTACTCAACTATTCTTGATGGAACATAAGATTATTTAAACACCGTGAAAGTGAGTACTCAGCTTAACAAACATAAAAACAGAAAGTGAGAACAATTTTAAAATAAAATACAGAATAAGAACAATAACTTTTAAAAAAGCGAAAAGTTTATCTCAACTTAAAAAAGCGAAAAGTTTATTTTAATAACTTAACAAAAGCGAAAAGTTTATTATTATCATGCCACATGAAACTAGAAGCCAAATATTACTTACTTTAACCTTGGTCATTGGAACGATCAAGCTTCTGCCTGTAATTTTATTTGCACCTAAGTACAGAACGAAATTCATTTATTCGAAGACCTAGAGATAAATTAGTGCCCACTAATGAAGAAAATCACATTCAATCCAAAACAAATACAGAAATAAATACATATTATGCAGTAATTTCATTGTGCAAATTCAAAATGACGCGAATAATAATAATAATAATAATAATAATAATAATAATAATAATAATAATAATAATAACCTATATTATAAAATTAAAGTGACTGTGACTTATAGTCTCTTGAACCACATGACCGATCTCGGTGAATTATTCAAAATTTATAATGTTCGAACCTGGGAGTATTTTAGCTATTCGTTTGGGTGGTGCTACTTAGGGGAGGGGGAGAATGGAACAATATAAGGAAAAAGAAAACAATAAGTTTTGGATCAAACGACCAATGTGGATGAAATTTGCAACATAGATTACGTTTCTGCATGGAATGCTTTTAACCATTTCACCTTGATGGAGGAATGTACGGAAGAGGAGGAAGGGGAGATATACAAAAATCAATGCAAATAAAAATAAAAGTGACTATGTTAATTAGTTAATAAGTCTTGAACCACAGGACAGATCTGCATCAAATTTTCAACATGGATGAAGTTCGAGCTTGGGGTTATTTCATCATATCACTTTGATGGTAAATCTTAGGGGAGAGGAGGGGAGGGGAAAGATGTATAAAAATAAATACAACTTAATAACTCTTGAACCATGCGACCTATCTCGATCAAATTTTTAGCATAGATGAGGGTCAGCTCTGATATGGTTTGACTCTAGAACTTAGACAATGGGAACGGGAAGGGGATATATATATATATATATATATATATATATATATATATATATATATATATATATATATATAATTTTATAAGTCTTGAACCACCTTACCAATCTCGATAAAATTTCCATCCTAGATGAAGTTTGAACCAGAGACGGTTTTTCTCATATCATTTTGATGGTGTAAATAAAGGAAGGGGGAAGGAGAACAACATTTAAAACAGAACGAAAAATGACTGATATTAGTATCGAATCTATAATTTTTGGAGTCGCTGAGATGAACAGTGACACATCTGGTGCCGTTTAAATCCAAAATCCGCCCGCAACATGGATGAGGGTAACACATATAAAAATGATCAAAATAACCAATATCATTGTCGGATTCATAGTTCTCCGGGTGGCTGAAATGAACAATGACACTAAAGATGCCGTGTTCCGCAACGTGGTAAATATAAAACTGATCGAAAACGACCGATATCAAAGAGCGCTTTAGTAATAAAAAAAGTGACTGAATAACAGAGCATATAGCATATTATTATTTTTTCTCAATTTAGCCCAGCAAAGCGGCCAATTGATGCTAATAATAATAATAATAATAATAATAATAATACTAATAATAATAATAATAATAATAATAGTTATTATTATTATTATTATTATTATTATTATTATTATTATTATTATTATTATTATTATTATTATTATTATTATTATTATTATTATTATTATTATTATTCGTGCACTTTTAAACTTGCAGGGCGAAATTAATTCATAATATGTTTTTACTTCTATAATTTTTCCTGGATTCTATGTTGTTTCCTTTACTAGCGGGCATTAATTTCTCTCTAGGTCATCGAATGAATGAATTTCGTTGCGCAATTAAGTGCAAATAACCTTACAGGAAGAATCTTGATCGTTCCAAGATCGCCGGTAAAGTAAGTAATATTTCGGTTTTAGTTTTAGGTGGCATGATAGCATTCGTGCTCGCGCTTTCGAGCAGTTCAGGTCGCAAAGGCTGCTGGGAGCATAATTCTTACGATTTTCACACATTGGTAGTGTGGTGAACTTAGTGGCATTTTTTTTTTGTCTGTTTAGGCTCGTACGTTAGATATTTGTGGTGATTCCAATCTCTGTGTTTCGAGAATTTGAGCGTCATGTCTTATAAGAAAGAATTACAATACAAATTCATGTTTGATAAGCGTTATCGAAGTTCTCGACCTAATTCAAGTCAAATGTACCAATGGCTGTTGGAGAAGTTTCCTCGCCTGTTTGATCAGATTTGTGCTCTTCAACTTCATGAAGAAACTTTTAGTATTTATATTAACCCTTATTGGCACAATCCGGGCCTGGGAGGCCCGGAAGATATTATTTTCGGCTCAAAGTTTCATAAATATATATGTATGAGGCTAAGTCTTCAGTTGAATATTCAAAATTGTTATATTGATAACCTTTCAGTTTTCTAATTTTAACTTTTTGAACTTTAACGTATTTTCCTTATATACCCCGCTTTTGCACAATCCGGACCTTGTAGGACCGAACTCAAATTATTCATTATTTTGTGTACATGCTCTGCCTTTCTTCCTCATTTCCTTCAAATTGTTGAAGTAAATATAATAAATCATAGTTTTACTTCTAACTACTAGATGGCATCACATATCTTTCACAATTTGTTGATAAAGAAAGTTATTGTTTGATATTACAATTCTCTAATACTTATAAAATAAATACATTACTTTTATCTATGCACGAATTTAGCAGTTGATATCTTTGTGTTTGAAAATAGGTCCTGAAAAGATTTTTAGATTATCTTCCGATGAAATCCTGTCTAGTTTTTTAAATATAAAAGGGTTACCACTTTCTAAACGTAGTTTTACTGCATAAGGTTGGTGTAGGTCTATTCAATAAGTGTTATTCGTTACTGTGATTTATAAGTATGGCTAGTGTATCGGAAAGTGAAAAAAAATGGATGGAAGTTAGAAGAAGAGGACGAAAGCGATACTAGTCTATGGTTGAGCAATGGTGAAGACAGTGATGGTGAGGATTCGAATGTACGTAATTATACTCATATAGAAAATAGCGAGTACTCAGATACAAGTGAAAGTGCAAATGAAAATGACTCTGATGCAGAGGCAGGTAACGGAACATCGAATATTGTAAGTGCAGAATTACGTTTAAAAGACAGACGTTCTTGGTCAAGTTCTCCTGGCAAAGAATTTCAGACTACATCTCACAATATTATACGTCCAGCTCCTGGTCCACGGCAGGGAACATTTACTGATTCTCCTCGCGCTGCGTTTGATTTGTTCATTACACATGACATTTTGGAAGAAATTATTTGTTGTGTTCTAATTTGCAAGGAAGACGAGCAGCAATTGAGGTGCGTAACAAATGGAGAGAAGTAGACAAGGAAGAAATGTTAGCGGTTTTAGGACTTCTACTTTTGGCTGGCGTCGAGAAAAATTGGAATGTATCAGTAAGAGAACTGTTTCAAAGTTCCAACTCGAACCCGAATTACAACGCTACAATGTCTGTCAACAGATTTAAATGAATTTTAAACTGTTTACGCCTGGATGATAAGAGAACACGAGAGTTTCGTAAAAAGGACTGATAAAGATGCGCATGTGTCCTATGAGTGGAACTGTTTCTTAAGAAACTGTAAAAAAGTTGTTATCTCGAGCGAATCACTAACACTTGACGAACAGTTGATTCCATTTAGAAGAAGATGTCATTTTACTCAATACATGCCTAAAAAATATGGAATGAAGGTGTTTTGGATGTGCGATGCTAAATCTGGCTATGCTTTTGACAGATATTTCTATTGAGGCAGAAAAATTGGTGAACCAGTTCGAAAAGGTCTAGCAGGAGAAGTTGTCAAGCGTTTGGTGTGTTCCCTCAATCAATATCAAGGATGTAACAAACAACAGATAATTATTTCACAAGCGTTCCTTTATCGGAATACCTTCTCACAAGGAACATAACAATGGTTGGAACAGTTAGAACTAACAACAGGAGCATCCCTCTCATCATGAGGCCTAATCGTAAAAGAAGTGCTTATTCTTCCGATTTTTTTTTTTTTTGTAATGATGTAACAAAGGTAAGTTATGTTCCTAAAAAGAATAAAAGTGTGATTCTCATCAGCAGCATGCATCATGTTTCGACGATAATCACCAAAAAAGGAAGCCGGAAATCATCAACTACTACAATAAAAATAAAAGAGGCATCGATTTGATGGATCAAAAATTGCGAGAATATTCTATGCGTGCAAAAGGCAGACTCGAAGATGGCCTTTGGCTTTTTTCATGAATACGTTAGACGTAGCAGTACTAAACTCTTATCTTGTTTTCAAATATCTTAATCCGAATTGGAATATCCAAAAGGAGCATAAGCGAAGGATTTTCATCAAGGAGTTAGCTTATGATTTGATTACACCCCTAATGTTGGGAAGAGCTGAATCATCTACTTTGAAAAGGTCTGTAAGAGAGAATTTGTTAAGATATGGTATCAAGATTGAAAGCGATAAGCCACCAAGTCCTGAAGAAAAGAAATGGAAACTGGTATGCTGCAAATGTCAGAATAATGTATGCAGTGAGCATATGTTCGTTATGTATGAGCAATGTATGTAATATGCAGTATGCATAGAAATATTTCAAGGTAACAGTGAGCAGAAATACCAAATTCACATATATATTGTTATAATAAACTTACACACTATATATGTTTTCAAAAAAAGCGTACATGCAACGTGAAAATTTGCATCCTTTCATGTTCGAAATAAGTTTAGTTTATTATACCTTACATTCTGCTGTTTGTATAATTCACGAATTATATACATATATATACATATAGAGCTAACTAAGCATATTCCGTCTAGATTGATCGTTCAAGGTTACAAAGTGAATGTTTCATATGAAGGTCAGCCAATTACTTTTTTTTGCCAGAGCACGTCACATACCGTGTCTAATTGTCAATTGAAGAAGAAAAATAGTGTTATGGGGGGAAACCGACCCCGCCGCCAGTGATTATGACTGAATTGGGGAAGGTATGGCGATCTAATCCGCTTCCGGCTTCTTCCGATCATGTAAGTGACGAACCAAGTTTATCTACGACTGGGTTTGCAAATGATAACAGTGTTCCCGACGAATCTCAGTTTCCTGCTTTACCAACGAGATCTGTCGCGCCCTTACCATTACCAACCATGTCGTCAGTATTGGAGGAGAAAAAATCTTGGTGTCTGACCAACAACCTCCCGAGTCGTCTCTGGTCTCCACGATACATTCGGAGAATCTCAAGAATGCAGATGTGACCATGTGTCCAAGTGAACCTCCCCCTCACAGGGTCTTGATCCTCTTAGCAATTCAGTTATATCACCCAGTGCTACGATGATTGCCGTTGATCCGGCTTCCCAACAACACGCCGAAGGGTATCTAGATCGACTACAAAAGAGAAAGAACCTACAGCTGTTGTTGGCGGTTCTCAAGGTGCGATACAGTCCAAGTCACGTGATCACAGCCTCAAAGGCCGTGCTTCGTCTGATTCCGAGATATAGCGTGCCTGCATAGTGTGTTTGCTTTTTTTCTTTTTTGCGCCTTCAGTTCACGAGTGTTTTTTAGTTGCATTGAGTTGTGTCTTTAGCAAGGTGAAGTTTTCTTTTTCAAGTTTTTATGTGTTATACATTTCTTGTCTACTGTAGTGTTTTTCTATGGGCGATACAAGTAAGTTTTTGTTTTTTCTGCTGTTAGTGTTTTTGTGTGGGAGTATGGCGCAGATCAATGCTTTTACTTTAATTACTCTCAACATTAATAGAATTAGTTCTGCACAGAATTTAGCGTACTTACAACAAATCATTGAACGGAATCGTGCAGATGTTTATTGTTTAACTGAAGTCACTTTTTATACATTTGACTTTCTCTCTGACTATAATACTATAGTGAATTCTGAAAAACCACTGGTGTAACGATGTTAGTACGAAAGGGTCTACATTATGATAGGGTTATGCTATATCCGGATGGGAAAGCCATCCGTTGCTATATTCACGGTATATGTATTATATGTTTATAGGCCCCTAGTGGATTTCTTAAAACACGAGAGAGGGAAGACTTTTTTTCCAGTGTCATTCCATCGTTATTACCTCCAGGTCTTAATTATTGTTTATTAGCAGGTGATTATAATGCGGTGATCGACGCCCGTGATTCGTTCACACCATCACCTCCCTGTCATGCCTTAGTTGAGTAGGTGAGTGTTCTTCAGCTCCATGATGCTCTTCTAGCATCTCACTCTAAGCATGCAATGACGTACACCTGTACTACGACACAAAGTCGCTTGGATAGGATTTACGCCTTGCTCGCTTAAGTAAGGCTGTCCTCGCTGTCCATACACGGACTTTACCATTCTCAAATAATGCAGCTGTATTAGTTCATTTTAAGCTGCCTTTTTTCTTCCGGCGGGAAGGGGACGTTTCTTCTGGAAGATCAACACCGAAGTGGTGTGAAGAGACAACACTGTTGAAGAGTTTACAGAACATTTTAAGTACTGGCGTAAAATGCAACGTTATTTTCCAACGGATGTTGCGTGGTGGACTACTTATTGTAAACCCAAATTCCGTAGTTTCTTTCAATGGAGAGGGAAATTGTCCCAACAGCACGATCGTCAGCTATATGAGTTTTAATATAGGGCACTACGTGACCTCTGGGCTGCACAGCCTTCTCTACTTAATCTGGCTTGTATTAACGATATTGAACGTAGAATGCGTAAAATCGATACTCGAGTATCGTTGCAGGCGTATTTTTCAGAAGATCTATATCATTGTTTACCGGAAGAATCGACTTCCTTGTATCATGTAGATCTCCTGTTTCGACAGCGACGAGCTACATGTATTGAATCGTTAGTATTGGCCAAGGGCGATACAATTTCCGACCCTTTACAGGTCTTACAAGAATTTACGCAACACTCTATAGCCTTCACGAGCGCATCGCATTCGGATTTTCTTTTTGCTTCTGAGCTTCTATCAGCCCTTCCCCAGCGGCTGCCTGCAGACGCTTGTCAGGCTTTATTGCGCCCAATTACGGCTGACGACATCTTGGCGGTTCTCAATAACTCTAAGGGACGTAGATGATCCATCTAGTTCATCTCAAGATATGGACCATTAAATAACGGTTCCCTATCTATGTGAATTGAAATCTTTTAGCTTAACGTCCCAGTATCGATGGCTTGAGTGTATCTTTTTACCGTCATTACTGGCCTATTCTTCGTGGTACCCTTGTGACACTTTTTAAATTCCTGGTTGTCTAATGTGTCCTTTCATTCTAATACTGCGGTTGTCGCACTTATACCCAAATCGTCCCAGGCGAAGGTTGTGGCTGATTACCGCCCTATTTCTTTATTGGCAGTTGACTTCAAATTATTTACTAAAGTTCTTACAGCCCGATTACGACCTATCATACAGAAACTTATCAGTCCGTATCAAGCAGCCCTGCACGAATCGAATACTTTCAGTCTCGCGGTGTCCCAGCCGGAACGTTAGCAGTAGACCTAGAGAAGGCTTGTGATAGTGTCGATCACAATTTCCTTCGTCTAACCCTCGACGCTTGGGGTTTTCCCGCAGCTTTCAGTCAAGTAATTTCGAATTTATACACCACCGCCACGTTTCGTCTCCAAATTAATGGACTCTATCTGACCTCATTCCCTTAAAGCGAGGTTTGCGCCAGGGCTGTAGTTCAAGCTCTATTTTGTTTTCTTTAGTTATAGACCCTCTCCTCCATCGTTTGGCGCTTGTGTCTCCCCCAGGCCCTACCATCTTCACTTGTCAAAACATCTATTGTTTCGCTGATGATCTGACTATCACAGGGGTCTACGCAGTTGCTCTTCAGGGTGTCTTTCCGATTCTCAAACGATTGCTCTGGCCTTCAGTTTAATGAAAAGAAAACTTAAGTGTTACAATTTCACGGATTTCAGTTACCCTCTCCTACCCCAGGTACGCAGCCTATACCGCATCTGACATCCTTAACTATTTTAGGCATTCAATTCACGTCAATTCCCACTCACCATTATGAAGAAGTTTGGCAACCTGTCCTTAACCCTCGTAGCCCCAAGGTTAAAAAATTACGTTAAGCACCAAGGTGGGGTGGAAGCGCACCCCATATTAACATATTTATTTCTTATTTAACGGAATGTCCAAGCTTCATATTTTGGGTTATGTCGGACAGAAGGGGGCCAAAACTAGTAAAAAACAGAGTGTTTACAGAAAGAAGGAGTAATTTGTTTCCGTTTTTCAATTTGAGGCAAAAGCAACATTTTCCCTAACGACAAGAGGAATATTCTGCGCCTGTCCTTTCTCTGTAACTCCCACTCGGGGAATTTTGTCACCCAAACTGCGAAAGCATTTATAGCGCCAATGTCTAGCATATTGGAGAATATTGTCATAGGCCATCGCTTGGTTTTCCGTTTGGTAGAAAATTCTTTGCACGTTTTGTCGATTGTATCGACGCCTCCCTTTGTATCATTGTAATGGAGGATTATTTCGGGCTTCCTTGCTAAACCTTCAGATATCTTCGCGTCGTGAAGTTCCGTTGATAGAAGAACAACAGCTCGATTCTTGGCTGGTACATACGACACAAGTGTATGTTTCTCAGTTAAGCCAAATACACTTGAGTATATTTCTCTTCGTATGTTTGGTAAAAACTCCGACGGAATGTCAGTTTCGTTTCTTCTTATGGTCCCACACAATGTAAGGTTCTTCTCCAATAGGGCATCGGCCAATTGCTTGCTTCTGAAGAAATTATCTGTTGTTATGCCATAACCACCCTGCAGATGGCTTACAAGGTCTAGAACTACTCGTTTCCCTTGATCTTTCTCAGCCTTCTCTGCTATCTTCCCAGCATAAAGTTGTATATTGTGTGCATACGGGATTTCGTTCTCAGCAAGCACCGAATGTTTTATGCCATATTTATCAGACTTATTCTTCATATACATTCTTACCGGAGCCTTCCTCCTAGACCCTACAAGTTGTTCATCAACCCAGAGATGTGGTCCCGGATTCATGTTTTTCCTGCAATTATCAGCGAATATTTCAAAAATATCCTTTACGTGAGCTGTTTTGTCTACAGCTGGTCGTTCTTCCCTTGTTTCTAAATTGTCAAATCGAAGGAAAAATGTCAAAGCAACAAATTTGTTCTTTGATATTATCGCTCAAAATATCGTTCGACAATATGGAAGATCACTCGTCCACAACATCTTGACTGCTTCTTTGTTAGCTTTCAAAGCTCCTGCAGTAATCAACAAACCAATGTAAGCCGTTATTTCTGTCTTCTTTGTTGGTTGCCAGGTACGAATGTTTTCAGGGTGATGTTCGTTCCATTTATCAAATACTGAAACTGTTTATCTGTGTGTCTCAGTCACAATAATATCAATAATTTGATCTGAAATAAAAAGCTTGAATGATTTGTCGATTTGAGTCACGGAAACACTGTGTTGTGTAAGGCCACGTTTCTGGTGTAATACGTTATGCGCTTTATATCTTCTCTGTGTAAACGGCTCCCTAAACCACTTCTCACCAGATTTTGCTGTCATAAAACTGCTAATATGGGCTGTTTTTTCACCTTCACTGTCACTAGATGATCCACAAAGGATGTAAGCACATTCTTCTTCACTTTGCAAATAGTCTTCTTCAGTACCTGATTCTGAAAGTGCAAACATTGGATCGTCGTAGTCCTCGTCGTCAAGGTATCTCAGGATTTCATTTTCTGTGAGACTACAACCCGATGCACTAGAAGTTGAAGCAACTGGGCTTCGTTTTCGTTTCTGAGACATCACAGCGCACGGTTCAAAGTCAAGTACTAACCTTCAGCACTGAACACTAAACAGCAAAAGAATACAACTTCGTCAAATGCGGCAAAAGGCAAAAAACAGATTACACAGCAGTGACATCTATGGTTAAAACAATTGAACTTAGATCAAAGTCGAACAAAACGCTATCGCCAAGCGTTACTGTATAATAGCGTTCACAAAATCAGAGCTGCGATCAGTGTTTGCAACTTAGAAATCTCAAAAGTGAAGAAATTAAAAAAAACGTTAAGCAGCAACGGGGGTGCAACTGCACCCCACTAACAAAACTAAATATTCCAAGTCTAATTCTTTGCTGAAATGTTCTGAAAGTTTTCTCAAAGAAATGTGACACTTACAAAAGCAATGTCCTAAATGCATACATTTCTGCTAAAACACACAAAAGAATTGTGCATAAAAAATTGAAGTTGGGGTGCACGTGCACCCCCCTTGGTGCTACGAGGGTTAAGCAAATTCGAGGGTTGTTCTTCACCCTCCGCTTTCGTCGACTTCATTTATGGCATCGTATTCAATTTATCAATATCTACGTGGCATCTAAGTTGTGGTATAGGGCTCGGGTATTCCCCCTTCCTGAAATTTAAGCCAAAAGATTTGAATCTCTGTTCCTTTGGCACATATGGCAGGGTTATTATTTTCGCATTCCCAGAAATGTCATTTACCTCTCACGCTCCCCCGGTGGTCTTAATTTAGTTCATATCCGTCTCAAATGTCAAACTCTCTTCATGGCAGATTCCTACTTGGGTCTTTCATCCGTCAACTCTATTACGAACCATTGTTTCAGTTGTTATTGGCCGGAATACGCTCATCCTGTCAATCCCCCTTTTATTGAATTTGCCGATCAGTGTTCGAAATTTGTTTTGATCTTTATTCGATATTGGATTTATGCCGATACGGTTTACGGTTTACGGTTTCAAGTAGTCCATCAACTTATCCCAACACATGCGCGGCTTTATGCAATACAAGGAGCATCTGATGGTTTGTGTGTCGTTCTGAGGACACTTTGGCTCATCGGTTTACAACATGTGAGGGAGCGCCAGTGATATGGAACGCCTTGCAGGTGATGGTGGGTCGTATCATTCGTCGACCGAGTGCACAGTTTCACATTGATCATCTGCTCCAGCCGGACTTTCATTTTTTCCCCCACTAAGCATCGTACAGTGCTTTTCCTGCTAGCCAGCACTTTACTATATTTCCAGCGGCATATCACTATATTTCCAGCGGATGCACGCACTTACTTTGATTTTCTTCAACGTACACTCCGGAAATTTTATTCTCCGCATCAGGAAAGGATTTCTTTTAGTAGGTTTTTAGAAGTGCTTTTGTCATGAACTAAAGTTTCTCTCTCCTTTTTTTAAGTATTATTATTATTATTTTTAAATATGCATTTATTTATTTCTAGTTTTCTGCATTTATAGTTGTAGACCCAGCATTGGTGATTTTTATATTTATGTATAGTGCTTTTCTTGTTTAGACTCAGATAGTTGAGTCCATTTTGTATTTTTCAAGTTCCTAGTGTGATAGTGAGGAATAAAATTGATAGTGTAGCGGTAACGTAATGGAGTTACGATTAATACAGCTGTCCAGCATTGTTTAGAATCCTGTTCTCGCCAAACCTGCAATTTTTACAAAGTGATAGTGAGGAATCCATTTCCCATATTAGAAGTGCAATGTTTAAGAATGTGGAAGCAAGACGATTTACGAATGTTGTTAGTGCAAGGGATTTACCAGGACATTCGAAACACTTCAATGATCTGCAGTAAACGCTTTTCATGTTATCGTTCTCAGAAGGAAATATTACAGCATTTGTTGGACAAAGTTTGGGTAAAGCAATCGGTGGTGTAGTCGTAAAGTACCAGACAATCTAAGTTCGATTCCACGTCAGGTACTATAACTTTTTCGCATAAAATAATGGCTGCAAACAGAGATTTATCTTCTGTTAGAGAACTTACAAAGCATCAATGGCGGGAATTCGAATAAAGAGTGTGTGTGTTCTTCATCATACACTGTAATGATAAGTATGTTTCATATTTATATTCGTCATTCTCTCTCTCTCTCTTTCTTGACATTTTCCTATCCTGTCTTTGCATCTTTCACTTCTCTCCTCTCTCTCTCACATACACACGCACTTCGTGTGCGTGTGCATGTCTAAATTTAAAACGGAGCAAGAGACAAATAGACCTGGTCTGGAAAATGTAATTAACTGCCAACTTCAGCGTCGAGTTTTTGTGCTCTGGGAATAACATCTCCAGTGCTGGTCATCTCTAAAAGAAATACTGTTTAAACGCAAAGGAATAAGCAAAATATCTTTTTATCATCTGGGTTACCGAGTCTCAGTCGAATTACTGGATCACTACGGCTTTGAATCCTCGACCAAGTGGTGGTATATAAGCTAACCAACATCATCCAACTGACACTATGATCCGTTTTAGCTTTAGCGTGTTCACCCTATCTGTGCAAATTACAACGTTATATCGGCAAGAGATGAAAGTGATACTGGATGTTCTGAACATATAAATCTTCGGAAAAGACTAGAAAATTTCAACCTCTTTGGTTATTTGAAAACAAAGTTTTATTTATACTAATTCGATTCAAATTTGTTGTCGTGTTGAAAGTTTAAACATGCAAATTTAGCTACATCTATAAGGAACAACCAATTTTCCATTTGAACATTTGTAACTTTTCATTATGATACGGTTTGGATGTTTAATAAAGTATATTTAAAAAAAATACCAGTAAAATAGGACTCATTCAATTTTATCTTTCTTTCTCTCTTCCTTTTTCTTTTCGTTTTTTTCTTTTTTATTCACTTTGCGTTAGTAGTCCAAAATGAAAGATATGACCTACGCTACCTACTGGGTTTATTAGAATGTGGTTTATTATTTTTGCATTATCTTAGATGTGTCTGTGAGATCTACAGTTCTACTGGAAATCGAGTATCCTATACTTTTTGAAAGTTTCTTAATGGAAGTGTCAAGCATCCTCTGTATATTTGAATAGTCCTGAAAAAATATGAAAACAAACGTTATTTCTATATTACTGCTGGATTTCTGATAACGGAACATTATAATGTTAGGTTGTTTTCTTACTAAGTTTAAAATTCCACTTTTTTATTTGTTTATCCTTTTCTTTTTCTTCTTCTCTCGCCTTCTCTCTCTCCCTCTCTCTCCCTCTTTCTCCCTGGCTCATTTCTGAACCTCTGTTTAATATACATCCATTGGTTTTGGTTTTTCATTGTGTGTGTTTCAGTTTCTCAATAAGTCAACTTGTGAATCTTGTTTCGCCTCGGTTTTGTTATTCCATTTCATCGATACTAATGCGTGTGTAGTTTAAAATTAGAATTGCGCTCATGTTGTTAGCTAATTTTAGTGAGAAGAATGGAGGAGAGAGAGGGGGTCTCATTGCAAGACACTATTATAGGATAAGAAGGTGTATATTGGTTAGATGTCGCATTTATTTTGATGCGGAAAGTACATTTAGTATTATTCAGTGTTGAAATATTCTTTTGTATGATTACTTTTAAAATTATAAATTCAAGTTTTACCCTATGTTCGTTTGAACAGCAACAATAATACTAATATTTCACTTGAATTGGATTGAGTTTCCACTTCTAACTTAATACTATAAATATGTTCAAGTTGAATTCCCGTTATCAACATAGAATGGCGTTCGATTAAATTTATGTAATACACCTACCGTATTACACAAGGAATCTACATGAATGTATTGAACACTTTTACTTTCTTATTAATGTGGTCCCATTACTACATATATGGAATTATTCCAATAAAACTCATTATGTATTTTAGAATCCACAATACCATTTATGAAAAAAGTGTTACATATATAAACCTGTTGGCATGCTATATTTTATATGGAAAGTATCGACGTTTATCACGTTAAAAATATATTAGCGTATACATGTATAAACTATTTCACTCTTGTTTTTAGCTGATAGAAAATAAAAATAATTTAAAATCAACATGCTAAACCTACTCCATAGAATTGCAATACGCCAAGACATTATTTCTTTGTTCGTCATAGTATAGTGTAACTTCCTTCCTTCTTTCTTTTTTTCTTTCTTTTGTTTGTGTATGTTTGTACATATTAATATATAACATAATATCAAATGTATCGTCGCAAATCTCGTGTGCAAGTGTCCCTAGTTCGATCCCAGAATTTGGCTAAGTGAACTTTGCTGTCCACAAAGACCGCGTGCGTGCGTTTCTTCGGGCTCTTTTGTTTACTGCCATCTTCTTCATTCTATCATTTCACTCATTTCTGACCACCGCCGTCTCCTATAGAATAGTCGGCATAATAATGGGACGTAAAACTAAGAGATTACCTTTAAATCACCGTAACCATTTGTGCCTACTTCACTGCCATAAATTGTCTGTAAGTCAATTTTTAGTCGTGTCATTACATGTTGTTACATGGTTTTATATTCACTAGAGCGTATGTTTTCCTGATTTTAAAAAAAATAACTATTAATCGTCCTTTCAAATTGCAACTGAAGTAATAATAGGAAAAAATGAAACGAAATCTTTGCGTTTTAAGTCCCCTACTTATGCCGGTTAGGCTAAAGATAAGGTGATGATGAGAAATGAATCAAATGATGGAACGAATAAAGTGGGAGCAAATGGGAGAACCCCGAGGAAATCCACGCACATGGTGTTTATTCACCACAAAGCTATCTTGGCGTGAGTTGGAATATAACCTGGGATCTCATGTACCAGAAGTGAACGCTTTACGACTGAAATAATGGAATATCCAAGCATCTGTACAAGATAATTCAGATTTCATCCTTCAGTTCATAGTTTGTAGTGTGTCCAATGTGGTTATTTCTTGTTCCAAGTGTGGTTTCTTTTCTGACTCTTGTGTTATCAGAACTGTAGATCTCACTCTTGTATTATATCTTATTGTGTTTTATTTACTCGTGAACTCGTAAAATCAAACATGAAATTGGACTTGGGTACACTACTTGTCTAAGACTCAGTTGAAAGAATAGCACATCTAAAGTGTGTATAAAGTACTTTATATTTTAATACAAACTATGAACTGAAGGATGAAATCTGAATTATCTTGTACAGATGCTTGGATATTCCAATCGGAGGCAAAATTAAATAATTCAATCATAGTAAATGAACGAAGTAACTATAATCTGTTTCACATAACCTGATAGGAAAAAGTAGTTTTTTTGCCCCACGACGCTCAAGTACAGGTGAATGTTGGTGTTCCATCTTCCACCATTAGCCCCCGCACACGGAGGTATAGAGCATATTTAAATATGTTTAAATAATAAATTACAACTTTCATAATAATAAAACTATGTATTTAAAAAACGTTTAATTAATTTGCCTGTATTAGTGTAGTAAGTAACACGTGTTATTTTAATGTAAATTTTATTGAACAGTTGTATTGTTTATTATCCTTCTTTTTGGCAGTTGGTGTTGTGATATAATGTTGGAAAGGCAAGGGATGGCAGGGTTGGTAATTGAATGGGTATTACTTATTGATACAAGAATTTCATAATATAAAATCGAAAACCGAAAATGAAGTTTTACGCCTTACTGTTATGGCGGCTAGACGAAAGGAGACAGTGATGCTGGCAAGTGAATTAAATAATGGAATGAAGGAAGTGGGAGGAAACGGTAGAGCCCCGAGAAAACCCACTCATACCGTGTAAAATCGATAACCCAAGCACAATATATATGGGTAAATTATCAGATAGTTAAGATGATAATAGAACCTGAATTACTAAAAAAAATTGATTTCTCTCTTATTAACAGATGTTCTTACATTAAAAAGAACAAGAAGAAAAACTATATATAAACTAATAATAGTGTTCCAATAATAGTTTGTTTGCTGAGCCTCTCTTAAAGAAGAGGGGGGAATGTATATTGCCTTAGAAATATTATCGGTCTCTATTAATAGTAATATAATTTGGGATAATTAACTTCCAAGAGAGAGACGGTTAGGGCGTGCAGAATATAAAATAAACTGAAATCTTTGAGTTTGTATCCCACGGTTAGGCCCTCTAGGCTAAAGGAGACGGTGGTGATGAGAAATGATAGAAATGGTGGAGTGAAGAAAATGGGAAGAAGCGGGAGAGCCCCGAGGAAACCCACGCACGCGGGGTTTGTCCACCACAAAGTTCACTTGGCGCGAGCTGGGATCGAACCAGAGACCCTATGCACTACAGGTGAAGGCAGTACATTTTTTAAAAAGTTAACTGCCTACCGAATGTGTCTCAGTAACTTACTTAAACTAGTTATTACTTACTTTTACTTGATGTATTCGTTTATCTGGCTTTCTTCCAATCACCTAGAATGACACAGATACGAACACAGAAACATTGACGACACTTAAAATCATAAATGTTCTCACACCGGGAATCGAACTCGGGACCTTGTATACCAAAGGTGCACGTGCTAACCACTAGACCAGCAGGGAGGGTACCACTGAGCCACCGCGGTCTCAGGCGTGCAGAATAGTTTAATGTTGTAACAAGAGTTGATTATAGTATAAAAAAGAAAGAGTAACGATAAATTCGAGTTCGCTCAATTATACTAAAATAACGAACGTTTTGGCTTAAAGAGCTCAAAGTCTCATCGTAACAGAAACATTGACATTTGATTATTTGTTATCCACCATCACTCAAAGATCCTGTTTTACAAGTCCGGAAGCCTTCTCTTTCGCCCAACCAATGGACTCCCTCTCATACGCTTTTTGAATAGGACTTGGTGACTTGGTGCATGTTTTCCATGCCGGCAACGTGTCATGTTTATCTTATACATATTAACTTTATTATTTCTATAATACTCGGAGACTTGTAGTTATTGTGAAATAACTTGTATAGCGTATAAATTCACCTGAATATATGTCGCTTTTGCTCAAAATGTTTTTACGAACATTTTATTTTCGAAATTCCGCACTACCCGTTCTTGTGTTCGTGTTAGGGATCAACTTCCACATTCATACCAAATTGAGCAGAGTAAGCTCTTATTGATTTTAATGTTTTCTATATTTGTTAAGGCAATAAAATGTTTTACAGTAGGATAAACTTTAGTATATACATAATATGCAATACTTTTTACAAGACAAAAATTAAAAACATTACTTGTTTGTCACTCGGGGTTGATAGCTTAAAGGAACAGCAGTGCTTTCTCAACATCAGGTACGAGTGAACCGACGTACGAATTTAGATTTTATACGATTCCGTTTATTTGAAAAGCTTCCATGCCTTTGAAAGTCAACGACTTGTTTTCCCCTTCTGAGGTGGGAAGTGGTGGGAGGTAGGGGAGATTCTTATCAGGTTGCCTGGAACTGACCTTAGACAGCAAACAATATTCCTCGTTGCTCATAAGACAAGCACATGCGGTTGATTCACAGTATTTCCAAGTTCTGTTCTCAGTAGAGAGCATTGAAATTTGAATGCATTAAGCTGTTAACATACGAACTTAAATTATACGTTCATGTAAAATCCACTACATTATGATGCCGAAGCAAAATCAACCCATCTTCAAACATCCATGTGGTTTAAAAATACTGCAGGTCATAATATGTATAGTGTGGCCGATAGAACGTTACGATTTAAACAACGTTTTCTTCTCACTATTTTCAGTCAGTCATTTGAATTAGCTGGCTATATTCATGCTGATATTTTCAATCAGGAGAAGTTTCGACTGAATAGTGTAGAACTGCGTATTAAATTATTTCCAGCTAAATCTGCATTTTTTCTAATGGGTGAAGCAGATGCTGATGGAAAAGTTGTAATTAGAGATGCAACATTGCTTGTGGAAGAACGTTGAAGTATCACTCGCGGTTAAAATAGCACAAAATCGAGTATTACAAAATCCTAAATTTAGTATAAAACATCCTATAACAAAAATGCAGGTGAAGACAGAAACTTTACCACAACGCACTTCCAGATTTGTAGCACACTATATACTTCCAGATTTGTAGTACACTTCCGGATTTGTTCTTCGGCGTAATGCTTAAAGTAATTATTATTGGTTTTTTAGTAATGCTGCTTTTTCAATGGTACTTGTGAGACAAATCCCTTTAATCTTAAGCATTTTAGTAGGTCATCCTTCACATAGTATGCTGATGGAACTCCTGTACCATCCAAACCACTGCAGCCAAATTTTGATAATAAGCTATATGTGCAAGCTTAATCTACGTTATTAACAGGTTCCGGAATTCATTATTTCAATCGAGGTAATGATACTTCACTTGCCGAATAATCTAATGGTTACACTTTACTGGTATTTGATTTAAGTCCTGATTCTAGTGCTAGTGCTAGTCCACAACGTCAAAGGAAGTGTACAATTGGAGGTTCATTTTAAACAATCACTGCCATCTCTTGTAACAATTATTTATGGTGAATTCTCTTAGAACTAGAAATTTATTTCCAGAGAAAAAATATATACTAATTAATTCAAATGTTAAATAACCTTGTATTTTATGAGGTATTACAACACAATTTGTCTAAAAACCATTTTATAGGTGTTAATGCTACGGTTGAACTACCTCAGTTTATTCATACATTTCTGGTAGCCATAATTATAAATACTCATTCTAGTAATAAGCCTGGTGAACGTTAGGTTGTAATTTATATATATCTAATGTTATTGTGGAAGAGTATTTCGTTAGCTATGGTATACCATTATATATTTAACATCATATATATATTTTTGAAAGGAAACTGTTTGTATTATACATGCAATAATATACGTATTCAAAGTGACATATCACAGTTTTGTGGGCATTACTGTTTTCTATATTTAGCATGTCGTACATCTCGCTATTCACTACAGGATTTCTTAAATCATTTTTAATCACTACTACTGATCCTAATGATATTATATTTTATTCGTTTATGATAATAAGTCCGTAAAACATGTGTGTGTTATGTTAATTTATAACCTCTGTTCTACTATGCTAAAATACACCCTCAAAAAGGAGTAATAAAAGAGAACGACTACACCCCATTATTCTCTGTTATGCTATAAAACCTGTTTCAAAAGGTGTTCATACTCTTTTATCAGATTTTGCTATGTTATATAGGGGCTCATAAAAGAGAACAAGCACACCCAGAAAAGTAGTGGTAAAAGGGAACGAGTTTTCGGGGTGTTCGATTTTCCACAGCTGGACGGTACAAGAGGTATCACGTCTCGTGCGACACTGGAAATTTGACTAATTTCTATCAAGAGGTCCTGAAAAAAGGGCGACTTTTAGGGTAGTGCGAGTCAAGTGTCGCGCATCTACTCACATGTCTTACAAATGACTGCACAGAGGTTGACCGAATTGCGGTTGAAACTCAACCGTTCTCCTCGCACTCCAGAAACCTCTCACCAACCTACTACTACATTTTGAGGCCCCTCGACAACTTCCTGCAGCAGGTTTTCAATATCCAAGCAGCATCTAAAATGGCCTTTAAAGATTTTATAGCTTTTAAAAATCCAGGCTTCTAAATTACCGAAATAAGTTCACTTGTTTCTTTTTTGTCAAACGTACATAGCTTGTGATGATTCTTATCTTGATTAACACTCTTCAATCTGAGCTAACAAGGGACATCACCCAATTGTCCGGCTCCGATGCCAATGAAATTTGCTGATAGAAGACATGTATTCGTTACTTGTGATGACAGAAATTTTTGCCATGGTCCATGTTTTCTATTTTTAAATAATTTTTAAATTTTGTGATGTGGTTAATAGAGATTACTGCAGAAGTCCCTTACTACCCTTTGTAAACGAAGTGTTAATGAAAGAACAACCATGTAGATGCGTATAGGGCATAGGGGGAAGTAGTACGGTACGTATAAACTTGACGGCAGCCATCTTGAAATCCACCATTTTGAATTAAGTTCAAGTTTCTTAAATGGGAATTGGGTAATATGATACATAATTACGGGCTAGAATTTAATCAGGAAGACAATGGTGAAGTTAGTTTTAAGAAGCGCCCATTTGGGGGAAGTTACAAGCATATTAATTGTTTATACTTACTATGTGCGTAAGTCCCTTACCTCCGCTCGTATTAATGATAATAAGTGGATAAAGGTTTCGGTAATACATATTATGGCTAGAGGAAAGTGATACGATAAGGGTATCATTGACGGCAGCCATCTTCAAATCCGCCATTTTGAATTAAAGTGAAGTTTGAAAAATGAAAACCATAGCATGTGGCACCTACTTTTAATAGTAAATTTCCCACAAAAGCCAATGGTATGCTTTTTTTTGTTCTATAGTTAACTAGTATGAATTTATGACTCTTCTAATGTGCACGAAATGTCCATTATTCGATCCTTCAAATTTGCAACATTCCTGGATCCAGTAATCTTTCTGAATTTTAAAGACTTGCCATTAATTATTAATTTCCTAGGCAATGTAATTATTTATTTGCTATACCTGCGCTTCAAAAACTTGTTTACTGACATGAATCATCACACAACGAAAGAACTCCCACTTTACATTCAAGTAATACCAAAGACGTAGCTTGTAATGGATAGTACACGAGACGAGAAATCAAATGAGAATTCACTTCAAAAAAGAAAACGAAATATGATTGGTGTGTAAATCAATGGTCTTTTGTTTTGCTTTATATTTATTTGTTTATTGTATATTTATTTATTTTCTATGTCAATATTTTAGCTAGTCAGACAAAAAAGTCATTCGTTTTCTAGGGATTGTTGTCGATGATTCATGCTTGTAAGATATATAACCAGTATTGATCGGGAACTTAATTAAGTTACATCTCTTTATAAACAAGTTACCTGTTTTCATATTATTTTCATGGTACAAACAATGTTTTGTGAACAGTCGTATTATGTCTCTTAGATACTTTCTATCATTTCTGCTGTTTCTTTAAAGTTGTAAAGTTGTATTTATTTTTTTAAAAATACTGTTTATCTTTGCGCAACATGTAGGCTACATTTCATGGTAATTTTGAGTTCGTTTTAACACCAATTTGTTATAATTTTATTTGTATTTCTTTACGTCACATAGGTCCATAGGTTCCTCATGTACTCTGGGTTAAAATAAATGATTACAGTTCTAAGGAAATAAATAATTACATGGCAAGTCTTCAAAATTCAGAAAGACTGCTGGATGCTTATCCCAAAACTATTCATGAACTGACAACTCGCAACTCTTAAACAAATGTAATAAATTGAGAAAACATGAGTCGTGGCAACAATTGCAAAATGCCAGTTGGAATCTTAAAACATGCGATGAAAATTAGGAATGTTGCCAATTTGAAGGATCGAATAATGGACATTTCGTGCACATTAGAAGAGTCATAAATTCATACTAGTTAACTATAGAACAAAAATAAGCATACCATTGGCTTTTGTGGAAAATTTACTATTAAAAATAGGTGCCACATACTATGGTTTTCATTTTCCAAACTTCACTTTAATTCAAAATGGCGGATTTGAAGATGGCTGCCGTCAATGATATCCTTATCGTATTACTTTCCTCTAGCCATAATATGTATTACCGAAACTTTTATCCACTTATTATTATTAATACGCGGGTTAGAAGCGGAGGTAAGGGACTTACGCACATAGTAAGTATAAACAATTAATATGCCTGTAACTTTTCCCCAAATGGGCGCATCTTAAAACTAAGTTCACCATTGTCTTCCTGATTAAATTCCATGGCAAAAATTTCTGTCATCACAAGTAATGAATACATGTCCTCTACCAGCAATAAAAATTTCATTGAAATCGTAGCCGGACAATTGGGTGATGTCCCTTGTAAGATATACAGATTTAATGCCGATACTCCAAACCTCCAACAGTTTTTGCACCAACCACGTAAAAGTTGCCGATATTGATTGTCAAGAAAGCATTTCACTGATAAAGCACATATCCAAAAACACAATTATATATATATATAAGAAGTATGCTTACTTTTCATAGAAATAATCAGTTCTTATGTCGGAACGACTGTAGGAGAAATTATGAAATTTTCAGTAAGAGATGCCATGTATAAGAGACATGTTATCTCAAAGTCCAAGTGTCCATATAACAGGCACGTTATCAGATTATGCTCCTGTGAATATGGCTAATTCTAGAACATACGAAGTAATATATTTCTCACGCTTTGAAATAGAACAAGTGATCGTATTCTGGAGATAAGTTCTCGCAACAATGCAATCAAAGGAAGAGATCACCACTTTCTGGTACACACAAAGTAACAGTTGTACCTACGACCAGTTTAAAGTTTCATCTTGGTAAACATACATACTGAAATTTACGACAATACTGCTGAGTTCTGCTTTCTCTTATATTTCTTCCCTTCACTTTTTTCTCAGTTGTATGTGTGATTAAATGGTTTCAGATTATAAACATTTTAAGCAAATCATGAGCAATCGTTTCTATATATTCTTAACAGTTCATGTGAAACTACTAGAAAAAGCAGCATTATATGATAATAGTTTCATACATTAAACATATTAAGAGTTCAAATCACGTTTGGAAATAAAAGATTGTATATTTAAGTCTTGGAAGCGTGGATTTGTAGGTGACGATTTTATCCCACTATCTTGTAGGAAGGAAAAAGTACTTCAATAATAATGATAATATCTCGTACTATTTCAGAAATGTCACTCCATTTCGAAAAAAAAAAACTATTGGAGATCCTTCATATCAATATTTCTTTTTAATATGTGCTTGAATTAAGTGAGAAAGCAAACTTGTAAAATAAGAATTTAATATTTCGAAATCTAACTTTACGTTTTAAATTTACCCCATTTTTAGTTATATTTTAACACAAGACTGTTAATACTGGCCATTAAGTATCTCCTTTTTTTTAGTGATTCTAAATATGATAATCCATTTAACAAATATCATGGCATTCCATGTTATATTAGGTGAAAAGATTAAATTAGGAATTATAACCATTTCAATAGCTCTGTATCATTGAAAAATACCGATAAACCGTTAAATCCAAAATATAGAAGGGTTCTTTCTCTCCGTTTTGTGATTTATTTCACTAAAATATATCGAAGAGTTTCGAAGATATATGGCGGAAATTTGATTCTATAACTTACAAATTTGTAAGAATTTTCCTAATGTACAATGTATTGTTATATATAATCAAATAATTGCTTACCAACACTTTTACAAAAACTGAACACATTTGATAAAATGAAACCAATCAATTCAATAACGACACAAATCTCGACTGGAGACACTGTTTGTTTTATCCCGTTGGCGTTGGTCAGTAAAGTCGTACTTGGATTACAAATGGTAATAACTTCACTAGTTTAAAAACATTTTTTTTTTTTGCATTTAGTTTCAAAGGTTGAAATTAGGATTTCGTTTTCTATTCTGATTTTGACATCAAAACTTAAGGTACACCAAATTCCGCATTCCATGTTTTCATTTGTTATGCTAAATTTGTAATGAAATTACAATATTTATGGCATGTTCCGCTGCTATTTTCTATTAAAATATCATTTGCAAACCAAACGGAAGTTAGTACATTAATAGCTGTTTAGAATAGGTAAGATTGTTCTGAAATCAATAAAGGTTATTGTATATATGCCTTAGATTTTCGTTGCACGTTTCTTAAAATAGAGTTTTTAATAATAGTCATGTCTCGCACTTTCTTTTAGTGATTCTAAATATGATCCCTCTTGGAAAACATATCATAGAATTCCATATAATATAATAGAAAAGACAGAAAATTAGTCATCATAATAATTTGAACAACACCCATTGAAAGATACACAATTGACGTTAAAATCACAGTATGGAAAACTTCGTTCTCTCCTTTGTGAGGTTTAAAACATTCAAAAATATATCGAAGCTTCGAAGATGTGGCGGGAACTAGATTCAATAACTTAACACAGTCCTAAGAATATACAATGGACTATTATTTGTTAATGAAAAGTTGCATTCTAAAAATAACCTATTCCAGTACGTGATCTTATGATCACTGATGACTTTCCAGGTGCCAATGACTTCAATGGGAATCAAAGTAGCTTCGAGAAGTTGTTGCAGTCTTACTAGACGTTGAGGGAGAAATCACCAGAAAAGATCAGACCAACAGTGGGATATGTGAGTACAACTTCTCATTTCTACATGACAAAGTCGGTTGTGACCATGAAAGGAGAAATTCTGAGTCCCATGTATGTTCTGGTGGTTGAACAAAACTGTAGGTTGCCTGCAGTTAAGCCATACGATCCTGCTAATATAATATTAATCTCATTTGCTCGTAAAACGGCGACAATGAACAAGAAGGCTCTTATGACTTTCTATTTGGACCTCATGTGGAAAATCATTCCAAGTCATAGGAAGAAAGTAATTATAATATTTACTTCATGGTTTGCAAACAAAGACGCCAGTCTTTTGTCACAGTGTGTGCCAGAAGGCTTTGCGTTTTTCAAATGGTTGACACCCGGTGGATGTAGCGCCATGATTTAGCTTATGGATCCTTACACTTCTTCCGTCCATACCACGAATTTGTTCATTTCGATAGTTACACAACAATAATAGGAAGCAAACTGAATATTTGGCATGTGACAATTTCATACACTTTCAGTCGTTCAAAATTTACCGGTTCAGTGCTCCTTGTTTTCGCAACCTGATTTCGATTCGCTTTCCATAAGTTGTAAATTTAAATGAGAGGCCTGAAAGTTGGGTCGTTCCTTACGAGTACTGTTCTGGCGTAATTGTGAACGGCAAATGTTTCATGTGTGACTTGATTGCCTTTCTCTGGTATGCTCATTGTGAGCAAAGTATTTCTACGAGGTATGCACTATTTTCTACACTACTTATTTATTGCAGTAATTGATAACGTTTCTATGCAATAATGAACTTACTTCGGATTTGCAAAACAAACAACTTTTTCAGCTGTTCCGTCACTTAAATATGCTGGAAACGCGAACATAAACTAGCTTAGAGGAAACAATAGGTAGAAGAGTTCTCTCCTATATTATGGACTATGTATTGCGAGTATCCCTTTGGGGATTTTATGGTACAGTTTTGTACCATACGCGTTTTTCATGGTACATTGCGTTATTTCTCTTCTATTTGAGCTTTTTCGTCCGTTTTTTTCTGTTTTTCAAGTACAGAGGCATTATAGAAGATATTACGTATGGTGTCAAACCTTCCTGCGTCCAGACATAAAAGGTGATGACGTCATAAGTCTATTTTTTCATTTATTAAGCCTATGTTCAATATTTATTGGCGGCCTTATTTTTTCACGTAGAAGATTGAAATTTTGCACAAACATACATTCCACCGAGTAGTATTTACCAGATCTTTCTTCAGATTTGTGAGTTAAAACAGGGGGTAACCAGAGGGGCAAAGGGTTGAAAAAAGGGATATTTTTATCCAAAAATCCCGTTTTTCAGGATTTTCCCGTCTCATATGCATGATGTGGACACGTGAGTCATGCCGTCTGAAAGGGAGTTCTATTTTGAAGGAAATGATGGTCGAATCATTATCCTACGGTAATTAGATATGTCTCAGGGAACTTTTAAAAATATACTTCCCTATAGGGAAAAATGGGACATGGCCGGTATATTTTTTTTTGGCGGGCTTACTTTTGCACCTAGAAGACTGAAATTGTGCATAAACATTCAGCCCACCTAGTAGTATTTATCAGAGTTTTTTCAGATGTCTGCATTAAAACAGGCGGGTAGTCTACAGGGGAAAAAGTAGAAAAAGGGATTTTTAGACCAAAAAATCCCCTTTTTCAGGATTTTCCCGCCTCACATACATGATGGAGACACGTGAGTCATACCGTCTGAAAGGTAGTTCCATTGTGAAGAGGATGGCAGTCAAATTATTATTCTAGAGTAATTAGGGGCGTCTTAGTGAATTTTTATCAAAATATACTTTTGTATAGGGTAATATGCGGCATTGTCGGTATATATATTTTATAGCGGGCTTATTTTTGCACGTAGAAGATTGAAATTGTGCACAAACATTCAGTCCAGCGAGTAGTATTTAACATATTTTTTCAGATTTCTGCGTTAAAACAGGGGGTCCGGAGGGGTAAAAGTTGAAAAAAGGGAAATTTACACCAAAAATCCATTTTTTCGGAAATTTCCCGCCTTAGATACATGATGGAGACATCCGAATGGTACCGCCTGAAAGGCAGTTCTTTTCTAAAGAGAATGATGAGCGAAGCATGACCCTAGGGTAAATAGGGATGTCTCAAGAAATTTTTTCCCTGAGATCATAGTGTTTTGTGGTAATTTGGGGCGTTGTGGGAAGTCTTGATAATATTTCTCCCGCCCTTAGTATTCAAGATATTAACTTGCAATTTCAAACTCAGAATTCAGTATACCAAGTACTATTTATCAGATTTTTTTAGATGGCTACGTTTGCACAGGGCCGTTCCAGCGGGGGGTCAAAGTGCGAGAAAAAAAATCCCTCCAAAATTTTCCTTTTGACATCATTTTTCCCGCTTCTGGTGTATGGTATTAGCATACAAGTGGTACCATTTAAAAGCCAGCTCTATTCTAAAGAGAATGAGGTAAGAACCATGATCCTAGGGTAAATAGTGACGATGCACTAGCTGCCTGACTGAAAGTCTAAGAAATAGCCCAAAAAGCCGGAATCCGGAAAGGGGTATAACATGTACTACCATGAGCAAAATAAATGACGGGTCTCTTTATTCTGAAGTTTTTTGAAAATACCTCTGTTTTCTTTATATGTTCGAAATTTTGGAAGGTTTCCCCAGCAGGACAGGTTAATAACAAACCCGTTTTTAATATTTGTGTTAGATATTAGCTTAAAATAAACAAATTAGAAGCAAAAAACATTAAATCGACAGAAATCTCGAGAATTACCAACTCTGCTAAAGTGGGAAATTTTCAAGAACGCGAGGGAATTCTGCAGTTCAACACGAAGCAGCGACATCTATGTCATTAAGAGAGACATGGATTAGATCTAGAAACGAAACTTTTAACGAAACATTTCTAATGTGTCTTATTACATGCATTATCAGCGAACTCCAAATATATGAATCTATGCTAAGTATTAACGTATAGATAGAGCAAATAGTGGAAATTACCTATGGAAAAAGACGAATTCTTAGCACAATCGTAATGAAAAATCGTCTTTACCGTAGAACAGGTTCAGTTTACGTAAGAAAACAAATAGTTAAAGCAACTAGTCTGTATGCCGAACGTATTGGGTTCGAACTCCCTGGAGGTGCCCTTGTAATTTTTATTACTGTGGTTATTTCATTTATTTTTTATGTGGGAAAAATCAAATTGTAACATATGTGTAAAACTCATGACGATACCAAAAAAAAATGCCGTTCTCGCACTTGCATTAATGTCTCTAATTTTTGTTTGCAAACAGTTTCGTAATAATTTCCCCTGTGCTCACTACTCACTACATGCTCGCTGGTGGATAACGAATGTTTTCCAGTAAATGTTAATTCTAATTTGGAGAATTTTATAAAGTTTCACAATGTTTCTCGCTTGATAGTCTTCTATCTACTTTTTTGGACACTTTGATAACAGATTTCCCTATTAAATGTTTAATTTCCCCTATATATATTTAATTACAGAAAAGTTTAACATGTATTTGTCTTAAATTGAAATTGTTTTGAATTTACCACATGAGGTAAGTAGCCCGAAGGAGGAGAACTGAAGTAACTGATATTCTACGTAAACGCAACCTATTCTAGAATTATTATGCTTCTTAACTTCAGCACATAATCTTTACGTTGGTCAGAGAGAGAAAAACCCTGTTTTTTCCTCTCCTATGACCACTCATCTTAAAGCTCTACATGTAATGATTCGTGTCACATAATTTCGGCTCTCCAAAGACATTTATTATTATTATTATTATTATTATTATTATTATTCCTGAATATGCCACCCTTACATAATGTAACTTTAGATATCTTGGTTTAAAGTGTTTTCTTTAGTAATAATTTGAGCAACCATGTAACAAAATTTAAAATGTATGAGGGGGCACGAAGTTTTATTTTCCACCCCCTTCTCTTTTCAGCACCGTCCCAACAGAAAGTATATAATTTGTGACAAGCAGAGTAGACAAAATGAATAAGAAATATATTTAAAGTAACCTTTCCTCCTTCGTGAATGGAATATCACGTAACATTTTTTATTCTACTGAAGACGACTCTAGGCCGTTATGTTTAGGTAACAAAAGTTGCTGTGACCAACTGAGTTTCGATTTCTTACGCGAAAGAAGTCTGTTATATTACGAGGCATGCTTTTCATTAGCAAAACTGTTCGAAGTAATACGAACATGGCTCAAGAACAGAGACGGAACTGAATTACCACTCGATTGACCTTGAGGCAAAATCACCAAAGAGTAGCTATAAACGTAAGTTCAGCATGCATTTCTGTGGAGTTCTGTTCAGTATTCCTATCTGCCAATCACGCTTGTTTGTAGGAGTAATATTTTACAAACCTAATCTTTCAATAGAGCACAATAGCAAAAGAATAAAAGGGAAGGAACTCTTGCCCTTGTGAACGTTGGATACCACCATGTGCAATAAAACTGTCGCGTCTCCTTGAAGTGATATTTTATCGAAAATAACTCTTTTCCCTTTATATATCCGAAGTTTTTGAGGGTTTCAAAATGAGAAAACGTTACTGACAAACAAGGACGCATTTAGGGGTGGGTACAGGGGGTCCGGACCCCCTCAGAAATCCGAACTTTTCTGTAAATTTAGCCTAATTTTTGGGATTATCTTTTAAAATTTTATTATAATTTATCCTAATATTGAAGTCGGGCCCCTTCCGAAATAAATTACTGTATACGTGCCTGCTGACAATTTTCAATATATTCGATAAATAATAAAGTAAAATAATTAGGAGCAAAAAGCTTCAACACGGGCTAAGTTTTGTCCACTGCCAATATTGTTAGAAGGGATATTAATAGCAAAAACTGCTAGTCAATGCTGAACCTTGAAACTTCACCCCGAACAGCAAGCCTATTATTGAGAACTACATATGAAACATTTTATCAAAACTTATCTAGCTTTTATCTGGCATGAAATTATTATATACACTAAAATACACTATCCTAAAATGTGTATCTAAACATTGCTCTACGTATCTACGAAGCAATGAAAATTTTTTATCGAAATATTTGGGCAGGAAACTCTAACAGCCAGCCATTTTATTTAAATCGTAATAAACTCTGTAACCCTGCGTTAACGTGAAGACAAAGCTTGGTCCATTGGTAATGTGTTGGAAGAATGAAAACTCAATGTTCGTAGGTTCGAATTTATCCACTCACCAGAACATTTTATTCTTATGTGTAACGAGGAAATAAGAAAGAAAAAATGTTTAACCGTCAAGACAAAACTTCAACCAAGCCTGAAGAGAACAATACTAAAATAGTAACACAATGACGTCAACCAAGAATTATTTCATGTAGCGTTTGGACGAAATTACAACTGTCAACAATTGCATAAGTAAAAACAGGCTGATAGGCGTAATGACTTCTGAATGCATTTACTTCCTCAAAACTTCCGTCTCGTGATTGGTATGCCGTTAGTCATGGTAAAAGCTTTCAATTGGAAGTGAAATGACAAACTAAAACAGTTTTAAATCAATAAATGTCTATGTGTAAAAGTAGGTGTCTCTTATCTGTAGTTCTGAGTTCCTTTTACTTTGAAGTGACAAATAAGAGAAGAAAGTATGGTGATCGAAAAAGAAATCAAATTTGAGATTTCAACGAATTTACACGTATTATAGCCCCTAATACCGAAAAAGTTATTTTTTGATACATGTCCATCTGTTCGTCCGTCCGTTCGCTACACTTTTCTGTGCACTCGCCTAGAGGCCAACCGTTCAACTTATCTGCTTACAATTTTCAACTTACAATTTTAGTTTAAGATTTTCATAGTATTTCCTATAGTTTCTTTTATTTCCCTCCTACTCCCAAAACAAGGGTAGTTTCCTGTACGATGAAAATAGAAAAAATATATTTTCTAATAACTGGCTCTAACGATCTTGTTTTCTTTCTTTTTTTATAAATCAATATTTAATTAGCAACCCTATTTTGTGGTATAAGGCATTTATCTGAGAAAAATCTACAAGGGGTAGTTTATACTTAGGGGTGAGTTTTTTCTCAGTGATTTTCTCAAAATGGACTCAAGTGTTTTCGTTCATATTTCTAAAATAAATATTTCATTAATAACTTAACAATATGGCATAAATAACTCGTTTGTCCTAAAAAAATGCGAGGGGTAGTTTGTTCTTGGTGGAGTGTGTTGTCTGGGTGATTTTCTCAAAAATGACTCAAAAGAATTTATTCGTATTTCAAAAATACATATTTCGTTAATAACCGAACAATATGGCAAAACTCGTTTGTCCTTAAAAAAATATACGAGGGGTAGTTTACTCTTGGGGGTGTTTTTCCTCCACGGTATCCTCTAAAATGAATCAAGCAATTTTGTTCGTACTCAGAAATAAATATTTCATTAAAAACCTAATAATATGGAATAACTCGCTTGCCCTGAAAGAATCCTCAAGAGATAGTTTATTCGGGGAGTTATTTTTTCCCTCACGATTTTCTCAAAACTTACGTGGACAATTTTATTGATAATTCATAAATAAATATTTCATTAATAACCCTATATTTTAGTATAAGTCATTTCTATGAAAAACAACTACGACGGATAGATTATTTTAGGGGTCAAGGTTTTTCCCAACAATTTTCTCGAACGACAGGCGATTTTGTTCAAATTTCGCAAATAAATATTTCATTAATAAGCAAAAGTATATCTTAACTCATTGTTCGAAACAATTCACAAGAGGTAGGTTACTTCTGACGTTCTTTTTGAACGACTTTC
The DNA here is from genome assembly GCF_964235325.1 of Thermobia domestica. Classification (NCBI taxonomy): domain Eukaryota; kingdom Metazoa; phylum Arthropoda; class Insecta; order Zygentoma; family Lepismatidae; genus Thermobia; species Thermobia domestica. The sequence continues at coordinate 240,894,121 of NC_137456.1, read as the reverse complement.
TCGAAAATGACTCATTTGATTTTTTCATATTTCATAAACAATTATTGCATTAATTGTTCTATTATATGTCTAATGAAAATGTGCTCAAAGTGTGAGTTAGTTTTGTAGTGTGGATTTTCTTCAATCGAAGTTTTTTATTCGATAATCTGACATTCGATGTATTTGAATAATACGATATGTTTTTGTATTATCCAAATACACACTTCAGTAACAACTGCGGCCTAACACAGTTAAGAAATTGAATTGAAAAAGTTTAATGCGGTGGCCCTGTAATTGAATATTTTTTGGTGAAAGCCCTAGCTTTTTGTGGTAAACTCAGGCTTTTCTTTTTCGAGCGACAAAAGAGAGAAGAAAATATGGTGATTGTGAAAATAGTATATCAAATTCAGATTTCAACGGATTTACATACTTCATGGCGTCTACATACCGGAAATGTGATTTTTCGATACCCATCCTTCCGGTCCGTCCGTTCGGTACACTTTTCTGTGCACTCGCCTAGACGCCATACCGTTCAACGTATCTACACCAAATTTTAAACTTAGGGTTTACATAGTATTCCTACAGGAGATTTTCCCATTTTTTTTCCTACCGCCTAAAATAAGTGTGGTTTACTAACAGCCGAAATTCGAAAAAAGCTATTTTCTCCAAAATGGTTTTAACAATTTTGTTTATTTTTCATTAATCAATATTTAATTAACAACCCTATATTGCAGTACCAGATATTACTCTTAGAAAAATTTACGAGGGATAGTTTATTCTTGGAGGTGACTATTTCTCGACGATGTTCTCAGAAAGGACACTGGCAAATTTTGTACACACTTCATAAACAAATATTTAACCTTGCAGCATGGTATAAGTCAATTGACCTGTAGTAGCTTATTCTTGGAGTTGAATTTATTTCCAGTGAGTTTCTCAAACACGACCAGTTGACAACCCTGTATCTCGACAACGAAGCTGAACTCGAAAACTGCAAAAGGGGTATTTGTCTCCTTTTGATGTCACGAATCATCTCCCAAAGTTTGTGGACATCTTTCAGGTTCACCCATAATGAAGCTTCTTTTCGAAAAGTTAACTATTGACTTTAGACATTGTTTATTTTTTAAAAAAATCACAAATGCCGTTATTAATTTTAAGGCAGAGAGCTACTTTTGAGAGAATAGATCTTTAAAAATAATTTTAAAACTTAGACTTTTGTTTTCGAGACATTCCACACAAGACGAGACATTTTAAAAGCTATCTCGTGTCCAAAACATTTGTTACGTCTTCTTTTGGATGTCACAAAGCGCGTCTCGTCCCTTTCTCGAAACATGTCTTATCTCGTGCGCATTCGTTAGCACTTGGGAAGGATTATCTTTCTACTCAAAGCATTGTTTTTTTAATGGTTGCATATTTACGATAATTGCCGTCAACATAAATTGCAGTTCTTTCAGTTGAATTAAGTGTTTATTATTATTATTGAAATTAATATTAAATGGAATATCTAGTTTAACGTTGTACGATTATGCACCTACGCTACGGGAGAATGATGATGAATGAAATGATGAAATGAAGAAAGTGGGAGGAAAATGCAAAATTCCAAGAAAACCCATACGCATTCACACGGTCTCAAATTTCACTTGGCGCGAAGTGGAGTCGAGCCACGGACCCCATGAATGCTCTATTATTATTATTATTATTATTATTACTATTATTATTATTAATATAATAATAATAATAATAATAATAATAATAATAATAATAATAATAATATGAAGTGAGCTTAACGAGTTTTAACCGTCAGACTCAACCAATGTTTGGGTGCCTGTTCGTTCGTCTACTCCATGACAACTTTTCATAAAAGACATTTCCTTTTAATGAAACTAGTAAGTGCCTTTTAGCTTTGAGAAGTAACTATGCTTGGAATTTGAAATCTGCAAAATATAAGAGGTAAAATTAACCGAATGGTGCAAGTTTACACTAATGTATACAAAACAATTTTGCAATATCAATTACGTGAATCTTGTCCCATAAAGAAGCCGAAACCCCTACACCAAAGAGCCCTCCGAGATTTGATAATTGTCCACAAGGACTGAAATTGTCATTTGAAGCCAAGACTTTAATATGAAGCCAATAATTTCTTTAAAGTAGACGAAAAATTCGAAAGTTATAAGCATTTTCATATTTTTGCCTTTTCCCATAATGGAGCCGTAGCACACTATACTGATGAGCCCCCCCCCCGACTCCAGGATTTGATCATTCTCCATCGGACTGAAATTGCCATTTGGAACCAACACTTTAATACGAAGCCCAACAATTCTTTAAAATAGACGAAAAATTCGAACGTTAGAAACATTTTAATATTTTTGCCTTTTCTCATAAGGGGCCCGTATTAGCCTACACTGAAGAGCCCCGCGAGATTTGATCCTTGACCACTGGGACTGAAATTTTCATTTGAAACCAAAACTTTAATATGAAGCCAAAAATTAAACTTTTACATCAATTTAAACTGACTGGGTTCCAGTTCACCCCACTATTATGTTTAGTTTAGTTAAGTGGTAATTTGTGACAGCTTCACATCATCAAAAGTATCTTTCACAACCCCCACTCCCAGAAGTTTGTGCTGGATCCGCCACTGGATTCAATAGACATTTTTCCTATTCTTTTTATCACCTTTTTGGGGCTCCCTCGTACAAATAAAGAAGCGGTAATATTACAATCAAGGGGCGCTGTATATTAGGTATTTCTTTAGTTACCTACCCCTAAACGCACAGGGCCATCTTTGGTACAATAAAAAAATGCTACGTGATATTCCAATCATGAAAGGGGAGAGGATGCTGTAAATATATTTCTTATTCATTTTGTCTACCCTGCTTATGAGAAATTACTTTCTGTTGGAAGGATACTGAAATGAGAGGGGCAAAATAAAACGCCGTACCCCCTCCTACATGGTTGTTCAAATAATTACTAAAGAAAGCACTTTAGACTAAGATATCTAAGATTTAAACTAAGAAACTAAGATATCCTTACATTATGTAAGGATGGCATATTCAGGATTATTATTATTATTATTATTATTATTATTATTATTATTATTAATATTATTATTATTATTATTATTATATGAATGTTTTTGGAGCACCGAAATTTTGTGAGACGAACAATGGAATGTAGAGGTTTAAGATGGGTGGTCATAGGGAGGAAAAACCAGATTTTTTTTCTGTCTGACTCTCTAACGTGAAGATTATGTGCTGATGTCAAGAAGTATCATCATTCTACAATAGGTAGCTTTTACGTAGAATATCAATTACTTGAGTTTTCCTCCTTTGAGCTACTTATCTCATGTGGTAAATTCAAAACAATTTCAATTTAATACAAATACATTGTAAAACTTTTCCGTAATTAAACATCTAGGGAGAATTAAACATTTAATAGGGAAATCTCTTATCAAAATATCCAAACAAGTAGATAGAAGACTATCTAGTGAGAAATATTGTGAAACTTTATAAAATTCTCCAAATTAGGATTAACATTTACTGGGAAACAACGCGCCAGCGAGCATTACGTATAGTGAGCAGTGAGCACAGGGGAAATAATTACTAAACTTTTTGCAAACAAACTTAGGGATGCTAATGCAAGTGCGACAACGACTTTTTCTCTTTTTTTGGTATCGTCATGAATTTTACACATATGTTACAATTTGATTCTTTCCCACATAAAAAAATAAATAAAATAACCATAATAATAAAAATTACAACGTCACTTCCATCTGGATTCGAACCCGCTACCTTCGGCATACATACTAGTTGCTTTAACTAACTGAGCTATTTGTTTCCTTACGTGAACTGACCCTGTTCTACGGTAAAGACCATTTTTCATTATGGTCGCGCTACCAATTCGTCCTTTTCCATAGACAATTTCCACTTTTTGCTCTATCTTTACGTTAATACTTGGCATATATTCATATATTTGGAGTTTGCAGATAATGCACGAAATAAGACATATTAGAAATATTTCGTTAAAAGTTTCGTTTGTAGATTTTATCCACATTTCTCTCAATGACATAGTTGTCGCTGCTTCGTGTTGAACTGCAGAATTCCCTCGCGTTCTTGAAAATTTCCCACTTTAGCAGAGTTGGTAATTCTCGAGATTTCTGTCGATTTAATGTTTTATCACGAAAATATCAACTTTGATCGAATTTTTTAATTTAAGAGATCAGACATTTCATCATTAAAACAGTGTCGCCAAGCTAATATCTAACACAAATATTAAAAATGGGTTTGTTATTAACCTGTCCTGCTGGGGAAACCTTCCGAAATTTTGAACATATAAAGAAAACAGAGATATTTTCAAAAAAATCAAAATAAAGAGACGCGTCATTTATTTTGCTCATGGTAGTACCTCCATGTGAAGTTCTCATGGCTGTGTCTTTTAAACATTTTGAGCTTTGCACCTAAACCTTTCCTGACAAATTCAGCAAGCGTATCTCATTGGTCTATTCACATGGCCTTCACCATTGACTTGGTCTATATTCTCAAACGTTTGCTCTATTCAGGAAACACCTTCTTGATTTCATTGGCTAAACTTGTACACGCAATAGAAATGGTGATAATTTTGGGAGTTTAAGAGTTTTATATATTATTCTTTATATTTAATTTCATTTGTTATATGCAGAGATTCTTTTACGATTTCCTTATGTATTCTCTTTCTAACAATGGAACGTAGAGTGCTCCAAACTGCATATTCATTTAATCCAAGTTTTCATGTGTTTCTCAAAATAACTGAGACTCTTATAAGATTTAAGAAACGTTTGTATTTCTGCTTCGAGTATCACTTGTTAGCAAATGAAAGTTTGCAATTTAAAAGGTCTTTAGAAAAGTTGAGATTTGGCCAATGGTTTTTGTAGTAATTGAGTGAAAATTCCACGCACTTTTTTATTACAAGATGGTTAATATTTTCCGTCAAGTCTAGCACTGTTGCTAGTGATTCCAAACATGATCACTCATTAAAGAAATTTCAATATATTCAAGTTTTTATATTTGGTAAATAATAATAAAATACCTATAATATACAGTTAAATAATTCACTACCACATAATGCTGAAGTAATAGTGTTAAAACGAAACTGTATAAAAGTTGGCTCTCTTCGTTTTAAGCTTTACTTCGTTCAAATATGTCGAGAAATTTCAAAGAAATGGCAGAAATTATCTTCTAGAACCCAACAATTCCTCACAATTTTCTGAATGTGCAATGCATCATTATATATCGTTGAATAGTTGTTTATCAACATTTACCCAACTCCCGATTGGAGGCGGGGTCTGTTTGATCTCATTATTGTTGCAGGTGAAGATCCTACTTGGATTTAAAATGGCAAGAGTTTTGTGTGTATGCTTATGTGTGTGCTTTATGTGTTTCGTGTCTTGTTCTTTCTATTTCCTTTCCTTAATGCTGTACAGAGGTTCAAAGTATGAACGTTTACCTATTCTGTTAGTGAGGAGAGAAATCGGTTGCACCAAAATCCACATGTATTTATTAAAAGTTGTCATAATTTTCTTAAAGTAAGTGGTAAAATGTAAATATTTAAGGTACGTTCTGCTCGTATTTCTCATCCGAATATCTCATCTAATTAAAAAGGAAGTTTTCATGTTAATAGATGTTTAGAATTGGTAAGTTTTTTTAAGATATACATTCGTTTTACTGCATCTTTATTGAAGATAGTTTTCTAACATGATATTTATTGAGAGTTCACATGCAGTAAATGAATGAGGATTACTATTGTGGACTTAATATTCTACCTTTGTATATGATTCATTTAACTGTCTGAATATCACACAACAAACTAGTTCTTTTTTTAATTGCATTCTATTCTTAATATATATAATTAACGCAGTTCATAGGATTCGGAAAGATGTAGTACTACATTAGACGAGGTGTCTTTTGGAAAAAAAAAATAACACAAGTATTTTATTGGCTCATGTCACTAAAATATTATTTCTCGGACCAAGTCAGTTTCCACACATGGGCAAAAATATTCGAAATATTAGATGATAATCAACTTTTGCAAACTATAATAAAATGCTTACAGAATAATCGAGAAGAAAGTTCAGTATGCACGAACGAATCAACGGAAACACATACGGAATATGGCGTGAATATACATAAGAAGTGACATACATTTCTTTTATGTAAATGTGAGAAACATGTAGATTTAAAAACATATAAACAATCAGAAAAATGAAAATTAAATTTGCATATATTGCGATACAATAAATGAATGACAACAAATAAGTAATGCTATATTGAAGAATACTGTTATCTAATTACAAAATTAATGGAAATCTATTTCACATATTACCATTTCTTCAAAGATTATTTACGTGAATGAATTGTTTCACAAATGTTAAGAGTCATTTTAAGAGACATTTTAAGAGTCATTAATTATCACTACATTCTGCTAGGAGGATGTAGTGATAAATCAAAATTCTTAAAATGAATAGAAAGTAAAATGAAGACAAAATCAGAGGGGAAAGGTACAGGAAGAGATACTGTACGTAAACTAGGAAAATGGGATCTATCTATCCATCTATCTATCTATCTATCTATCTATCTATCTATCTATCTATCTATATATATATATATATATATATATATATATATATATATATTGTTACACAGATTTGTCGCTAAGTCCTAAGCCGGACTCAAAAAGGAAGAACCGGGACCAGAGAAGCATTAATTGTATTAACAATCGAATGCCTCCTTGACGCCAAATCACACGCATGTATTAGTGGCATGACCCTGGCTTTGATTTACCCAACACACAGAGCTCGGCTAGTGCTTTTAGTCTAGTAGGCATCACCTAAGTAATGAGTAGAAAAACACATCATGTATTTGAACAAAACGTAAAGTAAAAATGTATTAACTCAAGTATAGGAAATGCATCCTCCAGTCGTGATTGGGAAACAAATCATAGAAACTAGAAGTCTTGGCCACTATTCGGCATGTGGGTGAAACTTTCCTCGAAGCTCGTCTAAGCTCGTGACATCAACTCGCGAGATGTGGCAGAGATGCGTGTGACGATTCTGCTTTTTAAGCGGCGAACCTAAACGAGCTCAGGTTCTTTATGTTGCATCCGTCACCGTGTACGAGAAAAGATCCGTGCTTGCTGATTTTTTATAGTTGAGGTATGTAAGATTTTCTTTGCCTCACATGGTGACTACGGATGGAGCACTTGGAAATTTGTTCACACTCGGGATTAGGCCGTGGCTTCGAAATGAGACCAAACCCCTTTATTCGGTATAGTCTTACTTATTCCCCCAATAAAAGTTACAGGTACATTGCGCAAAGTTACTACCCTTTACTAAGTGTAATTTACCTTCGCGTTCTTCTAGCAGTATTGAAGCTAAGACGGGGTTGTACCGGTCAATGTCTAGAGTGATGTTGAAGCATCTTAACTTCTTCGCTCTTAATTTAGCAATGTGTATTTCATTTGTTATTTTCTTGTTATCATTATTATTGTTTTTTGTTTTGTCAATAAAATTAAAGAGAAAAATAATGTATTTAATTTTACAGTTCAATCCCTCTGTACTTGAGTCAAAATACAGTCGCCATATATTACCTGGTATCCGATCCTCAGTACATGCTCTATCTCTGAGATACAATGTTCCAATATTATCAAGACTATTGGTGTTCTTTCTCATCATCTTCGAATCAGTAGAGCTAAAGACTTACTTAGTATCAAGGCTTAAATGTGGTTGGACCACTAGTACCAGTTTTAACATACTGGGAGAAGGGGAAGGCAATAGTCACAAAAACACGAATATATGAATATAAGTTTACACTTATACCAGTGTAGCAATATATATATAGTTTGTTATGGTTTGCTTAGACTTTTCAAGCTCCTTCCTGGCTGAATGGTTTGTATGCGAGTGTTTGGTGAATACAAAACAAACCGGAAAGGGTCGAACTTAGTTGATAACTCAGTTAAATCAGTATATTTATTTAACATGTTAGACAAAGACACGCGTAATTATGATTATTAATTTCCAAAATCCAATTTGTAATTTCATGTTTCATTTAGTTATGATAGATATTTAGTGGGTTTTTAAGTTTTACTTACCGCAGGTCACAAATGTATTACCAAAACGTAACCTTAACTGATAAGAGAGATCTTCTAAACATAAAATACTTAATAATGTTCTCCTTACACAATTAACACCAGGCACGCACAACGTTATTATCTTAGACGCAATTTTCAAAACATGTCCTAACACCGAAATCTGCCGTTGAAGGAATTCAGAATATTAATAGGTCTAAAGCTAGCTTTCACAAAATCCCAATTACATAAACCAAAATAAAGTGGTTACCTTGTCTTGCTGTAAATAATATGAATTGTTATTGTCACTTTATGACGACTAAACTCTAGTTAATAATTGTTAATCTCAAAATTCCAATTTTTCTCAAATTGGTATCTCTTTGCATTCTACAGCAATATTTTTTCAAATTTTAGTTTAGATAAAACATTATTTTTGAGCTACTTTCCAAAATAAGACTAAAATGACCAATTGATGCAACATTGGAATTGAACACTACAACATTTGAGGTATTTTTAAGTATGTTATAAAGTGGTGTATCGGATGACATCTAGAACTTGCAATTTTACAGTCCTAATAACCCACTCCCTTGTCGGATAGCTCTTTCATGAATCAAATATGTTTTTATATTATATTTTACTGTACAACATTCTTGATATAAATGTACAATAAAATATGTTAGAGGGTTGATTCTGAAAGATAATGGCATATACATTTCAGCTGATACATGTTCTGGTAGTAAACCAACATATGAAGGGTTCTCTTCATTCTCAAAAATTAAATCATTTAGTTATTCAAATACATTTTAATCTCCACTACTATTTCTGGGTACTGATGTAAGCTATAATTTTAAGTGCAATTAAGCTGTGAAAGATATTATTATTAAAGTGATTATAAACAACAAGAAAGGAAAGAATAAACTCAATTTATTTTAATACTAGCAATACACAGTATATATACAGTGTAATTAAATAGCGATTACTATAAAGTATCCCAAGTTTGCAATTTCCACTCTGCCATAATTACATATATGCGTGCACGTGTGTGTGTGTGTGTGTGTGTGTGTCACTAGTACAATCTATTACAACACAATCTACGCATGCGCAATGCATATCTACCATATTAAGTCTGTTGGACTTTTCTAACTCTAGATTTTGTTACATAATACTGTTTCATACGTAGACATTTAAACACGTAACACACCTTCGTCTTTGGATACTAGTCTTTAATTTCTACTAGTAGTTATATCTATTTTGCGTTTCTCCGGACTTCATGTCACATATAACTTTATTCATCAAAATTGAAGTTTCATGCGAATATAATGTAACCTATAAAAATCACGCTTAAATGTATCCAACTAACTTCTGCTTTACCTTGTGAAATTAGTAACACTAACACATCATTTGTATATTAATTTTCTTATATGCTTATACTTATACAATCTACAAGAAAACGCTTATTGATCGGTGATTTTAGTAATTTCCGTACGAAATGTCACTATTTATAAAAGTGTTGTAACATGGAGTACAAGGTTCGTGATATATCCACAAGCGTCTAATTATTATCCATAGTGTATTTTATTATAATTCAATTGCTACTTACCTTTCTTCAACATATATAAGATAGTTAGTTATATATATCATTACAATTCTTAAAATAAAAGACACTTACATTTGCAGAAAGTTGAAACACAAAAAGAAAATCACTGGTTAAAACACTGACTTAGAAGTGAATTGCATCAATCGGAGTTTACTGCAGTTAATAGATTACCTGATATGTTCGTGTATAAATTTCTTTCAAACGTTTCTTTTACGTTGGTATATTCAACTATAATAGGATATTCTAATCGCCAACCAGAGTATAAAATTCTTCGAATCAATTGTTTTACGAAAACAGAGTCAATTCTTTTAAATGTAAAAATATTAATACACTTATTTATATATCATTACAATTCTTAAAGAAAAGAAATTTACATTTGCAAAAACTTGAAACAATCCAAAAATCACTGGTTCAAACACTGTAAGCTAGTATACATTAATCATAGTTTACTGAAGTAAACATATTACATTGTATGTTTCTGCATATATTTTTTAAATATTATGGGTTCAGTTTAAATATTATGAGTTCCATAATGATTGCAAAATAGAATATTCAATAGATTGCGTCACTACTATATTTTTGTATATTATATAATTGCATATATATCTGCAAATCCCTTATCTAAATCTAGGGCCTTGTCTAAGCTAATTTAGTGTTACCATACTCACACCCGCGAAATGTTCTCTATGTGACAGTAAACATGCATTAGCGAAATAGAAGCTCAATACGAGAACATTAACCAGTTCCGACGTGACGACAAAATCATGAAATGACGTTTCCACACTATAATATAATTTAGAACGTTCAACTGTCATAACGGAGGAACTAGAAGACACAGATGTAACGGGATATGAAGTCAGGTCCGGCAACCTTATTTACACAGATTAATCAGCCATCCATTAAGAGCCCAACAGGCTTGGCTGTTGAAGTTCATCGCCTGTTAGATGTCATTTACACCAGCCATCGACATTGTCAGTCGTGATCATATTTTCTACTAGGAAACAATTAATTCTACTAGGAAACTTCTGTTTGCTATATTACAAGGAAGTCCTTGTATTTGTAATCAAAATGTAATAAACACATGTAGCACTTCCTATTACCTTTTCTCTAAGTCTTACACGCGTTAGCAGAATTCAATTTTATTTAGATCACATGTTTTATCAATAAGTTTGTTTTTGCTGGTCTTTCATTGTCATGCATTAACATCGTATCAATGTGCAGTTCGTACATCTACCTGGGAACCAGTGACACAACTAGGAACTAATGTTGTTGAATGAAAAGGTAGTTTGACTCTGGAAAATCTCTCTTTTCCTGTTTTGAGTTTGGAGATCCTGACGTCGTTTGCAGTTTCAGTACGTAGTACAGCTGCTTGGTGTTATATCATCGACAGGACGAGATGTGTACTTCAGTTGTGTCAATTCGGGGTAATTGACTGTGCATGACATGGAACGAGTAACCATCTATGCTTCCTTCATGACGTCAGAGAGACAGTCGAAACGAATAAAATTGAGAAAACTTGATCGTGCTCGTTTCGTCTTTGTTTTGAACCCAACCACATCGGAGAACGCCCCGACCTCACGGTACCTTCGGTACGGCATTCGATGCCTTGGTCGATATTCGCACAAGTCATCATCGAGAGTTTCAAGTCGCCTCAACCTTCGAGTCTACGCCTATCATCACCTCAGAGTTAAAGGGATAAAATTGGATCAGCTTCTTTTCAGAATGAGACAGTACCAAATTAGTTGCAAATCCTTGCTCTACCATTTACTCCTTCTATATCCCTATAGCTACCTTTTATTATAATCGAAATCATGTGTTTCATTTTAATCAAATTTGGTATTGTTATCCCGCACCACTAATGTGCCTTTCATTTCTATCCTAACAGTCAATTAAGAACTCTGCACGGAGAAAGAGAACTCTGCACGAAGCAACTAGAGAAAGGAGGACGCCTGCCAGAGTATTTGCGAACATTACCTGATGAACAGTGTTTCCAAACTAAGACAAAGGTGTGTCTTTTTTGTGTAAATCAAACAACATAAATTGAATATCATCGTTGGAAGCAACAATGAAAATAAAGACAATAGAGATGGTAAACTCAGATCGATGTTGCAAACATTTCGGGAATTAACGTGACACACGTGTTAAATGCAAACGCCATTGGTTCACATAGGGAGTTAAATACTATCGTCTTGAGCACCTTAAATTAAATATTGACAGTAACGGTTTACGCTGACTCCAAGTCTAGAAAAGTTCGTTGAACAGTTTTGCCATCAGCATAGGTGAAAAGGTACAATACGTAGTGAAAGATCACAAGTGCAGTATGGCTTCCAATCTATATTGCAAGGGGGAAGAGCGTGATGAGCAGTACTGTGGGTATATGAGATCAATAAGTCACGTAATGACTGAGATAATAGGTATCTTGTTAAAACTTAACTTCTGGTTTTTAAAGGATTGCAACGCTGCGTGCATCAACGGCGTTTGCTTTTACCACATGCTTCAAGTTATTTATCGAAAAGGATGCAACAATGGTCTGCGTTTACCACCACATTTGTTTTTATTTTAATTGATGTTTCCAATGACAATATTCGATTTAGGTCATTCGCTTTACAATTCCATAATTATTTCTTGGGTTGGCGACACTGTTCACGCGGTCATGTTCGCCAATGCGCGGACATGTGTCGTCCTTTTTCTACTTGCCGCGTGCAAAGTTTTGTTTCTCTGCCTCTTTTTGTTTCTCCGTTATCAGGATTTAAGATTCTAGACTATATTATAATGCGGAACGTCATTCCATGATTTTGTTGGCACGTCAGCACGGGTTAAGATTCTCGTAGCTAGCTGTTACTACTCGTATTTCACTAACGCATGTTTACGGTCACATAGAATACATAACACGAAGGGACTCACTCTCTCTCTCTCTCTTATATATATATATATATATATATATATATATATATATATATATATATATATATATATATATATATATATTAACATTAAACGTCCAGAGTTTGATTTTTCATTTGACAAAATAAGTTTTAATTCAAAGCAGCTGTACACAAATTTGTTACAACCTTAAATTTTTGGCAGAAGTGTTTGCGGATTATCGTATTGCATAATCATTTAATTTATCATTTTGTCCTTCACCTACAATGTTAATAGAAATTAAACGAAGGAAACCCTAGTATTTCCAGACAGGTTAATTATAGTTTTAATATTTGACTATTTTTCCAACCCATGACTACAAACTACTTTTCTCTTGATGTTAACATTACCTTGGAAAACAGCACTAACTTCAAAATATACATAAAAATAAGATACGGAAAACATAATGATTTTGTTTCTTAAGAAAATAAAACCAAACTTATATATTACTCGAAAATATTGTTATAATAATAATGCCACTTTAGCATAGGGCGTTTAAGAAATATACTAGTAAGAAACATGTCTTTCACAATAACCATATATGATACTACTGCAGTAACTAGCGTTAATAAAAGCAAAAAAATGGACTGTAACTAAAGCAGATTGTGCAAGTTTGCCAAGTAAAATTCAAGTGTTTTTGCTGAGAGGTCTGATTATACGAATACATTGTAAAATCAAATATGTCGTAAATATTGCAATATGTAATATTGGTAATGTTTCATAAGCTTGTATGACAAAATGAATTATTTTTGTAGTACAATTGAAAGTGCTGGTTGTATGCTTATTTAGACAGTACAAACAATCTTATGCTCACACACAATAAGTTAAAACATAACTTATAGTTTTATACAATTCATTATAAATTTGGATTAAGGTTACAAGTAATGCTTTTTATGGATTTTCAATGTCTTACGTCTCGGTAGAACTTCAAATATCCAGCAGGGACAATGAAAGATTCAACTTGAACTATATGCAACGCACATGCTTTTGTTAGTTTCAAATTTACATCTTGAATTAAATCTAAAGGTGAAACAATATGATATTTGAATTATATATATCCTTTATATATATATATATATATATATATATATATATATATATATATATATATATATATGCAATTATATATAATTGAATTATATATAAGAATGATCCTTTTACTTATTTTTGCAAAGAATTCACTAATGCGATTGGTTTCTAATATGTAGTCTACTAGTTCGAATACCTGTAATATATAACAACTTGGATTCACAAAGAAATTAGAAATTCTAGAATCTTTGAGAAAGATGTTTCCCTGAACATGATTCAACTTTGTTGCTGTTGTTTCAAGTAACAGTTTTTACACGGTTATTGTAAGTATATGATACTTAACCCATTTGGGACAAAATTATTATTTTTGTGATTTCTTTCACTTTAAGAAGTTAATTTAGTTTATTATTGCGTACGTATCACAAAAATATAACATTTTGATTTTTCCTGAGCATCAGATGTGACTTACGCCCTGTCCTATAAATAGGACGCTGGTCCTTTCTGATATACTAGAAAGGACATATATTTAACTAAATGCATTCTACTCTTTTAGCGAAGTGATTCAAATTTTTATCGCTAAGTGCCTCAACTCATTGAGTGATAACAGCCGGTCTATCAAAGCATGGAGTTTTCCTTTATATATATATATATATATATATATATATATATATATATATATATATATATATATATAATATGTGTGTGTGTATGTGCGTTTTCAATTAACATTTACTTACGGAAATTATACAAAATACGATATATGGTACATAACTAAACAGAACATACAAATACTAGTATTCAGAACACCCAACTGTTATGTTTGAAGTACAGATAATTGCTATTTTGTAATTTCGATCTACCTGTGCTAGTTTGTTACACGTATTTGATTTTGATTCAATGTTTATTTTTCTTTGCCTTCGTTGTATTTCACGAAACACTTTCAAACACAATTTGACATTACACTTTTCAAAGGACGGTGATGGTTTTGAAGTGCATTCAATATCATGGCATCTTTACGTCTTCCTTTCCGTAATGAAGTAATCCCTTAGAGCGAATCGTACATCATTGAATACATTTGAACATGCGACTACCATGTTTGATATATTTGAAAGAAATGTTGCTCCTAAATGTCAGAAGATCCACATTGGACTGAGTTGGTTTTGTAAACGTAATCATGAATGTACGATCATTATGTTAATAATTCGTGTAAATATCACCCGATACCACTTCTTGCCTCTTGTATCAATTCTAATTTTTGATCCAGCAAATCGAGATGATCGACACCTCCCGTATGGTTATTGTAGGATGTTATAACGTGAGGATGCTCAATTCTAATATGTTCATCACGTAGTCGGCTCCACCTCTTCGTTCGCGAAACAGGATGTACGCTTTTAAAATTTGTGCCAATTACAACACGTCGATTGTCATGCCATTTGGCAAGGAGAACTTACCTCCTAGTCCAATCTGTATTCATGTGAACTTCATACATATTAACTCAACTCTTTTTTGTCTCTATTGTAACTATACTAAAGCTTAGACATAAATTGCATTCAATTGACAAAAGCAAAAAATTGATGTTATCAAGCGTTGAACAATGAATGATAAGCGTTAGGACTCGAAAAAATCAAGGGCGTTGGTCTATCTATACATTCCCTTTTATTGCTTGGTAATATATTGCTTTGGACCAGCGTCCTATTTATGTGACACTAAATTTTCAACATCTATAGCACTGAAAGTTATAACAAAACTAAAATAACTTTAATATAGCGTAATTGCCGCATACCTATTGCTACCTAATACATATAAATCAAATGCATTGTTTCCATTAAAAACAATAAAATAACGTTATCCGAATCATACCCAAACAAAGAAGCTTACACGGGTAAATTTAAGTGTCCCTCTTTTTACAGAGGGAAAGGAAAAATATATCAAAAAATTACAGTGCATTAGGACAGGTCTCCAATTGCTCCATGTAATTAGCAGAGCTCGAAAACTTTATTCTTCTTTGTTATAAAAAATAAAATATCAAGTGTCCTAAAAATAGGACGCTGGCTCCAAATGGGTTAAAATGGATATTGTAAAACTGCAATTCTATTCGTTATAACATTGACAATAAAAATAAATACTATATATTTGTCAAACATTTTTTTAAAAATTGATTCTTAAAATCAGTTTGAGAAACAAACTTCAAAATCATGACTATGTACATCTGTCATAAGTAACAATTTTTAGATAAAAATAAACGTATTTATTTATGTTTCTCGTAAAGTTATATATGGTTTTATTATATCATATTCATATACGCTGAGTTTTAAGAATATACAGTAGGACGTCGATGATACGAATGTCAAAAATCCGAAACGTCAAAGATCCGAACGCGGTCCTTACAAGCTTTCACCTTCTTATCTTGGCGCTAGCAATAAACAAACAATAGAATTGTTAGTCGGCATTGTGTGCAGTGAGTATTCAGAGAGAAAATTTTAATACTGCCGATTCCATATCATGTTTTCTTCTTCTTCGAATCAGGGATAAAAAGTGGATCTGAAAAGGTGGGGGACGGAATGTATCAGAATGACGCCACGCCGTCCACCGAACTATTTTTGCATATTGTAATTTTTTAGGAACTAGGCCGACGGCGTACTATATTTGCGAGGAGGGGCTATGGCGTCACCCGCGTTCGCCAGAACTTTTACCCCTGCTTCGAATATTTCGTGAGGTGTGGTAGCATCCCGCTATGTATTCCCGAATTAAGCCTGAATGGCATTTTCTTAGTCATTTTCGAAAATCCGAACAATTTGAAAATCCGAACATGTTGTCCCAATTAGTTGGTATTTTCGACTTCTTACTATACTTTGTATCAACATTTTAAGATGTAATGCCCTGCACATAGGACTAATAGACGGTATATTAATGAAAAATCTGCTTTTACTTTTAAGGAAAAGCCTCTAATTCCAGACAGATTTTATATAAAATATAGAATAAAAAACTGTATTACAATCATGGTGGTGATGAAAAAGAAAATGTAGCAGAAAAATATGAAGGGTAAGGGGAAAAAACAAGGAATGTTCATGAATGTACTTTTTCTGGTGCTTTGCCCTATCTGTTGGTAGCTCTTGGTACTATTTGACTGTATATGCTACGCATGAGTAAATGTAGAAATGTCCATGTAAAATCAGCAAAACATTTAACTAACCCTATTCTTCTAACGCGGTTTTCAATATTAAAACGCCGTTTTCTCGAAAATGCAGTTTTGTGACATTCCTTCTTTTTTTCCCTTACCATTCATATGTAATCTATTCCGCAATTCTCATATTCCTCTACTTCATACTACGTCCTCTATGAATGTCATTTCTTCTCTTAATTGCGTAGTAAATGAACCATGGTCTTAATATGAGATTGTAGAATAACTCAACAATGCTCAATAGGCTAGCGCCAATAAACAATCCAAAAACGCCTCCAGCACTCACTGAAAAAGAAAATAATATTTTTAAATATTGCATAAATATAATATCAAGTTTGGGGATTAAGTGGTTTAATATTTATTACTCTCATCGCATATTTCATGTAAATGTTTTTGAGTGACGGTCGTTAGTTATTGTGACAATTGGTTCCATCAGAACAAAAGTTGTCCTAAGCGAATCGAAGCCACGTTGAAATAAAATTGTAACATATTTAACCCACATTGGTTGGTTGTGTGCGGCTGTAAATAGTTTATGTTTTTACGTAAATTTCATAATTGGCCAACCCTGTAATCTAGTTCCTAATTAGAATATTAGAAGTGGTCTGGAAATCATTAGTGACCATTTACCTGCTTAGTACATCAGCCCCGCCGTAATGCATGGAGTGTTGTACCTATGCATCTTTAAAAGACTGCTTATTTTTCGGTTGTTAGAATCCTCTGTCCGTATGTTCAGATGATATTGAGTGAAAAAAGTTAAACAAGGCCACGAAGGGTTATCTGAGAACATAACACCAATGATGTTGATAACGATTTCTTATCAAAATGTAAGAACCTTGTCAATCATGATGTAAGTGAAAATGTACACATCTCCAAATCTTAAATTCAAGAGTAAATTTTCTATAAGTGCTTTATATTTTTCATGTTGGCAAGAATGCATTCAGCGTAATAAAAGAAGAAGACTTATGAACCCAACTCGCGGTATTTGCTATTGTAAATTCTTAGTCCTGTTTTGCATTGTATAAAGATATGTTTAGAACAAAATAGTGCCTTAAGAAATGCAGAGTCATTGTTAAAGAAAACATATTATTTCCATGAAGAAAAGTGTTGTGAAAAATGGAGGAACATTTAAGGAGTTTATTATTTTTTAATACAACTAAATACGTGTTTTACAGTGTTGTAACAATAGTCATACCTGTTAGGTTGTTTATTTTTTTTTTTTTTGAAATGCAGTATTTTTAAACCTGGTTCGAATCCCACAAGCTAATTATTATTTTTTTATGCTAACTTTGTCGTACAGTTTTTTTTATTATACGTTTTATACGGAAGTGATTGACAACTTCCTAACTTAGCCAAAAATAGGAAGTCCTACACACGCTAAGACTTTTCTATATTTCCCAATGAAATACATCCTTAGTGAATGTTACTTCTTACAGCGACCCATAATATTTTCGTAAATCTGAAAAAAAAACATCTGGAGTTCTAGTGATCAGGGAAATTATGTCAGTCATAATAATGCCTCCATCAATACCACAATGTAATTTATTATTGTCGCAATAGTATATCTTTACTCCTTATTCAATTCAAAGTTAAGCAGGGTCCTCCGGGGCTCACTGGTGACGCGTTCACCTCTGGTGCATGGGTTCCCAGTGAACCTGCACCCGACAAGTGAATTTTGTGGTGTGCAAACACCGTGTGCGTGAGTTTACTCGGGGTTGTCCCGTTTCCTCCTACTTTCTTCATTCCACCATTTCATTCATTTCTCTTAATCACCGTCTCCTTTAGAATAGCCGGCATATACGTGGGACGTAAAACTCAAAACTTCCATCTCATTTTCTTTTTTAAATTTAACCAGTAAAACATTTTTACTTTTTACACTTATCGCTATCAAAAATCATTCTAATATATAGCTACAATGAGCCTCTTTATTTGGATTTAGCTTGCAGGAATTATTTCTTTTCCAAGCCTTACATTTATAGAAAACTGGAAGTGTTTGTGTTTCTGAATATTTTCTGTCAATAATGAAACCTGAAGTGGTATCACCATTTTTTTTTTCAAGCGAAGTGGTATCACCGTTAGATTTCTACCAATTCGTTTGCTTTAGAGGGATTAGATTAAGGGCGGAATATATTCTTGGAACGCTTCTCTTAGTACAATGAGTTACTTTTTGATATCTATTAGTCTATCTAGTATGACCGCTTTTACTCTATAGCGATGACTGTTCAAACTAGAAGTGAACTTCTTTTCTGACACAGTTAACAGCGTTTGGCTATCTATTACGTGTTTTAATTCTTTAAAGAACTGTGTTAAACCCTGTTGCGTGTGATAAGTTTTATCACACTTAATTCTGGATATAAATAAAAAAAGAAAAGAAAGAGAAATCATGTTATCCTAGAGATTATGTTAAACTTCCGAACACTCGGCATATGCAACGCCTCTAGAGGAAAACTTTATAACTACTGAGTTTCGAATGAGCTGCGGGTTACCTAAGCGGCCATTCGGAACGAAATGTAGAACTGGGCACATCGAAATTATACTGGTTCTATAACATATATTTAAATTTAATCGGAATACGGTAATTCTTCAAAAGTTCAAGTGATTTTATATCCGAGTTGGCTAAAAGTGTTTAAGTTCTCATGAAGTTAATCAAGTGTTATATAATATTATAATTTATATAAATCTGTAATTGGTGTCTAATTGTGTGATTATTTGATGGAATTCAGAGGCTATATTGTGAAATACTCCTTCTGGCTGGTATTTAACAAGGCATAATAGTGATATTGTCTAATGGTGAGTATTGTACTTTTTCAATTTAAATACTAGTAATTTATTCAATATATCACATTGTGAAATATATTTAATTGTTCTAAAATCCATATGAATTAAAGGAGGAATTCAATAAGGAATTAATTATCAACGAGTTATTATATTACTGAAGTAATCAAGTAGTGCCAGTTAATGTATCCTTTTGACCTACTTGAACACGTGTTGGCTTGTATGAACGGAGAATGTACTTATAGATATTTTATAACTGTTAATCTTTTCTTCAATTGTTTCAATATATAATCTGTATTTTCGATACATTTTTGGTAGTTCATTTTTTGTTTTTTTTTTCTAAATAAAATAAGAAAAGATAATTTACTGATTTTCCGTTTAAAAGAACCTGAAATTGAATTACCTATAAAACGGTATAATTCTAGTGCAGTTCGTAAGTGTATTATTAATATATTTGAATTTAATGTAAAATTTATTCAGATTGATAATCTTTAGCCATAGATTTGATAATACACTAATTAATTTATTATGATAGAGAAAATTGGTCTAACAACTCTAACCCCTAAAATACTTTATATAGTTGTCCTTGATCTAATATCCAGCGGCCCAGAACGGCGTCCATCGAGGCACGTTACAACCCGAAAGCGATTTATATCAGTAACCTCAGGTTTTAATATGGTTAAAACAAAAGATATTTCTTATTCTTCAAACGCTAAATCGATTCTTAAATGAAACTCTTGTCGCTATCTCTTATCATTTTGAGTCTGTGTGAATCAATACTGAAGCCTAAATTGTGATGGACTTCTACTGTTTCCGGTTTTAGTAGATAGTAAAGAATATGTTAGAAACGTACTCTTGCGATGATTAGTCAATATCAGAACACAACTTCTCCATATGCATATGTTAAGAGTTTTTTGTCTATGGCGATCAACGTAAAAAACGGTAAATGTTCATTGTTATTACCGGTTTGATTATTACGTACGTAAGTAATCGAACTCGATTAGTAACTTGTGACTCACTACTTACTAAGAAGTTTAGTGTCATGTTATCCTTAAATTGTTTTCGTATAGCGTATTGACGGACACACGGACTCTGTCATTATATAATGAAGTTTTGATAAACCAATCTCCTTAACAAGATTCCTTCCTAATTTTAATACTGTGGCGTACAAAATATAATAAAAGTGTCCCAGTTTCTATCCTCCTGAAGATTCATAACCATTTTAGAGGAGGGAGGATGTTAGCTGTGCCAAGGATTTATATTTCTTCTCCAACGGAGTGCACAATTTCGTCAGGGCGAAATCTCTATCAGTTTTCCGTCAATACGCCTACTGGGAAGAATAAACTCTCTAACCCACTTTAGTAACAAATCAATAGCGTCTTTGTAATTTAAAAAATAAAAAAAATGTTCTGATTATTCAAATATTTAGATTATCGGAAATTTTAAAATTTAAGCAGTAATCTGTTTGTGACTTTCTAAAATGTGACTCCTCCTGAAGAAAGAAGGAGGAAATTATCCAGAAATTGGAAGCTGTAAATAAGAAAAGCATAAAAGTTACTTATTTAAGAACTCAAAGCGCTCAGTGGAATTCGAACTAGGTGGAAAAGTTTTAAATTTGAATAGAAAGAAAGACATGCATGACTGCCGAAGGATATTGTAGAATTACCTTTCAGTTGCTAATAGAGATTGAACTCTTTAAAACCTCGTTTTCTGTTACAATTTTCTTTCGCTTAAAAAGCGTGGGTGCTATGTTTAACTAAGCATTTTTTTCTGTATTTACCAGGATAATACTTTCCTGTGAAACTGACATTACATTAAGCAATGAAACAGGTTCGGGATATTTCAAACAGCAAACAAGAAGGTATGTTTGGGATATATCAGTAATCGTTCTTTCTTATTACTTCCCCTTCTACAAATTTGAATGCGTTATTAACAAAATCACAATTATAAAGGACTTAGAAAATACCAGGCGTGGAAATATATTTTGGGGAAATGTACATATTGAACGTGACGGTGATAATGAAGAGTTTGCGGTAAGGGTGGTGACATTTATCGTGGTTTTGATGTACTTTAACTCGAAATTACAAGATCACTATGGCAATCGCACCCACCACGATATGCAATATGTAGCAGACGAAGAAAAAATATTCGCCATTTTGATGTAAAGCATGTGTAGGAGGAGAATTCAAAAGTGGTGATGAAGTCTGTGAGCTATATTTTCATGCATGGGTTAGTGAAAGATATAGGAAACTGCACATTTCATTTTATATGTTTTAAAGAAATATGTAGTATGTTTTTGTTTACATTTTGTTAATAGTTTGCTTTTTGTGACTTTGATATTTCATGAAGAAACTTCAAATTAAGGATTTGACTACGTCCTTAAGATATACGAATGCAAATTCAAAGTATATGGGGAACCAATGTCTAAAATTATTGCAACTGACTTATCTACAGTCCCTAAAAACCCGTCCAGTATCCCATAAAATTTTCGGGCACCTCCTTGGAAATAAATTTCTTAGATCCTCCCAACTAAGGGGGTGCAATACTGAAAAGATTCATTCTCATTTTGCCTAAAGGCTCTCCAGGACTTTGCAGATAATATTTTAAATGATCTTATCTTCAGGTAGGATTGAAATTCCCGTTCTGCCTAATCTTTGGAGACAGCGAATTCTAGGCGAGGAAGAAATGTTTTTAGAAATGCAGCACCGAAAAGCGTGACTGCTAACGTGTTTGTATGCAGATCGAAACTTATGTATAAAACGGCTATAATAACGTGGCGGCAACTAAAGCCAAGTGGTAAAAATGCAGGGAAAACTCTGACGAGAGCAAAGTCAAAGGGACAAAATTATAGGAATATATATTGGATGTGCTAGTGGACACCCTAAGCTATGTTTATTTTTTCCTTCAATTGTCATACATTTTAAAATGTTATCTGTATTTTTTCAACTGAAATATTTTTTTCTTTCTTTTAAAATGCTGAAAGTCAATAGGACGTAAAAATGTTATAATAAAAGGGCAGATTAGCTTTATTACTTTCTCACATACCCTTATAAAAAGTTCTGGGTATTCCTCTTAAATATACCTTTAACACAATTTGAAATACATTTAGCATATTACAGTAAGACCATTCGTTTTAATTACGAAAGTAATTGTGTTATTTAATTTTAAAACAGTCGTTCTTGTATGGTAGCATATAGCAGTATTTTGTCTTGAATAATGTATAAATATTTATTTTAATTCTGAAATACTGATCAAGATGTTTTAATTTAGCAAAGATCAAAATGTGAAATATGTAGTTACTATAAGAGTCTTACGTCTTTTATATGGTTTTCAGCATTTTTTAAAGAAACTGATATTTCCGTAAAGTGAAGAATTTCAGATAACATTTTAGACGCCTAAGAGTTGAAAAAAAAAAAACATAATCATTATTTCACTAACCTGCGTCTATAATTCTGTCGTTTGGATTTTGTCCGTTTTGTCTGAATGTTCCTTGGGTTTTGTCCTCTTGAAGTTTCTCCTGCCTTCGTAATGATCTGTTTGGTAATTCTAACATAGGCTGTGAGAAGAATAACTGTTTCTCCAAGTTTTATCACAAATTTTAGATGTTTTTCTTCTTATTCTTCTCGGAAAACCTCACTGAGGAGGAAGAAAATGTAATAAAATCTAAGTAGAATATGTCATGGTTATGCATCGATGTTAGAAATAAAGGGAGGCGAGAATGATAATGGAAAAGTTAGCTGAATCAAATAGAGCAAATGAGATAAACCCGAGAAAACCAAGGTGAAGGATACTTGCTTGGCGCAAATGCCACTTGAGAATGGTCTAGATGGAACCAAGGACATCAGACATCATAGGTCAATGTTCTACCACTGAGCTACCGTGGCCTATCCAATCTTCAAGGAAGTTTTGTCTCAAGTTAATAGACAAGAACAGGAATTGATTACGATGTCGGTTAATGAATTACATTCCTGCGCATTACATTCCATCAATGCAAAGAGACTGACTGCACCATTTGAATAGAAGGATTTAAATTTATGGTAAAAGATCTGTTAGTCATCGCAGAATCCATTGTGCACAGGAATGTTACGATTCATATTTCGTTATAAGTGTAATTTTAAAGAAATCGTAAATACCGCTTATAACTCGAAACCTCAGAAAATGGCACTTGGATCGAAATTTACTTCAGATCTTCAATTGAGAAAGTACGTTGTAGCTAACAACACTTCAACAGTTTACAATGTAATGCAGTAGTAATTTAGATTACACAGAGACTCCCTATACACATCAAGCTTCGAACAAAAAAAAGAAAAAGAAAAGAAATCATTTCTGTTTACAAAAGATATGATAAGGGACCCAAAAAATTTACTGCAATTTAATGTGGTTCAGAAACACTTAGGTACTGCTAATATTATTGTCATATATAGTATGTTGAATAGTCAACATGTAAAATTATTTACACGTAACTGCAAGAAGATAATGAAAGAAATCTAGTGCGATAGTAAACTGAGAGTTAAAATTCGTTCATTTAGAAAGAAAATTATTTTATTTCTTTGTCTAAGTCCATTACATAATTTGCCGTGGAATATAATAAAAGCAGGACTAAACAATTTACAATAAGTTTGTAAGTTGTTGAATATTTATTACTTGATCTAGTATTTATTAAAATAGCTAATCCCAAAACTGTTGCCGTGCCGAAAGGTTCCCCAGGTAATATTATAGTTGAAAGTATTGTTGCGAAGCTTGAACCATTTGATTCGGCCGTTATTTCTGTACATGCCAATTTGTCCGTCTGTCTGTCTGTCAAGGACAACCATACCTGGGGCTTTAGGACCATCGGCCCTCCATCGAATGGGCTAACTAATGCTTACTTGAAGTAGGCTGTCCTATTTGTACAGTATATTGTAATTCGCTTTCCCTCTTTACGAAATGCGTATCTCTCATAGGGCCCCCACAAAGTTACACAGAAATTCCTTGCCGTCTGTCTGTGTATACCACGACAACTCTTGCAAAACTTACCCAATTCTAATGGTTACTTGTAAGTGTTTCGTCTCAACTTGAAGATAGAATCATTGTTTAAGGTTGCAATCCGTCAAGAGTAATATGGCGTAGAGTCAATCACTAATTTGTAACTTTGAACGCAGACAGTACATTCAAGATAATTTTGCAATATAAATCAATTAAATAATATTCAATTATGACAAAACCTAGTTTACAACTTCTTTCGGGAATTCTGATTGCCCCCACAGTTTGTAGCTAAAATCTGACACGAATAAATGATCAATTTACAATCTCCACAACGTTAAGAAAATCAACTATAACTTCGTTAAAAGTTGTTTTATTGTTGGTATACCATATCATATATTTTCTTTCTGGCTTCATACTCATTCTCTCTGTGTGTAGTTAGAATCTGTAAATAATAAAGTAGTGGAGTCTACGATATTTCTATTCATTGAGTTTCACTACAACTGTTATAATCATCATAATTATGCGTATTCTGCGACCACCGGCAAAATAATTCTCAAAATAACTTTCGCAAATCTAATTTGATTTTGATATAATATTATGTATATTATTTTACACTTTTCTGTAACTCCCGATTCTTGTGATAAAAATCAGTCAAGAATGAGCGGTGAATTTACGCCCTAAAATTTGGGATGGACCCCTCCCCATCACACACGTCTATTAATAAATATGAACCACCATATCTAAAACTATTGGATTTTCATGCAAAATTGCGAGTATATATTCAAACTGCAGAATCATTCTCAATAGGTAGATATGAAACTAATCAGAAAATAAGAAACTAAACTTTTATTCCTCTTCCCCTCCCTGAGTTAAAAGAAAATATATATTGTATAATAACTCTTGAGAAAATTTTTAAATTTTGACCCAATATTGTTGTATATAGTTACACAATATGCTTTATCTACGTTTTCACATAATCCTCTCAGCTTAGAGTTGAACTTAGTCAAATATGGCTTCCTTAATGACCGTCAGCCATTTCATAATTCTGAAGAATTATTATCGATGATATTTTTCACTGAAAAACAAATCGGCTTTGGTCAGATGTGTCGTGTATTTTTTTCTTCAAAAATTTCCGGTTGTCTCAATTGCTTTATTAACTTTGAAACTCTCACTTTTGTATATGTATATGCCAGGTTTAGTTCCTTATTTCTTTGTAAATTAAAGTTGATATCAACTATATAATTGTGATACAAACTTGCAGAAGACGCACACTTTCGGTTTCAAAACAATGTGTAAGACATTCTCAATAGATGTCTCTCAATCTGAACCATTATAAACGTCAGAACATTTACCAACAGTAAGTTAAAACGATTATGTATTTTATTGAATTCAATTATTTTTCCCGTATTTTTGTGTTTCAAAATATTGGATCGTCTTCATTGATGTGGAGTTTTGCTTTCATTACTCGGCGAAATCACGAGCTTCCATTAAGATCAAACTTTCGCAGATTCAGTGGACCCGTCCAGTGAGAAAGATTAAAGGCTAAGGCTATATCTCATATGATTTTTAGTACATTTTTATATTAAGTCCTGATATATATCCAGTGTGTGCTGCATATTTAATTTTTTAACAATTTTTTCAAAAATGGAGGATTATCCTGGATTCGGAGTCAACTTGAATTCAGAAATATACCATAGTTTGTAGTCTCTTTCTGGTGAAAGACCACTATGAATATTGTTCCCATGTGAATAGAACAAGCAAGGATTATTTTTCTACGAACATATTTGGTTCCAGACGTCATGTGCCGTTCCAGAAAATTATTTTGTTCATTTACGTATTTATTTATAAATATATTATTTGTTTCTATTTATTGAACAACTTCTCAGATACAGCATAACATTCCAATTTTAAGTAGGGAAATGTTAACAAAGAATGGAAACAAGACAACAACAACAAGAGCAACAACAACAACAACAACATAAAGCAATGTCAGAAAAGAGGGTAAAAAGTAATATTATTCCTTCAACACTCGTTTAA
Organism: Thermobia domestica; assembly: GCF_964235325.1. Classification (NCBI taxonomy): domain Eukaryota; kingdom Metazoa; phylum Arthropoda; class Insecta; order Zygentoma; family Lepismatidae; genus Thermobia; species Thermobia domestica. The sequence goes on along the minus strand of NC_137456.1, from coordinate 240,867,548 downwards.
TTGGCCTATCATACACCGGGTAAATCGAAAAAAAAAATCCACGTTAGTTGTTACTTGATTCAAACAGTTTGGTTTTCTGTTTAAAAAAAAGACTTCTGTATAATCGCGAACTGAGGACAGACAAGATGGAATAGGTTCGTATTTCGGGTTATGCGGGAAGAGACACGTAAGGATAGTTCCTGAAGTAATATTTCTGATCGTAAGTGTTCATTACCTATTTTATAAAGATATTTCTGATACTTTCAGATTCTGGATATCAAGATGTCGCAAGCCTTCTTCCTTAGATAATATTCGAAGTGCAGAAACACGAAAACGAATTATAGCAATAAAGAAATTGAGAAAACAATCAAGTCTGGAGAGATGTGTAGGTGCTGTTATGGCCCATATGTGAGAGCAATATTCGATCTAGGGCGCTATTAAAGTTGTATACAAAGTTGCTAATGACGAAACACGGCGTAGTTCAGTAAATAGATAAAGAAACTCCAACATGTGCATTGAACTCTTAAGTATTGAGGAGAAGTGGTCAGATAATGTGAAGTTTGAATAAAAGATTACACCAACATTACTATGGCAAGCAGAATGTGTGATAGGAGAATCATTGATATGGTATGTGGATGAAACAGGCGACGTTTTCAAAGTAATTTTAATACTTTCACATTTGTTACTGTGGAGTTCCAAATTTCTCACTAGCCTATATGGTATTTATGTCTTCCTGTAGGGCAATTGTGTCATGAAGACATGATATTTCTTTGTATAATTTACAATCGTCAGTAAAAAGCAGAAGACCCCTAGGACAAGCTGATAATTGCGATTAGGGATCATCCACATACAAGCTAAATAGCTGGGGCCCAAGTACACTTCCCTGATGCACCCCTGACATCACGGATTGGGGCCAGAAGTCGCCCCTGAAAGATCAATTCTCTGTTTACGGTTCTTCAAGCAGCTGGTGATTAAAGAGAGACATTTGTCATGTATATTAAATATATTGGAAAACTTATGAAGAAGAGGAATGTTACTGACATAATCAAAGGCCTTCGAGAGATCAAATAGCATCAAATTGATCATTTTCATATATTTTACTGCACAAGAAATATGGAACTTAAGTTTGTAAGACTTGAGCTATTCGGTAGAAAGCCGTGCTGAGAACTGTGGATATAAGGTGAGGTGAATTTAAGTTGCATGTGTTTATTCTTTCGCAGATAATTGATATTACAGAGAAGAGATATTGACCTATAGAACTATACATTATCTTTAAGTCCTGATTTATACATTAGGTCACGTGAGCTAGTTTCCGACTGGAGGGATAATACTCTTCCTTGAAGCATCTGTTGAATGAGATAGATAGACGAACCGCAATAACTGAAGCAGTTTTGTTAAAAAAGGGAGAACTAATGTTGTCAGGTCCAACTGACCTATGTTGACATAACGTTTGCAAGAGACCCAGAACGTTGCCCGGGATGGTAGAGAGGTTGGATAAGGCGTTGAAACAGATGGGGTGGAGAAGTAAAAATGGATTGTAGAGGGAAGAAAAGTAAATGTTTTTCAGTAGTAGTTATTAAAGAGGTCGGATCTTTGATCATCACCCGCTTCAGTATTTTCCTCTTGAACTGTTGCCGGAATGTCCCGAGATTTTGATACAGATTTAATTACAGACCAAAGAGTTTAGGGTTGCTAAGAGTAAAATCACCAACTGAGTTCATGTATCCATGTATCCGTTCATGTATCCGAAGTAGCTTTGTTTTACATATTTCGAGAATTCTTAGTTTAGTAAAATGTATTCTAGTTTGCGGAATGTATTCTAGTTTGAATACTTTTTAACGGTAATAAATCAAATTTGCACTTCAAAAAGATTACCTAAAGTATAAACTTTGATGAAGAAAATTTAGAAACTAATGTTAGTCACTATATACGTCTTTTGTCTCCGTTGAAATTACGTAGAAATTTTAAACTTCCTTACAATTTTTCTGCGACCCCAAGTAACTAATTGTCTTAGTTTAGAGGTTCCTGCTTCAATCTCCACTCTGATTGACGTAGTTTTAGAATGTGGTTAATCGGAATTTGTTAACATAATTAACTTTCTTTAAAATTTAAATCTATTTTCAATATGATAAACAAGATCTTCTCCTGTGCTGAAGAAAAGACATGTTCCAGTGATGAGAATGAAAGGAACAGGTATAATTCGATGTATGAAGTGAAATCTTTACAAATTTATTTTTTCGAGGTGTTCTAGATTTTCCTTTTCTCCATTTGTTTGAACCATTTTCTCAATCACGTATGGTCAAGGTTTTGTTTTTATATCCCTACTGTATCATTGTCTTAAAAATACATTATGCAAGAAATTAACTGTCATATATACTGGAACAACTGTCGCTGTCTTGAGGAAAAGGAACAACATGCTTCAAAGAGTGAATAATGTATAATAAAATGAATAGTTTTATTTGCTACACTCCACAGCAAAAGCTAAACTATAAGCTTCAGAGACCTACCATGCTTGAAAAGATATGTGTATGTTCGATTGGATCCGTTCAGGTGATTGTTATAGCAGCAATAGTTTTGTTTACCGTATTTATCAGATATGGCATTGAATTCTGAAAATGCTTTCACTTTGAATTTACATACATATATACAGATGGTGATCAGGAAAATGGAAACACCTCAACGAAATTGCAACTTACCAGATTAATATGGTGTCGGGCCAGCTTTCGCCTTCAGAACAGCCTTGATGCGACGTGGAATGGAGGCATAGGGAACGTGAATGGTAGAAAGTGTAATTTTACACCATTCCTCGCGCAGGACATCGGCCAGTTCTGTGAGACAGGATGGAGATGGAAATCGTCGCCGGAGTTGTGTTTCCGAGACGGACCACAGATGTTCAATTATATTGAGATCTGGAGATTGGGCGGGCCAGGGGATGTGTTGAACTTCATCCCGATGTTCCTCAAACCACGCTGCAACAACACCAGCTATGTGAATGGGTGCATTGTCGTGGAAGATGTCGTCACTGTCCGGGAGCAACATCCGGACCATAGGATGCAAGTGGTACCCTAAAATTGCGACATAATCTTTGCCAGTGATTCGTCTGCTAAGTGTGATCACAGGACCCAAAGATACCATGATATTCCGGCCCACTGCATCACCGAAACGCCGCCATGTTTCACAGTTGGGCGGAGACACTGCAGGTCGTAAGCTTCTTTGGGCGTTCTCCACACATAAACACAGCCCGTGGTTGGGAATAGGGTGAAGGATGACTCGTCCGACCTTATCACACTCTTCCAGTCCTCAACGGTCCAAATTGCATATTCGCGGCACCATTTGCGGCGTGCAAAAGCGTTATGGTCGCTGATGAGCGGTTTGGCCCGTGCAACACGACCCCGTAAATTCATGTCATGTAATTCGCGGCGGACTGTGATTGTAGAAACAGAGTGGGGCAGGTGCTGATTAAGTTCCTCCGTCACTTGCTCCACAGTGGCACGAGGTTCTGCGTGAGTATGCGCTTTAATATCCGGCGTGACCTGTCACTCATGATTTTCTTCCGCCCACTGTTCCGCTTCCCCGATGTGGTTTTCCCGTGTGTTGTGTAGGCCGTCATCGCCTTCGACACTGTCCCACGCTACACACTTAACACAGTAGTAACTGCCGTCACACTTACTCCACATAACCGCGCACGGACAATTTGCCCTCTTTGAAAATCTGAGAGGTCTCCCATTTTACACTACCTCCCGCTGCTGCAGATACTGGACACTGCTGTTCCACTGCGCCTGACGTAGTATGGAGACCGACCTAACACACCTCCACCAACGGTCCGGCGCTGCGGACGCAACGACACCACTACCAACCCATACGTCTGACGTGTTGCCAACTACAGGTGTTTCAATTTTTCTGATCACCATCTGTATGTACACACACATACACATACGCGCGCAAGCAACACACACACACATATATAAATATAAATATATATATATATATATATATATATATATATATATATATATATATATATATATATATATATATATATATATATATATAGATAGATAGATAGATAGATAGATATAGATACATAGACATAGCTCGTGCTAGAATAGTGGTAAACGTCTCTATCAGTGAAAATGAATTATACGCAGAATGAGTTGTGATCGAACCACAAAAGTGTATGCAGGTAGTTTAATTGACGAGAGTATCTGCTGATCACGAGGTAAGTATTTTTTGGTATCTGCCATTGCATTGAACTGAATATTTCGGATTATTCGCAAGGTACAAAATGTAGCAAACAATTATATTAGGCCAAGCAGCTATTATTCATAAGATAATTTCTTTCACACGCGTTCAAATACAGATTTTACAATCAATTATTATTACTGTTATTATTGGAATAATTTCCAATTCATACTACCGATTTTCTTCCGTAAATTAAATATTACAATTTGTTTCCATTACATTTTATTTTTAAAAGTAAATATTATACTTTCTAAAGTTTCACTTATATTATTTATTACTATCGGAGCTTGTTTGACGTTTTCGAATTTTACAGTGCAATTACGTTATCTTATGGTGAACGCTTTTAATATATACCAAGAGGCATGAAGGATTATACTTGTGGTTGAAATGAGTAAAATTCATGACATTCTTGGCAAGGTATAATAATATTCTGATTTCGTAGGAATAAAAGTAGCCTAGTTAAAGTATTTGATTCGCTTCTTTATTTTTAGTGTAACGAATATTTTTTGTAGAAAATGATTTGGCAATGCTTTTATATAGTCACACAACAACACTAAAAATCGAAAATCTAGACTAGAGATAGAGCTGTGAGATAACTTTTGTTTATGAGTGGTAAACAATACTACATTTGAAACAATAGACACTTACTTAAACCGTCGATGAATCCTCTAAAAGCAACCATTTCTGTTATAAACTCGGAAACTTTTATTTGTATCTTTAACGTTGTGTGGTAGTCTTTTTTCCCTCTTGTTCGACGTCTGCAAATACACGAGAATGAGAAAGTAGTTATTAATATAAGAATTAAACTATTAGTTTATTGTAAACAATTCGAATATCAGTTTTCGTGTATTTGTATTTAAAAATAGGGAATAACATGTAAAAGATCTTAAATAGTGCTCTACAAATTAATTTATCAGATTACTTAAGGTATAATCAAAAATTCTATGTAGACATAACGGTCTTTAATGTCACATGTCTCAAGTGTAAATAAAATTAACATTTCATTCGGAACGAAAAGTGCAATGTTCATACAATTTATCTTTTTCTTCTTTACTTTGCTAATCCGTAACTAAATAGTTATTTTTCTTGTGAATGTGATGGAATTCCAAGGTACTAGAGTAGACGATTCCAATGTTTTTGTCGTTTATTAAATTTCATTTAACACATTTCTATTTCTTTCGCTTATAGCTGTTGAAATTCAGCATTACTATTTTCGAAGTGTCTCTTTACTTAAACGTATAAAAGCACATTTTATAAAGCATGTATTTTATTTCTTTATTTATTTTTAATTTTAAACAAAGTTGCTCAAAATTAAAGATTGAAATATTTAGAAAAGATCCTAAATGTGGAAATTTGTGAACATAAATATCTTGTCGTGTTTGTGAACCCTTCGTTGAAACTGCTTTTTACGATGCTTTCCATCTTGGAATGAGACATCACTACTGGAGAAATGTGATTTTATCCTTACAATGGGTCTGGGCTCAATTTTGAACAGCTTGTTAAACGAAGAATCTTAGATTCAAGCATCCTTACCTATGGGATTAGGAATTCTTGGTATAAGACGATCCGTGGATATTGCGATCCCTTTCTTTTTAGCGTCCTACCACTGATCTCTTCGTTCAGTCGAGGATCTCCTTCCGCAAGGTTACCACCTGGACTCACATAGCACTGTTTAAGAAGGCTCTAGCAAATGTGAAAGTTTAACAGGTAGAAGTCTTCCAGAAATAAACAAAAGAGCTTCTCTGGTATCTTGCTATACACCAATTGCAGCGGATTTCCATAAACTTCTCTTACAGTCAATTAGATAAAGCCAGGATTCTTGCTGCCACATCACTTCATTCTGGGGCATGGTTGAACGCAATACCCTCCCCACAATTAGGTCTTCATATGATTTCGGATCGTCGTCGCCTTAAGATTAGGTTAAGCTGTTTGTGAGCCACTTCGCTGTCCAGCTTGCGGGGATCAAATTTACCAACGATGCCTGCATTGCCTTTCATGCATGAAGAGCATAGGCACACACACTAGACACTCCACTGTTAATGATATCATTTTACGAGCCCTTCCCGCATCTGTAATTTCTTCCATACGTGAACCCGCAGGCTGTTGTCGTTCAGATGGTAAACGACCCGGCATGGCATTAGTTCCTTGGATGAGAGGAAAACCACTAGTATGGGACTTTACGTGTTCAGATAGATTTGCACATTCAAGTCTCCCTTTAGCTGCTATGAATGTTGGAGCTCTTGCTAGACGTAGAGAGATAAAAAGCAAAGGAAATACAACAATCTCCTTGATAAATTTATATTTCCTCCTATTGACATCGATACTAGTTATGCTTGGGGATTTACAACCTTTGATATTATTAGATGAGCAGGCTGATGCATTTCTATTGCTACTGGAGAAGTTCGTGTAACAACTTTCCTAATTCATTGCATAGCTTTGCTATCGAACTGACAACGTGTCGTCTGTTCTTGGCACCTTAACGCATTTAAAATAACTAGATGTAGTGTTTCTTCTCCAACATAAAGGACAACGCTAAACATTTATACAACATCACTACATATGTACAAATAAGGCAAATCACATCAATGAAACCGAAGAACAGCAGAGGAAGTTTTGCGAAGGGAGAAATTTGCTTTGCTTTCATATAAACTTTATGTACAAAATCTTGTATGTAATCAAATACGAGTTTCCTAATGCGAAAAATTAAATATTATTGAGAAATTACTTTTAAATTCTATTGCTATAATAATTTAAAAATCTGTTACCATAAGCATATTAGATTAAACACTATTGTAATAATGTAAAAATATCGTTATGTGTGTTCCTTATTTACTTTGATAATATTAGTACATACCTAAGTAACTAGTCGTTGTCTGTCTTTAAGTCTTCAACAGAAACAATGTATCTAAAAATGCAAATTATTTTCATAAAAGAGAACTTAATATAGATCCTACATGAATTGCGTTTGAATGGATTAGTTAGCCTCTCATCTCAAAATATGCAGGTCCAATACCACTTCCACTGGATGTGAATGAATCTCACACTATGCAGTTTAATCGATTGAATATAGGGACTAGTAATACTAGCGCACGATACACAAACACTTTCAAATGTGTACACATAATTCAGGAAGATAATAAAAATGTCCATGAAGATCGAAACATCGTTGATAAACCTTTAAGGTAGCATTTAAAATCTTTAGAAATCCTGTAATGATATTTAGGTCTGGGAGGGGTAGACCAGGGACCTATTGGTATGCTGCTGAAAGAACCCTTTAGCATGTTTAAAGATGCGAATGGAGCATTAACATTTTGTGATATTGCGCTTACGTATATATATATATAGTTTATAACATTGGGTGAAACTGCTTTTTAAGAGCCACCTATATACTGATATTGTAAATTGACGCACACTGCGACAATAGCGTCTGTCGAATAGAGTGATATAACATCCCAGATCATATTCAAACAACGACAATATTAAAGAGTGGAGTGAAGTTTCATTACCTCGTATATTTCTGATAGCTTTTCCCAGACAAAACACTTGTACAGTGGTATGAAAGCTTACAAATGGTTTTTCGTTCTAAAAATGCACATATTATTTTCGCTCCAACGTACTGGTTTTGTACGCATTGCGTGATACACTTCGAATCAGTACATTATTGTCATCTATTATGGACATTTTAATTGCAGTATTCTTATGAATACACTTCAACATATTTTTGCCTTCCTGTTTCTTGATGAAGTTGCAATTATAATGTACTAATTAAGTTACGTAGTCACATTCACAATCGCATAATGCTTTGAAACATCGAAACAATTTTCAAGGATTTTACTGCTTATGCAGTTAATAGTTTGTATGGTCATATTCCATGTTACAACACAGAAAATCGCGGTTTTATTCACCTGGCGCAATGCCAAGACGGGTACGAAAATAGAGCTTTTTTACACCTGTCATATCAGAGAAACAGGTCCGTCACAACACCTTGCCGACATGCATTATAACTACACAGTAGCGCATAGTCTATGCTACGCATACTTACGAAATATAATATGTTCGACTTACACTGCGTTCTGCGCTCACAGGCACATTGTAAATGTATCCTAGTTGGGATAAATGTTCCCATTATTGTGTCCAATACCAATGAATGTTGGAGGGATATGCAATCGTATACAGCCTACAGTTCCGTACGCGACTCGTTGGCTGTTGCAGCTGAGAAATCTTAATACGAGAATACCACTCAATATTATCCCACATGTACTTGTGAAGATTTATTTCATGACATTTATGGGGGAAAATCGTGTATTAGATTTCATGAGTCTGTTACTATTTCAATATAGCGCATTGTCACATATTGCAACTTTGCTAAGTCTGTAAAAACCTGGCGATAGTCACCAAGCAATGCGAACATAGTAATGAAGTAGCTTATGCCCTGTTCCAGCTCTCCAACTTTTGGAAACCATTCCAGAATAATGTAAGTCTAGAAATAACTTAAAGAACGTATTTTAGAAAATTATTTCCAACGCCTCAAGCGATTTCCGTTACACTCAAATCGTAGTAGCCGCTTCTATTAACCAGACCCATGCGACCATGCTATTTACAAATTATGTATTACACAACCAACGTGAATAGCAGTAGAAGATAGTCAGTTGGTCAATACATGCCAGTAGGCAGATTTAATGCATATTACAAACCAATTTGCCTTTACGCGACTTCTTAACCACGTTACTACGAACAGCAAGCTAGTTCACTAGCTATTACTTTTCCACTTACTAGGAAGAATATGCGCAGACGATAGTAATGTCATTAATTTAGAACACTTACGCTGTTGCAGGTGAGGTCATTGAGCTGTTGCAGATGAGGTCATTTTCTTTAATGTGTTACACAAACTACATTCTTGGGATTCCCGAAAAAGAAATTTTGAATATCTGAATCACTAACAAATTTAAATGCCCTATTTTTCAAGGAAAGCTGTGGCCACATTTGCAGAACTAAAATCTTGTTCTACGTGAGAACAACTAGAACAATATTATGCAATGGACTGAGCAGACAAGTTTTTTTTTTTAAAACTGAAGATTCTTCTAAACATAACAAATTTTCGTCTTTAGATATATGTAGCAAAGCTTCGTGAAAAGGAAATGTGTACTAAATATTTTGCTTATGGGAGTATCTAAGAGACTAAGAACGTCGAAAACTACTTGCAAAAGGTCATCGGCGAAGTAAGCAACACCACTTACAGTATGCTGAAGTTGTTTGTTACTGTTACCCTTTAATAGTGACACCCAACAATCTGCTGTTGTCTTTTACGGTAAAAATACCAATGACCTCTTTAAAGGTATGTTTAACACCAGCAGAGATGCCAATTAAGAGTGTTAATTCATGAAAATCACGATTTTCCTAGTTCCCCCTTATAGAGGTATCATCCGATTAGTTATCGATGGAAATGAAAAATTCTTTTTCCTGTTCCATATTTTCCAAGCTACTCCAACTAAACAATCTGAAAATTAAAGACAGACTATCCATACCTATGAGTTATAGCCAATTTACATGTTTTGCAAAAAAATGATTTAAACCTTTCGATACATATGACAACACTGTGTGGTTCCTAATGTACTTCGAACATTGATTCATTATTTAAAAATATATGCATGAACAAGGCTTTGTTTTGGTATAACCGTTATTTGTGTATCGCTACAGGTTCAAAACTTCTACTATCTCAAACTCCGGGTTGCATTGTATATTGGACACCCTGTAGAAAGTATGTTTAGTTGGAGACTACGTGAAACATCAACAGAATTTAGAGAGTTAAAGTATGATGTTCAAATAGGAATAAATTATTCCTGAATGTATCCAAATGTAAATTTGTATCTTTCAAGAGGAAAGAAACTTTATTTATACAATAACTGACATTTCTTTGTCTGCCCCAAATACTACTAAATATCTAGGAGTTATTTTTGGTATCATATTAGTGTTTGCTCAACACATTGACGCGTAACGCGTCTTGAGTATAGAATCCTAGGTTTAATTTATACGATAGGACAGTTTTTCTAGAAAGAATCTACATTTATAAGGTTATATTTTTGGATGTGTGGTCAAACTTAGAATACTCTTGTAGTGTTTGGACACCAAATATCACTAAATACTCTGATGTAGTATAAAATGTACAGTTTAAATCCTTAAAAGTGCTTCCACACAGGAAATCTGCTCTTACCGAAAGTATGTCCCCTATGAAGACATAGTAGCTAATTTTAGTTTTCAAACATTAAGAAAAGGTAGAAGGGTTTTTGATGATGTTCTTACAGAAATTATCCAACGGTAAATCTATTATCCAGAATTATTTTCAGAAGTATTATTAAGTGTGGAAGCAGGTAAGACTAGAGAAACAATCTCTAGGACATCCTATTGTTGAAAAGCTAAAAATAACAAACTCCATAAGTTAACCTTTGGAGAATGTGTGCTTTAGAAAACGAAATGACTAGATTGCATGTAGTAGACGTATTAAAATGTCCGAAAACAAATTGAAAACAATTGTCAGGCAATAAATTCTGCATAATAGAATTACTTATATATGTGTATGTATCATAATTTATATATAATAGAGTACGTTCAATAGTTTTGTATAACACAGTATCAAAGAGCCTTAAGCTTGTGTTGTCCTTATGAAATAAATAAATAAATTGCTTAAATTTTCCTCAAATACATACTTTAGTATATACAACTTGAATGAGTGCAGCTGTTCCTAAACTGTTATAGTCTGGCAAATTTACCTTGTTTAGATTAGCGGAAAGCAAAATCAATCGCTACCACTTTTACTATTCTTTAAATCAGTATTATTTATCGCAGGAGAATATGACCTCTATAATCATCAATATCCAACGGTTAATATTAGTAAACTCAAAAAGGATTGCCTTCCTTGGCCTCCTAATTGAATGATCCCGTATTCCTCGCTGCCTTGCCCATTGGACATTTCAGGGCTGGCTCTGTTTGACAAACAGGTGTTTTATCTTTTCTCCCATTTCTTAGCACATTCGCATTCAGCCAACTATTTTATTCCTACAAACCCTGTTCATAAGTTACTTATGCAGTAGCTTTCGCCTATAGTCCTTCCACTGGTATAAGCTACTTTGGTACTATTCTGGTAGCGAGCGCGTTTTTGGCATGGGAGCACCGGGAACGATAGCCTGACTGAAAAAATGTTGTTTGGATTCCACGTTAAACAGTAGGTCAATGTCCCATATAGCCTCGCTGTTGAAATGGATGTTAAACTCAAAATCAACTCAACTCTACATTTCCTGTGGTATATTAAATGAAAAAATTCCACCCTTTGAATTGACATCAAAGTATAAGTCATGTACGTTACCAAGAGAAAATGTGAGAGATTACACTTCTTGATCTATTCGCTCTGTGGTTCGCAGACTGCAGTAGACCATCTAATATTACATTCTGGACGTTTGTTACCACACTGTTGTAGTAATGTCACATATGTCATTCTTGGAAAGTCATTTATCTAAGTTTACCGAGGTGCTAACTTCTAAAAACATCTTTATTAGTATATTTTTTACACAACCAGTTTTGTTGATTCCATAAGTCATCAGTTTTTATGCGTTGTTAACCATGTTTTACTGATATTCAAAAATGAAAAAGTTCACGATTAGTATGTGATATAATGTTCACTTTTACCGAAAGTAGCACCATTTCCAATAGAGACAAAATGAAATCGTTTTTTCAAACACTATACCCTCGTTTATATTTTTTGTCTCAGTTTTTTGCTTATTACCATTACAACAATGCTAACCAACTCAAAAGTACTATACAATTACACCTTCACTAGATAATAAATCATGATTTGAGACATTAAACTGAATGTACGTTTTATTAATGTTTTCCACGTATAATCTATATTAAATACGCAAAGAGATAAGGTGCCAGAAACCTTTTGCTACATCTATTAGGTTCAGGGCATCGTTAGGTTCAGATCATATAAATTACTTTCTTAGTTGGTTTGACTTGAATCACATCCACCTTCTATAACGCATTATCTGGGAACTACTAAATGTATATGATTTTCAAAATGTTTTTCACAATGGTCATCAAATTGTTTAGTAGGTGGTACAGTACAAGCAAAAAGAATGTGTGCATGTACCAGTGCTTTTATGGTGAAGTTTAGTAGCAAACATTTTTCTTTTGCTAACAAATACTCAATTAAATTCTAGTACAAGACCTGCAATTAATCAGCCACATTAATTCCATACAAATATGTTCGTGTAGGTAGAAATGAGGAATTTCACCGCAGCAACACCCAGTAATTGGCACAAAGGTTCCACAGTGGCAATTTCAGTCTGTTGGGCCAAATCGGAATGCCAAGCTGTAAACTGCCGTGATCAATGTTAAAAATACCTAATTGATAAATGTGTGTCCACGCAAAAGCTTGTTTAATCTGTGGGTAATATTCTAACATTAATAAAATGTTTTTCTTGGGTGACACAACTGCTCACGAACAAACAAAAATAAATCTACTCTGCCAATCACCCAGAAAAGATAAACAGAAGTGTAGGATGGGCAGACGTTCCTCAACAATGTTATAGTTCCAACTCTGTCTCATCTGATTTCCTAGTGTTTGGTAGTCTGGAGGCCCACCATTATCCTAGGCAGGTTGTGTATTAATGGTCTCATAGCCAATGAATGAGTTTACCAAAGTGTATTTACGAGTTCGAACAAAAAAAAAAAAACAGTGGAATAAATATGTAGCGGTGGTAGCATGAATTATGTAACATTTCTGTATATACAAAGACAAAACTGTAAGCAGATGGCACTAACAAATAATAGTTGGTCATTTTGCCAAACTTTTCAACGGCCTCTCTCTCCAAGCACAAGGGGAGGCTCGGAACCCACAAATTATTTTTCATACACTTTGTAACATTTCTAATTGCGTATAAAAATTGAAAAACAATGATATTGTCAAGCTTGACCCCATTCATCATAAATTATACTTGCTTAGTTCTTAGTATTTTGTTTTATATATTTATAAATAAAGAAATTGCTGTGGGCCTTAGAGGCACCACCCTTGGTAGTACTAAGGGTCTATTCACCGCATACGCTAACTGTTATGTTCCAATGCTTTGGCTATTTATTTTATTTTGCTTTGAAACAATGTTGGTATTACAACATTTAAAAGCACTTTGAGCTATTATTCTGGTGCAGTGTTGCCAACTGTGCATTATAAAAATTTACAATATACGTATTTTCTGATTATTTTTCTGCACCAAAATATTTTATTTTCTATTAGTCAATTTCTTGGAACCTGCTAACACCTAATTATATCACTTTATATCAAAATCACACATACGCACACACACACACACACACACACACACACATATATATATATATATATATATATATATATATATATATATATATATATATATATATATATATATTTAAAGAAAGAAAGAGGAAGAATCAAGTTTGAATAGTGATTGGAAGTAGCTATGCTCCTGATGGTCATGCATCTCTGATGATATCAAGTATCTTTAATATAATATTCTACAAGCACAAAACTGCAACGCTAACTGAAGACGCATATATCATAGGAAATTGTAAGTTCGTTATTCTGTGAGTGGGAACCTACAACAGCATATGAACAACGGCAAATCGTGCTTTTCGCCAAAGTTCACGATTGTGAAAGAATTTAAAGATCTTTCAAATGAATCTGTAAGGTAGTGAGCTCGAATATAGCTAAGTGGAAATACCCCTCTCAGATTTTGATGCAAATGAAAGTATTTGAACATTTTACTTCATGATACAAAAAGGACAAACGGAAGCATTATTAGTTTCTTGCAATGAATCTCTTCTAATATTCATGATGTAGTAGTAATGTTAGTTTACAAACATGACAGACAAGTCGTAGCTTTCCTGCTTAGGGTTTACATGTCCATTTCATGGGTACAAAAGCCTGACATTATACTATTAGTAAAACTGTAACTTATGCTGTGTTGGCAACAGTGCTTCTCTAGTGGCATCTTCTATAGTGTACAATGAACGTCCCTCACACTCTCTATCGTTTCGCGGAAACAAAATTTGAAAGAATTTCACCATTCGAAGGATAACCGGGAATGAATTATAAAAGGTTAATCCTGAATTCATGGGGATACTGAAACATACCCAACTCTTCCCTATTCTACACCATTTTACTGCACCATAATTCTTTTAGAAGCCGCATTTGTACAAATACTACTGAGTTGCTATTCATAGGTTTTATAGGTTTTCTACACAAACAAATAAAATGAATAGGACATAGTTACTGACAAATAAAAATGGTAACTTAAACAATTCTACATATATAGTTGAAAACACTGTACTTAGAAACCTACTAATAATAGCAATAATGTATATAATGTATATGTATATCATATACAATCTAAAGTTAATTCTGAATTAGCAACAGTGAATTTAATTACGTTATCAATATAGTTATTAACTGCAAATTTTTGTTATTGTTTTTAAACGTATCTACATGTCTTTGAGTTGACATTTTCTTCTAATTATACTGATATTTCAAACAACTTCTGCTAACAATAACAGTAGGAAAATATAAATTGTTGCGGTTTTTATTGCAGTTGTATCATTTTTTGCCTTAGATTATGCCAAATGTTATATCATTTTCGACCACAGTTTAACTCCGCACGAGGCAGAGAAAAGATACAAGAAATAGATAATACAAATCGTTACTCATGTCAACTCAAAGATATGTCAGTGTTTACTTACATTTATTTCATCGTTATGTTAGATGTATCATTCAAATATGTAGCTCTAAAATATGAAAAAACATAGTCTCAAGCTTCGTAGGAACCACATTACGATTTCTGATATTTTCGTAGAGCATGTTGTTTTAATTGCATCAGATAGCATACCCTTCACCGTATTTTACTGTTGTTGAATAAACGAGGTATGTACGAGTCAAGTGAAGCTGAAATTCAAAAATGAAACGCCACACGTCATATCTATGTCAAGACAGAAAAAAACAATAGCACTTAAGAAAATGGTTCCTACGTAGTCATAACTTTGTTCCTTAGAGTGAAATTTCAATATATATATTTTTTAACTAGCGAAATTTGATACATGATATTTTGCGTCTTTAAATATTTCCTTATATAAATATTTTGTTATTTATTAACTTCCCTTCTATAAAATAATATTTTTGATTTAACTTTGTTCCGCTATTATTGAACAGTATTTTTGAGAATATATTTCTCACGTTTTTCCCCAAGTGAAGCAATCCATGGTATTTGATACAACCCATGTTGTTATTAGAGTTAGTTTGAAAACAGTACTAACATTCTTATATATATACGGCATTGTAAAGGCTCTATATTTGTATTTTACACTTAAAATTGCAACCAGGTGTTTCTGACTGCCGTATACGGTTGCCCGATTATCACCCTTGTTCTTCGCGCGCACAGTCATTCGAAGAACTGAAAACGTACTCTGTACACAAACAGGTTATGGTTGTGAACTCGGAAAGCCTGGTACTTCTGCTTGTCAAGGTCAAAAAGTGGGAGAAAAATGGATGTGTAGAATGTAACGAGGGTGCAGTAGTGATTGATACTTGTAAGAAACATATTCATTTGTAGTTCGTGCACATTCCGCCTGTAGCGCTACTGTGGCACAACGTATATTGTAACTGTATAACTCTTGTACACCGCTTGTAGGTCTATTGGCGTAAGTGACGACCGAAACTATGTTGTCAGCTCTGACTGCGATAAGGCACTGCTGTGCTGCTTTTCTTTTCTTTTTTGTCCTTTGTCATTTGTGAGACGCCAAACATGTTGCTTTTGCTTGTTGCACGCGCTGAACGGGTTCCTGCGGAGCGAAGTATTTAAGAAGTTAACTACATATTGTTGTTTACGATAGAAATATGATAAGTAATTTGAATTAGAATACGGTTTTAAATTGGTTAACTGTTGAAAAATACGAAAATAAAGCTGTACATGTAAATGTATATTAGTCGAGGACGTAGCTACTGACAGTGTTGCAGGCACGTAGCCAGAATTTCGTGAAGGGGGCGGTCCGTGACATGAAATACTGTGGTCATCACAAAAGACTCAAAGATTATGATGAAGTTCAAACACAGTAATCGTCCAAATTTTGTAAGAGACTCCCACTGCTAATCGAACGTGTGACTACGTGCAGGAAAGGCGCGCGTGCTATCTACTAGAACAACGGAAATGGCGTCACAAGGTGTGTGTACTTGCAATATAAGAAACAAATCTAAATTAAAATTATAAGAAAATCTTAACAAAATCTTTATAAACGTTTAAGAATATGTTGAAAAGGGCAGAAATCTCTTACTCTCTCTCCCTCCTATGTCGTGGTGCTATTTAAAAGTATAATTTAATAATAATAACAATAATAATAAACTCTACAGTCACACCTACAACTTTGGATGGCAAATAGTCTAGTTTTTCTTAATTCATAAGTTTACATTAATTAAATTCAAAAGTTGCATTCTAATTTTTTTTAAATTGTATGAAATGTACCAGTATTCGTCTTAGCACTAATGAGAACTATGGATTCGCCTTTAATATCCGTCATTTTCGATTAATTTTAAAATGTCACTCTTCCCGATTTTTCAGGGATGAACTTGAACGGCATGGAAACAGTCATTATCCATATCAGCGACTGACCCGAAAACTATGGATTCAACACGAATATCGATCATTACAATTATTTTTAAAATGTCAGCTCTCTCATCCCCACTCCTTGGGATACTAGGGGTTCCTTATCCTACCGAGTATTTCTTTCTAGATTGTAAGACATATATGTATCAAGTCTAGTTGGAATTAAACCAAGTGTTAGATAATTATGTAGGAAAAAATGTTTTAATATTAATGAAGGTGACTCTTGAACTGGAAGTGGCAGAAATCAACGACTTCCGATTTACGATTGATCACTGTAGATGAAAAGACGTTAGAAGCTGTTTCTGAAAATCGAACAAACGTCCTAGGAATGCATATTATCTCTGTTTTTAACCTACAACTAAAACAGGAAGTGGTAGCGATTAACTACTTCCTGTTTCTAACGTTGATTGCTATGGAAGAAAACCTATAATAGATAACAAAACGCTGTTTTCCATTATCGATTAACCGTCCGTTCCCATCTCCATCCTTAACCCTATACTAAAACCGGAAGTGGTAGACATCAACCCTTTTCCGTCTTAACGTTGATCACTGCAGAGCAGAAACAGTAACCCGGTTTTCTACAATCGACTAAGAATACACTTCATCTTCATTCTTCACCCTCTACTAAAACTGGAGCTGGTAGATATCGACTTCTATACGGAGGTAGATAGCAAGACGCTGTTTTCTTCAATGAATTAAGCATCGCAAGAATATAATTGTGTCACCAATCTAATCCCTCTATTAACACAGAAACTGGTATAAATCTATTATCACTTCCTATTTCATTGTTAATTGAGAAAATATTGTGTGAGCCTCCTTAGTGTCTTCATCAATTTATTCAATACAAGCCTTCGTTTCGCTGAAGGCTTTGCCCTCAGACCCGCAAATTTCTACGATCTAATGCTTTGCATCTCAAACCTGCAATCATCAGTGTTTCCTCGACTTACGGCCTCGCACCTCAAATACCTGCCAGTATACTGAATTTCAGTTGAAATACCTGGGGACTTTGCTCCCAGGCCACTGTGTTTGCTCGGTCTATGGCCTTGCACTTTATATATCTGGAAGCATACCAATTTCAGTTCAAATACCACGTTTCATGTCTTCAACTTTACGGGCTCTCGAGATATAAACATTTTAGTATAATAATAGTAGTAGAAAATGGATCGATCTGGGCCAACCTAGAACACATTACAACATACTTGCTCAACTCAGGAGCCCCTGAGAAATTGAGCACCTTACACAGTGAAGCTACGGTCTTTTAGACCTCCATTTTAAGGGTTAATTTATTCCCTTTTATGAGCACTTTTTAGGGGGTTTACTTGTTCCCTTTCGGGAGCACTTTTTAGGGGTGAACTCGTTCCCTTTTATGAGCATATTTTCCAACCCCTACAAACACATAGCAGAGGTAATACAAGAGTATGGCTTAATTTCCAACCCTTATTTGAACATAGCACAGCTAATAAAAGAATATGGGTTATTTTACGACCTTCAATTTAAGGGTGAATTTATTCCCTTTTATGAGCACTTTTTAGGGGGTGTACTCGTTCCCCTTTATGAGCATATTTTCCAACCCTTATTTTAACATAGCAGAACTAGTAAAAGAGCATGTCTTATTTTTCAACCCTTAATTGAACATAGTGCATCAGACAGAGATTAAAAGGGATGTATTCGTTTCCGCCCCTAATTTAGACTCGTTCCCTTTTTCAACCCTTATTTTAACATACCAGAAACAGCATAAGATTATGTAACATAATAGAGCTAATACATGAGTTTTTTCAACCTTTATTTTACCATAACAGAGACTATGAAAACATAACATAAAGCAAGGGTGAACTCGTTCCCTTTTATCAGCATATTTTTCAACCTCGACGAACACACAGCAGAGCGGATCATCCTTATTTTACCATAGCAGGGATGTATTCGTTCCCTTTTCCAACTCCCTATTTAAACATAGCAGAACGTAGTAAATTCGTTCCACCCCTATTTGAGCATAGTCCATTTTTAGGAGTGACCTCGTTCCTTTTTATGAGCATATTTTAAACATAGCACAGGGGTTGTACTCGTTCTAACCCTCTATAGCAAATATAGTCATTTTAGGAGTGAACTTGTTCTAACCCTTATTTGGACATAGCAGAGATTATTTTCGTTTACGGGGGGTAGCAGCCCCCATCCCTCCTCCTTTCTCATCCAGAGCTTGGGACCGGTAATGGGGGAGTTTAAAAAATAACATCATAACACTCTCATATGTGAATACAGCATATATCATTAGCATCAATAGTAGTGAGTGAGAATTTGTTCCTTTCCAGCCCGAATTTTTTTGTGTTTTGGAAAAACATATGTACACAGTATTTCCTATTGCAATGATGCCACATCATAGATCCTCGGTTTTGCTTCAACGCGAGTAAGTAGAGATACCAAAGTATGAGATTGACCCGAAAGAAAAGTGTTATGATTACATGGGGAAATTGCATGAATTTATATTAGATTTATGATTATAAAAATTTTGTGATTCCAAATGGCATCATTGGGCTGGAAAGGGTTAAGAAATCGTGCAGTGAATAACCAGATGTACGACATGCTAGATATAAAAAAACAGTAATGTCTACAAAATTGAGATAAATCACCTTGAATACGTCTATTGTTCCATGTATAATAGAGACAGTTTAGTTTTAAAAACCTTATATGATGTTGTATATAGGGAGGTATGCCATAGCTATCGAAATACTCTCCCACACACATATTAGATATATAAACAGCAACCCAATGTTCACCAGGCTTATCACTAGAATCAGTATTTATAATTATGGCGGCTGGAAATGTATGAATAAACAAAGGTAACTCATCTGCAGCATATACACCAATAAAATGATCTTTAGGTAAATTTTGTTGTAATGCTTCATAAAGTACAATTGTATTTAATATTTTTAATTAATATATGTTTTTCTCTGGAAATCAAGTTCTAATTCTGAAGAGAATTCACCATAAATAATTGCTGTTACAGGAGATGACAGTGCTTCTTTAAAATGAACCTCTAAACGTACATTTCCTTGCCGTTGTGGACTAGTATGAAATGCAGCACTTGCGCTTGAATTAGGAGTTAAATCAAACACCAGTAGAGTATAACCATTAGGAAATTCAGCAAGTGAAATATCATTACCTTGATTAGAATAATAAATACCTGAACTTGTAAATAACGTAGAATATGCTTGTATATATAGCTTATTATCAAAATCAGGTTGTAATGGTTTGGATGGGACAGGCGTTCCATCAACATACACTGTAAAAAACGACATACTAAAATGTTGAAAATTGAATGGATTTGTTTGATAAGTACCACTGAAAGCAGTATTAGTAACAAACCAAATAATAATACGTTTAGGGACTATGCCTGAAAACAGATCTTGAAGTGTTCTGTCCATAATTCCTTGTGGCAGAGTTTCTGTCTTCACCTGCACTTTTGTTATAGGATATTTTATTCTAAATTTAGGATTTTGTAATACTTTATTTTGCGTTATTTTAACTGCTGGTGATACATCAACCTTTTTCACAAGCAATGTTGCATCTGTAATTGCATCAGCATCTGCGTCACCCTTTAGACAAAATGTAGGTTTAGCTGGAATTAGTTTAATACGCAGTTTTACACCATTCAGCTAAAATTTCTCCTGATT
The DNA here is from genome assembly GCF_964235325.1 of Thermobia domestica. Lineage (NCBI taxonomy): Eukaryota > Metazoa > Arthropoda > Insecta > Zygentoma > Lepismatidae > Thermobia > Thermobia domestica. The sequence continues at coordinate 240,846,979 of NC_137456.1, read as the reverse complement.
GAAAATATCAGCATGAATCCAACCCAATAATTCAAATAACTGAGTTAAATTAGTGAAAGGAAAACGTTGTATAAATCCTACATTGCTATCGGCCACACTGTCCATATGCCCTGCAGTATCTATAAACCACATTGATGTTTGAAGATGCGTTGATTTAGCATCAGCATTATAATTTAGTAGTTTTTCAATATACGATCGATATGGATAGGTATGTGAAGAGTAGGAAATAATTTGATTATTCAAATATAATTGCACGTCAGTGAACATTGCATTGAGAAAATCATTTACAGGCCCAATTTTCTTATCGGCAGAACATAAATTAGAACCATCTGATTTAGTAATTTTACCTTCAATATATAACAGTGTGTGCGGTAAGTCTATATAGTCATCCCCATGACCGAAGACAACAAATTCTGTTGGTGCATTATCAGATGTCGAAGCCAAAGGCTTATATGGAACTATTTTATTACCTATAATACTGGTTTGAGTGGGTAAACAAGCAAATAAATCTAATTCTGATTTCATACACTCACACTTCATTTTTCTTACTATTAATATCCACACATGGTATAAGTTACAATACCGTATTACGTCTACAAAAATGTAATTTTACACATACACTGCCATATTGGAAAGGAAGTGAATTACCTGTACTATCTCTTAAATCAATAATAATTTGATCAAATTTTTTTACGTTGCACGGCCACATAATGAGGATTATCAAAAATATGTACATTATTAATACCATGATCTGTAATATTTGTATTTATAATACGTAACAATGGAGCTATGGTGTCACCTACAATTTGTGGTTCTACAATATCACTGTAAATATGCATAAGTGTAGGTAGCGCTTTTTTAAATCAGGTGGATAACGAGCATGATGAACAACTGCTATATCTTCCTGCTGTATATGATCAAACCCTAGTATTCTGGCTAGTTCAGGAGATAGGCGTACTCCTATATGCTTCTCTTGATCTTTTATTACTCTACTAACCTCAATCCGTTTTACAGATGCTTTGATTTTTAATTGTAAATTTAATATATCACTTTTATGATTAATTTTAGATAGAATATCATCATCATGATAATAGTGGCCTCGTAGGGTTTGAGTTATGTTCCAGTTTTTTGTATTCATGATACCATAATAAATATTATTTGTATATTTGGAAACATTATGAAATGAACTTGTATAATGTACTTCAACAACATCTGTTTCCCACACTCCCTTCTCCAGTACAATAGGATGATATAATTTAGTAGTATAACAAGCAAGAGTATTTTGAGGAAAATATTGCATAGAACTATTGCTAGGAATTGTGAGATAAAAACTTTGCTCCATAATCAATCAAAAATATCTTTGGATCTTTTTATTCGATTCACACCACAACCACTAAAATGAACTTTCTTTCTTTTTCTTCCGGATTCTACCAACACCTGATTTAATTTATTTTGAGCTTTGTTTTTAAATTTGTTTTAGCTTCTTGCCACCGATCTTGTAAAGACTCTTTAATAGGTCTATTATTATCTAGTACATCTGCTACATTAATTCCTGTACGTATCAATTCTTTACCAACAGTTTTTGCACCTTGTTTTAATAAAGGAAATACAGTACGGAATAAATCTCCTAGAAAACTACCAATGCCATAACCTTCTTGATATGCTCTACCTCTATACACGTTATAATCACCTCCAGCTTGATGTATGTAATAATTAAGGTAGGGCTCATTCATCTTTCCTTCTTTATATGTACTTAAAAATATCAATAGGTTACAATAGAATATTAGTATTATTGTTTATAAGTACACCATTTACGTTTACGGGGTGGAGGACCATCCTCTTCGTTCTCATCATCATCCTCTTCGTCCTCTGTTAGTTTTCTAATATAATCTATTCGTTGAGGATTACCAATGTACTCTAATTGTATATTGGCTTTTGCTAATAATGTAGCAAAAGGTTTCCAACCGACAACTCAAATATTTTTCTTACGACATCTAACAAAATCGGATATCAAATCCACTATATTTTCACCTGGAATTAATTTATTATTAATATTCACATTTCCATTATCGTCCCATTGAATATTTGCATTTTTTTTAATTTACGTAATAAAGGTCTTTCTTTACGCTTACAAATTTCAGGGAGAATAGATATTATTTCATCCTCCTCCTCCTCCTCTTCTTCTTCTTCATCCTACTCTTTATCAATAGTGGTAGTAGTATAAGTTGCTGTTGTAGCTGCTGCCGGTTTTTGAATCATATTTAAATATTTTTGTAAGACTTCTCTATATCCTATCCATTTTTCTTCTGCATTTAAACTTTTATTGTTTAAAATTTATTTCATTTCATCAACAAGATTAGATCGTTTGATAATGATGTAATTTTTCTGGTGAGATTAAAATAAGTTTCTGTGCGTTTTGCATAATTATTTAATTAAACTAGATAGTATACCTCCTAAAATACGTGCAAGCAATCCAGGAAGAAAACCACCTTTTTGTATAATTATTCGTTTTTTCTTTTGTTTTAATGATGGGCCTTTTTTCACCAAATATCTCAGTTTCTTTTTATATTTTTTAAATTTATTTATCTCTGTTTTATTTAATGGAACATTTCCCTGTAATATGTTATAGGAACATTCACAAATAGAGCGAATTAATTCAGGATCTGCATTTTGTAAAATTGCCTTATGTGCTTTCGGTTTTGACTTTGCTAAAAGTTTTGACAAATTTGCATTTTCCTTACTAATCATTTTTACGGCTATTAAAACACAAAGAGTTGTTAGAATATAAATCATATTGCAATTATTTTTTACAGGCACATAAATATAATTAAAAGAATCTGTTGGAAAGATATTTGTTCGAACTCGTTGCTCATCAGGAGTATTTTGTTTTAAATCAAAAAGTAAACAATCATGTGCAATTCGAGTTGCAACTTGATATGCTTCTTGAATAAATTTTGTATTGCCTGGATACAATTGTCGTGCGAGATAATTAATTTCAGCTTGGTCTCTAGGATTTTTAAAACAAACAATATAATTATAATTTAACGAAATATCCCGCATTCCTTTTTGTTGATGAAAAATATTCTAAGTTATAAATATTAGATTTATATTTCGATGATGATTACCCTTAGTAAAAATATCTACAATCCGATGGTCACACTCACGCATTAAATCATCAATAATGACAAGATGTGGACCTTCGTGTGCTTGAAATTCATTATTTTGAGGTAAACCTTCTTCAAACGTGCAGCCTGAAACAGTATCATACAACGGGTGGCGTTCACCATAACACCATACAATAATTTTAAATAACTTACTATAATGGTCAAGAAATGTTTTAACAAAATATGATTTTCCACAGCCTGTAGGACCTGCTACCATACATGTAAAAGGATTTTCCTGTTCCATATTTTTTTTCTCTCTCTCTCTATTACAAATATATTACATTTATTTTAAATAACGTTTTTAAATATGTTGCTTTCTTTTCCCCTTACATAAAAAAGAGCGTCTCGTGATGATGATGATGATGACAATTTAACTAAGCAACGAAAATTTACGGTGTTGCTAGAATGTAAAATATAAAATTCATCTTTTGAAATTATAAAATCTACAAGAAATACTTGTGACGACATGCTTCACCTATAAATTCTTGAGTTTTCTTTTTTTACAATGTAGTATTATTTAAATCAATCCAAGAATTTTCACTTTTTAGAAGACCTAACCATTTCACATAGGCTTTATTATTTTTCTTTCGCAAAACTTTTTCAATTAAATATGTTTTTTAAATTTCGTTAATTGTAATTCGTGTCCGTAAGATCTTCCTTCAATAGGTTTACTATTTGAGTATACTAAGTGATATGTTGGAGGAATAGTGAAGAAAACTTTAGCAATTCGAAACATTTATGTACTCCAATCGCGTGTAAAACCTCTATCAAAACCAGGAGGCTTAAGTTTACTAATTCTTACATATTCACCTATCTTAAATTTACTTTTTCTTTTTACCACAGAAAACTTTTTGCAATAGATGTTTGTCAATAGATGTTATTCATTTTCTTTTTAATAGCGTCGATAGGTTTCATTTTAATAGTGGAATGAATAGTATTATTATCTTTATGTAGTAATTCCGGCAGAATGTCAATCCATTTATAATTTCCTTGCAATGTAAATTGTCTCCACATTAAATTACGTAATGTTCTATTAAATCTTTCAATAATACTTGCTTTCACATCACTGTACGTGGAATAATGTTTAATGTTATTTTGGTTCATCACCTTCTGAAACTCTGAAATATAAAATTCTCGACCCCTGTCAGTTTGTAAAAATTTGGGGCTCATGTTTGCTTTTCTTAGTACTGTTATAAATGCTTGCGTAATTTCTTTCCAGTTTTATTTTTCACAGGAATAGCCCAAGCATATTTAGAGAATGTATCTATCACAGTTAATAAATATTTGAAATTTCGATTAATTTTTGCTAGACCTTTCAATTTTCCACTATTCATTTCACCTAAATCAGCTTGCCATAAATCATGAATCGCTTTCGTTATAACGTGTATTCGAGGATAGTTTCGTCTTGCACCTTTATGTAATACTGCAACTATTTCTTCTCGAACTGATTGTGACATATTTTTTGTTTATCAATACTATATATACGAAAACTAAAATATCATATTTACAATATACAAATCTCACATGTTAAATCTTTATTATGATACCTCCAAGGAACAGTATGTATATTACAATTTAAAATTTTTCTTCTGTCATCATACGGATCTGTCATCATATTTAGAGAATGTATCTATCACAGTTAATAAATATTTGAAATTTCGATTAATTTTTGCTAGACCTTTCAATTTTCCACTATTCATTTCACCTAAATCAGCTTGCCATAAATCATGAATCGCTTTCGTTATAACGGGTATTCGAGGATAGTTTCGTCTTGCACCTTTATGTAATACTGCAACTATTTCTTCTCGAACTGATTGTGACATATTTTTTGTTTATCAATACTATATATACGAAAACTAAAATATCATATTTATAATATACAAATCTCACATGTTAAATCTTTATTATGATACCCCCAAGGAACAGTATGTATATTACAATTTAAAATTTTTCTTCTGTCATCATACGGATCTAGCGCTAATTTTGTTACCTGATTTGTTGTTAAATTGTAACATTTGCTTTTAATTTCGAATTGTGTTTTATGAATCGTTTCGTTTTGAAATATACATGATTTATAATCGTCAAACGAAATTTGTTGATCCCTTTACATTTTTCTTGATTCCTTTACATTTTTCAATTCTTTATTTTCATCAGTTTTTATTGCATAATTTTTTGCTCGTAAACCAACATATTCAATGATAGGAACTCCACTTAATTCCTCTTTCATTTTACCCAAACGTGTTTATTTTTTGTGTTATATAAAGCATGATTTTCCACATAATTAGAAGTATCAAAATACTCCTTCATGTCTTTTATATCTTTATAAATATCGTCGGTTTTAATGTAGTAAATGAAAGAGTCAGTATCCATGTAAGTAATGCTAATATTATTTCCATATCGAGGTTTCATTATATTGTAATGGAATTCATACATTGCTAATTTTGATAATTCTAAAACTGTAGCTCCTACATAGATCGGTTTATTTAGAGTTACAGCTTTTTTTAACATATGGAATAATGCAAGGTTATCTCCTAATTTTACCCAATTTTGAAACTGATCTTGCGCTACTAATTTTTTACACTTTTTTCATTATTAATTAATTTTATATCAATTCGTTTTCGTACATTCTCCATTGTCTTTCCGTATATAGAATTATTTAATAACTTATAGAAATCTTTTTCGAATTCAATTATAGCATTTGCACGATGCTGAGTATTTTCTTGTATATAAGATGCAAGCCATTTAGATTGACGACACCATAATATTTTATGTACTTTTACCAATATTAATCCTTGTTTTAGATAAAATTGTAATACTCTATAATGGAAGATATAATTCGATTTCGATTTAAGTGTTAATAGTAATTTTGAGTATTTACCATTCGGTGGAACTTCATTAGTGGGAGCACATGGAAAATCAGAATGGTATTCATGTAAATAATTTGGATACTCTAAGTCCACTTCTAGAAAAAAACATTCACTATCAGGGGGCCAATTGATAATTTTATTATTGTCTTGCCAATTGTCAATTTTGTCCTCCCACCGAAAACCACCATATGGTAAATAATCAATCATTGATATCCCATACAAATTGTTCATGTCAATATACAGTAAATAAGATTTTTCTTTTTCCGCATCAAAATCATGTACGTAACGATTATTAGCTTTGGCATACCTTAATACAGCTTGTGTGATGCCTCCGCGAATCAATTTTTCTACAAACATATGCATATTGGTATCTGATAAAAGTTCAAGTTAAATTTTTGTTTTATATAACATGGCTTGCCATGCCAAACCAGGTGCAGTAAAACAATTAATTGGATCAATACTAAAAGCATTTAAACACGTCTTTCGAAAATTTTTCAATAAATCTGCTGTGAGAAGTACATCACATATTAAATATAGATCATGGTAGTCCCCTAAATTTTGACACTTAAACACACGCAAAGTCAGTTTTGCATATTGATAGTCGGTCTCGAAAATTTGTGTTCCATTCAATTTACTATTAAATGCCTCTCTTTCAGGAAATTCAGTTTCTTTAAATATATCTAAATTTGTTATGTATGCATAAAAACAAATTCCGTTACGGAGAATTAAAGGAAACTTATCATCGGAAAAATATTGCTTTGTATATACGAATGGCTCAGGTTTTAATTTTGACACGAAATTTTCGAGACTGTACGGAAGAAATTTATAAAAGTCTACAAAACGTAACTCGATAGGTCTACCATTGAAATTAAAATGTTTAAAGAATGTGATGTATTTCTCAGTGCTTTCAGCAATTACAGATACATTGCCATGTGTGCAACCTAGTTCTTTCTCAAATAAATGTGCATCGTAGGCAGATAAATTATGGAAGAATACAGGGATAAAATTACTCTGACGTTTAATTTGCAAATTGCAATTATTGCACACCGTGGCAATATATGTTCCAGTTAAATGGTTATGATGTTTAACTTTTCTGTTGTTACTCATATATTTACTATCGCAAACAGAGCATTCAGTGGATAGATTATACTCCTGTAACTGAGAACTATTTAATGGTATTATTGTTTTTTGTTGATGTAATATCTTTATTATTTTTCTTAATTCTTTTTCCATAACAGACATAAACTTAATAGATACATTTTCTCCCCGATAAATAACTAGATCTGATTTTATATGTTTGTTACTCCAACACACAATATAACCAAAACTGCATGGTATATGTTCATGAACTTGTTTTGTATGAGATACACTTTGTTTATTTACAGGTTATAAACTTTCGAAATCTGCAACCATTAGGACATCATTCTGTAATAACAATTTCAGATTTCGAAATTTTAAAACATCTCCTCGTTTCGGCATGTTAATTTTGGTTGGAGTGTGTTCTTTACATAATTTCTCATGTTCATCTAATTTTGATTTGTTATAAAAAGATACTAAACATCTTCTACAAATAAATGTTTGATGAGTACCTAAGGGATGTCTAACTAAACCATTTAAATTTGTAATTAAACTATAATGAGAGTTTAAATATAATAAATTTATTTTCAATATTTAAAACACTTTTTTAGATAAAATCCATTGAGGCAGTTTTATAAAAATGATGCGGTCAGGAGATCAAACTTACTGATTTGAATTTCTAAGAGATGGTTAGGTTGAGAGCATGGAGACCACTCTGATTTCTTAATTGCTCTGTTTTCTTGTTCAACTAAAACTTTATTATATGTTTTTTCAAATATAACATTAACATCTGTACTCGGTAAAATAATTTCGTTACCACTCTTTACAAAGAATCTACATGTTTCTAAATCTATTGGTTTTACAAAACTTGTAGCCAAAGAAAAAAATACTTTAAAAGATGTATTAGTTTGTTCCTGTTTTAATATATCTAAACAGTCTTTTCTTTTATTATTTAAAAAGCATCCACTATCCTCATTTAAAACATTATCACATTTTAAAATGATTTTTTTAAAAATTATTATTAAATATAGTATCAGTTGATAGTATTTGGTTTAACCTTATTCGTTGCCATTTTTTAAATAACACAATGTTACTATAATAATTCAGAAGTGAGTTTTTAGAATATGATATTATTGTTATAAGATGTCTTACCTATAAACAACTAAAAAACAAAACCACACTAATATAAACACACACAAAATAATCAGAGCTTTACACCTGAACTACCAACAAGGAACTGATTAAAAAGAACTTCTCGATCTGTCTTTTATACATTTGTAATTTGCATTACGCAATATTGCGCAATAGGCATGATGTCACCGAGTTTTAAATGACAAGGCAGATAGCGAGCGATCAACATATACCTGTGTAATTGCATTGCGTAATATTGCGGAATAGAGCTGATATCATCAAGTCACGGTCGGGGTTCCCCCTTTTTTATAATCCTATCGTTGAATGACAAGTTATACTATTAAATCAGTATTGTCTGATAAAGAGAAAACTAGCTCAATGTTTTTAAAATCCGGATGAATTACGTAATGAGAATTATCCACATATGGCGGAAGTTATTATGTAACTGATAACAAAACACGGAAGTTTACATTCCTTTGCAATCTTTACATAAAATCTGCTATGTTCAAATAGAGGTTAGAACAAGTTCACTCCTAAAATGACTATGTTTGCTATAGAGGGTTAGAACGAGTACACCCCCTGTGCTATGTTTAAAATATGCTCATAAAAGGGAACGAGTTCACCCCTAAAAATGGACTACGCTCAAATAGGGGTGGAACGAATTTGCTATGTTCTGCCATCTTCAAATGGAGAGTTGGAAAAGGGAGCGAATACATCCCTGCTATGGTAAAATAAGGATGATCCGCTCTGCTGTGTGTTCGTTGAGGTTGAAAAATATGCTCATAAAAGGGATCGAGTTCACCCTTGCATTATGCTATGTGTTCATAGTCTCTGTTATGGTAAAATAAAGGTTGAAAAAACTCATGTATTAGCTCTATAATGTTACATAGTCTTATGCTATTTCTGCTATGTTAAAATAAGAGTTGAAAAAGGGAACGAGACTAAATTAGGGGTGGAGACGAATACATCCCCTTTAATCTCGGACTGGAGCGCTATGTTCAATTAAGGGTTGAAAAATAAGTCATACTCTTTTACTAGTTCTGTTATGTTAAAATAAGGGTTGGAAAATTTGCTCATAAAGGGGAACGAGTGAACCCCCTAAAAGTGCTCATAAAAGGGAATATATTCACCCTTAAAATGGAGCTCGTAAAATAACCCATACTCTTTTATTAGCTGTGCTATGTTCAAATGAGGGTTTGAAAATAAGCCATACTCTTGTATTACCTCTGCTATGTGTTCGTAGGAGTTGGAAAATATGCTCATAAAAGAGAACGAGTTCACCCCTAAAAAGTGCTCATAAAAGGGAACGAGTACACATCCTAAAAAGTGCTCATAAAAAGGAATAAATTCACCCCTAAAATGGAGGTCGTAAAAGACCGTGAGTCGACGGTGTAAGGTGCTCAATTTCCCAGGGGCTCCTGAGTTGAGCAAGTATGTTGTAATATGTTCCAGGTTGGCCCAGATCGATCCATTGTCTGCTACTAATAATAATTGTAATATCCACATCTATTCTCTTCCAAACCCTTTTCTTCCCTTCTAGATCACAATGAAAAACGCTGAAATATGTATCTAATTATTGGGATTACAGAGTAAGATTTATAATAATATTGTACAGTTAGTACTTTGGTCCATTCCGTCCGTTATTCCGCACAAAACTCTTGAACGAAACTGAATTTTACTTTTTTTTGTAATTGATAGCTAGAGTAATTATCTCGAAAGAGTTCGTTAGTAGAGAATCATAAACCAGGAGGTTGTGGATCAGAAACCAGAAGTGGTAGAAATCAACCATTTTTGCTTTTAACGTTGATCCTGTAAACCAAAAAGGGTAATAGATAGCAAGAAACGGTTTCCGGCAGTCAATTTAGCAACCCAAGAATACCTTTGAACTCCATCCTTAATACTGTATTGAAATAGAAATTGGCAGAAATAAACTAGTTCCCGCTTTAATATTGAACGGGGAAAACTGTAATATATAGCGAGAAGCAGTTTTGGGAAATCTACAAAAAGACTCCAAGAAAACCTTTCATTTCTATCCTTAACATTTGATAAAACTAGAAGCGGTAGAAATCAACAATTTTCGGTTTACTTTCCCTTACTGTGGAGCAAAACCTGTAATAGATAGCGAGAAGCTGTTTAGACAATCGACTGAGCATCTCAGGAATACATTTTGTCTATCCATAGTACTCTGATAATATCAGATATGACAGGGTATCTACTAAAATTCCAAAATGAAATTTATGACTTTTTCTTTAACAAACCAATAAATTTAGTAAGATTCTCAAAAGAGAATTTGAGTGTGACTTGGGCCAATTTTCATGCAAGAGATAAAGCGTGCTTTACTTGTGATTTGGTAGCATCTAAAACCATAGACGTTTTTAGTGGTGAATTTTGACGTTTTATAGAACAACAGTTTCCAGTATGTACTTATATTTGTACAGATAAAATGAATCGTGATACAAAAGCTAAATTTCGTGACTTTTTCTTGACTTTCATGACCGTTTTCTGATTTCGTGACTTTTTAAAATTCTTTTCGTGACCGATAGACACCCTGGTAATCCAGTATGACTTCCAGTTTAAATGTAATATACATACAACATGATCTATAAGAGACAGCGAGAAGTTTTTTTTTTTTTTTAAAAAAAAGGAGTTAGCATTCTTAAAATAGGTTCCATCTCCTCTTTTACCCTGTAATCAAACGTAATTATTAGAAATCAACCACTTTCGGTTTTAACGTTCATCGTTGTACAGTCTTGTTCGAGAAATATTGACCTTCACCCTGCTATGAAAGATGATATTCTTGGAACCGCAAAAGGAAATTATAACGCTGTGGCTTTAAATAAACTTCTTAATCGACCTAACAAAATTCACATTTATTTGATGTAATTTTAACTGTAGGTAAGACTACAGGCCTTTTCAAAGAGAGGTGCGTGGCAAATTTTTCTTGAGCAAGACTGTATATGACAAACGGCAATAAATAGGCACGGTTTTTGTATTCGATTAAGCGTCCTAGAATATATTCCATCTCCACGCTAATCACTAGTCTATAAATCTAAATGGTAGATATCTACTACAACTTCTGGTTTCAATTTTGATTGAAAAGTATTGGGTGGTCCTGTTTACTGTATTTAAGAAATTTTGTTTTAAATAAGAAGTCCTAAACCCAAATTTCATGTTTGTAACTTTCAGAGATTCTGAGATACCGATATGCTATTATATGAGTAATAATTCCTATTCTCATCTTTTCCTTCCCCTTTATTACTAAGAGATAAAAGAAATGCTGAAACACGTGTTAAATTATTTTTAATTGGAAATCCAAATACCAAATTTTAGGTTCCTAGTCCTATACGTTTCGGAGATAAGGGTATCATATTAAAATAACTCCCACCCCAATTCCTCCTATTTTCGTGAATTTTCAAAAATTTTTTCTTAGTTATACACCACGTCACAAATCCTATGCAGGTGTAAATTCAAAGTTTCTGGATAGTCCCTAGAGCAGTGGCTCCTAATCTAGGGGTGCGAGTCGCTGACAGAACTAAATTTAAAATTACAAATATTACGAATGTTGTAACAAATATTAAATTAAATATCATTTAAACACGAAATAACTATTGTGTAAGAACTGTGGTTTCATTAATTACAAAACTGGTAAAATATAATATTCCACTGCATTACAATTCTATGCAGGAGTCTTGCTGGAAATAAATATAAATTTGTGAGAATATGGCTATTATTATTTACTATTATTATATGCAAGCCCATTCTTCGTACGAGTAAAATAGGTTTATGGGAAATATTTGAAAGTTATATTTGATCGCCCTTTCCCCGATACGTAACTTATTTGAACAAAGTGAAATAAAACCCCTAGCTCGACTATGCTCAAAAATGTGTTTCATATGATGCAGTATTTATTCTTTGGAAGAAATCAAAATTCTCTTCTGCTTTTACGATTCTTTTTTCAAAGTGAATTGATAAAATAGAAACGTCCCACGTGCTAAATAAGTTTAAAAATTTAATTCTGGCGTTTCAAACACTTTTCCACCCTGTAACCTCTTTTGGAAGCAGAATTTTCGAAAACGCTGGGCCATTTCCACATGGTGACTTCGTTAAGTAAAAAATTTATATACCTTGTTTCAACTCCTAGACTTGGAACGTATTTAATTTTTGTTAATTTTTGCCGTATATATTAACTCCTCCACCCTCTTAGGATACGAATTTTAATGAAACTGACATGGTTAAAAAATGGCTTCAGCCAAGTGCTAACTATGTTCTAAAATTCTCAATCATTTTTCATGAGATGAGACGGAAGTGGAATTTCCTAGAACGCTGGGTTGCGTGTCTATTTGGTTTTTATATTAAATTTCATGTTCATATATGAGAGATTTGTAAGATTCTGTACTTTTAGCAAATATTTTAGAAGTTGACCCCTCCCCTTAGGATACGCATTTGAGTGAAAGTGATATGATGATACTATGCTCTAGAATAGATCTAAATATGTTCAGTAATTCTCCCCGAACATTCTATGATGATGAGACAGCGAACGCTGATCTAAATGTTGAGAAATAATTAAATTAATTTCTCCTTCCTTCTTCTTAAAAGGAGAATTTCGAAAGCTCTAAAACACGTATTCCACTCTTTTTAGTTCAAAGTTTATATACCAAGTTTCACATTTCGAATTTAAGCTAATTTCACATTTCATAACTTTTTCTGAATAAATAGAGATACATTTTAATATTATAGAAATCCTGTCTCTTCTCCATCTTTAAAAGTGTGGAATTTCCGGAAACATACGTTCAATTATTTTTAGTTAAGAAGTCAAAGCCAAATCTCCCATCTCAAACGTAAGCAAATGCAGAAATTTTAATAGGTAGACACTATTCTCCATCCTTCTCTTAGGACAGAATTTTCGGAAAAGCTGTACACGTAATGGTTTGTTTTTAATTGAGTTTAATTTTGAAATTGTACGTGTCCAATATAAAGAAGTCTTACATTTATCATTTTCTAAAAATAAATTAAATAAATCCACTTGAAAAATTATTGTTATACCAATTACTCCTTCCTTGTTTAGGTGCGGAATTTTCAGAAACTGTGAGAAACATGTTCAGTTATTTTGGATGCTTAGTTTATATTCTTAGTTTCATCTTCCCTACTTCAGGAATTAGCAAGATAAACTATCCTTTAAAATAGCTATTTACGTCCCTAAAGATACATATATCCAAAAATCCTTCCTTATCCGTTGCTTTCGTCAGAAAGAGTATTCTTGCTAATTATAGTATTATGGCTTGGTCGATAATGAGTAACCAACTTATACTGTCTTATATACTGTATATATTATTAATATTATTGGTATTATTTCACTGCTCTGCATGCATTCTGATGTTTTCAAACGACATTTTCTGAAATGGACTTTTACACTGATTTCAAATATGTAATCACTTTGGGCGGTATTCAGGGAGAATTCATTAATCGATGTTTAGTCATAGTTTAGTTAGTAAGAATACTAACACTTTACTAAGGAAGGTGCAGTTTTTGGCATTCAGAGTCTACTTTGAGTAAACTAAAATGATGATTTGGGTATGATTAACTTATATAACCCCAATGCATTGGGTGAGAAAAGTAAATGTGGCAACTACGGAAAAGTAGATCAGAGCATGTGTAGTCTGTAAAAATTAAAATACATGAAATACGAATTGCGAAATGTTGTGTTGCACACTAAAGCGTGGGTAAAAGATTAGCCTCTGCTCTAGATTAATTAGTCACATGTCATTAACTTCGTCAAATTCTACATCCTAATCAGAGACTCTGAATACAATTTTGATAACCATTCGTTAGTCAAAACCGTAATATGGCGTTAATCAGATGTTAAAATGACTCTGCATAAGGCCCTTTATTTCTATCACGTCAGTTTTTTGAGAATTCAACATACTCAGAAATCTAGGTTTAGTGGGAAAACTACTTATGTCCATGGAAAAAACTAGTAGAAAACATGAATATACTCTAGTAATTGCTAGAAGATTGACATTAATTTTGCTATTTGTAAGTCCTACAATGTCTTGACTTTCATCCCGGATAATTTTCTCTTCGTATAGGCAAAGAAAACATAAGACTATTTCTGTTTTGTTGAACATGGATCAATAGTTTACTGCTGTGACATACCAGGATTTATAAAATGGGTTGGTGTGACTTGCAATGCTTCTGATCGGAGACATGTTATCGATTCATCGAAATCAAGTTGAAAGTTTTTCTATTTAATAACGGAAACATCGTTGGGTCTATTTCTGTTGCATATTCTACTCATATGAAAGAGACATATGAAAATGTTACGTGTTTGCTAATTTAAGTGAATTACAAACAACACCAAAGGCTTTCGTGCGGCAATTTTAAAGTTATAGGCCTCCTGCTGGGACGTCAATGAGGATATACTAAACATCATTGTTATCTCTGCGAAAGCGACAGTCGTGCAAAGGGTGAATATTAGGTTAGGAAAGAATGGTCATCCCGAAATGCTCTGTTACCTGGAGTAAAGAATTGAACGTTCAAAAATTTACTCCCTCCCCTACATATAAAGTTAGGCATCATCACACAGTTCGTGCTCTAAATAATGTCTTAAGTGTTCGCAGTACATATGCAAGGCATTTAGTACTATGAGCATCGAAAAACTCACAGCTGTATATTTATTGGTCCACAGAGAAGAAAACTTATCAAAGATCCACGTTTTCAGAATCCCATGACCCAAATGGGGAATAAAACATGACAAAGCTTTAGCAATTGTGAAGAACTTCGTGGGTAATACAAGACTCTGTGATTACGAACTTATTGTAAAAAAGTTGCTGCAAGATCTTAGAAATCTTAGGTGTAATATGAGTGTCTAACTACAATTTTATATGAATATTTCGAAAATTTCCCACACAAATGTTTATAGTGAAGAACACAGAGAACGCCTTTACCAGGACTTACAGGATATTGAAAAATATATGAAGGTGGTTGGACCATTAACATGATGGTCAACTATCGTTTGCTGGTGAAAAGGGAGAACACAGGCGTTGCAACTCCTCGAAAATTGACCAAACAAAGGAAATTGTTTCGAAGTAGTAGGCTTTTGTATGATTAAGTGTACATTTTTGAGTAAATTTTGGAATGTTTGGATCTGTGTGTGTTTAGTTACTCTTGTCATTCTGAAACCACTGTATGTACATGAAAAATATATATTATGTATTTTGTATTATAATGTATTTTGTACGTGTTGATATAAACATACCTCCCCATTTCCAGGGAAACGTGACGTGATGGTGGGAAATTTATGTTATATTCGTAATCAGCGGCCTAAAATTATAAGAAAACGCCACTCAAACCAAAATCATCGGAACATTTTTTTTCATATTGCAGAGCGATATTTCAATTTTTGTTGCTATTACTGACGATTTGAGAATACAATGCTGCAACTAAAATTTCAAAACGGTCAAAGACATGCGCGAATGATGTGGACGTGAAGTATGTAGGGTTAAAAAATATGGGCGCTTGTTAAAAAGGTTGAAACCATTGCCCTGGAGGATCCCAAAACTTTAATTTAGAAAATACAGCGTCTTATATCATTTCCTACTTTATCACAATACAACGAATAATCTATAAGAACATTGTACTTCTGCTGAACAGTACTAAATGGTCATCGAAGGCTAACATGAAATGGCGCCTCCACACAACTAGATTCGCTTCTTCTTTAGTTAACTAAACATTAAGCAGAATACCGAAGTACCATTACGGAAAAATGGGACTGTAGAAAAATTGAACCTTTCCTCTAACAGTTAAAAGAATAAATGTAGCTATCTTAATTAGGTTGAGGGCTGACAAATCACCGAATTTTGTTCCGATTCGGCCAATAGTTATAAAGAAAATGCTTCTAGCTAATTAAGTAGTTACCGAGAAATAAGGTATGAAACGCAACCGGTACACACCCTGTTTCTGGCCGAGTTTGACCACAGAATATACCTGTACTTATTCCCTAGGAAATGAATTTAATTTAAAAATAAACAGTACAGTACAGTACAGTATTTAATTTAAAAATAAACTAATATAAGTAAAACGGTAAAACGGTAAAAATAAACTAATATAAGTAAAAATAAATATAAGTAAAACGGTAAAGAGGATGACGTAATATTTTCTGAATTATAACGGATACCGGAATTTGTATCATATTTCTTTCACTTCTGGTATTAATAGTGAGATTACTGTCGAGATGGAATATACTCTTCGGGTGCTTAATGAATTACATAAAATCCGTTCTAGCTCTCCAATCTATAACACTCAATTTATAACCGGAAGTGATTGATATATGCCACTTCTGCTTTTAATATAAAGGTTACAGTTGAGGTAGAAGATATTATTGGGACACTAAATGATTATAGCAAACCGCTTCTCCTTATCTATTATCTTTTCTAATCTATTGCGATTAACACTAAAACCGGAAGTAGTTGGGTTTTGCTACCTCCGGTTTGGTGTTTAAGAGAGATAATAACTTACCTGTTCCCACAACGTTAAATTGATTCCATAAAACTGCTTCTCCCTATGTCTTATAGTTTATGTAAATTAAATTGAAACCGGAACTTATAGGTGATTTCTACACTTCCTTTTCACTGGGGTGTTAAGCACGAAGATGAAAATTACTCCTGGAACGCTTTATCGATTACCGAAAAACTGATTCTTACTATCTATTTTCGTTTTCGCTCTATTATGATCAACGTTAAAACCGGAAGTGGTTCATTTCTTACCATTTCCGGTTTTACTAGAGTGTTAGGGTGAAGATGAAGGTTGTCCTTGAAACGCTATATAGATACATGGAAACTGCTTCTTACTATCTATTACAGTTTTCTCTGTATAGTGATCAACGTTGAAAACGGAAATGGCTCAAATCTATTACTTTCAGTTTTACTAGCTTGTTAAAAGTGAAGATGAAAGTTGTTCTTGAAAAGTTTAATTGATTGCCGAAAACATCTCGTTATCTATTATCGTTTTTGCTCTATAGTCATGAATGCTAAAACCGGAAATGGCTCATATCTACGATTTTCAGTTGTACTAGAATGTTAAGAATAAGATGAGAGATTTCCTTGAAACGTATAATCATTTGCCGAAAACAGAATTTTGCTATCCATTACCGTTTCTGTTTTATATTGATCAACGTTAAAACCTGAAATTACTCATTTCTACCATTTTGTTTGTCGAATCACCTCTATTAATGAACTCTCTCGAGAAAATCACACTATCTACATATTGCAAAAAACAACTAGAAAATTCGAATCCTTTCAAATGTTATCGATCGAAGTGACGGACGTATATATGTACACTCATGTCCAAAATGATTGTCGCATATGTATAACTGTCCTCTTGTAAGAATATAATTTGATAATTATGCAGGGTACTTTTAATACTGATACTATGTGTATAATCGGAAAATACATATTTGTGGTAAATTTCAAGGGAAAATAATTACAAATACGAAAATTAGAATGAGTAAAACAAAATGTTGCTAAATGAACAAGAAAGTTTAATTTCCTTTTTAATTTTCTTATTTACTGCTCTATTGACATGAAATTTGCCACATATATGTCTTTGCCAATTATACACATACTAACATTTTTAGAAATACCGGGCAAATTCATTATGAAATTATATTCTTACAACATACTTATAGACATGTGGCAATAATTTTTGACATGAGTGTACGTACCTACAACATTACAATATTACAAGTTCCACTACGTGATCCTAATAATAAAAAAATCACAAAGAGGATCGTTATATTTTCTGAAGTGGTTTGTTAACCAACAGTTCTAGTATATTTATTTGACTTCCGATTTGAGTAGACGGATTACTGCCGAGATGGAATATACTCTTGCAGCACTTAATGAATTACCTAAAAAGCCTTCTCGCTATCCATTCTATAACGCTTAATGTTATAACCGGAAGCGATTGATTTCTGCCACTTCAAGTTTTAGTAGAAAGATTATAGTGGAGATAGAACATATTGTTGGGAAACTTAATTGATTTCAGAAAACTTCTTTTCGCTATTTAGTATCTGTAAAATCTGTTGTGATCAACACTAAAATGGGAAGGAGTTAAATTTTGCTACTTCGGATTTGATTAGAAGTTTAAAAGAAAATACGATATTTATTCCCGCAATGCTAAATTCATTCTTAAAACCCGGTTTTACCAGAATGTTAAGGATGAAGCTGAAAGTTATCCTTGATACCCTTTATCGAATGCCAGAAACTGCTTCTTAATATTTATTACAATTTCCGCTCTATAGTGGTCAACGTTAAAATCGGAAATGATTCATTTCTACCACTTCCAGTTGGCGAATCACCACTAGTAACAAACTCCCTCGAGAGGAATCACTCTACTTATATATTGCAAAAAGCAGAATTAAAAAATTAGCATTCTTCCAAAGTTATCGTGTGAAGTAACGGCCGCATGTATATACGTACTAATATTGATAAGTTTCACTACGTGATCCCAATTAATACTTCATATATCCACGCCATACACACACACTAGCATATGTACACACAGAAGTATTCCTGGTAGAATCCACACGTTTACGCCGGAAACAAGAAACACAAACACACACACACACACACACACACAGACAGACAGAGAGAGAGAGAGAGAGAGAGAGAAATCTTATTGTACCTTTATACTGAATGCATCATTACTCACAAAATCAATTAAAAAAGAAAAAAGAAAAATGTTGTAAATGAAACTTTCATAGATTGGTACCACTGCTGCGTGTAACACATGAAATTGTTCCATAATGATTGCTTCGTAATATGATGTGTATGGGTTTCTTAATGGTAGTATAACAAAATGCCTTCAAATTGACCACGAAATAAAAAGTGAAATTTATTTCTCAAATTTTGTAAAATCGAAGTCGGTGGGCATTATGGGAACAGTCTACAATAACAATATATGCAAATAAATATTAATATACTTCACGTTTTCCAGTGGGTGCAAGAAAGCTTCGAATTGTTTGGTGTCACAATAATTAACTGATGTATATATATATATATATATATATATATATATATATATATATATATATATATATATATATATATATATATATATATATATATATTAATAATGTCACATTTTTAAATTTTCGTCAGATTTGTTTCTCGGACGTCTAACGAAATATTACCATATTCCTGCTAAATGATATACATATTCTCTAAGTCCACAATCTGTAGTTATATTTTTGATAACTGTCTATACTAGTTAATACTCAAGATATAAATCCACTACTCACACGTGCGTGTGGATAGGGGACACGCTTGGTGTTATACAGTCTCTCATACAGTTACATTCCCTTCGGTGTTCTGTTTGTTCTTGAAATAAAGGAAAAGAAAATAATTACAATATATATGAAATACATACAATGAAAAAATAAAATTAACTAATGATTACAATAAAAAATCAGATTTTCTAATTCCGTTTCCACTATGTTTGCAATTTCAAATTTGCATTGCAAAAAATTGTTCTTTATATACTCATCGTGTCCTGAAAAGTGAACGAGAAACGTAATTAGCATAATGCGAATATTTGTTTAATGAATCCATCAAGAAACTCTCTCGTTTGTAAAATGAAGATAGTGTATTGATTTAAGTCATGCATATTTGCTGTAATTTTTATCACAAAGCACGCTTTGGATAATTCAAATAAACAGATGTCGCATTCAGTACTTACTTTGCACCAAATACATCTGTTGAAGTACAATTTCAGTTAACTTAATGAAACAATTTTGCATTTGCTTTCCTGACTGCAATGAGACTATTTTTATTTGCTTTCCTGAGGTCACAAGAGATCACAGTTACTAATTCTTGAAGTGATGAATATTGATTCCACGTTAATGTTGTATTCACATATAAAATTTTATCAAAAAATATTCCATAAATTATTGAGAAAGTCAAGGTTGCTGGTATATCAGCACACCGTAAAATGAAAGAAAATATCTGTAAAGTAAATGGAAAGAAAACATAGTGATGTGTAGAAAATACAAAATTTGTCTACGTCTACATTCGAAGTTATATACATTGCACTGAAAGTATTTTGGACATTATTCGCCCTTTTCAGCTTATTGCGAAACAGATCTCAGTCACTGTACCCACTCATACTTCTGCAAATCAAGAAAAATACTGAAGATTGTTGCTTCTAATTTCTTGTCCAAGAATTTATGACTGACATTTAACAAACGGGGATAAACACTAGAAGAAAACATTCCAGCAAGAGACATTACGCGTTTGTTTGTATCATTTTACCTAATCCATTTCCTAATCCTTGGATCCACCTTAAAAGGCTGAGCATGATATGTGGAAATAAATTAGGACAGCAGATGCACTTCCACTCGTTCTTCTTCAAAACATTCCTTATGCATATATTACTCTTGCTGTATCCACTATATACTAGAAATGGATTCCGCTATTATAGAAATAGATGGATATCATGAGATCTCTGCAATAGGTATATTAAAATCCCACACAACCTTATTACAAATCAGAAATTCTAAGGGGGTCCCTGGCAAGTCTCCTGTACATTTGAAATTCAAACCTCATGAGTACCATCATCATCATAGGTATTCTGCCTTTATTGGCAGGTCACTTGCCGCAGCTGAGAAGCTTCCACGCTCCACCGCTAACATTTTCGTCTTCTCGTATGATCTTTGTTTTAATATCACCCATTAATTGTAGTCCCCTTCGCCCCCTCCCTCTTTCCCGCAACCATACCCTCTAGGACGTCCTTCATGATACAATCTCTTCTTAGGCAATGTCCCAACCCACCATTTCTCACCCACCATTTCTAACACTCTCTCATTCGTGTTCCGCTCGACCCAACTAATTCTTTCCATTCTTCTCCACATCCACATTTCGAAGACTTTCAGTCGATTTTCATCACCTTTATGTAATGTCCACGTTTCCGCCCCATACAGTACAACACTCCACACGAAGTATTTTATGCGTCTTTTTCTCAACTCTTTATTCAAGGTCACACTAAACAGACTTTTCTTCCTCCTAAAAGCTTCTTTCGCTATTCCGATCCTTGGTTTTATTTCGCGTTCGCATTTCATGTCATTACTAAGAATACTACCCAGGTATCGAAAACTATTCACTTGTTCTATTTTCTCCCCTCTTACTTTTATATTTGACACAGTCCCCTTCGTTCCAATCACCATGGCGTTTGTCTTTCTAACATTTATTTTTATCCCATATTCTTCAAAACCTTTTCTCATTTTTTCTAACATTTTATTGATTTTCTTTTCAGATTCAGCAAGAAGCGCCATATCGTCTGCAAATCTTATGCATCTAATCATTGTCCCTCCTACCGAAGTGCCATTGTCATCATGTAGGCTCTTTTTCACTATCTCTTCTAGATAGACATTAAATAATGTTGTCGAGAGGCAGCATCCTTGTCGAACTCCCCTTCCATTTGCACTCTCTCCCGTCAGTTCTTCCCCTAACCTAACACTTACTTGTTGGTTCATGTGTAAGTTTCTTACGAGTCTTTTATCTTTCCATTCCAACCCTACCTTTGTTAAAACTCCCAACAACAATTCCCAATTCACGCGGTCAAAAGCCAATTCTATATCAATAAATATAACATACACCTCTTTCGCTTTTTCTATAAATCTTTCACCGATCGCCTTTAATAATCCAATAGCATCTCTTGTGCCCTTGCCTCTTCTGAACCCGAACTGTCCCTCCCCAATATCTTTATTTGTTCTTCCATATAGCCTTCTGTTCAGTATTCGGAGCACAATTTTAGCTGCATGAGATATGAGACTAATAGTTCTATAATCCTCACATCTCTTTGGGTTCGATTTCTTAGCCATTGGTATCATGATCGTTTTCAGAAAGTCTTTTGCCCATTCTCCTGTTTCGTATATTTCATTGCATAGGCGGAAAAATTCTTTCTTTCATTTGTCTCCTATATTTTTAATGAATTCGATTGGTATGTTACCTACTCCGGTTGCCTTTCCATTCCTAATCTCGGATATAGCCTTTCCAAACTGATCCCGGAGAACACTAAATCCTTTATCATCCTCGCCTACTTCATTTTCTACTTAACATTTAGGCTACACGGTCTATCCCTGCTATCACATAAGTCTTCAACGTATTCTTTCCACCTTCCTATGACCTCATTTCATCGCTGATTACCTTTCCATTCTTATTTTCTACTGCCATCATAATACCCCCTTGTTTTCTCCGAAATTCCATACATTTCACGTCCTAATATTTCCCAGTCCTCACATTTTCTTTTGTAAAATTCTTCCCTCGCTCTGTCTGTTTCTCTTCGTAATTCATTATTTAACTTTTTATACATCTTTGTGTCCTGTTCTGTATCAACCTGTTTCCACATTTTCCTCTCCCTCATTTTCTGCAACATCCGCTCTGTAACCCATGTTTTTTTAGCAGTTTTGTGCTCGCGGTAACCTACTGCTTCTTCTGCAGCATGCTGTAAGCAACCTTTTTATATCTTCCCACCGTGCGTTACTTGTTGCGATTATGCTTCCCTCATTTCATCATTTTTCTTCGAATTTTTCAACGAAAAGATTTCTTATTTCCTCGTTTTTCAACTTTTCAGTATTCAACAGTTTGTTACCTATTTCTCTCCTGTCTACATTTTTCAGTTGAATATCTACTTCGGCCGGCACAAGATTCGGATCAGAGAAAATATCAGCTCCGGGAAGGGTCTTCGCGTTCTTTAAGCTATTCCGATACCTGTCCTGAATCATAACATAGTCTATCTGATATCTTCCGACGTCTATTGGTGATATTCATGTATATGTTCTTCTCTTGTGCTGATTGAACCAAGTGTTCTCAGTTACTAGTGAATTCTTTCTACATAAAATTCACCAGCCACTCTCCCCTTTCATTTCTTTCCCCTAAGCCATATTTGCCTATGATATTACCTTCCTGTTTCTTTCCCACAACTGCATTGAAATCTACCATTAGAATTATGCATGCACCCTTCTTCTCCCTATCTATAATTTCTTGTATTTTCTCATAATTTTCCTCTACTTCTTCATTTGCATGCGAAGTCGTCGGTGCATATGTCTGTATCACCACTAGATCCTTCGTTTTCTTTTTAAGTCTTAACATCATAACTCTATTATCAATAAATTCTACTTTCACTACCTTCTCCTTTAAGTACTTTCCAAGGATTATTCCTACGCCATTATGACCGCCCTTTTCATTACCGGGTGAAACATTCTATATCCTTCGCTGTTCAATACCCCATTTGATTCCCATCTAACTTCGCAAACGCCTACCAAATCTACATTATTTTTGTTTCATTTCTTCTTTAAGATGTTCTAATTTTTCTCCCTGTAACATAGTACCTACGTTCCATGTCCCTATCCTAAAACTTTTGCTCTTCCCTGTCTTTCTTTCTCTGTCTGTTTTCTCTCCATTATTACTTTTTCGTCCAACAGTCCTTCCCAAACCATTCCCCTCCCGGAGATCCGAATGGAGGGATATTTACCTCCAGAACTACATTTTGACCTGCGAAAGACCATTGTTCATATGTTCTATTTCGCTGCCAGCAAACTAGGGAAAATAGAGTGGTGGTTTCCCGTTGCCTTCCACCCCGCAGTATCCCGGCCGTTAAAGTCACTCTGACCACGTCTGGAACAAATGACCAAGTTTCCGTACCGATGACTATGATTTCCGCCAACTTGGCTACTGGAGAACTGCTGCCTTCTCCCAGAACACTCTCCGTCTGGCTACTCCATTTAGACCAATTCGGTAGAGGTGGCCCTTCTGGTAGTGAACTACCACAGACACAGCTCTAAATTTTACTGCAGCACGCAATCCTCCCTACCCGACACATAAGTGTCTTCATAAAGATGGTGTTTATCGGGGAGGCATGAGTACCAGTAGGGTAAAAATCAAGTATCCTATCGGGTATATATACAGCACAATGATTCAATTTAGATTCATCCTCCTTTTCACCACTGAGAAAATATTATACGTGGAACTACATCTTAGAATAAGTCCGAACCACAAGTGATTGGTTATAATCATCCGCTATGCGTACTCAGTGGGGTTATTCGGTCGAAAAAAGTGTAAAAAGCATTTACAGGTCAGCCATCATGAATGAGGATTTCCTCCGTTTTCCTTATTCACACCAGGCAAATGTCGGAGTAGCACCTAACTTAGGTCTCAAGACGCTTCATTCCTTCTAAAACCATTTCCTATTTACTTTTCGCTGAATACTGGGCTTGCCGTAGGACGTCATCTTTCATACGTGACGGGCTAAATGGCCATAGATACTGAAAGCCCAAAAGTCTAAAATCCTAAATTCCAAAATCATATCACGCACTTCACCAATGTAGGCAGGATGCTTATTTTTGACTTCAAAACAATTAAACACACATTCCGTCTTTAATAATTTAAACTGTAAAAGAAAAGTGTGATAATTAACTTTATGCGCTTGAATCCTTATGTTCTTTCACTATTGCAAAAAAATAGATTAAAGTCTCTCCTTATTACGTCGCATCTTCGTAACTTTGTCGTTCCAAAATAAACGAATACTCTATTTCGAAGCAACTATTAGGAGGGTAACTTGTGGTGAAGCCAAATAGGACCTTGATTCAACAAAAATAAAGAAGTGTTGTGAAATACACAAACAGATAAATCCTTTCCAAAATGTAGAGTAAACCATCAAAGATAATGCTACATTTGCTGAGTGATATCGCATCAAAAATCATGCTATTCGTACAAGAAGGAGTCTGATTTTGTCTATCCGGCATAAACGTGGGACGTAAAACTTAACGATTTCATATCATTTACGAACGGAAGCCGTAAGAAACGGTAGTAACAAAATATGTTAAGTCAGATAATTCCTGTTACTCTCTAAAACTCAACCAACATAGTGTTTTTTTACGTATAGCGTGTTATTGGATACATACAGTAGAGGGTGTGTATGTCAGGCAAGTACATGTAATTCAAAACTTCACTTTCGAGTTACAAAATTATGCTTTTTGAGAAAATTCATAGGTATGGTTAATGAAAGTAAATTCAATTAAGAATTTGGTGACATAATAATACTTGCACTTTTCTTGGGATTCTAACTAGTTACACAATTATCAGAAGTATATGAATGGGGCCTGTAGAAACATAGTCTGACTATATTTCGACGATTCTTGTTATGTTTCCTTGTTCTGATAATACTTGACTGGATAATACTGTCACTTTTATTGGGATTCTAACCAGTTACACAATTATCAGAAGTATATGAATGGGGCCTGTAGAAACATAGTCTGACTATATTTCGACGATTCTTGTTATGTTTCCTTGTTCTTAGGTTCCTTTAGTGTATTCTAAAGCCAGTATTCACTTCAAAATTTTATGTTCTGACGCTCCACCAATTTGTATTTGTAAATTACATAGTCTACTTAGCTTCTTCAAAATCTATTTCCCTCCTCAAGTGTAACTAAATCACCCTTTTGTAAATAAGCATTATTATTTAAGAGGTTGAGTCACAGTGATTTCATGGCATTATATATAATCAATGGAATTCCGGGTTTATTTAAAACAAAGTCACAATTTGGTAATGTTTATTGTGTTCGAATTCATTCATTATTCCGTTTTCGTAGCATCCTCGATCGACAAATCCACTATTACATACTTGTTACCATTATCACCAATGCCACTATTATCACCATTATAACAAACATCTGCTTGCTTCCTATAAAAATGGATAGAGGTACAATGAGACATCTAATTTGATGTTTCATTTACTTCATTTCTCCGCTTAATTTATTTTCTATTCTGGTTTACAACTCATAACCAGTTAAAGCTTTTTCACAATATTTTTTTCGTTCAACATATTAAAGGATATCTTTCCTAAAGAGTTATTCTTGAAGTCACCACTTAATTAGGTGGATCTATTGTTTGTTTCTCTCACAGGGTTATTGGGACAGAACACATTCAATATCCTTGAAATGTAGTACCTGTCTGATTCTCTCAAGGATAATATTTGAACCATAAGTTAGAAATGCGCATACTTGAAACGAAAGTAGCAACGTTTACTACCGTATACATTGATCACTTTGAATTTCCAAAACGGTAAGTTCTGAGAAAATTTTTATCGGAACATTAGCAGAACCAAATCGTAAGCATTCGAAACGATTTTTAAAAATATCCTGTTTGCTATTGCATATGTGATTAAAAATAATTTGTAAACTAGCATCTTTAATTTAAGTTTAGACACGAAAAACTTTCCTCCGTGCGTCATTCTCGAGATAAATAATACGATACCACATCATAAGATTTCAAGTATTAAAATTAAACATGCTGTAAACAAAGACGCAAAGTAAAAATTATACTTTTAAATGTATTTCTTGCAAAATAATAATAATAATAATAATAATAATAATAATAATAATAATAATAATAATAATAATGTATTCCTACTGAATGCTCCTACTAGACACAACTTTATGTATTACTCTGAGTAGGGAATAATTGTTATAATTTTATCTGGATATGAAATAGTGAATAGCAGATCACAATTTCCAAAAAATAGTAAAAAAACGTAAGCATTTAAATAGCTACGCTTTTACAATTATAGTAAAATACTAGAAACTAATAATTCATACTCTATTAGGAATTCTTAAATATTTAACAGGTAGGAAATACAAACTCTATAAAAATCTGCAAAACTCATAAAGGTCAATTATCATATAAAATATACAGTGCGTTTCTACCTACCAGTTGACTTAAAATCCTATTAATTGCTTACCGATTATTCCCTTTGTAGCAAATCAATACACCCAACGTTTTGCTTTCAATTATTGTTCACACTGATGGTATGTTACTTGTATTTATATTCGTGGGCACTGTAAAAATTATACGATGCCAAACAATCACTTTGTAATGGCTAATTTGTAATTCCATCTACAACTAACCTTATTTATTCTTATTTCTTCACTTATTTTTATGGTTGTTGTATTTGTTAATTTCTTTCGGTTTATATTATTGCATTTAGCTTGAACGCTTAACATAATCTGGTTATTTCACGGAGATCGAAATATTTTTATTTATTGTTTTGCCTGTGAATAGCTACTAACGTAGAGGTATATCATGTCCATGGTATATGTAAATGCACCTAATAATAAAACATTGACCTCCGTTTGCATTTGCATTTTATATTACGTAACTTAGTGATTACACCAACAGCAATATTGGTTTGAGAAACGATATCCTCATTCTGGTTGGTTCTTTCCCATAATGAGTTTTAATTGCTATTCATATATCTCATTTCTTATTGTATTATTATATCCAATGAGCTGCTTCAGTACTATGTTAGTCTATAACTGAATGAGCAAGTCGTAATCTAGAAGCGATCCCCAAGCATATATAGAAAACAAAGGATCATCACCATATCTACTTTTATTTAATTTGTATGAGTTTGATCGAACTCTGCCAGATAGAATGTTATTGTAATTTATTTAGAATGCAGAACTGAAACAGCCGCGTGAACCACAAAAATAATTATAATTTATATATATGATTATTCAAATAACAAAGTGATAACAGAAATAATAGAGAAAAAATAATATACCTATCCATTTCCATATGCAAAGCATTTCAGATTCATTACACAGTCGTTGAGTATCTGAAATTAAAATCGGAAAATAATTAATTTAATAATATTAAAATGAAAACATCATGTTGAATAGTGTATGCGGAATATTACAATGTAAACTGCTAACTAACAAGTTTAAACTCGTAGATCTTATTTAAATGTGCTTCGTTTTGTCGTCGTATAATATGAAGAAATTCTAAAATATAATGCTTTTTTTTCAATGAGTAAATCTTTCTATCTTCTTCAGTGGTGCAAACGTTTTGGTGTTTGCGGAAGACAAGCAGCTCTATATCAAGTATTCAGTAACAGAAAGTGAAAAAAGTTATTCTCTTTAGTGTCACTAATACAACAAAATAGTTTTGCATTATAAATTTTATATTTTCTAATACTTTCGTTCCATACGTGGCCAAAAATAACAGAATTTGTAATTTTTGCACAAAGTGGTGACAATCATATATGTCATATAGAACACATTGGAACTACCATTATAAAGTGAGAAAGGTTGTTTTGGTAGGGGTCTGTTCTCCTTGTCTCCCCACTACAGATGTCTAGGTGAATTACACGCTTCATACATCTATGAAGTATAACAACATCCTGTGCAATACCTAAAACACGATCACATGTTCGCAAAAGACAAGTGAAGAGATTGAAGACACGAAATGTTTCTAGATTCTGAATAATCATCTTCGCTAACGCTCGGTTTAATAGTGTCGCATGCGACACATGATCAAACAAAAGATAACTATTTTCCCCATGCAATAGAAAGCAAAATAGTCAACTGCGTATTTATCCTAAAGGCTTTAACAACACAAATCAACAAGCATTAAAAATATAACGCATTAAAGAAATGAAGTAGAATACTTAGCGTAATAGTGCCATTGTTCTTTTCTTTTGCGTTATTTTCTTCCCTCCAAGAACTCTATATAGAATCAACGGAAGGCGTTCTTTACCTGTCAAGCTTCCATCAAATAATGCGCCTACTATGGCAACAAAGAAAAGAAGCCAAATACGCATGTAGTGCGTGCCATGTTGTCGCTCTTTTAGGGCAAATAAGACACTCGGGCTTCGATGGGGTAAAGACTCTCTCGAGATGTAATTTAGTTGCTACAGCGGGTGCTTTAGAAACGAGATTCCGGTTAATGACTCCAAAAGAGGGAACACAAAAATTTTAATTTAGCAATCATTCACCACAACCTAAAAGATATATTTAAAAGTTTACACCGAAAAGAAAAAAATATTTCAGCTTTGCAATTGGTTATTATAGTTATATATATATATATATATAATTCAAGGTTTCGTCAATGAACTTAATTAACATAAAATGATTTCTTACCGATTCTATGACGCACTCACGATCTTAGAGTAATGTTCTCAGTTGCAAAAGCTCATTGTTACATAAGATGTAAAATTCGGATTAACTTCTAGAGTCCCGATTTTTTTTCAAACTATCAAAAAGTTATTTGTGATAATCTTTTTGTGTTCTTCGAAAAAATAAACACAAAAACACATTGCTTGTACAAAAGTTGCTTTCGGATGAACCTTATTGATTAGTGTTCACTTAAGTATTTTGGGTCTCAATATAAGAATAGTAGGATCTAATATAATTTAATGTAATTTTAATTTGAATTAATTTAAACAGTCTAATTCTTAATTCTAATTATAGCTTATGACAAATCGCAATAATGCGTATACTTCAGACAGTTTGGTTAGTTTAGAACATAGAGTTGGTAATAATTCTTGTTTTCAAAGTAAAGAATAATAACACTACTCGACAAAATAAAACTTTTTGAAAGCTGTTTTTGATTTGACATATGATGTTATATAATTGGAGGTTGCTAATTACAAATATGAAATTAGTTTCCCCCATCACGTCAGGCTTTTTCACAAATCGGAAAACAATTTACACAGCAACGCTGCCCTTATAGAGTAACATTATTACTACATATTCCTAACAAAGGAACATTATTTTGCGTCAGAACTAATCTGAAGATCGATATTCTAGATGATTCAGGTCATCAGTGACTTAACTAGGGGGACAAACGGGGCTTGTGCCCCGGACACCGGATTGGGAGGGCCCAAATTGGGCAAATATTTGGGGGAGCGTTTGGTTTAATTGGTCAGAGGGGGCGCTAAACCGCATTCTAGCCCCTAGGCGACAGCTAGCGTATTTTCGTCCCTGAAGGTCATTGATAAACAACTTACCTCATTTTTGCATCTGCCTTTTTACTTGGAAGCTCCTAAAACTATACCTCCTTTTGTGAGTAGTTCGTGAATCGTCACGTACCAACAACCAACAATAATCCGCCAACATTGTTGTTCTCCAACGTCCCCGATAGTGGAATTAATATGATTTGATGTCCTGGTGAAATCTTTGATAATGTTCTTCACTTTAATCACCGAAGTTAGAAGAAAAGCTGTTTAAATGTAAATACAGAAAATATCTTAAGACTCACTTTGTATCCTAATGTTTTAAAATTCTGGAGCATATTAGACAAAATATACTTGTAGTTTTTGTCTCTGTTGTTCCCGAGAAAATTATGACACACGTCCCTGAATGCACTTCATGCTTTCATTTCAACACTTGTCATACAATGTTCAAAGTCTGACTGATCTGAGAGTTTCTGATCTGAGGACCAATGAATGTTCCTTGTTTTAACTTAGTACTTGAAAGTTCTGGGAATTTTGTCACTAGACACCGGAAGCACTGCCCACCTTTATTCAGACTTTTGACAAATTGTTTAATTAGGCGCAGTTTAATATGGAAGGTGGTAATATGACTTTTGAAGGGTCTACGATGCAGATGCTTTTCACATTTTTACTTCCTATATTGCGGCATTCCCTGGCAGGTCAATCAATTTGAGTCCAGTGTTTATCGCGTCCTCTGCTGTTCCATTCGCAAAATGTGGCATGAATATTTGTTGTACCCTCACTGCTGTCCAAGAAGCATATATATCACCTTCAGGTCGCAGCACAGTAACTACTGATGACCCTCGTATTTTATTTTTTAAAAACATTTTCATATTTTATTTAAGTCTCCTTTAAATGTACAGAATGGATAATGGGTATAGAGAGGGTTATTGGTTGCTATTGTGAAGAAGCAGACCGTTCACATCTTTCCTGTTGGAATTAATTAAAAGCCTCCATTCGTCTGCAGTATACTTCTCTCAACCACAGCTTATACAGCGCTTTTATTGCGTTCCAAACGTGTAACGCGTTGTGATATCATTCAGTGCTACCAGATACAGTACATATTTTTTCAATGGTAGCAGAACAAGTAATTGCACGTCTTTATTACCAATTCAAAAATAATAAGAAGGATGTACCATAGAAAGTATATTTTTATATTTGTAATTATAATCAGTACTTCTTCCGAAATATACATATATACGGCTATTTTACTTTCCGCCTCCCCTATATTTTAAGAAAACTGTACGTGATAGCGCAAAACTAATTAAATTTTTGAAATTCTCTGGTAAAAAACATTAAGAAGACCTTAATAGTTTCCAAACGGCAAAATCATTATAGAACAGTGTAAGATTATTCTTTTCCATTTTAAACTCACTGCACCAATTGTATATATTTGTATCTAAATGAATTTGGCATGCAAGTAAGAAGGAACTACTCTGCTTTACATGGAAATTTAGGAAGCATTTTCTGTTTTTGAGGCAAAGAAACACGATACATTTTGAATCTTACTCGTGATCTTCCTGAACAACCTTCAAAGCGTTACCGACGTTGTATCTTTCCTTTAACATCTTCGGGCCAATGCTCGATTCCACGTATCTGCTACTTGTTATTGGCATGGTCGCTTACCTTTCTGTGGTACCCCATACTTGGTGAACTTGATCGTGGTGCCTATCCATGGAAATACGGCATTAGATAAAAAGATTAGAGACACTAGAGTGAGAAGATGTGAAATAGTTGATCTAAATTCCAACAAATCCAATACATCTTTTTTGGGGGGATACCAACAGATTTACAACCTCTTTTGTATGGTATCCAGTCATCCATTTGTCTCTGGACTGAAAACTTGGTGATCATTTTCTTCTACTTGGAAATTAACAGATTCTTCTTCTTCAGTGTCTGGACGAAATTCTTCTCCAGGGTCCTTTACTAATAGTTCTACTCTCCTAGGTATTGAATAATTTCTTCTGGTTATAGACGTGAATTTGAAGGAAATTATTCTGAAATATTGTAGTAAATTATGAGACAGATCCGCCCTGTAATACGGAAACACCAACAAATAAAACGTACTATATTCAATTTATCTTATCCTTCTAGTACATTCAAAAAATCAATGACATATTTTGAACCTCATAATATACGATAATTTTGGTATAGCATTACTAACCAAATTTATTCTCAAATGTCCAATACATTATTCCCAATCAATAAATTTATTTCCAATGGAATTGAGGCGGCAGAAAAAGGAAATCTCCAAGAAGCAGTCAACCCAACGAAGTATTTACGTAGACCCAGAGTCTTTGTTTTATTACAATAAACATGAAAACTATGCGTGTTCTTTTTTTGAGAGCTCCTCACGTACCTTTATAATGCAAACACAAAACACTCATTTGGGAAACAATATTTCATGGATCGTAGTGACAAAACTAGTGACTACTGAGAATAACTTATAAATTGTGTCATTTAATAACATCAATTAAAGATATACATATTTTTCAAATGCTTATACAGTAAAACTTGCTGAGTTCTTAACTCTTTTCTAGGACAATCTTCCGTTCTCTTTGGACATTCAGTCATATTAATATGAGACTTCACTTCTCCCTTGCGTTGTCAACCACTGAAGAAAATTACTCCAATTACGATACAGCAAATGTTTCGAAGTAGAGTAATGTCGGAAAATATGATGTACTTATATTTATGAATAATAAGTAATGAAAAAAGAAATGTGTATTTAATTGAGTACACTGGGACTGTAGAGGTCAAACAAAGCACGAGATGAGTCCCGGGAAATTAAGAATAATAAGCAATGTAGTTCACATCGCAATGGATAAAAGATGGCAGCTCCTCCACTCAAGTCGCAAGACAACTTACCAAGTTGTTGCTGTAAGTGGGAAGGAATCTCGGAAATATGGAGTTCAGTTTATGGGAATATGCCCGTTGAAATGATAAGTCGAAAAATCACATCCCTAAGTAAGAAGTTACCAGTAGGAACAAAAATATGTGTGAGTATTTATTCAACACAATTTCATTCATATTGAAAGAGAGGCCAATAACTTTAACGTATATAATCTATCTCGTGCATTCCTTTCTAAAGTTCAAGTACAAATGAATGAAGATTTCATAAAGTAAGTATTTATATTTTGTTACTTTTAAGTTGGGTATCATGCAGAGAATTATCCGAATTTTACATTAATAATTGATTTTCTTTAGTATTGAAATGAGTCAACGTTTCAGAAGAATGCTCGAAAATACTGATTTCGTTGATTAATTGATTGATTGCTATTTACCGTGGATATGAGCATCGAGACAATTTGTCCCCGTCAACATCAATACGACTTCTTTTAAGAACTACTGGATTTATACAATTTTAAATGAAAATAATAATATATAATGAAAACATGTTTCAAATTACAAATAACAACACAAGAGATAAAATAATAAATAAATGAGAGAAACAAGTATATAGCAATATTGGTCACCTATAAATAATAAATACATAAGAGTCGAAACAAATAATAAGTAGGTAATAAGAACAATAAGTTTTAATGGTAAGAATAGAGAAAACATATAAATTTAAAATTAGAAAGTAATAACAGTACAGAACAAAGATTAATGCATAAGGTGGTGACCTGCGTGGAAAGAGTACTGTCCACTCAGATCGGAGATCGTACATGTATTTACAGTTGTCGAAGTTAAACTAGGGTAATATATAATATCTAACATCTGCAGATGTTTACTAAATTTTAGTTTAGAAAACAGATACGGAAAGAAGTTATTAGTGAGTTTACTATCTTGCTTAGCGCTGTACTCAACGTCTACGTCCCTTCCGCGTATTTCAAGAGTTTCATATATATCAGCATAATAAAGATGAATAAAACAAACTCCAACATCTACATCATACTCAATAGATCTGTTTGGTTTATTTAAGGTTTTGAATTTCTTTTGATTTGACTTAAAGGATGGTAATTTATACGACTCTATTTTATACACTTAATATAAAGAAACATAATTTACGAATTAAACTACAAGTTAAATATACTTTCTCCATACATCCTTATTTCTACTTTGTTTCCTAATATTATCTAGAAAACTATATTAATTTGTAAACATCTTTAAAACAGTAATACATAAATGTACACAGATTACGTCGTTAAAATGTTGTATTCGATTGCTGCTACACTCTATATTATTATGACCGAGAAATTGTATGAGGGTTTTTGGTGGGTTACCTAAAAATGAATCAATCACATACTTTCTATGTCCTTCTTTCCAATAACAAATCCAATGTGTTCCTACACTTATAAACGTATCAAAATTAACAATACCATAGTCATTGTTCTTTGGCTCTTTAGGTAATTCATCACTCATACATACACCTCTAAAGTTTCTTATCTTAAGCTGTTTAACAAAATGCATTAGATCAAAGTTACTTAAAGATTGAATTTCTTCTTTTACTTTACTTTTTCGGGCTTTACGTTGTTTGAACCTCAACACCTTGTTTGTCGTCCATTGCTAACTTATGTCTTTTTTTCTTCTAGTTCCGTTTTATTCTCTTTTACATCATCTACTGTTTTGGCTATAGCAAACGCTGCAGTAGCAGCAGAACCAACAGCACCTTTTAAAGCGAAACTTGTTCGAATAGTAAATATAAAACCACCGTACTAAATTATTTGTTTTCATTCTTTCTTTTATTCTTTACTTGTTGTATAGGAAGTGTTAGAGACATACATTGCCCTTTACATTGTTCCGTTTCTTTCTCCTTGACTTGTTTCTTGCTTAAAATGTGATCATTATTTAAGAGCTTATGTTAATCGCTAGGAATTGTAAATGTAAAACTACTCAACTTCACACTTATAATTTTTATGAAAGTAAAGAAAATATTTCCATAAAAATTAAATAATATACTTACAAACTAAACCTAAACACACTACATACTTATAAACCTAAACCAAATTTTACTTTTGTATTCACTGCTAATGTAGTACCTAAAGTTGGTAAACGCTCTTTTATTAAGTTTGCATCTTTAGCAAAAGCTCTTTCCCATGCTTTATTTTCTAATTCTTTGTCTGCAAATGTCTGCAAAAGTTGTATCTCTATTATCTCTGTACTAGATATCATTTTCTCTAAAAGCTTCGTCTAACGGGTTAATAAACTTATCCTCTTTCTAATCTTTTTTGTAGCTTGGTCGCCGGGCCTCAGTAACTATATCCTGGAATATGTAATTCAAACGGAAGTGTAATAATCAAATCATTTAGTAGTCTTTTTCCATACTTTTCACTATTCCTGATTTTTGATGGCAACGTATTCAATATCTTTATCAAATATCCTATACCCTTTGAATCATTAGGAATAAATTGCGAGAGATTAGAATTAATCACATCCATAATGCCCACTTTCTCGTTATAAAAATTATTATTTCCAGCTTTTTCTTCTCCACCGATAATAATCAATTCTTCAATTTGTTTTCTCACATCATCGACCCATCTGTATTCTTTTGATATTTCGTTTTATATATCTTGATTCCTTCACCTGTTTTCTATTTTGTTGGTGTTGGAGCAAGAGTTGGTTTTATATATTTATCCCAGATAGATTTGATAATTTCTTGATATGTTTCCCTTTTACTTGTTCGTTGTTTGCTTATATTTAGATGATTGTTATGAAATGCATCATTAGAATCAATGACTATCTGTGTATATTTTTAGGTCATCATCATTATAGTTTCTTGATTATGTTTATTTAGTAATTCCCATAAAGCTTCTGTTCCAGTGCAATGTCGATTATGAATGACTAAATCATCACCTAAATTTTAACTTCCGTTTCCCCTATCATATGTATGATTTTCAAATCTCTATCATATCATTCTATTCCAAAATTTTATCATCTCTAGTTGCATATTATCTTGAGGCAAGCTTACCAGATGAGTACTTGCTAAAGACTTCTAACCATTATATTTTATACTTAATTTGCTTCTTCATTTGTTTTCTTTCTTCTGTTATAGGTGACTCACTTTCACTTATAGGAGTGCCATACATTGGAGATTTCACTAACAAGCTTGAATCTACTTTCCCACTTTTATGTACAACTGCAATTAACTCTTGTGTTAGATTTTATTTGCTTCTGCTATTTTGATATATCTGGTCCTAAATCTTTAATTGCATCGATAGCAGGCTGATCTCGTTCTTTATGTTTAACACTTTAAATTCGATTAGCCGGTGTAATTTCCTTAAAACTTTTAACAAGTTCTTCTCTTAACTTTATATATTTCTTAGCTTTATTACATATATTTATTATATAACGAAAAAATAAAATAACATCACACAACAGAACTCAAAGTAACACAGCACAGCATACTTGTAGAAACCCTATAATTTTATTTTATGTTTACCAATATTCACTTTCTAGTCATATCTCTTCTCCACGACAATAATCGTAAAAATATTTTTCGAAGGACGTATCAGATCCATCAAATGCATCATATATGTGTTTTATAGATACATCTTCATGTCTTAAGAATAATAGAAAGATTAAATTGTCTCTAATTAATTGATTGGGAACTTTAGAATATGCTTGTCCGAGATAGAAATAGTTTAAACCTTAAGACGACCTCGAGTAAAATATCTCTTACATTGTTTTGTTCTTCTAAAATGAAATCATCAAACGCAACACATCGCATTCTCACATTCACCTAGTGGAATAATTTCTTCGTTGTTTCCTCTTACTACTGCCGCTCTATCTTTTATATCACTTTCTATATCTCGAAAACGTTGTATTAGTTGTTTGTATTTAGGTTGGTTCAGACTTTTAGAATACATATAAACATTTGCGTATTTTATCCCGTTAAGTACTAACAAGAAAACCTCAATCATTAACGTCGTCTAACCACACCCACTAGGTCCAACTATTAAACATCTTATATCATCAGGAAGTAATGCACCATTCATCTTTGTAATCGTTGTTCGTTCTGTCAACCTTACTTTAATATCTCAAGTACACATTGTTTATTATATAATAATTGAAAGTATTTAATATAAATGGTTACTCATTTGGAGATATGCAAAATAGCCGGCTTTTTTGAATCGATGTTTTTTTGCACATAAAAAGCCGGCTTTTTGTAAAAAAAACGAGAATTTTGGAAATTTTGGCTTTTTTCATTTTCATGATTTTTCTGTTTAAATAGCTTTCTTATAGTATACTCTAAAGTTAAATAAGATTCCATGACCTAAATGCCATATTTCGCTCTGGAATTCACCATCATGATGGATGGAGCACATGGCTTATGAATTAAATAAACATGAAGTACGTAGTATTTGAGGGTAATTTTAGAAGCTATTTAACTTTATTTTAACTTCTGAATTATCGACATTTTTTTTCTCTAGATCATTTCTTTTTAGTCATCTGTGTTTAACTTCTAGGAGATTAGTACTCTAGCTTCTAGCACACAATTAAACTTATGTTTTTCAATATATCCATCAGAGCGTACGTTTTTCAATATATCTGTCAGAGCGTACTTCCACATTTCCATTATACTCTAGTTGTGCAATGATTTAACAATAATCTTCCGGAAACAACCTTGAATACCATTTGATAGAAATAATCAGTAGCGGATTTAGAAAAATATTTAGGAGAGTTTTTTAATATTTTTTTTCTAAAAATTCCTCACTTTTATTTAAGAAGAGCTTAAATTTATGATTACAGGCAGAACAAACATTTCGTTTCGTTTGTATATTCAGCTATAATCTTCCAGATACAACCTTGAAGTCCATTTTATACTGATGATCAGTTGCGGATTTAGAAAAATTTTTTGGGGAGGGGCTTTTCTTTTTAATGCTTAGTTTTTGTAAAAGTTCCTAATTTTTTATTTAAGGACAGCTTGAAGTTTATGAGTACAGGCACAACTAATATTTAGTTTGTTTCAGAAATTCCGTAATTTCGGGGCAGGGTCTTCAATCCGAAAGACATCTCCACCCTAACCCTCTTCGCAAATCCATCACTGCTTGTAATTAGTAATAACAAAGATTTAAAAACGATTAAAAAGGAAGTCGGCCAGGACTCACAGTACACTCACTATCTCTACATTCACAGATGAAATTAAGAAAAACTTTTGTAAAAATGGTCGAATGCGGGGTTGAATCCCGGACTTCACGATAGAAACGCAAATGTGCTTAACTGAAATGTATTCTCTCTCTCTCTCTCTCTTTCTCTATGATCACAAAAGCTCTCCATTGACTTCTGTCCTTATCGAATTCAATCCAGTTTCTATTCTGTATTCCTATTTCTGCTAGATCCATCTGAATATTGTCCTCCCATCTGGGCCTAATGGACGTTTCCCGATTGGATTTCCAGTTAAAACTTTGAATGCATTCCTACTTTCTTCCATTCTGGCTACATGACCTGCCCACCAGAGCCTCCTCCTAGACTGAGTCCTAGACTTGATAACTCTAACGATGTTTGGTAAACCTATAAATTATGTAATTTTTCCTTATGAAGTTTTCGCCATTCCCAATTGCCGTTTCTCTTGGGTCCATATATCCGTCTCAGAATTTTATTCTCAAATAATTTCAGTCTGCGTTCCTCCCTCAGCGTAAGCGACCATGTTTCACAAACATAAAGCATAACAGGCAATGATGATCATTTTATATATTTTAAACTTTAAATTCCTTGACAGAGTTCGCGATGACAAAATATTTTGAACTGAATAATAATAAGAATTTTCTGATTTCAGTCGACATTTAATTTATTTGTGGGTATGATTTTGGTCTGGTAATACTGATCCAAGATATTTGAAAGTATCCATTATGTCGAAAGTATTAATTGATATTTTAACGCATTCATAATTTGACGTATTACGATCCTTGTTAACTTCCTTGTATTTAGATTCCTCTTCAATTACTCATGTTCCTGCAAGCGTTTAATAAGGCATCTGCATTTCTTTCGATCGTAACGCATATCCTTGTTTCAGGCCAATCTCAACGTGGAAGCTCGCATTTTTCTACTCGGACTTTACTCTGCGATTCATTTAAACACTTAATAAATCTAGCGCTTTTTCGGTATTTCAAATTCTTAAGACTGTTGTAAAATGTTTTCCTCCTAACCGAGTTCTAAGCCTTTCTAAAATCAATAAATAGTTGATGTACTGTGTAATATATTCCCATTTCTTTTCGAGTATTTGTCGAATGATAAATATCTAGTCGATTTCGACTAATCGAACATTGAAAATCACCAATAATTTCATCTGCGTATGTTGTCAATCTTATTAATAGAATGTTAAGAGAAATGCCTCGATAATTATTACAATCAATTTTGTCGTCTTTCTTGTGAATTGGAACAGTGACTGATTCTTCCACTCTTTTTTAAATGTATTCTATATATTTTTTGTAAAAAAAAATCGGACTGGGTAAACCGTGATATTGGTTATATATTCTACAGCCTAGGAAACCATACGCTCAGATGAACCGTTTATTACGTATATGATCCATTAACAGAAAATGCGATACTTTCCCCATTCTGAGAA
Organism: Thermobia domestica; assembly: GCF_964235325.1. Taxonomy (NCBI): domain Eukaryota; kingdom Metazoa; phylum Arthropoda; class Insecta; order Zygentoma; family Lepismatidae; genus Thermobia; species Thermobia domestica. The sequence continues at coordinate 240,807,410 of NC_137456.1, read as the reverse complement.
GCTTAAGGAACAGTCAGTGCGTTATAGAATTTGGAGCTTTACCGATTTTTCAGATCCGAAGCACCTGATAGGTGGTAACAGATTATTACGTATGTAATCAATCATTGAAAAATTTGTTCGAAATATTCATATAATGTATATGAAAGTTAAAACTTAACTTTAAAATTTAAAAAATGTACGGGACCACCCGAAACGAAGCTCTTGATGTCCAGATTTCTCTTACGTTTTTCTTTATTTTGCTTCAAAAAGAGGGCGTGTGACATTTTGAAGTAAAAGTACTACATAATATTTGCTAGTTATTTTTGTGTCTTTTTAAAAGTGCTTATTGTATATAAGAGGTTAAAATATTATTACATATATTGATTATTCCTTTGGAATTTATAATGTAAATATGTTAAGAATTTTAAAAAATCTTTTCGAAATTCATGGTTTATTTTCTGTTTGATATTATTATCTGCATCAACTCCTAATTAAATGAGTATTTTTGTTGTAGAGAAGCGAAACAAAGTCTGCTTTGTCAGTTTAAACAAAATTTTGAAAAAAAGCCCAAAATTTCCCAAGCAAAAAAGCGAAGCAGAAAAAACCAAGTTTTTCCAAAAAAAGCCCTTTTTTTCCGAGCCCTTGCATCTCTACTCATTTGTACTAAGCATACCTTTACACTATCCATCTAAAAACAATTTAGAAATATATCCTGCAGGATTTTACACAACATGCCTAATTCCAAACATTACAGAAAAAATAATAATTTAAGAACTAGTAGAGAGAGAGCCTTTGAAAAACAAATCACAGTTTTGACTGGCCAATATATTTTTAATACTTAGAAGAAAGAAAAATAGTTAAAATATTAAGAGAAACGTATTATGTCATAATTTTGGATACCATTAATACTGTATTAGGTTTTAGTGAAAAACATAACCGGTAAAACAAAATGTTGGAGATAAGCTACCAAAGTTTGATCGATTTGATACCATAGATATTCACTTTGAATTAGCGGAAGGTACGATTTTAAAGCATAACGACGAAACACACAACGAAACAGATTTAATCACAATATTTAGAACAAATGCAGCCTTTAGAGAACCAATCATATATTAGCATAAGCAGAAGATATTTCTTTACGATTCACCACAATAAATTTAACAGTATCAAAGTTCTAATTCGAGATAAGAAGGTTATTTAATTGATGTTAAAGAATTTCGTCTTACTGTTATTCTTGCTTTTAAATAATTTGCATTTTTATATTTAATAAGTATGGATACCTATGGTAATGCTAAAAGTAAAACTCTATATAACATCAGTGAAGAACAAATCGAATTACTAAAAAATTCGAGTATGAAAGAAGAGCTTAGAATTCTTAGTAATATATTTAAAGTTTTCACATCAAATAATACAACATGCTTTGATTTGAAAACGAAAATACTTTTTATGTCGCTAGTGCGACTGATCAACAAGATGTAGTAACTTTAGAACAAGTTACCAACAAATAATCAATTTCAATGTGATAGAAAGATTTTTCAGGATGTATTAAAATTATTACAATACACATACATTAAGAAAGATGATATTGATGTTTTAAGGAAAGAATGCATGGAAGAAATACAAAAAGACTAATATTAATGTAGTTATTTTGTTTAGTGTAAATGTTTCTGTATTAGAATTCAATAAATACAAAGCGGAAATGTGATCGTAGTAAGATAACGTTGTTATAAAGAATGATATAGATAGATTTGTTACAAAAGAAGATTTCCAACATGAAACAAAGAATCAAATATTATGAAGAAAGAAACTACAAATTTATTATACCGATTGAGAACTAATTATGTTGAAGACCTAATCTTTAGAATATTTAATCTATCGAATGGTTATAAGTTTATCTATAAATGTAAAAAAATGCATTTGGAATTAAGTTTGGATAAATACTTTCTACATATATTTTTGAAAGATAATCCATTTGTTTCTTTAGACATTAAAAAGTGTGATGTAATACATTTAACGCAGACAAAAGTTCATCTTTTCAAGAAGGACAATTATTATTTGCTTTTTTGTACGTAGAAAAAGAAATTAAATGATTTTCTATATAATAAACATGATGTGTTTTGTTAAGTTTAAGAAATCAACAATCAGAAAGAGATATCATTAGAATAGAGTGAACAAAAAATGGAAAATGCATTAAGATAGGTGTTTGTTCTGTATGAGGTGTTACTAAATCTCAATTCATTAAAAAGAGAGATTGGCTACAAGAGGGTAAAGGTATTACAGAAGACATTATAGAAGAAATTCACAAACTATCAAGAAAAAACTATCCTAAATTAGGTGTTGGTATAAAAGGTATAGATAATCTTTAGCAAGTTCATCTGGTAGAAATAGATAGGGGCGTATTAAGAGGTGTTTCCAAATTTCACAAAGGCTATAAGTTCGTACTAACGATTATTGCTGTGTTCTCGAAATATGCATTTGCTGTTTCTGTTAAAGATAAGGGCGGTAAGAACGTTACATAAGCCTTTAAATCAATATTAAAATCTAGAAAACCTAGTAACTTTCAAACTTACCAAAGTAACGAATTTTATAAGAATGACTAAAGAGTTGATGAAGGAATGTAAACAAGTTTCCACTGTAGATCGCTTGGACAGAGCTCTTAAACAAAACATGTGGAAGAAATTTACTAGGCAAGGAAATTATAAATGAACAGAGATGTTACCAACATTAGTTATCAATTATAACAGTAAAGTGCATAGAACAATTGGTATAAAACCTGTAGAAGGTAATAAAAACATTGATCAAATACTTTTAGAGAAAATATATAAGAAAGAATATAAGCGTGTTAGACCTAAACATAAAATTAATGATTACGTTCGTATAATAAATTAAGAGGGTTGTTTGAGAAAGTTAGACACCTAACTGGTAAAGAAAAGTATTTGTTAATGAAGAGGTTATTCCATCCAATCTACCAACATACAGAATAAAAGATTTGGATAACGGGGATGTACAAGGAAGGTTCTATGATAAAGAATTATTATGAACTAAATACAAAGATGAGTACCTTGTTGAAAAAGTTTTGCGTAAGATAGGTAATAAGGTACATGTCAAATGTCTGGCGTTGATGATTCCCATAATGGCTGGATAGGTACAAATAATAATTCAGTTTAAGTTTAGTATGTTTTGTCTTTTTATTATTATTACTCATAAAATGTTTCTAGCATAGGTTGAAAAAAGCGACGGCTGGAATTCCGGAGGCGCTTGATATATATAATAAAGTCAATACCGCTAATCATAAGCACCGCTTTACATACATAATTATAACAGGAAGAAGAGTCTATATTGTTGTGATAATCTTTGCAAAATAAAGAATCACAGAGTTGTTATAATATTTAGCTTCCTGTGATTCCAGGAAGCTGCAAAACATATTGGAAGATCATAGCTTAATAGTCAAAATAGCATATATTTCCAGAGCCGGACTTCCGGCCGATGAAATTATTAAAAATGTAATAGGTGAGGCTACTAAGATGGTGGTTAGATTATAAAGAATCACAGGAGCTATTAGAATACTATGGTATAACATCCGATGGTCACAATTGCGTCCACCGGTCTAATAATAGGGACTGCTCTACATACAAAATAAAAGAAGGTGTCAAGATGGTGGTAACAAAGTAAATAGTTATAGGAGTTATTAGAATACTATAATGAGGAAACGATTCCTGGAATTTCGGGGACCCATACACAGGAGCCCATAGATAATGAGCCCGAATTCTCCTAAATTATGTCAAGATGTTGGTGAGAGAATAAAGAATCACAGTAGGAAATATAATATTATAATAAAAAGTTTGCTGGCTCTAAGAGGATCCAGGTAAATTCCTTATATAAATCCAAAAGCACAAACAAGAAAGATCTATTAGTTTCACGCTTCTCGAGTAGTCCTAATATAAAAATGAAATTTGTATGAACTATCTCATAAAAGTGAGTATCACATTATGTCTCTAAAATTGTTTTTCTAAATGAATACAGGATTGTTCCTAGAATTACAGTAAAATATTATGTTGCCTATGATCCCAATTCTTCCGAGACAGTAAGAATAAAACCTTGATATACTCATGTACGTAAAATTGGAGTTAATATAGACATCAAAAGGATACTTTGGGAAAATCTTTTCTAGATCAAGTTTCAGTTTAAAAGAAGATATAGATGTAGGTTAAGGTGTTATAGACAATGGATAGAGGGAGAAGTTATGGTAGTGATTAAGAAAAGAGCAACGATATTATGGTCTATCTGTGAACTATTTGGAGTTAACGCGATGCTTAGATATTTTAACTTCCTTCCTTATGGTGAGACTAGTCTTCAAAGAATTCAGAGGATTGCCAAGTTAGTTCTAATAAAACATGAGTCATACCAATCGAAGTAGTTACAGAATTTGATATCGAAAGCGACAGAGGTTCGGTATGCTTCGGATAATCAGGTACCATCTAATCAAAATAGTGTTTATATAGAAATAGAAGCACATCATGTATCATCTTTAAGTTCTAAAACAACAGCTTTTGATAAACGCTGTCTCTATTAAATCCTATCCAGCAAACTCTATAAGCAAGCTCTCTAATAATATATTGTGATAAACGTGAACATGTGCTAACTTTTTTCCCAATCAACCTTATCAGCAAACTTTCTTATAAAACTTTCAGATATTTTTTTTGATATAATTCCCCAATCAACCATATCAGCAAACTCAGTTATGAAATCTTCTGATAAGACATTATATCTTAAAATCTTAACAATTGGCATTATCCTTGTATTTATGTATGAACTCTTCTGTAACATTTTCAGTAATACGCATATTAGACCATTGCTTATGTGTATCTAATGTTTCTTCTGATAAGTCCATAATATACTTCTGAATAATGTTTTTATAAGGCGTTCGTTATCTTCCTTAACAACCTTTTTCAATAAATGATGTAACATAACAATAGCAACGCAAATATTATTCAAATCAGGATTAACTCTTTCATCTTCATCATCATCTAGGTTATCATATTCATCTCTGTTACAATATATATGATCTGTATCATATTCCACATTCACTAAAAGATCATCATTGTCGTCATCATCTAAGTAATAACACACACGATTGAATACAGATGTAGGAGATAATTCTTCTTTAGCAAGTGACATCTTCAATTACGACTTTCCTTCTATAAATATGAGTAGCTTCGTTTTTGTAAAGGTCTACAAACAGTGAAATTATTTTTAAAAGTGTACTAGTTTTCTTTCGGAAATCATGAAAACTACATCACATTTGAAACGTTTAAGAAAAATGATCTGATAGAAAAAATGATATGCTTAGAATATACGAGGGAAGGCTGGAAAGTTCATGAGATCACCATCACGAATTTTACTTGGAAGAACCATTTTAATACAGCATTCATCGTATTCCTCCCGAAGCTCAATAAACTTTTCACAATGATGTTGCAACATTTCTAACCCTTGTAAAAGGAAAGTTTTGTTCTGCTCTGCAAACCAGCCATCCACCGCCGCAATGAGTGCCTCATTGGATTGAAAATGTTTGTCTTTGAGGTGTGGGAAGAAGTGATATACCGAGGGGAGCAGATCAGGTAGAAGGGTGAGTGAGGTACACAAATAAAGTCCAGATCCACGAGAAACAGCATACTTTAATGAGCTTTATGTGAGGGTGCATTTTCCAGGAAAACTGAACACCAGTGCTCACTTTTCCCCAGTGTTTTTTCTTCAAAGCCTCCTTCAGTTCAACCATATAGTTGGAATAAACACCAACATTAATGGTTTGACCCTTTTTAACGTATTTGATAAGGATGACACCGTCCGTTTCCCAAAATACCGATGCAATCACATTCCCAGCTAGTCTTTGGCTTTGGAACGTCGATGAGATCCAGTGTGGCGCCACTCCATGGGTTGCTGTTTAGCCTCTGGATCGTAGTAGTGTAGCCATGTTTCGTCTTCTGTCAGCAGACTGCTCTAGAGCTCACCAGAGTTTTGAAACTTTTGCAAAATTTCCTGTGATACCTGCACCCCTGTTCTGTTCTGGTCAGCATTCAAACATTTTGGGATCCGTTTGACATTGACCTTCCACATATCTAAATATTCTGTTATTATGACACCCAAACGGTCATGCGATACCCACAAACACGCAGCAAATCCGCCTATGCTCCATGATCATGTTATGCACTTTGTCGAAGTTTCCCGTGATCACTGTACTTGAAGGCCTGCCTGAGCGAAGTTCATGTTTAGCCTACCATGACCAGTCTTTAAACGCCTCACGCACTTCGCTACTCTTGTATATCCAGGAGCATGTTCTCCCAAAGTGCTCTGAAAAATTTTATAAATTTCCATAGAGGATTTGTCTTGCAGCACAAAAAAGAAACTGATGACACTGAGAAGCTCATTGGTCTCGAATTTGATTATATCTTCCGCCATATCTTCTTACAGAACCTGTAATAAAGGTAATAACAATGATAAAATGACTATATACGAGATGCGAGGATCGCAATATGTGACCTTGTAATGACTACAATATGTTTGAATCTTTATTTCTTCTTGGTGATTCCATGAATTTTCCAGCTCTCCCTCGTAAGTCACAACAACTCAGTGAAGAAAACAAAAGCTACAAACCAATGGTAAATAAACTTATTGAGAAAATTAAATTGCATTTGATCATGATGTATTGATATGAAGATTTGAGACAGGATATCAGTAGACTTTTGTATTTTAAGAAGGTGAAATGGGATAATGTAAGCAAATACCAAAAGTTATCAGGATACTTTATAGAATAATTCAAAGATAAGGTAAATTGGAATGAAATCTCATGTAAACAAAAATTATCAGAAGACTTCATGACAGAGTTTGAAAATAGAGTTTATTGGATAGAAGTTTTTCTAGACAAAAGTTATCAGAAGACTTTATAAGATAATTTGAGTATAATTTCAATGATGATCTCTGGGCACACTTGATAGTTTTCCAGAAGTTATCAGAAAGTTTTATTCGATAATTTTGTGATAAATTTAAAGACAGCGATTGTTGGAACATCCCTGGCTCTTAAACGTAAGTTGAGTGAACAGTTCATTAGAGATTTCAGAGACTACTTTTCTCAGGGGTATATGTGGATCTGAAAAGTTAGGGGGAAGCACTGGCATCACGCCGTCCCACGTGCTTATCTTTGACCATTGTAATCTTTCTAGAAAGCGGGGGAACGCCAGAGATATTTTCTGAAAGTGAGGGGACAACATTCCCAGCGTTCCTCTGCACTTTTACTCTGACTTTTCTTTGTTCATCATATCACGTGACCAAGTGTTATCTGAAGATTTCATTCTAAAGTTTTGGGATAAAGCCTATTGGTGTAAGATTTTGAGATATCAAAAATTCACTTCTGATTTTAAACTTAACCTTGTCAATGGATTTCATGATGAGATAGAACTAACTGATGACATAAATTGTTCCATTTGTCTTCGGAATAATATTCAGAAAGTTAAAACCACATGTAATCATATTTGTTGATAGAGATTTTTGAAAAAGTGGTTGTGTTTAAATGTTAACTCTCTCGTATGCAGAAGAGGTCTTAGAAAGTATTCTGAAATCCTTGAACATAGTGAAATACTTCATGATGATATAGAGTTGTATGATTCACATAAAACTTTTACGGGAATGTGTAACATCATAGAAATGGAAGGAGATTATGAGACTGAAAGTGAAACTTATACAGTAGAGAATCAGAATAGAAATACAAATAGACGAAGAGGAAGGACACGGGGACATAGACGAAGAACAAGAAGAATATGAAAAAAATTGTGAAAAATAAATCTTATAAGCGGTGTAGTATTCACTTAAAACATGTCGACCTATTACCTAACTCAAATGTAAACACAAAGAGCTGAAACCCGTTAAACTTGCAGCCCTATACAATTTTAAGTTCTATGAAATCACAGCTTGTAACCTTATCCAAACCAGGAATGAATGGTAGGTTTAGATGATACCCTGAAAACTATATTGTCAGACAGATACAATGAAGACACTGAGAGAGTACAGAATGATTTGAAGAAGATGAGAATATTTGTGCAGTACGAAGGGTTAAAGATGCTTAGTAATGGAATTCCAAATCATACCGTATACTGGTTTTCGATTCAAAACCTAAAAACTAGATTAAGTATTTTTAGAGCTAGTCCAACTGAATAGCAGTGTGTCGCTCATTAATTGTATAATATTGTTAGTGATAGCAACACTTTAGTGATAATATAATATATGTAATGTGGGTTCCTGTCACCGCAGCATGGCGCGTCCTCAGGTTGCGGATAGAAGGAAGGCCTCTAGATATAGAAGTTAGCTGCGAATATAGTGAATAAGCAGTCGTAGACGTACGGCTTGGAGTATACTGAATAAGCTGTCGCGGACAGACAGTAAGGATCAAAAAATGAAATTTGAGAAACATTTACTTGTTCCAAGAAATAAGATGAGTTATAATATACGCACTGTCGTCTACTTGAAGCAGCTCTGCGCAGAAATGGGTTTTAGAGATTACTCCCGACTGCGGAGAGCTCAACCTATTTACTTACTAGATAAAGATGATCTTAAACACTGAAAGAAAGCCTAAGAAGACAGAACGACATTTGAGGAAGACTTCTTTGGAGAAGTGAAACCTAAAATACTAGATAGAAAGAAAGGATTCTCTGCCTCGCTCAAGTTGTTCCGATCAGGTGACTCGTAAAGATCGGTACAACCAAAACCTTTTTTTCTCATCTTTCTCCCCAGTGTTTTTTCTTTCTTTTCATTCTGCGAATTCCTGGAAGGGTAGTTGTTACTTGTCAGCTTACAATTTCCGCAAAATAACATAGTACAGACGTGAGTTCGTGATCTTTGGGAAAGATTGTAGAAAAAATATTGTTGGAATCAATCTAGAGCGAAACTACCCTTTGAAAGCGAGGACAGAACCCTCTCTTCAGAAATAATTGAAAGATACCTGGATATTTTTTGATGGAAATATGATCAAGTGAAATGGCATGTGGACAAAATTCTTGGGCCTTGCTTTTTAAAAAATTACTTTCGTTCATTGTTGCCTGTCCACATGGCCACTTCTATACTATCTAGGTCTAGAACTTTTGTCATGCACATATCTCCAGTGACAATGCAATATTTTATAAATTACCGTATACTCACGTGTACTGTCTGCATATTCCTTTCCTGGAAGTACGGAAGGAAAAAAATATAGATCCATGTAATGTTCACACTAGCATTTTATAATTTTAGATTTTTTCTAATAAATAAAATTCGCAAGGCGCCTGAACGCTGTGGGATTGTATCATGTGCATAAGTGGATCCTATATCAAATTAATATGAAATATCTTGTGCAAACTGTCATTGTGACTTCTAACAGAAGAGAACCAAGTTTGATAAAGCTGTGTAACGGCTCACGCAACATGTTATGTTCTTGTAACTAAATGATGTTGGCTTTTATTAAAATTGAGCATGATTTAGTAGTAAATTTATTTTGCGTTATGCGAATGTGTTTAAATTAGCTAATACCCTGCGAAAACCTTGTTGACCAAGCCTGCTTCCAGCCAATGAAGTTTGAGGGAGGCATAAATATGATAGGGGGAAATCGTAAAAATTCTAGGTCTCTTTGTATTAATATCATACAAATGCATTGTGGTTTGAGGGGCTAGAAAATTTTGAAAGGTACCAGGCCCCCTAACCCCCGCCGTAATTGCCGGATTGTTGACGACTATTTAAGTAGTTCCTCAGTACTTTATTTCGCAAAATAAACACCACTACTTTATTTCGAAAACAAAATCTTCACTACGTTATATACAAATTGGATTGCTGGACGGGCCAGTGCGCATATTGAATATTTTTTCCAGGGCGGATGAATTTCACTCATATACGCATCAAGCCATCACAGATGCAAGAGAGGGGAAAAGTTATGCACGTCTGGGATGAAAATTTTCTGTTGTATGAGGATAAAGATTCCTCAGAGGAGAAATCCCTGGCATCCCCTCGTCAATTAGCACACTATGACGGGCCTCCCCCAAGTTATAGGGGAATCGGCACAAAAAGCTGAAAAATGATATTTTTCATACCTTTCTTCCCCACATGACATATTTTTGACTCGAGACGACAGTGGAGGGGGCGCGGTGGCTCAGTGGTAGAGCGTTCACCTCTGGTTTTTCGAATCCATGGTTCGATCCCAGCTCGCGACGTGTGGACGTTCTGTTGGACAAACCCCGTGCTCGTGTGTTTTCCTCGGGGCTCTCCCGTTTTCTTACATTCCAGCATTTCATTCATTTCTCATCATCACCATCTCCTTAGCCTAATTGGAATAAATGTGGTACGTAAAACTTAAATATTTCATTTCATTTTTCATTTTATTTCGAGACAACAGTGTATTACCACAGTGCGTAAGTCTCGATCACGGACGGATCTAGGACGAATTCGTGAGGGATGGGGTAGCGATAAGTTTTAACACTCCTACTTAGGATTAGTTTAGTTGTATTAAGTACAGATTTAAACTTTACCGCACTGGTGCTTGTGCCATTGGATGTTGCAAAAGACGCTTCGCTCTCCCTGAGAGTACGCGTACGAGTCTCGATACCATCCCTACATAATAAAATTAGATACGCAAGAATGTTTTCTACTTATGTTTGAAGACATAGGCGTAACAAGAAATATTCGTTGGTCGGATTAAATAATAATAATAATAATAATAATAATAATAATAATAATAATAATAATAATAATAATAATAATAATAATAATAATAATAATAATGTCCCCTTTGAATTGTGTTCCGTAGAACTGATGTAGACTTCTTCCCCTGACACTGTCCGTCTCCGGATAAACATGTTCCCGACCCAAATCTTTAGATTCCAAATTAGTCCCGGTGGTCCGTCTCTCTGTTTTTTTTTTTTTTTTTTTTGTTAATTTCAGTGGGATGCATTTGTTTATAGGCTGCCCTCTTTGCATAAAACTAACAGTCCTCACCTAAAAGATGTGTGCGGTATTGTGCGACGCAATACCTCCCTCTGGGAAACCCTGGAAATGTACATATTGCAATCGGAGATCTGAGCTGAGTCTCCCGTTTAATAAGTAAGTACGCTGGGAATTTTATTTTGTGAGGTGTTCGAAACACAAGACGGGAAGCATTTAGAATAGTCATATATATTTTTACACAAACGCAAATAAAGCAATATATTTTCTTACGCCCAGGATGGGAGTAAAGAAATATTGGTTGACGTTAGGGGTGCTTTATGATGTTGGGGAAGATTTTAAACAAAGAAACTTCATCCCCTAGCCTTCTCTAGATTACAGGGGTGAATACAGTCAGGTTTTGGGGCACAGCTTGTGCCTATGGTATTTTTTTAGAGGAGGGTTCATAATTTGTCATTGAAAGTGGAACAATCGAATTTTAATTATACCACAATTATACTTTTATGTACACTAAGTATAAAGGAGAACTGAACATGAATAACATTTTAAAATAAGTAATTGTCATAACAAAGAATGATGAATTTGGGGGAAGAACGGTAAATGGGAAGAATGGTAACCTTGAGAGGAAAATGGGGACCTCTGCCTGGGTGTGTATATTCTCTACCCATTTACATTTTTTAAACATTGTGATGTATCTTCGTACGTATATGTATTCCCTTCTCCACACAAGAAGATTGTTATTGATAAAAGATGAAAGCTAAAATCTTCCGATTTCAATAGTATATGAAAGACTGAATGGGACGGGTTACAAATTTCACCAACACCTCTTGAAGTATGCGACTGTGTGAAGTATTTCTTTACAATTGTATTTATATACTTTTCAAGAACTTCAGTTTGATGTGTTACGTCCTACATATCTTTTCTAGTTATTTATATTTTTAAATTTGTAGTCATTTTTGGATTTTTTTGTACATTTATATGCCTATCTATCCTACTATATATATAGTTGTATATATCTATGCAACTATACAATACCTATACCCATACAGCTATATCTAACTATCTAACTAAATATCACTTAATATAGCAAGCCCAAATTACCAACGTAGTTTACCAAGCAGTTGTCCTCTAAGGGCTCCATGCTTTCTTTTATATTTCGCAATAGTTTAGTGTGTAAGGTGAGTCAATTTAAGTTCTTTGGGTGTCTAAAAATATATTTAAGATAAATAATCATATATGACATGAAGTGGCGTCTTTATTTTAACAGTACTTATTTATTAATTATTATTATAATTTTGTATTTATAAATATGATTACATATTTTAGCAAGCGTATCCACATTTTCCACCTGAGAATATTCAAGTACTTTTACACTTCAGTATATTTGTTAAGATATATAACACAATATATACAGATGTAGATAATGTGAAACAGTGTGCAGTATGTTTTAACATGTAGCATTAACGTAATTTCAAATATCTTTTTTAGATATTTTCATTTTTATTATTCGTGTGTTCATAAATGTATTATGAATGTACATAATATATTATGAATGATAAAGGTAATAAAAATACAACACAATATGTTATAATATATAGTGGGTTACTATTTATGCTTTTTTGGATATTTTTCATATATTTTTATATATATTTTCATATACAATTTTTCATACATTTTTATTTTTGTGGTCATAAATGTGAATACAAATCCTAGCAAGCCTTTCCACATTTTGAAGCTAATGATATTCAAGTACTTTTACACTTCATTTGTTAAGATATATAATGGAATCTGTACCTATATAGATAAGTACCTATAAGGTGAAACAGTGCGAGTATGTTTTAATATATAGTGGTTTTTCATTTACGTTATTTGAAAAAATCAAATTATAAAAGTTCATTTGTTGCCGTCACTACAATCTTTAGCACACATCACTACTGTGTTGGTCTTCCTTTGTGAATCACAGACAAAATGTTTGCATTCAGAGCAGATAGTGTTCACTTTCCTGTCTGTGCGTCTCGTACAGTATGTGCATCGTCCCTTCTATTGTATCTTTTGGTCTTTTTATGTTGTGCTTTAAGACACGGCTTTTGGTTCAACCAGAACTCCAAGGGATTCAATTGGTCTAATAGTAGAAAGATGGAGACCATTTGGATTACTTGCCCTGCGCAGAATGTTGGGTTTGATTACTTCCTTGCCTAACTCCAACAGAAATTTATACCTACGATATGTGTTCCTACACTCCCAGTCTTTGTTTATTGAAATCCAAAATTATGAAAGAATTCAAAGCTCCAATATCAACCATGTTCATGAAAAGTCTCAGAGGCTATCTTGATGTACGTCTGGCAAATGAATATTCTCTGATCAACTTATCTGCATAATTCACACCACCTTTTGTATGGTTATATCAGAGTATCATATTGTTTTTTTTGTGACTTCCTTTAGAAACTGAATCATCTACAAACTGACTGGAAAGTACACGGACTGTTTTGTTTTTGTTTCGTACATAGCTCATCACTGCTATACTGTATGAAAATATTAATTTTGATGAACACAGATTCCTTCCTTTTGGTGTTTCCATCATTGCGGGAATGTTAGGCTTTATTATTCTCAAAGTTTTTGTCATGGTAACATTGTTCTTCAGTAAACATTCAGCTATTTGCACAGATGTAAAGAAATTGTATGTAGTGTATCCTCTTCCAGACCCAAACAGTGGTCCCATTATTTCAAATACTACTCGGTGTCCCATTTTTTTCTCTCGTGCCAATCCTGGAAGCTTCCCAGTATAGACTTGCATGTTGAACAAATATGATGTCTTCATGTCTGCAGCTGCCAAGACCTTGATCCCATATTTTCCTAGTTTCGATTTCATGTATTCTTTCATTGAACATTTGCTCCGAAATTGGACTAACTGCTCATAAACTGTAATTTCCTCAAAAGGTTCAAATAGCTTTTTTTTTAAATTTTCTACAAACCACTTCCAAATTTCATTTATGGCTGCAAGTTTATCTTTTTCCTTTCTTTCAGCACGTGTTGCTTTATCATCAAACCTGATAAAATGTAGGATATGTGCAACTCTATTCCATGTCATGGCAGCAATAAATTGCACAACGAATACTTTCATCTGTCGTACACATTTCAGAAATTCGTTCCTCCCGGCAGCGAAGAGCTCCAGAGATCAGAGGCACACCAAAAATTGCTCTCATTTTGACAGAATCTACATTGGTCTACACTTTCATTTTGTTTTGGAGGATTTTTTGAATTGAAACCCTGAGTAACACGTGATGCTTCAGAATTAGTGTGGGTGCAAATTGTAACTACAATTTGGTCATCAAGATACATATTGAAAACTTCAGCATTGTGGTTGCATACGTAGCTGTTTTTTTGGGGGGGGCGGGAGACGCTTTCACAATATTATTTTGACGACGGCGAGTCACTGGTGGCACTACACTAGTGCATTTTCGTCCTGACTTTGCAATGAACTCCTCTTCATCAGTGTCACAATCTGATGGTTCACTAGCAATGTAACTTTCCTCAAGGTTGTCTTCTGATTCTGAGACACCTTCTTGTGGAACGAAGTCCTTATCAGATTCATTCAGGACATCTTCTGGGTCACTGGGTTTACATTCACTAAGCATATAAGCAATATCATCTGAGATCCGCCTACGAGTCATTTAAAAAAAAAGAAAGAAAAAGAAACGTGAACATTCAGAATCGGCAAAAATCAAAAATAAAGTAATGGAAGTAAAAAATATGGAACATAGTTTACCAAGCTGGGTCCTGCCGGCACCCCAGTTATTTTTTATTTTTATCTTGTTTTCAGAATGAAAGAAATGTATGTATAGTATACGTCTCTAGGGTATAAAGTAAACATATAAAAATCAAGAATAAATTGGTTCTCATAGTTGTGGTAAAATCTCTAACAAACATTCATTGGAGTCCCTAGAGGTCCCCGCTTGGTATGCTAAGGGATATCCACAGATTTATCCAGAATTTTGAACTTAGGGAGTGTTCAAAAATCTGGGGCGGTGCAATCTTGCATTAAGTTCGCATAATATTATCGTCGTGTTAATTAGCTCTTTTTTTAAATAACAAATTCTTTAATGCAACGAACGATTGCATTCCATTTCCTTCCTCAGCCAAAGCCAATTAGCGTCGAATTTGTGATGGTTGGTGTGACGTCGAGATGAAATCTTTGGCAATCGATTGCTCAAACGTTATTTTGACGATCACAGCCATGTAAAGGTTAAATTTCATTCAATCTTACGTTGCATGCTTTGCTTGGAAAGGTAACTTGTCGAAAGTAAATTGTTTTATTCTATTTGCAAATGGAAACAAGAATTTAAAATATTTTAAAAACCAAAATAGTAAGATTTATAATGGTGTCATCCAGTTCTGCCATAATGGTCCTCCAGCCATTTGTAGAAAATATTTTAAATTATCTTATCTTTAGGCAAAACGGGAATTCCTTCGAGACGAGGAATTCTGTCTAGGGAGGGATTTCTTCAAGATAATTTTTCTTTAGGAATTGTAACACATTCTATAAGAAGAATAGGTATTTCTTTATGTTTTATCATAAATTTTAGATGTTATTTTACTTGTTCTTCTCCGAAAAATCACTAGATACAGTTCTGTTATGAAAAATGTTATTCACATCTATTCTGTAAAATTGAATGTGATTTGAAAAACGCTACCTGCAGAGTAACGGAAAATTGATTGATTCAGTTGCAAGAAAACCGTTGAGTTGAGTTAATTTTGAGTTTAACGTCCCATTCAGCAGCGAGGCTATATGAGACGTGGTCCTACTGATTAACGTGAAATCCTAACCACATGAGCTCCCGCCGGGAATTGAATCGGGGTCTCCCACGCTAAAGGCGCGTACGCTAACCGCTCAGCCACGAAGGAGCTCAGAAAACCGTTTCACATTGTAGCTGAAACGAAGATAAAACAAACTTACTTCGGTCTAGTATCAAGTAATTTTACAACAAAATTTTAGTTAGTTTTCCAGTAGTTCATCTCCAACATGCTAAGGCGCGTAATCAAGGGCATCTCTATGGTTTTAATTTTGGGTAGGCCGGCTCCCTCGCGTATGCATACATATGAACATTTGACTGATTAATGACAATAAATAATTACTTTTAGAGTAGTGGTTGATGCTGTTTATTAAATAATTATTGACCATTAATATAAAGAGTGGAAAATACAGGGTTGCGACAAAAAAAAAAAACTAAATCGTTTGCAAAAGTGAGAAAATCATACCTAGTATGGTATGGGGCTTCCTTTTGCGTCCGAAACAGATTGGATCCAACGTGGAATGGACCTATGCAGCTCCTGAATCATGGTGCGTGGAATTTTGTACCACACCAACAAGCGCTCCAGGTCCTTAAGGGACGCTGGTGGAGGGTAAAGAGAACGGACGCGTCTTTCTATCTCAGACCACAGTGGCTCAATGATGTTCAGATCTGGTGATTGTGGGACCCAGGAAAGGTGTTATAGCTACTGGTCATGCTCCTCAAACCATGATTTCACCGTTTTTACATCGTGACAGGGTTCCAAATCATCTTGGTAGATGCCATCACCATCAGGGAAAGATATGTGGAACATGGGTAGAACCAGGTCCCCCAAAATGGCCTCATACGCCTTAGCATTCATAATTCCGTGCAGGCTATGATGGTAACTGCGGAAAACCACGATATCACTTCTCATACTATAAAAAACACCCCCATGCTTTACACTTGGGAGCAGACAGTCTGTATCATAGGCTTGTGATGGGGTACTTCATACGTAAACACCACCGGTTATCGGAAACAAGGTGAAGGTCGATTCATCGGACCACATTACGTGTTTCCACAGCTCACGAGTCCAAGCCTTGTGGTCCTTGCACCAATATATACGTCTCTTCGCATTTACTGCTGTTACCAGGGGTTTGGCGATAGCGGAACACCCATGAAGTTTCATTTTATTAAGTTCCCGTCTCGCTGTTTTCAATGAAATCGAGTTCTGTAGGCCAGAATTGAGTTCAGACGTAATTTTCATTACAGTGGTCTTATTTTTAGCTGCTAAAATCCGTTTTGATGCCCTCCGTTCCCTGTCTGACAGGATTGTCTTTCGACCACTGTTGTGCTTTGCAGATGTGGATGATATGGACATTTGAGTAATGCCGTTGGAAAGGGCTCGTTATATTGAAGAAAATGACGTTTGAACCATGATTGTAGACCAAATAGTTATGACGCACTACATTTTTATAATATTTATATATATGTCTAGGCCTAAATTCAGACGTTCAATAATGTTTTCCGCCTATTGTTTTCAAGATGCAAGATTTAAAGTTTACACACGTATTATGTACATAACAGCAAGTTTTTTTAAAAGAAGATTCTTACGTGAACCCAGACCCGGGCAAGAGGGGCAAAGTGTTTGGCGAGGTTTCTCAAAACAATCCGGGTTTTCCCCGAATTATCCGATTTAGGTGTATCATACGGACATGTAAGTGGAACCGTTGGAAAGAGCTTCTTATACTGAAGAAAATGGCGTTTGAACACTGACTCTAGTTCAAGTAATAATGACGCAGTACATTTTTGAAGTGTTTATATATATATATATATATATATATATATATATATATATATATATATATATATATATATATGTGTGTGTGTGTGTGTGTGTGTGTGTGTGTGTGACGGATGTGGAGGATTGCGTGCTACAGTGAAATTTAGAGCTGTGTCGGTGGTAGTTCACTACCAGAAGGGCCACCTCTACCTAATTGGTCTAAATGAAGTAGCCAGACGATGAGTGTTCTGGAAGAAGGCAGTAGTTCTCCAGTACCCAAGTTGGCGGAAATCATAGTGATTGGTACGGCAACTTGGACATTAGTCCCAGGCGTGGTCAGAGTGACTTTACGGCTGGGATACTGCGGAGTGGAAGACAACGGGAAACCACCACTCTATTTTCCCTAGTTTGCTGGCAGCAAAAAAGAGAACATATGAAGAATGGTCTTTCGCAGGTCAAGATGTAGTTCCAGAGGTAAAATATCCCCCCATTCGGATCTCCGAGAGGGGGATGGCTTGGGAAGGACTATTGGACGAGAAAGTAATAATGGGGGGAAGACAGACAGAGAAAGAAAGACAAGGAAGAGCAAAATGTTTAGAATAGGGACATGGAACGTACGTACTCTGTTACAGGGTGCAAAATTAAAAAATCTTAAAGAAGAAATGAAACATAATAATTTAGAATTGGTAGGCGTTTGTGAAGTTAGATGGGAAGGTAATGGGGCATTGAACAGCGAAGGATAAAGAATGTTTTACTCAGGTAATGAAAGGATATAGAATGTTTTACTTCAGGACAGGTATCGGAATAGCTTAAAGAACGCGAAGACCCTTCCCGAGGCTGATATTTTCTCTTATCCTAATCTTGTGCTGGCCGAAATAGATATTCAACCGAAAAATGTAGGCAGAGGAAAAGTAGGTAACAAAGTGTTGAATACTGAAAAGTTGAAAAACGAAGAAATAAGAAACCTTTTCGTTGAAAAATTCGAAGATAAATGTTCAGACGAGGAAAGAATAGGTGCAGGTAGTAACGCACAATGGGAACATATTAAACGATGAATACAGCAAACTGCAGAAGAAGCAGTAGGTTATCGCGAACACAAAACTGCAAAGAAACCATGGGTTACAGAGCAGATATTGGAGAAAATGAGGGAGAGAAAGATGTGGAAACAGGTTGATACAGAAGAGGAGAGAAAGATGTACAGAAAGTTAAATAATTAATTTCGAAGAGTAACTGACAGAGCGAGGGAAGAGTTTTACAAAAGAAAATGCGAGGACATAGAAGAATTAGAAAGATGATGAAACGAAATCTTTGAGTTTTACGTCCCACGTTTATGCCGGTTAGGCTAAAGGAGACGGTGATAATGAGTAATGAATGAAATGGTGGAATGAAGAAAGTGTAAGAAAACGGGAGAATCCCGAGAAAACCCACACACACGGTTTTGTCCACCACAAAGTTCACTTGGCGGGGGTTGGGATAGAAACCCGGGACCCCAAGCACCAGAGGTGAACACTCTACCACTGAGCCACCGCGGCCCGAGAATTAGAAAGAGTTGAGAAATATGAGGAAATGTACAAGGAGGTGAAATCTATAGAATTTCGGAGGAAACAAAACTGTGTTATGATGGCAGTAGAAAATAAGAATGGGAAGGTAGTCAGCGAGGGAAATGAGGTCATAGGAAGGTGGAAAGAATACGTTGAAGACTTATATGAGATCAGGGATAGACCGTGTAGCCTTAATGTTGAAGTAGAAAATGAAGTAGGATAATAAAGGATTTAGTATTCTTCGGGATGAGTTTGAAAAGACTATATCCGAGATTAGAAATGGAAAGGCAACCGGAATAGATAGCATACCAATCGAATTCATTAAAAATATAGGAGACAAGGGAAAGAAAGAATTGTTCCGATTATGCAATGAAATATACGAAACAGGAGAATGGGCAAAAAAAAAGAACTTTATGAAAACGATCATGATACCGATGGCTAAGAAATCGAACCCAGAGAGATGTGGGGATTATAGAACTATTAGTCTCATATCTCACGCAGCTAAAATTCTGTTCTGAATACTGAACAGTAGGTTATATCAAAGAACAAATAAAGAAGTTGAGGAGGAGCAGTTCGGGATCAGAAGAGGCAAGGGCACAAGAGATGCTATTGGATTATTAAGGGCGATCGGTGAAAGATTTATAGAAAAAAGGGAAAGAGGTGTATGTTATATTTATTGATCTAGAAAAGGCTTTTGACCGCGTGAATTGGGAATTGTTGTTGGGAGTTCTAACGAAGATAGGGTTGGAATGGAAAGATAGAATACTCATAAGAAACTTATACTTGAACCAACAAGTAAGTGTTAGGATAAGGGAAGAACTGACGGAAGAGAGTGCAATTGGAAGGGGAGTTCGACAAGGATGCTGCCTCTCGCCAACACTATTTAATGTCTATCTAGAAGAGATAGTGAAAGAGAGCCTACATGATGATGATGGCATTTCGGTAGGAGGTACAATGATTAGATGCATAACATTTGCAGACGATATGGCGCTTCTTGCAGAATCTGAAAAGAAAATCAATAAAATGTTTTTAAAAAATTAGAAAGGGCTTTGAAAAAAATGGGATGAAAATAAATGTTAGAAAGACAAAAGCCATGGTGATTGGAACGAAGGGGTCTGTGTCAAATATAAAAGTAGGAGTGGAGAAAATAGAACAAGTGAATAGTTTTCGATATCTGGGTAGTATTTTTAGTAATAACATGAAGTGCGAACGTGAAATAAAAGCAAGGATAGGAATGGCGAGAGAAGCCTTTAGGAGGAAGAAAATTCTGTTTTATGGGACCTTGAATAACGAGTTGAGAAAAAGACTCATAAAATGCTTCGTATGGAGTGTTGTACTGTATGGGGCGGAAACGTGGACATTACGTAAAGGTGATGAAAATCGATTGGAAGCCTTCGAAATGTGGGTGTGGAGAAGAATGGAAATAATTAGTTGGGTCGAGCGGAGAACGAATGAGAGAGTGTTAGAAATAGTGGGTGAGAAAAGAACACTTTTAGATATTATTAGGAAGAGGAAGAGAAACTGGTCGAAACATTGCCTAAGAAGAAATTGTATCATGAGGGTCGTCCTAGAGGGTATGGTGGCGGGAAAGAGAGGGAGGCGGCGAAGGAGACTACAATTAATGGATGATATTAAAACAGAAAGATCATACGCGAAGACGAAAAGGTTAGCGGAGGACCGTGGAGCATGGAAGCTTCTCAGCTGCGGCAAGTGACCTGCCAATAAAGGCAGAATACCTATGACGATGATGATATATATATATGTAGGCGAAAAATGGATCACCTTCAGACTTTCAAAAATTTTTCCCGACCTCAGTTTTCAAGATAGAAGATTGAAATTTTTCATACGTCTTACGTACATGACAGCGTACGTTTCTAAAATTCAGATCTCAACGTGTATTCAGGCGCGGGCCCGAGGGGCGGAAAATTGCGAAAAACTTCCCTCTTTTTTCCCGATTTTCCCCTTTCTGGTACACAATATGGAGAAGCTATATATACCGTTGGAAAGTATGCTTTATCCTGAAAAAAATGAGGTATGAACCAATGATAAATATTTAGGAAGCAGCAGTTGTTTGAGTGAATCTAAAATTTAACTCAAAAAGTGGAAGTCGTAAAAGGGCTAGGAGTCGCCTTATGCATCCTCTTGCATTGTTTACTTTATATATGGGCAAACATGTCTTAAAGATGTGAACTGTGGCACCTTTTAGTACTGCGAATCTTAGTATGTTAGAGATGAGCTACTGAAGAAATGAATAAAATTTTGATGTGAAATAATTTAATATTATACCAAATTAAGTTTATTTATGTTCGTTTCAGTTACAATGTCAAACGTCTTTCTTGCAACTGAGTCAATGAATTTTCCATTTTCCCGCAGTTATTATTTTATAATAGAAAAATCACATTCATCTTTACCAAAGTAGATGGGAATAACACTGCCAATAAAGAACTGTATCCTCGTCATTTTTTCCAAGTAGAACGAGAAGAATAACATCTAAAGTGTATGATGAAACTTGAAGAAATAGTTATTCTTCTTGCAGCCTCTGTTAGAACTATCAAACAGAATAATACGAATGCAGGCCAAAATTCAAGAAGACAAACACCAAAAAAAAAAATCAGACAAAATGGACTACAATCAAGGGACAGAATCATAGGCACATATTAATAAAACATTTTTTTCTTCAGCTGTTATGCATCTAAAATTTTATCTGAAATTCTTCACTTTACGGAAATAAGATTTTTGTAAAGTGTTGGAAACTCAATAAAAGACGTAAGACTGTTATAGTAAGTATATCTTTCATTTTTTGATCTTAGCAAAAAAGTCTTGATCAGAATTTCAAGTTTAAAATTAATATATATTACTGAAAAGAAAGATTGTTATATGCTACCACACAAGCACGACATTTTAAAAATCAAATAGTATAGCAGTTACTTTTCGTAATTAAAATGAATAGTCTTACTGAAATATGCTAAGGTATTTCAAATGTATTAAAGGTATAATAAATAGGAATACTCAGAACTTTTCATATCGGTGTGTGTGAAAGTTGTTAAAGCTAATATGTCCTTTTATTATAACATTTTTTTACGTTTTCTTCAGTTTTCAGCATTTTAAAAGAAACAGAAAGTTATTTCATTTGAAAAAATAATCATATATGATGTGCACTGATACATCCAATATATACTCATGTGATTTTGCTCTATGGACTTTGTTCTCGTCAGAATTTTCCTTGCATTTTGAACGCTTTGATTTTGTTCTCGCCCTCCTCACTACAGCTATTTTATACACGAGTTCCGATCTGCATACAAACACGCTGGGAGTCAAGCTTTTTGGTGCTGCATTTCCTTAAATATTTTCTCGTTGCATTGAATTCCCTATCTCCAAAGGTTTGGCAGAACGAGTATTGCCGTTCTGCCTAAAAATAACATCACTTAAAATATTTTCTACAAATTCCTAGAGGGCCTTTAGGCAGAAGGAGAATGGACCTTTTTAATATTGCACCTCCCTAGTTGGGACGGTATAAGGGATTTATTTCCGGGGATGTCCGAAAATTTTAGGGGGTGCTGGAGGGTGTTAGGGAGTGTAGGTATATCACTGTATATATCTACTATACAACCGTTCAATTTATCATGTTTCATTCAACTTTCAAATACTGTATAGAAATAAAGTTACTTAGAAACGCATGAAATGACCACGGAAATATGAAACACAACAGCGCTTCTTTCTTCTTTTTTCTTATGTTTTCTTCTGAAGCCAAATCCCAGATGGGATATTTTTCCTCTGTCGGCAGGAATACCTTGTCTTTTCACGACACATATATTTGTATTTTTTCCATCCTGCTGTCACTCACAAAGAGATTATCTGTCGTCATCCACATTTCAAGCAAACACGACACGAAGGATAGATAGAAAGACGACCGCTAGACGCTGACAGAGAAGTTCACACAGGAGTCAATAGACATTTCAACAAATGCAGACATCAGCTCACAATTTAAGTGGGAGGATTACAGCTGCGTTCCCAAGTTTTCAAAGTCAAACATCGAAGCTTTTTTACTTTTTTCAACATCTAAAACAAGTAGGGCATAGATATTTGTCTCCTCTAGAAATTTTTCAAATTTTGACGTTTGTAACTTAATAATAAAGAAGAAACTAGTAAAAAACTTTGCTATGATTTTTAAAGGGGCCAACATTCGAAGCTGCTAGGGATACCAGATCACCTTAAAACTATTCCCAATTGAAGGAGAAGTGTTTGAAGAACGAAAAGTGAAACCGGAATCACTACTGATTGATGTAAAGCTCCAAGACTCAGCATTTAAATCACGATTAGAGATATGGAGATTCAAAACAGATTATAAAGAACATGGTCCTCTAAAACAATGTATCACTTCAACGCCTGAGGCCTTAATAGACTGAACATCAGCTTACAAGAAAAGCTATCCAACTACTGGACGAGTATCCCATTGAAAGTTGCACAAGTGGAAGCACATATAGAAACATGGAAATATGCTTACTCGTACGATTTGCAACGTCCCCGAACAGGGAGTAGAATGATCTTCCCCCATAGCCCCTGAAAGTTATGTACTCTGGTCTTACATGCCAGAATGTCATACATTGGAACTTGTTTTCTTACGAAGACAAATATTGCTAATTCAAGATGATAACACTTGGTGGTGATTGGGGTCTGTAGTACGTCATTGATGCTAATCGATACCAAATGGAACACGATACGCGATCGTAAGTTCCAAACGAATACGTTTACCCGGTGGACAAAAGGCAAACGCTTTAAACACAGCGTAAAATGGCTTTCTATTATTATTATTATTATTAATGTTAGTAATAGTAGTAGTAGTGGTAGTAGTAATAGTAGTAGTAGTAGTAGTAGTAGTAGTAGTAGTAGTAGTAGTAGTAGTAATGAGAAGAGAACAACAAATATATTGTTGAGCCTGTTAAGTAACAAAGTACTTCGGCCTGTCTTGAGTGTCCCCTAGCACTGCTATAAAGGTTTTTAAATTCACAAACATCCATTCCCTAGTCGAGATTCGAAGTCGGGTCCCTTAGGTCTCTGGCTTGATGCCTCTACCCACACGAACACGAGGTTCGCAGAAAGAAGAACTAGTATAGAACAAGTTTTCTCAAGCTGGGGGTCGCGAGGAAAAAGCGTAAGAGACAAATATAATTAGAATGAATACCGAAAAATATTTTAAATTTTGTTCTTCATTTTATTCTTTGTTCTTTGCTCTTATATTTTGTTTTTAAAATTTTATTTTTAATTTTGTTCTGATAGACAATTAATACATACTATCAAGAACAACCAAAAATTTGTCTACTTAAAATTTTCATCAGATGCAGAGTTGGTTTAAAAGAAGTTTAAATGAAAGATACGATTTGAAACTAATGAGAACTGCATATTGACATACCAGCAGAATGCATATGTTCTTTATTATTTTATCATATGAGCCAAAATTAACGGACTAATGAATTTTTAAAATTTTCAAACCGCCTCTATTTTGAAACAGTATGACGAATCGGATTCAATATTTGTGATATGAATGAATTGACCAAATTTAGTTTTAAACCATTCTCTTTTACTGAAGTTACTGCATCCACCCTATACAAGAAATGGATACTATTTATATAGAAATAGATTGATATAGGAAGATATTCGCAATAGGTATATTAAATATCCCACATAAGCTTGTTACAAGCTAGAAGTTGTAAGGGGTCTCTGCCAAGGAGTCGCAGTGCGAGGGTCGTGATTGGAATTAGATTGAGAACTACTGGTATATTATTATTATTATTATTATTATTATTATTATTATTATTATTATTATTATTATTATTATTATTATTATTATTATTATCGGAGTTGGAGTAGTAGTATTGTAATTCGCTGCGAAGTACAGTAATTTGTACAGGACACACTCTCCATTCTAATTGATCAATTTCCGGGTTTATTGATGCTACGAGGTTTATGGGTGGTAGGCCATATACCTGGTAGATGGCGTTCGTGTTGTATGGCAACCAAATGGTGCCACTATTGGTGGAAAAAGCATGATACAAGGTGGGCCTGTTCGCCGGATAAGGGCCCGACGAATGAATCTGAGTAAGGGTCCCTTATTGTATTCACCTGGTGAGTAACCCCTTCACTTCGTTCATTTTCGGAATCGGAGGTGAGATCGTTAAACGGACTACTTATTTGGAAGTGTGATCGGACGGGGACGACAACGAATATAATTCTTCCCGATTGGCCACTTCCGGTTGAATTTCGAGAGGTTACTTCCGGTCGCAAGCGGAACAATCGGGATTAAAATCTATTCGTTGTTGTCTCCGTCCCAATCAGGATTTCATATATTGAATCCATTTTCCGATATCACTTCCGGCTCCGGAGATTAACAGGGCATATAAGTTGACCATTTTCGATTGGAAGTGACAACTCGGACGTTGGATCAAACTCTATATCTTCCTACACCTTATAGCCTGAGGACCCAACATGTATGAATCTGGCTCCCTGCGACCACTTCCGGTCCAAGATTTCCAACCGGAAGTAACATTAACCTGCATATATTCGTGATTATAATGGCCTGACAACTCGGAATATATTATTGCCAGCTCTTCAACCTGTTTTTGCTGCTCAGAAAACACTTTCGATGATAACCAACGGAACTGTAGATAGATCTTCGGGCGGAAAACACAATACCACTCACTAGCTTGTTAATATTAATTTTATTATTATTTCTTTACCATCCTTGTCTTCTTATTGCCGATCTCATGTTCGTGTTGGTTGAGGCGGCAAGCCAGAGACTCAAGGGTCCGGACTTCGAATCCCGGCTGGGGTATGGTAGTTTGTGAATTTTAAACATTTGTAGCAGTGCTAGGGAACACTCAAGACGGGCCGAAGTTCTTTGTTACTTAAGGCTGCAGACTACTATATATTTTTGAAAAAGTAATATTTTTTCTTTTGACCGTTTTTTTTTGTAAATGTAAAGAGGTAATAAAATGTCACTCACCAAAGTAATAGATAATGTTATTCTGTACCCAAAAATACGAATCGGAAAAATTTTCACTGTTGCCATCTATAGAAATTACAGTGTGACCAGAATTTGAATTACTCAAAAATCTAGCTTAATGCAGCAACTAGAAAAATGAACTCAATGGTAATTGATGACTATCATGCTGTCTATGTTCCTTGTTTACTACTTTTTAAATAACATTTCTATTAATTTTATAAACCTTAGATAAATTATTACAAAATAAATAGAAACATTATTTAAAAAGTAGTAAACAGAAACATAGACAGCATGATAAGTCATCAATTACCGTTGAGTTCATTTTTCTAGTTGCTGTCTTAGCTATATTTTGAGTAATTCAAATTCTGGTCACATTGTAATTTCTATGGATTGCAACACTCAAAATTCTTCCGATTCATATTTTCTATTATAACATTATCTATAACATTATCTATTATTATGGCAAGTTACATTTTATTACGTCTTTCCACTTACAAAAAACGGGCAAAAAAAATTAATAGCTTTTTTAAAAATACTTAGTAGTCTGCCCCCTTAATTAACAGGCTCAACAATATATTTGTTGTCTCCTTCTATTCATTATTATTATTTTTACTCATCATACTGCTCATATTAATAATACTAATCATACTACTACTACTACTACTACGATTACTACTACTACTACTACTACTACTACTACTACTACTACTACTACTACTAATAATAATAATAATAATAATAATAATAATAATAATAATGGAAAGCCTTTTTGCGTTGTGTTTGAAGCGTGTCCCTCTTCTTCTCCAGGTAAACGTATTCGTTTGAAACTTACGATCGCGTATCGTGTTCCATTTGGTATCGATTAGCATGAATGACGTACTACAGACCCCAATCACCACCAACTGCTATCATCTTGAGTTAGCAATATTTGTCATCGTGAGAAAACAAGTTTCAATGTATCACATTCTGGCATGTATGACCAGAGTACATAACTTTCAAGTGCTATCAAGAACATTCTACTTCCTATTCGAGGACGATGAGAATTGTAAGAGTAAACATATTTCCATCTTTCTATATGTGTTTCCACTTGTGCAAGTTTCAATCGGACACTCGTCGAGGAGTTGGATAGCTTTCCTTGTTAGAGAAACGTGGTTCATTAAAGGGTAATCTCTTGTTAGAGTGTCAATATAATAAAGGTAGAGAAATTCAAAACTTTTATTTCAACACTAATAAAAAAAGATATTCCAATGAATCAATCTAAAAGAGTTCATAAGTGATGCTAAAGAAATATTACAAGCAAGAATGGAAGAGCTCCAAGCTAGAGGTTTTCGATGGGATCTCATGAATATAAACTACATACAGTTTACTCTTAATAAGTATGCTTCGTATAGAGGATCATAGTATATACAACTACCAAATATAATTAAAAGCAAACAGGCTGTTACTACTGTAAAGAACAAAGATATAACGTTTCTTATATTCAATTGCTTCTGCATTACAACCTGTTGAAAATAATCCGCGACGACCATCAAAGTACAAGCCTGTTGTTAAAGACTTGGAAGAAAAAAGAAAGATATGATTCTCCTGTTAAACTTAGTGTCATCCCGAAAATAGAAAGAAGACTCGATATGTCGTTTAATGTTTATATATGCAACGAAAAATATATGATGTGCGTTTTATGTCATACTAAAAATAAAAAAAAGATACCCATGTGAATCTATTATACGTAAAGAAAGAAAATAAAACACACTATTGTTGGATGAAAGACCTAAGTAGATTAGTTACAGAAAATAACTAAGTGGAGAGCACCAAATACTTATGTGATAGATGCTTGTTATACTTTTATTCCCAAAACACATTATAATAGATAAACATGAAAAATATTGTTCTACTCACGAAGCTGTTAAAATAAAAATGCCACCAGCATATACATACATTGAATTTCAGAACTACCAATATACAATGAAGATGCCATTTCTGATTTACGCTGATTTGAAATGTCTACTGCATAAGGTTATAGGATGTGACGAATGTTATCCAGACCACAAATCATATACCCAAAATATCAACAGCATAAGCCATCTGGGTTCTGGTACTATATTGTAAGAAGTGACGGAAATAAAATAAATCCTGTTTTGTATAGAGGTAACAAGCAGATAAGTATTTCATAAGAATGTTAAAGAAAGAAGCCAAACAAATATCAAACATATATAGACAAAATAACGAGCTACCTTTAACACATGAACAGACAGAAGAATTCAAGGAACCTTAATCCTGCTCTTACTGTAAAGTAGAATACACTCCAGAGAACCATAAAGTTAAAAATTGGGATCATATAACTGGAGAGTTTGTATCTTCATTATGTAACAATTGTAATCTAAAAGATAGAATAGCCATGAACAGACAGAAGAATTCAAGGAACCTGAATCCTGCTCTTACTGTAAAGTAGAATACACTCCAGAGAACCATAAAGTTAAAATTGGGATCATATAACTGGAGAGTTTGTATCTTCATTATGTAACAATTGTAATCTAAAAGATAGAATAGCCATGTTTGTACCAGTTATTATACATAATTTATCAAGCTATGACTCCCACTTGTTTATAAAAGAGCTAGAATGTAATAAAGAACAAAAATAATACGTAATAACGAACAACGATACATATCATTCAGTAAAAATGTTGGAACTCTCAAATTGAAACTCATAGATTTGTTTAGATTTATGGCATGTAGTTTAAACAAGTTATCATCAATCCTAATGACACAACAAAAGACTCACACACAGCATTCTATCCTGACGAAAAGGAATTCAAACTTGTAATAAGAAAAGGTGTTTACCACTATGATTATCTTAGTAACTGGGATATGTTTAGACAAGGAAGGAAGCATTCTTCAATTAGCTAATGAAGACGCATATCAGTGATGAGGATTATGAGCAAGCAAACAATTTATGGGAAATATTTAAAGTTAATCTCGGACAATACCATGACCGATAATTGGAAACGGATGTATTGTTATTAGCAGATGTGTTTGAGAACTTTAGAGAGATATGTCTTAAAGCTTGTGGTCTTGATCCAGCTTGGTATATGACAGCGCCAGGATTAGATTGGAATGCCATGTTAAAGATGACTGATATATAACTAGATTACTAACATATTATAATATCGTCTTGATGATAGAGAAAGTTATGAGGTGGGATCAAACAAAGTTCGAGAAGATATGTAAAAGCAAACAAAAATTAGGCCTATATTGAAGATGGTGATGAGAATAAAGAAACTCTTACGTTATGCATCTAGATGACAATAACCTCTACGGCTGGGATAAAAATCAATATCTACATTGTAAGGGGTTTAGATCGTTAAGCGAAGGATATATAAGAGAAATAGACTTTACAAGTATACCTGATAATTCAGGTAATGGTTATATATTAGAAGTAGATTTTGAGTATTGAAAAGAAATACATGACTTTCACAAAGAAAACCCATTAGCTCTAGAAAAAAAATGTGTCCACCTGGTTCAAAACAATGAAAGCTATTAACAACCCTTTATGGAAAGAAAAATATGTGATCCTCTATCGGATGCTAAAACAATGTCTATTGTTTGGAGTGAAACATAAGAAAATACATAGGGTAATAGAGTTAAAATAGTAAGATTGGTTAAAGATTTATATCGATCTAGACACACAGATGAGAACTAGAGTAACAAATGATTTTGCGAAAGACTACTATAAAGACTACTTTACAAGTATACCTCATAATTCAGATAATGGTTATATATTAGAAGTAGATTTTGAGTATTCAAAAGAAATACATGACTTTCACAAAGAAAACCCATTAGCTCTAGAAAAAAATTGTGTCCACCTGGTTCAAAACAATGAAAGCTATTAACAACCCTTTATGGAAAGAAAAATATGTGATCCTCTATCGGATGCTAAAACAATGTCTATTGTTTGGAGTGAAACATAAAAAATACATAGGGTAATAGAGTTAAAATAGTAAGATTGATTAAAGAATTATATCGATGTAGACACACAGATGAGAACTAGAGTAACATATGATTTTGAGAAAGACTACTATAAGCTCATGAACAACTCAGTATTCGGAAAGACAATGGAAAATATTAGGAAAATATTAGGTTGCTCGCATCTGTGATTGAGTAGCAACGAATTCACATGCCTTCTTACCTTTTATGCGAGCAACATCTAAAGCATGTTGGTAAGCCCATTCTGATGTTATTTCCACCTTGGTGTCATTTGTGAGGTACCAGCATCATATTGCACCTAGAGAAATGTTCAATACACAACAGAATTCTAACTACATATTCACTTGTCTAATCTTAGTCAATTGGAGTAGCCTCGCTTTTTGCTTCCCATCGAACGTTTCCATCAAAACGGTGCCATTACATTATATCATAATACCTTTTACTTGTCTTGCTAGAAAAAATGAGTTTAATATTGAAGAATAGGACAAGCCATTTATACCACCCGGATGATACGCTTAAGCGTGGATAGTTTCAGCTTTTTTATATTTAACTATAATATATAAAAATACAAGCATAACTATACTTGTCTCTTCCACATTATCTACAACTAACTGAGAGTTTTTTTTCTGATTTTCGTTTTATTTGGACTTCTCATACGAGGAGACTCAGGACTTAAGTTAGTAGTTTTAGTATCCATAAAAATACAGTATTAAATATATATTTACGAAGGAAAACTTTGTGTGAACGCTACAATTTAACAATGGGCCCTTGCAAGGGAACTTACGCTACTCCTCTGATTATCCAACGAGGATCCCTAGCTGATCTCTTTCCGTAGATCTGCGGAGTGACAACCTTGTCAAGGAGAATGGGCTGAAGGAAACCATTCCCATCGTATAAATGGGTGGTCCAGGAAAAAAAGAACAATTTGATCAGAACAAAATGATCTGTGTAACAACAGAAAGAACACAAACAACAAATATTAACACTTAAAACTCCCCATGTACCAGGGGTGGTACACTATGCTCTTTTATATCGGACCATGTTTACGACTCGTGGTACACATAACTTCTGTCCGATGCCTCGTCTTCCACTAGTGGACATTCATTCCAAGAAGTAGAATGTCAATTCCAGAAGAGAAGTCCTGTCGATGTAATATTTAGCCGAGGCCTATGGCTTCACAGAAAAACATTGAAAATATAATAATAATTTACCCTTCTGATTAAAACGATGTATGAAAAGCACATTGGCCTGTCTGTGCGATTCACCAAAAATTGCTCGCCGTTCAAAGTATATAAAAATAGGCCGACAGCTCACATGAAATTGAAATGTACATTTTTAATTCTGTGTTTTTATTTATATTTTTTTATATTTTATGTTTTAAAAGTATTTTAACTTATATAGAATTTTGCACAGAATAATATGAACACTGATCGTTCAAGAGAGCAGGCCGGAGTATCACAAAGTCCATTTAAAATTGGGGGAAATTTTCACGGATCATCCACTTCCCAAAACTCCTACTAATCATTTACGGCACCAATCCATCCCTTCGTGCTGGGTGATAACGTGATTGAATCTTTCGTCCCTTTGCTTCGGTTTATGTTTCTTCAAAATACTAATCCAATTATCAGGAAAAGGCCATAGCAAGGGTGATGTCCAGCGAAAGTAGTCCACACCCGAGGTTTATATTTGTACTGCGCTTGATCGGAGCTCCTCAATGGCAGGTTAGCATTTCATTTCAATCACTATCCTGAAAAAAAGCAGTGGTTGGCTGCATTTCCGAAAAGCTGGGGGATGCGGAATCACATCCTGACTTCCTGAGGAATATAGAAAAATAAGATAATATGAAACAAAGTATAAACAATGACGTAAGTATTTTTGATGCTTTGTTGTTTTCTGTTCCAAAGTAATTTTGTATATAATAGTAGAAGTAGTAATCAAGCCGGTAGCCAGTTCAAAGTTTTAGGGGGGGCGGTAGAACTTAGGGAGCCCGATCCAAGCATATTATAGTCTATTACCATATTATAGTTAATTTGCAAGCCTACCGTGAAAATTTTAGGGGACCAGTAACAATTTCTGGCGGCCTGGACCACCCTAGCTCCTGCTGATACGGGCCTGGTACTAGTGGTAGAAAGAATATGAATAGAGTCCAAAGTCACAGTAGAATAAGTATTGTGTAATATGACCAATAAAACGTTTAAGTAGTAGTACTACTTGAAATTTCAAATAGTAATAGTAGCTGCAAAACTTTCAGAACATAATGCGAGTCTATTGCATAATAAATTACATATTGGAGATTATTGAAAGCAAATTCGTCAAATCTAAGCCTGTTGCACTTAACATAATATCCCTGAGTTGAAATGTTTTATTTAAGTATATATAGATTAGGTTCTTTATTTGAAAAGTCTAAGACTTACTAGAATTGTTATATATAATATTCATATGGCAAAATCAGTAAGTACAGAACTTCAACCTAAACCTTTGTCAGCAATACGAATATATGAGCATATAATTCCATGTTCTTGTAGTTACATAATCTGAATTGCACTTTGAGCCATAACATTAATTAAGAAATTATAGTTAAATATGTTACGCTCCACTAAAGTGTTCACGTTATAGTGGAATATTTGTATGTTTATTTATTATCTGTTTAGAAAAATGCCAATTTATTTTAGATTTGTATATGTTTACTGTTGCTATCAAAATTAGGGATGGCAACGCGATTTTTTCATACCATTAATATATATTAAAATCAAGGAAACGATTTTGAAATAGAGCGGGTTTTAAAGCGCATTATTACATAGATCTCTTCCTTTTCAAAGCTTCTTATAGAGAACACAAAACCTAAAAGAAATTATATTATGAAATGAACATTTCTGACGTTTCAGTGTTTCATATTATTATGACATTTGGTTAAACTTTTGCCCTAAAAAAACAATGGTGTGAAGTGGAATTGACCTATGCAACTAATGGATGACAACAAGTGAAATAATATTACATTTTGCCTATGGCGCACCATTTACTCCATAACAAAGGTTTGAAATAGACTTCTACACAAGTTTTGTTATATAGGGTGTATATATAATGTATTGTAATATACTTGTTTCAAATGGCGTGAGGTGATACAAAATTCAGAAGAATAGTTTGGCCAAGACTTCATAGTCGAATGCTTTGCGTGTTAAAGGTATTCCAAGTGCGAACATACCAAGTTTGAAGAACAATATCTCTGGGAGAAATAAGTATACAATACTGAATTTAAAAATGAGGGAAGAATTTTTCCTGACGAATAAATTGGTTTAAAATTGAAGCAAAAATTAAAATGCACAAGCGGACCCTCAAGAAGATGGTGGACTCTATAGGAAAGACACAGGACGTTTTATTAGGTTCCACGAAATAATACGATAAGAATGCAGTCGGTAAGACAATGACTACGATCCAAACTACTACTGCGGTATTGTCCGCACTCGATGAAACAGGAAACTAACACAATCATTTATTGCACACGCGTTGCATATGATAGGGATGTCGACAGTAACAAAGTGTAAATATGTGCCCCTAATGCTAGGAGATGACTATGCAGTCGAAAAAATGATAAACCACTAAAATATCCCCTATTGAATATATGTCACATTGTTCACATGCTTCATTACTGCGGACGTACCATTCCAAATGGAAAGGAGTAAATGGCAAACTGTCAAGAAGCTTGTTAAAAAACAAACAAAAAAAATTCAAGAAATACAAAAGGAAAAGTACGTATGCTCTCAGAATACGCCACGATTGATTTCAGGTATGTAGTACAGAAATCCTCATTAGATGATCTGGAACTATAGAACATCGCTTACATCTTAAGGTTGCTGTATATTATGTAGCGAGTGTAATCAACCATTAGTTGTCCTGTTCGTTTTCCGCAGTAACAGCTTGAAGTTTTGTCTGGTGTTGTTACTTAATTTCATCCAAAGCAGGGTACATAGTGTAAGGTTTGTTACAACTTTGAGTACTTATGTCACATTATGTGGATAGTAATCATAGTATTGATTATCATTTGGATATAAAGTTCGGTCCCTGTTTGTATGTTCTTTAATGGGTCAACTGCATAGTCATCTACTCACGAACATGTTGATACGCATCTCGTTCGTTTAAAGATACACAAAACAGCTGTGAAGTACAATATGAATGAAGAACTCTTTCCAATTGGTGTCTAGCGTAATATTGGTGCCTAATGTTCAATGTTACAATTATTGAAACTGGCTCGCTCTACCGAACCAGTTGGATTACAGAAGACCCCGAACCGTGCTCATAGTTCTATTTCATTGTATAATGCAGGACTCGATACATACCACCTGACACCGACACCTGTACTAGTCCTCATCAGACTAATGTGTTGCACGTTCATCAGAAGGATCGTTTGTACCCAAACAGATTATAAAATGTAACTACACACTACGTGAAAACGATCTCCTGCTCGTAGAATCTTAACAAAGAAACGTACAAGACACTATTGGCATTCCAGACAATTGTTTAATGGTACTATGATTCAATATTCCCCAGAGACCTCAGGCGTAATAATCATGGGAGCCACGTCTTGAATTGGGACAATTCGCATTAAATTATTGTACAACAGTATCAACACAGGTTGGCAGTGAATATGTTATATACCATGGAAAGTAATAAAATAATAAACTCTTAAGTTTTGTTTGTTACTTTCCATAGTGCGAATTTTCAGGTATTTCTACATAACATCCTACCTGCAGTTTTGGAAAATGTTTTACTGGCAGGGAGACAAAATATTGGTTTCAACACGGCGGTACATCGAGCATTGGACGGAGGGCAGGGCTTCACTCAAGGATACTTTCGCGATTGTTTAATTGGGGAGCGAACGTCGTATGTGTCTACCAAGACAGCCCCAACTCACACAACTGAATTTCTTTCTTGTGGGACGAAATACAATAACTCGCTTACGAAACTTCTGGGGAAAGTGCTGAGACCATCGTTGTTCGTGTAACGACACTGCTGGGATAGAGAGATTTGCAATACAGACCATCTGTGCATCGCCAATGTTATCCTTGGAGAAAGTACAAAAGCAGAGACTTTTAGCAATCTCTATGAGCGTGCAAGATTTTGTTAGACTATTAGCAACACATTTTTTCAGTAGTGTAAAGTGTTTATATGCTGGATAAGCCAGTACCATATGTTGTTAACCTACCTAAGAGAGGAATGTAGGCTTCACCCAGGAATTCCCTCCATTTGTGCTGTGCCTAAAAGCATTGGTTACCATGGTGTACATTTTCTCGACATTCGTTGTGTTCTCCTCTGTGAAGAACTTATTTGGTTAATTCTTATTATAAAGTTTGACGACGAGTAGCGAGTTTTTCTTTTCTTTCTCTTACATAAATACAGTGTAAACAATCTGTGCTTCAACACGTTTCCCGCTTCTTTCTATTCGAGATGATGTTCCTTTCCATTTTGGATAGATGGCGAAAGACCACAAATCTAATTTCTAAATCGTTTTACGTCTTTTACTAATGTGTCTCTTATTCTTATTTTTGTATTTCCATTGTAATACTCAGCTGTAACTTGTCGGCTTCGGGTACTATCAGGGTTGTGAGAAAACCGGTAAAATGTTCTTAATCATAAAGAAAGGTTGTACAGTAAGCTTAATCACATGGAACTTTTAAGATTGTACGGTATGATTAATTATACGGACAATATTACACTTTTTCGCCCTCACTACCTTACGTTGGTTTGAGATTGAAATCTTGTCCTGTTTTCCACTGAAAAGTATCTGTATTTCAACAAAGAAATAATTATTGATGTTTATCATAATTTCAACAATAACAAACACTTTACAATTTATATCGTAACGATCAGATCTACAGGTATTATAATAGAACATGCTTTATCGATTGACCGTAGAAAGTGAAACTCCCATTAGTGATAATCTCAAAGCCGTGTTTTATTCAAGTGTAAAGTCTTTAGTCAGGGGAAAGCAGAAAGAACTGATTGATAGCAAATGAAACCGGCTCAACTCGAGCTTAGGTTCGGCTCGGTTCAAACGAGCCAACAGCTCGATCTGGCTTGATTGTAATATGTTATTGGCTCGGTTTGGCCGGCTTCGATGAGTCATCGGATCGAATCGGCTAGCTTGCTATAACTTCATTCGATTCGACTCAGTTAAGGCATTGGCTCGGCTCAGATGAGCCATTGGCTCGAGCCCACTCGGTTGGAATGATCCATCATCTCGGTTCGCCTTACCTCAAGTAAGCCATCGGCTATAACCGGCTCGCTTGGAGTGAGCCATCGGCTCGACACGGTTCGACCCAAAATGAAAAACAGAAAAAAAATCATGACTTAAGAGACATTTTTTATCAGTGCAAAATTACGAAACGCAGGAACTATTTTCAGTGAAGCACTAGCGAACTAGAAATATTGCAGATTTTTTAAATATGGGTTTATTATAATCATTTTTATTTTATTTTGCTCTTTCTTTTCCGCCGATATTGATAATTCTACAATCATCATCTTATAACTGTTCTCCTAATATTGAGAGGTCACTTGCTGCAACTGTGAAGCTTTGATTTAGGATGGCCCTCAGCCCGTCTCTTCGTCTTCGCCTTAAATTTTCTGTTTAATACATTTCTTCACGTACAATCTCCTTCGCCCCTCCATCTCTTTCCTTCCACCAGCCCTCATAACACAGTTTTTCCTCCGCCAATGTCCCAACGAGTTAATGTTGCTTCTCTTAATTACATCTTCTTTTCTCTCCAATTGCTACTGTTTCTAACACCTTGCAATTCGTTTTCGATAAAACCCAGCTAACTTTCTCTTTTTCTCCATGCCCAGGTTTCGAAAATCTCCATTGTTTGATTGTTTCCTTCTGCGTAATGTCAATGTTTCTGCCCCATAGAGTACACATTCGAATCAGTAAAATAAAATCTCAATATTCAATAGTAAGTGTGTTCAATACAATGATTAGCTAATAGACGTTGAAAAGAAAACAATCTTAAGCTTAAGAGTGCAATCTGTAACGTCTTCATTTTGTTTCATTCATCTCACGGACAAAAATTCACTAGGGGAACTAGTTAATTATTGGATCTTTTAAAAATATGAAAACATTACAAAACGTTATGTTCCATTTAAAATAATGAAGGTCATCACCTACGTTGTATACTATCATCATTCCTACACGAAAGTAAATTATGTTACATTTGAAAACATACATTGCCTTTCCGTTAATGTTGGGGCATTATAGAATTTATTGTCCCTTAACTGCATAGTAAAATTTACTTATAAGAAACATAAGTTTTCGTAGAAGCAACACTAAGACCAAGGATTCCATTGCAAGACAAGACTAATACAGGAAGTACAAAACTAAGACCAAGGATTCCAGTGCAGAACAAGACTAATATAGGATGTGCAAGACCCAGAAGATCCGGGTCTTGATCTTGGTCTTGCATTTTCTTATCACTATCTATATCTTTCCAAACCACCAACAATATTGTTTTTACAGGGTGGCAATACTTTTCCGGCGCGCCGCGGGGTTTACTCATTTCCAACACTTTTTTATTTATTCTTGCTTGTTCGGCGCCCTCGTGCAATCAATGCAAGAGGCAACCACCCTACTCCCTTCTCAGACCATGGCTCTGCTTTCATTCTCCCTACTTATACATTTTTATTTTTAATAGGTATCACGCACGAGTATACTTTAATTTTGGGCGCATGGTTTAACACGTTCTCATTTCAACGAATATGATATTAACGTTAATTAGCAGTGTTAAAATTCCTCATTTTAGCGTCTTAGCCTTCTAAATGATGGACATGAAGAATAAATGGGACAGAGCTTTGAAACGTGACAGTTTATCTGAATTTGTCTTTTCAAGCACTTAAATATAGAATGTTATTTTTTAAAAAAGAAATATTTCCTTGAATTGAAAAAAACTTGCCATAGGCAGACTCGATCTGTCGCCCCTCGACTCTAGAGTTTCAAAAATAATACCAAGCCCGCTTTACTACCCATGCAACCTACAGAATGGTATATTGTAATTGTTGGAAATGGCACGAAGTTGGCACAAAGTGCTTTCGAAATCAACACATTCTCTTATGAACGTTGAAAATAGTATTAATCTGTGCAAGTATAGATAGAATGTGGGACTACAAGATTTGGCGGATAATATAGGTATTTTTTGGATAATTTTAGTAAGATTCTGATATTCAACACTGTTAGTGTACTTCCTAAATACATGGAAAATAACTAATTGTGTTGCAGTTGGGTTCAACTGACTAATAAAGAAATCAAATAATTAAAATACGTATTTTTGGAATGCAATAATTGGCGCAGTCAAAATTGAGAATCTACACAAATAATAAAAGAGTGAAATATGGTTCCAATACGACAATGGAAATTCAACTTATCAAACCAGTGACAATATCATTACCATATGAAATCGCAATATTGAGTTTTTGTTGGGTACAGCAGCAATTGTGTTTGCCATGAGTTTAGTACACGAAGAACAATGGTTTCCGGAGAATGAGTTTCCGAATATTTTAATAAATACAGACACTTCATCCAACAGATCAATCAAGGTAAAAATTGACTGTCAGAATACACAATATGAACGATATTTAGTTATCATTCAAAAGGATATTTCAATACCAATTTTGGGTCGAGATTAGTTCCATGTGTGAACCCCAATGCGGAGGCAAATAAACTTTCAGAATTTTCTTAATCACATACTGTTCTCACCTGTTACAAAAAAAGATTATATACAACACTACCAACAAACAATTTTGACAGATGTTGAGTCAGTATTTTCTGAAAACATCGACAAACCAGTACAAGGGTACAAAGGTACAATTCTAATGCGAAAGGAAACAATCCCAATATATAGAAAGGCGTATGAAATTTCAAAAGCATTACTAAATTCTGTCAAACAAATATAGACCAATTATGCAAGTTAAACATTTTACATAAAGTGGAATTTTCTGATTGGGCAATTCCAATGTTAGTAGTTCGTAAAAAATTGTGACCTTTGTTTATGTTTTGATTTTAAACGAAGAGTCAATTGTTATACGGAAAAGTGTCTATATCCAATCCCTGGAATACAGACTACTTTCAATAAGTTAGTAGGAGCACGTTACTTCGTAGTATTGAATTTAAGCAGTGCATACCTACAATAAGAAGTAGATGAAAGTTCTTATAAATATCTGGTAATTACTATACCTTGGGGACTTTATAGGGAAACGAGACTACCTTTTGGGTTGAATTCTTCACCACAAGTTTTTCAACGACATATAGACCATGTACTAAATAGTTGCAAAGGTACGGCAGCTTATTTAGATGATATATTAATTTGGGGACATACACTTAAGCAGTGTTATAAATGAACAGTAGATCTATTAGAAAGAATTAAGCAATCGAATGAGAAACTAAGGACAGATAAAGATAATTTCTTCAATGCTAAAATACTATATCTGGGTTATGATTTTTGTGGTGACAACATTTTACCTTCTGCCTCAAAATTAGAACCAGTAATGAATGGCAGACAGCCACAATCCGTTCAAGAATTACAATCTTTGTTAGGTGTGGTAAATTTTTATCATAGACTTATTCCGGTTTATCAACGGATATGCCAAACCTTCTCTATTTTTTTACATAAAGGAGTGAACTGGAACTGGAACACAAACCATCAAGAAGAATTTCAACTAATTAAGCAAACGTGTATCAGATGCTGAAGTTTTACATTTTCTTTTACAGAAAACGAAGACGTGGGCATTATGACTGACGCTTCTCCAACCAGGGTAGGAGCTGTATTGATAAACCATTACAATAATAAGCTAAAAACAGTAGAATGTGCTTTTGCAACACTTTCCAATGCGGCTTTGAACGGGAATCACTGGCAGTAGTATTTGCTATAAAAAAAAATTATAAGTACATTTATGGAAGAACATTTAAAATTTTAACTTATTCACAACCAGTGCGTTGGATATTTGGAGTTAATGTTCCGCCATCCACTATTACACCACGTCACAAACGATGGCATTTATTATTAACCAATTACGATTATGATATAGTGTATCAGAGGAGCGTCAAAGTTTCTAATTTCTTATCTAGATTTCCAATGTCCTAATTAACTAAAATGAGGAGACTTCCAAAAACTACATAAGTCATTTAGGTATGTTTCTTTTAACGGAACAGGAAATAGCAACTGAAATGCGAAGGATTGCTGGATGAAAAAGTGATAAATTGAACAATGACTGGTTGGCCGAACAAACTTCTAATGCATCTTGACACTACGGAACACAAAACTTTTTTCAAGCACAGATATGAATTAGAAGTGCAAGAAAATATTTTATGTTTTAATGAATGTATTATGGTCCTTTCCAGGCTAAGATAAATATACTTACCCAGACTACATTGAAATTATTTAGGTATAAAAAATGATGAGAATGACGAAATCACAAGTTTGGTGGCCAGATTTAGCTACTGATATACTTCAGTGCGCTCATGGATGTAATTTTTGTCAATCAATGGATGTAATTTTTGTCAAACGTTCCATCTCGGACAAAATATAATAATTAGCCAACAGAAAATAGACCTTGGCAACGAATCCATTTACACTATTTTTCGCTTTTTGGTTTCACGCTACTGTTGCTAACCGACGTTTTCTCAAAGTGGAGAAAAGTATGGGTTGTAAAAAGTACGCGATAGGAAGAAACAACAGACACGTTAGCTAAAGTTTTCCAGTGGTTAGGTTTCCCAGCGTCAATAGTTACGGATTATGGGCCACCATATTTATCAAGTGAATTTCAGAATTACTGTAGGCAGAGAGGAGTTAGGTTAGTAGATTCGCCGCATTACCATCCAGAAAGTAATGGGGCAGGGAAGAGAGCGGTTCAATCAGTTAGGATGTTATTGAAAATAAAATTTGTATAATCGAACAACAATGTGGGCAAAAATGTGTTTCTGAATTGGATTCGTCATATACATAATGTGTTTTGGCATACAAATTCCAAGATACCTCGTAATTCACCTGCGGAAATCATATTATCATTCAAACCACGCACGTGGTTTACAATTCCGCACAATGTCCAGAGGAAAACAGATAACGTATCGGATATTTTTGGAAAGGCTGTTTGGGTTCAGAATCACCAGACATCTATACACATATTTATAAAAGGAGTCTTACAAAGGAAAGTAGGGAGAAGTACATATCAGGTATTAGTAAACGGCACCACCCGGATTTATCAAGAACATCAAATTAATAGATTTCATAAGAAAAGTGTTCATTTTCCTAAAGGAAAACACAATTTGTAATTTCTGACGGAACAGAAACAGCGAAGATAAATTAATCTCGTCAACAAGAGGCACCTAATTGTTTGAGAAATTATCCACATCAGTCCTTAAGCCATTCCCCAAATGAAATCAGCAACAACCAGTGATGAGGGACTGAGAAGATCAACTAGGAAAAGAAAACCACCTGAAGGATGGGGGTATAGTTAATCACAGAGAACGTAGTTAGGGATTACAAAAAGGGGGATAGTGTTTGCCATGGGCACGAAGTTGGCACTAAGTGCTTTCGAAAACAACACATTCAATTATGAACGTTGAAAATAGTATTAACCTGTGCAAATATAGATAGAATGTGTAACTACAAGATTCGACGGATGATATAAGTATTTTTGGGTAATTTGAGTAAGATTGTGATGTACAACACTGTTAGTGTATTTGTTAAATACATGGAAAATAATTAATTGTGTTGCAGTTGGGTTCAGCTGAATAATAAAAGTATCAAAATAATGAAAATAAGTATTTTTTAGAATGCAATACTAATATTGCTAATATATTGCTCCAAACGCAAGTTGATGCTTGAAGTTTTATATAGTCATTTCTGTCTTTTTCAGCAATTTCAACTGGAGATATTTAATGATTTTGCATATTGGAATTCTGCGTGAGTATAAATTGAATGTGGATCGGATAAACACAGAGTTTTCTGTTCAATAACTTCATGTTTCTGTAAAATAACGTCCCATTTTAGTGAGTACACTTAATACTTGTGTACTGTGTTGAATAATTTTCCTTCTAATTTCACTCGAAATATTCTTCGTGTAATTATCTGACAGACTAAGTTTTTATAATAATAAAGGTATTTTGCTTCTAATTCTCTTATTTTCCTTTATTTCTTCTTCAAAATTATAAACAATTATTTATTACTACACTGCTTTCTTAAAGAAAGCACAAAGAAGCAAAAATATATACATAAAAAACGTGGAGTTCTTAATGAAAATGTGGAAGTTATACTATATGCGAACTTTTCTACGCAGGAATTTACATCTCTATCCCACTTTCGGTCTTCCGTTTCTGCTTTTTCGCAAACACGCTACCCCACTTATTACCTCTGTTCCAAAAATTGAACATTATAATTCGTGTTTATTTCTACAATGTAGAAATAAATACGTAAATGAGGTGTATTTTACAAATCTTGTCTGGTACCAGTTTGAACTAGCGGTGCCTGGTACCATTGCATACCTAGCAATGCACGCAGTATTGCTAACCACTTTTTGAGGACAGCATGCACGATGGATTCCAAAGCAAGGTACGTCTGTTTAACATGGAAATGTTATTTGTATTTTTTCGTTTACAAGTATTTTCCTAACCCTCGCAAACTTAGTACTAATACACAATAACACACTGAGCAAGACTATGTGATAATATGTAAAAAAAACAGTATCACCTAACAGTTTCAACACATAAACTGTGTCTTCATCAGACTGCCACTCCTTCTGACTCCTGGGAGTTGGTCATCACTTATATACTCTCCGGAGATCAACTTTTCATTTGGATCCGCCCCTTCGTTAAAAAGTAACACTTGTGTGGCTTTCACTTTCACTTTTTAGCTACACACGTGTCCAATTAAAAGTTTACTTAAGTATATACGTATATAAATGATGTCCAGCTCCCAAGCAGCCAGAAGGAGTGGAAGTCTGATGAAGACACAGTTATTGTGTTGAGACTGTTACGTGATACTGTTTTTTGCATATTATCACATAGCCTTGATCAGTGTGTTATTGTGTATTAGTACAAAATGGAAATAAGGCCTGATAGAATAGTTATAGGTCATTTTTCGGAACTGAGGAGGAAAATTGACAAGTGGAAGGAGAGTAATACACAGGAGATCAATAAAGAAGAACAACTTAAATTTCTTAGGATCTGCTTGCAAAAAGAAGTAACGCCCAAATGATTAAGAGCCAATAAGAAAGGGGTAGATTGTAGGACCACTAGATGGAGAAAGCTACTCAAGACAATGGAGAGGAATTAATTTGGAACGAGATAAGAAGGAAGGAGAGGAAAATAAACGTAATAAAGGAAAGAAATAAAAGCAAATAGAAGAAATAGAAGAAAGTCTGAGCATTTTTACAACAGAATTCACAATAAATGACATGAAAGTGTGGGAGGACAAGTTCAGAAGAAAAAAAAGAAGAGAGATTAAGAGAAAAAGGTAAAAGAATAGGCTGGAGACTAGACGAGACAATAGACGAGAAAAGTGTAGTAATCATAGGAGATATTGAGATTACTGAGGAAGAGAAGCAGTTTTTAAGTCTAGGATATAAATTCGGAGTAGCGAAAGAGGAGGTAGATAAGGAAGAAGTGGTTTATGGAATAGAGGAAGCACTTCAGGAAATAAAAGATGAAGAAGATAGGAACAGAATTCGGAAGAAACTAGTAAATATTGTAAATAACAAATCAGGAAGACAATGAGACAATCTGACTGACAAAGAGAAAATGGGAATGAAAAGAATAAGAACGAGAAAGGACATAGTAATGGAACAAGCAGACTATGGGGAGCTATAGTTGTGATGAAAAGAGTGTAGTATGAAGAAAAACTTGGAGATTTGAAAGACGAGACATATGAAGATATGGCGGAAAAATGAAAAGAAGAAGAGATAAAGAAAAAGATTATAGAAGACTGCAAAAAGAAGGGTTCAAGAGGTTAGTGAGAGAAGAGGGAAAGCTACCTAGGATGAAAGGATTTCCAAAAATCCAGAAAGAAGTAATGAAATTGAGGCCTGTGCTTAACTGCAGGAATAATATATTACAACTGTTGGAGAAAAAGCTTAAGACGATAGCCCACGCAGTAAGAAAAGGACAAGAAAGTAGGAGAGTAGAGAATACGCAAGAGGTTAAGAGGAGAAATTGTGGAGTTTTCCTGCTTATTAAAGTGCAAAGGAAAGTAAAAAGTAACATTTTTCCACAAGTCAGAGACATGATTTATTATTGTACCTAAATCAGGGATTGTCCCAGTGGTCGAGGTAATCTCGAACATATTGTTTACTTTAAACTGTCCTTGAGGAAAGAAACGAAATGAATTAAAATACATTAATATTGTAACGTAATTGCACTTAAATCTTTCATAAACAATTATAATCAATTATAATTACAAATATAAGTCAAGTTAATTAGAAACATGACCAGAATTTTTTCTTTAAGTTTAACGTCCAACGCTTTGTCGGTTAGGTTAAAGGAAAGGCTGATAATGAGAAATGAGTAAAATGGTGGAATGAAGAAAGTGAGAGGAAACAGGGGAACCCGAGAAAACCCACCAGCACGGTGTTTCTCCA
The DNA here is from genome assembly GCF_964235325.1 of Thermobia domestica. Taxonomy (NCBI): domain Eukaryota; kingdom Metazoa; phylum Arthropoda; class Insecta; order Zygentoma; family Lepismatidae; genus Thermobia; species Thermobia domestica. The sequence goes on along the minus strand of NC_137456.1, from coordinate 240,762,797 downwards.
CCACCAAGTCCACACGATGCGAGCTCGGTTCGAACCAGGGACACAAAGTACCGAAGGTGAACGCTATACCACTGAGCCACCGCGCCCAAAACGTGAAAAGAGCTCATCATGTTTGAAACGATTAAAAATTAAATGTAATATGTAAACAGAATGTACGCTTATGAAACAAATTCAGATGTAACGGTGCATTAAGTTAAATATTCATTAATCTTAAAATGAAAACAATATTTTGAACTGTAGTGATCACACTAATGTTTTTCTTCCAAGGACAATATTCTTTATTAACTCAATGTTCAAATGCATTCAATAGGCTGAACAAAATTATCTAACTGCTAATGGACGCTACTAGGCTAAACAAATTTGTAAAACACAATGTGAATCACACACATAGAAAAATGCAGTCGATAATAAATGATCAGAATTTAGTAGATTTAGTAGGATATTAATTGCCTAAAATAATAAATATAGCAAATTGTTTTAATTAATAAAGCTAATGAGGAATATTACCGAGACATAATGTATTTCCGAAACCAATTTAATTAACTTTTTTTCTTTTCAATAAAAACATTTAAAAGTTGTTGATAATTTATTTAACACCATGGGGCAATCCCAACACTCCAGGGTAATGGCAAACATTCTGCCTGTCATTTCCCCATGATATACCGTTTTATTTTGAAGCTGAAACTAAATGTTTACTGCATACTGACTATTAAGATTACAAAAAACTAATGTTCAAATATAGGGAAATATATAGCCTTATCTGTAACAATATAGATATGATAAGAACCAACTTCTTTTGACCAGATTTTTGAATCAACGTTAAAAGTGAATCGACAAGAACAACAAAACGCATTTCTCATGACAATCCAACAAACTGACTGTCATGAAATTTATGCTTCACTTTTCCAAGTCTCTCCGCTAGCATGCAGCAAAGTCGTCTGTTTCTAACAGGCTATCTTGGGCGTAAACTTGGGTGTTCGGCATGACCTGAGTGTTTGCAAATACCCCGGTTTCCCCTACTACTACTACTTACCTGCACAAAAGTAAGTAAATCACTTTTTCGAGTATTATTTTCATCTTATTTTGATGAATATGGAGTTATGAAGAGTTAATGGAATTAAGGAAATTTTCCTTGCATCGGATTTGAACCCACGCCAGAAGAAGTCTGTTTTACTAGTTATGTGTTACAGCATACATTCTCGTTTTCTTGTTAAAAGTGTCGGCAATGGGCGTAAAAGGCACCATGAAAATCATTAGATAATGTTTATATATTTTGTTATTTTTCCTCACTCACTATCATAGAGACTATGCATTATGTTCTTACAAGTTCTTCACTTTACATAAACAATAATTGTGACATTATTCAATTAAACACTACAACATTTCTGTAGACATGAAAGTTCAGCAAATTTACATGTGTAAAATCTCTTTCTAGTCATGTAGGCGAACTGCCAGGAATATCACATTTCTTTCAGTTACGCATTTGTGAAAATTTGTTTTATTTTCTTGAAATAAATTTGGTCTTGATTTTCATGGACAATGACTGGGTTCCTCTTCAGTATAAGCAACACTCGCGGAACACGAATTTGGATCTTCTGATTCAAACTCAAAGTCGCATACCTCTTGATCCCAGGTTTCAGCATAACCAGTTCTAGCCTGCATCATTACATCTTGGATTACTTTCCTAACAGCAGCTCTGCTCCCTCTCGTAGCTGATTTCGTTGAAAATTTGTTAAGATCTACTGATGGATCATCACCATCACATTCTCCATCACTCAACATTTTTTTCTCCATGAACACTTTAACCTGCAGAATGCCCTCCGTCTCTCTATATTTATCTAGAATGCAAACTATCTCTTCCACAGTCAAAGAAAAGGAAGAAAGAAAATATTATTATTGTTAAATAGTAAACTCATGTTTATCCACGTTGGAAATATGCGCGGTCGTTCTTCGCGGAAAATCTCAATAAAGATATAGTACTACGAGCCGTCAAATATTAAAATTGAAAAATAAAATATTTGTTTATTGTTGTTACCTTTATATTTTTTTAATGTTCTGCACATATTATCAATGTCTGTATTACGTTTTATGTAAAAGGAAACACTATAAGTTAGTGAAACACAATAATAGTTTTAACAGTTTTTACCTTCTTTGTCTCTCGTTTTTAGCCTTTCTGAGGATTATCACCGATTTTCTTTATCCGCGATACCCGTGCTAGCCAATTCTGCGGATAATCCTTAGTTTACTGTATCATCCTCCTTGCTGCTAGCGTTGCCTTTGAAAATAACAACAACTATATCTCCCTGTTTCAGTGAATGTTGGAAATGTAAGAGTTCCCGTACGGCGTCGATTCAAGTGAGATTTTCAAAATTATTATTATTATTATTATTATTATTATTATTATTATTATTATTATTATTATTATTATTATTATTTTTATTAGCAACTTAAGGATTTCAAGATTTAAATCGCTGCATATAGTGCTATGCTGATAAAGGAAAATTAAATTATAGCGTTCGTTACATACAAGAGAACAGAAATATATCTGCTTTTCTACTATAAAGTGAGCGGTTAATACTGTGTTTGCTACCCCCTCCCATCTGAAAGATGAGGGGGTACAATTGGCCTCATTTATTCTAAATTTCACTCTTTCGACTTCAAAACTATATTATTCTTCATTCGAGACAGAGGTAAAATAAATACCCGCCAGTGAGGAGTTTATGTTCCCTACCGTGACTGTTGTCCACAAATGTCGACACAAAAATCTATCTCAAAATAATACAATGTTGTGTAACGAATATCATAAAATTAATTAAACATTATTAAGGCGACATGTTCTGAGAATAACATGACTACGCTACTAGAGAAAAGGTACGAATAATATAGAGTAATACAGCTACTTAGTTGTTAGACAGACACATTGCACCTTTTGCGCGCTTGAAAAATTCCATACATAATACATACCACATAACACGAGCAGGATGTCGCTGACCTTATCATAGGCAGTAATACCGACCGATACTTAAAAAAAAAAGTTGTACCGTTTACCCCTATTTTTATATCAGCTTAAGAGATTTCGAAACGTCACGTCGACAAATGTAGACCAAGGGTTCAAATGGGTTAAAATGGATTACAACGATTTTTCATTACTTTATGAGGTCAAATCTGCTGTAAATATTCTAAATCCTCAAGATCACTTTCGTCATTGTGTTTGTGCACCACAATGACGAATTGTACTAATACTACTGACGGACTTGCATCAACGAATTGCAAACTCCTAAATGCGGTCGTTCAAGTTAAATCCAAGCTTATCAACTATTTGCGACCAGGACTTACCTTGAACGTTGTTGGTGCTACAGACATTTTCACTGAGTTTGGTTATGATCCTTGTTCATCAGTTGAACTACGTTGTTGAACACGGGTAAATATTGTTACATTAAAGAAGGACATCAAAGTAAATATGCCAGCTGCGTTTAGCAATTACAATCTCTTCATAGGTGGCGTTGATCACTTAGATGACAAAATCTCAAATTTCAGAATGAACACACGAATGAAGAAGTGGTACTGGTAATTGACTGCTTTCCCTAAAAATGTGTCTATCATCAACGCTTGGTTACTTATCGCACGTGTTGTAAGAGTAAAGGCTATTAACTGCATCTATTGGGATTTAACACTGAGTGGTCACTCTGGGGTCAGAGAGACCCAACATAAATTAATTTTTGATCTGATGTTTTTCTGTTGTTTGTATTTGAAAACATTTCCATTAATGTAAATTCAATTGGTAACACTGTCTGTTGTTATGGTTGGTAAACTGCGTCAAATGCGAGCTGTGTGCTATACAAGATGGTTGTAAAGTGCCTTTGGGGTCTAACAGATCCCAGTGTGACCGTCACGTAAGCGTTTGTTTCTTTAGTTTGCTGTCTAATTGCACTTATTTTCCTTTATTTCTGACATTTCTATTCATGAAATATGTCTAAGAGTAAGGTAAAAAAAAAGATGGAATACTTCAACCTTTGATTGCTAATAATGATGGTGACAGTGGTATAGAAGATTTTCTTAAAGTACAAGTACACAAAGTGTTAAACTTTTCAGGACCAACGGCTCAAGTGTTGAGCCAGTAGTTTCAAACTCCGCAGTTGGGCTCGTAATTAACGTAGAGAGACGATTTGGGTGTCAATCTCTTCATGATTGATAAAACGTTCCAACGTATCCACACCAAGGGTCTCGCAATGGAAAGGTAAGGGGGGAAATTGGATGTTTTAGTTACCCTGTTCCTCACCATTTAGGGGAGAAACTCTCTCCTCAAAGGAGCTACAAGCATGAAAACGGCATCAACAAACATAAATGAAGATACTAACTAGTGATATCCTGTGTATGGCCATTGGGCTTGAAAGCGACGAATCAGAGGGATATTGAATTTACCCTTTTTCAGTGTTTATTTTTTCACATCTGAAAATTGAGGAACGCTGCCAACACAGTTATTTGCCGTAAGCCAGAAAAATAACATGGCATGTACCCCAGACATTCGTAACAATAAAATAAAAAATGAAGGACAAAGATACAATAGCAAGGGAGAAAAAATTTGGAACAACGTAAATATGAGAATCATCCTATATATATATATTCGGACAAAAATCTAAAACATTTACAAAACTGCGAAAATTATAACTACAGCGGTGTGGGGATTCCTGTTGCGTCCAAAACAGCTTGTATATATGACGTGGAATGGACATATACTGCTTATGAAAAGTGGTCTGTGGAATTTTTTTTACCATTGTTCCTCCAAAACATCCCCCAGTTCCTTAAAGGATGCTGGTGGAGGGTAATGACACCGAACACTCCTTTCTAATTCAGACCACAATAGCACAATGATGTTCACATATGATTATTGTGGGACCCAGGATAGGTATGATAGCTACTGATCATGTTGCTCAAAACATGATTTCACCGTTTTTGCAGCATGACAGGATGACAAATCATCTTGGTAGATGCCATAACCTACAGTGGAAAATATTTCTTCCATGGGTAGAACCCTGCCACTATAATGGCTTCATACGCCTTTGCAATCATCATTCCATGCAAGGTTATGATGAAACCTGCAAAAAACCATGATTTCACTGCCCATACTGTAACAGAACCACACCCATGCTTTACCGTTTGAAGAAGACAGTGTGTATCATAGGCCTGCGACTCTGTTTTCCATACGTAAACTCGATCGGTTGTTGGAAACGAGGCGAAGTTCAATTCATCGGACCATATTATGTGTTTCCACTGTTCATGATTCCACGCCTTGCGGTCCTTGCACCACTGGATACGCCTCTTCGAATTTACTGCTGTGACCAGTGGTTTGGCGATAGGGACTCTGCAATGAATTTATATTTTATGAAGTTTCCGTGGCGCTGTTTTCGATGAAACCGGGTTCTTTAGGCCGGAATTGAGTTCAGACGTAATTTTCGTTGCAGTGGTCTTCTTTTTAGCTGCTACAATCCACCTTAATGCCCCACGGTTTCTATCTGAAAGGACTGTTTTTCGACCACTGTTGTGCTTTGCAGACGTCGTTTGCCAATGAATTGTGTATGCCCTCGTGACATTGGACACAGTGCCTTTCGATACCCACACACTGTTCGAATTGTTGCCGCTGAAGCTCTAACCAGACGGCACTAACGATCATCCCTCTGCCAGGTCGCACATTTTACCGGATCAATTCCACACTACGACACTCACTATATAATCGTCCAACATGACGTTCTCAGCCGTACCGACGTCCCTAATTGCACACAGAAATATGAACGATACATCGTTGAAAAAGCCTATGGGACACAGATTCTAACGAGGTAAATTTTTTGCATCCCCTCCGCAATCCGTAAAAGAAGAAGAAAGTAAAATGTTATACAAAATACACATTTCGAAGTTAGTGGGACTCTGGCAACACTGTTATTTGTCGCACTCACGAGAGCACAACAGTTATCCCGTTGAAATATTTGTTTTATAGGCTTTCCAATCAGGTATGGTTTATATCTATGTGACAATTAGGGGCGTACCTAGGTCAGAAAACGTGAGTGTAGAACAAAATATTTCATAAAATATATACAGGATGATTCTCTTAGGAAAAACGTTCGGAATTTTTTCTCACTTGGTATTGATTTTTAGCCTTTCATTGTTTACATGACGGTATCCAATATCTGACGTGCATGTGAATCTTTTCCCAACGTAAGGCAAGTAACAGTTTTGCCAGTCTTTCACAAATTTCCAAAAACAAATACATTATCGTTTGTGAAAATATTCTTCGTCTTCTTCTAAGGGTTTTGCACGGGTGGCACAAATGTTAGCTGATTGAAGTCTGTGTTACTAAGCTTTGCAACCAAGGATAGTTCATATTTCTCTGACAATTAGAAGCGGTACTAGGGCTGTCTACGTAAGAGTCAATTTTTTTAAATCCCTGTAGGTCCTGGTAAGGTTAATTTTACCGTTATTCGCAAGATAGCGTATGGGGGTTTTCTTTTCATATTTTGTATGACACGTGTTTGTTATGTTGGTATATAATATGCATATATTTTATTACAAATGATCCCTAAAGAGTTGAGATATTTTAGCTTTTTCTGATAAAGTGAAAGAAACGTATTTTGCCTTCTCACTGTTAATGAAAACTGTAATAAAAGTAACCAAATCGCTTATAAGTGCAAATGTATTGCTTATGGTAAATAGAACGTATCAGAGAACAGTAAAAACAAAAAATATTGCATAAATATATTTCAAAAATTAATTGAGATAAAAAGGTAGTGGGGTCGTGTGGACCCAGTGTGACCTCTCTGTCAAAAAATAAGTGTGACAACGGAGGGTTGAGTGAGAGATTGCCAAGGTTTATTTGAAAAGTACGCAGCTAGCAAAAGTATTGGGAATGCACAAACAAGTTTGAAAAGCGTTGAGAAAAGAATGACCGACACTGTTGTGAAATTACTGGAACAGGTGTGTTTAGATTAATTAATGATAAGCAATGAAAATTTGCGCATAATTGCACCTGAGGTTTAATGCAAATGTTTGCCATAAAACAATTACTCACCTACAGCTGGCAACCACAGCCCTTGTGGAAAGAAAGGGTGCTTTACAGCGAATGCTCTAAGTAGCTTCCATGCTGTTGTAGGCAAAGTTTGCATGTTTTCCATGTTTCCTGACACCTTTTTAAGAGTGTCACTGTTTTTTTTATTATTGAATATCATTGTTCAATGTTCGTCTTCAGTTCCTCAATTGTCCTGGGTTTATTTCTGTACACGAAATGTTTATGTAACCACATCAGAAAATGTCAATTGTTATCCGGAGTCTGCAGAACGGAAGGGCCACCCCTTTTTTCGAAATTTTGTGGTCCCCCAAAAATTTCCCTAACATTTTTGATGTTTTGTTGGAAGTGTGAACGTTTCCTGGTCCATTTGGAAGGCAGACGTCATGTCCATAGTCATGTGATAGAGATATGAACCGCACAACCAATTCTTTCTACACTAGTTTTACATTGTAAATGAAACACAAATATCCGACAATACCGCAAGGCGCTATTCCACTCCATCCAACTACCTTCTACGCATGAAGTGAAGAATAGCAGATACTCATTTGACCAGTACCACGAATCGGCTTTTAATATACACAGTTAAAAGGAACTTCCGTATGGCTTTGTGAGAAATAGTTTAACGCTAGCCAGATTGTGCAACGAATTTGCAAATTTACTTCTTTGAAGAAATAGTCATTCATTCCTCAATATCAAGAAGAATGTTTCCGGCTAGTTTTGTGGGTCTTTCAGGGTGATCCCTATCGAGAACGGAACCAGTTGCACGAAATTGCTGCACAAGGCGACATTTTGCGGCTTTTTGTGGTAATGGTGAATGTGAAAACTTTTCCCTAAAGCGAATATTCGCTTCTACGTAAGACGAAGTGTTAAAACAACACTGAATAATCCACAACCTCCCGTCAATAGAAAACATCATTGGAACAAGTTTTACAACGACCACAAAAATATCACTTACGCAACTGTAACTACTTGTTAGCACACCCCAGACCAAACATGAAAACACTTAACACAATGGCATTTACCAGCTCACTGATTATCTGCCCCCACCGTGTGTTATTTAAACCAAAGACGTTAGGATTGCCAGCTGTAGGCAACTGATCTTTTTATTTAAAAAAAAACATAACTCACATTGTAAATTATGTACAAATTCCCATTGCATATCATTAATTAACCTAAAAGATACTGTACCTACTGTAGTAATTGTAAAACAACAGTGTTGGCAGGGGATCTGTTTCCACCCCCACTTTACAGATTTGATATAAGTATCTTTTTACACGGCAACACTGCATCAACGTTGCCACATTTTCCCTCTAATGGATGAATACTGCACACATACATAGGTATTCACCCACAGGACATCAGTTTCCTGCAACTGAATATTGATGTCCTTCATTTTTATATTATTTTATTTTATACATTCGCTATTTTCGTTCGCTAATACACACAAACTTTACAAATTCCAACTTTGATAATGATCTCAAAAATGATCTACAAAGAATATGCTTACGTTTAAGTCTAAGGTCATAATTGAACCTGGTTCAAAATATATACCGAATCAAACTGTGGGTTGAACAACTTTACGGACATACTGTTGTTTGATTTACATTATTAGGATATACGGTTATAGTGATTAGGCACTATGATATTGATTTAATTTGTGTTTAGATTGCAAAGTGTATTGCTATTCTGCCGTGTCGTGACAAAACGCTGTAACTTTGGCGAAGAAGTTTTGCGAAAATGAGCCTTAAAGTTTTCATCCGAAAATGTGATCTGTATCGTGTAGAACCAGTGTATCTTGACTTTGGAAACACGTGGTTACATGTAATGTTACGTAAATGCATGTTGTGTGATTATATTTGGTGCAAATTGATTGGTTGACCATTATTGCCTAGTTACACTGGTTCTACACGATACAGATCACATCTTCGGATGAAAACTTTAAGGCTCATTTTCGCAAAACTTCTTCGCCAAAGTTACAGCGTTTTGTCACGACACGGCAGTATTTCTCAGACTATAATTTTCTTTCGAAGATCAACGAAAATGCATCTGCGGTTTGAACGATTTACGACGTAATAGTGATTTGCTTTGACTTCAAAATAATACTTGTTATCTTATACAAATAAACAGAACCTATACTTTTCTATAGCGAACTATCTCATCTGTAAGACTGAGTGATAATTCGTTTAAGTTCAGAAAGCTTACCCTAATTGTAGTCTGAACAACGGAGTTATTGTACTTTATTGAACTTACCAATTGAGAAATCATTTACGTTCTTTTCAAATGTTTTGTGTGTGAATTTCATTTCAAAATTGAAGTTATAATCAATCCTAAGATTTCTCATAGGCCAGTAATTAACATTAATATTTTATAACTGTTAAACTTTTCCATTATGATTATTAAATTATATAGAAACAAATGTACAAGAGTTATAGGATTAATCCCTGGAATATTTTATAAACGTCTTTAACTGTAGTTAATCTGAAGCGATTAGTTATAAAAATAACCTTGGATAATATTTTAGCAAGTGAGAAAAAATGTAGAATACTGTCTATTAGTAGAAAAATAGAAAATAAAGTGTTATTTTTAAATGAGAGCAATTTATATCTGAATAAAAACTTTTGGTACGATATTTTTATAATAGCAATGTGTTTCATTCATATTACTACGTGTCTTTGTGGCATGTTGCCATGGATTTTGTCGAAAAAAAAATACTTTGGCACTAGGATAAACGAACATTTAATACGCATGTTACATTGTCTTAAACGGACTTTAATATTAAAGCAATACTGAAATTACATTTTAATAAACAGATATGTTTAAGAAACCACTAACTTGCAAATTTTTATATGAATATGGGTACATTTAAGATGGAGGAGTTTCACGTAATTATTCTCTAAATGTTTAAATCTAATATCAATGCTTACCTGTCTGGTATCCAATTATTACATCCGTGCAGTTACAAACGTTCATTTTTTGTTCACTCGCACACTGTTTAATACATGAGCTGTGGCTGTAGTATTTGAATTGTCTTACTCCCTCTGCTTCGTAATGAAATCTGCATTGTCTCAAATCTCCATGTACTGCGAATTCGTCTTTGTTTGCATGTTCGTCAAACACATTGTATATTATTACGGCTTCCTCAAAGGTGGGATTATCAAAACCAAAGCTTTTGGCTGGGTCAAATGCCGCACTAGTTGGAAAATCATATTTGTTCATTATACTGAACTTAAAAAAGAAGAAATATATGTATTATGTTAATTATAGGACATGTGTAACACAATACGATATATATTACAAGTGATTAAGTTATAGAAATAAATAATTTCAAGCACAATTTACCTTAATAATTTTTTTTTCTTGAAAGTAAGCCCAATCAATTTATTTCAAGCAAATGTGGTACATTATAACGCCCATCTTCTTTAACCATAATAATAGAATTTGTGAAGCATTTTCGCTTGAAATTTACAAAAAATACCCATTAACTTTAATACTATAAATATGTATAGTATGCTAATGTAAAAGTATATGCAGTTCCTACAAATATTTTACTTCCAATTCTTCCTAGGATGATAGGTTCTCATTAAATATTGACATTGTTGATATTATACTTACAACATTCTTTGATGTGATTCTTCATATTTTCCTTTTTCTTATGTGATATTATTAACAAATATATAATACGGTGAGGCGGAGAAGATTACAGAAACAGTAAATAATAATGCACGATATATATATATATATATATATATATATATATATATATATATATATATATATATATATATGTATGTATGTATGTATGTATATATATATATATATGTGTGTGTGTGTGTGTGTGTGTCGGGTGTTCTAAACATTGCGTCCAAAGACCACATACCATTATTCTACAGCTCAAAACAAAGCAAAAATGCTATATGATGAATTTAAAATTTACCTTGTGGCAACACTGTAAACTAACTTTGAAAAATAAGCAGTTTATCGACGAGTTTTCCTCAAGTAGTTACATCGTTTGTCACTAGAACGAGTTACAACTCACAGTCGCATAGTATTGGAATATATATGATGTATTTATTACATAACAGTAATTCAGGGTATCTGAGAATTATATTTAACATACTGATTGGCTGATCGTATGTATCAGCATTCTTCGTTGGCTAATCTTTTCTCGATTGCCGAATAGTTTATCATTCCCCGTGTTTTTCTTTAGTCTGAAAGACGTTGATACTAACACCCTCTCTTAGCATGGGTAGCGTTATATCATGGTCCAAGAAAGTAATTTATTGCATGTGTGTGTGTGTGGTTGTTACATAACTTACACAGAAGATTGATACAAAAGAAAATCTCGTCTTTCTAACTTGTTTAATGTCATATCAATAAATGTTCAAATAAATGCGTTTGTAAATAGTACTTGTATTAGTGAAATAACTGACATGATTAGTGAACTCGAACTTCAAGAAAAAAATCCGTTTGAAAGAGATTCTTTTATAATTTCTGCAACAGTATTGCGAAGATAACATTTTCTGTGAAACAGAACCAAAAACTCCAACCTCTACAAATATTTCGATGCAGAATCACCAGTTTTTGTAAATCATTAGGTACGCTAAGACCAGGAATCTAGGGATACGGAAAACACTGAGCCATATAGGACGGTCCATTCTCGGACAATTCTGGAGACTGAACCTCCTAGAAACGTAATGCTATGTATTTCGGGTGAATAGATTGTTTTCGTGTTTCTTGTTTTTTCACACTGGAAAGTATTGTATATATTCTTAACTGATAGTTTTGTGATGTAAGTAGGGATATTCTAAAATTCCAACCTCGACTTGATAATTTCTGCTTTAATTGGATTTTTCTCACCACGCCTGTCGTTTGTGATATATGAAGAATAAAAAAATATGTTTAATCTGCCATTTAAAGGAATAAAGGAAAAAAGACAGTGAAGGTATTTTTTCTGTGCTCAGTAGGAGGGCCACACAGGACACCCAGTAGCAGAATAATCACCTTTTTTCCAGGGTCCTGAGATCAAGGACTCAATTTTCCAGTGTCTCACGATACGCTATGACCCACGCACCGTCCACCCATGGTCTTTTACGACCTCTATTTTAGGGGTGTATTCATTCTCTTTTATGAGCACATTTTAGGGGGTGTATGCGTTTTCTTTTATGAGCACTTTTTAAGGGTGAACTCGTTCTCTTTTATGGCCACTTTTACCACTCCAATTTGAAAATAGCAGATAACACAAGATTACGAGCACATAGAAGAGCAGACAACACATAGCAGAGACTACGAAACATAGCAAAGGTGAACTCGTTCCCTTTTATGAGCATATTTTCCAAAACCTATTTTAACAAAGCAGATAACACACAAGATTACGAACACATAGAAGAGCAGATAACACATAAGACTATGAACATAGCAGAGCTAATATATAAGTATGGCTTATTTTCCAACCCCTATTTTCACATAGCAGAAATTACATAAGATTACGAACACATAGAAGAGCAGATAACGCATAAAACTACGAAACCTAACAAGGGTGTATTAATTCCAATTTTTCAGCATATTTTCCAACCCTTATTTTAACATAGCAAAAATTACATAAGACTACGAAACAAAGCAGGGGTGTATTCGTTCCCTTTCTCAGGACCTATTTTAACTATAAACATAGCAGACAATGAATACCTATGTAACATAGCAAAGGGGGTGTAAATAAGATTACGAACACACAACTGTATTCGTTCCACCCTTTTTGAACATAGCAGATAATACATAAGAATACGTATTTTTTCCACCCCTATTTGAACATAGCAGAAATAGCAGACAATGAGTACATTGTAGCAAAGATTACAATCGAACTCCCTGAACGTTCCACCCACAGTCTACAGATAGTCATTTTAAGGGGTGTATTCATTGTCTTTTGAGCTCCTCCGTGCCTAAGCGGTTACGGTACGCGCCCGTGGCGCGGGAACCCGGGTTCAATTCCTGGCGGGAGCTCATGTGATTCGAATTCCACGTTAAACAGTAGGTCCACGTCTCATATAGCCTCGCTGCTGAAAAGTGACATTAAACTCAAAATCAACTCAACTCATCCTCTTTGATGACCACACTTTCCACCCCTAAGAAAAGACTACGAACATAGCAAATTAGTTCCACCCCTATTTGAACATAGCAGAGATGTATTCGTTTCCTTTTATGAGCACTTTTTAAGGGGTGTACTCGTTCTCTTTTATGAGCTTATTTTCTAACCCCTATTTTAACAAAGCAGAAATTACATAGCAAAGCAGAGAATACATAAGATTCATTCCCCTATATGAGCATTTTTTCAACATAGCGGACAATGAATACCTACGCAAAATAGCAAAGTCAAATGTCACAGAGTACATAAGATTACGAACACACCCCTATTTAAACATAGCAGAAATTACACAGAGACTACGAATACACAACTATGTAACATAGCAAAGACCACTAAGACAATAATGAGGGTGTACTCGTTAACTTAGCATATGGCAGGAGTGTATTCATTCCACCCCTATTTTAATGTAGCACTGATTTCGTTCCCAACCCCTAATTTAACATAGCGGAAATGACATAAGCATGTCACCAAACTACTGACCATTGAAAACAGAGGTCAAACTCAGAAACGGAGCCACATTTAGTAATTGGTCATCAACTACTACAAGTTCCAAAAATACTGACCATCGAGATTAAAGATCAAAATACTTAAAACCTAATAACTCGAAAATGGATCCACATACCGAGATGGTGTTTCCAAATTTAGTAATTGGTCACCAGGTACTACAAGTTCCAAAATAATGGCCATCGAGGTCAAAGGTCAAGATACTTAAAACCTAATAACTCGAAAACGGATCCACATATTGAGATGGTGTTTCGAAATCTAGCAAATTGGTCCTCAAGTACTACAAGTTAGAAAATAATGACCATCGAAATCAAAGGTCAAAATACTTAAAACCTAATAACTCGAAAACGGGTCCACGTATTGAGATGGTTTTCCACATTAAGTAATTGGTCATCAGGTACTACAAGTTCCAAAATAATGACCATCGAGGTTAATGGTCAATCTCGTAAACGAAGTCAATATTAATATTACGTTTCCTCATTTAGTAAATTCGTGTGATCTATTCAATTTTCTACCAAGCAGAAAAGAAATTGAAGAAGGAATAAATTTGAGTGGCTTATTTACTTTTGTATTAATGAGAAAGAAATCAAAGGAACACAATTTTAACTAGCGCAGAATTTCTGTACCTTTTTTGGGCTATTCAAATAAACGCAAAAATTAATTTAGATGGACTAACAAGAAAGAATGCAAAGATATGCCATATTAACCAGCTGAGAATTATATGTCATCTTGTATTATTTAAACAAAACGAAAGGCTAAATTTGAGAAAGCGAACATGGATCATTTTACTCAAATTTGGATGGAGTGTTTAGCTTTGTATGAACTAGATAGAAAACCAAAGAAGGCCCATTTTAAATAATTCAATATTTCTGTACAATTTTGTACTACCCAAATAAACGAAATATTATTTTTGTACCAAACAGAAGAAAATGAAAGAAGGGTCATTTTAACTAGCTCAGCATTTTATACCTTTTTGTGGTATTCAAATAATAGAGGGAACAAATTTCAGTGGTCTATTTTGTTTTTGTACCAATCAGAAGAAAAGCAAAGATATGCCATTTTAACTATTTAAACAAACGAAAAGATAAATTTGATGACCTATTCAATTTTGTGCCAACGAGAAATGCCATTTTATCTAGCTCAGAATTTTATATCATTTTGTACTACTCAAATAAACTAAAAAAACGAAGAAGGATCATTTTAACTAACTCAGATTTTATACCATTTTGTACTACTCCAATAAACGAAGTAATAGAGTATTTACTTTTATACCAACCAGAAAAAAGAAGTGAAGATTAGGTGGATTATTTTCTTTTGTACCAACTGGAAAAGAGAAGAAGAGCTACTTTAACTAGCTTGGTATTTTATATCATTATGTACTGTTTAAGCTCTTTTAACTACCTCAGAATTTATGTAACTTTTGAACTACTGAAATGTTCTATTTTTGTATCAATCAGAAAAAGCAAAAAATACCATTTTAACAAGCTCAGAATTTATATACATTTTGTACTAATCAAATATACGAAAGAATAAATTTAAGTAACCTATTCAATTTTGTACCAATGAGAAATGCCATTTTAACTAGCTCAAAATTTTACTACTCATATAAACAATGGAGTATTTAGTTTTATACCACCGAGAAAAACAAAGAAAGGACTTATAATTTGTGTCAACTCTAAAAACGGGCATTCTGTATTATTTCAACAAACAAAAGGAAAATGCAAAAAAGGACCATTTTAAACTATTCTAATAAACGAAGGCATAAATATGAGTGAGACCAGAGAGAGAACTGAAGAAGGCCCATTTTAATTAGTTCAATATTTCTGTACATTTTTGTACTGCCCAAATAAACGAAAGAAGGGCCATTTTATACTTTTTGTACCATTAAAAACTAACTTGAGAATAACTTGAGTAGTCTAAGTTTTTGTACTCATTTGAAGAAAAGTAAAGATGATACATTTTAACTAGCTCATACCCAATGTTGCGTAGCTTTTTCATACCCAATGTTGCCATTTAGATATGGGTGTTCTAAACATTTATAACAGGCTTAGATTTTTTATGCCTTTTTGTAGTATTTGTACCAATCTGAAAAAAAGCTACGCAAATAAAGAAAGAAATAAAATTGTAATAACTACAAAAAGCGAAGAAAGACCATTTGAGTGGAATATTCAATTTTATACAAACGAGAAATCTCATTTACAGGCCATGTTTTACTATTTAAACAAACAAAGGGATAAATTTGAGAAAGCGAACATGGACTCAGAATTTTATATCGTTTTGTAATACTCAAATCTGGATGGATTATTTAGTTTTGTACCAAGCAGAAAAAGGAATAAATATGTACTCATCAGAAAATCAGATTTTTTAAAAAAATAATAAATTTATTGGGTTGTCCTATTTCCTTTTATACCAAAGAGAACCATTTTTAACTGGCTTAGAATTTTATACCTTTTTTGAAAAATTTGTAGCAAACCGAAAAAAAGGAATCAAATACCGTTTTAACTAGCTCAGCATGTTATAACTTTCTGTGCTACACATTTGAATGGTCTACCCAATTTCTTGACCATGTTGTACTTTTTAAACAAGCGAAGGAATAAATTTGTACTAACCAGCCTCAAAATTTTATATCATTTTGTGAAGGAATAAATTTGTGTGACCTTTCCACTTTTGTAGCAAGAAGAAAAATGAAAGAACTAACATTTTGTACTAACTCAAACAAACGAAAGAATAAGTTTGAGTGGTTTAAGCAAAGAAGGTCAATGGTGACTAGCCTTTTCGTGCTATTAAAATAAACGAAGGGTTAAATTTGAGTGACCTATTGAAGAATGAATAAATTTTGTTTGCTATTAAAAAAGCGGAGAAGGTCTATTTTTAAATCGTTCAATATTTATGTACTTTCTGTATCAACCAGAGAAAAACAAGGAAAGACCTTATTCTGCTACTTAAACAAACGAAGGAATTTCTATACCTTTTTGGACTATTCAAAAAAACGAAGGAATAAATTGTGACCTATTCACTTTTATAGCAAACAGAAAAAGCCCCTTTTAGTTTTGTACCAACCACAAAGGTCCATTATAACAAGCTCGGTATTTTTATATCATTCTGTATTACTCTAATAAATTTGGGTGGTCTATTTCATTTTTGTAACAATCAGAATTGATATCTTTGTGAAGGATTAAAATAAACGATTGGGTTCATTTAGTTTTGGTGTTACATTTTGTATATTTTTGTGTCATCCAGAGAACAATTTAAGTTGACTCTCCCGTCACTAAGTAAGGCTCATAAAATATTTGAACGTGAGATTTAACAAACCAGAGTTGCGGCATAGTTGTGTAGAACATACTTCATAGCAATTGGCGTAGTAAAGAAAAAAGAAGAATCAGCATGCTTGGCCCTTTTGGATCACAGCAGAGGAATCAGCTCTTCAAGGAGAAGAAAAAATTTGATGTTGAACCATGTTGAACACCATCTATAAAGAGTGCTGCAGATATTTAAGCAACGTTACGAATGCGTTACCTAACATTTGTATTGCTAGTATAGTGAGAGTCCTAAGGTACTGCCTATTGCTCAACGATTCAATTATTTTTCTAAACTTTCCTTCCTCGTCTAAGTCCAAAAAGACAAATATACTTTTGCATTTATGTATTTTATTATAATGGAATATAGGTTTATGGAGTATATTTGGAAAATAATGGAACATATTGCCTTGAAACATATTATTAAACACGGAGAATGCATCGAATGCTTCTAGTGTAGGTATATAAATAGATGTATCACACTTGAAAAAAAATATTTATTTGATTTGTTTTTGCTGAGGAGCATGGAGATTGTTTATGTTTCTCCTAGAGAGAAAGAAATTCTGCGTGAAAACGAAAAACCTATACTGTTAATTCACCCGTCTGATCCCGATTTGCCAGATGAATTACGTGATAATGTGAGAATCATATATCCAACACAAGAAATAGAAGAAGTGTATTATTTTAGACGCTAAAATATATATAATGATGAAATACTCCCTGAAAGTGATGATGACAGTGTTTCAAATATTAACTCTTTTGAAATGGAAGCTAATGAGTGCGATTGTAATAGTGAAAGTATTAGTGATACATGTGTTATACAATTATTTAATGAGTACACACCAAATTTAGTATTATTATGCGAAGCATGTTCTGAACATAATGAAAATGAAAAAGATCACAACTGTTTGTTGCAGTATGATTACGAATTAGTACAAAGGGTGTGGACGATCTTAATTAAACGTGAAATGAGAAAGAAAATCTATAAACTTTCTTTAAAGAAGCATTTTAAAGGTTGCAATAATAAGAAAACTTATACTTTGGAGAAAAAAATTATCTTATATATTAATACATTACAGAGTGTGATTATTATAACAAAAAATACTAGAAATATTTTTAGAGAAAGATGAACAATTATTTTATACTGCAAATGAACACTGAGACATTGTAGCATATGCATTTGATTGTGTATGAATAGAAGATATTAGTGCTAAAATTACAAAGGGTTACAGAGAATTGAACTGTTAACTACATTATTTTATAGATTGATCAATTTCTAGTATTGTAATATTAAGAATTTAATAGATTACAAACATTGGACTAGCACATGTAAATAATAGTTAGAGCTAAAATACTGAATCACCGGCAACTCAATTGTCAGGGAGAGTAAATTTAAATTGTTCTCTGGATGACAAAAAATATACAAAATGTAACATCACAACATAATGAACCAATCGTTTATTTTAATCCTTCACAAAGGTATAAAATTCGGATTGTTGCAAAAATGAAATAGACCACCCAAATTTATTAGAGTAATACAGAATGGTGTAAAAATACCGAGCTCGTTATAATGGACCTTCGTGGTTGGTATAAAACTAAAAGGGGCTTTTTCTGTTTGCTATAAAAGTGAATAGGTCACAAATTTATTCCTTCGTTTATTTGAATAGCACAAAAAGGTATAGAAATTCCTTCGTTTGTTTGAGTAGCAGAATATGGTCTTTCTTTGTTTTTCTCTAGTTGGTACAGAAAGTACATAAATACTGAACGATTTAAAAATAGACCTTGTCCGCTTTCTTTAATTGCAAACAAAATTTATTCATTCTTCAATAGGTCACTCATATTTAACCCTTTGTTTATTTTAATAGCACAAAAAGGCTAGTCACCATTGACCTTCTTTGCTTAAGCCACTCGAATTTATTATTTCGCTTGTTTGAGTTAGTACAAAATGTTAGTTCTTTCATTTTTCTTCTTGCTACAAAAGTGGAAAGGTCACACAAATTTATTCCTTCACAAAATGATATAAAATTTTGAGGCTGGTTAGTACAAATTTATTCCTTTGCTTGTTTAAAAAGTACATGGTCAAGAAATTGGGTAGACCATTCAAATGTGTAGCACAAAAAGTTATAACATGCTGAGCTAGTTAAAATGGTATATGATTCCTTTTTTCCGGTCTGGTACAATTTTTACAAAAAAAGGATAAAATTGTAAGCCAGTTAAAAATGGTTCTCTTTGGTATAAAAGGAAATAGGACACCCCAATAGATTTATTATTGTTTTAAAAAAATCTTTGATTTTCTGATGAGTACAAATTTATTCCTTTTTCTTCTTGGAACAAAACTAAATAATCCATCCAGATTTGAGTATTACAAAACGATATAAAATTCTGAGTCCATGTTCGCTTTCTCAAATTTATCCCTTCGTTTGTTTAAATAGTAAAACATGGCCTGTAAATGAGATTTCTCGTTGGTATAAAATTGAATAGGCCACTCGAATGGTCTTTCTTCGCTTTTTGTGGTTTTTACAATTTTATTCCCTTTTTTATTTGTGTAGCTTTTTTTTCTGTTTGGTACAAGTATTACAAAAAGGCATAAAAAATCTATGCCTGTTATATATGGTTAGAACACCCATATCAAAATGGCAACATTAGATATGAAAAAGCTGAGCTAGTTAAAATGTATCATCTTTACTTTTCTTTAAATGAGTACAAAAACTTAGACTACTCAAGTTATCCTCAAGTTAGTTTTTAATGGTACAAAAAGTATAAAATGGCCCTTCTCTCGTTTATTTGGGCAGTACAAAATTGTACAGAAATATTGAACTAGTTAAATTGGGCCATTTTCGGTTTTCTCTCTGGTCTCACTCATATTTATGCCTTCGTTTATTAGAATATTTTAAAATGGTCCTTTTTTGCTTTTTCCTTTTGTTTGTTGAAATAATACAGAATGCCCGTTTTTAGAGTTGACACAAATTATAAGTCCTTTCTTTGTTTTTCTCGGTGGTATAAAACTAAATACTCCATTGTTTATATGAGTAGTAAAATTCTGAGCTAGTTAAAATGGTATTTCTCATTTGTACAAAATTGAATAGGTTACTTAAATTTATTCTTTCGTATATTTGATTAGTAGAAAATGTATATTAATTTTGAGCATGTTAAAATGGTCTTTTTTTGCTTTTTCTGATTAATAGAAAAATAGAACATTTCAGTAGTTCAAAAGTTACATAAATTCTGAGCTAGTTAAAAGAGTTTAAACAGTACATAATGATATAAAATTCCAAGCTAGTTAAAGTAGTTCTTCTTCTCTTTTCCAGTTGGTACAAAAGAAAATAATCCACCTAATCTTCACTTCTTTTTTCTGGTTGGTATAAAAGTAAATACTCTATTCCTTCGTTTATTGGAGTAGTACAAAATGGTATAAAAGTCTGAGTTAGATAAAATGATCCTTCTCCGGTTTTTTTTTGTTTTTTTGAGTAGTACAAAACGATGTAAAATTCTGAGCTAGATAAAATGGCATTTCTCGTTGGCACAAAATTGAATAGGTCATCAAATTTATCTTTTCGTTTGTTTAAATAGTTAAAATGGCATATCTTTGCTTTTCTTCTGATTGGTACAAAAATAAAATAGACCACTGAAATTTGTTCCCTCTATTATTTGAATACCACAAAAAGGAATAAAATGCTGAGCTAGTTAAAATGACCCTTCTTTCATTTTCTTCGGTTTGGTTCAAAAATAATATTTCGTTTATTTGGGTAGTACAAAATTGTACAGAAATATTGAATTAGTTAAAATGGGCCTTCTTTGGTTTTCTATCTGGTTCATACAAAGCTAAATACTCCATCCAAATTTGAGTAAAATGATCCATGTTCGCTTTCTCAAATTTAGCTTTTCGTTTTGTTTAAATAATACAAGATGACATATAATTCTCAGCTGGTTAATATGGCAAATCTTTGCATTCTTTCTTGTTAGCCCATCTAAATTAATTTTTGCGTTTATTTGAATAGCCCGAAAAAGGTACAGAAATTCTGCGCTAGTTAAAATTGTGTTCCTTTGATTTCTTTCTTATTAATACAAAAGTAAATAAGCCACTCAAATTTCAGGAGACGTCAATTTGAGGAAACGTCATCTCAATATTAACTTCGTTTACGAGATTGACCTTTGACCTCGAAGGTCACTATTTTCGTACATTTAGTTAATGACCAATTACTAAATGTGTAACACCACCTCAAAATATTGCTCCGTTTTCGAGATTGACCATTGACCTCGATGATCATTATTTTGGAACTTATTGTAGTTGATGACCAATTACTAAATGTGCAAAACACCATCTCAATATGTGGATCTGTTTCCGAGTTATTAGGTTTTAAGTATTTTAACCTTTGGCCTCGATGGTCAGTATTTTTGGAGCATGTAGTAGCTGGTGACCAATTACTAAATGTGGAAACACCATCTCAATATTTTGCTCCGTTTTCGAGTTATTAGGTTTTAGGTATGTTGATCTTTGAGTTCGGTGGTCATTATTTTGGTACTTTTAGTACCAGATGACCAATTACTAAATGTGTAAACACCATCTAAATACGTGGATCCGTTTTCGAGTTATTAGGTTTTAAGTATTTTGACCTTCGCTTCTGATGACCACTAATTTTGAGACATGTAGTACCTGATGACCTCTTGCTAAATGTGGAAACATCATCTCAATACGTTGATCCGTTTTCGAGTAATTAGGTTTTAAGTATCTTGACCTTTGACCTCGATGGTCGTTATTTTTGGAACTTGTAGTGGTTGATGACTAATTACTAAATTTGGAAACAGCACCTCAATATTTGGCTCCGTTTTCGAGTTATTAGGTTTTAAGTACTTTGACTTTTGATCTCGATGGCCACTTTTTGGAACTTGTAGTAGTTGATGACCAATTACTAAATGTGGAAACACCATTTCAGTATGTGTATCCATTTTTGAGTTATTAGGTTTTAAGTATTTTGACCTTTGACCTCGATGATCATTATTTTGGAACTTGTAGTGGTTGATGATCAATTACTAAATGTGGAAACAGCACCTCAATATTTGGCTCCGTTTTCGAGTTATAAGGTTTTAAGTACTTTGACCTTTGACCTCGATGGCCACTTTTTGGAACTTGTGGCAGTTGATGACCAATTATTAAATGTGGAAACACCATCTCAATATGTGGATCCGTTTTCGAGTTATTAGGTTTTAAGTATTTTGACCTTTGACCTCGATGGTCATTATTTTGGAACTTGTAGTGGTTGATGACCAATTACTAAATGTGGAAACAGCACCTCAATATTTGGCTCCGTTTTCGAGTTATTAGGTTTTAAGTACTTTGACCTATGATCTCGATGGCCACTTTTTGAAACTTGTAGTAGTTGATGACCAATTACTAAATGTGGAAACACCATTTCAGTATGTGTATCCATTTATGAGTTATTAGGTTTTAAGTATTTTGATCTTTAACCTCGATGGTATTTTTGGAACTTGTAGTAGTTGATGACCAATTACTAAATGTGGCTCCGTTTTTGAGTTTGGCCTCTGTTTTCAATGATCAGTAGTTTGGGGACATGCTTATGTCATTTCCGCTATGTTAAATTAGGGATTGGGAACGAAATCAGTACTACATTGAAATAGGGGTGGAACGAATACACTCCTGCTATGTGCTAAGTTTACGAGTACACCCTCATTATTGTCTTAGTAGTATTTGCTATGTTATATAGTTGTGTGTTAATAGTCTCTGTGTAATTTCTGCTATGCTTAAATAGGGGTGTGTTCGTAATCTTATGTACTCTCTGTGTCATTTGACTTTGCTATGTTACATAGGTATTCATTGTCCGCTATGTTGAAAAAATGCTCATAGAGGGGAATGAATCTTATGTATTCTCTGCTCTGCTATGTAATTTCTGCTATGTTAAAATAGGGGTTGGAGAATAAGCTCATAAAAGAGAACGAGTACACCCCTTAAAAAGTGCTCATAAAAGGAAACGAATACATCTCTGCTATGTTCAATTAGGGGTGGAACGAATTTGCTATGTTCGTAGTCTTTCCTTAGGGGTGGAAAGAGTGGTCATCAAAGAGAATGAACGCACCCCTTAAAATGACTATCTGTAGACCGTGGGTGGACGGTTCAGGGTGCTCGATTGTAATCTTTGCTATAATGTGCTCATTGTCTGCTATTTCTGTTTTGTTAAAATCGGGGTTGCAACGAGTACACCCCTGCTATGTTACATAGTCTTATGTATTATCTGCTTTGTTCAAATAGGGGTGGAAAAAATACGTATTCTTATGTATTATCTGCTATGTTCAAATAGGGGTGGAAAAATACGTAGTCTTATGTATTATCTGCTATGTTCAAATACGGGTGGAACGAATACAGTTGTGTGTTCGTAATCTTATGTACACCCCCTTTGTTATGTTACATAGGTATTCATTGTCTGCTATGTTTATAGTTAAAATAGGTCCTGAAAAAGGGAACGAATACACCCCTGCTTTGTTTCGTAGTCTTAGGTAATTTTTGCTATGTTAAAATAGGGGTTGAAAAATAAGCCATACCCTTTCACTAGTTATGTTATGTTTAAATATGGGTGGAACGAATGCAGTTGTGTGTTCGTAGTCTTATGTATTCTCTGCAATGCTATGTGTAATTTCTGCTATGTTAAAAAAAGGGTTGGAAAATATGCTCATAATATGGAATGAATATACCCTTGTTATGTTTCGTAGTTTTATGTGTTATCTGCTCTTCTATGTGTTCGCAATATTATGTGTTACCTGCTATTTTCAAATAGGGGTGGAAAAAGTGGCCATAAAAGAGAACGAGTTCACCCTTAAAAAGTGCTCATAAAAGAGAACGAGTACACCCCTTAAACTGTCATAAAAGAGAATGAATACACCCCTAAAATAGAGGTTGTAAAAGACCATGGGTGGACGGTGCGTGGGTCATAGCGTATCGTGAGACACTGGAAAATTGAGTCCCTGATCTCAGGAGACCCTTGGAAAAAAGGCGATTTTTCAGCTAGCGGGTGGCAGGTATCGCCCTCCTACTGTGCTCTCATCAACACCATCAAAATTGATGTATATATCCCTGCTTGAATGTTATATGTATTTTACTCCCTATCAACATGTTGGTTCCTACTATCATTTGGCGTGTTCAAAGCACAAGGAATTCAACTTTAGTTATATAAAATGTGAGAAAAAGAGACAATGTTTGTATACATGGAAAAAGGAACGATGTTTTCTACAATATAAAAGTATTTACAATATCTGAATATGAGTCTGCCAAGCACTGGAAAAAGCTTCATATGATGATCTTAATTATAAAATATCACGAAACAACCAAAAATGGATTTGAATCCACTTTGAACTGAATATCCCATTTAGGAATTACGTTGGATTCGAATTTTGTCTTCTTTCCTTTGTCTTAGCTCGGTCTGTTCTTGTGGGGTGCATAAAACCCCACACAAATTCTGCGGAGTGCTCCTCTGGAGTTTGCGATCCTGTTTCGTTCAGTAACAGTGTTTTCATTCATATAAACTGATTTTAAAATCTTCTTTCACAGCATTTAGAAACTACTCCACTTGTAATAAACCGTTAGCATGGAATTGCTTGTGTTGTATCCTACATAGAGAAGAGTAAAACATGAGAAGGCCTTATAAGGAGTCGTTTTGACGTATGGTTAGCATAATACTAAAGGCCTGACTACTGTAGGAAATATTTGGTAGTCGAACTCTTTAGTATGGAAATAATTACGCGTGAGAAGACTCCGCATAAGGCCCTAGATATATGCGTATTTATTTTTTTCAGTTCACTATTGTCCGATGATGACCCTAGGACAAGAGAGGCGATGGCAATGATAATAGGGAAAGAGTTAAGTTGGAAACATCTTAGAGACATAAAAAATTGTAAGGTCGTTATATACCTATCATAGTCTGAATTCTAGTTGTCCCCCAAATTTTACCATCTAGATCAGCCACTGGCGGAAACTTCCCAAAAAGTGAATGGACTAAAACCTAAATTGATCAGTTCATTCATATTACAAAAAAGTGAATCCAATCCTTCACACTATATGATATATGAGGTCATATGATAAAAAAAATAAAGTGATTTCTACTTTTGGTTAAAAAATCGAACAGTTGTTCAAAAGTTATTGTATATTTGAGATGACTTCATAATGTAAGTCAAAAAAAATAAACTGGACATTGCCTCACTAGTGAAATCTCAGCATGGTCAAGTATCTAATTATCTTCGAATTTTAATTGTATTTCAGTATGAAAGATTTGTTGTATTTGTATTTTCCTGGTATTTCAATATGCAGTTCTCGTTAGTTTCATCTGTAGAAAATGTACAGTAGCCCTATTTTTTGTTGTTCTTAACAGTTAAGTATAAAATAAAAAAATATACCCATCAGAACATCATTCAAAAATATTTAGAAATATTTTCAAGTTTAGATTCAAATTACATTTCTCTCTCCCGCTTATTTTCGCGACCCACATGAAACTCTCTCGCGACACCCAGGTTGAGAAACCCTGCTCTAAAAAACTGAATGATTAATGCCTCAATACACATTCATTTGCACACATCTGTTATTAAGGCATTAATTATGTAAGGAAATCATATCTATTGGATATAGTAAGAGGTGATATTATAGTAACAAACATTAAAGAAAGACGTAAATTTTCTTTCTTACCAAGGCCGTGCACAGAAAAATAAAGTCCGCAAACCGTATCAATAAAATATATACAACAAATATCCTGCTCTACAGCAGGATTATACGGGGTGATTCTTTATTGCGTTTACAACTTTAATCAGTTATAATTCTTTATTAGAACCACATACAGACTTGGTTTATACGCAGTGGCGTATTTATTGGGGTTGTTATCGGGCTCAAGCCCCGCCGAAATCAATTTGTTATATGCACAACTTCATTAAAATGTGTCGGCACACAAAAGGAAAATTATAAATTCTTATTCACGTCTCATGTATAGCCCTCTTCCGAAACAAAATCCTGTTTATATGTCATTATACTGAAAAAGCACGTTTGACTCCCATAGTGAGTAGTTGCGGAGTTGACCACACGCCGCGCCACCGGTCAGTCATTGAAAATGGAGAATTTCACTGGGGCGGAAAGAGCTATGTAGTGTGGTTTGAAGAAATGAAGTTAGCAACAAGTGTACAGCGTAACTTTCGCACACAATACGTCAAGAACCACCCAATTAACCAACATTCAATAAATGGCACCGGATATTTATTGAAACCGGTTGTCCTCTGCAACACACAAAGGCTCCAGGTTTTTTAACCATGACTGACGGTGTGGTGGAACCCATTAGGAAGAGTTTTGTCCACGTTCCTCGAACATCACGATACGATGTGAATTATAAGAAACTGGTTTCCCTCAGACCGCTGTATGTCGTGTATTGTTCATGAAGCCATATAGACTGTTCTTGGTTCAAGCTCTTAGTGAAGCAGATAAATATACCCAACATGAATTCCTTGTTACCATGTTGGATCGCATTAGAGTTGATGAGTCATTCTTGAACAATGTGGTATTCAGTAGCGAATAAACTTTTAACATTTCTGGCCAAGCCAAGAAATACAATTGTCATATTTTGGGCATGAAAAATCCACATGTGCACGTGAAGATGGTTAGTGACAGCCCCAAAGTAGAGGTCTCCACGGGCCGGAATTTTTAGCCCGGGACCGGCCCGAGTCCGAAATAACGTCTTAACCTTTAGACCCAAATCTGATAAGAGCTCGTGTGATAATCAAATCAACCCAAATTACAGAAATTTAGTAATTAACGGAAAATTATATTCTTACTTACAATGAGTACAGCTTTCGCAGTTTAAAAGCTTAGATCCTTCAGAGATAGTACTGAAATAAAGGTTATAGTTCACATTTACTAACAGTATGAATTCTCTTAAAAAAATAGTAATTTGAAAAAATTCCGTATTGCTTAGGCTCGTTGTATAGACGTGACATTAAACTAAATATTTCGTTTCATTTATATAAAGTCTCTTGAAATGGAAACATGAGTACTTCAAATATTAAAAAGAAAATACCAATGTGTGCAAATTCTTATACAAAGGAATGTGTGCTGAACTCACTCAGACAGTCGTCGAACCAGTCACTGTCGATTGTTGTGAAGAAAAATAATGGAATTCACATTCTGGCTCCTAAAACTTTTAATAACAGATAAACTAAGCACGCTTATTTGCGTTACTTTTAGTTTTTGTCTCCACTACATACTTAATAACTCTATGTAAAAGCTATTTTGTTTATTGCAAACTAAATGCAACTCTTATTTAAAAAGTAGTTCACAGGAAACCAAAAGAACATGATACGTAACGTACATGATGCAGTTGAGTTCGTTCCTCTACTTGCAATCTTAACTTCGATTTTAGGGGCATTGTTTTATGGTAATACTGTAATCTCTTTGGATGGCAACACTGAACATTCTTCAGGTTCATATTTTTTTGTTTGTTTGTTTTAGGGTAGCATTATATATGATTGTGGTAAGTTGCATTTCAATATCTCTTTTCACTTTTGAATAAACAAGCAAAAGAAAAATGCTAAATTTTGTATTAATTTCGTAAGGCAGGCTCTTATGTAATGATTAAACAAAAACGATACTCTCATGCTTTTCTTGAAACTGTAAATAAATAAGTACAGTACTGTTTGAATATTTGGTGTCAGTTTCTCACACTTAAGAATACGTAATTCTTCCACACATAGTATGCCAGAATAAATGTATCCTGTTTCCAAAATGCATGAGCTCGTAATCCATTTAAATTATATTTTAGACATAAATTAACGGAAAGTTATCTAAATAATAATTATATTCATTAAGGGCGCCCATCAGGGGGGCGAGGTGGGGCGCTTGTCCCCTTCTACAGGAAATTGTATTTGTGAATATCGAAAACCAATAGAATTTTTACTTCAGTTACAGCAAAATTTGAAACCATATTTGAAACGTCGCTTATACGCGCCCTCCCTTGGAAACTAAAACGTGGGCATCCTTGTATTCATTTATTTTTCTAAATTTCAAAATGTGTTTCAACTGCAGCGACAATTATTATCCCACTTCAGGTTGCGGAATGTCGAATATTCTATTACATAAAATATATTTAAATTACCTTTCAAAAATATTATTTAATCTTCGCTGACTGAGCATAAAATAATGTATGTATTTGGTTTACCAAAGACATTAATATCTGAACAAAAAATGTGAAGATAGTTGTAAGGATTATATAGAATAGTGGAAGAACACCTAATTCTACAGCTGGCTTGTAGTCGGGCTGTTAAGTGATCTTCCTTCAACACTTGTTTTGTAAAATTAAAGAGATCAATTTACCTGGTTCAAATCCCACTGTATTCTACTTTTCATTTTTTTCCTAGGATGTAATTATAAAATTAATCTAATCACTTCCAATATATATATATATATATATATATATATATATATATATATATATATATATATATATATATATATATATATAAGTAATTATACCTTTTATAGAAGAAATATTAGAAAAAAATATGTATAGGCCTATAATCTGAGATCTCAGGGAGACTAGGGTGATGCATTTATAAAACATCTAAGAAAGAAAGTAGAATTTATTATTTGAGTTTACAAAGTCTTTTTATCTAACTCATTCTTTTTTCTTAAACATTTTTTAATTAGAATGCAAGATTAAATTCTACTGATGTAGCTACAATACGTATTTTTGTGGAAAGTATTTGGTTTAACTTGGTAAGTATTTGCTCTACTGTTAGCAAATTTTATTTTTGTACTGACGCTGATAAATGGTGCTAGTATCAACGTCATTCAGAGTATATGGATTATACGAGAAATGACATAATAGTCCTTTTGTGGGTAGTGATCTTTGTATATCTATGTGTAATGACAAGAATTCTTTTCCTTCCTTACCATCAAGTTTCTCGAAACTTTTATCCCTTCTTCTCGTAATAATGAATGCATGAAGTAAGCAGAAAAAGTAGTTGAAATGTATATCTGTTTTCGAAATATTTGTGTGTGAATTAATATCGTTAAGACCTTTATAGTTGTTAAACTTTTTTGTGTATTGTTACATTCTGTATTTTTACATCCTAGATGTAGTATAATCCTGCACACATATATACTCTAAAAATTCGCTTCCTACAAAATTATTTATAGTACTAGCGACTTTCTGCTTTTATTAGGGACAGTATCACAACTGAAATTATTTCTTACCCTAGTGCGCACTGTTAAAATCTGGGCGGGACAAGGCAAACTTCTGAAATTCATAGTCAATGTGATATGAACAGGAAGAACTATTTGAAGTCAGTGCCGTGTATCTATTGGCGGAAGTGCATGTGTGTTCGGTTCTTCATGTCGTAGCATTGTTACTTTTTCGGAACATTACACAGTACATTCCGTAAAAGCTTAAAGTAGCAGCACAGAATTCAAACAATCTGTCAAATTAAAAATAAAATATTTAGTTTGACTTTTCTTGATTTGAGTGATTTTCTAGAAATTCTGTACTGTTATTAACGTGGTGCATGCCCAAATAGTTTCTTCCACACTTAAAACAAGCGCGCAAACCAATGTCCGTGTTAAATGTTGCGCTTTATTTTGAGTGGAGTTGTGTTTTCAGTTTAACGTCCCGTTCAACAGCGAGGCTATATGAGACGTGGACCTATTGATTAACGTGGAACCCGAGCCACATTAGCCACCACCGGTCCGTGTTATTTTATTATAAATATTATTTAATCACAAAGTTCCTTGGGCGTTCCTGAGAAACTGTTTTAGGCCAGAAATTACACTCATGGATGCAAATTCACTTTACAAGTGTAGTACTCGTCCGTACATATGTCATATGAACATTGCAACAAAAACACGCAATCCTCTGCTAGGTGGTCATTAAAAAGAGAATATTATGTAACCAAGCCAAGGGATGAGTGCAGTTGATTCCCCGCCCGGGGATGTTTCTGTAGGCTTCAAGCCCGTCAGTGACGGAGAGTATGCACACAGAAGATGATAATAAAATCAATATTGCATTAAAACATTGCACATGTAGGATGAGACAATAGTCCTTGGACACTCTTATGATTTGAAAACAGAAGCAAACTCCTAAAAAGTGAGTATGGCAACTGATATTGGGTGAGGGTATAAATTTTTGGGGCGTACGTCGATCATACCAGCCATCTTGGATTCAAGCTGATTTTTTAAATAGAAAGGGAATGTGTGACATAGTGGTGGCGTAATTCCATACGAACGCAGTGGTGTAATTCCACTTCTCAAAGAATGTTGGAGGGTTCTTGAGTTATGGTTGTCCAAAGTTATCAGATTACTTATCAAATGAATGATACAACACAGGTTCTATGTAGTGTCCACCCCGAGCAATGTATAACCGTAGTCTTCCCAACCACTCTGACTGCAGACGAGGAGCATGTAATATCAAATTTGGTAAAAGGCGTGCTGGATGCGTGCCTGATGATCAAGTCGGTGATTCTCTCAACATATGTAATCTGCTTAAGAATCTCTGCAGATTAAACTCAAGGGTGGTTAAGTTAGGGGTTGTTTGCGGTCACTCCATGGGACGAAGACGACCAGTCCATTTTTCTGGAAGTTTTGCATTTAACCATTCACGTAAACCAACTTCATACTCGAGAGGCTCCGTCGTGTTGAAAATAAGATGCAAACTGCCATCTATCATGTACTACTTCGCTCTTGTTGTGTTGATAATGAAAAAATGGTTCAATGATGCGGGTATCGCATACGCCACAACACTCCATCACCTTTTCTGGACTATGTTCTCTACTCAGGTTCACCAAGTGCGGATTTGTGTCACACCAGTATCGGCAATTATGTTGTTTTCCGTCCCCGTTCAAAGTGAAGTACATCTGATCGCTGAGCTATATCTCCTTGGAAAACGAGCGATTTCGTTCCTGTTGTTCTGTATCCCACATGCACAACTCCAACCAACAATGAAAATCATACTCTTTAAGTTTATGTAGTACGCGCAAATTGTAAGTATGCTTGTGATAGATATGTAATATCCGGATTGGGAGAGGTTAGGCTTACTCAGAATTCCAATGAGACACAACTGGTACTGCGTTCAGGAATTTTCACAAACAATGTTATAACCGCGTTCCTGTTTTCTCATTGCAGAGGGTCTTTGGTGCGTCCTTACGTGGACTACCTTCAACAGAGCCACTCTCCTGGAATTTTGTCTTTATGTGTGCGAGACCAGTTCTATGTCTGGGTGCCGTCTGTTGTCGTTATCTGTAATTTCTTGGCAGATGCGTTCGGCGGATATAAAAATGGTGTTCACCTTCTTTCCTTTGTCAGACCCATTTGACATCACTTGCAACAAAGACGGGGTCTGTCAGTGTCAATATAAACTAGTTTAGATCATCTGCTGCAAACTGAGATTATGACAGTTTCAACTTCACTTTCGATCCTTGGACCTTCACAACTCCCGAATTCTGGAACATTGACAAGAAAATACACGATAGCATTTGTGGGCGCGGGCTATTGCTGTTTAATATGCTACATTCTGCTTTCCCATTTAAGAAACTCGACTTGAATATACGATTGCGACCATGATCGACATACGCCACAAAATTTGCGGCATCTTCTCAATATCACTTGCCGCTATATATTATAGGGGTATCCAAAGACATTTGGCTCAACATATATATAGGTTAAAACACTTGTAATAGTATCACACTAAGATCTCCATACTTTAAACATAAATGTCACACGTTCCATACATTATGCAGAAGCACTCCGCTGAAGGAAATTATTACGCTATCTACTAGTCGGAAATCCTTTCATTCATTTTAACCGTAGCGTAGCATTTGTCATGATTTAACTAATTGTAAACCTTCACTTGTAAAGATAAAATTCTGGTTTGTGTAAAAATTCACGGACAGTGGAAACTAATATTTTAGACTGTCATCGTGCAATATTAACTTACTCATATTAACCGAAATATTTTATTTTCATGACAGTATGTTCTCAGTTTGCAGTTGCTTTTCTCGTAGATTTTATTGTATACATTTGCACAAAAAATATATATATACTTAATTTGTGGGTAGCGTACTGGTAAGTTACATAAGAGTTTTTTTTTAAGAAATTTGTGTCGAATTTACTGAAATGAAATCATTGTATTTCTACTCAAAACTGTCAAGGCCTCTGGTTTGGTTCCGGTACAACACCTCAGGCTTAGTTTTGAGAAATTGTGAAGCTCTTGATGAAAGTACAAAGATTACTAAGGAAGATATTATTTTTCTTATTAGATAATGATATATCCGATCAAGCGAAACATTATTTTCTAGCTATTGATGCGACTAGCAATGAAATACTGATTTATTCGAGGTATAGTATTAGAAAAAGAATTGTTTAATAGTTAATTTACCCTGATTTGATGTAAATTATTAGCAAAGCTCGTAGAAATTTTTTGCAGAGAACGAACATTTAGAAACTTCATAAAGCTAGGTCCGATTCTGGAATTGAATTTGATTACTTAATCAATATTATTAAAACGAGATGTTAATTATTATTCAGACTAACTGTTCTAATTAGGAAAGGTTTTACAGATTAGAAGTACATATATGAGATTTGATCGTTTTATATTATTATTATTGAATTATTGTTGTGTTGGCTGAATATATATTTATCTGAATTATTCAGCACAAGGTTTTTCTTTAATAAATGTGGTTATAGTTGAAAATCAGGTATTTAAAATATTTGTTTTGATGTGTATTGTGCATTTTTTCCAATCTCTGGTGATTGGTTCATTCAGACATTCTTAGCTTGCTTATAGTGGCTCTGCACACTCGCTGTCACGTCTGCTGTGGTGATCACATTGAGTGGACACAGGGTAATCAGTCAATTACATATTTTTTGTTATGTAATTTGTTGCTTGCGCTGTGTTCTCCTGGGCTTCGGGCTGATATGGACGCTACATAAATCCTACCATACTCCTGTATTTTAGTGCTGCTTAAAAATAGTCCTATAAAATCACTTGGCTGAGTATTTTGTGTGTCGTAAAGCTTTGGCTAGTTTAATATTTTTGTATATTTTTCAGTAATCTTAGTCCTCTTTAAAAAGAGTTCAAAGAAATAATTCAAAATTAATTAATAATAAGAATACTTTAAATTCCCTATTCAAAAAAATGTAACTGGGATCCTTCTGCCTTTTAACAATTAATGTCTTTCATAACTATATAATTTATTTAATTGAATTTCAGTTTGAATGTTAGAATTTGAAATTGATTACTCAGATAATTTCCTAGTGAAACTTATAAAATTCGTTGTGATAGAACATTGGGTCTATATTTTCAGTTGTCTATAGTAGGTCTTGTATTAATTGGTTTCGTTAAAATAACATTTGAGTAATTACTATTTATGAATTTGTCTTTATTATATTTTTTGTTTCCTTGATTACGATGAGTGCTGTGCGAGAATTTGTTAGCCTTGATGTACCAGCTAATGATCCTGGGTTTGTTTCCTTGGATGAAACAAGCCGGGTCGATATTGATCGACATTCTAATTTCGATAATGCTAGTATGTCTTCGACTTCTCCTGCGGAAGGGATATTAAATATTGGATATATGCAGTCTCCAGTTGTTCCTAACAGATCAGGGAATTTCTCTTTCAGATATAATAGAATAGCTAATGCCAGCATGTCAAGAGATGGAATGAATCACGGTCAAGTAATATTTTCCGAATTTGAGGATTGTCCTTCGAGGAATGATTATTCAGGCAGTTCAAATTTTGGATTTTGGTGATCGTTCCCAAAGTAATGGCAATAGGTAGCTAAATTCTAGTAATTATTACCGAAGGGATTCAAATTTGCAAAATTCCACTCCGAAAGTTGGATATGAAACAATGTGTCGATTTCGACATTCAACGTTAGTCAAAATCAGCAGAATTATCCTATGGTAGAGCAAAGAATGGGAGATATCAATTCAGTTAATACTATTCTAGTTCTAATTCTCAAGAATATCATAAATTAATGTTCAAGTACACCTTTAATAAAACAAGTGTGTTTTTGGAGAAGAAATTAAGGAATTTTCGAAATGTTAATGGCAGTAATAGCCTTCAGATGTTTGAGGTACTTGTTAGTATAGAGGAGATATTCCTTTAGACCAGTTACTTCTTAGGTATGATTTTGACTGCCTTAATTTCTCGTTGTGAAGGTGAAGTTTTGCTGGAAGTGTTATCAGCATTGCATGCTAATATAAATTGGGAGACCCCAAATTCTTTATTAATTTAATTTATTACTCCAGTTTGTTTTCATTTCTTGATTCCGGAAGGTGTTTACAGGAAACAGAAACTAAAC
This sequence comes from Thermobia domestica, assembly GCF_964235325.1. NCBI lineage: Eukaryota > Metazoa > Arthropoda > Insecta > Zygentoma > Lepismatidae > Thermobia > Thermobia domestica. The sequence goes on along the minus strand of NC_137456.1, from coordinate 240,728,472 downwards.
GAATTGTTTGATCAATTGTAATTGCGATAAATGTATTAGGAATGAATGCATGTTAATAAAGTCTTGTAAAAAATTATATTATGGAGAACAAATCCTAATCATAAATTTCGAATGTTAAACCTGTATGTTCCGAGAGATAAATAAGATTTTATGGATATTGATTTTCAATATGTTCTTTTCAGTAGGAATCAACTTGATTATAAAAATCAAATGGGATTAAATAAAAGCAAATCACATTTGGTTTTGTCAAAAAGAGGTAAAAATTATAATCAGAATTTAGAAAAAATTTTCACAATTCTGGATCCTCCTTTAAAAAGTGTACGTTTAATCTAATGAATGACAAGTCTCGAGATTTTTATCTTCAAGTATTAGTTGTTAGAAGAATGATAATTCAGTAAGTGTTTGTGATAGCTCTAAGTTTAGTATTTCTTCGGAACTGAAGTCGCATCATCTGTAGTTGGGAAAATAAATAACTACTTAACATATATTTGTCTGGATGGTGTTTCTAGTTTTAACTTAGTTGTTAACCCCTTCAGTGCGTAATTTTCAGAAGCGAACCGCTGTAAAAAGTATTTTAATTTTTTTTTAGAACTTTGGAATTTGTTACCATTTAAAAACTTTTGAACCTCTCAAGCATTCACAATGAAATTTTCGGCATTATGATCTTTGTTGCTTCTAATTAGTTACTATAACTTGTCATTGTGGTTATCATCATAACCACAACTAATTATTTATGGTTATCATCATCATCATCATCATATGGTTAGGTTACACAAAATTTGGGAATGCCTCAACAGATCAAGCCCAATTTTGCTGTGTTGTCTCTTGGGGTTCCTAGGTGAGCGGAAACTCGCTAAATATTGTCGGGAATAACATTACTCATACTATGGGCAAGTATATTCGCCATACGCCAAAGCAAAATGAAAGCGTATATATACGCCATCCGCACAGCAGGTGCGTTTCGAAGACACGAGTTAATTCGCCACCCACACTGAAGGGGTTAAAGATCTAGTTAGACGTTGTGGTGTGGAAAGGTATATAAAGGATGTTGATGGTCGAACAGTAGATGCGCCATCGGGATTGTGATTTAATACCAATGGATAAGTTATCTTGAATGTGAAACTGTCGGGATATTTGAAGCAAATTAGTTTCAAGATCGTAGATAAACTTCCTTGTCAATGTTTATTAGAAACACCTTTCCTTTTGGAAACGAGATCACTTATTGACTATGCCAATAACAGATTCCTATTTAATGATGGGAAGAAAATTCTTCGAACTCTCATCAAGTTGTTAAGAGAAAAGAAAGATGGTGCAAGTCAGGTGAGTATAGTTGACATCCTGATAGTGGATCATCGAATTTGGCATGGTTCTTAGGTCTTCAATCTGGAGTTTCTTCAATCTTTATTAGAGTAGATACCAATTTCTTAGGGTTCTCAAAGAAACTCACTGGGATCTTGAATACTTGAATGTTGAGTCAGCTTTATTAAGTATCGACCGGCTGTCCCAATTACAATTAGACGAATTGAGGGTGAGAGTGGAGGAAGAATGTAAAAATGGGGATCAATTGAATGGTATGTTTTCAACTACTGACGATGATGAACTCTAAATACCGATGAAGTGTCTGTGGTGCAAGGTGAATTTTCGAAATCACTGAATGATGATAGTTGAATCCCAACGAGTGTTAGGAAGAAATTTGGTGAGGTGTTGATTAACGAGGAGAATCAGTGTAGTGACAGTGTGCGTACTTTGGACGATTTGAGTCCCAATAATGGTACGAAACTTGGTGAGCTTCAATTTCCAGTGCTAAATAATAGTCTTGCAAAGAAACATTTGTCAGCTAATAGTGGAAATTCTGATTTCAGATCCGCGAGGAAAAGAAAAGGAGGAAGAAAAGGAAAAAGATAGAAAATCAGAACGTTTTGCGAAATAGTGAGGAAGTTAAAATGAAATAAGCAGATTTGGTGACCGAAGCTTCGGGTAGTAAACTCTTGAAGCAGGAGGTAGGACGTCATTAAATTTGGAATCAAGTGAAAGAAGATAATTTTACTTGAAAGTAACTTTGAAGCTTCAGACGTGGATTTGGAACAGTGAAAATTTCCATGCTCTTATCAATCGAAATGTATAGTTCTTGGATCCTGATATTTCTATTTCCGGTGACAAAGAAGGTAGAACTGAAAGGTGAAGACCAAACAAACACGCAGGCTGAAGAAACTGCTATAGATAATGGTTTTTGCGATATATGGAACCGGAGACGCTGTCATTCATAGAGCTGATTAAATCTGATTACTCAGATGATATTACCGAGAGAATTGGCTGAATAAAGGATTTTATTGGGAAAATATATTTCAAATGAAGTAAGCCGTTTAAGGAAGAACCTTTTCCAGTGCAGCGCGATAAGGAAAAATATGTTGAAGAGCAGATTGGAGAATTTGGTTCATCAGGGGATATTAATAGAAGTTGACAATTCTAACTATGCCAGTAGTTCCTTCCTAGTCAGGAATCGAAATAATACACAATTTTTGGAAATTACATTAAAGCCAACGATCTGATAGTTAACCCTTTGGGAATCCCATGGTACAATCTGTACCATACGGTTGTTTCATGGTACATTGCGTTATAACTCTCCTATTTGAGCTTTATAATCCGTTTTGTTTTGTTTTTCAAGTCCAGAGGCATTGTAGAAGACATTACGTATGGTTTTACACCTTCCTGCGTCGAGACATAAGAGGTGATGACGTCATAGTTATAAAATATATATTTTCGTGTAATATTTTTTGGGGGGTTTATGTAAAGTATTTTTGGTGGGCTTATTTTTGCACGTAGAAGATTGAAATTTTGCACAAACATTCAGTCTGCCGAGTAGTATTTACCAGATTTTTCTCAGATTTCTGCGTTAAAACAGGGGGTAACCAGAGGGGCAAAATTTTGAAAAAAAGGATATTTTTACCCAAAAAATCCCGCTTTTCCTCAATTTCCCGCCTTAGATACATGATGGAGACACGTGAGTCATACCGTCTGAAAGGCAGTTCTATTTTGAAGAGAATGATAGGCGAAACATGACCCTAGGGTAATTGGGTATGCCTCAGGGAATGTTTAAAAATTTCCCTCTGTATACGGGAATATGGGACATTGTCGGTATTTTTTTGGCGGCCTTACTTTTGCACCTGGAAAATTGGAATTGTGCATAAACATTCAGCCCACCAAGTAGTATTTACCAGATTTTTTCAGATCTCTGCGATAAAACAGGGGGGTCCAGGGGGGCTAGAAGTTGAAAAAAGGATATTTGTAGCCCAAATATCCCGTTTTTCCTCATTTTCCCGCCTTAGATACATGATGGAGACACGTGAGTCATACCGCCTGAAAGGCAGTTCTATTCTGAAGAGAATGATGGGCGAAACATGACTTTAGGGTAATTAGGGATGTTTCAGGAAATTTTTTACCTGAGATCATGGTGTTTTACGGTAATTTGGGGCATGGTGGGAATTCCTGATAAAAATTCTCTCGCCCTTGGTATTCAAGATAGAAACTTGAAATTTGGCACACACATTCAGTATACCAAGTACTATTTATCAGATGTTTTTAGATGGCTACGTTCGTACCGGGCCGCTTCAGACGGGCCCAAAGTGCGAGGAAAAAATTAGCTCTGGAATTTTCCCTTTGACATCATTTTTCCCGCTCCTGGTATATGGTATGAGTATGCAAGTGGTACCATTTGACAGCCAGTTCTATTGTGAACCATAGAGCTCTCTGAGGTACGAACCATGATCCTAGGATAAATAGTGACGATGCAGTAGCTGCTTGACTGAAAGTCTAAAAACCCCGGATCCGGAAAGTGTTAAAGATGTATTTACATATCCTAATTTGGAGGAACGTTTCAGAGGGTTGACTGATAAGCGGTTTTACGGCAAGCTGTACCTCTGTAAAGCTTACAACCAATTTTTTTTTTTTTGGTTAAGGACTCACGAGATATCACCACAATCTTGACTCCGAAGAGGTGTTTCCAATATACAAGAGTACCAATTGGTATTAAAACTGGAAGCAATCTTTTGGCCAGACTAATCTAAAAAGTGTTAGTGGATTTGGAATGGGAGGGGTTTAAATGTACTTCGATTATGTCCTCATCTCACCAACGTCAGTAGATGAACACAAAATAACTATTGTAAAGGTGTTGGATAGGTTGCGAAAATTTAATATTACAATACCTGCCGACAAATTTTTAATGTTTTATCATGACATAAATTACTTGGGTTATATTATTAGTGGTGATCAAATGGAGACTGACCCAAGTAGGTTATCTGCCATAACCCAAATTCCTCCTCCTAGATATAGGAGAGGATTAATGAAGATATTAGGGTTGTTCAGTTATTATGCGAAATTTGCTCCGGAATTACAGGAAATAATGGGTCCCTGAATTCTTTGAAGTCGACTAACGTGATATTTGTTTGGAGTTCGGAACATCAATCTGTCCTCCATAAGTTAAACTAAATTTTGGTTGAAAATGTAGTTTTGAAAACGCCGGATTTAAATAAACGGTTTGTAATTAATGTGGATATCAGTGGTAAAGGAATTTCTGGCTGCGTTTCACAGGAAAACACCTTCATCCTGTTTATTTTGCATCAAAAAGTTGTCAGAGGCCGATAAACATAGGAGTATATATGAGATTGAATTCGTAAGTTTAGTTAATCCAATCTCCACATTCAGATACTTTTTAGTGAATGAATTTGATGTTTTAAATAATAATAGGGCATTGACATGGATTCTGAATATTTCCAAACGTCTTTTGAAGTATGGACCTCTGGCCGAAACTTTATGTCAGTTCAGTTACAAAATTAGGCATATTAGATCTATTGACTTTTTAGTAGCGCATGTTTTGACAAGAATTTATGACCTTTTCAAGTTTAACATTTAGGATGGTCCCATGGGTTTAGCAACATTTACTAATATTTTAAGATTAGCAAATACCTGCAAATTGCCGTTGGTAAAGGAAGCATTGGAAAGTTTGCCAAGGCTAGATCCTAAGCTATCTGATATAATAGGGATATTGGAAAGAGGAGAAGCGTGTTCCGGTTAGATCTTGAATAACAATATCTTATTGATACAAACTCAGTCAGCTATCGATCTATTTAATGTTGTTCTACCAACTAATTTCAGAAGAGTGATGATTGAGTACTACCACGATGATCGACTTGTTGGAGAGCATTCAGGTACGTATAAAACGATTTAAAAATTCATGAAAGAATTTACTTGGGATAGTCTGGCCAAAGATGTTACGGAATATGTCAGATCATGTCACCAATGCCACTTCCAAGGCAGATGATAAAAAGAAAATGGGTTTGTTAGTATCAGAATTCAGTAAGAGTCAGTTCTCATTGGTTCTTTGATATAGTTGGAGCGTTTCCTACCTCTAAAGTTTATAAATTCATTCTTATTGGGGTAGATAACGCGAATCGTTGTGTCGTAGTGGAAGAAGTGAAAACTATTAGTTCAACAATTATTGTCAATAAGACGTTGCAAATATTCAGTAGGTTAGGATTCCTTGAAGCAGTATCAACTGATAATGGCTCGGTATTGGCTCCGACTATTTTCGGAAATTTTTGTTTGTAGTTGGAATAAGACATATTCATTTACTCCATACCACCCGGAGAGAAGCACGACTGAATGTGTCATACAAACGTTAAAATCTTCTCTTCGTGCATATTGTGCTGAAAATCAATATCTTTGTTCATCTTTGATGCCAGAGCTGGAATACATTCTTAACCCACAAACGCCTCTTGTACCACCAGTGACCCACTTTATTTTTCAGTACGTTACATGGGCTATACCATTCATTTAGCCAAACCCCCGTTGTTCCACTTCAGGCACACTACCCGTTCTCTTGTTGTACGAATTTCGTTCAGTTTTCTTCTCAGGTTTTCGATGTAACACGGTATTGTTCAAGGCAGTTGCTAACGAATAAAACTGGTCTTGGCGTTTGTGGGTTAATATTAGTGAACACGCAGGTCTTAAGATGCCTCCGATCTAAGCTTTTAATGGACGTAATAATTACACATCTTTGTAAATCCGATGGAACATCACACAGACCAAATTAGGAGGAAAATTGACATTAGATATATGGTCTAGTTCTCTGAGAAATATGAAAAAGAGTTGGGCAACAAGAAGACAATTCATGATCAAAAGAAGAAGGACAGTGAAATAGCAGCTTGGAGATAAAGTTCTTAATATTTCATATGTCAAGTTTTCTTTAGAAGAGAATGTTGCTAGATCTCTGAGTTATAAATGGTTCGTTGCTTTTGTTATAAGGAAATTCCTCACTCCGAATACAATATTCATGAGGAAAACGCCCTAGGTTTCTATCGTAGATTTCATATTTCGGAGGTAAAGTTCTATCGAGAACGAAGAAATTAAATTTATCAATTGAAAAATTGGCAAAGTTATTTGAGAAATTAATAATTCCGTTTTAGGTGTTAACTTTTTAGTGTCATGTTGTTCATTATTCTTAGAACGTTTAAATCCATTTAGTAATTAATGTATTTTGGTCAGAATGCATTAAAACCAATTTATATAAAATACATTAAAAGTCACGAAATACCTGAAAACTCTGAAGTTAAGGTATATAAGACTATGAATGTTTGCACAAACTTGAGAATTGACGTTGTGAATCATTTTATGTATTCGTGAATTTGTTATACTTGTTGATGTTAATTTATTATATATCTTATAGTTGTTTGTATTTTATAGATTTACCCAAAAAATCATTCTGCATGTCGATTTTTTCTGTCACTGACGGAAGATGTAGCAGGTAGCTACATGGGTACCTGGATTTTCAGCTGGTCTCGATTTTTGGTATTTTGGTAGCTTACCGAACAAGAAAAAATAAAAAATATACAATAAATTAAAAGAATAGTGAATTAATATAAAAATCGTTAAAGTTATGTATAAGAAAATTGGTTGTGCACTAAAAGACAAACGAAGGAAGGAAATAAAGAGAATTTTAAAGTAAGACACTGTGTACTTGGCAACATTGATTCCAAATCTTGCTATCATTGCTCGTTTCTTGCTGCCATGACTGTGTTCGGATCGCCGGAGGTATTTGCAGCCTCTTGTTTGCTCGCTAAGTGTGAAGCGTGTTCTGGCTTTCTCTCGGCTCGTGAGTGGTATCGAATGGTGGAACGATTGAATGAAAAACGAGAGTATACAAGGGAAGTGACTTGGTTATAATTTAGGAAGAAGAAGAGTATGAATATTTGCAGTGTATCAGTGTTATTTCATTTGCTTAATTCACGTTTTTTCAATTTGTTAGAAATTACTTTTTTGAAGGTGGTGAATAGAGAGAATTGAGAGGCAGTTGCGTTATTGCCTGTGGATGCTAAAACTGTCAGTTTGTATTTCTCGTTAGTGTTTTTCCAATATATTATTTTTTTCTTTTATGTCGTTGTTAGAAAAGTATTTTAATGGTAATACTTGTTTGGTTGAATAATGACAACTCACTTCAACTTGTTCTGTCTGAATGGTAGTTAGATCTGGAGCATATTACCTTCCAAAGAAACAGGTGAGGTGAACTGCTAATCCTTCAGAACGTAGCGGATTGGATATCATAATACGCTAATTTGGGTAAGCGTCCAACTTTAACTAGTAAGGATAGTAGCCTATTTAAACCCTTGGTGAATGGACTAGAATTGAGTAAGGGAGGAACCTATGAACAGGATTGTCAATTTGATTCTTGTAGATCTTGTAGTCTGCTTTCGATTTGGCATTTGGAAAGAATTCCCCCCAGGAAAATTTCCGGTCTGCATTTTGAAGCGAGTAGAGTAAATTTATTCTCTGAATGATCAATTGCACTTTGATAGAATTTATTTCTTTTGTGTTTTGTCTTATCAGTTGTCATTTACATGGTATTTGTTTTCGAAAAACAGTTATTACCGGATTTCATTCTCTCACTTTCGTTGACTTATAATATTCTGGTAGGTGAAGTATTGATGACATTTCTTTTGAGAAATTGTGAAGCTTTTGACGAAAATACTAAGATTACTAACATTGATATTTTTCTTCTTAGATAATGATATTTCGAATCGAGCGGAACATTATGTTCCAGCTATTGATGAGACTAGCAATGATTTTGTAATACTGATTAATTCGAGTTATACTATTTGTAAAAGAATTGTTTAATTGTTAATTCACCCTGATTTGAAGTAAATTATTAGCAAAGTTCTTAGTACTTTTGGGTGGGGGACAACGAATATTTAGAAACCTCAGAAAGCTAGGTCCGATTCTGGAATTGAATTTGATTACTTAATCAATATTATTAAATCGAGATGTTAATTCTGACTTAGGGTACCTGTTAAAACTACGAAACTCTTTACAGATTAGAAGTACATATATGAGATTTGATCATTTATTATTATTATTATTGAATTATTGTTGACTTTGCTGAATATATATTTATTAACGTATAAATATATATTCAGCACAAGGTGTTCCTTTAATAGAGGTTGTTAATGTTTAAAATCAGGTATTTGAATTATTTATTTTCCTGCGTATTGTGCCGTTTCCCAATCTCTTGTTATTGGTTCATTTAAACATTCAGGTAGCTAGCAAATAGTGGGTTTGCACACCAGGCCCGTATCCAGGGGGGTCTAGGGGGCCGGGCTCCCCTAAATTTTTGCTGGCCCCCTCTAAAATTTTCACGGAAGGCTTGCAAATGAAATATAATATGGTAATGAACTATAATATTGTTGGATCGGACCCCCCTAACTTCAGCCGGGCCCCCCTATATTTTTGGGCTGGCTACCGGCCTGTTGCACACCCGTTGTCTCGTCTGCTGTGGAGTTCACATTGGGTGGATACAGGGTGATTGGTCAATTATATATTTTTATTCTCCTTTGCAATCAAGTTGTCAATAACTCTTGTGAAGTTGATTTTTTAATTTTTTTTCTTTGTTGATACTATGGCTAATGCATTGAAGCTATTTGGAGCTATGGTACTCCTCCCTTGCTCTTATATTTTTTAATATGCCAAAAAACTTTCAGATTCTGAAGTCAACTTCGGATTATTTACTGTGAATTTCACGAATTTTGTTGTATGTCAATGTCTTTTTACAGTCTCACCATCAAGTTCATAATATGCTTAGTGGAATCTCCATTATACTGCAAACCTCTGCTAACTCTTATATTTGAATTGCCATATATTTTGTTTTGTGGACTGTTAGCTTTATACACGAAACATTATATATTCAATTATTATGATAGTTGCAGAGGAACTTTTAATTACGAACGCTTTGCCCATGTACTTTTGCATTGTTGTTTCAAGACATAACATAAGCGTTTATTTTGTATTTACGCTTTCTGTTAGAGGATATGCTTTATAAGATGTGATTTACAGTTTGAAAATGAGATTTCTGTAATGTGTTTGATGCTCTCACACCTAGAATTGAACTAGGACCAACCCACAAAAGACATATAATAGTCACTATACAATTGAGGATAAAACGACACTTCATGAAGTCAATTGAACTACAGGAAACACTAACGCTATTAGAATCTTCAGACTATTAATGGAAACAAGCATATACAAATAACCCAAAATTTTATACAATCAATCAACAGTGAGCGAATATTATTTATTTTTCTACAAAACTATTATAATAGAAATGCTCATATGAACGAATCTTGATACAATATTTGACGCACTTCCCAGGCGCGCACTCCGAACATTTCGTTGGATGAGTCCAAAGTTTGAAGAGTCCAATACTATAAGACATTACATCTATGTACCATTGATAATATGAAAATATATAGTGGATAAACGATATCTTATTGTTATTTTCCGCCATTTACATTCTAAGAAAAATATAGAATTCGCTATTTCTTAAGAAAAGAAAGAGTACAAATGAAATGTAACATCAAACCCTTAGGCTACATCAGTCTCTTTCCTACTAAACAATTACAGTTTTATTATGATAGTTTGCAAGCGAATGTTAAGAAACTTTGAGAGGTGATCCGAACCCGGAAGATTGTCTGTATGGGTGCGACTCTGGTGCTCAAAGTAGTTACATTAAATTCGACGTAATATTTTGTGTTTATTACGTTATCATACTTCTTTATTTCTTTCAATCTGATGTTGCAAATATATTACAAAATTCAGGTTCACTGCTAATCTCCACATGGGAGACACGAAAAAAACAAAACAATCATATTTTCATTTAATTATGTACTTAATTGAAATTTATTGTTTTAAGTTAATTACGTTTATTATTTTATTATTTTATATTATTTATTGTTTTTATTTTCGACAGGTGATTGTTAACGTGGGTCGATTATGTTCTCACTTCATTCCATACAGTAGCTTGCAATAGTTCAACAGAATGCTCTATAGACAAGGGTAATGATAAGATTTGTCTTACAAGAACTCTTACAAAAAATGCTGCTGTATCAAACAGGCTTTAGATTCACTAGTATCTAGATAGTATTTTAGGAACGCCTAATACTACAAACCTATAAAAAATTTTATTTGAAAGTATACGGAACATATCCACAACATTTCGTTTATAGTTCAACATACAGTTACTTAAGTGAGAGTTGTATTGAGGAATAAAGATTTGCTATAATTTTTTAGAACAGTAGAGCGCATACCTACCAAAAATTCCACAAGTTCACAGCTGATGGAAATTATGGAAAAGGAATAGTCAATTGTATCCAACACATTTATAAATCAAACAGTATAAAACCACACATTTTCATTTTTGCTACTTCGAAATACACTGAGAGAGAATAATGTTTCTGTGCATGAAGTAAATCTCCGAAGTAAGTTCCGTTCCCCTCCCCCTAAAAAAACTTTTCCTTTTTTACAAGTGTTAAAGCTCGACGTACATTAATGTAAATATCAATGCTCGTCTTTCTCTATTTTACATTCTGAAAGATGAATGTTAAAAAAGTCAGTTCAGAAATTTCCTTCAGGTTTCCACACTGTAAAAGGTAGGATCTTACAATTGTAGCAATGTTATCAAGTATAGTATGTTTTGATAAGCTATTCTCTTTTCTTACAAACATTTAGTTTATTTAGGCAGGAAAACCGTAGCCTGAAGAAAAATCAGAGATTATACGAGTACGAATTAAAAGGTCTTGAAAATGAATAAATATTTAATTTTGTTCTTCGTTAACTTACGAATTTCTGTGGAAGGTTTTAAACCTCCAATTTCCCTTGGTATTACCTCGGAAAGCCATAACTCTGTTTGTTCTATTATTGTATTTTCACTAGAAAAAATTGAGAAAAAAGAAGTGTAGATAATTGATTGAAAGACTGGTGTACTTCCATATTATTCTACTTTAAAATACAGTTCAGTCTTTAATTCTGTTTAAATTGCCACAATACCGGAAATTGGTTAACAACAGCTGTTAAGGCAGTTAATTCTCTGATTTTGTTTAAAGGGCCGCATTACTGGAAATCTCTGATTCTGTTTAAAGCACCACATTACTGAAAATAAGTCAACAACAGTTCTGTCAATGCTGCTGGCATTCAAATCAAAATTTGAACGTTAGCTGACCGCAGTTCCTTTCTTCATCTGCAGGCATTTCCCTTCTGTACTACACACAGAAGAGACTATCACGCTCGCTTATCTGTTGGGAACATCGTGTGATTATGTAATGCATATACGCAAGGGGTAAAAGAAGCGAAGAGTAGATACTAAACGATAATATGATAATATTGTAATTATTATTAAATATCTTAAGAAGCAACAAAGAGTACACGATATTTGATGGTTCACGTGCTCTTGCGATCTGCACAAGGCTACGTTACTGAAGAAATATCCCTTAAAACTTGTACGTTCGATTATACTACATCGAACTAATAAAGTATGTTAAGACTCTTCCAATAAAATATCTCCTATCAGATACTTCATATTTCAGACATAGATCATAACATGGAATTGTGCCGGGGCCGAGGTGATGAGGCCCAGCTAGAAAAGTGTAAGAATTTAAGCTGTCAGCAAGTTATGATGTTAGAGCGTTATTGCCAACGAAATTGCACTATGGACAAATGTAAACATATTTTGTAGTAGCTAAAATGTAAAATAATTATTTATAGCTAACGTATTTTAATTTCAGTTATCAAATACACATGTGAACAAAAAGTGATATTTTTCATAACGCTCATAGGAATGGGAATCGAGTTTCCAATGCAAATATATTACTTGAATGAATACTAGTTGGGGGAAAGTAAATGAAGGAGAGAAGAAATGTCATTAATAGTGTAAGGTAGTGAGCACTAGCATTAACTGTTTTGTCGTTCCTAGCTGAAGTTGTTGACTTCCTGGATGATGAATGGAATCCCTTCCGTGATGTCTCACTTCCTGACTGGAAATTGAAGAACTTAACAAAATTGACGATATACATGATATCCCGTCAAAGCTTCTAGACGGATGAATAAAACCCTAGTGCATTACTCTCAAAGTCAGAAAGGTGTATTTGCGTCAATGTAGAATTCCCTTCTGCTTAGTGTCAGCGACGATGAATCTCAATACCTGGTGTAGCAAACTCTTCTCGAATGTGAAGCTCTCTCATCATTCATCTGATCTAACTCAATGACAACTGCCTTCCAATGGAATTTCATGATGACTGTTTTGATAATAAGTCTCACGTGTAGTTTTATTCAGAAGAGGCAATGGCATGTGTTCATTCAACGATGTTGCCACTTCATTATATACAGGAATGTGATGAAGATAAAAGAAAAACTACTTTTGGGGTTATTGGTTGATTTAAAATGGCAAAGTGAAAACACAAGAGTCTGTCCAGTTGCAATCATGTGATCAGAATTTAGGGTAGATCGTTGGAATTCAGCCTAAATGTAAAAGAAACTATGCAGATTCTATATTTGAGATGCAAGTTATACTAAAATGGATGGAAAATACTCAAAAGGACAATAGAACATTAACATTAATGTAAATATAACATATATGAAAGAAACAATAATATCTCCACTTATCTCAAAAACCGAACGGGGAAGATCACAAATTTAGATCACAAATAGATTAGACGACGAAGGTTTTATATTTCAAATTGCTCTAAAATGGATGGAATATACTGAAAAAGCACGAAACGTTGACCTTAACATCGAAGGAAAATAAATGGAAAACACAAATTCCGTCCACTTATTTCAATGAACAAAAAAGGAAGGTTCCTGAAATTACACTAAAATGAAGAAGAGGTATGTACATTTTATATTTGAAAAGCAAGTTATTCTAAAATGACTGAAACTTACTGGAAACGCAAGAAACATTAACATTAGTGTCAACGAAAATCAAAGGAACCAATGGAAAACTAAAATATATGGATAGCAAAAAATCACCTTAAATGTGCAAGATACTACGGTGATTCTATATTAGAATTGCAAATATAGATGCTACAATAGATAGATATAGATTCTATAATATATGCTACGTATTCAAAGAGCACCAAAAGTTACCAACAATATCACTGAAAAATTAGTAAAAACATTTTTTCTCTACTAATTTCAGAACAAAGGATGTGCCTGAAGTTCATCTCAAATGTAGAACAGACTATGATTATTCTGTACTTCAGAAGAAAATTGTCCTACAATTAATGCAACATAGCCCAAAAGCGGTAAACATTAACAAATGTCAATCGAATATGAATGAAAGCAAAAAAATGCTCTAGTTATCTGAAAAACCAAAAGTGGGAATTGGCTGAAGTTCAGTTTAAATGTTAAGAATAATACTCAGATAGTATAATTTAAAACAAAGTGTCTTAAAAATGATGAACATGATCAAAAAGTTACGAAACATATACATAGTCAATACAAACTCACTGAGAAAATGAAGCCGACTACGTATATCAAACACTATAATAAGTACATGGCTAATTGAGAGCTTACTGCAAAGAGACAATGAAAAACTTAGAAACTATGTATAGTATAAATATGAATAGAACTGTGTCAAAACTCAATTTGCTTAATACCAATAATAATGGTAAAATATTTGAAACTTCCTCGAATTAGCCACGTTGCTTCAAGCGGAGGTTACGTGTTTGAAAATTCTCACATCTTGATTTGAAATCTGCATTCTCACTTTAGCAAGCAATGTGACTTTTATATCCTGGATTCATGGATATAGAAATGGAAGGAATACTGGGGCTACCGTAGTCAAGTGCTTGAACAAGTTTAAAAGCAACAGAAACAAAAGCCATTGTGGATATTGCCAAAGTTTATGCCAATCTGTAACTTCTACTTGTAAATAAAACTCATCTTGTCCCAGCATTTCTTCCATTTCACATTCTACCATTAATTTCACAATTCCTAATCACCCTGTCATTTAGCCTAAAGAACCCAACCAGGGAATTTTACATTAGTGATGTAATACGCCTACAGTAGGCCAGTTTTTATATTACCTTGTAGCATTACACTTTTGGAAAATAAGAACAGTGTTTACATCTTCTGACAACGGATTTCAATTTTCTTGGCTGCCCATTGAATCGTAATGAAGAATTTATTACCAACATGCATGCTTGCTATGTAAAGGTAACGTAAAGGTTTAGCATAAATACTCGAGATTCTTTCCATCTTCTTTCTTTTAGTAGTACTCTTAAATGCTGTACTACTTTATTCCCCTTGCCATTTGCAAATTTAGAGTCGGACCCCACCAGGGATCTCGGGTTGAACCTGAAACAAACGTTTTATCTTGATATATACATCTGTTTCACAGTTTCAAACTTTTAGGGCGCAATGGACTTAATGGATATTGTACTTCTTTATTATCTTATTTTTCAGATACAAGTCACCATGCCGTAAGCATCGGTAGACTACCGATGAGCACCTAACGACATCTCGAAAAAAACGGTGGCCAGGCAGCAACGATCCGTGGTGGCTCTATTTCCGGTTTTGAAAATTGTACCACCAGCGGCTGAGGCGCGGCGAAACGTCAATGAACAAAAAAATTACTATCCTAAAATATGTTAAATTGCCTATATGCATGATTGGTTTGAAAGTATTCAGGTGAGGGTAGAAAAGTACCCCGGGATGGGTGCGAACCATCACCTTGAAGATATCTACGAGCCCGTTCTCCTGACTTCAGTACGAAGATGATGAATGAATGGATGAAACGTTGCTTGTCGAATCTTAATTTTTTTAATTAGAGAAAACCCTATATCTCGAGTTCTATTGGGTGGTACCGTGAAACATTTCGAATTTATTGCTTTCTGGTGGGGTACTATCTTTGTGCAAAATATGAGGAATCGCCTTCAGACACCTTCAAGGTCTATAATCTAGAATAAATTTTAACATGTCGTAATTCAAATAATCGAAACTTACAGTACATGTATTATCTGTCAGGAAAGTAAATGTACACCTGTTTTTCGAGTCTGGTATTCCTGCTCTCCATCCGTGGAGAGTATGAGAATTAAATCAATCAAATGTTTACTGAGGGGCAAAAAGAAAAGTTAAATCTGAATAAGACATTGCAGAGAGACACAAGCTGTGAATACGAATAGTGCATAGTGTAAATGAAGGACGACACCGAAAGAGAAAGCCAGACACAGCTGTTGAACTTAGAAAAAAGAGTAAAAATTGTTGAAGTGGGAACATAAAACACAAATACAACAAATACGCCGAAAACTAAACATTCACCATGCCATGATATGCAAAGGTCGCCAGTTCGAATCTTCGGTGAGGACATTTTTAAAAATTTTTGTTTATAATATACTATGCAGCTCATGAGAGGTGGTAAAAGAGATCGTATTTAGTCTTTCGTAGCAATTATTATTGGTAAGGTTTAGTACTGATAATACTTTTTGTTTTGTTTTTGTCTTTTTGTCTTGATAAAAGTAAAAAGAAAAACATGGAAGTAGATCATACTCATGGTTATTAAAAATACAATTTCTACATGCCTTACGCCTCCCGACAACGTTTCTACGTTAGCAAGTAAGAGGTTTGTGTTTAGGTTAGGCTGGTCAATACGTTTTGCAAAGGGGCCCGGTTTAGCTCTGACGCACCACAGGTGCGAGAAGGGAGCAAAACACTTTTTCTCTCTCCATCTGTGTGTCTGTTTATCTATCTATCTTTATATATATAACGCTATTTGTGAATGCCGTAACCACCCTAATTTTCAGCGGATTGAGATGAAACTTGGCACAAACATTAATTGTTGAAATATCTTCAGTTCGTTATCCAGAATAATCAGACGAAAATGTTCAAAATGGCGGCCCTTTAAACTCGTAAAAACTTCCAAGGGAACCAAATTTCGCCCATAAATGGGTATTCAGAAAGTTTGAATAACTTTTCCTCTTTTACTGAAATATTTGTGTGCAGAGACTTATTGAAATATTGGACCCGATTAATCGCATAAAGAATGTTCACGCCCTTTTTCGCTACGGTCAGGGTTTTTTTTTGCAGGAGGGGGTTAATTTCGTAGTGATGATTAGATGATTGCTAGTGATGATATGAAATTACACATTGAAAGTGAAGTAACTTGTGAAACGTGTTATTTGAAAGAATCATATAATAAATGTGCTTTCCTCTAACACAGAGAGAGCGTGAACGGCGACGAGTGTTATTTGATTTGCTTTTTAGTAACACATTGCATTACAAATAAAGGTATGCAGCATTAGTGGTAAGTAAAGCAATAATAATAATAATAATAATAATAATAATAATAACAATAATAATAGGTGTTGTTTGTGGCAAGGCAATATCTTCCTCAATTCTTCTTCAAACGTAATGATTGTAACGCCATATCTCCCTTACAAACAAAATATTAGCAATTTATATCGAAAGAACGGGAAACTGTTGAGTGATGAGAGCAACGTTGGACAGTATGCACTCATAGTACTCAGAAAAATAAGCGATTTCAATGAAAAATGAACAAAGAGTCATTGTCATGGGTAGTCATGGAGCCAAGCAGAGCCCAAAATGTCGATAACTTATATCGAGAGAACAGGAGGTGATAGTGAGATGGGACCAACGTTGGACACCGTGGACCCATAAGGCGCATCGAAAAAATTAGGGGGGCGGGCGCCAGCCAGCCTTACTTATTTCCACATAATAATATAAAATTATATTGTCGAAATACACACACGAGTTAGCTAGTAATATGTCATATTATTATTATTATTATTATTATTATTATTATTATTATTATTATTATTATTATTATTATTATTATTATTATTATCGACAGCGTCTTTTCATTACGTGTGCATGTTTGACGTGAAGCCAAAGAGAAGATCCATCATTCATAGAAAGAATAAGAATAGCCAGTTACTTAAATTGCGAACGACGGCGAAAAATACGAAAAGAGACAACCTTAGCGAAAAGAAACAACACTTTCTCTCAAATGGATAAAAAAAAAAATAAAGCCGAGAAAGATTCGAACTCGCAAAGACGGCGCGAACAGTCAGTTCAGAGTCCACTTTTTTTTTTAACTGACTCACCGAATGTGTTTTAGTAACATAATTATTGCTAATTTTATTTGCTTCACTCGTTTAACTTGCTTTTTCTAATAACTTATAACGACAGGGACACGAACACAGAAACATCGAGGACAGTTAAAAATCATAGATGCTCTCCCACAGGGAATCGAACCCGGGACACCATGCACCAAAGGCGCATGTGCTAGCCACTAGACCAGCCGGCGGGGCACTGCTCACTCTCTGTGTCGTTAGGGATTACGACCACTGTATTTCCAGCTATCACTTCTGAGGGTTGTATACTATGATCACATGTTTCTTCTTTGCTGGAAGAGTTAAACCTACATTCTATGTAATACATGAAATATTTAGACCTACATGCTCTTCATATAATGTAATAAAAGGTCATGCTGGGAATAAGAAAAAGAACATTCCTTGGACAAAACGGAAAGTACGGGCAACAGAAATAATTATCTACGAGGCATGCGCAGTAGTATATTTCAGAATAGTTACTGTTTAGTTCAGTAAACGAAGAAAGGGGTATAAAAAAGCAAATATGTCGAGTCAACGAGATCGACCAGAGTTGACAGAGGCGGAGTAGTAATACAACAACTTGGTTAAATTGATAATTGGTTCTTTATTCTGTAGTAGATCGTATCACTCTTTAGGGAGAGTAGAGAAAGACTTAAACGCTGTTATATAATAAGCATTAGTAACACGATCATACAGACACAAATGGATGTAACTGTGAGTACTACAACTTTGATTTAACGAAAGCCGTTTAGATATTCAGTGGTTTGCAGGGTTGTATAAGACACAAAAAGATAAGACACAATACAATTCTTCATACCTCAGCTTCCAGTAACTAGATACATGCAATTTCAGGATAGATACTGAAACTGCTGTCGGATTTTAATACATGACGTATTGCAGGATACAAAATGCTTTGCATTACTTGTTTGTTTGTAGACAGCTACTAGCTTATTGTTCTGAAAGGTTGTGTATAAACTAGAGATAGCCAATTCCGGAATTATTACTTTCCGAACTCCCGAAAGTAAAACCGGACAAATTCCGGAATTCGGAAAATTCCGATTTTGGAATAATTCCGGAATTCGGAAAATTCCGATCTTGGAGTAATTCCGGAATTCGGAAAAATCCGGAATTTAGAAATTTCTGATTTCGTTTACATTCCGGAATTCGGAACAATCCGGATTTTTTTTCGAAATTCGGAATTTTTCTCAATTCCGGATTTATCTAAATTCCGGATTCTTCCCGAGTTCCGGAATTCTTCTGAATTATGGAGTTTAACTGAATTCCATACTTTTCCGAAATCCGGTAGTTCCGCTTCCAAAAAATGAATTTATTTTGGTTAATATGAATCATGGTGGAAGTAAGTCTTTGACCAGGTAATGGCGACTGCTTTGAAAGAAATAGAGAGTATGAGAATTCAATCTGTCATATTTGTAGTTTCGTGTGGAGAAAATACAAACTTGTGAACCAACAGTTCAAGGAAAACACAAGTAATTAATGTAAACTTTTCGGACATCATAAAAGAAATACGAAAGACATTTTGAATCGAAGAAATATAACATACAAGTTTGCAAGCTGAGACAAAGAAACCTAACGTAACCAGACTAAAGACGAATCGTTTACCGCGTAGCGATCAAGGTCGAGCTGTTTTCCAGAGCGAGTTTCGAGTTCAGTCGAGTTTGATAATGGCTCGCTCGCTCGTTCAGCTCGTTTTAACTCTTTTTTAAATAATGGCCTGATTAGACTGGAAAGCGAAAGCCATGAGAAATGTAAGCACTAATATCGAATACTTTTTAGTGCTGCTCATTACAGGGGTGCGTCTCTTCTCGTAACTTTAGTGCATCTCGTGGGACAATTTTTGTGTATCTCGTCTCGTCTAGATAACGAGAAGCCAAGGTTTTTTTTATTATTACGAGACAGCCTCAAATGTCGTAATCACCAATATATCAATTAAAATCAAGGCTGAGACCTGAACTGTCGAATTTTTGAGCCCAAGCAGAAGACCAACTCGGGTAGCTATATCAACCGGCTCTGCTCGTATCAACTGAGCGAACAGCTCGAGTCGGCTCGGTTGGGATGAGCCGATGACCCGAGCCGGCTCAGTTGGAACGAGCCATCGACTCAGCTCAATTGAGCCGATGCCTCGAGCTTTCTCGGTTGGGATGGGTCCCCTACTCGGCTCATGTGAACCGGTTCAAGCCAGCTAAGTTGAAATTAGTCCATCGGCACGTTTCGATTCAGCGCAACTAAGCCGATGGCTCAAATCGGCTCGGTTGGGTGAGCTGTTGGCTCGGCTCACTTCTTGGTTCGGTTCGATAGTGAATGAGCTGTTAGCCGAGCCGTTGAGAGCCCTAAACCCGGTCCCAGCTGTTTTGAACACGTTTGGCTGAAGCCTATAACTCTTAACAATTTTTGGCTCGAGCCCGAAAACTTGCCCTTTCGGAACTCAAACCCAGAACGTGACCGATGTCCTTCCCTCCTGAAGACTTCTCGACGACCGAGATCGACAGTCAATTAGCTTTTACTATTCAGATACAAACCGTATATCTTTCAAAGATTATACACGGTGTTGATATAATAATAATAATAATAATAATAATAATAATAATAATAATAATAATAATAATAATAATAATAATAATAATAATAATAATAATAGTTTTAAACTTGCCGTTGAAATTTGGCAAAACTTACTTAAAAGTAGAGATTTCGGGGAAAGGGTTCCGTACCTTCAAGACAGTGGCGTAGGGAAGGGGGCCCGGAGGGCCCGGCCCCCCAAAGAGGTCCGAAATTTTACTTTGGTACTTTGATGTTTGTAATTTTTATATCTTTTTATGTTTATATATTTTTTGTTTGTAATTTTTCTATATGTGCCTATAACAGCACTTGCCCCCCCCCAAACACACATCCTGGCTACGCTACTGCTTCAAGACACACTTGTTTTTTCTCCATACGAAACTACAAATATGACAGATTGAATTCTCATACACCCAGAGCCGTAGCTAGAGATTTCGGCGCCCGGGGCGAAGTAGAATTCGGCGCCCCCTACACTCACCATAATTATATATATATATATATATATATATATATATATATATATATATATATATATATATATATATATATATAAAGAAAAGCAGTTTTTGTTGTTATGATACGCTGAATTTTTATTAATCTTCTTGGAAAGACATTGCCATTGCAAAAACCAAAAACGATCATTATGTATCCTTTTTCAAATAAGAGCTGTTTTCAAGAGTCTTATTTTGGGCTTTTTGTTAAACTTGACAAAATTACCTTTGGTTGTCTACAAATTCACTGGGAGAACAGTTATGGAAAGTTACTACTATTTACAACGTTTCATACTATCGATAAGAAATGAAATTTCAATACATTAAAAACTATGTGCTTTTAAATTGTTCGAAATGGGTGACAGTAACAATTGTAAACTTTTTAATTTTATTCTGTATGTAATCACATCAATAGCATTTTAATTTCGATCTTTTAACGGTAAAATATATTTTGTGAAATGTAATTGAAATTCAGAAGGAGCCTTCTTTATGAATTTTTAAATATTGATCGATGGAGCTGAAGAATATGTTCAATGTTTGTACTTAAAATCCAAAATATACTTTGGCTACTAAATGTCTGAAATTATAGTAATTACTTAATTTCTTAATGAATGAAAGTTCCGAATTTAAGGTACCGGTACTTATTATTAATTAACATATTAAAGTACTCTAACACGTACATATATAAAGAATGTGTGTACTTATGTTTTGTATGTATGTAGATAGATAAAAACATCACACAACTAGACACGTATGCTGCCGTCCTAAGCGAAAAGACCTTAGCTCCACATTTTTCGAAAATCGAGATATTGGTATGGGAATGTTCGTAGTACAATTCTGCATCTATCTAAATTGAAATTGACGTGATTTGACCAATAGGTAGCGGGTAATAACGTCATGAGTGCTTACCTTATGTTCAAAACTGTAAGTGAAAGTAAACAAAAAGACCTTAAGGGGCAATTCATAAGCAAATATATTTAACTGTATTACCACACAAATTTTAGATCGTGAATATATATTTAATAAAGTTTTACTGAAATACAACAAATTTGAACGTACAGCCTAAGCCAAACCACGTTTTGCTTATTTTCTCGAAAGTATGTAAAATGGAGTTAAGGCTTTTTCGCTTAGCACGCAGTATGCACAAAATAATATGTTGGGGATACAAAAAGTTGATGAAAAATAACCCAAATAAATTCCTCCAAATTGGAAGCATTTGATATGTCAATGGAATTTAAAAATAAATCATTGGTAGTGATAAGTGTCCGAAAAAGTCGAACTTCGTTGGGCTAATTTCTGACCCCTTAAGCCCCTATCCTACAACTGTTTGAAGTTCGAAAATATTATTGTTCCCCTCGTTTACCTTTATTTTTAACATTCTCGCACAAACAGCAGCTTGAATGTGTCTCTTCACTCTTCTCAGTTTCATACCTTCATTCTCACCGTCACACAATGGGGCCAGGTGTGACGTCATATTGTGTGGTGCTCTCGTTTTGTCAACTTAAGATCTCTCAGGCAATTCTTAGCAAAAACTCGAAAAATGAAGTAAAAGATTGACTCGACATAATTTGTTATAATGAAACCTTAATAGTGTACACATAAAATAGTGTACAGGAAAAGAAGTTATAGCAGTTTACAATGAACTCATGGGACATGTAAATTTTGTTATCCGCCGAAGCCGGAGAGGCGCTGCTTAGTGAAAGAAGATAGGAAATTGACTTTGAATGCAACTATTCCTACATTGCGTGTAGATATTCAGTGGCTGGTAGGGATGCGCACCAGACGAGTCGAGACAGGATTTTCCTGGCAAAATTCGAGTCGAGACACGGCTCTTCCAATAGAGAAATATACATTTTTCGAGTCGAGACATCGCTTTTACGGCACTTTTTCGAGTCGAGACAGCCACAAATCTTGTCTCGTGCGCATCCCTAGTGGCTGGTAAACATGGCACGGCCAACATGTATGTATCATTTTGTATATTTAGAATGTAGATGTGATGTGTAGTCAATAATCATATTTGAAATGATGCTAATATTTATCATATCCCTATGATAATCCCCTACTTAATATCATATTTGGAAAATGTTGTGGTACTGAAAGCATATAACTATGGTCAAGCGATAGAATGGCATTTTAGTAGAAAATATGGCATAATATGTCTGTAATTTTTTAATATGTCGTAGCGGAAACATTGTTCTTACTGTATGCAAAGAGAAAACCTGCACATATTTGCACTTTTGAGAAATATAGCGCATGAAAATGTTTAAGGAAAACCGCATTCTGGATGCAATGCTGCTTTTGAATTGAGCTGGAATGAATGTGAGAGCAAGTGTTAGGTTATTAGACGTGTGATCCCCATGCACGCAGTGACAAAAGTTGAATATAGGTCGATTCTGGAATTTTGAACCCAGATCTCGTTGGGGGCTTCGACCCCAGAACCCATCTTGTTTCTAACATCTAGTCATACTTCTCTGGCATTCACTAACAGAACTAAACTCTAGTCAAACGTATTTGATTAATGGTGGCGACATTTTGAAACACTAATGCTAAACCATCTATGGCCTATAAGGTAGAACCATATTAAAAATGGTGTTGATCAATTCACTATTGTGTTTTTTGTGATGCGTGCACAGAAGTGACATTGGAATCAACTGTAATGAACCTCCGCTTGCTCCAGCTAAGAGTGTTCCGATCAAGCTCTGAAATGAGCTCACGTAATACACGATGCAATATATGAAACCACTTGAACAGGTTACTGATACTTGTAAATCATAATGGGCCTTATTCAGAGTCGTTCTGACGTTTGATTAGTGCCATACTCAAGAGTTCGACTAACATATGTTTCCTGCAGTAGTCAGGCTTTTAGTATGACGCTAATCATACGTCAAAACGACAGTAGTAAGGGCCCCACTTGGTCTCACTTTGGACTTTGGCCCCGACCTTTGTGACGTCATAGGTCAAAGGTCAATGACCTTGACCCAGGGTCAATGACCTAGGGGTACCTAGGACCACCCCCTCTAAATTTTGGCAGGGGTACCATGGCCCACCCCCAAAATTTTGGCAGGGGTACATAGGACCACCCCCCTTAAATTTTGGAAATTGCCAAATTTAAAAATTTGGTATGGTAGCCTAGGACCATAGTATGTGCCTCTATCAGTATTGGGTGTCTATGTCGTTCCCTTTTATGGGTAAAAAATTGCCAAAAATTCAAATTTCGGGGGTTTTTGACCTAATTTATCCCCTTGGATGAGGTGTTATTACCCTATATAGTTATATGGGCGTATACAGGGGTCCATTCCCTTTCATAAGACATAGGTACATTTGTGCCCCCCTTGAAAAATTTGGGAGGGGTACATTGGCCCACCCCTTCAATTTTGGAAATTGCCCAATTTCAACATTGGGTATTATAGTATAGGACCCTAATATGTATCATGATAAATTTGGGTGGTCCACCTCGTTCCCTTCTAGGGGTACAAAATTGCCAAAACTATAAACGTAAGCAATACGTTGTACCACGTGTTTGGTCTTTTGGCCCAATTTATCCTCTTGGATGAGGTCCTATTACCTTATATGATTATATGGTCATGTATAGGGGTCCATTACCTATCATAAGACATAGGTACATTTGTGCACCCCCGGTAGGGGCACCTTGGCCCACCCCTTTAATTTTGGAAATTGCCCAATTTAAACATTTGGTATTATAGTATAGAACACTAATATAGATCACTATAAATTTGGGTGGTCCACCTCGTTCCCTTTTAGGGGTGCCCAATTTAAACATTTGGTATTATAGTATAGAACACTAATATAGATCACTATAAATTTGGGTGGTCCACCTCGTTCCCTTTTAGGGGTACAAAATTGCCAAAATTTTAGTACAACCACGTGTTTGGTATTTGGTACATTTTATCCCCCTTTGATGAGGTTCTATTACCTTATATGATTATATGGTCATGTATAGGGGTTCATTATCTATCATAAGACATAGGTACATTGGTGCACCCCGGGAGGGGTACCTTGGCCCACCCCTTAAATTTTGGAAATTGCCCAATTTCAACATTTGGTATTATAGTACAGGTCCTCAATATGTATCATGATAAATTTGGATGGTCTACATCGTTCCCTTTTAGGGGTACAAAAATTGCCAAAATATAAACGTTGTACCACGTGTTTGTTTTTTTGGTCCATTTTATCCCCTTTGATGAGATCCTATAATTACAAGGGGTCCATATCCTATCATAAGACATGGGTATATTGTTGCACCCTTCTTAAATTTTGGCAATGGGGGTCCACTGAAATTGTCCAATTGAAGCATAGTACAGGACCTCAATATGTTTCGGTGGTCCTATTTTCAAATTTTTAAGTACAACCACGTGTTCGGTTACTGACTCAATGTATCCTATTTGATAAGGTATGGACGGGTATCCCCTTTCAATTTGGTAGTACCCTTCGGGTGTAGTACGGTCACGTGATCAATGATTTGGTTTTAATGCGCGACGAGGTCCCTGGTCAATGTTCTCTAGGAAAGATTCTTGGCATTTAAAACTTTTTTTTTCAACTTTTCAAACTAAAAAAAATGAAAACAAAAATTGAAACGAAAAAATTTCGAAACAAAAATGTTCAAACAAAAAATTTTAAACAAAAAATTCGAACATTTTTTAAACTTAAATTTCAAACAAAAAGTTTTTTAGTTTGAAACAAAAAAAAATTTTAAACAAAAAAAAAATTGGAAACGAAAAATTTCAAAACAAAAATTTCGAACAAAAAAAATTTAAACAAAAAACTTTGCAACAAAAAAAAATTAAAAATTTTCAAACGAAAAAAAATTTCAAACAAAATTTTGAAAACAAAAATTTCAAAAAAATTTTCAACAAAAAAAAATTTCAAACGAAAAAATTTTTAAACAAAATTTGAAACAAAAATTTTGAAACAAAAAAAAATTTAAACAAAATTTTTGAAACAAAAATTACAAAAATTTCAAACGAAAAATTTTCAAATAGAATTTAAATCAAACAGTGATCAGCTTTCACGGTTAACTGTTAAACTTTATCCGGTTTTTAACTATTCGATTAACAAATAAACGGTTTTCAACTATTCGATTAACAAATAAACGGTTTTCAACTATTCGATAAACAGATGAACTGTTTCTTTCCTTTTCACACCAGTGAGTGCAAGAATTTACAATCTAAAACAAAAAGAAAATTTGTACTCTCCTTAAATACGCATCATTTTTGAAACAAGGTGTTAGTGTTCATCATGGATACACAATGGAAACATCCATTTACCTGTATTCTCGCAGGGCCTAGTGGGTGTGGAAAAACGTATTTTGTGAAGCGATTACTGACACATCTCCCAACCATGATCAATGCAAAATTTCGTAAGATATATTGGTATTATGCAGAATGGCAAGACGTGTATGCAACAATGCCAGTTCCAGTAGAATTTCACGAAGGACTTCCACGAAGGAAAGATTTTCAGCCTCACGATGGACCACATTTGATTATTATTGATGACCATATGCGAGAAGTGAATAGTGATATTGTTGATATGTTCACAAAAGGATCACATCATCGAAATATTAGTGTGATTTTTATAACACAAAATGTATTTCATCAAAGTAAAGCAAATAGAAATATGAGTTTAAATTGTTCGTATTTGGTGTTGTTTAAAAATCCACGTGACAA
The DNA here is from genome assembly GCF_964235325.1 of Thermobia domestica. Lineage (NCBI taxonomy): Eukaryota > Metazoa > Arthropoda > Insecta > Zygentoma > Lepismatidae > Thermobia > Thermobia domestica. Next base: position 240,702,279 of record NC_137456.1, on the reverse strand, counting down.
GTCACAAATCAAGCATATGAGTTATCAAATCATGCCTGAGCATCCACTGTTTCTACAAGAAAGTTATGCAGACGCAACAAGAAATCCACATGGCTATTTACTGATGGATCTTAAACAAGATACACCCGATGAAATGCGATTTCGTACAAATATTTTTCCCGACGATTTGCATCATTATGTTTACGTACCAACAAAACATGTTTAAATTATTGTGCATGTGAAAAGAATGACTTAGTCTGTCACGATGTCTCCTACAGTGAAACACGCTGATCTGCTACGTGCTCTGCACAAAGCTAAACCAAGATTGCGTAAAGCTATTATTGCCAATGCAGACGCTTCATTAATTCATAGTATTTGTGAATGTTGTTATAATGTCTTAAAAGGCAATGTTCCACTGACAAGTGCGCAGAAGTCAAGATTAAAGCGTTACAAGAACACGCTCCGCTATCTCGTAGACAATACAAAATCATTGGATAAAAAGAAGAAACATTTAGCCGTACAACAAGGAGGATTCTTACCTGCATTACTTGCACCTATTGTAGGAAGTGTGTTATCCAGTATTTTGTTTAAACAATAAACATCATGGAACATAGCAAGAAGATGGTTTTAGTGCCACCAGAAATGCTTCAACGAATGCATGCATCATCATCCCGTGTGAGTGAAAATCGAGAATCTAATCTTGATCGTGAAATGCAATCCATATTGAATACATCGTATCCAAGTGATGAAGAAAAATGGAATCAGTACAATAGAATATTACAGAAATATCTTTATGTGATACGTAAACAAGAAGAACCAATACCACTTACAATTACATCAATGAAACCTGATGGTGACGTCCCGAATGTTGACGATAGCACGAAACAAGAAATTTTAGCCGCAATACCACAAATGTATCGTAAGAAAGCCGAACTACTATTCCGTCGTTTAAAACAAGATGACGCAATTACGTGGGATCATAAAGGAACAGTGTACATCAACGGCAATAAACTACATGGATCCAATATTGTAGATTTAATGTGTGATGTGACTCGACCGAGGAAACATTCTAATCCTCAAGGCTGGGAATTGTTTTGCAACTACCTTGCATCGTCAAACACACCTCAAGAATTGATTGGTAATCCACGGAGATTAAACTATATTGTCAAGCATAATAGTACAACAGCATCTGAAGGATCTGCACCACCAAAACCGGCACCTGAATTATTTTCTTCCGGAGAAGAAGAAGAAGAAGAAGAAGAAGAAGAAGACGACGATGATGTTTTAGAAGTCCGACCAAAAAGAAAACGTATCATTCCACAATGGTCAACGTACAAACCATGAACAAAAAGTTGAAATCCATTTATTACAATCCAGCACATCCTGCATCGTTTTCTACTGCAAAGAAATTATGGCAAGCCACAGGAAAATCTATACCTCTAGCCAAAATAAAACTTTGGTTAAACAAACAACCTACCTACACGTTACACCGTCCTGTACGTCGTCGTTTCCGTAGAGATTTTTATCTTGTCAACAATATTGATGATCAATGGGAATGTGATTTAAATGATTTACAATCACTTCAAAGCTATAATGACAATTACCGCTATATTCTTACAGTGATTGATGTGTTTAGTCGGTACGGGTGGGCTGTACCACTAAAATCAAAAAGTGCCGAGGATATAGTGAATGCATTTGAAATGATTTTCCAGGACAGGAAACCAATTGTACTACGTAGTGATCAAGGAACTGAATTTACCAACAAGACAGTACAAAAGTTTTTCAGGAAACACAACGTGCAACATGTTACAACAAAGGATCCAGATATTAAAGCCAGCATCGCAGAAAGATTTAATCAGACATTGAAACATCGTATGTGGAAATACTTTACCAAATATCAAACATACAATTACATCAAAGTATTGCCTTTACTTGTAAAAGCATACAATGAAAGTCGGCATTCCAGTATTAAAATGGCACCTGCAAACGTTTCTCAGGACAATTTACTGGAGGTGTGGCATAACTTATACGACAAAAAGCTACAACGTTCAAAACAAGATACGGATTTATCTGTTGGTGATACTGTTCGTATAAGTAAAACAAAACGTATCTTTGACAAGGGTTACCTCGAGAACTGGACTTGGGAAATATTCAGAGTAAAAGCCATTGTACCAAGAAACCCACCAGTGTATCGACTAGAGGATTTAAAAAATCAACTTATCGATGGTGTTTTCTACAGAGAAGAATTACAACCAGTGCCGCTCCCTTCGACGTTCCTCATCGATAAAATATTACGTACAAGAACAAAAGGTCGCAGAAAGGAGTATCTCGTCCAGTGGAAAGGATATCCTTCCTCATTCAATTCGTGGATCCCTGCAATTTCATTGAAGAAGAAGAAGAATGGAACCTGATCAAGATTTTTACGTTACACTTCCCAGTAATAGTTCCATGGATTATTTCCCAGAAAATACATTGACTTCATATATTACGAAATTACAACGACGTGTAGAGTTTCGCCAGAAATGGGATGTGGCAATTGTAGAGATTCATTATCCACATTCTTTGCTGAACATTAACAGTGAAAACAATAAAATATATTACAAATCATCAAGTAGTAATGATCAAGAACCGTGGAAGGTTGTAACGATCCCTGTACGCTATTATAACAATATACGGGATCTTATTCATGCAATTAATATACATCATAAAGAAACCAATTTATTTATATCTCATGACGCAACTAATAATATATGCCTCATAAGACATCCCAAAAAGGAAATCCATACTTCTGTACAAATTTCACCAAGTGTTAGTTTAATGCTTGGATTTGAACCAAAAAGTGATTTAAAAGATATGGAAAAGGGACAATATACACCGGATGTACGATTAGGCTTACCATCACAAATGTACGTCTATTGTGACATTATTGAATCTGTCATTGTTGGAGATACAATGGTACCCTTGCTACGAATTGTCAACATGGATCCTGTGAATCATACTTTTGGAAGTCATGCAGTGCAAATCTTTAATCCTGCACATTATGTTCCGGTGGAAAAAATGAATTTTGAGCAAATACAAATCGATATAAGGGATAGCACAGGTCATCCTATGCCATTCACCTTTGGAACGGTGTGTACAAAACTACATTTCCGTCGTCGTCGTCATGACTGATCCGTATTTGCAATACTACCAAAAACAAGCGTTGTCTGGTATCGGCAACGTCTATGTGGGAAGTCCCTATCAAGCAGGACATGGCATTGGAAGTTTCCTTGGTGGCTTATTTCGTTCAGTGTTACCACTTGTGAAGCAAGGAGCTAAAACTGTGGGAAAAGAATTATTAAAATCAGGTGCCAATATGATTAATGACGTTGTGATCTCGAATCAACCGCTGGAAGAATCGTTTCATCAACGTATGCAAGAGGCAAAAACAAATTTACCAGAAAAAGCTAAAAATAAGTTGAAAACTATGCTGGGAAGTGGATATCATAAACGAAAATGGGATGACTGCTCTCAGTTTGAGGTTGACCTTCCAACGATCAACAACACCATCAATCCTACGAAGAGACGTAAATTATCACATAAGAAGAAGAAGAGATCATTGGCATCGTCACCAGATATTTTTGATTAATTCAACGATGGCTTTTTTACATCATCAATCCTGTGAATGTGTAAAAAGTGAATTGGACATTTTTTCAACGTTGCCCACGCAAACCAGTGTTCTGGACAATCGTATTATAGGCTACAAACCAATTAGTTCAATAGCTGAAAATTCACCAATAGAATTTGTAGTGAGTGGTAGCAGTGATGAATACATTGATTTGCCACAAACCTTATTGTACATCCAAGCACAAATTGTGAAACCAGATGGTTCCTCCTTCACCAATACGGATAAAGCAATTGCACCTGTCAATGATTTTCTAAATGCTATGTTTAGTGAAGTACAAATCTACTTGAACAATAAACTGATTTCATTTCCGTCACATAATCATCCATATCGTTCGTACCTGGAAAAACTGCTCAATTATAGTGATGGAGCTAAAAATACACATTTACAAACAGCAATGTGGTATCAAGATACGGCTGGTCATATGAACGCAACCACAAGTGAGAACAAAGGATTTCAACAACGCTATGAACTGACAAAACAAAGTATGAAATTCGATATGATTGGACATCTTCATTGTGACATTTTTAATCAAGATAAATTTTTAATTCATGGAGTGGAATTACGTGTGAAACTTATTCCTGCAAAACCAAACTTTTGTCTCATGGCCGGTGAAAGTGGTGTCAATGCAAAAATCAATATTCTAGATGCATCGTTGCAGGTGAAAAAAGTCAACATTAGCCCTAGTGTTAAATTGGCACACAATAAAATTTTACAATCTACACCGGTAAAGTATCCTCTGACAAGGGTTCAAATGAAATCATTTACCATCCCGAAGGATATACAATCCAAAACTATTGATAACCTGTTTATGGGAACATTGCCAAATCGTATTATTGTAGGATTTACATCGAATGAAGCATCCAGTGGAACTATTACCAGCAATCCATTTGAATTTCAACATCTAAACATTAATTTCTTTACATTGTACGTGGATGGAAAAGCTGTACCTTCAAAACCATTGCAACCCAACTTTGAAGAAAATCTCTACATTTCATCGTACCACACATTGTTCTCAGGCTCTGGCATACATTTTACCAATACTGGAAATACAATTTCAAGAGCCGACTACAAGAATGGATATACACTGTTTGTATTTGACCTAACTCCCGATTCTTCTGCTGGAGATTGTCACTATTGGAATTTACAACGACATGGCGCCATCCGATTGGAAGTTCATTTCCAAGAGAAATTAGCAGCACCTGCAAACTGTATTGTGTATGGAGAGTTTTCCTCACTCCTAGAGATCGACCACCAGCGCAACATTATCCTGGACTTTTAAATTACAAGGTACGTATACGTTATGTATCATTTCCATTCACGATGTTGAATACATTACAATTAGCTAGTGCTTTACACGGTAGTCCATTATTCAGAAATCATTTTACCGGGGTATTTGCAAGCGATGAGTTGCCCTCACGGATTTCTCTTCCTCTGGCAATGATTGTAAATACAGATCCATCCACAAAACTAGGAAGTCATTGGATTGCAATTTATATTGATCATCGCGGTGTTGGAGAATATTTTGACAGCTATGGCCTTCCTCCTTATGTACCACAACATGTTGCATTCTTAAAACTTCATTGTATGTACTATAAATATAATAATAGCCAAATGCAAAGTCTTGGTTCATCCGTATGTGGCTATTATGCTTATTTTTATTTGTGCTGTAAAGCCCAAGGAAAATCTCTGCGTGAAATTCAATATTTGTTCACAACAGTACCCACGGTTAATGATCGTAGACTGCTGCAATATACCTTCCAGGTAATTTTATCATATTTATCATTGTAAGTGTATTTGTTTAATCATCATCTATTTCTATACTAATCATCTTTTTCCTCGTTCTTTTTTACAGAATTCACAATACGAAGCTTTGCAAACGGGTGCTATGCTGCAAAACATGGAAACAAATCATCGCAATCAAGAAGAGGAGGCGGTCTAATGAAGAAACCCAGCTCAATATACAAACATTGTCAATAAGAAAGAAAAAGAAGAAACCAGAAAAATGAATAAAATACAATTTATACTTATTTATGTGTTTTTATTGTCCATTCCATATACAACGTTATCAGATTCTCCTAAAGAACTGTGCGATATAAGACGAGAACCCTGGACAAAGTTTCCACCTAATTCCTAGAGAACATTGACCAGGGACCTCGTCGCGCATCAAAACCAAATCATTGATCACGTGACCGTACTACACCCGAAGGGTACTACCAAATTGAAAGGGGATACCCGTCCATACCTTATCAAATAGGATACATTGAGTCAGTAACCGAACACGTGGTTGTACTTAAAAATTTGAAAATAGGACCACCGAAACATATTGAGGTCCTGTACTATGCTTCAATTGGACAATTTCAGTGGACCCCCATTGCCAAAATTTAAGAAGGGTGCAACAATATACCCATGTCTTATGATAGGATATGGACCCCTTGTAATTATAGGATCTCATCAAAGGGGATAAAATGGACCAAAAAAACAAACACGTGGTACAACGTTTATATTTTGGCAATTTTTGTACCCCTAAAAGGGAACGATGTAGACCATCCAAATTTATCATGATACATATTGAGGACCTGTACTATAATACCAAATGTTGAAATTGGGCAATTTCCAAAATTTAAGGGGTGGGCCAAGGTACCCCTCCCGGGGTGCACCAATGTACCTATGTCTTATGATAGATAATGAACCCCTATACATGACCATATAATCATATAAGGTAATAGAACCTCATCAAAGGGGGATAAAATGTACCAAATACCAAACACGTGGTTGTACTAAAATTTTGGCAATTTTGTACCCCTAAAAGGGAACGAGGTGGACCACCCAAATTTATAGTGATCTATATTAGTGTTCTATACTATAATACCAAATGTTTAAATTGGGCAATTTCCAAAATTAAAGGGGTGGGCCAAGGTGCCCCTACCGGGGGTGCACAAATGTACCTATGTCTTATGATAGGTAATGGACCCCTATACATGACCATATAATCATATAAGGTAATAGGACCTCATCCAAGAGGATAAATTGGGCCAAAAGACCAAACACGTGGTACAACGTATTGCTTACGTTTATAGTTTTGGCAATTTTGTACCCCTAGAAGGGAACGAGGTGGACCACCCAAATTTATCATGATACATATTAGGGTCCTATACTATAATACCCAATGTTGAAATTGGGCAATTTCCAAAATTGAAGGGGTGGGCCAATGTACCCCTCCCAAATTTTTCAAGGGGGGCACAAATGTACCTATGTCTTATGAAAGGGAATGGACCCCTGTATACGCCCATATAACTATATAGGGTAATAACACCTCATCCAAGGGGATAAATTAGGTCAAAAACCCCCGAAATTTGAATTTTTGGGCAATTTTTTACCCATAAAAGGGAACGACATAGACACCCAATACTGATAGAGGTACATACTATGGTCCTAGGCTACCATACCAAATTTTTAAATTTGGCAATTTCCAAAATTTAAGGGGGGTGGTCCTATGTACCCCTGCCAAAATTTTGGGGGTGGGCCAAGGTACCCCTGCCAAAATTTAGAGGGGGTGGTCCTAGGTACCCCTAGGTCATTGACCCCGGGCCAAGGTCATTGACCTTTGACCTATGACGTCACAAAGGTCGGGGTCAAAGTCCAAAGTGAGACCAAGTGGGGCCATTACTACTACGACTCTGCATAAGGCGGCATATGTTTAATATATCTGATAATATATTTATATCGAAAACTTGTGATGAGATAATTTTTATGTATTGAAGCGCCCTTGCATCTTCATTGTCATAACGAATCCTCCACAACTTTGAAATAATTTTGAGAAGCAAGAACTTCTCTTCAATTTTATTACTCTTCAGTTGTAAATGAATAAGTACACTTTTTCCTTTCATGCGTAAGAATGTAAGCCAATCGTGAATTGCCAAATCAAAGCATATTACCCATGCGTTTGTTTATGCTAATCATATAATCTGTTAAACAATTTAGGAGCGAATATAAGGAATATTTCCTTTTATGATGTAAAACTCTGTTTTTGATGAAATAATGTCGAAATAACATTATTGTAGCCACTGCACATACCGAAAAAATTGGTTTTCTTTCAATTTTGTGCTTCATATTGCGAATTCTTATTTTTGCCAAGAATTCAGTGCTTTGGCCCCACTGTGCGTTGAGATTAATCCGATTGGGTAGAAAAACGTTTTGAACTAAGCAAACTCATTACTGTCAAAACACCGAACACGACTTCGCTCGTTTCTGATTTTGAAAATGCTCCTGCGCACACTATAAGAAAATTTTTAAGAAATCTACGTATTTCATTGATAACCGACAACAATATTGATCGAATAGGGCGCCAATACTCTCTGGGGGCGACTCGTCTTTTACTCATGTCCAACACCACTTTTTCTTTCTCCTTGCTCGTTCGGCGCCCCCTTGCATCAGCGCCCGGGGTGGGCGCCCCGCTGGCCCCCCCTTAGCTACGGCTCTGCATACACCCAATTTCTTTCAAAGAAGTCGCAATTACCTAGTCAAAGACTTATTTCCGCCACGATTCATATTAACCAAAATAAATTCATTTTTCGGAAGCGGAACTTTCACTTTCCGGATTTCGGATAATTATGAAATTCAGTTAAACTCCGGAATTCAGAATAATTTCGGAACTCGGAAACAATCCGGAATTTAGAAAATTCCGGAATTGAGAAAAATTCCGGATTTCGAAAAAAATCCGGATTGTTCCGAATTCCGGAATGTAAACGAAATCAGAAATTTCTAAATTCCGGATTTTTCCGAATTCCGAATTATTCCAAGATCGGAATTTTCCGAATTCCGGAATTATTCCAAAATCGGAATTTTCCGAATTCCGGAATTTGTCCGGTTTTACTTTCGGGAGTCTGGAAAGTAATAATTCCGGAATTGGCTATCTCTAGTTTATACACAACCTTTCAGAACAATAAGCTAGTAGCTGTCTACAAACAAACAAGTAATGCAAAGCATTTTGTATCCTGCAATACGTCATGTATTAAAATCCGACAGCAGTTTCAGTATCTATCCTGAAATTGCATGTATCTAGTTACTGGAAGCTGAGGTATGAAGAATTGTATTGTGTCTTATCTTTCTGTGTCTTGTACAACCCTGCAAACCACTGAATATCTAAACGGCTTTCGTTAAATCCAAGTTGCAGTACTCACAGTTACATCCATTTGTGTCTGTATGATCGTGTTACTAATGCTTATTATATAACAGCGTTTAAGTCTTTCTCTTCTCTCCCTAAAGAGTGATACGATCTACTACAGAATAAAGAACCAATTATCAATTTAACCAAGTTGTTGTATTACTACTCCGCCTCTGTCAACTCTGGTCGATCTCGTTGACTCGACATATTTGCTTTTTTATACCCCTTTCTTCGTTTTCTGAACTAAACAGTAACTATTCTGAAATATACTACTGCGCATGCCTCGTAGATAATTATTTCTGATGCCAATAGTTTCCGTTTTGTCCAAGGAATGTTCTTTTTCTTATTCCCAGCATGACCTTTTATTACATTATATGAAGAGCATGTAGGTCTAAATATTTCATGTATTACATAGAATGTAGGTTTAACTCTTCCAGCAAAGAAGAAACATGTGATCATAGTATACAACCCTCAGAAGTGATACAGTGGTCGTAATCGCTAACGACACAGAGAGTGTGCAGTGCCCCGCCGGCTGGTCTAGTGGCTAGCACATGCGCCTTTGGTGCATGGTGTCCCGGGTTCGATTCCCTGTGGGAGAGCGTCTATGATTTTTAACTGTCCTCGATGTTTCTGTGTTCGTGTCCCTGTCGTTATAAGTTATTAGAAAAAGCAAGTTAAACGAGTGAAGCAAATAAAATTAGCAATAAGTAAGTTACTAAAACACATTCGGTGAGTCAGTTAAAAAAAAAGTGGACACTGAACTGACTGTTCGCGCCGTCTTTGCGAGTTCGAATCTATCTCGGCTTTATTTTTTTTTATCCATTTGAGAGAAAGTATTGTTTCTTTTCGCTAAGGTTGTCTCTTTTCGTATTTTTCGCCGTCGTTCGCAATTAAAGTAACTGGCTATTCTTATTCTTTCTATGAATGATGGATCTTCTCTTTGGCTTCACGTCAAACATGCACACGTAATGAAAAGACGCTGTCGATGATAATAATAATAATAATAATAATAATAATAATAATAATAATAATAATAATAATAATAATAATAATATGACATATTACTAGCTAACTCGTGTGTGTATTTCGACAATATAATTTTATATTATTATGTGGAAATAAGTAAGGCTGACTGGCGCCCGCCCCCCTAATTTTTTCGATGCGCCTTATGGGTCCACGGTGTCCAACGTTGGTCCCATCTCACTATCACCTCCTGTTCTCTCGATATAAGTTATCGACATTTTGCCTAAAGAGGGCTCTGCTTGGCTCCATGACTACCCATGACAATGACTCTCCGTTCATTTTTCATTGAAATCGCTTATTTTTCTGAGTACTGTGAGTGCATACTGTCCAACGTTGCTACCATCATTCAACAGTTTCCCGTTCTTTCGATATAAATTGCTAATATTTTGTTTGTAAGGGAGATATGGCGTTACAATCATTACGTTTGAAGAAGAATTGAGGAAGATATTGCCTTGCCACAAACAACACCTATTATTATTATTATTATTATTATTATTATTATTATTATTATTATTATTATTATTGTTTTACTTACCACTAATGTTGCCTACCTTTATTTGCAATGCAATGTGTTACTAAAAAGCAAATCAAATAACACTCCTCGCCATTCACGCTCTCTCTGTGTTAGAGGAAAGCACATTTATTATATGATTCTTTCAAATAACACGTTTCACAAGTTACTTCACTTTCAATGTGTAATTTCATATCATCACTAGCAATCATCTTATCATCACTACGAAAATAACCCCGTCCTGCAAAAAAAAAAAAAAAAAAAAAACCCTGACCGTAGCGAAAAGGGCGTGAACATTCTTTATGCGATTAATCGGGTCCAATATTTCAATAAGTCTCTGCACACAAATATTTCAGTAAAAGAGGAAAAGTTATTCAAACTTTCTGAATACCCATTTATGGGCGAAATTTGGTTCCCTTGGAAGTTTTTACGAGTTTAAAGGGCCGCCATTTTGAACATTTTCGTCTGATTATTCTGGTTAACGAACTGAAGATATTTCAACAATTAATGTTTGTGCCAAGTTTCATCTCAATCCGCTGAAAATTAGGGTGGTTACGGCATTCACAAATAGCGTTATATATATACAGATAGATAGATAAACAGACACACAGATGGAGAGAGAAAAAGTGTTTTGCTCCCTTCTCGCACCTGTGGTGCGTCAGAGCTAAACCGGGCCCCTTTGCAAAACGTATTGACCAGCCTAACCTAAACACAAACCTCTTACTTGCTAACGTAGAAACGTTGTCGGGAGGCGTAAGGCATGTAGAAATTGTATTTTTAATAACCATGAGTATGGTCTACTTCCATGTTTTCCTTTTTACTTTTTGCAGCTACATCGGAACGTTCAATTTTTATTCTTTACTAATTGCAAATGGCGTTTACATTCAAAATATGAGGAATTTTGGTGGCATTTGTTCGGATATTTTTCTCTTTTGAAATGAAGAAAAGAATAAAACCAATACGCAAAGACAAAAGTATTATCAGTACTAAACTTTACCAATAATAATTGCTACGAAAGACTAAATACGACCTCTTTTACCATCTCTCATGAGCTGCATGTATTATAAACAAAAATTTTTAAAAATGTCCTCACCGAAGATTCGAACTGGCGACTTTTGCATTTGTAAGCCAGCACCTTAACCACTACACCAAGATCATGGCATGGTGAATGTTTAATTTTCGGCGTATTTGTTGTATTTGTGTTTTATGTTCCCACTTCAACAATTTTTACTCTTTTTTCTAAGTTCAACAGCTGTGTCTGGCTTTCTCTTTCGGTGTCGTCCTTTATTTACACTATGCACTATTCGTATTCACAGCTTGTGTTTCTCTGCAATGTCTTATTCAGATTTAACTTTTCTTTTTGCCCCTCAGTAAACATTTGATTGATTTAATTCTCATACTCTCCACGGATGGAGAGCAGGAATGCCAGACTCGAAAAACAGGTGTACATTTACTTTCCTGACAGATAATACATAATTGTGTCTGGATTGCGAAGGCTTGATTGATAATATACTACTTAAGTAGGTCATTTGTACTCACGGTGAAATTGATATGATTAGAAAGGCAATCTTTAAGTAGGTACCGGGTCCAGACTCCACAAAACCAGAAATTCATAAGAAAAATACGGATAAATGTGGATTACTTGTGAAATCTGCCTAATCAAGTTTTTTTCAAAAAGGACAAATACCCGGAAGATATAAACAGTCCAACTTAGTAATTTTTAAGAAATATGTCGATAGAAACATGACAATTCGATATACTATCGGCTGTATATTTACTAATTTTATAAGCAAACCTTTAAAAGAATAATAGCTGAGAAAATTAATGGAATGAGTGTTTTAGAAAGTGACCTATTACAATTTGGTTTCAGGAAAGAAAAAAACACAGTAACAGCTATTAAATGAATGATAGACTTCATAGAAGGAAAGGTAGAAAAATGTCAAGTAGTGATTTAAGCTGACACAAGTGGAGCTTTTGATAGTCCATGGCTTCCAGGTTTCTTTATGGAATTTAAAAATTGAATATCAGTAAAACACTGTATAATAAATTGGTCGATTATTGCAGTGGAAGCCAAATACAAATATAACCATCGGGAGAAACAATTAAGACAATAAACACAAAAGGATACCCACAAAGCTCGATACTCGGGCTCTTGTTGTGGGATGTTACACTACATCCATGTTTAAATCACCTGAACAATATGCTAGAAACAATCCGTGTTGTGGGGTATGCTGATGATCGGCCAGTTGTATTTCCAGTATCATCAAAAAGTTATATAGAAAGAAAAGGGTAAATAGCATTAAGAGAATTGATTAATTATTGCAAAGATAGTAAGTTAAATTTATCAGCAAGTAAAGTTAAATGTGAAATATTCCGTCAACGTTTGAAGAATTATTCAATAACAAAAATTATTGATACAATAACTGAACACAAATGAATTTCAGTGTTTTGGGGTATTGTTCAATAAAAAAAAATATACTTTCATAAACACATAACCAAAATAGAAAAGGCAAGGAAGTAGTCAACAAATTACTAACAGATGAACAAAACACTTTAGATTGGAGAAGTGGATTTTCAAGCTATATAACAAGAAAATTTTAATGGCAATTTTAGAGTACTGGGTGGGCATATGGAGACATCGATTTTTATTGAATAGTAAACTAATAGAAACTTTTACAAGTGTGTAGAGATTTATTTGAATGAGATTAAATAACGCAATAAAGACAATCAACTGAAGTAGTGCAATTATTCACATAAGAAAAACCGAAACATCTTCAAATATTAAGAAAATGTATCAATACGTAGAACCAAAATAAAGAAATGACAAAGGTAGTTGAAATGATAGAGGAAATACCAAAATTGAATGAAAATATTGCACAAATAATTAGAGCAAACTGGGAAAAAAATGGAAAAACTGCAGAAAATTCCAAATAAAAGTGTCAGGAATAAAAATATCATACGAAATATGAAAACAAAATAAACAATGGAAAATAAAAGTAAAAGGGTTATAGAATATACATCAGAACATGGACCATTTGAAACGCATTTTAAAAGACTAAACTTATTAAACCCCGGAGCATATTTTCTGGTCTTGCCACAGATATGTGAGGACCAGCACAATAAACGAAATAGGAAATGAATTGGAACAAGACTGCATAGGAACAACAATAGAAGAAGAAAAAACTATATTTTTTGCCTAGTTATGTTTTAGTAAATCTTTGGACGGAAAAGATAATTTTGGAGTGATACAGTAAGAACGTGGCAAACAAAAGATAACGACATTCAATAATAAATAAGAAAAATATTTCTGAGGAAGGGAAGAGCTAAAAACTTTATGTTTTAGTGTTACTGTAGTGTTGTAGTGCACGACTCTAGTGCTTGTGTTCTGTCCTCGAGTGCTGTCATGAGGCAAAATGGAAGTTTTGATGAAAAGTAAGTTTACAATAAACGATAAGCAAATATGAGAAAATTATTTTGTAAAATCTGAAAGAAAAGTATTGAGAAATCTGGCGTACCGATTTCCTAACAAACAAGAAGAAAATTTCCAGGTTTTACTATGAGGACCACACATTTATATATCACATGAGCTTTTTTTTATTTTTTAGTCTCCTTTCAGCCCTATTTCTCTTGAAGTATTCCGTCTGTGATCGTTTGTGTGTGTACTTTTGTAATATCTGTAATAATAATAATAATAATAATAATAATAATAATAATAATAATAATAATAATAATAATAATAATAATAATAATAATAATAATAATAATAATAAATGTATTAGATATAAGTAGTAGATTTTAAAAGGTAAAATAAGGTTTGGTTAAATAATTAGGCACCATGACATAAAACAGTGCCTCACCTCAAATGTGCTGAGGATGAAAGCCAATAGTAGAGAGAGAAACAAATTAAAAATAAACAGTATAGAAGAGAGAAAAAGGCAAAGACAAGTTCCAGCTGCCCTATAATGGGACACTAAGAAATTGGGAAAGCCAGAGAACGTTTAGGCTGGAAACAATCATGGAGGCTTTAACTTGGTCAGAAAAGAACCCTACATCTCGAGCTCTTTTACGTGGTACCATGGAAAGATTCTGATTTATTGCTATCTGGTGGGATATTGCCTGTGTGCAAAATTTGAACAAATTTGCCGAGTGGCACCTTTCGAGTCTCTTCTTTTTAGTACAATTTTAACGTGTCTTATTTTATTTAAAAGACGAAAAGTAAATTTACGCCATCTTTATTGATTACGAAGGTTAGCTTGATACATACACTAGTTGAATTTGTCATTTCTTCCCACGGTGAGACATAAGTTTTGTAAGAATCCTAACAATCTGCATAGCGGGTTAGAATTTTAAAAACCTAATTTAAATATTAAACACTGTGCAATTAGCATGTGTTTATATACTCGTGGGCATTTAAGGTCGCTGATAACGATGAACATGCCATGATTAAGAAACTGCCGCTGTGCAACGCTGCCACATTTTCCAAACCTTACTTCTCAGCTTTAACAATATACCGAATATCTCTGACAATAAGAGACTTATCGATCTCACATAACAACGGTACAACTCCTCATGCTCTACCGGCTTGCATTATATGTTTTAAACAATATAGTACTAGTGATCTTTTCCGAGTTATTGTACCCTATCCAAACTTAACTTTTCTCTTCTGTTGATGGCAACACTGTTCAGCTTATCCTTGTAGAACTAAAGTCAGCATAACAGTTCTTGTGAAAATTTAACTTAATGTGTACAATGATAGTTGCGCCAGTGGTGTTTGCACAGGTTTGAAGTTATTTCTCGAAAAGTGTGCAACACTGATCTACGTTTAATATCTTTTTTTTTGTTTTCAATGTTGCTTCCAATGACGAAATCTTTGTCTTGGGTTGGCAACACTGTTCACCCAGTGATGTTCCTCAATTCATGAGTAGATGTTGTCTTTTTTCTAGTTGCTTTGTGTAAAGTTTCGTTTCTCTGTCTCTATTAGTTTCTCCGTTATCAGTGTTGGAATTTCTAAATCATATTATAATGTGGACACGTTATTTCATGATTCTGTCGTCAAGTCGGCACGGGTTAACGTTCTCGTAGAGAGCTGCAATTCCATATATCAGTGTTTGTGGTCACATTTGATGGGTGTGCGTATCGCAACACGAAATAACTAAAAATAAGGGACACCTTAATATATATGCAATCAAATTTTACGCAATAACTGATGCAATCAAATTTACGCCGTAAAATAATAACTTCTGAGTAATTACAGCTGATTGCACTCATGAAACATTAAGAAGAATATATATGTAAGATGATAGCGAGAGAGAGAAAGCCGAAAAGGTATTACTACATCCCTATTGCAAAAGCATTTGAGAATATTGAACTCAAAACCTATGTAAAATCTTTACGTTCAGACATGCTTCGTAAGGACAATTTCAGTCTCTTTACGAGATCGAGGTGTTTGTCTAAAACTAAAACCTGACTTTGGATATGCTCTTCTTATTCTCTCTGCTTATTACTTGGAATATATTTGAAGAACGTAAATGCCATGTTGTAATGAGAATATTGCGATGTAACATCTAGACAACAAATAGCTGCTAATAAATGCATTATATGATTTATTTACTGTTATTACACGATTTTCGTAGTTAGTATTTAATATTCACATATATAAATCCGACGTTTCGTCAATATCTTCCTCAGGTGTTATATTTTTACTACATTGGTGAAATTGTTGTTACTTAAGTGCACGGGGTGTGCTGGTAAGGCATCACAAAGTGTAATTAAGTGAAATATATACAAAAGACTTTTTTAAATAAATTACACATATGTATCAAAAGATACATGTGTTAGTTGTTGATATATAATGTTCGAAACACGAAACTCAATATTTTAAAGTTCTTTTTCGAAATTTATTAAACATGTTTGTTTTCCTCATTAATAACTGATGCAATCAAATCTTACGCCGTAAAATACTAACTTCTGAGTAATTACATCTGATTGCACTCATGAAACATTAAGAAGAATGTTTGTTAGTATAAACAAACATATTGAAGTTTAGAAGTGTGCGGTGTATTGTTTGAACTACAGGTCAAAAGCGAGTCATTTTCACCCATACAAATTGTCCTCAATTAATTCCGTGCAGAACATTGCATAGTGTTTGAGGCACAGCTACTTCTTGCACAACCAACAAAAGCCCATGTTCCACTTTTTTTTTTTTTTTTTTTTTTGCACGTGCAGCTTCTCCGTCCTTTTCCTTGCAGTGGTCTTTCCTTTTCATCTGGTATAAAACAAGATAGTCTTGCAGCGGGATCCTGATGTGCCACTGCACATAACGCAGCTAAGCTCGTTCCCTAATTTAATCGGTAATTAAGTCCTAAGTTCTTGAGAATATGCCTATTTGAAATACAATCATCTTGATTAGTATTTGATCGAAACACAATATACGCGTTTATTCCATAAATATTTATCAGTATATACAACAAACACAGTAGCGGTCTGCGTACATTTCTACCTAGTCATTTTCCGCATCTTCCCTTCCCTTCGTCCTGTCGTAAAATCTTATAATATCAGTTTTTCTACTATCGGAGATTTCACTGTCAATATTGTCACAGTGGTGCATTGACGAAAGTAACACTTCTCCCCTCCTTCAGGACATAAGAAAGCTGGGCAGCTTTCAAGCTCAGTTTCACTGTTAAGAGAACTAGCGTATTGAAAAGTGGCGTGAGAGACTGAATCATCGTCCCAAAATCCAATTCCGGCGGGTCATGGTTTCCGGTCAAATTTCTAGTTTCTTCTACAATCAATTCTTTGACATTGTCTACAAATCACAAATTGAGAGTATCCTAACAAAATTATCAATCAATGCTTTCTACGTTACGCGAAAGGACGGGTGGTGCCTGACCAGCACAGACCAAAAACAATACGTTCCTCCTCACGGACAACTCAAGCACGAACTATACAAATATGAGCAATTGACTTTCGGCAATCGCAAAGGAGGATACGCTGAGAGACACAATAGTATGTACCTGTTATCTATTGAAAAAACAGAAAAATATATTCTTACTACTTGCTTCTGCTTCTGAGGCATAACCCATGTACTGAAGGGTTAAACATAATAATTACTTACTGTTCTGCAATGATTTAATGAACAAACGTAAAACTTACGAATTTTAATGTAATTATTTTATATAATTTTTAAGCATTGCGGAAAGTAGAATTTAATTTAAGAAATAGGAATCGAACTCAAATGAGAATTAACCCAAATGGGAATCGAACTCAGGCCCCTATAGTTTGAACTCCAACGTTTTACCACTGCACTAGCACACCACTCTATACTAGCTCCTTCTATCGAGATATAACTTGTTTTAAAGACAATGACATTGAAATCCATTGCAAAATCTATTTTTGTTTTACTTTGTTTTCAAAAATTAGCAATATGCCATAGATTCTTTTTGAATTATAGAAGAACTATTCTAATCCGTCACCTTTCGGATTGTAGATATGGCCGGAACGCAAAATTACGGATTACCAGAAATGCAAAAAATACGGACTTACAGTAAAAATCTCTGAATTAAAAACTGACTGAATTGTTCTCTCTAGTAGACGCATTGCTAAACATAGCACAAAAGCTGTTATTATTATTGTAAAGAGCAACAAATACTACACGTATAGCCACCAGCAAAGGCATCTCTCCCTAGTGTAAGTGCTGTAATTCCATCACGTGGAGTCTAGGGAATTTGCAGTTGTGAGAACAACAGGACAGATGGAACAAAACTTTCGCGACATTTTTCTCGACATTGACACCAGTTGGTAGCCCTGATTCAGGTTTTTATGCATTCTACATGTAAAATAGGTGACTAACGAAAGAGTTCTCTTCTCTAAGATGAACTCCACTATGGTTTGGATCGTTTTGTCCAATGAGCACCATATTTACCCTTAATGTTGCTGAGTATATAATGTATTATTTCTGTATGTACTTTGTTCAGAGTAAAAATGCTGAATATACATGAATCAGAAAATGTTAGAAAATAGACGAAAATAGAAAATCTAGATCAACTGCTGCAAATAAAATTACAAATGATTGCCTATATTGACAGACCTTCTCCAATTGTCATAATTCCAACATATTTTTCTGGAGAGGAGAAAATCTTGCTTGTCACACTGAATATGCATTGGAGTTGATACTGAAATATTTCAAAAAGTTTTAACCTGTCCGGGGTTGGAAACCGGGTCCGCAAAAAATAGAAGTTCAATGCGCTAACCACTTGACCACCACGTCACTTCTTCTTCCACTCAAGCTATTATTTAGTTCAATCGTTGCATATAAGACAATGCATAAGATATTATTGATTGCATAAGGAAATGTTGCCTGTGTGAGTGTCGCAATGACTTACTCGGAATTTCCTTTTTTTAACTCAAAAATAAGTTATATAGACCTCCGTCAATGAGGAAAATATCACAAAACTTTCTTAAAGCTGAAGACGTCCGTCAAGCTGGCCCGCACAAATTTCATATTCCAACTAAAACACTGCCAAAAATTTGTACTCAATATGTACCAATTTGTACCACTAAAATTAGAATTTGTACCCCCACCAATTTCGAAAAAATTGAATTTCTGATGGCGGGCAAGCTTGACATCAAGCTGGCCCGCAGAATTTCTTTTTCTTTCCAATTCGAACAAAAACGGTACCAAAAATGTGTACGCAATATGTACCAATTTGTACCACTAAAATTAGAATTTGTACCCCAACCAATTTCGAAAAAATTGAATTTCTGATAGCGGGCCAGCTTGACGTCAAGCTGGCTCGCACAATTTCTTTTTCTTTCCAATTCGAACAAAAACGGTACCAAAAATTTGTGCCGAATATGTACCGAAATGACGAAATGGTTTCGAGGGCCGGATTTTGTCAGGGGCCCGACTGCTTTTAACCGTAATTAAAACCTAAAGTGTATCTACAATAGTTGGAATAATTTTAACTAGATACTTAGTGTCCCCCGGAACTCTGAAATGTTTTTAGGGGCTGACATGTTTTCCAGACATGTTTTTAGGGGCTAGTGGCCCCCGAAGCTCTGTGAGTGCCTCCGGAGGAGACCAGAATAATACATCTGCAATATAATAATAAATAGAACAGTACCATGTGAAAATAATAAGTGCTCCTCCGAATACCGTTGAGTCTCCCCCCGGAACATTATTTTCTGAAATAAACACTGCTCACTGTCTGTTAGTATGTCCGAATGTTCTTACATAGACTGGTGTCTGTACTACTAATAATTATGTATTCTGTGCATAACTTTGCATGTTCTATTGAACGTATCATTTAACTTGGGAAAATAACTAAGTTAAAAATAATAATTTCGCTCTAATATAAGGCCAATCAGGAAAAAAAAAAAGAAAGAAAATACATCTACCACGTCTAAACTACTAAACATATTCATTAAAGAATGGAAACAATACAAATCTCTGGGTGTAGACGAAATTCCTTCCGCATTAATTTTAGCTGGGGGGGGGGATTGTGAAACGAGTTACAGAAACTCATTTTCCTCATCTGGAAAAAGGAAGAAATTGCCACAAGATTAGAAGGGATCAATCATCAAAAAATTAAATGAACTCTTTAGCTTCAAGTTTCACGTTTATGCAATCTAAGTGCTAAAGGAGACGGATGAAATTGTAAGTGAATGATGGAAGAAATGGTGGAATGTGAAACAAGGAAAAAACGAGAGAATCCCGTGAAAACCCACGGATACGATTTCGCCCACCACGAATCTATCATTGTTCCGATTCACAAGAAAGCCGACAAGATCGACTGTAATGATTAACAAGGACAGTGGCGTATTTATGATTTTGTTTCGGTGGGCTTTTCGAACTGTACTGTTCACTGTACTTTCGAACTGTACTTTCGAACTGTACTTTCGGTACTGTTCACTACCTCCTGGTTTGCCCAAGATAAGGTATAGTTTTAAAAAAATACATAAATTCAAATTTCTTGAAATGGGTGGAGGAACAAATTCTACTTTTCGTGCTACAAATTGGTACATGTTGGATACAAATTTTTGGTAAAGTTTTCATTCGAATTGGATAGAAAAATGTGTTGAGCAGCGCAGATTGACGTCAAGCTGGCCCGCCATCAAAAATTCATATTTTCGAAATCGGTAGGGGTACAACTTCTAATTTTGGTGGTACAAATTGTTACATATTAGGTACAAATTTTTTTTACAGTTTTTGTTCGAATTGGAAAAAAAAAAGAAATTGTGCGGGCCAGCTTGACATCAAGCTGGCCCGCCATCAAAAATTCAATTTTTTCGAAATTGGTGGGGGTACAAATTCTAATTTTTGTGGGACAAATTGGTACATATTGGGTACAATTTTTTTTCACTGTTTTAGTTTGTATATGAAATTTGTGAGGGCCAGCTTGACGGACGTAGCTGAAGCTACCTAATCGTTTATAGGATGGTACGGATTTACACTACTATTCTTGCTCACTTTAACTTGTAATTTACAAATAAGAAAAGAGAGCAGACATTACTTTTGCATTCTTTGAATTATTTCAATACGTGTAGAAATAGAATGTTCTACTTTATTTTCTGTAAATGCTAGTTTATTTTCATATCTTCTTACGAGGAACTTGTAGCAGAGTAGTAGCCTGGAACTCTTATGACAAATAATCCGGTTCCAGTCCTGTAGTGGCAATTATCGTTTTTCTTTATTGGAAAGTATTGTTCACGTAATTGGGATTATAATCATGTTATTCCTGTATTATTATTATTATTATTATTATTATTATTATTATTATTATTATTATTATTATTACTATTGTAACATCTATACTTGTCTATATGTATTTTATATTTTATGAAGTTTTAGATTAAATATCAAGTTTTTTGTTGATATACAACTTTAAAGATTGCATTGAAACAATAGCCTTTGTGTTTGATCAGTTGTATTTTTGACCCAAAATAACGATATGCGTACGTATTCATCAATTGGTACCTCTTCTAAAGTGCATGAATATACCTAAGTCTTATAATTAACCATGTACTTGTCTGTTGTTGTTAGGTCTCAATTAAGTCAATAACGTAGAAAGAAATAAGCAGAACCACTTCAGCTCAGGTATAGTGCGGAATTCATTTTAGAACTGTCGTCCCAGTCAATCCATAGTTCTTAATCAATAGTTATATTATATTTATATCATATATAATTTCCGGCATCTTTCTTAGAATATTCGTTATATTTAATATTAGAATATTTTGTTATTTCTCCAAATTTTAGCCGGACCTTGGTTTGTTCTTTACATTCCATCTGCATTTTGAGAACTGCGATTTACAAAGGAATATATTCTACTCTTATGTTCAAATGCCACATTTGAGTTTCGGTAGTTTTCTAAATTTTCTGCACTTACTCACCAATCCCAAAATATAGATGTGTTATGGCATCCTGCGAAAATCAAGTATGTTTTAACCCGTATTAAGTTGACTATGTGATCAACATACATAATATCTCTCAACGGACCAGATCTGATTAAGCTTTATATTTTCAATACTACTGATACCATTCCAAAGTAAACTTTATCTATCGAATACCACAGATTGATCACGGCTTTGCAAAGTCTAACACAGGTCCTCGAACTTACGAAAATCTAGGGGAGCTTATTCGATATCATCTCTGCCTATCTCTATCCTTTCACGCAAACCGTGTTCAACGAAGAGGTACCTCAATTGTTAACAGATATTTCACACATAATTTCAAGCGAATGGTACAGAAAGTTTACATGTACTTTTAAATATTAGATGAGTTAGAAAAGCACCGAAACTTTATCCCCTGGTACGACTGCCTAAGCCAAACGGAACTGCATCTCTTTTACACTTTGAAATATCACATACACGCTGTAACTGTGGTATTTCCAGTATTCACGGTATGCGTAAGGCAGAAAGTGGGCAGGATCAACTTAAGTTCCAAAGGTATGGTAGTCCACTTATTACGAGAATTTCTCTAGTTTCAGCGGAAGCTTTCCGTACATTACCGGAACCAACCAACAATGTAAATTGTGCTCTTTTAGATATGGTCATTCTAAACAGTTTGTTTACTCGGGATACTAAGATATGGTCATTCGGTACGGTGGGTTTACTTGCGGTATTCCAGTTTCCTTCTAAAATTTCATTCCAACTTTTTTCCAACTGATCACTTGCCTTCATTATCCATCTCGCTTAACCTAATAGACGGGACGTTAAATTGAAATACTTTTGTCAGTCGAGAACTATGGCTCCCCAGGTGGGGACGTCGGTTCTTTACCCAGAAACGTCTGGCAGCAGGTGGTTCTCAATACTATATTTCACTTGAGACACGACATCTGTTAGACCGTGCTATCTCATCCTGAACACAATAAGATGGAATATAGGTCTTTGGAGTTATTGAGAAATGCCCTCCCAGAAGAGAGTTAAACTATCCAATTGGGATCAATGACTACTATTGGATCTAGGTATGCAATTTGGAGATTCAATGTGTACACTCAGTTTCACCGGTAGGAGCACATGGTCCAGCCACGTGGGTGAATCCGTGATGAGGCAGGTAGCTCATATCCTGGCAGGTCAAATGAAAACGCTTATTTGCTATGTGTAGATGAGGCAAAGTCTTTATTCACCGATTGCTTTATGTCCAGGTACCCGCCGATACCTGCATAACAGTACCAGTTCCAAACACAGGACATAAACAGATTAACGTTTTGGACGCATATTAACCTTAGGTCGGTCGCAACATTAATATGCTATGAATCGGTCGCAATGTATCAAAATGATATATTTCTGTTTAATGCGTAATATCTTCCTTTTAACAAAGTTAGATTATTTTAGGAATCATTAGTAATATACTTTGTTGATTTTACTTTCACGTGGCAGCAATGATTTTTCCAATTTAGACATAATAACATGGCAACATTGTAATCTAAATAATGTCATGTGACCACAGGAATGTGTTAATAATTTGAATAATAAAGACTACCGTCATCGGTCGCAGTGTATCAGAACCATGCACGGCTCAATATGAATTGTACTGTCCAAGTGATATTCAAGTTTCTGAGACTGTTCCTGTTTTGTTTTTTATTATTTATACTTGCTATATTTTAGCCGTTACTAAAATATTGTTATTCGTATATGTCAATATTATTCTGCGCAAGTGCAGAAGCGATGGTTGAAATAATATAACTTTTTGATATTCGATATATTACGTGTCTAAGTCTCAGTACATACAAAAACATTAAGATATTAGTTTTCTCTGTCCGTTCACAAATTTTCGGCATCACTCAAAGTTTTTGTGTTTTCTTTCCCTTCAATCCGAGAGTAGCACACTGTGCAGACCACTGCTATATGTTCTCCGCAAATATTTTGACCACATTCTTCGGAAACTGTCTTAGCGAGCCTGGTCTTTCGTGATGAATAATACAGGGCACAGCGACGACGTTTAGCAGGATTATCGGAATTCACTCTCGATGATCCTTGTTCATCTGGCTTTCAGAGATTCGCTTAGAGATACTTGAATTCCCTGGACAGGAGGACTTCTTCTTTAAAGCTGTGGAAGAACTAATTCATGACCAAGCTTCCGAAGAAAAAGACGACGTCGGATCTTGTCTCCTCCATTTCCAATCCAAATCAGTTGGGCATTAATACCAGCAATGTTCATCATAGCATAAAATAACACCATTGACCAACGTCGTGTGTTCCTAGATACATTGTAGGCTGCACACAGTTTGTCAACAACGTCAACTCCCGATTGTCAATATGTCCCGTCCAATATGTCACCATCTCTGGTTTTGTAGCTTCTCCAGTTCCTGCGTCTATCGCATTATCAAAATGCTGGGTCGATATTACAAGAACATTCCGGTTTCTTTTCGGTACGTTCTCACAATTGTAGAGTTCTCGCCAAAGGCAAACATGCTTGAGTTCACTGGTGGATCCTTCACATTCAACAGTTCTGATGGAAGCTGTTTTTTATTTTTATTCAATGTTCCCACAAATGAGATTCGTTTTTCTTTGAGTTCCGTAGCCATTTCGGCATCAGAAAACCAGTTGTCAGCTGTTATGTTTCTTCCAGTGTCATAAATAGGTTTTGTTTATCTTTTAACGACTGCAAAAGATTTGTTACTCTACTGGTAAGGCCCTTCAGGCTGCTTGCCAGCATATATCAATTAATTGTGTGTGTAAAAGACAGCTGAGTCACACATTGCATAAATTTTCACACCGCATTTTGCAGGCTTCGAAGGAATATACTGCTTGAAGCGGCAATGACCGCAAAAACGTTCCAGCGTTTCATAAATAGTAACATTATTTCCAAGGGAGTACTTTTTTTTTACAATTCTCCATGAACTTTTCGAAAAGCTCACGAATTTGCGTAAGATTGTCAACAGCTTCCCTTTGTGGCCCAGTGGTACGGTCATCGAAACGGAGACACCTTAGAAAGAATATGAACCTTCTGAGACTCATTACCAGACCCAGAATTTCAACTCCATGGGCACCAGTACCCCATAGATCTTCCAGCGACATCCTGTTTGCATGTAAGGTACCTACTATGTAAAGCAGTACTACGAAAGATTTTATTTCTGTCAAATCCGTAAAATTTGCGTCACGTTCTCGTTCGAACTTCCCTCGAGCTTCAAGATGAATATA
Source organism: Thermobia domestica (assembly GCF_964235325.1). Lineage (NCBI taxonomy): Eukaryota > Metazoa > Arthropoda > Insecta > Zygentoma > Lepismatidae > Thermobia > Thermobia domestica. The sequence continues at coordinate 240,677,295 of NC_137456.1, read as the reverse complement.
TGTGTTTCTGTATTCAACTACTTTTTGTAGCATTGCATCAGTGAAAACATTACCCCAACACACACTTACTGATTTAGATTGACGTGCTTGACAAATACGCTCGGACTGCGTGTTATAATGTTCTGAGGCGGAGCGCGTCGTTTTTTTTAGGTGGTTCCTTCAACCACTTCGAAGTTTTGTTCCTTTTAAGATAAAAAAGATCACTATTTGGATCTGGTTAATACTCGGTTCCACTCTCTTCAGATTGGGCATCACTTTTGCTCACTTCTGCTGTTTTTTCTTCTGACTCTGTGCCCGCATTGTCGTAAAAATTTTCAATGTCAATGTTGTCTGCTTCATTATCAAATACTAATCTCAGAGTGCCTCCTAAAACTATTGGATTATGTAATTATATATCCGATGATCTGCTATGTTGTTAGATGAAAATGTTAATATATTGCTATTAATATCCACTATATCACGATCAGTCGCAATGATTCAACCTGATACAATGATTCAACCTGATACCCCTTGCAGCTCGACGTGACTAAGCAATAAAACGACTTCAGCAACACTGATGGCTTTTAAACCGCGACACAGGAAGGCACTGTTAGGGAAAAGAGTCAACAATAGAAAGTTAAGAAATAGCGGCAAAATGAAGTGTGCTTGTATCGCCATGAAAGACATGCGATCGACGGAAGGTTAATAATTAGGATCTCCACCCTAATCAACTTACGAAAAGCACAATGCACGTGGTCAAAGAAGTTTTAGAAAATGTTTCTCTCCATTTAGTGGCAACGCCTTGGGAGGTGATTGTGAGTACACCTTATAAATTTCATAATTTCAAAAAAATGTAGTTTTTTAGGAGTCAAAATTTGGGTTCTTCTATTTATCATCTTCTTGGGGTAAAAGTATTGAAATTATTAAAATTTCCATGTGTTCGTGTGTTCGGTTATTGCTTATCTCTTTCGATGATGGTTTATCATATAGTGTGGTTAAGTGTAAGTAACACTTCGTTATTCTTCAGAAATGTTCATTTTGGGAGGGATTTAAATTACCATAAGTTGAGATTATAATATACTGAACCAACATTACAGATGTTATTTTTATTGCACCATATTCTTATGTGAATAAACAAAACATTTTATTTTCTTCTACAATATAAAACAGGTACAACGCTGCATCTTTCTGAAATAATTGGTATGGGCGTCAGTAAATTTAAGATATTATTATAAATAAAGTTTCGTAAATAAGACTAAGGTGTATACTTCTATAAATTTGGACAGAGAATGTTGTTCCCTTACAGTTGTAAAAAATACAAAATAAAATATATGTAAGGTGGCTCTGTGAGCTAATATAGCCAATAATATGTGGTTTATTGCAACATATCATGAGTGAATGAACACATGATCACGTTTTAGATTAATAGATGTGAGTGCTTTGAGATTTTAATCTTATATTCTGTAACAATCCATTGAGAAGGTCACAATTTAACATTCGTCATAATTGATATATTAAATGGTTCTCTACGAGTGAAGTAAGTTATTTTGTAAATTTGGATCTTTCAAAATGTTTTCTTGGATTGGTTGAATATTTCACAAACTATCTTTTCGACATTTGGCCACATCTATGATGAGAATATACAATCGTATAGATAAGTACAGCACATAGTGTAACGCCATTGGTGGCAACTACACAATCTAAACATGTTTGATGAAAACTAAACAGTTGATCTTGACCTTCAACTCCAAATGTTGAGTTTATACCTGACTCGCAAATTGTTGCTATACGTTAAGATTTTTCTTTATGTATCTTAGGATTGAACTTACGACTCACAGTCTGTCATTCGTGTTAAATGTCAGGACTTGTAATCTGATAAATATTTATGAAAAAAGGTTGGTTTGAAACAATAAAAATTTCACACCTGAACGTGGTACCAACTCATACCAAATACTATTAGTTCACATTTATTTAGGAGAATATTTGAAACATTTTATTGTGTTTTTAGTTTCCTTTCGTAGATAACAGTTTGATTTTTAAAGTTTTACTTTACATATTTGAGAACCTTGGTGTTGTTACTACATCTCATATTCTAAGGCTTCTAGCGCAAACTTGTTCTGGGGATACTATCTGACTAGATAGTAACTTCGAAATTGTTCATCAACATTCTTATACTGTTCCAAAATTTTTGCAACAAATTTCTCTACAGCAGTCTAAAAGTTATAATTGGAGACTGTCCGAAAATTTTAGCTATGAACCATAATCTAAGGTACCATTACTGAAGATATTTTAACATGAAAACATTGATGTGATTATCATAACCGACTAATACTCGTATGTAACAATTTCACATTTGTATATTCTAAAACACGTAGTCAAGCTAAATATTGGATCTCTACTGCTGCTGTAATTTGATTGGCTTAACATTTATAAACGTTCTTCAATTTCCTGCTCAATTTTATATTCTTTAAACATGACTTGTTTAATTATCTTTTAGGCTTGAAAACCTAAAATTATTACAACTTTGGAATTCTGAGTTAAGGTTTTAATTTATTTATTGCATTTTTCTACTTTGTAAATACTCTCTTTTAAAGTTTAATTTAAAAATCATACTTTCTCTCAAAATGTGTTAGGAACTGCGCTCATAGACAATATTCTTCACTCCTCACCCATACGGGAGCAGAAGGTTATTTGTTTCATGTTGACATATTTTTCGGATTATATTCGTCTAACAACTAAGGATATTTTGTTAAAATTTAAAGTAGTTTTATTCCTGAATGTAAAATATTAGAAAACAAATTTATTATAAAAATCCACAAAATTAATTTTTATTTTTGTGATTTCTGAGAATCGTTTCTCAAACATATGTGTAAGATCATTTCATATTTCATAAACAGAATGTTTGATTAGTAAATATACAATCAAGAACTAGAAATTTCTCATGATATGTTTCGGAAAAGTAATTTTGTATTAATGTACGTTTGTGCAATTTGGTTAAAACATTTATGTGTGGGTGCCAATATGTGTTCTTTACTAATTGGACGCGCTGATTCCAAATTTGTAACGCAAAATTTTCCAGCAATTACCATGTTTGAGTTGCGCGTGACGTCACTTCCGGTACTACGTTGAGGCCGAATTCTATTTATATTGCTGGCAACACTGCTGAAGAAAAGAAAAAGAAAAACATGTGGCGTATATCAGTCGGCTAGATCTTTACCCGTGATAAATAAACCGATGGGAGTTTCTCGTGATTGTTCTGTTATTTGCTTTATCGTGATGGAAGTATAGTTGCTGCAGTTCATCCTATTTACGTAGTTGTATTGGACAGCGTGTTGTGAATGGAATATTTTGTTTCTGTGGCTTGGATAAAAATATAGTCAAGTTGGAACTCCATGGCTACACCACGAAACCGTAAACATGGTTGTGTTACAAATCCAAAGTGCTTCTGTTACGTGTGTGGTATCTTTGCACCAAAATTACAGAGGAAACAAGTTTCACAAGTGATACAGACAGCATACAAAGCATACTTTGATTGTTCCGTGTAAGCGTAAATGATTCTTTATCAGAATGGGAATTTGAAAATGACCAGTTGCCTCATCTCATTCAGCAACTTGAACTTAATGGCTTGGTGCGAAACCTGAATTTGATTTATATATATATATATATATATATATATATATATATATATATATATATATATATATATATATATATATATATAACGCCCAGATACTTGGGTCTAGGCTACAAGAGTGGCATCTTTTAGCATCAGGCACGTCTATTTCACTGTACAGGGGTCGAGAGAAGGAATTCGCACAGTTCTATCGGATGGAGAATTCAATGTGTGTGTGTACTGATGTGAATGGACTGTTCCATACACTTGGAATTGAACATAACCTAATGCAATGGCGTCTGTTTTTTGATGTCTCTAAGTTCAGTTTAAAGGCAGTGCTTCTTCATAAGGGCAATCAATAGCCGCACATACCCATTGCCCATGCACTAGGCATGAAGGAGTCGTATCAAACTATGGATGAAGTGTTGTCTACCATAAAATACAACTTTTTAAAGTCGAAAGTGTGTTGTTATCTTAAAGTTGTAGCCATCTTCCATGCTTTGCAAGGAAGATATACAAATTATAGCTGCTTTTTGTGATTGTGGAACAGCCGAGACACTGAAAACTACTACGTACAAAGGGTTTACCCTAAGCGTGAGGAATACATAGTTGGTGGGCAAAATATACAACATCTTCCACTGATTGATGCTAACCAAATCTTACTTCCCCCACTCCACATTAAACTTGGTTTAATGAGTACATTTGTGAAGGCTTTGCACAAAAAGAGCATAACTTTAAGTACTTAAGGGAAAAAGTTCCCAACTTAAGTAAAACAAAGGTTGCAGCACGGATTTTTACCCGCCCTCAGATAAAAAAAATAGTTCATGTCCAAGATTTTGAAAATAAAATGAAACATTTTGATGTCGCTTCATGAAATGCATTTGCTGCGTGACGGTTTCCTACGGGGAAATAAAGGGGGCATCACTATGAACAGTCGGTCGATGATTTGATACCAACCTATCAAGTTCTAGGCTGCCGCACGTCATCGAAGTTACATTTTCTTGATTGACGTGAGTTATGAACACGGAGAGCGATTCTATCAAGAAATTTCATAAATGGAAAGCCGGTACAAAGGCAGATGGGATGCATCAATGATCGGGGACTACTGTTGGTTTTTGTGCAGGAAGTCCGACACTAAATCACACAAAAGATCATCAGGTGTTTATTTCCAGCAGTATCAAGTAAGTGCCTCGTAAAAATATTTCTCGTGTGTGTTCGCAGTTTCGGTGGAGAAAAGAATGATTTACTACTTTGCTATCTCAATACATGATATGCTGTACATAGTGAGCCTATATGGAATATGGAAACTTGCCATATTCTGTAACTCAGAAACGTGACGTAATAGAATATTTCTGAGTACACCATTGAATTCAGCGACACCAAGTATTCCAGTTAGAAAAATGTTTCAATTTGTTGCTAGTGTAATTCGTTGATATCTTTTGGAAATAGGAAAATATTTACCTTCATAAAGACAATATTTTACTAAAGTAAGGGAATATTTTTAAATAGTTTCTCCATGTACCATTTATGTGATTTATTTTACGTGACAGAAACAGATGTGTCATTAATAAGTCTAGTGTATAACATACTTCATTTATTATAAACATCCATTATGAGTAGTTTAGTTATACTATGACATTTTAAAAAAAATACTGAAATTACTTTATATTTTTTACCTATTTCGAAAATAACTATATCACTAATACTTGAAGCATAACGTGATTATTTTATGGAATTGGAGCTGAAAGTATAATATATATATATATATATATATATATATATATATATATATATATATATATATATATATATATATATATATATAATTAAATTGTCTATATCCAAGCAAGCAAAATCTTAGGAATGTTAAAAGGATTAAAACATTATCTTCTTTAGAGCAAAAACAAAGTTAAAATGCGAACAAACTTAATCTATTCATGAAGAAAGAGGAACAAATTTTGCTACAAGCAGGATCGTTTCATTCTATAAAACGGAAGAGGGAAAGTATAAAATATAGTTGTTATAAATAAAACGCGATTATATTTATCCGTATATTCGGATCTGAACATATCAATATTAGATATCCTGTTCAGAATTACACCTAAAACCACCCTGCAGGTTCGGATAAAACTTATGCTAATTTAACAGACTTAATGAGATTATTGTTTTCACACTATAAAGGAACATATTCTCCATTCTTTCTTATTTCTTCATTTCCTGGGAGAGATTTCAATAATTTTGAACATTACAATTGCTACAACCAAAACGATTAACAAAGAGATGAAACAGAGGTTCTTATTAAAACTAACTTTCCTATTGTAATATATTACTATAAAAGCTAGGAAGTAAATAGTGAATTACAAGGAATGTAAAATTACTTTAAGTTTTCCTGGATTTGATTTTAAATAGGATCATTGCTATTTACACAGGGCTAATTTTATTTTTTACAGGAACTAGATTAAAAATCTAAAAATACTTCATACACAACACGTAAGTTTGGCGCTCCACTGTGCAACACGTGTTGCGGTTGCTGATCGTTTTTCGTTTTCAGTGTGTCATGTTGACCTTCCTCTTCTGTCAGCAATAACCAGTTTACCTGTGAGTCTCGTGGTGTGAAAGTAGTGCGGTAAATGGGCGTCCTGAAAGACTTCCAAAGAGGCATGATCGTTGGTGGCCGTTTGGATAGAGCTTCACTGGCAACAGTGGCGAACATTGTAGGGGTATCGAAAAGCACCGTGTCCAATGTTACGAGAGTATACACAATTCATGGGCAAACGAAGTCTTCAAAGAACAACAGTGGTTGAAGGACAATCCTGTCACAAAGTTACTGAAGGGGATTAAAACGGATTGTAGCAGCTAAAAAGAAGACCACTGCAATGAAAATTATGTCTGAACTCAATTCCGGCCTACAAAGCTCGGTTTCATCGAAAACAGTGCAAAAGGAGCATAATAAATTAAAAATTCATTGCAGGGTTGCTATGGCCAAACCCCTGGTCACTGCAGTAAATGCGAAGAGGTGTATCCAGTGGTGCAAGGATCACAAGGCGTGGATTCTTGAGCAGTGGATTCAGTAATGTGGTCCGATGAATATGCCTTCACCTTGTTTCCAACAAGAGGTCATGTTTACGTATGGAGAACATCGTCGCAGGTGTATGATACAGACTTTCTGCTACCAACTGAAGAGCATGGGTGCGGTTCTGTTACAGTATGGGCAGTGACATCGTGGTTTTCTGCAGATCACCTCATAGCCTTGCATGGAATGTTGAATGCTAAAGCGCATGAGGCCATTTCGGGGACCAGGTTCTACAAATGGTCCAAATATTGTTCCCTGATGGTGATGGCATTTATCAAAATGATTTGGCACCCTGCTCCAAAAAGAATGAAATCATGGTTTGGGGGATATTACCAGGAGCTGTCACACTTCCTCTGGACCCACAGTCACCAGATCTGAACATCATTGAGCTATCGTGGTCTGAATTAGAAAGGCGTGTTCGGTGTCATTACCTTCCACCAGCCTCCCTTAAGGAACTGTAGCATGTTTTGGAGGAACAATGCTACAAAATTCCACACACCACGATTCATAAACTGTATACGTCCATTCCACGTTGGATCCAAGGTGTTTTAGACGCAAAAGGAGGCCCCACATCATACTGGTTATGATTTTAGCACTTTTACAAACGTTTTAGAATGTTAGTCCAAACTCTATATCTTAAGCAGCATTACTAACAGAAAAGAAGCACTTCGATATCATTGACTCTGTAAAATTGTTTTCCTTTTCGTTTCTATTATTATGAGTGTAGTACGGAAATAACGTGACTAAATAGTTTACTTACAAGAATAAAGGCTTTAATTTTTGTGAATTGCACCACTAACTCGCTGGTACCATAGGTAGACATATTCCATTCTTCTTTTGGCAAAATACTGAAATGAAATGGAAGGCATTACTATTAACATACTAATTTTGTAATTTACTTATTTATACATAATTAATTACTTTCAATAATTGTTAATTTACTTATTTACCTGCTCAGAAATTGATGCAATTTCCAGACATATATATAATTTTATACGTGTGTTTTACTCGGTCTCTTGTCGAGTTGTACAAGCTGGGGCTGAAGTAGTGTAGCATGTACAGATTTACTCGAATATTATAATTTATACTTTTGTAGTTAGCAATATAGTATGAGCCCCGTGTTTACGGATTGTCTCCCTTGCAGTACAGCAAACACAGAAACAGGCCCGAATAAATATATTTTCTTAAAATAACATAATTTTCCAAAGATTTAATTTCTGTATAACTTAGAAGCTTTTCTATATATGTGCATTTCTTAGTCAAATGCGTAACAATAAATCAGTGATAACACTCGTAGTATTAAATCATAAACAAAATGGAAACTAGGTATGATGTAATCCTTAAACTTAACTTCATTCTAATAGTTACAATATTAACTGCTTAATAACCTGAAGAATCTCGTACATTTTCTTGTTAGCGAGATCCTTACTATGTATATCTGCAATTCCAAAAACTAATAATTATCCACTAATATCGGCCATTTGGATTAGTTTAAAGTCATACCGATTCAATACACCTCAACCATTCTCACCCTACATTCCTGAAATGATATAAACGTCTATGGTAGGCCAGAACCAAATCAGATACCAAATTAATCAAAATTGGTCCAGTGGTCAAGCAGAAATCCAAGGCAAACATCATTTTATGGACGATTAATTACACATGTAAAAAATGATCCGTTGTGGCTCAGTGGTAGAATTTTCATCTGTAGTATGAGGGGCTCCTCTTTTAACCCACCTCGCGCCAAATGAGGTTTCAAATTGAGAAACGCTTTGCACGAGAGCTTTCTAGTTGCCGTCGTGTTTTCTCCCATTTTCTTTATTTCGCATTTTCATTTATTCTCTACTTTTTAACGTACAGTTTCTTATAACCTCCAAGGCATAAGCTGGAGACACAAAACTAAGCCTTTTCATTTAAGTTTATTTGCGTTATTATACATTTTTTAAAATATTTGAAAAACTATTTAAAAATGCTGAACTCCACACTAATACTAGCGACATTAGATCTCACTTATGTGCTAATGGTACGTGTTCTGGAGTTATGAATTTGTCCGTCGAAGGAGTTGGACTACTCCTCTAAAATGTGGTTATGCATAAATTGACGATTACTAGAAGGAATGTATATGAATCAGGTGTTTTTCTCTAGATGTTTCAATGGTGTATCTCATTCCCTTCTATGAGTGCAAAATTACCAAGAATTCAGTAATTAGATATTTGTTACCTAATATATTCTTTGATGAGGTTCTGTCATGTCATAGTTACCTATAATCGTCCGTTATTTTTTAAATATTTGCACATTAACGCTTCTCTTTAAATTTCGAGAGGACTGTACATGTTTATCCCTAAGTTTTGAAAATTGACATGGTAGAGTAGTACATGTCTATGACACGCACCTTTGTAAGATTTGTCTGGCAGTTCATCTAGTTCTCTTTCAGGATACAATATTGTAAAAAAGTTTTGACGGATGTATTCGTACTACTTAATCTTATTTCATAAAGCAAAAATCCTTTGGAAATTAACACAAAAGTATAGTACCTAAATTGCTACTAAATAATAATGATATAAAGGTAATCTACAATGTTCTGTCGCTTTTTGTGCAGGTTTGTACTCAGTTGGCGCTCACACCGTGAGTTGAATGATAATAGAAGTAAGGCGAAGGTCAGTCTTGGATGTGGATATGTCCAACATTTTGCCCGGTTGGGGCCGTTCAGGTAAACCGTAAACTTTCGTAAGGATAGTGTGAACACAGGACATCCAGAGAGCGTCATAAGGGCTAGTATGTTCTGCAAGCTCAAAGTGAGGTCAAATTCCAATGTAGCAGCGCGGAAGACACACCAGGTCTTTGTTCATGTTTTCGTGACAGCCGAACAGTACAGTCGTGGTTTAGAAAGTTTAACCCTTAAACACACGCGCTGGGGTAAAATCCACCCCAAGCCATTTCTTTTTTGTGCTAGAAAAGGAAAAGGACTGATTGTAGCGTCCCGTACTTATAGGTATCTTCTTGGATGCCACTCGTGATTGTATTCAGCCAACATCCATTCAGTTTTCGATAATCGCCTGTGGTGTGTGGATCATAAAAGTTTGCCTGTGGTGAGACCCAACCCGCGCGTCTGTTTGTGTAACGTAACTTTCTGCCAAGTTGTCAACGAATGTTTTCTAAAACCGCGTCGTTTAATATACATATATTTAGTTATATAGGCCAATATTATTTTGGTAAACTTTAACAAAATAAAGTAATGGACAGGACACAAAATGGAGAGTGTTGCGCAAGATGAAGAAAGAAGAAGAAACCTGTTTGATTCTGCTAAGAGTGATGAGGAACTGATCCATAACGATTTTACTGATGACGCAGATGTGACCTACATGAAGCTGGACATAATATAAAATATATTGTGAACAATAATGCAAACAAGGGTACTAAATTGTACGAAAATGATCCGCAGGAACTAACAGCCGAAAGAGGAATGGAGAAATATTCAAGTCTATTTGCTTTGTCCAAGGATATGACCATCAATTGTTGTGCCCCCAAGCCCGTAAGAGTTGTGTCATGAGCAGTGCTCAATAACAACACAATTGGTCCAGACACAGGTGAGGAAAAGAAACCTATTATGATAACTGATTATAATTCATATATAGGCGGCATTGATGATGTTGATAAGCTGTGCGAAACGAATACTGTGTCAACAAAGTGTAAGCGTTGGCCACTTACAGTCGTTTTTGGCATTATAATCGTTACAGGCATAATTACACTTGTCATTTTCAAAAACAACACTGGAGTGAAAGACCAAGAAGCCAGAAGAAACTGCGTTTGCAGCTTTGCAGGACTCGTATTGCATTTAGGCTATATCTTCATTCCCTTCACCTTTGTCTGGCAGCTCTCAACAACCTTACTAGTCCTTATGGTAAACCTAAAAAAAGGATAGCAAAAGAGAACTTCTGAACGGTGTAAAATATGCAGCTTCTAAAGGGTAGTAGATTTCACTCTTCAAGCAGCAATTGCAACAAATTGATGTGCAGAAAGTACAGTCTTGTGTATCATGAGGAGTGTGCCCCCGATTAAAACTTCGGTCTTTCACTTGATGCGTAAGGGAAATGACAGTAAACGTGTAATAAGGTAAGAAATATATATTTTCTGTCTTCATGCCATATTATATTATTATACTTTCATTGTACATGATATTAAAGAACCTTTTATATTCATTTAGTGGAGAAAATTCAAGTACACGTTATTTTGAATATTTGTAAGTAAGTAATTTTTAATGCTATTTTCTCAAAAATGTTTGAAATTAACATATGAAAAGACGCGTGGGTTTGTTTAATTTATTCGTTCTGGTAACAGATAAAAACACTAGAAGCACTCACTAAAACTTTAAACACTTATAATAAAATATTTTATAGCAACATATAAAAATTATAACATAAAATAAGTGTAAAATATTTTTCTTTAAACAATTGCTGAAATGAAAAACACTACTAGGACAAAGTGATCAAATTTCGTAGAAAAGATCAGTTTTACATTATTTTAGTCTTCCATTTCAAATTCATACAATAAATTTTATTTAAAAATATTTAACAGTTGGGATGTAAAACCAATTAAGTTCTAAAAGTTAGCGCGTGTGTATGAGAGTTAAAGACAGTGACGAAACACTCGAAGACGCACCGCGTGCCATAAGACCTACACATGTACGAAGTGAAGATCTTAAGGCAGTAACTGAGGCGAACAGTTGCCAGGGATGGAAAGAACCGGGTCTACAATTCAGTTTGATTGCAGACTACTATTCGGCACCACCTCCAACAACTTAGGAAAGCATTACATGTTGGTTCTATTGGTCTCATTTGTTTTGGCTCCGGGCCAGTAAGAAACGCGAGGAGAAATCTGTATTTCTTTGCTTCGTGGTCTCAGGAAGAAGACATTTCTGGACATGTTATTAAAAATGGATCCTTTACGAAGCTCCACGGTCCCGTCGTCTTGGGTTAGTACCGCACGAACCGGTTCTAAAGCAGCCTAAACCATCACTACCTCAGAAGAAGGTCCTCGTTTGTTTTTGTTTGACTGTTCGCCACATCAGGCGTTGGGAACTGCTACCGGTTGGTCACAGCACCAATGCAACAATGTACTGCTAGCAATTGAGCCGTGTTCAAGGAAAACTTAAAACCCTGGAGCCAGCACTTCTGCATCGCAAAGAGGTACTTGTATTAGAAGACAATACTAATCCGTACGTGACAACGATGAACTGGGACTCCTCCGCTTTGGACGAGAAACACTAATTCATCCGCCATACTTTCCGGACATTGCACCGTCCGGTTATCACCTGTTGTATTACTTGTACAATTGTCTTAGAACACGAAAGCTAAATCCATATTACGGGTGCAAAATGTACTTGATACTTCTTCGCTTCAGGGCCCACCAAATTCTACCGCAATGGTATCCGTGGAATTTTAGAACTTTGGTATAAGCTCTTCGATGCTGATGGGGACTATTTTTGATCTTTCAATTGCAACTTGGGTGACATGTCGATGTTCGAATGTTGTGTGTGGAAACGCAACATAATATTTTTCATTATCTTTCTAATTATGGAGGTGAGTATATAAGTCTATTCTCTTTTATAAAACACCGATGTATTAATGTATATTTCTAAATGTAGAGAGAGGTATATAGATTGAATTTTCAATTTGGGAATCTGAAAAATATGTAATAGGTGATGAAGATCCAAATATATGAAGCTGAAATTCGATTGCTTTTGCTTATTATTTTCTATGAAGAAAGATTTAACAAATATTAGTATTTCCCTGTGTTTGTTATCTGGTCAGTTATTGGACTATACTATTATATTATTAAAGGATTCATTAGCATGTTACATGATTACAAGCATGAGTACACTGTATATTAGGGTGGGCCGAAAAAAATTTTTTCAGATATTCAGGATTGAGTAGTTATCAAAAGTTGTGTATTGGTACGAAATGAAGCCATGTCAAATATGTTGATTTTAAAACAATATTTAACCGGGCCCCCGTGGCCCTAAAGTTCCTAATTTTTTGTTCAAATAAAATGGTTTTAGGTAATAAGAACATTTTACCAGAAATACTATTAATACATAAAACATGAAACACATGGTTTCAATATACGCAAATAACTATTAAGAGCTTAACTAACTTTCATAACTACCATATTAACACAGGAAAAACCTTTGTGTTGAGCCCACCTCAGAACTCTCAAACTTTAAGAGAATATCACTTTTTTGCATTTGGATGCAAAATGCATAACACTGGCTTTCCGAAGGCTGCGCTTGCATTGCTGAATTCAAATAAACTAAAAACAATATGGCTGCGAGCCTCTCTTCCTGTATTGTCTTGCCTTCGAATTAAGCATATGATTTTGAATTACAACTCAAAATGCAAAACGATCATTAACCCCATTAAGAAATGAGATATACCCATTAAGAGCCAAATTAAAGAAATTTAAGAACGGTGCTCAGAAGTTATGTGATATTTTCTCTTGCAAATGCTGCGATAGATTAACCTGTAAGTGTTGTAAATCAAATTATGTACCGCTTTTGGAGTGGGAGCTCATATTAGATCAGAGAAATTAGAGACAAATGACAACTTGCAATGTAGATAAAGCAGAAACCCATAGGCTCAAAAGAAAGCATGACACACAGATCGATTATGATGCTGCGGTACCAATCTCAAGAGGGTTACAATCATTAGCCTCAATCCCGTACTTGGAACATACATTAAGCGCTTCCACCCCGAATTCAGACGATGATGAGTTCGCATGGAGTTATCGTTTAGAGAATAAAATCTAAAGTAAACCTAAATAAACAAACGTGAGCCCTAAACAAATGAGTACCGCAAAAGATTTAACAGATATATCGAATAGGTCGGCTGCTAAAATTGTATCCGCTGTTTTAGAAGATATGAATTTACTGAACAAAACTAACTAAGACAAGATAGTAGATAAAAACAAAATCCGTACGAAACTAGCAAAAAAGAAAAAAAAGAAACCGTCTACAGTGTAAAGCTACTAATTTTAAGGGTCTCTATTTTGATGGCCGAAAATACCACACTATAGTTCTAACTGACAATTGCAGTAGGCAAAGCACTGAAGAATATGCGGGTTATATCGATTTGACCGATTGGTCAGAAGTAATAGTAACGAAACCTCCAATTTCGGCTAACGTATCAATAGAAAAACCAATCGAAATGATTGTTGAAAAGAGGAGGTTTCAGTTTGTCACGTTCCCCTTCCACACATAGGCTTTGGAGAAGTGTCTAAAGGTAGTAACAGAATTTTCTTCAGAAGTATGCGGTAGTGTTGCACGAGACGGTTATATTCGCGCAAAACTGGAAGCACGAAAGTATCTACCAAGGTTCGGACATAAATCTCAATATTTTGTTCCAAGATTCAGCTAAGGAGCTTTAAGTAAGAGGAGGGTGGGTGTGAGGAACTCGCTGTATAGCCATCTTCACGTGGTGAGTTCTGCGCTGGTTTGGTGTTTGTTGGTCAATTTTTCAACCTTACCTTATGTATTTGTGTCCGGACTATTATATCTACTAAACACAAATCAGGCGAAGAGCTGCACATCAGATCAGAACATTTAAAATCCTGGGGTCAAGTTAAAGTATTAGGAATCTTAAAAAATTTTCTATACATACTTAAAATAATGGTATATATATTTAAAAAAAAATAACACTTTTCGGACCCGCAGGGCCTTGTGAAATATTTTTATCTGCCTCTGTTTTGAGGAAGAAACATAGCATTATACAACTTTTGCACGGTACTCAAACTTAACTTTCTGAAAACAAATATTTCAATAATATTTTCACTACTCACAACCATATTTTTTTCAGCATTAACGTTCTTTTGGGCTCCCGGGGCCCGGTTAAATATATTTTTATCCGGCTCTGTTTTGGCGAGAAAACATGACATTATAAATTTTGCAAAGTACTCAAACTTAACTTTCTAAAAAAGTATATTTCAATAATATTTTCACTATTCACAACAATTTTTTTTTCAAAATTAACGTTCTTTGGGCCCCCGGAGCCCGGTTAAAAATCTTTTAATCCTGCTCTGTTTTGGTGAGGAAACATAATATAGCATTATACAACTTTTGCACGGTACTGAAACTTAACTTTCTAAAAATATATTTTAATAATATTTTCATTGCTGGCTACCTTTCTTTAAAAAAAATAGCGTTCTTTCGGGCCACCGGGGCCCGGTTAAATATCTTTTTATCCGGCTCTATTTTGGTGAAGAAACATAACGTAATATTATACAACTTTTGCATGGTACTCAAACTTAACTTTCTAAAAAATATATTTCAATAATATTTTCACTACTCGCAACTATTTTTTTTTAAATTAACGTTCTTTGGGGCCCTCGGGGCCCGGTTAAATATTTTTTAATCCGGCTCTGTTTTGGTGAGGAAACATAATATAACATTATACAACTTTTGCACGGTACTCAATCTTAATATTCTAAAAAAAAAAAATTTCGGCCGTTTTCGGCCCACCCTACTGTATATTCCTTTTTTATAGGAAGTGGATACCTTAAAACACTTCCTTAAATATTTGTAAGATGTACAAACATTGGCCCATCCTTAAATTTTAGGATTGGTAAAAGAAATATAGGGTAAAACTGCTCTAGGATTCAAATATTTATACTTCTATAAATTTGATTTGTCTTTTTTCTTTCCCTTTTAGGTGAAGGATAATATCAAAAATATATTGTGGAAAGCCACACATGATGTTTAGCAGGACCTTTAAATGTTTGGAAAACTGGAATATTTTAGTTGCAAAATTGATTTTTATGTTAAACGTTCTCCAAGATAGATCGTAACGTATAACCACATTAGTCAACACAATGTTTCGTTGTTTTCCACCAGCTTAAATACTTTGTCATCGAGAAACGTAGATCCGATAAAATCTTAAATTTTAGAACTGTCAAGAAACGCTTGTTTTCTGTAGGACTCTCGTAAACTTGAATATTCTAACTTATGTCCACTCATTGTTTATAAAAATAATAGCTAAAATTAAATAATAGTTCTAGTATCAACTTTTATCGTAAATACAAGAGGAAATTAAGACAATAAAAAGAAGAATGAAACAGTGGAAGTGAAATTCTAAAAATCGATTGAATTTCTTCTTGAGAAAATTGAAGGAAATTACAATATGCTAAAAGAACATAATAGTGATCTTAAAAAGTGCGTTCAGCGGGTAGAACAAGTGAAAGGTTAGACGGTTAATCTAGTTAAGCACCTTGATGTGCAGGAGACAAGAATTGAGGAGTCGCACCAATATTGTCGTAGGAATAAACTGGAAGTGCATGGTATTCTAGTTGCCAATAACGAAAATGTTACTCAAATAGCAAAAGAGGTAGGTGGTGCGCTTGATTATAATTTGAACACTTCTATGATAAGTACTTGTCGTAGATTCAACAGCAGGTAAATCCATTCCAAGCATAATTGTAAAGTTCGTCCAGTGAGAAACATAGGGGTGCATTCTTTCAAGAGCAAAAGGTACAACGTAATCTTTCCTGTCGATATGATGGAGTGAAGGTTAAAAATCTTATCTGTGTCAATCTGAACTTTAATAGTTACAGGCAAAACTTGTTCAAGGGAGCAAGGAAGGTGAAGCTCTAAAATAATTACGAGGTTTTATGGACAGATTGGACTTGTAAAATTAACATGAGAAAGTCAGCCCATGACTGACAGATAGACATTGAATTCGATGGCAGATATTCAAGCTCTGTCGCGTAAGTAGATATGTTTAGTGGGTACGATTTATTTGTTTATTATCAAACTATACGTAGTATCATTAACAAATCAAATGACTATTACTGGAGAGTGTTGGCGGAGAATTCTAATTTATTGGCTATAAGAGAAACTTGGCTTGTAATTAATATTTATGATAATGAGATATGAGAGCAGATATAAAATTTATATACGGGGCTAGAGAAGGATGTGTAATCTTAGTCATTATAGATAAATATAATAGATGTTCTATTGATATTTGTATCATTGGCATTCAAATTGTTTCTATGTGAATTGCAATTCGAGTTATTCGGATAATGGTTATTGTGTTTTATATACCTCCTGGGACAAGTATTGATATTTTCCGAGAGTTGTGTTCAAAAATAGAATATTTATTTTGTAAAAATATAATGAAAAATTATTAATTATAGGTGATTATACCGTACCATCACTTATCGGTACTGCAACAAATTAGAACGCAAGTAATATTTTCATCACAGAAATTAATAATTTTATATCACTGTTAGGTTTAACAAATGTGAATAATGTCTTAAATGTTATCATAGAAGACTTGATTTGGTTTTGTGCGGCCGTGAGGGAGTAAGTAAAGTAGAATTGTGTACCTCACCTCTGGTATCAGTTGATGTGCATCAAAGCCTGTTGGTATTTAATATTCCCTGTAATTATAAAGTTACTCAAAAGAGATGTCACGTCTCTTCTTACTATAATTGTTGTAATGCAGATTTTTGTGCTATCTATAGACTTAAAAATTATACACGGAATAACGTAAGAAGTATTAGAAATCTAAATAGTGCTTCAGATATTTTATATGATACAGTATATAAAATTATTGAAAAACACGTACCCAAATTTAGAAATAGAAATACAAAAAATATTTACACCTTGTTTGATGATGAATAGAAATCTAATATCTATGTAATGCAATATAAGAGTGATTCATTAAATTCACCTCAAGAAATTGCAAGTGGGTTAGATAAGTATTTCGGCAGAGTTTATGGTATTAGCCCACTTACACACACTTTGAATGAAACTTATGAATTGGTTATAAGCTATAGCTTAGCAATAACAAATATTTCTAAAAACGAATTTCAGCACTCAATAAATTAATTGAAATCCGCCATAACTAGTGGTCCAGATGAACTTCTCAAATATTTTTTAAAGGCTTTGCTGAACCTTTAGGGATTACATTATGTTTGATGTTTAATTTAATTTTAAAAACTCAATTCTTTCCAGATAAATGGAAGCTGAGTAAAATTACATGGATATTACAATTGGGAAACTCTAAGAATATTGAAATCTATAGGTATATTGCTCTAAATTCAGCCCCTTCCAAAATTTACAAATAAATTTTATTTGATAGAATTTTCTCACATACCAAATCCTATATTTCACCTTTTCAGTATAGTTGTTATCCAGGACACACAACTTTGACTAATTTAACTTTTCTTTTTTAATTTATCACATGTACTATGAATGATGGATATTCCATTAATGTAATGTATGCGGATTTTCAGAAAGCATCTCAAGATAAATCATAAAGTTTTAGTAAATAGACTTCTGGATATGAGATTTTCCATCTCTTTGATAAATATTATGATCTCTTATTTACGAGATAAAACATATTTGTAAGTTTTAATTTTGTAAAGTTACTTATTTACCTAACTAATTTAGGTATACCATAAGGTTTAAATTTGGCCTTTTGCAATTTTCATTGTTTGTTATGATATACCAAGTGTTGTACGTTATAGTAATTGTTTATTATCTGCAAATGACATAAAACATTTAAATCTATTAAAGTAAACAATTATATGCATGAACTACAAAGAGATATTAGTTGTCCACAATGGTATATCAAGAACAAATTATATTTTAACATAAAATATAAGGTTATTAGGTTTTCAAATAAAATTTATTGCCAATCTTTTAAGTATAAGAATTAAAATGAAAAGTTTAAAATAATATTTTCCGTTAATGATTTAGGTGTGTTACTTGATCATACGTGTCACACAAAAATCATTGCAGAGGCATATGGGGCCCTACGGTTTTAAAAAGGATTAAAAGAAAACCTTCTTAATATCCAAGCTTTAAAAAGCCGCTTTATAGGAGCTTGACTCTATAGAGGCCTATCATAAATAAATAAATAAACATAACAATTAAGAAAATCTTACCTGTAGAGAGATAAATCGTTGAGGTTTTACTTTGGTCAAGAACAAACACCCTATATCTCGTGATTTATTAAGTGGTACTGTGAACTGTTTCAAATTTATTGCATGCTGGTGTGGTGCTACATATATCCAAAATATGAGTAAAATCGGTGACTTACATCTTCGAAAACTCTCTTTATTACTCAATTTTAACATGTCTTACTTCATTCGAAAGACGAAGCATACATCTACGCAATTTTTCTCTATTACAAACTTTGCCTTGATACATATACTAGCTGAGATGATCAGTTCTTCTCAGGCTGGGAAATTGATATGATTAAAATTACCCTATTGCAGTTGGTACAAACAACATCCCAAAATTATTAAATACACTTTCCCGAAGGTGAATACTATAAATTCGAAAAATATTTTAATAAATTTACATTTCATTTTTCAGATCTCTTAGCCTCTCATTCAGTTAAGATGGCAATGAATTTGATAATTAATGCCATTGGGTAAATCACTAGTCATCTCAAGGACCGAGAAAAGTATAACATACTAATATCAATCTTTTACATTATTTTTACATGTCACTTCCCCCAACATCCACATCTTGGGGTATTTTACTAGAAGAATTTTTCTTCGAAAGAAAGTAATATGTCTAGAATGTTTGTTAAAGTTGCACAAGGCACTCCGGTGTTACGCTAGGACATACATTTATAACAGAGAGAATTTAAAATTGTGCAAACAACGCCATCGATGCTACTCCTCTACATCCATAATCCAGCTGCATGCTGGTTCATGTCTAACTTGGCATTAGGCATCGATTGTAATCTAATAGCTTGTTGAACCCAAATTATAAGTCTGACACTAATACTAGTAATTTGAGATATTTTATTTTCCGTCCCCTTTCACGAAACATTAATATCGTCACTTTGATTTATTTTAGATGTCAACCCTTTCCCACAAAATTAGAGTACTGATGGGAGCTAAACCTAGAGCCTTAAATGGAATAGAGGGTGTCGACAATCAACTTAGAAACTCCGAAAATTATTGGAGATAAGCGGAATTGAAATTTACACTATTTAAGTAAGCGATCCCGAAACTATTCAGTGGATAATAATATCGATTGTTTCCTAGCCTATTTTATACTATCGCACTTGCCATATTTAAGAAGGCAGTGCTCTTTTGCAGACTGTAAGAACTATGTTTAAAATTTTTCTAGACGTATCAGTATTATGTTAGGACACACACACGTCCACACACAACGGAAAGAAACACAAACATACATACACCAACTTTTATATTTATTAATACAGGTAAGATGGAAATAGAGATAGCAATCAATTCATCACCACTTCCATATTATTAAAGCATTTCAATGCATTCCTTTCTAACCAACCAAATCCAATACGAATTGTATGTAGCTTTTAATTATTTTTGATTTTGAATCAAAAATGTTCATCAGAAAAAAGTGCATTTGGAAAGCAACTTCTTTCAAAATGCGAATTATTTTTATAGCTTATAGACTAAGGGTGTTAGTATAAAATATGATTAATACTATTACTGAATATTATCTATAGCATTATGTGACAAAACATTTCTTGTGTTTGAGAAATGACTTCTGTTAAGTCAAAAAATATATATTCAAAGTTATCAAATTGGGTTTACTTTCACATAGTTTATCTTTTAGGACTATTTCTGAATACTTTTATCCGTTACCATTCATAGATTTCCTCAAGAAAAGTTTGCCTTTCCATTATCGTTTGTTACGTTCAAACTCAGTAACGGTTGTCGTTGTAAATTGTTAACACTAGGTAATCCGAATTTATCATACTTTACTAAACAAACCTGACGCTGATATGTTCCTTTTAATGTCGATCAGTTGCAAAAAATTAATGTTATTCAAACATGAAGCATATATAATTTGGAACTTATAGTCATGCAGTAAACTAATAACGAAAAGTAAGAGTCATTACGATACTAGTAAATGCGCCAAGGAAAAAACGTACGAGTCCTTAATGATAAAAGCGATAGTTATCGATATTTTAAACACTATTAAAAGATATGACATTCTATCACAATTAAATATTCATGTATACTTCGCTTCTGCTCGTTTGCAGCCGAAAGTATTGGGCTCAGACGCAGATGTAGAATTGACATATCAAACAGGAAATCTCAGAATGCCAAGTAATACTTCCTTTAAAGTAAGAAGGAAAATATGGTCCATTCATTTCATAATTTCTTTGTTTTCTTGCTTAAAACTTTTCAACAATTTATAGTCATATTATATACTATTATTATAATCAAAATTTTCTCTTACTCATACAACATTAGTATGTAGGTGCATTCTTCAGGATAAAGAAGCTTTTAATGTTTTATGAAATAATTCACCATGATGACTAAATTATTCCGTTTTAAATACTTAAGTGAATAAGGTTTACATGCACATTGGATCTATACCCAATGCTGGGCCATATACTGTACCGTAATCCAAAAAATGACATAAATTAACATTATACTTACCATTATAATAGTTAATATATACTTATTGCCAGTAATTTAATAGGTGACAGATTGACACCTGATTACATTTAAATGAATTTGGATCGTGAATTGTACAGCTATTACATTAATTTTCATGTACTACATACATATTATATTCCCAAACAATGTAATTAGGAAGTATGCTTACCTGGTCAGTTTTGAATTTGCTGCAAAGCATGGCCTTTCACTTGTTGGCATGCGAATAAATTTGGAACAACAGTCAAATTCCACTGAGTTATAATAGCATTTCATAAAAACAGCATCGCATGATCTGTGTTCAATAAAAGATAGGAATGAAAACTACATCATGTAACAAGAAGTATTATATACATTAAACAATTTTCATACAACAGGCGTAATACATTCCGAATATCAAATATCAACAATTAGAATGATATTTGAACAGTCCATAGGAAAAGTGGGATGTCCATTTTTGACAAAATTTTTATTTTCATGCCATCTTGTAGAGCACCCAAAGTAGTTTCATTCAATATAGCAAAAGGCGGAAATGCATCCAATTAAACATTGGTTCTTAAGAAATAGTTACATCCTCTAAGTTAATATATACTTCATATGTTCTCAAAATTTTGTTTCCCTAAAACAAAACGTACGAATTATTACCTTAAAGTATACAATAAAACTAGCAGTAGGTTTTTTTCTGAAAGGAAAATGTATTTTTTCTAAATATTCAATTGTGGTAGGTCTATAACATGTGCGTCGAACTACTGGAGTTTTTCTCGTCGTATTCCATTGTGTTCATTATCATCCATCTCATCATCACAAAGTCATTTCTCATGGCGAATAATCGTGGGACGTTACACTTCAAAATACAACTCATTTCCCTAGTCATACTAGATTGATAATTAACAAAATGTCATTTATCACTATTCACAATATTAGAACAAAAGCTGAATACTACCGAGTTCTTTTCTTTACTAAAAAACTGTGCTATAATATATTCTTAACTATTAACCATTATTTAATATATTCTTATAACATTAACCATAATATACAAGGGCTAGACAAAAATCTTAAACGTTTGCAAAAGTGTCAAAATCACATGTAGTATGGTGTGGGGTCTCCTTTTGCCTCCAAAACAGATTTGACCCGATGCGTAATGGACGTATACAATCCCTAATCGTGGTGTGTGGAATTTTGCACCATTGTTCTTCCAGAACATGCTCCAGTTCTTTAAGAGATGCTGGTCGAGGGTAATGAGATCTAATAGGCCTTTCTTACTCAGATCACAATGGTTCAATGACATTCAAATCTGGTGATTGTGGTACCCAGAGGAGGTATGATAGCACCTGGTCATTCTCATCAAACCAAGATTTCGCCATTTTTGCAGGGCGCCAAATTATATTGGTAGAGGGCATCACCATCAGGGAAGAATATTTGTGCCATTTGTAGAACCTGGTATCTCAAAATGGCCTCATACGCCTCAGCGTTCATCATTCCATGCAGGATTATGACGGGACCCGCGGAAAACCACTATATCACTGCCCATATTGTAACAGAACCAACCCCATGGTTTACGGTTGGGAACAGACAGTCAGTATCATAGGCCTGTGACGTTGTTCTCCATACGTAAACAAGACCGGTTGTTGGAAACAAGGAGAAAGTCGATTCATCGGACCACATTACGTGTTTCCACTGCCCATGAGTCCACGCCTTGAGGTCCTTGCAGCACTGAATACGCCGCTTTGCATTTACTGCTGTACCAAGGGTTTAGCGATCGCGGCCCTGCCATGAATTTTCATTTTATGAAGTTCCCGTCGCACTGTTTTCGATGAAATCGGGTTCTCTAGGCCGGAATTGAGTTCAGACTCAATTTTCGTTGCAGTAGTCTTCATTTTAGCTGCTACAATCCATTTTAATCCTCTCCGGTCCATATCTGACAGGATTGTTCTTCAACCATTGTTGTTCTTTGAAGACGTTGTTTGCCCATTAATTGTGTATGCACTCGTGGCATTGGACACAGTGCCTTTCGATACCCCCACAAAGTTCGCCACTGTTGCCACTGAAGCTCCAATCAGACGGGCACAAACGATCATACCTCTTTGGAAGTCTGTTAGGTCGCCCATTTTACTGCACCCATTCACACCAAGAGATTCGCCTGTGAGCGGCTGACTGCAGACGGAAGAGGAAGGTCAACATGACACATTGAAAAAAAAAGCAATCGGCAAACTGAACACGCTTTGTAGACTGGAGAGCCAAAGTTAAGTGTCTTGTATAGAGTTTTTTTTAAGATTTTTTGTCTAACCATATATATATATATATATATATATATATATATATATATATATATATATATATATATAGAGTATTGCTTTATCCCTTCCATTCCTTCGCTTATCACACCTCAAAGCCTGAATTTTGTATATAATCCACAAATCAAGATTTGTGTATAAACAATACTTCAATATTTGAAATTTCCTTAAGAATTGTTCTGACATTCTTTTAGTAAAATGCACACGATATAGATATAGTTTAGGCAATGCATTTAAGTAACTTACTTGATTTCCGCTTGGGAAGTAAAGCAATATGATATTGCGACTGGTAACGGTATATTGTCAGAAGGTCTTATTCCTTGTTTCATGTCGTATATTGTGGAATCGTAGAAGCATTCGTACCATAACTTAATGGATATCAGAACGGCACATATAGTAAACCCTAACCAAATGCATATCCACAAAAGTCTGTAAAGTACCACAAAATATGATATAAAAGTTTTGTTACTATTGTATATAAATAGCGAAGAGGAAAAATAAATATTAGTTATTATTATTTCATTTGTTGAGTTATTGATTTCCCATTGCTGATTGTTGTAAACGTCGAATTGGAGGTGCACTTAGAGATTCGCGACTTGGCTTTCTTCTTTCATAAATCATTGAAGAAATTTATACGTAACATATAAATACATCTTACAATAATCCTGATAATGCCAGTCAGACAACGTAAAGTGCCAGATATTCAAGGACATAAAATCAGAAATATTCAATTAAGGAACTAAATTGAAGAAAAGCTTGCTTTGTAGACTTTAGGGAAAGCCTTACTATTAAAAATAATATAATAATCACAAGTGGTAGGAAACCATTTCGAAATAAGCCACTGAAAATTCAAATATAAATACCATAAACAGTGAAAGAGAAATAACTCACTTTAAGATATATATACAGAGAACACAAAAATCTGAAACGTCTGCAAAAGTGTGAAAATCAGATCTAGTATGATGTGGGGGCTCCTTTTGTGTGCAAAACGGCTCGGATCCGACGTGGAATGGACGTATCAGCTCCTGAATCGTGGTGTGTGGAATTTTGTACCATTGTTTCTCGAAAACACGCACCAGTTCCTTAAAGGATGTTTTCGGAGAGTAACGAGACCGATCACGCCTTTCTATCTCAGACCACAATGGCTCAATACTGTTCATATCCGGCGATTCTGGAACCCATGAGTGGTGTGATAACTCCTGGTCATGTTCCTCAAACCAATGATTTCACCGTTTTTACAGCGTGACAGTGTGCCAAATTATCTTTATTTTAGCTGCTACAATCCGTTTTAATGCCCTCCGGTCCCTATCTGACAGGATTGTCTTTCGACCACTGTTGTGCTTTGCAGACTTCATTTGCCCATAAATTGTGTATGTCCTCGTGACATGGGAGACTATGGCTTTCGATACCACCACAATGTTCTCCACTGTTGCCACCGAAGCTCCAACTACACGGGCACCAACAATTATGCCTCTTTGGAAGTCTGTCAGGTTGCCCGTTTTACCCCACTATTTTGCACACCACGACACTCACTGGTAAGCTGGTTACTGCTGACCGAAGAGGAAGTCCACATGACACATTGTAGAAAAAAAAGGATCGGGAACTGCTACATGTGTTGTAGAGTGGAGGGCCAAATTTACGTGTACTGTATGGAGTGTTTTTAGATATTTTGTCTAACCCATATATATATATATATATATATATATATATATATATATATATATATCCTCACGCCATTGTCCAGACTCTACATTTGTATTTTATATTTAAAATTGCAACCGGGTGTTTCTGGCCGCGTATACGGTCGTCCGTCCGATCATCACCCTTATTCTTCGCGCGCACAGTCATTAGAGGAACTGAAAACGTACTCTATACACAAACAGTTTATGGTTGTGAACTCGGAAAGCTTTCTTGCGCCTTCTTGTCCACGTTAAAAAGTTGGAGAAAAAAGGATTTATAGAATATAAATAGCGCGCAACAGTGACTGATGCTTGTAAGAAACATATTCATTTGTAGTTCGTGTACATTCCTAGCGCTACTGTGACATAACGTACATTGTAACTGTATAACTCTTGTACACCACTTGTAGGTCTATTGGCGTAAGTGACGACAGAAACTATGTTGCCAGAACTGACTGCGATAAGGCATTACTGTGCTGCTTTAGCTTTCTTTTTTCTCCTTTGTTATTTGTGAGACGCCAAAAATGTTATTTTTGCTTCTTGCACGCGCTGAACGGGTTCCTGTGGAGCGAAGTGTTTAAGAAGTTGACTACATATTCATGTTTACGATAGAAATATGACAAGTATTTTGAATTATAATACAGTTTTAAATTGGTTAACTCTTGAAAAGAAATACGAAAATAAAGGTGTACTTGTAAATGTATATTAGTCGAGGACGTAGCTACTGATACTGTTGATTACAGATTTTCTCGTGGAATAATTTCATTACACTAGAGGTGAAAAGCAGTACTGCAAAAATACATGTAATTCATATTGAGCACGATAGGAAGCAATTTTCATGTCAGATTTTCCAGAGCGGGGCAATTGAATAAACGATGGCTGAATATAGTACTGTGAAAATTCTGGTAACTCAGATTGAGCACGCTCGGAAAATATCCTAGAGGGAATTTCGAAGCTTTAGGCTCAAGAGCCTCCTCTATAATCATCACTGACTGCCATTTCAATAATAAGTTATGGTCTTATGTCCGTGTTCCCATCCTTTCTCTGCCCCTCCAACTGGATAATTGATACTTTTCTATTCCAAAGTTTTGTGCTAGTTTTCTGCCGAAACCTTGAGTTTTGTACTCTCATCGGTTTTGAGTTAGTTAATTATTGAAGTTTAGGATTCCCTTTCTGCATCAAGGTTATATGAGACGTGGACTCAAAGATTATGATGGAATTCAAACACAGTAATCGTCCAAATTTTGTAAGGGACTCCCACTGGGTATCAAACGTGACTACGTGCACGAAAAGCGCACGTGCTAGCTACTAGAACAACGGAAAGGGCGTCACCATTTTCGAGTCTCTTCAGAATTAAGTTGCATTTCCATCTTCCAAGTTGTGTGTACTTGCAATATAAGAGACAAACATAATTTAAAATTATAAGAACATCTTAACAAAATCTTTATAAACGTTTAAGAATATGGTGAAAAGGTCAGAAAACTCTCCCTCTCTCACCCTTCCATGTCGTGATACTATTTAAAAACAATATTCTAAAAATAATAAAAAAACTCTATAGTTGCACCTACAACTTTGGATGGCAAATAGTCTAGTTTTTCTTAATGCATAAGTTTACATTAATTAAATTCAAAAGTTGCATTCTAACGCCTTTTTAAATTGTATCAAATGTACCACTATTCGTCTTAGCACAAATGAGAACTATGGATTTGCCTTTAATATCCGTCACTTTCGATTACTCTTAAAATGTCGCTCTTCCCGTTTCTTCAGGGATGAACTTGAACAGCATGAAAACAGTCATTATCGATATCAGCAACTGACCCGAAAACTATCGATGCAACACGAATATCGATCAATACAATTATTTTTAAAATGTCAGCTTTCCTATCCCCACTCCGTGGAATGGTAGAGGTTCTTTCCCCTCCCGAGTATATCTTTCCAGATTGTAAGACATATATGTATCAACGTTAGTGGGAATTAAACCAAGTGATACATAATTATGTAGGAAAAATGTTTTAAAATTAATGGAGGTGACTCTTGAACTGGAAGTGGCAGAAGTCAACGACTTCCGGTTTAAGATTGATCACTGTAGATCAAAAGACGTTAGTAGAAAGCTAGAAGTGTTTCTGAAAATCGATTAAGCGTCCTAAGAATGCATATTATCTCTGTCCTTAACCTACAACTAAAACAGAAAGGGGTAGCGATTAACTATTTCCTGTTTTGAACGTTGATTGCTATTGAAAAAAACTGTAATAGATAACAAAACGCTGTTTCCATAATCGATTAACTGTCCGTTCTCATCTCCATTCTTAACCCTATCCGGTAGTAGACATAAACCCTTTACGGTTTTAACGTTGATCACTGCAGAGCAGAATCTGTAACCCGGTTTTCTACAATCATACACATAAACTACGAATACACATAATCTTCAATTTTACCCTCTAGTCAAACTGGAACTGGTAGATATCAACCTCTATACGGAAGTAGATAGCAAGACGCAGTTCTCTGCATCTATCAAGCATCCCAAGAATATAATTTGTCACCTTTTCAATCCCTCTACTAACACCGGAAGTGGTATAAATCTACTATCACTTCCTATTTCAATATTAATTAAGAAAATATTGTGTGAGCCTCTTTAGTGTCTTCATCAGAGTTTATTCAATACAAGCCTTCGTCTCGCTGAAGGCTTTGTCCTCAGACCCTCATATTTGTTGGGTCGAACGCTTTGCATCTCAAACCTGCCATCATCAGTATTCTTCGGCTTACGGCTCGCACCTCACATACCTGCAAGTATACTGAATTTCAGTTTAAATACCTGGGGACTTTGCTCTGGGGAGTTTGCAACTGTGTTTGTTCGGCCTATGGCCTTGCAGTTTATACATCTGGAAGCATACCAATTTCAGTTCAACTACCACGTTTCATGTCTTCAAATTTACCGGATCCGAGATATAAACATCTTAGTATAATAATAATAATAAATGTAATATCAACCTCTTTTCTCTTCCAAACCATTTTCTTCCCTTCTAGATCGCAATCAAAACCGCTGAAATATGTATATAATTATTGGGATTACAGAGCAAGATTTATAATAATATTGTACAGTTAGTACTGTGGTCCATCGCGTCCGTTACTCTGCACGAAACTCTAGAACGAAACTGAGTTTGACTTCTGTTTTTTTTTTTTTTTTTTTTTTTTTTTTGCAAATGATAGCTAGAGTAATTATCTCGAAGGAGTTCGTTAGTAGAGGATCATGAACCAGGAGGTTGTGGATCAGAAACCAGGAGTGGTAGAATTCAACCATTTTTGCTTTCAATGTTGATCTTGTAAACCAAAGAGGGTAATAGATAGCAAGAAACGGTTTCCGGCAGTCCATTTAATATCCCAAGAATACCTTTCAACTCCATCCTTAATACTGTTTTGAAATAGAAAGTGGCAGAAATAAACATTGAACGAGCAAAAACTTTAATATATAGCTAGAAGCAGTTTTGGGAAATAGACTAAAAGATTCCAAGAACTTTTCTCATTTTTATCCTTAAAATTTGATAAAACTTGAAGCGGTAGAAATCAACAATTTTCGGTTTATTTTAATTACTGTGGAGCAAAAACTGTAATAGATGGCGAGAAGCTGTTTTCGACAGTCGACTGAGCATCTCAAGAATATATTTTGTCTATCCATAACACTCTCAAAAATCAGAAATGGCAGGGTGTCTACTAAAATTCCAAAATGGAATTTCATGGCCTTTCCTTTAAAATACCATTAAATTTAGTAACATTCTCAAGAGCGAATTAGAGTGCAAATCGGGCCAAATTTTCATGCGCGTGATAGAAGCGTGCTTTATTTGTGATTTGGTAGCGTCTAAATCCATAGACGTTTATGTTGGTGAATTTTGACGTTTTATAGAATACAATTTTCCAGTCTGTACTTATATTTGTACAGATAAAATGAATCGTGACCCAAAAGCAATATTTAGTGACTTTTGCTTTACTTTCGTGGCCGCTCTTTGATTTCGTGACTTTTTAAATCCCTTTCGTGACCTATAGACACCCTGGTAATCCAGTATGACTTCCAGTTTCAATTTAATATACAAAGAACATGACCTATGAGAGACAGTGAGAGGAGTCATATTTATTTTTTTAAAAAAAAGTTAGCGTTCTTAAAATAGGTACCATCTCTTCTTTTACCCTGTAATCAAATGTAATTATCAGAAATCAACTACTTCCGGTTTTAACGTTCATCGTTGTATAGTCTTGATCAAGAAATCTTAACCACCCACCCTGATATGAAAGATGATATTCTTGCAACCGCGAAAAAAAATTATAATGCCGTGGGTCTACATAAACGTTTTAATCGACCAAACCAAATTCACATTTATTTGATTTAATTCTAACTGTAGGTAAGACTAGAGGCCATTTCAAAAAGAGATGAGTGGCAAAGTTTTCTTGAACAAAACTGTATATGACAAACGGCAATAGATAGACACGGTTTTTGTATTCGATTAAGCGTCCCTAGAATATATTCCATCTCCACTCTAATCACTAGTCTATAAAACTAAGTGGTAGATATCTACTACAACTTCTGGTTTCAATTTTAATTGAAAATCATTGGGTGGTTCTGTTTACTGTCTTTGAGAGATTTCGTTTTAAATAAGAAGTCCTAAAGCCAAATTTCATGTTTGTAACTTTCATAGATTCTGAGATACCAATATGCTATTATATGAGTAATAATTCCTACTCTCATCTTTTCCTTCCTCGTTATTACTAAGAGATAATAGAAATGCTGAAACACGTGTTAAATTATTTTAAATTTGAAATGCAAATACCAAATTTCAAGTTCCCAGTCCTATACGTTTCGGACACTAATACAGAGAATGGACACTAATACATGACCATATAACCATATAAGGTAATAGAACCTCATCAATGTGGATAAATTGGGCCAAAAACCAAACACGTGATTGTACTAAAATTTGCCAATTTTTGTACCCCTAAAAGGGAACAAGCTGGACCACCCAAATATATAGTGATCTATATTTAGGTCCTATACTATATCAAATGATTAATTGGGCAATTTCCAAAATTAAAGGAGTGGGCCAAGATACCGATCATAACATTTTTAAAGGGGTGCACCAATGTATTTATGTCTTATGATAGGGAATGGACACCTATTCATGACCATATAACCATATAAGGTAATATAACCTCATCCAAGAGGACAAATTGGGCCTAAAGACAAATACGTGATACAATGTATTACCTACGCTTATATTTTGACAATTTTGTACCCCTAAAAGGTAACGAGGTGCACCAACCAAATTAATCATGATACATATTAGGGTCCTATACTATAATACCAATTGTTTAAATTGGGCAATTTCTAAAATTTAGAGGTGGGCCAAGGTACCGCTACCAAAATTTAAAGGGGTGCATCAATATACTCATGTCTTATGATAGGGAATGGACACCTCTATACGCCCATTTAACCATATAAGGTAATAACACATCATCAAAGGGGATAAATTAGGTCAAAATCCTCGAAATGTAAATTTTTTGCAATTTTTTATCCATGAAAGGGAACGAGAAAATTTCAACACGCAAGAAAATTTCAACAAATTTCGAGCACTCACACACAGTCTCAATCAAACCATACTAGATAAAATGTTTTAGAACAACACAGCCTCCACTATTTCGTTTCTGTACTGATTTAAACACTTCACCCAATGACATTCGTTTATATGCAGATTGGATTGAACGCAGACCGGCCGAAATACGACAATATTACAATTTACGAGTTTTGCAACACACTGCTCACCACTGTTTGAGAGAAATGTAGAAGTTGGTAAGGAAAATAACATTCACGTTTCCAAATAGAGTAGGAAATTGTACTTTTATTGCTTGCGTTAGCCTAATTTCTCTTACTCTTAAGGCTGTCTTTATTAAACGAATAACTCGTGTGGCCGATCACTCAACCGGAGGAAGAATATAGGTAGGTTATAGCAAACTCTGCTCCGACTAGTGCGCCTAGAGGCAAATCTCCGAACGAACAAATGAACAATTAAGATTGGTAGGAAAAGATTTATTCACACGAATGTATCTAATTTTAAGGTAATTTGGATTTTGTGTAACTGTTGTTTAATTTTCAATTAGAGAAAGTACGTAGTATTACCGATATGTCTAAAACCTGTTTTGATTACCACTTCTCTACACTCTGGTAGTACTTGTCTATGTTCTTGATGTATATATTTTCGCAACTCTTTATTCATACTTTTGAAATAACCATCTCTTAAAAGCTCACTATTATAGCAAGACAGTATAACAGCAAATGTGTTTTCGTATACAAAACTAGGGGCAAGATACACAGAAACAAAGTCTCAACCCAACAACTCATTATTTTTTCATTACACAAAAGTATTTACGATATACCTAAAAAAATTAAAAACGTATAAGGAAAGCATTCACAAGCAATAGATATCTTAAAATTAATAGGTCTTCAATCCGAAATTTGACTTCACCGTCACTTTCGATTTGGGCAAACTAACAATTCAGAACAGACATCTAAAGATGTTTTGTCGAGTCCATTAAAACTACTCGATCCGCTTTGCCAATTCACATATTCAAGTTTAGCACATATGTCTATTTGGGCTGTTTGAGGGGAAACTTTTATAGCACATAATTCCAATACTTTTAAATCATTGCGAATGTGTTTTAGCGTTTTCTCATTTTCGCAGTCGTTTCACAGATACACGGGATGGGAATGGACTTTATGCACACGTAATCTGAACCCTTGCCATTTTGAAAGGGTTCAACATAGGAACTTGATGCTTTGGCAAAATATTTCTCTCTTCGAGACCTTTCCAGCGATTACCCGAGCCTCATTGCAATTGAAATTTTAAAGTTGACCCTACGTACCTCTATATGGCGGTGTTTGGGATGGACCTTTTATAGCTAAAAATTCAAGCCCCTAAAAATAATGACGAACGGGTATTTTCGTTTTACCACATTGGCAGTCGTTTTGAAGAATTCTGGGTGGCAACGGACCTTGTGGACACGAAATGTGAACCACCGTTATTTTGGATGGAGTTAACATAGAGTCTTGAAACTTTCACATTTCTGCCACACATTTCTTTTCTCCATATCTTTCCAGCGATATATTACTCATACCTTTTGACATTTGAAATTTTCAAGTCGATCAAACGTACTCCTATATGGGTGTGTCCGGGGTGGCTCCTTCATAGCTGAACATTGAAGCCTCTTAAGATAATGCCGAACATGTTTTCGGGTTCTATCATACTCATCATTGTTTCGAAGATACGCTGGGTGACAACGGACGTTTTGGACAGCCTGCATATAATCAACAGCTCTTAATTACCAAGTAACATAGTCTACTAAAGCTCATTTAAGAAGGTAGAACTCACCTGAGCAATATATGTCGAGCTTGAAATATATGTTTCATTCCATCAATTGCTGATTTAGTGAAACATTCTCTAATTGCTTGCAAAACTGACCACTTTATCATTGCAATACTACTCCTTGGTTCTTTACTTTTGACCATTCTAGAAGTAATAAAATATATATTATGAGCTCACTTGGAAATTTTAAATTGTTATATGAGTAATCTAAAAAGCAGTAGAAAACTGTTATATTTGCATTAAGTATTCAGATATTTTCATTTATATCGATTATAAATTGAAAAGTGTGATGAGTTTTATGAGAAGAAATTAATAATGCCCTGTAATTATATATTCTAATGTATTTTTATGAGAAAGCATAGTAATTTTTAAAACAAGTATGAAATGACGTAAAGTGTTATTGGGGGAAGTACTTTGAATTCTTAATTGTGCACAACTCATACAGGACTCCTTTAACCTAATATCCGGGCCCAAAATCAAATGTCGTCTTTGCCATTGTAACGAAGCACAACAAATTCTTTATCTTCAGTTCAAGATCCAAGTACCTAGCAACATTGAAATATGATTTTCGTTATGTTGAATCAAATGTTGAAATTCTAAATTGCTTGTCTCTAACATAATAAATTACTAGATATTATGACTCATGTTGTAATTGCAGCTTCTACATTTACCACTATTCAAGTTTCTTTGTTTCGTATGAGAAATATTAAAAACGATTATAAATATACTTATTTTGTTTTAGTCATTGAGGTATTCGTGTTTGAGTTGAAGGAAACAAAACAATACTTAAATGTTTGTAACGTTAAGATATAACATTATGTGCTCGTTATTGACAAATTATGTTCTAATATGGTAAATGTAATCGAACTAGTATTTTCTCAAACATACTTTTCCAGTACTATATCAATGTAAAAGAAACTCTGAAATGTGTGCTTTATTTCTGTTATTATAAATCGAGTTGTTGAAATTTAGTCTATGTGTATAAGTTCAAAATGTTATGAGTTATGGACTCATACTACACTATAACTTTCCTGTGTAATTTTATAGTCACACTATTTTCTTAATTCTATATCAAACATGAAAACCACAGCTGATGGATATGAATATTTCTTTCTTTTACTGGTATGGTGTTGGCAATTGGAACATGGCAATTGACTCTACTAAAAATCGTATTTGGTCGTAATCACGGACCAACCAAACACAGTTTCCGGAATTTCAGCAAAAGTTTTGGTCATTTCTAGAGCAGTACATAAATGTATATTAATTTGTTTTATACTGAATATTCAAAAAGGGTGTGTTTATTAATCCGTACTTTTGAACAAGACGAAAATAGCTTAGATTTTTGTTTTTATCGTCTGTATTCAGTATTTGTTGCTAAACTTACAGGAGTTTAACTTGCCTTTGACCATGCTCATTAACCGCTGTTACGTTACGTACGTTACTTTCTGCTGTGTTCTGTCGTTCTTACTGCATAATTTTAAGCCTGCGAAATGTTAGTAAACACTACCTAGTTATTATATTCTTGTAATATATCATCGCAAGTATCACAGACAATAAAAGTTTTATGTTTTCGTTGTCCATTGCAATTTCCTATGAAACGAGTTTGCCGAGAGCATTGTATTCACCAGTGTAATAGTGTAGTATTTTCTTTCTTGTTTTAATCTTCAGGCCTTTCTTTACAAATTATGTGCCCCAATAAAAAGCACATAGAAATGTGACCAACGAAAATTAACCAAGATAAATCTTTTTGAGCAATTGCAGAAAGTGTTGCGAAGTAGTCTCTGAGATGAATAAATCGAAATCCAGATACATTAGAGTATTGGATTTTCATGGCTCATCATCCCTGTACAGTCCATGACCTTAATCGTGCATGCAATAGCTACTGTGTCGTTCTGTTGAGTATTTAACACATTCTTGAAGGGCATATCCCGAATACTCAGACTATTTTTATGTTAATTTATCTTTTTATGTGAATTTTAAACACTTGGTTTTAAATAATTTTGTTTTACAAATAAATCTTTAATGATCATTTTGACTAACGTTTGGAGTTAAGATCAACGTGACTCCTTATAGACTCGCTTCTGATGCCCATAATACATCTTAATTACCCATTGATTAAATGTTTCCAACTACGAACTTATTGAAAATTTCAGAACTATTACTTTAAGAATAAACTTACATTAACAAATTTCACATCCAGAAAAATCAAACATTACAAGATATTTGGATAATGTAACAAAGATTGAAGCAAGAGCAGGAAACCTCAATTATCACTTGCCAGTAGTCCAAAGATTCAATAGCCATATCTGCTGACAAAAGCTTTTCAGGAATTTCCTGGGAGATTATAAAAATGCATTATTGCGTTTGTCGTTACCGGCTGAAGTGGAAGTGAATATATGTGTAGAACAAGACAAAAATAATATTGTTTCATTGTGGATTGTATAAGTTTGTAAGTTACAATTTGCTTAAATGTATTCAGTATTTGTTCATGGTTCTATATTTGATATATTTGTGTTTGCTTTTAACAGTTTAAGTTGAAATTGTAGATTGTGTTAAAGTACACATTCGTGTTTATATTTTGGTAATGATTGACTTTGGTAGTTGTAGCACTGGTTCAGTCTTACATGAATCTGACTAGTTATGCTGTGTAAAATTTCATGATTCGATTCATGAAAATTGCAATGGTGTTACAAGTTTGCTTGAAGTACACTACCTTAGATTCTGTAATGGTCAAACGTTTGTGGTAACGAACATAAGTAAAGGTTAAGGTTTTAGCTATTTACACATACGAAAAATCTTAACTAAATATCGAATTAGAATTTTATGTTCAAATGAAAAGGATGCGTGTGCTGAGAAGTTTAAAGGGCGCTTTGTGCTCAGAAGTTAAAATGGAGATATGTGCTCAAAGTGCTTTTTGCTCCAAATGAGCTGTGTACTGAGAAGATAAAATGGAGCTGTTTGCCCAGGGACCGTATTGCTGAACATGAGATGTGTACTGGGAAGCAGAGGTAATTTTAGCGAAAAGAGCTCAAAAAGAGTTTTTTTCTCAGACGTTAGAAGAATCTGTGTGCTCAAATATTCACTCAGAAGGAGCCTAGTCTCAGAATTATTGTGACTAGGTTTTATTGACCAAGAAGGAAGGTGGCAGTAGTTCAGAAGTTGAAATCACTTTAGTCCAAGGAAAAATAAAGGAAATGAATATCGATTCTTAGTTCCTCAAAAACTGAGGGAAGCTGTTGGGAGATTAAGTTGTGTTAATTGCGTTAGTAGGTAACGGTTAATGGCAATGTTAAAGCTTGTATTAAAAGAAGATACAACTGTATTCAATGTGGATTATTATGTTCGTCTGTATAGCTTATTGCATTATTATCTCCCTGTGTGTATTTGTTCATATTACCTAAATTATATATATCTATTTGTATTTCTGTGGAAATCATATTTGCTATTAAAGTGTATGTATAGTCGTATATATTGATAACGATTTATTTTCAGTATGAATATACAACTTATTAAAATATAAGGATGTTTATGTTTTTTTAAGTCTGCCTAGAAAGTTTAATATTCTATAGCAAATTCTTGTTGAACCATCCACTACAGCCAGAGGTGGACTGGCTATGTAAAAAGGGCGCGGTCACATGCTCTGGGAGGGCGCAGTCCATCCGAGGCTTTCGCTTGTGTTGAATACCCTTTCCTAATAAAAGGAAGTCCCGGGGGGCTTTTCCGGATGTTAGTACATAAAAAACAACAAAAGATTAAGTAGCTATTGCAGTTAATCACGATAGAATTATACAAATTCAATATTTTCATAAACAAACAAAGAGACTTTGAGTACTAAATATATTAGGCCTATATAAATCTGCACACTTTAACTGAGACTACAAAAATCACACCAATTGTTTAAGTTCTTCGGCTACATTTGTTAACAGCCTAATTATAACTGAAGATTTGAGTTAAGTATGGGGCTTATGCTATTTTTCATACTTCCGTCCTTTTAAAGCTATGTTCATCATAACATTAACTTATTTTTCATCTAATTTTAAAACCGTTGATTAAAAGTATACATGAAACATTTACTACAAATTAACAAAAGTAAATTTAGAACAAGGATTTTATAAAATAGAGGATCTGCCTATATGTATCTACATCGTATTAAATTAATGAAGCCAAATAACAACCGAACACCGGCAAGTCTGATTGGTTATTCTCGTTTTCGTCATCGTCTGATTCGCTACTTTCGTTGCCGCCATGATTGTTGGCTCAAAACATTTCGATCTTATTGGACGGAATGGGCAGAGTAGGGGTGGCAAAACTGTGACGTATGGCTCCAAAATTTTGTTGTAAGGGCAGATCCTCTATTTTATAAGATCTTTGATTTAGAATTATATACCTACCTAGTGAAAAAAATTCAAAAACAAAACTGGAAAATGAAAGTAAAGTCACTGCTTTATGCTTGAAGGAGCCTTCGCATCTCCTTGCTTTTCTCACACATTTTGTCAATAATAAGATTGTTGTCTATTTTCGTCAGAATGTCTCTTTCTGAGTTCATCAAGAACAATGATTCCAGATGTTCATTTGTAAGTCTTGAACGGAGTCTTGTTTTTATGTATCTGAGCTTTGAAAATGCTCGCTTACAGGACACTTGTGTTGCCGGTAATGTAAGGAGATACTTATAAACTTTGAATAATTCTGTGTAGAGTCTTGAGTACATATTGTACTGCAGCATCACATCGAAGGCGCACTTAAAGCAAGAATTGTACTTCACTCCATCACATTTTATAGACCTTAAATCCACAATATCGCC
Organism: Thermobia domestica; assembly: GCF_964235325.1. NCBI lineage: Eukaryota > Metazoa > Arthropoda > Insecta > Zygentoma > Lepismatidae > Thermobia > Thermobia domestica. The sequence continues at coordinate 240,640,014 of NC_137456.1, read as the reverse complement.
AGTTGGCCCCAAATACTCCTCCTCATCCTCCATGAAATCTTCAGAAAACTTGTCCTCTTCAATCAAATCTTCAATCGTACGAACCTCAACAGCTTCTTGATTCTTTTCTTGGTTCTCATAAGAGAATTTTGAAAACTCTTCCCACATTGATGAAAACGAAAGAAGCTCTTCTTTAAGTTTTCCCTCTTCACAATCAGGAATTAATTCAGTGGTTCTTTTCAGTGACAACGAAGCCAGACTTAAACTCTTGAACTTTTTAGGATCAAAACACTCTAAATCTAAGTATAAGCTTTTATTTTCAGCAAATCGTTCCTGCATGCTGTTAGAAATTTGGTCTAGAACACAGTTGAAAACGGTTACTTCAAATCTGTATTTACTGTATTCAATTACTTCATCAGAAGCTGATTCCCCTGCCATTTTCTTTCTTTTTCTACATCTTACCCCAGGCAATTCTGTTTCTATAATAACTTGTTCTAGACTAGGAACATCTGTAATGAGTCCTTCAATACTATTTGACATTTCTGTTGCAAAGTGTTTTGCTGCTTTGTAGACTTTGTCAAACTGGTCCCTAGCTGCTTTCAACTTATTTTGAGTTGAGGATATCAGGCGCCATGCTTGGACATAGTCTAAGTTTTCTGCTTTCAAGTAGTCTGATGAAGGTGTGGTATGCTGAAAAATCAATAAAAACATCATAGCCACAATGATAGTCTCAAAGGAGCACAACTTTTGAATGAGAGACATTGCATCATGTCTGACTTTGGAATTGAATTCTTGCGAGTTGCCAATCACACCTAAAGCTGCTACGAGTTCCACATATACTGGTTTTGATTTTCTTGGTCTGGCATCCTTTGAGTCGGGAGCCCAGTAATGAAAGTGTCCAAATATTTTACAGCAGCGCTGCTTTTACTTCTCCATCGAGTTATCCCAATAGCCTCAAGACGGGCGCTTGGGTTTTGTTCCAATATACCTCAAGTCGTTTCTGGGATTCTGTCAAAAATATCTGAATTTCCTGAAGAAGCCCAAAGAAAGATATATAAACACCCAAACTCGGCCAAAGGGCAAGGCTGTAGGCCCAGTAAAGACTGGATGTGGGGGCGGAGCATTGGGGGTGGTAGGGTTGGTATATAAAAATCATCCAAAATGATCGATATTGGAGTCTAATCTATAAATTTCAGGGTCCCTAAGATCATTATAATGATTCCCAAAGCCAAAAACAGAAAGAGCGAGGCCGCAGGCCGAGCAAATACCGGGGTCTGGGGTGGAGCCCTAGCTGGCCAAAGACTAGCGAATTTATAAAATAAATATGTAGCTTTGTTTTTTATTTTATATTGTGTTCAGAGAGGAAACTGTGCGCCTTCCCGAGGCTAAGACGGGTCTTAGCCCCTCCCGAGGAGGGCGCAAAAGCACTGATGTGAGGAGGGCGCAGCGGCCATCGGGCCGGTACTTGATTATGGCCAGTCCACCCCTGACTACAGCACCCACAGCGAAGTTTGGCAGTTATAATCGAAGTCAACAAATTGTCATGGGCCTAGTTTTACTACGTTCATACACTAAGATGTTCTTATCCCTTTGGCAACACAAGAAGAACATATCACTTTTTTTTAACGGAGAGATTGGATAAAGCAGCCACAATTGATTTAAAATCACCAATTCATGTGTGAAGCCCCTGAAAATTCCATTTCCAAGCAAGAAGCTTTCTGCGTGAATAATAGTGACGGAACACATATATATTAATATCTAAAATACTAGTTACTTCTATTCTTTAGCAGTCAACGAAGTCGGTGTATTTCTCATCAGAACCTGAGTTTAGAGTGTAATCTCTAAGAACACGGTATTCATTTCACTCATATTTCAGAAAATGGTGAATTTGGTGAAATTCATTAGCATCATATGCAATCCGCAACTATAAATTCTTATCCGATTGCTGACTTCCAGTTCTACGTTTTACATTTTCTACCTCTCCGTACCTTTATGGTAGGTGTGTATTTTGAGCCCAGTTCAAACTGCGGAACGTGAGAATATAAGTAAGTTGTTAAGTAAACAACAATTGCATGCTGTAGATGGAATGGAATCGTATCTTACAGGATTATCTCATAACCATCTGTTTCGCTATTCGAGAAAACATATTATTACCCTTAGCTTATCACACTTTAAATCGTTATTCACATGCTTACTCGTGAAACAAAAATAAAGCTTTCCTGGTCTCGTGATTAATACGCTTGTTCTAATTCAAGCAGCGAGGTGTCTAATGTTTTCAGAACTGATATTGTTCTTATGTTCAGGATAATCTTCGTTGATATTTTAACCTAAAGGCAAGAACAGTGTTAGTACTTGAAACATTGGACTACGTAATATTGACCAAAGTGATTAACTTAAAACAACAACGATATATTTAAACCCACATTTGTTTTAGCAAGTATCAACCTTATACCCTTTTCACAATTATATACGTTCTTTCCTCGGTGCATAGCATATTGTAACAGTTTTGTAGATAAACAGCATAAAGATAATTTAATATATTCTTTGCTACCTTATAGAATTTTTTGCTTTATTTCAGCACCATAGTAAAATTTTAGATGCTCTTTCTTCTTCCTTTTGACAAAATGTATATTAGTTGCTAAGATTGTATTAGTAATTTTATCCAATACTTAATGCAATATTCTATTTTCGGAATATTATTTAAAATTATACAGCGTTACTACATGGTGACAATTTTCTTGTTAGTTCGACGAAAACATTTCAACTTATCTACAATAGTGTTTTTACTGTAGTGGCTGTTTTTAACATGGATGCATTTATTGCATTTCTGTAAATTCGATATATTATTTAATGTTGCAATTTGTAAGACATTCTGTACTACTTACACTATTCACCTTCTTGGAAAAATTTACATTTACCGCTCAAAAACGTAACATTGTGTTTAAGCCGGTAAGTTTGGGTATAACATGATCTCTGAAAAACATAGCAATGTTTTAAAACGTGTGTTGTCACACTTCAAACAAAATGTCGCCTATGACTATCAGTTATAGAAGACGTGGTATTGTCAATAAAGTCAAGACATGCGCAAGTAATAGATCCTCTTTGTAATGAAATTTGCATTGTTACGGGTGAAAGCAATTTAAATGCTAACATTACTCACGTATTGTGTGAGAAAATTATATATACTTTTGACGATCGTATGTTTATAAGTCAAGCCAGCTATCGGTCGTCAACAGAAATAAATTTATAAGAACATAACGTGCGCTCGTCTACAAATTTGCAAGGGATATTCGACTATATTTTTCACTCGTTTACATAATTACCGGACTATATTTCTGACGATAATTCTTCTGATATATATTTTGGTGTTTTTCTAAACTCGGTGACACTGTGTACCTATGTTTGATGTGTCAGCAGGTAATAATTGTCAAATTAAACTATTTATTCAAACACATATGTCATAATTTTTTTCTTTGCTTAGTGTCAGTCACTATAACTGGAAAATATAGTGACACTTATGCAGTATAGTTGACCCTACGTCGCCGTCAGAGAACCTCATCAGATCGTTAACAAAGAATTTGAATCAAATATTGTATTAAATTTCATTGAATTTGCTGTTGAGTTCGTTTACAATTTCAATTTTCCCAGATATTTGTTCTACTCTCCAAGCTGTAACTGTATCAACTTCTGTTAATCATCAAACAAAAATTTCTGGAATTCACATTTTATTGTATTAAACATTTGGAAATGTTACAGTAAAATTCCTTATTTTCTTCAACAACAGTGCATTAGACATTTATAATAAACAACACGAATTTCATATTGACTTATATTTGAGAATAATATTTCAGAATATAGACATGTTTTTGAGAAATTTTATGATCAATATGAACTTCCATATGTGACTGTCATTTGATTTTAAGTGTATTTAACATTCTTGTATTTTTTTATTTTTATATTTTCACTAGCTTACTGGTGTGATCGCTGTAAAGAATACTGACATTTAGTAGGATAGCACTTGTGTTTTCGAGCCATATCTATGCGAGTCTACTTCAAGTGCTTGTTCTCCCTCCAATGTTTCCGAAAATAATAAATTTCCTTTTCTTTCCATATTTCGATTTAGCGGGTTAATTATTACATAGGGCTCACAGCACGATTTTTGAAGATATGATTTTTCACTATCCCCAACAAAGCAATTCTTCGTATAAATACAAAAACTAAAAATTTCTATTTTAGAGAATAGATAGACGATACTATAGTGAGATATTGTATACTTGAACATTACATTTTCCTCCGACCACCCGCTGGTAGATTACCTAATACTTGAACTAATGAATAAGTTAAAATTAATCGAATTTCTGTATAATTTCTGAAATCACTTCGTAGGCAACCTTCAGAGTTACCAAATCGTAACAGAAAGTCCATCAATTTTATTGATCTCTGTGGAAGTTATTCTAAACTTGAACTTGATAAAGCAACTATAAAGTAGTAAAGTAAAGTTACCACTAGTTGTTGTCTTTCAACCGTCCTTAAATTAGGTCGATACTCGTATTAGTACGAAGCTTACTCCAATTGTATTAAAATATGATATAATTTTCATGCACTGAGTATGACTGTACTGGTACTATAAAAGTTTATATATTCATATAATATCCGGCGAACAATGCAACAAATATTACTACTAATGATATTGTTCTTGGTTTAGTTTTAAATACTGAGATTTTGGGTTAATTGTATATAACAGTGGTGTCGCTAAAATTTGAATATCGGACTAAACTGAAATGTTGGCATTAGTATATTTTGGGGTAAGACGTATTGCTGTTAGTGTAATTCGGTTTACTGAATTTACATCCTGAATTGTACCGTACACTTACGGTGCACGATAAGAAAGGAGTTCGCTAACAGTGTATTGTTCTTAATACTAAGATAGAATAATTTATCACTTGATGTCTAAGTAAATAAAAATCTTTAAGGTATATATTAATTGAGCCAATACGGATGTAATGTCTAAATCTATAACAAATTATTTCGTTATATACACTACGCAACATGAGGTACTAGCTTTAATGTACTGATTGCCATTTCTTACCTAATGCGATAGGAAGTTAACTTATGTTTATAATCATGATCACATGTATCTAAATTAATACCTATTAGCATAAAAATTAACATTACCTTTTAGCACATAATGCAATAGAGAAATTTAGTTAATTCTATATTCGAAACTATTAATAAGTAAGAATCAAGATTTTGGTGTAAATGCATTGTAGCTGTTGCCAAACAAACAAGGGCTAACTTCGATCTTATCTCAAATCATATTAAGTTGAAAACATAGTGTATTTTGTATATTTATATTCATTTAGAAAAAAAATAGAAATGCATCTTAAAGACATGAGGTAACAATATTTACATAAATTAACTGTTGTTAAATGTAAGACAATCCTTGTATAAGGAATGTAATTTTCTCTTCTACTTCTGAAAATGAATTTTCTTCTGGCAATAATCCTATTTTTTCCATTCGATATGAGCAGGAATTAGAGAGACAGTTTATTTTTTTTGTATTTAGAAAGAAGCTTTCCTATTATTAATAAAGTATGTTTGTACTATAAATATGCCCTACTTGTTCACAGTTAATAGGTAATAAATTAAAAGAAAATGTCGAAAGAGAGAAACAAATCAAATTATTCTATTGCTGTTTATTGTCTGATAATTTTGTGTACTACACTTAACTCACTTCCACGTTTATTCCACCGAGATGCAAAATGTAAAATTCACTTTCGCCTTTTAAAAATAAAACAGTTATTTTGTAAAGAATAGCAGAATTTAATCCACATATTACTAATTTGTACTTTATAGACACGGGCACTATAAACATCATTTACGTTTCCTTCATATATTTAAAAATGCTTTTCGTTGATCCAAAAGCTTCGCGCAGGAATGTTGCTCTTCGAAATAATTCCAATCGAATCTGATAATCTGTTAATTCCACAGCCAACGTAGAAGAAAAGTTTCTATAAGTATTTTTCTGTACACAGAATTGAATAAGATTGTTTTCAATATGCTTCATAAATCCAGGACAATGTAACCAATTTTCGTTTATATAATGCTACATTTGCTTATATTATATCTTGTATCTATTAACTTTTAAATGTTACGCACAGTTCTACACATACCTAACTGCCCACTTAACCTTCCTGGCTTAGAATGCAATAACTATTTTCCATACACACAGCAACTAAATTATATGTCTTTATCTTACATTGTTCCAATGAAATATATATGCAATATTTTGTATAAAGAAGTACTTATTTACACAAACATCCACATTGTGATCGGAATGATTATACATTCGTTGTCAAGGCGACGAGAAAATAACTTCAAGAGACTTATTTACTTGGGTTGAACAGTAGATAAATGAATATTAATTACAGTATGTTACCTACATTTTGTTTTCTTCTTCTCCATCTTTTCTGGCTTACGCTATATTTGAACGCATTATCGCCGAAAGACAGCTGCACACGAACATGATACGAACGCTATCGTTGCAACTTGTAATTTACCTTATCAATTTTAAGTAGATTTTACAGAGGAGTGTTTCGAATTATAGCATAGTGAAGCTCTTCTGGAACATATAAACTAATGTTTTTATGTTCTTCCTTCTAACACATCTTCTAAGCAATATCTTACTTGCCCCATACTGAAAGTAAAATTCTATAGTAAATATGGGATTACTTCTTGTTTATTAAAATGGCTGCAAAATCTTGAGTAATACCAAAATCTCACAAAAAGTAGTGATTTTTTGATTTACAAGTACCGTATATATGAAGATCTGAGAATACTATTTTGTGAGGCATAACTACGGGAATTTTGTATTTTTTGTCTACTTTTTCTTTGTACTTTTAATAATATTTGGCTTACACCGGAAGATTGTTCTGAATTAGAATATAGGAAAAGTAATATGGTATTATCTCTATGTTTAATACAAATCCAACTTTAAATTATGAGGCAAAAAAAAACGTTAAGTCAGCCAAAAGCGTGTTTTTCAATAAAAAATATTTAATTTTCTCCTTGAATTTTGGAGTCTGTAGGTTTACACACTACGTTGTTAGCAAAATATATTTCCATAATATTTCTCAAGTAATTATAACCTAGGCTGACTTTTGCATAGTCAAAATCTCCAACAGTTTTCCTCAAATTTTGTCTTCTAAATTCTCTGTAAGCAGCCATAAATTAGATCTTTCTTGTACAGATTTGGATAGGTTACCTGATAATTCTGTAATTTTCTATTTGGTAGTGCAAATTTTATGTTATACTTCCATTTATAATTATACAAAACGAAAATAAATTAGAATATATAATTAGAGTACGAAAACATTTCAAGAAAAGGGAATGTTTTATAACTGGTTCTCGAATCTTGGAAGAAAAAAAGTATGGCTGTATTTCATGCTCTTTAACGTGCAGAATTTTGTAATTATTTTCCTCATTGTTCTTTGGAACATATATTATTGCAATAAATTCAAAAACCTTGTAACTGCAAAAGCAAGAATGCAAATAAGCACTCACCCGCTGTCGTGACCATTCTGCTCTCAAACGACTCAGTCGCGTCAGCTAGGGTAGGATAAACTCGGGTCGGGTCAGCTCGGGTCGAATTGTCGAGTCGGATAAGTCGGTCAGCTCAGGTCGGGTTGTCGGGTCAGGTCAATCGGATCGGATCACGGGTCGAGTCACTCGGGTCGGATCAGGTCATCGGGTCGGGTCAGTCAATTCGGGTCACCACGGGTTGGGTCGGGTCCGTCTTCAACCCGACCCGACACGTTGAGAGTACTACTCTTAAGCGTCAGTGATGTGATATTATTGTTTTAAATGTACATGACCAACAGAAGATTAGGATGACGACAGTTTTTATGAAGAAGTGGAACGGATATTTACCAACTTCCACGATACCTTATGGAAATTCTATTAGTTGATTTCATTGCGAAATTAGGAAGGGAAGGATATTTTCAAACCGATTTTAGAGTACGAAAGTCTGCATAATTAAAGTCATCACAACGCTGTTAGACTCATGAAATTTGCAACTTCCAAAAAACCTTATCGTGGTAGTACAAAACTCCCATACCGCAACGTTCATAAATGCACCTAGACCTTAACAGACGGAAAAATACATAATCAAATTGATCACGTTTTAGTGGATAGAAGAAGATAATCTATCATAATTGATGTCTATTCGTTTACAGGAGCTGATTGTGGCACTGGTCACTACCTAGTATCGCCGACAATAAGAAAGAGATTTTCGTTGAATGAAGGAAATACACAATGGCAGTAAACGGAGAGAATTAATTTAAAGAAATTAGAAGAGATCCAGTTAAAGAATACCAGTCTGAAGTTTCTAAGTCATTCTCAGCTTCAAAAAATTCGGAGTGCACTAGTACTGAGGATACTTGGATTAAAATTAGGGATAACATTACATTTCCGGAAAGGAAAGTTGGGACACGTGGAAATACGCAGGACCAGGAATGCAATATATCAGAGAAGAGAAAAGAGTTAAAATTACACTGGCTACAGAATCCGAATAAAATAACTACACAAAATTTCGTAGACCTCAGGCGGGAAATTTCTAGAACTTTTAGAACAAAAGAGCGATTTTTTTTAAACTAAAATTAAAGAACATGAAGATAATAGTAAATATAAGAACATTCGAGACTTGTGTAAGGGAATCAACGAATTTAAGGAAGGATATGCACCTCTTGCTTATATAGTAACGAAAGCTGACCGAACAGTTGTCACGGATACAGATAGCATCTTAAATAGATGGAAAGATTTCTTTGGCGATTTGCTTAACATGCAGGTAAAACCTAATATGCATGAGATATACACCGCAGAACCGCATATTCCAGCACCCAGACGAATAGAAGTAGAAATCGTTATAAAGAAATTAAAGAAACACAAATCTCCGGGTGTAGACGAAATTCTGGCAGAGTTAATTTTAGCTGGAGGCGAAAAATTATGGAACAGGGTAAACAAACTCATTCTCCTTATATGCAACAAGGAAGAATTGCCAGAATAGTGGAAAGAATAAATCATTGTTCCAATTCACAAGAAAGGCGACAAAAGTAACTGTAACAACTACCGAGGCTTTCCTCTTGTATCAACATCCTATAAAATCTTTCGCACATTCTATTAGCAAGATTGAGCCCATACACAGATGCAATTATTGGAGATTATCAGTGCTTATTTAGATGAAGTCGATCAACTATCAACCAAATATTTACCTTTCATCAAATACTCAAAAAGAAATGGGAATATAATACGCCAGTACATCAACTATTTTTTTTTTTTTTTTTGATTTAGAAAGGCTTGCGACTCAGTTAAGAGAGATATATTGTACAACGTTCTTACAGAATTTAGAATACCGAAAAAGCTAATTACTTTAATAGGGGTATGCATAAATGAATCAATAAATAAAGTCCACATAACTAAATTTTTGCCCACGAGCTTTAACGTCGAGAATGGAATGAAACAAGGAGATGCATTGTCGCCATTATTATTCAACTTTGTCTTGGAATACGCTATAAAGAAAATCAAAGATAGCAAACATGGCCTGGAGTTGAACGTTGTTCCCCAGGTTATGGCATATGCTGATGATGTGCATTTAATAGGGGATAAAAGGGGAACAATAGAAGACAATGCTGAGGTGTTATTAAGCGCTTGCAGGGACATCGGTTTAGAAGTAAATGCAGAGAAAACTAAATACATGAAAGTACGTCGGGACTATAATACGGCAAATTATGGATGCGTAAAAATATTAAATAAAATTTTAATGAAGTGGATTCTTTCAAATATCTAGGATAAATATTAACAGACGAAAACCATATTCACGGGAAAAAATTAAATGTCTACTAAAATAAGGAAATTCCTAATATTATTCCGTTTAAAATCACTTGCCGTCGCAAATTCTGTCTAGGAATTTGAAACTTTAATTATATAAAACGATAATCATGCCTATTGCTCTGTATGGTTGCGAAATATGGTCATTGAGGGAAGAACATAGACTGAAAGTATATGGGAACAATATACTGAGACGAATATTCGGACCCACAGAAACGGGAATGTGAAATGATGGAAACTTCATAACCAGGCACTACATAATTTATACGGTTTACCAAATATTGATAAGGTAATCAATTCTGGGATTCTTAGATCAGCAGGACATGTAGCTAGGATTGAAGAAAATAGAAATGTTTTTAAAGTCTTTGCTGGAAGACCAATCGGAAACCAGGATTTGGAACCCCTAGGCGCAGATGAGAGAACAATATTAACATGGATCTCGCAGAAATAGGAATACAGAGTAGAAACTGGATCCTGTTGGCTAAGGATAGTTGTCAAAGGAGAGCTTTTGTCAACGCGGCATTGAACCTCCGAGTTCGATAGGTCAGATTTAGTTACTTAGTTTAGTTATTAAAGTCAATAATAACACCGGACAACAAATTTTAACTTTTTTCATGCTTCGGAAATGAAAAGTATATTTTCGTATGAAGATGAGAATGCTGAATACGAAAATGATAATAAAAATGATGGAATTGTTTGAGTTTAATTGTCATCGACAGAAATATGTGTTATAAAGTATTAACATGTTAAGATTCCTTCATTTTCTATGTTGACTTTCAGTTAAGTAGCTACTGCTTCAGTATTGTTTATCTAAGTATCATGGTTGATATGCCATTTGCTTCAGAACTAAGCTTGCAAATGGAAGTATGCACATGTGTACATGATGTACAAGAGAAAAGAAAATTTAAGTAATATTGGAAATTTTCTGTCCAAAAATCCCTTCTTCAATTGTAGTACCACTTCTTCAAGTACACAAATATAATATGCCTTCAAAACTACTGCGGTTTATACATACTGAGTGTGCTAAGTGTGACAATACCAAATTTCGTATTCGGAAAAGGAAGATATAAAATAAAAATAATTCACAGAGTACTATTTACCTGAGTATCATTCTCTTCGAAATAAAACAGGATACCATGTTAAATGGTACAATGATAATGTGTGTGTGTGATGTACAAGAAAATGGAAATTTGGGGTAAAATTAGGAATGTTTCCTCCAAATGACCACTTTTCAACTCTAACGTCCCTGGTACATCACCGGCTACATGACCCAAACTTTATTCACCTTGAAAGTTAGTGTGGTTTATATGTGATGCATGTGCCAAGTTTTATTGTAATATCTACAACCGTTATAACGAAAAACACGTATTTCTCAGTCCTGCTTGACAATACCAATTTTCAAATAAAATATGAAAAGGAAGATATAAAATAAAAATAAAGTGACATTCCTATGTAATGAGCGGAAAATGCATTTTTTAATAAAATAGGACCCTCCAGACATGAGAAAAAAACACTTGAAGCAAGCATATAGGTTCTAGTATGATATTGATTATGTGTGTGTGCGGCACGACGTTTGTCGCAAAAAATTTCAAAGGGTTAATAAGACAATAAAACTATATAGAATTGAAATGATAACACATAACTAAGATGGATATTACAAACGGCGTCTCTTTGCCTGTCGCTTGTGTTGTTGTCCTGGAACATCTCTAGCGATTGTCCAACAATAATCAGTAAGAATAGACCTCCTCCAGTGGCCCTGATATGGTTAATCCATCGTAGATATAACTTGATGGAAATGTTTCCCCATGTTCTTTTCTGAATGCGCCGCAATAGTCTGGGAAGAGATCTAGGTGGGAGAGCAACATGTGAATTTTTGTAACACACTATACTCTGTTGCTTGGTATAAAGATATTAGCTGTTCCATTAATTCCTTATAGCTCTGAGACAGCTTGTTTCGCAACAAATTCGTCTCCACGTTTCGGAAAAATTCCCATTCAACCTTTTCATTATTTTCTAACACTGCAACAAATTCAGAATCTTTGAGAAGTTGTCAAATTTGAGGGCTAATAAATATTTCCCCCTTGATTATAGTTTCAGTAATTTGTTTACATTTAGGCAAAATGAATTTGAGGGCACCACATGTCTGGTTCATATTTTTAACAAAGTTATTGATTAAATTCAATATAGTATGTAAAGGAGAAAGTAAACCTATTGCAATGTATCAAAGGAACATTTTGAACCTTCTTTGCTTCTGACTCCCAAGATTTAGGGTGTGGCTAGTCTCTTTTACGTAGTGGGGTACCTTATCACGGCTATCCCATTCGGATAAAAACAGCAAAGTTTTGTGTAGCCGAGCTACAGGCCAAGAAGTATGGCTATAACTTTGAATTCGCCACAATTATTTCAATTATATTTGTTACAATTTATGGATTTCTGCAGTTTTCCCATGTTAGCATATGTCTCCTTCCAGCGGACTGAATAACCGATTGAAATTGATGGCAACACATTTCGATTGTTCACTAACACACTTTTAGACTTAGTTTCGATGCGTCTATCAACGACCGCTATTCATTGTTATTATGTTCCATATTAAAACCAGTTACTATTTTACAAATATTATGTCACTTTTCATTGAAAAATACTCTTCAAGGGGTTTCTAACGTGCCCGACACACGGATACTTTAACATTTTTAGAAATAGCTCCACACTGCTGGAGTCTGGCGTTTTGAGTTCTGCGCTTCTTTCTGACAACACCGTTTTCATTAGAAGATCGTGTAATTCATGCTGAGTGACCATATGACAAATAGATGATGATATGTTGGTTGTGAAGTCAAGATCGAGGGATGACGGGGTCGATTTTGTCCGCCTACTGCTTTTTGTCTTATGACTTAGAGGAGGTAGATACGGCAAGTTGTGGAACCTTTACTTCTTCAGAATGTGGAACAAGACGAATAACTGAAGAGGTATTGGGATAAATAATAGTTCACGTTTTCTATTAGAATACACTTTAATGGCAGGAACTATGCAAAATAACTTTTAAGTATGATCTTGCTTCTCTCTTCATATCATTGAAACTGCAAACAGAATGTATTACGTTTTTCCATATAACTGGTCCCTCAAGTTTGTAGAACAAGTATTACAAGAAATATGTGGTGCCCACTTCTTGTCCATATCTCCCTTTTTACAGCTAAAATATGAGTGATGGGCTTTCTTTAGTGTATGTGTGAAATTTCATTTTTAATTTGCAAATTTTACTTCGCCTTAAACGTAAAAAAAATGTTCCCATTGTTAACACATATACGCACTCGGGATGGCTAAGTGTAACTAAGAAAGAACTTTACACAAAACGTTTTCTCTGGCAAACTCTGTAATACAAACTAAACCGTGATGTGGTTGATGTTTCTTTCTCACAGATGAAGTTTGAGCGAGAAGGACTGTAATATAAAGCTAAACGGCAAGTAATGGAAATTTATTGAAATAAACAGAGAGCTCCTATTGCCATGATCCCTTAATTTGCGCGTCGGAGCACATCTGGTTATATCGTATATTTTGAAAGCCGAACCAATCTTCAAAACACAATTTCGTATTCGTTATCAACATCCTAAAATCAGTAAGAATTGGATACTTTTATCTCTGAAGCATTTTCACTGTTGACCAGTATAATTTATATCGAAAGAGGTAAGAGAACTTCTGCATAGGGATGTATCAACACACTAGATAAATTAATATACCTGAGAATAAATCTCTTCTACCTTCATTTCTCCTAAAGTGCATTGAGAATACTGCGAAAACCACGTGCTCGATTTTTACGGTATTGTTTATAATTTCACTAAAGCCTTTCTAAATACGATAGTTATCATCCTGTATTAACAAAACTGCAAATGCAGCGCTCAAAGCGACTCTACATAGGCTTCCAAATGTTTTAATCTAGTTTTCAGGTATTATCCTATTATTAGGAACCGCATTCATGTACATTTAAGTGGAATTTGACTTTTAATTGGTTCTTCTCTGTTGTTTTTCTGTTGTTGTTTTGTTAAGTTCTCGTATGATTTATGCTTTATGATTTATTCATAATACATGTTTGCCCTTCATATACTGATCCAACTTTCCTGTGTTAAATGTTAATTTATTTTCATGGGTATCTTCATTTTCCATCAATTCTTCGAATTTTTATTATATTGTGGATTTCCTCTCATATTAAATCTTTTATACAATTCTTTATTTTTTGAATAACGTGCTCTTTACATTATCCTAGCTAAAACGATCGTACATGTAGTCCAGCTATTGCTCCACTCAATAAACGATAATAAAATAATCAATTAAATACCAAACCTTTAAATATTCTCAGAAACAGCTTACTACGCTGGGAAATCTCGTACATGATTATCACAAATATGGTAGGGGATAGATATAAATTACTACTTGTATAAAACACCTTAACTATTAATGAAGTGTTTTGCTATATTGATATTCAGATAAAGGTGACCAACATCTTTAGGATTCATAACGCCGTAAAATCAATTCAGCATCAGTTTACAATCCAGTTGGATTTTTTTCACAATAGATTTGCCAATTCAATGTCATAAATTAAAATCATACAATGTATTATTTATAATACAGAAATCTTGTTATGAAAATGAATAGCTTTTCTTCGTTTTCGGAATTTTTTAATATTTTACAGTTGTACCCTTTTACAAATAAAAATAGTATTAATATCTCTATTTTTAAGAGTTTTATAAGTTACTACATGGTGAATTCTAAACTGGGTCAAAACTACTGTTACGAAGAGAAAATATAAAAAAGAAGAATTATTGTATATGTACTAGGGAAGTATATTTGCTTGTATAGATAGAAATCTTAGAAGAAACTAATTTATCGGTGTAGGTTAAATAACCGATAATAATGATACCGGATGTTTAGATTAGGTCCAACTTTAATAGTTGTAATCATCTTAAGAAAACTAATCACAAGAGTCAATTTATATTTGTCACGGTCGGGAGCAAATATATGTAAACCTCGTAAATGTCAGGCATGTAGGAATCCAGTAGATAAAAAAAAGACTGCATGGACTGTCTTGTATAAAAAGTAGAGGTAGATATCCCCGACACTCAACTGTCAATGCCATTATAATGAGAGTGCTCATTTCAGCAAGTATACCGGCAATAAGGGAGTAAATGGATGTAGTAGAACGAATGGTAAAAGACCAGATGTGATTACCTTAACTCGTCGTTACATGCACCCGCGGCAAATTGCCGCAGTTTTGCAAAAACACCTGCACTTTCCTTATTCTAAGCCAATAGGGTCTGAGGGGTCGAATTATCCCCTATCCACCCCACCTCTATCTGATCCTGACCGGTTTTACCAGTCACACGCGTGGTTCTGGAGTGGAAGGATGTGTATTGGTCACCGTGAGCAAATTGCTAACGACGCGTGTAACCACGTAAAGATTGTTGTGAACAGGCTGCTAATGGGCGTGTTCTAGTGTTAAGTGTTGTATTTTAAGAGCCGTTTGCTCATTCTTTAAACGTATTGTTTGAAAACTAGAAAAACAGGTGGCACTAGTATCGTACAGAGCTGCAAAGAACAAGTATATTGTATTACTTTACACATGGCACGAGGACCATGAGATTGGTGAAAGTACAGGTGATGCATGCAAACCATCAATTACCTTCTACAACAAAAACAAATGTGGTGTAGATGTCAGTGACGTCATGAAAAAAGAGTATAGCTTATCGAGTGTATCAAATCGCTGGCCACTAACAATGTTTTTCTTTGAATTGAATGTTGGTGGAATACATTCGTTTGTTATTTGCAAAGCCAACAACATGGGAGATAATGAATTCAACAAGCCTGAGAGAAAAGACTTCTTGAAATCGCTTGGCCGACAGCTTATTTTGTATCATGCGCAAAGAGGAATAGCTGCAAACTACCCAATTGCAAGGTCAATAAAGGACCGGTTAGTTGAAATATTCCAAATTCAGCCAATTAGACAAGAAGAACAGGAAAACTGCTGTCTTATGCATCAACTGCAACACTCCGAAATGCAAGGAACATAAGACCATCATGTACAAACTGCACCGAGCATGGCCAAGGACCAGCTGCAAACGATAAGGACGGAGAAGGTGACATGTAAATATACGTTCTAAATTTCACTGGACTAGTTTCATAACATCACTGTTCTAGTACATTAATGATGTTTTGGTACATTTTTTGTATTTGTAATAATAAAACGTGTGTCAATATGACGGAGAAAATTTCCTATAGCCCAAATAGGTAATGCGGCAATTTGCTCACAGCGCGTGTTCTGGCGTTACTTTGTAAATCCAAGAGTGCAGCAATATGTTAACGTGGCGTGTTCTCGTGTAGTAATATAAAATTCAAAAACTGTGAAAACATAACAAAAATTTTCTCAAAATCTTTAGGTTTATCTTTTTTAGGCACTGAAAGTGTCTTTTATAAGCTAAGAAGCCAAAATTTCATAGAATAAATTTTTCACTCTCAATAAAAATGTAAAAATACTGAAATTAACTAGCAAAACTTGTGAGGAAATTGCCGTCATGGCGTGTCCTCATGTTACAATTGGGGGGCGTGTACTGACGTGTTGATACCTTGAAAGAGAGGCAAATCATTGATTTGGAATTTTACATGCACAGATACTTTCGCTGCTTCCAACCTTTCTTTCTCCTCACTCCAAGCGGGCAATGTAGTCAGTCGAAAGGAAACAGGAAAAAGGAAGAAAATACAGTAACCTCACAGAGAAGTACCAATTTGTGCCCATTGCCATTGAATTTAGTGGATCCTGTGGCAAAGAAGGTCTCAGCTTTATAAAGGAAGTAGGTAAACGCATCACTCAATTATCTGGTGATGATAGAGGAAGCACCTTCCTAATTCAGAGAATAAGTATGGCAGTGCAAAAAGGTAATGTAACCTCTGTATTAGAAACCATATCACCAGGTAAAGACCTAGAGGAGATTTTCTTCTTTAAAACACGTTTCATTATGTCATCTGATTTTTTGTGCTAGAAGAAGAAGAAATTTTGCTTTGTATTTTGATTTGTATTTGTATCTCTACTCTGTGATTTGCTTTAGGATTGTTCTGTTTATGTACATGTTATTTAAACTTATTAGTTTTTTTTAATTGCCGTAATATTTAATAAATTTATATTTGTTACTAATCAATAAAACAGAAAATTACTACGTTAGTTTTCCATAATTGAGCATTTTCTTAAATATGAAAAAATAATAAAAAGCTACCAATGATTATGCCTTTAGGCTTCCAACAAACAGCACGATACATAATCTATAATTTTCTGGTTGTTACGAAAAGTATGTGAAAAAATTACTTAATAACTGAAAAGGATATGATTTTAGCCAATAAAGTGAAACATTCACGTTTACATCGATTTGATGGATGATTCTACATTAGTGATGATATTTTAGTGGCAGAAGTGCATTACTGTTTGTACCAATTGGATAGTTTGTTTGTATAACTTAGTGTATCATAGCAATGAATGTAGCATAAAGAATGGAATCATATTTTATTACATAGTATTAAACCATGATAGCATAAGAAAAAGATCATATTTCATTACATACCTTCTTCCATGGTCCGACATTTCAAGTTCATCGTAAAGAGTTAACTTAATTGCTGGATTGCTATTGAAGGTCAGTGGTGTAGTTACGTTTTGTTGATTTTCAAGTTCCTGCAGCTCATTCGATGGTTGCTTAGGTTTTACTAAAATTTTCCTTATGTTCTTTGTTGTAGGTGATTGCTGTAGTTGCATTTTCCGGATAGTACAAACTATAAATTGAATTATCAATTCCAGACACGCTAATAAACTTCCTCCTAAAAATATATTTGCTGTGCCACCAAAGGAAGCTACAAATATATGAATATGATTTCAGTTAATTATACAAAGTGCATTGAATTTATAACATATGTTAATTTCAATGAAAAACATTATTTCATGGTAGTTCGATTGAAATATCTGAAGGATTTCTTTATAAAGTAAACAAAACGGATAATGGCCTTGTTACCGCAAACAAAACTTTCCAGACTTGAACGACGAAGCCTGATCTACGTAGTTATTCCGTAACTTCTCGATAGTCAACATGATCAATGACGGTACCAAGTTCTTTTATTTCCATCTACGGAAACGGGACTTCGTGTTCGAATTTAATATTGGCTCTTTGAGCAAATGGTTCGCCTGAATCTGATCCTATCACTTCAAACTGAAAATAAAATGCTGAATTATAAGGATGAGAAAAGCCATTGTCATTGTTAATTTCGAACTCCACCTCCTTTTTTCTCTTGTTGTGGATATTAAATATCCTTGAATTGAATTGTAATGAACACAGATCATAACTTTCTATAGCTTCTATACACCGGAATTGCCCTGGTTATTATATATTTATGGGTCAGTGCTAGTAATCATTAATATTTCCCGTGCTATTGTACATCAAATGGTGGTAACAGCCTCATTTCTTTGTTTCGTCATTCTAATCTCAATGCCGCGTATATAACTATCTTCAAAGAGAGAGAATAATGGAAAGTGTGACTCATATACAAAAGACGAAAACAATTCAGTGAGAAGTTTAAGCATATACATTATGTTTGTGTCTTTATGTCTGTAATGATCTCTTGATGCCAAATTTCCGCGAGTTATGGTACAGTGTACGTTCAATGTCTTGGGGGCTTGGAAGGTAAAACAAAAGATTGTTCTGAAGGAAGTTCTTCATCGTTTTTAAATCTAAATAGATATAAAATATTTCCCATGCTGAAGGACTGCGTAATTGAGGTAATCCCGTTTTATGAGTAACATGATTTTTTATTCAAAAATACATCGGATAGGAAGTTTATCTGTAAAGTGGTTGCAATGTATTGTCCTGGTGGTACAATATATGTATGTTGTGCCACATTTAAACATGATTCTCATGAACGTTACATTTTCTCTAGATATAAATGAAATAGGACCCAATAGAAGAAACATTTTAGTGTAGTCTTGGTTACAAATATCGTGACTCAGTCTCAAACATGGGGTAACAAATGTACCCACAAAATATAAAACTGTCATACCCAATGTTGTATGTTTTTCAAACATAGACAGTGAAACATTTATATGTATAAATACACTGCATTCTGGAAAGTATTGGCATCAGACAGAAACTTTAGAGTTATTAAACACATTTTTCCAGAAATAACTTCATCGTCATTTTGCGTCCTATCTGCTTTACAATCTATGATCTTTGTAGACGTTTCAAAATGTTAGTAGCTAATAGTTAAGTCTGGTGGTACGCCACCACAAAAACAGAAAATATGGACTCTATTAGTTTGTTTCCAGTTACATATTCATTGAGTACATATACTTCTCAACACATCTTACTTTACTGTAGCATACTGATTTACCTATAGTTGTGTAGAAGGTGATTTATCTGACATAAATAGTCCATTATAGTTCTATATTGGCAACTTGTCTTAGATGTTTAAAGGGGACATCCATGATCGTCTTTGTATGCCTGTAAACCTTTAAACCAGAGCCAGTTGTACGTCGAGAGAGCGTTTCGGCTTCAATCCCGTGATTAAGGCGTTTTAAATGAGTAATCGGATAGTGAGAACATTAGCATCAAGGCTACTTGTCAACTACGTTCTTGTTCAGCTATTTCTCCATTATCTTTCTTAGTATCTATTACTATCCCGATACGCCTGGAAAAGTTACTACTGGATATTTCCGGATAACGTTATCTATTTAGTAGCGACTTGCAATAACATTTTATAACTTACATATTACACAAAATCAGTTATCGATTCAGGGTGATTTTATTATGCAAATTATATTTTCTATTCAGTTATTTACTTCAAAGCTGTCCTATGCAGCACAAAGACCACTATTTTTCACAATGTTTATTATTTCTAGGAATCAAATGGTTTTCTACATACGTTTCGAATTATTCCTAGTGTGGTATTAAACAATAACTAATAGTTTACATTCAGTATTTATGTTCATTTTCTTCAAGTTGCTTGCAGAGACATTGTTACTATGTGTTTTATTTTAGTCATCAAAATAATCATGGATATTTTGCGATTACAGCCAGATCATTTTCAGCAACTGAGAAGCTTCCGTGCCAATCTCTACGTTTGCATGTATGATTTATTTTTTGTTTCGTATGGTCCATTAATCGCAATCTACTTCAACCCTCTCTCTCCTTCCTGCCATCTTCCTCTCGAGCACGTCATTCATGATACAGTTCCTTCTTAGCAAATATCACAACAGTTTGTAATGCTTAATATGTATTTCTGCCTTTCCTCTCCACGATCTCTAACTCCTTTTCATTTATTTTCCGCTCAATCTTGTTAATTCTCTTCATTGTTCTCCATCCTACATTTCGAAGGCTTCCAGTCGTTTTTCATTACTTCTGAATAATGTTCTTGTTTCCGGCTAACATACTACAATATTACACACGAAACCTATTATGAGCCATTTTCACAACTGTTTATTCAATATCCCAAGAATAGACATTTCTTCCTTCTGAAGGCTTCTTTCGATATTCTTGTCCTTGCTCGTATTTAACTTTTGCACTTTATATCACCACTAACAATACCACCCATATATCGAAAGCCAGATAAACCGTCTATTTTGTCTTCTACTGCTATATTTGAACCGACCCCTTCACTCCAATCGGTATGGCATTTGTTTCCGAACATGTATATTCTTAGCACATTCTTTACACCTCTTCCTCAAGATTTTTAACATATTAATTTTCTTTTCATACGCCAAAACAAGGGCTATATCACCGTATGTCTAATCATTCTTAATCTTACCGAAAGGCCATCTTTACTTTGTAGACTCCTTTTCACTACCTCTTCTTCAAGTATATATGAAATAGTTTTGGTGAAATACAGCATTTCTTTCGGACATCCTCTCCCATTTCTCTCTCCTCCGTCATTCCTTCCGTCATTTTAAAACTTACATCTTGCTTCATTTATAAGTTTCTTGTGGGTTTCCCATCTTTATTACAACCCACCATTGTAGAACTTCCAGTAACAATTCTCAATTAACCCAATCCAATGCCATTGGTAGATCAATAAATACTACATGTACCTGTGTCCCTTTTACTAAAAACCTTTCATCAATCACCTTAATAATTCAGTTGCATTTCTTGTGCCTTTACAATCTACCCTAAACCTATCAGGTATCACAGAACTTTTTAAAATTTTTCTTCAAGATCGAAGCAAATATTTGGCTGCATGGGATATGAGATGAAAGGTTCTACAATTCCTATATCTCTCCGATGAATCTACAATCCCGATGAGTTCCATTTCTTATCCATCGATATTATAATGCTCTCCAGGAAGTCGTTTTGGCAATCTAATGTTCCATATGTTTCAATGCCAGAGCGTCAATAATTCGCCCAAGCTGTTGATGCCATATTCGTATTGAATTTAATTGACATATTATCTATCCCGGTTTATTTTCTATTCCCAACCTCAGATATAGCCTAATGCAACTCATCCTAAAGAATACTAAACAATTTATCGTCCTCACGTACTTAATGTTGTAGCTCAACATCTAAGGCACACGGCTTGTCTCTATCTCATATAAGGCCTATGAATGTCATTTATATTTTCCTAAGTCTTAACTTCGCTAAATATCTTCCCATTCCTTTTTCCTACTGGTATCGTAATATATGTATGTTTCGTCTGAAGTTCTATAGACTTATCATCCTTGCACGTTTCGTCATATTTTTCCACTCTTTCCAATTCTTGTATGACCCCAAATTTTCTTTAGGAAATTTCCTCCCTTGTTCAGTCTGTTACCCTTCGTAATTCATTGTTTCAATTCCTGTACTTTTTTGCACTCTTATGTATCAACCTGTTTACATTTCTTCCTTTCGCTCATTTTCTGCAACATTTATTCTGTAACCTGTTGGTTCTTTGCCATTTTGTTTTCGTGGTAAAATATTACTAATTCTGCAGTATTCCATATGAACATTTTAATATGCTCCCACCATCTGTAAATACCTCTACCTATTCAAGTCATTTTCTTCAAATTTTGCAATGAAAGAGTTTTTACCTCCTGCTTTCCTGCTTTCCAGTATTTAGTGTCTTGCTGGATACATACCATCTGCCTACATATTTCAGTTGAACATTCACTTCGGCAAGCTCAAAGTTATGATCAGAGAAAATGTCAGCCCGAAATGTGTCTTCGCAATCTTCAAAAAATTCCGATACCTTTTTTAATCATAACCTAATATATTCCATTTCTCTAGCCACATCTTGAGGATTTTCATTATTTATTCTCTCTTGTCCTCAACGATTCATGTGTCTCCGATTACTAGTGAATTCTCGCTATAGAAATTCGCCAGTCTCTCTAACGTTTATTTTTTCGCCTAAATCATAATTGCATATAGCAATATGTTCCTACTTTTTAAAACTGCGCTGAAAGCTCCCATTACAACTAAACACGCACCTATCTTCTCCCTGTCAATAATATCTTCTCTTTTCCAAAATTTTCCTCCACTTTTTCAGTTGTATTCCAGGTCGTTGTTGAGTATGACTATCATCACTAGCTCCTTTCTTTTTCATTTTAGTATTAATGTCATAGCTCTATCATCAATACATTTAGTTTCATTACGTTCTCTTCTGAGCTGTTACCAATGGCACTATTATGACACCTTTTCATCAGCTACGTAAAATATTCTATACGCTTCGCTGCTCAACACCCCCTATAACTCGACAAAATGCTGCCAGATCTACATAATTTTGTTGCATTTCGTCTATGAGATTTCTAATTTATCTCCATGTACCATGATAATACTTCCCAAGTTTCTATCCTAAATCTTATCCTCTTGCATGTCTTTCTTCCCCTATTTATCTTCATGACATTTCCTTCTCTTTCAAAAGTCCTTCCCAAGCCATCCTTCTTCCGGAGATCAGAATGAAGGGATATTTTACTCATATATCTATATTTTTACCTGAGTAATACCATTGTACATGTTTTCTATTATGCTGCCACAAATTATTGAAAAGTACAGTTGCGGTGTCCTGATGACTTCAATATCTCTGCAAGCCAAAATCACTGTGAGTACGATTGGGACTAACATTGACATTGCTGTACCAATAACTTCGATTTCCGCCAACGCCGCCGCTGGAGAACTACGCCTTTTTTCTGAAAGACTTTACATCTTGCTGCTCTAACTCGGCATCGGAGGCTAATTCGTTAGTGCACTGACGTGAACATAGCTCTAAATTTCATTGTAACATGCAATCCTTCCATTCTAAATGTAACTCTCTTATTGAAGCTTCTGTCTATCGGGGAGGATATAATTTAGTAACGTTTCATTAGAATTTAGTCGTATTTTCATTAACATTATAGATATTTATATAATTCCATTTCTAGTTATGATATTCATTAGAAATGAAGTTTCCCGCTTTTAAAAATTATTCTTGATTATTTTAACATTTTAAAAAGAAATGACCGCATTATTTGCAAATATTCAAATATACTCAAATCAAGAGAGCAATATTATGAAACATCATCAAACAATATTTTTTCTTTAGCGAATTGATTAAATTAGTTCTTTTTCAAAAAATGAATATAGGCAATGGGATTCGACCTCGCGATCGTGGAAAAAATCATATATATAGAGAGCACATGCATACCTTCTACTACTCTCCATATACAGTATACAGAATATATATATATATATATATATATATATATATATATATATATATATATATATATATATATATATATATATATATATATATATATATATGTGTGTGTGTGTGTGTGTGTGTGTGATGTTGGAAATTGTACAGTCTCGCTAAATATAAGAAATTATCGCTTACCGAATAAATTATTTTAATGTTTGTCGGATCTAGGACGGGAGTAGTTCTGAGAATGAGAGTATGTAAGCTCTGGGAGCATCAGTGAGAGACCTAAAGATTGGTTTTGTGTCCAAACCCAATTTGTTGGGTTTGTTTTTCCCTTGAAGTAGCATTTAAGATCTTATACATAGTGTGGAATTTCTTTCCGTGTATCTAAAATAAAAATGAATATTTTTTGATCGTTTCCTATTCTATTGGAACTAATGAGAACTTTTGCTAAACATGATGAGACATGTTACCTGATCAAACCTTTCCTGTGTAACACACTTCGATAGGTTTCCTTTGAAAAGTGCGCTTCCATGATATTTAGACCAGAATCTTAATTTGATGAGTTAAAATCCTTTATTAAATTAAGGAAGAAAAGAGGTGGTTTTAATGAGAGAAAACATCCTCTCTTCTTCCATAGAACTCAACATTTAGAGGAATGAGACAAAATGAGTGGATAATAACGTTGAAATAGCAACCAAACCAAGAAATATGACGATAATCCAAGTACATATGCCTATATTAAGCTACACAGATGAAGAAGTTGAAAAAACCTACGAACAAATGGAAGAAATAATGATGAAAGTTGAACACCAGGACACTTTAATTGTCGTGGGTGACTTGAACGCACTAGTCGGCGAAGACAAAGAACAGAATGTAACTGGGAATTTCGTCGTAGGAGAAAAAAATGCGAGAAGTGCACGGTTAGTTGAGTTCTTCAAAAGCCAGAATCTGAAAGTAACGAAAAGTCTCTTCGAACAACCATTAAGAAAATGATACACATAGGCAAGACCAGTAGACGAAGAAAAACACCAAATAGACTATATAATGGACCGACATGCATTTAGACACCAAATGAAGAACACTGGGATTTATACACGAGCAGACGCTGACTAATACCGTAATTTAGTTTTGATTAAGAGCAAACTAAGACTAAAGGGAAAAAAGTTGTAGCACTAAACGAAAGATGCAATACAATCAAGCTAAGAACAGATGAAAACATGAAAAAGAGAATTTGCAAATGCGACAAAGGGACGTCTAATGTAGCTTTTATTGGTGATCATATCGATAAGAAATAGGAAGCCATAAAAGCAAGGATTGGAAAAGCTACCGAAGAGCACATTGGAAGAGAAACGAGAACTTAATGTACACCCTGGGTAATAGCAGAAATGTTGGAAATGATCAAGCAAGAAAAAAGATCAAGATAAACAAAGAAGAGGAATACAGAAAGAGCAGGAATCACATCAACGGAGAAGTAAAGAAGGCCAGACAACAATGGATAAACAACTTGTGCTAAGAAATTGAGGAAAATGTAGTCAAAACAATACAGAAACGGCATACACAAAGGTTCTGAAACAGTTCGTTCAGAAAAAGAAACGCACGCACATTATGATAGAGAGGGAAGGGACAATGCTGCTAGAAGAGGAGCAGATAAAAAGATGTAAGCAGTATATTTTTGAAGATATGTGTATTTGAACACGTGATGGAACATTTTATTTCGAACTTAAGGACAATTCATTTAAAATTCCATACAGTGAATAGCATAATCGTTCATTTAATGTTGAATCGCTTTTCGATTGTTTTCCTAAGTTCATTTGCTTTTCCTACAACTAGCAAGTTTTCTTCCTGTCTGTTATTTCTTTCTTACACTTATAAACTCTTAATTATTAAAAAGAACAGATTGCTTCCCCATCCGAATTCCTATCATCACTTCACCTTCGGTTAATCTACGAGTATGCACTTTTAGTCGTGAGAGAAGAAACAGTTAATGATCCAGGATATAAACTCGGAAGGGACGCTAAAAAAAACGACCGAAAAACTTTTGAAGGAGGTAGTTGGTATTGAATTGGAGACGAGTTAAGATGTAGAACGAAAACTTCATTTTTGAGCTTAGGATAAGTTTTGCCTAGCTCTGGTCTAGAGAGCATTTTTTTTCAGCTAGCGTTATATGGCTGTTGACTACGATCAATTGTCTACTAACGATAAGCTTCGATTTTGATTGAATTTACCGTCTTCGTAATGTTGGTTCTCTTGCCCTAGTTTGGCAAACCCTGAACTGTCAACTACTCGGCGGCAAGCTGACCAGAGAGAAGGATGGACGGACATCAACCCACAGGGAGAATTATCGAGAAGGCAGGGAGATTTATCGAGAAACACTAAGATTTACAAGTAAGTGCAAGTATATTAACCAGTTCTAAACCCTTCTCAACCCCTTCGACATCAAAATATGTTTGTTTTGTATATGTTTGATTTTATTTATATGCAACCCAGGTCAGATCCTGTACTTTACGATCTACAAATTCAATGTTTACAAAATCCTGGACGCAACTTGTCAGTTCTAACATGCATAATCTATTTGCGCATTATCTGATCTTTCAGACTGACAAGGGGCTAATGCACACATTGAAGAACTCTACAAAGGGTACTGAGTGAACGAAGATGAGATTTAGAAACAAGAAAACGTCTATCAAAATGCATTACGACCCTATTTATAGTGGGAATTTGACAATTCTTTGAAGACAATGCAGCATAGTAAAGGAACAGGAATGGATCAAATACGAATGGAACTGATTAAGAATCTTGGAATAGCAACAACGAAGAAACTGTTTAGTCTTATTAATGAAATGTACATTTCGGGGAAAATATCAAGGGACTTCGAGAAAAGCATGTTGGTACCTATCCGAAGAGAAAAAAGCGCAAGGAAATGTTAAGAACACAGAAATTTAAGTTTGCTTTCTCATTCATCAAGAATACCTTGCAAAGTTATCGCATAACGAATAGAAGGAAAAATCGAAGAATGGCTATCGGAGGACCAGTATGGATTCAGAAGAAAAGAGGAACAAGGGAATCAATACTAAGTCTAGGGTTGATCATAGAACAGCACAATAGAATAAACAAATTAATTGTGATAGCATTTGTAAATATAGAGAAAGCCTTTAGCAAGACAGATTGGAATATAATGTTCAGAGTGATTAAGAATCTGAAAGGTGATTACAGAGACATAATAATAATATACTAGGTTTATAGGATCCAGGCGGCTGTTATAGGAAGTAATTAGAATGAAGCAAGAATAAGTAAATGAATGAGGCAAAGATGTGGACTTTCGCCTCTCTTGTTCAGCGTCTATATTGAAAAGGCTAAGAAAGAATGATTTGATAAAAACGATAAAGGAGTAAAACTGAAAGATCAGGTTTTCAGCACAAGAAAGTTTGCTGATGACACAGCATTGAAAGTGCAGAACGAAAAGAATTTGCAGCAAGCACTTTTGATCGTGACCGATCAAATAGAAACAACATGAAAAAATGTAGATAAATAAGAAGAAAATCAAAGTGATAATAAAACACAAGAGCAGAACAGGAAGAGGCAGACGTATGGCTAGATGGAGAGAAAATCGGAGACGTTAAGACGTTACACTTTTTAGGATGTCTAATATCCTCGGACAGAAGAAGTGAAAATGACGTAAATTCAATAATAGCGCAGGCTAAGCAAGCATTCATTAGGACAACAGGACTACTGATATCACGAAATAGGTCATTGGACATTCGTAAACGATTTAGTAAGACACTGGTATGGAGCGTGGCGCTTTACGGATCAGAGACGTGGACATTGAGAAAATGTTTGTGGAAATATTCAAGCTGGAAGCATTTTAAAGGTGGTGTTATCGCAGAATGCGCATATCATAGACGGAAATGAATAAGAATGAAGACGCACTAAAGGAAACTAATAAAGGAAGACAAATCATGAAAATAATAGGAAAAAGAAGAAAGATCATGGTCGTCCGTCTTATCCTGCACTTCGATTGGATCACAGTGCTGATAAAAGGAGAGACAGAAGGAAAACCAGCAAGAGGAAGACTAAGGAGAGAGAATCTTGATGAAGTTACGACAAAGAGGCCTTATCAAAGTATAAAAGATTTCTCCGAAGCGAAAGCAAAGTTTTAAAATTTCCATTTTGCCCACCAACGTATGCTTGAAGTGAACAAGAAGGCGGAAATAAAATTAGAGAACTCCTTAGAACTTGGACATTCCTAACATTAATAAATGATTATACAGTAGTCGTAAACATTTCAAACGAAAAATTTGAAACTAAAATTCTCTTACCAATAATATTAAATTAATATATTACCAATAATATTAAAAGTTTCTCATAGCAATTTTTTCAAACAAATTTTCAGATAAAAATCTTTAAACTAAGATTTAAAAATAAGTCAATAATTGAAAGATTTTAACAAAAAGATTGAAATGGTTTAGAAATCATTAAGGAAATATTTCAAAGTTATCAAGAATTACTTTCCACTAGTCAGCCAATCGTATTGCACCCGGAGTAGCTTCCCAACAAAGACATTAAACTATAAGTACAATTTTATGAATGAATGTTTTTAAAATATTGGCCAAAGTAAAAAAAAAAGGTATAAAAGTTTTTCTTAAAAAAACGTAATTTGAAAGTTTAATCTGGTTGCATGAAGAATATGATTCTAGTGTACATCGAATCAGATGATAGTAAGAATAACTTCCCACCAATGCTTTTATCCTATGTCCTGTAACAAAAGTTCGAAATGTGAAATTGTTTTTGACATCAAGCATCTTTTATAATTACACATCAGGGATCAACACTGATTCCTTTACAACAAACATCTTCCATTTCGAGTAAGAATTTCATTCCTAGAGACTGAAGAGTAAAACTGTTATGTATAGCTATAGAGATCAAATTTGAGCATATATTTATTGTGATTTTATCACCGCTTTCTTGACTAATTAATTGTTTTTTTAAAATAGTAAGGGCAGTGCGAATTTACAACTTATTAAACAAATCTCGTATGAACGGAACATTCTCGGAACTCTCTCTCGCAAGCATAGTCATGTGTGTGTGTCAATGTGTATGTGGCTTCGGTCGAGTCCCCCGTAGCTCCTTATATGGCGAACAAGAGTCTAGAACGCACCACATTGCATTCTCCAAGACTGTGTCAGCGCTTAGCTTAACTATTCTTTCGGTAACGATTGTATATTGAAATAGGGAATCTTTCCTTTAAAGCCCTATGGCAAAAGAACTAGCAGGAAAGATAATTCAATCGGACGCGGGAATTTGAGGGGTCAAGATTGCGCAACCGCACCACGCTACGACCGGGTAGCAGAATATAGTAGTTTATGGGCTTTCCTACTCTAAAAATAAACAGTAGAAGAGTTTCAAAATAAAATTAGTGATTTTTTTGTTTGTGAAGTGCTATTAAAACTCAAGTAAATTTGAGTTAATTGTTATACTTATAAAAGTTGATAATCGACACCGTTGATTCTACCAGCACCTTTGTGACAGAGTCGAGACCATCAGAGCAGGAATGTTTTGTGGTTACATGAGAGAAACAGTACTTGCATTACGTCCAGCGATAGCACACCAGGAGCCCTAGGAAATACAATTAAATTGACCAGCAAACATCCATATCACATTGCACCAGCGTTATTATGAGAAGGCCATACTGAGTTTAATTAGCAGAATTCAGCAAAGTAATAGACTGTGCATCAACTAGAATTCACAGTGAGTACTAAACTATGGTACCAAAAAATAGAGACCATAAATTTGCATAATTCAAAGCAATGTTTCAATTCTCATGCATGAGATACATACCAAATAATAAAAGCGAATATTAGGTTGACTCTCATATCATGTGTTATATCTATTAGCGTGTTTATCTTGTGTTTCGATGGTACTATAATTTTCATTACATTGTACGGAATTTCTTTTAACAATATTTTTTATTAGCCCATACGTTGTTTAATGGGCTAAGAGCATAATTTCGTATATTACACTCAAACAGTAATCAATTCTTTCGCATTGAGTTCATTCGGTCCTTGGGACATACGAATCTCTCTATGAAAAGTGACATTGAGATTGTGGCCGACCGAATATAGCTCTAAAAGAGACAGAGAGACAGAGAGCTAGAAAAAGATTAGCACAATATCATTTTTCTTAGTTTCAGTCTTTGTTTATCCCCATTTACGAAAACCACAATCTTCTCGCTTACAATTTGAAAATAATATTACGAAATCACATTTAGACAATTTTGTTCGAGATATATATATCTGACATCACTACGCTATCTTATCTGTATACCTTCAGTTATTTTTGGTTAAAAAATTATAACATGGCTTTTGTAGTTGGAACAATGTTCGTCTATAATCGTGGACTTTTGATACAATCAGTAAATATACAAGTATTTTTAGATTAGATATTCTATCTATATATGAATAATAGTCTTCATTGAAGTTCCAAGATCACTAGGCAATATAATGGAGAAAAAATGTTCACTTCATTATCAAGCTGTTATCAAAAAACAGATCATGACAGTTGTTGTCCTATTAAAGTATAGGAGTAACTAAAATCATGTCACACCAATATATTCTCACCTAAAATGTTTGTAATCAATACAAGGTGCATTGACTTAGGTCAAGCATGTATCAACTCTTCACTTGGATGAAATACATTGCCATTTTAATTCACGGTTATCATTCATAAATTTTGAGAGAGTCTATGAGCTAATAACACTATTTCCTTCTTCTCTCTCTTACTGCAAAGTTATTACGAATTAAATTGTAAGTTTTCTCCGGAAGAAAAAATCATTTACTTGAAAGAGTGGAATTACCTCATATAAATATAGGTCGTAGCAATATTCCTACTTGGTCTCAGATCGTGACATTATCAGAATATTCACAAAGGTAATATATTTTAATCTTATGTACCAAGTAAAATAGGAAAAAAGCTCTAAATATATTGTCGGATCTTTAATAGGGTGCGATCGTGTGTGCTGACTTTACGATGTTATATCAAAGTTACGTGGCAATGTTAAAACTTTTCGTGTGAGTTGGGAATATGGCCAATCGTGTTTCTTTTGGAAACAGTCCCTTTATTAAAGAAATGACAGTACGAACATATTTTCACAACAAAATACTATTTGAGCTGAATCTTGACAATTAATCCTAAAAGCATTTTAACATTATCATAAAACATATTTATTTATAACATAAATTTATAACTTATGAAACGTGTTTGCTTGTTAGATGAGGGGTTAGTAAACAGGATTCTTCTGCTTCCTTCGAATCTCGTCCATTCCTGTTGCTTTTTCTTTTAGCTATACTGAGTTTGTGCATTGCAGATCTTCAAGCTTAAACCAAGTCTAATATAAGCTACTGAATTAAAAGCAGCTGACCTTATTTTCAAACACGAGACGTTATTACATGCTATTCATTAGCTTACAGTACTCAACTTTGATATCAACTCTTCCACCCTTCATTTAACTCATTTCTTGAGGTGTTTTGTTACATAACACAGGGCTGCAAATTGAGAAAAAGTTCATGTTGTTTTTTGATTAATACGTGAACTTAATTCTTTGTTTCTAGCTGATTACGAATAATGAATTCGTTTTTCTCTGTCACGTAAGGTTTTTTTACAAATTAATTTCAAAATTTGGGCCTTCTTCCGTATTCAATACTGCTTTATTATACCTTATTTCTTATCTTCTATCAGACTAAGCAGCTTATTATGCTAAATAACTGAACATGTTTTGTTTAATGTGAATGCAGACAGACAAAGAAAAGAATATAAGACTCTCTACACATACATATTACTACATATATACATATAATATGGAAATATATACGTTGTAAAATGGAAATCAACATAGTCATATTACATACATATTTTTTACATCTTTTTAGCACGCTTTCTCTTATAAGCTTTCCTAATTTTCTTGTGATTTTTTTCTGAAGTTTCTCTGTGCAATGTGAAACAGTAGTCAGCCATCATGCTAACACTCCAAAGTGGCTGATACCTTTTCTCCATTTCCCTCATGTCTTGGTGGAACCGTGCGCCTTGTTCCTCACTTAATTCTCCGAGATTTGGTGGAAAGTAATCAAGATGAGAATGCAAAAAACTCAACTTGAGATTCATGTTGCAACCCAGTTCTTAAAATTTAACTAACATATTCTCAACAACTTCTCTGTAATCAGCACTTTTGTGGTTCCCCAGGAAGTTCACCACCACGCTTTCAAATGCTATCTAAGCATCCCTTTCAGCATTAGTCATTGTTGCCTCGAAGCTTTTATCCTTCGTTAACTTCTAATGTCTGGGCCAACGAAGACACCTTCTTTCACTTTGGCACATGAAAATGAAGAAATTTGTTGCATATGAACTTGAAACATTCGCCTTCCTTGTCGAGTGCCTTAACAAATTGTTTCATCAATTTTAATTTTATGTGAAGGGGAGGAAGTATAACTTTCTCAGGACTGACTAAATTTTGTTGAATGATGCTTTTTGATCCTGCGTTCTGTGTTTTCCGTAATGGGCACTGTTTCCTTCCCCAGTGGTCATTTCGTGCCCTACTATCCCACTCGCAGATGTAACATGGTATTTTTTGTATACCTACCTTGTTGCCGAAGTACAATGCTCAAAACCTTCAAATCTCCACACACCACCCAACCATGTACCTCGTATTTAATTTTATTAAGAACAAATTGCACATTGCCGTATGTTTCTTTCAGTGACACAGAATGAGCAATGGGAACTGAGGGGAACTTATTTCCATTATATAACAGAACAAATTTTAAACTTGTTTTATTCGAGTCAATGTCTAATCACTAGAAAGGCAAGGGAAATTTAACTTGATCAACAAACCTGACACATCACAACACAACACGACAGAACCTTCTTTTGAGAAATACTGCACAAATTCTTTTTCCCGATATCTGTACCAGGAAAATGTTCCACAGGCCAGCAAGTTATTTTCATTAAGTCTGGAACCAAGAAGTTCAGCAGATTGTTTAGACAGATTTATGTCTCTAACTAGATCATTGAGCTGGCGTTGAGTGAGTGGTATAGGATCACGAGATCCGCTAGGGGGGTTGTAAACTTCATCTTCTATTTCACTATTTTCCCCTGAATCACTGTACGAACTAGGATCACTTACGGACTCAAGACTTGATGGAGGTGTCGGAACAGGCAAGTCTACGCCGTGCAGCACAGGTCTCATTGCAGAGGGAATATTGGGATACACTATCTTTGTCTTGTTTCGAGTATTGTGTCCTACAATTTCACAGGAACAGAAGTAGCAATCGTCGCTGTGGTTTTTGGGTTCTCTCCACAGCATTGGTACTGCGAATGGCATAAATGACCGCTTTCCAGTACTCCGCTTCGGTAACGATTCCACACAAGATCTACACAGATTGTGTAGAGTCCACGATTTATCTTGATCTCCAAGTTCCATACGGAAGTATGGGAAATATGCCCTTCTTACAAAATCTGTAATTTTCTGTTTCTGCTTGTGTGGAACAAATTCACCACAGATGTAATAAAATAAATCTGGTCTATTCTTACAAACACGAGATGCCATTGGAACACAGTATTCAACGGGCTATAAAAGAGAACTAGCCTAAGATATTAACCTTTCATACTATTGAAGCCCATCTAAGATTTGCGATAATTAAATATGAAATTTATTTGAAATGAGATAACAAGGTTCGATATAGAAATATTTTAAATATTCATGCAGGCACAATTTTAGTTAATTTAATTAAATTAAACTTCCTTACATTTAAAACACATTCATTTTTATTACCACCTGGATAATTTCACCACGTACCGGTGACATCTAGCGTCAAACAGTTGAATTAAGCTTAAACATGCATACCGCAATCAACATATATAAATCGTGAATTGTAAGAAATTCTTACGTGATATGAGAAAACTAGTGCCAGTTTCGGTTTCAGCATGTTCAAATACATATAAAACGCCAAAAATTATAAAAACAACAGAACCTATGCGGCCCTGTGTAATTAATTAATCGTGACGAAAAAAATTGCTTTACCAGTTAATGCTGACTGCTTTGAAAGCAAGTGCAAAATATGAGAATTAAATTTGTCGTATCTGAAGTTTCGTATGGAGAAGAAACGAACTTGTGAACCAAAGATTTAAGAACAACTCAAGTTATTAATATAAAGTTTGCCGAAGATTATTCACTTATACTATTTCATCATAAAAGAGATACGAAAGACGTTCTGAAAGGAAGAAATATAACATACAACTTTAAAAGCAGAGACAAAGAAACCTAACTTAACAAGATTAAGACGAATCGTTTACAGCGTAATGATCACGGTTAAGTGGTCAAGGCACTGCACCAGTAATATGAAGGTTCGTGGCTCTAATCCACGGCGGGTATCTTTTTACTTCAGGATTTTTGATGGCGATTGATCGGCGATGACACACGTTTTATTTTATTCCGATATTTGAATACTCGGATGTTTCAATACTCGAACTATCAAATCTTCAGGTATAATAATAGTAATAGTGATACTTATTAGTATCTCGTAGAAGATTAAAAGCTAGGAGCTACTTGTCGCTGCGTTCATACCATTACAAGCAAAAACGTGACATTTGGCAAGAATATGTCGGTTTTGTTTAATGTTGCCCACGAGAAGAGAAATGTTTCATATTGTTTCTAAAAAAAACAAAATAATATGAGAATTAATATTTTACATTCGAGACGGAATAAGGGTAACTCAAGTTATCATGTCGCTTTGGAGATGAGAATCGAAACGAGACGAAAAGTATCGTAAAAATTTCTCATGTGCAGACACTCGATAATTATTACGTAGTAAGATTCCAATAGATGCAATGCTTGATCGTGCCGTGTGTGAACTTATGAAATAATTATCGCCCTTCCCTTGAAGCTCTGGTATACACTGGATAAAATGGGTTTCAATCCTACTTTATTTACACTGGATAAAGTTGGCAACTATGCTTTAGTCCTTACCTTGATCATATCCTGGTTCGGCGCCTTAGTTTCCGAGACGAGACGAGACGTCTCTTGAATGCCTCGTCTCGTCTCATGTCTCAAAAGTGTATACACAGTTTTTGAAAGTGTTTAAAAATTTATTAACTCGGAATAAATTATTGCCTTCGAAAGTATACCAGCGTTTATTATTTAAATTGAGGACTATCCTAAAAACAAGGAATACCTAAAGTATTTTTTTAATGATTCTTACAAACAGGTTTAATTTCCTTTTTCCAATCGATTCAAGTTTAAATATTTTGTGATAGTGTTCCAGTTTCAAGTAAAATGTTAAACCATGCATCGAGATCAGCGTTTCAGAAGATTTCATTCCGAGGGCTGGTGGTTATATGTATGTATAAAAATCATTTATAGAAATACAAGTTCTCTTAACCCATTTGGGACCAAATTATTATTTTTGTGATTTCTTTCACTTTAAGAAGTTAATTTAGTTTATTATTGCTTCAGTATCACAAAAATATAACATTTTG
Organism: Thermobia domestica; assembly: GCF_964235325.1. Lineage (NCBI taxonomy): Eukaryota > Metazoa > Arthropoda > Insecta > Zygentoma > Lepismatidae > Thermobia > Thermobia domestica. The sequence goes on along the minus strand of NC_137456.1, from coordinate 240,604,971 downwards.
ATTTTTCCTGCGCATCAGATGTGACTTACGCCCTGTCCTATAAATAGGACACTGGTCCTTTCTGATATACTAGGAAAAACATATATTTAACTAATTGCATTTTATTGTTTAGTGAAGTAATTCAAATTTTTATCGCTGAGTGTCTCAAGGCATTGAGTGATAACAGCCGGTATATCAAAGCATTAAGTTTTCCTTTACATATATATATATATATATATATATATATATATATATATATATATATATATATATATGTGTGTGTGTGTGTGTGTGTGTGCGTTTTCAGTTAACGTTTATTTACGGAAATTATACAAAATACGATATATGGTACATAACTAAACAGAACATACAAATACCAGTATTTAGAACACCCAAATGTTATGTTTGAAGTACAGATAATTGCTATTTTGTACCTGTGCTAGTTTGTTACACGTGTTTGACTTTGATTCAAGGTTTATTTTTCTCTGCCTTGTATTTCACGAAACACTTTCAACCAAAATGTGACATTACACTTTTCAAAGTACGATGATGGTTTTGAAGTGCATTCATTATAATGGCATCTTTACATCTTCCTTTCCGTAATGAAGTAATCCCTTATAGCGAAGCGTACATCATTGAATACATTTGAACAGGTGACTACCAAGTTTGATATATTTGACAGAAATGTTGCTCCTGAATGTCAGAAGATCCACATTAGACTGAGTTGGTTTCATAAACGTAATCATGAATGTACGATCATTATGTTAATAATTCGTGTAAATATCACCTGATACCACTTCTTGCCTCTTATATCAATTCTAATTTTTTGATCCAGCAAATCGAGATGGTCGACACTTCCCGTGTAGTTATTGTAGGATGTTATAACGTGAGGATGCTCAATTCTAATATGTTCATCAAGTAGTCGGCTCCACCACTTCATTCGCGAAACAGGATATACGCTTTTAAAATTTGTGTCAATTACAACACGTCGATTGTCATGCCTGCTAGTCGAATCTGTATTCATGTGAACTTCATACATATTTACTCAACTCTTTTGAATCAGTCAATGGATATACTGAGACACACGATTGCTTTGCAGAGTACGGGTTGTTCTGAATTCCAATTCACGAAGATGAATTAGCAGATCTCTATTTGCGAAGAAATTCTCAAATATAGAACATGACTTTTCGGATCTCTGGTATATTGAGAACCACTCTGGAATCTAAAGAAAAATATTCTCTATCTTTATGTATATTGTCTCTAGCACTCTCCTTTATCTTCATATCATTTCCATAGCAGAGATCAAATTTTTATAACATGTTTTATAATCACACAAGAGGAAATGATCATTCTTAATCTCCGCACCATACCGACCTGTTTGTCTCCTTTGCGCCACTGTTGAAAATACAATAGAATATCTCTGTAGGTGATTTGTTTACATTTCTCTTTCAGTTCGCTCAAGTTTCTGTCAGTTTGTACACCAACTTGGGCAAGCTTTGTGTGTGATGCGTTCATTTCTCTCCAAATTTGAACATTATTATAAAGCAATTTTCTGTCTCTTCCATTTACTTCTCTACTGTAACTATACTAAAGCTTAGATATAAATTGCATTCAATTGACAAAAGCAAAAAATTAATGTTATCAAGAGTTGAACAATGAATGATAAGCGTAAGAACTCGAAAAAATCAAGGGCGTTGGTCTATCTATACATTCCCTTTTATTACTTGGTAATATATTGCTTTGGACCAGCGTCCTATTTATATGACACTAATGTTTCAATATCTATAGCACTGAAAGTTATAACAAAACTAAAATAACTTTCCTATAGCGTGATTGCCGCATACCTATTGCTACCTAATACATATAAATCAAATGCATTGTTTCCATTAAAAACAAAAAATAACGTTACCTGAATCATACCCAAATAAAGAAACTTACACGGGTAAATTTAAGTGTCCCTTTTTTTTACAGAGGGAAAGGAAAAATATATAAAAAAAATACAGTACATTAGGACAGGTCTCCAATTGCTCCCTGTAATTAGCAGAACTCGAAAAGTTTACTCTTCTTTGTTATAAAAAATAAAATATCAAGTGTCCTAAAAATAGGACGCTGGCTCCAAATGGGATGCCAGTTTCATCATTGACTAACCATTGTTTCATGAGTTTTCTCGTCCCGAACAAAGACACATATGTGTCAGCCTTTTTCTGTCTGAGTTTGAAAGGATGCTGGTTTGACAATAAAATTTAATTTCCTTTTATTGTTTTATGATGCTATTCGAACCAAATTTATTTTTGGAATCGGAAAGCACCATAGGTTGCAATTCTTAATAATTTATTTCATACACACTACGGATAGAACTACCCATAGCATTTTAATTACACAGCACATAGTTCTTTGACATAGAGGGAAATCTTTGGTTATAGCAACATCCAGTATTACCAATGGGGATTTCCCTTATCCCCGTTGTAATTAGCTCACCGTAAACAGATATAAAACATTGTTGAACATTTCTCGAAATACTCCTGGCCTTGTGACATGGTGCATTTTCTTGTCGAAAAATGGCACTTGCGTTGGTAAACATGGTTGTGATGAAGGGGTGTACGTAGAAATACAAGCAGTGTGCGATACGCCTCGGCTGTCATTGTGCCTTGCTCGAGCTCCACTAGACACATGGATGCTCACGTGAATGTTCCCCAGAGAATTATTATTATTATTATTATTATTATTATTATTATTATTATTATTATTATTATTATTATTATTAAAATCAAATATCACGACATTTGTTATTTGATTTAATTAACTATATTGAGCTGAAAATTAAATCTTGATTTCGAAAGATAAACTATTTAGTTTATCCGTTCTGTACCTTTTGAAAGTAATAAATGCTGGAATTAGTTTCAAGGCTGTTTCTGAGTGAATACTTTCTTCAAAATACTATTAAAAATTATAGAAAGAGTTTCGAGACATTCGAGTCGAGTCGAGATTTTTACGAACAGAAAATTAGAGTCGAAAAATACGTTTGTCTCTACACGTCTCGAATTTTACAAAGTGTGTCTCAACTCGAAATTCGAGGCATGTCGACTCGTGCGCATCCCTAAATATTCATATTTTAAATGTGCAATACTAACTCGCGAAAACTGACACCGAAGTTAATTTACCAAAGTCTACTTTCTTCTTGTTAGATTAGTGATTGTTGTTTAGGATAGATTATCCAAAGTCAGATGTGGTTATGTATGTTTACGCTTTCGTTTCTTTCTTTCAAAATGTATTCCTATCTATTCCCATTTATTATTAACAATTTATTTCTCGCATTTATTAATAACTATCTGAAAATTCCATTATTCGCATGGTTGCTGTATTTGGAAGTCAACGCCTGTAGTAGTATCACTGTTGATTTCAGCGAGTGCGACAACTACAGATTTGACCTTAATATCGGTCATTTTGGATTATTTTTACATGTGTGGGTATCGCCTCCGGTATCCCGACCCGCAACCAAATGGGGTGAATTTGGAAGTTAATGCAATCAGAGTTTCACGATTGATCTCAGAGACCGCCAAAACTATGAATTTGACACTAATATCGGTCATTTTCTACTACCTTTACATGTCCCTGTAAATGTCTCCTGAAACCCCCTGGTTCGATTAAAAAAAAAGAACGCTTCATCTTGATCAGGTGCCTTGACCAAGGTACCCGAGATCAAAATTCGGTAACTCTCGGTCCTCTCGTCTGGTCTCCAGCAGCACATAGATACATATACGGATGCGCACGAGACGAGTCGAGACAGGATTTTCCTGACAAAATTCGAGTCGAGACACGGCTCTTCCAATAGTGAAATATACATTTTTCGAGTCGAGACAATACTTTTACAACACATTTTCGAGACCAGACAGCCACAAGATTAGGTGTATTATTTATATTAGATTAGGTGTATTTCAAACAGTGTTTCTTTCAGAAGTGTTTTTAGGGGGCACTGCCCGCCCGGAGCTGTGAGAGTACCCCCGGAAGAGACCAAAGTAATACGTGTATAATATAATAATAAATAGAATAATATCAACTTTTCCCGGAATACGAAACCCGAATAATATCAAACACAAAAGATAGAACCAACGGTGCCGACTTCCAAAATGTATGTGGGTGCATATCAATGACGGGGGTGTTATTTGTTTTCAGGGGAGTCTCTCTCTCTCTCTCTCTCTGTATATATATATATATATATATATATATGATTGATTTCTTTTCAGTTAAAATCTTTTATGAACGCTGTCATAAAGGGCTGTGATAAAGTAAAATATACCGGTAATATAAGTTTGGGCTGTCCTAGCTCAGTCGGTAACACGGCTGACTTAAACGTAAAGAAACAGGTTTAAACCCGTGATCAAGTTTAATTACTGTAATGCATATTCCTAACACATACAATCGTGATATTTAGTGCATATTTTCAACAACTTACATGATGCACAATGAGTGAAAGAAGCAGTGATATTATCAATACGTTACTAAAAGTAAATACTACATTCATACAAATTAAAATGAAAAAAATCATCATAAAAGGAAATACTTTTAATGGTATTGCATTAAGAAATTGGAAGGATTTTGTTATGGACATAAAGTATAAAGTGACTAATTTAGTGTGTTCCTTGGTCCCTTTTGCACAAACAAACTTGAAACAAACAATTATGCTTTAGAGGTTAGAAATTTTAACTTCCATCTCGATGTTTTAATTGTTTATTTTTTGATAGTGGAAAGTGAGAAATAGTTATTTTATTATATTTCTATGAACCTAAAAACCTTGCCTGCAGCTCCCAGACAAGATTATTTGTGTGAGTGCTGCAGCCAGGGAGCACGCACGTAGTCGGCTCGCATGGACAGAACAACCCCTAGCATTTCTTACACAGCTCATGGTTGTTTGGCATAGAACGTTGCTACTATATTAGCGAGTTCCAGCTAGTTAAGCCTTTTATTAACAGCCGGAGCCAGCATTCTTTTATATCGTTGTAGTGAGTCGCGTGTTAAAATACTCCTAGTATCAGCGTTTTCATTCTTCTATTGACCTTGAAGGACAAAACAAATGCCTTTCTAGAAATACAAGTTCCCTTTAATTCATGACGTTGATATACAAATGACCTTCCAACCTATGCTGTGTATAAATGCTGAAAGTTTTTCTAAAACGAGCGGAAAGAGCGAGGCATTTACCAAACGGCTCGACGTCAAAAACTGATTCGTCTCGGAATTCGATTCGAGAAAATTACCTTTGATTCGACTCGTGCCCATGCAACTCGTGTTTTAGCTCGACTCGTGCCCATCCCAATGCGTTAGAAAAATGACAGCTTATTATTGTTCTGCTAAACTAATTATATAATAATAACAATGTTGTTATGTAAAATTAAAAATACAGAATATAGAGAAGCGTAGGATACGCAAACTGATCTGAAAGAACTCTAATATTACATACCATCAACAAACTATTTTCTAGTAGTATAGTAGGCCTGCTCATCAGAACTCAATTTATTCATATTAACCCCTTACTGTATATCGTTAATTATGGTACCCTTGTTTTCAGGGTGCGAATTACCAGGGGGATGAGGGGGATTTGTCCCCTCAATCACATTTCCCCCCAAGATATCAACTGAAGTATCCCCACCGGAGATCCTCGCTTTTCCCCCAAAAACCATAATTAGTATAACGCCAAATTTGACTGATTTTTGTCATTTCTTGTACGTTTAATCTGCTAGCCGTATTTCAAAATGAGTGATGTAAACTGTTCAGTATTGGTCATTCTAATTTCCCCACTATTTTCAGCGTTGCTTAGTTTAACTATAATATTATGACTACAGTTGTTACTTGCAACGGTATCCTCATACCCTTCAGTTGGTCGTCGTTCGTGAAATATTGAATGTACTAATTGCGCATAAGAAAGTATTATATGGATTTATAAATGCTCTTAGTGATTGGCTATGAAGTAAACAAATAGTTTTCTCCATCATACTCGGGCATGTCATATCCATCATCTACATTTGCATCGATTACCATCTTGTTTTAATTTGTTATATATCATTTTAGTTTTCAAGTTTGCATAATATTTGTAATATCCAATAAATAGAACAAGTGGATTTAATACAATATAAGTGGACTATTATTGCTTGAGCATCACTGCCTTTTACAGTTTACGGAAATGAACATTTGACACTCTACTCAAAATCTGAGTTCAGCCTATATATTCTCTCGTGGCTATATGTTAGTGTATATACTTACGATGCGTCCGTAGTGAGCAGACACGTTAGTGAAAGTGAGTAAGAGCATAAGATTTGTTTTAGCATTTGCTAATACGATTGATTCTCCGTGTCATTCATTATCTGTCGGTGTCTGTATAAGCACTTCAACTGGAGCGCGCCGTTTAAAGTTAACCCTTCACTTTCTATCTTTCTTTTCGCTATACAGTTTGCTGTCCACGCCAATAATCTTGTCTGGAAAACTTCAATGTAATATTTATACTTTATTTGATAGCATAGAACATAGTGAATCAAATCAGCTGTATTCTAACAGTAAAGTAATTGTAAGTGCTTATTTCCTGAGCTCCATCATAGAGTTGACTTAGGGATGCGCACGAGACAAGATTTGAGGCTGTGTCGTCTCGAAAATGTGCTGCAAAAGAAATATCTCGACTCGAAAAATGTATATTTCTCTATTGGAAAAGTTGTGTCTCGACTCGAATTTTGTCAGGAAAATTCTGTCTCGACTCGTCTCGTGCGCATCTCTAACTTGACTTGATTTTGAGTTCAATTACAATTGTAATCATCTTTTTCTTTTAACACAAGCAAAGCACGAAGTTTCGAACACGGGTCATCTGGGTGGTAGTTCTGTACAGATCCAATGAACTACGGAATAACGTAGTAGAAACTCCCTGCTCTGTAAATATATATTGCTAATATTCGTAAGTTTCAAGCTTGTAATAGAACGTAGCTGTTTTGTCTTTCTATTAAGGTTTACGATATTTCTATCGTGTCTTGTCTGTGTTGCAAAACGAAAGATAATACATTTATCGATTATTGGTTAGGGATTGGTCCTTTAAAACATTTAATTATTTCGAGAGGTGATAGAAAGATACTATCCTTCGAGAAACATGCATTTTATTTTGTGACAGATGAGAATACTACTTCAAGTTTGACTATTGAATTCATATAGTTTGGAAATCGTCGTTTCACACTGTGAAACGATACTCACTTCTTTTAGTTTCGTATTGGTACTGGTAACTCTTCTAATATATGCAACAAGTTGACACTCTTAGTCATAGATTAGAAACTTGTAGCAATACACGTTGAAACCGTACTTGGCTAACTTCAGCTAATTCTGGTTTGAATAGGAATTAGTGGAAAATAAACTAGTGATGCTGAATTCTTGGAGAAACACTTTCCTACGACCCTGAGTTGATTGTAAAAAAGCCGTATCTTGATATCTCCTATTGTTTTGATCTATGGAAAAAAGAATTGAAATAGGAAGTAATAATCAATTTGAACCAGTTCCTGTTCGGATAGGGTGTTGATTGCCTTGAGACGCTAAATCGTTTGGACAATGATGTTCTAGCTATCTGTTAGTGTTTTCGTTCTATGGCGAGGAACGTTCAAACAGAATATGGCTAATTTTAACAAATTCTGCTTTGATCAAAGCTGCCATGGAGAAGGAGGAAGCTATTCTTGAGACGATGAATCGATTGCAAAAAGCTACTTTTTAATATCTTTTAACATTTTTGCTCTACGGAAATCAGTATTGGGACCAAAAGTACTAGTAAATTTGAACAATTACCAGCTTTCGTAGAGTTATATGAATAGTAACTATATGTTTGTTGAAAGGCTGAATTGTTTGCTTCAAATTGCTTCTCGCTATGTGCTGCCGTTTTCATTCTATAGCGACAAACGTTGAAACCTTTTGGAAACCAGTTATAGTAAATTCTAACTACAGCCGAATTTATTGGAGTATTGAAGATAGTCATGATATGTCGTCTTTAGACTGTAAATCATTTGCAGAAACCACTTCTCAATATCCGTTATCAATTTTTATATATATGGACAAACGTTCAAACCGGAAATGGCTATTTGAACCAATTCCGGTTTGAGTAGAAGGTTAGCTAAGGAAATAAAATCTATTCTTTGGACACTTAATTAATTGCAAAAGACCACATCTTGAAGCATTTACTATTTCTATTAGGCGGAAATTAGAAATTAAAACCGGAAGTAATAGTAAATTTCAACCATTTGTGGTTTCTGTAGAATATATTGGATACTCTTGATACTGGCTCTACATGATAATTCGTTTTCAAAAATCAGTTCTCGCTATGTTACCGTTTCATGCTATGACGATAAAAGTTGAAACTGTTGTTGAAACGGGAAGTAATAATAAATTTAAACCCTTTTCAGTTTTAGTAAAGTATTGTGGATGACAATGATATGTTGCCTCTACACGCGCAATCGTTTACAAAAAAGTCTTCTCCCTGTGTGTTGCCGTTGAATGTTAGAACCGCAAGTTGCAAATTTGAACCACTTCTGGCTTGAATATAGAGTTAACGGATAAGATGGAACCTATTCGTTGGATGCAGAATCAATAGCAGAAAACCATTTCTCTATATCACTGTGTTTGCTCTGGTATCTGTCGACAGCAGAGCCCTGTACGGGCCTTCGAGCGCCCGGTTCGGCTCGGAGTATGCCCGTCCCGGCGCTGCCCTGCCCGTTTCAAGTAATATCAAACTGGACCGGACCCTAGCCGGGCCGAACCGGGCAAGGCATATTCCGGGCCGAACGGGATCGGGCACATTCCGGGCCGAGCACAAATGCTATAGGACCGAACCGGACCCGGCCACTCTGAAAGACGAATCGGAAACTAATCTTTTCAGCCTTTTTCTTAAATGTCCTCCACTACCCCTGCCTTTGCCGTGATCGTACGGTCTTACTGTCAGCCTATGCTAATCGTAATGTGTTTCGGAAGCTGACTCTTTATTCAAGACTGCCAAGTACTCTAATACTACCACTATTACTACTTCTACTATTATTGCTAGGACCACTGCTAATACTACTACAACTGCTACGACTTAGCGTCAGAGTTGATATATCTGGTGGTACCGAATTTACCTTCTAAGTACAGAATAAAATAGAGAATTGTTAGTTATTATTGCCGGTCTGCGTAGAATGTGAACCGATACTTGATCTACGAGGGACAACGCTGACTCAGTAGGAAAAACACTCACATCAGGTGCTAGAGGTTGTTGGATCAATCACTGCTTGTGCTATGTGAGCTTTGTGGTGGACAAACACCGTGAGATTGGGAGTTTCCGGGGTGGTCCCGCTTCCTCCCACTGTTTTCATTCCACCAATTCATCCCATCATCATCCATACGGCCTGAGCCGTAGTTACCTAAAGAACGTATAATAAAGCCAAGTACTTGACCTACTAAGTAGAATTTGGTACGCTACCATAAGACCACGGAGGCCAAAACCGTGAACTGGCGCGCTCATAAGATCAGAACAATTTGTAGTAATGTTCAATTAGCAAGGCAAATACCAAATAGTGTTACATATTTCTGTATTATTTATAGTATGATACTACAAATATAACAAAATATAATATCAAATAAATCACTAAGATTCCAGGGTCGATTAGGTGTTCCTGGAATGGTGGCTCAGTGGTTGAACGTTCATCTCTAGTGGATGGGGTCCCTGGTTCGATGCCAGCTCTCGCCGAGTGAACTTTGTGGTGGACAAACACCGTGTGGGAGGTTTCTCGGCGTTCTCCCGTCTCCTCCCACTTTATTCATTCCACCATTTCAATTATTTATCATCATCACCGCCTCCTTTAGCCTTGGCGGCATAACTGTGGGACGTAAAACTCAAAGATTTCGTTTTCATTGTGTTGTTTTCGTATTACTAGTAACAGCAGTAGTGGTATTCGCTATCGCATTAGTATAGTAATGAGTAGTAACAGTAGTGATAGTAGTAATAGTAGTAGGAGTGGCAGCAATAGTGGAATTAACACTAGCATTCGTAATCGTAATAGTAGTATTAGTATCATCTGTAGTATTAGTATCACCTACGATGTAACAGTTTTACATATCTTCTCTGTTACTCGTAATGCACTAATGAGCGTATTATAAGACTTTTACGTCCATGAGCTGTATTATTGTATAATAAACATGGCTGGACAGAGCAAGCACAGATAACAAATAGAGAGACAGAATAGGGACATAGAAAGAAAACCTTGGGTAATCTTCCACACGATTTTCCTATTCGAGAAGGACAAATAGACATTGCAATATTATTACGACACATTTCTCATTTTCCATTGCATATTGAAGGATTGACTTGAATTATCAACTTGTTGTTCCCAGGCCGGTTACGCCCGGTCCGTTTAGAGCCCGGCTCGTTGGTGCCCGGCCAGTTTAGTGTCCGGCCTGTTTGTGCCCGGCTCGAGGTTCGGGTCGGGCCGGATCGGGTCGAGCCGGGCACTGAATACGGATCCATCCAGGTCGGGCCGGGCCGGTCTTTGGGCATGGTTTGCAGGGCTATGGAACTTTCCCTACTTTTATGCACAGCATAGTTTGGAAGTTTAAAATCTGGCCTTGGTCCCATAAATATTATTAACACTAACATATCAATGATACTCTTGTGTATAACTCAAAAAGTTAGCCGTGAAATTTAATCCAGATTGGAAGTAGTTGTGGAAAGGCCTCTTGCTATAACTGATTTGTGGGTGTTCAAATAAAACCAACATAATCTTTCTATTTCACAACGGGTTAGTAATGCATAGGTCATTTCTACTGTATATCAACTTCACGGACCAAAGCGACTTGTGACTTCATGAAAAACCATTTGTTGGTTCTTCAAGATCAATAACAACAAAATTTCTAATACCAAGAGTACACGCGACCTATTACTTCGATAGAAGAGGCAAATTCAACAGACGTATTTACGTATAAAAGGCTAATGCCCCCCGGCACTTAGTAGAAGGCTTAACTGAGTGGAAGCCACATAACAACGTTCTATGTGAAAGAACGCTGTTTGTTCTATCTGTTGTGTGTATGAAGCACGAGTTGGCTTGTGTGTCTGTCTGTGTGCGTCCTGGGGATCAAATGAGTTGACATAAAGTTACTAAATTTTGATCACGGATACTTTTGTCCAGGCCCCAGACTAGGACGAAGCTTTTTTCTAAAAAAATTCGAACCAGGGTTCTCAGGGGAGGGGTGCATTTACCAGGACATGTAAGGATATTAGAAAATGGCCGATTTTCTGTGTCAAATCCATAGTTTTCACGGTGGCTGAAATCAATGGTGACACTTCCATTAGCAATAACTCAAAATCGGCTACCATTGTTTTCGGGCCGGGGTCACCGGTGGGTGGGAGTACCGAAACACGTAAAAATAATCCAAAATGACCTATATTCGTGTCAAATCCCTAGTTTTCACGGTCTCTGAGATGAATGGTGATTTTTTCAAAGGCGTCAGCCTCTAAATACAGTTGGAGCCGCGGTGGCTCAGTGGTAGAGCGTTCACCTCTGGTGCTTGGTGTCCCGTGTTCGATCCCAGCCCCCTCGAAGTGAACTTTGTGGTGAAGAAACAGCGTGTGTCATAGCTCACCGACTCACTGACAATGACTGATTTAACACGTTTGATAACAGCGTGTGTAATAGCTAATTTATACGCAGTTGATAGAGCGTGTATACCTGTAGATAAGTGGGTAGCGTGTGTAACAGTTGTTGTAAAAATTCTGTGTTCGAGACGCAACCTAGACTGAATTACACTTTCTTTTAAGGAATTAAACACTATAAATGATGTTCGCGTTTGGTGTTGAAAGAGATTTGTCCTATGAAGGAAGAAAAACCAGGACAGGTAAAGGGGCAGGGGGAAAGACGCAGACTGTGTGTTAAAATTTCATTTATTCCCATGTCTTTTGCTCTTCCCTTTCCCACTTTCCCTTTTTCCCATTTTGTTTAGCTTTGTATGCTTTTTTCGGTCTCTGCATCATGCGTATTATTATTTTCGTTTTCCTTGCATTAATTTCTCTCTCTTAGAACTTGAAAGAAATTTCTCCAGATTTATATCGTGGTTGTTTCTCTAAGTGATGCTCTCAGATAGAAATACTTTTCCCTCCAAATGGACGAATATGCAAGGCTACTGTACCATAACCCCTATAGGATTATGGTAGTGAGTTGCGCAGTTTGAGCAATACGCACGGATAAACCACGCTTACATTTATATTTATTTAAATCTCATATTAGGACTTACTCCGCAATAGACTTTTAACAAATGCGCCTTTTAAAATTCTGTACTTCTTCTTCTTCTTCTTCTTCTTCTTATTATTATTATTATTATTATTATTATTATTATTATTATTATTATTATTATTATTATTACTATTATTATTATTATTATTATTATTATTATTATTATTATTATTATTATTATTATTATTATTATTATTATAGCAATAACTATATGAAGCAATTATCTAGGCTAACTTAGTCGGGCCGCGGTGGCTCAGTGTTAGAGCGCTCTCTTCTGGTGCTTGAGGTCCCGGGTTCGATCACAGCCCCGCCAAGTGAACTTTGTGGTGGACAAACACCGTGTGCATGGGTTTTCTCGGGGTTCTCCCGTTTCATCCCACTTTCTTCATTCCACCATTTCATTCATTACTCATCATCATCTCCGTCTCCTTTAGCCTAACCGGCATAACCGCCGGACGTAAAATTCAAAGATTTGATATCGGCCAACTTGGTTAATACACACCATTCACCAACGGGTAGTTGTAGAAATGAGTCTTTTACAACAGTTGTTAGCTCAATCGCTAGAGCGCTGACTCATAGATTCAAAGGTTGTGAGTTCGAAACTAGTCCGAGTCAAACGATTTTTTCTGATTTAATCCTTCAGATGGAAATGTTTCTCTATTCACTTTTATCTCGTAATTCTGGATATAAATGTTTGGATGTGAAAAAAGATACTGGAATATAAGGAAAGAAGGATAAATTACGTGATATCTTTTTGCAATTTTTAACTATATTTTCACCTATCTAGGAACTTTCTAAAAGTTCAGACTTCTATATCTCCTTTCCGCTCTCTTACGTGTCCTTTAACTACGTAATTCCTACACTTATTTCATAAATCACTTCTACATATATTGCAGATGTATCTCTTTCTCTTTTCTCTACATCATGTCTGGAGATAAATGTTTTGACAACTCGTTACAGACACGATTTTCAAAAAAAAAAAAAAAAAAAAAAAAAAACAATACGATCTACGATATCAGTGATACATGTTGCGGTGTTTAACTTAACATACAGGTATAAAACAATAAATAGAAAAGCTGAGAATATGAATCTTTACAGAGATGACAGTGCACTCATGCTTCAAATTTGTGTATTTACTCCCTATACCTATGTTAATTGCCTAGTCAAAATAAAAACTCTTCAAAATTAGTCACAAATTCTTATACAACTATCCCTTCCTTGGAGTACCGCGCGGCCAAAATTGCAACGAAAATTCGTATTGGGACTATTTGCAAAACAATAAATGAATCGTGTTTTATTTTTTGCGGAAAAACAATGTTGGGGCCTAGGTCCCATCCGAAAAAAGAATTAATAATACCGTAATAGCGAAGGAAGGAGTGGACCGAAGGAAATTGTTTTGTGTAGATATTATACAGAGTGGTCGTGCATCAATGACGGAAAATGGGGAGATGAATCTACAGGTAAAGCAAGCAAAAAATGTCATATGAACATTGGGTAAATGCGGCTTCGTTTGGACGCTAGAGGCGTCTGAAATGTCACCTTCCGAGGCGGTAATTTGCAATATCACAAGAACAGAAAGAAATATGAATGTCGGGTCAAAAAATATCAAAAGAAACCCTATCCGAAGAATCCAATTATACATAAGTGATGGCGAAACAATGGCGTCGCTAGAGGGGAGCACAAAGAAAGTGAATGTAACATGGGAAAAGGTGAACAATGTACACTGAAAAATTGTAGGAGGTAATGTTACTTGCAACATGCAGCAACAAATTTTAATGAACAAACCAACAATGGCTACGCTGTAGGGACACTATAGGAGGCGAAATATAGAAATACAGTATCTTTGTAACGGAAAGAAATAGGAATATCGGGTCAAAAGTTGGCAAAGGAAACCACATTCAAAGAATTCAGTTATGCATAAGTTATGGCGAAACAGTGACGGCGCCAGGGGGCACAAACGAAGTGAATGCAACGCGGAGAAAACTGAACAATTTACACTGACAAACTGTAGGACGGGATATTACATGGAACATGCAGCAACAAATGTTAATGAACAAAGGCAACAATGGTACGCTGTAGGGACACTATGGGAGGCGGAAGGTAGGAATGCAGTATCTGTATAACGGAGAGAAATAGGAATGTCGGGTAATAAGATTTCAAAGGAATACCCATCCGAAGAATCCAATTATGCATAAGTGATGGCAAAGCAATGGCGGTCCAAGAAGCGCAAAGAAAGTGAATGAAACGCTGAGGAAAGTTCTACCACAGATGTTGTTCTCGGATGAGGCATTCACACGTGGTGGCAACACAAATGTCCCCAATGACCATCGATGGACATCCAGCAACCCACATGGAATTGCAGAAACGAAGCATCATTAGCATTTCAAATTCCGTGTGTTGGTTGGTATTATTGATGACGACGTTGTGAAACAACACTTCTTACCACAGCGATTTAACGCATGCAATATCTTATATCCAGTTTTTAACCTAGAGCCTAACTATTCTAGTTAAAGACGTGCCACTGAGGACACGGCAGAGTATGTAGTTTAAGCATGATGGAGTCCTTCACATTCATGTCCCACTATTCGTGCACATCTGAACGAAAAATTCCACGCAGGTAGGTAGATCGTAGAAGCAAAAGAGTATGATCTCCACGTTCACCCGACCTGAATACCCTAGACTTTTTTCCTGTGGGGTTACATGAAGAGTCTTGTGTATACATGGCTCGTGCTTGGCATTGAAGATCTTCGCTAGAGCGTATGAACTGCATTTGCCACAGTACGGCAAACTCCAGCGTTATTGCCAAAAGTCAGAGAATCCATACGCCATCGTGTAACTGTCTGTCTCGAAGAACAAGGAGGACATATTGAACACCTTCTTTAAGACAGCATTATGTTGACCACGGTAAGTACAATAAGTCTTGTTTTACAGTGCACTGGGCCTCATCTTCCGTACTAGTTTTGTACAATTTGCACGTATCAACACTAAGAGTGTTTAACAGTTCCTTTGTAGCCCCCATGTGCCACCACTGTTCCGCAGTACATGCGCATAATTTGATTCTTCGGAAGGGGTTTGTTTTGACATATTTTGATCCGACATTCTTATTTCTCTACGTTACCAAGATACTTTATTCCTACATTCCGCCTCAAATAGTGTCCCTACAGCGTAGCATTGCTGCCTTTGTTCATTAACATTTGTTGCTGCATGTTTCAAGTAACATTCCCTCCTAAAATTTTTCAGTGTAAATTGTACACTTTTCTCCATGTTACATTCATTTTCTTTTTCCCCCTCTAGCGCCGCCACTCTTTCGCTATCACTTATGCATAATTGGATTCTTCGGATAGGGTTTCCTTTTATATCTTTTGAGCCGACATTCGTATTTCTTTCCGTTGTTGTGATATTGCAAATTGCTGCCTCGGAAGGTGACATTTCAGACGCCTCTAACGTCCAAACGAAGCCTCATTCACCCAATGTTTATATGACTTTTTTGCTTGTTTTTACCTGTAGATTCATCTCCCGAATTATCCGTCATTGATGCACGTTCGCCCTGTATAGACCCTATGTAAAATAAGCCCTTTCGTCTTTCTGAAGTAACCCTATCAGTTTCGCTTCAAATTTGGCAGACAAGAGCAAACTGGAAATAAATCGACACGTCTTTTTGTTTATGCGCATAAACATTCTAAGTTTTAAAAGTGTCTCCTGAAATACTATAACATACGCTATAATGTTTGTGTGTGTAGTTGATCTGCCAAATTTAAAGAAATCGTATGAAGACACGACACTTCTGAAACACGAAAGGCAATATATTACATATCCAATATCTACATACAACTTAATTCGCTTCGGTTTACTCCTCATGACACTCAACGCCTCGGTCCACTCAACAGTTTTTTTTCTTTGAGGAAAATACGAAACACGTATCCCCTCATCTTACCTCTACAATATTTGTGCACATTTCATACACTTCGGTCCACTTCGTTTTCCCTTTCGAGGCCAAATACCAAAATTTTGGACGGGGGCTTTTTCCCTAAAAAGCGTTTTCCCCGAAAATAAAAAAGCGCGAATTCGTTTATTTTTTGCCTATTGTTCATACACAAAGTTATGTTGCAATTCTACATATCCTTTACACACATCTGACATACTGTTACTAGCACTTTTGATTTTCGTGATCAAAGGTTTGGAGGGGTCGATGCCCACCCAACCGTTTTCTCCAGGAAAACATAAAACCGGTATCCTCATTTTACGTCTGCAGTATCTGTGGATAATTTCATCCACTTGGGTTCATTTCTTCTTGGCTTTTGGGCATCAAATTTCAAAAATTTCGGTGGGGGCTTTGGAAACCTAAAACCGTTCTTATGCAGAACATAAAAAACCCGTATTCGTTTATTTCTTTTCGTATTGTCCATACGGAAAGTTATGTTGCAGTTCTTCATGCCCTTTACACACATCTGACATCTGTTACTAGCACTTTTGATATTTCGTGATCAAATGTTTGGAGGGATCCGTGCCACCCAACATTTTTTCGAGGAAAATACGAAACCCGTATTCCCTCATTTGATGTTATACACTATCTGTGCAGAATTTCATTCACTTCGGTTCACTGTAATTTTGCCTTTCAAGCGTCAATTTTCAGAATTTTGGGTGGGAGCTTTTGTCACTTAAAACCGCTTTTGTGTAGAAAATAAAAAAAAACCGTATTCCTTTACTTTTTGCTTATTGTCCATACAAAGGTTTCGTTGCAATTCTTCATGTCCTTCACACAAATCTGACGTCCTGTTACTAGCACTTTAACCTTCTTACGTCCCTCGGGTCCATTTTGACCCAAAACGATTTTCCAACTTGATTATCTAGGACACTATATGAGCTTTGATCATCATACTTCTTGACTTTTAGTTATTTTACCAAATATGTGTTTTGTAAAAATTTCAAATCAAAATTCCGTCATGTTGCGTCACAGTAGAAAAAGTAACACAAGTTCTTCGGGTCTATTTATACCCGTTAGCTCAATGAATATTCAAGTAACTGAAATATTCTTACTTAATTGATTTCTGATGGTAATACTTCCACAAAACAATGCAAAATTGTCATTATTGTTATTATTATTATTATTATTATTATTATTATTATTATTATTATTATTATTTATTGGACTGTCCGAAAATTATTTAGTTTCTTCCAGTGTAATGTGCTGGCAAAGCTGTTTAGTTTGTTCATATACCTTGTACTGGTAACATTGTATAAACTCATTCTGGATTAGTTTTTATTCGCAGCATGCTTTGTTTCTTCGTTTTACAGTAGTTTGTCTATTTTGGTGTCTAAAATGAGTGCTTTGACACCAGAAGAAATTCAAAATTTGCTGGATTTATCTGACGATGAAATGACATCTGAAACGGAGGACCAATTATCAGTGCAGGATTATTTGTCTTCGTCTTCTCTGTCTGATGAATAATCCGTAAGTAGTGGTACTGGACATGTACAAGGGAACATTCAACTTTCAAAAGAAAAAAACATTCAATGGTGTGCAACACCACTGTCATCTGTAGGAAGGAATACAGCTCAAAACATTGTTCATCGACCCCCTGGTCCTACGAAATATTCAGTTTCACGTATTCATAATGAACATTCATCTTTGTTGTTGTTTTTTCCGCCATATGTAAGTAATATTTTTTTTGTAAATACAAACAAAGAAGGTAGTTGTGTATATGGGAGTGCGTGGTAAGATTTAGATAGTGTGGATTTAGAAGCATATATAGGTTTGCTGTTTTTATCAGGTGTTTATAAATCTCACAACGTGTCAACAAAGTTTGTGGAACGATACAACAGGTCGTCCGATTTTTCGCCCCACCATGTCACTGAAAAAGTTCAAAATGATATCAAGGGTGTTTCGATTTGACGATCGCCAGACACGACCTCAAAGACGTGAAACAGACAAATTAGCGGCAATTCGTGAACTGTGGGACAAGTGGGTTGAAAATTACCAAAAATGTACAATCCAGATGTGTTTCTAACAGTGGATGAGCAACTGGTAGGATTTCGAGAAAATTGTCCTTTTCGACTATATATGCCAAGTAAACCTGCGAAATACGGTATAAAGGTTTGGGTATTATGCGACAAAAATACAAGTTATGTCTACAACATTCAACCTTAAACAGGAAAATCTCAAAGTGGCCCTGAACGTAATCAAGCCATGCGAGTAGTATTAGATCTTTCTCTTGGTCTAAAAGGACACAGCATTTTATGTGACAACTCTTTTACATGCTATCAACTGGCACAGTCGCTTCTAAAAAAGAATATCTCGCTGCTTGGAACAATGAGAAAAAATAAGTCACCCATTCCACCAACGTTAGTAGATGTCAAAGGCCGTGTTCAGTACGATTCGAAGTTTGCTTTCACCACAGGTACAACCCTTGTATCTTATATTCCGAAAAAAGAACAGATGTGTAGTTCTGCAGAGCACAATGCACAATGACAGTAAAATTAGTGAATCTGAGAAGAAGAAGCAACAAATGATGCTTGACTACAATGCAACAAAAGGAGCAGTGGATACACTAAATAAAATGGTATGCACTTACACGACGAAACGAAATACAAACAGATGACCTATATATGTATTCTGTAATATTTTGGATATTTCCGCTTATAATGCTTACGTCCTCTTTGCAAAGGTGTTTCCAAACTGGCAAAAACAAAATGCGAGGAAAAGGCGGATTTTTCTGGAGAATCTTGGAAAAGCTCTGATTGAAAACTACATCAAACAAAGGAAAAATATGCCAAGAGCAAGTACAGCCAAAGAAATTGTAAAAGTAAGATGTTCAGATGTAAGAAGTCACATGTTTGAAGTAACGTAAAAAACGATTTTGTAGTGATCACTTACATGGATGTTGTTCTCAGAGGTTTTCAAAAAAAGTTAACAGGAATGTATCCTAACTAAAACTAACCGAAATAAAACCAGCTTGTAACAGAACATTGTACGTACACATACATGTATGTGTAGTACATGAGGGAAAAGAAAAGGTGCCTAAGGGCTGATTAAATATATATATATAATTGTGTGTGTGTGAGAGAGAGAAAGAGGTGTTTCAGTGTTCTAATACACGGTTGCCTCTGGCATTTTAAATTTCGGGAAATAATAAAACAATTGTAAAACTATTTCTAAATATTTGAGGACGACAAGTGACATCTCATGTATTTCAAACATATTGGAGTACATGTTCCCAGCCAAAGATACCCATGTAAAGGTTTGGCATTTAGTCTTGATTTCAAAAAATTTTCCCTGGCAGAATTTCAATGTACAGAGAGGGGAAACGTGTAAAAAATCGTGTTTTATAGAAATTTCTGCCAATATTTCAGGCGCTCGGCGGTGAATTTCGTTGCTCCGGGGAGGATTTCCCCAGGGCCAGCCCCTGGAATCATCACTGTTTGCCCAACTTTTGTGATATATGACACAAACCAATCACAACACACAACACAACCTGTCACTGCGTGTGCAAATTCGGTGTAAACTATAAATTGCAACATTAAAAATGAATGGGCCCATTTTGACCCAGAGGAACTTATGTGTAGGTAAAAATTGAGGGATGTACAAGGGTTAGTATATCGTGATCAAAGTTTTAAAGGTGTACGACGTGCACCACCCAACCCTTATTTCTCGGAAAATGTGTAATCCGTATCCACATTTTACGTCTGCAATATCTCCGGACAATTTCATCCACTTGATTCACTTCTTCCTTGCTTGTCGGACGTCAACATTAAAAATTTTGGGTGGGAATTTTTGCAACCTAAAAACGTTTTTACGGAGAACATAAAAAATCCGTATTCGTTTATTCTTTGCGTATTGTCCATACACAAAGTGTCGTTGCAATTCTTCATATCCTTTACACACATCTGACATACTGTTACTAGCACTTTAGATTTTTCGTGACCAAAGGTTTGGAGGGGTCCGTGCCCCACCGAACCGTTTTTCCAGAAAAATACGAAACCCGTATCCTCTTTTTACGTCCTCAATATGTGTGCACACTTTCATTCACTCCGGCTCACTTCTTGCCTTTCGGACGTCAACATTCAAAATTTCGGGTGCGGGCCTTTTCCCCTAAAGCCGTTCCTCTGTAGAACAAAAATCCCGTATTCGTTTATTTTTTTGCGTGTTATCCATACACAAAGTTATGTTGGAATTCTTCATGTGCTTGACACACATCTGACATAATGTTACTAGCACTTTTGATATTCCTTGATCAAAGCTTTGCAGGGGTCCGAGGCCTACCCAACCCTTTTTTTCAGGAAAATACGAAATCTGTATTCCCTCATTTTTTCTCTACAATATCTGCGCTGAATTTTATTCTCTTCGGTTCACTTCATTTTGCCTTTCGGGCGTCAATTTTCAAAACTTTGGGTAGGAGCTTTTTCTCCTAAACCGTTTCTTCCGCAGAAAATAAAAAAAAAAAACAGTATTAGTTAATTTTTTGCGCATTGTCCATACACGAAGTTTCGTTGCAATTCTTCATGTCCTTTACACACATGTGACATACTGTTACCAGCACTTTTGATTTTTCGTAATCAAAAGTTTTGAGGGGTCGGTGCACCACCCAACCCTTTTTTCACAAAAATACGAAATCCGTATCCTCATTTTATGCCTAAAATATCTGTGCACAATTTCATTACTTCGGTTCACTTCTTGCCTTTCGAGCGTCAGCTTTCAAAACTTTGGGTTGGGGCTTTTGCCTCCTAAAACCGTGCCTCGGCAGAACATAAGAAACCCGTTTTCTTTTATTTTTTGCGTATTGTCCATACACAAAGGCATGTTGCAATCTTTATGTCCTTTACACGCATCTGATATACTGTTACTAGCACTTTTGATATTTCGTTATCAAAGTTTTGGACGGGTCCTTCCCTACCCAACCGGTTTTTTTAGGAATATTCGAAACCCGTATTGCCTCATTTTACGTCGACAATATCTGTGCACAATTTCATTGATTTCGATTCACTTGTATTCGCCTTTCGGGCATCAACTTTCAAAATTTTTGGTTGGGCCGTTTGCCCCTAAAACTGTTTTTTCCGTAGAAAATAAAAAAACGTACTCGTTTATTTTTTTTTGCGTATTGTCCATACGTAAAGTTTCGTTGCAATTCTTCATTTCCTTTCCATACATCTGGCATGCTGTTACTCGCATGTTTGATGTTTCGTGATCAAATGTTTGGAGGGGTCCGTGCCCCACCCAACCATTTTCTCCGTTAAAACTCGAAACCCGGATTCCCTCATTTTACATCTGAAATATCTCTGCACAGTCTCATTCACTTTGGTCCAGTTGTTCGTGCCTTTCGGGTGTCAGCTTTGAAAATTTTGGGATTGGCTTTAATATTAAACCTTTACATTATGTATTTTTTTTATGAAATTCTTCTTCCGGGATAGAAGGAGGAAAACGGTTTTTAAAATAACTGTTTCTTGCCATTCATCTTGTTCGAACTCCTTAAGTAAGATCATTTTGTAACTTTTGATGCCATCTAACTCCGTCTGAATAATAAAGTTGTCATTTTTAAGAATTTGTTTTATTCTCTCATTTGCAGTTCGCTACACTGATATATTTATTATAAAATTGAGGTTTCGTCCAACACCTTTCGAATTCGCAACCAACCCAGGTGCCGAGTTTTTTGGGTTGCCTGCTATTTCAGGAAAAGGAGAATTGCAGGTGGTAATGCACTTTTGAAGTCGTGTATACATAATTATGAAGTCAGGGCACAAAACACAGCCAGGTTATTCTCCAGTGCTTCAAGAGACAGAATTGCGATGGATCGTGGCAGGACTCAGTGCTCAAGAACGTGACCCCCATATTCCAGTAACATGTCTTTTTTATGACAAACATTGATCTACAACAAAAACTACAAACATTCTGGGAACTAGAATAATTACTGATACACCAAGAGCAAACGAATAGCTTGCATGAGTGAGCGACATTTCGTTCGGAACACAACAAGAGATCTTACAGGGCGTTTCAATGTACGATTGCCGTTGTTTGAAGACCGTACAATTTTAGGCGATTTTTATCAGCAGGCATTGGTTAGATTAAAGCAATTGGAAAGAAGATTCGATCAACACTCGGACTTTGAAGCTAAATATACGGAATTCATATAAGAATATGAAGATCTTGGTCACATGGTAAGGATAGATGAGCATAAAAAGGAGGATGTCAGCGTTGCATACTATTTGCCACATCATACAATTTTTAAGCCCATAAGCTCTACAACGAAGCTACGTGTGGTGTTTGATGCTTCAGCAAAATCTGACAGCGGAGAAACCTCAACGACATTTTCTTAGTTGGTCCTACAATACGGTAACATTTGTTTTTCTATCATTTTGCGCTTTAGAACTCATTCGGTAGTATTCACTGCAGAAATCGCTACGATGTATCGCATGCTCAATGTTCATCCAGAAGACATGCCATTACATCGTATATTCTGGAGAATATCTAGAAATGAACCGATTCAAGTTTTTGAGTTGAAAACATTAATGTATGGTCGGTATGTGCTTCATTTCAATCAGCAATCAATCAATCAGCAAGGAGAAATATCAGTTAAGTTATTATGTGCTAAATCATGCGTGGCTTCAGTCAAGAAAAATACTCCCCCACGTCTGGAGTTATGCGAAGGAGTTGTTTTGGCAAAATTAGTTCACAAGATTTTACCAATTTTAAAATTGAACATAAGTAACGTCCATTTATGGACAAACTCTCAAATCGTGTTGCATGGCTAGCTTCTCCGTGCAACAAATGAAAACCTTTCGTGGCCAACAGAGTAGTTCAAATTCAAGACTTAACTGTTGTAAATATGTAACTTGTTGAGACAGCCCTGGAGATTTGATTTCAAGAGGAAAAGATGCAGTTTCCACAAAGGACAATTCATTATGCTGGAACGGTCCACAATGGCTTTCTAGTTTAGAATCTAATTGGTCAGTCACAAGTAAAGATTCATTGCAACCAGATCAAGTTCCAGAGAGTAAGGAAACCATAACATTGACCGTCACTTTAGACAATTGGTGCAATGAAACCATAACAAGATTCTCAAAATTATCAAGGTTAGTTAGAACAATAGCATATTGTAAACGTTTTGTTTATAATATAAGACAGAAACAAACTAACAGAATTTCTGTCGGTACGAGAACTCCACACAGCGCTCCATGTTTGCATCAAATTGGCACAAGAAATTGGATTTCAAAGCATCTTAGTGATGGAAACATTGTCCAACCAAGAAGTGAATTGAACAATTTACATCCATTTTTAAATAGTAAAAACATGATCCGAATTCGGGGAAGATTGGAGAATAGTCAACTTCCGTTGGGCGCCAAACATTAAATAGTTCTGCCTTCAAATCAACACTTAACAAAACTTATAGTTGAAGCAAAACACTTTAAGATTACTTCATGCTGGAGCCCAATTATTAATATCATAACTACGCCAGAAATATTGGATAATTACGTGCAAATAGGTAGTAAAACAAGTTATCCATCATTGCTTGACGTGTTTCAAGTTAAAAGTCAGTGGTTCAAAACAACTTATGGGACAGTTGCCAGCAGCTCGCGTGCAGCAAGCCAGTCCATTCTTAAACGTAGGCGTGGGCTACGCTGGAGCGTTTTACATAAAATCAGGAGCAGTTAGAAATATATCTGTACGTAAGGCATACTTTGCGTTATTTGTTTGCTTATCCACCAAAGCAATACATCTGGAATTGGTAACAGATCTTAGTGCGCAGTCATTCATAGCAGCTTTACGCAGATTCATATCCAGACGAGGAAGATATCTCAATATATACAGCAACAATGGCACAAATTTTGTTGGAGCCAACAACGAATTGAAAGAATTGTATCAGCTGTTTTCATCAGATCCTTTTAGTTCTTAAGTTCATGATTTTACATCGACCGAAGAAATTCAATGGCACACATACCACAAAATCCCCCGAAGTTTAGAGGACTATGGGAAGCCGGTATAAAATCAATGAACTACCATCTAGTTCGTATTACTAAAGGTGCAGTGTTAACATATGAAGAGTTTGCAATATTACTCACACAGATTGAGGCCTGCCTCAACTTTTGACCACTTAGAATGCTACCAAATCAGCCTAACGACATCAGTGTTCTCACACCTGGACATTTCTTAATTGGAGAAGCAACTACAGCTTTACCAGAGCCTAAAATCACCGATCTACCATACAACCGCTGATCTCGTTGGCAGAAGATACAACAACTAAAACAACACATTTGGAAAAGATTGTCCCGAGATTATTTACGTGATCTTCAACAACGCTCTAAGACAACTTCACCGCAACACAATCTCAAGGTCGGAGATGTAGTTTTGCTGATTGAAGACAACGTTCCTGTATTGCAGTGGAGCATTGAAAAAGTGTTCCCAGGAAAGGATTTCTTAGTTGGTGTTGTGAGGGTTCGTACTACAACTGGAACATACAAACGTTCCATCAAGAAACTAGTAGCATTACCATATAACAAGGACTAGAATTGAGATTTAGGTAATATAAAATAAGTACAGTTGTAATATTGCTTCAAGTTTTGTGTTTATGTTTCGTTTTTATATGTATCATTTTGCTTTATTTGGTCACACCTTAGCTGACAAACAAGGGGGAGTATGTTTGGGATTTTTATGTATTTTACAGTATGTGTTCCTTTAGCTTGCAACAGTTTTCAAATTGCTTAACGCTTTTCTATTGTTTTTTGAATAGTGTGAGTGTGGAGGCAAGAACATGCAGTTTTGGTGTACCATATATCATGGTCGAAGATCATACTATATAGCACAAACAATAAGCCATCGTATCACAATCATTTACAACTAAAGACCTTGTGAATGTGTTAATTCTCGTGTATTATTTTCGTGTGCAAACTGAAGTTGTAATCATTTAAATACGGTGAATTTATATTTGGTTGTATTCATGTGGTATAAGAATCAAGCCTTACAATCCATTAGTTTGAACATTGTTTTAAGCATTATCATTGTACTTTACTATAAAAACAAATATATACATTCATATTGTACACTATAAACCATGGAAACAGGACGGTAGATAAGCGACATTAAACAAGGATTTGATAGGGGATAGATCCGTTACAGCCGTTTGTGATGTAACTTCACCTAGTCCCCTAAAGGTGACTTTCATCCGCTATCATTCAGTGACTTTATCTATATAACACACAAACATATACATACAGTATATATATACAGGTGAGTCATAAGTCTCCATACAAGGTGACTAATATCTATTTTTTTCTTTTCGAGCTAACAAGTCCCCATAGAAGATGACTAATGTTTATTTTTCATATTCCAGGTAGTACGTTTCCTGGAATATTATCATAAATTGTAGTATAGCATTATCATATTTTGTATGGAGACTTATGACTCACCCTGCATATATATATATATATATATATATATATATATATATATATATATATATATACAGAGAGAGAGATTTCTCTTAGTTTTTCATTATTTCATTCTACATTTTCCCTTGTAAAAAATAGGCATGATAGGGAAAATATATTTCCTTGCAAGCAGTGATACAAGAGATCTACTAGTAAGAATCTAGTTTGATTTTGTTGGACTAATTCTCTAGAATGCAGTCTTTGCTGTGAGTAGAAGTGTAACAGTTATTACAAAAAAGCTAAGGTGGTTTATAACGCATGAAAAACTGTACACACAAAGAATAATGAATAAGCTTATAAAATTTACGATAAATTTTCTTACCAAGCAAGTTCAAATCACCAAACTGTACCACCTTTTGCAGCCTACTAGTTGGCAATGTTTCAAGATAGATACGAACATAAGAATACTGCCTCCTGTAACTAATTAAACGTTTCAATTTATTATGAAATTTTTATAGGCCTAAGAATATATATATATATATATCTATATATATATATATATATATATATATATATATATATATATATATATATATATATATATATACTAACAAAAATATATGCTCTGCAAAATACGTCTCTAAACATCTTCAAAACTCAGTATGGAAACCAAAGATACTTCTATTGTAGTAAATGTAAATAAAACAACAAATTAGATAGAAAAAAGATTAGAATTAGAAATCTGGAAATATCCTATGTATGGGTTAATATTTTGGACATGATGCGTTGACATGAGGAGGTATATTGGAAGTTCAAACTATATTAAACAATAGAAAAGGAAATTCGGATATAATATATAAGAATTATAAGCTAACTAAAATAAATTAAATTACTTAAAGTCTGTAAACGTCCTAATCCGCTATGTCATCGGAAAAAAATTAAAACAAACAAATTCAAAATATATTCCCACTTCGATCTCCCACTCAAAAATCCCCAAGATGAGACTTTCGTGACAGTACCGGAATGGACCAGCTCGTCTCTAGCAAAATCTTTCTCTGTGATTCAATGTTTATAAAAATGCAACAAAATATATATAACACATTAGAAATGAGCAAACAATGAATTATAAATAAATAAAGCTACAGATTATTCAATATAAATAACAACTTTATCACGAATGAAAGTTGGTGAATATGCTCTTAGTTCGCTGTATATTCACACAATACGCATCAAAATATTTATATTAACAGTAAAATATAATAATTTATTTCAGAATCTTTAAGAATACTATCCCTGACTTACCTATTTTATGATAGGTCTCGAACTCACCTATTTTCAAAAGGAGATGGTTAATATGCAGTTAGAAAACTGTATATTCACATTCTACATATACGTTTTTGAACCTATTTCATCACGACTTACAAATAATTTTTATCCAAGTATCCCTAAGAATTCTAATTCTAATAGTCTAACTCAGAATATCCTATTTCATTTCAAGGAATACGTCTTGTTGAAAACGTAGAACTCAAAAACCAGAATTACATTGAATAAACTTCCAATTAAATAAACTAATCCATGGGAAAGATAAATTTCCTTTTCAAACATGCGTGTTACCGATAACCTAGAAAATTTCGAAACATGTAACCATAATATGTTAAATCAGTTTTATTTCCACAAACGTTATAACTTATCAAATACAAATTCCATAGTTTAAGTCAATCAAAAATCTTCAATTTTCTCACTAATCATTCAAAACTAATTCTCAGTATAATTAAGTTCATTAGATACTTCTATGACCTGCAAAATACATTCCATATCCAGAGTATATCTGACAAGATTGAAATTTGTTCCTCGAGTTTCTGCTCTACGTCAACACCAAACTTTCCAGCGTATAAAGTACACAATTAACCCAGGAAAGCTATCGCTTATTAAACATAACATTTTTTTATCAATTGAAATACTAAGTGTATAAGGCAAGGAATTCTAAAGGAAAGGTTTAAAGGACGGTGGATCAACGATTTTAATCTCGGTTACTGAACAAATTAAGTTTCAATAAAAATAATATTAAGGGGAGAGGCGGACGACAAAATCAAGATAATTATCATTTGAACGCATGAATAGACAACCAAAAAAGGGAACAACATCCGTTTTGAAAGAAAGAATTATTCCACAATCACACACGCCTCTACCCTTTTTAAAAAGAAAAAGTAACATTGAACGGTGCGTAAACTAAACATTCTACTAACAAAAATCTGAATTTGTATTGAGAATAATAAAGCCCTTCTAACATTTTCTCCCGTTAACACGTGGTTTAATTAGTGGCATATTCCATCTACCTCTTTTTCTATTCACGACGTATTGACTAAGGAAATTTAACGGATAGAGCGAGGTTAAAAATTTATGTTTCCTAATATATTTTCCTCCAAGCACTATCCAGACAAATAATGAGACCAAATAAAGTCACTAATAAGCCATAATAATAATTGAGTAAAATATTATGAAGACAAGAGTTACGAAAACAGCTTTAGGTTGCAAACAGAAACCTCTCACGACTACCCAAATGGGTTGCGAATGCAGAGCCTTTTAACACACTAATCTTTTCATTTCAAAAAATTATTCTTTCACTCGCTTGCGAATAACACAGCAATGCAAATAATCACTCACCCACACGTATGGGGCGAGTGTATCATCGGTGTGGGAAATTATTTGATATCATACCGAAGTTAAGTAAATCATTTCTATTGTGGGATGTGTGCTAGTAGCTTTTCTCTTGGCGAGTAAAATTGTGTTGTTTATTTGCATCGGTGAAATAACATATTAATCACTTGAAAGAAGTCACTATGTCAATTATAATATCAACAATCTCAATGCACTTCCTCTTTTTACTTTCTATGCCACTCAAGATTTCGCTATTATATACTATAAGACAAGTTCGAGAACTAGGAAGCAACAATATGGAGCTTTAACACCAGATTCGTTCCCCTTTCTTGATCAGATACAAGAGAATCACGCACGAATCATTGAAGCTCTGAAAAGAGTTGAAAGCTCTCTTTACTTTAATTCACTTTTCAATCTTTGTGTTTCTCTTTTAAAAATTAGGAAAAGACAAACAGACAAAGCACGTATCTCCTAAAAATATTCTCTAATTATCCCGAAAAATCATCTCGGAAAGTTATCCCAAATTTCAAAATTATTCGTGAAACAGAAACACATAAAATGTGTATATATTTTACTTCCCACTATGAATTCGTTCACAATTTATTTCATAAACAACAATTTTGCTTATATATATATTAATTAGATGTTTTAAAATAATGCATTCAGTAAAATGGTAGAATGTGCAAATCAATAATAAAACAAAATGAATTGTTACCTTCAGGCTAAAGTGTAGGACACAATATTTATAACGTGAATATTACAATTAATATACTATGGAATTCTAGTACATCAAATGGAAGAGGGTACGAGAGTAAGCTGTTCGTATTAAACGTACCGTCTAAATTAGAGAAACTCCCACGATTCGATCGTATGTGGAAAAAGTATTGAAATGTTTCGCGAAATGTTATTAACGCACATCAAATTAGTGGATTACATAGTTTAAGAGACCCATTTTTCCCTCCATAATTTATATGAGTAAGTTAGAGGTATGTGAAGAATGCAGTTAACGGTGGAAGCACGTGTTTGAAATTATATCTAAAATTATAGAATAATTTATAATTTCTTTCACTTTAAAATATTTATTCAATAGAGGTTTTTCTTTACTTCACACAAATGAGTTGAACCTATAATAAATTTTAAGTGTAGTATACTTCCTTCTGCTGATTTTTTTATTTGTTATGAACACAGAAAGATCATACATAATTCACTGAATATGCTGTACCTGTTTTAAATGTAAGATAATTGTCTAGTGCAAGTGTAAGATAAGTCTAAGACACAAATTGGAAAGATGTAAATTAGAACACCTTTATTTACTCAAACATATGCTAATAGTGGTATTTCGAAATAAGAAAGAGCAATATTCCCTAGATCGACGAAGAAAACTGAAATGTAGTCTTAGTGGCGACAATGAAAAATAAATTAAGGGAAATAATAATTGCATTTAGGTAAAATTATTTGTGATTACACAAATTACGGAAATAGAAAAGGAAAATGTATAAAAAATAAATTATCGGTTTACACATGGATAAAATGTAGCATATGAGGAAAATAGGAGAAGATAAAATGTACAAAGAGAGTAACAAACGAGGCCTGTTTAAAATAGGTAGGAGATATTATTACATTTTTTTAAACTAGCATCACTCGTAGGAAGGCAATTAGATTCGAACTTGTGGTGAAGTTTCCTTCTTCATACTGAAATAGAAGGAAAGGTGGAAGAAGAGGGACGAGTGGGAAGAGGAAAAAAAACTATCCGCTGATTTGAAAAATAACAAATGGAAGTTAAAGGAGGAAGGCACAGATAGAAAAACGTGGAAAAACATTTCCCAGACCCAACTTAAGAAAGAAAGTTATTCAACTTATTAATCCCAGGAGCTGTTAGCAGATGAAATACAGAATAAATAAATGACTAAAGATTCATGTTTGCTCAAACTCAAAATGAAAGCTAACAAAATAACTTTCAGTTAGAAACACGATGTACTGTAACAATTATAATAAACTCAAAATTCGAAAACTACGTACAATTCAACAAGTTATTTTTATTAAATGTAGATATAAGGCAAATTCTATAAATTGTTTTGTATAAAGTGACATTCTGTTATGCTTGTAGAACTTTCCCTCATGAAAGCCACACTATCATATGTGTAATACAGGAACATGATGCAATATTAAGGATTATAATTCAGAACTCTTTAAAGACTGAGTTAAAATACAACTGCTGGGAAAATAATACTGTAAACTGTAAATATAATAGTTCTATTTTTTATTAACGTTTATAAAACAATAAAACAAAGTCGCATATAAGTTTAAATTCTCATTAACAAAGAACATTTATACTTAATCCTAGATTAGGCGCGTGTGTGACAGGTATCTCCCATTGATTTTTCTCTTAAACTGGCAACATTATGTGCTTATGTGCGTAGCAAATAAAATATCAAAACGCCGGAAGAGAGACACCACAAACGATAAAAAGATTGTTCTGCAATGGCCTAAGGAAGAAGAGGAAGAATTGGAGTTGTGTTCTGATGGCAGTGATTATGAAATTGATCACATTAGTGTAAGCAACACCCAATACTGTAACGGAACAACCTGCCCCCTTGTGATTTTTTTTTATTTTGTAAGTATATGTGCAATTAATGCACTTTGGATCCTGAACTTCAATACCAGTTCACCTCAGTTGTCGCGAATAGAGTTCCTTTCTGGGAAGTGACTAAATCTCAAATACAACACAATTAATGCTCTTTTCCACAAGTTTCAGTTGAAATTGGAAAGAGGAGTCGACTTGGATTCTTACTTGGTGTTGATAAAAAGGGAATGGTCGATCTTGAAAACCACCAGGCCTCGGAGGACGTTGTCATGCAAGTAGAAGTAGAAGAGACAAAACTGCAAGGAAGTGGTGCCTGAATTTAAGACATGGATGTGTAGAGAACATCTGAAAGACATTTATGTAACATGTTTGCAATCAGCTTAGTAGTCATGAAAAAAAAGTTCGTTGTATTCAGCAGAACACTGTAAACAACCAAAATTATAGCCTATAATTAACATTTTATCAAACAAATGAAAGAATTGTAAATAAAACAAGATTTTACTTATGCTAGGTATATTTTAATAGGTGGGTGACACCTTGAAACACGTGCTTGAAATCGCGCAACAAAAACGTACGCGCCTAACGCAGGGTTAAGTTAATATTGTAACAGATTACATGTCTCAACTCTCGATAATTAATAACTAATTAATTCTGCTATCATGAGAAACGCCACTAATAATTCATAAGTATCGCCTAGCTGACGATTACTGATTGGATTTTATTACATACATTTTTAAATGTTGTCATTATAGTGCAATTTTAAACTATATTATTAACTTATTCAATAATACGTACTGAACTGCAAAGAACTGAGAAACATGATACAATTCTTGGTTACAGGTCTCATAACAATTGCAGCTTTCACGATGGACCGTTGTACCTAGAATGAAAATGATTTATTTAACTAAATGTTTGGCTGTTTTATCAAACAAATATACCAATTGTGTAAGTATTTACTTATTCATTAATTTTCTTGGAACAATTTGTTAACTAGAAAACACATGTTATTTAACCTATTTAATGAATTACTAAATTAAACTATACTTTTTTCTATAAAAAAAACAGTAATTA
The DNA here is from genome assembly GCF_964235325.1 of Thermobia domestica. Classification (NCBI taxonomy): domain Eukaryota; kingdom Metazoa; phylum Arthropoda; class Insecta; order Zygentoma; family Lepismatidae; genus Thermobia; species Thermobia domestica. The sequence continues at coordinate 240,573,057 of NC_137456.1, read as the reverse complement.
TAAAACGAAATGACATAACAGAAATGTAGCATAGTTCTTATGTATGTACGAATTTCTTCTGCTGTTTATTGCACTGTAAGGTTCTCTAATGTACCTTTGAGAGAACGGTGGCTTTCAATGAGACAGCCTACAGTTTCTGAAAGATGGCTAGCTAATTTCTACATGCACACTTGTAAATACTTGAGTTTGTGATATATCTTCCTATACGCCACATCTTGGAGTATAAAGGATAATCTATTAAACAGTATAAGTGATGTCAGTGGTAATTTCTCGTTTGCTACATTATATTGTTTTACAAATATAATAGTAATTACATGTTCAGTTCAGTTTTAGTAACCGGCGGTTTGGGTACAAAACTTCGCGGCCACAATCCCGCGGCGACACCCTTGCCTGGCCAAAACCCCAACACCCAAAACTTCGCGTCCCAAAATCTTGCCGGGCCGAAAGTCTTGCGTCTCGACTGAACAAAACCTCGCCGACCAATCCCTCTTGGGAGAAAATCTCGCCGGGACAAAACCTCGCGGGCAAAAATCACGCCGTTCCAAAACCTTGCAAAACCTTGTGTACAAAAATATCGTCATACCCAAAACCTCGTCTGGACAAAACCTCGCGGTCCTGATCTCGGGACAAAAATTCTGGCTTGGTCTAAACTACGCGGGACTTAAGCTCGCCTTGGAAGAAATGTCAATATAAAACGTCGTCACAACAATTTCTTCGATGTAGAATGCTCTATATATTGTTATATTTTGTAATGAAACATAAATGCATTAAAATAATGAGAAGAAAAATCTAACGCGTGCATTGAAAATCTATAGTATATAAAAATGAAGATGACTATATTTATGACATCATACTTCTTGAGTCACCCGACCTAACTCGATGAAATTTCCAACATAGATGAGATTCGTGTCTGGGACGTACTTTATAATTTTACTTGGACTGCATAACGAAGATGAGGGGGGGATATTTAGAAATAATTAAAACCTAATAACTATTAAACCACGTGACCAATCTCGATCTAATTTGCCAAAAAGACCAGGTTAGAGCATGGGATGGTTCTTATCATTTCATTTTGACGCGAAGGAAGAGACATATAGAAATACATAAAAATGAAAGTGGCTGCGAATGTGACTTAATAACTTTTGAACCACTCGACTGGACTCGATCAAATTTTCAACATATGTAAGGTTTGAGCCTTGGATGTTTTCTATTTAACTTTTGCGGTGAACTTAGGAAATTCTAACAAACTCTACTAATATTTATGAAAGTTTGAAATAACATTTGAGTTTTTACGTCCCTCGATAACGTCCTGTAGGTTAAAGAAGACGTAGATTATCGGGATGAAGTAAATGATGGAAGAAGGAAGGGAGAAGAAACGGGAATACCCCGAGAAATGACACGCTCGCGATATTTTCTATCTTCTCCTTCTTCTTCTTCTTCGTTTATTATTATTATTATTATTATTATTAGTAGTAGTAGTAGTAGTAGTAACAGTAGTATTAGTAGTAGTAGTAATAGTAGTAGTGGTAGTATTTTGTAATATGGAATTACATATTAAGAAACTCATTGCGTAAATCTTAAGGAAAGTTTTCATTCGGCAAGGTTTTGGCCAAGCGAGATTTTGGCCCAGGAGGTTACGGCCACGCGGTGTTTCGACCCGCGAGGTTCTGGCCACGTGGGATTTCGGGCGGCGAAGTTTTCTGCACGCGAGGTTTTGAACTGCGCGATTTTGGGTGGTGAGGTTTCGACCGAGATATTTTGTCCGTATCCCGTAACTGGCATATTTTAATTCATAAAATAAATATATTTCATGATAACTCGTCTAATAATACTCTGTTATACGATGTATTATTGGTATTTAGTTTAGAACTTCTCACCCACAAGATTGTTAGTTAATCGATCTTGTTTTCATTAAATATGTAATTGCCTATGGATCTCGTTTCCTTTGTATTACTTTGGGAAATATTTTAATAATCATTATACGAATGTCACCTAAATACAAAAACTCTCCCTGATCATAATAGAAGACCTGAATGCTGTATATCCAACAACTACCAATTCTTGCAAAATCCAACAAACTAATATACCTGAAGGAAAATGCACCTGATTTTCCAGCTGATATGCGGACAAAAATAATACAGATCAAGTAAACTCATTTTTCTAAGATTAATAACAAAAAAGGACAATAGTTTCATAAAATATAAATTGTATGGCAATAAATGTTTTCAGGCCAGGAGTTTTTGATGCACTGATTTCACTGACTGTGTTTATTTCAATAATATAAAATAAAATTATTAACGAAAATGATCAATAGACTTGAAATTCGTTGTTTATAATTAATAAAGAAAAAATGAGCTAATGACATATCTAAATTGGTTTCTGATGAAATGTCTGTTATACCATTGGAAAAATATTAATATTCAACAAGAAGAGAAATTAAGAGATGATTCCGAGTTATATCCACATCGAATACGTTAACTTATTTCAGATAATACTTTATTTTAAAGTGAAATGTTAAAGTAGTTCGTTTAATTCTTTTCTGCATATGTGCACTTCACTTGTTGATATTTAATTATGATATTTACACCGGACCAGTTTCATATTGTGCAAAGCAGTAGAGTAAAAAGTAAAAGTATAATTATTATGAGTGAAGGCTTCGAGACGAATAATTCTTAGCATTTCGTCAGTGACTCTACAATAAATGTGTTTGGTTGCTTAAAAGCTAATGCGACTTTAATTATGAGGTAGGGGTGGAGAATTTCGTCATCGAAATTTGGGGTTAATAGGATTTTAAATCACTCACCAGTCGTGCATTGTGGAAATTTCGATTAAGAAAATATTTCCTATTATGTTTTAATGGACATAGAATGAAACATAAATTGTAACCTTGGTATTTAATAATGTGCATGATTGTCACACACGAACTGCTTTCAGTCCTATAATGGTGTTAGCTATTGCGGTGCATTGAGGTTCTGCATATTTTAATAATAGTTGTTATCCCTATAATATACTTTTTACCATATGATCTAAAGGAATTTACGTTTTCACATACGTGAAGCCGCTAGTGCTGAAAAATCTAAATTAATAAGTCGCTGCGTGTCAGGACTAACGTAATTTCCCTACAGACAGTCGAAGTAGAAAGTTAATGTATAAAAAGTTAATCAGGCCTGTGTTACTATGTTGTAGGAATCATTACTAGAAACAACCCGCTTGAATGTAAATGATAAGTATGTTAAAAATAATTTCAATAGCTTCAGCGAGTTTTCGTAACCGTAGAAAACGTATTTTTTAATTTTGTAATATACTTATTGATTAATAGTTGGCAGTGTTGTATTTTATTCGTACATTATTTATTGATATCAAATGTGAATCGTTGTATACAAGGTAGCGAACAATACCTATGGTTTTCCATGTTATTAACAGTCAAGCAGTGAATTTGGTCTGTAAGATTTATCTTAAGTTGAATATACAGTAATAGGCTACACTAGTAGAAATTTATGTATCAATGTCGAAACATTTTTAATTTCACTCTTCAACAAATTCTCTTTCTTGAATATAAATTATTTTAAAATACTTTATAAAGCAGTGGTTTCATACTTTTAGCATGCAGGGTATTCAACAATATACTCTTATTAATTTTCTCATATTTTGGTAAATGTTTTCCACAATAACTTTCCAGTATTCATGATTGTTCATGTAGAAATTTAATTAAATATCTAACTTGAAACCTGCTTCTAATAAAAAAATAAAATAAATATACACAATATATGTAGATTGTTCATCTTACAAAAGTTTACAAGAAAAGTTTTAACGAAACACTCTTTGGGCTCAGCTGTATATCTTATATTCTAGAAGACAAGTTTTATAAGCTAACTTGATTAGAATTTTAAGTTTTCTTAGATAAAATAATGTAAATTATTTCTCATATAATTCTGAGTTCTTTATACTCTTATTGATCTTGTAGTTACGTTTCAGTGCAATACTTTGAGAAGTACAGATTCACTCACAAAGTGAATAATAATTATATACTTAGTGAGAAGGGAATGCAAAATTGAGTTTGCTAGAATCACATTTAAAAACGAAATAGACATTAATGAGAAACTAGTTTAGTGTCTCACTTAGAAGCCATTTATTTTAAATGAGACGAATAATTAATTAGAATAAATGACACTTCAAGTAAAATTTTAATTGTTTTAACATGAATCGATCACGGAAATATATGCACCTAAGCCACATACAAAAGCCACTATGCAAGCAAGAAGATAGAAAATTTCATTACATATGTCTAAAATACTGCAAGTTGATAACTATGTTTCGTGGTCTGCACGCTGTTTGCGCTATACCCAAGCACGGGTGTGATTGTTATCATGTCATAAAATTCATTATCGGTTTAATTACTAATTCTCAATACCAACTATAATTAGGCACTTGTTTCAAGCACAAATGATAACAACTGACTCTGATAAGATTTTTTTCTGAAGAGGAGGTCAATTCACTGTAGCAGCTTATATGTTTTGTATCATACGTTAAGCTGTAGGTTCATCTGTAACATAACTTAGCCTGTGAACGGAACGCTAAAATCGTATCAACTACAACAACTAATGAAATATATTATAGAAAGAGCTCCGCAGGACATTTTCTTTATAATAAAATTTTATTCGTAACGTACAGAACAAACATGTAAGCATAACAAAATACATTAACTAAAGCCATAAAAAACATTCAAAAACTGAAAAAATGTGTTTATGTTGGGCTTCCATCAAAAGTAGGTTTTAACAAGGAAAGTATTATTTTTGGCATTGTTGATCAGTTGCTGACCGTGATAAAGAGAGACATTACTTGTTGTTTCTAAAAATATATTGGAAGCAAGAAAACTACTTTTTATCTTAAATTTCGCATGTAGTACTACTGTAATTAGGTATGTTAATTTATAGACAAATCGAGAAACAAAAGCTTGTTAAGTGAACCATTTCCTGGATTAATTGCTAGTATACTCAGTTTGTGCCGACAATTTTATAAACATAGGAAGTCAAACTTGTTTTGGGTTCCTCAAGCTTTTAAAATTTTCGACATAGATTCCGTCGAGAATCGAATTCAACTTGTATATTTAAAGGTAAACTGTTCCTACATATTCAATAAGTTTGTGTTTCAGCTTCTAAGGACAAATACATTTGCTCACTTACAATACTGAACCATTCATTGCAGGTTATTTTACTATTCAGAATGATATGTTATAAATATAATTGATCTTCTCAATTGCTCGTTAGTTCAAAACGCACCTCCTGCAACTTTCGAAAGAATTAGATGGAGCTGGACATGTTTTTAAGACGCTGAATCCATATTTAAGCACTTTCTCAATCTACTATAATTTTTGATTCAAGATGACCAGAATTGAAAGTGAGAGTTTTATAGTATTCTTCAGTTTCAAGTGCTTCTATGAAAATAAGGATGTTTAAAGAACATATTTTTATAGACTTATCACAAGCAAAGAAACTATTTCTAGCTAGCTATTATAGTATATCTTCAAGTTAATCAGTGTAGAAAGTAAATATGTATTACTCCTTAACTTTGAATAGATGAGTAAAAGATACTATATTACATTTTGATAATAACAACATGTTCATGTAGTAACTGGTTCATCATTTTGGCTCATATTAATTTTCTGAATAATAGTACTAAATATTTGTTTAAGGTTTACGAAAATTTTATGGATCTATGTGAGGAACGTCTTGCACTAGAGAGGAGTTAGGTGGGAAATGAAGAAGAGGGGGTAACGTCTATGGAACCTTCTATGCTTCCTTAAGTTAGAATAATATCAATCACTCCCACGCATAACGTATAAGTAAAAAAAACATGTACGACATAAATAGCAATCAGCCAGTAGGATTCAAACCAAGTTCAAAAGAATTGTCTCACTACAAACCTACTCTACACAACACGCATATCTGGCGAAACAACTCTAAAGTTGTCCTTTAGTTTTATCGATAGATAAGGAACTTCTTCAGAACACTTTTTACCATGATTTTTGGGGGCAAATTTGTTTGTTTTCATTAGCATACTTTTCCGTATTTAACAATGTATTATCTTCTTCTAGCAGAATTTATGTCTCGTCGTTTAGAGGAGTTGATAGTTCATTGATCACTACCTCGTATCAAGGATAAGAAGAGAGGGATATGAAAACGGAAATATGATAATTATGAAAACGCAGATATTTAATTTAAAGAAATTAGAAGAGGGCCAGGTAAGGGAGGAATAACAGATTAAAGTTTCAAATAAATTATCCTTTTTAGAATGCACTAGTGTTTAGAATACTTTAATTCAAATTAGAGATAGCATTAAAATATGAGCAAAGGAAAAATTAGGACCTACGGAAATAAGTAGTAACAAACCGTGGTTCGACCGGGAATAAGTTAAAGTAACAGAGAAGAAACACCAGGCTAAATTCTCTTGAATGCAATATCCAAATGAAATAACTACACAAAATGTTGTAGACATCAGGCTGGAAACTTCCAAAACTTTTAAAACAAGCATCTTAAAAAGATGAAAAGGTTTCGTTGACGATTTGCTAAACACGCAGCGAAACACCAATGTGCGTGGAGAAAGGGAGATACAGACCGCGGAATCGTATATTTATGAACCCAAACAGATAAAAGTAGAAATCGCTATAAAGAAATTAAGGAAATGCAAATCTCCGATTGTAGAAGAATTCCGGCCGAGTTAATTGTAGCCAAAGGCGAAAACTTGTGGAACAAGATACACAAACTCATTCTCCACATCTGGAACAAGAAAGAATTGCCACAAGATCAGAAGCAATCAATTATTGTTCCGATTCACAAGAAAGGCGACAAAACTGACTAATAATGATCGAGGCATCTCTCTTCTGTCAACATTGTACGCAGTCCTTTCAAACAATCTATAAGGAAGACTGATCCCATACACAGATGAAATTATTGGAGGTTATTATTCCGGATTTTGACGAAATCGATCAACTATCGACCAAATAATTACTATTTGCCAAATACTCGAAAAGTGGGAATACAATACTCTGATACATTAGCTATTTATTCATTCTAGGAAAGCTTACGACTCGGTTAGGAGAGAAATATTGTACAACCTTCTTACAGAACTTGGAATATCGAAAATGCTAATTAGATTAATTAAGGTATGTTTAAATGAGTCCCAAGGTAAAGTCCGAGGAGGAAAATTTTTGTCGACGAACTTTCACGTCGAGAATGGCCTGAAACAAGGAAATGTGTTGCTGCCATTATTATTAAACTTTGCCCTGGAGTACGCTATAGAGAAAATCAAAGATAACAACCTGGTTCTAGAGATTAACGGTATTTACCAGGTTAAACCATTTGCCGATGATGTAAATTTAATAGGGGATGATAGGGGAACAAAAAATATAAACGCCGAGGTGTTATTGAACGCTTGCAGGGACATGGGTTTAGAAATAAAAGCTGAGACAACCGAATACATGGAAGTGAGTTGGGACCTCCATATGGCAAATTAGAGATGCGTTAAAATATTAGGTAATACTTTTGTTAAAGTGGATACTTTCAAATATTTAGGATCAATATTAACAGACGAAAATCATATTCACGGAGAAATTAAATGTCGACTAAAAGCAGGGAATTCGTGTTACCACTCAGTTCAAATACTTTAGTCGTCGCGAATTCCGTCTAGGAATTTGAAGTTTTAAATATATAAAACGATTATCTTTCCTGATGTTCTGTATGGTTGCGAAATTTGGTCGGTTACTCCGGGGAAAGAACATAGACTAAAAGTATTTGAGAACAAGATACGAAGAAGAATATTCCGACCTAAGAGGAACGGGAATGAGGAGTGGCAGGAACATCTTAACGAGGGAGTGCATAATTTATAGGGCTTATAAAACATTGTTAGGGTCATCAAGTCTAGGAGGATTAGGTGGGCAGGTCATGTAGCTAGCATGGGAGAAAGTAGAAATGCTCTCAAAGCCTTTACAGGAAGACCAATCGGAAAACGACCATTAGAAAGACATAGGTGCAGATTGGATGACAATATTAAGATGGATATCACAGAAATAGGAATACAAAGTATAAACTGGATCCATTTGGCTAAGGATAGAAGTCACTAAAAAGCTTTTGTGAAAGCGGCATTGAACCTCCAGGTTCCATAGACAATAGAGGTTGTTACTTAGTTAGTATTTTGTTCTAAGAACACCATTGCATTCAGCGACGAAAGAGAAACTGACGTATTTCAAACTGAAAACTGTGATCTGTGTTCGAAAGTATTGTTCTTTTTCTCGTTATTTTATGACTTTTACAATGAAATAGGTTATTGCCAAATTGGCAATGTTAAGGCACTAATGACAATTTACAGTGGAATTTATAATTTGAAGATGTATTCAAATAATCGATAGACGCTTTTTGTTACAACTATAGTTCAGTATCTTTTACATATTTCCTTGTACTTTGACGTCTTCGTCTCTGCACAAACTTTGTTCATAATTTCGAGAATAATCTCGTGAACTGAATTTTCATACGCTATGAAAAGGAAACGCATGCTCTTCTGGAAGAGATCAATCGATTGACCAGAAAGTCTCGTTGTTTGAAACCTTAGTGTGAAGTCTATTTTCTTGTTTGGATGAACGAAGAGATGACTTAATCTAAACATATTTTCAATCAATGGTGTTTAGGTATGTATATTGTAGTTTCCCTCTTTCCCGAATCTAGAATATAGAATATTGAACATGTTTTTCTGCTAAGATAAATTGTTGATTCCGTTAAGAAGTATAGGGCTATGTGGATAAAGTTGGTATCTGTAGTTATTATTTAAAATATATTTATATAGAGGAGCATTTACTGTAAACATTATTGTTCGGATTTTCTCTTACTGCATGTAAACAAAGAAACAGGGAGAACTTAAGTAATGACTTTATACAAATATTTTATTTGGCGGGTACCAAAATAGTCTGTTAATGCGGGTATCAGAATTGTTTTAAGTTATGCGGGTATATGGATAATTTTATGTTATGTTAGTTTCCTCTTATAGGTTCTCTTCCGTTAATGTCTCTAGAATAAATTACTTTTCAAATTTTTCATGAAGTCTTCGGACACAAACATTGTGTGTGGTAACATTTATACTGCACTGTGAATGTGTTGAATGCTAAATAGGTGTTTTTAATCACAATAATGTCGTAACAATAATATGTTTCTTTTAATAAAATTTACTGTTTCTATTTTTGGTTTCTGACTTCCTGTGGTTATTGCCCTTATTATTTCTAAAACTCGATTTCCATGAAAAATATATATAAAATGAATAAAACAAATGTAACAAATTAGTAAAAGAGTTAACAGCGTAGAGATTAATTATAAATCATGACAAATCGATTGTCTTACATTTTAATTTTCCAGAAAAACCGCGTATATCACCTAGAATAAAAATATCTTCTAACTTACTCCAAAACTGTTCCATAACAAAGCTTTTAGGTGTAATCATAAGTGATGATCTTTCATGATCTGCTAATATCTCAACTTTAAACAAGAAAGTAAGTAGCGCGTGTTTTGCCTTATACTAACTTCAAGGTACTGTGTCGAGAGAAGCACTTCTTAGCTTTTACTATGCCAAGTTCAATTCATTAACTTCGGCATAATACACTGGGGATCTGCTGAAAATAGTTTAAGCACTTCTTGATTGCGAAAGAAAGCGGTTATAATAATTTTTCGATTACCCACAAAATCAACATGTATAAAGGTTTCCATAGAAGCTAAAATTTAACACTCCCCAGCGTATATATCTATAAATCTATTCTTTTTACCAGGAAAACCGCGTATATCACCTAGAATAAAAATATCTAACTTACTCCAATATTCTTCCATAACAAAGCTTTTAGGTGTAATCATAAGTAATGATCTTTCATTGGTCTGCATACATGCATATTTTTATCTTTAACAAAAATGTTCATAGCCATAATACAAGACAAGGTAGTGACATATTTGTGATGCGTCAAAAATATGCTAATATAAGCAAAACAGTGTACATGAATTTGTTAGATTCTATAATAAACTTCCTCTGTACCTGAAAATATGACCAATGTTTCCATTCTTGGTAAAACTTTATATAATCTACTCACTGAAATGTGCCATTACACAATTAAAGAATATTTAAATGACTCATTAACTGAAGAGTTGGTTACATATACTTACCCGTGAGTACATGCCTGGTGTGGTAAAAACAGTTACCTAATTAGATGTACATTGTCACGTTTTTATACTTAATATATCCTATTATGTGGTTTTGTATTTTAGAAAGATGCATGATGTATACCTCTGGTACTTGACAGCATTGTATGTTTTTCTTCTTTCTTTTCTTTCTGACAATTGTAACGCTTACATGAGATTTTCTTATGTTTTGTAACCTAATGAAGCAGGCAAATAAATGAAATGAAATGAAATGAAATCTTATTCATATCATGTCCCTTTCAAAAATCCTTTCACACAAATGTATTTGCACTCGTGGCCTTGATAACATGCTTCGTTTCGAACTTTTCTGACAGTTCCAAGATTGTCTCTATTTTACCTCATTTCGTCTTCATTAATACATATTTATATCTGGCGCAATTAGTACTTTTCTCTCTAAGGTATGTTATACACTGCGTCCCACTAGCTTTCGAACCCGAAGAAAAGTTACAATTTCCGAACAAATATACATAGGAAAATGAAATTCACAACACACGTACCTTGTTTCATGATAACCGTCACAGCAGGTGCTGAAAGTGTCCTCCCTGGACGTCAAGATATGTTTGTACACGGCCTTCCATATTGTAAAAAGTCCGATGCAGAGTCTCCGGTGTGATCTCAAGAATCGCATTCTCAATGTTGTTTCGCAACTCTTGCAGTGATTGTGGGTTGTTTCTGTAGACACAACCTTTAAGAAAACCCCATAAGAAGAAATCAGGTGGTGTCCAAATCCGGGGATCTTGGCGGCCACAATCCTTTGGAGATTATCCTGTCACCGAAAAAGGACTCAATTTCTGTCATGGCCTCGTTGGAAGTATGGCATGTTGCTCCGTGTTGTTTGAAATAACCGTGACGCCGTTCTTGATCGTCCAGCGGATTCACAAACTCATTGAAGATGTATGCTTACTGTATCTTCAAAGAAGATGGGTCCAATGATACGCTGTCGGGAAATTGCACACCAAACTCCCATCTTCAAGGAATGAAGTGGAATCTCATGGTACACATGCGGATTTTCGGCAGCCACACCCGAGTATTCTGCGAGTTCACATAACCGGAGAGATGGAACCAAGCTTCATCTGTGAACCAAGTATAGTCTAGGATTCCTGGATTGTCATGCAACAAAGCTTGCAACCAACGACAATACATCACGCGCTTTTCCCAATCTGTAGTCTTCAACTCCTGGATGACTGTAACGCGATATGGAAACAGTTTGGCTCTTTTGTCGGCTCTTTGCACAGTTGACTTTGACATCCCTACCCCTTGTGATAATCGAACGCAGGCTCTTCTTAGGGGACTGCAAAAGACGTTGCCGCACATTCTGTACTGTCTCCTCTTACATCGGTGGACGCGCGCCTCCATGTCCCGTAAGCAACGTTCCTGTTGTTTCGAACTTGTTCACCAAATGATGTATTGATGATTTCGATGGTCCTTTACGGCATCCAAATTCACGGCAAAATTCACGTTGAACGGTCTGAAACGATCCCGATATCCAATATTCTTTAACAATGAACACGCGTTCCTGTATGGTGTACAGAACCATCCTTGCGATGCAGCGACTGGAGTCATACCAACGCACGCGCACCACGCCAAGCAGCACTTCCCCTGGCGCCAGCTATCGTCTTTGTTTTAACATGTGGGCCTCTGTTCAACCCTTTCTTGTGTTTAGCATGAAACAAGGTACGTGTATTGTGAATTTCATTTTCTTATGTACACTTGTTTGGAAATTATGACGTTTCTTTCGGGTTCGAAAGCTAGTGGGATGCACTGTACTTTCTATATGACTCATCACTGAGACTCCACACGCTTCACCTCAAGGAACTCGAAGAAAGCATATTCGTATGAATCAATTCTCTCTTTTTTCAATAAACCTCAATTTTTGGTTTCTACCATCTTACTGTTACTTCTTTCTGTAATTAAAATTGTATGGTCATTACTGATTAAATCCATTCATAAACATTAACAAAACGCCACCTTGCTTTCCTCAAGGACAAGAAATTCCTTTACATGTTTCAGAGCATAACATGCTGTCAACCACTAAAAGTACAACATTACCAGTTAGGAATAATTGCCTTAGACACAAGTGTCATACAAACAATACGTCTGGACGCTAAAAAAATAATACGTTTCTTTCCTTAAGAGAATATTAAAGTTACAATGTTGAAATTTATTTATAAATTATTGGGGGTGAGTTCATAACATATGAATGTACCAGTAACAAAGATTAACCTAAGAAGAAAATCTCAAGTATTAATTTCTTGAGTCATTATTAATTACACAAACATAATGTAATTTCGCTGCTACCGAATTTCGTATTTTTCCTTCTCTATTATTTTTTAGATCAACTTTCCTCCTAAAGTATATGTAATGGATATATTGCGTAAACATTTAAAACACGATTTTATATTGTTATCTATACTAGTTTACACCTAGGGATTCATAGACATATATATTTCGTTTTCTCATTTCGTCGATAGAATACTTTGCTTTTGCAGTCACATTCCCTCAGACACCACAAGCTAACAACAAGAAATATATCGTTGCTCAAAGATTTGCAATTGCGCTTGACAGAAGACATAAAAAACCAGGCGGAAATATTAGCATCCTCATATACATAAAATATAATCACTGTTAAACAAAATCACTCATACCTATAAAAATTTATATATCGTGACATTGGATTTTTTCTCAACTTGTGCTGTAGTTCTATACTGTAGATATTTTGGTTGGTAATTTAGTACTAAACTTTATAAAGTATAGGCCTACTCGTTTGTGGATACAAACGTATCATTACCAATGAAGTTAAACTCGAAAGGAACGGTTCTTCACTTTTTATGTTTATGAAAATTGATAAAAACGAGAAACAAAATTTTCTCCAGACGTCGCACTACCCTACATATAACACTTTTCAATTACACAGTTTCTGCAGAATATTTTCGGTATCAACCATAAAAATCAAGACCTAAATTTGTAGGTTTCATATTCCGCTTATATAGAATACATATATGGTCATTGTTTATCTTTTGATTTTTCCTGTTTATTTTATTATTCAGAGAAATAATAAAATTTCGTATTTATTTATCTTTTTCTACAAGCTTTAATTTATCTAAAAAAAACTGCGTGGCTTTAACTTAAATAGCATTATTTTTGTAATTATTCAATGTTATCTGGTGTGAAGTAACTGTGATATAACTGTGAAGTAACTGTGATGTGCCTGTGAGATGACTGCAAACTATTGACTTAATTTATTAAATTCTATTTTATTATTTTTACAAAATTCTTCCACAAAATCATGAACTCTTTAATTGAAACGTAATAGAAACTTTTAATTAACGCTGTACATTTCCAGACAGCTTGTATAAGTATGTATTTGTTAATTCTCACTTTTGAATTTGTTAATAAACACGACTAGTTCCTACTTGATTTCCCGCATTCCCTTTTGCATAGTCTGATATTTATCCGTTCACTGAACGCCAGACTCGTCATTATATCGCTAAGGAAAACCACGGGAGGCACATCGACAAGGTGTATTCGCCACAAGGTTTGGGAATGTGAAGGATCGTGGTAAGAAGCACATCGCACCATTGGAGGACGACCGACTCCATGTGTAGAGAATACCATTCTGTTGTTTATTGCCATGTATACATTTGAGTTTAACATGAGACTAGTAGTACGAAGGTGTTGAAGAATATCGTAGAAGACGCACCGTGAGGAGAGAACTTGACGCCCCTAACAGGTCAACAGGATAGAGATCCATTTGTTGACTGATTCCAGCGTTTCCAGGTTTCCTCCGGAGAAAATCAATCATCGTCTCAGATGACTAGGACGACGCTAGTCTCATACGAATATCAGGCTACTGCTCTTCCTTTGTCTCTTAGTTAAAACCTTTCTTTCTCCTTCCCTCTCCCCCCTCTCTCTCTCTCTATCTATCTATCTCTCTCTCACACACACACACACACACAACTTTCCCCAAACTACTCATTCTCAAAATTCAAACATTTGAATTTTCATTTAGGGTTATACATCAGTTTCATCCCCAATTGTTACATCTATTATATTTATATTTTAAAGGTTATTCTTAGCTATACTCTGATGGCACATCACAGGCACATTGTGGAGATAGCAGTGAGACTTACACCCTTGGAAGGATTCCTTAAAATCATAGCCCATTGTTATTAGAATTATTGATTGTTGATTTTTCTTGCGAAGTAAAGTACAGTTCATAGTAGCGATATATAAGCCAGGCATGCTAGGGAGTTTTAATTATAAATCATATTGAGGTGAACATAATGACGATACATTTTGAGTAAAGAATATAGTGTAATTTATAGGTTTTGCTCAAAAAAGTTTGAGTAGAATTACTTTTATCGCACCCGCCCGCACTCTCTACGTTAATACATTTGTTCAGATAGAATAACTTTTGTTTGAATTTTTTAAGTGAATTATTAATTAGGTGAGAAGAATTAAGAGAAATTTCCCAAATTGTTATATTTTTCTAGTAGTATTTAAGAATTGTTATTCTTATTTTAGTGTCGGATATATATATATATATATATATATATATATATATATATATATATATATATATATATATATATATATATATATATATATATGCAAAATAGTGTAAGATATTTATTTATTTGAGTGATTAGGAATTGTGATATACAACAATCGCTATAATGGAAAGTACTAGAGTGATTTCATCTACGTTAGAGCGTTTAATTGAACCCCACAGATTTTCTGGTAAATGAAACAAATACGTTCAGTTATTTTTAACCAATTTGAGGAGTTTGTTATCCTTCATAAACTTCGTCATGTACAGAAACGTCAGTTCTTGCCATATTGTTTGAAAAATGGGTCTTGTGCTTTTTTCTAGCTTTAAGTCTACCGCTAAATATGACAATCTTGTGTATGCTCAAATTAGGAAGACATGAATTCAGGCCTATCAAGATAACATAGTTTCATAAGCTTTAGAACAAGAAATCAGGAGTAGAGAAGAGTTAAATGCTGAACCTGTTTTAGATTAAATTTTTCACAAGGAGAAATTAATTCTAGCTTCCAATCCGAAGATGTCGTTAACCGAGTAAATGAACTTGATAATCGGCTGGCTATTGCCTTCGTTCGATTCTGTAGTGTCAAGAAAATCCTGTATGAGTGTTACTGAGCTAGCAACGTCCTTAGGTTTAGCGGAAAGAATTAATTTTCTTTTCAGCGATCTAAGTCCTTAGGCGAAACAGACGAAGATAATACATATCCTGTTGGTGATAACTCCACGAAGCAGAAATAGCATATTATAAACTTAAATACTCAGATACTAAATGAAGTTGTAATTCAGGCTGTTGAGAAAACTATCTTGATCGCTCAGCTGGAGGATATCAAAGTCGAACTTTAAGGTCAAATACAGCGAAATTCGCTCACAAATGATAATCACACGCACAAACTGAAACCTCTGTGTATGCAATCATATGAGCGTTCGCGTTAGTATCGTAGAAATCCATCCTTTACATCCTCCTCTCATTCACAGCCTATTACTTCTGTTAACACAGTAAATGCAAATAAGAATGATAAGTCGAATAATAGGAATAAAGCAAAAAGAGCAATAAATGTAATAAGATTAGAAATAGTAAGCAATATTATGTGCCCATTCTAAATGAATGTAATTTGCCTCACGTTAAAACATACATTGATAATAAGCCGAGTTAATTTCATTGGATTCAGGAAGTACTAATAGCGGCACACTGGTAAGATAGGAATTTAATTGTGATTATTACGAAGTTGGATACAGCAAGCAATGACACGTAACACCTAACCATGATATGCAACATACATATTTACTGGATAAATCAAAGTGTAATTTGTATGTTATAATCTACATTACAATGCTTGATAAATGTGATACCAATTCTGAACAACGTAGGACACTTATGTAAATATATGTGACACGTTATCGTGTTCATGACAGCAGTATTTCTTATAAGTTCATGTATATATTGGGTCAGGTCCACTTCAACGACTAAGGCTCTCTCAGTGTAATATTTGACATAAAACATCAGGTGCTTAAAGCACTTTCATTCTCAAGTTTTTTGGTACATACTATACCATAAACTGTCACAAGGCATATTTTCTGCACTCTAAAAATCGAAATAAATCTTATAAAATTTTTAATGCATTTGAATTTTAACGTAGTAAAATAGTCTTTCTCCTCGTGTCGATTGGGATCCAAATAGATTACAATGATTTATTATCGGTCATCTGACATGATTCTACTAAATGTAGGTTCTTAGATAATAATGACGGAAGTTCATTTGTTATATTTATTATTTTATAGCTCCACTCCGTAGAATTTACAATGAGGTTTCTGACGATATATTAATGTGTAACGGATAAACTTTATGCTGTGACTGAAACATTATTTAAAAGCGTATAAAAGTTTCCAATTAATTGTTTGATACTTTCAACACCTTATATTCCAGAAGGAGGAACATGTGACCGTCATCGAATCTCCTGCGTATCGATCTCAATTATACATTCATTATATTCACAAAATGTACTCTCATTCAAATCTGACGTAAAACAAGCAGAAACCTTGGTGGAATGGCAGTAGAAAGTCATTACCAGTAACAAATAGGTTACAAGTTTTAAGATAAATGGTAAGTTTTCTTGCAATCGACAATGGAGATACGAAAACAGAGATGTATAAAACACAAAAAGTAGTACCTTAAAATTAAGAACTCTGGAAAGTCAATGTTAAAGAAGTTAATTGTATATTGAATTGAATATCAATTACAAAATTTTCGATAATTGATACGTTGCTGTCCTAGTAATTCTAGAAGTAATACATTTGAAAGGCTCCTAAAAGTTAAAGTTAAGAACAATGGAGCATACCTCAAATACCTCTGTAGATTACTCCATATATTATGCAAATTTGCATTCTCAACAATCATGTCGCGATGTGTATACATAAATGGTTATTAACTAAATAACTCTTTTGCTCATGTTAACGATATAACAATAAATTTAAGCACAGCAATGGACATTGTCTGAGATTTTTATATGCTTATGAAAGAAGTTGCATTCACATACTAATGCTCAGCGGTGAACCTCTATTATTTCCGCTATTCGAAATCTCAAATTCCAGAGGTATGAATGAGGAATATTAGAAGGAGATATTTGCATAATATACATATTCAAATAACACAATGAAAAAATGTCTAAACAAATTAATTCTAAATTAAGAATTTTAATTTATATATTAATGGCGTAACAGGTGTTTAATAGCTGCTTATTCAGTAATGAAATATATTGAATTATATTGCGTAAAAATGATTACACTGTTCTTTTATTTTCTCTTACTTTAAGTAGTTTTAGTTATGATAGATAATCTAATTTTGGATAGAACATCTACATTCAATTCGCTATTTAGATACGTGAATTATATAATCTTCAATAGAGAGACATTACATTCCTTACACATAAAATAATTCTTCTGTCTCAAGTATTCGCGCTTTTTGAAATCATGTTATTCCAATAGACAACTACTGAGATTTAATTGACAGTTAAAACAATATTCAATACTTACTCTTTTGTTTTGTAATGCACGCTAGTCCCTTAACGTCGCAATCGTCATACTTCCCTAGAAAATAAGAAAATTACATATACGCTGCGTTAATATTTATAATAAGTAACGTGGTACAGTATGTATCTTCATGTTTATAAAAAATACAATTCAAATGAAACATAGAAACCGTGGAAATCGTGGCTTTTTTGAACTTAAAATATTATCATAAAAACAAAAAACAGACCTTTTGAAGACTGTTAGAAACAAAAATGAAATTCTAAGGTGCATTGAAAGCCACTGCTTATAATATAAACTTTCATCTATGTTAGATAATAATTTAAGATTGTATATACGTAGGTGATACGAGACGGATGTCAAAATTGGACAGGCATTTTATACGGGATTAGAAACACTGTTTAAGTTGAGCATGTGTAGAACAATGCTTTGGAATTTTGCGCTTTCAACAGAAGTAGAATCGTTCGAATGTGATTGCGTGCATGCATGTAGCAGTAAAATGAATTCACCACCATAATACAGAAATACTTCATATGTGAAGTGAGATTTGCTATATGATTCAGAAAGCGGAGGATGGAATGCAGCTGTTAGTCCGGATTTACGATTTAGGTTTCTAGTCGTTCGGTTTCGAAAGCCTAGTCAACCCGTCCGGTGCGAGGGAGGACTTTCCTCGGCGATGACACTATCCGAGGAAAGAAAATGAAAAAAGATCGCGGAAGGAAGGAAGGAAGGAAGCAGCCTGGAATTTACAGTATATGTTAGGAACCACCCTGTTGTGAGTAAAGGAAACGAAGGGAAATCGTGTTCCGGATGGCTGGCCTGATAATGATTTTTACAAATTTCGGACCAAGTGCACATACTGGGGATCTCGAACCCTGGAAAGGTCACAGTGAAGGCGATAGCGTTAGCGATTACCATATGCTGCTTCACTGCAGCTGACATTCATCGCAATGCATGTGTAGTTTACGATCGGATAGCAATGAGTGAAGAGAAAGTTTGCAATGGTGCAGAAAGTTTCGAGAAGGCCGTTCATATATTCAAATGTACACGACGATAAGTGTAGTAGAATGTCTAATGTTGAGACGAACGATCTGGGAGAACGCGTTAACGAAAAAGTGCGATCAAGTTTCTAGTTCACAAGTATTTGACTAGCCAAAGTGTTTCTAGAAGTATCTGCGAAAACGATGGATGGGATTATAGCTGACAAACTGGGTTATCACAAACTGTGTGGGAGGCGAATCCCAGAGGCGAAATGCTGACATACGCTCACAAAGAGCAAAGAATAACAGCTACATGTGATCTCTTGAGCTGCTAGAGTGAGAATGGGATGACCTATTTTCTCATATAGTGACGAGGAATGAAACCTGGATTAAATATGCAATGGGGAGTAGAAGCAACATCAATGCAATGGAGGCTCCCTGGTTGTTCTAATGTGAACAAATTCAACTAACACCACCAGCTGATAGAATCACGATAACCGTGATTTGAGACCTGAAAATATTATACTTGTGGAAGTCATGGAACAAGAATGAACAATTGTACAAGATCTGTATTGCCAAACTCTGAACAATATCCGGCGTTTAAAAGTCGTCGGACAGGAATGCTACGCTTCGGAATTATTCCGATTATGACCATGCCCACCCGAACATTGCTATCGTGCTGTTGAGACAATGCAACGATATCGATGGGAACTATACAATGAAATCTGTTACAGCCCAGATCTTTTCCCCAGTGTCTTCTTTCCTTTCCTTCACCTGAGAATTGGCTTTCATCAAAGACTTTTGGCCTCCCTGAAATGCTTAATACATCAGAATGGTTGCACACTCAGGCGGCAGATCTTACACAGATATTATACAGAAACGTGAAACTGTTACCAAAAATGTATGGAGAATCATAACGAGTATGTCGTAAAATTGTCAAGGTACGTACTTCTATATCAGTTACAATAAATTTCTTCTACTATTAATTTCTTGATCTTTTCAATTTCTGAAATCCACGATGTAGTTAATTCTTATTTCATTTTTCGAATTGCTAAACGAAGAAAATTGTTACGATTTCCGAATATCAGCATTTAATTAAATAGACAGGTTTAATTTATAATGGTGTAATATTTTTCCTAAGTAAGTAGTTGGAGCACTCATTTAAGTGCATTTACGAACCCTCGTCTCAGTACTATCAAATTGTTATTATTTTTGTGCGAATGACACAGCATTACACATTTTTCCACTTTCATCAGATTTTAAATAGAATTCCTGTATAAAACGGTACAGGGAAGTTACCCAAGCAATACATATACGATAACAACATTCTATTAATGTCCTTTCTCTCTGGTAACTCTTTCATTTTGTTTTACTTCTCAACACTATGGTTTTATTTTTGTGTTGTGTATAGTGCTCTCAACGGGTCGGGTCGGGTCCGGTTGAAGACCGACCCGACCCGACCCGTGACCCGAATTGACTGACCCGACCCGATGACCCGACCCGACCCGACTGACCCGAACCGTCATCCGATCTGATTGACCTGACCCGATAACCCGACCCGAGCTGACCCGGTTGATCCGACCCGACAAGCCGACCCGAATAACCCGACCCGACCTGACCCGATTGACCCGACCCGATAACCCGACCCGAATAGCCCGACCCGACTGACCCGACCCGACAACCAGACCTGAGTAGCCTGACCCGACTGACCCGACCCGAACTGACCCGACTGACCCGACCCGACAACCCGACCCGAGTTGACCGGACCCGACCCGACTCGTAACCCGACCCGATCCGAGTCGGGTCGGGTCGGGTCACGGGTCGGATCGGGTCAACCCGACCCGTTTGAGAGCACTATGGTCCCGACACTGGGTGAACGCCAAAATGCACTCATATTGGGAAACTAGTTTTAAAAGCATAATTTTAGAAAATAAAGCATAAAGCATAATTTAAAATATATAGCACAATTCTTGGAAAATTCTCTTTAACTGAAAGTTTAACATACTGTGTTAATATTTTTTAAAGTCAATATTTACAATGCAAAATCATTGAGAACATAACAATGCAACAATGAAAAGCTTATTTTCATTTCTGTAAAGTTTTCGGTGAAATCCTTTGATGTGGAGAAAAGAAAAAAGTAAAAGAATAAATTTTTCTGCAAACAATGAATAGTATGCAAGAACTCCATACTATATTGTTACAGTGACGACGCCAGCATTAAGTTCTTAGGGGGGCAAAGGAGCGGCAGATACATTTTCGGGGAGGGCTATTTGCCATACCAAAAATGACATATTTATTACGTTTGACTAATTTTACATTACATTGTGTATTTCGTTGCTGTTTTTATGTTAGATCTATATGATTATAAATTAAACTTATTTCAAATAAAATTTGTAACTGACAAATAAGTAACGTCTGTACATGAAATGTTTTTCAATGAAACTTTTGAAGCCTAAACATAAATTGAATTACTTTCGCGTATGCTACAAGTAACACATTCGTCTATATGCTACGTATCTCTCTATATATAGCCAGAGAGAGAATTTACAAGGAGCTGCTGAAAATGTCGTAGTCCAATCCAGAAGGAGTGTAGGTACTAGGTAGAAAAATGAAACCGTAGTTTAGAAAAACATATCTCTGTATGTACAAATATAAATTTTCATATTAATAATGAAATTCTTATTGTTTCTCAGGCCTCTGAAGTGATTATGTGTGCCCAAACAGATAATTTCACGAACATCCAGATCCTTACTGTTATAACATTTTTGTTCCACCAAGGAAAGTCACCGAAGTAAATTAATTACGAAATCAGTGAAACATTACGGGACTCTCCTCCGTTATATACAGTGGTGAAGAAGTAAGTGGCTTAGTATAAACGTAGCAATTTCTCAACAAATTATGCTTTACATCCAGGATGATTAAAAGCAAGGACTCTTCCTGGAATCATGGATGCAATTTGTGACATTATTCTTCAAAATTGCAGCATTTCACCCAGTGGTGGATATAGCCGCGGGCCGGAGGGCCTAGGCCACCCCAGTTTTTGTGTATAGTAAACTCACGATATATTTATTATAGTCTGAGGTCTGCACCCCGCTTTCTCAGTTTTTACCTTCTCAGCAAAACTTATGTCAGAGATTCTGGGCATTTCTTTGGAACTCGTCGGTAGCATAATTCAGAATGGCTTGGGTATGCGCAAGTTCTCGGCATAATGGGTTCCCAAAATATATGTCAGGAGAATAAAGGGGTAACGGCATTAAGAGAACTATTCTTCCAATTTGACCGTAATGCTGATCAATTTCGCTGACGAATAGTAACCATAGATGAAATATGGTTGTAATACTATGATCCTGAATCGGAACAACAGTCAATGGAGTAGTAGCACTCATTCCTCCATCGCCCCAAAAAGTTCAAGACACAGAAGTAGGTTGAGAAACTGTTTGGAACATTTTTCTGGTATAAGTATGGAGTGGTAGACTACCTCCTCAATGGTCAGATATTTAGCCCAGAATCTATACATTACTTACAAAACTGAAAGAAAAATTCAAAGTTCAAAGCTGCGGAAAATGAAAAGAAAGGAATTCTGTTCCTTCAGGAGAATACACCTGTCCATCAAGCCCCTGCGAACATAACTGACATTGCATAATCTAGGATTTCAATGTCTAGATCATCATTCTTATTCCGCAGATTTAGCTCCGTCTAACTATTACGTGTACTTATTTCCCAAACTTAAATAACACTTGAAAGACGCCATTTTAGATCTGATAGGGGTACTGCTACGAACAATGGTGCGAGGAAATCTAGATTTTTTTTAACTTTTCTGCAAAAACTGGAGCACTGTACAAGGTAGTATATTGACTCTCGGGGGAAGAGAAGAAGAAGTAAAACTTCACCAACCCACGTGCACTCCTTCTGGGTTGGGCTACGAATTTTTCAGCAGTTCCTAGTCAATATGGTAGACGTCACGTCAGTACTTTGAAACAAAAAAAGTAAAGGAGCACTAGTATAAACCAGTTACTAACTAAAGATCAGCACTCTGACAATACATTTTATTGGTAATCAATTTCTTCCATAATTTTATTGTTATCATTTGCAGGAAGGGAAAACACCTCTTTTTATCTCCTTCTAAAAATTAAGCAATGGTAGTTGCAAACTAAGCTGTTATAAGCACATCCTCTGAATATTGGAAGCCGAGAATAATGTTTCAGAAAAAAGAAGTTTTAAATAAAACAAAATATGAAACTGAAAACTTCAAACTAGGCGGCTCAGTGGTAGAGCGTTCACCTCTGGTGCTTGGGGTCCCGGATTCGATCCCAGCCCCCGCCAAGTGAACTTTGTGGTGGACGAACACCGTGCTCGTGGGTTTTCTCGGGGTTCTCCCGTTTCCTCCCACTTTATTCATTCCACCATTTCACTCATCTCTCATCATCACCGTCTCCTTAAGCCTAACCGGCATAACCCTGGGACGTAAAACTCAAAGATTTCATTTAAGTCAACCAGCTACACATATTTTAAACGCCATGATTAAATAACTATTTACTTATATTAGAAATCAATTGCATTAATGAATCCTAGTTGTCTGAGGTACTAAATTCTTATATTTTAACTGTTTTCCAAAGAGTAAAATCATGAACAATAATAATGGAAACATTCACCTTGAATACACACACACACATACACACACACACACACACACACATATATATATATATATATATATATATATATATAATATATATTTGAGATGTCCCCTCAAAATCCTCTTGGGCCTTTCATTGCCCCCCCCTGAAAAAAAACTAGCTACGCTACTGGACACCATGCACCAGAGATGAATTCCCTAGCACTGAGCCACCGCGGCCCTGCTTGGGCTTGGTAGTCCATATCCAATATTTCTTTTGGCGTTGCTTAAACAACTTCTAGTTTTCTTCTAAATCCAGACTCCATATTGGCGTAGATATTAATATTACAGTCGATTGGTAAAATCAATCTTCCACGTTTAAAAATTAAAGTACACACAAGTAGAAAAATAAGCATTTATCATAAAAACACTAGCTGCAAGTGTTCAAAATAGATTTATGGTTTCTATAAAATCAATTGAAAATTGCTATTTTTAATTAGGCAGCTAGTGAAAAACAGCAGCTTTCGACTCCAGCCGAGTTTAAACTCAACCTAAACTCAGTTGACCAAAGTGAACTGACCCGACAACCCGACCCGACAACCCGACCCGATAACCCGACCCGAGCTGACCCGACCCGATAACCCGACCCGAGTGAACCGACCCGACAACCCGACCCGAATAACCCGACCCGACGACCCGACCCGAGCTGACCCGATTGACCCGACCCGACAACCCGACCCGAGCTGACCCGATTGACCCGACCCGACAACCCGACCCGAATAACCCGATCCGACAAACCGACCCGAGCTGACCCGACTGACCCGACCCGATAACCCGACCCGAGTAGCCTGACCCGACAACCCGACCCGAGCTGACCCGACTGACCCTACCCGATAACCCGACCCGAGTTGACCTGATCCGACCCGACCCGTAACCCGACCCGTTTGAGAGTACTGGTTGTGTAACTCTTTTTCTATAACGGTCTTAGTAGCTCGGGCGCAACTGTTAGATATTATATAATTACTTGAATGTACTGTGGTACTTGACCTATTGAGTATAATAAATTTAGTTGAATTGATATAGAATAACAATTTCCGAAATCAAAATTATTCACTTTTTACAATTTTTTCTTATATATATTTCCGGAAACTATAAAGAAAGTACAATCTTGGTAGTACAGCCCAAATGTAATTTGTTATTTCCACTTATCTTTAATATACTATCACCATAATTCTTCATCTTATTATTATTTTCTAACTAATTTTACTTTTATATATTAACGTAAAAATATCATATATAATATCCATGTGTTATGAAGCGACGATTGTTTGATATTTGGAAAGATTGAATATTGTGATGGTGAAAAATAAATGAATTTCCAAGCACAATACCGTCTGTAAGTGAACTGGATCCAGTGTAGTGATAACGTTTGAATCGTAAATTTCAATATCAATTTTATAAGTGAGTATTCATTCGTTCAAGATACGTTTTCTGGAATTGAAATACAAGAGTGAATTATCTGTTGAAGGAACATATGTAGAAAGAATTACTTCTTATGTGACTTCATTCATCTTACGTTAAACAAGTATAAAGAAACCAACATAAGGAGAGATTGTTAGGGCTACCGAAACTAATAAATCTTATTCTATAATAAACAATACCTGACAAGATACCAATATTAGAGACTGGGGTACAATGTTATGTATTCTTTATTTTCTTAAGATCTTATTATGTGTTGCGTATAAGTAAGAATAGACTCACTTAACACAGAAACAATCCAAAAATGAAGCAGGAACGTACCGATTTACATATTAACGTATCTCATTCGGTTTCTACTTCATTACATCATGTAATTACTGTAGTCTTATATTTAGATGCTATACATCTGAATAAGGCAAATATGGACATTGAGATTCTCTTCCCATTTCTACAAAATTGTCACCAAGTGGCCTCAGTTCGGGCAAATTTAGCAGATTCAACTACAGTTTTTATTTATAATTCACGATTTTCTACTATCGAAAAGTGTGCAAAAGACTGTAAATGCATTCGTGAAATGGAAAAGTATGGTATATGTTATGATATAGATATGAGTATTGGTCTATGAATGTAGTGACTGCACCTTTGGTAGCAGACATTCAAAGTGTGTAAACCGTTAATATCGATTATTTAACCTTCGAGTAGTCGCGCCGCGGTGAAAAGGACCGCAGGAAAATTATTTTTGATCGTGTGTCCATTCTGTTTGTCCGACAGACTCCTCCGTCTAGCTAATCTTCCCCCTCATCTTTCCGAAAATTCCTGCTCAACCACTCCGTTATCAGTTGTTTAGTTTAACTACTAGTGATTGTTTAGTCATTCTGCGGTGCTTTTGACCGCGCGCGACTAACCGTGTAATGTTTTTTCTCAGTGTTTTGCTCTGCACGTGACTTTTGCTTTGGAGATGTTTTAAGCTTTATAAAAAAAATATTTTTTTAATGGACGGAAGAGAGGTCGACAGAGTTAACAAACTGATACTAAGTGTGAATAAAGAGAAAATTAGAAATGAATAGCTTAAAACAACGGAGGGAAATGTTAGGAATGGACTATTTGGATAAATCAGCCGAGATGATCTCGTTGAAGCTTTGTCTGAGGAAGATGAGTCTGCGAGCGATATACATAAGGTGAAGTAAGGAGTCTGCGAGCTAGCGTGAAGATCTTAAACCCAGTAATGACCAGCGATTCCCCGAATGTAGTCAGAGCAGGAGAGGACGAAATAAGCGACGGCGAAGTGTAGAACAGTGTAAATTTGAAGATGACCTAAAATAATTCAATAAGGTGCTGTATAGGTGAAGTTTCAAAATAACAGGACCGTAAAATAATTCAATGTAAATTTGATTTGATTTCAATCTAGCGCCACTTTCAGCATCAAGGCTATGTAAGACGTGGACCTACTGCTTAACGTGGGATCCGAACCACATGAGCTGCCACCGGGAATCGAACCAGGAAGTCCCACGCCAAAGGCTTTTATGCTTAGCTACGATGAGCTCTAATTGAATGTAAAATGCGTTGTGAAGCTTTGTTTTAGTGTTATGTTTATATAACATTTACTTTACCAATTTATTATTGCATTTCTAATTTTAGACGAACCAAAGAATTGACAAAACAAAAGATCGTCAACCGATTTAGAATTTTCAATGAAACCAGTGCTTAGCTATCTATCTGAAGAAATATGTAACAAAAAACGTTTTATTCCAAATAAGAAATAAAAAAACAGAACATGTCTAATTGTAGGTTCCTCTATTAGTTATTACTGTAAAATTTATTATAATAATAAAAATAGTATTACCTGTTAATCGGAAAATATACAAAATTACGTTTCTAATACAAGAAAAATGTTTAAAAGGATATTTGCAACACATTATGTTCGTGCGGTCCTTTTGACCGCGCGCGACTACTCGCGTTACTTTTTCAGCGCGACTTCTCGAGGGTTAAACACGTTGAAAATAATTAATTTGTGTTTTGCTGTCCAACGTGTGTCTAATGAAAGAGTACAAAAAAACAAAAATTCACGTTTCGTAGTGGGTCAAGTTTTATTTGGGAAATATTGGGAGCTTCATTTCCATTCAATATTCCATATTATCTATTTTTCTGTTCTAAATCTCGTTAGCAGTAACTGGTAATAAATCGACACAGTAGAACAATATTTCATTTAAAACTTTCAGATAGATTATTTTAGAAGTACTCCTTCTGTTCACTTGTTGTTCATCCAAAGTCTTGCATGTCATTTACTTTTATATTTTCTTTTAATTATCTATATTTGTGTATCATAGTAGGATTTATGTTTAGCTCTAGTCCCCTGATTCAAATGTCCTGAGTTCCATTCCCTTGTCATTGTGTAACCCGTATAATCTATACTTAAAAATAAAACTAAATTATGTTTTCAATTTACAGGTAAATTCCTATTATGCAAAGTAAATGTACTAGTAACAATTGTGTCCATCTAGCATATAATTGTGTTTCTCGAGCATTAATCACAGAGTCAATAAAGCGAGATACACTTAGCTTTCTATATGGAGTCACTACTCGGCTTATTACTACAAATCACTCACTTTGAATACTGAAAGACACTGGAGCGATTCATCTCAGTCGGTGAGTAACGTATGAATAATTAAGAAGATTAAACAAAACAAAAAATATACTACAAGAAAAAAATAAGTCTAAAGAATGAGGAAGTCAAACATGACAGTGAGAATCAAAATAATCGAACGACGTTATTAATTACTGGAAAACGAACATACTTTTAACAGTAGCATTTACGTATTTTTCGCAAACGCACTTATTATAGATACTTTAATATATATTTGTTTAACTATACATGGAATCACAGCTCAATTATTAGACTGTATAGTTCCTTCGTGATTTTGTGTGATATTTCAATGTTACTTGTTTTCTATCACGTTTGCATGCAATTGCTTGTACTTCTAGTGAATTAATATATATGTATACTACATGTCTTACTGTTTATAAAATATCACATTTGAATTTCTATTTGCAATATTGAGCAGAATCTAATGACTTGAATAATAAAGATCAGAATTAATGTGTGTTAAAGAAGTTACATTAAATGGTAGCCATTTCGTAAACGATGCATAGTAGTATTAAAGAATACAGAAAAAAGTTCTTTGTTTTTCATTGTATTTTTGTTACTTTATGAAATGATAAACCTTATTACTTAAAATGTCCGGTGTTTCCAAAATGTCTCATGGTTGATGCTCTGTAGGAAAGAAAACCAATAGCCTCTATTTAGTTCACGAGAAGCCATTTTATTTCTTGTTTTTCTTTAAGTCATTTATAATTAATAAACATTTGATATTTTATCTAAAGTATTTTATACTTTTATATTTATAGTTCTATCCTAAATATTGGTCATTATTTACTTAGAACACATTGATGCAAACATAAAAATATAAAACTTACCGTTGTTGAAGAAGATTGGAACTGAGCATCCGCAGGTATCCATCATTTTCTTATATATACAATGTATTCTACAAGCTACACTAGTGTACAGTGGGCTCACATCAAGTCTTCTTTCATTTCTGTAAAAACACTTCCTTTGATAAGGCGATAACCACTTCACATTTTCTGAACTCACAATCTGGGTCGTAGTATAAACGAATAGGTACAAGCCTGGAGTAACTAGTGGATTATTAAGATTGTAATTTGTTCTGTGAGGATATTCGTATGGAGAATTCACAAATATCTGTGTGGTAGAATTTGAAAGGGTAGAAAAGAATATTTATTATTCAAGACTACTACACGCAACAATATACTGTATATATATTGGTTATATGTATGATTGAGAAAAAAGTTCATTTTACAATACACACACTCTCTATATTTTTTAAAAATATTTATACAATGTAGTACTTCTTATAATTATTCTTAAGTTTGCTCTTAAAGATGGGATCAAGAAATAAATTAAATACTGTATTGTGAATAGAAATGACTAACTAATCAGACATAAAGAGCAGAATAAAACAATTAGTAATCTTCAACAGACACACACACACACACACAAATATATATATATATATATATATATATATATATATATATATATATGGGAACAAAGGGGAAAACAGTAGATATTGTAGAACGACGTTCTACGAAAAGGAAGAAATAACGGGTAAAATTATCAAATATTTGCTTCAAGATATCGAAACTAAACTTTCAGAGAAACTGTTCTTCCCACAATGTTCATAATAATAGAACTTTAATTTAAGACAGAGTATAATACTAGAAAAGCTAGTGGCATGGCAATTAGACTTGGTAGCCTTGCTATTCATTACTTTGAATGTTCTTGAATTCCTTATATGCATATTCGAAGTAACTGATTGAGTAAATGAACTCAAATTACAAATTAGTTATGATTCTTGTCACATATCTTAGTTATGATTCTACAGATCTTTAAGAGCAACATTGTATTTCAACGAACAAGAATATGAATATTCCATAGTGCTTCTTAATAATTTACTCTTATAATGTTTTAATATAATGCTCTTAACGAAATAACAGAGAAACTAAAGGAGTGTGGGAAGTGAAACTAATAGTAGGAGGGGACATCTTCGTACGCATTAAGCAGCAACACTGAAAGATCAATTTTGTGAAAACAGTATAATTTTTTTTTTTTGATGACAATATGCCAGATTTTTACACATTTGAAAGTGAGTGTTAAATGAAAACTGAAAAAACACTACATTTATTATTCACTGTATCATATTATGGACGTCAAAGCTTCACAAACATGCAAAGCCTCTATCACACATACAGCGTAACGGAGTTGGAAGGGCTGTTGCACATCCAAAGTACATTAACGTTGTATACCAACGTCATGATAAACCGTTTTTTGAATCAGTATTAACTAAGTTACAAGAAGTTAACATTTGTATATTTCGAAAGACTACTTCAAAAATATGCTAAGATAAGTATATTATCTAATTAGATATGTTTGTTTGTAACTGACTCACAAATCGTTTTCCAATTTACAGAACTTAGATATCTCAAACTGTTTCGAAAATGTGATAAATATTACTGACGTTTCAAACGGCTTAAATTATGTATTTCCAAAAACTTGTATTACGGCTACCAAAAGCTATTCCTGCAGTGTTATAAATAAAAGTAACAATGTTTTCCCTTCACATGCATTCTAATCAGTATTGTGAACTTTATCAATATTTATCTTACCTGTGGAGCGTTTATGAGATATTGAAGTGCTATAAATGGGTAACTAATTTGTTTGTCCATTTTAAACCATACCAGTACGTATAAATAAATCAGGAAAATTCTATATGATATATTATGGACGAACAGACATCACTCACTTAACAAAGTTAGCCGAAACACTTTTAGAAGTCAAACATTTGATAATGTATATCGTTTACACTACCCTTATGCTATAATGTGCTCTAAGTTTAGTATTTGCAATAAATTTAACATAGGAATTGAAAAATGGAATGTTCGGTAGAACTTGACGTTGCTTTCTCCAGTACATTTACTAAACAAACTTATTGAAAAGTATCGATACGTCAAATATTTGTTTTGCAATCGATCTAAATATAAACTCTTTTCGTTAAACTTAACACCTCTAAAGTAAAATAAAATACATTTTCGAATTTGACGATAATTTGGTCGTTTACAGAAACAAACATATCGGAATATTGTTCTACGACATTCGTTTGGCCTATGTATGTGCTTGCGCTTGCTAAATAATAAATTATCTCCCTTAAAAACTGATTTCGTTAAAATAACCAGGCCAATTTATCGTCACGTTGGCTGGGCATTTACAAAAGCAAATATATTTAAGATTTCAATACGACAATCATCTGTGCCTTGTATCTGCTGGCAAGTTTTGGAGCATGCATTCTATTCTCTTATAATGAACGCCGTTATAATTATTCAAATTATCCGAGCTAACTTGAGATAGAACTGGCTAAGACCTTTACTTAAAGAAAGATATTCAAAGAATTATCTGCGGATCTCTTTTGTACTACGATTGTCCTACAAGGAGTTTTGTATGAATGTAGTAGTAAGTCACGGCTTATAGAGAGCCAATGTAAGGAGAAAATGTTCACGTCTTTTAAATCACTCCTTCAGTCACGTAGTATCACGGTAACACCCCCTTAGCCCGTCCCTTCCTCAGCTCGGCCCCACCCCCTAGCCACGTGCCTCCCCTCTCATCATCCTCTGATCCTTAGCTTAACCCCTACATTGATTGGTTGATAGAGTCATTATAATCTTCGTTTCTGATTGAGTGATAGTAAGAATACATCCATTAACCCAAAACTAGGTTGATTGAACTTCCATTATCCACGTCTCTCTAGGATAATTAGGTGATAACAGCTTTAAGCACGTCCTTTCTAAGTCACATGGATTTAAAATATACCTTTATCCTACATCGTACCCTCTTAGACTACTAGGATGATCACTCCACCCTTATTGGTTGATAGATCACATGTTAACATTGATTGGCTGTAGTAAAAACACTTCCATAGCCTCACCCCTAGGTTAATTGAATCATAACAAGAATTTATTACTTCAGCTCTCAATACACCATGTGTTTGTAACGAGGTCTGTTATTGATACTATTTATTCCCTTTGATCAGAAAACTTATTGTTTCATGTTATGTCTTGAGGTTAAAGAAAACTAAATAATTATAGAAAATAGCTGAAAAATGTTGGGAAACGTTAACAAACAGGACATTATGGAGAAATATTGACTACCACAACCTCACACGGCCTGAGATCGAAACAGGAACATCTCTTTTCAGAAATAAACGCTGTAATTGTGTAACGAGGTAATTCGAAAAGAATGAATTTTTAGTTTAACTCCACACGACCCTTTCGACTAATGCAGACGATGATTAAGCAAGTGAATATTGATGGAAGAATTGATGGACTAATAACTGGTATGCAACAGGAATACCTAGAGAGAATCCAAGCACACGATGTTGTCCGTCACGAAGTTACATGGCCTGGGGTTTGAACGAGGAGACTCTACGCACCGGAGGTTATCTTTAAGATTTCTTCCGAAGTACTTATTCTTGTATCCACTTTACTTTCCATATATAAGTGTTTACAAAGTAATAGTGACAAGGAATATACATTGTTCTTTGTTTGTATTCTCCCTGAAATAAAAATGTTTTTGGTAGTTCGATCGCTGAAGATTATTAGGTCGTAGCTGAAAAGAAACGCCGTTTAAACGAATTTAAACTCCATAAATAGTTGAACATAGTTCACAATACGTAGTGTGAGACATTGGATTCTACATTTGCCCTAATTTGATCTTAAGAACCTCCTTAAACTAACTAATTATAAGTAGTATTTAGTGTATAGGGCATATTAGCAGACGCCTGCAACCGTCGAAGTCCGGAAGTTCCCATGGGAACTTGATTTGTTGGCAGACTCCGTCGAATTTAGTAAAGATATATCTTGAATAACTGATGGTGATCAGAACCATCGAATTTTAATTTAGTTGCTAATGGGAATACAGTGTTTCATTGCTTTTTTTGAAACGTTGTGTCCGTGTGTTGAAGTGCAGAATTCATTGAATTTGAAGAAGTCACAAACTATGTTCCCCCGTGAAAAAAAATCCCTTGAAATGGATCATGGTATTATAGCGAATGATGATGGTATTGAGTATTTGAATACGTGGTTAAGAAGTGGTTTGGCCTTGAGTTCACACGTGAAATTGGTGGTTGTATTATAGCTTATGGCGAAGATGTAGTTATGAGCTGGTGATGAGATTTTCTCCAACGAAGTTGCCCATAGAAAAATTGGATGTTGCTACAACTATTTTTTTCTAAGTAATTTTTATGCCAAAAGTACTGTAACAGTTTATGTATGTGCCAGACTCAGACGAATTTAACCGTGGTTCTTCACGTAAAAGTGATTAGTTGCTATGAGCCATAACGTAATATATGAAATTCCATTGAATCAAGTTAACCTCAATCTTGCTACATATTTTAATCAAATTCGCGATTTTTGTCGGAGGTATTAGCTCAGGTGATGTGTGTGCCTGCGTGATGTATGTGTGTGATTAAAGCTTGTATAGGAATGAAAAGATTAATTGTGATTGATGTTGATAGAGTATGGTTCTGACTGATGGTTTCTCTTCTTGTGTATTCAATAGATGTCGATGTGTTCGTACATCTGATTAGTTACTTTTTATTAAAATAGGTAAGTTAGAAGTGAATACGTAATAATAATCGTATTGCTTGAGATTTACGACCGATGATTATGAATGATGCATTGAAACCGTAAATTACGTCTTTGCTTAGCTCGTGATGCCAAGGAGTAATGTGCATTACTCATACTTTTTTGCTACTTGTGTAACGACATTGAATTCTAATGTTAAAAAAAGACACGCATGCATACAAACGAATACAGTACAAGTTTAGTTACTGTTTGTCTGAACTCTCCCGTTTCATGTTTAATTCCTAATGCAACTTGTTCCTAACTTTCCTGTGAAACGTGTTATAATGACGCTAAGATATCTGGGTGTTATGAGACAAGAGTAGTCGCTAAGTGAAAAATCGCTTGACTTGTCGTATGCTAATAGAAAAACACAACTATAATATGAATGGAGATATAAATGTGCGTGTGTGTGTGTATGTATATTCTATCTTTGGTAATAACAAACGATAGGTCTTATTAAGTCGAAAGTTCATCCTGAGATGTAAATCTTTAAAGATTTCGTTTATTTTATTATATGAACAGAAATTTCGATAATACTTATTAAGATAATTTTGTCAGTTTCATGATGCAATTGGATGATGAAAGTGAATTTATTACGAGGTCTCTTTCTGGCGGTTACTCAGAATCTAAAGAAAGTCCACGCATAATGTGTTTTTGATGGGATCTCATGCACAAAAGGTAATGTTCAACACTGAACAATGTGTCACTTTATTTATGTTAAAAAAGTGTGTCTTCTCTCTGTCGGTTTGACTCTGTGAGGTCTAGGGGACCAGACGACTGGAGCGAGAGTGATTAAAATATGGTCACGGATATCTTGGTCCAGACGAAGCATGTTGCTAAGACCAGTGGTGAAACTACAATCACATTCACCCAATCTGTCACGGGTTGGGGTGAGTGTCACCAAGGGGTGAGAATACCGAGACGTGCAGATTTTATAATACTCGTTAAGATACGTTTGTCTGTTGCATGATACAATTGAAAGATTGAAGTGGTTTCATTCCGTCGTCTCCTTTTTAGCCTAACATATTTTATATTTTTGACTTCCCTTCAGAGCCATCACTGAGAACCTAAATTAAGTCCACCCGTACAGTGTTTGTTGCTGGGATCTCACGTCTCGAAGATGAATGATCTGCCATTGGACAACAGTACCCCTTTAATCATGAAATATATATAAATAACAGAAGGAGTATGTCTCTCTGCTTGTGTAAATCCTGGAGACCAGACGAGTCAACCGAGAGTTACCAAATTTGGTCACAGAGACCTTGATCCAGATCCCAGAGCAAGACGAAGCTGTCGCTGAGATCAGTGGTGAAACTTCCCACTCGATCTCATTCACCCAGTTAACTACAGACTGTGGGTGGTCTTGGGGCACCGAGGTGGTGAGAATACCGAGACATGTAGATATATTAACAGAAATTCTAATAATACTCATTAAGATAAGTTTGTATGTTGCATGAATCATTGAATGATGAAAGGGACATTAATTCGACATCTCCTTTTTAGCGATATAGATTTTTATATTATTGAATGTTCCATGATTATGTTCTTTGTTTACAATAGACGATGAATAAAACTAGTGCTGCTGCTGCAAGAACTGATTAAATGAGGAAGTGAGAGAAAACGGGAGAACTCCATGACTCATAAACTCTCTTCGAAGTGGATCTACTCTGAAGCGAGCCTTACTTGAGTTGTTACTGTGCCTCAGTAATACAGCATTCACTCCTGGTGCATGAGGCCCATGATTTGATCGGTGCTGACGCCAAATGGTTGACAAACACCCAGTGCAAGGGTTTGATCGTTGTTGATCCGCTTCCTAGGACTTTCTTCATTTCATTCATTTCTAATCATAATGGAAAGTCCGATACGACTCATATACTATCTTAAAGATCTACTGCGAAGTGACCCTTTGGTTGAGGTGCCACAGTGGATCAGTTGGAAATCTTTCACATCTGGTGCATGGAGTCCTTGGTATCACCTCTGGTAATGCCTTCGATTCTCACCGAGAATCGGAACATCAATTCTTCCATCATCGTTCATTTTAATTTTAAGATTATGAATACGCATTTTCTGAGAATTATATGGAAATGAATTCTTGAGCAAATTTATTTACTATTAAAAATCGATACGAGACAATGAAAATTTTAAAGTTTTATTTAACATCTCCTTTGATAACTTTACTTTAAAGACAGAAGTCATCTCGGTTAACTTGGTTTCTTTATCCACTTAGAGTCGTAAAGAACTTTCTCGTCTTAGATTTTGTGTAAAATTACAAAAAAAGATTCTCTTCAGTAATAGTATTTAATATTTGAAGTCGATATAAGAAAGATCTTTATAGAATCTGAGCAAGCAACACTAGATATTTATAAAAACATATGTCATACTAGTGGGGCATTTAAAGTATTAAACTCATCTTACTGAGAACTTCAATTGATTAACATGAAAGAAGAAACAATTTTAAGATCTGTAACCATTCTAAAATAATTGAAATGAGACGAGGTGCTACCTTAAAATAAAAAATATATTGTATTTATGAGTATGATGTGGTGTATAAAAAATACGTCAAAACCTTAACTCTATATCCCATTTTCATTTTTAAATTTTATCTCATCTCTAGTACAATTCGTCTAATTATTTCTTATCTTAGGAATTTCTAACTTAAAGAGAGAGAGGAAACATCTGTAAGAGACATGTATTAAGATTTTCACATCTGGTTTGATAACTACCAGTAAAAGTGTCGTCTCGTTTTGATTTACGAAATTTTATTTAATTTTCGCTTCGATTATGTAGATTCTCGTCTGTTATTTTCATTCTTTAAAATTGTGTATACGTTTCGTTTGGCTTCAGTTCAGGAGGTAACCTTTCTTACTAGCCATATTTCAAGCACAAGCACTCATAACCTTGTTAATACAGAAGTGTGGGACTATGTGAATTTCCACAAAGGATCATCATTATAGAAAAACAATTCTGAATTAGTACCCTTATCTGCTGTGTAATGTATCGTACCTTATAAAATATATTTAGTTGCATATCCCACGTTTTTACTTTTACGAGTCATGTCTCTTACATGTGTGAAGAGGGAGGACTGCACTGAGAATTTCCACTGTTAAGACATTGTATACTATAGAAGGAAACACTACACTAATTTCATGTTCAATTAGTGTTGTACTTTCCTATTTCAACCCTGGATTCGTTTCGAAAACGTGCATCACAGTAAACACAGAGGATGCTCATATTCAAAATTGAAGAAATAATCTTTCGTAGTAGTCGTAATTGACGAAAACCATTCGTTCATAAGTTTTGCAGACCGGCTAGGTATGTGAGCTTGCAGAAACGTTCATCATTATTGAAACAAAAAGAAGAATAAAGTTATATTGAAAATTGAAAAATTCATATTTCTTACTAGACATAGTTCACACAGATGGACTCATAGACGTGTTGATACCTATCAGTAGGGTTATGTGAGCTTGAGAAAAGGTTTATTAACACAGAAAGAAAAGAAACGAAAATATTCTTCCTTGAATGCACAATTCACATAACCAAAGATAGATAAGTTATATTTGTAGTTATAAAAATGTATTTAAAAGGAATGCATACCAAATTTGAAACTAAATATTTTCAAAACAAAAAAAATAAACTAGGTATTTCAAACTAAATTTCTAAAAAAAAAATTCAAACTAAAAGCACGTCAAGCATCAATATTTTAAACTTTAGTAACAATGGATAGACATAGTCCACACAGAAGCACTCATAGACGTATTAGTACAGATGGTAGAATTATGTGAGTTTGGGAAAAGGACCTTCAATACCGAAAAACAAGAATATTGTTCCTTAATGTGCAAAGTTAAGATTGTTGCGTAAACTTTGTACTTATACAAACTTGTTTATAATTAATGCAAACAAATTTTGAAACTACAAATTAAAACCAATGCATACCTAAACTTTCAAACTAAATTTTAAAACTGTATTTTCAAACTAAGAATTTCAAGAAACAATACTTTAAACATTAATGACCATGGTATGGATGTGTGCCACATTGATTTCACTGATAAATTCTTACGTTCTATTACGTATTACTATGATGTTTATAATTTTTGAAGGAATCGTTATTTGTTATCAGTGGAACGGATTTAAAACCGTATTTATTATTTTAAATTTCTAAAATCACGCATGCGAATCATGTTGCTTTGTCCGAATTTGTTACGCTTTGTTATTTATAAAGTATATTAAAAGACTTTCACTAAGGTGTGGTTATGAATTTTTATAATTATATACATTTACGCTATGAATATTTACACTATACACATTTCAAGAACGTTCATCAAATTTTGTTTTCGTAAAAAGAATACTTTAATTTTAGCGTATAGTTTGCGTACACATTTCATAGTCCAGTGCGAGAAAAATGCGTGTATTATAAGGATTTGTCTGTCACAAAGATTATATCTCAACATGCATAGAACATTTTTTATTCATGTATTATTTTATGACTAAGCGTCTGATAATTTATTACGTACTATTATATATAAATTATGCATGCAGATAAATTGTTTTGTTTTTCAAAAATATTAACAGATTTTCACTACACGTATTGTTCGTAATATTGTATGGTATTTAAATTATGTGTTCGTATTAGCTTTCTGCACCATCACTCGTTAATCTATTCACATTTGATTGATTGATGTATATTTTTGTTTTCAGTCACATGACTCGTTAGTTACTTCTATTTGATTGGTTGAAATTAACATCACTTAACATTGTACAAGTTTTGAGATTTACATAAAATTTAATTTTAGTTTAAAATCCCAGATCGGCGAAGACTGTTGATGAAAGAAGACGTACATCGTTTTAGCATTGATACCTTCTAAAACTCAACACCGAAGAAATCGTTGGAACAAACTCGTTGTGCCTACAAAATAGTTAGAATATTAAAATTTTGAGATTTTCAACAACAGATAAGGTTATGTTTTTTTCGAAATTCTTGTTTTGTTTTAATTGTCGGGTTAGTTCTTCAACGGTATTTATTATTTTGAATTTCTAAACTTATGCATGGCAAACGTATTGCAATATCTGAGAATTTATTGTGCACTATGATTTATAAGTTATATTTAAAAAAGCATTTCACTAACGTCTGCCAATCAACCTTTATAATTTGCTCATGGGGATAACAATATTTTATGCTCGAACATTTTTGTAAAATAGTTATCACTAACGTGGCTTTTGTACATGATCAATTTAAAATAAAGCCAAATTACTTTTAGAAAACTGGAAGTTGATATAAAGAGTAACATCTCTAATAAATCAC
Source organism: Thermobia domestica (assembly GCF_964235325.1). NCBI lineage: Eukaryota > Metazoa > Arthropoda > Insecta > Zygentoma > Lepismatidae > Thermobia > Thermobia domestica. Next base: position 240,534,638 of record NC_137456.1, on the reverse strand, counting down.
ATCCTTGGTTTCATTTCTAGTATGAAACAGCAAAACATTTTTAGTGTAAATTTCACCACGACTGTTATTTTAATAAACAATGAAGAGTTCGTTTCAGCAATGGGATTATTTAAGACGAATTAAAAAAATCAGGGTTCGATTTCTGGTATAGCAATAAACGATTGATTTACGAACAGAATTATTTCAGACGTCAAATCCAAACTCTCACAAGCAACTAAACCAAAGTCTCCATTCTAATTGAAAGTAATCTTCGATGATGTAATGAATAATAAATAGGGCTCCCGTATTTGATTACTAGTATAATATCAATGAAACATTTTACAATATGTTTCAGCAACCGAATTATTTAAAACAAGAATAAGAATAAAAACTTTCGATTTTGATTTTAAGTATAACAGTAAATGAACCTGCAGTTTTAGCATTGGGCTATCTAAGACGTGAAATCTGAGAGACTATTGGGAATCGAACTCAGGACACTAATTGCTAACTTAATAGTTTAAATTATGAATTAAGATTTACTATCTTTCACGAGGTCAGTTTATATTTTGGGGATTTTTCTTCTCTTTGTACAAATAATTCAATCAAAGATAATAAACAAATATCTCGTTAGATCTTACACAATTCCTGTTCGTTTCTAATTTTTTTCTTTCATGGCCAAATGGAACTTTACGATTGTAAATGAAGCCGTCCACACTTTAGGCGATACGATATTAAAGCCCAAATGTTGGAAGTCTAGTTTAATGCATTACACGCAAGAACCTTTATTATTGACTTGATACATAATCATACTTTTCAAACGATGCTGATCGCCTAACGAAAAATGTGAATGATGAAACTATGATAGGTTTGTCCGTGATTTCTCCATGTAATACCAATAAAGTAATCTAGGTGAGTTTTCGCCAGGCTCGAATTTAACAATGGACACGATATGGGCCTCGTTTGAAAAAGTTCTCCAAAGCAACGATTTTTTTCCTCTTCATCAACCATCCAACGTCCATTTTGATTGGATATTCCACCTAGCTATGACCCTTTACGAAAAGGCGCACTAGATAGTAAAGACCTACTTACGAAATTGATCGGAACAGTTCAGATAAAATCAGTTTGGCTTTATTTTAAAATTTATATTTAAAGTTTTGTTAGAAAAAGTGTAGTTTGAAAATGTTTCATTGAAATTCAGTTTTAGAAACGGTTGAAAAATTTCTTTTGAAAATTTATGTTTGAAATTTTAATTTTTTATCTTTTGAAATTTTATTTTTGAAAGTTTTACAAGTAACGGAATCATCCACTAATGAAATGTTTTAGATAAAAGACACTATACATCCACTAATGAAATGTTTTTTAATTGAACTTAGCATTAAAACGCTGAGTGTTTTAAGAATTGAACAAACCAATAACATGTTTTCGTATCCGTTGTTTTTTTCATGCGATTAATCATTGCAGATAAGAATATATTACAGGGAACTACTTAAGAAATTTGAATTTTGACAATTTTTACCCATGAACGGTAACAGATATCTTGCAAACACGTGGTCATCTTCAGAGCTGGGGCTAATGAAATTGTTCCAGTCAACCTAGTGGTGAACTATTGGAAGTGTTCTTACTATCACCCAATCAGAAAGGAAGAAAATTAATGAATAATGCCTCTATCAACTAATCAGCGTAGAGGTTGAGCTAACGTGGTAAGTGTTGTTACTACCACCCAATATGTGAGTAACGTGTCATGTTACCTCTATCTAACAATCATCGTAGTGTGTAATTTAAAAGTACTACTTAACAAAATATGACCTAAGAGGATGTGTTTAGGATGTCATCCAATCATCCTAAGGAGTTGTGGTGAATCGAAGTTAAATCAACCTGCTGGTGGAGATTAATACTATGCCAAAATCAGAAACAAAAAAATAATAAGTAAATCTACGTAGGAATGGAGCCAATTCGGAGGGTCTGTTACTATCAGCCAATCAGAAATGAATAAATTAACGAGTATTACCACTATCGATCAACCAAAGTAAGAGTGGAACCAAGGCCAATCAATAAGTAATGTAACATGTGATCTCTATAAACCAATAAGCGTACTATGCAGTCTAAATATACTTCTGAAACAACGCGACCTAGGAAGATCTGCTTAGACGAGTTATCATCTAGTCAATGTAAGGAGGCGTAACAAATGGAAGTACTGTCAATCAAGAGGTGTGGGTGATGAATATATTGTTACTACCAAACAATCCGAAACGAAGAAATTAATAGTAATATGACACGCGGCCTCTATAATCCAATCAGCATTTGTGGTTGAGGTATCGGAGAAATGCTAGGTAAGAAGTGTGGCTATGATACCATTTAACTGGAAGAGGAGGAGCTGGCGAGAGGCAGGGCTTGTTTAAGGAGGAGGGGAATGGATAACGTGGCTGTGGTCATGGTACCACGAGACTGGAGGAATGGTTAAATCGGCGGGAAAAAATATCCTGACGTCGGCTATCTACAAGCCGAGACTTGCTAGTATCGTTTCTCCAATGAGAAATAACGACGTTATAATTAAATAAAAAATTCTAAGTTGAAATAGGCTGGGCCATAAATAAAACGTACATATTCAAAGCTTTCTTCAGGAATATCGTTTGCAGTTTACATTTGGGTTGCAAAGGCCCGATAATTAACTCTTTGCTTCTAATATTTGACATCAAGCGTTAGATCAGCGCTTTGAATGTATTGCAATTTTGTACTTATAGTTCCACAAATAAAACCTGCTGCGCAAACCAGCACAAATTATGGTGGTTTGGTTAACATTATGTGTTTGTTCAATCGTTGAAATCTTCTACCACTGATGGTTCTAGTTTGACGTCAATCTAGACCTAGCATTTTAAAATTGCTATAATTTTGTAATTGTAGGTGCATAAAAGATCTTTCAGTTAACAATTTTCGCCTGTTTAAAAGGCGAGATTTTCTAGTAGTGCTTGTTATTGCTCGGCGTCATTCAAAAACCATAATTTTAAAATTAGTATAATTTTTGTCAATATAGTTGCATGAAAGAAACTTTCTCGCTGCACAAACCGCCGCAAGCGGAAACCACTGAATTGAGATTATTACCTTTTAGAAATATTGCCTTTTTATAATACTAATTGTTTTAGCTTCACGTGACGCTAATATCATAATTTTAAAACTTATAATTTTGTAATAATTGCTGCGGAAGCGAAAATATTTCCTGCCCACTACTATATTCCAAAGACACAATCCTACACAAATATTTGGTACTATTAGTTTCAAAATTTTTATAAGTGGTGGTTGTTCATTGACATATCTTTTTAAAAAATATTATTTACTATAGGAAGTATTTGAATGGACTGTTTGTGATTCAAGTTTGGCTTTATCTTACTATATATGAATTATTTTATAAAGAGTTGGTACTTGTACAATAACTAAGCAACATCTAAAATGTTCTTCTAATTTAAATTTATGAAGAATGTAACTAATAAATTATTCAACTTCTATAATCTAATATTTTTATCTAAATACATATTTGTTTATAAATAGAATTTCTATATAACGACAGTTCTCATCTTATTTTTAAAGGAATATGGTCTGAAGTAAAAACGATAAATTTCCACATGAATCCAATGAAGTGTATACGAGAGTATACGCTTGTGCGTACTTAATATTTGTATAGTTAATTAGTTATGGTATGGTTTATTATATATATAAACGGGTTGACAAAAATAAAAAAAAACACTTCATACAGGACACGTAAGTTTGGCCCTCCACTGTACAACGCGTTTTGTGGTTGCCGATCGTTTTTGTTTTCAATGTATCATGTGGACCTTTCTCTTCCCCAGCAGTAACCAGTTTACTTGTGAGCTTTATGGTGTGAAAGTGGTGTTGTAAAATGGGCGACCTGACAAAGTTCCAAAGTGGCATGATCGTTGATGCCCGTCTGGTTGGAGCTTCTGTGGCAACAGTGGCGAACATTATGGGGGTATCGAAAAACACTGTGTTCAATGTCACGAGGGCATACACAATTCATGTGCAAACGACGTCTGCAAAGCACAACAGTGGTCGAAAGACAATCATGTCAGATAGGGACCCGAGGGCATTAAATTGGATTGTAGCAGCAAAAAAGACCACTACAATGAAAATTAAGTCTGAACTCAATTCCGGCCTAGCCGCTATCGCCAAACCCCTGGTCACAGTAGTAAATGCGAAGAGGCGTACTAAGTGGTGCCAGGACAACAAGGATTGGACTCATGAGCAGTGGAAACGCTTAGTGGTCCGATGAATCGACCTTCCCTTGTTTCCAACAGCCCGTCGTGTTTTCGTATGGAGAACACCGTCGCAGGCCTAAAATACAGACTGTCTGCTCCGATGGGGTTGGTTCTGTTACCGTATGGACAGTGATATCGTTCTTTTCTACAGGTCCCATCATATCCCTGAATGGAATGATGAGTGCTAAGGTGTTTGAGGCCATTTTGTGGTGCACGAGGTTCTATCCATGGCCCAAATATTGTTCCCCGATGGTGATGACATCTACGAAGATGATTTGGCACCCTGTCGCGCTGCAAAAAAAGGTGATATCGTGGTTTGAGGAGCATAACCAAGAGCTATCACATCTCCCCTGGTCCCCCAATCCCCAGATCTGAACATCATTGAGCCATTGTTGTCTGAGTTAGAAAGGCGTGTTCCGTCTCATTACCCTCCACCAGCATCCCTTAAGGAACTGGAGCATGTTTTGGAAGAACAATGGTACAAAATCCCAAACACCACAATGCAGGAGCTGTATACGTCCATTCCACGTCGGATCCAAGATATTTTGGACAAAAAATAAGGCCATACTAGGTATGATTTTTACACTTTTGCAGACGTTTTAGATTTTTGTCGAACCCCTATAGATATGAGACTTAGGAATACAGCTTAAAGTGGGATTATACCTACATGACCTTCTGACGTATCACCCATGCGAGACCCGCAAGGGTGCTGCAGTATTCTTGTTGTTAAACTTATACTCACCTTAAAGTTATTAAAAAAAAGTATTTCGGAGGTTGGATATACACTAAAACTTGAAAGCGGTCGATCGTATACTTAACAAAATGATTGGCATTAAATCATTGAATTACGCACTAGTATTAAGAGATCGTTGATATCTTCCCAAGAATCATGGTACGTATTCTACTAGTGGGAAAACAATATAACATCTTGTAGTGGAATAATCAGGTATAGTGAAATAAACAAGCAATGTTAATTGCATCATTTATTTTTATCATGTAAGTAATCAAAACAAGCAGAAAGAAGCAAGTATATGTTCCATATGGTAAATTATTAGCATCAGTAATATCTCAAATTTGTTGCTGATTTTCCGACTAGATTCATTCTTTTTATGATTTTAATAACTGGGTTAATATTAACGGGAAATGGAGGTCATCTGCGGACCCTTTTGAGTAAGGAAATGCCAGCAACCTTTTTGCAGAAGAAACTAACGTTATTTTCGTTATTTAAAATATACAAAAAATATATGGATGTTTATAACTGGAGAGAAATTTCCTTGGTGTTTAATGCTGTTACTTTACATAAAAGAAACAGCACACATGATATCCTACAGGAACTCTTAGATTTATCGATTTCTGAAAATGTCAGAACGAACTTTACATTGAGTTGTTCAAACCAATATATTTTATTACAATATGAATTTTAACGGCAGAACATCAATTAGAATTTTTCATTGTAAAGGCGTCAGATTTTAAGAAAGGGAGTTTATTATTTGTCACTTACCAGTACAAATATACAATGGTTCGGTTACTTTGCAGGACAAACGATTGCTGTAAATGAACTTTTAAATACAGTTCAGTTTGAAGACTTCTAGTCCAACAGATCGTCAAGTTTTCCAGAACGTTCTGGTTTAATATAACTGCGTTAGTCTCGATGAAAAAGTAACTATTGGTCATTTCCCAGCACAAACTATATTTGTAGACTAATACTTGGGTATGTTTGATATTGTAAATATCCTAGTCAACTTGACGTCAAGTTAAATTGGACATTATTTATTACAACTGCGTAGATTATTAGGAAGAAGAGTTCATTATTGGAAATTTTGCAGTGTAAAAGGAACACAAATGATTGCCTTAAATGAAGCTTTGAATGTATTTCTTTTATGAAGGCCGAGCAACTTGACGTCAAGTTGGTCTGTACATGATTTTTACCATATAGGCGACAGTTATTAAATAAAGTGAGCTAATTATTGGATATGTAAGAAGCACAAACAAGTACAAGCTATTGTAGTAGAGAAACCTACGCGTGTGAATATATTTGTTTTGTAAATGTCTCAGTCAGTGTGACGTCAAATTGCCCCAATACTTTGTTCCGTTATAATGACATCAGGTTTCAAGAATGATATTTTGTTATTGGCACCTACAAGCACAAACAAAGCACAAACGATTGCCGCAGATAAACCTTTGAATATGTTTGTTTTTAAAATGTCCTGAACAACATGACTTCAAGACCTAACGGACATTTCGTGTTTCAGTATCAAAGTTACTTTCATTGCATCCTCTCTGAAGTTTGAGCACTTTTCAGCACAAAAACTATACTTTATAGAATGTGTGCCATTACGAATTGTCCGTCACAGACATATAGGTGACACTGTTATGGAATATTGCGGAGTTAGAATATGTCTGTCAAGTTGACTGGGACACATAGAGATGGCACATGTTTGATAATAAATATCCCTTTTGTGGTTTAAGGTGCTCGAACGTAAGAGATTGTATAATGAAAATAAAGTAAAATATTCGGGTTAACTTAAAATCAAATAGGTCTGAATATTTACGGAGACTACCGTATTAATGAGTATCTTCACAGGAGTCGTTTATGCTTAAATGGATCTGAGTACGAACTACTTCCTCTTAAAATTATTTTAATTGCTGGGTAATATACCTACATAATAGGGTGACCAAAGAAGATAAATAGTATTCCAGAAGCTTTAAGAATTTTTATGTATCCAGAAAGTATGGAAATAGTTAAAAAATGCACCAGAGTCGAGACTAGTACAAAGAACATTAATATTTGTAACTAGTATCAGATAACACTGGCCAACAGTAAAAATGCTTCAGTGATTAAAGTAACCAATTCTTACTAACTTTAAGGTCCTGATAAGGAATGAGAAATTAGTTTTTGAGACTTGGTTCAGGTTTCAAAGAAATACGTTATCACCAGATTTGCTCCGCTGCCCAAATTATGGGCTCGAGGCAACACGGGTGTTTGTTTATTTCAATAAATTCTCATTGTTTTACGATTAGCTTTATTACTATCCTTCTCGCTCTCTGTTCATCTCTGAGAGAGAAACATCAACCACATAATGGTTTAGTTTGTACTGCAGAGTTTGCCAGGAAAAACGTATTATGTAAAGTTCTTTTCTAGTTAAAATTTGCCGTTCCAGGTGCGTAAATGTGTTAATAATGCGGATTTTTTGTTTGCTTTTTACGTTTACAGCGAAGTAACATTTGCCAATTAAAAACGGAATTTCACACATATCATAAAGAAAACCTATCAGTTGTGCTTTTGCTTTAAACTGGGAGATACGGACAAGGAGGAGCACACCTTATTTCTTGTAATACTTGTTCGACAAACTTGCAGGACCGGCTATATGTAAAAAACGGCTATTCATGCCGTTTGTAGTTCCTATGATATAGAGAATATTATTTCCCCTCAAATTCGTCAAATTCTCAATGATCCTGAATTTGAAGCAGTGCTATAAGAAGAAAATTGCATGCGAATCTTTCCGAAACGTTTCTTTTGGGGACAGGGGACGAGCGGTCGCAAAGTTATAAGGAATTATTGTAGCACCTAATATCCTTTCACCAGGCAATGTAATATGTAATTAAAAACGCACATGTTGCACTCCCACATAGATCTCTTTCTAGAAAATTGGTAGCAGTCACTGATGAACATGGGGAACAATTCTATCAAGTTATATCTAGGATGGAGAAATGATATAAGAGCCACTGATCCAAGTCTATGCTTGCTCATTGTTGTTGGACAATCGCTAGAGATGTTTCAGAAACACAATAGAAGCGACAGGCAAAGAGGCGCCATTTGTGATATCCATGTACGTTGTTTTATTACTTGCATTCTGTATTATTTTAATTTTTTGCTAATCTTTTAATATTCCTTCTGACAAATGCCGTGCGACGCACACATATAATTAATTATCATACTAGAACCTATATGCTTGCTTCAAGTGACCTTTTGGCACATGTGTAGACGGCCTAACGTTATAGTAAAATGCATTTCCCAGTCCTTACATACGAACGACACTTTATGTTATGTCTCTCTTTCCCCTGTATGAAATTTGGTGTTGTTAAGTAGAAATGATAAAACTTTCCCTCTCATAACTGTTGTAGATATTACAATGAAACTTGCACACACATTACATATAAATCCAGTAGTTTCCAAGGTATATTATGTTTGGGTATCTGTAGCCGTGGCCGCTTTAGGGGATATTATATTTGAGAAAGGGATTTTTGGACGGAAAATTTCCAATTTTAAACCAAATTTATCTTCTCTCGTACATCACACACACACTATCATGAAGCCATTTGACAGCCTTTTTCATTTTGAAGAGAATAACGTATAAGTCATGATACCCAGATGAACAGATACTGTTTGGATTCTTTTTACTATATGTCACTTTACCCTATATGAAATTCGGTATTGTGAAGCAGGGCTTAAAATATTTTCCCTAATGACTGTTGCAGATATAACAATGAAAGTTGGCACATCCATTACGTATGAACCATAGTAGTTTTCAAGGTATATTATATTTAGGTACCTGTAGCCCGGTGGGACGGAAAAATCTCAATTTTATCTCAAATTACCCTTCTCTTGTACATCAAATACACATGGGTATAGTACCATTTGCGAGCTTGGTTTATTCTAAAACGAATGACTTATGAATCACAATACCCAGATGAACAATACTGAAATAGTAGATACTTAAGTGAAAGTCAACATAAAAAAATGCATGAATCTGCGTGCTAACACCACATAACACATATTTCTTTGATTACATTTAAACTCAAAGCAATTGATCATTTTTATTATCATTTTCGTATTAAGCATCCTCATTTGCATAAGAAAATGTATTTTTCGTATCCGAAGTACGACAAAGTTATAATTTGTTGTTCAGTGTAATTAATATTTTTCTAACCAGAGTTTCTCCTTCTTTATTAAAACTGGTATAATCCGTAGCAGTTTCAATAACGTAACATTATCTTCCTCAGACCTTAATAGACATGTGTTTGTTCATATTGTAAGTAATACAAACATATTAATGTATACTATCAGAAGTAGATAGCGTTAAATTATTGAAACTGTTAGGAATATATTAAATTTAATGAAGAAGTACATACTCTGGCCAGAAAAATATTAATTGTTTAAGTAACAATTCTAGGGTAAAGATGGGTGGAGTAAGAGATGTACGTAGTTTTGGGTATTTTCATACATATGGATTCAAAGACATAAAATTACAAGCATCTATTTCGTGGTCTGATAAGTTATGAAGCGTGTACATTGGATCAATGAGTCAGAAAATATTCACAAAGCTGTTAGTGGTGGTACTTTGATACAATGATAGCATAACAGACACCCAAAACATTGTTTGCTACTTTGATGTAAGTTTTTCAAAAGATTGATAATTTGCGTTGAAAATACCCTACTCCCAGACAAAACGTAAAAATCGATTGAGTATTTAGTGTGTTTTACCCAAGATATTCCTTTAAAGTTTTCACAAAACATAATCCAGCAAAGTACGGTATAATTGTTCGTAAGCTGGATATTCTGAAACTTGTTATATACTGAAAATGGAGGTTTATGCGTGTAGCGATGAGTGATCTCAGTTGAATAAAGTCTAATGGTAGTGGTGAGAAGGTTTGCTGAACCAATCGGATGGATTAATAGAGACATGACAATTTACAAGCGTTAAACTTTTGTTCTATGAGCAGATGAACTATATACAGGGAGAAAATTGACAGTCGCTGGAATTTGCAATTAGAAAGAAAAGATAAAGCAAAAGAGTTAATCTAAATCAGAGATCTTGATGAATAAGGCATGTCTTACGTTAGAGTGTTATATTGCTTTAAAAGAACGTTACGAACAAACTTATACTATTTTTCCACCATTGCGATGATCGAATGGATAAAAATGACCAAAACACACTTGAAATTATCCTTTATTTTAATGAAACAAAGAGCGTTGCGGACATAATTAACCAAATGGTTTGTCAATTATTCTAAACAAGATATAAGAATATGTTCTCTCTCACTTTCTACACTAATATTGTTATTGCTGGCCAGAACAGCTACTCTATTCACATTAAAGCAACCTGTGTTTAACAAACACAAGGGAGAAAGTCGTAGAGTGTGCTTGTCAAAGCTACTCCAGCTTTTACGTTGACTTTGAGTTTAACGTCACTTTCAGTAGCGAGGCTATATGAGACGGGACCTACTGATTAACGTGGAATCCGAAACACATGAGCTCCCGCCGGGAATCGAACCCGAGTCTCTCACGCCAAAGGCGCGTACGCTAACCGATTAGCCAAGAAGGAGCTCTAAAAGCTATTAGAGTCTCTCATCAAAACATAAATTGAAAAGACATATGGAAATTGTTGGTCTAAACAACCAACAATATCACCAATGGAAATAATTCTGGGAAAAATTATTCTCCTGAATCATAAAAGAAAAGAGATGCATCAACTGAACCTTTCTTAAGGAAAAGATGTGACCAATGTGTTTGGAAAGTAAGATGAAAGAAAGAGAAGAATAATCTGAAGAAAGAAAGATCAATAAATACAAAATGTTTTATTTTCTAAAAATCACACTATAATAAACGTCATCTTTTACACTATTATAAATATTTGTGTTTGAGCACATTTTCCTCTTAGTATTAAAACCTTATTTCGTTATCGAATGACAATATAAAATGTTTCTTATTCAGGTAGCGCACAAATATTTGGAAGTAAAAACGATTAACTAGAAAAGAATAAAATTTAGCTCCTATTAATACTAGAACAAATGTCACAGGAGTAATCACTTATGAAAAATAGGACGTAGGGATAATTCTAGCGTTCTTTTTTATTTTGAATAGTTCAAATATACTCCACACCAAAATATAAGATCCAAGAATGACCTCCAAACATCGCGAGAAATGTAACTCTGTTGGTGCTATACGTAGCTCATACGATCATAGTAATATTAGAGTTAATTTAAAGACCGGACAAAATTGGCATACTCAAAGTTAATCCTTAACTAGTCTGATGAAAAAAATACAGTTAAATTGTGCTGGGATCTGACAAATCCCAATTATTCCTTTCGCTATTATTGATTCTGTACTGTAGTATTTTCTAATTTCACACCTAAGTTAGTCGTCATCAGTTTCTTTCTGATGATTGAATTTTACCGATAAATATGAACTCTGTTAAAAACTAAATAAAAATCTACTGAAAAATAATAGTACCATTTTCAGAAATATGAAGTTGGCTCAGATTTTTACGAAGAATATGAATATATGTTCTACTTTTTTTGCATTTTCATTGCTAGACAGGAAATTTGAAATTCACTGAAAATAGATATAAACTCTAGCTTCGAGATCTTCATTGTAATTAATTTTCTGGAGATAAGATACTTCACAAATAATTGATCGACCTGTTTTTCCAATCGATCTTCACCCATACTGCTTTCAATTTGTTGGCATGTTTCCTGTTCGAGCTTCATTAAGACCACGAATATTGTCCTTGATGTGTAGTCCTTATCCTTCCGTTTTCAAGTGAAACGTAATTTTAAATACATAATTTCACATATATTTATACACTTTTCTGTATTTTATAAATGGTGCCTCACAAGTGCAGTGTCGTTTCGAAACTTCTATGTATATGACACCAATATTACACAAGCAACACATTAATAAGATATATACATTGTATTTTCCATTCACAACATTCAACAAAAATACCAAGGTTTACAATCTGGTAGAGTATTACAACCCGAAGCAAGTCACATTGCAAAGAGACACAGTGTTGTTTTCTATTTATTCAATAATAAATCATTCTAAACTATGAGGGTAGAGAAAAATCAATACCATCTATTTAGCATCTTTAAACATAGAGAAAATCATAAGATTCTGCGATATGTGAGGTAGAGGTGCAAACTTCACTTGATACTTTCTTCGCTTCACGGTCCACCAAGTTCTACCTCGATGGAATCCATGGCCTTCCAGAACGTTGACAGAAGATCGTCGATGTTGAAGGGGACTCTTTGATCTTTCAGATAAGTCGTCGGTAACCACACTAGTGTAGTAACATGTTAATACAACACTGAATCATCGTTTGTGTTCAGAAGATGTCCACTATCAACAGTATCCTATGCTACACGCTGGCGGCACCATTTTAGTCCTTCTCCAAAGTCATGCTCTTTATTAGAGGTTTCTGTTACGTAATCGGACACCACAAACGAATGTAATATAACCCATGGTTATCATTGATTGTCGACAGTGACACTCCGATGTACTCTGAGTACCTCTGTAACTTGCATTGCAGTTGTAAAGCGGTTCAGGATAACAATATTCTTTAGTGTCTGGAGGTACTTCTTACCTGGGATCTATCCTGACTACTATTCATATTCAATGATTTGGTGTTCGTTCGTTTTGTAGGGCGTCTTCATCGTGAACATTGTCCCGCGTAACAAAGGGTACATACTTCCCATTTTTATCACCTTTGCACACTGTAGCCCAGTGCAGAGGATTTGCATAATTTGGAAATCAGAGTGGAAGTAAATTTACACTATGATCCTATAGTCACCACACTACACAGTGGCGCTCTAATGATTCTCATATAGTATGAATTTTAGCCTAATACACCATCAACATAAGCTGGGCAATGCAATCTTGCTGCCAAATCAGACTGTTGCCAACCCAAACATCTGACATATTTTCAATTAGTTCTGTTTCCGTTTACCTTGCAAGAGTACGTACATTATTCTAACAGGTTGACTGCCACGATCATCATATGTGGTGCTCACCTTATTTTTCTGTGGGGCCATGAGCACCATATATGATGCTCATGCTCGATATTACAAATTACTAATCTATTCAGGTTCTTGAGCATCATATATGATGCACATTGTCACCAATTACTCTGAGACTATACGCATGAAATATGGTGCTCGGCTTTCATTGGTACATTTTCGGGAGAAGAAAAATATCGCGTTAAAATGTGACATGACTATCCATAATTGAGCTAAAGGTAAGAAGAAATTTATGGTCTTCTGGGAGCAGTACCCTCAAATCACCCTGGCAGTGCGTTTTTTCGTTGTTATTTTCATTGTTATTTACATATATCACTATTAGCACAAACATGGCAACTGTGTGGTTGTATTGTAACAGATATAACTGCGTATTTTCTTTACGTTCTGTAAAATTTAAAATTATAATTTTATTATTTTATTATTTAACATGATATTTATTTCCAAGTTATTGTTTGTTATTTTTCCACTAAATACGTGTTGAATTTTGTATTCCCTATTTATTTATCTCCTATACGTAGAGAACCTAATGTAACCATTTCGAGGCAACTATGAACTGTTAAAAATCAAATGGTAGAATATTCCCTGAAGGAAACAAACATTATTTACGTGCTTCAGATTTTAATAGAAATACAAACTCTCTAACGTACTGTGTTTCTTAACGCAACCAATTCATATAATATATTTACTAGAAGCAAGATTCATAAAGCACACTGTACTGTATTTTACATTGTAAATCTATCTTGTGCAGTTGTATTTCATCCAAGATATTGCGTAGATATAAATGCACTCACATGGTTTGCATACTTGTTTCTTCACCTTTGTATACATTCCACATATAAGCATTTAGTAACAAAATTCATGATTGGTTGTACCCGTTCAGAAACAACACTGGTATTTAAATTAAGTTTGCCTATAAAGATACAACCTTATAAAAATGGTAACAATAACGTGTCAAATTCTGGGTATAATTAATTAATTATGTTAATTTTGGTTACTTACCGAAACGTCTCTTTCTGGTTGTTGGAGGTGTACTTGTTTGAATGGATTCTGAAGCACAAACGAAGTTATCATTACGTCCTCACTTGTACCTTCGTGACTGAAAAATGTTAGACAATGTAACAAAAAATATGATATTAAAATAATGAAAAGTTATACACGTCTAAGTACCAGTAAAAATTATTCTAATTCACAATTAAAATTTCAATTGGTAGCTGTGAATATTCCAAAATTAAGTTTCCTACATTGATTAGCAATATAATAATACAACATAAAACCAAATTAGCATCCAGAATGACTCCTTATTTATTTAAACAGATACTAATATTCTATGTTTAGAGTATAGCGGCATGTACCTCACCTGATAAAACTTTTATCGCCCGCGGATTGTGGCGCCCGACTATCAGGTTAATGACCTAGGGGCACATAGCAACAACCCCTCGAAATTTTGGTAGGTGTATCTCATTCCTAATCATAAGACAACCTTCCTTGAGTTTTATAAATTATCGAAACTGAAAATTCGGTATGGTAGCCTAAAACCAAGAAATGTACCTCTATACGTATTGGGGGTGCATCTCGGTAATATGGGCGTGTACAAGGGTCCATTCTCTTTTGTAAAACATAGATACATTGGTGTACCTATTTAAAATTTTTGGCACATCCCTTACATTTTTGAAATTGAACAATTTAAGCACTTCGTATAATAGAATAGGACCTTAATATATATCACGATAAATTTGGGAAGTCCATTTCGTTCCCTTTCATGGTAAAATTTCCTAAATGTAAAGTAATCAGTACATTACACCACTTGTTCGGTTTTTGACCTAATGTATCTCCTTTTTGAAAGTCCTGTTACCTTATAAGTTTATACAGGTATGTACAGTGTCCAGGAGTCAATTTCCTTTCATAAGATTTAACGTATATGGGTGCACCCTTTTTAAAAATTGGTAGGTGCCTTGGCTAACCACGCAAATTCTCTAAATTACCAAATTTAAAAATTTAGTATAGTACTATGGAATCTCAGTATGTATTGATATAAATGTGCGTAGTCCATCACGCTTCCTTTCATGGGTAAAAAAATGCTAAAATTTAGGTTGACAACCTGTTCGGTTATTGACCCATTTTATTCCTTGGATGGGGTGTTTTTACTTATATGGACGTGTATAGGAATTTATTCTACTTCTAAAGATGTAGGTACATTGGTGAACCCCTTTCGAAATATGGGAGGGATACTTGTCCAACCTTTAAATGTTAGAAATTGTTGGTAAAAATTCGGTATAATAGTATATATTCTTAATATATATCACTATAAATTTTGGTTGTTTATGGTTAAAAACTTGCTAAAAATTAGTACGACCATTTGTTCGGTTATTGGTCCATTTTTTCCTTTGATGAAGTCTTCTAACCTTACCTGTTTATATGGTCGATTACAGAATTCTATTCTTTTTCTTAAGATATAGGCCGTGCCCAAAAGTGCATAGTGCACATTTCGAGGATGCACAGTCAAAATCTACATATGGAGTGCACACCAAATAGTGCATACTTCGTCAAACTAACTTTTGATCGCACTTCGTTTCACCGTTTTATAGTGGTCAAACATTGGACATTGATAACGAAAGAAGGGAAAATGGACATCTCCTTTTTGAGCAAAGATTATAAAGACACCATCGTGTAGAACTAGACTTCAATATACCACATACCGGAAATCTCAGAAAAATATATCTTGGTTACGGAGATACAACGCTTCAAGTATTGGGAAATGAGCTGCTTACGACACGGCAACAGAAACAGGGGTTTTGTCGTGACGTCACAGGTCGGTATTCCTTTGTGACTCGCATTTGAAGTTGCAGGGGATCTTTTCATATTACAGTCTCTTACTGCAAACTACAAATAAATTAGTAGAATAGTGAAATAAAGAATGACAAAATAAGTAATACACGTATTGTATATAAACGTAACGTGTTAATAAGACCTAGGTTGAGATATATTAATAATGATTTGTAATGTTCTATCCTTACAAATATTTTAGATACTTGTACACTTAAGCAGGATTAATTTGCTATTGTATTACACCATTAGGATTAGAGTTTAAGCATTATATCAGTTCAAAATAAGTCATGTGCAGATTGAGAATATCTATGCCACCATATTATACCTTTCCTTTACTTTAAAAAATTGTCGTGAATCGTAACGCTGTTATACTCGGACTGCAAGTAATCACTGTTAGTACCAAAAATATTTTAATCCCTTTAAAATATTCTTATCTTATTATATCCTTTCATTTTTTGTAGTATTTACTCTGCATATTAACAATTAGTCACCCTCACTATTGCTACAATTATTCTTATCTTAATGCTACAAGAATCGTATTATACAATTCTTTGCTTTCTTACTACATTTCTACAAGGAGTTGATTTATTATTTCTACTAGAGTAATGGTTTTGTGGTCACTGTGGTGGTTTGAATTTGTAGCGAATACAGGCAGACAGATGGTTAGGTTGCCGAAGTACCATCATAAACAAGATAAGAGCTCGTGAATTTTTCGTGTGGCCTGGACGCCGGTTCTAAATCCTAGCCATCATAATAATACAATTTCATACATAAGCCTTCATAATTTTATTTTTCATTTAACTTATTTAGGAGCCAGACTCCTATTTCTAATCATTTTCTCAATATTGTCGACCCCTGATTTTGTGTTATTATAGTAGAGAAATATTTCGCATTTCCGCACATCATTGAAAGAATCAATTTGAGAATCGTGATGCATTCTGCTTAGTAAAATAACGCACTTTTTCTTCTTTGGTACGTAGCTTGGGAGTGTAGTGATATTGTAGAATGCGAAATCAGATTACCGTTTTTCCCGATCTTTGTTAGGATTCAAAATTGTTGCACATTACTGCATGTAGTTCCTCTTTTGTAAGTCCAGTCTTTCAAGTTGTAAACAATACCAGAATTCTCATCTTCTGATGTTTTTAGATGTCACGCTACTACCACATATTCCAACACTTTCGTCACTATGGTTCTCGTCTTCTCCTGTATCATCTGACACATAACTTTCTTCAACACTGTCTAAAGCACAGCCACTTTCAGCAAGAAACTTGAATATCTTTCTCTCGTAAATAAGACATTGTCTTACACCTCAACTTTATTCAATCCTACAGCAATATATCATGAAACTTGTTCTTTTCACCACCACGACACAAGTTTCAGATTTATTCACCCGTTGCCGTCAAAAGACCTGCACAATACATCAGTCTAAATTAGTCCATGTTGAGAGCTGCTTATAGTTGCGAACGAAAAAGTATAAAAAGTACAAAAGGAAATACTTCATAGACCATATAGAGAATGTATTGAAGATTGTAAATATCGTGTAAGATAGCTGAAAGTTTATTTTACATGAACTAAAAGTAGGGAAACATGAAATGATTTGTTTGCATTTCAAAACATTTAAAGTGCAAACAAATCATTGTAATTTAGTACAGGACTTTTTTGGAGACACTTTAGAAAACTCAGACGAAGCAATTGTAACTAAGGCATCAAAAAGGTTAGTCTGTTCTGAACGCATGTTCCTAAAAAAGAAATCCAATTCAAAGTATAAGGCTAGTACTAGTAATACTTCTACTAATATAATTTCGTTTTAGTAAAACAAACTCTAACTTCTTATATTAAAGGACTAATCTAATACTACTATAACGATTAGTATCACTATTATATACTAACATATAATACCAATCTAATACTAAAATATACCACGCATCAGAAATGACTCATTATATGTATGCTACGTATATAAATATATATAATGACATGTAAAAAATATATGAGAACCAAAAAAACTTAAATACAATATTTTTATGTAGTAAGCAGACCAATACAGGATATCGCGGAGAAAAACTACTGTGCAACAAATATTACAGGCAAAAAATATACATAAATAATTACTACCGGGTCATTTTTGACCCATATTCTGCGTTCGATGGTTAAGTACACGTTTTATCCTTATGGATGTTATTTTCTTGCAACACAAAATGAAAAATATAACAGTTATAACGTTGAACGCGTATAATTCTGTACATATGAAGGAGCTAGAGTGTCGGACTACGTGGCGTAAATAGTGACTGTCTTTGTGTTAATCATGGTAGAAATATACAATCTAAGTTTATTTGCGTACGCGTTTCAGTCCTACTTACGCAATCACGTTCCCTTCGACACATGCTTGGGATAGGACTACAGGAGTAACGGTGTCGTTAGTTTTCTTGCTTGCTGTAGTGTATTCTCTTTGGAACCTGATGTGAAATTGTTGTTTTCATCTTATTACAGCTGTCCTTTCTATTTATAATTTAGATTAATAATTCTCTCATATTCCGCCATTAAAATATAATTAATTTCTTTATGCAATGTAAAAAGAAAGTCTACTTGGGCAAATTTCCCCACAACTCTAGAGGTATTGTTCGTGGTGCCTATTTTCTTAAATGGTATCCCCAGTAAGCCTAATCTTCTTGCGGTTGTCAATCATAATTTCTTTTCTGAAATTTAATTCTCTCGCTTCACAACTTTCTTCATTTTTTTGTAAGATGTTCTTTACGAGGAAGAATTTTGCAGGTACTCTTTTAGTTGAGTTATTCTTATGTATATTCTAAATTGGATAAAATATTAAAACCTACGGTTCAGATTTGTTACCATATTCATTTTTCATGATACCTGTTAATTTTCTAATGATGTTCTTTCCTTTGCAAATAAATTCTCCATGAATTTCAAGAAAATATTCGTTAGCTTTTGTGATTGTGCTTAGAAGTACCTTTGTTGAAAATGTTTGTCTTCCTTTTCAGATTATTTTTTTCTAGTTGCACTGCAGTTTGTGAAGGGGTTCTTTGGTATAGAGCTGTGGATATTGATTTTAAATTAGATAGCTAGCCTCTCAGCTACAAATTCAAGACTTTGTTCTTCAAGATCATTCGTATTAAATGAATATATTTGATCTTCATTTTCATCTTCTGGTAAAATTACAGATGTACTATAATATTTACAGCTGCACTGTTGTAAATAATTCGTCATACAGTACGGAGATGTTCAAGTATATATCTCAAATAAATGCAGATTTTACTGTTTCCTCTTGCTTAAAAAGTTCTCCAATGGTTTCAACATTTATTCGTAGAATGGTTTTATATTATATACTCTGTTTGTCTGTACTCAAATCCTAGACAATATGGATGATCATTGTCTAAATCCATTCATTTTCTAAACAATTTTCATTTAATTCCCTTGTCAAAAGTATTTTTCCTGCATAATCCTGTAATTTGATTCTTCGTCAAAACGAAAGGAAGAAGCAACAGCTGAAATACAAACTTTATTTCTTTCTTTTCCTTGCTTGATCTACATTAATAATTTTAGAAATAATAGAATTATTTAAAAAAGATTAATCATGTGACATATTAAAGGAGGGTGTTTAAGACTGAAACTAAAAAAGGCCTCAGCTATGAAAATATTCTAATAAATTATCTTGTATCTTCCTAATACAGAAAAAAATTGATATAAATGACGAGAAAGAACATATGATCTTAAATAAAAATTTGATTACAAAACACCTCTCTATAAACTACAACTGAAATTTAGGAAATAAACATAGTGTAAATTAAAGTTATGTGATTAACTTAAAGCTGAAAAAAGAAGAAAAAAAAACAGAAACCGCTCTGTAAAGTCTAGCTGATCCACATTTTTAAGTACAAAACTAGTTTTCGGCTAGCGGGGAGTGGGCCCCAAGACCTTTGCATTTGCTCTTTCTACGACCTCTCACTTCTGATATCACTAAGATCTCTAATCTTAAGAGGTTTCGATCTCTTAATCTAATCTAATTTCTAATCTAGTCTCGTTATAACCATTTCAAGCCTTAACGTTTTTTTTAACCCATCGTTTTTCATCTAATCGTAATATCAAAAGAAAAACAATGAAATACATTTTTAATCAAAATGGTTCTTCATTTAAGGGATTTCGGAATACTGCCATTCTATTTTAGCAATTACAACTTCATCTTTTTAAAAAAGAAAACAAAAAAATGCATGTCTTAAATAGTTTTAAATGCAAAACATCAACACCAAGTTTCATTCCTTGTGGGAGCTAATTTGGTTGGATACAATGTTAATCAGTAGGACCACGTCTCATATAGCCTCGCTGCTGAACTTGATGTTAAACTTACAATCAACTCAAATCAACCGATTTTCATGTCAAGTACCTTAAGAATTTTCGAGATATGGCCATCCAATCATAACAATTCAAAATTTCCCTACTTTCTTCCCTTAGAGGACAAATATCATAAAAATTTTTACATATATCTAGTTTTTTTTAAGTGAGAAGTGCATATACGAAATTTCGTGTTTCTAACATTTAACCCTGCAATACGCTAGCAGATTTTTGTGACGTGGATAGTCGCGCGGGCTACCACTGTAGCTCATTTGTTTTTATTTTATTATGTTGCCTAGCTTTGTTAATATTTCTGTCTTTCTTGTAGGAAATTGTTTTTATAAACTGTTTTAAGGGTTTCATACACAATTTGAGAAATATGTTTATTTTGAAAGCTATGCATATACATGAAAGACCAACACCATTCATTTTTTCAAAAGTGATACAGGAATAAGACTGTAAAAGTTATTTCAATTTATCAATAACTGGACCAATCTGGCGCATTTGAAACTTTCCTTCATCTTAAACATATATGTTAGAATTCTTTAAAAATTAGCTATAATTTTTCAAAAATTTTACAAATATTACAATTAAACGTATTATCCATAAAACATATACCTTTTCAGCATAACGAGTTTGTGGTATCAAAGTTTGATTACGATTTTGCATAATTTTACATATGCTATTTAATCTCATATATTTTTCTCTCTATGTGTCCGTATTTATGTCCTTCTAAGCATGTTCTGCACACAAGTGGTGAGTGGTCAATGCACACTTTCCTTCAAGCATTGACAGCTCATAAAAAGCATCAAAATGTCAATAAGGACATACAATCTCGTCTGTAAGTTTTGCATCAAGGTTAAGTACAAATCTCAGTCTAACACTGTCAATGTAAATATTGGGAAAATCAACCTTAAGTCTCAAAATGTTTGCATCTAAAAGCATTTCTAGATATTCAAGCTCCGACAACGCAGACCTACCCCCATTTTTAGGTTTTGGAAAACGAAGCACAATATTATGAGCACGAGCGCAAATATTACGAGTAGGAGTGACTTTCTTCCATTTAAGATTGTCTTTTACTACATAACAATTTACTTCAGAACTGTCTTTACTACTATTATCAACAGGTATCAGTGATTCCTGCCGCCCGGAATTCTCAGTCACATCTTCTAAATTTTCACTATGTCTATGTCCGAAAAATGCATTTTTGCGGTCTCAAAATGTTAACTATAGCCATCTCGAAAACATTCCTCATCAGAATTGGCATTATACAAACTCATTGACCATCTGATCAACATTCAAACTGTAATGAAAAAACTTTGTCGCCTACGAACACCCGTGACATGAATAGTCGCACGGGCTGCAGATGTAGCCCATGAAACTTTCGAGCAGAATAACAATTAGCTCCTTTCGATTTTACCTTTGACCGCACACAAAACACGCAGAATGATAGTTGATAAAAAGGTACACGTACACTCTTTGAGTTGTCACCTCGAATCATCTCGAGTTATTACCTCGATGTAGCCCGCGCGCGTATTGCAGGGTTAAAGATTCCAAGGTATGGACATTTTAAGATTATAATTACCACTCCAATTTCTGCCCTTTTCGTTCGAATTTCCAAAAATTCTTCTTTCATTGGGACTTTACATAACAAATTCTATGGCTTTTCTAAATTTTCTATGGCTAGCTTAAACGGTTTGGCCTAGCTGTTGATCAATCAGGAAATCAATACCTGTTATTTTATACAGAAATATGTAAAGTAAGCAAATTAATGACACAAGTATTATTACAAAAGCAGTATGGCAAAGAACTTATATAGTGTGTTGACATATGTAGATATTCATGCATTGGGTAAAATTCACTAAAGTAAGGGCATAAGCAGGATGGACCTACGGCTTTTTGGTCCAACTACTCCTAATGAAATTAAACCTCTATATGTTTACAATTGCTGTAAATCTTCCTGCTTTGGAAATGAATGGAATTTGTCCTTTTCTTCACAATCTTCTCTATTTCTTGTGTTCATCTTACAGCCGCACAAGTCAATGAGGGCATTCTTGAAGTTTTCAAATTTAATGTTAAAAATACAGGGGATTTCAACAAATAAATAAAATGTTTAAAAACAAAAAAAACTACATCTTTAACTCAAATGCAACTAACGACCTGTCAACTGAGAGAGTTCGACAATGTTATCTTTTCCGGAGGGTCAGTAATTTTGTGTTGAAGATGACGTTACGCGAAGAGACAGGCTGCGAGATGGTATAACCCCTCTTATTTCTGCCATGGATGATAATAGTTGATATTTTCCATCGCAAAATACGTTTGACAACATTTATCTTGGCCAAGTGTCCTATTGCTTGGGTCTTTAAATATTTGCCCTCCTATACAGCGAGCTGTGTGAGTTCTGTGTCACTTCCTCTCTGCCCTTGCTATCTTAGCGAAAACATTGTTTGCTTTTCATGCATTCGGGTAAGGAGTCAGGTACTCTTGCACACTTTCGAAGAGTGGAAGGGAGTAACATATAATATGATTCAAAACGACGACCGATGATAATGTAGAGTTTATAGTTTTAAGATCGCTGAGATGGGCAGGCGTAATGCGATCAGGCATTTTTGTGAATGGTTTCTTTATATTCGGCTACCAAGTTAACGAACCTTAACTTATCTGCACAGTGTTGTTCGTTAGTGTGTTCTCGGTAGTTTTTTTTTTACTTTTTCCACGACCATAAGTTAAAATGTCATACCTACATTATTCTATATGCTTTGCTTGATTCTGTCAATTCGTTAGACAACATTGTTTTTTCTAATCATGTTCCTTAATATTGGCCTCTTCATTCTAACTAATTTAAATATTTCCAATAATTCAGAATTCTGATCTAACAATACGTTACAACTATCAAGAACTGTATAAAAAGAGGAGACTTTATCTCTAATCGTTGTCATAACCGGAGGGGAAAACTTATAAAAGTTGAAATATTAACTACCATGTGGCTAAACGTTAATTGAACATTACTAAAATAAAACATTTGTTCCGAATAGTCACTGCAAGTAATATGTAGAAAATAGACAGAAGGAAGGAACTTAAACTATTAGTTGCTATTAAAAGTATACCAGGGATACTTCTCAACCCAAAAGAAGATGCACTATTTGCATCATGAAATAATAAACATTTTACAAAAAAAAAAAATACAGAAAAGTAATTTCATGACTGAGTGAACGAAGATTAGTGGTTAGCTTAGCACCTGGGAGTCTCTAGGTTCAAATATCGATACGAGGCATCCTGACCATTGATTTTGTAGTACCACCAGGTGAATACCGGGATACGTTTAATACATAGGTTTTGAAAAATATTCTTGAAAACTTTGTTCTTATGATATTAATGTTTCAGTGTAAAATGGCTTTTTTGTTGCATTGAAAATATATTAGTAAATAAAATATGGTAGGTAAATGGTTAGTGTATAAGACTTCTACTTATATAATACGTTAAAATATCGACCGTTTTTATTGATTTTTTTTCTTTTAGCTACGTTCATATTTTGCATTCCAGAAGTTAAATTTTGAGTTAAATCATCGCAGGTAGTTTAAACCGAAATTATTTTCAAATATATTTTCTAAATTACATGTTTTTGTTTTACTTAGGATATTTCAAATTTGATGTTAGATCTTGCAATCTTAATATAACTAATTTTCATACGTCATATCATGATAAATGTTTCCACAACAACGACAGTCCGGCGGTAAAACAAAATTCCATTGTTACTGTAATATATCGTCGGCGGCAATTCAAAACCTGCTATGTGCATTTTGCAGGAGAAGCGAAAAACAGTATCCTGGTTAGCTTTTTGGCTTTATAAAAGTGATGTTATAAGTAATATTTGATGCTGCACGTAACTTGATACCTTTTCAAGTGACTTGAGAAGGTACCAGTTACGTGCAGCATCAAATATTACTTATAACATCACTTTTATAAAGCCAAAAAGCTAACCAGGATACTGTTTTTCGCTTCTCCTGCAAAATGTACATAGCAGGTTTTGAATTGCCGCCGACGATATGTACTGTGACAACTTGGACTGATCGTCACAATATTTTCTGTGAATTTCGATTTTTGTATCTGAACTTTCGAGGTACCCTCTTGCTTGAACTCTACAACCATCGGGAATTATTGGATTTAAGAAATACGTTCTGCTATTGGTGTGAAATGGACTATTTTTATGCGAAAATAATATAAAAATAAAGAACTTTCTCTCTTTCTTTTTTCTAAAAAGAATAAAGAAAAGAGACATTAATTGTGAAGAAAAACCGAAAAGAAATTATTTTGATAAGTAATATAGATGTTTTGTATTGAGTTTTATGTATTTATACGTCAATAGTGAACTTTGTACCATTGCGCTCTTGCTCGTTGCTGGTGCTTTGCTTTCCTCGCGCCAGAAGCTAGGAAGAATTGAACGTTGCCTGAGGTGCTATTTCTCAGCACCGAGACAATCCCATCCGTGCTTTCTGCACTGCTACGTCAACGAGTTGCTGTATGCATGATTGAGTGTGTGTGTGTTTAACTCTAAGAGGGACTTGTTCTAATTGAATTCGTTGCTGTTTTTTGTGGTTTTTGTTTTTACGTCGTTTGGTACTGTGATCGAAATCTTTGGACTTTCTGGATCATTTTGATTATCCATCGTTTGGATTTATTTCCGTTTGGGAAAAATTGTTAGTTGTAATTTATTTTGAGAAGAAAGGAATAGAAAGCCCAGCATTTAACGTACTTGCGGTAAGTGAAGAAATATTATTTTGTATTTCTTTATCTCTGTATTTCTTTTGGGTTGTTAAGTTCTCTGCTTTAAAGAAGTGGATGTTTCATAGTTTGTGTTATATATTCTGTTTGAGGTACTATTGTCTTTGGTTTAGTTTGTTGATTTAATTTAGCGTCCCTATTGTGTTGTTTGAATTACAAGAATTTTTGGTTAATTGTTTTGAAGGTCGTCTTAATTTAGTGTCCCTATTGAGTTGCTTCAATCACTAGTATTTTTGGTTAATTGGTTTGAAAGTTGAGTTAATTTAGCGTCCCTATTGAGTTGCTTCAATTACTAGTATTGTTGGATAATTGGTTTGAAGGTCCTTTTAATTTAGCGTCCGTATCGAGTTGAATCAAACACTAGTATTTTTGGTTAATTGATTTGAAGGTTGAGTTAATTTAGCGTCCCGATTGAGTTGCTTCAGTTAGTAGTATTTTTGGTTAACTGGTTTGAAGGTCGTTTTAATTTAGCGTCCCTATTGAGTTGCATCAATTCCTGTTTTTTTTTGGTTAATTAGTTTGAAGGTTGATTTAATTTAGTGTTCCTATTGAATTTCTTCAATTACTAGTATTTTTGGATAATTGGTTTGAAGGTTGATTTAATTTAGCGTCCCTATTGAGTTGCATCAATTTCGACTATTCTTGCATAATTAATTGGGAGCTTAGTTGCTCTTGTTTCTCGTCTCATTTATTAGTTTCAGTTTCAGCTTTTTTGTGATTAATTTGGTTTGAAGTTCGGTTAGTTTAATTTAGTGTCACAACTAAATCTTTCGGTTTTGAGTAATCTTGCGTTAATAATCAATTCTGTAAATTTTTTTTTTTTTTTAGATTTAGTGTCCTTCATTTTAGTTCATTCAGTTTTGAGTAATTTTGTCGTATTAATTTAGTTAGTGAATAGTTTTGTTTTTCTTTAAATTTAGTGTCCCATTCGAAGCGTTGGTTTAGAGTTCTTTAATAACATTAACCTAATTGTTTGAAGGTTTCTTTGATGTAAGTTGGTATAATTGATTATTATTAAAGTTCGGTACTCTTGGTTTATTTGATCTAGTTGAAGGAAGCTAGCTTTCACATTAAAATTACGGAAGAATAAACTTGATTCTGTGCTTTAACGTCATATTTTGTTGTTGGGGTTTATTTTGTATCGAGTTTGATTTTATTTAATTGTTAAATCAACCGTATGAATTTGTTCATTAGAAATTTATTTTGGTACAATTTGTAGTCTTAATTGGTTTACTTTGAATTTATAATTTATCGTTTGTTTGCTATTAATGTTCGGATTGGCGTTTAAGTAGCAAATTTTATTATCAGTCCACGTAAGTTTGTTGGTTTGAAGTTTAGCCTAGTTCTGTAAAATCTTCGGCCAGATCTAATGGCTTTCTAGGATTTTCGTTGTTCTATGAAACTATTTATTAGAAGTTAGCTTGATTTTAAAATTTTTGGATTCCTGCTTTTATCAGTATTCTGGAGTTATATTGTTTGATTAATCTGTTATTGATAACGTTTCTTTTGAAAGTTCTCGATTTGGAAAATAGCGTCCCAAACTAAATTTTAAAGGTTTCAACACCACTCACAAAAAACTTTAAAACTCGTTGATTAACTGTAACAAATTAGTCTCCGAATTATAGCAATTAATTATTTCAATCAAATCTGTTTGGTTCATTTTAATTCATTTTTGTTGAGCTTTAAATTATATATATAATCTAATTTGGTCGGTTGACTATTGGCTAACTTATCAATAATTCTATCGATTTGGAATTCAATTAGTTGTAGAAATCTGTAATTGACGGTGTAACCAAATCAAATCGTTCTATTTCAGATAAGAATTTATAATAGAGTTGTGAACTATCAATATTTATTAATTCTTGGAACTGTTGTTATACTACGGATTGAATGAGATTTGAATTATATATAGAGGGTGATTAAAAAGTAGTATTTTTGTAATATTTTTCTTCAGTTTTAATGCTAACTTTTAAAGAGAATAAAGTGTTAGATTGAATTTACTTGATTTTGAATTAATATATTGCTAGTGTAAATCCTTAACACATTGTTAATTCTTTACTTTAAAATAATTTACTTAAGGGTTATGCATATAGAGACTGACACTTTCAGGAGCACGGCTGTGATTATTAAAAAGCCCCACTGTATTGTAATTCGCCGAATCGTCCTCGCTTATAATTCTTAATACGGTTTTTTTGTGGGATTGTTGGGCGAAGTAGATGGTTTTCACTTTTAAGCGCGTGAGCGTTACAGTACACTCACGTCCAAAATTATTGTCGAGCTCCTCCGTGGCTAAGCGGTTAGCGTACGCGCCCTTGGGGCGGGACACTCGGGTTCGATTCCCATCGTCACCTCATGTGGTTCGGATTCCACGTTAATCACTAGGTCCACGTCTCACATAGCCTCGCTGCCGAAAAGGATGCTAAACTGAAATTCAACTCAACTCAACTCAAAATTATTGTCACATGCCTATAAATATGTTGTTCTAGGATAGGCGGCTGAAAATACGGTTTAACCCTCAAAAAATTCCTACAAAAGGTTTCTCAACGATTTTTTGTAGTATCAAATGTGCTGAGTAACATATTAAAAGTTTACCAAAATTTGACCACCGGAAAGACCCAATTTTCAAGATGGCGTCCAAAATGGTTGTTAACTCTTTTACAATCTCAGACTTTCATTCAAGTAGCTACTGGGTCATCACTATTTATCCTAGGATTATGGATCGTGCATCATTCTCTTCAGAATAAAACAAGCTTTCGGGTGGTGCCATCCAAATGTGTGCATGGCCTACGTGGAAAGGGAAATTGAGAATAATTTGAGAAATTTCCCTCTTAAAAATCCCTTTTCTAAAGTTTTGCGCCCTCAGAAGCGGCTCCGGATAAAAATACACGACCCAAACCTTCCTAGAGAAGTACTATGAGATATAGGCTATGAACGTGCCAAATTGCATTGTGAAATCTTTAGTAGTTACGACAGAATAAAAAAATTACCAATATCCTACTCTTTGAATGTATCTAACCAAATATATAAGTAG
This sequence comes from Thermobia domestica, assembly GCF_964235325.1. Lineage (NCBI taxonomy): Eukaryota > Metazoa > Arthropoda > Insecta > Zygentoma > Lepismatidae > Thermobia > Thermobia domestica. The sequence continues at coordinate 240,506,606 of NC_137456.1, read as the reverse complement.
ACAATAAATAGGACACAACATAAAAGTTTCTAACACAGTACTATTAATCCGGGTATTATCATTCGTAACTCATTATTTTTAGAATGAAGCAAGCTTTCCTATGGTATCATCTGCATGCGTCCATGATACACGTGAAAAGGGAAGTTGTGGATAATTCGAAAGAAAATCCCCTAAAAATTCCCTTTTCAGAAGTTTTGAGTCTTCTGTAGCGGCCCCAGATAAAAGTACACTACCTTAATGTTTCTAGAAAATTACTATGATGAATAGACTATATGTGTGAGAAATTTAATTCTGAATTTTCTATAGTTACGAGAAACCAAAGCATTTACCAATATCCTACTCTGTGAATATACCTAACCGAACCTATAAATAGGCAGTAAATAGCACATCCTACAGTTTTCATCGTAGAAAAGTTATTCTAGTGTCTATTCATAATTTTATGGACTTAACACATATCTGCTACACCGAAATTGTAAACAGTACTTTCTTTATTCTTATTTTAGCAAAAATTAACAGAATTTTTCTTTAACATATTTACAAACAATCATTGTAAGATTTTTTCTTCCCATACTATTTCATTCAAAATATTTTGTTTCCTCAGTTTTATTCTAATGTATTTGAAGTGTATTTTTTATAGTCTTAAAATACATTTGTTACATCTAAATGGTAAAGAATAGTTTCTTTGTCCTTAGTTTACACAAAATTAATATAAGTTTTATTAAACATTAACGCATTTACGAATAGTCCTTGTTACATTCTTCATCCCAAACAGATTCATTGAAAATATTTTCACAGTTTTCTGTTTGGCAAGGTCTGCAAACAGATGTGCATGGTAGTCCATATCTCTTGCAACTGCACCGTTTTGTTAGGCAGGCAGTTGAACAATTACAGTGGAGCACACGAAGAAGACTTTCTGGTGCAACAGATGTATCTGTCATAACAGCTATATACTGATTGTGCCATAGTTTCCACCTCGAATCAACTGCATTCATATCACTGTCATTTCTGATCCAAACCTTGATTTGGTAATAAACTTTAATGCTGCGGTATTTTGTAGAGGACTCAGTAGGAGGAAGGCACTCTGGAGTGATGAGTGACATGGAAGAAACAGTTTTTCTTTTACTGAAGAGTTGGTAGCGCAAGGAGGTCAGTACTTCTGCTTATAAACAAGATAGCCATTACCTTTACCCCTAACGATGCTACAACAGATTTTGTTTGATGTGGCAGCAGGAACACATTTCCACAGTTCTGATTTTTTTTTCACTGCTCATGAATCTTTGGAATACTGACTTCTTGCCTACACCAAATATGTGCGAAGTTAAATCACATCCTGTTTAGCACAATGAACAACAGTTGCGAATATACATTACTACCCAGACCACGTTTCATTTCATTGATGTCATATATCTTATGAAGTGTAGACTTGTCCGAACGAAAATATAGGCCTTTATTATCAAACTGAGCACAATAAAGAAGGAGGATGAGTAAATCTGTATTCTCCCCTATCAATGTTGTTGAATGTTGCTCTGATGACTTGACAGATGCTTTGACGATGTCTACGTCTGCATCTCCTGATGCATTGATAACACTGCAGCCACTTTTCTGCAGTTTTCTGCCACCATGTGAAAAGTTCCTGTTTGTTGCTAGTTGTGGCAGGAAAATCATCTTTTCCCCCCTAGAAACTCTGTTGCTTCATTGAAGCTGATAGTGAAATGGGTGATTTGGCCTCCTCGATGATGTGTATTATCCTTGATGGAAGGACCAGCTTCGTAAAAGTTAAAAATAACATTTGCTTTGCCATTATGTTTTATGGTAAATTCTACGTATGAACGTACAATGCCACCATAACTCTTGCTCTTTATCCAAGGCAGCCGATGAAAAAGTGAACTACCATCTAACACATAATGTTCAGTTGCTGAAACCGAATCCATGATAGCTTGTTTAGATTGGTTAGTAATATACAACTCAATCGTATGAGCCAGTTGAGTTTTGTCACTTCTACGAAATTTATTTGGCGTCAAACATGGCTACTGCAAATGGACTGAGCTCATAGGTCAATACACGTTCTAAAGAAAGTTCTCAAGTTTTTGACAACCAAAAATCGTTGATAGAGAAGAGCAAGATCAATGGTTCTGTCTTTGTCAATTTTAATGCTGGACTCGTTGGCAAGGGTTTTTGCTTGGTCTTTTCTTTTAAATGATACATTAAAATTGGTTTTCCAATTATATTTTGTACAATATTTTTCCTGATCATCTGTGAATTATGCACATTGACATCCTCTTTGGCAATTACACCCGTAACAATATTTCTCAAAGAAGAGTCTGTGAGAATGGCATAAAGGTTACAAGTTTTTCTTTAATCTTCTCCAAGTCTCAGTGATTTCTTTTCATCCTTGACAATGTTGTTCCTCGATGCTGATGACTGGTAGTGTATATAAGGCCATTGAATTCCTGCATGGCATCGTGATATTGAGATGAGATAGGCGTGGGCATTGTCCACAAAGCACGTATTTCTTCAGTAATGCCACTTCTTGATTACTAGATCTGGACTAAGGCCTGCCCAGAACTGGTTACTGCGGCGAATCACATGGAATCTCTTGACAAATGCGGTATATACATCAGAATGTGACTGCAGTTGACTCATTTCTTGCACTTAGATATATGCAGATTTTAGGTAGTTATAGTGTCCAGCAGCAACAAATATTGGCAGACAGTCTAACACCGCTTGCAGGTGCATCATCCAGGACCCTGTGCGATCTGCTTTGACGAGTGATCGAGCAACCTGCAATATTTTCTGATAGTTTGCCCAAAGTAAACTTGTTTCTGACCTGTGGCCAAATTCTGTCTTTCTTGTGTCAATAATTTTCTTTATTTCGATCAGCGTATCCGACTTTATGTCACTTTCGATTGTAATCTGTTTCAATATCATTGATGAATATAGCGTTTCTGCTTCATTCACTAGTGACAAATTGTGCGCTGTTTTTTCTAGATCTGAGACAATTAGAAAGTTGAGACATCTGTCTAACAAGAGATGTCCACGTTAAGCCCTCTGTACTGGTTTCCCGGTCATCATACTTTAGATATATTTTACCTACAAAATACCATTTAACAATCTTTACAGGAAATCAGGTATGAAAGAAAGGGTTCATCGTCATTATTTTCTACATAAGATCGCACTTTGAAGAATGCTTGCTCTTAATCTTTGTTTTTGGGTCGGCCAGATCTACTGCGTTTCGCCTCTTAGTCATTATGGAACTGTAGCAGTATGCAAAGCTCAGACCGAAAATTACTGCTACAAGAGTAATGGTAAACACAGCCAGCGGCATGCAGGTAATGTCCGTAATATTCTATTCTTCCTTTAACGATACTCACCCGTTCATCTAAACGACTCTTACAACACTCAATAATACTGTTCACAATTACTTCTGTTTTCACACAACTAATACCAGCACATCCTGGTGTGAATGTAATACCGCAGAAGAGACAATTTATTTGGCTGTTAGAAGGACCTTAAGATATCCTAGTGGTTCAAGTCTTTTTTGTTGTTTACTTTTAATGTCTTTTGTGTTGCTGTAGCGCTGCTTGCATTTTGAGTGTATTTTTCTCCTGTTGAAATTAACAACTTATCTCTTCTTTCTGAACTTGCATTGCTGACTCCTTCAGCTCCCTTCTGACGAAGTCGTACAATGTCTGAGCCACAACTTAAGTTTTCATGGCCAATAGGACAGATTTCTCGGGTTGCAAGGTTAGCATTCATACTGAAGGTTGAAAGGAACAAAATAAAACATTATTGCATTGTCATACTATGTCAATTAACCCAGTAAAGTAATAACAAATAACATAGTAAAATAATGAGATATCGGAATGAAATTTAGCACACACATAGCATATACAGCATAGTAATTTTCTAGAAACATTAAGGTAGTGTAATCTTATCCAGGGGCGCTTCAAAGGGCGTAAAACTTTAGAAAAGGGAATTTTAGGGAGAATTTTTCCGAATTATCCACAATTTCCCTTTCCACGTGCATCGTGGACGCATGGGAATGATACCATAGGAAAGCTTGCTTCATTCTAAAAAAAAAAGTCACGAATGATAATACCCACATTAATAGTACTGTGTTTCAAACTTTTATGTTCTGTCCTATTTATTGTCTACTTACATATTTGCTTAGATATATTCACAGAGTAGGATATTGGTAAATATTTTATTCTGCCGTAACTACTAAAGATTTCACAATGTAACTTGGCACGTACATAGTCTATATCCCATAGTACTTCTCTAGGAAGGTTTGGGTCATGTATTCTTACCTGGAGCCGCTTCAGAGGGCGCAAAACTTTAGAAAAGGATTTTTAAGAGGGAAATTTCTCAAATTATTCTCAATTTCCCTTTCCACGTAGGCCATGCACACATTTGGATGGCACCACCTGAAAGCTTGTTTTATTCTGAAGAGAATGATGCACGAACCATAATCCTAGGATAAATAGTGATGATTCAGTAGCTATTTGAATGAAAGCCTAAAGTTGCAAAAGAGTTAACAACCATTTTGGACGCCATCTTAAAAATTGTTCCTTTCCCGTGGTCAAATTTTGGTAAACTTTTAATATGTTATTCAGCACATTTGATACTCCAAAAAACCGTTGAGAAACCTTTTGTAGGAATTTTTTGAGGGTTAGGTAGGTTTTTTTTCATATCTGCAGCCGCCTAGGAATATAGTTTGAAAATGAATTCGCCCGGTATTTTTATAATGTTACTAGACCCCCTCTGTGAACAATCGCCAAAGACATGTATGTGGCAAAATTTCATGTTAAAAGAAAAGTAAATAAGAACAAGAAAACGAAAATAATATTTTCTTGTCCATTTAGCAACATTTTATTTTACTCATTATAATTTTCGTATTTATAATCCTTCTCCTATGAAATTTACCACAAATATACATTTCACGATTATACACATAGTATCGGTATTAAAAGTATCCTTCCAAATCATTATCAAATTATATTCTTGCTAGCAGACAGTTGTAGATATGCGACAATAACTTTGGACATGAGTGTACATATATTTTGAAAATTTATTTCGCCTATCGAACCTGCGCTCTTGTACTCTCTGCCAAGCTTGCGCCTTAATCCCCGTTCGGGGATGAAGGGGTCATCGGACTGGATAGGACAAGACGCGGCAAATACTCTATGTACACCTCCACGTGGTTACAGACTGCGTACCCCAATCACATCGGCGGAGCTCCGCCTCTTTTCGCGGGGGAGTGTAGAGCACTACTATGGGTTTAACACCTAACCCCTTGAGCGTGAGTGCAAGGTTTAATCCTTGAATCTAGTTGGTGCTTACAGCTAGGAGAGGAGCGGGGTTCGTCGTAGAGGGGCAGGAGTAGTATCCACCAGGTCAGGCAGCCTGAGAATGATGGTCTCCTGGTTAGTGCCTCGCGTGAGTTTCCGTGCGATAGTAGCCCTGTGCTGTGTTTTTCTCATGAGAGTGTAGCTGAACGCGAAAAGTAGTGGTGGCTGGGTGTCTCGTTGCGACCCAGACCATTTTCTCAGGTGCTGTTGGTTTTCTGCTAGTCTAGGTGGGCGAGGGTTGAGGCCAGAATATAGCTAGTCGGGGGCTGAGGCGTGTTGGGCGCTAAGACCGTGCTGGTTTGGTGGGGTAATCCACAATGAATCTGGCGTTGGGCGTTCCTTATCTCTCATATGTGTATTAGAACATCTGTAGCCCCAGCTCTAGTCTGGTGCAAAAATAATGCCTCTTTCTTTGCCCGGACGTTATGATGGACGAGTGATGCCATATTCCAAGTCGAGACTAAACTGCTCTAGTGCCATATGGCCGCCCTCTTGGCAGACGAGAGACCTGCTGACATTGCTGGATGCCCCATTTTCAGCGTTCGTCTGATGTCACGAAAATACATTCCCTTTCACCAATTTCCATGCTAGTCCAATAGGTTTCTTTTTCGCAGATTGCGGCTTCTTTTTCTCGTTATGCTCTCGCCAGCCGAACACGGCGACGGGCGGTGTCCGCCGCCGTGTTCCGGGGAGCTAAGGTACTAGGGATCTGGGGGCAGGGCTGGCACCACTTGTCACCGTACGGCGGAAGCTCTAACGAAAAAAAGGAAGAAATCCCCCAATCGTTGACGAGGCCGGCAGTAGCGATCTAATATATATTTAGGAAAAGAAACGTATAGTTGAATGTATGATGCAACATGGACATCTGAAAGAATTTCACAGGAATTTAGCATACGTATAAACTTTCATATCAACAATTTACACCCTAAAAAGCCCTTTCAGCTTGCGAACTGTACGGAAATCTTCGGCGGTTCTCTCCTCTGAACCTCATGCCAATGGAGCTGACCTTGGTCGTATACAACATCTGGAATATTAATATCTATTTCAGTGAGCCCGAAAACTATGTATTCGACACAAATACAGGGTGTATTCACCCTCGTAGTCTGACCTCCATGCCAACCAAGGCTAAACTTGAACTTAATCAGCATCAACTGTGTCATTATTCTCTTTGCAACCACGAAAACTATGATTTCGGCACTAATATTGTTCGTATTTGACTACTTTTAAATGTCACTTTTCCCCTTATTAGGGATGACTTCATTGATTTGTCTCCACAAGTATGGAAGAATTTCAACAAACTAAATATAGCTATAAATAACCATCTGCAAAACAACTGTCAACTGTGCTGCTAATCTTTTTCGAAGAGGAATTCGTTAACTACTTCCTCAATATCAATGCTATGGATTTTCCCCTTTCCATGGTGTGCATTACAAAAGAGATCAATTACATCTGCAGAATTGTGCTATGAATATAGATTTTAATATCATCTGTCGAGAACAGGACCCATCCAACACATGCGGTGCTTCAATCCCGTTCCAACTATTACTACTAGCTTTAGCACTACTACTATTCCTACTATTAGCTTTGCTATTACTGCTTTTTTTCTACTGCTACTATTTATATTATGGATCCATATAATAAAACTTTACCTTTATTTTCATGAAAAAAGTTATGAATATTAAAAAAATAAAAAAACATTCCTTGGGTCAGGTTTGAACCCACAACAAAGGCGACATTAATTACAATCGCACTCCTTAAAAAACTTTTTTATATTATTTTAAATGGTATTTTAATGAAAAATTGTTATGAAGCGTAATGAAAAAATTGGAGAAATATATGAATGCCGCAATTTTACCGAAAAACGGTATCTATCGTTTCTCCTCCTCTGAAACGCTAGTTCCTCATTAATCCTCCATATGGCAGCTTCGTATCAGCGAATACCACAATTAACCCATCACACTGGCTCTTTAATCCTCTCGTCTCAATTTTGGCAACAACGTTTTGGTTCTTATGCCCTGATACCTCTATATCAATACATAGTTAAAATACACAATTACCACTATCTCTGCGTTGGACTTGAATGGTTATTTAACACCAAATATTTTTAATGCTAGCTTAAAATCTAACTAGCTCTCAAAGAGGTACTCCCTTTTTCTGGAATGAGAAGTTCGAGGAAATAGTAGCTCTTTGTATTATTTGTTGATGGTCTGTGGGAGGCTAGAGTACTGGGATATATAATTTTTCACTATATACATTTATTTATTTATTTATTTGTTACATCAAAAAACATGGACATTATGGTCTTTGCAATCATAATCATTATGTCATCGGTAGTGGAAGGAATTTGTGGACATAGATATATTACAAGTACAATACAAATAAAATAATACGGTACAAAGCTTATAATGTATAATATAAGCAGTTTATAGAAAGATATAGAGATACAAATTTCAAAAGATGCATGCTGATGGAAAGGACAAAAACAATGGGTGGAGCAAAGTGAAGACAAAATAAAACGCTTTAAAATTTAATTTATTCGTTAAGAAAAAGAGTGTTATGAGCATGGTAGATGGGATGAGGTCCAGATACGTCACAATATCAGGGAGATATTAAGTAAAAAATGTTGTTAACTTTTGCCTAGTGGCGATTCTAGGCTGATGGAGACGTGGAGGAGTCCCGTTAGGAAGAGAGGAATTCACTGTACAATATAAGATGGAATCATATGAGGGAGATGAGCATATACACAAAAGGCCTCTTGAGCGCACGAGGTGGAAGATTACGGAGTAGTGTGTACTAACACAGCGTGAAGAGCTGATGTAGAGGTGTATAAATATAGCGTGCTCGGTAAGGGTGGAGTGTAAGACAATGAATGGCATCAGAGAGAAGCGACTAGTGATGAACGTAGCGACCGGTAATGAATTTGCAGCGTAAGGCTTATAGGTGATACTTGAGAATAGGAAAAGAAATACGAGAGTAGAGGTCTATTATAGGACTAGGCAATGAGATGCGAAAGGCAACTTTAAGTGCATGACGTTCGAGAATGGCAAGGTTTTCGTAACAGGGGTTGGTGCTGATATCCAGGCGGGAAAAAATGTGTCAGTACTAACCTAAAAAAGGCTTTGCAAGTGTTAATAACAATATTCTAAGAGACACCCCATGTAGTATCTGTTAAATGTTTCAGAACATTACGTCTGTTATATTCTTTAGCCTTGACTGGATTGAGGTGAGGTGGTGATCGAAAGTGATGCCTATATAAGTAACCGGTCTGCTAGGATGTAACGGTACGTCATTTACTTGTGAGGGTGGATTGCAAGGATTCCTATGGTCTTCAGTACGTTTTCGGTGTGGAATGAAAATGATGGCTTGTGTCTTGGTGGCATAGATGGTCAGTTGCCTAGTATGACACCAGTGCGAGAAACGAGTAATTGCTTCCTTATGAATAAGATTGATTTGTGACATTGTGTGACAGAAAGTAAGAAATAAAGTGTCTTCGGCTTATTGGAATAAACAGACGTTCGGAGGAATTTCAGGAAAGTAGGTAAGAAAAAGCAGATTGAGGAGTGGTGATAAGGCCGAGTACTGTGGAACGCATGATAACAAGAAGATCAGGTGTGATAGATGATCGTGTAAGGCAACGTAAGCAAGACGACAAGGATGGGAATGAAAGACAAGCCGAATATATGCAACAGGAATTCGCAATTTTATAAGGGTATAGACGAGTCCTAGTGCTAAACTATACCAAACTCCTTTTCAAGGTCGAAAAAACAAGACTAGAAGACTAATTTCAGTTATAATTGTTGTCGACAAATGACGTAAGGTGAAGCATTTGGTCGTTAATTGAATTTGAGGGTCGAAAGCCAGCTAGATGTGTTGGAATGATATGATGATCGTTTAAGTAAGGGTGTAATCTTTTAACTACAATCCGTCCAAAAACTTTTGTGAAAGTGGAGGTGAGTAGGATTAGCCTATAGGAAGAATTATCGGATGTTGTTATTTAGGTTTACGAAACATTAGTGTTTTCGAAACCTTCCAGTCAGTGGGAAATAGATCTGTGCTGAGAATGAAAGTGTAAATAAGAGCGAGTTGTGAGAGAAGTGTAAAATTCCATTCTTTAATTTGTCGATAAGTGATGCCATCAAATTGTGGAGCAGCGTTTCTCTTGCGGCGTAGCACATCTGTGATTTCATTAGGTGTAATGGGAACAGTTAGAATATGCTGTGGAAGAATGTGAGTGTTGTTAGACTGTAAGTAAGGTAAATCAGTGTTGACTTCAGCAGTAGGATGTGTGCGGTGTATACGATCTGAAACTGATGGTATGAAAATGCTTTGAAGATGATCAGCGCAAGCATTTGATATCTCTAAATGTGATTGAAGCGGTTTGTCGTAGACAAGGAGAGGATATGATGTCTTAGTGGCTTTGCCATGTGGCGTTGAAACATTTCCAATAGAGTGTTGGGTGGGATGTTCTGATAGATGGTTGCAGGTTTTCATCCACTAACGTTCTTTATAGGCTAAGAGTTCCGTACAATACGCTGCAGTTGCTGATGAAACTGAAGTGCAACAGGATTGCGAGTGCTGTTGGCGAGAACGTCAAAACAAAGCAAGATAATGTGTAGGTAGTTTAGTTCGAAATGGAACGGGTGAAGATTACGGGATATAGAAGGTAGATTCGTAATGGATAGCTTTAGTGAAAGTATCAATTTGTTCAGCAGGATCATCACAAATCACTGGGGCTTGATAGGGTTCTATGCCAGAAGATATATAGGTACCATGGCTAAGCCACTTGTCCTTGCCATATGGAGGCGTGACTCGAATAGCTGGCAAAAGTGTTGGAGATTCAAGATCCTATGGTAGGTCACTTTAGTAGGAGCATGATCGCTACTAAATGTAAGACCCCAGCAAATCTAAGTCTGTGACAGTGCAATGAGTAGCTAATTTGTTGAAAGTAAGTGCGATATGTGGCGTGGTATTTGAGATCGGCCGAGTAGGAGAAGGAAGTGCAAGTAGTGTGTCACTAGTATGAGTGGTGATGAAATCACAAAACTGAGCGCGTTCCTATAACACCGAAGATATCACCTTCCAAGCATATCAGAAGTAACTCGACATTGTCAGTAAGAATTTTACTTAGGAAAGCTTTATTCAGAATATTTAACATTTTTGCCAAGTAACAATAAGCATAACATGTTCTGTTGTAATCGGTCACGAAAATATTTTTGTAAGCCTATGTACTGTCTGACAATAGTTACACGAGTAAAGTGGTGCCACCTGTTGATCTTCTATCCTAGCTCAGCGGGTGTTGCCGAGTTCTCAAAAAATTTAGAAAATGATTGCCTGAAGACAGCAATACAGTGTGTTGTAATTCTTTGTGGAACATGAAGTACGTGATAAGTCCAATGTTGACGATATCTGCTCAAGTGAAAGTGATGGTGAAACAGGGACGCACCATGTATTTCCTCATCCTTGTAAGATTTAGAGCAACTAATCTCATATTTAATGAAACGTAAACGATGATCTTTGTCCATGAAGCGGATACAGAACATAATTACGTACATTGATGGTCATCTGCAGCATAGTAAAAAGACAATTATGAACAGACTCTGAATAAGCCCGCACCAAAACGACCGCGTAATTCAACAGGCTACAAATTGATGTAGTACTCAGCTATAAATAACGGAAATGAAACTACTATAATCTAAGTCATCCTACTTCGTCCTGTTGTAAAATTATGTAGAATAACCTTCAATAACCAAATTTTGTCGAAACAATGATGTTCCTTCTTTTGTTCAAACCTATCGATAAAGACAGGTAGATCACGTTTGCTCTGTAACATAATATCATGATACAGAAGATATATTACAATGATTTTATTTGTAATTTTTCTCTGATTCATGTGACGATATATAGAGTGTTCAAAAATACTTCCAACAACATTTTAAGAAACACCATGAAAATACAAAATGTATTGAGAGACCGGGGTGTCCATAGGTCTATGGCCACTAGATGTTTTTTTGCAAAAAGTGAATAGACCCATAACTCGAGAACCAAATGTTAGATTCAATTCGAATAAAACTGCCAAACGTTATCTTTTAGTAGTTTTTGCAATTAATGTGTAACTAAGCCTGCTTCTAACGATATTGTGTATTTTTAACATCTTTACTTATATTTACGGGCAATATGTGCTATTAATATATGCAGAAGCTAGAAGAAGTAGAAGAAGCAGAGGAAGATATAAACAGAACTATCCCTCAAATCCCTCAAATTGCATTTCGTAGAAATTTCGTAGCTGGAATAATTCGCAAAATAGAAAACAACTGTACAAATAAATAACGCAGAAGACTGTATTCCGGTTTATGACTTTCAAAGCAATTTAAACGAATTTCTTGGTCATTTAACTTAACTAGAAGTTACGACATCCGAGAAAACCGTATTCAATTAATTCTTGTTTTTTTTACTGTAAATATGGTAATGATTTTGCTTGTTATTTATACCTTGTTTGATTTCTATGAAGATAATATAAACAAATATTAATGATAAGAATTTCATAATACATAACAAAATATTTAGAATATGAATAATGCTTATCAAATTTCTGATAATTATGCTAATTCTTAATATGGTAAAATTCGAGCATATAAAACCATATTTTCGTATCAATCAAATTAATCCTAAAGTTTTCGACGTAATAGATGGAAAAACTTGTAAACTTTTGGGTTTACGTAATATTGATGAACTTAAGATGTTGCGTCCTTCAAAAATAAATGGATGCAATTAGTTTAGACATTGGTTTCTTCTTAAGTTGCATCTAAAGTTTACACGAATGTCATATAATCTTTAAATTAATTCTTAATATGACATTTTTTATTTATGTTAGTTTTTGTTATGATGTTGATTTTCTTATTTTGTTCTAAACATTGTCGATATTTCGTTTGTAAATTGAATGTGGCTTGAACATATAATGTATTTGATCCTTTCTCTTCCAAAAGAATAATTATATGAATGTCATAATAATTTTTTTTTTCAAAATCTTCTTAATTATGCCCGAGAAAACAATATAAATTATATTAACTTCTAACTTACAATAAGTAATAATGGCCTCGAAAAGGGCATAAAATTAAATAACTTCCATACCGTATTATGAATATACTTCCATTTTCCGTCGTTGAATAATATGAATGTATAAAATAAAATTAATTATGAGAATTACAATAAATAAGGAAATGATATTAATATAAAGAAAAATTATATATAATTATATAAAATGTAATTTTCATATGTACGAGGGTAATTGAAAAATTTAGTAAATCAATATTAATATCTAACGGTCCAGGATTCTTTTTTTATTTTAAACGAAAAATGTCCTATTGTTCGTACGACAATATAGTCCGATATTGTGTATTTTTAACATCGTTACTTGTGTTTCATCTCTACTTGTATTTAGGCAATATGTGCTATTAAAATATGCACAAACTAGAAGATGAAAAAGAAAATATAAAAAGAACTAGAATTAATTTTCTTATCTGATATTATGACTAATTTTCGTCATCATAGTAACTCGATGATATATGTTATTGGTCGTCATAGCAACGAAAGATATAATATATAACAAAGGATCCATCTTGTATATGATACGTGCATGTTATTTAAAATGTGTAAATACTTACTTACTACATTACACACTATAGTAAAAGGTAATATCAAAATGATGTGTTTACGTGAATTTTGGTAAAATAGTAAACTAGATTTTAGAGATATTCGAACTGTGCACCTCAGAGGCTAAGGGGACGAAACAAGGGTATATGACAAACAAATTCGATAATTCCCAACATATTTTATCAAAAGTAAAGGCGTAGTAAAAATTATCCAAGTAGATGATAAACTATGTGAGGCCTAGCATCTAGATAAATAGAGTACACATTTAGTAAGGCTTCAGTAGAATCAGAAAAGAATGTTGATATATCACAAAGGAATTTTGAAAAATTGTTACTTTCAGACTGACGTGAAATGTATAGATACAGATACAAGAGTAATAGCAGAGTTAATATATTTAGCAATTGCAAACTGTCTTAAACGTATGGTTAACTTGGAGTTTGTTTGCGATTAGGGAAAGATCTAGCACTCATGTACACCCAACCGCAAAGGTACCTCCCCATAAGTGCTCTAATTCCATTATTTGGTTTACAGGTAATTTGCATTTGCGCGAACGCCCAGATTGATGCAATCCAACTTACACTAAGCTTTTCTAGGCACTCACAGCAGTTGGTAAGTGATTGAGGTGTTTGTGCCTGTAAAAGTTTAAAATAGGTGTCTAATGAAACACTTCTCCATTCTAAGATGAATCTCTGTGGTTCGGATCGTCTTTTCCAAAGAACACCATACATTAATCTCAATATTGCTGTGACGTAATGTATTACAAGTATTTCTTTATATACTATATTTTAGAGAAATAAAACTATTGACCACGCATGAGTCAGTAAATGCTTGAAAGTACCTGAAAATATCAGATTTAGAACAACTGGTGGAAGTAAGATTGTAAATGATTGAATCCACTGAGAAACTTCCTCCAATTCTCCTCGTTCCAACGTCTTTTCTTTCTGGAGGAGAAAAGATCTTGCTTGTCGCATTGAGTGTGTATTGAAATAGAAACATTAGAAAGAGTTTGAATTTGGAATGGATTTGAACCCGAGTCCGCCAAATAGAAGTCCAATTTGCTAACCACTTACCTAAAGTGTAACTTCATCTTTCGTCTAAAATACTAGCTAGATAAAGCCGTTGCATGAAACACTAATACAAAAAATATAATGCTCCTATAAGTAGACGTTCCTTCTCAGTGATACAATGACTTACTAGAGATTTCCTTCTTTAGCTCAAAAACAATTTATATAGAACTATGAGAAAGATATCACGAAACGTTCTTCACGTTGAGGCTGCCTAATCGTTTTTAACTTGTCCTGATTTACATTACAACTATTCTTCCTACCGTAAATTCTAGCTTTCAAAGAAGAAAAGCCGACAGACATTATGTTCGCATTCTTTGAATTGCATCAACAAGTGTAGATAGAGAAGTTCAATTTTTATCTTCCGTAAATACTAGTTTATTTTCATATCTTTGTATGGAGGAATTTGTGGTAGATTGGCACATTATAAAACTTGTATAGGAAACACACTGGTTTGAATCCGGTCGTGGCAATTATTTTGTTCTTAATTGAAAGGTATTGTTTATTTAACTGCTATTCTAATTCTGTCATTCCCTTTTTACTGTATTATTATTATTATTATTATTATTATTATTATTATTATTATTATTATTATTATTATTATTATTATTATTATTATTGGAAAGGTGAGATTTGATAAAATATTTTGTATTATATGAAGTTTTTGGTCATTCAATTTGCATTGCAGTCCTTTTGTTGATATAGAACATCCGAAATGGTGAATTCCTTAGAACATTGATATTTCTATTAGTAGTAGTAGTAGTGGAAACATAACATTTCTGTCATCAGTCGTATTTTTGTCCTATATTAATGATATGACTTACGTATTCATCAATTGTTCACTAAAATCGTTACATTCCCACACAGTACGAATCAAGCTTAATACGTAGTACGAGTCAATCTTGCAGACGTACCTCGTAGGTAACTGTTCTATTGCGAGTGCATTGAAGAAAAATATATCACCATTAGGACCGAGAGAAATTGAATATATTTTGTTATCTTACATTGGAAGTATCAGCATTACCAATGATAAAAGTTTCCTTTAATTACCCAACAGGAATCGATCCGACCGATACCGGAATATGAAACTAACGCTTATTCTAAGACATCACTGTCAATTAAGATAGAGGAAACTTGGAATAAGTGTCTTAAACAAATTCCAGAGTTCTCCTTTTCAATGTTGCGAAACTGCTATTTCCGTTATAATAAAATAGAGTTTTAGATAGAAACAATAGTGAAGAGAATTAAAATCTAAATTGTCAAACTAAATTGTTGAAAATGAGTGATAGAAAAAATGTTAGTGGATGTTGACCAGCATTTAGAAATGAGGAAGTTTTGCATCCTCCTTGATCATCGAGGCTTATGTTATGTGAAATTACATTTGTAAATATATCTATTCGACTATTTCTTCATATTTATATTCTTTCATGAGCCAACAATATACATTGTAGATTGTCGAGTTCAACATTTTATCCATATTATTTGATATTGGGGACATAAAGGTCTCTAACCGTTGGCACTTGTAGACGTGATCCGTGGCCCGAACACCTAAATGTACTTTTTATATACGTTTCATTTTTATTACGTTATTTTGTATGTAAGTTTTATTCCTGAAAAGTAGAGAAAGGAAACTGATAATGTAAACAACATCAAACTCTAGCTATCCCATGCTGAAAGCGTCGTTGAACCTCTCGGCAAAAATTAGATGACCCTCCCCGATGATCGGATGTGGCTTCACTTCCGTTTGGAAAAGTATACCAGCTGCACCAGAGACGGGATAATACACCAACGAACAATAAAATTACTTCCCAAAATATGCTAAATAATCTATAAGTGTGATTTGTTTATATTACAGTGAGTCTTTAAAAAGTACCCAGAAACCGGCGCGAACCAACAACTTTACGATCCGAAGGCACGAGTAATTTGATTGGAACCGGCAAAGAATTGTTACCGTCTGAACTTCCAACATTGCGCGATGTTCTCAGATGTGGTTTACAGCTACGGGTGCAAAGTATTAAAGACAACCGAAACTATTCTTTAGCCCGTCTTGGAAAAGACATTTACCCGCAAGTGATTGAGAACTGGAAAAGAACAAACAGTTCTTTCGTTGCCCCAGTGATAAATTCACGAGTTACCATTCTAAATAAGATCCAGGAAAGTTGGAAGCAAGCAACGAAAGTTAGATGTGAAAGAGTCCTTTGTTTCAAGATCTGACAACCTTTTTGACATTCTCATTTGCAAGTGTAGAATGGATTTGCGCTCTAAACTAGGTTGCTTCAAACGTGCTGGTTGTCAATTAGTCCATTTAGACTAAAAGAGTTAATTTAGTGAATATGGAGATAGAAGCAAACGGAACATTTCAACAGTACAAAATGAAATCTCTGATAGTGAAAATGAGGAACAAACACCTGATATTAAAAATAAAGATGATGGAAATTATGAATACAAATTACAAAATTCAAGCACGCATTCTACTAAACAAAATATAATACTTTAAAAATACCTAATGTCATGCATAGCATTAGGTATAGTGCCAGCTTAAGTGACACAGCTGCCATATATATTGCCGTCCTTATGGATGCTGGCTTGGTCACCGATGCTGGCAGGTTTGGTCAAAGACCAAAGGCTTGTGATTACTCACAGTAAAGTGAAGAGACCACACAAAAATAATGAAATCTATGGACCAAGAATTTGATTAGTTTTGTCAGCAAGGTAAAATCGACTGCATCTTCTTTGACAGCGTGAAGATATTACAATCGTTATACTGGCAGCAGAAAATTCATATCACCAGTTCTCCGGGATTATAAGAGAACAACACTGTTCTGTTTGCAGCGAGTCAGGTGGACTCTACCTCTATCATTTCACTCCTCAGAAAGAGTGTGAGCTGATTGCTGATAATCTTGTAGATTTTATGCAATTGGAGGTGATTATGCTAACACACTGGTCAACACTTGTTAGGAAGGTGATACGATGCATTAGGTAGGAGTTCAACTCGATCGTAAGCTAAATTGGTTAGTGTGTGCTTTTCACACCAACGAGTTACCTTTGCGACACCTAATCACAACACTGGATAGAAGAACTTTGTCCAGCAATCAGTGGAAAAGTACTATTGGTAATATGCTAGATGCAATTACTGAACTTGAAATCGATCCCTCATTACAAAAACTCCCAATTGGAGATCCTCTTATTGCGCTGAGTGAAAATATCGTAAAAGATTTATCCACAGATCAATCATACGGATATCGGATTCACAAGCCATTCACTCTGGAAAACTTCTTAAAATTGGTTCAGTCAGTCATTCAAGATTGTTGACCACAGCAAATAAACTATGTCGTTTGTAGGTGTCTAAACAAACGGCTAACATCTCTTAAATTTTAGTGGATAACGGAATACATTGTTGGTGTCTATTACCCATGCTAGTTCAATATCGAAGTCAGACACTGCTGGATGGAAGGTCCACACCACATCTTATTTCAACTGTAGCGACTTAAAATGCATAAAAAGATGGTTGTAGATGCTGTACTTCCAACGATCTGCGCTCAGCGTGGTATACATTCAATGAAATTGTAATCGAGACACTTCTATCCTCCGATGACATTGAGGAAAGGAAAGCTGGTGTTAAAAAGATACTTAACTTGACAGATGGGGCAGCACAAGGAAATCTCTATGTAGTCCGCGGAAAACACCTGCTATCAACCCTGATGACTTGTCTCTGCTAGAAATGATCGCCTGGTCTGAAGGTGTTTATGAACCTTCCTTAACATGCAAACTTTCAACAGTAGGGGTACAGAATTTTGTAGACGTTCTCATTAAAGTAGCACAGTGGCCATGGCACGCTCAATCTATAGAAAGGTGTGTGAAACAAGTTACAAGTTACAGAGGCAGGAGGAAAAGTCTATACACATGAGAAACGTGAGGGGTATCAGAGTTCAAATGACATCTGAGTTTTACGTCCCACGCCTATACCGCTTAGGCTAAACAAGATGGTATTGATGAATAATCAATGACATAGTGGAATGAAAAGTTGAGAGGAAACTAAAGAATCCCGAGGAAACCCACGCACACGATGTTTGTCCACCACAAAGTTCACTTGGCGGGGCTGGGATCGAATCCGGTACCCGAAGCACCAGAGGTGAAAGCTCTACCACGGAGCCACTGCGGCCCATACGTCAGAGTTTAAGAAGCAAGTCGATTGAAGATGTGAATTAAATGAATCAACACAGGATTTAATGAAACTTATTTTGTGAATAACTTCTGCGTTAATAGTATTGTTTACTTATTGCTGTTTCTTGAATACATTTGTATTAAGTAAAACAAGGACAGCTTTATCACAAAATGCAACACAAATATACCATATATATATTAAGAGTAGAGTACCAAGTAAGAAGTGTATGATGCTGCACTTACTAAAAATTCATTACAATTGAAAATTAGTAGTTTGTTAATGCGGTTGAGTGAAGTGTTTTAAAAATCAATGAAAAATGCGTTTCTCCACATTCGTAACAGAAGTTACACACTTCAAACATGATGAATGTTACATATTTTTCCGATAACAATTATACAATATAATAGTAAGTATATCAAACTAATGCTTTCTTTCTGTTCGTAGTAACTGCAATGTAATAATATAAGTTTAAGTACAGTATTTCAGTAGGGTGGATATGCCAGTCTTCGACCGCTCCCTAGTTGGCGACCACATTTGACTTTAAAACCGTATATTAGCCTTTTTCAGATTAAAAAAAACTTGATTTTAAGTTATATTTGAATTGCATCTTATTCTGAACCAATCCTAAAGACACTGTAAAAATATATAGCACGTACATTCGGTAATAGCCAATTAAATGTATGCTCTCAGATGAAGTGCTGAGTTTTCGAAAGCTTTAATCTGTTGCAAATGGGAACGACAACACCCTGTTTTTCGTTGCAATTGTTATAACCTTTTATATATTTGCACCTTTTAGATTTCTTCTCCGAACATATATTCCCGATTGTTGCGAGAGTGCATGTAACACCTAATACGTACTTCCGTAGCGCATCGCAGACTACAGTTTTTACTTTGTTTCCTGTAGCTACATCATTTGACCTAACACTTATTTTTATACACTCTACAAGATATACCGTCAAATTTTGGTGAAATATATGGCACCCTGACGCCACAATTTCACCAAAACTATGAGGTAATTTCATCGGCATAATTGCGTGACATTCAACAGAAACATTCCATTAATGATAGATTGACAAATACATATTTTTTGCTGTAACAATCTATATAATAATAATTATGTGAGTAACGAAAAATATGTCCTTGATTTGCGCCGCGTACGAACGTAGGACCCTTGGATCGTAAAGCACGATGTACCTGTGTAGCCACTGACCAATGAATCAAAACAGGATTTAATGAAACTTATTTTGTGAATAACTTCTGCGTTAATAGTATTGTTTACTTATTACTGTTTGTTAAATACATTTGTATTAAGTAAAACAAGGACAGCTTTATCACAGAATGCAACACAAATATACCATATATACCAAATATACAATACGAGGGTTGGGGCAAAAGTCATGGCAACTATTTTTTTCTTGCAGATATGTGAGCGGATCACAAACTTCTATCTGTCATGTGGAAGTTTTGCTAGTATAGTGTGTATGCAGAACAACAGATGGCTCTGCAAAATAGCTACTAGTAGCACAGCGAGGGCTGTGAAATCAGTCACTTGGCGAGTGTCGTGCGAGATGGAAGTAACCTGTGTTGAGCAGCGCGCTTACATCAAATTAGCCGTTCTCCGAAGGAGAAATGCGATGTAATGTCACAGTGAATTAGTGGAAGCCCTTGGAAATAATGCCCTACCATACCAGATAGTAGCACGGTGGGTAGGAAAGGTTCAGCAAGGACGTGTGTCAACCAGTGATGAACAACGTTCAGGACGACCTGTCAGTGTGAGAACCGACTTGGCACGTGCCGTCATCGAGCAGCTCCTGGATGAAAACAGACGATTGACGCTACTGGAGTTGGCGGAGCAAGTGGCATCGAGAAACGCACCGTCCACAGGATAGTGCGTAAAGAGCTGCAATTACGCAAAATCGCATTGCGGTGGGCACAGCATGCACTGACGGAAGCACAATGGTGGATGAGCTATGCAATATGCTCCGACCACCTTGCACGGTGGCAACAGGACGGCGATCAATTCTTGTCACGAATAATCGCCATCGATGAATTTTGGACCAGAGCATACGAACCAGAACTGAAACGTCAGTCCGCGGAGTGGCGACAGGCTGGATCACCAAGCAGGTAGAAGTTCAGTCAGAATCCTTCCTCAGTCAAACTGATGAAGATCATCGCGTATGACTTCATGGGTGTCATTGTTTACCATTTTGTTTCACATGGCAGAACAGTGACCGTACAGTACTTCAGGGACTTCCTGGTGCGACAGGTACGACGTGGCGTTCGGGAGAAACGTTCGGATCTTGTGGACAATGCAATAATCCTGCATGACAATGCAAAACCACGTAAAGCAGAGTGTGTAGGGCAGCTAATGCGACGTTAAGGATGGGAAGAATTTGAGTACCCATTGTACTCTCCTGACATTTCACCCTATGACTTTGATCTCATTCGAAAGATTAAGAAACCACTATGTGGTAGGCGGTTTGCAACACGCGAGGACATTGCTAATGCTGTGCGCGAACAATTGACCCGATTCACACATGGTGCGGCAAATACGGAGGCGGATGATATTCAGCACCTCCCACATCGTTGGCAGCGAATGGTGGAAGTAGCAGGGGACTACTCTGAGGGAATTTAGACCCAGGTTTGTCATGTCAACTGTATGTGTACTGTGTTGTTATTCTTTTGCACCGTGGAGGCCATATTGCACTGTATACTACCGTAATAAATTAGTGTGTTACGATATTTCAGTGCTATTCATTGTCCACACATGTAGATAACACCTTGTCCTTTTGTCTGCATATGTCACATTTTCCAACCGGACTGGTATCTTCAAGAAAAAAAATAGTTGCCATGACTTTTGCCCCAACCCTCGTATATATTAAGAGTAGAGTAGCAAGTAAGAAGTGTATGATGCTGCACTTACAAAATAATTCATTAGAATTAAAAATTAGTAGTTTGTTAATGCGGTTGAGTGAAGTGTTTTAAAAATCAATGAAAAATGCGTTTCTCCAGATTCGTAACAGAAGTTACACACTTCAAACATGAATGTTACAAATTTTTGCGACAACAATTATACAATATAATAGTAAGTATATCAAACTAATGCTTTCTTTCTCTTCGTAGTAACTGGAATGGAATAATATAAAGTTTAAATACAGTATTTCAGTAGGGTGGATTTGAAAGTCTTCGACCACCCTCTAGTTGGCGACCACTTTTGACCTTAAAACCGTATATTAGCCTTTTTCAGATTAAAAAAAACTTGATTTTAAGTTATATTTGAATTGCATCTTATTCTGAACCAATCCTAAAGACACTGTAAAAATATATAGCACATACATTCGGTAATAGCCAATTAAATGTATGCTCTCAGAAGAAGTGCTGAGTTTTCGACAGCTTTAATCTGTTGCAAATGGGAACGACAACGCTCTGTTTTTCGTGTTTTTTCCGTAAATTTATCGCACCAGGTAAGAAATACACATACTATTCTGTTGCATGAAACTGAAGAGCACATTTCAGTAATAATATTTTAGTGATAACTGTAAGATTTGAGGAACAAATCGATGAAATGTAGTGGTCGGACAATGACTTATGAAATATTCTTTGTCAACTAGTGCTCGACCACAGTGTGGTCGAGAACTGAAAAATTGTAGAAACGTCAGTAACAACTAACTTTCGTTTCATCTGCCTGAAATGAATTAATATTTAACAATTCAGAAGTTATAATGGTACAAAAACATTTACTGGTGTTAGGCATCTACTTTTCATTATACATCTGTTTTGATCGAGGATTAACTTTTTTCAGTTTCCGATCATGCTTGGGGTTTGTATTTTCTCAGATAATCCCTTGATTCAACCATTAATTAAGTGATCAATTTACATCTGTATAAGTACCTGCTGAATCTTATTGTTAGTAATAAAATATTCACCGAACGGCTGTGGTTCAGTGGTAGTAGTCTAGGACTTCGAATCATGAGGCGGCAATCCACTGGGAGTTCGAATCCGTTTGAAAAGAAATGACGTTTTTAACTGTACTTGATAATTGTGGCCGTGTCCCTGTCATAATTAGATTACGCCAAATTGGCGGAGAAGCGTTAAAGCTGATGGTCTCGGTTAAGACGACCTTTAAAAAATTGTAGAACATTGGCTTAGCATTCGGGAGGAGCTAGGTTCAACCCCACCGGCCGACCATGCTGACTGAGGTTCTACAAGGTTTTTCCTCAGTAACACCAGGGAAACGCTGGGATGGTACCTACAAAATGAGCTCTGGTCGTCTACCTTCAATCACTCTCTCCTCACCCTACTCCGATCGGAAACTTAGATGCCTAAAGGCCATAAAATAAATTCAAATTCAAGTTAACTGAATGCAGATTCCCTAGATTTTCATGCAAAATTAACGGAACTGTTAGGTTATGACATTTCATTTGAGTAATAAATTTATATTTCGTCTAATTCGTTTAATACTGAACTACGCCATTCTTGATTCGTTGTGGAACTGCATTCAAATATTATTAGCGGAATAGCTACTATCAGCCTAGAATACGCCGGTTCTCCTTGCATGTTCTTAAGAATTTTCCTGTTTCTTTTAGAAACAATGAGTCTAAGTACATCCTCCTTGTTCAAACGAAGATTTACAAAAAGTTCTGGAGGCTTGTCGCAAATAATAGCACTCCATACGAAAGGTATCAGCAATCTATGGAATTCCTTGGGTAACGCTGATGAACAAACTTCACGATTGCAGTTCCGAAGAGCACAGAATGTGTCCAGAACCACACCGAACACAGAAAGAAGAGGAATTATCAAACTGGCTAATAAATATGAGCAAAATGGGCTTTCCACAGAAGAAACACGATCTTCTGAAGTATTGTCGATGCAGATAAACTTAAATCGCAGTTCAAAGACAATCGATCTGATGAAACCTGGAACCATACTTACATGAGAAGACACCCGCAAATCGTGCCCCAAACTCCCGAAACTTTGAACAAGGCGCGATACGCAGTAACCGAGAAAAAACAGTTGCTTGTGGTTTCAGGACCTTGAGAAATGCTTGGAAGAAACGGGGCAATCTGATATCCGGAATGATTCTGAGCGAATATTTAATGCTGACGAATCCAGTTTTCAACTGTGGATCTCTAAAGGTAAGCTAAAGAATTTTCATTTATAGAGTGGCTAGGTAAGGACCAGTCAGGTCCGTATTCACGGGGGGTCTAGGGGGCCGAGCCTCCCCTAAGGTTTGGTTGGTCCCCTAAAATGTTCACGGTAGGCTTGCAAATGGGCTTAATATTGTGATGAACTATAATATTGATGGGTCGCCCCCTACATTTTCGGGCTGGCTACTAGCTTTGGACCAGCCATCTACGCCACAAGACCTACGGTTTAACATTCTACCCGAAAAGATTAAGCCTCTTTTGTACTGAATTCCACTGAACCTGAAATGAATTTCGTGCCAATCACAAAATTACTTATTATCACCGACTGCGAAACTGCTAAGTGATACCTGAAAAATTAATGATGTAACATCTGCAGTGGTTATTAGTTAGGTAAAGTTATGCTTTAGCCTTCATACTGTAATTAAAAACACATTAACCGAGTAGTGGTCGGTGACTAAATGGTATGCGGTCGAACATTAACGTAAAGTGGTCGAACACTAAAAACAAACAGGGATTGGTGTTTCTCCGACTAATATTACGTAAATGGTATATGTTATCTCAGTTTTGGATAAAATATAGCCTTAGGAACATATATGAGCTAGTTGCATCCTCCTAAGTTATTCCAGTCGGTTAACAGCGTTTAGGGACTACACGAAAATGAGTTAGGTGGTCGAGGACTGGCACATTTACCCTACGAAAATCTGTGTGTGCATAAAATTTCATTGAGCGTTTTTTCAAAGTATTGGTTATGTACTATTTCTTCTTGTATCTCTAGCTTATATCAATATGTTGGTCTTTAATAATATGTTTTATACGGAAAAATAATTTATTTTATAGCATCAGATGACATTTCCGAAAATATTTCATTATAAAATTCCGAAAACTGCTCTTGTGCTATATTCAAATCTTGATTTACCTAGCTAGAAAGTTCGGATTTGAATTTCTTATACCTAAAAACATATTATTAAGATCCCTCATTATGAAAAATTGCAAAAAGTATATTTCACACTCAAAACTGACACGCCCTAATACAGTATATAATGAAATAATACATTACGTACACAGCAATATTGAGATTAACGTATAGTTGTCATTGGACAAATTTGATCTGAACCACAGAGATTTGTCTGAGAATGGAGAAATGTTTCCTGCGTCATCTACTCACAATTTTACTTGCATAAAGACCTGACTGACAAATGAAGGTTCTGTCCCAATAATCGAGGATCAGGAAACCGCGCATATATTTAGATAGAGGAGGGCAACGACGGACTACTGGTGAAATATGCCGGGCCGACAGCAAAGGATAAATCCAATAGGGCAGCCCGAAAGTCATGCCAATCGACTTTTGCAAGCAAACTCTCATCCACTTCCCATGTTCAGATTCACTTAATGTTTTGCAGATTGATATATATGTGAACACTGCCAATCTATTGTTTTTAAATTTCGCGGAGGTTGACGAATCGAACCCAATATGGCCGATCAAAATGTCAATGTGGCAACGACTCGTCTCTGGAAAACGAATTGTTCTATGGAAGTACAGTATCACCAGTTGTGCGACAAACTTTCAACGGTTCAAAATATCGCCATCTGAAAACAGAAATGGCTGCCCAAAATCGTGAACCAAACAGTTCGTACTAAAAAAACTAAATTCCGTGTAAAGGTGCATTATCACGTACAAGTTATGAACATATGACAAAATATTCAGAATGTTCCCAGCTTGAAGCCAATTGTCGCCAAATATGCATTGGACATAAGAGAAGAACACTGCAAGCAGGGTTATTGCATAGACCATTCCTTCTTATCTGGTCTCCATATTAACTGCACATAAAGATTCCTTTTTATTGACTTCATGCACCTTTATTCCATTACAACCAACATAAAACTTCGAACTTCTTCTCTTCTTGGACTTTTGGCATATTTCGTGTGCATGTATATAAACATTTCCTACCGTACAAGCTCTGGTATAACGTGCGAATACGATTTTCCATCTACTAAAATATTAACCTTTATAATGCCTGCAATTGTTATAATATTTGATATATTTGCGCCTTTTAGATTTCTTCTCCGAACATATATTCCCGATTGTTGCGAGAGTGCATGTAACACCTAATACGTACTTCCATAGCGCATCGCAGGCTACAGTTTCTACTTTGTTTCCTGTAGCTACATCATTTGACCTAACACTTATTTTTATACACTCTACAAGTTATACCGTCAAATTTTGGTGAAATATATGGCATCCTGACGCCACAATTTCACCAAAACTGAGGTAATTTTATTAGCACAATTGCATGACAATCAACAGAAACATCCCATTAATGATAGATTGACAAATACATATTTTTTGCTGTAACAATCTATATAATAATAATTATGTGAGTAACGAAAAAAATATCCTTGATTTGCGCCGCGTACGAACGTAGGACCCTTGGATCGTAAAGCACAATGTTACATGTGTAGCCACTGTACCAGTGTTCTCAAGGGCGATTTTCGTTTTATATATATATATATATATATATATATATATATATATATATATATATATATATATATATATATATATATATATATATATATATATATATATGGTTTGCAAACTTTAAGATACGTATTCTGGGACGTTTGTGGCTAGTGTGTTCTAGACCTTCCCAAATGAGCAGTATGTGTTTGCGTGTAACACAATTTTAATTTACTGGCATATTACCTCCAAAATCAGTTGCAGTGAATTGTAGATGATTTTCATGCGAAACCACCTGAACTGTTTGCAGTGTATATTTTATATGCGTAGTTCGCGGCGATATTGAATACACGGTGTAGAAATTGTGATTCATTTGTATTATTTTCTTCACCTACTAGTGGTAATGGACCTTTACACCAAATTTCGTTTTTGTAGTACGAGCTGTTTGGTTCAGGATTTTGTTCGGCCATATTGATTTTCTCATGGCTATATTTTGAACTGTTTGTTTAATGCTTTTCGTACATGTTTATCGCTACTGTACTCCCATAGTACAATTCATTTTCCAGACACAAGTTTCCAGACACATTGACATTTTGATCGGCCATATGGGATTAATACGTCAACTTCCGCGAAATTTCACATCAATAGTGTACTGTAGTGTTCATACATATATGAATCTGCAAAACATTAAGTGACTCTACCCATGGGAAGTGGATGAGTGTTTGCTTGCAAAAGTCGATTGGTATTACCTTCGACCGGCTACACTGGATTTGTCCTTTGCTTTCGACCCGGCATGTTTCACCGGTATTCCTTTGTGAACCTCCTCTATCAAAATATATGCGCAGTTTCCGAATCTCCGATTCTTAGGAGAGAACCCTTACTTGCGAGTGTTACCAACTGCTGTCAGTGCCGAGAAAAGTTACGTGTAACTTCGGTTGCATTTGTCAACGCGTTTTACAAACTGCAAATTACTTGGACCCCAAGTAATGGGGGAGTACTTATGGGAAGATACTTTTGCGTTTGGGTGTACAATGATTCTATGACTAACAACCACAGTGATATCATAATGATAAGGCTTAGGTTCTGGCTATTTCAGATGTTTGTTTAAATATTGCTTTTGGTAGATGAATGTTTCTTAACACGATATAGATAATTTCTACTTGCTGTTATTAATTCTTTGTCATCAAAAAGGTGACTGAAGGTAACATACATTTCTACTATGTCATAGTCTTAGCAAATTTGGAAACTTCGTGGTCACTTCTGACGAGGTTCTGTGGGACACTTTAAATCTCGATAGAATAATAGTTGCCGTGTTCAATGAAGTGACTGTTTTCTTGAATGTACTTACTTCCTCTAACAAAATGAGAACATGCCAATTGTGTCATGAATGATGTATATTTAGTACTAATATTGAAAATGTTGAATCGTCATTTTTACTTTTGAATGTCTTTAGTACCATGTTACTGAATGTTGAAAAAATATTTTTTTCTAAATATTAACTTATTGTCATTATCCTTTGTATATTTTATGAACTAAGTAAAATAAGGAAATATTATAATCGCATCTTTGACGCAAAAAAAATATTATTAAAATTAAAATAACACTACGTCTGCACGGACGACGTCATATAATTTCGCACATTGTACGAACATTCATGATTCTTAAAACTGGGCTGCAAAACAAATGTTCTGTAAGAGGAATATTTATTAGAGATAGAAAAAAGTGAGTTTTTTTAGCAATAATGATCAAACTGAAGCAATTTAAACTAGTACTTACAGTGCTCTTCTGGCAAGTTCTGAATTGTATGCAAAACAACTTCCGTTCACTGTGTTTATGTAGTAATAATCATAACTAAGTCTAATTAACGTTGAAAGTAATCTTGTAGATTGCTCCTTCCGCAGCTAGAAAGAAACATGTTTGGTAGAGAAAATCGTGTTCGAACATTATATTAAACAATATTGTTTAATGCCACGAAAATATAACAATCAGAAGTAATTGGATAGTCAGATAGTCCTATCCTAAATATGTTTGACGAAATTTAGAAAAAAGTATTACAAGGCTTTTAAATCAAATTTAGTGTTATATTTCTTGAAAGTAACACGTTTGAGCACATTAAAATTATAAAATAAACACACATGTTACTCACAAGACTGCCTTAATCGCCATTATTTATGGCTGTTCTAGGCCTAACTTTTGTGATTCTCAATCATCTCAGATTCATGATAAGACTAAACAGATGGTTACAAAGACTGCTTATCACTGCTAACGTAGTTCTGTGAGTCTTATTGAAATCACATATTTGTTTATTCAGTATAATCGTAACTAAGATGTATAATTTCTCTATAGCGAAAAGAAAAACTCCTGTACTTTCAGCATGGCAGCCTGTTCTTCTTGAATCAAAAGATCCGATGTATTTCAGACAAAAAAATTCTTATAGGCCTTATATCTGGAGTGCTACATATATTATAGTAAGAGAAACTACTAATATTTAACACAGTATGATGTTCTTATTTCGTAAAATATATTCGAAAACTCGATTTAGAGCCAGTTCAAAAATTGTGTGGCCCCTGAAACAAAATCTAATCATTGGGCAAGATTGCAAGCTTTCGATCCATTTTTGGATCACTCTCAAAATTCTCTTAACTACTCTTTTTTAATGAATAGGAAATTTTCAATCAAGCTACGATTCAAACCTGAGTTCTGTCCGTTCTTTTACAATCTAATTTTGAAAAGTGACGCACGTTTCGCCATATCCACAGATATATGACTAATTTTGCTGTGCAATTTCTTAGTATCAACTAGTAGGGTGGCCTCCCTTAAACTCAAACAACTAACTTTTGAACGTTTACACCTTTGGCGTCATAACCTCTTATCTCTGTCTACTATGGTACCTCAGTAGTATCGCTATCATAACTCACACGGTAGGTTTATTTCTTGATTCGGCCTTTTCACGATTAGGGGCAAGTTTGAAGGTGCAAAATCTGAAAAAAAATGTGAGTCAATGCTTTTTTTCCTAAATATGCCCTATATATAAAGTGGCAATGTCACCTTGTGCACAGCACAGCACAGGAACGTTTATATTTTCTGAGGTACGTAACAAAGTTTCCAAACTTGTTAGATTAATTTGTCATTACCGTAACACGTTTCCAAATGTTCGTTTTATTCTCTATTTTCTCTGTTTAAAAGGCAGTATTATGTTAGAAATTGACACATGGAGATGGAAAAATATTATACAATAAAAATATAAAAGTATTAGTAATTTTTAGTACTTTATTGAAACAAATAATACATTATCGTGACGATAATGATAAAAATGTAAAGGAAATTACTTATGACACACAGGATGCAATTATTGGAATATATTTGACAGAATACACTAACACATTAATACAATTCTCCTATATCAGTGGTCTGGTGCAAAAATGGTGTACAACACATACATTTTGGAGCTCATATTGTATATTTCTTCACTAGCCAAACATTGTTTACTTTTCTAACAAAATATAAGGATATTGTAGTAAATTGTATTTGTATGTTGTATGTCATTGTTGTGTTGTATGTCATTTCTGCACAAAACCCGTATGAATACTAATGCTCTACACAGTAAGTTCTTATTGCTAGTGCTATAACACAATACAATACAATGATTATACAATAATAATACACACAATAATACAGTGTATGAATATTGCCATCAGTTTGAGAATAATACAGTTCGCATAAAATACTTAAACATAATTTGCTGCTGATAAAGCAGATGAACACTATGCAATTGTTTCAGATCAACAGAAAAAATAATTATGTACTCATATTATTTTTTGTAATACTGATCTGTTTTAAAAAAACGAAAGTATTCCCGCATTCAAATAACCTTCATTTTTAACAATATTCATAAACTATTCATGTCGTTTTTTTGACAATACAACTTTTACAAATTTGTCATGTCCACTTTTTTGGGCCTGAAACAATTGCACACTGTTGATCTGTTACAGAAACAGGAAATAATTTTTACATTCAAAGAACCGTTCCTCTCTGAGACTGCTTGGTGCACTTTCATCAAATCTGGTATTTTTGGCAAGTTGTTAGGTACTAAGGAATCAACAGCAGAAATTGAGAAGTATCAATGTAAAAGAACTTAATGTTTGAAGTTTCAGACCTATTTAACATATTGAACATTGGTTTTGCATCAGTTAAGTCGTGTCCACGCGAAACGAATATGGCAGCTTGTCTTTTAACTGACCCACCAACATTATCAGCAGCACTTTGCCGTGAATTGTTTCACTGAAATTCCAGGAATCAAATTTAAAATTGTACTTGCTGAAAGACAAAGTTGAAAACAAAAACATATTTTTTCTAGAACGATACTGGCTTGTCGGCCCATCACTAACGATATGTAAATAATCAATATCGGATGTCAGTCTAATGTAAGTTAGTACGGGATGTAAGTGAGCCCATATGGCGAATACATCATGTCTTGTACATTCTGAGATTGTGCAGAATGACAAAATATTTTCTCCATGGGGCGAAAAAAGATAGGCAACACATGTATGTAACGATACCTGCTTCCGAGAAGCATCGAAATTAATCTGCTGCATTTCTTAAGAACACTTACACTGATAGTTCTCAGAGAAATCAACATAGAGTGCACATTCTTTCTGTGCAAGTGTCTGTTTAAGTGTCTTTTCTAAGTAATACTGATAATGTACGTTGTAATTGTGTCTAAGAAAATGCAGCATATCGTTTTCAAACGCACGTGCTAAGTCTGTCACCAATCCTCTTCCCTTTTTTTTCTGTAACTCGTACTATAATTGTTTCGGATGTGCCGTTCGTATTGTACTTCGTTCTTTTTTTCTTTTTTATTGTTCCAGCAAAACCAAAAAGTATGTTCCTGTGAATTTGGAATTCTCATATTCAGTGACTTGCGTTTGCACTTCAAACATATTCGGTATGAACAGGATTTGTTTTTGGAATTACAACATAAAGTTTGAGCAAGTTCATCTAGATTATTTGTTTGAAGCACCCTACAAAGTTTCCATTTATCTGCCTTGAACTGTAAATTGGAATGCATTTTGCAAGAGAATTTTGCTGTGAGATAAATAAATATACAAATGGAATGATACAAATAAAAAAAATATATATTTAAGATAAATACATACGAAAAATCTTTAACACTGTTAACTGAAAAATAAAAACAAAGTTCTACAGCACATACCGTAACAATTTACGTGTTTTCGCAATTTATTTTAAAAAATATGCCATTAGTCATTGATGTTGAATTTTAATCTTCAAATAATTGCATGCATGACATATAATTTTCTTGGTTCAAAATTGAATACAAAATCAAGATTGTAAAATGTTTTTTTGTCATCATCACCAAAATCGAATATGAATACTGATGATTCAAGCTGATAACTGAATTATTTCTATTCGTTAAATTTACGTGCAAAATAACAGTACAGCACGTTTTGTATTTTTTTGCATATTTTAAATATAGCATAGCCTTCTGATTATCACTACCAAAACAACAAGTCATTTCCGTAAGGAAATTTGACGTAACGTAAGGACCATTAAGTGAATGACATTTCTTCGCATTACAGAAATTTCTAGAAAACCTTGCATAGATGGGAAGTCGAAATGAATTCACCAAGAACCTGATCCATAAGGATTACAAAACAGACCTTACATCATTCAATTATATATTATATTTATAGCATAAAACTGCGTTACGGTTATGACAATGAGAAAATATAACTCAACTCATCTACAGACAAAAGCAACGATAAAAATCTTCAGACCGCCGTGCGTTGGATCCCATGTGCTTCCCGCACATGCAAGGGATACGAATTACGCTGCGCATTTGTTTCGGATGCAATATTGCCAAATCGAAAGCATTTAAGAACAAAACGTATGTAGTGACGCTACTGACACTAAAAGCTAGGGACACAGCTTTCATCATCAAAATGTAACCTTAAAACAAAAGGAAAGAAAAATACTGTTATGCATTTATATAAATGAGCTCAAGTTCTCTAGGCGGCCAAATAAAGAAATACATTTTCGCACTTGTGTATACAATAAAATACCTTGAGTGTTCACGTACCTGTTGCTGGGGACACGTTATGGTAGTGACATTTACGAATAAATTAATTAATTTTTTAAAAAATAAAAATAAATAATTCAAAGTTACGTATTGACAGTACATTAGTGTGACACTAGCTACTTATGTCCATAAACACAAAATCGTATTTCTGTTTTGAAAAGGACATTTTAACACGGGACATGAAACTTGCCCCTAATCGTGAAACGACCCATTACTAGGCTCCGCAAGAAGAGTGTTGTACACAAAAACACCGTGTGCGTGGATTTCCTTCTCCCGTTTCCTCTCACTTTCTTCATTCCACAATTATCATCAATCTCATTATATCCGTCTTACTTAGCTACATAGATACTTCTGGGAAACGATAGATTTGTGTAAAAATGAGGTCTTTGTGAACCTGATCAACAGACAGGTTCTCCTTCATGCACGGTTGCCAATATTGTTGCCAGTTCATACGTTAAAAATATAACTGAAGCTGAGTAATAAGCCCATTCTATGTCCACATTTCTTTTTTGCCACGATTTCAGCAAAAACAAAAACTCACATAGTCAGAATATATTAAAAACAATTTTCTCCTACGATGTGAAATCATTATATATAAGGTGGACAATTTACCGTCATAACGGAAAGACGAGAAGAGGGAGTAAAGCGAATCCTTGCACGAAGCAACTGTAAGGAGGATGTGATCGTTTTGCGTATTAAACAACACCAGCCAGTGAACAGTGTTACCATCAAAGTATAAAGTTTTATGCTTTTGAATATCCCCGCCCTGGATTGAGTGTAATCAACCTAGGAATGCTGTCCTGCTATTTCATGTAAGTCACAAGAATTTAAGGCATGGATATATTCACATCGTACATATCAGACAATATAAATGCATATGTAATATATCTGAGTTAATATCTCAACAAATACAATGTCCAAAAATACTATATTTTGTTCCTCTATGTCAAATTCTTTTACAGGAAAATTTGAGACAAGGTTGGAATATGTCAATGAAATTATCTAATGAAACAAAACATTATCTGTTAAAAACAGTGATACCAGTACCAACGGAACTAAAAGCTCGCAGCCAGGATTCAAAACTACTTATATAGCAGTTTTTATAGATTTTATATATAGTACTGCGACGAAAAATATAAGTTCAAATTATAGCTATTATGCGGTCTACTGCGAAATAATTTGTGGATTTTGTTTTGCGTTGACGCAAATCGGATGGAAATGAGGACTTAAATGTCACTAAATTCATTGTGAGTGTTTGCGGAAAGTGTTCCTCCCTCATTTCGAAAACTGCTAAAAATAAAAGAAATTGTAAAGAGAGTCATACCTCCTTTCGTACTGGCCATGTGAATTTGCATAAGAATGGAAAACCGTGGATTTGCAATGTTTGTATGTCAAAACATAGACCAAGTCAGGCAATGCCTGATAGTGAGGTGAATACTGAAAAGACTAAGATGGATGTATTATCAAAAGAAGACTTAACAATCTTCCTTGATCATTTTAAGGAAAATATACGAAAAAGTTTAAAGATAATAGAAGATCATTTCGGTAAATCTCTTGAAAACTGTCATGAAAAGCTCGCAGACAATAACAAATTGATTTTGTATCAACAACAGATCATTCAAAGTTAAGAAATTCAAATAGATAACCTAATAAGTGAAAATGCTCGACTTAAGAAAGAAATTAGAGTACTTAGTTTGAAAAATGACGAAATTGAACAGTATTCTAGGTCTAATAAGTTAGAAATTTACGGTGTTCCAGTAACACCAAACGAGAAAGTGGCACAAAAAATAATTGATTTAGGCAAAACTTTGGGTTTGAAATTAACGAGAGTATGATTGACGCATGTCATAGATTTCTGAAAGGAAACAATATACCAACTCAGTGTATAATAGTCAAATTTGTGCGCAGACCTGATAAAGAATCTTTATTACAAAGAAGGTGTATAAAAAAATCTTTCTACCATTCATTTAGGTTTGACTGCGAATAACTCAAAATACATAAACCAACCATTGACCGCATCAAGAAGGATTATACTCTCCAAAACTAAAGTCAATCAACGTGATAAGAATTACAAATTTCTATGGGTTGACAAAGTGGGCCGCATAAAAATTAGAAAAAATGAAAATTCATCTCGAATTGTTTTGAGGTGTTAACAAGATATTGACAAATTGTAAGAATGTTAATGACAAACATAGATAATATTGAATTAAGTGTGTATTATTAAATGTAAATGGACCTAGAACCAAAATCGCAGATTTTCTTCAGAATTTGTTGGGTTGTTCACATGATCTCATAGTACTAACTAAATCATCATTATCGCAAGATAATAAACGTGGTGAACTATTTGAAGAGCGATATAAAGTGTTCCGAAACGATAGAATTCTTACTGTAACAAATAAAGTTAGAGGAGGTAGTACACTGATAGTTCTTATAGAGTTCAACTTCACTCTATTTATAATTCATCAAATTGTGAAATTTTGACTATTAAATTGTTCACTCAAACAGGAGCTATATTTACAAATGTTGTTTATATTAGGCCTACTCCTTCCAGTCTCTTAACCATTTATACGAATTATATGAATTATTTAGAAAGTGAAATATATATCGTATCATCAGACTGTATTATCTTAGGTGACTTTAATTTAAGTAAAATAAATGGAACAAATTATAATTTAATGAATGGCTCTACTTCATGTCGCTCAATAGCTTATCTTGCAAGTTTGCTAAATTTAACATCATACAATAATGTGACGAATGATAACAATAGAACATTAGACTTAGTACTTAGTAATATTAGTGTGGTAGTTGAAAGAGATAGTTTTCCTTTGGTTATTGAGGATTTTCTCCACCCATGTCTGAATCTTGTGTTTTCCTTAAACACTGAACGTAGAGTAGAAGAAGAATTCCAAAAAGAATATTACAATTATAAAATAGCCATTTTCCTTTTACTTTATAGACTGATACGAGACTACGATTGGGGACATATGTATAAATTCAATAATGTAGATAAAGCTGTGGCTTATTTATATAGATCTCTGTATAAATGTTTCCACCAATGTATTCCAAAATACCAATATATATCAATCAAAATATCCGCCATGGTTTACCAAAGATTTAATTAAAGACATAAGAATAAAAGATAAATGTGCGAGAAAGCACAAATATTCTAAATATCATGATAAGAGGTTTAGAGAGTTGAGGTCAAACATTACGAGACGTACTCAAATAGCGTTTGCGCCTATCATAATAATTTAGAAAATGGGATAGAACAAGATATCAAGCAACTTTGGAATTATGTTAGAAGTTTGAAAACTTCTCGTAACTTATATACATTTCATACTTAGAAGATCTGTCGTATTCAAATGCGGAAGCTATCAATGGTTTTGCTCACTACTTTTCCTCAGTTCTTGTGAAATCTAATTTTAACTATAATGCCGAGGAAATTAAATTTTCTGAAACAAATAAGGATTTCAACTTTGATATTGTAAATATTGGGTCAGTAGCTACTGCAGAAGTTCTAAGTACTATTAAGAAAAGTTGAAACCTAAAGGATCGGCTTGTCCAGATGGTATTCCGCCATATATTATTAAGAGTTGTGCTAAAGTAACAACTCCACAATTAATGTTAATTTTTAATGTGGCTTTGAAGACCGAAGTAGATGGAAGGTATCTACTGTTACTTCTATTTTAAAATCAGGAAATTCATCCGCAATTTCGAATTGTAGACCGGTTTATATTATTAATCCATTAGCTAAATATTTGAGCATATTATGTATGGCAGAATTTATGAACATATTAAATTGGGAATATCGCAGGTACAATGTGGTTTTGTATCTGGAAGATCCAACAATAACAAATTTATTAAGTTTTGTAAAATGTATTAACGATCAGTTAGATGCAAATAGGCGTGCGGATGTGATATATATGGATATTGCAAAAGCATTTGATAGAGTAGATCACGAGATTTTAATAAAACACATGTACAATTTAGTTTTAAAAAATAATAAAGTTCTTCTGCTCCTACTTAAACAAAAGACATTTATTTGTATCTATCAATAATACATTTTCTCAAGAATTCGTAGCTACTTCAGGAATCCCACAAAGATCTAATCTTGGTCCGTTATTATTTATAATTTATGATTAACGATTTGATAAACGTAGACACGGATTCTGAGTGTCTTCTTTTTGCCGATGATTTAAAATTTTATAGAAGAGTTAACAATGAAAGTGACCAAATGATATTACAGTCAAACATTAATAACATATTTGCCTGGTGTGTTAGAAATTCATTTACTGTAAATATAAACAAGTGTAAAGTTATGGTTTACACAAGGAAGAAGAAACGTACAGCAAATTACTCAAATGATAATTATCAACTCGAGGAAGTTAGTTAAAGAACTTGGAATTTATTTTGATACAGAATTATTGTTTACAACTCACTAAGGAGTTAGTAAATAATGCAAACAAGTTGCTAGGATTTATAATTAGAAATACTAAGTATTTTAAGGAACCAGAAATTCCTATAATTCTCTATAATAGTTTAATTGGGCGTAAACTGGATTATACAGCTATTATGTGGAATCCATATTATAAAGGACATACGTGATATACAACCTATTCAAAATAAATTTTTAAGGTTTCTGTACTACAAGGTTAATAATAGATATTGACCATGTTATTTATCCAATACTATAATAAGAGAATACTTTTGACTAGCTTCATTCAGAGTTCGCCGCTCAGTACTGTCCTTCATTTTTCTTTTAAAAAAAACTATTCAACAAAAGAATAGATTGTTCTTCTTTACTCTTTCAGGTTTTTTATATATACGAGGCTTTAGGCCTAGATACGATCTCTTTTCTTGTGTTTCATTTTCAAGAACTACTCAAAACAAAAATTCATCGATTGTTAGAACTTTAAAATTGTATAATTTTCTGTCGAAATATTGTGATATATGTTTTGATACGAAATCACATTTTCATTGAAACATTTAGCAATTGTGTATGGATTTGGTGCTGTTTGGCTTAATGTTTTGAAATGGATTTCTTGAAAGATAATAACACTAACTATAACACTAAAGATAATAACTATTGGTATGTCCTTTTATATTGAACAGTAGTGAATTGAAATTAACATTTGTGAATTGAAATTGAAAATATTAATTCAACTTATATTTCTAGTGTATTTCTAATATATGTACAAGTTGCAGGAAAGTGTTTATACATACATTTATTTTTGGTTTTTGTATCTTTACTTCATTTGTATTTTGTATTTTTTTTATATTCTTTATCTTGTTTCGTTTTGTCTGTAGCTTCTTATTTTATTTTACTTTGTTGTCAATTTTATTTTAGAATAACAGTATCGTATTAAATTATTGTGTTAATAAGACTATTGTAGGACTGTAATCCCGTTTGCCTTTTACAAATAAATAAACAAATAAATAAATACATTTCAAATCAACATGTTAAATGAAAACTTATAATATCGGATTTATTATTTAATGTTTCAAACTACGGATGTTTATAGTATCACAAACATTATAAATTTGAAAGCCTATATATTACATACAGCAAAACAGACATGGACAAAACATTGAACATCGGAACGAATAACTTTATACTGGGATGGCAACATTGTTCACTGGTAGTGTTGTTTAATACGTAAGTTGATATCCCCTTCCTTATAGTTGATTCACAAAAAAATTGCCTTTTCTCCCTCTTCTGGTTTCTCCCTTATTACGGATATTCCAGATAAATTTTCAAATTAGCGGAATTTGATTGTTCAATGACGACGTCCAATCAGTGTCAACCTGTGCCATCAATTCTCGTTTTCTATATGACTGGTTTGGATAGAAAGTTCTGATTGGATGTTTTGTATATATTTTATTCCAATAAGGAGAAGCCATGTGTGGCTGAGTTGAAACCCAGTATCACTATTGAAGTTCCCTCCCTCCTCCTAGTATTAATAGTGCTTCCTTCACTTCTCTTTCCAGTTAATCTGAACACTTAAATTACGAAGTGTTTTCAGAGAAACACACGTGTCCCTCAACTACATGCTATGTCAATCCTGGATTTTCTACTTGTCGTTTGATGTAATTGGAATCTTCTTGTCGTCGAATTTTAATTGCACGTGCAATGTGTTTTCCTACATCAAAAGAAGGATAGTTTCTATCCCATATTGTTCTCCATTCTGCAACGTTTTCGTGAAAGTTTGTCCGTGTATGGAAGATGGGAATTCGTTTTTGTTCTTATTATTTTTCTGTTGGATTGGATAGCTTCGTTGCGTCCCATTTTAGTGTTCTTCTTATGTCCGTATCGCTGTAGCCATTTTCTTGGATGGTGGTCTTGAGATGCTACAGTTTGGTCTGTATGCTTTCTTCGTTCGATATGGCAAAGGCTCTAAATAATATTGTGCACATTCATTTTACGAGTAGAGATATAATGGAAAAGCAATTGTTCTTAGGGTAGAGGTCCGTTTGTTCGGTTTCCTGTAAATGCTATGTCCAAAGCTACCGTCATATTTTCTAATAAAGAAAATGTACTATAATGGTAAATTATCTTTTAAATTCCCAAGTGATACAAATTTGCTATAGGTATACGGATATAAGAAGGAACCTAAAAGAGGTCACTAACAAATTCAAGAGAAAAAGAAAAAAATAATAAAACTGTCTGTCTTCCATACATGGAAAAACCTTCAGGCAAACTCCGCATAATCCTACGATAATATGAGATAGATATTATCGATAAATCTCTTGCCAAACTCGCGGCCTGCCTACTTCCAGTGAAAAATGATTTAGGACTTAGGACACCGGGAGTGCACCGTATTTAATACGAATGTGGAAAAGAAGGTATTGGACACACTGAACGTATGTTTGAAATTCAAACATAGGTTCCAATTACATCAATTGACAACAAACGGGAAAATGAGGATTGGCCGAACATAGAATAGGTAAGAGACATTACGTCTTTTTCTCTAAAAAAAACTTTGATAGCTAAGAGTTCAAATTCTTCAGAAAGAAAGGTGAAGGAAGCAATACCAATACTAGAAAGCAGCAAAATAAAATCGGATACCGGCCTTCAATTCACCTAGGCATGGGTTTACCTCATTGTAATAAAACGTATACAAAACAAAGGATCAGGGCTTCCCAAACAACCAACAAAGTCAATCAGCGAATCACAATTGCGGTCTTAGGCTGACACTTATACCCCACCACCGACCAATCAAATAGTGGTGCTGTTGTAGACTGGGAGTAATTTTCTAACGCACATCATAGTCTTCTGTCAAGGAAGGGTCACGCAGCGGCTCCGCTGAGATCCGAATGAGACAATTGTGTTTGCATTTGATATGTTATAATTAGACGAATCCCAAAGTTATACGTGCCACCGAGCGGAATATC
Organism: Thermobia domestica; assembly: GCF_964235325.1. Lineage (NCBI taxonomy): Eukaryota > Metazoa > Arthropoda > Insecta > Zygentoma > Lepismatidae > Thermobia > Thermobia domestica. Next base: position 240,467,285 of record NC_137456.1, on the reverse strand, counting down.
GTGAGTTACAACATATTTTGTAATGTAAAAGTTACGAAAAAATTACATTGTAAAATAATTTGAAACGGGCCATTTGTTCGGAAACGATTGGATAAATGGAAAACTCGGTGAACACGTGTCCCATAATTTTCAAGGTAGTACTTCTGGGGCTAAAAATTTTTGCCCCAGGGTCCTCTGTAGGGTCCCAGACGGGGTCCAACTCAAAAGTTTCAAATGGCAAGGGGGGTTAAGTAGCACATCGTTTGAAAGCTGTTGTTAAATGAAAGAAGATGGAGCAAGTCTCGTCTCTCTACGACAACTCTGTGCAAAATGGCGGAGGGTCAAAATGTAAACAAAAACTTAATTGAAAAGTCCATGGCCACCCCTATAAATCGGAAACGGTGAGACAAATGTGAAAACAGGAAATGACGTGTGGTATTACTTCCAAAGTACAACGATTTAAGTTAAAACGTCTTGTTCTAGGGCCCTCACAGGGTCCCAGGTGGGGTCCAACTCATAAGTGTCAACCGGCAAGGGGGGTTAAGTAGCACATCGTTTGAAAGCTGTTGTTAAATGAAAGAAGATGGAGGAAGTCTCGACTCTCTACGACAACCCTGTGCAAAATGGCGGAGGGTCAAAATGTAAACAAAAGCTAAATTGAAAAATCTATGGCCACCTTGAATCCAAGATGGCCGCTTAAAACCTATGTCGAAAGTATAGGCATACCAAACTGCAATTACCTATTCGTACATGATCATGCCAAGTATTTCGATGGATGGAACATTATTACCACATATGTACGTTCTTGTTCCAGAACCAACTGGAGAATTTCCTGCCAATTTTCAAATCGATTTACCTAACATCAAAGCCTTTGCTGGTAAATCTGCAAACATGTCAAAGAATGACCTTACTGTTTTCTTAACGGATGTCTTATGGCCAGATTTGCAGGGTAAAAAGCAAGTTCTACTACTAGTTGATTCGTGGACATCCAATAAGGATTCTGACCTATATAACTCTACTGTTCCTGCTGGTGTGGAACTTATCAAAGAATTGATACCACCTAAGTGTACAGGACTTATTCAACCAACCGATGTTTACTTTTTCAGACCTTATAAGAATATGGTACGATTCATCACAGATACCGTTCTCACACAATTTGATATCAATTTGTGGCATAGAGATCATTTTCTTCGGCTTCAGTCTTTCGTACATTATCAGTTCATGGCGGACAGATTTAAAAACATGATAAAGTATGCGTTTTTCGCAAGTGGTTATGTTGATGACAAGCCAGAAGAGTTCGTAACGCCTCTGGAGTATTGTTTTGAAGCTGGATTGCTAGACAATTGTGCTATGGACAATTGTCAAACGCCAGCTTTCATGAAATGTGCTCATTGTAACAAATGTTTTTGCCTCAATCACACTTTGCTTGCATGTTTGCACACCTTTTGCACTGCTTCACTTACATAGATATGTTAAACATAGATATTCAGTTGTTAAGTACAATATCCTATGATATTTGTTTCATTTGTACAATTTTGCGTATACTATATTAAGTTTTGCCGGTTGCATTACATTTTGTATCTGTTCAATATCATTTTGCTATTGTGTACATTCATAACAGTACAAATGTAAATTTCCACTTTTCTCTATTTTGTATTTAGAAACAATAGGAATATTAAAGAACAACTGAATTTCGATTCACTTCAACTATTATTTCATTCCGTAATAACACATATATGTTTTGTTCCTAATGTACGATCGTCAGGGTTCTTTCGATATCATTTACGTGAAAATAATGAATATGCAATGAACACATAACTCTGACTTTCTATTCATAATGCTAAACAAAAGTTGAATATCTTCGGGACTTTTCTAATTTTCTCATAAGTAGTTAATACATAAAGGACTTGCTGCACCAGTTAGGTTGAGAGCACTATTGTAACGTATTCGTGATTGTTATATTTGTATGCCATTAGTTGGTTTGATCACAATGTTTCAAGCAATACTAGATATAAAACAAAACATTCATTTACAAGATTGGCGAGCAGTACCAACCACGTGCAAATCACTCCAGTACATCGAGCTGCGTCAAAGTTTGTTGGTTTGGTTATAATACTCCAAATAACATATTTATATACAAACTCATTTTTCACGCTGGCAGACATAATGGATTATAGATGATACGTCTTTGATATTTTCTGGATATCTACTATTGACCATAAACGTAAATACCACATTTCGCTTCAATTCCAGTGGTTTGAGCTGGACATGGTTCCATAGTGTGGCATTTTGAACACAAGATGTCACTTTTTGAATATTTCGTATCCTCTTGTCACTTATTTTTCCTGATCAGCATTCATACCAAATTTAGCTTTCCTAGCTTCAGCAGTTTGGTATGCCTATACTTTCGACATAGGTTTTAAGCGGCCATCTTGGATTCAAGGTGGCCATAGATTTTTCAATTTAGCTTTTATTTACATTTTGACCCTCCGCCATTTTGCACACGGTTGTCGTAGAGAGTCGAGACTTCCTCCATCTTCTTTCATTTAACAACAGCTTTCAAACGATGTGCTACTTAACCCCCCTTGCCGGTTGACACTTATGAGTTGGACCCCACCTGGGACCCTGTGAGGGCCCTAGAACAAGACGTTTTAACTTAAATCGTTGTACTTTGGAAGTAATACCACACGTCCTTTCCTGTTTTCACATTTGTCTCACCGTTTCCGATTTATAGGGGTGGCCATGGACTTTTCAATTAAGTTTTTGTTTACATTTTGACCCTCCACCATTTTGCACAGAGTTGTCGTAGAGAGACGAGACTTGCTCCATCTTCTTTCATTTAACAACAGCTTTCAAACGATGTGCGACTTAATCCCCCTTGCTATTTGAAACTTTTGAGTTGGACCCCGTCTGGGACCCTACAGAGGACCCTGGGGCAAAAATTTTTAGCCCCAGAAGTACTCCCTTGAAAATTATGGGACACGTGTTCACCGAGTTTTCCATTTATCGAATCGTTTCCGAACAAATGGCCCGTTTCAAATTATTTTACAATGTAATTTTTTCGTAACTTTTACATTACAAAATATGTTGTAACTCACGATATTCCGCTCGGTGGCACGTATAACTTTGGGATTCGTCTAATTATAACATATCAAATGCAAACACAATTGTCTCATTCGGATCTCAGCGGAGCCGCTGCGTGACCCTTCCTTGTGAGATAATTATGTGTGCTATTCTGAATATACTTGGTGACATAAAAATGGGTAGCACAATATTCAAAACACACTCCCTCCTAAGGGAATAGGCATCATGTTGACTGTACCCCATCTTATAGACCAAGATTTGCTTTGGCCATATACGTTGTAAAGCCCATGCTGACACCCGGCTCAGGGAAATAAGTACTATTTCTTTGGGATAGCATCAGAGTGGTACCATACAGAAACTTTAGACACCTAACTTGAAATTCAAAGTGCGGCCCTTTTATCACTATGTCGAGACCACCTAAAAAGGCGTCAACAAAACGAATAGCGAAGAAGGAAGATCCAGCGCAGTACTACTTCACAGAAAACTTAGAACAAATAGCAGAACTCAAAACAATAGAAGATTGCGCGAAATGTACTAATGGAGCCTCAGCTACAAGAGCTGCAAGAAGATATCACACCGATATCAGGAAGGGAGGATGACTCAACCTATGGAATCAATCCAAATAATTGTAGCCGAATTCTTAGAAGTCCCACATATGAAGATGTTAAGTGCGACCACCGAATTCACAACCAAAGATGTAGGGGAAATTATCAAGAGGAAAATGGATCATAAGGAGTTTTACATAATAGAAAATGAGTACGAATACAAAATATTGTTCAAGCTAGAAGCCACGATAGATATGTTGTTGAAGATATTCAGAAATAAAGACTTTGGTTTTCCAGTTCTGATACTGGTAAAGCATCAAGAAGGAAAACAAAGGGAACCAGACCAAGAAGACAGAACAAGGCACATAAAGTAAATCAGCGTACTGGCCCTCATGAGGACCACACAGACTAAACTCATGCAGTTGAAAAACATATCTGAGAAACCACACATAAGTGTTAGCTATGGCGGTTATAAGGACCAGAAAGAAGTAGTGCTCCCATAGGTGCAAAAAAGAAACGGGAAAATGAAAAAGCAAAAGCAGAAAATCAAACAACATACAGAATCCTGAACAAATTGAAAAATCTAACTCAGGAAGGAACGCAGAAATACCAACAGATTTACCAGAGGATGATTTGCAATTAGTGAAAACGGTAAGAAGAAGAAAGGAAAATAGAGAAGAACAGCACAAGACAATAACCGCCACCAACCACAGCAACAAAAATATAAAATAAAGCGAACCGTATACATTTGTGTTATTAAAGGGCGAACAGAGTAAATATAGGTGGCATCAAGTTAGGAGTAAAACGGCAAAATTGGAATTTCACAAACTTAATATGCATCCAGAAAAATAAAATCTCTGCATCACCACCTCTATTCTTTAATAATGCAGCAGATATAAACAGATTAACAACAAGCGGACTCAAAGTTGGATGCAGATTTTACATGTTTAATAACTGCCAATACAGTGCCCATCTCAAACAACTACCAATACAGTTATCGTCGCGACCGTGTGAACACAACGCATATGTCCCTTCTGCAGAAAAACTCATACGCAAAAAACAACAACCGAATCAATAAAACTTTTAAAGTTAATATACACAGAATATGTAGCATCATTTGTCCAAAAAGCCAAAGGGAAATGCACAACAGAGTGAACCGACCCTTTCAATTAACACGGAAACACGCAGGAAAAAACAATAGTAGAAGAAACGACAGAATAACCCAACTGAAAACGCTACAAATCAAGTCATAGCCTGGATCACCATAATCTCTACCCCGTAGAATGACTGGAACCGATTTCTGGAAATAACAGAATTAGCAACTATGAAAATTTCTTCAAAACCAGCCATCGTATTGACCCTTACAAAAATAAAAATACATGTTACAATGAAAAAGCAGTTACAACACAGCATTCAGAAGAAAGCAAAAGACATTAACTAAAGGATGAAAGTCAAGCCTCAAATACAAGCAGCACAATTAAAAGTATCAGACAAGGAAGGAACTAGCTTCGGATTACTCGCAAATGACAACTCAAGCACAGGCTATGTTACACGAGATGACCAACTTACATGAATAAAATATATGCGCTACTAACGATACACTTCCCAATTAAAACAACATAGATTTGAGTAATATTAACAACGATTCTAGTCTTTTAATAATTTACCGATAATTAATTAATATATTAACACATACAAGTTTACGTGAAATTCGCTACCGCCGCGATATGGTTTTGCCATGAAAATACAAAGTCATTCAGCATGGCCGATAGAGATTTCTTCCTGCTTTCCTGTCATTTATCCCCCGCGCTTTTCTATCTTCTTGTTTACCCTTCTTTCTTTGTATTGTTCACTAATTAAATACAGATTCGCATTCGCGTGTGTCTACCGAATAGATATAAAGAGCGATATACGCCCACCGACGTAAGCTTTTGGCTACTAACAACACAGAGCAGAGCCACGTGCAATGTTGGTTGACGTCTCATTTACTATCCAGGGCGAGAACTTCACCGAGGGTGTCCCTTTTATCTTATCTATTTTTGTTTCGTCTTCCGTACTACATCCTGAAAATGAGAACAATGTTGTATGTTCTGAAAACGTTGAATGACGTAGAATTCACTGGACTGATTGTCTGAGAACAACTGTATTCAAGCATCGTTTGTGTGTTAAACTGTCGTCCGTGACATTTGATTGATATAAGAAAAGAATATTAAGAGTGCGTAATATTGGCAGTTCGTGTCCAGAGTGTGGGAGGTTCGAAACTTACATTATAATTTGGGATAGAATTGCAATATAGGTATACTCTTCAGCACTAAATTTGCGAAGGGGAAAGGTCGCAAAAAGTGTGTGAATTGTTTGGAGTTTTGTGGACTTATTACTGTTATTTGATGTAATTTAATCTGTTATTTTACGATGGTCTGCCTTTAGTACTGTATGGGAATTTAGTATGTGTATTTGAGTGGTACAAATTTCTGTTGGAGCAGATAGTCATAATTATGTGCAGACTAACTATCAGAGTGTTTGGTTATTGAAGGTGGGAATTAATACGGGGTTGTCCGTTAACAGTGTAGCGTTGATTAACACATCAATTGATTAACAATTAGATTCAACGAAAGTTAGCTAATGTGGTACTCATGAATCTATATAGCTTTAAGAGAATTACATTCTAACACTAATCGAGAATGAAATGTGTTCCGTTAATTAAGATGTAATAAAGAAACTTTGTGCTATGAATGATCGTAAAAAGGATAAGAGAAAGTTGTGAGAATTCTAACTATAGATCTTTGGATTCATAGTCGTTATCTTTACCATCAGAAAACAAGCTCTTTACCCTAAATATTTACTCCAAACAAATTGAGGACTCCACTTTGATTATTAGATGATATTTTTCTTCGTTTCATACCTTATTTCATGTTCTTTGTTCTCGTAATTGAAGACCTTGGGGCAAAAACAAGTCAGGTCAAATTTCACAAGAGTTTCTCCCCATCCGATTTTCTTCAAACTTGGCACCTATATATTTGACCGAAAATAAATCGATACGTTTTTTTTTTCGAAAAATAAGTTAAGCGGGCAACGGGCACTTTACAAAAGAGGATCCTCTTGACTAAAAGGCCACAGTAAACAAACTAAACTCTACCGATACAAGGATTGTTTCAGAGTAGGAAATACGGGTTTTGTCGTTTCTGCGAGAAAATGGTTGTAGAGGGCAATCACTGGCCCGCCAGGGCTACCTTTTTGAAAACTGCCAAAGATCAGAACATTCTGGATTTAGATAAAACTGACTTAAACCGTGATATGTTGTAGATATTTTGGTTCTGAGAAAAGTCTTAATGAGCATAACCGCCAATCACTGATAGTTTGGCCACAAAGGGCAACTTTTGTTTGAAAGCAGCCGAAAATAGTGATACTCTGGATTTCGAAGAAAATGACTGAAACTGTCATATGTCGTAGGTTTGTGTTCCTGAGAAAAAGTCTCAACAAGCACAACCGCCAATCACTAACTGTATGACCACTAGAGAGCCACTTTTTTTTAAACATCAGAAGGTGAGGTTATTCTGAGTTTCAGTGGAGTTGCTTGAAACCGTGATATGTTGTCGATATTGTAACTCTGTGAAAAAGTCTCAATATGGAAACTACTACTAACTTTTTGGCAACTACGAGGAAATTTTTTGAAAGCAACAGAAAATAGTGATGTCCTGGATTTCGGTCAAAATGACAGAAACCGTAATACGCATGTTGTAGCTGTTGCCAGTAACCGTAATACGCTTTCTTAAAATCAGCCGAGTATATCGATGTTCTGGATTTCGTCAAGATTGAGTAAACCTAAGAAAAAGTCTTAATGAACGCAACCATTGAATTATGATTGTTTGGTCACTACAGGTCGTGATTTTTTAAAAACAGGCAGGTACAACGATTTTTTTTTATTTCGATATAAATGAATGAAACTGTGGTATGTTGTGGATGTCATGATCCTGAGAAAAATTGCCTAGGGCTTTCCAGGCTTTTCTTTTGTCCTGGAAGATGAACATCTGAATGTTGTATATGCTTAAATGATGTTGAGCGCCACTCCCCGTCCGATTTTTGTGTTGTGGGATATGACGTTTCAGGGTTTCATACAATTATACCAAAATTGCAGAGTATCCTAGCTTTTTGCTGTTTCAAAGAATGTTCCCCGGATCCTGAATTAGGCGTACCCCGCTTTTAGTTTCAGCAGTATAGTGTTAGTTATGGTAGAATGCCTGTACGCAGTTACCTTGAAGTCTTAAGAGACATAAACATCGGTACGATCACCATCCATGTCATAATACACCTGAATTCTGCGCCAAGTTATCGCATATGTTTTGCGGAGATACTTCGGAGTCTCGAGGGTGAAGGAGTGTTTCACAGCTGCTCGTACTTCCTGCGTTGTGTGATATCGAGTGTTACATACTTGTTGTTTTATGAAATCTCAGAGTGCATTGTCTGGTGTCGTCAGATCGGGACTTCTTGGAGGGCAGGCAAAGGGAGCTGGTGAAGATGCACAACCTGTTCCAATCCAGCGGCCAGGAAATGTCTGATTAAGGTAATTGCGCACGTGAATTGGTTGCGTTGGTGCTCCATCCTGGTGCTCCGTGCCAAGAAATGTTACCAGACTAGAGCAAGCACTATTACTACACAAATATAGGTAAAAAAAAATAAAAACCGTCTGCAAACACCAAATAGGAGTACGCCCACATCCGGACCACGCTGTACAACATATCACAGTTTCAAGCATTTGCACTGAAATCAAGAATACCGTTACCTACTGCTCGTTAACAAAAAGTGAGCCTATAATGGCCAACGTTCAATTGCGGGTGGTTGTGCTTCTTGAGACCTTTTCTCAGGACCACAACATCTACAACATATCATGGTTTCAAGCAATTTTACTGAAATTCAAAACGTTACCTTCTGATGTTTTTAAAAATGTGGCCCTTTATTGGCCAAACGGTCGGTGATTGAAAGTTGTGCTTATTGAGACTTATTCTCAGGTTCTCAGCATCTACAACATATCATATTTTTATTGAAATCCACAATATCACTTTCTTCGGCTGCTTTCAAAAATGTGATCTTGTTTTGGCCAATGGATCAGTGATTGGTGGATATGCCCATCCAGATTTTTTATGAACACTATATCTACAACACATCACAGTTTCCGTCGTTTTCACCGAAATTAAGTATGCCATTTTCTTAGGTTGTTTTAGAAATACTGGCCCTGTAGTGACCAAACGGTTAGCGATTTGTTGCTGTGCTCATTGAGACTTTTTCTCAGGAACACCTTATCTACAACATATCACGGCTTCAAGCAAATCCACCGAAATCCAAATTTCATAAGAATTGTGCGGGGTTCTTTGTCATTTCGAAGGTTGCCATTGACTCTATAACCAAATTCTCGCAAAAACGACAAAACCTGTATTTCCTAATTTGAAGTCATGGTTGTATCGGCAGAGTTTCGTTTCTTTAACGTGGTCCTTTCAATCAAGGGAAACATTTTTTGAAAAGGACCCTTTGCATCCCTTAACCTATTTTTTGAAAGAAACAAATTGAAAGTTTCGTTATATTTTCAGTCTAGTATATAGGTGCCAAGTTTGAGGAAAATCGGGTGAGGAAAATCTTCTTTAGACATCCACTTTTTGGACTTGGCGGGTTTTTGCTCCAAAGTCTTCATTTTCTGTAGGTTCTGAACTATATTCATTTACAACTTCTTTCCTCTTTCGTAATGTTTTTAACTTGCATTGTCGCTGTCAGAAAATAAATGGCTTTGTATAATATAATTTCCATATTATAGGCAATAGTTGTTTTAGGAGCCAGACTGAAACAATTGTTCGTTTTATTATTTTAAAGCTAGTATGTGAAAATAGTATCAGAAATAACTACATAAGATGAATTGTGTCACTCATTTTCTCCTTATTTTACGAAAGGCTATGCGAAACACATTTACGCAAATGCTGTATTCCATTTACATGTATAACGTGTTATTAACCCTTAGTTAATTCTGAAAAGGAAATAAGATTGCTTGCTTCTAATTATGTTGCTCAGGCGTAGTTTATGAACTTCCGTTTTAGTATGTTCTTAACCTGAAACAGGAAATAATTCTATTGCTCATTATTTAAGTTAGAGATCCTCTCTGGAATTTATTGAACTGGAACATCAAACGGGAATTTTATTTTCTGCTTGTTGAGTGACTCTCCAACTCAGCCATACTTGAATACTTTCAAAATTACAAAATAATACAAACACTTATTACACATATCAACGATATCTTGATTTGGTTTTAAATTTTAATCATAAGAGGACATTTGCTACTCTTTATAGTAGGTATCAATGAAATAAATGGAGACTTAATAGACTAAATGGAAAAACGTGATAAGCACTATTGATATAGTGGACAAAGAAACTGTCATTTTGACGTATACCAAAGAATAAAATTGTTCCATTTGTACATTTATGGTTACAAGCGATACTAGTGTTCGTTTTTCTATCAAAGCCGTCAGGGGACACGTGTTCGTAGTATCTATAGTACCCTGAAATCGAATATTATCCCACTAACGCTCCTTGTGCCACCAGTGACCCACTTTATTTTTCCCTACGTTACATGCGCTATATCATTCATTTAGCCAAACACCCGTTGTTCCACTTCAGGCACACTACCCGTTCTCTTGTTGTACGAATTTCGTTCAGTTTTCTTCTCAGGTTTTCGATGTAACAAGGTATTGTTCAAGGCAGTTGCTAACGAATAAAATTGGTCTTGGGCGTTTGTGGGTTAACTGTATAGGAACATTAATTCTCGTATTAGGATTAAAACAATGAATTTAGGTCAGCGTCAGAGTATCGAATCAGCAACAGAATTGTCTTAGATACAAATTCTGGTCAAAGAACATAATTGTTTCTGATTCAAATCTCTAAGGGTTATTGATTCCGACTTCAATTTTATGTGGGATTCCATATTTTAATTAGTTTCCGTTGTCACTTGCGGTCTACTCATTATCCCTTTCGTGTTTCATCCGTGTTCCCCTTCTACTTTGAATATTTCAATAGCTTGCTGTTTTAATAACCAGGCTCATATAGTAAGCACACACGACGTGATGTGGAACTCGAATTTCAGTTGTGGCGCTATAATCCACTAGGTGGTCAGAACACTTTCCGCTTTCTGTTCGGCAAGTCGCTGTTGCCACGTTTACACCCTACCCCTTTGAGTTGTAAGTTCTATTAGTATTTTTCTTGTATTTACATCTGCAGATTTTAACGAGTTTCATTCCTCTTTTATTCCAATTTGATTTTTAATTGTCGTGGACCTTTCTGTGTTCGTTTCTCTGTCGTGTATGAATTACGCGTATGTTGCACGAACTGTCCATGGCAAATAGTATCCCAGTTAGGACGAACTTTAAAAAACAAAAAATGATAGAGCGTTCACCTATGGTGCATGAGGTCCTTGGTTCGATCCCAGCTCGGGCCAAGTGAGCTTTGTGGTGGAGAAACATTGTTTGCACGTGTTTCGTCCAGGTTCTCCCGTTTCTTTCCACTTTATTCCATCATTTAATTCATTTTCATCCTCACCGTCTCTTTTAGTCAGCCGGCATGATCGTAGGATATAAAGTTAATATTTCATTTATTCAACCCTCATATTCTCGCGAATCCAAGGTTGAAAAAGCGTATAATTTATTATGAAAAAACTGTCCCTCGACTGTGTCCTTTAGGCTAAGTGAAACGGATGATCGATGAAAGTGAATTATAAAATTATATATACTTTTGTGTTTTCACTGGAAATTGAACTCGGGACTATGTACACAAAAGCCACACGCGATAGCGACTAGACCAGAGGGAAGAGCTATTTTAATATCGAATATTGTATTGAGATATGCATGTGATATACCGGTAATACCTAATAATAATGAAAGGCCTGGTCTAAAGGCGGGATTTTCGAAAAAATGTCAACATACTTATTACACCGTTAGGAGGCAATGATGATGAGATAGGGAGAACGACTATCAAGTAAGTTTTATGTTGTGTATATCAAGTAAGTTTTTCTCAATTTTTATTTTTCTTTATAATAATAATAAGAGTAGAAATATTTTAATTACGTGTTCATTTGTATCTTACGGACACATATTCACATAACCATAGAATAATATATAGAGTGTGCAGTAAGTTATTTATAGTTAGAGTCCTTTTCCTTTCTTTCCTCTCCTATTTTTCTGTGTTGAGAAGAACGAAATTAACCGTAACATTCGAGACAAACTTATCATCTGAGCGCCACAGACTTTGAAGAGAAATTGAAGCACACCACATGGTTCGTTCTTTCGTCGGCCGCCATCCTGTGTAGAGTATCTCAATATAAAATGTTGCAACTCATCTCTGTTGTGTGGGTGGGTTGTGTGTTTGCAGCTCCTTTTTGTTGACACTTTTTTTAGTATGAAAAATAGTGTTGCAAAGTTGAGTACATTTCTTTACGTTGACGGAGTAACGGGGAAAGGTACTACACTCTTATAAAGCAAGTTTGCTCTAAATTTCAGAACAAATTTGGAGGAATGTGTGCATTTTAAAAAAAAAGAAACATATTATTTATAAATAATCTTTAAGAATCGCAAAAATGCTCTTTAGATTCCTTTCAACAACTATTTTAACTTCATACCAATTTACTATATACAGTATGACGCTTTTCAAATAGTAAGGACAAACTCAACATCTGGCCTGTTTTTTTCTTTACCCAAGATACAATCATGATAAGAGAAATTTCAATAATAATAATAACTAACTGAAAGAGAAACGTTTTGTAAAGTTCTTCATTGTGAAGAAAGTTTTAAATGCGTTTTTCCCTGCATGTTGCTTTGTTGAGTTCATCGTTACTACCCGGAGTGCTTCATATGTTTTAAAATAAGGTACATTGCACATGTATTGCACATGCTAATATTTTATTTATTTATTTATTTAACAAACTTGCTGATACAGCCTGAGACACCAATTTATACTGAAAACAGAGACCACTTATAACAATATAAGATGACGTTGAAGGAAGTTGGCCAGTGACTGCACTGAAAAATATCATTTATGGAACTCGAGAAAAGCATCTGGAGAAACCCCAGACAGGATAGATAGTCTCCGGATTTAAACCTGGGATCATCACATTAAGAAAGAAGATCGTTGACCACTAGCCTATATTTTGGATTGATTTTATTTAATGTTTAACGTCCTTTTCAGCATCGAGGCAACATGGGACGTGAATTTACAGGTTAATGAGAAATCTGAACCGCGTGCTTCCGCCAATAACCGCCTAGGCGCTTTTAAAATCTCGCGTTTCCTCGCATTCCTGCAAGTAGCAAGTTTTTAAGTAGGTTTCCTATAGGGAATTCGAAGGAACGAACAAAATTTCGTATAACTATTAGAGTTCTAATTTGTATTTCTTATGATTTTAATGAAAAACCGTATTTTCGTTGTGAATGTAGATTGTGGGTAATCTTTTATCATGTAGGACATCTTTTCATTTTATCTTACAAAGCAATAAAACACAAAAGTGAAATTCAAATCAACTTAAATCTTAAATTACTATAAATACAGCATCTTTATTCTGACATAACACAATCCTATTGTTCGAAAAATCATTCAACTGCTGTGTAATATCATGCACCTACTTAAATAACTATTCCAGGGAAGCAATATACTCCATCATGACTAAATGATTGTCTTCTTACATTGTTTAAATAGGTAATGGGTTGACTCCCTGTGGGAACTTATGTTTTAAATCCTAAGTTAAGCTGCCTTATAATACTCGCTTGCATTCTCTTCCTATAACGTTCGCTCAGTTCCTGATCTGGCTAGAAAAGAAATCTTGTTGAAGCATACTAAATGAAAAGAAAGTTAGTTATAGACTAGTAGAGTTTAAAAAGTTTAGAAATGAGTATTTTTCATAACTCACTGTAGAATACTTTTGTGTCTATGTGGATACCGTACGCGCCTTTGGAGCGGAAGACCCCGGTTCGAATCCCGGTAGGAGCTCATGTGGTTCGGATCCCAAATTAAGCTGTAGGTCCACGTCCCGCATACTCTTGCTGCTGAAACGGACGCTAAACTCTAATAAAAATAGCATATCAGAACCAATTGTATTTATATTTGTTATAGCTACATATATAGACCTCCTCATTGTTTAGTCGACAAAGAAAAGGATATATCTCTCGAGTACGACTCGACAATGAAGTGGAAGGGAATAACATGAACACAAGAAAATTAAACGTTTTTTTCTTTCTGCAGTAATAGCACAATATAGTTCTTATAACAACAATAACTACTAGAGTTCATAAATTTGAACACTGTTTTTAGCTCGCATATATCCGTTGATCTGGTCATCTGTGGCGCACTATAGCTCGAGTAACTTACTTTAAAGGCATTCTAGATTCCCATATGCAATTATTGTTCCTTTAGTTACAAGGGAGAAATTGCCAACCCCCCCTTTTTTTTGCTTTTTTTAAATATTTAAGCAATTTGACGTAGAAGACAAAAGTTCTCTTTAAGTTCGTCGCAGCAATGGTCTTTGGACATTTTAAATTGCCTTAATATTTGATGTAGAAAGAGTAGCATTAAAGTTAGTTTCTAATACAATAAATTAAGTTATTTTGTAATGTATAAGGTTGGAGAAAGAGAACCAAATTTTCCACTACCAGAGTGTACTAACACAGACTTCACAATATTTGTCTTAGATGCTAATTCGTGCTTGGATAGAGTATAATCATTCACTATTTTCACGTTCCTTCAACGGTATGAAAACGTGAACATGAAATGTAATTGGCCACTTACTTGCAAGTTATGTTTTTCGTTCCAGTGGAAAATAGATGCAACAAGGTTTTACTGAGCACAATACTAGAAGTTATTCAGTTCTGCAACTAATGTTATATAGGTAGTTTGTGACTACTTCAAACTATATGCCCATCGATAAACTTCCTGTATAAAAATTATTGCGTGAATTCCTTAGAATTCTGAAACATGTACTTTTAGATAGGGCACATACTAGTTCCTTACTAAAGTTTTTAACCGACTACGATTGCTTCCCCTGTTTTTGAAGCTATAGACCTCTTATGTAGATTTTTCATCTTTCGTCAGCTTATAACTTAGAAAGGAAGCATTTATGGAGCCAGGTTGGTCTATGCATTTATCTTATCTTGGTGTTTGTAATCAACTCCCAAATGTTGCTGTTGATCTTTTGAAACACCTTGTATTTTTTATATCTGAGACGAGAAATAGTAATCCATTAATTAAATTTCGGCAAATTCAATATCAAATGCAACGTTCAATTATTAATAGAAACTGTCAATAAGAGACCTTTTGTTAATGAGTAAGTATCTGAAAATGGCAAGCTAGCAATAGATTCCACTAATATTGATTTGTAACTGCCCAATGTTTCTTCAATGGGAGATGTCTTGTAGTTTTTAAAGGAAAGATTATAATGCCCAAGTAAGTGTTGTTAAAGATAACAAAGGAAAGTGGTATTGAATTATTGTATTGGTAGCTTTTATCGCCTTTGCGCCTCTTTAGGAAATTTTCAGAGTTTGAAAATACTTTCCCTTCCTCTGTTGCCTGCCTTTCAATCTAATATTTCAACATATTTAGTTGTATAGTAAATAAATAAATCTTAAAGACGTTACATTTTTTATATATATATTTTCCTTACATCATCACTGGAGATGATTGTTCTGGAAAATAAGGCGATTTTCAAAAGTAACATTACATATACTGCATTTAATACATTTGATTCTTAAGTTACGTACCAGAAGCACACATGAAACTGATAATATCAAGGTTCTCAGAAATTACATTTACCGAATGTTGGGAAAATGAACATTTAATGTTTGGACATACACATTAGTAAGACGTTGTATTTCTTTGGGGTTACGCAGCTAATGTGTCCCCTATAGGTTATAAGATGACAGAGGTGAAAACTACAAAATATACTAATGCTAACCTCTTGATTATTAAGAAGGGAAGATGTCGTGATGCCGACGCTAAACTTTACTGTGTTCTGGGTTTGTTAGGAAACGTATACGAACGCAGCCAGTTTCATTAGATTTACATAGCAGCAAATCGACCTCAAAATCAAATCATCTGGCAACTCCAAGAAAATTAGACAGTCAGAACCTATAATTTTGATATTAGTTTGTCGCTTCTGAATAATTCATTTGGTTCTGAAGAAATGTTATGGTGTCTAGTTGTATAACATTGTCTGCCAATAATTTCGTTTGAATCTGTTCCGTAATGCTGATTAGGTGTAACACACACAACCTTTTAATTAAATTCCAGAGAGGTATCCTGTTTTAAAATACTTAACTCATGAATTGTTCATAACATCTTCTTTACTTATTACTAATACTCAATTTCAAAATTTCAACTAAATTATTCTTTTCTTGATCATAGTAGGAAAAAATGTGAAAAATGAAAACTATAAGTATTGAAACAGTAGTGAATAAGGACGAATTTTACTTTTGACTAAATTATCTAAAGTTTTCAAAACTAATTAGTAAAACTGAGATATGGTTACAATTCCACCGAGATAGTGAGATAAAGCTTCATGACCAGTGTAGGATGAATTCAACATATATCGATTTGTTTCGGTGAGAATTCTTGCTTCAGAAGTGTTTTGCCCAGGCAGGTCAATAATCGGGATAGTTTTGGAATTGAAGTCCAATACAAAGATAACACACCCTACTCTAACCTAACTTAATCTAATTTAATGTAACCTACCCTATCCTGTACTAATAAAAATACATAAAATATACCAAGAAACTAAAATATTTCTGACAAACCCAATTCCAAAAATATACCAAATCCTCACATTGGCTCACCTCGCCGGTGGTTAGCTTAGACCGAAAATCTAATTAACATAATAATCAATGTAAATCATAAGGTGATTTCTCAGTAAGAGTGCTGCGTAACAAACTTAAAAAAACAACATGCTTACAGCTCGCTTTTCTTCTCTTCAGGTGTTGTCTCATGTAAAATTGGCACATATCTGACTCATGCTAAATCATTGCATCTTAATCTATCTATCTATAAAAATGAAATGAAATCTTTAAACTTTACGTCCCACGCTTATGCCAGTTAGGCTAAAGGAGACGGTGATGATGAGAGATGAGTGAAATGGTGGAATGAAGAAAGTGGGAGGAAACGGGAAAACCCCGAGAAAACCCACGAGCATGGTGTTTGTCCAACACAAAGTCCACACGGCGCGAGCTGGAATCGAACCAGTGACCCCAAGCACCGGATGTGAACGCTCTACCACTGAGCCACCGTATATATATATATTTGTAAAATAGTCCACATTGCTCGACATTGCCACGATGTTTTTAATATGTTGTGTTCTACCACGCAGCGTTTCCACAATTTCCGATTCAGTTGCGCTATACGGACTTTACCCAAAGGAAATATCTATAGCCGCTTAATTAAAGAATTCATAGACAGCTTCTTCAGACGAAAAGATACAGTCATTTGGGAACTTCACTGCTTTTCTTTATCTGCCCTTCCTTTCCTTTTCTTTATGACAAAAATCTTTCTCATCTCTTTCCTTACATTTCTTTCGTCTCTTGGGAAAAATACCGCGATCTCTCATGTTATTTACCTTACTTTTTTTTGGAGTAATTTCGCCTCTTTTTTTGTATCGTGGCAGTCATAAGTCTTTCATCAGGTAATGCCGACTGCTTTGAAACAAATGGGCAGTATGAGAGTTAAATCTGCCATATCTGTAGTTCTGTGTGGAGAAGAAACAAACTTGCGAACGAAAGGTTTAAGAACCACTGAATTTATTAATATAAACTTTGCCGAAAATTATTAACTTATATCATCATATAAGAAATACGAAAGACATTTTGAAACGAAGAAATATAACATACAACTTTCCACGCGGAGGCAAAGAAATGTAACCTATCTAGACCATAGACAAATCGTTTACCGCCTAGTGATCGTGGTTCAGTGGTCAAGGTGATTGACCACCAATCTGGATGTTTTTGGTTCGAATCCACGTCGGGCATTTTTTACTTTACAATTTTTCATGTCGATTGATCGGAGATGACACACGTTTTATTATATTGAGATATTTGAATACTCGGATGTTTCAATTCTTGAAGTATCTAATCTTCAGGAATAATAATAGTAATAATAATAATAATAATAATAATAATAATAATAATAATAATAATAATAATAATAATAATAATAATAATAATAGTAATAATAATAATAATAATAATAATAATAATTATTATTATTATTATTATTATTATTATTATTATTATTATTATTATTATTATTATTATTATTATTATCTCGTAAAAGATTAGAAGCTAGAAGGCAATTATCGCTCTCGTCATAACATTACAAACAGAAACGTATCATGTGGCAAGAATGTTTCCGTTTTGTTTAATATTGCCCACGAGAAGAGGAATTTCTCATCTCATTTCTAAAGCAAACAAAAAACATGAGAAGTAATATTTTACATTCGAGACGGAACAAGGCTAACTCAAATTGTCGTCTCACTTAAGAGCTGAAAATCGAGATGAGACGATATTTTCGAAAACATTTTTCGTCTTGCCTCGATTCTCAAAATAGTTTATGTCCATTCTTTAAGTAACAATTGCTCTGTAGATTGAATCTTATAGGCTGTTTGTTACTTTGTACTTGAGAGCTCATTGAATTATGATCTGTGTAGGTATTTTTGTAGCAAAGATTTTACTCCGCATATACTAAAAGTTAGTTTATTATATGCATCACTGTTGAGTGGTTCAGTTATTTTTATTACAGCTATTTTCCTTAAAACATACACTAAAATACTTTCTACATAAAACTTCAGTAAAACGCTTTCGTTTAAAATTTGGGTAGTTGCCAAGGTGTGTCTTGAAAGTATGGAGCCCCTTCCCCGAAATCACTACTTTTAAGTAAGTTTTGCAAAATTTTAGGGCATTATTATTATGAATAATAATAATAATAATAATAATAATAATAGTAATAATAATAATAATAATAATAATAATAATAATAATATTAATAATAATAATGAAATGTGGTGAATTTAATGGTACACCCTGTTCAACCCAGCTCCTTGCCTAGTAGGCATTGTGCTGGACAAACACCGTGTGCGTAGGTTTTCTCCGGGTTCCGCTTCCTCCCACTTTCTTTATTTCAATATTTCTTTAATTCTAACCATCGACGAATTCTGGAGAATAGCTGGCATAACCATTAAATAAAAACAAATTTTCATAAGGATCTTAAGGCTTTCTACATGAAATTTGCCTTGAAACATTCAGTTTAAAATTTAGCTACTTGTAGGGACGTATGCAGAAGTTAAGTCCTGATAGTCCTCAGAATTCACTCCTATGCATATGTTTTTGTAACATTTGCCTAATGTTTTCGCCGATTTTACAGATTTTAATACAACCTGTCCTCATATGGAGTTTGTCCTCTCTATTATTATTATTATTATTATTATTATTATTATTATTATTATTATTATTATTATTATTATTATTATTAGATCTCAATATTACGTCCTATTAAAATACAAATAATCATACTGAGATTGGGAAAAATGAAAATAAATTTTTTGGACCCTCAATAAGGATGAATTGCCTTATAAGAGATACTTTGGAATGAAAAGAGGGGTAAAAGAAGGTGTCAGCTACTTGGCAATATGAAAATCTAACCTTGGGATGCCTTTCCAGAAACTAAGTAGGATTTGTCTTCATCACGATACATAGTAACGCCCTTTCTTTGGGTAAAAGACATTGGATTATGTATGCGTTATATTGATATTTTAACAAAATATACATACATATATAAAAATAAATAGTTCCAATTTACAAATTTAGGTTGAGCGATATATGGAACATGTTGGAAATGGTGAACTAAAATATTATTATTATTATTTCTAGTAAGAGTAGAAGAACTTAGAAGCAATTCCACAGTGAAATAATAACGTTTCAGATACATTTATGACTCATACGTTATATATACATGAATTATTTCCTAAGTTTTCAGAGAGTACGAATCTAGATTGTAGACAGTAACGTCATGTTTTCAGTATTTCCCTGTGAAGAAAGTCGTTTCAACTCTAATTTGTAAGAAGGAGAGAAATTGACTGTTTTTATGTTAATATACGTCAGAAATATCAACATTGTAAATGATAATTTTTTTCTTAATTTCCTCATACGGAATTGATCCGCGGACCCCTAAATTACGAAACAAATGGTCAACACACTACCTTAAGATTGCTCTGTTAAGTTAGAGTCCAGAAATGCTCGTGTATGGAGCAAAATGTATAACTTCAGAATTCCAATATTTTATTAGCGACGAAACACTGATTTCGATCAAGATAAAGTACTGTAGTCCAGTGAATTCAAATTCAAATTAAAAACGACTTATAAACACGAAAGAACATGAAGGAGAATGTGGTCTTAACACTTTCGAGTCTCAGCAGGTCATATAGCCGTGATGTTTCTTTTCCTCAGCGGATAGATCACGTCGAACTGACGCGATGAAATTTCCGTTAATTTGAACATTGGTTGCTATCCGTAGACGATTTTCGACTTCTCATATATACTTTGTAATCCTTTTAGTGCTTGTAAAAAATCCAGGTATCACTGTTTCTTTTACAGAACGAGTTATAGCGATAACAATTAGGATACGTTTCTCGTGTCTTTATATGAATTTATGACTCAAAGTGGGAGTTTTATCCGAAGAAGAAATATGGAATATGCTTGACGTGTTTGCTGTTGATTGATGATTCAAATATTCAGGATTCAAATTGGTTATTCAAATATTGACACCCCAGATTATGTTTGCGGCGGTTCTATAGCAGGGACGTTGTTTTTATCTTTTAGCTTGAAATAATTGGCCAGTAAGGATGACTGTAACATAAGGATTTATGTGAGTGGGTGGGAAATATCTGCGTAATATTTTAGTAAGTTCAATAATCGTATTTATTTATTTATATTCTTATATATTTTCTGGACCTGGTAGCACCACAGAAGAGCGAATGCAAATAGGGCGAACGACGATAATTCGACTCCAGGCGAGAAATAGAAATAATCGGTCTTGCTCTATATTTTTACTTTATAGTTATACCGTTCTGCCATTGCAAAATATCTAATGTATGCATTGATGTTTTGTAACATTTGAAGGGGTGTAATGCGCCAAAAATCTCATATGAGCATACTTATAATCAATCATATTTGTTGTCGGGATTTTTTCATAACTGAAGAAGGTACAGTTATAAAAAATATAAAAAGGTACATAAAAATGAGAAAACAGGTTGATAATGTCTTCTGTAATACTAACCTCATATTTCAAAAAAATAAATATTTCATTGATCTAACGTTTTTACACTATTTTTATAAAAATCGAAAATATAGCAAAACCTGCCGACTTGAGGGGGAAATTTCGCAGAAATGGGCTCCGACGCGACTGTGTTAAGAGTAATTCCAATCCTCTACCTGAAGCCTCAGACCACTCTTTATTCTGATTCACCGAAATTATCTCGTAATTTATCTCTATTATATTCGGTTATTCTCGTTCTACAGTTATTTCCAGTAACATTAAACGACAGGGACATTAACACAGATACATAGCCACCGGGAATCGAAACAGAGACTCCGCCTACTAAAGTATTTAATGGGTGGGAACCTGGTTCCTTCCATAGGCAAGTTGGTTTGAGACGGATAACATCGTGCTCGTAGGTTTTTTCAACTATCTATTTTTTCCTACTATTCAATACTATGCAATTTTTACTACTATCTAATTTTTCCAACACATCCATAGGAACTTTTTGACTTATTTTGATGAGAGGAGTCAACTCTTACAGTTTCTCGGTCTAGCTCATTGACACCCTGTATATATATATATATATATATATATATATATATATATATATATATATATATATATATATATATATATATATATATATATATATATATTGTCGGAAAGAGTGGACTAACTCGATTTATCTCTAAATTTGAAATATACATTTGAACTACAAATTTGAACTATAATGACAGTTGATTTCACGAGACAATAGTAACATCAACTACAATCTAGGTGTTAGAAGTGTTCCCCACAGTTGGAGTGGGTGAACGGGTCTTTAGGTCAAGTGGGTCGAGTTTTCTGAGTGGGTCAGTAGGTCGTGGATCAATAGCATTTGACCCACTGCGACCCAAAACACAACGTGATCCATCTCGACCCACCATCCACCGTGACCCTCTGCGACTCAACACCCACCATGACCCACTCTGCTCACTGGATTGTAGACAGCATCTTCTGAACTGCATATTTTTTCAGTGTTAGACTCTAGCCATCGAAACTAAAACACGTTTCTTATTGGTTACAGTTTGCAATTGTTGAAACCTTCTGGTGAATGTATTGTGTATTAAGTAGTAATAGAAGAAACTTGTCACTTTGTTGCAATTGAAGAAGAACATTGAAGACGCAATTCAGGTTAAATTTATATAATGTCGGTCAAGGTGGAAGAAATTGACCCCGCGGGTTTCTAACGCATTTTTACTACTACTACTGCTACTCTTAATACTACTACTACTTATACAGTGGAATCATATAGGAAACTGCAAACGTAATGTAAGTAAATCACTTTTATGAGTATTTTTTATAAAAATAAAATACTTTCCTTCGCCCGGGTTTGAACCCACACCAATGGCAATTATAATTACTAAGTAATTGCGCTAGAACGCTCGGCCACGACGACCACCAGTAACAGCCAGCTGATTTCTGCTATATTTTTGCTACGTGGCGAGAAACTGATAACTCCAAGTAACCAGAACCGCGTATTTAGCTGCTGTGAGTAGGGCCGAGCGTGATTTAAATTTGTGCTTCTAAACATTCGTGAATTATTCAACGTTTTACTTCCAATGCCTCCATTTCTCTTTTTAATTTATTTCTGTACTATACTTAGCTGCGATGAGTATCTCTAAGTGAAAAAACAAAACAAGAAGCATTTTTGTATATTGACATTTGTAATTGTAATAGGAGCAATAGGACTTATACTACTACTTGGCTTTAGAGGCACACAGACTCTGAGCTTTAAGAGGAGCGAACTACTGCAAACAAACATTTTTGAATAACTGCAATATATAAATTATTATACAAAAAATTAATGTAACAATGTATGCCTAATCATCACTGCTAAATGGTAGTCAAATGAAATGAATATTGGTGTATAGTTAGGACTTAATCCAAACTGGGATGTTATCATATTGCTTACATTATAATAATTTCCTAAGCGATAGTGGGGATACAAACTTTTGCGAAAAAAAATTGAGTATCTCAGAAGCTGTTCAACTTACCGAGCTGAAATGCAGTTTACTAACTCTTTTTGAAAATGAACAGAACGTCTTCTAGCATTTTTAAACTTCTATTTATGGGGAGAGTATGGTAAATTGATAGTGGGCTAGTTTGCAAAAATAATCGAAAACGATCAATACTACTCGTAATTGAGAAACAAATAATACAGTGCTTCGTATCATATATAATTTTTGCTTACCATGCAATTACTACTATAATTGCTGAAACTTCTTTATTATATGGAGTGCTTAGAGCACAAGGCAATCTACCCATAAAGTTGTGAGAAAAATAGACATAAAATTTGCAATGTAAGCTTGTGTAAGTTCGTTTACTTTCCTTGATTTGGGACTTCAAAATTTCATTCGTTTTTCCGATGAATAGTATCGATAATCCAACAATTAAATAATTAGACCATGATAATTGAAATTCATCGAATTTTAACCAAAACAAAAAATTTACCATTTTATATTGTAAAAGTCAGATCCATCGTTATTGTAATAGAGCGATGCTTGAGCTATTGAAGGTAGAAATTCAACCTCTGACTAATTAGAATTTTACAAACTGGTTTTGTTATAAGTGTAAACTCTTCGGTCGATAGAGAAGAGGAAGTGGTGGGTCGTGCGTCAGTATGGGTCACGGTGTGCAGTGTCTAAATCTACAACACATCATTAATAATAATAATAATAATAATAATAATAATAATAATAATAATAATAATTTATTTATTTATTTATTGTCCTTCAACAGAGAATAGAATCTCCAATTACAGAAGGTACAGAATATAGATAGTTCATATAATATAATATTATACATAATAGTGAATATAATGATACGGACAAAATTCCTGTAGATTTCTGACAAAGACAATAATAACTATCGTAAGAGTATAAACCGTTAAACGTGAAGAGTATTACAAGAAACCATTAACAGTCAGATAATTAGTATACACATGTATATGGAAATACATGTATTCACATTCTAATACAATATATTTTTCAACTTCTTTGTATACAGAGACAGAGGTAATGCTATATCTAGATCTTTGTTTAATACTGATATGCTATTAAACCTATTGCACATTCTATATAATGGTGAGCCTTTATACATTTCAGTTCTTGGAACATCTACAGTCAACAGATGTCGCTTACGTAGATAGCTTGGTCTAGCATTGAGTCCAATTTTTTGTAAGAAATTACTATTGTCAACATAAGAATTTATAATTTTATAGAGAAACAATTGTTGAAAAAACTCACGTCTGTTACTCAAACTGACATAGTTAAACTTATCTAGAAGGGTTTTATACGATATTTTGTTTCTTATAGCGGAAGCTCCCATTGTTTTAAAATAGAGATACCTTAGGAATTTCTTTTGAATACTTTCTATTTTATCCTGAAGAGATTTATAATACGGAGCCCAAACAACGCATGTATATTCTAGTTTGGTCCGAACCAAGCTATTATACACCATAGAAATAGCTACAACATCATTTAAATTTCTGGTGTTCCGTATAATGAAACCAAGCTGTCTATAGGCATAAAGAACCACTTCAGTGATATGGTTATCAAATGATAAATTGCGTGTAATTTTTACCCCTAAATCTTTACATGTGGTAATTTCTTCCATGTTTTCACCATTAAGAGTATATGAATAACAATTAAAACGCTCTTTCGCTCTTGACATTATCATAAATGCACATTTTTTAATATTAAGGTTAAGTTTATTTTCTACACTCCATTTATATATTAAATCAAGATCTTCTTGCAGTTCTATTGTATCTGTAATACACCTTACTTCTTTATATAATTTTACATCGTCTGCATACATAAGGTATTTGGAATGTTTTATTGAGAACTGTAAGTCATTAATATACAATAGAAAAAATAATGGACCCAGATTTGATCCTTGAGGTACTCCCGAGGTAGCTACGTATTCTAATGATTTCGATTGTTTGTATTGAACAAAATATTTCCTTCTAGATAAGTATGATTTAATTAAATTTAGAAAAGGTTGAGTTAATCCATATGATGATAATTTATTTAAAAGTATGCTATGATTTATTTTGTCAAAGGCTTTACTAAAATCCAAGTAAATCGTGTGTGTACTAGATTTATTTGAGAATGAACTGTGTATATCTTGAACGAAATTAATTAAATTTGTAGTTGTTGATCGACCAGGGTAAAATCCATGTTGATTGACATCTATAAAGCATTTTACATGATTAAAAATTCTGCTATATAGGATATGTTCCAAAACCTTCGCCGGAGCGCAAATTACAGCAACTGGCCTGTAATTTTCAATATTGCACGTATCACCCGACTTGAATATTGGACAAATTCGTGTTATTTTCCAGTCTTCAGGAAATACTTGAGTCCTTATTATAAGATTAAAGATTGCACATAGCGGTCGCATTAAGATATTTGAACATGCTTTTAGTAAATATGGAGGTATTCCATCTGGACCACATGAGCGTTTTGGTTTCAGTTTTCTTACAGCACTTTTATACTCGACATCAGTAATTAAGCCTAATGATAACGAGTTCGGTGACAAAGGTAGAATATTTTCGTGATGTGTATCTTGTACAGAGCTATCTGTGTATACAGATTGAAAATATCTAGCAAATCCTTCCGCTATATCACTTGTAGTTTCAAGAGGAACATCTTGAAACTTCATTGAATAGTTCATTACATTACGATTTACTTTTTTATTATTTAAGAAGTTCCAAAAAGATTTTGGATCAGATTTTATATTATTTTCTATTTCTCGTAAATAATTTGAGTATGCTTTACTAATCATAGTTTTTACTTTTTTCCTTGTTTGCCTAAATAATTCCTTATATTCTTCCGCTATCGCAATATGTTTCCGATAGTAATCTTTTAATTTTAGCATCTTAATGATTTCTTTAGTAAACCAACATGGATATCTTCTACTTGTTCTTTTCGTATTTTCGGAACCGTACTAGAGAAAACCTCATTAATTTTATTATAAAATATGCTAATAGCTAGTTCTACACAATCTGCATTGTACAAGGCAGACCAATTCGTATCAAGCAACATTCTATACAATTGAAGAAAGTCTGCTCTCCGAAAATTGTTATAATAAATAGTTTCGTTCTGAACCCTACTAACATTACTTTTTGTACTTATTAATATTCTTAGAGCAGGATGTTGCTTGTCCTCAGGTACCATCGGCATTAATTCTCTAGTTACTACAGTGTTCAAAATATTAGTTAAAACTAAATCAAGCGTTTTGTTATTGCTATTCTTAATGTCATTCAAGGTGAATAGATTGTATAGGTTCATAAAATTTAACAAATTTTTGTAGGGGCTACCTCCGGTTTGTAAGTCATATTTGGAATCACTAATTAAAGGTAAATTAAAATCACCAATAACATCACCAATAATAATAATAATAATAATAATAATAATAATAATAATAATAATAATAATAATAATAATAATTGCAATGATGTTAAAAGTTTTAAAATTGCCCTGAAATTTTGGAAACTTACTTAAAAGTAAAGATTTCGGGGAAAGGGGTTTCCGTACTTTCAAGACACACCGCGGCAACTACCCAAATATTAAACGACAGCGTTTCCCTAAAGTTTCATGTAGGAAGTATTCTAATGTATTTTTCAAGGAAAATAACTATAATAAAAATAACTGAGTATCACTCAACAGTAAGGCATATAATACACTAATTTTTAGGATATGCAGAGTTAATTATAAATGTTTTGCTACAAAAATGCCTACACAGACCATAATTTTGTGTACGTAAAAGGTTAAGGTCACGTTTCTGCTTGTAATAGTATGACCTGATTGATAATTACATCCTAGCTTTTAATCTTCTACGAGATCATAATAATTAATATTACTTTATTATTATTACTTTTATTATTCCTGAAGATTTGATAGTTCAAGAATTGCAACATCCAAGTATTCAAATATCTCAATATATTAATACGTGTTTCCAACGACATTAAAAATTCTAATGTGAAAAATTGCCCGACGTGGATTTGAACCAAGAACCTCCAGATTACTAGTCGAGCGCCTTGACCAGTGAGGCACGATCACTACACAGTAAATGATTCGTCTTTAGTCTGGTTAGTATAGGTTTCTTTGCATC
This sequence comes from Thermobia domestica, assembly GCF_964235325.1. Classification (NCBI taxonomy): domain Eukaryota; kingdom Metazoa; phylum Arthropoda; class Insecta; order Zygentoma; family Lepismatidae; genus Thermobia; species Thermobia domestica. The sequence continues at coordinate 240,440,214 of NC_137456.1, read as the reverse complement.
CGCTTGCAAAGTTGTATGTTATTTTTCTTCGTTTCAAAACATCTTTCGTATTTCTTTTATGATGATATAAGTGAATAATCTTCGGCGAAGTTTATATTAATATCTTGAGTTGTTAGTAAACCTTTGGTTTACAAGTTTGTATCTTCTACACGTGAAACTACAGATATAACATATTTAATTATCATACTCTCCATTTGTTTTAAAGCAGTCGCCATTACCTGATTAAAGACTTATAACCGCCACGATACGTGGCACCATTCATACGGCTGGTAATTAATCCACATAAGTAATCCTCAAATTTATAATGGTGGTGTATAGGTTTTTTTCGCGGTAGAACATGCATTCTCATTAAACTGTCACAACCAATTCATCAATCCAACTCCAATATTTATCTTTAACTCCAATCTTTACAGCATGCCAGATAAAAAATGTATTTCCCCATTTTCAGCTACATAATAACAAAAAGAGAAACAAAAATGTGATTACCAATCTTGAATGTTTCCTGCCTACTCATATCTGTTATGTACATCACATAATAGTAAATTACGTGCGCCTATATCTTAATACTAGTAATATTCTCAGCATGGAAGTCCAGAAGTTACTTTCTAAATACTTTTGACGTTCAGAAAATTAAAACAAAAAGATATTTATTTCATGTGGTCATTAAAATTGTATGTTACATTTGTCAGTAATATTTGTACTCACCATAATTCTCAGATCATTTAAGTTCAGCTTCGCTACTCTCTCGTCATTTTCGTATTGAGTGATTTTATCTAGGTTTTTCTCATTCATATTTGCAACTTCTCGCAAAAAATGTTCATATTTTGCTTCTTCTGTTTTCTCCAAACGTCCAAACATCCTAAAAATTGTAGTGAAATTAACATGAAAATAGCATAACTTTTAATATTGATTTCTGAACAATACAAAACAATACCAGATGATTTTCTTGGATTTTCTATATTTTAGATTTTCTTTGTACACTTTTTCTACAATACGAAGATTGTTAACTCATATGACTCATATCTGTTAGTTCTGTTCCAATTAAGGAGATATTGAAATAAGTTAATACCTTATTCATTAATCCTATGCTATTTTGTCTGTCTAACGAAGGAAAATGAACATACATTTCGTGGCCAAATATTAAAGTTTGTGTGTAGGGGTTTAGGTAGCGAATGTATCAAAGTCAATATTGGAATGAACGAAAAAAGAGGTGAAATTAAATACATTGAGTAGGAAAGTAAGAAAAAATTCAACACTAGGCGATTCAAAAATTCAGCATTCGCGGTGAAATTGAAACTAACCAATTTGTACATTCCCACATAATAATTTCATTATTCACTGTTCAACAGTCTCTATAGTTATCTAAGATTCATTATTTTTTAAAATGTATACAGTCAAGCACAAAAAATACCACCACTGAGGTATTGCATGGAATTAGCGGAGTGTAAGGTCTCTTAATATATAAAGCTTAGAGTTTTCTTTAATGTGCATCTCTGTACTACAATAGCAACACGTAAGCAATAGGATATTATGAGAAGATAAAGCAGAAGTGCTAACATTAAAAAATCTTCTCCAAGTCTCTTCTATCTTTTGTGTCGGACTGTATAATTTGAGAAAAATAAAACAATTTGCTTCATATGTGTTTACATTGAGCTACGTGAAAAAAAACACAACTACACGTTCACTAATTTAAGTTTGTTGACATCGATTTCGTATCTCTGTTAATGCATTCCCAATAACAGTGGAATAATAATATCAAGTGTTCAAGCAATTGATAGTCATGGCATGCTGCAGAGATGTATAGAACTCTTCGACTACTAACACAATTACGACTCATTACAAATTGTGAAGTAAGTTACGGTAAACAATTTTTTATAGAGATAGCTGATGAGTACTTCAGATTATATGCCTTTAGTCAAGCTGCCTTCATAAAAAAATATTCCGTGAGTACTTTAGGATTCTCAAACATGTATTTCTGGATAGAGCACAAATTAGTTCTAGATAAAGGCTTGACCCAATTGCGATAGTCACCATTGTTTAGCAGCTATGGATCTTTGAACTTATTTTTTCATGTTTTCGGCAGCCTATAACTCCGAAAGGAAGCATTTGTGCACCCATGTTGGTCTATACTTTTCGTCTTATCTCGGTGTCAGGAATCACTTCCCAAACGTTGTCAGTGTTGTTTTAAAATACTGTGTATATACATTAGGTAGATAGGGCTACTTTATATATATATATAATGTGTGTGTGTGTGTGTGTGTGTGTGTGTGTGTGTGGATGTATATAATATCTATATATATATTAACTAGCTATTAGCTGTTTTTTCGAGGCGTACACTGATTAATATAATATATGGATATTATCCGTAACTAATATATATTTACTAGATGCAACCAGATTGCGCATATTTGAAGGTTCAGGCGTCATTACTGATGTTTTGGGTTGTTTGCTTTTAGTTTAATGGTGAAGTCCACTGAATTGCTGAATGATATTGAAAATTATATTAAAAAGTAAATATCTTCGTGTTTGTTCCACAACGTGTGACGTAAGCCTTTGTATTCTCAGCCTAGTGTTCCCGCAAACGTATTAGGAAAGCTTTGAAAACACACTCTATTTGATTTGTAATGATAAAAGAGAGTGGAAAGAACGTCCTCATAAGTAATTAATATAGTATTTAATCTGTTTGAATCTGAGCGATTCTTGTTAATGATTGTACACACTGATTTTGAAGAGTATAAATGATATACATGATTGCGACATTTTTACAGTTTTGGTGGTATTTTGCCTTGCAAAACTTAAATATATTTTATGTGTTTCCCAGTTTTTGCACGACTATTTACCCATTATTTGGTTCAAATTTATTGAAGGGATGGATTCATAAATTCATTACATATATATTTCATTTTCAAGCAATCGACTTTTTGTATTTTAAATAATCACTGTGTAGTTGCATTCTTCTGTACAGATTTACATTAGAGGAGGATTCAGTGCAATTAAATGATATAAATTATTGCGCTAAAGATACTAACAAATTTGTCCTTGGGGGTCACTGCATACCACGTATACTATCTAACAGATTCAGGGTAGGAGCACAGCAGGGAGGCCCGAGCGGCAACGAAACAGTGCATCCGTATGAATCAGACGCGTCTGAAAAACTGTGTGTACACATGATCCATGAAAACACACTTTATAAACATAAAATTAATTACTTTAAGTACTTCTGCTACCATAGGTACAACTATTCTGGTAGTTACAGATAATAAGCCGATATGCTGTCATTGCTTGTATAATTATCTTCCAAATTAACATAACACTTTATGGACATAAATCTGACAGTTTTTTATCTGGCACAGTTATATAGTAGCGAGTCATGAGTTGTCACATTCACTACAGATACTTCACTTCTCTTCACTTTTACATTGCCGTTACTACCTATCTTATGGGGGAATCCGCTCATAACATATTCGACTTTCATTAAATGTTTTTGCATAGATACGCATTTCATCTGTAGGGACACAACATGTTCAGATTATTTACACTCTAGCCCATTAAAATATTATTACAAATTTGATGTGTAAATAAAATATGTGGCTCTCTATACGAAATCTGCACTGATTATTTTTCTTAAAAAAAAAATCACGTTCTGAGCTCTTTATTCAGATAAAAACACCATATGGTTCCTTACGTTACTTTGCCCATCTGAGGAATAGTAGTTAGTAATATTTTGCCCTTTGTGCTTGTCCATATTTAGATAAGTGCTATTCTGTGCTCGAACAGAGGGCGGCAGAATTTAGGAGGCAGCAACATTTTGGATCTTTTAAAAAATATTCCCAATATAGTAATATTTAAAACTAGCAACAAGCAGAGTCCTGCGTAACTGTGAGAACATGTGTTAATGTGTTTAATTTGCTAATTACAGTAGTAATGTAATAACTAGCTAGCTTATCTGATTATTTTTAAAATTCGTCCTTTCTCAACCCCACCCAAACGGGTGAGGATGAACTGGAACATCATGAAAACTGATACCGTTAAACTCAGTGACCTCGAGAACTATGAATTCAACACTAATATACATCCTTTTCGATTGCTTCTAAGATCTAGCCCGCTCCCTGGGGAGTGGAAAATAGCCTTAAAGTTCAATTGGATTAAAACTGTCACTATTCATCTCTGCGACCCCGAAAACTATGAATTCAACTCTAGTTGTATTGGTCGTTTTCGATTACTTTTTACAAGCACCCTATTATTCTTATGGGGACTTTGCACCCCCATATTTAAGCTCAGGTTTCATCTACGGACCTTGAAGAGGTCATTTGTACCATTTCTCTGAGAACTTTAAAACATAATAACATTTATTATTTCTATCTCTTATGGTTCTCGAGTTGAAATGCATTAGTAGAAAAAGTAAAATTAATTAATTAAAATAATGAATTACAATTAAAAGTAAAGAGTAAAAGCATTAGTAGAATGGATCCCTTAGAAATACAAATTAGTCAATGGTTATTAGAATAAACTGATGATGATACTGATATGGTTTATTCAAAGTTTTGACTGATTCAGATGCTGAACAGCCATGTAACAGTGATCATGATACCGGAAGTGAACTATCTGGAGATGAATGTGATGTAAATGAAGAACTTGTAGTACCCTGTGTACAGTAGACTATGTAGGAAGAACCCATACGACTATTTGGAATGCTCAGCCGCCATGACAACAAATGCGTGGGGGCCGCATAAGCACATTGTTCCATCGACCAGGAGTAAAGGTAGCTACTGCAACCAAAGCAGTAACGGTTCTAAATGCTTGGAAACTTTTCCCCCTAAATGTGATTGAAGAAATAACGAAGCATGCAAATGTTCGACTACGTACAATGCGAGCTAAATACAAGAGGGAAAGTGACGTTGTAGACACGAATTGCGCAGAAATAAGAGCTCTGGTAGGTCTTCTATATTTTGCGGGATCCAAAAATCATTACATCATAGAATAGAGGATTTCTGGAGCACGGATTGGACAGCACTTGAGTAAAAAAAAAAAAGGAAAATTATCAAGCTAAAATTTGTTGTTATCTTCAGTTGAGCGCCGCGCTCACTCCGTGACCGAAGTTGACTTGACTGATGAAGGGTTAAATAATGAATTGAAAAATGTCATTTAACACTAGTAGGACCAGAGAGACCCGCACAACGAGAAGGACGAACACCTGTCAATTGACGGCTGATGCATTTAGTACAAATACTTGATGCTAGTTAATTTATTTGCGTTTATGTTTGAATTAGGTCTTATAATTAACAAAGCGGATTGCTATAATATAAATTTTCATATAGTTGGATGAGTGATTGGACATCAGTGTGTATGCTGCTCAAACATTTTTCTGATTTCGTTGGTATGATATCAAAGTGCAGTCACTAGTTAAGTACAAAAGTATGTCCTACAAGGGATCATTTGGCTTATGTAATGAAGGTGGCACTTCTTTCCTATTCAAATTTCCTACAAAAAAAGATCTACTGAAAATTTATTCACCTTATTTCACTTAAGTGGCTGTATATTAAACTTTATGCACATTAGGAATTCATGCTCGTAGCTATGTTCTGAATAACGTAAAACATGTTGACGGTTGTGGCTTTCTGGACAATGAATTATTCGATGAGACTTGTACATGCATCGCGATCTCCATGCCTATATATGCCACTGTTTGAATGTTCGGGTCTGTTAGCGCAATAGTAATGCTCGAGTTAATAACTGGACGAGTTCATGTATCGTTTTTAGTCCTTTCGCGATTATCATGAAATGTTTCATACTATTTAAACGTTTTCTTACAGATCAATGTCCATCCACTATAAACTGCTTGAATAATTTGGAACTTCTCAGTTTTATATAACGAAATTGAAAATTTATATAATGTTAATTTATATATCCCAATTTTTGGTTTTCGACAATATGTCAGTAGATAGTGCTAATCAGAAGATCATAAACATGAATGATTGCTGGTCGCGCTTTGCAACTTTGACGAGAGTTGTCAAAATATGTCATTATTTAAAACGTTAAGCAATCATTTATACTTCTCACTGGATCGACTACAGATTGATAGATAAATACAGATGTATATGGATAGATAGACAGATTGATTGATTGCTTGCTTGATTGATTGATTGATTGAAAGGGTTTTACTTTGAAACGTACTGGTAAAATTAAAATTAATTAATGAAAAATACTGAAATATACATAGCAAGTACCAACTTGGGGAAATAGTTTGGCAATATCAGTAAATGAAGAGTATTGCAAGCCTATCATATTTCTTGAAATGGAATCTTTGAGTTTTACGTCCGACGATTATGCCGGTTAGGCTAAAGGAGACGGTGATTATGAGAAATGAGTGAAATGGTAGAATGAATAAAGGGGGAGGAAACGGGAGAACCCACGAGCGCGGTGTTTGTCCACCACAAACTCTACACGGCGCGAGTTGGGATCGAACTGGCGACCCCAAGCACCGGAGGTGAACGCTCTACCACTGAGCCACCGCGCCCCCTCTATCATATTCCTGTTCCTACGTATAGCTCTACGCTATATTGTTTTATGGTTTATACCCACTTGCTAAAAGAGTGTTACATATTCACGTTTCTTATTCAATATTCCAAATTAAGGACTCCATTATACCAAAAACTTCCAAATTTTGGAGGTCTTCACAACAGTAGCTATGCAAGTAAGTTGAGCAAGGGGAAGCTGGTCCAATGTACATTAGGGAGTTATATTACGGTCACGACATGATATATTAGAAATAACTAAGAGAGAGTTGTAAGTAATTGAAAAGTTTATGATTTCAAAAGAGCTTATTTCGAAATGTATTTTGATAAATATAATAGGTAAGGACTATCATGGATTTCAATAAGCAAAAAACTTATAATGCCTTTTATAGGAAATTGATACTTAAGCCGTTCCGAAAATATGAATATTTGTAAAATTTAAACTTCTTAAACCTGCATATTTCTTACAACTTATTGTAGTACTTACTATCAAAACATATGGTTGTAATTCAATAAATCTATATGAAGGAACAATTTTTTTAAGTAATCCCTAGAAAAATGTCATTTTGTCGTGAATTCTAAACTCTACTATTGTTTAAATATCTTTGTCTCTTAAGGAACACATAGAGGATATTCATGATATGATACGATGTCGTCCAAGATTGTAACCCCGCTACCACAACACAATCTTGTTGCACGAAATTGACAGAATCAAAACATATCTCTGAACAACAGAATACAAATAATCAGCTTGAAAATAACAGCATTGTAAGAATAATTCTCAATAAAGTTTGTCAATCTTTGGAATATCATTTATGATTAAGGATCAAAATATGAATTCGATTCTTAATTGTGCAGTCTCCCCTTGTTAGTCTGAAACCTCAAATAACATGTTGACTAATCGTGCAATTGGGGATGTCAAAACTGACAACTTGGGCCCAGGATTGAATTTGGTAGAGCATAAAGTAAAGGATCTGACCTGGGTTGCGTAAAAATAAAATCGATCAAGTATAAGAGAAAGAGATTGTGATGTCAACGGAGTTGAAAAGGGTGAAAAAGGAATGACTTTCGGGTCAGGTTAATCTACTAGCACTTACCTACAAATCTCGGTTTTTCCTCATCGGCAATCCTTCCAATGGGTTGATGTCCATCGATCGCTTTGTCTCTGGTTTGCTGGGCGTTCAAGCAGTCGTAAATTAAGGGTCAGCGAAATCCGAACAGGAAAACCAGAGTTGCGAAGATAGTTAATTCAATCAAAATCGAAACTGCTCTTCAACGAAAAATCCATCTTGGTCGACAGCTATAACATTAGCCAATACAAAGTGCTCTCTAGGCCAGAGCAAGGTAAACTTACCGTAATCTCGAAACTGTCGTTCGAGTTGTTACATGTTTATTCGTCTCCAAATGCATCCTGGCCACCTCTTCCAAACGTATCTCGAAGGTTTTGTACGATATCCCTTCCCGGTTAATATCCCTTCCGGGTCGTTGTCTATTTCTTTAGTCTCGATGAAAAGTGTGTGCTCATAGATTAATCAAAGGTGAAGTGATGATCGAAGTGCTGACAGGGAAACAATCTTTCGTTATTATTGATTAAAAAATTACATGTGTAGATAGAATTAACAGACAGCAAGAAAACAACCTCGTAAAAAAATAAATGAACTTGAAAAGACCGAAAAGTGAATCAACATTAAATAAACGGTGGTTTTTCACTGCATTAAATTTTAAAATGAAATGTTCCAAACTCCAAAATAAAATGTATCATTATGTGTCCAAATAGACATATCTACACATAATCATTATCATAATCATATGCTATTCCAAAGAATGATAAAGTTTAACGATATAATTTGTTATTTATTGAGAAATATTCTTACAATGCTGTTATTTTTAAAATGATTATTTGTATATATATATATATATATATATATATATATATATATATATATATATATATATATATATATAACTGTTTTTACTTTTATATTCATTTAGTATTTATATCACTGTAATCCAACCAGATAAGTATATGTAGTCCAACTTAGTATATGCGTTTTCTATTTAACAATAGTGACAAAAATAAATTCAAGCTCGAAAACGAGAAAAACTTACAACACAAAAACTCTAGCACTATAGAAAGTTGCTTGAAATGTAAGTGGGTAACGCAAAAAAATTATTTTTCTTTCAAATTCCTAATCCTATAAAACTCATTCCAACACTTATTAGCACAGGGATAGAAATGATGGATCTGTGGACCCTAAAATTATATTCTCTATCTCGGACAAATAGTTTATATACAAGAAAAATAGTAACTTTCAGGATTCTTTGTGCATTTCATTCCAAACTTAATCCTATACATGAGTTATGCAACAAATATTTTTTACTAGATTTAATCGAAAACATTTCTCAGTAAAAAGTATAAACGTCGTCCAAAATAAAATGCAATTTTTTTCTGACTTCAACTTTCAAAATGGTGTTTCTTCTTCTTCTTGTCATTATTATTATTATTATTATTATTATTATTATTATTATTATTATTATTATTATTATTATTATTATTATTATTATTATTATTATTATTATTAACAGTAGTATTGCATTGTATTAACATAAATGTAATAAATAACTCACCCGTGAATAATTGAGCGTATATTTGATTTCGTTACATCTGGAGGGCAGACATAAATACCAGGCAGAGTCACGTTCCAATCCTCATAATTTTTTTGAATTATCGTCATCACAGGATCTTCCTGGTATTTTTTCCAAGCTTTGGAATTGATGTAGCATGTACAAAAGATTGAAACTGATACCAGACATGCCCAAAACAATCTGGAAAGGAGATTTGTTAAAAGTATTTAGTTGTAAGTATTTCAGAAATATGTAAAGATTGCTAGCAAAATATATAAATTGTCAAACCACTAGAAAATAACATTTCTCAACATTTCTTCATAATTTGGATATTAGAGAGGAATAAGTATGTAAGGTCGCTTTCAATACTAAAGGGCGTATCTAACATTTTCAATATTTTTTGAGAAGCAAAATATGAATTTGTGGTATCCTAGTAATCATAAATTTTTCTATATTCATAAAGACTTGCATTTTATGCACACACTTATTCACAGAGGATTGGTTTTCTTGTTTTATGTAAATTTTACTTTCCAATTCCGTGTGTGGTTTGCAAAAAATTAAAGTACTGCACTTATTTCCTTATGCTATTACAATATATATATATTCCTCTAGCCGTTTAGGTAAAAATGTACTTATATTTCAGTACTTTTTAACGTTTTGTCAAATTGTGGGCGTAATGATCAATTGTATTAAGATTATTGACTCTTCATTTTTATTTTTATTTAAGTTATATGTGTAGTTTATTATATTGTTGTATGTAGTGAAACTGTATCTTTGGTTATACTTTGTTCACTAATAATAGTTCAATTTGTTTATTTTTCATTGGAAATCGGCTATTTGTTTGATGAAAAGTGTCTCAACAAAGTCGTAGAAGTTTGTTGACATTTACATCACCAAAATTTCATGGAAGCTTATTCTCAACCAAATCACGAACTTTTTAAATGAAGTTTCTACAAGCATGCATGAAAGTCCATCTCCATTCATTTTTATGTTGCATATATATTGCAAAAATATTTCAAGTCTTCCTTCTTTCACTGTAAAATATACCAAAATTGGGAATGCCAGGATAACAGATTGTACTGAAAAACTACCCAATATTTCAGGGACCCAACGAAAATATGGAAAGTTAACGATTTCTGTGTATTTTGCTCATTATTTTCCGCAAGCATTCTTGAGAAAATCAGAACCATCACAAATTTTTCATTTAATATCATGGCCCTATTCATCTTGGCTAACACTGTTTGATAATTAAGTAGGAGTTGGTTGTTGTCATCAAGTGTACTTGGAATGCAAATAGTGTTTGCCTCAACACTCATGCAACTGTTAACCATTCTCTTGCAATATAAACTATTATAATATTATTAGCAATGAGCATGGAATTAACTTCGTTTCTAGGTCCCCGATGAAGAGGATTATACACAATCCGTTGCATATGGGTGTTGCTCAAGCTCTCTCCTGTCTAAACAACAACCACCCACGCCTTTCGCATGTGGGAGTACTGTTCTATTAACGACAGGTATTCATGCAGTTCAGATGCCTCATCTACCTGTAGGTTCTCGTTTCATATAGGTTCGCTGCTAAAAGGAATGCAAAACTCAAAATCACTTCGCACGAGCGTTACTGACAGCATTCTGACACATTTATGAGAATGTATTGCTTAAATTTTGATCTCCAAAGGAGTCGGAGCACAAAGCTACTAGTTCAGCTCTTTCGGTAATTGACATAGTATTTCAGAAAACTCGTAGGAAATTCACACACCACTGCTTCCTTCATTTCTGAAGTAACAACTCCTTTAGAGTAACAAAATCATAAATCGTAAGATTGTGAACATGTTTTCCAGAGGTAATATAAAACTGCTGGCTCGCAGAGTGGTGTTGTTAGAAATTGTAGGTCAAACTTAATCCTCTTTTGAACGTTATTCTTAATTGGTCTTCCCTGTCAAATTTCTTCTTTTCTCTCTTTCTCTTTTTGTGCCTAGAAAACAAGCGAGACTCGACAATGAGAATGCTATTAAGAATAAAACCCGTAAAATGATTTGCTTTGACCTAAATAAGTATTTACAATACCATCCTCGAGAATTGGAGTATTGCTTCACGTGAAGAAAATAAACGTTTAAAAGTTTAGTTCTGATCACTTAATTAAAACTGTAATGTACAGAACAGACCTCGTTTTTATACCCGCAAAGTCATTATTTATTTTTCTCTACATCTATTATTATAACACTAAGGCAACAAAATAGTATGTACTCGGCCGAATTTATGAAAACAACCAAAGTATATTATAAATAGAAAGTAAACCATAACATTATACTTCTGGAATGATCCACATACAAAGAACCTAAGCAAGTTTATTGTGATGTATGAATAGCAGGCATTTATTCACGTCTTTGATTAGAGAAGCACATATGTGTCCTTTAAGCATTTATTATTTGTACAAATTGCTTACTTTTCTACATACACCCAAATGAATATCATCGTCCATAGCTGAATGGTTGAAACCCACAGCCGCAACGATTTGTCAGCAGCTAGTAATGTTCAATATTTATCAGAAGAATTGAATATCTCAAAATTGAATAAGTTACGCTCTTCTAAATTGAAAGCGAGCATATCACACACACACACACACACACACACACATATATATATATATATATATATATATATATATATATATATATATATATATGTGTGTGTGTGTGTGTGTGTGTGTGTGTGTGTGTGTGTGTGTTTCTTGACTTACTGAAAACGAAAATTATAATTAAATTAATTGATTAGGATTTAGTTTAAAAAAGAATACATTATTGACCAGAGGGAGTTCAGTCGTTATGCTATACTACGGACTGTACAATTGCAATGATCTTTCCGCAGTATTCACTAACATTTTCATGGTGATACATGACACAGAGGAAAGAAATTTCCGTTTATAATTTAACAATAGTTAAGATTCATATCAACACAATCATTTTTACGATGTATCATAAATCATAAGTTGCAGTTTAAATAATACTCATGAAACTCTGCAAGTTGATAGAGATGATTAACTGTAATGTTTGTATTCTAAGATGTACATACTTTCATATTGCTACCTTTGTTAGTGACCTGTAATATGTCTAATTCTGTAATTTATAGATCGTTGCCTAGGTATGTGTATGACACAACAACAATTAATGATTTTATATATAATACTTACCACAAGCTTTCCTAATATTGAACAGGATGTTGTTTCATATGTAACCCAGCCATCTTGTTCTGAACGACATTGCAGTTGTAGAAATCATTTTCATTTATACAAGCTGACTACACTGTTTATACCTACATGAAATGGCGACATTTACTAAAAATGATGCAGAAGACTGTATGATACATCATTTGTAACCGAGATGACCAGAAATATGTCTTTTGTTTCATGAGTTTAGATTGTGATGATATAGTTTCGCTCTCCTTGTGTTACTCTTCTGTGGAGAATAACAACTAACTTTTAAGCCTTCAGCATGTATGACAATGTTTATCCTTCAGGTATAAGAGACGACGTATATTACACTTCCTCGGGAACCGGAAAGAAAATAATTTGGAAGAAAGGAAGCGCCCAGGCAGCATTATGTTAGGCACCTTTCCGGCCTTAGCCTAGGATGAATGAGGAAAACTGTCGCGAGAAGCTGCTAAGATTTCCCGACCGAGTGACATCACTGGAAATCGATGCGTTCGCACTTTATTGAAAGTGCTAGACACTAAAATACAGACAGGCTGAATGTAATTACGTAAGACAGTGCTAGTCTTAAGATGATTTAATCGATTACCCTCAATTGGCACACGTACTATGATGTAGAGTAGGGCCAGTTTTGATCCTAGTGTACGGATTGCTCTAAATTAAGGCATGTATTATGTGCAATGCAGTGCCATCCTTAATGTAATTGGGCCGAAAGCTCTTAATTGAGCCCTGTGCAAGAGTGTAACACTCTCTTCCTGTCAAGTACAAGCGACACATTCCAAGCTGTCTGGTCACTCCATGTCGACCAAAATAATTTGAATTAATAGCCTCATACTATATAACACCTGCAATACTACGAGAGATCTATTTTTCATCTAGCCCTTATGTTGGGAAGCTAGTGAGTTCTCTCTTTGCACTTGAGGAGCAACTATTATCTTCTTTAGAGTTTGTATAAAAAGTTTGGGGTTTCAGAAATAGAAAGTCATTTTGAAGTGAGACGGAAGATGAACCACAGAAGGTGGATTTAGTACATTAACTTCGATTTTCTCCTCTTGGATATTCATTTGCTAATAGTAGAACCAAACAATACATAACAATCAACAATGTGAGAGCTAGATTGTTCTAAATCATGGGTGTTTCAGATAGCATGCAATATCATTTCCACGAAAACGTAATACAGTGCACGTAGTTCCGCTTCATGTCTTAATAATCTATATAACAGCCAAACCACATATACAAAATCATTATTTTTGTAAAAACAAAATTGAACACTTCCTAGAAGCAACTGTTATTTCAACACTAATTCACCAAGAACTAGTCACACAATAGAAAAACTTGCGAAAAATGCCTATTTTGCAACCACAAAAGAAATACTGAAATTATCTAAATGCAATTATCTCCGAAGTAAATCGCGTGATAACTAACATAAAACCATATCATAATTCTACAGTTTATATAGCTTTGAAAATATTTATCAAACGGAAATTTATATGTCACGCGATAAACTCATGTGCGGAGAGCTGAGGAAACTGTATTAGAATTCATTGTGTATCGTCTTGTATTTTTGCGAATTCATTATATGTGGAAAGTCCTAAATTTGGTGCCGAACCTGTAATTTCAGGCCAAGGATTTCACTAAAGCAGACTATTTATACTCAAATTTCAATGTCGTTTTTAAGTTCAATGTTCCGAATTATTTATTATTATATATTAAAATTTTTTTTCTAGCATTTTGTGTGCTGAGTAATGATAATTCCAGTAGCAATGTCAAATAATTAGGTTTGATTACCTTTCGGGCCATGTTGTTCTTTTCTTGAAAATCTCCGGAACTCCATGGAATCCTGTATTTAGAAAAATTTTCTTCAAGTGATTTAGCATATTGAATATGCACTTATTTACCAGCCTGGAAAATACAGTAAATGTTTAATACGGATGAAAAGAGTGTAATCTTTTATAGCATGTGTGATATATTCATTTACATGACGTAAAAAATCTCTCCAATTTGATTATTTAAATGTATTACAGATATCTATAACATATTCGTTAACAAGTATTGACCTTTAAATCCCTATGCACAATCGAAATCATGCAGAAACACGCTCACGCTCACATTAACAGTACCAGGTGTTAAAGAGTTTCGAAGCCTAGCTCCAAAGACTGTCACTTCCTTGGTAAAAAAAATATAACACATAACGGTGCAACTATATAGAAGTTATAGAAGAACAAACCCATCCTCGTGTGTATATATATACGGGATGGAACACGAAGTAACGTTCTAGAAACAATTTAAGTTTGAAGGAAATATCGGCGGGGGAACATTGCTTAAAATACAAAATAATGCCACATCTTAACATTTAAGGGTATTGCTAAACGAAAATTAAAATATTGTTTTCTTTCCCAATAGAACTACATCAAAATAGTGAATTTCTCATCTACATTCAAGTAGAATTGAGATCGCAAATTTCTTGTTTAGTGTACCAAAGTAAATACACTGCAGTAGTGAACACACATCTAATATTTGAGTCTGCATGCAGCATTAATAACATAATTGAACATATTAAAGGACCAATGTATATCTAAATTATCATAATATTGAATACTCTGATACAATATGACGAATTTCGAATAAGTAGGTACAAAGATAAAAAGAACAGAAAATGTAAACTTCCGAAAGTTTTATTTTAAAAATTTCCCAAGAAAAATATAAAATTAAGTGGAATTTTACAATAAATGTCAAAATCATAGTGTCGTTTCCAGCAATTTAATAGGTCCGACCTTTGCGGAAATTTGGAAGTAAAGGTAATGTTTGAAACACAGCTTAAAATTATGTAATACAATAACCTTTTGTAGTTACATCTTCCAAAATGTTTGTTTCTTCTCTTGTGTTTTTAAATCCTATGACAACAACGATTGCACTTGCTCAACATCTTGTAACTTTGTTTCTAATTGTAATAATACTCGGTTTTGTCCTTAGATATTCATTGGTATTCTTAACATGTTGTTTCAAATAACATTGCCCTCTTGGCATGCGTACATGAAGGAAGTTCACAATACTATCCTTGTTTATAAGAAAAGAAGCTTACATTGAAGTACTTTTTCATAACTCAATCATAGCACTACAGTTGATAATTTCCAACCTTCTCTAAATGATAACCAAACAGAGTGGTGTCCTTCTCTTTCACTTGTGGTTGTTATTCCTGGGTAATCATGTTGTTCTACATTATGTAATAAATAATCTATTAGATTCCGTAAACTTGTCTAAATTGCAGTAAATTGCAGTAAAAGGAATTTCATCTGCTTGCACGGGAGCTAAAGGGATTCTTAGCATTGTACTCTGTATGCTGTATCTTCTGTACTGTCTTCTCGTTATCTTATTATATTAAATCTATTGTTATCATGATTATGTCTATAATTATTTCCAAATCACTCTTGTACTAATGTGTTTCGCTATGTTTTAAATTCACATAGCAAATCATTCATTCATTCAACTTCTATTTCTTTATGTCAGTATTAGCCTCTGCAAGTATTCTCATAAAAGATGGATATATCTCTTCTTCTTCTTTTCCATGATATAGAGATAAATTGTAGATTTAATTGTGTAGTTTATTTTCGTAAAACCTTTCTTCTTCTGTATTTTCTTCCTCATTGTAATCCTATTCTATTATCTGTGAGATCGTAAGAGTTACAACCTCTTCATCATTCGCCCTCTCTTCTTCGCCTTCTTCTTCTAAATATCCCTTACTTGTTTGTATACAAACGACTGAGTCACTATTTTTCTCTTTTCCATGTTTATCATCTACTTTTATTTCTACTACTTTTAACAACGTTTCATATTTTTCTTATTTATTTCCTTTATCCTTTTCAGGATATGGACATAATTCGTCAGGTCGATTCTGTATATTTATGTAAAATTTTATTCCTTCTGCATTCTTTTCTTTCCCATTATAATCCACTTCTATTGTCTGTGAGAAAGTTAAATTATTATCTCTTCATAAGATGTCATTTTTTCTTCTTGTTGTAACCATTTTTTTATATTATGTACATTAGCAGATGCGTCTTCTTTTTGCGCTACCTTCATTTTCTAATATATCTAATTTTTATATTGCTCTTCTTTTCTTTTACCGCTTCGTTCATCATTTCTTCTTTTTCAATTTCATTAACTAAATCACTTTGTTCTTCTTTTTCGACAATTATGTTTTTTTCGTAATCTTACTTCATTATTTTCCTCTACTTCCTTATGTGTTCCTTTCTTCTTCTTCCTTTTATCATCTTTTTCTTCTTCCTTATGTACTACTTCCTTCCTCTCATCATCATCTTCTTCTTCTTCTACCCCGATTACATCATCTATTTCCATTAGAAGATGTTACGTCCTTTTATTTCATATGTACTTCTCTTCTTCTTCTTCTTCTACGTCTTCAATAAAGTCTTTAATATTTTTAATACTACTTGCGTGCTCTTTTTATTTTCCATTTTATTTCTTTATGTGTATATATGTATTTAAAAGGATATTTCCCTATATGTATATAAATATTTAAAAAGAATTAACAAAAAACGATGAGAATAAGGAAAAAAACAACACTCGTATTTGTTTATTTGCATTCTACCTAAAATAAAAAATAATTAATTTCGTTCCCTCTAAAGTTACTCCAAATAGTTATAAAACACTGTATATTTACATAAATTTATATTTTATAATACACTGTATATACATAGGTAAAAGGTAAGACAGAACTTTATGATGTTGAGGGAACGAAAGTATATCCTGACACTAAGTTACTTACTTTGGACCCTTCCAGTATCGCATTTGTACTATATTTTTTTACTTCTGCGATAATGATGAACTTTTTTCGTATTCATACAATAAAAACATGAAAGAAAGGTTTGTATGTTCACACTTTGCTTCAAGCTTTTTCTGATGGAAAAAACACTCTGCGCTTTGTTTTTGTATTTATTCTTCGTTTCGCATTTTTCGTTTCCACCCGATTCCATGTGGTAATGCTACATGACCCCCTAGATTGAATAATATATTAATTATTCTAGGGAAGTAGTGAGTCAACTGTAAATGTTCACCTTTGGTGCGTGAGATTCATGGTTCAATGTCAAAATTCATCGAATGGGTTTGAGCAAACACCATGTGCATGGGATTCTACATTTTACCATCTAGTTCATCAATAATATTACCATCTTATTTAGTATCGAAGCATAATCGTTGAAACAATTTTTCAACAGTAGCTTCATGCTAAATATCAAGTGTAACTGTATTTGCAAGTCATACCTGTGGATATATCATAATTCATCTCAGCGACAGCAAAAACTATGGATTTGACAGTAATATCGTTAATTTTGGATTATTTTACATGTCTCGATAACTTATGTCTTAGGGGATATTCCTTAACACTTTTGGAATAAATTTGAAAGTAAACGTGAACATGATTTTCACCATTAATGCCTGTGACCCCGAAAACTAATGATTTAACACTAATAACAATCATTTTGGATTATTTTTACATGTCTTGGTATCCCCACTCCCCGGTAACGACCCTAACCTGCACCAAGTGTAATGAATGCGATTGAAGTTTCACCATTAATCTCAGCGACCACGAAAACTATGGACTGGACACTAATATTGGTCATTCTGGATTATTTTTTTACATATTTTGGTGTCCCACACCCGGTAACCGTCGTAACCCGCAATCGAATGTAGTGATGCGAATAAAGTTTCACCATTAATGTCAGCGACCAGCAAAACTATGGATTTGACACTAATATTGATCATTTTGAATCATTACTAAATATCTTGGTATCACCCCTTCGGTGACCCACCCCCAGTGCATAGTCCATTGCATGAGCGCGATCGGAATTTCATGACTGATTTCAGGAGCACGCTTCGTCTTAATCTGACATCTTAAACCAAGGTAAACATGACCAAATTTTTGGTAATTCTCGGTTCATTTATTTTGTCCCAGGCCTGAGATAGACGGAGAGACATATTCTTTGCTTCATATACAGTATATATATATATATATATATATATATATATATATATATATATATATATATATATATATATATAGAGAGAGAGAGAGAGAGAGAGTTTAGTTGATTTTGAATTTAACGCCCCGTTCAGCAGCCAGGCTATATGAGACGTGGATCTACTGATCAACGTGGAATCTGAACCACATGATCTCCTGCCGGGAATCGAACCCGGATATATATATATATATATATATATATATATATATATATATATATATATATTACGTAAGTAAAGTAGCATGTTTGTTCAATGTCAGAGCATTCATCTTTGATACATGAGCTCCCATAAACAAAAACTGTGTATATTTCGGCTTTATTGTAGTTTCTCAGTGGAGGCTCTGAACGGTGTCAATAATTTGTTATTCCAAAAAGGAGACATCTAAATAAAATCACTTTGATCATTGAATTGTATCATAATTTATGTTCATATAGTAATGAAATAAATGCAATCTATAAAGCTTTACGTCTCACACTATGCTTTCAGCTTAACAAGATCTATAGTTCCATATGAAATGGAAAATATTATCACTGTTAAAGCACTCACTACTGTCGTCTGCGTTCATATTATAGTGATGATTATTTTTATTAGCATATGACCATGAATGTGTGTCTTTTCGTGTCTCAGCTTCTGCGAATATTATGCATAAATCTCCCTCCTCCTGCTCCACACCTAAAAACATTTATATCTTTGTCACGAAAGGTAAGACGGATTGCATTAACTTTTGTAATATGAAACGTACAGTCAAAGCTCAGACATATGTTAACCTTGTGTTCGTTTGTATGTATGCATCTCTTTTTCTAAGGTTAGGATTCGATGTCATTATCCAAGTAAAAGAAGACTATGAGTAATACACTGCTCCACAAAACTTAAGCAACTCGAAGAAAGTGGCAGAAAATAAAACGACACTATCACTGCACCAAGTATAATGAACAAACAAACGGTCCAGATCCACAATGCAACACAAGTGAAGACGAACAATACAGTTAGGATGTACAGGGTGACCAAAAAGTTCAGCACAACGATACCTCAACACGTGAAGCTGGATTGTGCGACGGCATAGGCAGTCAATATGGCGTGTGACCACCACGAACAGCTATACAGGCACGACATCTGGCCTCCATGCTGCAAATCATAGTGTTGATCAAGTCTTGCGGCAGGTGGCGCCACTCCTCGAGGAGAGCTCTTTGCAGGTCAGGGGGAGTGCGTGCTGGTGGATTGCGCTGCGCTATTCGCTGCCCAAGAGCATCCCACACATGCTCGATGGGACTCAAGTGCGGCGAATATGCAGGCCATGCAATACGCGTAATGTCTTCGCTCTCCAGATACTCGGACACAAGATGTGCACGGTGTGGGTGGGCATTGTCATCCATGAACAGGAAGCCTGGGCCAAATGCTCCGCGGAAATTGCACACATGTGTATTGAGAATTTCATCCCGGTTCCGCTGTGCTGTCAAAGTGCCATGTTGCACAACATGGAGGTCCGTTTTCCCATCCAGCATAATTCCACCCCACACCATAATGGAACCACCGCCATAGGACGGCCGTTTAGCAATGAAGTTTGGATGATAGCGTGCTCCTGGCTCTCTCCACACTAAAGTCCGACTAGAATCTGACGACAGGTTGAATTTCGACTCATTGGAGAACATGACACGCGCCAACTGGTATTCCCCCTATGCAACATGTTCCTGACACCATGTGTAACGCGCAAGTTTGTGCTCCAGTTTCAATGGCACACACAGCACAGGCCTTCTTGCATACAGTCCTGCTCCATTGAGCTGCCGACGAACAGTTTCACGACTCACGCGTTGTCCTGTAGCCTGAAACAACTCATTGGCCAGTTGAGAGCATGAAGCTTGACGGTTACGTTTGGCAGAAATTGTGAGAAATCGGTCCTCGACGGCCGACGTCTTCTTCGGACGGCCTCCTCCATGACGTCTACTGACTTCACCTCCATTTTGGAAGCAACTCCACAGCCTCGACACAACACATTTATTCACGTTGAATTCCTGCGCCGCTTCCACTTGTGATCGGCCCAATTCCAACCGCCGAATTATTCGCCCGCAGTCAAAGTCACTCAAATGTCGTCTACCAGCCATTGCAAGGTGTGTACCCCACACAAGAACCACTAACTCAATGCTTGAAGCCTCGGACACTACTGGGCTGTGGTGTTCGCCTCATGGCATAAGTTGTTCACCGCGTTTGTAACGGTGCTGCTTATGCGATAGAGTGGGTGGTCGCCTTGCCTGTGTGTCTCTGTGTATGTGCATGCCACTAACCAGTGTTGATTGGGCCCCACACGTCACTTTTATCATGTTCTCTCGGGTTGCTTAAGTTTCGTGGAGCAGTGTACTTTACCTCTTAGCGTCTAGAGCGACACATTTAGGTTTTAAATCTTTGGATATAATTATGAGAAGTAAAATTGAAGAAATATTATTATTTATTCTCTTTATTCTTATCTATATAAATAAACAGCAAAGTGGTCACATGCACAAACAAAGCAAAATCTAATGAATACACATGAAGACTAATTCCCAAACACAAACCCACTGTATGAATTATCAAACTAAAATAACATTTTTCATTCCTAGACAAGCTTCTATCACACACATACGAAAACACACACACACCCTTTGTGGTGGACAAACACCGTGTGCGTGGGTTTTCTCGGGGTTCTCCCGTTTCCTCCCACTTACTTCATTCCACCATTTTCATTCATTACTCATCATCACCGTCTCCTTTAGTCTAACCGGCATAACCATGTGACATAAAACTCATAGATTTAATTTCATTTTTACACACACACACACACACACACACACACACACACACACACATACACACACACACATACACTAAACATTTACGCATGTCAAGTTAGACCAACCACCAACACTAAAATGACCGGAACATATCTCAGAATTATGGGCTATTTATGGGCTAATTATTTGCTCTAATACCAAATTTTGGGTTCCTACTGTTTAGCCAGAAATCGGATTCAAAATGGGCGAGTCTAGCTTGATATCAAGCTAGAACCCCCCATATGGTTACAATTGTCCGATCGAAAAAATTCAAACGCCAGAATTATGGGCTATTTATGGGCTAATTAGTTGTTCTAATCCCAATTTTTGCGCTTCAACCGTTTAGCGCGAAATCGGATTCAAAATAAGCGAGTCTAGCTTGATATCAAGCTAGAACCCCCCATATGGTTACAATTGTCCGATCGAAAAAATTCAAACGCCATAATTAAGGGCTATTTATGGGCTAATTAGTTGCTCTAATAACAATTTTTGGGCTCCTACCGTTTAGCAGGAAATCGGACACAAAATGGGCGAGTCTAGCTTGATATCAAGCTAGAACCCCCATATGGTTACAATGGTCCGATCGAAAAAATTCAAAGGCCATAATTATAGGCTATTTATGGGCTAATTAGTTGCTCTAATCCCAATTTTTGGCTCCTACAGTTTAGAGGGAAATTGGATTCAAATGGGCGAGTCTAGCTTGATATCAAGCTAAAACTTTACATATGGTTAAAATGGTACGATCGTAAAAATTCAAACGCCAGAATTATGGGCTATTTATGGGCTAATTAGTTGCTTTAATCTCAATTTTGGGCCCCTACTGTTTATTGGGAAATCGGATTCAAAATGGGCAAGTCTAGCTTGATATAAAGATAGAACCCCCATATGGTTCCAATGGTCCGTTCGAAAAAATTCAAAGGCCATAATTATGGGCTATTTATTGGCTAATTAGTTGCTCTAATCCCAATTTTTGGCTCCTACAGTTTAGAGGGAAATTGGATTCAAATGGGCGAGTCTAGCTTGATATAAAGCTAGAACCCCCCATATGGTTACAATGGTCCGATCGAAAAAAATCAATCGCCAGCATTATGGGCTAATTATGGGCTAATAATTGCTTTAATCCCAATTTTTGGGCTCCTACTGTTTAGTGGGAAAACGGATTCAAAATGGGCAAGTCTAGCTTGATATTAAGCTAGAACCCCCCATATGGTTACGGTTACAATGGTCTGATTGAAAAAATTCAAACGCCAGAATTATGGACTATTTATGGTCTAATTAGTTGATTTAATCCCAATTTTTGGGCTCCTATTGTTTATTGGGAAATCGGAATCAAAATGGGCGAGCCCAGCTTGATATCAATCTAGAACCTCCTATGCGTTAACGATGCTGCGATCCAATAAAACTCAAACGCCGGAATTGTTATTGCTCTAATTCTGAGTTTGGGGGTGTTACCGTTTAGCAGGAATTCTTCATTAACTTCTGGGATTCGGCTTATCTTCTAGCTATAAACAAACCTAGGGCTATAATACTCAGATCAAATAATTAAAATGCCGTAGTTATTTATGTACTAGTTAGTTACTCTATTGTCGATTTCGGTTCTTTTATCGTTCGCAAGAAATCTCATGCAAGATTGGTATTGATTTCTAGATAACGTGGGATGATAATTTCAAAGTTGCAGTGAGGAAACGTCGATGTCTATTAACTGAAAATTGATTTATTTGCATTCTCAGCGAATGCAAATATATATCTCTAATAGTAAATCCATGAATTGTGTTTTCACGTTTTTACGGTCATTGTATTTATTATGAAGAAAGTGGGAGGAAATGGGAGAGCTCCGATAAAACGCAAGCACATTGCGTTTGTCAACCAAAAAGACCACTTGGCGCGATCTGGTATCGAACAAGGGATCACACGCACAGGAGGTAAACGCTCTACCTCTGCGCCACTGCGGCCCCAGAACGGCGAACAGGCATTTTCTTTGCACAAAAAAATCATTTAAAAAATAATGATATTTCACTATATAAATTTTATATATACACTACTTACTTCCAAACATAATGAACATAAACACATGAAGAAAGAATTCATGGATTTACTAGTAGAGATATAGATTTACATTTGCGGAGAGTGCAAATAAATCAATTTTCGTTTAATAAACATCGATGTTTTCTCACTGCAACTTTGAAAGTATCATCCCACCTTATCCAGAAATCATTATCAATCTTGCATGAGATTTCTTCCTAACGATAGAAGAAAAAACTCGACATTAGAGCAACAATTTAGTATGCAAATAACCCATAATTCCGATGTTTTAATTCTTTTGATCGGAGTATTATAGCCCTAGGTTTATAGCTAGAAGTTAAGCCAAATCTCACAATTTGATAAAGAATTCCAGCTAAAAGGTAGCAGCCCCAAACTCGGAATTACAGCATCAGTTAGGCCATAAATAGCCCATAGTTCCGACGTTTGATTTTCTTCTATTCGAGATGTCTAACTTTAACAAGGGTTCTTTTTTCATGTCAAGTTAGACTTCCCCACTTTGATTCCAATTTCCCGCTAAAAGGCATTAGCCCAAAAATTGGGATTAGAGCAATTAATTGGCCCATAATTCTGGCGTTTGAATTTTTTCGATCGGACCATTGTAACCATATGCGGGGTTCTAGCTTGATATCAAGCTAGACTCGTCCATTTTGAATTCGATTTTCCGCTAAACAGTAGGAGCCCAAAAATTGGGGTTAGAGGAACGAATTAGCCCATAAATAGCCCATAATTCTGAGATATGTTCCGGTCGTTTTGGTGTTGGTGGTTGGTCTAACTTGACACACGTTAAACATTTTCATATGCACTTCAGGTGAAAACAATGACCGAAAAATTAGTCATAGCATCATCCAATTTCCAATCACGTCATCATACATTAACCATGATGAATTTGATCATCATAATCAGTACTTAGCTAACAACTTTCACGCTGAACCCAATAATCGACGGTGGGCGGAGTCCAAAAAGCTACACAATACACGACCTCTTCAATCAAGACCTGGCAAATGACCATTAACATAGCAACTACCAATTTTCACGAGAAGAGAAAAATCGTGTTTCATCTTGTTTATGGATATCCCACCAGGCGTAACACATTAGATTACGCCGGCCCTAAGTGTCAAATGTCACAATTAGACAAATTCCTGATCTCTACTATAATCTACTGATTCGAATTTCTTCTTTAAGATTTTGCACTTCTTCCTGGAGTTTCTGTATCTTGACTAACTTTAATTAGAGTTTCCATCGCTTTAACTGAGCTTCTTAAAATCTCAAGACTATGAAACATTTGTTCAATTTATGTATCCGTTTGTGCCTTTCTATAGTCTGTTTGTTTCTTGTTGATAGTTAATATTTGCGTCATTTGTACTTTGTTGGTGTTTGACTGTTGTGTCATCTGTTCCATTTTAGCATTTAACTATTGTCCAAGTTGCTTTATAAAATCTACCACACTTTTTGTGCGAACAGAAGATGCATTGTTGCCTTTTATTCTGACATTATTGCTATCCCTTGTTTCTTGAACATTCATTTTGGTATTTCTATACGCTTCCTTATTATTACGTACTGTAACTTACTATTGCTTTTATAATGTATCTTAGATAGTTATATCCTGCTTCCAAGTAATCTCAGGTTTTTCTGGGAGACATCACCATAAATACATAACCAAAAGTGTTGTAATAATTAATATGTACACAAGTCTACACATTCATTGCAGAATTTATTATTCATTGACTGGAGTAGCTTAAAGTCCCAGTATCTTGCACATCAACAAACTCACATGCGTCCTTGCATCATGGTGCTATGATTTATTATATCTTCAGTGTAATAAATAAACAAGTGCATAAATACCGTCAAGTTTCTTAGCAACCGCAAAACAAACTTTAATCGTAATCATAACAACGTGTAAAACTTACTGGTCAACTTACAAACTTGAAATAAATATCAAACAAATCGATATTCATCATGACATTTTAAACTTTCTTTTTTCTTTTTGTTCCAACTAGTGCAACATTTAAAAAGACTCTTTACCCTACAGTTGGATATACACAACCATGTTATCGCTGTCAGCTCCGGGTTTAGAAAAGAGTATCTGACCAAAGTTCTTAGGTGTTGTGATTGAACTAAACATTGTATTGTACTTGGTATTAGAAAGTAAGGGTGAAACTGGTTAATAATTTCATGACGTTGAGTCAGTCAGACTCGTTAATCTGCACGGGAGTCGTTAAAAGTGTTCTGACAAAAAAATAAGAAAAAAACAGACATGGCTACATTAGAGCAACTTTGTTCTCAAGACTCAAAATGACAAAACTTCATTTTAAAAAGATTGAATTTAAGGCTAAATCCCTGACTAAATCAATATAATTTACCATACTATAATTGGTAGGATGGTTGGGTAGGGTGTGGGTGGAGCTCGAATTGTAACCACGTCCTCGAGGTGAGTTCTGGGTCATATCATGAAAAATCAGTTTTTGAGAAATTAGCGAAGTTACAAAATCATTATGAAAATAAAATATAAAATCACTTACATTAAGGAATTATTAACAAACAGTACTTAGGCGTTATAGAAACAAAAGAGTAATCTGTATATTTCTTGCGAAAAGGTAAATTTTGGTGTGTGTTTTTGTTTGTTAATGTTTTCAAACTTTAGGCCGTTTGCGCAATCTGAAGATCCAATATTTGATTTTTCGTTATTTTTCATTGATTAGTACGCGAATGTGCAACTTTTCAGCCCTATTGGAATTATATACTCGAAAATGTTAATGTTTCGCCTAAAAATAAATGTTGGTTGGTTTTGTAATCTTTTCCGAACTTTAGGCCATTTGCGCGATCTGAAGATCCAATGTGAGATTCTTTCGTTAGTTTTTCATTGATTAGAACGCGAATATGTAAGTTTTGAGCCCTATTAAAATTCCACACTTGAAAATTTTATTCTTTTCACGTAAAGATAAATTTTGCTGACTTTATTTTCTTCAAACATTAGCCCGTTTGCGCAATCTGAAGATCCAATGTTCAATGTTTCGTTATTTTTCATTGATTAGTACGCGAATGCGCAACTTTTCAGCCCTATTAGATATATATACTCGAAAATGTTACTTTTTCGTCTAAAAATAAATTTTGGGGCCTTTTGTAATCTTTTACGAACTTTAGGCCGTTTGTGCGATCTGAAGGTCCAATATGAGATTTTTTCGTTATTTTTTCATTGATTAGCACGTAAGTTTTGAGCCCTATTAGAATTCGATTCTCGAAAATTTGATTTTTTCGCTACACCCTACTGGACATGATAATGATTAACCTTACCAACAAACTGTCGAACTTTCAAACCTTCCTGTGCAATCTGTGCAAAGAGGATGTCTAAAATTTCAATCACCATGGTATAGTTCCTTCAGGTGGCGACATGTTATTTCTAGTAGGTTTAGTGATCGTGTTTTATGCTTTTTCTTTCATCGTTATTAAGATTTAATTCCCAAAATATTTAGCCAAAAACATGGAGTCTTAGTTCATGTCAGTTCGGTTTAGAAACTGGAATAATGCACATCAAAGGTTCAAAACTCATAAAATGTCCATGTATCATGCTCAGGCAATACTTAAACACTCACAAATGATAAACTCTATGGAGAGACAACTTTCTACAGCGAAGGCCGAATCTCAGAATACTGGCTGGAAATGTTTATTTGTTATCATTGTAACCCTCGAGCTACAGGGTATGTAGTATTAATATTTTTTATTCTTGTCCTAATAATTTTAAATCTCACTGTGTAACAATGGAATGTATGATCGTGTTTTACTGTGTAAATTCTTTAGTTTACATCTCAAATCCGTTTTGCCTTTGTTTAAATAAAATTAACTTAGAAGTTTAAGAATAGTTAAGTACGTAGTTTTTCGGGAAATAATTTCTTCTGTTTATCTATTATTTTTCTTCTTAAATTTTCGTGTGTGGTCATCTCCTTTGAATAATTATAAAATATATATTATTATTTCGATGCAATTCATATGTTAGTGTTTGGATAGAACTTTTTGTATTTTCCACCTATCCGAAATGTGGTAGGACACTTAGTACAGCCTTCGTCAATACGAGACACCCATATCCTGCCAAAATCTGGTTCTATCTAGCTTTTACAATTTTTTATTCGTTTTGTCATCTCGCCCCTCCAATTTACTGCGTTGTGATTGGAAACTAGATGCAAGTTTAGTTGTTTTGCGCCTTTCTACAATATATTTGTTCAACAGCCGTAGTGAAGTCAACATCTTTCGTATCGCCGCTGTAAGAAATTTTATAAATTTCTCGAAAAACTATAATATACCAAGTAATACTAGTCTACATTATCATATAAAAAACTTAGCAGCAAAATGGGGTCCTGATCAACTGGAATTTTACCTGAGAAACAAACAGGGAGATGCATTGTAAATGGAGTCCAAGATTACAGAAGCCATGTTTGCAATGACAAAGTTATATGGAAAGTTTGATAGTGACAGTGAATATTATTATTATTATTATTATTATTATTATTATTATTATTATTATTATTATTATTATTATTATTATTATTATTATTATTATTTTGTTTTGTGAGCGAAGAACGTAAATTTCTAGATCAAATTTCCCTTACCACATATAATTCAGTTAGGTCTGGTAACCTCTCATGTAGATAGTTATTTTATGTGTAGTATTTTTTTTTGTTGTTGTTGTTGTTAGAAAGTACAAGGAAGTATATGTGGTTTTCTATTAGTTTAGTTAAATGTTAAAATTTCCGAGTAAGTTTATACAGGGATTTCTATCTATTTCCATTTGTAATAGCTTTGAATTTTCAACATGGGTTAAATAACGACGTGAAGCTTCCTTTGCATAAGGAGGGAATCTCTCTCAACCCCGTCTGTTGGCCAAATTAATATTTCAAAATGTAAGATATTTTAGTCTCAAGGTGCAAAGACTAACTAATTCTTGCTTCCGTCCCCTTTCCCTTTACAGCCGATCTAAAAGATGTGCTGATTTTTAAGAAAAAGTATATCCATATTTAGTGTAGATATGTAGATTTTCATTATGTGTAGCAATATGTATTTATACGTGTAGCCATAGAATGTGGTATCTTATTTTATCCATGTGATCTACATATACTGAATGAAAAATTTCATCGCAGTAAAAAAATATATTTAAAGGTCGCTCAAACATTCAATTATGCTCTCCATACCTGTTAATAGAGATATTGAACGTATTCGCATTTAAGCGGTGATGGACCTTTTCGTTGTTGTGCAATGTTTGTGAATTTCATCCAAAAACAACATTTAAAGTGGCCAGGATTTCGTAATAAGAGGAAGAAGGGGCCAGTGAGATGAAATCACCCCATTCCAACAATATCAATTTTTAACTTACTCCCGTTCCCCACACGAAGCTACTCATAAGAAAGAGTAACCAAACGACTTCTGTAGCTTTTTATTTTTAACGCTGATTCTTCTTTTTCTCGTTTCTTTTTGTTTAATCCTTTCTTAATTTTTCCATTTTTTGGTTTCGAATGTAGTCCATACTCCCTTTGGCTACATGCCTGAAATGACGTTTCTAGTGTAGGCATAAATATAAGACATACAAGTCCACGACTGGAAGAGAAACGGAGTTATATTTATGATTGGTATTATCTAAAATATTGATAAATTTCACCTAATTAATTCACCTCCTAAATTTCACCTCCCACAATTTTGGAGAACATACTAGAGTTCCAAATATTCCACTGTTTCAACGTGGAATCTCGGCAAATTTGTCATTTCGAAGGGGCCATTCGCCCCTTCAACCGTTTTCTCGTATAAATGAAACAACATGTATTTCCTACTTCAAAGTCATTTTTGCATCGGCCGAGTTTCGTTCCTATAATGCTCTTTTAATCAAAGCGACTTTTTTTAATAGAGGCCCTTTGTCCCCCTTAACTTATTTTCCGAGACCAACAAAATATGCGTGTCGATATATTTTTAATCTAGTATTTATTTACCAAGTTTGAAAAAACTCGGATGGCGAAAAACCTTTGGCAAGCTCTCTCCTTTACACTTTCAGTTTTTAGACTTGCTGTTTTGTCCCAAAGTCTTCAATTGTACACTCCAGTGGACCAACAACACTTAATGTGTATACTAGTATATCCATACGCGTAGACAGTAATAGAGAAATAAGAGTAAAGCCCGTTCCTGGCCATATCGTATTAAATCTTAAGACTTTAACATCTAAATAAGAAATTCTAATTGAATTATAACATTTCGTGGTGCAGTGAAGGACAAAACTTAAAAGAGGGATATATGAAGGTAAACAAAAAAGTTCTGTCGCTTTTTCTGGAGGTCTGTGGTCAATTGGCCCACACACCATGAGTTGAATGCGAATGGAGATAACGCGAAGGACACTTGTTGGTGTGGGTATATCCAACATACTACATGGTTGTGGCAGTTCAGTTACACCGTGAACTTGCAGACAGAAGGACAGAGTGAACATGGTATCTCCACAGAGGGTCAAAATGGCGAGTATGATCTATGAGCTCAAAATGGAGTGAAACGCCACCGCAGCGGGGCGGAAGATATGCCAGGCCATTGGTGAGGGTGTCCTGAGTACGCGTACAGTGCAGCTGTGGTTTAACACGTTTAAGGATGGTTACGAAACACTCAAAGACGCACCACATGCCGGAATACCAACACATGTAAAAAATCAAGATCTTCAAGCAGGAATTAAGGCGAATAGTGGAACGACGTGTGAGAAACTAGGACTACAATTCAGTATGAGTGGAGAAACCATTCGCCCACACCTCCAACAATTTGGGAAGGGCTACAAGTAGGGTGATGGGTCTTACATGATTTGTCTTCCCAGGTCAGATGGGAACGTGAGTACACACCTGTGTTTCGTTGTTGTCTTGTCTGAGAAAGAAGCCATTTCTGGACAGGATGTTGACATGTGGTGAGACGTGTG
Organism: Thermobia domestica; assembly: GCF_964235325.1. Classification (NCBI taxonomy): domain Eukaryota; kingdom Metazoa; phylum Arthropoda; class Insecta; order Zygentoma; family Lepismatidae; genus Thermobia; species Thermobia domestica. The sequence continues at coordinate 240,410,065 of NC_137456.1, read as the reverse complement.
TTCTATACGAGGCTCGATAGTACCGTTATCGTTGGTTAGCATCCCATGAACCGATTCCAAAACCTCCGAAATAAGCACTCCCCCGAAGAGAGTTTTAGTGTTTGTTTGACTACATTGCGCCTCTTATATTTCTACCAGGTGATGGGAGCATCGATGCAACTGTGTACTGTCAGCAGTTGAGCCATGTTCAAGAAAAACTCAAAGCTCTGGAGCCATCACCTCTGAATCACAGAGGGGTTCTCCTCTTACCGTACAACGCTAAGACTCAAGTGTCTAGGATGAACTGGGCCCCCATTCTATGCCTTGATGGGAAACACTATTGCATCCGCCATACCCCTCAGACATTGCACCATTCGATTATCACCTATTCCATTCCTTGGAAAACCACCTTAGAGAACGCCAGTTCAAATCTCTGGTAGAGGTGCAAAATGTACTTGATTTCTTCTCTTCACGACCCACCAAGTTCTACTGCGATGGAATGCATGACCTTCAGAACGTTGGCAGAATTTCATCGATGCTGATGAGGACTACTTTTGATCTTCCATTTACATCTTAGGTGACACATAATGTTCGAAGATGATGGGCGAAAAAGGTACAAAATTTTCTTTTTTATGTTTATTCTTTTATCGTATTACATCCATAACAAGAAACTGTTGTTGCAATCTATTTTGATTTTATTAATTACACGATCGAAGTTCTAGCAAAATGCCAAGTATTTTCACAATTTCTTCTTTCAATGGATGAAAAATCGAGACAAGACTCATTCGTGAGACGTTGATCAGACTGAGAAAAGAACGTTTGTCGAATCTTGATCTACTAACATAAGTTCCAGCCACTTCCTATTTAGAAAAGCATTGCAGCTAAGGTAGTATATTCTCCTCAAACAATGGCTCGATTCTTCTAAAGCGCTTGTCCTCATCAATTACTTCATTAACTCTGTGATGACCAGTGTTTAAACCGGAAACAGTTAACTTTCTCGCGGTTTGACTAATGGGTTAGCAAATGATAAGAACTATTCCCAAGACACTAAATGAATTGTAATAGATCATTTCTGAAGGTCTCTTACCGTTTTGAATATGGTATTTGTAGACAGACGGCCAACGAAATGAACATTGACATTCTATAATGCTTAATGCACTTTTGTATATCATAGGTAGGAAGTTTAATAGTAATTGGAGTTATGTGTACTGTTACAGAGCTTAAGTATGACTCGTTGTTCTTTTTTTTCTGAGCGATTGGCTAACTCCGTCTAAGAAGTGAGAACATTGTGCAAAGAATAGTATATGTACATAAATTTCATTCTTGAACAGAAATAAACTTAATAAGTTTGAGAGGTTACCTAAGGGAAAACATAGTGGAATAATCTAACTTGCAGAAGGGTTATTTATAATCTATTCCTTTATAAGAAAACTAGCAGCGTTCACCCCGCTTCGCTGCGGTCACCCCGGAACGCAATAAACTTTGTTACTTAGATAATTTTTACTTTTTCGCTTTCAAGTGATATGATAAAAACCATAGAAGATTGCAGTAAATCTTAACATTATATCGCCTGTCATTTATGTTAACCCGCCCCGCTTCGCTGCGGTCATCCCGGAAGTTTTCGCTTTCAAGTGATATGATAAAAACCATAGTAGATTGTAGTAAATGTTAACATTATATCGCCTGTCATTTATGTTAACCCGCCGAGTGACACGGTCATGCGGGTTGCATATAAATACGTTTATTTTTACCTATGATGAACTAACAAAGGATTTGTACGTTATGGACACTTGAATGGTCAATTATCTCAAGACACTGGTAATTAAAAATTAAAGTGATATGATAAAAACCATCTAGGGTCCAAATCCTAATAACCCCCCAAAAATAAAAGAAATTGGTTCAGCCGTATTAGCGTGATGAGGGAACAAAGGATTTGTGCGTTCTCTTTTATATAATAGATATACTTTAATCCTTAGAGTACGAAGCCTAAAATGTTCCGTAAAGTACTAAGCTTGGGTCATTTTGACACAGGCGTGTCTTTTCTTTAAAATATATTAAGTTTGACTCAGAGAGTTAAAATTTTCATAAGGGAAATGTATCTGATAGTTCTTTAAGTTGTGTACACTGTCGGTGGCGGCTCGTGACACTTTCAAACAACACCTAAATTACTGTATAATACTAATGTTATAGTACTGTAACATTAGAAATACGGTGTCTTTGTTAGGAGTAATTCCTGTCACACATGTTATTTTGATTACACCTGACAGTCCTTTCAGAGTTGTTCGCTGGTGCAGTATCCTTTGCACACAAACTTGTGGCAGATTGCATAATTTTGAGGTGTGAAGAATAACGTGGCTTGTTAAAAATAGAACCAGATAATGTAGTGAATTGAACAACAATGTAGCAATTGCTGAGAAAGAAATGTATAGCAGTAAGTTTCGAGTAGGAAACATTGGGGAAAAAGTTTGGTAAAATGAAACTTTCTATTACTCTCACCCCAACCAAAGGTCGGTAGAATATGGCAGTGATTGTTGCAAGTAAAAGGAAAAATACCGTTTCAATCAGCAAAATAATAATAATAATAATAATAATAATAATAATAATAATAATAATAATAATAATAATAATAATAATAATAATAGTAATTATTATTATTATTATTATTATTATTATTATTATTATTATTATTATTATTATTATTATTATTATTATTAAATATGTTGTTTTTGTGTGCCGTGTCGCGGAGTACCAAGGCTGGGTCAAATTAACCCAGCAACTACACTTTGTGCCATATTTTTGGGTATTTTGTATTTATTTTATATATGAATTTTACTGAAATGGTTTCTAAAATTAAAAATGGTTGTTAATGGAGGAATACCTGAAATATTAGTAGACTAGGGCTCTTTGAAATTAATAGCATTTCTTTATAAATGTTCATTTATGTCAAATTGACCCAGTCTTGGTACTCGAAAAGTTAATAAGAAAGCTTGACCCCAAAACTGATCGGCATAATCCGGTTCTATTTCGTACCTGATAATATGCGTATTTGGGAAAAATAAAATCCGTCTCATTTCTGCTCAGTAAATTGTTTATTTATTCAAATTCATATTTGATATTGTGCGAGTGGCACGGTGAGTAAGTTTAATTTAATATGAGAGAGTAAACGCTTCAGAAATTTTTAATCTTTAACCGGAAGCATTGCAGAAAGTTCTAGAAGATATTCTTACCCAGTTCATTCAATAGTACTGAAAAGTTAATTCTCAAAGATCTTCGAAAGTTATATACTTGATCGTTATGTGTGATATTTAATTACTACCTAGCTCATTTATGTTAATGACTTTCATTATTTTATTATTTTGCAGCTGTTTTCATTCTTTATTTCAAATAATAAATACGAAATTTCAAAATTATTCATAAATATACTTCGTTAACAAAAGTGCAAATTTGATCTATAAAGGGTGTTTAAAGATCCATACAGATGTATTTATATTGAACTCGATGCAGGAAATAAACACCAGATCTAAGAGCAAATCTTTTGGATGATGGTTCAGTGATATCTGCCATTTTGAATTGCACTTTTTTAACGGCGGGGTCTGGTAATCGGACAGACCATTCAACTGTAATCCCTTCCACGCGAAACTGATGCACTCGGATACAAAACTGAGGAGACCCACCGTCTTTTTGAAGAAACAGGGAATGTACCATCTTCCGACAGCAGACCTCACAGTAATTCATCCTGCAACATCTCCAGGCATCATTCCACAGTTAAAGTTACATGAATGAAAAAGGACTGACAATTCGTGTTCCCCTGCACCGATAATTCTGGAGCGATATGTCGAATCGGGGTTTTCACCTGACCAATAGCGCATGTTTTGCCTATTCAACTTCCCATTCACTAAGAAGTAGGCGATATCGGAATGAAGTACCTCGATCGCGAAGTTTCCATTTAGACGTAATTGCTCGATTGCACACTCGCAAAACTACAGATGGGAATTTCGATGGTAATCGGATAGGTGTTGCTGCATTTGTACCTGATACCGATGCCACTTGTGATTCTCTAACACCCTGTAAACTGAACTGAGACTTACATATCAGTGCATGGAGAGACTACGTGTGCTCCGTTGTAGATACATCGAGAAGAGGACCAGCATTGCCGTAACTGTTGCGTTGTCCATTGCTGTCCGCGGTCGTTCAATACGCGTTCTGCCCGTTCTGCCTCTCTCCTCAAATTTAGTTAATAACTCTGTCACAGGAAATGTAATACAGTATGACGTTATGGATGAAGCTGATTGAAATCAGCTACTACTGCACGGGAACTTCTCACACCCTACAGTGTAACGATCTGGATGAGTTCCTCACTTGTTAACGACATGGTTCAACACCATTTGTACAAAGAGGAATAATCACATTTAGTTGGGTATAACTTTTCACCAAATAGAGATACATGAAATCTGATTTCAGATTTAACAACCTGATCAAAGCCTAGCCTATGGTAATGTATCACATGACCCTAATATTATACGAAATAAAAAATTGAAATTGAAGATGGCGATGAACTATTATCATCCAAAAGGTTTGTCTCTAGCCCTATTGTATACTTTGTACATCACGTTCGCTCTAAATACATCCGTACGCCTTTTAAATGGGTGTTAAGGGACTTTTGAAATACCTTGTATTTATGCATATATATATATATATATATATATATATATATATATATATATATATATATATATATATATATATATATATATATATATATATATGTTTAATAATTATATTGCATATATTGTTTAATAATTATATATTGCATTAATGTTTAATAATTGCAATAATAATAATAACGATAACTATATTCAAACATGATTTCTTATTTTAACTAGCAGCTTGTTGAGACGAGACATTAAAATCATTGCCTAATGCTTTCACTAGCTTTCATATGGTTTCCATAAGCTAGACTCTTGTACTAAAATATGATTTGGCACCATTGCCTTAAAACATGTACATTTAAATGAAATGATATAGTATACTCGTAATATGAAGAAAACTTCTCAACATTTTTTACAAATTAGTAATTTAATATTAATTATAGCAAATCTACCTTAAATTATCGGCATGTATATTAGCTACGTTAGATTAATACGATGAATACGAGTTGAATACCATCCACTCCAAGTAGAATGCATCTCCCGCGGATATAAGGTTGTTACCACTAGAAACAATTCTATATATTACGTAACACTTCATTTCATCGACAGGATTATGAGCAAACGCACATAGTGTAATTAACATAATTTTCTCTATTACGAAATTGGAAGATCAGTACGTCAAAATAACTAGTCAAGTGTTTAACACACCCAGATTATAGAGGAAAATTGCTACTTGCTTTTAAGTGCCTCTTATGTAATTCGTCTTATACAATAACATGGGAACCATAATCATCAATTTCCTTTTGTCTTCTTTTCTAATTTTTCTAGTATTGCAAAAGCATATCATTTTGAGCATTACACATTATTGCAAAGTGGCTAAGGCGTTGCAACATAAATTGATTTCTCCATATGTACGTTTGAGTATCATCTACATTTTAATATAATCTTTGTAACCTAGTATGTCATAATTCACAATTTACTATACTATTATTAAGTCTGATGCACTGCAACATATAGAGTAATATCTCAAATAAAATTGTTTTATACTCCGTTGCATATTTATTTTTATTTATTTGTAAGCAAAAAGTAGTTTTCATTATTCTAAAACTACAGGACAAATAAGCTGGATGAAATATAACAGATGTTCTCATCATTATAGTTTCGTGAAAAAGAAAATATTTTCCTAAAATTAAAACGCTGTTTCTAGCTCCTTAAAGTTTATCTATTTTTATAAATTAACATGAAATAATTCTTCAATATAAATAAGTAAGTTTTTAGGTCCTATACTAATTTCTGGACAAACATGTTAGCTTAACTTTTACACGTTGTATTAAATCTACCAAGAGAGAAGTTAAATAAGGGCATTTGTAATTTTGTGAACTTATAGTATATATTTTGGAATATTGATAACTTTTTCATTTTCCCTTATTTTGTACATATTTAAAAGTTTGTAACCTTATTGAAGTCAGTTTACATTTCGATATAGAATAAGTTACTTCGACGTGATGAACTAATGTTTTTCAATAGCGGTGTTGCAATTATATATGAGGTGTGTCGTGAAATTTTTAATGCATTCTAAAATTTTCCAAAAAGAAATTGTCTTTAGAAGAAAATAAAAATTTATCGTCAATCGATTTGATTTCAAACTTGTCTTCTAAGTGTAAAGTTGGAAAGATTGCTTTTTACGCTGTTCATTGTTCTTTCGAAAGAAAAACTGAACACAGAAACAGAATTTCAATATCACTATTTCTGGTGTTTTCTACGCAATTAAAGTCACAACAATTAAACAAGACGAAATCACCGAACAAGTGTCTGCGTTTTTAACATGGATTAATTTACAATTAACAGGACCGTTCTTTCTTTAATTATTGTGTATATTTAGGAAGATGACTGAGGCTCGACGGAGGATTAAAAGATGTCTTCTTATATTTTTGGGGGAAATAATTCTTTCTCATATTCCTGCCTAAACGTTAAGTTTCTTTCAATAGTATTACGAAATTTACTTGTGAGATTAGTTTTTCACTGTCATTCCAGAATAAAGGAGTGTATTGTATGCATTTTTATATGTATGTTTTCTCTGTATGTAGGGAAAATATCACATGTAGTTGTGCCGCGTTAAACGTACTTTGTTGTGCACCAAAGGAATAAAACGTTGAGAAACGCTGGATAGATTACGAGAGCAACAAACATGTAAAGAAGCAGGCATTTCATAAAATCAACCTGAGCGAAAACTGACGCCTCATGGTACGTAGCTTTGTTTGATGCCTGCCTTCAATAATATTGGCCACGGTTTTCTAGCGATAGCCTGATGAACATGGAAAATTCTTTCTTTCAAATCTCACATTTCATTTAACTCACTACCTTCAATTTACGTATGCTGAAGTAGAGAATATTGTAAAACTTCTAGGGTAGAGCAATAAATGTACTCGGGATTTGGACTTTTCCCTTCACCTTTTATTATAAAAAGTTTATGTACACAAGTTATAGGAAATTCCACTAATATCTAGGTAAGATTAGACAGGAGCCCGGTGACCAAGCGTCGTGGGCTTTAAGGTGAGATACTCTCGGTGCCCAAGCGTCGTGAGAGGGGTTTTAGGTGTTGTGATCAATGCGGGAAGATTGATGTTGTTCGAGGTGTGCAGGTCCTTTTTATTCTGTCTTGTCGGCTTCCATCGTTGATACGCGTCCTTCCGATAGTGATCGACTCCTCTTCGGGACTGTCGTCTGTTTGTTTTTATTTATTACTAACACATGTAGTTCTCACGTGGTTATTGCCTGGTACGGCAACGTGGGGATCCTTACACCCCCGGGCTGTAGAAAAAAATAAGCCACTGGATTATTTTCTCCTGTGCCATCATATGGAATCTGCATATTGGACACGTTGTACACTGGAAAACACTATAACACTGAAACACAAAGTAAAGTTAAAAGCACTGGTCACTGTATGAGATACTATCACACAAATAAAGTTTAAAATGAAAGTTGAAGTTGGAACACTCATAGTTTGTCCTCTTAATCTAAGCAGGATCCGTATAATACATCACTTCCCTCAAATGAGAGGCTGTCGAAGCTCTGATGATTACAGTTAATAGTTATAACCACATCATTGATGATAATGTCCGCAGTATATGTTATGAAGGTCGCACGTCATATGGTGCTATTATATAAAATGTTTCTAATATTGGTCTAGTTCTGGCTAGTACTAGTTAATAGATGACTGAACACACTTAAAGAACAGTTAAAGTCAGTATTTTGATAATTGTAGTCACGCCGGAAAAAAAAGGTTACCAAACAAATGTCCTGATATTCCGAACACTCTGTATATCTAGGTCAATATGTTAGTGACAGTAATATGATTCGCAGCAGAGAAGCGAATACAAAAATGTTGTAGCTGGCCTTGTATGTATGGAAATTGTATGTATGGATGCTTATTTATATGACAGAATGCAGGTTGCTTAGGAATTATAAGAGTGAAAAAAAAGACAAGGGATCGCTTGCGATTTGAATACTAAGGTAGATACTAGATTTGGTCACTTCAAATAATTAGTTGTATTATGGTTTCTCTTCTTTTCTTCTATTCCATGTTTTATTTCTTGTCTCGCTTTTCTTCTTTCTGCCGCTGAAACATGAAGAGTGTGCTTCGCATGGCGCTCGTTTATATCTGCTGGGATTATGTTAGTGTTGGTTTTCTCTCTTCTTATCTTCTCTTTCCTTCTTCCTAGCTGGTGCGTTCGCCATCATTATCATTTTATATATATTCTTCGGCGGCGTGAAATGGCTTAATTCTGTCGATGGAGATATTCTGTTCTCTATTCCTGAAATTATGGGGCATGCGAACTCGGTAGAGATTATTAATTAGTTTTGAGATTATTGTAGCCGTTCCACAGTATCTATCGGTCCATTGTGATGACTCTCCAATTCTTCGAAAGGGAAAGTAAATGAGTACTTTATCTCCAGTGTGAAAAGTTTGTTGTTTATGTCGGTTATCAAAGTCCTTCTTTTGTTGTTCGTGAGCCTTCAGTAAGCTATGCTGTGTCTTTTCTCGAAGTTTTACGAGTTGATCCCGTTCAAGCTGTTGCTGAGGGGTAAGTTTGCCAGTTTGCAATCCGTAGTTTGGTCCGTAGTTTGCAATCGCTAATGGTCCTGGGTTCGTATCCAAACATGAGAAAGAAGCTGGATTTCTTCGTTCCTAATTGAGCGAAACTATCATAAACCAAAAGTAATATGAGGTACTAACTTTGGCCGTTTCGTGATTTTGTTGGATGAAAAATTTTAAGGAATTCTGCAGTGTCTTGTTCATAACTTCGACTAATCCTATGTCTTGATGGTTGAAAGCAGGGCAGAACTTAAATTCAAAGTTATACATCTCTGCTGGTTTTTGAAGTGTCTTCGCTCTGTGCACAGGATGTCTCTCCAGATGAAGGAAACGAAAGGTGCCGAATTTCAGAATTATTTCTTCCAATAAGAACTGTTCAATTGTATCTGCTGTAATCCCGTTAACAGCCTTCGTCCCTATATAACGTGTACTTGTTTCGATGGCGACTAAAACATATTTTGGTTTCCCTTCTTCGTGCGGATAGGGACCTAAGCCGTCAAACATCCATCGTTCTCCTATATGGCCTATCGGGTGATGCAGGAGTTCTCCCTGTCGTTTTCTGGGTAGTTTTGTCAAGAGTTAGCACTCCCTACAGTTCTTGATTCTGAATGCCAAGTATGATTTCATGTTTGGCATGTAATATTTGTTAAGAACAGTCTTATATGTGTTAGAAAACTCAAAATGGGGAGCTGACGGGTCTTTATGAATAGACTTGAACCAATGTCCTGCCAAGCTTTTCGGGATGCACAAAAGATGAAGTAGCCCAAGTTCTGGATGTTTTTGTGTACGATACAATATGTTATCTTTTAATCGAAAATATTTGGCTGCCCTCGTGGTGGAACTTTTTGCCGGTTCTCCCCCTTCTAAAACTATTATAATATCAGCGTATGCGTCATGCTTACGCTGCTCTTCTCGTAAGATCTTCAAAGATCCTGAGTATTCTATTTGGAGAATGGGTTCCTCTAGAGAATTGGATCTGTATGCATGTAGATCTTCAATTGCCTGATGTTGGTGCATGGGTTCTGAAATATCACTGCTATTCTGCTCTAAGCGGCTGATGATATCAGCCGGATGTTTCTTTCCTTCGATGTGACAGATATCGAAATTATAGTCAGCTAAGAAAAGTCTACAGCGAGTGTATTTTTCTACTCTGTCCGGGTGACTACGTAAAGAGGTTAGAGATTTTGCGTCTGTAAACAATTTAAATTTACGATTGAGTAAGAAATATCTCAATTTGCGTAAAGCATATATGATAGCGTAAAATTATTTCTGCCATACTGAGATCTTGATCTCAGTTTTTGTGAGACGTCTGCTACAACAGGAAACGATTCTTTCTTCGTTAGTTTTGGGATCAAAACAAGCTAATAGTTCTCCAACCTGGTGAGAGGATGCATCCGTGTTCAGCCTTATCTCTAGTTTTTCGTCAAAATGATAGAGAGAAGGGGCATTCAAAATGTCTTCTTTCAACTTCTCAAATAATTCGTCATGTTTTTCTGTCCATTTAAATTTGTCATTTTTGGTAAGAAGCTGCTGGAAAGGTTCTATATTGATCGTGAAGTCCTTTATATGACTTCGAAAATAAGAGCATACGCCAATAAACCTCTTAAGTATGCGTTTGGTAGTCGGCTTTTTAAAATTCTTGATCTTCTTTGCGATTTTTGGTGAGATGCTTATCTTCCCTCCGGATACAAGGAATCCTGGTACTGGGAGTTCTCTATATAACTTGTCGGAGTCTTCTTGGGGTTGGCTCGGAAGTCGTGTTTCCTTAATTTTTGAAATAAAAGCTCCAAATCTGAAAGTTGTTGTTCCCACGTATAAGAACCGATGACGATGTCATCTGCGAAATTGGTTATGCGTTTAGGTAAGCCGTCTAGTAGCATTTTAATTACTATAGTCAAAGATTGGGAAGAGGAACAATTACCCATTACGCATCTAAGGAATTTATAACTTTTGCGTGTATGATTTACCTCGAAAGTCATATATTTAGTGCTTTTGGGATGAAATTTTATCTGGAAGTACGATTGCAAAATGTCCAAGCTTGAAATTAGGTTTTTCCCTTTTAAAACCTGCAAAACGTCCTCTGTATTTTGAAATGGTATGCTTAGGTATTTTGTATAACTATTGCATGCCTGGAGATTCAACACAAGCCTGAAATCTTAACTGTTTGGCTTTTGGTCGCAATTAAAGATGAGGAGAAATTACTAGTCGGTGTCTCCGTTATGATTTTTGCATCTAACAGCTCTTGTATCTGCTTATCAATTTGATCTCTTATCCCTAATGGAATCGGTGGGGAACGGCGATGAAATGACGCACTTTTATCTATACGAATTTTGTGTTCATATCTTCTAAAATAGCCTATATCCTCTGGGCTGTATGAAAAAAACATCCCTGTATTTATACAATAATTTGGTTACAGCTGTTCGCTGGTATTCTGGTAAATCCGGATTTATATAAAAAATGCTAATATTCAAAGATTTAGCAGTTTGCCTTAATCTTTCCTTTATCTCTTCTTGAGTACGAAATTGATGCGCTTTCTTTTCGTCTTCTTCTATTGTAAATGAAAATTCTTCCACGCCCTCCTCTGTATACGCCACTGGTGTACCTTTATTTAACGTTATTATTCGTGACATGGGATTGGAAATTAGTAACGTAAGGTCGTTACTCGGTACTCTCATGGTCATTGCCTGTAAGCCGTATCGGTCTAATAATGATTGCAATGGAGTAATATAAAATGCAGCGTCATGAATTGTTTCTCTTTGAATCGATACAGGAAAGTAGAAATGTGATTTCGCCGGAATCGTAACTTTACTTGCTGTGATGACGTTTGCATTCCTTTGCAAGTGCAAAGAGTGCGTAGTGTCTCGTGACATTTCTTCCGATTCTTGCTTTTCCATTAGAAACGTAGGTTTCCTAGGTTTTCTGTATAATGATATGGATTTATTCTCCAAGTCTATTTGAGAGAAAAGTCTTGTGAGAATGTCATTCCCAAAAATCGGATTAAAGTCAGCATCTATGATGTGGAAGTAATGTGAGAAAGTGGTGTTGCCAAATTTAAATTTAATTAAAGCTATTTCTTTTAAAGTTAGAACTTTGTTGGCAATGCCCTTGATGCGAGTTTGAAATGGTATTAGCGTACATTTTGGGGGGTACGTCCCGTCTTGACCATAGACTAAGACTAGAACCCGTATCTCTTATAGCTGGTAGACTGTTTGTATTTATATTAATGTTGAGTAACAGTTTATTATTTTCTATTCGAAGCTTAACATGTTCACGATGTCCATCATTGGTCGTCTGGGTGAAAAAAATTGGTGTCCGTGTCCTTAAAAGTTTCCGCTGTTGCATGCTTTTCTTGATTGCCATCACATTTTAATTGCGGTGGTGTCTGTGTGGCCCGCGCCGACTTTTCTGAAATGGCTCGCGAGGCTTGACTTTGGCCTGCGAGCCCATCTATGCGTTTTCCTGGTTGGAATTTTTTGGATTATTCCAACACGTGGATGCTCCGTGGTTCTTCTTGTAACAAATTGAGCAGGCTGATATTTTGTCGTCCTTTACAAAATTGTTCTTTTTTCTACCACCTTTATTTCCTTTATTGCTATTCTTCGCATGCACTTTTTGTCCGTTTCCTTTGCGAATTTTTCCTCCGTTGTTACGCCTATAATTGGTTTTCATGCCCTTCTGTACCACCATTAACGAAAACTCGGCCATTTGATTTGCTAATTTGGAAAGGTCCGTGTGAGGAGGTTGTGAGGGCGGGTTTTGACTTTGGTGGGGGTGCAGATTCGAAACTTCAGGTGCAGAGGAAGTTGACTGAGGAGGGAAGATATTCTGCGATAGAAGTGCAGAAGGTATCGATTGCGATCAACTAGGAGCAGGTTGGGTGTGATGCACAGTAGAAGTTGGCTGTTGTGCATAGGTTGGCATGTATGAATTAGAATTCGTTTGCTATAATGGTCGTACAAAGGGAGTGGTGTGGGGCGGTTACGTTGGCCGATTAAAGAATGAATTGCCTGTGACAATTCTACATAATTCCTCTTTTGCATGAGATTTTGAGCTTTTTCCAATTCATGGGGTCGATCCTGCAGCCGCTGGATTGTTGGAAAGGATTCTAACGCTATCTTTTGCAGCCAATTTCGTTGTAATCCTAACGAAAGAAAATGAATTTTCTGTTCCTCTGAAGCCTCTGGCATCAGCTGTCTGATAGCCCTCAATTTCCTTAAGAAATATGAATCGACCGATTCATTTTCGTTTTGTTGAATTTGAAAATTTCTAATTCCGTCTTATACGCTAGTATATTTGGGCGGGACAGAGAAATTTATTTGGTTTTCAGTTGTTCGTAATTTAGTGTGTCGAATTGATTCAGATTTTGCAATTGTAAGACAAAGTGGAGAGCTACGTCCTGTAGATACATAGGAAGAATTTCTTTCTTCTTTTCGGGGGTCTAAGCCTGAAGTAAAGCCAAATGATCAAACAGCATGAAAAACCGATCGGGGTCGTCAGTACTGTGACAAGAATATCTAGTTAAGTGAGGAATATTAACAGGTATACGGGAGCCTGATTCTACCATATTGTTATCACCTTCTTTATGTGTATTTTTCCCAGATCTAGTTGTCGGCATAAGTACCTGCCAGCCTATAACGAATCAATCTACCGTTAAGAGTAATGAGAGTATTTATGAGAATACGGATACTATCTTTTATATGATCCTGCTTTTAGTAACACTTACACTGTATTGTTAAAAAGTGTTTAAGTCCGTGTTTTCGTTAATAAAAAGAGCGCCCCGTAGGAAAGTCCTTTTAGTGTCTGCAAATAGACGCCGACGCATCCACCATGTAAAACTTCTCGGGTGTACAACGAGATACTTTGTATAAATTGATAATTACTTGTATTTATCGGGCAGAAAGTGCTTCTACATAAGCACTATACCAAATATAATGTTAATTTAAAAATAACAAAAGAAGAATGTTTTCAAAATATATAAGATATATACATTATTGTATAATTAGTTGCTATGTAGTTGTTGATAGATACCTAACAAACATGTACGATTGCAATACAGTCTATGTACATATTCGTTCAAAGAGAACCAACGAATAAAATTGTTTAAAACGTATCATCGTTTTGTAATTTCAATATGAAAGGTGAGAATACTAGTAAATGTAATCGCGGAAGATATTTTAATGTGTAAACAAATACTACCACTCAAGATCTACTTATATTATTAGCCGAACCAGGTTGACGACTACCTTTGGTGAGTCGTTATAAAAATTTTGGTTTACCTCACCCGGGATTCTTGCAAATTCATATCCCGAAGTAAAGTAAGGGTGAATTTACTTTTGTAATAAGGTTAATGACTACGAACTTGACAAGACTTAGAAGTGGTAGAATAATCACACGAAAAATGAACGGTGAGGCAATGCAGAAAGAAACCAGTGATAGTGATAACGGTGAACAAAATGCAGCACCAGGAATGACATTAGAAGACCGAATTTTATTAGTCTTACAGCGGCAAGAACAAAGCCGAAAAGACGATATGGAAGTCATGAAGCAGGAATCCAACAGACAATATGAAGGATTAAAGCGATGATAGAGCAGAAGTCCGAGGAATCCAACAGACGATATGAAGAATTAAAGCAGACGATGGAGCAGAAGTCCGAGGAATCCAACAGGCGATTGGAGCAGAAGTCAGAAGAGACGAAACAATTTATTATTCAGGCAATGAATGACATCACTTCGCAGTTTGATGAAAAGTTAAAAAGAATATCTGAGGATTGCCAGGATAATCAAAACCACCTAATCCAAGAAGTCAGTGGTGTAAAAAGGGATTTGGAAGTAATAGAATCTTCTGTACGGCAACAAAAGATTCAGGTCATGGATAACTCCAACCAGATACGTGTGAATACACAGTTGATAGCTACCTTACAAGAGAAAATCAGGACACCACAGATCCAGGACAACACATACCACAACAACATGGATAATGATCGTGTAGAATTCCCTTGTTCACAAGAGATGACTTCGCCTTCACCCGTATCTGATGAGGACATTATTTTGGAAGAAATTCATCCGAGGAGTACAGATGGGCGGAAAAGAGATGGTGCATCTACACATCACGCCATAGGTAGGAATTGTCGCTCAACAAGAACACGGAATGATAAAAGGAAGGTAAAGTTAAGCGTCAAGATGAGTGAAATACGTGTTATGAGTAAGTTCAGTGGTAAATGTAATGAGAATGCCACTTCTTTCCTAGAAAAATTTCAGGACGAGTGCAATATAATGTGTATAGATAGATCACAATATATGAAACTAATCCCTCATTTATTACTCCCACCATGTTCTTTATTGTTTAAAGCAGTACGAGATCACGTTAGCACGTATGAGGAATTCCAAGCAGCGCTTATCGCAAATTACGAAAATGACTTTTTGCTTGCAAGTAGAGATGCCACGATTAGAAACCAACATTTCAATCCTCGTTTGCACAAATCTGTTGTCGAGTTTGTTGTAAATACATACAACGAATTAAAAGTCGTAAATCCATTGCAATCGGAATCTAGAATCATAGCATCAATTCGAAATTTGCTACCGTTTAAGTTACAACAGATCCTATTTTCTACACAGTGTATGAGTTTTAACCATTTATTAATGCTTGTTCAATGTTATGAAACTCAATACCATGCTCTGAATCAACAATCAGGAATAGGTAAAAGTAAAAATAATTCAGATCATTTTGTACCTGTTCGGAATCTAAATATCAGTAGTGTGAACGATACGGAACACAATCTAAACCGAGTAAATTCAAGCAATCAGAACGAGCAAAATAGACAAAGCTATGTAGGGAATCCGCCTAACCTAATTAGTCGTGGCAATCCTTATGTAGGACCATATACCCAAAACAGGTTCAGAAATAGACGAAATACATGGCGAAATTCCAGGAATACAGTAAACTACGTGGATAGACGTAATCGGGGGTTAATCAAAATCCAGATATTGATGCAATTCCTGTACAGAACAGTAATACGGGACATAATCATGATTGTGCTGTACAATGTACTTTATTGGAACCATACACGAGTATGAATTTAAACTAATTGCAGCTGATGTGGTAGGGGTTAAACCCATATCAGCTATAGATTCTCATGAACATTTATCTTCAAATTTATGCGATAACGTCAAATTCACGTCAGCTATTGATTCTTATGAATATTTATCTTCCAACTTACATGTTCATGTCAATGATGAAAACGACCTTTTACATGACGTATCTGTAAATAATTATTCGGAAATAGCAGTTAATAGATGTCAGTACCAATTTATGCCTGTAGTAAATCGTTGTTGGTCCAAAGATGATACTGTCAATGATGGTTTTGATGTTGAAGAAAATTTTGTATTTTTAAAATCATACAGTACAGCTAAAATACCTGTCAAAATCAATGGGTTAAGCACTGAAGCTTTACTTGACACAGGAACAAACGCCTCTTTATTATCATATTCGCTATGGAAAGCAATTACTAGTAATTATTCGAATCCTAAGTTACAAAAGGCTGAGAATCTTATTATAGTTGATTTTACCGGTAAACATAAAAAGAGAGTAGCTGGAATTACTCGCGTGACAATAGCTATTCAAGGTTTTGAAATATCAATCCCTATTCTAGTAATAAAGGAACTGAATGAAAAATTAATTATGGGTTTAGATTTATTATCTCAATTGCGTGTCATGCTCGATTTTAGAAACCAAACGTTGACTATACCTGGCATACCTCAGGAAATCGTTCAGAAACTGCTTCCAAAATTAGATGATATTGCTTGTCAATATAATAATGTTCCTAATGTACATAACGGTTCTGATTTGATTTTCCCTGTGGAACGACATTTTAATGTCAAGTTAGAAGATTCAACAATCGTAGATTCTTCCAATTTAGTGAATATGGTAAAAATCCGAAGACATAACAAATTTTTGAAACGTAATTCTCAAGTAGAGTCTTTACAAGAAGGAAAATATCGGATCAAGGTCAATGACTTAGTTTTTGTTAAACAACATCCACAAGGTAATGTGTTGTTAAAGAAGATTTACAAATTTTGTGACATTTTCTCAGGTCCTTATTTATGTTTTAAGGAAATAAACCCTAAAGTTTTTGAATTGTTGAACGCTAAAACGGGTACGTCAATTGGACTTCGTAATATAGATGAGTTGAAGGTTTGGAGAACTACCCAGTATACAAAAGAAAAATGGATGCGTCTAGTGAAAAAGTTAGTCGCGCCTGACATTCTTGCTCAAATAAATAGGAACGAAGGAGACTAAGAAAAAAAATATAAAAGGGTGTCTTCTGTTTGAGTAGAAATACATTTATTTTCTTCCTTTTGTTCGCTCGAACGTAGGTTGCGTTTAATTTTTGATTTTTATTCAATTTAAGTTTCTTTGATTTTCATTAACCAACGATAATTTTCCAATGATTTTAATTCTTTCTTATTAATGTGAAGGATTATAATTTAATTCATGATTGATTAAACACAAAAATTGTTTACATTATATTAATTTGTGTTGAAACTTTATTGTCAAAAATAAGAATTAATGGAATAAAAGATTTAGTATAAATGTATTCATGTAAAGGAAACTAAATAATGTTTTATATACATACGAGGGTTGATCAGAATGTATAGGACATAATTAACGGAATATTGTTCTTATAAACGGACCAGTGGTTCTTAAATATAAAAACCAAGCTCCCTTCTAACTTTTATATTCAGTCCCATCGTCGGGCGACATTTTTATACAACGAGATACTTTGTATAAATTGATAATTACTTGTATTTATCGGGCAGAAAGTGCTTCTACATAAGCACTATACCAAATATAATGTTAATTTAAAAATAACAAAAGAAGAATGTTTTCAAAATATATAAGATATATACATTATTGTATAATTAGTTGCTATGTAGTTGTTGATAGATACCTAACAAACATGTACGATTGCAATACAGTCTATGTACATATTCGTTCAAAGAGAACCAACGAATAAAATTGTTTAAAACGTATCATCGTTTTGTAATTTCAATATAAAAGGTGAGAATACTAGTAAATGTAATCACGGAAGATATTTTAATGTGTAAACAAATACTACCACTCAAGATCTACTTATATTATTAGCCGAACCAGGTTGACGACTACCTTTGGTGAGTCGTTGTAGGTGGAGCAATAAATGTACTCGGGATTTGGACTTTTCCCTTCACCTTTTATTATAAAAAGTTTATGTACACAAGTTATAATAAGAAATTCTACTAATATCTAGTTAAGATTAGATAGGAGCCCGGTGACCAAGCGTCGTGGGTATAAGGATGGGTACCTCTCGGTGACCAAGTGTCGTGAGAGGGGTTTTAGGTGTTGTAATCAATCCGGGAAGATTGATGTTGGTCGAGGTGTGCAGCTCCTTTTTACTTTGTCTTGTCGGTGTCCATCGTTGATACTCGTCCTTCCGACTGTTGGTGATGGTGATCGACTCCTTTTCGGGACTGTCGTCTGTTTGTTTTTATTTATTACTAACACATGTAGTTCACATATGGTTATTGCCTGGTACGGCAAAGTAGCGATCCTTACAATATAAATGGAGAGAAATAAAAATAATCCCTGTGGATAGAAACACGTAAAAATGAAGATACGAACTCAACGTGAAAGTTGGGATTTGAAGGAATCGATATAAAGTGTTATAAATTGTCTCATACTCAATTGTATCAATACAGTCAAAGATTTAATGCATTTAACATGATGTGCATATGCAACTAAATATGAAAATAATAATTCATTTATTATTTAACAAAAATACTAAAATCAGGGGCTTTCCAGAGATTGACCATGTTCCTATATCTCATTTTCTAAAACAATCACTTAAAACAGATAGACTGCCATGAGCATCAATTGTAGTGTTCACCATTTTTCTCCAGTGAGGTCATGAGCAACATAGATGATGCTGATGTTTGATAATCTTTGTCGTCTGTGCGAGAGAAATGGTGCTCATTTATAATTTTCTGTTCCGTTACTTAAATTTAAAATAAACTTACCTTTAGTATGATAGTTTTAGCGCTTAAATATATATACAAATACGGACGTTATGGCGTTTTGAATATTTTATCATTTTCTTGCATTTTATCTTCTTTATCAAATATACACGACTGCAAAAATTTATTACCACCTGCAATTCTTTCTTTCCTGCAATAATAGGCCACCGGTCATTGCGTGTTTGGAATTAGAAAGGCGTTCAACCAAACCTCAACTATGTCAAAATATAGGAGCTTGGCATATTGCAATTAGGAGAATAAAATAAATTGTTAAGAATGAATATTTAATATGATCTAACTTAAGCTGTTCAAACAAGACAAATGGTAAGAAATAAGTGTCAGAGGAAATGAGTTTCCATGTTTTTTTTTTTCAAAAAAGAAAAAATGGCAAAAAAAGGAAAAACTTGCATAATGTAAATTATTAATATGAATGCCTAACAGCACAAAAACAAACATACACACGAAACGGAGAGAGAGACAAACACACAATAAGGGACGTCAGTGCCATAGCTGACTAGCGGACCTTCCATCCAAGATAAAGGGATGGGACCCTAGTTGTAAACTCAAATAAAAATAATAATAATAATTTCATTATTATTAGAAAAAACTCGTTTGCTTTTCAAAATTTCTGACCTTGTCTAAGAGCGTGTGTGCACATAGCGGTCACATGTACACTTTTTGTCAATGAGCTATTCCAAAGACCAAAAGGGTGGAACCCTCCGGGAGAGAGGAACAAAAAAGCTTTCTTAACATAAATTCTTGGTCAAAGTTCGAAAGACATGATTTTGACAGGTGATTTTCTGTTTGTTTTTTCTGGAACAAAAATTCAGGAAGCTAAGAAGTAAGAGTATATAATATTACGAATCTGGAAGTGGAATAATTTATATTGCAATTTGTGCTTATAATGAAATTGTCATTAGAAGACATTACTGTAAAAAATAAATTTTATTTCTTTATACATCTCAATTCTTAGGAGCGCCTGCTACTTCCCAATATCCATATCAAAAATGTAGGATGTTGATATATCGATGTCAATATATTAGCGATATCGAATGTTAATATAAGTCAATTTCAATATCGACATACCGACATACCACAGAGACCTATATCCGAGAAATGATGGAATAATAATAATAATAATAATAATAATAATAATAATAATAATAATAATAATAATAATAATAATACGAATATACAGAGGATCCTTGAAACATCATTAAGTCAGTTTCAAAATGAAAGCGAAACTTGGTCGTTAAATAAAATACTCAACTTCCAGTAGGATTGTAGATCTCCAAGACACATATAAGCATAGGCGCCCGCTAGAATTTTCCAAGGTAGTGCAACACACCCACACATACACACATATATATATATATATATATATACATATATATATATATATATATATATATATATATATATATATATATATATATATATATATATAGGGTCATTTGGCGAGATCGCTCAACAATTAGGAGACCTTGACACTTTTAAGTTCCTGCACAGCTAGTGATTACACACGCACGCGAAAAGAAATATTCAGTACGTGAAAGATTAGTGTCAGTTCTCAGTGACAAGTTGCATATGCACAGAAGTTAATTTTGTAACGGAAGCAGGAGCCTCTAAAATAATTACATAAAGCTTTATTTTAAAAAATATACATGTTATAAGTTTCAATAAGTCGCAAATAAGGTATAGCGGTAATATATGTTAACGAAAGGAAGCAAAGAATTGGTATTATGATAGAATATGCCCTCTGTATGCATGTGTGTCAGATTGACACACCTTGCTTGTTACAGTGACAACTCGTACAAGCTTTTGTTAATCGACAGTGATTGTAGGGAGATTTCAACAAGAAGTTCCTTTGTCATAAGGAAACTCATCAGACAAACGGACTACCATCTAGTTCATCTTAGTGTATACATCATAAGTTTAGGATACATAACAAACACACTTTCTCAGCTTCTAAGTCATTTAGTCCGGTTCAAGTCCAATGATAAAGTACGGATTGCTTTAGATGAGCACAGTAAACGTGTCAAAGCTCCTATTACATTAAAGAAAGCCTCTAATGCTGGTATATAAATGCTGTCACCCATTACACAGTACTCAAAATCGTCAATCTCTAATATATGTCCACGCAGTTTGGAAAGCAATTTCAACTTCTATTATGGGAACTTTGTTAGTAAGAGCCCTGGCAAAATGTAAAATAAGACTATCAGAAAGTTAGTTTCAGTTGGAAGAAATCAACCTTTGTTGATTCTTCGCATATGGTTTCCGAAAATGATTGTGTTACATTATGATTTTCGATTATTGATTACTACGGGTAGCAAAGACTGAAAGAAATATGTTAGAGAGCAGATGTAAAACAAAGTTCGTTTTTAACGACCTCATATTGTTTCAGTGTTCCTCTTGTATTTCAACTCAGGGTGTTGTGAATCGTAAGAAAGTTTGCACATAAGCCATATGTAGATAGTAGCAACCTTAGATCTATTATTTCATTCTGCCTTATGTTTCTTCTACTCCAAAGATGTGAATGATTTCATTATTTATTAGTGTCGATAACTCCCATAGTAGGTGTCGATTTCTCCCGCAAGATTTGCAAAACCTACTAATCCACAGCAGTCCGTTTATCTTTTCTAGCACTTTGAAATACTAAGTTTCAGAGGAACGTTTGGTGTTTCCTAGCTAGGACAAGGATTAGTGTCAAGCATTATTGCTTTTGCGGAATAATATGATCATAACGTTCAGAGTAGTATCGACTTGCTTCTTAACGTGTCAAAATGTCATTAAATGACTCTATATTCCACTTTCTCACACACAGAATTACCATACGAGCCATGTGCGCAAACACTTTATGTCAAACCAATCAATTATTTTAGCATATAGTATATCTTTATTATTATAGCACATAGTAAAACCACGTCTGCAAAAGATACAACGAAGAATGAAATTGTTTTCAATTCAATTGACGGATAATATCATTCAAAATACTTTGTCATTGTATTCACCAGGCTGAATATAATCATTACTGAAAAATAATATACAACATCGCACGTAGGACGGGAGTAGGTTAAAATCTTGGGATTGATTCGACTAAAGTAGGGGTGGGGTGGGGATTCTGCGCCACTTCATCATTTCCAATAACAATCTAGCACACCATCAATAATAATAGCGCACCCCTAATAACAATAGCGCATCCCCCTACCTCCAAATAACTTCTAATCTACCCCCTAATAATTTGCAGCGCACTCCCTATCCCAAATAACTTCTATCACATCTCAAATAACTTCTATCTTACTCATAATAACTTCTAATGCATTCTATCACTAAATTTAGTTACAAAAAATCACTAAATCTTGTTACAAAAAATCATTAAATCTAGTTACAAAAACAAAAAATCACTAAATCTAGTTACAAGATCTGGTTATAACCGGTTTTGACTTCAAAAAATCACTAAATCTAATTACAAAAATCTGGTTATAACCGGTTTTGACTTCAGAAATCATTAAATCTAGTTACAAAAATCTGGTTATAACCGGTTTTGACTTCAAAAATCATAAAAGCTTATATCTAAAATATTACAATGGAATCCTACAAAAAATATATTTATTGCATCTTAATCTTCAGTTTATAAGCTTTCATTTGACACTTGAATCATGAAAATCCGTTAATAATTAGCTTTAAAAACTCAATGAGAAGGAATACATACAACTTCGGAACAGGTGATCTGTCACTGATTCATTTTGAACGATTCCAGTACCAGCACAGGACCATCTAATCCGATTCTCTTTCCTTATCCTAACACCAACAGAACTTTTTAGCTAGCACTCGTGAGATGGAGCTGTATACCGATGACGTTGTATAATAGCTGTTAGATTACGTCATATAAGGGTTGCCAACTCAATATATTTTTTCGGAACGTTCCAGGATTTTAATTTTTCAAGATATCGCTTTAAAACATATCGGGATGAATTCACCCCATTACTAATAAATATGATAATTTTTAAAAATGAGTTGGCAACACTGGGGAGTCCCACCCCCAAATAACGTTATTATTTAATACCTCGGTCCCTAATTAACCGATTTCAAAAATTCAAACGACAAATGAATACTAATAACATAACAATTTTTTAAAAATGAATAAATGGTTGCATAACCAAAAGGATACTTTTCCCTTTTTTCAATATCCCCACAAAATTTCAACAAATCGAAAAAATAAAAATACTACCATAAGTCAAATAAAATTCTAAGACTTTTTAAAGAATAACATTTTCCCGAAAACTCAAAAATAAACCCGTAAAAAATTCGCGAAATTTTGAACTTGGTACAAAATCGTCAAATATTAACCGATTTTCAAAATTCAAACGGTAAATGGTTTCTATTTTCTTATAATTTTTTTCTAATGCGTTACTGGTTGTCTATGTCTAAGGATAAAATTATAAAAAATCAAAAATCTTCACTATGTTAGAATGTATTAAGGAAATGTAAACAGGACATAAATACTAGACTACAAAACAATTATTTCCATGCATTACTGGTTGCCTATGTCTAAGGATAAAATTACAAAAACATCTTTTATGACTTAAAAATATAAATTTTACCTAAAACTAAACTATACATAAAAGTTAATTAAATATGACCTAAAAATAAACTAAACTATACATAAAAGTTAATTAAATATGACCTAAAACTAAACTGAACTATACATAAAAGTTAATTAAATACGACCTAAAACTAAACTACACTATACATAAAAGTTAATTAAATATGACTTAAAAATAAACTATACATAAAAGTTAATTAAATATGACGTAAAACTAAACTATACATAAAAGTTAATTAAATATGACCTAAAAATAAACTAAACTATACATAAAAGTTAATTAAATATGACCTAAAACTAAACTGAACTATACATAAAAGTTAATTAAATATGACCTAAAACTAAACTACACTATACATAAAAGTTAATTAAATATGACCTAAAAATAAACTATACATAAAAGTTAATTAAATATGACCTAAAACTAAACTATACATAAAAGTTAATTAAATATGACCTAAAAATAAACTAAACTATACATAAAAGTTAAATAAATATGATCTAAAAATAAACTAAACTATACATAAAAGTTAATTAAATATGACCTAAAAATAAACTATACATAAAAGTTAATTAAATATGACCTAATACTAAACTATACATAAAAGTTAATTAAATATGACCTAAAATAAACTAAACTATACATAAAAGTTAATTAAATATGACCTAAAACTAAACTGAACTATACATAAAAGTTAATTAAATATGACCTAAAACTAAACTACACTATACATAAAAGTTAATTAAATATGACCTAAAAATAAACTATACATAAAAGTTAATTAAATATGACCTAAAATAAAACTATACATAAAAGTTAATTAAATATGACCTAAAAATAAACTAAACTATACATAAAAGTTAATTAAATATGACCTAAAACTAAATTGAACTATACATAAAAGTTAATTAAATATGACCTAAAACTAAACTACACTATACATAAAAGTTAATTAAATATGATCTAAAACTAAACTACACATAAAAGTTAATTAATATGACCTAAAACTAAACTACACATAAATACATTTTAACTATATCTTATAATGCCCCCAAGCTAATGTACTTATACCACCCTCTAGTATATATCTTTTATCATCATTTGAATCTAATGCTAACTTATTTACAGCTATGGTATATACATCATGCTTACAACTTCGAATTAGATTTATATTTTTTTATGTTTTCACATCATTGAATAGGGTTTGCTTATAATCATCAAATTGTAACTCTTTTGATACTACACATTT
Organism: Thermobia domestica; assembly: GCF_964235325.1. Taxonomy (NCBI): domain Eukaryota; kingdom Metazoa; phylum Arthropoda; class Insecta; order Zygentoma; family Lepismatidae; genus Thermobia; species Thermobia domestica. The sequence goes on along the minus strand of NC_137456.1, from coordinate 240,385,438 downwards.
TGTTATTCCTTTTGCTTTTTTCTTCTCTTTATTTTCAACTTTAAATGCGTACATCTTTGATCTTAACCCAATAAATTCTGTCATTATTTTACCATTGTTTTCATCCTTCATCTTTCCTAATACTTTTTTGTTTACTAGTGGTATTCCATATTGATTATCCTTTCCATATTCACTTGTATCAAATAAATCAACCATTACTTTTAAGTCTTTGTAGAAATCATCTGTATTAATTTCATATATAAAACTATCAGTATCCATATAACATAACCCTATATCAACATCATATTTAGGTTTCATAATATTGTAATGGAAGTCATACATTAATAGTTTTGACAAATCTAGCACACTCATACCAACATATATAGGTTTGTTGAAGGTCAATTTTTCTTTTTTCATATGTATCGCACACAAATCTTCAGTAAATATTGTTCTATAATCGAAGTTCGGTTTCGCTATTAACTTTTCCACCCTCATTGGATCACATTCTAAGGTAATAGATGGCCTCTTTCTAATGTTTTCCATTGTTTTACCAAATACGCTATTGCTCATTAACTTGTAAAAATCTTTCTCGAAATTATTCTTAGCTTGCGTTCTCATATTTGTATTTAGATCAATATATTCCTTTAACCAGTTTGATTGCTTGAACTCTAATACTCGGTGAATTTTCTTTAATATCATTCCAAGTGACATATATAATTTTAAATTTCTATAGTGAATAACATATCTTTCTTTATTGTAAAGCGTTGTTAATAATTTTGATTGTTTCGATCCTGGTGGGCACATATTTTCTGGAGCTAATGGTAGATCTGTATGTTTATCATGTAAGTATTTTGGATATTCTAAATCAACTTCTAATATGTAGCCAGTTTCTGAATCATCTGGAATATTCATTATGTTTATGTAAGGTTGATCCCATTTAAAGTCTTTGTAAGGCGTGTATTGACTCATTGCCCATCCATATAAATAATTTGCATCTAGATAAGTTAAATACTTTGAAAGTTCATCTTTACTATAACTTTTCATATACTTATTATTTGCTTTTACATACCTCTTACTACATTGTGAAATTCCACCTCTTATACCTTTTTCAATCATTAATATTTTGTCATAGTCAGTTAACATTTCTAGTTCGATTTTAGTCACCTTTAACATTGAATCCCACGATAAACCAGGAGCAGTAAAATACCAAGCAGGATCTAAACCATATGCCTTTAAACACACATCTCTAAAATTTTCAAATACATCGGCTAATATTAATACATCTGTCCTGTTATAAAGTTCTGTATATTCACCTAGATTTTTAATATTGAATGATTTCCAAACATTTTTCGCATGCTCATAATCTTCATCACTGATGTGGGTGTTAGTAAGTTTATTAAAGAACATTTCTTTTGAAGGTAGTTTTGTTTCTTCTAATCTTTCAATTGAGTCAATATAATCATATGGGTACACACCTTTTTTAATTACTAAATCTAATAAATCATTAGTGAAATACTTTGACGTTTCTCTATATTGTTCTTTTTTAAGGTTATTTGCTAGTTCTGCTAAACCCCTTGACATAAACCTAAATGAATCTAGAAATCGTAAATTAATTCCATTCTTTTTATCAACCTTCACATATTTTGAGTATATTATATATTTTTCCTCATTATTTGCAATTAGTTTTATTTCATTCTTATCATAAGCAAGTTCTTTAACAAACAGGTGAGTATCATAACCACTTAAATTGTGAATAAATACTGGAATAAAATTAGGATTTCGATAGCTTAAGTTACAATAACTGTGAGCTGCACCTCTAAACTTTCCAGTTAAATGATCATGATCTCTTACTTTTGCTTTATTTATATTTATATTTTTCAAACATTTACCTAATTCATGTTTCCATTCTTCTAATTTTTCAACCATGCTATCATTATTTTTAGCGAATTTTATTTTCTTATTTAACATATTTATTTGTTTTTCAATTGCTGGTGGTAAATCATTCAAGTTTCTCTCACATATATGACAACTATTGGAATTATTATATCTATTTTTTTCATCTTTAGTTAGGTCAATCATTTCAACTGTTTTGTTATATATTTTCTTTATTTCTATTGCTTCTTGTTTTAAATTCTCCACAAACACCTTTGCAGCATCTAAACCAATATAACTAACAGGCCTTTTATACACACCATTTGAGTATTTGATGTAATAACAGAAACTCATTGGCAAATGCTTTTGATACTTCACAGTTTTAGAACAATTATGGTCTACATCCATTTTACATAACAAGCATTCAAAATCGGCATATATCGCAAATGGTACCCTCAATGATCTATTATAATTCTGAAATTGTATTTGATTGTTATATGGTTTTGGAAGTTCTATCCTAACAGATTCATGCTCCCTACAATATAGTTCATGTTCTTGTAATTGTATCTCATTTCTAAAATGTCTTGTTAAACACCTATCACAAAAGTATAATTTTTCCTTCTGCTTTGTTACTTGACTTCTTATTAATCTTGATATATCCTTTATCCAACAAAAGTGATCATTATTTTCATCTTTTACATATAATAAATTGATGTGTTTATCCTGCTTATTTTTTGTGATTTGAAGTGGGTATATATTATATTCATCATCATAGGTATACACGTTAATGGATATGTTACTTCTTTTTTCAAACTTTACTATATCTTTTAATTGTACAGGAAATTCAATACCCTTACAATATTTCTCTTGTAATTCATCCACAATTTCTGTATAGTTTGAAGGCCGTTGAGGATGTGATTGATGATCTATAGGTTTTAAATAACATGCAATAGAATATAAGAAACATTTATTATCTTTATTTTGAACATTAATCACTGCTTTTTTATCTTTAATTGGTTTAGGAAGGTCAATATAGGAAGAAGCTCGTAATGGTACATATTTATTTAATCTGATTTCTAAATATTTAATTTGATGTAATGACCAACCTGTACCTCTTCCTTGAAATTCCTCCATCTCTCTACATAGTTTTTGTTTAGCATTGGTTATATATTCATCTAAGTCAGTTGATTGTAATATTCTTTCATTCATAGTTTTAAAATTGCGTTCTTGTACTTATTTATCTTTAATATAATCACAAATGAATACAAGGTTGATTTTTAATGGATGGTGCTTTAATTCTTCCTTGATTTTATTAATAACTACTTTCCCACTTATATTTAAAAACTTCACTGGATCTTTATATCCTCCTATGTTTTCGATTGTGATAGTTTGTAATCGTTTCTGTATTGCTGTTTCCTTTGTTTGTACTTTAATTGGTATTCGTTGTGGTTTGGATTCTTCAAAAACATCTTGTTTAAATGGAAATATGTTTCTAATTTGTGATCTGTTTAGTTCATCTTCATATTTTATAATACGGTCAATAAGTTCAGCCTTTCTTAATTTAAAATAACCTTTTATCCCCTTCCTTTTACAATGGTTTTTTAGTTCATCAGCTTTCATTGTGTATATAACTTTCAATTCATCTGGGTCATTTTGGTATTGTTCGACTTTTTTGATTAATTCACTCTTATTTAAATAACTATAGCCGCGGATTTTCTTGACTTTACATATTTGTTTTAGTTTTATAATTGACATCTCCTTCATCTCCTCACCAGTAAAATTAACATTATTCATACTCATTTTATATGGAAAAACACTGTATCGTAATTTTATATTCACTAAATTTTTTAATTCATTTTCATAATATTTTTATACCAACATTAGCATACTTATTTTTCTAATACAGCTGTTAATGTCGACATAAAAAAATGATACAGTGTTTTTCCATATAATAACACACCTTATATGAAAAAACACTGTATCATTTTTATATTCACCAGATTTTTTAATTCATTTTCATAATATTTTTCATGTTTAAACAAATTAAATTACATTACAACATTTATACTATTATATTATTTTTATTTATTTAATTATTTTGCAAATTATTAAACCCTAACCATTTAATAAACTCTAATTATTTAATTATTATGCAAATTATTTATTTAATTATTAATGCAAATTATTTATTTAATTATTATGCAAATTATTAAACCCTAACCATTTAATAAACACTTTATTACCTTTTATGAAAATATTTATAAAAGTTAAACACATTAAATTACACTACAACATTTATAATATTATATTATTTTTATTTATTTAATTATTATGCAAATTATTAAACCCTAACCATTTAATAAACTAATTATTTAATTATTATGCAAAATATTTATTTAATTATTAATGCAAATTATTTATTTAATTATTATGTAAATTATTAAACCCTAACCATTTAATAAACCCTAATCATTTAATTATTATCTAAATTATTAAACCCTAACCATTTAATAAACCCTAATTATTTAACAAACACTTTATTACCTTGTATGAAAATATTCATAAAAGTTAAACACATTAAATTTACACTACAACATTTTCTTTATCTATCCAACTATTATGTGAATTATCAAACCCTAACCATTTAACAAACACTTTATTACCTTTCTTTCTCAATATTTTTTCAACCAAATACTCATCCTTATATTTAGTTTTCAATAATTCTGGTTCTTAAAATCTTCCTTTAACTTCTTCATTGTTTAAATCTTTAATTTTATATGTTGGTGGATTAGATGGTATAACCTCATTAATAACAAACACTTCTGCTGACCAATTTGTTGTATAACCTTTTTCAAACAAACCTTTAATTTTTCTTATACGAACATAATCACCAATCTTATACTTTAACTTAACAGACTTATATTCTTTCTTATACACTTTTTTCAATATCACATGCTCATTTTTCTTATTCAGTTCTACAGGTTTCACACCAATTGTTCTATGTATTTTATTATTATATTCATCAACCAAACCTTGCATATTTTTAACCACTTATAATTACCTTGAACAGTAAATTTTTTCCACATATTTTGTTTAAGTGTTTTGTTAAATCTTTCAACAACAGAAGCTTTTTTACCACTATATGTTGAGTAATGATTGATATTGTTTTTTCCCATCAAATCTTCAAATTCTTTATTATAAACCTTGATCAGTTTGTAAATTGTTGGGTTTTCTTACTTTTAACACTGATTCAAATGCTTCTGTAACATTTTTCCCACTCTTATCTTTAACAGGAACAGTAAACGCATATTTTGAAAACACATCTATAATTGTTAGTAAATACTTATAACCTTTATTTAATTTTGAAACACCTTTTAACACACCACTATCCATTTCCACAAGATCAGCTTGCCATAAATCATCTATACCTTTAACAATAACACTTAACCTAGCATAATTCTTTCTAGATGGTTTATGAATTTCTTTTATAATGTCTTCTCTAATACCTTCACCTTCATATAGTCAATCGGGCTTTTTAATGAATTGGGATTTATTAGTACCACATACAACACATATACCTTTCTTAACATATCTTCCATTCTTTGTTTGTTCTATTCTAATGTTATCTATTTTTGTATCTGTTGATTTCTTACACTTAACACAATACATCATACTATTTATTATATGGAAAAGTATTAACCTCAATCTATACTTGAAACACTATATCAACTAACAACATCATTCTAAAGATCAACCTAATTCAAACTATAATTCAACTAACAATATAATTCTAAAGATTAGCCTAATTCAAACTATAATTTAAGCATATGTTTGTTTGATGCTGTTGTCGATATTTGATGATTAATACTATAATTAACAAGTGTCGGTATTTGATGATTAATACTATAATTAATGCTGTTGTTGATTAATACTATAATTGATCATGAACTTCAATCTATAATTCAATCTATAATCAATCTATATAATAGCTTCTACAATTCAAACACTGTTCATCTATATAATTTAATCAATATAACATTCTATAACTTAATCTATAATTCGAACAATAATTCAATCTATATAACAATTTATAATTCATCTGTATAATTCAATTTAGAATGTTGTTATATAGATTGAATTAGAATGTTATTATATAGATTGAATATAACAAATGGTTTTATGAAAGCTCTCTTTCTATATACATAATAACTTGCAATGGTTGCCCTTCTTCCATAGCTGAATTCTTATTTGCTTGAAACGTAATTATATCACCCTTTTTAATGTTTACAGGTAAATTTTCAATCAAAGTATCACCTAAATATATCTCTAGAAAGTATTTATCCAAACTTAATTCCATGTGCATTATTTTCCCATTATATAGAAATTTGTAACCATTAGAGAGATTAAATATTCTAAAGATTGGTTCCTTAACATTTTTAACTCTCAATCGACATATTAGGGGTATAGTTTCTTTCTGCATAATCAATTTAGTAGTATCCATCCTAATCTTTTGAAAATCATCTTTCTTTATATATGTGTCTTGTAATGTTTTTAATACATCTTCAAATTTGTTTCTATCACCTTCCAATTGACTATTAACATTACTATTTATTAAATCTAGCTGTTGTAAAGTTACTACATCATGTTGGTCAATTGCATCACTTACATTAACAAGTCTTTTGTTTTTGAAATCAACCCATGTTATATTTGGTGTAAAAACTTCACTTACATGATTGAGGTTTGTAGTCCTCGTTTTAGTATTACCAAATATATCCATATTTATTATATAACAATTCAAATTATTTAACAGCAAGTAAAACAGTTATATGAGCTCCACCAAAATCAATCAAATCACCATTTTCATCTTTAATTGAAACTTTCAGATTATTAAACTTATTGTGATGTATTGGGAAAAATATCTTTTCATTAGGTTCATATATAATTGGTTCTCTAATCTCTGCATTTGTTCTAAATGTTGCAATTAAGTCTGTTTCGTTGTGTGTTGTATCATTGTGTTTTAAAATCATACCTTCTGCTAAATCACAATGAATATTTATAGTATCAAATGGATGAAACCTTGGTGGTTTATCTCCAATATGTTCTATGTTATTAGCCAAGTTTTTATCACTAAAACCTAATACAGTGTTAATGGTATCTAAGGTTATATCACAAACCTCACTAAATATTTTAACTCTATTTCTTTTCCTGTCTTCTGTAATTTCAAAAGTATCTTTGAATTCATCAGTGTAGAATGGAAGGTTTGATTTAATATATTCTTCTAATTCTTTTAAACTATATTGACCAGGTTGAACTATGGCTTGTCTTGTAACTTCAGGTTCTTCAGTGCAAAACGTTAATTTATTGTTCTTTTCTGTAATGTTTGGTGTTAAGTATGTTGTATAAAATCCTGCAACAGCTACTTCTAAATCGTTTTCAAATGGGTAGTGCAAAGACATGTTTAATACAGATGAATAACCATTTAAATTAAATACTTTCATTTATTATATAATAAATAATTAAAATGGATAATTGGGATATTAAAGTAAGGTTAACAGAAGAAACGGCGAAGAGTAAGAGGAATGGAGAGTTGTTACCTGATGATATAAGATGTTTAATACTTGGGCCTAGTGGATGTGGTAAAACAACGTTAATGATTGATAATTTTTGTTGGCACCTAAATGGTTAAAATATGCAAATGTTTATATATATTCAAAAAGTTTACATCAACCTAAATACCAACACTTAATACAACTTTTTCGAGATATAGAACGTAATATTAAAGACACAATAGCAATAATAAAAGGAAACAATGAAGAGATTATTCCATTAGATGAATGTGAGGATTATTCTGTGGTAGTATTTGATGATTTCATATTAGAAGAACAAAATCACGTTAGAGGATATTTTACTCGAGGGCGTTATAAGGGTTTGAACTGTTTCTATCTTGGACAAACATATTCTAAAGTGCCAAAACAATTAATTAGGGACAACATAAACTTTCTTTGTATATTTAGACAGGACAATGTAAATTTAAAACATATATATGATGAATTTGTTGCATCTGATATGTCGTTTGAAAAATTACAATCATTATGTAGCAAGTGTTGGAGTGAAGAACATGGTTTCTTAACAATAGATATGACTAGGAAGGTGAATAATGGTAAATATAGAAATAAAATTAAAGAATTTCTAAAAGTGTAAACTAAACGTATATGAATGCAGGTGAACGTATATGTTATGTTATGTTATGTTATGTTTTTATTTTTTTCTTTATATAATAAATGGATGTTAATAAAGCTAAGAAGTATATTAAGTTAAAAGAAGAACTTATTAAAAGATTTAAGGAAATTAAACAAAGTAATCGAAGTAAGTATGAAAAATTTAAAGAACAAGATCAGCCTGTTATTGATGCAATTAAAGATTTAGGACAAGATATATCAAAAGTAGCAGAAGAAAATTAAAATCTAATTCAAGAGTTAGTTCCAGTTGTACATAAAAGTGCGAGAGTGGATTCAAACTTATTAGAAACACCGCCTATGTATGATAGTTCTATAAATGAAAGTGATACGCCTATAACAGAAGAAATAAAACACATGAAAAAACAAATTAAATATAAAGTAGAAGGAATAGAATCTTTAGCAACAACTCATTTGGGTAAAATTGCCTCAAGATATTATGCAACTAGAGATGATAAAAGTTTTGGAATACAGCCATATGATGAAGATGGGAAAATTATACATATGATAGGAAGCGCGGAAGTTAAAATTGATGGTGATGATTTAGTTAATAATAATCGACATTATACAGGAACAGAAGGTTTATGGGAATTATTGACAAGACATAATCCAACAAATTATAATGATGATGATCTAGAAAAATATAGACAAATAGTAATTGATTCTAGTGTTGCATTTCATAATGATGATCCAAGTACAAGAAAACAAAAATCAAGTAAAGGTAAAAAATATAAAGAAATTATCAAACCTATTTGGGATGAATATATCAAACCAACAACACCTTCAAAAAAGACACCAAAATCTGGAGAAGGAATAAAGGTATATAACGAATTATCAAAAGAATACATATGGATGGATGATGTGAGAAAACTGATTGATCGGTTGATTGTTATTGATGGGGAAGAAAAATCTGGAAATGATAACTTTTATAATGAAAAAGTAGGTATTATGGATATGATTAATTCTAAACTTGCACAATTTATACCGAATGATCCAAAAGGTATAGGTTATTTGATAAAGATATTGAATACGGTGCCACCAAAATTTTGGAATAGTGAAAAATATGGAAAAGGATTAGTAAATAATTTGATTAATAAACTTCCATTTGAGTTGCATATTCCAGGATTTAGATTTTGCGGGCCTAGGACTAAGTTAGAAGAAAGATTAGAAAGAGGTGATGAAGGTATTAACAAATTAGATGAGGCTTGTAAAGAACATGATATATACTATAGGGATAATAAAGATACAGAATCAAGACACATTGCAGATAAGGAATTAGAAAATAAAGCTTGGGAAAGAGTTTTTGCTAAAGATGCTAATTTAATAACTGAAAAACTACCTGCTCTTGGAACTGCTTTAATGATGAATACAAAAGTAAGATTTGGTTTAGGTTTATAAGTAATGAAAGTAAGATTAGGTTTATAAGTATTTTTTAGATTTAGGTTTATATATGTACTTTTTATGGAATTTTTCATAAAAAGCTTTTAATTATATAATAAATATGCAGTTAAAAGGTTTTACATTTACGATTCCTAATCAGGAACTTAAACAATTAAATATAGATCACATTTTAACTAACAAACAACTCAAACAAAAGGAAGCAAAACTAAGTAAAGGACAATGTATGTCTCTATCTCTTTCTATACCACAACTTAAGAAAATAAACAAAGAAATGAAGACAAATGATAATAAAGTTCATTATGGTGGTTTTATATTTACTATTCCAACGATTTTAGCTTTAATAGGTGCTTTAGGTTCTGTTGCTGGAGGTGCGGCTGCTATTGCTAAGACTGTAGGTGATGCAAAAAAGAATAAAATGGAATTAGAAGAACAAAAGCGACATAACTTAGCAATGGAAGAAAAACAAGGTGGTAAGCTTTCAAAAAACGTAAACTCCAAAACAGTAAAGAAAAAGAAGAAATTAAACCTTTAAGTAATTTAGATCTAATACAACTTGTTAAAAAACTTAAGATAAGAAACTTTAGAGGTGTATTTATGAGTGATGAATTGCCTAAACAACCAAGGAAGAATGAGTGTGGTATTGTTAATTTTGATACGTCTAAAAATATAGGAACGCATTGGATTTGTTATTGGAAAAAAGGAAATAGAAAGTATGTGTTTGATTCATTTGGAAGTAATCCGCCAAAAACACTCGTAAAATATCTTGGTCATAATATAGAGTACAATAGCAGCCGTATACAACAATTTAACGAGGTAATTTGTGGACATTTATGCATTACAGTGTTAAAAATGTTTACAGATGGGTATAGTTTTTCAGAAATTATTAGTCAGGTTAATAGGAATAAGGATATTTGGATAAGTTATATTTAAGTTTTTATGGGTTTATTTTATGGGCTTAATTCATAAAACGATTATAAATATTTTTATAATAAATATGGATAAGATAGAATCATATGAATTACAATCCTTTAAACCTAATCAAAAAACAATCGAGAATTTAAATAAGCCAAACAGGTCTATTGAATTCGATATTGACGTGGGTGATGGCTTCATAAACCTTATTATGCTGATATTTATGTAACTTTTGAAATTAGAGGTAGAGATGGTGATGAAAAATATACTACTGGTCAAAATATTAGACTTATTAATAATTTCTTCCTAGATTTGTTTTCTCAAATTCAAATTAGTAAGCATGGTCAGATATTGGATATTATTGATTATCCTGGTTTAACTTCAACAGCTGTAAATACATGTACGATTTCAAAACCAGAGGCAAATCACTATGATGAATGTGGATGGGAAGGAATTACGTGGGCCAGAACAGATGAAGAAATAGTGTTTTTGCTAAGACTTTTGCCAGGATTTTGTTCAGATTTTAAAGATATTATGTGGAAAGGAGGATTGAAATATACATTTAAAAGAAGTGGTTCTGATGATAATGCATTTGCTATTTGGAAAACAAAAAAGCAGGATGGAACATATGAGAATGATCAACCACATCCAGGTAAAATTAAGATTACAAATATGGAGTTAAGAATGCCTATTGTTAATTATAAACCTAACTATGCCACCTTGTTAAGATCTAATATGTTAAAAGAAGGTAAGATTCCTATTTCATTTAACACGTATCAATGTTTACAGAAATCAGTTACAGGCAAATATTTAGAATTCGATTTTACTACACAATTTAACTCAAGTGAATTTGATATGCCTAATTTTGTGATTGCCTTTTTCCAAACTGATAGAAATGATAATCAAGTAAGAGATTCAAGCTATTTTGATCATTGTAAAGTTCAGAATATCCATTTTCATAATTCTAGAAATGAATCTTTCCCATTAGAATCTTTAAACTTAGATTTTGCAAAACATAAATATTTGAAAGTTTATGAAATGTATACGGTATATAAGCGAGCTACAATTGGAAATACTGAGATGTTTTATTATCCTAAGGAATTTTTAGAAAATAGGCCGATGTTCGTAATTAACACAAGCAAGCATAAATCAGTAACTGTAAGTGATAGAACTAATTTGAAACTGACTGTTAATTTTGAAAGCGATGTATCAGATAAAACAATTTGCTATGTTGTTATGATTGGTAAGAAAAATTTAGAGTATGATGTTGAGAAAGAAAAAATAATTGAGAAGATATAAATCAATTATATAATATGTTTATTAGATTAGTTTAGTTTGTAAGTGTTTTTATGATATCATAAAAACTTATTTAATAAAATGACTATTCCAGATAACATTCCACGTGAGAATTTAATTGTGTTAATTGAAGATACTATATTAAATCTTGAGAAGTTATTAATGAAAAACAAAAGGAAGTTTAAGAGAATAAAATGTGTTTATATTACTCTTATTACGTTATCAATTCTATTATCAGCTTCTACAGGGTTCATCAATGTATTTATTCCTGTTACAGTGTATTCAAATATTACAACTGCATTTGCTTCGGCTTCTGCTGTTATCACTGGCCTATCAACACGGTTTAATATAGCTTCAAAGAAAGAATATTATAAAAATATGGTGAATCGGATTCGGCTGTTTAAAGATGAGCTTAATGTAATTAAGCTCATGAATGGTGAATTAACAGATGAAAATGTAAGAGATATTGTTAACAGAATCAATGACATACTTAACGTAATTCGAGGCTATTAGAAACTGATTTTTAAAAAGTTTTAATATAATAAATACGATGGCGAGTCATATTGAACTTTTAAATAAACTTGGAAGTCTTGAACAAAAACAGGTTATTGGATTAAGAGAATTAGAATTAAATACAGAATATAAGATTGTGAAAATGGAAAAGATTAAAACTAAGTTTCGAAAGAGCATTTTAGTTGAATGTGAAGAGTTTAAGGTATTTCTTCCACCTAGATTTACAAAACACTTAACAGATAAAATGATTGATTAGATCGTTAAAGATGGAATAAAAATCAAATACACTGGTTTAAAAGATAACTATCCAACTGTTGAGTTCTGTATGTGAACCCAAAAAATAATAAAAATGATCAAAAATATGTTGTTAGAAGTAAAAAATGGAGTGAATAGAATGGATCCTCAAAAGAAATTTATACTTACTAATAACTTCAATGTAATTGTGAAAAATGTGCAAACCGAAGTTCAAGTTGTTTTTGATATTAACGGCTGTCTATTCAGTTTGAATTATGATCAGTGGACAGAGTTTAAGAAGTCATTGTTTCCTACAGAGAACGAGGTTAGCAGAAGATTCCATTATCAGTATCCGAACTTGTAACTATTAATATACTAATTTGTAAGTATTATGTAATTATGTAGAATTTAGTTAACTTTTATGGTAAAATCATAAAAGTGTTTTGTAATTTTATTTTACTAAATTTAGTGATTTTTATAACTAGATTTAGTGATTTTTTTTTGTTTTTGTAACTAGATTTAGTGATAGAATGCATTAGAAGTTATTATGAGTAAGATAGAAGTTATTTGAGATGTGATAGAAGTTATTTGGGAAATAGGGAGTGCGGTAGAAATTATTAGGGGTAGTTTAGAAGTTATTTGGAGGTAGGGGGATGCGCTATTGTTATTAGGAGTGCGCTATTATTATTGATGGTGTGCTAGATTGTTATTGGAAATGATGAAGTGGCGCAGAATCCCCACTCCACCCCTACTGACTAAAATTTTGTTACTCCTAACCATTTATTTGAATGTTGATTTTAAAAGCAAGTCACCAGAAGAGCCTATAAAATTTAACTCCTTTCGAAAATCTAGTAAGGGGAAATTGCCCGCTCTTGCCCCCCTTCGTGGGTGCCCATATATCTAGGATAATGTTATACGTTTAACACATGATTTATTTACGTGTACTTCGGTTGCAAATTTGATAGTGTTTCTTGGACGTACTGATGTGAAATACATTCTGATAAACCCAGTATGAAGCGGAGGTCATACTTTCCATTCCAGACTATTAATGCGGACTAAACAAAAAGAAAGGAAGAAAGAAAATGAGAAAGAAAGAAAAAAATGGGAGCTAGTTTACTGCTTAATTTCTATCAGAAACACCTTGTATTAAATGTTCAAACTGTATCATAACGAAAAGTTACAAATGTTCAAAAGAAAAATCGGATATTCCTTATACGTGTAGAAGACCTTCCATGTTTCAAATTTCAAATGTGAATAAAACGCATTGTATTATAGTATGGACACAAATTTTGTGTCAAACTAATACAAATAAATGTTGATTTCAAATAACCAATGAAGGGGCATTTTATAGTCATCTCTGAATATTTATCTGTTCCGAACATCCAGTGTCGATTTCATCTATTGAGGATATAACGTTATAATTTGCACAGTTTCAGCCATTATTTTATGCGCAAAAACGATACTACTTAGAGGGGAATGGAACCGATGTTATCCACGTGGAAGTATTTTAAGATAACCACCACTCCACCGATTTCTCTACCCAAACTTTGCTTAAAAACGGTTTGGGGTTTATTTATGAGAAATCAATAACACGAAAACTGCTGCAGATCAATGAAGTGTTTCGAATGTCCTCGTAACTTCTTTGCCCTTTCTCAACCAACATATCATGCTGCAGGTGTTTGCTTGCACAGGCATAAGGATTGTTCGTATAGCATGGCAGTAGATTCTTGACCATCACTTTGTTAAAAAACTTGGGCGTGAACAAGATATGAACCTAGGTTGGTTAAGTATCCTGCTTGTAAGTCCTCCACGTTACTCGTACACTATCATGGCACATAAAAATAAACCCCAAATATTACTAAGTTTGTCTTTGGAACGAACCTGGTTCTTCTCGTTAGGTTATTTACACCAACGTAAAGGAGTGTCGTTTAACGCATAGTGATCGTGGTTTAGTGGGCAAGACGCCTTGCCAATAATCTGAAAGTTCTCGGATTGGATCTACGTTAGGATATATTTTTATTTTTTTACTTGAGGATTTTTGGTTGCGATTCACGTTTTATTATCTTTAGATATTTGAACACTTGCATGTTTCAGTAGTTAAACTATTCTTCAGGAATAACAATAGTAATAATAAATTAATGACAATAATAAGAATTATCTCATAGAAGATTAAACGTTAGAAGCTTATTATCGCTCAGGTCATTCCATTATAAAAAGTAACGTGAATTTTGGCAAGAATATTTTGGATTTGTTTAATTTTGCCAGTGATTATAATAATAATAATATAGACGAAAAATTCCGTATGAGGACAGATTATATTAAAATCTGTAAAAATCGCCCCTAACATAAGGCAAAAATTACAACATAGTCGGAATAGGAAAGAAGTGTCTACACCAACAGAAGATTCCCTTTGCGTAAGTCCGAACAACTATTTAAATGTTAAACGCAAGGTTTCTAGGTTAAATGAAAGATTTCATGTAGAAAGTAGGGAACTGAACTGAAAAAGAAGTAAGAGAAATTATTTTTAAGTTTCACGATCCATGCTTATGTTGGCTAATCTGAAGGAGATGCCGATGTTGAGAATGAAAGAAATTATGTAATTACAAAATAAGAGGAAACATAACCTTGAGAAAACCTACACACACGGCGTTTGTTAAGCACATTGAACACTGGGTGGGAGCTGGCTAAAAAAGAGTGAACCACTAAATTTACAAAACGTCAGTAATAATAATAATAATAATAATAATAATAATAATAATAATAATAATAATAATAATAATAATAATAATGGTAGGAACTTTTTCAATTTGACCTAAAATTTGGTCAAACTTTCAGAAAAGTCGGATTATCAGACAGGGTGGTTCGTACCTCGAAGATTCATCTCTGCAACTACCAAAAATTTTAGACCAAGGTGTTATGTAGAAAGTGTTGTACTGTACGTTTTAAGGGAAATAATTGCAATAAAAATAACTGCATATCACTGAACAGTAAGGCATATAATATAGGAACTTCTAGAATATGCAAAGTTAATTATAAACTCTTTGCTGCAAAAATGCCTACAGGGACAATAATTCGATGAACTCCAAAATACGAAGTAAAAAAAGAGTATGAGATTCAATCTAAAGAACAATTGTTACATAAGAATGGACTGGAAAATCGAGATAAGACGAGAATTGTTTACGATAGTTTTCGTTTCTACCCGATCATCATCTCCAAAGCGAGACGATAATTTAAGTCCCCCTTGTCCAGTCTCAAATGTAAAATGTTTACTCTAGTCTTGATTTTCCTTATTTTGTTTTATTCCTCTTCCTGCAACCAACATTAAACAAAACCTAAATATTCTTGTCAAATGTCACGTTTCTCCTTATAATGATGATAATAAGCTTATGACTTTTAATCTTCTACGAGATAATTATTATTATTACTCGCGTCAATGACGTGCATCGCTGGGTTAAATTGATAAAAAAATAGTAAAATGTTCCGTTAGTGAGTTTTTAATATTACTAAAGCGCTCTTTGATATCAGTAATTTTTCATTATTTTTATATACCACCTCTCTTCTCCATGTTGCGGGCCACGGCATCATAAGTGTCATTGTTCATCACAGTGATATCTAAAACTATGAATTCGACATTAATAATGGTTATTTCGATAATTTTTATATTTATACTCCTCCCTCAAGTTGCGGGGCGGAATTTGGATTTAAACGGGATCCGAAGGATCACTGTTCATTTTAATGATCCCAAAAACTATGAATTTTAAACTAATAACGGTCCTTTTCGATTATTTTTAAGTCTCTCCCACTTCCCCACCATTATGTTACTTCCCCTCCCCCAAAGTGATATGACGAAAAGCATCTCAGTTTTGAAATCATCTAGGTGGCAATTCAATCGGGATCGGTCCGGCGGTTCAAGAGTTATTTAGTTTCATCTATTTTTATAGATCTCTTCCCTCCCCTCTCCCTCCTCTAAGATTTAGTGATTTTCATCTTTCCAATACCTAAGAACTACCTTCAAAGTGAGACAATGAAAAACTTCCCAGGTTCGAAACTCATCAGTGTTGAAAATTTGATTTACACTGATCGGGTGGTTCAAGATCTATTAACTCACGAACATAGTCATATATATATATATATATATATATATATATATATATATATATATATATTTACATCAGCTAATGCTTCTGGCAACAAATACTATTCGAAGCTTTCTTGCACCCACTGGAAAACGTGAAGTATATTAATATTTATTTGCATATATTGTTATTGTAGACTGTTCACATAATGCCCACCGACTTCGATTTTACAAAATTTGAGAAATAAATTTCACTTTTTATTTAGTGGTCAATTTGAAGGCATTTTGTTATACTACCATTAAGAAACCCATATACATCATATTACGAATCAATCATTATGGAACAATCTCATGTGTGACACGCAGCAGTGCTACCAATCTTTGAAAGCTTCATTTACAACTTTTTTCTTTTTTCTTTTTTAACTGATTTTGTGAGTAATGGTGCATTCAGTATAAAGGTACAACAAGATATTCTCTTTCTCTCTCTCTCTCCCTGTGTGTGTGTGTGTGTGTGTGTGTGTGTGTTTGTTTGTTTGTTTGTTTCTAGTTTCCGGCGTAAGCGTGTGGATACTACTAGGTATACTTTCGTGTGTACAAATGCTAGTGTGTGTGTGTGTGTGGCGCGGGTATATGAACTATTAATTGGGATCGCGTAGTGGAACTTATCAATATTAGTACGTACATACAAACGGCTGTTACTTCACACGATAACTTTGGACGAATGCGAATTTTTAAATTCTGCTTTTTGCAATAAATAAGTACAGTGATTCCTCTCGAGGGAGTTCCCCTAAATGGTAGCCCCTACCATGTCCAATTAAATCACAAATTGCCGCAATCGTTTGTACATTGTTTGTACAGAAATGTACAGGCCAAATTTTCGTTTGTACACTATTAGGGGCGCCGCCAGAACAGAAAAAAATTGGGGGCTGTCTAAGTGGTAGCCCCCGACCATGTCCTATTCAATCACAAATTGTCGCAATCGTTTGTACTTCTTTTGTACAGAAATGTGCACCCGAAATTTTCGTTTGAACATAATTAAGGGCGCCGCCAGAACAGAAAAAAATGGGGGCTGTCTAAGTGGTAGCCCCCCCCCACCATGTCCAATTCAATCACAAGTTGTCGCATTCGTTTGTGCATCGTTTGTACAGAAATGTGCAGGCGAAATGTTTGTTTGAACAAACTTAGGGGCGCCGCCAGAACGAAAACAAAGTGGAGAGCTGTCTGAGTGGCAGCTCCCGCCACGATGACCAATTGAATCACAAAGTATCGCAATCGTTTGTACATTGTTTGTACAGAAATGTGCAGGCCAAATTTTCGTTTGTACACTATTAGGGGCGCCGCCAGAACGAAAACAATGTGAGGGCTGTCTCAATGGTAGCCCCTCCCATTTCCAATTCAATCACAAATTGTCACAATCGTTTCTATATCGTTTGTACAGAAATGTGCAGGCTAAATTATTGTTTGTACATAATTAAGGGCGCCGCCAGAACGAAAACAAAGTGGGGGCTGTTTAAGTGATAGCCCCCCACCATGTCCAATTCAATCACAAATTGTCGCAATCGTTTGTACATCGTTTGTACAGAAATGTGCATGCAAAATTTTTGTTTGTACATAATTAGGGGCGCCGCCAGAACGAAAAAAATTGGGGGCTGTCTAAGTGGTAGCCCCCGACCATGTCCTATTCAATCACAAATTGTCGCAATCGTTTGTACTTCGTTTGTACAGAAATGTGCACGCGAAATTTTCGTTTGTACATAATTAAGGGCGCCGCCAGAACAGAAAATAATGGGGGCTGTCTAAGTGGTAGCCCCCCCACCATGTCCAATTCAATCACAAGTTGTCGCATTCGTTTGTGCATCGTTTGTACAGAAATGTGCAGGCGAAATGTTTGTTTGAACAAACTTAGGGGCGCCGCCAGAACGAAAACAAAGTGGGGGGCTGTCTAAGTGGTAGCCCCCCCATCATGTCCAATTGAATCACAAATTGTCACAATCGTTTGTACTTCGTTTGTACAGAAATGTGCAGGCAAAATGTATGTTCGTACACAATTAGGGGCGCCGCTAGAACGAAAACAAAGTGGGGGACTGTCTAACTGGTAGCCCCCCACCAACATGTTCTATTCTATCACAAATTATCGCAATCGTTTCTACTTCGTGTGTACAGAAATGTGCAGGCAAAAGTTTCGTTTGTACACAATTAGGGGCGCCGCCAGAACAGAAAAAAGGGGGCTGTCTAAGTGGTACCCCCCACCATGTCCAATTCAATCACAAATTATCGCAATCGTTTGTACAGAAACGGGCAGGCGAAATGTTTGTTTGTACACAATTAGGGACGCCGCCAGAACGAAAACAAAGTAGGGTGCTTTCTAAGTAATACCTCCCCACCATGTCCAATTGAATCACAAATTGTCGGAATCGTTTGTACTTCGTTTGTACAGAAACGAGCAGGCGAAATGTTTGTTTGTACACAATTAGGGGCGCCGCCAGAACGAAAACTAAGTGGGGCTGTCTAAGTGGTAGCCCCCGACCATGTCCAATTCAATCACAAATTGTCGCAATCGTTTGTACGTCGTTTTTACAGAATTGTTCAGGTAAAATTTTCGTTTGTACTCTATTAGGGGCGCCGCCAGAACGAAAACAATGTGAGGGATTGTATAAATGGTAGAAGCATTAAAAAAATGTGTCACATTTATGGAGTATTTTTCTAACAGGACTTTGTTCACACTATTGTGTGGTTTGGTTTGTTCACACTATCGTGTGATTCACTATATTGATCTTATCCTAACGATGATGGAATTAAATGTTTTTTTTTGTTTTTTATATTTATATTTATACTTACAATCATTATTGCTGAGTTAGTTTTTCACTCCTCTGCTCTTATTATTAAACTTATTCATTATTTCTTACGTGAACTGAATCCTTATGAGAAAAATGTATTTTTTTCTTTCTATCTTGCGCAGAAACCGTTATTCTCATCTCGAACAGGAAATTGATAAGTGGAAGATATAACAAATTCACAAAGTAGACTGTTAAAGGGAAAATTATAACACAGTATTTTGTTTTATTTGATCATCTTCATTAAACTCATTTTGCAGAAACTATAGAATGCATGGTGAAGTATTTTGGTGCATTCAGCATTCTGATTTACGAGTAGAGTTGCTAACTGGCCGGTATTTGCTGTAATTTTGATTAAGGCCGGTGACCGGTACAAACTTCTTATTAGCCCCCTTCTGACCGGTATTTTGGAATCTGCAATCCAGAATATAACATTGAATATCGAAATTTTTCAACAGTGCCTTTACAAACACAAATTTCCGTTGTATTATACATTATCGATATTTTTTTAACGTATGGCAGTTTTTTTTATTTATTTAACATAACAAATTTGATAACACTTATATTTTATTGTAAAAGAATTTTATTCATTTATTGAGAGTAGAAAATGACTTTTTAAAGCAATTTCCTTTGTTTGAAGTGAAGTTTATAGAATAAATTTCATTTTATGAATCAACTATTGTTACATAAAGATTAATATCCAGTATTATTCATCTGTTTCGATAATTTTAAACAAGTGACAATTGCTGGTAAATACAATAACGATCAATACAGTCTTCAGTTTCTCATTTGTACAGAGAATTTTGAGGGTGTGCCGGTAATTTTGTTTTCCTGAGTTGGCAACCTATTTACGAGGTTTTGTTTCAACTCTGCTACGTAGTGGCTCCGTACTGACACTCCGCATGCAAATAAGTATGTAAGGCTACCATACGCCCCGGTTTCTTAAAATTTGTCCCGGTGTGCAGAAATTTTCCTTCTTGTCCTGTTTTTTCTTTATTCTTATTATTAATTACATATCAAAATTTCTGAAAAGATAATAAAATCGACTTATTCCTTTTGCTTTCAATTCCGACAATACTATAGGAACAATTTCAGTCTAATCTTTATTATTATTGCAATCGCTGCTTTCCCGGATATAACATGCAATGTTTAAATCCTCCTAAGTAGCACTCTTATCACTAAAAGTAAGAATGTATACCCCGAGGTGGCAACAAATTCTTGTGACGTTGCAGACCAGCCCCGAAAACACATTTTTTTTCTGCTTCAGAAAAACAATTATGCAAATTGTTTTCTTTTAGTTCGCATTTTAGGTTAACAAAAATAAATCAGCCTATTGAAATTTTGAAACAACTTCATAAATCTGGATATTTTTCTTTATAGACATGTAGAGCATGTAAAGGTGGTATGCGTAATAATATTGAAAATATAATTTTTGCATAAATATTGAATGTTCACTGATTGCGTTTATATTGTATAACAGCTTCTAGCTTCTATAATAATTTTTAGCACTGTTGATTAAGTATGGACAGTGGCGTATTTACGATTTTGTTTCGGGAGGGTCTTTGCTAACTTCCGGGGGTGCTTTGCCTGAAAATATGAAAATTCTGCAAGATATTTCATATACTTTACTATAGTAAGTAAGATTTCGGTGGGGGGCTTGAGCCCGGAAGCCCTCCCCCTAAATACGCCACTGAGTATGGACTATGTTAATACATTATTTTAAGTTGTATAACTAGTGCGATACTGTAGTAAAATTCGAAAGATAAAATTAATACAAAATGCAATATTTACTAGTAATTTGTAAGATGTCCCGTTTTATTCTGTTTTCAAAAAGTATGGTAGCCTTAAAGTGTGCTAAACCATACAAAATAAATTGTACTGTAAATAGTACCCCTCTGATAGTGCTCTCAAACGGGTCGGGTTGTCGGGTCGGGTCAGTCGGGTTAGCTCGTGTCGGGTCACTCGGGTCGGGTCGTCACATTTTTCACTTATTTTCTATACGGAATACTATAAAGAGCTTTGTTGTGGAATTCAATTCGAAGTTGGTGAATGAATGATAAATGTGACTAATTGAAGGTGAAATAGTAATAAAATTTTAATTTTACCCTATATTAACTAATTGGTATTGTAATTGTAATTAATATTACTACTACTGACTTTTTTCCTTTCTGCGTTTCTATGTCAAGTTAAATGTCACATTAAGTGAAATTGAAAGGAAATATCTAGTTAACGTCCCACGTTATGAACCAACGCTAAGAGAGACAGTGATGATGAGAAATAATTGAAGTGGTTGAATGAAGAAAGTGGGAGGAAATGGGAGAACACCGAGAAAACCCATGCACATGGGGTTTGTCCACCAGAAAACTTACTTGGTACGAGCTGGAATCAATACCCATGGACCTTCGGGTCAAACATCTGCCTTTGGGCAGGACACATTATTATTATTATTATTATTATTATTATTATTATTATTATTATTATTATTATTATTATTATTATTATTATTATTATTATTATTATTATTATTATAACTTTAAGAGTGCCCAAGAAAGTTCCGCCGCCTTTTCACCAACACCTTCGAACATTGGTATGTAACCTAAGACGTACCTGGAATATCAAAAATCGTCTCCATCAGCCTCGACGACCTTCTGAAAACGTTCTGGAAGGCCATGGATTCCATCGCAGTCGAACTTGGTGGGACGTGAAGTGAAGAAGGTATCAAGTGCATATTGAACCTCTTCTAGCTGTTTGAATTGGCGTTCTCTAAGGTGATTGTCCAAGAAATGGAACAGGTGATAATCGGACGGTACAATGTCCGTGGAGTATGGCGGATCCAATAGTGTTTTCCATCCAAGGCGTAGAATGATGTACTGGGTCATTTTAGCCACGTGGGGCTTAGCGTTGCCTTGTAACAAGAGGGCCCCTTTGCGATTCAGAACTGCTGGATCCAGACAGTACACAGTGACAGTACACAGTTGCATTGATGATCTGACCAGCTGGTAGCAGTTCCCGATGGACGATGCCTCGAGCAGTCCACAAAATGCACAGGAGAACCTTATTCTGGCGTAGTGCTGGCTTGGGCTGTTTTCGAACCGGTTCATGGGATGCTAACCAACAATGACGGCGCCGTGGAGCTTCGTACAGGACCCACTTCCCATCACATGTCAACACCCTGTCCAGAAATTGCTCCTTCCTCAGACGAGACACCAAAGAAACACAGGTGTCTGCTCGCGTTGCTTTCTGGCTCCAAGTCAAATCATGTAGGACCTATCAACCCAACTTGCAGTGCTTCCCAAGTTGATGGTGGTGGTGCCGAATGGTTTCTCCACTTACACTGAAAGGTAGTACCAGTTCCTCACATGTCTGTCTTCGCCTCAATTGCTGCCTGAAGATCTTTATTTTGAACATATGTTTGTCTTCCGGCACGTGGTGCGTCTTCGAGTGTTTCGTCACCGTCCTTAAACCGTCATACCACTGCACTCTCCGCGTAGTCACGACACCCTCACCAAAGGCCTGTCATATCTTCCGCCCCGCGGTGCAGCAATTTGAACTCGTACAGCAAACAAGCCCTTATGACGCTCTGTGAAGGCCCCATGTTCACTCAATCCTTACGCACGTTCACGGTGTATCTGAACAGCCACAACCAAGTAGTATGTTGGATATACTTACTAGTGTTGCTCACGAGACCTGGTTTGGGGCATTCTCGTTTCGAAAATGTGTCGTGAAGGTAGTCTCGTCTCGAAAAGTGCATATGTTTCTATTGAAAGAGCTCTGTCTCATCTCGTACCCTTTCATGAAAATTCTGTCTCGTCTCGTCTCGTCCAACAACTGACCTTCACCTTATATCCATTCGCATTCAACTCACGGTGTGAGGGCCAATTGAACACAGACCTCCACAAAGAGACAGAACTTTCTTGGTCACCTTCAGATTATTATTATTATTATTATTATTATTATTATTATTATTATTATTATTATTATTATTATTATTATTATTATTATTAGTATTATTAGTATTATTAGTATTATTGCTGGGGTAGTGATTTGACTTTCTCCGCAATAAAATACTTGCTAATTTTATATAACGTTGCAAATATCTTCTAGATAATTTAATCAAGAAAAAATAAAAGGTAATTCCCTACAGAATGATATTTTAGTGCAATTAGTTCCTTATGATTCTATCAGACAGCAACGCTGTTTTTAAATAGAAAAATCGGAATGTTAACGTGATGAAATTGTTGTTTGTTACACAGCAAAAAATATTAAAAGAAGTTCTATATACATTCCTTACTAGAAAATAATGTTGTCTTCAGAACTTTTATTCTTTTAGCCTTCAGAACTTGTCTTCAGAACTCAGTCAAATTTTATTTTGACTTTCGAACTTGATTGCCTAAATTTTAACCTTGGAAATTTGGATGTGGAGTAAAATAAAGAAGGTTAGCAGGGTAGAGAGGAAAACGAATTAGGAAATGCTGAAAAAATGCAAGAGACGAGAGCAATATTAGACGATATAAGGAAGCGAAAAATGGACGGATCACAAGCTTTGATCTTGCTAAGGGATTGCATTCTGAGGGATGTAGTAAAGGGGGTGATATCAGGAGAGCGAGAGTGTGTAAGAAGGTTGGAATTGATAGATTGTAATAAGGAGGGTGGTACTTTATGTTGGGTTGCGAGGCAGATATTAGCGGGAAATCGCAAAAATGGAAGCTTCTTACCTAGTTCACGGAAACTGGCCTGTTTATTAATGGGAGAACACTGAGGAGGAGGAGGAGGATAATTATACTACAAGTAAAAAAAGCCGAAACAATGGTTTATGCATAAGAATTGGTCAGCATTTTTTTTCTGGTGGCAGTTTTGTAAAGTTCTAGCTCTCTCAAACTGGTTAGATTGTAAGGTCATTT
Organism: Thermobia domestica; assembly: GCF_964235325.1. Lineage (NCBI taxonomy): Eukaryota > Metazoa > Arthropoda > Insecta > Zygentoma > Lepismatidae > Thermobia > Thermobia domestica. The sequence continues at coordinate 240,361,185 of NC_137456.1, read as the reverse complement.
CACTCGGGTCGGTTGTCGGGTTAAGTCACCTCGGGTTGGTTCACTCGGGTCACTTTGGGTCGGGCCAGTCGGGTCAGCTCGGGTCGGGTTGTCGGGTCGGGTCAGTCAATTTGGGTCACGGGTGGGGTCGGGTCGGTCTTCAACACATATAATTTCCACGAAAATTACAATAGACCACGGTTTATACCTCATTGGACTTCCAATAAAACGTTTTCAATGATGTGTACACCATGTCACCATTTTTGTATGAGGGAATGTCTAGAGGGATTTTGTGGGAATTTGATGGAATGTAGATTCCTGTGTGTGTGTGTGTGTGTGTGTGTGTATGTATGTATGTGTGTGATACCTTACAGGATACAAGATGTCGAGGAAGTGTGTAAATAAACCGAACAATTTCTGTTATGTATGTGGGGAGCTGATATTTAAATCACAACGTCGATGTTTTGCTCCACTTGTGAGGAAGTGTTATCAGTTATATTTTGGTTGCTGTGTAGGAGACCAGGATAAGAACTGGGTTCCTCACTACATTTGTTGTACTTGCGTGAAACGTCTGACTGGGTGGGCAAATGGTGGACGAAACATGAACTTCGCAGTACCGATGATCTGGAGGGAACCAAAAGATCATTCTTCAGACTGCTACTTTTGTATGACACAGATAAATGAAATAAGCAGTAAATCTAACCACACAGTACAGTACCCTAATTTGCATCAGCAATTAGGCCAGTTCCACACAGTGCAGAATTACCTGTTCCGGTACCTCCTTCTCATCTTACGGTAAATGAGGATTACGTACTTAAGGCAACTATTGAAGTTCCAAATGAAGATGATGATCCTACTTATGTAGGAAGCACATCTACATTGGATTCCCATCTGATAACTCCGGGTGAACTAAATGACCTCATACGGGATTTAAAACTCTCCAATACACAGACAGAACTTCTTGATTCTAAACTTAAAGCTGGAATCTGCTCAATCGTGACACTAAAGTGTGTATTTTTCGAAACCTTCATACAGAGTTTCAAAACTACTATTCTCAAGAAAATGATTTAGTGTATTGTAATAATGTCTGTGCTGTGATGGATAGACTTGGACATGCACATATAAGTACAGAGTGGAGATTGTTTATTGACTTTTTGAAAACTAGTTTTAAGGCTGTCCTTTTGCACAATAGCAACAAATTTCCTTCAGTGCCTTTGGCTTATGCAACTAATATGAAGGAAACCTATGAAAACATCGAAATAGTGTTAGAAAAAATTCAGTATGAGAAATACAAGTGGACCGTTTGCTGTGATTTACAAGTCATTTCTTTGTTAATGGGTTTGCAGCTTGGTTATACGAAATATTGTTGTTTCCTCTGCGAATGGGACAGCAGGAACAAAGCGGAACATTACATCAAGAAGGAATGGCCAACGCATGTATTAACTCCTGGACAGAAGAATGCTGTTTATTCCTCACTGGTGAGCCCTGATTAGATAATTCTACCTCCTCTTCACATAAAGTTGGGGCTCTTCAAAAACTTTGTTAGGACAATGGACAAAAGTAATGCAGGATCTTGTTACCTCAAGGAAAAAATCCTCGGGTTAGTGACGCTAGGGATTTTTGTAGACCCCCAAATAAGATGTTTGATTCGTGACCAAAAATTTGAGGATCTCTTAACTCTGGTTGAGAAAGCAGCTTGGTGTCCATTTAAATGTTTAACAGAGAATTTTTTAGGAAACAAGAAAGCCCCAAATTACCGTGAAATTGTGAGTGATTTCCGGCAATCATTCAATGAAATGGGTTGCAACATGTCCCTTAAAGTTCACTTTCTAGACTCCCACCTGCATTTCTTTCCTGAAAAGCTTGGTGCTGTTAGTGATGATTATGGGGAACATTTTCATCAGGACATTTCCTCCATGGAGAAGAGGTACCAGTGACAGTGTAGTTCAAAAATGCTAGCTGATTACTGTTGGACACTTAAAAGAGATGTTCCAGAAACCAAACACAGAAGAAAGTCGACAACTAAAACATATTAGTTGAGGTAAGTAAGTGCACATTTATTAAGAAGATACCACTCACTTCTTTTGTATTATTTATTAAGTAGATATAAAATGGTGACACGGTGTATACATCATTGAAAATATGTTTTATTTCAAATCCAATAAGATATAAACCGTGATTATATTGTAATTTTCGTGGAAGTTATACGTGATTTTATCTGCACTAATGAATATTGTAAAATGAACAGTACACATAGCATATTTTTTATATAAATATGTTTATTTCTCTAGATAGAATAATGCTATTCTTATGAAACTTAGAGGGCTTACTAAGTATAAATCAGGCTAACATACAATATAATTTGTGCGTTTATATACCTAAGGTACCCAAGCTACAAGTATGAAAATGGTTTAAAAAAAAGAAAAAAAGAAAAAGAACAGAAATTTGAGGGGAAATTTTCCGAAAACACCTCTGTCACGGAAAAACTGAGGGTGATGGAGAAAAACTGATTGCAGATTCGAATTCTACGTGAAAAGTTCTACTAGAATCAGGCATTTTCTTCCGTGTGCCAGAGAAAGATTTTTTTTTATCAACTAGTGCAATAGGAACCATTTTCAAACTCATCAACCGTTATTCAAACCGGTTAATGTTGATCGCAGATATTAAAAATACTCACATCCGTATATTATTTAATACAAACGAAAATTTTACCTGCACATTTCTGCACAAACGATGTATAAACGATCGCGACAATTTCTGGTTCAATCGAACATGGTGGGGCTAGCACTCAGACAACTCCCCTTTTTTTTCGTTCTGTCCACGCATCTGATAGCTTAGAAAAAAAAATTCGCCTGCGCATTACTGCTCAAACGATGTGCAAACAATTGAGATGATTTTCTTTTGAATCGGACGTAGGGGATGCTACCAATTAGGTAGCCTATACTTTGTTATCGTTTTGGCACGCCCGCAATTGTGTACAAACGAAAATTTCGCCTGCAAATTTCTGTACAAAACCGTAACAAACAAGTGCGACAGTTTGTGGTTAAATTCGATGTGATGGGAGGCCTATCAATTAGAGAGCCCATAGTTTGTTATCGTTTTGGCGGGGCCACACTTATGTGCAAACGAAAATTTCAGCTGCACATTTATTATGTACAAAGGCGTACAAACAAGTGCGACAGTTTGTGGTTGAATTGAACATGGTGATTGGGCTATCACTTAGAAAGCCCCCCACTTTGTTTTCGCCCTGGCGGCGCCCCTAATTATGTACAAACAAAAATTTTGCATGCACATTTCTGTACAAACGATGTACAAACGATTGCGACAATTTGTGATTGAATTAGACATGGTGGGGGCCCACACAGCAATGAAATATTTTCAAAACGTTTCTAAAACGTGTCATCATTTTCCTTCAGAAAATGTATCCTACTTCCCTTAAGGAAATATATTCCATATGTTGTTGAAAACATTTTCCACATAATACTGACAATATTCTCTGAATACACTCAAAAACGTTGTAGAAATATTTTATACGCCGTTAGAAAACTTTTCCAATAAATGTTTCCTGTACGATTTCCAAACATTACTGAAAAGGTATTTGAAACGTTTTATACAATGTTAACGGAATGGTTTTTAAAATGTTTCTCATGGAATATTTTAAAATTATTTACCAATAACGCAGACAATATTTTCTTTACATGACAGAATATATTTAGTGAATATTTTTTCTACATCACAGAAAATATTTAGAGAATAGTTTCTGTGCATGACAAAATATTTAGGGAATATTTTCTGTACATGACAAAATATATACAGAATATTTTCTGTACATGATAGAACCCAAAGCCCATAGGCCAACTCGGTTACTATTGCAGATACGAAAACAAGGTAAGATACAGAAGGAAATTTTTAAAATGCAGCAAGTTTTGTTTTTATACTAGTATACTGCCCAATAATAACGAAAAGTACAACGCTGCCACTGTTGGACAACACTGAATGAAAGAAAGTGTGGTTTGAAGTTATTTGGACCAAAGGGAACGGAAAGACACAATGAAAAATATAGTGCAAGACCCAATTTCGCGTCCTTCGTATCTGCTCTCCCCCCCCCCAACACCGTGGTTGCTACGCCACTGGCGTGGATATTGCATTTGCATGTTTATCCTTCACTGTGTCTCCTTTCAATTCTTCTCGGTGTAGCTAATTTCAAACCACACATTCGTGTAGCCCGACATGATGTATGGTAACGCATTTTCTTTATTGAGCGGTACACTAGTGCAAAAACAAAGCGTTGCTGGAATTTAAAAGAGTCCTCGTGTTACCTTATTTCCATACCTGCAATAGTAACCGAGTTGGCCTATGGGCTCCGGACTTTTGCGTCACTCTGCATATATGACGGCTTCTTGCTGGGAACAAATAGTGGGTTGAAAACAAGGCGGCCAGGCTGTGACATAGCAGCTGGAAGAAAACATAAGATTCTTCTGTACAATTTTACCTGCTTAGACATCTTTGCCTCACTCTGTCCTCATGACGAGGAACCATAGCGGTCTACACTCAGACAAAAAAATAAATAAAAACAAAATAAAATAATAATAATATTTGGTCTAGGAATTAATTCGTGCGGTTGGTACGCACACATTGAAGCTGTAGTACAAACACAAAATACATAAATACCTTAAGAAAAATATTGTCCATCGCTAGCCACCACTTTCGCCCATCTGTCAGGCAATGTACGGATTCCGTGGCGAAAGAAGTCCTCATCCTTGGAAGCGATCCAGTCAGAGACCCATGTTTCGATATCTTCAGAAGAAGTAAACCGCTGTCCAATCAAATCGTTGTTCATGCAATCGAACAAGTAGTAGTCCGAAGGAGCAACGTCTGGTGAATACGGCGGGTGGGGTAAAACTTCCCATCCGACATTTTCTAAACAGGTTTTGACCGGTTTTGCGACATGTGGGCGAGCGTTATCATGTTGAACAATAAGTTTATCATGTCTGTTCTCCCATTCTGGTCGTGTTCTGGCCAGAGCTTGCTTCAAACGCATTAATTGTCGTCGATAACGTTCTCCATTCATAGTTTCACCCGGTTGCAGCAGCTCATAGTACACCACACCTTTCATATCCCACCATATGCACAGCATAACCTTTGCACAGTGAATATCTCGTTTTGGTTGTGATGGACCTGGTTCACCTGGTTTCACCCAGGCTTTTTTTCGTTTAGGGTTCTCGTAATGGATCCACTTCTCATCACCCGTAATAATTCGATGCAGAAACCCCTTTCTGCTCTGTCGTTGAAGCAGCAATTCGCAAATGGTTTTTCGTCTTTCAACGTCTCTGTCTTTCAATTCATGTGGAACCCAATGTGACATCTTTTGAATCATTCCCATGGCTTTCAAGCGTTTGGAGACTGTTGTTTGATCAACGCCTAATGCTGCTGCAAGTTGTTCCTGCGTTTGACACGAATCCTGCTCGAGCAATGCTGTCAATTCTTCGTCTTGAAATTTTTTTGGCTGTCCAGCTTGCTCTGGGTATGCCAAGCCGAAATCACCACTTCTAAACCGTGCAAACCACTTCTGACACGTTCGCTCAGCTAGAGCATGGTCACCATACACTTCCACCAAAATACGATGACTTTCAGTCGCACTTTTCTGCATGTTAAAGTAATGCAGCAGGACACCCCGCAAAAACACTTTATCAGGCACAAATTGCGCCATGTTCACTTAACTACAAACTGGTGTTGTTGACGCTTTAATCCACTGCCCTATACTACGAACGATACGCGATGACAGGGGTTTGCAACACATGTGTGGATACACGGAACTGTGGGACGCTCCGTTCGTTGCGCCATCTCTTGTCCACCCGCACGAATTAATTCCTAGACCAAATAATAATAATAAACAGTGTAAATTGTAACTACATAATGTTAGCTTGCTCTCATAATTTTAAGCATTTTTTTTAAAACTCGAAATCTTATTTACACAGAATATTTCTGGGTGTTTCACTGGTACTACTGGTATGTGGCCACGCCGTGTATATATGTTGGGGGGGTCTTATGTGACTTGCGAGATTCAAACTGCATATCAGTGTGTTCACAATCGTCGCCTGCCAGTTTTGAAAGCGGCTGTATTGGATTTTTTTTTTTTTTAATACGAAAAGGATTGAAGTTTAGACATCCATTTCAAGAAACAATTGTTGGCAATCCTTTTCCTATCTTAAAAATAATAAATCCAATATAGCCGCTTTGAAAACTGGCACGCGATGATTGTGAAGGCTCTAATTTGCAGTCTGAACCTCGCAACATCACATAATACACCCCAACATACATAGACGGCGTGGCCACATACCAGTAATAGCAGTGGAACACCCAGAAGCATTCTGTGTGTAAATAAGATTGAGTTAATAATAATAATAATAATAAAAGCAGCTGATTATGAGAGCAAGCTAACATTATGTAGTTATAATTTACACTGTACACTATAATAAATATACATCTATATAAGTTTATATCGGTTAGTAGTTAATTAAAAATATAAATGTACACTATTCTGGCATTATTTATTTAAATACTCTTCAGCAGCATCTTCATGCTGCTCGTATTATTTGTTTCTATACATTAAGAACAATCTTCTCAAATATCAGAAATTCACATTTTAACTTGTAAACACTTGTTCTAGAAAATTATGTCACTGACACTAATTAAATAAAAATCAACAACAATATTTACTGAAAATATGTTCTACAAATCTACGGCGCATAGGCAATAGATCTTTTCACGAAATGTCACTTCTTGTACTTTCAAGAAATATCACATTGCTGAATAACCAGATATATATATTTGCTTCTTTATAACATCACTTTTGATTACCACAACTAACTATAATTTCGATGCTGCGAATTGTCAGTTGAAGTTCTGTGGAACTTCAGCTGAATTCTTAACTGATCTTCTTGATCGTCCCTGTATGACATGCTGAAGCCATATCCCAATAATCTACGCGATATCATCGTTAGTTACGTTTCTCTTGTGTTACATAATTTCTGAAAATAAAAATAATAGGCAGTGTTTAATAACATAATAACAGCAAGGAATGATTAAAGATCAATTATTACATCTTAAGCTTACAAAAATATTTAAAATGTTTGTGTAGGGCCTACAGCAGCCTGTGAAGACAATATTGTGTTACAAAAGTAAAATCCTGAAGAAATGTAAACGGCAAGGAAGACAAGAGCTACGACTGAAAGTGACATACCTCAGACTGTAGCTTAGTTACGGACGTTGTAACATGTTGAAGCGGTCACAAATTTATTTTTAAAAAGTATAGCATCTTAGAAATATTAAACCTAATATTTAAAAAAAAAAAAAAAAATGAAAACATGTGGCAGCATTTGAGTTGATGAAGAACCAGCGTTTCATTCTGGAGGCTCTGATATCATATCTGGACCCGATCATTCTTTTTCCCTCAGTCGCACCAGGTGAATGCCGAGTGGTTACTAAGGCCTTGATGACCGCTACCGTGCTCGATTTCTTTCCCCACGGAGCAGGCCATACATATTACTTTGCCTTATACAAATGAATAATTTTGTTAACGTTGCATTGCAAAGAATACAAAAAATCGCGAATGTAGGAATGAATCATGAAATGCTCAAGAAAACTACTATGACAGAACAATTCAGTAAAAGGATGAAATATACTCTATACATATTCAGCTCTCTCTTCCACGGACACTTAAATGTAACGTGTCACTTGAAGATGGGAAAATTGCACATTTTGCTAAAATAAGGATTTTCAAAGTGTTTTAAATGTTATAACAGCGCTTGTAGTACATGCTCTTGGGAAATAAAGTTTATAGGAAGATGATTCTGAGAAGTATCCATGGCACAATAGTATGTATTTAAAGCGAAAGAAAATAAAAAGGGCACCAGAAAGTTTTTCCTTTTTTACAAGAATTTAAACATGGTGTATCCCTCTTCAAATGACAACTTCTATAATTTTTTTCCACTCTGAAAATGAAATTAAAGAAGAGTAGGGAGAGTTTCTTACCTATTATTGTGTTAGTGATTAATGAGTGCAAGCTGTTTCCTTTTGCACCGTGCCAACTAAATTGCTCAGCTATTACACTTGTCTTTTTCATGATGTTTCATGTGATGGCTTCTGAGCTGTGACCTCCAAGTTTTTCATTTCTTAGACCTGTAACGAAATACACACTAAGCACTCAAGTAATAGTAATGGAAATTTAGAGCATACAACTGATGCCCTTAAACAAATTACATTGATTTTAGACGACGGTGTCACAGAGTATTCTCAAAAATTAATATTTGCACTGACATTTCGTTTTTCCAATAAAAGAAAGTTACATACTAATTTTCAAGCAGTTGTACAGGTTTGGCAAAAACCATGGTTTTTATTGAAAAAAAAAGTTTTTTTTTTTTGTTTAAATAATTTACTATATGTATTTATATTAGATATGGACAGAAATTAGTTTGTTTCGTCTTGGTGTTATTATGCAACAACAAGGTTATGCTGGAAGGGAATCCAAACCGTTTCTCGGCTTACATCCAAGAGAAATTGTCTATTTGGACAGGAAACCGGGACTAATTGGTCACAAATGCTCAGTAAGATCAGTTGCACAAGTAAAAACATTATATAGAATTACATATAAATCGGGGAACTCCCGCCTTAGCCACTGGGAAAATCCTGTTATTAGTTTAAATGTGTTTGTATGTAAAATTTTAAGGTCAACGTATCATATTAATTACAAATTTGTTATGTAGATAACATTCAACAAAATTAAAACAAAGTCGAATCCAAGCTGATGTTGGAAGCTACGTAGGCAGTTGATACATTTTGCCAATTTCTATCAATATATTTAAGCAACCTTGGCTTCTTTATAAAACAACAGGCATTCAGGCAAGTAGAAATATATAATTTGGTTTCGTTTCGTATGTTTAGGCTTAACATCCTTATGAAATACCAAGGTTATCACGGAGAAGACTCTCGCTTAAAGGGACACCTTGAATCGCTACTTGGTTTACACTTGAAAGATGGGTTGTGGTTCGAACCGAGAATTGAACACGGGACCCCTTGATTAAAAGGTGAAAAGTACATAAACGTAATGCAGATGGTGCGATATGTAAAGACGTCACCATGAAGTTCACATGATATAAAGTTTTTTTTTGTTTTGTTTGTTTGTTTGTTTGTTTAAACCAGCTAACCATGCAGTTGTAAATTAGGAATTGATGAAAGCAACGTATGTATAAAAATATTACGAAATCTACAGGAAGACAAGGAATAATTTAACAGTTTCAGAATATACACGGTGGTTGAAAAGTCAATACCTATTCTTAATCTAGATTATCCTAGAAACTAGCATCAGCTTTAGCTGGCGTGTAATACTGTTAACATTTTAGAATTTGTGAAAAATGCGGGTGTATACGTTGAAATTTAACTTAACCAAATGGTACACTCTAATAATGTATTCGATGAAAATAAAACTGTGATAGGTTGTTTACTTTTAGAAATATACATTGTTACAAATAAGAACTGACTTTACACGCACGCTGTATTCAGGGAGTAGTAATGTAGACAACACAAACTATTCGCGAACTTCAACATGGATGAGAGATACTTTCCGGCATGCATTGAACAAGTCACGTCTTTCCAAATTACTTCCAAAGCAAAGCCTACACGAAGTTGTTCTATCAGAATTCATAAACATAGAAAAAATGAAATTTTTGAGTGTTACGTTCCACGATTATGCCGGTTAAGCTAAAGGAGACGGTGATGAGAGATGAATGAAATGGTGGAATGAAGAAAGTGGGAGAAAACGGGAGAACCCCGAGAAAACCCACGCACACGGTGTTTGTCCACCACATCATAAATACCAGAATTGTAGGCACTATAACGTCAGCAACCTATATTAATACACTAGTTTAGCATTGTTCACGGATTGAAAATATTATGTATAACTCAAGAAGCAGGTACTTTTACATGGAAATTAAGATGAAATGAAACATTTAGTTTAACGTCCCACGATTATGCATCGTGGTTAAGTGAGACGCTGATGATGAAAAATGAATGAAATAGTGGAATGAAGTAAGTGGGAGGAAACGGGACAGCCCCGAGAAAACACACGCACACGGTTTGTCTACCACAAAGCCGGCTTGGCGCGAGCTGGGATCGAACCAAGGACCCCATGCAGCACAGCTGAACTACGTACTTTCTAATCGTTTCAACTAGCTCTAAACGTACTCGTTTCGCTGTCAGACCAACAATTAAGCCCCTTTCACTTTAATATACGGAATTTTCAAAAACTCTTGGACACGTGTCTACTAATTTTTACCAGCTCCATTCTCCCTCCATCGCCGTCAGCACCCTTCTTCTTCCCTTCTAGGACATATATTTAAAAAAGAAAGTTTAATTACGTATCTAATTATTTTAAATTAGAAGTCCAAATACCAAATTCCATGTTTCTAACCTTCAAACCAATTTTTTTTTCCTTTGCCCCTCTTTTTTTCAAATTTTTATTAAAATATCAAAAATCAGTGAAATACGTACAAATTATTTTGAATGAGGAGCCTAAATACAAAGCATCAAGTTTTTAAGCTTAAGGGATTCGGAGATGTGGCCATCTTATTAAAATGCTTTCACCCCTTTCCGCGTATCTGCCCTTTTTCTTCCATTCTAAGTTGTGTCAAAAAGTATATATATAATAATTAAAAAAAAAAAAAAAAAAAAAACTGAAATACGTGTCTAATTATGTTAAATGATGAGTCCAAACTCCATGTTCCTAACCTTCAAATGTTTCAGGATATCGACATTTGATTATAATAATTGCAAACCCATCCCCTGCTTTTCATTTTCCCCTCTTATCTTCCCATTTTTACTAAAATATCAAAAAACCTTTAAAAACGTATCAAATTATTTTAAATGAGAAGTCCAAATAAAACTTCAAACATCTAAGCCAACGAGATTCAGAGATATGGCCACCTTATTAAAGTACTTCCCACCCTTTATTGCCCCTTTCCCGTAGAATTATCAAAAAATCTTCCTTAGTGGTACCATATGTCACAAATCCCATGTACTGTCCAAATTTCAAGTTTTTAAGTTAATCGGCTTGGCTTGTGCGAGGATCAATCAGTCGTCACTCAGACCTTTAAATTTTAGGTGCTGGTTTACTTTTCGCGCACCACATTTTGGAAGATATACAGATAAAATTAAAAACTATTCAATACAGGTAGATTTAAATGTATAAATACGTACACATTCAATGTTCTTGTGACGTGTCCAACTCATACGTTCACGTTGTAAATAATTTGTATGAAAACGGGTAAAAGTAAATACAATACAATCAGGGTTTGAAAACCCCGGCTTTTTTTTTTTTAAAAAAAAGCCCAACCCACCTGGGCCCATATGGGGGTCTTCGGATATTTTCGGGTTTAATTAATTTTTCTTCGGGTTTAATTGAGTTTTTTTTTTAAGTATTCCAATGCCTTTGGGCTAAAAGTGTTAAAATGTGATTTATATTTCAAGATTATGATTGTCACAACTTGCAACGATTTTCTATTCACTGCTGTTTTGAAAAATGACTGTCATTTTGAAATTTTACGTTGGATCGCCGCCAAAATATATACAGTTAATGTAGAGTGTCTTGTGCTTCTACTCTGAAAATTTCAACTTGAAAAACAGAAAATTGCGGCGTGGATACCCGCTATTTTGAAATTTTAGGTTAGGCCTAGTATGTCGCCAAAATCTGTACAGGAAATTTAGTGTGTCTCGTACCCTGAAAATTTAAACTTAAAAGACGGAAAGTGGTACCCTGTTGTATGTGTGGTACAGGCAGACGAACGAACAAATGTAGAACGACTCAGCCCAATACCCTCAGTGACATTCGCCAAATATGAACACCAAATATATTAATTTAATTTAGAACAACTCAATCTATAACTCATGTTTTATAAAATAAATGTTTCAAAATGTCTTAAAATAAAATTAAATATTTTCTCGCGTAAAATTTTTTTTTTTGAAGTTCACTTCCGATACTTTATGCGTTCAATTACGGGAATTTTCCGAGCACTTGTTGCAAGACCGTTCTCCCAGAAAATTAATTTAAAACAATTAATATATAAGCAGAGTGTTTCAAAACAACACCGACAACGCTTGGGAGGTGATACCTGACACCAAGATAAGACAAAAGTATAGATCAACCTAGATGAACAAATGCTTCCTTTCGGAGTTATAAGCTGCCGAAAACATGAAAAAGAGGTAGTTGGTGAGTACCGCAGGATTCTGAAACCTGTATTTTTCTATAGTGCACATTTTTGTTCCTAAGTGAAGTCTCGACACGACTACGGTAGGTCCCATAGTTTTGGCGCTATAGACCATTAAAGTTCATCTTTTCATATTTTCGGCAGCCTATAAGTCCGAAAGGAAGCACCTGTCCACCCAGGTTGATCTATACTTTTTGTCTTATCTTGGTGTCAGGAATCATCTCCCAAACGTTGTAGGTGTTGGTTTGAAATATCCTGTATAATTCATATTTCATAAAGTAAATAGTTTTATTAGGGGCGTGGTGGCTCAGTGGTAGAGCGTTCACCTCCGGTGCTTGGGGTCTCTGGTTCGATTCCAGCTCGCGCTGTGTCGACTTTTTGGTGGACAAACACCGTGCTCGTGGGTTTTCTCGGGGTTCTTCCCTTTCCTCCCACTTTGTTAATTTCACCGTTTCATCCATTTCTCATAATCACCGTCTCCTTGGGTTTTCTCGGGGTTCTTCCCTTTCCTCCCACTTTGTTCATTTCACCATTTCATCCATTTCTCATAATCACCGTTTCCTTTAGCCTAACAGGCATAATCGTGGGACGTAAAACTCGAAGATTTTATTTCATTTTTTTCAAATAGTTTTATTGTTGAAGTATTCAGTTCCGATGCTTTGTGCGTTTAATTGCGGGAATTTCCCGAGCACTTCTTTCGCGACGAAGGTTTATTATTTTCCGAAAATGCAAGCTTTCTTTACTGTACATCGAAACTTCCACTAGTACGAAGTTTCAATGCAGCACTTGAAATAGTAAGCGTTACGTACTCTTCGAAACTCAGAGCATTAAGATTGTTAAGTTTGACACGAATTTTTATGCTATTGCTGCTGTTGATTCTACAGAAAGCTTATTTGAAAACTAGCAACAAATAACTAAACTAAACTGTTTAATACACTCCATATTTACTAGTAGTACCAGCACCTATGGCCTTAAATCTATCAGACGTATGAGGGATAATGTCCTTCGACGTCGGGGAGTGGGCGAGCACACTATTTACGGAAAGTATTTTCTAAAATATAAAATTGCATATTTTACTTCAAATAGGCTATAAGCACAATCCATACATTAATTTGTTCTATAATTATCTCAATCTAAGGTACGGCTTTTTTAATGCATTCAGAACTTTATAAAGGTCTAATGTTGAATGTTATATATCTTAACGTGAAAGCAACTAATTCGCCCAAGGGAAGTCCAAAATCTAATAAGAATCACTTCCAATGTGATCACCTTAATTGCACCAATAATATACTAACGAAAACCTCAAAAATCCAGGTGGGTTTTTTCGGGCTGAGCCCACTTGGGCAAACCCTGAATACAATACACACACACACACACACACATATATATATATATATATACGCAAATCGCAAAAGAATAATCTTTCGGCAAATCTAGTCTGATGGTCCCCTTTTATTTTATATGTGCCAAGTGAAATATTTACATGTCGCCTGCCGCAAACCATTCAAGAGTCAATAAGAAAATCAGCGAAAGAATTATAATTTTTCAACAATTATTTCGAACAGCACGCCAGTAGTAAACCTGCACGCAGAATTAGGCAATACTAGAGCAGACTGTTTTAATTTCTTGCATCTTTCGGTTCCTTTTTGCAGAACATGCACTAAACAAAAAGAAATCCTTAAGTTTAACGTCCTACGATTATGCCGGTTAGGCTAAAGGAGACGGTGATAATGAGTGAAATGATGGCATGAAGAAAGTGGGAGGAAACGGGAGAACCCCGAGAAAACCCACGAGAAATTCCACACAGCGCGAGCTTGGATCGAACCAGGGACCCCAAGCACCGGAGGTGAACGCTCTACCACTGAGCAACCGCGTCCCCCGATGCACTAAATGAGGAGCTCTAAAAGAAAAAGCGAAACAACTTCTGCTAGGTGGCCAGTAAAAAAGCACGAATGTTATCTAAGTGATTCAGGGCAGAAGCACAGCAGGTGGGCCTGAGCGAAAGCGTAGCGAGCACGCACGTCAGTGACAAGGAAGGGGGTACGCATAAACGAGGATTGTGGAAAAACATTTACAATATTTGTAATTATTCTTATCTTCAGAAACACTTAATTTCGATCCTTAAAAGAAAATATACCTCTCACAGCTAATACACGAGTGTTACACCGCCTTTCTTTCTTATCTTTACAACAGAAAATAGTGTATGTAGGGCTATTACCTCTGTTCTGAATTTTTCTTCTTGAATAAATCTTTTCCACACTTTGCGCAGTTGATTTTACGCGCTTCACCATACCATGACTGCAGAAACTTTATAATCCTTCTCTCTTTATTACATAATTCTTTTTTAAAAAAAAGTTTATATTACGGCCATCGCAATGTCCATAATTGACGTATAAACCGCAAATTCCCGGAGCTTACTTCTACCCTATTTGCATTCAAAATCCATTTCAATAAGCTGTGCAATGACAGAAATATTTACATTAACACTCTCATTCCTTCACGAAAAATATTTCACATCACATTTTATCTATAAAATTTGTTCTCGGTGTAAACGTCTGCTCGAGTGAACCCCAGAATTATTATAGTCCAGTGGTGTATTTAAGGGGGGCTTCCGGGCTTAAGCCCCTTGAAATTGTTATTACTATATTAAAGTAAATGAATTATCTTGCAGAAGAAAGTTAGCCAAGCCCTTCTACCCTGAAAAAAATCGTAAATACGTCATTAAAATACTAATATACGCGCAATTAACCCGTCATCAAAATATAAATGTACGTGCCTACTCCCTTCGGAAGCACCCCCTCTGGCCCCCCGCCTTCACCTTCCCTGACTCGGTTAGATCGCATTCTTGCTTTTTAGTAGCCCCCTAACACAGATTGGCATGTATTTCTTGTACTGTACTTCTTTTCCACACATCAGGAATCAACATAAATACGCAAATCGTAAAAGAACTGTAATTTTTCGACAATTCTGACGGTCCCCTTGAATTTTATCTATGCCAAGTGAAAAATTTATACGTCTCTTGGCGAAAATCATTAAATAGAGAACAAGAAGGAAAGTAGCGAAAGAATTATATTTCACTAAGTATTTCGAGCAGTGTTTCTTCGAGACCTGTTTTTGGGAGGGCAGTGGCTCCCCGGAGCAGACCAAAATAATACGTTTACAATAATAACTAGAACAGCATGAGCAATGTCCCCGGAAAAATACTTATTAGACACTTTTTGCGAGTGGCACACCAGAAGTAAAACTGCACGCAGAATTTTTATAACCTGTCATAAAAATGGTAATGTACGCATCTTTTTTAACTCTTTACTTTGGGCATGGCAGTGATATTATGTCAGTACATAGTATTGCCGACCGAGCGTTAGCGAGTGAAGGCGGGTTAGAGCCCTGCAGGGCACGTCGTTTTCTCTCTTTCCTTCTTAGGAACTGTTACTGCAGGAACCGGTTCAGATCAATTGGTTATTGTCACTGCCTTACCTAAAGTAAAGACTTGCCCTATCTTTTCCCTTTGGAAGCATCCCCTCGCTCGTGATGTCCTCCACCTTCGCAATGCTCTGACTCAGATAGTATCGGTGCGGGAAGGTTCTAGAACACAGGTCCTCCATATAGGTTAATAGATATTTTTTTTTGTAACAAAGTAAAATATTTAATTCACATAGTATTGCCGAGCGAGCGTTAGCAAGTGAAGGCGGGTTAGAGCCCCGCAGGGCACGTTGATTTCTGTCTTTATTACGGATAAATGGAAAGAGGAACTTGGGTTCTAGAACCCTGCCTATAGGTGCTTTTTAGTGGCCACGTAGTACAGGCTGATTTATATTTTTTGCACTGTAGTTTTTACGTCATACATCCGGCAGCGTATATATAGGCCTATATACGCAAATCATAAAAGAATAACTATACTTTTTCGACAATTACTTCTGACGCTCCTTTTGAATTTCATCTATGCCATGTGACGTATTTCAAATCACCTAGCGCAAATCATTTAGGAGACAATCTAGCATCCCACAAGCTTTACAGAAAATAAAACTAAATTATTTTATGTAGTCGTTATACTTACCGACTTTTCTTGTCTGTTCATTTCATTTCATTTCGGCCTCCAATTGGACACCTTCTTCATAGGGACGACCGTTTAATTCCAGTTGCCTTCTTCCTAATTATGTAATAAGTATAACCACAGAGGAAATTATTTTTTTTATTTCCTCTGTGGTATGACTGTGAAATGATATTCGAATTAGTGCTTCACATGAACTTCATGTATGTTGTCATGTCTTAATTCAACATAGCGCGCAAGGAATGCTGGTACTTCTGATAAACAAATGACGGTTGATGTAGCGATGCTAATTTGCTGTCTCACATAATGCCTATGCGAAGGCAGGATGTCATAAATTTCAAATTTTTAACAAACATATTTCGTTGATGCTGCTATAATTAGTATAATGATTGGTAATAATGCTACTACGATACTCTCGTGAGAGAATTTATTCAACATTTCATAAAATATTCTGGACATAATTCTAAAATATTGCACGAAAATATTTCATTTAAGTTACAGGACAAGGCAACAAAAATATTTCCATACAAGATTAATAGGCGTTTTAAAAATATTTCTTATATTACGAACGAAATTATTTTTAAAGTATTCGAAATATTTTAAAAATGATATTTTATGTTTTCTTGTAACAATAGAAAAGATTGTAAATGACATGTTGGAAAACATTTTATTCTGTTCATAGGCCTATTCTGTTTCTTTATCATGCATGTAAAACATTTTTAGTGTTACTTCGAAAACATTTACTCCCTCAACTAGTGGTAAAAGTCCTGGGGGACGCCGCCTCCACCTGGAAAAAATATATACGGCGTCTCCCCATTTCCTAAAAAAAAAAAAAAAAAACAAAAATACAATGGGGAAAGATAGGCAGGGGGAACGGCGTGACGTCAAACGCTACCTACCGTCCCCCCCCCACAACTTTTCAGATCCACTTTTACCCCAGCTCTCAACATTGAAAACATATTACATTCAACACAATATTTCCATTACAATTTGTGAAAATTTTCCTTACATTATTTTCCTACTAACGTTCTAAAAATGCACATCCTGTCAGTGGCGTATTTACAATTTTGTTTCGTGGAGTGAATCTTTGCTAACTTTATTACTGGAAATGTGAAAATTGTGCAGGATATTTCATTTACTTTAATATAGTAAAACGACGCCACTGCTTCCTGTACTTCATTAAATGTTCTCGAAACACATTTTAAAAAATATTTCCGGCAAATATTTGGGATATTTCTCAGATATAACAAGGAATATGTTTTCTCCAGTAACGGAAGAGTATATTTAGAAAACAATGTAAAAATGTTTCTATAATAGACCTATAACAGAAAATGTTCACTAAAGACACAAAATATCTTCCAAAACACAATGGAAAACATTTTCTATTCATTTTTAATGTTTTCTTTTACCTGTTTTAAAGTTTTATATTCAAAATTCGATAAAATATTCTGGAAATAATACTAAAATATCATACGAAAATATTTAATTTAAGTTATAGGAGAAGATTACCAAAATACTTTTGTAAAATTAAGTAAACCTTTTTAAAACATTTCTGAAAAATATTTCTTATATTACGAAATAATTTATTTTTAAAATATTCTAAATGTTTTTAAAAATATATATTTAATACGTTTTCTCGTAAAAATAGAAAATATTACAAATAACGTATTAGAAAACATTTTTTAAATATGTGGAATATATTTCGTTTCATTGTTTTCCGTATCATATATGGAAAACATTTTTAGTATCATTTCGAAAATATTTCCCTTCTTAACACTGAAAACATATTAAATTAGATCCAAAACAATATTTCTAATATATTTTGTGAATATTTTCCTGGTTTTACTTTCCGGCAAGCATTCTCAAAATGTACTCCCGGTAATTTCTAAAATCTTTTACAAACATTTTTGGGAAAATATTTTCAGGAAATATTCGGAATACATTGGGGAAATCAGCATGGAAATCTTCAGAGAAGGAAAACCTTTTGGAAACCAAGGAAAATATTTTCTTTTGATTGAGGAAATATTCCTTGCTGTGTGGGGGGCTATCACTTAAACAGCCCCCCACTTTGTTTTCGTTCTGGCGGCGCCCTTAATTATGCACAAACAATAATTTAGCCTGCACATTTCTGTACAAACGATATAGAAACGATTGTGACAATTTGTGATTGAATTGGAAATGGGAGGGGATACCATTGAGACAGCCCTCACATTGTTTTCGTTCTGGCGGCGCCGCTAATAGTGTACAAACGAAAATTTGGCCTGCACATTTCTGTACAAACAATGTACAAACGATTGCGATACTTTGTGATTCAATTGGACATCGTGGGGGGAGCTACCACTCAGACAGCTCTCCACTTTGTTTTCGTTCTGGCGGCGCCCCTAAGTTTGTTCAAACAAACATTTCGCCTGCACATTTCTGTACAAACGATTGAGACCATTTCCGATTGAGTCTGATAAGGGGGGGGGCTGTCTAAATGGACGTCTCCTTTTCACCTCTACTGTAATTAAATTCTTCCTCGAGAAAATCTGTAATCAGCACTGTCAGTAGCTACGTCCTCGACTAATATACCTTAACAAGTACAGCTTTATTTTCGTATATTTTTCAACAGTTAACCAATTTAAAACTATCGCAAACAAGAATATGTAGTCAACTTCTTAAATACTTCGCTCGCCGAAACACGTTCAGCGCGTGCAACAAGCAAAAACAACATGTTTGGCGTCTCACAAATGGAAAAGGGGAAAAAAAGAGAAGGAAAAGCAGCACGGCAGTGCCTTATCGCAGTCAGAGCTGACAACATAGTTTCGGTCGTCACTAACGCGAATAGACCTACTAGCGGTGTACAAGAGTTATACAGTTACAATATACGTCGTGCCACAGTAGCGCTACAGGCGGAATGTGCACGAACTACAAATGAATATGTTCCCTTACAAGCATCAGTCACTGTTGCACCCTCTTTACATTCTACACATCCTTTTTTCTCCCACTTTTTGACCTTGACAAGCAGAAGTACCAGGCTTTCCGAGTTCACAAGCATAAACTGTTTGTGTACAGAGTACGTTTTCAGTTCTTCGAATGACTGTGCGCGCGAAGAACAAGGGTGATGATCGGGCTACCGTATACGGAAGTCAGTAACACCCGGTTGCAATAATAAATGTAAAATACAAATATAGAGCCTTGACAATGCCGTGAGGATGAATATATATATATATATATATATATATATATATATATATATATATATGTGTGTGTGTGTGTGTGTGTGTGCGTGTGTGTGTATGTGTTATTATATCTCACTCTCATAACCCTCTTCTACATTGCTTCGTCAAAGTGAAATGAGAAAAACATGAGGCACAAACCTCATATATGTTGAAAATTCGAAAAAGATTGGTCGTTTGGTTGAACAGTTATTAAGTTTGATTAATTTTTATATATTCCCCTTCCTCCCAGTCTCCTATGTTCTACAGTCAAAGTGAATAGGTATAAGCACTCCAAGGCTAAAACCGTTTCTATGTCAAGAAATTTGATCGAAATCGGCTTAAGGGTTAAAGAGATTAAGTCACAAATATAGTCACTTTTAATTATATAATATATTTATATTATTATTCCTGATGATTTGATAGATCAAGTATTGAACCATCTGAAAATAATAATATCAGTCATCGCCATTGAATTTCCACCCAAATTTCTTAAGTAAAAAATATGAATATTTCCGAACATGGATCCGCGAAAACAACTTCCACGTTACCGGCAAGTCGCCTTGGCCACACCAGCACGATCACTACGCGATAAATGATTCGTCTTTACTGTAGGTATCGTTACCTCCGTTTACAAAGTTATACGTTATTTTGCTACAATTCAATTATCTTTGCCACAGTTTATGTTAATAACTTGAATTGTTTTTAAAACTTTGACCTCTTCTCCACACCAAAATACAAATATGACGGAATTAATTTTCATACTCTACATTTGGTTCCGAAGCACTCGCCATTACCAGGTCAAGGACTTATGTCCGGTACGCATAATTGCGGATTCCAAACCTTTCAGGTGTCCTCTGATTTTATTGGAAGATACAGATAGGTTATCAAGATTCATGATCATGACCTACATATAGCAGAAAATAAACATCAAATGTTGTCGGCATTCGTAGCCGAGTGTTGTAGTGCAACATGCTAGTTACAAAAATTGTATTTGGGGTGGGTTCAAACTCGCCCGAAGGAAAGTTTTTTTAATTTTTTTAAAATTTTCATAATACTTTTTCATTAAAATAAGATTGAAGATAATATTCAAAATCTGGTTAACCGATTTTTTTTAATTTTCTTAACATTTTTTTCATTAAAATAACCTTGCAGTTTTAATATACGGATCCATAGTTAAAGTAGTAGCAATAATAGTAAAAGTAGTAATAGTTATAAAAGTAGTAGTAACAGTAGTAATTTTTTTAGTTGTTATAGGAACGGGTAAGGACCTCCTCAAGGGTTTGTTGGGTTCAGTTCTCGACATCAAATGGGCAAATTAAAACTTGCTTAGATGTTTCTGTACTCTTCACATGACCAACTTAAAACAGCTCGTTAGAGTAACGCGCGTAAATAACACAAGGTAGTACGCGAATAATGAAAATTTTGGGATCGGCAAAAATGAGTCCTGCTCGATATATTTTGGTTTAAATAACCTTACAAGTAGAAGCCGGTCCGTTCCTAAGCCATACTTTGTAATATTTGGATTTTTAGCTTCCTGGACATGATAGCAAAGGTAACGTAACAGACTTACAAGCAGGAGAGATATCCAACTTTGGTTCATATCTTGTTCAGAGGCAAGTTGTTTTTTAACAAACTGATCGTGAAGAATCGATTTGTCATACTAGAGGAGCAATCCCTAAGAGTGTGAAACAAATACCTGTATCATGAGAGTGACGATTTAAGAAGTTTGGTTGGAAAAAGGAAAGAATATTACCAGGACATTCGAAACATTTGATTGCTCTGCCTCAATTTTCGTGTTATCGTTTTCAGAAAGAAACCTACGCCATTTGATAAGTTAATTTTGGCTAGAGGAATCGGTGGAATAGTAGTTATCGTACAAGCCTTCCAACTGGAAAATCTTCGTTAGATTCCCCGCCAGGCAATATCGTTATTTTGCATAAAATAATGGCTACATCTGTGTAAATTACAGTGTTATATCAGCAACAGATGAAATCGACACTGGATATCCGGAACAGATAAATTTTCGAAGATGATTAAAAAATTATCCCTTTTTGGTTATTACAAAACAAGAATATATTTTTATTAGTTTGACGTGAAATTTGTTTCCATCCTATAATTCAATGTATTTTATTCACATTTGAAATTTGAAACAGAAAGTTTGCTACATCTATAAGGAAGATCCAATTTTCCATTTGGAAATTTGTAACTTATCGTTATGATACAGTTATGCACTTTTAACATGGGTTGTTTCTGATAGAAATTCAGCGGTAAACTAGCACTCATTCATTTTTCTTTCTTTCTTTTTTGTTTCTTTTCTTTGTTTCGTTCTCCTTGTTCAGTTCGCATTATTAGTCTGGAACGGAAGATTTGACCTAGTGGGTTTATTATATTGTATTGGATCAGAATTTCCAATGAACACTACCGAATTTGCAACCGAATCACACGGAAACAAAGTATGTGTTAAACGTTCGACATTATCCTAGATGTGTCTCGGAGATCTACAGTTTTAATAGAGGTTGAGTATTTTATTTCATCACCAAGTCTTGTATTCATTTTGAAAGTGACTTAATGAATCTTTCAAGCATCCTCTATATATTTGTATTATTATTATTAGTAGTAGTAGTATGAGTATTATTATTTTTATTACTAGTATTATTATTGCATCATTTCTTGGATCTATTCCTGTTCAATATGTCGATATATTGCTATTGTCGATATTGATATTGGCATATATCAACATTCGATATCGCGAATATATCGACATCTATATATCAACATCCTAAATTTTCGATATTGCTATTCGAGAGAGAGGTATAAGGGGCCCCTAAGACTTGCGACGGATGAAGAAATAAAACTTAGGTTTTACAATAATGTCTTTTAATGACTTTCTTTATGACCACAATTAAAAAAACATGTCAAAAGAAAGTGCTTTGAACTTGGACCTAGAATTTGTATTAAGAATTATTTTTGTTCTTCTCTCTGGCATATTTCCATCCCCATTTGTACCGCTCATTGACAAAAAGTTTCATCTTGCATGCGAGGGCCACAAGTCTGCTACGCCACTATGGTCCTTTATTCTGTGTTTATCTCTCTTTCCGTTTAGTGTGGATGCTTATTTTTGTGCTGTTAGACTTTTATATTAACCCTTTACAGTGTAACTTTTCTGTTCTTTTTTCACAAGACTCTTTTTTAGGAAAAAGGAGAGAAACTACTTTCTCCTGATAACTACTGTATTTCTTACCATTCGTCTTGTTCGAACTTCTTAAGTAATTACATTTTGTAACTTTTCTATGTCATCCATTCCCCTCATGATAGAAAAATAAGTCATTCCTAACAATTTATTTTATTATCTTATTTGCAGTTTGCCACACTGCTATATTTCCAACAAAAATGAGGTTTCGTCGAACATCTTTCTAATTGTCAACCACCCAAACGACCATATTTTTGGGTTGCCTACTATTGTAGAAAAGGTTGAATTGCAGATGGTAATGCGCGTTTGGAGTTGTCCATACAACGCATTTCTTGTGAATAAGAAATCACAAATGACAAGATTTTATTTGGAGAATTGTTGCCGAATATTTTACATGCAACATTGAGTAATTCTTTCTTCTGAGAAGAAGGAAGAAAAATGTCTCCTTTGCGTACTAGATGGTACAATTTCGAAAAACTAATTTTGAAGCTTAACCATAATCTCAAAAGAACTTTCAATGAAAACAAATACATACGTGAGTGGGGTTTTGGGGGTATCGTAGCAGTCACAAAACACTCATTTCTAAACATTACCGAAATATGTCTTAACAAAGTTTTAAAGAACATGACAATTATGTGTTTCCCGAAAACACCAAGTTGGTACACCTAACTATTACCGAAATAAGGAGAAATAAAAAACTCAGTAATTAGGCATCAATAGGCATCAAATAGGCATCAATAATTTAAGAAAACTAATTATTGATGCCTAACAACAATTCCAACAGCATTTTCCATTCATAACAAATATACACACCTATGGGGTTTAGTGGCACCATGGGGTTTGTGAAACACCAACTTTGACGTCAGTTATACATTTTAGTGGAGTTTAAACAGGACATTCAGCTGTGTCAAATGCCGAAAATAGCGTTTCAGTATCTAATAAAGTAACGCAGATATGAGGAATTACCAATTTGATGACGTTATAAATATATAGATTATCATTTATATGGACATTTGGGTTTCTACTATGAGAACGAGAAATTTCTCAAATCTCATACATGTATCGTGGAGGACATAAGTCTTTGACCAGGTAATGGCTACTGCATTGAATTAAATTTTGTATATCTGTAGTTTCGTGTGGAGAAGAAACAAACTTGTGAACCAAAGGTTTAAGAACAACTAAAGCTATTAACACAAACTTTGCCGAAGATTATTCACTTATATCATCATAAAAGAAATACGAAAGACGTTCTGAATCGAAGAAATATTACATCCAACTTTGCAAGCGGAGGCAAAGAAACCTAACATAACCAGACTAAAGAAGAAATCTTGTACCGCATAGTGGTCGCGGTTCAGTGGTCAAGGCGCTTGAGTAGCAAAATAGATGTTTTTGCTTCGAAACCACGTCGGACATTTTTTTTCTTTACGATTTTTGATGGCGATTGATCAACGATGACACATGTTTTATTATATTCAGATATTTGAATACTCGGATGTTTCAATGTTTGAACTATCAAAACTTCATAAATAAGAATAGTAATAATAATAAACTAATAATAATGATTATTATCTCGTAGAAGATAAAAGGTCGGAGTTAATAATCGCTCAGGTCATACAATTACAAGCAGAAACGTGACATTTGCAAAGATTATTTCGGTTTTGTTTAATGTTGCCCACGAAAAGAGGAAATTCTCATCTCGTTTCTAAAACACAAAATAACATGAGAATTAAAATTATATATTCTAGACGGAACAAGGGTACCTCAAATTATCGTCTCGTTTAGAGATGAGAATCAAGACGAGACGAAAAGTATCGTAAACATTTTTCGTCTTGTCTCGATTCTCGAAATAGTATATGTCCATTCTTTAAGTCACAATTTCTGTGTGGGCTGAATCTTATAGGCTATTTAGTTACTTTGTACTTTATAGCTCATTTAATTATGGTCTCTTTTTGTAGGTATTTTTGTAGCAAAGTTTTTATATTTACATCTACATATCCAAAAATTTTATTAACAAACTATGAAGAAACCTCGAGTGAAAGAATAAAAAACACGTTGAAAAAGATTTTACAATATTTAAGTTGTTCCTCTGTTCATTCAAATATAACAATTTTTCTTTCATTATGACCTCAACTATTATGAAAGTACATACTCAATAATAGAAAAACAATTAGTTTATTATATGCCTTACAGTTGCGTGATATAAAGTTACTTTTACTACAGTTATTTTCCTTAAAACATAGAGTAGAATATTTTCTACATGAAACTTTAGTGGAACGCTTTAATTTTAAATTTGGATAGTTTCAGAGGTGTGTATTGAAGGTACGGAACCCCTTCCCCGAAATCTCTACTTGTAAGTAAGTTTTCCAAATTCTAGGGTAACTTTAAATCTATTAATACCATAGTTATTATTATTATTATTATTATTATTATTATTATTATTATTATTATTATTATTATTATTATTATTATTATTATTATTATTATTATTATTATTTATTATTATTATTACTGAAGTGTTGTGAATTTAATGGTTCACCTTTCCCACACAGTTCCTGCATAGTAGGCATTGTGCTGAACAAACACCGTGTGTCTATGTTTTCTCCGGGTTCTGCTTCCTCCCGTTTTCTTTATTCCAAAATCTCTTTCATTTTCATTATCGACGTCTTCTGTAGTTTAGCCGGCATAACCATTACTTAAAAGCAAATTTTCTTGGGGCTCTTGTGAGTTCTGTAGCCCTACTTTCTGGATGAAATTATCCTCGAAGCATTCCTTTTTACATTTAGCTAGATGTAAGGATGTTTACAGAAAGTATGTCCTGATGATCCTGACACTTTTGTCCAATCCCGAATATTTTATAACTTTTGCCTAACGCTAGGGGCGGAATTACAGTTTTTAATACAGACTGGTCTCATACGGAATTTATCTTCTATATCATTATTATCATAAATAGTAATATTAATATTATTATTATTACTGAATATTTGAGATATCAATATAACTTCCTATTAGAATGCAGATAAGCATTCAGAAGTTAACAAAAATGAAAGGAAATTTTTTGGACCGCTGTAAGGATGAATTGCCTTATAAGAGATACTTTCGAAGGAAAAGTGGGGAGAAAAGAAGTGTAAGCTTTTGGACAATACGACAATCGAACCTTCGGATGCCTCAACAGAAAATAAGTAGAATTTGTCTTCATCACAATACATAGTATCTTCCCTTCTAAGGGTAGAAAACTTTGAATTAAGTATGCGCTATATAGATATTTTGACAAAATATGCATACAAATATAAAAAGGACTAGCTCCTATTTATAAATTTTGGTTGAACAGATGTATGGAACGTGCTGGAAATGGCAAACGAAAATATTATTATTTCTACTAAGAGTGGAAGAACTTAGAAACACCTCCACAATGAAAAAGTAAGGTTTCAGACACATTTAAGACTCATACGTTGTGTTTTCATGAAGTGATTGCTAAACACGCTAAATTTTCAAAAAGTAAGTATCTACATTTTAGACTGTGACGTCATGTTGCCAGTATTTCCTCTCTGAAGGATATTTTTTCAACTCTATCTTGTAAGAACGAGAGAAGTTCACTGTTGTTCATGTTAATATGTCTGGAATATCAACATTGTAAAAGGATGTTTTTTCTTTATTTCCTCACAGGGAATCGATCTGCGGACACCTGACTTATGAAGCGAATATTTAAACTAATACCGGAAGACTGCTGTTAAGTAAGAATCAAGAAACACTCGTCTATGTAGCACACGTTTAGGATTCCAATATTTTATTAACGATGAAACACTGATTTCGGTCACGATAATATACTATATTCCAGAGAATTCAAATTTAAATTAAAAAAGGCCTACAAACACGCAAGAACGTGAAGGAGAAAATGGTCTTAAAAGTAATTCGAATCCTTAACCTGGAGCCCTACACCACTCTTTTTCTGATTAATCGAAAGTATTCCCCTAACTTATCTCTATTATATTCAGTTATTCTCGGTTATATTCAGTAACCTTGAACGACGGGGACACGAACACAGATACATCGAGGACATCTAATATTTCAAACGGTCCCATTGGGAATCGAAACTGAGACCCCGCCTACTAATCTAACTGATGAGTGGGGTACCTTGTTCGTTCCCAAGGCAAATAAGCTTCAGACGGAAAACATCGTGCTCGTGAGTTTTCTCGGGATACTCCCATTTTCTCATTAGAACAATTCGTAAATCATAATTCGCTTGGCTTAATCACAGTTTTCCTCAACCTAACAGAGATAAGGGTCATTAAACGTAAAGATTACATTTCCAAGCTGTTAACCCAAACCAATAGGAACCGAAAAAAGTTTTATTTTCTATTGCTCATTAAGTTGCTTTCACAAAAAATATATAGAAGAAAAATCATGGGGAATCGTAATTCTATTCAACGTGAAACAACAGACAAATAATACCTTAGCCTAAAACAAAACCATTACATATCGTTTGGAACATTACCAAAATATATACGGATATTCTGAAAAGTGTCAATATAGTGTCTGTTTCCAGACAAAACTGAACGTAATTACGGTTCGTTTTATGAAATAAACGAACACATTATGTGTCAAGCTTAAACCGAATTGAAACCGGTTTACCGAGTCGTGGGTCAAAGTAAACTTGTCCCACAAATCCACTGACCCACCACATACCGTGACCCACTTTGACCCACGACTCACCATGAACTACTCTGACGCATGACCCTCCACCCACCGTGAATAACTCTGAAAAACCACACACTATGAACTACTCCGACTCACCAACCACCATGAACCACTGACCTACCAAAACACATTTTCATCAACTCTGAAACTTGATCAACGGCCTCTTCTCTACCAACTAAAGAGTTTACACTTATAATAAAAATATTTTGTGAAACTAACTAATCGTGGTTTCTATTTCTACTGCCAATCGCTCAAGCAACGCTCTGTTACAGTAAAGATGGATCTGACCTTTACGATATAAAATGGTAAAGTGTTTGTCATGGGTAAAATTCGATGAATTTAAATTGTAATGGTCTAATTATTTCTTTGTTGAATTGTCGATACTTTTCAGTGGAAAAAATTAATGAAATTTTATAGTCTCAAATCAATGTACAGAAGGTTACATTATAAATTTTACATATATTTTTCTCACAACTTTTTGTGTTGATTGCCCTGGGCTCTAAGCGCTCTATATAATAAAGAAGCCTCAGCAATTATTATAGTCGAAAGTGCATGGTAAACATATATGGATATATGATACGAAGCACTGTATTGTTTGTTTCTCAACTACGAGTACTATCGATAATTTTCGATAATTTTTACAAACTAGCCCAGTATCAATTTACCAAGTATAGAAAATGCCGCCCTTCCCCATAAAGGAGAAGATTTAAAATTGCTAGAAGACATTGTGATCATTTTCAATAAAGAGTTACTATGATCTGTTCATTTTCAGCTCCGGAACTTGAACGGCTTATGAGATACTATTTTTTTTTTTTCGAAAAAATCGTATCCCCACTATCCCTTAGGGAATTATTATAAAAAACGCAATATAGTAACATCCCAGTTAGGATTAAGGCATAACTATATACCAAAATTCAATTCATTTGACTGTCATTTGGTCGTAATGATTAGGAACACATAGTTACATTCATTTTTATATAATAATTTATATAATACAGTGATTAAAAAATGGATTTTTTCTAGTAGTTAGCTTCTCTAAAATCACACAGGCTGTGTGTCTCGAAAGTGGAGTAGTAGTATAAGTCCTATTGCTCTTATTACAATTACGAATATCCATATCCAAACATTTCTCAAGTTTTATTTCTTCACTTATAATGGATATTATTAAATCATGCTGGACCCTACTCATAGGAGCTAATATACGAGGTTCTGGTTAGTTGGAGTTATCAGTTTCTCGCCAAGTATCAAAATATAAGCAGAAATCAAATGGCAATGAACTAGTAATTATAATTGCTGTCAGTGTGGGTGAAAAACCGAGGCAACGAAATTTTCATGTTTGTAAAAAAAAAAAAAAAAAAAAAATACTCAAAAAAGTGATTTACTTACCTTACATGTGCTATACAATTCCACTGTATAAGTAATAGTACTAGTAGTAGTAGTAGTAGCAGGAATGGGTTAGGAACCCCGTGGGGCTCGTTTTGTTTCACCTGACTGCCATGATATAAATTTAACCTTAATTGCTTCTTCAATGTTCTTCTTCAATTCCAATAAAACAACAATTTTCTTCTATTACTGCTATTATACACAATACAAACACCAGAATTTTTGGACAATCGCAAAACGTATTCAGTCATAAACGTGTTTTAGTTCCTATGGCTAGAGTCGAGGGTGAAGGCAAATATGCTGTTCAGAAGATTCTGTGTACAATGTAGTGAGGAAAGTTGGTCGGTAGGTCAAAGTGGATCATGGGGGGTGGGCCCCAATGGGTCACGCAGGAGGATGGGTCGCAGCGGGTAAGGGTGGGTGGTGGGTCGAGGTGGGTCACGATTGGTCGCATTGAGTCACATGCTGTTAACCCACGATCCACTGACCCACCCAGAAAACTCGACCCACTTGAAACACTGACCTATTCCAATTATGGTGGAACAAGTCTGGTACCTAGATTGTAGCTGATGTTACTATTGTCTTGTGAAATCAACAGCCATTCTGTAGTTCAAATTTGGAAATAAAACCCCTATAGTCCATTTTTTCACCCATATGTATATATATATATATATATATATATATATATATATATATATATATATATATATATATATATATATATATATATATATACGGTGTTAATGAACTGAACTGATAAAAATGAAGAGGTGATTCCTCACATCAAAATAAGTCAAATGTTCCTTTGGAACTGTAGGAACTGTACACTTTCAGAGCATGGCTGTCCAAAATCACGAAAAAAGTTTTAAGAGGCCGTATTTCGAATTCAAAAAATCTTGGAGTGACGGTTCTTAGCAGCGTAAAGGAAGTCATGCCTTCAGAATAGAAAAAAATGTGTATTTCATTAATGTTCCATTGGTGTGATGAATATTTCTTGCTGGGTGAAATTCCCAGACATGCCATCAACCAATTTTGAGATATGCTCTGATTTTATGATTGGTAAAGTAGGCAAACCATATGCCTTGGCAGCCGTAACACGGAATTCTTTGGTGCGAAGTCGGAAGTGTTAAGAATCGTCAATAGCACCGTCTATCGTACTCGGAAAAAAGCATGTTGCGATTTTTTCTTTGGCGCTTATAAGTGAAGAAAAAGTTATACATACCGTGACGAAATACATCGCATCACACGTTATTTCGAACATAAATAAACACAGAGCTACAGGTTCCTAATATTTCCGACTTCCCTCCAAAGCACTGGATTTCGACTGCTGTCAAGGCCTACATGCTGTCTACTTTGGGCCCTCCTTAAAATCAAGATATATCTGAAAACTCTATTCAGAAAATATTTGGAAATTATACCCTGTACCAAATACTCTGTAAACCCATTGAAAATTGATGTAATATGCAATTTTAGATTGTGTACGCATGACTTACTTCGCGCTGATAAGGACCACCAACAACAGTTTCTGGAATTCAAAATACGACCTGTTGAGCGTTTTTGATCAGCCCTACATCTGAAATTATGCACTTTTCGCGCATAGGTCCATATGTTCATATATATAGTGTTTTAAAACAATAAAGTTAGCGATTGGAGGTGATTCCTGACACCAATATAACACTAAAGGTATAGACCAACCTGGGTGCACAAATGCTTTCTTTCGGAGTTATAGGCTGCCGAAAACAAGAAAAAATGAACTTTTAAAGGCCTATAGCTCCAAAACTATGTAACACTTTTCAGACACATTTACGGGGGTGTCTCGAGAAAACCCACTAGCACGATGTTGTCCATCTCAAGCTTACTTGCCTTGGGAACGAACTTACTTACCTTGATTTCGGACTTTAAAAATTTTATCTGTTTTTCCACAGAAATGTATCGATAATTCAACAACGAAGTAATTAGAACATGGTAATTTAATTGAAATTCATCGTAATTTTATCCATAACAAACACTAACGTTTTATATCGTAACGGTCAGATCCATCGTTATCGTAACAGAACAGTGCTTGAGCGATTGGCCGTAGAAATTCAAACTGCGATTAGTTAGAATTACACTACCTGATTTTGTTTATGTATTTAATTATTTATTTCTAGACACAACGGGTTACTATAGCCCTATTACAGTGTCTGTTACATATATTAAGCGACTATAACAAATTCACGCATTCATATTATAATACACTTTTAGTTATAATGTGGTTGGAATATCATTTATGTTTTTTCACTGCAATGCTTTCTTATTACATTACAAAGAACTTCCTTGAATTGACTTTAGCTGTTAATAGTAATATAAAAATCTATTTGCATTTGTTAACCTGTTGTACGTTGTACTCAATCTCCATACTGGTGATCTCTTCTTTGCATTCGTGTGCAATCTGACGCTATAAAAGAAATTGAAATTTTCAAGAGGAGTTACATTTGTAGGAGTACGTGTTTTAAATTCTTGCTGTAAATTGGCGCAGTCGATTTTATTATTATATAACTTATATAGAAATAACATAACTTGCATTATTCGTCCCTGTTCTAGACTTAATGTATTAATTTTTAAATTTAAAGAATGACTCTTATACTGTATGTTTTCGGATATACTTGTGCCTCCCTATATGTCAAGTACCTTAGATATTTATTCTGAACTTTTTCTATATTGTTTACATTTGTTTTTGTGCGAGGGTTTCATACGAAGTGGCGGCGTATTTGATTTCTATACGAACGTAGTGCTCATATAACTTTCGGATAGCGGTAATACTACTAAACTCTTTACGAATATTGATGGTGAATCATGCGTTTTTGTACGCCTGGTCAATAATGTAATTTATGTGATTGTTAAATGTTAATTTTCTGTCATATACCGCTGCTAAGTTCCTGACAGCATCACGAGGTTGGTAAAGTGATGTCATTCATCTTTTACGAAAATTTCTGAGGGGATTTACGATTTGTAAAGGACATTACATTGCATTTATTAGTGTTGACGTTTATGATGCTCGCTTAGGACCATTCAATCAGTTCATTCAAGTCATTTTGAAGCATTTTACAGTCATTTAATGTTTCTTTTGCCACGTATATTCTAACACCATCTACAGATATCAGCGTGTGAGAGTTTTGTATAATTCGCGGTAGATCATTGATAAACAATAGAAACAACAATGGCTCTAAATTTGACCCCTGTGGCAACCCTGAGAGTTGTACATTCTCCTGAGATTTAAAAACTTTGTGCACGACGAATTGTGTTATGTTTTCCAAGTAAGATTTAAATAGATCAATAAGTTCCCTGCTGAACCTAAATTGTTTAAGCTTGCTGAGGAAGCTATTATGATTTTCGCTGTCGAACGCTTTCGCGAAATCTATATATATTGCATCTATTTGTCCCCCCAAGTGTAGTGTTTTAGTTAAAAAGGTAGACATTAGACTAAGATTTGTAACCGCTGACCTGCCTCTAATTAAGCCATGTTGTGATCCTGATAAGGTGGCCGCACGTGTGCTATTATCGCTGATATAAGATTGTTTCATAAATTTAGCAAAGGTGCTTAAGATTGAGATGGGTCTAAAGTTTTTAATTTCTCTTTTATTATTATTCGATTTCTTGATAGGTGAAACTCTCGTTGTTTTCCACTCATTAGGGAATTTTCGGGATTTAATTGACAGGTTAAATACGATTTTAAACGGTGTTAGGAAGAGATCTATACAACTCTATACAATATAGCTTTGGATTCCATCGGGACCTACCGATCTTTTGGATTTCATCTTTTTATTATATTAGCAATTTCCTGCATTTCTATTGATGATATAAGCAATATATTTAAACCGTTATCTACCCAAACTGACTGTCATCGTTGTTTATTTCTTTACTATTATTAGACAAGAATTCGTCATTTAAATGCCGTGTCTTAGTTTTTACAAAATTCCATAATTCGGATGGATTTTGCTCTTAGGATGCCTCGGACATTAATACACAATTCTTATATGAATTTCGTACCTCCTTTTAATTACTCTCCGTAATTTGTTGAACTCTTGTTGCTGGAAACTTTTACTCCCCTTTCTCTTTTTTATTTTCCTATGATATGTTTCTAATTTAATTTTCTTATTATATCCAGAGTTAACCACGTTGGATAGTTTTATATAGTGACCGGTCACATATGCTATATATTGTGTCGTGTGTATATTGTGTCATTTAACAGCTTCCTCTATATCACTGTATCCTGTAAGGCAGTCCTAGTTTACCAGCCGAAGTTCAGTGTAAAATTTTTTGAAGTCTGCCTTTCTAAAATTATATCCCGTTACTTTACGCTTAGATTTTGCTTATTTTAGACGACCCAATTGTATTTCAATGTTCAAAGTTGGGTAATGTTCATCTTCTTTGACAAAGGGATAAGGTTAACTATTACGTGGTCTAAATTACTTAGAACTAAATCAAGTCTTTTACCGAATTCATTATGTACGTTATTAAATGACTGTAAATTGTTAAATGACATGAAATTTTACTGCATTGTAGTTTGGCCGGAATTTTGAGATAACTATTGCAGTCACTGAAATTTCCGTTCAGTCACTGAAATTTCCGTCCGATAAATTGAAGTCATCAAGGGTACAAACTGATCTACATTTTGAATCAATTATGTCGAACACTTCCCCATATTTTTCAATTGGCGACTCCGGTATAAAATGCACCAACAAAATATGTATAGTTACATTTTCGCATAGCATTTTAACCAACATACATTCTACATAGTCATTTGATAAGCAATCAATCATTACTACTTTATATTTCTAAGATCGCTACCTTGGTTTTCCCTGTTCTTTTGTTATCTCTATCTGCCCTATACACATAATAGCAATCGTCAAAAACCATTAAATTACAATGTTATTTTTGAAGACAAGTTTCACAGATTGCAATTAGATCAAAGTTGGACGATAATACATTACAAAGGAACGATGACATCTTTGTCCTTAAAGCTTTGAAATTTTGCACATAAATGTTTATGAGGGTACACTTCTCCTATTGTGTCTTTTTCTAAGAACGTTGTCTATTTAAGACAATAGAAATTTCAGGAATAGACAAACTTATTGATCCCTGCCCACATTAAAAACTGCAGTTAGGAGGCTCCTTTCTCGTCTGTGATGCATTCTTTGCATTTCATTGCTTCCAATATTTCACTTCTTAGTAGCTTACCTGAAGATCCAGCTTGGCATCAGATGATTCTTCGTCTGCCCGAGGGTGATTGGAGCCAGCTCCCCTTTGTCCTTTTGTCCGCTGCCCTGGTTCACTAGCCGGAAACTGCTGTAGTGTTGCTATATCACTTTCTTCTTGGTTGCAAGGTGTCCAAATGTAACACTTGAAGACGTTTCAGTTTTCATTGTTCATAAATCACCTAAGGTATATCCTTTGTTATCAATGTACAGCTACTCAAATTTTAGCTTTACTCGTTTGTCACGAGATGTTTCTTCTTTCATGTACACTACGAGTTCCACACATACAATTCTAACGGTCGGTGAAGAGTCCTCGTGTATTATAACAGTACAACCCCGACATTGACATGCATTCTTTAGTACTTCCGACTTCTTTTATATGACTCGAACTTTACTATTATCGGTGCACTTGCTCCTATTCATAATCTCTGCTCTCTCTCGATTTCATAAGAATTAAGTTCAATTTTTAACTGTTCTTTGCAAAAGCATTTCACAAGATGTTGTGTATCTTTCCAAGTTTCATTGTATTTGCCTTGAATGTTCCTGCGCGAATGGTATTCTAATTTATCTATCGTGATTCTGTTTAATTCCTCTTGTTTCTTCAACAATT
Organism: Thermobia domestica; assembly: GCF_964235325.1. NCBI lineage: Eukaryota > Metazoa > Arthropoda > Insecta > Zygentoma > Lepismatidae > Thermobia > Thermobia domestica. Next base: position 240,326,580 of record NC_137456.1, on the reverse strand, counting down.
TATTTTCTTGCCTTAGTTCATGAACTTAGAGACGTTGGCCAACTCTTTTGTGAAAGAGTGCATGTCGTCACACAGCCCAGATTTGTTCCTGTTCATGTCTTCTAGTATCTTGTATAAATCATCTAAGGATTTCGGGCCTGAGTTTAGTTCGATGTTTCCGATTATTAGAAGCAATACCACTACTGTTGCCGCTTACAACGCGCAACTTAGTGTTTTTGCTTCACTGCCTCGTTTTTCTTTCAGATATAGTATTTTTTGTTTGTTAATTTTCGTCATTAAAATACCTTAAAAATTCTCCAGTTTCATTAGGGGGCGCGTTTGTGCAACTCATGCACCACTTCTACAATTAATTAAATCTACTACTAACTGATAGTCCCTTTCACCCGACTTCGATCCGATATTGTTCTCACGCCATGAATGTTTCTGTATTTTTCCGACAAATTTTCGGCTAGCCATAGCGCTCAAAAGGAGGCATTTCCACATCTTGGTTGGTTTATGCCTTTTGTCTTACCTTGGTGTCCCAAAGGTTATCAGTGTTGTTTTGTAACACCCTGTATATATATATATATATATATATATATATATATATATATAGCTAGATAGATAGATAGATAGATAGATAGATAGATACGAACCTACACTGGCTGCATGGTTCACATGAGACTCGGTTTGATTTTCGGCGATCGCTCTTGTGTTTTGGATTCCGCGTTAAGCTGCAGGTCCACGTTTCATATAGCCTCAGACCTGAAATAGAATTAAACTTTAATCCAACCGACTAAACAATCAGTATTTTTGTTTGTGAAATTCTCACCCTGAATTTGTAAATGATACTCCTACGGATACACCTTAATTTAACACTTGACATACCTTAAGTAAAGATGTTCATACACACACTGCTGATATATGAAAATTCAAGAATAATTTTGCGTCGTATCTTTATTTGTGCCATACGAGAACATGAATATCAGTGGAATCAGCACGAACTCCAACTTAGGCAAAATATACTTTGAATACTAAAAATTCAAATTTTAAACATAAGAAAACTTATAAAAGTGAACCAAAACACCACAAAACGAAATGTTCTAAGATTTCAATATAAAACTTTAAATAATATATAAATATATATATATGTTCTGCCTGTTGGCGAGTACTGAGACTAATGAGTTTTATTTATTACTTACGTTTGGACCTGGAAATCCTGGAAATGTTTATCCTACGTTTCTCGATCGTCAGATTCCTCTTTTAATTCCCAATTATTTCTTCTGTATTTCAAATCATCGAGCGCTTGCGCTCTTCTTCTTCTCCTTCCTATTTATTTCTTTCTTCCCATCTTTCATTCTATGGCGGTATGAAGAAGATAATTTCTTCGCAAGATGTGTTCAATCCATTTGTCCTTTCTAGGAATGACGCTGGTTAAAAGTGTCCTTTTCTCTCCGATCTATTTTAAAACATCTTCATCTGTAATGTATTCTCTCTGTAATTTAGGTAATAATCTAAATTTACTCAATTTTTAGAACAGTTGTTACAGCAAATTGAAAGGAAAAATTAGTACATATGAATCTTTACGAAATATATATACGTTATTGTACACAGCTACGAAGAACGTAACTTCGTTCCACTTTCATCGCGTAAATATAGACTGCTCTTCCTAACAATGCTGTGTTCGTCGCATCAAGAAACAACAAAGTTACACTCTTTCCGAGCAATATGTTATTTTTCATATGAATCTTGTAAATAGGAAACCAATAGGTTGGATAGTACTATAAATTAACAGACTCCATTTAATTCTCTGTGGCTAATATGAGGTTTCAATGTTTGCCAAATGTCCGAAAAGAAATATGAGACTTGAACTAAAAACAATATGGAAAACCGGAAGATATGAAAGAAGTGTTAGAATTAAGCTGATTTACCAGAAAGATATTTACACATAATTAACACTATACTATTGCACACAAATCTTGTTTCGTCACGGACGAAAATTTTACTTGAAAACTGAAGCAAGAAAGAGAACACAAGTCAGAGGTTACAAAATCTCCAAAACCAATCATTTTAATATATATATATATATATATATATATATATATATATATATATATATATATATATATATATATATTGTGGATATATACGGTTTAAGAACATATTATTTTGGAAATAGAGCACTTTAATTATTAAATGTTATGTCAAAGTATAGTAATGAAATGTTGTCATATAGTGTAAACACGTGTTTGTGTTTATGTGTTTACGTCAATAATTTGTATATGTATTGAATGTTATGTTTTGTTACGGCTAGACGCTAAGTCGTCAGTTTGTATGTTATTGTGATTTGTAATGTTTTGGTTGAAGAATTGAAATGTCATCAAGATGTAATGCTGTAACATTGACACACATTGACTGTGGCATAACTGTCAGGTTTGCAGAAATTTGTTGGTCTGAGAATTTGATCACGATGTAATTCGGGTGAAACCAATGTTTTACCAATAGCTGAGATATACAAAAAGTCAACAACGTGAATTCCAGAATGTCTGAAAACTGAGTATAAAAACCCATGGTCCGAAAGGATTTGGATCAGAAGTGGAGCATCAGAAGTTGAGTATCAACGGAGAGAACCACTTATAATCTTATCATAGTAGTCATTGAACTGTGAGTACAGTAAAGGCGTAGATCTAGGGAGATCTAACATTATCCAGTACAACCATTAACTTGGATTATGGTTGAACAATAGTCGGCGAACATAGACTATTGGCAGCACGAGATATTCATCATCTAGAACTTCAATATCAGTCCAGGCGTCATCTACTAGAAGGTATGTGTATCTCAGCTATGTTCGAGTTATTCGTGATTGACTTCTTAGATGCTTAAGATATGTGATCTGACGCGTTATACACAGTCTACGTTAACAACATTAACACATGATATTTCATAGAATACAAATATCTAAATGAAAGTTAACTTTATGTGGTTTTCTTCTGTTCCCACTTCGTACCTACTCATTACAGATGGTGAGTAGTAGCGATCTTCAACCGTCACACATTGATTTATCCCCATGCAATTTAGGCACGACGGTTGCAGGTTGTTATGGTGGAGATTTGCTGGTTTTGTAGCGGTCCTAGTGTAGCTCTCACCGTGTTATGGTGCAGAGAGCTGTGGTTTGAATCCCGCAATGAAACAAGTTTAGTTTAAGTATTAACCCACCATTGTTATGGTGGAAATGTTTCGGTTCAAGTCCCGAATAGTTTTAAGAGTAGGTCTCACTATTGTTATGGTTCAAGTCCCGGTTTAAAATATTTATAGATTAATTAATTTAGTATGGTAAAATTTTGTAGTATTAACGTTCACCAATTAAATACGAGCTTTGGTTCGGATCTCGAAAGGCTTAGGCATTGACTCTAGTAGATTAAGTAATCAGGTTAACCCGCACCACCCTCCCACACTTCGTAGTCAAAGATATAAGTTGTATTAAGTATATATTGATAAATGAATGAAAATACTGTGTTGACGAGGGTACAGAAAGCAAATAAGGGAATTAGTATTGAAGTACATAATTTATTTGGTGTAAGGACACCTGAACGACGAAATAATTCTACTAGTCAGGACAAAGTCGCGAGTCCCAAAATTATTTTAAGTAAGGAACCGGTGTTCAATTTCCCTAGTAGTCCGGTAACTAAATCCGTGTCGGAAGATTTTCCATCCATTATAAATTTAGATCAGAATTTAATAAATAGCAACAATAAGGACGTTAAAATGGCTTCTAATATTACTTTTTACGCGGACATAAATAAGCTACCAAAGTTTGATTTGAAGAACGATAGTGACATCGTTTCTTTCTTTGATGAGTTCGACGATGCTTGTCAGATGGCAGGTATCGCCGAAAACAAAAGAAAGGAGTTGATACCAAACATTTTTAAAGGAGTAGGGAGACAATGGATAAAATTGTTCCTGAAACGAAAAAATACAGCGGAAATACAATATAAGGATTTACAGGCAGAAATCGTTGAAGAATTTACTAAATCGAATGTGACGCTCGATATCGAAGACAGAATTAAGGAACGTTTGCAACAAGAAGACGAGGCTGTCATAAACTGTGTATATGATATGCTCGTTCTTTGCGAGCGGTTAGACTCAAACATGACGGACATAAAGAAAATTGGAATAATAGTTGGTGGATTACATCCATATTATATGGAGAAAGTAGGGACGATAGCCTACTCTAGTTTAGATAAGTTCGTTGACGATCTACAAAAGATCGAAAAGAACAAATGTAAAATCGCGAAGCGCGTGATAAGAGAAACGGGAAAAGTTACGATTAAAGACCTAGTCAAAAAGATCAGGGAACAAGTAGAAGATGAAGGAAGTGAGTCGGAGTTGGATCAAGTGGTCGTAAGGAAAAGTAAGGAAGAACACAAAATTAAACAAGAGCCGCAAAGTCTAACGCAGATCGCGGAATTAGAGAAAAAGATCGATAAATTGCAACTCGCATTGTCAGCGAAAACGCAAGAAGAAGAGAAACCCGAAAATCAAGGTACAAAACAAGGGAAAAATCAAAATTTTAGAAACAAACGGCAATATAGAGGTAATAATCGGAATAATTATCGCGTAAATAAAAACAAGTATTGGTCAAATAATAATAATAGAGGTCAAAACAGTAATAGAGGAAATAACGGTTTTCACAACAAACGTGGTAATCGAGGTGGATTCTGGCGAAATAATCTTGGACGTGGTCAACAGGGAAACTGGCAAGGCAGTTGTCAGAATTCTTGTTGTCAACAAGCCTATTATTCTGATAATCATAATCAGCAAAGATTTCTGCAAGTTGTACCAGCACAAATGAATGGTACAACATACTACCAAACCGCAGGTCCTAGTCATTTAAACTGAACACATCTGTAAATGGGCGAGGCGCATTTACAGGGAACAGAAACGTAAGAACACGAGAAGTAATTGCCTCAGTAAATTTGGAAAACAATATGGTATATTTACCACTAGAAATAGAAAATAGACAAATTAAAGCTTTACTTGACAGTGGGTCACAAATTTCGATTATTAATGAGAAATTAGTGCCACCAAGTGCACGAATTATTCCACGACAAACAAAGATTAAGGGTATTACGCAAAATACACTCGTAATTAATAAATTAGCAGTAATTAAATTTAAAATATCGAATCAAACATTTCATCAAGAGTTTAGAATAATAAAGGAGTTTCCATACCAAATGTTAATCGGGAACGATTTCTTGGGAACACAGAATTGCCAAATAGACTACGGAAATAGTAAAATCTTAGTTCAAAGGTTCGGGAAACCGACTAGAAATTGTAGAAATGATCAGGAAACAAGAGCAGTTTCCGATAATATCGCGATTAGAATAAAGACAAGTTTGAAACCGAAATGGGTCTTAGGACATAGAGTGAAGTTGTTACCAAGAACTAGGACGACTGTTGAAGTCAACCTAGTCAACTCTTGGGCAAACAACGAGTACCTATTAGAGCCTGATAAGTTGTTAGAAACACAGTACAATGTATTTACACCTAGAGCGATATTGTCAAAAGAAAATCGGAGTCTAGAAATAATTAATCCATCGAACAAGACAATAATGTTAACAAGGAATTTGAAAGTTGGAGATGCAGAAGGGTGTGTTAGTGAGTCGGAATTGAGACAGGAAGGATTAACAGATGATGAAATTAAAGAGGTGTTAGATGCACGGAAAAATTATGACAAAACAAGGTTAAAATTTCGCGAGAAAACTCAACCTGAAATTAAAAAGAAATTGGAAAAGCTATGTTATGATTATGCAGATGTTTTTGCGTGGAGAGAAAATGAGTTAGGTAGAGTTAAAAGCGTAGAACATAAAATAGAATTGGAAACGGAAGTTCCTTTTAGAAGGCAACAGTATCCGATACCAATTGCGATGAGAGACAAGGTTAAAGAGCAAATAAACATCCTGCTCGAACAGAACATTATCGAGGAGAGTAATAGCTCTTACAATTCACCCATGCTATTCGTCAAAAAGCCTAATGGAGCGATCAGAGCATGTCTCGACTGTCGGATGTTAAATAAACACGTAAAATTCCATTCTGTGGCGTTGACGCTCATACATCAGATTCTAACATGTATGGGGGTCATAAATTCTTTAGCGTACTTGACATCAAAAGTGCTTACCATACTGTATCCATTTCTAAGGAATCAAGAAAGTACACGGCGTTTAACATTCCTGGCGTCGGTGCTTACCAATATTCCAAATTACCGATGGGATACATCCAATCGCCAGCTATATATACGAAAATCATGGCTATGACATTAGCTAACGTTCATCCGGAAGCGGTGTCATATTACATGGACGACGTATTCCTTTATGTAAACAATCAAGAAAAGATGGTGTCGGTATTACATTCTGTTTTTCAAAGACTAAGAAAGTATGGGTTAAAATTGTCGGTAGAAAAGTGTCACTTTATGGAGGAAAAAGTTATGGCATTAGGTCACATTGTAAACGAGGCCGGATATGAAATAAGCCCAAAAGTGATACAGGCAATAAAAGCTTGTAAGCCACCCACAAGCGCAAAAGAACTTAAGTCATTCCTTGGTTTGACGAACTATGTGCGAAAGTTTTGTAAAAACTACGCAGAAATGTCAGCTAGTTTTCAACAGTTGTTGAGGAGAAATCACAAATTTGTATGGACCGAGGAACATCAAAATAGCTTTGAAAAATTAAAAGATGCATTGATGAATGCACCTTTATTAGCACCATTACGAGAAAATCTAGAGACGAGAGTGTATACTGATGCGTCGACGAAGTCAATAGGAGCTGTGCTCATGCAAAAGCAAGTAAATGGAGAATGGACCCCAATTGCATACTATAGTAGGGTGTTAAGACCGAATGAAACTAGAAGACACACTGTAGAGTTAGAAATTTTGGCCGTGGTGAGTGCCTTTAAAGCATTCAACTACTATCTGTATAACAAAGAGTTCGAGTTGTACACTGATTGTAGATGTATTAAATATTTACAAACAACGCCAAAGTTATCACCGAAATTGTTGAGATACAGTCTAGAAATGGCACAATACCAGTATACGCCGGTGCATTGTCCAGGTGAAAAGAACCCGAGCGATGTATTGTCAAGAAACACCGATATTGAACCCACCGATGAAGACATTGATTTGGATGCGTTACCAGTAAAGACCGAAGATCTCGAAGTAAACATCACTTTTGATGAAGATGTAGACGTAGCTGAATTGCAGAGGAAAGATTCTTTCTTCGGGCCAATTATGAATGCTATTGAACATCCTGAGGTAGCAGACGAGAAAGCGGAAAGACAAGCACGCTGGTATGTAGTAAAAGATGGGAAACTTTTCAGAACACAAAAGATGGCAAATGGAAAGAAATTTCTATTGTGCATTCCTTTTTCATTAAGGGAACAAGTATTTAAAAACCTGCATTGTTCGATTTATGGAGGAGGACACTATTCCTATACTAAATGCTATAATCGGGCATTAAAATCTATTTATTTCCCGAATATGAAAAAGTTTTTCCAGGAGAAAGTCAGCCAGTGTATCAGTTGTCAGATTCAGAAGCGTAAAGCTGGTAGGACACCATTGCATCCACAGATGTACCCGAGTTATATGCCATTCCAGCATGTAACTATGGATGAGATTGGGCCATTTAAAAGATCTAAAAACCATCGAAATAAATATGTGATTGTATTCGTAGATAGTGCTACACGTTATGTAATTGCTAAAGCAGTTCCCGCTATAACTTCCGAAATTATAGCAGAAGTAATTTTTGAAGAGCTAATCACAAAGCATGGCATTCCTGAGATTCTAGCCATGGACCGGCATAGTACACATCGAAGCCGAGTAATGGAAGAAATGGCAGAGCGTTTTGGTATGAAGTTAAACTTCGCCGATACGGATGCTCACTATAATATAGGAACATCTGAGAGAGCCATAGGATCCATACAGCAGGTCATGAAGCACTATATAGACCGTGAATTCACAAATCGGGACGAAATCTTACCTTGCATAGTTTTTACCATGAATACGCAGATTCATGACGGAACGAAACGCTCGCCATATTATTTGCTTACAGGGCGTGAACCCAGAACGTTCTTGGAACAAGATCTGGACATTCCTTGTGAGTATGTAGAAAATGAGGAGCGAATAAACTGTCAAAGAAGCAAGGAAGATAGCGTACCAAAATTTGCAAAAACGGTTTAAGTCTCAAAAGAAGCAGATCGAGAAGAAGTTTTCTCAACCTAACTTTGACATTGGTCAAAAAGTTTGGATACGTGAGATGCCAAGAGCAGGCATTCCAGCTTGTTTTGGGAAAAGATTCAACACTCGTGGAGTTATAGTGCAGAAAATGAATAGTAATTCATATAAAGTAAAATATGAGACGAAGAAAGGACAAGAGAAGATTGATACAATTGATATAAGGCGTTTAAAACCATTTATTAGCGCGAATGATGAAGATTCGGATAGGCGAGATGATGATTCGGATTTAGACAGTGATGTCTAAAAAGAAAAAAAACAACGCGTGTAAAAACCAAGAGGTTCTATGACGCAAAGACAATAATCTGAAAAATCCCTTAACTGGTAAATATGTATTGTTTACAGAATTTAGAGTGTTTAGGAAAATAGAGATTTTCTTTTAATTAGAGATATGTAGTAAATTAGTTTGAATTGTTAAATAATCCAAGGTACACATACAACGTAAATCAAATAAATAAAAACATAAGTATTAACTAAATAAAACATGTAGAAAATAATTAAAATAAATAAATTAAATTCAGGTAGTAATTCTAAGTTTCAATTATTTGCAGTTAACATCATGTTCAAGATTTTCATTTTTCAAATACTATTGATTGGTATTGGTATAGCAGAGGAGGAACAACAACAGATAACATTAACGGAAATTGGATTAGCTTTGACGCAGAATGCATATGCTGTACATGCTACGAATATGGTGTTTGCTACTGTAAAGATGCATTTGAACTTTCAAGAATCTGTGCCAGTACATGATTAGTGTACTGATGCATACGAAATTCTTAACGACTATGCTGTAAAAGAAAAAGAATTCAGACAAAACATAGTAAATTTACTACCGTGTCATTTTGTCTATGAGAATGGAAAAACTAGGTGTAATAATAATCATAGAAATAAAAGATTTATATTTTCGTGTTTACTGGGATTATCGTCTATTGGTCTATCGACATATAACCTAATACATAATCAACAGTTGTCTCATTTTACTGATAAATTAAATGAACACGAAAATGTATTAACAAGTGAAATTAAAAATCTAAAAGAATCGTTTCATAATGAAATTTCTGTAGTCCATGGAGTTGTAGTAAAGGTGCAACATGTATTGCAAGATTTTAAAAATAAAATTCAAGAGCTATATTGTTATTTGCATCAATCCCAACGCAAAATCATGGCAAATTTGTTTGCTCATCTTGTACAGGAGAGAGTAAATAAAATAGTAAATAGCATATTAAATAATCAATTAACATATCATATATTATCTAATGCTGATGTTAAAAGGTTAATAAGTCTTCATGATGTGTTGAAGAATACTATTTATAGGTCAGACATTGGGATATTTTACCAAATGTCTAGCGTATATTTAGTAAAATATCATTACGAAGAAAATAATATTGATTTGATATTAAAAACTCCGATAATATATGATACTAGTATTTCAATCATGTATGACATAATATTTATGGGCTACTTAATAAATAATACTAGGATATTTTATGAATTACCGGAAGCAGTTTACTTGGCGGAAGGTAAATACCATTCATTAGATAAAAGTAAATTCGAATTTAAAAGTTTTCTGTATTTCTGTGAAAGCATAACTATGGATAATGAGGCAAAGTGTCTGAATAATATTATTTTAAATAATTCTTTGGAAGGATGCCAGCAGAATTCTGAGAAATTTTTGGGGAATGTGATATTCAGATATACACACGCAGGTGTGATGTATTCTTCTGTTGAAAAGGAAGCGTACATGACAAAAGTGGGTGTACATCAAGAAGTTACTTCCACAAAACTTGATCAAACTAAATCTAAATCAAGTTTCATAAAGTATGATAAATTTGACAACATAATAATAGGAGAGCTGGTAATTCCAACTAAGCGGATAATTCAAGTTCAAAATAAACATATCAAATTGATTGGTAATTGGACGGAGAGACAAGTTAATTTTTCATTGCATACGCAGGAGTTAAATAGTTTAACCGAAAAATTATTAAAATAAAAAGTCGATACATCAATCCCAGAACTACATCTAAAAACAGATTATATCATATATGTAATATTTGGAATAATAATAGCATTAATTTCGACGACGTTATTGTTATTAGTATTGTATTGTAAGCTTTATAGATCAATTCGGCAGTATAAAGTTCAAAATCAAGAATAATAATAATAATAATAATAATAATAATAATAATAATAATAATAATAATAATAAGCAATAAGTATTAATGAAGTAAGCATAGTATGGAAATCAATGTCGTATGTGTCTTGGGTTGTGAAAAAAAAAGTTTTTACATTTTCGAATATGAAGAAGAATGGAATTTATTTGAAAAAAAAGGAAGTCTAAGTTGCAATAAAACCTGAAAAGGAATATTTGATTAGCATATGAAACAACTGGTAACATGAAGAAATACTTACCTACAGCATGAGGTAGTTGCGAGTCGAAAAGCCTAGGTTATGTGATCCTAGACAAAACTAGGATTGGTCTATTTGATTTGGTGAAACGAATAAGTTGTTGAATAAGAACGGTTACGCAGTACGAATACGACAAAACTCTTTGTTTTGGTAGAAAAAGAAAAGCAATAGATAATAAGCATAGTAAATAGATCATCATAGATGAAAATAGATACAAGCATGTAAATAAATAATAGCTAGGTTGTATAACAGCATAATATTAGTGAAATCAGTAGCTCAAAGCTATATAAAAAAAGCAAAAAGAGAAAAAGTAGAAAGAATTGTCTATGAGTAAAAGCTAGACAAATAGTAGATATTGTGGATGCTAGTAATATAAACTAGTTAAGTAAGCTTACGAACCAAGAATAGAAGTCGTAAAAAGTAACTTTCTGTGTCCCATTTTCGTGCGCCTGCTCTCTTTAGGATCAATATGCATTTCTCGAATTTTTTTGGTAATTTTTCCTGAAATGTACATTTCATTAATAATATTAATTAAATAGTTTCTTCTTCATTGCTATTCTGAGATTCTTAATCATTTCATTCGTATTTGATCTAGTCCTGGGGTTTTTAACATATCGCATTTTCTTCAAAGCATTGTCAAATTCGCACTGTAAAATTGATGGTACTAATTCACTTTCATTGAAATCTTCACCATTCTATATCAATTCTTCGTTCACTCTATCTCCTTTGAAGAGTTCATCAATGTATTCCTTCCATCTTTTTGTTATCTGCTCCTGTTGTATTAGCACTGTCCCGTCCTTGCCTAAGATAATGTCTGTGCGTTTCTTTTTCTTGCCGAACTATTTTCTAATCTTTCTGTATGCCGTTTCTGTACTACCTTTGAATAGATTTTCCTAAATTTCCTTGCACAAGTTCTTCATTCAGCTTTCTCTGTCCTTTACGTCTCTGTTGATGTGATTTCTGCACACTCTATTCTCCTCTTCATTATTTGCTATCTTGAACTGTATTCTTTTCTCCATCATTTCTGATGTTATCCATGGTTTATATTGGGATATATGAGACGTGAATCTACTGATTAACGTGGAATCCGAACCAGATGAGCTTCAGCCGGAAATCGAACCCATGTCTCCAATACGCTTGTTCGGTTTGATTTACAATGAACAGAGGATGAATTGAAGAGAAATTCGAACAGTACCTGAACTCAAGAAAGGGTAAATAGACTTAAGGAAGCAGCAAGCAGTTTGCAGGGTACTGCGTTCCCTTTTTTTCTCAGGACAATCTGTTATAATTTATGTGTCGTTCGTGTTCGTTGCAAATTGATTCATTATGTAAGCTTCTAAGTTACCATATCATTTCGAAAATGCAGACCTAGCAGAACATTAATCACTGTCATTAGTTTAGTTAGACTTCTGCTTTTCTCTTTAACGTTGACAACTTACTATCTTATAAAACGGCCAATGAATTTGTATGAATTAATCAAACGACGATTTCAAAATAAGAAAATTATTATTTAAAAAAGAAATGAAACTTTGCTTGTTCTAAAAATCAAAATTTGAAAATTTTCAAAATTTTAAATATTTTTTTTAAAAATGTTCTTTCGGGTTTTACATCATATGAAATCCTATTTCAGAAGATTTAGAATAAGCCAAAGATAAGCTCTCTAGGACTAAGGGTTACAGAGATAAAGCCATTTTTGTGTACGAGGTTATGTCAAATTTTAGTATATTATCGAATGGTCAGTAATTTGTACTTCAAGAACTAGCGACTCCAAAAGTCTTAAATTTTGGATTTTTCACATACCTCTCTGGTACAATTTACGAAAAATCATTACAGTCAGTTTCTGATATGCATGTTTATTCGTACTTTCAATAGTTTCTGATATGCAAAAAAAAATCACATCTTGCCGATGTAGATGTGGAAACAGGATTGCCCTAAAGAGTAATTTAATGCATATCAAAGAGGATGAGGTTGTTTATAGAAATATGTGATAGTCAGGAGTGTCTATAGAATCAGTTCCATTTGTTTAATCACTTATTAATATTTTGTGTAAACAGTATGCATCTTTTTAATAAAGTGAGAGAAATAGACGGCTATTAGGGTCGAGTGATTACGAGACCGTTAAAGATTAAATACCGTTCTCATTGGAACACAAAACTCTTCAAACTTCACCGTATGTATGTAATAAGTACAACATAGAACAATGTAAATATGAGGACCACGTATTATTTGTGTACGGATATAATCTGGAAAATGCGGAGAATTCATGCTTTTAAAAAGTATGTAAAAAGTATTAAAAAGAAAATTAGATTGTTAATTTATTAGCTATAAGCGTTTTCTTATTCCTATTTTGCTAGAGTAATAATAAACATCCTCAGATTGTTAAAAAATAGGTAGTTTGTTTCATCGGCGCAAATGTGTCTTCAACATTGGGGGGGACGAGTAAGACCGTTCCCATATATACAGTATGGCGCTAAATTTGTGGTACAAAAACAGAGGAGTGATTCCTGAGATTAAAACAAACAAAAACGTTCCTATAAACATAGGGCGAAAACCCCATCGTTTACGTGTTATAGGCTGCCGAAAACATGGAAAAATGAATTCTAAAGGTCCATAGCTCTAAAACTATGGGACCTACTGTAGTCAGGTCAGGTCAAGACTTCACATAGGAACTAGTATGTGCTCTATCCAAAAATACATGTTTCAGAATCCTAAGGTACTCACGCAACAATTTTTATGGATGTAGTTGGAGAGTACTTTGTATCATAGGCCCGTAGTCAAACTCCCTTTTTAAAAATTGTTGTGGAAGCACCTCAGGATTCTGAAACACGCACTTTTGAATAGGACATATACTAATTCCTAAGTGAAGTCTTGAGTCGACAAGGTAGGTCCCATAGTTTTGGAGCTGTGAACCTATAAACTTCATTTTTTTCATGATTTCCGCAACCTATAACACGTAAACGATGGGGCTTTCGCCCAATGTTTATTGGAACATTTTGTTTGTTTTATTCTTAGGAATCACTCCTCCGCTTTTGTACAACGAATTTAGCGCCATACTGTATATATATATATATATATATATATATATATATATATATATATATATATATATATATATATATATATGTGTGTGTGTGTGTGTTTGTGATACTTATTTTTAAATGATGAATATGATGAATGATGAATGTCTGTGGTGTATATAGGGTGCTATCAGGCTCAAGCTCCCTCCGAAGTAAATTTGTTAGTTTTTCGCATTCCACGTACAACAATAACCTTATTACCACTTCTAAGAATCATTGACATTCCATTTTCTTATGCTCTTTGTTCATCAATAATACTGTATTTGTCAAATTTCATTCCATGTAACAACTAAGTCCTTGTGTTCTTTCTTTCGTCCTTTCTATTTTTCTGTTTATTTTTCTTGGTGTTATTTTCTTTCATTTCGCCTATCATAATTTATCGACCTTTATAAGTTGTGATTCAAGTCGGCCATCATCAGTAATACCAAAACTAAGAGTTGATAAGCGAAACAGATGTTCCATACAAACTTCCGCGGATATCAACATGACGGGACTTCAGTTATTATAACAAAGGAAAAATTCTATCGTTTAGTTATTTTTAAAAGAAGGAAATGTTTGAATTAAAGAAAATCAAAACCGGGGAATAATTAGCCCGGAAAATTAGGTAGGGCAAGAGGGTGCTTCCTTTTTCTTGTATGAATAGAATAAAGGGTTAGATCCACTCCTAAATTTTTGTATCATATCATATAGGACTTATTGGTCTGCAATTCTTGTCATTATAATAATTTATGCATAAATTAAAATATATTTAATTCTCAAACTTAGGTGGGCAATTGCACACTTCCTTCCCTGTATTGGGCATAGCCTCTCGAAACAAAATCCTAAATACGCCATTGTTTGTCTTCAACATTGGGAGGTGGAAAGATTTGAGGCTTCTTCTACGGAAGGGAGATGAAACTCAGATTTCTGAGGTGAACTTTTTGTAGAGTATATTATATATTAGGCGATGTAGATGAAGTAGTAGTACATATCAGTATTACAAATCATTGCCGTGAACACATTCTAAAATCTCAATACATGCATACTTATAATGAGTTTGTTTCTAATTAGGCATCTACAAAGATACCCGTTAAAATTGTTTTATAATAGTATAATAATATAAATAATGACTTCACCAAAACTACGAAGAAAGAATATCAATTATGTATGACGAAACAATACTCTTATTTGAGCAAAATGATGATAATCTCAATAGCATTACAGGAATCGTTACAGAAATCTGACGCATGTCATATACTCTTTTTTTAACAGATGTAACCTTAAGATTATGGAGAAAAATATTCCAGCAATTGAATTCTTTTCTTTGCTTACAAAGCATCCTCTGTCAAAAAAAAGACACGCGGAAACACGTAGGAACAAACCATGGTTCGACCTGGAATGAATTAAACTAGAAGAAAACAAGCAAAATTACATTGGCTACAAAATCCGAATGAAAAAACTACACAAAATTTCGTAGACATCAGGCGGGAAACTTCCAAAACTATTAGAACAAAGTGTTGCATGGCTCGAACCTAGGACCATATTCTTTATTGGAGTTAGGAACCTGTCATTCATTCATTACAAACGAACATGTGTTGTTGAGAGGAAGTTCATCGCCCGTTAGATGTTATTCACACCCGATATTGACATCACCAGCTGACGACATTTTTTCAACAAGGAAATAATTAATTACCTTATGTTTGTTCTACTACAAGGAAGTCCTTGTATTTGTAAACAATATGCAATAAACACTGGTAGTAACTTCCTATTACCTTTTGCTTACCAAACAGTCTCACACGCGTTGACTGGAATTCAGTTTTGTTTAGATCAGATGTTTTCTCAATGTGTTTATTTATACTGGACTCTCATTGTTATGCACCTACGACGAACCAATGCTCGCTTCGACCATCGACCTGGTAAACCTTGACACAATAAGGAAATATTGTTGATGAGTAGTAAGTACTTCGACTCTCGGAAGTCGCTCTCTTCCTGGTTTTAGTCTATGTGAACTTGACGTCGTTAGCAGCCTAGTAGGAATTATAGCTGCTTTATGTTGTGTCATCGATATGTACTTTGGCTGTGTCAATTTGGGGAATTGAGTATGCATAGTAGCATTGAGTGAGTGTCACTAACATTGCTTCCTTCATGACGTCAGAGAGACAGTCGAGACAAATACACTTGAGAAAGCTCGATCTTGGTCATTGGGTCATTGCTCATCGGGACCTTCGTTACTTGGTCTTTCGTCACCGTACCTTCGGTCCGGCATTCGATGCCTTGGTCGATTGTCGGACAAATCATCATGGAGATCTTCAAGACGCCTCGATCCACAAGTCTACGCCTTCAACTTCTTATTAGGGTGAGACTGTTCTAATAATATTGAGTTGCAAATCCAAGCTCTACCATCCATTCCTTTAACGTTCTCATTGCTACCAGTCAATATTATTAGAATCATGTGTTTTATTTTAATCAAATTTGGTATTGTTGGTAGTCAGTATTGTTTCATGGTGGTTTGCGACGTGAGTTTTTGGCATCTCTGTGGTGGTCTCGCTGCATTGAAATTTTTGCTCCCACCTTTATAAGTGGTAGAAATATTTCCCCCGCCCATCAACACGTTTGTAAGTCATTTTTTGAATTCTTTTTTTTTGGAATTTTTGTTTGCTGTAGTACTTTTCATCCAATTTGGTTTAAAGTTTTAGCTCCCACCTCGAAACTTTTGCTAAAATTTTACTTTAGTGAAACCCCCTTCCTACTGCCCTTGACTCTAGATTCTGCTTTTGGCCTTTAGTCCGATTGCTTGGTCTGTATATAGGATTTCTGTATTCATTTAGATTTAGCTACTCTCATTCACCAGGGAGTTCAGTTAGTTCTTTCATTCTGTAATGTTCTTGGTTAGGCCCTGTATATATATATATATATATATATATATATATATATATATATATATATATATATATATATATATATATATTATCGTTATTTTTGGTGGACTTGATTCTTGAGGGTTCATTTGGTTTTGTTTATTTGTTTATTTCAATTTTAATTTTAGTTTGGCGGAGTTTCTCTTTTTGTTACTTTAGTTTGTTCATTTTTCATTTAGGTTAAGATTGTATTTGAAAGAGGTTTTCGTTGTGTGAATAAGGTGTCAGCTGTGACTGTAATGCTGTGGCAGGTTAGTTGTCTGTGTGATCAGCATTCTTCTCTATTATCAGTAACCTTGGCTGCTCTATGTCAGCATTTCTTTTCTTCGCTCTGCTTCGAAGTTGCTCTTTTAACTCCTATTTTAATTAACATTGGTTTGATTTATAATAATATTTTTTATCCTTTCACGAATTTAGAATGCAGCCCTGTTTCCCTTTTCTTTTTTAAATTATCTTTCATATTTGGCCTCATTTTGTCAGGGATAACCAGAAATTATAGTTTTGATTACGATTATTTGTTCTAATTCTGCTATTATTATTGGTATTAGTATGGTTTCGTTTTGGTTGTTAGAATCTATCCCCGACCAAGATTTTGCTTTTCGTATTTCTTTTTGATGGAAAGTTGTGGTATATTTCTAGCACCGTTTTGCTGGGATTCCGTAAGATTTATTTTGAGAATCCCACCTTTTGGAATTATTGTAGTCTGCCTATTTTGGTACTCTATATTTAGTGTTTTAGTTACTGCTACCCTTAAGTAGCCTCGTCTGTTGTTTTGTGTGTTGTCCTTATGGGTAATCTACGACTAAGAATATTAAGATTATAGATATATATTCATGAGAGTTTGCTATACCAATATTTTGTTGTGAGGGTGCGATGTGGACCGTTAAGGAGAGCGCTTTGCCCAGGGTGCCATGTCCCGAATTTTGTCTTTTTTTAAATTTTATTCTTTCAAGCATTCCCTCGTTTTGACGCTAGGCTTTTTTTGTGCATGCACTTGTTTTATGTTCATATGTGTGATTCGATTTTTGGACGATGTGGAAATTCCGTCCTTTTCCATGGCTTGTTTGTTGTTTGTTGCCATGGTTTAGTTGCTAGCATGCGTTTCGCTTTTGTTGCTTGGAGAATTTTATATTATGAAGGAAGTAAATGATAGTAATATATATATATGTAAATATTCAGCTATGACTCGAATAGAAGGAAGAGGATATGTTTAATGAATATGATGATTGATTATAAGTGTGCAGCAATTGCTGTAAATCTTCAAAAATGGGCTTAAGAATGTTATCATACCCACACCCCTCAACATTGATGCTGTAATGTATACACACGAGCGAAAGTGAATTCACATCCATTTTTCATACCCTACAACGTTAGACAACGAATATATTTTTATCAGCAAAACCAACGTAGCTTTTATTTTTTAAATGTATTATTATTATTATTATTATTCATTTACACATTACACTGCTATGATACAGGCTGTCTGCTCCCAACTTTAAAGCATGGGCTGGTTCTGTTACAGTATGGGTAGTGACATCGTGGTTATGTGCAGTTCCCATTATAGCCCTGCATGGAATGATGAATGCTAAGGCGTATGAGGCCATTTAGGGAAACCAGGTTCTACCCATGGCCCTAATATGGTTCCCTGATGATGAGGGCATCTACCAAAATGATTTGGCACCCTGTCACGCTGCAAAAACGCTGAAATCATGGTTTGAGAAACATGACCAGGAGCTATCACACCTCCCCTGGGTCCCACAATCACCAGATCTGAACATCATTGAGCCATTGTGGTCTGAGTTAGAGAGGCGTGTTTGGTCTCATTATCCTCCATCAGCAGCCCTTAAGGAACTGGAGCATGGTTTCGAGGAACAATGGTACAAAACTCCACACAACACGATTTAGGAGCTCTATACGTCCATTCCATGTTGGATGAAAGCTGTTTTGGATGCAAAAGGAGGCCCCACGCCATACTAGGTATGATTTTCACAATTTTGCAAAGTTTTTTTATTTTTCTGCAGCTCCTGTAAAAGCAGCGGCAAAATTATCTTTTCAGAAGATATATATGTTTGATTTCTCCAATGTTCCCCTAGTATACAGCTAAATAACACATCAATCATGTAAGCAACCTTCTCTGTATTTTAAAATAGTATGCAAAACGTTAGAAAGTTCTAAAAAATGTTTCAAAGCTGCTTTCATCGGAATAAATTTCGCCATGACCGGGATACTGTTCATAGTTATTTTTTTTTTTATTTTGTCTAATGGATATCAGTTTTTGCCCAACGATGACGTCATTTGCAGGAATAAAGTAACCTGTTGCTTTAAATGGTTTTAAGTGAATACAATCTGTGGATAAGCTAGGAAATGGGTTTGAAATTACATTGAACATCTTGCGAATTTTTTCAATTCTTACATCTGGGCTGCTACACAAGTTTGATAAAAACTGTATGACGTCATTTCCAACTGTCCTTTTATAAACTTCTACATCAAAATCTGGGAGAGGCTGATCATGAATTGATCCTTCGTAAGTTTCTATATTAAAATTCGGAACTCCGTGTTCACCAACTCCAGAAGTCTCACCTGGAGCAACGGGTTTTGGGACATTTTCAACGAGGTTATGGTGAAATACATTTGGAAGTAAACATCTATTCGGCTGTTCGTGTTCCTGAAGATGTTTCCTAAAGGGCTTAATAGTTAGAAAAACACGGAAGCAATATTTTTCACCGTCGATATTTGCTATAGGTTAAATTTAAAAAAAAAAACTACGTTGGAAACGAGATAAAGTGGTTTGGGAGCCAATTTGCACAAAAAGCAGATAGGGATGATGATATTGGCAATATAACTTGTTAAAGAAAACTACGTCTATGATAAATACTGGTCATTTCGGACATCAATGCATTAACAGCAGTGAAATGTTTCTTCCATACAGTTTTAATTTTGTACACGAATTTCTGCAAAACCATTCAGGCATGTTCGCTTTCCTTTTGATTACATTGCATTGAAAACGTTAACAGAATTGAAACAAACTGCCATTGCTTTCAGTGGTGATTCTATCTTATGCTACTAAAATAAAGTAAATAATGAAGTTTAAATTTCATAAATTGTAACTTATATAACACAGTTGTTAACAGTGTGCCAATTAAGAGCTTACCATAAAAGGAACACGTATAATATATGAATACCAGTTCTCGTTATGAATTGTAGTTGCAGTGATTTCAACGTTCTGCTCAATAGGTTGCTTCAAATGTTAATTTGGCACTGAAAATTATATTTAATTGCATTTCGTGGTACCTGCTGTAACTATTTTGTCTGTGAATGTAAAACGTAAGCAGAGTTCAAAGTTATTTATTTTTGTACTTCAATAGGTGTATGTGTTTAGAAGTATTCTTAAGATCAACCTCCGTATCTAATTTAGAGATAATGTATTGTGAAGATTTAGTTTAGGACCTGGTGTTTATTAAAATTATGGAATAAAGATTATTTTAAATGAAACAAAGGAATAATGAATTATACAGGATGTGCATGTATTAAGAGGTATAAATGTAGGGAGGTGAATCCTCATATCAGAATAAAGAACAAAGTTCATGTGCACAAGTGGTCAAAAGTGCAAAGTTTCGGAGATATAGGCTGCTAGAAACACGAAACAATTAAATTTGAAGGCCCATCACTTCACTACTATGGGAGCAATCCTAGTCCGCCAAGATATTACTTAGGAACTAATATGCATCTTATCCAAATATCCATATTTCAGATTCTTGGAGCACTTTTGCGTATCAATTTTTCTAGAGGCAGTTAGTGTAAACTTCAAATTTTCTGAATATTCATGAGTAAATGCGTAAATATTTCCGTTTTCAAAACTAAACAACAGTGTTTCCCAAGTCAGGTAATTTTTTTTAAGCGAAAATTGCATGAAATTCATAGTTTTTTCGGCGGGTATAACAGTCACAATATGGCAGTACTCACAATATAAGTATTCTTAGGGTAACAATAATAGTATGGCCCTAATCATACCAGTACTGTTGCGCTAGCAATACTGGTATAGTTATAACCATGATATACGTAGTACAGACAGCACATAATTATGCTGTGATAACAAAACCACATTTCTTGGACAACAATATTTATGGTAAGCGCAGCACAACAATATAATTTTATTAACAACGCAGATATTTGAACCTACCATAAAGTATAGTCGTAAAAGCATCAGGACACGTAACATCAACTATTTTAGCACTCGAGTATGGTTACAAAAGCTATACAAGTCTGTGTCACAACATATATTGTATTGTAAGGACAAGGAAAATACATTTTTGGGAAGTTCCGATGACCATACTATATAGTATTTCCAGTTATATAGCAGCTGTATAGTTACAAGTAGAATAATTGGCATAGTTGTTAATGTCATGAAAGTGTCTAGGATAGTGATGGGAAGTGGGAATATTTCCAGTAGGAAGGAAAGCAAAAAATAGGAGTATTCCCGGTTTCTTCCCTACTTACTTTATTTTTCAAATTAGAACTGCGTGACTAATTACTTTTTTTTCATTTATTATCATCTACTTCTAGGTTTGAAATAATTTAGAGGTTACAAAATAAAATTCATTTACTGTACATTATACAACTCAAAATATGACCTTTTAATTTCATCATCATCAGGTTGATTATTTGCACTTTTTTCCAAACTGTAAGTGGAAGGTTTTTATAGTACAGTTAAAAAGTACAATTTGTACGCCTGCGACTATGTTTTAACAATAGAATCATTTCACGCACCGCTTTGGCGCGAACAATAAATCAGCAAAATGTAAATGTAATAAATGCAATGAAAATGATGTTAATCATAATGTACAATTTAATCATGCACTTGCCATCACGTTACGCTGTTCGAAACATGCTTGTAAAAAAATCTAGTCGCAACAACTTCAGTGTTGCATTTGAAAATGGTAAGAAAAGGCTCCTACATAGCATGGAAAATAAAATCAAGCTGAAGACATGTAAAGTACTGTGCAAATAAGGTAAGGTTCAATATGTACGTAAAAATCGTATGTTTCTCGCTGTCAAAACTGTAGTCATTTTCAAGTAACGAATGTTTCAGGTAAACAATCTGACAGTAAGGTATCAGCTGATTCTCATCCTTGTGCAAAACGGAAAGTACGCAACCATAGAATATTGTAATTTTGTGTTAACGAAAACAGAGATATTATGTATGGAAGTTAAACGTGAAATGAAAAATCACTTGAAAATTTTGGTGTAATATGTAATAAATTCTATACGAAAAGGAATCTGGTAATCGATACATTTTATAGCCATTTACCCATTTTCTATATTTTCGACCCAGGCCATGAAAAATAAAATGTTTTGGATCATGCTTGGAACATGCGAAGTAATTTAATGTATGAAATTTTTCCATTTAATGTTAGTAATTACTTTTCATAATATAAATATTTTGTTACACTGCTAGTACTTTAGAAAACTTTTAAAATAAAAATAAAAAGAATTTTAATTTAAAATAAGTAAGATTTTCATCATACATGTTATGGTTGTGTCAGTAATTAATAAACACAGGAAAATTTTTGATTATTATTTTTAAGTTCTAAATCTTACTCTAAATCTAAATTAAGTTCTTAAAATATGAGTGCAAAATAAGATATAGAATTTTGAATTTTGTTGTTTCAAAAACATATGTTATGTAATCGTTCATAATACAATTATTCTTATTATTGCATCTGAAGTGAATCTTGCATATTCAAATTATGAGAAATATAGTGCTTTATAAAAGTGCAAAAGTGAATTTGTGCAGTGGAAATAATACAAAATTCAGTGAAATGAATTTAAATTTAAAATAAATTTAAATTTAAATTCTGTGAAAATGTGGTGAATCTGCATACGAAATACAGAAGTATTCCATTACAGTGTTGCAATATTTCATTATAAAAGCAAAAATATTTCAAATTACGAAATTGAATATTTTGGTACAAAACTATTCGATTGAAAACTTAATCGATTACAGTTTGAAAATCATTTAGTAAATATTTGTGAAATCCAAATAATAATTATGCGTCAAAAATACTAACTTGTAATAACGCCTTATTAAACTATTTGGTTTATGTAGTTCTTATGTCTCTGGGATTTTACTAATCAGCAGAGGATACTTAAACTTTATTGGTGTGGTAATTTATTATGACTTTGTTTAATAGAGAAATCTTTGATACAACTTGGTATAATATAAAATATACATATGCTTATTGCAATTAACTGTTACTACACATATACTTTATATTAATCTTTTCACTTAATACAAAAAAAAATATGACAGGTTAAATATTAAGCTTGGAAGCAAAGTTCCCACCCCCAAGTTTTGGGTTTAATCATATTTGTATAAAGCGTTTGTAACGCAATTTTCGTATTTGACTTCTCTATATTATTTCTAACAATTACCAGTAATCTTATGTTCTGTCCTTTCCACTTTGCTTCGGGGATGAAAAAAGTTAATAGATTATTGGGGTAGGGTCTTCCACATTTCATGCAGGCAGCACATTTATATGCTTTGAGTTTGACAACCTTGCGTAAGCCTAGTCATATTTCATTTTACGTAAGTGAAATGTTATTTTTACTATAATATGCATATAAATGTGTTATGATATTTTGTATTCACGAAAGAAGTATATTGTTATGTGATAATGTGTATTCTCTGCATTTAGGTTATGTCAAATATGTTTACATTATGTAGTAAGTAAACAGCGTTGAGCATTACCATTTTAACTAAGCGTTAATATTGCGTTGAGCATTACCATTTTAAATAAGAATTGCCATTTTAATTGAGTGTCTCATATTTTAATTTAGTCTCCAATATCTTTATTCAACATTGAATACAAATATTTTTATCGAGTAGGCTTATGCAAAATTTAGAAACCTTTTACTGAGTAGCTCATATTTAAGATTTTAATACATATATTATTTGTAATTTGTTTATAAAGGTCATGTTACGTTGGAACATTTTATTCTGCTTCAAGGATAAGTTAAACTTTTCATGAGTTCAATTGAAAAACAGTATAATCATTTTTGTTAGTTGTGGTATAACTGAAATTTACATTGAAGTAATTCATAATTGATTTAATAATATTTTTAAAAAGTTGGGGAAATTTAGAAGCTAAAGGTTATTCGAATGGACAAAAAGACATTATAATAATGACCCTTCGTGTCGTTCGATATGTTCCCTCGTATCCATTGTCATACCCAATTTCGTGATTTCGACTGAATTCACGGACTGCAATACTTCAGTGTACATAAACTTAAAACAATTTTAGCCCTTCGTAGACCACTGGAATATGCAACCCAATAGTACTGTGAGTGTATTATTATGAAATAGTACAAGTGTTGAAGAAACAGATTACCAGGATTCTAGTTTACTTTTTGGACATCAGTGGACATTCTCGTCTAGCATCAGATATAACGCTATCGTTATATGTACTTTTCAAGCAATCTTCATATACGTAGGAAAAAATCTTGGAATTGGTGCGCACCGGGACAATATTCTCGGAATTGGAATGCTGCGAAGTTTCTCCCTCATAAGTTTCTATGTGTATGTGTGGTGCCCCACCTAATCTTCTCTTGGCATGGCTTAATATGGATGAAAAATTCAACTCAGCTTAATTTCGTTCTCCCCATCTTCGGAAGCTGAATTGGAGGGCTAAAGGCAGCAGCGGACTATATGCAAAAATGTGCATATTTTGTGTTAATGACGAATTGTTAATATTATCATTTGTTTAAATATGGTTAATGTGCTTTCAATAATCTAACAAGTACTTAATTATCTTTTATTAGTGAAGCAGTTACCTAAAAACTAAATGTTTTATGGTAACTATGTTTCATTCAAATAATTTATTTATGCACCTTCATTGTGCGAGAAGAGAATGGCAATGACTGAGCTCTGAGAGTGGAATATGGACCACGAAAGTGAAGAGAGTACGTTTTTCTCCACTCTAGCTTTCTTAATTTAAAAATTCTACTAAAATGAAAATTCTCAATACAACTCTTCGTTATTAATTCTGTTACTAATTTAATAATTAAGAAGTTTTTAAATGTTATAATACATCAGTTTCAATTATCTACAAAATCTACAAAATGATGTAATGGAGTAGCCTGTGTTTGCAAGAATGGAACCAGCATGTAGAAGAAGTGAACATTTCAACTAATGGTGCATTAGATTTTTAACTTCAGTGAAAAGTGTTCATGTTTACATCTTCCATTAGTCGACTTTATAGTTACCGTAAATACGTACGCGGAAGTATCGATATTCGTTCGCCACGCAATACGGGGCCACATTATTATAATTTGAAAAGTATTTTAGTGTTTGTAAAATGTGAAGTGCCACAAAAATTCTAAAGTTTGAAATATACGTATCAAATATATATTTTGTGTGTGTTAATTGGTATGTATAATACGTAAAAGTGTGCATGTTGCATAATAATATTTCGTGGTAGAGGATAAGTATTGTGCACACATTTGATTCATTATATTTACAGTTTTAGCAGTGCAACAGGTTGGTATTATTTTAGACAGAATATTTGGGAAAGAAATACACGTCGCATCCAACGTCCCACGAACACTGACCGTGCACTGGGTAACCACAAATAGAACGATCAGCTGATTCAGCTGAGGTGGAAGCAGGAAATAATCACGAACACGGTATATACCAAAAGTCCATGGTTCGAATGCCGAGTTTCACCAGTTTGGTTTTCAGTTAGTTAATGTTTACTTGTGGGTTGGTATCATTTAGTCCAAGAGTCTGTTTTCTTTCATGAATGAGTACAAGGACATTGAGGGATCAAACCCGATGCCATTAAATCTGTTTATACAAACGGTAGCCCATAGGAAACGAACCCAATTACCCTAATAACATTTTTTATAAATTAAGCTTGTTTACAAGCTTACAACAATGGAAAGAATACATTGCAGTAACATTTTGTTCAAAGATTCACAGAGCACTTGGTTTTGCACTAGACAACAAAATTTCAGAGACTAAGAAGAAGCGATAACGGGAGAGGCATCTAATTACTCTACAACGATTAAAAGTATACAACAATGGAAAGAACAAAATGTCGTAAAATTGTTACCTTGCGATTCATACATTGCATCACGCTGTACTAAATATCCGAATTGTAGAATCTTGGGATATGCGATTACGAGAAAAGCATTGGATTCCTCAGCAACAATTAAAAGCTTACAAGAAGGAAATAACGAAATGTCGAAAAATTGTATTCGTGTAACTCAGACTACATCACACTGTACTAAATGCAAGAATTTCAGAGTCCTAGATCAAATGAAAACGGGTAATGAAAAGATCAAAATGTCGAACATTTTTATTTTAGAACCTACAGATTACATGACGTTGTATTAAATAACATAATTCGAAGTCATAGAACAAATTATCACGCGAGAGGCATCGAATTTGTTTGCAACAATTAGTTGAACTCAACAATGAACATGTCAACATTCCAAAAATCTGCACGAGACAATGTTGCATACAGTTACTGTATTCAACAGTGACAGCGAATAACTCAGTATTCGTAGGAGTTAGTGGTCATTCTTTTACTTATTACATTGAAACATAGGGCGATAACAGCGCCATCTCTTATCACAGAAACAAACCTTTTATGGTTTTACACTATCCTAAAAAAAACTGTCAAAATGGGACAGAATTTAAAATTTTAATTCCAGAGAAACTTCCTGAGAAGAGACAATTGTTTTTTCTATTCCTATTTGGAGGGAGCAAAGATAGTATATTGCCAAATAAAATCCTATGGTTCAACTCTTGGGTCTAGCCTAGAAGGAATTGAGAAATTGGATAAAACTTGCGGTATTAATAGTTCAGTCTACAATAAAAAAATGAGAAATCTTTTATTTGGAAAAGGAAGATGTGTAACATAGCCCTCAAAAAAGGAACAAAACTTACAATATTTAATCTGTGTAAGTCCTGAGAACAGAAATAATTTTTAATCTTTTCTATTTCTATTTGGAGGGCTAAGGGAGCATGTTTCTTCATAAAATCTTATGGTTCGATTCTTACTGTACACTAGAAGGAGTTGAAGGATTGAACAAAACTCGCAGAGATTATTATTTATTCCAGGCAACCTGATAGGAAACTCCCCTCCCTCCCCCACTCTCCAGTACAGAGGGGAAAGCAAGCCGTTGACCTTCACAGGGATGGAAGCTTTTCTAATAAACAGAATCGTGTACACTCTAAATTTGTACGTCAATTCGCTCGCACCTGATGCTGAGAGAGCACTGCTATTTCTTTTAGCTGTCAACCCTGAATAACAAACAATTACTGTCTTTAATTTTTGTTTCTAAGAAAAGTTTTCTTTCAATGTATTTATTATAGATTTGACTTGAGACCTATTTATTAAATTGCATTTCTAGAAATAAGAACCAATTCGTTATAAAGTTAATTTCCATCATTGTTTCACTTAAGAATCGGGAGAGGAAGCAAACCAATCCTGTCGACATTCTGTCTTTATTTACAATTTCAAGGAAGGTAATCTTCTGGTTGTCTAATTATCGAGTACGCAGACTATCGACCTGTGCAAATATTGTATGAATTTAGCGTGTGTGGCGACTACATTACATTAGTGTCGTGTGAAATTAATGCACATTAAATTGTATTTTCTATCCATTATATTTTGTATAGTTTATATTATCTGAAACAAATTTTGGTCCATATTCAATTGTAAATAATTGCTTATTTAGTGCTTTGTGAAACGACAATTATGATGCTTGCAGTAGTTCTGTGACAAAACATGAACCCGGGAAAGCGTTACGAAGTGGTGAGATGCGTTGTATTTTGTATGTCTTCTATGCTTTAAGTTAACAACACCCTAATTTAACGGCTGGAGAATTAGCCGACATGATTGGGAAACAGACAAGTGTAGGAAAGGCAACAGGTTGTAGAATTAGGCGGGAGGCTAAAATCAATGAAAATAAATTTCAAAGTCCCAAAAATACGCGTACAAGTATTTCCTTCTCGGAAAACTATGATTTCATGAAATCGGCAATTCGATCAAAGATACATAATGAATTGCCAACGTTAAATAAAATTCTGGTAGCTGTAAATACCGATGATGAACTGCCTGCTTTCTCACACAACTCTCCACAGACTGTTGAAAATACTGAAATTCAGGTATCGCTCAATAAAAGGTCTGTTGTAGTAGATAGGGACGGCATCGTATTATGGAGGAGAAAATATCTTAATTAAATTAAGAAATATAGAGCAGAGAGTAGGAAAATCTACTATCTTGATTAGATATGGGTAAATGCTTCTCATACTGTGTCAAGGGTAATGGTAGATGTAACTGTGAATTCTAGTTAACAAGCCTTTCTTTCTGGACTCTCCAATAGACTTAAGAACCCTACCGGTGAAGGTAAAATGTTACCTTTGTTTCAGAGCATACTTCCACATTTAGAACCGAACTGCGTTATAGTCATGGATAACGCATCTTATCACAGTGTAAAGGTAGACCGGGTTCCCACAATGTCTTGGTCAAAAAATAAAGTAAAAGAATGGCTGCAAAATAAAAGCATTTCTTATGAGGACTCGTTCGTTAAAACTGAGTTAATTATATACCTCTTGCAGAAAAAAGTAAATGTTGCAAATATAAAGTGGACAAAATGGCGGCCTCTTCAGGTAGGGAAGTTCTCCGAACTGATTTGGAGTCAACTAAAGAGACATGTGGCACGAAACAATAAACGTTTTACACTTAGTGAAGTGAAGACTCTTTTTGAGGAAGGGTTAGAAAGGTAACAGGTGAAAAGTGGAAAGATTATTTGCAACATGTAGTGGAGATGGAAGAAACGAAATACCGAGAACTTGACAGGATAACTGACGAAGTTACAGAAAAAAATCGTTAACCTTAGAGACTACAGTGACGACTCTAACGAGAGTGACCAAAATATAAATACAGAGCCTCTGGAGAACAGCAACTGATACTAATACCTTTTACTTAGTATTTGTATTTGATTTTATAAAGAATTTGAAGTCAATGCAAGTAAGCACCCATTAATTGCATTGACCTCTAGACAAGTGTTCTGTGAGAACTCCAAACTTTTGTTGGAGCCGTAATGGCTCCGTGGTAGAGCGTTCACCTCTGGTGCATGAGGCCCTGGTTCGATCGCAGCTCATGCCAAGTGGGCTTTGTGGTGGAAAAGCACTGTTTTCGCAGATTTTCTCGGAGTTCCCCCGTTTCCTCCTAGTTTTTTCTTTCCACTGTTTCATTCATTCTCGTCATCACAGTCTCCTTTAGCTTACTCCGCATAACTGCGATATGTAAAACTCAAAGATTTCATTTCATTTCCAAAGTTCTGTTACTCTCCCTCCCCCACAACGATCGTCAGCACTATTGGCAACTCCGTTTTTATTAAAATAGTCAAGTAACAATTCAAAAGTCAATTTCCTCTATTATCAATTAACTAGACTAAAGGCCGACGAAAGGGCTGGGCGAGGATTGCAACCGCACAAGGCGCCAAATTTTAGGGGATTTTAGGGTCGTCAAATTCAATATGATGCTTAAGCTCCAATAATTATAATTTTGCTTGCAAACGGCAGACTCAGACATGGCCTGTTCAAATTACGTGGCATCTGTAGTTACTACTTCGTGTCAGGCTTCAATCAATCTGGAATTGTTTTTCTAAGTCAACCATAACATTGCTTCCTCCCTTAATAAACTCAGAAGACTTCGATGTTGATTAATCTTATATATGTGATGCCTTACTGTAAAGCCGCGCATTAATAAATAACAAACAAACAAATAAATAAAAATATACTTTGCCACCATCAGATCAGGTGCGCGTACGAAGAGAAAAACGTAGGAAAATGATTTCATTGAAAATTAATCAATAGAAATCAGGATATTCGCCTGAGTTGAGGCGCTCGGGGCGAGAGTGTATTATTATTATTATTATTATTATTATTATTATTATTATTATTATTATTATTATTATTATTATTATTATTATAATAATTACTATTGTTGTTATTTCAGGTTCTGTTGTTATCATCTTAACACTCTGATTATTTACTCATACATATTGTACTTGGTTTCCGATTTTATATTGTGAAATTATTGTATCAATGCAATAAATACCCATTCAATTACCAACCCTGCCATCCCTTGCCATTCCAACATTATGTCACAACCTCGACCGCCAAAAAATGAAGGAAAATAAGCAATACAACTGTACAGTAAAATTTCCATTATAATGACACATGTGCTACTTACTCACTAATGCAGATAAATGTAATTAAGTGCTTTAAAATACGTAGTGTTATTATGAAAGTTGTAATTTATTATTTAGGCCTATACATATTTAGATACACTCTATACCTCCGGGTGCGGGGGCTGATGGTGGAAGGCGAAACACCAACATTCACCTGTACTTGAGCGTGGTGGGGGAAAAGACTTCTTCTTTTTCCTATCAGCTTATGTGAAACAGAGAATAATAGCTCATTAGACTACAATAAAAATGAAAAAATGCACACAAAAAGGTAACAGGGAGGAAACTGAAAAGTTGTCCAAATGGGACAATATCTACAAATTTTAATTCCAGTAACGTATTGAGAACAAATAATTCTCAAATTTTTCTATTCCTGTTTGGAGGGAGCAGAGGGGCATATTTCTCCATAACATCCTTTCTGCTATTGGGTCTAGCCTAGAATGAGTCTACCAATCGGATTAATTGTTCTTCAGACTACTATAGAAATGCGAAATATATAATTTTTCATTTGCATATAGCCTACAAAGGGAACGGAGACGTGATCCTCAAAAAATGTCCAAATGGAACAAAAGTCGAATCATGGGTTTTTATGTAGTAATATGCCCTTTGCTTTATGTAAATACGAATAGAAAACAAACATTTGTTCTCAGAATGTCACACAAAATGAAATTTTTGAGTTTCGTCCTATTTGAACATTATTTTGGTTATGCACCGGCTTTCCTTTGTATGTGCAAAGGGAAAATGCTGGTCTTTAGCTTTTTTGATGTAGGTTGAAGTGCTATGAATCCTGCAAATTTCGTTATAATCACTTAACTCCTAGGGTAGACCAAAGACCCGAAACCTTCCACCATTTCACAGTTGATAAGCACAAATAATAAAGGACAAGATTCGGAAAAACAATATCAGATCCATTTTGTTATCAAGCAACCTGTCATTTGTCAGGTAAGAAACGCGAAAAACAGATTACCTGCATTCTTCGTCGAAACATTGGCCATATTTTTTCCACACAGATTCAAGGAGGGGAATGAGCCAGTGGTCAACCAGCAGACTTTCGTTTAAGTAGAACCAGACTAATTATTCAATACCATTAATAACTCATCTTTAGACTAAAGGGTATAATACAGGACAATTAATATATTTAATTTAAAGTCCTCAAAAGAAAACGAAATAGAAGTGTCGATCAGCGGCGTAGCGTAAGGGTACGCTGGTATGCCCGGCATCCCCTGTAAATAAGAAAAAGTACGTATTTCATTATATATAAATTGTTTGCTTGTAATTATCACAATTATTTCCACTGCAATCTTCTGGCGCGCTCTCTCGATTTACTTTGATAAGAGGAACCTTCGCGTGCGCGTCGCTCAGATGCACATTTTCTGTCTTTCCTTCTGTCGTATGCTATTTTCCTCGGGCTTCCAGGCCTACTGAAAGCATCGGGGTTTTCGTCTGCTTTCTGTTGAATGCGCATGCGCAATACTTTCCTTCTCACTCCTCCTCATCCCTTGCAACCCTACATTTGCTTTACATATACGCTGCCATATTCAAGTATTTCCAACTGTATATATTTTGAACTAAGCTATAGTTTCTGAACAGAACGTACGAGCCCTAATATAAAGGAAATAGAACAAAACGGAAATGGTTAGTTCAACGCATTTTTGAAGCATACCGGTTATGTAAATAATAGTATTAAAATAGTTATGCCTTAATCATAACTAAATGCATCGTAATTGTAATCTTCATCGTAAAGGAGCTCACAGACACAGGCATAAATTTAAAGCATTCTGTAGAATTACGGTCACCGATCTGGCAGGACATGAGAGCCACCACTCCCCGTCACTCGCAAAGATTGTGCCAGGGCCCTTCAGTCACTGGCCCAAATCTCGGGGACATAAGGGGAACATGTTCCCTACAATCTTGTCCCCCCCAATAATCCGATTTGAGATTGTGATGATGATGATTTCTATCCGACTGCCACAAAGGAAACTGATGTCCTTTGACTTGTTTCATTTTTAAAAAAGAATCGTATTCTTTAATATTTCATTGTCATTAATTATTAGTAGTCTATTTTCAACTATTTGTTTAATTCCTGTAACAATTCCTATAATGCTATTGTGGTAATCATAATTTTGCTCAGATAAGAGTATTGTTGCGCCAAATATAGGCCTGATTGATTTTCTTTCATAGTTTTGGGGAAGTCATTATTTGTATTGTTATAAAACAAATGTCCTAAAATTTTAATGTGGATCATTGTGGATGCGTAAGTAGAAGCATGTCAATTATTATTATGCATATATTCAAATTTCAGAATGTGCTCACGACACTGAGTTGTAATAATGATATGTACCACTATTTCATCTACATCATTTGATATATAATATACTAGTACAACAGGTTTACCTCAGAAATCTGATTCATGTACTGTAATATGAGTTCTTCTCCCCTCCCCCACAATAAGCCTTAAAATGTGCCCTCCTGCCAATATTATAGACAACTCTGCTCCCCTAATCCTCCACAGCATTTTTTTCAACTTCATAAATATTTTGAACATCGTTAAAAAAAGGAAAGGATTATGGGAACAGTCTTACCCATCCCACGAACGTTGAAGACAAATTTGCGCCCTTGACTTCAGTATCTGTATACAGAAACAGGCCCCAGAGTTAGTTTAAGTGCTTTGTATTTACATCTTCAAATGATATATACACTCAGATATATATTCACGAACGGGCGTCCGAGTTCCGGACCCAAGATGACAAATTTCTAGGGGCGATATATATATATATATATATATATATATATATATATATATATATATATATATATATATATATATATATTGAAAGAACGAGATTGACGTGTGGTATGTGGAGAAAAAAGCCGCCCACGAGAAAAATGAAGGGAACGATACTGGAAACAATGTTCATACAAAAGTGGGGCCTAGTTTTCTCGTCACAACGGTAGTGGCAAGAAGGAGCTGAGACAATTGGTTATTAAATTCTAACGTAATCCACGCATTCGCTTCTCTATGCCCCACTAGACCTCCAATTAGGAGGGCTTCCTCCTAAATTTTGTATAACCCTATATTTCCATTCGGAATAGCTATGTATTGCTGCTTGCAGTAGTACTATATCGCACAAATGACTAACTTTGGCATCCCCCTTTCGGAATATCACGCTACGCTACTGGTGTCGATTATGGAAATAACCTCAAGTGAAAATAATTGTCTTTACGCTCACGTTAGCGGTATTGGGTATATAATAAGTGTAATAAAACTAATGAGAATGTTAAACAAGTAATCACGGTAATAATGTAATAAAATTTTCCTAACACCATCGCCAAGTAGAGGATTATTGGAGATTATTCAATGCAACTGATAACAAAAGACATACAACTCGTTTCAACATACAACAAACAATGAAGATAGGCGGATCAAAGAATCACAAGAAACGTTAACTACTGATTTTATAAATACTGATCGACAACACATTTTATATAATTTATCTGCTCCATTGCCTTCTATTGTTTGCATATCTCCGTATATTGATTACTCACAATGCGAGTCAAACACCGTCTTGTTTTAATATTCTCTTATCAGTATACACGTTCAACCAGCCTCATGGCTCATGTTCCAAGATGAACAGACTTACAAACATGTCGTAAAGTTCTGACGTGATCTCATCAGCCAATGAAAATGAGCCTTGGGTAAGCTGACGGAGGAAAAAAATATGCTGGTAGGCCACCCTAATTTATTTAAACACTCTTCATAACATTGCTGCAACTTTGGCGATATCGGGGCAAAGGAAGAGGAGAGAGATACTGGAAAGGTGTTCCCGTAGCATTGCTTTGTGTGACTGATGCAAAATCCTGGTCATGGTGGCCGTAGCAACACCATCAGGATGCCGCTGTCGGCAAAAGGGATTGCCGCCGTTGACGGTGGCAGGCCGCCGGCACCCGTCCGCGGCGGCATGACGATCTACTTGTTCAAAATTGCCGACCTTTTGCCGAGGCGGCAAGCGGTCGAAAATCGTAAAAAAAATGCCATTTGCCGACTGTTGCCGACCGACAGAGTCGGCAAAAGTCGGAAAGACCTCTTTCCGACCCTCTGCCGACTTCTTATGCCGGCCTCTTTTCGACGGTGACCCCGGCGCATTTACTGCACCTTTACGGCTGTTTGCCAACTGCTCGGCAAGGCAACTTTCCGACGGCGGCGCCGGCGCGTTTAATGCTCATTACCGGCTATTTGCCGACTCCTCGGCAAGGCAACTATTCGACGTCGCCGCATTTTATGCGCCTTTCCGGCTGTTTGCCGACTGCTGGAAAGGACATTTTTTCGACGTCGGCTTCCCGATTCTCCCACAGGCGGCATCCGACTTCTTGCCACCGTCGAAAAGTGGCCCTTTGCCGACTGGAAATCAACGCTTCAGGAAGGCAAAATTTTCATCAGCTTTTACATTAGTCTTGCCTAAGTCTTCCTCCATGCTATGAGTTCTCGACAAGGAGCACCCTTACAAGTTCTTGAAGTATAATACTTGCATTTTTTGTGTGTCCCAGTATAAAATTTGTTCCTTTTTGCTTTTTTTGCAGCTCTCTCAGCCAAAAAAGAAGAAATTGAATGGGACATGGAAGTATTATATACTTTCAGAACTAGCAATTGTGCCCTTCAAGAGAAATCATAGCACGGAGGCAAACTTAGGCAAGCTACTGTAAAAAGTGGTGAAAATTTTGCCTTCCTGAAGGGTTGATATCCAGTCGGCAAAGGGCTACTTTTCGACTGCAGCAAGAGGTCGGATGGCGCCTGTGGGAGAATTGAGAAGCTGACATCGAAAAGAGGTCCTTTCGAGCAGTCGGCAAACAACCGGAAAGACGCTTAAAATGCGCCGGCGCCGCCGGTGGAAAGTTGCCTTTCCGACCAGTCGAGAGACAGCACAAGAGATGCGTAGCACTGCAATGAAAATCATGGCCGATTCCCACCAGTAATGTTGCACTCGGTACATTTCTACAATTCTCAGTACGATTTAAGTGCTATATAGAGGGAAAGTATCTGGGAATGACTTACAAATGCTTAAAAGCGAACTAAAAATAACAACTGAGCAGCTAATAATGAACGTTAAGAATAATTCAGTTAACATGTCTGTGCGCCTAATGTGAAAAACTTATAACAGTCAGTACATTTTCCCCCTGAAAGCACATCTTTCACTATCACGACCACTAGGAACAACACTGTTCTATGCAATCAAAATTTGCTAGTTGCGAAACGCTTTCTTCGAAAAAAAAAAGGCGCAGCAATCCGTCGGAATACGGTCTTTTCAGGTTGTCGTTTTCCCATCAACTATTGGAAAAGGATTTTAAACGTCAATGATTCTCTAAATTTTTTAAAGTACAGGCGTCACACTCCCAATGGAAAATGAGATTTAAATAAAAATTAATGAAGTAAAAATTATAAATAAAAATACTGTAATAAAAGGTATATGGTGGCGGAGAGATTCAAACCGAGCCTACACGCAAAAAAAAAGGTTACTAATAAACAAGAAAAAGGTGGACAGTAACCAAGTTAGTTTGTCAATATATCGAAAACAGAGACGTGTGTCCAAGCAGCCAAGCCAAAAAGGTTAACGAGAGGTGATAGCAACCTTGCGTTACAGGTTATTATTGCTAGGTTACAGTGTAATAACTCACAGGGGTACGCTAACCGATCACGTAGTTACCACTATCTATCATAGCCTGTAACCGGTAACCTAGTTAGTATGTTGGAATAACCGACTGCTCGGTTAATGAAACGGTGCATCAACTGCAGTAACCGAGTATTTTGGTTAATATAACATATTCAATTACTTAAAGTAACCCATTGAATGGGTTAAAGTAATACGGTAGGACAAAAGTATAACCAAGTAGATCGGTTCATATAGCAAATAAAATTGTTTAAGATAACATATTTACTCGATTAATGTAATAAGGTAGGGCAAATGTTTAACCGAGTAGATCGGTTAATTTAACCTGTTCAGTTAATTGAAATAACCCGTTCACTCGGTTAATGTAATAGGGTAAGTTAATCCTAGTAACCGAGTATCTCGTCTAATATAACCTCCTTTATTAGTTGAAATAACCATGATTCAATTTGTTATAACCTCTTTTGTTTGTTGTCCATATATTGACAAAGTTTCCAAGGTTAAAATTTAATGCCCAATTCAGAATTGTTCTCGCTTTATAATTTTTGAACCACTTAACGTAGCGATGTGAAACAAACGTTTATGTACAAAACTAAATTTTTCTCTAGTTTATAAAACCACATAAAGTGACGTATTTATTTTCAATATGAATCCGAGGACGGTGTCTTATACAGAAAGGTAAAAGCATTGTTTAGAATGATTCAGAATGAATAATTGGAAACGTTAGTTAATAATATTAATAGTATATAAAAGGATTATCAATGCAATGCGAAATGGTAATTCCTTAATTTCCTATAGTAATTTGCTAATTGAAATTTGAAAAAAATATTTCGGCTGCAACCTAACAGATTTCTAAAAATACAGTAGAGGGTCTATTTAATAATCCATAAAATTATGTTACTACCTTTCTGTATCATTTGATGAAAGACGAAAAATGTATAGTTTTATAAAAGGGAAACAATTTAGCTTTGTGGAATGGATTTGTTTCACGTCAAACTTAAGTGGTTCAACGGTTTATACTGGCACACATTTCTGGGTTCGACATAAAATCTTAACCTTAAAATCAATACAAAATTTTAACCCTGAAAAATATAAAGCACTTCATAGTCCTGTAAAATATAAAATTTTATAGTCCTGTAAAACACAGTAGAACAGGAGCTCTGTGAGTTTTTACACATTGTGAACAATATGAAACAATTGAAATAAAAGCAGAACAATGTTATAAAGAGTTATGACAGTATCCCACCGCCCTTAATGTGAATTCTACTTTCCATTTCCATACTGCAGAGTTTTTGATATTCTGTTCAATTTACTGCAAACAGATGGTGAATATAAAATTAACTCGAAAAATTATTCACAGAGTCAAATAAACTAATTAAAATATAATGATACTGCAAAATATCCGTATAACTCAGCCATTAGGGATTACGTGTATGAATCAAGCTTCAAATACTGGCCACAATGTTAAACATTTTTCACTAGCAATTCCACGCCTGCGTCTCTGAATGCATTCATTTTCTTATACTACACTAAAAACAAAAAAGTATCTGCATTTGTTGTAACTTTGGTATTTTAAAAAGAAGTGGCCGGAGCGATCACTTGTCTGCTTGTCCGGCTATGGGCGAAAGTGTGAGGCAATAATTTAAAATCCCCGATACTAATGCATCATGTATGTATTGTTGAAACCAGGGTCAAGGGCGCCGATCCTGGAGGACCTAGCCCCCCCCCCTGCCAAAGCTCATGTGGGCTTCCTCGCATTGTATTTATGAATATACCATATTTGGTATAATTTGAATGCAATTTGTCTTTAAATCCCTACGTATGCCTTTTGCATGTGGATGCCCCCTCCCCCAAATTTACAGAGAAATCGGCAACTTTGGCCAGGGTAGAGCTTTACTTGCACCCAGGGGTAAAAGTGGATTTGAAAAGTTGAGTTGAGTTGATTTTAGTTTAGCGTCCCGTTCAGCAGCGAGGCTAAATGAGACGTGGACCTACTGATTAACGTGGAATCCGAATCACATGAGCTCCCGTCGGGAATCGAACCCGGGAGGATTTGAAAAGTTAGGGAGACGCATGAATTCCCCCGTACCTATCATTGCACATTGTAATTAAGTTAGAAAGTGGGGCGACGCCACGGATATTTCCTGGAAGTGAAGGGACGGCGTCCACCCGAATTGTCCAGACTTTTACCCCTACTTACACCCATGACTATATTCGTAGAAACCAAACACTGAAATGCACTAAACACAAGTTCTAACGACTACGCTATCAGTTCTAACTCTATGCCTTAAATATTTATTTAAATACACTTGTCGAAAAGTGGAAATCATATTAAGATAAAATAACAATTAAGTAAGTAACGAATTGTTCATTTAATTCGTTTCTATATGATTTATATATTAATTGTATGCAATGAAACAGAAAAATGTGAGAAAATAATTTACATCGTAAGTGAAACAGCCACACGTACAGTATACTCATAGTGCATACCCATTATATAGAGAAAAAAATGGTTAATGAAGTCATTTACATAAAAAATGAAGTGTATTAAGATAATACTTTGCAAAGATCCTTTGTTTTAAAGGAATTCTTTAAGAGAATAAATGAAGGGAAGATCACAATTTTTTCTGGTCTATATTAGCACGAAAAACACACCAAATTGTATTAACAAAATACAATGCACATCGTATTAACTTATATACATTAGCCTATGTAATGAACCTTATCATCCAATAGAAGTTATATGTAATATACCTTCGGATGTACTACTATTTTTTTAACAGAAATTTGTAGCATTTCATAACATTGAGTTTTAACACAGATAGCCTTCATACAGTATGTAAAATCAGAAAAGCAAATATATATGAAGTGATTACAATGTTCAAAAAAGCACTATATGATTCTAAAGAATTCCTGCTATCCATATTTTGTCTTGAATAACTCGGCCATTTTTCTTTTTTAGCCCATTGATATATACGAGGAAATCTTCCTATGTTTCTTTGAGATTTTAAGGGTTTTACTTTTTATTATTTTTCTTCAGGTCTATTTAAATGTGTCTTACTTTGTGGAAATAAAATTATGTGTTGTATGTTTTTAATATTCATAAATGGCATCTAATTTAAATAATAATATACTTATATATACTAAAAGATCATTTTGACAAAGCAAGGGACATTTAAATAGATATTCAGAAGAAATCAGTAAAATCAGAACATCAAAAATTTTATTCATTTGAAAGAAAAGGAAGAATACTTCCCCTACAAATCAATGAGATAGAAAAGAAAGGAGGCGATGGTACTGAACCTCATCGTTAAGGAGCTTGTACTCTGAGAAATATAATTACACTTTCTCTCTTAACTGATTCCTCGCAAAAAAAAAAAAAAGTTAAGAACAATATCAAACAACAGTTGTCTTTATAATTGAAGAAAACTTCAAACCTATGAAATAGTAATGTAGAATTTAAATAGCTCAGAATCAGGATTGTGAGAATTTAGAGATATACAGAAAATTTTACAACACTGCATAGAAAAGATGAAGTAATAATAAAAAAAAATAATTTAACGACAAAAACTTGGATAGGGAGACTAAGGTAATATTGGCAAAACAAAAATCAATTTCAAAGCCGTAATTCTCAATATTCGCTTGAAAGGTAAGTGATGACCATCATTCCCGTGTGATTTGAAATAAACCGCATTAAAATGGGATTTTTTTTTACAAATGTTATGATTGAATGAAATTCACCCGTTCTAAAAGGGGAAAAAAACTGTAGTCCCACATATATCCTACCACTCTTCACAAATATCTTTAAGAAAGTTAGTACATATGATTTTTGTCAATACTTTCCGTTAGTGGCGTAGGGAAGGAGGGCCCAGAGAGGCCGGGCCCCCCAAAGAGGTCCGACAATGTAGTTTGGTGTTTGTAATTTTTTATATATTTTTATGTTTATATATATTTTTTGGAACTTTTTTATATGTACCTATAACAGCACTTGCCACCCCAAACACACATCCTGGCTAGGCTACTGCTCTCTGTGAATCTTCTTCCATTGAAACACTTCTGTATTTCTTGAGCAACATTTCCCCTTGCTTCCAGAAATAAATGAAGTATGTAAAATAGAACAAATATAATGCTTTGTAAAATATACTCTTCAATGTGTACGGCGTTGGCACATCACGTATATTTATTACAATCGAATATATACTTCATCACACCAAAACCAAACCAAACTACACAGTGTAATAGAACTTGTTGCAATGAACCGGCTTCAACGCTATATATTAGACGCTATATGTTACAAGAAACTAAGGCATGCATACTTTTGCAATTTCAAGAAGAAAATCGTGTACTACAGTTTCTTAACTGTCGCTCGTTTCTTTAAATAAAAAATTAAATGAAATCTATAAGAAACTGTAGTACACAATTTTCTTCTTGAAATTGCAAAAGTTTACAAACCTTAGTTTTTAATGTAAGTGGCTTCTAACTCAACCGAAGAGTACGGCAATGTATTTCTGCACAGTGTGCGAAAGCTGTATTTTATGTTTACAACTGAAGCAGTACTAGTATGAAACCATAACAACTTATAGTTAAATATATATTATTACCAAAGCCCACATGTTTTCACTACCCTCGCTTACGCTTATACCCACCGTCGCTGACGCACATGTTACGGTGATGACTAATGAATGAAATGATGGAATGAAGAAAGTGGAAAGAAACGGGAGAACCCCGAGGAAATCCAAGCACATGGTGTTTGTCCACCACAAAGTTCACTTGGCGATGCCTGGGATCAAACCCACGACCCCAAGCACCAGAGGTGAAAGCTCTACCACTGAGCCACCGCGGCCCCTACGATTGTAATCGAGTTCTTGATATACCTTAGGGGGTCCGTGAAGGTAAGCAGAAAGATAACAAATAGAATCGAAGTTAATAAACAGATTGGGCTAGGTAGTACCATTTAAATCACTTTCTTTGATGTCCCTTCACAAATGTTTATGCAAAGACGCCAGTACGCGGGAACATACTATAACCGAACCTTTTTCATGCGCGTCATTGTTTAGTGATATTGACTTTGATGTTTTAATTATGGAAAAACATCATTACATTGCAAGCTAAAAATGCCATAGGAGGGAATGTCGTTTTATGAAAGATTTCAGTTCAGTAAACTAGACCGTATAAGTACGTTCGGAATACGTTTGTTCTTTCATAGATTTAGAAGAAGTATGTGCTGTACTGTAAAAAGATTAAGTGGATATATTCCCACTATATGGCAGCTGTCTTGACGTTCTTTGGTTAGCCTGAGCTGCTCCTGACCGAAAGTTCCGTTCACATTTTCGTATAACATTGGCACTAAAGTGGACGCTAGACACCACTTACCGTTGTGTTCCATTTTCCCGCTTATAACTTTGTTAAAACCAATTATATTTTCTTTTGTTTGTTTCAGATTTTTTTTTTTTTTTTAACATTAAATGCTGAAGGTTTCAAATCTCCAACTTGAACAGTTTTGTGTTAGCAAAATGTCCCTTCATTATTTCAACTTTACTTCTTACAAAATTGAAAAGAATACACAAAACGTTCCTATTAAAGTTGAAATGAAAAGAGAAAGTGAGGCACCTGAGGAGTGTAATTATAAATTATGTGCTGGTAACATTAATGACCTTAAAGATCCTCTTGCGACATGTTTGGAATGCAAGGAAGAAGAAACTGCAATCGAAGGAGATAATATCGCTTCAGAAAGGAATGAGGATGGAACAATATTAGATTGGAAACTAACTTCGAAAGCAGTATGTTTGGTCAAGCGTTTATCAACAGCTGATATACTTGCCACACGTTTTTACAGTAACATCAAGCCTAAATCCTCCAACCTTATACCCAATACTGAAGAGTCAAGCAGTCATATCTGTGCCACTATCGGGAATATAAACGATCGTGAAGAGGACGTTGAAGAAAATGATAATCGAGAAG
This sequence comes from Thermobia domestica, assembly GCF_964235325.1. Lineage (NCBI taxonomy): Eukaryota > Metazoa > Arthropoda > Insecta > Zygentoma > Lepismatidae > Thermobia > Thermobia domestica. The sequence continues at coordinate 240,285,053 of NC_137456.1, read as the reverse complement.
CAGAGAACAACATTCAGGCCCTCAGGTATGTATAAATGCATTTATTTAATCAGGGTTATGTCAGCATAAATAATTCTTCTCAACACTTGCAGTACTTAAATATGCTTTTGTTCGTTTACCTCTAACTGAGTTAATGATTAATGATTCGCAAGCATTTCACCACATAAGAAACGCAACATAATGCTTAGCTTTGTAAGAAGTGAGTCAATTTTGTAGTGAAATAAATGTCCAAACTAATGGTAACATTTTCCAGCAAGCCTTAAGTTCTCGGATGAGTACTGAAAATGCTCTGAGTAATATCAAGAGCTGTTCTTCTTAACCCCCCCCCCCAAAAAAAAATGCTCGTAATAAAACTATCACTCAGTAATACTTTAAACAAAATACGAACTACTGTCAATTATCAAGACTATTTAATAGAGTCTTCTCAAACACTGGTTGCAATAAAAAGTGTATTTTGTGGGCAGTAAATTCGGTAATAGGTTTTCTCATATTGAACACTACCTCACACGCTGATCTGTGAATTCCCTTTCACTCAAAGTATTTTCAGAGTACAAAGCTCATAAATGTTATTCACTTTTTATCATTCGTGAAGCTTTGACATTATTTTTTATATAGAATCACAGTAGTTAATAAGAAAGAAGAAACGAATCAAAGGAAAAAATTACATTTTTTTATGATGTTAAAGTTACGGATCTTTTTCACGCATTGTGTTTGTTCTAATTTTGATGTATGTTATAACACGACTGAATTCCTACTAGACCAGGCAGAACTCAGCTTTTGTAATTAGTTTATAGCTTATCATTACATGTGAACGTTCGTATCTGAAGATGTTTATATCATATGATGGCGGGTCTCATCATATTGCCGTTTAAGATGTAACAACTCATATGTCCAATTTGTTAATTTTTCGGAAGAGTGTGCTATCCGTTAAAAATCGCTTATTCAGCTGCTGTCATCATAGTATGAATACCTATAATACATTGGTCTCGCTGACGTATGAGGAATCTCTTGAATCGACATACAAGCCACCTCTATTGCCCATTGTTTCTCAGCAATCGATTCCTTCTGATGTTCGACGTTTTGCTAGAGCATGGATTATTGTTTTCTCCTAAAAATTTTTCTCAAAAATTCAAAATGGCGAAGATTAGACATCTGATACCATTAAAACAAAAGTAATTTGTAAATAATTTATTTAACTATTCTGCTGCTTGGATTTTTCCAACCGAATACGTACATTGCTTCAATACTTCGCTTTCTTTCGGTGAATATGATAATACTAGGTCTATACCGAAATATCACCAAAATTTTAGTTTTTTTTTTTTATTTTCTTAATGTTTAATGATACTTCGTTACGTCAACGTTTTATGTGAAACACTGCAAACGTTACCATTGTTTAATGCAATAGTAGGGAAACGCTCTGTTACGGTGCTGTGGTCAGTTTATTAAATACTTAACAATTAAATTCTTTCAATGATTGCCAGTAAGATACTGTATAATTCAGATTTAAGATCATCAATAAAGTGTGGAATAGAACTGTATTTTAAATAACATTTGCCGGATATCTCTTCCTTAAGAGACAGTTATACCTTTGTTCACAAGAAGTACAGTGGATGCTTAGATAAATAATAATTGTCTGTATGCTATTGTACACGGGAAGAATTCACTTCTATGTTGCTGAAAATCATATGAGATACATAGGGATTATGTGTAGACGTTTTTCATTACAGTACTTATAATTAACAAAAGTACCTGAGATCTGTACTAGCGTTAGGAATGAAACAGAGTATTTTGATAGAAAGTGGAAGATATTAAAAGAGAACCAAGAAAAATGAGATTATCTAAATCTTTTAACCTCAGTGCCTGTTTTGTGTGAAAATTGACTTCCTCAGTTTAGCATCACTAGATCTTAATAGTTTAGTTTCTCTTGCATTTAAGCTTGCTATAACCAATATCCAACTCTCGTTATACATAATAGACTCCTTTACTCTCACTGTGGAGGAAGGGGACGTTCGAGTAATTAACCATAGGAATTCACACTTTCGTTAAAAACAAGGCATTGTTGTCTGTTTCTTCATCCTTTAACCACATGAAATTGGTTCAATCATATATTACATTTAACTAAGTGAAACACACACAAGAACTATGAACGTATGTATTATGTTTGTCAACAAGTGTTGCGTAGACGTCGACCGGAGTAGGTAAAGGTGGACCACAGTGGTTGCGAAGAGTGATAGGTCATAGTATTTCATAGAGTGTTGAAATAGGTATGGGACTTAGTGATTTGTGCTGAAAAGAGATGAGTGTTACATGGCTGAAACTTTTATAGACCCTCACTGTCTCGGACGCGAATCAACAAAATAATGCAGAGCCCATCATTGCGTATAAATTTATGTAATTTAAAAGAAATATATTGACTTAAGAGACTAAAGAGTAAGCGTTAAATGAATTTTTAGTTATATTGTGCACAAATTCAAATAAATGATTTAGTCGACTAAACTTCCGTACTTGCTCAGAGATTCTTTAAATATTCGTTACTAAATTTATATGGTAATAAGAGTAACGATTTTTTGTTCCTTAACTTCAAATATGGAATATGTTTGACATTTTTAAAATATTTTCTTTGACGGCTATTAAAATATTGCTGTTCAGTAGTAACACAATATTACCCTTAAACGTACCAGGCAGGATGAGTAATGTCTTTTTTAATTTTCAGTCGATATTTCGGGTTCAAATTTGCAATTCCTTGCGTTGGGATCTTCTGCGTCAATCTCGAAACAAGTTTCTTATTTACATATTAGAGACAGCATTTCTGTTCATATAATAATAATTAATTGAACTTGTAAAAGATCTAGATTTAAGTCAATACGAACTTTATTCATTCCAGCCGTGACAAGTAATTACTGCTAAGGCCCTGGCCGTATTATTATTTATTTATTTATTTTTTTTTTTTTGCTACTTAGGTTTCGACCTGGAAATTTTTTATCAATTTTCAGCTTCTTTTAACACCCAATATTTGCTTGGAGGAGCGCGGTGGCTCAGTGGTAGAGCGTTCACCTCTGGTGCTTGGGGTCCCGGTTTCGATCCCAGCCCCTGCCAAGTGAACTTTGTGGTGGACAAACACCGTGCTCGTGGGTTTTCTGGGGGTTCTCCCGTTTCTCCCACTTTCTTCATTCCACCATTTCACTCATCTCTCATTATCACCGTCTCCTTTAGCTTAACCGGCATAACCGTGGGACGTAAAACTTAAAGATTTCATTTCCAATATTTGTTTATATTTCTTCATCAATCGTTCTTCTTTCTACTCCTTGCTTTCCTCCCAACTTTCCCTCTACAGCTGTATGAAAAAGAAAAATTCTTCGCAAGATTTGTGCATTTCAAGTTCCGTTTCTGCGAAGGGTGCATTGTTAAATTTTGCACAAAACACGCGCACTATACACATAAATGCAAGAAATTCTTCTGTACTCAGGATTTCTAATGCTTATTTCTGTGTATGTCAATCCTAATAATATAACTTTTACTGAAGAATTACTGATTTTCAAATGTTTAAGTTTCTTCAATATTAATTCTAATAAGTTTGTAAATAATGCTGTCTGCATTTTCCTCCATTAAACTAGCTCTCTTCTTGTTCATTTCGTTTATTTATCCATATGCCAAATATTTTTTCTTAGTCAACTTCTCCATATTATTATTATTAGTAGTAGTAGTATTAAAAGTAGCAGTAGTAGTGGTAATATTCCCAACGATATTTGTGATGATGGTGATCTTGATTTGTTACCGTGTACTTATTGTACATGTTTGTTACGAGATCAATTTCTGTACATGCCAGCACAATAATGTTTTAGTTTCCTTGTGGTGATATCTTTACACTAGGAGCTAACACGAAACTTCGCCCGGCGTAAGCATGAAAATTCATTCCTATTCAGCAGGAAGCGAACAAACAAAATTAAGAAAAGTTTTGTCTTGTTGGTCATGCAGAAAGTTTAAGGCAAACACGTGATGTACTATCATTGGCCGTGACTGAGTTTGTGTCATTGGATACGGAAATTTCTGTTACTCTCTACAGTAGCAAGTCACACAAAATAATTGGAATCATTCCTAGGTAAGACACGCACTACACTCTCCCTGTTTTGACTAGGATTTACTTTATACGAACAAAACCAACGCTGAAGTGCATAATAATTTATCAGCATTTTGCGTAGTCAGCAAGTTTGCTGTTTCGTTTGTAGTCGTTTCATTGCTGTTTCGTTTGTAATTACTTTGGCGCGGGAGACCCGGGTTCGATTCCCGGCGGGAGCTCATGTGGTTCGGATTCCACGTTAATCAGTAGGTCCACGTCTCATATAGCCTCGATGCTGAACGGGACGTAAAACTCAAAATCAATCAATCGTTTGTAATTATTCACGTGGATTCTACGTTTTTACTGGGAGTAACTAACTATTGTCCTTCACACGAAGAGGAAAAGTACCTAATTTTAAAATATTACTAACGGACACTAATATTTCAGAAGAATTTCCGTCATTAAAGATTTCTCAACTTGTTTTCGAGAGGGTGAAAATGCATTCGAGATATTCATATTTTATGTATGGACAAAAGATGATAACGCTACCAAAAACATGTTCCCAAATCTGTTGCATGTACTAGCCTGAAAATATTTATAAATAATTATAGTTTATAAAATCAGCTGAACTGTTGTTATATTTATTTTTTATTTATTTATTAATTTTGTAGATCAGATTCTGGAACAATTATTCGGTGGTTCAATTATGCTGGAAAAGTGCGAGATTCCGGACGCAGTTCACTGTTTGAGAGCATTACAATATAATTTAGAGAAGCAATATACCAATATATATTAGAAAATTCTGTCGCATATCAATTGTAGGTAGAGCGTTAATAAAAAGTGTGTCCGGAATCGTCTTCCGCTACCGGCTTTTATTATAAAAATTCCACAGAAAAAAGAATTTTACAAAAAAAAAATACTACAAAGATAATTTCTCTGTATTTGTAAGGAAAGATAATGGTAGTCTTTGACCGACAGGTCGCAGACAATATCTCCACAAAGCCCGGAAGCGGGGTATGCGGAGTGGTGATAGGTATCCCAAAGCTCCAATGGAAGCAATGAGTTGATTAGGTGGTCACAGTGCCGGAAGCAGCCTAGCAAATGAGAAAGGAAAAGCCAGAAGTCCCGAAGCAGACTAGAGGCTTGGAATTAGGTTACTCTATTTTTCCGAAGCAAGCAATAGGAGAGGCAGCAGTGAACTAGTACAGATCCGGTTTTGTCCATCAAATTTACAGGGTCCCCAGACGGCCGTGGCGCTGCTGCTCCGTTCTTGTCTTCTGCTTGGTGGGAGGAGCCAAAAGTCCGTCGTCTGCAGGTCGTATTGGATCTGCGAGGTGTATAATATCCTCGTAAAACTATGTGTTGTTTATAAACATAAGCTTAAAAAGTTGCTTGTACACAGTACCACATGGGACATTACACCCCCTTGGCTTGTTTAAAAAATGAACCGTAGGCTCATTTTTCTTGTGGGGTGGTAACACTAAGGGAATACACACAAAAAGCAAGAGAATCGCTAAGATACAGATAACTAAAAAAATTCACTTTTCGAAGCACTATTAAGGCAGTGAAAGAAAGCACTAAATTGTTAGTCCCTAAGCACAGGCAGGATCTTTGCATATTACGTGACACTTCATTTTCCTCGAGGAAGGGTTGTTTTAAGCTTTGGCGTTGAATTGTTAACATATGTATATGAGCTCAGTAATGGTTAGAGGTTTTGAAGTCTGTGAAATTGTTTGTCTGTTAGCATTATGAATGCTGTTAAAAATGTCTATTTGAATTGGGTAGATATATCTAGACTAGGTTCTTTGGATGTTTTCGGATTCGAGCGATGACAGTGATATAGAAGGTGTAAAATATGAAGAGTTGCAAGTTCTAAAAAAAGTGCGATTTTCACATGAATATAGAGATATTTTATATTGGAAAGTTCGTGATGCGAACGGCATGATTTCTGGGTCGCCCTGTATAAAGTGTAGTTTCTAAAATATTTGCACTAGACATACATGTTTAAATAAAAGAATCCAATTTTTAAATGCCAATAATGATGATGGTCCGGAATTCCTGGACATCCTGTATAAAGTAACTGTGATCATGATTTTTTGAACTACCTGTTTAATGCTTATATAGTATGTCAGTGACAATATTTAGTCCATAGTGAAAAAAATAATCGGGGAAATAGAAATATAGGTTACTAATCTTTCTCTAGATCATTTGCCTTTCAAATTACGGAAGTACAATCTTAGCATTCTTTCATTCAGTGAAGAATAGCGAATCAGGTTTTTGTAACTAACAGAATGGAAAATATTTGTATCGCAAACAATTTATTTATCTTACTAAATGTTTGTCTTCGTATTTCTTCTTCCGAAAGGTGAATACTGCCCTTTTTTCCAAAGTGAGGAATGATAATAATTAAAAGCTCGTTTAGGCTAACCGGCATAACCGTGGGACGAAACAAAACTTAAAAGATTAAATTAACATGTTTTATGCTATACAATGCTCCTAGCCAATTGAGTTAAACAATTTAGATGTGTTTTCTTCTATCCTGTTTTTCTCCTTTCGTGCTGGCAATTGGAAGAAGAGAAATATTTAAGAGATAAGCTATATATGTCAGATCCTATCCTGTATCTTTCGTTTCGCGTTCTGCCGTCCTTGTTTTTTCTTCGTTTAAATGTCTTAGCTCGTATAGTAAAAGTAGCTAGTTATACTCATAATGAGTCTCATCTAAGTGTTCATAATACGTCTTAATTCTCTCCACAGAAATTTTTGTATGGGTTGACAATATGTATCAGGAAACTTCATGCTATAAAAGTTGGCATTAATTCTGTCAAGTATTGTCACTGGAACGACAAATTTAAAGGAAAATATTTCAAGTACTCCAATGTGACGATTTGGATAGAACACCAATACTTTCTGTCCTTTCTCAACGCTAGTTTATTTATGCATTGCATCATAATATTTCTATTGCTTTTGATAGCTCGCAGCTAAATTGTCCTTCACAGTTCCCCGTATTCTATTCAAGTGTTCTATATGATTTTGCAGTTGGTGCAAGCACAATATCGGAAATGGTCTTAGGTTCGGAACCTCGTAATAACAAAAAACTTGAATACTTGATTCCAACTTTGATAAATGTGGTGGTAATTGCAAAAGTTATAAATGAAATAAGCTTCGGCCATTGGTTTCGATTTTCCTGCACAAAAACATTAAGAGCACTCTGTAAATTTCTGTGGAATGTTTCCATTACACCTAAAGTTTTGTGATCGTATGCCGGACAACATTTAAATTCAATGTTGTGGAACTTTGCTGGGTTTTGTCCCGTTTCCTCCCACTTTCTTCATTCCACCATTTCACTCTTCTCTGATCAACACCGTCTCCTTTAGCCTAACCGGAATATCCGTGGACGTAAAACTTAAAGATTTCATTTCATTTTCTCAGTACTTACAATATGTTAACCGTTGGATACAGGAATTTATGCTTACTGATTACTTTGCAATATACACCTTTGACCTTGCAATACACACGTTGTTCGAAATACCGTACCTAAATCACATTTTGAGTTGCAGATCTTTATGTGGCAATTATCATTAACCCATTAGTGCATAAGGTCTATAACTAAGTTCGAAAATGTTTTCGTGGTAGATCTTGGCGCTTATATATTCAAATTATGCAAATCAGAAGTCAATCATTGTACGCTCTCTACTAAGATATAATTTTTTTACTAAGATATAATTACTTAGAGATACAATGTAATATAATACATTTTTGCAACAAAATTACACTGTTGCTTCAGTATCAATGTCGCATTTCTTACATAATTACTCTGTAACATAGTTTAGAAATATACTTTTGACAATAATTTTGTCTTACTCTTGTATAGCACAGTAAATATACTTGTTTTACAATGATATGAACTATAGACTTATCATTGCTATTCACACAAAGCGTCATAGACAACAATTTTCAGGCGATTGACGTGGATTCGTTAGTTTGGGTAATCAGTTACTTCTTCACGGGATACTCGAGAAAGCAATTTAGGTTGTAGTCCGATTTTTCGTTTGCACATCGCTGCGCTTTCTCTATTTCTTGAGGCATATTATTCACTCCATCGTATCGAACATCGAAAACGGAATGGGAAACTTCTTTTTCTGGTGTGGAGCTGTACCGAATTTTCGTACGTTGGATTTTTCCATTCAAAGTCCTTCCTATTTGTTCTATTACTTTTCTGCGACGGTTCTTAATTCAAGGTTCAACTCTGTAAAACGTTGTTGGACTGAAGTGAATTTTCACTGTCTTTAAATTGTATTTGTAACTCAGATGTACTAAGCAACATTTTATGCCCAGGTGTCCCAAATTTCTTTATGTACATCATCACCTTCTTTATCGATGTTTTCAGTTTAATTAGGTGGAGCGACATACCATCTTCCTCTAATACCACTAGTATTTCGTGCACAGATAAATTGAAATAAGTGGAAAAACATTAAAATACTGAAAAAATAAAATTATAAGTCAAGTGTATCAATCGATATGCACACATATAATATAGAAATTCATTGTCAAAATGCCCAAATCACAGGATCACATTTTCTTGATAGAAGTGTTACACACGCTGTGCTACATTTGAACGTAAAGCTAAATTATATGCTTTTATGGTAAACTAAGAAATAAACTTGCCATTTACATGGTAACACACCTAGTGTAACACCTGGGATTTGGCTATTACTAAATATTGAATTCACCGGAGAGTTTAAGTAATCAACTTATCGCAACACTGTCATAAAAGTAATTGTTTATTACTTGTCTTTATGTTTCAATAATGACCGAAGATAAAGTTAATCTTGCTTCCTTGGAAGAAAAAAGTGAGTACTGGAAAAAGGAAACAATGCTATTTCTTGTATGACTACAAGCGGTACAAGCAAACCAATGAATCTACAGTATAAGACGGTCTCTTGTATTGCGTTCAATTTATTGCACAGCCAAATATTTCTTATTGTGTAATTCATTGTATTAAATTTCTAGACATTATGTAGTACTGATTGAATTCTAAGGACATTTGACTCTACAATAACGTAGATATAATAAAATAACTCGAGGCAATAACTATAATAAAGCAAATTTACCAAACCCGTGCGGCGCGATTCCACGAAACAGCAGGAATTAATTTTCTTTTTCTTTTTGCAATCAACCTGTGCCCAGATTTGTCAGAATGAAAGTGAGTCTAGTTACTTTGTGTCTGTACATTAGGTTGAAAACCTTTCGTCATGCAGAAAATGATTTCACTTTCAAATAATCCGCCATACTTAAACGTGCAATTTATTGGACTGTATGCACTAATGGGTTAATAAGGAACATATCGGTTCCCCTAATTTTTCGTTAATTGTCCATTGAATGCTCAAACTCACCTGGTCTTGAAGCGCATAAATACAATATAAATAAATAAGTAATAAACAACAGCTTGTGTGGAGTCTTCTTTAAATAAGTCATCTGCAAATCAGAAAGCAATTCCACATGCGTCTGTGATCCTTCCGTCCTGTTCAATTAATTTTATTCATGTGTGTGTCTCGAAAGTTTACAAGTTTGGAAAACTTTAATACTTGATATGAATGATGTCGCTTTATACGAGAAATTTCCTATAGATGTATAATGATTTACCTGAGTGAAATTTGTTACTGTAATCATGGCAATAAATGTAGATATTGGAATAGGCCTAACACGCAGCAAGATTTGTATTTTTAACTTACGACCTGTCAACACTTCTTGCAATCGAGCAGAAAGAATAAACTGTGTGTTGAGCAGCCTCACAAGACATCTTTTTAGAGAAATAACTTACATGCAACACCACGTTGCGAAAAGCTTGATTCCTCCCTATTTCGCATTCAGTAAAGCTGGATTACGAAACACTATAACAAACCCTGGGTATCATATTATATAGTGTCTTATTAATACGCAGGAGAGAAGACTGATGGATTTTGAGAATAAAGCTTTGGGTAAGTTACTTATGGCTGGCTGAATTAAAAACAAAATTTACGTCGCAATAGGTTTAGTTGATCCTTAGGATAGGAGGAGATCACATTATTACATAAATGATGAAGTGAAAATGCCTAAGATAAGTGAGTCACGTCCGTTGCAAGAGTAATACCCATAGGGATCGTAAAATTCTTGTTAAAAAAGTTATGTAGCTGGATGTGTAGGTCAAAACACGATAAAGATTATTATACAACATGATCATATTTATGTGGAGTCGATGTTGATATCCAGTAGAAAAGTTTTATATCTGAAGCTATGAACATTTGACTTCGGTTAAATACAATGTGATTCATGAGTTATGTATTTAACCGAATCTCTATTAACGTTTCACAGTGAAATGTATATTCTTTTTCTTCAGTGTTACAGTAGCTACTAAAATTACAGAGTGTAAATTACTATCAAAACTTCAGATGAAATTCATGGCTGTTGGTCTTCATTCATACTTTCGCAAATGTATGCACAAGAAATTCTTTATCTGTTCCTAGCCAGCGAAACACACCTGATCACGAGCTCATTCGTGGCTAAGCGGTTAACGTAAGCGCCTTTGACGTCGCAGACCCGGATTTGGTTTCTGGCTGGAGCTCATGTGGTTCTGATTCCACGTTTATAAGTAGGTCCCGTTCATATAGCCCCGTTCTTGAAAGGGACTTCAAACTGGCAACCAAATCAAATCAAAACACATCTGATTTCGAGTGTGCAATCTATGCAACAGATTTCCCAAAAAAACAATGAATGATTTCAAGTTTAGAATTTGTCAGATAGTTTGGTAAATAGAACCACGAGTAAGCCTATGCGTATTGTCCCCCTGCTTCAGGATCTATGCAGGTCTTGGATCTTATTTATTACTAGAGTAAAAATTGGGTGGCGAATAAAGTGGCAAGGAGTAGGAAGAAGGAAGAAACGAAAACAGAAACTACGCCGTTACTATACGAAAAGGACGGAGACTCATTTCAGTGCACAAAGATGGGAGAGCACACTGGAATGAAGCAAATGTCTTCGTATAGGCAGCCAGCGAGACAGTATTGCGCAGTGAATTGCAAATCTCAGAACCTGAAACTGAGTGGTAGAAAGGACTGATAGATGAAGGAATGCAAAACCAGATGACGTACACAATGACGCGCGCACATTTTTAAGAAAAGAAATATCGCGTTGACGTTGAGCACAAATCCAGTTGTGACCACTAAGTATTTGAGGCAGTGTATGTAATAGGAGCTTGATTAGGCACACAGAGTTGCCAAGCGCAAGACGTTAAGCCTGTAGAGTTAGTGCATTTGCTTGCTTCACATTTAGAATCCTCAACAAAACAAGCAAGGCGTCGTTCAACTGTTTGTGAGATAGTGGTGAACATGGAGAGGTGCGATAGCTGAAGTGGTATTTATTTTGCAAGTGGTACTGTGTGTGTGTGCGTATTTGTGCGTGTGCAGCAAATCGGGTTGGGATGCAAGTGAACGTAAAATGTTTTTGGTCGCAAGATGTTCTATATTAGTCCCCTGAACGTGGTGGATATGCTGATAATCGTATGAGGCAACACAATATGTCCGGACACCACAAACGCTAACGATGGAAAATGTACAGTATGTTGACATTGAAGGCGACCTATTTTAGAGCAATAGATGAGACTTCCTAGTATAAGATCACACTGTGGACGTGAAATATAAACGGATAGAATAGAAAGAATAGAAAAAAAAGAATAGAAAGATGTCCTAGAAAGCTGTACGAAAACACTTCAAGCGTGTCAAATGCAGAACAGACCTATATAGATGGAAGAAACAGATAATAGAAGATATAACTTAAGGTGAAAATGTAACTGTGATACAGTGAAGTGTGTATAACAGACTTACGACATCAAAACAGCGGCTTCTAATTGTTCATGACACAGATTTGCAAAGTTGGTGGTTTAGAAGCAAACCAAAGAACTGCTATTGTTTATTTGAAAGCTTCAAAAGAAATCACTATTGTTCTTTAAAGCATATCACTTGTCTCGTTTTACGCAAAGTTTCAAAATTTGTAACACATAGTGTTGCAACGAGGGGTACGCAAGTGTACGAAAGCGTTAACACCTTCGCCCAAAATATCCTTTCGCTCATCTCTGATCATCGCGAGGGTAATATACCAAATCAGAGCAGTTTTACTTTGGAATTTCTCTCTGAATGCTGTCTGCCTTTGCAAGGTGAAAAGCGTACCAGTGCAGCAAAGCAATCTCTGCCTGCTGTCACACATAGCTACATAATCCAGTGTGTTATATCTGGCATGGAAAGCTAATGTCGCCCATGCTCATAGTATTGGAAGAGCTGCATGGTACGTTTGCTCCACGGATTCAACAATGTCCCGTGCATAAAACTTATTCGTTTGGCATCATTATCAAGAAAGGTGGCAAAAAGATCAATAAATAGTGGTTCCAATCGATTATCCTTCAACAGATTAATGAGTCGACGTTACTGTTAGTCGAACTATGGACAGGTTAGGATCGTGCCGATTTTCCAACAATGCAACTGGGCAGCAGTGCAGCATTATGAAAATACATAACTTGGTTAATAAAGATTGTGGACGTGTATGGTTTCAAATTTGGGAAGAATTTCGTACTCAAAGTACTTGATGTGATACGTCTTCAGCAACTCTAACATTAATCTTCCCAGCAGAGAAAATAAGGTGGTCTGGAAAAACTTATTTTTTTTAAGTCTCTATAGCGCGGAAAAGTTGCCTTTGGCACTGATTAGAAAAATTAAGAAAACAATTTGAAATCGGTTAACATCTTCCGTTCGCGCATCGCAGTTAAAGTTTACCAAAAATGACGAAAATCTTGTGATTTTTAATTTCTTTTGTCTTATAAATGAATAATATTTTATCGAGTCCATGATTTATTTTCGTTAATATAAATTGTAGTAAAGTAAAAAATAGTTAAAGTGTGTTGTTTTGTTTTACGTTTTTGAATTGCACAACTATTATGAATACTTTTTTTTGTTTAAAAAAAGAATTTTTCATATTTTATGTCTGGGGTAATTTTGCACATATGAGTTAAATAATTGGTTTAAAAAACAAGCAGATTGTGAGGGAAATATTTCACCGCAGTCCGACAATTTACTGGATTGAATCCCACTTCCCCTACCCTTATGCAAGATAGCTTGACTTTGAGAGTGTTCAAGCATTTTTGCTGAATGCTGAACGCTGCAAGTTTTGACACGCATTCCATGTCCGTCACGTTCTCGTCATTTCTTCACTTAGTAATTCAGTGTGGCGTTGTGCAGAAGACCTCTTCAGTGTTAGCTGTGTTATTACATTTGTATTAGTTGTTCTTTGTATTCTTGAATTATAGTGCTTAGTATTTTTGTTGCATTCCGTGCGGTGATCTTTCGTAGCGCTACAATGGCAGCTTCGAAGATGATTACGAGGCAAAACTTTGAAGATGAAGATGTACTCCGGACACCACAAACGCTAACGATGGACAAATGTACAGTATGTTGATATTGAAGGAGACCTATTTTAGAGCAATAGATGAGACTTCCTAGTATAAGATCACACTGTGGACGTGAAATATAAACTGAATACTATATCCTTTTGGAAACGTTGAAAGAATAGAAAGATGTCCTAGAAAGCTGTACGGAAACACTTCAAGCGTGTCAAATGCAGAACAGACTTATATAGATGCAAGAAACAGATAATAGAAGATAGAACTTAACCGTGAATATCTAACCGTGATACACTGAACTGTGTATAACAGTTTTACGACATCAAAACAGTGGCTTCTAATTGTGCATGACACAGGTTTGTAATGTTGGTCGTTAGAAGCAAACCACACAATAGCTATTGTTAATTTGAAAGCATAAAAAAATCACTATTGCCCTTTAAAGCATATCACTCGTCTCGTTTCACGCGAAGTTACAAAATTTGTAATACATAGTGCTGCAACGACGGGTGCGCAAGTGTACGAAAGCGTTCTACAAGATATTGGAATGGTGACAGACACGGACTATTCTCATGTGGTCGATAAAAATAAAATACGGAGAGAGAAATGTCATATAAGGAGATGTTTCCATTGAAAACCTGATATTTTGCTTCTAGGTCTATGCTTTGATAGGCGCAAAGATAACACCTTGGTAGTTCAAGAACGTGATTCTAATTTATTTCGTAGACTTCAAAAAGGGGAGCACTTCAGTATCATTCAAGAACCTTGGTCGACATATATTGGTTACGTGTCTCCATCTTCGGGATCTTCTACTGATATCACTTCCAGCATAATTTCCTACTTCACTGAAGTTGGTATTTCTTTTGAGGAATTATATGTTGTTGGCTGTGATGGTACTGTTACCAATATAGGATGGAGGAATGGTGTAATTCGGCAAATTGAACTTTTTATAGGTAGACCGTTGCAATAGGCTCTGTGTCTTCTCCATTTTAATAAATTGCCTTTCCGATACGTATTTCAACACGTTGGCGGGGAGCAACAGGACTTAAAACCTTTAGTGAACCGATCTGTCATCTGCTTAACGGCTGCGAAAGATTACCTGTAGTTGAATTTGAAAGAGTTGACTGCATAATCCCTGAAGTAGACCGTCAAATTCTCAGCAAAGACCAGCAGTACCTTTTGGATATTTCAAGATCAGTAAATGCAGGGGAATGCCCAAAAGACTTGTCCTATAGAGACCCTGGCCCTGTGTCGTACTCAAGGTGACAACCGCAAACAGAATTTTTAGGTTGTACATCAGTACTGAAAATCCCTCTAAAAGTTTTAAAGAATTGCTACTTTTTATATTGCGTTCGTATCTGTCTTTGTGGTTTAAAATCAAAACAATCCATTCTTTTTCAGATGGTTCTAAACATATTTTTGAAGCAGTTGCTACAAAAAACCTCCCTGAAACTCTTCGGCAAGTGGTAGAGCCTGTAATTGAGAGTAATGCATTTTTTGCTCATCCAGAAAACTTGCTCTTGGGTATGATAACGGACGAAAGGAAATATATTAAAGAACTTGCTCTTAGAAGAATAATAAAGTCAAGACAGGCAAAAACTAAAGGAAAGACAATCAGGAACTCCACACCACCCAAACTCAATTTTGTTGCTAAAGATTATACTGAAATGATTGACTAGTCGACCTGCAAAGTATCTTCTCCTCCATTGTTGCGTCGATCCAATGATGTTGAAATCAGACTCCTTATACAGAGTAGCACGGTTCCAGATTGGAAAGTTGTAGAAGATTCCCTTGCCACAAACAAGCTTATGAGTGGCATGTAAAACTGGTAACAGATCCAGCTGGCAAAGTCAGGGCAACTCTGCAATCCAGAGCTAATATGTCACAAAAACTCCACAAAAATCCAAGATTAACTAGAAATATGTAAAACACGCCAGCATTGGATGGTTGGTTGTAAAGGGTGTGGGTGGAACTCGAACCGCAGCCACCCCCTTGTGGTGAGTTCTGGGTTATTCCTGTTTACGAACGGGTGAAAAGCTCCAGATGACATTATTTTAAAAATAAAAGTTCCATGAACGGTTTTACAATGTTCGTTTTGCTTTTTAAATCAGTCATTAAACTAAAATAATCCTAACTATGTTATACAAATGAAAAATGTTATTTTTTGGAAAATAATTTTCAGTTATGTTTTGAATTTAAAAAATGAAATAACTGTATTTTGCTGTTTAATACAATTTATATTACAAAAAATAAATCTTGGAATCGATTAACTATTATTTATTTATAAGACAAAAGAAATTAATAATCACAAGATTTTCTTTGTTTTAGTAAAGTTTAACTGCGATGCGGGAACGGAAGATTTTAACCGGTTTCAATTTTTCTTAATTTTTCTAATCGGTGCCAAAGCAACTTTTCCGCGCTATAGCGACTTAAGAAAAAAATAAAATAAAAAGTTTTTTTTTTCTGCCGACCCTAAGAGACAATATTCTCACTTGAATACCTTGTTCATAATCAAATGCCCACGGTACATACATGTATTCCAATACGTGTAGTTTCATTCTGGATATTTTTAAACAACCAGATTACTTTCCAAATCCACTGCAGTTTTCTTCAGTTGGCATCATTGGCCTGTGAAGCAGAGTGCCACAATATATGCATCGTCAAGTCGTTGTCATGGCAACACTGTAGTTGTTTGGATGATTTCTTCCTGAAATACCATCTATATGCTACTTATTAGGAATCTGGGTCTTGTTTCTACCATACAACTCTGCTTTGAAATGTTTCACGTACATACATATGCGTATTTTCGTAATGATTTTATGTTCATACTTACGGGTGGTACTGATAATACCATTGCTGTTTATCTTACAATTGTTTAGCACCTTCTATTACTTTCTACTGTGCAATGCATTTTCGTTTTTGTGCTACTAATTCTCACACGCATTTTCGTTTCCAACATGTATCTCACCGTTGTTCCCAATACACGATATATGTATATACGACACACTGTGCAGTACTGTTTCAGTGGCTGCTTACAGGAGCAGGTTTGTGTCCTTCGTGCGTATTCTCACCTTTTCGTGCATTAGGATCCATATTCGTCTCCTTCACATACTAAAGACGTATGCACCCAAAGCAAAAACACGCATTTTCTGTTTTCATTTCTTCTTTCTTCCTACTCCTTGCCACCCTCTTCGCTCTTTACCGGAGCATATTTTGACAATCTTACATACACATTTCAAGATCGTTTTCCTTCTTCGCATGGGTACATTCCACCTTATTGCCTTGCGTCGACTATGGGAGTATTTCGTACATTTAGCATTTCCCCTACGTATCTTCTGTACACCACATTATCTTATTTTGACCCCAGTTTTATACTCATATTTTACTCTTTCAATGTGAGGGACCCCGGTGGCTCAGTAGTAGAGCCTTCAATTCTGCTGCATAGGATCCCGGGTTCAAATCCAGTTCAAGCCAAGTGAACTTAATGGTGGACAAACACCGTTTGCGTGGGTTTCCTCGGGGTTGTCCCGTTTCTTCCCACTTTCTTCATTCCGTCATTTTATTCATTTCTCATCATATCCGTATCCTTTAGCCTAGCCGGCATAACGAGGGACGTAAAACTCAGATTTCATTTCATTGCATTTTTCTTTCAATGCGCTGTTTGGCCGATATAAAATACATTTCGCTTCTTCGATGATTTCTATGTGTGTTCAATCTTATCGCAAACGCCGTATTACACTGGGGTACACTGCCTTGTTAGTAAAGAGTATCCGTGTTTGTCCCGTGAGCATTGTTTTGTAATAACTCGGGAATGAAATGTATGATGTGAATGTGAATTAGCGAGGCAGAAAGTGTGAATCTTCGACCTATTTTTCCCAAGAATTGGAATAATTCCCGTCAAGGATTGGACACGTGAGAAACAGGCAAGTGACGTAATTTAGAGGAAAATGGTGAAAATACCTTTTCTGAAAAGATTTCTAAATTCGTATGGCACGAGATCTGCAGTTTTATTCGCTACCTATCTCTGAAAAATATCGAAACAGGTGTATATGTTGTGCTTAGGGAGTATAGTTTTACTGCTGATTTGTAACATCTGCATACTCTTAAATCCCATTTTCCCAAAACTTGTATTCTAGGAACGAAATACTAAATTGCATCAGATAACGTATTATGAATGTCTGTACATTACATGTTATTTTTCTATCGTATGGTAATTTTATTAACAGGGATACTACGCAAATTCCCCGTGTTGTTCGATAAAACGTAGATCACTTACTCTATGGTTTTCAGTTAATATTATATACAAGGAATTTCACCATTCTTCAGGTGCCTTTTTTTTTTTTTTTTTTTTTTTTGTTGTTGTGCAATTTAAACTCGTACTATTACTGTAAAATTTGATTTTAAACAATTCACCTCTTTCTTAGCTAATGACAGATAAGCTGTATGTAAAGTTCATATATTGGGAAATAATATGATCATTGCGACTTACCTCCCTGTCAACACATTAATTTTCAAAAATTCGTTACACACCAAATTTTATTTTAAATGATAACATTATGTGCTAAGTTTTCGCTCTTATTCCTTCTCCTCTAATTATGATACCCATTTCAATGAAAGTATTATAACGAAGACAGTTGAAATTAGGTACCAAGCATAACGTAAAATATTTTTCAAGGATTTGAACTTCGTAGTTTTTAATACAACATGTAAGAGTACATTTTCATTTTTTTTTTTTTTTTTTTAATATACAGAGTACAGCAAGAGTCTCCGAAGAAATTTATTGATAAATTCCACTCGTGCCAAGAGTGTGAAAAGGGATTAAGTTGTAGATCATATTTGGCCACACACATGTTAATAAGTTCTGGTGAAAAACAATATAGGTGCGTAGAATGGTGCAAGGGATTTAGCTTTAGGTCAAATTTGACAGCAGACATGTTAATACATACATCTGCAAAAAGTCACACGTGTGTGGAGTGTAAAAGGGGATTTGGATATAGGTCGGAATTGGCAAAACACATGTTAAAACATACTGTTGAAAAACCTCACAAGTGTGTAGAGTGTGAAAGGGGATTTAGTCGTAGGTCACATTTGGCAACACACATGTTAGTACATACTGGTGAAAAACCTCATAAGTGTATAGAGTGTGAAAGGGGGTTTAGACGTAGGTCAGAATTGGCAAGACACGTGTTAGTACATACTGGTGAAATATCTCATACGTGCCAAGAATGTGGAAAGGCATTTAATTATAGATCAACTTTGAGAGCACACATGGTAGTACATAGTGATGAAAGACCTCACACGTGCCTTGAATGTGGAAAGCGATTTAGGCATAGAAGAAATTTGGCCGAACACATGTTAGTTCATACTGGTGAAAAACCTCACAAGTGTGTAGAGTGTGAAAAGGGATTTAGTCGTAGGTCAGAAATGGCAAGACACATGTTAATACATACTGGTGAGAAACCACACAAGTGTGTAGAATGTGAAAAGGGATTTAGTCGTAGGTCAGAATTGGCATCACACATGTTAGTACATACTGGTGAAAAACCTCACAAGTGTGCAGAGTGTGAAAGGGGATTTAATCGTAGGTCAGAATTGGGAATACACATGTTAGTACATACTGGTGAAAAACCTCACAAGTGTGTAGAGTGTGAAAAGGCATTTAGTCGTAGGTCAGATTTGGCATCACACATGTTAGTACATACTGGTGAAAAACCTCATACGTGCCTTGAGTGTGGAAAGGGATTTAGTCATAGATCAAATTTGGCATCACACATGTTAGTACATACTGGTGAAAAACATCACAAATGTGCAGAGTGTGAAAGGGGATTTAGTCGTAGGTCAGAATTGGCAAGACACATGTTAGTACATACTGGTGAAAAACCTCACAAGTGTGTAGAGTGTGAAAAGGGATTTAGTCGTAGGTCACAATTGGCAAGACACATGTTAGTTCATACAGGTAAAAAGCTCACACGTGCTAAGAATGTGGAAAGGGACTTAGTTATAGATCAACTTTTACAGCACACATGTTAATACATACTGGGGCAAAATTCACACGTGCCAAGAGTGTGGAAACGGATTCAGTCGTAATTCGAATTGGTCTACACACATGTTAATACATACTGGTAACAATTCTCACAAGTGCGTAAAGTGTGGATGGGGATATAGTTGTAAGTCCGAATTAGCAAAGCACATCTTAGTACATATTAATGAAAAGCCACTTGCGTGCGAAGAGTGGGAAGAGACTTAGTCGTAGGTCAAATTTGGCCACACACATGTTAATAAATACTGGAGAAAAGCTCATACGTGCGTAAAATGGGGAAAGGAATTTAGTGTTAGGTCAGTTTTGGCAAGACGCATGTTAGTATACATTTGTAAAAAACATATCTGTCAAGCATGTGGAAATGGATTTAGTAGTATCCCATATTTGGCCAGACACATATTAGAAGACAGTGGTGAAATACTCACACCTGTCAAGAATGTGGAAAGGGATTTAGTCGTAAGTCATATTTGGGCACAAATGTTAATAAATATTCTTGAGAAAGCTTACGCGTGGTTACAGAATGGAAAGAGATTAGTCGTAAGTCATGTTTGCGAGAACACACATTAAAACATTTTGATCAAAAACAACTTGTGGCAAGGGTGTGTAAGGGTATTTAGTCGTAAGTCAGATTTTGCTAGACGCACGTTAATACATATAGATGAAAATTCACACGTTAACACATACTACTGACAAAAATTGATGTCTTCAAATTGTAAAGTGAGATATAATCAAATATTAAATACAAAGCACGTGAAATACATCAGAAGTGGCATTGGAATGAAGGAGAATTTACTAATAGTAGGCATTTAGCAAGACAGTTGTTAAGAGACGCAGCAAATACAGCGGTTACGTTTGATATTGCATATTACAAACGCTTGGTACCGCATATAATATTCGTAGATTCAACAACTTCATTGCGCGTAAGATGTGGGTAAGGATTTAGTCGAACCTCAAGTATGACAAAACAAAGGCAATTGTACACTTCACAAGCATCATATGCCTCTGGAGTGTTCCATAAAATTTAGTGTAAAATCCGTTTTTGTGAATCATATCTCTAAACGGTAAACTAATTTGTCAGGCACTATTTCCCCTATAGATCAGGGTAGAACTCGAAATTTCATTTTTGATTCTAGTATGCACATGATTTTTTTTTATCCCAAGTTTATCTCGCAGTGTTGTAATTCGCGAAAATATTTTTCTCAATCAGATACGCAGCACTAGATGTTTCTAACGTAGACCAGTTAGGCGGGAGATATATATATTTTCTTTCGCAATTTTTCGATATACAAACACACACATATATATATATGTGTGTGTGTATATATACATGTGTGTGTGTGTGTGTGTCTGTGTGAATGTACTTTACTGAGCATAATCTGTTTTTAAAAAGAGTTTTTTATGCCACCGAACTCAGATGGTATATAGAATATTTTCGTCGATGTTCCGTGCTGGTTCTTCAGAGTAAGAACATACTAACAAAGTAAGCTGTTATGTTTCTTGTGATGTAAATCGAGAACAAATCATTGCTTAGACATTATTGTTTTATTAAGTATTAACAATGCTAGCATTTAATTGAATTTCACGTCTCTACTGCGATACGTCTTCAATATGATTTTTTGGTACATCTATTCTTGACAGATCATAATCCTATCGCACAACAA
This sequence comes from Thermobia domestica, assembly GCF_964235325.1. Classification (NCBI taxonomy): domain Eukaryota; kingdom Metazoa; phylum Arthropoda; class Insecta; order Zygentoma; family Lepismatidae; genus Thermobia; species Thermobia domestica. Next base: position 240,263,874 of record NC_137456.1, on the reverse strand, counting down.
CAAATGGTTTATCAAAAAATAAGAGCGTGCAAGTAGCATAAAATTATTGCAACATGAGCAACCTAAAGATGATGTGCATTTTGTTTCAGTTTCCCTTTGGAAAAGAACTTCTATTTTGAGCCCAGTAGTAAGTTATCACAGGTTCACTATTCGAAAGTGTGGAAGAAAGGAATCAACTCTCTGCGAGAAACCTAAGCAAAATATATGATAATTAGACTTCAGATCTTTAGGTAAAAACCTATTTTTTCCTTAGCTCAGAATGAAATATAAGTTAAATATGAAGGGTTTATGACACAAAAGATCTAGTGCCAACTTTTGTTCTGCCTAAAAATGGCTAATTTAATGTTAGTTCCTATTTTTGCCTATTGCTACGTTACGCAAAAACTATGTCCAACCCATATATGACGAAGCAATATCCAGAATACGAAACAAAATAGGAGATTCTTATATTTCGTTATTGGCTGATGAAACCACTGACAACTTAGGACGATCCATTATTAACTTAGTTATTGGGAAACAAAACTCTGAAGCACCATCCAGAACTTACCTTATTTGCGCCAAACAACTTTCAACAACAAACCAGGAAATATCACACTTAGAAAACAATGGACTAAAAGCACTGTACCCCAACAATCCTGATGAAAAAAAATGCTTCTTGCGTTTCTAGATGCTGCATCATACACGGTTGCTGTAAAGAAGTTGCTGAAGGTTTTCTGTCCCTCCTTTGTTCATGTGACAAGTCCCATCCATGGTTTAAATTGTGCTGCCCACCAGATAAAAGTAGAATTTCCACAGATTAAAAAAATTATCTCTGCTGTAAAGAAAGTTATCCTTAAGACTCCATCAAGAGTACGGTCCTTAGGTTCCAGATACCTCTCTGCCACCTCAACCAGTGCTTACACGATGACGTACCTGGTTGAAAGCAGTTGAGTACTGTAGTGACCATTTTTCTTCAGTAAAAAAGTCGTTGAAAATTTAGTTGAGAATGCTCATAGCGTTACTACTGCCAAATAGTTGATGGATGATTTTTCTATCCCTACTGATTTGGCACACATCCAATCGCACTACACATTTCTTGATCGGGTTATTTCACAATTATTTCTTTCTAAGAATATTGAGCTGCTTCATTATGTGAAGCAGAAAATCTTGGAAGTTCCTAGCCAAGTTACAGAGAAAGTCAAGGTAATGGTAAAAGTAGGAACTGTCCTGGGAAACAACTTAGGACGCAAGGATTTGTGAGCAGCAGCAAATATTTTGGCTGGGAGACAAAGTGAACACAAATGCGAAATACAAATCAGACATGTACACAAGTTGAAGTTCGCCTCCTTGACATTAGTTGATTTTGGACGCTCATGCTCAACGTGCAAGCCCATCTTCACCAACAAACGCTAACGTTTCGCCATAGAAAATTTGGAAAAAAAGTTTGTTTTTTACTGTGAGACCAAGTACGGAATATGTGGTATCGATATGTCAAGGTAGTGTGTTTTGTACTGAAGATCTATTTATAAACATATAGTTTTATTAAAACTTCCTTATTTGAGCAATATTTCAATATTGAGCAGGATAATGTGTAAGGTAACACGACGTATGTGCGTGCATTCCTTCATCTTAAAGCTTGTGCTCACATCGTAATACATCATTCCATTCAAATTGAGTATCTTCTGTAAGAACCTTTTTTTTTTTCAGTTTTAATGCTATAATAGTTTTGACACCTATTTAGGTACCTAAAACATAATTTTTAGAACCTAAAAATCCGATGCCTAACGATGATAAGATAAAGTGTAACAAAAACTTGCCGTTACTTTTTCACGAGCTATTTACAAAATATAGCTGAAGAGAAACAAATGAAACTGGAAAATCTTTAAGATTTAAAAATTGAATCACTACTAGTGTAGGAGATTGTATTCAGTTCAAGAGAATTCTTACATATAAAATCCACAGTTCTAATTAATCCTATGATGTATTAAGCCTGCAGTAGGTACATTCTTGTTTTACCTTTGTGCATTATAATTTAACAATGCTATAAGAAGTGTCTTTCTCTTCTGATATCGGCTTCATATTTCTAGAGCTGGCGACAGAATTTTCAATGAAGGACTTATCACCATCTTCAGCACTCGCTATTTTGCACAAGTTGAAAATAGAGTCTCGAGAATCTTTCCATCTTCTTTCCTTACCAATACTTTCAACTTATATACTAGCAGATTTCCCTTTTCATTTGCAAATTTTAAGTTGGACCCCACCTGGAATCCTCCGTGGCACCTTGGGAGAAATATTTTTTTCTCGATACACGGTGCGTTTGAAATTATGAAATATGTGTTTCCAGATTTTGGCACTTGTTTCATTGTTTTAAACTTAACTTACATGGCAACCGGAGTGTCTCTTTTTATCTAAGGGATCCCTGAAATTATGGATTCGACACTAGTATCGGTTTTTTATCATTTTGATGTCAGCCCCTCCCTTTTCTCCTAGGACGGTTAAGAAGATATTGCCACAGTGGGGTGTTTATTTGTTCTTAAATGGCATTACAAGTGCTACCAATTAACTTAGAGAAGCTTACAATTTACGATTGGACACTAATATCAATCGATTTCGACTTTTTTTTACGACGCTGGGAGCTTAATAGGAGTCAATCTGAATTTAAAGTGACACTATTTACCTAAGCGAAACCGAAACTATGAATCCGATACTAATCTCAATCGTTTAGTTCTAGACATATCAGAATTATTTAGGAACACACACACACATACATACATGTACTTTATATATATATATATATATATATATATATATATATATATATATATATATATTATATAAGATAGTGAGAAAGGGGGACCAAAGCATCGACATGTTCTAAATCATGTGACATTCCATGTTACGAAAGTATTGAAGTGAAATCCTATGTAAAGATTTTCCATTCTAAGGACAGTTTCAGTCTGATTTGCTCGGTGCTTCGGGATTTCTTGGAGCGTTTTGGTGTTATTGAGTTGTTGGTCTGGAACAACGACTCTGTCTATGATTTCTTTACGCCTAGGAATATATTTCAAGAACGTAAATGACAGGTTGTAAGAATAATTTTTAGTAGTAACCTCTATATGTGAAATAGCTGCAAATAAATACACTACATAACTTTTTATTGGTATTATCGATTCCCTTAATTTGTATTTAACATTTACATATAGTGTACCGAAGTTCCGTGAACACCTACCTCAATTGTTATATTTTAAACATAATAATTATGTTCTGCAATTATTATATGAATACATATACACAACTGATGTATTTTAAAGTTATTATTTTGTATAACTTTCATGCGTAGCAAAAAACAAAATTTTATATCAAAAAATGAATAAGTCATGATCGTAATCGAACTCACGACCTTGCGATTTGAAATCCAACGACCTACCACTAAGCTAACAGAACCGCTCTTAGCAACCTACTTCTTGCGATGTATAACGAGCTTCATATCCATTGCAAACGCTGTTTTTCTGCTTTGTGTTTTATTTTATACGCAGCTGAGAATTAGGACCTGTGTCTAAAATTTCAGAATTCTTTTACTTATGAAAAGATACCTAATCTATTTTTTTTAACGTATGAAAGCTAAATGACAAACAAGCACGTCCTAATATTAATATAAGGTTTCCAAATATAGTGTCATTAAGTATTTCAATCAAAGGTGCTTTTTTTCTACACTTGGCAACAAGTCTTTTTATATTTAAAAGAAAAAAAGCACATTCGACCATTTTTTTTCTGATTGCAAAGGTTGGCTTGGGGGTTCGAACTTGGTTTACTTTTTTCCGAAGATACCCGAAGTTAGGCTTTGAATTTTTTTTTCTCAAATCAGCAATAAAGAGTGCGATCGATCTTTATAAACACCATTTACCTCACTCAGTATTGTGTTGTTGGTCGGACCTTTCTATAACTGAAAAATGTCCCATTTATAACATAAATTGCAATATATATATATATATATAATATAAACAAATGGTTTGAGAATTTTATATTCAATAGTCCTAAGTGTATATGCTTAGAAATAAACATTTTATTATTTTTAGATGTTTTGTAAAATTCCAAAAGATGGTAAAACCCGCCTTCCAGAGGGAGAAGACACGCAGTAGGACCTCTGACTCAAATATTTTTAAGTTCCTAGATCTGTATCTCAGAAGTTGAATCTGTCAACAATTTTTCGATATTATTGCATGTACACTTCTAAGTTACACGCAAGATTCAAAACCTGCACAAAAGTGCCTGCGACAAAGTGATTTATTTAAGAATACCTTCTCTTTACCATTCGAGGCCGATTCTGATTATTGCTATAAAGAGATAGGCACCGCTAATAGTTTCATTGATGGAAGATTATTCCTCGCAGTATCTTTATATATTTCCCGGTGGGGCACGGTGGCTCAGTGGTAGAGCGTTCACCTCCGGTGCTTGGGGTCCCTGATTCGATCCCAGCTCGCGCCGTGTGGACTTTGAGGTAGACAGACATCGTGTTCGTGGGTTTTCTCGGAATTTTCCCGTTTCCTCCCACTTTCTTCATTCCAACATATCACTTATCTCTCATCATCACCGTCACTTTTAGCATAACCGGCATAATCGTGGAACGTAAAACTTAAAGATTTCATTTCATTTTCATTTTTTTATCTATTTCCCTCTATGTTCTTTAGTGTAAGGGAGTGGCTTTAAGTTATTAATCAAAGAAAATATCAAGAAGCTTAAATAAATTTTGTATGTACCTCAAAATATATTTTGATACAAAAACACTACTCGCATCCATGCTCGGATCGGATTGTATTCTTTCATAGGAAACAAGAGCGAAATATTAAAATACGGGGTTTTCGTTTGTAGTATTTGTATTTTGTTAGTTTTAATATTATGCATATTGCGATAACTAATTATTCCAAAGTAATATTTTTTTTAAAATTTCTTTTGACAATTAAATTCTGTTGCTTCTGTTCTTTAGAAAATATATATTTTAAAGCAATCTCGATAGGGAACGACATCATTCTGATATTTTAAACTCAATCTAGAAAGAAGAATGATACCAACTGAAACGATATGATTTATCTCAACCGAGACTTCCCTAGATCAAACATACACCTGCTAAAGAGTGTAAAATTGGTTGAACTACATGCTAATATTTTATATCTGATAAGGATTAAAATCTACAATAAGCTAATTGTACTTCTACCTATTCACTCTACGTCAAGTAATTCGTTAAATTTTAATTACAATATTTCTCTGATAATTAAACCGAATATAAGTTTTTCAAGAAAGGAAAAGATAGAGAAGATTCCTCAATATATATATATATATATATATATATATATACTGAGAATTCTAGTAGCTTAGATACAATGTATTTAAATGAGAATGATCAGATCGTTTACGAATTTTAGTGGTAAATTCTTATACTATGGACCTACTCGATTCTGCCTCTGAAAAGAATGAATCTTTTCCAAGTAAAATATTTATAGAGCTAGAAGTAGAACAAAACATGCAGGTAACACCACATATATAGGGGAGAGGGGGGCCTAGGTACGATTTTTACTTACCCGCCGAGATTTTAAAACATCGTCAATTGAGAAACATGATTTTTTCCCTACTTGAACTACATTTACAATGTACAATATTGTTTCTACTAATGTCCTACCAGGAGTAATTTACCTTTAACGAAAGGTCTCCAATCTGTAACAGTCTTCACCATATGGGGGCTGATTGGTCCTGCAAAGTGAAATATCACACAGACTTTCTGATAATAGAGATAACGTATTTTACTGTTTTATTTTTCCATGAAATATTTTGAAATATAATATTCTAGTAACCTTCCACAAACTCAAGTATTCCAACAATAGGTTTAAGAACCTACAACAGCAAAAATGCAAAATAATGTTTCATAAAAGAATGTGAAAATTTGTCAGAAACTTTAGTAATTCAATAGATCTAGTTCAACCTGTTATATAAAAATAAAAAAATAAAATAAAAAGTCCAATGCTTGCTTGTGTTCTCATCAAAATTTAAAAGCTCCGCAAGCTATTCACAAAGATAAAAAAAACGTACTATAAATAAGGTTCTGTCTCTATAAGGAAAAATAGAAGTAAATTATCCAAGGGCTACCTACAGTTTGCAAAATTTTGAAATTTTTCATATCTCAATTACTAACTAACTAGAAAAGGTGTTATAATTTTGGTTTGAGCGTCCCTTGTCTCCAAAGGAGGCGGAACTTACTTGTTATAAAGGTAACCCAGAAAGCTTTGTCGCTTTTTCACCCACAACCTTCGAACATCGATCTATCATCTGAAACATACCTGCGAGATCAAAAATTGTCCCATCAGCATCGACGACATTCTACCAACGCTCTGGAAGGCCATGGATTTTATTGCGTTAGAACAGGTGGTAATCGGATGGTTCAATGTTCGGGAAGTATAGCGGATGCAGTAGTGTTTTCCATAAAAGGCACAGAATGGTGTCCCAGGTCATCCTAGCCACGTGGGGCTTAGTGTTATCTTGTAACAGGAAGACCCCTTGAGATTCAGATGTGTTGGCTCTGGAGTTTTGAATTGTACTTCAATGCAAACAAACTGCTCACTATACACACATGTATTGATGCTCTCACAAACTGATAGCAGCTGCCGATGCACGATGCCACGAGCATTTCACCAAACACACAGAAGGAACTTATTTTCGTGCAGTGCTGGTTTTGGCTGTTTTTGAACCGTGTAGTGTATTCTACTTTAATATCTCTAAAACAAAGTTTCCTCATTCTGGTTTTCTATTGGTTAATTGTTCTGGTACTATTGTATACAACATGACGTCATGTCTGGCTCCGTGATTTGAATCCCTTCTACCGTTTGTCAGATTGACTTCAAATCGGATGCGTATTGGTTGGATTTTTATAAAGTGTAAAATTGTGCCTCGCAATTCAATGGACAACGAGGGAATAGATCAAAGACGGAAGTGTTCAGTTATTTAGTTCTGTAGTTTGTGATTTTTTTTATTATAGTTTTTTCCTACAGTGTTTTCTTTTTTTTAATATACGATATTTCGTGCTTGTGAAACTTCCTGCCATCGTTCGCTCCCGAGCTGACCATTGGAAGTTGCCCTTTTCATATACTGGTAAAAGTAGTGCTAATTTAATATAATTAAATTCAATTATTTTTGCTAATTTGATATTAACCTACTGTTACTACCGTGTTATATATAGAGAGGTTAATTGAAATTGAAATTTCAGATATATACTATATATTTACATCTCTTGTTCTATATGAGCTTCACTTATATACATATCTTGTTTACTTGTTCTATATGATCTCGTTAATAAATTGTTCATTGGTATACCTTTTAATTGAAGATAACGTTTTGATTTTGAAAAGCCTCTGCCTAAGGGGGTATCCAATCTAATAACGTGCTTTTATGTATGTGTTGTATATGCTGCTGCTATGATGCGAGGAAGTATTGCTTATTATTAAATTCTCTAACTAGTGGTACAGTTCCTTCCTTGACTTCCGGTGGGGCATGTATGATACACTACATATAAATGGTTTGAAGTCAATCGGACCAAGTCGAGGCTTTTACATATTGTATTAGTTTAATGCCCTTGCTGTTCGTATTATATATTAAACATGACCGAAGGTGTAGATAAAGATAAGGTAGCCTCAGATACTATATCCGGATTTGGTGATGATGGTGTAAAAACGCCAACTCTAAATATAGATAAAATTGATAGGTTATTTTTTGGAATTGAAAGATTAGGAGAAATGTTAGAAGACATAGCTGTAAAGGTGGGTCCGATGTCTTCTAGGGTACCTGTTAATGAGGATAATACTGGATCTGATAGATCAACTGGTGCTATTCCTAAACGTACTAGTAAAGTATCTGGTAATAGATGCCATAGTGATTATACAAAGGACATAGGTGATGACGGTTATTTCCGTACCAATTCTTCTCGTTTGCAGGATAATACTGCTTTGACGGTGTTAAATAGATTTGTGAAAAATCTTCCAATTTGTGATGGTAATGACCCTGACAGGTTGTTCGATTTTATGTGTAAAATTGACGATTTTTTAAGTGGTAATGACTTTCCAATTCGTAGTGTGGTATACGCTTTACAACCAAAAACTAGGAAAACTAGGGACTACAATGCCTTAAGGATAGTGTTAAAACAACGAGGACCTGGGGAGATTTATGTAAATATGTGATGACTGAATTGCTTTCTGACGTGGCTATACAGCAACTTACCACGAGATATTTTTATAAACCTCAGGGCGAAAGTGAAGGGGTCTTGCAATATTCACGTAGACTTGATCAAGTATCACGTATATTGAAATCTGTGATCAAACGTACATCTTAACGGTGGCTAGTGGTTGTAGACTGGATGTGAGATCGCATGTATTTTATATTGAATATCCTCAAACGCGTGAAGAACTTATAAACTCTTTAAAGGCTTACTCACAGTTAGAACTTTTTACCAAGCAGCGTCAAACAACTGTTGCTGGATCATTATTCGATATAAATCATAAAAACAGTGACTTTAGATCGCGTAATGTAGTTCATCCTCATGTACGAAACATCGGGTAATTTCCACAAAGGACAGGTTTCTAATTATCAGAAGATTTCTGATACTCAGCAGATTCGAACCTCGGACTGTAGTGTACGAACCTTACCTCCATTAGTTGGGAAAGGTGGTATATTTATTGAAGTCGATTTGTACGATAAAAAATACTTTGCATGTTTGGACAGTGCTTCAAGTGTTAATTTTATAAGTAACGAAGTGTTACAGTATTTACTACAACGGGATTCGAACCTTAAAATACATGTTAAAAACTTTGTGGGACGTACTGCTACAAACTATCGTTTAGTGTTACACAAATATTGTTTGCTCCCGTTGAGGATTAATAAGCAAGAGTTAACTGTTTGTGCTTATATAAACGAACATTGTCCCAGTGGCCAACATATTACTTTAGGAATGCCTGTTATTGAGCAGACTGCCTTTAAATTGGATGTTAAGGAACGAAGTATATTCTTCCCTGATCACAATTTCAACATTACGTATGTTTCTAAACCTCCTTTTTGTGGACAATATTCTGGCCCTTTTCCTTTTGGTTGCAGGAAGACGGGTCCTTATTCTACATCATATTTGATGGGTTATCTTACAAGGAACCGCACATCCTGCGACGAACCAAATGTTCAAAACCAGATGGGCAGTGAAGATAAGAGCCTTTTCCATGGTCAAAGTCATAACACCTGTTGCATTCAAAGTCATAACACAACGAGCGACTTCTCACTAGACCAGGTGCCACGTAATGCAGCCCTGCCACCCGGTCAACAACCTGTTGGATATAAGGAAGCAGTACTACAGCAAGGTAAAGAGTGTGTTACTAAATATAAACAAAACTTTGCTTTATCTGAAGAACCTGTTATTTTTAAAAACGCTTGTTCTGCTTTAAATCAATTTAATGACTATAATTCTTTTTTAAATTCTTGGTCTTTAACATCACAGGCTACTAATAAAGATTTTTTTCAAAATAAAAAAGTAATAAAATATAAAAATGAGTTAAAAGTTAAATCACCTGTTAAATGTAATGTGGTACAGGGTGTTTCAGAAGTACCTTCGAGCAGCAATGAGGTATTAGCGATTGACAGTAGAGTTATGCATAATTTAAATAAATCATCTGTTAATCAACTAGATAATACAAATAGAAATTTATTTGTGCAAAACATTGATAATGAACTTATTAATGAAGATAGTACCTTACCTTTATTTGTACAGGATATTATTAATGATTATACTGATGTGATTACATCAAATATCGGCAGATTTAAAGATTCTAAGTATAAGTTTCGGGTTAAGGAGGATACTGTGTTTCGCGAAAAACAATACCCTATGTCTAGTAAACAAAAGCAAGAAATGCGTGTAATTTTAAAAGAACTTTTGGATAACGGGGTTATCTTGGAGAGTGAGTACCGCTCTCATTGCTTTATTGTAAAAAAATAGTGCAGGTAGAGGACGGCTAGTTCTAAACTTTGGTAAATTATCTAAGCTTGTGAAAGCCGATAATATAGTCACCCCTAACATGGAAGAATCGATTGCTACACTGGCTAATGATCCTATAATGACTAGATTTGATTGTAAAAGGGGATTTTTTTCAGATAGTATTGGATGAATCCTGTCGGAAATATACGGGCTTTTCTTTTGACAATAAAAGTTATCATTTTCGGGTACATCCTATGGGACTCTGTACTGGGACGGCGGCTTTAGCGCGCGCTATTGATAATGTATTAGGCGGTTTGAAGCAACAAGGTTTCGAAGTATATGCTGATGATTTTGTACTCTATTCTGATACAATTGAACAACATAAAACATTACTTAAGACCGTGCTTGATCGACTTCGATCACGAGGTCTTACAATTTCACCAGAAAAATGTTCCTTCTTTCAAACGGAGATAGATGATTTCGGATTTCGCGTAGGTGGAGGAACTATGCAGATGATTCCGGATCGACTTGAAGCTATACGAAATTTACCTTCTCCTCGTAATAGGAAGGCTGTCATATCTCTTGGGTTTTTGTTTTTTTAATAGTCGCTTTATTAGTAATTTTGCTAAGATTATGCGCCCCATGATAGACTTGAAATCACCGAAAATTCCCTTTTTGGGGGGTAAAGAACAATCTGAGGCATTAGCTCGTATTAAGGTGGCTTTTGAAGAGCAGGTTATCTTGAAGATTCCGAATATGAGTAAAAGGTTTTTCATAGAAGCATATTCTCGTTTGCGAGGGTTCGGAAGTGTAATCCTACAGAAGGATTCCAGAGGTTTCTAACAATCTATTGCGTTCTATAGCAGAAAACTGAAACCTTCGGACTATGATCGTCCTATCTTTGCCTTGGAGTTGGCTAGCTTGTACAATACTATTACTCGTTTTCAGCACTATCTTGTTTCAAGATTTACAATATTAACTGATAACCATGCTTTAGCTTGTGTGTTGCGTAACCCTAAAAAAGTTCACACGATATAGTACTATGATTCATAGATTGTTAGAATTTAAATTCGATATCTTGCATGCACCGAGCAACAAGATGAATAACGCAGATTTTTTGAGTCGAATATATGATTCAAGTTTGTATGACCTTATAGATGAGGAAGTATACCAACGTGAATTTTGCTTCAAGTCTGTTGAATAATCCTTTGGCATTTTATAATGTAAAAGAAGAGTATATAATGGATCCGGATATCTCCGATATTTATAAGAAAACTGAAGCTGCAGGGAATGTCCGGAAAGAATATCGTTTGTCACGAGGTTTGTTGTATAAAAGAACAAAAGTACGGTATAATCCGTACAAGGTTCTATTGCCTAAGTCTTTACGACCTTTGGTACTGGAATATTATCATTCTGGAACTTTGGTGGGAACGCATACGGATAATTTTAAAACACTTAGTAAATTAACGGTTATTTTACGTGGCCTTCTTTGATTCGTGATGTGCATCAGTACGTGCGCTCATGTCATGAATGTCAGATTTCGAAACCACGTTTTCAAAAGCCACAAGGTCTTTTGTCTTCTAAATATGTAACACAACCCCAGGGAGATTTATACTGTGATTTGGCCGGTCCCTTAATCCCAAGCAATGGTTATAGGTACATAATGTTACTTGTGGATAACGCGTCCCGTTTTTTGCACTTAGTTCCATTACGTAATACGACCAGTAGAATTATTATTAAAGCAATGAAGGAGATATTTTGTCATTTTGTTCATTGTTTTGCTTTATCCACGGATCGGGCTAGTTACTTTTCTAACGAGGAGTTTCGACGTTTTCTCTTTGGACTAGGGATCAAACATATACGTAGTTCAGCTTACTTTGCGTCTGGAAACGCAGCTGAAAAATATGTTCAGACGGTAAAGAATGCATTAACCCATTAGTGCACAAAGTTTTTCAGCTATGTTATTTCAGATTATTTGGTTGTTTGTCATGCAGGGGACTGCTATGAACAGATTTTGATCAATATATATTTTTGTTACGTCATAATAGGGTAGTTACGTAACATCCAATAAATCCTGTAATGAACGATTCAATACAGATTTTGATTAATATATATTTTTGTTACGTCATAATAGGGTAGTTACGTAACGTCCGATAAATCGGACGCTGTGCATGATATTCACTTAAATTGTTAGCACTCGTTTTGTAATAATTCTGTATTTTCTTAAATGTTCTTACAACGAAAGGTGGTAATATACATAATTTTCAATAACGAAGAACGCATTAATATTCTATATATATATATATATATATATATATATATATATATATATATAAAATTAGAAACGAAAAAATACAACAAAATTTTTATACAATTTACAGTTTGTATATTACAGGATTTTTCTCAATTCATATACATTGTTTATTCTTACATTACTTTATCATTTTACTGATGATACGCATGAAAATGTTTAGGATGAACTACTCTAAGGCACTTATGAACTTTGACTTTCCTCAGCATTTATTATAAGCACATTTTCGTTCAGGTTTGCTTACTATTGGCCAATGATCATAGCGATCGTTGCGCTCATCTTGAAAGGCCTTGTCTATTGACTTTCCTTGTCGAAACACTGTTCCGTACTTCGTCAATAATGAAAGGGCATTCTAAAACAGAAGTGAAACAATGTATTTTTTGGATTGAAGCTTATTTGTCAATAACCAAGAATTTAGAACTGAAACAAGTAGGGACTATGCAAATATTGGCCAGTGTCATTTGCACTTCCTTGGTCTTGTTCAGTACGATACCACACTGATCTAGTAAATCTACTCCTTCAATTCCTTTATTGTAGCTGGTTATATTGGTAGGCTGCTACACGCTTATCCGTGACATCTTTTAGTGAGACCACCGAATTGTTGAACCATTGATTTTTTTTTCGTTGCTCGTTGCCACCATAACTACATTACTGTCGTTCAACCTAACAAGGTTGGCCTTTTCGTTGCTAGAATAGTCATGTGCAACTCCTGGTTCTTTCTTTATTTCTTTGATGTCCGTTAGTGGGCGGTTGCGAATTCGTCCTTTCAGAATTGTACCTTGTGCACGAATACCCATATTACTCAGATGATTCATGATATTTATGGAAGTAAAGTAATTGCCAAAGAATATTTTGTACCTAGCATTACGTGGAATGCTTGCCAAAGTTAGCAAAGATAATACGACACTCCCATCCAGTCGATACTGATAGTCTTTCTTTTTCTTTTCCTGTATTCAGTTGGAAACACATCATATAACCTGAACTGGTACAAATGATCCAGTTTTGGTACCCTAAGCGAATGGGCTTTCCTCTTATAAATTGTTTTGCGTAAGTATCAAACTTTCGTCAATTGAAATTATTTCCTCAAGACCACAACGTTTTTGGAACTAAGACGAAAGGTTGCCTACATATGGTTTCAGCTTGTGTAAAGGATCCGCATTATCGACTCGTTGGGCATCGTTGTTCAAATGAAGTTACACTGTATATTTCGTTACATAAACATTTAATAATTAGAAGTAATTGCTTTATTCCTACGTTATAGTAGATACTCATTAAAAAAATACAACGCATTTAATGTAAAGTGGTTCTGAAATTAACCTTAGATTCAATATAAGCAAAATTCAAAACAAACAATGTGTATTACCTAGTCAAAAATTGAGCTTGTAGTGATTGTGAAATGTCCCTCATGCACAGCGTCCGATAAATCGGACGCCTAAAATTTACATCTCACCTATCTCGTGCTAATGGAAATCATAACTAAATATATAGTTAGTAATAAATGTTGATATCTATACTTTAATTTTTATACAAAATTTAAAGCTTTATGAACACCTTTATATTTATTTATATGTAAAAAGTAAAGCCATACGTGAAACAGCATACTGCCTGGCCGCCATGTTTTAGTCTACGACAAATGAAGTACACACAATCAATGTTATCGAGTCAACCACTGAAAACGTAGGAAGAATAGATAGTATACTCACGAACTACAAAGAATTAAAGGGCTGAAAACGTACAGTTTCTTCGAGAAATGAATAAAAGCACGCGTCCGATTTATCGGATGCTGTGCACTAATGGGTTAAGATGTTATTGCTCTGACAATCAGACGGTATGGAGCAATTTCCTGTATCCGATCCAATTTTCTCTTAACGTTTCTGAACATTGTGAATTAAAGGCATCGCCATTTGAGCTTTATTTGGGACGTGAAGCCCTAGATCCTTTATTAGTTAAATGGTCTGTAAAGGATTCCGACCTGAACTTACATAATTCAGTAGAGGTATGGTCCGATGCTTTAAAAAATATGCATAGAGCTTGGGAAGATAGAAGGCATCTTTTAGTACAGCGTAATAATCCAGTTACTTTCCAAATAGGCCAATTAGTTCTTTGGAAATCTCACTTTAAGTCGTCCATAACAGATAAAATTAGTAAATCTTTGTCGCCTCTGTGGCTTGGTCCTTATCGCATCGACTCCTTTGCTGGTCTGAATACTATAATTCCTGTAGACGAAAGTAAAAACCGAAAATTTTCTTCTCATATTAGCCAATTAAAAAGGTATGAAATGCGTGAAAATCCTGAATCCGAATTGTAAATTTTGGTGCAATATTTGTGAGGTTCTTACACTTATTTATTTTTCAGGTGTAATGGAGCTGTTTGTTTTTATATATATAAAAAATCCATGTTTGTTCCAATTTGTAAAGACTTGCCAGTCTACGCTTCTATTTGAGATATATATATTATTCCGCGCCTAATGGATATGAATCTCATCGTCTATGGATATTTAAGGTTTATTCAAGCCTATGTTATGTTTACATTCTATAACACGGTATAACTCTACTCTGGTTTTTGTACCAAAACTAAAATATATTTAATCATATGCTTGAATATATTTTGTCAATTTGGCTTTATATTATTTGGTGGTCCCTTTCATTATTTATTTATGGTTTGTTGTATTGTCTTTTTATACTTCATATTCATCTATCACCCTTACTAACAAAATCGTTTTCATTTCCATATGTGTTTCATATTTCTGGTAATTCAAGAAAAGGTTTCTTACATTTTTTAAATTCCAGGGGGAACCCCTATGTAATGTATTCTATTTTAATATATCTAAAACAAAGTTTTCTCATTCTGGTGTTCTATTGGTTAATTGTTCTGGTACTATTGTATACAACATGATGTCATGTCTGGCTCCGTGATTTGAATCCCTTCTGCCGTTTGTCAGATTGACTTCAAATCGGGTGCGTATTGGTTGGATTTTTTTAAAGTGTGAAATTGTGCCTCGCAGTTCAATGGACAACGAGGGAATGGATCGAAGACAGAAGTGTTCAGTTATTTAGTTCTGTAGTTTGTGATTTTTTAAATCATAGTTTTCTTCCTACAGTGTTTTCTTTATTTTTTTTTAAAATATGCTATTTCGTGCTTCACTTATACATATATCTGTTGTTTACTTGTTCTATATGATCTCGTTAATAAATTGTTCATTGGTATATCTTTTAATTGAGGATAATGTTTTGATTTTGAAAAGCCTCTGGTTTCTACTATATCTGCCTAAGGGGGATATCCAATCTAACGACGTGCTTTTATGTATGTGTTGCATATGCTGCTGCTATGATGCGAGGAAGTATTGCTTATTATTAAATTCTCTAACTAGTGGTACAGTTCCTTCCTTGACTTCCGGTGGGGCATGTATGATACACTACAACCAGTTCATGGGATGTTAACCAATTATGACGGCGCCATGGAGCTTTGTACAGGACCCACTTCTCATCATACGTCAACACCCTTCTAGAAATTTCTCCTTCCTCAGACAAGACAGCAAAGAAACACGGGCATCTGCTCGCGTTGCTTTCTGGTTTGGACCCAACCATGTGGAAGCCATTGACCCAACTTGATGGAGGTGCTGCCGAATGGTTTCTTCATTCACACTGAATTCTAGTCCCAGTTCCTTACATGTATGTTCACTGCCTGCCTTAATCGCTGCATGAAGATATTCATTTTGTGCATGTGTTGGTCTTCTGGCATGTGGTGTGTTTTCCAGTGTTTTGTCCCGTTTTTAAACTTGTTAAACCGCCGTTGCACTGTCCGCGTAGTCACGACACTCTCACAAAAGGCCTGGCATACAGAGGCGTTTGACCCCAGTTTGAACTCGTACACCATACTCGCCTTTGGGGCTCTCTTGCAGGTTCCATGTTTACGCTGTCGTTACGCAAGTTCACTGTGTAACTGAACTGCCACAGGTAGTATGTTAGGTATACCCACACCAACAATTGACTTTCGCTTTATCTCTATTTGCATTCAGCTCACGGTGTGAGGGCCAATTGAAAATGTCGTAACGTATTTCGGTAAAATATGACAAATGATGGTTTTTGGTATACTAGTTACTCGGATCATGCAATAGTTTGTCATGAATAGCTAAGATATTGAGCGTTTGGTGTAGTAATATTGCTCTTTGTTTGGTTTGGTTTTACAGATTTGATGAGAGATAGCGTGAGTCAATGAAAACTTGACCCACCACTCACCGTGACCCATTCTGACCCATGATCCACCACCCACCTTGGCCCACCATAAACCACTGACCCACCAAAACACATCGTCATCAACTCTAACACATGATCCACATTCTCTTTCCTACCGACTAAAGAGTGTATACTTGTAATAAAACCACTTTGTTACATTCTAACTAACCGGAGTTTTAATTTCTACGGTCAATCCCTCAAGCACCGCTCTGTTACAATAATGATGGATCTGACCTTTACCATATAAAATGGTAAAGTGTTTGTCATGTGAAAAATTACGATGAATTTAAATTAAATTATTATTGTCTAATTATTTCCTTGTTGAATTATCGATATTTTTCACTGGAAAAACGGATGAAATTTGAAAGTCCCAAATCAAGGTACGTAGACCAACATACAGCAGCTTACATTACAAATTTTATGTCTATTTTTCTCACAACTTAATGGGTTCACTGCCTTGTGCTCTAAGCGCTCCATATAATAAGCTTCAGCAATTATTATAGAGCGCATGGTAAGCATATATGGATATAAGATGCGAAACACTGTATTTTTTGTTGAGTTGATTTGGAGTTTAACGTTCCATTAAGCAGCGAGGCTATATGAAACATGGACCTACCCCATGCCGTAAACGTCGCCAAGACCTAGTGGCCCACTTGCGTGTAAACGCCGATCGTCAATATAGAGACGAGTCGAAGGATTGCTGCTAGTGTCCCACTGCCGGCATGGTTTCGTCGAGTCGAAATAGATATCTCGCGTCGAGGTGATGAAGTTACCAACAGATAGCAGCAGCAAAGACATGGTTTTGGTCCGCACTCCTTCGATTCGCTACGGAAAATCGCGAAGGGACCAACACGAACTATCGCCAGTCATGTGCATGCGGTTATTATTATATATTATCTTTTCCTGACGAAATGTTCCTAAAGTGAGCTCCGAGGGTCAAGAAAATCCTCTGCCTCAACATCATGAAGTGAAAAATCTTGATTACGATGATTGTATGAATTTAGATGGCACCTGTCGTTGATCGTTAGAAAGTGAGTATTGGAGAACTATGAAATAAAGTAGACACGCGTCATTTTGTTATCAAATTACATGGCGAACACATTTTATCTTACCCCTAACACATATCGTCTCATATATACGGTAAAAAAAGAGCAGTTTGATTGACAGCTGCTCAATCAAACTCAATCAAACTGAAAATATCTAAACGATTCATCCCTTTACAAGCGATGTCTCCATCGCCTCCGTGGCGAAGTCGGAGGAACACCCGCCCAGTAATTGTAAGGTTGGTGGCTCTAACCTCCTGAAGGGTACTTTTTTAGTGTTTCTAACCTCACCTTAATGTAAACAAGTCACGCATATAAGCGATTTAACATATTTTGGAGGAGTAATTTTGTGGTTCATTGGCAATTTTGTCGCGTCAGAAAATGCTGTCTACAATGGAGTGAGCAGAGAAGGTTGGTTGGTCAGAGTACGTCATAGTGAGTAGTGGATCACAGTGGGTGGTGCGTCGCAGTGGGTCACATGCTGTTGACCCACTCAGAAAACTCGGTGTATTTGACCCACTCCAACTCTAGATTTGACAAAATATAGAAAATGGGAGTCCAAAAATTGCATGTTCAACATATTTTATTGTTTTACTTCAGGCAAGGGAAGAACGCGCGAATATTGTTTGTGATTTTTACTGTCCTCCATGTTTCTGTCTTTTTGTCCCTGTTCCTAAAGAGTTAGTGGAAAAACTGCAAAAGTGAGTAAAACGCGTCAAAATAGAAAACAAGGTACGGAGGAAGGTTTGTTCAATTGATTAACAAAAAATAATCCAGTGCCCTGAAACACCAGATTCCAATCAATGAAAGTATCTGTCTAATGCCATGCCGTGAGAAATCAGGGCCCGAGGCGATAGCATACGGCAGCGCCTCCGTACATATGAGTTGTCAATTTAAAGTTGACTTGTCTGGACTATTCGTTTTGCATAGTATTTTACTATTTTATCATTACTATAATCAGAAAGTTTCCTCATTATTACACTGGAATCGTAAAATTGTGTAATTACTAAATTCACTTCAGCTCCATTTTTTCCTTCTCCCAAAACAGTGATGTCTTAGAGTAATGGCTTAGGCTTTAGTTTCATAAGGTTGGAGACACGAGTTCGATTCCGGTTTTGGTAAACTCAGGAAATTTTTATAGTCTACAAAAGTAATACTTCTGATGTGTACCAAGATGAAGAATATGCAATTTCTCTCGGTTTAAGAGTAGAGACAAGTTCCTTTACAGGTGAAATACCAACAACACAAAATTGCGTCATCCGTATTAACCTTCGTAACTGTCTGGCAAGTAACTTGTTTGGACAAGAATTGATGAACACATAAGGGCTAAACACATCCTTACTGCTGTAGTATGAGCCAAAAATGAGTTCTAAGGAATTCTTCCTAGTTGTGCACAAATTGCAAATAGTGATTGAACTTACAATAGGGATCGATAGTCAAGAGAATGACCCTATTTAAGATGTCACCTCACCTTTCTACTTAGAAGAAGGGCAAAACAAAATGCATTATTGTTATCAGCTAACAAATATTTATGTTCCATTTCTTGTCATAAAATCGTAATTCTATATTGTGGCAGAGCCCGAATTTTATGTATCAGAATTTTATTTTAATGATCAATTTCATTTATTTTAAGGATATTGGGTTTTATGAAATATTAGAAATTATGTGGTGAAGGAAAACAATTGTTAAAATCTAGGTTAACGCAAGCTGGTAAAATTGTATTATTTTATTGTCAGCAAATAAAGTAAACAAAATGCACAATGGATAGTCTGCGAATGCAGGAAGAAAATTTATGAAATGCGTTAACCACAACATTAATGACATTCTGTAAAAATCATGAATCGTAATTGTAACATGTTTGTGAACATTTCACACATTCACGGATATGAGGAAATTGCCTAGAATCGGGAAATCAGAGCGTGTCGAGTGTTGCAGTTTTTGAGTCTTGACACGAGGAAAGAATTCCTTCTCCGAATGAAAGGAGGTCACACGTGCCTGACAGCAGACGACGCCACAGAATTCCGGAACTCAGGATTCGAACAAAACCGAGAGGCAGGAGGTCTTTAGGATGGAGAAGTGACTGTTCCTTTTGGATGGAAGAAGTTACTGTTCTTTTAGAAGTGAAGTCATCGCGCTTTTGAGAGAGAGAGGTTACTGTTCTCTTAGATGGGAGAGAAGTTCTGCATTTTATCAAAGTAGTTTGAGTTTGTCATTATAAAAGTTCGAATGTGATTCACCATAAGAATTAATCACAATATCGGTGATCCGATTGAGGAAAGACTAACAGCCAACGCTAGTTCGACCGGAGCATTGATGGTGAGGCCATACTCAATGGTAAGCATCAATTGACCAGCACCGCCTGACCATAGGAGTATCAACCTGGCGATACTGAAATCTACACACCAACACCGGAGTTCATCAGAGAACGTTGTTCGAAGAAAACTAAAAGGTATGTGTTACTCCAATTCAGGACTCAATTGCTCAAAGCTCGATACGCGCTACTCGACTGGCAAAGTTTCCAAATATCCGTCCTAATTCACAATTCACACACGTTACTTTTCACATTTAATAAGAAATACAGTTTGTTATTTAATCATTGAAATTAATGTGTTATCATTCAGACTCAATCCCCAATTGTTATGTGCTAAACGTTAAACCTCTCGCATATGAACCAGATAATTTTCCCACTCATTCTAGATGGTGAGTGGAAGGTGATCTGCTCAATTCAATTTTACATCCCCAAATTTAGGCCCGAATTGAGCGGGTTGTCATGGCGGAGATGATCTGGGTCTTTCTCAGAGAAATATATTAATGTGGAGTTCTAAATTAAGTAAATTCGGTAAAAATTAATCCCACCCATGTTAATATTTTGTTCACAGAATAGTTTATTGCAGTGTGATAGTAGTGACTGTGACAATAAGTAAAATCCCACCCGCCCATCCTAACGAGTGTTATGGGAAAAGTTTAAGGAAGTACGAGTATAGTCCCTAGTTCGATTCTCGGCAGAAACATAGTTATGTGGAACAGCGATAATATTTTAGTTTAGCAATATTTTAATATTTTAGTGTTTATAGATCTTAGTAATTAGTTGTGGTGTGGATTATAATATTTATGGTAGTAGGACGTATTTATTAATATTGGAATTTAGTTATAATAGTAATTAGAGTCATATTAATTAAAGTAAAATAATGTTAAAGAAATTAAATTCATGAGTAAAGCAAGTGAGCTTTGGAGCGAATGCATGATTGTAGCTTGCGTGACAGTTTACTTGCAAGCGACTGAAACGAACTTTACCGATCAGTTACGACGGTCGACGAAGCGCTCTGAATGAGAGTAAAGTACTCAAGGTCGTGCGTACAACGGCATACAGCAGACAATCATATGAGTAGTTCTAGTGGAATGAACACGTACAGTTATAATTAAAATAGTAAAGTTTTAACTCATATTAATTAACAACAGTAATTTTAAGATTCACAGGATGTTGTCCCTTAAGAATAACCACAGGGTTCATTACCCAGTTTTAAAAGATAACGGAAAGCCAGCGACTATGTTTACTAAGTCGAGATACTATGGCTTGGACCTTGGGGTATTGAAACATTTTACTGAATATTACCCGACATATAATGATACGAAAGAACAAACGTTCAGGTGTAACATTTTAGGTCATAAATATAAGAACTATTACTTGATTGAATTCTCTGAGAGAAATTTCAGTGTAGAAGATCTGGTTGAGTTAGGCTTTAGAAGACATTATTTGTCTATATTAACAGGGATAGCCGAAACTAATACTTTGATACGTAACGCTGTATTCTTCGCTGTGAAGAAGGATCAATTAAGTTATAAGATTTGCGCATTATTTTCTAGTGGTGCTAGCCAGGAAGTAGTCAATCAATGGCTAGAAAGGTTTCGATATAGATTTACTTGTACTCAAGCAGTCAGAATCTCTGACTTTATTACAACTTTGGCCCAGTTTGAGAACCAAGCGTGAATAATAGTAGCGAGCGATAAGTCGTTATTAGATTTAGTGGCCTTCGCGACATTATTCAAGGAAAAAACACCTTGGTTGTCAGAGTAGAGATGACCAAGAAAGTAGAAGAGTCTTGTATATAGTGTTATTATTAGTATTTATAGAGATATGGACATGTAGGAGATATAGATATAGGATAAGAGTTTTAGTGTGTATAAATATTCCAGTTTTATTAATTTTAGTTCAGTAATTAGTTGAATTAGAAATATAAGTTTAGAAGTAAGCATTATACGCGTATATTTAGAGATGTACTTATAGAATTTAAGGATATGTAAATAAAAATCTGACCTATCTTTTGGTAATTTAACTATGTCTATATGACGTATAGTTAATTTTAGGAATTAGATTTAGTGACATAATTAATTTTAAGAACAGATTAGATTGAGGAAAAATGACTATGGAGAAGAATGAACAAAATTTGAATGGTTTTTGTAATTAGATTTGAATTAGGGAAACGTAGATTTAAGAAAGGCGAGAATGAAAAAAAAGAAACACAAGACAATGAATGATGCAAATGACATAGAATTAAGCTAGACAAATAAGTTCAAAATTAGGAAACAGGCAATTAGGCGAACCTTTCATTAGGGGAAACTCTAATCAGGAAGGAAATCCCATTCTCTTCGAGTTGAATTGGGTGTTTACCAAACTTCGATGAGAATAGTTTATTTATTAAATCACATAAGTCTTCCGTGATTGTTGAAAAGAGACACAAGGATTGACTCGTACATCACGCGTAAAGCAGTGATTTTTATTTTGGTGGAGATATCCTTCGTTTTTAGATTAGATCTTAATGATAACTAAATTAAGAATGAGATTAGTAAGTAAGTAATCCCGTATCCTAGTAAGTAAGAGTAGGATAGTGAATGTGATTACAGAATTTTAAGAAGCATCTATTGCAACGAAGAAATAGTAAAGACTAGAATAATTTGTTATTTTAGTACTACTACTTATCTTTTAAAAGAAATAGTCTAGTTTAATTTTAAAAACATTTGTATTGGATTGGAAGAAGAGAGAAAGAGAGTGTCGGAAGGAATGTGAGTAGTAAGAAGAAGGAAATATTAGTAAAAATAGATTATAGAAGAGAGAATGAATTATTAAATAAATATAGGATAATAGGCGTAATGAAACTTAATAAATAAAGAGAAATATGACATAGACATAAATGTAAGAAAATGTGAATATGGAGAAGAGTAGAATAATAATAAAAATAGATAAATAGTTATTAAAGAATAATAGTAGAAAAAGAATATTAATAGTTATTAAAGAATCATAGAGAATAAGAGTATGCAACGTTGAAAGATATAGATATAGATATAATGTATAAGTATTATAAGCGCTACAATACTAAGAGATATTATAAGTATATGAAGAAATAAAATATGTAGAAATGAGCGCAAAAGTAGAAATAAGAAAATAGATTTGGGGACAAGCAGAGGTAGATTTTCTGCAAGAATTAGCCCTAAACAAGCGAGAACTTTTAGAGTTGGACAAGTGTAACACAGTCAAACGACTATTTATGAGGATCCTTCTCCCAAGCTAGGCCCTGTCGGCATATATATTAATATTAATAATAATAATAAGAATAATAGTAAATAAAACAGTAATACATAAGTAATAATATAAAAATAATAGATAATAAATGCGCATGATAAAATATAATTAATATAAATATTTCAACTAATGAAATTGTTTTGGGAATGGCCAACCGGAACGATGTAGTTAGGTAAATAAATAATACATAAATTATTATGACATGTCTATGTTCATTAGAGTATACGTCTATCGGAATAATAGATTACTGTTTACATTTATAAATGTAGAAAATTCGTCACGAGTCATTCATTGAAGAAAAAAAAGATAAAACATTGAGTATAGGGAAGAATTAAATTTTTAAAATTAACATTAGTTACTCAGATTTTTATAATAATGTAAATATTTTGATTCTTTGTAAATGTGATAGCTGGAGCCAATTCACGATTAGGATGGACGGCTAGGCGAGCAGCCGTTTTAACAACCAAGGCTCTTCCGAATCTCAAGGAAATGTGACATTCCATCGATTTTCCCTGAATCTTAACCGGGTTTTGTATTCAGTTATCCAGCATTAGGTATAATATAGTTTAGTGTAAGATAGGTTCGAATAGGTTAGTTAGTTATACACATTTTTAAATCACACACACACATATATATATCTCCGTATTTAAAATTTTAAATAATGTACTCACCATAGTAGATATTTTATCCCATTGTTTATGTCCATTAGTTGGTTTATTGTCATTCAAAAATATCACAGTCACACTTCACAAAATAAATAGTAAAAGCCAGATTGAGTAGGACGTACTCAGGCGATAGCATTGACACTGAAATTTGGGTAACACTAGTGAGTAATATAACACTAAAGAAGAAGATGTATGTCACGAAACGAAAACTTTCGAAATGCCCGTCAGACATTAGCAGGGATAGAAATACTCTAAAACAACCTGTGACGTCATAATATTGTAAAAGACGGCATTTTGGTGAAATTAGTGAAAATTTTGTAGTGCATTTCGACATCGAGTGAAAATGGAACCAAATCGACGCGCAGAATGAGAGTGCCAGCGTGGATGCAGATTAACCTTGGGTTAAAACTGCTGAATTTGCCCAAAGTTATCACCAGTGTTGCAAATGACCTACATAAGAATTTTATTCTTCTATAGTGAAAATTCAGTGTTTAGTTTTTTTCGGAAAATAAAAGTGATGATATTGTGTGATCTATTTCAAGTGCTAAAGTTTCTTAAGTTAATAAGATCAACTTATTCGTGAAAAGTTTCATCTTTTTAGCAATGAAGAATAAAATGACTGGAATGGACAAAAAGTAGCCTTTGCGGATACTGTCAACAAATGTCCAAGTTGGCAAGTATGGACAACTAAGCAATGGAAAATTCCAGTAATATGATACCAAAGCTGAATTGCGAGACTAAAAGAGTCCTTCGCAATTAAATATTCACAGAGTGATTTTGCTCATCTTATAGTTCTAGTACATCTCACAAGATGGAGTGAGTATACACTTTTGAATGTATATTTTCCATGTTATTTTTGCTATTTAATGGAGAAGATTAAAGGATTAAATATATATATTATGTTAATGTTCAGGTGTCGGAAAAGATTTATTGATTTAATGATATTTATTTATGTAGATATATGATTTATTTATTTTATTTTCAAGTTCTATGTTTTACTTTCAGTTTTATTTATTCTCATACGTTGTTGTAAATATGTCTACAGGATGTTCTGTTATATTACGACCTCTAACGAGATCTAGTTTGGTTACCGTAGCTACCAAGTTTTTAAGGGGGGCCATGTGGCAGAGCCCGAATTTTATGTATCAGAATTTTATTTTAATGATCAATTTCATTTATTTTAAGGATATTGGGTTTTATGAAATATTAGAAATTATGTAGTGAAGGAAAACAATTGTTAAAATCTAGGTTAACGCAAGCTGGTAAAATTGTATCATTTTATTGTCAGCAAATAAAGTAAACAAAATGCACAACGGATAGTCTGCGAATGCAGGAAGAAAATTTATGAAATGCGTTAACCACAACATTAATGACATTCTGTAAAAATCATGAATCGTAATTGTAACATGTTTGTGAACATTTCACACATTCACGGATATGAGGAAATTGCCTAGAATCGGGAAATCAGAGCGTGTCGAGTGTTGCAGTTTTTGAGTCTTGACACGAGGAAAGAATTCCTTCTCCGAATGAAAGGAGGTCACACGTGCCTGACAGCAGACGACGCCACAGAATTCCGGAACTCAGGATTCGAACAAAACCGAGAGGCAGGAGGTCTTTAGGATGGAGAAGTGACTGTTCCTTTTGGATGGAAGAAGTTACTGTTCTTTTAGAAGTGAAGTCATCGCGCTTTTGAGAGAGAGAGGTTACTGTTCTCTTAGATAGGAGAGAAGTTCTGCATTTTATCAAAGTAGTTTGAGTTTGTCATTATAAAAGTTCGAATGTGATTCACCATAAGAATTAATCACAATATCGGTGATCCGATTGAGGAAAGATTAACAGCCAACGCTAGTTCGACCGGAGCATTGATGGTGAGGCCATACTCAATGCTAAGCATCAATTGACCAGCACCGCCTGACCATAGGAGTATCAACCTGGCGATACTGAAATCTACACACCAACACCGGAGTTCATCAGAGAACGTCGTTCGAAGAAAACTAAAAGGTATGTGTTACCCCAATTCAGGACTCAATTGCTCAAAGCTCGATACGCGCTACTCGACTGGCAAAGTTTCCAAATATCCGTTCTAATTCACAACATTCACACACGTTACTTTTCACATTTAATAAGAAATACAGTTTGTTATTTAATCATTGAAATTAATGTGTTATCATTCAGACTCAATCCCCAATTGTTATGTGCTAAACGTTAAACCTCTCGCATATGAACCAGATAATTTACCCACTCATTCTAGATGGTGAGTGGAAGGCGATCTGCTCAATTCACTTTTACATCCCCAAATTTAGGCCCGAATTGAGCGGGTTGTCAATATGTAAATCCATAAACGTAATAACATTATTGCGTTCATGTGTAAACCTAAGAAACGTCTGACATACTCTATATCTTTTCTGTTCCTATGAATACCTTCGACCATGTTACTTTTCTTTCCATTGTGGTAATATTATTATTATTATAAATAATAATAATAATAAAGGAATAACATAATTGCAGTACCTGTTACATAACCATTATCTCCCCATTCAGAAAAATTACTAATTACCACGACGGGATTTGAACCCAAATAGCTGCAATGGGAATTTCCTGCTTTCACATTTTCTTTAAACAAATCGCCCGAATCGGAGTATTGTTCGCCACTGGCACCTCGTGTATTTTCGACGTATTCCAAACACTATAGGAACCCGAACACAGAAATACTGAGGACAATTAAAATTCCGACTTTACTCCTCAGAGGAATTCGAACCTCTAGTGGATTGCGCCTCACGATCACAAGCCGAACGCCCGGGGTCACTCGGCTGGTGCCACCTGTTCAATTTGTCACAAACTCCTTATATAAATATAAGAAAATAAACTAGTAGCTATGGAACATAAACATACACAGAAAAAGAGCCTTGTTTGCAAGTAACAAAAAACAATTGTTGGTAAAAGAGCAAGTTTATTTAAATAGGGACCAAACAAATAATTGTTTCTGACACCCATATCAATTTATTTGAAAGTGCGTGTTCACAGAACCTAAAAATCGGTTTGTTTACTGTATGCAAACGACGGACTTTGTATGTATTTAACAAACTGCTGTTTGTTTGTAGGTAACAAACGTTTGTGATGGGACACCAAATGCCATTTAAACAAATGTTTGTTTAAAAGTGACTTCTGTGATTTGTTTGTCAGAACAAAATGAATCAAAAATCACTGGAATCGTCGCAGATTCTACTCTAAGTGATAAATTACTTCAATATATTACTGATTTCCATTTTCTTAAGAAAATCTATGCATTAATTGTAATTTTTGGTTATATCTTTATTTATATTACTTATAGAAAATAAATAATCAGTAACATATTGAAGAAAATCATCACTTAAAGTAGAATCTGCGTGAAATAATAATTAAGAACTATTTGTGCTATTGCCATTGTTTGTTATATAATACAATTAGTTCTATTGTAGAAGGAATTTACCACCTGATAAGTCATAAACATCAATCAGTTACAAACACGTTGATTCGTTGTAGTTTTTTTTTTCAGAAATCACCGGCTCGAAACCCCTTCGTAAATCTTTTAAAATATTTTCTCTTGTTTTGTCTTCACCAGATAAGTACGACCGAGAGTTCACCAAGTTCAAACCTAAATATATCTCGATGTACACCTTCTATACAATCAAAATACTCTATTATGAAATACAATGGAAGAGAGTTTTATGATGCGCAAACACCGTGCGTAAGTTTTCTAAGTCCTCCAGTTTTTACTTCCTTCACACCATCTTTTTTATCCATTTCATCATAGCCGTCTCCTTTGGCTTCAATGCATAATCGTTGGCCGTTAAAAAAAAGAAACACTTCCAGCATTAACTTCTTACGTCAGTTTAACTTTCTTACGTGTGGAACATCAAGATGTGTATAACACCTAGAACTTACCGTGATTTTTAAGCAGTCACAAAGCACAAAATAATTTAAAATAAATTTCATAGCACTTATAAATCTTAAAATATTGAAGGTTGGAGGAAAGTGAGTCCCTATTGAATTTTTTTTATATTAATATATTTTCATATCACAAAATGTATTTCTTAAGTTCTAGAAAAATTTAACTACATTCTTATGTTTATCCCTAATGAATAGAAGATAAAAATATTACGCTTATTTAACTGCGTGCCAGCAAACATAATAGGTTTGTAGCAAACCAAGTTTTTTTTTTTAACATATAGAACAGATTGATCAGATACTGAGTCAAAGTTTTAAAATTTAAATGTAACTATATGTCAACCAGTTTGAGTAGACTGAAAATACATGTAACTTTCTGAATATTCATTACAGAAATTTAACAATTTACAATATGATATCTGGTAGCAAATATTAAACATAAAAATGTGAAAGTGATTCATTTCGAGAACTTTATTACAACACTCAAAATATCAGTTACAGAAATGTGACATTCTTTTTGTATTTGAAGTTTTATAAAATTTCTTAATCTTATTTTCTTCGCTTCTTTTAATACAATCAAACGTAACATACGAAGCATTTATTGATGGATAAAAATTAACACTTGTTTATATACGTATTCATTTACTTAACACAATATCACGTAGCATATAAAGCAGTTATTAATGGATAAATAATTAACGCTTGTTTATATACCTACTCGTTTATTCACAGTTTCTATAACATGCTTTAACTGTACAATTTCCGTATCCCCTGGAACCTTCTTCAGCAAATCAAGAATTTTGAAAAGTGAGATATGGGTTGCAAAGGAATTTTTGCCATTTGTTGTCGCGGTTTGGAACACAATGGTAGATATAAGGGACTATTATGTGCTAATAGATCAGGTGTAGTATCATTTCAACAGTATTGTAAAGGCCGTGGATGTTTGCTTTAAGTGCTTTTTTTGTAATGCAGATTAAATATCCTGTAGTGTGTGAGCAAGTTTGGCTCCTAATTCAGAAACTTGTGTGCAAAATTACAATGGCACATAACAAGATAATAATGTCGGTTTACACTTATGAATGACCTTGCTTAATATGTACATAGAAGGTATTATTTAAGTTTTGTAACTTGTGATATAATTCATTAAGCTACAATAAGGAGTATTTAGTTTAGGCGTATGGAATACTGATTCTCAACGTGGAATAACGTTTTACAATTATTCTGTTACTTTATTTTTATATTTTAAAATGCCAATTTGCTATATTTGCAAGAAAGATAACCTAGGGATCAGAAATCTTATTCTGCACTTAAAATATCACCATCACAGATTAGAACAGGGGTGCCCACAAGGGGGGGCTATGACGCAAACTGCGTCATTGAAATATTTGGGGGGGGTTAAAATCTATATAAATATGTTTGATGAGGGGGGGTAAAATTAATCGAAAAGATTATTTTTTCATGGAAGAACACCTACGGATAGACAATTGGGGGGGGGGTGCGTCATAGACATAAGGGGGGGTGGGCACCACTGGATTAGAATATTGTATTTTTAAATGTATAGAGAATGAATGCTATAGGTCATTTCAGTCTTCTGGTGTCTTTAGTCGTCATTTACGAAACAAACATAAATGTATAGAAAAGTATGTCCTTGTGAGAAGTACTCTAACCACTTTCATTGCGATCTTCTATATACCAGATGCACTTTCCTCAAAATAAGTAAACCATCGTAACAATTACTAACAATTTAATAAAAAATGAAATGAAATCTTTGAGTTTTACGTTCCACGATTATACCGTGTAGGCTGAGATGGTAATGATGAGAAATGAATGAAATGGTGGAATGAAGAAAATGGGAGCAAACGGGAGAACCCCGAGGAAACCCACGCACACAGTATTTGTCCACGACAAAGTTCACTTGGCGGGAACTGGGATCGAACCCAGAACTGCAAGTACCAGAGGTGAGCGCTCTACCACTGAGCCATCGCGGCAACTTAATAATAATAATAATAGTAAAAGAAAAAAACATTCAAAAAATATTAAAAAGGAAATTTTAGCAGATGATTGGAAGATGCGATTTTACATATGAACTTTGCCTCAATCGCTTATTCATGCAAGTATTTGGTTCTTACGTTTTATCAAATTCTTCGATCAAAGCACACCCCTCAGTCTGCTTTGATTCCAGGTATTTCTCGTATAAAATTTGACAATTAATATTGAAGACAATAGTGATTCTTATCTCTTTGTTCTAAATATGATAATGATAGATCCCAAACATCATTTATGAAATAATGTAAATGCTGGGGACAACAGTGGCTTAATGGTAGAGCGTTCACTTCTGGTTCGATCCCAGCTCACACCAAGTGGGTATTGAAGTAGAAAAGCACCGTTTGGGTGGGTTTGCTCGTGGTTCTTCAGTTTCCTCCCACTTTCTTCATTCCACCATTTCATTTATTTTCATCATCACAGTCTCCTTTAGTCTACCCAGTATAACCATGGGACGTAAAACTTAAAGACTTCTTTCCATTTGAATTTTCTTACAACAATAATAAAACAGAAGTCTTCAATTCAGTGGAAGATATCACAATACAAGTCTACTTATGGACATTCCTCTTGGTTGATTAACTGGATTCAAGTTCAACGTACCTTTTATCATCGAAGCTATATATAGCATGCACGAACCGCATAATGTTACTAATAAACATTAGCTTCCATTCTGTACTGAAGTGTAGTCTCACGTGTCGAAGGATTCCTCCAATGGACTGAAATTTCTTCATTTGGTCCACAATTATACTTCAATCAGTGTTTGCTTTCTTCTGCAGTCCGGTAATCATCTGATGGTTGATTTTCCACTATCAAGTAAGCTTCAGAATCTGAATCGAAAGAAAACGCAATCACATCATAAATTGTATACACCCAACGTATTTTTGAAACGTTTTCCAATTATCAACAGTAATAATTCTCAAATTACATTTTATGATTGATAGTAAATCTTACGAAAAACAAAATCTTAACACTTGATAAGAGCAATCTTGGTATACCATAACTAATCTTGGTATATGGCTGTCATACAGAAGTTACCGAAACTTCCAATGTGATCTTCTATCTTCTTCAGCAGCCACTTCCAACATCAACATTAATTATTTTTTAGATCACACTACATGTAAAGAATTTGCTGTTAATGTATAAGAAAGTGTCGCTGAGGAAGATTGCAATTCACCTTGAAAATTTAGACAATTATTATACGACAGACATAATAATAAGTTAATCTGAATGTGTAATCATGTGAAAAGTTATAATCACGTCACTTAAGTTCTTTTAAGTTAATAGAACAACATAATATCTGGTTGGAAAACGAATAATGATATAAATCATACTTTTAGAATTGTGCTTCACATTCACCGTAAATAAAAGTAACACAAATTTCTCCTTAACTCATTCAATTTTTAACAATATTCCTAAAGTAAAGTATTAATAAAACTCTTGCTATTTAATTTTTGAACACAATAATACCACCTATGGATGGCTTACAATTTAAACGTTCCACGTTTATATCCTGTAGGCTAAAGAACCCTCCCTGCCGATCTAGTATCAAGCGCGTGCGCCATGTATGTACGTGGTGCTCGGTTTGATTTCCAGTGGAAGTGAAAATAACTAATTTTACAATTATTCACATTCATTCATCATCACTTCTTTAGCCTAAATGTCGTAATCGTGAGACGTTCAACTAAAAAATAAAATACTTGTTTTAGGTTAAAAGAGACAAGTGATAGCAATAATAAACGAAATGCATGAATGAAAAAAAGTGGGAGAAAACCCACGCAGAACGTATTTGTTCACCACCAAGCATATACCCCACGCACTTTAGCCTTCCCATTGGTCTAATGGCTAGCACGTGTGCCTTTGGTGCATGGTGTGCCGGATTTGATTTTCGGTGGAAGAGCATTGAACGATAGCGGTTCGGGTTTTTCGTTAAACTTTAGGTATACGTCTCATATAACCAGGGTGGGAAATCATTTGGTGGGGGGGAAGAAGTTCAGCGATCCACACTAATGCTTCGTGGAGCCACCAAAAAAATGAAATATTAATGGATTAATAATAATAATAATAATAATAATAATAATAAATGTTCAAACTAGTCGTCATTGTTATTTAAAAATAATGTTATTTATTCATTTAACCAAAATTGGTACACTTATCTACTGCATTTCGGTGCGTATGATCCAGGGTTAGACTCCCATGGGAGCACATTCCTCTTGTGTTTACCATCATATTGAAGACTGCATTCACGAAAATAGCAGTATGAGATCTAGAAGTAAAAAATAATAGCTTCTGAAAATCGTTGTGCTAACCAAGCATTAGATCTACTAAGTTAAAATGCTCCACCTGGCCAGCCATAGATCCTCATGAGCTGCAGTCAGAGTATAGCTTTTATTATTATTTATGAAATTACCGTTTCCTCGCTAAGTATGTAGTGTTTCAGTGTGGTCGTTCAGATCTCCGGTCACCTTTGTAAGTCTAAGTGATACTATGTATTTATATTGTATTCTTAGCAAGAATACATTATTATAAATAACAGATATGATTTCTATACAAATACTTGATAGACAACAAAAAGCCGTGTTGACTCATTGGTAGAGAGCTCACCTCAGGTGCGTGGGATCATTGGCTGGATCCTAGCTCGCGCCAAATTCTGCTTGTGGTATACAAACAATTGTGTGGGGGTTTTCTCGTGGTCCTCCCGCTTCCTTCCACTATCTTAATCCACCATTATAATTCATCTCATCATGACAGTCTTCCTAAGCTGAAGATGGTGCGTGCGTGCTAGCCACTAGACCACCGAAGAGCCACAATAATACGAGTATCGAATGATTGTGTTACTGTATTTATAGACCTAAAATATAGTTTGCAATAACGTATCTTATCTTAGAGAAAAAAAATTAAGATTAAACTTCACTTTCTTTCCGTGTGTAACGAGAGCTGGACATATGATGGCGAGATGAAACCCACATACGAGCAGCAGTAACAGCATCCCATAATTTTAAAGGAAGTCCACTGAGTTTAATGATCAAAAAAAAATTGCAAAGTACTCGCCAACATACGGTTTCTTTAAGAACTTTTAATATGAACAACATTGAATCCACGTTCACAGGCAGCAGTTGATAATGGCACAGAACGAACTTTCTGCGTTAAGGTTTTAAGAACTTGAAAATCATTTACCGACTTAGAACTTGACTTGTACTCTCTGCATTGTGACACTGTAGAACTCCCGCTTGGTGTAGCGGCTACCACGCTTGACTTCAGTTAGCGTGGTCCCTGGTTCGATTCCCGATGGGGTACAGTTGAACGACGAAAGTGGTTCGGATTCCATTATAATCAGTAGGTCCACGTCTCCTTTAGCCTAGCAGGCATAACCGTAGGACGTTAAACTAAATTAAACCAAATCATTCTGACACTGCAGTATCAAGAGTCAAACCAAACAATTGAGCTGCTTTATATACGTCTACGTTACCGTATAAACCACTCATGTTATTACGATCTTTATTTTTAAACACTGAAAAGCACTTTAGCACATCATTAGAAGGAAATCTTCTTTCCACTTCGTCTACTAAACCCTGGATTACCTGCCCCCTTATTTGATCAAACTCACTATCATCACTCCCTGTATCAGATGCTTGTTTGCAGTGCACTAAATACTTATCTTTGCAAAGACTTTGGTAGACATCATCTTTCATACGCATTTCTCTCAGAGCATGGATTGTAGGTTCAATGTTTTCTCCATTTCATTGTACGAAACTGCTTCCTTTTGCATCGTTTCACTAATATTAGACAGAATGGACGCAATATTAGAAGAAAAACCGAACAATAAAATGTTCTGTTTTCCCCCTTTTTTTTTTTTTTTGTAAATACCACTCAGTTTAAAACTGTCTGCTGAAATGGTCATTATTTTCATACTCCAAGAGTAGGAATTGCATCATACAAGAAAAATACGTAAAGGCTGCCAATAATGCATCCTCCTCATTTGAAATCCAACATATGTGAAACAATCGTTTGATTTTCAGCAGTCCTGCGGCATCTGTGCCTATCGCGATATTTTAAGTTTTGCAGCTGTAGATGACTTATTGAACACCTTGTAAAGTTCGCCTAACAAACATTCAAAGTTGTGAACAACATTCACAACACCAAAAACTCTTTCAGAAACTAGGTCCATTCGATGTGCCTTGCAGTGTACGCTAATTAGCCACGGGTTGACATTTCTTCTAATTTGAGCAGCAACATCTTCGTTTCTCCCAGTAAACACTGCATCCCCTTCCGAACTAAATCCAACAAGTTTTTCTTTAAGATTAAAAATATCTATGCCATCTTCGGAAAATGCTTGAATAATTTTCTCTTCAAGGGAATTTGCATCGGCATTTTCTACAGGCACTAATTTATAAAAACGACAACAAGGTTTATTTTCTTCGTCCACACATGTTATATATAACAGCAAGTGCTTATCCGCAAACCTGTTTGTAGATTCGTCCACTGAAATTGAAAAACAATCTGTTTGTTTGAGAAATTTTACCAATTTTGCAGGTAACTGGTACGCTAGAGAATAAAGGTCTTCATATCGTCAACAACCGAAAAAGTTAAACACCTGGTCCTTTTACAAATAAACTACGGTTTTTTAACAAAAAAACAGCATGCATTTAAAATTATTGTTTGTCTGAAAATTTTCATTATAGACCTACTTATATTTTCCTATTAAGGTGTCCCCCCTTACAAATTTTGGTGAGGGGGAAACGCAAGTGTAAAATTTTTGGTGGGGGGAAATCCCTCCCGTCCCCCCGGGATTTTGCACCCTGCATATAACCTCGCTGCTGAAATGGGACGCTAAATGATAATTAAAACAAATCAAAGAAACCCACGCATCATTACCACTGAGGGAATGACTTACACATATAACTATTGTAAAATGTGTTCATGTAAAAAAAGGGAACGAACACTGGTTATACAAATATGATTTTCTCTTTGATTCAAATTACGTGATGAATGGTAATGTTTTACAATCCCTATCTCTTTAAAAAAAAATTCTTCTGTTTCTATATTTGTCAACCAGCTTTCCTTTTGCAATACGCTGGTTACGCCCCTCAGTTCGGAGTCACAAAATATATCCCCTACGGATAATACGAATTATTATGTTCTTATTAAAATTTGCGTTTTTCGGTTTTTAACAACCGTGAAGAATTTTCACAACTCCCGAAATTACCATATTTCTGAAAATTAAGCATTCTTTACGTGTCACTATAGATACTATTACATCAGTTTACGTTCAAAATTATTTTTCATTAATGATTTTTAAGTTATAGAAATAAGAACAGCCTTGTCTTGTAAGTATAGATTATGTGTGTCATTTATTATTATGGTTTCAGTTTCATCTGTTACTTTCTTCGTAGACGGTTAAAATTTCTAAACAAGATGCTGTTATCTATAGCTTCACTCTAATTTCAGTTAATAAGTTAGACGAAGTGTGATAAATCACTAACTAAAATTTAACCTGATTATCATATTTATTCTAAGAAGCTTATTAGGTTTACGTATTGAAATGATTGACAGTAATCTATAATTTCGTTACTATTTTCCTGACAGAAAATATAAAGATTTTTAAAAACTATATTCTTAACTAAACAACACGCATTTTTCGAAAATCCAAAGATTTTATAAGATTTTTTTTTTTAAGAGAGTTAAAAAGTAACATAACAACCTACCTTAACTAACCGTCCAGGCTTGAAAGTTTGGGACGTCAGCGAATAAAGTAAAAGAAGGACACTGAACCATACGAGTAAACTGCGAAAACGTAAGATAAGAGTATTCCTACGTTTATTCAAGTTATTCCTTCGTTTATTGAACAGCAAGCAATATGACTTGAATTTTGATACAAAAGTGACAAAACTAAAGCAGCCAATAAAATGGTAAACGGACAATGATCACAATAAATGATATGTATGTACGATTTCCTGTAAAAAGGGTAAAATATGGCATTACTGGTCTTTAATTATCACTTACTTGAATGTTGCAATAACTAAAAATATACTTACAATTCACACCGTAACTCCATGTAATGATCTACTACAACGGATACAATATGTCTCCTTGCTTTTCCATCCAATTTATTTTTATCTTGATAAGATTTTAAAATAGATCTTCTTATAAGAGACTGTGTTAATATATCTCTTACAACCTATAATACAATTATACAGTTTTATGATCAGTCTTCTCTCAAAATATTTAAAAACAAATAGCACATTTCTACTTTTCTCAAAATGATGCACTGAATTTTACAAAGAAAGGGCTTGGGGCAATATGGCTGATTTTAATTTTCTAAAATTGAGATTTCACTATTTTTAAGATTCCATACCGGTATATCTTACAGGGGTGTTCACAATGGCGGGGTATGACGCAAACTGCATCATTTAAATATTTGGGGGGTAAAAATCTAAATAAATATGCTTGAGGGGTGTAAAACTTAATTAAAAAGATGTTATTTTCAAGGAAGAACACCTACTGATAACACAATGCATAATTTTTTCTTCTGTCCTTTATACCACGATACTATACGATAATTATACGATCAGGCTGGGAGGGGGGTAAGTCAGACAGTTGGGGGGTGCGTTATGGACATAAGGGGGGTGGGCACCAGTGTATCTTATGACCCGTTCCTCTTGACGAGTATGCAAAAACCGAGATTAGACGGCAGTAAACATAGTGTTCTTGCCTTGACTAGCGTTTTTGTACGATATTGCAGCGCAAATATTGCTTTTTCTTCGGGGTAAATATATATTACCGCAAGCCCTTCAAATATAGTTAATGAGAGCTTTCTATATGTTCCTCATTGTTTCAATATGATGAAATAAAATAAACATAATATCTATGATTGAGAATGGAACGTAAAGAACACGTATTAGTCAATGTCACTTAGTGACCTGAAATTATTCGTAATGCTACGAAAATTCTTCAAACATATTCAATATTTCGAGCACTATTTTCGAATGTTCATCATCAGGGAGGTTTTAAAGGTCATGTTGTAGCTGGCTCATCATGTACTTCAGCAAAATAAAATACTTATGAGAAACTAAGAATAATTTCTTTGTTACTACTGTAGTAAACCATAGCATGTGACGACCCAGCTACGTAGAATGATGTAGTTATTAAAATTTTCCTGAGGATGAGCACTCAAGAATTGTACTCGAAGTATTGATGAATTGTAGTAGCTGGGTCGGTCCACATCAAGTGATCCAACATTGGTTCCTCCATGATTAATTAATTTAAAAAAAAAAAAAAAAAGACTTTTCTTGTGGAGCTGCCTTAACATGTTGGTAGTTCAAAATGAACATTATTTACATTCTAGTACTTTTGGTTTCCAATGGCACCCATTTTTGTTTTAAAATCCACTCTCATTTTTGCATTATTAAGGCTTTGTGTTAACTTATATTATTCAGAATTGGACAACCCTAGGTTGGTGAACAAAAACCATTTTATTCAGAAATGAACGAAATGGTGGAATGAAGAAAGTGGGAGGGTATGCTACTCATATCCTCAAAAATTTCCTAAGAAGAATGTTCAATAATGTGAATACAAAATGAAATTTTAGATTCTTTAACATTTGGAAAATAATACAAAATACCAGGTGGTATAAGTTATGGTTAGTTGTTTACAATTATTTGAATAATACGGAGTATTTAAATCAACCAATCTACATGTATCCCTTTTATGGTCGTGTCTCGAATTGGTACTACTACGAAATCGGCACTAATAATTTTTAAACAAAAACAACTTATATACTACAGTACCTGGACATTCTCATGTCCTACATCTATATCCACAGGTGAAACAGTCAGAAATCTCCTATAGTTTTCATATTTGTTGAGAAATTTTGCTCTTTGTCCAATCTTCGTAAACAAACTTTCTATCATTGTATATGTAAGCAAGGGAAATGCCTCATCATCAATTTCTTGTTCTGTAAAATGATAATTCCTTTAGTAAATTTCTCAGTAACCAATTAAACTAAACAACACAACTTCTTTGAATGAAACGTTCTGGAATGCGCTTGGAAGATTGATTTGTTTTGGTTATTGAAGTTAAGCACCCCTTTTTAGCAGCGAGGCTATATGAGGCGTGGGCCTACACTTTAAAGTGAAATCCCAACCCGCAAACTGAACCTGGGATCCCGTGCTCCAGAGGCACGCGTGCTAGTCACTCGACGAGCGGGAAGAGCACTGCACCTGAAAAAAATGTGGTCCCATTGGGAATCGACGTCTGGACACCTTAATTACAAAGTAAAAATTAGATGCAATTAAAATAGGTCGTTTGAAATATGAGCAAAACTTCACCATGAATATCAGCAAACTGGAGTTTTTTTTTTTTTTTGCTTCAACCTATTTTTAAAAGTATCAGGCAACCCTGCTGGTAAGGCACCCTATGTTTAATGAAAACGCAACACTGGCAGTACAGGATGCTGTTCCCTTGATGTCTCACCCTATCAACAATGCAGCGTTATTGGAAAACGTAACTCCATGTTTTTTTCTAAGTTTTCACAAACAAAAATATGCAAGTTGATCGAGTCACTTATGTTTGTTCTTACGTTCCGTCCGAACAGCTTACTGCACTGGAAATAATGCTTCGTCATTTAAAATAGAGGGTTCCTTACCGACGTAGCTCAAAGGATTTGTGCGCTTCCAAAGATTCTACCGTTTGATACTGCTTTTCATAGTTTATTTTATAAGAAATTAATTGACTGCTGAAAACTAGGGTTGACTTGTTGAAACCAACATGGTTTAAACTTTTTTCCCAAGAAACAAATTGGTTTAACCCTCAACCACAAAAATAATAGAAATGATTCAGAGCCCGACTGAATACAAACGACTGATATCGTTATTGAATTCTCTTACTGATATGCGAGTTAAATTACAATCACTGTATTTCTGGCTCGGTTATCTAACTTGGACTTAATTAGATGTTCTGTACTCTGTAGTGTTTTGAAGTTCCCATTTATTTTAAGAATGTGTATAACTATGTACTGTAATGTCACTAGTTCAGTTGTGTATTTTTATCCTTCTGAAATAACTCTTAAAATATTCACAAGTATACAAGATCAGTACAACGTACTTTATTTTTAAAGTCTCCTCTGTGGAAGAGATTGTAGCTGGTCGCCTTTGTAATCAAAGGAACCTGGGTTTGAAAAATGAAATCTTTGAGTTTTACGTCCTAGAGGTATTCCGGTTAGGCTAAAGGAAACGGTGATGATGGGAATGAATGAAATGGCGAAATAAAGAAAGTGGGAGGAAACTGGAGAATACCCAGAAAACCCACACACCAGACGTGAAGTTTCAACCCAGCCGCTGCCGCCCCAATCCTTTGTTCGAGTGAAGATGAAGGAGGATTTCTGTATGTGCAAAGAGTAGTGGTTTATATCCCCTTTAAGCTGCAGGTCCCGTCCTTCATTACCTCGCTGTTGCATGAGGGCGTTAAAGTTAAATGAATATATATCTATCAATGTGTAACATGAATGAATAAAACAAAAACTCTATTTAAATAAAATAATCATAGTTGAAACAAAATCACTTTAAAAGTTTTCTGATCAACTTTTGAAAATAATAAGTTATAATTCGATTTATTATTGCCCCTAGGTACTACTCTCTATGTTACTTGGTATGTACACATGACGTTTTTTTTTTTTTTTTTTTTACCAAAATGACTTGCTCTTATATTCTTTCAATATCACTGTCACTTCTACAATATGAAGCTGAAATACCGGCACTTAGGAACAACATTTTTCTTCAGCATAGTACAAAGTACAGTATATCAAATTATAAAACGCGTTTCTGGGTACGTAACTTTCTATACCAACAGCATAACAACATAGACAAGTCCCGGCTTAATTGACTGCCTTAGTACTTGTACAGTGTAAGAATGGGCCAGCACACATATTATGGATTCCAAGGTGCCTTTTTAAATATATATTTTGAGGAAACTTTCTGCTAATGTCGTATCAGGGTTAATTAGTGAGTTTTCTAAACATGCTCAGGGCGCCTTGTGGGTATATAATTAGCGTACGTGTCTTCAGCGAGGGAGACAGCGGTTCGATTCCTAATAGGAGTTCCTGGGTTCAGATCCCTTGTAAAGCTGTAGGTCCAAATCTCATATAATATCACTGCTGAAAGATATGCTAAACCCACACCCAATCCGACCAATGGTGAGCACAGGAGCCTCAGACAGCGAAGGCAGGTAGATAGCATGGAAGAACTCACTGAGCCTTTAATACTTAGGAAGTGTAGGCGTATGAACACTTGCGATTCGGGGGGCAAGGGGGCAGCTGCTCCCACTTTTTCTTACCCCCAAGATTAGCTGATCATTTGGTTGTTGTGATTTCTTCAGATATTTGACCTAATGCCACATTTTGCCCCCTCCAGTATTGATCATGAAACTTGTAGGGGTAAAGTTCCGTAGTGGCACCCGCCTTTCCGGAATGCCTGTCTAATGGAATAGTTACTACTTTTATTAAACAGAACAGAACCTATACTAACCTAAGCTAACTTAACCTAGTAATGAGGATAATTGTTTAGTAATTGGGGGCCAACATTAACGAAGACAGAAAACAACGTGCCCTGCTGGGCTCTAACCCTCCTTCACTTGCTAACGCTCGCTCGCTAATATTGTCTGAATTAAATGATATTAACCTAACCCATCCGAATGTGAGTAGAATATCGCAAAAAAAAAGTCGGTTAAAAACCTGCCCCACAGTAGTAAGGGCCTGACTATAGGACACTTTTTGGCCCCTGGGTCCCTGCCTCAGGACCCATGGTCCCTGGCCCGGGGTCAATGACCTAGGGGTACCAAGGCCCACCCCCTAAAATTTGGCAGGGGTACATAGGACCACCCCCCCAGGACCCATGGTCCCTGGCCCGTGTCAATGACCTAGGGGTACTTAGGACCACCCCTCTAGATTTTGGCAGGGGTACATAGGACCACCCCTTAAATTTTGGAAATTGCCAAATCTAAAAATTGGGTGTGGTAGCCTAGGACCACAGTATGTACCTCTATCAGTATTGGGTGTCTATGTCGTTCCCTTTTATGAGTAAAAAATTGCCAAAAATTCAAATTTCGGGGTTTTTT
The DNA here is from genome assembly GCF_964235325.1 of Thermobia domestica. Taxonomy (NCBI): domain Eukaryota; kingdom Metazoa; phylum Arthropoda; class Insecta; order Zygentoma; family Lepismatidae; genus Thermobia; species Thermobia domestica. Next base: position 240,222,993 of record NC_137456.1, on the reverse strand, counting down.
GACCTAATTTATCCCCTTTGATGAGGTATTATTACCCTATATGGTTATATGTGCATATACAGGGATTCATTACCTTTCATAAGACATGGGTATATTGCTGCACCCCTTTAAATTTTTGGGAGGTGTACCTTGGCCCACCCCTTCAATTTTGGAAATTGCCCAATTTAAACATTTTGGTACAATAGTATAGAACCCTAGTATGTATTACTATAAATTTGGGTGGTCCACTTCGTTCCCTTTTAGGGGTACAAAATTGCCAAAAATTCAAATTTCGGGTTTTTTTGGCTCATTTTATTCCCTTGGATGAGGTCCTATTACCTTATATAGTTATATGGGTGTATACAGGTGTTTATTTCCTATTGTAAGACATAGGTACATTTGTGCACCCCTTTAAATTTGGCAGGAGTGCCTTGGCCCACCCCTTAAATTTTGGAAATTGCCCAATTTAAACATTTGGTATAATAGTATAGAACCCTAATATAGATCACTATAAATTTCGGTGGTCTACCTCGTTCCCTTTTAGGGGTACAAAATTGCCAAAATATAAACGTAAGCAATACGTTGTATCACGTGTTTGGGTTTTGACCTAATTCATTTCCTTGGATGAGATCCTATTACCTTATATGGTTATATGGCCATGTATAGGAGTCCATTCCCTATTATGAAACATAAGTACATATGTGCACCCCCGGGAATGGTACCTTGGCCCGCCCCTTAAGTTTTAGAAATTGCCAAATTTAAACATTTGGTATCATAGTACTGGACCCTAATATATATTACTACAAAATTTGGGTGGTCCACCTCGTTCCCTTTTAGGGGCATTTTGTTCCGCTTTAGGAGTGAACCTTGGAATCGTCCCGAGTTTGATTCTTGGAAATGTTGAGTTTAACGTCCCCGCGAAAACGGTGAGAAATGATAGGACGAAACAGGAACTTACTTGACTGAGGAATGAAGCAGGGACCTCATACAGTAGAGACAAGCACTGAGCCATCGTACACGTGTATTGATTACTATGCAATGGTCCCGAGTTTGATTCTTGGTGCTAGTGTTAGAAAAATTTAACGTTCCCTTGAAACGATGATGAGAAATGAGAAAACATCATAAACTTACTTGCTTGCGGATTGAAGCAGAGATCTCACATATTTGAGCCACTATGGCCCATTGAGAAGTTCAGTTTTTTGATTACTATGTCATGGTCCCGAGTTCGATTTTTTTTTTTTTGTGTGTTAGTTTAAGAAATATTGAGTTTAACGTCCCCTTGAAACGATGATGAAAAATGATAGGAGGAAACATGAACTTACTTCGTTGTGGATTGAAGCGCTGAGCCGTCGTACTCCATTAAGTGCGAACAGTTTCGCGTATGAAAAGAAGACGAGCAGATTATGTTACATTACACATTTCAGTGCGAGCAGTTTACACTAGGTTTATGTTTCATATAGAAAGATAGAAGATCTGCGTTGTCATCTTTTTACTTCGTGTGCAACTTTGACCTTGAAGAAAACCTTGTTGACTCAGTGCTAGCATTGACGTATACACACAATCTTATTGTTTAGTTGGCTGTATTTAGAGTTGAATCAGACATGTAAGGTTGCTGGTTCGAATCTAGTTGTGTTCGCTGTAACTCAGGGTCTGAGCGATACTTACCGAAATTTTTCCAGTGTTGCCAACACTATCAGAATGAATCGATTCATTTAGTCGGAGCAGTTTCGTGACGAAAACAGAATTTTGTTTTGCACACAAAAATTTTTTCTGAAACAGAATTTTGTTTGTACATAAAAATTTTTTTTCTGAAACAGAATTTTGTTTGTACATAAAAATTTTCTGAAACAGTTTTTGTTTTGTACACACAAAAAATTTTCTGAAACAGAATTTTGTTTTCGTACACAAAAAATTTTTTCTGAAAACATTTTTTTTTCGTACACAAAAATTTTCTGAATCAGTTTTTTTTTCGTACACAAAAAATTTTCTGAAACAAAAATTTAGTTTGATTTTTTTTCACAAAACATTGATTTATTTTATCGGTAAACTGATTCAGAAAAAAGAAATTGAAATCGCAGTACAGGAAAAAGAATTTGATTTTAGGATGTGAAATAAAAACAAAGAATCATGTTTCTGTACATTTATTTTTAGCATGTGAAATAGAATACAGAATTTCTTTTTTCTTCAAAGGAAGACGTGTCCGTGACGGGTACAAATTCTGTAAAGAGAAAATAAAACATATGAATATACATGGTAATATTTATTTTGTTTCCTGTGAAAGAAGAAAAACAGATTATTAACATCGAACTAACTGATCAAGAGAGAGTGAGGTGAGAAAAGAAACGCAAATGTGACGTACCTGAATTCCTTTTTTTTTCTCCACGGGTTTCTGCAAGGTGATGTCATCTGAGTTTTTGTCTTCGCTGTGGCCTTGTTGAAGCATGTCCCGTGTTGCGTTGATTCTTTGCCCGTCTTTGGGAGGTGATGTTGGTGGGATTAGGGAAAAATATGGCTGTTATTCTGTTCTGGCTTTTTTATACCCATAAGGCAATGTCTCGTATGTGTCTGGTATTAATCGGCGTTTTTTATAGTTGAAACTGTACTTCTTTTCTTCAGGTTTTGTGACAAGATGATGATCGTGGGTTCTGTAAATTTTGTGCGGCGTGCTAATGGAGATTTTTCCACTCGATTGATTTATGATCATTTGCTCCAGACTATTGAAATTTAACTTTTGACTTGCAGTATAATTGAGTGTGAATCCACGAATTTTGCATACATAACTGGTTGATTTCGTGTCGGGGTTGTAGATTTCCAAGGCGTACTGTTTTGGGCCACCAGACACGAATTTTTTAATGTATGCTTTTGGTCCAATTGATTCAAGTTCATTTGACATTGAACCAAGAAATACTTCTGGTTCTATTGTGGGCTGTGATGGTCGCTGCGTGAATATTACGGAATCTGTATCGAAATATAATACTCTTTCTTGCAGAAGTTCTAAATATTTGTAGAGTTCCAGACGAGCTTGACACGTTGTAAATGCTCCAAGGACAACATTAGCATTGTGATTTTGTACTGGAACATCATCTTCATACTGCCAATAAAGGTATAACATCGAATCGTTAACAGGTAAAATTTGGTTGACTTTTATGTCTGGAGCAGTTAATTTCTGATACAGTTCTTTGGGGTCGTTAATGATGGTCGTTTGAGTGAAATTGTCTCTTATAGCGAGTCGTCCCCAGAAGGCATTCAAACAGAGTTTTGCAAGACTACGACGTGCTGAATTTGTCGCTATATTTGTGGCATCCAAAGTTATGCCTTCCCGTTGTTGTACCACTTGAATATACTGCTGCTTTTCTTCTTCGGTGACGCAATTGACAGGCCAACCAGAAGCTTCCAGCTTCGATTTCAAAAATGTGTTAATGTATTCGCTGAATAATCCGCCAGTTTTGGTTTCTGGATCATATACGGTGATGTCGTAATCCCAAATTTCGTAAATTTCAATGACTTGATAACCAAGTTCAATGGCTTTTTGAATTTCATAGGACACCCATGTTCCTGTTAGACTTCGTTCACTGTCCGAATGTGTACATTCAGAATCTTGATTTAATGCTGTGGCACAGGCAGCACAAAGTGGAAACAACAACTTCTTATTTGAGCGAAATGGCAGCACTGGATGAAACACATTTCTGCTAGGCAAGATCTTCAACTTGACCAATCCGTTGACATCTTGAATGTCGGGCATTTCTGGATCTCCCTGTAGATATATTCGTGGATGCCCTATTGGATACCGTCCACATTTATTCACATAAGGATACAGGGAGACGATATCCAAGAATTTTATTTCTTCGCCTTCATTTTCATTTGCGACGTGATACAATTTAATGGCATTAACACGGCCACCATAGAAGCTGTCTCTTGGATTTAATGGTGTCTTATTAGTATAAGGATGTGTGCTTAAAGAAGAGGCCAATGCTGGATTGGATTTTAACACTTGACGAAATTCACATTCCCACATTTCATGTACTTTATATCCCATGGATCGTAATAACTTCATTTTACGCTGTGTTCTCTCGTAGCGATAGTTCATTGTTTCTTCGGAGTTCTCATAAATGGGTTGATCACGGCCTGTAGGGACACATAGAGGACAGCCGTGGAATTTGCACCCTTCAAATTCATACACGTGTTTCTCTTTAGTGTCAGGATCTTGGTAGTAACCGTCCAGATGAAAACCAGCAACATAAACTTCTTTTCCTCTCGCAGCGTGCAGAATTGAATGACCCTCTTTTTCCTCCATGTAGGCAAGCCACTGCAAAGCAATCCGTGACTGATTGTTTCTGTGACGGTATCCTCGTGCAGGGAGAATGCTAATAGTATTGGGCTTTAAGAAATTTCGTCGAAATACTAAATTGCACGCACTCGCCAAAGTGATAGCCTCCAGGAAAGGATTGACGTGAGTTTCTTGTTCAAAAGTGGTCATGAAAGATATACAAGCCATTCGAAGTACGTTGACGTCCTGGACACAATAGTTCACCAATTCTTCTTGGAAAATAAACGTATCGTTCTGGTGTTCGTTATACCATGTCATGAATTTCTCTCGTTCATCCACTTTCATTTCATCTGCACCATAATAATGGATGTCCGGTAATTTTCCTACATACGTTTGATTTGCAGCAGTATTAAAAAAGTGTGGAAAATATCCTTTGGTCGCTGGTAAATGAAATGCCTTGGATAATTTACTTAAAGCCATTGGCATGAAATTTAAGGAGTCAATAAACGATAAGTGATTCACTTTCATGCTTAAAATTTTTGCTCCGTTCAAGATCAAAGTAGGTTTCAATTCATGTTCTTCCACTAAAGATTTAAGAATAAAATGACCATCATATCCCTTACAATTATGTGCCAAAGGTACAATAAGTTTGATGTTGGGTCGTGGTTGACGTAAATACGCAAGAAAGGCATTGATCGGACCATCTTGAAAAATATGTTCTCGCTGTCCACAAACTTCACACGGATGATGTATATCCTCATCTTGAACACAGTTGTAACATACTTGTTGGGCCACCAGTAAATTGGGCTTATGAATGAACGTGTCTTCATCGAAGAAAGTATCCTGTGTGGCTTCGATATCATAGAAGACAATCATAGCTTTCTTGGCATGTAACACTGATGGAACTCCAGGTTTTAATTGAGTCGTATCAGGCTTCATGTAGCATTGGTGGGTAGACGTAACGTGTTTATGGCACACATTACAAACATAATCAGTACAATCATGTTTTCTTTTCCCTGTACGGACAAACGAATAAATGCGTAGACATTTGGCACACTGTTTCACCATCTTGCATATTGGTTGGCCCTTATGATATGGTACAGTCAGATGATTTGTATAGCATGTTTCACCATAAAATTCACGATTGCATTCTAGGCACTGCTTCTCCGTATTGGTCTTACTGCATGGCGGTTTCTGCAAACATTTCTCATACATGGCCGAACAGTTCTTAACGTGTCTATTAAGATGATCATATTTTTTGTGGCATGCAGCACAGTAATAGTTGGTAGAAAAAACGGCCGTTAATGACGTGATGATGTCATAATGAGAATTGATGCACATTAAATTGATTGGAATCTTACCTTCGCCACCCGGTCCTTCATACAGAATATCTTCCCCGGAAAAGCTGGTGTATACGGTAAGTTTATAATTTGTCAAGTAGCGTTGCAATTGTCGTAATTCTTCCACGGATCCCCCATGGTCTAAATTCACTGAGGATCGAGACAAAAGTTCATGTACGTCAGGGAGAACAACACACTTGCGCTGTTTGCGATATTGATCGTAAACTTTTTTATTTGTATCCTTATATTTCTTTAAACCAATAGCAATCACAATCGCATAAGCCAAGCATTTCTTGTCGGTGTTTTTCACTCGTAAAATGCCTTTCTTGCACTTTAATAATTCGTCGTTTGATAAAAGACCTCGACGCACCAATCCAAATCCACGGGGCACATCCACATGATGAAAATGGACAATGAACGGTTCGTTCATGAGAAAACTATCGTTACTTTGAAGGATGCGATCAAAGGATGCCCATAAAGTCTCCAGTGTCAAATTACTTGCATGCCAGAAAGATAGATAAAACGGTTTGTTCTTCTCATCGTGGGATAAAATCGATAATCCAACCATCGATGATTCGTCGACGTTTTCCAATAAGTAATCCAACATCTGTTGAAAGGAGGTCTGAACCCATTCAACAATATCGGTGCCACTGGTCGGAGCATTAATTTGAATTTCCAGCATTCGTCCTTCAAGATTAAAACGCCGATAATGTCTATTGATTTCTCGCAAGACAGTAAAGCCAGAAGTAGCCATATTCAAATAGGAAAAAAGGTAAGGTAAGCAAAAAAGGAATAGGCAAAGAAAAACAAATATCTAAAACGAAAAGAGAAAAAAAGCACGAATTAAATTGAATTCAGAGATCACTACGTTATCAAAATGACTACACGATCAATCCTAAAAGAATGATCATATCTCAAATAGTTCTACTACTGAAACGTTTTATTGTCGTCATACTGGAAATCAAACCCGGACCAACATCAACATGTAAATGACCTAAGTTTCTGTAGTGATAAAAAGAATGAATGAAATTGTTTTTCTAACTGTGCTGAAAGAATCATTGTAGTAGTAAGCATTTTTCCTCTGACACTGAACTTTAAAACGTATGACGAACATGAAACGAAAACAAAATCTCATGCGCTTGCTTTTTTTTTTCGAGCTAAGACAAGAAAGACTCGAATTCGTTTCTCAGCGGGAGATCAGATCCCACATTAAACTGTAGGTCCACGTTTCACGTTGTAGGGAACAAAATCGTGCGTAGTTTCTTTGTTTACGTTAATGGTAACTTTCAGAAACTGAGCTAAGTGGTTAGCGTTACGTTCCTCTGGCACGGGTTCAACACCCAGTATGCGATCAGATTCAACATTAAGCTGTATTCCTAGCCCCCCACTACTGAAGGGACGCTAAACCAAAATCAACAATTTTCTCGTGCCTACTTCTAATGTGTGGGATGTGGCCCGGGTTCAACACCCAGTATGCGCTCAAATTCAACATTAAGCTGTATTCCTAGCACCCCACTACTGAAGGGACGCTAAACCAAAATCAACAATTTTCTCGTGCTTACTTCTAATGTGTGGGATTCCTAATTCGATCCCCGGTCAAGTAAGTGAGGGTTATTCTTCCATTTGCTAAAATATTTCGTGTTAAAATAAAACAATGATAACAATGTTATCCTCATGCAAAAGCACTCCATTGATGTTAAGAAAACGCAGTCGATACTTACCTCAAATTCAAGGAACGGAGTAAAGTCACGCTGTCACTAGAGGTACATCTACGTTCATTCAAGATCTTCGTGGAAGTAGGACTTCAAAAATGAAATTAAGAATTTTATTTAGGTCTGAAACGGGTTCAACTATAAAGTGACAACACTATCAGCCAATCAGAAACGAGGAAAATGAATCAATGACATCACGGAGAACCAATGAAAACACAGCTTTCATCATGTATCATGAGCCGAAACGTGATGTAAGAAGCAATCTGATTGGTTGTGACATTATTCACGTTTTTTCTCCTTACACATCAATCGTTACGACATCTAGTATCGCAATTTTGATAATGACATCATACCGTTGACTCGTTAGTTTCTTACGACATTCAAATTACCACATCTAAAATGTGATTCATTTTTCTTAAACTTGATTGAAAAAATGTAACACTCATCGATATGTTACGAAACTGTCTTTGACATAAATGTAAAGTTGAGCTTTAAAAGTCCGTCAGCTGAGAAAAATGCTGATGTAGTAAAAGCACATGCTGCAATTTCACAATAACAAGCTTCTATGCGTAACAACGAGCAGAAATGTGTAGTAATGTAACATAATCTGTTCATGTTCTTTTTCATACGCAAAAATTGCTTGCACTGAAGTTGGCATGATGGCTCAGCGTTTTTTTTTCTGATGTGTGAGGTCTCTGCTTCAATCCGCAAGCAAGTAAGTTTATGATGTTTTCTCATTTCTCATCATCGTTTCAAGGGAACGTTAAATTTTTCTAACACTAGCACCAAGAATCAAACTCGGGACCATTGCATAGTAATCAATACACGTGTACGATGGCTCAGTGCTTGTCTCTACTGTATGAGGTCCCTGCTTCATTCCTCAGTCAAGTAAGTTCCTGTTTCGTCCTATCATTTCTCACCGTTTTCGCGGGGACGTTAAACTCAACATTTCCAAGAATCAAACTCGGGACGATTCCAAGGTTCACTCCTAAAGCGGAACAAAATGCCCCTAAAAGGGAACGAGGTGGACCACCCAAATTTTGTAGTAATATATATTAGGGTCCAGTACTATGATACCAAATGTTTAAATTTGGCAATTTCTAAAACTTAAGGGGCGGGCCAAGGTACCATTCCCGGGGGTGCACATATGTACTTATGTTTCATAATAGGGAATGGACTCCTATACATGGCCATATAACCATATAAGGTAATAGGATCTCATCCAAGGAAATGAATTAGGTCAAAACCCAAACACGTGATACAACGTATTGCTTACGTTTATATTTTGGCAATTTTGTACCCCTAAAAGGGAACGAGGTAGACCACCGAAATTTATAGTGATCTATATTAGGGTTCTATACTATTATACCAAATGTTTAAATTGGGCAATTTCCAAAATTTAAGGGGTGGGCCAAGGCACTCCTGCCAAATTTAAAGGGGTGCACAAATGTACCTATGTCTTACAATAGGAAATAAACACCTGTATACACCCATATAACTATATAAGGTAATAGGACCTCATCCAAGGGAATAAAATGAGCCAAAAAAACCCGAAATTTGAATTTTTGGCAATTTTGTACCCCTAAAAGGGAACAAAGTGGACCACCCAAATTTATAGTAATACATACTAGGGTTCTATACTATTGTACCAAAATGTTTAAATTGGGCAATTTCCAAAATTGAAGGGGTGGGCCAAGGTACACCTCCCAAAAATTTAAAGGGGTGCAGCAATATACCCATGTCTTATGAAAGGTAATGAATCCCTGTATATGCACATATAACCATATAGGGTAATAATACCTCATCAAAGGGGATAAATTAGGTCAAAAAACCCCGAAATTTGAATTTTTGGCAATTTTTTACTCATAAAAGGGAACGACATAGACACCCAATACTGATAGAGGTACATACTGTGGTCCTAGGCTACCACACCCAATTTTTAGATTTGGCAATTTCCAAAATTTAAGGGGTGGTCCTATGTACCCCTGCCAAAATCTAGAGGGGTGGTCCTAAGTACCCCTAGGTCATTGACACGGGCCAGGGACCATGGGTCCTGGGGGGTGGTCCTATGTACCCCTGCCAAATTTTAGGGGGTGGGCCATGGTACCCCTAGGTCATTGACCCCGGGCCAGGGACCATGGGTCCTGAGGCAGGGACCCAGGGGCCAAAAAGTGTCCTATAGTCAGGCCCTTACTACTCCCACAAGCTAAACAATAGCCATAATGAGATACAAAAAACATGTACACAATGTATACACTGGAGATTAGATTCACGATATAGAGCACACACTAAATACTTTCATATCTCGGATTAATTCGTTCAAGGAATCTTACATTTCATAGTTTCAAATAGCGTCTGTCAATTTGTCCTATCTCTGCGGTGTTCCTAACTGAGGGTTATGAAAGAAATGCCATGATAGCATGTAGATATACTAAACGGAAAACATAGTAGACCTACTTTGCGGTTCCACATATAAGGACATATGAGTTATATACCGTTCACACGCAGTACATAATTATACACGAGCTGCCACATAAAGAACTTACGCCAAACATTTTAAAATATTCTTAACTGTTTTCACATTATATCAAAATATACATGCAACAACATAAGGATACAGCATATGATTTGTTATAAATACTTTAGTATTATAAATATATTCCTCCTACCTGCAAACTTGGGTACTGCCTCTGCTAATCCCCAGGATCATAGTTTTCTTGGCAGCAAATCACTGCATTCAATACAAAGCTTACTTTCTTCATAACATTTTGGGAATTGTGTTTGTGATGTAATTCCCGTACGCCGCCATTTTCATTTGTTTGTACGAACCAAACGAAGATTTATTAATGGTTAACATCTGGAATAACCAAATACTTCAATGAATTCTGCACTTCTCTTAAACTGAACAAAGTCGCGTTTAAACAAACTAGCTTTTTTGCGCGTTACAAAGCAGATTTGTTAATCGCAGAAAAAGTTTGTTCTTCTGAAATAAAAAATAAGTAAAACAAATGAATTTTGTTACATGCAAACACGCACCTTGAGGCTGTTTTTTCAGTGTAGGACTCTATTTCTACACGCGTTGATAAATTTCAAAGAATGTGAAAATAATTTCTGTTGTATTTTGTTCTTTGAAAATTAGAAGTTATGGTTAAAACGAAATGTAATGTAAATCGAGATCATACCTGCAACCGATGACCAGCGCCGTAACGTAATTCTTTTCTTGAGGGTTGGGGGGGGGCAAGCATTAGTAAGCTTATTTGGTCCCCCTAGGAAAAGTTGATTTTTTAATTTTTGGACCCCCTCTCTCCAAATTTCTCTTAATATTTATGGGCCTCCCAGAGCCTGTGAGACCTTCTCGCACCGCGAGGTCTGCGGTTCCGTTAGATACTCCCTGGGCCCATTCCATACATGAAAAAAATTTTAAGGGGACACTATTGATAAATATCAAAGCCACAGGAATAAATATTTCTGAAATGGGTCCACGACTCATTTTTGTTCTATTGACCTTTTGTTTGCTGTTTTGTTTATGTGATTTAGCGACCTTATTTGATGCTCCGGGAGCTTCTCTGGGAGGGCATTTGCCTCCCACAAGTTGCGGCTTTGCCGTTCACGTAGGGACAACTTGAGGAACATTTCGTGGTATTTTCCTCATTGAGCTACGTCTATGTAACTTGTTTTTGAGTTTAATAAGAAAATTTCGAGTAAGTCATTAATACACTCACACAAGTTGCATATATTTTCTTATTTATATTTTTATTTATATTTTGTTTATATTTGTTTTTTTCTGTTATATTTGAGTATCTTGTTTACATTTTTGCATGCAACGATTTTAACTAGGTATTAATTTTGGTGGAAGGTTAAGTGGCGCGGTAGGTGAGTGGTTAGCACATTGAGATTCTATTAGGTAGACCTGAGTTTGAATCCCGGCCAGGTTAAACATTTTCAAAAGTTCCTGTTTCCATTTCAATTTCAATGCATACTCAGTGTGATGAGCAAGATCTTCTCTTCCCTAGAAAGAAAAAGATGTTGGAGTAAGGAGAATTGGAGAGGGTCTGTCAATGGAGAGAGTGATTTACAAACTTATTTCCAGCAGTTGATCTCGATTTGATATTTTCGTCTAATTTCAAGCTATTTCTGACTCATGTGTGACCAGTGTTTTTTTTTTTTTTTAATTACAGTATATAATGAAACACTACTTACATACACAGCAATATTAAGATTAACATGTGATGTTCATTAGACAACATACTCTGAACCAGAGAGATTGATCTAAGAATGGAGTAATGGTTCGTGCGTTATCTACTCACAATTTTACTTGCATAAAGACTTGACTCAGTGCTACCAACTGCTGTCAGTGCCGAGAAAACTTACGTGTAAGTTGGGTTGCATCTGTCTAGACGTTCTCTCAACTGCAAATGACCAGGACTCCAAGGAATGGAATTAGAGCGCATAGAGGGAAGATAATTTTGTGAATGGCTGTACATGCTGGTTTTGCCACCTAGTACATTTCCAGTGAAAGATAGCAGCGAACGTAGTTCGGCCTTCCATAGCAGACTGGAAAAGCAATAGGATGGCAAAGGATACAAATGCCATCGCCTTGTAAATTAAGTTATATTTCTTCCGGAGGTTGGTTGGAGGTTGGAGGTTATAGTCCACGTTGCTGTGGAATGTTTTGATGTGAAATGATTTATTCCTCAATCCAGGAATATATATATATATATATATATATATATATATATATATATATATATATATATATATATATATATATATATATATACTCATGCTCAAAAATTAAGGATAATTGCAGATTGTGGTATTACACAACGTGGCACCACACAAAACCGGAGCTAATAGCATAGGCACATAGTGAACACAACATACGAACAAATGAAACATATCAGTACCACGGTATTCGTGATATACACGGTATCCAGGGTATTGGTGATAAGTTGAGAAACACATGTGCTACACAACGCCACTGTTTCCTGCGCATGTACCCCGACATCAATATGGGATATGACACCTTGCACACGTACACAGGCCGCGCAACGTGTGGGCATACTCTGGATCAGGTGGTCGAGCAGCTGCTGGGGTATAGCCTCCCATTCTTGCACCAGCGCCTGTCGGATTTCCTGAAGTGCCCTAGGAGTTTGAAGACGTGCAGCGATACGTCTACCGAGAGCATCCCAGACATGCTCGATGGAGTTTAGGTCTGAAGAACATGCAGGCAACTCCATTCGCCTGATATCTTCTGTTTCACGTTACCTCCACGATGGCAGTTCGGTGGGGCCGTGCGTTATCATCCATCAGGAGGAAGGTGGGATATCCACTGCGAACATACTGATGCAAAATGACGTCCCGATACACCTGACCTGTTACAGTTCGTCTGTCTAAGACATGCAGGGGTGTACGTGAACCAATCATAATCCCAGCCCACACCATCAAGCCACTACCTCCATACAGGTCCCTTTCAAGGACATTATGGGGTTGGTATCTGGTTCGTGGTTCACGGCAGATGATAACCCGGCGAGAATCACTGTTCAGACTATACCTGGATTCGTCAGTGAACAAAACCTGGTACCACTGTTCCATTGACCATGTACTGTGCTCTTAACACCAGGCTTTACGGGCTCTCCTGTGAACAGGGTTCAGTGGAATGCACCTTGCAGGTCTCCGGGCGAAAAAACCATGTCTGTTCAGTCGTCTGTAGACTGTGTGTCGGGAGACAACCGTTCCAGTTTCTGTGGCAAGGTCCCGAGCAAGGCTACCTGCTGTACTCCGTGACCGTCTGCGGGCACTGATGGTGAGATATCGGTCTTCTTGTGGTGTTGTACACTGTGGACATCCCGTACTGTAGCGCCTGGACACGTTTCCTGTCTGCTGGAATCGTTGCCATAACCTTGAGATCACACTCTGTGGTACACGAAGGGCCCATGCTACGACCTGCTGTGTATGACCAGCTTCCAGTCGCCCTATTATTCTACCCCTCACAGCGGCATCAATATGTGGTCCTTGAGCCATTTTTAACACACAGTCACCATTAGCACGTCTGACAACAGCTGCACACTTACACGTTGCACCGTACTCTGACACGCACCAACACACCTCCGCGTATTTGGACTGCTGGTAGCGTCACCGTGCGACGCCCGCACCGCATACACCGCACCGAATGGTCAAATGCACCGCATAGTCATACCCCGAGGTGCTTTACAACCGAAAACCGCCCACCAGAGCGTTGTTTCACCATGTATCCGCATTATCCTTAATTTATGAGCACGAGTATATATATATATATATATATATATATATATATATATATATATATATATATATATATATATATATATATATATATATGGTGTAATAGCTCTTTGTTTACAACACGTGGGAGTTGATTCTAGATTTAAAACCAAGGAAAACTTTTTTCGCCCGGAGACCTGCAAGGTGCATTCCACTGAACCCTGTTCACAGGAGAGCCCGTAAAGCCTGGTGTTAAGAGCACAGTACATGGTCAATGGAACAGTGGTACCAGGTTTTGTTCACTGACGAATCCAGGTATAGTCTGAACAGTGATTCTCGCCGGGTTATCATCTGCCGTGAACCACGAACCAGATACCAACCCCATAATGTCCTTGAAAGGGACCTGTATGGAGGTAGTGGCTTGATGGTGTGGGCTGGGATTATGATTGGTTCACGTACACCCCTGCATGTCTTAGACAGACGAACTGTAACAGGTCAGGTGTATCGGGACGTCATTTTGCATCAGTATGTTCGCAGTGGATCCCACCTTCCTCCTGATGGATGATAACGCACGGCCCCACCGAACTGCCATCGTGGAGGTAACGTGAAACAGAAGATATCAGGCGAATGGAGTTGCCTGCATGTTCTTCAGACCTAAACTCCATCGAGCATGTCTGGGATGCTCTCGGTAGACGTATCGCTGCACGTCTTCAAACTCCTAGGGCACTTCAGGAAATCCGACAGGCGCTGGTGCAAGAATGGGAGGCTATACCCCAGCAGCTGCTCGACCACCTGATCCAGAGTATGCCCACACGTTGCGCGGCCTGTGTACGTGTGCAAGGTGTCATATCCCATATTGATGTCGGGGTACATGCGCAGGAAACAGTGGCGTTGTGTAGCACATGTGTTTCTCAACTTATCACCAATACCCTGGATACCGTGTATATCACGAATACCGTGGTACTGATATGTTTCATTTGTTCGTATGTTGTGTTCACTATGTGCCTATGCTATTAGCTCCGGTTTTGTGTGGTGCCACGTTGTGTAATACCACAATCTGCAATTATCCTTAATTTTTGAGCATGAGTATATATATATATATATATATATATATATATATATATATATATATATATATATATATATATATATATATATATATTCCTGGATTGAGGAATAAATCATTTCACATCAAAACATTCCACAGCAACGTGGACTATAACCTCCAACCTCCAACCAACCTCCGGAAGAAATATAACTTAATTTACAAGGCGATGGCATTTGTATCCTTTGCCATCCTATTGCTTTTCCAGTCTGCTATGGAAGGCCGAACTACGTTCGCTGCTATCTTTCACTGGAAATGTACTAGGTGGCAAAACCAGCATGTACAGCCATTCACAAAATTATCTTCCCTCTATGCGCTCTAATTCCATTCCTTGGAGTCCTGGTCATTTGCAGTTGAGAGAACGTCTAGACAGATGCAACCCAACTTACACGTAAGTTTTCTCGGCACTGACAGCAGTTGGTAGCACTGAGTCAAGTCTTTATGCAAGTAAAATTGTGAGTAGATAACGCACGAACCATTACTCCATTCTTAGATCAATCTCTCTGGTTCAGAGTATGTTGTCTAATGAACATCACATGTTAATCTTAATATTGCTGTGTATGTAAGTAGTGTTTCATTATATACTGTAATTAAAAAAAAAAAAAAAAAACACTGGTCACACATGAGTCAGAAATAGCTTGAAATTAGACGAAAATATCAAATCGAGATCAACTGCTGGAAATAAGTTTGTAAATCACTCTCTCCATTGACAGACCCTCTCCAATTCTCCTTACTCCAACATCTTTTTCTTTCTAGGGAAGAGAAGATCTTGCTCATCACACTGAGTATGCATTGAAATTGAAATGGAAACAGGAACTTTTGAAAATGTTTAACCTGGCCGGGATTCAAACTCAGGTCTACCTAATAGAATCTCAATGTGCTAACCACTCACCTACCGCGCCACTTAACCTTCCACCAAAATTAATACCTAGTTAAAATCGTTGCATGCAAAAATGTAAACAAGATACTCAAATATAACAGAAAAAAACAAATATAAACAAAATATAAATAAAAATATAAATAAGAAAATATATGCAACTTGTGTGAGTGTATTAATGACTTACTCGAAATTTTCTTATTAAACTCAAAAACAAGTTACATAGACGTAGCTCAATGAGGAAAATACCACGAAATGTTCCTCAAGTTGTCCCTACGTGAACGGCAAAGCCGCAACTTGTGGGAGGCAAATGCCCTCCCAGAGAAGCTCCCGGAGCATCAAATAAGGTCGCTAAATCACATAAACAAAACAGCAAACAAAAGGTCAATAGAACAAAAATGAGTCGTGGACCCATTTCAGAAATATTTATTCCTGTGGCTTTGATATTTATCAATAGTGTCCCCTTAAAATTTTTTTCATGTATGGAATGGGCCCAGGGAGTATCTAACGGAACCGCAGACCTCGCGGTGCGAGAAGGTCTCACAGGCTCTGGGAGGCCCATAAATATTAAGAGAAATTTGGAGAGAGGGGGTCCAAAAATTAAAAAATCAACTTTTCCTAGGGGGACCAAATAAGCTTACTAATGCTTGCCCCCCCCCAACCCTCAAGAAAAGAATTACGTTACGGCGCTGGTCATCGGTTGCAGGTATGATCTCGATTTACATTACATTTCGTTTTAACCATAACTTCTAATTTTCAAAGAACAAAATACAACAGAAATTATTTTCACATTCTTTGAAATTTATCAACGCGTGTAGAAATAGAGTCCTACACTGAAAAAACAGCCTCAAGGTGCGTGTTTGCATGTAACAAAATTCATTTGTTTTACTTATTTTTTATTTCAGAAGAACAAACTTTTTCTGCGATTAACAAATCTGCTTTGTAACGCGCAAAAAAGCTAGTTTGTTTAAACGCGACTTTGTTCAGTTTAAGAGAAGTGCAGAATTCATTGAAGTATTTGGTTATTCCAGATGTTAACCATTAATAAATCTTCGTTTGGTTCGTACAAACAAATGAAAATGGCGGCGTACGGGAATTACATCACAAACACAATTCCCAAAATGTTATGAAGAAAGTAAGCTTTGTATTGAATGCAGTGATTTGCTGCCAAGAAAACTATGATCCTGGGGATTAGCAGAGGCAGTACCCAAGTTTGCAGGTAGGAGGAATATATTTATAATACTAAAGTATTTATAACAAATCATATGCTGTATCCTTATGTTGTTGCATGTATATTTTGATATAATGTGAAAACAGTTAAGAATATTTTAAAATGTTTGGCGTAAGTTCTTTATGTGGCAGCTCGTGTATAATTATGTACTGCGTGTGAACGGTATATAACTCATATGTCCTTATATGTGGAACCGCAAAGTAGGTCTACTATGTTTTCCGTTTAGTATATCTACATGCTATCATGGCATTTCTTTCATAACCCTCAGTTAGGAACACCGCAGAGATAGGACAAATTGACAGACGCTATTTGAAACTATGAAATGTAAGATTCCTTGAACGAATTAATCCGAGATATGAAAGTATTTAGTGTGTGCTCTATATCGTGAATCTAATCTCCAGTGTATACATTGTGTACATGTTTTTTGTATCTCATTATGGCTATTGTTTAGCTTGTGGGAGTAGTAAGGGCCTGACTAAAGGACACTTTTTGGCCCCTGGGTCCCTGCCTCAGGACCCATGGTCCCTGGCCCGGGGTCAATGACCTAGGGGTACCATGGCCCACCCCCTAAAATTTGGCAGGGGTACATAGGACCACCCCCCAGGACCCATGGTCCCTGGCCCGTGTCAATGACCTAGGGGTACTTAGGACCACCCCTCTAGATTTTGGCAGGGGTACATAGGACCACCCCTTAAATTTTGGAAATTGCCAAATCTAAAAATTGGGTGTGGTAGCCTAGGACCACAGTATGTACCTCTATCAGTATTGGGTGTCTATGTCGTTCCCTTTTATGAGTAAAAAATTGCCAAAAATTCAAATTTCGGGGTTTTTTGACCTAATTTATCCCCTTTGATGAGGTATTATTACCCTATATGGTTATATGTGCATATACAGGGATTCATTACCTTTCATAAGACATGGGTATATTGCTGCACCCCTTTAAATTTTTGGGAGGTGTACCTTGGCCCACCCCTTCAATTTTGGAAATTGCCCAATTTAAACATTTTGGTACAATAGTATAGAACCCTAGTATGTATTACTATAAATTTGGGTGGTCCACTTTGTTCCCTTTTAGGGGTACAAAATTGCCAAAAATTCAAATTTCGGGTTTTTTTGGCTCATTTTATTCCCTTGGATGAGGTCCTATTACCTTATATAGTTATATGGGTGTATACAGGTGTTTATTTCCTATTGTAAGACATAGGTACATTTGTGCACCCCTTTAAATTTGGCAGGAGTGCCTTGGCCCACCCCTTAAATTTTGGAAATTGCCCAATTTAAACATTTGGTATAATAGTATAGAACCCTAATATAGATCACTATAAATTTCGGTGGTCTACCTCGTTCCCTTTTAGGGGTACAAAATTGCCAAAATATAAACGTAAGCAATACGTTGTATCACGTGTTTGGGTTTTGACCTAATTCATTTCCTTGGATGAGATCCTATTACCTTATATGGTTATATGGCCATGTATAGGAGTCCATTCCCTATTATGAAACATAAGTACATATGTGCACCCCCGGGAATGGTACCTTGGCCCGCCCCTTAAGTTTTAGAAATTGCCAAATTTAAACATTTGGTATCATAGTACTGGACCCTAATATATATTACTACAAAATTTGGGTGGTCCACCTCGTTCCCTTTTAGGGGCATTTTGTTCCGCTTTAGGAGTGAACCTTGGAATCGTCCCGAGTTTGATTCTTGGAAATGTTGAGTTTAACGTCCCCGCGAAAACGGTGAGAAATGATAGGACGAAACAGGAACTTACTTGACTGAGGAATGAAGCAGGGACCTCATACAGTAGAGACAAGCACTGAGCCATCGTACACGTGTATTGATTACTATGCAATGGTCCCGAGTTTGATTCTTGGTGCTAGTGTTAGAAAAATTTAACGTTCCCTTGAAACGATGATGAGAAATGAGAAAACATCATAAACTTACTTGCTTGCGGATTGAAGCAGAGACCTCACACATCAGAAAAAAAAACGCTGAGCCATCATGCCAACTTCAGTGCAAGCAATTTTTGCGTATGAAAAAGAACATGAACAGATTATGTTACATTACTACACATTTCTGCTCGTTGTTACGCATAGAAGCTTGTTATTGTGAAATTGCAGCATGTGCTTTTACTACATCAGCATTTTTCTCAGCTGACGGACTTTTAAAGCTCAACTTTACATTTATGTCAAAGACAGTTTCGTAACATATCGATGAGTGTTACATTTTTTCAATCAAGTTTAAGAAAAATGAATCACATTTTAGATGTGGTAATTTGAATGTCGTAAGAAACTAACGAGTCAACGGTATGATGTCATTATCAAAATTGCGATACTAGATGTCGTAACGATTGATGTGTAAGGAGAAAAAACGTGAATAATGTCACAACCAATCAGATTGCTTCTTACATCACGTTTCGGCTCATGATACATGATGAAAGCTGTGTTTTCATTGGTTCTCCGTGATGTCATTGATTCATTTTCCTCGTTTCTGATTGGCTGATAGTGTTGTCACTTTATAGTTGAACCCGTTTCAGACCTAAATAAAATTCTTAATTTCATTTTTGAAGTCCTACTTCCACGAAGATCTTGAATGAACGTAGATGTACCTCTAGTGACAGCGTGACTTTACTCCGTTCCTTGAATTTGAGGTAAGTATCGACTGCGTTTTCTTAACATCAATGGAGTGCTTTTGCATGAGGATAACATTGTTATCATTGTTTTATTTTAACACGAAATATTTTAGCAAATGGAAGAATAACCCTCACTTACTTGACCGGGGATCGAATTAGGAATCCCACACATTAGAAGTAAGCACGAGAAAATTGTTGATTTTGGTTTAGCGTCCCTTCAGTAGTGGGGTGCTAGGAATACAGCTTAATGTTGAATTTGAGCGCATACTGGGTGTTGAACCCGGGCCACATCCCACACATTAGAAGTAGGCACGAGAAAATTGTTGATTTTGGTTTAGCGTCCCTTCAGTAGTGGGGGGCTAGGAATACAGCTTAATGTTGAATCTGATCGCATACTGGGTGTTGAACCCGTGCCAGAGGAACGTAACGCTAACCACTTAGCTCAGTTTCTGAAAGTTACCATTAACGTAAACAAAGAAACTACGCACGATTTTGTTCCCTACAACGTGAAACGTGGACCTACAGTTTAATGTGGGATCTGATCTCCCGCTGAGAAACGAATTCGAGTCTTTCTTGTCTTAGCTCGAAAAAAAAAAGCAAGCGCATGAGATTTTGTTTTCGTTTCATGTTCGTCATACGTTTTAAAGTTCAGTGTCAGAGGAAAAATGCTTACTACTACAATGATTCTTTCAGCACAGTTAGAAAAACAATTTCATTCATTCTTTTTATCACTACAGAAACTTAGGTCATTTACATGTTGATGTTGGTCCGGGTTTGATTTCCAGTATGACGACAATAAAACGTTTCAGTAGTAGAACTATTTGAGATATGATCATTCTTTTAGGATTGATCGTGTAGTCATTTTGATAACGTAGTGATCTCTGAATTCAATTTAATTCGTGCTTTTTTTCTCTTTTCGTTTTAGATATTTGTTTTTCTTTGCCTATTCCTTTTTTGCTTACCTTACCTTTTTTCCTATTTGAATATGGCTACTTCTGGCTTTACTGTCTTGCGAGAAATCAATAGACATTATCGGCGTTTTAATCTTGAAGGACGAATGCTGGAAATTCAAATTAATGCTCCGACCAGTGGCACCGATATTGTTGAATGGGTTCAGACCTCCTTTCAACAGATGTTGGATTACTTATTGGAAAACGTCGACGAATCATCGATGGTTGGATTATCGATTTTATCCCACGATGAGAAGAACAAACCGTTTTATCTATCTTTCTGGCATGCAAGTAATTTGACACTGGAGACTTTATGGGCATCCTTTGATCGCATCCTTCAAAGTAACGATAGTTTTCTCATGAACGAACCGTTCATTGTCCATTTTCATCATGTGGATGTGCCCCGTGGATTTGGATTGGTGCGTCGAGGTCTTTTATCAAACGACGAATTATTAAAGTGCAAGAAAGGCATTTTACGAGTGAAAAACACCGACAAGAAATGCTTGGCTTATGCGATTGTGATTGCTATTGGTTTAAAGAAATATAAGGATACAAATAAAAAAGTTTACGATCAATATCGCAAACAGCGCAAGTGTGTTGTTCTCCCTGACGTACATGAACTTTTGTCTCGATCCTCAGTGAATTTAGACCATGGGGGATCCGTGGAAGAATTACGACAATTGCAACGCTACTTGACAAATTATAAACTTACCGTATACACCAGCTTTTCCGGGGAAGATATTCTGTATGAAGGACCGGGTGGCGAAGGTAAGATTCCAATCAATTTAATGTGCATCAATTCTCATTATGACATCATCACGTCATTAACGGCCGTTTTTTCTACCAACTATTACTGTGCTGCATGCCACAAAAAATATGATCATCTTAATAGACACGTTAAGAACTGTTCGGCCATGTATGAGAAATGTTTGCAGAAACCGCCATGCAGTAAGACCAATACGGAGAAGCAGTGCCTAGAATGCAATCGTGAATTTTATGGTGAAACATGCTATACAAATCATCTGACTGTACCATATCATAAGGGCCAACCAATATGCAAGATGGTGAAACAGTGTGCCAAATGTCTACGCATTTATTCGTTTGTCCGTACAGGGAAAAGAAAACATGATTGTACTGATTATGTTTGTAATGTGTGCCATAAACACGTTACGTCTACCCACCAATGCTACATGAAGCCTGATACGACTCAATTAAAACCTGGAGTTCCATCAGTGTTACATGCCAAGAAAGCTATGATTGTCTTCTATGATATCGAAGCCACACAGGATACTTTCTTCGATGAAGACACGTTCATTCATAAGCCCAATTTACTGGTGGCCCAACAAGTATGTTACAACTGTGTTCAAGATGAGGATATACATCATCCGTGTGAAGTTTGTGGACAGCGAGAACATATTTTTCAAGATGGTCCGATCAATGCCTTTCTTGCGTATTTACGTCAACCACGACCCAACATCAAACTTATTGTACCTTTGGCACATAATTGTAAGGGATATGATGGTCATTTTATTCTTAAATCTTTAGTGGAAGAACATGAATTGAAACCTACTTTGATCTTGAACGGAGCAAAAATTTTAAGCATGAAAGTGAATCACTTATCGTTTATTGACTCCTTAAATTTCATGCCAATGGCTTTAAGTAAATTATCCAAGGCATTTCATTTACCAGCGACCAAAGGATATTTTCCACACTTTTTTAATACTGCTGCAAATCAAACGTATGTAGGAAAATTACCGGACATCCATTATTATGGTGCAGATGAAATGAAAGTGGATGAACGAGAGAAATTCATGACATGGTATAACGAACACCAGAACGATACGTTTATTTTCCAAGAAGAATTGGTGAACTATTGTGTCCAGGACGTCAACGTACTTCGAATGGCTTGTATATCTTTCATGACCACTTTTGAACAAGAAACTCACGTCAATCCTTTCCTGGAGGCTATCACTTTGGCGAGTGCGTGCAATTTAGTATTTCGACGAAATTTCTTAAAGCCCAATACTATTAGCATTCTCCCTGCACGAGGATACCGTCACAGAAACAATCAGTCACGGATTGCTTTGCAGTGGCTTGCCTACATGGAGGAAAAAGAGGGTCATTCAATTCTGCACGCTGCGAGAGGAAAAGAAGTTTATGTTGCTGGTTTTCATCTGGACGGTTACTACCAAGATCCTGACACTAAAGAGAAACACGTGTATGAATTTGAAGGGTGCAAATTCCACGGCTGTCCTCTATGTGTCCCTACAGGCCGTGATCAACCCATTTATGAGAACTCCGAAGAAACAATGAACTATCGCTACGAGAGAACACAGCGTAAAATGAAGTTATTACGATCCATGGGATATAAAGTACATGAAATGTGGGAATGTGAATTTCGTCAAGTGTTAAAATCCAATCCAGCATTGGCCTCTTCTTTAAGCACACATCCTTATACTAATAAGACACCATTAAATCCAAGAGACAGCTTCTATGGTGGCCGTGTTAATGCCATTAAATTGTATCACGTCGCAAATGAAAATGAAGGCGAAGAAATAAAATTCTTGGATATCGTCTCCCTGTATCCTTATGTGAATAAATGTGGACGGTATCCAATAGGGCATCCACGAATATATCTACAGGGAGATCCAGAAATGCCCGACATTCAAGATGTCAACGGATTGGTCAAGTTGAAGATCTTGCCTAGCAGAAATGTGTTTCATCCAGTGCTGCCATTTCGCTCAAATAAGAAGTTGTTGTTTCCACTTTGTGCTGCCTGTGCCACAGCATTAAATCAAGATTCTGAATGTACACATTCGGACAGTGAACGAAGTCTAACAGGAACATGGGTGTCCTATGAAATTCAAAAAGCCATTGAACTTGGTTATCAAGTCATTGAAATTTACGAAATTTGGGATTACGACATCACCGTATATGATCCAGAAACCAAAACTGGCGGATTATTCAGCGAATACATTAACACATTTTTGAAATCGAAGCTGGAAGCTTCTGGTTGGCCTGTCAATTGCGTCACCGAAGAAGAAAAGCAGCAGTATATTCAAGTGGTACAACAACGGGAAGGCATAACTTTGGATGCCACAAATATAGCGACAAATTCAGCACGTCGTAGTCTTGCAAAACTCTGTTTGAATGCCTTCTGGGGACGACTCGCTATAAGAGACAATTTCACTCAAACGACCATCATTAACGACCCCAAAGAACTGTATCAGAAATTAACTGCTCCAGACATAAAAGTCAACCAAATTTTACCTGTTAACGATTCGATGTTATACCTTTATTGGCAGTATGAAGATGATGTTCCAGTACAAAATCACAATGCTAATGTTGTCCTTGGAGCATTTACAACGTGTCAAGCTCGTCTGGAACTCTACAAATATTTAGAACTTCTGCAAGAAAGAGTATTATATTTCGATACAGATTCCGTAATATTCACGCAGCGACCATCACAGCCCACAATAGAACCAGAAGTATTTCTTGGTTCAATGTCAAATGAACTTGAATCAATTGGACCAAAAGCATACATTAAAAAATTCGTGTCTGGTGGCCCAAAACAGTACGCCTTGGAAATCTACAACCCCGACACGAAATCAACCAGTTATGTATGCAAAATTCGTGGATTCACACTCAATTATACTGCAAGTCAAAAGTTAAATTTCAATAGTCTGGAGCAAATGATCATAAATCAATCGAGTGGAAAAATCTCCATTAGCACGCCGCACAAAATTTACAGAACCCACGATCATCATCTTGTCACAAAACCTGAAGAAAAGAAGTACAGTTTCAACTATAAAAAACGCCGATTAATACCAGACACATACGAGACATTGCCTTATGGGTATAAAAAAGCCAGAACAGAATAACAGCCATATTTTTCCCTAATCCCACCAACATCACCTCCCAAAGACGGGCAAAGAATCAACGCAACACGGGACATGCTTCAACAAGGCCACAGCGAAGACAAAAACTCAGATGACATCACCTTGCAGAAACCCGTGGAGAAAAAAAAAGGAATTCAGGTACGTCACATTTGCGTTTCTTTTCTCACCTCACTCTCTCTTGATCAGTTAGTTCGATGTTAATAATCTGTTTTTCTTCTTTCACAGGAAACAAAATAAATATTACCATGTATATTCATATGTTTTATTTTCTCTTTACAGAATTTGTACCCGTCACGGACACGTCTTCCTTTGAAGAAAAAAGAAATTCTGTATTCTATTTCACATGCTAAAAATAAATGTACAGAAACATGATTCTTTGTTTTTATTTCACATCCTAAAATCAAATTCTTTTTCCTGTACTGCGATTTCAATTTCTTTTTTCTGAATCAGTTTACCGATAAAATAAATCAATGTTTTGTGAAAAAAAATCAAACTAAATTTTTGTTTCAGAAAATTTTTTGTGTACGAAAAAAAAACTGATTCAGAAAATTTTTGTGTACGAAAAAAAAATGTTTTCAGAAAAAATTTTTTGTGTACGAAAACAAAATTCTGTTTCAGAAAATTTTTTGTGTGTACAAAACAAAAACTGTTTCAGAAAATTTTTATGTACAAACAAAATTCTGTTTCAGAAAAAAAATTTTTATGTACAAACAAAATTCTGTTTCAGAAAAAATTTTTGTGTGCAAAACAAAATTCTGTTTTCGTCACGAAACTGCTCCGACTAAATGAATCGATTCATTCTGATAGTGTTGGCAACACTGGAAAAATTTCGGTAAGTATCGCTCAGACCCTGAGTTACAGCGAACACAACTAGATTCGAACCAGCAACCTTACATGTCTGATTCAACTCTAAATACAGCCAACTAAACAATAAGATTGTGTGTATACGTCAATGCTAGCACTGAGTCAACAAGGTTTTCTTCAAGGTCAAAGTTGCACACGAAGTAAAAAGATGACAACGCAGATCTTCTATCTTTCTATATGAAACATAAACCTAGTGTAAACTGCTCGCACTGAAATGTGTAATGTAACATAATCTGCTCGTCTTCTTTTCATACGCGAAACTGTTCGCACTTAATGGAGTACGACGGCTCAGCGCTTCAATCCACAACGAAGTAAGTTCATGTTTCCTCCTATCATTTTTCATCATCGTTTCAAGGGGACGTTAAACTCAATATTTCTTAAACTAACACACAAAAAAAAAAAAATCGAACTCGGGACCATGACATAGTAATCAAAAAACTGAACTTCTCAATGGGCCATAGTGGCTCAAATATGTGAGATCTCTGCTTCAATCCGCAAGCAAGTAAGTTTATGATGTTTTCTCATTTCTCATCATCGTTTCAAGGGAACGTTAAATTTTTCTAACACTAGCACCAAGAATCAAACTCGGGACCATTGCATAGTAATCAATACACGTGTACGATGGCTCAGTGCTTGTCTCTACTGTATGAGGTCCCTGCTTCATTCCTCAGTCAAGTAAGTTCCTGTTTCGTCCTATCATTTCTCACCGTTTTCGCGGGGACGTTAAACTCAACATTTCCAAGAATCAAACTCGGGACGATTCCAAGGTTCACTCCTAAAGCGGAACAAAATGCCCCTAAAAGGGAACGAGGTGGACCACCCAAATTTTGTAGTAATATATATTAGGGTCCAGTACTATGATACCAAATGTTTAAATTTGGCAATTTCTAAAACTTAAGGGGCGGGCCAAGGTACCATTCCCGGGGGTGCACATATGTACTTATGTTTCATAATAGGGAATGGACTCCTATACATGGCCATATAACCATATAAGGTAATAGGATCTCATCCAAGGAAATGAATTAGGTCAAAACCCAAACACGTGATACAACGTATTGCTTACGTTTATATTTTGGCAATTTTGTACCCCTAAAAGGGAACGAGGTAGACCACCGAAATTTATAGTGATCTATATTAGGGTTCTATACTATTATACCAAATGTTTAAATTGGGCAATTTCCAAAATTTAAGGGGTGGGCCAAGGCACTCCTGCCAAATTTAAAGGGGTGCACAAATGTACCTATGTCTTACAATAGGAAATAAACACCTGTATACACCCATATAACTATATAAGGTAATAGGACCTCATCCAAGGGAATAAAATGAGCCAAAAAAACCCGAAATTTGAATTTTTGGCAATTTTGTACCCCTAAAAGGGAACGAAGTGGACCACCCAAATTTATAGTAATACATACTAGGGTTCTATACTATTGTACCAAAATGTTTAAATTGGGCAATTTCCAAAATTGAAGGGGTGGGCCAAGGTACACCTCCCAAAAATTTAAAGGGGTGCAGCAATATACCCATGTCTTATGAAAGGTAATGAATCCCTGTATATGCACATATAACCATATAGGGTAATAATACCTCATCAAAGGGGATAAATTAGGTCAAAAAACCCCGAAATTTGAATTTTTGGCAATTTTTTACTCATAAAAGGGAACGACATAGACACCCAATACTGATAGAGGTACATACTGTGGTCCTAGGCTACCACACCCAATTTTTAGATTTGGCAATTTCCAAAATTTAAGGGGTGGTCCTATGTACCCCTGCCAAAATCTAGAGGGGTGGTCCTAAGTACCCCTAGGTCATTGACACGGGCCAGGGACCATGGGTCCTGGGGGGGTGGTCCTATGTACCCCTGCCAAATTTTAGGGGGTGGGCCTTGGTACCCCTAGGTCATTGACCCCGGGCCAGGGACCATGGGTCCTGAGGCAGGGACCCAGGGGCCAAAAAGTGTCCTATAGTCAGGCCCTTACTACTGTGGGGCAGGTTTTTAACCGACTTTTTTTTTGCGATATTCTACTCACATTCGGATGGGTTAGGTTAATATCATTTAATTCAGACAATATTAGCGAGCGAGCGTTAGCAAGTGAAGGAGGGTTAGAGCCCAGCAGGGCACGTTGTTTTCTGTCTTCGTTAATGTTGGCCCCCAATTACTAAACAATTATCCTCATTACTAGGTTAAGTTAGCTTAGGTTAGTATAGGTTCTGTTCTGTTTAATAAAAGTAGTAACTATTCCATTAGACAGGCATTCCGGAAAGGCGGGTGCCACTACGGAACTTTACCCCTACAAGTTTCATGATCAATACTGGAGGGGGCAAAATGTGGCATTAGGTCAAATATCTGAAGAAATCACAACAACCAAATGATCAGCTAATCTTGGGGGTAAGAAAAAGTGGGAGCAGCTGCCCCCTTGCCCCCCGAATCGCAAGTGTTCATACGCCTACACTTCCTAAGTATTAAAGGCTCAGTGAGTTCTTCCATGCTATCTACCTGCCTTCGCTGTCTGAGGCTCCTGTGCTCACCATTGGTCGGATTGGGTGTGGGTTTAGCATATCTTTCAGCAGTGATATTATATGAGATTTGGACCTACAGCTTTACAAGGGATCTGAACCCAGGAACTCCTATTAGGAATCGAACCGCTGTCTCCCTCGCTGAAGACACGTACGCTAATTATATACCCACAAGGCGCCCTGAGCATGTTTAGAAAACTCACTAATTAACCCTGATACGACATTAGCAGAAAGTTTCCTCAAAATATATATTTAAAAAGGCACCTTGGAATCCATAATATGTGTGCTGGCCCATTCTTACACTGTACAAGTACTAAGGCAGTCAATTAAGCCGGGACTTGTCTATGTTGTTATGCTGTTGGTATAGAAAGTTACGTACCCAGAAACGCGTTTTATAATTTGATATACTGTACTTTGTACTATGCTGAAGAAAAATGTTGTTCCTAAGTGCCGGTATTTCAGCTTCATATTGTAGAAGTGACAGTGATATTGAAAGAATATAAGAGCAAGTCATTTTGGTAAAAAAAAAAAAAAAAAAAACGTCATGTGTACATACCAAGTAACATAGAGAGTAGTACCTAGGGGCAATAATAAATCGAATTATAACTTATTATTTTCAAAAGTTGATCAGAAAACTTTTAAAGTGATTTTGTTTCAACTATGATTATTTTATTTAAATAGAGTTTTTGTTTTATTCATTCATGTTACACATTGATAGATATATATTCATTTAACTTTAACGCCCTCATGCAACAGCGAGGTAATGAAGGACGGGACCTGCAGCTTAAAGGGGATATAAACCACTACTCTTTGCACATACAGAAATCCTCCTTCATCTTCACTCGAACAAAGGATTGGGGCGGCAGCGGCTGGGTTGAAACTTCACGTCTGGTGTGTGGGTTTTCTGGGTATTCTCCAGTTTCCTCCCACTTTCTTTATTTCGCCATTTCATTCATTCCCATCATCACCGTTTCCTTTAGCCTAACCGGAATACCTCTAGGACGTAAAACTCAAAGATTTCATTTTTCAAACCCAGGTTCCTTTGATTACAAAGGCGACCAGCTACAATCTCTTCCACAGAGGAGACTTTAAAAATAAAGTACGTTGTACTGATCTTGTATACTTGTGAATATTTTAAGAGTTATTTCAGAAGGATAAAAATACACAACTGAACTAGTGACATTACAGTACATAGTTATACACATTCTTAAAATAAATGGGAACTTCAAAACACTACAGAGTACAGAACATCTAATTAAGTCCAAGTTAGATAACCGAGCCAGAAATACAGTGATTGTAATTTAACTCGCATATCAGTAAGAGAATTCAATAACGATATCAGTCGTTTGTATTCAGTCGGGCTCTGAATCATTTCTATTATTTTTGTGGTTGAGGGTTAAACCAATTTGTTTCTTGGGAAAAAAGTTTAAACCATGTTGGTTTCAACAAGTCAACCCTAGTTTTCAGCAGTCAATTAATTTCTTATAAAATAAACTATGAAAAGCAGTATCAAACGGTAGAATCTTTGGAAGCGCACAAATCCTTTGAGCTACGTCGGTAAGGAACCCTCTATTTTAAATGACGAAGCATTATTTCCAGTGCAGTAAGCTGTTCGGACGGAACGTAAGAACAAACATAAGTGACTCGATCAACTTGCATATTTTTGTTTGTGAAAACTTAGAAAAAAACATGGAGTTACGTTTTCCAATAACGCTGCATTGTTGATAGGGTGAGACATCAAGGGAACAGCATCCTGTACTGCCAGTGTTGCGTTTTCATTAAACATAGGGTGCCTTACCAGCAGGGTTGCCTGATACTTTTAAAAATAGGTTGAAGCAAAAAAAAAAAAAAACTCCAGTTTGCTGATATTCATGGTGAAGTTTTGCTCATATTTCAAACGACCTATTTTAATTGCA
Source organism: Thermobia domestica (assembly GCF_964235325.1). NCBI lineage: Eukaryota > Metazoa > Arthropoda > Insecta > Zygentoma > Lepismatidae > Thermobia > Thermobia domestica. Next base: position 240,193,460 of record NC_137456.1, on the reverse strand, counting down.
TCTAATTTTTACTTTGTAATTAAGGTGTCCAGACGTCGATTCCCAATGGGACCACATTTTTTTCAGGTGCAGTGCTCTTCCCGCTCGTCGAGTGACTAGCACGCGTGCCTCTGGAGCACGGGATCCCAGGTTCAGTTTGCGGGTTGGGATTTCACTTTAAAGTGTAGGCCCACGCCTCATATAGCCTCGCTGCTAAAAAGGGGTGCTTAACTTCAATAACCAAAACAAATCAATCTTCCAAGCGCATTCCAGAACGTTTCATTCAAAGAAGTTGTGTTGTTTAGTTTAATTGGTTACTGAGAAATTTACTAAAGGAATTATCATTTTACAGAACAAGAAATTGATGATGAGGCATTTCCCTTGCTTACATATACAATGATAGAAAGTTTGTTTACGAAGATTGGACAAAGAGCAAAATTTCTCAACAAATATGAAAACTATAGGAGATTTCTGACTGTTTCACCTGTGGATATAGATGTAGGACATGAGAATGTCCAGGTACTGTAGTATATAAGTTGTTTTTGTTTAAAAATTATTAGTGCCGATTTCGTAGTAGTACCAATTCGAGACACGACCATAAAAGGGATACATGTAGATTGGTTGATTTAAATACTCCGTATTATTCAAATAATTGTAAACAACTAACCATAACTTATACCACCTGGTATTTTGTATTATTTTCCAAATGTTAAAGAATCTAAAATTTCATTTTGTATTCACATTATTGAACATTCTTCTTAGGAAATTTTTGAGGATATGAGTAGCATACCCTCCCACTTTCTTCATTCCACCATTTCGTTCATTTCTGAATAAAATGGTTTTTGTTCACCAACCTAGGGTTGTCCAATTCTGAATAATATAAGTTAACACAAAGCCTTAATAATGCAAAAATGAGAGTGGATTTTAAAACAAAAATGGGTGCCATTGGAAACCAAAAGTACTAGAATGTAAATAATGTTCATTTTGAACTACCAACATGTTAAGGCAGCTCCACAAGAAAAGTCTTTTTTTTTTTTTTTTTTAAATTAATTAATCATGGAGGAACCAATGTTGGATCACTTGATGTGGACCGACCCAGCTACTACAATTCATCAATACTTCGAGTACAATTCTTGAGTGCTCATCCTCAGGAAAATTTTAATAACTACATCATTCTACGTAGCTGGGTCGTCACATGCTATGGTTTACTACAGTAGTAACAAAGAAATTATTCTTAGTTTCTCATAAGTATTTTATTTTGCTGAAGTACATGATGAGCCAGCTACAACATGACCTTTAAAACCTCCCTGATGATGAACATTCGAAAATAGTGCTCGAAATATTGAATATGTTTGAAGAATTTTCGTAGCATTACGAATAATTTCAGGTCACTAAGTGACATTGACTAATACGTGTTCTTTACGTTCCATTCTCAATCATAGATATTATGTTTATTTTATTTCATCATATTGAAACAATGAGGAACATATAGAAAGCTCTCATTAACTATATTTGAAGGGCTTGCGGTAATATATATTTACCCCGAAGAAAAAGCAATATTTGCGCTGCAATATCGTACAAAAACGCTAGTCAAGGCAAGAACACTATGTTTACTGCCGTCTAATCTCGGTTTTTGCATACTCGTCAAGAGGAACGGGTCATAAGATACACTGGTGCCCACCCCCCTTATGTCCATAACGCACCCCCCAACTGTCTGACTTACCCCCCTCCCAGCCTGATCGTATAATTATCGTATAGTATCGTGGTATAAAGGACAGAAGAAAAAATTATGCATTGTGTTATCAGTAGGTGTTCTTCCTTGAAAATAACATCTTTTTAATTAAGTTTTACACCCCTCAAGCATATTTATTTAGATTTTTACCCCCCAAATATTTAAATGATGCAGTTTGCGTCATACCCCGCCATTGTGAACACCCCTGTAAGATATACCGGTATGGAATCTTAAAAATAGTGAAATCTCAATTTTAGAAAATTAAAATCAGCCATATTGCCCCAAGCCCTTTCTTTGTAAAATTCAGTGCATCATTTTGAGAAAAGTAGAAATGTGCTATTTGTTTTTAAATATTTTGAGAGAAGACTGATCATAAAACTGTATAATTGTATTATAGGTTGTAAGAGATATATTAACACAGTCTCTTATAAGAAGATCTATTTTAAAATCTTATCAAGATAAAAATAAATTGGATGGAAAAGCAAGGAGACATATTGTATCCGTTGTAGTAGATCATTACATGGAGTTACGGTGTGAATTGTAAGTATATTTTTAGTTATTGCAACATTCAAGTAAGTGATAATTAAAGACCAGTAATGCCATATTTTACCCTTTTTACAGGAAATCGTACATACATATCATTTATTGTGATCATTGTCCGTTTACCATTTTATTGGCTGCTTTAGTTTTGTCACTTTTGTATCAAAATTCAAGTCATATTGCTTGCTGTTCAATAAACGAAGGAATAACTTGAATAAACGTAGGAATACTCTTATCTTACGTTTTCGCAGTTTACTCGTATGGTTCAGTGTCCTTCTTTTACTTTATTCGCTGACGTCCCAAACTTTCAAGCCTGGACGGTTAGTTAAGGTAGGTTGTTATGTTACTTTTTAACTCTCTTAAAAAAAAAAATCTTATAAAATCTTTGGATTTTCGAAAAATGCGTGTTGTTTAGTTAAGAATATAGTTTTTAAAAATCTTTATATTTTCTGTCAGGAAAATAGTAACGAAATTATAGATTACTGTCAATCATTTCAATACGTAAACCTAATAAGCTTCTTAGAATAAATATGATAATCAGGTTAAATTTTAGTTAGTGATTTATCACACTTCGTCTAACTTATTAACTGAAATTAGAGTGAAGCTATAGATAACAGCATCTTGTTTAGAAATTTTAACCGTCTACGAAGAAAGTAACAGATGAAACTGAAACCATAATAATAAATGACACACATAATCTATACTTACAAGACAAGGCTGTTCTTATTTCTATAACTTAAAAATCATTAATGAAAAATAATTTTGAACGTAAACTGATGTAATAGTATCTATAGTGACACGTAAAGAATGCTTAATTTTCAGAAATATGGTAATTTCGGGAGTTGTGAAAATTCTTCACGGTTGTTAAAAACCGAAAAACGCAAATTTTAATAAGAACATAATAATTCGTATTATCCGTAGGGGATATATTTTGTGACTCCGAACTGAGGGGCGTAACCAGCGTATTGCAAAAGGAAAGCTGGTTGACAAATATAGAAACAGAAGAATTTTTTTTTAAAGAGATAGGGATTGTAAAACATTACCATTCATCACGTAATTTGAATCAAAGAGAAAATCATATTTGTATAACCAGTGTTCGTTCCCTTTTTTTACATGAACACATTTTACAATAGTTATATGTGTAAGTCATTCCCTCAGTGGTAATGATGCGTGGGTTTCTTTGATTTGTTTTAATTATCATTTAGCGTCCCATTTCAGCAGCGAGGTTATATGCAGGGTGCAAAATCCCGGGGGGACGGGAGGGATTTCCCCCCACCAAAAATTTTACACTTGCGTTTCCCCCTCACCAAAATTTGTAAGGGGGGACACCTTAATAGGAAAATATAAGTAGGTCTATAATGAAAATTTTCAGACAAACAATAATTTTAAATGCATGCTGTTTTTTTGTTAAAAAACCGTAGTTTATTTGTAAAAGGACCAGGTGTTTAACTTTTTCGGTTGTTGACGATATGAAGACCTTTATTCTCTAGCGTACCAGTTACCTGCAAAATTGGTAAAATTTCTCAAACAAACAGATTGTTTTTCAATTTCAGTGGACGAATCTACAAACAGGTTTGCGGATAAGCACTTGCTGTTATATATAACATGTGTGGACGAAGAAAATAAACCTTGTTGTCGTTTTTATAAATTAGTGCCTGTAGAAAATGCCGATGCAAATTCCCTTGAAGAGAAAATTATTCAAGCATTTTCCGAAGATGGCATAGATATTTTTAATCTTAAAGAAAAACTTGTTGGATTTAGTTCGGAAGGGGATGCAGTGTTTACTGGGAGAAACGAAGATGTTGCTGCTCAAATTAGAAGAAATGTCAACCCGTGGCTAATTAGCGTACACTGCAAGGCACATCGAATGGACCTAGTTTCTGAAAGAGTTTTTGGTGTTGTGAATGTTGTTCACAACTTTGAATGTTTGTTAGGCGAACTTTACAAGGTGTTCAATAAGTCATCTACAGCTGCAAAACTTAAAATATCGCGATAGGCACAGATGCCGCAGGACTGCTGAAAATCAAACGATTGTTTCACATATGTTGGATTTCAAATGAGGAGGATGCATTATTGGCAGCCTTTACGTATTTTTCTTGTATGATGCAATTCCTACTCTTGGAGTATGAAAATAATGACCATTTCAGCAGACAGTTTTAAACTGAGTGGTATTTACAAAAAAAAAAAAAGGGGGGAAAACAGAACATTTTATTGTTCGGTTTTTCTTCTAATATTGCGTCCATTCTGTCTAATATTAGTGAAACGATGCAAAAGGAAGCAGTTTCGTACAATGAAATGGAGAAAACATTGAACCTACAATCCATGCTCTGAGAGAAATGCGTATGAAAGATGATGTCTACCAAAGTCTTTGCAAAGATAAGTATTTAGTGCACTGCAAACAAGCATCTGATACAGGGAGTGATGATAGTGAGTTTGATCAAATAAGGGGGCAGGTAATCCAGGGTTTAGTAGACGAAGTGGAAAGAAGATTTCCTTCTAATGATGTGCTAAAGTGCTTTTCAGTGTTTAAAAATAAAGATCGTAATAACATGAGTGGTTTATACGGTAACGTAGACGTATATAAAGCAGCTCAATTGTTTGGTTTGACTCTTGATACTGCAGTGTCAGAATGATTTGGTTTAATTTAGTTTAACGTCCTACGGTTATGCCTGCTAGGCTAAAGGAGACGTGGACCTACTGATTATAATGGAATCCGAACCACTTTCGTCGTTCAACTGTACCCCATCGGGAATCGAACCAGGGACCACGCTAACTGAAGTCAAGCGTGGTAGCCGCTACACCAAGCGGGAGTTCTACAGTGTCACAATGCAGAGAGTACAAGTCAAGTTCTAAGTCGGTAAATGATTTTCAAGTTCTTAAAACCTTAACGCAGAAAGTTCGTTCTGTGCCATTATCAACTGCTGCCTGTGAACGTGGATTCAATGTTGTTCATATTAAAAGTTCTTAAAGAAACCGTATGTTGGCGAGTACTTTGCAATTTTTTTTTGATCATTAAACTCAGTGGACTTCCTTTAAAATTATGGGATGCTGTTACTGCTGCTCGTATGTGGGTTTCATCTCGCCATCATATGTCCAGCTCTCGTTACACACGGAAAGAAAGTGAAGTTTAATCTTAATTTTTTTTCTCTAAGATAAGATACGTTATTGCAAACTATATTTTAGGTCTATAAATACAGTAACACAATCATTCGATACTCGTATTATTGTGGCTCTTCGGTGGTCTAGTGGCTAGCACGCACGCACCATCTTCAGCTTAGGAAGACTGTCATGATGAGATGAATTATAATGGTGGATTAAGATAGTGGAAGGAAGCGGGAGGACCACGAGAAAACCCCCACACAATTGTTTGTATACCACAAGCAGAATTTGGCGCGAGCTAGGATCCAGCCAATGATCCCACGCACCTGAGGTGAGCTCTCTACCAATGAGTCAACACGGCTTTTTGTTGTCTATCAAGTATTTGTATAGAAATCATATCTGTTATTTATAATAATGTATTCTTGCTAAGAATACAATATAAATACATAGTATCACTTAGACTTACAAAGGTGACCGGAGATCTGAACGACCACACTGAAACACTACATACTTAGCGAGGAAACGGTAATTTCATAAATAATAATAAAAGCTATACTCTGACTGCAGCTCATGAGGATCTATGGCTGGCCAGGTGGAGCATTTTAACTTAGTAGATCTAATGCTTGGTTAGCACAACGATTTTCAGAAGCTATTATTTTTTACTTCTAGATCTCATACTGCTATTTTCGTGAATGCAGTCTTCAATATGATGGTAAACACAAGAGGAATGTGCTCCCATGGGAGTCTAACCCTGGATCATACGCACCGAAATGCAGTAGATAAGTGTACCAATTTTGGTTAAATGAATAAATAACATTATTTTTAAATAACAATGACGACTAGTTTGAACATATTATTATTATTATTATTATTATTATTATTATTAATCCATTAATATTTCATTTTTTTGGTGGCTCCACGAAGCATTAGTGTGGATCGCTGAACTTCTTCCCCCCCACCAAATGATTTCCCACCCTGGTTATATGAGACGTATACCTAAAGTTTAACGAAAAACCCGAACCGCTATCGTTCAATGCTCTTCCACCGAAAATCAAATCCGGCACACCATGCACCAAAGGCACACGTGCTAGCCATTAGACCAATGGGAAGGCTAAAGTGCGTGGGGTATATGCTTGGTGGTGAACAAATACGTTCTGCGTGGGTTTTCTCCCACTTTTTTTCATTCATGCATTTCGTTTATTATTGCTATCACTTGTCTCTTTTAACCTAAAACAAGTATTTTATTTTTTAGTTGAACGTCTCACGATTACGACATTTAGGCTAAAGAAGTGATGATGAATGAATGTGAATAATTGTAAAATTAGTTATTTTCACTTCCACTGGAAATCAAACCGAGCACCACGTACATACATGGCGCACGCGCTTGATACTAGATCGGCAGGGAGGGTTCTTTAGCCTACAGGATATAAACGTGGAACGTTTAAATTGTAAGCCATCCATAGGTGGTATTATTGTGTTCAAAAATTAAATAGCAAGAGTTTTATTAATACTTTACTTTAGGAATATTGTTAAAAATTGAATGAGTTAAGGAGAAATTTGTGTTACTTTTATTTACGGTGAATGTGAAGCACAATTCTAAAAGTATGATTTATATCATTATTCGTTTTCCAACCAGATATTATGTTGTTCTATTAACTTAAAAGAACTTAAGTGACGTGATTATAACTTTTCACATGATTACACATTCAGATTAACTTATTATTATGTCTGTCGTATAATAATTGTCTAAATTTTCAAGGTGAATTGCAATCTTCCTCAGCGACACTTTCTTATACATTAACAGCAAATTCTTTACATGTAGTGTGATCTAAAAAATAATTAATGTTGATGTTGGAAGTGGCTGCTGAAGAAGATAGAAGATCACATTGGAAGTTTCGGTAACTTCTGTATGACAGCCATATACCAAGATTAGTTATGGTATACCAAGATTGCTCTTATCAAGTGTTAAGATTTTGTTTTTCGTAAGATTTACTATCAATCATAAAATGTAATTTGAGAATTATTACTGTTGATAATTGGAAAACGTTTCAAAAATACGTTGGGTGTATACAATTTATGATGTGATTGCGTTTTCTTTCGATTCAGATTCTGAAGCTTACTTGATAGTGGAAAATCAACCATCAGATGATTACCGGACTGCAGAAGAAAGCAAACACTGATTGAAGTATAATTGTGGACCAAATGAAGAAATTTCAGTCCATTGGAGGAATCCTTCGACACGTGAGACTACACTTCAGTACAGAATGGAAGCTAATGTTTATTAGTAACATTATGCGGTTCGTGCATGCTATATATAGCTTCGATGATAAAAGGTACGTTGAACTTGAATCCAGTTAATCAACCAAGAGGAATGTCCATAAGTAGACTTGTATTGTGATATCTTCCACTGAATTGAAGACTTCTGTTTTATTATTGTTGTAAGAAAATTCAAATGGAAAGAAGTCTTTAAGTTTTACGTCCCATGGTTATACTGGGTAGACTAAAGGAGACTGTGATGATGAAAATAAATGAAATGGTGGAATGAAGAAAGTGGGAGGAAACTGAAGAACCACGAGCAAACCCACCCAAACGGTGCTTTTCTACTTCAATACCCACTTGGTGTGAGCTGGGATCGAACCAGAAGTGAACGCTCTACCATTAAGCCACTGTTGTCCCCAGCATTTACATTATTTCATAAATGATGTTTGGGATCTATCATTATCATATTTAGAACAAAGAGATAAGAATCACTATTGTCTTCAATATTAATTGTCAAATTTTATACGAGAAATACCTGGAATCAAAGCAGACTGAGGGGTGTGCTTTGATCGAAGAATTTGATAAAACGTAAGAACCAAATACTTGCATGAATAAGCGATTGAGGCAAAGTTCATATGTAAAATCGCATCTTCCAATCATCTGCTAAAATTTCCTTTTTAATATTTTTTGAATGTTTTTTTCTTTTACTATTATTATTATTATTAAGTTGCCGCGATGGCTCAGTGGTAGAGCGCTCACCTCTGGTACTTGCAGTTCTGGGTTCGATCCCAGTTCCCGCCAAGTGAACTTTGTCGTGGACAAATACTGTGTGCGTGGGTTTCCTCGGGGTTCTCCCGTTTGCTCCCATTTTCTTCATTCCACCATTTCATTCATTTCTCATCATTACCATCTCAGCCTACACGGTATAATCGTGGAACGTAAAACTCAAAGATTTCATTTCATTTTTTATTAAATTGTTAGTAATTGTTACGATGGTTTACTTATTTTGAGGAAAGTGCATCTGGTATATAGAAGATCGCAATGAAAGTGGTTAGAGTACTTCTCACAAGGACATACTTTTCTATACATTTATGTTTGTTTCGTAAATGACGACTAAAGACACCAGAAGACTGAAATGACCTATAGCATTCATTCTCTATACATTTAAAAATACAATATTCTAATCCAGTGGTGCCCACCCCCCCTTATGTCTATGACGCACCCCCCCCCCAATTGTCTATCCGTAGGTGTTCTTCCATGAAAAAATAATCTTTTCGATTAATTTTACCCCCCCTCATCAAACATATTTATATAGATTTTAACCCCCCCCAAATATTTCAATGACGCAGTTTGCGTCATAGCCCCCCCTTGTGGGCACCCCTGTTCTAATCTGTGATGGTGATATTTTAAGTGCAGAATAAGATTTCTGATCCCTAGGTTATCTTTCTTGCAAATATAGCAAATTGGCATTTTAAAATATAAAAATAAAGTAACAGAATAATTGTAAAACGTTATTCCACGTTGAGAATCAGTATTCCATACGCCTAAACTAAATACTCCTTATTGTAGCTTAATGAATTATATCACAAGTTACAAAACTTAAATAATACCTTCTATGTACATATTAAGCAAGGTCATTCATAAGTGTAAACCGACATTATTATCTTGTTATGTGCCATTGTAATTTTGCACACAAGTTTCTGAATTAGGAGCCAAACTTGCTCACACACTACAGGATATTTAATCTGCATTACAAAAAAAGCACTTAAAGCAAACATCCACGGCCTTTACAATACTGTTGAAATGATACTACACCTGATCTATTAGCACATAATAGTCCCTTATATCTACCATTGTGTTCCAAACCGCGACAACAAATGGCAAAAATTCCTTTGCAACCCATATCTCACTTTTCAAAATTCTTGATTTGCTGAAGAAGGTTCCAGGGGATACGGAAATTGTACAGTTAAAGCATGTTATAGAAACTGTGAATAAACGAGTAGGTATATAAACAAGCGTTAATTATTTATCCATTAATAACTGCTTTATATGCTACGTGATATTGTGTTAAGTAAATGAATACGTATATAAACAAGTGTTAATTTTTATCCATCAATAAATGCTTCGTATGTTACGTTTGATTGTATTAAAAGAAGCGAAGAAAATAAGATTAAGAAATTTTATAAAACTTCAAATACAAAAAGAATGTCACATTTCTGTAACTGATATTTTGAGTGTTGTAATAAAGTTCTCGAAATGAATCACTTTCACATTTTTATGTTTAATATTTGCTACCAGATATCATATTGTAAATTGTTAAATTTCTGTAATGAATATTCAGAAAGTTACATGTATTTTCAGTCTACTCAAACTGGTTGACATATAGTTACATTTAAATTTTAAAACTTTGACTCAGTATCTGATCAATCTGTTCTATATGTTAAAAAAAAAAACTTGGTTTGCTACAAACCTATTATGTTTGCTGGCACGCAGTTAAATAAGCGTAATATTTTTATCTTCTATTCATTAGGGATAAACATAAGAATGTAGTTAAATTTTTCTAGAACTTAAGAAATACATTTTGTGATATGAAAATATATTAATATAAAAAAAATTCAATAGGGACTCACTTTCCTCCAACCTTCAATATTTTAAGATTTATAAGTGCTATGAAATTTATTTTAAATTATTTTGTGCTTTGTGACTGCTTAAAAATCACGGTAAGTTCTAGGTGTTATACACATCTTGATGTTCCACACGTAAGAAAGTTAAACTGACGTAAGAAGTTAATGCTGGAAGTGTTTCTTTTTTTTAACGGCCAACGATTATGCATTGAAGCCAAAGGAGACGGCTATGATGAAATGGATAAAAAAGATGGTGTGAAGGAAGTAAAAACTGGAGGACTTAGAAAACTTACGCACGGTGTTTGCGCATCATAAAACTCTCTTCCATTGTATTTCATAATAGAGTATTTTGATTGTATAGAAGGTGTACATCGAGATATATTTAGGTTTGAACTTGGTGAACTCTCGGTCGTACTTATCTGGTGAAGACAAAACAAGAGAAAATATTTTAAAAGATTTACGAAGGGGTTTCGAGCCGGTGATTTCTGAAAAAAAAAACTACAACGAATCAACGTGTTTGTAACTGATTGATGTTTATGACTTATCAGGTGGTAAATTCCTTCTACAATAGAACTAATTGTATTATATAACAAACAATGGCAATAGCACAAATAGTTCTTAATTATTATTTCACGCAGATTCTACTTTAAGTGATGATTTTCTTCAATATGTTACTGATTATTTATTTTCTATAAGTAATATAAATAAAGATATAACCAAAAATTACAATTAATGCATAGATTTTCTTAAGAAAATGGAAATCAGTAATATATTGAAGTAATTTATCACTTAGAGTAGAATCTGCGACGATTCCAGTGATTTTTGATTCATTTTGTTCTGACAAACAAATCACAGAAGTCACTTTTAAACAAACATTTGTTTAAATGGCATTTGGTGTCCCATCACAAACGTTTGTTACCTACAAACAAACAGCAGTTTGTTAAATACATACAAAGTCCGTCGTTTGCATACAGTAAACAAACCGATTTTTAGGTTCTGTGAACACGCACTTTCAAATAAATTGATATGGGTGTCAGAAACAATTATTTGTTTGGTCCCTATTTAAATAAACTTGCTCTTTTACCAACAATTGTTTTTTGTTACTTGCAAACAAGGCTCTTTTTCTGTGTATGTTTATGTTCCATAGCTACTAGTTTATTTTCTTATATTTATATAAGGAGTTTGTGACAAATTGAACAGGTGGCACCAGCCGAGTGACCCCGGGCGTTCGGCTTGTGATCGTGAGGCGCAATCCACTAGAGGTTCGAATTCCTCTGAGGAGTAAAGTCGGAATTTTAATTGTCCTCAGTATTTCTGTGTTCGGGTTCCTATAGTGTTTGGAATACGTCGAAAATACACGAGGTGCCAGTGGCGAACAATACTCCGATTCGGGCGATTTGTTTAAAGAAAATGTGAAAGCAGGAAATTCCCATTGCAGCTATTTGGGTTCAAATCCCGTCGTGGTAATTAGTAATTTTTCTGAATGGGGAGATAATGGTTATGTAACAGGTACTGCAATTATGTTATTCCTTTATTATTATTATTATTTATAATAATAATAATATTACCACAATGGAAAGAAAAGTAACATGGTCGAAGGTATTCATAGGAACAGAAAAGATATAGAGTATGTCAGACGTTTCTTAGGTTTACACATGAACGCAATAATGTTATTACGTTTATGGATTTACATATTGACAACCCGCTCAATTCGGGCCTAAATTTGGGGATGTAAAAGTGAATTGAGCAGATCGCCTTCCACTCACCATCTAGAATGAGTGGGTAAATTATCTGGTTCATATGCGAGAGGTTTAACGTTTAGCACATAACAATTGGGGATTGAGTCTGAATGATAACACATTAATTTCAATGATTAAATAACAAACTGTATTTCTTATTAAATGTGAAAAGTAACGTGTGTGAATGTTGTGAATTAGAACGGATATTTGGAAACTTTGCCAGTCGAGTAGCGCGTATCGAGCTTTGAGCAATTGAGTCCTGAATTGGGGTAACACATACCTTTTAGTTTTCTTCGAACGACGTTCTCTGATGAACTCCGGTGTTGGTGTGTAGATTTCAGTATCGCCAGGTTGATACTCCTATGGTCAGGCGGTGCTGGTCAATTGATGCTTAGCATTGAGTATGGCCTCACCATCAATGCTCCGGTCGAACTAGCGTTGGCTGTTAATCTTTCCTCAATCGGATCACCGATATTGTGATTAATTCTTATGGTGAATCACATTCGAACTTTTATAATGACAAACTCAAACTACTTTGATAAAATGCAGAACTTCTCTCCTATCTAAGAGAACAGTAACCTCTCTCTCTCAAAAGCGCGATGACTTCACTTCTAAAAGAACAGTAACTTCTTCCATCCAAAAGGAACAGTCACTTCTCCATCCTAAAGACCTCCTGCCTCTCGGTTTTGTTCGAATCCTGAGTTCCGGAATTCTGTGGCGTCGTCTGCTGTCAGGCACGTGTGACCTCCTTTCATTCGGAGAAGGAATTCTTTCCTCGTGTCAAGACTCAAAAACTGCAACACTCGACACGCTCTGATTTCCCGATTCTAGGCAATTTCCTCATATCCGTGAATGTGTGAAATGTTCACAAACATGTTACAATTACGATTCATGATTTTTACAGAATGTCATTAATGTTGTGGTTAACGCATTTCATAAATTTTCTTCCTGCATTCGCAGACTATCCGTTGTGCATTTTGTTTACTTTATTTGCTGACAATAAAATGATACAATTTTACCAGCTTGCGTTAACCTAGATTTTAACAATTGTTTTCCTTCACTACATAATTTCTAATATTTCATAAAACCCAATATCCTTAAAATAAATGAAATTGATCATTAAAATAAAATTCTGATACATAAAATTCGGGCTCTGCCACATGGCCCCCCTTAAAAACTTGGTAGCTACGGTAACCAAACTAGATCTCGTTAGAGGTCGTAATATAACAGAACATCCTGTAGACATATTTACAACAACGTATGAGAATAAATAAAACTGAAAGTAAAACATAGAACTTGAAAATAAAATAAATAAATCATATATCTACATAAATAAATATCATTAAATCAATAAATCTTTTCCGACACCTGAACATTAACATAATATATATATTTAATCCTTTAATCTTCTCCATTAAATAGCAAAAATAACATGGAAAATATACATTCAAAAGTGTATACTCACTCCATCTTGTGAGATGTACTAGAACTATAAGATGAGCAAAATCACTCTGTGAATATTTAATTGCGAAGGACTCTTTTAGTCTCGCAATTCAGCTTTGGTATCATATTACTGGAATTTTCCATTGCTTAGTTGTCCATACTTGCCAACTTGGACATTTGTTGACAGTATCCGCAAAGGCTACTTTTTGTCCATTCCAGTCATTTTATTCTTCATTGCTAAAAAGATGAAACTTTTCACGAATAAGTTGATCTTATTAACTTAAGAAACTTTAGCACTTGAAATAGATCACACAATATCATCACTTTTATTTTCCGAAAAAAACTAAACACTGAATTTTCACTATAGAAGAATAAAATTCTTATGTAGGTCATTTGCAACACTGGTGATAACTTTGGGCAAATTCAGCAGTTTTAACCCAAGGTTAATCTGCATCCACGCTGGCACTCTCATTCTGCGCGTCGATTTGGTTCCATTTTCACTCGATGTCGAAATGCACTACAAAATTTTCACTAATTTCACCAAAATGCCGTCTTTTACAATATTATGACGTCACAGGTTGTTTTAGAGTATTTCTATCCCTGCTAATGTCTGACGGGCATTTCGAAAGTTTTCGTTTCGTGACATACATCTTCTTCTTTAGTGTTATATTACTCACTAGTGTTACCCAAATTTCAGTGTCAATGCTATCGCCTGAGTACGTCCTACTCAATCTGGCTTTTACTATTTATTTTGTGAAGTGTGACTGTGATATTTTTGAATGACAATAAACCAACTAATGGACATAAACAATGGGATAAAATATCTACTATGGTGAGTACATTATTTAAAATTTTAAATACGGAGATATATATATGTGTGTGTGTGATTTAAAAATGTGTATAACTAACTAACCTATTCGAACCTATCTTACACTAAACTATATTATACCTAATGCTGGATAACTGAATACAAAACCCGGTTAAGATTCAGGGAAAATCGATGGAATGTCACATTTCCTTGAGATTCGGAAGAGCCTTGGTTGTTAAAACGGCTGCTCGCCTAGCCGTCCATCCTAATCGTGAATTGGCTCCAGCTATCACATTTACAAAGAATCAAAATATTTACATTATTATAAAAATCTGAGTAACTAATGTTAATTTTAAAAATTTAATTCTTCCCTATACTCAATGTTTTATCTTTTTTTTCTTCAATGAATGACTCGTGACGAATTTTCTACATTTATAAATGTAAACAGTAATCTATTATTCCGATAGACGTATACTCTAATGAACATAGACATGTCATAATAATTTATGTATTATTTATTTACCTAACTACATCGTTCCGGTTGGCCATTCCCAAAACAATTTCATTAGTTGAAATATTTATATTAATTATATTTTATCATGCGCATTTATTATCTATTATTTTTATATTATTACTTATGTATTACTGTTTTATTTACTATTATTCTTATTATTATTATTAATATTAATATATATGCCGACAGGGCCTAGCTTGGGAGAAGGATCCTCATAAATAGTCGTTTGACTGTGTTACACTTGTCCAACTCTAAAAGTTCTCGCTTGTTTAGGGCTAATTCTTGCAGAAAATCTACCTCTGCTTGTCCCCAAATCTATTTTCTTATTTCTACTTTTGCGCTCATTTCTACATATTTTATTTCTTCATATACTTATAATATCTCTTAGTATTGTAGCGCTTATAATACTTATACATTATATCTATATCTATATCTTTCAACGTTGCATACTCTTATTCTCTATGATTCTTTAATAACTATTAATATTCTTTTTCTACTATTATTCTTTAATAACTATTTATCTATTTTTATTATTATTCTACTCTTCTCCATATTCACATTTTCTTACATTTATGTCTATGTCATATTTCTCTTTATTTATTAAGTTTCATTACGCCTATTATCCTATATTTATTTAATAATTCATTCTCTCTTCTATAATCTATTTTTACTAATATTTCCTTCTTCTTACTACTCACATTCCTTCCGACACTCTCTTTCTCTCTTCTTCCAATCCAATACAAATGTTTTTAAAATTAAACTAGACTATTTCTTTTAAAAGATAAGTAGTAGTACTAAAATAACAAATTATTCTAGTCTTTACTATTTCTTCGTTGCAATAGATGCTTCTTAAAATTCTGTAATCACATTCACTATCCTACTCTTACTTACTAGGATACGGGATTACTTACTTACTAATCTCATTCTTAATTTAGTTATCATTAAGATCTAATCTAAAAACGAAGGATATCTCCACCAAAATAAAAATCACTGCTTTACGCGTGATGTACGAGTCAATCCTTGTGTCTCTTTTCAACAATCACGGAAGACTTATGTGATTTAATAAATAAACTATTCTCATCGAAGTTTGGTAAACACCCAATTCAACTCGAAGAGAATGGGATTTCCTTCCTGATTAGAGTTTCCCCTAATGAAAGGTTCGCCTAATTGCCTGTTTCCTAATTTTGAACTTATTTGTCTAGCTTAATTCTATGTCATTTGCATCATTCATTGTCTTGTGTTTCTTTTTTTTCATTCTCGCCTTTCTTAAATCTACGTTTCCCTAATTCAAATCTAATTACAAAAACCATTCAAATTTTGTTCATTCTTCTCCATAGTCATTTTTCCTCAATCTAATCTGTTCTTAAAATTAATTATGTCACTAAATCTAATTCCTAAAATTAACTATACGTCATATAGACATAGTTAAATTACCAAAAGATAGGTCAGATTTTTATTTACATATCCTTAAATTCTATAAGTACATCTCTAAATATACGCGTATAATGCTTACTTCTAAACTTATATTTCTAATTCAACTAATTACTGAACTAAAATTAATAAAACTGGAATATTTATACACACTAAAACTCTTATCCTATATCTATATCTCCTACATGTCCATATCTCTATAAATACTAATAATAACACTATATACAAGACTCTTCTACTTTCTTGGTCATCTCTACTCTGACAACCAAGGTGTTTTTTCCTTGAATAATGTCGCGAAGGCCACTAAATCTAATAACGACTTATCGCTCGCTACTATTATTCACGCTTGGTTCTCAAACTGGGCCAAAGTTGTAATAAAGTCAGAGATTCTGACTGCTTGAGTACAAGTAAATCTATATCGAAACCTTTCTAGCCATTGATTGACTACTTCCTGGCTAGCACCACTAGAAAATAATGCGCAAATCTTATAACTTAATTGATCCTTCTTCACAGCGAAGAATACAGCGTTACGTATCAAAGTATTAGTTTCGGCTATCCCTGTTAATATAGACAAATAATGTCTTCTAAAGCCTAACTCAACCAGATCTTCTACACTGAAATTTCTCTCAGAGAATTCAATCAAGTAATAGTTCTTATATTTATGACCTAAAATGTTACACCTGAACGTTTGTTCTTTCGTATCATTATATGTCGGGTAATATTCAGTAAAATGTTTCAATACCCCAAGGTCCAAGCCATAGTATCTCGACTTAGTAAACATAGTCGCTGGCTTTCCGTTATCTTTTAAAACTGGGTAATGAACCCTGTGGTTATTCTTAAGGGACAACATCCTGTGAATCTTAAAATTACTGTTGTTAATTAATATGAGTTAAAACTTTACTATTTTAATTATAACTGTACGTGTTCATTCCACTAGAACTACTCATATGATTGTCTGCTGTATGCCGTTGTACGCACGACCTTGAGTACTTTACTCTCATTCAGAGCGCTTCGTCGACCGTCGTAACTGATCGGTAAAGTTCGTTTCAGTCGCTTGCAAGTAAACTGTCACGCAAGCTACAATCATGCATTCGCTCCAAAGCTCACTTGCTTTACTCATGAATTTAATTTCTTTAACATTATTTTACTTTAATTAATATGACTCTAATTACTATTATAACTAAATTCCAATATTAATAAATACGTCCTACTACCATAAATATTATAATCCACACCACAACTAATTACTAAGATCTATAAACACTAAAATATTAAAATATTGCTAAACTAAAATATTATCGCTGTTCCACATAACTATGTTTCTGCCGAGAATCGAACTAGGGACTATACTCGTACTTCCTTAAACTTTTCCCATAACACTCGTTAGGATGGGCGGGTGGGATTTTACTTATTGTCACAGTCACTACTATCACACTGCAATAAACTATTCTGTGAACAAAATATTAACATGGGTGGGATTAATTTTTACCGAATTTACTTAATTTAGAACTCCACATTAATATATTTCTCTGAGAAAGACCCAGATCATCTCCGCCATGACAACCCGCTCAATTCGGGCCTAAATTTGGGGATGTAAAATTGAATTGAGCAGATCACCTTCCACTCACCATCTAGAATGAGTGGGAAAATTATCTGGTTCATATGCGAGAGGTTTAACGTTTAGCACATAACAATTGGGGATTGAGTCTGAATGATAACACATTAATTTCAATGATTAAATAACAAACTGTATTTCTTATTAAATGTGAAAAGTAACGTGTGTGAATTGTGAATTAGGACGGATATTTGGAAACTTTGCCAGTCGAGTAGCGCGTATCGAGCTTTGAGCAATTGAGTCCTGAATTGGAGTAACACATACCTTTTAGTTTTCTTCGAACAACGTTCTCTGATGAACTCCGGTGTTGGTGTGTAGATTTCAGTATCGCCAGGTTGATACTCCTATGGTCAGGCGGTGCTGGTCAATTGATGCTTACCATTGAGTATGGCCTCACCATCAATGCTCCGGTCGAACTAGCGTTGGCTGTTAGTCTTTCCTCAATCGGATCACCGATATTGTGATTAATTCTTATGGTGAATCACATTCGAACTTTTATAATGACAAACTCAAACTACTTTGATAAAATGCAGAACTTCTCTCCCATCTAAGAGAACAGTAACCTCTCTCTCTCAAAAGCGCGATGACTTCACTTCTAAAAGAACAGTAACTTCTTCCATCCAAAAGGAACAGTCACTTCTCCATCCTAAAGACCTCCTGCCTCTCGGTTTTGTTCGAATCCTGAGTTCCGGAATTCTGTGGCGTCGTCTGCTGTCAGGCACGTGTGACCTCCTTTCATTCGGAGAAGGAATTCTTTCCTCGTGTCAAGACTCAAAAACTGCAACACTCGACACGCTCTGATTTCCCGATTCTAGGCAATTTCCTCATATCCGTGAATGTGTGAAATGTTCACAAACATGTTACAATTACGATTCATGATTTTTACAGAATGTCATTAATGTTGTGGTTAACGCATTTCATAAATTTTCTTCCTGCATTCGCAGACTATCCATTGTGCATTTTGTTTACTTTATTTGCTGACAATAAAATAATACAATTTTACCAGCTTGCGTTAACCTAGATTTTAACAATTGTTTTCCTTCACCACATAATTTCTAATATTTCATAAAACCCAATATCCTTAAAATAAATGAAATTGATCATTAAAATAAAATTCTGATACATAAAATTCGGGCTCTGCCACAATATAGAATTACGATTTTATGACAAGAAATGGAACATAAATATTTGTTAGCTGATAACAATAATGCATTTTGTTTTGCCCTTCTTCTAAGTAGAAAGGTGAGGTGACATCTTAAATAGGGTCATTCTCTTGACTATCGATCCCTATTGTAAGTTCAATCACTATTTGCAATTTGTGCACAACTAGGAAGAATTCCTTAGAACTCATTTTTGGCTCATACTACAGCAGTAAGGATGTGTTTAGCCCTTATGTGTTCATCAATTCTTGTCCAAACAAGTTACTTGCCAGACAGTTACGAAGGTTAATACGGATGACGCAATTTTGTGTTGTTGGTATTTCACCTGTAAAGGAACTTGTCTCTACTCTTAAACCGAGAGAAATTGCATATTCTTCATCTTGGTACACATCAGAAGTATTACTTTTGTAGACTATAAAAATTTCCTGAGTTTACCAAAACCGGAATCGAACTCGTGTCTCCAACCTTATGAAACTAAAGCCTAAGCCATTACTCTAAGACATCACTGTTTTGGGAGAAGGAAAAAATGGAGCTGAAGTGAATTTAGTAATTACACAATTTTACGATTCCAGTGTAATAATGAGGAAACTTTCTGATTATAGTAATGATAAAATAGTAAAATACTATGCAAAACGAATAGTCCAGACAAGTCAACTTTAAATTGACAACTCATATGTACGGAGGCGCTGCCGTATGCTATCGCCTCGGGCCCTGATTTCTCACGGCATGGCATTAGACAGATACTTTCATTGATTGGAATCTGGTGTTTCAGGGCACTGGATTATTTTTTGTTAATCAATTGAACAAACCTTCCTCCGTACCTTGTTTTCTATTTTGACGCGTTTTACTCACTTTTGCAGTTTTTCCACTAACTCTTTAGGAACAGGGACAAAAAGACAGAAACATGGAGGACAGTAAAAATCACAAACAATATTCGCGCGTTCTTCCCTTGCCTGAAGTAAAACAATAAAATATGTTGAACATGCAATTTTTGGACTCCCATTTTCTATATTTTGTCAAATCTAGAGTTGGAGTGGGTCAAATACACCGAGTTTTCTGAGTGGGTCAACAGCATGTGACCCACTGCGACGCACCACCCACTGTGATCCACTACTCACTATGACGTACTCTGACCAACCAACCTTCTCTGCTCACTCCATTGTAGACAGCATTTTCTGACGCGACAAAATTGCCAATGAACCACAAAATTACTCCTCCAAAATATGTTAAATCGCTTATATGCGTGACTTGTTTACATTAAGGTGAGGTTAGAAACACTAAAAAAGTACCCTTCAGGAGGTTAGAGCCACCAACCTTACAATTACTGGGCGGGTGTTCCTCCGACTTCGCCACGGAGGCGATGGAGACATCGCTTGTAAAGGGATGAATCGTTTAGATATTTTCAGTTTGATTGAGTTTGATTGAGCAGCTGTCAATCAAACTGCTCTTTTTTTACCGTATATATGAGACGATATGTGTTAGGGGTAAGATAAAATGTGTTCGCCATGTAATTTGATAACAAAATGACGCGTGTCTACTTTATTTCATAGTTCTCCAATACTCACTTTCTAACGATCAACGACAGGTGCCATCTAAATTCATACAATCATCGTAATCAAGATTTTTCACTTCATGATGTTGAGGCAGAGGATTTTCTTGACCCTCGGAGCTCACTTTAGGAACATTTCGTCAGGAAAAGATAATATATAATAATAACCGCATGCACATGACTGGCGATAGTTCGTGTTGGTCCCTTCGCGATTTTCCGTAGCGAATCGAAGGAGTGCGGACCAAAACCATGTCTTTGCTGCTGCTATCTGTTGGTAACTTCATCACCTCGACGCGAGATATCTATTTCGACTCGACGAAACCATGCCGGCAGTGGGACACTAGCAGCAATCCTTCGACTCGTCTCTATATTGACGATCGGCGTTTACACGCAAGTGGGCCACTAGGTCTTGGCGACGTTTACGGCATGGGGTAGGTCCATGTTTCATATAGCCTCGCTGCTTAATGGAACGTTAAACTCCAAATCAACTCAACAAAAAATACAGTGTTTCGCATCTTATATCCATATATGCTTACCATGCGCTCTATAATAATTGCTGAAGCTTATTATATGGAGCGCTTAGAGCACAAGGCAGTGAACCCATTAAGTTGTGAGAAAAATAGACATAAAATTTGTAATGTAAGCTGCTGTATGTTGGTCTACGTACCTTGATTTGGGACTTTCAAATTTCATCCGTTTTTCCAGTGAAAAATATCGATAATTCAACAAGGAAATAATTAGACAATAATAATTTAATTTAAATTCATCGTAATTTTTCACATGACAAACACTTTACCATTTTATATGGTAAAGGTCAGATCCATCATTATTGTAACAGAGCGGTGCTTGAGGGATTGACCGTAGAAATTAAAACTCCGGTTAGTTAGAATGTAACAAAGTGGTTTTATTACAAGTATACACTCTTTAGTCGGTAGGAAAGAGAATGTGGATCATGTGTTAGAGTTGATGACGATGTGTTTTGGTGGGTCAGTGGTTTATGGTGGGCCAAGGTGGGTGGTGGATCATGGGTCAGAATGGGTCACGGTGAGTGGTGGGTCAAGTTTTCATTGACTCACGCTATCTCTCATCAAATCTGTAAAACCAAACCAAACAAAGAGCAATATTACTACACCAAACGCTCAATATCTTAGCTATTCATGACAAACTATTGCATGATCCGAGTAACTAGTATACCAAAAACCATCATTTGTCATATTTTACCGAAATACGTTACGACATTTTCAATTGGCCCTCACACCGTGAGCTGAATGCAAATAGAGATAAAGCGAAAGTCAATTGTTGGTGTGGGTATACCTAACATACTACCTGTGGCAGTTCAGTTACACAGTGAACTTGCGTAACGACAGCGTAAACATGGAACCTGCAAGAGAGCCCCAAAGGCGAGTATGGTGTACGAGTTCAAACTGGGGTCAAACGCCTCTGTATGCCAGGCCTTTTGTGAGAGTGTCGTGACTACGCGGACAGTGCAACGGCGGTTTAACAAGTTTAAAAACGGGACAAAACACTGGAAAACACACCACATGCCAGAAGACCAACACATGCACAAAATGAATATCTTCATGCAGCGATTAAGGCAGGCAGTGAACATACATGTAAGGAACTGGGACTAGAATTCAGTGTGAATGAAGAAACCATTCGGCAGCACCTCCATCAAGTTGGGTCAATGGCTTCCACATGGTTGGGTCCAAACCAGAAAGCAACGCGAGCAGATGCCCGTGTTTCTTTGCTGTCTTGTCTGAGGAAGGAGAAATTTCTAGAAGGGTGTTGACGTATGATGAGAAGTGGGTCCTGTACAAAGCTCCATGGCGCCGTCATAATTGGTTAACATCCCATGAACTGGTTGTAGTGTATCATACATGCCCCACCGGAAGTCAAGGAAGGAACTGTACCACTAGTTAGAGAATTTAATAATAAGCAATACTTCCTCGCATCATAGCAGCAGCATATGCAACACATACATAAAAGCACGTCGTTAGATTGGATATCCCCCTTAGGCAGATATAGTAGAAACCAGAGGCTTTTCAAAATCAAAACATTATCCTCAATTAAAAGATATACCAATGAACAATTTATTAACGAGATCATATAGAACAAGTAAACAACAGATATATGTATAAGTGAAGCACGAAATAGCATATTTTAAAAAAAAATAAAGAAAACACTGTAGGAAGAAAACTATGATTTAAAAAATCACAAACTACAGAACTAAATAACTGAACACTTCTGTCTTCGATCCATTCCCTCGTTGTCCATTGAACTGCGAGGCACAATTTCACACTTTAAAAAAATCCAACCAATACGCACCCGATTTGAAGTCAATCTGACAAACGGCAGAAGGGATTCAAATCACGGAGCCAGACATGACATCATGTTGTATACAATAGTACCAGAACAATTAACCAATAGAACACCAGAATGAGAAAACTTTGTTTTAGAGATATTAAAATAGAATACATTACATGGGGGTTCCCCCTGGAATTTAAAAAATGTAAGAAACCTTTTCTTGAATTACCAGAAATATGAAACACATATGGAAATGAAAACGATTTTGTTAGTAAGGGTGATAGATGAATATGAAGTATAAAAAGACAATACAACAAACCATAAATAAATAATGAAAGGGACCACCAAATAATATAAAGCCAAATTGACAAAATATATTCAAGCATATGATTAAATATATTTTAGTTTTGGTACAAAAACCAGAGTAGAGTTATACCGTGTTATAGAATGTAAACATAACATAGGCTTGAATAAACCTTAAATATCCATAGACGATGAGATTCATATCCATTAGGCGCGGAATAATATATATATCTCAAATAGAAGCGTAGACTGGCAAGTCTTTACAAATTGGAACAAACATGGATTTTTTATATATATAAAAACAAACAGCTCCATTACACCTGAAAAATAAATAAGTGTAAGAACCTCACAAATATTGCACCAAAATTTACAATTCGGATTCAGGATTTTCACGCATTTCATACCTTTTTAATTGGCTAATATGAGAAGAAAATTTTCGGTTTTTACTTTCGTCTACAGGAATTATAGTATTCAGACCAGCAAAGGAGTCGATGCGATAAGGACCAAGCCACAGAGGCGACAAAGATTTACTAATTTTATCTGTTATGGACGACTTAAAGTGAGATTTCCAAAGAACTAATTGGCCTATTTGGAAAGTAACTGGATTATTACGCTGTACTAAAAGATGCCTTCTATCTTCCCAAGCTCTATGCATATTTTTTAAAGCATCGGACCATACCTCTACTGAATTATGTAAGTTCAGGTCGGAATCCTTTACAGACCATTTAACTAATAAAGGATCTAGGGCTTCACGTCCCAAATAAAGCTCAAATGGCGATGCCTTTAATTCACAATGTTCAGAAACGTTAAGAGAAAATTGGATCGGATACAGGAAATTGCTCCATACCGTCTGATTGTCAGAGCAATAACATCTTAACCCATTAGTGCACAGCATCCGATAAATCGGACGCGTGCTTTTATTCATTTCTCGAAGAAACTGTACGTTTTCAGCCCTTTAATTCTTTGTAGTTCGTGAGTATACTATCTATTCTTCCTACGTTTTCAGTGGTTGACTCGATAACATTGATTGTGTGTACTTCATTTGTCGTAGACTAAAACATGGCGGCCAGGCAGTATGCTGTTTCACGTATGGCTTTACTTTTTACATATAAATAAATATAAAGGTGTTCATAAAGCTTTAAATTTTGTATAAAAATTAAAGTATAGATATCAACATTTATTACTAACTATATATTTAGTTATGATTTCCATTAGCACGAGATAGGTGAGATGTAAATTTTAGGCGTCCGATTTATCGGACGCTGTGCATGAGGGACATTTCACAATCACTACAAGCTCAATTTTTGACTAGGTAATACACATTGTTTGTTTTGAATTTTGCTTATATTGAATCTAAGGTTAATTTCAGAACCACTTTACATTAAATGCGTTGTATTTTTTTAATGAGTATCTACTATAACGTAGGAATAAAGCAATTACTTCTAATTATTAAATGTTTATGTAACGAAATATACAGTGTAACTTCATTTGAACAACGATGCCCAACGAGTCGATAATGCGGATCCTTTACACAAGCTGAAACCATATGTAGGCAACCTTTCGTCTTAGTTCCAAAAACGTTGTGGTCTTGAGGAAATAATTTCAATTGACGAAAGTTTGATACTTACGCAAAACAATTTATAAGAGGAAAGCCCATTCGCTTAGGGTACCAAAACTGGATCATTTGTACCAGTTCAGGTTATATGATGTGTTTCCAACTGAATACAGGAAAAGAAAAAGAAAGACTATCAGTATCGACTGGATGGGAGTGTCGTATTATCTTTGCTAACTTTGGCAAGCATTCCACGTAATGCTAGGTACAAAATATTCTTTGGCAATTACTTTACTTCCATAAATATCATGAATCATCTGAGTAATATGGGTATTCGTGCACAAGGTACAATTCTGAAAGGACGAATTCGCAACCGCCCACTAACGGACATCAAAGAAATAAAGAAAGAACCAGGAGTTGCACATGACTATTCTAGCAACGAAAAGGCCAACCTTGTTAGGTTGAACGACAGTAATGTAGTTATG
The DNA here is from genome assembly GCF_964235325.1 of Thermobia domestica. Taxonomy (NCBI): domain Eukaryota; kingdom Metazoa; phylum Arthropoda; class Insecta; order Zygentoma; family Lepismatidae; genus Thermobia; species Thermobia domestica. Next base: position 240,168,324 of record NC_137456.1, on the reverse strand, counting down.
GTGGCAACGAGCAACGAAAAAAAAATCAATGGTTCAACAATTCGGTGGTCTCACTAAAAGATGTCACGGATAAGCGTGTAGCAGCCTACCAATATAACCAGCTACAATAAAGGAATTGAAGGAGTAGATTTACTAGATCAGTGTGGTATCGTACTGAACAAGACCAAGGAAGTGCAAATGACACTGGCCAATATTTGCATAGTCCCTACTTGTTTCAGTTCTAAATTCTTGGTTATTGACAAATAAGCTTCAATCCAAAAAATACATTGTTTCACTTCTGTTTTAGAATGCCCTTTCATTATTGACGAAGTACGGAACAGTGTTTCGACAAGGAAAGTCAATAGACAAGGCCTTTCAAGATGAGCGCAACGATCGCTATGATCATTGGCCAATAGTAAGCAAACCTGAACGAAAATGTGCTTATAATAAATGCTGAGGAAAGTCAAAGTTCATAAGTGCCTTAGAGTAGTTCATCCTAAACATTTTCATGCGTATCATCAGTAAAATGATAAAGTAATGTAAGAATAAACAATGTATATGAATTGAGAAAAATCCTGTAATATACAAACTGTAAATTGTATAAAAATTTTGTTGTATTTTTTCGTTTCTAATTTTATATATATATATATATATATATATATATATATATATATATATATAGAATATTAATGCGTTCTTCGTTATTGAAAATTATGTATATTACCACCTTTCGTTGTAAGAACATTTAAGAAAATACAGAATTATTACAAAACGAGTGCTAACAATTTAAGTGAATATCATGCACAGCGTCCGATTTATCGGACGTTACGTAACTACCCTATTATGACGTAACAAAAATATATATTAATCAAAATCTGTATTGAATCGTTCATTACAGGATTTATTGGATGTTACGTAACTACCCTATTATGACGTAACAAAAATATATATTGATCAAAATCTGTTCATAGCAGTCCCCTGCATGACAAACAACCAAATAATCTGAAATAACATAGCTGAAAAACTTTGTGCACTAATGGGTTAATGCATTCTTTACCGTCTGAACATATTTTTCAGCTGCGTTTCCAGACGCAAAGTAAGCTGAACTACGTATATGTTTGATCCCTAGTCCAAAGAGAAAACGTCGAAACTCCTCGTTAGAAAAGTAACTAGCCCGATCCGTGGATAAAGCAAAACAATGAACAAAATGACAAAATATCTCCTTCATTGCTTTAATAATAATTCTACTGGTCGTATTACGTAATGGAACTAAGTGCAAAAAACGGGACGCGTTATCCACAAGTAACATTATGTACCTATAACCATTGCTTGGGATTAAGGGACCGGCCAAATCACAGTATAAATCTCCCTGGGGTTGTGTTACATATTTAGAAGACAAAAGACCTTGTGGCTTTTGAAAACGTGGTTTCGAAATCTGACATTCATGACATGAGCGCACGTACTGATGCACATCACGAATCAAAGAAGGCCACGTAAAATAACCGTTAATTTACTAAGTGTTTTAAAATTATCCGTATGCGTTCCCACCAAAGTTCCAGAATGATAATATTCCAGTACCAAAGGTCGTAAAGACTTAGGCAATAGAACCTTGTACGGATTATACCGTACTTTTGTTCTTTTATACAACAAACCTCGTGACAAACGATATTCTTTCCGGACATTCCCTGCAGCTTCAGTTTTCTTATAAATATCGGAGATATCCGGATCCATTATATACTCTTCTTTTACATTATAAAATGCCAAAGGATTATTCAACAGACTTGAAGCAAAATTCACGTTGGTATACTTCCTCATCTATAAGGTCATACAAACTTGAATCATATATTCGACTCAAAAAATCTGCGTTATTCATCTTGTTGCTCGGTGCATGCAAGATATCGAATTTAAATTCTAACAATCTATGAATCATAGTACTATATCGTGTGAACTTTTTTAGGGTTACGCAACACACAAGCTAAAGCATGGTTATCAGTTAATATTGTAAATCTTGAAACAAGATAGTGCTGAAAACGAGTAATAGTATTGTACAAGCTAGCCAACTCCAAGGCAAAGATAGGACGATCATAGTCCGAAGGTTTCAGTTTTCTGCTATAGAACGCAATAGATTGTTAGAAACCTCTGGAATCCTTCTGTAGGATTACACTTCCGAACCCTCGCAAACGAGAATATGCTTCTATGAAAAACCTTTTACTCATATTCGGAATCTTCAAGATAACCTGCTCTTCAAAAGCCACCTTAATACGAGCTAATGCCTCAGATTGTTCTTTACCCCCCAAAAAGGGAATTTTCGGTGATTTCAAGTCTATCATGGGGCGCATAATCTTAGCAAAATTACTAATAAAGCGACTATTAAAAAAACAAAAACCCAAGAGATATGACAGCCTTCCTATTACGAGGAGAAGGTAAATTTCGTATAGCTTCAAGTCGATCCGGAATCATCTGCATAGTTCCTCCACCTACGCGAAATCCGAAATCATCTATCTCCGTTTGAAAGAAGGAACATTTTTCTGGTGAAATTGTAAGACCTCGTGATCGAAGTCGATCAAGCACGGTCTTAAGTAATGTTTTATGTTGTTCAATTGTATCAGAATAGAGTACAAAATCATCAGCATATACTTCGAAACCTTGTTGCTTCAAACCGCCTAATACATTATCAATAGCGCGCGCTAAAGCCGCCGTCCCAGTACAGAGTCCCATAGGATGTACCCGAAAATGATAACTTTTATTGTCAAAAGAAAAGCCCGTATATTTCCGACAGGATTCATCCAATACTATCTGAAAAAAATCCCCTTTTACAATCAAATCTAGTCATTATAGGATCATTAGCCAGTGTAGCAATCGATTCTTCCATGTTAGGGGTGACTATATTATCGGCTTTCACAAGCTTAGATAATTTACCAAAGTTTAGAACTAGCCGTCCTCTACCTGCACTATTTTTTTACAATAAAGCAATGAGAGCGGTACTCACTCTCCAAGATAACCCCGTTATCCAAAAGTTCTTTTAAAATTACACGCATTTCTTGCTTTTGTTTACTAGACATAGGGTATTGTTTTTCGCGAAACACAGTATCCTCCTTAACCCGAAACTTATACTTAGAATCTTTAAATCTGCCGATATTTGATGTAATCACATCAGTATAATCATTAATAATATCCTGTACAAATAAAGGTAAGGTACTATCTTCATTAATAAGTTCATTATCAATGTTTTGCACAAATAAATTTCTATTTGTATTATCTAGTTGATTAACAGATGATTTATTTAAATTATGCATAACTCTACTGTCAATCGCTAATACCTCATTGCTGCTCGAAGGTACTTCTGAAACACCCTGTACCACATTACATTTAACAGGTGATTTAACTTTTAACTCATTTTTATATTTTATTACTTTTTTATTTTGAAAAAAATCTTTATTAGTAGCCTGTGATGTTAAAGACCAAGAATTTAAAAAAGAATTATAGTCATTAAATTGATTTAAAGCAGAACAAGCGTTTTTAAAAATAACAGGTTCTTCAGATAAAGCAAAGTTTTGTTTATATTTAGTAACACACTCTTTACCTTGCTGTAGTACTGCTTCCTTATATCCAACAGGTTGTTGACCGGGTGGCAGGGCTGCATTACGTGGCACCTGGTCTAGTGAGAAGTCGCTCGTTGTGTTATGACTTTGAATGCAACAGGTGTTATGACTTTGACCATGGAAAAGGCTCTTATCTTCACTGCCCATCTGGTTTTGAACATTTGGTTCGTCGCAGGATGTGCGGTTCCTTGTAAGATAACCCATCAAATATGATGTAGAATAAGGACCCGTCTTCCTGCAACCAAAAGGAAAAGGGCCAGAATATTGTCCACAAAAAGGAGGTTTAGAAACATACGTAATGTTGAAATTGTGATCAGGGAAGAATATACTTCGTTCCTTAACATCCAATTTAAAGGCAGTCTGCTCAATAACAGGCATTCCTAAAGTAATATGTTGGCCACTGGGACAATGTTCGTTTATATAAGCACAAACAGTTAACTCTTGCTTATTAATCCTCAACGGGAGCAAACAATATTTGTGTAACACTAAACGATAGTTTGTAGCAGTACGTCCCACAAAGTTTTTAACATGTATTTTAAGGTTCGAATCCCGTTGTAGTAAATACTGTAACACTTCGTTACTTATAAAATTAACACTTGAAGCACTGTCCAAACATGCAAAGTATTTTTTATCGTACAAATCGACTTCAATAAATATACCACCTTTCCCAACTAATGGAGGTAAGGTTCGTACACTACAGTCCGAGGTTCGAATCTGCTGAGTATCAGAAATCTTCTGATAATTAGAAACCTGTCCTTTGTGGAAATTACCCGATGTTTCGTACATGAGGATGAACTACATTACGCGATCTAAAGTCACTGTTTTTATGATTTATATCGAATAATGATCCAGCAACAGTTGTTTGACGCTGCTTGGTAAAAAGTTCTAACTGTGAGTAAGCCTTTAAAGAGTTTATAAGTTCTTCACGCGTTTGAGGATATTCAATATAAAATACATGCGATCTCACATCCAGTCTACAACCACTAGCCACCGTTAAGATGTACGTTTGATCACAGATTTCAATATACGTGATACTTGATCAAGTCTACGTGAATATTGCAAGACCCCTTCACTTTCGCCCTGAGGTTTATAAAAATATCTCGTGGTAAGTTGCTGTATAGCCACGTCAGAAAGCAATTCAGTCATCACATATTTACATAAATCTCCCCAGGTCCTCGTTGTTTTAACACTATCCTTAAGGCATTGTAGTCCCTAGTTTTCCTAGTTTTTGGTTGTAAAGCGTATACCACACTACGAATTGGAAAGTCATTACCACTTAAAAAATCGTCAATTTTACACATAAAATCGAACAACCTGTCAGGGTCATTACCATCACAAATTGGAAGATTTTTCACAAATCTATTTAACACCGTCAAAGCAGTATTATCCTGCAAACGAGAAGAATTGGTACGGAAATAACCGTCATCACCTATGTCCTTTGTATAATCACTATGGCATCTATTACCAGATACTTTACTAGTACGTTTAGGAATAGCACCAGTTGATCTATCAGATCCAGTATTATCCTCATTAACAGGTACCCTAGAAGACATCGGACCCACCTTTACAGCTATGTCTTCTAACATTTCTCCTAATCTTTCAATTCCAAAAAATAACCTATCAATTTTATCTATATTTAGAGTTGGCGTTTTTACACCATCATCACCAAATCCGGATATAGTATCTGAGGCTACCTTATCTTTATCTACACCTTCGGTCATGTTTAATATATAATACGAACAGCAAGGGCATTAAACTAATACAATATGTAAAAGCCTCGACTTGGTCCGATTGACTTCAAACCATTTATATGTAGTGTATCATACATGCCCCACCGGAAGTCAAGGAAGGAACTGTACCACTAGTTAGAGAATTTAATAATAAGCAATACTTCCTCGCATCATAGCAGCAGCATATACAACACATACATAAAAGCACGTTATTAGATTGGATACCCCCTTAGGCAGAGGCTTTTCAAAATCAAAACGTTATCTTCAATTAAAAGGTATACCAATGAACAATTTATTAACGAGATCATATAGAACAAGTAAACAAGATATGTATATAAGTGAAGCTCATATAGAACAAGAGATGTAAATATATAGTATATATCTGAAATTTCAATTTCAATTAACCTCTCTATATATAACACGGTAGTAACAGTAGGTTAATATCAAATTAGCAAAAATAATTGAATTTAATTATATTAAATTAGCACTACTTTTACCAGTATATGAAAAGGGCAACTTCCAATGGTCAGCTCGGGAGCGAACGATGGCAGGAAGTTTCACAAGCACGAAATATCGTATATTAAAAAAAAGAAAACACTGTAGGAAAAAACTATAATAAAAAAAATCACAAACTACAGAACTAAATAACTGAACACTTCCGTCTTTGATCTATTCCCTCGTTGTCCATTGAATTGCGAGGCACAATTTTACACTTTATAAAAATCCAACCAATACGCATCCGATTTGAAGTCAATCTGACAAACGGTAGAAGGGATTCAAATCACGGAGCCAGACATGACGTCATGTTGTATACAATAGTACCAGAACAATTAACCAATAGAAAACCAGAATGAGGAAACTTTGTTTTAGAGATATTAAAGTAGAATACACTACACGGTTCAAAAACAGCCAAAACCAGCACTGCACGAAAATAAGTTCCTTCTGTGTGTTTGGTGAAATGCTCGTGGCATCGTGCATCGGCAGCTGCTATCAGTTTGTGAGAGCATCAATACATGTGTGTATAGTGAGCAGTTTGTTTGCATTGAAGTACAATTCAAAACTCCAGAGCCAACACATCTGAATCTCAAGGGGTCTTCCTGTTACAAGATAACACTAAGCCCCACGTGGCTAGGATGACCTGGGACACCATTCTGTGCCTTTTATGGAAAACACTACTGCATCCGCTATACTTCCCGAACATTGAACCATCCGATTACCACCTGTTCTAACGCAATAAAATCCATGGCCTTCCAGAGCGTTGGTAGAATGTCGTCGATGCTGATGGGACAATTTTTGATCTCGCAGGTATGTTTCAGATGATAGATCGATGTTCGAAGGTTGTGGGTGAAAAAGCGACAAAGCTTTCTGGGTTACCTTTATAACAAGTAAGTTCCGCCTCCTTTGGAGACAAGGGACGCTCAAACCAAAATTATAACACCTTTTCTAGTTAGTTAGTAATTGAGATATGAAAAATTTCAAAATTTTGCAAACTGTAGGTAGCCCTTGGATAATTTACTTCTATTTTTCCTTATAGAGACAGAACCTTATTTATAGTACGTTTTTTTTATCTTTGTGAATAGCTTGCGGAGCTTTTAAATTTTGATGAGAACACAAGCAAGCATTGGACTTTTTATTTTATTTTTTTATTTTTATATAACAGGTTGAACTAGATCTATTGAATTACTAAAGTTTCTGACAAATTTTCACATTCTTTTATGAAACATTATTTTGCATTTTTGCTGTTGTAGGTTCTTAAACCTATTGTTGGAATACTTGAGTTTGTGGAAGGTTACTAGAATATTATATTTCAAAATATTTCATGGAAAAATAAAACAGTAAAATACGTTATCTCTATTATCAGAAAGTCTGTGTGATATTTCACTTTGCAGGACCAATCAGCCCCCATATGGTGAAGACTGTTACAGATTGGAGACCTTTCGTTAAAGGTAAATTACTCCTGGTAGGACATTAGTAGAAACAATATTGTACATTGTAAATGTAGTTCAAGTAGGGAAAAAATCATGTTTCTCAATTGACGATGTTTTAAAATCTCGGCGGGTAAGTAAAAATCGTACCTAGGCCCCCCTCTCCCCTATATATGTGGTGTTACCTGCATGTTTTGTTCTACTTCTAGCTCTATAAATATTTTACTTGGAAAAGATTCATTCTTTTCAGAGGCAGAATCGAGTAGGTCCATAGTATAAGAATTTACCACTAAAATTCGTAAACGATCTGATCATTCTCATTTAAATACATTGTATCTAAGCTACTAGAATTCTCAGTATATATATATATATATATATATATATATATTGAGGAATCTTCTCTATCTTTTCCTTTCTTGAAAAACTTATATTCGGTTTAATTATCAGAGAAATATTGTAATTAAAATTTAACGAATTACTTGACGTAGAGTGAATAGGTAGAAGTACAATTAGCTTATTGTAGATTTTAATCCTTATCAGATATAAAATATTAGCATGTAGTTCAACCAATTTTACACTCTTTAGCAGGTGTATGTTTGATCTAGGGAAGTCTCGGTTGAGATAAATCATATCGTTTCAGTTGGTATCATTCTTCTTTCTAGATTGAGTTTAAAATATCAGAATGATGTCGTTCCCTATCGAGATTGCTTTAAAATATATATTTTCTAAAGAACAGAAGCAACAGAATTTAATTGTCAAAAGAAATTTTAAAAAAAATATTACTTTGGAATAATTAGTTATCGCAATATGCATAATATTAAAACTAACAAAATACAAATACTACAAACGAAAACCCCGTATTTTAATATTTCGCTCTTGTTTCCTATGAAAGAATACAATCCGATCCGAGCATGGATGCGAGTAGTGTTTTTGTATCAAAATATATTTTGAGGTACATACAAAATTTATTTAAGCTTCTTGATATTTTCTTTGATTAATAACTTAAAGCCACTCCCTTACACTAAAGAACATAGAGGGAAATAGATAAAAAAATGAAAATGAAATGAAATCTTTAAGTTTTACGTTCCACGATTATGCCGGTTATGCTAAAAGTGACGGTGATGATGAGAGATAAGTGATATGTTGGAATGAAGAAAGTGGGAGGAAACGGGAAAATTCCGAGAAAACCCACGAACACGATGTCTGTCTACCTCAAAGTCCACACGGCGCGAGCTGGGATCGAATCAGGGACCCCAAGCACCGGAGGTGAACGCTCTACCACTGAGCCACCGTGCCCCACCGGGAAATATATAAAGATACTGCGAGGAATAATCTTCCATCAATGAAACTATTAGCGGTGCCTATCTCTTTATAGCAATAATCAGAATCGGCCTCGAATGGTAAAGAGAAGGTATTCTTAAATAAATCACTTTGTCGCAGGCACTTTTGTGCAGGTTTTGAATCTTGCGTGTAACTTAGAAGTGTACATGCAATAATATCGAAAAATTGTTGACAGATTCAACTTCTGAGATACAGATCTAGGAACTTAAAAATATTTGAGTCAGAGGTCCTACTGCGTGTCTTCTCCCTCTGGAAGGCGGGTTTTACCATCTTTTGGAATTTTACAAAACATCTAAAAATAATAAAATGTTTATTTCTAAGCATATACACTTAGGACTATTGAATATAAAATTCTCAAACCATTTGTTTATATTATATATATATATATATATTGCAATTTATGTTATAAATGGGACATTTTTCAGTTATAGAAAGGTCCGACCAACAACACAATACTGAGTGAGGTAAATGGTGTTTATAAAGATCGATCGCACTCTTTATTGCTGATTTGAGAAAAAAAAATTCAAAGCCTAACTTCGGGTATCTTCGGAAAAAAGTAAACCAAGTTCGAACCCCCAAGCCAACCTTTGCAATCAGAAAAAAAATGGTCGAATGTGCTTTTTTTCTTTTAAATATAAAAAGACTTGTTGCCAAGTGTAGAAAAAAAGCACCTTTGATTGAAATACTTAATGACACTATATTTGGAAACCTTATATTAATATTAGGACGTGCTTGTTTGTCATTTAGCTTTCATACGTTAAAAAAAATAGATTAGGTATCTTTTCATAAGTAAAAGAATTCTGAAATTTTAGACACAGGTCCTAATTCTCAGCTGCGTATAAAATAAAACACAAAGCAGAAAAACAGCGTTTGCAATGGATATGAAGCTCGTTATACATCGCAAGAAGTAGGTTGCTAAGAGCGGTTCTGTTAGCTTAGTGGTAGGTCGTTGGATTTCAAATCGCAAGGTCGTGAGTTCGATTACGATCATGACTTATTCATTTTTTGATATAAAATTTTGTTTTTTGCTACGCATGAAAGTTATACAAAATAATAACTTTAAAATACATCAGTTGTGTATATGTATTCATATAATAATTGCAGAACATAATTATTATGTTTAAAATATAACAATTGAGGTAGGTGTTCACGGAACTTCGGTACACTATATGTAAATGTTAAATACAAATTAAGGGAATCGATAATACCAATAAAAAGTTATGTAGTGTATTTATTTGCAGCTATTTCACATATAGAGGTTACTACTAAAAATTATTCTTACAACCTGTCATTTACGTTCTTGAAATATATTCCTAGGCGTAAAGAAATCATAGACAGAGTCGTTGTTCCAGACCAACAACTCAATAACACCAAAACGCTCCAAGAAATCCCGAAGCACCGAGCAAATCAGACTGAAACTGTCCTTAGAATGGAAAATCTTTACATAGGATTTCACTTCAATACTTTCGTAACATGGAATGTCACATGATTTAGAACATGTCGATGCTTTGGTCCCCCTTTCTCACTATCTTATATAATATATATATATATATATATATATATATATATATATATATATATATATATATAAAGTACATGTATGTATGTGTGTGTGTGTTCCTAAATAATTCTGATATGTCTAGAACTAAACGATTGAGATTAGTATCGGATTCATAGTTTCGGTTTCGCTTAGGTAAATAGTGTCACTTTAAATTCAGATTGACTCCTATTAAGCTCCCAGCGTCGTAAAAAAAAGTCGAAATCGATTGATATTAGTGTCCAATCGTAAATTGTAAGCTTCTCTAAGTTAATTGGTAGCACTTGTAATGCCATTTAAGAACAAATAAACACCCCACTGTGGCAATATCTTCTTAACCGTCCTAGGAGAAAAGGGAGGGGCTGACATCAAAATGATAAAAAACCGATACTAGTGTCGAATCCATAATTTCAGGGATCCCTTAGATAAAAAGAGACACTCCGGTTGCCATGTAAGTTAAGTTTAAAACAATGAAACAAGTGCCAAAATCTGGAAACACATATTTCATAATTTCAAACGCACCGTGTATCGAGAAAAAAATATTTCTCCCAAGGTGCCACGGAGGATTCCAGGTGGGGTCCAACTTAAAATTTGCAAATGAAAAGGGAAATCTGCTAGTATATAAGTTGAAAGTATTGGTAAGGAAAGAAGATGGAAAGATTCTCGAGACTCTATTTTCAACTTGTGCAAAATAGCGAGTGCTGAAGATGGTGATAAGTCCTTCATTGAAAATTCTGTCGCCAGCTCTAGAAATATGAAGCCGATATCAGAAGAGAAAGACACTTCTTATAGCATTGTTAAATTATAATGCACAAAGGTAAAACAAGAATGTACCTACTGCAGGCTTAATACATCATAGGATTAATTAGAACTGTGGATTTTATATGTAAGAATTCTCTTGAACTGAATACAATCTCCTACACTAGTAGTGATTCAATTTTTAAATCTTAAAGATTTTCCAGTTTCATTTGTTTCTCTTCAGCTATATTTTGTAAATAGCTCGTGAAAAAGTAACGGCAAGTTTTTGTTACACTTTATCTTATCATCGTTAGGCATCGGATTTTTAGGTTCTAAAAATTATGTTTTAGGTACCTAAATAGGTGTCAAAACTATTATAGCATTAAAACTGAAAAAAAAAAAGGTTCTTACAGAAGATACTCAATTTGAATGGAATGATGTATTACGATGTGAGCACAAGCTTTAAGATGAAGGAATGCACGCACATACGTCGTGTTACCTTACACATTATCCTGCTCAATATTGAAATATTGCTCAAATAAGGAAGTTTTAATAAAACTATATGTTTATAAATAGATCTTCAGTACAAAACACACTACCTTGACATATCGATACCACATATTCCGTACTTGGTCTCACAGTAAAAAACAAACTTTTTTTCCAAATTTTCTATGGCGAAACGTTAGCGTTTGTTGGTGAAGATGGGCTTGCACGTTGAGCATGAGCGTCCAAAATCAACTAATGTCAAGGAGGCGAACTTCAACTTGTGTACATGTCTGATTTGTATTTCGCATTTGTGTTCACTTTGTCTCCCAGCCAAAATATTTGCTGCTGCTCACAAATCCTTGCGTCCTAAGTTGTTTCCCAGGACAGTTCCTACTTTTACCATTACCTTGACTTTCTCTGTAACTTGGCCAGGAACTTCCAAGATTTTCTGCTTCACATAATGAAGCAGCTCAATATTCTTAGAAAGAAATAATTGTGAAATAACCCGATCAAGAAATGTGTAGTGCGATTGGATGTGTGCCAAATCAGTAGGGATAGAAAAATCATCCATCAACTATTTGGCAGTAGTAACGCTATGAGCATTCTCAACTAAATTTTCAACGACTTTTTTACTGAAGAAAAATGGTCACTACAGTACTCAACTGCTTTCAACCAGGTACGTCATCGTGTAAGCACTGGTTGAGGTGGCAGAGAGGTATCTGGAACCTAAGGACCGTACTCTTGATGGAGTCTTAAGGATAACTTTCTTTACAGCAGAGATAATTTTTTTAATCTGTGGAAATTCTACTTTTATCTGGTGGGCAGCACAATTTAAACCATGGATGGGACTTGTCACATGAACAAAGGAGGGACAGAAAACCTTCAGCAACTTCTTTACAGCAACCGTGTATGATGCAGCATCTAGAAACGCAAGAAGCATTTTTTTTCATCAGGATTGTTGGGGTACAGTGCTTTTAGTCCATTGTTTTCTAAGTGTGATATTTCCTGGTTTGTTGTTGAAAGTTGTTTGGCGCAAATAAGGTAAGTTCTGGATGGTGCTTCAGAGTTTTGTTTCCCAATAACTAAGTTAATAATGGATCGTCCTAAGTTGTCAGTGGTTTCATCAGCCAATAACGAAATATAAGAATCTCCTATTTTGTTTCGTATTCTGGATATTGCTTCGTCATATATGGGTTGGACATAGTTTTTGCGTAACGTAGCAATAGGCAAAAATAGGAACTAACATTAAATTAGCCATTTTTAGGCAGAACAAAAGTTGGCACTAGATCTTTTGTGTCATAAACCCTTCATATTTAACTTATATTTCATTCTGAGCTAAGGAAAAAATAGGTTTTTACCTAAAGATCTGAAGTCTAATTATCATATATTTTGCTTAGGTTTCTCGCAGAGAGTTGATTCCTTTCTTCCACACTTTCGAATAGTGAACCTGTGATAACTTACTACTGGGCTCAAAATAGAAGTTCTTTTCCAAAGGGAAACTGAAACAAAATGCACATCATCTTTAGGTTGCTCATGTTGCAATAATTTTATGCTACTTGCACGCTCTTATTTTTTGATAAACCATTTGTTGTTGTGCGATAGGATTATGATCTGTCAAGAATAGATGTACCAAAAAATCATATTGAAGACGTATCGCAGTAGAGACGTGAAATTCAATTAAATGCTAGCATTGTTAATACTTAATAAAACAATAATGTCTAAGCAATGATTTGTTCTCGATTTACATCACAAGAAACATAACAGCTTACTTTGTTAGTATGTTCTTACTCTGAAGAACCAGCACGGAACATCGACGAAAATATTCTATATACCATCTGAGTTCGGTGGCATAAAAAACTCTTTTTAAAAACAGATTATGCTCAGTAAAGTACATTCACACAGACACACACACACACACACATGTATATATACACACACACATATATATATATATGTGTGTGTTTGTATATCGAAAAATTGCGAAAGAAAATATATATATCTCCCGCCTAACTGGTCTACGTTAGAAACATCTAGTGCTGCGTATCTGATTGAGAAAAATATTTTCGCGAATTACAACACTGCGAGATAAACTTGGGATAAAAAAAAATCATGTGCATACTAGAATCAAAAATGAAATTTCGAGTTCTACCCTGATCTATAGGGGAAATAGTGCCTGACAAATTAGTTTACCGTTTAGAGATATGATTCACAAAAACGGATTTTACACTAAATTTTATGGAACACTCCAGAGGCATATGATGCTTGTGAAGTGTACAATTGCCTTTGTTTTGTCATACTTGAGGTTCGACTAAATCCTTACCCACATCTTACGCGCAATGAAGTTGTTGAATCTACGAATATTATATGCGGTACCAAGCGTTTGTAATATGCAATATCAAACGTAACCGCTGTATTTGCTGCGTCTCTTAACAACTGTCTTGCTAAATGCCTACTATTAGTAAATTCTCCTTCATTCCAATGCCACTTCTGATGTATTTCACGTGCTTTGTATTTAATATTTGATTATATCTCACTTTACAATTTGAAGACATCAATTTTTGTCAGTAGTATGTGTTAACGTGTGAATTTTCATCTATATGTATTAACGTGCGTCTAGCAAAATCTGACTTACGACTAAATACCCTTACACACCCTTGCCACAAGTTGTTTTTGATCAAAATGTTTTAATGTGTGTTCTCGCAAACATGACTTACGACTAATCTCTTTCCATTCTGTAACCACGCGTAAGCTTTCTCAAGAATATTTATTAACATTTGTGCCCAAATATGACTTACGACTAAATCCCTTTCCACATTCTTGACAGGTGTGAGTATTTCACCACTGTCTTCTAATATGTGTCTGGCCAAATATGGGATACTACTAAATCCATTTCCACATGCTTGACAGATATGTTTTTTACAAATGTATACTAACATGCGTCTTGCCAAAACTGACCTAACACTAAATTCCTTTCCCCATTTTACGCACGTATGAGCTTTTCTCCAGTATTTATTAACATGTGTGTGGCCAAATTTGACCTACGACTAAGTCTCTTCCCACTCTTCGCACGCAAGTGGCTTTTCATTAATATGTACTAAGATGTGCTTTGCTAATTCGGACTTACAACTATATCCCCATCCACACTTTACGCACTTGTGAGAATTGTTACCAGTATGTATTAACATGTGTGTAGACCAATTCGAATTACGACTGAATCCGTTTCCACACTCTTGGCACGTGTGAATTTTGCCCCAGTATGTATTAACATGTGTGCTGTAAAAGTTGATCTATAACTAAGTCCCTTTCCACATTCTTAGCACGTGTGAGCTTTTTACCTGTATGAACTAACATGTGTCTTGCCAATTGTGACCTACGACTAAATCCCTTTTCACACTCTACACACTTGTGAGGTTTTTCACCAGTATGTACTAACATGTGTCTTGCCAATTCTGACCTACGACTAAATCCCCTTTCACACTCTGCACATTTGTGATGTTTTTCACCAGTATGTACTAACATGTGTGATGCCAAATTTGATCTATGACTAAATCCCTTTCCACACTCAAGGCACGTATGAGGTTTTTCACCAGTATGTACTAACATGTGTGATGCCAAATCTGACCTACGACTAAATGCCTTTTCACACTCTACACACTTGTGAGGTTTTTCACCAGTATGTACTAACATGTGTATTCCCAATTCTGACCTACGATTAAATCCCCTTTCACACTCTGCACACTTGTGAGGTTTTTCACCAGTATGTACTAACATGTGTGATGCCAATTCTGACCTACGACTAAATCCCTTTTCACATTCTACACACTTGTGTGGTTTCTCACCAGTATGTATTAACATGTGTCTTGCCATTTCTGACCTACGACTAAATCCCTTTTCACACTCTACACACTTGTGAGGTTTTTCACCAGTATGAACTAACATGTGTTCGGCCAAATTTCTTCTATGCCTAAATCGCTTTCCACATTCAAGGCACGTGTGAGGTCTTTCATCACTATGTACTACCATGTGTGCTCTCAAAGTTGATCTATAATTAAATGCCTTTCCACATTCTTGGCACGTATGAGATATTTCACCAGTATGTACTAACACGTGTCTTGCCAATTCTGACCTACGTCTAAACCCCCTTTCACACTCTATACACTTATGAGGTTTTTCACCAGTATGTACTAACATGTGTGTTGCCAAATGTGACCTACGACTAAATCCCCTTTCACACTCTACACACTTGTGAGGTTTTTCAACAGTATGTTTTAACATGTGTTTTGCCAATTCCGACCTATATCCAAATCCCCTTTTACACTCCACACACGTGTGACTTTTTGCAGATGTATGTATTAACATGTCTGCTGTCAAATTTGACCTAAAGCTAAATCCCTTGCACCATTCTACGCACCTATATTGTTTTTCACCAGAACTTATTAACATGTGTGTGGCCAAATATGATCTACAACTTAATCCCTTTTCACACTCTTGGCACGAGTGGAATTTATCAATAAATTTCTTCGGAGACTCTTGCTGTACTCTGTATATTAAAAAAAAAAAAAAAAAAATGAAAATGTACTCTTACATGTTGTATTAAAAACTACGAAGTTCAAATCCTTGAAAAATATTTTACGTTATGCTTGGTACCTAATTTCAACTGTCTTCGTTATAATACTTTCATTGAAATGGGTATCATAATTAGAGGAGAAGGAATAAGAGCGAAAACTTAGCACATAATGTTATCATTTAAAATAAAATTTGGTGTGTAACGAATTTTTGAAAATTAATGTGTTGACAGGGAGGTAAGTCGCAATGATCATATTATTTCCCAATATATGAACTTTACATACAGCTTATCTGTCATTAGCTAAGAAAGAGGTGAATTGTTTAAAATCAAATTTTACAGTAATAGTACGAGTTTAAATTGCACAACAACAAAAAAAAAAAAAAAAAAAAAAAAGGCACCTGAAGAATGGTGAAATTCCTTGTATATAATATTAACTGAAAACCATAGAGTAAGTGATCTACGTTTTATCGAACAACACGGGGAATTTGCGTAGTATCCCTGTTAATAAAATTACCATACGATAGAAAAATAACATGTAATGTACAGACATTCATAATACGTTATCTGATGCAATTTAGTATTTCGTTCCTAGAATACAAGTTTTGGGAAAATGGGATTTAAGAGTATGCAGATGTTACAAATCAGCAGTAAAACTATACTCCCTAAGCACAACATATACACCTGTTTCGATATTTTTCAGAGATAGGTAGCGAATAAAACTGCAGATCTCGTGCCATACGAATTTAGAAATCTTTTCAGAAAAGGTATTTTCACCATTTTCCTCTAAATTACGTCACTTGCCTGTTTCTCACGTGTCCAATCCTTGACGGGAATTATTCCAATTCTTGGGAAAAATAGGTCGAAGATTCACACTTTCTGCCTCGCTAATTCACATTCACATCATACATTTCATTCCCGAGTTATTACAAAACAATGCTCACGGGACAAACACGGATACTCTTTACTAACAAGGCAGTGTACCCCAGTGTAATACGGCGTTTGCGATAAGATTGAACACACATAGAAATCATCGAAGAAGCGAAATGTATTTTATATCGGCCAAACAGCGCATTGAAAGAAAAATGCAATGAAATGAAATCTGAGTTTTACGTCCCTCGTTATGCCGGCTAGGCTAAAGGATACGGATATGATGAGAAATGAATAAAATGACGGAATGAAGAAAGTGGGAAGAAACGGGACAACCCCGAGGAAACCCACGCAAACGGTGTTTGTCCACCATTAAGTTCACTTGGCTTGAACTGGATTTGAACCCGGGATCCTATGCAGCAGAATTGAAGGCTCTACTACTGAGCCACCGGGGTCCCTCACATTGAAAGAGTAAAATATGAGTATAAAACTGGGGTCAAAATAAGATAATGTGGTGTACAGAAGATACGTAGGGGAAATGCTAAATGTACGAAATACTCCCATAGTCGACGCAAGGCAATAAGGTGGAATGTACCCATGCGAAGAAGGAAAACGATCTTGAAATGTGTATGTAAGATTGTCAAAATATGCTCCGGTAAAGAGCGAAGAGGGTGGCAAGGAGTAGGAAGAAAGAAGAAATGAAAACAGAAAATGCGTGTTTTTGCTTTGGGTGCATACGTCTTTAGTATGTGAAGGAGACGAATATGGATCCTAATGCACGAAAAGGTGAGAATACGCACGAAGGACACAAACCTGCTCCTGTAAGCAGCCACTGAAACAGTACTGCACAGTGTGTCGTATATACATATATCGTGTATTGGGAACAACGGTGAGATACATGTTGGAAACGAAAATGCGTGTGAGAATTAGTAGCACAAAAACGAAAATGCATTGCACAGTAGAAAGTAATAGAAGGTGCTAAACAATTGTAAGATAAACAGCAATGGTATTATCAGTACCACCCGTAAGTATGAACATAAAATCATTACGAAAATACGCATATGTATGTACGTGAAACATTTCAAAGCAGAGTTGTATGGTAGAAACAAGACCCAGATTCCTAATAAGTAGCATATAGATGGTATTTCAGGAAGAAATCATCCAAACAACTACAGTGTTGCCATGACAACGACTTGACGATGCATATATTGTGGCACTCTGCTTCACAGGCCAATGATGCCAACTGAAGAAAACTGCAGTGGATTTGGAAAGTAATCTGGTTGTTTAAAAATATCCAGAATGAAACTACACGTATTGGAATACATGTATGTACCGTGGGCATTTGATTATGAACAAGGTATTCAAGTGAGAATATTGTCTCTTAGGGTCGGCAGAAAAAAAAAACTTTTTATTTTATTTTTTTCTTAAGTCGCTATAGCGCGGAAAAGTTGCTTTGGCACCGATTAGAAAAATTAAGAAAAATTGAAACCGGTTAAAATCTTCCGTTCCCGCATCGCAGTTAAACTTTACTAAAACAAAGAAAATCTTGTGATTATTAATTTCTTTTGTCTTATAAATAAATAATAGTTAATCGATTCCAAGATTTATTTTTTGTAATATAAATTGTATTAAACAGCAAAATACAGTTATTTCATTTTTTAAATTCAAAACATAACTGAAAATTATTTTCCAAAAAATAACATTTTTCATTTGTATAACATAGTTAGGATTATTTTAGTTTAATGACTGATTTAAAAAGCAAAACGAACATTGTAAAACCGTTCATGGAACTTTTATTTTTAAAATAATGTCATCTGGAGCTTTTCACCCGTTCGTAAACAGGAATAACCCAGAACTCACCACAAGGGGGTGGCTGCGGTTCGAGTTCCACCCACACCCTTTACAACCAACCATCCAATGCTGGCGTGTTTTACATATTTCTAGTTAATCTTGGATTTTTGTGGAGTTTTTGTGACATATTAGCTCTGGATTGCAGAGTTGCCCTGACTTTGCCAGCTGGATCTGTTACCAGTTTTACATGCCACTCATAAGCTTGTTTGTGGCAAGGGAATCTTCTACAACTTTCCAATCTGGAACCGTGCTACTCTGTATAAGGAGTCTGATTTCAACATCATTGGATCGACGCAACAATGGAGGAGAAGATACTTTGCAGGTCGACTAGTCAATCATTTCAGTATAATCTTTAGCAACAAAATTGAGTTTGGGTGGTGTGGAGTTCCTGATTGTCTTTCCTTTAGTTTTTGCCTGTCTTGACTTTATTATTCTTCTAAGAGCAAGTTCTTTAATATATTTCCTTTCGTCCGTTATCATACCCAAGAGCAAGTTTTCTGGATGAGCAAAAAATGCATTACTCTCAATTACAGGCTCTACCACTTGCCGAAGAGTTTCAGGGAGGTTTTTTGTAGCAACTGCTTCAAAAATATGTTTAGAACCATCTGAAAAAGAATGGATTGTTTTGATTTTAAACCACAAAGACAGATACGAACGCAATATAAAAAGTAGCAATTCTTTAAAACTTTTAGAGGGATTTTCAGTACTGATGTACAACCTAAAAATTCTGTTTGCGGTTGTCACCTTGAGTACGACACAGGGCCAGGGTCTCTATAGGACAAGTCTTTTGGGCATTCCCCTGCATTTACTGATCTTGAAATATCCAAAAGGTACTGCTGGTCTTTGCTGAGAATTTGACGGTCTACTTCAGGGATTATGCAGTCAACTCTTTCAAATTCAACTACAGGTAATCTTTCGCAGCCGTTAAGCAGATGACAGATCGGTTCACTAAAGGTTTTAAGTCCTGTTGCTCCCCGCCAACGTGTTGAAATACGTATCGGAAAGGCAATTTATTAAAATGGAGAAGACACAGAGCCTATTGCAACGGTCTACCTATAAAAAGTTCAATTTGCCGAATTACACCATTCCTCCATCCTATATTGGTAACAGTACCATCACAGCCAACAACATATAATTCCTCAAAAGAAATACCAACTTCAGTGAAGTAGGAAATTATGCTGGAAGTGATATCAGTAGAAGATCCCGAAGATGGAGACACGTAACCAATATATGTCGACCAAGGTTCTTGAATGATACTGAAGTGCTCCCCTTTTTGAAGTCTACGAAATAAATTAGAATCACGTTCTTGAACTACCAAGGTGTTATCTTTGCGCCTATCAAAGCATAGACCTAGAAGCAAAATATCAGGTTTTCAATGGAAACATCTCCTTATATGACATTTCTCTCTCCGTATTTTATTTTTATCGACCACATGAGAATAGTCCGTGTCTGTCACCATTCCAATATCTTGTAGAACGCTTTCGTACACTTGCGCACCCGTCGTTGCAGCACTATGTATTACAAATTTTGTAACTTCGCGTGAAACGAGACGAGTGATATGCTTTAAAGGGCAATAGTGATTTTTTTATGCTTTCAAATTAACAATAGCTATTGTGTGGTTTGCTTCTAACGACCAACATTACAAACCTGTGTCATGCACAATTAGAAGCCACTGTTTTGATGTCGTAAAACTGTTATACACAGTTCAGTGTATCACGGTTAGATATTCACGGTTAAGTTCTATCTTCTATTATCTGTTTCTTGCATCTATATAAGTCTGTTCTGCATTTGACACGCTTGAAGTGTTTCCGTACAGCTTTCTAGGACATCTTTCTATTCTTTCAACGTTTCCAAAAGGATATAGTATTCAGTTTATATTTCACGTCCACAGTGTGATCTTATACTAGGAAGTCTCATCTATTGCTCTAAAATAGGTCTCCTTCAATATCAACATACTGTACATTTGTCCATCGTTAGCGTTTGTGGTGTCCGGAGTACATCTTCATCTTCAAAGTTTTGCCTCGTAATCATCTTCGAAGCTGCCATTGTAGCGCTACGAAAGATCACCGCACGGAATGCAACAAAAATACTAAGCACTATAATTCAAGAATACAAAGAACAACTAATACAAATGTAATAACACAGCTAACACTGAAGAGGTCTTCTGCACAACGCCACACTGAATTACTAAGTGAAGAAATGACGAGAACGTGACGGACATGGAATGCGTGTCAAAACTTGCAGCGTTCAGCATTCAGCAAAAATGCTTGAACACTCTCAAAGTCAAGCTATCTTGCATAAGGGTAGGGGAAGTGGGATTCAATCCAGTAAATTGTCGGACTGCGGTGAAATATTTCCCTCACAATCTGCTTGTTTTTTAAACCAATTATTTAACTCATATGTGCAAAATTACCCCAGACATAAAATATGAAAAATTCTTTTTTTAAACAAAAAAAAGTATTCATAATAGTTGTGCAATTCAAAAACGTAAAACAAAACAACACACTTTAACTATTTTTTACTTTACTACAATTTATATTAACGAAAATAAATCATGGACTCGATAAAATATTATTCATTTATAAGACAAAAGAAATTAAAAATCACAAGATTTTCGTCATTTTTGGTAAACTTTAACTGCGATGCGCGAACGGAAGATGTTAACCGATTTCAAATTGTTTTCTTAATTTTTCTAATCAGTGCCAAAGGCAACTTTTCCGCGCTATAGAGACTTAAAAAAAATAAGTTTTTCCAGACCACCTTATTTTCTCTGCTGGGAAGATTAATGTTAGAGTTGCTGAAGACGTATCACATCAAGTACTTTGAGTACGAAATTCTTCCCAAATTTGAAACCATACACGTCCACAATCTTTATTAACCAAGTTATGTATTTTCATAATGCTGCACTGCTGCCCAGTTGCATTGTTGGAAAATCGGCACGATCCTAACCTGTCCATAGTTCGACTAACAGTAACGTCGACTCATTAATCTGTTGAAGGATAATCGATTGGAACCACTATTTATTGATCTTTTTGCCACCTTTCTTGATAATGATGCCAAACGAATAAGTTTTATGCACGGGACATTGTTGAATCCGTGGAGCAAACGTACCATGCAGCTCTTCCAATACTATGAGCATGGGCGACATTAGCTTTCCATGCCAGATATAACACACTGGATTATGTAGCTATGTGTGACAGCAGGCAGAGATTGCTTTGCTGCACTGGTACGCTTTTCACCTTGCAAAGGCAGACAGCATTCAGAGAGAAATTCCAAAGTAAAACTGCTCTGATTTGGTATATTACCCTCGCGATGATCAGAGATGAGCGAAAGGATATTTTGGGCGAAGGTGTTAACGCTTTCGTACACTTGCGTACCCCTCGTTGCAACACTATGTGTTACAAATTTTGAAACTTTGCGTAAAACGAGACAAGTGATATGCTTTAAAGAACAATAGTGATTTCTTTTGAAGCTTTCAAATAAACAATAGCAGTTCTTTGGTTTGCTTCTAAACCACCAACTTTGCAAATCTGTGTCATGAACAATTAGAAGCCGCTGTTTTGATGTCGTAAGTCTGTTATACACACTTCACTGTATCACAGTTACATTTTCACCTTAAGTTATATCTTCTATTATCTGTTTCTTCCATCTATATAGGTCTGTTCTGCATTTGACACGCTTGAAGTGTTTTCGTACAGCTTTCTAGGACATCTTTCTATTCTTTTTTTTCTATTCTTTCTATTCTATCCGTTTATATTTCACGTCCACAGTGTGATCTTATACTAGGAAGTCTCATCTATTGCTCTAAAATAGGTCGCCTTCAATGTCAACATACTGTACATTTTCCATCGTTAGCGTTTGTGGTGTCCGGACATATTGTGTTGCCTCATACGATTATCAGCATATCCACCACGTTCAGGGGACTAATATAGAACATCTTGCGACCAAAAACATTTTACGTTCACTTGCATCCCAACCCGATTTGCTGCACACGCACAAATACGCACACACACACAGTACCACTTGCAAAATAAATACCACTTCAGCTATCGCACCTCTCCATGTTCACCACTATCTCACAAACAGTTGAACGACGCCTTGCTTGTTTTGTTGAGGATTCTAAATGTGAAGCAAGCAAATGCACTAACTCTACAGGCTTAACGTCTTGCGCTTGGCAACTCTGTGTGCCTAATCAAGCTCCTATTACATACACTGCCTCAAATACTTAGTGGTCACAACTGGATTTGTGCTCAACGTCAACGCGATATTTCTTTTCTTAAAAATGTGCGCGCGTCATTGTGTACGTCATCTGGTTTTGCATTCCTTCATCTATCAGTCCTTTCTACCACTCAGTTTCAGGTTCTGAGATTTGCAATTCACTGCGCAATACTGTCTCGCTGGCTGCCTATACGAAGACATTTGCTTCATTCCAGTGTGCTCTCCCATCTTTGTGCACTGAAATGAGTCTCCGTCCTTTTCGTATAGTAACGGCGTAGTTTCTGTTTTCGTTTCTTCCTTCTTCCTACTCCTTGCCACTTTATTCGCCACCCAATTTTTACTCTAGTAATAAATAAGATCCAAGACCTGCATAGATCCTGAAGCAGGGGGACAATACGCATAGGCTTACTCGTGGTTCTATTTACCAAACTATCTGACAAATTCTAAACTTGAAATCATTCATTGTTTTTTTGGGAAATCTGTTGCATAGATTGCACACTCGAAATCAGATGTGTTTTGATTTGATTTGGTTGCCAGTTTGAAGTCCCTTTCAAGAACGGGGCTATATGAACGGGACCTACTTATAAACGTGGAATCAGAACCACATGAGCTCCAGCCAGAAACCAAATCCGGGTCTGCGACGTCAAAGGCGCTTACGTTAACCGCTTAGCCACGAATGAGCTCGTGATCAGGTGTGTTTCGCTGGCTAGGAACAGATAAAGAATTTCTTGTGCATACATTTGCGAAAGTATGAATGAAGACCAACAGCCATGAATTTCATCTGAAGTTTTGATAGTAATTTACACTCTGTAATTTTAGTAGCTACTGTAACACTGAAGAAAAAGAATATACATTTCACTGTGAAACGTTAATAGAGATTCGGTTAAATACATAACTCATGAATCACATTGTATTTAACCGAAGTCAAATGTTCATAGCTTCAGATATAAAACTTTTCTACTGGATATCAACATCGACTCCACATAAATATGATCATGTTGTATAATAATCTTTATCGTGTTTTGACCTACACATCCAGCTACATAACTTTTTTAACAAGAATTTTACGATCCCTATGGGTATTACTCTTGCAACGGACGTGACTCACTTATCTTAGGCATTTTCACTTCATCATTTATGTAATAATGTGATCTCCTCCTATCCTAAGGATCAACTAAACCTATTGCGACGTAAATTTTGTTTTTAATTCAGCCAGCCATAAGTAACTTACCCAAAGCTTTATTCTCAAAATCCATCAGTCTTCTCTCCTGCGTATTAATAAGACACTATATAATATGATACCCAGGGTTTGTTATAGTGTTTCGTAATCCAGCTTTACTGAATGCGAAATAGGGAGGAATCAAGCTTTTCGCAACGTGGTGTTGCATGTAAGTTATTTCTCTAAAAAGATGTCTTGTGAGGCTGCTCAACACACAGTTTATTCTTTCTGCTCGATTGCAAGAAGTGTTGACAGGTCGTAAGTTAAAAATACAAATCTTGCTGCGTGTTAGGCCTATTCCAATATCTACATTTATTGCCATGATTACAGTAACAAATTTCACTCAGGTAAATCATTATACATCTATAGGAAATTTCTCGTATAAAGCGACATCATTCATATCAAGTATTAAAGTTTTCCAAACTTGTAAACTTTCGAGACACACACATGAATAAAATTAATTGAACAGGACGGAAGGATCACAGACGCATGTGGAATTGCTTTCTGATTTGCAGATGACTTATTTAAAGAAGACTCCACACAAGCTGTTGTTTATTACTTATTTATTTATATTGTATTTATGCGCTTCAAGACCAGGTGAGTTTGAGCATTCAATGAACAATTAACGAAAAATTAGGGGAACCGATATGTTCCTTATTAACCCATTAGTGCATACAGTCCAATAAATTGCACGTTTAAGTATGGCGGATTATTTGAAAGTGAAATCATTTTCTGCATGACGAAAGGTTTTCAACCTAATGTACAGACACAAAGTAACTAGACTCACTTTCATTCTGACAAATCTGGGCACAGGTTGATTGCAAAAAGAAAAAGAAAATTAATTCCTGCTGTTTCGTGGAATCGCGCCGCACGGGTTTGGTAAATTTGCTTTATTATAGTTATTGCCTCGAGTTATTTTATTATATCTACGTTATTGTAGAGTCAAATGTCCTTAGAATTCAATCAGTACTACATAATGTCTAGAAATTTAATACAATGAATTACACAATAAGAAATATTTGGCTGTGCAATAAATTGAACGCAATACAAGAGACCGTCTTATACTGTAGATTCATTGGTTTGCTTGTACCGCTTGTAGTCATACAAGAAATAGCATTGTTTCCTTTTTCCAGTACTCACTTTTTTCTTCCAAGGAAGCAAGATTAACTTTATCTTCGGTCATTATTGAAACATAAAGACAAGTAATAAACAATTACTTTTATGACAGTGTTGCGATAAGTTGATTACTTAAACTCTCCGGTGAATTCAATATTTAGTAATAGCCAAATCCCAGGTGTTACACTAGGTGTGTTACCATGTAAATGGCAAGTTTATTTCTTAGTTTACCATAAAAGCATATAATTTAGCTTTACGTTCAAATGTAGCACAGCGTGTGTAACACTTCTATCAAGAAAATGTGATCCTGTGATTTGGGCATTTTGACAATGAATTTCTATATTATATGTGTGCATATCGATTGATACACTTGACTTATAATTTTATTTTTTCAGTATTTTAATGTTTTTCCACTTATTTCAATTTATCTGTGCACGAAATACTAGTGGTATTAGAGGAAGATGGTATGTCGCTCCACCTAATTAAACTGAAAACATCGATAAAGAAGGTGATGATGTACATAAAGAAATTTGGGACACCTGGGCATAAAATGTTGCTTAGTACATCTGAGTTACAAATACAATTTAAAGACAGTGAAAATTCACTTCAGTCCAACAACGTTTTACAGAGTTGAACCTTGAATTAAGAA
Source organism: Thermobia domestica (assembly GCF_964235325.1). Classification (NCBI taxonomy): domain Eukaryota; kingdom Metazoa; phylum Arthropoda; class Insecta; order Zygentoma; family Lepismatidae; genus Thermobia; species Thermobia domestica. The sequence goes on along the minus strand of NC_137456.1, from coordinate 240,142,499 downwards.
CCGTCGCAGAAAAGTAATAGAACAAATAGGAAGGACTTTGAATGGAAAAATCCAACGTACGAAAATTCGGTACAGCTCCACACCAGAAAAAGAAGTTTCCCATTCCGTTTTCGATGTTCGATACGATGGAGTGAATAATATGCCTCAAGAAATAGAGAAAGCGCAGCGATGTGCAAACGAAAAATCGGACTACAACCTAAATTGCTTTCTCGAGTATCCCGTGAAGAAGTAACTGATTACCCAAACTAACGAATCCACGTCAATCGCCTGAAAATTGTTGTCTATGACGCTTTGTGTGAATAGCAATGATAAGTCTATAGTTCATATCATTGTAAAACAAGTATATTTACTGTGCTATACAAGAGTAAGACAAAATTATTGTCAAAAGTATATTTCTAAACTATGTTACAGAGTAATTATGTAAGAAATGCGACATTGATACTGAAGCAACAGTGTAATTTTGTTGCAAAAATGTATTATATTACATTGTATCTCTAAGTAATTATATCTTAGTAAAAAAATTATATCTTAGTAGAGAGCGTACAATGATTGACTTCTGATTTGCATAATTTGAATATATAAGCGCCAAGATCTACCACGAAAACATTTTCGAACTTAGTTATAGACCTTATGCACTAATGGGTTAATGATAATTGCCACATAAAGATCTGCAACTCAAAATGTGATTTAGGTACGGTATTTCGAACAACGTGTGTATTGCAAGGTCAAAGGTGTATATTGCAAAGTAATCAGTAAGCATAAATTCCTGTATCCAACGGTTAACATATTGTAAGTACTGAGAAAATGAAATGAAATCTTTAAGTTTTACGTCCACGGATATTCCGGTTAGGCTAAAGGAGACGGTGTTGATCAGAGAAGAGTGAAATGGTGGAATGAAGAAAGTGGGAGGAAACGGGACAAAACCCAGCAAAGTTCCACAACATTGAATTTAAATGTTGTCCGGCATACGATCACAAAACTTTAGGTGTAATGGAAACATTCCACAGAAATTTACAGAGTGCTCTTAATGTTTTTGTGCAGGAAAATCGAAACCAATGGCCGAAGCTTATTTCATTTATAACTTTTGCAATTACCACCACATTTATCAAAGTTGGAATCAAGTATTCAAGTTTTTTGTTATTACGAGGTTCCGAACCTAAGACCATTTCCGATATTGTGCTTGCACCAACTGCAAAATCATATAGAACACTTGAATAGAATACGGGGAACTGTGAAGGACAATTTAGCTGCGAGCTATCAAAAGCAATAGAAATATTATGATGCAATGCATAAATAAACTAGCGTTGAGAAAGGACAGAAAGTATTGGTGTTCTATCCAAATCGTCACATTGGAGTACTTGAAATATTTTCCTTTAAATTTGTCGTTCCAGTGACAATACTTGACAGAATTAATGCCAACTTTTATAGCATGAAGTTTCCTGATACATATTGTCAACCCATACAAAAATTTCTGTGGAGAGAATTAAGACGTATTATGAACACTTAGATGAGACTCATTATGAGTATAACTAGCTACTTTTACTATACGAGCTAAGACATTTAAACGAAGAAAAAACAAGGACGGCAGAACGCGAAACGAAAGATACAGGATAGGATCTGACATATATAGCTTATCTCTTAAATATTTCTCTTCTTCCAATTGCCAGCACGAAAGGAGAAAAACAGGATAGAAGAAAACACATCTAAATTGTTTAACTCAATTGGCTAGGAGCATTGTATAGCATAAAACATGTTAATTTAATCTTTTAAGTTTTGTTTCGTCCCACGGTTATGCCGGTTAGCCTAAACGAGCTTTTAATTATTATCATTCCTCACTTTGGAAAAAAGGGCAGTATTCACCTTTCGGAAGAAGAAATACGAAGACAAACATTTAGTAAGATAAATAAATTGTTTGCGATACAAATATTTTCCATTCTGTTAGTTACAAAAACCTGATTCGCTATTCTTCACTGAATGAAAGAATGCTAAGATTGTACTTCCGTAATTTGAAAGGCAAATGATCTAGAGAAAGATTAGTAACCTATATTTCTATTTCCCCGATTATTTTTTTCACTATGGACTAAATATTGTCACTGACATACTATATAAGCATTAAACAGGTAGTTCAAAAAATCATGATCACAGTTACTTTATACAGGATGTCCAGGAATTCCGGACCATCATCATTATTGGCATTTAAAAATTGGATTCTTTTATTTAAACATGTATGTCTAGTGCAAATATTTTAGAAACTACACTTTATACAGGGCGACCCAGAAATCATGCCGTTCGCATCACGAACTTTCCAATATAAAATATCTCTATATTCATGTGAAAATCGCACTTTTTTTAGAACTTGCAACTCTTCATATTTTACACCTTCTATATCACTGTCATCGCTCGAATCCGAAAACATCCAAAGAACCTAGTCTAGATATATCTACCCAATTCAAATAGACATTTTTAACAGCATTCATAATGCTAACAGACAAACAATTTCACAGACTTCAAAACCTCTAACCATTACTGAGCTCATATACATATGTTAACAATTCAACGCCAAAGCTTAAAACAACCCTTCCTCGAGGAAAATGAAGTGTCACGTAATATGCAAAGATCCTGCCTGTGCTTAGGGACTAACAATTTAGTGCTTTCTTTCACTGCCTTAATAGTGCTTCGAAAAGTGAATTTTTTTAGTTATCTGTATCTTAGCGATTCTCTTGCTTTTTGTGTGTATTCCCTTAGTGTTACCACCCCACAAGAAAAATGAGCCTACGGTTCATTTTTTAAACAAGCCAAGGGGGTGTAATGTCCCATGTGGTACTGTGTACAAGCAACTTTTTAAGCTTATGTTTATAAACAACACATAGTTTTACGAGGATATTATACACCTCGCAGATCCAATACGACCTGCAGACGACGGACTTTTGGCTCCTCCCACCAAGCAGAAGACAAGAACGGAGCAGCAGCGCCACGGCCGTCTGGGGACCCTGTAAATTTGATGGACAAAACCGGATCTGTACTAGTTCACTGCTGCCTCTCCTATTGCTTGCTTCGGAAAAATAGAGTAACCTAATTCCAAGCCTCTAGTCTGCTTCGGGACTTCTGGCTTTTCCTTTCTCATTTGCTAGGCTGCTTCCGGCACTGTGACCACCTAATCAACTCATTGCTTCCATTGGAGCTTTGGGATACCTATCACCACTCCGCATACCCCGCTTCCGGGCTTTGTGGAGATATTGTCTGCGACCTGTCGGTCAAAGACTACCATTATCTTTCCTTACAAATACAGAGAAATTATCTTTGTAGTATTTTTTTTTTGTAAAATTCTTTTTTCTGTGGAATTTTTATAATAAAAGCCGGTAGCGGAAGACGATTCCGGACACACTTTTTATTAACGCTCTACCTACAATTGATATGCGACAGAATTTTCTAATATATATTGGTATATTGCTTCTCTAAATTATATTGTAATGCTCTCAAACAGTGAACTGCGTCCGGAATCTCGCACTTTTCCAGCATAATTGAACCACCGAATAATTGTTCCAGAATCTGATCTACAAAATTAATAAATAAATAAAAAATAAATATAACAACAGTTCAGCTGATTTTATAAACTATAATTATTTATAAATATTTTCAGGCTAGTACATGCAACAGATTTGGGAACATGTTTTTGGTAGCGTTATCATCTTTTGTCCATACATAAAATATGAATATCTCGAATGCATTTTCACCCTCTCGAAAACAAGTTGAGAAATCTTTAATGACGGAAATTCTTCTGAAATATTAGTGTCCGTTAGTAATATTTTAAAATTAGGTACTTTTCCTCTTCGTGTGAAGGACAATAGTTAGTTACTCCCAGTAAAAACGTAGAATCCACGTGAATAATTACAAACGATTGATTGATTTTGAGTTTTACGTCCCGTTCAGCATCGAGGCTATATGAGACGTGGACCTACTGATTAACGTGGAATCCGAACCACATGAGCTCCCGCCGGGAATCGAACCCGGGTCTCCCGCGCCAAAGTAATTACAAACGAAACAGCAATGAAACGACTACAAACGAAACAGCAAACTTGCTGACTACGCAAAATGCTGATAAATTATTATGCACTTCAGCGTTGGTTTTGTTCGTATAAAGTAAATCCTAGTCAAAACAGGGAGAGTGTAGTGCGTGTCTTACCTAGGAATGATTCCAATTATTTTGTGTGACTTGCTACTGTAGAGAGTAACAGAAATTTCCGTATCCAATGACACAAACTCAGTCACGGCCAATGATAGTACATCACGTGTTTGCCTTAAACTTTCTGCATGACCAACAAGACAAAACTTTTCTTAATTTTGTTTGTTCGCTTCCTGCTGAATAGGAATGAATTTTCATGCTTACGCCGGGCGAAGTTTCGTGTTAGCTCCTAGTGTAAAGATATCACCACAAGGAAACTAAAACATTATTGTGCTGGCATGTACAGAAATTGATCTCGTAACAAACATGTACAATAAGTACACGGTAACAAATCAAGATCACCATCATCACAAATATCGTTGGGAATATTACCACTACTACTGCTACTTTTAATAATGTTACTACTGCTACTTTTAATACTACTACTACTAATAATAATAATATGGAGAAGTTGACTAAGAAAAAATATTTGGCATATGGATAAATAAACGAAATGAACAAGAAGAGAGCTAGTTTAATGGAGGAAAATGCAGACAGCATTATTTACAAACTTATTAGAATTAATATTGAAGAAACTTAAACATTTGAAAATCAGTAATTCTTCAGTAAAAGTTATATTATTAGGATTGACATACACAGAAATAAGCATTAGAAATCCTGAGTACAGAAGAATTTCTTGCATTTATGTGTATAGTGCGCGTGTTTTGTGCAAAATTTAACAATGCACCCTTCGCAGAAACGGAACTTGAAATGCACAAATCTTGCGAAGAATTTTTCTTTTTCATACAGCTGTAGAGGGAAAGTTGGGAGGAAAGCAAGGAGTAGAAAGAAGAACGATTGATGAAGAAATATAAACAAATATTGGAAATGAAATCTTTAAGTTTTACGTCCCACGGTTATGCCGGTTAAGCTAAAGGAGACGGTGATAATGAGAGATGAGTGAAATGGTGGAATGAAGAAAGTGGGAGAAACGGGAGAACCCCCAGAAAACCCACGAGCACGGTGTTTGTCCACCACAAAGTTCACTTGGCAGGGGCTGGGATCGAAACCGGGACCCCAAGCACCAGAGGTGAACGCTCTACCACTGAGCCACCGCGCTCCTCCAAGCAAATATTGGGTGTTAAAAGAAGCTGAAAATTGATAAAAAATTTCCAGGTCGAAACCTAAGTAGCAAAAAAAAAAAAATAAATAAATAAATAATAATACGGCCAGGGCCTTAGCAGTAATTACTTGTCACGGCTGGAATGAATAAAGTTCGTATTGACTTAAATCTAGATCTTTTACAAGTTCAATTAATTATTATTATATGAACAGAAATGCTGTCTCTAATATGTAAATAAGAAACTTGTTTCGAGATTGACGCAGAAGATCCCAACGCAAGGAATTGCAAATTTGAACCCGAAATATCGACTGAAAATTAAAAAAGACATTACTCATCCTGCCTGGTACGTTTAAGGGTAATATTGTGTTACTACTGAACAGCAATATTTTAATAGCCGTCAAAGAAAATATTTTAAAAATGTCAAACATATTCCATATTTGAAGTTAAGGAACAAAAAATCGTTACTCTTATTACCATATAAATTTAGTAACGAATATTTAAAGAATCTCTGAGCAAGTACGGAAGTTTAGTCGACTAAATCATTTATTTGAATTTGTGCACAATATAACTAAAAATTCATTTAACGCTTACTCTTTAGTCTCTTAAGTCAATATATTTCTTTTAAATTACATAAATTTATACGCAATGATGGGCTCTGCATTATTTTGTTGATTCGCGTCCGAGACAGTGAGGGTCTATAAAAGTTTCAGCCATGTAACACTCATCTCTTTTCAGCACAAATCACTAAGTCCCATACCTATTTCAACACTCTATGAAATACTATGACCTATCACTCTTCGCAACCACTGTGGTCCACCTTTACCTACTCCGGTCGACGTCTACGCAACACTTGTTGACAAACATAATACATACGTTCATAGTTCTTGTGTGTGTTTCACTTAGTTAAATGTAATATATGATTGAACCAATTTCATGTGGTTAAAGGATGAAGAAACAGACAACAATGCCTTGTTTTTAACGAAAGTGTGAATTCCTATGGTTAATTACTCGAACGTCCCCTTCCTCCACAGTGAGAGTAAAGGAGTCTATTATGTATAACGAGAGTTGGATATTGGTTATAGCAAGCTTAAATGCAAGAGAAACTAAACTATTAAGATCTAGTGATGCTAAACTGAGGAAGTCAATTTTCACACAAAACAGGCACTGAGGTTAAAAGATTTAGATAATCTCATTTTTCTTGGTTCTCTTTTAATATCTTCCACTTTCTATCAAAATACTCTGTTTCATTCCTAACGCTAGTACAGATCTCAGGTACTTTTGTTAATTATAAGTACTGTAATGAAAAACGTCTACACATAATCCCTATGTATCTCATATGATTTTCAGCAACATAGAAGTGAATTCTTCCCGTGTACAATAGCATACAGACAATTATTATTTATCTAAGCATCCACTGTACTTCTTGTGAACAAAGGTATAACTGTCTCTTAAGGAAGAGATATCCGGCAAATGTTATTTAAAATACAGTTCTATTCCACACTTTATTGATGATCTTAAATCTGAATTATACAGTATCTTACTGGCAATCATTGAAAGAATTTAATTGTTAAGTATTTAATAAACTGACCACAGCACCGTAACAGAGCGTTTCCCTACTATTGCATTAAACAATGGTAACGTTTGCAGTGTTTCACATAAAACGTTGACGTAACGAAGTATCATTAAACATTAAGAAAATAAAAAAAAAAAACTAAAATTTTGGTGATATTTCGGTATAGACCTAGTATTATCATATTCACCGAAAGAAAGCGAAGTATTGAAGCAATGTACGTATTCGGTTGGAAAAATCCAAGCAGCAGAATAGTTAAATAAATTATTTACAAATTACTTTTGTTTTAATGGTATCAGATGTCTAATCTTCGCCATTTTGAATTTTTGAGAAAAATTTTTAGGAGAAAACAATAATCCATGCTCTAGCAAAACGTCGAACATCAGAAGGAATCGATTGCTGAGAAACAATGGGCAATAGAGGTGGCTTGTATGTCGATTCAAGAGATTCCTCATACGTCAGCGAGACCAATGTATTATAGGTATTCATACTATGATGACAGCAGCTGAATAAGCGATTTTTAACGGATAGCACACTCTTCCGAAAAATTAACAAATTGGACATATGAGTTGTTACATCTTAAACGGCAATATGATGAGACCCGCCATCATATGATATAAACATCTTCAGATACGAACGTTCACATGTAATGATAAGCTATAAACTAATTACAAAAGCTGAGTTCTGCCTGGTCTAGTAGGAATTCAGTCGTGTTATAACATACATCAAAATTAGAACAAACACAATGCGTGAAAAAGATCCGTAACTTTAACATCATAAAAAAATGTAATTTTTTCCTTTGATTCGTTTCTTCTTTCTTATTAACTACTGTGATTCTATATAAAAAATAATGTCAAAGCTTCACGAATGATAAAAAGTGAATAACATTTATGAGCTTTGTACTCTGAAAATACTTTGAGTGAAAGGGAATTCACAGATCAGCGTGTGAGGTAGTGTTCAATATGAGAAAACCTATTACCGAATTTACTGCCCACAAAATACACTTTTTATTGCAACCAGTGTTTGAGAAGACTCTATTAAATAGTCTTGATAATTGACAGTAGTTCGTATTTTGTTTAAAGTATTACTGAGTGATAGTTTTATTACGAGCATTTTTTTTGGGGGGGGGGGGTTAAGAAGAACAGCTCTTGATATTACTCAGAGCATTTTCAGTACTCATCCGAGAACTTAAGGCTTGCTGGAAAATGTTACCATTAGTTTGGACATTTATTTCACTACAAAATTGACTCACTTCTTACAAAGCTAAGCATTATGTTGCGTTTCTTATGTGGTGAAATGCTTGCGAATCATTAATCATTAACTCAGTTAGAGGTAAACGAACAAAAGCATATTTAAGTACTGCAAGTGTTGAGAAGAATTATTTATGCTGACATAACCCTGATTAAATAAATGCATTTATACATACCTGAGGGCCTGAATGTTGTTCTCTGCTTCTCGATTATCATTTTCTTCAACGTCCTCTTCACGATCGTTTATATTCCCGATAGTGGCACAGATATGACTGCTTGACTCTTCAGTATTGGGTATAAGGTTGGAGGATTTAGGCTTGATGTTACTGTAAAAACGTGTGGCAAGTATATCAGCTGTTGATAAACGCTTGACCAAACATACTGCTTTCGAAGTTAGTTTCCAATCTAATATTGTTCCATCCTCATTCCTTTCTGAAGCGATATTATCTCCTTCGATTGCAGTTTCTTCTTCCTTGCATTCCAAACATGTCGCAAGAGGATCTTTAAGGTCATTAATGTTACCAGCACATAATTTATAATTACACTCCTCAGGTGCCTCACTTTCTCTTTTCATTTCAACTTTAATAGGAACGTTTTGTGTATTCTTTTCAATTTTGTAAGAAGTAAAGTTGAAATAATGAAGGGACATTTTGCTAACACAAAACTGTTCAAGTTGGAGATTTGAAACCTTCAGCATTTAATGTTAAAAAAAAAAAAAAATCTGAAACAAACAAAAGAAAATATAATTGGTTTTAACAAAGTTATAAGCGGGAAAATGGAACACAACGGTAAGTGGTGTCTAGCGTCCACTTTAGTGCCAATGTTATACGAAAATGTGAACGGAACTTTCGGTCAGGAGCAGCTCAGGCTAACCAAAGAACGTCAAGACAGCTGCCATATAGTGGGAATATATCCACTTAATCTTTTTACAGTACAGCACATACTTCTTCTAAATCTATGAAAGAACAAACGTATTCCGAACGTACTTATACGGTCTAGTTTACTGAACTGAAATCTTTCATAAAACGACATTCCCTCCTATGGCATTTTTAGCTTGCAATGTAATGATGTTTTTCCATAATTAAAACATCAAAGTCAATATCACTAAACAATAAAACTAAAGAGTCCTATCGGCACTAATCCTAAAGAAAGATTCACTTCCTTTGAAAATGAAAGTAAAGTAAAAAGGCGAGCCAACGATGATACTATTCTACCTACTCAAATCTTAAAAGTAAATATATTTTACTGAAATAAGTGTCAATTTATTTATTTATGAACTTTTTACGATTTAAACGACAATCTTTCTTGTTTGTCTATAACGGCTATCTTCTTAGGACGTCATGTTTCCAAATGACACATAAACAGCATTACATTATTTTCCTTCAATTTCATTAATAACGGTTTGAGTCAGAAGTAACTTTTGGTATATTATATAATAGTTAACATACAATGTTCTCCTAAGCCGTGAAAGATTTTTTTTTTTTATTTTTTTTGTACGACAGTGAATGCCACCTCACGGAGCTACGAAATCCTCCCAGTATATTTTTCCATAGGACTTTGTTAGGTTCACTAGTGCTTTCCCAGTATTTGTTTCAATCTCAAGAGAGAAATTTTCTGAATTCATTATTACTACAGTCAATTACTCGAATGACATATTAACAATGTGAGTCCTAATGGTAAGAGTGCACTTTATGCCGAACATTCATTGGAACCGATTCCTCGGAACAGTTTAGAGATCAGTTCCCAAAAATGATCCCATGAATCGAAGCTATCAAAAAGTAAATTCTAGACAAGTTTTGCAGACCACCTAATAAGTAATCATAACCTAAATTCACACCAGCAAACTAAGATATCATGAAATGATAATAGATCACGATTGCTAACCAAATGATCTACCACATTCACCAAGAATTTACTCTTCAATTACTACGTACAAGGGCAATATCCTTGACAACTGACGCTGGAATATTCCGAGAAATCAATGCAAGTGAAACGTTATCGATTTCGAGATCTAAATGGAGGGCTACCGCCCCCCAAACCCCCCGTTCAAGTACTATAAAGGCATCAAAAACAACAATAAATAATCAAACCACTACTATAAATCTAACATAATAAGGAAAAAGATACTGTAAAAAAATTAATTTACACTCACCACTAATTATAAATCAACCACCCAGCAGCAGACTATCCACTTATGAGTACGGCGCATTCAACCCATATTAAATTTACGTCTACCGAACAAACTCTCGTCCATTCCAACTGCTATTCCAGGACTCCGATAAGGTCACTAGAATTTCTAACGATTGTTTCAAGACACTTCTCTACAGAAACAACCAATTCGAAACAGTGTGCCTACTATGTTTCAACGAAATTCCAGAACATTCGCTGATAATGAAATCGTAATTACTATTACAAACAATAAAAAAAAAAAAAAAAAAGATAAAAATTCTTCTCAATGTTAATCAATCCACGCAATATTCCGAAACGATATGACTTCACTTAACATGACACTTCATCAACGCAACACTCACATTCAACCGTACAACATTCGAACATCAGTTACGAATTCAAAACAACCAATCAGCGACTTCAACACAACCAACCAACCACAGCACAGGAGGCAACATCAGTTACGAATACATAACAACTAATCAGCGACTTCAACAGAACCAACCGACCACAGCACAGGAGGCAATATGAGTGCCACCTACCGCTAAAACACCGACTCCGTACCTGTTACAAATAACAGTGATTCCGTTCCTCCAATGCCACTTTCAGGTGACAAAATCACTTGTTCGGCATAAACTGCACTCTAGCCGTTCTAATCACGTATATGTAAGGAGTGGTCGAACATGTGGAGACTGCCATCACATGTAAAGGACCCATTCACATAAATAAATAAAATAGTCGATAACGATCAGCATGTTGTAATACGCCAAAAATAATCAGAAAATATGTCTGACGAAGTGATACCCTTAAATTTGGAATAGGAATTTAGAGAAAGTGCCGGTAATCTATTTGATGGAGAGGTATTTCACGTATTTCAGGGTTTTGGTCAGTTTTTGCATATTCTTCTATTGTGTAACTAAAGTACCAGTAACAAATTATACCCTTTGAAGTTATGAAAATTATTTGCGAGGTACTGATTGTACAAAGAACAGGATCCATGTGGGAAACTTTCCAAGGTGTGCAATTACTACGCTGATCTTACGAAGACAAATTTTACACAAACTCCATTACAAAGTCGCACTCTGCAAAACAACCTCGCTTCATTTTTCATTAATGGGAAGAGTTCACATGATCGATACATCTAGCTAAGTGTAATTAATGATTATTTTTCATATTTCATTAAAAGAAAACAACTACAAATAAAACACAGTTGGTAATATATAGTGCAAGTGCTTCCCTGTTGAATGTATGCTTCCACATCCTTTTAGTTTTTATTACTAAATATATTTAATTTCTGTGCAATATAATAAACTTTCTAATATTGACACATTCATCCAATGCAAATACGAGTACACCAAAATAAAGATGTAACGACAAATATTCAGCGATGTATGATAAATAATTTTTGAGTTTCTAGGTTTCGAGATCTTATTCTTTTAATATAGGAAACAGAGTCATTTTAGACGAAGGGGACCAATTTTTTAAACCTAAACTACGATAATATTAATAGAAATTAGCGAATTTGTATTTTTTTTTTCGATTACAAAAATTATCGATGGCTGGCCTTCATCAACTAAATATAAGCTTAGGAAAAAAGTAAGCATTCTTGGGAATGACTGTGTGTCGTTTTTCCACTATTGTAGTTTGTAAGCAAAAGTAGACTAGCTGTTTCTTCTCCTACGGAAGCACAGCCAACTTGTCGCACGGTTGCACTAGATTCGCACTCCCTGGGTCAGTTATGTAGCATTCGTGCTATTTTGTGGCCACTTCGCACAAGTTCAATTGTGTGTTCTCACGCAAATCGTGTAAAGAATTTATGATTTAACAATTATTTCTGGTGGATCCCGTAAATTTCATCTATGCCAAGTAGGATATTGTCGGCCATCCAAAAGAAATTCTAGAGTGCAATGTGAAAGAACGTTATGAGTAAGAAATATTTGCGTGAAACAATAACCTAATTATAATTACATACACTCACGTTGGCACATTGTAAATTTATGGAAACTCACGTTGTAAAGTTGGAAAATGTTTCCTTCTTCTCCAAAAACACTAACGCTAAAGAAATAAGTACCATAGACATACATCTTATAGGCAACAAATGTAAAATTATTTTATGTATATCCTACAACAAGAATTTTTAAAATTATATTGTCAAGGTGATAATGGATCATGTGGCTGGATGCTATTAAATTTCACTTTGCATCGCTTCTGACACCAGTGTTGCCAGACCGATCAGTTGGGAAAGCAGAAGATTCGAAGGTAAAAAACAGGAGAAAGCAATAAACACATTAAGTGGAGGTATTCGAGTGCAAATCCAGGTGTAGCAAAAACTTGCTACTATTAAGGGGACAGTGGTCAAAACAAGCAGTCCAGAATTCATTATTACTTTCTTTTTAAAATAAAGCAATACATGCAAAACATAAATTTGAATTTGAATTACTTAAAATGTAACTTTCATAAAGAATTTTCCCCCGATGATTAGGTAATCTTTTGGAGGCTGAAGGACCCTCATGTCCCCTTTATATTATAATGTTTCATACACAGATGTGTGAAGTAAGACATAGTGAAAGAACAAAGTGGGGTGGAGAAATGCCTAACCATGCACCTAGAGACAGTATAGCTATATTACAGTCACACGTATAAGACGATCTTACGCTGACGATCATGGAGAGGCGATGTAAGATAGCTACTTTTCCAAAAAGGGGTAACAGTGGTTCTGAAAAGGTAGGGTGACGCATAACGTCACACCGTCCCCCGTGCTTATCTTTGCCAATTATATTTTTATTTATTTTTTTTAATGTGGGGGGATGCCATAGATATCTATTTAGGAAGTAGGGTATCGATGTCCCTCGCATTTTTCCCTTTCTTTTACCCCTGTTTACAACACAAGTCGCAATCTAAAGAACACGTAGTAGGAAATCTCACAAGTCAGAAGTCATAATGATAGCCAACCATCATGCATATAGATGATGACGTACAGTTGTATCTTTGTATTCATATTATATACAGCAAAGCTCTATGTGCTCTAGAGAGCATTCTGCATGCATACAGAGAAATTTCCTTTTTTTATGTAAGGAAAAACTGAAATTTAAGTATTAATAGTAATAATATTTTTCTTTAACTTCTCGAAGTAAGAAAAATGAAGGAGATTGATCACTTTTCATTTTCTTTCGCAATATATCAGTAGAACGCAGAAAAATTAGGAGATCTCCCGCAAAATCAGTAGATATAGCAACACTGTCATTAACAAGACCTATCGGCAATTTACAGATGCTACAAAGCTTTACACGTGAGAATATCTCCACCAAGGTCAATGGGATAAAGTCTTCTAAACGCAGGGTGTCAGTACCATTTAAATTATTTGGTTCCAATAGAAGACTACAATGACTGTGGGGATTTAGCGTAATGGTTTGCGTCAAGAAAACCTTAACAAAGTTAAATCAGACAGATTTAAAAGAAAAGAAACAAAGAAATAAAGCAACAGCTAAATGCATGATTTTGCGAAAGCAGTAATTCAATTTAATAAATTTTCTCACTGAATTTGTTAGATTTCTCGAATAAATAAATAAATCTACCCTCTGTGGCGTAACATATCTCATGGAACCAGGGTCTACCATCCAGCTTATGCCACTCATGTCTTAAGGGCAGGGTGCGAATCCCAGGGCGGAATTTCCTTCTGTTTTGTTTTAATTCCTTCCAAAAGCAACAAACTGAAACATTGATTCCTCACAAACCTACCAACTATCTCCTGTTAGGAACTATTTTATATCCTTTCAAATATACACAATCTAATTCACACACTACTTTTGGGTAATATATGTTCACACATCTGCTGCTCTTGTAGAATCTAGTCCTTAATGAAAGGATCAAGAGAAAGAAGGAAAGTTCTCCAAGTACAAACGAGCGAAGTTTTAATTTCGAAGTGTGACTTGACAAGTTATTTAAAAATTACAAAAGCATATCTAAAATAATTAAAATTTAATATATAAAAAACGAATTAACACTTGATTTGAAGTACAACATAACCAAATGAAAACAATATCAACTGTATTATTGTACATTACTAATTCACTCTCCTGTTTCTTTCCTGATCTTTCAAGCATAGCATTTGCTCTAACAGTGACGATATGAATGCACCATGCTACATTACATTGGATAGTACATTTGCTCATAATAATAAGCTCCTTAGAAGTTAAAGTGTCTTTTTAAGATAAAAAATACTTTACCTTAAATACAACTAATTTTTAAATATATAATTGATTGTGTTATCTTTTATCCGTTTGGCAACTGTAGAATAGATCGCTGTATATTTAGAATAGTTCTCACCAGAGCCGTACCTAGGGAAGGGGGCGAGCGGGGCGGTTGCCCAGGGTGCTGATAGCAAGACGATGCCGTACTAGCAAGAAGAAAGAAAACGTATTGAAAATGAATAAACGAGCGTCGACCCGAAAAAGTATTGGCGCCCTATTAAAGCAATACTATTGTTGGTATGGAAAGAAATAAGATTTCTTAAAAATTTTCTTCCTCGCTACGCTCGCAATCCAAACGATTCAATAACAATCAGAACAAGTTTTTACTTATTACTTTAAAAAAAACTATTATATATGATTTCTTAATTACGATGTGACATACATGCTGCCAAGTAATGACTTACAGTGTACACAAGATCGGTTTTTCAAAATCAGAAATAGTCATAGTCCTAAAAACGTACGGTACGTATTCGGCGTTTTGATGAAGTTGAGTTTAGTTAGTTAATCACGTTTTTCTACACAATCGTTTTAATTAAATCGGTGAGAATAAAAGTATTAAAAATGAAAGGACTGAAGAGACACATACAAGTTGCTGTTTGCGCGGGAATATTAAAAATAAAGGTAAACAAGGGGAATAATAACGTTCTTGAATTTGAAGCAGTTGTAGAATAGGGGCGTAATGGATCAGAACTTTACCCAACGAATTTCGTCTTTTTCAAAGACTGATGACTACCATTGATTATTTTTTATTTCATTGACATAAGAAATGCTTCCATTTTAAAGGAATTTATTGGGATCATTTCTCCATCAACTACTTGTATCGCCAAGATTTCTTTTGTGCTTAAGTATGTAGTTGTGTGATATTATTTTTATTTTTTACATACATACAAAATACACTCACACATTATGTATGTAGGTGTGTGTGTGTGTGTGTGTGTGTGTTTTAATATGTTTATTAATAGTAAGTAACCTTAAATTTAAAATTTTCAGTCATTAAGAAATTAAGTAAGTACTATAATTTTAAATATATGTAGTAGCCGAACTACCATTTAGAATTAAAGTATAAACATATTCTTCCTCTCCATCGATCAATATTAACTAATTCGGAAAGAAGGTACCTTCAGAGCTTCCGTTAACTTTAATAAAATATTTTTACCGTAAAGCAATTAAAATTAAAATCTTTATGTGCTAACATACAGAATATAATTAGGAAAGTTTACAATTATTGCTGGAAATTGATGCTGTTACCCATTTCGAACATTTTTTAAAACACATAGTTTCTAACGTATTAAAATTTCATTTCTTATAGATAGTATGAAACGTAAATAGTTGTAAATTTTCATAATTGTTCTCAAATTGGATTTGTGTTCAGCCAGTCAGCAGTAGCGTAGCTAGAATATTTTTCAAGGGTGGCCAGGGAAGGGCTCAAGAAAATTTTGAGGGGGCCATCTCCAATGAATGAAAAACTTAATTCACATAAATTATGTATATATATATATATATATATATATATATATATATATATATATATATATATATATATATATATATATATATATGTGTGTGTGTGTGTGTGTGTGTGTGTGTGTTTTCAAGATGAATGTTTCCATCTTTGTTGTTCATGAGTTTACTGTTTTCAAAACAGCAAAAATATAAGAATTTACTACCTCAAACAACTAGGGCACATTTATACAATTGATTTCCATCCTAATATAAGTAGTTACTTAATCACGGCGTTTAAAATATGTGTGGCTGATTGATTTAGGTGGAACGTAGAAGTAGAGAAATATATATACACACACACTCAAAGTCAAAAGGGAGCAAAGTGCCTCGCTGAAATTTGCACTTATATGATGATGCTGGTTATTTTAGGAATTTGCTTGTTACATACGAAGGCAGACCTACCAGAACTTTAGCTGTACTTTCGAATCAAGCTTATATGCATACTGCTGTGTTAGGTTCACAAACAGACTAATCGAAACTCCATTAAAATTACACTGGCTTATTCTATTTATTGTAATGATTTTCCTCACTCACAGCAAGAAATATATATATATATATATATATTAAATATAACACTTCAAACACTTGTATAAACTATACACTTTCGTTATCTTTCTAAAACTTTTAATAAACAAGTATTATTAAGTGACAAGGCAAATTATTTTATGTTGTGTTAAACGGTAGAACGTAAAGTATTATTTCAGAAAAGGTGGAAGATTATAAATTTCAAAAACAGCGCTTTGTCTATATTGTCTTGTAAAATAGCTAATTTCACTTGTGTGCTTGACAGCTGTAACATATAGAAGCATTGATCAATACCAGTTTGTAACAGTTTACATTACAGGAAAAAGTATGTATTTTACTTAGGTAGTTTTTAAAACTGCATATGAATACAAAAACAAAAGTATGATCAACCATGTGCATTTGAGCTTAGCGGTATTACAATGACTTCAGAATCCGAAGATGGTGTGATCGATCCCTCGTGGGCAAATATTTTGACTTTGGAGTTTACCAAGATTCTTCCTTGGTTCACTAGCGAAATGTTTATGGTTCAATTGACTCTTTTCCCTCATTTCTATTCTCTACGCCTCGGATGTTTCAAAGCCTTAAAATAAATTCAAATGTAGTTGAAGTAACTTAACGCTACTATCATGTAGTCGGTGCTATATTAATATTGTTAGTTTTGAGATTGGATATGAAGGCACAGCATTAACTAGTAGGCTCATATCCTGTTCAAAAGTTACGTCACCACTGATTTACTGTTCTGCATAATTCCTACAATGTAATTTTCTCGGAAATGGTTAAGCATATTTTGACAAAGAATAAATATAAATCTGCGATAAAATTTGGTATTCAGTGACTGAACTCACTGAATGGAGTCTTTATAGACCAGTTCCATAAACTCCTGATATCTACTACTAAATATCAGATAAGATAACGGGATGACACAACCTGGTCACGGGAGTAACTATGATTTTACACAAAATAACATTACTGCCGCGACCAACTTGTATCATCTCGGTATCTTACCTGATGATTAGTAATCAGGAGATTGTAACACTGGCTCTGTGATAAACTTTGGAATTTCTGTATGAAGTAGCATTTTAGGGATTAAACCACAGTTGAAATTTTTAAAGGAAAATACTTCTGAACGATTTATTTACAAAGAATTACTAAATTTTATTACATTTCCCCAGGCTTTAGTTAGTAGTATCGGTCCATCAAGCGCTGACTCCGTTTTCCTGAAGACCGTTAGTATCGCTTGTTAACATTGTACCAGAAGGATTCTACAGAATTGCTAATGGCCAAGAGCGTTAGGAAACTAGACGTACTAAAGACAAGATCAGAAGATAATCGAGCGGGAGAAAAAGTATCGGTAGCAATAGTACTTGCTCGTAGTATTCAGCGTCTAATTTTTGTCAAACGATCGGGATGCGAACAACAGAGGGAATGATTATTTCACAAGTAATAAAAACTTCTGCTCTCTTCTTTTATTGTTAATTAAACAAGACAGCTCGATATTAAGATGATTGAAAATAATAATGCCAAGTTATTTAATGGATGCTATGCATTTGTTCTATGTCGCCATAATCAATAGGCATTAATTACTTGGTGTACAAATTATAATAAGTAATGTACGAAAACTTCTTTCGTCCAACTCAAGTGTAATGTTTTTTCTGTAGTGTGTGTTATTTGTAAGTAAGCATGTTTTAGTATGACTTTCAACATTGAAGCGAATAAGAATGCCGACTGATTTGATTTTTCTTTATGGTTCTTTGTCCAAAACAAACGAGATAACTAGATAAGGGACAGAAGTTAAAAGGAATGTTCAGGTGGTGAGGTCAATGTATGTGCTTCAATGCATATGCACCCCACAAATTTCGGTGAATTAGATCTTGCTGAACTACAAGCAAAAACGAGGAAAGATATTTTATTCGGAACGCAGACTATTGCAACAAACGGTATTCTGCAATTGGTAATTCTGTTGTTGAGAGACGTTTTGGTAGTAGTTTCACTTGTAGCCACGACCCACTCACTGTTTGTCGGAATATAGCAATATCACTGTGTAGGGGGGCCACTAGGGGGCCAACAATTTGAGCAAGGGCGCCTGGCTCCCCTTGGCCCTCCCTTAGCTTCGTCACTGCCAGTCAGTAAGCTTAACAAATAGTCGAAAATAAACATTTTAAAATCAACTTTTATTTGTATAAGAATAGAGAATGATCACTTTTGGCTGTTGCAATAGTTTGTGCAAGCAGCAGTATAAAAATTCAACCGTTGCATGACAACAACAGCTTTTTCCCTTATTTGTAAAAAAAAGAAAAAAAAGAAAGAAAGAAAGAAAGAAAAAGAAAAAGAAAAACGGAGAGCTTGATAAGGTGAGTGTAGGGTGCCGAATTTTACTTTTCCCCGGACGCCGGAATCTCTAGCTACGGCTCTGGTTTTCAACTCCCTTCTAAACAATTGTCTACTTTACTGACACTTATCGATTCGACTGTTATATTTCGCATTGTTGTAAACTTTTAATATTCCCTTTCACTGGAAGCAAATTCTTATCAATTAATCGAATGAGAAATATCCGTTATCCGAACAACGGTATATTGTACAAATATACGGAATCATTATGTTTACTACAGAAATTTACACGCAACATACGTTATCCATATACTACAGACTTTCCCCGCTTAGAAGTTGCATCATGCCGTTGCAAGGATGTATGACATCTAACAGTCTACAAATATATCATATACGTATACGCATGTTACATACGACAGCTGTATGTTACAAGCATATATGTGTATGTGAGATCCCGACCACCTCTAAACAGTACTTTCGTTTATGCAGAAAGTACGTTTAATCGAAACATATATACGGAAAGTGTGTATAAAATATATTTTTTCAGTTATACGTTTGCTGTACGTTAAGTCCTAAAATTACAGGACGCCACATTAATTTTTTATCAGTGAATAATTTTACAATACGTCATATGTCCGCCTCTCATGTTAATGTATAAGAAATTTACAGCGTTCAATGTAGGGTCTACTGAAAACCTTTTGACATAGTAGTCAGACACTTTTGATCGATGTAAACTAACTTTTAAATAAAAAAAATGATCGATTCAAATGACTGGACTAAACCACATGTTAAAATTAAATATAACAAATTTGGTGTTTTTAAAATTAATTTAGTTAATTATAAACAAATTAATTTAAGTTGTTGGCCAATGTAATGAGTATTAGTGAATATTCTATGTTTGAACGAATCGTTGGATGACTAACAGTTAATGAAAATATAATGAAAATAATTGTAGATCTAGGAACTAATTGAGGCCTATAGTTTCTAAATCCGCCATCTCCTTCATAAACGGTTTCGAGAAAAACAGGAAAAACTGATAACTCAGAGATTATGTGAGATAAAATTTTCTTTGTAGAAATACTATACTGCTTTCTGGACATTCATTATAACTACCAAATGACAAAAATCTCTCTCATCTCATTTCTCGGTTATTGCAGAAAGCAGTTTGGAGATGGCGGATTTTGAAAACAACTTTTGGAGATGGAGGACTTTGAATCAAACGTACCTAAGTAATTTTTGGGGTTTATTTGCTTCCAAGTCATTACTATTATAATTTCTGATAACTATTTCAGAACAGAGCAGTAGATGCAGATAAACTGAATCTAAACGACGATATTAACTTGTTTGGTGACATTATAATGTGCACAAACAAGGAAAAAAGAAATGAAGCTATAATCATAGTACGTTAGCTACATTTACAGGTCAAGTTCCTAAGTTCCCAGCCCGTTTAGAAATATCGTCTCCTAGCATAACATAAGCTTACTTAACCTCACCTCACTAACCTAATCTAACCCATTGGGACCTAACCTAACCTAACATACCCTGACATAACAGGATGGGAACTTCGGAATAAATGCCACCTTTACCAACAAGAAAAAGGATTGAAAGTGATCTTTACACTGTTTTCAGATATAGTTCTCATCAGAATCATGTTCGAAACACTGGCATTCAGCCTAATCCTCATCTACACTTTCTTCTGTTGAAGCAGTCAGTCTCTTTTCAGCATCAACATAAATGGCTAAGTTTGAATTAGCACGCCAATTCTCCCCGAAGTGTTTCGTTAGGAGTTGAACAACATCTTGCAACTTTTTTTCATTAACGTCGGTCTTCAATTCATAGCATAGAATAGAATAGAATCGAGATGATGGAGTTTACAAACACACTACTGAGTGTAGATGGCGGCTTTTGAAGAAACCCTGAACTTTAAAGCAGTAATTGAGGGTGGAGGTGGCGACATTTCAAACAACTCTTTTCACCATCATGTAGGGCATGGAAAGGAATACCAGTAAATCTACTTACCTCATTTTTTTTTGAAAATTGGAGATGGCGGATTTAGAAACTATACGCCTCAATTGTAGTAAAAGAATTGAACATTTCAGGAAATAAATTATTTGTGTCAGATATTCATTGTTATTAAACTTTTGTGGTAATATACCTTATGTTAACGTTTATCTGGGAAGGATTGATAGTAACCATATTACAAATGTTGAGAAATGCTTTAATGGAGTACTACAAGTTAACATGAACTGTTATGGGTGTATTGCAATTCCTTGCAAATGGGTGTCATTTCAATTTTGGTATTAGGTATGTTCTGTTTTCAATCTACACAGGCACGTAGGCAAGGGGGATGCGGAGTACAAAAAAATAAAAGTATACATACATACATACATGTATATATATATATATATATATATATATATATATATATATACATGTATGTATGTATGTATGTATGTATACTTTTATTTTTTTTGTATATATTATTAATGTATATAAATTGTTAAAGTAATTAGAAAATTATTCTTGTTATATATATAAGAAAGAAAGATTGAAAGAAAAAAACGTGTGGCGGAATAGACTGAATAATACTGTAACTATTGCCAACTGGAGAAAAAGAGCTATGCGCGCGAACTTATGGGGGCGGGGCTTAACTCGCCGATCCTTACCTGCCAGCATGACTCCTGGTTGCGTTGACTAGTTTTTTTGGTTTGGAGACGTTGTGGTTTGTTTCGTTGTCGCGAACTTCACTTCGATTGCTTTGATAGCTAGGATATGTGTTTGAATTTAGTGATTGGGGCAACTTGGTGTTCCGTGACAGTGAGTTTAATACTGTTCGTTATTCTTGGTGAATTGAAAGTTATATTATATTTCGCAGTTCTGAATAAGTTCTTAGTGATTCGAGAATAATTTGGAGAAGTAAAGAGTGTAATTTTTGAGGTAAGAAAGTTACGGAGCCGGAGAGGGATTTTGGTGGACCAAGAGGGCAGTGAACATAAAATGATTACAAATCCCTCATATTTTGTAAGTTTGGTGCTCCGAGACTTAATTCTAAGTATATTTTACGACTGCTTTTTCTAAATTATTACTTTTTTAAGAAAATTATAAAGAGATAAATAATTATAGTGGATAATTCCGATATTAGACTATTTGCACGATTGCTGGGTTTAACCTTGTTTCGACCAAAAATCGAAAGAATTCAATTCGTAATATTACTTGGATAGTTCAGAATTGCGATATTTATGAGGAAATATCAGACTGGCACTGAGCAAAGAATTGCTCTATCTATCTATTGGTTATTTGTCCAGTCAAAAGGAGCCAAGATCTATTGAAGGGAGACGGACTGAAGGTAAAAATCAAATAATCTATATTGAGGTGAGTGACAATTCTTATTTCTATTAAACAAATTGTTGTGTCACGTGATATATGTTAATTTGTGAGATCGTCTGTAGAATTGGTTCCATAGAGGGAAAAATTCGCGGACCTTTTGCATTTGTTTGGTATTCATAATAAAATTCCCCAAAAATTAAGTGGCGAAGTATATTTCTTGCTTCTAACAGAGCTTATATTCTTTGAGCTTAAAAGCCAGAGATAAAATTAAATTGATTGAATATGGATAAATGATTAGCAGACAAAAAAATTAAAATTTCTAATGGTAATTTGGTTGTTGTTTGAAAACTTTGTATATGTATTATCAAACGTTTTAGTGCATATACACCACCCTCATATCGATTACAATAAAATTTATTATGTTTGAAAAATTGAAACATTGTGTTTTCATTGTTTAATCTGTTTATGTTTGAAGTGTTTACCTTGTTTAATTTTTGATGTGAAATATTGGATCTATTGTCTATTACTTGCATTGAGGTGGATTCGTGATATGAGACAGCCCCACTAAGCCCGCTCTGCTAGGCTTTATCCGAGTGAGCCCAGATTGACAGTTTGTGTTATTAATTGGATTTTTATTTTTTTTTGTTTTTTTTTATTTTTCAAACTCTTGGTTTGGGTTCGAATGGACGAGATTAGGCGGAAGTGGGCGTTTCATGTTGGGGCATGTGAATTTAAAACAATAATATTACACTACCGATACTTAAGAGAAGTAAAAGAAAATTTATCGTTAACAAATTCAACCCATGTAATTGCTGATATTATTTGTTTGTGAACGGAAAGCCCTGTTCCTAGTTGGTAATTTTTAATTCGTTCCCCGTAAAGGAATTATCTCAACTAACATCCTGATATCCCACTAAGCCCATTCTCTATTTTTAAACTCATTCGTTACAAATTTTAGCGCGCCTGCCCTAAAGAGACCTCTCATATTCCATGTTCCAAATCTCATGTCGATTTTACTTTGCTGAGTTCGTTCCAAGTTATCAGTTCTAATCCGAGGATTCTGTGAATATATCTGAAGAAGCCTCCTTTTACAGTATGAGATTGTTAGCCTCACATCAAATCCCCAAGCTGGAGGATCACCCCTTGTCGTCTGTTCGCGACTGGTTATTCAGTATATTCGCAGGTAACCTGTATATTTAGAGGACTTCTCCTCGATCCACAACCTGAGGACGGCCACGTTCTGGTGATAGGAAGACCACATTTCACAGAAATTAATATAGCTATGTTTTAGAAATACAATAGGTAGTGATTATCCGAATACTGCTTTAAAACACACAAGAACAATCAATGTGCTCGGATATAAGGATGCGTATTAAGACTGTGAAAGTTTCGATGTCGTAAAAATCGTAAATTAAAGATTAATGTCAATGTAGTATTTCATGAATGCATCGCACGTTTAACTATCCGAACTATTCTAGATGTATCACATTGTTTCGTTTTATAGCTACATATCTTTATAATATTTTTGTAAGTGATTATACTCTTTACCTGTTCTCTGCCAATAGCAACTGTATGAATTTTTAATACAAAACTGAAATACAGAAGAATAAAATTTAAAAAAAATATATAATGTGATATTTCGCAGGGCATCTTATGTAAAAAGCGCCTTGTATCCTTCACAGGTTCTTTATTAACAGTCAGTATTTGAATTTATTATACAAATCTAGTATACAGGATAACTAAAACAACGTATCTATAATGTGATGTTTCGTAGGGCGCCTTATGTAAAGGGCGCACTGTACCTTTCACGGGTTCTTTACCAACAGTAACTATACGTATTTATTGTACAGGACTGTGGTATACAGGAGAGTGAATAAAATCGTTCATCTTTGATGGGGTTTCGCAAGGGCGTCTAATGTAAAGGGTGCATTGCACCTTTCACGGGTTCTTTACCAATAGTAACTATATGTATTTATTGTACAGGATTATGGTATACAGAAGAGTGAATAAAATCGTTCATCTTTGATGGAGTTTCGCAAGGGCGTCCAAAGTAAAGGGTGCATTGCATCTTTCACCGGTTCTTTACCAATAAAACTGTTAAAATTTATTACTGAAAACTTGTACTTTTATTTATACTGTTATGATTCGGAGGGCGCACCGGGACACGTCCCGGTGTCCCGGTGGGCCAGCACGGGTTTGGCACTTACAACAGCGAACAGCGTACTTTCAGTCCAGACCTGGGCAGCACAAGGGCATCTTCCTTGTCGTGACGTTCGTGCTGGAAGTCTAGGAACAGGTTGGACCTCTACATTTTCGGCAATTTCCTAATTCGTGTGCGACACAATGGATTCAAGCATTTCATCGTCAAAATAGAGAGACCAACAATCCAACTCAGAAGCACATTTTCTTGCATCTCCTCTCGGACCCGGCATTTCCTAACAATATTTTTTTGCAGGAGTTGTGCCCTTATTTGTCGGTTCAGTGGTTGCCCATTTTGCAGAGCGTTTGCTTCCAATAACCTTATGCAGTTCAAGAATGTTTGGATTACTATGTTTTGGTTTGCAAATCGCATCTATATCGAGCAAAATCCTACTTTTTACCTAGGATTTTGAAATTTTAGGAACTGAAAGTAATTTTGAACCACTTCTCTCCGCATCTACCATTTCATCTTTCCTACTTGCTATCACAACAGTTACTCTATGTAAATCGCCACTGGGACAATAATTATCACTAAATATAGATGTAATTTCAGACGCAGGACTTACCACACCGCCAGTACGCAGTTCAAGTTCCTTTTTTCTTTTCATTTCTTTTTCTTTTTTTAATTTTTTTGCTTGCACCACTATCTCACTATCTGATTTGTCAGTCGAAGAACTATCACTTGGTTTATAGTCAGGAACAATATCACTGTCATCAATGCCATCTATTTCGTCGTCTTCTTGAACGACATCATCCTCTGGGTCAACGACAAATGCTGGTTCCTCGTCTATGTTTTAATTGCCTTCCGCTGCTTCATCCGTTAACATTTTTTTTTAATTTCAACCTCTGTAAGACCTCGCAAAGAAGCCATGTTCGAACAAAGCAGTTAGAGAATTACAATTACTTCATTACTAGAATGGGTGAAATTTCACCCAACAATTACCGACACAGCGTATACTACGAACACAACATAGCTGAACGTGATACTGACTGACTCAATCTATACTAGCTGGAATGAAAATACACAAATGCTCAACTAACTAGATTAACTTGCCATTTAATGGCTACTAGTCAAAAATGTCATTGGGTGAATTTTCACCCATCCTAGGATTCCCGGCTTAATAACACATATATGAACACACAACAAATAGGTAACCTATGTTAACTTGTACAGCTTATATAATCATACTTCTAGTACCGCTATATGTAATATGCAATTTAGGTTTCTCCATGTTATTTTGTTTCCTCTATTGCGTATAATTTTAAATTTTTGTTTTGAAGTGTCTATTTTTTTTTTTTACTTAAGTAGTATATTCTTTTTTTATTGGTTCAATACTTTTCTTTTGTAGTTGCTAATATTTTCTATGCATTAATGTTTTTTTTTTAAAAAAAAAAGAGAAATGAATGTATACACGTGGTTAAGTTCTCGGAGAAGTCTGCAGAGCCTTAACCTCGCCACGTAAAAGAAGTCATAAATAAAATAAATAAATAAATGTTGCTAAATGAACAAAACGATTTTTGCTTTATATTGTTCTTATTTACTGCTCTTTTGACATCAAATTTATCACATACATATCTTTGCCGACTAGGCTTATATACATACTAACATTGTAAGAAATACAGGGAGAAATCACTATCAAATTATATTTGTACACAACATATTTATAGACATGCGACAATCATTTTGGACATGATTGTGGATTTTTATAGTAAGTAGGCATACGTGCTTCTAACATCTACAATTCACTTTACCGTATTTGTGTGATATGCTTCTTTCAATATTTGTTGTAAGTTTATGTTCTTGTGTTGTGCTTACACTAAAGTGTGTCCAGCAACGTGCTGATGTTCATTTTCTACACACAAGCATAAACCTGTGCAATCAGAAATAAAATTGGATTGGTACAAGCTCAGAATTAAATAATGATAATAGACTTATAATGATAACATTCAAAGGAAAACAGTGTGGTTGCCGCGCCTCTCCAAAATTTTTCTTACCTCTCGTCTTGATCCCTACTATCACGAGCCTAGCGCCGCCACTGAAGATAGACAAGGAAGAACGGCGTCCCTACTTTTATTCCTGATTATTAGTATACTAATATTTCAAACTTTTATTTTGAAAATTTACATAATTTGAAAACATAATTACAGTGAAACCTCCCTTAACGGATACCTCTATAATACGGACACAGTTTTTGTCCCTGCAAAAATATATCTTCCCTTATGGAACATAACCCTCTCTTTTACGGACGCGGACCGTCTTTTTTTCAGATACGGACGCGAACAGTCCATTTTTCCCCAGAACTTTCAATAACCTCTTCATAACAGACGGCAATTATTCTCAGTTCAGAGATATATTATTCCACACAAGCGTATCTATCATGAGTCTAGACCTGGTGAGCCATCAAATAGGACAGCTTCAAACTGAATTTGAAATTATTCTTTTTTTGCCCTCAATAGACTGCTTCCTGGTGCAAATCCTAGAAAACCTTCAATACGCGATAATACTCATGCAGAATCAATCGTATGGCCAAGAATTCTATGCGAACTGTCTTCCCTTCCCTAACAAATTTAGTCTTTTTGTCTCTGGGCTTTGCCTCTTTCCCGACAGTTTCATAGATAACAAAACAAACATTGTTTGTTTTATAACAACTTTTTCAACGAGCAATGTTTCCTCAATTACTTATTTTGTTTTTGGGCAAGCAACATTTGTAGTTTACTGATGATACTGGAACAAGTCTGGGTTAGGGTTTTTCCGGCTTCCTTTTTCACTGTCTCTAAAGGCCAACATACACTAGCGTATTTTTCAGCGCGTAATTTCGCTGCCTAAAATGATGTCGTAAATTTCGGTACAGTTTGCTCAAGTTGTTTGGACAGGACGGATGTATCTTTTAAGTGCAGGTTCTATAAATATTATGCTATTAAGGAATCGAATAAAAAGAAAGAACAAAAGATTAGAAAAAATTGGACTAGAAAGTAATATTCAAATGTAGGATACTTTTCTTTTCTTTTTCATAGTATCGGAATGTGAAATTCCCATAGAATGTTTTAACAAATTTAAATCAGACAGATTTAAAAGAAAAGAAACAAAGAAATAAAACAACAGCTAAATGCATGATTTTGCAAAAGCAGTAATTCAATTTACTAAATTTTCTCACTGAATTTGTTAGATTTCTCGAATAAATAAATAAATCTACCCTCTGTAGCGTAACATATCTCATGGAACCAGGGTCTACCATCCAGTTTATGCCACTCATGTCTTGAGGGCAGGGTGCGAATCCCAGGGCGGAATTTCCTTCTATTTTGTTTTAATTCCTTCCAAAAGCAACAAATTGAAACATTGATTCCTCACAAACCTACCAACTATCTCCTGTTAGGAACTATTTTATATCCTTTCAAATATACACAACCTAATTCGCGCACTACTTTTGGGTAATATATGTTCAGCACATCTGCTGCTCTTGTAGAATCTAGTCCTTAATGAAAGGATCAAGAGAAAGAAGGAAAGTTAACCGTCTCCCAGTACAAACGAACTAAGTTTTAATTTCGAAGTGTGACTTGACAAGTTATTTAAAAATTACAAAAGCATATCTAGAATAATTAAAATTTAATATATAGAAAACGAATTAATACTTGATTTGAAGTACAACATAACCAAATGAAAACAATATCAACTGTATTATTGTACTTTACTAATTCACTCTCCTGTTTTCTTTCCTGATCTTTCAAGCATAGCATTTGTTCTAACAGTGACGATATTAATGCACCATGCTACATCACATTGGATAGTACATTTGCTCATAATAATAAGCTCCTTAGAAGTTAAAGTATCTTTTTAAGATAAAAAATACTTTACCTTAAATACAACTAATTTTTAAATATATAATTGATTGTTTTATATTTTATCCGTTTGACAACTGTAGAATAGATTGCTGTATATTTAGAATAGTTCTCACCAGAGCCGTACCTAGGGAAGGGGGCGAGCGGGGCGGTTGCCCCGGGTGCTGATAGCAAGACGATGCCGTACTAGCAAGAAGAAAGAAAACGTATTGAAAATGAATAAACGAGCGTCGACCCGAAAAAGTATTGGCGCCCTATTAAAGCAATACTATTGTTGGTATGGAAAGAAATAAGATTTCGTAAAATTTTTCTTCCTCGCTACGCTCGCAATCCAAACGATTCAATAACAATCAGAACAAGTTTTTACTTATTACTTAAAAAAACCTATTATATATGATTTCTTAATTACGATGTGACATACATGCTGCCAAGTAATGACTTACAGTGTACACAAGATCGTTTTTTTTTTTCAAATCAGAAATAGTCATAGTCCTAAAAACGTACGGTACGTATTCGGCGTTTTGATGAAGTTGAGTTTTGTTAGTTAATCACGTTTTTCTACACAATCGTTTTAATTAAATCGGTGAGAATAAAAGTATGAAAAATGAAAGGACTGAAGAGACACATACAAGTTGCTGTTTGCGCGGGAATATTAAAAATAACGGTAAACAATGGAAATAATAACGTTCTTGAATTTGAAGCAGTTGTAGAATAGGGGCTTAATGGGTCAGAACTTTACCCAACGAATTTCGTCTTTTTCAAAGACTGATGACTACCATTGATTTTTTTTATTTCATTGACATAAGAAACGCTTCCATTTTAAAGGAATTTATTGGGATCATTTCTCCATCAACTACTTGTATCGCCAAGATTTCTTTTGTGCTTACGTATGTAGTTGTGTGATATTATTTTTATCTATCTACATACATACAAAATACACTCACACATTATGTATATAGGTGTGTGTGTGTTTTATAATATGTTTATTAATAGTAAGTAACCTTAAATTCAAAATTTTCAGTCATTAAGAAATTAAGTATGTACTATAATTTTAAATATATGTAGTAGCCGAACTACTTTTTAGATTTCAAGTATAAACATATTCTTCGTCTCCATCGATCAATATTAAGAAATTCGGAAAGAAGGTACCTTCAGAGCTTCCGTTACCTTTAATAAAATATTGTTTACCGTAAAGCAATTAAAATTAAAATCTTTATGTGCTCACATACAGAATATAATTACGAAAGTTTACAATTATTGCTGGAAATTGATGCTGTTACCAATTTCGAACATTTTTTTTAAACACATAGTTTCTAACGTATTAAAATTTCATTTCTTATAGATAGTATGAAACGTAAATAGTTGTAAATTTTTATAATTGTTCTCAAATTGGATTTGTGTTCAGCCAGTCAGCAGTAGCGTAGCTAGAAAATTTTTCAAGGCGGGCCAACGAAGGGCTCAAGAAAATTTTGAGGGAGGCATCTCCAATGAATGAAAAACTTAATTCACATAAATTATATATATATATATATATATATATATATATATATATATATATATATATATATATATATATATATATATATATATATATATATATGTGTGTGTGTGTGTATGTGTTTTCAAGATGAAAGTTTCCATCTTTGTTGTTCATGAGTTTACTGTTTTCAAAACAGCAAAAATATAAGAATTTACTACCTCAAACAACTAGGGCACATTTATACAATTGATTTCCATCCTAATATAAGTAGTTACTTAATCACGGCGTTTAAAATATGTGTGGCTGATTGATTTAGGTGGAACGTAGAAGTAGAGAAATATATACAGACACACTCAAAATCAAAAGGGAACAAAGTGCCTCGTTGAAATTTTCACTTATATCATGATGCTGGTTATTTTAGGAATTTGCTTGTTACATACGAAGGCAGAGCTACCAGAACTTTAGCTGTACTTTCGAATCAAGCTTATATGCATACTGCTGTGTTAGGTTCACAAACAGACTAGTGGGAACTCCATTAAAAGTACACTGACTTATTCTATTTATTGTAATTATTTTCCTCACTCACAGCAAAGAAAAATATTAAATATAACACTTCAAACACTTGTATAAACTATACACTTTCGTTATCTTTCTAAAACTTTTAATAAACAAGTATTATTACGTGACAAGGCAAATTATTTTATGTTGTGTTAAACGGTAGAACGTAGAGTATTATTTCAGAAAAGGTGGAAGATTATAAATTTCAAAAACAGCGCTTTGTCTATATTGTCTTGTAAAATAGCTAATTTCACTTGTGTGCTTGACAGCTGTAACACATAAAAGCATTGATCAATACCAGTTTGTAACAGTTTACATTACAGAAAAAAGTATGTAGTTTACTTAGGTAGTTAATAAAACTGCATATAAATACAAAAACAAAAGTATGATCAACCATGTGCATTTGAGCTTAGCGGTATTACAATGACTTCAGATTCGGAAGATGATGTGATCGATCCCTCGTGGGCAAATATTTTGACTTTGGAGTTTACCAAGATTCTTCATTAGTTCACTAGCGAAATGTTTATGGCTCAATTGACTCTTTTCCCTGATTTCTATTCTCTACGCCTCGGATGTTTCAAAGCCTTAAAATAAATTCAAATGTAGTTGAAGTAACTTAACGCTACTATCCTGTAGTCGGTGCTATATTAATATTGTTAGTTTTGAGATTGGATATGAAGGCACAGCATTAACTAGTAGGCTTATATCCTGTTCAAAAGTTACGTCACCACTGATTTACTGTTCTGCATAATTCCTACAATGTAATTTTCTCGGAAATGGTTAAGCATATTTTGACAAAGAATAAATATAAATCTGCGATAAAATTTGGTATTCAGTGACTGAACTTACTGAATGGAGTCTTTATAGACCAGTTCCATAAAATCCTGATATCTACTACTAAATATCAGATAAGATAACGGTATGACACAACCTGGTCACATGAGTAACTATGACTTTTACACAAAATAACATTACTGCCCCAACCAACTTTTATCATCTCGGTATCTTACCTGATGATTAGTAATCAGGAGATTGTAACACTGGCTCTCTGATAAACTTTGCAATTTCTGTATGAAGTAGCATTTTTGGGATTAAACTACAGTTGAAATTTTTAAAGGAAAATACTTCTGAACGATTTATTTACAAAGAATTACTAAATTTTATTACATTTCCCCAGGCTTTAGTTAGTAGTATCGGTCCATCAAGCGCTGACTCCGTTTTCCTGAAGACCGCTGGTATCGCTTGTTAACATTGTACCAGAAGGATTCTACAGAATTGCTAATGGCCAAGAGCGTTAGGAAACTAGACGTACTAAAGACAAGACCAGAAGGTAATCGAGCGGGAGAAAAAGTATCGGTAGCAATAGTACTTGCTCGTAGTATTCAGCGTCTAATTTTTGTCAAACGATCGGGATGCGAACAACAGAGGGAATGATTATTTCACAAGTAATTAAACTTCTGCTCTGTTCTTTTATTGTTAATTTAACAGGACGGCTCGATATTAAGATGATTGAAAATAATAATAATGCCAAATTATTTAATGGATGCTATGCATTTGTTCTATGTCGCCATAATCAATAGGCATTAATTACTTGGTGTACAAATTATAATAAGTAATGTACGAAAACTTCTTTCGTCCAACTCAAGTGTAATGTTTTTCTGTAGTGTGTGTTATTTGTAAGTAAGCATCTCATGCTTTACTATGACTTTCTACATTGAAGCGAATAAGAATGCCGACTGATTTGATTTTTCTTTATGGTTCTTTCTCCAAAACAAAAGAGATAACTAGATAAGGGACACAAGTTAAAACGAATGTTCAGGTGGTGAGGTCAATGTATGTGCATCAATGCATATGCACCCTACAAATTTCGGTGAATTAGATCTTGCTGAACTACAAGCAAAAACGAGGAAAGATATTTTATTCGGAACGCAGACTATTGCAACATATGGTATTCTGCAATTGGTAATTCTGTTGTTGAGAGACGTTTTGGTAGTAGCCTCACTTGTAGCAACGACCCACTCACCGTTTGTCGGCCTATAGCAATATCACTGTGTAGGGGGGCCACTAGAGGGCCAAGAATTTGAGCAAGGGGGCCTGGCCCCCCTTGGCCCTCCCTTAGCTTCGCCACTGCCAGTCAGTAAGTTTAACAAAAAGTCGAAAATAAACCTTTTGAAAACAACTTTTATTTGTATAAGAATAAAGAATGATCACTTTTGGCTGTTGCAATAGTTTGTGCAAGCAGCAGGATAAAAATTCAACCGTTGCATGACAACAGCTGTTTCTCTTATTTGTAAAAAAAAAAAAAAAAGAAAGAAAGAAAAACGGAGAGCTTGATAAGGTGAGTGTAGGGTGCCGAATTTTACTTCTCCCTGGACGCCGGAATCTCTAGCTGCGGCTCTGGTTTTCAACTCCCTTCTAAACATTTGTCTACTTTACTGACACTTATCGATTCGACTGTTATATTTCGCATTGTTGTAAACTTTTAATATTCCCTTTCACTGGAAGCAAATTCTTATCAATTAATCGAATGAGAAAAATCCGTTATCCGAACAACGGTATATTGTACAAATATACGGAATCATTATGTTTACTACAGAAATCTTTCACGGAACATACGTTATCCATATACTACAGACTTTCCCCGCATAGAAGTTACATCATGCCGTTGCAAGGATGTATGACATCTAACAGTCTACAAATATATCATATACGTATACACATGTTACATACGACAGCTGTATGTTACAAGCATATATGTGTATGTGTGATCCCGACCACCTCTAAACAGTACTTTCGTTTATACAGAAAGTACGTTTAATCGAAACATATATACGGAAAGTGTGTATAAAATATACTTTTTCAGTTTTACGTTTGCTGTACGTTAAGTCCTAAAATTACAGGACGCCACATTAATTTTTTATCAGTGAATAATTTTACAATACGTCATATGTCCGCCTCTCATGTTAATGTATAAGAAATTTACAGCGTTCAATGTAAGGTCTACTGAAAACCTCTTGACATAGTAGTCAGACATTTTTGATCGATGTAAACCAACTTTTAAATTTAAAAAAAAATGATCGATTCAAATGACTGGACTAAACCACATGATAAAATTAAATATAACAAATTTGGTGTTTTTAAAATTAATTTAGTTAATTGTAAACAAATTAATTTAAGTTGTTGGCCAATGTAATGAGTATTAGTGAATATTCTATGTCTGTACGAATCGTTGGATGACTAACAGTTAATGAAAATATAATGAAACTAATTGTAGATCTAGGAACTAGTTGTAGTAAAAGAATTGAACATTTCATGAAATAAATTATTTGTGTCAGATATTCATTGTTATTAAAATTTTGTGGTAATATATCTTAAGTTAACGTTTATCTGGGAAGGATTGATAGTAACCATATTACAAATGTTGAGAAATGCTTTAATGGAGTACTACAAGTTAACATGAACTGTTATGGGTGTATTCCAATTCCTTGCAAATGGGTGTCATTTCAATTTTGGTATTAGGTATGTTCTGTTTTCAATCTACACAGGCACGTAGGCAAGGGGGATGCGGAGTACAAAAAAATGAAAGTATATATATATATATATATATATATATATATATATATATATATATATATATATATGTGTATATTTATTATTATTACTAATGTATATAAAATGTTAAAGTAATTAGAAAATTATTCTTGTTAAAAATATTCTTGTTATATATATAAGAAAGAAAGATTGAAAGAGAAAACGTGTGGCGGAATAGACTGAATAATACTGTAACTATTGCCAACTGGAGAAAAAGAACTATGCGCGCGAACTTATGGAGGCGGGGCTTAACTCGCCGATCCTTACCTGCCAGCATGAGTCCTGGTTGCGTTGACTAGTTTTTTTTTTTGGTTTGGAGACGATGTGGTTTGTTTCGTTGTCGCGAACTCCGCTTCGATTGCTTTGATAGCTAGGATATGTGTTTGAATGGAGTGAGTGGGGCAACTTGGTGTTCCGTGCCAGTGAGTTTAATACTGTTCGTTATTCTTGGTGAATTGAAAGTTATATTATATTTCGCAGTTCTGAATAAGTTCTTACTGATTCGGGAAAAATTTGGAGAAGTAAAGAGTGTAATTTTTGAGGTAAGAAAGTTACGGAGCCGGAGAGAGATTTTGGTGGCCCAAGAGTTCAGTGAACATAAAGTGATTACAAATCCCTCATATTTTGTTAAGTTTGGTGCTCCGAGACTTAATTCTAAATATATTTTACGACTGCTTTTTCTAAATTGTTACTTTATTGAAAATTCTTTCTTTTTTAAGAAAATTATAAAGAGATAAATAATTATAGTGGATAATTCCAATATTAGACTATTTGCACGATTGCTGGGTTTAACCTTGTTTCGACCAAAAATCGAAAGAATTGTCCGTACTTAAATTACATTCAATTCGTAATATTACTTGGATAGTTCGGAATCGCGATATTTATAAGGAAATATCAGACTGGCACTGAGCAAAGAATTGCTCTATCTATCTATTGGTTATTTGTCCAGTCAAAAGGTGCCAAGATCTATTGAAGGGAGACGGACTGAAGGTAAAAATCAAATAATCTATATTGGGATGAGTGACAATTCTGATTTCTATTAAAAAAATTGTTGTGTCACGTGATATATGTTAATTTGTGAGATCGTCTGTAGAATTGGTTCCATAGAGGGAAAAATTCGCGGACCTTTGCATTTGTTTGGTATTCATAATAAAATTCCCCAAAAATTAAGTGGCGAAGTATATTTCTTGCTTCTAACAGAGCTTATATTCTTTGAGCTTAAAAGCCAGAAATAAAATTAAATTGATTGAATATGGACAAATGATTAGCCGACAAAAAAATTAAAATTTCTAAAGGTAATTTGGTTGTTGTTTGAAAACTGTGTATATGTATTATTCAAACGTTTTAGTGCATATACACCACCCTCATATCGATTACAATATAATTTGTTATGTTTGAAAAATTGAACATTGTGTTTTCATTGTTTAATCTGTTTGTGTTTGAAGTGTTTACCTTGTTTAATTTTTGATGTGAAATATTGCATCTATTGTCTATTACTTGCATTGAGGTCGATTCGTGATATGAGACAGCCCCACCAAGCCCGTTCTGCCAGGCTTTATCCGAGTGAGCCCAGATTGACAGTTTGTGTTATTAATTGGATTTTTAATTTTTTTGTTTTTTTTTATTTTTCAAACTGTTGGTTTGTGTTCGAATGGACGAGGCTAGGCGGAAGTGGGCGTTTCATGTTGGGGCATGTGCATTTAAAACAATAATATTACACTACCGATACTTAAGAGAAGTAAAAGAAAATCTATCATTAACTAATTCAGCCCATGTAACTGCTGATATTATTTGTTTGTGAACGGAAAGCCCTGTTCCTAGTTGGTAATTTTTAATTCGTTCCCCGTAAAAGAAGTATCTCAACT
This sequence comes from Thermobia domestica, assembly GCF_964235325.1. Classification (NCBI taxonomy): domain Eukaryota; kingdom Metazoa; phylum Arthropoda; class Insecta; order Zygentoma; family Lepismatidae; genus Thermobia; species Thermobia domestica. The sequence goes on along the minus strand of NC_137456.1, from coordinate 240,106,762 downwards.
AACATCCTGATATCCCACTAAGCCCATTCTCTATTTTTAAACTCATTCGTTACAAATTTTAGCGTGCCTGCCCTAAAAAGACCTCTCATATTCCATGTTCCAAATCTCATGTCGATTTTACTTTGCTGAGTTCGTTCCAAGTTATCAGCTCTAATCCGAGGATTCTGTGAATATATCTGAAGAAGCCTTGTTTTACAATATGAGATTGTTAGCCCCACATCAAATCCCCAAGCTGGAGGATCACCCCTTGTCGTCTGTTCGCGACTGCTTATTCAGTATATTCGCAGGTAACCTCTATATCTAGAGGACTTCTCCTCTATCCACAACCTGAGGACGGCCACGTTCTGGTGACAGGAAGACCACATTTCACAGAAATTAATATAGCTATGTTTTAGAAATACAATAGGTAGTGATTATCCGAATACTGCTTTCAAACACACAAGAACAATCAATGTGCTCGGATATATGGATGCGTATTAAGACTGTGAAAGTTTCGATGCCGTAAAAATCGTAAATTAGAGATTAATGCCAATGTAGTATTTCATGAATGCTTCGTACGTTTAACTATCCGAACTATTCTAGATGTATCACATTGTTTCGTTTTATAGCTACATAACTTTATAATATTTTTGTAAGTGATTATACTCTTTACCTGTTCTCTGCCAATAGCAACCGTATGAACTTTTAATACAAAACTGAAATACAGAAGAATAAAATTTAAAAAATATATAATGTGATATTTCGCAGGGCATCTTATGTAAAAAGCGCCTTGTATCCTGCACAGGTTCTTTATTAACAGTCAGTATTTGAATTTATTATACAAATCTAGTATACAGGATAAGTAAAACAACGTATCTATAATGTGATGTTTCGTAGGGCGCCTTATGTAAAGGGCGCACTGTACCTTTCACGGGTTCTTTACCAACAGTAACTATATGTATTTATTGTACAGGACTGTGGTATACAGGAGAGTGAATAAAATCGTTCATCTTTGATGGGGTTTCTCAAGGGCGTCTAATGTAAAGGGCGCATTGCACCTTTCACGGGTTCTTTACCAACAGTAACTATATGTATTTATTGTACAGGATTATGGTATACAGAAGAGTGAATAAAATCGTTCATCTTTGATGGAGTTTCGCAAGGGCGTCCAATGAAAAGGGTGCATTGCATCTTTCACCGGTTCTTTACCAATAAGACTGTTAGAATTTATTACTGAAAACTTGTACTTTTATTTATACTGTTATGATTCGGAGGACGCACCGGGACACGTCCCGGTGGGCCAGCACGGGTTTGGCACTTACAACAGCGAACAGCGTACTTTCAGTCCAGACCTGGGCAGCACAAGGGCATCTTCCTTGTCGTGACGTGCGTGCTGGAAGTCTAGGAACAGGTTGGACCTCTACATTTTCGGCAATTTCCTAATTCGTGTGCGACACAATGGATTCAAGCATTTCATCGTCGAAATAGAGAGACCAACAATCCAACTCAGAAGCACATTTTCTTGCATCTCCTCTCGGACCCGGCATTTTCCCACCAATATTTTTTGCAGGAGTTGTGCCCTTATTTGTCGGTTCAGTGGTTGCCCATTTTGCAGAGCGTTTGCTTCCAATAACCTTATGCAGTTCAAGAATGTTTGGATTACTATGTTTGGTTTGCAAATCGTATCTATATCGAGCATAGTCCTACTTTTTACCTAGGATTTTGAAATTGTAGGAACTGAAAGTAATTTTGAACCACTTCTCTCCGCATCTACCATTTCATCTTTCCTACTTGCTATCACAAAAGTTACTCTATGTAAATCGCCACTGGGACAATAATTATCACTAAATATAGATGTAATTTCAGACGCAGGACTTACCACACCGCCAGTACGCAGTTCAAGTTCCTTTTTTCTTTTCATTTCTTTTTCTTTTTTTAATTTTTTTGCTTGCACCACTATCTCACTATCTGATTTGTCAGTCGAAGAACTATCACTTGGTTTATAGTCAGGATCAATATCACTGTCATCAATGCCATCTATTTCGTCGTCTTCTTGAACGACATCATCCTCTGGGTCAACGACAAATGCTGGTTCCTCGTCTATGTCTTAACTGCCTTCCGCTGCTTCATCCGTTAACATTTTTTAAATTTCAACCTCTGTAAGACCTCGCAAAGAAGCCATGTTCGAACAAAGCAGTTAGAGAATTACAATTACTTCATTACTAGAATGGGTGAAATTTCACCCAACAATTACCGACACAGCGTATACTACGCACACAACACAGCTGAACGTGATACTGACTGACTGAATCTACACTAGCTGGAATGAAAATACACAAATGCTCAACTAACTAGATTAACTTGCCATTTAATGGTTACTAGTCAAAAATGTCATTGGGTGAATTTTCACCCATCCTAGGATTCCCGGCTTAATAACACAGATATGAACACACAACAAATAGGTAACCTATGTTAACTTGTACAGCTTATATATTCATACTTCTGGTACCGCTATGTGTAATATGCAATTTAGGTTTCTCCATGTTATTTTGTTTCCTCTATTGCGTATTATTTTAAATTTTTGTTTTGAAATGTCTATTTTTTTTACTTGAGTAGTATATTCTTTTTCATGTGGTTCAATACCTTTCTTTTGTAGTTGCTAATATTTTCTATGTATTAGTGTTTTTTTTTAAAAAAAAAGAGAAATGAATGTATACACGTGGTTAAGTTCTCGGAGAAATCTGCAGAGCCTTAACTTTGCCACGTAAAAGAAGTCATAAATAAAATAAATAAATAAATGTTGCTAAATGAACAAAACGATTTTTGCTTTATATTGTTCTTATTTACTGCTCTTTTGACATCAAATTTATCACATACATATCTTTGCCGACTAGGCTTATATACATACTAACATTGTAAGAAATACAGGGAGAAATCACTATCAAATTATATTTGTACACAACATATTTATAGACATGCGACAATCATTTTGGACATGATTGTGGATTTTTATAGTAAGTAGGCATACGTGCTTCTAACATCTACAATTCACTTTACCGTATTTGTGTGATATGCTTCTTTCAATATTTGTTGTAAGTTTATGTTCTTGTGTTGTGCTTACATTAAAGTGTGTCCTGCAACGTGCTGATGTTCATTTTCTACACACAAGCATAAACCTGTGCAATCAGAAATAAAATTGGATTGGTAGAAGCTCAGAATTAAATAGTGATAATAGACTTATAATGATAACATTCAAAGGAAAACAGTGTGGTTGCCGCGCCTCTCCAAAATTTTTCTTACCTCTCGTCTTGATCCCGACTATCACGAGCCTAGCGCCGCCACTGAAGATAGACAAGGAAGAACGGCGTCCCTACTTTTATTCCTGATTATTAGTATACTAATATTTCAAACTTTTATTTTGAAAATTTACATAATTTGAAAACATAATTACAGTGAAACCTCCCTTAACGGATACCTCTATAATACGGACACAGTTTTTGTCCCTGCAAAAATATATCTTCCCTTATGGAACATAACCCTCTCTTTTACGGACGCGGACCGTCTCTTTTTCAGATACGGACGCGAACAGTCCATTTTTCCCCAGAACTTTCAATAACCTCTTCATAACAGACGGCAATTATTCTCAGTTCAGAGATATATTATTCCACACAAGCGTATCTATCATGAGTCTAGACCTGGTGAGCCATCAAATAGGACAGCTTCAAACTGAATTTGAAATTGTTCTTTTTTTGCCCTCAATAGACTGCTTCCTGGTGCAAATCCTAGAAAACCTTCAATACGCGATAATACTCATGCAGAATCAATCGTATAGCCAAGAATTCTATGCGAACTATCTTCCCTACGCTAACAAATTTAGTTTTTTTGTCCCTGGGATTTGCATCTTTCCCGACAGTTTCATAGATAACAAAACAAACATCGTTTGGTTTACAATAGCATTTTCAACGAGCAATGTTTCCTCAATTATTTTTTGGACAAGCAACAAATGAATAAACGAGCGTCGATCCGAAAAAGTATTGGCGCCCTATTAACTATTGTTGGTATGTAAAAAAAAATAAAATTTCTTAATAAATTTTCTTCCTCGCTACGCTCGCAATCCAAACGATTCAATAACAATCACAACAAGTTTTTACTTATTACTTTAAAAAACCTATTATATACGATTTCTTAATGACGATGTGACATACATGCTGCCAAGTAGTAACTTACAGTGTACACAAGATCGTTTTTTCAAAATCAGAAATAGTCATAGTCCTAAACACGTATGTATTCGGAGTTTTGATGATGATGAGTTTTGTTAGTTAATCACGTTTTTCTACACAATCGTTTTAATTAAATCGGTGAGAATAAAAGTATGAAAAATGGAAGGACTGAAGAGATACATACAAGTTGCTGTTTGCGCGGGAATATTAAAAATAAAGGTAAATAAGGGGAATAATAACGTTCTTGAATTTGAAGCAGTTGTAGAATAGGGGCTTAATGGGTGAGAACTTTACCCAAAGAATTTCGTCTTTTTCAAAGACTGATGGCTACCATTGATTTTTTTTATTTCATTGACATAAGAAATGCTTCCATTTTAAAGGAATTCATTGGGATCATTTCTCCATCAAATACTGGTATCGCCAAGCTTTCTTTTGTGCTTACGTATCTAGTAGTTTGATATTCTTTTTATCTATCTACATACATACAAAATACACTCACACATTATGTATATAGGTGTGTGTGTGTGTTTTAATATGATTATTAATAGTAAGTAACCTTAAATTCAAAATTATCAGTCACTAAGATGTTAAGTAAGTACTATAGTTTTAAACATATGTAGTAGCCGAACTACATCTTGGATTTCAAGTATAAACATTAAACATATTCTTCGTCTCCATCGATCAATATTAAGAAATTCGGAAAGAAGGTACCTTCAAAGCTTCCGTTACCTTTAATAAAATATTTTTTAACGTAAAGCAATTAAAATTAAAATCTTCTTTATGTGGTCACATACAGAATAAAATTACGAAAGTTCACAATTATTACTGGAAATTGATGCTGTTACCTATTTCGAACAATTTTTAAACACGTATTTTCTAACGTATTAAAATTTCATTTCTTATAGATAGTATGAAACGTAAATAGTTGTAAATTTTTATATCTGTTCTCAAATTGGATTTGTGTCCAGCCAGTCAGTAAGTTTAACAAAAAGTCAAAAATAAACCTTTTGAAAAAACTTTTATTTGTAAAAGAATAGAGAATGATCAGTTTTGGCTGTTGCAATAGTCTGTGCAAGCAGCAGGATAAAAATTCAACCGTTGCATTCTCTTATTTGTAAAAAAAAAAGAAAAGAAAAGAAATGAAAAGAAAAGAGAAGAGAAAGAAAAACGGAGAGCTTGATAAGGTGAGTGTAGGGCGCCGAATTTTACTTCTCCCCGGACGCCGGAATCTCTAGCTACGGCTCTGGTTTTCAACTCCCTTCTAAACATTTGTCTACTTTACTGACACTTATCGATTCGACTGTTATATTTCGCATTGTTGTAAACTTTTAATATTCCCTTTCACTGGAAGCAAATTCTTATCAATTAATCGAATGAAAAAAACCCGTTATCCGAACAACGGTATATTGTACAAATATACGGAATCATTATGTTTACTACAGAAATCTTTCACGGAACATACGTTATCCATATACTACAGACTTTCCCCGCTTAGAAGTTACATCATGCCGTTGCAAGGATGTATGACATCTAACAGTCTACAAACATATCATATACTTATACACATGTTACATACGACAGTTGTATGTTACAAGCATATATGTGTATGTGAGATCCCGACCACCTCTAAACAGTACTTTCGTTTATACAGAAAGTACGTTTAATCGAAACATATATATACGGAAAGTATGTATAAAATATACTTTTTCAGTTAAACGTTTGCTGTAAGTTAAGTCCTAAAACTACAGGACGCCACATTAATTTTTTTATCAGTGAATAATTTTACAATACGTCATATGTCCGCCTCTCATGTTAGTGTATAAGAAATTTACAGCGTTCAATGTAGGGTCTACTGAAAACCTTTTGACATAGTAGTCAGACACTTTTGATCGATGTAAACCAACTTTTAAATTAAAAAACTGATCGATTCAAATGACTGGACTAAACCACATGTTAAAATTAAATATAACAAATTTCGTGTTTTTAAAATTAATTTAGTTAATTGTAAACAAATTAATTTAGGTTGTTGGCCAATGTAATGAGTATTAGTGTATATTCTATGTTTGAACGAATCGTTGGATGACTAACAGTTAATGAAAATATAATGAAACTAATTGTAGATCTAGGAACTAATTGTAGTAAAAGAATTGAAAATTTCATGAAATAAATTATTTGTGTCAGATATTCATTGTTATTAAAATTTTGTGGTAATATACCTTAAGTTAGCGTTTATCTATGAAGGATTGATAGTAACCATATTACAAATGTTGAGAAATGCTTTAATGGAGTACTACAAGTTAACACGAACTGTTATGGGTGTATTGCAATTCCTTGCAAATGGGTGTCATTTCAATTTTGGTATTAGGTATGTTCTGTTTTCAATCTACACAGGCACGTAGGCAAAAGGGATGCGGAGGGTCCGAACTCCACCTGCGAGACTAGAAATGAAAAAATAAGGAAGGATAAAACAAAATGAAATGAGAAAAAGAAGAATCGGTGCTAGAAAATTAAAAAAAAAACTACAGAAATCTTTTGGTTACTCCCTTATGAGGAGATATCTATTGCTTGCAATACATGGTGTCGTGGTGAGTGGGACGTCCTGGAAGAGTCAGGGAATTCGAAATATCCGGAAGTTAAACAATTCTTAGAATTTCTTCTACTAGTCAGGGAGATTTCAAGCTTCTGAAAGGATTATGCCGGTTGTGTAACAGCGTGGACATTTTCGATCATAATTTTTCGTCATCGCATCCTTGCAGTATCAAACATCTTATTTCAAAAACAATTTTCTGCTACTCCTTTAACCTGTCATTTGGAACAAACAGTAGTTGAAGAAATAATAAAACAAAAATTTATGTAGAAAGAAAGTTCTGTTAACGTTTGATTCAACAGAGAAAGGAACGCAGATATTGTAAAATAGTTTCAGTTTTAAAAATTTAACGATTATAAAAACTTGTTCTTAAATTTACGTTGCAAGGGTTGTTAGGTAAACTGATAGGGATTATAGGAATGATAAAGTAGGAGTAATGATGTTTTACTCACGATTAGGAACAGTTTATTCTTGTCAAAACTTGTTACTTTGTTTCTCTCTTTTCTACATTTGTGTGCGTCAATTTTCTAAACTGGTTTTATATTTTCTTAAGAAGTGAATTATTATTCCTTAAACTGAAAAACTATTGATTAAAACCAAGATATTCCTACCGTCCTTTTAGAAGGACACTCTGCAATATTGACTTTTAGGCGCCCTGGTCTATGCTCTATCCGTCGCGCCCGTCCAGCCTTGAAAAATGCAGACAATTTGATCGATTGGATGATAAGCTGTTGTCTCAGGGAAAGCAGACAAGATGCCACGTGTGCCACAAGATGTCAAAAAGTATGTAAAGTGTGATGTGACTTTGGTGGATGTTTTGATGCATATCATACGCCAAAATGCAAACACAAATGCAGGGAAAAGGATACGACTGAAAAATGTGCATTTTGATACCACTGAAAGTGTGTATTTTGAAGAATAATATGTAATATTTTTTAGAGTTTGTAAAAGAAAGATCTGTAATGAATAAATATATGTATAGCAACTGCAAATATAGCTGGGTTCTTCGTTACTTTACTTGCATTCTTCCTTTCTTTGTAGATAACACGTCCAAATACTTGACAAAAGTTTAGTTTTCAAAAATACATTATTTTCATACGTGAATGAGCCTACTTTCTTTTTTAAAGGACACCCTCTCCTGGCGAAACTGGAAGTGGGGGGGTCATCTTTCTTTCCTTTTTTCGTCATAAGGCATTAACATGAGCCAAAATAAAAATATTAAATCAATTAAGAGTACAATTTTTTTTCAAGCATAACTGGATTAAACCTGATAAAATAAAGAGTAACTTCATAATAATAACAATAATAATGCTGAAAAGGGAAGTAGTTAAATGGAGTTTAAAACGGCTATAAAATACAAGACGTAATTTCTGCAAATAAAAGAGAGAATAAATATTAGCTTTTATTCTTTCGTGTAAGGCAGGGATGCAAATAAGCAACAAAAGACTACTCGCCCAAGAAAAAAGCTACTAGTCCACATTTCACATTAGCATTTACTTACCTTCGGTATGATAGTAAATACTCGCCCACACCGATGAATCACTCGCCCCGGGTGAGTGGGCGAGTGTTTATTTGCATCCCTGATCTAAGAAATTAAGGGCTTGTAGGAACACTTCATATTGCTCCGTATTAAATTTCATGGAAATATTAAATCCTTTATAGATACACAAATTAAAACGAGTTCATTTGACTCTATTTGTTTAAAATGAGTTACCTAAAATTGCCCCTTTAAAAATTTAAATATCAGCTATATAGAATACCTGTGAATTAATGTACTTTAAAACAATTTTTGGAGAGTTGATTGAGTGTTGGTCGAAATTGGCAACCTTTTCCTACTTAACACGGAAGTAAGTACATAGCTGCTGATTTTTGGTAAGTATTGAATTTGATTTTCTGTAGAGGTTAAAAATGGATTACACTGATTGTTGAGAGAGTTTGATAATAAATTAAGATTCACGTTTAAATTAAAAACAAAATGAATGAATTGTGTACTAAATGTTAATAATTTTGACAATTTTGGAATGTTCAAGCAACGGCAACAGTGGAACCTCACCATTTTGCAATTTGATCAGATTACTGCATTTAAAAAAATGTGTTAGAGATAATTTAATTACTAGAAGTCTTCTCTCGACCTTGAAAACTAATAAGCCTGAAAGTTAAAATAAATTATTTGAAATTATATGTTCTTTTTAGTTATTTCAAGTAATTCTATTCTCGTAAATTGATGCAGGTTAAATTGTGGACTGCACATAAGTCAGTGTGATGTGTAGAAGCTATTGGATATTTTCTGGTATTTTTCTTTTTTAAGACAAATTCTTTTTTCTTCGTTTAGGTGTTGGTACATGTCTTGCATGTAAGGCAGTTGGGAACATTAAACATTTTTTCTGCTCTTTACTTGCCAGGAAAATTAAGTTCAGTTTTTTTCCTAACGCATTTTGCGTCCTACAAAAACTGGTGTATTTCTCATATATGCTACAATATTAGATGTTGCTTTCCCTTATAAACAGCCAACACAAAAAATATGGATAGGGTATTGAATATCATAGTATTAACAAGCATATAGTATCATAGTATTACTATGAATATCATAGTAATATCATAGTATTAGCAAATTTGAGTACTCTAATGCGAAGTAAATGTTAGGTTAGATTAGGACTACGGTTTTCATGTGTATATTGATCAGTTTAAATAAAAATTGAGGATACAGAGATTAAAAATTGATTATAAAATTTAAAAATTATTGATTAGGTCGGAGTACTGTTTGAATTTCTAATTAACTGGAATAAAGTTAGGGTTAATAAATTGTAAGATTTATTGATATAGCTTTGTAATTACGATTTGTATTAAGCTTTGGGAGCTTCTGTTTAAAATTGCTACTTTGAATGCTGTTTACAATAACTGTATGTGCAGTTTACGCCATTGCCCTGTTCAAACATATTGAAAAAAATTGTTATTTAAGCGAATGTTGGAATAGAACCCAGTAGTGTGGACCCCATTTGACCGTTTTTTGTAATGAATTTTTCACTTTTCCATGGTCCCGCCTCATCCGAAGGACTCGATTTTCCAATGTCGCACGATATGGCGTGTCACGTGTGTTGCCCAGCCATGGAAAATCGAACACCCCGAAAACTCGTTCTCTTTTATGAGGCTGTATTCGTTCATTTGTATGACCATTTTTTTCAACCCCGTATTTTAACATAGCAATATTACATAGTAAATCTGATAAAAAATTATGGCTTATTTTCCCCCACTATTTTAACATAGCACCGGGACTACGAACACATATTTTAGGGCATTCCTATGTAACATAGCAAAGACTACCAACATAATAAGGGGTGTACTCGTTCCCTTTTATGAGCACTTTGTTTCAACCCTTCCCCCTATGTAACATAGCAGTGCTGATAAAAGAATATGACATATTTTCTTCCCTATTTTAACATAGCAGAAATTACATAAGACTGTGAGCACAGAGACAACGAACGCACTTCTATGTAACATAGCAAAGACTACTATCATAACAGAGAATAATGGGACTGTACTCTTCCCCTTTGTTGAGCACTTTTTTCAACGTCTATGTAACATACGCTACATAACATTAGACAATGAGCATATTTTCCAATTCTATTTAACATAACAGAGAATTGACCAGGTATAGTAAACTGTTCTTATGACACATTTTAGTGGTGTACTTGTTATATTTTGTGATCACTATGTTAACATAGGAGAAATTACATAAGAATACGAGCACTTAGCAGTGCAAATAAATGAGTATGGCCTATTATTTTTATCCCTATTTAATACAACAGAGAATATGAACCAATAGCAAGAGTGTACTCGTTCCCTTTATCAACACCTTTGTAATATAGAAGAAATTACACAAGCATTCATCTCATACTGCATGTCCCAAAAGTACTGACCATCAAGGTCAAAAGTAAGAAACGTAACCTTAATTACTTGTAAACGGAGCAACTAATTGAGGAGTTGTTTCCAAACTGCATTTCCAACTGCTACACGTCACAAAACTGCTGACCATGGAGGTCAAAGATCAAATATTTAAACTTGATTAAATCGTAAATTGAGCAATGTATTGAGGTGGTGTTTCCACATTTAGTAATAGTTATCAACTACTACATGTCCCAAAAGTACTGACCATCGAGGACAAAGGTCAAATATATAAACCCGAATAAATCTTAAAATGAACAACGTGTTGAGGTGCTATTTTCACATTTAGTAATACATCATCAACTACTATATATTCTAAAAGTACTGACCATAGAGGTAAAAGGTCACATATAACTCGTGAACATAATAACTCGTGAACAGAGTCATATTGAAGTGCAGTTTCCACATTCAGTACCAGGTCATCAATTACTATATGACTCAAAAGTACTGACCATCGAAGTCAAATGTCAAATATTAGAAACTGAATAACTTCTGCATTGGGCAACATATTGAGATAGTGTTTTATACATTTATTAATAGGCCATCATCTAATACATGTCGGAAAAGTAGTGACCATCGAGGTAAAAGATCAAATATTTAACCCTTAATAACTTGTAAACAGAGCGACGGATAAATTTGTGTGACATATTCAGTTTTGTACCAAGCAGAAAAAGAGCAAAGTAGGACCATATCAACTAGCTGATTATTTTATATCATTTTGTAATATTTAAACAAACAAAGAAATAAATTAGTACTAACTAGAAAAAGAGAAAAATGACTCAGTATTTATGTACCTTTTGTACTCAAATAAACGAAAGAATAAATATGGGTGTTGTACTTTTTGTACCAACGAGAAGAAAACCGAAGAAAGACCGTTTTGGCTAGCTGAGTATTTTAAATCATTTTATATTATTTAAATAAATAAAGTAATAAATTGAGTGACCTATTAAATTTTCTACCAATGTGATATGCAATTTTAAGTAGCTGAGAATGTCTATTCTTCTTGTACTATTTAAACAAACAAGAGAATAAATTTTTACTAACCAGAAAAAGCAAAGAAGTTTTATTTTAACTAACTCAAAATTTTATATCATTTTTAATTCTCAAATAAAAGAAGGAATAAATTTGTGTGACTTATTCAGTTCTGTAGCAAGCAGAAAAAGGAAAGAATTAATATTTTGGGCTATTCAAATAAAAGAAAAAAACTGAATTTGGATGAAGTATTTTTTATTATTACAGCGGGAAAGAAAGCAAAGATATGCCATTTTAACTAGCTCAATAATTCTGTATCATTTTATACTATTTAAACAAATGAATGACCCATTAATCTTTGTACCAACGAAAAATTCCATTTTAACTAGCTTAGTATTTTATACATTTTGTACTACACGAATAAACGAAGGAATATATTTGAGTGGTTCATTCAATTTTGTACCAATGAGAAATGCTATTTTAGCTAGCTCAATATTTCTCTACCATTTTGTACTATTTAAACAAACGAACGGTAAAATTTGAGTGACCTGTTCAATTTTGTACCTACGAGAAATGCAATTTTAACTAGATGAGTATTTTAAACCATTTTGTACTATTAAAATAAACAAACAGATAATTTTGTACTAACCAGAAAAAGCGAAAAACGACTCAGAAGTTGTGTATAGTTTTTGTACTGCTCAAATAAACGAAATAATATATTTGGCTGTCCTACTTTTATACCAGCGAGAAATGCCAGTTTAACTAATTCAGCATTTTATACCATTTTGTACTAGGTAAATAAACAAAGGAATATATTTGTACTGACTAGAAAAAGCGAAAATGACTTTTTTAACTGGCTCAGAAGTTCTATAACATTTTGTTCTATTTAAACAAAGAAAGGCATAATTTTTGATTGAGCTTTGCAATTTTGTAGCAAGAAGAAAAAAGCAAAGAAGGACCATTTTAACTAACTCAGAATTTTATATCATTTTGTAATACTCAAACAAACGAAGAAATAAATTTGGATTGAGTATTTAGTTTTGTACAAAGGAGGAAACGAAGAATTAACATTCTGTACTAATCAAGTAAGGAAAGGAATAAATTTGTACTGTTCAGAAAAGGGGAAGAACCCTGCATTTCATACCTTTTCGTGCTATTGAAATAATCGAAGGAAGAAAATTTGAGTAGTCTTTTTTGGATCAATCAAAGGAAAAACAAAAAAATTCATTTTATCAAGCTCAGCATTTTATACCTTTTTTGCCATTTAAAAATGAATAAATATATTGGGGTGTCCTATTTCCTTTTGTACCAACGAAAAAAAAGAAGAAGGGCCATTTTAACTGGCTTAGAATTTTATACCTTTTGTAATACTCTAACAAAAGAATGGATATATTAGTACCAATCAGAAAAATCAAAGAAATACCAAGAACTAGCTAACAATTTTTGTGCTACACAAAATAACAGCGGAATAAATTTCTACTAACCAGGAAAAGCGAACAAAGACCATTTTAACTAGCTCAGCATGTTATACCTCTTTGTGCTGAAACAAAACGAAGCAATAAATTTGAGTGGTCTAATCAATTTTGAAACAACGAGAAATGCCATTTTTTAACTTGCTCAGAATTTCTAGACCATGATGTATTATTTAAACAAACGAAGGGATAAATTTGAGTGATCTATTCAATTTTGTACCTACGAGAAATGCCATTTTAACTAGCTCAGAATATCTATAGCCTTTTTATACTATTTAAACAAACAAGAGAATAAATTGTTACTAACCATAAAAATTTATATTTTATGTGGTGCTAGGTTTTGTACTTCTTGCATATTGTTGTGTACTATTTTGTTTATTGTTGTGAGTTAAATATTTGACCTTTGACTTCGATGGTTAGGACTTTTGTGATATGCAGTACTTGACGTATTACTAAATGGGGAAACAGCAACTCAATATGTTGCTCTGCTTAGAAGTTATTTGGGGTTTAAATATTGACCTTTGACCTCGATTGTCAGTACTTTTGGGAAATGCAGTAGTGTATGACCTATTACTATGGAAAAATCACTTCAATATGTGGCTCGGTTTAGGAGTTATTCGGGTTTAAAGATTTGACCTTTCACCTCGAAGGTGAGTACTTTTCCGACATGTAGCAGTTGATAATATATTAATAAATGTGGAAGCAGCACCTCTATATGTTGCAAAGTTTACGAGTTATTCGGGTTTAAATATTTGAACTTTGACCTTGATGGTCAGTACTTTTGGGTCATGCAGTAGTTGATAACCAATTACGAAATGTGGAAACAGCGCCTCAATATGAGTCCGTTTAAGAGTTATTCACGTTTAAATATTAGAGCTTTCACCTCGGAGGTCAGTACTTTTAGGACATGTAAGAATTGATGACCTATTGCGAAATTTGGAACACCTGAATATGATTCTCCATTACAATTTATTTGAGTTTAAATATTTGACCTTTGACTTCGATGGTCAGTAGTTTTGGTACGTATATTGTAGTTGGTGACCTATTAATAATGTGAAAACAGCACCTCAATACGTGGCTCCGTTTGCGAGTTATTCGGTTTTAAATATTTGACCTTTGACCTCGATACCAAATACTTTTGGGACATGGAGTAATTGGTGATCTATTACTAAATGTAGTACCAACACCTCAATACATTGCTCCGTTAGTGAGTTATTCAGGTTTAAATATTTGTCCTTTGACCTCGATGGTCAGTACTTTTGGTGCATATAGTACATGATAACCTATTACTAAATGCGGAAACTCCACCTCAATACGTTGCTTCAATTGCGAGTTATTCGGGTTTAAATATTTGACCTTTCACCTTGACGATCAGTAATTTTGGGGCATGTAGTAGTTGATGGCCTGTTACTAAATGTGGAAGGAGCACCTCAATGCGTTGTTCCGTTGAGGCTTTATTCGAGTTTAAATATTTGACCTTTGATCTCCATGCTCATACTTTTGTGACATGCAGTACTTGATGTATGCTTGTATAATTTCTGCTACAATATATAGAAGTTGATAAAAGAGAACGAGTACACTACTGCTATTTGTTCGTATTTTCTGCTGTATTAAATAGGTGTAAAAAATAGAGCATACTCTTTTATTAGCGCTGCTATGTGCTCGTAGTTATGTAATTTCTCCTTTGTTAAAATAGGGGTTCCAAAAAATCATTATAAAAAAGAACGATTTCACCCTTATACTATGTGATAAAAACAGTTTATTATATCTGGTCAAATCTCTGCTATGTTAAATAGAATTGGAAAACGTGCTCATAGACTAATGCTATGTAGCCTATGTTACACAGGGGTAGAAAAAAGTGCCCTTAAAAGGGAACGAGTACACTCTCATTATTCTCTGTTATGTTACTTGTCTTTGCTATGTTACATAGAAGCGCTGCTAAAATATCCGTTCGTAGTCTCTGTATGTAAAATATTCGTTAATATTCGTATCAAATTTCTGCTATGTTAAAATAGGGGTG
This sequence comes from Thermobia domestica, assembly GCF_964235325.1. Classification (NCBI taxonomy): domain Eukaryota; kingdom Metazoa; phylum Arthropoda; class Insecta; order Zygentoma; family Lepismatidae; genus Thermobia; species Thermobia domestica. The sequence goes on along the minus strand of NC_137456.1, from coordinate 240,091,570 downwards.
GAAAAATATTCCTTACACTTTTAATGTACAGCTATGTTACATAGAAGGAAGGATTGAAAAATTTGCTCATAAAAGGGAACGAGTACACCCCTTTTTATGTTGGTAGTCTTTGCTATATTACATAGGAGTGCCCCTAAAATATATGTCCGTAGTCTCTGTGCTATGTTAAAATAGTGGTGGAAAAATAAGCTACACTCTCTTATTAGTTCTCTTATGTAATATATGGTAATTTAAAACAGGGGTTGAAAAATGGTCATACCAGAGAACGAATACACCCTCTTAAAAGAGAACGTACATAGTCTCCGTGCTATGTTAAAATAAGGGTGGAATAAGTAAGAAATATTTTTTGTTGAATCTAGTATGTAATATGTGCTATATTAATAGGGGTTGAAAAAAGTGGTCATAAGAGCGAACGAATACAGCCTCAGAAAGGAAAACGAGTTTTCGTTTTGTTCGTTTCTCCATGGCTGGGCGATACGCGTGACAGGGCATATCGTGCGTCACTGGACAATCGAGTCTTTGGATCCGGCGGGACCTGGGAAAAGTGGAAAATTCATTACAAAACGCGGTCTAGTGGGGCCCATCTATTAAACCTTGTTCATGTCTTATTGAAGTGCGACAAATTTGGTTTGTAACTTTATTTCTGTCCTTAGATTTAGTAACTTCGTATTCCGTGTTGAATAAAATAGGCGAGTAAAGAAAATTGTATAGTTTCTTCCCGGGAAGTAGAAACAAAAACAGTGTTTTGCGGTAGGTGGGATGTTACAGAGAGTAACATGGGCATTCTATATTTTTTCAAGTTTTAGTGTGCCTTTCAATGTAGCACTGTTCTCTATTTCCGTAAAAAATAGTCTCGGTAGAAGTCAGGACAGTATATCACGATGAATGTGATAAGTAATTTACTGAAATCTCAGTTTTCATTGGAGACCAAAATTTAGGAAAACAATGCCTGACTTACAATTGATTGTGTAAAGCAGCTGACCCGTAACAATGAACGATTGTATAAATTTAACCACAACAGTTAGTTGAAAAACAGTCTTATTTGTAATTGTGATATAGCGAATGCTTTATTCTGTTTTCTATGTGTTTGGTTCGGAGTGGACGAAGGCTGGAGAAAATCTAACGTCATTGACTTAGTGCATATTTGCGATAGTTTTTTTAAATGGATGTCAGCATTACACTTGAACAATGTACGAGGTGTGCCAATTAAATGACGAGACTAGTGGTCATAAATGTAATGTATTGCAAAGAAAGTGACAATTGACTGTTATCCGATTCAATATACTCCCCTCCCCTATCTATGCACCACTGCATACGTACCTTCCGTTGGTCAAAGCAATATTGTAGGTCATCAAATGTCACACTGTTCAACAAACCTGTTCATTTTCCGTTTCACTTCTTCCACAGACTTAAATTGTGTTCCCTTCAATGCACTTTTCACTTTTGGGAATGCATGAAAGTCACAGGGATCCAGGTATGGGAAGTACGGAGGATGGTCAAGCACAGGAATGCACTTGGCTGTTAAAAACTACTTCACAGAAAGGGCATTATGGGCCGGCGCATTGTCTTCGTGGAGGATCCATGCATAATTCTTCCGCAAATCTGGTCTCTTCTTCCTTATTCTTTCCCTCAGCTTAATTAGTACTTTTTTGTACTAAGTCTGATTCACCGTTTGACCCTGAGGCACCCATTCAGTCATGATAATACCCCTGGTATCGAGAAAATACGATGAGACTAGTGATTGCCTTCATTTTCGACTTGCTAATTCTTGGCGATGTGGGAGTCCCCCAGTGCATAGATTGGCGCTTAGTTGCGGGGTCATACTGGAAAATCCTTGTTTCATCACATGTGATGACACGTGTTAGCAAGTGTGGTTCTGCTTTGAGTCGTTTCATGACGTCACAGAAAATGGTCTTTCGAATGTCTTTTCGTTCTTGAGAGAGGTTTTTCGAGACATTCTTTGCATAAACTTTAGTCATGTTTAAATTGTCATGCAAAATTTGTTTTACTGTCCATTTGTTAATGCTCGTCATGTCCGCGATCATCCGAGTGCTCAGACGTCTGTCTTTCCGCACAAAATTCATTAATTTTTTGAACATTTTCGTCCGTTCTTCTACTCAAAAGTCGGTCAAGTCCGTTCATTGTCTTCAACTCCTCCCTACCGTCTGAAAGTCGTTCGTGCCATTCGAAAACTCGCGCACGTGACAGAGCATTATCACCGGACATACCATATAACATTACACAATTCTGTCGGTGTTTTGTTTAATTTCACCAGAAATTTGATGTTAAAGTACTGCTCAACTTTACTGTTAACCATGATTCCGGTACTACTACAGAACACTATGATCTTCATGTAAGCCTGCAAAGAAAAGAAAAGCTTTGAGAATCATGAAACAAACAGTGGGTGCTCATGAAGTTTCAAGATCAACAAAACATCATTAGCTACCTTCCTCCCCACGATCTCCGCGATAGGAGGTTAGGAGTCTTGTTATTCAATTGCCAGACCTCGTATTTTGTCACGGTATAGTATACTTTTATTTTCACGTATCAGTGTAAAAAACGTTGAAGTATGTTTTATTCCGAAGACGAGGGATCGAGGTTCTGATAGTCCATACTTTCCACTACCATCTGAGGCATTCCATGTTCACGGTTGTTAGGACTTAACTTTTGTCTGCATTGGACCCACCTTAAAGAACTCTGAATCCGAAAATTCTACTGGGAGCATGTATGAGAGTTATGCGCCATAATGAGTCCCTTTAGCACTCATTGTATCATATATTGCTGATTTAGATAGTTTTGAATACGGTACATGTGATTTCCTTCACGCTGAGTATGGGCTCTCACTCTCATTTCTCGAATTCAAAACAAGAAGTGTTGCAATATACGATAGTCTTTTCGAAACTAATGCGCCATTTTTTCATCGAAACTAATGGAGATACATAAATAACAAGAGCATAGATAGCCAGAGCAATATTTCAGGTCATTTTCCACATACCTCATGGACAATCCACTGGCGGGCCGAGAGCGGCCAAACATCGAACCTATCAACAGAGACCCGCCAACCACTTTACACGTTTTTTCCGCCGGGGTCCCGCTTAGAGGTAACGTGCCTGTTGCCACTAAAATGTCGCACGGGGGTTGGTCAGCAACTTGTGGTTTTTACAAATACAAATTCATACGCAGGCAGCCGGATAAATAAATGCCTAGGTCTGAAGAACCAAGTTTCGGAGGAACCAAATTAATATACCACTAAATATTACCGATTTTCTGTAATCAAACTGAATAAATAATCGAAAGATTGCTTTGTAGAAACAGCAGTGTTCATGTGACAGTTATCACGAGCACTGCTTCTTTCAGAAACAACGTTCCGGGTGGTCATACTTATTATTCTGGAAGGCACTGCTAATACTATTCTATTTATTACTATACACCCTGTTTCAAAAATAATATACGTATTACGGAGACTGATTTTGTCCAAAATATCGATCGCTGCGCCTCGGCTCGGCTATTGGAGAAACGAATACATAGTCAAGTTTATATTAATAGCCGCTAGATGTCAGTTGTTTTCTGTTTTGCTTGGTAACCATCATATGTTTAAAATGTCTACTCCGCAACAGAAATCATTTTGTGTTCTCGAGTTTGCAAAGTGCAATTCCGTGATTACAGTGCAAAAACGTTTCAGGTTGAGACACCAAATTGAACCTCCTAATGGGTAGAACATTCGCGGATGGTATCGACAGTTTGTAGATACAGGATGTCTATGTAAAGGAAAGAGTCATGGGCGCCCTCGTGTTCCTGAAGTAAATATTGCATAAATTCAAACTGTTTTCCAACGTAGTCCAAAATCAACTCGTCGTGCCAGTCGGGAGTTACAAGTGCCGACAACAACAATTTGGCATGTTTTGAGACGTCTTTTGGTTATGAAGCCGTAAAAGTTACAGCTGTTAAAAGCTCTGCGTCCTGATGAAAATGCAAACGTGTGGCGTATTGTAACGAGATTTTGGATGCTATTGACAATGATAACTCTTTTGCACAACGCATCGTGTTCAGTGATGTAGCGACTTTTCATGTTAGTGGTCACGTAAACAAACAAGATGTTGGAGTTTGGGGACTACAGAATCCACATGGAGTCATTGAACACTTGCGAGATTCATCCAAAGTCAATGAGATTTGTGCGATATCGAGATCATCTGTTTACGGCCCATTTTTCTTTAATGGAAACACGGTTAACAGTCAGTAGGATCTCGCGATGTTACAAAACTGTTTTTTTCCTACACTGCACAAAGACAACTTCATTTTTCAACAAGACGAGACACCCCCTCACTGGAGTCGCCAAGTGCCTGAATATCTGAATGAAACTCTACCTAACCTTTGGATTAGTTGTCAAGGAGCTGGCGACTTAGCATGTCTCAGCTGACCTCCACGGTCACCGGATTTTTCACCCTGTGACTTCTTCCTGTGGGGTTTCCTTAAAGACAATGTTTATGTACTACCACTCCCACGGAACTTGGAAAAGTTGAAGAACAGGATCTGTACTTCCATAACTTCAGTGACGCAGGACATCCTTGCCCGTGTATGGGAGGAATTTGAGTATCGATGTGATGTTGTTCGTGACGCTGATGGCGAACATATTGAACATCTGTAATTTGAACTTTGAATTGTAATTTAAACTTCAGTGGTTCGTAAATATGTGTGTAAAATTTCATATTCGTATGTCTTAAAGTTTAATAAATATATGCATTCGAAATAGGCATATTCTTTTTGAAACAGGGTGTATTATAGACGTATTGTTATGGTCTCCTCCGGGAGCCACTTTTAGATCCCCGGGGACGGCAGTGCCCTTCGAAAAACAGGTCTGCAGAAACACTGATCACGAGTCGGCTAAGTGCTTTCGTTAATAAGAATTCCACAATTTTCTGCTTAACGAAAGCAGTTAGCCGTCTCGTGATAATTATACCTCAAGCACACTACTGTACCTACAAAGCAATTCTTCGATTATTGTTTTCAGTTTTTGTACTGAAAAATAATAAAGTTAGTGGTATTTTAATTTGGTTTGTGAAATCCCTTAGCACATAGCAACATGTCTGTTACGCTCACTATAGTCATTGGGAGGAAACCAGTGAAGGGACAGAATATATTTATTTATTCGTCGTTTTCCCACCAGGGGCCATTTTCGCTGGTATAATGTATGTACATTGTTGTCACTCACAAAACGTCTTCCCCCACTTGTACGTGTAAACTCACTTTGTAACGGTTTGAAGGAGTCTACCTACATTACATCACCATGTAACAAATGAAGAACGCGGAACCGAACATACAGGCAGTGAGACCAGACGACGATTTCTCCAATCAGACTCTTTAGCGACAAAGCTGTTATCGTTACTGGTGGGCCGCAAAGCGACATAGCTGCCAAACAGCATCGCGGGAACTTTAGCTGAACAGATGCTGTTGTCGCTATCGAGCCGCAAGGGAGACAGAGTTGCAAAATGTTATAGGCGGGCTCGGGCAACGCCCACACCTCGCCGTAACACCGCCTATGTTGAGTGCCTGGCCGCTGAAGTATGAGGCGGTCCGCCATCGATGGCGGCAAATTTTCAATGGCTTAGTTCTAACTATTAATTATGCATTTTTGCCAACGATGAAACAGAGCTTGCATCCCGCTTGCAAAACTCGGAAGAGCTTGCTTGTAAAACTCGGAACCAGCTAAGGCAAACCCCTTGCTTACAGCTTTGACAACAGCTTCCAAATTCTGAAAATTTTCACCAAGTACTCCATCTTTCAAAGGCCGAAAAAATGCTAATCCGAAAGCCCTAAATCCGGACTGTACTGGGGATGTGGTAATAATGTCCAGACAAATTCTGCGGCACCCATCTCGCACAAACTTTGCTATGACCAAGATGTTTCAGCATTTTTCCAAGGCATTACAGCCGACATTCAGCTTTGTACATAATTCTCTGGTCATTATCCGACGATCAGCACTGATGAGTTGATCTAAACACTATCTTCATTACGAGGGATGACAGCTTGCAGGGTCGACCGGGCCGTGGCTTGTCATGAACACCCTTTTCATCACCTTGAAAATGCCGCACCCATCGCCTCACATTGCTCAAGTCTATTGTATCGTCTCCATAAACCTTTACCAAGCGTCGATGGATTTCAATCGGTGCAATTCCTTCAGCAATGAGCAATCAATTACACATCGTTGTTTTATACGCACGCTCATACTAGGCTCGACTATGAAACACTCCTATACTGGCACCAACTACCGCAGAACAACGGGACTAACTAATAATAAAACAGGAATGTTAAAGCATTAGAAGTACACCAACGACATCTGGCACAGACATACAAAGTCAACCCAAAAATTAGGAGACATTAGTTTGAGAACGACTGTCCTAGCTTCCGCGATTTTGGACGTCCCTACCCTGAAACTATGCACTTTTTCGTAGAGGCCGATATGACTTTTCTCTCTAATTTTGATGAGGAATCACCTCATACAGTTTGTCGGTATACTTCATAGTCATCTATTATATATACATATCTTAGTGTTTACTGGTGTTTAATTAGTGTATAACTAATTAGTGTTTAACAAATAATTCTAAAATGATAGTGATTTATGTCTGTATTTTTCTTATGGCTATGCACTTTTTTATCCTGTACAATTTTGGCACTACCACTTCAGAAAGTCACGAGGCGCCACTGATCTGAGCTACGGCCATTTTTAAAATGAGCAGCTCTCTCTACACCTATTCACTATTTTTCATCATGCATCGTAATATATGCCACGCCATCTACGTGGGTAACTGAACTTAAAGTTTGTTTAAAATAAGCTTTGTCTGTCAATTTTGTATTTCACAGTAAAGTATGCATTTTTGTGTCTTGTTTTTAAAGTATATATATTAAGCCCCCGCCCAAAGATGCATATGCTTTCGCTACTAGAATGACATGTAGGTCCATTCTAAGGGTCATTACTGTCCCTTTGACCCATCATCAACACGCAACTTATTTCAGAAAAAATCTTGTATTGTTGTTGCCAAATAATTGGAGGCAGAAATCAGGTAACAATGATATATTCTCCCTATCATCATGCAGAAATTTACTAAAATTGGGAGGAAATGTTGGAGTTACGAAATATTTTTCCGTCCTGGAAAACATTTATAGATATAGTGCAAAAGGCGCTAAAATCTGTAAAAATATGTAGCTCACCTACAGCTATAAGCTACATGTTTAGACTTGTAACGCCGCTGCAGATAGATCTACATAATTTGTATCTAGCTATTGTAGCTTCGCTACTTCCCAACCGACTATGAGTTATATTAACAATTATCTCCTAGTATAACTTGTGTCATGCACTATATATAAGAAGTTCATAACAAAGAAACGCGTTACATGATAAAAGTAACCTAACGCGCAGACTGATCTCTGGATATAATATTTCACGTTTCTGTCAATTTATATTTTAATATCACTGAAATATTCCATAATTTTTCTTTTAAAATGCCCTTCCTTATAAAAGTATAAAACAGCTCTCGTAAGGGAGAGAGCGGTTTTTAAAATTTGCATGTTGCCTACCAACCTATGTTTGAGGTGAACAAGAAGAATGTGCCCATATTAGACATACTGAAAATTATCCTATGTACATTCAAAAGTTCGGATTACCTTTTAGAAAATTCATTTCCGATAATTCATGAATATTTACGTTTGCACTGTGAAGCGTGAAAAACATCAGCATGTCGTTGTTGCTCAAATTCATACTCATTAAACACTTTTACTCATATCTCCAACAGAACAGCAGAGAGCATTAACAGTAAAAAAAAGTGGGTCAATTGCCACTTGAATATATTTTTTTCCAATGAAAATCCTGTGTTGCTATTGCGAAACACGGTAATATAAACACAAAATATGAAGTTTTATTAGCAATTTTAAGAAATAATTCTTTTAGTGTTTTTTTTAAAGTCCATTGAAATCCATGGACGAATGAATACTACTAAACACTGCTTAAACAAACTAATTCTTCAAGATAGCTATAGAAGAAATTCATAGAGTTGGAAATTTACACCTAATTTTACAAGAACTTTGTTTCGTAACAGTCCTATTAACAGCCCAACCAAGTATTTCTTTAAGAAGAGACAAGAACAATAAGACTCAGTAAACCGGACAATACGGTTACTTGCACTAAAGTGATAACCGATGTAGCGAGTCACCTGAGACGATGACTTACCTGAGTCTAGCCAATGGGTCACTTGAGCCGAGCCGAACCGAGCCAATTGCTCATTCCAATTTTGCCCCGCTAGAGCTGTTGGCTCAGTTGAACCAAGCTGAGCCGGTGGTTCAGGGCTCGAACCGAGCCAGGTTGACATCGCTACAAAGTAGTGGATGTAAACCATACATTGAATTATGAATTTTTCTAAAACTTGGTTGTATCCTCTTTATAAACATGTGGTATGATCAACAATGAAAACTTCTCCCTTTTTTCACGGGAAATCCGGGTTTGATACCTGACAGAGCTCATCTGGTTCGGAACCTACGTTATGCTCTAGATTCACTTCTCATATAGCCTCGGTGCTGAAAGGAAAGCTGAACATATTATTACAATATGCGTCTTTGGTGTCGGAGACATGGCTTTCATTCCTGGTTGGAGCTAATATTGTTCTGGGTCGACGTTAAGTTGTAGGTTCACTTCTCATATAGCCTTGCTCCTGTTTTGTCCTCCCGAAGAACAAATCATCTCGTAAGGATGCGTGGAAAGAATTTTAAGAGCCAACTAAATGGGCAATGACTTAATCCTTCATTACGAAAATACACCGTGCGACACATTGCTTTTGATTTATCAGTTTTTGATCGAAAAATATTCTTGTCTGTCTACATCCGCCTTACTCACCAGATTTAGCACAATACGGTTTCTAGCTCTTTCCCAAAATTAAAACTGTACTTATCGGAAAACGTTTTGAGACTCTTCCTGACATTGAGAAGACCATGGCAGAGCATCTGAACGCCCTTCCAAAAATTCTTCCTGTCGCGGATTTTCACGTTGGGATAAATTCATTGCTAGCCAAGGACAGTGCTTTGAAGGAGATTATATCAAATTCCATGTAAGCTTATTGCTTTGTTTTTAATAAAGTTTTTTGCCGTAATTTTGATCACACCTCTTACAAATAGTTTAAGGAAGACGGGTTTGTAAAAGTATCCTCTCGATAAAACTACTAGAGAGGAACTATGCCACTATAATTTACGAGTTTTTGAAGAATGAGTTCAAAATCACAGAGCTGTAATCGAACGTTACAGTATATATATATATATATATATATATATATATATATATATATATATATATATATATATTGTTCTTAAACAAGTATTGTAACGATAGGATTATCTTATATATTAACGTCCTCTACAGTTATGGTGTGTAGATTATTTGTCACAATAATGGATTTTATAGGAGTGTTGAAAGAAACCGCATTCTTCTGATCTGTTTCTTTTTTTACAATAGATAACTAAAGCGATTATCTTCACTTAGTGAGTTAATGAAGTCAATCCGTTATCACTTTCACAGGGTAACAGCGTCTTTAACAGTGCTACGCTTATCCTATTCAATCATGGATGCACTTTCTTATGAATGAATAAGATAAGGATAGTCACCTATTCTTATGAGTGAATATTATAAGGATATGCATAAATACAAACCTCTTTGCCATCATTAGAATATTTAACTTATTTACTTATTACAGGAGGTAATTAATACAAAAAAAATCAGCGTGTCTATAAAACAATAACATACTTTAGAGTGGTGTTGTGTATATTTGAATAATCGTATTTACAAGGAATTGGTCACATTCGAAAGAAAAAGTCAAATATTTATTTACTATACTTCATAGATATTGAATGTGGGTCCCACGATTGGCAATGCAAACATCAAGACGATATTCTCATTCATGCCAGACACATACTTCCACATATATTGTGAAAAGGATTGGATGGCAATACTGATACGAAGTTGCAGTTGTTGCTGGTTTCGATTGAATGGGAGTACATAGATACAATGCTTTACAAAGAATAAGTCACAAGGCATGTAAGTCAGGCGACCACGGTGGGAAATTTTAGAGTACATTATTATAGGGTTCTACCAGTCATTAGTAACTAATTTATTGGAAACACACAATAGAACTGATTGATAATCTTCTTCTGCATTTTATTCCGTGTGTAAGGAAAGTATCTTAATGAAGTCTCAAAATCCAAATCTCGACCTTCCTATTCAGAAACTAGGTTACTAGTTAAAATACACGACTTTTCATATCTGTTTCATAGAATTGTCACATATCACCCTGCTCGAGTCAAAAATTTATAAACATGATATTAAATGTTCAAAAAATATATTTTAATCAATTCAGTCTCGAGAGAATCACACATGCACAATAAATTGTTTCGAACTCACCACCATGCAGTTCCCAATTCCTACTTGATCTAGACAATGTTCGGGCTCACAAGATTCAGAACAAACCATTGGCTGGAGCTTAGAATATATAACCTTAATTGCTGGAGTAGAGAAGTTGCTGATTGGTAACATGGATGATTTCCCGGCTCGCCTCTCATAGAAGTCATCAATTTCTCACGCAACTCATAGTTACCATTGACAAATACCTTCACTGACGTAGTCACAAACGACGACATAAACATATACTCTTCACTCGACAAAGTAGTTGGACAAATCAAACATCTCAGACATGTCAGACTTCCTGCAGGAATACAAATACAAACACACAGTATACACATATAACAAGCATGGATAATAATACTAACTACCAATTTTACTATTATATATTTCTGTACGGTTTTCCTTTTACAAATGAACGTCAATACTAACTCACAGCGTAGTACTTTATGAAGTTACAATTTACAAACAAATGAAAGTAAGTTATGATATAGCCCTTCGAGGATAATACTACTTGATAAATGAAACATGGCACTTTATCTTAATATTATTATCCTTCATAGACATTAGCCATACAGTATTAGGTGTCGGATAGGAAAGGATCTGGTAAGGATCATCAACTATCTCTGACATACGAGGCATAACTTTCTTTTACTATATGCCTTCAGTACTTTCTTAACTAATACCTGTTCACCTACAGGTAAAGTAAGAGGAAAATGTTTCTTATTGTATATAGCTTATTTCCTCTTCTACGTCTTCTCGATGTTATTGACAATCGTGGAAGTTAGTTATTCCTTATTTTGAGAACTGTCTAATATTCCTAGGTCTACAATCCAACGAATATCCAATAGATTTAAAAAATGACAACCAATGATCTCTGCTGGTGTCTTCCTCGTCTCGGTATTCTCGCTGGCATTCAAGGTATATTGAACCTTATATATATGTTCGGCCCACTTCGTTTGAATTTTATTAATATACGCCTTCAAAGTCAGTTTTATTTTACGATTTTGGCGTTCAGTCCTGTTACTCGACGGGGAGTAAGAGCTGTACATATGTTCTGAATACAGAGACTGAATAAATAATGCTTGAAGTAATCTGATGCGAAGAATATCAGTACATATAAAAGACCTTGTCAAACTTCTTAGATACAGGGTTTGTCCAGAAAGTAATAGGACTGAGTCGATTAAAAAAATATTGAACGAATCGTTACAATTCTTTAAAACTTTCCAAATAGGCTCCTTCTGCGTCGATGCAGCGCTGCGAGCGCGATTTCCAAGCATTGAAGTCGTCACGGAATTCATTCTCCGGAATAACCTTGAGAGCCGCGGTGCAAGCTGCTTGGATCCTATCTGTCGTCTCAAAATGCTTGCTTTTCATCGGGCGTTTCAGGCGAGGAAACAAAAAGAAGTCCGGGGGGCACATCTGGGCTGTAGGGCGGCTGCGGAAGCGTTGAGATGCCGGCCTTGGTCAGGTAGCTGTCCACAAGTAAGGCGGTGTGAGCCGGGGCGTTGTAGTGGGTCAGCTTCCAGTCGGCTCCGGTGTCTGGTCGGACCCGATTGACCCTTCGTTTGAATCTCTTAAGCACGTCCACGTAAAACTTGGCGTTGACGGTTTGTCCAGAAGGAACAAATTCATGGTGGACGTTGCCTTTGATGTCAAAAAAGACAATAAGCGTCGTTTTCACTTTGGCTTTGCTCACTCTTCCCTCTTTTGGGCGAGGAGACGCCGGCGTGTGCCACTCGGAAGATTGCCTCTTTGTCTCGGAATCATACTCAAAGATCCATGATTCGTTACCTGTGATTACGTTATTTAAAAATTGGGGGTCACTTTCATACATGTTCAAATTTTCTTGGCACATTTCCACTCGCCGCAATTTCTGGTCGTCAGTGAGCACTTTTGGTACAATCTTCGCGCACACCTTGCGCATGTTCAAATGATCCGTCACAATTTCATGAACCAACTTTTTTGGTAAATATAACATCTGGGTAATTAAGCGAATACTTAGTCGACGATCTGAGTTCAAAACTTCACGCACACGAGTCACATTGTCGATGTTTGTCGAAGTCGAAGGTCGTCCAGCACGATCTTCATCGGCGACCTCTTCCCGGCCCTCCGAAAACGCCTTGTGTCACCGAAACACACCACTTCTTACTAAAGCATCATCTGGATAAGCCTGTCTAATCATATCAAACGTCTCTGTCGCAGATTTACCAAGTTTAACATAGAATTTAACGAAAATGGAATTTTCGCCTTGCACCACTAACAGAAACACGCTGCGCGAAAGAAGCCTGTCCTTACTCTCCGTGTGCTCGGAGACAACTGACCAGCCACTCGTTCGTTAGCTAGGAACGCCCTCTACCAGATCCAGTCGGTGCGCGCACGCTCCGAAATAGAGTCATGGCGGAATAAAATCAGTCCTATTACTTCCCGGACAAACCCTGTATAATTTTAGAAGTTACAGTTCTCAATGGCTCAGTAATTACAAAACGACTATAGGCATCTGTAGGCATCTGTTACAACTAGTACATATTTGAATCCATTACTAGGTAACCATAGGCCAGCTATGTATACATGATAGCAGCTATCTGCAAAAGAATCCTTTTCCGAAGAATATTTCCCGTATAAAGTACGATTTCTGTCCTTTTTTCGTTGACAGGTCTCGCAGCTGCGTATATACTCTGACACTTGGCGATTCATATTGTTCCACGTAAATCAAGAAGCTAACTTGCTGTATGTCCCCCTCCAACTATTATTATCCTTGTATGTCCCCCTCCCACTAACTTGCTGTATGTCGACCAACATGTCCCTCTCCCACTATTTCATCGTGGAATAATTTGATCACCGAATATTGCTAGAATTTGGGTATTACTGCTCTTAATCCACCATATACCTTCCCTACGCACGTTTTAACAGTACATTATCTTTCAATAAATATGGTTCAACTTTCTTATTTTGTTCTAACTCGGCAATAATTGGTCTTAAAAAGAGTCTTGCCTCTGCAAATCACCTAAAGGAGAATGGAACAAAGGTAATTTCCAAAAATTAACGAATACAAATGAACTGTTTGATTATCAACTCTTTCAACTTCCATAATTTCACCATCTGGTGGTTCAAACTCAACATACATGTAACTATACAATCTACTGACAAAGTCAGCTAAAAATTACTCCTTGACCTAACAAAATCAATATAAAAGTTATATTTAGTTATTTTCTCAATTAAAGTTTCATATTACTTCTGTCTCTTGTGATTCTTCAGTATCCACATTAAACTTGAGTGTATGACGGTAATACACGGTGAACTTATTATGTAAATACATATCAAATTTCTCTAACGCCAGAAATAAGCTTGTCATTTCCAAGGCGAAGATATTCTTGGACCAGTCAGATTCAAAAATCACCTTACTGAAAAAATATATTGGTCTCAACAAGCCAGACACATTATATTGTGACAAGATAGCACTATAACATCTCGAACTGGAATCAACGTGAATCACAAAGGGACTCGAAAAATCTGTAACTTTCAAAATAATATGATTTATAATGGCTTCTTTAATATTTTCTAATAATTGATCTTCTTCTTTTCTCCACAGAGTTTTACCACTCTTTAATTTATACAATGGTCCTAGTAGTTCTGCATAATCTTTTGCAAATCAAAGATAATATCGAATAAATCCCAATAATTTATATAACGCTCTTGTATTCTTCAAGCATGCTAAATTTCGAATTACCTTTACTCTATCCACATCTGTACACATATTCCCATTACAAAAATCGTATCATAAGATTTTAATTTTCTTTCTTCATTATTTAATATTATGTTTCGAGACAGTAACTCCATATTCACGAAAACGTTGTAATACCTTCTGTAAAATTCCGTTATGCTTTTCTACCGTGACAGCATGAATTATTATATCATCTGTCAAAATGTCTAAATATTCTCTCACTAACAAGTAGCCCTCACCACTTCGCCGTTGCGTTAGCAAAAGGAAACATGTACTCTCTTAGAGAAGGGGTGAATATAAGATATTGACAAAAATTTTAGCTGCTACTGAGCACTAGAAATATGGGAAAACGAAATAGAAACATGAATGTGGGAAAGCCACCTACAATATAATTTGATAGTTGCAAGACCAATATTTTCTCGAAATAGATGGAGGAACAATAGTTATAACTTAAGCTATGTAAATCGAGTTAGGAGGGATGTTTGTATGGCATTCCGGATCATGACCGCCATCTTGAAATCTGCCATATTGGATCGACGTTAACTTTTTAAAATGGAAAGAGGGCCATATGAGGTATCAAACAACAATGATTTATTCCACCGAATCTCATACAGTAATTAGTTTGTCCATATCTAGAACGGTTTACAACTTACATTTCTTTGAATGTTGAAAAATTCATTGCTTCTGGCAGATAAAAGATAACTACAGTCCCAATGAACATAGCTCCGGAGACAGCATTCTAACACAATAAAATCACGGCAATGCAAGAAATGCAGGTCCTCAGCATTTATAAAGTGGTTCTGACCTCGCAAATTTGTGTGTTTGTTTGTACATTGAAACTGAAACTATAAGCAATAGGGGCAGCACGATGAAGAGAATAGCAATATTGGCTGCCAAAATCATTCCTGGTCGTAGCAGCTACGCTATAAGGTAGGAGTTTACGTGCACCGTGTACCATTCTACAGCGAAAAACTCTTTTGTAACAAGACAAGTGCAGGAAATATTTATTCTCACTGTCAGTTCTGCCCGTGAACTCGGAATTGTTTGAGAAATAGTTATTTCGTTTGTTGCATTGTGTCTGTAATTCTATCAGGTGCGTGCGTGTATGTGTTAGGAAGCGTGTGTGCCGGCAACAAAAATGGACTAAAAAACGAGACGACATAGCGTTAAATAAGGCAAACTTTGTCATGTACCTCTTGCAGCAGTTGCAGACATTACGGTTCAAGCACAAAGCAACAAATATATCAGAACATGAAAGAGCATTCGCAGATGACATAATTCGGTTCTTAGCGGATGAAGAACTGGAATTCGAAATGGAATACAGTCTGAATGTTCTAGAGGTGGCACATCATGAGATAAACAATCAAGAAGCTAGTGTGGAAGCGGAAGGGGTAATCACACAACAGATTCCGAAGATGACGACAGAACATCAAGTGTCCACGAAACGAGAACATCACCAGCGAAACGCAAGAAAGGCGCTTCACTCTCGGTTGAGAAGACGAAACTAATTATTAACTACATGACACAACATGCAAACCACGGTAAAAAGACAATATGTAACCGATTTTGCATTATTATCTTATATTCAACCCTACTCTAGGACAGTACTTGTTTCCTTTTGCTAACGCAATGGCGAAGTGGTGAGGTCCCAATATTCGCAATAGTCGAATCTATATGTGGAGCTGGAAAGCCCGTAACAATTAGGCGTTGGTTAATCTGAAAGAAATTTATGACTAATCTCTTAGAATCATCATTATTCGTCTCTAAAAACACGGCAATAAAAAAGAACTCTCAACCTCAGTTACAATATCTCGTTCACTCAAAGAATCGATAAATGAGTCTAATTCTCGAAGCTTACCTATTGATATTTGATACGGTTGAGTTATACAAGGACTATTATCAACAAGCTGTATTTTGTGTTGATATCCACGTATCTCACTAAGTTCGTCATTAATTACATCTTTATAATCCTTTAAAAGAGTATAAACATAAGATATTATGGAAGGAGGAAAGATATCATTAGTACCATGCACCGTACCTTGATCCGTATTTGATCCATCTTGATTTCTCCTATCAAACTCATGCCGAACCGGATTTTCGACAGGAACACCAGCTGAACGACTCTCATAGACCTTTGCTTGATGTTGGGCTTCGGTATGACGTCTGCAGAACACGCCCCTAAGGATCCACTGGAACATGCAGTATATGGTTGGCCAACTTCATGTGACTCCATTGGAATGGTTGGTCTGGACCGTGAAGCACCTTCACTATCACATTCTCCATGGGGAAAAGATGTTCGGGAAAAAGAAGGTTGAAGCATCACATCGCCTTCTCTTTGGACCTCCGATCTACTATCCATAGGTATGTTGGTGTAGCTCGCCCCTAAGGAATGATCAGGATCATGTTCCAAAGTTCTATCTTGATCGTACGATGTTGAAGGTTGAACTAATGTTGTAGCCTGCGAAATCCGCCTCATGTTATTAGCCCCTAAGGATTTTCTTCTTCTGGATCCGTTATTCTGCTGAGATGTATTCTGCAAATATGTATTAGTCATCGTAGTTCGTGGTTCTATTGGAACGCTGTTTTGGACACCCCTGGCTTCATTAGATTGCCCTAAGTTGGACTGGATGACTTCCATCTGGAAGTGCCACTGACGAGATCGTCCTCGCTGGGGTCCACTTACTCCATCTCGTTTCCTTGAAGTGTTTTCGCCGAAGTCAGGTCGATTAACCTCTAAATGATTATGCTGTCCACCATCATCAAATTTCGATCCATATACAGGCCTTGGCCACTGCACTTCCCGCACATCACTGGCGCCTAACGGCGCGAAGTCCACACAAGGAGACATACAATGAGAGTTCAAAGGCGACTGATCACTGGGAACAAGTGAACTACTGTTCCAATCACTTAAGTTAACTAGTTGTTTTATTTTTTGGAAAAATAATATTTTATTCGGAATGTCCTAATGGGCATGTTTTCACGCAAAAAAAAATTAAGCCTAATAATATTTTAAGCACGGTATGTTCGATCACAGCAAACCAGGCCACGAACCGAGTTCCATAAACGAAAAATTTTAACTGAACCATTTCACAAATGTGAACCGATTCATTGTTCATTACCACTACTCTATAACTGATAGTTTTAGACGATGGTTTACACTTAGTACTTATTTTATCTAAGACTTTCATCTCAATGAGATTCAAACTCGACCCAGTATCTATGATAGCGGGAAATATATCATGACGTATAGAAATTGGCATCTGGAGGAAACAGTACTCTCCTCATCCCCTTGGTCCACAGAGTAGTATCAGAGTCCGCTTTATTGTTATTTTTGTGAGGACAAAAATGCCATATATGGGATGACAGTCCACAAGACGTACAAGCACGTTGCATATTCTGATACTTATTTCTCCCCAATAATATCTTACTACACAATTTTTGTTTACCTAGGGTCTGATAATATTCACGATCATATTGGTAATTAAGCACATAGCATTCCGCAAATTCCATGACCTCCACCCATGTTAACGGTAACTTACTTAATAACATAGTATTCCTGATATCAGGTCTAACCAAATTCATTACCAATCGACAAACCTCGAGATCTTCCATCCCTTTTCCTAAGATACGCAATACAGCATTCGTTTCAATGATGAAACCGACTAATGATTCATTCTCTGTCATTAAGCGAAAAAAAAATTACTCTTATAAAATTCCAGACTAACAAGAGGTGTTACAAATTTCTCAAAAACCTTTTGTACAATATAATCTCAATCTGTAGTGATTGAAGGTAGCCGTTGCATTTCTTCATATATTCTACCATTACACCTTTCTAATGAAGCAACCAAAATTACATCAACCGGCGCTATTTTTCTACTTACCATAATGTCCAAACGAAGAAGAAATTCACATAAAAGAAAACCATTATATTCATTTACTATAGGCAATTCTTTAACTTGTAATCTCAAGCAGTTAAATATATTTTCTGAAAAGAGCCGAGTGAAATGACATTATATCGGTTATCGTAACATACCACCTGACCGATGACCTTGCGCCAGGTGCTGAGTAGTGGACTTAATCGAGCGTGAATTTTCATGTTCTCGACTGACAGCACCATCCAACTCACGTGACACGTTATCATGACGAACAGAGGGCTGGATCCTGTAGCCTCCCGTGGTCCATCACTTAAGCGTGACCAAAATTCATCTACCTCCGAAAAATTAACCAAATCATTTACTTCCATTTTTGAAGAGGTAGATAATTTCTAATTAAACACCCAATAATACAGTCGTCACGTTCACACCTTGGTATCTACGTCTCAAGTACGCAGTTGAATCTCACAAACTTTACTTTCAATACAATCTTCATTTAGGTTTTACGTAATATTTTACGTTCATTTTCCTTTAATTCCATTTTAATATAGACTTCCATTATATTTACGGTTACATATAACCTTTTTGCAACTATATTATAAAAAGCCTTTGAAAGGTGGCAGTGTAAAAGGTAACTTAAATGCTGTATAACGGCTCTGGTCGGTGCTAGCAGCACTACAGGCCTAGTGGTTAAGTTTAATAAACCCAGCTGAAATATAGTTGCAAGAACCGAATTTTGAAGATAAATCCACCTTTTGATAAGTAACAAATTTATTATAACAAAGAACTGCAATACTACAGCAAAGTAAATATCGAACAACTAACAGTATATAAAAGAAAATATCGAAAGGGATTACTGAAACCCTTACTCTGCACAATATTACCGTGTATACGTTGAGAATGGTGAATTTGTTACTACACAAATGTTTCAGTTTTAATTTTGAGGAGGTTATTCCGAAAGAACAATCTAACATTGCCGTTAATTATTACTATAATATGATTAGTAGGCAATCAGGAATTAACCATGTGTTGAAATAATCCAAAACTTAAGCAAAATAAATGACTAAAGAAAAAATATAAAATAAATACTATTAAGGAAACTAATTTCTACATACGGGTTACTACTGACTCTCTATTAATTACTAACAAACCCATAGAACCGTATATTATCCTCTATAATTCGTAAATCACCGCAACCTTCTGCATAGTAAGAATTTTACGTGTTATCACCGGATATTACCTTTTCCACTGCGCTGAGCGCTATACTGCATTACTTAACGTTAAAAACCGCAGATGGCAGCACAAGACAGAACGTTTATTTTATGCGCAAGCTAACCTGTCATCTGCCATGAATCTATAAACTTCGATGACAATGTTCCTCTTTCGCGAGAAGAAACCTTTTTTTAACATCACTGCTACAAGCAGCGAGGCTATATAAGACGTTTACCTACTGATTAGCCTGAAATACGAACCACATGAGCTCACATGGGGAATGGAACCGGGTCATTTACGTCAAAGGTGCGTACGGCAAGGTTACGGCAAGAATTAACATAGTACAGACCAATCCAATACCTGGAGAACTGGATCTTTGAACTAGGTCTCAGTGGTAGTGGGAATGATTTTAGATAAAATAATCTCAAGTAGTGCTTGAATTTCAGAATTTATCCATGTACCTACCTAAGTTTGTTCAGCTCATCCTTGTCACAAATCGATGATACGGTTTAAAGGTACACTATATTGGATACCGATTTTCCATCTGGAAAACGAAATAATCCAAACAAATTATACAGAATCGACTCGAGCCAAACAACCCTTGCAAAATGAATTCAGTCTTCTTGATTCTGTTGTTTCACACATATACCAAGGACAACTCTGCAATTTGATAGTCAGGGCCAAGGCAAAATTAATGTTGCACTTGCCCCGCTATTACCGACTAACGTCATGAATTAGCGAAACCTTACAGGAACCTTGACGTAAATTGTCCACTCCTAAAAAAATGTGAGCAGTCGTCACCTTCATTTTTTGAACTTCTCTAGAGTTTCTTCCCCTAGTTAGAATACATTTAACTCTTAGGTCAACGAATACCCTAACTATAAACTTGTTTTTTAAGTACCTTCTGTGGACTTATTACCCTATTTAGTATGTATAAGATGTTTAATAGCTGAAAGGGTCATACGCTGTGTTGTGAATGCCTGCAAAGAAGCCACGAGCTGTCTTCTGGTAGAAGTTTATTCATTTCCTGTTATTAATGTTTAGTTGCGATCTGTGATTTTGTTATTTCACTAAACCCACTTTTGATTAATTTAAAAGTGTAACCACACAAGTCTATGATATGACAATGGAAACTACTTCTTTCATCAGCTCAACATTGCAAGAAACGTCTAAACAAGACCGGGGCCATATTTAGACGATTTGAAGCAAAGGAAATCCCACCAGAGAGAGAAATAAGGAAACAAACATTTCAAGCCTGAAAAACGATCTCAAATGAATCACGAGCTAAGAGACTGTCAACGAAAACCTATTTTAAGTTAACCAAAAATCATGTAACTACAAATTTTACAAATAACTAGATAAAATATTATTATTTTCGTTTTAAGCTATGTTACCTTAACATCTTTTGTGAACTAAAATTTTTTTTTTGTTTTCTTGCTCCCGTCTGCTCTCTTCATAAGGCTAATGTTATATTATTGCAGGTATAAGGATATATAGTGGAATGAAACAAACATTTACTTATTTTGATAACGTCTTTATTTTTTGAAAGCATGGTTTATATTACATACAGTTCTGTAAACAAATGCTATTTAACGGACGATCAAAGATGTAACTTTTTATTTATCGTCATGGTAATTGAAATTTTAAAACTGAACCGAAATCGTGCATAATGAATAGTTTACAAGAGTATATAGTAAAAAGATTATTACCTACAGCAAATTTTATTTTTCTCCTTTGTTGTAATTGATAGGAAAAGTTCTTTATATTTACACAAGATTGAAAATTAAAGAATAAAATAATACCAAATTGATTAACATTATTCCCATGTACTACATTGGTCTCTTAAAGGAAATTTTCTTTCAGAATCTTAGCCTTTGAGTATCAACCCAGTCTCCATCATACTGCAGTTTAGAATGTTCATGATAAAATGAAATAAGAAAAACAAGATGCGATAAACGAATAAGAGCAGAACTCTAAATGGTTTTGGGTATTCATGCCCAGAAATGAAAAACCTACAAACAGAATTTGGAACTAGAAAGAAGTACTTTCTTCCATTGTATCGTACCACAGTTAAGTACTTTGGGCTAACACAGACAATGATTAAGGCAACTGAATGATCATGGAAGATTCCGTGGAATTAGAATGTGAGAGGAAGCTAACAATTCTCCGAAAAAACTTACGGACATAACCTTGTCGTCAACAAACTTACTTGGCCGGGAATAGAGAAAGCGTTCTCTAACACCGTGTCCCCTAGAAACTACTAAACCATGCAAAGAATTTGTTTCAGTTTATACTGTTAATAT
The DNA here is from genome assembly GCF_964235325.1 of Thermobia domestica. Taxonomy (NCBI): domain Eukaryota; kingdom Metazoa; phylum Arthropoda; class Insecta; order Zygentoma; family Lepismatidae; genus Thermobia; species Thermobia domestica. Next base: position 240,070,027 of record NC_137456.1, on the reverse strand, counting down.
TTATACTGTAATTCATTAAATTTTATACTGTAATAATTTGATACAAACATACAGTCTTAATACGATTTAACAATATCGTTTTAGCTCCACTTCATGGAAGAAAATTCTTTACTCCGTTGCTTGAGTCGTCTGCTACCGTCATGACGCGGGAAACGAAAAGCATGTTCATGCAGCAACAGACATTTCCGTTCGCGCTAGGATTTTTTCGTCCATCGTGCCTTTCGTGCTGTGACAGACATCTCTACCTCTTGTGTCTATAGTACTGTAGTCAAATGTACTTTTTTTAAAATCAAAACGGAACATTTGTTCATTAATAGTGCCATTGTACTGTCTCATTCTTAAAATATACATATTCCTTAATACATTTACCAATTTATATTCGTTTTAGTTTTGTTCAACTACCTGTACAGCCCAGAAAATTTAGGCCAAGAATAAATGGATATGAAACAAACTAATAATTAGCTGAAATTTGCAGGATAAGCTGCTAGAGATTTGAAGAGCGAATCTTAAAAGCTTCTAATTTTCCATGTCCGCTTCCATCCAAAATTGCCCATCAAAGGTGGCGGCCAAACTATACTCGTCCTACGTAATGTTTTCCTAAGTATCCCAGTCGAAAAAAAATCATTTTTCGTTTGTGTAAAAATGTGTGTACTCTGCAAGGACGACGTTTGTGATTTAAACCAAGATTTAATCAAAAGAAGGATTGTAAAGGAGCTCGAGGCATAGTATAGATTAATATTTAACGTAAAAATACGAATGTTTTCTGGTTTTGGCCTACAATTTAATGTTAATCTATTTAGCCTCATAACTTTGAAACAATTGTCAAATCGTAAGAAGTGATTGGAAAGTTCTTTGTAATTTTCTTTCTTTTCGGACGAATGTTTAAAAAGAGCTCTGCTGAAAAATGATTGACATATTTGATTCTTACTGAAACTGTCATTGTGATCTCAAAGTTAAATTTTTTGTGCGCAATTGGGAATTTGATAGATAACTATTAATGTTTCTACGTTTCTCTTCAAGTGTCTTCTTAAACAATATAAATTAAATAAATTCTAAAAATATTACAACCCCCCTCTCACCTACGTTGCTGGCCCATCACTGTTCAAATCGTGCTATCTATTTTAGATAAAAACCGGTTCCATTTCGTATTTGTTCAAGAAGTGCTCCGTGATATGTTGAATTTTAGGTGGTTTCTAAGCTTTCTTGGTGTGTGCATGTGTTAATATCATCTATGAATTTTTCTGTATATTCCAGTGAAAACTGCATTCTTTGAACAAACTGTGACTGAATTACAAGCAAAAATGCATTTTCTTTAATTCCCCACAAGAATAGCATTGATTGAAAAGAATGCAGCACTATTAGTTTATATTGAAATGAATTTAAGCTTGGGTGACAAACTGTACTGTATTTTAATAATTATAGTGCACGTACTTTAACATATTTAAACGTTTTGCATCCTCAGAACAAGATATTGACTTTCAGACATTAAGACGGTCAGGAAATGATTCTGATCTGACAAAGTTAACTAATTGGCTACTGCATCACAATCCTTTCAAGAACAATTGTGCTAAGCACTTATTGAAATATATAGCTACCGAGATTGTTGTTGATGATAAAACAAATTGTGACACTGCAAAAGAAGTTGGTGGAAACTACTACCCTCTACTCAGGATGCTTCTTTGGGCAAGTTATACTTCAAAGGGAAAATAGAGTTATGTCAATATGTGCAACGCATAACACATTGTTAAACAGTAACAAATGTATAGTACTCAATCTTTTTTATCAGTTTATCAGGATTGCTGCTGCTCAAGCCAAATGAAAAATTACGAGTTCATAAATATGAAGTAGCTGCTCAGCAACCCTCGCTCTTTGATGGCGTTTTCTCGAGGAAGAATGCAAAATCGTCTTTAGCAGCTATCATTGAATCAGTTCAGCCATGTGTTAAGACACCATGATCTTAGTCCTCCATTCAGCGGCACAAATCTGTCTTCAACATTAAGGGGGACGGGTAAGACCGTTCCCATAATATATTTTTTCAAGCGACGTCCAAAATAATTGTGAACTTGGAAAACTATGTTGTGGATGATCAGAGGAGCAGAATTGTCTTGAATATTGGGAGGAGCGCAGATTTGAGGCTTATTCTTGGAGGACATCAAATTCATGTCACTTTTCTTTGTAATAATTCGACAAAAATAATCAAATTTCTCCCAAAAATCACATTTCAAATCAATTTATTGGTGGGACAGTACCCCAGCTAGAAGATTGAATGGGACATGTCTCCCTTATACCCCCGGGATTTGCGCCAGTGCCTCCATTGTAGATGGAGGATTTCTTCTGCACACATTGGCTTAGAGTGAATGTGACACCTACAGGGAAATACTCCTGGTATATGCTAGATCTGTGTATAATCACTTCTCTCCATGTGAGACAGTGGTTTCTGATGGATATACCTGCACTTTGTCAACTGAAAGTGTAGAGAGGCAGAGAAGGATGATGTCAAAAATGTCTGCGACTATTACCTTTCACAAAAATATGGTGGCAACGACTGAACAATATATATATATATATATTGCGAAATTCCGAGAACAAATCAAGACTAATTCAAATGACGATGGGCTATTTCCAATCTGAAGAAATAACTTGTTATGCAAGCGGTTGGAAACGCAAATACATTTATCTGCTCAAATGTAATAAGTGTAAGTCAGACTAGTGCCAGATCAATTGAAATAAGAAGGAACTGATACATATCTGCTTACAATTCTAATTCCACTAGGTATAAAAAAAACATCACTGTACATTTTACAACCCCAATCAACTAACTACGATAAAGTATGCTACTGCGTAAGCACAACACAAGAAGTTCTGAGGCCGATTAACGACGTCCTTCTCTTCCTGCATGCAGTCACTGGATATGGCATTATGTCCGTAATATACAAAAAGGAAAAGTCCACAGCATTTTAATTGATAAAGCAAAATGACAAAAATGACGATTTGTGTTTTTTGATTTCACAGTTCAACAATTTTCAACTTTATTACAAAAAATATTTGAAATTAGAGAAACATTTCTGAAACATGTTTTTGGAGAAAGACAAATTAATTATCTTTATAACCTGTGATAAATCTGACACAATAAGGAAGTAACCAAAACTTTTTGTTCAGAATTTAACTTGGCAACTCTCCGCCAAGTGCAGCAGCTTCGCGACATTCACTTCGAATTTATCTTCAAGTTTAGGGGCTTCAATGGCTAAGGAACAACCTGGACTCTACTAAATGAAGACGGTTAATGAAGGGAATTAGATTGTACCCAAGGTCTTCTACGCTCCCCGCATTTTCCGAATAATCTCTAGAACTAATATCTTGTGACTACAAAATAGCAGGAAGAAGGAACTGTGACGAAACATGCCAAAGAAAAAGAGCAGACATGCAGTGTTCGAAGTTTTGTATCTCTTGCTTAGGAGAGATCTGTAACAATTCAGCTCCTCCACGTTAAGGTTTCGACGGTTTAGTTATTTCCTTTTTTATCTGAAATAACTCAGTGCAGTTAGGTACAATTTTGTTGAAAACAACCATGTTCACCTTTTTATCATTTTGAAATACTACATGTTTGTAGATAAAGTTAAAACAAATCTTTTATTAACTGAAATACATACTTCTTTACGCTGAGTACTCTACTTTACTGTTTACGGTTGCGAGAATATAACCTTTAAAATATAAATGAGTAGAAAGATTTCTAAATAAAATATCATATATTAAAACGGTGTAGTGATATTTTCACAACAAACTATTATTTATTTATATTAATTGTGTAACATAAGCACTCTCGTGGTCAAGCAGTCAATATGCACCTTCGGCGTGCGACCCCTGGGTTTGATTTCCTCTGGGAATTTTGTGGTTCGGATCTCACGATAAGTTGTAGGTTGACATCTCATATACCCTCACTCTTGAAACGAACAATATATTCAAAATAATTTCAAATTGGCCACTATAACTTACACAAAAACGCATGTTTTGAAATCCACCTATCGCATTTAAACCGTGCAAGTAGGAGAAACTTTTGTGGAAACAATAAAGGTTACAAAGTTTGCTAGTGCATGTGCAGGGGCATAATGTGCCAAAGGCATAATTTTTAAACATGGAACACTATCGGCCACTGTTATTGTTGCACTGTACTCCTTGACAAGGTGCGTCTTTTTTAGAGAGGCAGCCGGTGCCAACTTCTTTATTGTTCTAATAATCCTTTACTGCATAGCTTAGCGCAGGTGGGAGAGCTGTTGAAGCAAGAGAATATTCAATGAATAAAGCGGACTGCCCCTTTTTCGACAAGACACTCATCGTGTAGATTACAGAATAAAATATAAATGCACCAAGGATCATCCAACAGTAGCAAATAGCGCTAGAGCAGTAATGAAGTGAGGTGCGAGAAATCATCATTGCTATGTTTTGAGGAGCGTTTGAACACATACAGAAGTAAGTGCGTTGGACCTTGCCTAATTTTGCGAAAAGTAATTGTTCATTCAGGGCGTCCTGATAGAAATGGCTTAATTTTCCACTGTTACACGATACGTGATGCTAATCTAATCGCCCAGTTGTGGAAAATCAAACACCAGGAAACCTCGTTCTCTTTGTGACCCCTTTTTGGGGTGTATTCGTTCCCTTTTAATACATCTTTTCAACCCCTATTTTAACATAGCAAAAATTGCATAATTATATGAGCAAAGTGATTACAAAGAGCTATTACATAAGGCTATGGAATATTTTCGGAACCCCAATATATAACTTAGCAGAGCTGATAAAAGTGTATCGCTTATTTTTCAACCCTTACCTAACTTAGCAGAAATTACGAGCACCTATTACATAAGGCTGTGACATATTTTCGCAACACTTTATGTAACATAGCAAAGCTGATAAAAGATTGAGGCATATTTTTGAATCACTTAGCAAGAATAGCATAAGTCTATGAACATATATTCCAATCAGAAATTATATAAAGACTACAAATACCTGTTACGTAAGCTATGGCGTGTTTGAAGAACTCTTGTGTGTGACATAACAGAGCTGATAAAATAGTATGACCACCTTTCATCCCTTATGCACACAAGAAATGATACTAACAAACAGAGAATAATGAGGTGCCCTCATTCTCTTTAACAATCCAGAGATTACATAAAGATATGTCAGATAAAATAAATTCTAACCCTTATGTAGCATAGAAAAGAGTAAACAGTAAGAACACATATTCCAGCACAGTAACCTTTAAACCCCACTTTAACATATAAGTGTGTATTCGTTCTCTTCTTGCCAATCCCTATTTATCATTAGAAATTAAGAACACATAGCAAAGGTGTACTGGTTCTTTTACATGGTGCGTTCTTTAACTGCTTAGTAACATTGTAGAAATTACAAAGGACTATAACCTTTTTTCAACTGCTACTAAGAAGGGCTACGAGTGCTCTTTTTTTAGCACAGAAGCAGAGACCTCGTTTTTTGCAACCCTTATTTTGAACATTCTAATTACGAATGTTATATTAGTTTATGTGGGATACACCGTCTTAAATGATTTATATCAAACATGGCATTTCAGGATTTTCAAATATGCTAATTATCAATGTTATATATGATTTACCTAGGCCTTACAGTTTATGTGTGATACGCTCTCTTATAACAATTTTAACCAATTTGGATGAAACTCTATATACAGAGATTTCTGATAATGCTGATACAAATATAATAATGTGGGATACGCCATTTTACAAGAGAAATTGACCAATTTGCATGTAATTCGGCACATGTGGGTTTTCGAACACGCTTCCTACCAATATTATATTTATTTTACCTAGATCTTATAGTTTATGAGGTATACATCCTTTTATAAAAATATAATTTTTTAATCATATATGACACTTGAAACGGACATCATATTGAAATTCTGTTTTCACATTTAACTATGAAATATTCAATACCACATACTACAATAGTTGTGAACGCGAGCTCAAAGATGAAATAATTAACCAAACCTTATTAAAAGTATTAGTTTGTTTCATATCCACCCTATTCTTGGCCTAAAATTTCTGACTGTACATGTAGTTAAACAAAACTAAAACGAATATAAACTGGTAAATGTATTAAGGAATATGTCTATTTTAAGAATTTGACAGTAAAATGGCACTGTTAATGAACAAATGTTCCGTTTTGTTTTTAAAGAATACATTTGATTATAGTACTATAGACACAAGAGGTGGAGATGTCTGTCACCGCACGAAAGGCACGATGGACGAAAGAATCCTAGCGCGAACGGAAAAGTCTGATGCTGCATGAACATGCTTTTCGTTCCCGCGTGATGACGGTAGCAGACAGCTCAAGCAACGGAGTAAAGAATTTTCTTCCATGAAGTGGAGCTAAAACGATATTGTTAAATAATATTAATACTGTATGTTTGTATTCACTTATTACAGCATAAAATTTAATGAATTACAGTATAAATATTACAAAATTATATATTAAGTTCTTAAGGTTTAGCACTTAATTATTACGTTCACGCTGAAAACAGAAATGAATGTTTATATGTATTAACTTTTCATAACTCAGAGGCTGGGATAACCGCGACCCGTTAATCGAATTTGTACTGTAAAGCATAGATAGGCTACTTCATATTTGGGTCACATTAAAACATTTTCAACATGGAAGACCAATACTAATACGGGAGAAAGTTCAATCAACCAAACAAAAACACGAAATGAAATTGGCAATCACCTATACTAGTATCATTCAGCACAGATATATTTTCAAATTTTAAACAGTTCTCTTTAATACCAAAGAGAAGAGCATTTCACATAAAAGAAAAAATAACTCAGGCCAATTTTAAGTCTTGGAAAATTGGACAGTCAGGGTAAAGCGGACCTCTCTTTCACTATGTCCATGCGATCTCCATAATGACATGGATCCTTTTCCTAATTTGGAACTTTAAAGTAATTCCTGCAACAATATACTTAAAGTAGTTCTTTTTGATATGTTAAGTTACAGTTTCTATCAATAGAAATCCTAAGGATCGAATTACTATCTGGTACCTAGCTATATAAAATAGCTCCTTCTCGGAATCAAAACCTTGGCATCATTCCCATGCTCTCCAGATAATGATGATCACAGGGAGATTTGATCGGATAAAAGAAGTCATCGATTTTCTAGAAAAAGCTTAGCAATCTAATCTTAGCGACTAGTACTATAAGCAACAACTACAATAAAATTCACTAAAGCATTTTTCAGGTATGGACATGCATCAGTTTCTGTAGGTTGTATGTGTGATTGTGTAGAAGTGTATAATGGTTGTGAATTTTTATTTTATTTCCTTATTTTAGTTGGCGTAAGTTCAAGGATGACCTTTTCCTCTCCATGTTTGGTCAATTGAGGTTTGAAAATAGTATAACTTCTATATAGAAAAAGGACGTGAGTTCTTTCTATAATTGTTTCGTACTAGCCAAAAAGAATGTTATGCACATCGTCAAACACAAGTTGTCTCACGAGAGTTTTCGGTGCAGATTCCACAAGGAAATAAATGTATGTTACCGTATGAATTACGAAACATACCTACAAAATTATAATGAATATAGTCACTAGCCATCAGATCCCTTTCTATGAAATATACTCTGTTTGGCAATACTTAAAACATATGGCAAAATCATATAATACATTGCCAGATATGATTATACCACTGAGAGAATAATCTGATGGTATTGTTTGAAAGCTGTTTTCAGGTTCTGGGGAGAAAGATCGAAATTTAGAGATTCTGAAACTTTACATGTGGAAAGCGAATGAAGTTCTGTTCTTAATTTCTTTATGTATGTACCCACATGTTGTTGCTGCTAAGTCCTCCCTTTCATATTCAACATTGTAAGATGTTGGTAGGTGGATTTGTTGACCTATGCATGCCACTTGCTTCAACATGTTTGTTATTTGGAAAACTAAAGTACTTCCATAACAAAAGTCTCGCTTTGCTAATGCGTTTTGAATCTGAATTTGATCACAAAGCTAGTAAAAAGTTTGGTCTTATTTTTGCTTATAGTTTTGTTGATTCGTTGCTTAGAGGATGTGGATACCTGAAATATTTCCTGGAACTGAGCTCTTATTTCCTGCATATATTGTCATAGATGACAAAGAGAAAAGAAATTGCTATAGCATTTAGTAACTGAAATTTAAATATTTAGTTCATGGTATGCGAATGATAAGTTAAGATGGATATTTATTAACCTAATGCTACTAATGCATATACGATAATTATTTGCTGTAGAGGTACAAATGTTAAATTTATAATAGTATTTTCGTCAAAATAATTACGCTCTCTGTAAATTAGCAATGTATCTAATCAGCGATGGTAGCCAAGATCAGCAGAGTAATATAAAATTTTCTTCTGGGACAAGATTTTTACTAACATAAGATTGTCACGTTGTGTTGGTGAATTAATGAATGTTGAAGTATTATTATTATTATTAATTTTTTTCTATAGGTACTTGGCTGTTTGAAAATATATGTTTAGTAATATTCTCTGTATAACATATAGTAGTAGTACTCATAATGTTTACGTTTGAAGATTGGTTTTCGTTTCAGAAATCACTCTCAGTCTAGTTATTTTATTACTATCCCTCTAGAACGTATAAATCAATACCAGTGATAGAAAAAGACAGTATGATAGACTACCCATAATATAAAGGGATATAGTCCCGTATTCATGGGATATTAAAGTGACGATTAGTTACTTGATTCAGGACTTAATTTCACATTCGTTATGATGCTGAAGTCAAGTCATATATAATTTCTCCGGAATCAAACCTTGACCGTATAGTATACATATACTGAATTCTCAAATAATATGTGTATTCGAGTTGATCGAAGTTATCTATACCAACGTAAAACATTTCGACAACAGAAATAAATCATGCTCTAAGGGACAATTGGTCTCAGGCAGCTCTATTAAAAATTCGAAATGACATGTGAGACCATAATTCTAAAACATGGCTAGAGGAAGGGGAAGTGCATACAGTTGGAGGCCATGTAGTAAATGCATAAGTGTCTTGAATACAATATTAGTATCCACAACCTAACTCCGAAAATGACATTTTCTAGGGCTACCTTAACTATTTCCAAGATGTTATCCTTGCAAACACTTATTTATATTATATTTTGTTCAATTCTACTAATTGAAAAAATAACTTTCTCCTTGATTTTAATTCAACATTTGAATATTCGGAATCCCGTGCTCTACCTGTGGGCTGGCATGAACGCACTTGCAAACCCACTCTGAAGAAACTTCAGTTTGGGTTTCAGGAATTCGATGATAACGTTACTGATATTAGTTGAAATTGTTGTATTAAACTTGAGATAATAAGGAACCTTGAAATCTTGATTTAGAAAATGCTTCAGAAAGTAAAGAACAAAATGGCAATGAAAATATTCGAATTTACTTCCATTACTCAGTAAGTGAAATGTGTATTTACATGATTTCTCCAAATTTACGTCAAGGTTATAAGTAATAGTTATGATTACGTGATTTTCACTCTTTATAATTGCAAAATTTCCCAATTCGAAATTTCGACATACTGACAATTTAATTAATGTATCCCCTGATGCAGTCTCTTCACCACCACTGGTTCTTATACAAAATATGTCACAAATACTTTAGTGTGGCAGTGTTTAACGAAGTATAATTAAGTCTATTTCATCCTATCCCGAAAAGTCTTAGGTGGATAATTTCAAAAGAGTTGAACATACAGCTTTACTGAAATGATGCAATGAATAGTGTGTTTTATTCTCCATAACTGTGATCATTTATAAGACTAATAGAGTGTATGAATAATAATAGACTACTTTAGCAGTGAACTAAGAAAACGACAGATGCAAATGTTTCATATATAGCGATTATAGCACTACGTTCATAGACGTAAATTCAACACTATAATGAGAATATTGAGAACTAACTCCAATATGACAAATAGCTGCAGACGAATAAAACACATACTTATACATTTCTATTACGTGTTTCACGTATTATGTGCTTAACATTCACATATAATACACGGACATTCTGTCAGGACACACACATTTTCAGCCGTAACATTTTAAACAGAACAATTACTCATGCTTTGAAATGATTGTTGAAAGTATATATAACTGATGTATTTATATGAAATTATTACATTTCCTAACTATCCTATGTGTATGTGTCGGAAGTGTTATAGAACAGCTTTGTCGATCCGCCCGTCCGTCAGTCTTTCTGTTGACAGGCTTCAGCGCAAAAACGTCAAGGGATATTGAGGTGAAGATTTCTCGTTATCAATCCACTATACAAAGGGTGGGTTTCATCCCATTAACTTCTATTCAAACAGCAAGTTGTTCAAATTAGTCATTTTTGGTTTCAGCGGTTACCACCATAGAACGGAAACGGTAACAGATGGTTTCATGTCTTAAGACAACATACCATAACTATCGATAATACTCTGATGAAATCGAAAGATGTTGAAATTTACTATTATATCAAGTTCCAGAACCGATTTCAGTAAAACAAATATGGTACTGCTATTTTAATTGATTAATTTTCCAAAGGATATATTTCATTTCCCACGTTGAAGCTCTCTTCAAATTAGATTGTAAGATAGTCATTTCTGGTTTCAACATTTGTCGCAACATAACACACAGGAAAATAGATAGCTAGAAGAGTGATTTTTCAAACAATGTAAAGTCTCAAGAAAATATAGCATGACCATTCGCAACGCTGTATCAAAATCGAAAGTGATCATATTTATTGCTATTTTTGATTTCAATACCGAGTTAGATAGAGTAAAAGTAGCAAGATATATCAAGGCCTGTTCTTTTGAATAAGAATAGGTTTCTACTTCCTTCTTTGCCCTCTACTCAAACTTAAAGTGCATGAAATAAAGTCTTTTGGTTTCAAAGTTTATCGACATAGAACAAAATCAATAAAGGTACGGTGAATTTGTTTTCTTATATGGATTCACAGTCTATAAAAAGTTCTATCTTAATACCCTAATGCAAAAAATACTTATTTGTGTACTATTTCAAATTTGAGTATTAAGTTCACATTGTTTAGAAATCTTAGTTTCGCATTATATTTCGATACCCACTAACTTTATACAATTATTCATGTATTAAGAATTGTATCATTACATATGAAAAAGTTTGATCCAAATGGGAATGAAACTCTGCGCTCTGCCACTGAGATAATATGAACATCCCTACTAGGCTAATTGATAAGAAATATACCTGAATATTCATGACATTGACACTGATATCCATTGCAAATAGTGATATTTGTTTTCTTTGTTTTTTTTTATTCTAGAATGTTCACTTGAACTGTATTCTTTGTCTTCCCTGTCATTGGAAATGCTTCTTTACAAGGTGGAAACATAGTTGAGAAAACAAGAATGTGCTTACATGTGCACATGGTTTTTAAATAATATATCTTTATGTTCTCCAATGAATGTTACTTTTCCTACTCTTAATAACATTTAACTTGTCTTATTTCACTCATATCTATAATCAATGTGATAACTTTTTTGAAGCCAACCTAGTCTTGTAGTTTATGCCTGAATACAATATATATTCTTTAATTTAATGTATATTCTAACAACACGCCTTTAATATATATCTCCTACAGCGCCCTATTTGGAAAGTCATATCGCGTGATTTGAAACATGAAACGTTATATTTATTTCACGATTAATCGTTCTTTTTATTATTTATACCAGTGCTAAGTTTGTGTTTTGTTTTACTCTCTGCTTCGTTCTTGCCTGATATTCTTAAAAAACAGCCATTTTAATTACCAACTAAGATCCACCTGTAATAGTTTGTTTTGCTTCCCTGTAATTGCTGGTAATCATGGAGAGAAAGTCTCATCTCACACGCTGATCTACAGCAGTCGCTATTTTGTTAAATTAGTCACAATATATTCTTTATAATTCTGATAATCTGTCCGTTATTTATTGTGAACTACAACTTTCACCCATTATTATTGATTGACCAACTCGTAAGCACGAGTAATGATTGGAAAGGCTCAAGAAAATTACAGTATTATTTTACGATTTATATATATGACATTCTCACTGCAGAACTTTAACACACGATCTTAATCTTAGAGGTTCATATACTACCACAGATCGTGTAATGATTTTCTTCTCTCTTAGGTAGATGTGGATCTTATAGAAGGTAATTGTATTTTTTATCAAACGTGAGGAAATCCATTCAGAATATATGTGTCACTTAAACTTCTTCAATATATTTCTTGTTGTTTCTTGGATTGCTCTTTGGTAATACGACGGAAAATATTTAACATAGTAGATATAATACTGTTAAAACATTGCTCTTTGTTAACTAAAACATTTAACACATCAATTCTCCCTTTCCAATTAAAAAAGACATATAGGGTATGTAATATTTACATTGTGTTATTTTGTATAATACAAGAACAATTAACAAAATGTAATCATATAATCATAATTCACCTGCACATGCCCTTCTTACATTTTTAAATACACAAACTATGTATTTTGGATTCCAATATGACACAATTATGTTCGCATCAGTGAAACATCATATCGTAATTCAAAAGGTTATGAAACAATAACAAAAAATTGTTTTAATAACGTCCTTTGCAGGACGGGTAGGGATTTCAGCAGAATCGTAGACCTTTACGTTGGCGGCCCTAGCATCCAATTCAATTGTCACAGGGTCTCAAACTATACCGTGTTCTAAAAGTTGTGGAACACAGACTCCAGCCAATTAACTTTTCTGCCCCTCGTGGTAAACCCATAGAAGAAAAAGATTTTTTTGTAAGAATTGAGATTTTTGTTTTTTGAAACATGTGAAAAGCTCGTCACACTTTGAAATATTTTAGTCTACTCTGACGCCCCTAATCGTCACAGAGTTATACCCCATACCTCGTTGGAACACTTATAATACACATATTATTATGAAGTAACTTCTGTGACTCCCGTGCTCAACTCGTAAAAGAAGAAAAAGAAAACATTCTTTTCGAAGCTTGTGCGACTATGGCAACACTGTTATTTGTCGTACGCTGGATATAATGTCCCCGTGTACGCAACACATTCGCTACAATCATGCTAAAAGAGGAAGTACGAATGTTCAATAACTAGTGAGAAAAAATTCCATAATGTGTTTCCTACGAGAACCACCCTATACATATTTTTCGACATATTTTGGTTTACTCTGACGCCCCTAATCGTCACACAGTTATAAGCCATACTTCGTTGGAACACGTATGGGACAATATTTCTAACAGGTAAATTTTGTGTCCCCGTGCCCTACCTGTAAAACGGACCTTCGCTTATTTCTGATTGGTGTAAAATAAATAGGACAAAAATTTATTTTTTCATTTGTTGGGATACCACAAAATGGTATTAAATTCTGAGCTACTTAAAATGGTCTTTTTTGCTTCTATCTGAGTGGTACAAAAGTAAATAAGCCACTTGAATTTATTCCTTAGTTCATTTGTATAGCATAAAGTGATATAAAATTCTGAGTTAGTTAAAATTGGACCTTAACTCTTTGCTGGCTGGTACAATATTAGAAAGGGCTGTGAAATTTATTTCTTTGTTCATTTGAGTATCACAAAGCATACAATTCTGAAATAGTTAAAAAGGAACTTCTTTGGTAATATTAGGTACCTAAATCAAATTTTAATACAATTATCCTCCCTTTACTTAGATGATACAAATATTATAAGTTTCACAAAAAGATATAAAACGATGAGGTAGTTAAATCAGCCTTTGTTTGTTTATTTAAATAATGCAATTTTTTGGAAGTTTAAAGAAGTACAAAAATAATACAATATTAAAAATTTGGTAAATCTGGACCACTAAATTGAATTTTTATATTTGGTACAAAAATGTATAAAACAGAACAAAGCTCTAAGCTAGTTAAAATTTAAATTTGAAAATGTTACACTACAAAAAACTGTACTCTAATTAAACCAACTTAAAATTACGTGATGTTAGGGAAATAAGTCACATTTGGTTCGTAGTCACTCTTTCTGATAGCATTTATAAAATGTTTTAGTGTGTGGCTTACATCAAATATAGAAGTTCATTACTTTTCAATACTCTCATACCAAATATAATAATATAATCTGTATATATTTTGCCATTTAATAGAATGTATTTTGTAGGATTTTAAAAAGACGAGAAACAGTTTGTTTTAAGTGTTATATATTTTCCGATGTGTTACGTCTGGGTCGTAAGGAGGACCATAGTCGTTCCTGTGTAATTTCTACAATAATGAAAAAAGACCTTGGAAAAGACTAAAGACGTGACCTCACTCTACAATAATATTCACGTTTTCTGCAATCCTCGCTGCTGAAGGGGACGTTAACTCAAAATCAACTCAACTTAACTTATAAGGGTTGCTCTTTCTTCGCATAAACTATTTGATATATTTATACCAAAAACTGTAAACAGAATTTCAACATGTACAGTTATAGGAGTTACGTATGGTTAGGTTACGTTTTTACCTCGAGGTGACCGCTTTTAGATTCGTAGTTGACAATGTCCTATAGGTAAATTTGAAAACACTATTATAATTTCTTATTCCAATCATGAGATATACACTGTTAAATATTTTATCTTTGACATCGACATTACAAGTTATAGTCAATAACAAGGCTTATTCCTCAAAACTAAAAACCGTAGGTAAAATTAAGTATATTTGTAATCAGTATGGTGGAAAAAAACCCATTAGACTGAGTTTCATCTAAATCGGCTCATATTGTTATAAAAGCTCGTATCCCACGTAAACTATTTTACCTAGGTAAAAATAAATGTGATATTCGTAATCCGAATGTTCATGAATCCCTATATATAGAGGTTCATGGAAATTGGTTATTTCTTTGAAAAAGGGTATATCCCATATCAACTATAAAGCCTACGTAAAGTCAAATATAATCGTAATCAGCATGTTCGAATACTCCTAAACACCGAGTTTCATACAAATCAATTAAAAGGGCATATTCCACACACAAATCTAATATTCGTAATTATCATGTTCAAAATAGGAGTTGTTACTCCTATGTTAAAAAACAGTGCTGGTAGCCTTTGGTAATAGGGTTTGAAACAATGTCCTAGTATTTCATAAACTTTGTTATGTTAATTAGGAGTTGAAAAAAGGTACAATAAAAGAACACGACTACACCTCTTATATGTTAAATAAGGGTGTAAATGTTACGGTGTTAGAATATGATTTCGTACTCTTTACTCTCTTCTATGTTATATAGGGATTGGAATTTCTGCTACCAGCCAGAGCCTTATGTTATCTCTGGTACGTTAAAGAGAATGAGTACACCTCATTATTCTCTATTATGTTAGTATCCTTTATTGTGTGCATAAGAGTTGAAAGGTACTCGTACTCTTTATGAGTTCTGTTAAAACACATAGGCGTTAAATACTTAAATAAATATTATACCATCAGTCATAGTTCAATTCCAATTTTTCATTTTACGTATCAGTTTTATTTTAAATAAATATTTTTCACTATTTGCTTACCCTGTTTCTTTCCTCAGCATTATGTTACGCGGTCATTCCAAGAAGTCCTCACTACATATATATCCAACCTCTTAAACGCAGTACTCTATACTACTTACACAGAGTTTTAGCTTCAGATTTTTCTTTATATTTTCTGTTTGCTAATATTGTTATGATACTTGGGTTTAGTTCTTGGTAACGCTACGATACATTATATTTTAAAAGTAATTTATCTCAATTTCATTTACATAATCACTTGTGTTTATTAAATTATATTACTCAACAAAGTTTAGAATGAAATAGTGTCATGAGAATGATTTACATTGTTCACGAATTATAGTCTTTATTATGAAACCAGATGCTACAACCTTTTAATATTACGTTAGAAAAATTTCACAATGAGACCATTATATAAGTGTTATATAACTACTAATAAAACAGCATTTTAATTCCAGAATTGTATCAGCAAATGTTTGTAGTGCTGTAAGAATCTTTGTATTAAATTTTTCCAGAAATGTCTTAGTTTGGCAAAATTAAAATTATCCGGAAAGTTGTGTCTTGTAATTTTAAGGATTTTTTGTCAGCAGAACTGAGTTTTCTCAAGAGCTTCCACGTGTTAGCTGAGGCCATGGTTGTTTCGAAGTTTCTCTGTAATCTGCAATCCCATGTTTTCGGCTACATAAAATTATTTCCTTGGAAATAGGGAGTAGTAGTGGAGTCCGGGGGTCAGTAGAGCGTCGAAGAGAGTGGCGACGAATCAGTAAACGTAGAGAGCCGTGAACTGTAAGCAGACGAACATATCATGTTTTCGATACAGGATTACCTTTGAAGTAAAAAAAAACATAATAATTTACTTAAGTTT
Source organism: Thermobia domestica (assembly GCF_964235325.1). NCBI lineage: Eukaryota > Metazoa > Arthropoda > Insecta > Zygentoma > Lepismatidae > Thermobia > Thermobia domestica. The sequence continues at coordinate 240,053,629 of NC_137456.1, read as the reverse complement.
GAAAAGTGCTAAGAAGTTTCGTGAACGATTCTTGCTATCAAGTGTTTCGATTGCCAAGTTTCATACTTCCAAGGACATTTTACAATAACCGAAACGGAATTGCAGAGAAGGATTCTTGACAACATAGATGCAATAGTACTCAAAGTATGGCATTCATTTTTGGCCAAATTTCCTTTCCTTTATTCTACACAATCTCTCCGATATTTAAACACGTCTAATGTAAGAACACGTAATACTATGTCCAATAAACTGATCTGACATCAACGTAAAGCTTCTTTCTACATTAAACATTAACCTCATTAGTCATTAACCAAATTAGTTTTAGTTTTTATTGTACAAATTTTGCCTAACTTTTAGGGGCATGCTTATAAGAAAAATCTCAGATATTTTTCTATGTTTGGTATGGTCTTCTCTCTTCAGGTACAATCCCCATATTCATTTCGAACTAGAGTAGACCAGGTTAACAATATTAATGTAATTTTATGATCTAGTGCTAAATACAAACTACCATCTTGATGCTTTTTACAATCAGGAATAATCCACGGGTTCTGTTGTTCTTAAGATAACTTATCATAATAAAAATATAAATTTTAAAACCTACACATGTATTGGGTTCCATTACTCGCACGAAATAAACATAGTTTCAGTTAACACTTTGGCTAGGCGGAAAATGCGAGAGATAATATGAAGTTTTGTCTTAGAGTTACAGTAATTCCAACTGAATTCAGTTGACAGAAATTTGATTGCATGTAATGAATATTCGGAAGCCTTCCATCTTATGCTCTCCACCACATTTACTAATGCTTTTTCTTAAACAATGTAGTAACAAAATAATACAATAATAATATCTGCAAGCATTAAGTTTAATACTTATCAGTAATGATTACGTCATGTATGTAAGATAAGCAGTGCATATCCACAGATGAAGCCCCACACATAACATTATTATTTCTTTATTATCAGCTTCTTTCTAATGATTTCCATAATCAATCTTACGCTTTCCTTCCTTACAGTGAAACTAAATAGTTGTTGCGAGTTCTTCATACTATCATTAGTAGCAAAACGTTTCACAATCCATAAGTATGTCCTGTAACATCATTGTTTGACATTATTTGCGCTTCTGGAATCAAGTGTTTGTATTATTTGTCTTCGTAATCAAGTCTTCGTAAATATAAAACAGAAATATTTTCTTAAAAAAAAAATACAATTCCCTTTCCTTCATAAGAGAAAATTTGTACTAAATCTAGTCAAAGTAAATTTATAAATCATATACACGTGTTTCCGTTTTACGGCGATATTCGATTATTTCCGTGTGGCGATATACTTGACTATTGTACAATATATGGGAGGAAGGTGTGCAGTACTTGTAACAGTTTATGATTGTTTCAGTGGAGAAAACAAACTTGTGGAATCGAGACGGAGGAAGGCTCAAGAGGTAATTATGGTTTTATTATTTATGATTGTCGGCGATCTAATTTTGATTCGCGAGCATTTTAAATTTAAATTGCACAGAATATTCGTCTACTTCTTGAGCTACATATTTCTACTAAAATGTAACAAGTGTTCTACATTTTAATATTGATTTACAGGCGAAAAATTGATGACACGGTTATACTGTACTTCTCCTACAAAGGGGGTGAGGGTGGTTCAATGGCAGAGAGTTCTGGTCTTTTGCATGGGATCCTTGGTTCGACCCCAGCTCATGTTAAATTAGTTTTTTGGTGATCAAACGCCGTGCGCGTGGGATTTCTCGATGCTCTCATTTTCTTCATTTCACAATTGCATTCATCTCTCATCATCAACATCTAATTTACCATAGCATAACTGTGGGACTGAAACTTAAAAATTTCATTTTTCTTCTACAAAAAGTATATTGTCGCCCTTTTCTACTTTTTCCAAAAGAAAAGAGTATTTGAAACAACAAGGATACAATGATAATAGTCATGCTGATAAAGTTATAAAAAGGCATACTCTCTCTCTCTGAATGTCATCTGCGAGCAGTAAATTTTGGAGTAAACTTTTGAAAAATCCGAGATTGATAATATGCTTTATTAACAAAATTAAATAAACGACGAGGCACACAAAGAGCGCTTTTAATACAATGAAGGTATTATGTAATATTTAACTGATCTTGTCTGTTTTCTTGGCAAACAATAACAGTCTTTCAGGTATTACAGTAGATTATCTTCATAATATAGGGAAACACGTACTACGCCTAAGTCGATATGATCATTTAATACAGTCAGTTAAAACTTATAATATATTAGGTAGATTGTCTTATATTATTTACAATAATCTAATATATTGCTTCTTGCTTTCATATATAAAGCTACATATCAAGGAGTTTTTGAAGCTAGTTTTATCGATAAACCTCAATGAAGGGATCAACGTAGATATTTTTATCAGTCGTTTGGTGTATATCGTTACGTAGAGTCTAATGTCACATCTGAGGATAGATTTATGGGTTTCGTTAATGTTTCTGATGATTGGTCAGCTTCAATCCTTCACAACAATGTCTGTCAGATAGTTGATGAGTACAATTGTGGTCAGAAGTTCATATAACAATGCTGTGATGATGGTGTGACAATGTTTTAGAGTGATTTAAGTTGACTTCAGGCAAAAGTTAGAATATTTCTCTTTCATTTTATATATTGTCTCGCTCACCAATTAAGCCTGTATCTAAGATCAAAGAATAAAAATTGTTCTTACTAACATTAAATAGATTGTCAAAGTCAATCATTGCATAGGAGGGAGCTGCTTAAAGTGTCTGATGTGTGTTTGAACTATAATTCTCATTTAGATAGTATTGTATCAGAATATACCTAATTTCATTGTTTAACAAAGTAACAGATCAGATGGGAAAGCAGATTACGAAGAATTAATGCTGCCAGCAAATTTTAGTTCCACTGAGACGCTACATTCAATCTCACATTAGAAATAGTTTCAAACATTTTGAATGTTACTGTTGTGTTTTCACTCTAGCAAAAGATGTCTGATGATATTAATTAATAAATATTCAGGACACTTGCCGTAGATGCTTAAAGGTCTTCTGTAATTTTCGGAACCGTTTTTCTTAAGGCTGTATTGGATTGTTATTTAAAATCTTCGAGGCTAAGCACAAGTGAAGCTGATTCCATGTTGCTAATTTGAAAGAGCCATAACTCCAACTTGACTTTGGAAAATCAACATTAGATATTGCGCACACATGCCTCGTCCTCATAAAATGCGCCTCATATGTCAGGACTTTCTGTTTCACCACTATTTCCTAATCTGTATTGTTATAGTATAATGATATATAGATCCTGCTTTTCCTCTATGACTCTTTATGCCTACAAATAAACTAAAATATCAAGGTTCCAATTAAAACTTCTAATATAGAATTAACACTATTTTAAATATTACATAAAGTTTGTTTCAATAAGAATATAATTAGTTATTTAATTACGTAATCTTTTCAAGTATTCAGAAGATGTGTGAGGACTCAACATTCAAGGTTCTCTCGACATAAGTAAGATTTATGAAAATTAATTTCCATACTAAAGAATGGGCACGGCGTAATAAGTGTGACGTCAGTCGATAGACGATCCACTGCACTATGCTCTACTTAAGAAAATAATGATGGAGATACCTCTACATATGGTATTTTGTTAGATTTCTACTGTTCTCGTTCGGTAAGTTTTGATAATCTAACATTACAGTCTCGTATAAAAAAAGGGACAAGTTATGAAGTTTTGAATTACGAAATGTTCAAAACATGTGACGTTATTATTTTCATACTTCCAGCAAACAGTCTTAAAGTACTTATCCAACAATACTTAAAATATTGTTCATCACTCATTCTATGGCAAGAATAATGTAATTATTTTGTAGTTAAGAATGAGTTTAGCACAGTGCATGACATTGTAAGCTTCATATATTATTAAAATATCTGTTCTTTTCTTGAAGTCTACTACTGAATATTGTTGTTCAGAAAAATTACTATACATTATAAGTAAGTGCCTGTGTTAAGTGATACTTACTGTTTTAAAGAAAATGGTCCTATAAATTGTCGATATTTATTCTCGGTGAAAATACATACATCATAGAGAACATTTTCGAATTTTTACTTCTAACCAATTCCTAACTTTAAAAGGGGGTCCTATGTACACATCTGAAAATGTAAAAAGAATGCAGAAAATTATTCCTGTCGTAAGTAAACTAATGATCTCATGTGCTCAACTATATTGACATACGTTATAATAAAAGATCGTCTAAAAAGATAAATTAGGTCAATAACCAAACACGTGGCAAGTATGTGTTGTGTCATACATTTCACATTTTTGTACATGCAGAAGGGAACAGGCACTATATTAACCATCTTTACAGAGCTATATACTCGAATATCATCCTAGGAAACATTTACCAGTCTTTACATTTGGCATTTTGTAAAATTAAGTATATTCATGTCTTATAAAAGGGGAAGGACCTCTATACTCAAACATAAAATAGCATAGCGTAATAGTAGCTCATCGTAATGGATTGAATAGGTAAAGTTCTTTCAAAATTTGTTGATGGATTCTACGTTGTCAGGCTTCCTGGTATTTGATTGCTTGCGGAATGAGCGATTTCAAAATAATATCAAATGTATCTTCTATATTTTTTTAAAATGTACTGTTTTTGATAATTAATGTTGATGCGGTGTGTGTAGTTTTCAGGTATTTCACAATTATGCATAATCTATTTTTTTCGGACATTTTAGATTGCACATGCGAAACCATTCATAATACACTAAATATATTTAACTCAGTGGTACTATCTAAAATAATTTCCTTTGGCAAAATAAAGTAAATTATCTTTACGTATTTTCATTAAAAACGAATAAGTTTGATTTTTATTTAGCTAATATTTGTATCTTTTGTAAATTTTATTTTGGTTCTGCGAAACATGTGCACTGTGTATTGAATGAAGCTTATAGAGATTTAAGTTTTATTTTCTAATTCATGCAATAATTATAACTCATTTTGGATTCACAACTAGAGGGATGCGTATATTATGTATTTGCTAATAACAATTGAGACAATCCTAGACGTGTAGAGTGCATTACTCGCAGTGTCAATATTAATGGCTCAATCACGGAGACTCTACTCCATAACAAATTGTAATATACGAAGTTTTTTACCTTGTTGCTGAACACCTAAAATTATGTGTAAGTGGCAATGAAAATAATAAAGGCTGTGAAAACTAGGTTTTGACAAACTAATGTCAAATTTGTTCGCTATACTAAAAATAAATTTCTATTACTTTTCTATTGACTGTTTAAGCAAAAGCCAAATCTACCGTTAAAACAGTATTCAATTTCATCTATATTTTTAAAGCATGAAGGTCAAGTTGTAAGCACCAGTGTGGTAGCCAGTTGCAAAAATATAGTTGAAAAAGAGAAATTTAAAAATGTGGAATAGATGTGCAATGCTGGACAGTTTGTGCAAGATTTCATACTATAACTTGTTATCTCCAAAATGAGTAACAATAGATATATAAAATTAAAGTAAAAGGGATGAACGGAATGGGCGGAATTGGAGAAAAGGAATAAAACAAATGCAGGCGTTCATATTTAAATTAAAATAACTTCTGTGATGCTCAATTTATTTTTGTGCTAGGATTGTTAAAATATACTGTGGATTACATGAACACTAGTACATGGCCTTATTCAGCTGTCCATATCACAATACAGAGCGAATATGCACATTCCATTTAATATTCAGAACATTTTAATTTAAAGCTTGAACTACTCCAAATGATTTCTCAGAACATTTTCCCATTATTTTACGCTTCAGCACATTACTCGAAATTTTGTGCAGGTAATTTACGGTGAAGTGAGTTACATAGATCAAACTTAGAATACAAGATACCGACGCTTCAATTAATGTGAAAGTAAGACACCACAAAGAACAAGAATTAATGGCAGTTGAATGGGAAATGAATAAATAAATTAGAAGCACGTAGAAATAAATAAATACCAAAATTTTTCAAGTACCGAACAATTTTTTTAAAAAATAAAATACAATGAAGTTTTCACGATCATACAGTTTTGAGTGTTCAAATCCGTAATCCAATCCATGACTTGAATTCTTAGCTCTATTATGTTTCTTTCTTAGTATATTATATAATAGTGTAATCAATCCACACATTAAGAACGTATGAAGGAGCTGAACAAAATACTTTGTTTTTTTTCATTTTCATTATATCATATAATTAAATCAAACTCTACATAAGCCTACCAACTTTATAAGTACCTCATACAATGTAAATGTAATGTTGTGCTAGGAAATTAAGCATTTCAATTAAAATATTACATTTTATTCGTTGTAACTGAGAATTAATACATTGGTTCTTATTAAGTTGCATTTGATATCATCATTAAATGTGTTTAAAGTATTCACAACAATATTTTAAAATATTCATCGATCTATACATTTTAAAAGGGACAACATAATTATGTAAGAAATTAATTTTCATATTGATATAGCAATAAACTACTTAAAAAATCATAAATTAATTTTTATCAAATATTTTACTACGATACCAAATATAATACAAAATATTCTGAATTGTAATTTTCGAGGTAGAAAATAAATATAAATGTAACAAATATTGGTTTGCAATAAATCTACATCACTACATGAGAACACGTCACAGTAGTATGAACACACGAAGTTTACTACACACATTTCTGTAAAAAGTACCTCATATTAATTATGAACAATTATCTTCAAAGCTATGGTGTTTCACTACTTTAAACAATGTGTTTCCTTTATTAATGCAGCAGAATAGTGAATTTTAATATGAATTCAGGACCCACTGCAAGTCTTTACACAACACATTAAATTATATATTTAAATTTAAAGAAAACACATAACATCAACATATTTAACCAGTAAGCCTTACTACACCAACCTAGCTTCATAAAACTATACGTGAAATAAAATAAAGTATATTTAGTACTTTTAGTACTTTGATATTGCAAGAGTACTTCAGCCAAAGGAATTTATGTATTGTAAATACATGCGATTTGAAAAGAAAATGATTTGAAAGCTAATTCTTGTTTGAAATGTTTAAATTAACGAAAAAATGCTGATATTTTTAACAAATGAAGCGCACGGGTGAATCCAACTGAAAAGTAGTTCAAATGCAAATCATGAAAAGAAAAACATACTATGTCACTGCAACATAAAACTTCTGCAAATTTAAATTTTTGTTTTCTTACCAACTTGTTTTGAATTGTGAAGAGTTTATCCACTCTGATAGCAATACGCTATATGTAATATTCAAATATAGAACATATAGCGGGAGAGTATATTAGAAATTTATCGTGAAATTTCGTATTTCTTTTCTGATAACAATTCCGAAGACTGATCGAAATTCAAATGACTGACGATAAGTTTGAGATAAAATTTCCGACATTTCACGAAACCAACACTAAGAGTATCACTATCCCCAAAACTTCACGGTGCCTGTTCAGAACCGATAGAGAATTGTTTTACAAAGTCCACTTCACAGACTCTCCACATCCAATAGTTGTTACAATTTCCTTATGCAAATGTTTTAAGGACATTGATTCCAACTGCGTATCACAAAATTCTGGTACCTGGATCGGGTCTACTGGGAGATTAATGTTCAGACGTCTAATCGGATTGGTAACAAATCTACGTGCGGTTAGGACAGACTTCTACAAATGGTAGTTTCCAAATAATATGCAAAGTTGTATTTTGCTACAACCTATCGGGCATTAAAAGTATTTTCAATTCTTTGCCCTTAGGGCTCAGAAAAAGACTTCTATTCTATTCTATAAACATCTACGAAAGGTGTATTTATGTCGCGGATACACATTCGTGTCGACGGTCAAGGTTTATAAATTGTGTCAAATTTAATTTTATTAAATTGTAGAAAACTTTCAAGATAATATAAACGGCAACCAAGTTGGCGATAGCGTACCTTCGACATTGTCTTATCGAATTCGTATGTTTAAACACATGAATTAATAGGAAAGGGACTTGGGCGTAATTATTTTCCTTCAATAAACATAGTGTCATAAATTTAAACCAAAAGAAAATATTTCAAATTATTTATTTAGTAGAAAATTTTCATGAAAGATTATTAAATGACTCTGCTACTTAGTAGTCGGCCATCTCTTCACTGAGACGACTTCTGGCTACTAATTTAGAAGTAATACTATTGCGTGACAATCGTTGTCCAAGTGTGAAATCCGACTCCGTTCGATGCTGCATTCAACTCAGAAGGAGTAGGATCACTTTAAAACGTTCGGTTTGCAAGACCAATGATAATGTGAAACAACGTTAGTTTCAGTCCTTAGTTAATAACACTACACATTAAATATTTAGAGATTACTATACAAATATAACAACTTCAATGCTGTTAAAATATAACTCACTTAATATAGAAGCATGTTGTTTTCATGGCAGTTTATTCGTCAACGAACAATGTCTGGTGTTGTTCACGACAGGAGGCACTTAGTACACTTTACAACGCTATGAAAATAAATAACTAGAAGAGATCAACGAACAAGAATACAAATGCTATTGAGAACAGCCAATGGGTGTAAACAACACGGTTCTCTAAGTCGCTCTGATACAGATTAATAACAGATAAAGGAAGATGTAACGTATCTATATGGCAACAGTCAATTTGACAACTGCACTCAGCAAAAATCCTATTTACAATAATACAAGGCTGAGGACTCGTTAGCTGGTGTCGTATCACTTAGGAACAAGATAGCAAAGGAGAATTATCAATATAAGGAAATGAATTAACTAAATCTCACATATAGCACACGTTTTTGCACACAAGTAAGAACAATTTAGTAGATATATAAGATTACAGGTATAACCAAGGGGAAACATTGCAGGTTAGAAGCAATGGGCAAGTTCTGGAGAAACAGGGGAGGAGAATTTAGGAGACACGTATGAAGATACACCATCATAAAAAGAAGTCTTTGTTTTTAAACGCTGGTAATTATAAACAGCTTCGTTTCTGAGTTCCATAAATAATGAAATATAAAAATGCAAAAATGTTCTTTTAAATGTCCTCAAGGAATGCTTGAAAAGGCTTGCAATGACTATTCTATTGTTTAATACATTTACTTCTCAGCACTTACATCTTATGACAAATTTTATTGTAAGTAGGCCGGGAAAAAATATCCCATTTTATTGCACTCTCTGTATAGACTGAAAGATCTTATAAATAACTAAAATTTGATTAACAATTTATATACTAATAACATTTCTGAACAGTTATGTGTGAAACGAAGCTTTCAAATGTAACAATACATATATTCAATGCTAAACTTAGAAATACACATTTGAAAAATAATGTAAATGAAATAACAGTAATAGTTTTCATAACATACTTTCCGATAAAGTTCTATAATTTTGCCATCTCATTTGTAGATTGAATTTCAATAATTGTAGTGCATTCTTAAGGAAATAATTATTCAAAAATATAAGCTGTTAATTAATGTATTGTTTAAGTATTCAGAAGTAGTAAATATATAACTGACTGTGGCACACTATTCAAATACATTTATAAAACCATGTGAGAAGTTGTCTAAATGGTTAATATTAGGGAAAACTTCCTCAAACACAATGTAGAGATTTCTCATCATAACGCGTACTTTTAAACAAATCACAATCAATTTGGGTAATTGTATTCTCAATAGTTATATATTCCTTATACTACTGGCAAATTCATTTGTAAGTTTTGCCGAGAAGCACACAAAGACTTTGCGTTGTGCAACATATTAACGACAAGTGATATAGCTTTCCAATTCTGATGCTCGAATGTGCGTTTACGAACTGCACTCATTTTTTCACAAAACTAAGGCAGAGACGAAGAACAAAGTAGTAAATTATTTCAACCACTGTCATCATTGTGAATCCAATGAAGAGCGACATGATGCCACCGAGATCAACTGAAATGAAAAGAAAAATATATTCAATGTTGTTGAAGTTATAACTAGGACTGGGATTCTTCATGTTCCATCTAATTATAGAATTTTTGGGGTTGCTGAATCAATAGTTTCAAGTTACCACATGTCTCTTGGGTGTTAATCCCAAAATTTATGGCCAGCAAATTCCTCGAAAATGTATCTTCCCCAATTAATGAATAGATACTCATAAAATGTACTAAATTTTAAGTTTTTATTCGTTATCCATACATATTGTACCAATATATATTTCCAATTTCTACTCAGTATTAGCGCTCATCTATTGCATTTTTCGTTATTTATAAGAATGCCCTTAATTTTTTTAAAAGGCATGTTACAACTTAGTGGAAAATACAACAAAACGAAATCTCAGGAAATTATGAGCTGGATTTGAGAAACCATCCTGGATTGCATTAGATTAAGAAGCATGTAGATAACATTGCGATAACCTGAAAGCTTGATGAAACTATAATATTTTGTTACTCCTTACTAAAGCGAGAAAAATCATAAATTATCTTCTTTAAAATAAATAATTAGAGTCATTGCTGGAAAATATCTCATCCATAGTCATTTTAGCGATACGAGCGGTATTCTATATTTAAGAAATCGAAGGTCTAGTTTTGATCTTTATGTACATTAGGATGGATCAAAAAAAAAAGAAAAAAGAAAAAGAAACCTTTTTCAAAATCCATAACGGCTCACACGGCAAAAGTGGTTGGTCTTCTTCCGGTGATGCATTCGCCTTAAAATTTTGGAAAAGTCATCATAGGCAACACGCATTGCACCGTATGTAGAAAGTTTGTTTCCTCTTCTAATACGGTTCGGAAGTAGTATATTTCTATAGGTGATCGTTCTTCAACTTCATGTGCTGTACTAACGTCACTAATATGTATAGTTCCTTGCTTGTTTTAACAATAAAATTTCATTTATAAACGTCAGAGCTGCGAAAAAATAGGAACGATGATTGGAAGCCCGATTCTTTGTTGCATGCATCAGCGCAAACTGATACAGTTAGGGTTTGTTTCTGGTTGGGGTAGTTTCTGGTAGTTCATTTTGAAAGAATGAATGACCGAAGGGGGGTTGGGTTGTTGGGAGAAACTGTGCTTTGCTTTAGTGCAATGTCGCTTGCGATACGATTAACGTGTTGACTGTTGATTGCTGACGGAGCGGGCGTTCTTTGAGGTTAAAAGTGTGTGATTCGCGTGTTCGCAGTTAGTATTCTATAATCAGCTTGCTGGAGGCGAAACAAGGGGACTTTTCAACAACAGTTCAAGCGGGCTGCGATGGAACTGCAAGCAACACCGGAAACTCAACTCTTGCGAGAGTAAGTCAATAAGATATTACCAGTCAGTACTGCTTGGTTGCTGGTCGATTATGACAAAGCAAAAGATGATCTTCGTATTGACCAAAATTAATCGATGAAACTGTGCAAAGCTGTGTCACGGGACCAAGAGTATCAACTGTACGTGGCCTGAAGCCCCGCCCCGTGAATTATTCCCAGTGGTTAACGACGGCATGCCGCATCATGCGCCTTTACGTGGGCGTAGAATCACCCACTCCTTGTTTAGGTTGGCATCTCAAATAGATTGTGAAGGTCTACGCACCGATGTGGTTCGCGATTCGTCGGCATCCTTCTTGTAGTGATGGAACAGGCACCTATAAAAGATGGGCCAGCTTCATCTCAAATTTTACTGGATAACCTGCAGAAAATAGTATTTACAGTGCTCCAAAGAAATGGCTTTTCGCACACCCTGAAAGTATTTTGCTATCAATGATCACCGACTCTTCTCCAGTTATTCGGATTCTTGGATAGAGACGAATAAAAAAAGCTCTCGCCATTGCATCCAAAAAATCTATTCGATTGTTTGTCGTGCCTGATATTAACTTTGAAGCTGAAAGCTATTATGATATGATAAGCAGGTCTTCCGTCAAAGTTACCGAACCGCCCCTGACTAAAGCACATTGTAAGAAGTAGAAGAAAACATCAAAAGAGCAGCAGTCGCAGCTAGGTTGATAACAAAATTTCCATGCCATACCCAGGCCGTGGAAAGGATGGTATGAGAAGTTACTGTAGCCACCGAGAAGAAATGTGGGTTTGAAGAAAGAGACGGCTTCATTCGAGCAAGACTGCTGTCTAGAAAAAATGTTCCCACTTTTGACTCGAAAGAAGACTTCGTCATCTAAAATTTACGCCTTAATAACATGTCTATTGTATACTGGGTAAATGAGTGGGCGGAGTTCAACGTATAGTTACCTGCTCCTTTTGGAAACTAGACACCAGTTTTGGAAAGTATTTGTCGCTACCGTGTCCCTATGCAACATGGCGACCATCCATAAGTACGGTCGAATTAAGTTCCACACATAACACTAAAGCACGTCCCCTGAAGATACTAAGGCAGATAGAAGCATGAAACCTTTTGCAACCTTCAAGGTACATAAAAGACAACACTAAGCTGATAAGGAGAATCCCCCAGAAGAAGGCCTAAGGGGTTTACGTGGGGTAACTACAAAATGTGGAGCGTACTTTACGAATGACCGCCATGTTACACAATGACAGGCAAGCAACACGTAGTTTCCAAAATTAATCAATATTTATGATATAAAACGCTTGACTTCGTACAACATATCCATGCCTGGGTAATTGTCTATGTAAATTAGGTTAACATGGCAAATTAACATTTACACGAACTCTCTAAATGTATTATCCATCCATTAATCGGTCAATAAATCCATCAATTAGGTTACAACGTATACTGTATATGTTCACACCGCTGGTTTTGCAAACAACGACCTAGCATTTGTTGTATAATTCTGAATTCGATTCACAGTGAGAGAGCATTGAACACACATCTTAAACTAAAACTCAACGCCATGTATAGTTCATTGTTCGTTGTTGATACTAAACTTAAACTAAAATCCAATTTTAAATACCAATTTATCCATTAGGTTGGTGAGATTGAAATATCCAATTTAAATCAGGAGAGAAGGTGCCTACTGTAACGCAACCAATAGTTGAACCGAAGTCATGCATATAGCGTCATAAACTCTGTACCTGTTTAGAAAGCAGACAGGGACGCCTGGTAACTCAGAATGTAGTAAGTCTTTGAATAGAGTCATACAAAAGAAAAGCATGGTGAACATAAAATTGAAATGATTGAACTTTACTATTTCAATGTGGGACATTCTGCAAGTAGCTGCGGAAAACATCAACCCTATATTAAGGCTACAATTGTTGAGCAAACACACCGTACGTCGTTGGTTTGGGAATTTTAGCCGTAGTAAAAACACATTTGAAAAATGAATCCTGCAGCCAAGAACCAACAGCTTGTTGTATCAGCTTCACAGAAATAATCGTGGAATAGAGCCAGAGTTCAGAAAAGTGTTTGTTCAATGTAAAGGAGACAGGCATATCAATACTGCTTTGTATATTATACGGAAAAGTATTATTCATAGGTGCCATGAGTTTATACCGATCAACAAATTTATTGCCAAAAGTTGTACTGTTCTCTGAGTGACGGGAGTAAGTCGAGAGATTTCCTCCATTGGATCAAGCACTCCTATCTGGATATAAAAATACTGTCGTTGCAAATATTTGTTCTACGTACTTTTATACCCAAGGTTGGAAGAAATTAGAAAAGGTATTGGTGGCTTATTGCATATTGATGATGAAGAAATATGATAGCTGAAAACAGCTTTGAGTAAGCGAAACAAGCATAATAAAATGTTTAAATTTAGACAACGTTTTTATGTCTCAAATATTTAAGTTGTGTATTGTACCTCATAAAAATTATAATCAATATTGCTCCAATTATTTAACAAATACATCGGGCTAATAATTTAATGAATGACATTTAAAAAACTATCATTTAAAGTACGTTTACCAGAAAGATGCCAATTATGTAGTCAATATACAAAATTCGTTGAAATGTAGAAAATAGAGAAATTTAATTAACGAAATTTAACGCTACCCTCATATAGTGTATGTTAACACAAACAATTAGAAACCCCTCAATGTAGTAGTAAATAGCTTGAACAGAAAACGTTTTAGTACAATTATTTTTCTTATATGCAATTCACCAATTTTGATTAAGGAGTCGGTGGCACTGCCCCAATATACTGCTTTGTAGTCGTTCTCTGTCCACAGTTGTATTACCGTCAGGAGAGCAATATTTGACGGATACTTTCAAATAGCTGCTTCAGTGTATCGACTAGGTTATATTGGACTTGAGAATCACAGGCATAATGATTAGATTCTAGGGTCAAAAATAGCGAGGCTGCTGCATTAAACTAATCGACTATTTTAGAATGGATCATATGTCAAAGATGATTGTTAAGCAAAGCAGAAGTTTAATATTAAGAAAGGTGAGCAATGATGACACCGGTAATATGGTTAGTCAGCACTGGGAAGTATGGATCAGCCAAAATTATGTCAAGTCACGAAACCAACAGATCGACGAAGTAGACCTAAAATATTTGCAGAAAATGAGGTCCCTCATGCTGAGAGTTCCTACGTGACTGTGAGACGTAGCTAAACAAGCAGACCTGCAATGGTGCTAAGGTAATGATGGACTGACAGATTGAGTCAACATAAGTACAAATACACGGAATATGAATCAAACAAAGATTGTTCTGAACAGAGGATGTAATTGTTCCATTACATTCAGTCTCCAATTCTGAGAAATCGTCCTTCAAAATACACACTTCTTTTCACAACATCTATTACGAGAACATTTTATTTTTAATTATATGTTTTACACGAGTGAACATTTTTGCGTGATGGATTTTGCGGCAACAGATATTATATGGTAAATGTTACGATTTATTGCCAACATGTTACGTTTTGTACAAAAATGCTATTTATAACATATGATTTCATAACGCTAAACGTTTGTGTTGTGCTTTAGGATGACTTCTGATTATGATTTATATTATATTATATTATATTATATTATATTATATTATATTATATTATATTATATTATATTATATTATATTATGATTTATATTATATATTTCAGAAGTAAGGTTTTTCAACATTAATGCTATTACTACTTTTGGTTTGGTAATAACAAGTAGGATATAGTATTTGTAATACACTATGGTTTTAAATATTATAAGGTGAATTAGTAAGTGTGTCTCTAGCAGCTTACTAAGCACCTGCTTCAATGTTTATACTTATTAGAAATGTTGTGAGGCACAATGTTCCAATTTATTACGTGCTTGATATGTTTCCAACAGAAGCGATAATAGCATCAATAAGTTGTAACATACTTTCGTTATGATTTTATAGACAACTATTTGTCTAAATTAACTAGCACTGTTTGTTGCAAGTGCTGTAACTAAATTTATTTTATTTCATTATCATGTTTATTTTTCTCGTTTTTGTTTCTACTCTACCCGCAGTTAGCAAGCCACAAGTTATGGATAAGTATTTTTTACCGTTTCAAACACTATTGCTTATCATATGATTATGAACATTGAGTATTTTATATTCACTACTTCTTCCTCCTAGTATTCTCCTTAATTGAAACATGGATATAAGTATCTCTACAGCATCATCCAATATCATCAACACTAATGTATAAACAGGTAAGCCAAGCGTGCCTGAGTAAAACTGAATTTTAAATTCAGAAATAATTTGAAATAAAATATAAAAGGATTTATACATATAGTACCATCTAGAAAATCAGAAATGATACATACATAGGCTGTTCATATTCCAAAGATATTTTTCTGAACAAGAACATAAGTTGGCTAAAAATCTTTGGAACAAGCGAAAACATCTTCTGAGTCATAACTGTCATGACGGAACAATTGAAGTCATTTGATGATTCCATTAAACGAGAGTAGTTTAAAGTACAGCCTGAAAATTACATTTTAGATAAAAAATAAGATAGGAACAGAAGATGAGGATCATACTTCCACTCTTATTAGATATGTCTTCAAACTTAATAAACAACCAACAAACAGTAGAAAATTTAAGTTATTAAAAAACAACTAATCTAATTCAAAGCGTTGTTTATGTTTTAGGTGGTATGTGTTTAAAACAATATGAAGAATCAGGAATAACCAGAACTTATTATATCCGTACATTTCTGCCTTATTTATGGAGACTAGATCTGGAGACAGTTCATCATCAACAAACTTGTTATCGACTGACAACTTCATGATCTGGAATAATTGTTCAAGCCTTTTTGGTTAAACGGTTAAACGTATTTAATACATCTCCTAAACGTTATTCAAACATGAAGCACAAAAATTCAGTAAAATATTGAGTTTGATATGTAAGTAGGAATGGAACACATCGGAACAATCGCCCTTACAAAAATATTTGAAAATTTTATTATTTAAATCATATTATTCTAAAGTTGCATTGTTTCCTTAAAATTTATGTTTGTGTATTGTAGTTAAGGTTCTTCTACAGGACCATGGCTATATGAGACATAGACTTACAGTTTTAGGTCGAACCCTACTCTCTAGTGCGTTCAATGCGTTTTCACACTTATCGAATGCGGAACTACCTGCACTAAAAACAAGTACTTTAGCCAATAGACCAGCTAGAAGGACTGTTCTTACCATTAACTCGTGGAATAAAAAAGTAAGAAAGGAGTTTGCACAAGGCATACAAATAGTTCATATCCAATTTAAGGCAATTTGGAATATATTTCATACTTAGTATCTCTACCTGAAGATCTCATATGTAAGATCTCTACTTACATCTCTATGACGCTGCTTTCAGTGTTTAAAGGAATGAAGTCTATGTATTAATTCTTTATGTAAAAAATAAGGTTCACTTTTGCATGTATTCAAACGGAGCGTTCCAAATTTGTTGGTTTTTCTTAATAACATTTGTAATTGAAATTGAACCGTTTGTGCTCTGTATACACCAAAGACAGAATTATAGGCGGAAAGCACATTAAAAACTTTAATGTTTTTTCTCTAAGAATTGGAGAAAATGATGATTCTTTAAAATGAAATTGTTACAGGCAGGATTGGTGGCGGAGAAGGTAATAGAGAAATGTTTCCTCTTGTATCATGATTAGCAATAAAACATTTCAAACAGGAGTATGAGATCTTAAGGTAATAAATGTACGTTATCGAGATCAGAATTATTTAAACATGCACTTAATATTCTTCAATGGAGAGGTAGAAACTATTTGTTTAAAGACATATTGGGTATGCATAGAGTACTTCTCAGCCAGAAGAAGCAGAACTAAATATAATTTTAGAAGATTGGTATGAAGTGAAGAAACTTGACACAAAGTAAGCCTTATTCGTATAACTAAATGATGCGAGAAAATCTCTTTAATCCCCCTTTAGACCGCCAGAGTAGTGCCGTGGGCAAATGAAAAACTGTACATAAGCCATATATGTTCATTGGATTTTATACATACATCTCCTCCAAATCGTTGTGGAGTAGCGTGTCTGAAAACATATAGAGTGCAATCTAGGCGCCGCTAAATCTGAGGTACGCGATGCAATTTGATTTCTTTCGCCGAAGGACACAGCCACAGTTCACCGTTGAATGTTTTAGGAATGTGGCCAATTGGTTAGAAGTAATTGTTATGTGCAGAAATGCTATAGAGAGCTTAAAGAAAGACTTACCGTTATATTCAATAAAGGTAACTAAGGGTTACTATCTGTGAATAAAGATCTTGATGAACGAGTGAAAGGGATAGAATATGATTTATGAATGTTTTTGATATTGAATTTGAGGGAACCCAAGAACTGCCTGGGGGAAATACTTATTATATCATGTAGTGCATACTTGCGGGCAATATGATTGCAGCCAATATGATTTCACGCATACTCATTCACAATAATTTAACGAAAAGTTCAATGTAATATGGAATACGTGCAGTATCTAATGAACAGATTTTGTTTATCTGGGTTTCACGATCTGAATGGTTTTCTTCTGGCGGCGTATCGCAGGCTGAAACAAGGAACATCTACATATTCCCAAGTTTAAACACCAATAATTCATTTCAATAAATGAAATCATAATTTATAAATTCAGCCATAATTAATTATATAATATCGTTTTCAACTATTTCAACTAACAAAATAACTAAGAAAATTTTAAAATTACCATGTAGCGGCTCTGGAAATGATCTGAAGTAAGGATCTTGATAGATATGAGGGAGGAATCAGATGCTCGTCTATATTTCAAAGGAACAGCTTGCATCAGTAAGATATAAGTGTCCAAGGTATACACACTCTATGCTGTTCAAGACTATACTACAGGCGTTGGGCTCATAAAATTTGAGGCAATTGTATCTATTTATGCTTTTCAACAAACGATAACGCAGCACTATTTGTGAAGTATTTATTTTGCATGACAACGTAAGGAAATACACCAGACATGGGGAAATTGAAGAAACGTCATAGTATACTCTGCAAATTCTTCTTAAAGTTCATATTTATTGTAATATGCCTCCAATTTGTTTGGCCTGTTGTAAGAAGCAACCATAAGACAGCGACACAACGGTGATAATGAAGTAAGAGAAATCATCCTCAACTTGCTGTCAACACATCTATTTTCCTTCTTGTAAGGTAGCATTAGGAAGTTACCCAATCACTAGGCAAAAAGTGTTAGAAATTCATGATTGCATGCAAAAGCGAATGTGTTTTACATTTGTTTACTCAAACACAATTTTAAAAATTCAGGTTATGCATTACTTTCCTCTTAGATTATTATTGTATAGAGTAATTGCATGTTTAATAAATTAATTTGGAATGAATATTTAATTGCCATAATTATAACCATGAATTCTCAAGTTGGTAATACATCGTAAGCGGGATAACTTGGCTATTGATTCCTTACTTAATATTCTTTTCTAATTGTTTGAATAATGAGATTTTGAATTTTCTAAAGAAATATTAAATTAACATCAATTATCTTACCAATCATATCAAGTGTTGAAGCGACATTCATTTTGTGGAGCTTTTCCGAAACTGGATTGAACTTTATTATGCATCTTTTCTCCATGTCATAACTGCAATGATAATAGTATTAGATCTGTAATGATAATAAGTTATATAAATTCTACAAAGGACAATAATTTAATTGCTAGATCATTCATATCAGATCGGAAACTTGTATGTGACATTATTTAATTGGTACCCAAACTTGTGGCTTGTATTTATGGTTTTAGAAGTGTGTACGTTTGATATGTTAGTTGTTTCACAGATGAATTTCATTTGTTAATGTTAAATTATTTTTTAGGCCGATAAATAACAGGACTGAATCTTTTACTGTTCAGCATATTCTTCTCCATTCTTAATGCAGGTTTTCCACCATTGACCAGGTTGTTACAAAACTGTTCCGTAAGTCTTATGTCTTGTGTGAAAACCAATTGAAGACCGCCTCAGAGGGAAAAATGAATTCCATATAGAGCCTGTTTCAACAGTAAAATCACCTGAAGGTCACAGGAGGAAATGTCATCGCTGTTACGGGAGGAGCAAAACATTCCCAACCTATTTCTGCCATATTGTCCATATAACAACTTATTTACAGCAAAGTGAAGACGTACATTGTTTTGTAGTGGGGTGACACCACTTGGAAAAAAGAACAATGCACGTGTTCATGATCGCAAGTCTCATTTCGTTTAGCATAATGTCATAGTGTGCAGAGCAGTAGTAACTCTTTCAATCTGTCTGATAAATTGAGTGAGAACTGGAACACATTTATTGAATAATAACACCAAGATAACTTTGATATCCGAGTCCAGTTGTCTGCTCTTATTGACTCAAAAGAACAAGGTATGTTTCCAATACTTTATATCACATTTAATGTTTAGCTTTGTATGACCTGATCAATGGATATAATGTGCTTCAAGAACCCACCTCCTTCTCTGGAGAACAGCAAGAGACGTGCGAGACTGACCTCCAAGGATGATACCTTCTGTTCATCTGTGAGTGTCTATGACATCCAAACTGCACTAACTTTTAGTATTGAAAATCTTTCTGGACAGTATTGTATGTTAGCCCACGACTTACATCAAGTTTGGTTCCAATCGGCTTCAAACTAGTCCCTAGACACTCACGTAGGATGGCATTCATTGAAATAGCTTCTTCCGTAAAGGGATATATTTCACCCACCACCCACTGATTTTAAATTTTTGTGTCTCCTGCTAAAAAGCTAACCCAATATGCATACACTTCTGGTAGCGATATGCAATGAATACCATACGTGGGAGTCAGAAATGTTACTTGATTCAAAATTGCCCTATGCTGTTAAGAATAGTATCACTGATAGCTGTGAGTCCTTTGTAGCACCTGACACTGCAAAGAAAATAACACTTCGAAATCAACTTTCACCTATGCAATCTTTTGCGGCCAGAAGTTCTGCAACATAGCTAACGTCTGAAACTTGTCTCAGTGGTATGTGTGATAGTATCTAGATCAGAAAACCCGTTTTCCTATGATTTATTGGCTGTACAAAGGATGAATGAAAAAAATATATCGATTACATATTGAAATCGGTAGTGTATATATATATATATATATATATATATATATATATATATATATATATATATCACTCCCGGTTGCAGAAAACGGATATGATGGAGAAGAGATTTATTCTACTGTAGAAGTACTGAGTTCATATCAACCGTAGTATCTTTCTTCATCACAATTTTTGCTCTGGTGGACGCAAAATTAAGACAATTGATTTACTAGCTACTAATACTTGAGGTTTGAATAAAAACAGATAAGGAATCTATAAATTCTTCAGAAAATAAACAATTATACGTATCTTAATTTCTAAGAAAAAAGGAATGAAGTTGTAAATTAATTTAATGGTTGCTACTTCAGCAAACCCACCATCCGCTTGTCAACCAGTTAACTCAACCAAATATATAGTACAATATGCTGTGGGGAATGAAACTGTCATTTGTACCCGGATCAAGTTAAATAAAATAATTCGGCTCTATATAGTTGATAAATGATATTCGAGTAGGTGGAAGGATATTATATTCATAGCTCTCAATACAGGCTACTCCATGTTGTTGTGTGTTTCGGAATCCTACTTGTCTGGGAGTGTTAAATTGTTGGAGTAATGACTGCAGTAGACGCAGATCCACTAAAGTAATCTAGGTCTTTAGTTTCATTTTATCTAAAAAGTTCAATGTTTGAAATATTGTCTGTTCTATTAGAGAAAAGTGTGTAAACGTGACAGTATACACAATTGACTCCAAGAATTTACATCGACACGGTGCCTCAATCTGTTGTACGCGAGCCGCTACTAAGTTGTATTTACAGCGTAAGTGGTATGCTAGTAGAAAAAGTTGAGAATACCTGCAATAGTGAGTTTAATTTTGGGAATATGTTTTGTTCTTCGTATCTGTATTCTTCACGTTCAATAATCATTCCGTATATTATATTTAAATGGATGTCAAATTTTCAAAGTTGAATATCTTTACCACTAAGTCCGTCCCAACATTTCAGTGTCCAATTTGTAGTAGACATTCTTTGATGTTGAGCACGGTATCAATTTTTCGCAAGTTAATGAACAGTGTCTATGGAAAATGTGATACGCTTATCACGCGGCACATTTTGTGAAAAAATATTTCAAAATATTCGTGTTAGATTAAGAGAGCGTTTTTTATTTTGTCTTTTCCAAAATTGTATGTATTGTTATGTTTGGAAATGTTTTCCGTGAAGTATATACTACAGCACCCTCTCATACTTATGGCAACTATTACTGTTGTGAATATGGTGGTGCATATGTACTTTTCATACTAGAATGATAATGAATGCACGAAATATGTAAAGTTGCTATCTTCTTACGAGCACAATTTCTTGAAAAAAAAAACGGTATCGTATCGTGAAGCAAATAAGCATCAGAAACTATAATGCCGCTATGCATAAATAGCTCCAAATAACATCATTAAACTCCTGAAAGAATGTAGCACAATCATTGTACTTGTAATGGGAAGTGTTTTACTTTGGTGTATTTTCCTTAGTTTTATATGAGAGAGTATGCAATCGAACAAGTTCAAAACGTATACAATATCAGATGTCCCGCAGTACTATACCCAGTTCCTTCCCAGGGTTAATGAACAATTTACACATACAACATAATACGTGTTTATCAACGTTTTACCGTCTGAGGAGTGTCAGACATAGCAAACATACTAATAATCCACTTTAAAGTTTTCTTGGACGGCTTATTTCTACTATTATTCTTACCACAGCAGCACGGAATCTGCGCACCAAATCTAGTCTTCTGGAATGGGTTTTCAATCATAGCGATACGTAGATTTTTCTTTTGCTTCTTACCGTTAATTATAATTTTGAATATAACGTCGCCACTTCTTACTAATATACTCGTACGTGAAAAGCCGCTAGTATGGCTGGTGTAGTACATACAAATTCTCTCATGTGCCTGTTATTAGACGTTTGAACTGGTTTACAATCATTGTTAATTGATTCCAATGTTCCTTAATAAGTTTTGCTACACTTTCTTAAATTGTATATTTTCTAGAGCACGATGCACTTAATATAAAGCATTGATAAATAAGGTGTCGATTTCATTCTCTGTGTGTACTTTAATTTCATGACCATCAGACGCACTTTTACCTCTATATTCATAATGCTAGTTATAGCTGGAGTACGCAACTTTTGGTGTAGTCCAGTCTCTTTGTCTAGAACTCGTTGTAAACGTTTAACTTCGAGTTGTTTAATTCAATGATCTTACAGTTCTATGCCGTGTAGAAAATTTCAAGTTTGCTGCAAGCGATGTTATATCATGTTTGCGAAATTTCAATATTCCACTGAATAACGCCGCACGCCACATTTAGATTAATTTAAGTAAAACGAAGGAAACTCTAGTACTCTTGCAAATACAATTGTACTCCGTTCAGAGGTAGCAAATTTACTAGAACAATACTTTACTGAATGGGAGAATTAGACTTTTGCTATATGTCACTTGTATTCTGTACAGTATTATTTTAATGGTAGCTTATTCAATCCAAGATTTGCCATATACCGTAACTCAATATATAACTTCAATTCTATTATTGTTATACATAGTAAATCGTTGTACTTGGCCTTCACTACGGTGAGATTCAAATCATGCATCGGTTCTAAATAATATAGTAAGTTAGCTTGGTATTAATATGATTACTATT
The DNA here is from genome assembly GCF_964235325.1 of Thermobia domestica. NCBI lineage: Eukaryota > Metazoa > Arthropoda > Insecta > Zygentoma > Lepismatidae > Thermobia > Thermobia domestica. Next base: position 240,030,514 of record NC_137456.1, on the reverse strand, counting down.
ATTTGCTTGTCTATTAATATTATTGTTTACTCTAAGGATACTAATAACGTAACTAGAGTTAAACCAAACAGTGTCCGTATATCAGGTATGTTTAATTATTGATCTTTGTGCCCACGAGACTGAGTTAGTGTCCCAAATCTCAGGGTATATACACGTAAATAGCAGCAAGTGAGACTAACGTCATTTGATAGCTGACAGTTGACTCTTCTGAGTATGCAAGAAGTATTGGAATTCTTATAAGGAGACATAAGTGATTGCGCGAAATAAACCCGTTAAAGACGCAATATTCAGCAGACTCAAGAAAATGTGTGTGCTATATATGGCCAATATAGATTATCGAAATGAAGAGCCTAAAGATGGTAAAGTCACTTTCGTTCTGGAGATGTCAATGATTATGTAATGGGTAACGAGCACCATAAAAAGTGGTTTGTATTCCGGCAAAAGTCTAGCAAGACCAAAATGAAAACAGTCAAATCAACGCCAGTCATCTAACATCCATCACATAACAATATCAAGTCATTTGAAGAAAGCTGGCTACAAAATAATCTTAAACCTCGCGATCTTAATCATTATATTTCCTCAATGAAATTTCAATCTACGAATTTGTATTAAAAGTAACCACATTAAAGTATGCCTTAAGCGACTGATCACGAATGTGAAAAGTGACTAAACTATGGGAAATATTCAAAAAATATCGTGGTCGAAAGAGTAGGAGCTCCACATAACAGATACTATACCGACATCCAGGAAGGTTATGCTATGCTTTGTAGGAATGAGAAGGCACTGTACATCATGATCTGCTACCGTTAGGATGAACAATAAACTTGTACAAGTACAGATGATAATTAGCGTGAACGCTACTAAAAATTCATAAAAAAAACGGCCGGAAGTGATCGGTAAAACGTTTGACTCATACCAAACTGACAACAGATTCAATGTGTCTTTAACGAAAGATCAGAAATTGCGGAAACTTGACTTGGAAGTTTTCTTGTCTCCATTGTATAATCCATCGTATAATTTCTTTCAGTCTTTGTAGATCTACCTGACTGCTAAATTAGTTTGAAAAGATTCATGTGAAAAAACATTAAATGAGTTTATTGAATAATAAACCACAAACGTTCTATAGAGACGGATTATAGAGTTGTACAGTTATCAAACAAATCGTTGTGTTTGTGGTTTCATAATATAACTTTGATATAACAAACAAATGTTTGTTTGATTTCCAGAGTCCAAATATCTTTTAGACGACCTAATTTTTACAAATTATGTTCAAAAGTCATCAATGTTGACATAAACTTAAAATTAAAAAGGCCATTTCCAGGGAAAGATTGCTGACCGCAAACAACTTCAAGAACTATTATATAGCGTTATTAATTTCTTAACAATAAATTTCCTATCTAAGGCGAGGCAACTTTGTAATTTGATACAAAATATTTCACCACATAAAATAGATGTTTCTTTCCATTGAAGCATATAAACGACATCTTTAAGAGGGATGAAAGCACAAAAATGTCAAGGCCAATTTTGCATAGATATGCGATATCTTAATTCAAAATTTGCATCTCTGACATGAACCAAAGAACGTTACAGAAATGAATAGCATCCAGATGAACAAGATAATACTTACACTGATGTGCAACAACACATGTCTTAATTGAGGCTTTGAGTCGAACAGCGGAACAAACGCCACCGGATAAACTGTGCAGAAGAGGGGATTAAAATGAAAATAATCAGCAGATGTTGCATCCACCTGGGGCCCACTCTGCAAGAGCGTACATATCTCTCGGTTCTACTCAGATTTGCACAAATAGAAAGGTTCCTATTACAGGAATAGAATTATTCCTTATATTCTTTATCTGGCAAGCAAAGTACATAGTTGTAAACCACTTCTCTCCCAGTTCTACTATCTAAAGCTGCCCGGCAGTAGATAAATAGAAGAGAAAATGATGAAAGAAGGATATTCAGTATTTATTGATGTACAAAACAGTGAAGGAAATGGCACTTTTATATTATTATATTCCGAAATCAACAAAAATATAAAACCTAATATTTATTATTAGAAAAACTCATATTCTTTTAACACAAATTAATAAATTTAATAATAATAACACAAATTAATATTCTTTTAAAAAATAAAGCCCACAAAGTATCTATCTATTGTTAAAACACATCGTACATACCTATGAAATATCCAATACCCTTTTATTAGTCAAAGTGTCAAATTATATTAAAAAGCTAAGCCAAATAATGAGGATGGTACTGAATGAATTGGCGAATATAGATGGAAGTAATGAGAAAACCCCTAAAATCTACGCACATTTCATTTGCCCACCACAGAATCCAGGTGGCAGGAGTTGGGACCAACGAGGGGTCGAAGACACCAAATGCGATCACACTACCAATAAGCCACCCAGACATAAGAGAAGTGAGCAAAAAAAGGGCATCAACAATTATGAACAATAAATCCAGTAAACGGAAACAAATGCGTCCGACGTGGAAGAAGAAAACGTCACTCACGTGATCATGTGAGTTTTGCGCGAGGATGAGACATCGATGCTGTTTCCTTGAACCCTGTCGAATTGTTCGATTGGATAAGGACGGCTTTTCCGACTAAATCGAGTCTGCAGCACTATGTAGCGCCTTTTAATGAAAAAGTCCCTGAAATGTGTTATTTAAAAAAAGCCTAAATGTTGATGTTCAATTGAAAGTCGAAGTTTTGAAACGTTTGAGTTTGTCCCATTGTTTGGGTCAACGAGTCAATTGACTGTTGTAAAACGAAGAGTTATCTGAGATTTAGTTATTTTCCTAAGCACTATATCTAAAGTTTTAGAGAAAATTTTAAAAACTGGCTCCGATACCTAAAAAGTTTCAAGAGCCACTTTTTGGAAAAGGATCAATGATACTGCTAACCTTCATTGTCATGTTTTTCAAAATTAAAACTAATGTAAAGTTAAATTGCTCCAATTGATATGTTACTTGAATACGTTCAATAACAGCAACTTTGTAAAATCTGAGAAATGTATGTCCATAGTTACATTATTATAAGTGCTATGGAATCTTGTAAGCCATAATTTAATGTAAATTGGATTGACAAGTGGTTGTTGATTTTCAGTTTCTTTATAGCGCTGTTTTCATTGTTTCGTCTTTCCAAAGCATAAGTGCTCGGTTTGAGTGAAGATCTCTTCATGTGCTTTGATATGAGGGGCTTGGAGGAAGAAAATGGTAAGAGTCGCTTTCAGTGAAATTGAGTTCGGTGCAATGTATTGGATTCAACCACAGAACAGCTTGTAGGGAGTTTAATTTTCGAAATGTACCTTCAGATAGCAGCAGGAGCATGTTTGTCATTGACTTGCACTGCATGGGAATGTTGAACATTCTTTTTCCGTTTAATCGAAAGTTAGAAAATACCACTAATCACTTTCCACTCCCCAAACCGCTCATATATTGATTTTAGATATTGCTGTATTAAATATGGGGATGATAAATGTATGCTATGTGTACATATGCATTTGTGTTGTGTGATGTGTAGGATTGTACTTGTATTTATTACTTGAATGTTGTTAAATACCACTTTTAGTGGGTTACGAATAGGTGCAACATAATTACACCCGTTATTATTTATGATTTTAGGGAGTTCTACTACGATATGTTATCCACAGTATGTCTGTACTTTTGGATCACTAAAATTATATCTCTACAATATTTCTCGCTACTTCTTACATTTGATGTTCTAATAATTGTCAAGATCAAGACGTATTGATATCTAGATTAAAGTCTTAAAAGAGTACAATTTAAACTATAATATTATATTACATATTATTTTTGGCAAATTTTTAATAGTTTATTTATGATAATAATTGAAGTTTATCAATCTCATTTGAGTAGATATAATACAATACGAATATTCAAGCAGGTGGGTTGGTAAGATCATTACGTTATAAATTAAATTTAGTAAACCAATCATATCAGGATAAACACATTATTTTCTTTTTTTCTTTACTATGGTGTGGTTTGTAGTATGTTCAGTAGACGGTCAATTCTCTTCCTTTTCTATGATGCTTTGGGGATTTTCCTTGGTTATACCTTTGATTTAATAGATAACATCCAGTCATTTATAAATAAATATAATATTTTCAGGGAAGTGTATATCACTATCATCTTGTACTAAACAATTTACTTCTTTTATTATACAAATGTGGTTATCCCTCTTAACCGAAAGGCCTTACCTTCATTTCACATACTTTCGAGAGAATATGTTAAACGCGTTTTGGCTTAGGCTGTACGTTTAAATTTGTTGTAGGTCAGTATAACTTTCTTAAACACATTTTCACAATGTAAAATGTATGTGGTAACACATATCATTATTTTACATTGTTCCTTTACGGGTAACTTTCAAGTTATTGTTATGTTGTGGCTTATGCCCTTACGGTAATGATCGATCAGAGTAAGGAAAAATGCCTTAACTCCAGCGTTGACGTTTAAACACAACATGATTATTAGGTTGACGTTTATATTTTAGAGTTCCAGCCTTTTAGTTCCCTTTGAGGCTTTTAGGTAATACAGCATTTATTATATTTACAGTATTAACCCTTATTATCCCAAATTATTTTTAAAGCATCGTGAATTGTGTTTTGTTACTTCTCTAACAGCTTAAAAACAATAAAAAATAACGTTTTTAATTTGTTACCTTGTTCACTTCATTTGGAGGTGTTGCCATATGGCATCACGGGGCTATTCCACTGCTATATTATACTATCTTGTTATGGAAACTCAGGAAGAGAATATGATATACTTTATATATTTGTAAGGTTTATTTATGGTAATCGTGACAGAATGAAAATCATAAAAACACTCTACGCAGAAGCCAACCTTACCCTCACAGCACATTGTACGCATAATTGAAGAGCATCCCTCCCCCGCTCACCTCCACTTCTTATTCTCTGGAATCCGGCGAACCTGGTGATCTTTTCCGTCGTGTCTTAATTCATCAGATACTCTATCACAAGGCAATGATTTCTGTGATAAAAAGGGTCGATCACCTCTTTTCCTCTCTGTTCCAAAATCTGATATGTTATACATAGCCAACTCCCTTCTAAATGACAATTGCAGCTCAATCCTTCCACTAGATTTTCTCAGAACCCAAGCATTGTGAAAGCTGACATCGAATATCCAGGACAACAATGGCCAATACCATTTTTTAGTCCTAATGCTCATACGGTAGAGGGAAAGCTCTTCGTCCATTCTATCCGCTCCGCCCATGAACGTATTATACTGTGAAATAACTGCAGGTTGGAATATTTTAACGAATTTCTTTTCAGCTTATGAAAACCTCTTGATTGTACCTACAGGTTTATTTCCATGAGGAATAGAAGTAGCTGTGAAGATTCCATTGTCTATCCACCTTGTGACACATATGCCATTGTTCTGGTTCATAGCTGACTCATAGTATCCTCGTCTAGCTCCGAATTTCAAAATTTTGTTGTCCGTGAGTTCGCAGCTTGACGGAACACGGTTGTTTCTCACTGTTTCTATGCCAAAGTAACCACGATCCTGTGCTCGAAAAATCTCTATATTTTTTAACATCGGCTTCGGGAAATGAAATTGCAGGGGATGAAGATCGCCATTGTGAATCCAACTTTTGTCATTTTGGTACTTTTGCTTCTATTCTTGGCCAGGGAATCATTTACATTTTGTGTATAATTTGCTGACTTTCTAGTAAAAGCTTCTGAGAAATACCGCTCGTTGTGCAAGATGTATGAATTCCAGCTTGACTAAGATCTGCGCTCGATGAAGCATTACAAAGTGAAGAATCAATCTGTGAGGAAGTTACCTTCCTAGGTGGAGAGGGTGAAGCATCCTTTGTAAAAGCATGAACACGATCTGTAGACTTTGAAAGACCAGCAGACTACGAAGTGACTACTGCGGCTTGTGAAATTGAGGTTTTCTGTTTGCAAGAATGAACAGAGGAACTTGAAGGACACATATTTCTCTCAGTACGTAAAGTTAAATCTTCGAATAATGTACCCGAATGTTTGCTCAGTCTCAAATCAACATCTGCCAACAACTGATTCCGTGACAAGATTTCTAGAGTACCACCTCAGTCTTCTTCAGCTGAATCTTCATGTTAAAGATAACGGCTTTGGAGGTGCGATGTATATTGAGCCTAAGTTGCTTGCTACATTATCATCAAACAAAAAATCAAGAGCCTCATGTAAAGAATTCCAGGCCTGCAAGAAAAACATTACGGGCCATAAGTTCCCCAAACCATGCAAAGTATGGTAGGGGAATAGCACCCTGTTGCCAATTGGCAACAGTAATATTTACATGCTTACATTTCGCAATTTGCACGAATATGTAAACGACCACAATTATTATATTAACTTTCAAGTATTAGATGTAAAATAGTAAGGCAATTTTGAAAAACAATAATCAGAATGTTAGGGATACTTACTCAAAACTCGCAAAAATGCTCATGAATGGCCTTGTTTTCATACAGCGAAACAAAATATATGCTAGAGAACCGCTGACAACCACAATTGTGTTGAGACTGATATTAGCAACTACGCGCATCTGTCTTCTACTGTTCTGCACTATTGCCGAGTCAAATCTTGATCGTTTTCAGTCCACTGAAATCTTCAACTTCCCTTACTTTTAATTGAACTGATGTTTCAATACATACGAAGTCGCAAGTGTCATCTTGGCTTTCCAAGAAAAGTTCCAGTTGGTGATGAACTGAATCTGCAGACATAGATATATATTTTGCTTCAAAATAATATACTTCAACACATTTCGTGGATATTTTCTTCAATGATTTACAATGTACATGAGAAAAGTCAATAGGGACCCATATTTATTTCGTACAGAACAGTTGATAGGCCGTAGAAAATTAACTGCTTCTCTATAGTGAAGGAAGAAAGGCATGGAAAGTGCTTATGATATCTTCTTGTTTCCTTCCCGCCGTTGTTTCATGCCAGATAACTTATAATGAATGTTCCCTCGCATTCTTTCCTAAAGATACAAATATCTCCTTGAATGTAATGAATCTGTAGTGACAGCACTTCTAAAATTTTCCATGAGAGGTAGCATAATAAAGTTTCCAAGTAAGCAGAAAACTAATGTTTATCCGGGTAGTTTGTGTGTGTGTTCCCAGTGCTTAGCTCTGGCCTCACTGGCCTTCTCCATATGTTCCATAAACTGATAACAATCAACACAGTCAAACATTTTAGGATTTTTCTTGTATCCGAAATATGCTTGTCATTTTTTTAAAACAAGCGACATTCTTCATTTCCAAGTTTTGTAATCATTTTCAGAACTGCTATGTAAATCTTACAGGAACACTACATTCCGCTGGTCTCAACAAAGTGATGTGCATATCTTAATACTGGTGTCTTTCTCAAGGTATCTTCGATTAGGGACGTGCTCTTGTCCATAATATGGAGCAATTGGATTGAAGGACTCGATAAATTTCTTGATAACTCCATGGTTCTTTGCGTTTCAAGGTGTTTTACCAGTTGCAATTTCTGGCGATGTAGTTATACAAGAAACGTCACTGCAAAGGAACGTGTGTATGAATGTGTCATTATTCTTCGCAAATGCTTATATAATCAAGAAGAAAGTTTCGCATACCGGTACTGATATTTTGTCTCCTTTCTCATTATACAAAAAATAACAAAATGACTTGCTAGGGTATGTACTATCAGTTCCTCGACGTCTCTGCAGTGCATGACGCATTGTACATCAGAAGACGAATATACGTCTTTCATTTTTGCACATCTCCCGAACTTGCTAATTTATTTCCTCCCTGCTTCTCTGGGATATCTTTCCTCTACATCCTTTTCCGCAGTTACTGCAAAGAATTTTAACAGTATGTTTCAATGATAATTCTCTAAATCTGATTTTCGTTTGCTCCTCCACCGTGGAATATTTGTTCTTCGGTATTCTAGGTAACCCGCGTTTACTTACCTGAATATTATCAGAAGCCATTACTGTTATATCTTCACACATTTCTTGAGAAACGATATGTGATTATCCTTTATATTACCAGAAACATGACGAAACGGTTATTGTCCTTTGATAATATATTTTCGGCGTCAGAGTTAAACACATTATTGAGAAGGAAGTAGTACTTAAATATCTTTTTTCTATTGTAAGAGAATCAATAAATTTAGTGTCATATACCTGTAGAAAATGATGATGTAATCAGTACAAATGTTTCATGAAAAACTTGATCTGTAATGTGGACTTAATTATGATTTGTTTGTATTCAGTCGGAGTCTGTCACTACCTGCTGTCCTAAATCAAACGTGAATTGATTCTGAATTTCTCTTTCACAATTGTCATAGTAGTTATTGCTCTGTAATCCCAACACTTGTTTATGGTTAACTTAGAAAGAAATATGGAACAAAAAGCAAATCTTTCAACTGCTTCCCTCTGTCTGACATTAATTCCTAAACTGAAATCAAAATTACCTAGCAACATTTTTTTAACAAAAAAAGGTATATAAGACAAGGAGTTAACAAAGAGTACAAAATTGGGTAAACGTATTTATTAACCTCCCAGAAAACACCATAAGCAATAACACAGAAACATTGTTATTCTGTTTTATTGCACAGAAGTAAATTTTATAATGCGTTTTCTACTGGATATTTTGATTTATATGCTTGTAAAGTAGCGGTAATTATATAATTTTGTCTATTTCACCATGGAAGATGACAGTTTCATAGTACTAAGGGGACTGTATCGGCAAATGGGGATATGGCATGTAGAATAAAGAGTGGAGGGGAGTAAGTATTGTTTGTTTGCTTGCTTGAGTTTAGCCTTCCACGGTTATGCCTTAATGGCCAAAGAAGATGTGGATACCGAACCACGTTTATCGCTCAAGAGTAACCCACCGGGAATTGGACCCGGGACAACAGAATGCAGGCGTGCTAGGCACTAGACCAAGCGGGGGGGGGGGTCCTATTGTTTATAGCGGGCAATATTCTTTGTTAAGTTTTCCTAGGTAATGAATGCATTTTTGAAAAATAGGTTTAAACTATTAAAAACAATGATAAAATGTAAAATATAGCCTAGTACTAGGGGGGAGGTTCCAAAAAGTCACTTTGCCCGGGTGAAAATTGTTCCTGGTCCGCCACTGCGTACTTTTTATATACTTTTTGGTTTTGCAGCTTGTGCGGTCCCCACGCCACAATGTTGCGGGGGCGCTATTTACGGCTATGCTTCGAACGTAATTCAATAACTGTTTCAGATATTCTACCATCAGCGTGGAAACGGGAATATATATTTTTCTGATAGTCCCATAGAACTTTCAGATGCAATTTTTCAGAATGGGCTCTGGCTAAGTATAAGGAGAACCTGATGTTTCCTAAGTAAGTTCCTTGCAGAAAGTTTGCTATTTCTTTAATGGTGATGTAAATAAACATACTCATCGTTATTAGCAAGACAATAAACTATCCCGGAAAAATCCTTTTAGAGCAACGATCGGCAAAAATTTTATCGCCTAATTTTAATCGCAACGATCGCCTAATTTTATAAGCGCCTCAAGGGTGAAACACTTGTTAATAAAAACCGTTTTATAAAGTGTTTTGTAATCTTTAGACACTTTTCCAATTCTTTGTTGTGTAGGGCGCCCTCGAACAAATGAAGAAGCGGCACTATTACAGTAAACAGGTGCTACAAATATATTACGTATTTCTTTTGTTACCTAACCATAACGGCCTAGAGTCATCTTCCGTAGAATAAAAAATGCTATGTAATATTCCATTCACGGAGGAAAGGATGCTCTAAATATATTTTTTATTCATTTTGTTTGCCCATCTTGTCAGATATTAAATACTTTCTATTGGGAGGGTGATGAAAAGAGAGGGGCAAAATAAAACGTCGTGGCCCTCCTACATTTTAAATTTTGTTACGTGGTTGCTTACTAAAGAAAGCACTTGAAACTAGTCTAAGGTTACTACATTATGTAAGGAGGCATATTGAGGAATAATAATAATAATAATAATGATATTATTATTATTATTATTATTATTATTATTATTATTATTATTATTATTATTATTATTATTATTATATGAATATCTTTGGAGAGCCGACATCATGTGACCCGAATCATTACATGTAGAGGTTTAAGATGAGTGGTCATAGGGGAGGAAAAAGCAGGATTTTTCTGTCTGACTCCCTAACGTAAACATTTTGTGCTGAAGGTAAGAAGCATCATAGATCTACAATTGGTTGCTTTTACATAGAATATAAGTTACTTGAGCTCTCATTCGGGTACCTATCTCATGTGATAAATTCAAAACAATTTCAATTTAAAACAAATACATTGTAAAACTTTTCCGTAATTATGTATATACATAAGGAAAATTAAACATTTAATAGGGAAATCTGTTATCGAAGTGTCCAAAAAAGTAGATAGAAGACTATCTAGTAATAAACATTGTGAAACTTTATAAAATTCTCCAAATTAGAATTAACATTTACTGTAAAACATTCGTTAAGCACCAGTGAGCATGTAGTGAGCAGTGAGCACAGGGTAAATAATTACGAAACTTTTTGCAAACAGAAATTAGGGACTTTAATGCAAGTGCGACAACGACGTTTTTTTCTTTTTTGGTATACTCATGAGTTTTACACATATGTTACAAATTGATTCTTTCCCACATAAAAAAGAAAATAACCATAGTAATAATAATAACAATTGCACGTCTATGGGAATCGAACAAAGCAACTCTGGCCTACAAACTCGGTGCTTTAACTAAGTGAGCTGTTTGTTGTCTTACGTGAACTAAACCTGTTCTACGGTAAATACAATTTTTCATTACGATCCTGCTACCAATTCGTCCTTTTCCATAGGCAATTTCCACTTTTTGTTCTATCTATACGTTAATACTTAGTGCAGATTCATATATTTGGAGTTCGCAAATAATGTATGTAATAAGACATATTAGAAATATTTCGTTAAAATTTTCGTTTGTAGATTTAATCCACATTTCTCTCAATGACATAGATGTTGCTGCTTCGTGTTGAACTGCAGAATTCCCTCGTGTTTTTGAAAATTACCCACTTTAGCAGAGTTGGTAATTCTCGTGATTTCGATCGATTTAATGTTTTTTGCTTCTAATTTATTTATTTTAAGCTAATATCTAACACAAATATTAAGAACGGCTTTGTTATTAACCTGGCTTGCTGGGGCAACGTTCTGAAATTTCCAAACTGTAAAGAAAACGGAAATGTTTTCAAAAAAAACTTCAAAATAAAGAGACGCGTCATTCATTTTGCTCATAGTTGTACTTCGTAACAAACCAGAACCCACATTACTCGTTACGCGTCATATGGATGATGCTTGTGGAAGTGCATTCAGACTGATTGTAACCGATACTCTACTGCGAAATATGAAGAAGTGTACAGAAGTTGAGGCCCGTCGAGTTTTAGATGATCCTAACTGTTCAATTTCTCTCGATGAATTGGAGGCATTTATTGATTTGTTGTATTTCCGTGGAGCAATGCAAATGAAGAGCGTTAAGAGTAAAGTGCCTCTGGTCTGGATAGATTGGGCTGCAGCTTCTTTCGGAACAGATGGCCAGAAACCGACTTGAAGAAATGAGATTTATAAAGTTTATCTCAAATCTAAGAAGAGCGAAGGACGTAAAACTGACAGGATGTGCTTATTTCCTGATATTTTGTGTCAGTTGACTGAAAATAATCGGAAGGTGCTACATTTCCGATACTTGTTGCACTACTGGTGAGTGGCTCTTTCCAATGAAATCTAGAGGGCCATTTATTGAGTTAATGGGTAGCAAGAAAGATAAATATGGCGACCAATTTTGGATGCATGTTGAAGTGAAGAAATTAGTAAAAAGATAGAAGAATGTAAAATACATAGTAAAATATACAATGCGATCAAAATACAAGAACACCCCCAGAAACCTACGTGTTTCATATTAGGTGCATTGTGCTGCCACCTATTGCCAGGTACTCATTATCAGAGATCTCAGTTGTAATTAAACATCGTGAGAAAGCAGAATGGGATGCACTGCGGAACTCACGGACTTCGAAAGTGATCAGGTAATTGGTGTCACTTGTGTCAAGTCTGTACGCTAGATTTCCACACTCCTAAACATCCCTAGGTGCACTGTGTCTGATGTGATAGTGATTTGGAAACGTGAAGGGACACCTACAGCACATTTCTTGTGGAGAAGTGGAAGCGAAATTTGAGATATATACGATAAGTCACTGTTGCTGACCAAAGTTGCGGACGTATCTGTGACAACAATATTATTTGTTTTCAATGCATCATTCTGTCGGCAGTCGTCGCTCTTTCTGTTTGCCCAACATTTTTGCAACTCAGTACAATAAGAAAACAACCACAAAAGCATAAAATAACTGAAGAATGTCAACAACCTGACTAATCTCTGTCATCGACATGTCAGGCTGTTCATTACAGTCGTTGTACAAAAGGAACTCAAAATTTCGTGTCTCTAAGTAAATATACCACAAATACAGAAAGAACAATACTGCAATCTAACATTACTCCTGTAATGAAGTACTGATGTCTTTAGATGGGCACTGGCGTAGGTCTTTGCTCCAAAATCGTGAGAACATATATATTTGTGTTGCGAACTCTTGATCTCCACACTTTATTGAGTAACGAAGAGGTGTTGAATATTAAATGTGGCTGAATATTTCTCGTTTAGCAGTAAGAAGTCGTTGAAAATCAGATGGGCTTGAGAATAGTGAAGAAATACACGATCCTTAAGATCGTTTTCGAAACAGGGAAATTTGGATCTGACGAAAAAATATATTGGCAGACAGTTTCGTATGTCATAGCATCTTTATGTCCATAGTAGTTCCATTTAATATTGAAGATTCTCGAAAAGAAACTGTTCACGTACTTTATTTAGTCTGAATGGTTAGCGTAAGTGACGGATGTATTATGACAAATTCATGCAATCCAGTTTGCATTATATGTGTCAATTTTTTGTTCGCTTGTATGATCACAACTTATAATGACATCTCGAACAGTTTGTCCTATCCAAGGTGAATGCAATGAGTTGGCCAGTCTTGAAAAAATGAAATCTTTGAGTTTTACGTCCCACGGTTATGCCGGTTAGGCTAAAGTAGACGGTGATGATGAGAGATGAGTGAAATGAAGAAATGAGGAAAGTGGGAGGAAACGGGAGAACCTCGAGAAAACCCATGAGCACAGTGTTTGTCCACCACAAAGTTCACTTGGCGGGGGCTGGGATCGAACCCGGAACCCCAGCACCAGAGGTGAACGCTCCACCACTGAGGCACCGCGCCCCCTAGGCCAGTCTTGTGTTCGATACGATATGAGATGCGATTTTGCATAACTTTGCAGAAGAATATATGCAAAACAACAGATCAGATCCATCTTTCGGTATCAAGTGCTTTGCATTTTGTACTACAGAAACCAAATTTTCTACGTCAATACTACATGTGATAGAAAATTGCAAACGGTATAGGCTTAACTTCATAAAATTCAAAAATGATTGTTCTTCCAAGATAAGTGCTTTCAGTTGCAAATAAATGTAAGACTCCGTTATAGAAGATGAAAATACATTAATAGAATAATGCAGTTCCGAAAACGTCTTATCTATCACCATTTTATATTTATTTTTCAAAGTAATATTTCAGAATTCTGATAAATCTACGCACAACGCTTTGTACAATGGGATGTTCTGCTTTAGCTTCGAAATTAGTCAAATTTCTAATGTAAGTCATACTTGAAGATCTGTAAAAATTCTGTAAACTTCAACAATGTCGAAAAAGATTTAGACACGAAAGCGGTAGCTCCCTTTTCCATGTTGTTCGCTGCGTTGTTCAAATGGTAAGCAATATTCTTTTCTTGATCAAAAACAAGATATTAATGAAAAATTTAGAATGTTCTCACAGTTGTCTTTGCCTTGTCCCTCAAAGCTAAAAAATTGGTTCTCGAATTTTCGATAAAAAGATTATTCATCAAGAGTTGATTCTGTGCCTCTAGTATCGTCTGTTTCAAATTGACTTTTCTCTTGTTCATGCCTTCAACAGACGAGGAATCTGCCACATCACAACAATGGAAGGAAATCGCATACGAAGGAAAAAATAGAACTTCCAGATTCTTGTTCACAAGGGATGGAATCTGGAATTTGGAGGTACTCGTATTGTTTATGCTTATGTTCTTAAATGTTTGCGATTTACTTAACTGGTAATGGAATGTCTTCTAACAAAGGGAATTTCCAATACTTGTTTTTAGTTTTTATTGTACCTTACGAATCTCTGGTTTTCAACTAACACTTAAAATAAATCACAAAGTACATGTAATAACTGCACTGTGTTCATTGCACTTAAATAACGAACTTAACTTTAAAATTATGGAAGAAATGCTCGTGCCTCGTGTCTTATGCACCGTCTCTCTTCAACACTTTCCATCTTGAATAGCAAATGAAATCTAAATTTCGTAGAAACAGTGTTTCCAGTTCTTAAAAAATCTTACTACATAATATAAGACTTAACATGCCGCCCGCCAGAAAAGGGCTAGTGACCTTTTTGAAAAAAAAATAAAAAGAAAAGGAAACAAACTTTACATAACAACAAATAAAATAGACTAAAAAAGGAAATAAATATATTTTATTTATAACATGAATGACATTACGATTCACCATTATTTGGTAAAACACAAAGTCTTCTAATTGAGCTTTTATATAAACCATTGGAAGTTTTAACAGTAGCCACTCGAATCAAACCATCAGGTCCAGAATGTACTTCAGTGATGACTCCCAATTTCCACGATAGAGGAGGTAGCTTATCTTCTTTGAGAACCACTAATTGACCTGGCTGTATGTTGGCACAGCTTCTCTTCCACTTATTTATTCCTTGTAGTTGTGACAAATATTCCATATACCATCTTCTCCAAAACTGTTGAAATTCTTGTTGGATCCTTTGCCATCTTTGAATTGAACTAATCCTCTCCTGATGTAAGTCACGTTCTGGTAGTGTTGTCAATGGTTCATCAATAAGAAAATGACCCCAAGTTAATGCTACTTGATCATTAGGATCATTGGATAATGCTATAAGAGGTCTCGAATTTAAGCAAGCTTCTATTTGTGTGATTAATGTTGTTAATTCTTCAAATGTGAGATATGACATTTCCATGACTCTTCTTAAGTTGTATTTAAAGGACTTAACTGCAGCCTCCCAAAGACCACCGAAGTTGGGTGAATATGGCGGAATAAAATGCCATTGGATTCCTTCAGTAGTTGCAAAATTCTTAATCCTTTCTTGATGGTCAGCTGTATGCAACAACTTTGCGACTTCTTGAAGTTCCTTGTTGGCACCAATGAATGTAGTTCCATTGTCGCTATAGATATGCTTGAATTTACCTCGACGAGATATGAATCTTCTCAAAGCAGCTAAAAATGCCTGGCTAGTAAGACCACTCACAACTTCGAGATGGATAGCCTGTGTTGCTAAACACACAAACACTGCAATGTAGCACTTCACCTTTGTTTTTGACTTTCTGGTGCCAGTTTTGATGTAAATAGGACCGGCTAACTCAATTTCAGAATTTGTGAAAGGTCTTGTTAGTTCTACTCTATGTTTTGGTAGTTATCCCATTAATTGTTCTGGTCCAGACGCCTTTAATCTTTGACATGTAATACACCTTCTAATAACTTTCTTGATGGCATTTGTACCATTAGGTATCCAATACCTTTGCGTTAGTGATGCTAGCATTAACTGAAATCCAGAATGTAGCAATCGCCTGTGTTCATTAGTCTTGTTAGGTGATGATCTGGTGGTAGAATAATTTGATGTTTAGCATCAAATTCAAGTTCAGACATCTTTAATCTTCCACCAACTCTTAGTAATTTTTGATCACATATGAAAGGATTGAGAGACAATAGTTTGCTCTTATTGCTAACTCTTCCACTTTCTTTAAGATCAGCCATTTCCTTAGTATAAACTGAATTTTGAACTTCTCGTATTAGTCTGATTAAAACTTCTTCAATTTCTTCCAAAGTAAGAGCGTCTACATTTCTTCTTGATGCTTCTACTTTAGCATTCTTGGAAAACCGTATGAAATAAGCCAAGACTCTCTGAAGTTTGTTCAAAGTAGAGAATCTTTCGATCATACTATTATATTGAGTTGTCACTAAGTAACTTGATTTTAATTTCTTCTGTTCAGGAATCTCTCTGAGTGGGACAGGCTCCGTCTTAGGTCAATCAACTGAAGAACACTGTAACCATTGAGGACCGTTCCACCACAAATTATTATGTATTAACTTATTAGGACTTGTTCCCCTTGATACAATATCTGCAGGATTTTCACTTGAAGCGACGTGTCTCCATTCTCCTACCACTTCTTGCACCTCAGTAACTCGATTGCCAACAAATATTTTCCATCTATTTGGACTTGCTCTTAACCATGCTAAGACCACCATAGAATCTGTCCACATATATACCTGGGATATTCGTTGTTTTAATGTTACCTTCTTGACAAGTTTTGATGACAACACTGCTGCACATAACTCTAAGCGAGGCAGGGAAATCTTCTTTATGGGCGCCACTTTGGACTTAGCACATAATAGCTTCGAAGTAACTTGACCATCCTTGTTGACCGATCTTAAATACACACATGTCCCATAAGCATTTTCTGAAGCATGTGAGAAAGCGTGAACTTGAATGTCTATCAAGGTGAATGACTGAAGAACCATTCTGTCTACACTGATATCTGATAATGAAGGAATGGATTCAAGTACTGTCTTGCATATTTGCTGTAGTTCTTTAGGAAGTGTTTCATCCCACTCCAATCCTGCTTGCCACAGATCTTGAAGAATTATCTTAGATACGATTGTTATTGGACTAACAATTCCCAACGGATCAAAGATTGAAGCAATAATATCCAACATCTTGCGTTTTGTTAAATTATTATTCGACCTTTGATTTAGAGTGAATCCATTCATCACTTGAAGTTGATCAGGTGCTGGATGCCAAAGTAATCCTAATGTTTTGACTTGACCCTTATCGTCTAAGCGTAATGGAAGTTGTGTTTCTCTCAATTCTTCAGAGATGGATTCCAATAACTCAGTACTGTTGGAACACCACTTTCTTAGCAAAAAACCACCCTTTTGTAACATTTGTATTAATTCCTCCTTTATCTTTAAAGCTTCGTCCAAACTTTCAACCACTAAAATACAATCGTCAATATAGAAGTCATTCTTGAAAATTTGTGCTGCCTTCGGATATTCACAAGCTTCTTCTGCACTTAATTGCTGGAGACAGCGAGTAGCAAGGAAAGGCGCTGAGGCAATTCCGTATGTGACAGTCTTTAATTCATATACCTTAATGGGTTCTTCTTCTGATCTTCTCCACAAGATCTTCTGGAATTTAGAGTCACGCTCATCAATCAAAATCTGTCGATACATCTTCTCTATATCTGCAGTAAAAGCTATAGGGTAGGTTCGAAATCTTAATATAATTGACTACAAATCGTCTTGCACAGTTGGATCAATTTTGAGAAAATCGTTCAGTGAAACGCCACTAGTTGAGCATGCGGATGCATCAAATACTACTCTAGTCTTTGTAGTAGTACTAGCTTTCTTAATAACTGTATGATGAGGCAAGTAATATCCTTGAGTAATGTTAGAGCTGCCTTCCACTTCCTTCATATGTTCCAAAGCTTCATACTCTTCAAGGAGTGCTACATAATCTGTGCGTAACTTGGGGCATCTATTTAACCTTTTCTCTAGTTGCAGTAAACGCTGAACAGCTGTCTTATAAGTATCACTTAACTGGATAACTTCTTGTTTGAATGGCAGTCTCACTATAAAGCGTCCTGTTGAATGTCTTCTAGTGTTTGCGATAAAATGTTCTTCGCACTCCCTTTCTTCTTTGGATAGAGGAGTTTCTTGAATATATTCTATTTTCCAAAACTTCTGCAGCTGATGGCTTAAATCATCGTTGTTGTGCAAAAAGAATGTTCGATGTTCTGGTGTGAAGTTGTTGTGCTTTGACATCTGATATTGTCCTGAAACTATCCATCCTCATTCTGTATTTTGGAGAACTGGAAATGCTCCTGGACGCACTTGTTGTCCTGCTTTGAGTAGACTAAAGAATATTCCAGAACCTAACAACAAATCAATCTTACCAGACTTGTTGAAATTAGGATCCGCAAACTGTAAATTCGGTGGAAAGTTGCATTCTTTAATGTCAATATCAGCATCAGGTAAATTTCCCGCTATTTTGGGCAATACAAAACACTCAACATCTACACTAAAATCACTTACAGCAGAGAATACTTGTAACTTACTTCCGTATTTGACGTTGCAACTTACATTATTAATACCTTGTACAGGAACATTGATAGGAAATTTCTTTAATTTTAACCTTTGAATGAGATTCTGTTGCAAAATGAGATTGGGAACAACTATCAAGCAAAGCCCTAACCATATGTAATTTACCATTGCAATTTTTAACTTGAACAACTGCAGTTGAAAGTAAAACACGCACATTACTTTTAGGCTTCACAGAGCAATAAGTACTAGTATTAACAACTTCCTGTCCTTGAGTCATTGACTTTGCCCCTACAGGTTCCGTAACAGAATCATTTTCAACACTTGCAGCATGATTAGGATGTGATTTCTTAAAATCACTATGCAATAACGTGTGATGCTTGAGATTACATATTTTGCATGCACTTAGCGAACAATCTTTCGCTACATGGTTGACAACTTTCAAACAATTCCCGGCGGGAGCTCATGTGGTTCGGATTCCACGTTAATCAGTAGGTCCACATCTCATATAGCCTCGCTGCTGAAAGGGACGCTAAACTAAAATCAACTCAACTTTTAAATTAAACAAAGTGTGTTCTGTTTCGCAAAACTTAATCTTTTGGATACACTTATATTCTGAAACTCATTACACTTGTGTAACGCATGACTTTGTTGACAAAACGAACACAAAACATTAGTACTCACATAAGATTGTCTAGCATTTTTTACTTCCTTGAAAACATTAGATTTACTGAGATGCGACTTTGATTACGTAGACTTTACCAATTCTAAGGCCTGCCATTTATTTTCTAAAAAGACATGAAGTTCTTCTAAACTAGCAAACTGTTCTTTATTTGTTTGATTTTCAAAGTCTTTACGTGTTTGTTCATCTAGCTTTTCCAAAACTAGGTGCGATAACAATATATCCTCCAAAGGAGTATCTAACTGTAACGCCTTAAGTGTATTTACGTTACTTATAGTTTGGTTTAATAATGCCCTTAAGTCCGCCACTGAATCTTTACTAACAGTCGGCAATGAAAACAATGCCTTGATATGAGCAGTTGCTATTAGCTTTGGATTATTATACCTTTTGCATATCATTTCCCAAGCAAGTTTGAAATTTTTACCTGTCACTGGTATATTCTCAACTAATTTGCTTGCTTCACCTGATAATGATGACAACAAATAATGAAATTTTTGAATATCATCTAAACTTTGATTGTTTACAACCAAACTACTGAAAGTATCATGAAAATGTCTGAAATCTATAACTTGACCTTTAAATGTTGGAAGCTTTATGACTGGTAATTTTAGACACCCTGTATTCGCGGTTGAATCACCTGACGAACTTCTATTGCTAATACCAGCCTTCTTAGCTGTTTCAACAATTGACGTCATTTTTGCAAGAGTATCGTAGTAAGTAACTTCAAACAAGTCTCTATCCTGTGTGTATTCATCGTTTTCGTCCTTTAATTCAAGCTGTTTTTGCACTTCATCATACTCTTTCAATATATTGGGTAAACGTGCACACCTAAATTAAATTTGCATTACATCACCGTCTGCTCCAATTTGTTCAACAAATGTTTTCATTCTTGTAAGGGAAGCTTTAGCTAGGCCTCTTGCCTTAATAAGATAATTTGTATTTAAATCCATTGCTTGTGATATATCTACCTGAAGTTCTTATAACAACAGACCTTTACACAAGTAAAAAGAAACAAAAAAATATAATTAGCTACGTGACTGCTATATGTCCCTTTGTTTTTCTTCAGATTGCAATGCACAGCTGAATGCGTAGGCGCTTACGTGATAAGTCCACTAGGTCAATTTTGCGTCTGATTCTTAACACTCACTGTCTTTACACACACATAGTCAATATGAATGTTTGAGTGCTTCACTTGTTATTTTTTTCTTGGCACAACACTTCCTCTATTCGGCACTGGAGGACCAAAAAACTGTTTATGCTGATGTTCGTAAATGTTTGCGATTTACTTAACTGGTAATGGACTGTCTTCTAACAATGGAAACTTCCAATACTTGTTTTTAGTTTTTATTGTACCTTAGTAATCGCTGGTTTTCAACTAACACTTAAAATAAATCACAAAGTACATATAATAACTGCACTGTGTTCATTGCACTTAAATAACGAACTTAACTTTAAAATTATGGAAGAAAGGTTCGTGCCTCGTGTCTTATGCACCGTCTCTCTTCAACACTTTCCATCTTGAATAACAAATGAAATCTAAATTTCGTAGAAACAGTGTTTCCAGTTCTTAAAAATATTACTACATAATATAAGACTTAACACGTATTAAAAGAAAATTACTAATATACGTGTGAATATAATGTAGTTTTTCCGTAAATTGACAAAGAGTAGTTAGGAGCGGTGTGTCTCCTTTGGAATGAAGAAATTGAAATAACGGATAAGTCGTGAGATTATGGAGAAACGGAAAGCTCTAAGTAAGTGCTATACGTAAAGAATGTTGATTAGGCAATATTCGAAAATGCAAATGGGAGCTAACAGTAATATTTTTCGGCAAAATATACTATATTGGAAAGTAAAAAGCAACTTATAGTGTCCTGCAATATTTGTAATTGAAACGAAGCAAACAATTAAAATGAATGATTCCGATTCATTTTACATTTCTAATTAATATATCAATAGATTTTAACATACATTATAGTTTTTTCAATATTATGTTTACTAATTTCATTTTTCTCTTTTCTTTCCAGGTAGTTCAGAATTGTGAATCCTAGCCAATAAATACCTTGACAAATAAGAAATGTGGGGGAAAAGCCGAAAAAGATGATTGAGATGGAAGCAAGGATATATCTTTTCAATCCCATTTTATACTGAGTAAGATAGGAAGGTCTGAGTGTAAATAACATTAGGTCCATTAATATAAACATAGCTGCCTTACAGGCAACTACCCTAATAATGCATTTTCCTGTTTCTTTCTTTTTTACTTGAGAAAATATAGGTGCATAAGTTGCTCATATATTATTTGATTTTATTTATTAAATTGGACAGACACTTTTCTGTAAATGGAATCCAGATTTTCTTTCCGGAAAAGTAGTACCGACTGCAAAGCTATTCGAGATGCATCTTCCTTCGGGAACCCAAAAGCTCATTATGGTGGGAAAGGAAATAGATCTTATGTAGCAATTCGCAGCTAACTCCACCCCCTTCTTGTAGCACATCTTTAATTTTCACCGTCAGGTACGCATACATGAGTGACTCTTGAAGAAACATAAGAAACTGGGAGATTCTTGAGTAATGCATGTGCTACCATGGTCTTCGGAGGACATCTAGCGGGACATCTTCCTCTATTTCCTCTACGGCGAGACTTTGCATTTGCCCAATCAACTCCTCATGGCTCTAGAAAACAGTTTGATGAATTGACTGTGCAATCTGAAGTTAGTGATGTAAGGCATTCGTATTATAACGCTATTCCTCTATGCATCTCGCGGTTCATGCAAACGTCGGTTTTCCTAAAACTTCTACGGAACTCGTGCTCGAACCAACCTGATCTCAAGATGGTAAATCCGTCCTGAACACAACCTTTCGAATAAATAATGATTCCAATTCCTTCTTTTCACTTGGATCCGGAACTTCCATTAAGAAAAAATGTAACTCACCCACCTCCTGAAGTTTCTTGTCTGTTACACCTTTCCTAAAACATCGATCTATGATGTTTCCAGTTTCTGTAAATTCTCTGCTAATCCAGCTACATTCGGGTAGTACTTATTTAAACAACCAACCGGTATCGAATCCATCTTCACTATTGGAAACGACTGTAGATAAAAAGACCTGAGGTCACCTACGAATGGTCGCTGTCCATCTCTTCACCACAAGAATTAGGTAATCCCCTTCCAAATATTACTTCATTCCTGATACCCTGTTTCAGCATTGTATCCAGCTGATTTTTGAAGACTTCATTGAGGTGGTAAGGTGCAGTACGCCGTGTTTCCGTGGTTTCGTTAGATAGACGAATTTCATGTTCCAATACACTTCTACGTCCCATATCGTCTTCAGATCAACTTCATATGTCGACGAACGGACGTATGTAGTGGTAAAAGAGTTCCCGGTCTTCTGAACATAAATCTGGATTCCCCCCTACCCGGATTTTGTCGCTCATCCTTCTGAATTCTTCTAACTTCTCAGGGGACGGCATAAGTTCATTAAAACTGACAATCCTTTCTTCTTGTGTTCTTCGGAGACCTCACAATTCTTTACGTTCCGTTCGTGATGTAATTTTACAGTGCTGAAGGTAGGATCCGTCACAAAGACTTCTGAAGCTTCATAGTTTACGATTACCTTCAGGATAAGGAGAGAAAGACGTAAAGATATCTTACGTCTATCCTCTGAAACGCTAACAGTAACGCTTCCCTCCTAATTACTAAACAGGAACGTACCCTTATTAATGTGTGAGAACCATACGGTAAAACGGTATTCACTATGACTCTAGAAATAGCTCTAAACTCGTGAGTAATTCTCGGTGTTCAAGCTTCAAACATATACATTTCTATGTTCCTAGGTGGCAACTTCTTGACGGAGGACTACCGAAATGATACAAAGTCAAAATCTGCTTGCTATATTTGAAAAGAGACTTAGGTTTTCCGAAAAAGTCAGCACCATTTAAAGTACTATAATGAACAATCGGTAGGTTCTAAAAATGTGCGCGAAACAGTTATTTCCTAATTGAAAATCCCAAAAACCTATCTCGAACACCTCTGGGACTTTTGCCAGAACCTCTCTTAATCTCTCGCTTATACGGAAAGGTCTCGTGTCCTTAAGAGCTAGGTTTTCCCAAAGACAACTAATTTGAGTGCTACTATTTAATATTAACTTTTTGACTGTCCAAAAGAACAAAATCTTGCGGTAACTCGTTTAAAGAAATAATGGGAACTATAACATATTTCTGAGCAGACATGTCCCTAACGTCTATTAGGTTTCTGAGTTTAAAGATACTCTATGGAAACGTTGACTGTCGTTGAACATTTTACAAAGAAAACAAGCAATCGGATCCTTACCTGGAGTCGAACCCTAACCATGAGAAGATGGAAGAAGTTAAATCCTTGTTATTCTTATTATTATTACTGTTATTGTCATTATGATTTTGATACTACTTTTTTGCTATTCTCATTACATTCATTTCGCTGAGGATTTGATTTGATTCTAAATTGCGGTTCACCATAAATTTCATGTTATTTACTTGAATCTACGAGTAACACAGATATCTGTAGTGTCAGTTTCACTGATCATAAACTATCCGAGATTGCTGATTCTGAACAGGAGCTGTCTGCGTAGAATTCTCTAGCATGTACACCGGATATTGGACTACTGATTCGGCATTTCTAGGACTCCGATTCTCAAGATTGCTTGGTGGCAGCAACGGTGAGTTCAATGCTGAAGATTTTTTCTTTTTCCTCTTTAATAAGAAGCGTTTTTTTCATCAACTACTAGATCACGAAGTAAAGCACCTATAGTGTTATATTAATTACATTTCACTATCTTGATGAAGTTGGACAACAAACCTTTTATGATAAGCTGTATTTGCTTACTCTCGGAAGCAGTAGAATCGGCTCTCAAAGTAATATCTTGCTTTGCATAAACATAAGCTTTTAGAAACTCGTTTTCACACTGTTATCTTGCTCGCATTTTGACCTTTGTTAACTGAGGAACCAAATTTGTCTTTAAATGCTGTTACTGAAGCCTCTTTAAATTCATCACACGTCATTGAAACAAAATTCAGTCTTCTGTCCATACTATCAAACCAACTCTCCTGAACTCCTAAGATTGTTACCAAACACTAGTTTACGTCGCATCCCGTCCCAAACATTGGTCTCAGCTGTAGACTCATCTTTCCTAGTGAAACGTTCTACATAATTAGACTATTAGCCTAGCATAGAACGGTTGGTCATGACCATGGTATTGAAGACAGCCAAATATCTCTTTCTAAAGCCATATCCACTGCAGAACGTTCAGTGGTCACATCTAAAGAATCTAGAGAAATATGAGATAACTTTTTAGAAAATTTTAACTTCTCCTTAAATTGCTCTATATAACTTCTGGTAAATTTCACGGGCCTTGGAGATGAACACGCCACACGATCAAAATTAACCATATCAGTTAAATTGAACAAATCGTCTTTAGTTGCTAAACAATTCGTCAGCTAGACATCGCAACACACAAACTAAACTATATTGGCACTAATATTAACTCAATAGATGGTACTATGTATCAATACTTAATACTAGATACTCAATACTTAATCTCCCTGATTCCGGTTTTCCCTGGGTTCCTAAGGTTCACAATTTTCTTACGAGTGATGTAGAGTGATGATGTTCGACCACGTGGTGAGAGGCACTGGATGTCAGAGGTTGTTAGTTAACCGTGAAAGGAACGCTATCTCACATATAAGGTTATTATCATTTGTCGAAAGTATAAAAATGCCAGTTTTACAATCTGAATATGAAAACAGCCCTATATGTCAGATACATATTGACTTAGTTTGTTTGTCACTCCTCTCACATTAGCTTCGATGGAGATGAGCGGTTTTAGAACCCAACGATTCCATTACAGTATATAATAGGCAAAGCTGTTTCAATGGAAAGTATTTCAGTTTACTTGGGTGCATTAAATAGCTAATCAACAGCGTTCTCCAACAACTGTTAAAAACCTAACCTCATTGTGAAGTTCAGTTAAAATGTGGCAAGTGATATGACAAATAATAACGTATTTATTTTATGATTAGCCAGTCGTAGGATAAGCTCTAGAAACTCCTAACATATCATGCTAAGGTATACATAGCTTAATTTCTATATCCAATTATATAAACTACAAATGATAATAAACGTATTTTTCATACCTGAATATATATTTTCTCACAGAAGATATAATTAATTCTTCACATGGTAATAAACAATCACACTTACGTGACATTATTTTAAATGCATACTCTGTAAAATATTAGAAAATATTATTTACATTCATTTTTCCTTTCTAAGGTATTATTTTAATATTAGTTAAAATAGAGGGTAGTATTTGCACTGAGAAAATTTTTGGGGTTAAATTAGCCAAAATTCGGTTGCCAGTAACCAAGTTGCTTTGTCAATATAGAGCATGCCCAGAGCTCGTTTACTGCAACCGAGTGCTACTCGGTTAATTAACTGTCGTGCATTTAACCGAGTAGTTGGCTAATTCAACCGAGGGGGTAATCAACCAAGTAGTACAGGGTAAAAATAACCGAGCAAAATTCGTTAATGTAGCAAATGTACTTGGTAAAAATAACCCCCTGTACTCGGCTGCCTTAACCGGGTATTATTATTCTTGCCAAGGTACTTGGTAAAAATAACCGTCTATGCTCGGCTGATTTAACTGAGTATGTTGGTTACTGTTGCCAAGGTAGTTGGTAAAAATAACCTTCTAACTCGGCTGATTTAACTGAGCATGTTGGTTACTGTTACCAAGGTAGTTGGTAAAAATAACCTTCTAACTCGGCTGATTTAACTGAGCATGTTGGTTACTGTTACCGAGGTAGTTGGTAAAAATAACCTTCTAACTCGGCTGATTTAACTGAGCATGTTGGTTACTGTTACCGAGGTAGTTGGTAAAAATAACTATCTAACTCGGCTGATTTAACTGAGCATGTTGGTTACTGTTACCAAGGTAGTTGGTAAAAATAACCTTCTAACTCGGCTGATTTAACTGAGCATGTTGGTTACTGTTGCTAAGGTAGTTGGTAAAAATATCCTCTCCACTAAGATAATTCTCAAAATATTTTTCAGATCTATAGCTCTTGTCCGCGCCAGTCTAATCTCCAAAAGACACGTTTCTTAGCATAAATCTGTTGACAGAAGATAGGTACATAAATTATTGTGAAGTCAAGTTTTGATTGTTTCCTTAAGGAGATTTATGTCGAGAAACGCGTCTTTTTGCGAATAGAATGGTGCGGATAAGAGTTATAGTTCTGAAAAATATTTTACGAATTATCGTAGCAGAGATAATAATTTTACCAACTACCTTATAAACAGTTATCAACTAGCAGAGATGTTTTAAATACCAACTACCTTAGCAACACTAACTAAAGAAGGAAAAAAAAAAAGCTCTGGATGGGCCACTGTGTTGTCAGAAGTTCCTGTCAATAGCAATACGCATTTACGTAAGACGACGTAAGAAATGAAATATGAAAACAAATATGAAATAAAATATGGAATCAAAATATATATAAAAAAAATATGAAAACATTTAATTTGAACTGAAATAAACAAGATTACGGTTCTATTTTCAGTTCAAAAAATGACAAAAACGCAAAAGAGTAGAAAAATTTCTTCCTGATATTTACGGAACATAACCGTAGCTAACTCTAGGAATTTCTGACACTCAGATATTGCAAGAGGGAAATACGTATTACTTATTGAAAGAAAATCAATTATTTATGCTACATAATACACTTTATTTCATGAATTCTAGTAAGTAGAGAAGAAAGAAAACAAAGGAAAGCACATTTATGACATAGATAAGATTCAACAAAACAAATCTCTCTTCGTAAGAGAAATACAGATAATTCAAAGCTTACTTTGTTATTTTTAGGTAGTCAATACTCTCTTTCAAAACAAGTACCTGATTATTTACATTGGTACCCTTATAACTTTTAACAGAAAAAGAAAATATTTGAACATACACATATATCTTATATAGGCCGAATTTGTAAGTGCAAGTAAATAATTTTGCAGACCACCTATGCTCACTTATAGCTTATTCTCTTTTTGTGCCGCATTGATTCGAGATTGGTTGTAGTTTGACGTCCTACGTTTGTACTTTGATGGCTAAAAGAGGCGTGAACTTATTGATTAAAATGAATCCGAACCACTTTTTCGTTCAACTGTACTCCACCGGTAATCGAATTAGGGACCACGCACACAGAGGGTAAGGATTCTAGCCACTGGACCAAGTAGGGTCTGTATTGGTTCTAGACTCAAGAATAAAAACACGCTCAATGGCATAGGAGAGCACTGAACTAGTTACTTTCCTTTAGCATAGTTTTTTTTAATGCGAGTACAAATTGGGTGGCATTGGCTAAGTGGTAGAGCGTGAGGTCCGTGGTTCGATCCATACTCGCGCCAAGTGAGCTTTCTGGTGGACAAACACCAAGTTTGTGAGTTCTTTCAGGGTTATCCCTTTCCTCTCATTTTCTTTATTTTACCATTTCATTCATTGCTCATTATCACCGTCTCCCTTAGCATCAATGCAGAAACGTGGGACGTTAAACTAGACATGTCATCATTTCAAGCGATTACAAAGAGTTGGAACAGTTATTTACTTACACCTAAAATTCCGGAGTACGATCATAATTAACATGTTTACCAAATATGAAAACTTAATAATAAAAAAAATCAATATAACATTCATAACATTTATATAGACTTGAAGGTCTTCCTAAAGAATATAAAGGTAAAACAAAACAACTGTCTAATAATGAACATTAATTCTCAAACGCACTATTGAACACGTTCAATGAAAAGTCACTCGAGAAAAATCTCCCGACGTGTCTCTGCCGTGACTACCCACACATAAAACTGATAAATGTTAACTTTTAAAATATGGACAGTTTCGTCTTTATGAACTTCACATTTTAACATAATGTTATTTTTAAGTACAACGTTTCCCCTTCATTTTCAAAATTACATTTCAAAAGAGCTGGGGAATTTGTTTTGAAAGCCTTACTGAGAACACCATTTTCCTGAAATGTCGCATATGATAATTTTGAATAGATCTTGATTTTATTTTATTTGGAGGTACCAGCAACAAGACTACATGCGACACGGACCTACAGCTTAACCTGGAATCCGAGCAACATGAGCTCCCATCGGGAGTCGTACTCGGGTCTCCCACTCAAAAGGCGTATATGCCACCCGCTTAGCCATGGAGGGAACTCAATTACATTAATAATGTACATGAAACTGTATGAAACTATTTGATATATTTAACTTCAAAATTAAATTTCTCATATACTTCATATTTTTATATATAGTAGGACGTCGATAATCCGGACGTCAAAAATCAGAACGTGGTCCCTAGAAGCTAGTGACAGTACACTAATTGAGTTTTCTTTGTCTGAAGTCAATGACTTTACAAAAGCTCATTCATATGTAATTATTTGGCATACATATTTTTATTTTCCCTTAGGCCTATAAAAGATAATTTTAAGAGTGTTACAAGAACAGTGTAATTTAGTGTACGAGCAGGTTCTTCAGAAACATTAAATGTAAATAGTCTTACGTACGGTATTGTAATTACTGTATGTACTGTATAACACTGTATCGATAAAAGTGCATACCGTACAGTATATTTAAGCCTAAATGGCTTTCTTCTGGTCATTTTCGAAAATCCGAACTACCTGTGGCCCCAAATAGTTCGAATTTTCGACGCCATACTGTAATTTAGTATTTTTCATAACAGACACTGAAGGCCGCACTTTGAGATCTTCCTCTTTGCTAAGTAAATAGTATACGAGCCTTTGGCGCGGGACACCCGGGTTCGATTTCCATCGGGATGCTACGATAAGCTGTAGGTCCACGTCTCATAGAGCCTTGTTGCTGAAGGGGAGTGAAAACTCAAAGGAACTGAATTTATTAGCTTCTTATTTCTCTCAGCCCAGGGGTGGAGGTCGCATGTTTTCCATCCCTGGGCTAGGAGAAATAAGAAGACAATTATAAGTGACAACGAAGTATCACATATTGCTTACCGTTCATATTGAAAAGTTATTATAACAATTAATGACTGTTACATTCAAGTTACACTTTTATACATATTATTACAAAAGCTATGAAACTAAATATACTTGGATGGTAATTATTTAAGAATTGTTGTTTCGTAAAAGATAAAAGTCAGAATATAGAACATGTATATTAAGCTACTCCAATGTCACTAAGGAGAGTGTTGATGGCTGTTGATTCCTTGTCGTAAGTTGACGATAAATGGTAACATGATCTTTGAAGAAATGCCCACACATCATGAGATTCTACCGAATAACTAGCATTTAAGGACCATATAATCTTAAAACAGCAGTCCACGGCACTTATTATATTTGGTAACGTATATACCACATCATCGACTATTACGTGAAAGCCACTTACTTCATTCAGTTCTCTTCCTACAACCATGACGTATGGCTGTACTGTTAAATGCAGATCTTTGAACTTCGCTTGCCTTGCACTTATGCTGTCTTTTAGTTCTGTACACGTTTGTATTCTTGAGATGAAGCCCTCTTGTACTTCGACCTTAGTTGGTCTCCAAATCTTCTGCGAAGTTTTCACATGAACGCTATTTACGTTCATAAGATAGGGTATGAGTAGAAAAGCTGCTAATGTTGATACTTCTTCCGAATCTGGAATAAAGTTGAAAAGTACTAGTAAATAAATTTATAAATGAATTTCTTACAAATAAGATTTAGTTCCATTGCAGAAATATAATATTCTTTGATGACGACAATGACAAAACCTTCACACACAGTATTTGTCCCCTACAAGTTTCACTTAGCATGAATGGGATCAAACTAATGACTCCACGCACCAATGTGAGCGCTGTAACATTCAGCTACTGAAACTGTACGAATTCTCTGCATAACTCGGCTTTATTATTGCCGTGTCACGAATGAAATTTTCTCAGTTGCTACTAATTATAATTGTATTGTATTGTATTGTATTTATTTTTATCCAGGCCCCGCCAAGTGAACTTTGTGGTGGACAAAAACCGTGTGCGTGGGTTTTCTCGGGGTTCTCCCGTTTCCTCCCACTTTCTTCATTCCACCATTTCATTCATTACTCATCATCACCGTCTCCTTTAGCCTAACCGGCATAACCGTGGGACGTAAAACTCAAAGATTTCATTTTTTTTTATTTTCATCCTTTTTCATACAAATTGTTCACAGCGTGAACGTATGAGTTGGACACGTCATAAGAACACTGAATGTGTACATATGTATAGGTTTAAATCTACATGCAATATTAAAATAATGTGAATTTATGTTAAAAAAAAAAAAGATACAATTTTTCATTATCCTAATTTACATACATCGATACAAAACAGCATAACAGTTAATAAAACCTTACATTATAGATATACAAAATATATATACTTTAAACATTATTTACTACAGGCGAGATATTCTTCTACAGAATAGAAACAGTGCTCGAGTAGGTAGGACTTGACTGCTTTATTGAAACCAGATATTTTGTTTTTTAAAGTGGAAGGAAGCTTGTTATAAATATTCACTGCCATAGGAAATGTACTATTCTTATGTACTTTTAAACGTGAGGACTCTACATGAAGGTCAGACGCTTGTCTTGTATTATGCATATGAATAGTTCAACCGGAACCTGCTTGTATCTATCTGTATATCTTTTCTTACAAATTTTAGAAGTTCATATATATATAAACATGGAAGAGGTAAGATTTCCAGAAATTTAAATAGAGGTTTACAAGAAGGTCGAAGTTTACTTCCGGTCATAAACCTTAAAGCTCTCTTTTGTAAAACGAATATGGAATTTAGCAGTGCAGTAGATCCCCAGAATGTAATACCATATTTCAATTTAGAATGAAAAAGTCCAAAATAAGTTGTGAGCAGAACATGTTGACTGAATGAAAAAAAACAAAAAAAAACTAATGCAATTTCCATAATATTTCAAGCGCTTTTAACCGGAAAGACATTTTTAAAACAAAAAATCTTAGGACTTTGTTTAAGAAACTACAACTATATAAGTATTTATCCAGTTAAGAGTTAAAACCCCAATGACTAAAAGGTCTGCCCTGCAGAGGCAAAGTAGGGCTGGGAAGTATCGTTCTGAACCATCTTTGCTGGTATTGTCCCATAATTTGTTTGGTACATCTATAGACAAACCTTGTTTCTGAAGATCTTACCAAGGGATTGAACAGTGACCCTGCCGACAGAAATAAAGATAGCATAATAGCTATTGAAGAAATATGTTTCTCATGCAGGAACTAGATGCCTTGATCTAGTTTAATTTCCTGCTGTTGTGACTGTAGGTTGAGTGAAAAGAACAGATGAATGATAATAATAGACTTGCTGGAAGGAGAGTAAGAGGAAATTGAAGTACCATGAAGAAACCTATACACACCATTAATACACAATTGGTTACTCAGCAAAACCAGATATACACAAAACACTTGTCATATTTTTCAAGAAGAGACAGAAGTGACGAATTACATAATGTAAACAAGTAAGTATTATTCCACAATTTAAAGGTACAGTATACTTCAAATATACAAATGCAATAGTAAAACCCTGAATCAATTTGCGAAAACTGTTTGAGCTACCTATTACCGTTTTTGGGTTGTAGTCCTTACTGTTGAAACAGGAGGTAGTAGATTTCTACCACTTCCGGTTCAAGGAAATGGGATCTAATCTTGCGATGCTAAATCAATTCCCAAAAGCCGCTTGTCGATACCACTGACTATTTCTTATTTATGACCATTAATGTTGAAACCGGAAGTAGTAGTGAATTTCTACAGTTTTCGGATTTAGTATAAACGCAAGAGTAGAGATGGTTTATTTTCTTGAAATCGTTAATCGATTTCCGGAAACCGTTTGTCGCTAGGCATTACCATTTTTGAGTTATGACCATTAGTATTGAAACCAAAAATGGTCCATTTCCACCATTTTCGGTATAAGTGAATGGTTGTTGAAGGAGATGCAACCAATTCTTTGGATGCTGAATCGATTTCCGAAAGCCGTTTGTCAATAATTCTCACAGTTTTTGCTGTGACTGACAGACAAAAAAAAACTCTCTTTATATAAGAAAAACTTACTTCAACCCTAAAAACCTGGTTTAAACCATAGAACTTGCTTTCTAGTTAGTACAGATATTTTTCTAATCTTTTTTCATATTTTCCTAAATGATATGTAAAAAAGAAAGTCCATCTTTAGCGTAGAAACTTTTCTTTCCTTAAGCAATTCGTTTCAGGATTTCCATGAACTTACTTCAATAGAATTAATGAAACAATTTACTCTGGATGCACACTTACGTTAATTGTCAAAGCATAGTAATACCCTTTTTTGGGATCACTGTTTAAAGGTTCTGCTTTGTTACATACTTTTACACAGGGAAAAGTTACGTACCGTTTTTGTACTGTAGGAAATGAAACAGTCGACCATCAGTTTCGTGGTTTCTTCTTTTTCGTGGCAACGTCAAAAAGTTTTGATTTTAATACTGGGAAAGTTTCAAATAAGCTGATTGTGTTGTCTGAGTACATGTACTCATAGTCCTTAAGGAGCTGGAAAGAAAAAAGTAATTATTTTCATTATTGTAGTAGCTAATTGCAATATAAATTAATATTACTTACAAAGACATTAAGATATATTATCATTACGGTGTTTCGCTGCCAGTACTTGAGCTAGTTAAAGAAACGTGCCTGAAGAAATTACGCCTACTTCGTTAAAATACAGAATACTAGTATGTTTGATTCTTTCTTGCTTACAACAAAAGGCCTGCCATTAAGTGAATATTGTATATCTTTCCACATTTACTAGTTCGACAATAAGAAACATTTAATAAATGATGTTAGTAAGCATGCATCCAAAATCTAAATGAGATAGATATGAAATTTATTCCAATGAGCAATCCTGCGAGAAATACTGATAGCGAAGAACAGAAAGTAGATGTTATAACACGACAAGAATACCTTGATATATTTCCAAGACCAAATGAAAAGTGTATGGTTACTTCTGTTAACAAATGTTCTTTTATGCATCATTTTCTATTACATTTTTAAAATTAAGATCTTAAGCCATTAAATACATTCAATATTAAATATAAGTCCAAAAACCTCAAGGTATTCTAATATCAACTTATCCCGTTTGTCGTGGATGTCAAATAGAAGGAAGACGTGTGGTCATTTATGCTTCCCTGTGTGTGGTCATTTATGCTATTATTTTCTGTTGTGCTTACTGTATACTGTGATCGGCAGAGAAGCGGGAGGTATCATAGTTGAATTTTATGCAACTCTGTTTCAAAGTAACTGTTTATATAAGGAGCCTGTTTGATTTCTGCTGTTACGACTAAAAGGGAACAGTTATTCGCCAATGGGAATGTCTCGTCTAACAATCATTAACGGGGAAATTAGAACATCTTTAGGGTAGCACGTATGCTCCTTACTCTCTGGTACTATATTTTATTAGGTTTACAATAATAATTTCTAAACCTATATTTAGTCACAAACACCTTTGTTGAAATTTAATATCCCAAAATGCCATTATGTAAAAGTTATTATGACAAAAATAGCCTATGTGCGCAGGTCATCACTACTGGAACATATGTATTAGGTAATTTATCACAAATGGAATAGTATTGTGCAATCAGAGTTATTAGTTAACTATATTTCAAATCAGAAGTAATTAAAGGTATAAAACACATTCTAAATTTAACATACTAACATTATATGTTCCAGCAGTGGTGAGCTTTTCTGCTCTAAAACATCTCAATAGCTCAGGTGTAAATAGAAAATAGAAA
The DNA here is from genome assembly GCF_964235325.1 of Thermobia domestica. Lineage (NCBI taxonomy): Eukaryota > Metazoa > Arthropoda > Insecta > Zygentoma > Lepismatidae > Thermobia > Thermobia domestica. Next base: position 239,996,708 of record NC_137456.1, on the reverse strand, counting down.
TAAAAACCAAATAGGTATTATAATGGTTGGCTAAGCTGAAATTGGTGTACAATTAATGTTAGAAAAATATATTTTATAAAATTTCCCTGACTTTCCCTGATTGCCAGTCTTTTCCCCTGACCTGCAACATTTTCTCTCAGTTCTCTCTGAGAAGTAGGAACCCTGTTCTTACACTTATGCATAGCATCGTTTGGAAGTGTAATATAACTATACGATACCTTTAAATACTTCAGAAGCTTTGTCATTTATATACTTCAGATATGTTAGTAATGATAAAACTACGAATAAGTAAAATATACAACTAACCGCAGAATCACAGTCTACTAGTGGATGCATATCTTTCTTCCACATGTTCCAATGTTTCCTGAACAATGCTCTGTGTCCCACTTTTGGAAACAGAGAATTTATGTCTTCGCCTTGGAGCATGGCCATTATGTTGCTAGTAATTTCATTCTCTGGAAAATATATTAAATAATTACACTTCTGTAGGACAAAATAAGACTGCAAGGTGTGATGTGATTACGGGGGCAGACTACTAAAACTGATACAAAAGCTAACATATTTTCTTTTGCCTGTTTCTCGTAAGTGGAAAGAGATAACGAAATGTAACTTACCACAATAATAGATAATGTTATTCTACACCCGAAATATGAATCGGAAGAATTTTCAGTGTTGCCATCATAGAAATTAAAGTGTGGCCAGAATATGAATTACCCAAAAATCTAGGTTAAGGCAGGACCAGAAGAAAGAACTCAAGGATATTTGATGACTTATCATGTACTGGTTCCTTGTTAACTACTTTCTAAATAATATTTGTAATTATTTTGTAATAAGCTGTATTTGTATTTATTATAAATTTTCTGTATTTGTGTTTATTATAAAGTTTATTAATCATCTCTGCCGATGTTTGAATGGTGCAAAATTTCAACGTTTTCTGTCTTAGTTTTTCAGATATTTCCAGAGTTTTAAAAGCCTCACCCTATATATAATAGTAGCTTCACATACCCACTTCGCGGCGTCTGACCAACAATTCCACCCTAGTAAACAGAATTTTCGAAATTCCCATTTTTACTAAGATATCAAAAACCACTGAAACACGTGTCAAATTATTTAAAATCAGAATTCCAAATACACAACTTCAAAATTTCTAACTTAATGGCCCAAAAGGGTATTCCGAAGAATGCTAATGATTAGGAAATATGCCCATCTTATTAAAATACTTTCCCCTCTTCCTCGTCGAATTTCCATAAATCATTCCTTAGAGATACTCTATGTCACGAATCCTACGTCCCTTCAAGTTTCTAAGTTAAGCAATTTCCATCTTATTAAAATATTTCCCACCCCATTTTCCCCCTGCCATCCTTTTATTTTCTTCTAGGCAATATGTCAAAAAACCCCGAAGCACGTGTCTAATTATTTTAAATGAGAAGTCCAAATCCCAAATTCCATGTTTTTAACCTTCAATGTTTCGACATATCGATATTTTACTATAATACTTACAAACACACACCTCTCTTCATTTTTTTTCTTCCCATTTTTTGTAAAATATAATAAAAAACTGAAACACGTGTCACTGTTTAAATCAGAAGTCCAAATACAATTCGTCAAGTTTCTAACCTTAAAGAATTAGGAGATACGGCCATCTTTACAATATTTCCCACCCCCCTTTCCCACATACCCGCCGAATTTCCAGAAATCCTTGTTTAGTACTACCCTACGTCACAAACCCTATGTACTGACCAAATTTCAAGTTTCTAGCCTAAGCGGTTTGGCTTGTGCGAGGGTCAGTCATTCATTTAATCAGTCACTCAAGATTTTGCATTTTATACATAAAGATCTGATATTGACCCATTGCACGATGGCACCATACTTCAAAAGAGGTTGGTTTTAATCCAAATTAATATTAGCTTTCGTATAAAGTAATTGTATCACCATATAGTATAAGGGAATCGTTTAAAAAATCACTCTCCAATATAAAGAATATTGTATGTACACAGCCTTAAAATTTGTAATAATTTCAAAATCGAATAAACTAATCACCATATAGTATAAGGGAATCGTTTAAAAAATCACTCTCCAATATAAAGAATATTGTATGTACACAGCCTTAAAATTTGTAATAATTTCAAAATCGAATAAACTAAGTTGAAGGCTATGAATTTGTACTACTTCCGTTGGTAATGAGTGCTGCGTCTCAAGCACTTACAGCAAAAGCCAATAACTACCATTATCGAGCATCGAACAAATGAACCAAAGTGGGGACTTGTGGTCTTGCACTATTAACTTTGTCCTCTGGTTATTATTTTGACTAAGACACAGCCATGTGTCTATTTAAACTAGAAATATAAAATCTATTTAAACATAAATTTCACACATAAAATCTATTTAAACTTTCACTTATTAAAATTTAACTTTTTTAAATACCGGAAATCAAATACGGAGTAAGTTCAATATCTGAAAGGAGCATGCAGCACTGAACACTTTGACCTTAGTAGAAAAAAAAATATCTTTTTTTTTTTAAGATACTTTCAATATTCACACTCTAAAACTATAGTATGACTTACTGAAAGACTTTATGCCTAATTTCTACCATCTTAAGACGTATAGTACGTATAATAGTTAAATAACAATAAAATACATTGTATTAACACATTTAACATTACTAGATCCTAAAGACAACTTTCAACTTTATGTCGTTTAGCATTTATTAAAAATTCAAATTGTGATAAAATTTAGTTGTGATTAAATTTACACTAGTTGATCTTCCAATTAAGATTTAAGAAAAGTAATATTAAATTATTAGAAGACTAACATTGCCCTGCAGACAAGTAGGACAAATTCAAAGAAACAAATTTTATCACATGATCTCACCCCACTCCCTTCTTCTTTGCTCCTCCGAGTGCGAGTTATTCGTTAGAAAATCTTGTTTTTGAACAACCATTCTTTAAGCTATCAGAAAACATTTGAAGAAATCGGTGTATAAACTGAATTTGTTACATGAAACCTTTTATCTAAATTTTTCTAAATGATTATTGTAAGCATTACAAAAGATTTTTTTTTTTTTTTTTTTTTTTGCGCAGCGATTTGACCTCTTCATTATACATGTAGTAAAAGCTCTGTTATTACAATTTTGCGGCTATTTACTGATTCCTTAATTTTAATATTAATAAAAGGAAACAGCTACTATGGAGGCTAGTCGTGAATGTATCATATCCAATTAAAAATCTGCGGAGAACACATAATCACATATTCAATTTCTACAATATTTATTATTTTTATATCTATACCGTTGGAGAAGGTAACTTATATTATTTATTTCCATTACTTTTACTTTCGCATTCTCTGTTTATTTATATTTCTTTTCAACACCCACATTATACCTAAGCAAATAGATTATTGACAGAAAGCTTCAGACTCTCCGCGCTCTCGGTCCAGTCGTAGCGTTTTAGCATCTTGGAACCTGAGAGGATGCAACTTTTGATAACATATACACTGGTTAACTCATTGTAGATTTACTACCGGTATTTTATATTTAAGTCACAACAACTTTTCACTTGCACTTACTAGAATCTCATAAAGATGCATAAGCTATTGAACATTTCATGGACACGGTTAATTATCAGAGCTGCAACATCGTACACTAACACTAATTTTTATTTAATAAACACGGAGGAGAGGAAAGGACTCAAAGCAAAAGGGGAGAAAATACAAAACCTGAGACTTTCTATCAGTAAACAAACAGATTCACATTATGGGCCTCTTCTATATTCGCTTTCTTTTCATATTAAAAGCAAGAATAAAACAACTCCTAACCAAAATTGACACTTTACAACACAAAGATATATATATTAGCTGAACGTACTCGATTCGCTGAGTCAAACAAAAGAGCCCCTTTCACCTTCAGTGTTGCTAACAACCTCTGAAGAAGAAAGGCTAGATGGCCCTAACAAGTAAGCTTTTTTTGATTTTGAGCTGCTAACCTAAATTATAGATTCTAAATGCCTTTTTGTGTGTGCGATTAAAAGTAAGTTATAGTAAAATTTGAAATGTTGAATTTTATTCAGTGAAGACTAACAGGTAACATATATGACTCTCAATAACAAATTACTTTGTGAAGGTAGACAGCCAGAATTATCAGTCGAATATAAATAAATCATAGATGACGTCGCAGCTAGCAGAGGTGTGGAACTGGATGCACCGTCGTTGGATTGCGTATTGGTTGTGTAGGCTGGAGGGCGCCATGGTTTAGTGGTAGAGCATGCGCGTAGCCTCTGGTTTGATCTTAGCTCGTACCAAGTAGGGTTTGTGGTGGACAAACACCGTGTGCATGGGTTTTCTCAGTATCCTCCCACTTTCTAGATTCCACCATTTCATTCATTTCTCATAACCAGTTGTTTTAACCTATGTGGCGCGGCATATTTGTGGGTCGTAAAACTCAAAGATTTTTTTTTCTTTGTGTAGGCTGCCATTCTCCCAATTTTCAGTAGTATTTCTTTCGATCCTTACAACAGTATAATTTCTCCGCAGACCCACACGAATCATCATGGTTGCATTGAGTGTTTTCAAGCTAATTAGAAGTCCTATTTGTTTCCTTTAATAAACTAAAACAATCTCCGTAGCATGAAGAACCGAAAAAGTTAATAAATTTGTATGAGGAAACTCTCATTCTTGCAATGAAATGCGAAATTTAAAATAATTTAAAAGCACTTCACCGTTACGGGAGCGACATTAAAGTTATTTCTCAGTCGACAATTATTGTTAAGTACCTGTAAAGCTGTAGGTAGGAAGAGAGAAGAAGAAAAATTAAGAGTTTGTTGCGTAATAAAACACCCTTTCATGGGAAATCAATTAATGCGATTGTATATAATGACAAATATTCTTCTCTTTTTATGTTTACACTTCATTTTCAAAGAAACAGTATTTTTAGAATTAATTTAAGGGCTAACAAAAAAGGGAAAAAATGGCAAAAGAGCTTCATCAAATCAACTATATTTAAGGTTTTCGTAAATTTGCATAGCTAAATGCCTCTTCAAATAAACTAGATTTTGTTCTTTCCGCCTCTTTTCTCCTCCTTTTCACTAAAATATCAAAACAATTAAACACGTGTCAACTTATTTTAAATAAGAAGTCGAAACAAACAACTTCAAGTTTCTAAGCCTAAGGGATTCAGAGATATGGACATCTTATTAAAATAATTTCCACCCTCTTTTCCACACCTACGCCGTCAAATTTCCAAAATTTCTTCCTTAGCGGTATCCTACGTCACAAATCATATGTACTGTCAAAATTTGAAGTTTCAAATTCAAGGGTCACTCAATAATAATGCCGGAAGGGGCCGCGGTGGCTCAGTGGTAGAGCGTTCACCTCTGGTGCTTGAGGTCCTGGGTTCGATCCCAGCCCCCCCAAAGTGAACTTTGTGGTGGACAACACCATGTGCGGGGGTTTTCTCGGGGTTCTCCCGTTTCCTCCCACATTCTTCATTCCACCATTTCATTCATTACTCATCATCACCGTCTCCTTTAGCATAACCGGCATAATCGTGGGACGTAAAACAAAGATTTCATTTCAATTCATTTCAATAATGCCGGAAAGGATCTTAAAAATTTCGCTAGTTTTTACGAACAGCCTCACTTGTGCTGATACATTTCATTTTTCAACACTATGATACCTCCCTTGCATTGCTTTTGCAAATTATAAATCTTGTCATTCAGTTACACCAACTATTTCTCAATTAATTGTTATTCTGGTTAAATTCATTCATTCAATTTCTTTCGTCTTTATAATCATGCATATTGCACGAATTTGTGCTGGTGAAGAAGACTCGTCAGGGTAAAAGATACATAAACATATATACCAATTAAATTGAAATACTAAGCTACATCTACTACATAAAAGAAACACAAAAATAGGCATTGCAAATACTATCAGTAATCAAATTCATTTACACATCGTATATAAAAGAAATGAAATAGATATCAAAGGGAAATTCAGTTTGTAACATGCAGTGACTTTCGGCATTACATACTGCATTAAATACCATATTCGCCGTCACTGTCATGAAGCCAACAAAATAAGCTACAATTCGGTGCTGTAGTAGTTTTGGAGCACCACATTTTGAAAGATTTACAGGCAAATTTTTAATACTTTCCATGAAAAGACATTTATCAGGATGAAATTTCTGCAGGCTACAGAATGAAACAAAATAATACGACTATATTTCAGGTTTACAAGTGTAATAGCGTTACAAGTTCTTTACGACCGATAAAATAATTGAAGTTTCTATTTTCCACCGGCTGCATATTTCTCCACCGTGTACAGATCCTGTTATGTTTAAAAGTGGAGCATTATACTACTATGAAACCATGACAAGCTTTAATGAAACTTGTATCCTGGCCTAAACCCACTTTCTGCTACCCTTGCCTTCGCGTATACCCACCATCGCCAACGCGCAGTCCCTTCGGATTCAACCCGCGCTAATGCGACGGCGAGTCAGCTTCGCCCTTCCATCACTCGGTTAGATACGATTCGTGCTTTTAGTGGCCGCCTATCATAAGTTGGTTTGTGTTTTGTGCACTATAGTTTTTACGTTACACATCCGAAAGCCGTATTTATGCACAACTTGTAATTTTTTAAGAACTTTTTTGTTTGCCTCCTTGAATTTTATCTGTCACGTGAAATATTTTTATACTGCCCAGTAGAATCCTTTTAGGACACAATAAGAAGAAAACTAGTGAAAGAATTTTAATTTTCCAACAATTCTTTCGGCTTACGTCCAGTTTCAAACCTTCAAAAATGCAGTTAAACCATTAATAATTGTTCGATTAGGTTAGTTTAGGGTTCCCGGTAATACTTTACTTACACTAGAACTGTGACTTTAGCCGCTTTTCACAGAAGTTGGTTTTCACTTCATAATAGATTCTATTTTCTTGTGTAATTCGGTAAAAGTCAAAGTAAAAGAAATATATTCAACGTACCGATTCACCATCCTATACGATTATCATGCTCCTCGATCATCGGAACATTCCTCGTATTGCAGATAGTATCAACTTCTACATGCATTTTCTCTGTGTTAATGAAATTCGTACCCTTGCCAAAACCCAGTTTCTAGTATTCTAGCCTATTAAACATAACTTTACTGCCAAGAATACACACATAAATAACACATAAGAACTCCAAATCACCATTTCTTACTTAATTTCTCTCTTTTTTTTTTTTTTTTTTTACCTTTAAACTTAACCCATCCTTCCTAGTGGTGCGCCAAAAGTAAACCTGTACGCACAATTCAACAGCATTATCACATCAAATTTATGTGTGAGGTGTCTCGTACAGACGTAAAGTGAAAGCTACGTTTCAGTTTATGTTAACAACTAGCAAGACACTGCTATTTTTCGAAGGTCTATGAGCCGGGTGTAACGATACATACATACATGATCAACACAAACTTACCTTTGAATAATGGTATATATTGTTCCAATCTCCATGTTGTTAATAATGTTCTTGTTTCCTCCATCTTAATCGATTTAACGGAAATATTACACCACTTTCCTCTGTGATTACACTATTGCATACACATATGCCGCCTTACAGATAACCGCGACAGAACAGCGATGTTATTTTTTCTTTATCATAAAGCAGAGCGCCAATTTCCCTGCAACGGCAATTTCATTGTCTAAAATACCACACGTACTCGGTAATTATCAAATGCGTTGCGTGTTTACCGATCTCTCCTTATTTGAAGTAGCCGAGTAAATTAGTTAGATGTAATTTTTCAAAATTAGTAGCCTAGAATTAGGTTAAAACAGCAAAGTATGATTTAACCGAACACTGCTAGGTTACAATAACCCAGAGAATTTCTTCAATGAGAGTGTTTTTAACAGAAATTCGGCTACTGTCAAACGAGTTTTCATTTAACCCTGGCTTAGCAAACCCTCCATTTTCTCAGTGTGAAAGAGCAATAATAGATGGGAAGATGTAAATGTAGATTTTTGTCTCAAAGTGCAAGGACATATGTTTAAGACTTTGCCCCTACGACAACAAGAAAAAAATATCAATTTTGAAAACCAAATTAAAATGTAATAGCTCACTGCGTTTGTAAAATATTTACATTTTTAAGCCAATCGAACCTGAACTTCTTTGTTCTATAAGTTGTAGAACACAAAGGATTTATATATAACTTTAAAAATGCTACATATATATACTGGGTCTCTCCTGAATGAAACCAGACTAAGGCTTTGGAACTTGATGTATCAAAAGTAACATACACTACAACTAATAATCTTCAAAATAACACCCACCGACATCTACACACGCTTCCAGCGATTATGCAACTGTAGATAAGATCCGTGGAAGTCCTCTTGTGAAATGCCGTTAAGGGTCCTTGTAACGGCAGCTTGAACAGCTTCGGTATACTCGAATTGACGTCATTTAAGGTCTCATTTTAGCTGGAGGAAGAGGAAAATGTCATAAGGTGATATATCAGGGCTGTAGGGAGGTTGTGGAAACGTAGAAATATTTTTCTTGCCCAAAAGCGTCTACACAATACTTGCCGTGTGACTGGGCAAGTTGTCGTGGTGCAGGGTCCAGTTGTTGGCGATATCTCTCCGAACGCGGGTGATCTTTCTGTGCAGTATTTCGAGGACCTGGACGTAGAAAGTTGCATTCACCGTCGCTCCTTGTTGGATGAATTCCTTGTGGACGACGCCTTGAGTGTCGTGGAAAACGATGAGCAATCGCACAACGCCTCACTCAACACTCGACTCACAGCGAACTAACGCTTGCAGCAGACTAAACACTTGTGGCTACGGCCCCCACTACCTCTTCCGGCATTTAGTTTTACTTCGCCACGCGAGAGGTAGTCACATCAGAGCTACTCTGGTTTCATGCAGGACAGACCCGATATATATATATATCTATATATATATATATATATATATATATATATATATATATATATATATATATATATATATATATATATATATATATAAAGTAAATACGATTAAATACAGCTTTTCAAAGTAATACCTACAGTTGTATAAACACATTATAAAGAAATAAGGTTCGTGTTATAATCATGGTAGACTTTTAAAGTACAGAGTTTAAATGTTCTAAGCAGAAGTCATAGATATATCAGTTTTCGTTTCAATAAACGTTTAAGTGGCAAATGACACAAACTCCACATAAAAAATATCACTATCTGCTATGGATTTTATTATTTGAGGTCCAATATTGAAACTTGAGTTTGTATTAAATGTCTACCACCACCGCTTTCAGTAGAGGATTAAGACAGTTGTGTCATCTGATCATCAAACGCTCAACCTGTATTAAGAAATTGTGTATTACTGTATCTTACTTTTCTTCCGTTTCGGCAAATAATACTGCAACAAAAAAAAAGTAGGTTCCTGTATTTGAGGAGCACTAAAAATTGATTGATACTTTTATCACTATTTATTACCCTGTTTCTTCTTTGAGAATTAAAGCTAAGCCGGGAAGTTTAAAATGCATTTTAAGCATAAAGTTACGAAAGGATTATTAGAGCTGACATCGAAAACTTTTAGACTATGTAAATCGTTCAGAACAATGGGAGGTCAAAATTAAGATCATTGCAGGCCAAAATAAAATAGGGACAGTTGCTTAAATTATTTAATCACACGAACAGAGTTTCCAACCGACATTGAGAAACAAACATCATAGTGTTAAGTCTTCTGTCGGTTGAAAACACTGGAGGGAGTCCGGACTCTGTTCCATTGCCTATCAAACCAAGAAATGTTTAGGAATTTCGATTTTGGATGTATCTATGATCCACATGTGATTATTCTGTCTATGTAGTAGATTGGAGTAATAATTATTGACATTTATTTCTAAGGAGTCATATTTGTCTTTTGTTTTATTATCATTCTCGAATCGCACTGCTCATTTTTCCTCTTTTACGAATGTTTTTCGCCTTTCAAGTCATTTTTCATATTCTTGATATGTTTTGCATTTCACGGGATCGAATTTGAACTGTTTCCTGAAATCAAGAAAGTGCTCAAATCTACATATTTGCTACAGCTTTTTTGCATAATATATTTGATTGTGTTTCAAATATCTTTCGTATTTTTCTATCATACATCGATTACATGATGCAGATTAGGGCCCATATTTGTGTTGTATCATACGTTACTCTTTTGCGGAACACATTAGATGATTCAATAAGTAATTCTCTACATACAATTTGATTTTTTGAAGTGGTATACTCTCATTCCACAATCACGATTACATGTCTAGGGAAACCCGGCCACCATAATGTTTGTGTTTCCTTGTCTTTGAATTTTTTGACGTTGATAACGGATAACTCATTTCGCTAGACAATCCTTGAATGTATAATAAACACTACGTAATAACATGGCGTATATAGCATGTCATAGCATGCAGTATGTAGACATTTATCGGATGGCACAAACATCCAAGTAGTGACAATAAACTTGAATCAGTTTTATTAGGTCTCTAAATTCACTTAATGTGTTCCTTTCTGTATTATTACCGTTTTCCTCCATGCATTTCGATATTCAAAGCGAAACTTAGAGAATATTCCAAACATACTATTTTAAGGACAGCGAAAATGTCGAATACGGTGTATATTTTTGGGTTGTTCATAACAAAGATAGTTGCTCTGAATTGGATAAAGTTTATGCTCTTTCGCGATCATCATTAAAAAGAAACAGTATTTCCAAACAAGTAAATCGAAACTTTTTGTGAGTCCGGCAGCCCTATACAACTGGTATGAAAGATACGAGATTTAAATCAGTCAAATGTAAAATTTGGTTGGAAGAGGGAACGAAACTCTGAAGCGCACAAACTGCACAACATCAGTCATTTTGGTATATTTTGTAGAAAATGAACACATCGCTTATTGTAAAGATGCAGACAATGAAATGACCCTATGAAAATTTGGCGTAACCATCGCATGCAACAATTACGCCACACAGTCGCTCCTGTAATCTTGCAATAGTTGCATAATAGTGGCGCGGTTACTGTAGTAATATTCTATACCTCAAGAAATGTTTACTCTTTATCATCTTATCTTATCATTCTTTCATGCACTACGAAATCACATAGATGTTCAATTGGGTTGAGATGAAGGGACATAGTGGCCAGAATATGCAGATGAGTTCTGGGTGTTTTTTATTCACGGCTGGGTATGTCTGGACGTATCAAGAACATTATTGTCATACGTGAACAGAAATTCGTCTTGAACTTAAAGTAGGATGGTATTACAAAAGATATGAATATATACCTGGCTGATCATTTAGCCTAACATTAGAAACGGTTTGGACCAGCGGCTGCAACGAATCCCTGAAGTTATCTGCATTCTACCCAGATCGCCCTGTGTTCATAACATATTGAGTGAATATGTCTACACACATCTTGTCCCTTGTGAACTACAGAGGATGTGCCTTTGTCATTGACTAGACACAAATACATTCTCATCACTCTTTATAATTTGATCCTACTAGGTATGAGGAACTACAATATTAAAATGTGATAGCTCATTTAATACATATATTTGCGAACAGTTTGTCAGTCACAACTGAGTGTCAGTCATTTTGGATTGCTCGTTTTGATCCTCAGGAAGATAATTCTGTACACAATTTAGCGTTATCAAAAATTACAACATTAAACGAATGGATCACAGTGTTACCTGAGAATTCATTTCTTGCATTATACCCTCTTTGTCAATGAGATTGTAAAACAATTTATTTTTAAAGGTTAATGCTCTTTCAAGAATATATTCAAGAAATCTTCATTCGAAAATTTCTTTCATATATTGAAATTTTGAAAATTAGCAACATTTCTATTTTTTCTTGTCAGAATGCCACCAAAACGAAAGAATATTATGAAAGTACCTTAATTCTGTTTTTTATTTAACTTTTGTGGAGATTTACGAATACATCACATGATATACGCATCTTTTGTAAGTTTAAGGGAAAAAAGTCTTTATATGAAAAGAAGGATTCTGTTTCTACCATCTGCGTCCTACAGATTATAAGGTTTTAACTGTTCTCGTTTAGACACCGACCGTTGAGGCATAAAATCAGTGAAAAACTAACGAAACAGATGTTTACAGAAACTACCGAAGATATTATTATTCATTAATCTATATATTTATTCTTCACTGATTGTGTAGTCGCAGTGATTCTAACGTAGCGCGGTGAACACTAATAATCTTAGGAAACGATAAACCCGAGGAAACGATCCTACAGACACTCCAGAACAAAAAGTAAGAAATAATTCCGCTGACACCTATTCATATTATTGATAGTTACAGTATTTTCCCTAACCATCAGCAATAATCTCTAAAATTTTTACTTGATATATAATCCATTCGAAGTATTGTGGTGTAGTTTCTAGAATTGAACTATTTTGGCGGAGTTTCTAAGTTTCAAAATATAAGTAATAGTAAGTATTTAAAATATAAATTTTACCTCTTGAATAACTATGTCAAATGGTACACTAGAGAAAGTATACCTTGTTTCATAAAGCTCGAATGCACTCTTTATTGATATTTTGAAGCAACATTCTCCCATTACCGGAAGTCCAACCTCGTGTAACTTCGGAAAAAAGTAAAAAGCTTCGAACCTCCAAGCCAACCTTTAAAATCGGGAAAAAATTTGCCGATGCAGTTTTCTTCCTTCAAATATAATAAGAGTTGTTACCAAGTGTGGAGAAAAAACAACATTGATTGAACTACTTAATGATAGAATATTTCGAAACCTTGTATTAATGTCAGAACATCCTTGTTTGTTACCTAACTCTCCATACACTAAATTACATTTAATCTGCGTACATAAAGGAATCTTTGCATATGAAAAGGAATGCTAAAAGATAAGACATAGAACATAATTCTTGCCTGAGTACTAAAATGAAAGTCAAAGTACACAAAAAGAGCGTTTACAGTGGATATGAATGTCATTGCCTTGAGAGCCCGTTATACATCGCTAGAAACATGTTACGAAATGTGTTTGGGCTAGCACAGTGGTAAGCCGTTAGATTTCTAATCGTAAGATTATGAGAACGATTACCGTTTGTGTCAATGACTTTAAGGAAATTCTATTTTCAACAATGCATGAAAAATTATATAAAATAATTACCTTAAAATACATTATATATATATATATATATATATATATATATATATATATATATATATATGTAATCATTGCAGAAAATTGTAATTAATATGTTTAAAATGTAATGTGTGAGTTAGATGTACACACTAGGTTGGTATTATGTATGCGAATGTTAAATACTAATTAGAAAATTGTTTAAAGCAATATATAATTTTTCTGTTATTTTCGATATGGAGGTTATTTTTCAAGATTATCATTAAAGCATGCCATCTAAATTTTTGAAATGCAACATATTCCTAGGGATATAGAAAGCGTTTAAACTTAGTTTCCAAAGTCGGATCGTGGTTTCATTCAGACTTTTTCCGATTCCGTTAACGTAACAAGAAGATAGTCTTTAGAACGGAAAGTCAGAATATAGAGTTTAATTTCAATACGGTGATATGGTTTTGATATTCATCTCTCTCTCTCTCTCTCTATCGCTTTATATATGTGTTTTTGTGTGTGTTTGTGCTGGAGAGTATTCCAAGTTGAATACAACATTTGCATCGTATACGATTATAAGAGTAATCGAACTCCGGAAATGCAAATTCGCGTTTCTTCACATTGGGTTTGTGTGATCATGTTAGCTCACTGGTAGAGTACGGGCTTGCAAATGCCAACGAGCTTGAGGTCTTGTATTTGTTACTATAAATGTACAAAGTCGGATACAAGGAGGGGTTTACTCCTAGAAATATTTTCATAAACGTTTAGGTAGCCCTGAAAAGGGATATTCTCGAGAGTTAAGGACGGAACATTAATATTGTGTCCAACCCCCTTCTGAATTTGTTACACGCTCCATTCTTCTGGACACGGAATCTATTAAATGGGTGACAAGCCTATCTTCTCCTACTTCAACCATGTCCCGGAAATAAGATCCCACAGATCATCCCGAGTTCGTGTTGGATCTGCCTCCGGCAACTGTCACTTAGAGTACGCTTCACTTATGCCCATATATTTTCCATGAGATTGAGGTCTGTTTCACGAGGAGACCAGTCATTTAAATTAATCTCAGTCCGCCCTGCGAACCATTCCTGAACAACACTGGAAGTATGTATAGGCGATTGGTCTTCCTGGAACAGAATTACACCATCAGGCTGAAGTTCTCGTGCGGATGGCGCCATAATATCACTCACAATGTATAAGTACTGAGCATTGTCCAGATGTCATTCAGTTCTGTGAAGCTGTCCTGCACGGCGACTGGAAATCCAGCTCTAGCGTGAAATAAATACATGGCAACTGCTATTGGAGGCAGCTGAATATCAAGGATCATATCGGGTTCCTCTCAGACGATATTTCAAACGACGTCCTCAATTCCATGTTATGAATATGGATTCATCTAAAAAAACTATGTTCTCCAAGTTGCGATCTACATTCGGATGTCCAAACGCGAGACGGTAAATTTTGTGTGCGTCTGAGAGTTTGTTTCCTTCACAGCAGCAACAGGTAATCCAGGATGACGAAGTCTTCGCACAACTGTCTGCTTACTACTAGGAAAGTGAGTATCTTCCCTTAAATTTCTAGACGTCCTTAATGGGTCTAACCGGGCTTCGTTTACTAATATCGCATCTTCCAGTTCGGTAGACAAACGACAACGACGACCAAAAGATCATAATTTACCATTCTGGCCTGTAGCACCATATTGCAGAATCCATCGCCTTCCTGTAGTGACCACGATACTTACTCGCCTGCTAACGTCAGTTGCAGAATAGCCTTCTCCCATTTAATAATTACTGTTGTACGTCTATAAATAGTTACCCATGCTCTGCGATTTGAGCAATGAGCAATAGATACACGTTAGTACCTGACATGTGAATGACACCTTTCTTGAGAGACAACTTGGTCACCGACTCGCGAAAGAAATCGAAAACTGGTGTGGGAAATATAACAATAATATTAAAAACAGTTTTCATAAATAAACATTATTACATACGAAGAACTGTGTATAGAAACTTATACCATGTTCCAAACACATTGAACGATATTATTATGCCTGTTTTGAGACGAACACTTTCAAAGTCCAACTTCGGATATCTTCGCAAAAAGTAAACTAAAGCTGCAGGTTCGAACCTCCAAGTCAATCTTGGCAATATAAAAAACTTGCACAGATATGTTTTCTATTATGTTAAATATAATAAGATATGTTGAAATTATATTAAGTGTAGAAAAAAGTAACATTGATTGAAATACTTAATTACACAATATTTTGAAACTGTGTATTCACACTCTAGTAATGTCATTGTGATTTCCGTTCGGAGGGGACATTTGCGTATGTGCTCAAATAAGTTGCACTAGAAGCAGTTACTGAAGCGGCCATCTTAGCCCAGTGCTAAACCGCCGAGCGTTCAAATCATGAGTGCGTGAGTTCGATACCCGCTTGGGTGAAAATTTCGTTATGATATTCTATTTCCCTCAATGTGTGAAAAATATATAAAACAATTACATTAAAATTCGTCAGTTGTATATATATATATATATATATATATATATATATATATATATATATATATATATATATATATATATAATCATTTCACGACATAAGTAATTATAACGTTTAGAATATAACATCTGACTTATTGACAGAACGTCGGTATCTTAGATGAGCATATTAATTACAAGTAAAGAACTAGTGTAATAGCAATAACTAAGTTACATAGTGTATTTACTTGAAAGTGTTTCGTATCTTCTCAATGTTCGCATTATAGCATGTGATTTAATTAGAGCATGTGCAAAATCGGATGGTAGTTCAAGATAAAGAACTAGCTAGCCCTAAATTGCCACTTAAGAAATTCATGAATCACAAAGATCAGGTGAAGAGACTGAGTGCCCAGAGCCGGGCGTCGAAGAATGGGGGCAAAAAATTGCAGGAAATGTGTTACGCATGTTAGGAAAATGCATGTGCACATTTATAAAATAGAAGGAAAACGTAATAAAAAGTGCTCAAAACCAAGGAAAAGCAGGGTTTAGTTTTGAAAATTTTCTTGTTCATCGCGCCAACCATGGTGGCGCTTCGCAGATACTCTGTCGACCTCACTCATATATATGAGAACATAGTCGTATGCACTCGCTCCAAACGCTGATTTTCTATGCCACTATAAACACTATAAACAAGAAATGGATTCTACTGTTATAGAAATAGGTATGATAAAGATCCCACACAAGCTTACTATAAAACATAACTTATCACTGCGTTACGGGCAAGAGAATGTGATAAAAGGTGAATGTGATAGGGATTAGGTTGATAACTACTCTCCTAGAGTAATTTTAAATATATTTCTTATAGTCCCGAAGAAAAAACAGTACTGTTCCTGTTAGTTATGGTGTATGGGATGGGGATACATGTGAAAGACTGCAAGACAATAATTCATATTTGTTTCGAATTCATAGTTTTCGGTGTCGCTTAGGTAAATATTGTGACTTTCGATTTCGCCGAACTCCAGTGAAGCACTCATAAGCAGAGATGGGCAGTGCGACTTTTCTTTGAAACTCGAATATTCTGAAACATATATCTTTGACTCTACAACTCGGGGCGAAAAATTTCCTACAAACGGCTTGGATTTGGGTATAATTTCGAGTCGAGTCGAAACAAACGAGCTCAATTATGTGTGTAATTCCATCTAGACAAAACACAGACAATATAATTATTCTATTGTCAATGATACTGGTACTAGTACAACTTATATATTATTCCTATTATTATTAATACAACACCGCGTATAAACATGATAGATATACGGTTTGTATCAAAATGCTAAAAGCTAGTTGACTGCCGACGTCGGTATTCATGAAGCCTACAAGGCCACCATTCACTACCACAAGCTGTAAGTATTGTTGGACTACAGGTAAACAATCAACCTCTGGTAAAAAAATGGTTGGCACGTAGCCACGATCCGTGGTGGCCCCATTTCCATTTTGAAAATTTTACCGCCAGCGGCAGAGATGCGGTGAAACACCAACGAACCACAAAATTATTCACCCAAAATATGATACATTGCCTATATTATTGGTTTGTTTATTTTTAGGTGAGTGTACGAAGCACTAAAAAAGCTACTCTCACGTAAGTGCGAACCTTCAAGATTATGTTTACTAGTGTCGTTCTCATCCGACTTCGCTACGGAAACGATTAGAAAACCTCCTTTGTAGAAGGATAAATTACAGATGTCTTAATTTAGGCAAGTAAATCCCTCTATGACGAGTTCTGTGAAGTGATACTGTGAATGGTTTCAGATTTTTTACTTTCTGGTGGGGTACTAACTATGTGCAAAACTTGGGCAAAATCGCCGACGTATACTTTCGGAACATCTCATCTTTAGTATGTTAACCAGAGAAGGCGCGAGTCAATGAAAACTTGATGCACAACACACTGACCCAAAACACATCTTGATCCACGACAGGCCCGTAGCCAGCCTCGAAATTTAGGGGGGGGGCTAAATGTAAATTAGGGTGGGCACACATGTATATATATATATATATATATATATATATATATATATATATTGTATTGTATTGTATTGTATTGTATTTATTTCGTCCTTTTTTCATACATTTAGCACTGTAATACATTGCATATGAAGTGGACACGTCATTTATATATGAATACAAAAGTAAAAGAAACAACAATAGTGAAAGAAACAATAATAGTGAAAATTACATACACTAGGTTAATAATTAAGTCTTACTTCTTACATCTTATTACACTGTACATTTTACATGACATCATTGTTAAAAATAAACTTAGCAATTATTACTTGCAGTGTATTTAGAAACCCTCCAACAAATATGTAATGCTGAAAGCGAGTAATGACATTGATTTACTGTACATCATGGTGCATTTCTATTCACTTAGCAGTTCATGTATTCTTCTACCGAGTAAAAGCAATGTTGTAATAAATATTTCTGGAGTTCTTTTTTAAATTTAGCAACAGAGTCATGAGTTTTTATTTCTTTCGGAAGTTTATTGTAAAGCATGATACCCGCGTATTTACACCCTTTTTCATATAATACTGTTCTGTGTTCTACAATAGAAAAGTTTTCTTTGTTTCTTGTATTATGATCATGTTGATGTTCTACTCGGGTAAGGATACCTTGTAGGTGTCTCTTTACAAATATCAATAGATTTAAAATATACAAACAGGGTACTGGAAGTATACGAAGTTTTTTTAAATATTGGTTTGCAATGATCTTTTGGTTTAGCAGTTGCCATCATTCTTATTATTCGTTTCTGTATCGTAAAAATTACGTTGGCCTTGTGTGTATTTCCCCAAAATATAATACCATATGTTAAATTCGATTGGAATAATCCAAAGTAAATTGTTTTTAAAGTAGACTCTCTTAAAACATTTTTAAGTACTTTAATTGCGAAATATATTTGGTTTAATTTTTTACTAAGCTTAGTTATTTGCACATCCCAGGAGAGATTTTTATCTATCCAAATTCCTAAGAACTTAGTTGAGTTTACATATTCTATTTCGTTATTTTGAATTACAATGTTCCTAGGCTGTGCATGTTTGTTGCGCATGTGATGAAAATTGATTGCTTGTGTCTTTTCAATATTTAATTTAAGCTTATTTTCTTTAACCCAGTGAGAGATTTTACAAAGGATTTCGTTTGCACTACCTTCAACAACCTCATTTGTTTTACCTTTTACTATAATATTAGCGTCATCTGCATAAAGGGATGCTTCTGCTGGAGAAATATTACTTGGTAGGTTGTTAATATATATAAAAAATAATAGCGGCCCTAATACGGATCCTTGTGGCACTCCACATATATAATGTCTGTTTCTGTGTGTGATGATGAATAATTTCTTATGCTCTTAAAACTAAAACTACAGCGTGAAGGAATTACTATTAAAATTTTCCCCTATAGCGTTAGTACAATTGTACCTGAAAGCTAGAATACTGTGTTTCATTTTTATTTATTTGTTATGGCAACAAAATATTCCTTCCGTTTTCTCATCTTCAAGGAAATAAAAAAAAATATTAAAAAAAAATAGTTGGCCGAACGAACCAATCATTAAAATTTCCAAAGAATTAGCACAGGAAATACGTTTTTAAATTTTGATGGACTGAAAAAAATATTTGTGAAACTCGAAAACATCTAGACAGTAATGAGATTTAATACTATCTTCAAAGAGATTCTACAGAGAAGGGTCTCAAAATCTTAAATCAATATTTTGAAATACATGTGGCCTAAACAAATATATGCATATTGGAAAAATGAAATTAACATCTTACCTGTATTATTATTTACATGTCCTTAGATACGAAACTTTATATTTCTTCAAATGTTACGCGCTTTATTTTACACTTGTACTTCTAAACATTTTTTGATCAGTTTTTCATAGTGATGTTCGAAAGAAATAATGATATGTTTATGGGTTTTTGCTATCTACAAATTTATAAATTTTATAAGATTAAGAAACACAAACACAACACACATATATACACTCCTCACGTTAGCACACTATAGTAGAAACAAGTTGAACATTTGAACAATCACTAACAACACAATCACAGTATAAGTCTCCTTGGTTTGGATGCTGCCAATCTTAGAACGTGTCCAGATCGAGATTTCTGGTGATGTCATTGTTGTAACTCAACAAAACAAGATCGGCACGGTGCAGTTAATGTACAACTCCTTTTGAAAAAATGCCCTAACAAAGAAGGAATTCCTCTCACCTGAAGAAGTCCTATATAACGGTTGACCGGCTTCAGGGCAGAAATTTAGTAAAGAAAATATTCAAATTTACAAACGTAGGTATAATTTCTAATTGCTTTCTTTTTAGTAACTGAAAAAATACATTTTGCATAACAGCTGTGAGTTCAATTTTATCACAACACATTTCTATTTTTAGACGTCGCGGACCCCGTAGCCAGGTCACGCGGACCCCCGGGGTCCGCGGACTCCAGTTTAAAAACCACTGCTCTAGACTCTTTGGAACATACTATCAACAATCATTTAGGACGATTGCTACTAAAGTCATGTTTAAGTAAAAATAATCTGTTATGTTTTGGTACTCGAGCATTCAAATAAGAAATAACTCCAAAAAAGTTCCCTGTTCTAGCTCAGTTACCTTCTTTCTCGAAACGAAATTGATAAGAGAAGTAACAATTCATTAAATTTTCTTTGTATAGTACAATTCATATCAAAGTATACATGAAATTCTTCTTTACATTGTACATATAAGAATTCGAGATGAGTTGCTTTCGTAGGCACTAAAAAAAGTTTAAGTTAAGAACTAATGATTTAAACAGCCATTTACTTATTTCTATTGAAGATATCTCTTCTTCAAAATGAAACTACATTAACAAATTGTTGCTTTTGTGGGCTACCCCGTAGCCTCATGGGTACAGCGCTCGCCTTTGTCGCGTCTGGTTTCGGGTTCAAACCGTACTGGGAGTCCTCGGATTCAAACCGATAGTGATTTGGATGTTACTTTAAGCCATAGGTCCCGTGTCTACATAGTCTCCCTGCTGAAGAGGGACGCTAAACTCCCCAACGCACCCTGTTTTAAGTCAAAGGAGAAATTTCAAATTTATAAAGTATTATACATATTATCATCCAATAAGGTTCAATTTTTAATTGAAAATTCTGTTTTTCCTATAAGTGCAACTACTACCTCCGTTTAGTCCGCTGCATTGTGTGTTTACATACCAGAAGATTGCAAGGTATTCCTTTACAAAATAGTAACTCTGGATGATTAGGCTTACGTCTGATGATCTGCATGAACATTTGATTCTGGCACCAAAGATTGGCAACTATTATTAAATTATTTTATTAAAGTATCTAATAATTCATCCCCGAGAAAGATTAAGTGAATCGAACTTATTTTTAGTTTAAAGATATATTAAAAGTATTACTTATCTATTCCAAGTTATTTAACAAATAGTCAAGTTGCTGATACACTACATTTCTCATTCTTCAAGTCAGCTGCGGTTCATCTTCAGAAACCAGTATCGATCAACTTTCAATTACAACCATGGTCAACTCATAACACAACAAGAGTAAACACAATTCAGAAAAGGAAACTTTTCTTACTCCGTTATCACGTGACATAAAACGTAGTCAAAATCCCCCCCTCTCTCTCTCTCCATGTCCAATATACACAAAACAAACCCATACACCTGTGTGATTATTAGAGCGAAGCAGTTGTGACCCCCTGTTGAGGGATGCTGTCTTGTTCAATCTCTTGCATATTGACTGAAAACCAATGACATACAGCAAAAGGATGTTTTCAGTTGCAAATTCCAAGAACGACAGGAAGAAGTAAACTCTTCGTCCGCAGATTAAGGTAAAAGTATGTTGTTTCTGAACACAAATGCATGTTTGCCGATAGAATAACCATAAATTATTTTTCTCCGGCAGCGAGGGTCGTTTGCACATGAAGCATTAAAAAAAAAGTATCACGCTCAAAGAAATAGCAATTCAAAGAAGCGTAGCGTATAAATAGGCCAATACTTTAAATGAGGATAATAAAAGTAAATTTTAATTTAGCACTCTAAAGTACATTTGGAAATACAATTTCTTCCAACATTTCAGTCAGTGTTCGAATTAAACTTTCGAACGAGAGGGGGATGCTTATGTATTTTTGCTGTAAATGTAGAAGGCGAAAATTTATCCCAGAAATGGATGTTATGTTACTTCTGTGATACGAGCCGGACATACATTTTTACCGAAGGGGAATTTCCCCGGCATCCCTCGTTAATTGGAACTATGACTTTAGTTAGGGGGCTGCAAAAAATTTAGGGGGGGCTGAGCCCGCCCTACCCCCCCTTGACTACGGGCCTGATCCACGACACACACCCACGGCCCATCGTCACCTACGATTGCCCACCGCCCAACGTGGCCCATTGACCCATCCTGATCCACACTAAAACACTATAAAATACTTTAAACCATTGTGACCAACTCCGACCTACCAAACCCCATCGCCATCAACTCTGACGCATGTTCCATACCATCCTCTCCGCTGACTAAAGAGGTTATACTCTACTGGAAAAGAATTAAACATTTTTTCCAGTAGTTACCTCCTCTAGAACCTCCCAGGCTGCATCTCAAACGAAAAGTAATAATTCCTATTGCTATTATTACAATTGAAAAAAATCAAAATCCAAAAGTGCCTGAACTTAGTTTTCCATTAGATACAAAAGAAAAAAGAATACAGTGTTCTAAAAAAATACACAAATTCAAAAACGTTCAGAAGATGCTGTCTGCAATGCACTGAGTAGAATGGATAGATGGGTCGTAATGGGTCAGTGTGTCACGGTGAGTGATGTATTGCAGCGGGTCATGTCCTGTTACCAATGATCAAGATTTGACTCATTTTACACGTCAACCTATTCCATCTCTCATTTTAACATGTCTTAAAAGACGAAAGATACATCCACACATTTTCTCCGAAGGTTGGCTTGATACGCATACTAGTTGAAATGGTCATTGCTAACACACTGGGAAATTGATATGTTTAAAAGCCCAACTTGAAGTGGATACAAAGCACGTTCCAATGTTATTAGAAAAATTTCTGACCCCAAAAACTGCTTCCTACCCCAAAAATTCGAAAAATGCTTCAGTAATTTTTGATGTTTTATTTTTCAGATCTCCCAGCTTCTCATATCGTGAACATAGGTATGAATTTGAAGGGAAATGTGAGAGGGTACATCACCAGTCATTTGGAGGACCCAGAAAACTATGAATAACACACTATGATCAGTCGTTTTACACTATTTTTACATGTCACCTCCCCCAACTATCATCCCTTCAGTTATCTAACTACCGGAATATTTTTTCCTTAGATTGAAATTTATATGTCTACCACGTTTTTCAGAAGTTGCTGCAGATATTCCGGAGTTACGCCCTAATATACATTTATACACATACATTAAAATGTTTAGAGCAATTGCGAGCAACGCCTTCGATGCTGCTCCAGATATATCAAAATCAAGTTGACCTGACTAAATGGCTAAATGGCACCAGAAGTGTTGCTGTTTATTTCCGTAACACCAAAACTGTATTCTGTACACTATTACCAGTCCTATTGAATCATTGTATATGTTACGTCCTTCGACATTCCTTATTAGATCTCCTAAAGGACCCTACTCCTACTGGAAGGTGAACTTAAAAGTAATCAGCACTGCTCCTAATGAACTTGTTGATGCCGAAATCTATTGATTCGACTCTAACATTGGTCATTTTCAATTACGTTTTCATGTCACAATTACAAACACTCCTTTAGAGTGCTAATGGTTCTTAACCCTTAAGTACTATGGACGAAAATAATCACGTAACTACTATGGAACGGTCTGTCAGACCGCAATGTTGTTTCGCATTTTCTGAATAGTAGTTTTATTGCATATTTTTTAAAATGCCACCCTACATATCTTAGTTGCTTATAGAAAAATAAAACATAGTAATTTCACGGTGTGAAAAAGGTTTATATTTTTAAAACAATGAGAAGGAGAAAATAGTCAAAATTTGCAACAATGCTTTCATTGTTACTCTAAAATTGTAATTGTTGACATATTCAAATTTTTCTCCGTTTCTATGTTGTCAAAATGACACAAATTTAAAATACACTGTTGTTGTAGATGCACTGAGGATAAAATATACAAGAAAATCGGAGAAAAAAAACATAGAATTTGAGCATTTTTAAACTTACAAGAAGGTACTGTTATAGTTGTACTGTTACATTCTTTGTAGTGAAAAGGTAACGAATAAAACTTATTTTTAGTTCTTATATGATGGTGAAAGTAAAGAAAATACGTTTTGCCCGTAAAGAAAGTACCGCACTAACTTTTCTGACAGCATGTACTTCCTTCAGGTAGGCACTTGCAAGGAAATCGGTACCCCACACCGCTGATACGAATATCTCTGCTTTCCGCTTAGATATTCGTGAACAGAAGACTATGTTTTCCTCTTCAACTCCTTGTGCGCGATGGTGGGAAACTTACTTTCAAGGTATAGTATGCTCTTGATTGAAAAACTCAGCTCTCGTGGCAGATGTCTGATGAACAATCTACGTTCTATGTGAGGCGTAAGAAGTCATTTTGCCAACGTTTTCACGAAATCAATTCTTGTCATCACTGCGGACTTCGCGTAGACTTGATGCAAGACATACGCATTGACACCACACGCAACATCCACCAGCATAAAGAAAATTGTCAATGGGTATCGTCCTGTTCGACGACTTGATGTGTAATCTGTACATTTTTTGTTTAGAGTATCCACTCCGTCTTTACTCGTTATAAAATATGATTATTTCAGGTTTTCCAGTCTCTGGGTCATTATTTGACGTGTGGTGCAAGACCTGCCACACGGTAAGACACAAAACTGCTAATAATAAGTAGATAACGAAAGACAACTGAACAGGAAAATACTCACGTAACTACTATGGTACGTCTGTGAGACCGCTCGACTCCTCCAGCGCCGCGCACAGGGGACCAATTATAACACGAACTTCACAATACGTAACCATTGGCTAGACAGGAAGGTAGACGAAAAGATTCACTTGTAGTAGTGAGACTGTGGAAAATATAATGATACGAAAAGTAGCAGCGGTCTGAGAGACGGTCCATAGTACTTGCGGGTTAAATTACTTGCAATCCGCAATGCCTCTCTTTATCTAAACGATCACCATAATTATGTTTTCGACACTAATATCGATCTTCTTTTGTCATTTTGATGTCAACCTCTCCCATTTCTCCTAGAACGGATAAAGGGGTATTACTAACCCTGAGGGTAAATGAAATTACAACTGCTAGCAATTAATTTTGCGGCGCTGAAGATTTACGATTCGACACTACTATCCGTCGAATCCTTGTTTTTTACGTCCCTACTTACCCACCCTGGGTGCTAATGGATGCTTAATTGAACTTCGACACTATTTAACTAAGTGACACCGATACAATGTATCCGATATTAATTTCGATCGTTTTGCTCTAGAGATATCATAATTATTTTAGAACACATATACACACGTAAACACAAGCACTTCATTATTTCCTAGCTTTTATGCCAGTTCTTCGTAGGGGTCAGATAAAATATCTATGGAAACAAATTGAACAATGAAAGAAGAATTAAGTAATTCTAAAAAGAGATGCATTTTGTGTGAATGGATATCCGACAACGTAAATGTGTTTTAATTGGGATGACTTAATAGTAAACACGGTTTATACTTAACACAACCATTAACTAACTTTCTATCCACAATAAAACCACCTATTACTAAACAGAAAAAGAACAAACATGAATGTACACCAAAATATGAATTTCACACAGATATCGGTCATTTTCGATTATTTTACCTGTCTCTGTAAATCCCCCCCCCCCCAGTTGACTCCCGGGCCGCATACAAAGTCATCGCTAGTGGGAGTGTTAGTATTGACCTCAGCGACACGGAAAATTATGGATTAGACAATAATATAGGTCAGTTTGTTATATTATTTCATGTCTCGGTATCATCTACCCCCGGTAGTCCCCGGCCCGCTGCCGAAGGAGTGATTTTGGAAGCTAATGTGATCGGAGTTTCATCATTGATATCAGCTACCGCGAAAACTATGAATTTGACACTAGTATCTGTTATTTTCTATTACTTCTACATTTCAAGGTAAACACCCCCTGATTACCCTTGTTACGAAATTGGAAAAAAAGATCCGGTTTCCTCTGGGTCCTGGACCGAGGTACCCGAGACATAAATTTGATAAATATCGGTCGTACATACACAGACAGACAGACACACACACACTCAAGCAAACAACCTCTAAATTTTATTTATAAGGGAAACACACACACACACACACACACACACACACACATATATATATATATATATATATATATATATATATATATATATATATATATATATATATATATATATATATATATATATATATATATATATATATATACAGGGCAGGATTTAGGGGTGCACCGGGGTGCATGTACTTCCTTCACTGTAAATATACACTATCTAAAAAAACCTAGCAGTGAAAAAGCAACATTTTACGAAACTATTTCCTGTTATTGTCCGCTTGAAGCTTGAGAGAATGTTTAGTTTTGCCAAACCAATATTTTAAGTCTATTTCTGAAGGGTGAGGGAAAGGATATATATATAATTTATATATATTAGCGAGAATGAGAGAGACCAACGCATCGCCGTGTCCTGAAACATGTGAATTCTAGCTAAAAAAAACGCATATCAGACTCTTAAACTATAACACTATGTGATGGCTTTTTATTCTAAGAATAAAGTCATTCTCTTCACGTGACCTTTGGCGCTCAGGAAATGTTCTTACTTTTGAGTTGTTAGTCTGGAACCACGGTCCCACTATGGATGCCTCGAATATTATTTCAAGTACTCAAATGACATGCCGTAATGGGAGTGTTGACAAATAACCTCTATATGAGAAATAGCTGCAAACAAATAACTATATCACTTATTTGTTGCTATAATATTTTCTTAATTTGTATTTAACACTCACATATAGAATACCAATTTACTGTGTACACCTATATCAGATGTTATATCTTAAACATAATAGTTACTATTTATATTTTCTGCAATGATTATGTTCTACATATATATATATATATATATATATATATATATATATATAGATAGATAGATAGATAGATAGATAGATAGATATACAAGTGATGTATTTTAATGTGATTATTTTATATCATTTTATAAAATTACAATTTCATAAAAAAGCATTGACCCAGATAGGAATCGTACTCAGAATCTTAAATTTGAAATCCAAGGGCTTACCACTGTACTTACTCAAACTCTCTTCGTAACATGCTTCTAGCGATGTATAACTGGCTCTCAAGGCAACGTCATTGATATCTACTGCAAACGCTCTTTATATTCTACTTAGACTTTTATTTTAGTACTTAGGCGAGAATTATGTACTACGTGTTAGCTTTCAGCATTCTTTAACACATGTAAAGACTCCTTTATAAACGGAGATTAAATGTTCTTTAGTTTATGGAGATCAAAATGACAAACAATGATGTGTTGACATTAATACAAGGTTTCGAAATACTGTATCATATAATATTTCAATCAATGTTGCTTTTTTCTACACTTGGTAACAAGTCTTATTAAATTTGAAAGAAAAACACATTTACAAACATTTTCCCAATTGCAATTGTTGGCTTAGAGGCCCGAACCTGCTTTAGTTTTTTCCTGAAGATATCTGAAGTTGGAATTTGTGTGCCTCAAAACACCAACAACAGGTGCGGCCAACCTTTATGAGACATGAGGTACATATACCAATAACACTGTTCAACAATGAAAATCTAAATTAAACCAAATCACTTAATTCTTATTGATTTTTTGGTGCTCATCAACAATGTGTAAGCGAAAATGGAATATTTGCTCTGGTTTTTGTTTTAAATTCTCATCTAAAAATAACGTTTTAATAGTGAACATATTTGCGTTATTTAGGGAAAGAATGTCCCTGATCTAGCAACAATTTATTTTGCCCTGGAAGGGCTATACAAACGCTATGCCTCCTTATCACAGTTGTGTTCTGCTATTTTTCAAAATAAACTCTATTATCAGAGTTGTTGGTGTAATTATCTTGTGGTGTTGCACATCAAAAGAGATAATCATATTGTTGTACAGTTTTTGGTTTACAAGCATATTTTTGAACTATTCCTCTGATTCGCTTGAACTGACATTTTGAGTGTTTGAATAGATGAAAATGCCGCAAAACTGTGTGAATAGAGTGGACAAATTATGCTACGTTTATATATATATATATTTTTTTGTAAAATGCAGCATATACCACCATTAATAACAAAAGATTATCAACTTTAGTTTGGTTGTAAAATTGGAGACAAGGATAAGGCATGGGCACCCCACATTGTTTTTAACAACTTTGCAAGCAATCTGAGAAACTGAGTTAGTGGGAAGGGACGTTCAATGCTTTCTGCAGTGCTAATGATTTGCAGGGAGCCAAGAGACAACATCAAAGATGTTTACTGTTTCATGGTTCCTACCTTCCAAAAGGAAATTTCCAGGAAGAAGAAGCGGAACTTGATATAACCTAATATTCACTCTGCAATGCGCCCCTCAAAGTGATCTTTTTGTAAAACTAAGGTTTAAATTATTTGAAACATTCTCTTGCTTTATTAACCTTTAAGTAAACTCTTTA
Organism: Thermobia domestica; assembly: GCF_964235325.1. NCBI lineage: Eukaryota > Metazoa > Arthropoda > Insecta > Zygentoma > Lepismatidae > Thermobia > Thermobia domestica. The sequence goes on along the minus strand of NC_137456.1, from coordinate 239,968,396 downwards.
ATATTTAAAAAATGTTTTAAATAATTTTTACGTAATCAAAAGAGCAAAATGATCGCGATATTTTGACCTTTTTCTTTTGAAACTGACAATATTTGATTTCATTGGAGGCCAACACTTACGGGAGCCGCACGTCGTTGACTTTTCGAATACACTTTTGTGTCTGCTTATCAGTTCCACATAGAGAAGGACTACCTGCTCCTGACGCACACAAATTATACGACCGTTCTTCCGATGATGGTCAAGAAGTTGTGGCTCTTGAATCAAGTACTTCGAACGACCAGGATTTTGTGGTAAACGACCCCGCAAGTGAACAACATAGACACACTCAAGAAAAGCTAAGTGATCTAATAAGGATTTTATACCTTCCGAAAACCAAAACAGTAATTTTAGCGTCACGGTTACAACAATGGAATTTATTGCTAGAATAAGTAAATGTTTCAGTGTCTAGGAATAGTGAAAGGAAGTTCACTTCATTTTTTGCTCTGCAAGAAACGCTTGTGGTAAGTATACATATAAGTGATCTCATGACGGCCCACAAAATTAGTTACGATCCTACGGAGTGGAGGCTCTTCTTAGATTCGTCAAAGGTGAGTTTAAACATAGTGCTTTTACATATTGGAAATGAACTTCCTTCAATCTCAGTAGGTTATGCAGTTCATTTGATAGAATCTTATAAAATTTGAAATGTTTACGTCAAGCCATTAAATATTATAATTACCAGTGGCTCAAAGTGATAGCGAAGTTGTTAAGTATGTAGTTATGATATACAAAATATTGTCCCTTATTTCTGAGTGGAACAATAGACATACGGCAAAAGTGACTAGAGTACAAAAAAAAATCAGCGAGAGGTGAAAAATGGGTAACATGAACCACTTGTAGATTGTTTCACTTGAATTTTGCTTTCATATTAAATTTGGTCTCATGAAAAGTTTTCTGAAAAGAATGAACCAAGATGGTGAGGTCTATAAGTATGAGAAAAATTCCCTCACCTAACTGACGTGAAAGTTAAAGAAGGCGTCTTTATAGGACTAGAGATTCGACAGCTATTCAAAGATAATGAGTTCGATGAAATTCTTTAAGGTGACCTAAAAGCTGCCTCGGAAATTTTTAAAGTATTTTCTCAGAGCTATTGGGAAGACACCGGGCAAGAAATTACAGAGTAATAGTAGCTGAGTTGTTCTTATGCTAGGAGAAAAATGTTTGCAATAACTCTGAAATTCTGCTTTCTTCATTCCCATCTGCCCCTTTTCCTGAAGATTGTGGAGCAGTAACTGATGAACATGGTGAGCGTTTTCATCTAGATATTGCAGCCATGAAGAAGAGATATAAGGGAAGGGGAGATCTGACATGTTACCATATAACTATAGGATTATTGCAAGGGATGCTCCAGATTTATTATATAAAACACAGGACAAGCGAAGACGAATAAAATGAATTCAACAGGAATCTGTTTTGTACAAGGAATCTCACGAAACTTTTGCTTGCATTTTGGTGTAGTTCTTTGTTTGAAAATTTATATTGTATTTAACTTTGCTTCTTTTGAAACTGTAGATTTTTTATATACTAATTGTGAATTCTTATTGAACTGTAAGGAAACTAGGACTATTTTGTACTGATTTCACTTGATGTAGCAAAAACATATTTGTACAAATTCTTCTAACGCAATTTGAAGCTCGTTATATAACTTTGATTTTTGAATTTTCAAGTATGGATGTAAAAGGTTATAAAAGTTATGGATTAGTGTAAGTCTTATTATATCAACACTTATCACATTAGGACTGAATGGGTGTACAAATACCTTAATCGTGGTGTTTATAACTAATTTGGTTAAATGTTTTCATAAATTTTAATACATTCGATATATACTGATACTGTTGTACAATGGTAATTTTTTCATACCCAGACGTAAGAAAAGTTTACTACTTGTACTGTTTCTCAGATTATACTTAAATGAAAGCAAAAATCATATTTTTTAAAAAAAAATGCTTTCCATCAAATTATTTTGAACAGTGTAATTTGTGACATTTCAGTGTGTTCTGAATTATTTTTACAATATCCATTAATCTTGTTTGTAATTTGTAACTCGATTTAACCTTTACGTTCAATGTTCCTAAATGTGTATGTTAAATATGTTTAAATATTTTTCACAGTGGAAAGATATTCATTTTTTGTATGGATTTTGGAATATTAATGTATTTTGAATTTTTATACTATAAGTGACATAATCTGTGTAATGTATCGAATATATGTAATGTATAAGTATTACGTCAACTAATAATATATTTTAACCAACTTATTGTAGAGATAAAGATTCTAAATGCAGTACGTGGCTAATAAAAATGTTTTTTCGGAGTAATTGGGTTAATTGACATTTTAACAACATTTTTGTATATTACTGACTTACATTTTCTTTCGATTCAATTTGTGTTACTGTACAATATGTATTCACTAATAAGGGCCTATATACATTTTCTGACAACAATTGTATTGACATAATTCACCACTGACAGAATTTTAGCTCTAAGGCAAGTGCCTGTCAAATATTGAGGAAAGTATAGCATTTTTTTTACATTGCTAATGAGGAATTGTTTGTAATTTCCGTTAAAAATGATTTCGCAAATGAATCTTTTTTATTTAAGCAGATTTTGTAGTTTACATAAAACACTTTTCTACATAAGCTTGTATGCTCACGTAACGATATAATTATATGAATCTAATGTGCATTGATATACATAACATATTGTTAATACTGTCGATATGAAATTTTATTTTAATATATCAGTTATTTATCTCATGTCTTCTGTACTTGTATTAAGTGTAAATATTATTAAAAAAATCTTGAGCAAAGAGGCTACTAAAATGAGAATAACCGAATTACAGAGACCTGAAATTTTGAGGAAAAAAATATAGGTTTTGGTTTGTTAATTTGAATACCTTATTTTTTTTTAAAAAAAGTTAAAAATCATTACAAGGTTATTAAAATATTTATGAAAATTATGTCTGCCTTTCTATCAATATATCTACCTATATACAGTAGTACTCAGTATTGTTGGAATTATGTTTAATGGTATTCATAATATAACGAAAACAAGAGCTCTTCCGTGGTTAAGTGGTTAGCGTACGCGCTTTTGGCGTGGGAGGTCCGGGGTTGGTTCCCGGCGTTGGCTCATGTGGTTCGGATTTCACGTTAATCAGTAGGTCCACATGCCATATAGCCTCGTTGCTGAACGAAATGTTAAACTGAAAATCAACTCAACTAAAATAACTAAAACAAACTAAATCTGTGACTAATGAGACCAGAATGTGCAAAGAAAATACCTTCAAAAATATACTCATACCAACTGACAGAATATTACAACTCTCTATGCTAAAACGAAAGTAAAATATAAATATTTCTTACCAAACTTACAAAGGTTTAGTATGGATGCCCTTCGGGACACGGCAGAATATAGTCAATAGTCCATTTCAGTTCCATTATCTTTTCTGATTTTCTTACTGTATCATACATTTTTTTTTGTTCGTAACTGTATATTTTTAAGTATTTTACCCATTGCTTTAAACTGAAAACGTAGCACCTTAAATGGAACTATCCTGCATTTACTATATCGAAAAACTTTAAAGATCCCAATATGATTTTAAGCCCTTAAGTAAATTCACCTTCGCATTAATCGCTAAAGCAGTTCCTCCACCTGTTATTTTTATAGCAATTTATGACCTATTCTTTTAGAAAATACACTCTCTATTCTTTAGTTTCTAATACATTGTCTGCAATATGTCTAGAACTGTATATTCATTATTTGTGTAATTGATGTTATATTCTTTAGTAGTTTTGTCGAATACATTAATGCTTTATCTTCTTTTTTTCAAATTTCGTTCACTTTAGTACATTGCAGAAATACTTTAGGTTTTCCGAAATACTGAATTCTGTAACAATGGATCACTGGGATTAGGTCATACTCTTCAGCACCACAGCCATTCAGTCCCTAAGCCGGCTCCATATTGTACTGATCATTATATCTAGATATTTATTTATTATTTTGCTAAAGTAGTAAGTCGCTAGAGGATATTACAATTCTAACTTTCTCACCATTGTTTTCGATCCATACCAGACTTTACTTTAAACGTTTTCCAATGGAAATGCTAATTTAGAATCTAAGGACCTTCCCTCAAAAGGTGTGTTTTGCTATGTTGTTTTGCGTTGTGAAATTACCGCAAGAAAACAATATAGGGATATGTAATTCAAACATAAAAAAATTAATCAAATCATTGACTAATTCTTTACTATACATCTCATTGTTCCAACATCTTGTTGGTAGTGTGTTCAATATCGTTATCTAATAATCTATACCCTTTCCATTTTTAGGAAAATTTGTTAGAATTTAGAATTAATCATATCATTATACCAACTTTCTCGTTATAAAAATTATCATTACTAGTTTCCGTTATCATTAAAGTTTCATTATTATTTCATCCATAGTAGGTTTAATATACTTACTATATTTACGTCCAAAAGTCGATTTAACTCTTTTACTTGGATCATTATTTTGATACGTAGCGTTTGTAGAGAGCATTACTTTCATATACATTTCTTCATCATCTTGTGTTACAAGTTCAATCTAATCCTTATATTCTTGCATTGCTCTGGTGTAAATCACATCAAACTATTTTCTCTATGCATGCTCCATGACTAACAAACATATTATTACCTTCCATTTCTAATTCCTTTTATAATGTTATACTTAACCCATTTTCCTTGGATCATTTTATACTGAATGTGTAACATATTAACTTTAGTTGATGTAGGTACACAACTTTGTTATTAGAAACTATAAGTGTAGAATTTAAATGTTGTTTTTCTTGAGAGATTCAACATATATTCAACTTAAGAAAACTTAAAGTGGCATCCCATATTTTGCCACTTGAAAGTGCTATATCCACTGTACCAAAAATTCGTCCTGTCCACCTCTGCATTGATGACGGATCACATAGTATACAATTGACTCCTACACCCGATGCTGACGAAACAGGTGCTGTAGCTAATGATCTTTTCACTGACCAGCCACTCCGCTAAACTCTGAGGAAGGTGCTAGTAATATATTCAAAGGACATGGTGCTACAGCTTGAGACGTTCCTCTCGATATTGGTAATTTGGACACCACTGGTTTGGAAGATCCTCCTACTGATGCCATCAGTAATGTTCCTAGTGATAGCATCATGTGAATAACGCTAGTTGGTTAAACTTCAGTTTAACGGTGTCGTAGTGCTCAAACATTCTAAAGGTGACCGAAATTGTGAAGTAATAAGTGGTAATGACGTCCGGAAAACACGAGCTTCGCTGAAGAAGTTGAAATGAAGAAAATGCGAGGAAACGAGAGAACGTCAATAAACTGCAAGCAGTGTTCCAATGAATAATGCTCCCGCCCTTAATGGTGAGAAACCATCTACTTCGTCCAACAATCTCACAAGAAAATAAGTCCAGAGAAACGAACTACCAGTAAGGACGATTCGGCCAATCACAATACACTGGTGTGGTTTGAGTATCACAACCGTGCTCCTGAAACACTATGTCAATCTCAATATGAAAACCTTAAGTGAAGAAATAAATATTGAAGTTATTAAATAACTATTTGTTGATGATTTAAAGAAGTAACATATCAATTCAAAACAAACTAGATTCAATATTTATATATATCAACACAAATGATGCCCGTCGTGTCATATGAAAAACAAATGGTTAAAATATATTAAAACTTTGGTTACCTCAGAACAAAAGCCAATGTAGATAATGTTAGAACTTTTGATTAACTTCGTACAAAAGTTTTCTCATTGTTTAATTTTAATGTCATTATTGTTTGCTTCTTTCCCTTTAATTATTTTCTTATTTTTGGTGTAAACAATTTAAAAAGCGTCATAGTTCAGTACGCATTATATAACGATAATCTGCATTTAATTTGTTTATTTCGTTCAAAATATTGGACAAAAGTCATTTAGTGTATGCAATAACTACGCAGTACAATGACAAGAAGAAAACGATTAAACGTGTTGAATTATATTGTTTCTCGTTTTCAGTTCTTAGATGAAACGTTTGTTGCTACCTCTTTAGGACAGTAATCCAGTTACCGAGGCAACAGTTCCGTTCCCATGGGCTTGTTAATCTATGACTAAGAGTAATATAGTTAAACAAGACGGCATATTATACAGAAATGTCTTGAACTGCTGTGAAGCAAGTAATTAGTATTTTACAAGTTAGTACATTTAATCAATTGAAAATAATATTTGAATACTTATTGTAGAAAAGATCAAGACTATTTTATACGATTTATATTTGTTACAAGAAAAGTGAACCGAATTGAAGTAAGATTAACGTTGTAGTGTGTGCTGAGCACGAAAGCTAAATTCCGGAATCTGCAATCGAACTATGAATTATTAGAATCATTTATAAACGCTCCAGAACTAAGCCAGCGCGATCGCATTTATAAGTTGCGTTTAAAACTTCTCGAATTATTGACTAAGCTTCCTTTGAGCTTCAATAACATTACTAACATCTATCATTTCTCCGAACGTTGACAAAAATAAGTTAATAATGAATTAAGCAAAACAACAAAATGTAGACTTGTAAGACTGAAGCGTGTAAATCGATGCTAGCGATGGCACGCGGCATCTTTATCACAGGATCGTCTGATTCATAAAGTACTAAATTTAGTAGTTATTATGAGAATAATATTAATTAATGCAGTAAATTAGTGTAGATGTTTTGAAGTCTAAATAAATTATCTTAGCGTAAAATAGAGTAAAATATAAGTACTTACGGAAAATATTATATAGGTTTATGACGTTCACATACTCGGCGATAGCTGAAAGGAAAATGAAGTAAATCATGAACATATATTGATTTGAGCTAATATTTTGAAAGATACATAGATCAATATAGCTTTAAACAAAAGTTGTAACTGAATGAAAAATTTAAAGTTACTCTGCATTTCGTGCTATTATCGCTGTCTATTTGTAATCCTTGATATTTTTTCAACATTTCCTGATGAAAAATAAATTATAAAATATCATGAATATTATTAATTCATAGTAGTTTATTTATTCCTGTTACTAAATGACACCTCATTTCATTAGAAATTATTCAAACTATATCATCACCACTTACATGGTTGGAGCGAAAAAAAACGATTTCGAGAATTGAATTATAATATGGCTCAAAAGTTGCGTATTCGCGACCTAAATGATGAAGAAAAATAAACTTTGGATATCTAGTTCTCGCAAACGGCCTAATTTGTTTTTAAAAAATCACAAAAAAGCACCAAAATTTACCTTTACGCGGAAACATCAGGTATTCAAGGGTCGGATTCTAATAGGGTTCAAATGTTCCGTATTCGGGGTTAATCCATGAAGAAATAACAAAAAGAATCAGGTTTAGCACAAGCTGCTTAAAGTTTGGGAAAAAGTATTACAAAAATATACCTTTACGCAAGAACTATACAGATTAACGTTTTTATTTCTATAGCGTTTAAACATATTTTAGTTGTGTGTTGTCATGTCTGTTAATGCCATTGATTTTATAAATTTTATTTTCATAACAAGTTTGCAGTCTCCGCTAATTTGTTAATATTAATTTCATAAAATATCCCAGATCTCACTACGAAAATGTGGCTGAAATTTGAGTTCCATCCACGCCCTACCCAACCATGATACAGATTAGGGTCCGCTAAAGTATTTTAATTGAATCAAGGACGTTGACCCAAATTCAGATTTTTAAATAAAATTTTGTCAATGTGAATCTTGAAAACAAAATTGCTCTATATACCCATCTCTGTTTTCTTGTCTGCAAACCTTTCCTGCAGTCTCTATGACAAGTTTGACACATGTCTTAACTTCCTGAGTATGGAATAGGAAATTTAAGAAGTGAAAATCAAGACCAGAATTGTCATAGATAAATGATAAGATGTTATACACAAGTATAACACTGAACACTGGAAGGGAAGGAAGCTCACATTTTCTTTGATTTATCAGCTCACTATAGTACTTCGCACCAGAATTTATTAAGGTGCATAGATGTTATAACAGTTTCCCCTTAGGATCTTGATATTTCTTGCCTCTAACACTCTCTTGTAAACCAACTCTCGTACGTGTCCTCTCTCATCCACTCTCAAAAAAAAATAATGTTCCCTGGATGACAGAAGTACGCGTTTCTCTGAATCACAGTAGCGATGATTCTTTAAATGTTCTTTGGCAACTGTCTTGTTGTTTCAACTACATTCAAATTATGTTTACTTTCGTATTTCACTGACTGATATATCTTTTTGTCAAACCAGACAGGGGCATATACATTTATAATGTTTTTTAAAAGCAGCTTGAGTTCTTTGAGAAACGTACAACCCTAACATCCTGTTTGCATATATCAGTCATCGGGAGGGACAAAGGGGTCCAGGGTCTCTTATAGCCACATCTGGAACATACTGCCCAGTCTAAGTTTCTGTGTTAGAACTTTTATCATACCTTCAATAAATGCTAATACCACGGACTACAGTGAGCTGATTGATTGGAGAAAATCTAAACTAGCTTCCCCTCCAGTGCTCGAAAGTATAAAACCGATATTTTGTTATCACATATGTATGAGAAGTCTGGTCATGACTTTGATTATTAAATTTTCCACTCCATACTCAGAAAGATGAAAGATGTGTCAAATTTGACAAAGGGTCTGCAGGAAAATTTTACGGACCAGAAACAGAGATGGGTATATTAGAACAACTTTGCTTTTAAGTCTATTAATGACAAAATTTCATAAAAAATCTAAATTTGAAGCAACGTCCTTGACTAAATTAAAATAATTTAACACACCCTAATCTATAGAAAGGTTGGGTAGGGTGTGGGTGGAACTGAAATTACAGCCACTTCCTCCTGAGTTGAGGGCTATTTCATGACAAAAAACTTTGAGAATTGGGCGAAGAGCTGCAAACCATTATTGCAATATTGGATCAATATCACCATTCAATGGGAATGTTTCAGAAATTTTGGGTAAGATACCCACCTGTAAAGAATTAGAGGACATATTTATCATATAAGGAAAAATATAAGGACTTGGTTTCTGAGGACCAACGGAACAAAGATATTTTTATAAAAAATGACGAAAAATAACGAAGGAGAAAAAGTTTTTTTAGATTGCTTGAATATTGCTGTTCGTTTTTGTATTTGTGTTTTCTCGATAATTTGAGTATATTTTCAGATGGATACATATTATATATATATGTGTATTGTAGTGTATTTATTTTATTTTTATTATACATATCAATCAGAAAGTGACGTATGAATTGAACACGTCAAAAAAATTTGTATGTGCACAGGATTACATTTTAATATATGTTATAGTATATTGTAAATTTCCTAGGTATGAGTATTCGAAAATAAAGATGTTAAATACTATGAAGATAAAACGTATAAAATCAATGACATTAACGATGTATTAACAAACATGGCCTCACATAACTAAAATAAATAATTTAGTCGCTATAGAAATGAAAAAAAAGAAATATCTATATGTCTATCGTAAAGGTAAATTTTGATGTTTTTTATAATAATTTTCAGAATTTAGACCATTTGCACAAACGGAACATCCAAACTGTGAGTCTTTCCGTTCTTCTCCATTGATTAGCACGTAAAGTTTGGTTATATGTAATGTTATTTTAATTTTAGACCGTTTAGGAGATCAGAAGATCGTAAGTGTGATTTTTTTCGTTTTTGCATTTGTTAGCTCGAGGATAAACAAGTCTTGAGCCCTATTAGAATTCGATACTTGAACATTTTTTTTGCTCCACCCTAATACTTACCAGTAATGTCTACTTGAAAAGGAAAGTTTGTTACTGAGTTAGTATGATGCGTTTGTTACTTAGAATATTCTTTGTCTACTGAAACCTTCAAAGACTGTCTTGTAATGTACTGTGAATCAAATATCACAGCCAAATCTAGTCGGAAAGTCTTAGCTATGCTACGGTAAACTAGGTATAAATGCCTTGAAAGGTTATATGAATAATTGTTCAAAGCTCAGACATATACAAATCACTAGATATTATTTCTTAAAGAAAACGATATGCGCGACCGTAAAATCTGAAGCGTAATATTCGGGAAAGTGGACGGAAACAAAGTTCTCATTAAACTACAAATTTGCTGCTGTACGAATACCATGCCACATACTGAGGTGAAACTAATACCAAAATAATCTTTCGTTAAGCTCTTTGTTACCAGACATCAACATGTCAACAAATATTACAGACAATGGGTAATAAGCTAAAATTAAAATTGCTCTAAAAGTTTAATCTCTTTTAACTACAATATATCGCAGTAAAGTGATATATATATATCATTCCATAAAGCACATCGAGTACAGCAAAGTAATACTCTTCAAGATAAATTTTCAAGTAGATAATTATCTAGAAACATGAAAAGGGAATTCTGTGCCGCACAAAAGTATGCCATTTATTGCTAATAGTTAACTGTTTCTATTTTGTTGAAGGGACAGTTTCTAATTTCTTGATACATAGGCTCATACTGTTAAAAAATCATTTATATATATCTATCTATCTATCTATATATATATATATATATATATATATATATATATATATATTTGTGTTTTTCGTTTCCTAATATTAATGTAGAACTATTTAGACATATACACTCTTGCAACACTTGCCCGGTTTTATTTTATGTAAATCTGTTCTTAAAATTTAATTAGGGTTTAAAATATAAATAAAAAATGTAAGCTTTTCAAGAATGTATGATAGGTTAAAGTAACTTTTAGCAAACTTTTTCCTATCTCCTTTTTTTCGGAATTAGTGTGCTATAGAGGCTGCGGCGGTGGTAAAACGCTCAGCCCTGGTGTGTGATTTCCCGCAGCTTTCGTCAATTGGGCATTTTGGTAGACAAATAGCCAGTTCCTACTATTTCTAGAATATGACAACATTTCCTTTCATCACAAACATTTCTACCAAAAGCCACAAAAGACCAAATACGAATTTAATCATTATGGTTACTAAATATTAATCATTTTAAAAGAAACCAATTCCGTGTATTTATCTTAAAACGAATTAATTTTACAAAAAATCATAAGTTTCCCTTCAGTACATAATCATTCAGAATCCAATATATTTGAAAGAACAGTGGAGTCTTTAATAGATATAATGGAGATGAAAGAAGACACGTTATTTTAATATTTTCAACTAGATAATTTTCTAGAGACACGAAAAGAAAATTTTGTGCTGCAGAAAAGTATACCATTTATTGCTAATAGTTAACAGTTCCTATTTTGTTCAAGGGACAGTTTTATGTAGAAGGTTTATGTCAGCTGTAGAATCTACCATGAACTTTGCAAAATGATTTTTGACATATATTGTTGATACCTGAGAATTATTTGTGTTACCATTGGTAACAATGACTTTTGAATTTGCTTTCCCAAAGTCAATAGGCCATCATCAACATTCTATTACTTATTGTTAATCTTGATCAAATCTTTCTACTTATATCGTCGTACTTGCAACTATTGTACCACTAATACTACAGTGTATGAATAATTACAATTCACCACATATTATTCTTTAGATATGTTCAATACAAGACATGTTACTCTTAATATAACAACTAAATAATTTAATCCTGCAATACGTATTAGGAAACCTCAACTGTTTGAAGCAAAATTAGACATTGAAGAATACAACAAAACTTATACTCTTGCAAAGCATATAAGTGAATTTTTAGCACAGAATTATAAGTGGCGCACTAAATTTCTTGGCATAAACAATCGAGTCCAGCTACGTAAAATGACTGAGAGAAAAATGGAGCTCTGCGAAGGACAGGAACAGTTTTATTTTCTATCAAAATCCCAATTGATTCAATTTATATGTGTAATAAATTGCATGAAACATATTGAATTGTATTCCAAGACGAGTTTAATTTCAGTGTTTGAAAATGATTCACATTATCTTCTACAACATTTGCATAGATTACGTGGTAGCTTTCGCAGTCCCCCATGACTTCTCACCTGCTTTTATAAATAATTTACCCGTGAGGATGTAGACGTACATTTTCCACTAGCGGATATTTCCTTACACTTGAAAAGACTTTATTTGGAATTGAACTTATATTAAGAGCTGGAATTAAAATTAATCGAGTGCTCTAAAATTTGATTAAAGTAATTGGATTGAATATATTACGAAGTTGTATGAAAATCCACAAACACTTATCAATATGCAACATACCCTTGAACTAACATGCCCAAAATAATGCAGAAGTTCGCGTAGTAGCACGCTCTTGTGTAAAAAAACAATATGAGTACCTCCTTCCTGAAAGATATAACCTAATTATGTAGGGTTCAGTTCTTTTGCTGGTGAATCAAATGCCTGGACAAACGTAAGCCATAGTATTCAATATTGTGGATTACTGATATAAGGTTTTGCTGTGGAGTTGATGCACAATGAGATTTCGCTATTTTAAGATTTATCGACATCTTTTCGAGAGTATTGTACGTATTATAATTTACTATGTGTATAGCTCATTATTTCACTGCAAACTGAATCTGAGATGGAAGCAGAGAATATTCGCATGCATGAGTTAGAAAATAGTAGAAACTAACTGAAGCATTAATCTGAAACAAGAAGTAACATTCTAAATCTTTGTGTCCAATAACGGATCTAACACCAATTCCCTATCATTCTCGCTATTTGCACATCTGTTCCGTTCTCCACAGGAACTCTTGCTTATCACACTATGTATAGTTTAAAACTAAATTAAAGCATGTTAATAAGATCGGTGCAGCTAGAATTCTAATCTGAGCCTCTTGATAAAAACCGAAATAATTAACCTCTTTCTTGATGTTGCACAAAAAAACTATTGGTCAACTGAAAATCGTTCATGTAAGGGCGGTTTGATGAGAGGATCATAATTGAGTTACTTATTTTTTTCGTCAACTTTTACTGGCTTGGTTAGCGTTACTGTAATTATATTGTTGTTTTATCAGTATGAATATTATTCCAACTCCATAATTTTACAGATTTAAATGTTTTGCATTAGTTATTGTGACGAGAACAAAATGCGAAATATACCCGTTTGCAGCACGCTCAGTCCTTCTTGGTTGCAATTGAAATCTAGTGTTGAACAGAAACCACTGAACACAAACCAGCGTTAAAATAACGTAACATATAGTCGAGCGATTGGAGAGAGTAGTTTGTCAATCATATGTTCATGTGTTCAAATTACGCAGTAGATGAAGTTTACATTTTCATGTACTACACTTGAAAGTAAATATATCTTATATTTAAGTAGTGCTTAAAACACATTAAACTTCAATTAAATAAACAATCAATCAACCTAATATAGTCGCAATAATGACAAAGTTCATCATGAAAAAAATAGAGTAATATCAAGTATTCAAGAAATTGTTATATTTTTCATGTAAAGGTGACAAGATATGGCATGTGATGATTTCGCAATATTATTACTATCCAATGCTATAGATACTTGATTTCCAAAATTAAGATCTCGCTAACCTATGTTGAGTGAATATATTCCCATACATAAATTATCATTTTACATAAATGCTGAAGGGGTTCGATAAGAACTGTTTCATAGTTTAGCAAATACAAATTTAAATGGTAATCATGTCTTTATGCGTTGTGGAATACTAATGAGATATGTTTGGCATACAAAATCGAAAAAAAGTATTCCTTCGCTGAAGTCAAAGAGAACGAAAAAATGTTTACCTCCCATTCGAAGGATGTTGTTAGCTATGTGAATTCATACATGACATGAGACGGAACCACAACCTGTTAACTCCTTAAATGTCTAATTACTTAGTATGAGACGAACCGCAAAATGAGCATTTTTCTCAAGAAAAAATAATCAAACTTTCTTTCATCCTTTCTTTACTTTTTTAAAGTATAACATATATGTGATGTAATTTTATGATATTTAGTTGTAATTGCAAGGTTCTGCAGTGTTATTACTTACACAAATTTGGCTTAACCTGTCCTAAAAGTTCGGTTAGATTAGCCTAACCTCACCTAAAATGCAAACAATACAGTAAGAAGATTTTATACAAGTTGCTGTTACATCTCGTTCAGAAATGTGGTTTATTACAGTTTTCTCTCTGTGAGGTAAATCTTTAAACTTGGCGCTGCACATAAAGCCACATCTCAAATGTCACACATGTACACAGTCTCTTTCGTTACTAGTTTTTCTTTGTCATCCTTCTGTATCGCACAAAGAGCACATCTGTGTATGTGTCGTTTTGTAGCCGAAGTTGGTGTGTAAGATGGAAAGTGCCTCCCTGACAGTCGAGTAGGGCACACTGTTGTGGATGGTCTGTCTACAGCTTCTTTCTCAGCTGCACTGGAATGTGCTGAAAGTAATCTACTAACAAGTTTAATTCTAAATTGTAGTTGTGATATAGATCCACCCATTTTGCTGTAAATCACAGAGGCATTGAAAATGGTGGAATCCAGAATCTGACGAAACTGTTTTTGGTAATACTTTTCATTCGCTTTCGTGCAATAGAATATGGTTGTAAACATTGATCTTTCCTGTCAACACCTCCGATTCCTTTTGAATATTCAATACAAACTCGTGGTTTTACATCTCCTTTCCTCTTCTCACAGTGACATCCACGGAATCATCACGGAGAGTGCTCATCATGCGTACATTTTTTGTCCCCCAATTGAGTAACATAACTTCTCCTTTTCGTGCAGCTACAGATTCTCCTTTTTCAATTTTTTTGTAATTATTTCCTTTGGATGATCTTACAGTGCGCACAGTTCCCACAGCATCCGTTTCACGATCCACCAGAAATTCAAACAAAGGAAAAGATTTATATTAATTATCAACACACAGAAAGCACCCATGGTTCAATAACTCTTCCATCAAGAGCAGAACAGTGGGTGCAGGTTTGTATAAATGTTCAATGTTATTACTAGCAATAATGTTTTCCTTACTAATGGTTTCTCTTGTGTGTACAATAATGTTCCATATCTAACCTGACTTTGATTCACAACGTTCATACGATTTTATGGCAAATCACGCTCTCTTGATTGGAATGTATGTCTTCCATGATAGACGACCCTTCCATAAATGCAGAGATCCATCAACTACAATACATTCGTCTGGCACATAAAATGTTTTGAACTTTTCAAGAAGATCTGTCAATACAGGTAAGATTTTTCTCAGACGAGGATGAGAGTCATTTCAACTTGGTGCTTCATTGTTACTAAAGTGCAAGGACCCAGTCAGCAAAAGAAAGAGTTTCTGTGACATAATTTCACCAAACACAGGTGTTTTAAGAACTTTATTTCGTGGAAAATACATCTGATTTGTTGGTTTCCCGATTATTCCTTGCGAAATACGTAAACCGAGAAATGCTTTCAATTCTACTGTTTTACCCACCCAAGCCTTAACGCAAGATCTAGGTTTCATTTTCCCTGAGAACTGTTTTTGGACAATCCTCTGTTGACCATATCGATTTGTTTCCTCAACAATGAGTTCACATAATTCAGTGTCAAAACATTTCTCAAAAATGAACAATAGGTCACTACAATCATTTACGTGCACTTTCAGCTAGCATTTCATTTGAGCAGAAATCGGGGTCTTTTCTGACATGACATCCGACCACGTATCATTGTTAATATTATCCTGGAAGGACTCTGTAGACTCACTGGAAGTACTGAGTTCCAAGCTAGGGTCACCATCAACATCCAGAGACTCATTATAATCACTAACCTCCCTTCTAAGCAGAATCTAAGCTATTCCTTTATCGGAGAGGTCCAGAATTTTTGCTGCACGATGCCATTTTGCTCCGAATACAAACTGCCAGATCATATGATAAAGTTGCCACGGAAAATATTCTAAAATGTTCGACCAAAGTTTCAAACGGTAAAGAAATGCATGAGGTTTTTTTAGATGGGATACTTAATTAGAGGAGAAGCACAAACAACACGTGCGTCTTTAGAAGGGTTAGAATATTAACTAAAAAGATCATGTAGCGTCTTAAGGTGGGTTTTCCACTTAAGGGGTTATGAATATATAATCTGAGAGTTTTGCTTATTAGCACTCTAAATAAAGTAAAGTATATTCTACTTTTCATTCACGAAGACAAAGGAAGTAAAGTATTTTTTCTCAAACAACGATCTGAAACATTATTTTTTTATTTCTAAAGAAGAATAAATGGAATTGTAATATTTATTTCACAAAAGGAAGAACATATTTCACTCTATCTTGCTAGTTGGAAATATTAAGCGTGTAAAGTTTGTTTCCTTCTTTCTGGGAATATTTCGTATCTTCATATTAATATTAATTTCGAACCAAACATTTAACATCAAAAAGGTACATTTTAAGACCTGATAGCGCGATCGAACATGAGCGTCTTACGTATGCTTGTATTATTGTATGTAATATTAATTTTCCTCAAGAGACAGGACAACTTCTCTAATAGAATGACATGGATTTTGCTAGCAAAATCTTACTACTCATTTTGAAACGAGACAATCTCAGACCTCATCTCGCGAACAACACAAAAGAAAATCATGAAGTTTACCTCCTGTCATCATTGAGATCCACTGCCCTTGCTAGGGTAGCTTATAGATAGGACAGTTAGTTGTGGTTCCAACGGTCATCTGTTCGATTCCGTAAGCCATTAAGTTTAAGTTTGTGTAGAGCAATATCCATGGGTTTTCTAAGAGTTCAGTTTTTTCTAACTCCATATTTCATAATGTCTTTCATTCTTCTCCTGTAGTTTTCAATGAACATTTACTTTCAGAATCCCGGAAATAATACAGGCGTTAAATACCACTGGGGTCCATTGGACCATAGAACTAACATTTCATTATTTAAGTGCAGTTTTCTTTTATGTAAATGAAGAATGGAATAGTTAACAACAATCTTTAGGGTTTACTGTTATCACAGTATAACACTGGTTTAGATATCAGTTCTTGTAATATTCGTATCTTACAAATTCATAATTATTCACCTTGGATAAGAATATTAACTATTTTTGTTATTTCGTATCCTTAAAATAAAATATTTGAATTATTGTAGTTAAAATGTTTGTTTTCCTATATCATTCTCTAATTCTTTCTTCATTTTTTTATCTAACTTTTATCTTACAAATATATATACTTTCGGAAATATAATAACTAATTTCATTATGATACCAACTTTATTGCTATAATCTATTATGCATAAAGACAATATTTTATTTCTTTTATAATCCAAATACACATATTTTTAAAGTGTTAATGCAAAATATTTAGACAACGTAACATTCATTACAGAGAGTTTATGAACACGTCATACACTATTTTCATTGCGTTAAAATATAAACATGGTTGTGTATTTCTTTCGCTCCTTGGTAATTGAGAAATGTTATGGCGATACTAGGTTGTTACGTTGTATTGTACCAACTAATGTGAAACGCTTTGAAAGCAAATCATTTGCAAGTTCTACACTTGTGAATAAAATGTCATACGTGTCATTGCGTCCACTGTTCTGATTTTCTTCGTGAGATCCATGACAACTCTTTTATCTTGTTTAGTTTCTCTAGAATGTTCTGAGCTCTTAGTTGTGTTTACTTCCATCTTACAGAAATATTTTGTTGCACTGTCATATATAGTCCATATTTTAATACCATACTTTTCCGGTTTTGAAGGTACAGTATGTATATTTTGAAAGAACATTTGCCTCTGACAATGATCATCTGCTCATCTACTGTCATATTTTGTCCCAGCATATATCCTTCTCTCAAATATCCATTCCACAAATCAATCGATTTCCTGATTGGCTCTAATTTATCGGAGGATCTTTTTCTGCATCTCTCGGCTGTATTACTAAATCGCATCACTCAAGATTTGAAATCTATTACGACTTATTATGTTGGACAAAATTGGACGCCCATTCCAGTTACTCCACAATTGACCGATAGGTAGTTTTTAAACGTAAAATCTGATGCGTAATATTCGGGAAAATGGATGGAAACAAAGTTCTCAGTAAACTACAAATTTGGTGCTTTGGAATGCCATGCCGCTTACCGAGGTGAAACTAATACTAAAATATTCTTTCGTTAAGCTCTTTGTTACAAGACATCAACATGACAACAAATATCACAGACAATGGAACATAAGCTAAAATTAAAATTTCTCTAAAAATTTAATCTCCTTTAAGAACAATATATTGCAGTAAAGTGATATATATCATTCCATATAACACATCAAGTACAGCAAACTAATAGTCTTCAAGATAATTTTTCAACTAGATGATTTTCTAGAAACATGAAAAGGGAATTCTGTGCCGCACAAAAGTATGCCATTTATTACTAATAGTTGACAGTTTCTATTTTGTTAAAAGAAGAGTTTCTAATTTGTTTATACATAAGCACATACTGTTAAATAATAATGTTCTACGAGAAAAAGAAGTTCTACTTCTGGATAACAAAGTAGTGATTCTGAAAGGATGTTCACTCCTGAATTCAAATCTGATTTTAGTTTTTCTCCATCAGTGATAGTTTTGGAGTAATCAGCACGTAATATTTGTGTTTGTAAACCATTATTATTATTCATTGTTGACACTATATATTACATAGAATTGTAGGTATGGGAAACAGCTGTCGACCGTACATAATGTTTTACTTTTTTCTTTTTTACTGAGTGTTTCTCTTGTCTCTAATGATACACGAGCAATAGTCTACCAGCATGGTGGGCATCCACTTTTCTTCATAGCGTTTTCAATGGTGGATATATCTTTATGAAATCTTTCTTCATGTTTATCGGAATTGTCACAGCAATTACTGTAGCAATAAGTCTAAGATATGTAAGATATAAAATGTTAAGTTGTCCTGTTTGTCAGTAATAAGACAAGGCTTATCCTCAGGACAGAGTGAGGTGCGACGCTCTCTCCTCTTCTGTCTGACTGCAATCGACCAAAAATGATAGGTTCCAAAATGACAAGTTTTTATTGCTTTCGAGTGCAACTGGTTGTCACCCTCACTTCCTGGTATTTTCCTAATGAAAATCCAAATTCAGCTCGATGACGGAACAAAGTGGACTTAGTGCAAGTGCACTAACGACGGCTTCTTCCAAGTTGGTCATCGACAGGCAGGACGCTGTCCTCGACGCTGTGACAATGTCGCAGAAAACCAAGAGTGTGAAGGTTATGACATGAAGTAAATACACGACCACTTAACATAGCACAAATCAATAGCAAGAAATCAAGACGGGAGGTAAACAGAAAAGTGATGGGAAAGTAGAAGAAACTATGTTCATAGGAAGAAGTAGCTGACGCTCTAAGTTTATTGTTTTATAAAGAATTTTACAATCATGCATCAACTGATGCTTAATACTACAAATTTTAGGAAGAATAATGTCTTTCTGATGATGACGAGATTCTGCACAATGTCCTATGGGTGGACGATGTCCTCGGTAAAGTCATTAACCGTGGGTGTCCCAGGAAGCTGGTTTTGAGATCGATCCTCCCTCTCTCTCTCTGACAATCAAAGGTATCAAAATAACCCAGCTTATTTGGACATGCAACATCTCGAAGCTCCACAAAAATGTGTCCTGAGTCAAGCATCCGTCAGGAGTCCCCGATGACACATTTAGCAAATTTGAAGAAAATCTTGTAGGGAAAAAATATCCTGGTGGCCCATTGGCATACAACCCAGGATTACATAAAAGTGACAAATACTCCTTCAAGTCGTCCAACAGCTGGCAAAAACTGCTTACTGGATCAAAGAGGCAGAGCATCCGGCAACAGGAGACAACGGAGCCATCAGCTGTCAGTCATGTTTTCCTACAATTGAGAAGTTCATTCGATCGAAGCGGAAACAAAATGCTGGTTTTCAATTTTGTGCACTGAAAAGAATCGTATGTATGAATGCTTCTTTAAATGGCAGAATGCAAGTTGTTAGGAATTATAATTGTGAAGAAAAAAAAAACAATGAATTGCTTGCGATTTGAATGCTAAGGTATGTATGAGATTTGGTCGTTTCAAATAATAGCTGTATCATATGGTATATCTTGTTTTCTTCTATTCCATGTATTATTTCTTTTCTCAGTTTTTCTTTCTTTGTCGGCCGCTGAAACATGAAGAGTGTTCTGCGCGTGTCGCCAGTCATTAGCTGCTGGAATCATGTTGTTTTCGTTTCCCACTCTTCTTATCTTCTCTTTTCTTCATCCTCGCTGGTGGGGTCGTCAGCATCCTTGTATGGCAAGCGTTCTTTGCCATCATGGTAAAGTTTAATTCTGTCGATGGAGATATTCTGTTCTCTATCCCGGAAGTTATGAATCATGCGAACTCGATAGAGATTATTGGTTACTTTTGAGATTATTGTAGCCGGTAAGCAGTATATTTCGGTCCATTGTGATGACTCTCGAATTCTTCCAAAGGGGATCTCCATTCTGGAAAGATTGTTTATGTTTTTTATCAAAATACTTCTTTTGCTTTTCTTGAGCATTCAGTAAGTTTTTCCGTGTTTTTTTCTTTAAGTTTTACGAGTTGGTCTCGTTCAAGCTGTAGCTGAGGGCCAATCTGTAGTTTGTAACTGGCCCTCCTTACAGTTCTTGACTCTGTATGACAAATATGATTATATATTTGGCATGTAGTATATATATCATGTAGTATTTGTGCTAGCATCTAAGCATGTATTATTTGTAGTTAGACAGTTTTATATGTCTTTGAAAACCCAAATTGGGGTGCTGACGGGTCCTTGTGAATAGACTCGAACCAATGTCCTGTCAAGCTTTTCGGGATGCACAAAGGATGAAGTAGCCAAATTCTGGATGTTTTATGTGCGGTATAATACGTTGTGCTTTAATCGAAAATACTTAGCTGCTCTCGTGGTAAAACCTTTTGCCGGTCCTCCCGCTTCCAAAACTATTATATCAGTGTATGTGGCATCCTTACGCTTCCCGTAAGTTCTTCAAAGATTCTGAGTATTCTATTTGGAAAATGGGTTCCTCTAGAAAATTGGATCTGTATTCATGTAGATCTTCGATTGGCTGATGTGGGTCCATGGGTTCGAAAGTTTCCTTGCATTTCCTTTCTAAGCGGCTGATGTTTTCAGCCGGATGTTTCTTCCCTTCAATGTGGCTGATATCGAAATTATAGTCAGCTAAGAAAAGAATAGGGCGAGTGTATTTTCCTACTCTTTCCTGGTGTGTACGCAGAGAAGTTAGACATTTTGCCTCTGTAAAGAATTTAAATTTACGATTAAGTAAGAAATATCTGAATTTGCGTAAAGCATATATAATAGCGGATAGTTCTTTTTGCCATACTTAACTCTTGGTCTCAGTTTTTGTGAGACGTCTGCTACAATAGGAAACGATTCTTTCTTTAATTTTGGGGTCATAACAGGCTAATAGCCCGCCGAGCTGATGTGAGAGCGCATCTGAATAAAGCCTTATCTCTATCTTTTCGTTGAAATTATAGAGAGATGGGGTATTCAAAATACCTTCTTTCAGCTTCTCGAATTAATAATCATGTTTTTCTGTTCATTTAAACTAAGCATTTTTACTAAGGAGCTGCTGGAAAAGTTGTATCTTGGTCGTGATGTCCTTAATATGACTTCGTAGATAAGAGGATAAGTCTTTAAAGCTCTTAAGTATGAATTTAGTAGTCGCCTTTTTAAAATTATTGATCTTCTTTGCTATTTTTGGTGAGATGCTTATCTTTTCTCCGGACACAAGGAATCCTAATACTGGGGGTTCTCTATGTAACAGGTGCGTCTTCTTGGAGTTGAGTCGTTTCCGTAATTTTTGGAATAAAAGATCCAAATCTGAAAGTTGTTGTTCCCATGTATAAGAATCAATGACGCTTTCATCAGCGAAATTGGTAATGCGTTTTGGTAAGGCGTCTAATAGATTTTAATAACGATCGTTAAAGGTTGGGATGAAGAAAAATGGCCCATCACGCATCTAAGGAATTTATAGCTCTTGCGTGTATGATTTATCTCCAAAGTCATTTATTTAGTGCTTTTTGGATGCACTTTTATCTCAAAAACTATGACTGAGAAATGTCAAGCGTTGTTATTAGCGTTGGTATTCCTTTTTAAAACCTGCGAAACGTGCTCTGTAGTCTGGAACGGGATGCACGAATATTTGGTATAGCTATTACATGCCTGTACATACGACACAAGTTTGAAGTCTGAACTGTTTGGCTTTTTGATCGCAATTAAAGGTGAGGAGAAATTACTCACCTGTGTCTCAGTTATGACTTTGGCATGTAACAGTTGTAGTATCTGCTTATCGATTTGGTTTCATATCTCTAATGGGATAGGTGGTGAACAACGCACTTTTATCTATACGTGTTTTGTGTGCATATCCTCTAAAATGACCTATATCTTCTGGCCTGTATGAAAACACATCCCTGTATTTGTATAATAAGTTGGATACAGCTATTTGCTGGCATTCCGGTAAATCCGGATTTATATCGAAAAGGCCAATGTTAAAGGTTTTAGCAGTTTATCTTAATCTTTCCTCTATCTCTTCTTGAATAAAAAAATGTGCGTTTTCTTTTCTTCTTCTTCTATTCTAAATGGAAATCCTTCCACGCCCTCTTCAGTATACGCCACTGGTGAACTTTTATTAAGCGTTATTATTCGTGCCGTAGGATTGGAAATTAGTAACGTAAGGTCGTTACTCTGTACTCTCATGGGCATTGCCTGTAAGCCGTATAGGTGTAATAATAATTGTACTAGAGTAATATAAAATGCAGCGTCATGAATTGTTTCTCTTTGAATCAATACGTGGAAGTAGAAATGTGATTTCGCTGGAATTGTAACTTTACTCTCTGTGGTGACGTTTGCATTCCTGTGCAAGTGCAGAGAGAAAATAGTTTCTTGTGACATTTCTTCCAATTCTTCTTTTTCCATTGGAAATGTAGGACTTCTAGGTTTTCTATATAGCGATATGGATTTAGTCTCCAAGTCTGCTTGTGAGAAAAGTCTTGTGAGAATTGCATTCCCAAAAATGGACTAAAGCCAGCATCTATGATGCGTACATAATCTGGAAAGGTAGAGGTGCAAATCTTGAATTTAATAAAGCTACTTCCTTCAAAGTTAGAACTTTGTGAGCGATGCTTTTGATACTTGTCTGAAATGGTATCGATTTGTAATTTGGGGGTACGTCCCGTCTTGACCATATACTAAGACTAGAACCCATATCTATTATAGCTGGTAGACTGCCTGTATTTACACTCATATTGAACAATAGTTTATTATTTTCTATTCCCAGCTTAACATGTTCTCGGTGTTCATTGTAGGTCGCCTGGGTGAGAAAATTATTGTCTGCATCCTTAAAAGTTTCTGCTATTGCCTGCTCTTCTTGAATGTCATTCTTGAATATCATTACGTTTTTATTGTCATTAATTCATTACGTCTGATGGTGTCTGTGTGGCCCGCGCTGACTTTTCTGAAACGGCCCGCGTTGCTTGACTTTGGTTTAACATAATAAGTAATTCCTCTAATATATTATTTGGGTAAGATTAATATAGGAACATGGTGACCAGGCATTATGGATTTTGCAGATGAGTTTATCGCGGTGAACAAGCGTCGTGAGAGGGGTCTAGATTAGGTGTCTCTCAATCGGTGACCAAGATTCGTGAGAAAGAGGAAAGGAACCCGGTTACCAAGCGTCGCAGGCTAAAGGAGGAGTACCTCTCCGTGACCAAACGTCGTGAGAGGGATTTTACGTGTTACGATCAACGTGGGTAGATTGATATTGGTCGAGGCGTGCAGTTCCCTTTTATCCTATATTGTCGGCCCCTTTGGTGATCCTCGTCCTTCCGACTGTTAGCGATTGTCGTCATCTCCTCTTAGGAACCGTCGTCTTCTTGTTTGTATTTATTATCAACAAGTGTAGTAAGCTCGGCTATTGCATGGTACGGAGACGTTGGGATGCCTACAATACATCTATATATATGGAAGTTGTGAGGTGTGAGATACAAAAATAATGTAAAACATCTGATCTCGTAGTGTTATCCATAGATTTCTGTATCGTTGAGGTGAATACAGGCGCTTCTAATGGCGTATACATGAAATTTCATCCCCTTCTTCGTGGTATGAGGGAGTGTGAGATGTGTCAAATTAAGTGTCAAAAATTGCTGAAATATTTGTCCAATTCATAGTTACTGGGATCGAGAAAGGATTTCCAATAATTTTGGGTGTACTTTGTACACTGGTCAAGATGAATTTTTAATCGTACTTAGTTCTCGCTGTAAGAAGAAGTGACAATCTCAAAAAGTATATGTATGAAGTCAACCTCCACAATCGAAAAAAATAATGTGTAGATACATGTTTTGTTTTTTAGCTGGAATAAGACATATTAAATCAGAGGCGAAGTTTATCAGTGTGTCAAATGGGTCAAGATTAATGAGTAGGTCATTGGATCATGTGTCAACAAGACTTGAACCACTTGAACCTCCACTCACCGTGACTCACAATGACCCACCGATCCATTCAAGTCTTTGCATTTTAAACATCTTTTGAACACATGTGAATTTCTCTACATTTTACTTTTAAGACCCCTATGTTTTTCTCTTTGGCTGGCACTAATAGAAAGAACTTTCAGACACTTTTGGATTTCGATATTTGCAAATATAATAATGGCACTAAGTTTTACTACTTAGCTTTTGAAAAGCAGGCTTTGAGTTTATAGAAGAGATTACTACTGAAAAAGTTGCATCAAACTCTATCCTCAGTGGAAGAGGATGACGTGGATCGTGGGGCAGATTTTGTGACGATTAATTTTAGTGTTTCGGAGCTTGTCACAATGGTTCAGTGTGATTTATTTTGGGTTGTATGTTAGAGTGGGTCCCGGTGGGTGAAAAGTCACTTTGGGTGGTGGGTTATGGTGTGTAGAGGGTCAGTGAGTTGTAAATCGGTCACAACCGTAGATTCACTTGATCGGTGGCTGACGGTCAGGATGCTTCAACTTCCCTTTTGATAATTAAAGCCCAGCGTCAGTGACACAAAAAACGCCAACAAACCAGAAAATTACTCCCCCAAGTTATGTTAAATTAGCTATATGTGTAATTTGTTAATATTGAGGTAAAACTAGATATGAAAAAACAAAAAAATAGCGCGGAGTAGGCACGAACCATCAACCTTATGCTTGCTAGGCACGTGTCCATCAACTTCGAAATGGAAAGGATGGAAGGAACCACGTTCGTAGGGTGATAAATGATTCACGCCTTAATTTAGACAATTTAACTATCATATATCGCGAGTTGTAGTGACTGATAAACTCTGCATCTAAAAAATTGGGACTGCTAATGCCGTTGCATCCAGGTCACCCGTTATACACCTTCTTATCCCATAATCATGTCTGGTAAAGATATCCCTCTCTTTCCTCCTTTCCTCTCTCCCAAACAAAAATCAGGCAGCAACATCAGTGCAATTCTAATTTCAGTCTACACATGTATGAATTAAAATAAAAATGAAAGAATAAAACCGGGAGGAAACAAGGTTCATAAGTTGATGCAAAAAGACAGTTAAACACACACAATGAAAAATTGAAACCAATGGATGTCTATTAAACAGAGGTTCAGAAACAAGGCTGAGAGAGATAGAGAGAGAGGTTGGAGGGGGGAAGAGAGAGAGAGAGAGAAAATGGTAGAAAAGAACGAAAAGGAAAGGGGAAGTAGATAAAAATGTGGAATTTAAACGCAGTAAAAAGAGAACCTAACGTTATAAAGTTACGTTTCCAGAAATCCAAGCGTAATGTAGAAGTAACTTTTTTTTTATCTGGGCTGTTCCAATATATAGAGGATTCTTGAAACATTCCTTAACTCAATTTCCAGAAGAGAATAGCATACTCAATTTCCAGTAGAACAATAGATCCCGAAGACACATATAGGATAATGTCAAAAGTTTAACACACTTACATGATTTTTCTGCAAAATGAATGTGAAGTATTTTCGCTGCAGTATGGGAACAAACATTTTGCTCATTACTTACGAATCCTGCATAATGGGTGAACGAAATGAAATGTTACAAGTACGTGCAATGTAAAATAACGAAGAATTTAAGAAAACAAAAGGGTAGATGTAACGTAATGTACTTACGAATACTGCAGTTTTACTGAATATGTTCAAATCCTGTACAATCCAAAATCTCTTTTATATAAAGCAGGTGTGAAGCATCGACTCCTCGTACTATTAATAGATGAGCAGTTCTTAAGAACGTGGAAGCAAACACGTGTATCATCATAGAGATGATCTACAAACCATCATTTGGAAAGGGCATGGGAGTTAACAGAACTTCATTGTTCATTGTTCGGCAGTATAAACTTTTCGTGTTATCGTTTTCAGGAAGAAATATTACATCATTTCTGAAACAAAGTTCGTGTAGAGCAAAGAGTGGGGTAGTGGTATCATTCTAGGTTTCCAAATGAGAAATCTCTGTTCGATTCCCCGTCAGATAATATTAGTTTTTTGCATGCAATAATGCCTTCTAACTGAGATTCATCCTCTGTTGAACTTACAAGGCATGAGTGGCGATAATTTGAGTAAAGTGTGTGCGCTTTTCTCATCATATATTTTCTGTTCAGTATGTTTTATATTTATAATGTTCCTCCTCTCTCTCTTTCTCTCTCTCTCTCTCTCTCTTTGTATTTCTTCGCGTTTCCCTATACTGTATATCCATCCTTCTCTTCCCCCTCTTTCTCTCTGTCTCAAAAACACACTGACACTTTATGTGCGTTTGCGTGTTCCGTAGTTAAAACATAGCAAGACCCGGTCTGTAAAACCGAATGCACTCGGATTTCATCCTCGTATTTTCCGTGTTCTGGGGATAACATCATCAGTCCGGACCATATCTAAATGAAATACTCTTTAAATGGAAGGGAACGAGTAAAATCTCTTTTTCATTCTCTGGAGTACAGAGTCTCAATCGGATCACGGGTCACGGTCACCAGGGATTCGAATCTGCGACCCAGTGGTGAACCATACGGTAACAAACATCACCTGACTGATGCGATGGCCCGTTTGAGTTCTAGCGTTTCCATGTTATCTGTGTAAATTGCAACTTTATATCCGCAATAGATAAAATCATACTGGATGTTCGGAACAGATTCGGTCTTCTGTTCGGTCTTCGGAAAAGGCAAGAAAAAGGTCCTGTTTTGATTATTCGAAAACAAGATTTTATTTATACTAGTTCGACGCAAAATTTGCTTTCATTTTATGATTCAATTTTTTATTCACGTTTGAAATTTGTAATGTGTAACGTCTGCTACATCTATAAGCAACATCCAATTTTTCTTCTGAACATGTGTAGCTTTTCATTATGATATAGTTTGGACTTTAAAATAGGGTATATTTCTTTAAAATTTAGAAGAAAATATAACTCATTCAATTTCTATTTTTTTCTTTTTTACCCAACACTACTTACTGGATATACTAATATGCAGTGTTGAGCAGTATGTCTAATGCACAACCGAATTTGCTACCAAACCATGCGGAAACAAAACATTTGTAGTAAACTTTTGACATTATCTCAGATGTGTCTCGGAGATCAACAGTTTTATTGGAAATTAAGTATGGTATTCTCTTCTAAAATGACTTCACCCTTAAAGTATCTTTGTTACCATATGGCAACATTGGTTTCTTAGAAATATATAATTCTGGTGTTTCATACCCTTTATATCGCGTTGTAGACACTTGTCTACAACCTTTTCACCCAACTGTCAAGCGCTGACACCGTAGTCAGAAATGTGTAGCCTCTACTGTGGCTGCATTGTAGCTTTTAGCAGTTCGAAGGGAAGAGGACAAAAGAGGTAATATAATATATTAATTATTATTATTATTATTTACTATCAACTGATTAACTTTTTGAGTGGAGTGGTCACAATGACAACAAGAATCAAGAAGCAACACTTATAACATACCAGTAATGATTAATTCATTTTTGATAGCGATTTGAATATCAGTGTTTCCATATGGCCACATTGTGAATAGGAGATATCGATTGATGTGATGTAAGAAAGTGTATACTGTTATTGTTCCTTGATACACACTACACACACACACACATATATATATATATATATATATATATATATATATATATATATATATATATACAGAACTTTCTTTGACTTTCTGCGATGAGGTTTTGTAAGTCAAAACTTTTCTGCAGGAATTCCAAAATAAATGAAGATGCTACTATCTTATTTTTATTACAGCGGTAATTCTTCACAGATGCGGAAGATTATATGCGATCACATCGCAGATCGCGGCATGTTCTGCTATGGGGATGCTATATATGAGAATTATGAGTACTTCATCTTACAAAGATTACTGGGCTAATGGCACTTGGGCTCCACAAGTAGCTGATGTTTTGCCACTAAATAGGTTCATAAGGATAAGACGTTACATACATTTCATTGACAATTCACTAGCAACAGATAACAGTGACTGCTTTCATAATGTCCGCCAATTTTGGATAAAATAGCTGAAGTATGAAGATTTCTGCCACCGGCTACAAAACTATGATTGCATATAAGGGAAAGAAAGCAGAAATTTGAGGAAATATATTGTCACAAAGCCTAATAAAATGAGGGTTTAAGTTTTTTTTGTTTTAGCTGACAGTACTGGTATTTTACACGATTTTATTCCTTATATGGGGAAAACCACTTTTGAAGAAGTGGCTCTCACAGTTGATGAGTAAAATTTGGAGTTGGTGGTACAGTGGTGATAGCTCTTTTGAAGTATATGTCTGATGAAGAACAGTTCAGTGTGTATTTCGATCATTATTTTTCAAGCATCCCATTGATGGTTTATCTGAAAGAAAACCTGAATGTCTGCTCAGGCTTGCAGGATGCCCTCTTTTGTATGATGAGAAGCTGAAAAAGGAAGGGACGGCTGCGTATTACTACAGAAACAATGAAAATGATGTCATTGTTGTGAAATAGGCTCATAATAAGTCCGTAACGATAGCAGAAACATCCTGCGATGTAGAACCTGTGACAAGCACCGAAAGGTGTGACAGTAAAGAAAAGAAAACAACATAAGACCCCGTCAAACTCTAAACGGTGGTGCTTCCCCACATTTTTTTACCTCCTTGACTTGTCCGTATCCAATGCATGACTGTTGTATAGAAAGGACAATAACACGGGTTTGGATACTAAAGAAACGACTCTCAAAGAATTCCGAAAACAGATCAAAAGTTTTATGTAATGCAGGAAGAGCAAAGTGTGGTAGATCATCACAAGATAATGAAACACAACCTACTCGAAAGATAAGAGCTCTTGTGATTCCAAGACCAAATGATGATCAGATAGGACATTTTGCATCATACTGATCAAAAGGACGTTGCAGATTATGCCCTAAAGGAATGAGTAGAATGAAATGTACAAAGTGTGATCTTGTGTTGTGTTTCACAAAATGACAGAAGAAAAAAATATTATTTTATACGTCTCCATGTAAGACTAATGTGCGAATGATTGAATGAATGTAAACTAATTTCCTGTAATCTAAAAATATACTGTAAGTTTGCCTTGGTATAAGAAATTTGATGATATCATACTAGTATTGAATGTTTGGTTTCTGCAACAATGTATATAGAAATATATTTTCTCAACTGTTTGTATCCATCACAACTAATAGTGCCAATAAACGCAATAAAATAGACAATCTTACCTAAGTTTCCATATATCTAAATGCATTCATGTATATGACCTTTAAGCTACAATGTTGCCATATGGACACAGTTTCTAAAAATAGAACGTTGATAACAATGAGCAAAATTTTCATTATTTCCAGCTCAATAGACTCTAATTACCGTAGTATATCAGTGAAAAATTTTTATTCAACTTTTAGAGGGTCTGTAAGTTTAAGGGTTAACGATGCTTTCAAGCTCCCTCTATATATCAATAGTACTGAAAAAAAACTAAAGAAAAAAATGTTACTTCTATATTACTGTTGGATTTATGGAAACGGAACTTTATAATGGTAAGTTTTTCTCTTGCTACTTTCAAATTTCACATTTTGTCTGTTTCCCCTTTTATTTTTTCTTCTCTTGCCTTCTCTCTCTCTTCTCTTTCTCTGCCTCATTTCTGAGCCTCTGTGTAATAGACATCCATTGGTTTCAATTTTCCATTGTGTGTGCTTAACATTCTCCCTACATCAACCTATTAATCTTGTTTACTCTCGGTTTTATTCTTTCATTTTATCGTTTTTTTTTCATAATATATAAGTAGTCCTAAATTAGAATTCTGCTCATGTTCTAAATTGATTTTAGATTGGGGGAGAAGAAAGGGGAGGAGGGAGTGGTCTGTTTATCAGACACTATTATCAGATAAGAAGGTTATATTGTGTGACGTAGCTGTACGGTGTTATGTGTTTCAATTTTTTAGATTCATAGTGCACCGCAAACCGTTTTAGATTTATTGCCTTCTGGTTATGTACTACCAATGAGCAAAATTTGAGCATAATGGCCTGGGTGCACCTTCCGAGCTTCTCCTCTTTTATAAAATTTTAACCAGAGATGGCGCAGATCAATGGAAACTTGAACCAGGACCAACTTACGCACAACTCAGCTTGACTCACCATGACTTACCACCCACCTGACCCATTGAGATTAACTCTGACTCATCAAAACCCATCATCATCACCTCTGACAAAGGATAAACGCTCTCCTGTCCATTGACTAAAGAGGTTACACTTGTAATAAAACAAAACTGTGAAATAACCACTATTCGGACTTTGAATTTCTATTGTCAATAACTCAAGTACCGCTCTACTACAATATCAGTGTATCTGACCTTTACGACTTAAGTTAATAATGTGCTTGTTATCTTCCAAATTACGATTAATTCAAAGTTATCATATATATAATTATTTCCTTCTTTGCTACATTTTTCAGTAGAAAATAGGATAAAATTTAAAACTCAAATAAAAGTAAGCTAGAACAACGTAAAAAATAAACCAGAATTTTCTATATAAATAAGCATTCCGTAGTAATTTAAAATACCTACGAAATTAAGCTTACCATACAAATTATATATCTATTTTTCCTTACAACTTTATGGTTTGATTGTCTTATGCTCTGGCGTTTCATAAAGTAAACACAAACTTCAGCAATTATTATAATAGAGAGCAGTCGATATAAAATGCGAAACACTATAGTTTTTGTTTCTCAATTTGTTTCTTAACTAATAACAATCGTTTCCGATTAATTTTACAAATCTACACACTTGCAATTTCCAATATATACGTTATTACAATCCACCTCTTCATAAAGGAAACCTTAAAAAAGTTAAGAACATGACCCCTAACTTTTAATACAGAGTTAATAGTCTGAATTTCAGCTTTTTAAGTTGAACGGCTTACGAGATACTCACTTTTTCGCAAAAATTCGGATAAGAATGATGATCGTACAATAACTTCCCATTTGGTATTGGGCGCAGTTATATACCAAACGTCATTTCATTTAACTTTGCAATTTGACCGTGATGATCATCCAAACATAGTTAATTTCATTTCATTATATAATAATTCACATGTACAGGTGATTCAAAAATAGGTTTTTACTAGTTAGCTCATCTACAAATTCACATTCTTCGTGTCAAAATCAACTATTATTGCTACTGCTACTATTGCAATACCAAATATCAAAATTCCAAATGCTTGAACTTCTTTTTCCATTAGAAGCAAATGAAAAAAGAAGAAAAATCTAGGTTTTGTAAGTAAAACATAGACAAACCTACCAGTGTTCAGAAGATGCTGCCTACAATCGACTGGGAAGAATAGGTCGGTCCATCAGTGTGAGTCACGGTGGGTGGTGGGTCCCAGAGTGTTCTTTTTCACACACGATCCACTGACATACTCGCAAACATGATCCATTTCACGTAATGACCAAACGACCCATTGACCTACTTCATTTCTGATTTTAACATTTCTTATTGCATTTAAGAAACGATACATTCATGTAAACATCTTTTTCTCGATTGCGAAGGTGTGAGTTGAGACGGTCATTTCTTCCCACGATGAGAACTTGACATGATTAAAATGTCAATCTTGTAGTGTATGTAAACTATTTTCTGAAGTTATCCGAAAAGCTTTCTCGGCCCCGGAAACTATGATTTCGAAAAATATTTCAGTAATTTTTAAGATTTCATTTTTCAGCTTTCCCATGGTTTAATCCAATGAAGATGGGGATGAATTTGGATTTAGACAAAATTGTTAAGACCACCAACCATCTCAACAACCGAGAAAATTATGGAGAGCAAACTAAGATAAGTTCTTTTACATTACTTTTACATGTCACACCTTCCGACTTCCATAACTTGGGGTATCATTCTATCACGATATTTTCTTCTTAGATTGAAGGTAATATATCTCCCCCGTTTGGTAAACGTTAGTCCTGATATTCCGTACCTACGATGGAATATACTCTTAAACAGAAAGAATAAAGTATTTTGATCTGTGAGTGTAATTACTTTGATGTTGACCATGTAAATTGAAAATCCAGCTGTTATGTTGCTATTTATCCTACTGTTCAGAGGTGTTGCTATTTTTCCCAGTGATATCGCAACTATGGGTTTTACACTAATGTGAAACATTTTGAATCAGTGTATGTTACTTTCTGCGACTCTCCCTAGTAGATGTACTAGAGAATCTTACCCCTGCTCGAAGCTAAACTTAAATTTATCAAAATTGTTTCCAATGAACTTGGGGACTCGGAAAGCTATTTATTCGTCACTAACAGTAGGCACTTTAATTATTTTACGTGTCACAATTTTAAAAAAGAACACTTTATTGTGATAATGGGGTCTTATCTTACATGGTAGCTGAAGTGCAGCATTTTATCTTAGCTACCACCAAAGTTATGGGTTATTCAATAATGTTAGTCTTTTATCATTTTGATATCAGTCCTTTTCATTCCTCCCAGGAGGCCAAAGTGTTATTGCCACCGCTAGGCATGAATTTGCTTTTAGAGGCATTACCAAATAAATTAGCTGACATTGCCGTAATTAGAGCTCGCCGTCTTTGCTCACTTTTGATGTCGGCGAAACCAATAATTACATATTTCTCCACCCCTCCATCCATAACAAAAATTAAAACTAATACTTAATGAATTTACAATTTAATATAGTTAAATACCACTGAGTAGATACTACACCTACAAGTATGTTACAAAAAGTAACATATGGGAAAAATATTCTAAATTATTTTTATATTTCTTACGCTGTAATTAATCATATTAGAGTAGTAAAATAGGATAGTATATGCTCTTTATTTATTAAATTTTGATAAGGAAAAATTACAATGTTATTTAATTTTCATATTGTTCACTCTTCAAGCATGTTTTACTCTAATCACGGGTCTAGTAAGTCCAGTGGGAGATGCGCCACTGTTAACAACAGAGAAAACATACGATTCGACACTAATATTGGTTTATGTCGCTATTATACGTCCCTACGTAACCACTCTGGGTGCTAATTGAAACTTAATTCTAGGTAAGATGAATGAAAGTGGAACTATTTATCTATGTGACCACGAAACTATGGATTTGATACTAATATCAAACCTTTTCTAGGATTTTTATATGTATCTTAGCAGGACGTTTTTACAGACTGTAAGAGAGATGGCTAAATTTGCTGTAGACATACCAGAATTATGTTGAAACGTTAAGACACGCACAATTTTCCAATTTATATATATATATATAGGCGTGGATCCAAGGGGAGGGCTATAGCGGCTATATCCTCGGTTGGTACTCAGGCATACACTGGATAAGATTTACTTTCATTCGTTCTTTACACTTATAAAGCGGCAAACTATGTTTTAACCTCTCCACTGATCATATCCTGGTTTCCAGACGGGACCCTCGAGTAAGAAATATAGACAGAGAGACAAGGTACCACCACCTCCAAATTACAGAAGCAAATCAGGTGACCTGAAAACCCATGTAAACACTTCCTGTTGTGGCATGTTCATAAGGACAATTCCAGTCTGTTCACGTGACGTTTGCGGTTCAGGAATTTCTTGCGAACGTTCTGACTTTGGGTAATCTCTGTTTATACCCTCTCTTTATGACTCGGATAAATATCTAGAACATAAGTATAATACAGCAATGATAATGTTGAGAAGTAAACTCTATGATAAATACCCGCTAATAAATACACTACATAACCTAACTTTTATTTATTGCTAATATACCATTTTCTCAATTTCTATTTCACAAACACATTTAAAATTTCCACGTACTGTGAACATCTATGTCAGACTTTATATTTTAGTCATAATAACGACTTATATTCTGAAACATACACACGCACACACACACACACACACACACATATATATATATATATATATATATATATATATATATATATATATATAAAATGTTTTGTTACATCACTGGATGAAGATGACGTTTTCTCATTATTAATGTGAAATTTAGCTCTTTTATTTAAAAATAAGTGACTTTATTAAAATATTAAAGGTAACTGAGACAAAGTCATTGTTTGGCCCGTATTTTGGGGACTTAAACACAAAAGTTCATTTTCTATATGGGAGATTCTGTCTTTAATTTTTGAAGCAATTTCCTCCAATGATTATTGGTATGGATTTTTGGTCACACGAGCACTATTAGTTACAAAACAGAATAACACTCATCCGCAATGCTAGTATAGCCATCACGAAAATTATTTTGGCAAAGACTCCTCTAATGTGAGGCAAAGGTGTAAAGAGTTTGTGGGTGAAGTGTACAATACTTCCTAAATTGTATTTTGTCAGCGCCCGTAATCGTCAGATAAATCAGAAATGATACAGAATTAATGCTCAATTAACACGAAATTTGTTATTGTAATACAAATGTATATGTATTTTAATATAGGATATTATTTTAGTAACACGTTGCCTTAAAGGAGCACAGGGGCAAAACATATGATGGTAAGGCTTTATTTTAATTCAAAATGCTATTCTGGAAATGCCAGTGAGTGTACGATTAATAATAGATTTCACAGAATTATTATTCCGACGCGTCTTACACACGTGTCAGTGACTTATATATGGGTACAACACCAATCCAAAACGAATACAAGTTAGGCATAATATTATTAGCAAGGACACACGGAAAGCATATTTTGGTCAATTAATATCGAAATAGGAGCTTTTGTTGTAAAATAATTATATGTGTCTTTGAAATCTGGATGGCATTTTGATAATTCAGCACCTTAGGAATTAAAGGGAGCAAAGTATTGGACGCTGGATATTAATTCCAACTCCAAATTTTATATCGAAAATGAGACTGAGATTTAGATTAATTACAAATGTCACATAATTAGTAATCTGATGCTTTTTTTGAAAGTGACACTGACTAATATAAGCCCTCAGTCTCTCTTTTAAAAGTCAAATGAACAATTTACAGTTAATATCCTTAGAAATGGCATACCAGAAGAAGTTATTTTTTAGGTCAATGAATGTGAAATTTGTTTAAATCGTAGTAAGGAGGTATCAGAGTTTTAATTTTGGAATGGTATTTTCGTAACGCGCCTCCATCAGGGGACACAGGACGAAGTATATGACTGTGACTTCTTTTATAAAAATGTCAAATGTTACTCTAGAAATGTAAATGAGATTCATATTAATTACAAATGTCACAGAATTAATATTCTGTTGCTCATTGTGTGTGTCATTACTGATATTGGGACACGTTACCCCTTTCGGAAGCCACATTAAAAATCACGGTAAATATCCTCAGCATGGATATACTTGAAGAAGATATAATTCTTATTTATTATATCTCTATCATAGACAAATACAGACTTTGGGGCAAAAACAGGTTAAGTCCAAAAATGAAAATGTAAAGGAGGTAGATTCACAACGGTTTCCAATCATTCGATTTTCTTCAAACTTGGTACACTCATGTCCAAAATTATTGTCGCATATCTATAACAGTCTTCTTGTAAGAATATAATTTGATAATGATTTTGCAGAGTACTTTTAATACTGATACTATGTGTATAATCAGGAAATATATATTTGTGGTAAATTTCATAGGAAAATACTTATAAATACGAAAATCATAATGAGTAAAATAAAATGTAATTAAATGGACAAGAAAATTTTATTTTCGTTTTATTGTTATTATTTACTGCTCTTTTGACATGAAATTTACCACATACTTGTCTTTACCGATTATACACATACTAACATTATAAGAAATATCAGGCAAATTTGTTATCAAATTATATTATTATAACAACATATTTATAGTCATACGACAATAATTTTGGACATGAGTGTACATATATAGTAAACCGAAAATAAATCGACAAGTATTCTTTTGTTTCTTTCTGGAAATAGGTTAAGAGGGGAAAGGCCCCCTTTTCAAATATTGGCACTGTTGAATAAAAGGGTAACATTAAAGAAACGAAAATTTGTGGATGCAAGGATGACTTCAAAGTAGGAAATACGGGATTTGTCATTTTTTCGAGCAAGGGTTTGCTGGGGCTATACCCCTTCGAAATGAAAAAAGGTACCGCATAACCTTACGGAAATTGGATATCGGTGGAATGGAAGGCAAAGACGCCGAATGTAGTGATATTCTGGATTTCGATTAAAATGACTGAAAGTGTGATATATTGTAGATGATTTGATCCTGAGAAAAACTGTCAAGATGCACAACCACCAATACTTGACCGTTTGGCCACTACAGGGCCACTTTTTGTAAAACAACAGAAGATAACGATATTATGAATTTTGGTAAACAAAATGACTGAAACCGTGATATGGTATAGATATTCTGATCCTGAGAAAAAGTGTTAAGGGGTATAATCTCCAAGCCCTGTCGTTTGGCCACTGCACGGCCACTTTTTCTTGAAAGCAACAAAATAAACTGATATTCTGAATTTCAATGAAAATGACTGAAAGAGTGATATGTTGTAGATATTGTGATCCTGAGAAAAACGTCTCAGTAAGTCTCTTGATAAAAGTTGAAACAGGCGAAGCCACCAATGAATGACTGTTTGGCCACTACAGGGTTACTTTCTTTTAAAAGAGCTGAAAGTAACGGTATTCTGGTATTCGGTGGAATTGCTTGAAATTGTGATATGTAGTAGATATTTTAATCCTGATAAAGTCGCTACAAGCGCAGCCCTAATCAATGAACGTTTGGCCACTCCATTGCCACATTTTTTAAACAAAGAAAGTAACGATTCTCAGTTTCGGTGGAATTACTTGACACTGTGATATGTTGTAGATACTGATCCTGAGAAAAGCTGTAATCCGAGAAAAGCTGTTGCGAGGCACAGCCACGAATCAGTGACCCTTTGGCAACTACGTGGCCACATATTTTAAAACATAAGGTAAGGATACTCTGGAATTTTGATAGAATTGAATGAAACCCTTAAGCGTCCTATCCCACAACCTGGAAAAGGGATTAGAATAGTAGCGGCCAATATCATTTATGCATACACAATATACAGATGTTTATCTTGCGGGACTGATGAAAACCCTGGAAAGCCCGAGACATTTTTTTCAATATCACGACACCTACAGCATATCAGAGTTTCGTTCATTTACACCGAAATCCGTTACTTTCAGCATTTTAAAATGAAAAACAAGACGCCCTTTTGTGTCCCAAATGTCAGTGATGTTATGATTGTGTTAACTGAGATTTTCTCGGTGTATAATATCCACAACCTATCACGGTTTAAATTAAGTCCTTCGAATTAAAGAATAACGTTAACTTCTTTTTTAAAAAGGAATAAAAGAAAATGTGCCATGTAGTGGCCAAACTGTCATTAGTTGATGGCTTCGCATGTTGAAACCTTTTTCAGGGTTACAATATCTACAGCATATCACGGTTTAAAGCAATTCCACGTAAGTCCAGAATGCCGTTACCTTCAGCTCTTTTCTTTCTTTTTTTTTAAAAAAGAGGTCTTGTAGTGGCCAAACAGTCGTTGATTGGTGGCTTCGTTTGTTGAGACTTTTTTTCAAGATTACGATATTTACAGCATATTACGGATTCAAACAATTCAATCGAACTCCAGAATACCGTTACCTTCAGTTCTTTTTAATGTAGCCCTGTAGTGGCCAAAGGGTCCGTGATTCATGATCGTGCTAACTGAGACGTTTTTCTCAGGATCACAATATCTACAACACATCAAACTTTCAGTTATTTTCATCGAAATTCAGAATATCAGTTTATTTTGTTGCTTTCAAGAAAAAGTGGCCCTTAAGTGACCATACGACAGAGCTTGGAGATTATACCCCTTAACACTTTTTCTCAGGATCAGAGTATCTACAACATATCACGGTTTCAGTCATTTTTTATCGAAATTTAGAATATTCTATCTTCGGTTGTTTTCAAAAAAGTGGCCCTGTAGTAGACAAACGCTGATGGATTGGTGGTTGTGCCCATGGAAACTTTTGTTTACGAACGCGATATCTACAACATATGATTGTTATAAGCCACTCATTCAATCGAAATCCTATTTTCGTAAGGATTGTGCGGGATTCTTTTCACTTTTAAGGGGGCATAACCCCTGCAACCCCTTTCTCGCAAATACGACAAAACCCGTATTTACTACTTTGAAGTTATCTTTGCATCAGTCAATGTGCCCCTTTTAATCAAGAGTCCCCAGTTTTGAAAAGGGAGTGTTTGCCACTATTAACGTATATTCCGAAATAAACAAGATAATGCATATCGATTTATTTTCGGTTTACTATATGTGTACCAAGTTTGAAGAAAATCGCATAAGCGGAAATCGTTGTGAAGCTTCCTCATTATATTTTCATTTTTTGGACTTAACCTGTTTTTGCCCCAAAGTCCTCAAATGTTGTGATTTGTTTTAAAAATCTAAAAGCTACTGTAAATTATCATTTATGACTTAACAGATTATGCACGTAGATTTCTTGGTGTAGTGTCACTGTAATATACTATTAAATTTGATTTTTTAATAACTTAGGACCCTTGTTATAAGACAAAAGTATACACACAAATCACCAACGTATTTTCTGTACACTTAGGAAACAGAACACAAAATGGAACATAAAATGACATTGAAAAATTTCCCAGAAATCACACACAGAACAAAAAATACTTCAATGAAAAATAACATTTTAAAAATTACAAGTTTCTTTGGTAAGCTTTACAAATCTATATTGTTCTCTTAATCCGCAGAAAAAGCATACCGTTACTGTAAAAGAATTGTATTGAGGGTAGAGTATAGAGTGAAGTTTGAATTTATTGTTTTCAAAGTATTGTTCGTATATTTCTGACTTCTTAGTGTGCTCTCATTATAGATGTCAACAAAATTGAAGCTAATTTCGGCCAAGTAACTCAGAGGTCTAGGCCTCTTGTAATTCATGAGTGGTTGAAGAACTCATTCTCCTGTATTGCTGTTGAGGTGTTCAGTACTAAAATGTGTATGAATCGTAAGGACGTATTTGTGAAACAGGTCTTTTTACACTAATGTGAGAAAATTCTTCCTGATACAAATGATTTTGTAAAGTTTCTTGATCACCAAAGTCCAGATGATATAAAAGAGAGTTGGGCAAATGTTAGCATTCTAACAGTGTAATTGTTTGTTACTAATTTGGAGTTTGCACATAACGATGTCAATGATGTCCTTGAGAAATACCGTAAGATGCATATGTTATACAGGATAAGCTTTATTGGCTGAATATATCTACCTCATTCGAACAGGTACTACGTCGATCAAAATGGAACTGAAAGAAGAAATCCGTCCGTTTATATTATATATTTAGAACAGTCGATATTGTGTTACCTATTCCGGTCAACAGAAGCCATGCTTGCGATTCAATTCTCTTCTGCCCAACCACTACTATCGAACTTATTCTGTACCGAGGAAGTGAAGCAACGTTATCTTGAGTGTCTCCAATGGTTTAAACGACAGGAAAGGGCATTTCAAATATTAGTGTGCTCGATAACCTGCTTCATGTACCTAGATAATATACCTAGATAATATACCTAGATAATATACCTTCATGTACCTAAACAATACCTACGAACTTCCACCCATCATATTTGAAAGAGTTGCTGCTCGTGTCAAAATTCAACAAGAATCAACAACACTTTTCAAGACTCAAAGTCAACCTTCATCCTTCTCATGTGGAAGTAAATCATCTAAACAAAAGCTGGTCTTAGATTGTTCTCAATGTGTTTGCTAGTCACATTCTACAATATGTTCAATCGACTTGGTTATCACCGACCTAAAGCTCATTTTTGGATTTAACGGACACTTGCAAACACACCTACATGTTGTTATCGCCCATCGCTGGTTGGTCCATTCGAAGCATTCGCATCTTTTCAGCCAAAGAGCTTGTACTCAATATTATACGTCATAAGCGGGAAACTGGAACCCCAAGTACTCATACGCAATAGCAAACTGAAAAGAGCTTCAGTGTTCCGACGCCCTTTGGGAGGATTACCTCTTCGTTGATGTTTGCTAGGCTCGCTCGAAAGCAGCGTCCATGCTACCTAAATTCATAGATGGCGTGCATCTTTGAATACTTCCTGATAAACGTTTGATTTACCCCTCCACGGGACGGACCTAAGTGCTTAATTACTTTGGTATGTGACGAACAGTTTGTTCGTAAAGTATTTTTAAATGTGAGTGACGAACAGTTTTATTTGTGAAGTACTTTAAATGTTAATACTACGTCGAGTCAATTTATTACTCATTGTGATAAACATTACGATAAGTGGAACCCTGGAGCACGACTTTGTCTGTTACTATATGCACTAAAGATTGTATCTACGAACATCAGTTTGGAATATTGATTGCTAAAATCAACGCTAAAAGCTCAACCTCAGGACTGCATCAGGTCAGCATTGTAGGCTAGCCGAAGATTTTACGTGAGTTCTTTAGTTCGTATAACAAGCCATCTACTTCGTCGACATACTAAGCAAAGGGTTGTTAACTCATTCATTTTCTTAGTCTATGTGCATGTAATACGTATATGTGTTTATTGAGTAATATTATATATTCATTATCTAAATTTTGGTTATCATTTGTTGCAAATTTAATGCATGATTTAATTACACACAGTTTAGTATAATCTCTTTTGTGTTGCCTGCATCCAAATCTACTGCGTTTCCTACGTCTTGGTGTCAGTTATGACCACTCAGACCTTGTTGGTGTTGCTTTGAAACAACCTGTATCTGTGTGACTCCTCAACTGTATAATATCTGTAAATAATAGTTTTGCTAATCATATTAATCCTGTAATTCATGTAACACTACTGCTGTTATAGTAATATTGTATTTCATTTGTAAGTTTTTCTGTAATCCTCGAACAACAGTAAATTATTTGAAGAAGTAGACTGCGTGTGACACTGTAATTTTAAAAGTTGTGGGTTCGATTCTCAGCCTGGATTTACAATTACTTTTCCACGGAATTGAACATCTTAAATTATGTAAATGATTGCTACTGAAAGAGATTTATAAAATAGAGAAAAAAACTAAAAGAAAGAGAAAGAGAAAGAGAGAGAGAGAGAGAGAGAGAGAGATTATGTCTGTTTATCCTTTGTTAAAATTGTATTTATTCCCATGCCATTCGCTCTTATATTTCCCTCTTTTCTTCTTTTCATTTCTGTTTCGTTTTTCCATATTTCTTTCGGTATCTGCTTGTGGTATGTTATTTCCTTTGCTTTGTACTAATTCCCCTCTCTCAGAACTCAACGCGAATGGAATTTTTGTGTGCATTTATCTTGTGACTCTTGCTCTAAGTGGTGCTCATCTACTAAAATTCCTTGCTCCAAATTGGGGTATGCGGGCGTGTGTTGTTTTCGGTCATGTATTTGCTGTCATGTGGGTTGTCCAAGTATTGGGCGTATAGTGAAACATTTCCGATGGAGAAAAGGCAGGATTTTTATACCTGCAATCTATCTCTGATCTTGCCCCTGGCTCTACCACGATGTATTTGAAGCTTTTTTATCTAGGAAATATCCTATGCACAATTCACAAAGATGTTTGATATTCGTAGTGAAAAATGCCAAACACTAAAAAAGCCAATGCTGTACTCTCCTAGAGCATAAAGGAAAGTAACATTTTTAATGGAAATTATTTTAATCTGTTTATTTGAAATTAAAATTGTACTTGTATTTCTTGTTATTTTCTTTCTTTCTTTTCTTTTCCTTTCCTTCTTCTTTTCTATAATATCAGAAATTTTCTTTCAAATCGCATTTTTATATATAATTTCGTCTTACTATGTTCTTCAAGTTGTAATACTCAGTATTTAAAATTTAGGATATTTAACCAGTTTAGTGTAAGTGCTGTAGAATAGCCCAATCCTGTGTTTCCCATTATGAATACACAATCAAAAATCTCATAAAAGTACTTCAAAATGGATAAAATCCAAAACAAACACCAGAATATCGAACTATTTATTAAATCATTTAAAACAAGCAAAACATATACAACCAAAGAACTAAACATGACATTTAGGCTTGTAAGACTGACAGTTGACCCGTGTTTTGGCAACGGCGTTGTTACATGATCATACTTTAATATACAAGCAATTCATTAGTGTTTAAAAGGCTTTAATCCTGTTGAGCATGTGCGAGGAACAGTATAACAGAAGCGATTGTTATCAAAAGGTGATGTTTTCTAAATATGGTGCTAATAATTTTTAAAATCATAAAAATCCCTGAAAACCAACTGGTGACCAAGTTTCACTACTAAACGTGATTGTGGAAAACAAATTTTCCGGGAAAATCTTTGGTGTTCGCAAAACAGCCGATAACATATTTGTTTACTTGTACGACTAACCCATAATATTTTTAAAAAATAAATGGACTTCCACAAGTATGTATGAAAACTAGGTCGCGAAACAAATAGAGAGACAATAAACAATTAAATGTTTCAATTTAAATGTAAATATAAAACTTTAGATTAAACAACATTTAATTTACCTTTACTCTTGCAGATCGATATGCATGCTCCGTAACTGTAATACTTAACATCAGGCAGATCACCATTTTCTTCAAGAAGACGACATTTTCTTCTCTCAAGAGTCAGATCTAAAACATCCTTACTAGAGGTATGAGCCATTACATTAAACTCGAAATATGACTTAACTGTGCAATCATATGGATTTTGTTTGTCAAACAATGGTAAATCTTCATTCGATTTGATATATATATGATGCTAAAACACAAAGAAACATTTTTTCAAAGAGAGCAACTTAATTTTGCCCTTATAATGAACATAGTAATTATAGAATATTCACACATGAACATACACACAATTCATTAGCGAAACGTTTTTTAATTTTTCCTTTCTACTCGTATTTTTGAGCATATTTATTTTTTGTGTAAAAGTAATTATTTCCACCTACATCAATTCATGCTTAAATGTTTGCAACGATAATAGACTTATCAATCTGAATAAATTACGACGGTAGCGACCGTCAGGTAAACAGAAATTAATGATTGCATTCTATAAAATAAAACGAATATATTTGTGTAATTATAAGTTCTACACACAAGCAATTCTCAGAGTCATATCTAACATTAAATTGACGGGAAAACATTAACGTAGCCTGAAGTAGGTATTGCAAGGCGGAAATACTTGTCCAGAATAGGTGATTCAAGCATCGGAAATGTTTAGCAATTGATTAGAAATAAAAGCAAAAATACTTTTGTTTTGCATAGAATGGTACTGTTTCAAAGAAACAAGTAAGAGTAAACTTTTAAAACTATTCAGCAATCAAACTAAAATTCAAATTATCCATTTAACTGATAGCAATTGTCAACATTCAATTCAAAACATTACTATTACAGAATACCGCAGTAAGTATTATCATTAGTAGAAGTGCCTATTTTTCACAGGAAAAATTAGGGTTTAATGATTAATTTCATGACAGTTTACCGAACTATAGCAGAAATGAATCCTTTCCTCTTTAGAAGCGTAATATACTTAAACGATGAAGTATTATATTTGTAACGTAAATGACCTCACATCGATCATTTTCAGAAAAAAAGAACTCAATGTTAAATATTGGAAAATATACGGTTTCTTAAAATACGTATTGAATTGTATATATCGAGAATTTTATGTACCAAGTTTCGTGTCCCTAGCTTTAGGAATTCATGAAATAGCCCCTTCTCGACAACAAATTTAACGCCATAAACTCTTTTTTAATATGTATTTTAAAAAATCCTTGATATGCTTTACTTTTATAACAGAAGGAATTGTCTAATCCAATTCATGTTTCTACGTGTAGTGGTACTGTCTGGGTGTTGATGAGTGAGCTATTTTTACTCGTTTACATCACTGTATAGATATACTTTGACTAAACTAAATATCTTAGAATTAATTGTGAAAGAAAGAAATGGTAGTTCACTTTTGGAGATAAACAT
The DNA here is from genome assembly GCF_964235325.1 of Thermobia domestica. NCBI lineage: Eukaryota > Metazoa > Arthropoda > Insecta > Zygentoma > Lepismatidae > Thermobia > Thermobia domestica. The sequence goes on along the minus strand of NC_137456.1, from coordinate 239,924,026 downwards.
ATTTAGGGTAATATTTCTGTATTGCGTAGTTTTAATAAGCGTTTTAAAATTACTGAATTGGAATGGCAAATTTTGGTTTCTTCCTGTGATTTGTTTCTACTCAGGATCAGTCATACCTTGACAAATAACGGATATAATGAAGCACCTTTCAGTTTCACGTTGTGAGACTCACTACACGAGGCTAGCGTTTCTCGGCTGTAAACTAGAGAAATAACGCCAAATCCCGTCTGTTCTTAGTGGCGCTAAGACTGAGTAAAACTTGAGCTACATGTTGAAAGTCATGTATTTTATCTACCAAAAAACATGTAGGTCAACATCAAATAGTGGTTCGAGAGACTGTATCCTGCTATTTTCATAAATGTATCTTCCAAAAATAATGAATCCGTGATTGGTACAGAGCACGCTTTTCGGGGATACATTAGATTCATAACACACGAAATATAATTCTCTTGTGTCCCAATATTTTTTTTATTATGGGATCCGCTCTAAGATAACTGTCATCAAGAGCGTAGCGTACCGTTCAAACGCCCGACATCTTTGAACGAGTACAACCGTCTGTTCCATACCGTCGTCGAAGATATTGTCGCTCTGCAGTTAAGAGATAGTTTGTGTCTTAAACTATTGCAATAGACCTTGTACTTCCATGATTACAAATTTCATGTTATGCAAGTGCTCCTGCACTCTACAAAGGAGAACTGTATGTTTAGTAGCGATAATGATAGATAATGTCTTAAGTCGTCTTCTTAAAATGGACTAAGGGTTTATCCTGTATAGTGATGTAAATATACAAAACAACCTATATTCGTCAGCTACATGAACGCCACGGTATATTCCGCAGGCTCTTATGTGGCGTGATCGTTCTGTGTTTCACGATAGTCATTACCTTTTTGAAAATCATTAGGGCATTCTCCTGACAGTGAATTCAGAGCGATGCCTTATTATCAATAGTCTTTTATTCCATTCTGGAATAGGTACATTTTAACATTACAAAGTGACCTACGCAGCATACTATAGTCTTCACGTTACAGAAGCAAGGCGTTGTGATGGTAAGTATACGTTTTCTTGAGAACTCATATTTCCATATCAAATATCTACGTACTGCTCAGGGATCAAACTTGTTACGCCCTATATTTGTCATGACATGTAGTTTTCTTCACATAGTATCTTGCTTCATAACAATGCACAACTTGTTTCAAGAAGATCGAGCGCATTTTTATTGCTGTTTTGAGGCAAAAAAATTAAGTCCAACTTCAGGTATTTGAAGAAAAAGTAAATCATTTTGAAACCTCCAAGAAAACCTTTGCAATCCGGAATAAATCCGTTCTCTTCTTTTAAATATAATAATTCTTGTAACTAAATGTAGAAAAAGCAACATTAATTAAAATAGTGAACATTTTGAAACCATGTATTCATGTCTGCATGCTCGTTTGTCATATAGCGTTCCATACGTAAAATAATATTTATATATGTAAAGGATCCTTCCAATGAAATGAAACACACAGATCATAATTCTTGTCTAACATAGATAAGCTGAAATAAGAAAGGAGAAATAAAGCGAAAGAGTTTGGTACGGATAAGAATGGCATTGTCTTAGAATTTCAGTGATATTTCGTAAGAAGGATTTCATCCAGAATTGTCAGGTTAGCTCAGTGGTAAACATCGGAACAATGTTTGAAAACTATATAAAATAAATACAATAAATATATATATATATATATATATATATATATATATATATATATAGGGTATATAAATTTAAGGACAGGAGTAATTATATTGTTTAAAATGTAACATGTGAGATGTGGGAGGTGGTGACAAAACGTCTGTATATTATAAGTAAAATCGTGTAATAGCAATTAATAAGTTGAGTATAGTATTTATCTGCAGCTATTTATAATACGGAGTTTACTTTTCAATATTCTCATTACAGCCGAGATTGTACGTTACTAAAACATAAAGGGAATATGCGAGTATGAACAGAAGTAATCCAGAATTGACTGGTACCCGACAAACGCTCAGGATCAACAAAACGATGTAAACAGGAAATCTACGAGCAGGATGTAAACGATGTGAACAGAATATACTTCCTTGGTTGTTCAAAATTCATTATGATATCCTTAAATGTTATTCTTAATTACTTAGTAATTTCAAACTGTTTCGATAACTTTTTTCAACAATTAAATAAACTATTTTAATAGCAAACCACAGCTTTAGAAACGAAGAGTAACTACATCTTTTAACATCGGAAGTGAGGGAATATTTAGTATTTGTTTTTATTAGTCTTGGTAATCATTAATATACAATAAGACTATATTATTTTTAAGCTGTTTAGCGATTAATTACTAGAGGGTCTTTCTTTCTTGTTTCATCCTTGTGGCTATTGTTCTTAATAATAAACATAACGCAAACCACCTATTTCTGCAGTATTGAAACCCGTCTCAAACTATTGTTCGCTCCATTCATTTTGTACGTTGGTGCTTTGATCAGAGAAGTTTATTTTACGATGTGAATGACGCGTAAGAAAATAACGTTGAAACAGTGGAGGAAACTGTATGTTGCGTAAATTAAATAGTTCTTGCGCTCTCTTACTTTGAGCGTGGACTTGCGTTCAATTTACATAGGATACTTAATTTTAACAGAATGGTTCGGAGATAAGTTTACCACAAGCTGTAGGAGCTGTCGTGAGAAACACAATAATGCAAAAAGTCGTTAAAAAGTCAATAATATAAGAAACATCGGCCTGCGAATATTTTCGTGCGAAAGTAATTTTGTTTGATATACGTTAAATTTAATATTGTTAAACCAGTTGTTTCGTATCACAAACTTCACGTATTTGTCACAAGTTCATCTCATGCTTTTGGCAATGGAACTTCGTGTTTGTAAATAAGGCTTAGTTGGGTGCATGGAATGCAGTTATGGACATGCCTGAGATAAGATATTGTATGTCCTCTGGTTTGGGTGGGATTAGGTAATTATTCATTGACACCTGAACAACATATATATGTTTGTAGTTCGCTCTTGTGCAGTGACACAGAAGGTCAATATGCCATGTTATTTTGTTCGAGAGGAGATTCTGGGAACGTGTGTCACCTCTTTGTATACAAGTTACAACGTGCAAATGAAGTCGATCCGTGAGTGAGTTTGTGTTAAAAGTGGCAAGTGACAGTGGTTTTCGGAGGAGGAAATGTGTTAGCAATCCAGACTCTTTCTATTATATATGTAGCCATTACACATTTATAGTTCAGAAGCGAAATATTACGCCACTTGTAAAACGCTTGTATTTGTATATTTGAGAATGGCCACATGACAATTATTTTGTAAACCATACTTTGTTTAAAGGTGTGTAGAAAACCTGCAGCTGTGGTACAAAGTGTTGTTGCCATCAATGCAGTTCGGAATTCCAATGGTTTGGCGAAAAAAAACATCATGTTGACGACTATCATGTATCTGTGTGTAAAGTGTCCAGTTTCAATAGGGAAAACACAAATCACATTGTGTATCCGAGCCTTCCATCAGCCATAACCCCTGTAGCACGTGGATCCGACACTCCTTTCCCAAAACCACCAATTCAGTCACATGAGTGTGTGTCTTCGTCATCTTCAAGTGCGGAGGATGGTGATATTGATACATTTATACCCGATGTTGAAGGTTATAATCAGTGTCATTCTAATGATTTTGTGAGTGACCTAGGCCTCACTAAAGAAAATAGCGAACTCTTAGAATGAAGATTAAAAGAGAGAAATCTTTTGTTATCTGGGACAAATTCATATTGTTACAGAAACCGAGAGGAAGATTTAAGGCAATTATTTCAAGAAGAACTTGTGTTTTGGTATGATATAACTGGCTTGATTCGTCTTCTTCGAACAGTTTACCATGCAAAGGAATGGCGTCCATTCTTTGATTCAAGTAAAGGAAGTCTCAAAGGTGTTCTTCTGCAGAACGAAAATAAACTTGCTTCAGTGTCAGTCGCCCATTCAACATCTATTCTTGAAAACAGTCAAAATTTAACTATGGTTTTGCAGAAACTGAACCACAATAAACGCAGATGGTTACTGCGGTATGGTTTAAAAGTGTGCGGTATCATATTGCGACAGCAAGCAGGTTATTCAAAGTTCCAGTGTTTTCTGTGTGAGTGGGAGTGAGTGTCACTCTCGGGACAAGGATAGATACTGGTGAGTTTCTTAGTGGTCCAAGCAGAAAAAGTTGTGTCAAATACAAAAAAAAAAAAATAATAATAATAATCATTGTAAATCGCCCATTATTTAATACTTAAAATGTGTTACTTCCTCATTTGTATATAACATTGAGAATTATGAAGCAGTACGCTAAGAGTTTGAGTAGAAGCAGTCAGGGAGGAGTTTTTGATGGCCCGCAAATTCGAAATCATACATTCACTACGACAATGAATGAAAAACAGCTTTATGCATAGTAATCGTTCAATTTTGTTTCCAGCAAGTTCCTTGGTAAATTTAAGGATGAAAACTATCAACTGATTGTTGAAACCATGCTGTACTACTTCCAGAAATTAGGTTGCCTCATGAACTTAAAAGTACATAACCTGGACAGTCATTGGACGATTTTCTTGCAAATGTAGGGACAGGGCGAGAGGTTCCATCAGGACTTAAATGGGAATAAGATATCATTGGCGATGGTGTATCTCGATAATGTCAGATTACTGTTGATGTCTAATGCGAGATAACCTTACTCAGGAACACAATCACAAATCAAAATAGCATTACTTCACATCAAACACAGTAAAAAATTGTGATCTTGTTTTCTATATTCGTTGCAATTTGATCATGCTCTATTTATATTGCAGATATTGTCTATTATGGTGAACTTTGTGTTAAAATTAAAACCATATGAAAATAAGTGATTTCATATAGTAGCAAACTGTATGCGATCGCAAAATTACTGTGTCTTTGTGCTGAGATTTATACCGTTTACATACAAACATGTTACATAAAGTAGAGTTGTTTTTAATATTCATTCGAATTTGATCAGGACCCATTCAAATTACCTATTCTCTATTTTATCTATGAAAATTACAACAATATAATACATTCGATTGGAAATATCTAAAAAGTGTAAGTGATACACAAAAATGGTTTCGATATTTGAAATCAGTACACCACAATTTGATTAAATCACCTTTTTAAGCTTTTGCCGGGGAGGGGATATTTAGCAGGCCTGTGTAATTAGTCAGAATGAGAGGATAATACCAGATAGCTATATGTGTTGAGCATTCCGAGAGCTTCTACATAATCTGACAAATCAATTTGTATACATAATACCTTTTACAATTTCTCAAAAACCTGTTTATAAGCATCAATAAACATTCGCATTCTTGAAAAACTACGAGGCAAATACTTATCAAATTTCTTGTTTTCGGACAGAAACGTCATTATTACTGTCTGTGTTACCTTCTTCAGTTGTTTAAAAGCGTCATGCTACAAGCAGTCTTGTTTTTTGGAAAAAAGTAAACATCACATGGAGCTAAATCTGTAGAATATATCGGGTGCGGGAAAATACTGATAAAATTTTCGTCGCTGTGTGAAGCAGTGCATTGTCTTAATGAACAAGAAAGATGGTGGGAACGTTTTTTGTAAGGTTTCTAAGCAAGCCGAAGTAGGCAGGTTTCAAGCTTCTAGGACACTAGGAAGATGATATGTAACCCATCAGTCTGTTATCAGTGCACGTCGATTATCTCTCTGTATTGTTGCTATGGGGTTAGCCTTAAAGAATCTGATGCATCCATAATTTACCCATACTGATACCTTGTTTCCCTCTCGAAGTTTCATTTTGAAAACTCCATATTCTCGACGTTTATAATATCGCTAAAGGTTGTACTGAATGTACAAATATGTTACAGTAACAAAGCACATTGTTATTGTGATATTTTCGTAAATAACTGTAATGATATTATACACGTCTTCACTTTCCTGCTGTGTATACATTTTTGTATATACTAGCACCATTTCAAGAAGTCATACTTTTGATCAAACGTAAACGCATGTGGAACCCAGCGACTCCAACGCTTGGAAAGATCAAGGAAATATTTTATTACGCACTGGTCTTCAGTTGATAAAATAGGCAAAATTGACTGAATTCTTTCGTATGCGACATGGTGATACCCTTTTACTCTAAGGTACTATTGCGCGAAAAGAAAGGTTCATTTCACAGTCTTTGTTGGCCGCGTTTTCATTTCGCAAACTAATTTAAAATGGTTGCGCGTAAAAGAGCATAGCCTCTAAGATGCTTTTTTAAAACAATAACTAAGCTTGTATTAAACTGTTTCGAAAATCATAAAATATCAGTCTTTGCAAATCAGGTCGCTCTAGGTGCTCTAGTTGCCGACAAATAAGTTCAAACTAACCTACACTTCCTGAACTCCTTCAAACAAATAAGACTGCTACCTTGCGTATGAAAGTCAAATTAATAAGACATCCCGTATTCGTCGCCAAATTAACAAATATCGTAATGGAAAAATAAAGTTCTGTACGTACACTCGCAGGGTCCATCAAACGTGCATTCGAATACACAAATTGTGAATCTTTACTTACTATACGCTGCTGATGAGCAAGCAAACTCAATTCAATATTTAAGTATACAGTTTTAATTCTCAGATTGATAATTTGTCTCTAAATACTCAACCGGATCAATGGGGGGTTGAGTTAACACAAAAATATATAATGAAATTTGGAACAGCGCGGATACCAAATGTCCTATTATGATTCACACAAGCGCGTAAATAATCTTGTTTGTCCAATGGGCTTCTACATACAGCAAGGCGTGTGTAGGTAAGAGTCCCGAAAGTTCGGACTTAAGGGTCAGGCACAAAGAATGCAACCATCATGAGAACACTGTCTCCGTTCCTTAACCAAGTATTGTCACAGGATTGGGGCTAAACACACCAACACATACATAAGCATACCATACTTATGAGAGAGGGCTTTGAGATCTTTATTTCATATACGAGGCCTGGTAAATTAAATTCAAAATTATCACTGTCTTTCCAATTTTGATTTAAATGCAAATGCTTGGGGGGCCGGTGACTAGGTAACCGATATGTTTTGTTTATGAAACCTGGCCGAGGGAAAGTGAAAAGCAGCGTATATTCCACTCAACAGATGAGCAGTTAGGACTAAAGGATATTTGGTTGCTGCATGGCTTTAGAGGCAGTAACACAACGATTGTAGTATTTAGAAAAAAATAAATTTGGTTTCATTAAACGTTACCAGAAACACCCAGATAATCGCAATACAGGTAAAATCTTCTCAAGCCCTTGTCACCACAAACTGAAATTAAGGAAGCTGTTCCAAATGTATGTGGATGTGGTTGGAGCTCAAAGAACGGACATATACTTTAATCTCTACTGTTACAAGTCGTTTGTCAAGTCTGTAGGAAACATCAAACCTGTCATCTCTTCTCTTCCAGTAACTCAGGTGGCAGTTAAAAAGTATTCCTTCAGAACATATCCCAACGTCTACCACTGGATAGGAAATGAGCTACCACCAGACCTGTGGAATTTTGAGCACAAAACAGACTAGCAGATCACCCCTTTACAGGTTAAAGACCTCTAGTAACAGAGAAAATTTTGAAGAGTTTTTTTTTCTGTGAGTGTTCCAAAGGCTGTAGTGACAAATGTTGATGCAGGAGACCATCATGAATCTATTCCCTTTTATATCAATATTGATTGTGAAATTGTTTCAATTGCATCCCCACGTTTTACAAAGAGGAAGACGACGCTGAAGAAATAGAATCCCTACCAACTGCTAAAGAGACAGAATTCTTGGAAGACGTGGAAATTGGGGTGGAAGAAAATATAAAATAAGATGAGCAATATAAAGCACCTACTAGGCTAATTGGCAGACTTCTTGTCCAAAGAGTCAAAACAATAAATTTATCTTATGAATAGCTTTTCTGTACTATCAATGAATACATGAAGATACATATTAAATAATACCCATTTCAAAAAAATGTAGTATACTTCAACTTTTACCCCAAATACTAGACAGAAGTTCAGAGATAAGTTGCTAAAAGGCAAAATTTGTCTATAAAATTGAGGGGAAAAACATATTTTTTCAATATTCGCAATTTTCGCAAGCGGATTTCTCGAAAACTATTAGAAATAGGAAAAACAGTAGATACAATCTTGTAGAAAATTTTCTTACATTCCCTTGTAAACGTTTTCGTTACGATTCACGGTTTTTGAGTTATAAGCGAAAACCCGAATACAGTGACCTTCCCCCACCTCTACATTCCCCCGTTCACCTTACAGGTCCTGAGACTGTATGCATTTTTACCTGCTAACTAATCCAAACACATCCCTGGAGACAAAAATTATGTTCCCGACTCTGTGTTATGTACCCTCCTCTTGATCGTTCCTTGATAGCTGTCCTACATAATGTTCGAGATCTACCTCCGGATTATAAAATTGAGGATCTACAAAAGTTGGCTCCCCCTTTGCATGTCCATGACCTTGGCAGGCGACATATGTCAGGCCATTATTTCATTTCACACATAGTTAGTGCTACGTTTGAGTTCGTTAGTGCAGCAAAGTTCATCGTTAGTGATACAAAAATAACGCCACATTTTATAAGAATCACCACTGTCCCACTACCTTTATGCCAACAGGTAAAGATACCAAAATCACCTCATTCAAGTACTCGTTACTGTCATAAACATTAAAGTAAGTGGTTCTATATATACTGTTTTTAGGGTAAAGAAATAGTTCCGATTTTTGAAGCTGGCAGGCCACAATTTCAATTTTACAAATTGTCCTTCGTTTGTGCTCCTTAGTGTCGCAAACCCTGTCTTTAGTGCTACAAAAATAACGTCTCAGTTTTACTCGTCACCATTGGCCTGCTAACTTAATGCTAAAAGGCCAAGATATCAAAATCACCCCATAAATGAAAATGCCGGTTCAAGCAGCGTTTGCTCGGCAGTTACATAAACAATAATGATATTGCATCTATATATATAGTTCTAAGTGTAACAAAATTGATACATTTTATGTAAATATCAGCAAACATATCGCTAATCACAATTTCGACCTTACATTTCCTTAGTACTTAGTTAGTAGTCCAAAGACAACGGATATATATATATATATATATATATATATATATATATATATATATATATATATATATATATACAGGGTGGGCCATTTTAATTAATCCACGGAATACCTAAAAAATGATAAAACATAGAAGAAATGTTTGAAGTACACGTTATATATTGCTAAGGGAGAAAACCATTTCCGCCAAAAATACCCCTCCCCACATCCCGGAAATGGGGGTAACGGGGGGTAACTTTGAAATGTCAAATGAAAACATGGGTCGAGTAATACCTCGTTCGAAAGGCCTTGGAAAACTAAGTAACGCTGTACCAAAATTTGTTTCATATGGAGCACCAGTTTCAAAATATCCGCCATGATATAGTTCGGAAACTCCAGTAGCCGTAGGATGAAAACCATGGGAGGTAGATGAATGGAACAAAATTGAAATACGTAAATATCATATTGCATATCGAATGATCTGACCCCTGCAATCCCAGCGTCTTTCCCGAAGGGATCTTGTGAGCTAACTTCAAAATTTCAATGTCCGACCGGACAACGGTTCGGGCGTACGCTTGACCTACCCAATGCTGTTTGGAAGGCAGGCTTCAGGGATAGAGAATTAGTGCACTCAGTTAATGCGGATTGCCACAGTCAAGTTCGCCCATAAGGGGGGCAAAGGGGGCTCTCGCCCCCCTAGAGGAAATTGTGCTTCGGAATATCGAAAACTCAATAGAATTTTTAGAATAGCTACAGCAAAATTTGAAACTATATTTGAAATATAGCTTTTTCTTTCCTCCCTTGGAAGCCACAACATGGGAGCCCTTGGCCACAGTTACATTTTGATTAACTATTAGCACCCATGTCATATTGTGAGCTTGAGGGACGAAACAGTGTGTACGTATATCCCCGAAATGCTTTCCGAATAACCAGCACTTATTGCATAAAAGTTTCTGTGGCGACGGAGATTAGCAAATCCACACGTTTGTAAGTTCCAGCAACAGCATTATTCGACAACTTCTTTCGTATAACGTTCTTTCTGTTTTCGCATCAAATCATACTTTGCCATACAGATGTGCGTTACCATTCAAATAAAATGTCACCTTTTTATAGTTACTACAGCGTCATCCTTACAAACAAATGTTTCAACCATACCCTACCTATTTGTAAGGTAGCCTTAACTTGCGAATTAAAGTAGAGTTATCATTTGAACTTTCACTGTTACCTTCCACCCCGCTCACATACAGAGCACAGGAAAAGATTATTTTGCAGGACTCTGGATATCTCTCTATACATTATGACAATTTTACTCTAACATTTTTATCTCTGTTGTATCATTCTCGAGCCTTGGAACTCCTCCGTGGTTTTCCTATTTAATTTTCGTTATTTTCGTTTATCTCTACCCGTATTCACTATGGGCACTAGACGTTTTCTTAGACACATTCACCATGTCTTGGCGATCATTTTGAAAACGGTGTCTCATGTCGAAAATATTCTTACAGAAACTGTTTGATATTCATTTGTCTATGTAACATGATGTTACTCGCTTCAAGTTGCTATTTGAAATTTTCAAGTTGGCCCCGTATACCTTTCAGTGGAGTCACCCCGACAACACCTCTCGATGTGCCTTACGTCAGTTACCTACTCCAGTTTTTCTCCTGTTGATTTATCTCCAATCGCTTTCATACTACGGATACTAAACCTTTTCTCTGACACTGATACTATGTTTCGGCGGCCTTTTGAGAACACTGCCATTTCATCGCAATCGTTTCCTCCTGCAAGATGTTTGATTTTGCAAGATTTATCGAACGAGGTACAACTCGACTCATGTTACTATTTGAAATCTCGAAGTTAGCCCCCAAGACCCCTTCAGGGAGGCCACTGGGATCACAGGGACCACACTATTCGATATGCCCTATGATATTTACGTATTTCAATTTTGTTCCATTCATTTACCTCCCATGGTTTTCATCCTACGGCTACTGGAGTTTCCGAACTATATCATGGCGGATATTTTGAAACTGGTGCTCCATATAAAAGAAATTTTGGTACAGCGTTACTTAGTTTTCCAAGGCCTTCCGAACGAGGTATTACTCGATCCATGTTCCCATTTGACATTTCAAAGTTACCACCCGTTACCCCCATTTCCGGGGTGTGGGGAGGGGTACTTTTGGCGTAAATGGTTTTCCCCCTTAGCAATATATAATGTGTACTTCAAACATTTCTTCTATGTTTTATCATTTTTTAGATATTTCCGTGGATTAATTAAAATGGCCCACCCTGTATATATATATATATGTATATGTGTATATGTGAGTGGACGTGTGTCGCCGTAGTGAGTGGACGTGTTTTCTCTCGCTCCTGAGTGTAGTGAACCGTGATGGGTGTTGAGCTTGGAATTTACAGAGCCAGAATAGGCTTATTTAGAATTTCTTTGAAAGAGTCATCATGTTCTGTGTTAGTGAATACATCAGGCTATACGAAGGTATTTTTTGCCTACGGATTAATAATATTTACTTTATTAATCATCGGTGGTGTAGAACAGCATCCTGGTCCTCCAAGCACTCAACGTAATGATATTGCAGAAATCAAAGACATGGTATCATCTCTTCGCGCGTCCAATGAAAAAGTAGTGGCCGAAGTTGCATCCCTTTGTGGTGCTAATGAACGCTTAACAACGGAAATCAAGACATTGAGGGAAACTGTAACGAAATTGGTTGATAGGGTAGATACCATCGAGACGAAATTATTGGAAGTGTCGAGTGAATTAAGTGAACTACATCGATATAATGCATTGTTAGAACAAAAAATTGATGACCTCGAGAACAGATCACGAAGACAAAATTTAGTGTTTTACGGGGTGAAGGAAGAAGAAAATGAAGACTGGGCGACTACAGGGAAAAAAGTGTGTGATTTGTTAAGTGATAGACTGCAATTAAGAACTGATGACGAACTTATACAGAGGGCTCACCGCGTTGGAAGAAAGTGTCAGGGCAGAACAAGACCCATAGTGTGTAAGTTTTTGAGTGACAAGAAAAAGGAATACGTCTTAAAAAATAGAAATAAACTTCTTGGAACAAACATTTACGTGGATCAGGATTACTCTGGTTCAGTAAGACAAGAGCGTAAACAACTACAGTACTATTTAATGAAAGCACGCAAAGAAGGGAAATATGCAAATATCAATTTCCGGTATTTGTATATTGAAGGGAAAAGATTCACGCTTACTGAACTCCAGAACAATGAAGGGAGGTATTTCCAAGAAACTGACCAGGCCGAGGGAGTTTACAATCAGACACCTGAACCGCCTAAGGCACCTGTCAATAAAGAACAAGGAAAATCTGGACAGAACTTGCGACAAGGAAACGAAGCATCCGCTCCCTCCCCCAACCCTCCATCTGGACATTCCAAGGTAAGAAGAAATATATCAGCGTGAGGGGGGTGCACCAAGGACACTTCCGTAAGTACAAAAACATTCGAAGTTAGAGGTGAAAGTGACAACATAGTTAGGGGAAAAGGTGATAATTTTAATATATATGTTCAAAATGTAAGAGGAATTCGTACCAAGCTAAAAGTACTGACTGAAAATGTATTAAGTAACAACTATCAGGCAATTGCATTAACTGAATCTTGGCTTACTGACAGTCACAATGACTCTGAACTATTTGATTCGCGGTATGTCGTGTTAAGAGCTGACAGAAATAGTATTACTTCTGGTAAAAAATTGGGTGGTGGTGTTGTATTAGCAGTAAATAAAAAATATCTAGTACAGAAAATTCCTCCCCCAAGCATTCCTAGTGTGGACTGTATTACAGTAAAAGTTTTTGTAGATACGGTTACTTGTATATATATATGTCTTGTGTATATTGCACCTGGGTCAAATCAATCAACATATAGAGAATATTTTGAATACATATTTAGCGTACTACAACCAGGGAGTAACATTCTTCTGACAGGCGATTATAATCTCTCACAGGTCACGGGAACTGATTTTAGTTTCTTAGCATCTACTGGAACCTGTCAAGAATTATTTCATTTAATGAATTTTTATAATTTACGAACTCTCAATAATATTAAAAACTCATCCGGCAAAACACTTGACTTAATACTCTCAAACCTTACTAGCGTAGAGGTCATACTCGAACACCCTCCCCTCGTATCCGAGGATGCCTACCATCCAGCCCTACTAATCGAATATAAATATATTAACTTTAGAAATGCTAAATGTACAACGAAAAGCGAAGTAAGAGATTATAATTTTTTTAAAGCTGACTTTGATAAACTGTACCGCGAAATATCACAAACAAATTGGGAACCTATCACAGGTAGTTTGACTGTGGACGGTTCTGTGGATTGTTTCTATAATATACTCTATTCTATTTTTGACCGGTGCATTCCGAAAAAAAGAGCTAAATTCAATTATCCTATTTGGTTTTCAAGTGACATAATTAGATTAATTAAGAGCAAATCATATCACCATAAGAAATGGAAGCAGGGTTCTTGGGACGCACTGTATCACTACAACAAATTTAAAGAATTGAGAGCTCTTTCGAAAAAAGAAATTTCCAAGGCATACAATGCATACTTAAACAACTGTGAGGCCAATATTATAAGCAATCCTAAGACTTTCTGGACGTATGTTAAGAATAAAAAGAGTAATTCGGGAAGTAATTTGTTTCACTATAACGATCAAACTTTGAGTGACGATGCTGCTATTGCAAATGCATTTATGGCAAATTTTCAAGTAACACGCAATAAATCAAGTTATAATCTTATTCCTATGGAGCAATACAATAATTCGGAAATTCTGGACAAATTAAATATTAACTTTATAGACATCGAAGATGTTGAGAATGCTATTAAAAAACTTAAGCCACGGTCATCTTGTGGGCCGGATAAAATACCACCGTACATCATTAAAGGCTGCTCAGAAATACTGAAACATCCCCTACAGGCTATTTTTAACAAGTCAATAGCTTCTTCTACGTTTCCTATGAAATGGAAGATTGGTGACGTCTGTCCCATTCCCAAGACAGGTTGTCCTACTGACCAAATAAAAAATTATCGACCGGTAACACTGCTATCTGCCCCATCTAAGGTATTTGAAATTATTATATATGAAAAAATTTATTCACATGTACGGTCAGTAATATCTCCCTTTCAACATGGTTTCATGCCAAAGAGGTCAACTGTAACTAATCTCTCAGAGCTTACACATTTTATGGCTAATCAAGTTGATAAAAAGGAACAAGTAGACGTAATTTATACAGATTTCTCCAAGGCGTTCGACGTAATTAATCACGATATACTTCTAAGCAAACTTGTGACATTCAATTTTTCACGAAACCTTCAACAATTTATAGCGTCCTATCTTTGCCAACGCAAACATCGCGTTCGATACAAAAATATCCTAACTGAGGAATATGTCGTAGACTCTGGTGTGCCTCAGGGATCGAACTTAGGACCTCTATTATTTATATTATTTGTTAATGATTTACCACCTGTAATAACATCCTCCCACAAACTATTGTTTGCTGACGATTTAAAAATCTATCGTAGTATCTCCACGGAGTTAGACGCTATTTCTTTGCAAAGCGATATAAATTCTATTTTCCAATGGTGTGAATCAAACAAATTGCTGTTAAATATTAAAAAATGTAAAGTAGTATCATACACCAGGAAAATGAACTATGTCCGCAATGTGTATACTATTAATCAAACACCAATTGAAAGAGTGGATTATATAACTGATCTTGGAGTCACTCTGCAGTCAAACCTATCATTTGATATTCATGTCAACAGAGTAGTTGGTGAGGCCTTTAGGAACCTTGGCTTTGTGATGAGATTAGGAAGTGATTTTTCTAACACCGATGTCCTCAAAACATTATACATTGCCTATGTAAGGTCTAAGGTGGAATATGCAGCGATAATATGGGGTTCTGATAGTAAGAAATATACAAGTAAAATCGAAAACATTCAAAATAAATTTGTGCGCTTTTTAACATATAAAGAAACAGGGATATATCCGAAATTTGAGAAGTATGAAGATCTTCGAAGCAAATATTCATTACAATCACTTGAAAGCAGGAGGACTCACTTCATTTTATCTTTCTTACATAAAATAATACATAGTACAGTAGATTCAGAATATTTACTATCAGAAATCAAACTTCACGTCCCACATAGAGCAACCAGACCCCATAATAGCATATTCCATCTCTCAGCTCAAAGGACTAATGCATTGGATGTATCGCCTGTCAGAAAAATGTGTTTATTGTATAATAAGGTGTCAGAAAAGCACCCAGAGATAGACATTTTTAGCTGTAGACAGAATTTTACTCTAAATAAATAAGATGTAGATCATGTTATATGTATTTTAAAGTATTTTGCAATCGTATTATTTTGTTATCATATGTGTATTTTAAATTATATTATCATGATGGAAAACTGTAATTAGGCATCCGCCTGTTGTTTTCTGAAATAAATATATATATATATATATATATATATATATATATATATATATATATATATATATATATATATATATATCGGGTGTTGCAAAATAAGTGTTACAACTCTTGGGAGGTGACTCCTGCCAGTGAGACAAGAAAAAAAGTTCTCTTCAACTTTCTGGTATCGGACATAGTTTCAGATCTACAAGATGCCGAAAGCGTGGGAAAATGACTTTCGGACGCCAATAGTTCGGAAGCTATCCAACATAAAGAGGGCGGGTAAAAAAATCACTGAAGAAGTCATACCTGCTCTATTGAATTTTGCATGTTTCACAATCCTACCGTGCACGCGCAAGGGATTCCCCAAAGGAACGTAGGGATTCCCGATAATCTGCCAAATGAAACTTGATCTACGGATATGAATTGATAGGCTTTCTACCAGGTAACAATAATTCGTTTGTCTTATGTCGATATCTGCAACAAATACAAAATAGCGGACAATTTTATGCCCGTTGTGTGTGGTTGCATAATCGCTAGGAACGGATGCTGGCCAACAGTGACGTTCTGAGTATTAATTGTAGCGAATTTGTACTCAAATGCTCTTAAAAGACATCTGGAGTGTCGGTAGAGCATAACAGATGAAGCAGGGTGATTCACATGTGTGGAAACACTTAACGAAAAATGACCAGAAATGCACTCATACTCAATAAACGTGAGTTCAAAGCGTCGGAAATGTAACGATTAGCGTCAAGAACATGGAAGCCATTGCCAATTCACCAATAATATTCCTTCAAAGCGATGCAATATGATGTGCACGGTTGCAAACCAATAAGGATGCAGCAACTGAGGCCAAGTTCAAATTGTGCAATGGACTATGTAAGAAACTGGGTAAACTAAAGGAATGTCACTAGTGGGATCGCATGATCGATATTGAAATGTGGCCAATGTGTGTGTTGATATCAACATGTAGCTAATGAACAAATGTCAACATGTCCCACTACTGCCGTGACATCGTCCCACGTGCGAAAAATAGGAAAATAACTACTCGGGTCTTGAATTTGAGGCCGTGGGCTTCCAGTAGGATTGGAAACTGCGACCACGCGGGCAAAAGCGAGCGCTCTAGCCCTGAGGTTCGAAGGAGCCTCACTTTCTCTGTATTCATTTCTTTGAGGAGTACCCACTTTGTTTGGCAAGCCCTCTTGTACAGCCTCCCGACATACTTGTGTGTTTCATTTTGTTACTCCTACTGCACAGTTGTGAACAATCAGAGCTTTAAGACGTTTCTTCCTATTTCTCATGTCGTTTTATTTTCCATATGTATGGTGTTCCAGCTGTAGTGTTAAATGTGTCAAATCGGTTCATTTTCTTCTTTGTCTTGGCATGTGCACTGTGTGTAAGATACGAATTTCTAGAGGTATTTTTCTATATTTCGAGTACGTCATATGTCTCAGAAGACGTGGGACATGATACAAGTTTGTTATTTTCACGCACTATCAGAATTTGAACCATGCATCAAGATATTTCTTTTCCTATGTGTCGACTGTGGGACAATGTCCGAAACAAAGAGGGACATTGATACAATCTTGTTCTAGTTACGTTGTACCAAAGGGTGCACCAGATGTAATAGCAGAATGCACAACGTTATTTTCCTAGTTTTCGCACGTGAGATGGTGTCCCAGCAGTAGTGTGACATGTTGACATTTGTCAATTAGCTACATGTTGATATCAACACACACATTGGCCACATTTCAATATCGATCATGCGATCCCACTAGTGACATTCCTTTAGTTTACCCAGTTTCTTACATAGTCCATTGCACAATTTGAACTTGGCCTCAGTTGTTGTATCCTTATTGGTATGCAACCGTGCACATCATATTGCATTGGTTTGAGGGAATATTATTGGCGAGTTGGCAATGGCTTTCATGTTCTTGGCGCTAATCGTTACATTTCCGACGCTTTGAACTCACGTTTATTGAGTATGAGTGCATTTCTGGCCATTTTTCGTTAAGTGTTTCCACACATGTGAATCACCCTGCTTCATCTGTTATGCACTACCGACACTCCAGATGTCTTTTAAAAGCATTTGAGTACAAATTCGCTACAATTAATACTCAGAACGTCACTGTTGGCCAGCATCCGTTCCTGGCGATTATGTAACCACACACTACGGGCATAAAGGTGTCAGCCATTTTGTATTTGTTCCAGATATCGACTTAAGACAAACGAATTATTGTTACCTGGTAGAAAGCCTATCAATTCATATCCATTTAGACCAAGTTTAATTCGGCAGATTATCCGGGACTCCCTACGTTCCTTTGGGGAATCCCTTGCGCGTGCACGGTAGGATTGTGAAACATGCAAAATTCAATAGAGTAGGTATGATTTCTTCAGTGAATTTTTTACCCGCCATCTTTATATTGGATAGTTTCCGAACTATTGGCGTCCGAAAGTCATTTTCCCACGCTTTCGGCACCTTGTAGATCTGAAACTATGTCCGATAGCAGAAAGTTGAAGAGAACTTTTTTTCTTGTCTCAGTGGCAGGAGTCACCTACCAAGAGTTGTAACACTTATTTTGCAACTATATATATATATATATATATATATATATATATATATATATATATATATATATATATATATATATATGTATATATATATCGGGGTTTCAAAATAAGTGTTACAACTCTTGGGAGGTGACTCCTGCCAGTGAGACAAGAAAAAAGTTCTCTTCAACTTTCGGCTATCGGACATAGTTTCGGATCTACAAGGTGCCGAAAACGTGGGAAAGTAACTTTCGGACGCCAATAGTTCGGAAACTATCCAACGTAAAGAGGGCGGGTAAAAAATTCACTGAAGAAGTCATACCTGCTGTATTCAATTTTACATGTTTCACAATCGTACCATGCACGCGCAAGGGATGCCCCAAAGGGACGTACGGAGTCCCGGATAATCTGCCAAGTGAAAATTGGTCTAAATGGATATAAATTAGTAAGGTTTCTCAAATTCAGTAAGGTAAGTAAGGTAGTAGTAGGTAGTAAGGTTTCAGGTAACAATAATTCGTTTGTATTAAGTCGATATCTGGAACAAATACAAAATGACACCTTCATGCCCGTTGTGTGTGGTTGCATAATCGCCAGGGTTTGGCTTTCTACCTACATCGGATGTTTGTGATCTTACACATTGTTAGTATTTGGTTACCGCTCCTTATTGTCGCAAATTATATCGTTAGTGCTCCACTTATGGCGTCACCTAACATAGAAGCACGTATGGAACTAGAATTCTGTTCCGCTGTAGATGACTTTTCAAGCCTATTGGCACGAAGTTAGAAAGTCAAAATTGATTTTTTTTCATGAAGTGAGCGTTACTTGTGGAGGACTAATAATGAGATTTGCGGCACCAATAAAGCACTAATGAAGCAGTAAGAACATATGCATTCGAAATCGAGGTGTGCTGAGATGGCTAGCCGATAATGGTCATGAAGGTAGCCGGCGAAATGATTCCTTTAATAATAGTTATCCTCCAAAACTAACAATGGAATTTGAGACACAATGAGGAATAACGGAGCACTAACGTTGTGCAATCAAAATTGCAGTGGTCATCTATAAAACACTTGCCAAGCATGTTAGAATGAAATTATCACGCGAATAGTAAACACTTTTTTTTTTTAAAAAAAAAGAGCGTTGTTTATAGTGCATTAATGATGGGATATACAACACCAACGAAGCTCTAACGATGTGTGAAATCAATATTCTGGTCTGGTATTGTGTCTGGTCTGCACCATGAAGATATCCGGCCAATAATGGACCTTTAAGTCATGAGCGTGTTATATCTAGAGCAGTAACGAGGGAAAATGCTTCAATAACGAGCACTGACGATGTGTGAAATCAAAAATGTAGTGTGAAATAATTGTCTTTACTTTCTTATTTACATGTAGTTCGGAGGCCAGCAATGACTTTTTAAAGTGATACACATTATTTTCGTTGCACTAACGATGAAATATGCAGCTTTAAACAATACTAACGAAGCATTCAAATTTGTGAAATAGTAATTGCGATCTGGTATCGGTTTTGTATTTGGCCTGTGGCATGAAATTGGCTTGCCAATAATTGTTCTTTCAAATGAATTCGTTAACTACAGAACACTAACGATGGGACAGGAGGCACTAACAACCACTAATTGAGCAATAACGATGGGTAATATCGAAATGTTGTCTGATGTAAGTTCCGCCCCTGTTTTCTTGGCATGAAATTAGCTGACCATTCATTTTTTTTTTTTTTAAGTGTAGCTACTATCTCTGGAGAACTAACGAGTAGTAATAATGCAATAATTATGGATGTAGTAAAAATTGTCATCTGTCGTAGATTTTGCTACTAGTCTGCATGTACGATATTAGCAAGCCAATTATGGCTTTCTTTAGAAAATGTAGCTTTATCTATAGAGCTCTAGCGATGGGATATGCTTCACTAACGAGCATTCACGAAGCACTAATGGCTGGAGTAATCAAACTTTTCGTTTAGATTGAATTTCGTCTCTGGTCTTTCGGCATGATATTCAAAAGAAAAATAGGCATCATCTGCGGGGCACTTAAGATGAGATGTATCACCAACGAGCACTAACGAAGTATTAACGATGTGTGAACTTGAAGTCGTATTCTGCCGTAAGTGTTATGCCTGCCTGTCCATTGACAGGCGGCGCCGTGGCTCAGTGGTAGAGCGTTAACCTCCGATGCTTGGAGTCCCTTTTTTGATCCCCGCTCGCGCCGTGCGGACTTTCTGGTGGACAAACATCGTGCTCGTGGGTTTTCTCGATGTTCTCCCGTTTCCTCCCACTTTCTTCATTCCACCATTTCTCTCATTTCTCATTATCACCGTCTCCTTTAGCCTAACCGGCATAACCGTGGGACGTTAAACTTAGAGATTAGAGATGTCCATTGACAAGAAATTAGTAGGAAAACAATGGATAAACACTAGAGGTGTTCTCTGTGGAGCAGTAGAGATGAAAGTTCCGTAATTAATGAGCAGTAACGAACCACGAGTGATGTATGGAATTGAAACTGTGGTTTCAAGGAATTGTCGTGCCAGGTCTATTGGCCTGGAGTTAGAAGGTAAATAATGGGTTTTAATAAAATGTAGGCATCATATGTGAGTATTAACGATGGTGTATGCGGCATAACAAAGCAGTAACGACCTAGGTGTAGCCGTTATGTGGAACAGTAACATTACAATATGCTCCAGTAACAAGCACTAACGATGACTAAGTGAAATCGTGACTAGCCGCAATTTTCGTCCTTTGTTTGTTCTAACGAAGTTAGCAGACTAATAATGGTTTCTAAAAATGTAACCGTTCTGTTTTGAGCACTAATGATATGATATGCAGTATTAACGACTATTAACAAATCACTAATGGTAGATAAATTCAAAGTTACTATCTGTTGTGGCTTTGTGCGTGTTGTGTTTCACGCACAGGAAATCAGCAGGAGAAACCAGATGTTTTAAGAATGTAGGCGTTATCTGTGGAGCTTTAACGATTCTATATGAGCATTAATGAGCACTAATAGCGGTTGTAATAATAATTGTAGTCTGAAGCGGATTTTTTCCGCGGTCTGCTGGCATGAAGTTAGCAGGACAAGAATGGCTTTCATGAAAAATATATCCGTTATCTTGGAAACGCAAACGGTAGGATATGCGGTACTTACCCGCATTAACTATGTACCAATTAGAAAAATAATCAAAATTGTGGTGTTCCGTAGTTTTCGTCCCTGGTCTCCTGCCATAAACTAAGCAGGCCACTAATGGTATTCTAAAAATGTAGCTGTTATCGATGGATCACTAACGACGGCCAAGCGGCACTGCAATTACTTACGAACCATTAGTGATGGGTATAGTCAAAATTGAGTTCTGCTGTGATATCTTCTTTGGTCTGCTGCTGTCATTTGTGGAGCACCAGGCATAGAATATACAGCTTTATATCAGGAGTGCGAACGATGGAGTATGGAGAAGCAACGAACACTAATCACTATCAAGTATTAACGGACTACTAGTGACACATGTAATAAAATTTCGATGTCGCTATCTATTTCGACCCTCGACTGCCGGCATGTAGTTACCAGACCAATAGTGTTTTTTTCAATAATGTGCCGTTATCGCTTAAGCCTAAACGGTTGTATATGGGTACTAACGAAGCACTAATGGCGAGTGTAATCAAACTTTCAATCTACCGTAGATTTCTTTCCCGGTATGCTGGCACGCAGTTAACAGGCCAATGTTTTTTTTAATGACAGGTGTAATAAAATTGGAGTCTATCGTAGAGTTTGTCCCTGCTCTGCTAGCATGAAGTTCGCTGGACAAGAAAATATTTTTAGAAAAAGTTATTCGTTATATTTGACGCACTAACGGTAGCAGGTACGACACTAAAAAGAACGAACGAAGCAGTAATGACGGGTAAAATCGAAATTGTGTTCAGTTGTAGATTAAGTCGGTAATATGCTGCCATTAAGTTAGTATGTCAATAATGGCTTCTTAAAATGTAGACGTTATCTGTGGACCACCAAGATGGAATATAGGGCACTAACGAGTACTTACGTCCTAATGGAAATTGTGGTCAGCTGTACATTTAGTTCTTTGTCTGCTGGCACTACATCGCAGGGTATTAATGGATTTCTTTGAAAAATGAAACCAATATTTATTGAGCACTAACAGTATGATATGTGGCAGTAAGATTTACTAACGAAGCACAAATAATAGGTGTAACGTTTACATGTAAGGGAGACAGGACATGAGATAGACTGGGAAGGCATAGAAGGGCTGGAAGAGGAGGAAAGAAGCATTATAAGAAAATGGAAAGAGGCAGAATGGATAAGAAAGGAAGGAAGCGAGAAACTTATGAATTTCAATAGCGGACTAAATATACATGATGTATGGAGAAAGATATTGTATAAAACAGACAAGAAAGAAGAGGTAAAAACACGTGTATTGAACAACGGATAGACAATTAAAAGTTTATTCTTTTCAAAAGTGAAAGTTATTCATACACAGGTGTGTCAATTAAAAGTTTAGCTCTTAAGTGAAAGTTGATCATTAGAAGTTGCATTTGTATTAATTAAAAATTGTTTAAAAAAATGTTAAAGGAAAGGACGAATATGGTTGGTCCATGGAATACCTTCTCTCATTTTAAGAAGGATATAAGGTGTAATCTTAGAAATTGTATTTCATAATGTGTCTGATGAAGGCAAAGTTAATTTGCCGAAACTGTAACGCTATTATTTATTAGTTAATATATGCTTTGGTCAAAATTTGTCTGTTATTTTATACAAGAAGTTCCAAAGCTAGAATGAGTGGTATTCAGAAAATCACTATTCATAGTTACAGAGTCAATGCGGATAAGTATTTCTACAGATTAATTAATAGTCACTGTTCGCTCATGTTTGTCCGCACCAACAAAGCTATATATTTCACTTTTATTTGCTTATTTTTCTCCAAAGATTTTACTAAAGCATTGTCGATTAAACTAACGGTCGAACAAGTATAATTTCCTGTTCAATATGATTTGCTTATATAATTGGTTTAACAAAAATAGCAAAGGTACGTTTCAGAGTATTATCATTAAATGTCCGCACACGTCCTCTCTGTTCAAAACAACTTATGTTGTTATAAGTTTTTTTCTTGACAAATATCCATATTGTGAAACGTTTGAGGTCTATGTGGACAATTAGCAATTTTATGGTTTCAATGACAAAGATGGCACTTAATTCTCACTTGTCGAGGGCTATCTGAAAGCTTACTTTCATAACTTAACACTAATTATTGCTGCAAATTATAAGTTTTTTAGTTATCCTTTAGTTCTTCAAGATTTCCTAGTTCAGAATATCTTAAAAGATCATAACGTAATCGGGGATTCATACATCCCAATTATCCGTGCAAAAGGTATTATGGATATTGAGTTAATTAATTTATTTGATTTAAAAGGAATAGAAACAGTTTTCTTTTTTTAAAAAAACATGCCAACGAAAAGTTTTTATATTCTTCAGAAGGTTGATAGCGTCGTGGCAATTACAGAGGTAAAGAAAAACCTGTTTAAAGGTCGGGAGCTCTCCACTGCAGATATGGAATACTCGATTCACTACCAAGGTTAATAAATATAGGATTTAAAATCTTTGCCTTATAATTTCAAATTTTATAAACAATTTCACAAAATTTTTGTTTTGATAAATCCATCGGGTAATTACTTTTGTAACATTACAGACTCAGAGTTTTGGGTAATTACTTCAAGGTCCTAATCGCTATCGGAAAAAGAGCATTCCGGTCGCATCTAATAGGCCTTGCGACCTTCATAACACTAATATCGTCGTCTACTATTTTTTGTTTTTGTTTACTATCAGTAATTACATCTTAACAGAAACATGTTCTGTTCAAATAATGATATAAACTCCGAGTTAACAAGAACAGTACAGTCCTTGTGTTAATATATCAACTAATTGGCTTTATCCAATAAGAAAATCCGAATGCAACACTTGGAGCGAGCACGAGACTTCTAATACCAATCTCACAACTATTTATAATTTTTCATACATTGCGAGCAATACTCAAATTCAAGTTTACCAAAAGCTATGCAATACTGAATTTTACCTTTCATATTTCAACTATATCTGTGAGTGATCTTACTAATTTACGTTTAGCACGCCTTCCAAATAGAGTAAATTAAAATCGTTTTATAGTAATAATGTGTAACCATACATATATTAAGCTACTTTCGGTATCGTTTCCATTTCAATTCTATTCGTTAAACTTCAAATTCGTGATGTAGGATGTATGTATGGTCGTAAGAGAAGAACATTCATAAAATAATACTCGTACAACCGATCTGCTCTAGAAATACAAACGGTACATTCAAACGTTTAAAAACTCAATAACAAAAGAATATAAATTGAGCAAATGATCAAGAGGTATTGCATTATGGTATTCGTAATAGCAGAAAGAAAATTTGAAAAATTCAATAACCCTAAACTATTACTCAATTAATAGCGTAAACTATTCTGCCCCGGTAACAGCTAACTTTTTGTAAATATCCATTCAAATTTTAATCCAATTTTATTTTGAACTCAAACGTGAACAAGCTGCAGACAGAGTGACAAAAACTAACAAAATGACAAACGGGTCTTTATATATAAGTATGGATGATAAATTAAGGAAGGAAAAGCAAGTAACTTGCGTACCTCACTGCCTTACTAACCAAATCCATGCTATCAAATAGGACAAGTAGCCGAAATGAGGGTACCAGACTCCACCTTGTACTCTCTGAATAGATTAACATTTTCAACTTCAACAGATTTATACTTTGAATATCAATCGTAGATTAGATATATTGAGCAACCATTTTTATATTATAATTCGACCAAACACTATAACACTCATTCAAACTACAGTATTAGAAAACCACAATCTTAACTTCCTCCCTCTAACGTTCCAGGACAACTATGCTTGCCTATACAAGGGGCCTATCCGTAGTGGTCGTAGGTAACACCAGAGGACATAACCAATAGGAACAAATGAAGAGGAAACAACCACGAGGCTTTTCGATACAAAATAATATGTTATTCCTTGAATATAAATATCTAATAAGCAGTAACATATATACATAGTTTATATGTTAAGAAGTGACATTATGTATCTAAGCGACTCCAAAGACTATGGATTCGACATTAACATCGTTCGCTTCTACAGTATATATATGTCCCCACTAGTTGCCAAGAGCTTACCCAGACAGCACTCTATTTCAGACTGTAATTAATATGTTTAAGAAGTTTCTTTTGAAATTATTGTAGACATGATAGAATCATGACCGAACACACTCACAAACATATAAATATATATAACGACATAGAAAACAGAGACGGATATACCATTCCCATATACAAAAGCATTGCAGGTTACTGAATTTTAGATATGTTGAGAATATTTACTAAGTTGAAGAGCAACGGTGTGGAGGATAAGGGGAGCAGAGTTGTCTTCAAGTGGGAGGATTTGACCGTTTATTCTATGGGGCCATCAGTTTCATATCATTTCCCTTTGTAGCACTCGGACACAAATCATCATATTTCCCACTAAGGAAAGGATTTCAAATCAGGTTATTGGGTGGGACTGTCCCTCAAGTTCCAAGATTGGAGGGAATGTGCTCCCCTCACACTCCCGGGATTTATTCTAGTGCTCTTAGATACAACTTGGTGTTCGTAGGTTTCCTGTTTAGATGGTTTGGGGGATCTTGAGTTTTGTGTCTGGAAACAAAAGTCGATTTTGGACAAATTATCTTTATACATGCACATTAATTTTACGTTTCAAGAACGTAAATCACTTGCTGTAAAGAAAATATTGAGAAGTAACCTCCGTATGATAAATAACTGCAGACAAATGCTCTACACAAGTTATTAATTGCTTTTATATGATTTTCTTAATTTGTATTTGACATATAATGATGATATACAGACGTTGTGCCAAACCTCCCATATATCAGATATTAAATTTTTGATTTCTTGTATTGTAATTGAACGAGTGGATGAAAGAACCAAGGAGGTCCATTTCTTGGTGAATTTCAGTTTTGACATGTTCCGGTAGGAAAAATCAGGGAGAGCAAGAATCATGTAGATCCGATTAATATATTCAGTGTTATATGGCAAAGAACTTGCATAGGCCTTTCATTAGTTGAATTAGGCCTTTCAACTTGCAGTGTTCATCGTGTAGTTAGTGTAAGAAGCAGGCAGCTCCAGAAAAAAAAACTCTAAAAGTGGATATACCTTGTTCTTGCATCCAAACTCTCATTTATTTTATATAATTTGAGTACATGAAGGAAAATAGAATTTCATACAAAAATATTTTGACAGAAACTAGAATCGCGCGAACGACCTTACGATTTGAAGTCCCGACTAAGCTAACATGACCACACTGGCTAAGTTGCTTCTAATGAAATATCAATGAAATTTTAAGACAATGACATTCTTATCCGTTGCAAATTCTGTGGCTTTGTTTCTAATTTCTATTTTTCATTTTGCTGTTGTTGTGAGAACTTTGTTCTCTTTGTTTCCTTTCATTGGAAAGGTTCCCTTACATATCTAAATGTTCTTTTACCTATGGAAAGCTAAATTACAAACGAAGATGTGCTGAAATGAATACATGGTTTCGAAATATTGTATTATTAAGTATTACCATCAATAGTGCTTTTTTTTACCCTTAGTAACGTCTTATTATATTTGAAAGAAGAAAACGTATCTGAAAAACTTTCCCGACTTGAAAGTTTTTCTTGGAAGTTCGAACCCAACTTACTATTTTTCCGAAGATACCCGAAGTGGTACTTTGCCTCAAATCGGAAAATAATCCATGAAACCAGCAATAAAGAATGCGCTGAATCTTTGTGGATGAAGGGGAACATATTCTTTAGTAAAACAGTATGAATATTCAATATTAGCGTTTTACCATATAAGACATGAAAAGGGCTCAGAGCACGGTTAACTATGAAAGAAACGCATGATATGACATGGTTTACAGTATATATTTTAAACTTAACACATACATACATACATACATACATATATGTTCCAAATATGCACAATAAGTGTGCGATATTATGTAACATTTTATAAACTGGCAGGAGATTGTGGAAAACTTAACATAGAAACCACATGCACTAATCTTGCATCATCAAATGAAATGTAAGTCATGCTTCACGAGAGTTCTTCATCGCTTTCTTTTAACTATGAAGTATTGAAATACTGATAATATTAACAACCAGATAGGAAGTCTGAACTACTAAATGAAACATCCTGGTGATATGAGGTAGCTTTAATTGCCAACTGATGGTGAATACATTTCAGTGCTCCTACCGGGAATATAACAATCTAACACGCACACCGAACTAGAGCGCATTGATATTTCAGAGAAAATTTAACTCAATAATATATTTAGTTTTAGAAGAAACGCGAATGCCATCTTTTCTTCTTAATGGATACGTTTCACACCTATAAATACTACATTGTATTACACATAGTAACGAGAGAAACTTAAGAAAGTGAGGAACAAAGTACTGAAACCAGATGTAGGATGGAATATACAGCTTTTTTGAAGTAAGTTGATTGCTTTTAAAGCATGATTGTGTAATTCCAATATTCCAGGTGATTCTTGTTCTAATATTATATGGTACGAATTCTGACTCTGATTATGATCTCAATCTGATTTTATTTCTAATTCTAATTTAGTATCAATATCGATGATCAGGGATCAGAAACGCAAAATACTGCAGATAAGCAACAATCAATCGCTATTCTAAATGGAAATGCTTGACCAGATCAACTTTCCTGTTTATAGCAGTAAAAACTTCTCTGATCAATGAATTAGTAAAAATACTGAATGAAAAGAAATGGTCTTGGTAAAATGTTGCGTTGCAAATCTACAATAGCTGACAGAGTGTACACATTAGAAATAAATCTTGTATTTTCTTCCATTTCCTATTTAACAGCTTGATATTGTTTCTGGATGTGTTCAAATTTGTTCTAAAAACAGACTCGTATTTATATTATCTTAAAAATATTCAAACTTAAGCTATTAATTTTCAAAAGTAGTTTATTATAGGCACTTACATAATTATTCTTTAAAGTAATATCCAATACTTTTGATGAGCCAACAGGAAATTTCATAATGACTCCACTGTGGAAAGAGTATGGAAAAATTGGTTAGTAAAGCTGTACAATTACATGTTTTGCGAAAATTATATATACAAGCTTTATTATTTTATGGGGAATTGTATATATTCTAATAACGATTGGCAGCCATCCGATTTATATTCAGTTTTCTGACTAGAATGAAATCAACAGGCAAGATTCAGATATGGTGAACGTGTATTACGTCGTCTCCAAGGCGAGGCACCACGATTCAAGTGTTTATTTTGTCTATTTTACGTTATCCTGTTTTCATAACCAACGAAGGAGAATCATATATGACAAGTTCATATGGCGGTTTTTGAATTCACGCTAGAAACACTATAGCACTGCTGCAGTAAATTGCTTCTAAAATGTCAGTCCAAAACAGTATGCTCTGGTCAAGTTGTGGTTTGCAGGAAGAAAATACATAGCTCAAGTTCAAAAAAACTTTCGTTGTGTTGGCAATAAGGATTCTCTGACACCCAAAATTATAAAGAAGTGTTATGATCAGTTTTCTCCAACCAGAAGTACTGTAAGAAGATATGGTTCTGGAATTAAAGGTATTTGGAAAGAAACTGCAGTAAAGGAGTCAATTAGGTAAACAGTGAGTTCCCCAAAGAAGTGTTTTAGACAAACAGTGTGAGAATCTGGAACGAAAAGTTCATTGGTTCCTAGAATTGTTCACTATCGACTGCGGTTGCATGCATATAAGTTAGAAATTGAACTGGAAGTCGAATGTGAAGACGGACCAAAATTTGTAACGTTTATAATGTACACACTAGATACAGTTTCTTGAGATTTCTTTTTGTGTTTTCCGATGAAGCTACCTTTCATCTATTTCCAAAAGAAAATCACCGCTATCTGTGAATTTAGGTTTAGGGATTCTTATATCATTCATAGAACACATTCGGAGCATTTCGAAACTTAATGTTTGGAGTAATCGTATGGAGAATAAAATTGTAATCCGTTCTCATTACAATATTATGTTTTTACCTGGATATATTGCGGAAATTTGATGAAATATATGTTGCCAACATGTCACATTCTTAGAGATGGTATTGTAGAAAATAATAATTCCAGATATCATCAGAGGATAAACAGAAAATGGTTGGTAGGTTGCCTAAGAAAGACATCTATGATGTGGATATGGTGGCAAAAAAGACAGGTGTAACTATCTCGTAACATTTGGATATTGTCTTCCCCTTTCTCACGGAATGAACGTGGCCAGGAAGAGGATATAAATAAATATTATAAAATAAAGTTGGAAATTAAAGAGAAATATTATAAGGGAATGATTTTTACTATATTTGCAAAGTTTTAATAATATTTTGATTGTAAAGCCACAAGCTGTCGAAAGACTTGTTATTTTGTACGTTCTTGAATGTAAGAATGTTTACTGAGAGAAAGAGAGAGAGCTGGTTTGAAAGACTGCAACTGAGCTTTGGCTTTGGAGAGAAGCTCGCTCATCTTGGGGGTAAGGTGAACGTCCTCACATAATGAGTGGGGATTGGCTGGCTTATGCTCGCTTTTACATTAACCCTTTCGTGGCCTGTGCAGAGCTATTTCGTGTGCTGGATAGCATGCCTTATAATGAAACATTATTTGATTACAGTGCAAGCGAAGTGAAGAAATAGAGTCAGTAACCTAGGATATTATTAAAATTAATATATTATGTTCGCCTTATTCTTATTTTAAAAAATCTTTTCACTGCGGTCGAACTTAGGACCCTTCAATGGTGCATTTTTCGTGTGTGATTTAATAAATTTGAATTGTTTTTTCTATTTTGGATAGTATTTGATAACTTCACCTTGACTACATTTATTGTTTTTTGCTGAAATGATATAATAAAAACCTCGGAGGTTTAATGATATAATAAAAACCTAAGGGATCTCACTTCATTTTCACGGTGCTCTTTAGTTAGTAAGTTCATAGTCTAAGTCAAGAAAGAGGAGTCCAATGTGAACGAGTTACTAAAGATGGAAGTAGCACAATATAATGTGGTAGGAACAGAAAGAAAAAAAAATATGTGAGTGCATTAAAGTAAATGTGTAGTGCAAGTGCAGGTTTTGGACGTACGGTTGAAGTTGTCTTTTCAGTCCAATGAAAAGATTGCTCTGATTTTTAAATTTGACTATTCTTTTGATTTAGGGATTATTTTTTCTCGTTACTATTAGAAATTAGAATTCTAAGCTCCCTGTTAAATCCTCAAAACTTTTGATCGTTCAGCTGAAGACTCGAATTGATAAGTGAATTTGTAATTTTTCCACTTCTTCAATGTTCAATGTTTCCCTCTGATTATTGGTCTAAATCAGATAATCTGATAGAAATGACGACTCTTAACCGTAAGAAATTTCTCTTGCTCAAATTCGTAATTTATGCTTAACCTTTTAAATATCAAAGTTTTGCATTACACGGGAAAAGTTGGTTTGTAACACAATTGGAGTTTAAATGTATACTACTTTCTGAAGATTATATAAATGCGCCATTTCGGGGTTGATTTTGATATGGTCTCAATTTTTATGAAGACAGAGAAGAAGACATATGCTTATCAAATTATTCTTTCCTGCGTGTAGAAACAAATATATCAATGATGAAACACACTACTATTTTGAATCCAGCGTAAAAGAAAAAAAGTGTTTACGGACCCGTGCATATAATTACGCCACGTTTAGAATACTACTAGAAACCTATAATAAATCTTCCAACTACTTGCATCCTCTCTATTATATGAATTCAAATATTACTACACAAGATTGCTGAAGCAAAAAAAATATAATAACCAAATATAAGATGAAGATAAAAAGTAGAATGTTAAAACGATAATCTCCAAAGTTGAAACGAAGTTCGAGACTGAGACGTTTTAGTCCATACGAATATAAACAGTGTCACTAGGGAAGGATACAGGACATCTTGACGTGCAGTGCCTCAATAACTTACTACCAGTACTTTTTAATTAAATCTAATTTTTAATGCCTTTAGGCATCTGTGCTGTGAATGAAGAATTGCTTTCAAAATGCTGTTTGTCTGGTTTTATGGTTCGAACCAACTAATTTCCGAATGCGATGCCAACGCTTTACCAATTGAGTCACTTCCACTTCGTATCAGTATAATTTTTACTATATAAGTTGCTTGCTGGTTTAGATCGGGAATTTCATTAATCATGGACATTTGGTATATGACGGATGCTTGTATCACATAGGATCCTTATGAAAATGTGTCTATTTACGTTGTTATTTTCTCATTTAGGTAATGTATATTTATAAGGAAGGGGATTACGTGCAGCGGTTCACCCCCTAAATTGAACACTCAGTGTCACTGTGTTGTGACTTAAACAAACAATACCGATATTACATGGAACATGTTGAACAAATGAAAACATCTTTGTGTTCTGCAGTCAGTTCTGCACAAGCCCTGGCGTATTTCTCTGCACCATGCTTGGTGTTGATTTACTAGCCATGGAATCACAAATATTACAAAAATATATATGCGTGTCAGTGTGTGATTTAGTATTCTGCCCGAAGGCAGATCTTTGATCCCTGGTCTAGTTGATAACATGATGGTTTCTTATTAGCTTCCATTGGAGGACGATGACGTCCTGAAGTTTAAAGTGGTATCCAAGGCACTTGTAATAAACCGGGGAGCAAAAGTGTGCTGGGTCTAATGCCGAGTTCGACATATTGCCGCTTGAACCTGTTATATGTTTGTATATAATCATTACTGCTAAGGCGTAAATAAAAGATCCGTCATTGCCGAAGCTTGCCCGACTTGTCGATGACTATAGTTGACTTGTGATTGTATGTTCATTGCATGTTGTAGATTGCATTTTGTAGATTGCATTCATGTTGTAGATTGTAATTTTTGCCATAGTTTCAGATGGCCCACAGTGGAAAGGAAAATAGTTAGTCTTCTTTTCAAGTTGGCGGAGGAGAATATAGAAACTGCCATTGGGTGATATCAATAAAAATAAGTAACTACTCCTGAGAAGTCCTGCTCGAGAATCGGAGTATCTACACCTGGAGTAATCTCCTCCCTCAATTTCGTATCAATAAAACAAGCCACTACTCAGGTCTAGTCTGCTCCAGATTTATGAACGTTTACTCGCGCTTCCTCTGCACGTAGCACTGAGTCGTATCAATAAAAGAAGTGATTACTAATTTCTCCCATTCATCGCGCAGTCATTTCGTTGTTTTTAACCTATGGCGCGTATCTTAAAAGCCATGAAACGGGCAAGTAGCAACGATAGCTTCAATCAAAGTGCATTTGTGGATATTCTAAAAGAGTTTCCAGTGGTACTTTCAAAGTCACAGCTACCAGAAAGTAAACGAAGGAAAGCCGAAACTTTTAAGGTAATTACAGTGAAATGCAACGAAATATCAAATACATCTACGACTGAGACACAAATTCAAAAGAGAATCTTTAATATTCGAGCGAGAATAAAACAAAAATAAAAAAGAAGAAAAAATAAAAGATAAAAAAACGGGAAAGAAGAAAGTAATATTGAAACCATGGGAATGAACCTATTTGAGCTGACGGATGTTGATTGGAATCCAGCAATATCAAGATTAACACGACAAGCGCATATCACGTGTTGTCCAAGGTCTTTGTAGATTGTTTGGCTTTAAGAACGAAATCAGACACTTGGCTCCTTTGTTTTGTTTTTAATAAAGTCCAGCCACCCACGTCATAAATCACGTCCATCTGATTGCATTTTCCACACCATACGTGTCCCCTTTCGCCTTGACATAAACAAAATACATTCTCATGTATACACCCTTTCTATCAACGTTGAGTTGAGTTGATTATTAGTTTAACGTCCTTTTCAGTAGCGTGCCTATATGAGACAGAACCAACTGATTAACGTGGAATCCAAACCACATGACCTCCTGCCGGGAATCGAACGCGGGTCTCCTATGCCAAAGGCATGTACGCTAACCGCTTAGCCACGAAATAGCTCTTCCTAATAACGTATTACTCTCCAAAATACTAGGTTTCTTTAATGCCACTTATGTATAGTCAAGTGCTACGATAGCACCCAGAAATGTATATTGTTCTTGCCACTCTGCCTTTGCTGTTTGTATATTACGCACACTTCCGGAAACAATCCATTTTCAGGTAGTCATAGACAGTACTTTGAGCCACACCAGAATCCCCTGACAATCCGACCTGGAATCCCGGATCACTCACGTAACGCAAGAAAACCAAGGGCACCGATTTCTCTGTAAATGGGGCGGGGAGGGCATTCAGATGCAGAAGGTATATATATATATCAGGATTTTAAGACAAATTGCACTCTAATTATGCCAAATATTGTATATTCATAAATACAATAGGGGGCCCACATGAGCTTTGTATTTATGAAGGATCGGCGCACAGGATCGGCGCCCTTGAAGAAAACCCGCATCTTTTCATCATTACGTAGTCCACCACCCCGAATTTCGGTTGATTCTCCTTAAAAAATGTTGTGCTAATCACTACATTTTCTTTCATAAACTCATAATGCTTTTTGTAATCTCCATTTCCAACATTTTTATGCAGTTTATAAGTTTTTCTACGTAGGAAAACAATCATATACTCTGCCATATTTCTCACGGAGTCACCTATTTAGCTTGCTCCACAAATTTGGAGAAGTTACTAGCATCACAGAGGAGTCTTTGATTTTTATTGATATCAAACGCGTAGTAGTTACTCGGCTCGAGAACAGAGGTGTGGTTACTTCA
The DNA here is from genome assembly GCF_964235325.1 of Thermobia domestica. Classification (NCBI taxonomy): domain Eukaryota; kingdom Metazoa; phylum Arthropoda; class Insecta; order Zygentoma; family Lepismatidae; genus Thermobia; species Thermobia domestica. Next base: position 239,890,107 of record NC_137456.1, on the reverse strand, counting down.
AAAGGGCGGGGCTTCTCCGAGGTCAGCCGAGACGACTAGTGCTCAGTTCTCTTTTTATTGATACCAATGCGAGTAACTACTTCAAAATTGGACGTAATGAGTAACTTCTCCGTTTTATTGATATCACCCATTACTTTCGTACTTGCCGGACTTTCGTTTACTTAAGCGGCATAGCATTTGTAATTCCATAAGCTACACCGAAAAAACGGGTAAAACTCCGAAACGAAATATCATTTCCGTTGCAATCTGGTATCCCACCCGTATTCTCAGTACATCAAGAGTATGTTTTCTCTTACAGATTGCAACCAATGACAAGAAAGTTTCCATTAACTCCAGATGTGCGACCATGAGCATCTCCGTTTGCAGAGTGGTTACAACTGCTATTGAAAAACCGGTCTCTGAGATTATAGGAAACTTAATCTTCTTATACTGGCAACACTGGTTGATTGTTATGGACGAGCAACCAAATAGCTTCTTCCTCCTCTTTTCTAGACCGAAATAACCCCTTTACGTTTAGCTTCACGGAAGCATTAGACCGTAATATATCTTTAGTTGGAAATGTACCCGTCTGTGCGACCGTGGGTTCGGTTTATGTTATTTGGTTGTGTGGTCTTTAATGCCGAAAATTTCTGTTAATGATACAAATTCGTTTCTTTAGGCCGGTTCTAGTAGGTAGAATCTCCTTTACAACTTGAGAAAGGCTCAAGTATGTTCGTGTCTTTGTTGCCGATAGTTATTGAATGGGAGGACTGAACTGAAACGCTAATTCTGTATGTTTGAGCAGACGGAATTTCACTGAATCTCATTTGTAGACTAAGACGGAAGGAATGCAATAAAAGGTCGCTGATAGTCAAAATCAAGAACAAATCTAAATATAATGAGTGAAAATATAAATTACTATACTCACAAAATGGGTGAACGAAATCTACTACGGAAACCAAGAAGGAACTAGGATCCACGTGACCTGGATTTTTCTGACCAAATTCGTGAGTAATTGATGAAAAAAGGTGTTGGGGACTCACACAGTGACAGTTTTTTGTACGATTGAGATTTGGTTTAACATAACGAACAAAAAGGCCAGAATGTATCTACAGATGAGGAACCCGAAGTAGAAGACAAAAAAGAAGACGAAGAAGCATATTTGGAAAGTGAGCTTCAGCAATCTGTTGTAGCACGTTTTTTGCCACAGAAGACGGAAGAACATTTCTTTTAGAAAAAGAATGAGGAAAAAAGAAATTGGCCCTCCGAATGCCTGGAGTAGTATAGAACCAAGAAGAAATGTCAGACCTCCTGCTAGGAACATATTCCGCACCTCCTCTGGCATCAAAGGACCTGCAAAGACTCAAAGCAACAAACCGGCAAGCACAGAAATTGTTTTTTTGTTCGATCCTACTATGATGGATTCAATCTTAAGGAATACAAAGGTAAAGTTAACTAATGTAGGAGCTGGATTATCAGCTCAGACAAAATAAAGTAAATACAGGGACATTGATATCGAAGAGATTAATACCCTAATTTGTTTGGAGTTGCTCTCTTCAATTTTGTGTTCAAACGACGAAAAAGTAAAATCTTTATTTATAAAATACTGTTTTAGACGATCCATATTTTCAAGAACAATCTCTGAAAAACGTTTTGAGATTTTGCTGATGTGTTTGAGATGCGACGACGTCACAACACGACTTGCGAGAAGAAAGGTGGACAAAACTGCACCTATGTCGGAACTGTTTGAACAGTTTATCTCAAAAATCCAGTGTGTGTTTTCGCATCACCAATTGAATCACTGATTGGAAAAAGGGAATAAGTGCATCAAACCTAAGTTTACAAAAACGCTAAAAAAAGACCTTCCCAAAGCGTTGTTTCTATGTTGAAAAAATGTATAATTGATTACTTGTAGCAAAGGAACTAACAAACATTAAGACAAGAAGAATCTTCTATTACAGCACTGCAATTGGTTAGAAAAGCTTTAAAACGGAAAATATTCCCTTTTTCCAATCAATTAGAGTTGGACACAATAGTAATTGTGTGGAGGGTATGTAATATGCAGTTTATGATAGAAAGCTATGAAAATGTACTCCCATGCTCAAAAAAATGCGCGTATACTGTAACTGAAGATTTTTCGTATTTATTCCATTTTCCTTACGTTTATAGGTAAAATTCAGTTATTAGTATGTAGAGAAAGCAATCCATCTAAGGAGATATTTCAAAAAAGATATAATAAAATAATAAAAAATAAGCAAAAAACAAAATTATGCTCGGATTTGTGTATACTGGCAACGATGATTTCTAGGGATTTTTTCACTAGCAGAGCATGATTGCGGAGGGAATTCAGTAGGGGAGTCGAGGAGTTGGATCAAGGAACTGGATAGTGGACTAAAATGTTGCATTTATTGGTTAAAACCTAGTGTGTAGATTGCCTGCCAAATATAAATTAGCTTCTGTAACTAAGATGTCGTACGAAAATATAGAATTAAACAGAAAAACTCTTATCTTAAGGTTCGAAGCGATACGGACCATGGTTATGAAGATTATCTCTTTAAAAACAAAGAGCCAACACCACGCAACCTCCGTGGTTAGGCGGATAGAGTGGCGGACTTGTAGTTATTTCATTATTTTGACACCACATCGAATCCCATCCCATCCCATTTTTTTATAAAACATTATAGGAAGTGTATAATTTTGATGTTAATAAGAACCGAAACAATATAATAAGGAAATAATTTATTGATAGTATCCTTTAATCGACGTATTTATTCTGTATTAGAATACGAGTACTATTGGAAACAATTATTGTTTTCAGTTTATAGTCTTGTATGTTACTTCCCGTTCTTGAACAGCAGACAACTCACTTCGGGTTTTTTTGTCTGGAACGGAAAAAAGAACATACGCGACCTTGACAGGCTATCCAGTCTTACCCCTTGTTACATCGACCTGATGTTAAATTATCGTTAAGTGTGTGTGTGCTTGTGTTTTATGCTTTTTAGTGTATTGACTTTCTCTATCTCTTTTTTTTCATATCCTCAAGTGCAAGAATTCTTTCGTTGAACGTAACAAAATTATACAGGTCTATGTATGGGGAACACGAATATTTCCAAAAGATAGCATGAACATGAACGATAATCATACCATATATCTACATTATATAGTAGCTTGAAAAACTAATATTAAAATGATATAACAAACAGGCATAAGCTTTTTGTCTAGCATGGCAACACATTAAATTTTGGGAATTACAAAGTATCACCTTACGTGTCGTTGTATTCCTATTCTTTTTCACGTTCAAGCGACGAAAGAAGAAATTGTAGTAATAGTGATAAAAATCGAATTCGAGATTTCAATGACTTCAAGTTTCACGTCCCTACATATCGAAAAAGTTATTTTGATGTCTGTTCATCTGTTCGTTTGTCGGTTCGTCTCGCTTTTACATGCATTCAAATAGAGGCCATACTGTTCGACGTATCTGGACCGAATTCTAGACGAACTTTTTATAACACTTTATTGAATCGAATTCTATATCCTCCGACACCTAAAAATAAGGGTAGTTTACTGATGAATGAAAGTTTAAAATAATTAAATTCTTTCAAAAACAGCTGTAAAGATTTTGCTTATTTTTCTTACAAGTATAGTATGAATCATTGCTCTGAAAAAAAATACGTAAGGTGTAATTTACTGTATGGGATGCGTTTTTTCGAACAATTTTCTCAATCACATTTCATAAATAATTGTATCATTAATAACCTAACAATATGACACAACTTGTTTGTTCTGTAAACATTCAGAAGGGGTAATTTACTCTTCTCCGACGATTTTCCCATTAACGCCTGATGCAATTTTGTTCATATTTCATAAATAAATGTTACATAAATAACCTAACGATATGGTATAATTCCATCATCGTAAAAAGCTAGAAGTGGTATATTACTTTTCGGAGCAAGTAATTACCCTACGATTACCCTACTATTTTGTCGAGAATGACTCTGGCAATTTTGTTCGTATTTCATAAATAGCATAACTCGTTTGTCCTGAAAAGATACACAAGGGATATTTTATTCTTCGGGATGACTTTTTTGACGATTTCGCAGAAAGTACTCAGACGCTTTTGCTCATGGTTCACATACAATTATTTCCTTAATAATTCTAATATATGGCATATGTTATTTCTGACAGAAATATGACCAATGGGTACTTTACTTTTGGACATAAGTTGCTTAGAACAAAGTTTTCCAAAACACATTATTTTGTTCGCATTTCCCAAATAAATGTTTGAGTAATAGCTGCAGCCTAACACGAGTCAGATTAAGAAATTCTAGAGAGAAAAATCAGTGCGTTTCATCCGTACCCATTCTTAAATATGGGGACCGCGGTGGCTCAGTGGTAGCCGGTGGGTGTAGCCGAACGGTCTGAGGCGTTAGGCTGATGATCGTAAGGTGAAGCCCATTAGGGGTTCGAGTCCCTCTGAAGAGCAAGCGTGGAATTTTAACTGTCCTCGATGTTTCTGTGTTCGTGTCCCTGTGGTGTCCAGTAGTCCTGAGAAGTGGTTAAAATAGAAAAAAAATAGTCAGGAAGTTTTAGAAAAAGTGGTAGAGTGTTCACCTCTGGTGCTTGGGGTCCCGGGTTCGATTCCAGCCCCGCCAAGTGAACTTTGTGGTCGACAAACACCGTGCTCGTGGGTTTTCTCGGGGTTCTCCTACTTTCATTCCACCATTTGACTCATCTCTCATTATCATCGTCTCCTTTAGCCTAATCGGCATAAGCGTGGGACGTAAAACTCAAAGATTTCATTTTATTTTCATTCTTAAATATATTTTTAAATGTTACACCTAATCACAATTTTCCTAACAAAATCGAAACTTCTATTTAAATGTGCCTTGTTGTGGCCAAATGGTTCAAGTGCATTGGTTCTGGATTTGATTCCCGATGAGAGTTAGTGTATTTTTATACAACGTTAAGGTATAGGTAATAAGTAGGTGCAAAGAGAAAAGTGTTTAAACAAGCTTAACCAAGCTAATGAATAATACAAAGAAATAATACAATATTACGAAATTATTGAAGAAACGTTGTTAATATTAGATATTTGCGTGTGAGATATCCAAACGATTACTGTCAACTCCAAAGGTAAAAAAGTGAAACATCGAATACCAGGTTAATCAGTGGTCTCTAGGTAAAGCTAACCTACTAGGAAGTGATTGAGATACCAAAAAATGTTGTAATCACTGAGAGACATGTTAGGAGCATACATTGGGTGAGAGACTTGAACTCATGAATAGTCTGCACCTTTTGTTGGTGTATTGAAGTGCGTAGGTGGTGTGTGTTTGGCACATCGGGTTCCTTTGTTGTTAGTCGCAGCTTTCTAGACCGGATGCAGTTATTCCCGGTAGAAAATACAAGAAAATATACATTTCTATTACTATTAAAGTAAATAATTACACTCATTTCCTCAATGTGACACTTGTTTATTTAACTGTATACAGACAGCCGATCCGTGGAAGAATCGTTCATAATAATAACTAAAATAAACTCGAAAAATATTCTTGTAAATAATAGGTAAAAGTTTGCGTCACACTGTTCATTTTGCTGGGCACGCCAGTGTGCCCCGTTATCCGGTTGTGGTACACTGGAATATAGGGTATGGCTTTCTAATTTTTCCCAACTATTTTAACTGCTTCAATTGAAATCAATTTATAATAATAAGAGAGTGAATTTAATCTTCTTACCCTTCGATTTAGAAATAAGGTCCGCTAGAATTGTATATATATAAAATAATAATACCCAGAATTTTATAGAGTAGTTTGTTTTATTCGAAATGACATACTTCCTGGAACTGTTTGGGTTGGAATTATTTGAAGTCAAATCTTTAAGTTTTACGACACACGGTTATACTGGCTAGGCTAAAGGACACGGTGATGAGAAATGAATGCAATGGTGGAATAAAAAAAGTGGGAGAAAACGGGAGAACCCCGAGAAAACCCATGCACATGGTGTTTCTCCACCACAAAATTCACTTGGTGCGAGCTGGGGTCGAACCAAGGATCCCATGCACCGAAGGTAAAAGGTTTATCACTGAGCTACCGCGGCCCCTCTGAAATTATTTATAGGAGAGAGTGACTACTTTATGAAAACTTGATATCGAACATATTTGTTTAAAAATACATGCTTTTTTGAGAAATATTGCTTAATATTCAGAAAAACCTGTCAATAAAATAATAATAATAATAATAACCATTATTATTATTATTATTAATTAGCTTAAATTAAAAACTCTCTGGGCCTAGTGATTGGCACAATTCCACGAATTAAAAAAAATGTGTTTACTTCTCATGTAAGTGTAGAAGGACTTAATCCCTGTTGCTTTCAATATACGAAGAAAGTGTCCAACTTTCAAATGATATGGTACATAAAATGCCCTATGCAACATAATGTAGTATAGAGTCATCATTTCAGGTTGCCTAAAGAACACTTTCGTTTAGCAAGAAAGGAAGAAAATAGAAAATACTGAGTTTTAACCTAATAGAAAGTTTGCAGATTTAAGGGAAAATGCACAGAGTTGTTGGATATAAAATGTAGTTCGGATTAATGGAGTAAGACACCGTAAATAGTTTATTGTTTAAATATATACTGGAAGTGACCAAGCCATAACATATGGAAATATCGAAAGAGATACGTTTATGGTGTTAGTTGCAAACTGTTTTAGAAATGAAAAATTTAATGAAATCTCTAAAACCGTAATATCACAGATCCAAGTTGACTGACTGTTAAGTAAAACTGCTAAATCTGAGTAAAGCAAAAAAAAAAAAAAAAGTATTAATGACCTGTGTTACAGTTTCAGACATATCATTCTCATATCAAAACTACGAAAGAAATAAATTATGAATAAAGGTGAATTCACAGTTCTAGAATACCAACAAATGATTTTGCTAGATGTAAATTTTCGGAAAACTTTCTTTAAAAGGCTTTAGATTTATTTTTTGTTTGTTTATTAGCTTCCCCATGCCGTAAACGTCGCCAACTCCTAGTGACTCACTTGCCGGTAAATAGCGATCGTCGTTATAGCGACGCGTCGAAGGATTGCCGCTAGTGTGCCACTAGTGGCAGGGTTTCGTCGAGTCAAAGCACATATCTAGAATCGGGGGTATCGGGAAGAAAATATTTGCAACCCATCGCATTGACAGCAGAGGAAGATATCGAACTAACGGACAACGAGGAAGTTGAAACAATAATTAAGAAACTAAAAACTAAAACAGCTCCAGGATTGGATGGTATAGTAAATGAGATCTACAAAAATAAAAAGGATATTTGGACTCCATATCTAACAAAATTGTTCAACACCCTACTTAAGAAGCAGATATTTCCCTCGTTGTGGAAAGAATCGAAGTTGCTAATTTTGTTAAAAAGTCAGGATAAAGATTTAACAGAAGTGAGTTCTTACCGTCCAATCTGCCTTTTGAGAAATACCTCAAAATTATTACAAAGGATAATAGCAAATGGAATTCGACGAAAGCATAGAAATATGGAAGATGATAGTTTACAATATGGTTTCAGAAAGGGCAAATCTACGGAAGATGCCTTACATGCATTTGTGTATCAAGTTAAGGAAAGTAGCATGGAAAGAAAATATACACTGGCCCTGTTTTTTGACATAGAGGGAGCGTTTGATAACTTATGGACACTATCTCTCATTGAAAGATTAAAAGAGCTAAATTTATAACAATATTTAGTAAATATAGTTAGGGATTACTTCTTGAATAGACAGATCATCATCCATGAAAACCTGGGAAATATCAAAGTTATTGCACAAAAGGGATGTCCGCAAGGATCGATCTTAGGACCATTAATGTGAGATTTGGAATACTAGCCGTGTTTAGAAAAACTAAACCAATTAGAGGAAACTGAATGAGTAATTGCTTTTGCTGATGATTTGGTTGTAATAATCTCAACAAATTCTAGAATAGAATTGGAAAGAAAATCAGCACGAATTATAAACGAATTACTTGATTGGTGTGGAAAGTCTAAGCAAACAATCTCTTAGAGGAAAACGAAATACATGATTTTTGGAAGTAAATTATTAAGAAGACCAAATAATTAAAATAGGCAACATTAAGATCGAGAGGGTATCAGTATTTAAATATTTAGGGATTATGATAGACGATAAACTGAATTTTGGAGAACATATTAATTATGTTACTCAAAAGGGTCATAAAGTATATAATAAGCTCATTTCGTTGGCTCAAACAAATTATAGGCTACCGGGAAAATTAATTAAGACTTATCAGGAGGTAATTCTAAGCGCCTCGATGAACTATGCTTCCAGCGTATGGGCACATTGATTATTAGAGAATAACTCCTTAAAAGCAAAAATAAATCGCCCACAAAGAAACCTTTTAAATCGGCCTTTCAGCACGACACTGCACAGCGCGTTGTGTATTTTGATGGGTTTCAAACCAATGTATTTAACAGTAATCCAGAGAGCGGCAACATATTGGTATAAAAAAGGAAATTTAAATAAGACGAAAGAACTTTTAGGGACCAAAGCACAAAAACTCGATGAAATAGAAAGACAAATTCAACAAAAATGGATACAGGACTGGTAAGTAGACAAAACATCAAGAAGATTATTCACGTTTATTCCAGACGTTGGAACGCGACTCAAATGGAATTACTTCAATCCCAACAAAGGACTAATTCATTTCCTAACAGGACATGGTCCCTTTCCAACCCATCTTTATAGAATCAACAAAAAAGAACATGATAGCTGTGAATGTGGAGAATAAAGGACACCTGAACACAGTGTTCTGTGGTGCCCGTTCCTGGAGGAGTACTTGCGAATTCATGACCAAATTAGACAGAAATATATAAAAGCTATCTTGGAAGATGAAGAGGATTATAGAATCCTGGCACATGTAGCAGAGGAATACTCAGAACTATGCAGAAAACATTTTACAGTGAAAACACAAACTAAATGAACATAAGATATGGAAAACAGAATGAATGAGGATTCCTCCCTCCTGGACCGAAGGAAACTTCTGGAAGCGCTGGATCTCCGCGCCCCCAGGATGGAGGTTGAGTGATGGTGTGTGAGTCCCTAGAGCATTGTCGGTCTTTGACTGGTAAGAAACTCCGGATGCTCTGGGATCGTATGTGTGATGCGATGTTGACGAAATGAGTGTTAAATCTAGAGCCGTGGGAATAAATATACACTAATATGTAATAGAAACAATGATATAAAAATATCCCAATTTTGACATGAAGACTCGGAAATAGAGCATCATACGATAGCGTGCGACTTTCGGTCCGTGGGTACGCGGCGGCGGGACACAACTGACCAGGGCCCGCACTGAGTGCTCCGAGTGTGTCCTGGGCCTCATGTCGATACTCACGGTCCGTTTCTGATGTGTAGGATGAACCAAGATCAATGAATAATACAGCTACATCAACAAATACAGCCATAATCAAAATTTTTAAAAAATCAGTGAACCAACTTTATCGATATGACAATTAAATGCATTATAGAAAAGTGGTGTCTCTAGTGAAGTGATGTGTATATAGTGATTATTAACCACACAGGGGAAACCGTGACACAGGAGAGGAACACACATACAGGTGAAATTCATTTAGGTGAGAAACCAAGATTAGGAAGAGTATCAGCAGTCAGCAGTAAGCAGACACCTAAGTTATCAGAGTGTGATAACAGGAATTTTTCGTGTTATTTAATAAACTCTTAAAAACAATAAGACGAAAATAGAAAATGTATGTTTTGGAAATATTAAACAATTGTCAACTTACTATATATGACAATTTAGGTAGTAGCTAGATAGCGATCAAATTTGTTACGTAATACGATAATAAAATTAGGTTAGGAATTATATAGTAATTTAATTCTTGTTTAGTTCGTTAATATTGATTAGATGGCTCAAGTCCTTTTGTTTTTCTTTTCGTTTTCCTTTTTGTTTTTAAAATTTTGTTTTGTTTTATTCGTTGTTCATTGTTGTTGGATGTTGAGTGTTGTGGTCTCGCCCTTCCCACCGTTTTCCTTGTTCCCTGTCTTCTTTCCAATTATTGCAAATAAAGGATGATGAAAAAGGCTAAAGAAAAACAAAAAGGGGTTAATGATAGCCCATTTCGGTTAAAGTCCTCAGATGCCGAAACTGAAGAGGCAGATCTGAGCATTAAAAAAAATCGGGGGTATTGAAGTTACCACCACGTATGAACGAGGACTTCATTTTGGTCCGCGCTCGTTTGATTTGTCACGGAGAATCGTAAAGGAGCCAACATGAACTATCACCAGTCATGTGCATGCGGTTATTATTATATATTATTTTTCGCTGACGAATTATTATAAGGAGAATACTTGATCTCCGGGGGTCAAGAGTAACTCCTGCCTTTACATCATGAAGTGAAAAATCTTGAGATGGGTGCGTATAATTGTATGAATTTAGTTGGCAACTGTCGCCGATCACTAGCAAGTGAATATGGGAGAACTCTGAAAGAAGTAAATAGACGCTTGCCATTTTGTTATAAAATTACATGACGAGTGCATTTGATCTGATTCCAAACAGTTATCTTCAAATATACACAGTTAAAAGAGCACTCTGATTAGAAATATTAAAAAGACTTCAAGGATTTATCACTGTACAAGCTGTGTCTTCATAGTCGCTTCCGTGGCGAGTTCGGAAGATTACGCAACTAGTAACCCTAAGGTTGATGGTTCACGCCCAGCTCACGTCACTTTTGTTTTATTTTTTAAAAAATGTTTTTAGACACCTTGATGCAAAGAAATTACGCATATAGGCGATTTAACGTATTTTAGGGGAATAATTTTGTGGTTCGTTGGCGTCCCGTCCCTTCTCTGCCGGTGGTGGTATAATTTTCAAAACGGAAGTGCTACCAATTTTTGGCTGCGGGACCGCCACTTTTTGGGGACATGTCACTAGTTGCCTATCGGTGATCCACCGACGCTTCCGGCATAGGATTTTTCCCTCACGAGTGAGGCAGATTGTAATCGACCAAGAGTGTTTTGGAAAAATGGGAATGATTTTCCGACTTCGACTTCTGAATAATACGTTTAGGATCAAGTCGAATCAAGGCTGCGCCACGGGAAGGTAGAACAAGGGAGGCAATCGTTCCAAGCACTACGCTGGAGAGCTTCCGTCTCATTCAAGACTTAGACTCTTCAGGAAAAGTAACAAGTTTATTACTTGTAATTCATTCTTTGAGTCAAAGTATTTTACAATAAACCATCGTTTTGTAAGATATTTTTACGATTGTATACTATTAATTTCGAAAATTGTACTCATAATATAATTTCCCATCATGGATTTAAAAAAATCAAAGTTGTAACAAAGAAAGATCTTCGATCCACATGTCTCTTCATGTTTGATATGGAAGTCTCATCTTCGTTATTGACCCTTAATTCATTTTAGTCCTAGGCAACGCGAATCGACGGAATCGCTCTAAGTGAAAACATTCATTTAGATGGTTAAGCAGTCAGGAAATTCCTGCTGTTATTTCACGAAACACAACATATCTTGAGGAAAAAAAAACAATTTTGCTTACCAGGGGAAGGGAGTAAATCATCTGCATACGTTTTCTTAACTAGGAAGAAGGCAAGGGTGCCGATCCTGGGAGACCGGGCCCGCCCAAAGCCCACATTTTTATTTATGAATATACAATATTTGGCATAATTTGAGTGTAATTTGTCTTAAAATCCTCATATATATATATATATATATATATATATATATATATATATATATATATATATATATATATATATATCTTGTGCATTTGAATACCCCCCCCCAAATTTACAGAGAAATTGGCGTCCTTGGAAGGTCTAGTGAAACGAATAAAAAAGTGATAACGTAATACTTGAATAACTCTATCTAATGGAGGAAAGTAAATTAGTATTCAACACTTCTTTCAATTTTAAGCATTTAAAAGATTCTCGTAATTTAGTAGCGTCCCGGATTTGCATTTTTGAAGTACAGGAACTTTATCTATACCTTAACTTGGGAATCGGTTTCGGACCATGCACTTCCGACGTTAAGGTATATTCGATTTCCTCAGGAATATTGCGAATGGTATGACTTAAAACAATGTTTAAAAAAGAATACACATCGACACAATAAGATGATAATCTGATACCTAGGAAATATATTCAATTATTTTTAATTTGTTCTCATGCTACCAAAACAGTATTTACGCTTTTTTTATTCCAGCCTTTTAATATAAGCATTTCACACTATTGTCTGTTCTAGGATGATACAATTCTAGTACATGTATATGCTAGCTTTGGAAATACAGTACAGTTTCGCTTATCCGACATAAACAGGCAGTCAGAACGCTGGATAATATGGATGTTTTAAGAAAAGACCTATTAAAAGTAAAACTTATGATATAATTTTACATATTACGCATCTAATAATAATGTTTTATAACAAATAAATGCACTGCACTGAATCAGGGACGTATCCAGCGTGAGAACCTGAGGGCTGTTACTCTCCGAAACTCAAGCACTTTTTAATAAACTTTTTTTACTCTTTTTAGGTTCTTTTATATCAGTTTACTAGTAGTCAGTGTCCAAACTTTGGGCAATGTGCTGTAGTCTTCTTATAATTCTAAGAACATACCATAATGCCATTATACCATTTGAAATTAAAGAACAGTTTTAAATAGGATTAACATTTCTTTTCCGTTCTCCTTTTAACTTTAATATATTAGAACGATACACTCAATGTCTTCTTGCTATTTTTGTTATGCGATATACGTAGCAGACAGTTTTCTTTAGTTACATTTTTCTCGAAAATATGTTTCCTTTTGTTTGTGCTATAATGCAGTTTACAAAGTACATTTACAAAGTAAATGTAAAGTAAATGCGGTTTATAAATGTTAGGAAAAAGTTTAAGAGAAGTACAGAACTGTTGGATTATTATTATTATTATTATTATTATTATTATTATTATTGATATTTTTAAAACATTAGAATTACGTGCTTACGAGGACGTAATTCTACGTAATTAGAATCATACGTGTTGGGAACACTCCGAATAGAATACCTGCATACGTGTCTGCACTGAATGATAGACGTATGAGTCAAGGTGTAGAGGGCACGCTAGGCGACTCCAGAGGATGAAAAATAGATTAAGACCACAACTTGCAGTTCTTCTTGCCGATTGGTGCTATTTGCAATGATTTATCGGATCATACTGTATGTGGAACAAAGGATGGTTGGATAAGCGAGACCATGGTGTATGGTGTGTGTTTCACGCACCTAAATCCGTAAAACGTTTGTATAAACAATTATCTTTCACTCCCTAGCTAAATTTATGGGTATGATCACACACCTTGCCTCATAAAGTATAGTCTTATAAAGAAAAAATATTTTTTTTAGCTAAAACCTAAAGAAAAGCCAACTTCAGTAATTTAGTTTTTTTAATAATAATGGCAAACTAGTCCATTTCATCACGATAAATCACTTTTGGTACTAAGATGCCTTTTCCTGTCCGTATATATCCTTCACACTTTGTTGGAGACAAAATTGTTCTTTCCCCAAGAAAACAGGATGAGAGAAGCTATACAACAGCATGAACAGAAAACAATAGCTATTAACAATAGTTCTCTAATCCTGGATAAATACGTCATTACAGCAAAATATCAGTAAGTTGTCCTTATTATATTGCATCGGTTCTTATTAACATGAAAATTATAATGTTTTGTAAAAAAAAAGAAAAAAAGAATGGGATGGGATGGTATTCGATGTGGTGTCAAAATAATAAAAGAAATTATAAGTCCGCCACTGTATCCACCTAACCACTCAGGTTACGTAGTGTTGGCTCTTTTTTTTTAAGAAATAATCTTCATAGCCATGGTATTACTTCGAACCTTAAGATAAGAGTTTTTCTGTTTAATTCTATATTTTCGTACGACATCTTAGTTACAGAAACTAATTTATATTTCACAGGCAATCTACACACTAGGTTTTAACCAATAAATGCAACATTTTAGTCCACTATCCAGTTCCTTGATCCAACTCCTCGACTCCCCTATTGAATTCCCTCCGCAATCATGCTCTGCTAGTGAAAAAATCCCTAGAAATCATGGTTGCCAGTATACACAAAACCGAGCATAATTTTGTTTTTTGCTTATATTTTTATTATTTTATTATATTTTTTTGAAATATCTCCTTAGATGGATTCCTTTCTATTATCTCTACATACTAATAACTGAATTTTACCTATAAACGTAAGGAAAATGGAAAAAATACGAAAAATCTTCAGTTACAGTATACGCGCAATTTTTTTGCGCATGGGAGTACATGCTGAATAGAATGTTGTATGTTGATCTTGGATATATGTATCTGAACTATCACGAATGTTGGGCTTCTAACACTTTTATTGTTACCGTCCGTTTTCTTTTCTTTTCTTTTTCTTTTTTTTTGTACAACACATGTTATTCGTACAGCAAGAAAAGTAATACAATAGACAGCTGAACAAAATACGTAGCAAAATACGTTGTCACAAAAAATGGCTTTAGATAGGGTCCTATCCGTGTGCATCTTCGTCTTGTGGTCAGTGGTTTTCCATGAACAAATCATCCTATAAAAATGTTTGTATTGGTCAGGTATGTATTTGATGATTTGTGAAGAATCGTTGTTCTTTTTCTGATTGATAGAGACTTGCCAATCGTATGCCTTTGATGTTGCCAGTGGAACGTATGTGACATTACTTTTCAGTAATAGAAAAATATCAGTTCTTAGTCCATTGATAAACTTATGATCTTGCACATAACATGGAGATTCTGCTTTGTAAACAGTGTCTCTATTTACTTGGAATATCACTGTTTTGTCCACAATGCTACCTGAAGATTTCTTATAAAACAGTTCCCATCCATGTTTAAAATCTAAGATTTCTTCATTGACAATTTCGAAAACCTGAAATGGAGAATTAGCATGTCTTGCATTCGCAATCATGTGGTTATACTGTGCTGGTAAATAAATCCGATTGTGTCGTTTGAGTTCTGGGTTGATTACAGCAAACTTTCGGTCACATGGTAAAAACTGTAACCTCTGACAGGCAAATATTGCTGTATAGTGCTGAACCGTTATGACACGATCAGGCTGAAAAGCATTCATGTCATTGAACGATTGCAGTTTTGACAACCACTTGTATCACTGAAAACATGTAAATCTGTAACTGATTGCGGCAAAAAGTTCTCTATAGATTGAGCAATGCGAAAAGAAGGCGATTTTGCGTAACGACAGCACAGGGCTCGGGTGGTTGTCTACTTACACACAGTCTCACAGTTGTGGTGATGTCCTGTAGTGACTGGAAGAAGGGAATACGAAACGTATTTATTGCCTTTATCTAATCAGCGAGACATTTTGCCTTCTACATTGGTCATATAGAGCTGCCCAAACATTCCTATTTTCTACTCAACGATGGAACTATCTTAAAGGAACAAATCAGCTATCTCAGGTTAAAATCGCAAAAAAAAAATTGTACTTATTCCCTTTTTTCAATCAGAGGTTCAATTGTAACAGTGGATGAAATCTTTGTGCCTTTTCGAGGTAGATATGTGTTTAAGATTTACATTCCAAATAAACCACGAAAATATGGAATAGAAGTCATTTGTTTGTATGAATCCAAAACATCATACGCCATAAATGGTTACACTTATACCGGGGGAAGAAGTTACGGCATTGATCTAAGTGAAGAAGAGAAAGCTTTTAGTATAACATTTCAAGCTGTTATCAAACTGTTCAAGTCAATTGTTTCCAGTAACAGTAATGTCAAGACAATTAACTGGTTTTTATGTGGTGGGGTTCTCGATGAACTTCTAGAAAGACAACTGACCTACGTCGGTACCATAAAGAAAGACAAGAAATTCATTCCAGAAGAGTTTGTTGCACGTCCAAATCGAGAAGAAAGATAGTCACTCTATGACTTCAGAGATAAAGCCAGATTACAAAGTTTTGTACCAAAGAAAAACAGAGCAGTTTTTCTTGCATCACGAGAAGAGAAACAGATGAAAAGCAGAAACGTGATATTATATGCTATTACAATGGAATGAAAGTTGGTTTCAATATTCTAGATATGAAATGTGCAGTCTTTTTTCCTGGCAAAGAGGAAGACGCTGGCCTCTGCCTCTGTTTACAGAATATTGAACATTGCTTATGTAAATGCTTTTGTCTTTTAGATATCACACAAAGACAGATCCATAATGACGTGATTTGATTCTGTCAAACAACTTTTATTTGGCCTCATATTTTACCACCTTCGTAGAAGAATTGCTATTGAAAACCTTCAAGGAGATTTGAAAGAAGATATAAGGAAAATCCTTCCACAGGAAAAACAACCACAAGATGATGAAGCAGGCCCGAGCGAGAAGGTAGACCCCAGCGTCGGCTTAGAGAAAAGGAAAACTTGTTCAAAATGTTCATTAGCGAGAAAACGCAAACCAACCTACAAGTGTATCATGTGCAAGTAGCCAATTTGTCTTGAATTTCGCAAGAAGGTTTGTGTGAGGTGTGCTGTAGAAAACATCGTGAAAGAATAGGAGAAAACCAATGACATTTTCTGACAATTGACTTTTTTAATGAACCAAAATATGTAATTGCAATTTTATTCCTGTAAACTATTCTGTAATGTGTAATGACATATAAGAATGCAGTTTCTTATAATTGTACATTTGGATTTATTTTTAAAATATATCATACTATTGCTCATTATTGAGAAATGTTTTCCAAACTTTTTATGTACATAAAAATGTGTGGTAATTTTGAAACTGGTGACCGACCGACCTATAGCTATAACCTAACTTAAACTCAACTTACGTAAGAAGTATTCTTGCAACTAGTTAGTTTAGCTTACCTTAGGTTATGTTATATATATAGTATATATATATATATATATATATATATATATATATATATATATATATATATATATAGCTACCGGTTAGAAGAATACCAAACGTTTTGTGTATTTATTTAAACTGTTCTACGTAGTTAATAAGGATATTTATTATTACAAGGAATAAATCTTAGTTGTTTAGGTAATATTATATACTAACTCTACTGCACGAAAATATTAATTAATAGCAAAACTAGAAATTTCTAACATGAGTTCTCATAGATCTGAGATTTCGGTTAAATATGGATAGGGTTTCAGTAGCAATGTTAAGCATAGATCATCCATTCTATCAGGAAGCTAGTTTACCGGTTGCGATGTTTGAAGCAGCATCCTGCATTGTCGCTTGAACACCTGTCCTTATCTATCAGGGAAGGGTATCAGGATTAACACAAGACACAGTTGTATACATTTTAAATTTATTAAAACACAAATTAGGATTTTAAAGTATGGGAGCAAAATGTTTAATGATGACGGAACCAAGTTGCCGTTCAACAATTAGTACTCAGGGAATATAATTGCCAAGAAAGGGAAACGTTACGTGGTTTCCGTAATGTTACTCTTGTCGCTTGTTGTTATGTATCTGACGTGATTCACACACTAAATTTTATTATTCAAAGATCGCGTGCACAAAGCTTCGGTGATGATTTACCGGTAGGTTCAGATATCCGAAAGACAGAATCTGGTTGCTTTAATGCAGATGCTTGTGTGTCGCGGCTTAAGTTAGCTATTTTCACCCACCAGTACTTGTCTTATTGATGGATGGCCATAGAACTCATAAGTCTTTGGATGTAAAATATCGCACGGTTGCCAACCTTATAATGTCGGTGTTCTTTGTTATCTTTATACACCTTATATAGCAGTCTATATTTTGCTATTTACATTATGACGAGGACACTTTTCGTCACTTAACCCCATATGTATTTTAATTTCGCCCCCACGTTTAGGGTGTAGAGAATAACTTACCATGTATGATTCATTATTTTCTATGCACGTTACTTCCCACACGATATGTACCACACTTATATTTTCAGAAAGCAGAACCTCTGTCCTACTCACATTTAATTGTAAATCCACCATGCATACATTTCTGTGTAATATGTTTTCACATTCATATTTACTATGTTCACTTCCTACCTTCTCCATGTAAATTTTAGTTCGATTCCCGGCGGTAGCTTATGTAGTTTAAGTTTCACGTTAATATGTAGGTTCTGTCTCATGGCCTCGCTCCAGAGCATTGGATGTCCATCCATTTTTATAATTCTTAACTCCTGCCTACTTTGGACTCACCTTAAAATCAGAGTATATCTGAAAACTCTATTGAGAGCATATCGGAGAATTACACCCTGCATGGAATACACTGTACACCTATTGAAAATGGATGTATTATGCACTTTTGGATTGTTTATACGTGAGTTTCTTATGCTTATAAGGATAACCATCCACAGTTCCTGGAATTGGAAATACTGCCTGTTAAAAGATAGCTTTTCTGCGATTTTGGAAAGCTCTTAGACTATGCAGTTTTCGCCATAGGCCCGTATGAACTTTTCACCTTATTTTAATGTGAGGAACCACCTCTTACAGTTTGTCGTTATAGTTCATTAACACCCTATATATATATATATATATATATATATATATATATATATATATATATATATATATATTCGAGAGGCTAGAGACGTGTATGATAGATTTGATTTCAGTTTTATTTGGAACTGAAATTGCATGTTTGATGCAATGCTTGTCTACATTTCCAGATTTGATTCAGGATTTAAAATGATATCAAATTTAGTTATTAATATTGCGGTGGCGTATATAATTTCTTAAAACGTACAGTTTGATCACATAATGATGATAGTTGGATTGAAATTTAGTGTAACAATTTTAGATTTGACCTGTTTGTGCGATTTGTGGATCTCAGATAATTTGTTTCATACAATTCAAGCTCAGTATAGATTCGACGTATTAAACTGTTAATGCAGACTAAATTTTAGTGACTGTAATCTAATTGTAATATACTGGGATTGTGCACTTGCTTTGAATATAATTATATAAGTTTAGAAAATTAACAAATTAAGTATAATCTTATTAGTTTGAAATGGTGACTCATATGTATATCTGAATATGTAAATTATATCTGCATATACAGAACCTTTTACTTTTTAACTGGAAGAACTAATTGTTACAAAAATAGAAAAATTTGTGTTTTGAATGTTTTACTAAATTGGTATAAAAAATAAAGTTTCTCTAACAAGAACAAACCGAACTGTTTCTGGAAGATAGTTTTTTTTCCTGAATCCAGATAAGTTCTCCATCAGAACGCAGAATTTCTCCGTCGGCCTGAGTTTTCATACGAAAATGTTGAAGTCTCGCAACAATAGTTCTTTACCAAAAAGTTTCTAAATTCGTTACTAGTACATAAACGAATCAAATGAGTTCGCAGCATAAAAGTAAATAACGGTTAAGAAACATACGTAAGAATGTTTTGTTCCTGATTTCCTGCAAAATTGCCTCAGGAAACTCCTGTCTAGGGACTAGCAATAATTATACAAAGTTGTTGTACTGCACTTCCATTGATAATGCTTATCAATTTGTGAAATATCATAAAGAAAGCGTTTACAATGTTCGTGAATAATCACATCAAGGAATCCGATCTGGGAAGAAATCCGATGGGTGGTTTAGGAAATGCAGTTTAAGTGACGTGTTACTTCCCATACGATTAAATAATCTCACTAGTCCTTGTATGTAAAATATTGCCATTATTCTATGCCTTATGTTTACCTAAAATTTTATTCCACACAATTACAAAGGCAGTCATCCCATTTCTTGAACAACACTTAACAAGTGAACAAAATTCTTATAATGCATTGATTCCCTAGTTTCCGGCACTACAAATATTAATTCCTTTACCTTCGCATCACTGATCATTGAGAACTTCTGTCGTAAGTACATAAATGCAGGTTATATTTCGTCCATACCTCACACAAAGTTTTTGATAAGTCCAAATTTAACCTTATGACGCCAGCCTTTCAAAGGTGTCGTTAATGCCAACCTGGGGTCGGTACGGTCCCCAGTCAGTAATAATGTTAGTAGGCACTTTATCGTTAGCTTTATTTTATGATGTTGTTTACTATAGTTACTTACTGTTGTGTACTATAATACAATTAATATATACACACACACACACACACACACACACACACATATATATATATATATATATATATATATATATATATATATATTGACAACCTTTGTATTGGACTGGGATTGCTAAAAATGGCATAAGCCTCACAGCATCTCCACTATGGCAAGGTGATTAAAAACGGATCTTTATAAACGGATCTCTATAAACTATATATCTCTATAAACGTTGAAAGTTAGTTCATTGAAAATTGACGCATTGAGACTCCAGTCTCAACTTCGTAATTGAATTGGTACTTTCAAGTCACATTCAAAAGACTTCGTTGTATTCCAACTTCTCGGTCTAACGACTCGGTACTTGTCCCTCAATAGGCTCCGTACTTCTCCATCTCGAGACCTCCTGTCCTCCGGTTTTGTTTGAGAATTCTCTCCAGGAATTCGGTGGCGTCGACTGACGTCAGGCACGTGTGTCCTCCTTTCTTTGGAAAAACAAGATTCTTCCTCATTTCGCGAACAACAACTCAACACTTGGAATGCTCTGATCTCATGATTCTAAACAACTTCTACATATCCTTGAATGTGTTTGGTGTTCACAAACATTGTACAAGTGCAACTCATGATTTTACAAATTGTTATTGCTGAAGCATTTTATAAATTTATTTCCTGCATTCGCAGACAACTAATTTGTGCTTTTGTTTGTTTTTATTCGCTGACGGCAAAATAGTATAATTTCATAAAACTTGCATTGACATAAATTATATTTGTTATTTTCCTTAACCAAACAACCATTTTAATATCTTACATAAATCCAATATTCTCAAAATAAACAAAAATTAATCGTTAAATTATGAACTTTGTTATCTAAAAATACAGGCTCTGCCACATGCCCCTTCTTTAAAAGTTGGTAGCTACGCTATCAAGTTAGATCTCATTGGAGATCGTGAATAAACAATCACCCTGTAGATATATGACAAAATATATGAAAAATATAACTGAAAACTGAAACATAATACTGATAAACTGATAATACTGATAAAATAAAGAATATATAGCAACTAAAATAAATATTTATAAATCAATTAAACCGTTTCCTAAACCCAAAATTTACTTAATATATCAATGTTTAATAATTATTTAATAATTTCATTTGGTTAATATGCAATATACAAAATATACATTAAAAAATGTACGCTCACTCCATCTTGTGAGTGTCACGAGAAACAGAACAAAAGTATAATTTGCTCTGTGTTAATTGCGACTCTGTTAGTTCTTATAATTTGCAGTTAAGGTTATCTGTTGCTATGTTGCTGGCTGAAAATTTTCCGTTGCTTCATTGTCCATACTTGCCAACTTGGAAACTTGTTGACAGTATAAGCAAAGTTTTATTTTCCACTTTTTCACTCATATTCATTCTTCATTTTAAAAAAAGAAACCTTTACACTAATAATAACATTATATTCACTATTGTGACACTTTGATTGACTGAAATAAATAACACCATATCATAACTTTATTTTTTAAAAAATGAACACTTTATTTTCACTGATAAAGAAGAAAATTCTTCTCTAGGTCGTTTGCAACGCTGCGGGTGACTTTGAGCGGGAACCGCAAATTCAGCAGTTTTTAACCAAGGTTAATCTGAACTTCCGTTGCAAGATCCATTTGGGCGTCACCTCGGTCTAATGTTAGCACGTTGTTGAAAACGCACTGAAAATTTAAAATTTAACCAAAATTTCAAAAACTTTTGCGTTTTACAGTATTATCACATCACAAGGGAAGAAGTACTCACTGTTGGCGTTGATTGTGCACTCAGTGTTTTCGAGTTTTCCAGGATTTATCACGAAAACGTTCGATACCGAGTTAGTGACGTGTCCCGTTTGGGTTTTGTGGTGTTCATCAATCCCAGTGGTATAGTGCTGTTTACCAGTGTAACCTAAATTTCAGTATCAATGCTAGTGCATTGGAAAGCTATGCTCTATCTGGCTTTTCATTAATTATATAATGAAATATAACAGTGATGTCTTTCAATAACAATAAACATAAACAATGTGGATAATAATAATCATCTACCAGCATGTACCTATCCAGGTAAGTACAGTCATTTTCTATTTAAATATGTATTTGTATGTGTATATACAAATATATCTATAAGTACTTAACTATCCTAACTTATACTACAATGAACTATGTATTTATCTAATACTAGATAACTGAACACAAAATCCGGTTCAGATTCAGGGATAAAAATCGATGGAATCTCAAATTTCTGCAAGATTCGATAGAGCTTTGGTTGTTAAACGGCTGCTCGACTAGCCGTCCATCCTAATCGAGAATTGGTTCTAGTTATCACATTTACAAACAACTAAAATATATATGTACAAAATTGTAAAAATCTGACAAGATAGTATCAATTTAGAAAATCTGATTCTTCTTCATACTCAATTTCTCTTTTTTTTTACTAAATGACTTGTGACGAAAATATAATTGATTTTAACTTAATTAATCTTAACTTAATATGTAATTAATCTATCAACGTAATCGATAATCTCAATAAATTTATCACTCTGGTGAACATAGACGTACTCATTATTTTATCTAACTTCATTACTTTGGTTGGCCATTCCCAAAAACAAATTCCATTAGCTAAAGACGAAAATATTTATAAATTAATTATGCGCGCGTTAATTATCGTTTATTATTATTACTCATATTATATTATTATTACTACTTATTTATTATTATTATTATATTTACTACTAATTATTAAAATATGCCTACAGAGCCTTGCGTGTGAAATGGAACCTCATAATCAGTCATCAAACTCCGTTATTCTTGTCCATCTCTTAAATGTTCTATCTTGTTTAGGGCTACATTGGCAGAATCTCCTTGTCTCCTTGTCCCCAAATCTATAATATTCTTTTTCTTCTGCGCTATAATATCAACATATATTCTATTTTCTTATGTTCAGTATATACCATTATTCAGTATCTTAGCGCTAATAAACCCATATATATCATAAATCAACGTTGCATGCTCTCTCTCTTTTTATATTACTTATTTCTATTAATATACTCCTTCTATTATTATTTATTATCTATTTATCTATTTACTATTTATTCATAAAAAATAAAAAAAAAAATTATTCATTATTAAATATCTCCATTCTTCTTTACACTCATATTTTTACTTTATATACTCTTATGTCTATATTATGTATCTATTAATCTTCGTTACGTCTATTTTTACTCTATTTTCTATTAATTTACTCTCCCTCCTATAATCTTATTACTATTAATATAAATATTAATAATTTTATAATTTTAATAAATTTATTACTATTAATAATTTTATTACTATTTCCTTCTTCTCACTACTCACATTCCTTCCAACACCTTTTCTATTTCTCTCTTCCTTCAATCCAATACAAATATATTACAATTAATGCTAGACTACTTTACGTAATTAGCAATGACACTAAAAATAGAGTACTATTTAAGTCCTTACTAGTTTTACTCTAATTCCACTAGGTACTACTTAATCTTTCTGTAATCACGCTTATTTGCTATATCCTATTCTTACATTCTAGGATACTAGATTACTTAATAACTACACTAATTCTACCTTAATTTAGTATTCGCTAGGATCTAGTCTAAAAATGAATGATATCACCCAAAAAAAATTCACTGCTTTGCACGTGATAAACGAGTCAACTCTTGTGTCTCTTTGAAATTATCACGGAAGACTTATGTGATTCCTTAAATAAATTATTCTCATCGACGTTCGGTAATTGCCCAATTTCAACTGGACGAGAATGGGATTTCCTTCCTAATTAGAGTGTCCCCTAATGAAAAGTTTGTCGAATTTCACTGTTTCCTAATTTTAAAATTCCTTATCTAGCTTAACTTTACATAATTTGCATCATTCATTGTCTTTTGTTGTTTTTCTTTCTTGCCTTTCTTAATTCTACTTTTCCCTGATCCTATTTAATTACAAAAATCATTCAAATTTCTTCATTCTTCTCCATAGTCATTTCCCTAAAACTAATCTTTTCCTAAAAATAATTATGTCACCATTAATTTACTAAATTCTAATTTCTAAAATTATCTATATGCCATAAAAACATATTTAAAATTCCTAATAATCACATGTCAGATTTCTACTTCTTTATCACTACCACTAAAATAATATATACGCGTAATTCCTTATTACTAAAAATTACTTACTTCTTAAAACTAAATCAGTAACGTAAATAATCACTTAACAGAAAATATTGATAACTACTAATATTCCTATTCTTACTCTGTATATATATATGTATCTATAACTAATAATAATAATATACTATGTACAACTTTCTTATTTCTACGTCGTCATCTTAATCAGATAACCATGGCGTTCTTTGTTTGAAAAAATGAGGCAAAGGCCACTAAATCTAACACTGATTTATCGCTAGCTATCACAAACTTAGCTTGTTTTTCGAACCGCGATGTCGTAGTTATGAAGACCGAAAACTTTACTGCTTGAGTACATTCAAACCTGTTTCTAAAGCGGTTTAGCCATTCGTTAACTAACTCCTGGGTAGCTCCAGAACTGAACAAAGCACATATCTTATACTTCAATTGTTCACTTTTGATTACGAAGAATACGGAACTACGTACTAAAGTATTAGTTTCGGCTATTCCAGTTAGTTCAGACATAAAATGCCTTCTAAATCCTAATTCCAATAAGTCATCTATACTAAAATTCTTCTCGTGAAATTCTATTAAGTAATAGTTCTTATACCTTAACCCAAGTACATTACTCCTGGACGTTTGTTCTTTATTTTCATCATAGGTAGGACTATATTCTACAAAATGTTTGAGAACTCCTAAATCTAGATAGTAATATCTGGATTTACTAAACATCGTAGCGAGCTTTCCATTATCCTTTAGCATGGGATAATGAACCCTATGGTTGTTCTTCAGAGATAACATTTTAATGTACTTAATATTACTATTCACAATTAAGTATTAACTGAAGAATGGGTTAACTAATTTTAAGTCTAATTCTAAGTTGTTATTACTCTAGAACAAAATTACTCGTATGATTTTATTATTATTTGCTGCTCTTCGCTCGACCTTGAGTCACAGCGAAGGATTGAAACAATTACTCTCTTGCAGTGTTGCCAACAAGTTGATACAAAAATTCGCTAAATAGGAGATGAAATGACTCCAATTTTGGGTGAAAAGTCGCTAAAAAAATGTTCGTGGAATTTTGCCTTTTATATATATATACTGCCCGTCAAAAGTTTCCGGACAGACCAAAGAACAGAGAAATATTAAGTTTGGCTTGTAATACGGTGCAATTTTGGACAAGATACTTGGTAGTTTAGGAATACAGTAACAGTTTTAACATCAGAATAACATAATAAAGTTATCAACAAAGGAAATTAGCAAATTCTTTAAATGTTCTTCTCGTCAAATAAACCGCCCTTCGCCGATATCACTCGTTTCACCAATCGGGGCATGTGGCATACAAGTTTTTGAAGATTTTCATCTGAGTTATTATTCCAGGCGTTCTGCAGAAAAAATTTCAAACACATCATCAGCAGATATTGGACAGTCTTTTCGTACACTTCTGCCAAGCTCTTACCAGATAAATTCGCCGGGGTTAAGGATCTGGAGACTGAGGAGGCCATTTCATGTTAGAAATATCTCCTTTGGCTCATTTCGTTTAAAACAATTAGAACAAAGTTTGTACGTGTCCTTCGGATAAGTATCTTGCAGAAAAGTGATTCTGCGACGAATCAACTCAAATACTGAGGGAATAGTATGGCTACTTAAAATGGAATGATAACCATTGTTGTCCAGATTTCGTTGTATTCTGGGAATCCAACCCACCCCAGAATTTGAGAAACACATCGAAAGTATTACAGAACCTCCTCCATGTTTAACAATCGGGGTTGCACAGTTAGGACGCATCTTTTCTGTAACAGAACTTTGAACATAAACTCGATGTCGTTGCCCAAAAACTTGAAATTTTGACTACCAGTTCATAATAAGTGTTTCTACTGCTTTGTTGTCCAATTTCTGTTCTTGCGGTTTCATTGAAGCCTCTGTTACTTATTTCCTCTGAACTTGCGATGGTTTCTGAACAGCAACTCTCACCTAGAGTGCAGCTACTCTCAAATGTCGATTCACAGTAATAATTGATATGTTTGTAGGGTGACTACGAGTAAATTCTGATTGGAGTTCCGCTGCAGTAAGTTTCAAATTTCTTTTGCTAAACAATACAATAGTACGATTTTTCGTACGGGATGTAATACGAGACCTTCCAGTTTGATTTTTGGCCACGTTCTTTCGTCTTCGCTGAAAACGCTTGATGGAATCGCCAAAAGTAGATGGAGTCTATTTCAGTTTGAAAGATATTTGAAAAATATTTGATAATAGAAAAGCCCACATTATGACGCGCAATGATTCTAACGTGTGCCTCTTCACTTAATATCTTACCTCTGTGAGTGATTTCTAACAATAACGTCAACAAACTCTCAGAAGAGGGAAAAACATCCACACAAACACGGTTCAAAACGTCAGTGTACTCTATCTCATAATATTGTTCACTAATAATTATTTATGTCTGATAAGGCTTGTATATCAATTAATTATTTCCAGGGGTAACTATAATAAGGAGTTAACCGTCCTTCGATCAGGCAAAGTTATATCATGATTGTGATC
This sequence comes from Thermobia domestica, assembly GCF_964235325.1. Taxonomy (NCBI): domain Eukaryota; kingdom Metazoa; phylum Arthropoda; class Insecta; order Zygentoma; family Lepismatidae; genus Thermobia; species Thermobia domestica. The sequence continues at coordinate 239,863,346 of NC_137456.1, read as the reverse complement.
ACGTTATTTTTAATTAAAATAATCGCCGACTTTACAATAATTCAATAATTCTTTTTGCTACATGTAAACATGTTAGAAAGACAAAAAACGTCTATTATCGCCCTGAGACATTGTTGAGACCTACACAAACAAAATATTTAAAATTTATATATATATATATATATATTTACATCAGCTAATGCTTCTGGCAACAAATACTATTCGAAGCTTTCTTGCACCCACTGGAAAACGTGAAGTATATTAATATTTATTTGCATATATTGTTATTGTAGACTGTTCCCATAATGCCCACCGACTTCGATTTTACAAAATTTGAGAAATAAATTTCACTTTTTATTTAGTGGTCAATTTGAAGGCATTTTGTTATACTACCATTAAGAAACCCATATACATCATATTACGAATCAATCATTATGGAACAATCTCATGTGTGACACGCAGCAGTGGTACCAATCTTTGAAAGTTTCATTTACAACTTTTTTCTTTTTTTCTTTTTTAACTGATTTTGTGAGTAATGGTGCATTCAGTATAAAGGTACAACAAGATATTCTCTTTCTCTCTCTCTCTGTCCCTGTGTGTGTGTGTGTGTTTGTTTCTAGTTTCCGGCGTAAGCGTGTGGATACTACCAGGTATACTTTCGTGTGTACAAATGCTAGTGTGTGTGTGTGTGGCGCGGGTATATGAACTATTAATTGGGATCGCGTAGTGGAACTTATCAATATTAGTACGTACATACAAACGGCTGTTACTTCACACGATAACTTTGGACGAATGCGAATTTTTAAATTCTGCTTTTTGCAATAAATAAGTAGAGTGATTCCTCTCGAGGGAGTTCCCCTAAATGGTAGCCCCTACCATGTCCAATTAAATCACAAATTGCCGCAATCGTTTGTACATTGTTTGTACAGAAATGTACAGGCCAAATTTTCGTTTGTACACTATTAGGGGCGCCGCCAGAACGAAAACAAATTGGGGCTGTTTAACTGGTACCCCCCACCAACATGTTCTATTCAATCACTAATTATCGCAATCGTTTGTACTTCGTTTGTACAGAAATGTGCACCCGAAATTTTCGTTTGTACATAATTAAGGGCGCCGCCAGAACAGAAAAAAAGGGGACTCTCTAAGTTGTAGCCCCCCACCAAAACCAATTCAATCACAAGTTTTCGCATTCGTTTGTGCATCGTTTGTACAGAAATGTGCAGGCGAAATGTTTGTTTGAACAAACTTAGGGGCGTCGCCAGAACGAAAACAAAGTGGGGAGCTGTCTGAGTGGTAGCTTCCCCCACGATGTCCAATTGAATCACAAAGTATCGCAATCGTTTGTACATTGTTTGTACAGAAATGTGCAGACCAAATTTTCGTTTGTACACTATTAGGGGCGGCGCCAGAACGAAAACAAATTGGGGCTGTCTAGCTGGTAGCCCCCCACCAACATGTCCTATTCAATCACAAATTATAGCAATCGTTTGTACTTCGTTTGTACAGAAACGTGCAGGCGAAATTTTTGTTTGTACACAATTAGGGGCGCCGCCAGAACAGAAAAAAATGGGGGCTGTCTAAGTGGTAGCCCCCCCCCCCCGCCACCATGTCCAATTGAATCACAAATTGTCGCAATTGTTTGTACTCATTTGTACAGAAATGTGCAGGCGAAATGTATGTTCGCACGCAATTAGGGGCGCCGCCAGAACGAAAAAAATTGGGGGCTGTCTAAGTGGTAGCCCCCGACCATGTCCTATTCAATCACAAATTGTCGCAATCGTTTGTACTTCGTTTGTACAGAAATGTGCACGCGAAATTTTCGTTTGTACATAATTAAGGGCGCCGCCAGAACAGAAAAAAATGGGGGCTGTCTAAGTGGTAGCCCCCCCACCATGTCCAATTGAATCACAAATTGTCACAATCGTTTGTACTTCGTTTGTACAGAAATGTGCAGACAAAATGTATGTTCGTACACAATTAGGGGCGCCGCTAGAACGAAAACAAAGTGGGGGACTGTCTAACTGGTAGCCTCCCACCAACATGTTCTATTCTAATACAAATTATCGCAATCGTTTCTACTTCGTGTGTACAGAAATGTGCAGGCAAAAGTTTCGTTTGTACACAATTAGGGGCGCCGACAGAACAGAAAAAAGGGGGCTGTCTAAGTGGTAGCCCCCCCACCATGTCCAATTCAATCGCAAATTATCGCAATCGTTTGTACTTCGTTTGTACAGAAACGGGCAGGCGAAATGTTTGTTTGTTCACAATTAGGGGCGCCGCCAGAACGAAAACTAAGTGGGGTGCTTTCTAAGTAATACCTCCCCACCATGTCCAATTGAATCACAAATTGTCGGAATCGTTTGTACTTCGTTTGTACAGAAACGAGCAGGCGAAATGTTTGTTTGTACACAATTAGGGGCGCCGCCAGAACGAAAACTAAGTGGGGCTGTCTAAGTGGTAGCCCCCGACCATGTCCAATTCAATCACAAATTGTCGCAATCGTTTGTACGTCGTTTTTACAGAAATGTTCAGGCAAAATTTTCGTTTGTACACAATTAGAGGCGCCGCCAGAACGAAAAAAACTGGAGGCTCTCTAAATGGTAGCTTCCCACCAACATGTCCAATTGAATCACAAATTTTCGTAATCGTTTGTACATCGTTTGTACAGAAATATGCATGCGTAATTTTCGTTTGTACACAATTAATGGCGCCGCCAGAACGAAAACGAAGTGGGGCTGTCTAAATGGTAGCCCCCACCATATCCAATTCAATCACAAATTATATCAATCGCTTGTACATCATTTGCACAGAAATATGCAGGCGAAATTTTCGTTTGTACTCTATTAGGGGCGCCGCCAGAACGAAAACAATGTGAGGGTTTGTATAAACGGTAGAAGCATTGAAAAAATGTGTCACATTTATGGAGTATTTTTCTAACAGGACTTTGTTCACACTATTGTGTGGTTTGGTTTGTTCGCACTATCGTGTGATTCACTATATTGATCTTATCCTAACGATGATGGAATTAAATGTTTGTTTTTTTTGTTTTTGTTTTTTTATATTTATATTTATACTTACAATCATTATTGCTGAGTTAGTTTTTCACTCCTCGGCTCTTATTATTAAACTTATTCATTATTTCTTACGTGAACTGAATCCTTATGAGAAAAATGTATTTTTTTTTCTTTCTATCTTGCGCAGAAACCGTTATTCTCATCTCGTACAGGAAATTGATAAGTGGAAGATATAACAATTCCACAAAGTAGACTGTTAAAGGGAAAATTATAACACAGTATTTTGTTTTATATGATCATCTTCATTAAACTCATTTTGCAGAAACTATAGAATGCATGGTGAAGTATTTTGGTGCATTCAGCATTCTGATTTACGAGTAGAGTTGCTAACTGGCCGGTATTTGCTGTAATTTTGATTAAGGCCGGTGACCGGTACAAACTTCTTATTAGACCCCTTCTGACCGGTACTTTGGAATCTGCAATCCAGAATATAACATTGAACATCGAAATTTTTCAACAGTGCCTTTACAAACACAAATTTCCGTTGTATTATACATTATCGATATTTTTTTAACGTATGGCAGTTTTTTTTTATTTATTTAACATAACAAATTTGATAACACATATTTTATTGTAAAAGAATTTTATTCATTTATTGAGAGTAGAAAATGACTTTTTAAAGCAATTTCCTTTGTTTGAAGTGAAGTTTATAGAATAAATTTCATTTTATGAATCAACTATTGTTACATAAAGATTAATATCCAGCATTATTAATCTGTTTCGATAATTTTAAACAATTGGCAATTGCTGGTAAATACAATAACGATCAATACAGTCTTCAGTTTCTCATTTGTACAGAGAATTTTGAGGGTGTGCCGGTAATTTTGTTTTCCTGAGTTGGCAACCTATTTACGAGGTTTTGTTTCAACTCTGCTACGTAGTGGCTCCGTACTGACACTCCGCATGCAAATAAGTATGTAAGGCTACCATACGCCCCGGTTTCTTAAAACTTGTCCCGGTGTGCAGAAATTTTCCTTCTTGTCCTGTTTTTTTCTTTATTATTATTATTAATTACATATCAAAATTTCTGAAAAGATAATAAAATCGACTTATTCCTTTTGCTTTCAATTCCGACAATACTATAGGAACAATTTCATTCTAATCTTTATTATTATTGCAATCGCTGCTTCCCCGGATATAACATGCAATGTTTAAATCCTCCTAAGTAGCACTCTTATCACTAAAAGTAAGAATGTATACCCCGAGGTGGCAACAAATTCTTGTGACGTTGCAGACCAGCCCCGAAAACACATTTTTTTTCTGCTTCAGAAAAACAATTATGCAAATTGCTTTCTTTTAGTTCGCATTTTAGGTTAACAACAATAAATTAGCCTATTGAAATTTTGAAACAACTTCATAAATCTGGATATTTTTCTTTATAGACATGTAGAGCATGTAAAGGTGGTATGCGTAATAATATTGAAAATATAATTTTTGCCTAAATATTGTATGTTCACTGATTGCGTTTATATTGTATAACAGCTTCTAGCTTCTATAATAATTTTTAGCACTGTTGATTAAGTATGGACAGTGGCGTATTTACGATTTTGTTTCGGGAGGGGCTTTGCTAACTTCCGGGGGTGCTTTGCCTGAAAATATGAAAATTCTGCAAGATATTTCATATACTTTACTATAGTAAGTAAGATTTCGGTGGGGGGCTTGAGCCCGAAAGCCCTCCTCCTAAATACGCCACTGAGTATGGACTATACTAATACATTATTTTAAGTTGTATAACTAGTGCGATACTGTAGTAAAATTCGAAAGATAAAATTAATACAAAATGCAATATTTACTACTAATTTGTAAGATGTCCCGTTTTTTCTGTTTTCAAAAAGTATGGTAGCCTTAAAGTATGCTAAACCATACAAAATAAATTGTACTGTAAATAGTACCCCTCTGATAGTGCTCTCAAACGGGTCGGGTTACGGGTCGGGTTGTCGGGTCGGGTCAGTCGGGTTAGCTCGTGTCGGGTCACTCGGGTCGGGTCGTCACATTCTTCACTTATATTCTATACGGAATACTATAAAGAGCTTTGTTGTGGAATTCAATTCGAAGTTGGTGAATGAATGATAAATGTGACTAATTGAAGGTGAAATAGTAATAAAATTTTAATTTTACCCTATATTAACTAATTGGTATTGTAATTGTAATTAATATTACTACTGACTTTTTTCCTTTCTGCGTTTCTATGTCAAGTTAAATGTCACATTAAGTGAAATTGAAAGGAAATATCTAGTTAACGTCCCACGTTATGCACCAACGCTAAGAGAGACAGTGATGATGAGAAATAATTGAAGTGGTTGAATGAAGAAAGTGGGAGGAAATGGGAGAACACCGAGAAAACCCATGCACATGGGGTTTGTCCACCAGAAAACTTACTTGGTACGAGCTGGAATCAATACCCATGGACCTTCGGATCAAACATCTGCCTTTGGGCAGGACACATTATTATTATTATTATTATTATGAATATTATTATTATTATTATTATTATTATTATTATTATTATTATTATTATTATTATTATTATTATTATTATTATAACTTTAAGAGTGCCCAAGAAAGTTCCGCCGCCTTTTCACCAACACCTTCGAACATTGGTATGTAACCTAAGACGTACCTGGAATATCAAAAATCGTCTCCATCAGCCTCGACGACCTTCTGAAAACGTTCTGGAAGGCCATGGATTCCATCGCAGTCGAACTTGGTGGGACGTGAAGTGAAGAAGATATCAAGTGCATATTGAACCTCTACTAGCTGTTTGAATTGGCGTTCTCTAAGGTGATTGTCCAAGGAATGGAACAGGTGGTAATCGGACGGTACAATGTCCGTGGAGTATGGCGGATCCAATAGTGTTTTCCATCCAAGGCGTAGAATGATGTACTGGGTCATTTTAGCCACGTGGGGCTTAGCGTTGTCTTGTAACAAGAGGACCCCTTTGCGATTCAGAACTGCTGGATCCAGACAGTACACAGTGACAGTACACAGTTGCATTGATGATCTGACCAGCTGGTAGCAGTTCCCGATGGACGATACCTCGAGCAGTCCACAAAATGCACAGGAGAACCTTATTCTGGCGTAGTGCTGGCTTGGGCTGTTTTTGAACCGGTTCATGGGATGCTAACCAACAATGACGGCGCCGTGGAGCTTCGTACAGGACCCACTTCCCATCACATGTCAACACCCTGTTCAGAAATTGCCCCTTCCTCAGACGAGACACCAAAGAAACACAGGTGTCTGCTCGCGTTGCTTTCTGGCTCCAAGTCAAATCATGTAGGACCTCTCAACCCAACTTGCAGTGCTTCCCAAGTTGATGGTGGTGGTGCAGAATGGTTTCTCCACTTACACTGAAAGGTAGTACCAGTTCCTCACATGTCTGTCTTCGCCTCAATTGCTGCCGGAAGATCTTTATTTTGAAAATCTGTTTGTCTTCCGGCACGTGGTGCGTCTTCGAGTGTTTCGTACCGTCCTTAAACCGTCATACCACTGCACTCTCCGCGTAGTCACGACACCCTCACCAAAGGCCTGTCATATCTTCCGCTCCGCGGAGCAGCAATTTGAACTCGTACAGCAAACAAGCCCTTATGACGCTCTGTGAAGGCCCCATGTTCACTCAGTCCTTACGCACGTTCACGGTGCATCTGAACAGCCACAACCAAGTAGTATGTTGGATATACTCACTAGTGTTGCTCACGAGACCTGGTTTGGGGCATTCTCGTTTCGAAAATGTGTCGTGAAGGTAGTCTCGTCTGGAAAAGTGCATATGTTTCTATTGAAAGAGCTCTGTCTCATCTCGTACCCTTTCATGAAAATTCTGTCTCGTCTCGTCTCGTCCAACAACTGACCTTCACCTTATATCCATTCGCATTCAACTCACGGTGTGAGGGCCAATTGAACACAGACCTCCACAAAGAGACAGAACTTTCTTGGTCACCTTCAGATTATTATTATTATTATTGCTGGAGTAGTGATTTGACTTTCTCCGCAATAAAATACTTGCTAATTTTATATAACGTTGCAAATATCTTCTAGATAAATTAATCAAGAAAAAATAAAAGGTAATTCCCTACAGAATGATATTTCAGTGCAATTAGTTCCTTATGATTCTATCAGACAGCAACGCTGTTTTTAAATAGAAAAATCGGAATGTTAACGTGATGAAATTGTTGTTTGTTACACAGCAAAAAATATTAAAAGAAGTTCTATATACATTCCTTACTAGAAAATAATGTTGTCTTCAGAACTTTTATTCTTTTAGCCTTCAGAACTTGTCTTCAGAACTCAGTCAAATTTTATTTTGACTTTTGAACTTGATTGCCTAAATTTTAACCTTGGAAATTTGGATGTGGAGTAAAATAAAGAAGGTTAGCAGGGTAGAGAGGAAAACGAATAAGGAAATGCTGAAAAAATGCAAGAGACGAGAGCAATATTAGACGATATAAGGAAGCGAAAAATGGACGGATCACAAGTTTTGATCTTGCTAAGGGATTGCATTCTGAGGGATGTAGTAAAGGGGGTGATATCAGGAGAGCGAGAGTGTGTAAGAAGGTTGGAATTGATAGATTGTAATAAGGAGGGTGGTACTTTATGTTGGGTTGCGAGGCAGATATTAGCGGGAAATCGCAAAAATGGAAGCTTCTTACCTAATTCACGGAAACTGGCCTGTTTATTAATGGGAGAACACTGAGGAGGAGGAGGAGGATAATTATACTACAAGTAAAAAAAGCCGAAACAATGGTTTATGCATAAGAATTGGTCAGCATTTTTTTTCTGGTGGCAGTTTTGTAAAGTTCTAGCTCTCTCAAACTGGTTAGATTGTAATTTCAAGTCACTCGGGTCGGTTGTCGGGTTAAGTCACCTCGGGTTGGTTCACTCGGGTCACTTTGGGTCGGGCCAATCGGGTCAGCTCTGGTCGGTTTTCGGGTCGGGTCAGTCAATTTGGGTCACGGGTGGGTCGGGTCGGTCTTCAACACATATAATTTCCACGAAAATTACAATATACCACGGTTTATACCTCATTGGACTTCCAATAAAACGTTTTCAATGATGTGTACACCATGTCACCATTTTTGTATGAGGGAATGTCTAGAGGGATTTTGTGGGAATTTGATGGAGTGTAGATTCCTGTGTGTGTGTGTGTGTGTGTGTGTGTGTGTGTGTATGTGTGTGTGTGTGTGTGTGTGTGTGTGTGTGTGTGTGTATGTATGTATGTATGTGTGTGATACCTTACAGGATACAAGATGTCGAGGAAGTGTGTAAATAAACCGGACAATTTCTGTTATGTATGTGGGGAGCTGATATTTAAATCACAACGTCGATGTTTTACTCCACTTGTGAGGAAGTGTTATCAGTTATATTTTGGTTGCTGTGTAGGAGACCAGGATAAGAACTGGGTTCCTCACTACATTTGTTGTACTTGCGTGAAACGTCTGACTGGGTGGGCAAATGGTGGACGAAACATGTACTTCGCAGTACCGATGATCTGGAGGGAACCAAAAGATCATTCTTCAGACTGCTACTTTTGTATGACACAGATAAAAGAAATAAGCAGTAAATCTAACCACACAGTACAGTACCCTAATTTGCATCAGCAATTAGGCCAGTTCCACACAGTGCAGAATTAGCTGTACCGGTACCTCCTCCTCATCTTACGGTAAATGAGGATTACGTACTTGAGGCAACTATTGAAGTTCCAAATGAAGATGATGATCCTACTTATGTAGGAAGCACATCTACATTGGATTCCCATCTGATAACTCCGGGTGAACTAAATGACCTCATACGGGATTTAAAACTCTCCAATACACAGACAGAACTTCTTGATTCTAAACTTAAGGCTGGAATCTGCTCCATCGTGACACTAAAGTGTGTATTTTTCGAAACCTTCATACAGAGTTTCAAAACTACTATTCTCAAGAAAATGATTTAGTGTATTGTAATAATGTCTGTGCTGTGATGGATAGACTTGGACATGCACATATAAGTACAGAGTGGAGATTGCTTATTGACTCATCCAAAACTAGTTTTAAGGCTGTCCTTTTGCACAATAGCAACAAATTTCCTTCAGTTGCTTTGGCTTATGCAACTAATATGAAGGAAACCTATGAAAACATCGAAATAGTGTTAGAAAAAATTCAGTATGAGAAATACAAGTGGACCGTTTGCTGTGATTTACAAGTCATTTCTTTGTTAATGGGTTTGCAGCTTGGTTATACGAAATATTGTTGTTTCCTCTGCGAATGGGACAGCAGGAACAAAGCGGAACATTACATCAAGAAGGAATGGCCAACGCATGTATTAACTCCTGGACAGAAGAATGCTGTTTATTCCTCACTGGTGAGCCCTGATTAGATAATTCTACCTCCTCTTCACATAAAGTTGGGGCTCTTCAAAAACTTTGTTAGGACAATGGACAAAAGTAATGCAGGATCTTGTTACCTCAAGGAAAAAATTCCTCGGGTTAGTGACGCTAGGGATTTTTGTAGACCCCCAAATAAGATGTTTGATTCGTGACCAAAAATTTGAGGATCTCTTAACTCTGGTTGAGAAAGCAGCTTGGTGTCCATTTAAATGTTTAACAGAGATTTTTTTAGGAAACAAGAAAGCCCCAAATTACCGTGAAATTGTGAGTGATTTCCGGCAATCATTCAATGAAATGGGTTGCAACATGTCCCTTAAAGTTCACTTTCTAGACTCCCACCTGCATTTCTTTCCTGAAAAACTTGGAGCTGTTAGTGATGAGTATGGGGAACATTTTCATCAGGACATTTCCTCCATGGAGAAGAGGTACCAGTGACAGTGTAGTTCAAAAATGCTAGCTGATTACTGTTGAACACTTAAGAGATGTTCCAGAAACCAAACACAGAAGAAAGTCGACAACTAAAACATATTAGTTGAGGTAAGTAAGTGTCCATTTATTAAGAAGATACCACTCACTTCTTTTGTATTATTTATTAAGTAGATATAAAATGGTGACACGGTGTATACATCATTGAAAATATGTTTTATTTCAAATCCAATAAGATATAAACCGTGCTTATATTGTAATTTTCGTGGAAGTTATATGTGATTTTATCTGCACTAATGAATATTGTAAAATGAACAGTACACATAGCATATTTTTTATATAAATATGTTTATTTCTCTAGATAGAATAATGCTATTCTTATGAAACTTAGAGGGCTTACTAAGTATAAAACAGGCTAACATACAATATAATTTGTGCGTTTATATACCTAAGGTACCCAAGCTACAAGTATGAAAATGGTTTTAAAAAAAGAAAAAAAGAAAAAGAACAGAAATTTGAGGGGAAATTTTCCGAAAACACCTCTGTCACGGGAAAACTGAGGGTGATGGAGAAAAACTGATTGCAGATTCGAATTCTACGTGAAAAGTTCTATTAGAATCAGGCATTTTCTTCCGTGTGCCAGAGAAAAAGAATTTTATTTTCAACTAGTGCAATAGGAACCATTTTCAAACTCATCAACCGTTATCCAAACCGGTTAATGTTGATCGCAGATATTAAAAATACTCACATCCGTATATTATTTAATACAAACGAAAATTTTACCTGCACATTTCTGCACAAACGATGTATAAACGATCGCGACAATTTGTGGTTCAATCGAACACAACTGGTGGGGCTAGCACTTAGACAACTCCCCTTTTTTTTCGTTCTGTCCACGCATCTGATAGCTTAGAAAAAAATTTCGCCTGCGCATTACTGCTCAAACGATGTGCAAACAATTGAGATGATTTTCTTTCGAATGGGACGTAGGGGGTGCTACCAATTAGGTAGCCTATACTTTGTTATCGTTGTGGCGCGCCCGCAATTGTGTACAAACGAAAATTTCGCCTGCAAATTTCTGTACAAAACCGTAACAAACAAGTGAGACAGTTTGTGGTTGAATTCGACATGGTGGGAGGCCTATCAATTAGAGAGCCCATAGTTTGTTATCGTTTTGGCGGGGCCACATTTATGTGAAAACGAAAATTTCAGCTGCACATTTATGTACCAAGGCGTACAAACAAGTGCGAAAGTTTGTGGTTGAATTGAACACGGTGGGAGGGCTAACATTTAGACAGCCCCCCACTTTGTTTTCGTTCTGGCGGCGCCCCTAATTGTGTACAAACGAAAATCTCGCCTGCACATTTCTTTATAACTATATTCAAACGATTGCGACAATTTGTGATTCAATTGCACATGGTGGGAGGGCTACCATTTAGACAGACCCCCCCTTTGTTTTCGTTCTGAGGTCGCCCCTAATTGTGTACAAACGAAAATTTTGCCTGCATATTTCTGTACAAACGATGTACAAACGATTGCGACAATTTGTAATTGAATTGAACATGGTGATTGGGCTATCACTTAGAAAGCCCCCCACTTTGTTTTCGCCCTGGCGGCGCCCCTAATTATGTACAAACGAAAATTTTGCATGCACATTTCTGTACAAACGATGTAGAAACGATTGCGACAATTTGTGACTGAATTGAACATGGTGATTGGGCTATCACTTAGAAAGCCCCCCCACTTTGTTTTCGCCCTGGCGGCGCCCCTAATTATGTACAAACGAAAATTTTGCATGCACATTTCTGTACAAACGATGTAGAAACGATTGCGACAATTTGTCACTGAATTGGACATGGTGGGGGGCTATCACTTAAACAGCCCCCACTTTGTTTTCGTTCTGGCGGCGCCCTTAATTATGTACAAACGAAAATTTCGCGTGCACATTTCTGTACAAACGAAGTACAAACTATTGCGACAATTTGTGATTGAATAGGACATGGTCGGGGGCTACCACTTAGACTGCCCCCAATTTTTTTCGTTCTGGCGGCGCCCCTAATTGCGTGCGAACATACATTTCGCCTGCACATTTCTGTACAAACGAAGTACAAACTATTGCGACAATTTGTGATTGAATAGGACATGGTCGGTTGCTACCACTTAGACAGCCCCCATTTTTTCTGTTCTGGCGGCGCCCCTAATTGTGTACAAACGAAAATTTCGCCTGCACATTTCTGTACAAACGAAGTACACACGATTGCGACAATTTGTGATTCAACTGGACATGGTGGGAGGGGCTACCATTTGGACAGCCCCCACTTTGGTTTCGTTCTGACGGCGCCCCTGATTGTGTACAAACGAAAATTTCGCCTTCACATTTCTGTAGAAACGATGTACAAATGATTGCGACAATTTCTGCTTGAATAGGACTTGTTGGTGGGGGGCTACCATTTAGACAGCCCCCACTTTGTTTTCGTTCTGACGGCGCCCCTAATTGTGTACAAACGAAAATTTCGCCTTCACATTTCTGTAAAAACGATGTACAAATGATTGCGACAATTTGTGCTTGAATAGGGCATGTTGTTGGGGGGCTACCATTTAGAGAGCCCCCACTTTGTTTTCGTTCTGACGGCGCCCTTAATTGTGTACAAACGAAAATATCGCCTGCACATTTGTGTGCAAACGATTGGGACCATTTCCGATTGAGTCTGATAAGGGAGGGGGGGGCTGTCTAAATAGACGTCTCCTTTTCACCTCTACTGTAATTAAATTCTTCCTCGAGAAAATCTGTAATCAACACTGTCAGTAGCTACGTCCTCGACTAATATACTTTAACAAGTACAGCTTTATTTTCGTATATTTTTCAACAGTTAACCAATTTAAAACTATCGCAAACAAGAATATGTAGTCAACTTCTTAAATACTTCGCTCGCCGAAACCCGTTCAGCGCGTGCAACAAGCAAAAAGAACATGTTTGGCGTCTCACAAATGGAAAAGGGGGAAAAAAGAGAAGGAAAAGCAGCACGGCAGTGCCTTATCGCAGTCAGAGCTGACAACATAGTTTCGGTCGTCACTAACGCGAATAGACCTACTAGCGGTGTACAAGACTTATACAGTTACAATATACGTCGTGCCACAGTAGCGCTACAGGCGGAATGTGCACGAACTACAAATGAATATGTTCCCTTACAAGCATCAGTCACTGTTGCACCCTCTTTACATTCTACACATCCTTTTTTCTCCCACTTTTTGACCTTGACAAGCAGAAGTACCAGGCTTTCCGAGTTCACAACCATAAACTGTTTGTGTACAGAGTACGTTTTCAGTTCTTCGAATGACTGTGCGCGCGAAGAACAAGGGTGATGATCGGGCTACCGTATACGGAAGTCAGTAACACCCGGTTGCAATAATAAATGTAAAATACAAATATAGAGCCTTGACAATGCCGTGAGGATGAATATATATATATATATATATATATATATATATATATATATATATATATATATATATATATATATATATATATATATATATATATGCGTAAGATACGTGTGATTCATATCATTCAAGCCATAGTACTATCTACGCTACAAGAACGTATATGAAAGACTCATATATAACTAACAGTAATTTCTTTTTATATATTTTTCACTTCATGATCAATTTTGCTTCAAGGAAATCAAATATGAGTTTAGAAAAATGAACAAAATTAAAGGTCTGTGGAGTAAGTGAAAAAAATCTTACTTCACTTCTACTCACGCTTCTACATATAATCTGTTTGCTATCAGTAATGTATTATTTGTGCCTCTGAGCAGAAGCTCTGTAAACTAAAGGACATTAAAAGCTGGAGTTGGTTCCCGTTAGAAGGTAAGAGATAACAGCAATCAAAGCGGGAATATAGAGATAAATGTTACGTACTTTCTCAGCTCGTCAACATTAACACTGAGTCAAATAAGCAAAAGGAAAATAAATATAAATCTGAACTGATTTAGCTAATAGTACTTATTTTAGGACAAGTTGTTCGCAGCACAAAAGTAGCTAGATTTGTAAGTAAGTCGCCAAATCATCATTCCAAAATCACCAAAAAAGTCCCCAATCGGAAAAAAAAAATATTTTTGTCGCTATCCTGAAAGGCGAATCCCCTAGATTTAGCGACCTTTCCCCCAGATTGGCAACACTGCTCTCTTGCAGTGAGCACTCGTGTACCGTCGTCTCCGATCGGCAACGTTCGTTTCTAGTCGCGCAAGCCACAATCTTGCGTTCGCTATGCAGGATTCACACAGCTCTCTCACTCTACGCATTCATGACCTTTCTTAAAAAATATTTCACTACGTTTATTACTATTTTACTTACTATAACGATGTATTAAATTATCACTAAATATGTCATAAAGGTAATTGAATATTGTCGACCACACCACAATGAAAATTACTTTGTTCCTTGAACGTTATTCATTACAATAAAATAAAAATATCACCACAACACATCACTATAACCCAGCAGAGAATCAAACTCGTGACTGTTACTTATTCATCGCTGTACTGTAAACTGTAATCTTAAGTAGTAACGTGGGCTTAATATAATTATACAACTACTGTACTTCCACTGTACTTCCAAAAAGATTCGTAAAGGTGGGTGGGTGGGAATTATTTATAATTACAGCAACTATTAAAATCAAACAAGTAATTTTCAACCATGATATTAGCGAGGGTGGGAGGGTGGGAATTAATTTACTTAAGTTAATAATCTAGCCTTAACATACTTTTCTGAGAAAGACCCAGAACATCTCCGCCATGACATGCTACTATTCTGCGAGATACTTTAAACTAGGATCAAACCCAATGCATCTGCACCATGAGCAAATGACAACCTATGTATTACGGGGATTAAATTACTTATTATCTATTGAGATCGTTACCTAGACGTTAAGTCTATCAGCATCTCCATCATGACAACCTATGTATTGGACTGGGATCGTTACAAAATGGCATAAGCCTCACAGCATCTCCACTATGGCAAGGTGGTTAAAAACGGATCTCTAAAAACTTTGCCAGAGGAGCAACGCATACCAAGCATTGAGCATTTGAACACTGAATTCGAAGTCACACATACCTTGATTGATGTCTTCTGTCGATGGTCGCTGATGGTGCTCTCCTGGGATGATTACTAGGTGTCGATATCGCCAAGTTGATATCGTAGTTGAGAGGTGTCTCTCTGGTTAAGACACGATCCACACTGGTAATGGCTTCTCTATCCAATGTCCTAGTTTGACTAACGTTGAAAGTTAGTTCGTTGAAAATTGGCGCATTGAGACTCCAGTCTCAACTCCGTAATTAAATTGGTACTTTCAATTCACATTCAAAAGACTTCGTTGTATTCCAACTTCTCGGTCTAACGACTCGGTACTTGTCCCTCAATAGGCTCCGTACTTCTCCATCTCGAGACCTCCTGTCCTCCGGTTTTGTTTGAGAATTCTCTCCAGGAATTCGGTGGCGTCGACTGACGTCAGGCACGTTTGTCCTCCTTTCTTTGGAAAAACAAGGTTCTTCCCTATTTCGCGAACAACAACTCAACACTTGGAATGCTCTGATCTCATGATTCTAGACAATTTCTATATATCCGTGAATGTGTTTCGTGTTCACAAAAATTGTACAAGTGCAACTCATGATTTTACAAATTGTTATTGCTGAAGCATTTTATAAATTTATTTCCTGCATTCGCAGACTACTAATTATGTGCTTTTGCTTGTTTTTATTCGCTGACGGCAAAATAGTATAATTTCATAAAACTTGCATTGACATAAATTATATGTGTTATTTTCCTTCACCAAACAACAATTTTAATATCTTACATAAATCCAATATTCTCAAAATAAACAAAAATTAGTCGTTAAATTATGAACTTTGTTATCTAAACATACAGGCTCTGGCACAATATATATATATATATATATATATATATATATATATATATATATATATATATATATATATATATATATATATATATATATACAACTCTATGGCGAATGGAACCCGGAAGTTTAATGCCACACTCACAAAACTCTCCTTGGCAACTGTTCTTAGCCAATTGAATCCAGTTTCTATTCGTATTCCTATTTATACGAGATCTATCTTAATGTAATATTGTCTACATCTGTGTAGGTCTTCCTAATGGTCCTTTTTCGATTGATCTTCCAGTCAAGAATTTGAAAGCGTGTCTGCTTTCTTAGATCCTAGCTACATGACCTGCTCATCTAAGCTTCATAGACTTGATTACCCTAACAATGTTTCGTAAACCGTTTAAATTATGTCGTTCTAGGTTATGAAGTTTGAGCCATTCTTCATTCCCGTTCCTCTTGGGTCCGAATATTCTTCTTAGAATCTTGTTCTCAAATACATTCAGTCTATGTTCCTTCGTCAGAGTAAGACATCATTTTTAGCAACTATACAGAACAACAGGCATGGTTGTCGTTTTATACATTTTAAGCTTCAAATTCTACAGAATTCGCGACGATAAGAGATTTTGAACTGAACAGCACGAATTACCTGCTTTTAGTCCACATTTAATTTCTATGTGTGACTTTAGTATGCTAATATTGATCCTAGATATTTGAAAGTATATATCATTATACTTTGTGAAAATATAACGTTGTCATTTAGCCAGACCCACAGCATAAATGAGTGAAGGTATTGTCTTTTACACTAACGGTTTGAAAATCAGCTCCTATTTGAAACAGGCCCCCATTCACCACACTCTTTCAAAATATATCCACCTGATGCCCCTCTCCCAGCCTCTATGTTAATAATAACGTTGTATTTTCATTTAGCATTTTTTAGCTTTTTAGAATGTACAGACCAAACGGCTCGTTCGATTAAAAAATATTTTACTTTAGATTGAAAACATCATATTTTGAGATCGTTTTGCACTTTTGAATTTACTAGTAAACCTGATAGTAACATACTTAGCTATGTCAGAGGACTTTTGAGACACGATGTACATATCTCCATTTCTTTATCTCTCAGTGCAATGGGAGAGTATGGAAAACCGTGGGATCAACAGTGACCCAAGTTGTGCTAAATACGTCTTGATTCATAAATGCTCTTATATTTTCTAAATAAAAAAGTACAAACACTAAGTTGATGTGAGTTAATTGAAAACAACTTAAAAGGAGATGTTCTCAATCATAGAAAGAGAATGAAACATCATTACGAAACCAGGAGTCCGCGCGAGTTCCATATGTGGATCATAAGTATAATATGCCTTGTAGGAAAACACAAATTTTTAGGGTCAGGAAGAGGACTGTAGGCCATATTTTTGAATTCAAGCAGCAGTTCATTGAGACATTCATGTTTTCCATGTCGTGCTTTTTTTGTCCCTGCTGGGACACTGCAGTACTTTGTGCATTACGGCTGCAAAAGCAGAATAGAAACATTTTAGATCTCCAGAGATATTCCAAATGTTTTATTCAAATGGATAAAAGTGAGTACTTTAAAAGTTTCATATGTTTCCGAAAGGTTAACAGCTTAAGCAATTGGAACGGAAGGAAATTTGTTCCCGTTGTAGAGAACTGCTTTAAGGCTCAATTTACTAAAATCTATGAGCAGACGCCATTCATTTACACTATGTGTATGGCCAAGAATATCCATAACAGATTCGATATTGTAACCAAAAACACGTTACCTTTCTTCAAGAAATATACAGAGAAAACAGCATGGCGGTCGCTTTTGCATCAGGACGAAGAAGATTCATTCCTTTCAATAGCAAACTTGTAAAGGAATTGACATTAATCAAAGAAAAGTCTTCTGCAAGAATAACTTTACTTCTGTCAACGTAATTTGTGTCAACACCCTTAACAGTGTCCCTCTTTTTCTGAGAAGAACAAAGACTGCAGTGAGATCAAGTTATTAAGGTATTTGCAAGCAGTCTTCTCCTAACTATTCATCTGCAAGTTGTTGCATAATGCGTAAATTACATCAATTTAATGTGCCTAAATTCCTATGAGTGATAGATATTTAATGGAGTGACATACTGTATCTCTGTGCTGATTGTTTATTATGATGCGATTAAAACTCTTTTACTAGTGCCTAGAAGAATGTTATTTTCAAAAAGGTGTGAAATTGTAATAGTATTAAATCCAGCGGACACTGGTATTCCTCCTTGCTTTCTTTGTCTGCAAAAGTAGTGTCACTCAACTCATACGGAAAGTAGACAACGAAATATACCAGCTATCAGTCTACTCTACTAACAGTTCTTACAAAATTCTATTAACAAGTTTAATTCTCGAGAAAACAAATCACAAAACTAAATAAAAAATACTCAATGTACAAGTTTCAAAAGCAAATATCAATGTGCCATTATCCACAATTATATGGATATTAAAAGAACAAGTGAAAGGAGTTAGAACATTCGTGAATTTTTATGATGTTCTGTGAAGGTAAGTAACCCAACGCCCGGAACGTCCGTTAAAAGATTGAAAGTGGGCCATCGCTTAACAATAAACTTCTCTATTTCCAAATGTATGAGTAATCTAGTTCACTGTAGACGATGTAATGTGCCTTGGTGATGTCTAGCATAGAGCGCATGATTCGAAATAAGCTAGAGGCTCAGAATGGAGTCTAAGAGAAACTTACGATAGTGTGTTATTATGAATAACGATTGTGTGTTATTATCAAACATTTGAATCGAACTCGGGTCTCCAACACCAAAAGAGCGTACATTAATTGCTTAGCCACGAAAGAGCTCAAATTAGTATATGAGAATATTCAATTGGCCATAAGGAACTAAATATCAGAATTGCGAGAAAAACACGGACACAATATTCTCCAACACAAACTCATATGACCTGGATTCGAATCCGGCAAGCGTCGTACTAGAGCTGAATGCTACATTATTCGCCCACCTGATGATGAATAATTCTGATAATATAACGAGTAATACATACTATTATATTCCAGTGGGAAGCAATATAAGATAAATCGTTTACACACGGACGAAACTTAACAAAGAGCAGACTCTTAGAAGTTTTCCTTTTATAGTCCGTTTTTTCCTGTGGATTTCGGAAAATGCAAAATGCATTGCATAATATAATCTCTTGAAAGTATAACACCATAACTCAAACAATAACCTTGGAATTGGCAAGACAAAGAATATAAATAAACTTATGTTCTTAATCTGAGAACATTATTTCTTGTGTCATTACTAAAAGAAAATCTTAAAGTTTCAAAGTAACAATAAAGGTAATTCATAATGAATTTCTGTCAATATTAGTCTTGCTCAAAGCTCGAAATGTCCAGGGCGTCAGGTAGTGAGGCCATTAGATCTTGGACCTACATAATTTAAATCGAAAATAAAATTATGTAGGTACACCTTGTCTCAAAAAGGTTGAGCGCATTCTTTATTGGTGTTTTGAGGCAAAAATTTTCTAAGTCCAGCTTCGGGTATCTTCGGGAAAAAGTAAGCCAGGTTCGAACCTCCAAGCCAGCCTTTGCAATCGGGAAGAAGTTTGCAGATGTGTTTTTCTTCTTTTAAATATAATAAGACTTGTTACCAAGTGTTTAAAAAAGCAACATTGATTGAAATACTTAATGATACAATATTTCGAAACCTTGTATTAATGTGACCACATGCTTGTTTGTCATTTAGCTCTCTATAAGTAATGGAACATTTAAATACGTTAAAGAATCTTTCCATATGTAAAAGAATGCTCAAAGTTAAGAAATAGAACATAATTATCGCCTGAGTACTAAAATAAAAGTCAAAGTAGAACAGAAACAGCGTTTGTAATGGATATGAATGTCATAATTATCTTGAGATCCGTTATACATCGCTAGAAGCTAAGTTCTAGAAGTTCTTGTGTTAGCTCATTGGTAAGCTGTCGGATTTCAAATCATAAGGTTGTGAGTTCGAATTCCATCTGGGTCAATACTTTTTTAAAAATTATATTTTCCGCAATGCATGAAAAATTATATAAAATACTTATATTAAAATACATAAGTTGTTTATATATAACATATTAATTGCAGAACATAGTAATTATTATGTTTAAAATATAACATCTGAGATAAT
The DNA here is from genome assembly GCF_964235325.1 of Thermobia domestica. Taxonomy (NCBI): domain Eukaryota; kingdom Metazoa; phylum Arthropoda; class Insecta; order Zygentoma; family Lepismatidae; genus Thermobia; species Thermobia domestica. Next base: position 239,843,432 of record NC_137456.1, on the reverse strand, counting down.
TTTCACAGTAGGTCTGTATTATATATGAGGATGTAAATACAAGATAAGAAACTCGTTCAATAGCAATAAATAAATCATGTAGTGTATTTATTTGCAGCTATTTGTCATATAGAGAATAATTCTCAACATTCATAATATAGAATGTCATTTATGTTCTTGAAAAGTTATTCGATGCATAAACAGAGGGTATAAACAGAGAATCCAAAGTCGGAAGGCTCGCAAAAAAATTCATGAACCCCAAAGGTCACGTGAGCAGACTGGAATTGTCCTTATGAAGCATGCCACAGCAGAAAGTCTTTACATATATTTTCAATTCAATTCCTGATATATGCTTTTGCAATGTGGAAGTTGTGATGCCTTGAGTCGCCTTCTCTCGCTCGCTCGCTCGCTCACTCTCTCTCTATTTATACATAATATAAAAGTGGATTTATGTGTGTGTTTCAACATAATTCTGATATATCTAGAGCAATTTTAACTATATTTCTTACAGTCTGGAAAAAGAGTACTGTCGGGATACATATCAAAAATGCTAGAAACGGGTCGATATTATTATTGAATCCATAGTTTCGTGGTCGCTTAGGTGAATAGCTCTACTTTCAATTCAAGTCCAATTAAGCTCCCATTAGCACCCAGGGTGGTAGCGACATAAAGATATCGAAATCAACCGATATTAGAATCGAATCGTAAGTTTTCAGCGCCGCTAACAGTGCAGCATTTCCCATTCTTTCCACATTAGTCCCATTGCCTAGAGGGCAACATATTTGCAGAGTGCAAATTTTAAAACTTGAATAATATTTTAATTTTTTCCGTATGAAAAAGTTACAAATCATGAGCAAATATACTATTTCACGAACAATCCTCTTTTACTATTCTAATATGTTTAATAATAGCGTAAGAAATGTAATAGTAATTCAGAACATGTTTCACAGTTGTTATTTTTTCTTACATAGTTGTAGCTGTAGCATGTAGTGAGTGGAATTTAACTGTAATAAATTCACTAATTAACCATATTCGAATTAAGTTTTATTTTTAAGTTCGGAGTGAAGGGGCGGAGAAATATGGAGTTATTGGGGGCACCGAGCTTTTCTACATTTTACTTTCAAGATCTCCATTTTTCTTTTGTCATTTGTTCGTAATAAAAAAGTTCAGTCACTTTTGGATTGTCATAGGATAGTAGGAGTTGGATTTTGGGATGCAGCCTGTGAGATTCTAGAGGAGCTAACTGCTTGAAAAAATATTTTTGAATAATCTGTAACATATGAAATAAGGATATGTATCATAAAAAATTGAAAGTAACTATGTCTGCGTAATCATCACGGTCAAATTGCAAAGTCAAATGAATTGACGTTTGGTATATAATCAGGCTCCAATCCCAACTGGGAAGTTGTCATACGCGTGTCACTTTCATTATAATACATATCCTTAGGGGGAGTAGAAGTCCGAATTTTTGCGAAAAATTTAGTATCTCACAAGCCGTTCAACTGAGAGCTGAAATTCAGCATATAACTCTTTATTAAAAATAAAAAAAATATGCCCTGGCATTTTTTAAAATTGTCTTTTATGAGCGGGGGGTCGGGGGTGCATTTTCTATATATTGGAAATTGGTAGTGGGTTGATTTGTAAAAATAATCGAAAACGATTGATATTAGTTGAGAAAAAAATTGAGTAATGCAAACTAAAGTTCTTATTGAATTTTATACCCACTGCTTTCTATTTATAATTGCTGAAGCTGGTGTTTAATGGAGCGTTCCGAGCATAAGGCAATCAAGCCATAAAGTTAGAGAAAAATGGCCATAAAATTTGTATTCTAAACTTAATTACATGGGCATTTTCAATTAGTACGGCCTGCTTAATTATATAGAAAATTAGTTTCTCTCTCTCTCTCTCTATTTTTTTTTTTTTTTTTTTTACGTTGGTCTACTTTTCCTTGATTCGAAACTTTTAAATTTCACCCTATTTTCTACTGAAATGTGTCTGTAAGGCAACAAAGAAATAATTACATTTGATAAATTTAAATTCATTTCAATTCGGAAGATGAGAAACATTTTGCCATTATATATCATAAAGGTCAGACCCACCAGTATTGTAACAAAGAGGTGCTTGAGCCAATGACGGTAGAAATTCAAACTGCGATAAGTGATAATTTCACAGTCTTGTTTTATTACAAGTGTAATCTCTTTAGTCAATGGAGAGGAGGACGTGGGTCATCGGTCAGAGTTGATGTCGATGGGTTTTGGTGGGTCGGAGTTGGTCGCAATGGTTCAGAGTGGTTCATAGTTGGTGGTGGGTCAGAGTGGATCACGATGGTTGATGGGTCAGAGTGGGCCAATGGGTCATTTGGGTGGTGGGTCATAGTGGGTCATGGTGGGTCGTGGATCAAATTTTCATTGACCCACACCATCTCTGGTTAAAATTGTACTAAAGATAAGAGGCACCGAAGATGTATGTCGGCTATTATGCTCAAATTTTGCGCATGGATAGTACTCCACCAGAAAGCAATAAATCTGAAACGGTTCACGGTATGACCTCCTAGAACTCGAGATGTAGGGGTTTGTCTGATTGGCTAAATTAAGACGTCAATGATTTATCCTTCAACAACCAAGCTTTTTATGATCGTTTCCGTGGGGAAGTCAGAAGAACACGTGCCTAGTAATCGTAATATTGATAGTTCGCGTCCACCCCGGGGTATTTGTTTTGTGTTTTTTTGTTTCACCTAAATATAAAGAAATCACACATATAGGCATTTTAACATATTTTGGTAGAGTAATTTTGTGGTTCGTTGGCGTTTCATCGCGTCTCTGCCGCTGGTAGTAAAGTTTTCAAAATTGAACTTGGGCCATCACGGATCGTAGCTGCGGGGCCATCAATTTCTGGCGAGAGGTTAATAGTTGACCATCTGTAGTTCACCGACGCTTACAGCTTAGGGTAATGAACGATGTCCTTGCCTTGTAAACTTCATGACTACCGACGTCGGCAGTCAACTAGCTTTTAGTATTCCTTTACTAACCATCTATCGTTCATGTTTGTACACGGTGTTGTCATAATAATAATAATAATAATATTATTATTATTATTATTATTATTATTATTATTATTATTATTATTTGTAGTAACAGTAGTATAATGGATGATAGAATAATTATTGTCTATGTATTGTCTAGGTAGGACTACACACAGGATTTGGCTCGTTTTGGTTGGACTTGACTCTAATCCGAGTCGAGTTGGAAGATATTTTTCGCGCCGAGTCCAAGAGTAGACCTCAAAGATGTCTGTTTCGAGTCGAGTCGAGTTTCAAAGAAAAGTCGTTCGTGCCCATCCCTACTAATGAGAGCTTAATCGGAGTTAAGCGTAATTGAAAGTCTCACTATTTATCTAAGCGACCCCGAAAACTATGAATTTAATATCGATCATTTTCTAGCAATCTTTTATATGTATCCCCCTCCCATTCACTATAGGTAACCCGACAGCACTCTTTTTGAAACTATAAGAAATGTGGTTAAAATTACTCTAGGCCAGTGGTTCTCAATCTAATTCCTATCACGATCCCCTTTTATCACACGCTCTTGCCAGCGACCCTTTTATAATTTGTTTTATAATAAGCTTGTGTGGGATTTTTAACATACCTATTTCTATAATAGTAGAATCCATTTTTTTGTTTATAGTGAACAGTGCCATGAAAAATCATTGCCCGGGGCGAGAGTATAGTACGATGTCACCGTATATATGAGTGACGTCGACAGACTAGCTACGAAGCGCCACCATGGTTGGCACGAAGCTCAATAACATTTTCAAAATAAACCCTACCTTTCCTTAATTTTGAGCACATTTTATTACGTTTTTCCTTCTATTTTACACATGTGCACATGCACTTTCCTAACTTGAGTAACACACTTCCTCCGAAATGTGTGGCCCCTCTTTTCGGCGCCCGGCACTGACAGTGGATACAGTAACTGTAATATCTATATTCCCAACGACGAAGGTGCTGGTTCAAGATGGATGTTAAACTCCTTCATTGAAGGGGCCATTAACGTATCCGATCTAAGCCCACAACTTCTTGACCAAATAATAGAATGATCATGCGACAAGTCTTTGCAACTGGTCTTCTGTAACGAAGACTTGGACAAGTTCTGCCTGATGAGGAGAGAAGAATATCCTGGTCTGGTGATTGCTGCTTTAAAAGTAATAATTCCATTTGCTATATCGTACTTGTGCGAAAGTGTTTTTTTTTATGGTAAACATTAAAACAAAGATAAGAAATCGCTTATCAGTTGAAAATGGCTTGATAATATTCGTCATGAAGATTGAACCGGGCATTGCTGCACTACTGAAATTACACCATGCTTAGGTATCTCATTAGGTTTTAATTTTAATTGTATTTCAATATGCAGGTTTTGTTTCATGTGTATTTTTCTAGTATTTCTATATACAGTTCTCATTAGTTTTATATCATACCTCTTTGATTTAAATTCATTTTTAAACAACTCTACTAACTAACTCTATGGCCTATGGAACCCGGAGGTTCAATGCCGCGTTCACAAAAGCTCTACACTGACTTCTATCCTTAGCCAATTGGATCCAGTTTCTACTTTGTATTCTTATCTCAGCGAGATCCATCTTAATATTGTCCTCCCATCTGCCCCTAGGTCTTCCTAATGGTCGTTTTCCGTTTGGTCTTCCGGTCAAGACTTTCAAAGCGTTTCTACTTTCTTCCATTCTAGCTACCTGACCTGCCCACCTAAGCCTCCTAGACTTGACAACCCTAGCAATGTTGGGTAACCGTATAAATTATGTAGTTCCTCGTTATGAAGTTTCCGCCATTCCCCATTCCCGTTCCTCTTGGGTCCGGATATTCGTCTAAGGATCTTGTTCTCAAATACTTTCAGTCTATGTTCTTCCCTCAGAGTAAGCGACCATGTTTCGCAACCATACAGAACAACAGGCATGATTATCGTTTTGTATATTTTAAGCTTCAAATTTCTCGACAGAATTCGCGACGACAAGAGACTTTGAACCGAATAGTAACACGAATTCTACACCCTTTGAAAATGTTCAGTAGACTTATTTTTTATTGTTCTTTACAGTGTGTATAAAAAATAAAAGTATGCCTATCAGAACAAAATTAAAAATAATATTTAAAAATAATTTCTGGTATTAGATTCTAACTATATTTATCTCTTCCGCCTATCTTCGCGATCCCCTAGGGGCCGCTACTCCCAGGTTGAGAAACCCTGCTCTAGGTATACATGAGTTATGATGGAAAATACATACATACACTTTTATATGTATAAATGCAGATAAGAGAGAGTTGAGAGAGAGCGATTAAGGAATTACCGCTCTCAATCTCTTCACTTTACTTTTGCGATTCGTGAATTTCTTACGTGACAGTTTGGGGCTAGCTAGTTTTTTGTCTTGAACCACGATCCGATTTTCGATATGCTCTACCTAAATGCTGTAATGCGAATATTGAGAAGTTATCTGCGATGAAAGTAGCTGCAAATAAATATATTACATAACTTATTTATTGCTATTACACGATTTTTTAAATTTGTATTCAATATTCACACATAACACACCGACGTTCTGTGAATACCTCAGATGTTATATTTTAAAGATAAGAATTACTTATGTCGTGAAATGATATGAATATATATATTCAACTGATATATACAACTGATGATATGAAAATATATATACAACTGATGAATTGTAATGTAACTATTTTACATAATTTTCATGCATTGAGGAAAGTAGAATATCATAAAGGAATCTCACCTGAACGGGTATCGAACTCACGATTTAAACGCTCGGTGGTGTACCACTGAGCTAACATGACCGCTTTTCGGAAGCTGCTTCTAAAATATAACTGAGCTCATACGTAAATGCTCTTTTCCGTATGGAGATCACAATGACGAAACGAGAGTGTGAATACATAGTCTCGAAATAGTGTATCATTAAGTATTTCAATCAATGTTACTTTTTTCTACACTTAATACCATTTCAACATGTCTTATTATATTTAACAGAAAGAAATACATATCTGTACATCTTTTCCCGATTACTAAGGTTGGCTTTGGAGGTTCGAACCAGCAGCTTTAGTTTACTGTTTTCCGAAGACACCCGAAGTTGGACTTCGAAAGTGTTCGTCTCAAAACAGCTATAATCATATCGCTCAATCTGTTTCGTATATGGTATATGTTTTTATACGTGTAAAGTCAGTATAACAATTCATTCTTTAAACAGCTTTTCGTATGTATTAATATTCCTTTATAAAAACTGTTTTTATTATTATTATTACGGCGCAACATTTTCAGATTTCTTTCGCGGGTCGTTGACCAAGTCGTTCGCCACCAGCGTTGCCAGACTCACAGCTCGGAATTATTCCAAAACCTGATCGAACTTACGCTAGATTCGGTCAAATTATGCTAGATCCTCATAATTACTAATTCAGGAGTTTAAAAAAAAAACAAAGTTGAGATACGATAACGTAACTTAAAATACACAGAGAGCAAGAATGCATGGATAGAACTCAATACTTCACGCACCAAAATTTTAACTCAACTAAATTACTGCAGTCGTTGCCAAACTCAATGGCGTATATATCGTATAAATGAATGCAAAGTTTTTGTTTACATATTTTGAAAGAAAATTACTTCGCAGCATAAGCGGAGTTGGGAATCGTCTGCTGGGGGAGGGGGCAGATTTTTGGTCGGTCTCGGAGCTGTCATTTCAGTAATAAATATGATCATGAAGTCAGAAGTAAAGATGGTAAAGTCAAAAAGTTGGGGGGAGAATGGCCCCCATAGCTCCGCCCATGCCTCGGAGTTAAAGGATTAGAAAACCCTGGATGGAGCCACAAAAAAAAGCCCAAAGCCGTTCCGAACTTACTTAGGAAAATAAGACTGCCTGTATGGTTTACCGAGTGTATGAATCAATGGAAGAGGATACATTTCTGCCGTTCTTTTTCTTCCCACGACCAACTTCTCCAGGTTTTACGTCTTTTTGATAAATTGCTGAAATTGTGCTAGATTTGGGCAGGATGCTAAAAGCAAGATGCTAGGTGCTAGAGACATGCAAATTATGCTAGATCTAGCATCATTATGCTAGATCTGGCAACGCTGTTCCCCACAATAGGCGTGTCGTGCAAGTAACCAATCACACGTCAGGTACTAGCTTTTACCTATTGCTTTCTTCTCACAGCTCAGAACATTGGTAACTATGGATAGACGTACAGCAGTAATTACTTTATGGGAGTTGGAAGGTTATTCTGCAACTGCAGCTAGCAGGCGAGTAGGTGTCCCGGCCTCTACAGGAAGGCAATGGATTCGGAAATATGGTGCTACAGGTCAGACTGGTAATTTACGATCTCCTAGTCGTCCGCATGTGTCAACCGAAGCCCAAGATGCGAGATTAGTAAACGAAGCCCGGTTAGACCCACTAAGGACGTCTAGACAGATAAGGGAAGCTTCTCTCTTTCCTGGTAGTAAGCATACAGCTCTGCGAAGGCTTCGTCATGCTGGGTTACGTGGCCGTGTTGCTGCCGTGAAGGAAAAACTCTCAGACGACCACAAAATTTACCGTCTCGCGTTTGCACAGGCGAATGTGGGTCTCAATTGGGAAAACGTAGTTTTCTCAGATGAATGCATATTCACAACATCAAAGGAGGGACGCCGTTTTGTGTATCGTCCGAGAGGCACCCGATATGACCATGGATATGTGGCTGCTTGCAATTGCAGAGGCCATGTATCTATTTTATGTTGGGGTTGGATTTCCAGTCGCGGAGCAGGACAGCTTCATAGAATTGAAGGACATCTGGACAATGCTCAGTACTTAGACATTATCAGTAACATCATGGTGCCATCTGTACGAGTATTTCAGCCTGATGGTGTAATTCAGTTCCAGCAATACCAGTCGCCAATACATAATTCCCGTGTGGTTCAGGAATGGTTCGCAGGGCACCCTGAGATTGATTTATTCGACTGGCCGCCTCGTGGAGCAGACCTCAATCTCATGGAAAATATGTGAGCAGAAGTGAAGCGTACTCTAAGGGGAAGTTGGCCTGAGGCAGATCCACAAAGAACTCAGGATGACCTGTGGCATCTTGTTTCCGAAAGCATGGCTGGAGGTAGGGGAAGGAGATAGATTTGTCACCCATCTAATAGATTCCATGCCCAGAAGAATGGAGCGTGTAATAAATTCAGAAGGGTCTTGGACACAATATTAATGTCCCTGCCTTAACTCACGGAAACAGCCCTTTTCAGGGCTACCTAAACGCTTCTGAAAATATTTCTAGAAGTAAACCACTCCTTGTATCCGATTTCTGTGCAATCTTACTAACAAAAGAATGATAATTAGCTGTAGGCTTTGAACTCAAGACCTCTTCAGTGGCTAGTCCGTACTCTACCAATGAGCTAACATGAACACGCAAACCTAACCTGAAGAAACACGACTTTCAATTTCTGGTATTCGATGACAATGATGCTCATATACTTTGCAAATGTTGTATTCAACTTGGGATATTCCGCAACACACACACACACATAAACAAAGCGAAAGAGAGAGAGAGAGACAGAGAGAGAGAGAGAGAGATGAATACACAAAAGCATATTCAACGTATTCGAATGAGACTCTAAGTAACGACATTCCGTTCTAAAGAGAATTTGTGTTTCTTCCCGTGACGTTAAGGGGATCGGGAAAAGTTATGTCTTGAAGCAGGATACGACTTTGGATACTCTGTTTATACACTTTCTATATCCGTAGGAATATACTGTATTTCACGAATATAAATAACATACTGTAATGAGAATATTGAGAAGTTAAATCTGTATGACAAATAGCTGCAAATAAATACACTACATAACTTATTTATTGCTATTAAACGATTTTCCTAACTTGTATTTAACATTCTCATATATAATAACGACCTACTGTGAAAATTATCTCAGATGTTATATTTTAAACATAATAATTACTATGTTCTGCAATTATTATGTTATATATAAACAACTTATGTATTTTAATGTAATTATTTTATATAATTTTTCATGCATTGCGAAAAATATAATTTAAAAAAACGTATTGACCCAGATGGGATCCGAACTCACATTCTTATAATTTGAAATCCGACAGCTTACCAATGAGCTAACGCAAGGACTTCTAGAACTAAACTTCTAGCGATGTATAACGGATCTCAAGATAATTATGACATTCATATCCATTACAAACGCTGTTTCTGTTCTACTTTGATTTTTATTTTAGTACTCAGGCGATAATTATGTTCTATTTCTTAACTTTGAGCATTCTTTTACATATGGAAAGATTCTTTAACGTATTTAAATGTTCCATTACTTATAGAGAGCTAAATGACAAACAAGCATGTGGTCACATTAATAAAAGGTTTCGAAATATTGTATCATTAAGTATTTCAATCAGTGTTGCTTTTTTAAACACTTGGTAACAAGTCTTATTATATTTAAAAGAAGAAAAACACATCTGCAAACTTTTTCCCGATTGCAAAGGCTGGCTTGGAGGTTCGAACCTGGCTTACTTTTTCCCGAAGATACCCGAAGCTGGACTTAAAAAAATTTGGCCTCAAAACACCAACAAAGAATGCGCTCAACCTTTTTGAGACAAGGTGTACATGTATGAAATTGTATTATATGGTGCCTAGTTTTGAGAACGTTCGCCTAAGATTACAACAAACACTTTTGACCACTTCTGTTGTTTATGATGTTCTTTTGGCAGGCTATCCATTTGTTTGAATCTATTCCTACAGCTTTCTTCAGATTGAAACCAACACGGTGACAAAGAATGTGTTTCAGTTATAGAAATATAGTAAAAGAATAAAGCATTCTATAAGATTTTTATAGAAGTAAGATATATATGAACAAAAACACCAGAGGTGCAAAAAGTGCAGCCAAGTTCTTCAGCCTCAAAAAGTGTTGAGATGAGGATGGATGAGCCAAGTTCATTGGCCACTGCATCTGAAAGGGACCTGGAACTTGGCGCGTGGTGTCTAACATATTTGAATACATTAAGATGTATGTTCCTAGTTTCACGGTCGAGACATTTCAGTCCTAAGGCTAGTGGTGACCCCCAAATCCACCACGCTCACAAGCACCATTCCTAAGGCTTGTTAACATCATTTACTTTGACACTTCGTGGAGAAATATAAGTTTTCCTTGTCTGGGTTTCGAACCACCAATCTTACTGCAGTATTCTGTATATGTGCTTTAGCTCATTAGCAAAGTTGATATTCCTAAGATTGATGGTGGTCCCAAACCCACCATGCGCACCACCACTATCCCTAAGGTTCCTTAACATCATTTTCCTTGACACCTCGCGCCAAGTTCCAGGTCCCTTTCAGATGCAGTGGCCAAGGAACTTAGCTCATCCATCCTCATCTCAACACTTTTTGAGGCTGAAGAACTTGGCTGCACTTTTTGCACCTCTGGTGTTTTTGTTCATATTTCACTTCTTTTTGTAGTTTACCATGTCAATATCGTATATTGGAATTCTCAATTGTGGCATATTGCTGGATTTAAATTTAAAATTGTACATTTTTAAAGGAGTCATAATGTGTCACATACAACATTAGTTCCCAATGGCTCTCCCACCGGGAATCAAACCCAAGACCTGTACAAGAAAGGCGCACATGCTAGCCACTAGAACAGCGCACGCAAAAAACAAGTATAGTTAGAAAAGCCAGAAAATGGGTGACAGTTACAATACTGCATGGTTAAAAAAGTGACGACCATGCTTCTAGGCTACTGATACCATAAAATATTGTTGAAATGATATAGCTAGATTTACAATAAAATTGGGGTAAAGGAACTATATTATTGTTCAATGAACAACGGTTTTAGCTGGTATTTCCAACTATATAGACAAGATGTAGCTGGAAGTACAATACAGTATAGTTGCAAAAACCACATCTCAAAAGTAGACAATACACGTAACAATACTATATAGTTGAAAATGCAATGCTGTATTGCTGTGAGGACGATAAAATATTGTAAGACGAACAGTACTGCATTGCTAGAGATACGATATTATTGGAGCGACGATTGTAGCTTCCACCATACTGTATTGTTGCTACTACAATATATTGTTGTTGTCGTGACCATAGAGTGTGGTACACCTGACAATATCTTCGCTGTTTATATCGTGTCTGCAACCATACAGCATGGCAACTGTAACAATACTACATTGTTGGCAATACAATATCCGTGGTGTCCATATTGTATCGTGCACTATACTATATTGCTGCTGGAACGATGTTGGATTGTACTGCCAACTATGTTTGATGGTTGTTCGTACGATCTGTTGAGAGTCCATATTGTACCAGATACTATAAAATATAGTTGGTCGAACCATGTCGTGAAAGCCAATATTGTACCCCCCTACTAGACTGTATAGTTGTTCGTAAAATCTTTGTAGAGTCTATATTGTACAGTAAGGGACACCTCTGGATGGTACACTTTTGACGTAAATTTCCATATGGGTGTACCATCCTGAAGTGTCCCTTACTGTACCTGTGTCTTATTGTACCTATTACCATGCTATGTGGCTGTTCGTACGATGGCTTGAAAGTCTACATAGCATTGATAGTGCATACGACACGCTTTCGATAGCGCTTTTTCTAGCTTCCATAACGCAGTTTGGTCCTGAGAAACGGAGGCGTGTCTTACAAGATTACGTTACGTATTACCTTGCCCCTGTATAAGAACTATTTTGCTCTATTGTATCCTACCCTTGAATAGCAACTTTTTTCAATTTGTACCACACAAATTTTCAATTTCTTTCATGTATTTTGTTTTCACAATGATACACTGCTATTTGTATCTACAAGGGCAAAAGTATAAGTTTTAGCTAAAAATAAAAAAAAATAAAAACTGCACTACGGATGCTTGAATTAGCGCCGTAATTATTACCAATATAATATAAACCTTTATTACATCGTACGAAAACATAGTATAGTAACAGGTACAATATAGCCTCTGAAAAAAAAAAACTCTGGAAACTTGAAAAATGCGTTGCTTATACCAGCAATGCAATATACACTTTCATTATATCGTATGAAGACACTATAGTAACAAATACAATACAGACTCAGGACATGCATTCCATTCAAAATAAATTTCAGGTGGGAAAGCAGTGAATGTTCTCCAATTCTATGCATGTAATACCTCGCACTAATTTCCTCTCTTGTATGTGTTCAACAGCGATCTCGGTCCCTAGACGGTATATTTCTTGATCACTTCTTTATTACAGAATCGAATAAGTGAAGTGTAAATGAATGGTTTACGACAAACGATAGGACCATGGTAAAAAAAAATGTACAGGGCGTCTCATAAACAATATTAAAAACTCAGACCAGAGATTCCTCGCATGAAACCAAAGCCTATTTAAGAAAGAACTTCAGAAGTGGGAAGCGGCATAGCTATACACCTCCGAAAGTGTGGGGAAAAATGAATTTCACATCTGCCTACCAGATGACGACAGAAGCTACCATAAACTTGAACAAAGCGTTTTTAAAGCAAACGACCATAATTAAACTTTATTTACAAACTTATTTTCCACACAGGAAAAGTTTTATTATCGAGTGACGGATCAACCGGGAATTCTACTTGATTGAATTTACAAACTCTGTCCTCCGTAAACCTTGATTTACAATAATGAGGGAAGACTGTAGAGCAGTAAAGAAGATTATGAGGTGGAACCCCCACGTACCCCGAATAAGCAAGGTTAGACGTAATAGAAAGACTCATTTGAGTAACATGTTTTTATGAAAAAATATATACAGAATTTGTTTAGAACTTCCTTCAAAAGAAAAGTGACAATTACGTAACTTTACAAAGACATATTTTACTTTCACTTTACTACCGAAACGTTATAAATGAAACTTATTCTCACAATTAAGTGAATTAACTGAAATATTTATTAAACCCTACTAAATACTACACTTTTGTGTTTTCGTATCAAATACTATACTATTAGCACACAACATCGAAATCAAAAGAAGAGTATTTTTTCTAGATGCTAAATATAAAAACTAAATTTACATTTACCATATAAGTATTTAAAAGGAATGTTTCTCATTGAATATTTACTATACAAACATGAACATTAGCAATCAAACTTTCTGATTACACTCTACTAGAGACTGTTTTACACACTGTACTTTTACCAGACATTTATAGACTTTACTTAGTCAAGAACACATTGTACAGAAACAAAAGCAGAGCATTTTTCCAGATGCTCACAACGAATAATACATTTACATTTACCATATAAACATTTGCATTAAAAAAATAAATTTTTACTTAGTATTTAACATACAAACATGGACGTGTTAATTACATAATGTTTATTACAACCTACTGGGGACTTCCAGTTATTAAAGAATATAACAGACCTCATACACAATTTGATAGACTTTATTAAGAACACATCTGTTGTGTAAAATGTTTCACCAGCTAGTATTATGCAACAGTACAAAAGAATTTGACAATATCTTTAATGTGCTTAAATCACTACCGTCATGGTCGTCCACTAAATTGCACACCACTTGATAATAAACTACAGGATGGCCCAAAAGTAGGTATATAGACCAATATCGATCAACTTTGACATTTTAACTTATTAAGATAATACATTTATTTCCTTCGGTCTGTTCCGAGCTTTAGGTATAAGTGAAAAGAAATTAAGAACAAATAACGAAGAAACTAAGTTAAACATGTATGGATAATAATAAGTAAATGATATAAAATGTCATGAGCCGATCAGTACGGGACTGTATACTTATTTTTGGGCCACTCTGTATACGTAATAAAACTTTCAAATACAAACTAAACATTTATTTGAGACTAGTCAATTTTATATGTAACTGTACCAGTATTATGTAGCTTTTAACTAGATTTCAAATAAGAAACAACAGACGACAAGGAAAAGGTTTAACATCGCAGCGGCATGCTTATAAAAGTATTTGCAGGCAATATCCTGAGCTACAGAAACTTCAATAGAAGCCCACCTTCTCCCCATGGTTTACTAATTACATCGCTCTGAGACAGCTTTTGTTGGCATTTTACTTACAAGAATGATCGTATACACTTTGACGCTACAAAAAAATCTTCCATAAGCCACCCAAATCTAACTCACAGCCCCAAAATTACTTGTGAGGGATGGACAGAAGATGTCTGGGCGAAACGTGCAGTGTAACACTAGTAGAAATTACTTAACTGTTTCCACAAGAATTTTATGATAGACGAGACCGTACTAGAAACTTGAATGGTATGACAGTAACGTTAAATCTTTAATTTATTACCAACTGTTCATTAAATTACTATATTGTAACTTGTATGCAATCAACCTTTGTATATAAAATCGTAATTGTAAGACATTACAATCTATCTACATACGTTGCAAAATAACACTTTGCAGAACATCATTGTGCTTTAATGAGTATTAGTTAGTGTTTAAACAGCAACATGGGAACGCGTATATAGGTAGGAAGGTTGAATAAAGAACTGAGAAAGTATAGAATGCAGAAAGCCTTCATTAGTGATTACAGTAGATAATGGAAAAACACAAGGATAAATTGTTACATTCTGAGAATTGTTAGCAGGGTTCTAATTTTTTCACGATGGAGAATTCTCTGACTTTTCCAGGTTCACAATTACAAATTCCAAGATTTATATATAATGTAAAAGAAACAATACCAACCAACTAGAGTTTCTTAATCTACACATGTAGACACGGCTCCAAAAGAGCACCTCCAATCACATACGGACAATTTTAGTTTCTTTTTTATTAATAGGGATACCCATTTAATAATATTTATAAAAAGAGAACTAAAATCGTCCACGTCTAGTTTGTTGTCTAAGTTTGAAGAATGTGCCGAATAAAGGTGGTATTCTCTTTCCAAGCTGTGTGTACATGTGTATATTTTTTGTGTGATTGAAGATACGAAAGATTTGCAAACCAAATTACTTTCTTTTGTAATATATCACCTACCAAATAGCCAGGTGAGGCACAAATAAACGCAGCAGACCTGTAAAATCCTCATATATATAAAGCCTCATATTTCCAGTTTTTGTAGTTTCAAGAATTCCCTGACTTTCTAAGGATTTCCAAGTCAGTGGAAACCATAGTGTGGCTGAAAACGAACACGTTAGTGTAACCATGTTTACATCTTTGCGCCCCCTTTACTGTAATATTAACTTGTGCCTTTCTGTATTTCATACTTCACTTCTTTATGCTTCATAAGCCCTACCTAATTTATCCGTGCCAATGTTGTTTTCTAAACAATAACTAATACCCTTTAAGGCCTAATATCAGTTAGTATTGTCACAGTATTAGTTGTCAAAATCTTTCATGTTGCTGAATAACAAAATACATTACAAACAAACAGAAACGTATAAGGCTCCATTACTCATCTCTTTAAAATAAGTAGGGGGTCCTGAAAGAAAATTATTAATGTCGATACAGTTCCACTGGTCGGTGAAACTTATTTCATAAGCACAATAATGTTCACTGTATCCCACTGTTTTTAAGCATTTACACAGAAGGAAAATGTTGGAATATTCATCCGACAAAATTTGATGTATACAGTAAAAAACTGGACCGTCTTCTTCAATTTCGAAGACAACCATCTGTACGTGAAACACATACCCTTTATATCTACACCAACTTACACTAAGGCATTCTTTATGCAAAGAAGGAGGCAGAGACGTTGAATAGTCGAGAAACTGATTACTTCTCATTAGAAACACCCTTGATCCACGTCCTAATTCGTGATCTGAATGTAATCCGTGGTTTTGACGAAATCGATAACAGAGATGTAACTGATGTTTTAGGCTCAGTGTTTTCAGAATATTTTTTCGGGAGCAGGAAACTCGGGCTACCATTTTAGATTGATGATGTTTCGATTCATAGCGCATACTCCAGGTGTTAACAAGTGGACCTATTTCACGAATTATACGTGCATAATGTATCATGTGATGATGTTTGGGCTTTAGTGTCTCTCCAAATAGCGATACGTAAAGTTCATGGTGCTCCTGAATTTGAACAGCAAGCAATTCTGAACAATTTACGTTAAGGACTCTTGCAGTAGCAATGATTACGATTTCTCTTAGCAATATGTATAAATGCCAAACAGAATTATCTGAAGGAACCAAATCTCCCATCATCAAACCAAAATATCGTACAAGATATAACATTTCTGAAGCAGATACATGCAATTTTTTATTTTGAAGGTGGTCTGAAGATATAGGTGGCGGCTTGTTAACATTACTTGGTGTACTTCGGAAGGTTCCGATTCTGCTGTTCAACATTTCTAAGGTGAAAATTCGTACTTCGTTTACAAAATAGTTTAAGATAAGGCTCATATCGTAATTACATACGCCTTCTAACAGATCGTGCATGATATCTACGCTATAGTTTTCTGTAACGTGAAAATTTGATAATACATGCCACACACACTCTTCTTTTATACCAGTTTGGGAACAGTCTCCAATAACAAGTTGTTCTTTATAATTTTCCTTTGTTCGTAAAGCATCACAGTCTTCTTTTACCTGCCTGTGAATGTCAGTTTTCGTACTTAAGCAGAATCTACATGGAAAATTGGCTGAAAAGGATTCCGTGAAACCCAAAACCGAATGAAGCCCCAAATTGTCTCCCAGTATGGCACATACCTTAAATTTAATATTTATCTCATTTTCACCATAATGTATGAAGATACCTATACGCTCCAGAAAGAGTAATTCTTCAATGAGAACAGAAAATGTTTGTTTGTTGCCGTAAGTTTTTCGGTCTTTCGTGTAGAAAAGTTGAGCTAAAAATATGTTTTCCAGTTTCCCCATGAATTCTGGAGGCAAACACGCAACAGTGTAATATACAGCACCAACTTTCTTTAAACCAGCATGGCTTCCCAAAGCATTGTTTGTATCATAATCATCGTAATAAACAAACAAAGGAAAAGTTAATTGAGCGGAAAATGTCAAAATATTTCTCCAATGCCGTCCTTGAACGCATGAGAAAAGCACACTACTCTCTTCGAGAGCTGTTTCTGATAAATGAATCAATGTTGACAAGACGTTAGGCATTTCCAGAAACCGCTTTAGTACATGTCTCATTGGAACAAATTTGCCGAACACAGGTATATTTTCTAAAACTATTTTTTCCTTTTTTCTTTTGTAACACTGCCTTTGTCCTATGATGTAATTTTGAGGCATTATAAGGTCACCAGTTTTTTCCAGGCTTTTTAATCGCTTATATTCGCTATTGAAGTTATGAAATGAAGATCCCACAATGGTGAACATGTTTTCTACTTGTTTGACGATTCTTTCGTCAGTCTGAAATGTGTATAACTTGCTGAAAATGTTATCCCTGAGAAGTTGTACGATACTGCCGTTCAAGAGCTCCTCTACACATTGTAAAATATACTGGATGTGCTTTCTGGTGAGATGCGGTTCACTGTATAGTTTGGCTATAAAATAAAATACTTCTTCCTCCATAGCCTCCTGATAGATTTCAGGTAAGCTGCTTTCTGAAAGTCTCTCATTTGTTTTTTCATCTATGTTTTCATTTGCTACTATAGCAGCATCAGTATCAACACCACAAGTTGTTTTATGTTTAGACACATGTATTTTATTTCGAACAACATGAGACATAGACAGAACATCTGGGAAGCCGTGCTGCTTATGTAAATGCTTACGAAAAGAATTAAGAATATCAAATTCACGCCCACACAAATGTTCTCCGCAGCGATACACACTATTTATGTGCAAATTGTGGATACATTTGAAATGTTGCAACAACAGTTTAACTGACCTGACATTACATCTACATATATAACATTTTACTTTATGTCAATATTTCACAACAAACAAAATACGCACTATTGACTTCTACAGCAGTTCCTCTAACATAAATTCATTTACAGCTGTATATTTGTCCAACTGCAAAAACATTATTCAAGGCTGCTGCAGTTTATTTGCGTTATTAAACTACTTACAGCTGTGAACTTCTTGTCCCACTGGGTAAAAATTTCGTAGATATGTTGTTGGATGAATATCCAAGCTTGTTCACTTTCCTTCGGGTACTGCAAGTGTAATACATGGAAACACTTGAAGCAGATATCCATGGCCTTCAAAATTGTTTCCATCCTGTATAACTGAGTTTCGATGCACACGAAATATGCTTCTGGATTTTTTATATCCTTCGCTATAACTACAGGCAAAGGTTGAACACCACAGCCGAATCTTTTCATCTTCTCATGATGTGCTTCTAAATTTGCCTGGAGGTCAGATGCTTCCTGCAAAACACAAATATTTGATAAGATTATGTTCAAAAGCTGGAATAAATATCATGCATTTGAAATAAAACCTACTGTAGGGACAATCTTAATGTATGTATTTATGCGGACCCTCTGCTCAATGAATGAGGAAATACTGCAGACAATGGATGTATGAGCATTAGCCCAATGAAAGTGAGTCTTCGCCTTGGAAGTTTCGTTTAGCGAAAAGTATTGGTTCGAGGTGCTAGCTAAGTGATGGTGATTTATTGGCTTTCCATTCTTCATTATAGAAGTCCTGGGGGCATTTCTTATGTTTGCATGTGAGGTTACCGCTATTTTTATGCGCATCAATATGATTCGTGATTCTTGAGTTTTGGACGTTCCAACCAATAATAAAAGAATGTACAAATTACCATGTGGACATGATAATGAAACCTTTCCAATGGGTTCGATTTCGGAATTACATTTATGTAATTATTCACTACTGCGGAGGAAAAAGTTAACTAGCTACTAGGAGTATTTGATCCTTTCGGTCTTTCTTTAGGTCTCATCTAAAATTCGCTTCCTACTACACCAAGAAAAGTCTGACAATTTGTCGCGTGAAAAAATCTTCCTCATATGCTCATATAGTTGAATTTATGTCTGGAAAAGGTAAATTGAAGTTCAACGTATCAAAATGAACTCTTATTTTTTCTTCACTTTTGGTATTGTACCGCAACACGGGAGTGCGTTTAAGGTGATATAGCACTTGACGCAGTTGTTTACTTTCTGAGACAATATAAACACGGTATTAAGATGAAAACTGTGCCTTCCTTTATCTAGGACGAACCAGGGGCGGATCCAAGGGGGGGGGGCAATTGCCCCCCCCCAGAAGAGGAAACTTTCTTATTTTATATATATAAATAAAACCCATCCCAAAGTTTGGAGCCCTTAAAGTAACAGTATGGCAACCCACCGTCCCCGCCAGAAGTCGGTCCTGCATTCGCCCCTGGGATGAACTTAAAGGGAAATTGGAAAGAGTAAGAAAAAAAACGATGGTCCTTAAATTCATGCATTTTCTGTAAATTTTCAAAGCCATGAAAGATAATAAGGGTACATTTTACCTAGTAAAATTACAGTCCTTAAACATTACTTATAATTCGAAAATAAAAAGGCATATTGCGTGATTTAGTTGCATTATAGACGGGTTTTAGATTGAGTACAAATATCACAATTCAGTAAAGTAAATGGGTAAATAGTACCAATACAATGATTTTCGTTTAGAACCACATATTCGCTATAAGCAGCATTCAATGGAACTGTGCCACTAAACAAAAAGATAAAATCGCAATTCTAATTTAAGAATTAGAAAAAAAAACTGTTCGTTGATAAAAATTACACACACACAAAACACGATTTTCTTCCCCTGCTTTTGGGGCTTTATGTGTAAATTCATATAAAATTATGTTGCGCAATGAGTGATAAGAATACGGTACGAAGTGGGGCGCCAAGCTGTATAAAACTTATGGTGGCGGAGGACGTGACCAACTGATTCAGTGTAGGGGAGTTTCATTTTTCGCAGCCCCTTATCAAGGGCGAAATTTGGAGGTTGCAAGTGATGTAATGTAACAAACGCACAAGAGCCACCTAGTATCAATGCATGTGAAGTGTATTTGTAGCCGACTTGGAAGTGAGTACGGAACGCTTTCAATTTGGCCACAACGACACATTTTATACCAAATTGATATTTGGTAGCTATAATGCGTTTGGACATAAGTAACATCATTTTCTACCTGAAGGTCTCACTATGACTAAGAGATTGCGAAAAATTAGACTCCGTACACTGAACCAGTTTGAGACGCGTTATCCAGCTGTATAAGTTTTATACAAGAAAGCACCGTCCAACTTTATATCGAACTTGTGAGTTTTGACATTACACTGATTTTTCTGCTACGTTCGCTTTAGCTGCAATATGGAAATGATCTTAAAACTTGAGAATCAATTTTCCCCTTTCTGCAGCGTCGATAACGAAACTCACGTTCGGCTGTGCAAAAGTACATGTGAATAATTAAATAGTGCCAACAAATGTAATGTGTCCCCTCAAACTTTCGATGAAACGTAACCATAAAAATTAATTTCACATACATTTAAATTTTGCTGGTTGCTGCTAGGTTACATTGTAAACTATCTGAAACAAGAAATGCGAAGAGTTGAAAAAGAAAGTGACGTCAGACTCAATACTAAAGTGTCATATATATATTTCCTCTGTTCTGACAGAGAGAATGAGTGTTAGTAATTTCTTTCTCTCTAAACCTTCGCATTTCTTCTTTCAGAAAATTTGAAATATAACTTACAGCAATATATATATATATATATATATATATATATATATATATATATATATATATATATATATATATATATATATATATATATATAATTCGAATATATATAACTGAATATTTATGGGATTTCGAAAATTTATTATGAAACTTGAAGAAACAGTTACTCGATTTAGACCACCTTTTTGAATCATTTAACAATGTATCTCGGATAAACAATCTTTCGATTGATCTGACGCAAACATCCACTCTTCCTTTGCACTTTTTCATTTTATTTCTTCCTCAGGTTTTATTTGATCCATATACTTCTCTATTTCTACTATACGGTATTTAACTTAAAAAGCAACATACCTTAACATGAAAAAGGAATCCCTGCTGCGCTTCTAACTTTGTTGGCTTCCAGTATCCTCCGCTATCTTTCCTCTTTACCGACGAAGTAACAGGAGGAAAATGTCTACCTAAAAGTAGCAGCAGAATTACATTTCTGGCTCCTGTAAGTATAAAAAATGTAAATGTAATTAGTACAATTGCTTTAAACTGTAACGTCTTAAAAGAATATGCCTATATAACATGAATAATATCACATTACGAAACCTAATGGATACAATGTATTGAATACCAAATACCATATCCTAATTGCATTGGTTTCTAACTACGCATACGTTGGATTAGTTTTGATACAGATCCAATGAGTAGTTTCCATTTTTACTACGATTTTACACTATACGAATGTGACTAAAAAGTGAGGTTGACATTCGGTGTACTTTCAGTTTCTATAGGGTGAAAAGAGAAGTAGACTGACATTTAAATCCATTCAAGTACGATGTACAATTCAAGTACGATCATATTAATTGTTTAATTCACAGAAAATAGCCACAATTTAATCATTAATTTTTACAAAATTTATTGCTGGTATTAAAATGTGGTCGCGTCGAAATTTATAACATATTTGCTGTCATGAGGAAACTATAGACACACGAGTTTAGATATAAATAAAATGTTTACTCCTAGAAGTACATAAAGCTAAGCTAAGCTAAGCTAAAAAAAAATCTGGGTTAAATTAAGTAAAGAACAAGTTTTAAGGTTTCGTTAAATGTCTACCGTATGTTAAAACAAAGTGCTGGTTTTCGACAAGTTGGAACGGAGGGCTGACTTCAACAATTCATAACTTGAATTACTCTCATTTGTTCGAAACCAAACTATGATAGCTTTTAAAGAAGTTTATTGTTAATACGTATATCAAGTTTTAAATTGATCTGATGTTGTTCAGAAGAGTTCTTGTATATTTTGTAAGATAACGTTTCTTCAGAACTGAGAAAGCGTATCAATAGAGAGATTTAGCTCGTTTTGAAGTTCAGTGAAATGTCAAGCTAAACCTAAAACTGTTTAGTGTAGATTATGATTTTCATATAAATGTACATTTAATCATGTACATATGTTCGGCGAGCGTATTAAAGCAGGCGTGTGATATTGCCAAGTTGACTGACGAACGATCCCAGGATGGCACATATCATTTAAAAAAAAAAAAAAAATTCGCAACACTTGCTCGCTTCACATAAAGTACTGGAAAACCATTCCTGTATTACCAAATGAAACTTATTTGCACTACTCACACACTCAAATACTTAATTATATTTAACATACTACGTGAGTCTTACAATTAGTGTTGTAAAAAAACGTTTTTTTACTGTGAAGTTTTTTTTTTAATAAAAAGCCGTTCTTTTTCATTTTTTTTTCAAATGTGTTTTTTTCTGAGAACTATTATTTATTGATTTATGTTGCAGATACGTGAAATAATCAGCAGAACTTGAGTCGAAGCCCTCGTAACTTACATATCGTTCATTTCTTTGTACCTATACGAAAAAAATTGTCTGATTATCCCTTTCGGACCCAGGTCATTTTTGGCGTTTCCCTACATTTTCAGTTAGTGAGTTATTGCTCAAAAACCATTAATCCGATTGATTTGGTTAAGGCCTAGTTTGTTAGAAAAGGGATGTTGCTATTTTTCATGTAGGTTACGTTGCACTGTTGCCAATGGGAGGGAAATATTGAGGGAAATGTAGGGTGAAAATTTACAAAAACTTCCCTAACCGATTTTCAAGATTCTTTGTATTCAGCACCACTGTTGCTACATCGGTCCAAATCACCTAAAAATATTTTTGGTCTGTTGATAAGGTACAGTGAAAACCTGAAGTCGCTGGCTTAGATGCAAGGAGAGAAAGAAAAAAAATCTGTCATCATACACATGAAATTTCGACAGTTTTTACGCCTCAGGAGCAAAAATCAAGATATATCGGAGCTACAGCTTCCCTAATAAATTATCTTATTGAAACTTTTATGGTGCATCCTCTAGGTCAAAGAAGAGGCTTTCAGATAGTGGTACGTTTCTTCCAATGTAGCCAGCAAGAGGGAAATAATAAAGACAAAAGGGAGATTTTCCAAAATTTTCCCTAAAATCGGAAAATAAAATTTTCTGTTAGCTGGCACCACTGCTACCAGACACACAAAAACTATCTTAAAATAAACTTTGGCATCCCTCTAATATATCCTACAAGTATCGTGACGGTATCTAATAAAGTAAGCATGCCATTTAAAAATATCTCATTCTACCTATAAAAGTATGAGTTATCTTCCCACTTAGAGAACAAGGTCTACTGTAAACCTCAACTATACTTCCCCCAATTATTCTATTGAAACTTCCTATACTGTTGTTGTATAGAGCAAAAACGATTCTTTGATACGCTGGTACGTTCGTCCCGATGTAGCCAACAGGAAGGAAACAATGGAGACAAAACGGATTTTGTTTTCAAAATTTTCCTCTAAAATCGGGAATTAAATTTTTCTATAGCTGGCAACACTGCTACCAGACAGACGCAAACTATCTTAAAATGAACATTGGTACACCACTAATATGGCCTACAAGTATCATGGCGATATTTAAGAAACAAAGCTTCTAATTACAAAAAAATAGATTACGGTCAACAGAAAAGTAGAGAAAATCTAAAAAAAAAAAAAAAAAAAAAATCAATGGTTAGAACCTAATACGAATTGTTAGTGCGCCCCCTAATTACTCCACTGGAACGGTCTGTACCCGCTTTTGTTCAGTAAAGACCAATGTTCGACTGCCGTAAGTTGACTTGCGCTCGGACATATAAGTACGGATTTATAAACAAAATTCTCGAAGTTTTTTCCAAATTTAGGGAAACTTTAATATCCATAGTTGGTAACGCTGCGCGTAGGCTATTTGAAAAAAAAAACGAAATTCAGAAAAAAACGAGAGGCAATGTTTTGTTTTGTAAAAAAAATGTTCATTTCTGAAAAAATACGAACGTTTTTTTTTTTTCTGTTAACAACACTCCCTACAATACTGATAATAATTGAGCTTTCCTGTTACAGTTCACAACAGTTAAACATGCGCTGAGTGAATGTGCTACTTACCTACATCTAACTCATTCTGTTCAAGAAGTCTTGCATAGATCGCTGCGTCTGGTGCACTTTGCTTGGTTTTCAAGAAAATGTGTTTCAACTTTTCACTCTCTGTGTTCCATTTTGCATATAAAGACACTTCCTTATCAGGAAACCTTTTGGTAAAATCACTTTCGATCTAAAACAAGAACAATAAGTAACATAAGATCACTTTTATTCGAAAATTGTAAGAAGTTATTTAGCTTTCAAAACCTATTTTGACCATATTTTAAACTTATGACTTAAACTTAAACGTATGATATATTTTGACCATCCGTGTTCTAAGACTTGTGGGAAACATCAGTGAAAGACAGAAAACCAGATATGTTTTAAATGGGAGTATTAAGCTTGATGTAATCGTAAAAGCGGTTTCTTCCGGTGCTGGCTGTTTAACCAGCTGTGAATAATCTTCATACAGATGTATCTAAGTAGTTTTATTTTGCAATTAAAAGTGGATGCATCCGGAGAGAAGTTTCTTGAGGGCTGACCCCACTTCAGCACACTCGGTATACATGATTTTGAAATACAAAAAATATGCAACTTTATACAGTTTAATCATAGATTTAATTACATATCTATCACTTACCAATGTATATCCCAACGGTTGTTTTAAAACTGGAAATTCCGAAAAATACTCTGCAACTGGTTTACTGCTGTTACGCAGATCAGCTACTCGTTTTGATGAAGTTTTCTTCCAATATTCACAGACCTTCTCCCAAGGTTCCATGGAATTTTTTAACCAAAGAATGCATTCCTCAAGGTCTTCCTCGTCATTCTCTAAAATTATCAGGATTTCGAATATTAGTAGTGTGAATTATGTACATGGATCAATAATATCCATTATACATACTATCTGCTCAGTGAAGAAAATAATATAAAATGTCATCACCAATTGGAGACCAAATTCCAACGGACAGCAGATTGCTCAACGTGTAAGTTAGAAATCAGGGGTTTTCGATTGAACAACACTGTCTTCTTCGGTCGTAACAATAAAAGGAGACTAAAAGGTAAAAACGGTAAAAGACGACTGATAGTTCAAAATCTAAATATCACATTAAGTAAAACTAAAGCACTGACGCACTGCTTGATTTACTAACGTGATTTTTTAGGATTTGAACGTCGGTCATCGTTTACCATCTATACTTTTTAAGTTTCCTTTTAACTTTAAACCGAAGAAGATTGTGTTGTACAATCGAAAGCTCTTGATTTGTAGTTTAAGCTTCGAGGAATCTGCTGTCCATTGGAATTCAACACTCAATATAGTCTAAAGACTTAATAATAATGAATAACCATATCAAGCAACTAATTGTACGTTTAAAGATTCTCTAATATTTATCGATCACTTCATACATTGCAAAAACTTGGAAAATAGAAGACTGGTTTTCGATCTACATAAGTGAATGCGCTCTTGTGAATGTTTTTTTCGTTACGCAGACACCAACGAAGTCAGGTCCATAAAACACCGGTACTCTGTAATGCCCTACGTGCTTCTAACTATTCAGATATCTTGTTTCTACCACTTGCCATTTAACACGTAACTGTGCTTTAATATTGATCGAACTGAAGTGATACTCTAAATAAAGAACTTATTTAAACTAACACTTAAATTTTGATTTTCTTAGGTATCCACTTAAATGTAAATATTATAATTCGAAAATTTATCATAATACCCCGATAACTCACGAAAATGAGAACTGGCTCCTGAAACCCTATAACTGTAGATATACTAACACAGTTCAAATCTACGGATGGATGCAACCGTGACCTCGCGAGGCGATTTTCTCTTGATTCACAAGGCTCTAAAAATGACAGACGACACGATGGGAGAAATGTATAAAAGGTTGATTACTCGGTTTGTAAGCACCTGGAACGTTCTATCGCACGTTCTACAATATTTGTGGGATTCATAATTTAACATATCTACATTTATATCAAACTCTTTACCTTCGGGAGTAATTGGACTGCTTGGAGTAGTATCTTTTTTTCCTTTAATCGGAAGAACTCCACTGTGTCTAAGATGTCGCTTTCGATTATTGTATTTATCCCATAATTTTCCTCTTGCTAACACCTTCTTTCCTTGAAATGCACTATATGGTACATAGTAGGTATGCTATTTGAGAGAAAATTAAAATTAGGTGTGACTCACAAAACAAAACAAAAGATAAATAAACAAAACAAATTAATTTAACTTAAAGTTCACATAGTATATTTAACTGTGTTCACTATATCTGCGCAGTAAGCAAAAGATTGTAAAATGTATTCACCAAGGGATACCAAATTCCAAATTTCTCGAAGCTAAAAACACTAGATGAGAGCTTTCGACTCTGCAAGACAATCTGCACATCACGCATAAACGTAAAAGGAAAAGGTAAATATGATTAGAGAAACGTGAGTATTAAAAATTAAGGGGACTCCTATGGTTCGTCTATGGTGTTCGACCAGTGTCCTCGTGGTCCTGCGTTCAATTTCCGGCTGGAGAATACCACTTTTAGGGCCCATCCAGCGTCAGGCGGCGAACTGGGGAGTCACCTACATACAGACTTGATAACAACTTATTCTAGAAAGCTCCTGATACGCCTGTTGGCGGGCAGTGACGCAAGCGGGTGACCCCCACCTAGTTACTCAGGCGGATGTAGTTTCACCAATCGTTAACAGATGTCGTTGGGACGGTCCCAACGCCATAAGGCCTCACACATGAATTTTTATTATTTGTTTTATTACAAATCTAAAGATCACATAAATTAACGTGAATCACTAACGTAAAAGAACGTGAATGATTCAGCTTTACGTATTAGATTTTTAAGTTTCTAGTACTCGGATGTCATCCTTGTGAGTACATTTTACTATGTTTACTTTTAATTTTGTCTTGAAAATGAGAATAGAAGTTTAAAAATCCAGCAGAGTCATCTTTTACAATAATAAATTACCAACAAACTGCTTTTGGTTACATTGTCCTAGGACAATATGTTTTGTTTTTAGCAATTAATGTTTTTGACAATTCTTTCAACAGTGAAAATAGGCGAGTGCAATAATATGGCTGCCAAAGACAAATCGCTTAATAAAAAAACATGACCAAAGTTCGTAATTTATGAGGCGAAGAGTAGAGTAAGCTTGAGATATTTTACGAATCAACAAGCAACCAGTTCTTGGATTACTTGAAAGAAACTGACCCATATGTGAACGTACTAACCTTGTTTTCTGTAGGGAAGACTTGAACAATGGAGTCAGTAATTGTTGAAAACGTTTGACTAGTGATTCTGGAATGAAAAATACAAACACATCATAACTGTACGATATATGCCATGTGGATATTACTGTTACGAGTGTTTTCAGCAAACCAGAAGACACTGATTCATGCATGAACATCATAAATAAATAAATAAATAATGCTCTCTCTCTCTCACACACACACACACACACACACATATATATATATATATATATATATATATATATATATATATATATATATATATATATAATTGAAAATCATTATGTTTGTGACTCTAAAACTCCTGAACCGCCCGACCGATGCCGATCAAATTTATAACATGGATGAGGTTCGAGGCTGGGCTAGTTTTAGACTATTCACTTTGATGGTAGAAAGGTGGTGTAAAAATAAATAACATTTAATAACTCCTGAACCACTCGACCGATCTTGAACAAATTTTCAACATAGATGAGGTTCAGGTCTGGGGTCGTTTTTATGATTTTAATTTGATGGAGAAACGTAGGGGTGGAGAAGGAGGGGGAGATATATAAAAATCAATTTATATAAGACTGAAAGTGACTATTTTTGTAACTTAATAACTCTTGAACCACCCGACCGATCTCAATCAAAGTTTCAACATACATGAGTTTAGGGGCAGGGATTACTTTAGGCTATTCAGTTTGACGATGCAGCGTAGGGGAGGGGGAGAGACATTTCAAAATGATCAAAAATGACCGGTATTAGTGTTGAATCCATAGTTTTCAGGGTCGATGAGAGAAACAGTGACACTTCTGATGCTGTTTCAATCCAAGTTCAGCCCAGATAGTTGGGTTAAAAATGATCGAAAATGACTAATATTAGTGTCGAATCCATAGTTTTAGGAGTAGCTGAGATTAACAGTGACAATTCTGATGCCCCTGTGCCGCAGCAAGGAGGGGGAGCTATATATAATAATGATCGAAAATGACCTATATTAGTGTCTAATCCATAGTTTTCGGGATCACTCAGATGAACAGTGACATTTCCGATATATATAAATGATCGAGGTGTATTTTACAGTGTAGTATGTTTCAGCTGATATTAATTCAGCATCTTGCACCTCGCAAGATTTGGATCTATATCACGCAAACTGGCTGTGAGTGAGAATGATAGACAGGAGTTACGGAACCACTTCTCTATTTTCTTTTAATGAGAGCGCCGAATAATGTTAATATAGGGTATCACAACAAAGCCCACAGTGCTCTATCGGTAAGACTGAATCAAGGAAAATTCCTTTTAGTGCCAGGAATTGACGGTCATGAGAAAGTCTTTGGGAATTACCATTTAAAAACAAGATGGTGCAAAAGCAATGAAGCAAAAGCCTCTTGTGAAGAAGTTTGGAAAACACACGCAAAAGATATTAAGCCAAAGAGACAAAGTACATTCTTAACTATCTTCAAATTTACCGGCCATTCTTCATCCAAAAAAACAGGAAGAGAACATTTTTTGTGGTGGTTGTGGAGTTTTTTTTTATTTTCGTTGGCTTTAACGTGGGATGTGTAAAGAGTGATGGCACGAGGAGTCTTCGAATTACAACACACATGGACCATATGTATGATACTTTTTAACACTCTCAGCCCCAACCCTGTTTGAGTAAATTTCATCCCGGGACCAGACTACAGTTTGCTATGAACACCGTCAGCCCATGTGTATCTATTTGATACACGTGGTCCATCAGTAAACCCTCACTGTGTATCAAAAAGATACACATGGGGCTGAAAGTGTTAATGCGTACCCTTGCTCGTTATTACTCTATATAAAATAGAAACAGCTGCAAAGATTTCATATTTACCCAAACAACAGTCGTACAGAATATCTATTATATATATATATATATATATATATATATATATATATATATATATATATATATATATATATATATATATATATAAATGAGTATCACTTTCTTCTACTGAAATTTAAGTCGAAACTACTATTCCTCCACGGTAAATCAACTATTTTGAAAGTCAATTCTCAGCGATCACTTTGACAGTTTCTAAAATTTTTTTTCTATCTGAATAACGTTCATTGTTTGCTGAATCGAATGGACTTTTAATCATTTTGATATCTCCAAAAATAATAGTTATGAAGTTTTCCGTCGAACATAAATTTCTCCAAAAACAGCTCGTGTCATCACTTAAAAATAGTAACAAAAAAAAAAAAAAAACACGAAAGAAATAAAACAAGAGTTCAGAATGTTTAAAACCCTCGTCTTGAATTTTCAATATACTGCCACATTAACTGTAAAAAATTCAAGCAAATCTAAACTTTGAGCAACACGGACTGGATGATTTCACATGAACTGATCCTACTTCGAATACTTGACTCACTCACTGTACGCAAGATTTAAGATTCTTCAAGGTTAGTCATTACGTTATTACTAATTTGCCACACAGATATATTACATGTTAGCCCTTTCAGGTTTTTCTTAAAAAACAAAAAACTTTAATTACCACTTAACCTCTTTCACGTCACTACACGCTCTATATCATGATTACACTTCAATCACACTTTGAAACAAATCAAAATATAAAACAAATTTAGAGCTACAATAAGAATGCAATTAAAAATACTTTAATAAATAAATCTTACGTATAACAAAACAAAAACAGAAAATACTGCTCTTTTATTCAAGTATTTTACTGAACAAACCTTTTGTCGGCGCCAATGTGACGTATGATTACTTCAGTTAGTAAATTTCTCGTCCTGGAGCTCAAACAATTATGTATCTTGTACTCACTTAAAACTTCTCTTCCATCTAAAGAATTTTCCAAAATGGTTAACAGATCCTACAAGAAAACATTACATTATTGTTTACAGTAACTCAAGGATACAATATTGAGCACAGTAGTATAAGGGAAATTTGTAAGTAAAATACAACTTCTATGACGAAAATCAATATCTGCATTATATTGAGAAATCCTAGTGATATGCAGCAATTGATTTTATCACAATCAGTTCCACAAATATTGGTGATGGCAAACGAAAATTGACCAAAATATATTACTATTATTTGAAGATTATTTGAAGCGGTTCCCTCTGTCAATACTTAGCTTCAGAATCACCCGATTATGTTTCTGCCAGTAAGTTTCAAAACACCTTGCTCTTACAAATGGCAACCTAAAGAGTCGAAAGTTTCAGAGAAGGAAGTCTAACCCTTTAACGTCTTATAACTGTGCCTAATTCTGATTCTTTATTTCTGCTTTTTGAAATACTTTCATTTCTAAAGATCATTCTACCTTCTGATAAAATCAAATGATTATATCCAAATAAAATGTGGTTCATTCTTAAGAGCAAGAGTTGACTGCAATATCATTTGGGAGAAACATAAATAACTGTTTCTAAAATAAATCGCCTCTGCTATGCAATAAGAACTATCAGGGAAAAAACAAATCTACCAACAGAATAAACCATATATTACGATACCTTTCATGCAGTATTAAAATACATTATCATATTTTGCGGTAATAGTAGTAAGAGTGACATTACTTTTAAATTGAAAGGAAAGTGGTTAGAATTTTATGCCTAAAATGTAGACTTTCCGTCGACAGCTGTTTAAAAGATTTAAGTATTTTACCACTATAAAGTTTACATATGTATCAGGTAATAGTATATACAAATGTCTGAACTTCAATACAATTTACATGCTTATAATACGCGTTGAAGAAATTTATTTTCACGTCCTATCTAAATTTGAACATAGACCAACCTACGAGGATTTAACTATAGTAACACCGCAAAATGATGCAGTGGGTCACAGTCTGAATACTTACAAAGTTCTGTAGTACACATTGTGCCTGGAAACTGGTTTCTCCTATTACATTGACCGGTACTACAGCTTGAGCCGTCTTAATTCCTCCTCTTGCTAGAAGCATATTGCAAAGAAAATGGTTATTTTATCCATGTATCTACATATATATGTGTACAGGAACGTATACTATCTTCACTCATAATTGCAATGTGAGGTACAGTATGTCAGTATGGGGTCAAGTAAAACAGTACATGGCACAGAACATTTTATTACAGAGGTAAAAAAAACATCATTAAAAAACATCTAATTTTACACAAACGTACACTTACGTATTTTACATACACATACTACATGCAAGATTGATAAAGGAATCTTTTGATACAAAATGGCGGGTCTTGCCTAATGACAGTAAGAAGACAGGTGTTAACATGATGATAGCTGCTTGTTGATCAAGCTTTATATTACAGGAACATGTAATTGTTAAAAGTGGATCCTGTATATTGGTGAGTAGTATATGTTATCTAACCAGCGTGTGCAATATCTTCATACAAAGCAGGAATTGAATTGATGTTGATATTTGAAGACATACGTTAAGCACAGACGATCTCTAACTTCAGTAACGATTTTTTTTCTTTCCTTTGGATGCACGTTTTTGGGAGCTACGTTGGACGATGAACGCCATCTTAATTCTTAATGCATACCATTACAAAGAAAAAGTGGAGAAAACTGAAGGAGATTCTCCCGTATACTCTTATCTAACAGTATTGCCAAGATGGAGGGAACACGAAGAATATCATTCGTAACCCAAGAAAATGTAATATCTCAGAATCTGGACGTTAAGAACGCAAAGATATGAAAAAATAGGCGTCTGAACATTCAATTAAGAAGGGACAGCGACGAAGAAAAGTACATAGAAGGGTCCTAACTAAACTGCAAGAACAATGTGAATTTCAATATCCATAAGTAACGCCTAACAATCATTTACAGATACCAACAATGATACATTAAGTCAGGGTAACCACTCTTTCGTGATTTCAAAATTCCGTGACATTTTCCCGGTTTCGAGAAAATCTTTTTCCTTAAGTGATCTGCAAAACGTACTTCCTAGTTCACCTCAGATCTGATCCTTCTTAATATTGGAAGTTGTGGGAAGCACTTTATCAATTGTGCTTTCTAAGCTCCCATGCAATAAATGGGCTGGAAAGTAGATGATTATTTGTAAACCACTTATAACTTATTTAACAATTTTCCAGCTCGTCGAACAAACTACAAAAGATTCGCAGAATTTCTGTTTCCGAAACAAATTTCCAGCTTAGCATGAACATAAACATTTAGATGTTACTTCTCGGGCCATGGAAATAATGCTGAACAAAGAACAAGTGCTGCTGGCAAGAAGAAAGTACCACAATGTGGAAGTTTTGATACTGTACGACATTTCACAAATGACAAGCTTCTTGTTGTAAAGCTACGTTCTTTAACATTACCAAAGACTGATGAACCTTTTCTTCGCGAGTTTCAGGGAAAGCTGGCTTAGAAAATTATAAATGAAATGGAATATTTAAGTTTAACGACCCACGGTTATGTCGGTTAGGCTAAAGGAGACGGTGATAATGAGTGAAATGAAGAAAGTGGGAGGAAACGGGAGAACCCCAAGAAAACCCATGAGCACGGTTTTTGTCCATTACAAAGTCCACACGGCGCGAGCTGGGATCGAAGCAGGGATCCTAAGCACCGGAGGTGAACGCGCGACCACTGAGATCCCGCACCCTCGAAAGCTGGCTTAGCTCTTTCCGATTGCAATTCCCTCCAGGCCAGTATATTGTCTGCTGCTGGTTGTTTTGTAAAAGATAGCGTTTTGAAGAGCCAGCGATTAGTTATGATTGATTTCAAGGAAAGTGAAAACGTAAAGTAAGCTAAGTTTGTAAACATGACTAACTTATACACCGAAAGATGTTTTACGAAAAGCCAAGACTATCGGAAAAAGACATTCTTGAATTTCGAAAAGATTGTCGCGTAGGATGTCAGAAATCTGTATTGAAAGTAATGGAGAGGTCACCTCTGGAAACCAAACTGACAAGAGCAATTTGGAGAGTATTCTATTTACAGGTTTCTGTAATTCTTGAAGTTTTAAATTTCCAAGTTTTCAACTCTCCCCTGGAGTCTTGGTCATGAAGGTTAAAAGCAGGAAGAAAAAGAACAGAAACATCAAGGAACAGAAAGGAACGGACTTACAAAGAGGACAAGATATGTGGAAAACACATTGTCAAGTGCGTCAGCTATCTGCAGATGGTCTTGAAACAAACTGAAATATGGCAGTCAGTTTGTGCGCCTTTTCTATTTCTGTTGGAAGTTTGCTAACTCATGTTATTTTTATTATAATGCCAATACTGTGAAAATTTTGTGATAACAGCCTCCCATTCGTCACTCAGTCATCCCTTGTCTAGATTTACTTTTGGTTTCGTTAAATGAATAAATAAAATTTCAAAAAAGTCTCTCTACTTCATTTCTGGCTCCAAATAAAATTTTTGAATCTTCTACCCTGCACTGCGTTTCTTTTAAATGTTTCGATAAACCTGACACCGGATTTTCGCTTTCGAATCTCTAATGTGTTCCTTCACTCTCTTGGCAACTGCATTTTATTTCGCAAATACCATATTTGTCATTGGCATCTGTGTAATAACTCTTAAATTGGGTGATGTGCTTTTCTAGCGTTTTAGGTGGTTTTAAACCTATACGTAAATCGTATTGTGTGTAGATACTATTTCCAGAGCTCCTACTGATCTGGAGAAATTTATTTCCCTGACTTCTCCCTGACCTTTGATAGGAAATTCCATGACTTTTTCATGACGTATGTCGGATGACGCTGACATATAAATAAAGAATAGATAACGGTGAATATTTATATATATGAGAACATTTATTCTATAGAGACAAATAGTAATCAACTGCTCATCGTGCATTCCACTTACCTCCCATAAAAATCTGAGCTACGTCTCATACTGTGACCATTAATGGTTGGCTAAACTGAAATTGGGGACAATTAATGTTAGAAAAAAATATATTTTATAAGACATCCCTGACTTTCCCTGATTTTCAGCCTTTTTCTCTGAGTTTCCTCACCTGCACCATTTTCACTGAGTTTTCCCTGACCATTAAGAACCCTGATTTAATGTAGTTGTCAGTCTAGGAAAAATAGGCAATCCTATCCATCTTTATCCTTCATGTCTGTTTCAGGTTTATCGGAACTTAAATTCCTTTTAACCCGATTATACCAATTATTTAATAAGGAATAACAGTTAGTTCACCATTGGATGAAGATGCCGGATTTATGCGCATACTCAACACGAGGGGTGATGTGAAATTGTTCCTGTGACACTAGAAACGATAAAATTAACTTATACATTCGTGAAAGGAGAGAACAATCCAATTTGTTTATGCACCACGTCATCTGTAGGTGCGAATTCAATAACACAGAAACAGTGAAAAAATGAATGACTGGACCAAAGATGTTCTCAATACATGAATACTGGATTATTCAAGCACAAGAGCTAGGCCGTAGTACAAGATTGTAGTCTGAGTGGAGATCACAGACTTCAGGAGTGAACGTGTGTGTGTGTGTGTGGCTGTTCTGAGTAGGGTAGTGGTTAATGTATCGGCACGGTATGCCAAAGGTCCCCGTTTAGTCATTCACTTTTCACGTGACGTGTAATATTGTTTATTCACTTAAACTTACCTTGTTTATTCACAGTCAATTCTGAAATCACCACTATTTTCTTACAGGCACCTCTTCAGTGGGAAAAGAAGGTGATTTGAACAGCAGTACTAACCATTTGAAACCTTTCCTCTCATAAACATCTGAGAACGTAGGTTTTAACTTCATATTAATAACACTAGCAATATCTCTGAGGTCAATCTGAAACTTTCAAATGATAACTTTTATAAGAAGTAATAAATTTGGATTCTAGAGAAAAAATGTTACTCGTAGAGAGTAGGGGCGGTGTAACAATCGAGAGAAAGCATGGGGTCTGGAAAAAAAAAACCCATAGAGCTAAAACGTGGTTTGGAGAAAAGTTCCTAACGGGGAAAAATGGGGTCTCGGGCGAATTCCAGAGCGGTGTTCATACGGAAAAATGAAATGAAATCTTTAAGTTTTACGTCCCACGTTTATGACGGTTAGGCTAAAGGAGACGGTGATGATGAGTAATGAATGAAATGGTGGAATGAAGAAAGTGGGAGGAAACGGGAGAACCCCGAGAAAACCCACGAGCACGGTGTTCATACTGAGTCTCCAGCGAACGAAGCTACTGTGTTTATTACAAAATTGTTTAGCACTCGCTCTAGCTCAATTCACATGCAGTATTCAATGACCTTTTAGTATACTATAAAACCCATGAATACTGACTGACTGACAACAGTGCATGCCAAACTATGCAGTTCAAACCGGTATAGCTACAAGACGAAACTTCGCATCAATAGTAATCATTAAGTGTTGAATAGATGTCTGCGGGCAGAATCCAAGAGACAAGGGTGATTTTGTTATAGGAACAGCACAAATCAACGGCTATCTTTGGAAGATAGTATCTTATATTTGCATCTAAACAGAAATACCCTGTTTCGAAACGACATAAAATTACAAATCTTCACAAAATTAAAGATTCTAAACAGAATTTCCTGATTTTTCCGGTTTTCTTGGTTGACTGGTCACCGTGTAAATCGCGAGTTTCGATCATTCAGGGAAAGAAACTATCCGGAAAGCATGTAAATACGTTTATTAGGGTGGATCGAAGAAAGAAATGCAGTTTTAAAGCTCTCACCACTAAAACGATGAAATATATACAGTATGTTATAGCAGCTTTAAAATATAGGATCCAGACAGCTGTAAAACGTTGTTAAAGTAGCCAAAAGTTCAACAACAATGGCCATATCCGCTGCTGTAACAATACTTCACATTAACGGTTGAAATACATACTTTGCGACGTCTTTCTCATAGATAATCAAATCCTTTCAATAATAGATATTTAGCTTTTCTGAGGCCTAAAGATACCTACTTTTGTCTCATTAATAAGGGTCATCGTTTGAGTACGGTAAAGTTACAAACTCTTCCATTTACCCTATAATTTATCACAGAGATGATAATTTGCCATAACCATACCATTCATGTGCACAATGTAGGTTTGAAGTTGAACTGTAATCAAAGTTAAACTTACGTGGCTCCGGTGAGTTATTAACCGCTGAATCCAACACGTCTTCACAGTTTAAACTTTCGTACAAATACGTTTCAGCGCTTTCACCAGCAGCAGCGGTAATAACAGTAAAGTCACACACCTGAAACTGAAATTATATGCAGTACTTACTGAAAATAGATTCATTCGTTGTACAAAGGATACATGCCAGTTTCTGGTGATATTTCAGTTACATGTGTAATCTTTTAAAGAGATAATAGCTGTATATTTTAGCATTAAAAAGACTCGTTAATATGTTTGTTAGTTTTTGAATTAATTTCTTGGTACCAATAAATTTAGAACGTATTTTCATCTCGTGAAGCTTTTTTTTTTCTTTCGGAAAATCTACCATTTTCGGCATGAAGCATCCTATAATGACTTGAATGTTATTACAAATTCAATCTTCAATACAAAGAAACGCATTGTATAATGTTTAAAGACATAGTTTCATTGAGGCTAAAAAACAAAACGAATCCACTACAAAACAAACAAACAAACAAACATACACACACACACAAAAGTAGATCCTGTAGCACAGAAACTGATCTTAACATTTCGCAGAAATCAACGCCATGCGTCTATCTAAATATATATCATGTTA
Source organism: Thermobia domestica (assembly GCF_964235325.1). Classification (NCBI taxonomy): domain Eukaryota; kingdom Metazoa; phylum Arthropoda; class Insecta; order Zygentoma; family Lepismatidae; genus Thermobia; species Thermobia domestica. The sequence goes on along the minus strand of NC_137456.1, from coordinate 239,806,524 downwards.
GCCATAGCTTCGTCGTCACAGCATTCTTTTGGACTAGAAAGTCGAGAATACAAAGAGGCCACTGAATAATCCACTCTTTCCTCACAGTAGAAATACTCGGTCAGTGTTATGTGTCACAAAGTGAATTAAGGCCCTCACCAAGACAATAACTACATAAATAAGTTTTGGAGAAGCGAAAAGAATGCATCTTGAAAGATAGCTATACGTTGGATAAATAGCATCTTGAACCATAGCTACACGTTGGATAAATATTTTCTTCAACTCCGTATCGTATTGTAGAGAATATTTTCTTCCAATTGATCGCTCTATCAAACAAGTAGAACTAGAAGCGTAATGTCGATAGGCGTATTTTACAAATGACAAAAAAAGATGATATTTTTCCAAAAAGTCTACCTGTAGCATGGTATTTTTTCTAAACGACGATGCGTGGCTGATGGACCAATATCTTCCAACAAGATAGAAATAGCCTATAGGCAATTCTGTCATACTGAGATATGGTCCTTTCAACATGTTAAGGAACACCGTCCCGAAGATGTTGCTCACAAAGAAAAAAAAAGTTTTAGGTAAGTAGATCAAAAACCAAACAACTAGTATGTTGCACTGTGGACTGATTTAAATCAGGGAGATATACAGGAAAAAAATATCACGGAAGTCATTTCACCTTGATATCTAATACTAAAATTCATGTATTTGCAATACTGTCCTTCCTATAAAGATCAGTATTTCAGATATAGTTCCGACAATAAGATAATGTGCAAAGCTTAGTGGGTTTTAATAACGTGCTTTTTTCCAGAATGGCGCAGCCTGAAAAAAGAAATTGTCGCAAAACCTGTCACGTATAATCATATGCAGTTTTAAAGTTATGAATATTTATCTGAAAGTAGATCCTATCATAATCACTTCTGAGATATGTGTCCGGAGTTCTACTTTTAACATTCACTTGAAGATGCTACTGAGATACAAGATCAAACGCTCATCCATATTGCAGTCATTCCATGTCAAATCAACACTAAGCTTGAACCTTTCAGATTCACTTAACTTTTAGTACACGGTGAGACAGAAGTCCATTTTTTTTTTTTTTTTTACTTTTAAACATATTTTTGAAAATTGCCCAACCCCACAAAAAATTCCGCAGTTTTATATACATAAGTTGTCATAAGTCCGTAACCCTCAGTCATATAAAACTAATTTCTGGCCCATTTTAAAGTTGTTGCAATGCCCTTCAGTTGATATGCAACACAAGAGAGTCTGTAAATAAAAACAAAATTACAGGAACAATTATGAACTGATTGGAGCTAAACTTAGTACACAAATGAGTACATATTGTACCTTACTTGATTGTCATCAGTGTGATCCAACAGTTATGAATATTAACAAATGAATTAGATATTTTCGCTTTTAGGAAATGCGCTGTATTAAAATTAGTGTATTGATAAAGTATCTGTTATTACTAATTGGGGAAGCTCGAACAAATACCCTAAAAAACGTACTTAGTTAATTAACTGTATTTCTGCTGAATTTCGTACCTCATTAACAGAAGAACTACTACTTTCCGTTGTTTCTGACACTGGAGTGGAACAAGATATCGGCTGGTGTAATTTCATATCCTCCTTATACTTCTCGTAGCTCTTCATAAATCTAATTCGTGGACCCACCTTTGGGATTAACTCCTTTATAAGATCCGGAGTGAGATGTTGGAACGTGTCGTCGTCAATTTCTTCATCTGTAAATACGAATTCAGTGATGATTTTTAAGGTATTAAAACTGGCCCTTGAATCAAAGTAATGATAAGAACAGACTTACGGTGGGCACAAAAAATGTTCATACATTTATCTCAAATTGTTCAACCGTTTCCTTCTGATGTGATCAGAAACAACAGGCAGCATTGCTATCAACATGAAGAAATCATAGGAAATGCCCTCTTCTTTCCCTTAAAATGAGAATTCTCAAAACCACTGGGACACGCGTCCACTTATATTTAATATGCAATTAATCTTTCAAGTTTCATCTTCGTAGCTTGAAAAGATCGTGAGATAGTCAACTTTTCGTACCAATTTTGACTTTCCAGCTCCCACTTAGAATACGCACTTTAATCAAAGTAACATCATAAATATCCTGGTCGAAATGTTAATTTCAAATGATCTAATCGTTTTCCGCCATGCAACTAAAATAAGATCCTACTATAAAACGCAGGGTTGGCAAAAACCATGGTTTTTATTAAAAAAAAACAAAAAAACCGGTTTTTTTGGTTTAAACCAGGTTTATATGGTTTAAATGATTTGCTCTATATATTCATATCATATATGGACAAAAATAAGTTTGTTTCGCCTTGATGTTATTATGCAACAACCGGGTTATGCTGGAAGGGGTCACATAAGCTTAAAGCGGAATAAAAACCGCTTCTCGAGTTACATCCGAGAGAAATTGTCCTCCATTTGAACTCGGAACCAGGACTAATTGGCCACAAATGCGATACGTCTGCCGACTCACTCACGAAGGAATCCTGATAAAAAAAAATACGTTGTACTGATCTTTACATGCTTCTTAATATAACTGTCAAGAGTCATTTCAGAAGGACAAAAAGATAAACAGTTGCACAAGTGAAACCATTACACAGAATTAATTACATATGAACAATTTCAAAGTACGACCGAGTACAGAAGAACTATTCTAGTTCAAGTTAGTTAACAACGACTTTTATTCGTACAAATTAAAGAAATAATCAGTAAGAAAAGTGATTAAAGATACGAATTATTTGAGTCCACTTTGGCTCAGACTCATTTATACATAAATAGATACCAAAGATACTTCTCATTTCACTAAATGCCTCTCGTGGGGTCTGTATGACGCCCCCCCCCCCACACACACAAAGTACGGCATTTTCGATGTATTTTATCAATAGTAAACATTGAAACGAAACAATATTTAGAATTTTTCTTCGATTACAATTACATAACAATAATAATAACTACAAAAAATCACAAAATAAACATTTATAAACTTGTAAAAAAAAAAGTTGCTTTTGTAGTATAATCTTTTTGAGTAATGAATGGGGAATTTAGGTCTGAATATAATACGAATAATATACGGGAGTGAAACGTGGTAACCCACAAATGTGTGTTCATCAAGATTTTACAAACACTTACACTTTTACGAACATTTTTTTGTTTTTTGGTTTAAACCAGTTGGTTTTTTTTTGAAAAAACCAGCTGTTTAAACCTTGGTTTAAACCATGGTTTAAACCACCTTGGTTTAAACCAGCCAACCCTGATAAAACGTACACTGATTCCCACGTTAGTTCAGCCACTAAGAAGCTATGGGTGCTAAATGAACACTAAAAGCCTTCCTGTTTCAACTGACATCCTAATCACTACTCGCTTTGCAAATGAGATAATTTATAGGGCCCCACCGGGAATCGATACCTGGACCCCTTGATTACAAGGTGAAAAACAGATCTAATCTAACCTATTGATATTTTTAGGTAACGCTGTACAAACAAAGTGGCGGAACAAGTTTACTTTATTGGGTATCTCAAAAGTGCTTCAAAAATTACTTCAAATGTAATGACGGGCAAATATGTAAAGCGGAGGCAGATTTGCGGGCTGAAAGCCAAAAGGGGAGGAGTATTTTTATCGTTGGGTCCTCAGGGTAGCCGCTTTCACTTTCTTCAGCATCGCCATGTGACTAAAACGAAACTGTAGCACAAACAATAATAATTTTGCCATTACTACTACACACGACTGTATTAAATATACGTAAATAGGATTACTGTTTTCGCAAACTATGTTGTCGATTGGCCTACTTAGAGTAGATTTGGTTACGTCCAGGTAGGCCCCAGATACCTAAACAAACACTTTCTGTTACCAGAAATAATTGTCAGAAAACACAAAGCAACCTATGCTAGGTGGCCGATAAAAAGCATGAATTTTACTTAACTCGGGCAGAGCAGGGCGAAAGTGGTAGGCAGGCGGGTTAGCGCGGGGCTGCATCCGTAGGGAGCAATCATATCAGCGATGGTGGGTATACGCATGAACTCCTATTTATTATCTGTAAATTAACTTTTACATACTGTTGATTGTCAGGAAAAACGTACATATTCATTTTAATTTTTTCACCATCAAAATTTAATATCGTATTTTACCTGTAATGTTCCGTTTGGTAAAACAGTCTGTAGCAGTCCGTAAATAATTAATGTCCTAAATTAATCAATGTTTCAGATATTCAATGTTTAAAATAATAAAAGGAAATACTACACCAGGAACAACGAAATTTTCCAACTCCAGCAAGTTCTAGAACAAAACTCATAAAAACACAAGGCATTACTGCTGTATGCCAGACCACACGAAAATAAATAAATAAAAAAAAGATTATTACTCAATATCTCCCCCAAAATACTAGGTTGTGACCCTGGCTTACTTAGTAGTGCTTACTGTTCGAAATAGAGTGTGGACGTATGACATACAAACCAACTTGTGCAAGGTGGACTCTAAAAGCACGAATGTCATCTAACCGCGTTGGGCAGAATTGCGGCAGGTGGGCGCCAGCGATAGCGATCGGGTGCGTACACAGGAGCAGGCGCTTCAGCGATGGTGAGTATACGTATAAATGAGGATAGAGGAAAACACACACTATACGTCATACAATGCATGACTTGTGTGCAGAATAGGCGAGGGGGGGGGGACTAAATGCGATTCAAAAAAGTACAAAATTAAATGTTAGATATTGCTCTTTCCTGTGGTTTGAATTCGTTTCCACACATAAACTGTTCGACTGTTAAGTATACTATGCCCATCACACAACTTTAAGAATTTCCACTCCTTATTTCCGTATAACCTGATAAAACTCAAACACGATATGTTACACTTCTGATTTACACACCTTTTTCACACTGTCTTTCCCATAATCATAACAAGTGTACCTCTCCGCTAAATAGTCCCTTTCGCCTCAATAGACACTGCCCCTTACAACATCAAAAACAACTAACAAGAACATGTATTTTGTTAACTTCAACTATTCCCCTCACCTTACTTTCAATCACCCTTCCACATAAAGCAAAATAAATTCTAGAATTCATCTGGTAAAATTTCTAAGATTGGTCCGCCGATACAGCAGTTAACTCAAAACTAACTATTATATCGGAATTCTTGTAGCAAAAACAAGTTAAATAATACATTAGTTTTTATGAGCTTGAGGTAAAAAGCTCTCCTAAACTCCAACAGTATAAATTACACACACACACACACACACACACACACATACACACACATACATATATATATATATATATATATATATATATATATATATATATATATATATATATATATATATATATATATATGACCATAACTACATACCCATAAAACTCACATAGATAAATACAATAAATACAATTCAGCTGCATCTCTCATACATATTACTTACTTCTCACTAAAGTACAAAATTGCAAACTGCATAACCAATCTTATCCACAAAATTGAAAACGTACTAGAAAACTGCAAGGGTTACTAATACCACAAACTTATTTTCTAACATCCCACCATCGAACCGATTTTTATTATTTATAATGTTTGTGTTGACCCTGGCTTAACTTGGATATCATACACCCCTGAGGGCGGGGGAGGGGTATAATCGAAGTAAAAATACCAAAATCGACCAATAGATAAAACATATAGTCCAAATGAACACAAATTTGTGTGGCCAGGCTCGTGCACGTTCACTAGAGAGTCTGAACTTACGCGATCATTATCCTTACCATCCCTTTAATTATTATCGGGTGCGTTCACAGGAGCAGGCGCGTCCGCGGTGGCGAGTATACGTATAAATGAGGATAGAGGAAAGCACACTTTATACGTCATATAATGCATGACGTATACGTCATATTAGTTTGGTGTTGTTAAATATAGTAGTATCAAATTGAAAATAACAAGACAGAGATGTAACGTCAACAGCTAAACGTATACGCGAGTTAGCAAGAGATCGCAATAATCGAGGAAAAGATGGCTCTGGCAGTCTTTTGAAATGGTTAATTATTTCAGAAATATAGGTTTTCTGAAGCTTAACTTTTGTTCAATTGTTTTCCGTATGAGGAAATTAAGTAGCAAGCTCTGCGATCGAGTGCTGAAATATAAAAATTCCTGTAATATTCATCTTGTAAATGAGACTGCCAGAGCCACCCGGTGCTCGATACCACAATGCGCATGAGTTCTGACTCTCTAGTGAGTGTGCACGAGCCTGGCCACACAAATTTTTGTTATTTGGGGTAATATATGTTTTATTTTCTGGTCGTTTCTGATATTTTTATTTCATGATTATACTCCCCAACCCGAGGGGTGTAAGGTATCCAATTTTAACCAGTGTCAACTCAAGTATCATAAATAATGAATCGATTCCAGGATCGGGTGTTAGAAAATAAGATTGTGGTACTAGCAACCCTTGCACTATTGTGGATGGCCTTGATCGTTTCGAATTTTGTGCTTAAAATGGACAAGCTGCATAAGCATGTATGCCACCTAAATTAGAGACATTACTCAGAAAATAACACCAAATATAACATTAGCTATTAAAAATATTCATTTAATCTCAAACATTGCATTCAATTGCGCTCCTTTGGGGGGCGCGGTGGCTTAGTGGTAGAGTCCCGGGTTCGATCCCAGCCTCCGCCAAGTGAACTTTGTGGTGGACAAACACCGCGTGCGTGGGTTTTCTCGGGGTTCTCCCGTTTCCTCCCACTTTCTTTATTCCAGCATTTCATTCATTACTCATCATCACCGTCTCCTTTAGCCTAACCGGCATAATCGTGGGACGTAAAACTCAAAGATTTCATTTCATTTTCATTTTCTGTTCTAAACGTTGCGTAAGATTGACATGTATAGCAAGGAATGTGGAGCGGAATTGAAATGAAATCTGTAAGTTTTACGTCCCACGTTTATGCCGGTTAGGCTAAAGGAGACGGTGATGATGAGAGATGAGTAAAATCGTGAAATGAAGAAAGTGGGAGGAAACGGGAGAACCCCGAGAAAACCCACGCACGCGGTGTTTGTCCACCACAAAGTTCACTTGGCGGAGGCTGGGATCGAACCCGGGACCCCAAGCACCAGAGGTGAACGCTCTACCACTCAGCCACCGCGGCCCCAATACAACTAGAAGAGATTAGTTATATATATATATATTATATATATATATATATATATATATATATATATATATATATATATATATATATACGAACCAAAGGAATAGATTCACTGAATCGAAAAAAATGAATGAATTGCTAAAAGAAAGTATGGGAATTGTTCAGTTTTGGGGACGGGGGCAACTTTTCAACCGAATTTTTGCGATATTCTATTCACATTCGGTTAGGTTAGGTTAATAACATTTCATTCCGAGGTAACGTTAGCAAGTGAAGGCGGGTTAGAGCCCCGCAGTACATATTGTTTTCTAACTTTGTTAGTGTTGGCCCCATCGCTAAACAATTACCGAAAATACATGCCCAGATGTATTTTAGGCTTACTAGTGCAAAATAATTTCAAGTGCTTTACGACGGATAAAATAAGGGAGGGCATACGAAGGATGACTCCCTTAGTTACCCTTTCCCACTGATGTATATTCACCATCGTTCACGCGCCTCATCCCTGAGAACGTAGCTTCGGCCTGCCCTGACTCGGTTACATAGGGTAAACATTTAGGCTTTTTAGTGGCCGCGTAGCACAAGCTCGTTTGTTTTTTGGAACTGTAATTTTTATGCAATACACGCGCAAGCCGTATTTATACACAAATCGTAAAAGATGTATAATTTTTCAACAGTTACTTCTGGTGGCCCAATTGAATTTTATCTGTGCGAAGTAGCTTTTCATGTCGCCCAACGCAAATGTTTTAGGCTATAATAAGAAGGAAATTTGTGGGATATAGTATACGACAGTGCCTCATCATTTAGCGAGGACTCACGAAGTGCAGTCTTTTAAGGATTATTCATTGAGGATATAGGAACTTGAAAATGAGGTAACAAGGCGACTTTCATTTAATTACTGAGTAATATAAAATAAAATGTACGTCGGTTTGCGTTGTGTTATGGTATGCGAAGAATAATAATGTGCCCTTGTACGTAGTGTATGAGTATATGTGGGGGATTTGAAGCACATATCGCATGTCACGTGCACGTGGATGCTTCTTACTACTTCTAAATGTAATAAAATCATTTTTATACGTAGTGCAACAGTAGGAAGTATCCACGCGCATACATCATGAGGTACTGTTGTATACCATTACCAATTTTTGAAAGAATTATATTTTCCCAACAATTATTTCGGATGGTCTACCGAAAGTAAACGTACACGATCCTAAGTACGGGATATACAGTTTAAGGACAGTAATGCTCTTTTTTCCGTAAAAATTATACTTGCTAAGATGACCCGAGTAATTTGCTAAGTGAACAGTTGTTAAGATTGAATAACTTGACCATTTCTTTAATAACATCTACTTTAACATATATTAAAAACTCAAAACAAATAAAGCCCTACCTTTGAATATCTTGATGTATGTGCTGAGATTATTTCTTTCTAAGAATGCCTCCATACTCCTTTCGTCAAGGGTCGAAGCAACATCCCAATACAACAAAAACAAACTCTTCCGCGCCAGGTCAGCCTGGTTGCCTGGTTGGTTCAACTCACAGTATTGCCAGAGTAGCACACTCGCATTTCATGTTGTGTTCAAAGGACAAAATATGAACAATACACATTGTGCACGCAACTATAAAATGATTAACTATATTTTATAATTCTCACAACAAAACCGCTATGATTATTAGAACACAGCACCAGGTTGTTTCACAAATTTTCTCAGCTGGAGCAGCAATTTACTTTGACTATACCGTTTAACTATAATTTTATTGTACACGTAACCCATTTTGTTTTTTGAGTGCGGGGAGGATTTATTCTCACATATAGTTGTCAGAGCGTTATGTCCAAACGAGATTCCAATTCATTTACCCGAACTACAAAATCACGATCGCTAACATCTCATTTTTCATTGCCTAAATACGAAGAGTATCAACAGGGCCCAAAACCCTTGATGCTGAATCCTCGCTGCTACATCACTAGATATAGCTGGTGTTTCAATATACCTAGTTGTTCTCTACGTTTTCACATTGCGAAATTACGGAGTTCATTACATAACGCGCAGTTTCATACTGCCTCGGGTTTTCCTTCCAATGATATACACCTTTCAAATAGCTTGTAAACTTAATAATATTTGCTACCAACATATCCTAACTGTATATAAAGCTACATGAACTGGCATAAATTAAAGGGGAGCTTCCGGTTGACGTGGAAAGTTGAATTGGTGAAGGGGGATGAAGAATTTTCCCATGTTATTTAAATGGGTCTTTTTTTTTTTTTTTACATTTAATCTCATGTTTTAGGAACTTGGAATTGGAATAAAAAATTGAAATTCGGTATGCTTGTACGTTTTCATTAGTATTATCTAAGTAAATCAGTAAAAATAAACAATTTCAACTTTAGAGTGGTTTTCTGGGGAACTGTAAAATCTTTCCCATGGTACATATTTATATGGGACACCTTTTACACCCCAAAATTATACGGCACTTCTTGTAGGGCTACAATGACTAAATTTGACGTGATTGTAGTTTTTCGGAACTAACCGAAAGAAAAATTGCCAAAAGTGAATATTTTTAATTTTTAGGGAGTCTAAAGGGGAGATGAAGAAATTCACCATGCTATTTAAATAGGCCTTTTTGTGACAAATAATCTCATATTTTAGGTACTTGAAATTGGAATACAAATGTGAAATTCGGTATGGTTCAACGTTTTCGTTAATATTACCTAAGTAAGTCAGTAAACGAAAATATCCAAATTTAGAGTGGTTTTATGGGGAACAGACAAACCTTTTCCATGTTATTTATATTGGACGTCTTCTAAACCCCTAAATGTTTAGGCACTTCCGGCAGGGTTAGAATGATGAAATTTGGCACGATTGTATCCTCCCGGGACTAACCAACAGGAAAATTGCTAAAATTGAATATTTTTAATTTTTAAGGAGTCTAAAGGAAGATGAAGAAATCACCATGTTATTTAAATAGGCGTTTTCCTGGAATACAAAATCTTATCTTTTAGATAGTTGAAATAGGAAAAGAAACTTGAAATTTGGGAATTGTAAGCTTAAGAGGTGTAAGGAAGTAGGACGAGCAAAGGCGAGGGTGTGGGGACGAACCCCTGAAGGGCAAATTCAGAAAATATGAAGAGCAAAAGGCACGAAATTCACTGTTGATTAAAAGTTTGATACATAAGAGATTCTCATTCTGTTCACAGATAGAGACACGAAGTATAAAGAACATTTTTACATAACAACTGTGGTAACTATAACTCTGGTACCAATATATTTACGAAATCGGTTACATTTTGTTGCTGGTCTAACATAAATTCGAACAATTGGATTTCGCATTTCTTCGAAAACTTCATTAATTTTAAACATTCTCACCTCTACATTATCTTACTTATCAAATTAATTTCAATATCTATTTAATAGGAATGACTGCAATAAAGGAAAAATATTCACCGAAAAAAGACAAAATATTGGCTTTCCTTGTCTGGGTGTCCAACCACGAAATTTACGGCAGTATGTACGTGTCTTAGCCCACGGTTTTAAAAGTTAACTGATTCACAGAACGTGCCTCATTAACTTGCTTAACTACTTATTACTAGCTTTCACTTATTTTACTCACACACTGAGAAAAACTGTATGTGGCGCACGTAAAAACGTTTGCTACATTTCTAAATCCTGTAGTTGTTGGACTTATCGTACACTGAACGTATAACTGAAAAGTATATTTGAGCGTACTTTCCGTATAAGTGTTCCGAATAAACGTACTTTTTACACGAACGAAAAGACTGTACGTAGGCGGTCAGGATCTCACATACAGATGGCCGTATGTAACTTATAGCTGACGTACGTAATGTACGGATGACTGTTAGATATCAGACATCCTGCAACGACATTGTGTAACATCTAAGCGGGAAAGAGGTATGGATAACGTATGTTAAGTATAGCCAATACACCAGCGAAGAGAGCACCAACTCGACCACTCAGACGATTGACAACATTATCACTATGCACATGATGTGTTCAATAACGGAATCATTCCCGATTTCTGATTGTACATAAGGACAGTTTTTTTTTTTGCTAATGAAAAAATTTCCGTAGCAAATTCCTCAAATTTCATTTTCAAGCCGTTATAGTGTACCTTTATGGAGAGTTTCGCATCTTTATCCCATTAAGAAGTATCTAATGGCTATGGACAGTTTTTCGCCCATAAAAATTCCCATAGTACATTCCTTAAATTTGGAACCTTTATTTACACAGGTCATTACATAAGATAGGTACCATTATGCAGAGTTTCAAATCTCTATCTCATTTAGAAGCACCTAATCAATGATGAGTGAGTAAATGAACCTATCTCTGTTTGAGAAAGGCAAAATTTTTCACCCATAGAAAATTCCATAGCACATTCCTTAAATTTCGGATATTTTTCATATTCAAGCCATTATAAGCTACCTTCGTATAGACATTCACATCTTCATCTCATTGGGAAGCCACGGACAATTTTTCGTCTATAAAAAATTTCCCATAGCACATTCGTCACATTTCGGACTTTTTCCATACTCAGGTCATTATAAGATACCTTTTTGCAGAGTTTCACGACTTATCTCATTGGAAATACAAAATCAATATGATGAGCGAGTGAGTGAACCGATTTCTGCTTGACTAAGAGACAGTTTTCACCCATAAAATTTTTACATAGCATTTCCTTAAATTTCGGACATTTTCCATACTCAAATCATTATAAGGTACCTTTATGCAGAGATTCATCCTTCTATCTCATTCAGAAGTACCTAATTAATGCTATGAATGAGTCAATCATTGAGTGAACCGATTTCTGCTTGGATACGGACAGTTTTCACCCATAAAAATTTCCTTTAGTACATTACTTAAATTTCAAACCTTTTCCATACTCAAGTCATTATAAGGTACCAATGTACAGACTTTTACGTCAATATTTCATAAACAAGTACTTAATCAATGTGACGAGTGAATGATGAACCGATATCTGCTTGGCAAAAATAGTTTTTCGCCCATAAAAAAATTCCCATTGCACATTCCTCACATTTAAGACCTTTTTCACACTCAAGTCATTATAAGGTACCTTTATGCACAGCTTCACGTCATTATCATTGGAAACTAACAAATCAATGTGATGAGTGACTGAATGAACCGTGCTTTGCTAAAGACAGTTTTCGCCCATGAAAAATTTCCAATAGCACATTCCTCACATTTCGGAATTTTTTTACACTTAAGCCATTATAAGGTACAGTACTTTCATGCAGAGTTTCACGTCTCTATCTCATTGGAAAATACCTAATCAGTTTGATGAGTCAGAAGACGAACATATTTATGTTTGGCTAAGGACAGTTTCTCGCCAATAAAAAATCCCATAGCACATTAATCACATTTCGGACTTTTTCTGTACTCTAGTCATTATAGGGTGCTTCTATGCAACGTTTCACGTCTATACCTCATTGGGAATTATCTAATCAATTTGATGATTGAGAGAATGAAACGATTTCTACTTGGCTAAGAACAGTTTTTCGCCAATAAAAAATTTCTTATAACACATGCCACACATTTCGGAATTTTTCTATGCTCAAGTCATTATAGGGTAACGCTATACAAAGTTTCACGTTTCTATCTCATTGGGAAGTATCGAATCAATTTGATGAGGGAGAGAATGAAGCGATTTGTGTTTGACTAAGCTCAGTTTTTTGCCCATAAATAACTCCCATAGCACCTTCCTCACATTTCGGACTTTTTCCATATTCAAGTCATTATAATGTACCTTTATGCAGAGTTTCACGTCTCTATCCCATTGGGAAGTACCTAATTAACTTGATAAGTGAGTGAGTGAATCGATTTCTTGCTTGGCTAAGGACAGTTTTTTTTACCTATAAAAACTTTCCCGCAGAATATTACTCAAATTTCGGACTTTTTTCATACTCAAGTAATTATTAGGTACATTTGTGCAGAGTTTCACGTCTCTGTCTCATTAAAAAGTACCTAATCAATTTATGAGTGAGGGAGTGAAACGATTTTTTTTCATGGCTAAGGACAGTTTTATGATCATAAAAGATTTCCCATAGCACATTTCTCATATTTCGGACTTTTTCCATACTCAAGTTATTGTAGGGTACCTTTATGCAGAGTTTGAAGCTTCTATCTCATTGGGAAGTGCCTAATCAATTTGATGAGTGAGTGAGTGAAACGATTTTTTTCCTGGCTGAGGACAGTTTTTTGCCTATAAAAATTTCCCATAGCACATTCCTCAGATTTCGGACTTTTTCAGTACTCAGGTCGTTATAAAGTACTTTTATGCAAAGTTTTAGGTTTCTATCTCATTGAGAAGTACCTAATCAATTTCATGAGTGAGTGAGTGAAACGATTTTTTCCCTGGCTAAGGACAGTTTTTTGCCTATAAAAAATTTCCCATAGCACATTCCTCAGATTTCGGACTTTTTCCATACTCAAATTGTTATAGGGTACCCTTATGCAAAGTTTCAAGTTTCTATCTCATTGGGAAGTGCCTAATCAATTTGATGAGTGAGTGAGTGAAACGATTTTTTTCCTGGCTAAGGACAGTTTTTTACCTATAAAAATTTCCCATAGCACATTCCTCAGATTTCGGATTTTTTCCATACTCAGGCCGTTATAGGGTACTTTTATGGAAAGTTTCAGGTTTCTATCTCATTGAGAAGTACCTAATGAATTTTATGAGTGAGTGAGTGAAACGATTTCTCTCCTGGCTAAGGACAGTTTTTTGCCTATAAAAAATTTCCCATAGAACATTCCTCAGATTTCGGACTTTTTCCATACTTAGGTCATTATAGGGTACCCTTATGCAAAGTTTCAAGTTTCTACCTCATTGGGAAGTGCCTAACCAATTTGATGAATGAGTGAGTGAAACGATTTTTTTTCTGGCTAAGGATAGTTTTTTGCCTATAAAAAATTTCCCATAGCACATTCCTCAGATTTCGGACTTTTTCCATACTCATGGCGTTATAGGGTACCTTTATGCAAAGTTTCAGGTTTCTATATCATTGCGAAGTACCTAATCAATTTGATGAGTGAGTGAATGAAACGATTTTTTTCCTGGCTAAGGACAGTTTTTTGCCTATAAAAACTTTCCCGTAGCACATTCCGTAGATTTCGGATTTTTTCCATACTCATGGTGTTATGGGGTACCCTTATGCAAAGTTTCAAGTTTCTATCTCATTGAGAAGTACCTAATCAATTTGATGAGTGAATGAGTGAAACGATTTTTTTCGTGGCTAAGGACAGTTTTTTGCCTATAAAAACTTTCCCGTAGCACATTCCTCAGATTTCGGACTTTTTCCATACTCATGGCGTTATAGGGTACCTTTATGCAAAGTTTCAGGTTTCTATCTTATTGGGAAGTACCTAATCAATTTGATAAGTGAGTGAGTGAAACGATTTTTTTCCTGCCTAAGGACAGTTTTTTTGCCCATAAAAAAATTCCCATAGCACATTCCTCAGATTTAGGACTTTTTCCATACTTAGGTCGTTATAGGGTACTTTTATGCAAAGTTTCAGGTTTCTATCTCATTGGGAAGTACCTAATCAATTTGATGAGTGAGTGAGTGAAACGATTTTTTTCCTGGCTAAGGACAGTTTTTTGCCCATAAAAAAGATCCCATAGGACATTCCTCAGGTTTTGGACTTTTTCCATACTCAAATTGTTATAGGGTACCTTTATGCAAAGTTTCACGTTTCTATCTAATTGGGAAGTACCTAATCAATTTGATGAGTGAGTCAGTGAGTCAGTGAGCCTGAAAACTGCATATTTTGGGGGTCCAGTACTCGAACATGGTTTTAGATAGGAATGTGAGATTTTGCATATGAGTACATCTGTGGGATATCTCCTTATATTCTAAATTTCATGTTTCTACCCTTAAAAGAGTCGTTTTTACAAAGCCTCGAAATCGGCGATTTTACCCAAAACTCTTGTTCGTGTATAATATGCTTACGGCAGTGCAGGCCAGTTTTCATTTGCTTCGCGGAACTTGGCTGCCATGCACTGCCGTGCATGTTGATACAATTGTTGCAATACGCATTTGTCTGTTATGGGTCCCAACGAATACATAAAGCATGCTTTCCGGAATAGTTAATGCAGAGATCGATGTAGAAATACATTTTCTTGTCGACTTTATTGTTTATAACCTGAAGAAATATATTAAAAGAAAATATATATATTATGTTGGCCCAAATGGATCTATATGGCATCTCCATGTCCTATGTATTCCATATAGATCTATGTGGGTCCCATGTGGAACTGTAATTTCTGGACTTGAGATTCTGAAGTTTGAGGCGTTTAAAATACTTCACATTGTAAGAATTTATTCTATCAGGTTTATGCAAAAACAGGTTATAAAAAAACATGGAATATATTTATCTGCATTTGTTTACTTGAGCAGTCTAAAATTGCACAGGAAACTATATTTTTCATTACATCTTTCTCGTCAACTTCCACGTTAGAAACATGGAAGACAATTGTAACTATATATATATATATATATATCGAAATCTAGTATTTAAATAGATGTATTTCCTTTAGCGCGAAGGTAGAAGAAAAGAGAATCTGTTCAGGTACCCTGCAGTATCGTTAAAATGCAGCAAGTACCTTAGGTATTTTCAAATTTTACTTATTAAAAATGTTGATATTTCTTGATCATAATGTCAGATATTTCTGTGCTTCCCCAATCGTTTTTCCAGGAAAATACCTTCAAAATAAAAGAAACAATAAAATATTTGTCCCTCTTCTTTAATTGTTCTCTGTCATTTTTCATAATTAAAAAATAGCAAGAAACGGTGCATAGACAAAGATTGATATCACTGTGCATGCAATCGTTTCATAATGATAATGGAGTAAAAGTTGTGGGACAGTATATTTTCTGTTTCATAATCACATAGCATGAACTTTACGTGTAGAATGAAATGTGACAAATTTCGTCTAGGTGTTGGATAATCAGAAACGATTTACATTCTGACAATATTTAACGTTAACAATATTTGCAATTAGTAATCAAACACTTCACGTTTTCTAGTTTTTGGCATAATCCTGCGGAATATAATCGGTGCAATAATGGTAATAGGATATACATACATACATACACACACGCAGACACACACACACACACACACACATACATATATATATATATATATATATATATATATATATATATATCAAAGGTGTTTCAAAGCAACACCGACAACGTAGACGATTCCTGACACCAAGTTAAGAGAAAGGGTACAGCCCAACCTCGTTGCACAAATCCTTTTCGGAGTTATAGGCACCCAGAAACATGAAAAAATGAACTTTAAAGATCCATAGCTCCTAAACTACGAACCCTACCTTTAGCGGGTCAATACTTTACTTTGAAATTAGAATGTGCTCCATACAAATATCCATTTTTGAGAAGCCTATTGTACTTCCGCAAGAGATTTTATAAAGGTAGTTGTTGTGACTTCAAATTGTGTATGTCCGTAGCAAAGCTCCCTCTATAAAAATTATTGGGTGTGTACTTCAAAATTCTTAAACAAGTTTTTTGTATAGCGCACATGTTAGTTCCTAAATGAAGTCTTCACCCGACTATAATATGCCCCATAGTTTTGGAGTTACGAACCTTTAAAGATTTTTTTTTCTTCAGCCTATAACTCCTAAAGGAAGCATTTGTGCAACCAGGTTGATCTGTACTTTTCGTCTTTTCATGGTATGATTAATCACTTCCTGAATGTTCTCGGTGTTATTTTGAAACACCCTATGTATATGTGCGTGGGGTGTATGAAGATATGCATATTTTAATTCGATCACCATTCTTGCACGCATTATATTTCACAGGATTGTGGAAAAAACTAAGAAACGTGGATTGTATTGATTTTTGAGAGCGAATCATGTCAACGTTACATATTGTCAACGTTAAATATAGTTCCATTATTTTAAGATCAAGTACGAGATTGCGACTTGTAAAGCGCAGGAGCCATTTGGATTCAGAAAAAAAAATATTTATATTCTAGAAAGCAGATAAACTGAGACGAAGTTGCAACTACATACTTAAATAGGCAAAGAATAACACCACGATTCAGTAGTAAGTTTTTGCTACCATAGAGTTGTTCTTGCGGACAAAATGGCTACTAAATCATATGGTAGTCATCTTTATTACTTCGAGTTTAAGGGCGTTGTTACTTCGAGTTTAAGGGATTGATTGATATATGCGCTAACTAAACTTCGATGTTAAGGAAGATAGGAAGATTAGGAAAAGCAAACATTATGCTCATGCTAATAATAATATTTTTTTTACTACAGCACACTATGCAGGTTCGATAAACTAACATTTAAGAAATTCAACACCTTCTTTCCAACGGTGTCCAATTATTGGGCCATCATAGCTTTGGTAATGATTTCGTGTGAACTCCTAATTGTAAATAGCAATGTAAGTCATGGGCTACTAATCACCAAAACAAACTAGGAAAGTATTGGAGTGGCTTAACAGTAAGGCTAAGTCACTCAGTAAATAAGATAAACCTGGTCTAAATTCGATTAATCGCTGTTATGATATGGAGGTAACTTCTCAGATTTCTAACTGCTGCCTCCAAATCTATTTTATCCATGTGCTCCTTGTATAATCCTAGATTGATAACTGCATTATTGAACTTCAATTTATTATGCAATATTCACTTCAGCGTAAAGACGTCTCAGAGTGTAGCTACTCAGATATATTGTTACCCTTAGACTACTATGGTTTACCCTTAGCACGTAGTGTTTACGCCTCTTCTTTAATGAAATGAAATTACTTGCATTTGGTTCATTGTTATTTGCGCTTAACGTAAACGGAAAAAAATAAACATAAGTTTCCATAAGTGTGTATGAAGCCAAAGTGTTAATTGGCGAAACTGTAAGACGTATATAGTTTATAAATGTTAATATATTATTTTCTTCAACAAATAGTTTATTTGTTTTTAAGCATTAAACCTTGAAATATATTTACTTTTATAGTTCTAGTTAATAACTCTCAGATTTATGTATTTTCGTACGTAGTCATTAATAGTATCTTCACAAAAAGCAAATAGCATTCACTATGTTATTAAACGATGGCTCGAATATAACTTTTCCTTTTTGTATCCCATTTTTATGTTCTATGAATCATGATTCCACTTCACTAAGAATACCAAATTGATATCCTTCACGAACACACCAAGCAAAATTAGGAGATAAAATTAGAATTAAAAGATATTGGCCATTTTTTGCGGATCGAATTGCAGAAAATGATTGTAAGGATTTACTTCTATCGTACATGCTTAGAGCATAAATTATAAATTAATTATTATATGTATTAATTTCATTCTGGAAAATTGAATTAATTAAGGTTTCAATTTTCACTTACTTCGTTTGAAGAGAATTCATGACATAACAACCCTTCTTCCCGGGTTGTGGTAGTTTGACAGGCAGGAAGTGTTCGCAGCAATTAAAAGGAGTTCCATCCGATTTGCATGACTTGAATATCTTCTCACATCTAGATATAAATATAATTTTCTATTAAGGTTATTAGTAATATCACTAGTACTTCAAAAAAGGTAATAACATAGAATTCTATAGTATTTTAGAGTAATTTAATCAGTTTAATGCTTAGTCGATTACCATTGAACGTGTACTTAAACCTATCATTTCTTACTCTAATAATGGAATATTTTAGTTGCGAACAACTGCACCATTGACAAACGCTAGGTGATACTGTTATTTGAATAAGTTCTCACCTTACTAAATTAAAGTGGACTATTAAAGTCTTGAAATGAAGCTTTGCTACCACGAAACAATGCGAGAAAATTCAATGAAGGACTTCCTAATCATTCTGTTCTTTATATTAACCATGAAATCACTTCGGTTGGTTCACATTGTTAAATAATAATACATTAGTATTCTTCAAAAGCTTGCTTTAAATAAATAGGATGTCATAGTTATCTGTTGAAAATCCTTTTCTATTGTAATGGACAAAATACATAGAATAAATGGAAATTCTGTTCTCAGTTCCTAAAGATTACTCTTCCTGCCATAGATTCTACATTACTGGATGTATGCGCTAAAGGTTTCATCAGTAACAAGTGAACTTTATATTTTTTATCACTGAAAAAATCATCATCTCTGAATATGGAAGGTAAAATTGGTCGGTTTTCAAGTTTCCTTGCACCACAGAAGGTTAGCGTCCTTGGATATCTGGCAGCGAAGGACACAGACAGGAAAGCCTAAAACCCAAAGTTATTTAGGAATGAGCACCCGTAAGCACTATCTAGCTACAACAAACTAAATATTTTATACTTGGCTTGCATTATGTAGTTTGCTTAACTTTCTGTTTCCCTTTTACGGTGTAGGAACTTCGTATCCGGAGACGAATCAGATACCATAGTAGATCTATTAATGTCACAAAATATCAATTCTTTGTATTAATTTCATAGTGTGTACAGTGGACCACATAAATTCATGATGTTCAAAATCCGTGACAGAGGCAATCAAACTAATGCCTACTCCAAGACTAATTACGCCTGCTAATAATTAGAGCAGCAGCTTGAAGTTGCCACCAACTGTTAAAAGCACAAACCGCAAAGGGCGTTTTTGTGCAGAAGTGGAGCGGAACGCTGGTTGACGAAATGACAAAAGGGACTCTTGGGATACTTGTACTTACAATAAACAACACAATACCAGGAAAAAAATACGAACACCAGAGGCGCCGATGAAAAGATCAGGGAACATAAATAACGTTATGATTAAGTCAAATGAGACATCAAATGACTATATATACATACATACATACATATATATATATATATATATATATATATATATATATATATATATATACGTATCACATAATATACGAATATATTATGCGGTATAAGTAGTAGGTAATTTTTTAAATAAACACAAACCTTGCCCTGAGTTTTAAAACTATTAACAGTTGTCCTACCTACAGATCAATTACAGTATCGATAGATCATTCGGGGGAAGAGCCCAGCGTCCAATGAAAATTCTGGGAGTCTAACAAAGCCTGAATTCCTCGGTTTGGCTCCACTGATTTATACGTAATACCTCTTCGAATGAAGAACTTGTCACATTTCATTATTCGTTAAGTTACTTTTGAAAACTCTAAATATTGGTACGCAGTAATTTATTTGTAAATATTTAAAAAAAAATGGAAAATTCGATAACACTGAAACGAGATGGAGAACTTATCCGTACTAACTGTATTTCTCCTTAGGTTACAAATATAACTGAGGGTTCCTGATTTGTAAAAATTTATACATTGAAACACAAGGAGAAAAGGGGAGAATACAGTGTTAATTAGCAACAATTTTTAAAAAAGCACGGAAATAACGAATAATATCAAATATAGAACCATTATCAGAATTAACTCTGTAGTTCCTTTCCTTCATTCATTTTCCTTCCCCTAATCTCAGGATTACATCATCAGTGAATTTCTTCTTTATAGATTATCTTCGTTTAGCAGCATTCAACTGGAACTCAGCATTGTAAATGAAATATTTTAAAAAGTAGCGATTACAGACCGACAAATTAGGAAACGACAACACTAACCATTCACCTAAATATTTATTTCACCGGCTCGCATAAATAAAGAGATTTTTCAGTTCGCTCCAGAACGTAGCTTCTTTATAGTCAAATTGATTGGCAAACCATAGGAATATGTAATTGAGGACGCGTAGGGTATTATATCATGGTATTCACTAAATTATATGCATTACAGATTAAAAAAAAAACTAAATATAAAATTCACTTGTGTTGAATCAAATACGGCGCGTGTATTATACACGTAAAAAAACTAAAAACGAATCAACTAAAGTGTAATAATCATTGTTCTCTGGTCATGGCGCTCTACCAGTAATCTGAAAGTCCTGGAACTTATATTTTCCCTCAATAGTTGAAAACATTTCCTTAAATTTATAGTTCCTTTGTTAATATAAAACCAACTCGTTTCTTCAATTTTCTAAGCTCAGTCACATTTATGTACAATGCCCATCATTTATGTACGAAGACGTTAAAATCAGGAACGTTAAGTTTGCTGTAATGGGAAAAGATTACTGATTTGAATACCAACTTTAGACCACACGTCCAAAATGAAAATTATTCATGTTTCTGATATCTATTGCAATATACAAGTATATATTTAGAGAAAGAGAGTGCGTGTGTGTGTGTGTGTGTGTGTGTGAGAGAGAGAGAGAGAGAGAGAGAGAGAAATATAAAAAACAATATATGATTGTATTTTGTACTTACAACGTAAGATAGTATTTTAATTCATAATCTGGATTTTTATAAAGGGATTTGAACGCTTGAAGCGACTTAATGTTCACAAAGCTTCTTTTTCTTAATGCTTTTGTAATTAATGTCTCAAATAGTCCGATTCTTTGCAATATGTGCCAAAGAAATAAATGTATGTTTTTAGAAGGATAGTATCTTCTTCCTTCTATTGATTGTATAAAAATAATGTTTAGTTGATGTTGGGTTTAACGTCCCTTTCAGCAGCGAGGCTATATGAGACGTTTATCTGCTGATTACCGTGGAATCCGAATAACATGAGTTCACATCGAACTGTGTTCATTACGTGAAGGGTGCGTACACTAACCGCTTAGTAAAGAAAGACATCGGTATAGAATGTCACACATTACCCCATATTACAATATATTACAAGTGCATATTTCGAGCATTTTTGTTAGAACTATTAAAATGCATTGGCTTTTTCACTTGCCTGTGTGATCTAGTGGCTAGCCCGTGTGTTTCTGGTGAACGGGGTTTCGTGTTCGATTCCCGGTGTGAGATATTTTGGAATTTTATATGTTCCTAATGTGTCTGTGTTCGTGTCCGTATCGTTCAAGCTTACTGGAAAAAACACAATACGAAATATACACAAGTTATTGACAAGGGGAAATGAACTTTGAGGCTGCCTTTCGCGTGGTAAGAGTACACATTTAAAGTATCAATATTAAAAATTTCAATAGCCAGAAAACCCATCTGTGGACAGTGAAAATTACAAGGGATACGAGGTGGAAATCCCCTTTGGTAATACTGGATATATGCTACAACGAGAGGCATCATTTGAGACTTCGCTTGAGGGGGCAACAGCACCACCGATACAAGACTTTCACGTTTTGTAGTAGTATATTAATAGGCAATTGATTAAAGTATAAATATTCGTAAAATTCTTATTTGATAATTGTCCCCTCTTTCTCCCCCAATTGACGCCCTTCGCTACGATTATTATAGTTTCCTATGCTAATGTGCCGAAGCTGTGCCATCAGTTGTAGCTCAGAATAATTTCTAAAATACTCAGTAAATAAATGCAACAATGGGGATGAAACTAATGCACAACATGGTGGCTAACTGCAAAGCTGTGATTGAAGTTAAATAAAAACTCAAATGTTTTAATTTTGAAAATGACTAGTTGGAGAAAAAATGAGAGAGATAGATAGGTTGAGATTAAAATATAAAGGATGCCTGATATTCAAATGAGACTGGCATCAGCCTGGTCATTTGGAAGGATGAATGCCGGAAGAATTCTGGAAATGCTGGAATCAATCAACATCCGGATCTCTATCCTGTTGTTCTGCTATGGGCGTCGAGATGTCTCTTGACGATGTGCCTTCTACGCTATACTTCTTCACCTTCATGCCGCTATTCAGATGTCAACCTGAAATGTGTGTGCAGTGATAAAAAAAATGGTATTCTTCGGACATGGAGTCGGTCGTCGTGCAATGGTGCGGTGTGCTTGCCTCCGACGATCCTACACCTTCCTAAACTTCACGGCGAATTCCCCTTGTCGATCTGTCCTCCGTGGTTTTGTTTGGCTGTAAAGTCATGAGTCTGGCATTCAGAGAACGGTGACATATCAAGCTTTGCGGAAGAAAATGTTGAAAATCAAGAAGAAAACTAGTCGTTTCTACAAGTTAGTTTAGCATATACCTTACTGTTCGATCATATTCAGTTATTTTGAAACTTTAATCGAACGATTTCTTTTAAATTGTTGTAGTTTTGAATGTACGGATGTGTTTTCAATGTACGGAACACCATCTCCGCAGTACCTAACTTTAAGTAAGTTTTACAAAATTTTTGAGCACGTTGAAACCCTTTAATAGTATTGTCATTATTATTATTATTATTATTATTATTATTATTATTATTATTATTATTATTATTATTATTATTATTATTATTATTATTATTATTATTATTATTATTGTTGTTCTTGTTACTGAAGTGTTGTGAATTTAATTCTTGGCATACTTGGTATTGTGCTGAACAAACTCAGTGTGTGCAGGTTTTTTAACGGGTTTTTCCAATATTTCTATTTTGGTATTGTTTTGAAATTCTATATTGGAATTTCTAATTTCCAATATTTCTATTTCTATCTCCCATTTTCTACATTCAAATATTTCTTTCATTCTCATCATTGACGTCTTCAGTAGCTTAGCCGGCATAATTACGTAAAATAAAATTTTCTTTTTGCTATTGTGAGTTCAATATCCGTACTTTCTACATTAAATTTTTCTGGAAAGTTTCCGTTTAACATATAGTTAGTTGTAGGAACGGATGCAGAGGGTATGTCCTTATGGACTTGACACTTCTCTAAAATATCGACAAATTTGTAACTTTTGTCTACGCCAGGGGATTTTACAGATTTCAATACAATCTCTCATTATACGGAATTTGTCTTCTATATTATTATTATTATTATTATTATTATTATTATTATTATTATTATTATTATTATAATTATTATTACTGAACCTTTGAGACCTCAACATCAGTCCTCTTCCAATGCAAATAAGAATACTGAAATTAAGAAAAAAAAATGAACTCTTTATAAGGATGAATTGACTTATAAGGGACACTTTGGATGGAAAAGAGGGGAAAAAGGGTCAGCTACTGGACAATATAAAAATCGAAACTTTCGGATGCCTTAAGAGAAACTAAGTAGATTTTGTCTTTATCACGATAATAGTAATGCCATTTCCTTAGGTAAAAGACATTGGATTACATATGCGTTATATTGATATTTTAACAAAATATACGCACAAATATTAAAATGAATAGTTATTATTTACAAATTTTGGTTCAACAAATATATGAAACTTGTCAAAAATGGCGGACGGAAATATTACTGTTATTTCTAGTAAGAATGGAAGAACTTCGAAACAATTCCACAATAATGTTTGAGATAAATTTATGACTCATATTAGGCCTTAAGGATGACCCTTTCGCATTCATGAATTGTTCGTGAAACACGCTAAGTCTTCAGACAATGGTAATCGCGATTGTAGACTTTGACGCCATGCTATTAGTTTTCCTTTGTGATGGAAGCCGTTTCAGCTCGAAGTTGTAAGAATATAAAAAATGACTATTTTGGATGTTATTATACATCAGAAATCTCAACATTGTAGATTATAAAATCTTCTCTTAATTTCCTCATAAGGAATTGAACAGCAGACCCGTAATTCATGAAAACAATGCTCAAAGCACTACATTAATACTGCTCTTTCAAGTAAGAGTCAAGAAACACTCATGTATGTAGCAAATTGCAAACGGTTAAGAATCCAATATTTTATTAACGATGAAACACTGATTTCGATCAGGATAAAATACTATAGTCCAGAGAATTCAAGTTTAAATTCTGAAAGAAACGAAAGTGTCTCCGTAACTTGGTTATTCTATTACATTTGGTTATTCTCGTTTTACAGTTGTCTCCACTAATCTTGAACGACAGGGACACGAACACAGGTACATCCAGGACATTTAATATTTCAAATGCTCTCCCACTGGTAATAGAAACTGAGATCCCGCTTACTAAACTATCTGATGGGTGGCGTACTTGGTTGATTTCCTAGGCAGCTAAGCTTGAGGCAGACAAGATTGTGCTCGTGGTTTTTTGGCGGGACACTCCCACTTTCTCATTCCACCAATTCGTCCATCATAATTCACTTGCTTTCATTATAGTTTCCTCAGCCAAACAGGCATAATCGTGGGACATTAAACGTACAGATTTCATTTTTAACCTGTTAATAGAAACGAATGTGAATCGAAAATTATTTGTATTTTCTTTTGCTCATTAATGTGTTTTCACTAAAAGTATGTAGTAAAAACATTTGGAATCTTATTTCCATTGAAAATTGGAACAACATACTTATAACACCTTTACCATAAACTAAACAATTATATATCGTTTAGAACTTTTTCAAAATATATACGGATATTTTGAGAAGTTCCAGAGTTAGAGTGGAGCAGCACTTTAATTTGGTAGGTCAGTGGTCAAGTGGGTCGAGTTTTCTTTGTGAGTGAATGGGTAGTGGGTCAACAGCATGCGAGCCACTGGACACACCACTTACCGTGACCCAATGCGACACACAACCCTTCATGAGCAACTGCGACCCACCAACCTGCATGTCCCACTGCTTCCCACCACCCAGTAACTCGCTCTGCTCACTGCATTGTAGACAGCATCATCTGAACAGAATATTTTTAGTACCAGCCATATAGACTAAAAATACGTTTCCAATTTGTTGCATTTTGCAATTGTCCAAACAAAGCCCGCAACCAGAGGGGGCTAAGGAGCTTGCCCTTTAAATATTTTGGGTCTCCTCTAGACATTAACACAGAAAAAGCGATATAGATATATGTGGGAGAATTTTTAACGATTTGTCCCCCCAAATATATTCATGGCCATTACAGCCCTCTGTGGCTGATTGCGGACCTGGTCCAAACATTCTGGCGTATGCATTGTATATTATAGTAGTAATACAAGTTAAGAGAAGTAATAGTAGTAATAGATGCACATTACACTAGTGAACAAATTTTCATTTTTTTATTTTTTACAGAAACGAAAGTAGCCAGTTTTTATAGATATCGAGACTCTGAACACGAATATCACACTTAAAATTAGCTGGTAGTTCAGGGTTGCCAGTAAATGAGGATTTTACCTAAAAATTCATATATTTCACATTTATTTTTTTAGGTTTTACTCAGAAACGTATAATTACGTCCCTATTTATCGTTGCGTAATGTGTTATACCTCTTTCTATTTTCAGATGACCATACATTCTGAAAATTTAACAATCTTTCCGGTAACCGGCAAAGTTTGGAAATTATATACCCATATATTCGAAAATATCCTTTTCTTTTTAGAGGAAAATCAGATATTTTATTTTTTACTGGCAACTCTGCAATAGTAAAATTATAATTTATATTTAAAAAGTAACCTGTCACCATTCGGAATGTTTTCTGCAAATGTCGTCAAGATCGAAGCGAGACGAACTGTGAAAAAATATTATCCCTTCTACCGAAATGCTGAAATTTTACCTACCTGTACAACATGTACATTAAAAATACAATATTGACTTCCGTATGCCGAACAGAACTATAGGACAATACATTCAGACAATGTAACTATCATTTCGGTAGTCTGTAGTGGGGTGGGGGTTTTATGTACTGAAATATTGCACGAGAAAGTCTCTTTCTGCAACATTTTGATTTTGATTTATTGACATATAACACAACAGGCACAGGCCTAATTACATTGTTACATAGTATATCGTTATACAGATTATATAGGTTAATAAAGCTATTGGTCATAATTACATTTGTCTTACAAAATTAATAGACATCTTAAAACTACTTACATCCATTGCCAGTACATCCAGGTTGAAATTTTCTTTAACTAACCTGTTGTAGGTTGCACTAACTCTCCATATAGGAGATCTGCTTAAAACGTTTGTTTTCGCTGTCATACAAAAAAATGTATTTTTCGAAGCAGTGCGCAATTTAATAGATGGTACGTGGATACATAATTTTTCGTTAAGGTCAGGACAGTCTATTTTGCCATGAAAGAGTTTGTGTAAAAACAATAAATCAATATTTCTTCTCCTGAGTTCTAAGGTTTCAAAATTAAAATTTTCAACAAGGTTAACGTAGCTTTCAAATTTTGGATAGAATTTTGTTTTCTTAAGGGTAAGAAGCCTTAAAAACTTATTTTGAGTACGCTCAATCAAGAATGACTATTTCTGTATATTGGGGTTCCATATATTACTACAATATTCTAATTTTGACCTGACGTATGCATAATACAGCACAATTAAAGTTTGATCATTTTGAAAATCTTTACTGACTCGATAAATATATCCAAGATTTTTGTAGGCTTCTTTGCAAATAGTTTCAATATGTTGAATAAAGGTTAATTTTGAGTCAAAAATAACTCCCAAATCCCTTATAAAATCAAGCTTTTTTAGTTTTTCCCCTAATATTGAATAATTATATTGAATATATTTTTCTTTTCTAGTGAATGTTAAATAACTGCATTTACGAACATTTAACTTAAATTTATTGTTTTTACACCAAATTTCAAGATTTTGTAAGTCACTCTGCAGTTCTAAACAGTCCTGAATTGTTTCAATTCTGTTTAATATTTTAAGGTCATCAGCAAAGAGTAGATTTTTAGAAAATTGAAAGCACTCAGGAAGATCATTTACCGCCAAAATGAAAAGTAGAGGTCCCAGATTCAAGCCTTGAGGGACTCCAGATGTTGCATGAAAGATTTGAGATTTATGATTACGATGCAATACAGTTTGTTTACGATTTTGAAGGTAGGAAGCAAAATATTGCAGAGTTGATTTCGAGAAGTTAAAGGATGCCAGTTTGTTTAAGAGAATGTCATGGTCAATGACGTGAATGCTTTAGAAAAATTAGTATATATGACATCTATTTGTCCTTGCTTGGCAAGTTCCTTCGAAATGTAGTCTGCTATTAGTGCTAGATTTGATACAGTAGATCTGCCCTTCAGAAATCCATGCTGACTGACAGATAATGCAGGTTTAACATGATTCATTATTCGCTTATGCAGTATATATTCATACACCTTGGCAAACGCAGATAAGATAGAAATTGGTCGGAACTGTTCTATGTTGCTAGCTGAGTTTGTTTTGGGTATTGGACACACAACTGACTCCTTCCATTTTTCAGGAAAGGTACATATTTTTATAGATAAATTAAATATAATATTCAAAGGTTGTAAGAATATATCTGAACAGCCTTTCACAATGTACGTTGGGATCATATCTGGGCCACTTGCTGTTTTCGATTTCAACTTCCTTACTGCTTCTTTTATTTCTTTTTCAGATATGAGAGGTAGTGAAAATATATCAAGAAGAGCACTGGAACGATCATTAAGAGACATGCTCGATACGTCATAGTCCGCTCTTGAGGAGCCATAGACTGAACTAAAATGTTGCCCGAATGCTTTAGCTATGTCCCTATCATTAGTAAGGTCGTGACCATTGTACTGTATGCGATCAGAAGACAAGTGACGCGATTTATTTTTAATGAAGGACCATAATAATTTCGGATCAGTCTTCAATTTATCTTCTGTGCTGCTTAAAAACTCTTTATAAGCAGCAGTTATTTCTGCTTTAATTTCTCTACGCAGTTGACGAAATTGCTCTTCATGGTACTTAGTATTACCTACACTGAGACGACTTTTTTTTACGATGATAAGTTTTACGTTTAATTTTATTAATAATATTCGGGGTAAACCATGTAGGGTAGATTTTATTAGTTGCTCTTTTACGGGGAATGCAATCATCAAATATTTGATACAATACTTCATAAAATAGATCGACAGCGGGATTGACATCCTTAATATTCTGCAGCATCCCCCAATCCACAGCTAATAGGTTTCGGTAAAGTTTTTCAAAATCTGCTTTCCTAAAATTATAACCTACTGTGTTAGGCACTGTTTTAAGTTTGGTTGAATACAATGCTGTAAACTGAATAAGAAGGGGAGGATGATGTTTATCTTCTATTACCAGTGGATCGCATTCTCTTTGAACTGTTACTTTTGAGAGATTTGTGAGAACAAGATCTAAGGTTTGGCCATTGCTATTAGGATTATTATTAATTGAAATCATATTAAAGAGGGACATAAAATTGTCAAGACTTTTACATTTAGCTGATGACGTCATTAAATCGAAATTTGAACTAGTTATTTGTCGTAGATTCAGATCCCCTATACAAAGAATTGTGCAACCCACAGGACAATTTGATTCTACAAATTCAAAAAACTGTTCATATATATGAAGTGGTGAATCAGGCTGTATGTAAACAGTACAAATATACACGGTAATTGAGTTCAAAACCAGTTTGACAATTACACTTTCAAAGTTAGTTTCCCAGCTATTTACTTTTTGAATATTGTATTTTTTTAAGTGCAGCAAACAATACTTCCCCATCCTTAGTCCTTTTTTGTAGTTCAATATTTCTGTCTTGTCTCCAGACCACATACCTATCATCAAAGAATTCTGAGTCAGAATAATTTTGTCGTTAAAGAAGTTTCTACCAAGCTAATAAAGTCATAAGAGTTAGATAAAACAGCATTATGAAAACAACTGGCTTTAGTACGCAGGCCATTGACATTTTGAAAGCACAAAGAAAATGTTTGGTTTTGATGTTTTGATTTTGTTGGGTCACTGATTCTACCAAAAGAATAGTTACTTACTGGAAATGTTGGCTTCAGTTGTCTCTGATGGCAATTTTCCCGGCCATTTATTTTGGCGCTTGAGCTGCACCCCTAGTGCGAGAGTCCTGTTGTTTCCCTGCCCCGCCTAACACTGCCTTCCTTTTGTCCCCGAGGGGTCATCCACCTTCCGTGTGGTCATCCACCTTCCTTTGGATTTCTCTTGAAAGCTGTTTTCAGTATTGCTAACAACACGCACTTTTTCTCTATCCACACTCTCGCCTTTATCTTCATTACTGGTACACACCACAGAATTATTAGAAACACTAGCACTAGCACCAAATTCACTTCTCTTGTTATTTTCATCACTGCTACGACTTTCACGGAAAATTTTAAACACTGTGTTACTTGTTGTGTCAGCACGATTGATATCCCCTTCAATCTTCAGTTTATTAAACACTAACACTGCGTACCTTCCTTCCTTCCTTGCCTCTTGTAGTCATTCCGACTTTTTTCTGCCTACAGCTGGCAATCCTGCAATAAATAACTGCACTCCCAATCCTCAGATAAATATAATCATAAAAGATACGTTGACACCAACAATTTATATTCTATTCATATCCACACACAAAAAACAAAAAAAATTCCCATGGGATGACTGTATTGTCAAGAAATTTCGAAGGGGTAAATGTCACGCGTACTTAGGGAACAAATGAATTGCGTTGTTGTTATAATAGCAATTTACAAGGAAGTGTAACGACGGTTTTCCTGCGTCGTTAAGCAAGTTGTACTTGTTGGATCTGGCAACAATGCGTAAAGCTCACTCATGTGCCCACAATCCAATCACCTGATCATTCAGCAGGCTGAAATTTGTTGGCGGCGTGCGTGTGTATGTCCGCATTCTCTTTTACTGTGCTATAATGTGTCTTGGTTGAGAGGTGGTTGGTGGTGAATGTATATACAGTAAAGTGTTTGAATTAAAGTGTGAGTGTTTGTGCTATTTGAACGAGTATCGGTTTTCATGAAGATGCCACGCACCTGCAAGAACAATCCTAATAACTTTTATTACATTTGTGCAGACGCTATTTGTGGTAATAGAAGACGACCTCTTACTGATGCAGTAAGGAAAGCCTATTCATTGTATTTCTGTTGTCGAGTGGGAGACCAAGACAAATCTTGGGCTTCACAAGTGTGTTGTACGTCGTGTTCTTCCGTACTAAATGCTTGGATGCATGGGAAAAACGTCTCCATGAAGTTTGGGGTAAACCCACAAATCATGTATCTTATTGCAATTTTTGTATGACACTGCCCTTGAAGAAAGAAATCAATACCAAAAGGAAGAGAAATAATGAATACCCTGAAATCCCATCGGTAATTCGCCTTGTGCCTCATGGACAAGGGCTGCCAGTTTCTGTTCCTCCAAACTCAACAACATCAAGCAGTGATAGCGAGAATGCTGATGCTACTCATCCAGGCAAAGACGTGCATCCATCCACCAGTGTTGTTGATCCTTCATTTACGCCATCTTCATCCAGCGAAACACACAAAATCATACAACGTGAACTCAGTGATCTAATTAGGGATTTAGACCTCCCGAAGTGTAAAGATGAAGTGTTAGCCTCACGACAGAATCTATTTATTCCTTCTTGATAAATTAGAGAACAGAATAAAACTACCTTGTATACATCCACATTAATTTAAAAATAAACAGAAATACAGCGAGAAAGTTCTTTAAAATAAATAGATTTGGTAGTTTCTTTTGTTTTCCTCAATAAGGAAAATAGAATTTTGACCATAGTTATAAAAAAAATATGATACGTTAAATATTATTTATATTATTAGTTTATCTGCCCGATCCTACTTGTGAGATTACGCGTTCGCCACTGTACGTTTTAACCCTTAAACGGCCAACGTGAGTCCAATGGATTCATCGCGTATAATTTTTATCCAGCTGCAATTTATTTCTTGCTCAATACATGTCTCTTTATAGATATGCTATCGGTAGGTAATGTAAAGTGTGAATACAATTTGGAATTGAAAAAATATACATCATGGTAGGTTTTAAAAATATATCTCTAATTTCGTAACACAAAAGGTCAACATGAGTCCAATGGACTCATTACTAAATTGCTTCATATATGTGGGTTCCCAGTGGTAATATAGGTAATTGTCTTTAAATTATTAATTAATGGCACATTTGTATCAGTTGATTCTTGTTGTTGTGCACACTGTGGAACTGTTAGTGTATGTTAGTGCTAATGAAGGTGTAGAAATGGCTGCTTCTTCTAATATTGTATAAGTAAATCGCCAGTTGCTGGGGATGAAGACGAAGACATTATGCGCAGTGAACTTGAAGATAGCGGAAGTGATTGGGAAAGTGAAACATTAGAAGTTTCTGGTACAATTAATAATTCTGAGATTGAAGATGTTGGAATTCGGTGCCAAAGTAATGAAAAGATTTTATATGCAAAGGACGGAACCACATATTCTGAACCTCTTTGACCACAGAAGATGAAATCTCAGAACATCATCGTAGGGAGTAAATAAGGTTCCTTTTTCCAAATAAAATAATCGAAGATTCCTTAGACGCTCTGTTATTATTTATTCAAGACGATGAATGAAGATGTGTTCAGTATACTCATGAAGAGGCAACATGCAGAATCAGTGGAAGCCGGCCGATGAGAGAGAATTGAAGTATTTACTTAGACCTTTATATGAGCGAAAGATCTGAACATAGAACTGCTATGGGACAAAAAGTATGGACCACCAATACTTCGCGGTGCGATGAATAAAAACAGGTTCAAGTATTTGTGCATATTTATCCAATTTGATGACAAAACAACAAGAAGTGACAGAAGAAATAAAGATAAACTGGCGTCAATACGTGAAGTGTGGAAAAGAATGAACCAATGCTTCAAAACCCACTATGGCCATGGGGAAAGTTTGAATGTTGACAAACAGCTTGTTCCATTTGCAGGTAGATGTCTACTTAAGCAATATATGTAGTTGAAACCAGGTAAGTGTGGGATGAAGGTATGATGAATAGCAGATTCCAAAACACACTATTCGTTTGTATGGCACATCTTACGTTAGGAAAGAAAATAACAACCAAAAACTTCGGACAAAATGTTGTCTTGTATTTGGCGGAGTATTACTCTGGGATTAAAAAATTATCGCATGCGATAACTATTTCACACATTTTGATCTCACCAACATATTGCTTTGCAATGGTCTTACACTAGTGGGAACAGTGAAAAACAAAAGACGTTCGTTCCACCCGAATTCTTACCAAACTGAAGGAAGGAAGAAACCAATTGGCCCATGAATATTCATGGCAAATAAAGACTAATATATGACCATTTTTTATGAATATGCTTGATGTATGCGCTGTTGCAGCCTACTCGTCTGGAGTACATTACATCCTGATCGGAAGACTTCCAGAAAGGATATTCTTACTGCAATAGCACAAAGTCTCATCTAGCCACATACTGGCAATAGACGTGCTGTAGATTTTGAAAATCAATCCAGTCTGTGGCTGTCGAATTGAAAACTAGTGATATAGGGTAATGCATGTTACCAACATAAGGTTGGAGAAAGAAAGAAAATATTTTTAACTTGTGTGATGCGCGAAAAGGACAATTG
Source organism: Thermobia domestica (assembly GCF_964235325.1). Lineage (NCBI taxonomy): Eukaryota > Metazoa > Arthropoda > Insecta > Zygentoma > Lepismatidae > Thermobia > Thermobia domestica. The sequence goes on along the minus strand of NC_137456.1, from coordinate 239,773,240 downwards.
CAAAGGCAAACATGCAGGACCTGCCAAAAGCATGTGTCTTCTGAAAATTCTGTTGTTCTTAGATACTGCAAAAAATGCAAATCAACAAACAAGTAAAACGAAGCATTTTTTTCAGTAGTTACAGGAAATTACGAGAACATTCCAAACCAACAATTGAAGAGCTCAATTCCAAAAGAGCCTAAGACAAGAAAGTAAGCTTTTCAGGAGACGATATTTTGTGTGAGTTGCCATCATTCTATTTCTGTGAAAGAAAAGTAATCTACATAAAAGAAAATTTTAAATCTCTACGTTTCGTAAGATAACGGTGAAATTATAATCTAAAGCAAGAGTTTTATAACTGTTTGTAGGCATGAGTCACAAAATAACTTCAGAAAATGCTGTTGACTAAGGACATTTTGGACAATAACTCAGTTTTCTCTTGCCTACAACTAATTTAATTTATGTAGTTTTGGCATGAAAGCCTGTTCAATATACGAAGATGCTGAAATGGAACTTAATAGAACCAACATCTCAAAATTGACAAAAATTGGGTCAGGCTCTTTTGGAATCCACCCTTTCAATCGCATTACTTCTATTGTTTTTAATAACTTACAGTACTTTGAGAAAAGCGTTTCTTGGAAATCTAGAAGTTAGCAAAAGCTGTTTCTACTAAAATATATAATTGCACTACCTACTAAACAATAAGAAAGTATTTTAATTTCAACGAAAATTTTACATCAGATGGCAACATTGACGAGCTTGTAAACACTATAAGAATAAGTGGTTGTTATACTTGCATGTTCCGTCGGAAACACTTAAAAATATTATACGAAATTGCTCTCAATAACACAATATAAGATCTCATAACACGATATCAACAGTGTGAGACCATTGGACTCACCTTGGCTGTTTATGTAAGGAAAATAGGTTGGCCCTTGTAGGGTTAACCCCAGTTTTATGTTGTGGGGTCTCACAGGCCCCAAGGAGTCATACGGCTCAATTATTTCCTTATTTTGATACTTAAAACATAGTACGTTTCTGACATCTTCAGAAATTCAATTTTACAGTATATTTTATGACTATAAATTTTTCTTTCGCCTAAGCCATAATTATCTTACTTATTTGCCTATCATAGACTGGAATCTGGTTTCCCCTCCCCCAATTTTACCCCCTATATCCGTCACTGGTTGATGGTGCTAACAGAGTAGAGCGAATTTTCTGTTGCAAGGGAGAAAGTACTAGGAAAAGACAATTTATAAATTTGTGATTCTACCTTATCTTTTACTCTAATAATCACAGAATGTTTCCAAATAAAGATGATGGGAGAACGTTTGACTTCTTTCAGCGTATTTATGTGTGTTAGTTTGCCACCAAATCGACCAAGTAACCGTACCTCAGTTAGGCAAGTTAGATATCTTCACCGGTAAATCCAAGGTATATTCAATTGTAGGTAGCACAGTGCTACCCTCTACATTATCACTGGAAAATTGCGGAGTGACGTAACTTTGTATGACTGGCAAATTTATCATTGACAATCTAGAAGATGGGACTGTGTTATCTACAAATGAATATACCTTGCATCCACTGGTGAAGTTATTTGATCGAATTAGGAATACGCGCATCCAGCATTTGATGCATGTAAAGCAAACAGAAAGTTTGGTAATGATAACAGACCTTAGTTGATCGCAATTTCTTCCAATCTGAGAAGAAAAAGTTAAGAATTTCTTCATTTGCCAGTGTGACCGCTGTTTTCGTCCCTCCCTGTAAGAAATCATTGTAGTGTAGTGTTTGCCTAATTGGTTTTCCAAACAATTAGTTTTTCGGATGAAATTATTTGTTCTTTATTATGTCTGAAAATAAGAGACCCCGAACTGTTATAACAGACGAAAATATTAGTTATGTACTGTGGAGAAGAATCTGGCTCAGAACGTTGTCATGAAACTTTCAAAACATTTGTTCAAAAGTGGAAGGAAACTTACTATTAAAATTATTTTACAAGTGTTGAACTTGCTCAGTTCCTGGTAACTCAGAATCTCACTCTCGTTGGAACCATGAAGAACAACAAACGTGAAATCCCGGACTTTATGCAACCTAGTAAATCTTGTACTCCATTGACACCTGTCTTAGGATTCAACGGAGACCTAACGATCGTAAGTTATGCACCTAAGAGAAGCAAAGATGTGATTTTACTGAGCACGCAGCATTATGATACCGCTGTATCTGAAACAGGTAAGAAAAAGCCAGATATAACAATACCAATGGGGCGGTGGATAAATTTGACCAAATGGTGAGAGAATTCACAACAAAACGGCAAACAAGAAGGTGGCCATTAGCTGTGTTCTTCAATAAGGTAGATGTTTCTGCACTGAATGCATCTATAATTTTAAAAATTCAAAATCCAGATTTATGCAATAAACTTAATGCGAAGCGTAAATTTTTAACCAGCCTTGTCAAGGATATGGTAAAGCCTCGCATGCAGCGAAGATGCGAGATGTCAGCACTGTTATCAAAATCAGTGAGTGAAGCAATGAAACACTTTGGAATCTCCAAAACTGAAAGAACTTCAACAATTTCAGCGTCATCTGCAAACAGAGGAAAGCGTTGTCATCTTTGTGATAGCAAGGACAGAAAAAGTAGAATAGTTGGTGAAAAATGCAACAAACATTTTTGCGCAGAGCACCAAGCAGTTATTTGTTGCAACATGTAAATAAACGTGAAAAAACTTAGTTCTCTTGTAATAATGAAAAATAGGTTGAAATGTACCAAATGTGAAATTGTATTTTGAACACTAATAAAGATTAAATTGTAAAACAGAAGAGGATTAGCTTTTTAAATAATATTAAGCGAAATAATAAATTGTTAGGTTAGGTTAGTGGTCATTGTAAATGGTAACAGTAAATTGTTAGTCGTGAGTTTCAATATAGATACAATCTACGATATTAGGTTAGGTTAAGATAGTTGTGAATGTAAATTGTTAGTAGTCATTTTAAATATAGATACAGTCTAAGATGGTCATTATAAACTGTAATATTAATTTGTTAGTGGTAATTTTCAATATAGATACAGTTTACAATATTGGGGTCTGTGAGACCCCACGACAAAAGAATACGAAAAAAATAGGAAAAAAATGGGGTTAAGGAAAATAACTGTAATAAAATTAATTGAATATCTATGATCAGTAAGGCATAGAATAAGTTATCTTTTAGGATATACAGAAGTAATTATAAAAGTTTGGCTACTAATGTACCTCCACCGATCAAAATAAATTTAATGAACTACAAAATACAAAGTAAAAAGTAGACTATAAGATTCAGTCTTGAAAGCAATTGTTCCTTAAAGAATGTACACCTTGTCTCAAAAAGGTTAAGCGCATTCTTTATTGGTGTTTTGAGGCAAATTTTTTTTAAGTCCAGCTTCGGGTATCTTCGGAAAAAAGTAAACCAAGTTCGAACCTCCAAGCCAGCCTTTGCAATCGGGAAAAAGTTTGCAGATGTGTTTTTCTTCTTTTAAATATAATAAGACTTATTACCAAGTGTAGAAAAAAAGCAACATTAGTAGATAGGGAATGGGGATTCTGCAGACAAACTTATTATTAGCCCATTTTAACTATATGTCACCCTATCATCTCTAATAACTTCTAATCTACCCCTAATAATTTCTAGCGCACTCCCTATCCCAAATAACTTCTATCACATCTCAAATAACTTATATCTTACTCATAATAACTTCTAATGCATTCTATCACTAAATTTAGTAACAAAAAATCACTAAACCTGTTACAAAAAAATTATTAAATCTGGTTATAACCGGTTTTGACTTCAAAAATCACTAAATCTGGTTATAACCGGTTTTGACTTCAAAAATCACTAAATCTGGTTATAACCGGTTTTGACTTCAAAAATCATTAAATCTGGTTACAAAAAATCACTAAATCTAGTTACAAAAACAAAAAAATCACTAAATCTGGTTACAAAAAGTCACTAAATCTAGTTAAAAAATAAAAAATTACTAAATCTAGTTATAAAAATATCACTAATTCTAGTAAAATAAAATTACAAAAACACTTTTATGATTTTACCATAAAAGTTAACTAAATTCTACATAATTACATAATAGTTAGAAATTAGTATATTGATAGTTACAAATTAGTATATTGATAGTGAAATCTTCTGCTAACTTCATTCTCTATTGAAAATAATGATTTCTTGTCATAACTCAGTCCATTGATCATAGTTCAAACTGAATAAACATCCATTGATTTCAAATACTACTTGCGTTTGATCTTGTACAACTTTCACAATCACATTGAATGAATTAGTAAGAATAAATTTCTTCTGAGGCTCCATACTAACAGCTCACTTTTTTATAAGATTGTTTTTATTTGCATCAATTTTGTTACATACAGAACTCAACAGTTGGATAATTATCTTTTAAACCAGTATATTTGATTTTTAATCCATCTTTAACAATTTCATCAATCATCTTATCTGTTAAGTGTTTTATAAATCTAGGTGGAAGAAAGAACTTAAACTCTTCACATTCAACTAAAATGCTTTTTCCAAACTTAGTTTTAATCTTTTCCATTTTCTCAATCTTGTATTCTGTATCTAATTCTAATTCTCTTAATCCAATAATTTGTTTTTGTTCAAGACTTCCAAGCTTGTTTAAAAAATCAACGTGTTTTGCTATATTTATTATAAAGAATTTTTTCTAATAGTCTCGAATTTCGTTAAGTATATCATTGATTCTCTTAACAATATCTCTTACATTTTCATCTGTTAATTCACCATTCATGAGCTTAATTACATTAAGCTCATCTTTAAACAGCCCAATTCGATTCACGATATTTTTATAATATTCTTTCTTTGAAGCTATATTAAACCGTGTTGATAGACCAGTGATAACAGCAGAAGCCGAAGCAAATGCAGTTGTAATAATTGAATACACTGTAACAGGAATAAATACATTGATGAACCCTGTAGAAGCTGATAATAGAATTGATAATGTAATAACAGTAGTATAAACACATTTTATTCTCTTAAACTTTCTTTTGTTTTTCATTAATAACTTCTCAAGATTTAATATAGTATCTTCAATTAACACAATTAAATTCTCACGTGGAATGTTATCTGGAATAGTCATTTTATTGTCATATTGTCATAAAAACACTTACAAAATAAACAAATCTAATAAACATATAATTGATTTATATCTTCTCAATTATTTTTTCTTTCTCAACATCATACTCTAAATTTTTCTTAATAATCATAACAACATAGCAAATTGTTTTTTCGGGTACATCGCTTTCAAAATTAACAGTCATTCTCAAATTAGTTCTATCACTTACAGTTACTGATTTATGCTTGCTTGTGTTAATTACGAACATCGGTCTATTTTCTAAAAACTCTTTAGGATAAAAAAACATCTCAGTGTTTCCAATTGTAGCCCGCTTATATACCGTATATATTTCATAAACTTTCAAATACTTATGTTTTGCAAAATCTATGTTTAAAGATTCTAATGGGAAAAATTCATTTCTAGAATTAAGAAAATGGATATTCTGAACTTTGCAATGATCAAAATAGCTTGAATCTTTTTCTTGATTATCATTTCTATCAGTTTGGAAAAAGGCAATCACAAAATTAGGGATATCAAATTCACTTGAGTTAAATTGTGTGGTTAAATCGAATTCTAAATACTTCCACTAACTGATTTCTGTAAACATTGATATGTGTTGAATGAAATAGGAATCTTACCTTCTTTTAACATATTAGATCTTAACAAGGTGGCATAGTTAGGTTCATAATTAACAATAGGCATTCTTAACTCCATATTTGTAATCTTAACTTTACCTGGATGCTGTTGATTGTCTTCATATGTTCCATCCTGCTTTTTTGCTTTCCAAATAGCAAATGCATTATCATCAGAACCACTTCTTTTAAATGTATATTTTAAACCTCCTTTCCACATAATATCTTTAAAATCTGAACAATATCCTGGCAAAAGTCTTAGCAAAAACACTATTTCTTCATCTGTTCTTGCCCACGTAATTCCTTCCCATCCACATTCATCATAGTGATTTGCCTCTGGTTTTGAAATCGTACATGTATTTACAGCTGTTGAAGTTAAACCAGGATAATCTATAATATCTAATATCTGTCCATGCTTACTAACTTGAATTTGAGAAAACAAATGTGGGAAGAAATTATTAATAAGTCTAGTATTTTGACCAGTAGTATATTCTCCATCAGCGTCTCTACCTCTAATTTCAAAAGTTACATAAATATCATCATAATAAGGATGTATGAAACCTCACCCACGTCAATATCAAATTCAATAGACCTGTTTGGCTTATTTAAATTCTCGATTGTTTTTTGATTAGGTTTAAAGGATTATAATTCATATGATTCTATCTTATTCATATTTATTATAAAAATATTTGTATTCGTTTTATGAATTAAGCACATAAAACTTAAATATAACTTCTCCAAATATCCTTATTCCTATTCACCTGACTAATAATTTCTGAAAAACTATACCCATCTGTAAACATTTTTAACACTGTAATGCATAAATGTCCACAAATTACCTCGTTAAAAGGTTGTATACGGCTGCTATTGTACTCTATATTATGACCAAGATACTTTACGACTGTTTTTGGCGGATTACCTCCAAATGAATCAAACACATACTTTCTATTTCCTTTTTTCCAGTAACAAATTCAATGCGTTCCTATATTATTAGACGTATAAAAATTAACAATACAACACTCATTCTTCTTTGGTTGTTTAGGCAATTCATCACTCATAAATACACCTCTAAAGTTTCTTATCTTAAGTTTTTTAACAAGTTGTATTAGGTCTAAATTACTTAAAGGTTTAATTTCTTCTTTTTCTTTACTGTTTTGAAGTTTACGTTTTTTGAAAGCTTACCACCTTGTTTTTCTTCCATTGCTAAATTATGTCGCATTTAATCCTCTAATTCCATTTCATTCTTTTTTGCATCATCTACAGTCTTAGCAATAGCAGCCGCACTTCCAGCAACAGAACCTAGAGCACCTATTAAAGCTAAAATTGATGGAATAGTAAATATAAAACCGCCATAATGAACTTTACTATCATTTGTCTTCATTTCTTTGTTTATTTTCTTAAGTTGTGGTATAGAAAGAGATAGAGACACACATTGCCCTTTACTTAGTTTTGCTTCTTTTTGTTTGAGTTGTTTGTTAGTTAAAATGTGATCTATATTTAATTGTTTAAGTTCCTCATTAGGAATCGTAAATGTAAAACCTTTTAACTGCATATTTATTATATAATTAAAAGCTTTTTATGAAAAATTTCCATAAAAGGTACATATAAACCTAAATCTAAAAATACTTATAAACCTAAAACAAATGTTACTTTTGTTACTTATAAACCTAAACCAAATCTTACTTTTGTATTCATCACTAAAGCAGTTCAAAAAGCAGATAGTTTTTCAGTTATTAAATTAGCATCTTTAGCAAAAACTCTTTCCGAAGCTTTATTTTCTAATTCCTTATCTGCAATATGTCTTGATTCTGTATATTTATTATCCCTATAGTATATTTCATGTTCTTTACAAGCCTCATCTAATAGGTTAATACCTTTATCACCTCTTTCTAATCTTTCTTGAAGTTTTGTACCCGGACCACAATATTGAAATCTTGGAATATGCAACTCAAATGGAAGTTTATTAATCAAATCATTTACTAATCCTTTACCATACTACTCACTATTCCAAAATTTTGGTGGCAGCGTATTCAATATCTTTATCAAATAACCTATATATTTTGGATCATTAGGAATAAATTGTATGAGTTTAGAATTAATCATATCCATAATACCTACTTTCTCATTATAAAAGTTATCATTTCCAGATTTTTCTTCCCCATCAATAACAATCAAGCGATCAATCAGTTTTCTCACATCATCCATCCATATGTATTCTTTTGATAATTCGTTATATACCTTTATTCCTTCTCCAAATGTTGGTGTCCTTTTTGAAGGTGTTGTTGGTTTTATATATTCATCCCAAATAGGTTTGATAATCTCTTTATTTTTTTACCTTTACTAGATTTTTGTTTTCTTGTATTCGGATCATTATTATGAAATGCAACACTAGAATCAATTACTATTTGTTTATATTTTTCTAGATCATCATCATTATAATTTGTTGGATTATGTTTTGTCAATAATTCCCATAAACCTTCTGTTCCTGTATAATGTCGATTATTAATAACTAAATCATCACCATGAATTTTAGCTTCTGCATTTCCTATCATATGTATAATTTTCCCATCTTCATCATATGGTTGTATTCCAAAACTTTTATCATCTCTAGTTGCATAATATCTTGAGGCAATCTTACCAAAATGAGTTGTTGCTAAAGATTCTATTCCTTCTACTTTATATTTAATTTGTTTTTTCATGTGTTTTATTTCTTCTGTTATAGGCGTATCACTTTCATTTATAGGACTATCATACATAGGCGGTGTTTCTAATAAGCTTGAACCACTCTCGCACTTTTATACACAACTGGAACTAACTCTTGAATTTGATTTTCATTTTCTTCTGCTACTTTTGATATGTCTTGCTCTAAATCATTAATTGCATCAATAACAGGCTGATCTTGTTCTTTAATTTTCTCATACTTATTTCGATTACTTTGTTTAATTTCCTTAAATCTTTTAATAAGTTCTTCTTTTAACTTAATATACTTCTTAGCTTTATTAACATCCATTTATTACATAAAGAAGAAATAAAAACATAACATAACATAACATATCATAACATAACATAACATAATATAACATATACGTTCACCTACATTCATATACGTTTAGTTCACACTTTTAGAAATTCTTTAATTTTATTTCTATATTTACCATTATTCACCTTCCTAGTCATATCTATTGTTAAGAAACCATGTTCTTTACTCCAACACTTGCTACATAATAATTGTAATTTTTCAAACGACATATCAGATGCAACAAATTCATCATGTATATGTTTTAAATTTATATTATCCTGTCTAAAGATGCAAAGAAAGTTTATGTTATCTCTAATTAATTGTTTTGGTACTTTAGAATATGTTTGCCCAAGATTGAAACAATTCAAACCCTTATGACGACCTCGAGTAAAATATTCTCTAACGTGATTTTGTTCTAATATGAAATCATCAAATACTACCACAGAATAGTCCTCACATTCATCTATTGGAATAGTCTCTTCATTGTTTCCTTTTATTATTGCTATTGTGTCTTTAATATTACGTTCTATATCTCGAAAAAGTTGTATGAAGTGTTGGTATTTAGGTTGATTTAAACTTTTACAATAGATATAAACATTTGCATATTTTAACGATTTAGGTGCCAACAAAAAATTATCAATAATTAGCGTGGTTTTAAAACACCCACTAGGTCCAACTATTAAACATCTTATATCATCAAGTAACAACTCACCATTCCTCTTCTTCTTCACCGTTTCTTCTGTTAACCTTACTTTAATATCCCAATTATCCATTTTAATTATTTATTATATAATAAACAAAAATATTTAATTTAAATGGTTATTCATCTGTATTAAACATGTTATTGCATTACCCATTTGAAAACGATCTAGAAGTAGCTGTTGCTGGATTTTACACAACATACTTAACTCCAAACATTACAGAAAAGAACAACAAATTAACATTTTGTAATAGTAATTCAAAATTTACAAAACAACTCATAATTCAGCCTGGTCAATATAGTTTACAAGAATTAGAAGAATATATTAAATCAAACCTTCCATATACCAACCATCCTTTTAAAAATATTCAAGTTACTGAGGATAGAAGGAAAAATAGAGTTAAAATATTTAGCCAGCAATGTGATATAACCTTAGATACCATTAATACTGTATTAGGTTTTAGTGAGAAGAACTTGGCTGAAAAGATAGAACATGTTGGAGATAAGCCACCAAGGTTTCATCCGTTTGGTACTATAAATATTCACTGTGATATAGCAGAAGGTATGATTTTAAAACACGATGACACAACACACAACGAAACAGACTTAATTGCAACATTTAGAACAAATGCAAAGTTTAGAGAACCAATTATATATGAATCTAAAGAAAAGATATTTTTCCCAATACATCACAATAAAATTAATAATTTCAAAGTTTCAATTAAAGATGGGAATGGTGATTTGATTGATTTTGGTGGAGCTCGTATAACTGTTTTACTTGCTGTTAAATAATTCAAATTATTATATAATAAATATGGATATTTTTGGTAATGTTAAAGGTATGGTAAGTGATATTAGTGAAGAGCAGCTGAAACAGTTAAGGAATTTAGATAATGTTGTTAAGAATGAAGAATTTGAAAAATATAAAAGAGAAAATTATTACACACATCAAAATTTAATGAGTCGTACAAATTTTAAATCTGAACTAAATAAAATTTTCACAACAAATTATAGATCGTGGATTGATTTTACACAAAAAAGAATAGTTAACATAACTAATGGTATTGATCAAAAAGATGCTATTAAGTTAAACCAGCTCGAGTCAATGAAAAGCGATATTAAAACCAATTAAAAAGTGATAGAAACAAATTTGAAGATGTATTAAAATCATTACAAGACACACATATAAAGAAAGATGATATTGAGGTTTTAAAAGGTGAATATATGGAAGAATTTAAGAAGACCAATAATAATGTTACTATTCTATTTAAAGCAAAAGTTCCTGTTTCACAATTTAATCAATATAATTTAGAAATATCATCCCTGTTAAATACACTTACAACAAAAAAAGATTTCCAATTGATGAAGGACACTTTTAATCTAATTATGCAAAAAGAAACTATAAATTTATTATGTCGATTGAGAACTACTAGAAATGTTCCAAATCCAATCTTCAGAATATTTAATTTATCTAGTGGTTATGAGTTTCTCTACAATGGAAAAATAATGCGTATGGAATTAAGTTTGGATAGATACTTTTTAGATATATTTTTGAACAATACTTTAGTGGTAAATTTTCCTTTAAACATTAAAAAGGGTGACATAATTATGTTTCAAGCACAAAAAAGTTCAGCTATGGAAGAAGGATCATTATTGCAAGTCATTATGTATATAGAAAGAGAACCTTAATGATTTTCTTTTAATAAATAATGATGTATTGTGTTAAGTGTAAGAAATCAACAGGTGCAATGAAAGGTACCATTAGAGTAGAACAGACAAAGAATGGAAGATATGTTAAGAAAGGTATATCTGTTGTATGTGGTACTAATAAATCACAATTCATTAAAAAGCCCGATTGACTATATGAAGGTGAAGGTATTAGAGAAGACATCATAGAAGAAATTCATAAACCATCTAGAAAGAATTATCTTAAGTTAAGTGTTATTGTTAAAGGTATAGATGATTTATGGCAAGCAGATCTTGTGGAAATGGATAGTGGTGTGTTAAAAGGTGTTTCAAAATTAAATAAAGGATATAAGTATCTGCTAACGATTATAGATATGTTCTCAAAATATGCGTTTGCTGTTCCTGTTAAAGATAAGAGTAGTAAGAATGTTACAGAAGCATTTGAATCAGTGTTAAAAGTAAGAAAACCTTGTAACTTACAAACTGATCAAGGTAAAGAGTTTTACAATAAAGAATTTAAGACGTTGATGGAGGAAAATAGGATTAATCATTATTCTACCTATAGTGGTAAAAAAGCTTGTGTTGTTGAAAGATTTAATAGAACACTTAAAGAAAATATGTGGAAGAAATTTACTGTTCAAGGTAATTATAAGTGGTTAAAAATATTGCAAGGTTTGGTTGATGAATATAATAAAAATGTACATAGAATAATTGGTGTGAAACCTGTAGAAGTGAATAAGATTAATGAGGATGTGATATTGAAAAAAGTGTATAAGAAAGAATATGAGAGTGTTAAGTACAAGATTGGTGATTATGTTCGTATAAGTAAAATTAAAGGTTTGTTTGAGAAAGGATATACACCTAATTGGTCAACAGAAGTATTTGTTATTAATGAGGTTATACCATTTAATCCACCAACATATAAAATTAAAGATTTAAACAATGAAGAAGTTAGAGGAAGATTTTATGAACCAGAATTAATGAAAACTAAATATAAGGATGAGTATTTAGTTAAAAAAATATTGAGAAAGAAAGGTAATAAAGTGTTTTTTAAATGGTTAGGGTTTGATGACTCACATAATAGTTGGATAAATAAGAGTAATGTAATATTATAAATGTTATATTTTATGGTTTAATAATTCGCATATAATGAAATAAATAAAAGTAATATAATATTATAAATGTTATATTTTATGGTTAATTAATTCACATAATAGTTTGATAATATAAGGAAAATGTTATAGTGTAAATTTAATTTGTTTAACTTTTATGAATATGTTCATAAAAGGTAATAAAGTATTTATTAAATGGTTAGGGTTTAATAATTGCATAATAATTAAATAAATAAAAGTAATATAATATTATAAATGTTATTTTTTGTTATTTAATAAAAGGTAATAAAGTGCTTGTTAAATAATTAGGGTTTATTAAATGGTTACGGTTTAATAATTGCATGATAATTAAATAAATAAAAGTAATATAATATTATGAATGTTATTTCATAAAAGGTAATAAACTGTTTGTTTGATAATTAGGGTTTATTAAATGGTTAGGGTTTAATAATTGCATAATAATTAAATAAATAAATAAAAGTAATATTATATTATAAATGTTATTTCATAAAAGGTAAATAGGATAAGAAGGTGAATGATTATGATGATGAGTGAGTTTATGAAAATGATTCAGTTTTTATCATATTAATAATGACTTTGATGGGGTGATCCCATAAAAGCCCTATACTAAATAACACACTAATATATGTAGACAATGGCAGGAGTGTACAAGTATTAGCACTTGTGTTAGGAAAAATAAGTATGCTAATGTTGGTATATATAACATGAAAAAAAATATTATGAAAATGATCTAAAAAATTGGTAAATATAAAAAAACGATACAGTATTTTTTCATATAAGATGAGTATAAATAATGTTAATTTTGCTGGTGAGATGAAGGAGATTTCGATTTCAAAACTAAAACTAATATGTAAAGTCAAGAAAATCCGTAACTATAGTTCCTTAAATAAGAGTGAATTAATCAAAAAAATCGAACAATATCAAAATGAACCAGATGAATTGAAAGTTATAAACACAATGAAAGTTGATGAACTAAAAAAAATTGTAAAAGGAAGGGAATAATAGGTTATTCTAAATTAAGAAAGGCTGAACTTATTGACCGTATTAAAAATATGAAGATGAACAAAACAAATCACAAATTAGAAACTTATTTCCTTTTAAACAAGATGTTTTTGAAGAATCGAAACCACAACGAATACCAATTAAAGTAGAAACAAAGGAAACAGAAATACAGAAACGATTACAAACTATCTCAATTGAAAACATAGGAGGATATAAGGATCCGGTGAAGTTTTTAAATATAAGTGGGAAAGTAGTTATTAACAAAATCAAGGAAGAATTAAAGCACCACCCATTAAAAGTCAACCTTGTATTCATTTGTGATTATATTAAAGATAAAGAAGTACAAGAACGCAATTTTAAAACTATGAATGAAAGAATATTACAATCAACTGACTTAGATGAATATATAACCCATGCTTAACAAAAACTATGTAGAGAGATGGAGGAACTTCAAGGTAGAGGATCAGGATGGACATTACATCAAATTAAACATTTAGAAATCAGACTAAATAAATATGTACCATTACGAGCTTCTTCCTATATTGACCTTCCTAAACCAATTAAAGATAAGAAATCAGTAATCAATATTAAAAATCAAGATAATAAATGTTTCTTATATTCAATTGCAAGTTATTTAAAACCTATTGATAGATGGTCTCAATATCAACGACCTTAACACTATAAAGAAATTGTGAATGAGTTACAAGATAAATGTTGTAATGGTATTGAATTTCCTGTACAATTAAAAGATATAGTAAAGTTTGAAAAGAGAAGTAACATATCCATTAACGTGTATAGTTATGATGATGAATATAATATATACCCACTTCAAATCACAAAAAATAAGCAGGACAAACACGTCAATTTATTATATGTAAAAGATGAAAATAATAGTCATTTTTGTTGGATAAAGAATTTATCGAGATTAATAAGAAGTCAAGTAAGAAAACATAAGGAGAAATTGTACTTTTGTGATAGATGTTTGGTAAGACATTTTAGAAATGAGAAGCAATTATAACAACATGAACTATATTGTAAGGAGCATAAATCTGTTAGAATAGAACTTCCAAAACCATATGACAATCAAATACAATTCCAAAATTATAATAGAACATTATAATTAACAAACACTTTTGCAGCATCTAAACCAATATAACTAACAGGACTTTTATACATACCATTTGAGTATTTGATGTAACAACAGAAACTCATTGGTAAATGCTTTTGATACTTCACAGTTTTAGAACAATTAAGGTCTACTTCCATTTTACATAACAAACATTCAAAATCGGCATATATCGTAAATGGTACCCTTAGGTGGATGAGGGTGGAAAAGTTAATAGCGAAACTGAACTTTGATTATAGAACAATATTTACTGAAGATTTGTGTGCGATACATATGAAAAAAGAAAAATTCACCTTCAACAAACCTGTATATGTTGGTATGAGTCTGCTAGATTTGTCAAAACTATTAATGTCTGATTTCCATTACAACATTATGAAACCTAAATACGATATCGATATAGACTTATGTTACACGGATACTGATAGTTTTATATATGAAATTAATACAGATGACTTCTACAAAGACTTAAAGGAAATGGTTGATCTATTTGACACAAGTGATTAAGGAAAGGATAATCAATATGGAATACCACTAGTAAACAAAGAAGTATTAGGAAAGATGAAGGATGAAAACAAAGGTAAAATAATGACGGAGTTTATTGGGTTAAGATCAAAGATATATGAATTTAAATTTAAGAATGAAGGGGAGAAAAAAGGAAAAGGAATAACGAAATGTGTAGTAGCAAAATAGTTACAATTTGATGATTATAAGCAAACCATATTCAATGATGTGGAAACATATAAAAATATAAATCTAATTCGAAGTTGTAAGCATGATGTGTATACCATAGCTGTCAATAAGTTAGCATTAGATTCGAATGATTATAGAAGATATATACTAGAGGGTGGTGTAAGTGCATTAGCTTGGGGGCATTATAAGATATAGTTAAAATGTATTTATGTGTAGTTTAGTTTTAAGTCATATTTAATTAACTTTTATGTATAGTTTAGTTTTAGGTAGAACTTAATTAACTTTTATATGTGGTGTAGTTGATAGGTGTTAGTGAGTAATTATGTATAGTTTAGTTTTAAGTAAAATTTATATTTTTAAGTTATAAAAGTTGATTTGTAATCTATCCTTGGACATAGGCAACCAGTAACGCGTTAGAAAAAAAATTATAACGAAATAGACATTATTTACCGTTTGAATTTTTAAAATCGATGAATATTTGGTGAAGTTATAACAAAATCAAAGTTTCGGGAATTTTTACGGGTTTATTTTTGAGTTTTCTGGAAAATGTTATTCTTTAAAAAAGTCTTGAAATTTTATTTAAATTATGGTAGTATTTTTATTTTTTGCTTTGTTGAAATTTTGTATAGATACTGAAAAAGAGAAAAATATACTGTGGGTTATGCAACCATTTATGCATTTTATAAAATTGGATATGTTATTAGTATTCATTTGCCGCTCGAATTTTTGAAATCGGTTAATTAGGGGCCGATGTATTGAATTTTAACGTTATTTGGGGTGAGGCTGCCAGTGTTGCCAAGTCACTTTTAACAATTATCATATTTATTAGTAATGGGGTGAATTTATCCCTATATGTTTTAAAGCGATATCTTGAAAAATTAAAATCCTGGAACAGTCCGAAAAAAATATTGAGTTGGAGACACTGACATTTTTTTCTTTTTTGAACATTGATGCTTAAACTAAATTTGCCGGTTAGGTGGTCATATTCAAGCAGTTACTCACTAACTCAATAGATGGTGTTGCATATCATTTAGTTTATCATTGATTGCTGATGGGAAGGAAAGTGAGAAAGAGACTCGAGAGATATTTCGTCACGGATTTACTGACGTCATGTATTGCGTTATATCCCTGGAGGAGACTACGTCATTGGTATATAGCGCCCTCTTACCATTGCTACCTAGATGCTGTTTTGAAGGAAGAGAGTTGCTAATGTATATATGTATGTTTACGTGAACAGAAGGAAAGAGAATCGGATTGGACGGTCCTGTGCCGGTACTGGAATCGTTCAAATGAATCAGTGACAGATCACCTATTCCAGTAAATGCTATTTTATTATGCATTCCTTATCATCAACTTTTAAATTTAATTTTTGAAGGATTTTAATGATTCAAGTGTCAAATGAAAGCTTAGAAACTGGAGATTAAGATGCAGTATATATACTTTGTGTAGGATTCCATTGTAATATTTTAGATGTAAGTTTAGATGTAAATTGTTTATAGTTAAGTGCTATAAGTTCTATTTGATTCTTATGTAAATCATTTTGAAACTAGATTTAATGCTTTTTTGTAATTTTTGTATCTAGATTTAGTGATTTTTTGTAATTTTTGTAACTAGATTTAGTGATTTTTTGTAATTTTTGTAACTAGATTTAGTGATTTTTTAACCAGATTTAGTGATTTTTTGAAGTCAAAACCGGCTATAACCAGATTTATTGATTTTTTGTAACCAGATTTATTAATTTTTTGAAGTCAAAACCAGTTATAACCAGAATTAGTGATTTTTTGTAACTTAATATAGTGATTTTTGTAACTAGATTTAGTGATTTTTTGTAATTTTGTAACTAGATTTAGTGACTTTTTGTAATTTTGTAACTAGATTTAGTGATTTTTTGTTTTTGTAACTAGATTTAATGATTTTTGTAACCAAATTTAATGATTTTTGAAGTCAAAACCGGTTATAACCAGATTTTTGTAACCAGATTTAGTGATTTTTTTGTAACTAGATTTAGTGATAGAATGCATTAGAAGTTATTATGAGTACGATAGAAGTTATTTGAGATGTGATAGAAGTTATTTGGGATAGGGAGAGCGCTAGAAATTATTTGAGATGTGATAGAAGTTATTAGAGATGATAGGGTGACATATAGTTAAAATGGGCTAATAATAAACTTGTCTGCAGAATCCGCATTCCCTATCTACTAACTTTGATTGAAATACTTAATGATACAATATTTCCAAACCTTGTATTAATGTCAGCACATTCTTGTTTGTCATTTAGCTCTCCATACGTCATGGAACATTTAGATAGGTTGAAGAATCTTTCCATATGTAAAAGAATGCTCAAAGTTAAAACATAGAACGTAATTATCGCCGGATCACTAAAATAAAAGTCAAAGTAGAACAAAAACAGCGTTTGTACTGGATATGAATGTCATAATTATCATGAGAAACGTTATACATGTTTCGCTAGAAGCATGTTTCCGTAAATCCTTGTGTTAGATCACTGGTAAGGTGTCGGATTTCAAATGTTAAGGTTACGAGTTCGATTCCCATCTGGGTCAGTGATTCTTTTATGAAATTGTATTTTCCGCAATGCATGAAAAATTATATAAAATAATTACATTAAAATATCTCAGTTGTATATATATCACACAGTCATTGCAGAACATAGTAATTATTATGTTTAAAATATAACATTTGAGATACGTAGGTGTTCACAGTAGGTCGGTATTATATATGAGAATGTTAAATACAAGTTAGGAAAATCGTTCAATAGCAATAAATAAATTATGTAGTGTATTTATTTGCAGCTATTTGTCATACAGATGTAACTTCTCAATATTCTCATTACCGCATGTTTTTACATTCGTGAAATACAGTATATTCCTACGGATATAGAATGTGTATAAACAGAGTATCCAAAGTCGGATCCTGCTTGAAGACACATAATTTTTCCCGATCCCCTAAACGTCACGGGAAGAAACACAAATTCTCTTTAGAACGGAATGTCGTTACTTAGAGTCTGATTCGAATACGTTGAATATGCTTTTGTATATTCATATCTCTCTCTCTCTCTCTCTCTCTCTCTCTCTCTGTCTCTCGCTTTGTTTATGTCTGTGTGTGTGTTGCGTAATATCCCAAATTGAATACACCATTTGGAAAGTATATGAGCATCATTGTCCTCGAATACCAGAAATTGAAAATTGTGTTTGGGTTGCTTGTTCATGTTAGCTCACTGGTAGAGTACGGGCTTGGTAATGAAGATTTCTTGAGTTCAAAGCCTGCAGCGATTTATCTTTTTTTGTTAGTAGAATTTCATTGAAATTGGATACAAGGAGTGGTTTACTTCTAGAAATATTTTCAGAAGCGTTTAGGCAGCCCTGAAAAGGGCTGTTTTCGGGAGTTAAGGCGGGGACATTAATATTGTGTCCAAGACCCTTCTGAATTTATTACACGCTCCATTCTTCTTTCCATGGAATCTATTAAATGGGTGGCAAATCTATCTCCATCCCCTACCTCCAGCCATGCTCCGGAAACAAGATGCCACAGGTCATCCTGGGTTCTTGGTGGATCTGCCTCGGGCCAACTGTCCCTTAGAGTACGCTTCACTTCTGCCTATATATTTTCTATGGGATTGAGGTCTGCTCCACGAGGCGGCCAGTCAATTAATAAAAATGTAGAGATATCTTTTTCCATCTGTTAAATATAGTAAGACATGTTGAAATGGTATTAAGTGTAGAAAAAAGAACATTGATTGAAATACTTAATGATACATATTTCGAAACTATGTTTTCACACTCTTGTTTCGTCATTGTGATTTCCATACGGAAAAGAGCATTTACGTATGAGCTCAGTTATATATCAGAAGCAGATTCCGAAAAGCAATAATGTTTGCTCAGTGGTACACCCCGAGCGTTTAAATCGTGAGTTCGATACCCGTTCAGGTGAGATTCTTTTATAATATTCTACTTTCCTCAATGCATGAAAATTATGTAAAATAGTTACATTACAATTCATCAGTTGTATATATATATATATATATATATATATATATATATATATATATATATATATATATCAGTTGAATATATATATTCATATCATTTCACGACATAATTAATACTGATCTATAAAATATAACATCTGAGGTATTGACAGAACGTCGTTATGTTATATGTGAATATTAAATACAAATTAAGAAAATCGTGTAATAGCAATAAATAAGTTATGCAATGTATTTATTTGCCGCTATTTTCATACGCAGGTAACTTCTCAATATTCGCATTACAGCATTTAGGTAGAGCATATCGAAAATCGGATCGTGGTTCAAGACAAAAAACTACCTAGCCCCAAACTGTCACGTAAGATATTTACGAATCGCGAAAGTAAAGTGAAGAGATTGAGAGCGGTAATACCTTAATTGCTCTCTCTCACCCTCTCTTATCTGTATTTATACATATAAAAGTGTATGTATGTATGTTCCAACATAACTCATGTATGCCTAGAGCAGGGTTTCTCAACCTGGGAGTCGCGGCCCCTAGGTAGTCGTGAAGATAAGCGGAAGAGATAAATATAGTTACAATCTTATACCGGAAATTATTTTTAAATATTATTTTGAATGTTGTTCTGATAGGCATACTTTTATTTTTATACATAGGCTTACTGTAAAGCACAATAAAAAATAAGTCTACTAAACATTTTCAAAGGGTGCAGAGTTGTTTAAAAATGAATTTAAATGAAAGGGGTATGATATGAAACTAATGAGAATTGTATATAGAAATGCTAGAAAAATACACAAGGAACAAACCCTGCACATTGAAATACGATTAAGATTGAAACCTAATGAGATACCTAAGCATGGTGTAATTTCACTAGTACAGCAATGCCCTTTACAATCTGCGTGACGAACATTATCAAGCCATTTTCAACTGATAAGCGATTTCTTGTCTTTGTTTTAATGTTTACCATGAAATAAAACACACACACCCACTTTCGCACAGGTACGAAATAGCAAATGGAATTATTGCTTTTAAAGCAGCAGATACCAGACCAGGATATTCTTTTCTCCTCATCAGGCAGAAATTGTCGAAGTCTTCGTTACAGAAAACCAGTTGCAAAGACTTGTCGCATGATCATTCGATTATTTGGTCAAGAAGTTGTGGGCTTAGATCAGAAACGTTAATGACCTCTTCAATGAAGGAGTTTAACATCCATCTTGAACCAAGTCTTTCGTCGTTGGGAATATAGATATTACAGTTAATGAATCCACTCTCAGTGCCGGGCGCCGGAAAAAGGGGGCACAAATTTCGGAGAAAGTGTGTTACTCATGTTAGGAAGGTGCATGTGCACATGCATAAAATAGAAGGAAAAAATAATAAAATGTGCTCAAAATCAAGGAAATGCAGGGTTTACTTTTGAAAATTGTATTGAGCTTCGTGCCAACCATAGTGGCGCTTCGAAGTTAGTCTGTCGGCCTCACTCATACGTACGGAGACATCGTGATATACTCTCGCCCCGGGCGCTGATTTTCCATGCCACAGCTCTGTTCACTACAAACAAGAAATGGATTCTACTATTATAGAAATAGGTATGTTAAAATCCCATACAAGCTTATTAGAAAACACAAAGTTTAAAAGGGTCGCTGACAAGAGGATGTGATAAAAGGTGATCGTGATAGGAATTAGATTGAGAACCACTGGCCTAGAGTAATTTTAACCACTTTTCTTATAGTCTTAAAAAGAGTGCTGTTGGGTTACCTATGGTGAATGGGAGAGGGATACATATAAAAGAATGATAGAAAATAATCAATATTAATGTCGAATTCATAGTTTTCGGGGTCGCTTAGAGAAATAGTGTGACTTTAGATTTCGCTTAACTCCGATTAGCTCTCATTAGTTGTAATGAGCACGAGCGACTTTTCTTTGAAACTCGATTCGACTCGAAACAGACATCTCTGAGGTCTACTCTAGGACTCGGCGCGAAAAATTTCCTCCAACTCGACTCGGATTAGAGTCGAGTCGAACCAAAACGAGCCAAATCCTGTGTGTAGTCCTACCAAGACAATACATAGACAATATAATTATTCTATTACCAATTATACTACTATTACTACAAATTATAATAATAATAATAATAACTCGGTAGTCATGAAATCTACAAGGCAAAGACATCGTTCATTACTCTAAGCTGTAAGCGTCGGTGGACTACAAATGGTCAACTATTGACCTCTCGCCAAAAATTGGTGTTCCCGCAGTGACGATCAGCTGTGGCACCAGCTCCATTTTGAAAACTTTACTACCATTGGCAGAAACGCGACGAAACGCCAACGAACCACAAAATTTCTCCCCCAAAATATGTTAAATTGCCTATATTTGTGATTTGTTTATACTTAGGTGAGTCAAAAAACACTAAACAAATACCCGGGGTGGACGCGAACTATCAATATTACGATTACTAGGCACGTGTTCTTCTGACTTCCCTACGGAAACGAGCATAAAAAGCTTGCTTGTTGAAGGATAAATCATTGAGGTCTTAATTTTGCCAATCAGACAAACCCCTACATCTCGAGTTCTAGGAGGTGGTATCGTGAACCATTTCAGATGTATTGCTTTCTGGTGGGGTACTATCTATGTGCAAAATTTGAGCATAATAACCGACATACATCTTCGGTGCCACTTCTCTTTAATACAATTTTAACCAGAGATGGTGTGGGTCAATGAAAATTTGATCCACGACCCACCATGTCCTACTATCACCCAACACTCAAATGACCCATTGACCCACTCTGACCCATCATCCATCGTGATCCACTCTGACCTACCACAAATTATGAACTACTCAGAACCATCGCGACCAACTCCAACCGACCAAAACCCATCGTCATCAACTCTCACCCATAATCCACTTCCTTCTCTCAATTAACTAAAGAGGTTACACTTGTAATTAAACAAGACTATGAAATTATCACATATCGGAGTTTGAATTTCTACCGTCAATGGCTCATTGCACCTCTCTATTACAATATTGGTGGATCTGACCTTTAAGATATACAATGGTAAAGTGTTTCTCATCTTCCGAATTAAAATGAATTTAAATTTATCATGTATAATTATTTCTTTGTTGCCTTACATACACATTTCAGTAGAAAATAGGATGAAATTTAAAAGTCTCAAATCAAGGAAAAGTAGACGAACGTAAAAGAGAAAGAAAAACCAATTTTCTATATAATTAAGCATGCCGTACTAATTGAAAATGCCCATGTAATTAAGTTCAGAATACCAATTTTATGGCCCTTTTCTCTCACTTTTATGGCATGATTGCCTTATGTTCTGAACGCTCCATATATTAAACACCAGCTTCTGCAATTATAAGTAGAAAGCAGTGGGTATAAAATTCGAAGAACTGTAGTTTTCATTACTCAATTTCTTTCTCAACTAATATCAAACGTTTTCGATTATTTTTACAAATCAACCCACTACCGATTTCCAATATGTAGAAAATGCCCCCCCCCCGCTCATAAAAGAATAAAAAATGTCAGAACATATGCTGTTTATTTTTAATAAAGAGTTATATGCTGAATTTCAGCTCTAGGTAGAACGACTTGTGAGATACTCAATTTTTCACAAAAATTCGGACTTCTATTTCCCCCTAAGGATATGTATTATAATTGTTAGGTTTGTTTATTTTTGGTTCCTTCAGTGAAGCAAAGTATTACTTTAATTAACTTCTCAAATCTACTAGAGTTTACAAATGAATTATATCATTTTCTTTTCACTGTCAACCTTTAATTGACTTACACCAATACACTCAATTAAACAGGAGCCTTTCTGAATCCCTAAAACTATAACAATAACTATGATCCCACTTGGCGTTACCATAAGCCACTAAAATATCAAAAGCCACTCTTGGCTCATCAACCTACCATAACAGTGTCCACTCTCGGCTCTTCGACCTTATTATCAACAGCCACGCTTGGCTCATAAACCCTAAAATATCAATTGCCACACTGGCTCTAACTTTCCTTAACATAAAAAAGACTTCAGCCACTATGGCTCCATTTCTACATCAACACGATTACACATTATTTATTTCTACATAGTAACATCCTTCATTTGTTGTTTCTATTTTCCAACACTTTGTCCGAATATTCAAAATCAACACCATGTCCGGCTAACTAATATAAACCAATACTCTCCCGTGTATTGCAAAAAACTAATTGCCAAAAGCACAGTCTCATCCCAATATTCTCCCGGGGATTACCGAAATAAAACAGCAAAAGAATTCAAGGCCTACATAACTACAACAAAAGATGATCTCTAATTCACGGCTTAACATACGCACTTTTGCTCACGTCGTCCCCAATAACTACATATTTCTCCGCCCCTTCATCCCTAACTTCAAATAAAACTTAATTCGAATATGCTTAATTAGTGAATTTATTACAATTAAATACCACTCACTAGATGCTACAGCTACACCTACGTAACAAAAAAATAACAAATGTGAAACATGTTCTGAATTATTTTTAGATTTCTAACGCTAATATTAAACATATTACAATAGTAAAAGAGGATTGTTCTTGAAATACCTATTGATTTTTAATCATTTGCTATTGATTTTTAACTTTTTTCATAAGGAAAAAATTAAGATATTATTGAAGTTTTAAACTTCGGACGCTTCAAATATGTTGCCCTCTAGGCAATGGAACTAATGTGAAATGTGGACTAATATGGACTAATGGGAAATGCGGCACTGTTAGCGTCGCTGAAAACTTACGATTCGATTCTAATATCGGTTGACGTCGATATTGTTATGTCGCTACGTAACCATTCTGGGTGCTAAAGGGAGCTTAACTGGACTTAAGTTGAAAGTACAATTATTCATCTAAGCGACCACGAAACTATGGATTCGATACCAATTTCGACCCGTTTCTAGCATTTTTGATATGTATCCCGACAGTACTCTTTTCCAGATTGTAAGAAATATAGTTAAAATTGCACTAGATATATCAGAATTATGTTGAAACACACACATACATCCACTTTTATATTCTGTATAAATAGAGAGTGAGCGAGCGAGCGAGAGAGAGCGACTCAAGGCATCACCACTTCCACATTGCAAAAGCATATATCAGGTACTGACATAGGCGGAACTAGAAAGGGTCCAGGGGATGCCGGCTCCACCTAGAAGCAAAGCTGGCCCTCCCCAGAATTTTTATACTGGGTGAAAATAATGTTATTAATTTACCTTAATTTACGCATAACAATTTTAATGGTGATTGCATTCGACATGTTTAACAGTGTCTGTATTCGTCCGCCTATCGATTTGTTTTAATATGGGTCTATGGTCTTGTGCCTGAACATAATAAAATACCTGGACTAATGTGATAGTGGGCAGTATAGTGACGTCTCGACTTGAGCTGTATGCGACTTTTTTTTATTTGATAGCTCCTTTAATGTAAATTATTTTTGTATTCTTTCAAGTAATTCACTTATTGACGTAGTATTTTTTTTCTTGTTTAAATATGTGTGATAAATCATTCTTATTGTTATTATTTTATTTATAGCATACTGTAGTAATGTTTGAACAGTTACGATTATCAGAGCAAATTATTAAGGTACATTAAAGAAACAGAAAGGAAAGAAAAAAAGAAGGCGAACCCTTGAACTGCTAAACTGAAGCAAATACGCGTATAATACCCATTCAACAGTCACTATTCAATATCGTTTGTTGCTTTTCCTCCTTCTTCTTAGTATTAGTATTATATATGAACTGAAGTTTGAAGTTACATTCTTAAGGTATAAACTGTAATCAGGTGCGCACCCAGAAATTTTTGTTCAGAAGTGTCGAAAGTTGGGAGGGGCACAATATTGCAAGACACAGACATGCGTAAACTATTATTCTGCGTCCGAGTAAACTATAAAAAATTTCCAAGTAGCGTAAGTTGTGCACCACATGAACAATTTTTTTATTTTGCTTTCGAAAAGGGAGTGTATTTGAGCTATGCTAAAGAAAAAAAATATGTTCCTGATAACCTGATATTGTAGTTTCATGCTGTAAAAGTTACATGGGTATCGCAGCAATAACAAACAGTGTTCGTAGTTTGAGGGAAATTTTCCTAATCTAGAGAAACTTTGCGCTTACTGATTAGCCAATACATATATTTAAGTTTTTCTTTGTTCGTCGGAAATAAACCAATAATAATTTCACTGTTAAGTCAAGTATAGTTTTATTAAGGAAGTGCACATATGTATGTCAAGTCACTAATATTTCATGCGATCCAAATTGGATGGACTTTCCATGAGTGCTCCCTGGTACAGACAAAACACAATCATTTATATATATATATATATATATATATTTTCTTGAGGGTTCTGGTCCGGTGGACCTCTTTGTGGGTGTCCCCTGGCTGTAATGATATTTCTCAACGGTTGACGGTAACGATGTGACTTCAACAATACGCCTAAAAGCTCATAATGTAATTCAGGAATATCATAAGTGTTAATCTATTTTCTCTCTCTCTTAAAATATTGTGATCAACATTATTATGAATCAATTCTGCTGGTTGAATCTTTGTTTCATTAAATGTTTGTTGTTTTAATTTTTACAATCACATTTGCTTGTCCATCAGGGCCATTTATCATACGTCCTCCCGAAAATTGTAAGGTGTGAAATTTAATATTTAATTGAAAAGATAATGGGAAACATCTTTTATAGAAAACGGGTCCCTCAAGTCCGTCTACATGTCTTCTCCTCTCGTATTGTTGATCTGCTTCACTCTAATTGTATTTTTTTTAATATTTAAGCTGTTCGGGAGTTAGCCAACTATATTTCTAACACTGTTTTGTATACCATTGTTTCTGTTTTTTAGTTAAAAATGTTTTGTGTATAAAAATTTATTGCATTTCTTTGTTCGCAAAGATTTATGTAATTAAACTGCAACATTAGTAAACGACAATGAATAGCCCATGGCTGATTTTTGAAAAGTTATAACTTTAAATTATGTCACTTCTTGTATATTTATTTGTGTTTCTAAAATATGTAAGAGCAGGAGTAAAAGTAAAGGGGAACACAGGAGGACACCCTTCTCCCACTTCCAAAACTATCTAAAAAATGCAATGGGCAAAGATAGGCACGGAAGACGACGTGACGTCAACCGTCCCCCTATTTTTCAGACCCACTTTTACCCTTGTGTAAGAGTAAACTGAGAGCATGACAGTTAACGTTTACGAATAATGTATTTTCGCTCAGAATTGCTCGAGTAAACAGTAATAGAAAATTATGAGTTTTCATAATTAGAGTAGATTTTAGGTAGCTATTTAGTAGCATCAGAATATAGGGAATATACAATTTTAAGTAAATTTCAAAAAATAAATTTTCACTGAAATGTTACATGACATTGTCGTGTTAGAACTAAATAACTTGGAGTTGATAATGAGTGCGGGGTAAGGGAGACTATATATAACATCATAACAAGGTCTTGTAAAAGATTCTTCCAATTTTTCAGAACTAATGGACCATGCCCCCCTTAGGAAATGTCCTAGTTACGCCAATGGGAATTGAATTGAAAATCTATGTAAAGACTTTCTGCTGTGGAATGCTTCATAAGGACAATTCCAGTCTTCTCACGTGACCTTTGGGGTTCATGAATTTCTTGCGAGCGTTCCGACTTTGTATTCTCTGTTTATACCCTCTCTTTAAGCAGCGAATAATTTTTCAAGAACATAAATAATATGCTGTAATATGAATATTGAGAAGTACTCTGTATATGACAAATAGCTGCAAATAAATACACTACATAATTTATTTATTGCTATTGAACGATTTTCCTAACTTGTATTTAACATTGTCATATATAATACCGACCTGCTGTGATGTTATATTTTAAACATAATAATTACTATGTTCTGCAATGAATATGTTATATATATATATATATATATATATATATATATATATATATATATATATATAACTGATGTATTTTAATGTTATTATTTTATATAATTTTTCATGTATTGCGTAAAATATAATTTTAAAAAAACGTTGACCGAGATGAGAATCGAACTCACAAGCTTACGATTTGAAATCCGACACCTTTCCAGTGAGCTAACACAAGGATTTACAGAAACATCCTTATAGCGAAACATGTGTAACTGTTCTCAAGAAAATTATGACATTCATATCCACTACAAACGCTGTTTTTGAGGCGATAATCACCTTCTATGTATTAACTTTGAGCATTCTTTTACATATGGAAAGATTCTTTAACGTATCTAAATGTTCAATTACGTATGGAGAGCTAAATCGCAAACAAGAATGTACTGGCATTAATACAAGGTTTCGAAATATTGTATCATTAAGTATTTCAATCAATGTTGCTTTTCCTACACTTGGTAGCAAGTCTTATTATATTTAAAAAAGAAAAACACATCTGCAAACTTTTTCCCGATTGCAAAGGCTGGCTTGGAGGTTCGAACCTGGTTTACTTTTTTCCGAAGATACCCGAAGCTGGACTTTTGCCTCAAAATTTTTGCCTCAAAACACCAATAAAGAATGCGCTCAACCTTTTTGAGACAAGGTGTACATACACAATTTCGAGAATACAGATAAGACGAGAAATGTTTACTATTCTATTCGTCTCGTCTTGATTCTCATCTCCAGAGCGAGATGATAATTTGAGTTGATTTTGTCCCGTCTCGAATGTAAAATATTAATTCTCGTCTCGATTTTGTATGTTTTGTTTCAGAAACGAGATGAGAAATTGTTGCTCTTGTGGGCAACACTAAACCAAACCGAAATATTCTTGCCAATTGTTACTTTTCTGCTTGTAATAGTATGGCCTGAGCGATAATAATCTCCTAAATGTTAATCTCTACAAAATAATTATTATTGTTGTTATTAGTTTATAATTATTACTATAGTTATTCCTGAAGATTTGATAGTTGAAGTATTCAAAGGTTTGTGTATTGAAATATGTGAAGATAATAAAACTTGTATTATCGCCTATCTTGTATTATATATATATATATATAGACTCTTCGTCGATCCAATCCAAGAACCTTCAGATCACTATTTCAGTGTCTTGATCACTGGTCCACCAGTAGTACGCGGCAATTGATTCGTCTTTAGTTGGATTACGAGTATAACCCTTTAATTGGCCTTGTTGGTCCTGGTGTGCCCTTAAAATAAATCGAATTCTATAGTTTTCCTCATGATCATATTTTTGTATATCTTCCAATTGTCGATAAGGCCTGCAAGAAACATCTCTTTCATCAGATTTGTGTTTGGTCTCCAGAAATTCGAGAGTTTAGCCGTATATGTCGCTAGAATACTGACTGACGTGTTTCCAACGTTTACCACCTTGCGTTTCTGTTTAGTTTGTTTTATTGTTTGCATCACTGAAGAAACAATGTTTCGTTTTGCGGTTTGATTACAAGCAAGGCGACGGTTCATTTCATGTTTATGTAAAATATTGTTGCAATATCTAACTTACTAAAGTAGTAATTACGCCTTTGAAAAGTGCGTTACTTGAGACCAACAGTGTCAGAATATGGTGTATTTTAAGACAGTATCATTTCGTGTGGAAGTGATATGGGATATGTCTAAAAACCTGTCGCTTTCACAATCATCCCTCTCCCGGTCTTGGAAGCAATCACCCATATAGACATTCATATTGATAAGGGGTCATGGGGGCATGGTCCCCCAAATTTAGCTTTCCACCAAATGTCATGAGTTTACCACATATTTATTTGTAAACTCCTATATTTTGGGGAGCAAGCTGTTACCGTTTGCAAATATGCCTCTCAAAATCAGAAAATCAGAACTCGGGCTATATTACTGCATATAGCGTGAATTGTTTATTTATTTTTATTTATTTATTTATTTAACAATCACCAGATACTGATAAGAGGCCATTTTACACGCGATAATAATAATAACGACAATAACAATGTAAAGGATTTTGGGAAGGTGTCGGCCAGGGCCTGTTTACTAGGTACCATCCCGGCATTTGTTGACTGGTACGACTCAGGGAACCCTGGAAAACCTCAGTCAGGATGGTCCGCAGCGGGATTCGACCCCACGACTTCCCGAACGCGAAACCAACGCTTTACCACTTGAGCTACTTCGTGCATTATCGTGTCTACCAGTTTGTAAAGATTGCGCTATGGCTGGTTTTCTCGGTTCGTCTATGATGTTGGAATCTACTACGATTATTTATTAGAAAAACCAACAAAAGTAGGGGAATTGTTAAAAAATATGGTAGCAAAACGATACATTACATACTTCTACTATATACATAATATCACCGATGTGTACTTGGATACGCTCAACTCCTTCCCGGGTTTAATTGCTTCTGGGGGCAAAATATTGGTTCGTATCTCACGTTGCATTGAACGTTCCGCCCCTAGGACGTTGATTTAATGAAAAGCAATGGGAAAACACCAAAGGTTCACCTTGCCGAGAAATGCTTGTGTAATTGTTTAGTATCATTAAGCACAAGCAAATAGTAAGAAATATATAAATATCATATTTCATATGGGTTGTGTATTCCACATACACTATATCTTTCTAAAAGGATGAACGCAATGGGTGTGTAATTGTGTGGTAGCATCAGACATATAATCAGAAACTACATTCCTCTGTATAAGTATGAATGTAATCACAGTGTGTAGTTGTTTTGGCATTATCAGATATGTACCAAGAAACAAATATATATAATATATTCGTTCATGACAAATTTATATAGATAGATAGATAGATAGATAGATAGATAGATAGATAGATAGATAGATAGAGAGAGAGAGAGAGAGAGAGAGAGAGAGAGATATGTATAGTGTTTGTATATTTTACATATATCTTAGTAGAATAACGTAATCAGAATGTAATTGCTTAATATTTTGTCAGATCATACCCAGTAAAAAAATTATACACGAAGTGTAAAAGATTAACACGGCAAAACAGATACCTTAAATTGGCATAGTTGCTTGTGGGCAGCGTATCGTATTTCATTTATTGTAAACAATAATTTCATTTTCAACCTAAGGTTTAGATTAAGTATATAAAATATGCAAATCAACCAAATTTGAAATTTTTTACACAACTCGTTCATGTTTTGCCAATTAATGAGATAATAGACGCGCCGTGATTTGATTTGATTTGATTCAAAATAATGGAGTTTGTATTTTGGTTTTATAAAATTTGTAATGTAGACAGTTTACTGAATATAATGATATAATACCCTAAGATCATCATTTAATTATTCCTGTACTTTTCCAATCAATTTGACTATAAACACGCTCCTGTTTTGAGCGAACAAATAGTCTGTTGATTTAAGGGAGTCTGATTAAGTGACGCTTTAGTTCCATGGCTAGTGTTTTCGTTTCCTATTTTGTTTTTCCATGTTCAATTCTCGCCCTCTCTCTTTAGAGTTTTTTAAAATATTTCGTTTACAAGGCTGATTTCTAGTTAGATTCTGTTAAGCAATGCTAATTCCTCATGAAGAAATTCAGTGATGATGTAATCCAGAAAATAAAGGAAGAAAAATGAATGGAGAAAACGAATTACAGAATAAATTCTGATAATGGTTCTATATTTGATATTATTTGTTAAATCAGTGCATTTTAATTGTTGTTAATTGACCCTATATTCTCGCCTTTTCTCGTTGTGTCTCAATGTTTAAGTTTTCAGAAATCAGGAACCCTCAGTTATATTTGCAACCTAAGGAGAAATACAGTTAGTACGGATAAGTTCTCTACCTCGTTTGAGTGTTATTTAATGTTCCATTTTAATATTTACAAATAAATTACTGTGTACCCATATTTAGTTTATTGAAAATTCATTTAGCGGATAATGAAATTGGACAAGTTCTACTTTTGAGGAGGTATTACGTATCAATCAGCGGTGCCGGAACCAAGGAGCTCATTCCCCGTTAAAACCAAAAATTTTCATTGGAGG
Organism: Thermobia domestica; assembly: GCF_964235325.1. Classification (NCBI taxonomy): domain Eukaryota; kingdom Metazoa; phylum Arthropoda; class Insecta; order Zygentoma; family Lepismatidae; genus Thermobia; species Thermobia domestica. Next base: position 239,742,199 of record NC_137456.1, on the reverse strand, counting down.
CTGGACTCTTCCTCCGAATGATCGATCCATATTTTCATTGATCTGCAGGTAGGGCTATACACAATAGTTTCAAAACTTTGGGCAAGTTTTTGTGTTTACTTAAAAAATAGTGTATTACATATATCGTATAATCTATCCGTATACTATTTTACACGCATATATGTATAATCATTTGAAGTAAGTTAACTTGTTTATAATCAGTGATTTGAGTTAATTATAAATAATTTACGTCCCCTGACTGTTATGTTCTCATCGGCGCCTCTGGGTTTGTGCTGTTTACTGTAAGTACAAGTATTCAAAGACTCAATTTCGTGATTTCGTAAGCTAGCGTTTTGTCCTCACTCCTGCACGAAAGCACAATTAACGAAGTGTTCTTCTTACAGGTGGGTGCAGCTTCATGCCGCTGTTCTAGCTACTGTATCAGGATTAATTAATCTTGTAGCTGGCGTTAGTTGGGTTGCCTCCCTCACGGATTTTGTACCTCAAGAATGTATGTGGTCACTGTACACAGTGTAGTTCTAAACTTCCAGGAATATTTTTAGCGCTTTCCTACTAACACTATTTATGCCTTAGCATTTAATAATGTACTAATATGCTTAGTTAAGAAGAGTGCAATTTGGCGTTAGTTGAATGGCAGTGGTGGGGAACGGCGCCTCAGAGGTGGAGCGTTCACCTCTGGTGTTTGGGTTTCCTGGCTCTATTCCAGCCCGCTCGATGTGAAAGTTATGGTAGACAGACACTCTCTTAGTGAGTTTCTCGGGTTTCTCCCACATTCTTCATTCCACTATTTCATTCATTTCTCATCATCACAGTCTTCTTTAGCCTAGCCTTCATTGTGGTGAAACATAAAATTTAAAGATTACAGTTGCAGTGATTTAGAAGGCAAGATTCACATTACTGTTATTAGTGTGTGTCAAATGCGAAATAGAAGCAATGGTATCAATAAATAAGTAGTACTATTAAATTGTGTTAGATCGCCAAATAGTGTTTATTTTTTCAAATATGTTTTGCCCTAACCCGTATATAGAGATTTTTCTTCTCCACGCTTAGCAGTATATAGCTTCATATTTGGCCTATTTGAAAGATAAAATAACGATGCCAGAGAGAGAGAGAGAGAGAGAGAGAGAGAGAGAGAGAGAGAGAGAGAGAGAGAGAGAGAGAGACAGTGAGAGGATAGAGAGTAACAAGGTATAAACAAACTTTGTCCGCAGTAATCTAATACTCATTTTCCTAGCAGCACGGCTTTGACGATTACCGTATCGCTCAAGTCGTTGTGTGACTTTTTCTGTACTGCATTCCAGACTTGAAACTGTTTTCGAGTTATTAACAACACACAACTAGACTGGCTGCGTTTCCTTCAATATTATACACTTTGGCCCTGAATTGTATCTTGCCGTCTACAAACTTTCTCTTCAGTGTTTAATCCCTTTTCTCTTTTCGCATCCTATCGTTCAATCCAATATCTTACTTATTTGATATCCTGACACATGGCTTGAGTATTTTGCTTTTTTTAAGAATTCCAGCCTTCGTTATACCAATTATTCTTCCCCTATGAACAAGGAACGAATAACCTTCTGTCATTTCATTTTTCATTAACAAATTTGTCGTACACAACAAATTTCCTTCTTGCAGTTAATTTTTGTTTAGAATTTTAAAAGTCAAGATATCATAAGTCAAAAACGTATAACTAGTAATAAAAGTAGTTAGATGTAAGTAATTCTGCAACAGCCTGGTTTAAGCATATTCGCAGTGAGTGAGTTCAAAATTGAGTTTTCAATTGTTCCATTTACAGCTCTACATCGCTTGATCATATGCTTATTTAAAATTATCTACAGATCGAAGTAGTAGTACAGATGGATTGGGAAGATAGGAAAATTACACAATATATAAAGAGGGTGAACATAATTATGTTACTAATCTAATCGTTAGTGTATTTGGTTTCCATGTTACAGATTTCAGGTTGAGTCCCAGTCGGGGTAGTTTTTTTTTTCTTTTCAAGAATATGTCGTAATTCATTATTTTACATACTATATATAGAATAAGTAATCAATAAGTTACAACGTATTCTTTCAAACAAGAATGTGTCGAACTAATTTTCGGTTTTATTATAAACTATTCCAATAAGTAGAACTCGAATGATGCTACACAATATACATTTTCTCGAAGTAATTTTGAATGCTTTTGAGCTCTCATAAGTTTGTTCTGAATAGTACTTCCATACTCAGGAAAAAATAATAGTCAATATTCTTAGGAAAAGAGCTAAATATTCCTCTGATAGTCCTCATATTTTGGAAAATAAAAGAAGTTTTTGGAAAAAAGAACGAGAATTCTGTCTCCCTGAAGATCTCACAAATTGTACATGAACAAAAGCAATGAACAACGAAATGCTAGAGACAAGTAAAAATAACAAAATAGTAACTATTACAAGTTTCATATATAAGATGAAACTACGTCAGGAGACATTTTGACGCTTCGAAACTTCTGATATATTATGTAGAGACAAATCAACTTCTGTCAGACGCTAACATATCTCCTAACTGTACAAACCTCTATATCTGAGGATTATGACTTGGTCAATACGCGCCCTGACGCTGAATCGGGATGTATTTACTGCATCGATTTTAGAGGTGCCCTTTGCAAACACTAATAAAGAAACAACTGAAACCATCATCTATGTATATAAGAAGAGAAAATGAATGCAATTATAGGATTATGTGTTTTGATGCATTTTGTATAAATTTGCATACCATCTTCATAATTAATACTTAGCGTTCCGTAACAACCAAGTCATGAATTGTTTTTTGTACTAAAACTTAGTTTCAAGCTCTTCTTAGAATTAAAGTACATTAGGAATAGAGTGGGCTCTATATGACATAACTTTTGAAGAACGATACAGGTGCGAAGATGAACATTTTTTCCACGAAACATTTATGATCGGATGATTTATTTTTTAATGAAACACTTTATAAGCTACTGTTAATAATACTAATAATAATAACAATTATTTTTAAAATTATTATTATTATTATTATTATTATCATTGTAAACAAATAACAGAATTAGGATATCAGTTATTTAGCAATGCATTCAAATAAAGATACTACTAGTTGCCATGACGGGATTTTAATAAGGCTCTCTGCGACAGGGATATGCTTTTCCACTCCGCCACCAATTATTCATATAAAGCTAGTTGTACGGAACGTAAAAATTTAACTTTCTATTTCTACCCATGTTGATAGAATTCAAAGAATGAGAAAATAATGTATGCTGTATTTTCTGATTTGAAAATTAGAAGTTGAGGAGAGGAAAATTGTAATATAAATATTGACCGCCGTTGAAAATGATGAGATAGGATGTACTTGAGGAAAGTTTTGCAACAATGTCATCATTGAGAAAGGTTTATGTAACTTGTTTATGAGTTAAATATGGAAATCTTTAGTAAGTCATTATAACAGTCACATAACAAATGTCTTTTTTATACGAGCATTAGTATCTCGCGTATTTCTTACATGAGACGATTTAAGTAGATATCTGTCTTTGTGTTATGTAAAGTGATGCTGTGTGCTAGTGATTTGCAGAGTGAACTGACTTTTGGGAAAAGCGAGTTCGTTTCTAATAAATTCCAGGTTTCTCAAATGTTTCAATTTCTGTTTCAGTGCACACTCAATGTGTACAGCAAGATGGTCTCATCTACAGAAGAAAAATATATTGGAATCAATAGAATTGGAGAAGGTCTATCAATTAATGTAATTAACAAACTTATTTCTTGTAGTTGCGCTAGATTTGATATTTTCAAGCTTATAAGCATTTGTGAATTATACGTGGTGTCTGTTTGTATTTCTTCAAACGTATAGGCATAATGAAATAATATATTACATGCACAACAATGTGGGGTTAATATAAGGTATTCATTTGGTAACACGCTCCGAATCATCCAAATTCATATTGGAGTTGAGAGCTGTTTCATTCGACACATAGTGTACAATTTTATTTGAATAAACATTTGGCTTAGTGCTACCTACTGATGTCAGTTCCAAAAGAAGTTTCGTAAGTTGGGTTGCATGTGCCTAGACGTTTTCACAGCAGCAAATGTTGTAGACAAAAAGGTATGGTATCATAGCACTGACGGAATTTTATAGTATTTAATTATAGTATTTCTACTGGTGATTGTACATTCAATGGGAAAACGATCACATGTGTTTTCAAAAGAAACTCTTGAAGTTGGTGTGGTCTTGACAACATATGTTTGGTATTGAAGAGTGCAATGTGAAAAGTTTACTTTGTTCTTTCGCAGTGCTGTCTAAAATTCTTATGGGATCAAAGAACACGTCATTATGTAATTCATTATCATAAGACACAGCACATGAACGACTTAAAAATTTACATCGTTAAATCTGAACTAAACATAATGCCAATCCAGTGGGACAGAAACTATGGAAATATTACTTTCTAAAAATATCCCGATTTCCCTTGTATTCCCCTTTTCAATATATGATACAGACATGTGAATATTATCTTTTGGAATTTTGTTTTGTTCTTAGGAGACTGGATGACGAACCAAGTTACTTGGAGTAATATGTGACGTGTTAAGATATTTTTACATTTCGTTCTATCTTTGGAGATTAAAGTTTTATTTTTAGGATATTATTCGCACATTCGTGAATATTACCCCGTTAGTTTTCAAAACATCAGGTTTATTTTTTTAAAGCATTGCATATATCACTTTGTACTTTTCAAGTGATTTTCAGATCTATACACTAACAAAGTGACGGTCCAGATTTGCCTAAACTTCTGTTTTTCTTTTAGGAAAAGGTTCCTGATTTTCATCAAGTTCACGTTGTCATGCATATGATATGGGTATTTAACTGGTACAATTTAGAGTGCTGCTTTAATTTAAAAAGAATGAAGTACAAACCAAAATAATACGATAAATCGTGATGATGTACTAGCTGCTTAATTGAAAGTCTAAAAGTTACCTTAATAATCCAAAACTCTTAAATAGTTAAGCGATATCACATGTCGTGGGATAGCATCTGTCAACCTCAGAATGAAATGAATCCAGTGTCGTAGCCGCGTTGATCCTCCTGACGTGTCAGTACTAGGGCTACAAAGAGCTAAATGTGTCTAGTGACTAGAAGTTCCTGCTGGTGATGGCGACAGCGTTTGTTGAAGAGTAGAACATTGTAATTCTACATGGTCATGTTGGTAAGATTGTTGCTTAGACGTACAGGAGAACATGCATGTATGAGACGGCTAATGGAAATACGGGACGGAATAGCTCGACTATACCACGAACGATTTCTTCAGTGACAGCAACCTGTACATAAAACCTTTGCTGCCATATATTAGAGCCTCTGTGAAAATATCACTCAAAAGCGTGTATATGTTGACGGTGGCTGAACGTATCATGCAAAATACTAGTTATATATGGTCAGGCTTTAAGAATTATTGATAAAGATCTCAGTAACAGTACATGACATGCGACCAGTCAGATGAATGTAACACTTTCATTGTTGGTTTATGCTACAAACCACTACCATTTGGAGGTGTATGTATTCACTATCGTCCATGGATGAGACTACCTTTGGACGGATGGAACCACAAATCTTAGTAACACTATAATTGTGTGAATTAATCCCCATGTTTGAATTCTGTCTCATTATCAACAACGATTTAACATTAATATGCTGACTGATAACTTTAGTGATTAAATTATCGGGTAAAAGATTATTCTCAGTAATGAAAATGAAAGAAAATCTTTAAGTTTTACGTCTCATAAGTATGCCAGGTAGGCTAAAGGAGACGGTGATGATGAGAAATGAATTAAATGGTGGAATGAAGAAAGTGGGGGAAACGAGAGAATCTCAAAGAAACCCACAAACACCAAGTTTGTTTACCACAATGTTCTTTTGGGGGAGAGCCGGGATTGAACGTGGAATCCCCTGTACCAGAGGCACATTTCTCTCTCGAACTAAGACCAGTGTACTTACATTTCATGAGAAGTAGTTTGCATTTATCGCTCAGAATGCACCATTACTGGAATTCAGTCATGCATGAATGTATGCCGCTTCACTTTTGTTCAGATGAACACCCGCTATTTGGACAATAAACGACTGGCCTTTTAAATTTGGAGATATATTGAGAATCGCGTTTAGTATTAGTGACTTGCATTTTACGCAGCTACTTCTGCATTACATCTATCATGCTGTTCGCAATAGCCCAAGGACATTTAAGGGTACAAGCCTGGTTATAATAAGCCGTCGCTACGCTTCCATTACCATACTTTTCAGGCAATTTAAACATTAATTCTAAGCAGAATGGAAGATATGGTATCATTAATACCTACTTAAAACAAGTATATGATTTTTGAAACCTGTTACTCATGAGCCACTCATTGTTGGATGTCAGATGAAAAGAAGATCTCTCTTGTTATTTACCGAATCACTCCCGCCCCGCCGAAGTTAGTCTGAATCATCATTATACAGTATATACGTATGTTGCGAAGTTTATTGTTCTTGATATAGCATTCTTTTTCTTTTCCGTTTTCCTTTATTTTTCTATGTGTTCTTGTATAGTATGTTAGTGTATTTTTTGTATTATGTGAGGTTCTCATTTCAAATGTATTTATTGCAATGCCTGTTGAGAGAAATCAAGTATTCTACATGTTATATATATATAATGATATGTGAGTTGAATAAATGCTGGGATATATAATGTCAATAAATGTCTATATTTGCCTCTATATGATTTTTTTATCAAATGCGAAAAAACGTCTATCCATTTCGGTAATTGTTATTCTGTTACACATTAAAAAGTTGATGTGCTAAATGGCATACAAATGTCATCGATTTAATCCATACTAGAGAGGTAAAAAGAGATTGTAGGTCGAAGTGATATCATACCCCATTCTAAAATTATACAGCGGATAAACAAAAAAAAATCAAAAAGCACTTTATACAGGCAATGTAAGATTGGCCCTCCACTGTACGACACGTGTTGCGGTTGCCGATCGTTTCTTGTTATCAATGTGTCAGGTTGACCTTCCTCTTCCGTCAGCAGTAACCAGTTTGCCTATGAGTTTCGTGGTGTAAAAGTTGTGCGGTAAAATTGCCGATCTGACAGACTTGCAAAGAGACATGACCGTCGGTGCACGTCTGGTTGGATATTCAATGGCAACAGTGGCAAACATTGTGGATGTATCGAAAGTCACTGTATCCAATGTCACTAGGGCATATACAGTTCATTGAGAAATGATGTCTGCAAAGCACAACAGTGGTCAAAAGACAATCCTGTCAGATAGGGACCGGAGGACATTTGAAGGGATTGTAGCAGCTAAAAAAGAAGACCACTGCAATGAAAGTTACGTCCGAACTCAACTTCTGCCTACAGAACCAGGTTACATCGAAAAAAGTACAACTGGAACTTCATTAAATGAAAATTCATGGCAGGGCCGATGTCGCCAAATCCCTTTTCAGAGCAGTAAATGCGAAGTTTCGTATCCAGTGGTGCAAGTACCACAAGACATGGACTCATCAGCAGTGGAAACACGTAATGTGGTCCTATGAATCGACCTGTTTCCAACAACCGGTCGTGTTTACTATGGAGAACACCGTCGCAGGCCTATGATACAGACTCTCTGCTGCCAACCATAAAGCATGGCCGTAGTTATGTTACAGTATGGGCAGTTATATCGTGATTTTCTGCAGGTCCCATCATAGCCCCACATGGAATGCTGAATGCTAAGGCGTTTGAGGCCATTTTGTGGGCCCAGATTCTACGCAGAGCCCAAATATTCTTCCCTGACTGTGATGACATCTACCAAGTTGGTTCAGGACCCTGTTCCGCTGCAAAAACCGTGAAATCATAGTTCGAGGAGCATGACCAGTAGCTATCACACTTCCCCTGGGTTTCACAATCACCAGATCTGAACATGATTGAGCCATTTTGGTCTGAGTTAGAAAGGGGTGTTCGGTCTCATTATCCTCCACCAGCGTCCCTTAAGGAACTGGAGCATGGTTTTGGAGGAACAATGGTACAAAATTCGACACACCATGATTCAGGAGCTGTACACTTCCATTCCACGTTGAACCCAAACTGTTTTGGACGCAAAACGAGGACCCACACCAAACTAGGTATGATTTTCACATTTTCCAAACGTTTTAGATTTTTTGTCAAACCCCTGTATAACTTTACTTCGATATAGTTTAGACTTAAGTTTCTTAGTATTTGTACTTCCATTATAAAACGAATGCATGATATTATATAATACAATTAATAACTGAATTGAGAGTTAGTTAATAGAAAATAGTTAACAAACCTTTCAAATGTACATATGAATACGGCAGGAACAGATACGTTTCTCCCAACATCATCCAGTATCATCAACGACGCAACGAAATTATTGTTATACCATGCTACAGTTTCCATTATAGCATGAACCATCATTACAGTAATAGATGAAACACACAATAACCACAAGAACCTGAATAAGAAAATTACACTGCACCATTAATTACATTATATCGTATTCTTTTAGTAAACATAATAATAGACACTACCAATGGATGAATCGTGGCTCAGTGGTTTTTACTACTCGTGAAGCAAAATTATTCTTACGTAATACTTTTGTAATTAAGCAGTATGTAATCCACTAATTACGGTAGTAAACAAGCAAAATTTTTTGATTAATTCGCAACTTCTTGAGTAACCGAAAGTTGATAAATCTGAAACTAACTTTCGGCTGATTGGGTTGTGCTTACAAGGCACATGTGTTCTCGAATGAATATACTATTGAATTCAAATAAATGAAACTACTGTCAACAGAATTGGCAACCTTATGTCTAAAGGATATACCTGAAATATTTGATACATCGCAGAAACTACTACAAGTGGAGTTCAAAAAAAATCATGAGGTGAAAGTATTTGGCAAGTCACTTGACTTCTAGGATGATTACATGATGTTCTCTTGTTTCCTTAGCCTTTAGTTGTAGAAATGCTATTTCTTATCATTATGAAAGAAACACTCATCCCTACAAGCACCTTTATTGTCGATATTCAAACTTTACTACAGAAACAGCCGTTACATATTAAATACGATTTACCGTAATCTTCTTTTATTTAAAGAAATTCAGTAAGAATAGGTAACGTATCAATCAGACTAAGTGATGTAGGGGGAGTTATGGAATATTTACTCAAACGCAATATGAAAACTGTTGAAACATGAAGATTGTAAACAATTTTAAAGGACCAATGAGACAGAGTATCCCTTATTGCGTTCAGTGTTGCAAAACTTCAGATTTAAAATTGAGACGTTGGTTGGGATAGTGCTGTATATCAAAGTTAAAAGACCAGGCATAGGCCAAAAGATGGAATAACAAAGAATCGATTTTGTACGCTTTTTCTATATCTCAAAATGTCTCAAAACTGACTTACGCCACTTTCCTATACAACGCCTCAATTAAAGAGGCATTAAACGAAAACAGTAATTTAAAGTCATACAAAAAAATTGGATGAAATGTACCTCTCAACATTCAGTACGTGATCACAATGATTAAGTGACCAAGCATTCACCTCTGTTGCAAGCATTCCTGGTACTCTTTAAGGCCATGTCCGTTTCTGATGTACCGCTTATCTCTGATTTCTTCTAGTTCTCATGATTCCTCGGACATTATATTTCACTAACCATAGTATTTCGTAATCATTCACTTTCATTTATCATCGATTCTAACAGCCTCGCTGCTGAACGGGACGTTAAACTCAAAATCAACTCAACTCAACTATTTAGTTCATAGCGATTATTCTCTATTTATAAAAATAGAAATTTAATTTTCAGGGATAATTTATTACGTTTCCGACGGACGATCTAAGGAAAATTTTCATGTCTTGAAAAGCATTGTTCAACGCAGCCTACAAACTTTAACCACCTTAGTCATTTGTAACCAACTGGATACATAATTTTCGTAGGCTTCTATTACTACAACGGAACGATTAATTGTCCTTCTTGCACATTGTGTCCATTTGTATATACCTTCTGTTGACGTTCGGGAACTGCTGCCATCATTTGTCGCTTTTCAGAAGTGAAGAAAGCTGAGGAAGCACGACATACAAGGAAACGTACGTGGAGTATCATGTAGGAAAATTACTATGTACATTTCAATTACTATCCAGGATCTTGCTGCCTGGAGATCTTCACTTTGTATATGTGTTTGTCTTTCTGCACGTGGAGCGTCACCGTTCTTACATTTGTTAAGCCACCGCTGCCTGCCCACGTCGTCACGATACCCTCATTAAGAGCCTGGCATACCTTGTGCACCGCTGCAGCGATGTTTTACCCCAGTTTGATCTCGTATTTTACCCCGCCATTACCCCGCCCGATTTTACCCCGCCATTTGATGTTCTGTGGAGCCCTATGGTCTCTCTGTCTTTACGCAAATTTACGAGGATGTTGCTATTTTCCTGTGTATTGTTTTGTTCCTTTTCCTTTCCTTCTATATTTGGACTTTTCACATTATAATTGCTATGGCTATTTTTGTTATGGTTATTGTTATTTGTTCAGGCCTTTGGCTTATGTTGATGTGGGACACAAGTATGATTGTTCGACAATGAATGTTTTTGTCTCTATTTTCTTTGTTATGTTTCGTCTTTGATGTCTATTTTTACTGCTATCGTTGTTGTTATTATTGCTTATATTCCTTCTTTCTTTATTCCTTTGTTTAAAGGTTTTACGTTTTGCATGCAAAAATATTTTGTGGCGGTTTGCTTTCGATCTCTTTTTTCTTGGTGTTTATATAGATGTGCGTCTGTTTTGGTTGTGCGTTTCTTTTTGTTATTTTCCCATAGGTTATATTTTCTCTTTCTATTCATTTTATGTGTTCTCTTCTTTTTGTGCATAGGTTTCTATCTGTCCTCGTTCATTACTTTTATCCTTTTCATTTCCCTTTCTCTTTCTATTTTCCTTCCTTTCTTTATTCTTTTTAATTCTCATCTTTTCCTTTTTCCCTTTTTCGTTTCATACTTCTTTCCGGTCTCCAGGTATTTTGTTTTGCCTGTTCTTTGTGTGGACTCTTCTCTTCAGTTTTCTTCTGGTGTGGGGTTGGGGTTGGGTTGGCCACTCTCCCTTTAATTTTTATCGTATGCAGCTTTCATGAGATGTATAATGTTTGGGTCTACTGTATGCTATCATTGGTGATCCCATAGGGATCTTTGGCCACCATTCTTCAGTTGTATATTCTGAATCCATTCATCCCCAGAGTTCATTGCAGATGACGTGGAGTGGTAGAGGAGTAGCAATGTCAAATCCAGTAGGATGTTTAGACTCATTCCTCTTTCTTTCAAGGATACTTTCCAAAGACAACCTATAGTTGTATTTTGTACAAAAGTTGAGCTAAATTTATTGGCAATTTAGAGTGACACGACAGCGTAAGAGATTAATACCTTTATTTCATTATATTTACCATTATGTTGCGATGTAACCATATGGCCATACTCTCAAATACAAGACAATGGAACCAATTTTCGAAATTTCTTTCCTTACGTTCTAATATTTCTAAATAATAAGTATACGAAGCATAAGAATGTTTTTGCATTTAGAAGTAGGTTTGTTCATTACAGGGTTAAACTTCTTAATTTACTCTTTATTCCCTACCATTCTTTTAAGTTAAGATTTCAGTCTATTGCACGTTGCTCTTCGATGTTTCAGTACATCTTCCTGTGTTTATTATGCTAGCTTAAAATACAAACCTTAAATCAAAAAACTGCGTAGACTTTTGGACTTTTCGAATATCATCCTTATCACATGCACCAAGAATTCGGTTCTGTCCATATATATATTACTTATGCATGTTCGCTCGATTTCTTTTCGAAACAATGTTACGTTCATATCGCTTCCAATTCCGAGAGGTTTTATCAATACAGGAGAGTCAATACCAATGGCACTCACTAGCGACTGGATTATTAGCTTTCAACTTTCTGTCCCCTATGTATTCCTGTCGAAAGCCCATAAAACATTCAAATTCAAATGTAGATGTTGTTCATTAGTGTCGTCACTTAAATATTCCTCAACCAATGTTAGGGTTATTTTTATCTCTTAATCTGTCTCCCTTTTGTTAGCGGGGAAACATACTCTACATTCGGTAGTAATTAAAAAAGCATACATTTAAACGTATATAAAAACGCATAAAATTGAAAATGTAATATACTGTAGTAATATAGAGACGGGCTAGATCGTACCTTCCCAAAACGAACATACCTCTTGTCAAAGATGCAACAATTAACCTCAATAAAAAGTTAATATTAAAAATCTTAAACACATTCCTTCCTTGACCAATTTCGTTAAAGGTTGAAAAAATTTGCTTATGCATTGCTAAAACAAATAACGGGACTCTCATATACAGATACTTTATAAATTCTTAAAATGACTTTCCCAACTCTTCTCATTTAGTCGTGCATAAAGAATTTTTTTTACTTGCGAATTGATTAAGAAAAGAATATCTATAAAATGTAGTTTGCATTTTTTCGTTGGACACATTTTCCAATTCTTAAAATTATATGCAACCACGGCTAGTTCCAGGCTAGCAATTATCTTAGGATAAACAAGTTGAAAACATAACGTACTAAAAGAGTGTGGCCAACCATGGATTAGCCAGTTTTTTCTCCCCATGAATTTGCTCGAACTAGAGTGCAAATGATAGTATGCGATGTGTAGAGCACGCCTATGAAGGAATCCCAGTAGTCAGATCAAGCGTTCCTGAGATATAGTGTTCCAAAGGTGTGGGATACCACGAGATTAAGACAGTATCGAGGTTTAGCTGTGAGATCGCCTCTTTACGCCTCATGATATGTGTCTAAAGTGTGATGCTAATACGTTATACTGCTCACATACAAACCTCCGTATCATAATGAACTCGTTGTTTCTATCTTTTCTTCCGTAGGATGTTCTTCATACATGGCCACCATTATTTTAGTATTTCTCTTTCTGCCACAACCATGAGTTTCTGGTGCCTGGTCATCGATTGTCCATCGTTTTTCTTCGCATTGAAAATGCTTCCGATGAGGAGGATGTTTCTGTTTGAAGTTCATTAATTAAAGTGCCACGTTGACCTTAGTCTCGATGTATCGCCATCTCTTGGCATCCACACATTTGGAACGCAATTACTCAGGAACGGTGCATCTGACCACTCCAATTCCTTCACAGGCGAGGTCTACACATCAGAAGCTATAGTTTGCAATCACGATCGGACATATTAAAGCGGAGATTAAATTGCAGCTAAAGTTGGCCTCACTCTTGGATTTTAAAATAAATTGATATATTCCAAAGAAATGAGAATAACAATGGAATCCTGCATTACCACGGGAGTTACTTCGCTGTGCTATAGTTCTTAATTCTATGACGTCAGCAAATAATTTTAATTAACTTTCCAATATTTAATAAAACCATAAACCACTGTGAACTAAGGACAAATGTAAGAAAAATTTGTTTAGATTAAAAATTATTTTCAGTTCATTTCTATATGAAGGTTTTTCCCATTTTCATCCTATAATATCGCTCAGCAGTTGTGCTTTATGCACTTACCTCCTGACAAAAGTGATTTCATGTATTCATCTTGACAATCTTTTAGGTCGTTTATTTCCCTTGGTCATTCAATGTAGAACATAAGTCATCCAACCATTATGTTTTTGTCTAACAATTTGGCACATTTTCTCTTCATTCACAGTTATGAACAAATCTTGTACCTTTGTTTGAAATTAATTACCTTTTCTTTTTGTTCCTAATAGCTATTCCTAACATGTATCTGTCCACTGCTTTCTGTTTAACACTAAATTTCTGACTTGATTAACATTCAATGATTACACTTCACATCCAAATATTACAAGCAGTGTTTCTTCGGGGGCACTACCTCCCGAAGCAAATCAAAATGATAAGTCTTAAAATAATAATACATAGAATATTACTAAGAGTGCCCCCCGGAATACTAAATGTGTCCCCTGGAGCATTATTTCTGAGAGAAACACTGATCGCAAGTAGGACATACCAATTATACATACATACACTTAAGAGTTTCGTAAGCTAGGTAGTTAGTTATTTGTCATCGACATTGGAAGCTGGCAGGAGAAGCCTAGCACTAGTACATGTTCATACTAAGGCTCACGTATGTATCCATCCATTTATAGTTAAGTGGATCTAACAGTAAGTATTTGTTTTTTGCTCATTTTTAGAATCAATCTCGTTAGAAAACTATAATAATCTGTGAGTAGGCTGAAAAAAATCATAGTGTGTTAAGTCATTCTAGTGTAACTTTCTTACGAGGGTAAAGGCGACGAAGCCCCTGGTTTGTAATATTCAGTTCATGTAGTACGTAATATTTCTTACAACCTATGAAAATTTTCTTACAGGCTATGAAGATAGTAATAGCCACAATCCAGTTGATTACAGTTTCCAGAATATGGAACTACAGAGTGTTCTAAAATTGTAGAAACACCCAAATAAGATCCAAACTGTTCAGAATTCGTAAAAAAGGGAAAACGTAATGCTAACAGACGAGGGGGAATATCTTCTAGAAATATATGGCACCATCGACTGCAATTTTGAAATGATGGGAACTATTTTAATGCAAAACCTGTCGTATGAAACATCAAATAGGACGGACATTTTTACACCAATTCAGTAGTGAAGTATTTTTCTCTCTACTACGTACAAGTGAAATGTTCTAACCGATCTTCGGCACTTACCTGGAGATAACACTGTGGGTAATGAGTGTTCCGTTGACCAATGTTACAGCAACTGTTTAATGTGCCGTCCCTCCTGAGCAGTATTTAAGTGTATCCGGTGCTGCTAGTCTCCATTACCCTGCTCAGCATGTCCTCCGGAATACTGACACATGCGTCAATAATTTTGCAATGTATGTCCCTGATCTTGGAAGCATACATATCGCATTTTACACACCCCAACAGAAAAATCAGTGGAGTGAGGTGTGAGGAATGCGACGGTCATTCCACAAGTCCTCGCTGGCCTAACTATCTCTGTGTAGATTGATCATTAAGATACTCACGAGCACATAATCAGAAATGAGGAGGTACGCCGTCATGTTCATAGAACAAAGGGAAGGAGCTAGTCTCTAATGTGACCAACGGCAGGATGTCCTCCTCAATCACGTTACGGTAGGTAATTGAAATTAAATTGTTCGTGCAGGATGACTAAAATACGATGACAACACTAGAAAACATACAACTACTAGAATGATTAATACTGCTAGAACTACTACTAATGCTATAACAACTACCAGTGATACAAAAATCACTAATCCTATTGGAACTACTAATTTTACAACATTAAATAGCATCGTATAAACTGTTTTAGAATGAAGGATTTGCAGCGTATCTTCAGGTTTTGCATAAATGCATTTCACGGAAAACAGAACTTTGCTTAGTGGAAATGATGACCGAACACATTAATAAGAGTAGTGCCCACCACAAACCCCACTTTGAGCGAGTTGGGATCAAGCAGGAAGCCCACACGTTGTCTCGTGCGCTCTCTAATACTCAGCTACCGCATCCCCAACGTTGATATTGATATGTTAGAATTTATATATATTTAACTTCTTTCCGCACATTCTATTATACACCTCAAACAATCTCCTTAAATACATGCTGAAAATTTGCATCATCTTGAGGAAGTAAGCATGAGAAGTGAAAGGTAACTGGCTAATGTGGTACTTTCACCGTGTGTTGGATCCAGAATGAAGTAAGTAACGATAATAAAGCGTGTCCTTTATATTCCTCCACAAACACAAAATTGTTAAAACGTTACTATTTGCTTTATTAAATTGAAACAATTCCTTTTCAGATTATTGTAGGGGTTCCTATTTTGGTTGACTTATGCGTTGGAGTACATATAGAAGTGGATGTTCCTTAACTTGATCTTAGCTTATCTTCATTTAATAATCTCTTTCATATCCTTAATATTAGTCTTGTTAACCTCACTTATCGTACAAGTGAACTAAATATTTCCATAAACTTATTCACATTCTTAATATATTCGTCGTCCAATTCTGTAATTAATGATACTATGAATGATATCTATTTTTTTTCGAATCAGGTTATGAAGTGTCAATTTTTTAATTTCATCATTATTTTAACACATCAATTTCAAAAATTAAATATATTAAAATTCCTTTTTCAGAAGGTAAGAAGTTTGGTTTAATTGGATATAGGAATAGTAAAATACACTAAAAACAATTAGCAAACTTTGATATTGAACAAGTGATTAAATTAAAGTATATGATGTAATCAAAACTCTTAATCCATCTTATTTAAGTTGTTTTGATTCTTACTAACTATACATTCTAACTTTATTAATTTCTCTCTTGGGTTATTTTTAGGCAAGTCGAACTCGGTCATTTGTTATATAATAAATAATGAGTAAGGTATTTAAATTGACTGCTGATACTTCTTCATTAAGGAAATTATTTAATATTGAAATATATAACGGTAAATATAATTGAAGTGTAAATTTCGTTGGTCTAGTTGGCACATACAATTACTTGATTCCAAAAATAAGATAATGGAGAAACCTATTTATGTATATTAAAGGTAACTTTTCCAGAAGGGCAAAATAAATTGGAAAGTCTTAGAGAATATTTAAAATATCAACTTATAGTCAAGTAAAGCACTATCACCAGATCCTTTAAGAAATAGAGCAGAAAAATATAGAACTTGAAATAATGAAGAAAGAATGACGGAAAACGTAGATGTATATGACGTTAATAAGGGGAATCCGGTTTTGAACATGATCGAGTAGTAGGCAAGAAAGATACAAATATGAGAAATATGTTACGACATTTATTCCGATTTGATGCAATTGAAGTTCATTTTGGTCTGACTTATAGTATGTTTGTTTACAATAGTGATAATGCTCTCAAAGAAACATGAGTTATAGTTTCATTTCAAACAGATTGAGGTTAAGCATGGTATTTTTATGAAATATCTTGTTCTTTATTCTTTCCTAGAATGAAACATAATATTAATGAAAATAAGAATGACAAATGTTGCTGATGACATGAATGACTTGGGTAGAGCAACTGTGTTATCAACAAAGATAACGTAATGTTTACCTTTTAGGTACCCAAACATTTTCATATATCTATAGTTTCGAAATTTGATTTTTCATATTTCAAGACATCTTTACTGTCTACATAGTGCGAATGTGATTTAAAAGATAATCGATATTTCCCACCCTTTTTGTGTTTTCCTTATCTCCTTTGAGGAAGAGTATTTTGCTTATGTACTTAAACTGTACTTAAACTTTGCTTATGTACTTAAACTTATTTATAACTATAATTATTGACGAACGAGAACTTAACTCATAAAATACAATTTTTTAAGGAGAAAGGTTTGGTTGTTCCCTTACTTAAACCATTCATTCTAGAGCTCTGATCATTAACAATAATAAAAATTTGTAGAATTCTACAAGGTGAAACTTTTCTGACAGATGTAAAGGAAGTAAAAGTTACTATCGCAAATGTGTAAGGTAGTACATGAACATTTTCTACTAAATAATTGGAGAGTATTACAAATAATGGAAATAATGGAGGGCAAATCATTACACCAAATAAACGAAAAGGTAACAAATTGAATGTACCTAGAAATATAGAGTTCGACTTTAAGGGAAAGGTAAATTCATATCCTCAAACTTCTGATTGCTACACGGTGTTTGAAATTGAGGATGCACAAGCCGGAAGGAACAATCAGTAGAAATGATCCAATAAAAGTAGTAGATAATATCTTTCCATCCTTCATCCCTTAATTAAAAAAAAAAACAAATGATGCAATATATAACATACCACAGCCTGGAACAACTTCAACAAAAATTGGATTATTTCAGTAATAAGAGTTCTCTAGATCAGAAGCTTTATAATAAAAGCAAATGATTGTGAAAGAAACGAAATAGGAGAATTAGAAAAAAAACTGTTTTTTATTCGTTAAATATAATACTTGGCTTGCTAATTAATACGAGAAATCACGTTAAAACTGGCATTGAGAAAAATATATACTGAAACGAATACGATAATTGACACAAAATTACTTTTGTAAAATCTCTATTTCCTCACCTTGAATACAGTGATATAGTTCTATCAGACTTAAATGAAGTATTAGTGGACCGATTACAAAGAATTCAAAATGCCTGCATTTGCTTCGCTAATAGACTACAACGATCTCATCATTTAACTCGCTACTAGAGAAACCTAGATGTCAACTACATCGACTCATACTTCTCTTTAGTACTTTGCGCTTCCAACAACCCTCCTACTTATTTCGATGATTGTAATCAATAAATACCCATTACGATCACGATCACAGATCAGGTGAGAATAAACCCTCTCTCCTCCTCTTCACTCGTCGAAATGTTACTTCATATTGCTGTTTCCATCCAGCATCCGTACATGGAATGATCTGCCGAACAACATATTACAATCTCAGTCAATCAATCTATTCAAGAAGTCGGTTGAGTAGACCATCCAAGAATCTCTCGAGATTTACTTGTATTGGAAATAATGCAAATTTTTATTCATCTTACTTTTTATTTGTTTTCCGTATTCCACTAAATGTATCTTATTATATTACGTGTTTATTGGTAACAAATATCGAGTATATACGTAATGTGTGTGTGTGATTGAGTGTGTGCGCGTATGATTGGATAATGTTTATGATGTTAATATCAGCTTTTTCAATTATTATCCTATAAATGCTTGATGTTATCATATTAATCTTGGTGTTTGCATGGTTAAGTGGGAGACAAGGCATGATTAACCTTAACTTCGCCATGCAAAATAAGACTAAAAAATAAATAAATAATGGTATTTGTATAACCGTACAGGAATAAAAATTTAAAAAAATAACTACACCTCACAATAAAAAATGCAAAACAGTATTGGAATAATAACACCTATAGTTGAATACGAATCAAAGTATGCGAATAACACTTTTTATCCATGATAGGGTTTTATATAATTTATAAGCTGTGAAATCATGCTTTGAATATTAACTGACATATTAACAAGTTAGATCTTGTAGTGATCAGTTAACAGAAATTCTACGGTATCTTAAAGATGGTGGAAATGAGTTGCTTGCAAAAGAAAATGATAACATGTATTTGTAATAATGCGTGTTTTAAGGTGTTTGAAGAGTATACCGCACTCTTAAAAATTGTATTTAATTGCACAAATAAATATATTTTAAAACCATGTGAAATCTTTGAAGATAGACAATCATATATAATAAATTGTACTTCCTAAGATTTAATCGTAAACGAAAAAACGAATAAAAATTACGTTAGACTTTGCAGAAGCTGTAGCTGGTAATACTGTATTATATGCTGTTCTAATTGCTAAAAACTACTATACACATATACAAAACATTAGCACTTAATATAGGAGGCTTAACCCAATCTAGTACGATGTATTTAATGAATTTTCTAACTCTCTGTACCATTAATTGTTATTTGTAATTTATAAATGTGTACTATAGATCATTTATCATTATATAATTTTCAAAACCGCCAAGAGAACTCCTCCCCGCCCCCCTAAAGGGGGTAACGGGGGGTTACTTTGAAATGTCAAATGGGAACATGGGTCGAGTAATACCTCGTTCGAAAGGTCTTGGAAAACTCAGTAACGCTGTACCAAAAGATGTTTCATATTGTGCACCAGTTTCAAAATGGCCGCCATGATATGGTTCGGAAACTCCAGTACCCGTAGTATGAAAACCATGGAAGGAAATGAATGGAACAAAATTGAAATACGTAAATATCATAGGGTATATCGAACGGGTGGTCCCTGTGATCCCAGTGGCCTCCCTAAAGGGGTCTTGGGGGCTAACTTCAAAATTTCAAATAGTAACATGAGTCGAGTGGTATCTCGTTCGATAAATCTTGCAAAATCTAACATATTGCAGGAGAAAACGATTGATGTCAAATGGCAGTGTTCTCAAAAGGCCGCCGAAACATAGTATCCGTGTTAAAGAAAAGGTTTAGTACCCGTAGTATGAAAGCGATTGGAGATAAATCAACAAAAGAAAAACTGGAGTAGCTAACTGACGTAAGGCACATTTTGAGGTGTTGTCGGGGTGACTCCAAGAGCCAACTGAAAGTTATCCGGGGCCAACTTGAAAATTTCAAATAGCAGCTTGAACCGAGTAACATCACGTTACATAGACAAATTAATATCAAACAGCTTCTGTAAGAAAATTTTCGACATGAGACACCGTTTTCAAAATGATCGCAAAGACATGGTGATTGTGTCTAAGAAAACGTCTAGTGCCCATAGTATGAATACGGTTAGACATAAATGAAAATAACAAAAATTAAATAGGAAAACCACGGAGGCGATCCAAGGCTCGAGAATAATACGACGGAGATAAGAATATTAGAGTAAAATTGCCATAATGTATAGAGACAAATCAAAGTCCTGCACTCTCTCCCTGCACTCTGTATGTGAGTTGGGTGGAAAGTAAAGTGAAAGTTGAAACGAGAACACTACTTTAATTCGTAAATTAAGGCTAACCTTACAAATAGGTATGGTGTGGTTGAAACATTTGTTTGTAAGGATGACGCTGTAGTGACTAAAAAAAGAGAAACTTTTATGCAATGCGTGCTGGTTATTCAGAAAGCATTTCGTCCCTCAAGCTCACAATATGACATGAATGCTAATAGTTAATCAAAATGTAACTGTGGCCATCCGCGTTAACTTAGTGCACCAATTCTCTATGCATGAAGTCTGCCTTCCAAACAGCATTGGGTAGGTCAAGGGTACGCTCGGGCCGTTGTCCGGTCGGACATTGAAATTTTGAGGTTAGCCCACAAGACCCCTTCAGGGAGGCCACTGGGATCACAGGAATTACATCATTCGATATGCCCTATGACATTTACGTATTTCAATTTTGTTCCATTCATTTGTTCCTTCCATGGTTTTCCTACTACGGGTACTGGAGTTACCGAACCATATCATGGCGGCCATTTTGAAACTGGTGCACAATATGAAACATCTTTTGGTACAGCGTTACTCAGTTTTCCAAGACCTTTCGACTCGACCCATGTTCCCATTTGATATTTCAAAGTTACCCCCCGTTACCCCCATTTAGGGGGGCGGGGAGGGGTACTTTTGGCGGAATTGTTTTTCCCCTTAGCAATATAAACGTGTACTTCAAAAATTTCTTCTATGTTTTATCATTTTTCAGATATTTCCGGGATTAATTAAAATGGACAACCCTGCATATACACTGGTGTAATGTGGGTTCCTGTCACCACGGCATGGCGCGTCCTAAGGTTGCGGATCGAGGAGAAGGCCTCTAGATATAGAGGTTAGCTGCGAATATTCTGAATAAGCAGTCGTGAGTAAGCAGGCGGCTGGATTCTGTGACCGACAAGACGTCTATATGTATGGGCATGTGACCTCTATGGTTGTGGCCATACAAGTATCCGAAGAAAAGGTCAGAGACGGAAATATCGCACCCTTACAGCATATATGATCCTATTGCAAATGACAGTGATTAAAGTACCTTGCAGAGCAAGCGTTTGAGCCGAGTTGAGTTGATTTTAAGTTTAGCGTCCCTCTCAGCAGCGAGGCTATATGAGACGGGTATTTACAGAAGAACGTGAAATCCGAATCACATGAGCTCTCGCCGGGAATTGAAGCCATTATCATCATATAGGCTCTTTTTCACAACCTCTTCTAGATAGACATTAAATAGTGTTGGCGAGATGCAGCATCCTTGTTGAATTAACCTTCAATTTGCAATCTTCTCCATAAGTTTTTCTCCTATCCTAATACTTATTTGTTAGTTCATGTATAAGTTTCTTATGAGTCTTCGATCTTTCCCTTTCAACTAATGGTGTTATTCAGCCGGTTCGCACCGGTTCTCTGGAACCGGCTGTTAAAATATTTCGAGTTCGCAGAACTGTTTGTTATAAACGCACACACACACACACGTATGACCTAACCAATAGTGAAAAAGAATGACAAACAAACACTTCTGTAATTTGGCTTGTAATCTGTACCTCGCTTGTATTGTTGTGTAAACAAACAATTTTCAATAATTTTCATTCAATATGAGGACATAAATTTGACTGGGCAGATAGAAAGTTGAGTATGAATTCCGGGATACTGGTATGAGGAATCAGAGGGTTAATGCCTTTGTTACGTAACGTGATTTTTCTGTAATCTTTATTTTTATTGTCCGGTTTATACGCAATCTTCTAAAGAAATTATTTTATTGTTTTCTTTTAATTTTTACATGTAAATATTTATATTGTTTTGGAAACTTGAGAACAAATTGAATCATGAAGAAGTGATACTAGACATCAGCATGACTGGTGACGAATCCTACGTGTATTACAATACAATAAAGCTCTTTGTTGTAGTTTCGGCCGCCATGCATTTAATGTCCATGAAGTTAGCAGGCCACCTATGGCAGGCCAGAACTTCGACTTCACACATCGTTAGTGCTTCGTTAGTGCTCTTTAGTGCCGCAAACCCCATCGTTAGTGCTACATAAATAACGTCTCAATTTTAATAGTTACTATTGAACTGCTAACTTCATGCCAGCAGGCCAATTTATCAGAATCACACCAAGACTAAAATTACCGGTTCGAGCAACGTTAGTGCTCGTTAGTGCTATAAACATTAACGTTAGTGCTTGTATATATACAGTTTTTAGGGCAACAAAATGGCTCAGTATTATGAACTTAGTATGAACTTAGCAGGCCACCTATGGCAGGCCAGAATTTCAATTTCACAGATCGTTAGTGCTTCGTTAGTGCTCGTTAGTGCCGCAAACCCCATCGTTAGTGCTATAAAAATAACACCTCAATTTTCACCAGTCACTATTAACCTGCTAACTTCATGCCAATGAACTTGGCAGGTCACAAATGGCAGACCATAATTTCGACTTCACAGATCGTTAGTGCTGCCTTAGTGCTCGTTAGTGCCGCAAACCCCATCGTTAGTGCTACAAAAATAACGTCTCAATTTTTAACAATCACTATTGGCCTGCTAACTTCATTGCAGTGAACTTGGCAGACCACATACGGCAGACCCGAATTTCGACTTCACAGATCGTTAGTGCTCGTTAGTGCCGCAAACCTCATCGTTAGTGCTATAAAAATAACGCCTCAATTTTCACCAGTCACTATTAACCTGCTAACTGCATGCCAATGAACTTGGCAGGTCACAAATGGCAGACCATAATTTCGACTTCACAGATCGTTAGTGCTGCCTTAGTGCTCGTTAGGGCCGCAAACCCCATCGTTAGTGCTACAAAAATAACGTCTCAATTTTAATAGTTAATATTGGCCTGCTAACTTCATGCCAGCAGGCCAACATATCAAATTCACACCATAAGTGAAATTACCGGTTCGAGCAACGTTAGTGCTCGTTAGTGCTATAAACATTAACGTTAGTGCTTCCATATATACAGTTTTTAGGGTAAAAAATGAGTCCGTTTTATGAAGCTGGAATGAACTTAGCAGGCCACATATGGCAGACCATAATTTCGACTTCACAGATCGTTAGTGCTTCGTTAGTGCTCGTTAGTGCCGCAAACCCCATCATTAGTGCTACAAAAATAACGTCTCAATTTTTAACAATCACTATTGGCCTGCTAACTTCATGCTAGAAAACCTGGCGTACCACATATGGCAGACCAGAATTTCGATTTCACAGATCGTTAGTGCTTCGTTAGTGCTCGTTAGTGCCGCAAACCTCATCGTTAGGGCTATAAAAATAACGCCTCAATTTTCACCAGTCACTATTAACCTCATGCCAATGAACTTGGCAGGTCACAAATGGCAGACCATAATTTCGACTTCACAGATCGTTAGTGCTGCCTTAGTGCTCGTTAGTGCCGCAAACCCCATCGTTAGTGCTACAAAAATAACGTCTCAATTTTAATAGTTACTAACTTCATGCCAGCAGGCCAACATATCAAATTCACACCATAAGTGAAATTACCTGTTCGAACAACGTTAGTGCTCGTTAGTGCTACAAACATTAAAGTTAGTGCTTACATATATACAGTTTTTAGGGTAAAAAATGGGTCCGTTTTATGAAGCTGGAATGAACTTAGCAGGCCACATATGGCAGACCAGAACTTCGACTTCACAAATCGTTAGTGCTTCGTTAGTGCTCGTTAGTACCACAAACCCCATCGTTAGTGCTACAAAAAGAATGTCTCAATTTTTAACAATCACTATTGGCCTGCTAACTTCATGCCAGTGAACTTGGAAGACCAGAATTTCGAATTCACAGATCGTTAGTGCATCGTTAGTGCTCGTTAGTGCCGCAAACCCCATCGTTATTGCTACAAAAATAACGTCTCAATTTTTAACAATCACTATTGGCCTGCTAACTTCATGCCAGTGAACTTGGCAGACCACATATGGCAGACCAGAATTTCGACTTCACAGATCGTTAGTGCTTCGTTAGTGCACGTTAGTGCCGCAAACCCCATCGTTAGTGCTACAAAAATAATGTCTCAATTTTTAACAATCACTATTGGCCTGCTAACTTCATGCCAGTGAACTTGGAAGACCACATACGGCAGACCAGAATTTCGACTTCAGAGATGGTTAGTGCTTCGTTAGTGCTCGTTACTGCCGCAAACCCCATCTTTAGTGCTACAAAAATAACGTCTCTATTTTTAACAATCACTATTGGCCTGCTAACTTCATGCCAGTGAACTTGGCCGGCCACCTATGGCAGACCAGAATTTCGACTTCACAGATCATTAGTGCTTCGTTAGTGCTTCGTTAGTGCTCGTTAGTGTCGCAAACCCCATCTTTAGTGCTACAAAAATAGCATCTCAATTTTTAATAATCACTATTGGCCTGCTAACTTCATGCCAGTGAACTGTGCAGACCACATATGGCAGACCAGAATTTCGACTTCACAGATCGTTAGTGCTTCGTTAGTGCTCGTTAGTTCCGCAAACCCCATCGTTAGTGCTACAAAAATAATATCTCAATTTTTAACAATCACTATTGGCCTGCTAACTTCATGCCAGTGAACTTGGCAGACCACATATGGCAGACCAGAATTTCGACTTCACAGATCGTTAGTACTTCGTTAGTGCTCGTTAGTTCCGTAAACCCCATCGTTAGCGCTACAAAAATAATGTCTCAAACTTAATAGTTACTATTGACCTGCTAACTTCATGCCAGTGAGCTTGGCCGGCCAGAATTTCTACTTCACACATCGTTAGTGCTTCGTTAGTGCTCGTTACTGCCACAAATCCCATCGTTAGTACTACAAAACTAAGGTCTCAATTTTTGAGTCACTATGGGCCTGCTAACTTCATGGCAATGAACTTGGCAGGCATCCTATGGGAGGCTAGAATTTCGACTTCCCACGTCGTTAGTATTCTTTACTGCCACAAACCCCATCGTTAGTGCTAGGAAAATAACGTCTCAATTTTAGTAGTTAGTATTGGCTTGATTGGTCTGCTAACTTCATGCCAGCAGGCGAACATATCGAAATCACACCAGAAATGAAACTGCCGGTTCGAGCAGCGCTAGTACTCGTTATTTCGATAAACATTAATGTTACTGCTTCTATATATACAGATTTTTGCGTAACAAAATGGGTCCGTTTCATGAAGCTGACAAGCCACCTATGGCAGATCACGATGTTAGCCTCACATATCGTTTGTCTTTCGTTCGTGCTCGTTAGTACTATACATCCCTTCGTTAGTGCTTCAAAGCCAACGGATATATACAGTATAATATTTAAGAAATCGATTTTCCTCACCTAACTGCATGTCAACACGTCCCACAGAGCTTACCCCAGAGCACAATCTCGATTGCACCCATTAGTGGTTGTTAGTGGCGCATGCTCCATCGTTACTGCTCTATAGATATTGCCTACAAATTTGTAAAAAGCTGTTATTGGCCTGCTAACTTGTGGCAGCACGCAAGGACGAAACCTACGACAGATGGCACCCGTCATTAGTGCTTCGTTAGTACCTGTTACTGAAGATTATTATATCGTTATTGCTTCATAGTTAATAACTACATTTAAAAAAACATTCATGGCTGCAACATAATGGCAGCAGACAATGGACGAAATGTACGACAGACCACAATTTCGATCGCATCCGTCATTAGTGCGTCGTTAGTGCCCCATATCCCAGCGCTAGTGCTTCACAGAAAACGAATATATTTTTAAGGAAAGACATTTTTGCCTGCTAATTTTATGCCAGCAGATCAAGATCAAATCTACGCAGACCACAATTTTGATTACACCCGTTATTAGTGACTTGTTAGTTATAACGAAATATTGGATAGGTTAATAATTACCTGTACCTTGGGTAGAAAGTGCTCATACATAAGCACTATACCTCATAGAATGTCAATTTAATAATAACAAAAGAAGAAGGTTTTTAATATCTGTAAGATATAGAGACTATTATTTAGTTCGTTGCTATGTAATTGTTTTATGGATACCTAAGCGTCATGTATGTGTACACGACAGTGTAAAGGAAAAGTACATTAAAAGTGTATCAACTAATAAACCATTTAAAACCGTTCATCTACTTTACAATTCTGATATAGAAGGTGAGAATAATATGATATATAATTACTAGAGATATTTTTACATGAAAACAGTTACTACCACTCAAGTTCTTGATATCATCAATCGAACCAGGTTGACGACTACCCTTGGTAAGTTCGTTATAAAAATTTTGGTGCCGGAACCCGGGAGTTCTTGTAAATTCACTACCCGAAGCAAAGTAAGGGTGAATTTACTTTTATAATAAGTTAATGAATACAAATTTCACAAGATTGAGAAGTGGTAGAATCATAATAAGAAAAATGAACGGTAACGCTATGGAGAATGAACCCAATGATAGTGACAACGGTGAACATAGTGTAGCATCAGAAATGACACTGGAAGACCGGATCTTGTTAGCCTTACAGCGGCAAGAACAATGTCGTAAAGACGATTCTGAAGCCATGAAGCGATTGGAACAAAATTTGGTTCATATGTCCAACGAATTGAAACAGAAGATAGAACAGAAGTCCGAAGAGTCCAACAAGCAATACGAAGAATTGAAACAGAAGATAGAACAGAAGTCCGAAGAATCCAACAAGCGATATGAGGAATTAAGTAAACGAATGGAACAGAAGTCAGATGAAACGAAACAATCAATTATCCAGGCGATGGACGACATCACCTCGCAGTTCGAGGGAAAGTTAAAAAGAATATCTGAAGATTGTCAGGATAATCATGACCACATTATCCAAGAAATCAGTGGTGTAAAAAAGGATTTAGAAGTAATCGAATCTTCTGTTCAACAGCAAAAGATTCAGGTCATCAATAATTCTAACAACATACGTGTAAATACACAATTGATAGCTACTCTACAGGAAGAAATTAGAACGCTACAGGTTAAGGATAACACATGCCACAATAATATGGGTAGTGATCGCTTGGAGTTTCCCCACTCACCAGAGATGACTTCGTCTTCACCTGTGTCTGATGAGGATATTATTTTGGAAGAAATTCATCCGAAGAGGACAGATGGGCGGAGAAGGGATGGTGCAACGACACATCACGTCATGGATAGGAATTGTCACCCAATAAGTGCACGGAATGATAAAAGGAAGGTAAAATTAAGTGTTAAGATGAGTGAAATACGGGCTATGAGTAAATTCAGTGGCAAATGTAATGAAAACGCTACTTCTTTCCTGGAAAAATTTCAGGACGAATGCAATATAATGTGTATAGATAGATCACAATATATGAAGTTAATCCCTCATGTATTACTCCCACCATGTTCTTTATGGTTTAAAGCCGTACGTGATCACATCAATACTTATGAGGAATTCAAAGCAGCACTGATTGCGAATTATGAAAATGACTTTTTGCTTGCAAATCGAGATGCCACCATTAGAAATCAACATTTCAATCCCCGTTTACACAAATCTGTTGTCGAGTTTGTTGTAAATACCTACAACGAATTAAAAGCTGTTAATCCATTGCAGTCAGAATCTAGAATAATAGCATCCATTCGAAATTTGCTCCCATTTAAATTACAACAGATCTTGTTTTCTACACAATGTATGAGTTTCAATCATTTGTTAATGCTCGTTCAATGTTATGAAACTCAATACCATGCTTTGAATCAACAAGCAGGTGTGAGTAAAAATAAGAATAATTCAGATCATTTTGTACCTGTTCGGAATCTAAATATCCGAAGTGTGAATGATATGGAACACAACCTAAGCCGAGTAAATTCTAGCAATCAAAACGAGCAAAATAGGCAAAGCTATGTAGGAAATCAACCTAACCTAACCAATCACAATAATAATTGTGTCAGATCACCCAATCGAAGTAGACATAAAAACAATCGAAAGATATGGCGAAATTCCATGAATACGACAAATTATGTGGATAGACATAATCGCTGTTCAAGAGATGGCACTTCGTATCAAAATCCGAATCACGATGCAATACATGTACAACATATTGTGGAACCTAATCAAGATTGTGCCGTACAATGTACTTTATTAGAATCATTTGCTAGTACAAATTTAAACTGACTCTAGTTAATGAAGTTAGGGTTAAACCCATATCAGTTATATATTCTTGTAAATTTTTATTTTTAAGTTTATGTGTTAATATCAATAATGAAAACAATTCTTATAACTTCGCTATACAGACAATATGAGGAATTATAATTCGGTTCATAATTGATTAAAAGCAAAGATTATTTATATTAGATTGACATGTGTTGAAAACTTAATTGTCAAAGATTATGTTAAATATAAGATTCATTCTTTTAAGCTAATTATTCAACGACTGTCTTGAATAAGATTCTTCATTATTCTGATGCCTTATAGATCCAATGTTTATTTTGAAATATCATCTAAAATAATTAATATATAATGCGCCCTGCATCACGGTGACTCATGTATTAAAACGTAATTGCTTCTTACGATTTTGACTTCGTACCCTTCAAAAATTATATAATAAACGACGACGTTTAATAATAAAATGTAATAATGTAATAAATGATAATGAAATGAATATAATTAATGTAATAAAATATAATTAGTAATGAAATGAAAGATTTGTTATAAATATATATATATATATGAAATGTAATGAAGATATACGGAGGGCGATCAAAATGTAAAGGACATATATAATGTAAGATCACTATTGTAAACGGACCAGTGATTCTTGAAGATAAAAGCCAAGTTCGTTTATGACTTTTATATTCAGTCCCATCGTCGGGCGACATTTTATATAACGAAATATTGGATAGGTTAATAATTACCTGTACCTTGGGTAGAAAGTGCTCATACATAAGCACTATACCTCATAGAATGTCAATTTAATAATAACAAAAGAAGAAGGTTTTTAATATCTGTAAGATATAGAGACTATTATTTAGTTCGTTGCTATGTAATTGTTTTATGGATACCTAAGCGTCATGTATGTGTACACGACAGTGTAAAGGAAAAGTACATTAAAAGTGTATCAACTAATAAACCATTTAAAACCGTTCATCTACTTTACAATTCTGATATAGAAGGTGAGAATAATATGATATATAATTACTAGAGATATTTTTACATGAAAACAGTTACTACCACTCAAGTTCTTGATATCATCAATCGAACCAGGTTGACGACTACCCTTGGTAAGTTCGTTATATAGTGTTAGCTAGTGCTGCGTATTCCATCGTTAGTGTTCCACAGTTAAGGTCTAAAATTCTACAAACTTCATTTTCCTCTCATAATTTCATGCAAAAAAGCCACGCACTAAACCTACAACAGACCACAATTGTGATTACACCCGTCATTAGTTCCTCGTTAGTGCTTGTTAGTGCACCATATCCAATCGTTTGTGCTTCACAGATAACGGGTACATTCTTGAAGAAAACCATTATTGGCCTGGTAACTTCATGCCAGTAGTCGAGGGACGAAATAGTCGGCAACCCACAAGTTTAATTACATCTGTTACTAGTTCTTCGTTAGTGCTCGTTAGTGCCGCACATCTCATCGTAAATGTTCGCTAGTCCTGCATATCCCATCGTTAGTATTGCATATATAACGGCTATATTTTTAAAAGAAATCCATTGCTGCCATGCTAACCTCAACCCAGGAAACGAGGAACAAGATCAACTGGAGGGTACAATTTTGATTACATATGCAATTAGTGCTTCATCAGCACGCGTCAGGCGCGCATATTCCACCGTTAGTGATCCACTGATAAAGGCTACACTTTTTAAGAAAGCCAATATTAATCTCATAATAGTATGGTAGCAGACCAGTGACGAAATCTA
Organism: Thermobia domestica; assembly: GCF_964235325.1. Lineage (NCBI taxonomy): Eukaryota > Metazoa > Arthropoda > Insecta > Zygentoma > Lepismatidae > Thermobia > Thermobia domestica. Next base: position 239,711,860 of record NC_137456.1, on the reverse strand, counting down.
CGGGAGACCACAGTTTTGATTACGCCCGTCATTAGGCTTCATTAGTTCTTTTTTGTGCCTCATATGAAACCGTTAGTGCATCTGTCATTACTTCTTCGTTAATGCCCTGCATCCCATCGTTAATGTTCGTTAGTGCTGCATATCCCATCGTTAATATCCGATATATATGGGCTACGTTTTTAATAAAGCCATTACTAGCCTTCTAACTTCATTCCAGCATACTAGGGACCAGAGAAGACCACAATTTATATTACATCCTTCATTAGTGCTTAACGAGTGCTCGTTAGTGCCGCACATTCCATCGTTAATGGTTCACGAATAACAGCTACATTTTTTAAGAAGCAAGTATTTGCCAGCTAACATGATACCATCAGAACATGGACGAAATCTAAAGCAGGTTACAATTTAGATTACACTCCTCATTAGTGCTTCATGAGTGCTCGTTAGTGTCGCATGTCAGACCGTTGGTTCCTCAAAGCTAACGGCTACATCTTTCAAAAAAAACATTTTTTGCCTGCTAAATTTATGGCAGCAGAACAGGGATGAAATCTATGCAGACAACAATTTTGATTACATCTGTCAATAGTGTTTCTTTAGTGCTCTCTAGTGCCATACATCCCATCGTTAGTGTTCGTTAGTGCTCCATATCTTATAATAAGTACTGCACATATGTCGACTATATTTTTTAAGAAAGGCAGTGTTGGCCTGCTAATTTTATGGTAGGAGACATAGACCAAATCCGCACAAGAACACAATTTTGATTACACCTGTCACTAGTGCTTCTTAAGTATTTCCAGTGCCGCTATCCCACCATCAGTGATCCACCAATTACGGATACATTTTTAACTCCATTAGTGACCTGTTAACTTCATGCCAGCAGACCAGAGGCGAAATCTACGGTAGACCACATTTTTTATTATACCCGTCATTATTGCTCATTAGTGCTGCATATCTCATTGTTAATGCCTTACAGATAACGCCTATACTTTTAAAAAATCCAGTTTTTCCTTCTAATTTCATGCAAACACGTCACGCACGAAACCTACAGCAGACCACAATTTTGATTTTATCTATCATTAGTGCTTCGTTAGTACTCGTTAATGTTGTATATCATATCGTTAGTGCACGACACATTACAATTAGTATCAAGTCGGAACCACCACTTTTCGACTGGGAAAAATAAATAATGCCATTCGTTTGTGCTGTATTAGTGTTGGTCAGTGCAGAAATTTCAGCGTTTGTGCTCTCAAAATAACAATGAACAATTTAAATTTCGGGGCCAACTTGGCGTCAAGCTAGCCCCGCTTCTTTTCCTTAATTAAGATAGAATTGACTTCCTAATGGCAGACTTTGTGCTACGTTAGTGCGGGTTAGTGCCCAAATATGAGCGTTTGTGCTGTTCAAATAACGCCAGTATAACGAAATAACTTAGCGTCAAGTTGGCCCCGCTCTTTTTCCTAATTGAGATAGAATTGATTTTGTAATGCCAGACCTTTGTGCTACGTTATTGCAGGTTAGTGCGCAAATTTGAGCGTTAGTGCTGTTCTAATAATATCGTTATAACGAAATCAATTTCCGTCAGGTTGTCCCCGCTTTTTTCCCTAATTGAGATAGAATTCATTTTCTAATGCCAACTGTTTGTCCTACGTTAGTGCTTGGTCGTGACTCAATTTGTCCGTTAGTGATGTTGAAATTACACGTCCGTAAACTTTGCGCCTCCACTTAACGCATTATCGATAAAATTAGTGTCAATCATTGTTGCATCGTTAATACTTCTTAGTGCACCAACACTAACGTTAGTGCTTCATTAGTGTACATGCTACAAGTAAAACACCTCTCGAGTTCCAGATTGACGCTGGTCCCCACTTTGAGGACTAACGAAATAATTAGTGTCATTCGTTAGTGTATCGTTAGTGCTTCTTACTTCACCAACCGCTAATGTTAGTGTTTCATTAGTGTAGGCTCTAGAGCCAAAACAATGGTCCACGCTGGTCTCCCCACACTGTCCAGTAGTGAAAAAATTCGTGCCATTCTTTTTTGTGTCGTTAGTGCTTTCAGAAAATACTCATAGTTTTGTTAATGCTTTACTATTAATGTAGATATAGGCAATTATCTATCATGAAACACCCGTAAGAAATGCATGGATAATTCTGCATTGCGTGACATTCCCGGCAAATTGAAAAACACGAATGACCTCTTCTAGTGCAATCGTTAGTTCATCGTTAGTGCTTCTTTGTGCACCAACCCCTAGCGTTTGTTCTTAGTGTCGATGCAACAAATGAAAAAGCTTTGGGAATCAGCGTGACCTTGATCCCTACTTTAAGCACTAACAAAGGAATTAGTGCTTTTCGTTAGTGCATCGTTAGTGCTTCTAGAAAACGCTAATAGTTCCGTGATTGCTTCACTATTACTGTAGACGTAGCCAATTATAAGTTTAACACTTATTTAATTATTTAATCAGAGATGATTCCGTAGAATTAATTTAATCACGTATGATCATACACGTGACGTCATTGTCTTATAGTAGTGTTTAATTACTTACCTTATTCACATTTATTCTTGGCGCCAAAAATTCGTTTTCTGATTGGTCGGTTTATTTTTTCAGCGGAGTGTTTGATTAAAGGGTCAATTAAATTTGATAAAATTAAACAATGCTATAAGGTAAAAACTACGTGTATCATCATACGCGATTAAATTAATTCTAGGAAATCATATTTGATTGAATAAATAAATAGCTGTTTGATTAAACGGGTAATTAAATTTGATATAATTAAACAATACTATAAGGTAAAAGCGATACGTATATCATCATACGCGATTAAATTAATTCTAGGAAATTATCTTTAATTGAATAAATTAATAGGTGCTTGATTAAAGGGGTAAACAAATTTGATAGGAGTTTGATATCAAATTAATTAGAGTTTGATATCAAAATTTAATTAAATTATATCTTACAATGTTGCCTAATTTACACTATAAATATGCAAAATATAGGGAATTTCAGTTCTTTTAAGGCCTAATTTGGTAACACCGCAGTGTTACAAGTTCGTAATACAGCGTGATTACAGTGTAATTAAACGTCCACCATCTTCAAAAGGTCATATTTGGCAAACTATCTACTCTACACTAAAAAGCACTAACGTTATTGGTTGGTTCACTAAGAAGCACTAATGATGCACTAACGATTACAATAGAAGAGATCATTAGTGCTTTTGAATTTGACGGGAATTTGACGCAATAAAAATTACCCATGCTTTTCTAATGGGAGTTTGGAACTTATAATTGGCTACGTCTACAGTAATAGTGAAGCATTCACGGAACTATTAGCGTTTTCTAGAAGCACTAACGATGCACTAACGAAAAGCACTAATTCCTTTGTTAGTGCTTAAAGTAGGGATCAAGATCACGCTGATTCCAAAAGCTTTTTCATTTGTTGCATCGACACTAAGAACAAACACTAGGGGTTGGTGCACAAAGAAGCACTAACGATGAACTAACGATTGCACTAGAAGAGGTCATTCGTGCTTTTCAATTTGCCGGGAATGTCACGCAATGCAGAATTATCCATGCATTTCTTACGGGTGTTTCATGATAGATAATTGCCTATATCTACATTAATAGTAAAGCATTAACAAAGGTCTGGCATTACAAAATCAATTCTATCTTAATTAGGAAAAAGAGCGGGGCCAACTTGACGCTAAGTTATTTCGTTATACTGGCGTTATTTGAACAGCACAAACGCTCATATTTGGGCACTAACCCGCACTAACGTAGCACAAAGTCTGCCATTAGGAAGTCAATTCTATCTTAATTAAGGAAAAGAAGCGGGGCTAGCTTGACGCCAAGTTGGCCCCGAAATTTAAATTGTTCATTGTTATTTTGAGAGCACAAACGCTGAAATTTCTGCACTGACCAACACTAATACAGCACAAACGAATGGCATTATTTATTTTTCCCAGTCGAAAAGTGGTGGTTCCGACTTGATACTAATTGTAATGCGTCGTGCACTAACGATATGATATACAACATTAACGCGTACTAACGAAGCACTAATGATAGATAAAATCAAAATTGTGGTCTGCTGTAGGTTTCGTGCGTGACGTGTTTGCATGAAATTAGAAGGAAAAACTGGATTTTTTAAAAGTATAGGCGTTATCTGTAAGGCATTAACAATGAGATATGCAGCACTAATGAGCAATAATGACGGGTATAATAAAAAATGTGGTCTACCGTAGATTTCGCCTCTGGTCTGCTGGCATGAAGTTAACAGGTCACTAATGGCGTTAAAAAATGTATCCGTAATTGGTGGATCACTGATGGTGGGATAGCGGCACTGGAAATACTTAAGAAGCACTAGTGACAGGTGTAATCAAAATTGTGTTCTTGTGCGGATTTGGTCTATGTCTCCTACCATAAAATTAGCAGGCCAACACTGCCTTTCTTAAAAAATATAGTCGACATATGTGCAGTACTTATTATAAGATATGGAGCACTAACGAACACTAACGATGGGATGTGTGGCACTAGAGAGCACTTAAGAAACACTAATGACAGATGTAATAAAATTGTTGTCTGCATAGATTTCATCCCTGTTCTGCTGCCATAAATTTAGCAGGCAAAAAATGTTTTTCTTGAAAGATGTAGCCGTTAGCTTTGAGGAACCAACGGTCTGACATGCGACACTAACGAGCACTCATGAAGCACTAATGAGGAGTGTAATCTAAATTGTAACCTGCTTTAGATTTTGTCCCTGTTCTGATGGCATCAAGTTAGCAGGCCAATACTTGCTTCTTAAATATGTAGCTGTTATTCGTGAACCATTAACGATGGAATGTGCGGCACTAACGAGCACTCGTTAAGCACTAATGAAGGATGTAATATAAATTGTGGTCTTCTCTGGTCCCTAGTATGCTGGAATGAAGTTAGAAGGCTAGTAATGGCTTTATTAAAAACGTAGCCCATATATATCGGATATTAACGATGGGATATGCAGCACTAACGAACATTAACGATGGGATGCAGGGCATTAACGAAGAAGTAATGACAGATGCACTAACGGTTTCATATGAGGCACAAAAAAGCACTAATGAAGCCTAATGACGGGCGTAATCAAAACTGTGGTCTCCCGTAGATTTCGTCACTGGTCTGCTACCATACTATTATGAGATTAATATTGGCTTTCTTAAAAAGTGTAGCCTTTATCAGTGGATCACTAACGGTGGAATATGCGCGCCTGACGCGTGCTGATGAAGCACTAATTGCATATGTAATCAAAATTGTACCCTCCAGTTGATCTTGTTCCTCGTTTCCTGGGTTGAGGTTAGCATGGCAGCAATGGATTTCTTTTAAAAATATAGCCGTTATATATGCAATACTAACGATGGGATATGCAGGACTAGCGAACACTTACGATGAGATGTGCGGCACTAACGAGCACTAACGAAGAACTAGTAACAGATGTAATTAAACTTGTGGGTTGCCGACTATTTCGTCCCTCGACTACTGGCATGAAGTTACCAGGCCAATAATGGTTTTCTTCAAGAATGTACCCGTTATCTGTGAAGCACAAACGATTGGATATGGTGCACTAACAAGCACTAACGAGGAACTAATGACGGGTGTAATCACAATTGTGGTCTGTTGTAGGTTTAGTGCGTGGCTTTTTTGCATGAAATTATGAGAGGAAAATGAAGTTTGTAGAATTTTAGACCTTAACTGTGGAACACTAACGATGGAATACGCAGCACTAGCTAACACTAACAAGTCACTAATAACGGGTGTAATCAAAATTGTGGTCTGCGTAGATTTGGTCTTGATCTGCTGGCATGAAATTAGCAGGCAAAAATGTCTTTCCTTAAAAATATATTCGTTTTCCGTGAAGCACTAGCGGTGGGATATGGGGCACTAACGACGCACTAATGACGGATGCGATCAAAATTGTGGTCCGTCGTACATTTTGTCCATTGTCTGCTGCCATTATGTTGCAGCCATGAATGTTTTTTTTAAATGTAGTTATTAACTATGAAGCAATAACGATATAATAATCTTCAGTAACAGGTACTAACAAAGCACTAATGACGGGTGCCATCTGTCGTAGGTTTCGTCCTTGCGTGCTGCCACAAGTTAGCAGGCCAATAACAGCTTTTTACAAATTTGTAGGCAATATCTATAGAGCAGTAACGATGGGGCATGCGCCACTAACAACCACTAATGGGTGCAATCGAGATTGTGTTCTGGGGTAAGCTCTGTGGGACGTGTTGACATGCACTTGACACATGGAAGCACTAACGTTAATGTTTATAGCACTAACGAGCACTAACGTTGCTCGAACCGGTAATTTCACTTATGGTGTGATTTTGATATGTTGGCCTGCTGGCATGAAGTTAGCTGGCCAATAGTAACTATTAAAATTGAGACGTTATTTTTGGCACTAACAATGGGGTTTGCTACACTAACGAGCACTAACGAACCACTAACTATGTGTCGAATCCCAGTTGTGGTCTGCCAAATGTGACCTGCCAATTACATTGGCATGAAGTTAGCAGGCCAATAGTGACTAGTGAAAATTGAGGCGTTATTTTTGTAGCACTAACGATGGGGTTTGCGGCACTAACGAGCACTAACGAAGCACTAACGATCTGTGAAGTTGAAATTCTGGCCTGCCATATGTGGCCTGCTAAGTTCATGCTGGCTTCATAAAACTGACCCATTTTATTACCCTAAAAACTGTATATATAGAAGCACTATCGTTAATGTTTGCAGCACTAACGAGCACTAACGAAGCTGGAACCGGCTACTTCACTTTGGTGTGATTCTGATATGTTGGCCTGCTGGCATAAAGTTAGCAGGCCAATACTAACTTTTAAGTTTCAGATGTTATATTTGTAGCACTAACGATGGGGTTTTGCAGCACTAACGAGCACTAACGAAGCACTAACTATGTGTGAAATCCTAGTTGCGACCTGCCATATGTGGCCTGCCAAGTTCATTGGCATAAAATTAGCAGGCCAATAGTGACTGGTGAAAATTGCGGCGTTATTTTTGTAACACTAACAATGGGGTTTGCGGCACTAACGAGCACTAACGAAGCACTAACGATCTGTGAAGTTGAAATTCTGGCCTGCCATAGGTGGCCTGCTAAGTTCATGCTAGCTTCATAAAATTGACCCATTTTATTACTCTAAAAACTGTATATATAGAAGCACTATCGTTAATGTTTACAGCACTAACGAGCACTAACGATGCTCAAACCGGCTACTTCACTTATGGTGTGATTCTGATATGTTGGCCTGCTGGCATGAAGTTAGCAGGCCAATAGTAACTATTAAAATTGAGACGTTATTTTTGTAGCACTAACGATGGGGTTTGCTACACTAACGAGCACTAACGAAGCACTAACGATCTGTGAAGTCGAAATTATGGTCTGCCATATGTGGCCTGCAAAGTTCATTGGCATGGAGTTAGCAGGCCAATAGTGACTGGTGAAAATTGCGACGTTATTTTTGTAGCACTAACGATGGGGTTTGCGGCACTAACGAGCACTTACGAAGCACTAACGATCTGTGAAGTTGAAATTCTGGCCTGCCATAGGTGGCCTGCTAAGTTCATGCTAGCTTCATAAAACTGACCCATTTTGTTACCCTTAAAACTGTATGTATAGAAGCACTAACGTTAATGTTTACAGCACTAACGAGCACTAACGATGCTCAAACCGGCTCTTTCACTTATGGTGTGATTCTGATAAATTGGCCTGCTGGCATGAAGTTAGCAGGCCAATAGTAACTATTAAAATTGAGACGTTATTTTTGTAGCACTAACGATGGGGTTTGCGGCACTAACGAGCACTAACGAAGCACTAACGATGTGTGAAGTCGAAGTTCTGGCCTGCCATAGGTGGCCTGCTAACTTCATGGACATATGCATTTACAGTACACGCTTTTCTCGAGTTAGTTGTTATCGCTCATAACTACAGTTTGAAAATGTCTTTACTCGTTTCGCTATTTTTGAGAATTTAAAAATTTGTATTTGAATCTTAAACGACTCTATTCTTCAAAGAGGTTTGCTTGTGAAAGAAAAGGAATGCTTTTTCGTGAAATAATATTTCAGCGACAGAATGATCGAATGAAAATAAGATATTGTAAACAGAATTCATCTCAAACTGAATTTTTATCTTTAGATTTGAATTTTTCACAGAAAAATCAAGTTTATTCGCATTTTGGCACTGATTTAGGAGAACAAAAATTTGAAAAGGAGTAAACTGAAGTTCAAATAAGATGGCCGAAAGCTTGTCCACAAACGAGATGTACCTGCTACATCAAATATTCTTTCTAGGGGAAGAGAACTTCCTTGTATTGCCAACACTGGGAAACTTCAAATACTGGAAGCATTCTGGATTCCACAAAAAAGGAGTCAGTGTCAATTCTTTAGATCCTCCTTCCTGAATCTCCCTGCAGCACTTCCTCCTTGCGAATGATCTGTGAACTAAGAGGTTCGATACGATCTCCTTGGGAAAACGGCAGTGTGGAATTTCAGAGAATTAAGACTCTTTCATTAAGCAACCTTATGGAGTTAAAATATATGGGTGTTACGGTGCCACCATTTTCCAGTACACTGATTTGTTGGAGAAAAACACTACACATATATTCAATATACAACCATTCTGCCATTAAAGTTATTTTTCCATTGTGATAACTCCTAAAAATAAGCAAAAGTGATTTAAAACAAGAATTAAAGAGGATTAAGTAACAAAGGGGGAGGGATTCAGGCTTGAGTTAGGAACTGTGACAAGAGAGATGATAGGGTAAAATTGATCAAAATCAGCATTACATAATATGTGAACGGCCCATAATGGTGTTATTACTTGTGCTACCTGTCTGCAATACGTTTTTAAACGAATCCAATATCTTAATTAGATTTCGAGATATGTACTTTCGAAGCAATGCGTACAAAATAAAGTGATCTTTTCATCAATATCAAGGGAGAGAGAGTACCGGTTGTTAAAAGATTAGAATAGAATCGCTGATTTCAACCGTATCTTCGCTTGACCTCCCAACAATTTCCAATTCACGCCATCAAAAGAAACACCTCTTTCCCTTTTTCTGTAAATCTTTCACCGATTGCAATTAATAATACAATTATATCTCTTGTGCCTTGCCACTTATGATCCCGAACTGTTCCTCCTCAGCTTCTTCATTTGTTCTTCCATATAACCTTCTGTTTAGTATTCGGAGCACACCTTTACCTGCATCTGGTATGAAACTAATAGTTCTGTAATCTTCAGATCTCATTGGGTTTGATTTCTTAGCCATCGGTATCACAACTGCATTCAGAAAGTCTTTTGGACATAATAAATAGCAAATGTTTAATATAAGTAGTAATAGCTAATATGTTACCTTGATTTCTTATTGAACTCCGGGTGCACAATGTACTTCCATCCATCCAATTTTGTTACATGTAAGAAATTTCTTGTTTCCGTTAGTAAACTGACAATTAAACGAGATGCAATGCACCTAATTCCCATGAATGACAAGCTCATGCTATTTTTCCTGCAAAGAATAATGTATCTCTTAACACAGAAATATAATATAGTAATTACACATGTAAGTACGGCGGAAGCAATTTTTAGCTGGCAGCGCAGTAACAAAAGGGAAAAACGATTGTGTGGTCAATGCCATACATATACAATTTTATTTGCTGGGAATAGAAAGACATATTAAGGTAGGTATATAACTTCAATTTAATATTTGTCGAACACATTGTACACTTATATATACCATAACTAACTATTCTTCTATACTAAAACTGTGCAGTTGTTAAAAAAGTAAAATTAATGAAAAATAAACAACCTACATTCTTTTCACATCGTGAAGCTAAGGAAGAATTTGAAACTTGGTACTGAAGCTGGAGGTACTACATCTATATACAGTGATAAAATATGCAGTGATAATGCCAGTGTTTTAACTTAATTTTGGACAGTAATACCAGAATGTCACTTTTTAGTCCAGTTAAAATATGGTTTGGCCCGGCACAAATTGTAACAGAAACTGTGATTCGATTTTATGGTAGTGAAAAGCAATTTAAACAACATATCAAAATTTTAACGAAATCTGCCGTGTATTTACCCGCCATTTTGAGCCACCATATTGGATATTGGAACTGAACACTTCACTTCGAAACAGTATGTATATCTTCTAACAGAATTAAGATAGGAACTATGATCTTATGTCAAATTAATGGCAATAGATCGTAGAAGTAGGGAAAACGTGTAAAGTCATGCAATGACGACATCATATTGAAATTTAGAGCCTGTTTCCTAACAATTACGTTATATTCGGTTTGTTACTTATAGTTATTGGCATAACTATCAAACCGTTAAATATACCAAAACAATATCCATAATAAAAGTTGTAGAGTAGAATCTGCTCTTTTCATTGATACTAGAATGGCTTCGCTGTTTTAGAAACTAAGGGAGTTAGACCATATTAGGTGACGAGAGCGTTACTGTAATGAAAGTTAGCGAGAAATAGAGTAAATAGAGTAATGATTTTATTTATTTTCGACAACATTCTTCTGTACAATGTTTCAAATCAAATCAACAAGTTAACAATTTCACACACACACACACGCATATATATAAGTGTTACAACTCTTGGGAGGTGACTCCTGCCACTCAGACAAGAAAAAAAAAGTTCTCTTCAACTTTCTGCTATCGGACATACTTTCAGACCTACAAGGTGCCGAAAGCGTGCGAAAATGACTTTCGGACGCCAATAGTTCGGAAACTATCCAACATAAAGAGGGCGGGTAAAAAATTCACCGAAGAAGTCATACCTGCTCTATTGAATTTTGTATGTTTCAAAATCTTAACATGCACGCGCAAGGGTTTCCCCAAAGGAACGTAGGGAGTCCCGGATAATCTGCCAAATGAAACTTGGTCTGAATGGATATGAATTGATAGGCTTTCTACCAGGTAACAATAATTCGTTTGTCTTGAGTCGATATCTGGAACAAGTACAAAATGGCGGACACCTTCATGCCCGTTGTGTGTGGTTGCATAATCACCAGGTACGGATGCTGGCCAACAGTGACGTTCTGACTATTAATTGTAGCGAATTTGTACTCAAATGCTCTAGAAAGACATCTGTAGTGTCGGTAGAGCATAACAGATGAAGGAAGGTGATTCACATGTGTGGAAACAATTAACGAAAAATGTCTAGAAATGCACTCATACTCAGTAAACGTGAGTTCAAAGCGTCGAAAATGTAAGGATTAGCGTCAAGAACATGAAAGTCATTGCCAATTCACCAATAATATTCCTCCAAACCAATGTAATATGCGGTGCACGGTTTCATACCAATAAGGATGCACCAACTGAGGCCAAGTTGAAATTGTGCAATTGGACTCACTAAGAAACTGGGTAAACTAATTGAATGTCACCAGTGGGATCGCATGATCGATATTGAAATGTGGCCAATGTGTGTGTTGATATCAAGATGTAGCTAACGAACAAATGCCAGCATGTCTCACTACTGCTGTGATATTGTCCCACGTGCGAAAAATAGGAAAATAACTACTCGGGTCTTGAATCTGAGGCCTTGGGCTACCAGTAAATTTGGAAACTGCAACCACGCGAGCAAAAGCAAGCGCTCTAGCCCTGAGGTTCGAAGGAACCTCACTTTCTCTGTATTCATTTCTTTGAGCAGTACCCACTTTGTTTTGCAAGCCCTCTTGTACAGCCTCCCGACATACTTGTGTGTTTCATTTTGTTACTCCTACTGCGCAGTTGTAAACAATCAGAGCTTTAAGATGTTTCTTGCCTTTTCTCATGTCTTTTTATTTTCCGTATTTATGGTGTTTCAGCTGTAGTGTTAAATGTGCCAAATCAGTACAATTTTGTCTTTGTCTTAGCATGTGCACTGTGTGTAAGATACGAATTTCTGGAGGTATTTTCCTATATTTCGAGTACGTCATATGTCTCAGAAGACGTGGGGCATGATACAAGTTTGTTATTTTCACGCTCTATCAGAATTTGAACCATACATTAAGAGATTTCTTTTCATATGTGTCGACTGTGGGACGATGTTCCAAACAAAGAGGGACATTGATACAATCGTGTTCTAGTTACGTTCTACAAAAGGTGCAACAGATGTAATAGCAGAATGTACGTGAGACGGTGCGACATGTTGACATTTGTTCATTAGCTACATGTTGATACCAACACACACATTGGCCACATTTCAATATCGATCACGCGATCTCACTAGTGACAACTCTTTAGTTTACTCAGTTTCTTTGTGAGTCCAATTGCACAATTTCAACTTGGCCTCAGTTGGTGCTTCCTTATGGATATGCAACCATGCACATCATATTGCATCGGTTTGAAGGAATATTATTGGTGAATTGGCAATGGCTTCCATGTTCTTGACGCTAATCCTTACATTTTCGATGCTTTGAACTCACGTTTACTGAGTATGAGTGCATTTCTGGGCACTTTTCGTTAAGTGCTCCCATACATGTGAATCACTCTTCTTCATCTGTTAAGCTCTACTGATACTACAGATGTTTTTCTAGAGCATTTGAGTACAAATTCGCTACAATTAATAGTCAGAACGTCACTGTTTGCCAGCATCCGTACCTGGTGATTATGCAACCACACGCAACGGGCATGGAGGTGTCCGCCATTTTGTATTTGTTCCAGATGTCTACTTAAGACAAATGAATTATTGTTACCTGGTAGAAAGCCTATCAATTCATATACATTTACACCAAGTTTCATTTGGCAGATTATCCGGGACTCCCTACGTTCCTTTGGAGAATCCCTTGCGCGTGCACGGCAGGATTGTGAAACATGAAAAATTCAATAGAGCAGGTATGACTTCTTCAGTGAATTTCTTACCCGCCCTCTTTATGTTGGATAGTTTCCGAACTATTGGCGTCCGAAAGTCTTTTTCCCACGCTTTCGGCACCTTGTAGATCTGAAACTATGTCCGATAGCAGAAAGTTGAAGAGAACTGTTTTCTTGTCTGAGTGGCAGGAGTTACCTCCCAAGAGTTGTAACACTTATTTTGCAACACCCGATATATAGTATCGAATAAAATATATTTAGTGAATGACAATGAGATTAACAAAATAAGAAACAGATACCAGCAAAAAGGAATGAGCACTTGATGTATATATAGTAGTGTATAGCTTATAATATTATCAGTCAATAATGAATGTTTATTCCTTGATATGTTCTCATCCTTACTGTAAATCATCCTCATTTTCATTTTCCTTTTCGAACTCATGTGATATGTCGTACTCATATGGGCTGTTCGAGCACTTTGAACCCCAACATTCTCCACATGCAGATGAACAGTTCAGTTTAGGGGTTCGGCAAGAACAACGATCTGAATGATAGTGTCTTGCAATTACAACGGACCATTTCCAATATATCCATAGGTGGAGGATAAGTATTGGGAGTAGTTGTCCATCGTCAATGGACCATCTCCACTGTGTTGGTAACAGCCAATCATTTAATCAGTACACCATAATTTCGTAGTAAGCTCTCATATTATGGATTTTGGCTGGTGCTGCGTTGGTTCAAGGGACTGTGACTTAACTGAAAAATATGTTTCTTCCAACTTTTTCGCTGAAACATTTAAATCGCAGCTCAACAAGAGTGTCTGATTTTCAAAAAGTTGTATATTGAACTGTTGCTTTCTCGCCTGCTTTTATATCTTTCGTAGTTTCTGTTTTATCATTTAAAACGTCTGCAGATCTGCATAAAGTGGCCCCTTCCATTAGCATTTTCAGACATTTCCTTTTGCCCACGCCGAAAACCTGAGACGTAGAGTCACAACCTTGAAAGGCATATACAAACACAAGATTTTGAATGACGTTGACTACCAAGCTGCTTTGGATTGTTTCAATATGCTACTGCTGTGGACTGTCTTTCCCTTTCTTATTCTAGGATGGAAAACAAGTATTCTTTTAGACAGCATGTGTATGTGGTGACAAAGAGGAATCAGTACATCGGTATCATCAGCAACGACAACAACTGCTATCGTTTGATGAAAGAGGTCGTGTGAATTTGCCTTATATTTACAGTCTATGTTAATCAAAAAGTAAAAATTTCCCAATCATCTCCTTCGTCAGGATGCATAAACATGCTTTGCCAACCTTCATTCAAGCTTGGGAGAGCTTGAATGACAAGATTGGTCGCAACGTGGTTGGTTGCTTCTGAACTATCCTAATTAAAGATTTTTAAAAAAGAAATTGAATACTAAATTTTATCGTCTTTCCGTGCTTATTACTGTATGCCGCGAGGGATAGTTCACTACTTATAAATTAAAATGAAGTACATGCCGCAACCTAACTCTCGCGTCAAAATTAGGCTTTACACTCAAAGAAAATCAAATAATAATGAGAGTTAATCTGTGAAAATAATCTGTCTTACATGAAAGAAATATTACAATAAATTTGATATCTGCATATGAACTAAACCATGAACAAATATTAAGTATGAACACCATGAAAATGAAACTTGTACTGTTAATATCAAATATATAGTTGTAAAAAATCAACATATATAAAATTGTAAATTACCCTTTCCTCAATAATTTTCTTATCTAGCTAAACGTATGTATATAAATAGATAATTGTCTACATAAAGTAACCTTTCGTGCACGATATTATTAGTAGTGGCTAATTTTCGTTGCTTTTTTCCTTTAGTATTATTATTATGACGGTAGAACGGGCGCACTGATTAAAGAAAAATCACTTTATTTTGTCCCGACGGCGTGCTCCTATTAGTAACTTTCTTGGGAACGTTCCTAGTGTTAACTCCTTGTAGCTGTAGCAAAAATTCATTTAAAATTACTTACAAACTCTCTCTTCAAAAGCGGGATCTTCCCTTTGGTCTCGTCCTACGACTGCTGAGTGTAGATGGAATCAATGTAACATCACTGAGACGAAAGTTTTATTTCTTTTGACACTCATTTCTAATTGATATCAGGCCTTGAAAAATATGCATGTGGAGAATTTGTTCAATGATTCTTAAAGATATAATTGCAATTAAACCATGATTTCATACTAACTTAATTCCTTACGCTCCAGATGCGTGGTCTCTTTTTTAGTTGTCGACGCCAGATTGCTTGACGCACTTTTTGGTCACCACAAGGCACGTGATGAGTAAGCAAGTACTGGACATAATACTGTTCCCTATTGGTTAATAATTGAAAAGTTGTCCAATCACGATTGAACTTAGAAGTGGTTGGATACGTGGCATGAAATAGCAACTTCTAGAATGTTCCATGCAACTACGCAGAAAGAAATTCTAGTGCCTTCAAAACAAAAGGCTATTGTTTCCCACACACACACATACACAAGAAAAGTCAGTTTTTGGCGTTGAAGAAGATGACATGTACTGTAAAAGCACTCACATAGTTGCCACCTGATAGATTTATTACTAAGAATTGGTTATGAATTCAATAAAATATACGCATATTGTTTTTTCCTTCGAGAGTCGATAGCAAATGGCGTCTACAGAGAATTGGCAATATTGCATTGGTGATATTGCTAAAGGATCCTGGACCGTCACTCTATGGTCTTAAGTTTTGGTACACCCTGTATATGATTTACTTCAGTTGCATTAGGGGAGATTGGAACACAATACTGTCTTGTTGGGAAGAATACTCCACTGTGACATTCTTTAGAAGCGATTATAGTGAATGTAAAACACTAAGAACATATATTGAAGGAACTATCCTTTTTAGCACTACTAATGAAACACTGTTGATAGAGTGTTATTTATGAAGCACTATTAACGCTAGTTTGCACTACTTTTGTGCACTTCATTTTCATTATTGTTATCACTATTTTTATCTAATAGGTCCAAACACCTGTATGTTTAGCCACTTGAATTTAAAATTACAATTTTTTTTGTTTTTAGTCACTTATATGTAGTTATGAAATGTTTCTGTCTTTTGATGTCTTTTTATTATTTTTTTTATACGTATATAATTTTGTTTCGTTATCACTAGTTCTCACTCAATATTTTTAAATATGTTTTTTCACAGTATGCATACTTTTTGAAATTTCAAATTAACAGCAATACAAGTTTACTACAATATTACAAAAATATTATTGAACATATGTGAAGAACCTATTTGGGCAGCAAAATTTACGATTATATGAAAAAAATAAAAATACTTTTAGAATTCAATGAAATATTGCATGAAGAAGCGAACTTTTTTTCGGACCGGAAATATATTGGAGACGGAATTAGAGTTTGAAATCAAAAATGGAATCGAAGACGGAGTCATTAAATTTGTGCATTACTTTACAATAATAATGTGAAGTTTTGATACTTAGTAACTACGAATAAAATTTGAAAGACATTTTTCATAAAAATAGAAAAATCTTTTTCGGACATCTTCATATTTTAGAGATCCAATACAACCAAGATCAGAGTTATTACAAAGATTATGCCGAACAACTTTTTAACCTTACATTTTAAAAATATTAAACCTTAAAGTCATTTGCTTATGCATTGGTTTTAACAAGATTCAACAATTTTGAAATTATTTTTTATAACACATCCTACTTTCATATTTATTGCCATGTGATTCAATTTTCGAGAGAATTTTAAAATAAAATTTTCCTTAAAACGCTTAACTACAATGTAATTACTTAACGACAATTATTGAGGTTACATAACTATTCATATCCTTTACAATCGGTATTCAGGAAGTATCATTTATTAACATTCTTTCATTAATGTATCTTTGTCCCATTTACATTCAATTACATCGCGAGCGTAACGACAACCTTGGCAAACATTGTTTTCATAAAGACACTTAGTTGCTACAACTATTTGAGCATAGCCTTGCTACTGCTATCTGAGCATAGCCTAATATTATTAAATACTCCATAACATTTTTATCCCGGACACATCGTCAACGGGGTACGTACATACAAACACGATATTTCTTAAACCCATTTATGAATATATATATATACCGTATAGCATTCTCCTTATGCCTCATATGATTTTTCTTCTTTAACATTATCATTTCGCAAATATAGACCTCACACGTTCATTATTATCACAAGTTATACTTCTCGATCACCGAAACTGACTTAAAGCACATGACTACTTTTATTTTCATTAAAACGAATGATCGTTAACCATGTTAAAGTGAAAATACATGAACTCAAAAGAAAAAAATATCCAAGTCGATGATACTTAAATGGTTGATGAAATGAAAATAATTTTCGGGCATCATTATTTTGCCTTGCTCAACAATTTACATATATATATATATATATATATATATATATATATATATATATATATATATATATATATATTTCTACGACATTTGTTAGTAAACATGACATTTACATAAAAATTTAACATGTAAATCAAAACGTAATATGACATTGGCTATTGAAACTACATTAATGCAAATTGTAGAATTATCGGTTACTAAACCAAACTAAACTTTCATTTATATAAAGCGTACATTACTTCTTATTTTTGAAAATACAATAAAGGCACATCTTTTCCTAACAATGTAAATATATTTATTTCGGATTGCCATTTAAATCGACGAAAATTTATAGATTTATTAAAACCGTAAATGTCATACACGGATAAGAAAATCAAATCTACTAAAGAAAAAAAGATTATATTTCGTACCTCAACTATAATATAATAAAATAAAATGTCATAGACATCTATTAATATTAATTTCCTAACACTAGACTATTGATTACTTAACATATGAATGTTTCATTAACAACTGAAAATATTAATTCACATTAATATCATTCTATGCGCCATTAAAACTAACTTACACTTGGCACAAAAAGAATAGAAATATTATATCATATTGAGACTAAACCAAACTTACTATAATCACATATATCCATATATTTCAATACAACAAAATGAAATAACTTTTAAATTATGAATGCAATATTCATAAAACGTGATATTCATTACTTAAACTATTATATTATTTATCTAATAACTTAATTATTATTCATTTTTCCTTTTTTTTTCAAAAATCTTTAAATGATTTTTTATGCTTCAAACATGCCTCTTTGTACTGTAAGTCTGATGTTTTCATTCAATCTCACAGCACAAAGTCGAGTCCCACAAAAATAAAATGAAATAGGTTAATGAGTTGACCTCTAGAGCCAATAGGCACAAGACTCGAAATACCCAAAGCTGGAGTTTTGCAGTAAGCGCTGATCTTTACTGACACTCATAAGGTTTGAGTGACTCCTACAATAAATCCCATTGCTTTCTTCCCTTATAGTTATGAATAGGTACCTCCCTCTTTGAGCTGTTTCCAAAACATCGTGAGGCGATGGCATTATATATATATATATAAAGAAAAGGATATTCGAGAGAAAAAGAAGACATTTTCCCCTAAAAAAATAAAATGTGCAATACATTTTTAATGGAGGGTTACTGATAACAGTTCTCACATTACAATTATTCGTTTTAAATAACCTCTTACTTACAAAAGACTAAATTGACCAGCCCATACGTGCAATGCAATTAAGTCTGTGCACGTCTGTACTATCATATAGTAACTCTATAAAGTGGACACTGGCCTATAAATATAAATTATACCATCATCAAAAAAGTCTCATTCAGGTTTTGTCATGTCTCATCCGGTAGTTTCAGTCTTAGTTTGATACCTTTACTGCATATTACAGCCTTTACTTATACATTTTGCAATTACTTTTATACTACATACACCATTTAACGTTCTCTTATATATATTTATTTTTATTATTATTTCTTTGTCAAAGTTACATTTATACTTGCCAACAATATAATTATGACCAGAAAATGACATTGTTAGCGAATTTAACTAATTTAGATTGACGAGTGTTAATTTCAGATTCTCGTCATAGACTCAGGACCTGATCAGACGTCTAACTCCTGATCCACGTCTTTTCTTAATTGCCTGTAAGGTTTACACCTGGTAAATCCAAAAGGTCCACGAAAATGGATGAAAATTATTATGATTTTTTATTTTCATAAACACTGTAATAATTTTGACTTATTTAAACATTCAACGTTTTAACTTTTAAACAAGTTCAAAAATCATTAATATGACCATATGATTAATTTCATTTTTTTTCAAAACATGTATCTACGTATAATTTTGTTTATATTTCTACATCAACAAATTAAACAACAATGTTTATGGACAATTTTTAAATATGTATGTGCACATATCCATAATGTATGCTCTCTAAGAATCCTACAAAATTCTCTAAATATGCCTAATTAGTCTCTAAAATTCCTAAAAGAACTTCAAATAGGGCTGATGGAATTCGAAATTTACATCTTTAAACACTATAGTAATAAAACAACATAAACATTATGGGTCTAGCTTTATTCAGGTATTCTTCTTTTATCCTGTAATAAACACACAAACAAATTCTTGAAACTACATAACTGTGGTGATGTCCACGTATTTAAAGAAAATCATGGTAGTTATCTCAATGGGTTGGGATTATAGAATTTCAAAGTTTTGAAAAAGAAAATTCGCGAACTAATTTTTATTCATTTTACCTTTCCTTACTTTTATTCATCTTTCCTGGGCCCTTTCCTCCTCCTGGACATCTTCAATCTTGAATAATCCTGAAACAAAGTTTCATTAAACATGTTTATTATTTCACGTACCTGTCATAATGGTGAAGGATGTGGCTGGATAGATGAATGGTCTTCTATGGTAAGCTGAAAGAGAAATCCCTAAACAAACGGACTAGTGGGGTGCCTTTTTTAACATAGTAACTCTAGCCCACTGGAGAAATTAGTCATAATTGCCTTAATACACTCATTAGACCATTCGACGGAATGTTTGCAATGGTGTGTGATGTACAAGTCTCCCAACTTATGCAGAAAATAGTCCAAACGATCGCAATGATGCAATTTAACGCATACTTGCTTTACCAACGTTTTAGAATTATTTTCATCAATTTCATCGGGTTGGTTAACAATATTTACTTCTGAGTAGAGTAATGGTAATAATTTCTCGTGCGTTAATGGATGGTAAGGAACATCTTCAAGTTTAACTAGTTGTTCTTCGGGCAAATGTTTTCTGGCCATAAGGATCCAAGTGTTATAGGTTTTTGGGGTAGGGTTCTAAATTCTTACTCTGTCCATGGAGTGGAAACAAATACTCTGACCGTTGTATGGGTCCCATAATTCAACAGCACGATTATTACTGGTAACTGACGTACAAATATACGGCCCACGGAAAATTTTAAAGAACTTCGCAATATCTTTCTTAACGAGGCTACTCACGTTTCGTTGCCGGACAAACACCAAGTCGCCTTTAACAACAAGTCTTTTGCCATGTTGGGCTTGATTTCACTTTTTATTACGTGCGGCAATCTTTCGTTTTCTGCGTAAATCAGCCATGACAAGCTTATTACTCCAATTGACCGAATCTTCGGGTGTAATTGCTTCCTGTACATTTATCCCAAACTGGGTGAATATGGGTCTTGATGAATTGATATTTAAATGTAGGTTGGCAGGTGAGACACCAAGACTTTGAGAAATGGAGTAACTATACAACAGTACTGCTTGGGATAAGTATTCTGCCCATTCTTTGTGGGATGACGAGCACAACGTTCTAAGAGTTTGTACCAAATTTTTATTGACGTTTTCCACTTATGATGCCATAGGATGATACGGAGTAGTATGACGAACAACTACGTTGTACTTTTTCATGGCCCTTAAGAACTGTTTCGAGTGGAATACGGATGCATTGTCAGTAATAATGACTCGGACTAATCCTAACATGGGGAAGTAGAATTCTTCCAAACACTTTACTACAGCCTACTTCTATTCTTCCAAACACTTTACTACAGCCTTTGTTGTTGAAGTGTGTAACGCAAATGCAGTACAATAACGAGTGTAAGTTACATTATTACTAGAGCAAATCTTTTCTGCCTTTGACCCGTGGGATAACTCAATTGGAAATCTATGCTAATTGTATCTCGAGTTGCATTTACGGAAATTGTGTTCATCATTTGGCGGGTGGATGTTGGTCAGGTTTCATAAGATAACAAATAATACAATCACGAATGAAGTTTTTGACGGATGTTCGCAAACTTTTCAAACGGAATGCTTTGGAAATTATTGAAAAAGTTCTTTCAACGCCTGGGTGATGAATGTCGGTATGGTACGCAACCAAAATGTTCTGTATAAGAGCTGAAGGAACACACATTTTCCATTGATCCGGTTGGTGAAATTCCCTAACTAACAAAATGTGATTATTTAGCTTGTAAAACTTTTTCCACAATCTACCATTCTTAAACTCAGTTTCGTCTACATTACCCTCTAAAACGTTAATAACATTAATGTAATCGGGGGATTCACGTTGGAGTGCAACTAATCTTTCAGGTGTTATATTTGTGATTTCTTCCTGCAATACTTGGAAGGTATTAACTTTTAGTAGGCGATGTTCATGGGTGGGGAACAGCCTGCTTAAGGTGTCACTTAAGGTACTTTCAGAACCTGGTATAAATTGTACCTCGTAATTTAATTCTTGTAACTCAACAGCCCACCTAAGTAAACGGTTGTTTCAAGGTTTAACTCGATCTAGGGAAAATAAAGCATGGTGATCGGTGACAATAATCACATGGTTACCCAACAACATTGATTTTCATTTTCTAATCGCAAAGATGACCCCAAGACATTCGGCTTCAGTGGAAAAATACCTCTGCTCTGTAGGTGTTAACGTTCTACAGATACACTGTATTATACGTTTTTCGTCACCGTGTTTCTGCCAGAGGAAGCTTCCTATTTCATATTGCGCGGCATCTGACTGTACGTAAAAGTTTTTTGTAAAGTCCGGGTGAGCTAACATGATGTTGTTACAAATATCCTGTTTAATTTGATTAAAAGCTATTTCACATTGTTCGTTTCATTGCAATTTTTTTCTCTTTCAACAAATTATATAACGGGGCAGCTTTCATAGCAAAATTTGGAACAAATGACCTGGACCAAGAGAACAACCCTAACACTGAGCGTAAAGTTTTAACATTGGTTGGTTTTTGTAAATTTCGAACTGCTGTTATACTACGTTCGTCTTTACGTATTCCTTTCTTACTAACTACATAGCCTAAAAACGAAACTTCCTTAGCGCAAAACAAGCACTTGTCAATGTTTAAAGTGATGCCGTATTCTTTAAATTTCTTTAAAATTTCTTCTAACAACTGTAAATGTTCTTCGAAACTATTTGTCATTACTAAATTGTCATTTACATATCGGATAATTTTACTATGTAATTCTGGTCCCAAAACATATGCCATCATCGCGTTCAAAGCAGATGATCCGTTACGATACCAAAAGACTACTCGTTGGTATTGGTAACGTAAACCCCCAAAACTAGAAGCAAAGTATGGCTGAGAATCCGGATGTAATTCGGTTTGTAGATAACTCTGTTGTAAATCAAGAACCGTGGTAAATTTTTCGCTTGTAATTTCGCGAGTAAATATTCGATTCGCTCGGGCCTAACTTGCCGTAATACGGAGTGCTTATTTACCATACGTAAATTAATACATAAACGAAATTGATTGTTCTTTTTAGGTACTACTAAAATTGGATTACTGTGCATACTCTCACTCGGGTTTATAATTTGCAACTGCAATAATTTTTGAAGCTCATTTCTAACAAATGGAATAGCCTTGTAAGGTATTGGATATTGTTTTCTCACTAACGCGTTCGTAGTATTAATTTCTGCCTTATATATGAACCCTTTACATTTCCCGGGGTAGTTAGTGAATATTTGTCTATATTTAAATAACAAATCTAGCAGCTAATTTCGCTAGTGTTCATTTAACCCATTTGCTTTCTTAACTGCAGTAATAATTTGTTCATCCGTGGCACACTGTTTTTGAAAATCCTCTAACTCGCTAGCTTCAACACGATTAACGGGTTGGTACTCTATGGCCTCGCTACCATCATTTTGTTCCCCATCACTATTATCCAAGATTGATTGCACCGGAAAGGGAAGCAAAGATATGATGACCCTGAAATTTTCATTTTTCCAACGAAAACGTTCCCTGACTAAAATCAACGATACTTTGTAT
Source organism: Thermobia domestica (assembly GCF_964235325.1). NCBI lineage: Eukaryota > Metazoa > Arthropoda > Insecta > Zygentoma > Lepismatidae > Thermobia > Thermobia domestica. The sequence continues at coordinate 239,688,748 of NC_137456.1, read as the reverse complement.
TTTCGAAAGGGCATTAACACCAAGAATGAAACGCTCATTTAAATCTTGAACAACGTAAAACTCAAGCGAAAAAGTCAACATGTCAATTTGAACTGGTACTGTTGTTTTACCCTTACACTTTCTCTTGAAACTACCACTATAATCAACTAAAAGGACATCGTCAGCTGATTGCAGCCTGGGCGCTGAAATATCCTTGCTTACTTCTTTCCAAATTTCATATGAAATTAATGAGACGTCCGCTGCCGTATCAAGGAGTGTTTTAACTGAGATATCATTAACTTTGGTTTCTATATACGCGGAGCAATCCCGGTCATAATCTGTAACAAGTTCTCTGTCTTTACTATCTTCCTCCACATCGCTCCTTTCATCACTATCTAGCGCATCATCTGTAGCGAAAGTATAGTTCCTGACTCGTATAAAATTCGGGGAATTTATTAATGACCTACACTCGATGGACGCGACCCCTTCGTGCCCATCCGATCTTAGTTTCCCTGCTGACTGTGATCTGACGTGTGCCCACCGTCTTTCACGGGCGTGCGCGCTCGCCAATTCTGCTGTTCATTACTCGAATGAAAATTTAAATTACGTCTGCTGTTATTGTTATTGTGGTTGTTTCCCCTTCGCCAATTGTTACGATTCCCTACATTACGGTTATTACTATAATTGCGTTGTTGTCTGGGGCTACTGTTCGACCGCTCATTATCTGTACGAGCATCATACGTAAAATGCTGTCCACGCCTATTTTCCCGATTGTTTCTTCCGAAGTTGGTTTGGTCTGAATTTCTACTTCTTTGAGCATTATTATTATTGTTGTTATTGGACCTATCTTAAGTTGACCTACTATATTGTACTCTGACCGACTGATACGGTATGTTTCGATTCTCATAATCGTTACCTTCCCGCCTGTAACTTCTTTCATTAGGCTGTCGTAAAGACTCAAAACGTTTAACACTAGCAATAAATTGCGCGAAATCTGTGCACGGCTAGAACGGAAACATTTCTCTGTATTTGTATGGCAATGTAGGCACGATGCTGGCTAGTATTTTTGCTGGTGTGCTCTCTGGATATAGATCACTTAATGCACGATATTGGGTGGTTGCAAATTCTAAAACTGAACCATGTACTCCCGGATCAAACGAGGTATTTGGCAAAGTTGTCAATCTGCTCACTACAATGGCTTCAGATTCAAACGCATTAACTAAAACATGACTAAATTCTTTTAAATACGTAAACAAATGCTGGCGTGTTCGAAACCACTCTAAACACAGGTTTTGCAACAAATTCGTTAATACTGGCAACACCGCACCTTCATGTACATACAGAAGATATAATTTGTGTTGGAGGTTACGCAAATACGAACGGGCTGTCTCTTTATCTGGCATTCCTCTGTACGTCGGTAAATCTCGAATTTCTTGTATGGTGATACGACAGTAAGGTTTCCGCGTTTCACGAAAAGATGTATTACCCTTTAACTTGGTCTCTGAATGGTCGGATATATAACCTTCACTGCTATCTTCGTGCTCACTACTATCGTCAACTTCATAGTAAAAATATCTGAGTGGCGGTTGAACATCTTATCACTCGTTTGATTAATATTGTTTCGTAAATTGCCCATTTCTCGTTCCAATTTAGAAACTCTACTTTTAACTTCCTGATCTATTTCTGACTTAACAGCTAATCGAGCGGGGATATTTTGCACCTGTTGAATAACGTCCTGGATGGACTGACTTGTGTGTGTTTCCAATCTATATACTAGCATTATTGCCTGCCTGATATTATCTGTTTTCTAAAGCTACCTTCTTAACTTCCGCGATGTCATCCTGCATTTGGCTTACCTGGCAACGTTGTTCCCGTAACCCTATCATAGTTTCTCGAATATACGTATTTCCAGCGCCTATCGTTGCTTCAAATTCTAAAATCTGATTATTTACTTGGGTATGATGTTTGTTGACGTTAACCTCTAACAACGCATGCCTGTCCTTTAATTCTTCAATTTTTTCTTGGTTCGTTTCGCGATTTTTCGTGACTTCGACCCGGTAATTTTCAATCTGCGCTTTCGCGGTCTCCCAGTTCCTCCTACATTCGTCCCTATCTTCCTCGAGTTTCTCCTCCATGGCCTGAATATGCGTGGTAATGTTAGCAACAGCATTATTAGTCTGTAGTATGTCTTTACTCGTTCTTTCGAACTTGACATCTAATTCTTCAAATTTATTACCCAGATCTTCCCTTAAATTGCATTATTTTCTTCCAACTTTATACTCAATTGTTTTGACTGTTTTTTGGGCAAAGTGATAAGCATTTCCTTCAACTGCTTGGAATCTGCCATTGTAATTGATTCTGGTAATTGACACCAATTGAAATAATAATTCCTCTAAAAGAAGTTATAATTTCTCTAAATGTAACTAAATTTCTCTCTAGAATGACAATAATGCAACTAATACACATACAAAACCACTAAAGAAAACAAACACTTCACACTAGTAATGCACAAACTTATAACGGAATACTTTGGATAGGTTAATAATTACCTGCACCTTGGGCAGAAAGTGCTCATACATAAGCAATATACTTAATAGAATGTTAATTTAATAATAACAAAAGAAGAATGTTTTTAATTTATGTAAAAGAAAGACATTATGGGATAGTGTTATGTTTTTAGTTGCTATGTAGTTGTTTATGGATACCTAATCATCTTGTATGTGTGCATGACGTTTTGAATAAGAATACATAAAAGTGTATCCACTAATAAACCATTAGATACCGTTCATCGACGTTATAGTTTTGATAGAAAAGGTGAGAATAATAATATGTATAATTATTAAAGATATTTTTACATGCAAACTATTACTACCACTCGAGATTCATATATCAACGATCGAACCAGATTGACGACTACCCTTGGTGAGTCGTTATAAAAATTTTGGTGCCTTCACACCGGGATTAGCTAAAAATTTTGGTTTACCTCACCCGGGATTTGCTGTAAATTCATATCCCGAAGCAAAAGTAAGGGTGAATTTACTTTTGTAATAAACTTAATGAATACAAATTTCACCAGACTGAGAAGTGGTAGAATAATTATAAGAAAAATGAACGGTGAGGCAATAGAAAATGAATCAAATGATGGTGATAACGGTGAACATAGTGTAGCACCAGGAATGACATTCGAGGAACGAATCTTGCTAACCTTACAGCGGCAAGAACAATGTCGAAAGGACGATTTTGCAGCCATGAAACAAAATTTGGTCGAATTGAAGCAGACGATAGAACAGAAGATAGAACAGAAGTCCGAAGAATCTAACAAGCAATACGAGGAGTTAAAGCAGTCGATAGAGCATAAGTCCGAAGAATCTAACAAGGAATATGAGGAATTAAGTAGACGAATGGAACAGAAGTCAGACGAAACGAAACTGTCAATTGTCCAGGCGATGAATGACCTCACATCTCAGTTCGAGGAAAGGTTAAAAAGAATATCCGAGGATTGTCAGGATAAGCACAACCACCAAATCCAAGAAATCAGTGGCGTAAAAAAGGATTTAGAAGTAATAGAATCTTCTGTTCAACAGCAAAAGATTCAGGTTATCAATAATTCTAACAACATACGTGCAAATATGCAATTGATAGCTACTCTACAGGAAGAAATTAGAACGCTACAGGTTAAGGACAACACCTACCACAATAATATAGGTAGTGATCACTTGGAGTTTCCCCACTCACCAGAAATGACTTCGCCTTCACCTGTGTCTGATGAGGATATTATTTTGGAAGAAATTCATCCGAAGAGGACAGATGTGCGTGAAAGGGATGGTGCAACGACACATCACGTCATGGATAGGAATTGTCATCCAAGAAGTACACGGAATGATAAAAGGAAGGTAAAATTAAGTGTTAAGATGAGTGAAATACGGGCTATGAGTAAATTCAGTGGTAAATGTAATGAGAACGCTACTTCTTTCCTGGAAAAATTTCAGGACGAATGCAATATAATGTGTATAGATAGATCACAATATATGAAATTAATCCCTCATGTATTACTCCCACCATGTTCTTTATGGTTTAAAGCCGTACGTGATCACATCAATACTTATGAGGAATTTAAGGCAGCATTGATCGCGAATTATGAAAATGACTTTTTGCTTGCAAATAGAGATGCCACCATTAGAAATCAACATTTCAATCCTCGTTTTCACAAATCTGTTGTTGAATTTGTTGTAAATACATACAACGAATTAAAAGTCGTTAATCCTTTGCAATCGGAATCTAGAATAATAGCATCGATTCGAAATTTGCTCCCATTTAAGTTACAACAGATCTTGTTTTCTACACAATGTATGAGTTTCAACCATTTATTAATGCTTGTCCAATGCTATGAAACTCAATACCATGCTATGAGTCAACAAGCAGGAGTAGGTAAAAATAAGAATAATTCAGATCATTTTGTACCTGTTCGGAATCTAAATATCAGAAGTGTGAATGATACGGAACACAACCTAAGCCGAGTAAATTCTAGCAATCAAAACGAGCAAAATAGGCAAAGTTACGTAGGGAATACGCCTAACCTAATTAATCGTAGCAATCCTTATGTTAGATCATATAATCAAAACAGATATAAAAACAATCGGAATATAGGGCGAAATTACAGAAATACAACAAGCTACATGGATAGACGTAATTGGAGGTCAAGAGATGGCACTCCGTATCAAAATCAGAATCACGATGAAATACATGTACAACATGTTATGGAACCTAATCATGATTGTGCAGTACAATGTACTTTATTAGAAACATATGCAAGTACGAATGTAAGCTGATTACCGTTAATGAAATTAGGTTAAACCCATATCAGTTATAGATTCTTGTGAACTTTTATTTTTAAGTTTATGTGTTAATATCAATAATGAAAACAATTCTTATAACTTCGTTATACAGGCAATATGAGGAATTATAATTCGATTCATAATTGATTAAAAGCAAAGATTATTTATATTAGATTGACTTGTGTTGAAAACTTAATCGCCAAAGATTATGTTGAGTATAAGATTCATTCTATTAAGTTAATTATTCAACGACTATCTTGAATAAAATTCTTCTATATTTTATGCCTTATTGATCCAATGTTTATTTTAAAATATCATCAAATATAATTATTGTATAATGCGCCCTGGATAATGGTAACTCACGTTTGTTTCTTACGATTTTGACTTCGCACCCTTCAAAGATTAAATAAATAGGCGACGACATTTTAATAATAAAATATAATAATAATGTAACGAATGATAATGAAATAAATATAATTAATGTAATAAAAGATAAGTATTAATGAAATGAAAGATTTGTTATAAATGTATCTATATCTATGATATGTAATGAAGATACATATGAGGGGCGATCAAAATGTGATAAACATATGTAATGTAAGACCATAATTGTAAACGGACCAGTGGTTCTTGAAGATAAAAGCCAAGTTCGCTTATGACTTTTATATTTAGTCCAATTGTCAGGCGACATTTTAAATAACGGAATACTTTGGATAGGTTAATAATTACCTGCACCTTGGGCAGAAAGTGCTCATACAAACTTATCATCATCATTATTTCACTTATTTATTTTTTTAATACCGGTAACTTAAAGAACTTATTCGCGTTATTGTAAAGGTGTCCTGGGCGGAACCACCAATTAATTATGCTATCGTTTGGTGAAGGAGGTCGTGTGAATTCGCCTTGTACTTACAGTCTACGTTAATCATAAAGTAAAACTTTCCCAATCATCTCCTTCTCCAGGATTCATAAACATGCTTTGCTAACCTTCATTCAAGCTTGGGAGAACTTGAATGACAAGATTGGTCGCAACGTGGTTGGTTGCTTATGAACTATCCTAATTGAAGATTTAAAAAAAAATGAATACTAAATTTTATCTTCTTTCCGTGCTTATTACTGTATGCCGCGAGGGATAGTTCATTACTTATAAATTAAAATCAAGTACATGCCGCAACCTAACTCTCGCGTCAAAATTAGGCTTTACACTCGAAGAAAATCAAATAATAATCAAATAATAATGCATATGAACTAAACCATGAACAAATTTAAGTATGAACACCATGAAAATGAAACTTGTACTGTTAATATCAAATATAGAGTTGTAAAAAAATTCACATATATAAAATTGTAAATTACTCTTTCCTCAATAATTTTCCTATCTAGCTAAAGGTATGTATATAAATAGATAATTGTCTACATGAAGTATCCTTTCGTGCACGATATTGTTAGTAGTGGCTAATTTTCGTTGATTTTCTTTCCCTTTAATATTATTATTATTAAGACGGTAGAACTGGAGCACTGATTAAAGAAAAATCACTTTATTTTGTCGCGACGGCGTGCTCCAATTAATAACTTTCTTGGGAACGTTCCTAGTGTTAACTCCTTGTAGCTGTAGCAAAAATTCATTTAAAATTACTTACAAACTGTCTCTTCAAAAGCGGGATCTTCCCTTTGGTCTCGTCGTACGACTGCTGAGTGTAGATGGAATCAATGTAACATCACTGAGACGAAAGTTTTATTTCTTTTGACACTCATTTCTAATTGATATCAGGCCTTGAAAAATATGCATGTGGAGAATTTGTTCAATGATTCTTAAAGATATAATTGCAATTAAACCATGATTTCATACTAACTTAATTCCTTACGCTCCAGATGCGTGGTCTCTTTTTTAGTTGTCGACGCCAGATTGCTTGACGCACTTTTTGGTCACCACAAGGCACGTGATGAGTAAGCAAGTACTGGACATAATACTGTTCCCTATTGGTTAATAATTGAAAAGTTGTCCAATCACGATTGAACTTAGAAGTGGTTGGATACGTATCATGAAATAGCAACTTCTAGAATGTTCCATGCAACTACGCAGAAAGAAATTCTAGTGCCTTCAAAACAAAAGGCTATTGTTTCCCACACACACACATACACAAGAAAAGTCAGTTTTTGGCGTTGAAGAAGATGACATGTACTGTAAAAGCACTCACATAGTTGCCACCTGATAGATTTATTACTAAGAATTGGTTATGAATTCAATAAAATATACGCATTATTATTATTATTTCTTTTTTGCTTCGAGAGTCGATAGCACAACATCCTTCTCGCAAGCAACACCCACCACAGTCTGTGAATTAATTAATCCTCATCTCGTTTTGCATGTACACGCTGACTTCGAATTCTTTCTAGGTGAGAGCTGAGCATGTGTATGAACTGTTGTTTGTTCACTTTATTTGCTAAGAAAATTTATTTCTTTATGATGAGGTTGCTGTTAATGAATATTAGGACTTCTGGGCCGCCATTCTTTCCATGTCTTTTAGTGTGAGTTGCATCTTTTACAGATGAACCATCAGAGTGTCCATCAAAACTTTTATTTCACTGCCATAATGATATTGAATGTTCACTGCAGATATCTGAAAATGTAATGCCTTGAGTCCACGGTACATGATGTAACAGAGCACCTCCAACCAGAATGTAAACGCTGCTGACAAATTTGACTTGCTCTGTTAATTTGCCAGCAGTCCACGAGGCTCCCGCAAGAACTTATTGATTCCTCTGCCGTGGAAGGAGGGTCGAATCAAAGAGTGCTGCTGGATAGATGCATAGTTGTACTTTAAGAGTTCTTCTGTTAGTATTTTTTACTAGTTGCAACTATGACGAGTCGTTCAAACAAGATAAAGGGATCGATTTGCACAAAGCTTTTTCATTTGCATTGTCACTGCCTCTTCTCTTCGCTTAAAGGTGTAAGATCGCGCATTTTTACCAACCATAGAAAGATGTATGTTTTTTCCTACATCTTTGGTTCGATCAACATTTTCATCCACAGACGCACGCACACCTGATTTCATGCTACACAACTAGGAATCCGCTTGCAATGGATTTCTGCCAGTCAGTTATTCCAAGTTGTCTATTTTTCAGCACATGTTCGACTTAGGGCCTGGGAAGTTTCACTGTGTTGCTCTCTTTTGTTGTGCTTTACCCCAGTGAACACTTCCATGGCAAAGTTAACTTCAAAACATGGTGCCATTAACTGCATCCATAGATTTACATGAAAGTCTGATTGTCGAGGGCCATCATCTTTCACGAGTGGCGTTCTAGATTGCCATAAATTCCGAAATTCCATAAATATAATTCCGAATCCTAATGCATAGCTTAGTTTGGAAGTCCAGAATAACGTGCTTAAATGTTGTCCATTAATAAACATATGGAGGTTTATTATACAACAATATTTAAAAATATCGTTTTCAAGATGTCTGGTTTAGCAAATCTCTATATATTCACTCTGTTCTCTGCATATGCATCCTTCTGGGAGACATAAAATCTCAAGAACTAGTTAATGGGTCAACATGAATTTCAAAGACGATGAAGAGAGTAAAAACTTAGAAGTTAATTTCATGCTCTGAGTTAACATTTAAACCGGAAGTGAGCAAATTTATTTACTTCAGGTTTTGACATTCAATATAAATAAGTGGTTCGTGTTTGTTGAAAATATCGCGCAATACTGAGCAAAGTCTTTCACGTGCTCTACATGTGAGAAAGCCACTTGATTCTTGGGTGTAAAACGCTCAAATGTGTTTTACAATAACAGAGCCAGCAAGGAATTTATCAATGGACAAATGCCGTATTTCAGAGTTTAAAATAAGAAAAGAGAAATTGAAGAGTCCTGTCGATTGCACAAGAGAGAAGAACACTATTGATCAAAATTACTCAAAACTTTGTACTATTAACTACTTTTCAAAGATCACATTAGCTTTGAAGTCCACAGTTATAAAGGAAGAAATGAAGTTAGGGCCTTAGCTTGTCGGGGACACAAGGGGCAGCTGCTCCCTATAGAAGCTCCCTGCCGTTTGAGGGGGCCCACTTTAAGACAAAATGTTTCTACTCCATATACGATACAAACGTAAAATAGAAATTAAGCATGAAACAGGTTCACTACATTACATAAACAAAACAGTAGACAAAAGGTAAATCAAAACAAAAGTGTGTTGAATGCCTATTTCAGTAATAAATACCTATAATTAGCAGCCTCAGAAATAACATTTATCCGTGTGCTTTGAGTATTGTCAATATTGTCCCCTTAATTAATTTGTCATGTATGGAACGAGCCCAGTGACATGACTAACAGCCCGTAGACCTTGCCGTTCTGGAGAGCCTACAGGCTCCGGGTGTCCACATAAAGAGTAAGAGGGAAATGGAAAGGGAGGTCCAAGAATTAGAAAACAACAACTTTTCCTATGTGGCCCGAATACACGTATTAATGGTTGTCCCCCAGAAAAAAAATTAAGGTACGGCGCTGAGTGAAGTGTATTTCATTTTATACTAAAAGTAGAAAATACTTACAAAATTATACATAACTTTCTTCTGCTCCATAACTGTTTCCGTAGCAAGATTTTAGAAGGCCTTTTCCACGTGCCTTTCACTCCATGATCCAGATGTATGCACTTGGAACAATGAACTTTCTTCACCATTTTACAGACGTTTATTTTGCTCCTATATTTCCCTACAAAGTCGTCTACTATTTCACAAAATTTAATCATAATGTAAAAGCTGATTTCCAGTATGCTGAATAAACTGCCACCAATAAACATCGTAAGAGTTCCTCCTAATGAAGCTGAAAATAGAATTTGTAAGTTGATAATAAATGTAAACAACGTGTCTCATAGATCAAATCGAATAATAATGTTAAAACAAATGTCCCTTCATGCTATAAGGAAGACACTATCTATCTTTCAAACGACGATTTGTATAGAGAGAGTTTTCCTACTTTGATTAAACTGAATTAGAACCAAGGATTTATAAATATAATTGCCAATAAACTAAAATCTGCGATACCATCCATCTGTTTGTAATATTTTTGAGAGTCATGTAAAATGAAAATATTAAAGACGAATATTTTTCAATATTTTCCATCACCTTCAATGAAAGGCCACCTTAATGGCCACCTTCAAATTTAACAATGGCATTTGTCTCCTAAGCGCTTGCCCGTTGAAAAATATGAACGGGACTCCGAACCCAGTTGGACTATGCTTATTCAATGTGGAAAACTGTTTTAATATATCATAGCTATCCTATTTTTTAATTTTCAATGCCTTGATGCCGATTTTCGATTAATGAATTTTAATGCCTATTGTCAAAAAATAAGGACCAAATTTCAGGTGATATTTTACGATATTCGGAGATATATGTGGCCAAAAAACAAACAATCAGCTGGCGACGATGTATGTCAATATGATATTCTCCAGAATAAACGCTATCTTGTTCACAAGTTAGCACGCACATTCCAACTAATCATCTTCTTTTTGAATTTTTATTTCTATTTTGTCGCTGAAAATCTCCAAATATTTACCGGACGTTGACCAATATTATCCCATAACCGACATTCTCAATCTCTGAAAAAGTGGCAAGGGCTGATGTATAGAAACACCATCATCTGCACTGCATATTCATAGGCAGGCAGGGTACAGAGCACCACTCTGGATAGTTCTGCATCCGGTCGCTCTGGCGCTACACGATCTGTTTGAAGCGCCAAATCCGCAAGATTAACTCCAAATGAAACACCGGTGTTTTAAAGTGATATTCGTATTCATGGTCAGAGTCGCCTGTAGTGGATAATTTATTTGGTTTAATTACATTTTAAGGATAAGCAGAATTTTGTTTTCCATATATGATACAAAGTTGTAGCGCTCAGGAAGAAAGATGTTTGCAGGACATGTAATCTTGCAAAACAACGCCTTCCACTCAATGTATTTTTTTGGACGACTGTAAAAGAAATACATTGTGTGAAAGTGAGCAATGTCTAATATATTCGGGACCATTCAACTAAAACGTCTGTTAAAATTGCGTTGAGAGCCTACCTAACCTATTACCTAAGTAGAAGGGTCACAATCCATTATCCATTACGTCATACGAAAGTCGAATGTTATTTTAGTGAGTACAATTGGAGATATTTGAATAGTTTCAGGTAAAAAACGTATTCTGAATCTACTAAAAGAAACGAAGTCACCTCTTGTCCTAAATAATTTCAAATTGCTTTATTTATATTTGATCACTAATTATTCAATGAAATCTGTTTTTTATTACAATGAAGTTATCTGATTTCTTTCCAGAATTTTTTCAGCATGGGTGAAATCACGAAAGTCCTTTATGAGTGCATTTTTCCTATCCCTGATAGCAATTCATTACTGAAGAAGAAGTGAACCCAGAGGCAGAAATTCCCATTAAGGCAAGTGGCAATGTATCCGAAGAAAAAACTACGTTAGAGAATAGCCTATCTACTCAGACAATTCGGGATATTCTACGAACCCTTTCTGCAGGGGAATCCTCCAGTGATAATGCAGAACTCCACAACAAACAGCAAAATGAAGAGGAGTTTTAAAGCTCGATTTCAGATAGGCTTGTTTTAGCATTTCATTATTATCCTACACGACAGGTCTAACAGTCTTTCTCCGGTTTTCATACCTTTTTGAAGCACATCGTGATTTCTCGTTCTTCAGGTGAACTGACGAGTACATTATACACAACTTTGATATGACGGAGACTCTTTCGTAATTCCGGAAACCTTGTACTACCCGATTGATATTTCAAGAACTGCTTTTCGAGGTTAAGTTATTAATTTGATTCTGAAGAAAACCAACATATATTCTACACAAAATGACTGGTAAATATATAAATACAAACCATGATAAAATATGTTATTTTATCGCAATTGAGCTACAGATGGAAGAAATTAAATGGGATAGTCATTTGTACCTGCACAAAGTGTAATATTTTGTATTATTCTTTTACATTTTTGAAAAATATAGTTATCGGATTTGTCAAAAGGTATTGCTTCTAGTATTACATTATTTTGAAAGTTCCACAACAATGTAAACTTCAATATGAGAAGTATATTTTTTGGTGTTTCTCATTTGAGTAAGCGAAAGAAACATTGGATTATTCAAAGAGTAATATGTTTTGTTTCTATTGTTTTTGGGATCCTGTCTCTTTTCTGTTATACAAAGGAAAAATTGTGTAGCTCAAACCGAGGAGAAATGCGTTGTGTCAGATTTGTATCTGACAGAATGCAGTCTCTAGACTTGGTGGAGGATCATGTGAGATACCCCACCAAAGTACAAATAATTTATTTATTTCCAAATTTGTTTTCTTTGTATACTAGACAGTAATATTTTTTTTTGAAAGACGGGACCGTTTCTTGCCAAGTTATGAGTTAAAAAATTGTAACTTTAAGATTTGTCATAAAGTGGAAACACTGCAGCTAATGGTGCATCAATAAAACTTCTATTACAGATATGTTATACGCTCATGCCAATCGTATTTATTAATAAGAAAGGTCTACATTCAATGTAAAAGAGGTGCAATATTCAAATGTCTTGGTGAATTTTAATCTCACGCTACAATATGGCATTTGTTAGCTCATGCTCTATTCCCACTCCAATTGTCACAAACTCATAAAGCATACACCATTCGAAAAGTTCAGATATTCGAATTTCGTTGGTGTAACGTGTATCCAGTGTAATCTATTTGTAAAACACAAAATTTTTCAAAAGTGAAAATCCTTCATATAAGTTACCAGTCCATTTTAAAATATAGTGTGTAAAAATTCAAATCTGTCTCATATAATACATGGGGGAAAGCATATCATCTGTTTCTATCACCTAATTTTATGTATCCTGTGCGAATACGTAGCACGTAACCCGATAGTATTATAACGCCAGAACACGCACCGGTCTTTTAGTCCGATTCCAATAAACATATATTGTAACACGTAGAAATAGCTTTTTTTTTCTTAAAAGAGTACACATAAGATTTTTTTTAAAATTTAAGATATTGATATGGAAGTATTTAATACATTTTCTTTCTGCGGAGAATACCTCAAGAGTTAATCTATTAGGAGCGCTTCTGCAGGGTATGGACTAGTACTAGTTGTTGGTTAGTACTATTGGTTGTTGGTTCTCACTATTTGAAATGAGATGAATCAGCCTTTCAACTCCATTCATGACGCTGTTATCAACTTAAAAGGAGCCATTTGGCTACTTTCCACTGTACATTTCCATGTTGTAGGACTAAAACGTACGAGAGTCTTCTAGCACGAATAATTTCAAGCCATATTTGGTTGGCTAGTTTGTAATATATTGTCTATACTTGCATTTCCCACGAAAAGCTTCCAAGGATTCATCAATACTTTACATTCACTTGTGAGTAGTTTGCCTTGTACATTACTACAAATTCGTCAAATAACTCTCTGATGGCCGGCAGGTTGCCCAAACTCTTCCATTCTTCAGAGTTTATACTATCGCCAAAATGTAATGCTCACAACAGAAATTAAATCCTGCTCAGGTACATGGTCAATTTGATCCTTTCCACTCCTTTCTCATGATTAGTCGATAGGTCCTGAGGGCGCCAATTTCTATGTAACTTTGGACGGGGAGCAGTCGTAAAAGCACATAATAAAATTACTTACATATAAAAATACATAATCTTAAAAATAAATGGAGCTCACTTGAGCATTGAGGACGTGGGCCCCCTCGTCGCCCTAAGATTGGTATGGCTACATCTCAAATTACAGTCAAATAAAGGAGACCAATACCATTTCGCTCTTGCAAATTTAGATCTAGCAACTCGTTTTCTAGAGAATTATTTTCTATGCCCGTTAATCCAAGTCGTGGTATAGTGTTCTATCTTCGCAAGAACATCACCTGGAAAAAATAATTATCAGAATTCCAATGGAGTCTCAACATTTCGAGCTTTATGAATGGGTCCCGGTAATGTGTTACAATGTTTTACACAAGCAGGAAAAGGCTGCACAATGTTGTATCGCGAGAACTCGCACTGGGTCAAAACGACCGAAAATAAACAATACAGCTCTCTAATTGTCGTAGAAGCAGTAAACAATGTGTACTTGATAATGGAGTGGTAGGGGAGAGTGCAAAGAACAAAGTCTTGGCAGGCCATTAGCCTGTGGCGCGTTTCTGAATAGTGGTACCAACCTAAACAAAACTTCAGTCTTTTCCCCGCTATGCGAGTCCTCGCGGGTTAAACGCATCTGCAATTGTTGTAATTATTTTTCTTTCTTTCACAAAACAATAATTCATTTGGAAACAGTGCCCTGCAAAACAAAAATAGAGTAGTATGTGCAGTGTTTTCCCAAGTTCTAAGTGACTTCACTTGTATTAGTTGTGACAATAAAAGTGACAGTTATTTCTGTGAGTCTCAGTTGACTTCTTCTTGGGTGAATTTTCTTAGAAAGAATAAACGAAATTAATGATCATCATCATCATAGGTATTCTGCCTTTATTGGCAGGTCACTTGCCGCAACTGAGAAGCTTCCATGCTCCACGGTCCTCCGCTAAACTCTTCGTCTTCGCGTATGATGTTTCTGTTTTAATATCACCCGTTAATTGTAGTCTCCTTCGCCCCCTCCCTCTCTTTCCCGCCACGATACCCTCTAGGACGTCCCTCATGATAGAATCTCTTCTTAGGCAATGTCCCAACCAGTTTCTCTTCCTCTTCCTATACTATCTAAAAGTGTTCTTTTCTCCCCCACCATTTCTAACACTCTCTCATTTGTTTTCCGCTCGACCCAACTAATTCTTTCCATTCTTCTCCACACCCACATTTCGAAGGCTTCCAGTCGATTTCATCACCTTTAATTAATGTTCACGCTTCCGCCCCATACAGTACAACAGTCCACACAAAAGCACTTTATGAGTCTTTTTCTCAACTCTTTATACAAGGTCCCACAAAACAGACTTTTCTTCCTCCTAAAGGCTTCTTTCGCCATTCCTATCCTTGCTTTTATTTCACGTTCGCACTTCATGTTATTACTAAGAATACTACCCAGGTATCGAAAACTATTCACTTGTTATATTTTCGCCCCTACTACTTTTATATTTGACACAGACCCCTTCGTTCCAATCACAATGGCTTTTGTCTTTCTAACATTTATTTTCATCCCATATTCTTCAGAGCAGTTTCTAATTTTTTTAAACATTTTATTGATTTTCTTTTCAGATTCTCCAAGAAGCGAAATATCGTCTGCAAATCTTATGCATCTACTCATTCTACCTAATGAAATTAATGATGTGTTGTAAATATTCAGCTAATAGTTTCTGTATGAGTGTGTTTTATTTGTTCTAATTTATAGAGGAGATATTCTAGGAACGGTTAAAATGTTTAAAGAATGGAAATTGGCTGTCAAGTTAGCACCCATAGAAAGCCTGTGCGTCTTATGTTTGCTGTAAGATTGGCAAGGTGATTTTTATTGTTGTGTCATGCTGAAAAATAATCTGTAATTTGTTCAGAACAAATTAATCGTTATAATGACTGCTATTTTTGTATGACAGATGTGTCTGCCTATTCCGTGATAAATAAACGTAAATAATTTTAAACAACTAGTCCATCTCCCATGAGCCATGTACCACATGACGACAGTATGTATGTCCCAAGTACACCAATTGATCCTCTATTTGGTGAAAAAGAGGTTTGTAGTAACTTACAAGGGACATCACCCAATTGTCCGGCTCCGATTTCAATGAAATTTTTGTTGCTGATAGAGGACATGTATTCATTACTTGTGATGACAGAAATTTTTGCCATGGTGCATGTTTTCTATTTTTTAATAATTTTTTAAACTTGTGTTGTGGTTAATAGAGATTACTGCAGAATTCCCTTACTACCCTTTGTAAACGGAGTGTTAATGAAAGAACAACCATGTAGATATGTGTAGGGCCTAGGGGGAAGTCGTATGGTACGTATGATCTTGACGGCAGCCGTCTTGAAATGCGCCATTTTGAATTAAGGTCAAGTTTTTCAAATGGAAATACAGTAATATGATACATAATTTCGAGCTAGAATTTAATCAGGAAGACAATGGTGAAGTTAGTTTTAAGATGCGCCCATTTGGTGAAAAGTAACAGACGTATTAATTGTTTATACTTACTATGCGTAAGTCCCTTACCTCCGCTTCTAACCCGCGTATTAATGATAATAAGTGGATGAAGGTTTCGGTAATACATATTATGCGTAGAGGGAAGTGACACGATAAGGGTATCATTGACGGCAGCCATCTTGAAATCCGCCATTTTGAATTAAAGTGAAATTTTGAAAACTGAAAACCATAGCATGTGGCACCAAATTTTAACAGCAAATTTTCCCCAAAAGCCAATTGTATGCTTATTTTTGTTCTATAGTTAACCGGTATGAATTTATGACTCTTCTAATGTGCACGAAACGTCCATTATTCGATCTTTCAAATTGACAACATTCCTAATTTTCATCGCATGTTTTAAGATTCCAACTGGCACTTTCCAATTGTTTCCATGGCTCATGTTTTCTAAATTTATTACATTTTTTTAAGATTTACGATTTGTCAGTTCATGAATAGTGTTGGGATAAGCATCTAGCAATCTTTCTGATTTTTGAAGACTTGCATGTAGTTAATCATTTCATAGGCAATGTAATTATTTATTTCCTATACCTGCCGTTCATAAACTCGTTTACTGACATGAATCATCGCAGAACGAAAGAACTCCAACTTTGCATTCAGGTAATACCGGAGACGTAGCTTGTAATGAATAGTAGATGACACGAGGAATAAATTGAAAATTCACTTCAAAAAGGTAACGAAATATGATTGTTGTTGTAAATCAATGGTCTTTTGTTGTGTTTTATATTTATTTGTTTATTGTATATTTATTTATTTATGTTCTATGGCAATATTTTAGCTAGTCAGACAAAAAAGTCATTCGTTTCCTAGTGATTGTTGTCGATGGTTCATGTTTGTAAGATTTATAATCAGTATTGATAGGGAACTCGATTAAGTTACACCTCTTTATAAACAAGTTACCTGTTTTCATATTTTGTTCACGATACAAACAGTGTGTTGGGAACAGTAATATTATGTCTCTTTGATATTTTCTTTCATTGCTGCTGTTCCTTTAAAGTTGTGAAGTTGTATTTATTTTGTAAAAAATACTGTTTGTCGTTTGCGCAACATGTAGGCTACATTTTATGATAATTTTGAGTTCGTGTTACACCAATTTCTTATAATTTCATTTGTATTTCTTTACATCACATAGGTCCATAGGTTCCTCATGTACTCTGGGTTAAAATAAATAATTACACTGTCTAGGAAATTAATAAATAATTACATGGCAAGTCTTCAAAATTCAGAAAGATTGCTGGATGCTTATCCCAATACTATTCATGAACTGACAAATCGCAACTCTTAAAAAAATTAATAAATTTAGAAAACATGAACCATGGAAACAATTGCAAGGTAGCAGTTAGAATCTTAAAACATGCGGTGAAAATTACGAGTGTTGCCAGTTTGAAAGATCGAATAATGGACCTTTCGTGCACATTAGAAGAGTCATAAATTCATACTGGTTAACTATAGAACAAAAATAAGCATACCATTGGGTTTTGGGGAAAATTTACTATTAAAATTTGGTGCCACATGCTATGGTTTTCAGTTTTCAAAATTTCACTTTAATTCAAAATGGCGGATTTCAAGATGGCTGCCGTCAATGATACCCTTATCGTATCACTTCCCTCTACGCATAATATGTATTACCGAAACCTTTATCCACTTATTATCATTAATACACGGGTTAGAAGCGGAGGTAAGGGACTTACGCATAGTAAGTATAAACAATTAATATGCCTGTCACTTTTCAACAAATAGGCGCATCTTAAAACTAACTTCACCATTGTCTTCCTGATTAAATTCTAGCTCGAAATTATGTATCATATTACTGTATTCCCATTTAAAAAACTTGACCTTAATTCAAAATGGCGGATTCCAAGATGGCTGCCGTCAAGATCATACGTACCATACGACTTCCCCCTAGGCCCTATACATATCTACATGGTTCTTCTTTCATTAACACTCCGTTTACAAAGGGTAGTAAGGGAGTTCTGCAGTAATCTCTATTAACCACATCACAACTTTTAAAAATTATTAAAAAATAGAAAACATGCACCATGGCAAAAATTTCTGTCATCACAAGTAATGAATACATGTCCTCTATCAGCAGCAAAAATTTCATTGAAATCGGAGCCGGACAATTGGGTGATGTCCCTTGTCAGCAATATTCTAACATAGTGACGTCCGATGAAGAATTTATTTCTGAATCTTCTGTTACCCCATATCACGTACAACAACCAGAATTAAACGATCTCGCACGTGATTTATAATTGAATAAAAGAGGATGCTGAAATTCAATCATTAATGTTGTATGAATTGGGATTCTTACATGCCAACACAAGCGATTGTCCAATGAAATCGAGAAATACAATTGTCACCGTATTTACAGATGAAGGAATCAATGTGTTTGTGTGGACATTGACGCACTAATGATGGCAGTCAGTTTCGAACATAAACCTGAAAAATGATGTTTTTTATTATTGTTGTTATTGTGTACTACAATGTGTAATCCAACAAAATCCTGTATTTAATTGAATTTTAAAATGTACAAAATAGGCATTATATGAAGAGGAGACAGTGTGAATATTGTTTGGGATTCAATATCCAATGGAATATTTAGAGTGGCTGGACTTCTACAATACAAATGACCGGGTATGGCTTATAGAACTAGGAAGATCCGGAAAGAATGAGTAAGAATGTTGACATAACGGAAAAATCATATAAATACTACCGGATTCTCTTCCGGGTGTGGGAAGTTCTATTTTGACGTCGAAACTATACAGGTCGGACTATTCACTATCAGTTGTTCTACTCCGTCAGTCTGACCATCAGAGGTTCTCCTTATCACTGTTACCAAAAGTAAGTGATTATGCATTTTCCAGAGGCACCAGAATGCAGTATCTCGACCTTGACTGGGTACGTATAAGTGAGCACCCAAAACAACTGGGCATTTCCAAAAGGAGTAATTGTAACAAACGAAGACACTAACAAACAAACAAAGATATATGGGTAAAATGTGTAAAATGCGAGTTCAGTGAGTAAATGTGAACAATGGAATTAGAGCAATTGCTCTAAACACTAGTTAACATTGTAGCAAACGACTCACATGGATAGTTGCTGTTAACTTTCTTGGGTCCTCCAATTTCTCTCCATTTTCCTTTCCACCAATTATTTCATAATCATTCACTCTCATTAATCACCCGTCGATTATAAGCTATAGAGGATAACCAAAGGATATAAGGCTATAAATTTCATTTGATTTCAAATGGAATAGCGCATTGATTCAATCCGCGGAGAAGTTAGTTTGTGGCGGACAACATCGTTTAGATGGGTTTTCTCGGAGTACTCCAATTTCCTTCCACATTCTCGTTCCACTAATTATTCTATCGTCATTCGCTTGCCTTAATCATCGCCTCCTTTAACCTAACGGGCATATTCGTGGGACGTCAAACTGTAACATTTCATTTCATTTTGAAATGGAATGGCGAGACTAAAGTAGGGTTATATCTGTTTGTTTGTTCGAAGAAGGTTAGTGTTTCTTTTCAGCACCGAAGCTGTATGAGACAGAGACTTAGAGGTTAAGGTAGAATTGGAACTACTATTCACTATAATAGTTCAGATTTTATTAATGCTTCCATGAGAGCATGTGACCAAAGAGGTACGTGCTAGCTACAAGGCCAGCGGAAGAACAATATTATATGCTTACAAGAAACACGAGACAAGATACATTCTTCATATCAGGTGGGAGAACCCGGTTCGATTCCCGGTAGGAGCTCATGTGGTTCGGATTCCATGTTAATCAGTAGTTCCGTCTCATATGGCCTCGCTGCTGAAAGGGATGTTAAACTCAAAATCAACTTAACTCAATTATTCCTGGCATCGAATTTAATATTTTTGTTATAACGTCGAAAATGAAGTATTAAACGGCAAGAATACTGCAAAATAAGAGAATATAAAGGAATAAAACGAAAAAGGCAGAAAGTTTAAAATTGACAAAGGGGGGGATTTTTAAAAGTTTAAGACATTATCATGTTACTTGCATTAACACTTAGCAACAACACAAATACTATTATACTATTGAACGTCGTAATCTTGTAACACTTAAAATTTTGTTTCTCTGGAATATATTATAATATATTTGTCTAATCGAATCAATTTATCTATTTTACTGTTTTAGTCGTAGAAACTATGAAACAAATCATAGCTTAAGCTAATATGAGATGTTTTCAATTTTAATGCGAATGGTTAGCAATAATCTGTGCCTTCACTTTTCTGATAACTATTTTTTTATCCATTTGTCTCATATATTTACAGTACTCTTACATATTTCTTTCTACTTCCATCTCTTCATGAAATCCATACATATGTTCCCAAAGGATTCAACTGTTAATTTAATGGGAGAATAGCGAGACCATTGGAATCCAAAATTAGTGACCAGCAAAACTTGATCCGTGGCTTCTGCATGTGCACCATTGTTCTCTCGGTTTTCTGTCTTACCGACATGCTTCAAAGATTCACTGCCCTACGAAATATTGCGCAACTAAAATGCTACATAATGCTTCATATAAGCATTATATAACTACCTATGAGATTTCGTAGTTGACTTTCCCATCTTCAGGGAAAAAAAACTAATTGGAAGATTCTATTCAATAATAATAAATACTGTCTAACTGTTCCTGCTCGACTACTGACATTTGTGCCAGCCAGTTGATAGACATATACTTTCAGTTGAGTTGATTTTGAGTTTAAGATCCCTTTCAGCAGCGAGACTATATGAGAAAGGAACTACTGGTTAACGTGGAATCCGGAACACATGAGCTCCCGCAGAGAATCGAACCGGATCTACCACTCCAAACGCGCGCACGATAAGTTTAGTTTCGAAGAAGCTCATAGACACATTTGCTTTCAGTGCAGTTTTCATTTCTCTATTGCAAACAAACTCAATTCGATATATTACTGTCGCACTATACCTGTATACACATAAATGTACTACCTCAGTCTCTTGAATCATTGCAGGATAAAGTTAATGTAAATTTGGCAGCACCTAGACAAAATCCTGTTTTTCAATATAATCTTCTCCGCTATTACATACCCACAACTAGAGAAAAAATCAGAAGTCTAACCTCGACGTCGTAGAATCTCCACACCAGCAGAAAACTACTGTTTAAAACGATTTTTCTTCCTTGGCCAATAAAATGACAGAGCCGTATTAAAGACTTGCACAAACCAGTTTGCATAACCAAAATAGAAAAGAGAATTAAGGGAATAAACGATGAAGCAAAAAAACTATTAGAACGGGGATAAGTATAGAGGAATCAGGGATCACCACAAAACCTCCAACAAAAACTACAATAGAAAATGAAATACTGGACTGCGCAATATGCAGAAAGCGTAGGCATTGTGCTTCTACCTATTTTAAAAGTCCATAAAGCGAGTAGGGCCGACCTTTGTCTAGGAGTCAAATATAAGCAATTCTAATGACAGAACAAAGCCTATAAATAATCACTAAATTATGCAGACGAACAGTACTAGTGGACACCGGATCCAGCATATCCATCTGGCCTTTCAAATATTTACTTCCTGAGGATCAATTAATACAACATAAAACAGCGGTTAAAAGAATATGAAATAAAATTATTAACTTGAAATATGTAGCAATAGTATCATTCAAATTTGGGGAACGAAATTTTCTCATTACTTTCGTATGATGAAGAAATCATGTATTCCACTTATTTTTGGTTTAGACTTGTTTAAACGCTTATATGTTGTAATCGATTTAACAAAGAATCTTATCTCTCTATTTAAAAATCATAAAAAGCCAGCATTACCGGAAAAGAACCAGGAAAATGTTTTATCACAACACACGACTTATAAACTCAGACATAGAAAACAATTTTCCTTTTTTATCTGCAAACGCATTACTTCAGTTCCGCTTTTCCACGCATTTATTTCGGTGGTAGCAAAAAGACAGATTGATGATTCTGCATCTTTCTTCGTATCGTTTCTCCACGCCTTCCTGGACAAATAGAAACTATTGAGCAAAGGTTACACGTAAACAACATGACTGGTAATTTCCAATCCAAATAGTTATCCTGTAACTTTAAGGAAAAATACGACAGTGGTGGATCTTGTGGCATGTCAGGATTAATCTTTTGCAACAATGGAAGCAAGCTCGGTAGAAGAAAATAAAAGTTGTATAGGAAAAGAGAAGGTTGACAATTCTTTGAAGTATAGATAAAAAAAATCAAAATTGATGCTTTTGATATGAATCCTAATTTAGACCAGTCGCAGAAACAGGACATTCACGAGTTATTATACAAATATAAAAATGTTTTTTATACATTACGGACGGCATTGGACCTTATAGGGACTACAATCATAAAATAAGAATCCACAAATCGGCAGAGTTCCAGAACAAATCTCCCTGTTCCAATGCATGTTCGAGATCAGGCAGACAAACAAATTCAAGAACTCATTAATGCTAGTGTAAAATACACATTAAATACATGTGGACGCCATTCCGGTCAACTGAGTATGTGTTAAACACTTTGAAAGGCAAAAAATACATAAGCACCTTAGATATTTCCTCGAGCTACCACCAAATCTTGCTCCATCCGAAAAGCCGTTGATACATGACTTTCGAGGTCAATCACACAAGATAATCTTACAAAATTCTCATATGCGTGATGGGTCATAAAACTAGCACACAAGCTCTCTTAATTACAACTAGGATGATTTTACATTGATTGACAAATAAGAACTTTTGCCGGTGTCATCGTGCTGAGAGGCTGTTCTTTTCAACAATAGTTATCGGAATTTTATTTTAAAAATTAAGAAATTTTTGTGCTTCACTTAAGACAAATTTATTTTATTCAGAGTGAATGTTCTCGGATATTTAGTATCAGGCAACTCTGTTAAAGTCTCTGCAAGAAAGCCAAAAATACAGAATTTAAAATTCCACAAAAGGAGAATTTTGCAATGTTTTACGGGCTTATGTTCCTACTTACTGGCACATATGAAGGATTTTGCCATGAAAATAGAAAATTTTTTAACAAATGTTTTCAGAGCAATATTTGTGTTTTTCAAATAATCTTTTGAATTCTGTTCCTGAGGTAGGGCTGTAAGGTTTAGTATCTCAGGTGTAAGCAACTACTATTAAGCATGCTTCATAAACGAGCACGTGTTTTCTCATCAAAACATAATCACGAACATACGATGGAAGGAGGATCCCAGAAAGTCGCGCAGTTGATTCCAAAGGAAATTGAAAACGGCCAACCCTCTCCTCACGAACTTTCCCTTCAGAGAACAGCCATAAAGAGGACCTCAAGTGGACAGAAGAATAAGTTCCAGTGCTGATCGGTAGCTTCCTAAACTATTTCTGAGATCGTTTTGTGTTACAGAGGTTTTCTTAAATCGAACTTCTGAAACCGTAATTTGACAAAGGTGTATTTCTATAACTACCTGCCCCGAAGGCTGCAATAAACAAAGAGCTAGAACTATACTGTCTCTGAAACTACGAATAGTAAGAAAGATATCCTTTAAATCACCACCCTAGGCCGCTGTGGGATAGAAGATTTCACCCTTTAATCTTAAGTTACTTTTCACCATCGACTTAGGTAGAGACAAAGCATCACAGCTAAGCCGCTTGGTGTTGCTACTGACGTTGCAACCATAGCACCGAACTGATAATAAACTAGCAATTATTTATTTCAAACTAATTTACTGATTTCAGCTTGTTTCAGAGGCATATTGAAAAGTGTGCCGCATGGATATTGCTCTCAATAGATTAGGGTGCACCGGAATATATGAACCCTCAGATATTTACAGACCCGACTATCTGTCCGACTATCTGTCTAGTTTCGTCGTGTGGTTCAAGAGTGATGAAGTCACAAAGGCACATTTATCGTTTATTTTAATTTGCATATATGTACCCCTCCCCGTTCCTTATGCTGGCTCGTCAAAGTGAAACGATAAAAAAACATCCAAGGGCCGACTTTCATACATGTTGAAAATTTGATCGTGATTTGCTGAGTGTTTCAAAAGTAATTTCTTTTATTAATTTGTATTCATACGTCCATTTCCCCTCCCCCTTTTCTAGGATCTACCGTTAAAGGGAAAGTACAAAAATGTTTCCAGATCCGAACCTCGTGTAACTCGAAAATTTGATTGAGATCGGACCGATAGTTCAAGATTTATTTAGTTACAAAAATAGTCACTTTCATTCTTATATAAGTTGATCTTTATATATCTCCCACTCCTTCTCTTCCCATACGTTGCTCTGTCAAATTTAAATCATAGAAACGATCCCAGGCCATCTCTATTGGAAATTTGGTCAACGTCGGTCGAGTTGTTCGGGAGTTATTAAATTTTATTTATTTTTATACCCACTCCCCCTCCCCCAATCCTCATTTCTACCATCAAACTAAATAGCCTAAAACCAGCCCAGCCTTCGACCTCATCCATGTTACAAACTTGATCGAGATCGGCCAGACAGTTCAGGAGATTTAAAGTCACAAACAGTGATTTTCAATTATATATATATAGATTTACTAGCATATATTACCCGCTTCGCTGGGTTGAAATAAATAATTTAAATGCTCGCTGATATTGCTCGTTTTGGATCATTTTAATGTATGTCATCCTCCTCATCCCTCCCCAAGTGTCAGGGCTGAAATTGACTTAAACAGCATCAGAAGTGTCACTGTTCATTTCGGCGACCGCTGGAACTATTGATTCATCAGTAGTATCTGTCATTTTTGACCATTTATATATATATATATTTCCCACTCCATGTTGCGGGCCAAGGCATCGGAAATGTCACCGTTCATCTCAGCGACCTCCAAAAATGTGTATTCAACACTAATATCAATCATTTTCGATCATTTAAACCTCTTCCTCCCGCAAGTTGAAGATGTGAATTTGAATTTAAACGGGATCGAAAGTATCACTTATCATATAAGGGATCCAGAAAACCATAAATTCGACACTGATAGTGGCCACTTTCTATCAAGTTTATATATATCTTTCCCTCCCCCAAGTGGCAGGGTTGATTTTAGACTTAAACCGGATCGCAAATGTCAGTTTATCTGAATGATTTCAAAAACTATGGATTAGACACTAATATTGGTGATTTTCGATCATTATTATATATAGCTCCCCTTACCCCTCCTCCTTGCTGCGACATAATTGTCACTGTTAATATCAGCTACTGCTAAAACTATGGATTCGACACTAACATTAGTCATTTTCGATCATGTTTAAATGTTTATTCAACTCCACTACGTTGTACCCTCTCCCTACCCCAACTATCAGGGCTGAACTTGGATTAAAACAACATCATAACTTTCACTGTTTCTCTCATGGACCCCGCAAACTGTGGATTCAACACTATTTTTTTAAATTTTTGATCATTTTGATATTTCTTTCCCCCTCCCCCTCCCTATGTTGCATCGTGAAACTGAATAGCCTAAAGCAATCCCTGCCCTAAAACTCATGCGTGTTGAAAATCCGATTTTGATGGGTCGGATAATTCAAGAGAAATTTAGTTACAAAAATAGTCACTTTTAGTCGTATATGAATTGATTATTATATATCCGCTCCCTCCCCCTCCCGAGGTTGAACCGTAAAAGTTACATGATAAAAACATCCCATGCCCGAACATTCTCTAGTTTGAAAGTTTGATCAAGGTCGGTTGAGTGATTCAAGAGTTTTTGTTTTATTTATTTATATATATCTGTCCCCTCCCCTTCCCCTCCCCTTCTTTGTACTGCAAACGTGAAATGAAGAAAGCATCCCAAGCCCAAACCTTATCTATGTTGAAAATTAGATCGAGATCGGTAGGGTGGTTCAGGAGTTAAGTTTTAATGATTTTCATATATTTCCCCTTCCTCCTGCCTCAACCCTAAAATCTACTGTCAAAATGATAAAAAAACTTCTCAGGTTTGAATTTTATATATGTTGAAAATTTTATTGAGATCGGTCAGGTGGTTCAGAAGTTAAGAATTCACAAACATGGTCACTTTTATTTTCATATTTTTTGATTCTTGTATATTTCCCCCTCACCCCCTTCCCTACGTTGCTCCGTCAAATGAAATGATAAAAGTCATCCAAGTCCCAAACCTCATTTGCATTGAAAATTTGATCAAGATCGATTTTTTGGTTCAGGTGTTATTAAGTTTTATTTATTTTTTCTATTTTTGCCTCCTCCCCCTCCCCTAAGATCTACTGTCAAAGTAGACAGTTGAAAACACTTCCAAGCCAGAGCCGCATGTACGTTGATTTTTTTTTCGAGACCGGTCGGGCAATTCAAGAGATTAAGACTCAGAAACATAGTTATTTTCAATTTTATAATATAGATTTTTATATATACACACCTCTCCCTCCCCTCAGTTCTAATAAAAACATTTTAGACACGGGGTTATTCTTGCGTATTATTCATATCCTAGTTCTTACTGTGAATAATTTCTCTGCTATGGCTGCTAATTTTCTTTTACATTTCATCAAATACTTGATTGGCAACAATGGTGAACGCAGTTGCAGGGAGTTTGAATTGCTCTAGTTCCTGCTTGGAACACACAAATAGGTGGCACTGCGTCGGAATACACACGGATCGAGAAACGAAATTTTTCAGTCTAACCACACTCTTCACACCACAACCGGCTGTATCCGTATAAACGAGCGGAGTCAAAAGAACTCGCGGGGGGCCCCTATAAGGGTCATGAACGCGATAAAAGTGAAAAACATTTCGAGCAACCACTATAAACTGCTCGCTTTGGAAAAATTGCTCAGAGTGCTGCCGTGGAGACCGATTCACCTACAAAGTTTGTCGGGTTCACCAACGCACACACACACACACACACACACACACATATATATATATATATATATATATATATATATATATATATATATATATATATATATATATATATATATTGTTATGTGTTTTCGAGATTGTCCTTGTGTTTTGTATACACTTTTTTGTGAAATCGTGTTTGAGATCACTTCTCTACTCTCCACCCACTATGTCAACGTTGGTACTGAGTCCAACTCGCTTTAAGCCTCAGTAGCGGGACGTTTTAAACTTTACTAGTTCGAAGATTATGAGAAAGTGCATTAAAGTCTTAATAATGGGGGATACTCGTATTTTAGAGGTAGAGCTTGTACTGGAGATCGAAACCCAGGTAACTTATGAAGACTGTGAACTGAATCCAGATAGAGAGGGATACCATGACTAAATTAAAGAGATCATTTCTGTCGTTAAGTTTATTTATAAAATGAAAAAAAATAAAAATGAAATATAAAGAAGTTTACAATTTGGATATTTGAAATTACAACTTTAGATTATTACTACATAACATGTATGGGCATAACCCCTACATTACAAAACGGGTGCTAGAAGGTTATTATTCTAAGCCGCGATTTATTTAAAATAGTAAATTTGACAATTTGTAGTTGCAACTTGCATTGGCCCAAAGGGGAAGTGATAATTTCCGAAGTAGAAATTTGGTCTCATTTTTAAATTGTAATTTAACGTCAATTTCTAACAAGTCTCAAGGTGCTCGTCCCTTAGTAAGGGAATTTAGAGAAGCAATTACATACCTGATTTTACAACAAGCGTCCGGAGCGAAGAACTAATTTCACTAAACGAATGCCGAAAACCAATAACCTGAGCTCGGCGAAGGGTCTCACTTATATAGCGACTTCGTCCCACGTATTTTCTGCTAGTTTTGACGTAGCTCGAGAGCTACGTCACGAGCCTTGACCAGCTTGGAGAAGCTTGTTCACGCATGCCCAATAGTGGCCAAGACTTTTAGTTTTTCTATGATTTTCCCCCATCACGCCTGGGCGGAAGTATCTATTTTACATTTACTAATACATCTTTATTTCACGCTTAGCTCCAAATACATCATGTTTTTATGTACTTATCGCTTGCGTGGTGTTTAATAAATTTACAACCGCGACCCAGCGCTTGTGATTTGGGTAAATCAAAGCCAGGGTCATACCACTATTACATGCGCGTGGGTTGGTGTCAATGAGGCATCAGATTGCTAATACAATAAAAGAATCACCTGACTCCATTCTCCCTTCCTCTCTTTCTCTGCGACACACACAATTAGAAAAGCGCGCGCGTCTCAACCCATAATTTGAGTCCGGCTTAGGACTTCGAAGCTTAACTTGTAACAATATACGGGGTGGGCCATTTTAATTAATCCACGGAAATATCTGAAAAATGATAAAACATAGAAGAAATGTTTGAAGTAAACGTTATATACTGCTAACGGGGAATACCATTTCCGCCAAAAGTACCCTTCGCCACCCCCTCGGAAATGGGGGAACGGGGAGTAACTTTGAAATGTCTAATGGGAACATGGGTCGAGTAATACCTCGTTCGAAAGGTCTTGGAAAACTAAGTAACGCTGTACCAAAATTTGTTTCATATGGAGCACCAGTTTCAAAATGGCCGCCATGATATAGTTCGGAAACTCCAGTAGCCGTAGTATGAAAACCATGGGAGGTAAATGAATGGAAGAAAATTGAAATACGTAAATATCATAGGGCATATCGAATGGTGTGGTCCCTGTGATCCCAGTGGCCTCCCTGAAGGGGGTCTTGGGGGCTAACTTCAAGATTTCAAATAGTAACATGAGTCGAGTGGTACCTCGTTCGATAAATCTTGCAAAATCAAACATCTTGCAGGAGAAAACGATTGAGGTGAAATGGCAGTGTTCTCAAAAGGCCGCCGAAACATAGTATCAGTGTCAGAGAAAAGGTTTAGTATCCGTACTATGAAAGCGATTGGAGATAAATCAACTGAAGTAAAACTGGAGTAGGTAACTGACGTAAGGCACATCGAGAGGGGTTGTCGGGGTGACTCCACTGAAAGGTATCCAGAGCCAACTTGAAAATTGCAAATAGCAACTTGAAGCGAGTAACATCATGTTACATAGACAAATGAATATCAAACAGCTTCTGTAAATATATTTTCGACATGAGACACCCTTTTCAAAATGATCGCCAAGACATGGTGAATATGTCTAAGAAAACGTCTAGTGTCCATAGTATGAATACGGGTAGAGATAAATGAAAATAACGAAAATTAAATAGGAAAACCACGGAGGGGTTCCAAGGCTAGAGAAAAATTGCCATATTGTATAGAGAGATATCCAAGTCCTGCAAAATAATCTTTTCCTGTGCTCTGTATGTGAGTGGGGTGGAAAGTAACAGTGAAAGTTCAAATGAAAACTCTACTTTAATTCGCAAATTAAGGCTACCTTACAAATAAGTATGGTATGGTTGAAACATTTGTTTGTAAGGATGACGCTGTAATGACTATAAAAAGAAGAAATTTTATTTAAATGGTAACGCATATCTGTATGGCTAAGTATGATTTGATGCGAAAACATAAGGAACGTTATACGAAAGAAGTTGTCGAATAATGCAGTTGCTGGAACTTACAAACGTGTGAATTTGCTAATCTCCGTCGCCACAGAAACTTATATGCAATGCGTGCTGGTTATTCGCAAAGCATTTCGGGGATATACGCATAGGCACCGGCTTTTGGGGGGCAGGACGCTTTTGCCTCCCCAATATTTAAAGGTGGGGTCCTCGACCCCCAATATAATCCAGTTTAGGAAAAGTTAACAAAGAGGAGTAAGAATTTCTGTCGTAAACTTCGTCGTACCTTTAATTCAATATCAGGAACATCCTTCTTATTCGATAGAAAACGCCAATTTCAAAGTTGTGTTTAATAGAGCACTGAAGCTTCAACCAACACTATCGCAACACTGATATGACAAGGGAAGATCAATGTGGTGCGAAAACTTGCAGTGAAGTTCCCAAATTTCGAACTTGAATTTGTTTTAGGCAAATTTAATCTAGGTCGTGAATTTCGCAGCGGAGCGAATGGAGGGGTTTTTATCAAGCAATTGATAGAAAACGTCTGAATATGATGATATATTTATTCATTGTCTGCCCCCCCACCATTCGAGCAAATCTGTCTTCAACATTGGGGGGACGGGTATATATATATATATATATGACCGATGTTCAAAATATTTATAAAGTTCAAAAACAATGCTTTGTAGGATCAAGGGAACAGAGTTGTCTTCATTGGCGTATATGGT
This sequence comes from Thermobia domestica, assembly GCF_964235325.1. Taxonomy (NCBI): domain Eukaryota; kingdom Metazoa; phylum Arthropoda; class Insecta; order Zygentoma; family Lepismatidae; genus Thermobia; species Thermobia domestica. The sequence continues at coordinate 239,658,674 of NC_137456.1, read as the reverse complement.
GCTATCGTGCTCAAGCTCGCCCCGTAATAAATTTGTTAGTTTCCGCATTCCACTTAGAACAATAATTAATAATCATTCTTAGCATTTATAAAAATTTCATTGACTTCCCATTTTCTTATGCTCTTTGTTCAGAAATAATACTGTATTTGCCAAATTTCATATAATGTAAGAATTGCGTTCTCTTTTTCTTTCTTTCGTCCTTTCTATTTTTCTGTTTCTTTTCTTGAGGTTACTTTCTTTCGTTTCGCCTATCATACTTTTGACCGTTGTCAGTTGTAATTCAAGTCGGCCGTCATCAGTAACACCAAAACTGAGAGGAATTGATAAGCGAAACTGATGTTCCACACCAACTTGCGCGGATATCAACATAACGGGTTTTAGTTATTATAGCAAAGGAAAAATTACATCGTTTTATTATTTTAAAAACAAGAAATGTTTGCATTTAAAAAATCAAAACGGGGGAATAGTTAGCCCGGAAAATTAGGTAGGCCAAGAGTATACTTCCTTTTTCTTCTATGGATAGAATAAAAGGTGAGATTCACTCCTAAATTTTTATATTATACCATATAAGATGTATCGGTCTGCAATTCTTGCCATTAAAATTTCAATTTATGCATAAATTAAAATACATTTAATTCTCAAACTCAATTGGGCAATTGCCCACTTCCTTCCCTGTGTTGGGCATAGCCCTCGAAACAAAATCCTAAAGGCCCCACTGGTTGTCTTCAACATTGCGAGGTGGGCAGATTTGAGGGAAGGGAGATGAAATCCATATTACGGTAAGGGGCCGCAGTGGCTCAGTGGTAGAGCGTTCACCTCTGGGTCACGGGGTCCCGGGTTCACACCCTGCTCCCGCGAAGTGAAGTTTGTAGTGGACAAACATCATGTGAGTGGGTTTATTCGGGGTTCTCCCGTTTCCTCCCACTTTCTTCGTTCCACCATTTCATTCATTTCTCATTATCACAGTCTCCCTTAGCCCAGCCAGCATAACCGTGGGACATAAAACTCAAAGATTTTCATATTACAGTAGATGAATCTGATTTCTGAGGTGAACATGTTGTAGATAATATTATATATTAGGCGATGTAGATAAAGTAGTAGTAGTACATATCACTATTACAAATCACTGCCGTGAACACATTCTGAAATCTGAATATATGGATATTTATAATTGGTATGTTTCTAATTAGGCAGCAACAATGATCCACGCCAAAATTTTGGACACTTGTTTTATAATAATATAAATAATGATTTCCCCAAACCTATGAAGAATGAAAATTATGTATGACGCAACAATAGTCTTATTTGAGCAAAATGATGATAATCTCAATAGTATTAGAGGAATCCTTACAGAAATCTGACGTATGTCATATACTCTTGCGTAACTCGAGGCATGTTTTTTTTTGTATTACTGCAATCAGACTTTTTGAACCAGTTTTGATACAATTTTTTAATATTTTTTCATCAGGACTTCTGGCTAGCAACACAAAAGTTACCTGGTTGGGGGTCTGTGAACACCCCGCGCGAGTACTTAAGGGTAAAAGATGTAACCTTAAGTTTACGGAGAAAAATATTCCAGCAATTAAATTCTTTTCTTTGCATGCGAAGCATGAGTAGATGCCTAAGCTGTTACTACAAATATATGAAATGTGCGTTTGCTGAAAAGATGGGCTCTACTAACATAGGGTAGTCTATATACTCTTCGTATTCTAGGGCCTAGGAGAGAGGAGAAGATAAGATTTCACATCAGGTTACGTCGCGCACAGTTGCACAGCTTCATTTTCGTTAAAAATTGGAAAACCAAGGGAAATCAATTTCATCTCACTTTCTTTTGAGGGAGTCGGACACAAATCATCACACTTATCTGCAAAAGGCACTTTTCAAATCGAATTATTGGGGAAGCCTACAGTTCCAATGTTTTGGGGACATGTCTCCAAATTTCCCCGGGATTTGTGCCCGTACCTCCAGCTGAGATAATTTACTAGAATGAGGAGAGGGGCATATTCTCCTCTGGCATTTATTGCAATTTGTTCCCAAGTAGCCGATGTGGAATTGATGAGACTATTAAATGCACTAGGAATGTGCACGAGACGAGGCGAGACAGAATTTTCCTGACAAAATTCGAGTCCAGACAAAGCCTTTCTAATAGAAAAATATACATTTTTCGAGTCAAGACATCAGTTTTACAGCACATTTTCGAGTCGAGACAGCTCCAAATTTTGTCTCGTGCGCATCCCTACCCTACAGCACGAAATTCAGTTTGAACTACTACAGAATACGATTCTTTCTTTAAAAAATAATAAATGTACTGGTAAAAGCCAAGAGAAATCAATTACATCTCACATTCCTTTAGGGATGCGCACGAGACGAGTCGAGACAGAATTTTCCTGACAAAATTCGAGTCGAGACACAGCTCTTCCAATAGAGAAGAATACATTTTTCGAGTCGAGACATCACTTTTACAGCACATTTTCGAGAAGAGAAAACCTCAAATTTTGTCTCGTGCGCATCCCTACACTCCTTTATGGCAGACGGACACAAATCATAACACATATCCCAAAAAGCACTTTTCACGTCAGACTATTGGGGAGACGGTCCCCCAGGTCCAAGATTGAGGGGACATATCCCTCTCATCCTCCCGGGATTTGCGCCAGTGCCCCCCCAATATTTTCTTCAAGTCGGCCAAGGGCGCCCATGTTGTGGTTTCCAAGGGAGGCAAAAAAAAGCGACATTTCAAATTTAGTTTTAAATTTTGCTGTAGCTATTCTAAAAATTCTATTGAGTTTTCGATATTCCGAAGTACAATTTCCTCTGGGGGGTCAAGAGCCCCCTTTGCCCCCTTATGGGCGCCCCTGACTGTTGCCATCCGCACTAATTCTCTATCCCTGAAGTCTGCCTTCCAAACAGCATTGGGTAGATCAAGCGTACGCCCGAATCGCTGTCCTGTCGGACATTGAAATTTTGAAGTTAACTCACAAGATCCCTTCAGGGAAGCCGCTGGGATCGCAGGAGTCACATCATTCGATATGCCCTATGATATTTACGTATTTCAATTTTGTTCCATTCATTTACCTCCCATGGTTTTCATATTACGGGTACTGGAGTTTCCGAACTATATCATGGCGGCCATTTTGAAACTGGTGCTCCTTATGAAACAAATTTTGAAACAGCGTTATTTAGTTTTCCAAGACCTTTCGAACCAGGTATTACTCGACCAATGTTCCCATTTGACATTTCAAAGTTACCCCCCGTTTCCCCATTTCCGGGGGGTGAGGAGGGGTACTTTTGGCGAAAATGTCTTTTCCTCTTAGCAATATATAACGTGTACTTCAAATATTTCTAATGTTTTACCATTTTTCAGATATTTCCGTGGATTAATTAAAAAGCCCCCCTGTATATATATATATATATATATATATATATATATATATATATATATATATATATATATATACCAGAAATAACATTATAACAAAAACGAGTACTCTTACCTGTGTATGTCATACTTACACATTACCATTCTTAGAATATATTATTCCATAATATTGAGTTAGTAGATATAAATGACCGTAGCTGATGTAACTTCCGCTTCTATATGAACAGCATAATTCTTTACGAAAGATTGTATGAACTCATATGTAAGGCTGCTTACTAGCGGACGTAAAACCACTAATAAATGGTTTATTGATCCGGAAAATACCGATCGGGTTGCTCTTCATATTGAAATAAGGTGGATACTTCGTAGAATGCAAAAGGAACTGGGTGGAAATAAAGGTTGTACAGAACATTTCACTAAAAGATGTGCACCGAGAAAACTGAATATATCTCTTTCAATAACAAACATTATCTTGAGCAGACACAAAAAATATAACAGCACAGCACTCGAGGCTTATGAATGGCACGATGACCCATGTAATGTATTCTGGAGCCAAGTAGTAAAAGATTGCTACTAGGTACCGGTGTGCACGAAAAGGGACATCTAACAATAGTTACAGCAATTTAGGCTGCGTTCACACGAGTTGAATAATATAATGAAATTTTACTTGTAATTACAGTATTACTTGATTAACTCGGAGGCTAGTCGAGTGACACGTAGCACTGGTTGGATATTACTTAATAAAAAACACTTGAATTTACCGCACATAAAATTAAAGAAAATATTACTGCAAGAAGATAGATAAGGGCAGCATAATCAAAGCTGGAATACCACTTCTATTCTGAACAATTCGTATCTCCCTCGATATATTGTCTGGGAAAACAAGATGCAACATGCTAACGAGGAAACATCATTGCATAGAAACCAAGGGAGCTTGCATGAAACAGCTAAGCTTCACTAAAAGAATAAATTTCATAGAAGGCACTAGCTCAGTACAAAGGATAAGCTACAGCATTTACTTAACAAAAGTCGCTATGAAGTCTCTACCAAGAGCGACACCGACCATTAATAAAACTATCCTTGAATACTAACTTCGTATTAACACAATATTGCCTTTATTGACTCTTCTGTAGGTACAGGAATCCTGGGCAAATCACACACTCACGGGCCGGACTTATCCGTTGGGCTTCTCAAAGCGTACTGTAGTTACAGACACCTATCTTCACTATGCAGGAAAGTACAAGGAGTGAAATTAATATATAAACTTAATAAAAAGGCTATAGGTAATTGTTGCAGAGCATAGTGATGATTCGTTGAGGTAGTCCAAAGCGGAACAGTAACTCCGCGATCAGGACTGTAAGCATGTGGACCGCTGCCAGACATTTCTAAAATTATGTTTCAACTCAAGAACAACTTAAACTTACTGCTTATGGCCATAAAGAACCGATTACATCATGATTGCTGCAGTATTACACATGATAGGGAATGGAAATACACGCGCTATGCTCGATAGGAGTGAGCATAGTAAAGAAAAGCCCATAAGAATGACTGAAACAGAAGTTCTGCTTGACCATGGCAAAACGGCCATAATAATACACAACACAGACGATATAGCAGCTAATAGGATGAAACTTATTACGTCTTCCACCAGAAGTAGTATTGCCTTTCGTAGAAAGGTCAATTTAGCTTGAAAACACATATAACATCGACCACCTTACCCTGCGGCTTCTGCATGATAGGTAACTGTGATTCAATCAGTGCCATAACTGATAGCGTCAAGATTATAATTCAAATAAACCTTAAGATGAAATAAACATTAGTTGGTGCTGAGATGATATTTCAACCGTAAAGAGTTTAGCTAGTAGGCAGAATGGAACGTAGGGTCGGGGTTTCCTCAAGAATTTACTCGCTCATGTTTAGCTGTTCACGGCACTATAAACTACAAGACATCATCAAAAGTACTATTCAAAACTTCTAACGTATGTTAAATAACAGACAACTAGGTTTTCATATGCACTCTCACACTATTGAAGAAAAGAGTTGTGCAATGGGTAAACAAATGGTTCAGCACTATCACTTCACATGTGGCAACTGGCTTAGACAAAGAGCAGAATTTTTGTTCACTCACTATAATTAATATTTCATGTAAAGCTGCCTACTAACAAGTTAATCAGGGAAAGCAAGACTTCAGCTATCATTAGATTCATCTGGCACTTTGGATGACACCTGCTCAGAGCGAAAAACCCCGAATTATTTGACAGAAAATTCAGACATGACTTTATACTGCCATACCGAACAAACAGTCTCCCTCCAAACTCGCAACTTCCTTTTTTCTTTCACCGAAGCCGGAAGCTACAATGTTGCCAGCTCTTACAATAGAAAATTTACTGCAATGAATTTTAAAAATATTACTAGAAATTATTACTATTGCATAGGGCACTACTTCCTTGCCCTAGGTTGAAAAATAAAAGAACTTTGAATGCATGTTAAAGTATTTTTTATCACTAAGTGTTCACAAGAAGTTCTGGTCTCTTCTCCAAAGAGCAATTAAATAATTTTGCATTATCAAAGTTCTAGGTACCAAGCCTTTCATAATCCAAGTTGACGAGGCTTACAGCGTTATTCTCTACACCAATTACTAGGAAAGGCCCGAGGTATTTAATGAAAAAGTTACTAATAATCTTGTTTGACAGGAAGCTGTGCTTACGGTTTCTGACAAATAGGCGGTCTCCTATTTTAATTTCAGTACCTTTTTGTATTACCTTAGCTTCATTTTTCTTATGACTTTTCTTAGTATTCAACATTACATGCTGTTGCCGGAAATTATAGTCAACATCATGAAATTCAGGAGGCCAATTTAACTCTCTCTTAAAATTTCCTAAGGCTGAGAAATTTAAAGAGCTCTGAAGGAGCATAATCCGTGGTAAGTGACAGAGAATTATTTAACAGGGATTGCACCTCAGACAATCGTTGACTCCACTGAGTGGGATCATGGTGTATAAATAATGTCAATAAGTGTGATATCTCAGAATGATAACGTTCCACAGGGTTAGACTTTGGATTGTAAAGACTTAGAAGTAAGTGTTGTATACTCTTTCTGCAACAAAAACGCCACCAGAGGGACGAAATGAAATGTGCTCGTCTGTCTGTCACGATCTCGTGACGGATCGGATAATGATAGAAATATCTCTTAGAGATTATAGATTTAATTTCCTTGGCATTTCCATTCCTAATTGGATAAATCACTAAAAACGTACTATAGACATCTAAGATAGATAAAATATAGTAATAACCATTACTTTTAGAGAAACGACCAACTAGATCTACACTTAACTTAAGGTGTGGGCGATCTGCGTCCACATGATAAATTTGATGAACCATTATTAGTTTAAGCACAAGTTTCACAATCGTTGATAAACTTAGCTATGTCAAGTTTCATATTTTGTCAATGAAACAATTTCCTACAATGTAAATAACACTTACCTGAGCCACAATGGGCTTCTTTATGAATTTCATCTATTACGGTATTAGTTAAGCTTTTTGGTATGATTAATTTCCAAGTATTTTCGTGTTTAATATACACTAAACCAAAATGTTTAAAAAAATTGAATTACATTTTTCTAATTTAGTCAGACATTTAATTACAAACTCATCAGAAGCTTGCTTTTCAAGCAATAACTGCGTTTACCAAGTAGAATAACCTGGATCATCCTCGTCAGGAGAGTTACGAGAGATAATGTCGACTATACTGTTCTCCTCTGAGGAAAGATGCTCAATTTTAGATTAAAGTCTTTTAATTTTAACAGCAATCTTGTTGTTCTAACATCTAGATTTCTGATAGTCCTTATATGAGTAATAGCTTTGTTATCCCGGTGGACAAATACTTCTTTCCCAAGAATATAATCAGCAAAACGCTTACACAGGAATAAAACTACTAACAATTCGGTTTGGAAAATAGATAGAGATCTTTCAGCAGGCTCAATACGTCTACTAGCGTAAGAAATGACTTGAAATTCCTCCTCTTCATATTGGCCTACTTAAGCTCCAATGGCTACAATTGAGGAATCTGAAAAGAAGTGGAACGTCTTGTTCATAACTGGGAGCACTAGTGCAGGAGGCGAAATAAAAGCTTCCTTTGACAATTCAAACCACTCCATCGGCTCAAGACCAAAATGGAATTTTACGTATTTTCGCAACAGAGTTACTAAATTTTCTGTCAGATCAGCATAATTGCATTAAAGTTTCTTTTCCAATTGTTTAACCTAAGAATTGTCTTAATTGCTTACGGCTTTAGGAATTGGAAACTTGCGAATAGTTTCGTTTAATTTCAGATTGACTTTGACTTCTTTACCTGATATTATGTGCCCCAAAAGCAACTCAGGAAACAGAAACGTAAACTTTTGAAAATTAAACGAAAAGTTCAAGTTGTTTAATGTATACAATATAAACTCAAGGTGTTCAAAACGCTTGTCAATGGACTCCGAAAAGCACAATAAATCGTCGAGGTAACAAGAAATAAATTGCTTAGTACTTAAATCGAAGATACTATTCATGACAAAGTGAAATAAGATAGTGGCTGATTTAAGTCCCTTTACTAAATATGTTAAACAGTATTGTCTACCTTCGAATAAGAAAGCACTTTTTTCATAGGAATCCTCTTCTAAAGGTAAGCAGTAACAACCATCACGACAGCCAAAGGATGAAAAGACTACTGAACCTTTAAGGCGTGCAAGGATGTTTTGAATGGGTTGTACTCGTACATTAAATGATACAACTTTAGTGTTCAGATGCCTAAGATCCAATGTCGGCCTGACCGATTCCTTGTCTGCTTTATAAACGCAATGAACTGGGTTGAGATAAGCGGATAACCTTTTTTCAATTACTCCCCATTCAAGCCATTTTTGAATGAGCTTTCGAAAAGGTTCTCTCATAGCATAAGCTACGGAGTAAGGTTTGCATACTACCGGTTCATTATGCGTCAACTCTATTTTCAAAGGCTTAATTTTAGCAGGCCTAGGACGTTCGGAAAACAACGTCTTGTATCGAAGAAGTAATTTTACTGATCTATTTTTAGTTTCCTCTAATAGATCAGTTCTTTGGTAAATAGTATTCTGAATTTCATTCGCAGATGCCAAATAATATTCTTCATTACTGACTTCCTGTATTGAAGCCTGAGGTTCTACTGAACTAACCCATAGAGAATTTAAGTTCAACTTAACAGGCTTACTACGTAAAGCTTCCAGAGGTAAAATATGATTTGAAAAATCAACCACACAGTTATTTTTACTTGAGAAGGGTGTGCCTAACAATACGTCAGATTTCTTGCGTTCCACTATAAAGAAAACGGTTTCTAAAACATGGCCTGAAAACTCTAAGTATAACGTCTTTTTGCCCTTTTAACACTATGTTTATCATTACCAACAAAAGGTTGAAGTTTTACATTTTTAGCAGGGGACCACTTATCAGTAGGTAGTGTTTCAATAATTTTGTTACATATGCTATAAATCAGTAGGTTAGCCTCACAACCAGTATCTATTACACAAGACAGAGGAATACCAGCTATCCTACCTGATAGAAAAGGGAACTTAATAAAAGTATCAACATTATCAGCATCTAATGGTTCATTTTCTTTCAAAATGAAAAAGACATTCACTGGTTTTTGAATGTACCATGTACCATTAATGTTGTCCATTAAGTCTATTGGACAAATTATCCTTTGGCCGCTGATTATCAGTTTGGCGGACACTAGGCTAAAAATCAGGAGTCTGCCTCACTGGTTTAAAGCAGCGTTACATTGAGCATAAGGCTCAGAAGGAGTAGTAGTTGCTAGCCCATGTATAATTACATCTAAAACTAGGACAATGAATACAATCACAAGGTGCTACCCTAGATTCAGATTGATCACACGCACTAGACAAACATTGAGCTACTAAGTTATTATTATTATTAGAATGACCATTATTCTGATTTTGATTCCTTACATTAACTCTCCTCACATTACCGTTCTTTGGTCTGCCTCTAGAACAATTGTTATTATTATTACGGTTATTAGCAAATTTATTACCTTGCTTAAAGTTACGATTACAGTTACTATTATGCTTATTGAACCAACACTTCTTCTTACTATTATAATTAACATTGGATTGTTTATTATAAATGTAATCCTTAATATTTGAATAACCTGCCTGAACCCATTTTTCTTTGGTGTGCACCTTATCTTGGCTATTAGAAAACTGAATTAAATTAGCTTGATCATTGTCAGATTCTTTGGCGGCAATGATAGCCGAGCTTACATCAAAGTGAACATTACGTTTCTTATTTTTGCTATGATAATTATCTGGATCAGAACTAACCTTACGCTTTACCCTTATAGACTGTAAGGACACTAGTGGATAATTTAAAAGTTTCGTCTTATCCGGTATCTCGAACCTCATTAAGCTTTCAGCTAGCTCAGAGTCGGAGGAAATTTCTACTTGACTTAAGGTAAACTGATACACCGGAGGTAAGGTATCAAGGAGGTAATCTACTAACTCTTCCTGAGTAATATTTCCCTTGAGCATTCTTATGCCTTTGGATAATTTCCAAACGAATTCTGAAGCTTTACCATGAACACTAGGATTGTATTTTGTGGACAGCAAATATCGCAACTGAGCCCTACAAACTTTGGGATTTAGATATTGTGCCAAGAAAAGACGCTTGAAGTCGTCATACAAAATAATTTGATCTTTAACCTGAGAGATACAACAAGCAGCTGATTCTTTCATAGATCTAACTGCAACCAAAATTTAATACGCAGGTGATAGGTTTGTCAGCTTGAAATTCCATTCCACCTGTTGCAAAAAGTCAAGGGGTAAAATCTCCAACAAATTTCCTGTGAGCTCTGGAAAGTGACTAAGATCTGATAAACGCAATAATTTCTGACACTTATTAGACTGGACAGGGACAACCGACAATGGACAATTATTAGATAGTAGAGATTAACTAGATTGGTTTACTCTCGACTCCCTAGACCAACTAGAATTAACGTTATTTACATGAGAGAATATCACACTAGGAAAATTATTCCTACCCACTATGTTTGGATAAATAGAAGGATCCAAAGAGCTAAGACGACTAGTTTTAGGGAAATTCCTATCTTCGCTGTCTAACTCGTCTTTGTTTTGCAAGTGTTGAGAAGGAGTACAACAATAGTGAAAGAAAACATGAGAGGATGTGGTGTAAATACCATTATCATTACTTAACAAGTGAGGCCACTAGAAACATTTTCACTAAAAGGCTGAAAGCAGGGTGTAGTGACCACTGACGTGGTTCCTATTGAAGGAGTGGAAACAACCACAGGGATTTTTGGAATGGTAGTGTCCAAGTTACTTCTAATACGGGAAATTCCCAAAAAACGGTCTAACTCTTCAAAATGCCTGGGTTCATTATTAATGACATTCGAACTAACTTGTCCACCATGTTCTTCTTCTTCGTCTTCACACCGCTGAAACAGGGTATACATATTTTGTTTCAACATTTCGAGATCTTCCCTCATATTAAGACACGAATTGGTGTTACGCTGGATTTTCTTCACCTACGTTGACAGACTATCCAATAGACGTTTACTTGCACTATTATCCTTCAAAACATTGAGCAACGCTTCTTCTTGGGAAGCTAAATTTTCATTGTCTACCTCAATTTGGTGAGTAAGTTGAAGGGTATTAGTATCAAAACGATTCCTTAAAGACGTAGTTCTATCATCCTGTTCTTTAATGTGTTGGTCGACAAAACCTCTCAGGTTGGACATTTCTTTATTTACAACCTCAGACATTTCACCGATCACTGTTACCTTTGCCTGTGATACTTCTTTAATCACGGCTACTTTTAATTCAGAAACCTCTTTAGTTACGGTAACCTTAGTTGTGTTAATTTGATTGGTTAACTGAGACATCAGCTCAGCAAGGTTTGAAATATCACTACCTTTTTACAGATTGTCGTCCGGATTTTCAGTAACCACAACAATAACGTTGGTATCTCCATTCTCGAGAAAATGATCTGCTGACCTACTGGGTTGTGCTACACATTTATCACATTCCCAGAGGACCTCCGGTTTACTCTTTTCATTAAATTCTTCCTCTGTCAACCCGGTGCAAAACCTACCTTACCCGGTGTTTCAGGGAGAGCATTCTAACAAAGTGCCTGCGTGACCACATTGACGCGACTTTTCTTATTCTTATTCATTATGAATATTCACTAACACTTCAACACAATAAAAAGAAATAAAATTCACTATGTTCAACACTAAGTAAAGTTCTGTGTATATAAACAGTAATTCATAAAATGGGTAACCCGTAACCCGTTGGATTCCATTCTGTCCTAGATGTAACTAAGCAGAATCATTTATTTTACAAAACCACTCTTAAAAAAAAAGTTTTACTTTCTCTTCCAAGTGGATAATCACAACTACACCTGCCTAAACTGATTGTAGCAAAATTTACATGTGAGACAATAAAGAAACTCGACAGCTTTCCAACTAAAGTTATGACAAAAATGAACAAAACAAATTATACAAAGAAAAGTCAAAAAGTTTCCTACCAAAATCCTGAATGAACATCACCAACAAATCATGCGAGTAAAAATTGGAAAATTTCCGGCTGATATTCTCGATAAACATTAACAAAACAAGTTATACAAGAAAAGAATCAGAGAATTACCAGCTAATATCTCGACTGAGAGTAGCCAAAAAAGTTGGCGTGGGAAAGGGATCAAAAGATTTCCAGCTGAAATCCTGGTTGAAGTTCGCCAAAAACCGTCAACCCCTACTGTATCGCCCCAGAATGGCTCGATGTCCTGAAGCCCTTCAGTAGGCGGAGATTGTCTGGAAAATATTTAATATGGACAAACTATATCGCCACACTGTGAAGGTTGCTGACACAGCCAATCAGAAAAAAACAACTTTCTACCAAATGCTTGAGTTGTATAAAGTGAATAAAAATAGGAGCGAACAGACAACATCTAACTACACGAAGTTGACCAACACCTGATCATACGAGGAGATGCGTGAAAAAAACATTTTTCCATTTATTAAACAATTGGCTGAATTTACACACAGCTTATGTATCCTTACCTATATCTTTACCTGACCTAACCTATTGAAGTTACTGTCAGGAACAGACAAACACAAATATAAAGGTTGATTATTTATTGACAAACTATCTGAAGTGGAAACCCTTATAGACCAAAATACATAACTATACAAAAAATCTGATTGTAGATAAACGAAAATAAACAACAGTTCCTTAGGCATGGGTAACTAGACAACTACTCCTCTCTTAATGGTCAGAATACTTAATATTCGTAGGAGATCAAGATTCCATGTTATTCAAGATTTATGCATTACTTGAGAGGAGTGTTGCAATCTTTAAGACTAGTTTATCATTGGAATAAAATATGAATGCAGAACTCTAGTTGAGGTTCCATATAACACATGATTAAATTGAGACTCAAAAGGTTAGTCGAACACACAGTACTTGTATATATGCGCGTATGTTGAGTTTACCACTAAAGGGTAGGCAAAAGTTATATATATATATATATATATATATATATATATATATATATATATATATATATATACCAAAAATAACATTATAAAAGAAATGATTACTCTTACCTGTGTATGACATCATACTTACACATTACCATTCTTAGAAAATATTATTCCATAATATTGAGTTAATAGTTATACATGAAATCAGCTGGTGTAACTTCCGCTTCTATATGAACAGCATAATTCTTTACGAAAAATCGTATGAATTCATATGTAAGGCTAGATTTGCATACTAGCGGACGTAAAACCACTAATAAATGGTTTATTGATCCGGAAAATACCGATCGGGTAGCTCCTGATATTAAAACAAGGTAGATACTTCGAAGAATGCAAAAGGATCTGGTGGACATAAAGATTATACAGACCATTTCACTACAAGCTGGATATATCCTTGGAGAAAACTGGATATATCCTTTTCAATAACGCACTTTATCTTGAGCAGGCACAAAAAATGTAACAGCGTAGCACTCAATGCTTATGAATGGCACGATGACCCATGTAATGTATTCTGGAGACAAGTAGTAAAGGATTGCTACTAGGAACCGGTGTGCACGAAGAGGGACTTCTAGCAATAATTACAGGAATTTATTCTGCGTTCACACAAGTTGAATAATATAACGAAATTTTACTTGTAATCACATTATTACTTGATTAACTCGCAGGCTAGGCGGGCGACACCTAGCAGCGGTTGGATATTACTTAAAAAACAGCACTTGAATTCACCAAACGTAAAATTAAAGAAAATATTACTGCAAGAAGGTAGATAAGGCCAGCATAAACAATGCTGAAAAACCACTTCTATTCTGGAGAATTCGAATACGAGGAAACATCATTGCATAGAGGCCAAGGGAGCTTGCATGAAACAGCTAAGCTTCACTAAAAGAATAAATTTCATGGAAGGCGCTAGCTCAGTACAAAGGATAAGCGACAGCATTTACTTAACAAAAGTTGCTATGAAGTCGCTACGAAGGGCGACACTGACCATTAGTAAAAGTATCCTTGAAGACTATCTTCGTATTAACACAATAATGCCTCTATTAACCCTTTTGTAGGTACAGGAATCCTGGACAAATCACACAGTCACGGGCACGACTTGGACAGTGGGCTTCTCAAAGCACACTGTAGTTACAGACATGATGACCTATTTTCACTATGCTGGAAAGTACAAGGGTTGAAATTAATATACATCCTTAATAAAGCGGCTATAGGTGATTCTTGCAGAGTATAGTGATAATTCGTTGATGCAGATGGTCCAAAGCGGAACTTGACCCCGCGACCAGAGTTGTACGTAGCTGGAGAGCTGCCAGACAATTCCAAAATAATGTTCGCGTTCTAGAACTTAGTATCACTGCTTATGGCCTTAAGGGACCGATTACATTATGATTGCTGCAGTATTACACTTGATCGGGCTTCGAAACACAAGCGCTAAGCTCGATAGGAGTGAGTATAGTAAAGTAAAGCCCATAAGAATGGCTGGAAGAGAGGTTCTGCTTGACCATGTCAAAGCGGCCATTACAATACACAGCACAGACGACAGCTTCTAGGTTGGAACTTATTACGTCTTGCACCAGAAATAGTATTGCCTTTCGAAGAAAAGTCAAATTAGCTTGAAAACACATATAACATCGACCACCTTACACTGCGGCTTTTTCATGATAAGTCACTGTGATTCAATCAGTGAGATGAATTAGTTGGCGCTGAGATGATAATTCAACTGTAAAGAGTTTAGCTAGTAGACAGAATGGAACGTAGGGTCGGGGTTTCCTCAAGAATTTACTCGCTCATGTTTAGCTGTTCACGGCACTATTAGCTAAACGACATCATCAAAAGTACTATTCAAAAGCTCTAACGTTTGTTAAATAACACTGACAACTAGGTATTCATATGCACTTTCACACTATTGACGAAAAAAGTTGTGCAATGGGTAAACAAATGGTTGAGCGCTTCACTTCACATGTGACAAGTGGTTTAGACAAAGAGCAGAATTTTCGTTCACTCACTATAATTAATATTTCATGTAAAGCTAGCAACTAACAAGTTAATCAGGGAAAGCAAGACTTCAGCTATCATTTAGATTCATCCTGCAGTTTTGATGACGCCGGTTCGGAGCGAAAAACCCCGAATTGTTTGACACAAAATTCAGACAAGCTTTAGACTGCCATTCCGTACAAACAGTCAATCTCCAAACACGCAACTTCCTTTTTTTCACCGAGACCGAAATCTACAATATTACCATCTCTTACAATACAAAATTTACTGCAATGAATTTAGAAAATATTACTAGAAATTATTATTATTGCTGACGGCACTACAGAGAGCGCGTTTTTTGGATAGTGAAACCAGCTATTTTGTATGTTGACATTCACCGCTCAAATTGATTTCCGTCTCGTAGTGTTTAGCCCATTGCAGGAGTGTGCAATCATATTTCAAAGTGTATTTATAAGTTTTAGAACTTAAATGTTAAAACTATGTTTAAGGTGGTTTAGAAATTTGAAGTTATATAACATAGAGGACAGTGTTATGTTACTTATTTATGTTAAAACGTTTATTTGTTCTTTCTTTTTTTGCTCATGTCCATTGATGAGTTATCAGAATTGTTATATGATATACATTTAAAAGTAGTGAAATAAAAGAAAAAGTCAAGGCAAACACAAACGAGGTTTCCACATAGATATAATCCTACGTTAAAATTAATCAGTGAACGAATACAGAAACTCCGGCAAACAATTAAGTTGGGATTGAATTGCTCGAGATTTTTTGCTTATTCCGAGGTTCGATGTCAAAAGTGGGGATGATATACATTTATTTATGGAAGAATATGATGACGTATGTAAGATCAATGTTTGGGACGAAATTAAGAAAAAGTAAATATTACGTTTATATTTAAAGGGCAATTTAGGGAAATATAGTGCAGATTTACTCTCCAGGGAAACACATAATCAACCAACAAAAGTGGACTTTGATGTTGAGGACTTGAATACATTCATTTCGTTTAAGCAAGACGTTGTTGTCGGCGAACTTCAGAGGGTGGACACTTTTTGCGGTCCAATCATCCTTTTGTTGGAAGGAGAAGAACCGACGATGCGAAGACGGAAAGACAATCGTACTGATTTGAGATTAAGGACGGGCGCGTTTTTCATCCTGGCGGTATTAATTATTTATTATGAATCCCTTCTTCTTTCAAGAACTATGTTTTTGACTGTGTTCATTTTTCTAATCTATTACGGGACATCCAAGTTTTTCAGAAACGTATTCAGCTCTAGTTAAGAAAGTTTACATGCCAGCCCTATGCATCACATACAGAAACGTTGTCAGCAGTGGATATTTTGTCAAGTAAATAAACGAAAATCAGGTCGAACTTCTCTATATCCACAAACTTTACAGCATACTCTGTTATGAGTAAGATAGTGATCGATGAATGGGATCCTTTTCCATTATCGGCTACACACAGACAAAACATACATTTTAACAATGGTGGATGCTTGTACAAGATATTTGGTGACTAAAGTTTCCCTGACATTTCGGCAGACACGATAACTAATGCCATTTATGAGGAAATAATTCCCAAGTTCGATATTCCTCAGTTGATTCATTTAAATCGGTTAATATTTCAGAAATCGAACATCATGGAAGAAATGGCAGAACGATTACATTCAAGTTGAAAATTTTGAATACAGTTAGTAGCTATACCATTGGATTAACTGAGAAATTTAATGATTAAATACAAACATTCCTTCGACATTTTGTAAACAAGAAATCAAAACATTGGGACACGGCTTTGGCAAAATATCATTTTGTATTAATGCCCACAGACACGACAGTACCAGTCATTCGCCGTTTTATCTTCTTTTGGGGTTTGAAGAAATAACGATGCTGTATACGAAGTTAGGTCTTACATGCAAGTTCGTGGAAAACGAAGTCCGAATCAAAGATGTAGAGAATGTGAGGGAGATTGCAGCGAAACATCTTCCAAGAGATTCGAATCTCAGAAGCCATACTTTCAGAAAAATTCTTCAGTTAAAAATTTCAATTAGGACAGAAAGTGTTAATTCAAGACGCTAACCCGCAGAAAGGAGTTTCGGCTTGCTTAGGAAACAAATTTAGAACCCAAGGGACAATTGAAAAACTGAATGAAAATTCGTAACGAATTCGCTATCGAAATTCGAAAAATCAAGAACTCGAGGATTCAATTGACAGAGGAATACATCCATTTTCAAGAAGATTCCAATTGTCAAATGGGAACGTTAGTGTAAAAAAAGCTTTACGAAATACAATTTATTAGTGTAGACATTAACTGGTGGTGCACTACGTTATTATTTTGCTTTTTGATATTCTTCATCAAATTGTGGTCGCTGAACCTGAAGTAAGTCCAGACAATAGAAGGGAAGTTGACACAGAAATATTTTAACATTTTCTAAATTTTAGTATCAAAACGTAATTTAATGCTCTTCAACTACGTTGTTTTCTATTCTATCCTTTTGGGTTAGATTAGGAATTGTGGATGTTCTCTTCCACACTTAGAGAAACGAATCAACATTAGAAATAAAAACGATCCTCCAAAGTAAATATTAGATTAGGGAACGTCCTATAAATAAATGTTAAATCTGAGATTTCGTTTCAAACAAAGGGCTTAGTGGAAAATTTTATTCATTTGAGATGAATTTCCATTACATTAATTCTTGTATAATCCATGACTACCTACTGTGAGCTAAATCTTGAGTCTCAGCAACAAATTACTTTAGCAGAACTAGGCATTGCTATTCCGAAAGCAGGATTTGCAGTTCATGATCAGAGAACCTCTATACTACGCTCCGGATTCATTTGGATATTAATTTTGCGTTACCACAAAATGATAGTTGTGTAGATTGGTCTCAATTCAAAGAGGAATTATTGCAGCACGAAAGGCACTCTTTGCAGAAATAAGACACGTCATACCATGTACTTTCCAATTATCGAACAATTCAGTTGAATGTGTACCTAAACATCGTAATCGTAAATCTATTGTAACTGGGATACTTGGTCTTACATCATTAGATCTTTCAGGTTATATTTTTAATCAGACCAGTCAATTAAAAGCATCTGTAAATGCGTTACAGGAACAAGATCATTTGTTAACAACAGAGGTTCAAAATCTTAAGAAAGCTTTTAATCATGATGTTAAAATTATACAGAATATCGCCTTAACAGTCAAACAGGCTATGCTAAAAATAAAATCACAGACAAAAGAAGGATTCTGTAAGGTAGTTAGTAAAACACCTATTTGCTTGCAGTGATTACGACTATCAATCACAGCAAAGGATTATGGAAATGATATATGCTCATACAAAATACTCATGAAATATTAAATTCAAAGCAAGTTTTAAGTTTAGTAAAAACCATGCAATTTTAAAAATTATGTCAATGATACAGGTTTGCTTTATTCAATTTCATCTGTATTTTTGGTTCATCTTAATTTTGAGACATTGAATGATGATTTAGTTTTGAAAACACCAGTAGCTACACCAAAGAAGTTTTCAAAATTGTTTCAAGTTTCCAATTTAGGAATGTTACATTCTCATAAACTTGTGAAGTGCGAGTATAATATTCCAGAACAGGTATATGTGAAAGTGACAATAAACTCATGGAAATCAATAAGTTGTTATGTAAATAGCATTCATTTCTATTTTTATGCGAGACGTCTAGTTTACGTGTTGCTTCTCCATCGAAATCTTTTACGAATATGATTTTCAGTAAATCATTTACTGATTGTGAAGTTCAAACTATCCCAAGTAAGCTTGTGTATAGTCATCTTTATACTCCTGCAGGATTATTAGTTAATTCTTTAATATCAGGACACATTACAAAAAGAAAATCCAATATCGTTCTTCATATTGAGCCGTTAGTCTATGGTAACAACAAAAGACAATTTACTTTGTATGAAAACTCTGAAAACAGTTTTATAAAACGCACGGTATTGCCCTCGAGGCAAACTATTTATGTGGTCAACACGAACGTTGTTTTGACAATAAGCATTTCAGATCCATATCTAAACCTAGCATACGCAACTAAATATTTAGATCAAATCAGTGCTGAATTCGAATCACTTAAACGCAATGAAAATAGTTTGCATATGCTACATTTTAACAACTTACACGGCATTGTAACTCCGATTATGTCAGTCCTGTATCTTGCTTTATTGTTGTATTTATTTCTCAAATTGCGAAAATTATGCTAATTCACATGCACATACTATTGAGGGTAGTAATCTTTGAGCTATTTACCGAACTACGTATATTTATTTAATCCTTATCACTACAGCTTTGTATTTAAGCTTACTATCAATATCGTGAACTGCATACATACCTGGAACATATAATAAAAAAGGAAAAGAGAAACATAATATTAGTTTTCTGTTTGCTTAAATACTTTCTATAATATTAGCGGAAGAAAGTTATTTTGTTAGTTAATAGATATAGTTCATAGGAATGTGAGCATTGTACCTTGCGTGAAGTACAAGTACATTTCCTAAATTTATTCCAAAGTTAGGATTGTTGATTTTGAGAACGTTTTTAAGTACTTTCTAGATAATTTAAGATAAAAAGACTATGGTAATAATTTATAGATGTATTTTGTTTTATATTTGAATTAACGCACTTCCTGATCTAGGGCTACGAAAGTGTGGTACGTCATGCTAAAATTGTTAGTCTTATTTTCATGCAGTTATGTTAAGAGTGTGTTATTTATGGTCTGCGTATTAAGTTGCAAGGAACAATTAATTGGTATTGTGATACTTTATTAAAGAAATGCAATGTTAATAGTAACACTAGTACCTTGAGGCACGAGATTCAACCACCCTACCCTATTTCCCAGGCTAAGTAAGTTCAGGACATATAGTATCCTGAGCTAGGTTAAGAATGATTAATGTACCTTTTGTTTAAGATGAATATAGAAATCTATAGTACATCTTTAATGTTCAGACAGATGAAGGGAACACAAAAGATAGTAGTTGAGAAATAGGAAATAAGTTTTGTTATTGCTTGCAATTGTTGTAGATATTATTTTATTTCGTTATGTTCAAAAGTATTTAGCAGTCCCGTCATTCTCTTTCTTTTGCAGAGAATGGGTGGACAAATTATTTCTATCACTGGAGCTACGACATTAATTTGCTTAATTATTGGAGTTTTATTATTTACAAGAGAGTTGCTCAAGTATGATTGTACCCTCTCGAAATGTTCCATGCAATACGTCGCGCGGCACTCAAGTAACCAGAAGCGCGCTCTTCGCCAAAGGTATTTGTAGAGGGATGTCTAAGGTAACCAACGCACTGGACATCACTGGACCGAGATCTGGAGCAGTAAGTATCATGCGTAGCATAAAATTTGTTTTTCATTTTGATCACGACAGAAAAAGTAACAAATGCAGCGTTCGGATTAAAGTAAGCTTACACCACAGCAAAAATGTTTCCAAGACCCTCGCTTTCGTGAAGAAGGCTTATGAAGAAAGGCCATGTCAAGGGCACAAGTTTGCGCTACTCGTATTTATTACCGCCTCAGAGCTCAGGCGAGACTGACGACAGTGCGTTGCTTACCTTAGACTCTCCCACTACAAATTACCTTGACAGCAAGCGCGGTACTGACGACTGTACGACGGACAGTCTCGTTACTTTCTGGAGAGACCCTGTACTCTTATAAAGCCCATTATTACATAATGGGTGTCAGAACACGTTAGCACATATTCTTAGAACTAAGGTAATGTATGAAATTGGGGCAAAGATACTGAATGAAATTTAATACAAATAACATAAGTGGAAAATGTGTAAAGAATGAAAAGTTATTGAATTGCTTATTGGCGAACAACATAGATGCACCAAATATTGTTGCTTTACGTTTTTATGAGACAGTCGAATAGCTGACAAGCAGTACCTTACGAATAAATTTCCAGAAATGCAAGCATTCATTTCATTGGAAAGAAATGTAAAACGTGCTTCTCTATTCTATCCTGAGAATACTTTTATAACCTCTTTATATAAAGCTATGCATTACAAAGGCATCCGTGAAAGATGAGCAAGGAAAGTGATGGCTTCAGTATCTATGTCAATGGTTATCATGAGAATCGGTCGCCAAATTGAAAGAAGAATTATTTGTTTGACCACAAATGAGGAGGCTTAATGAAGACGCACACTTCAATCAAATAATGAACGTAGATTAATAGTGTTGTAGGTTTGTTAGCGAAAAAATGCTGACAATAATGTATAACTCATGTGTGATTTAATAGATAACTCTAAAGTTTTCGTTGTATGTAGAATGTCCTTGAAACTTCACTTTTTACACTTTCACCTTAAATTGTTCCCCGAGATATTAGGAGTGATGAACCAGGTAAATTATTTCTCAAGTGATGTTGCAAATAGAACAAGGTTACGAACACAGTTGGGTGTGTGCCATGATAGAGGACAATAGTTACTTACTTCAGAGATTGATTGACAGTACTTTGTCGCAATGTGATAATCGAAGTTATTTGTTACCATCACCATCGACACGATTACCATAAACAAAAGAAAACGAACATATCAAGATATAACAAAATACTTCTGCAAAAATGAAATATAAAGGATTAAATAATAAGCATACGAGAAGAACAAGTTAATAACACTAATATATATATATATATACAAGTATGAAGATAACCAAATGTTCTGTAGCTTTTTCAAGTCACCATTTTCGAATATCGACATGTTACCTAAGACGCACCATGAAATTAAAAATAGTCCCCATCATTTTGAGATTTTTGAGTTTTTCTGCAGCACGGCGCAACTGCTGACAGTACACAGTTGTATTGATACTTTGACCAACAAGTAGAAGTTCCCGACGCATGATGATGCAAGCAGTTCACGTATCACACAGGAGGACCTTCTGGCGCAATGTAGGTTTTGCATATTTTAGAACCGGCTCATGCGATGTACAGGACTTTTAGTTTAATATTTATTATCAATAGGTAGAACTTTTGATGGTATATTTAATACCCAAAAGACAAGTTTACTATCGCAGCGTTCACCTTGTACTGTTTTTACGATTTATGTGTCAGGAAAGTAAATGTACACCTATTTTTCAAGTGTGGCATTCCTGCGTGGAGAGTATGAGAATTAAATCAATCAAATGTTTACTGAGGGGCAAAAAGAAAAGTCTAATCTGAATATGACATTGCAGAGGGGCACAAGTTGTGAATACGAATAGTGCATAGTGTAAATAAAGGACGACACCGAAAGAGAAAGACAGAAACACCTGCCAAACGGAGAAAAAAGTAAAAATTTCCGAAGCGTGAACATAAAACACAAATACAACAAATACACCGACAACTAAACGTTTACCATGCCGTGATGTTGTTATAGTGGTTAAGGTGCTTGCTTACAAATGCAAAGAGACCCGTTTTAGCTCTGACGCAGCACAGGTGCGAGAAGGGTGAAGGGAGAATAACACTTTTTCTCTCTCCCTCTGTGTGTCTATTTCTCTATCTATCTGTATATATATAACGCTATTTGTGAACACCATAACCACCCTAATTTTCAGCGGATTGAGAAGAAACTTGGCACAAATATTAATTGTTGAAATATCTTGATGAGTTCGTTAAACAGAATAATCAGATGAAAATGTTCAAACTCTTAAAAAGTTCCAAAGGAACCAAATATCGCCCATAAATAGGTATTCAGAAAGTTTGAATAACATTTCATATTTTACTAAAATATTTGTGTGCAGGGACTTATCCTCTTTTATTGAAATATTGTACCCGATTAATCACCTAAAGAAGGTTTACGCCCTTTCGCTACGGATTTGAAAGAATAATATAATAAATGTGCTTTCCCCTAACACGCAGAACTGTCGATCATGTATTTCGAGTTAGGGAGCGTGATGGCTAGGAGTGTTAGTTGACTTGCTTTTTAGTAACACATTGAATGCAAATAAAAATAGGATACATTAGTGGTAAGTAAAATAATAATAATAATAATAATAATAAATGTAATAATAATAATAATAATAATAAGAAGAAGAAGAAGAAGAAGAAGAAGAATAGGTGTTGTTTGTTGCAAGGCAATATCTTCCTCAATTCTTTTTCAAATGTAATGATTATAACGCCATATCTCCCTTACAAACACAATATTAGCAATTTATATCGAGAGAACGGGAAATTGTAGAGTGATGGGAGAAATGTTCGACAGTATGCACTCATAGCACTCACAAAAATAAGCGATTTCAATGCAAAATGAACGAAGAGTCATTGTCATGGGGAGTCATGGGGCCACGGCAGAGCCCTCTTTAGCCGAATTGTCGATAACTTATATCAACAGGAGGTGATAGTGGGATGGGACCAACGTTGGACACCGTGGACTCATAAGGCGCATCGAAAAAAAATAGGGGGAGGTGCCAGCAACCCTTACTTATTTTTACATACTAATATAAAATTATATTGTCAAATACACACACGAGTTAGCTAGTAATATTTGATATTATTATTATAATCAACAGCGTCTTTTCATTACGTGTGCATGTTGGACACAAAACCAAAGAGAAGGACGGCGAAAAATACGAAAAGAGTGACTACCTGTCGCGAAAGGAAAGATAAAAAACCAAGCCGAGATAGACTCGAACTCGCATGGACGGTGCGAAAAGCCAGTACTTTGTAAACCTTGTTTTTTACTGACTCACCAAACGTGTTTTAGTAACTTACTTATTGCTAATTTTACTTGCTTCACTCGTTTAACTTGCTTTTCCTAGTAACTTATCACGACAGGTGCACGAACACAGAAACATTGAGGACAGTTAATAATCATAAATATTCTCTCGCCAGGAATCGAACCCGGGACACCATACACCAAAGGCACACGTGCTAGCCACTAGACCAGCGTGGAGGGCAGCACGCACCCCCTGTGTCGTTAGGGATTACGACCACTATATTGCCAGCCATCACTTCTGTGGGCTGTATACTATGATCACATGTTCCTTCTTTGCTGGAAGAGTTAAACCTACATTCTATGTAATACATGAGGTGTTTAGACCTATATGCTCTTCATATAATGTAATAAAAGAGTCATGCTGTGAATAAAAAAAAGAACATTCTTTGGACAAAAAGGAAACTATTTGCATCAGAAATATTTATCTACGAGGCATCCGTAGTAGTATATTTCAGAATAGTTACTGTTTAGTTCAGTAAACGAAGAAAGGGGTATACAAAAGCAAATATGTCGCGTCAACGAGATCGACCAGAGTTGACAGAGGCGGAAGCAGATGTGTAGTAATACATCAACTTGTTTAAATTCATAATTGGTTCTGTATCCTGTAGTAGATCGTATCACAACTTTACGGGAGAGCAGAGAAAGACTTACTAACGCTATCATCTATTAAGCTTTAATAACACGATCATATAGACAAAAATGGATATAACTGAGAGTACTACAACTTGGATTTAACGAAAGCCGTTTAGATATTCAGTATTTTGCAGGGTTGTATAAGACAGAAAAAGATAAGACACCATACAATTCTTCATACCTCAGCTTCCGGTAGCTAGATACATGCAATTTCTGGTTAGATACTGAAACTTTTGTCGGATTTTAATACATGACGTATTGCAGGATACAAAATGCTTTGCATTGCTTGTTTGTTTGTAGACAGCTACTAGCTTAGTGTTCTGAAAGGTTGTGTATAATTGAGAGATAGCCAATTCCGGAATTATTACTTTCCGGATTCACGAAAGTAAAACCGAACAAATTCCGGAAATCCGATAATTCCGATTTTGAAAAATTCCAAAATTCTGAAAAATCGGGAATTTAGAAATTTCTGATTTCATTAACATTCCGGAATTCGAAAAAATCCGGATTTTTTCGAAATCCGGAGTTTTTCTGTATTCCGGAATTCAATCGGGGACACACCTCTGCCACTATCAACATTTTAAACTAGAGCTTTCTATTGAACTTTCATGTAGAAGGTATTCTACTGTGTGTTTTAAGGAAAATAACTGTAATAAATATAACTGAATATCACGCAACATTAAGGCATATAATAAACTAATTTTCAGGATATGCAGAGGTAAATATAAAAGCTTTGCTACAAAAATACCTACACAGAGCATAATTTAATGCGCTCTGAAATACAATGTAACGAAATAGTCAATGAAATTCAGTCTACAGAGCAATTGTTACTTAAAGAATGGACATACAGTATTTCGAGAATCGAGACAAGACGGGAAATATTTACGATACTTTTCGTCTCGTCTCAATTCTCATCTCCAAAGCGAGACGAAAATTTTGAGTTAGCCTTGTCCCGTCTCGAATGAAAACTGTTAATTCTCATGTTATTTTGTTTTTTTAGAAACGAAATGAGAAATTCCTCTTCTCGTGGGCAACGTTAAACCAAACCGAAATATTCTTTCCAAATGTCACGTTTCTGCTTGTAATGGTATGACCTGAGCGATAATTAGCTCCTAGCTTTTAATCTTCTACGAGATAATAATAATTATTATTAGTTTATTAACTAACTCTATGGCCTATGGAACCTGGAGGTTCAGTGCTGCGTTCACAAAAGCTCTCCACTGACTTCTATTCTTAGCTAATTGCATCCAGTTTATTATTAATTGCAATTAGTTTATTATTATAACTATTATTATTACTGACGATTTGACAGTTCAAGTATTGAAATATCCATGTATTCAAATATCTGAATATAATAAAACGTATGTTATCGCCGATCATTCGCTATCAAAAATCCTAAAGTAAAGTGAAAAAAAAAGTGCGACTTGCATTCGCACAAGCACCTTGACCACTGACCGCGATCGCTACGCGGTAAACGATTCGTCTTTAGTCTGGTTACGTTAGGTTTCTTTGTATCCGCTTGCAAACTAATATGTTATATTTCTTCGATTCAAAATGTCTTTCGTATTTATTTTATGATGTGGGCAAAGTTCACATTAATAACTTGAGTTGTTCTTAAACCGTTGGTTCACAAGTTTGATTTTTCTCCACACGAAACTACAAATATGACAGATTGAATTCTCATACTCTCCATTTCTTTGAAAGCTGTCACCATTACCTGGTCAGTCGCCACGATTCATATTAACCAAAATAAATTCATTTATCGGAAGCAGAACTTTCACTTTCTGGGTTTCGGAAAATTATGGAATTCAGTTATATTCCGGAATTCAGAAGAATTCTGAAACTCGGAAAGAATTCGGAAGTGAGAAAAACTCCGGATTTCGAACAAATTCGGATTTTTCCGAATTCTGGAATGTTAATGAAATCAGAAATTTCTAAATTCCCGATTTTTCCGAATTTTAGAATTATTCCAAAATAGGAATTATCCGAATTCCGTAATTTGTTCGGTTTTACTTTCAGGAGTCCGGAAAGTAAAAATTCCGGAGTTGGTTATCCCTACTTTATACACAACCTTTCAGAACACTAACCTAGTAGCTGTCTACAAACAAACAAGCAATGCAAAGCATCTTGTATCCTGCAATACGTCATGTATTAAAATCCGACAGGAGTTTCAGTATCTAACCAGAAATTGCATGTATCTAGCTACTGGAAGGTGAGGTATGAAGAATTGTATGGTGTCTTATCTTTTTCTGTCTTATACAACCCTGCAAACCACTGAATATCTAAACGGCTTTCGTTAAATCCAAGTTGTAGTACTCACAGTTATATCCATTTTAGTCTACATGGTCGTGTTACTAAAGCTTACTACATGATAGCGTTAGTAAGTCTTTCTCTGCTCTCCCGTAAAGTTGTGATACGATCTACTACAGGATACAGAACCAATTATGAATTTAACCAAGTTGATGTAGTAATACAGATCTGCTTCCGCCTCTGTCAACTCTGGTCGATCTCGTTGACGCGACATATTTGCTTTCGTATACCCTTTCTTCGTTTACTGAGCTAAACAGTACTATTCTGAAATAGACTACTGCGCATGCCTCGTACATAAATATTTCTCATGCCAATAGTTTCCGTTTTATCCAAGGAATGTTCTTTTTCTTATTCCCAGCATGACCCTTTTATTACATTATATCAAGAGCATATAGGTCTAAACACCTCATGTAAAACAAAGAATGTAAGCTTAACTCTTCCAGCAAAGAAGGAACATGTGTTCATAGTATACAGCCCGCAGAAGTGATAGCTGCCAATACAGTGGTCGTAATTCCTAATGACACAAGGGGTGAGTGGTGCCCTCCCCGCTGGTCTAGTTGGTAGCACGTGTGCCTTTGGTGTATGGTGTCCCGGGTTCGATTCCCGGCGGGAGAGTATTTATGATTTTTAACTGTCCTGATGTTTGTGTGGTCGTGTCGTTATAAGTTATTAGTTTTAAGTTATTAGAAAAAGCAGGTAAAATTAGCAATACGTAAGTTACTGAAACACGATCGGTGAGTCAGTGAAAAACAAGGTTTACAAAGCACTGGCTTTTCGCGCCGTCCATGCGAGTTGGAATCTATCTCGGCTTGATTTCTTATCTTTCTTTTCGCTACAGGTAGTCACTCTTTTCGTATTTTTCGCCGTCCTTCACAGTTAAAGTAACTGGCTATTCTTATTCTTTCTACGAATGATGGATCTTCTCTTTGGTTTCATGTCCAACATGCACACGTAATGAAAAGACGCTGTTGATAATAATAATAATATGAAATATTACTAGCTAACTAGTGTGTGTATTTGACAATATAATTTTATATTATTATGTAAAAATAAATAAGGCTGGTTGGTGCCTCCCCCTATTTTTTCGATGCACCTTATGGGTCCACGGTATCGAACGTTGGTCCCATCCCCCTATCACCTCCTGTTCTCTCGATATAAGTTATCGACATTTGCCTAAAGTGGGCTCTGCCGTGGCCCCATGACTCCCCATGACAAGGACTCCGTTCATTTTGCATTGAAATCGCTTATTTTTGTGAGTACTATAAGTGCATACTGTCCAACGTTGCTCCCATCACTCTACAATTTCCCGTTCTCTCGATATAAATTGCTAATATTTTGTTTGTAAGGGAGATATGGCGTTATAATCATTACGTTTGAAGAAGAATTGAGGAAGATATTGCCTTGCCACAAACAATACATATTATTATTATTATTATTATTATTATTATTATTATTATTATTATTATTATTATTATTATTGTTGTTGGTTTATTACCACTAATGTTGCCTACCTTTATTTTCATTGCAATGTGTTACTAAAAAGCAAATCAACTAACACTCCTCGCCACTCACGCTTCCGTACTCGAAATACATGATTTACAGTTCTCTGTGTTAGGGGAAAGGACATTTATTATATTATTCTTTCAAATAACTCGTTTCACAAGTTACTTCACTATCAATGTGTAATTTCATATTATTACTAACAATCATCTTGTTTCGCAAAAAAAAAAAAAAAAAAAAAAAACCTGACCGTAGCGAAAGGGCGTGAACCTTCTTTAGGCGATTAATGGGGTCCAATATTTCAATAAAGGAGGATAAGTCCCTGCACACAAATATTTTAGTTAATTATGAAATGTTATTCAAATTTTCTGAATAATTATTTATGGGCGATATTTGGTTCCTTTGGAACTTTTTAAGAGTTTGAAGGGCCGCCATTTTGAACATTTTCATCTGATTAATCTGGTTACCGAAATCATCAAGATATTTCAACAATTAATATTTGTGCCAAGTTTCTTCTCAATCCGCTGAAAATTAGGGTGGTTATGGTATTCACAAATAGCGTTATATATATACAGATAGATAGAGAAATAGACACACAGAGAAAGAGAGAAAAAAGTGTTATTCTCCCTTCACCCTTCTCGCACCTGTGCTGCGTCTAATCTAAACCGGGTCTCTTTGCAAAACGTATTGACCAGCCCAACCTAAACACAAGAACCTTACTTGCTAACGTAGAAACGTGGTCGAGAGGTGTAAGAGATGTAGACCTCTTTTAGCATCTCTCAGGAGCTGTATGTATTATTAACAAACTTTTTTGTAAACGTCCTTGCCGTGGATTCGAACTGGCGCCCTTTGCATTTGTAAGTAAGCACCTTAACCACTACACCAACATCATGGCGTGGTAAACGTTTAGTTGTCGGTGTATTTGTTGTATTTGTGTTTTATGTTCACACTTCGACAATTTTTACTTTTTTTCTCCGTTTGGCAGCTGTTTCTGTCTTTCTCTTTCGGTGTCGTCCTTTATTTACACTATGCACTATTCGTAATCACAGCTTGTTCCCCTCTGCAATGTCTTATTCAGATTAGACTTTCCTTTTTGCCCCTCAGTAAACATTTGTTTGATTTAATTCTCATACTCTCCACGGATGGAGCGCAGGAATGTCAGACTCGAAAAGTAGGTGTACATTTACTTTTCTGACAAATAATACCTAGGTATAATTATTATAGGAAAGAAAGGCTCCCAGTTTCAATGAGTAATATAATTATTATCAGTAGTCGTTATGTGCTCATTCGAAAGAACTTGCCAAAGGGCTTCACATTTATTTCATGTCAGGGAAATTCTGAAAATATTTCCTACTTTACATCCTAGAAAGAGTCAAAATTGTTTCATGAGATGCAAAAAAGCCAATATTCAAAAATAAGTTTCATTTTAGCCATTATTGTCCTCGAAAGGCGAGAAGGAAAACAAAATCTTATTTCGAATATCACATTTCCTCGTGGTAATTTTGATAACAGTGGTCCACTACTTCCTGGCTGGTACGTCGCACATTAGCACACGTATTTCGCAGCACCTAATCCATTATTTGACATTTTCTTTCAGGATCTGACTGGTTCTGTCACCCAGGAGGCTCGTTACATCCTTGATATCTAACACATTTCTTGTTCCCCCTCCTTTAACATGGGAACAATAATTTCAAGATATGGTGGAAAATCCTAAGCTTACGGGTATACATTGACGAGTCATTTATAAGTTCTGGACAGACTTTATTCCTCATGATTTTCTTAATAAAGGGTACATGTCAATATGAAATCATGTTTCTATTTCTCTTTGAAATATAACACGTTGTTCGTTGAAGGATACAACATTTATGGTCTTGTTGACATCGAGATAAATTTATTGAGGAAAGCAACTTGTCAATAAGCAAGTAACTCGCGAACAAACTACTAATATCTCTGTTACTTTAATGATGCATAGTTACAACAACATCTACTGGTGTCTGTATGAATTCTTCTCAATATTTACATCTATGACCAGTTTAATATGCTTTATTCAATCGTGTCATAATATAGAGAAAATTTGAAACAAATCTTGTCATGTGATCTATCTGTCTTCCTTCGCGAGAATTGTTTGATGAATGCAAAGCAAGATAATATCATAATATAACAAGTCTTCTCACTAGACGCTGTTATAAAATAGAAGTTACACAACATTACGTTGTTATATTTCTTAATAGTAGTAGTATGTTTGTGTTACTTGTGGAAATTATCTTTAAATTTGTAATTATTTTAAAAGTTGATTACGGTACACCTGAATTACGTCTTGCATTTATTTGTATTGAAATAAAAATTAGAATTTGTATTTTTAAGTTTCATTACAAAGAGGGTTGAAGAAAAATTTATGAGGTAATGAAATCTGAGAGACCGGTGAATTTTACAATTAATAATAAAATTACCTAATTAATTTTTTTTAGTTGATCTGAAGGGTAAGGCAAGACCAATGGGGTTTAAAATGATAATAGAAGGCTAAATTCAAAACTAGAATATAATTTATTTGAAGTTATTATACATACCAATGCAACGCTACGGGTTTTGAAATTTAATAGAATTCTTGAGTTCCTTTTTCTCAATCATGAAATGTTAGAAAATATTATTATGTAGTATTATTTTTCACATGAATGATATAGGATAACGCAGGCTTCGAAACCGGGCAGGCACATTAAGTTCATTTTACATTAATAAAGCACTATTTTTTAAATTTTGCGTTGCAAGCTGAGTTGTTGGGATTGAATTCTCGGGAGACCACCTCCTCACTTGTTATGCTATGACTCATTCGTATTCTCGATGAAGTGCAGATCGCTGATATGGGATCTGGATTCAAGTGTCCTGGGTTCGCAGCTGGTCGTCGCTGTTGTTTGGATATTACTTTTCTGAATCTGGAGTCAAACGTTAACAGCAAATTGTCCTCATTGAGAGTCGTATTGTAGTATAACTGAGGCTTGGACTCAAAGGTTTAGCCAACTTTAGATCAAATAGACCGCAGGGTGATATAATAGATAGCACTCTTGCATGGCTTGAGATAATAAGACATTACAATAACATGGATGGAGGAACCAAACATAGGTTCGAACTCAATAAGTATGCTTTCTAAACCTTAGTTTTTATATGTTCATACTACTGTATATATTAGGCCCTGTTTAAGTTTTAAGCAGAGAAAGTTCTGGGTTACTAGAAAATCCGTGAATTCTGTGTTTATTTTAGACTTGCTTATTCCTAGTATAACTACCTACTTCTAAAATAACGCTATTTTGCAATATTGTTCTATGAAACTTTCTTCCACTATGAGGACCAAAATTTTACCTCCCTTGAAGTACCAAGAAGTCATTTTGACGGCTATTTAATACCAAGGCATATATATCGTTTATCTTTATATTTCGGGTTTTTAGCCTTGTTTAATATGTTTAATCGACTAGCTTATATTTCATGTGAGTTGTTCTCGTGATATAGTACAGGCTGAGCCACTAAGTCCCGCCAGTATATTAAATAAAATATTAATATCGTAAGTTGCATGAGAAATTAAAATAAATGAACAATTCGAACATATCTACATACGAATTTATTTTATCAGTTATGTGGTCACCTTTCGTGCGTTGTAGATATTGGCTGGGCTATTTTCTTTATAGCAAACCTTATTACATAAAAATGAATTTTCAATTATTTTTTTTAAAGTTGCATCCACTGAACACAGGACAGCAATACTTTTGTCGCTTTTACACTTGTATTCTCTGAGTAGATTTCCTTACTGATCGTCATATACATTTGTAGTGAACATATCCTTTTCTTTCTGATTCAATCACATTTTGGGAAGTTCTATTTGGACTCATACTACCTCTCAAGGTAGTCTGTTTCTTTTTCAAAGATACGCAAAATTTTTAAATTGTAAGAAAAGTTATCGCAAGTAACAGTCAATCCTCTGTTGAGAAAAGGATCCATCGTCTTCATAACAACATATTCACCTAACTGTAAGTCCCTACGTCTTTCCCAGATAGGGAATGCCATTTAGAACATATATTGACTTTACATATCCAAGCAATCTTTGAGTCCATGGCATATATTGTTAGGCTTGTTAGGCATATATTGTATGAATTTGCATCCCATCTTAGTAGGGAAAAACTGTTCATCAACAAACGCTTTCGTTGGTTTTAAATTGCCTTAAACAATTGCCAATAAGTACGTTCCACACAGATGATGTCAAAGCAAACTTCTCTGGCTTCAGCCTTGGAGAGCTGGGGAACTTTTCAAGTCGAAGGTAGTTTATTATTTTAAAACGTATTTTTCTTCCAATAATCTTTGAGTAAAACACTGAGCAATAGCTCTCATTCTATAGTTCACTTAAGTATATATCCGAACCTGCACGAAATTTCAATATTGCTATAATTGAAACAGTGCTGCAATTGACAGTGGCCAAAGTAAATATTGACTCTTTTTTATGAGTTTTAATAACGGTGCATTTCAGAATGTTTCTCAACATTGTTTCGTCTATGAACAAGATAAATCCAAAATCACCACCTTCAATATGGTGTATGGCATAATATAATAAACCAGGTTTCCTCGCGAAGAATGCCGTGTCAGGCAGTAGGCGTATCATTGTTCTGTCTGTCCACTTTAACCTAACGTATTCCATCAGCTGCTTTAAAGATATTTGATCTATTACTTCTTTAAGCTTCTGTATCAGTTTTTTTTCCATTTTATTGGAAGAAGTAGCTTGAGACACTGTTTCTTTTTTACTCCTGTTGTCTTTATCGGAGGAATCTCCCTATTGTTCGTAGCGAATTTCGCATTCATTGAAATCTTATATAGCAAGTAACATTTTACCAGGTGGTATGCTGCTTTTCTTATTATTCGTATCTGCCTTCAAGGAAGCCATTATTACAACAGAAAACAGGATTACCAACGAGTTACTAACGTCATTGTAGAAGAAAATCATTGAAAGAACTACAATATATTTTACCCTTATATCAAAATAATGCTATATCAATATATGCTATAATATATATGCTATAATGCTATAATATATGCTATATCAAATTTCTCTTTAAAATAATAAAAGTCCAAAATTTGGTTGCGTAACGCAAAGAAATATATCAGATATAGAAATGATTTTAAGTAATGCCGTCAAAATGACGACTTGGCCCTTCTAGTGTAAATATTAAACCATTTTTTATAAAAGCTATAATTCTGACTGATCTGCCCTAATGCCCATTACAGTAAATTTCGAAAGAGAAACTATTAAGCAAGAGTCGAAGCACGTGTTCAAGTCGTTAATTTCAGAGAAGACAGTCACAGTCGTTCTCTGTGAGTGATCGTACAATGCAGTGCGTCGAACTCATGAAAGATAATCGCAAAGGGATTTAAATATTACAGGGAAACACACTAATCATCCAAAAATAACAACTTCTTCTAAAAACAACTATACTTTAAAAGAAGCAAATGTGCTACATGTAATAACTCCGAAAGAATAAATAGAACAGTGGAATACACGTTTCCAATCAATATAAAATAAGATAGTGGTTAAGAGCCCTAAGATCTTTGCTCTTTGAGGTACGACTGTGGTAAAAAAAATCCTTCGATGAGAGAACATTAGAAAAGTTAGTCCTGGGTCAAAAAATAAATAAAATAAAATAAAATAAAATAAAATAAAAACAACTGAAAGAAAGTACACCGCACCAAGAATCTAAATTCTAACTTACCACCTCCCAATGCTAGCAGTTTGAATATCATCGTGTTTCGTCCCGACTATGAGATACCTACAGCAGGGCATAGAGAAGGTAGCGTCTCTGGTCAGAATATTTTATAGACTACTAAGTTTACAATTTACTGTTTATTAATGAAATATTGGCCAAAAGTGTTTCACTACGTTTAAATGTGACAGGGAATGCCATTTGGAAGGCTGTTTTCTGACAGCAGTTTTGAACTACAAAAGGTTTACCACCTTACACATTCTTCCAAGTTATGCATTGACTTTCTGCAAGGCAAAAAAAAAAAGAAAAAAAAGAAAAAAGAAAAAGAAAAGTAAAGATGCTTATATCACCAACAAATATAATACTTGATACAGTTGCTCGATTGATTTCCCATGGGACTCTTTGCGGGACAATCGAATGCTAAAGGTTTTTAGAAGGCTTTTTAGTGATACTAGACTCGCATAACTTCTGAATAGTTGGATGATTCACTTAAACAAAATTGCAGAACTTGTAAAGCTCTTATTAATGACAAGAATTCCATGCCATTAAAGGCAAACATACTCAATAAATATGTTTCACTGGAAGTAAGACATTTACCATTAATTTCTTTATATGAATAATGATATTTACTTTTAAGTCCAACAAACTAGATTTTGTATGAATACATGTCTTTTTAAAAAAAGAATATATGAAAAAGTCACTAATGTGCCTAAACTTTTAACAAGACATGCATACTGTCTTATGAGCAGGCCGCAAGACTTGTCACGTATTGAATCACTTATCTTGAATGTTAAGTAAATTTGAG
The DNA here is from genome assembly GCF_964235325.1 of Thermobia domestica. NCBI lineage: Eukaryota > Metazoa > Arthropoda > Insecta > Zygentoma > Lepismatidae > Thermobia > Thermobia domestica. Next base: position 239,624,024 of record NC_137456.1, on the reverse strand, counting down.
GTGCTATACTAAACACATAAAAGTAGCGCCTAATGTGTTTAAAACCGACTGATCAACACGGGTATTATTCTGTGATTCCTTTTAATGATCGCATTAAACTCTTGGGAGTTGCATACATAAGTAAAATAGAAGATATATTAAATTACAATTGGCATATAGCAACATTTACAACTGTTATTCTTTTTCGTCAAAATAAAACCTGATACTTATATTTTTTGCCGTCCTTAGTATCTTAAAGAACATTTTCCTCTGCCAAAGAAATATCTCGTCATAATATGAACATTCAAAGGACATGATCTGGCACAATCACTGTCTACGAATGGAAAGACAAATGGGTTTTTACTAAAAGATAGTAGTGGTCCCAGTCTTAACATTCATTTTCAAAGTTATATCACGTGAGCGAACTTTACTCTTTACATTCCGAATCCCTATGCATTGTGATTTTGTATATCGCTCCACTACATCGAATTACCAGCTCCCTTCCATATAAATTCTTGCGGATGTGTGCACCAACGAAGTTCAACTGTTGAACGAGGATCATAGCCAAGTTCAGTGAAAATGTCTGTTGCATGTACAACGTTCAAGGATAAGTCTCGGCCAAATGTTGGATGAACTTGGTTTTAGCTTGAACGGCCAAATTTGGGGGTTTAAACTTCGTTGATCCAAGTTAGTCTGTTTACATTCAATAATGACTTTGTATTTTTCCACTAATGAAATTACAATTCTCGTGATCGGAGAATGTTTCTGCTTGTGGTTTCATTAATTTTTCTGAAGTTTGAAGAATACAGTTCTTTTTTAATTTTCAGGTAAAGTCTGTCAACACGTAAAAAGAAATAAGGAGGGTATGTAGCTAGAAAATCGTCGAGGCTGTAGCTTTAAAATAGAGAACCCACTAGAAATAAACTACTGTCTTTTTTGACAAAATCTTCTCAGCATTTTCTACAATGTATTTTCTAAACAATTTTCCAGCAAAGGTTAACGTTAGGAGGGCATACAAGTTATGTCTATAAATACAGTATTTTCTTGTCAAAAATCCATGCAAACAGAGTAAAACGTATCCAGTTATTTCTCATAAAACTCATTATCCACTTATTCCTAGAGTGTTACCAACCAATTGCGTACAATTGTATAAGGCACATAGAAACTTAGCTACTATAGTGAAAGCCACACGTCTGAAAGCCACGTACCAAACTTCGCAAGATACTCATTACAAGCTATTTTTGAACCTATTACGGTTTACGCCAAGGTGAATCTGCTGGCCTGTATTCGAGGTGCGTACGTAGTGAACAGGCAAATTTGCGATGATACGTATACGTGTAAGCAAACTAAGGATTCACTACAGCAGACAGTTCTACCAAATAGAAAATTTATAGGTAAAAAACGACGTGAAATATTTTTCATGAAGGAATGAAAGTGTGAATATAAGTAATTACCATCTATCACAGCATATTGATGTTAATTATTAGTGATACAGAAATTATTGTACGTGTAAGTGTGCGCTTCCACTGTCCTCGTTTATGTGTATACCCCGTCGCTGACGCGTCTGCTCCCTATAGACGCAACCGCTCAGGCCTCCCTACTGCGCTCCTTCTCTAACTCGGTTAGATAGCATTCGTGCTTTCTAGTGGCCATCTAGCATAGTTTGGTTTGTTTTTTATACACAGTAGTTTTTATGCTATACGCCCACACTTTATTTATACGTTACTGAGTCATCCTATTCAACTCCCAAATAGTAATGGAGTTCTTCATATAGTGCATGCTCTGCTAAAAGAAAGCTTTAATCTAACCTGAAAATGTGAAAAAGCGTCAAAATTTGGTAGAACCGTCTGCTCGAGTGATGAACAAATTAGTACAAAAAATACATACCGATCTGTAGTAAGTGATTACTACAAGCTAGTTTTCCATTATAATTGCATAATTATGAACACTACATTTTAACGCTCTTTCTATAATCAAAATTACTTACATGTGTAACGAATGTATTTTGGAAAATTGCACCGCAAAACAGGAGGGTGATATTTTCCACAGTAGCCTTTCCTTATGCAAAAACCACCATCACTAATGTGCCTGGTTTCGGGGACAAAATCACGATCGATCCCTCAAATTGTGCCCTGCTTCGAATCGGAATAGATACAAACTTAGGTTGTTTTCGCAATTTAGCAAAGATTCGTGCGTGGTTTTAGCACTTATTGTATTTATAACATATAATAAATGCAAGCATATTATAAATGTGTGCGTAGCTGGTGGACAGGTGAGAAACTAAAAATGCAGAAATCGTCAGATCATAAATCGAAAGAATTAATGGTAGCGCTCCTCAACTTTACATACGCTAACTAGGAATTGTAGGCAAACAGCAACAGGGAAAAGGATGTAAAAGACATTAGAATAACGTTTTCACGATGAAATATGAATAACTGTTGAATCAATTTTCCCCATCAGTAGATTCCAGAAGTTTTTTTTTCATTTTTTTATTTTCTAGTGGTGGCGAATTTTAATATACTGGGAGTGAAATGTAGTAGGAATCCACATTGAAGATGATAGGATATATGGTCACGAGGGAATTTTATGGTTCTCGTGGAGAAGTTCCGCCGGGTCAATTCATGAAATCACCACTAGTCTATATAGATCCACATTATATTTGTTCTTTGTTATAAGTTTAGTGTAATCTTTATGGTGTAGTTTTACTGTAGGGCTACGGATCCACAGATTGTAAAATATTTGGAAAAATTGCAGACGTCTTTAATTTGTCCATTTTATGTCGAGAACAACATGTAGTTTTACTTTACATATCCATAGTATAAGTAGTAGCAGGAGCGAATCAGAAGCCCCGTAGGGATTAGTTGGGTTCTCTTTTCGACATAAAATGGGAAAATGAAAGACTTGCCCATATTTCTCTATACATTTTGCAATCTGTGTATCCGTATAGTAAAACTGCATCAAGAACAGAACTCAACAAACCACTGCGGGACCTCTAACCCTTTCCTACTACTACTAGTACTACTACTTATACTATGGATTTGTACAGTGAAACTTCACGCTACAATCTAATCTAAAATCAACTACCAATATTGCAACACCAAGTATTACTCGCTAGTTTATTACAGATATAATTTATTAGTCCATTCTTTGATAATGTATTCAGTCGAGGTGCACACAGTCTCGAGAGTCGAGAACCCCGGCACACGGTATGCTTTCTTCATTTGTTACTTTGTTAACGAAGGTTAGAGACAAAACATGACAATCAATCAGAGTCGATTTTAAAAATTGATCGAAGTTTACTTAAACGAGGTTTACTAAACTTGGATTTTCAATGGTGCAACGAAAGTCCGGGAACCACATTTGAAGTTGAAAGTTTAATGTTGAACGCGTTTAAGTAAACACTCGTTTAAACTTCGTTGATGGACACGGCAACAGGAAGTATTTATTGATATTAGTTATTAACTTTGTGACTCATCTTGAATATCCTTCTGTAACACATTAGTATAATAAAGTCAAATTAACACTTGTTTTTACTCGTATTGTACGACTTTCCCAATGATGAATTAAATAATATGTGAGCAAACGTTCATATTGTCATTTTTTCACCTGTTTTGCAATCTCCAAGGTATAGTATTATTCATAATATAGAACGTACTAACGGAAGTTTCCCAGAACTGAGCATTCAACGTATTCCTTTATGTGTCATGTGTTAGGCCTATATTTCATACACTCTGTAATATGGCAGAATACATTACCACAAAACCAATGTGATCTGGTTTCAGTATAAAATTATTATTGTATGTATTACTAAAGCACCCCCTTACTATTCTCTTTACGTTTTGATGTTGATTTCTTGTTATCAGTTGTATTCGTGGACTAAACGTAATGCTATTTTGTGGATTATCTGCAACACTGTAGAAGTTATTTAAAATAATTATGTATTTTACCGTTTGGAGCAGAATGTTGGAATTATGATCCTGCATTACAAAAGCAGATTGCGTATAAAATCAAGAGAGTTTTTTTACAACCTATGAACAATTAACAAATGTTTAGAATTACATATAAAAAATCTTCTTCCCAATCAGCAATTGAAGGAGCAACAACTTTAGTGAGAATCTACTGTTGATAGAAGACATTAGGTAAAGTTGAAAACTCTATTGATTCATCTTGCGGGAAAAGACTATTTCCATGAAACCGTATAGGAAAGAATTAAGGCAGCCTGCCAGATAACTGTAATTGTTAAACAAAAACAATTTGTTATACCACAGTCACATAAAGCCAGCCAATTAGAATGTGTGCAACGCAATATTGAATTAACACAAGTATATGGTTAGGCAACACGCACAACACCAATGACGGAAAAGCTACTTGTGGTCGTTTATAGAGTTCCCTGATGGTTATAATACAACTATTGTATTAACAGAAACTTGTAGCAATGCCAGTAACTAATTGTAAATGTTTATCATTCAAAGTACAGCCATATTAGGTCAGTTTTTGGAATTGATGTCCAGACTTCGTTGGGAATGCCACGTTAACGATGATTATAGGCATAGCTCTTGATATAACACGATTTGTTATTGGCAACTCTTCGCTTCCTATGCACACCGAAAGCAAATGTCATCTAGAGGCAGACTATAAAACTTCATGGTTGGTTACTTTCGCCACACTTTTCGAGCCAGACCAGAGGGCATAATCTTTTTGACAAATCTCAGTTACGAAAAGGAAAAGATAAACTGGGTGAGAAGATCCACAAAGTAAATGCTCACCTAAGCTGGGCGATTACAAGTATCTACTTCGACGGAAAAAATATGCAACCCTTGTTCAAGAAAAATTAACGGCAAACTACAAATACGAGAGGTTATAGAGAAGCATATCACAGTTCTGTCGGATCCCGGTTCAGAATACTTGCATCATGCCATACCAAAGTCAGGCACTGGCAATGATAGTGACGACAATAAATTAGAGCTTTTAGAGAAGAACCAGTACGACGTGTCAAGTCTTGAGGCAGTCGGCAGCGATGGTGAAGCCAGAAACACAGGATGGAATAACGGTGTGATAAGTTCCAACGCTTTTTTCGGACCAATCGGAAAGAAATTATGAGATTGCGAACGTTCACCGATCACCTCCTTTACATCTATTCCCGTTGAATTGGTATCGGAAATAAAAAAAAAAACATGGTAGGCCGCGACCAGAATTATTTCTTTGAAGTTTGTAATGTTGATGCCGCAGGAATCTGTACTACTGATCTAGACAACAGAAAACTATGAACATTATCACATTCACGATGGCTTTTATTGGCCTGTAGGATATTTCGCCACTACGTCAGTACAGATAAACCTACTTCAAGTTTGTGTATTCTTTTCCCATACATTGGTAAATTATACGTTCTCGTCTGATTCTCAATACGGCGAAATCATTCGTGCGAAATGGGCGCCATTCACTTGTTTAGTATAGTTATACTATCACGTTTTCTGCCAGAAAATCTACAACGCATAGTTCATTCTGTTCTACAAATAACGGATACTACGCTCATCATAAAAATCTGCGGATAGCGATGACAGCAGATGAAAATTCCCATATTCAAACGTTACTCTGGAGAAGGATATAAGAGTACCGCTGCCAGAAGGCTCCGAGATCAAGCCAGCCACGTGACATCATTGTTCCGAAATTAAACTTTACAGTTGAAAATTACTACGATATGATTAATTGGCCTAAATGTCTAACAGAGCCGCCAATCACACGAAACATATCGGAATAGCAACTTGAAGAAAATATTCGTACTTCAGCTACTCTAACAACATCATTCCGTTGCCATATTCAAGCTATGGAACGCACAGTGAAGCTGGTGTCCAAGGCATGTGGAAAAAGTGCGGCTATAACCGCAAGAGATATATACGTTAGAGCCAAACTTAAGTTTAGTATAACAATGCCCGTTTAGAGGCGAAGAGGAAATACGTGTCCTAATGTCAAATGTCAACGTATGCTTACTTGGTGGGTGGATAGTCGGAACTCCTCCCCGTGGCGAGTTCTTGGGTATTTTGCGTACAGAGCAAAACAAGCGAAGAGTTGCACAAATAAAATCGTGTTATATCAAGGGCTATACCTATAATCATCGTTAACGTGACATTCCAAACAAAATCTGGACATTAATTCCAACAACTGAGCTAATATGGCTACTGGCATTTCTATAAGTTTCTTTTAATAAAATAATTGTATTATAGCCATCAGGTAACTTTCAAAAGGACCACAAATAGCATCTCTGTACTTCGCGTTATATGTCTTGCTCAACCAAACACTTTGAAAACTAAGCTCGTTGTGCAGGATAAAGGGATGTCGAAAAAATTAAAAAAGTCCAGTAAGGTCGGTGCCACTAATTGTTCCTTTTCCGCACTAGCTGAATTTCCAACATACCCTAATATATACCCATACCCAGATGTGGATACAAAAACACTCAAAACTGATCTACACGGACTAGCTTCCACGGTGTACCGGTCCCGACCCAATTGAAAGCAAATATAATTCCATGGGGCAGGAATCCTTGGAAATACAAGGGGAAAATTGCACTTTTTTAAAGATCCATGTTCTTGAAATAAGAATTAGTATTACAATAACGCAGGTCAGTTTACTGCAGTTGTTAGAAGCATACAGGAGTGACTGTGTGCCGTAGTTGCAACCAGCGATAATTACACCAAATTTAGATACAAATGTGTAACATCTGCATTTCTACTGACAGGATCATTTCTTAGAGATACCTTGGCTATCCATGTCAGTTTGATGGTGACCTAACATCGTGATCTTGGTTTTCTTAAGTTTTCCATGTTCCCTCTCACTTCGTTATTCCCCCACTTTCCCTGGTCACCAGTCACTTGCAATCATCATTGTACCATCATCTTTTTGTTGTTAATTGAGCAATCGTGGGACGATAAACTAAGGAATTCATTTTATTTTACATGCTCGTTTCTCTCATTTTGTGTTTTTCATTACATAATTATTGAAGCAATAGTGCTGAATGTGAAAACAAAATGTTCTAATTCCGGTATTGAAATAATCACTTTATTTTTTGTTTTACTCATCGTTTGCTATATGGAAATGAATAATTGGTATTACCTTCTTGTATTTCACTTCCGGTGATTTATTTTCCAGTCTACAGTTAGGATTTAATCTTTATCTCAAACTATCTGAAATGCTCCTCTTCCAATAGTTGAGAATTTTTATGAAAAGTATATGAATTTGCCTCATCTTCGTAATATGATATTTCCGAAAAGAGTTTCTGCAGAAGCTTTTATCTTGTATTGAGGTTGTAAACATATATGCGAAGTCTGTCTTTTAATATCATTTATATAACACCATATATATTACGAATCTCAAATGTATTCCTAATGTAACATCCCCTTGCCATGCCCTATTTGATAAAGAAGTGGGAGACATATGTATTCATTATTTTGGAAATTCGTTCTAAGGTTTCAACTTTTCAGATCTATTGGTGATACAAATGGTTTATCCTTGAATATGTTTCTCACATTTTCGTCACATCTAGTTAGGAAACATTACGGGACATCGATGTTAGCACCATGGGTATTGGCAATAATCCTGCACCGTAACAGCCATTGTAGGAGACTCAGCTGAAGTATAGGATTGGGTGTCTTCAACTATTCCTCCTCGCAGGTTTCCAGTTGCCACTGGCAATGATGACGCGGCGACATGCAAGGGCTCTTTACAATAGGCCAAACTCCAAAATATCATTACATTTTCTGAAGTGGCTTTACTTTTTAATCTTGGAAGAAATATCTTGGATACCAGAGTATACCGATTTTGTTGAAGAGATCTGTGTGTAGAACGGGATGTATGTGATAAGTTCTTTCGATATGATCAAGGACTTGATATATGGGATTTCCATTCAAACGTGACAGATCATATGTATACATTGATGGGAAGCTAAGTTGATGAAGAAATGGGAAGTTCATTTTGCAGTTTTTCGGATACTGTCGAGTAATTAAACTTGTCTCCATAGCACAATCTCATGACAATCACTAATCCTATCCTAAAATTTGTTTTGAACAGACAGATAAAGTCTATACCGTTTTCACTCTCATGGGGTGTACGTTATTATTTAGGATTTACGAAAATTTAATAGTTAAATCAATACTTCCTCAAGTGTGACGAAGAGATCGCACTTTCCCCGAATAGGTGGCCTTAGGAGAGGCGCTAATTGGTATTTCTCTTCCTGCAATGTGGTATGAAATAAGGACATATCCCTTCATTTACATACCATCTGGATCTTTAATTTGCCACTTCGATTGCGACTCATAGGTGCGTGTGCTATCTGCAATCTTCATTGACCCTAATGCACAAACTTTTTGTCCTGCGCGCTTCAGAATCTGGAGAACGAAGAGGTTGTTATAGAAAAGTGATACTTCGTAGCTTTCTTAAAACCAGTCCAAGTGGTAGCCAAGTCCACAAACTACACACACGCGAACTTAACTCGAAACTAGAGGCTTTAGTCTTTCTCGTGCTGCTCAAATCATTGTGATCACAAATTTTGTGAGCAAGAAGAATATGCTCAGGGATGGATCAGTTTTTTTGTATAGTATTTCCGGATGGATCTAATATCCGTTGATAATTTTATTTCGTACTGGTAAGGAACAAAACAAGAAGGATTTTCTTCTTCGATATTACATAATTTTCCATGAATTTGATCCATGAGTTCCTTGACTAAATGTGTAAGTAGATTGAAAGGAAATAAAACAGGGATTATTCGTTTAACTACGATAATTTCGGTAGTACAAACAACCAATTACGTGAAAATATCTCCTTTCAGAGATAACAGGTGTTCTATTACTTACAAGTACTCGTAATTGATTTTAGAAAAAATATTATAAAATATATGGTGTTCGTAAATTGCCAAATCCATTCGTCAATACGATGTAAAATTGTCTTACTTTCATTCACTTTCAACTATTTAGTCTTACATTAACTAGCAAATGTCTTACACTTTTTTATCTCTTCTTATTACAAATATAATCTTGAAGGCTGTAATATCAATTCTATTTACACCAAAATATACAAAGTATTTATTTACATAACTTTATTATACCTATAACGTACCTATAATTTTTAACGAACCAAACACAACGTCTCTCTGCCATTTGTATCTCGGGATATTTTCGAACGGCATTTGTACTAAGAACAGATTTCCAGAACTGGAAGAATAATTCAAATAAACAAATATATATTAATTTAAAAGAAACAGACAACGAAAGAGAAACTTATTTATTAATATGAAACATTTCATGCTATCACAAAGGTGCCGAACTTGTTTTGTAGATGTTGTACTTGGTAGAAAGAGGAATAATAAAAATTCCGTGTGCAGTTCGTCACTAAAATCCGTGAGAGAATATTAAAGAGGAAATAAGCACAAGATACGTTATTCCGAAAACTGTTAAAGAATATTATTCATGTTTAGCTAGACGGATTTGACAGGGCAGCGGACATGTTCAATTTTATCCTGTTTTTTTTTCAAATCACGCAACAACAGCTACCGCTTTGTGAACGGGCTCATTCTTATTCTGAATCACAACGTCATTTCCCCTAAACGACATCATCACATGATACATATGGACCTTTAAAATTGCTACATAGTCACGTAAAATTATATAACCTGTGTGGATAAAACCCAATCAATACAATAATATTGAGATCCAATGAATTACATTGCTGAAACTTTGTTTCACTGCTGAAGGAGGCACTACGGATCACACGCTTCTTATGGCGTCCATCATACATAAATACCAACATGGTTTAAATAGGGTAAATCGCTTCCCTTTTATCAAACGTTTTCAGTTATTTGCTTACCATGTTGCTAAGATAAGATAAATCTTTCAATTTTACTTCTTATTCTTATGCAGGACAGGCTAACGGAGACTATAATAAGAAGTGAGTGAAATGGTAAAATGAAGAAAGTGTCGGAAACGATAGAATCCCGAGCAACCCACTAACACTTTGTTTCTCAAAATATTGCGAACTCTACAAATACGTTGGATTTTCTTTAAAAAAAATATTCTTGAAATTCGTTCATTTTGTAAATTTCTGTAGAACACCCTCCATCTGAGAAGCCACTATTGCTCTTTTTCTCACTTTCTCCTCTGAAGGATCCCAGGAATTTTTAATGTTCCTTTCAATGTGTTTTCTTCTTTTTATTTCGAACCATGAAATAAGTATGTGTACATGTAATTTTCCACCAAGCTTAAATTTATCTATTTGGATACTAGGTACAACATCCACCTAAATAGCTCACAATCGTAATCTTCCAATTTATCCCCTGGCACTAGGTTTCCGATTGTCACTCCAAGCATGAGCGTCGTCCAGCATTATCTACACATGACTCAGGAGTGAATACAATATAAACCGTGTTGAGATGGAAACGACTATACGGTTTGATTCATGTTAGAAATCATGCAGAAATAGAATTTTATACCCCAGCCGTTAGATATTCTAGTACACGGTTGGATTGAATCGTACGTTCTCAGATGCAAAACCAAGCATTATAGATTTTGGTTTAATGAATGAAGCTGAGAACTAAAACAATTTTATAGAACTATTCCTTATATATAAACAAACACTTCTACAAGTATCGCTATCTATCTGCAATTGATACACTAAATGATGGAGAGTGGCATATATTGAACAATTAAAGACTTTAGTTCAAAAACCCGTCAAGTCCAAGAAGTGAAAGTTTAAAGAGGAGAGCTTCACAAGCGTTTCTCGTCACCAGAACTTCTTTATGACACTTATATCATAGATCGAACGTAAAAAGACACGTATTTTTTGTTTTTTCGGAAAATAGGTTAAGGGGCAAAGGGTCTCCTTTCAAAAAATAGTCTCCGTGATTAAAATAAACGAAACTCTGCCGATGGAAAGATGATTGAAAAGTAAGAAATACTTGATTTGTCGTTTTTGCGAGAAAAAAGCTACAGGGATAATGATAACTTTGAAATTACAAAGGATCCTGTACAATCCTTAGCTAAATTGGATTTCGGTTTATTTGCTTGAAAGTGTTATATGTTATAGATATGTTGTTGCTGTGAAAAATTCTCAACGGGCACTACCACAAATCTATAACTTTTGGCCACTAAAGGGCCACCTTTTTAAAACAAAAAGCCGAATTTTAAAAAACATTCTGGATTTCGATCAAAATTACAGAAACCCTGATATTTTGTAGATCTTTAGAAAGTCTTAATACGCATAACCACCAATCACTAATCCTTTTACCACTACAATGCGACGTTTTGTAAATGAGCCAAATATAGTGATATTCTGGATTTATGTGAACATGACTGAAACTGTTATATGATGTAGATATTGTAATCCTCCGAAAAATACTCAATAAACACAACCACCAATCACTGACTTTTTGGCCATTACAGAGTCAAATTTTCGTAAACAGCAGAAGATAACGTCATTGTGGATGTCGGTGGAATTATTTGAGACCGTGATATGTTGCAGATATTGTGATACTTAGTGTTGGATTATAAAAGGGCACAAAGTGCTTGTTAAATGGACACTAGCTGTTGCTAAGGAAATTAGGTGATATTATGTGCAAATATGATGGAAGATAAGATTAGTTGTTGATATTTGGTCTAGGAATTAATTCGTGCGGGTGGACAAGAGATGGCGCAACGAACGGAGCGTCCCACAGTTCCGTGTATCCACACATGTGTTGCAAACCCCTGTCATCCCGTATCGTTCGTAGTATAGGGCAGTGGATTAAATCGTCAACAACACCAGTTTGTAGTTAAGTGAACATGGCGCAATTTGTGCCTGATAAAGTGTTTTTGCGGGGTGTCCTGCTGCATTACTTTAACATGCAGAAAAGTGCGACTGAAAGTCATTGTATTTTGGTGGAAGTGTATGGTGACCATGCTCTAGCTGAGCGAACGTGTCAGAAGTGGTTTGAACGGTTTAGAAGTGGTGATTTCGGCTTGGCAGACCAAGAGCGAGCTGGACAGCCAAAAAAATTTCAAGACGAAGAATTGACAGCATTGCTCGAGCAGGATTCGTGTCAAACGCAGGAACAACTTGCAGCAGCATTAGGCGTTGATCAAACAACAGTCTCCAAACGCTTGAAAGCCATGGGAATGATTCAAAAGATGTCACATTGGGTTCCACATGAATTGAAAGACAGAGACGTTGAAAGACGAAAAACCATTTGCGAATTGCTGCTTCAACGACAGAGCAGAAAGGGGTTTCTGCATCGAATTATTACGGGTGATGAGAAGTGGATCCATTACGAGAACCCTAAACGAAAAAAGGCCTGGGTGAAACCAGGTGAACCAGGTCTATCACAACCAAAACGAGATATTCACTGTGCAAAGGTTATGCTGTGCATATGGTGGGATATGAAAGGTGTGGTGTACTATGAGCTGCTGCAACCGGGTGAAACTATGAATGGAGAACGTTATCGACGACAATTAATGCGTTTGAAGCAAGCTCTGGCCAGAACACGACCAGAATGGGAGAACAGACATGATAAACTTATTGTTCAACATGATAACGCTCGCCCACATGTCGCAAAACCGGTCAAAACCTATTTAGAAAATGTCGGATGGGAAGTTTTACCCCACCCGCCGTATTCACCAGACGTTGCTCCTTCGGACTACTACTTGTTCGATTGCATGAACAACGATTTGATTGGACAGCGGTTTACTTCTTCAGAAGATATCGAAACATGGGTATCTGACTGGATCGCTTCCAAGGATGAGGACTTCTTTCGCCACGGAATCCGTACATTGGCTGACAGATGGGCGAAAGTGGTGGCTAGCGATGGACAATATTTTTCTTAAGGTATTTATGTATGTTGTGTATGTACTACAGCTTCAATGTGCGCGTACCAACCGCACGAATTAATTCCTACACCAAATAGATAGATTGGATTTGTATTCCTAGATTTTTATATGACTTGTAGATGCAGAGAACGAGATTTATGGTGATCAACAGAGGTAATGATAAGCAGATGTTGTACTTAAAGAAGTAAATTCAATTGTATCAGTGCAGATTAGGAATGAAGTGGTTAAATGTGATACATAGCTTTTTGTTGTTAAGAAGTACTAGGTTAACTTTGATTCAGGAACCCTTTAAGAAAAGCTAACATATATGGCGCAGTCTGGTTTTTATAGGTACATACAGGCTTACATAATGTCTATGATTCCTAACTTTCCACCGTTTAATGCAGAAACAGATCGGCTACAATCGTATCGAGATCGATTTGAATATTTGTACATAGCGTCGCAAATTCCAGAAGAAAGGAAAGTTTCTACATTATTTACAGTTATTGGTGCAGAAGCGTATGAACAATAATGTAACATCTGTTGGCTGGTCTCGCCCGCAGAAAAGTCATATGCTGAGATTAAAGAGGAAATGAAAAAATATTATGCAGCAAAAGTAAACATTATTTCTGAAAAATATCAATTTCGTACGTTAAAGCAAAAAACATATCAGTCTGTTACGAGTTTCCTTTTGGATGTAAAGAAACAATCGTCCTTTTGTGAGTACAACTGCTGTTTAGATGAACATTTGATGGACCAGTTCGTGTTTGGAATTATTGATGAGTCAATACTGAGGAAAGTATTAAATACCAAAGACTTAACTTTTCATCAAGCAACAGAAATAGCGGTCAACATGGAATCAACAGAAAATTACTTAAGATTATTCAAGCATGTTCAAGATAAAATAGTAAGTACAGTGCATCACAATAGGAAAGGATTCTCTGCTGGTAAAGAAAAGAAGGCTTCAAGTGCAAGTACAAGTTCAGGTTCTCCACAAACAACACCACGTACTTCACCAAGTAGCTGTCTTTAGTATAACTTACATCACAGGAAAGGAGTTTGCCCAGCATGGGGAAAGCAATTGTTAAAGTGTGGTAGATTGAATCATTTTGCATGTCGATATGATACTTTTCAGTCCCCCAAGTGTAAAATGCACGCAGTGGTTGTAGAAGAAGATCAGACACAGAAGCATAGAGATAATTCAGCACAACAGGAGCAGGAAGATTTGTTCAATATGGTCAGCTTAATGAATTTGGATGTGGGCTTTGATAGCATGGATAATAATCGGTCATTCTCTGCCAAGGAATCTGAAGATGGATTTTCAGATATATTATTTTATGATCAGCGGGACGATAAAAAACCTCACGATGCAGAAATTACGTCAGGCTGTGCGAATTGGTTCAATAGAAGAACAGATCGAGATTATTTTAAAAGTGGTATGAGGCAAAGGAAGTACAGAGATGGGAGCAGACAAGTAGGGAGAAGACACAACAAGTAGAGAAGCAAGAAGAACTCATTCAGCGGCTGATTAGACTACAAGCTTACATGCAAGAGCAAATTGACTTTCTGATAAATAGTTGGTACCGGATTAAACATCACAAAAAGCATAAGATTGGGACGGAAAATGAATTTAATTCCAATCATTACTTTGGTTCGGGTAATTTTTAAACAGATTGATGTTCATTTCGTTTTCTTTTTTTAGTTCGGATTGCATTACATGTTCTGTTTTTTTGTACCGGGTGGAGAATGTTGGAATATAAAAGGACACAAAGTACTTGTTAAATAGACACTGGCTGTTGCTAAGGAAAGTAGGTGATATTATGTGCAAATATGATGGAAGAAAAGATTAGTTGTTGATAGATAGATTGGATTTGTATTCCTAGATTTTTATATGACTTGTAGATGCAGAGAACGAGATTTAGGGTGATTAAGAGAAGTAATGATAAACAGATGTTGTACTTAAAGAAGTGAATTCAATTGTATCAGTGCAGATTAGGAATAAAGTGGCTAAATGTGATACATAGCTTTTTGGTGTTAAGAAGTACTAGGTTAACTTTGATTCAGGAACTCTTTAAAAAAAGCTAACACTTAAAAAAAAGTTTCAATTTGCACAAACATCCATCGCTGACCGTTGGCCACTAGAAGACCACTTTTGATAAAAGAGCTTAATGTAACAGTATTATTTATTTCGTTGGAATTATCGAAACCGTGATAAGTTGTAGATATTGTAATCCTGAAAAAATGTTGCAGCACGCGAAGCTACCAATCAATAAACGTTTGACCACTACAGGGCCAATTAAAAAGTACAGAAAGTAACGATGTTCCGGAATTCAGTTGAACTGCTTGAAACACTGATATTATAGTAGATATTGTGACCCTCAGTAAAAGTCTCAAGAGACACAACCAGCCATCACTGACCGTCTTGCCACTATAGGCTACTGTTTTTAAACGAACGAGAGATAAGAGTATTAAGGATTTCGTTACAATTGCTCGAAACTGCGTTATGTTGTAGATATCGTGATCCTGAGAAGTAGTCTCAATGAACATAACCACCAACCAGTGACCATTTAGCAACTACGGGGCCATAGTTTTTAAAACAGTGAAAGGTATGGACACACTGGAATTTTCATAGAAGTGTATGTAACTCTGAAAAGTCCTATCCCGCAACCACGGAAAGCAATTGGAAAAGGAGCGGCGAACATCCTTTATGAATAGACAACATTGAGGTGATCATCTTTCCGGACAAAGGAAAATCCTGGATTTCCCTAGGCAATTTTTAAATAATCACTACATTTACAACATATCAAGGTTTCATTAAGTTTTCACTAATATCGAAACTATCGTTATACCCGACTGTTTTAATAAATCTGTACATGTACTGGCAAAACGATCTTAATTCGATGGTAGTGTCCATTAAGACTTTCTCTCATGATGACAACACCTTCAATATATCTTGTTGTACTCAATCTTACCGAAATCCAAAACATAATTCTACTCGGCTGTTTTCAAGGAAGCAACCTTCAACCCTACGTGCATCAAGGAGAGTTAAGAAATGTCCACCCTTTCCAAAAATGACAACTTTTATGGATATTTCGTTAGTATCACACCATACTTCACGTTTTCTGTAAAAATTAATGTAAACTGTACTTTCTGCTTTTCAGTGTTTTCAATTTCTGAAAATTAAAGTATTTTTTTTTAAGTTTTCGTGGTGGACATGAAGTACCCACACTTGGTGCAGCGTGTCACCATAATGTACAAGAAGTTATATCAAGCTAAGTTTAAAATTCTGATACTAAACCCTGTTCGGCGTAAGCTCTACGGCTTTTGATTGGAATTTTGATTTTGATGGTTGTAAATAAGACAACAATTTGAGCCCAAAAGTATGGGATATTGATAAGAATGTTAGCAGACTGTGAACAGCGTTATGTTGCTACCTACCGTTTCCCTTGGGTGCTGGCTCCCGAAGAACTACCTAAGAAAACAGTTGATAACAATTCTGGTCCAGGGTCATACTCTTGTTGGGCGCAGATTGATAATATTGAAATATTACCAGTGATTTGACATGAGCCACGTTAGTGCTTTTGAGACTCAGGTTGTATTATACTTGCTTTTGCATATGCACACACATACATATACGCAACTGGCAAGCCGTCTACTCGTAGGAATTCACACACAAATGAATGAAGACGATAATATTTACTTAGGTAAATTCCTATTTATTGGATATGAATATATGTGTACGGAGCGGAGTAAGATATATATATATATATATATATATATATATATATATATATATATATATATATATATATATATACAAAATTCTCACCTTATAGAGCTAAATGCTCAAACAGAAGGGATTGCACTGAGGCAATCGAATAAACGAAATGAAAAATAAAACTCTTAACACTGCATGGTAAATGTAGATATGCGCATACTATATACGAACATTAGAAAAATAGCCCTTGCTTAAATATCACTTGCACTATAAATTGACTATTCGCACTGAGTCGAGACTTTCACTTTGTAATAATGACAAGGGGAAAGGGGAAATACTGATGAATGAAGTATCTTGACTCCTAAAGGACGCTACATATCCAGAAAGTATCTGTTTGTCCTTTTGCTTCACATCCCATATATTAATGTGGGGACACAATGTTCTTCTTACTATCACTTCCTACGATATCTTACACTGGCTCTCTCTAAGACGAACTTTTGCTAACTCCTCTTACTACGAACTCTTTTTGCTAACTCTCGCTTCTACTCACGCTTGGGAACAACCCGTTTTCGACACTTAGAAACGATAAGAACGACTGAAGAACACCTACATAAACAGAAAGAATTGAAGTTCTCGCCAAAAAGAAAAATAGCTGTTCGTTTCTATGAGTAAAATAATAATTTCGTTGCATGAATAAAAGTTAAAAAGAAATACACTGGTCGTCCAAAAACATAGTTTTGTGGCCGGGCAGACTGTCACAATGTCCTCAATATGTAAGTTTATGTCGGCAAAGTAGAAGGATCGACCCCCCAATCAAGGGGCCCTAAAGGAAATAGTGAAACGACATGTTCCTATTGTAAATACAATGTGACGCAATGTGACAACTGGCAAGTATTATACATCTGCAGAGCTTGCCACAGGATTGTACAGAGACTATAATCTTACTCTAGTTGTCCGATGCAGTGCAATAGGAAGCACATTCCTGAAGAACTGAAGTTCACTAAAGGCAGAGAGATACACTCCAACATATTTGCATTTACGGATCCTGCTTCTGGAATCCACCAGTCACAATTGTGTCGTGCATTGTTCGGGAAAAACCAAAGAAAGTACGTCATGCTCTCGACACAGCATGCGGATACAAAATGCGATGAAATTCATTAAAAAAAGTCCGATTTTATACTGTTTTATAACTCGACCAAAGACGTAGCGAGTCTATTGACCAAATGGCCAGGAAGTATACCATCAAAAGGAACACCCGAAGATGGCCATTATCTGTGTTTCGTTCGTTGTTGGATAACATTTGTATCACTTCATATACTATTTACGTGCTATATGAAGTGATCCAGAGTGGCATAAGAAAGATCTGACAAACGTTATAGTTTCCTCCAAAAATTCGGCACGGAATTTATCAAAAAAAATTGTGCAGGAAAGAGCTAAGGATCCAATTGGTCTCCAGAATCATGTTGTTGCAGCAATAGAATATGTTTTGGGACACACAGTCACGAAAAGTGTTACGGAACATAAAGAACCAAAGACACGAAGAGGAAGATGAGTTCTTTGTTGCAAAGAAGCCAAATCGAAAAGCATGAATTGAAGAAACTTGCAAAAATGACAATTGTATGCTCAAAATATGAAGCCTTTGTTTTTGGAAAATGTAGTGAAAAAAAAAACAACATATGTCTCGTTTGTAAATGCAATATTATTGATTCAAAGTAACCGAAAATGATTTATGGCAGGTAATATAATAAAATTACGTTTACTCTGTAGCTTTCAACAATGAAAATAACTTGTGTTTGAACTACTACAATCTTATTCTTGTAATTAGGAAAATATGCTAATAGCATTTCTTTGCTTTTAAAATATATTATGAGAATAACAAATATAAATGTTAACATACATAATAATAGTTCTGTTCGTGGCCTTTAGTTGTCTTAGTTTACATTTAGTATAAAATACAGTAGAAAATTACATTTTTGGGGACAGATAATTACAATTTATGTGGTGTACATTTTTTAACCCTCCCTTGGTCCACGATGTTACGCGCAATGTCTTGGTGCACGTAGGGTTAATGATGAAACGATTAGTGATTCGTGAGTCTCTCCTTTGAGATTTTTTCTGAGGAGGACAGTATCTACAATATCAAGGCTTCTGTACCTTTGATCTAAATTCAGAATATCAGTATCGTCGGCTCGTCTGCATTCAAATATCCGCCCTGTTAATGACCAAATGAACTCATTAGTAATTGTGCAAAATAAGACCTTCTCTCAGGGTCACAAAATATATGAAACATATAAGAGTTGCAGTAAGTTTCCAACGAAATCCAAAACATCACCATCTTCAGTTTCTATCAAAAAATGTGGCCTCGTAGTGGCCATATGATCGGTGAGTGGTAGTTAAGCACAATACGACTTTTCTTCAGGATTACAATATCTACAACATATCTACACTGTTTCACGCAACTCCACCGAAATCCAGATCCATTACGTTCTGTACTTTTAATTGTCCTGTAGTTTCCAAATTGTCAGTGATTGATAATTGTGCTTATTAACACTTTCTCAGGATTACAATATTTACAACATATCACAGTTTCAGTCATTTTCATCGAAATCCATAACATCACTCTACTCTTCTCATTTTGCGGCTCTAAAGTTTCCTCGCAGTACCCAAACGATCAGTGATTAATGGCTGTGCCTATTAATACATTGTCTCAGGATCACAATATCTACACTCACATCACATTTTCAGCCATTTTTATGGAAATCCAGAATGCCGTTATCTTCGGCTTTTTTTTTAAAAAAAAAGGTGGCCCTGTAGTGCCCAAACCTCAATGATTTCCGTCTGTTCCCATTGAAACGTTTTCTCAGGAACACTACATTTAGATCATATCACCATTTGAAGCAATTAAACTTAAATCTAATTTCCGTAAGGAATGTGCAGGGTAAGTCAGATGGGAACCCACGAAATGTTCTGAACTTATTCTATTTTGTAAACTCTGCATACAGTAAGTAATAATATCTGGAATAATTTCATATAATCTCCACATATATTAATTGTCTCCACATATAACATTAGAATAATGTTATATTAATAAAAAAAGTACATATTACCTAACATCTGAATGTTCGACAGTGTACGTGACAGTATTGCATGTTTCTTGGCACTTTGGCTTAAGTTCTGAAATCTTTCTTCGAACTGTAAATAAAGGAAGGAAAAAACATTACAAACAGTAAAGTATTTTGGTTACTTGTTTTGTTACACCTGTTCGTTTTACCTTGTGCTTAGAAATCTAAGATCGAGGTTCTATGCGCTAACACAAATATTGTAATATTTATTTTTAACAAGAGTTAACGCATTGTGTAGAATTTTATGTCCTTTGCAATTTTCTGAAGCGACTTCTAAGCTGATCTGTAAATCTTTATCTATTGCACTGAGGATCTATTTTGTGAATTCAGAGAAATTAAAAAAAAACTATATATTTTTAAATACATGTAAGAAATAGAATTTGGTGCTTATACAACTATATTTTTAAAACATTCCGTCTGTTATGGTGCTTCGCATTTGCCTCCCTTTTTCTCAGTACATTAATTTAGAAAACGGAAACCACAGATGCTGAAGATAACCATCAGCATGGCAATATTATAAACCGATTGGTCATCATTATAAAGATAATGACTGACGTAGGAAAACGTCGTTGTTAAATTAATAGATATCACAGCCGATATTTTAATATATAGTTGTGCATTTATTTTTAAGTTTATTGAAGTGCTGCTTTTATGAACTCTATGTGTAGATGTTTGTTACTAATTCCGACCTTAATATTGATCTCCAAAGAACATAAATGTAAAATAGATTGAACAGTTTTTTTTAATTGATTCAACGTAAATAAAGAAAATATACTACAAATACATATAAAATTTAATTAAAACCGGAAATGGTAGACATTTATCAACTTTAATTGTTTCAATATTGATCTCAATGGAATAAAAAATATAGGATACGTCGACATGCATTGTTCCGATATTTCAATAATATGTTTATCTCTTAAATAAACTTTTAATGGAACCGTAATCAAACATTTCCAGTTGAAACATTGACCAGCCTGGTACGTAAGCTGTAACAGACAGCTACAAGCCAATTTTCTTGTGAGTTCAGCTTTTGAGGTAAAGGCGTCATCTCTGCTAATACAAAAATTCTGGAAATTTAGTAATGGTTTTAATACTGATTTCCACAGATCAAAAACGGATCAAAGAGGAGACATTTTCTGGAATGAATTTATCATTCTAAAAACAGTTTCGACTTAACTAGCAAGCACCCTATTTAAAACAGAAGTTTTAGATACATATTGCTCTTGGTTTTAGATTTTGTAATAAACGGTAAAACATTGGAACAAACTATTTTTGGAGTCGATACATCATCTCAACAATATACATAATCATCACTCACATCTTTAATAAAATCAGCAGTTACCTCATTTACACTACCCTCCGTTTAAATGTTGCTTTTCATATAGTAAAACGATTTTATTCTGTTGCTCTATCCAAAATATATTTTTAATTTAACTACTGACATAAAAATGGTAAGAAATGGTAAAAGTTTCGTTTTCAACACTGATTCTTCTATTGCAGTAATTGCGGAAAATAGCAGGAAAATGTGTGTTGTAAAACCACATAGTTTACTCGCTAATGCTCTTTTCTTTGGTACAAATGGTTCCGAAATGGTTTCTTGGTGTTTATGCTCGGCAAAACTTTGTATTAATGTTTCGGTTGCAGCTATGTTCAGTGAGACTTTTTTTGGTTGACTTCATTCACACCGAAACGGTATCTAACGTACAGATGCCAGGCCGCTGGGTTCCTTGCATATTTCGTTCCTTTTCGCAGATAATGTGCTAGGTGAGGGACATCATCCTTCATATGTGACGGCTTAAGGTCACAAATAGTGTAATACCCTGAAATATATGTAACTAAGTGAATAAATAAGTAAAAACTGTTTGTGATAAGGATATAACTAAAATGGAAGATTTCATATCTTACTTTATCCCTCTATTGCAGCCGAAATTGTGTACGTGTTAGAATATACGGTTTGCATTGATTTGAAATTTACCGTCATTTCGTAAACGTGAAACATAACTAGCTTGTTATTAACTTGAGTGTAAATTAATATTTTTTCAGGACATCTAGCGAAATTACAGAAAAAGGAACCCTTCAAAATATATCGCTTCCTCAGGAACAACGGCTGAAGAGACAGAGTTTTCTAATTTAAAACACCTTGAGAATTTATTATATATAGAAAAATGAACATTAATTATGCGCTTAAAACGCACTAAAACACGCTTATTCTTATATATATATATATATATATATATATATATATATATAACATTTAGTGCTCAAATCTTCCTGCATTTTCTGTGTGTCATTGCTTAATGTATATATTTATACGAGGGTTGGGGCAAAAGTCATGGCAACTATTTTTTTCTTGAAGATACCAGACCGGTTGGGAATTTTGACATTTACAGACGAAAGGATAAGGTGTAAACTTCATATGTGGACAATGAATAGCACTGAAATATCGTAACCCACTAAATTATAACGGTAGTATGCAAGGCAATATGGCCTTCATGGTGCAAAAAATGACAACACAGTACGCATACAGTTGACATGATAAACCTGGGCCTAAAGACCCTCATCGTAGTCCCCTTCTACTTGCACCACACGCTGCCAACAATGTGTGAGGTGCTGAATACCATCCACCTCAGCTTTTGTCGTACTATGTGTGAATCAGACAACCTGTTCGCGCACAGCATTAGCAATATCCTCGTGTGTTGCAAACCGCCTACCACTTAGGTTTTCCTTAATCTTTCGAATGAGATCAAAGTCACAGGACGAAATGTCAAAAGAGTACGGTGGGTGCTCCAATTCTTCCCACCCCCAATGTTACAGTAGCTGCCCTACACTCTGTTTTATGTGGTTTTGCATTGTCGTGAAGGATTATTGCACTGTTCACAAGATACGGACGTTTCTCCCGAACAACACGTCGTGCCTGTCGCACCAGGAAGTTCCTGTAGTACTGTGCGGTCCCTGCTCTGCAATGTGGAACAAAGTGGCAAACAATGACACCCCTGACCTCATATGCGAGGATCACCATCAATTTGACGGAGGAAGGATTCTCACGGAACTTCTGCTTCTTTGATGATCCAGCATGTCGTCACTCCGCGGATTGACTTTTCAGTTCTGGTTCGTATGCCCTGGCCTAAAATTCATCGATAGCGATCATTCATGACAAGAATTGATTGCCGTCATATTGCCACTGTGCAAGGTGGCCGGAGCATATTGGATAGCGCATCCACCTTTGAACTTCCGTCAGTGCATGGGGCACCCACCGCGATTGGATTTTGTGTAGTTGCAACTCAGTACGCAATATCCTGTGAAAGGTACGTTTCTCGATGAAACTTGCCTGCGCTAACTCCAGTAGCGTCCATCGTCTGTCTTCATCCAGGAGCTGTTCGATGCCGGTACGTGCTACGTCCGTCCGCACGCTGACAGGTCGTCCCGAACATTGCTCATCATTGGTTGATACACGTCCTTGGTCAAACTTTCCTACCCACCGTCCTACTGTCCGGTATGGTAGGGCATTATTCCGAAGGACTTCTACTAATGCACTGTGACATTTCATCGCATTTCTCCCTCGGAGAACAGCTATTTTGATGTAAGCGCGCTGCTCAACATGGGTTACTTCCATCTGGCACAACACTCACCAACTAACTGATTTCACAGCCCTCGGTGTGCTGCTACCAGCTATCACAGAGCCATCTGCTGTTCTGCATAAACACTATGCCTGCAGAACCTCCACACGATACATAGAAGTTTGTGATCTGCTCACATATCTGCAAGAAAATATAGTTGTCATGACTTTTTCCCTTGAATATATATACACGTTTTGATAAATCAACATGAATCTATAACTTTGTACTAAGTATCCGAAAAGTTGCCCCACACCAACTTCGGAGCATCTGAACTTTTGAAACAGAAGTACGATTGAAATAAAATTGCTCTCTGCAACGATAATGAACATATTCTGCCGTATTATTTACATATTCTGAGAAGAATTTGTTTTATGTTAATTGGTTTAATGTACAAAATCGAAGAAGAAGAAACTGATATATATATATATATATATATATATATATATATATATATATATATATATATATATATATATAATAATTCGGAGCAATACCGATACCCTAACGACATTTGCACTACTACAGTATAGTAACGAATTATTAAAGAAATGAGTTATAGCTCATGGTTAAGTATACAATTTCAACTATTTAACAGATATACTAATACATGCTACACAAAAGCAATGTGTGTCTGTGGAGCCACAATTGAATGAACGATGAAAAAGTGTCGGACTTCCCAAACTCTATGTGAGAGACCGACAGGTTTTTGGGGTAATACCAACACCAACATTAAAAACTTACGTACTATGATAGTGTCAGAAATAATTCCAGAACGCACATTACTCTTCGTAAAGTAGTTCATGTGATTTAGACAAAAAGGGAATCTATAAGTTTAGAAATGTAGAATACCTTTATTTATAACTATTATCACTGAATTACAAATGAGGGAAAGTGTAATCACAAAATTAGTTCAGTTATAAAAAGTATATGAAACAAGAATTTATTTTAAGATAATATTCTAAATGTGAGATAGCACAGAAATTCTGTACTTTATGAAAAAGTTTTTGTTAATTTATGTTAATCATTTATTATTTAAAAAATGGTTATATATTAAAATATTAGTGTTAGCTTCGCATACTGGAAAGAGCAAATATTTTCCCATATTTGTTTGAGATCTTACACTGTTGACACACAAAGAATGAATCGCCTGGATGAGTCCTCGTTACACTGCTGATTTTTTTATATTGAACCCAATGAGCGGAATTGTTTTTACAGTAAAAGCAACCTCGGCCGATAGCACAATGGTTTCCTTTTTGAATTCTCTCATTTTTGTCTTTGTGTTTTGACACATTTTAATGTATTTGTACAATCTTTTTGTTGTTTCACTACTTTTTGATTTTTCTATTTTACTATTTATCTGTATAGATGTTAAAAGTTTTACACTATTTTCCTTTACTTCACATTACGACATCTTATGTTATTGCCCGAACCATACGCGTCTAATATAATTAACTTTACTTCTAGAGTGTGTTCGTCTTCTCCATAAAATGTAGTATGATCACCAAAATCTTTCTTGTAGTTAACTTTGAATAACTTGTCACGTAACGTATCCGAGTTACTTCAAAATCTATTGAAGCAGTAGCGTAGGATTGCATTCTTTACTCCCTCTATAGCTACTGACATTTTGTTCAATTCCAGCAGTATCTCATGCAACAGAAGAAGGACGCAGACATTCTATTATTTAAATGTTAATACCAAAGTAGTATTTTTGATACATAATTATTAACATTCACAAGTAAATGAAGAAAGATAGCATATGTTGAAATTGCCCCAAATGTGAGTGTCGGAAGTACCCCGAATTCATATGTTCCACTTAACTTTTTTGTATGCAAGCTAGAAATACTGCACACTGATGAGTCTACTATTGTGATTGCAAAACTTTCAGCTGTATGCTGTCCACCACGAATTTTGAATAATACAACTTTTACTTTCTAACAAGAATTTAACAATGCATAGTCAGATTTTACAATGGCCCCTAACATGGCACATATCTGTTACAGCCTATCTTATAAACTTCGAACTTTCTAGTCAAATTGAAGACTTTGGGGCAAAAACGGCAAGTCTAAGAAGTGAAAGTGTAAAGGAGATACCGCTATAGGGGTTTTTCTGCATCCAATTTTCTTCAAACTTCGCACATATATATATTAGACCGAAAATAAATCGGTATGAATTACTTGTTTCTTTTCTAACACGCTTTCATAAAGAACTATGAGACCTTCTCAAAATCACCCACATCTACCATTCCCATACTTCAGTTTCCTAAGAGAGGGCATAACCCTCTAACAGGTTTCTAGCCGGAACGGCTAGTTACTTACAAAAAGGATCTTTTCTAAAATAGCTAAAGGGGGCAAAGGTCCCTTTTAAAATAGAATCCCCTTAATTAAAAGCGCAATATTAATGAAACGAAACTCTGCTGATATCAAGATGACTTCAAAGTACGAAATATGGGTTTTGTCGTTTCAGCAAGGATATCAGTGGCAATGCCCACCTTCGAAATGACAACGGACTTATCATAATCCTTTGATGCAAATTTGATTTTTCTGGAATTGCTTGAAACCGTGATATGTTGTAGATATTGTTTCCTTATGAAAAGCCTCCATGGGTATAATCACAAATCACTGACAGTTTGGCCACTACAGGCCACTTTTTCAAAATAACAGAAGATAATGACATTCTGGATTTCTTAAAAATGACTGAAACTGTGATATGTTTTAGATATGATCCTGAGAAAAAGTCTCAATAGGCACAACCGCAAATTACTGACGTTTGTCCGCTCCATAATCGCATTTCTGGAAGTCGGTGGGATTACTTGAAACCGTGATATGTTGTAGATATTGTAACCCTGAGGAAAACCTTAATGAGCACAACTATGATTCTCTGATCGTTCGGCCACTATGAGGCCAGTTCTTGAAAGCTGCCGAGCCGAAGATGACCCTGATACGTTGTAGCTATTGTCATTCTGAGTAAGCTACTCAATGGACAAAACCACAAATCACTAATCGATTGGTCACTACAGTGCAAATTTCTTAAAATCAGCCGAGTATAACGATGTTCTGCATTTCGGTAACATTCCATAAAACTAAGATATGATGACGCATTTCTTATCTTGTGAAAAATTCTTAATGGTCACAACCATCAAATTATGACCGCTTTAAAACTACAGGTACAGATATTTTTTAAAAAAACAGGCGGGTATAACGGTATTTTTTATTTCGATGTAATGAGTGATAGTGTGATATGTTGTGGATGTCGTGATAATAAGAAATAATATCTAGAGCCTTTGTGACGCACGAATAATATCTGAATGTTGTCTATGCTCAAATGATGTTGGCTGCTATTCTCTCCTTCCCTTTTCCGGATTGTGCGATCCAAGCTTTCATGGTTTCATACAATTCTACCACAATTCCAGAGTATCCTTACTTTCTTCTATTTTTAAAAATAGGACCCCGTATGTGTCAAATGGTCACTGATTGGTGGTGGTGTCCATTGAAACTTTTTCTCAGGATCACAATATCTACAACATATTACAGTTACAAGTAAATTACACCGAAATCCAGAATAACATTAACTACTGCTCGTTTAGAAAAGTGGCTCTACAATAACGAAACGGTCAGTGATGGATAGTTGTGATTCTTCAACGTTTCCTCAGCATCAAAATATCTACAACATATCACGGTTTGAAGCAATTCCACCAAAATCCAGAATAAAGTTACTTTCTATTGTTCCCAAAAATTTGGCCCTGTATTGGCCAAACAGTCAATGATTGGTACTTGTGCGTGTTGAGACTTGTCAGGATCACAACATCTCCAACCTATCACAGTTTCAGTCATTTTCATCTAAATCTAAAATACTACTAAATTTTGCTGTTTTAAAAAAAAGTGACCGTACTGCTCAAACGATCAGTGACTAGTGGTTATTCCCAATAAAACTTTTTTCACGATCACAATATCTATAACATGTCACATTTTTTTGTCATTTTTAACGAAATTCAGAATATCGTTATCTTCGGCCGTTGTGAGAAAATGTGCTAAGTAGTGGCCAAAAGGTCAGTAATTTATGGTTGCACGCGTTCAGACTTTTTCTCAGAAAAAACATATCTACAACATATCACGATTTCAAGGAACTCCACCGAACTCCAATTTCCATAAGAATTGTATCTGTCCCTTTGTCATTTCGAAGTTGCCATTTCCCCTGATATCCTTTCTGGCAAAAGCGGCAGAACCGTATTTCCTTCTTTGATGTCATCTTTGTATAGGCAGAGTATCGTTTCTTTAATATGATCCTCTTTAGCAATGGGGACATTTTTAAAAATGTCCCTTTTCCTCCATAATATATTTTCCGAAAGAAACTAGAAAACAATTGTCGATTTATTTTCAGTCCTATATATAGGTGTCAAGTTTGAAGAAAATCACAGGAACAGAAACTCTCGTGAAGTTATCTCATCTACACATTCGTTTTGTGGACTGACGTGTTTTGGCCCCGAAGTCTTCAATTATTCTGATTTTTTCAACTTTTACAGATATACATTTCACACACTGCAGAATTTCACTTAGTACGGATTACGCCAACAACACGCCCGGTAGAATTGATAATGATTAAAACTTAAAAGTGTTGGTGTTCCCCAACTGTCGGTCTCCCCCTGAATGACTATAATGTTTTGAATAACTTTAGTTATAGATTAGTTTTGGTGGTAGTAAGATTACCGCTCTATTCTGATCGATATAACGTCTTGTCGGAAAACAAGTTCGGCACAGGTGAAGAGTGAAGTATAAGTTTTCTTAGCAACTATCACATCAGTTATGTGAATCCCTGGTTGTGAAAGAAAAGTTAAAGTAACTATTGCTAAGTGCGTTTTAATGTAATTTCAGTATTAAAAAAGACAGGATTCCTCCGAAGCAATGCACGAGGGATAAACGAACACCGCGTAGAGCAGGCAAGGAGAAGGAATCCTGCCGCCCACACGGAATATTCCACGCGGACGCAAAGAACTTAAGTGAATGTGAAAGCGAAGATCGCTGAAGGCTATCCGCCATTGAGTTAGTGAGATACTTAAAACGGTCAAATGCGTCACAGTCAAATACAAAACAGTTAATGCGTCACAGAGACAATGCTCTCCCCAAATACAAACGTACAGGTTACCATGAACACTGATAATATTATACGATGCAACGAAACTTCAATACATCAGTTCTTATATAAACGCGGAACGCCTATGTTTCTTTTATGTTTAGAGCGCAAATTTTGAACTTAAGGAAAACCTGGAATTAACTGAAGAATTGGGGCATTTCAAGTAAACTTGGAAATCCGAACACTTCATTATTTCTTATCAATGTGGATCTCAAGAACTAAATAATATTTCTGCAGCGTCTGAGGCAATTAAAATACCTAACACCCAGGTAACTCAAAATCTTAGAAAATTTCGAAACGAATTTGTTCAACGATATAAAAGAATACTTTGATATTCATACAACCACTCACAATGGCGTTAAAAAAAAACGATTGACAAAATTCGTTCTAACAATATGGGAGCTGATGGAATTAACATTCACATGATTAAGTCCGCGTTGACTTATCAATTATCACATTTAACCCATATTATAACTTATTCCCTATTAACATGTGTATATCCTCATATTTGGAAAGATGCCAAGGTTATTCCCTTACCTAAAACATAAGTTATTTCTGGTTTCAACTACTTTAGGCCGATTAATGTCCTTCCGGTTTTATCCAAACTTAATGAAAAATTGTTCATAAACAAATGTTACATTATGTAAACTCAATTCATCTACTTCCTAAAGTGAAGTCCGGATTTTGTGTAGGGTATACTACAGTCACTTCATTGATTAAGATTTCTTATGATATCCTGTGCGAAACTGACCAGTAGCGGATGTTACTATTTACTCTTCTTGATCTAAGCAAGGTTTTTGATACAGTATGCCATCCTTTACTTCTAGCTAAACTAAAAATACTATTGCATTTCACATATCACAAGAAAGTGGTTCAGATCATACATGACAGAATTCAGAAACTTGTAATTCCTAGTAATAATTCTCTTCTATCACAATATATGTTTGTAAATGCTGGAGTCCCACAAGGTTCTATATTGGGACCATCTCTATTTTGCTTATATATTGCTGATCTAAAAAAAGCTATTGGGTTCTGTACATCTCACTTTTGAGCAGATGACTCTAAACTTTACCCGCCTTATGCAGAGTCGTTTTGACTTATGATTAGCGCCATACTAAAGGATTGACTATAGCATGCAATCTTATGTTAGTCTAACTCTTTAATATGGCACTAATCACGTGTCAAAATGTCTCTGCATAAGCCCTGAATGTCTACAAGTCTTCGAACTCTTGAAAGGAGGTGTCTGAGATAGTGATCTTGCGGCCGTGAGCCTTTTGTGAACGTCAAACGGTCTAAAAATAAATCCTGGGAAATCCGGGTATATGGCAATTGGCTCTCGATGAACGTTAGAGTCAATTATGCACAGCAACATAATACTGCAGGTGAATGACTCCCTAATTCCATGCTTCTCCGTTACCAAAATTTTAGTTGAAATATTTAATGAATTTCTTAACTGGAATGAACATATTCAGTCATAATGCAGAAATACATATGCAATATTACGTAATCCTGTATAGATTTCACGAAGAGGTCACAGCTACTTGTAAATTACTTCTTGTTCAAACACTAATTTGGTCACTTTTGATTATTGCGATAGTCTTTAGGGTCCCGAATTACCAAAGAATTGTTCCCGAATCACCGAAAAAACTTCTTTACAAAACTCAACTAGTTCAAAACTCTACGATAAGATACGCTTTGTATACTCCTTCTTTTCTTTCTCATATAATTTCACAAGAAAATAATGCTTTAGCTGTTCATGTCAAAGAACACTCGCGTCAACTTTCAGGAAATTTAAGCATTATGATGCCTAAAGTCTTACGTCTGAAAGTAAAGGAAAAATTGGTTTAAGGGATGGGAAAAAATATATTTCACAGTGCTCGACGGACTACTATCTGACTGAAAGAACGGTTATAAGACAATAGTGAAATGTTTAAAGGTATGAACATCTGAATCCAAAAAGTGTAGAGATTCTTAATTATGTGAAGATAATACCCTTTTAACGTCATTGAGTTTTGACAGTTTGGAGTCTGAGTTGAGGTTAGCCCAATTATCAGTAGATATGAAACTTAAAGAAATATGGAAGTACTGAGTATTAATGGTCTGCTTCTTATGTTAGAATCTTACAGTAGAGCTTTCCAGTAATTGTATAATCTGTCTGTTATTGCAATGTGCATTCCTCCGTCAACAGCTAGACAAATGTGAAAGAAAATTTTCATATCTGAGACAAATTCTACTTTCAGAGTGGAATCTGCAGTGACTGGTTAAATACTCTATCTGTTTTGTCAATAGAGATGAAGCTTGAAAATCCATTAATTTGAATACGATAGTTTTTGCAAGTACGCAGAAAAACAAGTGAACTCTGCTTTGGTTTCATCGTGCGATTTCCTTCTTGCTGTATGTAAAAATTGTGCTGAAATTAATTTAAATAGTAACAGACCTCTCTGTCCATTATTAGTTTAGTCAAAGTTCAGATCACACAGTTAAGTGGCAGTTCTCCCTTCAATTTATACACAGTTCTTAGATTTTTTAAAAAATCTAATTTATTCAAAAAATATCCAGCAATGGACCACATTCAATTGTAAATATTTCATTCATATGTATTCCGCTAGTATGTTCAGTTCCATTAAAAGAAAATATACGAACTGTATCAAATATTAGTTTGTCACTGATTGACTTGATATCTTAAATGTTATACTTTGAATAATTTGTTTATTGTCAGTTTAGACTAGAGATGCAAGGGCTCGAAAAAAACCGGCTTTTTTGAAAAAAACTCGTTTTTTCTGCTTCGCTTTTCTGCTTGGAAAATTTTGGCCTTTTTTCAAACATCTGCTTTAAATCGATAAAGCAGATTTTGTTTCGCTTCTCTATAACACAAACGTCATTTAATTAGTGGTTGATGCTGATAATAATATAAAACCTCGAAAATAAACCATGAATTTCGAAAAGATATTTCATACAATTTTACTTCAACATATTCTCCCTGTGGATCACGGAGGTCTAGGAATTCGTCGAGCCCTTGACTTGGCCACTCCATCTTTCCTTTCATCCATGTATAGCTCTATGCCTTTGATCACTTCTCTTCTTCGCCGGGATATTCATCAGGATTCAGAAGCCGAGATAAATGATTGTATCTCCCAGTGGATATCGCGCGGCGGACTCGATCTACCTGAATTTGATAAAAGAAGTTTTCAAACTTCATGGGACGCTCCTCTTACAAACTCCAGATTATCTTCTATTCTTCAGTCCTCCACCAATCCTGAAGGTAAGGCACGTCTTCTTGCTACTTCTTCTCCTGAAGCAGGTGCCTACTTACAAGCTACCCCATCTTCCCGACGAAAGTTTTCGAATCGCTTGTGCGTTACGTTTGGGAGCAGATGTATGTGAACAACACCAGTGTCCGGCTTGCGGAAGTTTAGTGTATAAGAAAGGTATACATGGCCTATCATGTGTTCACAGTGCTGGCAGCTACTCTCGACACTCCACTTTTAACGATCTCATTATGAGAGCCCTCATCTCCTTAGGAACGCCTTCCGTGAGAGAGCGAATGGGATGTAGTCGCTCTGATGGCAAGAGACCTGACGGAATGTCTTTGGTGCCTTGGAAACGAGGGAAGGCTTTAATATGGGATTTTACTTGTACCGATACCCTAGCCCCCTCTAATCTTCCTTCGTCTTCCACAAAAGCTGGGACGGTTGCAACTCGCCGGGAACATGAAAAGAGACGAAACTATAACAACCTCTTGGACAAATACCACTTCGTCACCATAGCCATCGAAACTTGTGGGTCCTGGGGTCAGGAAGGTCTAAACTTCATTAAGGAAGTTGGACACCGCATAACTATTAACACAGGAGACACCCGAGCTTCATCCTATCTTATACAAAGAATAAGTATGGCTGTGCAAAGAGGGAAGGTAGCAGCGATGCTAGGAACTCTCCCTCCGGGAAAAGCCTTGGACGAAATTTTCCTTTTGTAATCACTCTCCTCTCATTTATGATATTAGTCTTAGGAAGTAACTTGTTAGAAGAAAAATAAAAAAAATAATATAAAATAGTTGTTGTTGATTAAAAGATGAAGATGTATGAAATTTAATTGTGTAACGACGAACGATATAATTTATAGACAAACGTCGTTAAAGTGAATACAGGTTACTAACTAGTAATACTCACAAGGGACATCACCCAATTGTCCTACTTCGATTTCAATGAAATTTTTGTTGCTGATAGAAGACATGTATTCATTACTTGCGATGACAGAAATTTTTGCTATGGTGCATGTTTTCTATTTTTTAATAATTTCTAAAAGTTGTGATGTGGTTAATAGAGATTACTGCAGAAGTCCCTTACTACCGTTTGTAAACGGAGTGTTAGTGAAAGAACAACCATGTAGATACGTATAGGGCCTAGCGGCAAGTCGTACGGTACGTATGACCTTGACGGCAGCCATCTTGAAATCCGCCATTTTGAATTAAGGTCAAGTTTTTTAAATGGGAATAGGGTAATATGATACATAATTTCGGGCTAAAATTTAATCGAAAAGACAATGGTGAAGTTAGTTTTAAGATGCGCCCATTTGGTGAAAAGTTTAGAGGCATATTAATTGTTTATACTTACTATGTGCGTAAGTCCTTTACCTCCGCTTCTAACAAGCGTATTAATGATAATAAGTTGATAAAGGTTTCGGTAGTACATATTATGCCTAGAGGGAAGTGATACGAAAAGGGTATCATTGACGGAAGCCATCTTGAAATCCGCCATTTTGAGTCAAAGTAAAGTTTTGAAAACTAAAAACCATAGCATGTGACACCAAATTTTAATAGTAAATTTTCCCCAAAAGCCAATGGTATGCTTATTTTTGTTCTGTAGTTAACCAGTATAGAAAGATGGCTGGATGCTTATCCCAACACTATTCATGAACTGACAAATCGCAACTCTTAAAAAATGTTATAAATTTAGAAAACATGAGCCATGGAAACAGTTGCAAAGTGCCAGTTGGAATCTTAAAACATGCGGTGCAATTAGGAGTGTTGCCAGTTTGAAAGATCGAATAATGGACGTTTCGTGCACATTAGAAGAGTCATAAATTCATACTGGTTAACTATAGAACAAAAATAAGCATACCATTGGCTTTTGAGGAAAATTTACTATTAAAATTTGGTGTCACATGCTATGGTTTTTAGTTTTCAAAACTTCACTTTAATTCAAAATGGCGGATTTCAAGATGGCTGCCGTCAATGATACCCTTATCGTATCACTTCCCTCTAGGCATAATATGTACTACCGAAACCTTTATCAACTTATTATCATTAATACGCGGGTTAGAAGCGGAGGTAAAGGACTTACGCACATACTAAGTATAAACAATTAATATGCCTGTAACTTTTCATCAAATGGCTGCAACCTAAAACTAACTTCACCATTGTCTTTTCGATTAAATTCTAGCCCGAAATTATGTATCATACTACCCTATTTCCATTTAAAAAACTTGACCTTAATTCAAAATTGCGGATTTCAAGATGGCTGCCGTCAAGGTCATACGTACCGTACGACTTGCCGCTAGGCCCTATACGTATCTACATGGTTGTTCTTTCATTAACACTCCGTTTACAAAGGGTAGTAAGGGACATCTGCAGTAATCTCTATTAACCACATCACAACTTTTAAAAATTTTAAAAAAATAGAAAACATGCACCATGGCAAAAATTTCTGTCATCACAAGTAATGAATACATGTCCTCTATCAGCAACAAAAATTTCATTGAAATCGAAGCCGGACAATTGGGTGATGTCTGTTGTCAGGATTTGTAGCATATTCCTGTCAAAAGTAAATTTCCAGATTAGTGTTTAGTGTATTGTGATATATATAATGAAATAAGTATGTGCGAGTAAAAGAACTACGGGTTCCCTCAGCTACTGCTCTGACCCAACGATGAATAAATTTTAATTGTATTTGAAAAAGTAAAATAAAAATATACAGAATTCTTCAACATATTTATATTATGATTTCCAAAAGATTAACCAATGTATATAATAAGAATTTTTTAACCTCCTATATACAAAAGTAAGCATAGTTGGCAAGAACCATGGTGGTTTTTGAAAATGCCAAAAACCCGTTTTGGGGGGTGTTTAAACTAGGTTTTTTGATTTAGATATTTTGCTTTATGTATTTATATTACATATTCACAGGAATAAGTTTGTTTCGCCTTGGTGTTGTTATGCAACAGCGGGGTTATGCTTGAAGAAGTCCCATAAGCTTAAAGACGTCCGGTCAGAGAATTTCTTAAATTGAGAAGCTCCCGCCCTAGTCATTGGAAAACTCCCGTCATTACTTGAAATGTAGAACAATAACGGAAAAATCGTGTTATTGCTTTGCATGTAAAATTTAAAGGTCAACGTATCATAATCAGTACGCTAAACCTGACGTATTAAATTACAAATTTAGTACGTAGATATCATTGAAAGTACAATCCAAGCTAATGTTGGAAACTATGTAGGTAATTGATAAATTTTGCCAATTTCTATCAATATATTTAAGCAATCTTGGCTTCTTTATAAAACAACAGGCATTTAGGCATGCAGAAATATACAATTTGGTTTCGTTTCGTATGTTTAGGCTTAAGATCCTTACGTTATACCGAGGTTATCAAGGAGAAGACTTTCGCTTAAAGTGGCTCTGAGTGGGTCCTGGACCTCAAGTCAGCAAATACAGGACTGTGATATGGCATGGACACGAAACTGAGAACACTCACAGAACACTACATGAATAACTATTAAATTTATGTCATATAAGAGTGGAAGTTATTAGTGAAGTGAAATGTTAGTGTAAATGTGTTCCGTGACCACAGGAGAGAACCAATCATACAGTGAAAAACCATAGTGATCTGTTTTGATGTGAAAACTGAAGAGGAGTGCAGTTTGATAAATAATCATACAGCATACGGGAAAGGAACCATTGTCATATGGTGAAAACCGAAGAAAGAAGATGAAGCAACATATTATTAAATAAAACTTAACTAAATAATATAAAAATTAAATAATTAATAAAGTAAATATAAAATTAATTAAACAACATCATTAAACACTCATGTGGAATAACAAGAGGGAAAAAGGATAAATAGTAGCCTAATTAATAAATGTATTAATACATGATAATAAATAATATAATAAACCATTAAACAAGAATAGGAAACCATAATTACATTTTTTTAAAAAAATAAAAATTAGAAACTAGGTAACTAAAAAACATAATAAGACTATAATCTTTAAAAAAAATCTTAATAATTAAGAAAAGAAATCAATCAGTAGGAATTAAATGGTTAAGAACTATAGGGAAATAATATATAAAAATAAACAAATAACAGCAAAATAGAAGAGTAGATTAGTTAGATAATATAGATAGATAAGTAGATAAGAATTAATAACAATAGAATGTATTATTTAAGTATTTTATATCGTATTCCATACTATTACAGTTGTTGGATCAGGAATTGAAATACTAAGTAGTATAGTTCAGGATAGGTGCAGATAGATTTAAGCTGAGTAGCACTTTGCAAGAAAATTGTTGTTATTTTTTCTCATAGTTTATTCTTGTTGTTCTTTGTTTTTTGTTTGTTTTGTTCTTGTGCTGTGTTTTTTTGTTCTTTCCTTTTTCCCTTTTCCTTTTCACCTTTTTTCTTTCAAACATGGATACCCAATAAAGATAAGAAAATAAATAAATGGCAATGATGATAACCCGTTCCGGTCAAAAGTTTCAGATGCCGGATCTGAAAGACGGGCCTGAGCAAAAAAAAAAAAAAAAAAATTAAAATTTCGCTTAAAGTGACATCCAAACCCCTACTTGGTTTACGCATGAAAGAAGGGTTGTGGTTCAAGCGAGAATTGAACATGGGACCCCTTGATTAAAAGGTGAAAGGGAAATGAAACTAATACAGGTGGTTTGATATGTGGAAAGGTCACCATGAAGTTCACACGATTCGCATTTTTCGTTCTTATTAATTTTTTTGGGTTTAAACCACTTATTAAAAAAAGTTGCTGTAAACCACCCAACCCTAAACGTAAACACTTCTTTAAAAAAAATACACAAATAACTAGCAAAATTGTATGTAGTATTTTTACTTCAAAATATTCATATCCTCTTTTTGAAACAAAATAAAATTAAAATGAAACATAAGAGAAATATTAGGCTGCACATCTAGAGCGTTTGGTTCTGTATATTATTGAAATTCTACAGTTAAGTTTTATATAACCACCATCCAGGCCTCAAATATTCTTAATTTTTAACAAGAGGGATTCAACATATCATTACGAAACTCCCCCCTTCCCAAAAAAGTACGGAATATATTTCAGTTAAGCTAAATATAACTGCACAACAAACATGACATGGTTAGCTTTTGCGCTTCTATCGGGAAGTTCGGGATTCAACCCAGCATTCGACCATTCTGAAAAAGCTTTTCTTCATTCCATCTGTGAATTAGAAATAGTGCGTGTACTGTGAGTTGGCCAACTTCCTTTCTTATTGTTTTTAAATCGTTATTATTACTAATTATCAGCAGTGACGGTTTTGCAAAGGTTAGTTGGCGGTCATTTGGACTGAAGCCTGTTCCCCAAAGTTACGGAATGTCTGCAACAAACGAAATATCTATTAGTTATGCCTTTACTCATAAAGTTTAAGCTCCCGTCAAATAAAAATTACGAATGTTTAGAAAAACTAAACATTAGTAAGAAAACCCCTTCCCAAAATACTTTTCTAAATCCGCTACTGATTCTCAGTATAAAATGAACTTTAAGGTTGTATCCGGAAGATTATTTCTAAGCATATAAATGAAACGAAATATTAGTTATGCCTGTACTCATAAACTTCAAGCACCTCCCAAATAAAATTAGGACTTTTTAGAAAACGAAACAATAAGAGAAACCCCTCCTAAAGTACTTTCCTAAATCCGCTACTGATTATTTGTATAAATTGGTATTCAAGGTTGTGTCTGGAAAATTATTGCTAAATCAGTGCACAGTTACAGTATAACAGAAATGTGAAAGTACGGTTTGTCGGATATATTGAAAACGTACGTTTTTACGAATATATACACTCTGTAAAGAAAGAAATAGCGACACTTGCTCGGAAATGGTTTTCGCAACATACTTTAATCAATATGATTTTTTACATGAATTCCTGATAATATTACCATACATATTCCTAACGAGCAATTCATTCTTAATACTTGCGCCAGAATTTCAGGCTTTCGACATGAATTTAATGAATTTATATGCATATATAAGTAGCTATGTGTGTTTTGAGCAAAATCGTTTATAGGAAGAGTTGTACATAAAACTGGAAAAAAGATCAACAACAATAGCAGAAAACAAGAAATGGAATTTCTTAAGGGTAAGGCATATTGTGTGCGAACATCGGGAAGTAAGATATACCAAACTAGTATTTTGTATGTGCACCATGGGCTTTCCGCAGTGCAGCGAGTCATCGGAGCCCTTTGGTAACAAGGCTATTGCAAAATACAACCTCGATATCACGGAATAACACCCGGATTATCTGTTCCTTGAATTCCATTTTATTTGAGATAGTTATCGATTGAATCTTCTACTCGTATTGATTCACAAAGTTTTAACTGGATTTATGTCGGGTGAGTTTGTAGACCACATGAGCCTCTAAATAGTCATATTCTTGAACCACGTCTTAACTATCTTCCCTCGGTGACATGAAGCATTATCGTCCTGGAAAAGGAAGTAGCCCAAATTATCTTCAGAAAAGTCATTTTTAGCTGTTGTAAGATCTTTTTGTACCAGAATTTGAAGATATTTTCGTTCATCAAACGATCCTTCACATTTATATCCGTTCTGACGTCTTTAACGGTGAAGCATGCCCATACCATCACTCAGCAACTTAATATTTGGATCTCTTAAACAAAATCCTTGTCAAGTTCCTTGCTTGTTCTGGTATCCACAACTTCACATCACCATCGTTTCCCACTATTCTAAACTTCTTTTCAACGAAGAAACCGACGTGCTTTCAGTTGTCACAAGTCCGAGTTGCATATCGACTCACAAAACTACATGTTGAAGTCCTCTGTTTTTGTCAGTTTCGACTTTCTACGCGGTTTCTTCTTTGTAATATCCTCTTCATAGAGTCAAGACAAAACAGTTGTACGAGTAACTGCAGTTCCAAAATCATGTCAAACTACAGAAGCGATTTTTGGAGAAGTCGCTCCTTAAATCTGCGGTGATATTGATTTCATTTAGCAATCTGCTCTGGGTGATGCTTTCTCTTTTTTCACACTGTTGACAAAGGGACGATTTGTTATGCTGTTTCCAATTGGGAATTACTCTTACTGCCGTAGAATGATGGATTTTCGGTATTCCATCTATTCTTTTAGAGATTTGTCTTAGCTGCGTAAAGCAAGAATTATGTCTTGTTCACGTGGCAACAAGTCATTTTTCTTACCCATTTTATTTGCTTACAGTCCACATGTAGCAACAATATCACACACAACCAACGCTGCACAACAACATTTTTGCCACTTGAAACTGTCCAAACAGTGAGGAAGCAAAAAAGAATCATAAAATGCTATTTATCTCAGCCTACACATCACAAATGCAATGCACAATTCTTACTACAATAATTTACGAGACGCACTCAGTGCCATCTAGCGAAAATATTACTGATACACAAACAATTGGCAAGCGATGTCGTACACCACAGATGTCACAGATAACGCAAATGAACTATCCCGCTCTTCATTTCCTTCTACTCCTCTTCTAACGGGTTGCAATTATGGTTTTCCGTGTAAGTTAGCCTGAGAATTGAGGTTTCGCTATTTTTTCTTTACAGAGTGTAGAAAAACGTAAGTTTAACTTTTACGCTAGAAGCTAGAGTACTAATCTCTTAGAAATAAAACACGGATGACAAATTGAAATGATCTAGAGAAGAAAAAAATGTCGATAACTCAAAAGTTAAAATAAAGTGAAATAGCCTCTAAAATTGCCCTCAAATACTACATTCTTCATGTTAGTTAGCTTTAATTCGTAAAACGTGTGCTTCATCCATCTTGATGGAGATTTTCGGAGCGAAATATCGCATTTAGGTCATGGAATTATTATCTAATTATAGAAAATACTATAACAAAGCTATTTAGATAGAAAAATCATGAAAATGAAAAAGCCAAAATTTCCAAAATTCTCGTTTTTTATGCGAGAAAAACCATCGATTCAAAAAAAGCCGGCCTTTTTTGCATCTCTAGTTTAATCTATTATACCAGCCCATATTTTCCTAATTAGCGAATGGTGCCGGTAGTGGTTCAAAGATCACGTTAAAATAAGTTTGATCTTTCAGAGTTTTGCTGCTGCATAAGGAAGGAGAGCACAAATTTTATAAGAACTCAAAATGAATATATAGTTGGCCAGTCAACAAAACAATCTTGATCAAATACATTCTTTTGAACAATAATAAATTACAAAACTTTCATATGAACTCTTGATACACACCTAAATGTGATTTAATGATCACGAAAGTATTGATCATTGAATGTGAGGAATACGCGTCTGTTAACGCTGGTTCTTTTTTGATGAGGCAATAGTGTCCTTTATGTTTTATGAAACATATGTATAACTATAAAAATCTTACTAATATTTGGGAAACTCTTAACTGGATACGTTACATGTAATAATTAGTTTCATAATAATTGCATTCAAAAATAAATTTACAAAATAGAGCTTATGGCAATAGATCCACCTAATTTACTCACGTCACCGTCCTCTATACTCACCTTCTCTGGACTCTAAGCAAGGTAGATCTTTTAGACTGCATTCCCTTTTCTTTCCTAAAAATAATTATGAAAATAGCTAATTATGTATTAGATAAAAGATAAGGTGTAAAATGTACGAGAAATTCTTAAGCTTTCTTACTACAATTTTAAACTTAATCATGTAATGCTGAATACGAATTTCCCTTGGTAAACGTTTTTACTAAGATGACTAATATATATTGTGTTCTCTCTCACATTTGCAACCAAATCGCTTGAGGCGTGTTTAGGCACTTTTCCAGAGCAGATGAACTATTATTAGTGAATATATTCGTGAGGAGTAAATTACTAAAATTATAGCATTATTAATGGGATATGAACAAAGCATGAGTAGATTCTTTTTAATTGTTCACAAAGAAATTCACGTCAATAATAAACGACCTCTTTTTAATTTATTAACGAGAAGTTACTTGATCCGTATTGCAGAGTTATTAATGAAACATAATCATTTAAATTGTTTTGAGAAATTAGCCCAAAAATACATTCACCCCAACAACACACCATCTCTGTAGATTTATTATTGACAAACTAGTTAACTCATATTGCATAATTGCTAGTGAAATATTTATTTACGGAATGTACAGCAAACCGCCTCAGTAATTAGAGAGAAAATCGTCCACAAAAAATCAAGATTTGACTGTATATCTACGATCGTTTCTGCACGTTGATAGAAAACGTAACTTTTTCCACAATATACAGTTCTTAACTACTAGCTGAAATGCCTGTTGTTCACGTGCAAAGGATAGGTTTCAACGAAGTGTTTGAAAACTTTTTACCGTTTAGGTCACTATCCCTATCCCTAAACTCCAATGTTTTTGGGGTATGAAATTGGACTTAAACGGCATCGATATTGTCACTATTTATTTTAGGATTTCAAGAAATATGATGGTGACACTATCTCAGTCGTTTTGGAATATATTTACATTTACACAGTTTCAACTATCTAGACGGGCTAGGGATTTTTTACCACACATATTTTTTTCAGATTATAAGCTATATGCATAACAACTCTGGGAAATTCCTCCTAGCTTTTCACAGTTATGTTGGATCATAAATACATGCATATAGCCATTTATACATAATATAGACATACGATTCCCACTTGATCCCCTTAAAACAAACGTTTTTAGACTAGGTGCTAGCATATGTCATGTCTGCAGTTTTATGAGCCCTCAATTTGACTACTAGGTGTTACTACTAACTTAAAAGAGAGTAAATTTATTTTGGTCACGTGATATGATTCATGGCAGTTTAGTCAACATATTGGAATCAAGATGGTCAATCATGACCTTCTTTAAACACTTATAACTCGGCCATTTATGGACCGATTTTGATCGTTTTTTTTCTTTTAAAAGAGAAGATCATACTCGACAATTTTGTATTTTTGCATTTTTCCAAATTCTGCGCCATTTCCCGGAAATCTGGAAAGAGTAGAATTAACGATAAAAGTTTATTCTATGTTACCTAATTTTCTCGAAAATGGCTAATAATTCAATACTTTAGTGACACAAAAAAAGCTAAATTTACTAAGCTTTTAAACGGTATACAACAAGGTGGATTTAGTTTATATG
Organism: Thermobia domestica; assembly: GCF_964235325.1. NCBI lineage: Eukaryota > Metazoa > Arthropoda > Insecta > Zygentoma > Lepismatidae > Thermobia > Thermobia domestica. Next base: position 239,582,261 of record NC_137456.1, on the reverse strand, counting down.
TAGGCTGTATATTCAAGGAGAACTAATACTATATATGATTTTAACACATTTTCCGAGATGTGAGTTACATGTGGCTCAGACAAAACTGTTACCCTAAGTACCATGAGCCATATTTTCCTCACTCTAAATCTGACCGTGGGGCCCATGAACCATATATGGCTCACGCGTTGACTTTTATTTGGCAGTTATCTGTAGTCGTAGGAAAACGATTATGTTTTCTTTTATAATGCGATTTGTTTTCTCAAGATTGTGACTATATTGCATGCAATTTAGTTTTTCAAAATACATATCCATATCCACAGAAATTATGAGAAATTATAAACTCTCTTAAAACGCGATAATGCAATTTGGTTGGGTTCTTATTGTTTTGTGGTGTTGGAGTTTTCGAAATGGCATTTTCAAATAACACGTACTTAGAAACCACAATATTCAATATTCCAAGTTTTTGAAAAAAATCTGGCTCCCGCCGGGAAAATATCTGTGAGCGTCTTGTGGGTGCAAGCCGTATGTGGGCCACATGAGAAACAGTGAAATTGAAACTTCTGAATCAGTATGGTATTTTTTCATACCCTGAAAATTGTAAGACAAATATATTTTAATGGCATGCAAGAATGGATTATTAATAAAAATTGTGAATTTACTTGTTTTGTCATGTGAGCCACGTATAGTTCACAGGTTCCCTACGTAAATTTGTTCTTCTGAGTCGCCGTGAGTAATGTGTGTCTCACCCATTTCTTCCGCCAGGAGCCACATCTGGTCCAAAACACTTGGAATACTGAATATTGATGTCTCTAGGTACGTATTATTTGAATATCGCTTCGTGCCTTGATGGTGATCATAAGACAGACATACGTTGGCGACATGTTCCATCATCTAAAATGACCACGCGTAGTCAAATTGCTAATTGTTACAAAATAAATTTTTCGTAGTTTTTACATTCTAAAACTCTATTTGTGCGGTAGGCGTTAGTCCATTTCACATGCAAAATTCTATGTTCCTTAATGTTTTGTGGGGTTTGTTAAAAACGTATGCTAGTATAAAAATGGTCACATGATCCAGATCATGGTTGTTTGGTTGTCATATTTGAAAATGAACACAAAATTACTAGATTTTTGTTTTAGTATAACTCCATACCAAGTAGTCAGATTTACAAACTGGTTGTTAATTTAACTCATTTGTAAAGTAAATCTCGTAGTTGTAAATTATAAAGTAAATTGAAGAAAAGGAGCAAGAAATTATTTTCAGATAGAAGTCTTAAAAAGTGTATTGAAAACGCAGAAATTATTATTACAAATAGAAGAAATATTTACTTTCAAACAAGTAAGTAGTAGTGGATAATATTGATATAAATTAATAAAATATGCCAAAAATTAAAATGAATATTCTAAATCTTTCAAAGTTAAGATAAAGAGTACGAAAATCATTTATGAGGGTTCCTACATTGATCCGAAACAGTCTTTCACATTTACAAAGTCACAGCACATTATTTCCAATTTTTACAAAGATTTAATTCACTCGGACACACATTTGTCAAGTACATGGCTTAGGAACACCTTTATGCTCCGGTGGATAATTTCATCTGCCACTTCCGAAATTAAAGTAATGCATTCCTTTATGTAACCATAGTAAAACGGATCTTTTTTTCTTTCGGACCGTTCCAAAGCACGAATCCATTTTTAACACTGCAAATAGCTTCTTTTCTTGTGAAGGAAAGTAGGTCTTGTTATAAGGGCCAAATCTTGACAGTTTCGTGATTTTTAAATTAATTTCTGCATCTATACTTTTTAACGAGCAATGGATTTCTAACAAAAAGAGAAAAATTACAGCTTGTTCATGAATTAGAAAAAACTACAAACAGCGCTAAATTTTGAAATTCCTAGTTCACCTGTAAAGCTACAGTTATAGTCTTTATGAGAGTTGCAAGGAAGGTTTTAACAAAATCTTTAAACTTGAACACATATGAAGAGTTTGTAGGAAACATTTGAAAAGCTATCTCCCAAGCTTATTACACAAGTACGCAAATCGGCATTCTTTTCGACGTTTATATTGAGAAAAGTGTAAAAGCGCCGTCGAGATCCAACACATTGAAACAACCTGTTAAATATGGAGCACCATTGTCGCTTCATCTAGCATTGGACCTCATCTAGGAACAAAGAATTGTTGCAGTCATATTTTGTTGATTCGATACCCCTGGAAATAATCTGCTACTTCTATTCCGAATTATCCTGGTGGCATACTAGAAGATGGTCTGAAAAGATGTGTGATATGATGGTTGAGAAAAAATAATTTTTCGAATCTGATCATGAAGAAGCCAATGAGATGTTTTTAACTAACATTTCTCATATGACACTGTCTTCTAAAGTAAGTAACATGCCATTGGTTCTACTGATACGTATGATTATGCTGGTGCCCTCTTTTACTACCTACCGAAGTAGGAAACGTTTAGGGCTTTGGATTTTCTTTGGAGTATGATAATCATCTCGGTACATTCTATAGCACTGAAGGCAGAGTATCACTTGCTGTTTCAACAGTTTTACAGGGAATTCATTCTTTATTCGGCTGCGACAATACAAACGAAACTAGTACGAGGATAAGAGCTTTGCGCGCAAAAGTATCATGTGAGGAAGACATCTTTTTAGAATTTCACAGAGCACTACTGAATGAGAAGAATAAGAAAGCAGAAGAAATTTAGATTTGTACACTTGACTCAGCTTAGGTACAACCGATAAATTAAGTTTTGATCAGCTCCATCAAATAAATCAGGGTCCCTATCAGTCTTCGCAAAAAACAGAAGCTACTTGCAATATTGTAAATCGAGTCATATTTTAAAACTGCATGAAAAAGTCAATCTGTTGTACTATTGTTACATAGAGGAACACGGTATTATAATTCCGAATGTGACAGATGAAATTATCCATCGGAGCATGAAGATGTTCCTAAGTCATGCATTGACAGATGCGCTTCGAAAAATATGTAAGTTTGGAAATAATATGCTTTGACTTTTGTAAATGTAAAAGTACTATTTTGGACCATTGCAAGAAATCTCATAAATGATTTTCTTAGTCTTTATCTCGACTTTGAAAGATTTGGAATATTCATTTTAATTTTTGACATATGTAATTACTTAGTATCAGTCTTATCTACTGCGACGTATATATTTAAAATTACATATTCTTTCTCTTTGTAAAAATATTTTCTGCTTTTTAAATCCACTCTTCTAAACTTGTATCTGAAAAAACGTCGTGGCTCCGTTGTTTTGAAATTACATTATAATTTGGAACTACGATATTTACTTTACATAGGACTGAATGAGCAAACAGATTGTAAAATCAGGCAACTGGGTACGAGGTTATACTTAAACAAAGAATCTAGTATTTTTGTGTCCATTTTCAAATATGGCAACAAAACGACCACGATCAGGATCATGTGAGCTTTTTTAATATTTTTATAGGTGTTTAATAAACCCCACTACAAATATTAAGAAACAAAAAACTTTGCAAATGAGGTGGGCTGACACCTTCAGTACAAGTATATAGCTAGGAGGCAGAAACGACGGATGAGATGTTTTTGTAGCAATAATTAATATCTCATATACTATTAGTTGCTCTTAATATATAGCCTAGATTTAAACTAAATCTAGCTTGTTGTGTACCGTTTTAAAGTTTATTAAATTTTGCTTCTTTTGTGTCTTACTAAAGTGCTGAATTATTAGCCATTCTCGAGACAATTACGTAAATAGAATAAATTTTATCATTAATTCTACTCTTTACGAAATTTCGGGAAAATGACGCTGATTTTGCGAAAAAAGCAAGAATACAAAATTGTAGAGAGTGCTTATTGCTTTCCAAGTGAAAAAGTAATTATCAAAATGTGCGAGTAAAGGACCGAAGTATAAGGGTTTAAATATAATGATGAGCGATCTTGAATTCAATATGGTGACTAAACGGCCATGAACTAGATAATGTGACATAAGAAATGACATCTCTTTTAAGTGGGTAATAATATACAGTGGTCAAAATGAAAGCAGATAAAACTACACACGTGACATCGGCTAGCGCCCACACTATTTCCAGTATGTGTGTCCATTCATTTTTAGTAAGAATTTATATACCGGGATTCATGTTTTTATCTTCAGAAATTACTGGAATCCTAAATGTTTCTTTAATTATTTAATTCGCTTCCTCTCTTGTGATATCGGATTTAAATAATGCAAAATAAACTCACTTGAAAGTAGGTAATGCAATCATTTCGATCGGTTCAGTCATTTTCCGTGATTCGATTACGAATAAGATCAGTTTCGTTTTAATATAATACATGAGCAGAAAGTTTAAATGACGAGAAGAATTTATTTCCATCCTTCAACGAAATACTGTTATTTTGGTGGGTCGGAACGAATCCAATAAACTAATATTTTAAATTTTGGGCGGATGCGTTGAACTGTAAACATATATGTTTCGCCTCATCCCGTGTCGTGGTAAAAGTATTAAATTAAATAACTTCGCCTTAAGAAAGGTTAAAATATCTGTAACCAACGAGAGTATTCCTAACGCACATCACATTTCGAACACTTTGAGTATAGTTATTCACTAACAATTATATACATATTGCTTTAAGGTAGAAGGGGCGCATTGTCATTATTACTATTATTTGAATCTTTTAAGAGTCAGCAGCAAAAGATATGACAATTAGTATGTTGTTTATTAGAGTAGATCAAAAAAAACTTTTTCTTAGTTTCCGATTTGCTATACCGCGGAAAAGATGTGGTTAGTAACGATTTGAAAAATAAAAAAAGCTTCTAAATCGGGTAATATCTTCCGATCGCGCAAAAGGTCTGAAAAATTTTTAAAAGCACGAAAAATTTAATGTTTTCGTACTTTTTATGAAAACAAAATATTCTCTTATTTTTAATGCTATAATGATAAAACATTACAACTAGTAATATTTAGTAAGAAAAACACATATTGTATGTTTTTACGGAGTATCTTTTGATCGCGCACAGCGTACGAAATTCACAGAAATGGCTCTCTTTTGGTAATTCTCCTCAACGAAGATCAACAAGAGCACAGAAAAATCAGTATTATCATATGATAAATTGCCTGTTGCTAAGCACCTGCAGACCAGTGCTACGATCGTCGTTCAATGCTTCCCAACGTTGAAACAAATAGGGCGGAAAGTCTTTGAGAATAAAGTTATTTACTATATGCCAGTCTTTGTTAACCACCCGCTGTGATGGTGCGTAATCTGTGATGTCGCGGTGCTAGAACATGAAAGTCTGGACGAGTTTACGTAGTGCGTATGTCTCTGTGCTCTGTGAAGTGCATTCTCCTGATATTAGTATTTTCAATACTGGCATAGGACATTGTACCATCTGTTCCTTTCGCTTGAGAAATGGATACATCGACGTCAAAGAAAATAACTAGACAGTCTTCTGAGTGTCCTATTTCTGACCGTCCGAGAGAATTTTTACCAAATAAAGTTCCTACATGCGAGGATGTGCTTCAATTCTGTTTTAAACAGAGATTCGAGTTAGCAAAAAAGCTCGACAAAACAATAGTGAATTTTTCAGCTGTTAAGAATACAGTGTCACAAGATGTGAAAGAAATTTTTGATAAGGCCTCAATACCTACAGTTTCGTATTATAGGAATGCCCAGCTTGTCAGTGCTTTCTGTGATAAGTATTGGAAACTTACTGGATCGCCGAGCTCTGGACATGCTAAAGCCATTGAATCCAGCATTGTCTTGCCTTAATGAACAAGGAATTTCAGTGGAGGACTTGGATATCATTGGTTGTGATGGTCCTAATACAAATGCTGGCTGGAAAAATGTTTTTCGTCATCTTGAGATCCATGTTGGGCGACCTCTGCAATGGGCTATTTGCCTACCCAATTTCAAAGAATTATCTTTCCGTCACCTTTTTCAACATTTGGATGGAGAAACAGTTGGCACCACAACATTTTCTGGACCAATTGGAAATAATCTAAGCGTGTGTAAGAAATTGCCAGTGATAGATTTTTAATCAATAGATTGTGTAATTCCAGTCGTTGACAGAAATGTTTTGAGCAAAGACCAGCGATGTCTTTTAAATATATGTCGGGCGGTCAAATGTGGCATATTTCCAAGTGATTTATCAATTCGTGATCCCAAATACTTTCACATTCCAGATGGCTCACTTGTGCAAATAGAGTCCTCAGACTATACATAAGTGAAGCAAATCTTTCAATGAGTTAAAAACATCTTACATGTCAATGTGATTTGAAATTAAAAACAGAAATACCTTCATAAGTAGACCCACTCTTGTATATAGAACAATTGAAACATCTCGATACTTGCCTGACAATTAGAAGCAAGTTGTTTTCCCGTCATTGAAAGGAACTCGTTCTTTGCCCACCCCGAAATATTTTAATAGTCATGATTTTTGATGAGAAGAAGCAGATTAGAGAGCTACGGTTTAGAAGAGTGTTGAAAGCCAGGCAGTCTGATCCAAAAGGAAAAACTAACATAATCTTTCTTACTCCAACTGTAAATTTTGAAGCCTCTGATTACATTAAAATGATTGACTGGAGTAAAGCAAAGTATTCTTCTCCACCTTTTCTTTGAAAAGTTTCAAACGACGAAATCAACTCTTTTATTCAACGAGGTGAAACACCAGATTGGAATATCAAGAAGTTAACCTGTCATACGCAAGCAATGGAGCAATGCGTGAAGCTAGTTACAGAAGCTTTGTTTGAAGTATGCGGATCCAAATCAAGAGATGGCTACATCAGAGCAATGTTGAAATCCAGATCTTTGATGCCTGAGTTCAGAAGAAAATCTGAGTATATAGTCGCTTCGATTTTGTATGTCTTTCAAAAAAGAAAAACAAATATAAATATGTAAATATTGTAAATAGTACACATCTTTTATGGAAGGGTGGATGGGAAGGGTGGAAATGGAAGTGCATCCACTTCCTCATGGTTAGTTCTGGGTTGTTCTTATATATAAAAAAAACAAGCGAAGAGCTGCACATTTTTGTTAGCTTTGGAACCTATATGTCATAACCTTGCAACTCTCTCATTAAAATATTAAACATTATAAACATGTTATTAGATCAGCACTAAAAGACATTAAAATATCTCAGTTTATAATTTTTGATTTTTTAAAAAGAAATACGAACAACAGACATTTTTCTTAAGAATCATGGGCTTTGCGCGATCGGAAGATATTCTCTAAAATCATAAAACAACTGTTGTTATTATTAAATAAGGGATGCTCTACCGTTTTATCACTATAGCGTAAAAATATCGAGAGTATTTTATCTTAATAAAGAGTACGAGAAAATTAAGTTTTTATTGTTTTCTAAAATTTTTCAGACACTTTGCGCAAAGGGAACATATCCGATTTAGACACTTTTTTTTTAGTCATCATTAACCACAACTTTTCCGCGGTATAGCAACTCAGCAACTAAAAAAAAGAGTTTTTTTCGGTTCATCCTATTGATTATATGAAGAAATTAACAAACATGTTTCTTTTCTACAACATGATGTCCATAAGAGCGTAAAGAAACAAATTTTGCTTTTTTTAAAAATAATAGATGGGTAATTACCCACACACTCTTTCAGTCGATTGTATTAATGATGTCCATATCAAGCCATGGAAAGTGTTGTTCCTAAAGATTCTTTTGTAAGTGCGTAATCCATGAAATCATATATATTAACTGATTTTGTCTTAATATTAAACATTTCGTTAGTCGTAGTAATCTGAGAAATTATATAAAGAAAACGAAACTTTTTACTTTGGTGGGACTCGAACTTAGGTCCATGAAATTACATGTGATATGCCTTTCTTTTTCTTGTCGTGGGATATCATTTTCAACTATAAAAAAATACTTTCGATGGTGTCAATACTCGGATTGAATGTGAAATGTACTAATACATAAATAATAGTTTCCCAACCATGTAAAAATGCTTTCGTGTTTTAATTGATGTATCTTTCTTTTCTCCTTTTATTTTATTTCTCTTTCCACATTCATTACTCTTTTATTGTTTGCATTTACCGAATTTAGAACGCCGTATGTTCATAATCACAGAAGCAGAACTTCTAGTGAAGCGTATTCTGCATAAAGTTATTCATTTTGAATTGATTATGCTGCTTCGTTAATATAATCTTACGAATCTGTCAACTCCTGGAGAGAATTATGCTAATGGTCTTTCTTCCGTACGAACCTCTAAGTAAACTTTCACACGACATGACTCACTACATACAGCTTCACTTTCTCAATAACATACTACTATACGAAACTAAAGTAATTTATTTCTGTCTATGCCTCCCATAAGAATAACGTTTGGAAAACAAAACATATACATCGAATTCAAGGCCTAAGTGAATTCTTGCCCTTGATAATGGGTATAGCGTGTCGGAAGCAGCAATAAACGTGAGGGTCTAGCTCATTCGTTTCTAGGCGATTAACATAGGCGAATTTGGCATGGGAGACCCGGGTTCGATCCCCGGGTGTTAGTTCATGCGGTTCGGGTTTCATATTTCATGTGGTTTATATAGCCTTGCAGCAGAAAGGGATGTTAAACTCGAAATCAAGTCAACTCAACAAGTGTTGGAGTCAACCCATAAAGAGCGCAGGACAGGGTGAAGCGCTACCGAGAAAACTGGAGAAACTGCTAGACTGCGGGAGGAAACTTAATAACAGACGAGCAAGATCCTTCATTCCAAAATGAGTAGATTTTAAGTAGAGTAAGGTTCACTAGAGGTTAGCCTCTGAAGTGAACATTCGATTTTCTTACGTCATAGGTAAAACTGAAGTAATGTCAAATAATGTTATTTGGAAACAGAAATGGAGTAAAAATGGAAAGGAAAAAATCATCAATAAAAACACGAAACCCTTTTTTACTAGTGCGGAATCTGTTCATTATGTGCTAATATATTTCACAAAGTATTGACAGCAAGACAAGATTTTTTTTTGCATTTGAAATGATTTTTCAACTCAAGACAAAAGAACTATATAGTACTTCACGGTTTGTGTTAACTGCTGATAAGTAAACAGAATACCATCGGAGAATAAGGTTTATTGCTTGTAATTTCACCGACCTAGATTCGAGTACCCAAAATAGGATTTCTAGTTTTCTTTATATAATGGTTCGATTTTCAACGACTTACAATAAACATTCACCGACAAACGCAAAACGAGGTGAAATATACTAGTCACTAAAATACGTTAAAAAAAACGAATCATCAGTCTTGAACAAAACTAATCTCTGGAAACAACACTCTCCGTTGCTTACTGTGAACATCAGTAATACGTTTAACTATAGCATACTGAGGGCATTGCTGGTATTTTTTAAGCAATGTATATTTTTCGCACTTAGGTACATCAGTTTGTTCATTAAAAACATATTCGTTAGTTTCTTCACAAACCTATCTACTACGTTTAGTATCGTTCACTGCTGGCTGACACGAATTAAAAGAAAACCTATTGAAAGTACTCCAAGAGCATTGCCAGAAGGGAATTAAAAAAAAATCTTCCGAAATTTATATGAAATTGTATAAGCTATTTATCTTATTAAATCCAGTAGATAATATACTTACAAATTTTGAACCTTCGTATAAGCAGATCCACTGAATTTGGTATATGGATCTGACACAATTTATCACCATATAAATACTGAAAATTCAGATATAACCAGTGGCTACCGGTTAATATTCAGTATCAAAATGTGTACCATTGTACGTATTGACGAACACCAATATAATTTCTGTATGAGTTACGGTTTCCGAGCTTTTGGTATTTATATCTCTCGAAATCGGAACGTTTTTTTTTTCAATATCTGCGAACGGTTGGCCCCTTGACCAGTGGCTACCACTTACTACACAACCAAAATGTCCACAACCCTCCTAGGTTTTCATTAACCAAGAACGTTATCTCTCTATTATGTACAATTATCGAGATATGGTTGCTTAAAGCTTTCGGGATCGGAATTTATTTGCAAATAACTCTGGAATGTTAAGAGTGACGCTAAAAATATTATCACAACTTTCAGATACTTCTCATGCTCTATCAACTTTAGGGCTCAATTTTTTTTCAAAAAATGCAAATAAGAGAAATACACACAGTAACGAAACTTTTAAGTTCGTTGAAAATATCCCCGTTTCCACTGTAAAACATCTTTGTAATTGTTAGTGAATAACTACATTCAAAATATTTGAAATGTGATATGAAGCAGGAATTCAATATCAAAACTACCTTGTTTTATGGGTCATGGAACCCGGATGTACAATGACGCGTTCACAGAACCTTTCCACTGACTTCTATCCTTAGGAAACTGGATCAATTGTATTTCTATTTTTACGAGATCCATCTTAATATTGTCCTTCCATCTTCTCCTATGTCCCCCTAATTCTCGTTTTCCGATTCGTCTTCTAGTTAAGACTTTGAAAGCGTTCCTACATCTCCCATCCTAGTTTCATAACCTGTCAACCTAAGCCTTCTAGTTATGATGACTCTAGCAATGTTTGGTAAACCGTATAAATTATGTAGTTCATCGTTATGAAGTTTCCGCCATTCCCATGCACGTTGCTCTTAGGTCAGAATATTCGTCTCACGATTTTGTTCTCAACTTTCAGTCTACGTTTTCCCCTCAGATTAAGCAGGTATGTTTCGCAACTATACATAACCACAGGCATGATTATTGTTTTCTATATTTTAAGCTTCATATCCTTCGACAGAATTTGCGAAAACAAAATGTTATGAACTGAATAATAACAATAATTCTCTGCTTTTAGTCGACATTTAGTTTCTTCGTTAATATGGTTTTCGTCTCTTAATATTGATCCTAGATATTTGGAAGTATCCACACTAGCAAAAGTATTATCCATAGTTTGCCGTATTACGATCACGAAGTACATCCGTGTATTTAATTATTTACTATTTATAAATTTATTTAAATATTTTCGATTGTTACTGATAGTTAAAGTTTTCCCATGCAAAATTACCTAATTAAATTTTCTTCCCACAACACGACACAAGACAAGATTGCAGGATATTCCGTCTGGTGTTGTGAAACGTATGTCTTGTAATGAACATTTTATGCTTCTAGTCTCAAAGTCGCCGCTTGTTATAGACACGATACAAGAGAAAGATCTTATCTCTTAGCATCGCTAGTACTGCTACAGTACGAGACGGGACAGTTTAAAATATTGACTTGTTTCCTGGAAATACTGTTTCGACTCGCGAATCATGGCTGTCTCATCTAGATGTGTCACTGCTTAACCAAATGCATTATAGATTATAAATGTTTACATAGAAGTTTAAATATTTAATAGGAACGTCAGTTATGAAACACATAGAAAGAGTGGAAAATTTTATAATGTGTTTAATTAAGGAGTGATTCCAAGATTCGAGACAATCATATAATTTTCGTGACGATATGTAATGTGAAAATTGTTAATAAAATTCCTATATTTACTGTATTTAAGAAATACACTTTACTGGAAATTGCACTTTATACACAAGTGAGCATACAAGGAATAATTACGAAACGTTTGCAAACAAAGTGAAGAATAGTAATAAACGTAATGGAATTTTGATTTCTTCGATATCGTGATGAGTTTTAAAGTTATGTATTTGTTGATCTTTTTATATACAAAAAACAATTATAATACTCAAAATAAGTTGTGTCGACATGTTTGGAACCGCCTTCATTGTCATTTTTAATTAATCTGACGCTCTCTTGTTACTGAACTGTACTATCGACTTGTTATAGTTTATAGATATGTTTCACTATGTGACTAGATTTTCATTATGGTCTGTTCCAATTCGCTTTTATATATAAACAATATCCAATATTTTCTTTATTTACACTATGTGATCTAAAGTACTATCCAGACACCTGGTTGAAAATGACTTACAACTTCGTGGCGCGGGCCATCGGTACTGCTGGAATTCAATATGGTGTTGGCACTCGCTTAGTCTTCATGACAGCTTCCATTCTCCCAAGAATACTTTAAATCAGGTGCTGGAAGGTTTCGTGGGGAATAGCAGCCCATTCTTCACGGAGTGCTGAACTGAGGAGAGGTATCGATGTAGGTCGGTGAGACCTGACATGAAGTCGGCGTTCCGAAACATCCAAAAGATGTTCTGGAGGATCCAAGTCAGGACTCTGTGCGGGCCAGTCCATTACAGGGATGTTATTGTCGTGTAACTACTCCGCCACAGGCCGTGCAGTATGAACAAGTGTTCGATCGTGTTGAAAGATGCAATCGCCATCCCCGAATTGCTCTTTAACAATGAGAAGCAAGAATTTGCTTAAAACAACAATGTAGGCCTGCGCTGTGAAAGTGTAGAGCAAACCAACAAGGAGTCTAAGCCCGTTCCAAGAAAAACACGACCACATCATAACACCCTCCGAATTTTAATTTTGGCACTACACACGGGGACAGATGAAGTTCACCTGGTATTCCCCATACCCACACCCTGCCATCGGATTGACACATTGTGTAGCGTGCTTAGTCGCTCCACACAACGTTTTCCCAGTGGGGAATCGTTCAATGATTACGCTCCTTACACCAATCGAGGCATCGTTTGTTATTTACCTGCGTGATATGTGCCTTATGAACAACAGCTCTACCATGAAATCCAAGTTTTCTCACCTCACGACTAACTGTCATACTACTTGGAGTAGATCCTTATCTACTTTGGAATTCTGTGTGATGGTCTCCAAATATGTCTGCCTATTAGACTTTACTACCTTCTTCAACTGTCGGCGGTCTATGTGAGTCAACAGGCGAGGTCGATCTGTAAGCATTTGTGCTGCACGTGACCCTCCACGTTTCCACTTTACTATCACATCGAAGTCCGTGAGTTCCGCGGAGCGCCCCACTCTGCTATCTCACGATGTCTAATGACTACTGAGGTCTCTGATAATGAGTACCTTCCAGTAAGTGGCAGCATAATTCACCTAATATGAAAAACATATGTTTTGGGGGATGTCCGGATACTTTTGATCACATAGTTCAGTGGTTCTCAAAGTGGAGTACACGGACCCCTAGGTGTCCGTGGGACGTAGCCAGGGGGTCCGAGACGCCTAAAAATTGAAATGTGTTATAATGAAATTGAACTCACAGCTGTTTGCAAGAAGTATTTTTTCAGTTACTAAAAAGAAACCAATTAGAAATTAGGTTTGTAAATTCATGTTTCTCTACATTATTAAGTTCTGCCCTGTGAGTATGAAGAGTTGTCTAAAAAGTCATTGCAAGGTTTGATGCCTTTCCCTGTCACTTACTTATGTGAACAGACCTTTTTGGCCCCTTACAGTACTAAAGCCTGAATGGAAAGCGAAATCATCTTAATGTGGAATCCAACCTAAGATTAATGGCGGGAAAACTTATTCCGGATTTCAGTGCAGTTATGGAAAAACAGAATTTACTTCTTCACATTCGTGATCGCACATTTAAGAACATTGTTTATGAAGAGAATTTCTTTTTTTTTTAAACAAGTACATTGATTTTCAGTCTTAAAGTGACTGCATTTTCAATTAAAGTTTCACTCACTAGGAAACAGTCATGTATCTTTAGAACAAATTACTTATTGCAATATTTTTCTTGATCTTTTTCTTGTCAGTAGTAATTCTAATCAGTATAGTTTTTAATACTATGTGAAATTTTAGAAAACATTGCAAGGATGTCCGAGGATCATTTTCCGAAATATGTTTATCAGAAAGTTTGAGAGCCACTGACATAGTGTATATGAAGTCTGCAAATTATATCGGAATTTCTTATTTCTGTATGGATATAAGAAATGTTAGAAATAATTGATTAAATGTTTTGTTTGTGGATATGAATAAACACTTGTCTTACTGTTAGTAACGTAGAGGTCACAGTTCTATGTTGAACTGCGGCATTCATTCTCGGATTTAGAAATATCCTTTTCATCACAGTTGGTAAGTTTCGCGTTTTCTTCAAATAATTTTTTTCTTGTTTCTCTTTCCATTTTTTTAAAAAAATAATATTGAACACGAACATTGGAAACATGTCTGTCATTAGATTTTCTGCAGAGGAAGTTTTCCGATGTTTCAAACATATGAAAAGAATGGAGTTATTTAAAAAAAAAAACGTTAGATTAAAGAAATGTGCCATTTATGTTGCTCACACTTTAACACTCATTAAACTATGATATTTAAAGATGTATGAATGAAAGGTATGACCTTGACCACTTAATTCTTTCTTATGTGACCGTCACTGGTGAAGCTCGCTTCAATACGTAGCAACTGAGATCGCGTATTTCACTCCATGGTACTCTGATACATTACACATGATAATCGGCCAATATAACACTTGTTAATGTACTGTAACAGATTGTACTATTCACTACAGATTTTACAGAATATGATAGCATTGCTGTAGAACATGCAGAACTGACTTTGTTTTGAAAATAGTCTGTAATTCATCATACCATCGACTGCATTCACATACCCAACATAGTGTAATACACTTCTTGATCTTGGTTAAGGGGAGAAAATGAAAATAAATGTGTTCCTCAATTCTAACATTCAGCAAACATTTGCAAACTGTTGACGCACACGAATCTCTACCCGTCGTGCAGCTAAACCTAACGATAACGCTGTACAATCCGTCGGAGTCATGTAGACCTGTTTCTCGTCACTTTGTTTGGTTAAAGCATGCGGTTTATTCCCAGGTTGTGGTTGTGTACATCTGAATTCTATTTGTTGCTTCCCCACAATGGCCACCGCCATAGTTATGTACGCTGTACCCGACTTTTGCAACTTTAGGAAAAAAACTATTATATTGACTAACTACTCTAACCAGTTCGAACGAAGTGTCCTGGTTATATAACGCTTATAGAAGTGCAAAATACACACTGACATTTACACAAATCCGTACTGGTGAATTCTTTCTATAATAGTCAGTGCGTATAACCGACAGCGCTATTGATACAACCCAAAGAGAGCTCGCTGAAATTGTAATCATTAATAAATCACTCATTGTCATTTGAATTGCGTTAATATGGACACTCTCCCGTCATTTCTTCTTTCAGTATTGAGATTCTTACAAGCAACAAGTTATTTCGAGTGAAGTTATATATCACGGAAACTGTTTAGGGTGTGTTAAACGTGTGGGAGTGATTATATATACACGTATATGGTAGAATGGGTTCTTTATTTCTAGGTCAGGCCCCAATGAATCCTACATATCTTTCTGTCTCTCAGTATCCAAAATTGATTTCAAATTTACAAATGATTGTATGATAGCAATTGATAAATAAAAAATATAAATCTACCTAACCTTATTTATTAAAATCTGTTTGATGAGATTTTCTGTATCATTTTAATATAGAGAATTAATTAAACTATGTTCCCATTTTCTTTTCAACCGAAAGGTAACATAAACGTACTTGCCTTCTATATAAAACCAATGAGGTATACATCCACATTCCTCAAAATACATGTTTGCTTTCCATTGTGTTCTACAAATATTGTATCCATAGATTTTACTCACATCTAACTCCATTTCATCCATATATAAACATTTCCTTTGGTAGGGTGCAAGATCCTTTACAGCTGGTGTACTCACTGTTTGGTGTATCTTGATAAAGACGTGATTGTAACCAAGAATGGATGTAAAGGGTGGTATTTTATTTGGCGGAAAATCGTGTGGAGAGTTGATTACTGCTCTCTGAAAGGTAAAAGAGAGAGAATAAAGTTATCGCTTGCAACTTGAAAAAATACAAGTTTCAGTATAAGGCTTCTACATACGCTAATACATTCTCATTTATAAGCGAATTCATACTATAAAGGTAACGTAGACATTCTATTGCTTTGTTGAAAGATTTGTGCTCAATTGTTCATCAAAAGATGAGTTAAGGGGAGATACGGAGAAGGTAACTTCTTTGTGTGGGTATATCTAGCATGCTGCCTCATTGTGGCAGTTCAGCTACACAGCGAACTTGCGTAAAAACAGTGTGAACATGGGACTTTCACAGAGCGTTATTAGGGCATGCGCGTTGTACGTGCTCCAACTGGGTTCAAACGCTGCTACAGCGGATTGGAAAATATGACAGTCCTTTGGCAAGGGTGCTGTGAGTACAAGGACATATCTGCGGTGATTTATAAAGTTTAAATACGGTGACGATAATCAAAGACCCGCTATGTGCCAGAAGACCAATACATCTACAAAGTGAAGATATGCAGACAATAATTAAGGCGAAAGGTGGCCAGACATGTGAGGAACTAGGACTACAATTCAGGGAGTGAAAAAAAAACATTCGACAGTACCTCCCTCAACCATGGAATAAAAACAACTTGGGTAGATACGTCCCACATGATTTGAGTGTGATTCAGAAGGAGACGCGAGCAGACACCTCTGTTTCTTTGCTGTCTCGTCTCGCGATTGAGCCGTTTCTGGACAGGGCCTTGACATGTGATGAGATGTGAGTTATGCGCGAAGCTCCACTGAGCCGTCATCGTTGGTTATCATTTCATAAATCGGCTCTCAAAGAGCCGAAGCTAGCAATGCGTCAGAAGAAGGTCCTCCGTGATCTGCTTATTGCATTGTGTATCGGAACTGCTACTGGCTAGTCAGAGCACCAATGCAATAGTGTACTGTCAGGAGTTGAGCAGTATTCGAGAAAAACTCAAAACTCGGGAGCCAGCACTTGTGAATCCTAAAAGGATCCTGCAGTTACAGAACAGCTTTAAGCTCAACGTGTCAATAACGACTCGGAAAACCATTTGGATGGGACACAATTTTATCCGCCATACTCCGCTTACCTAGTACTGCCTGGTTATCACCTGTTCCATTCCTTAGACAATCACCTTAGATTACTCCAGTTCAGATCCATAGTAGAAGTGCAAAATACACTTGATACCTTCTTCGCTTAATGGTCCACCAAGTTCTACCGCCGTGTACTCCAGGGCTTTCCAGAACGGTGGCAGAAGGTCGTTGATGCCGATGAGGATTATTTTTAACGTATGAGGTACATCTTGGGAGACATATCGATGTTCGAATATGGTGGGTGAGAAAGTGACAGAATGTTCTTGGTTAGTTCATATACTGGGTATCATCCAATAAATTGGTGATAACGTATTTTTGTTTTTCACACGTATAAATAACAAATCTAGCTTATAGTAATTTACTCTGATATAATAGATAATCTCTAATATATATTATGGAAATTTAACTCCAGGAAATAACTTAACATACATCTGATATACCTCTTTAGCTTTCTCTTGCGTTTGTCTTACTTTAATGCTTTATTTAAGTTGCAGACTTTTAAATTTTCGCATGTATTCCGAAGAATAGTCACGATTTTATAAGTTTAACAGTCAGTTGTAATAATTCATTTATCATTATTATGGAGGGAATGTTAATACGCTGGAATATTGCTCTTTACTACCAGCTGTTGTAGGCTTTTGTAACACAGAATATTTAGTTGCATAATAGTATGTGTGCTAGATTGAATAGCAAGTATTTCAGTTGAGAAACGTGTCATGGGAAAAAAGTGTGTGTTCTTTTGGATATATGTATAGTTGTTCTGCCACACTATGAAATGCACTTGACGTAACATCATCTATATATGACTTAACTCTTCGTGCACAAAGAACATAACTTTTGTGATAATGGTTTCTGTTGTTTCGATCATAGTTTTGCTTTCTTATGTACAGTTGGTCAACAATGTAAATGTACACCTCTTTTTTGAGTATGGCATTCCTTCGCTCCATCCGTGGAGAATATGAGAATTAAATCACTGAAATGTATAGCGAATGATAAGGAGAAAGGCAAAATCTAAACAAGACAATGAAGAGAGGCACAAACTGTGAATACGAATAGCGCAAGGTGTAAATATAGGACAGTACCAAGGAAAAATCCACAAACACTTGGATAAAGTTGAAATTAGAGTAAATATTGTCCTACTGAGAACACAAAATAGAACTGCCAACATATACGCCAAAAACTAAACGTTTAACAACCAAAGATCTTAGTGTGGTGAATAATATTACAAATGCAAAGGACGTCGGTCCACTCAGAGCATTCCTTTTTTCTTATTAATGCACGCAGCACATGAGATGTTGTAGGAGGGCGTTTTGACAGTTTAATATGTTAAGTGAAAACGAGTTGAAAAAATCCAGTGACATTTATTTGAGAAGTGAAATAATGAAAACGAGGAAGCAGGTATATCTAATCACGGGTATGTATCAGAGGGCTGTGATCGGAAAAACGAAATGTTCCCGAATGTTGCACATGTGAGTCTACACGATACACAAAATTCTTCAGATATGTTCCCATTGAAGGGACCATCATTTCAGATATGCCGTAAAACGTCTACGCATTTTTGATGATTATCTCCATCTGAGACGAAAGCCACCCTCAGTTCGAAAGTCTCCCTCTCTCTCTCTCTCTCTCTCTCTCTCTCTCTCTATATATATATATATATATATATATATATATATATATATATATATATATATATATATTTCCATGGAGAAACAGAAAGAGAGAGAGAGATGCTCCCGGACTTGACAGTGAGATGTGTCACATCAAATCAATGACATGACAAGTAGACGATTAAATAAGAATGCCTAATACAAACAGCTATCAAATATCAAATTGTTTATTGCAAGCATTATACTTAATTATCCGTTCACTTAAGGTTCCAATATCCGCACCGCATACCACTCATCCTTAATGCCAAAACATTGTGATTCACACAACTCGCCCTCTCCCTAAAATGTCCTGTGAGACCACAGTGTTATGCTATATAAATACACTGTAACACATTTCTGTTCAGTAATTTCGTCCCACAACTAGTTTTATTCGTGCATTATATAACAATTTTGTTCATGAACACTGATTTCTTACTGAAGGAGAAATTTATTCCAACTATTAAACAAGAGACGGCGCGCTAAGTGGAAAATATCCTATTCAAAACCAGGATACTGAAAAATATACATAAATTCATTTTTAAATAAAAATTAAGGGAGAAAAACAAAAAAAGCATTTTCTCGTGGAACCGTCCTGTTCATACACAAATATATATATATATATATATATATATATATATATATATATATATATATATATATATATATATATATATATATATATATATATATATATATATATATATATATATATATATATATATAACAAAATATTTCTTTGTGGAACATATGTTCACTGATTTTCGTACTTACTTGAGCACTCCCTTAGCCTTTATGACAGCTTTAGGCTGTTTTTGCACGGAATTTACTTGGTTTTAACATGTTTCTGAGCCGATGTCTCCCCATTCAGCTTGGACAACCCTTTAGAGATTCTACTTTCAAGATGCCTCTGTAGATCTTTTTTGTCAAATTGCAAACAGTAGTTCTTTAGGATTCTGATTGAGGACGAATTTTGATTTGATTTAGTATATCCCAAATGAACCATTCTTTATTAGTTACAGATGCATGCTTACCATAATTATCTTGCTGCAATATGAACTTGTTTCTCAACCCGATTTTCACAGCACGTTGCTTCACATTTTGTTTCAATAATATATCCATTTCTCCATTGTGCTATTTGTGAAGTGTAGTTTTCCAGTTCTCTTGGTAGTTATAGAGGGCCCTATTATAACAGACCCGCCTGTGTGTTTCACATTAGAAAGTGAGTTAAATTTTTCATTGGCGGTATTAGACTTTCAACTCACCCGATACGCTCCACCCAAACTAAATATACTTATATTCGTCTAATGTTACCAAATTACCTGATTCCAAAATGTTTGGGGATTGTTCATATGATCTTATATGTATGAATGCTTCTGATAATATTTCAATAAGATATGTTTCCACTCTCTCTTTCTCTATTAGAAAGTACATAATTCTTCCATTTTATTTCTCGGTGGAGAATTTTGAGCAAAGAGTATTGATCATTGTGATCTTCTATGAAGCCATTATTTTCCGCGAAAAATATGTTACAATGTGTGGACTCGAACCAAGGTTTCCTAGATACAAGTCCAGAATAATACCGATACAACACAGAATAATATGCCCAAAAGATTTATAACAAATGGTGTAGTGTTACTAAAAGTTTCTAAGACTGTAACTAACGGAAAATGATTTCACCAAAGTGCATCCAGAAATTCATTCATCGGATGACCGAGAGGAAAATTAGTGCCCAATTCTAAAGTAAATATCAATCAATGCATGAAAATTACAGAAATGATATCATGTTAGACAGTAATTTCGCAGTGCGTATTCAAACGTACGCTAATAAGTGACTTCAGTGGTATATCCGTTATATGGGATACAGGCGTACACAATACAGGCGTACACACGTTGAAACTAGTTCTGTGAAGGGTACGAAGTAGCAGTGTTGGGGTGAAAGGTCGTAGACTAAAAGAGTGTATGTATTGATTCCAAACTTTCTTGTGTGGACACTATTTACAAGGAAGTGGAACAAATGCTAAGTAAATACATAAATAATTACATATAGGTTAATGAAACTGGCATGATAAACTTTCTCATATACAGTAAGGTGTGCAAGCAATTTCATTATTTATGAAGTGTGTGCAGTGGACCACATAAATTCTTGAGGTACAAAGTCCATAAGTTGGGCGGCCTGGTGGAGTACCTAGAACACCAGCATGAAGTTTTCTCCACCTGTTAAAAGATCAAGTCGTAAAGAGTGTGTTTGTGTGGAAGTGGAGCGAAGCACTGTATGACGAAATTACAAAAGGGAGTATTTGGATACTTGTACTCACAATAATTCTTGTTTGTGTGAAAGACATGTCAAATTATACACCGGCACTTGAAGAAAATATACGAATACTAGAAACTAGCGAATATACGAATACTAGATAAGAAGTTAACAGTCGGGGGACTTAATATTATACTGTAAATAACACAAACGAGGGATTATATAAACAAATTTACTTAGTTCAAATAACTATCTATATCCGCGTATCAAATACTATACAGATAGATTATAGGTATATGACATAGATTATATTTTTAACTAACTCAAAGCTTTAACTTGAGTTTTGAAAAAAATACCACTAGTCCTAGTTGGAAATCAATTAAAAAGTGGATAGATCAATTGATGGAAAGTACCCAACCCCCAAGAGAAATTTGTGGGTTATAATAGAGCTCCTATGTTCCGTCACCACTGATTGATACATACTACTACTTTGAAAGAAGAAATTGTTGACTTCATTATTCATTAAATGATTTTTGAAGACGTTAACTATTGGAAATTTATTTGCAAATATAAAAATGGGAAATTCGATAAAACTTAGACGAGTTGCAGAACTTATCCGTATTAATCTACTTTTCGTTAGGTTGCAAATATGACTTTGGGTTCTTGATTTGTATAATATTCTTAAAAATTTACACATTGAGACACAAAGAGAAAGAGGGACAATATAGTGTCAATAAACAACAACTTAAAAATGCACGAATTTAAAGGATACTATCCATTATAGAACCATTAACATAATTAACTCTGTAACTGGTTTTCTCTATACATTTCTCTTCCTTTATATTCATGATTACATCATCACTTAATTTCTACACTGCAGATTACCTTTCTTTTAGCAGTATCTTACTTGAGCTGAGTTTTGGAAATGAAACATTTTAAAAATTGTTTAAATTAGGGGGACGAGAATCGAACCCGAACTACTTAATTAGAAAGCTCAACTCTAACAACTCATCTAAAGTGTTACTCATTCTGGCTACATTAAACAAAGATCTTTCTAAGTTCGTTCGAAAGAGTTGTATGCTAATAGTCAAATTGATTGACAAACAACAGGAATTTGTAATTGAGGACTCAGCGAGTATACACTAAATTATCAAGATTACAGATTTTTGTAAAAACAAACTATAGAACTCCTTTAGTTTGAATCAAATACGGCGAGCCTATTATACTCGTACCAAATTTGACATAAGTTAGTTCCTACGTCAAACAGGTTTGCATATCCAGACTCCTAACTGTGAAAATATTTATGCTCGCCACAACCTAAATCATTTCACAGATTCAACCTGTTGTATATAAGTTATTAGGACGTAAAATCGAATGTAATTTATACGGAAAAGACCTTTATAAATCGAAAGTCCTATAATGCTCAATAACCATCGAAAACTCATAGTCGCACCGACACAAACAAAAGAGGCTGTGGAGCAGAGAACCACTTTATAGAAAATTCAAAAGAGGCGCTTTGAAGGCATGTCAAATGATCGACCTTTTTGAGTGAATATTATGTCAATCAGAAGTTTATGTGTTCAAACCGTGTATGAAGTATTCGCTTCTTTTAAAGTGTGTCCATATTTTCATCTGTGGACTGAGAATATTTTTTTGAATAAGTCTTTAGCAATTATCTTTTCCTTCAAATTCGATTAGAACGGAAGATTATATGAATTGCAAATCTAAAATCCTTAGCTGAAAACAAAACATTAAATATTTTCAATATTTCACTATTATCCTTTGATTTGTAATAAGAAGCTATTTATAAACATTGGTGATTTCAGAAGATTCTTCTCGACGGACTGAAAATATATAAAACAACGGAAAACAGCCAAACTCTATTACTAAACCTTGAGCATGATCGAAGGTAAGGCCTCGAAGGGGAATATTGTTTAGGTCGACTGGGACTCAAATTCTGCCTCCGGTCACCCAATGAAATCATCACTTTTTCAGAGGTATTCTTGAAAATGAAATATTACATTCATCTCTCATTCCACGTTTTGAAATGGCAAAATCATAACAAAAACAGAATTGTAATGTGTAAAACAATAACGAATTATAGAAGTAATGAAAAAATATTATCATATAATTTATCGATTCCTAGTCGGATCAAAACTCGAATATTCGTGTGGATTACACTTCAAGGTAAACCCTTCCTCTATATAATTTTTACTGCAAAGGCAAATTTAACTCCAATTACTTAATAAATATTTTCAATATTATATTTTTATTGTCATATTTTACTGTTCAATGTTGTATTCCCGAAGCAAACTATCCCAAATACATGGTAGACTAGTGACTATTATCAAATAAATTATCATTTAATGTACGTAATACTACATCGCCTCATTTTAAAATACCTACTTTTACAAATAATAATAATAATAATAATAATAATAATAATAATAATAAAATTATAGTCGTGACCTTTATCAGATGTTTTGGTTTGGTCAATAAAATAATTCCACGTTGTCTCTATTTGAAGTTCTATTTAATCGGATCCGATAGAAACACAAAGAGAAACTTCGAGAACAGGTAGAAGAAAAGTCTTACTTTCATCGAACTCGAACTAACCTTTAAGAGTGATCCAATCGCAAGCGCTTTAGACCACTTGTTTTCTCTTCTTTAAGTTAACTGATTTAAGTTAACGTATCTCAGTAAATTGTCTCTATTTTCTACTCGGTATACACATTTTACAGTTATTTCCAGTAACCTTGCACGACAGGGATACGAACACAAAAGCATTGACGACAGTTGAAAATTTCTACCAGCGTGAATCGAAGATGGGACCTCGTACATCAGATTCACATGTGCTAGCAACTAGACCGGCAGAAAAAGAAAATTAAATGTATTTTGTAGTGTCTGAAGTTTAAGCACATTTCACCCTTATGTAATATGTATATTGATCGTATGTTAATGTTCACGGTATTTTTTTACTTTGAGAAATGACGTATGATATTGACATAGGTTGTATTACATATTCGTCCATAAATACTTTATAAATTATCATAATTATTCATGCTCTTTCATGGAAAGTCACTAGTACGTGCGCAGTGGAAACAAAAAGATCCCGTTTACTGATACTAGTCAGAATGAACGTTTTTAACAGACTGTCGGAATGCATCAATGGAAAGCAGTGGTTCCCAACCTGGGGACGCGCAGATTCCTTACGGGTTAGGCGTGAAGAGCGAGTCAGGGGGCGAAAGCTACTGGCAGAAATGAGTTTTGAAATGAATAAAGCACCACTTAAAATGTCCCTTTAAAATATAGCTTGACAATTTTATAATGAGCGTTTAGAAAATAATTCTACACTACGAGGGTATGCAAAAGTCTTGCTGGAAATAAATATAAACTCCTGAGATTATTATTATTAGTCTTCTTTTCCGAGATGTGAAATATTCACCACCCTCTTCATACCGCTAAAACAATTTCTTCACTATTTTCTCGTCACAGCCCGAAACCCAAGCGATCTGAATGAGACTTTGTCTCAGTTTTACTCGACCTATAATTTCTCCTTGCTGAGTAACAGATAATTCTCTACAGCGAGGTATTTTGATAGCCTGTAGAAATTTGCATTGTGATTCGTATTAGACATGTCAGTGAAAAGTATCTTTCTGTTTCTACTGTCCATCCTCAGCATCATTATCATCAGAAGTACTACGCCATTATTATCGGGTCATATGCCACAGTTGAGAAGCTGGCATGCTCCATGATCTCCTGTTAACTTATTCTACTTCACATACGATTTTTCTATTTTAATATCGCCTATGGCCTAATTATGTTTCGATATGACCTAATTTGGCCATTCCTTGTCTTTCTTGTAACCATACTTTCTAGCGCGTCCCTCATGATATAATTCATTCTTAACCAATATAGCTTCCGGTTTATTTTAATTTTCTTAAGAATACTTTTTGCTACAATTTCTAACACCCTCACATTTGTTTTACTCTCGACATGGCTAATTTTCTCTATTCTTCTCTACACCCATATTTCGAAAGCCTTCATTTGTTTTTCATCATTCTTGAGTATTGTCAATGTTTCTCCCTATTGTAAAATAGAATACACGTAACATTTTATGAGTTTTTTTCAGCTCCTTATTCACTGTCGCATAAAATAGTATTTTCTTCATTCTAAAGTCATCTTTCGTCATTCCTATCCTTGCTTTTATTTTAAGTTTGCATGTCATATCATTACTAATAACACTACTCATAAGTAATACTTCCCATTTGTAAATTTGTTGAACAGGTACTAAGATAAAAAAAACGAATATGTGTGTTTTTTTATTGTCTGTAGAAAACCGGTTTTAGGGGCAAAAAACCCACATAAAATTTTGGAATTGACGCTCGAAATTGAAAAACAAATAGAGAGAAGTGAACGATATTGTGCACAGATAATTTAGACCTTATTTACGTGTTTCGTATTTTCCTGAAAAAGAAAACGGTTAGGTGGGGCACGGACCCCCCTAAACATTTGATCATGAAATACCAAAAGTGCTAATAAGACTATGTCAGATGTGTCTAAAGCACTGGCGTCTCTGGCATGTAAAATTTGGGGGGGGGGAATCGAAGAAAATGATTAAAATGGTGCTACCTAGCTTAACCTATTTATTATCTTCGTTTAAAATATTGGGGGGACGCGACCCCCTCGTCCCCCCGCCAGAGACGCCTATGGTCTAAAGAACATAAAATATTGCAATAAAAGTTTTTGGGGACAATACGCAAAAATAAACGAATACGTTTTTTGTTGAAACAACTATTTTAGGGGCAAAAGGACCCACCCAAAATTTGACGCCCGCAAAGCAGACAGAACTGGACTTAAGTAAATGAAATTGTGAACAGATATTGTAGAGGTAAAATGAGGGAATACAAGTTTCGTATTTCCCTGAAAAAAAAAAAAAAACTATTCTGTAAGCTGGGGCGTTGGGTGGCGGAAGAAATGGACCGAAGCAAACGAAATTGTGTTTAGATGTTATATATGTAAATTAAGGCCTTCCGTGTTTCACAAATGTCAGTATCCGATTTTTTGTTCCAGATCAACAGTAAGCAGAAACAGTATAGCGTAGTTTATAGTATTTTAGGAGGCGCCTTTAATCCTTACAGTGTTTTTCCTTATAAACCAATACACTTGTCGATTTTTTCCTGTTTGCTGTTGATGTGATAAAATTTGAAGAAAATCGGATAAATAGAATTGAGAAACATGGACGGCCTCGGTTTACATACAATAGCTACACACAACTTCATATGCTTCCGTCTACTCCTTTCTAGGCTATTACGGTAATATTTACTTTTTTCGGAGGTGTTATTGGCACCAACACTGTTTTTCCGCACGAATTAAGACACATTTCGTTTAATGGTTTGCAATTTGTCCCTGGAGGATGTTTCGTTGCAATTGTCTATATTCTTTAGTAACTTCTGATGTATACTTATTTGCCCTTTTGATATTTCGTAATGAACGGTCTACAAGGTCTGTGGCAAACCCAGCTTTTTTTAAAAGGAAAATACGAAACATATATTCTTTCATTTTACAACAACAGTATCTGTAAACAGTTTAATTCATTTTGGATAACTTCTTCTTGACATCCGGTCATCAAATTTCAAAGTTTGGAGGGGGGCTTCTGGCCCTGAAACCGTTTATCCCCAGAAATTAGAAAAATGCGTTCGTTTATTTTTTGCGTATTATCCCTACACAAAATTTTGTTGTAATTGTTCGTGTACTTTAAGTACGTTTGATATTTCATGATCAAACGTTTGGAGGGGTCTACCGAACCGTTTTTGCGAGTAAAACACGAAACACGTGTTTCCTAATTTTACGCCTACAATATCTGCAGAATATCATTCACTTCTGTGCACTTGTTCTTGATTTTCGGGCGTCATCTGTCAAAAGTTTGAATTTGTGCTTTTGCCCCCTGAAACAATGTTTCGGCCGATAATAAAAAAAATCCGTATTAGTTAATTTTTTGCGTATTGTCACTACACAAAATTTCGTTCCAGTTCTTCATGCCCTTTAAGCACTTCTAACATAGTGTTATTAGCACTTCTGATATTTCATGATTAAAGATTTGGAGGGGCCGTTTTCCCACCTAACCGGCTTTTTCTCAGGAGAATACGAAACACATATTCAGTTATTTTAGATGTTCAATATCTATGCAAAATTTCATTCACTTCTGAACACTTCTTGATTTTCTATCGTCAACTTTCAAAATTTAGATTGGGTATTTTGACTATTAAACTGTTTTTCCGCAGAAAATAGAGAAACAGTATTCGCTTAGTTTTTGTATAGTATCCCTACACAAAGTTTCGATGCAATTCTTCATGTTCTTTTCACATAACTGACATACTGTTATAAGGACTTTTTATATTTCGTGATAAAAGGTTTGGAGGGGTGTCAGTTTCACCCGACCGTTTTTCCCGGAAAAATATGTAAAGGTATTCCCTTATTTTACATCTACAAAATCTGTGCAAAATTTCATCCACATCTTGGTGCTTCCCGGGCATCAAATTTCAAAATTTTAGTAGGGGGAGTTTGCCCAATAAAACTGCTATTCCACTTAAAAGACAAAACCACGTAGGCCTTTATTTTATGTGTGATATCTAGCTGCCAAATTTTATCAAAAAACAGAATGTTAAACTTGAGAACTGTTACTTGTCAGACAAAACTAGTCACCTGCTGTATTTTATCCGCTTCTACTTCTATATTTGACACCCAGCTCTTCGTTCCAATCACCATGGATTTTGTCTTTCTAACATGTATTCTAATCCTATATTCTTTAGAAACTATTCCTAAGTTTTCAATATCTTATTGATTTTTTTATAGATTATGCAACAGCAGCCATATCACCCCAATACGTATACACCTAATCATTTTACATCCTAAACGAAATTCCATTTCCATTATGTAGACCCCTTTTCTCAATCTCTTCTAAATAAATATTAAATAATGTCAGGGAAATATATCATTCCTGTGGAACTCTCCTTCTAATTGCACTCCTTGTCTACTGTGCATTCACAAGTAAACTTCCA
Source organism: Thermobia domestica (assembly GCF_964235325.1). Classification (NCBI taxonomy): domain Eukaryota; kingdom Metazoa; phylum Arthropoda; class Insecta; order Zygentoma; family Lepismatidae; genus Thermobia; species Thermobia domestica. Next base: position 239,554,524 of record NC_137456.1, on the reverse strand, counting down.
TGACAAATCATGAATCATTCTGATACTTTATATATTTATGGACGAATATGTAATACAACCTTTATCAATACCATACCATATTCCTCAAATAACAAATACGGTGAACATAAACTTACGATCAATAGACATATAACAGCACTGTGAAATAGGCTTAAGGTTCAGACACTGCAAAATACATTTAATTCGCTATCCCTGCCGGTCTAGTGGCTAGCACATGTACCTTTGATGTGCGGGACCCCGTGTTCCATTCCCGCTGGAATAAAATTTTAACTATCTTCAATGTTTTTATGTTCATGTTACTGTAGATCAAGGTTACTTGAAATAACTGTAAAATGTGTATACCGAGTACAAAATAGACAATTTACTTAGATACGTTAACTTAAATCAGTTAACTTAAAGAAGAGAAAACAAGTGGTCTAAAGCGCTTGCGATTGGATCACTCTTAAAGGTTAGTTCGAGTTCGATGAAAGTAAGATTTTTTTTCTACCTGCTCTCGAAGTTTCTCTTTGTGTTTCTATCGGATTCGATTAAATAGAACTTCAAATAGAGACAACGTGGAATTCATTTATTGACTAAACCAGAACATCTGATAAAGATACGACCATGATTTTATTATTATTATTATTATTATTAATAGTTAAAGTAAGAAGTTTAATATGAGGTGATGCATTATTTACGTACATTAAATGATAATTTATTTCATAATATTCACTAGTCCACCATACATTTGCGAGAGTTTGGTTCAGAAAATCAAGTGTATCCAACATTGAATAGTAGAAATATGACAATAAAAATATATAATTAAAAATATTGATTAAATAATTGGAGTTAAACTTTCCTCTCCAGTAAGAAATGTATAGAGAAATGATTTATCTTAAAGTGTAATATACACGAATATTCGAGATTTCATCCGACTAGAAATCGATAACTTACATGAAAATATTTACTTCATTACTTGTATAATTCTTTATTGTTTTGCATATTATAATTCTCTTTAAGTTATGATTTTGCCAATTCAAACCGTAGAAAGAGAAATAAGTTTAACGTTCTATTTATTAAGAAAACGTTTCAAACAGTGATAATTTCAAGTGTGAAATGAAGAAAAATTTGAGTTCCCTTCGACCTAAGAAATTTCGGCCTTGAGGCCATATCTTCGATTATGCTCAAAGTGGCTTTTCACTGTTTTGTAAGGAAAAACAACGTTCTATCACAGCGTGGAGCTTACGTTCTATATTTACAGAATAGATGACGTGTTATATTTTTCCGTAACTCACTTCATCTGTGCAGAATTCCAATTTTCGCGACCCGTGTTCGAATCTTCGTTATATTTCGTTTCTATTTTTTCATTGATCACGTAGGATTCTAGTAGAAAAACGTGCTTACACTTTAAGATGTGATTCGATATGTTCGAAGTGATTCGGTAATCGCTAACACTATCAAATTTGGTGCAAGTCATCCGGGGTTCGACTCTCGGGGTTCGATACCGGGTGGATTCGACACCCGGTAGTGAAATGTAACAGATTTTTCAGGCCCGCCATCTTGAATGAGGTTTTCGCTTGATGTCCCTACTATTTCGCTTGTTCAGAACTACTCTGCGCGGGTTTAAAACTGCCAACGACTCGAGCAGCTCGGTGCACATATTATTGAGTGTCGAGCCGAAGTGAGCCGGGAAAACTGCTCAACCAACCAAGTCGGCTACAGCCATAAGCTTAGTTGAGCCGATCGAGCAGTTGCCTCATCTAAACGCAGTTGGAGCTCTTTCGTGGCTAAGGAGTTAGCGTACGCGCCTTTGGCATTGGAGACCCGGGCTCGATTCGAGGCGGGAGCTCATGTGGTACGTATTTCGCGTTAATCAGTAGGTCCACGTCTCATATACCTTCGAGACGTTAAACTCAAAATCAACTCAACTAAACTTTTAACCAAGCCGGCTCGAGTCGATTGTTCACCCCAAGCGAACGGACTCGAGCCGTTTGCTCAGTTGAGCCGAGCCGAACTGAGTTCGTTATAAAAATATATTGTGGTACCGTTATCGAGACGAAACAAGATGAGAGCAGTGTTTCCTCCCCTCTCCTGAGCAACACTAAAAGTAGACCATATTACTACAAACGTTTCTCATGGCTTTCATTTTGCATTGTAACTAGACTATGATTTCAAAACGAGTTAGAACGAGCTAAACGAGGAAACCATTTATCAAACTCGGCTCGACTCGAAACTCGACTTGAATTCGAGTCGAGTTTTAGCTCGACTCGTGACCATCCCTATGCATTAGAAAAATGGTTGCTTATTATTATTATTCTGCTAAGCTAATAACAATGATAACAATGACAATAATAATAACAATGTTGTTATATAAAATTAAAAATACAGAATATAGAGAAGCGTAGGATACGCAAACTGATCTGAAAGAACTCCAATATTACATACAATTAACATACTATTTTCTAGTAGTACAGTAGCCCTGCTCATCAGAACGCAGTTTATTCATATAAACCCCTTAATGTATATCGTTAATTATAGTGGCCTAGTTTTTGATATATAGTTCCCGCCCGGACACTTCAGACACTTTAGTTTTAAATTCTGCCCACCATCATCCTCAGCTTTTAAGAAAAATTATTCTTTGAAGTATTCGAACGGTTAAATATCTTTGTTCTCCATCGTTATAAGAAAAAAACAATGAAGGTAAAATAGAGTACCGTTAGCACTGCACTCATAGTTCACTTAATGAATGTATTGATTTGGAGCTGTCAAAATTTATGACAAAATCTTCCAGGTGCTTGCAACCCGTACACGTGATTTCCCTGATGCTGTTCTAGTTTTCCAAAAATGGTGTCTTCCGTTTGGCCTTTCCCGTTTTGCCTACATACCTTCCAGCATATCATTATCATAATCTCAATGTCACCTCAATGTCATCCAGTCTCTGAGGAAAAGGATTATTCCCGTTTCGCTTACGCACACTGAACGAGATATATTTAGCTTTGAGTATTTGAGGTGGGAACGTTATATAAAGAAAATGAAACTATTAATATACCTACTAAATGCAGCCATTCCATTTTCAAGTTGAACCTGCAGAAATTAGTCAATCTAAAAATAATAAATTAAACGAACAGGAAAGAAATGTCCAGAATTAACATTGCCTGGGAATCCTTTTATTGTCTAGAATTTTCATACTAGTTAATAAATGTTGCAGTCAGTTTGCCTTTTCTCTAAATTGTTTTAAGTTTCTATGCTTAAATTTGTCAACTTACGTTTTTTAAGGTTATGAGTAAGGTAAATTAAGTGTTATCATATCAGTTTGAAATGTGATTCAGCAACGTTCAAATCCGTCGTTGTCTGTTACCATCATATTCACTTTAAACTTTATGCCTTGTCTCAAGGCTTATCCTGGCTCATCAACCCTACTAAACTAATTCCTTCATTATGAGAAATTTTGTATAAAATAATAATTTAACTAAAACAGTTTGAAGATATTAAGAAGGTTATTAGCGCCCATCAGAGCTATTCTGCCTTTTATTCCAAAGCCGTGTTGAATACTAAGGTAAGTTGAAGGAATATGGTCAGATGATGAAATACCACTACCAAAACCGCCTGATCATTTCCCATATTTCGTGGCTTATTTCCTCTTCTTATTTGTTCACTTAAAAATGATAAATATATATTATTATTAGAGCTGCTCAATATGCATAGTAACTAACATTATGAAAGATTTACCTTGTATTTTTAATAAAACATAAAATTCCCTTTCTTTATGTAAGTTTTGCCGCACGTTTGCCATGCTTACGAAAATGGAACTTAGAATTTGACGATGAGCTTTGGAGATTTCTTTTGTTAATCATAACATCTTTATTTCTTAATTCTTACTGGAATCTTTGTGTTAATATCTGGTTTCATTTTTTTTGATCCCAATCCTGGCGATCAGCCAGCAACTGTTAGAAGGTCGCGCCTTCTGTGCGGTAATGTGGTTTCATTTTTCTGCATATATCTAAGGAGACATTTAACAATTTCTATCGTAGGAAATAGAGTTATTAGTATTTATGTAATTTTGAAAGACACGCGAGAGAAATTCTGGACATAAGTGTAGTTTCTTCTTTTATTTATACTCCATTCCTAGACACAGACAGAACAACTTTCCCACATTTTATTTTTTCTTTAATAAATGGAATGGTTTTCTTAATTAATAAATAGACTCTGCTTTTTTCAGAAACTTGCGACCTTAAAGTCTACAATGTAGAGTTCTGCCGACGACAAAACACTCGACATTATTTATAAAAAGACCGAAAATCATTATTCACTAACTTATTGTCTACGGGTTGAATCACAAGAAATGATCATATTTCTTCGTGATAATGTGAATACGACACTGAAATGTTCTGTTTCTACACAATTTCCTTTTCTCGGTTGACTGGATAATTTTAAAAAAGACTTCTATTGTTGTAAAGAAAATAAAAATTATGTCTTCAGGGGAAATCGATCTGGGGACAGCGTGAACTTGAGTCCACGGTGTTGCCGATTACACCATCAAGTCCTGCTTGCAATCAAAGCGCTACATTGAGTGATTTCTCGAAAGAGTTCAAGCACTTTACATCGCATTGTATTTTTCCTTGTTTCGTTTTTATTATGTTCGCTTTTTGTTTTTCGTACAATGCACGAAAAAGCAAATACTTGTTTCACCAGGAGAACTAGCAATACCGTTTTAACTAATCAGTAAATAGAAAGCTAAATACTAAATGATATATGGTATTGTGTAGTATTTTATTTTAAAAGCAGCAAGGGACAAGATACTTTCAGCCTAAACGACTTAAATATTGAGAAAGATATATGGGGAAAATGTTGAAGACTATACCTAGAAAAGTCATGCGCCAGTGTTTTGTAACCTATTGACAAAATTGTAGAAAGACAGGAAAGAAAATCTCTTAAGAACTAAAACTGAATATTTTTTTGCATTCATGCTTAATTTACTACTAGTGCCACGCATGAAATTTAATGTAATATACATCCTACACACAAAATTCGCTACTTGAGTGTGGACAACATGAAAAATGATAGGTATTGTTCAACATTAGACATAAACCTCCGACCGTGTTTCCACTTTCGGTATTAAGTGGAGAATAGGGATAATTTGTATTATTTTTGTTCAATAGTTAAGAATGATGACATCAAGGTTGTGTCTTGTCATCATAGCAAAAAGGATGAAGCGCTTGAAATAATATTTAAAAATATGCTGTATTTAGCATGTCGTAGTCGGGTTTCTATAACTCATTAGCGCATATATCATAAGAGGAAGAGCTGAACGTAAACACCTTATTTTCATATATGTGAGCCCATCTTCCGTTGTCCATACAAATCCGCTTTTTAGGGGAAAAGGTGACAAGCTGTAAATACGCGGTCAATATGGAAAAGCGACATCGAGATTGTCTCTCTGATCGTCATGGGAAATCGAATGATCTGTTTGAAATGAATATTTGAAGACATTAATACTTGGAAGAAATGATTAGCTGATGTGTACTGGATTCTTGACAAAACGTCACAAATATATGCTTAGTTAATATGTTACTCATAGTTAAAAATTGCTACTTTATTGGTTAAAGGAAAAAACATTAAAGGCTTGAGCAAGAATCGAACCCACGACTCTTTCCACGTGACAGGTGGATCTTTCTAACTCTGCGACGCCGTCAATTGATAACTTTACGCTTCGTTTCATACATGCGTTGAGTTGAAATGTTTAAGACGCTTTTATAACACTATTTCTGGCTTTGGCGCTTCTCCAGTTTGTAATATTAACACAATAAATGTGAATTACTATCTCGCGAAGAATGGGATCGAATATTTTTTTTTTTACCAAAGTCTGCTTTCCCCTAGTTAGTTACTTTCTCGCCTGGCTTTCCTCAGGTTACTTTCATACAATATATGTTTTAGGCGAGAAAAGGACTATTAAAACTATAAAAAAAAACAGTTTCTGACGAATCTCATTCCATAGGAAGATGAAACTCGCATTTTAACTCCTTCTTACAAATCTCAGACCATGTTGTGCCTAGTTTTCGGAAATTCCAACTCTAGCAAAGAAAGCAAGGCAACTGCTACAATTTTCCATTTTATGTGGCTAAACTGGCCAAAGTGAGTAAGCATTTTAGCTATTTAAAATAATTCTATAATATATTTAGCAATTGAATTCACATGGATCTTTGTCATTTCACTTTGATTGATTTGCTATTCTATTTTGGAAGAGGTATGGACATTTCGCAGATAACATTTCCATAAACTTATTCTTCTGTTTCGAACAATGAGCATTTCAACTACTTTGTTCTCACATTTAAAGGTTGCTCAAGCCCATATTTTTAAACGAACTGTGTATTCATTTTTTTACATTATATTTACAGGTCTCTTTAACCAGTATTTGCAACCTAGACATCGGTGCAAGCCTGTCTTCAACATTGGGGGGAAGGGGGGTTGAAGGCAGATAAGACCAATCACATAATCTTTTTCTTTAAGCGATGTTCAAATATTTATGAAGTTGAAAACAATGCTGTAGAGGATCAAGGGAGTAGAATTGTCTTCAAACTTGGGAGGCAGGCAGATTTGAGGCATATTCTGGGGGACCAAATTCATCTCACTTTCTTTGTGGCAATCGAACACAAATCATCACTTTTCGACCCCCAAAAACACATTTCAAATCGGATTATTGGAGAAGAGTTCCCCTCAGTTTCAAGATAGGAGGGGACGTGTCACTCTAATCCCGCCAGTATTTGATCCAGTGGACCTAGAAGCGTATTTTTAGGAACCTAAAAATCAAGTTTAATTATGGGTCACAATAGTTCAGGGAGCAACCAATTTTTACACTTACATTTGTGATTTTAATTTATTTTGGGTTACATAGAAATTGATCCAATCTTGGCTTGCAGATTAATAGAGACCTTTCACAGTTTACAAACTAATCATCTTTTCTGAAACTGATAGTTCTAAGACTGATCAGTTGGTTCATTGGGAGTGTAACAACACTTTCAGCACCGAAACTATATGAGACATGGTTCTACAACTTAACTTGAGATTCTAAATTAAATGAACTCCCATCAGAAATCAATTTCTTGATATGGTTGATTCCATAAATATTATATCCTTTCATTCTCACGTATTGTTCCTAAATACAATATGACCTTCTAGAATACTTACTATCTTTCCAGTCGATATGAACACTAGTTTATTAATCATATTCTCATTAAATAGTGGACATGATTTCTTTTTTTAAATATCTAATAATAAAAGCAAAATATACTAATATTTTTCTTTTTCTGCTCTTTATGCTTTTACACAGATCAGTATCTCATTGATAATGTTGCTTTTTTTTTTTAAAAAAAAAGGGTTTTTTCAGTTCACACTTAAGACAGAGATAATACAATCACTTGAAAGCGCCTCAGGATATATTGCTTTCTTCTTCTGCCTAATGGTTTGCTCTTGTGCCCTCAGTTTATATTGCACAAACATGCTACTTTGATTTCCATTACTTGCATATTCAATTACTTGTATATTTAGTTTCGGACACAATATATAAAACTCTAATAATATAAGTATTGACTTTTATTTCGACGAAAAAAAAAGGCCCTTGAAGTTTCGAACATGGTTCAGGTGATTGGTAGAATACAGTGTTAGCCAAATCACCACACACTTACGTGCTTGTTTTCTTGTTACACACTTTAAACTTTCAGCATATGATTTTTTTTCTGTCGTCTTACCGAATAACAGTTTCTTTGCTTTCCCTGCTTGTTACCCTATTTATAATTTTTGTTGTGTAAATTGCATTTGCAAACGTAATATATTTTGTTGTTTTACCAAAAATCCACAGATTTAAAAGTTCTTAAGGTCAGTTACATTAAGCGAACTGATTTTCTTATATCTTCCATCAGAAAACATGCATAAACTTATGTGACAAACAACACACATTAAGAGAGATAACCAAACATAGATATTGTGCGAAAAGAGCACAAAATCGTGTTTCTAGAATCACGTTTCAAAATTGAATGAACATTAATAAAAAAATAGTTTATCGTCCTACGTTTAAGTCCTTTATCATTTAGGATTTAGATTTCTGGGCTTTCGGCATCTATGGCCATGTCACGTTTGAGGGATGACGTCCCTCCGCGAGCACACAATCCGGGATAAGGGAAGAAATAAAGGATAGGGGAAAGAAGGAAGCGGCCTGTTACCTACAAGTTAGGTCCCACCCCGGCATTTGAATGGTGTGAATGAGGAAAAGCCAGGAAAACTCATTCAGGATAGCTGGCCTGAAAAAGGTTTTACATTTTTCGACCGAGTGCCCCCACCGGGAATCTAACCTGCGACCGCTAGCACCTGTCCTTTAGGCTAAAGGAGACGGATAATTAATATAAGTTACCCAGTTAGTTAAAGGGTCAATTATTTTGTAACGGAAATTGAACCCCAGACTACATACACCAAAGGCTTACCGAGTCTTACCGAGTCACATGTCTGACTGATTCCAGGCCACAAAATTCTTAACCAGTTTCATCCCTACATTCCAATAAGTGGGAATTGACTGTAGTAAGATAGGTACTCTTTTCTAAAACCGGAGTTCAATTTACGTCGGGAACTCGTGCAGTTCGGATTCCACGTTAATGCTGTAGTTCTATGCCTCATATGGCCTCGTTACAAAACGGAACGCTAAACTCAAATCAACTACTAGAACTAATAACATATATTCTAGAAAGAGCTCAGCACACCATTTACTTCATAATAAACTTATCTTCATGTCAAACAGAACAAACATTTATACATAACAATATACATTCAGTAAAACCTTCAGCAGTATTCAAAAAATTTAAAAAATGATTTGATATAAGGGATTCCACCACAAATAGGTTCTAGCAAGCGGTGTGCTAATGTTGACATTTTATTTTGACATTAAAGATCAGTAGCATTTGCTAAATGTTGACGTTACTTTTCTTCATGAGCTATATAGAAAGGGAAAAATATTTTATTGACATAAAATACATCATGCAGTAATTATGTAATTAGTTATGGCGATTTATAGACAAAACAGGAAGTAGGAGCTAGTTCAATAAAGCACGCCCTGGATGTATCAGTAGTTTGGTCATTTGTAACGACAATTTTAAAATTATGGAACTTGAAACTTGTACTGAGTTCTTCAAGGCATAAAGTTCTTAATATATATTCAGATTCTATCGATAATCAAATTCAAGTTAAATATTTGAAGGTGAAGTGTCCCTACCTATTTAATAAACTTGTGTTTTAGCACATAATAACAAATATATTACGGACCTTTCAATACATTGCAAGTGGGGGATAAATGTATATTCTGGCGCACTTTCACCCCCACCCCTCAATAACATAGCGCATCCCTGCTTCAAAATATCTTCTAATCTACCCCCCTAATAATTTTTAACACTTCCTATCCCCCCAAATAATTTCTATCACATCTTAAATAACTTCATCTTCTATCTTACTCATAATAACGTCTAATGCATTATATCACTAAGTCTAGTTACAAAAAATCATTAAATCTGGTTATAACCGGTTTTGACTTCAAAAATCATTAAATCTGGTTACAAAAAATCACTAAATCTAGTTACAAAATTACAAATAAATCACTAAATCTGGTTACAAAAAATCAGTAAATCTGGTTATAACCGGTTTTGATTTAAAAAATCACTAAATCTGGTTACAAAAACAAAAAATCACTAAATTTAGTTATAAAAATCACTAAATTTAGTAAAATAAAATTACTAAAACACTTTTATGATTTTACCATAAAAGTTAACTAAATTCTACATAATTACATAATAGTTACAAATTAATATATTGATAGTTACAAGTTCGGATACTCATAATGGAATCTTCTGCTAACCTCGTTCTCAATAGGAAACAATGACTTCTTAAACTCTGTCCACTGATCATAAATCAAGCTGAATAGACAGCCATTAATATCAAAAACTATTTCAACTTTGGTTTGCACATTTTTCACAATTACATTGAAATTATTAGTAAGTATAAATTTCTTTTGAGGATCCATTCTATCCACTCCATTTTTTTACTTCTGACGACATATTTTTGGTCATTTTTAGCCTCGAATTTTGTTAAGTATGTCATTGATTCTGCTAACAATATCTCTTATATTTTCATCTGTTAATTCATCATTCATGAGCTTAATTACATTAAGCTCATCTTTAAACAGCCCAATTCGATTTACCATATTTTTATAATATTCTTTCTTCGAAGCTATATTAAACCGTGTTGATAGACCAGTGATAACAGCAGAAGACGAAGCAAATGCAGTTGTAATAATTGAATACACTGTAACAGGAATAAATACATTGATGAACCCTGTAGAAGCTGAAGTAGATAATAATACTCTTATTGATAACGTAATAAGAGTAGTATGAACACATTTTATTCTCTTAAACTTCCTTTTGTTTTTCATTAATAACTTCTCAAAATTTAATATAGTATCTTCAATTAACGCAATTAAATTCTCACGTGGAATGCTATCTGGAATAGTCATTTTATTAAATAAGTTTTTATGATATTATCATAAAAAACACTTACAAACTAAACAAATCTAATAAACATATAATTGATTTATATCTTCTCAATTATTTTTTCTTAACATCATACTCTAAATTTTTCTTACCAATCATAACAACATAGCAAATTGTTTTATCTGGTACATCGTTTTCAAAATTAACAGTCAGTTTCAAATTAGTTCTATCTTTTACAGTTACTGATTTATGCTTGCTTGTGTTAATTACGAACATTGGTATATTTTCTAAAAACTCTTTAGGATAATAAACCATCTCAGTGTTTCCAATTGTAGCTCGCTTATATACCGTATACATTTCATAAACTTTTAAATACTTTATATTTCAAACCTCCATTCCACATAATATCTTTAAAATCTGAACAAAATCCTGGCAAAAGTCTTAGCAAAAACACTATTTCTTCATCTGATCTTGCCCACGTAATTCCTTCCCATCCACATTCATCATAGTGATTTGCCTCTGGTTTTGAAATCGTACATGTGTTTACAGCTGTTGAAGTTAAACCAGGATAATCTATAATATCTAATATCTGTCCATGCTTACTAACTTGAATTTGAGAAAACAAATGTGGGAAGAAGTTATTAATAAGTCTAATGTTTTGACCAGTAGTATATTTTCCATCAGCGTCTCTACCTCTAATATCAAAAGTTACATAAATATCAGCATAATAAGGATGTATGAAGCCACCACCCACGTCAATATCAAATTCAATAGACCTGTTTGTCTTATTTAAATTCTCGATTGTTTTTTGATTATGTTTAAAGGATTGTAATTCATATGATTCTATCTCATCCATATTTATTATTAAAAATATTTGTAATCGTTTTATCAATTAAGCCCATAAAATAAACCCATTAAAACTTAAATATAACTTCTCCAAATATCTTTATTCCTATTCACCTGACTAATAATTTCTGAAAAACTATACCCATCTGTAAACATTTTTAACACTGTAATGCATAAATGTTCACAAATTACCTCGTTAAAATGTTGTATACGGCTGCTATTGTACTCTATATTATGACCAAGATATTTTACGAGTGTTTTTGGCGGATTACCTCCAAATGAATCAAACACATACTTTCTATTTCCTTTTTTCCAATAACAAATCCAATGCGTTCCTATATTATTAGACTATCAAAATTAACAATACCACACTCATTCTTCCTTGGTTGTTTAGGCAATTCATCACTCATAAATACACCTCTAAAGTTTCTTATCTTAAGTTTTTTTAACAAGTTGTATTAGGTCTAAATTACTTAAAGGTTTAATTTCTTCTTTTTCTTTACTGTTTTGGAGTTTACGTTCTTTGAAAGCTTACCAGCTTGTTTTTCTTCCATTGCTGAGTTATGTCGCTTTTGTTCCTCTAATTCCATTTTATTCTTTCTTGCATCATCTACAGTCTTAGCAAAAGCAGCCGCACCTCCAACAACAGAACCTAGAGCACCTGTTAAAGCTAAAATTGTTGTAATAGTAAATATAAAACCACCATAATGAACTTTATTATCATTTGCCTTCATTTCTTTGTTTATTTTCTTAAGTTGTGGTATAGAAAGAGATTGAGACATACATTGCCCTTTACTTAGTTTTGCTTCTTTTTGTTTGAGTTGTTTGTTAGTTAAAATGTGATCTATATTTAATTGTTTAAGTTCCTGATTAGTAATCGTAAATGTAAAACCTTTTAACTGCATATTTATTGTATAATTAAAAGCTTTTTATGAAAAATTTCCATAAAAAGTACTTATAAACCTAAATGTAAAAAATACTTTTAAACCTAAACCAAATCTTACTTTTGTTACTTATAAACCTAAGCTAAACTTACTTTTGTATTCAACACTCAAGCAGTTCCAAGAGCATGTAGTTTTTCAGTTATTAAATTAGCATCTTTAGCAAAAGCTCTTTACCAAGCTTTATTTTCTAATTCCTTATCTGCAACATGTCTTGATTCTGTATCTTTATTATCCCTATAGTATATATCATGTTCATTACAAGCCTCATCTAATGGGTTAATACCTTTATCACCTCTTTCTAATCTTTCTTGAAGTTTTGTGCCCGGACCACAATATTGAAATCCTCGAATATGCAAATAAAAAGGAAGTTTATTAATCAAATGATTTACTAATCCTTTTCCATACTTTTCACTATTCGAAAATTTTGGTGGTAGCGTATTCAATATCTTTATCAAATAACCTATACCTTTTGGATCATTAGGAATAAATTGTATGAGTTTAGAATTAATCATTTCCATAATAGCTACTTTCTCATTATAAAAGTTATCATTTCCAGATTTTTCTTCCCCATCAATAACAATCAAGCGATCAATCAGTTTTCGCACATCATCCATCCATATGTATTATCTTGATAATTCGTTATATACCTTTATTCCTTCTCCAGATTTTGGTGTCTTTTTTGAAGGTGTTGTTGGTTTTATATATTCATCCTAAATAGGTTTGATAATCTCTTTATATTTTTTACCTTTACTAGATTTTCGTTTTCTTGTACTTGGATCATTATTATGAAATGCAACACTAGAATTAATTACTATTTGTTTATATTTTTCTAGATCATCATCATTACAATTTGTTGGATTATGTTTTGTCAATAATTCCCATAAACCTTCTGTTGCTGTATAATGTCGATTATTAATAACTAAATCATCACCATGAATTTTAACTTCTGCATTTCCTATCATATGTATAATTTTCCCATCTTCATCATATGGTTGTATTCCAAAACTTTTATCATCTCTAGTTGCATAATATCTTGAGGCAATCTTACCAAAATGAGTTGTTGCTAAAGATTCTATTCCTTCTACTTTATATTGAATTTGTTTTCTCATGTGTTTTATTTCTTCTGTTATAGGCGTATCACTTTCATTTATAGGACTGTCATACAAAGGTGGTGTTTCTAATAAGCTTGAATCAACTCTTGCACTTTTATATACAACTGGAACTAACTCTTGAATTAGATTTTTATTTTCTTCTGCTACTTTTGATATATCTTGCCCTAAATCTTTAATTGCATCAATAACAGGCTGATCTTGTTCTTTAAATTTCTCATACTTATTTCGATTACTTTGTTTAATTTCCTTAAATCTTTTAATAAGTTCTTATTTTAACTTAATATAGTTCTTAGCTTTATTAACATCCATTTATTATATAAAGAAAAAATAAAAACATAACATAACATAACATAATATAACATATACGTTCACCTACATTTATATACGTTTAGTTTACACTTTTAGAAATTATTTAATTTTATTTCTATATTTACCATTATTCACCTTCCTAGTCATATCTATTGTTAAGAAACCATGTTCTTCACTCCAACACTTGCTACATAATAATTGTAATTTTTTCAAATGACATATCAGATGCAACAAATTCATCATATATATGTTTTAAATTTACATTGTCCTATCTAAATATACAAAGAAAGTTTAAGTTGTCATTAATTAATTGTTTTGGTACTTTAGAATATGTTTGTCCAAGATAGAAACAGCTCAAACCCTTATGACGACATCGAGTAAAATATTCTCTAACGTGATTTTGTTCTTCTAATATGAAATCATCAAATACTACCACAGAATAGTCCTCACATTCATCTAATGGAATAATCTCTTCATTGTTTCCTTTTATTATTGATATTGTGTCTTTAATATTACGTTCTATATCTCGAAAAAGTTGTATTAAATGTTGGTATTTAGGTTGATTTAAACTTTTAGAATAGATATAAACATTTGCATATTTTAACCATTTAGGTGCAAACAAAAAAATTATCAATCATTAGCGTTGTCCTACCACACCCACTAGGTCCAACTATTAAACATCCTATATCATCAGGTAACAACTCACCATTCCTCTTCCTCTTCGCCGTTTCTTCTATTAACCTTGCTTTAATATCCCAATTATCCATTTTAATTATTTATTATATAATAAATGAAAGTATTTAATTTAAATGGTTATTCATCTGTATTAAACTTGTCATTGCATTACCCATTTGAAAACGATTTAGAAGTAGCTGTTGCAGGATTTTACACAACATACTTAACTCCAAACATTACAGAAAAGAACAACAAATTAACATTTTGTAATAGTAACTCAAAATTTACAAAACAACTCATTACTCAGCCTGGTCAATATAGTTTACAAGAATTAGAAGAATATATTAAATCAAACCTTCCACATACCAACGATCCTTTTAAAAATATTCAATTTACTGAGGATAGAAGGAAAAATAGAGTTAAAATATTTAGCCAGCAGTGTGATATAACCTTAGATACCATTAATACTATATTAGGTTTTTGGTGAAAAGAAGTTGGCTGAAAAGATAGAACATGTTGGAGATAAGGCGCCAAGGTTTCATCCGTTTGATACTATAAATATTCACTTTGATTTAGCAGAAGGTATGATTTTAAAGCACGATGACACAACACACAACGAAACAGACTTAATTGCAACATTGAGAACAAATGCAAAGTTTAGAGAACCAATTATATATGAATCTAAAAAAAGATATTTTTCCCAATACATCACAATAAATTTAATAATTTCAAAGTTTCAATTAAAGATGGGAATGGTGATTTGATTGTTTTTGGTGGAGCGTGTATAACTGTTTTACTTCTGTTAAATAATTAAAATTATTATATAATAAATATGGATATTTTTGGTAATGTTAAAAGTAAGGTAAGTGATATTAGTGAAGAGCAGCTGAAACAGTTAAGGAATTTAGATAATGTTGTTAAGAATGAAGAATTTGAAAAATATAAAAGAGAAAATTATTACACACATCAAAACTTAATGAGTCGTACAAATTTTAAATCTGAACTAAATAAAATTTTCACAACAAATTCTAGATTGTGGATTGATTTTACACAAAAAAGAATAGTTAATATAACTAATGGTATTGACCAACAAGATGCTATTACGTTAAACCAGCTCGAGTCAGTGAAAAGCGATATTAATACCCAATTAGAAAGTGATAGAAACGAATTTGAAGATGTATTAAAATCATTACAAGACACACATATAAAGAAAGATGATATTGAGGTTTTAAAAGATGAATATATGGAAGAATTTAAGAAGACCAATAATAATGCTACTATTCCATTTAAAGCAAAAGCAGAATTCAATCAATATAAGTCGGAAATATCATCCCTGTTAAATACACTTACAACAAAAAAAGATTTCCAAATGATGAAGAAGGAAACTTTTAATCTAATTATGCAAAAAGAAACTATAAATTTATTATGTCGATTGAGAACTAGAAATGTTCCAAATCCAATCTTCAGAATATTTAATTTATCTAGTGATTATGAGTTTCTCTACAATGGAAAAAAATGCATATGGAATTAAGTTTGGATAGATACTTTTTATATATTTTTGAACAATACTTTAGTGGTAAATTTTCGTTTAAGCATTAAAAGGGGTGATAAAATTATGTTTCAAGCCTAAAAATTTCAGCTATGGAAGAAGGATCATTATTGCTAGTTATTATGTATATAGAAAGAGAACCTTAATGCTTTTCTTTTAATAAATAATGATGTATTGTGTTAAGTGTAAGAAATCAACAGGTGCAATGAAAGGTACCATTAGAGTAGAACAGACAAAGAATGGAAGATATGTTAAGAAAGGTATATGTGTTGTATGTGGTACTAACAAATCACAATTCATTAAAAAGCCCGATTGACTATCTGAAGGTGAAGGTATTAGAGAAGACATTATAGAAGAAATCATAAATCATCTAGAAAGAATTATCCTAGGTTAAGTGTTATTGTTAAAGGTATAGATGATTTATGGCAAGCAGATCTTGTGGAAATGGATAGTGGTATGTTAAAAGGTGTTTCAAAATTAAATAATGGCTATAAGTATCTGCTAACGATTATAGATGTGTTCTCAAAATATGCGTTTGCTGTTCCTCTTAAAGATAAGAGTGGTAAAACTGTTACAGAAGCATTTGAATAAGTGTTAAAAGTAAGAAAACCTAGTAACTTACAAACTGATCAAGGTAAAGAGTTTTACAATAAAGAATTTAAGAAGTTGATGGAGGAAAATAGGATTAATCATTACTCAACATATAGTGGTAAAAAAACTTCTGTTGTTGAAAGATTTAATAGAACACTTAAACAAAATATGTGGAAGAAATTTACTGTTCAAGGTAATTATAAGTGGTTAAACATATTGCAAGGTTTGGTTTATGAATATAATAACAGAGTACATAGAAAAATTGGCGTGAAAACTGTAGAAGTGAATAAGAATAATGAGCATGTGATATTGAAAAAAGTGTATAAGAAAGAATATGAGCCTGTTAAGTTAAAGTACAAGATTGGTGATTATGTTCGTATAAGTAAAATTAAAGGTTTGTTTGAGAAAGGATATACACCAAATTGGTCAGCAGAAGTGTTTGTTATTAATGAGGTTATACCATCTAATCCACCAACATATAAAATTAAAGATTTAAACAATGAAGAAGTTAGAGGAAGATTTTATGAACCAGAATTATTGAAAACTAAATATAAGGATGAGAATTTGGTTGAAAAAATATTGAGAAAGAAAGGTAATAAAGTGTTTGCTAGATGGTTAGGGTTTGATGATTCACATAAAAGATAATAGTAATAGATAAGAGTAATGTAATATTATAAATGTTATATTTTATGGTTTAATGATTCACATAATAGTTTGATAAGATAACGAAAATGTTATAGTGCAAATTTAATGAGTTTAACTCTTATGAATATTTTCGTAAAAGGAAATAAAGTATTTATTAAATGGTTACGGTTTAATAATTGCATAATAATTAAATAAATAAAAGTAATATAATATTAGAAATGTTATTTTTTGGTTATTTCATAAAAGGTAATAAAGTGTTAGTTAAATAATTATGGTTTATTAAATGGTTACGGTTTAATAATTGCATAATAATTAAATAAATAAAAGTAATATAATATTATAAATGTTATTTCATAAAAGGTAAATAGGATAAGAAGGTGAATGATAATTATGATGATGAGTGAGTTTATGAAAGTAATTCAGTTTTTATCATATTAATAATGACTTTGGTGGGGTGATCCCATAAAAGCCCTATACTAACACAACACACTAATATATGTATACAATGGCAGGAGTGTACAAGTATTCGCAGTTGTGTTAGAAAAAATAAGTATGCTAATGTTGATATATATAACATGAAAAAAATATTATGAAAATGATCTAAAAAATTTAGTAAATATAAAAAAAACGATACAATATTTTTTCATATAAGACGAGTATAAATAATGTTAATTTTACGTGTGAGGAGATGAGGGAGATGTCGATTACAAAACTAAAATTAATATGTAAAGTCAAGAAAATCCGTAACTATAGTTCTTTAAATAAGAGTGAATTAATCAAAAAAATCGAACAATATCAAAATGAACCAGATGAATTGAAAGTTATATACACAATGAAAGTTGATGAACTAAAATACCATTGTAAAAGGAAAGGAATAAAAGGTTATTCTAAATTACGAAAGGCTGAACTTATTGACCGTATTAAAAATATGAAGATGAACAAAACAGATCACAAATTAGAAACATATTTCCATTTAAACAAGATGTTTTTGAAGAATCGAAACCACAACGAATACCAATTAAAATAGAAACAAAGGAAACAGCAATACAGAAACGATTACAAACTATCACAATTGAAAACATAGGAGGATATAAGGATCCGGTGAAATTTTTAAATATAAGTGGGAAAGTAGTTATTAACAAAATCAAGGAAGAATTAAAGCACCACCCATTAAAAGTCAACCTTGTATTCATTTGTGATTATGTTAAAGATAAAGAAGTAAAAGAACATAATTTTCAAACTATGAATGAAAGAATATTACAATCAACTGACTTAGATGAATATATAACCTATGGTAAACAAAAACTATATAAAGAGATGGAGGAATTTCAAGGTAGAGGATAAGGATGGACATTACATCAAATTAAACATTTAGAAATCAGATTAAATAAATATGTACCATTGGAAGCTTCTTCTATATTGACCTTCCTAAACCAATTAAAAATAAGAAAGCAGTAATTAATGTTCAAAATAAAGATAATAAATATTTCTTATATTCTATTGCGAGTTATTTAAAACCAGCAGAAAAACATCCTCAACGACATTCACATTATACAGAAATTGTAGATGAATTACAAAAAGTATTGTAATAGTATTGAATTTCCCGTACAGTTAAAAGATATAGTAAAGTTTGAAAAGAGAAGTAACATATCCATTAATGTGTATAGCTATGATGATGAATATAATATATACCCACTTCAAATCACAAAAGATAAGCAGGGCAAACACGTTAATTTATTATATGTAAAGGATGAAAATAACGATCATTTTTGTTGGATAAAGGATTTATCGAGATTAATAAGAAGTCAAGTAACAAAACATACTGAAAAATTATACTTCTGTTATAGGTGTTTAACAAGACGTTTTAGAAATAAGATGCAATTACAAGAACATGAGCTATATTGTAAGGAGCAGGAATCTGTTAGAATAGAACTTCCAAAACCATATGACAATCAAATACAATTCCAAAATTATAATAGATCATTAAGGGTACCATTTACGATATATGCCGATTTCGAATGTTTGTTATGCAAAATGGAAGTAGACCATAATTGTTCTGAAACTGTGAAGTTTCAAAAGCATTTACCACTGAGTTTCTGTTATTACATCAATTATTCAAATGGTATATATAAAAGTCCTGTTAGTTATATTGGTTTAGATGCTGCAAAGGTGTTTGTGGAGAAGTTAAAACAAGAAGCAATAGAAATAAAGAAAATATATAACAAAAAATTGAAATGAATAACCTAACTAAAGATGAGAACGAGATATGTAATAATTCCAATAGTTGTCATATATGTGAGAGAAACTTGAATGATTTACCACCAGCAATTGAAAAACAAATAAATATGTTAAATAAGAAAATACAATTCGCTAAAGATAATGATAGCATGATTGAAAAGTTAGAAGAATAGAAACATGAATTAGGAAAATGTTTAAAGGATATAATTAAAAATAAAGCAAAAGTAAGAGATCATGATCATTTAACTGGGAAGTTTAGAGGTGCAGTTCACAGTTATTGTAACTTAAGCTATCGAAATCATAATTTTATTCCAGTATTTATTCACAACTTAAGTGGTTATGATACTCACCTGGTTTTTTTAAAGAACTTGCTTATGATAAGTATGAAATAAAACTAATTGCAAACAATGAAGAAAAATATATAACATACTCGAAATATGTGAAAGTTGATAAAAAGAATGGAATTAATTTACGATTTCTAGATTCATTTAGGTTTATGTCAAAGAGTTTAGCAGAACTAGCAAAAAACCTTACAAAAGAACAATATAGAGAAACGTCAAAGTATTTCCCTAATGATTTATTAGATTTAGTAATTAAAAAAAGTGTGTACCCATATGATTATATTGACTCAATTGAAAGATTAGAAGAAACAAAACTACCTTCAAAAGAAATGTTCTTTAATAAATTTACTAACACCCACATCAGTGATGAAGATTATGAGCATGCGGAAAATGTTTGGAACTTATTCAATATCAAAAATCTAGGTGAATATACAGAACCTTATAACAAGACAGATGTATTATTATTAGCTGATGTATTTGAAAGTTTTAGAGATGTGTGTTTAAAAGCATATGGTTTAGATCCTGTTTGGTATTTCACTGCTCCTGGTTTATCGTGGGATTCAATGTTAAAGATAACTAAGATCAAACTAGAAATGTTAACTGACTATGACAAAATATTAATGATAGAGAAAGGTATAAGAGGTGGAATTTCACAATGTTGTAAGAGATATGTAAAAGCAAATAATAAGTATATGAAAAGTTATAACAAAGACGAACCTTCAAAGTATTTAGCTTATCTAGATGCAAATAATTTATATGGTTGGGCTATGAGTCAGTACATGACTTACAAAGACTTTAAATGGGTTCAACCTTACATAAATATAATGAATATTCCAGATGATTCGGAAACTGGCTACATATTAGAAGTTGATTTAGAATATCCAACACTTACATGATAAACATTCAGATCTACCATTAGCTCCAGAAAATATGTGTCCACCAGGATCAAAACATTCAAAATTATTAACAACGCTTTATAATAAAGAATGATATGTTATTCACTACAGAAACTTAAAACTATATATGTCACTTGGGATGATATTAGAGAAAATTTACAGAGTATTAGAGTTCAAGCAATCAAACTGGTTAAAGGAATATATTGATCTAAATACAAATACGAGAACAAGAGCTAAGAATAAATTTGAGGAAGATTTTTACAAGTTAATGAATAATAGCGTATTTGGTAAAACAATGGAAAACATTAGAAAGAGACCACCTATTACCTTAGAATGTGATCCAATGAGGGTGGAAAAGTAAATAGCGAAACCGAACTTTGATTACAGAACAATATTTACTGAAGGTTTATGTGCGATACATATGAAAAAAGAAAAATTGACCTTCAACAAACCAATATATGTTGGTATGACTGTGCTAGATTTGTCGAAACTATTAATGCATGACTTCTATTACAACATTATGAAACCTAAATATGATATTCATATAGGCTTATGTTATATGGATACTGATATATGAAATCGAAATAGATGACTTCTACAAAGACTTAAAAGAAATTGTTGATATATTTGATACAAGTAAATATGGAAAGGATAATCAATATGGAATACCACTAGTAAACGAAAAGGTATTAGGAAAGATGAAGGATGAAAACAATGGTAAAATAATGGCAGAATTTATTGGGTTAAGATCAAAGACGTATGGCTTTAAAGTTGAAAATAAAGAGGAGAAAAAAGCAAAAGGAATAACAAAATGTGTAGTAGCAAAAGAGTTACAATTTGATGATTATAAGCAAACCCTATTCAATGATGTGAAAACATACAAAAATATAAATCTAATTCGAAGTTGTAAGCATGATGTGTATACCATAGCTGTAAATAAGTTAGCATTAGATTCAAATGATGATAAAAGATATATACTAGAGGGTGGTGTAAGTACATTAGCATGGGGGCATTATAAGATATAGTTAAAATGTATTTATGTGTAATTTAGTTTTAGGTCATATTTAATTAACTTTTATGTGTACTGTAGTTGATAGGTGTTAGTGAGTAATTATGTATAGTTTAGTTTCAAGTAAAATTTAACCCGTTTTTGCCCGAATTTTTTTTACTTTCGAACTTATTTGAAAATTTGTGTTTTTCTGAATGAGAGGCTTCTATTTGTACGATTAATATTAAATTCCGCAACTTTTCGTAATTAATTCGGCTGTTTGGGCATGTTCCAATATTGGAACACCAGGAACGAACGGGACCAGTAGTATTTGTTCCAATATTGGAACACCAGGAACGAACGGTACCAGTAAGATTATTTCCTAAACTCTGACATTACTAACGAACGTGACAGTAATGTTTGTTATATATGTTATTTATTCTACTAATAGAACACCCCTCTATACCTCTACTTTTTCTAGATAGAAATTTCTTTATAAAACAACCGACCAATTTTCATATTTTTATTTTGTAAATATACTTTGTACGAATATTATAGTATGAAATACAGGATGAACAGTATAAAATATAAATGTTTACTAAAGAATATGAATATAATTATTCTTTAATGATTCTAAACTATGTATCCTGTAGTCTTATAGGAAGGTATAAGGATAAAATATTAACATGTTAAATTTTCAGATATATGCAAAATCAATATAAATTGATATTTAGGAAATAACGTTTGATTTTCTTCCAGACAGATCTGAGCAATTCAACAACTAAAATTACATTTGAGTGGGTAAGGTGTGAAGCTGGAGCTATTCAGTGATCCGAAATGTCATGCCTTAGACCTCTACGGATGCGTGACAGAAATTCCTTGCTTGTTTTCGTTCTTCCGCTTGAAGACGGTAGAGAACTATATTTCTGCAAATATATTTCGACTATACTTCTTATGAAGCCGATGATGGGTTGGTTTCTGTTTTCCTGTAGAGTTGCCAAACATTGTGGAAAGTGATATCAATACAGAACGCAAAAGCAGGCCACCACCATTTTCTGGATCTGCTTGAAATTCTGTAATTTTCAATGTTTTCATTCATCCTATCCACTCTTCCCATGAACTTGTTATACTTTGAAATAGATTTAGGTTGTGGAACTGTTAATTTCTTCTCCCTAGCAATCCATCTCTTTGCAGGCTTCAGAGCATTGTATGTAGTTACCAAATGAACTACGCGATTGTCATTCCATTCCACCATCATGCATTTGCTAGCTGCGTCGGGTTTGAAACAAATGCCCCCACCTTCTTTCTTTTGTTCCCGTAGATCTTTTAGTGGGCAACTCTCTATTCGCTTCTTCATGATAGTTCCAGTGAAACCAATACCCATTTCGGCTAACACACTTGCTAGTGAAAGTAATGAAAATAGTCTATCCGCGTATATCTTGAAATGAATATCTTTTGTAATTCAATTTTTCAACTGTATTACAACGTATTCTCCCAAGCCAGTGTCTTTAGGTGTATTTACATCTCGTCCAACGTATGTCTGAAATTGTACTACGTATCCTCGAGGTTCACACATACACCACACAAATAAAAAATGAATTGTTACACAATAATAATAATAATAATAATAATAATAATAATAATAATAATAGTAATAATTTATTATGACTAAATGGTTAACGTTCTCGCATATGGTGCAAGAGACCCAAATTTGATTCCCAGCAGTTAAAAAATCATAGAACCATCGGGTATCTCTGTAGAATGTGCAATCCTACTACAAAGGGAATTGAACCTCGGACTCAGTGCGCCAAATACATGCGTGATACTAACTAGTTCAGTGAAGAATTATACACCCAGCATACATCAATGCTCCATACCTTTTCAGAAAATAATTTATAATATTATATAGTGGAATAGTATAAAATTACAACCAAATAATAATATGAGCTATTTTCGATTCTTTTAGAACTATATGAGTGCTTGCGCCGCTAGAAACAAAGTAAATATAAACATAGAAATCGTATGGAAAGCAAAAATCATTTATATTTTAATAAAAAAGTAATATACATTCCAAGTTGTGAGACAGAAATGAAATTTTACAATAATGAAAATAATGGACCCATTCGTTCCTGGTGTTCCATTATTGGAACATTGTACTTTAGATCACACTGTACAAGTTATAATTATTACTTTCTTTATAAATCTTTAATATGACTTGAAACAACTATTAATCAAGGTATCTGAGGCAATAAACGAACAGAATTATAAAAATAAAGGAATATTTTCTTACTTTCTTTCCTCCATGGTGTATGTAAAATTTTCTTAGACAATGACGTCACCACCGCGAGGTGCAAAAGCTAATAGAACAGGAAACAAGTACATCACCTCTTCATTCCATCCCTTGTGAAAGCAGTTGGAACGTCCTCAACTAATCGCGATACAATGTAGCCAGCTGAGCAGGTATTTGCGTCATCTTTAAAATTGTTCCAATATTGGAACACCGGGAAAAAACGGGTTAATTAACTTTTATGTGTGGTGTAATTGATAGGTGTTAGTGAGTAGTTATGTATAGTTTAGTTTTAAGTAAAATGTAGTTAACTTTTATGTTTGATGTAGTTGATAGGTGTTAGTGAGTAATTATGTATAGTTTAGTTTTAAGTAAAATTTATATTTTTAAGTCATAAAAGTTGTTTTTGTAATTTTATCCTTAGACATAGGCAACCAGTAACGCGTTAGAAATAATTATAAGAAAATAGAAACCATTTACCGTTTGAATTTTTAAAAATCGGTTAATATTTGATGATGTTATAACAAAATCAAAGTTTCGAGAATTTTTACAGGTTTATTTTTGAGTTTCGGGAAAATGTTATTCTTTAAAAAAGTCTTAGAATTTTATTTAAATTATGGTATTATTTTTTATTTTTCGATTTGTTGAAATTTTGTGTAAATATTGAAGAAGAAAAAAATATTTTGTGGGTTATGCAACCATTTATGCATTTCATAAAATTGGTTATGTTATTAGTATTCCTTTGGCGTTTGATTTTTGATAACGGTTAATTAGGGGCCGGGCTATTGAATTTTAACGTTATTTGGGTGTGAGCCTGCCAGTGTTGCCAAATCACTTTTAACAATTATCATATTTATTAGTAATGGGGTGAATTCATCCCTATATGTTTTAAAGCGATATCTTGAAAAATTAAAATCCTGGAACGTTCCGAAAGAAATATTGAGTTGGCAACACTGACTTTTTTCTTTTTTGAACATTGATGTTTTAGCTAAATTTGCCAGTTAGTTGACCATATTCAAACAGTTACTCACTTATTCAGTATATGGTGTTGCATATCATTGATTGCTAATGGGAAGGAAAGAGAGAAAAAGACTCGAGAGATATTTCGTCATAGATTCACTGACGTCATGTATTACGTTATCTCCCTGGAGGAGACTACGTCATTGGTATACGGCGCCCTCTGTCTACTGCTAGCTAGAAGTTATGTTGAAGGAAGAGAGGCTAATGTGTATATATGTATGCTGGTGAGAGGAGAAGGAAAGAGAATTGGATTTAGACGGTCCTGTGCTGGTATTGGAATCGTTCAAATGAATCAGTGACAGATCACCTATTCCAATAAATACTATTTTAATATACATTCCTTCTCATCAACTTTTTAAAGTTAATTTTTGACGGATTTTAATGATTCAAGTGTCAAATGAAAGCTTAGAAACTGGAGATTAAGATGCGGTAAGTATACTTTGTGTAGGATTCCATTGTAATATTTTAGATCTAATTTTTAGGTGTAAATTGTTTATAGTTAAGTGCTATAAAGTTCTATTTGATTCTTATGTAAATCCTTTTGTAACTAGATATAATAATTTTTTATAATTTTCGTATCTAGATTTAGTGATTTTTGTAATTTTTGTAACTAGATATAGTGATGTTTGTAACCAGATTTAGTGATTTTTTGATGTCAAAACCGGTTATAACCAGATTTAGTGATTTTTTGTAACCAGATTTAGTGATTTTTTGAAGTTAAAACCGGTTATAACCAGATTTAGTGTTTTTTGTAACTAAATTAGTGTTTTTTAACTAGAGTTAGTGATTTTTTGTAATTTTGTAACTAGATTTAGTGATTTATTTGTAATTTTGTAACTAGATGTAGTGATTTTTTTGTAACCAGATTTAATGATTTTTAAAGTCAAAACCGGTTATAACCAGATTTTTGTAACTAGGTTTAGTGATTTTTGTAACCGGATTTAGTGATTTTTGAAGTCAAAACCGGTTATAACCAGATTTAATGACTTTTTGTAACTAGATTTAGTGATAGAATGCATTAGAAGATATTATGAGTAAGATAGAAGTTATTTAAGATGTAATACAAGTTATTTGGAGGGATAAGAAGTGTTAAAAATTATTAGGGGGTAGATTAGGAGATATTTGGAAGCAGGGGAGCGCTATGTTATTGAGGGATGAGGGTGAAAGTGCGCCAGAACATACATTTATCCCCTACTATTGCACCTCATTGTAGTTTACTTTATTATAAAATATTATTTAATTTATTACAGAGTTTGTCACATTATTTTCGACACTTACACGTGTAAATATATCAATTTGTTTCGATTATTTATGTAAAGAAATGTGGCGTAGTGACATTTTGAACTGGACTCTCGGCTTTAATTAGAACTGAATATGAGTATTTTATACCTAAAGAAACAATTATTTTAGTTATATTTAGTTCCAGAAATAAAAATTATAAAGGGCTATGTGCAGACCACACTCAAAATAACTTAAACCCATTCCGTTGATCGTAAGTGTTTATGGATTAAAATTGAAGATAATTCAATATAGTTTAAAGCTGTAAACCTCGTCATAGTTTTTTATTAATATTAAAGTTTAGAATGGTCTTTACGTTTGTAAAATCCTATTCATAGTCTCTTTCGCGTGATAACAAGAACAACAAATTTACAGAATGTGGAATAAATTACAATTGTAATCATATTTTTTTTAACTCTAGCAAAGCACGAAGAAGTTTGGAAAACGGGTCATTTCTGTGGTAGTTCTGTACGGACCGAATGAACTACGGAATAACGTAGCAGAAACTCCCAAATCTGTAAATATATATTGCTAATATTCGTAAGCTTCAAGCTTTTTAAAGAACGTAGTAGTCTTTCTATTAAGATTTATGATATTTCTGTCGAACCTTATATGAGTTACAAATCGAAAGTTAATAAATTTATCGATTTGTGGTTAGGGATTGATCCTTTAAAACATTAAATTAAATCGAGAGGTTATAGAAGGATACTATTCCGCGAAAAACATGCATTTTCTTCTGTGACGGATGATAATACTACTTCAAGTTTGACTATTGAATTCAGATAGTTTGGAAATCTTCGTTTCACACAGTGAAACGATATTCACTTGGTACTGGTAACTCGTCTAATATGTGCAACAAGTTGACACTCTTAGTCATAAATGAGAAACGTGTAGCAATACACGTTGAAACCGAACTTGGCTAACTTCAACTACTTCTGATTTGAACAGGGAGTGGTGGAAAATATTCTTGGGATACTGAATTCTTGTAGGAAGATTTCCTTATGACCCTGAATTGATTGTAAAGATGCCGTACCTTGATGTATCCTATTGTTTTGATTCCTGGAAACAAGTATTGAAATAGAAAATAATAATCAAATTGAACCACTTCCTGTTGATCGTAAAAAAATGGCGAATGCTGATATATCCTATTGTTTTGATGTATGGAAAAAGGAATTGAAATAAGAAGTAATAGTTATTTAACCAGTTCCTGCTACGGTAGGGTTTTGACAGTAATTATGGTATGTTACCTTCAGGCGCTAAATCGTTTGGACAAAAATGTTCTTGCTATCTGTTACTGTTTTAGTTTTATGGCGAGGAACGTTCAAACAGAATATGGCTAATTTTAACAAATTCTGCTTTGATCAGAGCTCTCCCGTAAAAGGGGGAGTCTATTCTTGAGACGATGCATCGATTGCAAAAAGCGAATTTTTAATATATTTTACCATTTTTGCTCTATGGAAATCAGTATTGGAACCACAAGTACTAATAAATTTGAACAATTACCAATTTTCGTACAGTTACATGGATACTAACGATATGTTTGATGAGAGGCTGAATTGTTTGCTTTAGTCTGCTTCCAGCTATCTGCTGCCGTTTTCGATCTCCAACCATTTATGGCTTCAGCCATTTATGGCTTCGATAGAATATTTTGAAATTTCACGATGTTGTCTTTAGATGGCAACTCGTTTTCAATAATCAGTTCTCGCTATGTTACCGTTCATGTTATGACGATAAAAGTTGAAACTGTTGATGAAACCGAAAACAATAATAAATTAAAACCATTTCAATTTTAGTAGAGTATTGTGAATGACCATGATATGTTGCCTATACACGCCCAATCATTTACAAAAATGTATTCTCCCTGTATTTTGCCGTTTTCATCTATGGGTTAAAAGTTAGAACAGGGAATTTCTTATTTGAACCACTTCTGGCTTGAATATAGAATTAACGGATAAGATGGAAACTATTCTGTTCATTGGATGAAGAATCAATTTCACAAAACCATTTCTCTATATCACTTACTGTCTTTGCTCTGGTATCTGTCAACAGACAAACGGATGAAACCATTCTATAAGATTTCTGACTTTTACGCACAACATAAGTTGGAAGTTTAAAACCTGTCTTTGGTTACATAAACATTATTAACACTAACATAGCAATGGTACTCTTTTGTATAATTCAAAAAGTTAGGCGCGATATTTAATCCAGATAGGAAGTAGTTGTGGAAAGGCCTCTTGCTATAACAGATTCGTGGGTGTTCAGGAAATACTAACGTATCTTTCTCTTTTACAACGGGTGAGTAATGAATAGGTCATTTCTACTGTATATCAACATGGCGGACCAAAGCGACTCGTGACTTCATGAAAAGCCATTTGTTGGTTCTTCAAGGTCAATAACAATAAAGTAGCCAATACTAAGAGTGCAGCCTGGGGATCAGACGAGTTGACAAAAAGTTACTAAATTTTGATCACGGATACTTTTATCTAGGCCCTAGACCAGGACGAAGCGTATTTGTTTAAAAAAAATTCAAACCATAGGTCTTAGGGGAATGGGACGTCTACCGGGACATAGAAAATGACCGATATTTGTGTCGAATTCAGTTTTCACGCTCAATGAGATCAAGGGTTACACCTCCATTAGCGAGGACTTTGAAAAAAAAAGTGTGCCGGTAGCGTTCACCAGGTTAGACGGGTTACCGATACATATAAAAATAATTCAAAATGCCCTATATTAGTGTCAAATCCATACTTTTCGCGGTCGCTAAGATGAATGGTAATTCTTTCAGAGGTGTTGACTTCTAGATACAGCTCCCATCGCCTGGGAGCCAGAGGCGTTCTTTTTAAATTTTGAACCAGTAGGTCACAAGGGGTGTTTACCGGGTAATGTAAAAGTAGTAGAAAATTACCGATAATTTTTCGTTTCGTTCTTCAGTTTTTTACATAAATGTTTTATCTGACCAATGCAAAAAGTGGTTATTCCAGCTATTATTAAATGCAAGAAAACTTATTAATATTATACAGGGTGGACCAAAAGTAGGTATACAGTACCGTACTAATGAGCTCGTTACATTTTATGTTATTTCTTATTTTTATTCATCAGTTGGGCTCAGTTTAATTAGTGTTTGTTCTTAATATGCTTTACTTATATCTTAGGCTAAGAAGGGCCGAAGCAAATAAACTCATAAACTAGAAAGTTATAGTTGATCAATTCAGACATGTATTCCTATTTTTGGACTACGTGAACAAATACGAATGTATTTTGAAAGAAAGAAACGAAAGTGTAAACATGCATAACCGTATTTGACTTTATATATCTATTCTAAACGGCGGTAACTAATCTAAGATAATGTAGGAAAAATTCAAGAAAGTAATTAATAATAATAAATATGAACATATAAAAATATATTTTGCAAGTTCCTGTTGCAGAACTTGTTTACTCCAGACACCAAAGCGCTAACCAGAGTTGGAGTGGGTCAAGTGGTTCGAGATTTCTGAGTCGTACGTGGGTCAACAGCATGCGACCCACTGGGACCCACCACCCGCCATGACACCCTGTGACCCACCACCCACCATGACCCACTCTCCTCACTGCATTGTAAACAACATCTTCTGAACAGCATTTATTTCACTCTCTACTCTAGCCATAGAAACGAAAAACTAAAAAGAAAAACATTGAAGAAGCAATTGAGGTTAAATTTATATAATGGCAGTCAAAGTGCCTAATATCGAAGTCTGCCTAATATCAATATTAGGCCGTCAACTAATATCGACCGTTTTCGGTCATTTTCAGAAATCAGTCCTATATATAGAAAATGCCCCTCTCCCAACAAAAGAGATTTAAAAAAATGATATTCATATTAGGGCCTAAATATGTATATGCCAAATGCCATTTCAGTTGACTTTGTAATTCGATTATGATAATCATACACACATTGTTACATTCAGTTCTTTATACAATAATTCATACATTATAAGCGATTCAGAAATTTTTTTCCAATAGTTAGCTCTTCTGAAAACTCACAGGCTGTGTCTGAGAAGTCAATAAGTAAGTCCTATTGCTATTATTAAAATTGCAGAGATGGTCAGTTGACTGAAGTTCTGCAAGAGTGCCTGAAGTTCTTTCTTTAATAGAAGAAAATGAAAAAAAGAAGAAAAAGGGAGGCCTTGAAAGTAAAATTTAGGCAAATCTCAGAAGAAGCTGTCTACAATGTACTGAGCACAATGAGTCGGTTAGTCAGTGGATCGGCGGGTCAGCGTGAGTCAGAATGGATT
The DNA here is from genome assembly GCF_964235325.1 of Thermobia domestica. Lineage (NCBI taxonomy): Eukaryota > Metazoa > Arthropoda > Insecta > Zygentoma > Lepismatidae > Thermobia > Thermobia domestica. Next base: position 239,524,032 of record NC_137456.1, on the reverse strand, counting down.
ATTGTGTCAGTGTGGGACACGGTGGGTTGCATGTCGCAGTGAGCCACATCCGGTTGACCCACGATTCACTTAAAAATCTTAATGCAATTGACTCACTGACTCACTCCATCTCTGGACTGCACACACGGAATAAAACAGCCATATATTTATCTTTATATTAATAGTGTTCATGGTGTTTTCTAGTCTCTAAACTGTATCTCAAGTGTGTCAGTATTGGGTCAGTTACCTTTCACTCATAACAATTAAATGTTTTTCTCTCCAAAATAATCTTTCAGATTACCTTCTTTTCCAGTGGGAGGGTTTAAGGATCCACATATCAGGGCAAGAGCACGTGACAACACAACGCATGCTATTGATTATAAACATAAGAGCAGAAGAAAAGCCGACATGAATAGCAACGAGGATTTCCGAAAGAAGACGGACCTCACCGGAGGACCCTAAGGGCACAGATAAAAGGCAGACCACCGAGGGACCCAGCATCAGTCATTCAACTCATCAAATCGCCTACACCGCCCTGAGGTCGCACTGGACTAGCAGTCCCTCCTACAATCTGCCTTGAGCTGAGGGGGCTATCCTTCAAGACTCACCAGAACCGGCAGGTGCCTTGAAGACTGCCTTGAGGGAAAGGGCACCGTTCAAAAACCTACTTTCTTTCACTGGATATAACGAGATAGTCACTATTTTACTCTTTCTAATCAAATACGTTTTTTTATTTAACAAATTATTATAATAAATTGGTGAAGTGGATAAACTAGGTTCATATTGGACTTTACCAAAGTCATTACAATATTAGTACTTACTTTTATCTAAGGCCTGCAGTACTTTTTACAGTTAATCAAATGGATTGTGCTATACGCAGTTTAGTCCCATATGTATGAATGGAAAAATACACAATTAAGTAGAAAATAAAATCATTAACAAGAAAAATGCATCATTCATTACAACACATTTTTGAAATAGATTCATGTTAAAAATTTTTCTATGCGACTATTTGTAGATCAACTTATTGGCAATAATATATTTCTTACAAAGGAGATGCAACTTGTAAGCTCTAGATTTTTGTGTATTATTGGGTCAGATTTGGATGCAATTAGATTTGAGTTTCCCGATTATGATTAGCTTGGTAATTCATTTGAATTAATCAGAATGCTACATTGTAAGAGATCTCAAATATATTTAAAGAATATTATAATTATTAAGTAAAATCTCAATTATTCTCAGATATTTTTATACTCTTGTAACCTATAACGACTAATTGTATGTAAGAGAGAGCGAAAATTAATTATTTGGGGAATATTTTTCCTTTTGTAATGTTATTAGTTTCGAGTTTTGGGAATCGATTAAATAGCTGTGTAAATTTAGAAATTAGTGTTATAGTGATTATTGTACTAGCTAATATATTAACTCTAATAGTGATGTATCTCTAAATTTATTAAAAATAATATTTTTTATTCTCCATGGAAGATGTAGTACAGAGTTGCAGAAAATTATTTTTTCTCGTTTAAAAATACTGCTTTGCCCAGAACTTATCGTAGAATACTGTGCAACTATTAGAACTGATGATTTATTAGAAAAATGACCGAAAAAGTAGATGTATACTCAATCATCCAAGTGAAAGTATGATCCTCCTCTTTGAAGAATACGGTGTTAGTTTCTAGTTTGAAAGTTGATTCTGTTAAATTGCTCTAAAGTAAGAAAATAAGTTGTGCGAGTTTCTTGACCGGAAATATTACTAATGAGTAACAGTTCAATTTCTGTTAAATTCAGGTATTGCGATTTTAGGAAAGTTATAGTGTAAAGTTACTATTTGCTGAAAGGTAATTCTGATACTGAGATATAAGCAGCACCTGCTTAATGGAATCCATTCGGAAGATTTCCAGTGAAGAATTTTTAATTTCTATTCAATTGTTTTTATTACCCAATACTAGTCATACCCGTGTATGCAGACAATGTTTTGTATTTAATTGAATTATGTGCAATTATTTCTCCCAACGAAACATAATAAGTAATTGTTGTCGTTCGGTGAAAAAGACTATAGGAACTCTATTGCTTCAGTTTAACGGTTAACGTCTTTCGTATTTTGAAGAATAATTTTAAACAGTTCTACTATTTGGGCCTACTAAGTTGGAATGTCATTTAATGTTGTCTTGAAGCAATTGTTAAAGTAACAATTGTCTTGAATTTTGTCTTGAAGCAATTGTTAAAGTTGCACAGTCAATATTGAAATTTAGTATTTTATTCGGAAGAACTACACGAAATAATTCTTATTGAATCAATAAAAACATTGCCTAAATTCCAATGCAGAAATAAAATATCAGTATCACTCAGTTGATTATATATCTAAATGTGTGTGTGGGTATCCTTACTCGGGATTTTGGTTGTTTGGCTTATAGAAACATACGCACCACAGACATGTTATACACACCACAGACTCTACTGTAATGTTTGCAAACAACTATTAGATGAAACAGGAGAAAATGTCATTATTGAAAACACTATTAAAATATATTATTACCTTAACTGGGAAAGAGCCATCAAAAAGCATAAACATTATACACACCACATGTTATATACACCACAGACTCTACTGTAATGTTTGCAAACAACTATTAGATGAAACAGGAGAAAATGTCATTATTGAAAACACTATTAAAAGATATTATTACCTTAACTGGGGAAGAGCCATCAAACAGCATAAACATTGCATTGGAATCTCTCAAATCAACTGTAGCTATGTATTTGTCACACTTTCCCGTTTTATTATATGATTCATTATGGAATGCGCTAGAAGAGATTATCGATACATTGTTATCAGTAAATTTCATGAAATGAGTTTCTCCCTTCGTAACAATACAGATAAAATTAACTTGCCTTACAGGGAATTATAGATGTTCATCTGCAATGTAAGGCCAATGTTCTACGACAGTTATTTATTTCCTAATTAAAATAACCATACACTAGAGTTTATACTAACATTTAGACAATTTATGTGAAACTCTAGTACATTCCGATATTATAATATGTAATATTATATATGTGAAATTGAAAATATTTTATACTGTACAAGCAAGTAATGTACTTAGTTTTAAAACAATATTGCCTTTAAATAATACTTTCTATTCTCTCACAAACATTGGCCGCTCATTTGCCTAATTCTATGATATACTTGTCTAAAGATATAATCAATTTCATATATTTAATTTGAGTAATTCACATTTGTATAATTAATGAGTATATAAATATATTCACATCCCATAAAAATTCTATTTGAAAGAAGAAAAGTATATAGTTAATTTCTACTCATACTTTTTGTACGAACAGGTGAATGTATCATTTCATTCAAAAAATTTCCTACTTCTCTTTCACATTTCACGAGTAGGAAGTGTCGCAAATGTATCGACATTCGCCAAATATTGCGAAACTCTTCTGTTATTTGTAACGTTTCTGGGACTGAATAGTTAGGAATTCTGATTTCTCTACTCTGACTACGACCTTCTTTAGTAGACGAAAAGACACAACTCCTATATTTAGGGGTTCCATATAAAAACTAGGTTTGAATCTACAACCATTTGTGAGATATTTAGATCATACATGATTCTAGATATGAATAAAAGTAACAGGAAAATTACAAAGATGAGAGAAATGAATGTTCTTTCAGAAATTAGAAATTCACTTGAAGCACTAAACCTTGCATTTAAAGTATCGATTTAAATAAAGACAAAAAATCGTCCTCAGTTTTCCTCTCTGAAAATTCACAGCAGAGAAAATACTCATTACTGTGTCTGTTTCCAAAACCACACATTTCTCTGAAGTTAAATAATGAGATAATAAATAATATACGGTACTCATGGTTGTTTCTAAAGATTTACACGAGTCTAAAAAAAAACTTTTCATACTTTAAATGAAAAGCCCATGTTTCATACCAACATAGAATTACGGAAAGAAATTGTTTTCTTTAAATAATGGTATTGCATCATAATTTAGACTTTACAATTCTCTTATCTCAATGAAATGTATTTCGTTTAGTATTATTGTGTCTGGAAATGAATTATGAATTTTATGAGTAAGAACTTTAAATTACATAAAATTACGTTATACCAGAAATTTAATAACGTAAAAACATTTAATATATTGTACTGATGATCTGTGAAACTTTTAAATGAATGAGATGTATTATAGCTTAGAATTTTACTTTGATAAAATCATATATTGATTGGTTTACATTTTGTCTTAATAAGGAATGAATAAAAACACTTCTAAATAGGTAGTAAAAGGCTAGCTGTATTTCTAATATAATAATGAAAAGTTATTAATTATAATCTATCCTCAGTCATGCAATCACACTGGCATAGTTGTCTGAACACGCGTCTTTGATCGACGAGATTCTCGGATTAATTCCCGGCATGACAGGTATGACGTCTGAGCCCATTACGGTATTTCAGGTTCCGTCTAAATCTGTAGCTCTACGTCTCACATAGTTTCGGTGCTTTAAAAACATACTAAGCTCCAACCTTCCAAACTAAATAAGAGAAGTCGAAAACATACCCCGATGTTAGTAGATCGCTATTTTACAGTAATCCTTGGAGGATTTGATGTAAGTGAACTATGAAATGTTGCCCAAATAACGATGATAGTATATCCTTAGGAAAGAAATTCCGATTTCTATTTCATCCCTTTTTTGCGTCCATTGCATGTACCTCTGATATTTAGAGATTTAACATATTTAAAAACGAGATATGTTTTTAATTGTACGTTGATAACGCTTCTGGATGTTTGTACTTAAACAGTAATAATAATAATAATAATAATAATAATAATAATAATAATAATAATAATAATAATAATAATAATAATAATAATAATAATAATAATAATAGTAATAATAATAATAATAATATAAATAATAATAATAATAATAATAATAATAATAATAATAATAATAATAATAATATAAAAAATTAACATCAAGATGTTTCAATCTTAAAATACTGATCCATCGGATTGGAGTTTAACAAATCCTACATGCGAAGAAGGGAGTTATGAGGTCATTTAACAAAGTGATAGATAACCGATATATAATTATTTTAATATTTATCATTTCAAAAAAATACCTTATAATTGTAAATATCTGCTTTGTGGTTTCTTGAACCTATGCTGAAATAACAATTAAATATTTATTTTTAACCAGAGAATTAAATAATACGGTCGCAATCATCTTCAAGTTCTATAGCATGCACTCTATTCTAAACGAAAGCTGAGCCCAGACGATTCACCAACACTATTTAGCTGGCAATATAAGAACCTCTTTGCATAGTTTACTCATTAGACATCTTAAACCATGGAATATCGTTATCAAACGATTATCAAACATTTCACTGATCTGGTTGAATACGCTAATATTAGTGTAGGTGAAGCTAGTGAAGAAGTTGATGTACACCGTGCTACAGCATACACTTGGTGGAGGAAGTGGATGGAAACAGGTAACGTGGCTCGAAAAGACGGCACAGGCAATCAAAGGGTCTCACCCAGTTAGATCAGTCCTTGGTTAATGCCAATCTATTTTCGCATTCGATTACTCATTGGAATGCGATTACTCATTGGAACGCTCAGATATATTTTCGTGAGTAGCTCTGTACAGTCAATTTTATTATTTAATACTTTATATAAAAATAGTAAATCAAACATCTTTCGTCAATTCGTCAACGTTAGGAAATTAAAACTCCTTACTGAGTCTACGTAGGGAATCTGTTTGTGATAGAAAACTGTTTTCTTGTACGTAAGCATTTTTAGAAATTTAAATTTATGTTTTCTATTGCTTGTAAGTATTAATTTACATTTGGTGTCCAAATAACGCACGCATATTCTAATGGGGACCTTACGTACAAATTATAAAGTTTAATGAATGTTGACTCGTTTGTAAACTCTTTAAACATTCTATAGATAAAACCAAGGTTTCTGAATGCAGCGTTAGAGATTGCATCGATGTGATGAGAGAAGGTCAATTTTGAATCGAAAATTACTCCTAAATCTTTAACTGAATTTGGTTTACACAGAGATATGCCATTAATTATATACAGATGCTTGATCGGATTTTCTTTCCTTTAGAACGATAAAGATTTGCATTTAGAGATATTCAATGAAAGTTTGATTTTGGCACACCATTGCCCAACACCCTGTAAATCCTGCTCGAGTTGTGTGCAGTCATTTATTGTGCTTATTTTAGAATATAATTTGAGATCATCGGCAAACAACAGAAAGTGAGAGTCTTTAACATAGGTTGAAATATCATTAATTACAAGAAGAAATAATAGTAATCCTAAATGGGATAATTGAGGAACACCTGATAATGTGGTAATTTTCGTGATAATATATCCCTTGTAAGAGATAGCTTGCTCTCGATTGCACAAGTAGAAAGCAAAGCACTCTATAGCTCGTTTAGAAAAATTGAAAGATACCGATTTCTGTAGTAGCACGGCCTTGTTAAATCTGTCGAAAGCCTTAATGAAATCCTTAAAAAAGACGTCCACTTGACAGCCTTTGTCTAACTCTCTTGCTATGCAATCCGGTATTATTGCTAGATTGGTTGTTGTGGATTTATTCCTTAAAATCCATGTTGATGTTCAGATATGACAGGCTTTACATGGTTTAAAATTCTGTTATATAATATGGTTTCAAGAACTTTTGCAAAGGGAGATAGGATGGTTACGGATCTGAAGTTCTCTATCTCATTCCTGTTTCCAGATTTAGGAATAGCGCAAATGAGACCTTCTTTCCATTTATTCGGAGATATATTTGTTTTAATGGACATATTAAAGATATGTCTAAACAGCCCTTCACCACATACGGTGGAATGTCATCTATACTACAAGATGTTTTGGATAACAGCGCTTTAATAGCCTGCTCAAATTCCTCTAATTCTATTTCCTTTATATGAAAGGTGTCTAATATACTACATTCCGAATTATTTGTTCTTAGATAATCCGTGTCGTATTTAGCGGGTTCACAACTATATACTGACTGAAAATAATGCGTGAATGCCTGAGACATTTCTTTGTTATGTTTTAACTAGTTACCTTTATATGTTAAAGAATCTGACGAAAGATGCTCAGTTTTACTTCTAATAAAATACCAGAACTGCTGTGGGTCTTTTTCTACAGTAAATTCAGAATGCGAAATAAATGCCTTGTACGCTCTCGAAATTTATGACTTAATTTCTTTTCGTAGTTCCAGGAACTGTTCACGAAGGTATGCAATATTATTTAGCCCCTCTTTCCACTTTTTACGATGGTAAGATTTCCGTTTTTTTTATTATATCATAGATAAACCAGCGCGGATAACTGGCATTGACGTGCTTTTTAGCAGGGACTCATCGGCTAAATACGTTATAAATCATTTCGTAGAATTTTGAAACAGTACAATTAACATAATCATTTTGAGAAAGGCAATCCCAAGATAAGTTTGACAATTCTATATATAATTTTGTGAAATCAGCCCTTTTAAAGTTGAAACCAGTTACTTTATGAACTTGCTTTAATTTATTAATATGATTAAGCGTTAAAGACAGTAGAATTGCTGGGTGATGTCTATAATCTCGAACAAGTTGATCCTCTTTAGAAACAACTACATCTTTGATATTGGAAAGTACTAGGTCTAATGTGCGGCCATTTGTGTTTTGTATGTCGTTCAATGATAAATTGTATAAGGACATAAAGTTATACTCATCTTTACACTTGGATGTTGAGGACATAAGATCAAAACAAGAATTTTTAATTTCTGCAATATTAAAATCTCCGATGCAGAGAATGTGCTTCCTGGTGGACAGTTACTATTGATAAATTGATAAAACTCTTCGTAAATTTTTACATTTGAATCCAGTGGAGTATAAATGGCACAGACAAATACATCTAAAGAATGTAATACTAATTTAACAAGAACACACTCCAGATTTGTATCGCAGGAACATACATAGTACACATTATATTTTTTAAGAATAGCTATTATTACCCCACCCCCTTTAATCCTGTTAACCAGTTCAACATTTCTGTCCTGACGGAAAGCACAATATCGATAATCAAATATTTCAGAATCTCAGGAAGTAGCAGTTAGGAAACTTTCACTAATGAGTACTATATCGTATGTAGTCGATACAATACTTGTAAAGAACTCTGAGACCACAAATATTCTGGTAATACACTGAAAGTTTAATAGTGCGATGCTGGTTATATGGTACTGTTATATCACAATTTAAAACATCAGTTTTCGTAGTTCAGTCTGACCTTGAACTTTTCACGGCGCTTGTCAAGTTCACATTGTTTGACACGAGAAATCTATTTTTATTTTCATTAGCAGAAAACTGTGTTGTACTTACACCGATTGAAATTCGAGTTTCGCTTCAATGGGATGTGCTTGGTATGGCTACTCCCTGTGGTGGTGAAGGGGAGAGTACTTCTCTGTACACTGACATCTTCGTCCAGACCTGCCTCAGGCTCTTCGGCGGCAGAAGTATTGTTTGGCACGTTGGAAAGATTTTTATCGCTATTGGTCACTTCCTGTAGTAAAAACTTTTTCCCATCGATGCACGCATACCGGAATTGCAAATAAGCATAACACCCTCGTAGTCTAGCTTCGTTAACATATGTTTGTAGAGGTTTGAGTTCTTGTCTAACTTTAAAAGAGAAATCCTCATTAATATAAATTTTGGTGCCCCTTAATTTATTCCTAGATTTAAGAATTGCTTCCTTCGTTTTATCTCGCAAGAACTTGCACACTATAGGACGTCTTTGACCAATGACTGTTCTTCCTACACGGTGACTTCTTTGAATATCATTATCCGCCAAATCGATTTTTAATCTATCTTTAATCACATTTTGCACTTTGTTTTCTGTTTCGTCCCACGATTCACTTTCACTTTCCTCGACACCATAGAACAATAAGTTCGCTCTTCGAGATCTATTTTCCAAATCTTCGATTCTTTCTTCCAAATGACTTGAGTAGGTCTGGAATTGATTTATTTTACTCGATAATTTGTCAATGTTGTTCTCGAACGTTTCAAGCTTTTCAATCACTTTAGAAACAGATTCTTTCACTTCACATATTTTTTCTCAAGCGATTTATGAGAATCATGCAAGCCACGCCAAAATTTCTTTAATTTCCGCAATATCGATTTTCTGAGACCTGCACTCAGAACCTGTATTTCTTTCAACACTACCAATCGCAACTACTAAAAGAATTAGCACACCATAGACATAGAAAGTTTTGGTCGTTTGATTTGATCTGTAGGTTCTTCATAAGAAGGATCTTTTCCGCAGTATCTATTATTGAACAGATCGATGGAAGCCCGCCAGAAACTTAGCGAGACACCCATTTCAAACTTCGGTGCACACTGGAGATGTTTGCATGTGCGTCTTCACTCAACGAACACTCAACATAGTGGGCACGGATAATCATAAAATCATTAAAACACAAATTTATCACGTCCACCCACAACAAGCCAAGTCACGAAATGATTGAAGTGTTCAACTTTTTTATGTTTTATTAACAAGCATTACAAAAAAGAATCATAAAATAACTGGGGGGGGGTTCGAACCCAAGGAACTTAATTACTATCTTATTGTTCAAGTACGTTATCCACTCATCCAATAATACACAGCATAAATTTCTGTAAAAATCATAATATCTCGTATTAGTTGTAATACTTTTTTTTCTTATTAACTTTAAGTGTTAAGTATAAACAGTTCTTCCGATTTTTTTTATTTTTGCAGCTTGTTGTCTAAACTGCAACACTATAATAAATATACATAACTATTCTATTCATATTTCCTACTTGAATAGCTTTGTTAAACATAATTAAATTTCAAAGTAGATGCGTATGTATGGACTGGTTGTTCATAACATAGATTCCAGGAAGGTTTAAACAAAGCCGGCCGGCGACAAAAATCTTTCGGATAGACAGTAATGTATTATTTCACCAAACAAGATGTTTATTTTAGATTTCAGCGTAATTAATTAAAGAACTACCAAGACACATATATTTCTATGGAAGAAAAGAAATCTTGTGTCGCACTCAAGATTTCTTCAAAAGCGTTCTCCTAACCGGGATTTGGCTACTTAAGCCTTCTTTCGGCAAACCATATGTTTCTGTTCGTTTTCTGTTATTTTTTGTAAATGAAAGCTTTGTTTCCGTTCTTTCTCTGTCCGACCATTATATCAGAACTGTACTCTCAATTTGGAGAACTTCGGCAGTAGTGAAACAATAGTCGAGGTGTTATAGGCACTAAGTTATAAATCCGTGGGTCATGGGTCCGTGGGTCCGTGGGTTCAAATCTACTCAAAATCAACTTAATACTTCTAAATTTAACTTGTTCTTGCAGGGTGTATTATGACTTCTCTTTCCTTAAAGTTCTTCATGTAGAGAAGAGTTGCAAGAATCATGGACATGTTAACCGAGAGAAAGAGAGATTGGAGATATCTTCAATTGAAATATAATCCTAAACATTCGACGATATTCATATTGGATTATGTTTTAGTTCATTTTTGTCTATTTTTAACGAATATTACAGTTCTCCGTTACTTAGAATACAGAAAGAGATAGATAGTGAATGATATATTACGGCGTATTACAAGAGAGAGCTGGTATTCTTTTGATATCGTATATACTTGCAATAAATACATGCTTGCATCATTAATAGGAAATTGAATTATACAACCTTATGTTCTGATCATACAAAATATAACTATTTGTCATAATTACAACTTTGTACATGTTCTCTAGTGATGGAATGGTTTTCGCAAGTCAAACTGAAACTCTCCACATCTCGTTTCTGCATTATTTGGTTTTCTTTTCTTTCTCTATTTATTTTCCTTTTCTGTTTCCGTTTCCGAACACACTAGAATTGAGCAATACAAAACTAAGAAATTTTATGTTTCCTTTAAGGTGTACATGAAAAATAATAATAATACATTTTTAGAAAAATAAAATCTAGTATGGTTTTACTGATAAAAAAGTATTTTCACAAAACAAAGATGGAAGTAACAATAAAGTTTAGTAGAGATATTACACCTGATAACTATCAAATATGAAGGTAAATTTGAAACAAATAATGTAAAAGGCTCAGAGATTTTACGAAATACCGTATCATGCAAAATGAAATGAATGTTGACTGACATTGATTTTTCCTTGGTATATCTAAGGGTGAATAACATTTTACTTTAACTCTCTCATTATATCAATCGCTTCGTATATCCTAAAGAGTGTCTTGTTTTTTTTTTTCGTCACAGAAGCACGGATATTTTTCTATATATTCAACTTTGCTACACTGACATTTTTCAAACAAATTAGAACACTTGTAGAACGCCTTCTGGAGTTCACAACCAAAAAAATTTAGTAGTATTGTTGGTTATTTAATGTTGCAGGATATGGCAAACGGAAGTGTGAATGCACTTTTGCTCGTGTACATACAACGTTTCATGACCATATTGTAAAGAAGTCGAAACTAAGTTTTTACAAATTAAAACAGTAAATTTTGTCGCCTGAATGCCAATTAAAAATACAAAAGTCAAATAGGGAGATAACATTATCTCGAATAACTAAAAGATTCTTACTTTTCAAAGGTAATATTAAGTAGTGGTTTGAGGTGGAAAATTTTCTAAACAAATAGCAGTGATCAAGTAACAATTCCGCATTAAATATAAAATTGTTTTCATTCATGCAAAGAAATGTTAAAAAGTGAAAGATCATTTAAAGAATCTGAAAATTTTAGTGGTTCATCAAATTTCCAGTACTATGCAGTAAGAAGTAAAACAATTTTTCATGAACCGAAAAATTCTGTCCTGTATTGAAAAATTGAAATTCTTTTATGAGTCGGAACATTTTCCTCATTTTGTAGCAAAATATGAAAAAAAAACTTTTTGTAAATCGGAGAGTTTTATTGATTTGTATGAACAGTTAAAAAAATTATCAGGGAATTGAAAATTTTCATTATGATGTAGAAACACGTCGGGGAACATTTCATAACGCGGACAATTTAGAATATTATGTACAGTGATGTTAAGTTATAATTTTTCCACAACATTTTCCACTATATGCACATTGAACTACAAAATTGAATTTCTGTAGAGGAAAGATAGGCAGCAAAAAATGATAATTTTATAATTATGAAATTCGCTCCGAAATTAATGCCTTCTATTTTTTGTGTGACTTTTATAGAGGTGCCAGATGTCTTTGGTGTAGTGCTAATGCTTAAACCTTCCTCTTAATTTGCATCTAGTTCCCTTGTTTTGAGGTAGATGCCGCCAGCATTGTATTCTCCCAAAATAGAAATGAAAATGAAATGAAATTTTTGAGTTTTACGTCCCACGGTTATGCCGGTTAGGCTAAAGGAGACGGTGATGATGAGAGATGAATGAAATGGTGGAATGAAGAAAGTGGGAGGAAACGGGAGAACCCCGGGAAAACCCACGCACACGGTGTTTGTCCACCACAAAGTTCACTTGGCGGGAGCAGGGTTTGAACCCGAGACCCCTAGCACCAGAGGTGAATGCTCTACCACTGAGCCTCCGCGGCCCCAACTCTCCCAAAATAGAATCTGAAATTTACGTGCGTATAGAACTACGATGTGTGATTGAATTCCTTAGAGTTGAAGAGACTGAATTCCACCGACTCTTAATATAGTTTTATGGAGACGATACGATAGACGTGAGCAATGTCAGATGATGGGTATAGCGTTTTCATCGAGATGAAATGATTGTTCATAACAAACAACGGTCCATTAAATCCTGCACAGCTGTCTTCCCTCGCAATTAAGAGCGTCTTGATCAATTCATGCCTGGTGTTTGTCGGATTAAGCAATAAGAATTGTGTACAGAGCTGAACGTTGGCAGAAATGACTTGTAGAAAATGCTGGAACATCTTGGTTATTACAAAGTCTGTGCGAAATGGATGCCAGGATACTTATGGAAAATCACAAAACTTAGAGAACGGAAATTTGTCTGGACCTGCTGGACAAATATGAAAATGAACGTAACAATTTTTTGGATAGCATAGTCAGTAGAAATGAGACGATGTGCTATCTTTACGAGCCGGGATTCTAAGACAATCCATGGAATGGCTATTTTTACATGCGCGTCTTCAAGGTTCTGTCCATCGTTGGCAAAAATGCATAACGAATTGTGGGAATTATTGCTCTGTTTAGCTGGGCTGCTGCTTTTTATGTACCTACATTAGTTTCCATGAAAAGAAATAGGAGGCATTACTTTCAGGAAAGGTAAAATTGTCTAATAATCCGATTTGGCAGGACAATTTTTTACACAGTGTTTCAATTAGTTTCCCTATCTCTCTCTTTATAAATATATGGGGTGGTAGGAAACTCAACCGACAAAATTCGGGAGGTGATTCCGAAACCGAAACAAGAAAACAAGTCCTTTTGCACTTTTCTCTAGGACACATAGTTTTGGGGCTACATGATGCCGAAAACGGGGCAAAATACACATTAGAGCGCTATATCTTCTCTATTTCGAAAAATAGAGGCAAGGCGGCATGGTCACCTCAAATGAACGAAACCTGGTCTGTTCAAACATGGGTAAGACGCGATCGTGACAAGGGATTATCCAAAGGAGCGTAGGGACTCCCGGATAAACTGTTAGGTAAAGATACGTCCAAATAGGCGTTAATGGATAGGTTTCGCACTTGGTAACCATACTTAGTTGTACCATGCCAAAATCTCAACCAGAGACGAAATGGTGGACACGTAATATTCGCTATGTGTGTTGCATAAATGTTTGCATCGCAGCAAAAATTAAACTACCGCTAATTTTATAGTTTTTCTATAATGTGTTCAAAATAAATACAAATATTTGGAAAGAAATAACAGCGCGCTAGGTATTATGATTCTTCATGTGATACCGTCATCACAACACACTTATCTGCTTTCCATTTGCAATTGAATAAAGATTTAGCTTTTTTTGCGGGTTTGGAAATAGCGGCACACCCAAAGATAGGTGATTTGTGATAACGGTATCACATGCAGAATATTATCTAGTACACTATGTGTTTCTTTTTTTAACAATGTTATTTGTTTCCAAGATATTATAAAAAATGTTCAAATTAGCGGTAGATTCATTTCTCTGCGGTGAAGATCCATAAGTACCAGGTACTGATGGTAACCAACGATGCAGTGGTATGAATTATTCCTGCCATGGATATTATGTTTTTTTCATGATTTAAGCCGGGGAAATCTGAGGATGATTTCCCCTGCACCCCCAATTTATTCAAATACTGCTGAGAGCAAAACATTGACTGTTTTCGGGAACATTGCACGGTCTCAAACGGAGGGCCATACCTACCATACGGCTAAAACCACCCTACATACGTACTTTGTTGATTTGCCTCCAGAATACCCCCAAGTTGCCAGTCCAGGTTATTCCGATGCAAAGGACTTAGCACTGAATGAATACTGAGTGCACAACCAACAAACAATACATCACTCTTGAACAGATATACCTTGTCTGTCAAAGTCATCAGTGAAGTAGAAGTCGGCAACTACTACGTTGTGTGTTGTGAACCACGTTCATAGTGTAGTTTGTTGTGACAATGGCCCATTACACCAATCAGGAGCAGGCTGAGATGATTTTCCTGTATGGAGAAGCACATAGAAATGGTAGGCAGGCAGCCCGATTATACAACTATTGATATCCCAATAGACGCCAACCTCATTATACAACACTTGCAACGCTGTTTTCTCGTTTCTCTGAGACCTAAACGTTTCACTCTGCCATGTAAGACACGGGAAGACTACGTGAGAAACGCACTGTGCAAGCCGAAGAACGTATTTGACGATATGTGCTCGATGACACGAGTGTAAGGTCCAGGGAGCTTGCCCGCCAGCATAAAGTCAGCCATGAGAGGGTGTTTTCGATCTTTCATACCAACAATTTTTAGCCCTATCATTTGCAACAAAAACAGGGTTTGTCAACATGGGATTCTCCTCGCAGGCCGGACTTTCGTAACCAGGTTCTCCATTTGGCAGCAGCAACTGTCGGTTTTCTCTCCTCCATTTTGTTCACAGACGAAGCCAAATTTGGGAGGGACGGTATCCAGAATTTTCATAATATTCATCTGTGGTCCGGGGACAATCCACATGGAATGGTACAGCCCCGTCACCAGCACAAGTTTCGTATCAGCGTTTGGGTAGGGATTCTGGGTGAACATCTCATTAGACCAGTTGTTTTTCCACAAAGACTCACTGGGCCTATTAATTTGAACTTCTTGCGCGAGATACTTCCTACATTTCTGGAGGATGTGCCGTTTGTTTTACGACAGGGTATGTTGTATATGCACGATGGTACCCCGGCGCATATCTGCCGTCCCGTGCGTGATTATTTGAACACTGTTCTCCCGGGCAAGTGAATCGGCTGTGGCGGTCCTATGTCATGGCCTGCCCGGTCGCCGGAATTAAACCCTCCGGATCTCTATTTATGGGGTCTTCTCAAAACTGTTGTTTATGCTACTCCGGAACCTGATATCGAAACGTTAGAACAACGCGTCGGAGCAGCTTGTGACGCTTTGCGGGTAGAACCAGACACGTGTCGACGTGTGCGCCGGTTTGCGCGACGACGTCTGAATGCCTGTGTTCAGTTTGGTGGACGTCATTTTCAGCATCTTTCTTTGTGTTGTCACAGGTAAGACTGTTGTAAGACTTCTAAAACCTTTAGTGTTATTCTTTGCGATACTTATTCATCACGGACACCAGTACGAACTGTTGTGTATCATCCGTGAAAATACAGTCCATGTTTTCCTGTACGCATGCTTACTTTTGTCCATGTCTTCCATGCCTCAGTTGCCTACTAGGTAGGGCCTACAGTGATACTCGGCCCTGCAATGTCTGCGTACTCTGCTTGTTGTGGAATCGCTGCACCAACACCCATGTCAGCCGGTGTTCCATTGAATTGGTCACCGACGCTGCAATGTGGAATCCCTACTTTTCCAGCTCTCATCCCACAGTTCGTACGTAAGAAATACGTAACACGTCATAGTACATATATCTGTTTCACTTTCCACTGCCCCTACCATGTCTGCTTTGCAGAATCCCTTTCTTCCTGTATGGACTCCCATTGCGCAGTTCCATCTGCTCCATTCAGTTTGCACCATCAGTTCCCTTGAGTATGATTTTCATTCTCAATTTGTGGACCGACGTCACTATCTCAAATCTTTCGGAAGATATTCTACTTTACTCACGGAGTGTAGGCGATCTTTTTCTCGGTTCCTACTGGAACACGCCGTCTCTTTCGACTTCTGTTCATGACTTGTTTACTTGTTTCCAGTTGAGGAGTCAACTCCCGAAGTGTATTCACCCACACTTCATATCCACTTCATTGTTGGTCACTATCAGTACCTGGTGGTTATGCAACCACATATAGCTAATATGACGCGTACAACAATTCGATTCTGTGTGAGATGATGACATGGTTACAACTAATTATGGTTACCAGGTTGGATACCTATCAATTTACGCTTATTTGGACGTATCTTTATTTAACAGTTTATCCGGGAGTCCCTACCCTTTTTGAGGGAATCCCTTGTGCACTGATTTCAGGATTGCGACATTCCCATCTTTGAACACAACAGGTTTCGTTCATTTGAGATGGCCATTCCGCCTTACCTCCATCATTCAAATTGAAGAAGATATAGAGCTCTAAAGTGTATTTTGCCACGTTTTCGGCATCATGTAGTTCCGGAACTATGTGTACTAGAGAAAAGTGCAAAATGACCTTTCCTTCTTGTTTCGCTGCCGGGAATCACCCCCCGAATTTGGTCGGTGGAGTTTCCTTCCACCTTATATATATATATATATATATATATATATATATATATATATATATATATATATATATATGTGTGTGTGTGTGTGTTTGAGAGAGAGAGAGAGAGAGAGTTACATAAATTGATATTTAGGTAGTCGAAAATTTACAGTAGGCACTTTATATTATTTCTTCTTATTAATACAGTTGTCGGTATTAAATCCTGATTAGTAGCATAGCAATAAGAAGACGTCGTCTTACGAATATTAAAGTGAAGAAACGTGATTTTTTGAGATCTAAGATAAATTCTGAGAAAATAATACATTGAATCTTTTAAAATAGTTTTTTTCTCTGAAATGAGGAATCGTTAGATTTTCAATTGAAGAAATTTCGTTTTCAGACAAAATTGGTTACCAATAAATTTTACGGCTAAACAACGAGGCAGGAATAAGTGAAGTATGTGTCTGTGTATCGAAAAACATTTTCGAATAATTTTCATCACTGATCTTAAGTGATCAAACTGTATTCTTTACAATTATTGCAACACTCATAGTAGTAGCAAGCAGTATCACGATACTACTATACTGCTGCGCATTTGAGACACAGGCTTATTTCTTGAGCTTACCAAATCTCATTTCAGGCACATTAACTTTTGTACACCAATAAAATTATGACACCCCCAGAAACTCTTTATCGTAGTGAATTTAATCTATTAATACGTAGATATAGTCGCCTTCTAGTTGTTGCTCAACTGGATGTCTCCTAGTGTCTTTTGTAAACAATGGCAAGTGTCCTAAATACCAATAATTTTGAAGTAGCGCTGTATTTCTGCCGGAAAACACTGGACTGCTGACTGGAAGTTGGATACTAACACTTAGTACAATTATTTAGAATTTACTGTAGATTATAACATTTAAAGCAATGTTACTGACCAGAACAAATGAAATATATTAATAACTATAGGACAAAAAAACGCATAGTTATTAATATAATTCATTTGTTGTGGTCAGAAACTTTGTTTTAAATGTTATTGTGATTATCCAGAACCATGGGGTTTGTTGATTGTAGATTATCTGCTTCTTATGATTTGTACAGGAACATAATAAATTTATCGAATTAAGGTAGCATCTTAAATACACAAGCACAGGAAGGCTTTATCCTCGTACACAATCCTGTAGAATATGTTGTCTCTTCTCTCCTCCATCAAGCCTCACATAATATTCGTGGCTTTCCTTATAGTGTCATTTCTCATGTTCATTTCCTAGTTGTAGTCTCTTGGGATCTCTCTCGACCATTGAGAAGTAGAGAACAATTTTGTTGTTGCGCTAAAGAAGTGTGCGAAATGTGCCGATTTAATGATTTGTAAACATCAAATGTCAACGATGTTAGTGATACTTCGTCTTCGGAGACTAAGAATATTTCATGGTCAAATTTGTACAATGTCTATCAAAATAATTTTTGATTTCTCATTGCATCAATAGCTGATCGCCTGAGTGTGTTTTTTAATATTTGGGATAAAGCGGAGAAAAACTTGCACGTTTATGCAGGTCATTAGTAGTTCAACCACATGCATACACATTTATTTATATAACTTTCTTTCTATTGTTTTTTCTGCTGTTTAGGTTTAATAAAGCTATTTTCGTGAGGGGTAATTTTATATTATTTTATACATATCCCTGATGAAATAAAAGAACTTCAGAATATATTTACCGATCAATGAATTCACCGAAAAGTGAATTATACAAATGACAGGTTCCAATTTCAAATGCTCTATATTTAGATTTAAGACTTGTAGTTGTACATGGTCCAATCTCAGTCCTGGCATAAAGTAAATTATTTTGATACGCTTTGCATCTGGGTTTATAAACCTGCAATACGATATTCGTATGTAATTAGTGGAAGTAATATTTTAAAACCTAATTTTATTTCTTCAGACAGTTATTTTCCATATTATTTGATATTATTTCATATTATATACTTGATGTTATTTGTATATTATTTGATATCACTAAAACATGAAACATTTCATTAGAAACTTCAAAACCCTCAACTAAATAAAAATCACTGTTACTGGAAATTACATACATTATATTTCTATGAGGAAAATTTAAATTAAAAAGAGAAACAGTATGGTTTTGTATTGTCAATCATCCTCCTAGTATTACACTTAAGTATGCTACCAAGATATGCATCTATTGAAAGTTATTTACATTATTCTAAAGAATACATAGAAATCACTATTCTCACTATTTCTGTAGTTTACTGTAATGCATATAAGAAATATGAAAGTCTGAACACAGCACTCATCTTATAGCGATAGCATTGCATAAAGTATAAATACTTCTGCTCCTAAACTGATATAAATGAATTAAATTTAAATTTTAACATCATCGTGGACTAAAACTGTAAAAAGATTACGATGAGCTGAATCACTTTCTCAAAATATCTGTAGGAATATAAACAAAATTGTTGTGAAACAAGTGAAGTATAACTTATAAACCATTGTGAACAAAATTGGAAGGTGAAAAAGTATAAGGTGCAGTACAAGCACGCCTGTGAAAATGTCTTTGGGAATTGTTCGATATTCATAAAGAAACCAGCAAAATTTTGTGTCGGTTATCAGTTTGGTCTAGAAGTGTAAGGCATATAGAATGTGTTACATACTCCTTTGAAAATTAGGTCTGCTGGGCATCTAAAATCAAATCTTTACAATTAGTGTAAACTCAGAAATTATTACATACTAAATGTGTCAAATTGGTACCTTCTTATGATAGTTAACCCTCGAACCACTGAACCACTCTGTGAACCAGGGAATTTATACATTGCTTAAGATATTAGTTGGCTCACTCAGCGCTGTCATGTCTTGTGACTTTTAAACGTCATTGGCGGGCTGTCAATTGCTTTGTTTACTATGCTCGTGACAAATTCCGTTTTGTCTATAGACATTGTTGGGGCAATCAGTGCCCCAGTGTACTGTTTTTCTTCAGTTTTTCTTCACGTACGTATTTAATATCCACAGTATTATGCGTGCTTGTGTGTATATTTGCAGACTTTTACTTACAATGGATGAACTAAAGACTGAGCAACAGATTTGAAATGAGTTACTACGTTCGTCTGAGCCCGATAAACCGGAGACATTTGACGATAAGTCTGAAAGTGTATAACAGTATGGATTGGCTTGAATTTTTAAACCAACCCTCGTATTATTCCAACATCAATTCTTGGAAATGAAATGCGACTAATCAACAGTTGGAAGAGAACAATGCTCAGGAATTATTCACCCAAAAGGTGCCTCACTTTTCCAGACAGTCTTGCTTCCTCCCGCCAGCCCATATATGGTTGAGGTATTTAGCTACTCTCGTGCTGTCCGCCCACGCAGTGAGCCCTCATGACGATGACAGATTTTTACGTGACAATATAAAATCTATCAATAATCGTCGATTGTACAACTTATTCGAACAATCAATGTTTTTAATGTGATTTCTATCAACCTATGAACCATTCATTATATATTATTAACAATATAATAACGTACAAATTTAATGTTTTCTACGAACTATATTTTAGTTTAATCAGTGTATTCTTGCGCTGTGACCTGGCAACGGTGTGATGTGCGAAGGAGAGAGGAGAGCGTCACTTCCCACCAAGTACATTGAACGTATTCAAGATGTGCTCGAAATAAGTTAATTTCAAAATTTAAAACGAATGTGAATAGTATTTGAGTTTTGTGTATATCAAACGCATCACGAAACATAGGAACAGTGATACCAAAAATAAATGCTGCTTCAATAGCAAGAAGAAATATGTGAATAAGGATTGTTCTTACGTAGTTCTCCCTCTAATACAACGATTTTACAGAAGAGCCATGTTATATGTCAAGGAATGGGATATTTAACTCATCACTTCCCAGTCATGGAAGCCAACTCATCGGTAGTGCACAAATGAATTTCATTTCGTATAGTCGCCGGAACCATCGTGCGCGGTTACGTGTTGTTTATCGTAGTGATTGGGCCATCTTTTCGTTTAAGTAAAATGTTATCCACAATGTGCAAATGTTATTGTTTTTAAATCATATGTAATACGTACAGTGAAAGTGAATGATAATATAGTGTTGATTTAAAATTCTTGTTATTATTCAGAAAAGTGAAAAGGTGCTCATTAAATGTGTTTAATAAGTCATATTTTCTTTTAGCGCTTCAAATGTGTATGCGGCATAAAGTGTTTATCAACAGGTAAGGTATTTCCAAGCAGTAGAGAACAAACATTACTTTCGTCTCTCACTATCCATCTGGCGTGAATCATGCATTGCTGCCCCACTTGTACTTCTTTTACAGGTACTGACCAGTGTGCCTTGGAGCTGACGCAACAGCGATGGTGGGTATACGGCTCATGCCTCTGATGTTTAACGCCCGAATCCTAGGACCGTAGAAGTGAGACTATTTGTTTACTTGCCAGTTCCTTATTGGGTCTATTAGTCTTTTACAAATGAATGATGTTAAGGAAGACTCCAAAAGAGATCCAAGGTTCGAATCCCAATATTATCATATCTGGCTTTCGTTACGTAAACAAACTCCTTTCATAAATGGCGCCCCGACCAAAGACAGATGTTTTAGTGGGAAGAAAGCAAATTTTTGAACTTCACTGTTGTATTCAATGCCACCACCACTAATTTGCATGTTGTATTTTTAAGTATAATATTTTACAATGTCAACGCTTAGTGAAACGGAAACACTGCTTGAAGCGGTGAAAAGGGTGTCTGCAGATTTGGCTGCAACTAACCAAATGCTAAAATCAAATCAAAAAGAGTTGGCCAAACAGTTCGATAATCTAAAAATACAACTGGCTGAATTACGTGAAAAGTATGAAACGCACAAAAATATTGAAAATTCTCGAGAGCTGTCAAATCAGCCAAACATTGCTGCACAAACGCAGGTAGGCCCTAGTTTATGCATGCAAGAATGCGAAATAATCGCTGAAATTTAAAGTGTAAATCTTCCAATTCATATTGTGCGAAAGAAATAGTTCTTTGCATTCTTTCATATGTAGTGTTACTTACATTTTTATATTTTTGTGTTCGTTTTAGAATATATAATTCATAAATCCACGTACAAAATGCTAGCGCTGAATTTAATGAATGTAAGAGCACAGATAGAGTTACAGTACGCTAATGTAATAAATGAATACAAATATAGTACTGTTCCATTTTGCTTAGAAGAGTTTCGAAATGTTTTAGGTCTCAATGTAGAAATTCACAGTCTTAATAGAGTAGCGAAACTCGCAATTTGTGAATTTGTATTTAATTTTAATTGCGAATATAGGAAAAACGTAGAAAAGGAGGTCAATCTCCGTGTATGTGGTATACGTAGAAGTAAGGAATACCAAAAATTGAAAGAGAAATGTGCTCGCGGCAAAATTGTATATTTTAAGTATGTAGCAAAAAAGTTGAAACTTCAATGTGATGACGTTAATGTCAAGAATAAAGTCATTGAAATAATAGTCGAACGGCTACAGAAAAAGTATCCTAATGATGTTAGTTCTCTTAGTGATTATGATAGTACGTTCAATGAAAAGGAGAAAGAATTATTTCGAAGCAATGTTGAAAATTCTCCTGAAAGTGTGGTTAGTAGTATCAAACCTATCCTCAAAAAACATAGTAAGGATGTTAGTTTACATACTATGTCAGGTAATGTGGGTAAAACCGAAAAGGAAAATAAAGTTCCAAAAAGGGTTAAATTCGCAGATGAATTTAACGTGTACCCGTTAGCACATGTTTGTCATAGTAGTCCTTCTGAGGTTAGAACTAAAAGGTGTAAGAGGAAATTGGAAAATGTTGCCGATGATCGTGATTCATATCCAAATCCTGTTAAGAAAGGTAGGTTATCTGAAGTCCAAGAATCACATTTTGCCCAAACTAATGAAAGTGAAAATAGTAGGTGGAATGAATTATTTCAGTTGTAGGGAAATAATTCCGTACAATTACAAAGCATTACAACCAAGCTGGAAAATATTTCTGTTCTACAGAGTAATGATGTATTTTCTCAAGGGAACGAAGTAAGTATTAAATTAGCCAGTGTAAATGTAAACACCGTGCAGGTTGACTTCATGGAGGCTACCTCCGACAGTAGTATGAGTGTGGTTAGCATAACCACCACTAGGGAAATAAAAAGTAATACTGTTGTAGTATTTTTAGACGAGAATAAAGTCTGCACTTGTCCCTTATGTGATAGGATGTGGGTGGATCAGCTGTTTCCCCCCTCCGGCTCAATGCTACTTGTTCGTAAAAAATGTTTGTCTGCAAGTCCTATAATTTTTGTGGTGTATACACGGCATGTTACGAGTTTTCCCACAGTAAGCTGCATTAAGCAACCAATTCAGATTGGTGAGTTGCATTATTTTTCCAGTGGTAATATATCTTTAGTGTTGCTGAAAGGTACAGTATGCATATTCGTAATTGTATGTTTTAGTAAAAATGAAACCATTTCATGTTCGCTTGGCATACATCGTGCAACTAGTAAATCTATGAAAGTTAGATTTAGAAAGGGTAAGAAAAAGTGTATTGAACTAACTCAAAACGTTCAGATTGACTATCCACCAACCAATACCTTGTACTCAATTCGAAATGGTATTGAGAAATTTAGAAACAGAAATTTTTGTTTGGAAAGCAAAAGGTTTTTTCACCGTGCCAAAATGAAAAATAACCTGAAAATCTGCAAAAAAACTGCGTAAAGTAAGTAAGGTATTACGCCTACGCAGAAAGTCTAAATTCTTCGCTGCCAATATTTGCAATGACACTCAATTGGTGAGTGTCCCGAGTGTACAAACAATTCATAAGGTAACTGCTAGTTCTCACGTCAAGGTAGCACATAAAGTTAGCGCTTGTAGAATGTTGCGTTTTCATATTAACAAAAATAAGTGGATGCCGTGTATGGAAGTTAAACTCAAAATTTTTGAATGCATGACAATTTTAATTTACGATGTTGTACTAAATCCAGTACGAAAAGGAATTGGGTAAACGACATTAATACATAGCCAGATTGCCCATTTCCCGTATTTTGACATGGCAATGAAAATAAATTTTGGTTACATTGCAGAAAATTTTTTATAGAATTTCTTTTGTTGTTAGTAATTATTTTTCATAGCATAAATATTTTTCAACACTGTTAGTGTTTTAAAAATTTTGAATGTTTAAATAAAAACAATAATACTTTATTGTATGTATCACGTTAATGGCTATAGCCAATGCATTCAGGAAGAATTTTTTCGCTTTATACATTGTTACACCTCATAAGATATTGAAAATGTTGCATGAGAGATACCTACAAAAAAAATTCTTGATATTTTAAATACGTATTACGAAACTATTTGTAATAGCATACTTTTTCGTTAATACATTCATAATGAAATTTCATTTTTCGAATCATAGAAAATATAGTGTTTCTTTCGAAGTGCAAGAGTGAATTTGCGTAATGAAAATTATCAAATATAGTGAAAAGAAATAAATTTGCGTAGTAAAGACGTGGAAAATCTCTAGTGAGTATTCCATTACAGTGTTGCAATTTTACAAAATTAAAAATTTGTCGAATCACAAATTTAAATATTCTGGTGAGAAACCATTCGGTAATAAACCTGAATAAGCACATTTCAAATTTATGAGTTAAATCTCTCAATTTCTAAATAACAACCATGCGTCAATTAATAGTAATGCATATTTACGATGTGTTATATCAAGTTATTTGTTTTAACCCATCAGTATGCCTCTGGGATTACAAATCATCTGAGGATACTTAGAGTTTGGTGTGGTAAGTTATGGTAGTTACCTGTACCCACCTTCATGGCGCGTTGTTAAGTTGAAAAGAATATATAATGAGACATCTTACTATGAATAAGTATCAAGTAAGTGGTGTATGTGATAATTGTTAGCAACCATTGTTGCATTCACTTTGTATTAATCTTTTCGTTGAATACGAAAATATTTCAAATAGTACTTGAAGACATTGAAGCAAAGGTCCCTCCATTATTATGGGTTTTCCATATTATGTAATGCCCGGAGTAGGCAATTTTCTTATTAGTCCCCTGTATATTATTTTTAAATTTTAACCAAACGTTCTATCTTTTCACTTTGCTTCGGGGATGGAAACATATTAATAAATAAATGGGTTAGGGTCTTGTAAACTAAATGCAGGCAGTATATTTTCATATACTTTGAGCGTAACGAGCTCACATATGCCCAGTCTTTCATTTCATAGTAAATGAAATATTTTTAGTGTTATATTTACACATGTGTTTTTAATACGTAATCTTAATAAAGTATGAACATATCGTGTGCACTATATCATATGTTTTACTTGTGTGAATTATTTCGAATATTCTTGATAAATGTCTTGTGTTAGCATGTCAATGAAAGTACATTTTTGAATTTTATGAATAATGTTGATGTTTTCATTGCAATAAATTTTCTACACATATAGTAGGAAGGAATATCTCATTTTCGTGAAAAATAAAATAATGATAAGTTGAATTATTTGATGATATATGCTATTTTTGAATGATATTGCGTGTCCTATTTTAGAAATTAAGAAGCATTATTGCAAAATCTTAAATCAATTTTACTATTTTAAATTTATTGGTATATTTAGTTTGTATTGTTATGTATTTTTAAATATGGCATAGAATACGATACCTTACCAAACGTAACACGTTATTACATATAAAACTTTATTGAATATTGTATTGCATTGAATATATTAATATGTTTGTGTAATTTAGTTTGAATTTTGAAAAACATTATGAAGTATAATGTTGAATAATATTTTGAATTACAAATAGCTATTGATTTATATTCAAATAGTGAAATTATTTTGTTTATATTTCAAGGAATAATTGAAATAAATGAAAGATAAACAAATAATAAAAATGAAAAGACTCAAAAGACATTTACGAAATGGCTTTCGCGTTATCGTAAATGGCCCTCGCGTTCGTTATTCTTCGAATTCCGCGATTATGTGCGTTCGAGTGAAGCTATAAACTGTTATTCTTCAGTGAAAACGAACTTCAAATGATATTAACCCTCTATGGACTAATGGAGTGCTGTGATTGCTGTAGTGTTGCAGTAGGGTTAGGAAGATTTGGATTCCAGGGTTCTTGCCCACTTCTGTGATACCTTCAGTGGACAGTCCGTCCGACGCCATCTATAACAGTATGGATTGGCTTGAATTTTTAAACCAACCCTCGTATTATTCCAACATCAATTCTTGGGAATTAAATGCGACTAATTAACAGTTGGAAGAGAACAATGCTCAGGAATTATTCACCCAAAAGGTACCTCACTTTTCCAGACAGTCTTGCTTCCTCCCGCCAGCCCATATATGGTTGAGGTATTTAGCTACTCTCGTGCTGTCCGCCCACGCAGTGAGCCCTCATGACGATGACAGATTTTTACGTGACAATATAAAATCTATCAATAATCGTCGATTGTACAACTTATTCGAACAATCAATGTTTTTAATGTGATTTCTATCAACCTATGAACCATTCATTATATATTATTAACAATATAATAACGTACAAATTTAATGTTTTCTACGAACTATATTTTAGTTTAGTCAGTGTATTCTTGCGCTGTGACCTGGCAACGGTGTGATGTGCGAAGGAGAGAGGAGAGCGTCACTTCCCACCAAGTACATTGAACGTATTCAAGATGTGCTCGAAATAAGTTAATTTCAAAATTTAAAACGAATGTGAATAGTATTTGAGTTTTGTGTATATCAAACGCATCACGAAACATAGGAACAGTGATACCAAAAATAAATGCTGCTTCAATAGCAAGAAGAAATATGTGAATAAGGATTGTTCTTACGTAGTTCTCCCTCTAATACAACGATTTTACAGAAGAGCCATGTTATATGTCAAGGAATGGGACATTTAACTCATCACTTCCCAGTCATGGAAGCCAACTCATCGGTAGTGCACAAATGAATTTCATTTCGTATAGTCGCCGGAACCATCGTGCGCGGTTACGTGTCGTTTATCGTAGTGATTGGGCCATCTTTTCGTTTAAGTAAAATGTTATCCACAATGTGCAAATGTTATTGTTTTTAAATCATATGTAATAGTACAGTGAAAGTGAATGATAATATAGTGTTGATTTAAAATTCTTGTTATTATTCAGAAAAGTGAAAAGGTGCTCATTAAATGTGTTTAATAAGTCATATTTTCTTTTAGCGCTTCAAATGTGTATGCGGCATAAAGTGTTTATCAACAGGTAAGGTATTTCCATGCAGTGGAGAACAAACATTACTTTCGTCTCTCACTATCCATCTGGCGTGAATCATGCATTGCTCTCCCACTTGTACTTCTTTTACAGGTACTGACCAGTGTACCTTGGAGCTGACGCAACAGCGATGGTGGGTATACGGCTCATGCCTCTGATGTTTAACGCCCGAATCCTAGGACCGTAGAAGTGAGACTATTTGTTTACTTGCCAGTTCCTTATTGGGTCTATTAGTCTTTTACAAATGAATGATGTTAAGGAAGACTCCAAAAGAGATCCAAGGTTCGAATCCCAATATTATCATATCTGGCTTTCGTTACGTAAACAAACTCCTTTCATAAGTGGAAATGAAGACACTTTTTAGAACAAGGTGATATTATACCAACGCTTTTTACCTGCTGTTCTAGAAGCAGAATGTGTACGTAGTTCAAATGATTCCGTAGAACGGGATGAAAAAAATTGCACTAACATTGCATCTGACAAATAGAGTTAGGCGAACCCATCAACAGAAAAGCTGTAATATGCAGTATCTCTTGCAGAAAACAATGATTCGAAAACTACATCTGGTATGCTGATTGTAAGAAGTTTAGTTGCATAAATGTTTGTGCCAATTAAAAGGAACAAAAATAGAAAAACATGCCTAAACGGTATGATACTCCCAAATCTTGTTAAAAATGTAAGCTTTTTCCTTATGTTGACACATTACACACACTAGTAAACAATAAAGTAGAGAAAAGGTATATTTTTATATCAGAAATTAGAGATCTAAAGAATATGTTCAAGTTGTTTTCCAATATAAATTACAATTTTTCCAGGAAAGAATGAGTTATTATTTTGGGGGCACCCAATACCCCAGTGTAACATAAATTGAGGTGTACGGTGCCAGAATTAATGCTACTTGTAACAGCATTTCTAATTACAATGGGTAAAAAAAATAACTAATGAGGACGGTGCATATCAAGAAAAGTGAAATGTTACTATAATCTGATAATTATACAGACTTCTCATAGCCTGTCATACACTCACAAAAAAGCACACAAAACGTTTTACGAAAATTTAAAGCTTAAGATTTTCAAAAACATTATTAGGTAAACAAACCTTTCTTTGAACAAAGCTTAGTGAAATGTTATGTAATGATGCATCTTTGATATATGGAGTTAGCTCTGATACATTTTCTATTTCTGTATTAGCAACTTCTCGAAAGAATTCCATGTAATATTTCTCATCCGCCAGAGATCTGTTACTAATAAAACTGAAATATACAAAAAATATTATTTTTTATCTAACATTTAATTTAATCATTTTTATGCAGTTTCAATGCATCCTTTAATTAGTTAAATTACATGCATATTGATTTCTCGTCTATAGAGTAAATTAAAATCTTAGAAACGGGAACTTTGTATAACTTACTTCCACAATCACCTTTTTCTGATGTTTAGATAAAATTTATTACCCGACTTCATGTTAAAAAGGATGTGTTCATGTTGGCATTTAGGAACGCACGCACACTCATGCGCATATACGAGGATCATTCAATAAGTAAAGAGACAGTCTATATTTTTAACACTAATCATTTTTTTTGTTTCAGGGGTGTTACCTGGCAACCTTGGGATATGCTCTGATCTGCTGTTTCGTAATTTTATGTCAACATAATTTCAAAAATATCAATTCATCATTGCAAGTCCTCTAGAAGATTGCCCCTTAGAAGAACAGCGCTCAGTCATTAGACTTTTAGTCGCAGAAGGTGTAAAACAAAGAGATTTTTTTTTCGAATGTTGAGACAGTACGGTAACAGTTGTATGAACCGTGCGAATGTGTATAAGTGGGTTCATCGGTTTAAAAGTGGCCGAACAAGTCTAGGTGATGAACCCCGATGTGGACGTCCAGTGGAAGTTTCTGGTTCTTCGTTGGAATCGAGGATTGACGGACTTATTCGTGATAACAGAAGAATTACTCTTGAAATGATAGCTGAGGAAGTTCAAGTAAGTGTTGGAACTGTTCATAATGTCATTAGGAACATTTTAAAGTAAAGAAAAACGTGTGCTAGATGGGTTCCCAGACAGCTTACTGACGCTCATAAAGAATCAAGGCTTTCCATTTGTCAAGCCTTAACGCAACGAAGTTCGATTGAAGGAGACGCTTTTTTGAAAGAATAGTGACTTGCGACGAGGCCTGGATCCATCACTACGACCCTGAGACCAAAAGGCAGAGTATGGAGTGGAAACACACTAGCTCTCCAGTTCGCAAAAAATTCAAGGTTCAACCTTCCGCTGGTAAAGTGCTGCTGACCATCTTTTGGGACTCACACGGTCCAATCTATTGCGATTTCCTTCAAGTTAAGCAAACTATCAATAGCCTATACTATTCAGAGATGCTAGAACACAAAGTTAAACCAGCTATCAGGAGCAAACGCCGTGGACTCTTGTTAAAAGGTCAAAACCCAATTTTTCAGCACGACAGCGCCCGCCCTAATACAGCCCAACTGACCCGAGATAAGTTTCAAGAATTGGGTTGGGAGGTCCTACCTCATCCTGCCTACAGCCCAGACCTCGCGCCATCTGATTTTTACCTGTTTGGACCACTCAAAGACGTCCTACGTAGAAAACGATTTGCTAACAATGAGGAAGTTAAGGCAGCGGTGCAAAGGTGGCTTCGGGGTAAATCGAAAGATTTCTTCGCCAAGTGAATTAGGAAGCTGCAAGAATGATGGGACAAATGCATAACTGTAAAGGGGGATTATATTGAAAAATAGCCTTAGTTTTGAAAGATTGAAATAAATCTTTATTGAGCTATAGCAATTTGTCTCTTTAATTATTGAATGCCCCTCGTATATATATATATATATATATATATATATATATATATATATATATATATATATATTCCTATGTGTTTATAGTATGTCCGAAAGAAAATATACTAATAAGAAATGAGAATAACTCAAGTATCATTAGTAATAGAATCCTACGACTTTTGTTTTCCGGAAAATAGAAGAATAGAATTGTATTTCAGCACAAAAACATCTCTCATGTTAACCCAGTATACCTCTACATATGCCCATTTTATTGTATGAAGGCAGTACGTAACCTCCCTCCAGGTGTTGCGTAACATTGAGAAGTCACGGAACAACAAGTGTAGATAACTCTTTGTGTTATATCATCCAACTGTTTACCTTAGGTCTGTTGCACAAAATTTGCCGGTCCGGGGAAGTCAATTCGAAAGTTCTCGAGAGTGAATGAATGCTCCCCTTTCAAATCCAGTTGTTCATTAAATTGTTTGTCATAATTCTCGAGAGCAACGTGTTTAATGAGGAGGAAACTCTTATTAGAACATGTGTTCCGAGATATACTAGGTAGAGCATAATTTTACATCATTTCCAGGTACATTGCTCCTGTAACTGCATCCTTTTTTTCAAAAAAGGAAGGAAACCATTTCCCTCATCAATGTGCGACAGACTTTCGACAGTGAACTCATATTGGCATTGGAATGAACTCATTCATGACTTGACATTAAACTGAAGTAACTGAGATGAACCTCTCATGCTTGATGTCATGCAAAGTCGAACTCAAGATTTGAAGTTCTGTTCACATGCCTTCTTGATTTGTTCTTCTATAGAACGACTTCCCAAAAGTCTCAACTTCTTTTTCGTACACGTTCTCGTTCCCACTGCCTTTCTTCGTCAACACAGAGAAAATTGCCTGCAATTCTTTATATCTCTAACAATGCAATGATGATCTCGTGGTGCATATTGTTGTCTAAATATTCTCTGTATGGTTACAGGGGACTAGAATTGAGCCAACTAATAATAATAATAATAATAATAAACATAAATATAAAATACAATAAACACTCTCCGTTCTGACTGACAGTAAGCGACGCCGTTTAATCATGAATAGCGAGCTTTCGTGAAGCGTTGTTGGATTCAATTGCCTACTTCGCGTAACATTCTCATCTTTTCCCTTTACCAAAAACAAAACCAAACTATTCTGTCAGTACATACAATGTATATATATATATATATATACATGCGTCATAGAAACCTAAGTGCTTCGATTTTGACAAGTCTCTTCGAGTTTGAAATGACATTCTTAAGCGTTATGTCAATGTAAATGTCATCATTATATAATGACAGTCTTCAGACGAATACTACTGAAAACACCATCGTCTGATAGCCTTAATATCGCGTACTCATATGTTCATGTACAACTTTTTAGCATGTAGACCGATTTGTTTATGCACACTCAGAAGATCGATTCATTTAGTTTCAGAAAGTTACTGTTAGTAATATGTATAGATATATATAGGCGAACCGCTCTGACTAGCTCTTGGGAGTTGTACGACATATTTTATTTCTCCTACATGCTACAACTTTATAAGTCATCGATATTTAGGTTTAGTAAGAGATAGGTACGTCTTGTTAAAATTCTGGGTATGAATTAGACCACTTTCTTTCTTTAGAAACTAGCAATTATAAGATTGTACGGTTCCTATATATGTATGAGTACTGCTGAAAAAGCTTCTGCAATGCCACTTATGGTGGCGCTAGTGTACCTATATTATAAAATTTGCAAGAATGGTTATTTCTAGGTATGTACTTCATCTTTTGTATAAGCCTATTCGTTTACTACCTCAGAGCAGTTTGATGATATCTCTGAAACCACTGTATGGAATGTATCAACAGCTATTTAAGGTGATATAAATTGCTTACCACGTAACTTATTTTTCATGCGTGAAAAAAACAAATTGTTATATGCCTAATGAAGTTAGCACGAACTTATAATCATTAATTCAAAACTTTTACTTTAAAAATCTACAATTTTATGTACTGAATGGGAACTGGCGTTGTTTGGATGAAAAATGAATCTAAAATTTGAGTTTTAATGCCAAATTCAGTGCTACCTTCTCTCAATCAAATTATTGTCTATCACTCTGCATTTACAGTCTTACGATCTCTTAAAGTTGTAGTTGCCACACATACAGTGTAACCGAAGACAGAATCAGTAATTTGTTTGGCAACACCCCTCCAACGAAGAATTTTCCTTGGCTTCGGTTCAAGTAGAACACAGAGACAGCCTTAGGGTTAGTATGAATAAATTGAAGTTCGGGTGTTGGGTCTCGTTTATTTTTGTGGGTAAAAATTATCATAACCTTCTATATTTTTTGACTTTATTTCCTCTCTGTGATTGGGGTCTAATATCCCACGCAGTCGTACATTACTCTCTTTCCCCGGTAACTTTAGCAGCATAATTCAATCGAATATGTGTGAGTGCCTTTATGAGTAAAAATTGAAAAAAATCAATTTTCTTAATGTTAGTTATTCTTCAAGATGAATGTTTATAGTTTCATGGGAAAGTTTTTTCCTCTCATTCTTATTATCATATAACTAGCACGGTCTTCGGATACGCACCGTACTTCATTCGGTGAGTGCCTAGAACCTGTTACATACCCTGTCTTTTCCTTCGATAGGTGTAAGATAGGTAAACCCTCCCAAGCTTACATCCCAAGTGTGAATATTTATTGAACATTTAAGACAAAAGTACTCACATAGTTTTTCCGTTAGGAAGAAGATGAGTGTTTTCTCTTATGGTACTCCCTATCACATGATGACAACGCTACGTTGTGGAGCCCGGAATCGGGGATTTATATGTTAAAAATAATTGAATTTATGTACTTCAACCATTAGCCATTATCGTCAGTCAAACCTTTTGTAGTTGAAGCTGAGGTTAGGTTTGAAAGATAGTAGTTGTTTTCTTATAATATAATGTAATTTGATATGTAAATCCGACATATGGAAAATTCACTCGAATGCAGATGACGCTTTTTCATGGCTGGTGTTTCTTACAAATTGCTTCCTATCAAATGTTCTATACATGTTTCATGTAGTATGGAGAAACCATTTCATGAAAATAATATAACAATTTCTACTTCTACAAAAGGGATTTATGAATACTTTCCCCGTTTCCGTAATAGGTATTTCTTACTTTGAAGGCTCAGTTGTAGTTAAATCACGGTATGCACCCTTGAATTTCATTTCACCCTAATGCATAATCGTCTTCTCCGAGGATCAACTTGGCAGCAAATAACTGACCACCCTTCACACACATATATCGTAATTCATATCTTGATATTGTTGATTTGTTCAAAAAAAGATCCAATCACCTACACACTATTGTAATTTTTATTACACACAATATTTACATCTAAGTAGAAAAATTGGGATATACTCGTAAGATTAAATTTTTCATGTGTGTATGTGACAAATTAAAAAAAAGGCATATGGGATCTTTAAGCTGTATCAGTTTTGCAGAAAAGTTAAAACGATATAACGAAAAATCCACAATTCCACCTATTGGTTGATCTCAAATAAAATTTACGGAGGAAATACAATATCTTACGAATATTTTCTCCAACAATTTTAACAACTAGGTTTAATAACGACAAAACTTGTTTAAGTCAGCACACACGTCAAATTATGATTTAGCATATCACGATGCCTTTTCCTTTTAACAGAAGCCGCCCCTGAATCCTGAAGAAGATCGTCAGGACACCTTTTATTACGAACTTAACAGCTGAATATAAATAGTAAAATCAATATATACTGTAAAAAACGAAGTAAATTGTTATAACATTTTCCATAATTTAGAAGGGAGGAAATAAATGTAACGATCAAAATGATTTGAGAAAAATGCATATCTCTGTGAATAGTCATTCAAGACGACAACACTGTTTTCCCTCATTTTTCGAGCGAGCGTGTGCTCTGCCGATGAGTTACGTACAGCATGAACCAGTGTCAAGAGATCTGATGGAATCGTATGTAACACAGGTAATGTGGATTCCTTTCACGAACACGAGTTAGTTTTATCGTGATATCTTAAATACTTTGTGTTACTTTTGTTTAGTGGGTGTAAAGGAAAGCAGCAATGAATAGCTTTATGAGTCACAAAAATATTCAACAAAAAAATAATAGTGCGAATTATTCTGCCTTCGTAAGTGTCGGAAGATGGAGGAGAAAAGTGGAGTTGTGATATTTGAAACCGAAAAATCGATTCTGGTAAAGGTAATTGACTCGGAAAGTAAACGATTTTAACAATGAAGTCAATTATTAGATCGGTTATTTATGAATTAATCGCTGAAAAATCGATCGCTCAACCAGTTTTCTTCTTTCGTAATTAATTTTGGAAACAACACTTTCTTCTATCTCTCGACTTTCCTGGTTATTGTGGTAAATGAACTGGTATAGAAGAAGCTAAGTGAAGGTTATAATTCCACCCAAAGTGTGAGCCGATTGGTTAGGGAGGTATTTCTGCGTTATTTCAAAGAGAGCAGTACATTAATTTTTATGTTTTCCTGTGTAAATTGTTAATATTGGGACACAAATTATCTTTAACGTTGCGAGGTTGTCTCATAGTTCGTTTTCCATGCTTTTGACGGGATCCACACCAGCACTTTGTAAATGTGAGCACGTGGTGTTACCATTAATAACGATTGAATAAAAATTTGCTCTTAACTGATACTTTATCAAGTTTTTTTTATAAAAAAAGGAGAGTGTAATTAGTACTGAGACTAAGGTTAGGTGAAGATTATCCCCTCACACAAGTTTCTAGTATCAATGAGTATTTTACCTTTATAAATTCAATTGGGGACTTTATATAGCTTTAAAATTATAGATAATTTAAATATATAGAAAGATATATAGAATTTATATATTATGGAAGGAAGAGAAAAGAAAGAACATTTATGTGGAATTTTTTAGATAAACGTCACAGCAGTATACGACGCTACATTACTATAATGTTGCTTACTATTCGTGACTATTTATATGGTGTTATTCCGTTTGGGTTTTAATAAATTTTTAAAACAATAAATCCTGAGCAACTATTTCTTATACTGTGTAGAAAAGTATGTGTATTATTTCATTTTTTCAGATAACAAAAATGTGTACAGTGTACTCTGTTGGAAATTGGTGGAGTTTGGCACTGATTTGTGATTCAAAGGTAAGGTTTCTGTTGAGGGATTGAGCTGAGATTTCTTACACGACTGTCCTCTGGCTACCTGCACCCAAAGCACCTATTGATGAAGGAAGGTTTATACTTTAAAATTTTTGAATTTACCCGATTGTTTACGGATGCGTTATATACAGTAAACCAATATATATACAAAAGTACAGTATATGTGTGACTTCGTTTGTTTCAGTTAAAAAATTCTTTACAGTATACTCAGTTGGAAGTTGGAGGAGTTTGACACTGGTTTATGATTCAAAGCTAAGGTTTCTGTTGAGGGATTGAGCTGAGATTTCTTACACGAGTGTCCTCAGTCCTCCTACACCCAAAGCACCTATTGATGAAGGAATGTTTATATTTTAGTACTTTTCAAATGACCGGATTGTTTACAGGTGCGTTATATCGGAAAACCACACTGATCTTCCATTCGAACTATGTTTATGTATTGCTATAATGATTTTCTCAACATATGCAGGTGAACAGTTGTTTTACAAATGTTTACACACTAGTGCTCAAATTCTCAGATGAACTTTGTAATTTGTATATTCTAATCCTCATACGTGAATGTTCTTACATGGAATTAATATTTGCTTACAAAATCTAATTCGATGTTCAGCTATTTATCAATTACTGATAGTAGTAGGGTAGGTTAAGCTTTATTAGGATAATGGTAGAATAAAAGTAATTTAAGTAAGTTCCAGACGAATATCATCTTATCTGAGGTAAATTTAAATAAGATAGGTATTTAGCATGCATGCATCGTTGTAAGTTCCAACTGATATGAATCCACCTATTGAATCCACTAGATTTGCAGGTGAATATATATAAACAGTAATAGTCAATTTCCCAGTATTAAATTGCATATTTATACATTAATATATTACTATTATTTTTTTAATACTTTGGATTATTTTAATATATTTTTAGCCAACTCATTAAGCACTTGTTTTCTTTCTAAATATTCTGTATATTTTAGAGATAGTTGTTTTCTGATTTTATAAAACTATTTTTACCTCTTTTCTTGTTGTTGTTAATATTCCTTTATTTTTTTCAGGTTCACGGATGTATAAGACGGGGCAGACGTATCGACAGTAACTAAGTGATCCAGTATCATGTTAAAACCTTATCCCTATATGGAAGCCTAAATAAACTTAATTTAATTTATTATATATATATATATATATATATATATATATATATATATATTCCCCTAATTATTATTAATATATTTTCTTTACTCTTTCATTTTCCATTTACTATGTTTTCAGTATTTTTACATACTACATATATTCATTTTTCGCATACACGAGTTCTCAAATAACTCTTTTCAGCGGATCGAAAACCACCTTTTAGTACCAGGGATTATATATTTAATACCGACGAGAAAGTGGCATCTTCCTGCTGATGAATATCTATTCTGCATCATAGATCAACGTCAAGTGCCATACCAGATAAATATACTATTGTAGAGATTTCTAAACAGCTAAGGATATATTTCCAAACTCTTACTTGTTTTGCGAACACATTGCTCCATTATAAGAATATGCTGTCATTGTAAGAGTAACTTATGTAAATTTAAGTTACATATAGATATTCAAAAAATATCAGAAATTTTGAAACGAGTTGTTAATCGTTAATCGCTTAAGAGTTCGGCCAAGAAAGCATTACCCTTTAACCCCAATTCATAACTCCATGTATTTGCTCCAAATTCTGTGCAAGCAATAGCGTCGATGCATAGAACATGGCTTTGAAGAACTGAGTGGTAAGATGGTTCGTTTCTGCGTTATCGCGTTCCAAAGTGTGGGATGCGATGATATGACCGCAGGATCGAGGCGCAATTGCGAAATCGCCTCTTAACGCCTCGATGGCAATTGTATAAACTGTGAAGATATCACGTTATAGTGGTCACAGATTTTACATCGTATTGTATTAAGCTCGTTGTTGCTAGTCTGGAGCCTCACAGTAAGATGCTGTTCACACATGGCCATCATTATTTGGTATTTCTCTTACTGCCACAACTATGATTTTGTTGTGCAGGTCGCAGATAGTCCTACTTTTCTTTTTGCATTGAAAATGTCACCGATGATGAGGATGTTTCTGATTGAGGTAGGTAAACTAAAATGACACGTCGGTCTCGACCTATATGCTTTCACCATCTCGTGGTACCCTAAACATTTGAAACGCGATATCGCAAGAACGCCGCATCTGACCACTCTGTTTTCTTACATGGAAAGTTCTACGCATGGGAAACTACTGATTGGAATCACGTATGGGCAAATTTATGAGAAGACGAAATTGGTGCTGAATCCGGACGCAATCTTTTGTCGTAATATATATGTCTAGAATGCATATTATCAGGTGGAAAATGAAATTTAGGAAAGTTTAACTTCCTGAGCAAATATTCCTTACCTCACAGAATTTCTTCTACTTTCAAATAAACAATAACTTTTCGCATCGTAACTGTCAAATTATCTCTTAAAGATTCTACGGGAACGATTTTATATTGTTATTCGCAAATCTTTGTATATATATATATATATAACTCAATAACTATGAACTTTTCAGAATTGATTTACCTACGTTTACCTCTTGTTTCTTTCGGACATTCATAACGTAGCATGCATATACCACAAATCAAACACTTGCTGCTGTCAGCTCTCGTCACCGGCCGTGCTAGAACTACGGGCCAGTAACGGAATCTATGGCCCAAGAAAGATTTTTCTATTTTCTCTAAATTTTCGTAACTCTTTTTCATTAAAATAAGATGAAAATAATACTTAAAAGTAATTTTCTTACTTTTGTGCAAGTAAATAATAGTAGTGATAGAAGGAGAAGTAGGAACGAGTTAGAAGCCCGGCAGAGCTCGTTTTTTTTCCATCTTGACCCCCATGATATAAATTTTGTGACCAACTTAAACAGCTGTGTAGGGTAGCGTGCGAGAAAACATACTTCCGGGAGTATTACTCTCCCGTG
This sequence comes from Thermobia domestica, assembly GCF_964235325.1. Lineage (NCBI taxonomy): Eukaryota > Metazoa > Arthropoda > Insecta > Zygentoma > Lepismatidae > Thermobia > Thermobia domestica. The sequence goes on along the minus strand of NC_137456.1, from coordinate 239,485,995 downwards.
CGGCTCGTTTAATGTAATACCTTTTTCTCCCTTTAATCTCTGTTTGATTCTCTTGAGATACGGGCCACAAAATTAAATACCCGTATTTAAATATCTATCACTAAACACAATTTAGAAGAAGGTCGTTTAGAAGTACGGTCAAACAGGAAACATTATTCATAAAGACCAACGTACAAAACCATTAACAAAATACTGGAAAATAGTTACTACTATTATAAAATTTCACCTAGATTTTCTACTGAGAAAAATGATAGTTACCACCAGGAAAATATGTGTCATTAGTAAAAGTGAAACTAGTTAAAATAACACCCTACAAATACCATACATGCATAAATACGTCGTTGTTTCAGCACAGATTTTGACCTTGTGAACAATATTTATATTCAGCGGAGATGTGACTTAAACGATTTACAATTCTTTCAAAACTTAATTACAATTAACACTATATTCTTACGGCGATTGATTTATTATGTTTCATATGGTTTTATTGTGCGAATAAAAGTCAAGAGGTGTGATGAAATAGTGTGTTCGAAATAATTTTCGTGGAGATAAAATAATTTCTACATAGAGATAAAGAAAGTGAATTCACGAATCATTCACAGGGAAATTGTATCAAAAGTAATAAAGTAAAATGCATTATTACAGAAGATTCAGATTTTAACCACTGTTCTTACATACCCGATTAAACTCTGATGTTAGAAACGTTCACAATTTTTTTTTTTTGCGTGTTGACTCGGAAAGTTTTTTTTTTTAAAAAAAACTTCATTTTTGTATTTTTCCGTGTAGTTTTGGACTGATTAGTTTAACGTTGAATTTGGTAAACGGAGTTCGTATGCACAAATTTGCATGATACGTTAAATTGTTTTCGTCGATATATGTCTTCATAGTACAATGTTTAATTTATGAGTAGAGCAACAAACGAAACAACGAACTACAGATGAAATGAACTACAACGGCACTATGTATGGGGTCGACCACATTGACAAAGATCCTGAAGATTCTGCAACGCCCAGAAAGACCTCTATAAATACTATATAAGAATTTTCTTTCATCTCGTTTTTCTAGCAGTTTAGAACGTTTATGTACTGTAAAAAATTGTGGTGCTACCATAACACACCTGGAATACCGGTTAGAAATTGTACCTAACATAATAAAGGTGTACAATATCCCATCAAAATCACTAATATTTGGACGATTAAGTACACATACAACTCCACTACCACTTTAAGATCTTCATTTTGTAGAGAGTTTGTCAACTATAGAGAATAAGTCAAATCTCACGAGGCAGTGCGCTTCGCGATATGCTCCCCAGAGTTTTGTTGTTTTAAGTATTGCAACATGCTTCCGCGGGTACTATGTATTAACTTATATTTGAAATTAATAAATATGCACAGAAAATGCATGTAGTGGATGATAAACTGTTTCTCCCAGTTAATTCGGTCTAGTGACGAAATACTCCATCTGTGTCAGTAACATTTTGTTTCCTTTGCTCATTTCACCCAAATTGCGTCACCTATAATAGAATTGCTGGATAACATAATAAGCATTATAATCATAAGAAAGTAAGGCATTTATTATGAAATTGGACGACCGTATAATGTTTGGCTAGAAGCGTAATAATTGGTTCCTTTGTGTACCAAAGCTTAATATTTCATTAACATAATATTGCAGAACGAGCTTAGCGAGTGAATGCAAGATAGAGCCGTGTAGGGCATGTTCTTTTCTGTCCTTGTTACAGTTCAATGGAAACGGGGATTTGTCTTCTAAAATCTGGCCTCAATGTTGGTTACGTTAATTACCATTACATTCGAAAGCATAACTTTCTCTGCGTTTGTTTACTGTTATTTGCTTAGTAGTTTGTTCAATTTATTTATAGATTTATTAAGCCATGAGTTTTACTTACTTTCATAGATTTTCTTGATTATCAGCAGCCATGTTTAGAACCGTATATATATTGTTGAGGGAGTGAAGTTAAATAGATTTTATTTCTAAAAATTTTATAATTAAATTGAATATAGATAAATGAATGTATGAAAATTAAAAGACAATATTTAGAGACAAAATTAAAAGTCAAGAATTAGGTTATGGAAATAAATTACAAAATTATGTTATCCCAGTATTGTTTTGGTTATGTCAGTTGTAAATGCAAACGTGTGAATGTGCAATGTTTTGATTACATAGAATAACAAAGATGAAATGCTGTGTCAGAAATGTTGTGAGAGTAAGTTGTAATGTTTGTGTTATTATTTGTCAATTGTTAACATCGACACAAATTTTAGGATGTGACAAAATTGTCAGATTACGGAGATAGACGTCTGGAGATTTTGTCTACTTGATGAACATTGCAGAAATGTGAATTTCGGCAATGAGATAGCAAACACGTGGAGCAACGTGAAGCAAGGTGGCAGTTTGGATAGTAACAGGTTTGACATAAATACTCTACGAGGATGAGATCAGGATGATTCGGCGGAGTGAGGCCTCAGACGATCACTCAACGGAGAAGAGACTCTCAGTTCAGTCATTTGACATTTTATAATTCAACGAGAGTTACTTTGAGACTGCTCATTAGCTATGGTGAACTAGTCTGTAATACCAGTTCTACAATCGTTCGACTTTGGAATATCTGGCCAGCATTATTATCGCCAGTAGTTGGAGTTTACTCTGCTGCACCTTAGTTTCCTAACGACATCAACATCTATTCTGAAGGTATGTCTTTGCTATTCGTTTTCGTCGTCAAGTAGAGAAAATAGTCAGACTCCGTAGGTTATGATCTGGTAACGTTTGTCCATTCTTCACACAACAAAGTACACTTCGACATTACAATTAATTATTGAAAATACAATGATTTAAACTTTACTCGTCATGTGTTTACTTGTTTTAAAAAATAGTAAACGTACTTTCCCGGACATTATAGAAAATGTTCAGAGGAAATCTTCATGTGTCTCTGAGGTACACGATTGCTAATAAATACAATGATTTAAACTTTACTCGTCATGTGTTTACTTGTTTTAAAAAATAGTAAACGTACTTTCCCGGACATTATAGAAAATGTTCAGAGGAAATCTTCATGTGTCTCTGAGGTACACGATTGCTAATAAAGGTACACACAGGGGGGTTGAAAATGTGTATATATTGTAGCGGTATATGGATTAAAGATTTCATTTTTCGTGACGGAGATAAAGATTTATTAGAATTTAAATTGAAAAGATGTTATGTCACATTAAACACGTGCATTTGTTTGTTTACGTAAATGGTTGTATTTATGTTGTGTTGTCATTGAAATCATGGCGAGACGCTAAATCGTCAGATTGTTTGTTTTGTTTTGTAAAGATGAAACTGAAAATTGTAATGTCAACAATGTGCAATCTAGTTTGTTAATATTGACACAATTTGAATGTAGCACAGCTTTCAGATCTGCAGCGATTGTTAGTGTGGGAATTTGGTTACGATGTAACAACAAATGTTTCAACAATAGCTGAGGTAAACACAATTGAACGAGGTAGTGAATTCCAGCGTCTGGAATTGGTGAACAAAAAGCTCTTGTTAGAGAGGATTGGGATCAGATGAGATCAGATCAGAGCAGACGGATGAGACACTGATCCAGAAGGAGATCAGACGCCGAGCTGAAGTAACAGAAGTAGTTCATACGCATTCAAGTGCAAGCACAATCGACTACAAATGGTTGGTCACTAGTTGGTATTCCATTGGAGAACACACACAGCCAACAACCGTGTCCAGGAGATCCAGTGCTGCGGAATCACCAGTCTAGACTATCATCGCATAAAGAAGGTATGTGTACCTCAGTTATGTCTGTGTTGATCGTGATTCAATTTGCAGTCGTTTACGAGTTGTGATCTGATTGTTAGGCTACACTCACACATAACATACAGTCAGACTTTATGTTCTTATTCAGTCAAATACATGAATGAAACAAATCATAATGTTTATTATAATTTCCTCTCACGTAAAGCTTTATCCTACTCACTCCGGATAATGAGTGGTACAGACTTCTGGACGTCACTCTTCAATTATCCCCACGCTTTATAGGCAGGACGGCCAGGAGGTAGTTACTATATATATATATATATATATATATATATATATATATATATATATATATATATAAATGCAACTTTCCCTCTCCTTATACATTGTCAAGCAATCAAACAAGCAAATTATTAATTTCTTCTCGGTAAATTTTCAAAATTTTGCTAGAAAGTTACAAACAACTTTCGAAATGAAAGTGACACAATTTTGATGGTTATTATATTATTCCGAATAAACTCGGGCTAATGGAATACACTTTTTAAAAATGCAATATCTTGGTTATGTTGAGTTGTGTAACCAAATTTGTTCATTGTAAGCTATTTTATGTAAGGTAGTTTCAAAATAATGGAAAAGTGTTTTTTGAACACCATATGGAAAAAATGTCGTATGTCAACTGGTTAAAACCGGCATAGAAGAAAGACATCGAATATTAAAATATTGCATAAGGATTTAGTTCACCAATTGTCAAACGTACCACTATGTAAAGTATTGCTTTTGCTTGGCAAGTATGGAAAGTTTTACCTTGCCATTTCTTGTAGAAGTGTATAATAAAACTAGACATTGCAGTATTAAACCGATATAAACTAACATGTTTCAAGACAATTTGTTATAGTAGAGGGATAACCAATATTCTAAAAGTTGCGACGTTCACTGCAAGAGACGAACTTATCCATTTGTGATATTGTACGTATTAGAAAAAGAGTATCTCCAAAGAGTTATCTTCAAAACTATACATTGAAGGGTTTTAAAATACAAAAAAAAATTACACTCTGGTCACAAACATCTACACTACATTTCAGAGACCAAGTAAAAATAGCCGTGGATTTCTACGATATCCTGTTCATTTTCCCTGTACTTTTGACACAACCAGGGGTGAAAATTGAATGTTAATATTCCAGTATGCAAGAGAAAGTTTCCTTCTCGATGAACAAATTACGATAATTTCATGTCGCAATTTTGCCATATTATAAACATTTGTAATCTAGAACGATTAAACATGCGACGGAAGTAGAAGAATTATCATAACTTTAACTACACTAGATAAATTTAAAAATTGCTAAACGCGATTTTGTAATTATTTCATTGTCAGTTAGACTGTAACCAAACCATAAATTGGTCCAGTTACTTTTGTTGGAGCGAAAACTAAAGAATATTTTATTATAGAAAGAAATGCCATGGGAGTCAGTTTGAAAGTACAATTTGAATACGTGAAAGGATAATAATGATTTCAGTATTACATGTGATTTATTGCATTGGAGATAGAGAAGGAATTAATCTTTCTTTCTAAGAAGGTTGGATATTCCAAGAAACAAAGTAAAATTAAGATTTTTTATAACATCAGTATTACAAACTAGCAGAAACTACATCAAAACCAGAATAAATTTTGCTGACCATAAATCATGTTACATTTCTTTCTTTCTTTCTTTCTTCAATGCATCATCTTAAATTTTCTTTAGGAAACCAGATAAGGAATTTTAGATTTTATTTCTTCTCAATATCTTCAGCAAATAACTCCCTAATTAACATAAAAGATAAAGGTATTCATGCAAGGAGACAAATCTTTCAATTTATGACTTTTCAATAGTAAATAATGATTTGTTTGTTACTTCTATCTCTTTTGCAGAAGGTATGTGAACTTTCTATCGAAGTGATATAGATTGAGTTGTTAAATGACGAATGAAAAATATGCTAAATTACAAAAAAGCGTATGAGTAAAATGTGGAAAAAGTATGTTTATGACAATTTCAATTGCTAAATTTTGTAGTTACATTTGCTTAATGAAGTTGTATATCATTATTAATATTATATTTACCTTAAGACTTGTAAGTGCAAAGTCTGTCCAGTTACTATTATAATGTTCTGTTGAACTTAATAATGGAATAAACTAAGTATATTTACTATTGGATTACATTTCAATATTTTGAATTAACACATATATATACCCACGTCTTTATTTTTCTTCTAAACGCAAGGAACTAAATATTAAGTAACAGACACAGTTGTGTCTGTAAAGCTTTATAAGAAATAATCCTTTTGGAGCCGGAGACTTCGCCCCAGACACCATCGATTGCTCGGCCCACTTCCTGGCGTATCTTATATATCAGCGTTTGAATTAATAGTGAATTTCGACAACGTACAAGCATACCGGATTTGAAGCTTTTACTCCAATTCCAAGTACATAAACATGAGGTAATAAGTCCGATAAAGATCAATTTAAATAACACGGGAGATTCTTCATTCCCGCTTTAGACCCTCTAAATTTAAAAATATTAACTGTTGGCAATTTTCGTGTTGATTAGTCTAGGAAAGCTACAATCATGGTCAATTTCAACTTTCCACAACAAACGGAAGAACGCCTTTAATTTATGTCAATTCATATAGTTTCACATATAGTTAAAATTTACTGAAGTGCTTGTTCTTTGCACTCGAAGTAAAGGTTTATGGAAATTATTTTAACTTCTTTCCTCATTTTGGTATGCCTTTCAATAAAAACTAATTATGAAAACTCGCAAGATACTGTATTTTTGAAACTCCAACCTCCGTTTGGGATACGCCCCTTAATCAATGTGACATAGCGAAAACCTTGAGAGAAACATCATATTGAGAGTCATTTTAATGGGTAAGGCGTTCATCGTAATGTAACCATAAACAGCAGGCAACATTGCTTTCAGAAGAAAAGCCTTGTTTTCCCTCTTAAAATGAAATTTACAGAAACGATGGTACGTACATGGGCCCACTTGATTTTAATGGGGAGTGTATCTGCTGAGTTTCATTTATCCAACTTTAGGGAATTATGTGACATTCTTATCTGCACAAGACATTTGTATCACCTTCTCATCTTTCGTTTCGTACATATCTCAAAAATCCTTTCTTATTCATTGCCTTCAAGTTAAATTAGTTGTCTATACAAGTCTCACATTTATATACATACATATATTGTAAGGATCCCCATTCAGTGGAAACGTTGTATTATTTACAATCATAACAAACGAAAGATATAAAATCAGGAAGACAAGAAGCCAGCACGACGGAGACTGACGAGGAGCAAGCCATCCAGAAATGGCATTTAAATGGACCCCCCAAAAGGGCAGAAATATCACTTTAATACTAATCGCTGCACTTACACCTGCTTCTGGGATCGCCTTAGAAAAAGGAGTGGTACATGGCCTAAATCCCAATGAGTACCCTTGCTTTGAGCTAAGGGTATTCTTAACCACAACCCGAATCTTTGCCACAACCCGGATGCTGCCATGAGATAAGGAGTTCTGTATCGCTAAGTCGCTACAAATCCCCTAGATACTGCTATAAGCTAAAATATTCCCGTATGAAACATTTCCTTTCTTCACCTCACTTGTTATAAAGGAAGTTTTATGTTATTTAGTTTTTAGATACAAAGACATTTTTTCTGATATATTTATAACACAAATCATTAAAATTCCTGGGTTGTTATTGCCTGTACCTAACAGGGCATTACATGGTGGTAGGCGCGGAGTTTTGTAAAGGAATTTCCTTTTATTAAAATTGTTTAACTTTAATTCAGGCACAAATGCCAATAGGTAAGTATCATTTGTTTTCTAATTTCCATTTTCCCCTCCTTTTCTTCTTGTTCTCCTTTTCTTTCAACGTTTTAGTGCAATTTTGTATTCTGGAAACAAGGTATGGTAGACATATATATAAATCAAGGTACTTTAATAGCGAAGTTTATAACAGAATAACAGGGAGTGCGTCAAATATGTCCTTCAGTATGCCTCATCTTATTAAGTACTCCGGCCAGTTAGAATGAAGACCCAGTTAGATGTCTTACGGATTACGACTACTATGCAGTTGTGGTCGTCAGCGAGAGAACAGACGTGCTGAATAAATATTTGCAAGACGAATTAGATTTAGTATTACAGCTCAAAAATCAAAATCAATTTAGAATGTTGTTATACGGAAATCTGAAACTCAAACTAATTGCTTTTGGTAAAAGTAAGGTATCATCATATAAACCAGAAAAAGAATTATTTCAAGTTCAGCAGATACCCGAGAAATATATACATTTGTATTTCCTGTGCAAACTACGGGCTATTAGGTAATTGATACCGGACGACTCGGAGGAAGAGAAAATCCATATATGATTAGTAGTCCACCAGAGCTTTCTTAATATCAAAACTTGAAAATCTTGAAACAGTTGAAACCCTATAATCTGTTTTAAATTCATTAGATTCCGCCAACAATGTTTTACGCAAGAGGGATCATGTTGAACAATCGCAGACACTACACACGTTTTATGGCCATAACAATGTTCTTTTTCCTCATGATCCGTCGTATCTACTTGCCAAATCCGACAGTGGTATATCAAATTGAACAACCTTCCCAACACACATTTTCTGCACAAATGCAATCTGTTATACAAAAAATGAAAAAAGAAACGAAAGAAAGAAAATAAAATAAAAGAAAGAAAAGTAATATGTGTCTGTACGTCATCAACAATTTTATTAGTTGCCATTTAGTGCATTTATAACATCCGGCCAATCATTACCGTAAATTTATTCAAAAAAACAGCATAAAGTTAGTAATTTACCAAGGGACGCTCCCCACCCGGAGCAAAGACATTCTCAGACTTATTTTTCCAAATTGGCCAATAAGATGGGGAAGCTCTCACTAGTTATTTCTCAATCCAGTAATGGAACTCAACAAAAGAATAGCGGACAGATATTTAGGAAATATCGCTTTCATTCTGAAAATGACAACAAAGAAAAGAAAACGCATAGGCCCTTGCAGTATATCCAACAGGCAACATTCGTAAAAGACCAAGTATTATTATACTCTTCGTCGAAAGCATGGACACGGAGCTTCTACCTGTCATAGATGCCACAAAAAATACGTAGGGCAGCTCCTTGAAAGGGAGCCTAATAGTTAAAAGTATCTAAATTGCAACGAAGATAACATAGAAGCTATTAATTAGAATCCAAACATTGTAAATTATTACATTCTTGCTTTAGAACACCAACCGGCATGAAATTACTAATTTGGAGAACACAACTAGCTAGTCAATTTTGTCAATCAACAACAACTTAGCAATAAAAACAGCGAACGTTGGCAGTGAAAGGTCAGATTCATTATCACCTTCGGACAATTTACCCCCTGGATTAGAGCTAATTCCTTTCCGCACTATAGTAAAAACGGTTTTGGGGAAATATTATTTAGAACATAGTGCACTAACATATCTAAGATTGGAAAAACAGCAGTCACTATTTTCAAATAGTACACGGAACAAAAATGAGATTTATTTTGCTATATATTTTCTCCAGCTTACATACGCTACCCTTCATTGAAATAAAACATCGTTTCTATTTTCAAATATTCAGCCAAGTTATAGCCAGTTAAGAAGTCGCAAGATGCGTTATGAGCTTTTACTTCACACGTTATAACGTAACTTCAGAAGAATGTTTCCCCGGGTAAAAACATTACACTTCCTTCGCGCTCAAAAACGTTTATTCCTATTATGAGAAAGAAAAAAACATAATTCAGAATCTTTTGGGCTGAAGCTACTTAGCGAATTACTTAAAAAATACAGATTACGTGCTATCGATCAGAAAATTGATGTTAACAAAATGCAATTTTTATAGCTAATTCTGACAGCTATAGCATTTCTTTTGAAAAAAGAGCACGTCACTCATGTCATGGTGTCACAAGACTTCTGTTCCGTTGTGTAAACACGAATTTCGTTAGAAAATTCGTAAGAAAACAGAACTAAAGAAGAAATTGATAAACGTTTAATATGGTGAGATTTTTTAAAGTGAGATCTCTTTCACATAAATCATAACTTGAACAAATTTCAAAAACAAGCGATCTTTCACTTCAAAAAATTAGTGACGTCTTCATAGGTGATTCCCATTACAGTGGATATTTGAGAGGTTACGTTCAAAAATCAGCCTAATTCTACAATTGGTGGCTTTTCGTACTTCTCCATGTACGAAACGAAGTGAAAAAACAAATTCGGGAATATCATTAGGCCCAAGGAGTATAATATGTTTAGCTCTCCACTATTGTTTCTTATTAAACCTAGGATGAATCAATAGCATATCATCCACAATGTACACAAATATAATACATATACTAAGTTATAATTCAAATGTTTGCAATCAATAGAAAAAACGTTGTAAGTCTTTAAGGGGAACACTTTTATAAGATATTCGGACATTTGTGGCATTATTCGAAATTTTGCAGAAATTGCTTCATTCTAAAAGTCGTAAATACATGAAATTCGAAATCAACTGTTCAAAAAATCTTAAGAATAGTAAATTTCGTAATGGGACACTGAAGATCCAGCCAAGCATTGGCCATAAAAACGAGAAAGATTTTAGATGGACTGCTCGAAAGAATAACTTCGTTTGCGGATGATAGTTTCCTTGAGCATCTCGACTTTCTGCAGCAATTAGGAGATATAGAACTTCTATATAGGAAGCTTGGAAAACACAACTTCCCTCCTTTCTCTCAGAAGACACATTTGGGCTCCCAGGAATTAAACATCTTAGGCTAAATTGTCACCTTAGTTTCTTCCAAAATGTCGTCGAAATAGCAATGACAAAAATCGCAAAGGTAATAGGAGACTTTTAAAATTCCACTACAAAACGAATTCTATAAAGATTGATTGGCTCTTTCCTTATTTAATGACGAATATTAAAGATTTTACAATAAAAACATTTTAACGATTGGAATCTCTTAACTCAAAACTTTCGTGTATTAACAAACTCGACATTATTTTCGAACAGCTAAATAACGACATAGTTCAAGCTCCCTCTCCCTCATATTTCCATTATTCTTTAGAAATCAGAATTTACAGTGTCAGACAGAAATCAATTACAAGCAGGAGGGGTACTAGTTTGTCACAACCCAAAAACATGCATAGAAAAAGTAGTCACATACAGTAATTGCACATTTACAACGTTTGAGCAAAATACCAGTATTTGGTAAAGTGCACTCTACGGACTCATATATGCATTACGAAAATTTAGATATTTCCCTCTCAATAAAAAATTTAATCTTTTCGCAGACTCCAAATGTCTAACATTAAAACCACAGGCAGACAAATTTGAGAAATATACTACTCATATACTACCTAAGCAGACTACAATTTTGAAACATAATATGTGCGATCTATAAACACCCTCACGACACCGTTAGTACGCTTCAGAACACAAAGAAATTTTAATTGACGAACGGAATAAAGACGATAATAAAGAAAATGTTAAGATTACTATGCATTCCGTGCTAATAATCTTCAGGTCAATCTTGTGCAGACGACGGATAGCGACCTCTTACCTACCATAGGAAAGGAACCATGTAAACATGGTAATCGCAAGTATATTATTTCTGTGCTGGAAGGAAAGGAACCGGATAAACTTTTGACAGATCGATCTGCAAGTATTCTTTACAGAAAGCACAATAACCGCGATGTTAATACCTTTTAAGTATACAAAATCTTTTATAATTTAAGGCCTACAAACTAATTTATGGTCTAAAAACTTAAACAAACAACCGACCGCCTCACATCTTAGATTTATCAAATTCTTCAAATGCACTGTGAGGAAACTCTACATATCACATCTTAAGATCAATCTGTGTATAAAATATGAACTTGACAAGACTGACAAATGTTAAAGATGCTACCTGAATAATTATAAATATCTGAATAATTATTGCATCATCCTGTAGACGAAATTTTGTAGACATGTATCTGCGATGAACTTAGGCTATTTGGGAGTGAAGAAGGGTGAAATTGATATATGTTAGAAGCACTAGAAATAGAATCGCGCTATATTGCTGCAGGAGTAGTCGACTGTAAAACTGGCGAATATAGAAAACTTCTTACAACGTGAAATGAATCTACGATTTGGTGCATTTACTACATTATAAATCAATTAACATCCGGTGCATGGAGCTACAAGTATTCAGCACTTTGCACTGCAATATAATTTCACCTACAAGAATTTCCAACATTTAACCACGCCTCGATCCGACTAGTAGAACAAGCAAATAACAGTATACAGATTTGTATTAAACATTTCTTTCCGGAGCATCACACCGATTGGGGAAAGTAGCTACCGCATGTTACTTTTTCAATTAACACTTTTATGGACAGTGCTAGCAAGTACTCGTTTAGCTTCCTAATATTCGGGCACGAATACCTCACACCAGTAGAGTACACATTTGATTCTAAACACACTATTCAAGTCGTCAAATATATATTAATACCAATTAGAAATAAAGTTCAAACCAATTTGTTAAAATCTTATACGAAAGTAATTTTATGATAGATGCCATAGGCAGCATCCTACCAACCAAGACACATTGTACTGTTTTACTGTAGCACTACAAAACAAAGCCGTCCAGAGTGCTTTACAACTTCCTAGGAATGCTCGCCAAGAGTAATACAACTGCTGAACATAAATTTATATAGAATTAAACTACCCTTAATAATTAGGAACATCCTTCAGGATGTTCCCCCTAGATCACGTCAATCCATTCTACCCCAGATGAACAATACAATTGTCATTAACATAGACCTAACATGGAGTTAAGAAAATGGAAGAAAAGGAAGAAAGAGAATTCCAAACCAAGAAGTACTCTCCTAATAAATACAGAAAAAGATGTTTCCTATTTTTCTACTTCTATAGTTCAACAACATACTGATTTAATTTCTTCTTCTATTTATAGTGGACTTCTCTTATGTATTAAAAACTTTCCCAATTTGGATGTCCTAATCTTTCTAATATACTGTAAGTCAGATAAAAATTTTTGCCTGTTGACTTTCTTCACTTTATTTTCTCAACACTTTACAAACTTGCATCATAATACGACCATTTACTTCAACTATTTTCTACGTAACGACCTATATTGAACTTTATCGTTAAGCATTCGCCTTTCATAGAGTGATTCAGATAGCCAGCTCAGCAATTTGCATCCTCATACGCGCGAGTTCCACAACTTTTGGAAACAAACTAGTAATTCTGCGGTTTGGATTAACAATTGTGCGATTTAAACAAATTATTAGTTACGATGGCAATGAATTTGTACAGCACCACGTGCATCTAGACTTTTGTTCTGAACATCTTAAAAACGAATCATTCTCCGGTTATGAACATTTAATTAAATTGTTACACGAGAAAGATGTATAATCTATAAGCAAAATTACTATTGTAGTTCCTCGTAATTTCCGGGAAGGATGTCCCCGCAGACAGAAAAGAATGATATTTAATCTTCTAATGTGGTTGACTAATTAAGCATTTAGATAATTATCACTTCATGCAGTGCTTGAATAAGCTGCACAATAAACACAATACGTTTGAATAAATACAATAAGCTTGAAATCTGTAAATTTCACTCCCAGGCATGATCCCAGAAAACTGATTGTTTATACAACATACATTTCATAATACAAGGCTAGATTAAATGATTCATTCATTTCGAAAATTGTATACAGCAGGAAGTCGAAAAACCGAAGTAATTGGTACTAGAGGTATTTCGGGTTTTGAAATTGTTCGGATTTTCGAAAATGTCATTTAGACTTAAATATAGACCTACTGTATATGTTCTTTTATCCATATGGTGGTTATACAGTACATACAGTAACTCCAATACCGTACGTAAGGCTACATACATTTAAAGTTTCTGAAGAACATGCTCGTATACGAAATTACATTGTTGTTGTAACTCACAATTAAAACTTTACTTTTATAGGCCTAAGGAAAAATAAAAATAAAAAATATGTATGACAAACAATTAAATTTGAATGATCCTTTGTGAAAACACTGACTTGAAAAAAATTGAACTAGTGTACTGTCACTAGCTTCTAGGGCCGCGTTCGGATTTTTGACGTTTAGGATTTTCGACGTTCGGATTATCGACGTCCTATTGTATTTTCAAAAGTATTACAGGTACGTATATGAAAAATATATTAAAAGAATCACAAACGCAGTAAGTTTAAACATTCTCTGTGAATGTTCACAAATGTGTGCCCCTTTGGCGACATGGCACACGTGCAGAAGTTACTCGAGACCTTTTTCTGTTTTATTTCTTCATTTTCGACACGTACTACCTCGTACTGCCACAGTGCCACACAGTACAAACCTGTCAAGTTTGTCGTTCTCTTCATGTATCTTTCATGCGTGTACGTGTAATGCTTGTGAAAATATACCCTTTCCAAAACGAATGGATCATTTGTGTTACCCATGTATTACTGCTAATTGCAATATTAAGCCAGCGCTATCGAAAGTTGGGCTCCTACTTACAACAAGGAAATCGGTGCGCATAGCTAGTCAAAAGAACACACCGTTGTTGCAGTTGAAATAGAGCATTCTCTCACTTACCTCTTTCCATCTCAAGATTATCAATACATCAAGACAGGAACCAATAATCTACCCACCACATATTCGGGAAATTTCACTCTGCAATATCGCAAACATCCTGACAACTATAATTTTAATTTCACGTTTCAACTTCAAATTAACATCCAACAAGATTAAATTCAATTCATGCAATTCTCCAACCTAATAGAATAATTTACCAAGTCACATTTCAGAACAACATCTGCACCACTCCTTTCCGTGAATCATTCTCATTATATGTTGTTTCGTATACATTCTTGTAATCAATGAAGACAGAATTTTGCATTTCTTGAATAAAACGCTTAAATTAACTAGAATAGTAATCGCTTTTCCTTTCCAGAATGATACTCCAGATGCTGATTCCATCTATTCTTCTTTAAATCATTCCCATAGTCATACTCACCTGTTTGTAACTCTTCTTTATTAAGTACATTTACAAATACTTATTAATATCCAAGGACACTTTATTATCTATGCCTAGAATCACTCGATCGGAGCCTACTATTCGAACGGACGTAACACCAACCCAAACAGATACCACCGAACATGACGCAGAAAGTCTACGCTGAACTTAGTCAACAAGAAACTCGAACCAACCTACAATCAGTGATTTAGAGTATATATACCAAATACAGTAATTGCACTTTCTGAGCTATTTGAAGGAAGTGATAACAACGTTTTTATTCTGTTCGGCAGGAACAGAGGTATAGTGCTATCACCATTTCCTTACTTTAATATATTCCAACAGAAATATTTGCAGTGATTTATAGTGTTTTATGTGTTTTCCAATAATAATAGTGTATACATCTCATATCTCCATAGTGTATGAGTATTTTTGTAACTACACCGCAGTGTATTACATGGGTGTTTTACAAAAAAAATCTTGTAGATTATTTTCTCCCACTATGGGAGGTGTAAGGATTCCAAACCTTCAGTGCAGGCACACATTCTTCATACAACACGTGCTATTGGTTAAAACAAGCAGTATAGCAGACGATACATATAAAATCAGGAATACACGAAGGCAGCACGACGGGAACCGAGGAGGAACGAGTCACCTCGAAATGGACTATAAAATTAACCAGAAACGAACAGAAGTATCAATTGATCACTGATAGCTTAATGTTTACCTGCTTTTGAGTAGCCCTGGACGAAAGTGTACAGTCTTGCCTGAATTCTAGAAGGTTGCTATGAGTTGCCATGAGATAAGGGCTTCTGTTTCAAGTCTCTGCGAAACGCACTAGAATCTAACATGCATGCCCATATCCACGGGAAGAAAGGGAGGAAACCCCAATGTATTACTGCCCTCCTAAAATTTTCACGGAAGGCTTACAAAAATCTCGATTAATTCTATGTATAAACACTAAGAATGAAATGCGATATAAAATATATTATTCCGAGAATTTTTCATTTTAACTATTTGACGAAAACTTCTAAACATATTTTGAAGGAATTAAAGTAAATTTTATCATTCTTCTAGAATCTCGATATGAAATGAATTAATACATATTAAAGCAAGTTTTCCGAAAAGAAATAATATTTTCATAATACTTCACGGCACACTTGTAATAGCCATCTGGGATGTAGGAGACAGAGTGCTTACTGCAATCCGATTCATAATAAAACAGGAACAGAAACAAAGCATTTATCTTTTGTCGATTGCGGTAACGGAGTATATTATTGTTATTCTATAGTGTAGTTGTAGTGCATACGTGCATTGCAAAATCCTAGTCAACAACAAATCTTAGATTAATTGTGGAAAAATTAGTTGTGAAGTGAATTAAGAGCTCCGAGTTCAGTAAGGCGATTGATTCTAGTAAATTATAGTGCTGTTATATCTAAAACAAGAACTGTGGTGGAACATTCACCGAAAAGGTAACGATTAAAAAGACTTTCATATGTTCGTTCTCGCAGAAGAATGCAGTTACGCAAAATTTCCCAAATTAGATGGGTAACTGAACTGGGATATTTAACGTTTAGGTTTGGGGATCAAATTCCGTGTTGTGAAGCCAGGACTAGTAAACATTTGCAAGATTTAGAAGAGAAATTGTGTAGCAGAAGGTTTTGTATTTGGGAGTGAGATCCCGTGGAAGTAGTTAGTTTTCATTAAAAAATGTTGTAAATTGGAACTATTTCTTAGTCGCGTTTGCCTAATATTTTTGTAGCGGTGTAGCGTTTTACTTTCAATGATAAAAGTCCGTTCTCCGGACAGTGGTATGTTGTACAAAGATACGGAATCCTCTGGCTTACTACAAACATCAGAACGGAGCATACGTTAACCGCATGTTACAATGGCACAACCCTTGTATGTTACATCATGCCGTTGCAGGATGTCTTATGTCTAACAGTCTTCCTTATATTACATACATATATGTATGTTACCTTCGTCAGTTATATGAGATATACGTCTATTTGTTTGTGAGAACCTGTTCTATATTAGTTCATACGAAAAGTCTGTATAGACGGAACATACAGAAAATATTATAAACCATGAGTTTTCGGTTACACTCTTGCTGTATGTTAACTCTAAAAAACTACAATGTTTACAAAGGTAACGTAAGATATTACGTGTGCCACACACATGTTTTCTCAGTATAGCTTTGACTAACATTATAGTACTTTTTTTTAGCTGTTTTGAATATTCTGCAGGTGGTTCATTTATATAAAACGGGTTAAAATTACGGTGTTAAAAAAGAACTTACTGTAAATACTAAAAAAATACAACGGTAATTGTAAACAAGATAATTACTTCAAAGTTACCCGTCCACAAAATTTTCAATAAAAACCATAATAAAATCTAAAATGGTCAATTTAATGTTCTGTGACGTTAGCTTGAGGGTGTGAGTGTAGGGGAGGTACCACAATTACATATGGAATCAATTATTTACCTGCAGGTGAGACTGGCGGGCCTCGTGGAGCACGGTTGTGATAGATTTTGGGGAATACGGAGTTGAGAGGGAGGAATGGGTGAAGAAGTAGTAAGGTGGGATGACGCTTTACTATGTTACTTAGGTGATGTTACGTCTACTTCCCACTTAACTTAGTACTTAGGTTGGTAGAGCTTTCCTATCTTAAGCAGAAAATCGTGAACAATTTTGGTGATGTTTGTTCTTTCATTCAATAACCCATGAATAATTCAAAAGATTAACCTCATTACCAATGTGTTTTACAAATGTTAGTACTGTCAGTTCACATTCAGAGCAAAAACCCTGTACACTTGAACGCGTGTTTACTCGAAAATTATCAATAATCCAACCGTCCTGAACCTAGAGACAAGTAGTTCCCTGTACTTGAGAATTAGTCCCGTTTTTATAACTGCTTTTCAAAAGATATTAAACATAAATTGCATTTTACTTACATGTTATCAAGCACACAAGCGATCAAATTATCAATTTCGTCTAGGCAAATGTTCTTAATTTTTATAAAAACGGACGTCAACTTCACAAGTTAACCCTACTTCTCTCGTTCTAGATCTTAATGTTAGTATTGCACGTAGCACTATTAAAACGTATATATTTTAATTCCAATTCGTGTAGTTAGTAACACCTATATAAAAAACAGTTCTTTTCATGTAGATTACAGAGTGTTAACTTAATGTGTGTGTTTGTAAGGGAATAATAGAATAATGCAGAAGAAAAATACTTAAATATTCAAGAGCAGATATGATGAATTGCTGATGTTACTATTTGATGAACTACAATATGCTACGCTCCGCCCCCCTAATTTCTACCGTGGCCTCTCTACATTTTTCGGATGGCTACGGAGCTGCTACCATGAGCTAGAGGGTTCCTGTATAAAACAATTTTCTTCCTCCATCTCACTTGTTATATGTAAGATTTTATAATATTGACTCTATAGATACAAAGGTTGATAACATTAAATTACAATATATATATATATATATATATATATATATATATATATATATATATATATATATGCATATATATATGTTATAGCTTGAATTTTCAGTGAGACGCTTTCTCTCTTCCATACACCCGTAATCAAAAATGTGTTCTTTCTCTTCGACAACCGCTGAGATGCTAATGTGGAAATGAGTGTTTCCTTTAATTTTATTAAGCGTATATAAAACTAACTGCAAATCTTCAACTAAGATTTCTTGGATAAAATATTTTATGAGTAAATAATGGGAAGTATTAATATTATATGAATCGGGCCCTTCACCTCTTCGCATATAGTGAAATATTATCTAATATTATTTAAGAATTTAATCTTTATCGATTTTTACACGTCTCACTTAGCCAAATCCTTAGAATGGTCACATTCTGAATAACGAAAGGGAAGTTTTGTCGTTATAGAATTGAGCTCAGTATTTCCTCTTAGGAATGGAATATTTTAAAACACTGAATAATTTTTCGTTTACTTATAAATGAGCTTATATACCTAATTTCAGATCTTACGCTAAAACAAACTTTCACGTTAGACATTTTCTTAAAATGAAACTGAAATTTAGATGTTATAGAATTGACTTTAGTTTTCCTATTTAGGAGCGAAATTTTCGGAAATGCTAAAAATATGTGTTCTATTTTTACACATTATGTAAAATACTGAGTATTACATTCCTGACTTAACGCCTTTACGATCTTAAATCTTTAATGGAAATATTAACCTTTCAGTTAGATACTGCTTTATTGTTGTTTATAATAATATAATGGCTCATAACTTGTTATTTGGCAATGCAGAAACCTTCTAACGGTATTACTCGCTTGTCCGTATCATCCCTATCAGGATCCTGCCGCCTACAGTCGGACAATTTGTCTATGCCGTCAAGATGCCGCGGTCGGAATGCCGGGGCCGGACACCGGCGTCTTTCAGCGCGGAATCTCGAAAATGTTGATACCCTCGGGCCCATACCCTGATTGACGTAGGGATCCAGAAAGGCTGATAAGTAGTTAGAGTTATAGGCAATGAGTATACAAAACTTCAATGTGATATCTTGAATAATATGAACGGGATTTTTTAAAGAATATTCAGAAATCACATATGATGTCACGCTCACCGCCCCTATTTGACACCAACAAGTTGACCATCTGGTTTCGAAACCTATTTAGGGAGTTCTTTGGCCCATCTCTGACTTCACCAAGAAAAAGAAACATTCTTGAATGCTTGTTATATTACCTAAATAAGCGGTTCGAGACTACTTTTCGTTATGGTACGAAAACGCACCCTGGATAATAACAGGGTTAAGCGAATCCCTAAATTTCCACTTTGAAAATAAATAAAGGGAAATTTCAATGACATAGAAACTGACCTTTTCCCCTGTTAGGACTTTTTAGAAATCTAAAACACGTCTTCATTTATGCATATTTAAGAGTTTGGAAACCAAATGTTACATGTCCAGCTTAAACGAATCCCACATTCAACACTGTCAAGTCAGCACAGAACAGTTTTAAAGAAAACTTTCAGTAGTGGAACATGATTCTTTGAGGATCTGCAACACATTTCATTAATAATGGGAATACAATTTCGAGGAGGACAACAAGAGTGGTTATATCCTGTTTGCGATTGAACTTAAACGTGAATGTTCTTGATTGTTCTGCTGACTGTGCCGGTGTTCTGATATAAGTTATAGCTCAGAGTAATGATGTATCTGGTAAAACTATCTACTACAACCACTAGAAATTTGTGATTTGACATATTATTGGGAGAAGAATTCACACCTACATTAATGTGTGAGCAATAGAAGGACGGAACTGAGGAATATATAAGTAATGTACCATACGCAGTACCCATTTTTTTTAAATCTGACAGATTGTACACCCGTGACATTTCTGATATATATTTTCTACTGTTGGCAAACATATCAAAAATTTTAAAATAACCAGAATGAGCTGATCCCAATGCAGAAATATGGCAGGCATTAAAAACGTTATAACGTAAAGAAGTAAGAGAAAATCTGGGGGATCTACTAACCGATCTAACGCAGATGAAATAACTCTAGTATTTTCCATTACAGATATTTTCTAAATCACAATTCCTAATGACACTAATAAATAAATATCTTACACTATTATGCATATATCTAACAACTTGGCAGAATCTTCTCTTCTCTCCCACTCAATGATTCAACTAAGAAACAATGAAACAAAAGTTACTCTAACTGAACAAGTGCACAAACGTAACGAGGTTTGGTCACCTACTTCTCTGCGATATTCTATTCCGATGTTGTTGCTTTATGGTTTAATACGTTAAATTACGTTACCAACATTAAATTTAGATAGCATTGACGAGCGAGCGTTAGCGAGTGAAGGCGAATTAGAGGCCCGTAGGACATGTTGTTTTCTATCTTCGTTGCCAACAATTCATTTTCTTTTCTCGCATAAATAACTTCGACTTACCTTTCTGGTTTGTACAAATGCCCTACTGCCCAAAAAAAATGTGTTCGATACTTTCTTGACTACTTGAACATTACTAACAACTCATTTCTTCCGTGGGAGCCGCGGTGGCTCAGTGGTAGAGCGTTCACTTATGGTGCTTGTGGTTCCGGGTTCGATCCCAGCCCCCGCCAAGTGAACTTTGTGGTGGACAAACACCGTGTGCGTGGGTTTTCTCGGGGTTCTCCCGTTTCCTCCCACTTTCTTCATTCCACCATTTCATTCATTACTGATCATCACCGTCTCCTTTAGCCTAACCGGCATAATCGTGGGACATAAAACTCAAAGATATCATTTCATTTTTCATTTCTTCCGTAAATCAACCTACTTTGTGTTAGTTTTGGCCCCCAATACTAAACAATTACTCTTTTGTTAGTGCAAATGTAAATATATTTAAAGGAACATATTATTAGTTATATAAAGTACTGTCAAACCGTTTCAAATTTTGTAACCTCAAAATTCTTTAAAACCTAGAAGTAAGTCATAATATATTAAAATAAAGTCATTAGTCATATAGTTCTTAAAGTTTGGAAGATAAAGTAAAGAAATGGAAGTAAATTCAATCCCGGAATTTTATAGGGCAGGGGAAAAACCCGGAAATATTCCCATTTTTTAAACTCCTTCCCACCGGGAATATTCCCACCGCCCATCACTAGTTTTGACTTACAATATAACATAATAAGTTCCTTAACTTGAATTTTTTGTATAAAAATAATGTTTTGATCTTCTGTCTCCTGCAATTTTTAAATTATAAAACTTGTTAATTTTTAACTTTTAATATTTTGATATTTTGTAGTTTTATCATTTGGAAATATGAATGAATAGTCTTCAACACTTGAATACAGAAATGTTTTATGTAAAGGTTTCCCCACATTGGAGAAACTAAAAATAAAATATGATACTTGTAAAGTGTACAAAACCGAAAGTTTGTCAATAAAAATTTGCTTAAAAATCAGACATGATATTTTGTTCGAAACGATTGGAACAGAAGAATTATACTTTGTAAAATTTTACAGAAATTCTTTAGATGTAAAAAAATACAAAAATTTCTTTTGAAATATTTATGGATCAAATTGATAAACTTTTACACAAAGATCTGCATAAAGTTCCTACTGAAGAACTTACACACTTACATAATATATAAAACGTTCAAAACTTCTACACAGAAATATCTTTAAAAATATTTTTTTAAAATTTTTAAAAGTTTACAGGAAAAAATCTTGTTTCAAAAATAATATATTAGAATTGAACATTTGTATAGATCTTATAGTTAGAATTCCTCACTGGTATGCGAAAGGGGTATACTAAATTTTCCTGCTTTTTGTGTGAATGGGACAGCTGGGACAGAGTTAACCTATACGTTCAGAAAATGAAGCCATCACCTTAAGGACATGTAACAGGAGTTAAGAATACATCACGTAAAAAAAATCACAAATCCTGAAGATGATTTTCCCGCCATTGCACATCAGATTAGGTTTGATGAAATTCTTCGTTAAACCGAGATGAACCAGCTATCAAATATCTGAAGACAAAATTCCCAAGTGACGTAAAATTAAAAAGCGGTGTTTATTGACTCACAATTAAGAAATGTCCCGCAAGTAGTGAATTTGAATGTACATTGTCGGACATAGAAAACGAGCATGACAACCATTCAATTCAGTGTTTTAATTTGCATCGGTAAGACTAAAAGTCCTACTTATGAAACTTTTGAAGGTGATATGTTGCATTCCTTTCAAACAACGGGATGCGACATGTCTCTGAAATTACATTTTGGTTACACATTTGGACAACTATCCACAAAATTTAAAATCTGTTAGTGAATAACATAAGGACCTGTTGCACCACGTTATTGTAGCTTTTGAAAACTTCTTAAATGGACGACCGTGCATCAGTATGTTACCTGAGTGTTACTGGCCTATCTTCAGAAGTCCGATTTCAGATGATACAAAAAAAAGATCAAAATTGTTATTTACTTACAAATGTGTATAGACATTTGTCCATGTACAATGCCTAAGTGTTCGTATACAATTCCTAGTGTACCTATTTTTAAGAATTTCGATATAGATTGTACAATATAAATGGTACGTATTAGGAGGAAATAGACTTCCTATATCGGTTAAATACCTGCAATTTATTTAAAGTCAAATGTTTTCAAATGAAGAACATTCTCATATAAACTTGTATATTTTTGTCTCTTTATACATAAACATGTAACAAAATGTCATGTGACTGTGGAATGAAAATCACATATCAATTTAGTACTTCTAATTTAGTTAAAACAATCTGTTTCGAACTAAAGGACAGGAAAGTACATCAAAACTAGTTGTATAGTGAAATTCGTCAGTACTCGTTTACCCATTCTGGAAGTTAGGTGGGAAGGAAATGGATCCGTGAAATCCGGAAATTTTTACGTTCTTTTACGCGGAAGGAAATAAAAATCAAAAGTTTGGAACAGGGCTTTTCGTTCACAAACGAATAATACTAGCAATTAAACGGGTTGAATTTGTTACTGACAGACTTTCTTTTATTACTCTTAAGGGACGATGGTATTATATTATTGTTTTAAATGTACATGGTCCAACTGAAGATAAGGGTGACGAGATAAAAGTGCAACGCATAATTGGGAGTGGAAGTGTGACGCATATTTGACCAAATCCCGCGATACCATATGAAAATTCTATTGGGGAATATCAATGCGAAGGTAGAAAGAGAGGATATTTTCAAACCGATTGTAGGGAACGAAACTTTGTATAAGGAATGTAATGACAACAGCTTTAGACTATTAAACTTTGCAACATTCAAACACCTAATCGTGAAGAGTACAAAATTTCCACATTGCAACTTTCCTAAATACACTTGGACACCACCAGACGGAAAAAAACACAATAAAAGTGATCACGTTTTAGTAGAAAGAAGAAGGCAATCTAGCATAATTGACGTGATTTAGAGCGGCTGATTATGACACTGATCTCTACCTGGTAGTAGTGATAATACGAGAGAGATTATTGTTCAATAAAGGTAATATTCAATGTCGGCAAACGGAGAGATTTAATTTAAATAAATTAGAAGTGAGCTAGGTAAGAGACAAATACCAGATTGAAGTTTCGAATAGATTCTCGGTTTTAGAAGACTCGGAGTGCAGTAGGGTACTTGGATTGAAATTAAGATAACATTGAAAGTTCGGCAACAGAAAAATTTGGACACGCGGAAATACATAAGAACAAACCATGGTTCAACCAGGAACGCATTAAATTAGCAGAGAAGAAAAAACAGGCAAAGGAGATTAGCAACAATTACAAAATCCGAATGAAATAATTACACAAAATGTCGCAGATATCAGACGAGAAACATACAAAACTTTTAAAACAAAGAAAAGCGATTTTTTGAAAGCTAAATTAAGGAACTTGAAGATAATAGTAAAAATAAAAATATTCGGGGCATATATAAAAGAATCAGCGAATTTAAGAAAGGTTATCAACCTCGTGCTTATATATTAAAGAAAGCTGACGGAACATTTCTCGCTAATACACATAGCCTCTTAAATAGATGGAAAGATTTCTTTGAAGATTTTCTGAACACGCAGCCAAAAACTAATGTACGTGGGGAAAAGGAGGCACACGCCGCAGAACCGTATATTCAAGAACCCAATAGAAGTAGAAACCGCTATAAAGAAATTAAAGAAACACATATCACAGGGTGTAGATAAAATTCTGGCTGAGTTAATTTTAGCTGGATGCGAAAAATTGTGGAACAATATACACAATCGCATTCTCCTTATCTGGAACAAGGAAGAATTGCCACAAGAGTGGAAAGAATCAATCATCGTGCCAATTCACAAGAAAGGCGACAAAACTGACTGTAATACTTATCGAGGCATTTCTCTTCTGTCATCATCCTATAAATATCCTTTCAAATATTCTATTAGCAAGATTGACTCATACGGAGATGAAATTATTGGAGATAATCAATGCGGATTTAGACGAAATCGATCAACTATCGACCAAATACCAATGTACCATTCGCCAAATACTCGAAAAAAGTGGGAGTACAATACCCCGGTACATCAATTACTTATTGATTTTAGAAAGCCGTACGACTCGGTTAAGAGAGGAACATTATATAACGTTCTTACAGAACTTGAAAAATACGAGAAACCTAGTTAGATTAATTAAGATATGTTTAAATGAATCCCAAAGTAAAGTCCGGGTAAGAAAATATCTGTCCACCAGCTTTCAAAAATGGCCTGAAACAAGACATGCGTTGTCGTCATTATTATTAAACTTTGTTCTGGAATACGCTATAAGGAAAATCAAAGATAGCAACCAGGGCCTAGATTTGAACGGTATTCACCAGGTTATGGCATATGCTGATGACGTAAATTTAATAGGGGATAATAGGAGAACAATAGAAAGAAATGCAAACATCTTATTAAACGCTTGCAGGGATATGGGCTTAGAAGCAGATGCGGAGAAAATTAAATACATGGAAGTGCGGCGGGACCGTAATACGGCAAATTGTGAAGGCGATAAAATATTAAATAATACTTTTGATAAAGCGGATACTTTCAATTATTTAGGATCAATATTAACACACGAAAATCATGTTCACAAAGAAATTAAATGTTGATTAAAAGCAGGGAATTCGTGTTACTATTCGGTTCAAAATCTCTTGTCGTCCCGAATTCTGTCGAAGAATTTGAAGCTTAAAATATATACAACGATAATCATGCCTGTTGGCAAAACATGGTCGCTTACTCTGAGGGAAGAGTATAGACTGAAAGTATTTGAGAACAGGATCCTGAGAAGAATATTCGGACCAAAGAGAAACGGGATTGGAGAATGGCGGAAACTTCATAACGAGGAACTATATAATTTATACGGTTTACACAACATTGTTAGGGTCGTCAAGTCTAGGAGGCTTAGGTGGGTAGGTCATGTAGCTAGAATGGAAGAAAGTAGAAACGCTTTCAAAGTCTTGTCTGGAAGACCCATCGGAAAACGACCATTAGGAACACGTAGGCGCAGATGAGAGGACACTATTAAGATGGGTCTCGCAGAGATAGGAATACAAAATAAAAACTAGATGCAATTAGCTAAGGATAGAAGTCAGTGGAGAGCTTTCGTGAACGCGGCATTGAACCTCTGGGTTTCATAGGCCATAGAGTTATTTAGTTAGTTACCCAATCTTTTCGTACTAGTCAACATGTTGAATGAAAAATTCGTTATAATTAATTATATATTACAGCAATTGTTTGTGTACAATAACACAGGTACGATTACATTAATTTGTTTTTAAATATTTACCTCCTAGTGAAGAGTTCCAATTCTGTATCAGATGTTGCATTTCCTGGACAAACGATCAAAGCTGGCAATGGAATTTGATCATCACGGTTATTAAGTTGTATAAATGTGGCCGTAGGACTTTCTTGAAATTTTCTCCATGATAAGGATGATACATAAACTCCACACAAAAAAGAAATTAAAAATGCTGATATCCAGACAAACCTGCAATTAAGAGTTTAATAATAAGTTAAAAACCTTTGTTTAATATCGCATTAAGAATAGCGTAATGCAATTTTATTAAATATAATTATTTCGTAATACTAGTAACAACAAGAAGTAACAATTGAGTAAATTTAGAAAATAATTGTGCAAAATAAAATTGCAATACGCAATTTCCATTATTAATATCATATCTTGAATATTCTCTTGTATTACTTTCTTTCTGTTTGCTTCAGTTTTTACGTATTTCAGTATAACATGGAGAAAAGAAGCGTTCTCTAAAAATATTTAAAAGGCAACATGTGTAATTTCGTTCATTGTTGAACATATTATGATAGCACCAATGACTTTTGTAAGAAAATAATCGAGGGGCCGTGGTTTACTATTGTGACAAATCTTTGGTATCATTACGTCTACGACCAGGAAAATATGAATCAAAAATCAATTCACTTTTATCTATTAAAACAGGAAACAGTGAAAGAACCATTTGGTAAATACAGTTTATTCTGGTGCAGGTATACCAAATAGGAAGAAAAACAAAGATTATACATTCTCCTTCATCTTTTAGTAGCTAAAATTGAAATTGAAATTCGTTTGCTGGAAAGTTAAGTTCCGCAAGCAGCTACTATATAAACCAAGAAAATCTGGGTCAAGAGGCGAGGAGAATCTGGGTAATGTCTAGTGAACTACACAAACAACTCTACTAAGAAGTCCTGGATTGGTCTGTGAGCTGTAGCCACTCTGCCTAGACAGTTTGAGCCGACAAGAGAACAAGGAGACAGCGACAATTTAGCACAAATAGTAGAAAAGAAAGCTTCGTTAAATGAAAATCTGAATCGATCAAATAGCCTGTGAGAAAAATTAATGGTAAAACCACCGAAGAGGACAGATTACATTAACTTTGCATCAGCGCTCTAAATGAGCGCGTACATGTGAGCTAGCTCATTAGAGCTCGCTTCTTTTCCGTTAATTTTTGTTGAGCTAGGAGTTCTTCCGTTTCCTCTCACTTCCCTCATTCCACCATTTCACTCATTTCTCACAATCACCGTGTCCTTTAGCCTAGCTAGCATAAACGTGAGACGGAAAAATCAAAAATTTCATGTCATATCATTTCGTTTGTAAACGTTAGCATTGAGTTGAATTTCACTTGAAATACGCTGAGTTTGGGCGTAAAACACGTTCAGTTTCACGCTCAAAATTAGATATTGCTATTTCCACAAACTAATGTAGTCGTCAATTTGTACGTTTGCCGTTGTCCGATCTCTGAAAAGAGATTTTAAATACTAAGTTTTCATTAAACAAATGATACAGGCGAGGGAGCGTAGCGCTAGAAATAACTCGAGGTGACTGAAAGTGCACCTACTTCAAGTGATATTTGATTTAGTCGGCGGAATTCCTCAAATTCTTTTAAATGTAAAAAAAATAATCTCGGTACTTTAAAATATCATTTAATTTTTGAATTTCTCCATGTAATAACACAGAGTAAGTAGTAGCAACAGATGCTTGGCATTATCCCATTTCTTTTGTTCCCATTATAAATTGAACGTACAGCGTCTTTTAAATGTTATTATTATTATTATTTATTATTATTATTATTATTTATTATTATTATTATTATTATTATTATTATTATTATTATTATTATTATTATTATTATTATTATTATTATTATTATTATTATTATTCAGAAAATAAATTATGCATTAGTCGGATTTTCGTATTTTTAACTTCGAGGAACATGGAAAAATCAATGGCGATCGAGATTTCAACACATCTAAACGCTCCATTGTCCCTGCATACCGAGTAATTGCTTTTTAAAATATCAATATGTTCTTTCGTTCATTTCGAAGTATGAACATTTGCGTAGATATCTTATTCTTTAATGCTTCAACACAAAAGCTGAAACTTAAGCTTTTTATGAGATTGTCCAGAACAGACTATATTTTTTTCCCGCCTCCAAAATAATTATAATTTGCTGGATGGTGTTAAGAAACAAAGTTGCGTCTTTAATGATTTTATTTCTATTTCGTACGTCAATATTTCATACACAGCTATTTCTTACACAGTGGTATAGGCCAGTTTTCAAAGAAAAATCAAGAAATAATTGTTACTTTTGGGGGCGATTTATATTCGTACTATTTTCTCAAATGTGACTGAAGCAATTTCGTTCATATTTCACAAATTCTACAATGTTATTAGCATTTACGAAAAGAAACGTCAAAATACGAGACATACACAAACAACACAATATACCTGAATGGAAAATTAATGCGTAGTTTCCGAAAAATGGGGAAAACTAATTAATTAGTAATCCTAAAAATTGTCAGTGTATGCTATTCTA
Source organism: Thermobia domestica (assembly GCF_964235325.1). Taxonomy (NCBI): domain Eukaryota; kingdom Metazoa; phylum Arthropoda; class Insecta; order Zygentoma; family Lepismatidae; genus Thermobia; species Thermobia domestica. The sequence continues at coordinate 239,457,338 of NC_137456.1, read as the reverse complement.
CTTATAGAAGTAAAACTAATACACAATTATATTCTCATCAATCTCTTCATTGTGATACTAGGAAGACAAAAGCACAGTATGATTAATCACATATAGATTAAAGTTATCACAACATCCGAAATTTTAATCTCTCTTGAACTTGAATATTGTTCAAATATAAAGGATATACAGTCGATGGATAACATCGAGTGTACAATATAACACTATGACGGTAAATCCTAACACCTAGTGTTCGTCAAAATGGAAAAAGTAACCTTTAATCTCATTCGCTTCCAATAATGATTAAGAGGTTTTATTTTACCAAAAGAAATTGTAAATTAAAACTGTTCGTGTACTGTACCAGTATATATAACGAAATACAGTGTTGAGTTCCTCCGTAGCTAAGCGGTTAGCGTATGCGCCTCTGGCCCGGGAGACCCGGGTTCAATTCCCGGTGGGAACTCATGTCGTTCAGTTTCCACTTTATTCAGTAGGTTCCATCCCATGTAGCCTCCCTGCTGAAAAGGACGTTAAACTCAAAATCAACTCAACTCAAGTCAAAATACAGTGTTAACTAACAGATTGTTGTAATTGCATTACGTTGACCCATATACTCTTTACTCACGTAGTAATTGTAAGTGTTTCACTAATAACCTGACAGTATGATATAACTGTTATCTCTGAAAAGAAAAAACACAAGGAATACTCTTGGATGTATTTACAAGCTGACTTTGTCAAAACGAATAATTCGAGTTTGTTCATATTTCCCAAATAAATATTTGAATAATAATCCCATAAAAATGAACAAATCGCTAATCGTGAAAATATTCACATGAAGTACTTACCTCTTGGGGATTTCTTATACTTTTTCAAATACAACTCTGCAATTTGATGGTAGGTCACAAATACATGTTTCATTAATAATTCTAAAAAATGGCATAAATAGTATCTACAAAATAATTCGTGGAGTAAATTTTCTTCTAACGAAGTTTTCCGAAAACGTCTTTAATTTTGTTCGTGTTTTATGAATAAATATCAATGAAGTAAATGTACACCTGTTTCTTTGTCTGGGACTCCTGCGCTCCATCCATGGAGACTATGAGAAGTAAATAAATCAAATGTTTACTGAGGGGCAAGAAAAAACGTCTAATCTAAAAAAAAAATTGCAGAGAGGCACAAGCGGTGAATATGAATAGTGCATAGTGTAAATAAAGAACGACACCGAAACAGAAAGCCAGAAGCAGCTGCTAAACGGAGATAAAGAGTAAAAATTGTCGAAGGGGAAAAATAAAATACAAATACAAGTACATATGCCGACAACTTGACATTTACCAAGCAATGATCCTGGTGTAGTGGTTAAGGTGCTGGCTTAGAAATGCAAAGAACTTAAGTTCGAATTCCCTGCAAGGAGATTTTTAAAATTTTTGTTAATACTGAAGATCATGGATTTCGAGTTTGGGAGCGTGAATGGCTAGGAGTGTTATTTGATTTGATTTTAGTAACACATTCCACTGCAAATAGTGGTAGACAACCTTAGTGGTATGTAAAATAATAATAATAATAATAATAATAATAATAATAGGTGTAGTTTGTGACAACGTAATATCGTACTCAATTCTTTATCAGAAAGCCAGAAGCAGCTGCTAAACGGAGATAAAGAGTAAAAATTGTCGAAGGGGAAAAATAAAATACAAATACAAGTACATATGCCGACAACTTGACATTTACCAAGCAATGATCCTGGTGTAGTGGTTAAGGTGCTGGCTTAGAAATGCAAAGAACTTAAGTTCGAATTCCCTGCAAGGAGATTTTTAAAATTTTTGTTAATACTGAAGATCATGGATTTCGAGTTTGGGAGCGTGAATGGGTAGGAGTGTTATTTGATTTGATATTTAGTAACACATTCAACTGCAAATAGTGGTAGACAACCTTAGTGGTATGTAAAATAATAATAATAATAATAATAATAATAATAATAATAATAATAATAATAATAATAATAGGTGTAGTTTGTGACAACGTAATATCGTACTCAATTCTTTATCAAACGTAATGAATGAAACGACGTATCTCCCTCACAACCAAAATATTAGCAATTTTTATAAAGAGAACGGGAAATGGTAGAGTGATAAGAGCAACGTTGGATAGTATATACTCATAGTACTCAGAAAAATAAGCGATTTCAATGCAAAAAGAACGACGAGGTATTGTCATGGGAAGTTATGGGGTCACGGCAGAGCCCCCTTTAGGCAAAATGCCACATCTTACATCAAGAGAACAAGAGGTGATACTGGGATGGGACCAACGTTGGGCACCGTGGACCCATAAGGCGCATCGAATAAATTATGAGGGTGTGACAGAAAGCCTTACTTATTTCTACATGATAATATAAAATTATAAGGTGCGAAATATACGTACGAGTTAGCTGGTAATATTTCATAGTATTATTATTATCAACAGTGTATTTTCATTACGTGTGCATGTTTGACATGAAACCAAAGAGAAAATCCATCATTAGTAGAAAGAATAACAATAAGCAGTTACTTTAACTCTGAAGGACGACGAAAAATATGAAAAGAGATGCTGCTTGTAGCAAAAAGAAACAATACTTTGTCTCAAATGGAACTCTATATGCCCGTCATGCATACAATAGGAATGGCCACGAGCGAGTCGAGCGAAATTTCTTTAAAACTCGACTCGACTCGAAACAGACATCTTCGAGCTCGGCTCGAGAAATTTCCCCTAACTCGACTCGAATTTGGATCGAGTTTCGAGCCGAGTCGAGCCAAAAGAGCCAATTTGAGCTAATTTCTTTGTGTAAATCCAAGTACAACTCTCTTCAAGTATCTTACGTAGATAATATAATTATCAATGAGACTACTACTACTACAACTACAACTAATTATTATTATAACACCGTGTATAAACATGAAATATAGGCGGTTTGTATATGAATACTAAAAATTAGTTGAATGTTGATCTCGGTCGTCAGGAAATCTTCAGGAGGCAGGGACATCGGTCACGAGGTTCTAGGTTTGAGTTCAAAAGAGGAAAGTATTCGCGCTCGAACCGATAACTGTTAAAGGTTATAGGACTCCAACCAAACACGTTAAAAACTGCTCGATCTGGGTTTAGGGTTGTCAACAACTCAAGCGGCTCGCTCAGCTCACCCAACCAAGCCAGTTCGAACCGATGGCTCACCCGAGACGAACCGAACCGAGCTGACTGCTTACTCCAACTATCAGCTTCGTCGATCTGACTTGAGCCCAGCCGATGGACTCGTTTCAGCGGAGTTCTTTCGAGCCATTGGCTCCAATCGAGCCGAGTCGATGACTCGTCCCTACCGAGCCGGCTCAAGCCATCGGCTCAATTGAACCCAGTCAATGGGTCATCCCAACCATGCCAGCTCAAGCTGTTCGCTCAGTTAAACCAAGCCGAGCCGGTTGACATCTTTATCCCGGTTAGGCTTCTACTTTGGCTAAAAAATTTGACCGTGCAGTTCTCAGCCTTAATGGTAAGAAATAGATTATATACTTATATTAGTGCTCACTGCATCATTAACTTGCTTCGAGGTACTTTGTTTTGTATCTTTTGTGCGTGTTTTGTGTCTCTTTGTGCGCCTATTCTCTCAGTTTGTGCGTCATTGGAAGTGGGTCAAATTGGGCCTACAAATATGACGGAACAAGTTATTGCTGTTCCACCACCAATGAATTTCGTCGTTTCCTTCACATCGTTTTGTGCCGTTTTGTGCGTCTACTTCCAAGTTTTGTGCGTCATGGGAAGTGGGTTAAAATTAGTCCCCAAGGTGGGACGAAAATGAATCACTGTCACGTCACCAACAAATTTTGAGGTCGCTTCTTTCGTATCGTTTAGTTCCAGGTTCTTGCCGTTTTGAGCGCGTATTTTCACGTTTTGTGCGTCGCCGGAAGACGGTCAAAATGGTCCTCGAAGGTGGGAAGAAAATGACCCACTGCTCCACCACTACCGAATTTCGAGGTCCTTCCTTTCGCATCGACTAGTGAATTTTTGTGCCGTTTCGTGCCACTATTTCCATGTTTTGTGTGTCACCGAAAGTGCGTGAAAATGGGCTTCCAACATGGGACGAAAATGACCATGAGTTCCGCCACTATCGAATTTCGAGGTCGTTAATTTCACATCGCCTACCCTTTTGTGCGCCTATTTCGACGTTTTGTGTGTCAGTGGAAGACGGTCAAAATGGGCCTCGAAAGTGGGACGAAAATGACCCACTGCTCCACTACTACCGAATTTCGAGGTCCTTCCTTTCGCATTGACTAGTAATTTTCGTGCCGTTTCCTGCCCCTATTTCTACGTTTTGTGCGTCACCAGAAGTGTGTCAAAATGGACCTCCAAAGTGTGATGATAATGACCAAGAGTTCCGCCACTATCGAATTTCGGGTCGTTTCTTTCGCATCGTTAATGCCTGTTTTGTAGGTTTTGTGCATCATCGGAAGTGAGTGAAAATGAACCTACGAATATAACGAAACAAGTTACTGCTGTTCCAACAAAAATGACTTTGGAGGACGTTTCCTTCACATCGTTTAGTGTGCATTTTGTACTGTTCTGTTCGCCTACTTCCACGTTTTGAGCATCACCAGAAATGCGGCAAAATTTTTCATCAAGGTGTGAAGAAAACGAGCCATTGTTCCGCCACTATCGAAATTGAAGGTCGTTTCTTTCGCATCGTATAATGCCTGTTTTGTGCAGCTGTGTCCTCCTATTTCTACATTAGTGAAACAACGAAAATGGGTCGAAATGGCCTACAATTATAGCGGAATAACTTAATGCTGTTCCGTCACCATCGAATGTCGAGGTCGTTTCCTTCACATTTCTATGCATGATTTGTGTCGCTTTGTGCATCAGTGGAAGTGGGTCAAAAGAGGCTTTGAAAGGGGATTAATATGACTTTTTCTGTCATATTTGTAGGTCCTCTATAACCCACTTTCGGTGGCACATAAAACGTGAAAATATGCACACAAACGGTACAAAACATGCATTAAACAATACGAAGAACGCAACCTCGAAATACCATACTGATGGGATAGTGTGTCATTTTTCTTCCCACATTGAATGCCCATTTTGACCCACTACCATTGATCCACAAAACTTGGAAATAGGCTTACAAATAGGTAGAAAACACGTACAAGACAATGTGAAGGAAACGACCCCGGAATCGTTCCTGACGGAACAGAATTAAGTTTTTCCGCCATATTTGTAGGATAACATTGACCCATTTCCGGTGATGCACAAAACGACACAAAAATGGAAATTTACCTTATTTACGTGGACATTTTAAGTTTGTACGGTACGCTTAATTATATGGAAATTTTATATATTTTTCCTTTACGTTGGTCTACTTTACGTTGATTTGGCACTTTCAAATTTATTCAAATTTATTCTTTTCTCCACTGAAAAGTACCAGTATATATAATTCAACAAGGAAATAATTATCAATGATAATTATAATAATTATTTATATAATTGAATTCATTGTAATATGGTCCATGACAAACACTTTACCACTTCGTACTAGCTGTTATGCCCGTTCTTCGCACGGATCAGATAAAATATAAATGTAAACAAACTGAACAGCAGGAGAACAATTAAGAAACATTTGTAAAATTGGATATATTTTGTGTGAATATATATCCAACAACGTATATGTGCTTTCATTGGGAAGGCCGATGGGGACTGAATTTAAACGTAAACACTGTCGGGGGTGTCACTATACATCTGAGCAACCCCGATAAATATGGATTCGACACAAATATAGGTCATTTTCTACTACTTTTACATGTCCCGGCGAACGCCCCCTCAGACCCCCTTGGTTAGAATTGTGAAAGAAGTCTCCTCTGGCCCCCAGCCGATATCGTGAAGACTATGAGTGTGACACTAACATCTGCCATTTTCTGCCGGTAAAAGCCCCTATGATCATCTAGTTTCAATTTTGAAAAAAAAAGCCTTTGGCCCGCAGCCGATATGGTCTGTATTTGGAAGTAAACTCCTGTGGAAGTATCACCATTCATCTAAGCGACAGCGAAAACTATGGATTTGACACTAATATCGGTCATTTTCCATTATTTTTACATGTCTCAAAATTCTCCATCCCCGGTGACTCCCGGCCCGCATACAATGGTGGTTAAATTTGAATATCATCTTTGATGAAGGTATCACCATTGATGTAACCGACCGCGAAAACTACGGATTTGACACTAATGTCGGTCATTGTGGGCTGTTTCTACAATTCTCGTGCTCCCCTTTATAATGCCCCATTCCTTAGCTGATGGGAGCTAAATGTGAAAGTAAACACGGTCTTGGGTTTCACTATTGAGCTCAGCAACCCTGAAAACTATGGATTTGACATTAATATAGGTCATTTTCGATTATTTGTACATGTCTCGGAAGTCCCCCCTCTGGTGACCCAAGGCCCGCATACAACGGTGGATGAATTTGAAAGTCATCGCTAATCTTAGTGTCACCATTGATATCAGCGACCGCGAAAACTATGGATTTGACACTAATATCGGGCATTTTGGATTACTTTTACGTTTCGTCCCCCCCCCCTTCGTTACCCCCAGCCTGCAGCGGAATAGGGTGAATTTGGAAGTTAATGCAATCGGAGTTTCATCATTGATCTTAGCGACCGCGAAAACAATGAAATCGACACGAATATCGGTCATTTTCTACTACTTTTACATGTCCCGAGAAACGCCCCCCGAGACCCCCTGGTTCAAATTTTATCAAAAATGCTTCGCCGTAATGTGGTACCTGGGCCAAGGTACCCGTGAGCAAAATTTGGTAGCTCTCGGTCAACTTGTCTTGCCCAAGGCCGGGCACGGTAAACGTCCCCTGAGACCTCCCTAGTTCGAATTTTGAAAAAAAATCTTCGTCTTGATCTGGGGCCTAGACCAAGCTACCCGTGTCCAAATTTTGAAAAGTTTCGGTCCACTCGTCTGGTCCACAGGCCCACAAAGATAGAAAGACAGACACAAAGAAACTCTTTATTTTATTTATATTAGAAAAATCAAATCCGCCGTTATTGTTATAGAGCCGTTCTTGAGTGATTGATCGTAAGAATTCAAACTCCGATGAGTAATAATTTCATAGGATTGTTTTATTACAAGTTTAAACTCTTTAGTCAGTAGAGAAAAGGGCGTGAATCATGGGTCAGAGTTGATGACAATGGGTTTTGTTCGGTGTGTCGGTCACAGTGGGTGAGAGTGGTTCATGGTGGGTGGTGGGTCAGAGTGGGTCACGGTGGATCGTGGGTCACGATGGGTGGTGAGTCAATTGGTCGTGGCTAAACTTTTCATTGAGCCACGCCTTATCTGAACTAAGGTCTTGAAAATGAATCAGTGAAAATCAATTGATATTGATAAATCAATTGAAAGTAATTGCTGTGGAAATCAATTGCAATTGAATTAATTGCCAATTACTTTCAATTGCAATTACTTTCCAATGCAATTACTTTCAATCAATTGATGAACTGCAGTTCATTCTCCGTTATTATTGGCCAACTGCAATTAACAATTAACGATCACTTATTTCAATTTTTAATTGCAATTAACAATTAAATTTACAGACGTAATCCAGTTACATCCATTTCTGTCTTTATGATCAGGTTAGTACAGCTCTCTGTATGATAGGGTTAGTAAGTCTTTCTCTGTTACCCCGTAAAGTTGTGATACGATCTACTACAGGACACAATGAATTATCAATTTAACCAAAGCTGTTGTATTACTACACATCTGCTTCCGCCTCTGTCAATTCTAATCGATCTCGTTGACGCGACATATTTGCTTCCTAAACCCCTTTCTTCCTTTACTGAAATAACCAGTAACAATTCTGAATTATGTTATTTCGCATGCTTCGTTGATAAATATTTCTGATGCCAATACTTTTGCGCAAGGAATGTTCTTTTTCTTATTTCCAACATGACCCTTTTATTACATTATATGAAGAGTATGTAGGTCTAAATACTTCATGTAACACATAGCATGAAGTTTTAACTACTACATGTAAGAACATTGTCTACCTCCAGCAAAGAAAGAACATGTGATCATAGTATAAAACTCACGGAAGTGATAGCTGTTAATGCAGTGGTTGTAATCCCTAACGACACAGTTGGTGAGTGGACAAAGCACTGGCTTTTTGCGCCGCCCACCCGAGTTCGAATCTATCTTGGCTTATTTTTTTATCCATTTGAGACAAAGTATTTTTTCTCTTCGCTACAAGTAGTCACTCTTTCCGTATGTTTCGTCGTCCTTCACAGTTAAAGTAACTGCTTATTCTTATTATTTCTACGAATGACGGATCTTCTCTTTGGTTTCATGTCAAAAATGCACACGTAATGAAAAGACGCTGTTGATAATAATAATATAGTAATAATATGAAATATTACTGACTCACTTGTCCGTATATTTCGCGCAATAGAATTTTATATTATCATGTGGAAATAAGTAAGGCTTTCTGGCGCACACTCATAATTTTTTCGATGCGCCTTATGGGTCCACGGTGTCCAACGTTGGTCCCATTCCAGTATCACTTCCTGTTCTCTCCATGTAAGATTTCGCATTTTGCGTAAAGAGGGCTCTGACGTGCCCCATAACTACCAATTACAATACCCCGTCGTTCTTTTTGCATTGGAATCGCTTATTTTTCTGGGTACTATGAGTGTATACTATCCAACGTTGCTCCCATCACTCTACCATTTCCCGTTCTCTTTATATAAATTGTTAATTTTTGGATGTGAGGGAGATATGTCGTTTCAGTCATTACGTTTGATAAAGAATTGAGTAAGATATTGCGTTGTCACAAACTACACCTATAATAATAATAATAATAATAATAATAATAATAATAATAATAATTATTATTATTATTATTATTATTATTATTATTATTATTATTATTATTATTATTATTATTATTATTATTATTATTATTATTATTATTATACATACCACTAAGGTTGTCTACCACTATTTGCAATGCAATGTGTTACTAAAAGCAAATCAAATAACAGTCCACACAATTCACTCTCGAATTCGAAATCCATGATTTACAGTTCTCTGTGTTAGGGTAAGCACGCTTATTACATTATTCTTTCAAATAACACGTTTCACAAGTTACTTCTCTTTCAATGTGTAAATTCATATCATCACTAACAATGGTCCTGTTCTGATAGGAATACCCCCCCTGCAAAAAAATCCTGACCGTAGCGAATGGACGTTAACTTTCTTTAGGTGATTAATCGGGTCCAATACTTAAATAAGAAAGGAAATCACGAATATTTCAGTAAAAGAGCAAGTCACTCAAACATTGTGAATATCTATTTGTGGGCGAAATTTGGTTTCTTTGCAACTTTCCAAGAGTTTGAAGGGTATCCATTTTGTACAGGTTCATGTGATTTTTCTGGCTTATATTTCGAACTCATTCGAAATATTTCAACAATTATGTTTGTGCCAAGTTTAGTCTCAATCCTCTGAAAATGACGGTGGATATGGCATTCCCAAAAAGCGTTATATACATACAGATAGATAGATAGACACACAGAGAGAGAGAGGAGCTCACAAACAGAGGGAGCGTGCCTTGCACCCTTCTCGCACCTGTGCTGCGTCAGAGCTAAACCGGGCCTCTTTGCAAAACGTGTTGACCAGCCAAAGCTAAACACAAGCCTCCCAACACTCTACGTAGAAATCTTGGTCGAGAGGTTTACTGATTGTATTTATAATGAGTACGGGTTCAATACCCTGCAATTCCATTTTTTTTTAAATTTTTGCAGCTAAGTCGGAACATTCAATTGTTATTCTCTACTTATTGCAAGTGGCGTTTACATTCAAAATAAGAGGAATTTTGGTTGCATTTCTTCGGATATTCTTCTCTTAAGAAAAGAAGACAAGAATAAAACCAATACGGAGAGACTAAAAGTATTATCAGTATTAAACATTACCAATACTAATTGATAGGAAAGACTAAATATCTCTATTTCCATCTCTCATGAGCTGTATGCAGTATTAACAAAACATTTTAAAATGCCATCCTTCTAGGGGATTCTAACTAACGTCTTTCGCATATGTAAGCCAGCACCTTAACCACTAAACCAAAATCACTGCTTGGTAAACGTTAAGTTTTCGGTATATTTGCTTGTATTTGTATTTTATGTTCCGATTTCGATCATTTTAATTTTTTCTCCGTTTTGCAGCTGTTTTTGGCTTTCTGTTTCGGTGTCGTCCTTTATTTACACTATGCACTATTCGTATTCATAGCGTGTGCCCCTCTGCAATGTCTTATTCGGATTAGACTTATCGTCTTGCCGCTCAGTAAATATTTGATTGATTTAATTCCCATATTCTCCATGGATGGAGCGGAGGAATGCCAGACTCAAAATACAAGTGTACATTTACTTTCCTGACAGACTATACATAATACGTGTATAAAATTTCAATCTTGTATGTTGACAACAAAAGGCAAAAAATTGTTGAAATCTGAATTTAGGATATATATATAAATTTACTGCATCATTACTACTTAGTCTAGATTCATGGCTCAAAAGTAGTTTTCTTCAGTATAACGAGCCCTTTCAAACGCATGTTCACATGATGATCTGAACCAAAAAACGCGTAAAACCGTATTTTTTTCTGAAAAAATCACTCCTAGGTACATTTTGCCCTCGAGCCCGGCTCCGGTTTCGCGTATTGATCCCGAACAAAAAGTTGGTAAATATCCAAATGTACATACAATCAGTATGCGAAATTTAAATCTGATATATTGAAAACTGAAGGCGTGAAATTGTTTGAAATTTGCCTTATATTGAGAACAATGACACGCCTCTCTGCCCCACTTGGCCCGCCAAGTTGACTTTGACCAATAAAAAAATCCGGTTTAAATACCTGTTATAGAACCTAAATAAGCGGTCAAACACGATACAAAAAAGAGTATATAAAAGAGGTAGTAATAAAGTAATTCTACTTCCAAATTAAATATGATTATATTACAGTGTACACTAACATAATCATATCATGGTAGAAGAAGTAAACGAATATGTCATTTAACACGAAGATATAAATCAAGTAAGTAATCTACCAGATCTTGATAAAAAAAATAGCCTGGAAAAGCAGTTCAAAGAATTAGAAAACACTGGTTTCTCTCGTCGAGTGCAACATTTAGGTTTCGCGAGTTGTTTGCTTATTTACCGGGGCTTGGAAATGTAATGGAGATAATTTACATTTTTTCTAAGCATTCACTTATTACACACTGTTGTCACATATCAGACCTTCTCATTGTACGTTTTCAGCACAGGTACTTCCAAGAGTGTGGAACCTTGTACCACTACACTTCGCTGTTACGTTTAGTGATAATAGTGCAGTTTAAACCTGTATAGATTTATATATGGTACAAATTGAAACAAAATACTTTTATGCTCGGTTGGCAACAGTGTTTTATCGATGTTAGTACTATTTGTGCTTTTCGATACGGGACCTGGTTCTAGTTATATTGTATAGATTGGTTTTGATTGTTTAAACAGTTTTCAAGATATTTACTTTAAAAGTACATAATTCCATGATATAATCTATGGTTATTCAAACGTCCTTCTGATCCTTAGAACCTTAAATTTTGCTTATTTTCATTATGCTTTATCGGATGTGCTATTTGGCTATCACGATTGACCGACAATTTGTGGAAGCTTCCCTTGTTAGTTTTTTTTTTTTTTTGTAAGGTTGCGTTCAATTGATTACAATTGAGTAAGCTTTCCTTTAGATTGTATCTAATAGAGTGCTTTTATGTATTCTTTTTCTTGTGCATTTTTTTGTTTTCTAATTAGTGCTTAATGTGTTGTCCTTGTGCGTCTGTTTACTGTTCCGTTATAATTATTCAATTGCTGTTTTCAAGGGCATATTATAGTGTGTATTAACGTGATTTTTGATATTTCAACATGGCACCACGTAGTGAACATCTGCCCTCTCTTTCCACAACTGTAATTATTTCCCCAGTGTCACTAGATTTTTTTATGCCAGCCTTATGAAAAAATCATTGACCTTTTATTCAACTTTCAAAGAAGTTCAAAGATCGCCAATTTGGACGACGAGAGGATTCGTAGTACTTTTCGAACCTTTCTTTCTGAAAATCCCCATTATTTTTGTGAACCCAGGAAGGCAAATTGAAAAATAACTCTTGAGCAGAAATTAAGCCAGAATTTTTAAGATATTTTTGGAAGTCAAAAGCAACAATCACGGCTCTTACTGAGTACAAGACAAATGTTCAGAAATCAATCCCATCTCTGTATCAGTTCATGTTTCCAAATAGCTTTTGGCAGACCAATACAATCCAAATTTAACTTTTAAAGAGTTCTTTGCAAAATGTTTATGTGTTTTGTTGTCGGATTATTTACATCTCTTTTCCGAAATACCAATCAATAATGTTGATGAATGTATTATTAAGGCACAGCTTTTGGAAACGGGAAAGGATAGACTCCTCTGTTTCCATTGGGAAAACAAGTTCACTGTACGGAGTGGTGCAGACATCCCACGTCCAATTTGCTACCCCCTTTTGTCAGTGTCCACAGATAAAATTAGCAACTTAACAAAAGAAATCGAGTCACGCAAACTCCAACTGCATACAATAACAAAGTCCCGAACTACCACATCTGTAAATTATGCTCCAAATGATAAATGCTCTCTTGAAGAAGTCTTCCCGCCATCCTTATAATACCGTCTCTGGAAACTACAATTTTCCATTTATCCCATCTCCGCGGAGAGAGAGTAAATCCATGAAAGTAGGTCTAGTGATCGTAGCTATTCAAACGTAGAGTACCGTAACAGGAGCTACTCTTCTGCAGATATACCGGACAGCCGTCATCATTCTGAATGGCAAAACAGTTATTGTTCCAGTTGCTTACGGAAAAGCATATCCAAAATATCTTGATTTTCATACAGTGATAACAATCAAGCTAAGCTAAAACAAAAGCAGAAAGAAATAAAATAAAGTAGAACAAGTTTCAGAAATCAATGTTTAACTTACAATTTCCATTTCATTACACAATCTTTCTTCACTTTGTACTCTTCTTATTGTCTTGCAATGCCTCCACTTAACTTAACAGAATTACTCCCACCCATTCCAAAGTAACTCGTAACATGTTGAAAATTCAATATTAAAAAAAAAAAAGAAACGCTGGAGAACGATTCTCTTTCTTCATATACCTCCAGTTCGTTACTTTTGCCAGACCGTGAGGACACATTCCTCAACTCTTCACCCGTACTTTATTTAATAAGTGATCTTTCCCCACTTCTAAGATATCAGGGTTTTCTGCTTTCAAGTTTGTGTTTCACTATCTCCTGCAGATTCTGCTTTACAATTCGATGAATGGTCCCTTTTTCCTCTTTATAAATTCCTTGTGCTTCGAGTCACGGCCCTGCTGACACACCGGAACATGTCCCGGTGCGCCCTTCGGAATATCAAATTATTAAAAAGTTAAAAGTGTTTTTCATTTCATAATACATTCTTACAACTCTTATTGGTAAAGAAACTATTGTAAATAAAAACTATCAGAAGCTAAGCACAATCCATATAAAAGCAATACAAGTTTCTTTTAAAGCTATTTATTTACAAATTTGATTATTTCTGCGTGTTTTATAGAAGTGTTCGAATAGTAATCAGTAACTATTGCATTTCTAAAATATACCTATATTGATTTATTTGTATATATTTAGCTTCGTTTTGTTTGACAGAAATTTATAATATTACAAGAACTAAAAACTATTTCTCTAGTAAAGACGTTTTTACAGTGTAGCTATTTCCCTCACTAATCAAATTTGGTGTTTTTAATACGTGAAATGGCCCCCATATATATATACATTCATATATATATATATTCATATATATATATATTCATATATATGTATATATATATATATATTCCTTCGAGTATTTTATGAAATGTTGAATGAGGGAAATGAACAAAAATCAAATGCAAGATCATAAATAATAGTACATCATTCAAGTTAGAAGAACACTTAGAATTAGAGATGGAGGATACAAATGTGTGATTGATCTATTTATTCTCATTACAAAATAAACTCTTGGACGAAGAATTTAAATGAGACGAAGTCATTAACGTATCATAGTTATATCTTCCATGCTAATGGTGATGCATGATAAATGAACAGCTTCCTGTACAAGTTATGAGTGTGTCACAATGGAAACAATATTTTTTGATCCAGATTAGGTTAAAAAGGGATTGTGCATATGACAATAGTAACCAAAAGTGCGAAGTTCATATGTGATGAAAGACTGTACAAGGGATTCGCCGCATGACAACAGGGATTCTCAAATGTTGCGTGAATACATGTTGGACAAAAGTAAGCTTTGTTAAACGGTTTCCTCCTCGTAATATATAATTCCGTGAAATATGATACTTCTTTGCACAGAAGGAACTCAAATTTACGAAACACGAAACGTTGTATTGTGTCATAACAATACAGAGAAATGCACTGAAACAATTTACTTCGTTCCTTCTTCCAGGGATATTTTCGAGGGGCTTTCTCAACCCATTGAAGTTAGCAAACTGTCTCTTACTCATGAGCTATCAACAACTGCATTGCTATTGTGAATATACAAAATACCATCTTAGTATAACCCACTTATATTTTGATTTTGTCACTGCTGAAGGAATTTTCTAGAATAAAGCTCGATGGAATTATATCCAAAATGTGTAGGAAAATCTTTTGAGGTTCTAATCTACCCTGGAACTGGATGGAATACCTACACGGAGGAAAGAGAATGTTGCACTTTTGCATAAACGTAGTAGTACGAACGTAGCTCATAGTGCTTTCAGTAAGGGCATGATGCTTTGGTAGTACATTACCAAATTATAGTCCCTTGTGTGCCAACTGCGAGCGGTTCGCAGTAGACTATCTTGCAGTTTTATTCTGGAATGTCAACTAGTGTGGCTGTATTGTAGTTGGCACCTATACAAGTTGAGTGATATACATTGTTCGATGCTCCTGTGTTGCATGTTTGATTTCTGTATAACAAGATACAAAGTACTGCGTTTAACTGAGGAGGATCATGCACAGGAAATCATGGTCATGTAAGAGTATAGACGTTGGTGTTTAAGTAAAATTTATTTTGTTAATCCTTGCGTTTCTTAACAATAGCAGATTACCCTCTCCACGAGCTGGCACATATATACCTGACTTGTGTAGAGCCAAGGGTAATAACCCAGAGGTGAGGAGTTTATATCGTGACTGTGACCCTCAAAGAAGATTAAATTTCCTGTATTTTTCCACCTCCATATTCACCTTCGAGACATAAGTTCTCCTCAATTTCCTCTACGTGAAATCTGAGGAAATTGCACCATGTGGGCAGGTGAGTTTGAAGACAGCGTACTGGGAATGATGAGAGAGAATACTGAAACTAGCAGTAGAAATGTGAAGGGCGTAAAAATCAACATGCAACTCTAATGAAACATCACCAGCAGTGATTTAGTGTGGCAGGATCTTATTTACTATCGGCCCGCCTTATGGAATTACGTATCGTTTATTTTTACTTAATGCTCTCCCAAAATTGCTAGAACATGCTCCCTTGAACATAAGACGGCAGATGGGATCCCAGCATGAGAGTGAACCTGCACATTTTGACAGGAATATGCAAACTTACCTAAATCAAACACTCCCAGGTATTTGGATTGGGAGAGACGGACCTGCATTGTGACCACCTCATTCACCCTGCCTCAAGCACCTTTATTTCTTTTTTTCTTTCTTTCTTTCTTTCTTTTTTTGGTGGGGTGTGTGAAAAAAAAATGTATGCATCACCAGCGACAACAGCCTAAGAACTTGTTGTTGGAGTTAATATAGCTGAGGCAGTCATCACCGAAATTTCATATATATTTAAACCGGACGCAATGCGGTCAACTGTGGACAATATTAGACTGTGAACTGTTATTCTTTACAGCTGTTTCGTGTACGCTTATTGTATCGCACAAATACTGCACAAAGTAACTCTTAGAAATTCATACTTATTCTACTTTGTACGAAACAGAATAAATCGGTAGTTTGAAACTGTATTTCTTTGTATCATTGTGCAAAACGCGTAACAGCTTATGTTTTGTCGAGATTCATTGCTCCTGTGCACGGAATTATTATTTTCTATGGAATTACGTATTACTAGGAGAAAAATCTTAGATGCAACTTACTTTCGCCCAAATTGTATTCACATAACTTGTTGTCACGTCAAGGTTCCCTTGTACTATCATTCATCATACATAATCTTTACCGCATGATTGTCTTATGGAAGTCGTTATAAACCTAATCTGGATTAAAGTTATTTTTTTCCATTTTCTCACATACACTTAACTCGGAAAGGAAGCCGGTCATTTACCTTCCTTTACCATTAGGCTAGAAGAAATAACTGTGATACGTTAAAGACTTCTTTTCATTAAAATTCTTCCTCCGAGAGTTTATTCTGTGCTGAGACAAAATAGATCAATCACACATGTTTATCTCTCTTTCTTTCGAATTCTATATGATCCAATTGGGACGATATACAATTGCTTCCGACCAGGCCTGTAGCCAGCACAAGGATATAGGGGGGCCCGGCTGAAACTTGGGGAGCGATACAACCATATTATAGTTCATCACCATATTATAGTCCATTTGCCAGTGCACCCTGAAAATTATAGTGGGCAGCCACAATTTAGGGAGACCCGGCCCCCTAGACCCCCTGGATACGGGCCTGCTTCTGACTGTTGAAATCTTTTACTTAATTGTTTGTTCATTTTCCTCAATCAACGCTTGATAAAATATTCGAAGGAGTTATCCTGCTTTTTGAGAGTCACCCTTGTACCGCCATTGCACCACATCCGAATGTACACTAATGGAATTTACTACTAAAAATAGTGGACATTGCGATTTGCATCATTTCTATCCGACATTGTGTTCGAGTGCGGCTATTTTTCCATTTTTGTGAAACTTTTCGGGTGGTCAAAGCTTCGAGACATCGTTACATATATTGGTTGGTGTATACTTTTCGTTTTATCTCCGGGACAGGAATTGCCTCCCGGGTGATTCACTTTATTCAAGGAAAAGCCGGCCAGCAAAAAGGCAGAAACTAAATCCGAAGAAAATTAACAATTTTGCTTTGAGATAGGGCTGAAAATGACAGGTTTCGGATACAAAACTTTTGCTTGTAGAACAGTTTTTTTCTTAGCACGTTTTGCGCTACTTATGTGACTTAGTAATTCGCTACGATTGATGATTCTCATCCATATTTTAACTATATTGCACGGATTAAACTGAATAATTTTACTGACTGTAACAATTCCTTCTTGTGCACGTCCCTCACAACGAATTTCAACTTTACTACCGATAATTTGGGTATTTTCAGAATGAGAAATCCACAAGAGCAACGGCCAAGGAAGTTCCCAACGAGTTCACTCAGTATTACAAGAAAGTGGAAAGTTACACAGCAAATCTTTCTTCCTCCCCCCATGATTTCAAATATTCTCAATCTCATGAAAAATAATTTTAAAAAGCACTAATGAACGGACGTAGTTTTTCCTCTGCACATTTTTTTGTTTCAACTTGAAGTAACAAACGATAAGAAATAACAACATTGCCCCCTCCCATCTTCTTTCCAGCAAGCAGAGATAAAATAAATCGACAACCATTTGGGTAAATTGATCACTCATTCTGGTGTGACACTGGATGCCTCCAAAAGTAATAGCATAGATTAAATAATATACTTAGGAAGAAGCAGTGCTTGCACTGAGATACTCACAATTCCAACACTGCATTTTTTTTGCCATGTTTGGCTACTTGATGATACAGGCAAAGAATTAGCCTTAATACTAGAGTATTTTCATTTTGCGATGCACCACACCTAAAAAGTCGGTATTGTTGGTGAAGCTACTGTACTTTTTTTGCCGGAATTTGGTTCAAATGAAATTACAAATTGGATCTGCAAAGTCCGTATTCTAAGTTAAAATCGTTGCTTCAGTAACTCTCTAATACATTTTGATTTTTCGTTGAGAACCAAAAACCCAGGATCTAGTTATTACTAGTGGTGGGCACAGAAACCGGTTTTTCAAAATTTTCAAAAAAACGGGTTTTTCACCGAAACCGGTTTTCTCCAAAAAAAATGGTTTTGGTTTTCCTCAAAACCGGTTTCGGTTTTCTTCAATGCCGGTTCGGTTTTCATCAAAACCGTTTCTGGTATTCTTCAAAAACCGGTACGTTTTTTTACTGAAACCGATTTCGGTTTTCTTCCAAGCCGGTTCAGGTTTTCATCAAAACCTGTATCAGTTTTTCGAAAACTGGTTCTATTTCTGACCAGAATAGTTTTTCGTTGTTCTCCGGAAACCTATTTCCTTTCCCACAGATAGTTTTATGTGTTTTCCACAACAGTTTTGGGTTTTAGTTTTTACTAAAACCATTGCGATGTTTACCGAAGCCGCAATGGTTGGTTCCATGAGAATCTACATATGTTTTAGTTAATCAAATCGGCTTCAGTTTTCATCAAGAACTACCTTTGAGGTTCTACTTAAATCCAATTTGAAGGTTCATCGAAACCGAGTTGAGATTTTTGTTATAACGGTACTTTATTATTAATATTGTTATTATTATTATTAGTTACGCTTAAAAACATGTTTTCCTTCGATTCAATATTCGCTCTTCTGTAAATCTCTAGTTGTTTCGAATACAATTCCCGTCTTTATTAACAATAGATTTTCAGAACCTGGATTTATTTTAATTTGACTAGCTTAACCTGCGCTCTCTACACAGCGCATCATTCACATATCAGCATGAATCTCCTTGTCATTCCTGACAACATCTGTTCGTGTTCCCTTATAGACACAAATGAGAGACGTCTTGATAAAAATCTGCAAGGGGTACCACAAACGAGAGGTTTTTCGATTATTTTATCATTATCTCGCACCGTTTGGAAGATTGAGCCTACTTCTGGTTGGAATTTCTAATTCATGTATGATCATTGGTTTCATTCTTCTTGCATACAGTATGTAATAAGCAAATACATTACATACACAATTTATTATAATGCCAGTGATATATGGTGTTCATTAGCAAAACATTCTAAATATTAGATTCTCAATCACTCGATAAAAGAAATGATAATACTACTACAAAAATTGCTTGATTTATTGTTTTCACGAATAAAGACTGACTCATAACTTTGCATTCCTACGGAGGCCCGTCTTTTCAAAAATTACTGTGTATTGTTTCTTTGAAACAGGTATTATAGTACCTTCGTTGAATTAATCTACTATAGCAAACTTTGTGGCTTGTTTGAGAACTGGATACCGAAAGTCCGGATAACTATTTACAGTAAGAAATTGAAACGTATGCAGGCCTATTGCTGTTCATTTCCTGGACTCAGAGTACAAAATTATTGTGTAAATGTTTTTTTTTTTTCAAGAACCCCCATTCGCTAGCGGTTTTCGGCGTCGACACAACATATAATTTAGTTTGCGGTAATGAACATAAGCGATAATGAAAATAAGCGTTAATAAATAGCTTTTTTCAGTTTTGTGTTGTGCTGATGTACGCACATTTTGCTTTGCATAAACACAAATCGCTACCACGCAGTGGTCTCATGCAGTGACGCACATCACAAATGGAGTATTATGTCGAAGCTTCGTATTCTTAAGGATGATCCTATTTCATTCTTGTACAGTTAATGGAGAAATTTTGTGTCTTCTTTACAGGTCAAGTTGCTATGAGCAAAAATACAATAATTTGAAACGTCACGCCGTTCAGCTTGACGTCACGCCGTTCCCCCTTCCTATCTTTGTCCATTGTATTTATTCTTAGGAACTGGGCGACGCCTACATATTTTTTCGAAGTGGGAACGGAGTCCCCCGCGTTTAGAATCTATACCCTAAGTTGCCGTTTATATATATATATATATATATATCAACGCAATAAGTATCAATTTAGCCTCTAATCGAAAAAACAGTTTTGAGCAATTTAATAACAATGCTCCCTCTACGCGGTATGCTCTTCGTCATATAGGTGTTATTTTCTCCCTTAGTATGATTCTAAGAAAGTGAAGTGCATTTGATTTTAAAAATAGGAAAATTAAATATAATAAATAAGTAAAATAAAAATATTAGGTTCATTGTAGTTCTAAACTGGCTATGATATGCTACACCACCAGTTATAGTATCAGATTTAATTTCTTGGGGAGGCATTTTATTTGAGGGGGGTTATACTGAAAAGGTTAATTTCACATCATTTGCGCAATATTAAGCTGTATCGCTAGTCACCTTTAAGGTAAAACTTTCTCATTAGATGGCAGAGCACATTACGACACATGCGATGTTGTCACATGAGTTACGGATAGAAAAGTGTTTAGACACGATCACATTTTATACTTGATTTACAACAGACAAATGAGAGTTTTTATTTCTATTTTATTCAATGCTGCCTGTTTTAAAATATGAATTAATTATACTCTTTGATCAAAAGTGTTTTTTCAACTCATAAAACGTTATGAGTATCTCTCAAACTAGATGTGTTTACGGTGCAGATTAAGAATGCGCATACTAATACAAAATCGTTACATAAATTTCAACTTTTGGACAAAGCAGACTCTAAGTACGCTCAAAAATGGTATTTTTTAATCGTTGTTGCAATCCTTGGTGTGAAACTTATCTCTACCTTAGAAGTTTAATATATCATGGCTAAAATTCCATCGTTTTCTGGTTAAAGTACAGCTCAATTTGCATTTAGAGGAAAATTATATCATTTCTATCTCAGAAAATGGCAGTTAAACGTTATACATTTATTTATAACTAGATGTCTTTACGGTGCAGATTAAGGATGCGTGTACAAATCAAAATCATTACTTAGGTAGACAGGACAAAATGCATTCTTAGTACGTTCAAAAATCTAATTTTATAAGCGAAGTTGCAATCCTTGGAGCAGCTTTACTTTAGGGGCTTAAATATCATGGCTAACATTCCAGCGTGTTCTGGACAAAATTCGACTAAAACTGCATTTAGGGGCAAATAAAACTACTTTTAGGGTAAAATTTTCTCAGCAAATGACAAAGATATTATACATTTATTTATAACTAGATGTCTCGAAGGTGCAAATTAAGAATAAGAATACAAATACAAGACCATTACACAAATCCGATCTTTTCAACAAAACAATCTTAGTTTCTTCAAGCGTGGTATTTTGTCAGTTGTATTCTAGTGCAGGTATTTTGTAAGTTGTGTTCCCCAGTGCATGTATTTTGTAAGTTGAATGTCTTAGTGCAACTTTACTTTAGATGGCATATTCATTATGGCTAAAATTCTGGAGCAAACACGGCTACGTTTAATGAAAACTATCACCAACTTTTACTAGGTTGCTTACTTACACAGATAGATTTGTTCCTCAATCCAGGTGGAATGAAGAATCTGAGATAGTGGTTTAGGCAGAGTCGTTTTGTCGTATGATTAGCGTCATACTAAAGGCCTGACTACTGCAGGAAACATGTTAGTCGAACCCTTTAGTAATCACGCGCATAGGCGCCGACTTGAAGAAAATATTTGGGGGGGGGCAAACAATGAATAAATATATAATCATATTCAGCTGTTTTCTATCAATTGCTTGATGAAGGCCCCCTTCCCACCCCCATAACTCGGTCCATTGCATCCGATTCCCTCGAAATTCACGATCTAAGTCAAATTCGCTTCAAGGTATTAAAACCAAATCAAGTTCAAAATTTGGGAATTTCACTGCAACTTTGCGCACCAGTTTGATCTTTACTTTTCTTATCAGTGTTGCCAGAGTGTTGGTTGAAGCTTCAGTGCTCTATTAAAAACACCATTTTGAAAACGGCATTTTTTATTGCAGAAGAAGACTAATATTGAAATAAAGGTACGACAAAGTTTTCGACAGAAATTATTGCTCCTATTTGTTAATTATTTCTCGACTAGATATTGGGGAGGGAAGGCGAGGACCCCATCTTTCAATATTGGGGGAATCAAAAGTGTCCTGGCCTACAAAGTCGGCGCCTATGATTACGACTCTGTTAGAATGACTCTGCATAAGTTCCCGCAGCGAGTAAAACTACGTGATTAGCACGGGTGTTAGGGTGCCGAAGGCACTATTTGAATTTTTCTAGTTTAATATTCACGGTTAAGTCCGAATCTAAAAGCAGCAGTGATGATGATTATCAAAATGGTGGACTGAAGGAAGGGGGAAAACTCCGAGAAAATCCACGTGCACTATGGGTCCTACTTAAAGTCTTCCTGGCGAAAAGTTGGATCGAACCAGCGATCACGTGCGCCAGAGGTGATCTATCTACCGAGCTATTTACAGCTAATTTTATTAAAATCTGCTACTATATTTAACCTACTTCATTTCCCCAAGTGTTTTGCAAGTACTTGCTTTTGCACCATGATTGCTGTACTTCATATATATCACATGATCTTCAACAATAACAAGCTCAAGTATGAATTCTATAATTCTTGTTTATAGTAGCATACATTCAAAGCAATTTCACGCTATCTTTCAGTATGGTTCATACTTGATACTATGCACACCTGAAGATAATAACAATTCCGAATAAGAACACTTTTATCCAGAAACATTTACAGGATTTTTCCAAGGGCGGGGAAGGGGCAAAAGACCGACATACATTGATGCACAAAACGCATAACGCAAAACAATTATTATGGAGACTTATTGCATAACTTTGTGGACTACATTAAATAGGTCTATGTTAAATATTCTAGTACGTGTAACCAAATATAATGTGCCTTCACCTGTGTTTCTGGATAAAACAACCAAACACCTTTCGAAAATGCAGGGTAAAGCGATTGTCTCCTTGCCTCCGATGCGGACGCTCATGGCTTTATCGTTGACAGAGTATATTGGTTTGTTCAGTGGTGTTATTCACCTAGTTCGCCCGAACCAGTCATTAAAATTTCTCAGGTTCTTGGAACCGGTTGTTAAAATTGTATCTCCACTTCTATATCCAGTAGTTACGGAAACAACAATTTTCTAATGTTACGAGGTGTCAAAAAACCTTTAAAACTTTTTATAAAAAATGAGTGAGGATGGAACACATGAATTTCATGTTTCTACACAATCCACTCTACTCTCAATATAAGTTTCCCATTACTTACAAAGTGTTCCAATACCTCTGAAGAACTTTTTTTTGATTGGCTACGCAACCAGTCATACAACATTTGTTGGACCTCTTCATCAGATTGCAACGTCTATCTCTTTAGTGCCTTTTTAAGTAATACAAATATGAGAAAACCACTGAGGCAAGATTCGGTACTCAAGGAGGATAAAATGAAGATTTTTAATGATCGCAGCTATTGCACAGGCAGTAGTATGAGGCCAAGTATTGTTATGTTATAGAGGAAATTTGTTTTCTGAATTCCGTATTACTTCGTATAGTAGGTTTAGGGCCTTTTAGGAGATAGGAACACAAGATATTATTGACTATGCGTTCCCTAGGCTCTAATGCTCCAAAATGACACCCTTTTGTTCCGAGAAGAAAGGACTAACTTCCCTGTAGATCGTTGTGTCCGATAATGAATACTGCCATTGCGTGTTCGCTTTCTTACTTCCGGAATGTATTAGTGCACCTATGTTTCATACCCAGTAACGGCTCTCTTCTTAAAGTGGCACCTTCTCATTTATGGCATGGCAAAATCTCGTGACACATCAACACATCGCTGCGTCAGTTTATCTATCACCTGGCGCACACACTCAGAAATCTGAGCATAGTGTGGATAATGTTAGAGATTGAACGGTGACTTATGTAAATGATTGTAGCTACTTCATCCAGTCACTCTGCATTGCCCCTTATCACACTTTCAATTTACATACAGCAAAGACGGTAAGCGATAACAAGGAATTATTTGTCGGTATAGATTCATCGTCCCAAGCATAGTCAACCATTTCATTTTTTGTCATCATCACCTTCTATCTTTCCTTCGAAGCACAATGATAGGACGTTACAGAAAAAAGAAAAAAACATTCATGTCTCTTGGTTATGCCATGTAGGCTAAACGAGATGGTGATAAGAATGAATTAAATGGTAGAATGAGAAAAGTAGGAGCTCACGGAGAAACCTTGAGAAAATCCACACAGATATGGTGTTTGTCCACCAAAAGCTCACCTGGCAAACTGGGATCGAACCAGTGACCCCGCATACAAGATATCAATGCTCTACCATGGATCCACTGCTACTCCGGAGTAGAAAAAGGATTTGCATTCTACATGAGTGGTTGCGTTCCTCAAGGGAAGCTATACATGCTTTCTTTTCATTATAGAAAAAAAAACTCAAGCTTTACGGTTTATGAATTTTTTTAATACTAACTAGGGAAGGTCGCGGGATATTATTCTGACTTCGTATCGATATTATGCTCAGTCGACGCCTTTTTACATATGAAACAATTTGGTAACCGGAGAAATTCTCGAGCGCAAGCGTGTTCGAATTATGAGCGTTAAAAGTTCAAAATTGAACAGATTTTGTCGAAAGTTTAAAGTACCATTTCTTGAGACAGACGCTTGAGTTTTGATATCCGTGAGTTCTCCTGGATACCCAAGTCAGTAGTAAGATCAAAACTTACGCATTTTGCAAAAAAGTTCAATTATTTGGAAGGATGTAAAGGGTAATGGAGTTTTACACCTTGCAAATTGCCTATTTCACATACTGGGCCAATCAGGGGTAAAAGTGGATCTGAAAAGGTCAGGGGACGGTAGGTATCGGTATGACGTCACGTCGTTCCCCCTGCCTATCTTCGCCCATTACATTTTTTCGGAACTGGAGGGACATCTTACATATTGGTTCGAGATGGGGGTACAGCGTCCCCCGCATTCTCCCTCACTTTTACTCCTGGGACTAATAGGCTAATAAAATGTATTTGATACTCCTATTCGAGGATACATATTGTTATTCAAATATCACTTTCCTGTGTGGCTACTTTTAAATTAAACAATAACATTTGTCTTGGAAACGCTTTGGCAGGCGTGCAAAATTCAATGAAGAACACTGATATTCATAATTAAACTTGTGATGATCTATATTGTTGTGTCCTTCCGAGGCAAGTATCACAAATTAAACTCCAGGGAATATTTTAAAATATTCAACGAGAAAATAGACCGAAAAATTTAAAGAAGAAAAAAATGGTTACCGAGAAAAAGAGCTCAAAGTTGTGAACCAGGTGACTTTTACTCTTGAGAAAACCGCTGTTTGCATACATCATCTCTAGCCGATTGTTTGTTTTTTGGTCAAATTTCTCGCGAAATACCGTAAAATATTGTCTAAAGTTTCACCACTATTTTCAAACAATCGCCATTAAAATCCCGTTGAACATTTCAAAAAAATGGCTGTGGAGGAGATATTGAAACACCGTTTTCCATAATGAATACCATCATATCCATGGATTTTCTCGGGGTACTCCTGTTTCCTCCCTTCTTCTCATTCAATCGATTCTTCCATCACTATTCACTTGCCTTAATCATCGTCTTCCGTAGCCTAAAGGGTATAATCATCGAATGTTAAACTGAAATATTTCATTTTTTCCACAATGCACAGAGGCCGGCTGGGTTGGGAGTCCCGTTGAAGTTAGTTCCGCGGCTAAGCGTTTTGGAGACAAATGCCATTGTTTAATGTTTTGGTGGCCACACGGGAAAGTGACACTTGAATGGCAATACAGTTGGTTTAAAATATATTTCATTAGCCTATTTACTCGGTATGCCAAATAGGATGCAATTTGCAAGTTGTAAGACGCCATTACCCTTCAACCCCTCCCCAATAAGTTTCCTTATCTTGCATAATTCTTTTGACCTCATCATTCTTTCGAGCACCCAAGAAAACACCCAAGAGTACTAAAATTTTAGGTGTATCTTAAAAATTGGTTTCTTCAAACTTTTTTCAAAATCTGTTCAATTTTGAACTTTTAACGCACATAATTCGAACAAGCTTGCGATCGAGGATTTCTCCGATTGTCTAATTGTTTCATATTTAAATAGGAGTCGACTGAGCATAGTATCAATACGAAATCAGAGTAACACCCCACGACCTTCCCTAGTAAGCGGAATTAATTAGTATTTTCCACTAACAGGTTCAAGCAACTATTTGTGTATATATGAAAGCTCAAAAACATATATAGATTATTTTCAAGAAGATATAATATTTTACCTAAGCAAATTAAGTTTCAGCAAAAATAAATAAATAAAGAAAGATAGGATAGAAAAGAAGAAAAAAGAAAGAACACATATTAGGCTAAATATTTATCGTTATGATCGTCAAAATAAACTATCTTTGTATTACACTTGTTTTAATATTTACGTGGAAACAAATAGATAAAAATTGGAAAGTGCTTAGCTGTTTCTTCAAATTTCTCCCTTTTTCTTTGCTTCCTTTTTCTCTTCCATCTTTTACTTTGAGTTGTAGTCTTCTTTTTTTACATGATTCCTTCTGTTTCCCCATTTTCCACTTTTATTATTTATAATAGTTTTGTCACAATACACAGGTTCTGCCTCTGGACTTGAAACGCTAATAAGGAATTGCCCTATTACTGTGACTGCAACAGTACACATGCAAGTTTGGCAACGGAGAATTATGGCGTGCTGCGCAAGCATGAGACTCAGCCGCTAAAACTATTTCCGTAGAGTAATATTTGGATAAAATGTAAACCATAACACAAAAAAAAAATAATATAATATTCATATTCCGTAATGACACAACTACTTGTAAAATAATTTGTGCTTGTAAGTAAAAATTTCATAAAACTGAGCACAGGAGAAGCAAACTCTAACAGCAAGCGCCATCTTTCGTACTCATCTTAAAACTGATTAAGTTATCCTCTTATATAATACTTTTTTAGCTAACATAATACATAAGCACAGAAAATAGTATCTTATGTTCTAGCTGACGCATAACTCTATTTTATACTGCAACACTTATAATATGTGTCATTTCTTTACGCGTTAGTTAAGGCAATGAACTAATGCTTATACTGACTTCCGGGTAGTGATCCACTTTAATATATACTAGCAGTTTGGGGTGCAGGTATAGCTTACGGGTTGCGCCCGCCTCCTTGGCCTCGTTTGGCAATCTTACTTGTACCAGATTTAAATAACAACTCCAGGTAAGGACAGTTCTATTAATATTTTATTTTGTTTAGGAGATGTTAGCTTAAAACTGTTAGCTTAACTGTTAGCTTAAAACTAAAATAGTGTTGTATTAAAATATGTTTCGATGTATACAATAGCTAACATTGTTAAAATATACTGGTAATCAAATGTAAGAAAATGTCATTTTCTGTAATATATAAAACAAAATCCTAAACAACGTTTTTGTTAACGTATAACGTCCTTAAATGTACTTTATTCTAATTTGAACGTTTTCGAACCTAAAAGTCTTAAGCCTATACTGGATTCCACCTTTTTAGCAGAGCACTTTGTGCCTCGATGCCGCTCCTCTTCACCGACTCGACAATTTCCTGCGTTGTCACTTTGTCCAGAAAAATGGGCTAGACTCAGCGCGTCATGAGTAATTGAAAAGGCCATAAATATTTCACCTGATTTAATTTTCCGCCTAAAGTTACAAATATATATATTGCACGTTCATATTATAGAAAGTGGTAAGAATAATACAGCTGAACTACCTCAGCCATTAGCATTGCGAGTGATTACAAATATTTAAAAAGATAATGTTTGATATTTGAGAGGATGGCTCCAGATGTGTAATAATATCAAGAGGTTAAGATAACACTGTTGTTAAATTTTAAGAATCTATGGTTTCGCGATGTAAATAAAGATGTGTTATATTACTCTCTTTCTTTCCTAATAATAATAATAATAATAATAACAATAATAATAATAAATATATCCACCATAAAATCCCTTGAAAAAATCGTGTACTTTCCACTTTATAGTTTCCCGGGTAAAATTGTCATGAATGTCGATACCAGGCAGGTAGCCAGCCCAAAAATGTAGGGGGGCCCGGCCGAAGTTAAGGGGGGCCCGATCTAACCATATTATAGTTTATCACCATGTTATAGTTCATTTGCAAGCCTAAAGGTGAAAATTTTAGGTGGCCAGCGAAAATTCAGGGGGGCGCCCCAATAGATCCCCCTGGATACGTGCCTGGTCGACACGTGTCATTCGCTTTTCAATTTTCACTTTTTGGGGGAAAACCGAAACTGGTTTCGGCAAAAATCCGAATCGGTTTTGAAAAAAACGAAACCGGTTGCAGTGAGAAAAACGAACCTGTTTTGGGAAAACCCAACTGGTTTTCGGAGAAAATCGAAACCGGTTTCGTTGGAAAACCGAACCGGCTTTGGTGAAAACCGAAATGTCGGATTTTTTATTTCATTTTTCAGAAACAGGTTTCCGGATTTTATAAAAAAAACTGTTTTGCTCCGAACCGGTTTTGGTGAAAATCGAAATGTCCGTTTTTTGATTTCGTTTTTTTAGAAACCGGTTTTCGGTTTTTATTAAAAAAACGGTTTGATCATCACTAGTTATTACATTACGCCTAATACCATTATCACATGAGAAAAGATGGAAAACAAAAGTTTCATGATACGATTTTGTAAATTATTTTTTTCTAAATTCACACATTTGTAATTTATAATACAGTAAAAACATAATACTTGAAAATCATTCAGACTTTCTCATCAGGTTTGATAACTTTTGGTAGAAGCCTTCTTTCGTTTCCATTCACGACGATTTATTTTCTCTTGTTTTATTCATGTAGTCTCGTCGCCTATTTCTCAAACTTCAAAACTTGTGTACACATTTCGTCTGGCTTTCATTCTTGAGAAATTCTTTCTCGTCTCGACTTTGTTCACGAATTCTTAACCAAAAAACAAATTTCTCGTCTCGCACGATAGGTTTTGTAAAAGCATAGTATCGTTTGATTCGTTAAAAATTTTGCGTAAAATGAAAGAATATGAACCGGCTATTATTATGTTTCTTGTATCATTTCAGAGCTTATTCCAAAGTGCCATTTTGTTTCATCTGAAGGGTTGCTTACTCTTATTAACAGGAAGCAAATTTAAGAGAAAAAGGTCTTCCCAGAGAATTGAAATAAGACGGGACTCCTGGACAATAGTAATTTGTGTTTAACAATCAAGTCCAGGTAAGAAAAAATATTAATTGAATGTAGTCAGGACTAGTAATCTATAAAAATAAGTTAATACTTTAATTTCTCGTCTCCTTACTCGGCATAATCGTTTGAAATTAAATTACAAACTCATTTCATCTGATGAGTATCTTCTGCTTAATAACATAAAACGTGAAACACATGTGACACGACAAAGCGTTCTGTAACAATGCAAATGAGAGGAGGTAGGAATAACACTACAAACTCATTTTATCTCATAAGTAACTTTGGTGTACGATTAAAGTACTTCGAAATTTAAGTTTCGTCTCGTTTTCGTTATAAACATATTCTATTAAGTAAATTCGTCAATTCACAAACAATATTTTTTTCCTTTTAGTAGCGTTCATAATAGTATCGTGTCGTTTTGTTTTGTGAAAAAGTTTCGTTCCACTTACATTTTTCTTCTTTAAGTTCCCAAAGTTTCTGATCTGGACTCATCATGTACTCCCATGCGCAAAAAAATTGCGCGTATACTGTAACTCACGATTTTCCGTATTTATTCCTTTTTCCTTACGTTTATGGGTAAAATTGAGTTATTAGTATGTGGAAATAGTAGAGTGCAATCCATGTAAGGAGATATTTCCAAAAAATATAATAAAATAATAAAAATATAAACAAAATTATACTCGGTTTTGTGTATACAGGCAACGATGATTTCTAGGGATTTTTTCAGTAGCACAGCACGATTGCGGAGGGAATTCAGTAGGGAAGTCGAGAAGATGGATCAAGGAACTGGATACTGAACTAAAATGTTGCATTTATTGGTTAAAACCTAGTGTGAAGATTGCCTGCCAAATATAAATTAGCTTCTGTAACTAAGATGTCGTACGAAAATATAGAATTAAACAGAAAAACTCTTATGTTAAGGTTCGAAGCGATACGCACCATGGTTATGAAGATTATTTCTTAAGAAAAAAGAACAAACACAACTTAGCCTCTGTGGTTAGGTGGATAGAGTGGCGGACTCGTAGATATTTTATTATTTTGACACCACATCGAATCCCATCCTATCCCATCCCATTTTTTTTTAACAAAACATTATTGGAAGTGTATAACTTTGATGTTAATAGGAACCGAAACAGTATAATAAGGAAATAACTTATTGATAGTATCCTTTAATCGACGTATTTATTCAGTATTAGAATACGTGTACTATTGGAAACAGTTATTGTTTTCAGTTTATGGTCTTGTATGTTACCTGCCCGTTCTTGAACAGCAGACAACTCACTTCGGATTTGTGTGTCAAGACCAGGAAAAATAACATACGTGACTTTGACAGTCTTCCCAAGTTTACCCCTTGTTATATCGACATGACGTTACATCGAATGATGCTTGCTGTCGTGAAAAAAAGGAAGAAAGGAAAAAGCTGATGTCAAATTATCGTTTGTCTGTGTGTGTGTGTGCTTGTGTTTTTTTTTCTTTTTAGAGTATTGACTTTCTCCCTCTCTCTCTTTTTTTCATATCCACAAGTGCAAGAAGTTATGACGTTATGACCGACCTTTGTGGGTTTATTGGGAATAGGACGATTTATTTTGGATTGTTAAAAGACGACATTTTTTTAACCATTTGCTTTAAACTTTGGCTTTGTGGCTCTTAGCACCCACGAAAGGTCATTATAAACTATATAAGCAGTTAACGTTTTCACCGGCCGCTGAAAAGATATTGGGGAAGAGAAAAGTGCTTGCCGTAAAGATAATGAAAAAATAAACAAATTAAAACAAATAATTTATAAATCTTTATAATACACTGAAAAGTTACGAGCGATTACGGCTAAGAATTTAACGTGAGATTAAAATTACGAGTATTATGATTAAACAAATAATATACAATAAGTAAACTACAAGCAAATTATATATTTAACAACCTGAGTGCTTAAAAACAATTACTTTATTTTTAATTTTTATTTTTTAAAAATTATTTACTTTGATTAGATGGCCTTTTTGATTTATAGGAATGATTTTTTTAAAAATGTTATTTATAATTTGCGCTAGCGGCAACGAATAAGAGTAGGGGATAATTTATATAACACTTGCGTTTTATTATGCACTGCACAAGGAGGGTGAGGATTAAGTCAGCCGCAGTTTTTTTCTTTTGGACTTTTTTTTGTTTTTTTTTTTTTTACAGAAATTTGGTTTTCTGTAAATGTCAAAAACCAATTTGAGTGTTACGCTTTTATTTACTAAATTCTAACGACAACAAAAACACGATTTCAAAATGCAAACATAGTTCTGTGTAAGGAATGTTCTCGTTGAACGAAGCTAAATTATACAGATCTATGTATGCGGAACACGAATACTTCCAAAAGATAGCATGGATATGAACGATAATCATACCATATTTCTACATTATATAGTAGCGTGAAAAACTGATATTAAAATGATATAACAAACAGGCATAAGCTTTTTTTCTAGCACGGCAACACATTAAACTTAACTCACTAAATTTTGGGAATTACAAATTATCACCTTACGTGTCGTTGTATTCCTATTCGTTTTCACGTTCGAGCGACGAAAGAAGAAATTGTAGTAATAGTGATAAAAATCGAATTCGAGATTTCAATGAATTCAAGCTTCACGCCCCCACATATCGAAAAAGTAATTTTGATGTATGTCCATGTGTTCGTCTGTTGGTTCGTCACGCTTTTTCATGTATTCAAATAGAGGCCATACTGTTCGACGTATCTGGACCGAATTCTAGACATGAAGTTTTTATAACACTTTAAAAAAATCTAACTAACTATATGGCCTATGGAACCCGGAGATTCAACGCCGCGTTCACAAAAGCTATCCGCTGACTTCTATTCTTAGCTAACTGCATCCAGTTTCTACTTTGTATTCCAATCTCTGCGAGATCCATCTTAATATTGTCCTCCCATCTGCGCCTAGGTCTTCCTAATGGTAGTTTTCCGATTGGTCTTCCAGTCAAGACTTTGAAAGCATTTCTACTTTCTTCCATTCTAGCTACATGACCCGCCCACCTTAGCCTCCTAGACTTGACGACCCTAACAATGTTGGGTAGATCATATAAATTGTGTAGTTCCTCGTTATGAAGTTTCCGCCATTCCCCATTCCCGTTCCTCTTGGGTCCGAATATTCGTCTCAGGATCTTGTTCTCAAATACTTTCAGTCTATGTTCTTCCCTCAGAGTAAGTGACCATGTTTCGCAGCCATAGAGAACAACAGGCATAATAATCGTTTTGTATATTTTAAGCTTCAAATTCCTCGACAGAATTCGCGACGACAAGAGATTTTGAACCGAATAGTAACACGAATTCCCTGATTTGAGTCGACATTTAATTTCTTCGTGAATATGATTTCCCTCTCTTAATATTGATCCTAGATATTTGAAACAATCCAAATTTACCAAAAGTATTATTTAATATTTTAACGCATCCATAATTTGCTGTATTCCGGTAACGACGCACTTCCATGTATTTAGTTTTCTCTGCATTTACTTCTAAACCCATGTCCCTGCAAGAGTTTAATAAGATGTTTGCATTTCTTTCTATTGTTCTCCTATCATCCCCTATTAAATTTACATCATCAGCATACGCCATAACCTGGTGAATACCGTTCAACTGTAGGCCCTGGTTGCTATCTTTGATTTTCCTTATAGCGTATTCCAGAACGAAGTTAAATAATAATGGCCACAACGCATCTCCTTGTTTCAGGCCATTTTCGACGTGAAAGCTCGTATTCGAAGTTCTGTAATAACGTTGTATAATGTTTCTCTCCTAACCGAGTCGTACGCCTTTCTAAAATCAATAAATAATTGATGTACCGGGGTATTGTATTCCCACTTTTTTCCGAGTATTTGGCGAATGGTAAATATTTGGTCGATAGTTTATCGATTTCGTCTAAATCCGCACTGATAATCTCCAATAATTTCATCTGCGTATGGGGTCAGTCTTGCTAACAGAATATTTGAAAGGATTTTATAGGATGTTGATAGAAGAGAAATACCTCGATAATTATTACAGTTTTGTCGCCTTTCTAGTAAATTGGAACAATGATTGATTCTTTCCACTCTTGTGTCAATTCTTCCTTGTTCCATATAAGGAGAATGAGTTTGTGTATCTTGTTCCACAATTTTTCGCCCCCAGCTAAAATTAACTCAGCCGGAATTTCATCTACACCCGGAGATTTGTGTTCATAACACTATCGTTTTGAATTCTATATAATCCGACACCTAAACATAAGAATAGTGTACTGAAGGATGAAAATTTAAAATAATTAAATTGTCTCAAAAACGGCTGTAAAGATTTTGTTTGTATTTTTACAAATATAGTATGAATCATTGCTCTGAAAAAATACGTAAGGTGTAATTTACTGTATGGGATGCATTTTTTTGAACAATTTTCTCAATCACATTTTATAAATAAATGTATCATTAATAACCTGACAATATGACGCAACTCGTTCGTCCTGTAAACATTCAGAAGAGGTAGTTTAGCCTACTCTTCGACGATTTTCCCATTAACGCCTGACCCAATTTTGTTCATATTTCATAAATAAATGTTACATAAATAACCTAACGATATGGAATAATTCCATCATCCTAAAAAGCTAGAAGTGGTATATTACTTTTCGGAGCAAGTTTTACCCTACGATTTTGTCGATAATTACTCTGGCAATTTTGTTCGTATTTCATAAATAGCATAACTCGTTTGTCCTGAAAAGATATACAAGGGATATTTTATTCTTGGGGATGACTTTTTTAACGATTTTCTCAGAAAGTACTCAGACGCTTTTGCTCATAGTTCACATACAATTATCTCCTTAATAATTCTAATGTATGGCATAAGTTATTTCTAACAGTAATATGACGAATGGGTACTTTACTTTTGGAAGTAAGTTGCTTCGAACAAAGTTTTCTAAAACACATTATTTTATTCGCATTTCCCAAATAAATGTTTCAGTAATAGCTGCAGCCTAACACGAGTCAGTTTAAGAAATTCGAGCCAGAAAATTCAGTGCTTTCATCCGTACCCATTCTTAAATATATTTTTAAATGCTACACCCAATCACAATTTTCCTAAGAAAATCGAAACTTCTTTTTAAATGTGCCTTGCTGTGGCCAAATGGTTCAAGTGCATTAGTTCTGGATTTGATTCCCGGTGAGAGCTAGTGTATTTTTATCCAACGTTAAGGAATAGGTGCAAAGAGAAAATTGTTTAAACAAGTCTAACCAAGCTATTGAATAATACAAAGAAATAATACAATATTACGAAATTCTAGAAGAAACGTTGTTAATATTAGATATTTGCGTGTAAAAGTCCAACCCATGACTGTCAACTCCAAAGGTAAGAAAGTGAAACATCCAATACCAGGTTAATCAATGGTCTCTAGTTAAGGCTATCCTACTAGGAAGTGATTGAGATACCAAAAAGTATTGTAATCGCTGGGAGACATGTTAGGAGATTACATTGGGTGAGAGAGTTTAATACTGGAACTCATGAATAGTCTCTGCACTTTCGTTGAGTATTGAAGTGCGTAGGTCTATATAGGTTTGCATTGAAATGAGCATTAATACACAACATCTGTTGAACATTACGGGGGGCTTGCGGACAGTTTTGCAGTACATTTTACGGGCTTCGATATTGTAACGATCCTAGCAAACTCCTCAGCCTTTCCGCACTGTACTCTATAAGTTAAATTCGTGCTTAATTAAAACTATGTGTTTAAATTTAACACTGTTAACCGTTAATACCTGTGCACAACGGGCAACAATCCGCCAGTAATTCTTTATTTTTGCCCTTTGTTTTAGCGCCATAAATGTCTTTGTTCATAAATTTCTTTGTCTATGGTTTTGCATATACGTAGCGTGGACATTAAAGTTTGACTTCTACGCCATATGCATCTAATTACAAACACACCTATAGAACGAACACAACAAACTTGGAATATATAATTTATGTATGGAAAATCATACTCGAGGCGCTGCACGGGAGAGCAGTGTGCATACATATGGCAGTCAACTTCCTAAGAAATTTATAATAATAATAATAATAATAATAATAACAGAAAACGAAACAGTTATTTACATAATGTATTTATTTAAGCATGGAAGTGCAATAGACTTAAGTTATTTCTCTCTCTCTCTCTCTTTGAAGGCAACAACCTTTAGGGTGCCAAGACGTAGAAAAGGACTTGTGGCACTCATGACTATAGAGTGGTGTGTGTTTGGCACATCGGGTTCCTTCGTTGTTAGCCCCAGCTTTCTAGACCGGATGCAGTTATTCCCGGTAGAAAATACAAGAAAATATACCTTTCTATTACTATTAAAGTAA
The DNA here is from genome assembly GCF_964235325.1 of Thermobia domestica. Classification (NCBI taxonomy): domain Eukaryota; kingdom Metazoa; phylum Arthropoda; class Insecta; order Zygentoma; family Lepismatidae; genus Thermobia; species Thermobia domestica. The sequence goes on along the minus strand of NC_137456.1, from coordinate 239,421,907 downwards.
ATAATTACACTCATTCCCTCAACGTGATACTTGTTTGTTTAACTGTATACAGACAGCTGATCCATGGGAGAATCGTTGATAATAATAAATAAAATAAACTCGACAAATATTCTTGTAATTTGCTGGGCACGCCAGTGTGCCTGTTATCCGGTTGTGGCACACTGGAATATAGGGTATGGCTTTCTAATTTTTCCCCAACTATTTTAACTGCTTCAATTGAAATTAATCTATAATAATAAGAGTGAATTTAGTCTTCTACCCTTCGATTTAGAAATAAGGTCCGCTAGAATTGTATATTTAAAAAATAATAATACTCAGAATTTTATAGAGTAGTTTGTTTTATTCGAAATGACATACTTCCTGCAACTGTTTGGGTTGGAATTATTTGAGATCAAATCTTTAAGTTTTACGACCCACGGTTATACCGACTAGGCTAAAGGACACGGTGATGATGAGAAATGAATGAAATGGTGGAATGAAGAAAGTGGGAGAAAACGGGAGAACCCCGAGAAAACCCATGCACATGGTGTTTGTCCACCACAAAATTCACTTGGTGTGAGCTGGGGTCGAACCAAGGATCCCATGCACCAAAGGTAAACGCTTTGTCACTGAGCCACCGCGACCCCTCTGAAATTATTTATAGGAGAGAGTGACTACTTTATGAAAACTTGATATCGAACACATTTGTTTAAAAATACCAGCTTTTTGTGAAATATTGCTTAATATTCAGGAAAACCTAAGTCAATATAATAATAATAATAATAATAATAATAATAATAATAATAATAATAATAATAATAATAATAATAATAATAATAACAATAATAATAATAATAATAATAATAATAATAATCTTAAATTAAAAACTCTCTGGACCTAGTGCATTGGCACAATTCCACGAATTAAAAAGAGTTTGTTTACTTCTCATGTAAGTGTAAGGGGACTTAATCCCTGTGGCTTTCAATATACGAAGAAAGTGTCCAACTGTCAAATGATATGCTATATAAAATGCCCTATGCAACATAATGTAATATAGAGTCATCATTTCAGGTTGTCTAAAGAACACTTTCGTTTTAGCAAGAAAGGAAGAAAATAGAAAATACTCAGTTTTAACCTAGTAGAAAGTTTGCGGATTTAAGAGAAAATGTACAGAGTTGTTGGATATTAAATGTAGTTCCGATTAATGGAGTAAGACACCGTAGTTCATTGTATGAAATATACTGGGAGTGACCAAGCCATTACCTATGGAAATACCGAAAGCCATACGTTAATGGTGTTAGTTGCCAACTGTTGTAGAAATGAAAAATTTAAGGAAAACTCTAAAACTCTAAAATCACAGATCCAAATTGACTAACTGCTAAATAAAACTGCTAAATCTGACAAAAGCAAAAAAAAAAGTCTTAATGACCTGTGTTACAGTTTCAGACACATCATTCTCATATCAAAACTACGATAGAAGTAAATTATGAATACAGGTGAATTTGCAGTTCTGGAATACCAACAAATGATTTTGCTAGATGTAAATTTCGGGAAAACATTTTTATAAGGTTTTAGATTTATTTATTGGTTTGTTTGTTTATTAGCTTCTCCATGCCGTAAACGTCACCATAACCTAGTGGCCCACTTGCTGGTAAATGGCGATCGTCAATATAGCGACGCGTCGAGGGATTGCCGCTAGTGTGCCACTAGTGGCAGGGATTCGTCGAGTCGAAGCAGATATCTAGAATCGGGGATATTGAAGTTACCACCACGTAACAGCGAGGACTTCATTTTGATCCCCGCTCCTTTGATTTGTCACGGAGAATCGCAAAGGGACCAACACGAACTATCGCCAGTCATGTGCATGCGGTTATTATTATATATTACTTTTCCCTGACGAATTGTTATTATAAGGACAATACTTGAGCTCCGGGGGTCAAGAGTAACTCCTGCCTTTACATCATGAAGTGAAAAATCTTGAGATGGGTGCGTATAATTGTATGAATTTAGTTGGCCACTGTCGCCGATCACTAGCAAGTGAATATGGGAGAACTATGAAAAAAGTAAATAGACGCTTGCCATTTTGTTATAAAATTACATGACGAGTGCATTTGATCTGATTCAAATCAGATCATCAAATATACACGGTTAATGGAGCACTCTGATTAGAAATATTAAAAATACTTCAACGATTTATCACTCTACAAGCTGTGTCTTCAGAATCGCCTCCGTGGCGAATTCGGAAGAACACGCAACTTGTAACCCTAAGGTTGGTGGTTCACGCACAGCTCAGGGCACTTTATTTTTACTTTTTTTTAAAATGTTTGTAGACTCACCTTAATGCAAAGGCGATTTAACGTATTTTAGGGGAACAATTTTGTGGTTCGTTGGCGTTCCGTCGCTTCTCTGCCAGTGGTGGTATAATTTTCAAAGCGGAAGTGGGACCAATTTTTGGCTGCGGGACCACCAATTTTTGGGGACATGTCGCCAGTTGCCTATCGGTAGTCCACCGACGCTTACGGCATGGGGTTGTCCCCTCACAAGTCAGGCAGATTGTAATCGACCAAGAGTGTTTGGGAAAAATGGGAAACATCTTCCGACTTCGACTTCTGAATAATCCGTTTAGGATCAAGTCGAATCAAGGCTGCGTCACGGGAAGGTAGAACAAGTGAGGCAATCTTTCCAAGCACTACGCTGAAGAGCCTCTGTCTCATTCAGGACTTAGACTCTTCAGGAAAAGTAACAAGTTTATTACTTGTAATTTATTCTTTGAGTCAAAGTATTTTGCAATAAACCATCGTTTTGTAAGATATTTTTACGATTGTACAAAATTAATTTCGAAAATTGTACACATAATATAATTTCCCATCATGGATTTGAAAAAATCAAAGTTCGAACAAAGAAAGATCTTCGATCCACATGTCTCTTTCATTATTGACCATTAATTTCTTTTAGTCCTAGGCAAAGCGAATCGACGGGATGGTTCTAAGTGAAAACATTCATTTAGATGTTTAAGTAATCTGGAAATTCTTGCTGTTATTTCACGAAACACAACAAATCTTGAGAAACAAAAACAATTTTGCTTACCAGGGGAAGGGAGTAAATCATCTGCTTACGTTTGCTTAACTAGGAAGAAGGCAAGGGCGCCGATCCTAGGGGGCCGGGCCCCCCAAAGCTCATGTAGGCCCCCTTTGTATTTATGAATATACAATATTTGGCATAATTTGAATGCAATTTGCCTTAAAATCCTAATATATATCGTCTGCATTTGAATGCCCTCCCAGAAAAAAAAATTACAGAGAAATCGGCGCCCTTGGAAGAAGGTCTAGCGAAAGGAATAAAAATGTGATAACGTAATGCTTGAACAACTCTATCTAATGGAGAAAAGTAAATTAGTATTCAACACTTCTTTCAATTTCAAGCATTTCAAAGATTCTCGTAATTTAGTAGCGTCCCGGATTTGCATTTTTGAAGTACGGGTACTCTATCTATACCTTAACGTTTCAGACCACGCACTTAAGCCGCTTTGCCACAAGAGGCACATAGGAGTTTTTCTTTAGATTTCCTTAGGAATATTGAGAATGGTATGACTTTTAAAACTATGTTTAAAAAAAGAATACATATCGACACAATAAGATGATAATCTAATACCTAGGAAATATATTGAATTGTTTATAATTTGTTCTCACGCTACCAAAACAGTCTTTTTTTTTCTTCCAGCCTTTTAATATAAGCATTTCACACTATTGTCTGTTCTAGGACAATACAATTCTAGTTCATGTATATGCTAGCTATGGAAATACAGTAGAATTTCGCTTATCCGACATAAACAGGCAGGCAGAACGCTGGATACTATGGATGTGTTAAGAAAAGACCTGTTAAAAGTAAAACTTATGATATAATTTTACATATTACACATCTAATAATAATGTTTTATAACAAATAACTGCACTGCACTGAATCAGGGACTTATCCAGCGTGAGGGCCTGAGGGCTGTACCCCTTCGAAACTCAAGCACTTTTTAATAAACATGCTTTTACCCTTTTGAGATTCTTTTATATCAGTTTACTAATAGTCAATGTCCAAACTTTGGGCAATGTGCTGTTGTCTTGTTATAATTCTAAGAACATACCATAATGCCATTATACCATTTGGAATTAAAGAACAGGAATTAAATAGGATTAACATTTTGTTTCCGTTCTGTTTTTAACTTTAATATATTAGAACGATACACTCAATGTCTTCATGCTATTTTTGTTATGTGATATACCTAGCAGACAGTTTTCTTTAGTTACATTTCTCTCGAAAATATGTTTCATTATGTTTGTGCTATAATGCAGTTTCCAAAGTAAACCGGTTTATAAATGAAAAGTAGAAAAAGATTAAGAGAAATACAGAACTGTTGCATTATTATTATTATTATTATTATTATTATTATTATTATTATTGATATTGATATTGATATTTTTAAAACATTAGAATTGCGTGCTTACGAGGATTCGTGTTGGGCCCCCTCCGAATAGAAAACCTGGATACGTGTCTGCACTGAATGATAGATGTATGAGTCAACGTGTAGACGGGCGCGCTAGGGGATATACTCCAGAGCATGAAAAATAGATTAAGACCACAACTTGCAGTTCTTCTTGCCGATTGCTGCTTTCTGCAATGATATATCGGATCATACGGTATGTGTAAGAAAGGATGGTCGGATAAGAGAGACCATGGTGTATTGGTGTTTCACGCACCTAAACCTGTAAAATATTTGTATAAACGATTATCTTTCACTCCCTAGCTAAATTTGTGGGTATGATCACACACCTTGCCTCATAAAGAAGTTGTCTTATAAAGAAAAAAATATTTTTTAGCTAAAAGCTAAAGGGAAGTCAACTTCAGTAATTTACTTTTGTTATATATATATATATATATATATATATATATATATATATATATATATATATATATATAATGGCAAACTAGTCCATTTCATCACGATAAATCATGTTTGATACTAAGATGTCTTTTTTCTGTCCGTATATATCCTTTACATTTTGTTGGAGACAAAATTGTTATTTTCCCAAGAAAACAAGGTGAGAGAAGATATAGAACAACATGAACTGAAAACAATAGCTATTACCAATAATACTGTAATCCTGGATATTAATAAGTTGTCCTTAGTATATTGCTTCGGTTCTTATTAACATGAAAATTATAATGTTTTGTAAAAAAAAAAGGGATAGGATGGGATTCGATGTGGTGTCAAAGTAATAAAATAACTACGAGTCCGCCACTCTATCCACCTAACCACAGAGCCTACGTTGTGTTTGTTCTTTTTTCTTAAGAAATAATCTTCATAACCATGGTGCGTATCGCTTCGAACCTTAACATAAGAGTTCTTCTGTTTAATTCTATATTTTCGTACGACATCTTAGTTACAGAAGCTAATTTATATTTGGCAGGCAATCTTCACACTAGGTTTTAACCAATAAATGCAACATTTTAGTTCAGTATCCAGTTCCTTGATCCATCTTCTCGACTTCCCTACTGAATTCCCTCCGCAATCGTGCTGTGCTACTGAAAAAATCCCTAGAAATCATCGTTGCCTGTATACACAAAACCGAGTATAATTTTGTTTATATTTTTATTATTTTATTATATTTTTTGGAAATATCTCCTTAGATGGATTGCTCTCTACTATTTCCACATACTAATAACTCAATTTTACCCATAAACGTAAGGAAAAAGGAGTAAATACGGAAAATCGTGAGTTACAGTATACGCGCAATTTTTTTTTTTTGCGCATGGGAGTGCATAACACTATTTCATATTATTATAATAAACAATAATGACAATTTCTTAGCTGTTCCTACTTGATTTCATGTTGGCTGTCTTTAGTAATTTTCATAAGTAACTGGTTCGAATGAAGACAATAAAAACTTCTCAAATTTTAGGTGAGATGGGTAAGAATTCTCTGACGTAAGAACTCATAGAACCAAGACTTTTATTATTGATTATCAAAACAAATCATTTTGAGGTGAGACAAAAAAGTTTTCCAGTTTGAGAGGTGGTCTAGGAAACTGTTTTCTATGAGACGAGAGGAACAAAGCTTCTCTAAAATGCACACAATACGAGACCTGAAAAATAATTAGAAGTCAAAACCTAAGAACAATTTTTTTTCGTCTTTTCTCATTTCGTATCATTATTTGAACAACAATATTTTATATTAAAAAACTAATTAATAATTTCAAACTGTTATCTATATGATTTGGTGACTACTATGTTTAGTGGATTTGAAGGGGAAATTATTTAAGGCGAGACAAAAAAAGCTCTGCACATTTCAGATTAAACACGCAAGGTTTCTTTGAGAATGTAGATTGAAAATCAAGACAAGATAAGAAAAATTTGTAGAGAATGCAGACAATATTATACTTCCATAGAAATACGTTAAAACCTTATTTCTTACCTTGTCTCGTATCGTTAGTTGGAACTCATGGGTAGATTAAGTTTACTAACACAAAACTATAAATACAATCAAGATAACAAAGCATATTATAGAAGAATTCAAATGAGACTAGGTACGTCGTTAAGCTAAAAGCTCATTTTATTTATGAGTAATTTGCGCTTATCAGCACGAAACAAAAGCTATGTGAAACGTTGAACTACAGCCTCATTTTGTCTCATAAGTAAGCGTCGTTCTAAAAAAAGAAAAAGTCAAAAAAATCATTTGATTTCTCGTTTCATTACAGGGCATGATCTTGTTATGTTAAAGAAACTCATTTGTGCTCTTTTGTGTGTAAATTATACGAAGAGAGAGAGAGAGAGAGAGAGAGAGAACATCGAGTATTGAGGTCTCTTTTGCTCAAGTCAACGTCAAGAGGATTTTGGTGGTAGATAAAAACCATGTGTTCTAAAATGAAATAAGAAAGAGCTTTTACAGAATCCAAACTTTTACAGAAATACCTTTTACGGAAGTTTAAACGTCTTCAAGGAAAACGTCGAAACGTTATTTTTCGACTCACCACATTTATGTCCATACTTATTAAAATGTAATATAAGCATTGTGTACATAGACTTTTAAACGTTCTCTCGTATCTTCCCACATTCTTATTTCATTAATTAATTTACAAATGTTCATTATAAGCTACCATCTTCTTTACCTTACTGAGCATAATTGACTTCAAATTAAGAATTTCATTTATTTTATTTCATCATTAAAACCCGGCTAGTAGTTGTGAGTTAAGTTCGCTTCGTGATAGAGCGCGTTGCCTACTTTCAGTAGTACGTCTCGTCTAGATGAATAGTTATGTTTGTGAAACATAATTTAAAAATACTATCTTATTTGATTTTCATCAGAGATAAATCATTCACTTAACTGGGAGATATAGTGGCTCAGTGGTATAACATTCACTTTAGGTGCTTTTTCAATTTGGAACGGAAAATTAAGAATGTTACTTGATTTCATCATCGATAAATCTGTCCTTAAATGGGAGAGAAGTGGACTCAGTGGCAAGCCGTTTTAGTTATCCCACGTTCTGCGTCCCTTACCACTTAAGAGGAACAATTAGTATATATATATATATAGGGTGGTTCAGTAATGTTGGACAGCCGAGAATAAATCGGAAACCAGAAGAGATATTAGCAAGAATTTGGTGGATCCAGATACTTGTGGAAGGGGGACGTCTTTTGAGGTACCACGCAATGTTATCAGGTCAACAGCGTTGCCAGCACAGTACAAAGTTGTATTTTTTTAAAAAAGAACATAAAGAAGTTTACGCCATCCAAAGAATTAATACAGAATGTGAATACCAACAAGCAAAACTGCTCCAGTCAGTGTTGCCAAATAAGGAAGTTATAAAGCTTCAAAGATCAAGAAATTAAACTGTCCGTAGAGCAAAACTAGCAAAAGGGCAGGAAAAATAATACTACGGAATGAAAAGGAGTAACCTAAAGAGTAAACCAGAGAACGCACAGCATCCAGTGAGTAACAGGGTTGCCACAGCAAAGGAGGAAAAATTGAATATTTTGCAGTTGCCATAGGAGGAAAAGCACCCATATGACGTAATGCTGGAAACACCATAGAAAGTCTATGTAAGATTCAAGAATCCTAATAGTGCTTGTTTGAAAGCGATATCTCTAACCGTTTCTGAGATACACCAAAGGTTTGCAACACTGCATAATAATTCCCTCGACCTCCAAACTACAGGAACGAGTAATGAAAATGACACACCCAACAAAATGTAAGAACTACACGGGTCTAATCGTCAAATAGAAGGCAATGATACCTTTATGTTTATAAGAACATATGATGAAGTGTGGGATTTTCCCCGTAACTCTTATGGGACACGGAGACATCATTATGAGGCAACGTCCGTGACAATATACACATTATGGTACACAAACAAGGTCAGGTGTTTTTGTGATGTAGTGGTTAACGATTTGGGCTACGAGGTAGGTCGTTATTTCGATCCCATTCAGGGCTACTGTTGTTGTTCTTTCAACAAGCACTATAATTGCGTTAGATAGAGGAGTTTTACTAACGTTCCTTGCCTTCGCGTTAGGATGTAGTCGGTTGCACACATAGGAATTCCAAATCTAGAAAGAATAATAATTACATGGTTGTAGCAGTAAACCATGGTTTTGAATAATAATAATAATAATAAAATAATAATAATAATAATAATAATAATAATAATAATAATAATAATAATAATAATAATAATAATAATAATAATAATAATAATGTTTTACTGAACGCTGGAATAGGCCAGTTATAACAATCATTAATAATGTTGCTTCAACAAGCTCGTATCATGCTTGTTGATGGTCAAGTGACTGCCAACCTTGCCAAGTTGTCATTCTGTATGAATACAGCGTATTGACAATACTAATAGTAACAATAAATGTGTGAATCAGTGTTAGATAAAGGCAAGAGAAATGACGTAAAACCTACCTTGTAACATATAAGAGGAAAACTTACTCAGTTTTAAGATGAGTACGCAAGATGGCGCTGGCTGTTAGAGTTTGCTACTCCTGTGCTCAGTTTTATGATCTCTTTACTTGCAAGCATAAATTATTTTACAAGTGGTTGTCTCATTAGGGTAGATGAATATTATATTACCGTCTTCCGTGTTATATTTTATATTTTTTCACGTAAATATTATACACACGTGAAATACAAAGATAGTTTATTTTGACGATCTCTTTATTTTTGCTGAAACTTAATTTCCTTAGGTAAAATATATCTTCTTGAAAATAATCTATTTATGTTTTTGAGCTTTCATATAATAGTTGCCTGAATCCTTTAGTGGAAAATACTAATTAATTTAACTAATTAGGGAAGGTTGTGGGTTGCTACTCTGACTTCATATTGATACTATGCTCAGTCGACTTCTTTTTATATATGAAACAATTAGGCAACCGGAGAAATCCTCGATCGCATGCTTGTTCGAATTATGAGCGTTAAAAGTTCAAAATTGAACAGATTTTGAAAAAAGTTTGAACAAACCATTTTTTGAGATAGACCCTTCATGTTTATTACTGGAGTGTTTTCTTGGGTACTCGACAGAATGGTACACTCTAAAAACAGTACCCATGATTTTCCACAAGTACCCATAAAATAGAAGGTACTTCGCTGATGTACCTATGAAAATTCAATGTACCGAAGACTTTAGTGGGTACACACCGCATCTCAGCCTCTTACCCATGAATTAGTGGGTACATGGAAGATTTATGGGTACAGTAAATTCGTACCGAAGAATGTACCTATGACAATAGTAGAAGGTACACGATACCAACATGAATATACGCCATATTGTGTGTTATCGGTTGATGTGTTGTGTGCACATTATTTCAATGAAGATCGGGAAGATTCGAGTAATCAATCAAACGGTTCATATATAAGAGTAAGTGGAATATTCTGTATTTATAGTTGTATTTGGATATTGTAAATGAATTAACTTATCTAAGATGTATACTATATTATTTCATAGTTAAACAGTAATTTAAGCCGATTAACAATTCGATTTTTAAGCCAATTGCGAAATGTAAATTTTAATCTATCTTTTTCTTTTCTTTCTTTCTTTTTTTTTAACATGCAGTACATGCTAATTTTCGTCACTTTATCTGAATAGTATTGCGACTTTTCCGTGGTTCATTCACGTACGTAGAAAAATCAAGAATCATTTATGGAATACTGAGTGCAAGGGTAAGTATTACAAATTGGGTTTCACACACATGCTTACGTACACCTTGCATTTCATTTGTTTGCATAGATTGTGTATATGGCTTCTGGTGCTTATGTTCAAGGGAACGTTTACTAAATCCCTGTACCTTGTACTTGTGCAAGGACTTCGAGAATTCAATAGAAGGTAGATTGAAGAGCAAATAAGTGAAGGAGTGAGAGGAGTAAGTGTTGTATCGCCGGACCATTTCTTTTTAATTTACCCTGTGAATTGAATCATTTATTTTGGTTTGTGAAGAAGAGTGAGTGAAAGTGAGGCGAGGGGAATAGTTGAAGTTAAGAAAGTGATTGCTGTAGGCTGTGTTTGATGCAAGGGACACTGTATGTGAAGGCGAAAGGGACTATTTGGCAGAGAAGCACACTTATGATTTAGTGTCGAAAAAGGCAGTGTGGAAATAACGTGTGTATGTCAAGGTTGTAACATATCGTGTTTGCATTTTATAGAATTATGCGAAAATAACGAACGTCAGTTGTTGAAATTGTATGAAAGGCACGATATAATGTTTTTTTTTTAAGTGGAGCTATTGAAACTAAATGATTACTAATATGAAGTGGTACTATTGAAACTAGTAACCACCTGTTTTCATTACTCACTCGCATACCCATCATCACTGACACGACTGCTTCCATCGATGCACCCCGCACGGGCTCAATACCTTCGCCTTGGCCTGACTCAGTGAGATAGGATTCCTACATTTTAGCAGCTACTTAGCATAGGTTGGTTTGATTTTTTGCACTGTAGTATACATCCGGACGCCGTGTTTATAAGCAAATAGTTATGACATACTGTCACAGCATTGATAGTACAGAATTTTTGTTGGGAGGGAACGCACTTTTTACCTGTAAATTTTTTTTATACTTTTCGGTCGGTATATTATAGTTATTTGATTATTATTATTCTCCAAATTAGTATTTATTTAAACTACAAATCGGTAGAAATTATATTTTGAGGGAAAATTACTTTTATTTTACATTAGTATATGATTGTTTTAGAAGCAAACCCATTTATTACAAAGAATTATAGGTAGTACCGTTTCACTCCTAGTTGAAATTATATATCCGCCATTGGGTAAAATTTTTGGCTTTAAATACTAATCTGAATTTAAAAGAATATTTTAAATCCCCTTCCACTTAGTTTGATATACTTTAATTATGTTAAAATTCAGTTATATTTAGAATTTTAGTAAATATTTATTCGGTTTATTTTCTCAACACCAAGTTCCTTGCTTTGATTGATACAATTTTATTTGGGGATTATGGGTAATGAAGAGCACAGCCGAAGAGGTTGCTTGCGTATTTTGGCATCGGATTCTATGGTGGTAAGTCAAACTGTTATAGCCCTTCGTCAAACATTAAGTTGACGGTATCTGTAGTATTTTATGTTGTTAGGGTAATTTCAGTGATTATGTTTGAGTAAATTTAGATAGGGGCTCCCGCTCAGATTTCTAGAATGAATACCGTTTCCCACCAAAAAATGGGTTGAATTACCAGTTTTTGGGAGACTTCCTTCAGGAAGGGGATATCCAAATCATCTTCTGTTTTGTTTTGGTAAAGATGTAGTAATTATAAGTAGGGCCACCAGGTCCTAGATCAGTTTATTCTTTGAATTTAGAGCCGGTTTAGTGATGATTTATTTGTGGTTTTGGTGTGCATTTAATTTTGAGTAGTATGTATCGAGTTATATGTATTAGTAGGTGTAATTGTGTAGTGATGTGAATGGTAGTTAATTGTAGTATGTTGATGAGTATGGGATATGAGTGTGCAGGACTGGACAGTGTGTTGTTCATTACCAAATTTTCCATTATATTTCGTTGACATGAATGTCAAGGCATTTCAGTAATTTTAGCAGCGAATTAATAGACTGAGTACAAGGAGAATTCACATACGAGTACAGCGCCGTTGTGACCAAATTTCGTACTTCATTAGTGAAATAGGTTCGTCGACATGCGTGGTAAATTAGTTATTATTTAAAATTCTATACCGTTTCTGGCTTAGATAAATCATTTGGTGGCTATATTGATTCTTGATACAACATTACTGAAGATCTTGACGTTCTATCTAATCAAACAACTGAAACATTAACGTTAATAAACTTCACTTATTTCCTTAAATAGTATTTCAGTCATATAAACTTGTGTTTCAAGTCAGAACATTAATCTTATTTTGATTCGTAACCGCAGAATGAAAGTTCATTGTTGTAGTTTAAGCAAATTGCATTAAATAAAGAATCAGTTTTAATAATTTCTCTCTCTTAACTGTGTAAACATGTAATTTTCCTGGCTGTGAGGGGAAATGTATTAGGTATTGAAGTTAAATGGTCTTGAGTTCATACATGGTTTCCGTGTGTTAATCAATACTACGATTTTATTGAATTTTAGTTGAATGTAAATATATTAAATGAATGTGACTGCCTCGAACAGTCAGTAATATGAAGTATAGGGTGCCTATTAGTAAATCGACGACATATTAGTTATGAGTACATATGAATATGAATGATAAATATGATTATTGATTATAGTGAAGTAAATATTTACGAATAAGAAGGCACTTCGAGAAATATATGTGATATAATGTGGGATTATTAGTATTCTTATGATTATTTCGGGTACCGGGTATTGATTTTCACACCCGAGTCCTGTAGGAAGAGGTTTGTGCAAATACAGAAGGCTACCTTTCTACTTAATAGTTTGGGGGAAGATTTGTTTACATTGACATACAACATTGAAAATTTGGTCTGACATTGTAAATAGTATTATATGGTTGAATTACAAAACATTTTTAGAATAATCATGGAATTTATTGACCAGCTGAAAACATAGTTTGATGAACTCCCTGCATTTTGGTTCAGTGTAACTCTGTAATTTAGATTTTTTTTCGCGTCACTCAACAAGCCTATTTTACTATTGTTTATATTGCTCAAAGCGGAAATAATTTGGGTGGTAACAAGAAATTAGATAAAAATAGACAGTAGACTTTCGATATACCGTACCCAGGTGTCAATTTTCCCCCGCCACACATTTTCATTCTCTTTTAAGCCTTTCTCAGACGGGACTGAAGTAAGGCAGCGATTCACTATCTAAAATTCATTACTTTACTTAACGATCGTGTGAGAGCTAACTTGCCCCTAGTTCAGGTTGAAATTTTCTGCTGTCCTTATTTGGATCCTAACTTGGAAGAAATAGAAACAGTTTCTATTTTCATCTGGACTTGCATACAACTACCAATCAGAATAGAGTAGCGCCTGACGACATTCTACTTTATTTATCGCTGTAATTTCAAAACAATGCTGCCTGGATAAGGGAAACAGTAGAATCATACGGAAAATGTGATCTTTTGTAGCACGATTTATATAATTTGTAAAAATATTTATAAAAGACCTTAGAGGAGGTATGCAGTGAAGGTATCCGCTCAAACGCTGCTGGTGTGAACAAATGTAATTACATCCTTTAAAAGAATAAAAATAGGTGATTTAAGTATACTGTGTAATTTGTATTCTAAAAAAATGTAACATGTTAAAAAAAAGCGTGCTGGTTTACTTTTGACGCACCACTCGAAATAATTGTTCAAAAATTAGAATCCTTTCACTAATTACCTTCTTATTGTTTTCTAAATGATTTAAGCTGGGCGACATGAAAATATCCACATGGCATAGTTAAAATTCTAGGGGTATCATAAGCAATTGTTGTAAAATTATAATTCTTTTACGATTTGCGTATAAATACAGGGTCCGTATGCATGCATAAAAACTACAGCCCAAAAAACACAAAACAACCTGCGCTAGGTCGCCACTAAAAAGCACGAATGCTATCTAACCGAGTCGTAGCAGAGCAAAGCTGTGAGGGTGTGCGTCTGAAGGGAACAGGCGCGTCAGCAAAGGTGGGTATCCGCATAAGCGAGAGAAGTGAAAACGAGTGGGTTTTAACAATGATACGAGTTTCAGTAGCATTTTTCATGGTTTTATACTAGTAGCGTTCCACTTGTAAACAAAATACAACTTCTGTAAACTGTGCAGAAATTCACCGCCGGTGGAAAATAGTTTCTATACAGGCATCTTTCATATCAACTCGCTTATTTTATCCGTCGTAAAGCACTTGTAATAAGTTTAGAGTAGTAATCCTACACTTCTAAACATAAAATTCAGATGTGATGCGCCAAAAGTAAACCAGCGCTAAAAATAGAAACAATGAGCGTTAATTGTCATCACTGTTATGTGGCTTTCTTGAAATTTTAGGGAACAGTTCCACAATGCTGGCACAATACAAGAATTCCGGGTGTAGTGCATGAGATAGGTTCCCGACGCGGTATAAGTTTACTTTAGGGGCTATGTGGGCATTTTTTGTGGGTATTGAGCTGAGCGGATGCACTCAGTACTTATACTAGAAAATTGCTTTTTCTTCTTTATTTTAGCTTTTCGCGTCTGATAACTGCCCTCATTTACATATTTGGACAAGTCATTTGATTTTCAGTTCTACAATCTGGTGGATCCAAGGATCTACAGACCATTTTTCAGCTGATACAAACTCTACCATGCTCGTATCTTGCTGATGAATTTTCGGAGTTACTAATTTCAATAGCGTATGAAATTCTGAATAATCCATTCTGTAGTTTTTTTTTTTTTTTTTTTTTTTTGTAGGAACGAGGATCTGCTGTAAGTAGTTAATTATTCACCATTGAAAATACGGTGCTTTCCTGTGCATTATTGCGGCGAAAACTTCACTCCCTGGTGCACCAGCCCCTCTTTACTCTTTCTCTCTCTCACGTTTCTTTTGGGGGGAGGGGAGGGCGGAGTTTGTGTCAACAACAGAGCAGTTATCGCTGCTATGGCTATTTCATCCTCATCGGATGAACTCATATCGTGAAATAGAAAAACAATAATATTTACGATTAGGACAGTTGATTTCTTTGTGCGTAACGCGTTTTTCGTCTGTTTTAATGAAGCGACCACGAAAGGCTCTGCTCATAAAACCTACCTAGTTTTAAGGATCGTCTGAGACCCCTAGAACACCTCAGGATAAAAGAAATTGCATAGAAGTTTGAGTTAGGCAACACTGTTAAGTTGTAGCCTGGGTTGAGGTCTTAGTTCAGTTCCGTGAGAGACGGGCTTTAGTTTTAAATTAAGTTTTAAACCAAATTGATACGATATACTAAAATAAACGACGATCTCATCAAATGTCCAGAATTTTATCTATAGGCAATGGAATCCCCTTTCCTAATACACCCAACCAACTTAAGTCGAACTTGCAGTAATGGTTTCAGGAGGCGACTCGGAAAAAAATCCCTGGGGTCATAAATCCGCTCGTACTCAATGTGTTACCAATATTTTCGCAATATTTCTTTTCACCTCTCGTGTTTTTAAAGTGTCTCGGGCGAAATATTCTGAAACCAACATTGCGAACTTGTAATCTAATCCAATATTATTTAGGCCTATATTGAAATAAGTATTATGAAGCTAATAGTACATACTGTTCGTAGTTTTGGTCCCAACGATGAAAGATGTTTTCTTGAAGATGCTGCAATAAGAAGCTAAAGTCCCCGTCGTCTCCTTAATATTACTATTCTTTATCTATCTGTTAAAATTAAATTTGGTTGGTTTGTTTTTGAAGTTAAGTGTCCCTATTCAGCAGCGGGCCTGTATGGGACGTAGACCTACAGTTTAAGGTGAAATCTGAACCACCAGAATCGTGCAAATTTTTCCAGACTTCCCGCCGCGAATTGAACCCGGAACCCGCTATACCGAAAGTGCCCATGCTAGCCACTAGACCAGCGG
Organism: Thermobia domestica; assembly: GCF_964235325.1. Taxonomy (NCBI): domain Eukaryota; kingdom Metazoa; phylum Arthropoda; class Insecta; order Zygentoma; family Lepismatidae; genus Thermobia; species Thermobia domestica. The sequence goes on along the minus strand of NC_137456.1, from coordinate 239,405,924 downwards.
GGAGTTCAAATTTTACTTTGATGCTACCTGGTAACCAAAATGAATTAAGCATTCAATAAAGTACCAAATCCTGGAAATTGTATCCAATTGCTTAATATTTAGAAGATTTCTTTTAAAAAACTCCCAATTTCTCAATAAAAAGTACAATCTAAAAAAAAAAGATTGAGGGGGTAAGTGTACAGGAGTATCTAATAATATTAATACGAAATATATTAATTTATACAATATGAATTATATCTTTGTTTCAAAGTAAATGTTTAAAAATGTCTTAAATGAAATTAAATATCTTCCAATGTAAAATAAATAATTTTATTGTTGAAGTATTCACTTCCGATGCTTTGTACATTCAATTACGGGAACTTCCCGAGCACATATTTCAAGACGGTTCATTTCCGATAATGCAACTTTATTTAAGTTAGGTTAGGATTTAGAGTTCTTGGCTGTGGGCATCTATGAACATGAGGGACGACGTTTCTCGGGATCACACTATCCATGGAAAGGAAAGGAAGGAAGCGGCCTGTGACCTGTATGTCAAGTACCATCCCGGGATTTGCTTGGTGTGAATGAGAAAAACCCAGGAAACCTCACTCAAGATGGCTGGCCTGGAAAAGGTTTTACACGTTTTCGATCAAGTGTCCCCCACCGGGAATTGAGCCCGGGACCAGTCGCAGCTTAATTTAGTGTACATCGAAACTTTTAATATAAAATTGCATATTTTACTTCAAATAGGGCCGCGGTTGCTCAGTGGTAGAACGTTCACCTCTGGTGCGTGAGGTTCCTAATTCGATCCCAGCTCTCTCCAAGTGGGCTTTGTGGAGGACAAATACTGTGTGCATGGGTTTCCTCGGGGTTGTCCCGTTTAGTTTCACTCTCTTCATTCCACTATTTCATTCGTTTCTCATCACCGCTAATTTAACCCACAAACTATAACCCTAGGACGTAAAACTCAAAGACTTCATTTCATTTATTTCAAATATAAGTATAATTTATACATTAATTTGGATAATTTCTCAATTAATTATGTAATTATCTCAAGCTGAGTTTTTTTTAATTCATTCAGTACATTCAGTACTTGACAAAGGTCCTAGAAAAAAGTTAATTAGTATATATTGAATGTTGTAGTATACCTAAAGGTCTAAATTTCGTTAAAAAAAAAAACTTTCAATGTGATCAGCTTAGTTGTATGACTAATACACTCACCAGAAGCTTAAAACCCAGGTGGGGTTTTGCAGGTGAGTAAACCCCGAAAAAACCCACCAGTTTTTTTGGCTGGGCTGCGCCCACTTGGGCAAACCCTGCCGAAAATACAGAGTTTTAACAAGAACAAGCGTATCCCAAATAAAATTATCAGTTTTTGTAGCATGTTATCACTATAAAGCGTACCAAAGTATAACATATTTATAAAAAATATATCTCGTTTTTTTTTAAAAAATTAATATTGTTTAGCATTCTAAGGAGTACCTCTATTTGTTTGTCGTCTTTATAGAGAATTAACGTGTCGTCTACATAATGATAGTATGTAAACAACTTTTCAAGTTTGATGTAGCTATACTTGATAAGATAATTATTGTATATTTTACATAGCACTGTTATTTCGTGATTTTATTTCTTTATGTAAATACTGTATTCCTTATATTTTATTAAATATATCTGAACTCATTCCTTTTGGATATATATATTACAGGAATCGTTTCAAGAAACTTTGAAACCTCAAGGACCAACCCTGTTCTATACTGCCGAGTTCAAACTTCTGTGGACAGGAAATGGAGAAACAGCTGAGATACCGAAGAGGCCTGCTTGCTGCTCTTATGTATTTATTACGTTAAAAATTTATTATACCCAACTTGTTTTGGATTGTTCCTGTATCTTGACACGTGACAATGAAACATCAGACGCAGCGTACTGTAGACACCATATAAAATACTATAAATTATAACGAAAACAGTTGTAAGAATAGCAATTAAACAATAACAATAAACTTAACTTTGGTTCACTCGAATTATGTTCCTGTATATCACGTATTTTAGCACTTAATTTTAAAATAATGATGTTTATTTATTATTTAATAAGATTATATAATGTAGCAGAGAAAAATTGTGAACAATAATCTGTTAAAACATCATATTTGCATTATCAGCACCCCCCCTCCCCCAACAAACCTGTTTGGTCCGAAGTTGTTCTTGAAATTTTTCGCTTAGCTTCAAGATTTGCTTTATTCAATTTGTTATACTTTATTCGGTGTGAGTCCACACGTGCAAACTGAAGTATTTTTCTTCATTCCCATTGCACAGCTTGAAGAAGAATATGTGACATTTTGCCCCACGTAAACTAAAATAACAGCTGAGCAAAGAAAACTTATTATTAAAAACAAAAAGCTTAGATTTTAATGAAAGGTATTTGCATTGCTCAGCTATTATGTTGTTTTATTCGGGTTCATAAAAGCAAAGCTTTGATATGGAAAATATCATCGATGGTATTTTTATGTATTTTCGTTATTTTAATAAGAAAACTTGTAACTTAAAGATCCTTCAGGGGAGGCTGAATGTCCGAAAGGTCCTACAAGTTAAGTTGCCCACAGTTAAGAGGACTTCGCATATTTGTGGCAGCATAGAAAGCATCACTAAGAAGAAAGGAAGACTAAGTTCTGTATGGCATCCAATCTAAAAAAAATGTTCGTTGACTAAAGGTGAGATGCTTTCGAAAGGTAATGTTTCATGGATAAGATCACACCCATATTCACTCTTATGGGAGGTCCACATTCTTCTGGAAGGACAAATTCTCCATTTTTGTTTTCAATCAGAAGGCGCGTAGGACGAATGGCCGTACTTTTATAATTAATATAAAATGTATTCAAGTATTTCAAATCAAATAAATATCTGTGTTTAAAATAAGGAGAAATATAGGGTTGATCTATTTGAAAGTTTTTTTTTAAGTTATCCTTTTGTACACTATTGCGCGAAGCATAGCTTCCAATCTCTGTGTTTAATTATGGTGTAGGTATTATTTAAAATATGATTACACAGTACATTGATGTCGGAATGAGTGTAGCCCTTAACATCAATTATTATCATTAAAGGTATGACAATTATCGTTACTAATGTTCAAAGTACAAGGCATATTCATATATGATACGGTGCAAGGTAAGTCAAAGTTAGAGCCACCCTGATTACTGTATACTCTGAAGTAAAAGAGGTATAACTGTAAATGGGTTTACGTGGATGCGGGAAATTTCTAGCAGTGTGTTCTGTAAGCTATTTTGGAGGCAGCCATGTTAGATTTGTCTAAAACTAATCTTAGATGGAAAAAGGAGCCCATCTCATTTTGTTCTAGTATTTCGTGAGAAGTTCATTGTAAAAGTGAGTGTTTCATTATTACTGTTTATGTAACAAATTGCATGTTGTTCTTAATTTTAGTATCATTTATAAAGTCATTGCTGAAAAGTAACAGGGTACAAATACTGAGAAACTTACTTCGCCTTTGAATTTATATTGAAATCTCGTCTTAAGATGATGCGTCAGATGATCCCTGTTTCCATTTAAGAGTTTTTTAAAAATAGATTAAACCAATATTTCTACTTGTGTAATGGACAACACGTTATCTCACCAGAAAGTTTTCCCGAGCCCACTTAAGTTTTATACAGAACCGTCACATTTTTACCACATTTACGTTAATCAGAATGGTTGTGACTTTTAATGTTGACTGGGAAATGCTTAGATTACGAGCTATAATAGCAAATGTTGGTAAGTGTTGTAATCTAGATATGTACTGGTATTGACTGAGTCACCTTGTGTTTCTCAATGACGCAGGTAGAAAATGAAATGAAATCTTTGAGTTTTACGTTCCACGGTTATGCCGGTTAGGCTAAAGAAGACGGCGATGATGAGAAATGAATGAAATGTTGGAATAAAGAAAGTGCGAGGAAACGGGAAATCCCCGAAAAAACCCATGCACACGGTGTTTGTCCACCACAAAGTTCACTTGGCAAGAGCTAGGGTCGAACCAGGGACCCCATGCACAGAGGTGAACGCTCTACCACTGAGTCACCGCAGCTTCATATAATAGGTGTAGTCAGAAACAATATTAAGTATAGGTTGGAGATATATGAAATTATAGCTCTAACTTATACTTAATATTATTTCTGACTATATATGTACCCATAAAAATAGGTTTTGTACCCATGAAATTAGGAGCTTTTGTACCCATGAAATTATTTGTACCTAAGAAATCACAGGTACATTGTACCTGCTAACTCTTGGGTACAATGTACCTGCTAAATTAGTGGGTACAAAACGGCCGTTTTGTACCTCTGAAATAGTGGGTACTGTATTTAGAGTGTAAGGTCAAAACGTACGCATCTTGCAAGATACGGAAACTTACTGGGAAGGGTTGAAGAGTAATGGCGTCTTTCAACTTGCAAATTGCATCCTATTAGGCACACCGGGTAAATAAGCTAATAAAATTTATTTGAAAGCAACTGTATTGCTATTCAAGTGTCACTTTCCCGTGTGGCCACCTAAACATTAAACAGTGACATTTGTCTCCGAAACGCTTTGCTGCGGAACTAACTTCAACGGGACTCCCAACCAGCAGGCCTCTGTGAGACTGCACTGTAGACATCTAGTTATAAATAAATGTATAAAGTTTAACTGCCGTTTTCTGAGAAACTATTACATAGAAATGATATAATTTTCCTTTAAATGCAAATTGAGTTGCACTTTAACCAGAAAACGATGGAATTTCTAAAGTAGAGATAAGTTTTACAGCAAAGATTGCAACTACGCTTATAAAACACTATTTTTCAGCGAACTTAGAGCCTCTTTGTTCTAAAGATGAATTTTATGTAATAATGTTGTATTAGTATACGCCCCAAGGCCCCCGCGTTTGCTCGGCCTACGGCCTCCATCTCTTAGGTATCAGCCTTGCACGAAGAGTGAATTTTGTGCATTTGCTATTTAAGCACATTTCCTGAATTTGGCACAGCTAGGGGCTTCGCCCCCTAGATCCTCACGTTGACTCGGCCTACGGTCTCGCACCTCTTAAATACACAATTCTACCAAATTGCAAGTTTTCTTACTATTTTAACTATCTAAAAGATAAGATTTTTTATCCTAAGAAAACGCCCCTTTAAATCACATGGGAATTTCTTCACCACCACCCTTTAGACCCCTTAAAAACTGAAAATATTCACTTTTGGCATTTTTTTCCTAACGTTAGTCCCGAAAGGCTAAACTATTACGAAATTTCACCATTCTAGTCCTGCCGGAAGTCTCTAGACATTTTGGGGTGTAGAAGATGTTCCATATAAATAATACGGGGAAGATTTTTCTGTTCCCCATAAAACCACTCTATATCTGGAAATTTTTATTTTTAGCGACATGCTTAGTTACCGCTAACGAAAACGTATAAGCATAACGAATTTTAAGTTTTTATTTCAATTACAAGTACCTAAAATATGATATTATAGGTCCAAAAAAAGGCCCATTTAAATAACAGGAGGAATTTCTTCACCTCTCCTTTAGATCCCCTAAAAATTAAAAATATTCAATATGGCAATTTTATTGTTGGTTAGTCCTGAAAAGCTACAATCATGTCAAATTTAAGCATTGTAACCCTACAGGAAATGATCAATAATTTGGGGGTGTAAAAGGTGTTCCATATAAATAACATGGGAAAGATTTTTAAGTTTTCTATAAATCCACGCTAAAGTTGGAATTTTTTATTTTTACCAAAAGTGAATATTTTTAATTTTGAGGGGATCTAAAGGAAAGAGTATAGTATTAGTGTACCATAATGTGTATATTGTCACGGACGTTGCCTGACAATGAAGTCTCCGTGTCCCATAAGAGTTACGGGGAAAATCCCACACTTCATCATATGTTCTTGTAAACATAAAGATATCATTGCCTTCTATTTGACGATTAGACCCGTGTAGTTCTTACATTTTGTTGGGTGTATCATTTTCATTACTCGTTCCTGTAGTTTGGAGGTCGAGGGAATTATTATGCACTGTTGCAAACCCACAAACCTTTTGTGTATCTCGGAAACGGTTAGAGATATCGCTTTCAAACAAGCGCTACTAGGATTCTTGAATCTTACATAGACTTTCTATGGTGTATCCAGCATTACGTCATATGGGTGCTTTTCCTCCTATGGCAACTGCAAAATATTCAATTTTTTCCCCCTTTGCTGTGGCAACCCTATTACTCACTGTGCTGTGCGTTCTCTGGTTTACTCTTTAGGTTACTTCTTTTCATTCCGTAGTATTATTTTTCCTGCCCTTTTGCTAGTTTTGCTCTACGGACACTTTAATTTCTTGATCCTTGAAGCTTTATAACTTCCTTATTTGGCAACACTGACAGGTGCGGTTTCGCTTGTTAGTATTCACATTCTGTACTAATTCTTTTGATGGCATAAACTTCTTTATGTTCTATTTTTAAAAAAATACAACTTTGTACTGTGCTGGCAACGCTGTTGACCTGATAACATTGCGTGGTACCTCAAAAGACGTTCCCCTTCCACAAGTATCTGGATCCACAAAATTCTTGCTTATATCTCTTCTGGTTTCCGATTTATTCTGGGCTGTCCAACATTACTGAACCACCCTGTATATATATATATATATATATATATATATATATATATATATATATATATATATATATATATATATACTTGATTTAATCAATGAAAATCGGTCCCTATTGATCTGGATGTGTACGGTAGTTCCGTACTAGAGCGTTTATGTGGGACGTAACATTGATTTTTTTTCATCGTAAGATTGAAAAATTGGCCAATTGATGTGATACATTGTCATAGTAGAGCGTTTCTTTGGTGTGTACGTAGGGTTCCAGGTACGATAACGTAAAGTTAGTGTTTCGTAGACAGCATAGTACCCGTGTGTTTTCCCAGATTAATCCGGTTCCGATTAAGCGTACGCGCCTTTGGCGCGGGAGACCCGGATTCGATTCCCGGCGGGTTCTCATGTGGTTCGGATTCCACGTTAATCAGTAGGTCCACGTCTCATATAGCCTCGCTGCTGAACGGGACGTAAAACTCAAAACTAAGTCAATCAATCTAATTCCATCACTTGTTGTTCAGATCACTTACAGTTCGTAAAACATCTGCACAAATGCAACCCAACTTACCTGAAATATTTCCTCACAGGGATTGCAATTGGTAGCACTAAGATAGGTCGTTATGCATGTAAAATTGTGAGTAGATGCAATAAATCGTTCTTCATTATGAAATGAACATCTATGGTGCGGATCGTGTTGTTCGATGAACACCATATATTAATCTCAACACTGCTGTGTTAGCTTTCTAAAAATACTGGAGAGGTTTGAGAAATCCTTCGGGTCTCATTCTAAACAAAGGGAAACTTCCACCCTATACTTCGTTGCAAGAGAAAGTGGCAACGTCTTAAGCGGCTAACGTAGGTTGGGACCGACTGACTACTGTGATAAAAGGTCAGTCTTAACCAAGTACAAACGGAATTTTCGGAGGACGGTTGAACAGGCGGTGGTCAGGGTGGGATGGAGACTTAGGAGGGGAAACTGTCCTTAAAGGCGGATGAGCCACCAAGTGGTCAACTGCATGAAAATGTGGAAAGGAATACTACTATATTAATATTTCCGAAGAGGGACGAAGAAGGAGAATTTATCTATAATAACGGTTCTTCCTGAAGTAAAACATTCAGTAAGTAAAATAGTCCCCGGGTGGAGATTACTCTAGGAAGAATCATCAGAGAAATACGCAGCAGAGCAAGTACCCGATCTGCGTATTTTATTGTATGATACATCGTAAGAGACTGTAATTATCTTAATATGTACAATAATTTAAACATGTTTCGTTGGTAATTAACCTAATGATGTAAATTGTGGGAAAAACTATTTATATGAAATCGCATTTCATCTGGTGTATCTTGTTTCGGGTCTATCAGTAAATAGGCATGTGGATTTATTGATGTGTCTGAATAACTCTCTTACAGAAACAATGGATGCTCAGGCATGATTTGGTAACGCATATTCTTGATTTGTGACTTGTCAGTGAACTTTTAAACAACAAAAATACGAACAGTTTAAATCCATACTACTATTTGCTTTAATTTGATCTAATAAATTTTGTATTACGAAAATTGCACTAATATTTCGATGTTGTTATCCTTTAAGTGTACAAATCTACAATACCAGTATTCACTTCTCGCATATGATAATTAATAATAATGAAATGTGGTCCATCTTGAGGTTGAAAATCTTTCATTCGTGTAAGTTCTTTGTGAAATTCTACAGCAACTTCATCGTTGAATAAATTTGACATTCTGCACAATACCTGTATATCTTAAGAAATTTCGAATTCATCATGATTGGGAGATGAGACTGTATTCGTTTCATAAAATACGTTTCTCCACCCCCACTAGATCCCGTGAGAATACATGTAAATGGATTTTGTAAAATTTCAACCTGACTCATAAGAAATGTCCAGAGAACATTGAACACACTGCTGCTTCATGACCAGGGCTGGTCTCAGCAATGTAGTCTGGAATTATCAAAACGAATGGATCCCCATACTAGCCCATCAGAAGTCAAATCATCTATCACGTACCGAACAAATATTTGACACTCAACGTTTTTTGTTTGGTTAATCCCAAATACAAAGGGATGGTTCTAGGATCTCCTCCAAAGAAATATCCATGCCTTGTGAAAGGGAAGGAAACCCTATACACACCGAAATATCGTAGCATGAGAACCAGAAGAACTTAACTCCATTTTCTTAGATTTACAGGCGAGAGGACAAAAATATTATTTTAGAAAGGTATATTTTAATAAGATGGTAATTACTACAGATGATCGACAAGGAGAACGGGTGGCCTCCGTCTCATTTGAGGAAAGCAGCAAGTGGGGCTTTCAACGTTATGTCCAAGCATAAAGAAAATGAAAACGCATTTTAGGAGTTACGTTTCTCTGGTTCTATTGCGACGGTATGATAATATTATCTCGTATATTTTTTTTCAATTTTTAAAGCGTGAAAGGAAGCGAGGTGGACCACCTAAATTTTTAGCGGTATATGCTAGGTTTCTGCACTATTAAATCAAAATATTTAATTAGGTAATTTCCAAAATTTAAGGGGTGGGAAAAGGTAATCCTCTCAAATTTTTAAAAGGTGCACAAATATGCCCATATCCTATGAAGCAGAGTAGACCCCTGTAAAAACCTTACAACCAAATAGGTAATAAAACTTCATCAAAGGGGATAATTTAGATCAAAACAGAACACGTGGTGCAACGTATTAGATATTTTTATATTTTGGCAACTTTTACCCGTGAAAGGAAACGAGATGAATCAACCAAATTTATAGTCGTATATATTAGGGTCCTGTACTATCATTCTAAAATATTAATTTCTTAAAATCCAAAACTTAAATGGTGGGCTAATGTGCCCCTTCAAAAATTTCAAGGGATACAACAATGTACATACGTCCAATAAGACGGAACGGACCTCTGTATTGCCCATATAAAGATATAAATAATATACCCACATCAAAGGGGTTACATTAGGTAAAAAAAAAATCCTTCGAAATTTGAAGTTTTGCCATTCTTTAGCAATAAAAGAGAAGGAGATGAATCCCTTAAAACTTATAGAAGGTACATATCTCCGTCCCTGGCTACCATACCAAATTTTTAGTTTAGGCATTTTCGATAATTCAAGGTGTTATTTTTATGTAGGCCTGCCAAAATTTAGGTGTGCAAAGGTGCAACTGCCAAAATGTAGAGGGGTGGTCCTAGGTACCCCTAGGTCATTGATCTAGGCGTCCCGACGTGACAATCCCAGTGCGTAAAATGTTCAATCTGGCAGCGCCCATATTACACCGAAATTGAAAATTGTTGAAGTGCAATTTTTCCTAGGAAATTTCTTTCTATGTTCTTCTTAAATTATATTATTTATAATAGTTGAATAACTAACAACTTTGATGCATAATGAAAAGACATAAACGTTTTTATTATTAACTTAACTCTTACGCATCTTTACAATTTAATAAAATTTCCTAAATACGCTTGCATTAGGCTCGGGAAATAATATCGGTTAACTCCTTATTTACATTGTCTGTTTTCAACCTTCCCGAAACATTTTAGTAGCCGATTCCTGTGTTGTAATACCATCCATGTAGAATATGAAAATCAGGAAACAGTTGCTTCCGTAACAATTTTGTCTTGTTACTTGCCTACACGATTACACTACAAGACGTGGTAAGTTTTTAAACTATATTTTAGTCAACATTTTTAGTGATGTCAAGTTCAAATATCTGCTCTCTACTATCAAGATAGTCAATTTTTTCTCCGAACAACGCAATCACGAATGTGTGTGTGTGTTATGTGCGTGTGTGTAATTCTACAAGTTCGATTAATATGTTAGTTTTTTTTTTCATTTCACTTAATTATCAACGATATTCGTCGTCGGGTAAATGTACAATTATTATTATCATTATTATTTTCAATAGATACTAATCTAATGAATTTAACGTTGAGCTGTAAGGCTATACAAGACGTGTATCTACAGCTTAAGTGCAATCTGAATTAAATGAACTCCCACCAGGAATTGAATCCTAGTATCTCACATTATAAGCGCGTGCGCTATCCATGTGTAGTCAGGTATTATTATTATTATTATTATTATTATTATTATTATTATTATTATTATTATTATTATTATTATTATTATTATTATTTTATTCCAGTTTAACATTATCGTCACATTCAACAGCAAGGTTGTATGAAACGTGGATCTATAGGTTAAGTGTGATCCGAACAACATGAGCTCATATCGGGATCCAATCCGTGTTTCCCACATCAAAGGCGCCAAGGGTATCTATTCGTTATCGGATAAATATGTTTTTTATTAATTCTTTCGTCCGATTTTGTTTATCCTTACGTTCAACACCGAGCGTATATGAGACGTTGCCTGCCATCTTAACTATATTAGTTCCCATCGGGATCCGGAGCCGGGTCTTACATATTATTGGCGCGTACTCTATCCATTCGTCGTCGAGTAGAAGTGTTGATAGTAATAATAATAATAATAATAATAATAATAATAATAATAATAATAATAATATAATTCAATATTATATTCTTACTTTTATCATCAATAAACAAGAGCCCACACCGAACTTGCACTGAACACTATGTATTAACTAATGAAGGAGTGAGAAATAGAACAACTGGTCGCTCTTCAAACTATGGCCGCATCACACTCTCAGGAAAATAATAGCCATTTTCTATAATTTCATCGATAAACTTAATGACAATAGCCACAAGGTCCACTTAAGAGCCCATATTTCTCACTCCACTTCTACTGATCCCCCTAAAAAATTCAATAAGGGCTCTCACAGGGGTCCACATCGACACCTCTGTGCAGAAACAATTCAGGTGATAATAAAAAGAATGATGAAAAAGAAAGGTTTTCCAAAGAGGCCACACAACGACATAATTTCTGCTCCCCTCTCACCTTCCACTCTACTTCACCTAAGAATGATAGCGTAATGCTACAAATGGTGACACAGCAAATGATGCTTCGATCAGGTCAACTGTCTTGGGAACTATTGATTAAAGTTTTAAGTTGTAGTATATCTTCTCCATTGTTAATGCACCCTACCCTGGGAAGCTTCAAAGGCATACTGAATTTGCAGCGTGCTAATATCAATGTAGTTATCGATTATTGATATATCATATTATAAAAAATTCATAACTCTATCACCAGTACAAGTAAATTAAAGTATTTTCGCTTCCATGAAAATATAGCACCAGTAAAAAACTTCAATGTCGTAAGATAAAAAAATGGAAAGTCATACTAAATCAAATTTCTTAACGGGGCGCGGTAGCTCAGTGGTAGAGCGTTCACCTCCGGTGCTTGGGGTTCCCGGTTCGATCCCACCTCGCGCCGTGTGGACTTTGTATTGGAAAAACACCATGCTCGTGGGTTTCTCGGGGTTCCCTCGTTTCCTCCCACTTACTTCATTTCACTTATCTCTCATCATCACCGTCTCCTTTAGCCTAACAGGCATAAGCGTGAGACGTAAAACTTCCATTTCATTTTTTTCTAATTTCTTAACCCAGTCTTGCTTGCTTTTAATTATTTCTGAAGTGAAACTCATTTGACAGAAGGCTCATTGTCCCTGTGTTATGGGGATAAATAACCGAAATAAAATACAACCAAATGACCCAATTGTCTTCCTAATGCTCTACTTGTTCGGTTTACCTACCTATCAATGAAGGTTCTTCTCTTCTGTACAATTTCTGGTAATCCATGGAGTGACGTCTCCCTCAAATAAAACAATAATGTTTTCATCCTTGCTTGAGATTTTTCTTACGTTTTCATTCTATATTATTCCAAATGAAATCCTGAAATTATGAAAATGATCATGAGAAAAACGTTTTAAATAGATTGGATCCGATCTTCGAATTTCTTTTATTAGTATAAAGATTCGAGTATGTTTAACTTATAAGGAAAGTATGTCTAACTAAATACAATGTCTTCAGTAGTTGCATCTAACATTATACACAAACTGTCAAAATGAAATACTTTCCGTAAGTAAAATTACATATCTTAAACGTTTGCTTTTAAAACAAATAAATTTATATTTCAAATTGTTTTATTCCAAATAGTAGTGGTAAAAGAAACAGTACCTCAGAAGTTGAAAGCTGATAACTGCAAAGATCACTGGACTTAGCAGAAATTCCAAATTTTCCGTCTATAACAAGCGACATGCACTATATTGGAGTTAACATACGAGGCACGTTCAGAAAGTAAGTTCCGTTTGGTAATAAAATTAAATTGTGTACAGATAGAGAAAAAATATTTATTGCACAAAATTCTACAACTCTTAAAGTACTTTTCCACATAACTGGCGAAATTTTGCAGTCATTTGTCATAGCGTGGCATAAGGTTTTGTATACCTTCTTCATAGAAGTTTGCCGACTGTGTCTTCAACCAGTTGGAAACAGTTTCTTTCAGCTCGTCGTCATTGTTGTGAGATTTGGGGAAATTCCATACCGAGAGCACTAATTGTAAACCTGAGGTTTTCCTGGATCTTGTCATCAAGCGCGTGAACCAGTTCTTCTGTAACCAATAATGGACGCCCACTTCGTTCTTCATCGTGCACGTCACTACGTCCTTCATTGAATTGTCGGACCCATCTTCTCACCATTGAATCACTCATCGCATTTTGTCCGTAAACATCACAAATTTGCCGATAAATTTCACTTGGTTTCACTTTCCTCGTTTTCAGAAAACGAATCAACGCTCTGATTTCACAAGCGGTGGGATTTTCAATCAACATCGACATTGTAAACAAGCACAACAAAGCGTACGTAACTGACAGCGATCTCTAAATGGCGCACGATCTCTAAATGGCGCACGTACAGAGCGTCTACCGAGCATGTGCGGAACTGCGATCGCAGCGCTGCAGCGGAGATGAATTGAAACGGAACTTACTTTCTGGACGTGCTATGTATTATACGTAATGTAAATGTAGAATGAAAAAGTGTTGAAATTCAACTTGTGTAAGAGAGTGGCGTATTGTATTTTCATATATATTTTTTTCTTTTTATCTCAATAATTCTATGGAAAATTATACAAAAATTCAATTTCAGAGCATAAGATAAAATTAAGAATTATAATTTGCGCCAATATAATTTTGATAATAGCTACGAACAGAAAAGCTCCCATATTTCTAGAATTTCAAAACAGGCCACTTCATGAAAATGCATTGCATAATCATAGTTATGCACTTGTTTCTTAATGATATGTCAGAATTAATTTAATAATAGTCATCATTCCCCAAAGGAGGAAAGTGACACAGATTATTATTTTACTTGATTATCGATGTTTAATAAAAGTGATTTTTTTCAATTATCGCTCATTGAAATCAACTTACGTTTCGGAGGAAAACCAGGATATTTAGAGTGTCTTACAATTTTTGCTGGGACTGGTGATGTAAATATAGGAATGTCTAGTCGAAACCGAGACATCTGAGAACCCATTCTTATATATTTCCAAAGTCAAACCATTTAATATTTGCTTGCGATTTATTTCAGATTCAGATGTATCAATTGATTACCAGTGCCTGTGCATGCTTTCAAATACTAAGAAGTGAATAGACAGATTGAACATAAAGTGATATTTCATTTCACTTTATTTCTGGACAATTAATGTCTCAAACAACATTTGAAATCAATTAAAATAAAAATGCACGTTTTAATCATCTTGTAACCACATACATACACACAAACTGTTACCAAATGAAATACACATCTTTTAAACAAAACAGTTTATATTCTTATCCCATTTATTGTGAGAACATTTTTGCCACGAATATTTAAAAAACTACCTTTTCAATTAACACTAATAAACACGAAAATTATATATTTTTTTTTAATTTCGAAACTTGAGAGGCGAGAAATCGTATGGATCTTTAAAGACCCGCTAGGCACTCGTTGTATAAAATAATTTAAATTTTCAAATAAATGAGTGAATGTGAATATGAGGTTATTTTATTAGTATATATAAGTTTGGTATTATTCATAAGTAATTTTATTTTCGATACTAATCTATTGATGTTACAAATCGAAATTTTATTATTTGCTAAGCCAAAAGAACAATATTATTTCACAAGCTAACATAAATACTATAATACATATTTTTATCAATGCCTTCATTTTAAACCATTACTCGTCTCGCTTCTTTCAGCATTCGCAGTGAAGTATCTAGGGTGGGACAAAAGGGGCTTATGAACCAGGTGCCAGAATTGGAGGGCGAATAATTGAGCAAATATTTCGGAGAGCGTATTTTTCTCTCTCTCTCAGGGAGCTCCAAGGCGAGTTATTGCTCCGGGCGGTAACTAGCTTATTCATTTCGCTGAATATTCGTGATAACTTTAGAAGCACCCGTCATACAATGGAACTTCACTTCTATTGCATGCTTTCACTATATTGTTGCTACAAATTTTGCAACAACGAAGCTGTTGCTCTGTAATGATTAGATGTCCCATATGGCGAAGTAGAGTTGGGTTTTCATCTTGATCAAGACCTCTTGATGCACCTGTAGATTTTGTCGCTGTTTCATATTTCTGGAGAAGAGCTTTAGCGCACGCTCGCCTGAAATCCAGAGTATCCAGATTTTACACGTGAGTTCGGCTGGATATCGACGCATTATTCATTGTAACATCGAATAGCCAGAAGAGAATAGGCACGTCCCATTTTTTGTCCTCTACGAGGGTTTGATATATTCTGGATCAAGTCTACTCTCTCATGTTGCGGTTATACTCGTGAAAGACATGGAGTTGTTGTACTGTGATTCTTTCTCTTGCATTGTGGAAAGGTTCGACGCCAGAATATTTTCACATAATACTTATTACACCGTTATATTTCCAAATAACCACAATCAGCCTGACAGATTTGTCAACCATGGATTCAAATTAACCTTTTGTAAGTTTCGTTTCTTTTCTGTGGGAATTGGATAGTGTCCTGTACTACTGACCCTAACAGTCCCAGTTCCATTCATGTCACAATGTGTGAGACCATCCAATAATTTACCACTGGTAAAAAAAATATCGAAAGTGAAATTGAATCTTACACCAAGATATTCATAACGAGGATATCTACAAACTCTAAGAGTATCATTTTTAACAGTAATAAACATTTTTTGAACGGGAGAAATGGTTAGACTCAGACACGTACGCAGGATTTTGTCCTTACAAGGTTCCACAATTTTGGAAGATCCCATATTAAGACGTTAAAGTTGGAATAAACAAATAGTATTCTCCGTCAAATGAGACGAAATGTTCAAACTTTTGGCAAGTTTGACAGATACCGATCTCAGAACCCTCCCTCCTTGCGTACGCCTTACCGAACCTAATTTACGTAATGATTTATAGACAGAACACCAAAAGATTCAAAACAGGAAACTCAATTTTCTCAATTCGGAATCAATGCAGGTCATGCCCTGCGGGTCGTTAGCGACCTACTGCTAAAATTATGTTCGATTTTGAAAAACAACTTATAAGGATATAATAATTGTCATTGTGTGTGTATTAACGTCTCATATTTTGTGATTATAAACCAACCATTGAATGCAATATATCACCTATGATGAGAATAGAACTTGAATTGAAACATTTTTACGTGCTCTAAATGAAATTTTTCAGACATAGGCTTCCTGTGAATCAACAACTCATCGAACTAAAATTTAAAAAAAAAAACACTTATTGTTTGGTCTGTATTAGCAGCTCTCTGGTGTCATTTCACTGTTGGAAACCCTGAAATAAGAAATATCGTAAATAGTTCTTGGGTCGATTATGACCCACCTGAGCATAAATGGGTTAATGTGGCATGGACTATATCATAAGTCTTCTCGACAACTCACATTCGTGATAGAATAGAGGCATATAACTCATTAGTAGTCTATGCTGTGTGCCAAGTAGAGAGGATGGAGGAGGAAAGACAGTGAATTTCTAGAACAATTTGTGTTGTATTACTTGTGTTGAATAATTTTAGGGTGCAGTGGTTGGACGGTTCAGGGTAGATTTTGTTATTCATTCTGATGTTTATGGAAATACACCTGAACAGTCGCTGCAGTTTGAATTGCTGTTATGCTGTTTTTTGAAAAATGTGTCATTTTTATGACAACCCTAATCCGGCCATAGGACGAACGTGGGGACCTAAATATAGTGTCCTGTAAGCATGATTACATAAGGGGACGCAATATGAGAAAATTGTTACTCAAAACATTGCGAAGTCGTCGAAATACTTTACGGTAAGGAGGAGAGAGGTCAAAGCATATTAAGCATCCGTCATACATATATACCGACTGTTGTTGAAATAAGCTAAAACAGAACTTACTGGACCGTATTACGCTTTTCTAATCAACACTATTACACTTGAATACGATGATAAACTCTAAATCTGGAACGTCTTATATTATTTGCGTTGATCTTGCACATTATCTCGACGACAGCCAATCTGAAAGTGTTATACTTTAAAAGTGGTTCGCAGTCCATTCCTCAGATCTCTGTGTTGCATACGATGAAAGCAAAATCAAGAAAAAACATTAAAGTCACATTAATGCATATTAAATATGGATTTACAAATTTCAAACTATTTACTGTGTAGTAGCTGTAACATGCTAGAAAATTAGGAAAGCACGTAATTGCAGGTATTGTCGGTAAAGTGAATGTAAAAGATTTCAAAATCGTTAACGACGTTTAAAATTAGCCTACCAACTGATGGATATAACCACCATTATGCTCAATTCAGTAGGTGGATATGTTTCTGTAACGATATTTTGTTACAATACATTTGTTTCCTTTCTGGTGAAGAGCACACGTTATTACAAGTTATTAAAGAACAATTACCCGAAATTCCCGAATTTCAGTTTAGTAACAGAAGCCAAAATACTTTTAAGAAACATAAGTAGAGTGTATTCGGACGAAAGCTAATTAAGAGTAAGACTTAAACCAAAAAAGAACAGCACACACTAAAGATGATTTCGAAATTACCTTATAGGTATGTTAAGAAATTATTTCCGTTCGTATTTTGTAAGAACTTGTGCAAGATATATTATTTCCATTATAAGTTTAGTTCATATCGAAGCTTAGTAGTTTCTGTCAAACCAATTATGGAGAAATATGGAGCAACTTTGATCATTTTCTCTGAAGAAGTAACGACTTTTTAATTTGTTTATCCATATCAAAGATTGAAACTTCGAAACATTTCCCCTAGAAGTTCCTTCTACTGTTGTTTTTTTAAAATTCTAGTGTGCATTTGCAACTATTCCCGAGCTTCAAAACACTGAAAGTATGAGGATATTTCCTAACAAAATCTGTTTCGTAAGATGTTATTTACAAGACAAGAAGTTTGCTCATTAGCTGAAAAGAAGCAACAAACACATTTTGATTACTCAATATAAACTAAAATATTATGTGGTAAACTTTCGTTTCATTTCCAGCCACAAAACCTGAAATAATTATAAGTTGCAAATCACGGATAGCGAGAATCAATATTAAAAATTCTCACTCCCTGAAAAATATTAATGATGCATGTAATCAATCATGATAAAAAAAATGGCTGTATATCTGAATACTATAAGTAAAAGTTAATTCAAGAATTGATTTCCCCTTACGTTTTATATATGATTAGGAAATCTATAATCTTCATTCTGGACGAAAATTTCAAATATGCTATGCATTCATTAAAGTACACTTTAGACGGAACAATTAATTCTTCCGTCCGTAAGACTTCCCTGGAGCAGGGCAATCCTCAACTTGATATTTTGCTTTGAAGAGAACTAAATACCGGAACTACACATAAGTAGTAGTAGGGACGATTGCAGATAAAAAGATCTCAGGCAATCCTCAGAATTCCGGATTCATGTATCTGTATAAAAAGTTGGAAAGAGTTGCTCAACTCACTATCATCAAACGTTGGTGAGGTATATAGATTCTCCCCAAAAGTATCCTGTAAGGGATATAGATTCTCCATCATTGGCCAACGAACTAACACAAAAATAATCTTTTGGGATTGTTTCGAGTCAAAGAACTCTTGTCACATTATAGGCTCTATCTCTCTTATTTATTCTGTTGATCCACGTATCATATAAGGGCAATTCTGCAATTTGATATCCACAGCCAATTCAAGATCGCCGGTTTTCATGGGCTAGTACAAATAACTGAAATAATGAATTAGCGAAGGCTTGAAATGATATTGACGTAAACGGACCACTCAGCCAAAACTTATCAGTCGATGCTATTAATTTTTGTACTTCATTAGATTTGCTAATATTGACTCCTTAGCTAGTGTGACTCAATGGTTTTCACAAACTTAGGTCAAAATAAGCCCTGTTAAAAGAAGGTTTTGTGACTTCCCTATGTTGGATCCCGGAAGGCATCATAAACCGGGTTTGTAATACCGGCAGAGACTTAAAAATCTTCCTTCTGACAGAAGTTCATTCATTTCACTTTATTAATCTAGAGTTGCGGTTTGCTATTTTGATACTTCACTCCTCCCTCCTTTTACGAATTGAAAAGCATAATACTCAAGTTTATGATATGATACTCAGAACTTCATATTGTGGAAGAATAGGCATCAAGAATAATGTGTAAAACGTCGGCTAAATTTAAAAGATTTTAACCCTGCAATACGTGCGCTGATTTTTTTGACGTGGATAGTCGCGCGTGCTACCACTTTAGCCCATTTGTTTTTATTTTATTATGTTGCCTTGTTTGTTAATATTTCTATCTTTCTTGTACAAAATTGTATTTATAAATTGTTTTAAGGCTTTTATATACTATTTGAGAAATATGTTTAATTTGAAAGCTACAAATAAGACCAACACCACTCATTTTTTCAAAAGTGATACACGAATAAGACTGCAAAGGTTTTTTGTATTTATCAATAAATGGACCAATCGTGCGCTTTATAAATTTTTTTTCATCTTAAACATATATCTTACAATTCTTTAAAAACTAAGTATAATTTTTCAAAAATTTTACAAAGCTTACAAATAAACATATTATCCATAAACCACATAGCTTTTTAGCATAATGAGTTTCTGGTATCAAAGTTTGATTACGATTTTGCATAATTTTACTTATGCTGTGCAGTCGCCCCTTGTCGGTCCGAAAGCTCAGATAACACACTCACAAATAACGTAATTGGGGATGTCAGAACCGACAAGTTGCGCCCAGGATTTTGTATACGTTGAATTTAACAGAATGTGAGGTACGAAATCCAACCTGGGTTGCATTTAAATGAAATCCAACACGTACAAAAGAAATGGGCAAGAAGGGAGTAACTTTCAGGATAGGTTAATCTACTCGCACTTACTTGCAGGTCTGATCGTTGTCCTCTCGACGATTCCTCCAACGGGCCGACGTCCGTCCATCCCTCCGTTTGGGTGGCTGGTCGTTCAAGTAACCAAGGTTAAGGGTCGGCGAAATCCGGACTCAGAAACCAACTTTACGAGGACCGCGATTTTAGTTAAATTCAAAACTTCTTTTCAAAAAACTATACATTGTCGTAGACGGCTATCTGGCATTAGCCGAAACGAAGGTGCTCTATAAGATAGAGCAAGGCTATCAATCATAAATTTCAAAATGAAGCTCGCGGTCTACATTCTAACTCGTCTCTCGCTCCATGTCGGCTGTCACTTTCAAAAGTCTCTCAATCCATTTTGTATGGCGTTCCTTCCGGGTTCATATCCTCGGTTATTCACTCTGATTTGTGTCTCGATGAAAAAAGTGCATGCTTGTAGATTAACCAAGGTAAGGTGATGATAGGAATGCGGACGGGGAAGCAATCTGTTGTTTTATTAATTGAAAAATTACAAAAGTAAGAAGTAAATGACAGACAGCAAAGGCAAATGAACTTAGAAAAAAAGTCGAAAGATGATTTAACTTAAAATGAATAGTTATTCTTTTCACTGTAATGTTCTTTTAAAATAAAATGTCCCATTGTTCAAAATAAGATACTTTGCCATGTGTCCAAATTCACATGTTCTCATTTCCCCCCTCCTGAAATCATAGTCCCGAATGAAAACATTTCGGAGACAAACAAAAAAAATCAATTTTAATTTTTCTAATAAAAAAATAGCATCTTTGTAGTTCCATTCAGCCTTCATGATAAAAACACAGCAGCAAATATAGTCTGGAAAGAGGCATATGATGAGAAATGATGAGTACAGCATAAATTTTCACACACTAACACAGCTGACAGCAAAACAGTCAATGCCAAATGACGTAAGCACAGCAACGTCGATGTTGTAAACACAGCATCACTAAACACAAATGTAGGTCTGGAAATCACAGGTACAATGTCCTTACACATCACATGACTGGAAAGTTCATTCAGTACAAGTAGATCATAGGAGTAGGGTAGACAGGTATGTAATAGTAACATCACAAGATTTAGGGAATACAGTCAATGACTGCCCAAAACACGTAAGATATGGGAGTAGGGACAATAATTGGATAAAATGATGGAATGAATGAAACCGACGAAAAATCAGGGAGAAAAATGCAAAAGTAATAACTAAACCATAATCCATACATATATATCTATATATAGTAAATAAAAACTCAAATTCCAATAAAATTATAACTCTATAATCAAAATAATCATTACGCGGTACAATTTCCGACGTATTGGCAGAGTTATAGCCCTCTGCACTGGCTATTAAAACCTTAAAGAAATCAACATGACAGACTATCACCAAACATATTCCTAAATCCCTAACTAAATATGCGATAAAAGAGAGGAAAAACTTCTTTCTTCTTGTACAAAAGTAAAAGTACGTATAACCACAGGGAAAATGTGGATTCAAGTCGATTCTTCAAATATACAGAAGTATATATCAAATAAGCACAAATCTTGGTCATACATAAGTCCCAGGTCATCTTCATGATGAAATATGCAAGTTTACTATATACATTGCAGGCGATGAAAAATCAATTATTCAAAAGGATCACTAAAATCACACTAGAGGTTATAACAATGTATATACCTTTGAAAAAAATACATTGACTGAGTATCTTTTCAATAACTAATAACAAATCGTAGGATCGAATCAAAAATCCAGGGAAAGGTAAACTTCATTCTTCTTCACATCCACATTTAGGTTATAAGATGCATCTTGAAAAATGCAAACAACGTAGGAATTCCTTCTTCATCAATATCAGAACATAGATAGCATACAAATATCAATTCACAGTTGCGTCTATCTCCCTAGTTTTCTTCTGCAAAACATAATGTATCAATAAGATGTTGATTTGGCTCCTAGATACTAATTTATTCAATTTATAAGCTGTTGATAAGATGACCAGGAAAAAGAACGTATTCTACAAAGTTAACCAACAGTTCTAAGTAACTGAAAAAACAATGATGTCTATATGAGTACTCCTTTTTCTCCTTCTCTTCGTTGTAATTCTTATTGCCGGCAAGACTTAGAAACACAAACAAACCAAAACAAATTCCATAATGACATGGCCAGTGTCAAAACAAAATTCGTCACCAACTTCACAGATGTCCCTAATCCATCAAATCTTCCTTTGAGAACCGTCTTCTTTTTTCCTCTTTTTTTTTTAAAAAAAAACTTCATTGCAGAGAAACACCTTCCACTTCTTTTCCTTCTTCCAAGGGAAAGTACACTGGTAAAAGACGCTGATAGAGATCCCAATTCTCCTTGTCGAAAATACACAATACAATACGGTCTACGTCATCCATATGATCCTCTAAAATTTTTCGTGTATTTAACAATGCAATTCTCGCAGCAGGTTCCTTAGGGAAATGAAATGCACCAGCAGCGATGCAAGGAAAAGCCACAGTTGAAAACTGATTTTTCAACACAAAATCAAAACAATTGTTATAACAATTCTCCAAAGTCTTCTTGTTCGCATCTCTGGGACCACATGTCAACAATACATGATCTGCGGGGAGATTATAACTTGGAGGAATCTTCACTTGTCCTGGTTTCAAAGAACGTATTTTCTCGCAATCTTTACGAAATTCTTCTCCTGCAGCTTCCTGAATACTTCGGGTTGAGAACAGCGTCAGCTTTAATCATAGCAATATCTCCACGAAAAACACTGATTTTCTTGTTGATTGCAGAATTGGCACCAAACGTCGGTTTCAAACCGGAACAATTCTTTCCTGTTTCAGCCCAAGTCGGTAATTGGTTGGCAATCACCACCTCACGAAGATTCACAGATGGGATGTCTTCTTCCTTTTCTATCATGTTTACCGCAGGATTAAAAATATTTTCATAATGTTCTTCTTTCTCTCTCTTTCTTCTGTTTTTCTTCCTGTGCTTTGGCACAGCAGGCATTCGCAGTAGCATCCTCGACAACGTCTTGTATATCCAAGTCAACATCATCCTCTTCTCCCTCTTCCTCGTTTTCCTTCTCCTGTTTCTCGTAGTACTTCTTCAATCTTTGTCCTGATATCGAATCAACCTTGAATCTTCCTCGCGCAGTTTTGAACTTAACAAAATAGGAATTTGGGTGGTCAATATCCTGAATGTTTCCTGGACCAAAATAACGCCCACTGAAAGCTCTGGTGGATCCTTTCTTCATGGTACTGTCCAAAATCCATTCCTTGTCTCCGACTTTGAAATTGGGTTTCGAATGACGTTTGTCATAACATTTCGTTACCGTCTTGTGTCTCTGGAACCATTTTTCATGGGCTTTGTCTCGTATTTCTTTAAGTTGCTGTAAACGTTCAGCATTGTCCTGAAATTGATATGGGCTGTCCAAAATTGCTTCGTGTAGCATTCTACATCTGAATCCATGCAAAAGTTCAAAAGGGCTGTATCCAGAGGATAAGTTAACATTTAAATTGTGGGCTAACACAACAGATGGCAGCAGTTCCACCCATTTCCCTTGATCTTTATTACACAACGCTGATTTCAGTCTCTGTTCAATGTTTCGGATAGCTATCTCAGCAGTCAAGTTAGCGTAATGAGCATGAACATTTACAAATCGAATCTTAGCTCCAATCATAGCACACAACTCCTTGAATAGATTATTGTAAAACATGGACCTTTGTTTATGACTAATTCTTTAAAAATACCGTATTTCAAAATTACATTTTCATAAAGAAAACTACTTACAGAAGACGCTGTTATATCTGCTAATGAACCACAAATAGTATACCGAGTAGCACCATCAACAACGACAATCAAATATTTGTGTCTCAAAATATTACCCGAGGAGAACACCCCTCCAATGTCTACGAAAATGCGATAGAAGGGCGGCACTTGAGGATATGTTTGCAATGTGCCATAAGCAGAACCAGGTTTATTTTTGCTTGACTGACAAATTAAACATTCTTTGCAATTCTGATAGATATATTGTTTCATATTTGGGAAACACACGGATTTCACTAAAAGATCATATGATTTAGAAAAGCCTCCGTGACTTGAACCAATGGCAGAAGTATGAGCCGTATCAAAAACTTTATAGCGTAATGAAACAGGTACAGCAACTAAAAATTTAATACCACTAGATTTTTTTTGTTTTGTACACAAAATTCCTTGTTTAACCGTGAAATGTGGTTTTAACTTGTATGAATGCACACATATCTGTGACCCTCGATTTTTCCCATTTAGCTGAACATAATTAAAATTGCATTAGTTTGTTTGCCGCCCACCGTTAGAATTTGATGAAATTCTATTTGTTTTACCACCCTCTCAATTTGTTGTGTTATTTTGTTTTATGTGCATTTTTAGTTATTTTATTCAGAGATATTTAGAGAAAATGGTGAATATACAGCATCTCCACCATGTGCAGTCGCCCCTTGTCGGTCCGAAAGCTCAGATAACACACTCACAAATAACGTAATTGGGGATGTCAGAACCGACAAGTTGCACCCAGGATTTTGTATACGTTGAATTTAACAGAATGTGAGGTACGGGATCCAACCTGGGTTGCATTTAAATGAAATCCGACACGTATAAAAAAAACAGACTCTGATGTTAAAGGGGGTGAAAATGGGCAAGAAGGGAGTAACTTTCAGGATAGGTTAATCTACTCGCACTTACTTGCAGGTCTGATCGTTGTCCTCTCGACTATTCCTCCAACGGGCCGACGTCCGTCCATCCCTCCGTTTGGGTGGCTGGTCGTTCAAGTAACCAAGGTTAAGGGTCGGCGAAATCCGGACTCAGAAACCAACTTTACGAATACCGCGATTTTAGTTAAATTCAAAACTTCTTTTCAAAAAACTATACATTGTCGTAGACGGCTATCTGGTATTAGCCGAAACGAAGGTGCTCTATAAGATAGAGCAAGGCCATCAATCGTAAATTTCAAAATGAAGCTCGCGGTCTACATTCTAACTCGTCTCTCGCTCCATGTCGGCTGTCCCTTTCAAAAGTCTCTCAATCAATTTTGTATGGCGTTCCTTCCGGGTTCATATCCTCGGTTATTCACTCTGATTTGTCTTTCGATGAAAAAGTGCATTCTTGTAGATTAACCAAGGTAAGGTGATGATAGGAATGCGGACGGGGAAGCAATCTGTTGATTTATTAATTGAAAAAATACAAACGTAAGAAGTAAATGACAGACAGCAAAGGCAAATGAACTTAAAAAAATAGTTATGAATAGTTATTCTTTTCACTGTAATGTTCTTTTAAAATAAAACGTCCCATGGTTCAAAATAAGATACTTTGCCATGTGTCCAAATACCGTAAGTTTGCATCTAAAAGCACTTCTAGATATTAAAGCTCCGACAACGCAGGCCTATCCCCACCTTATAACGACTCACCAAGGGTAGTCGTCAACCTGGTTCGATCGATGATATATGAATCTTGAGTGGTAGTAATAGTTTGCATGTAAAAATATCTTTAATAATTATACATATTATTATTCTCACCTTTTCTATCAAAATTATAAAGTCGATGAACGGTATCAAAATGATTTATTAGTTGATACACTTTTATGTATCTTCATTCAAATTGTCATGCACACATACAAGATGATTAGGTATCCATAAACAACTACATAGCAACTCAAAACATAACACTATCCCATAATATATTTTTTTACATATATTAAAAACATTCTTCTTTTGTTATTATTAAATTAACATTCTATTAAGTATAGTGCACATGTGTGAGCACTTTCTGCCCAAGGTGCCGGTAATTATTAATCTATCCAAAGTATTTCGTTATATAAAATGTCGCCCGACAATTAGACTGAATATAAAAGTCATAAGCGAGCTTGGCTTTTATCTTCAAGAACCACTGGTCCGTTTACAATAATGATCTTACATTACATGTGTTCATCACATTTTGATCGCCCTCGTATGTATCTTCATTACATATCATAGATATAGATACATTTATAACAAATCTTTCACTTCATTAATACTTATTTTTTATTACATTAATTATATTTATTTCATTATCATTCATTACATTATTATTATATTTTATTATTAAAATGTCGTCGCCCATTTATTTAATCTTTGAAGGGTGCGAAGTCAAAAATCGTAAGAAACAAACGTGAGTTACCATTATCCAGGGCGCATTATATAATAATTATATTAGGTGATATTTTAAAATAAACCTTGGATCAAAAAGGCATCAAAATATAGAAGAATCTCATTCAAGACAGTCGTTGAATAATTAACTTAATAAAATGAATCTTATACTTAACATAATCTTTGGCATTTAAGTTTTCAACACAAGTCAATCTAATATAAATAATCTTTGTTTTTAATCAATTATGAATCGAATTATGATTCTTCACATTAACAAGAAAAAAATAAAAATCATTTGAAAATTAACTTTCCAGTCTATCTAAAACTATATTTAAGCAATTCAAGTATTCATAAGAGTCGTTTTCATTATCAACATTAACTCATAAAATTGAAAATAAAAGTTCACAAGAATCTATAACTGATATGGGTTTAACCTAGTTTCATTAACGGTAATCAGCTTACATTCATACTTGCATATGATTCTAATAAAGTGCATTGTACGGCACAATCATGATTAGGTTCCGTACTATTTTGTACATGTATTGCGTCGTGATTCTGATTTTGATATGAAGTGCCATCTCTTGACCTCCAATTACGTCTATCCATGTAGCTTGTTGTATTCCTGGAATTTCGCCAGACATTCCTTCTATTTTTAAACCTGTTTGGATTATATGATTTAACATAAGGATTGCTACGATTAATTAGGTTAGGCATATTCCCTACGTAACTTTGCCTATTTTGCTCGTTTTGATTGCTAGAATTTACTCGGCTTAGGTTGTGTTCCGAATCATTCACACTTCGGATATTTAGATTCCGAACAGGTACAAAATGATCTGAATTATTTTTACTTTTACCTACTCCTGCTTGTTGATTCATAGCATGGTATTGGGTTTCATAGCATTGGACAAGCATTAATAAATGGTTGAAACTCATACACTGTGTAGAAAACAAGATCTGTTGTAACTTAAATGGGAGCAAATTTCGAATCGATGCTATTATTCTAGATTCCGATTGCAAGGGATTAACGACCTTTAATTCGTTGTATGTATTTACAACAAACTCTACAACAGATTTGTGCAAACGAGGGTTGAAATGTTGATTTCTAATGGTGGCATCTCGATTTGCAAGTAAAAAGTCATTTTCATAATTCGCAATCAGTGCTGCTTTGAATTCCTCATAAGTATTGATGTGATCACGTACGGCTTTAAACCATAAAGAACATGGTGGGAGTAATACATGAGGGATTAATTTCATATATTATGATCTATCTATGCACATTATATTGCATTCGTCCTGAAATTTTTCCAGGAAAGAAGTAGCGTTCTCATTACATTTACCACGGAATTTACTCATAGCCCTTATTTCACTCATCTTAACACTTAACTTTACCTTTCTTTTATCATTCCGTGTACTTATTGGGTGACAATTCCTATCCATGACGTGATGTGTCGTTGCACCATCCCTTTCACGCCCATCTGTCCTCTTCGGATGTATTTCTTCCAAAATAATATCCTCATCAGACACAGGTGAAGGCGAAGTCATCTCTGGTGAGTGGGGAAACTCTAAGCGATCACTACCCATATTATTGTGGTATGTGTTGTCCTTAACCTGTAGCGTTCTAATTTCTTCCTGTAGAGTAGCCATCAATTGCGTATTTGCACGTATGTTGTTAGAATTATTGATGACCTGAATCGTTTGCTGTTGAACAGAAGATTCGATTACTTCTAAATCCTTTTTTACACCACTGATTTCTTGGATTTGGTGGTTGTGCTTATCCTGACAATCCTCAGATATTCTTTTTAACTTTTCCTCGAACTGCGAGGTGATGTGATTCATCGCCTGGACAATTGACTGTTTCGTTTCATCTGACTTCTGTTCCAATCGTCTACTTAATTCCTCGTATTGCTTGTTGAATTCTTCAGACTTCTGTTCTATCTTCTGTTCTATCGTCTGCTTCAATTCCTCGTATTGCTTATTGGATTCTTCAGACTTACTTGCTATCGCCTGCTTTAATTCGACCAAATTTTGTTTCATGGCTTCAAAATCGTCCTTTCGACATTGTTCTTGCCGCTGTAAGGCTAGCAAGATTCGTTCTTCGAATGTCATTCCTGGTGCTACACTATGTTCACCGTTATCCCCATCATTGGATTCATTTCCTATTGCCTCACCGTTCATTTTTCTTATAATTATTCTACCACTTCTCAGTCTTGTGAAACTTGTATTCATTAACTTTATTACAAAAGTAAATTCACCCTTACTTTGCTTCGGGATATGAATTTACAGCAATATCCCGGGTGAGGTAAACCAAACTTTTTATAACGACTCACCAAGGGTAGTCGTCAACCTGGTTCGATCGATGATATATGAATCTTGAGTGGTAGTAATAGTTTGCATGTAAAAATATCTTTAATAATTATACATATTATTATTCTCACCTTTTCTATCAAAATTATAAAGTCGATGAACGGTATCAAAATGATTTATTAGTTGATACACTTTTATGTATCTTCATTCAAATTGTCATGCACACATACAAGATGATTAGGTATCCATAAACAACTACATAGCAACTCAAAACATAACACTATCCCGTAATATATTTTTTTACATATATTAAAAACATTCTTCTTTTGTTATTATTAAATTAACATTCTATTAACCCGTAATAGGGCGCACGGCGTACAAAGTTCCGCAGCAAATACTTTTTGTATTGTATGAGACACAATGCGGCACCCCCGCCGCTCACCCCCCACCTTATCTACCCCCCACTACCCCTCTACCTGACCCTTAGAGAGAGAACCAGTTTGAACGCTCAGCTCTGGCTAGGCTAGGCGTTTTAGGAAGAAGTGTTGTCTTTTGTACGCCGCGCGCCCTATTGTGTGAGTTTTTGTGCGGACACTTGTACGCCGCGCGCCCTACACCGGCATTGTTTTTAGAAACATTTTACGTACTTGTTTTAGTGAAATCGTCTTGTTTTGCGTTTCATGTCGCCGTGTGTTGTGTGTTTGTAATGTATTATAATTTGAATCTGTAATTAGACCTATTACTTTGTAGAATTTTGTGGTAAAGATATTTTGGCTACAATGGAAAATGAAGAAAGAAATCGTTTGCTTTCTTTACTTGATAGTGTTTAGAAAGAAATCCAAGAAGAAAGAAATGCTAAACCTGGTATAGAGACTTTGCGTAAACATTTGTTTGCAAATAACGAAGATGATAGTAGAAGTAATGAACCTGCTCAAGAAGATGTCATCGAAGGGGAAGGATCTGATTAGTCCGAAGATGAATTGGAACACAGTGGTCACGATACGGAGTCAGAAATGTCTGCTAATGAAGAAACTGCAATAGAAGATGATAGTGATGGAACAGTAAACCGGAATGTGTTAATTGGAAAAGACAAGGAAACTGAATGGAATGCTCACATGAGCGATGCTAATTTACGTGTAAAAGTGCGAAGACAAAATATTATTCGAGCGAAAAGAATAGGAGATCGTCTTCCTACACCAAAAAGTGAAGCTTTGGCAACGAAAACCTCATACGAAACTTGGAAGCTACTTTTCCCTGACTCGCTCATTGACGAAATTGTTGAGTATACCAATGTTTGGATACGGACAAATAGAGCAAACTATGGGCGTGAAAGGGACGCTAAAGAGACTGACCGATTAGAAATGAATGGTGTTATGGGTTTGTTATTTCTTGCCGGTGTGCTGCAGTCCTCACATATACGTATGGAAGATCTATGGGCAAACGATGGACTAGGAATTGAGTACTTTCGTCCCACAATGTCGGTCAGACGTTCCATTTTATATTAATTTCTTGTAATAAAGTCAAGTTTTCCTAACTTTTAGTTTTTTTTTACCTGTAACTGCTTAAAATGATAAGTTTAAATAAATTTTGTTTTAAAAAATGTCAAATTTGAAATTTTTTAACATATAAATAGTTTAAAAAACAACTTAGGACTGAAAAATTACAGTAAATATGTCTTCAGGGACCAAATGTGTGTATGTGGTACTTTGTACGCCACGCGCCCTATTACGTAACTTTTCCTTATGCGCCCTATTAAGGGTTAAGTATAGTGCACATGTATGAGCACTTTCTGCCCACGGTGCAGGTAATTATTAATCTATCCAAAGTATTTCGTTATAACCTTTATGTCCTGGAAAACGAAGCACAATATTATGAACACGAGCGCAAATATTACGAGTAAGAGTGACTTTTTTCCCGTTTGAGATTTTCTTTTACTACATAATAATTTACTTCAGAACTGTCATTACTACTATTATCAACAGGTATTAGTGATTCCTGCCGCTCGGAATTCTCAGTCACATTTTCTAAATCTTCACTATTTCTGTGTTCGAAAAATGCATATTTTCGGTGTCAAAATGTTAACTATCGCCATCTAGAAAATAGTCCTCATCTGAATTGGCATTTTGCAAACTCATTGACCATCTGATCAACACTCAAACTATAATGAAGAAATGTTTATGTTTTGGAACATCCGTGACATCAATAGTCGCGCGGGTTACACATGTAGCCCATGAAACTTTCAAGCAGAATAACAATAAACTTCTTCCGATTTTACGTTTGACCACACACTAAACACACAGAATAATAGTTGATAGAACGGTACACAAACATCCTTTGAGTTAGCATCTCGAATTACTTTGCGGCAAGGAAAATAAAACTCTGGGCTACAATAGTAGCCTGCGCGCGTATTGGAGAGTTAAACGAAGAAGAAATGTAAGTAAATATAAAAATCAACGAAAAAGTATTTCAAACGGAAAATACTATATAAATTTACGGAAGGAAAGTTTGACTGAGAAACTCAAGTATAAGTAAACAAAAAAATTAGTAACTACGTTTACGAGTTATTTACGTTTAAACACTTGACCTTTCACCTCGATGGTCAGTACTTTTGGGACAAGTAGTACTTGATGAATGCTTGTGAAATTTCTGCTATGTTACATAGAGATTGTTAAAAGGGAACGAAAACACTCCTGCTATTGGTTCATAGTCTATTTTTTCTATTTTACTAAACAGGTATTGATAAAGAGCCCATATTCTTTTATAAGTTCTGCTATGTTAAAAATGCTTGTAGACTTTCTTATGTAATCTCTGCCATGTTACTTGGGAGTAGAGATATAAGCCATACTCTTTTATGTTACAGAGGGGTGTTGCGAAAGATGGTCTTAAAGAGAACAAGTACACCCCTTGTGTAATTTCTCCTATCTTAAATAGGAGTTCATTGTCTTAGTAATTTCTGTTAAAACAGGGGTTGAAAAATTGGTGCTAAAAGGGAACGAATACATACCAAAAAGGGGTGGTAAAAGAGAACGAATACACCCTCATGAAAGAGAACGAGTTCTCCGGGGTGTTCAATTGTCCATAGCTAGGCGATACGCGTGACACGCAGATCGCGCGACACTTGAAAATCAAGTCATTCAGATCACGCGGGATCTGAGGAAAGTGGAAAATTAATCCCAAAGTGGAGTCAACTGAGGGTATAACTCACCATCTTGGATTGAAGTTTATTTTTTAAAATAGTAAAGGGTCATCTGGCATATTAAAAAAAACATCAGCTCGAGCTCACGAATGTAATGCTGTATATTTGATTTACAACTCTGACCCACTGTGGCTAATCAAAACATATCGTCATCAACTTTAACCCTGATCCACGTCCTACTCTCCATTGAGTAAAGCGTTAACACTTGGATAGAAAAGGCTGCGAGAGTATCACTAATCGGAGTTTGAATTTCTACGGTCAATCTCTCAAGTACCGTTCTGTTACAATACTGGTAGTTCTGATCTTTACGATTACAACGATATATGTATTTTTACTTGTATTTTATACTTCTAACCTCTATTTCAACATCTTGGGCAGAATGTGCTTCAAATAGATGCGCAAGCTATTTAAGAAAAGGAAGAAGAAATATATAGAAATGAAATTGTTTTGCTGTTGATATACGTTGCTGTTTTGTGTTAAAATAGATTCGTTGTCATAGCAACGAAATATAAATAACATATAATTCCAGAACGATCTTGTAAAAAGCTACACGTAAAATCTTTAAGATGTGTATTTATTGTAGTGATTATGTGCCATAATAAAAAAAGGAAAAACTAGAATGCAATAAGAAGTGTTTCATGCAGGTTTTAGTAGCCTTAGTTGTTATATAGATTTATATGAAAAGTGGGACTTTGAGTTTCATCGTTTTATATAACTTGTTGGTTTGCCGCCAGGGACATTAAGATATTCGTATGAAGCTTAGTAGACAATCTGCTGAACAGTAAACTTCAGATGTGCTGATTGACTATAAGGCTACATAATAATTTTGTTAAAACAAGTATCAAAACGGAGTATACTTTGTTAAGGAGTGGCACATTTTTTTAGAAATATCAAAATGAGTCGTCCTGACATTGGAAATCCAACATAATCAATTGGTCACAGGGAAATGAACTTTTCTGACCTAGCTGATCCCATTAATTAATTAAAGCAATATTTTTGTATTCGAATGTATCAACAAACGGAACAAATGAATCAACAAATGGAACAAATGAATCTCCAAATGGAACAATTAAAGCAAGATTTTGGTGCTCGAATGGATCAACAAACGGAACGAATGAACCAACTTGATAGTAAAATCATTCAAGAGATAGGACAATTAAAACAAGCTTTTGGTGAACAAATGAGCCAACAGATGGGGCAATTAAAGCAAGATTTTAGTGAACAAATGACACAACTCAATAATAAAATCGACCAGACAAATCCTCGTATGGAACGATATGGCCTTAAAATGGAGGAAATTCTAAATAGGTTCATCGAAATTCAAAATTCTACATCAGTTGCGAATCCAAGATTGGGAGTTACAAGAAGATTTGCATATTACTAAAGAATTTTCGTCACAGGTTAGCACGAATGCTTTAAGTGAACCTCAATCATTCGCGGAAACAATAATAAATATAGATCCTGAATTTGCATTGGTGAAATTTGCTGAGCATTCGCAAAAACATATTGTAGTATTGGTTGGATCAGATTATCCCTACTTCCCTCTTAATTCGAATGTTTTTCATTGTCTTATTGACGCTACGTTTAACGAAGATTTGAGTAGGCATCAATTTGCGAAAAGTTCTGGACATCGTGTAGTGAATGAACTGTTCAATGATATGTATACGACATTGGTTCATGTAGTAGAAAGAAAATTGATTCCAGTATTCGTGAAATTCAGAAAGAGAACATGTATTTCCACCAGTGTGCGAATTAGATAACCTATATTGGGGGGGGATAAAATTATTCCAAAGGACATAGTCTGAAGGTTCAAATTTCAAAATGAGACAATAAATGCCTTACCCCCATAATATATATATATGTGTGTGTGTGTGTGTGTGTGTGTGGCATGTGTAATAAATAAGAGATTTATTAATTGCGATAGCCATGATCACAAGCATATGTTAATTTTTCCACTCATATTGAAAGCTTCCACTTTGCATTAATACATACAGGTTGCGAAAAGAAACCTAATTCAGTCTTGTGAAAACCACTAAAATTATCAGTTAAACCGGACATTTTTTTAAAAGAAAATCTAGATATTAGCCTATCAAGTAAGAAATGGATTGTTGCTGGTCTCGATTTCTCACATCAAGGTCAAATCGAAGGCCAAATATTTAAAATCTCTCAATTCAAATTTCGAGCTTGTGCTTCTACTTCCCGCTAAAGCTGTGCTCATCACTTTTTTTTCCAAATATCGATTCCGTGATGGACACGGAAAGTCAACACTTAAAAATTACTTTACTGTTAGGTTGAAGATGAGTTGATTCACTATGGGCTACGTTATTCAAATAAAGTAAAACATTACACTGAAGTTTTTCAGACAACATTAATTGTGTGGACAGCAAACTGTACAGCGAAAAGATGGAAAAATGAAGGGTTAACTTTTAAAAAACCCGCTCCAGTTGAAATGCTTATACAGACACGGACAATGACACGGAGAACCACTCGTATTAACAAATGCTGAAACAAATCTTGAATTATTCGCTTATTCACCTAAAAATCACCTTCATTAACATGTATGCTCACTAGGAGCGTATCCCCAAGCGTGTACGTTAACATATACTTTCGAGAGAATACCTATATCTCAGATTTTGAGTACAGTTTCAAAAGTTCATTTCCGTAAACTGTAAAAGCAGTGATTACTATGCTAATTATCATAAATTAAATGCAACTTTTGAGTTGCATACACACAAACTACTAGGGAATGAAGACCATGTGCTAACAAAGAGTACACTGCAAAATGAAATAGCATGTTATAACAAAAATTAAAATAAGATGATAATCGATACAAATATAGAGGATGAATATGACATATCCGAATTTCGCCAAGTATGGTAGAAGAAGCTATTTGTTTACTTCTTCTTGGCCAACCGCTAAGAACATTTATAAATCTATATGTCGCTTTGTTATACGCAATTAGTACATTCAAATTCACAAACGATGACGAACTGAAGGGTACGAAGGTACAGTTGCAAGTAACAACCGTAATCATAATAATATAGTTCTACTAAACAACGTTGAAAATAGTGGGTAATTAGGTAGTAAGTAGAAATGACCAAAACTGAACAGTTTACATCGATCATTTCGAAATACAGCTAGAAAATTAAATGTACAAGAAATAACAAAAATCAGTGAAATTTGGAGATTATACTAAGCATAGTTTGAGGGGGAAAGCGAGCATCCCCGGTGGGGATACTTCAGCTGACTTCTTTGGGGGGAAACAAAATGTGATTGAGGGGGGAAATCCCCCTCATCTCCCCGGTAATTCGCACCCTGATTTCCACTAATGTTGGTAGTGATTGGTTGATTGAGTTGAACCTGTTGATATGTTTATTCAATGAAAAGACTAAAATGTTAGTAGTGAACAATCAGATGGTGCTTTCACCGAATGCGATGCGGTGTGTTGATCTCAATCCTCTAGATATGATATTGCAAAATTTTGAAACTCCATCAATAGTGTAATACTGTAATAACCTGAATCAAACTAATCTCAATCGAAATCAAATTCAAAACATCCATGTGAGATTAAACTGTAATCCCAATGTAAAAGGTAACGTTAAATTCACATGTACGGGTAATGTAACCGAACCTAATTGGAGAGAAAACAAAAACGTGATAAGACAAATTACCGCGAATATTGTGGAAAGAATAGGTACAGATCTGCCAGGAGACATGACATCTCGGCACCAGTAAAACGAATGAGAACTGAATATATTTGACCGGTAAGATAACCGAACCTAATCTTATTAGTAACAGTAATAGTAATCGAGTAACCAAACCTAATCTTGGTAGCAACAGTAATAGTAATCGTGCACTTAAGAAGTATGTACTCATTAGATCTAGGAGGCGAGGTTGATCCGTGGTAGAGCGTTCACCTCCGGTACTTGGTGTCCCTACTTCGAACCCAGCTCGCGCCATGTGGACTTTATGGTGGACAAACACCGTGCTCGTGGGGTTTCTCGGGGTTCTGCCGTTTCCTCCCACTTCCTTCATTGCACCATTTCACTCATTTCTCATTATCACCGTCTCCTTTAGCCTAACCGGCAGAATCGTGGGACGTAAAACTTAAAGATTTCATTTCATTTTCATTAGATCTAATTTCGGTCGAATTGGATTTCGTAGAAATTTCATACATGGTGCAAATTCTCAAAATAAGAAACAAAGAACTTTAGAAGTAAGTAACGTACTCCGATTTGTGACTTTCAATACAACTTAAATGAATTCGTTGGTCATGTAACCTAAGCTAATATTATGGCGTTCGAAAGAATATATTCAATTGATTTCTGTTGTACTTCACTGTAAATGCCGTTGTGATTTCGTTTGTCATTTGCACTTTATTTGAATTCTATGAAGATAATTCATTAATACATTTGTGATCTTGATTATAACTTCGTTTGTTCAAACTGTACACTTTTTTCCTGAACGGCATTTTTCTACTTTCTTCAAGTATATTAAGAGTAAAAGGATGCAATTAGTTAAAAAATTAGCCCCTTCGGAAATTGTGACTAAGATTAACATAGACAACACATATTCTTTCAACTCATCGTTAATATGATAGTCTTGTGTTAGTTTTTTGTTATAATGTTAATCATTGTACTATGTTCTGAATATTATCAATATTTTAAATTTTATTTTGTTTAACTGTATTCTGTATTTTATTCTTCTTTGTGTATAATAATAATCATGTAAATGTCAATTTATGTTCGCGATCTTCGTAATTCTGTCCGTTAAACTGAGATATAAATTTTACCAAATTACATCCTATG
Organism: Thermobia domestica; assembly: GCF_964235325.1. Taxonomy (NCBI): domain Eukaryota; kingdom Metazoa; phylum Arthropoda; class Insecta; order Zygentoma; family Lepismatidae; genus Thermobia; species Thermobia domestica. The sequence goes on along the minus strand of NC_137456.1, from coordinate 239,369,596 downwards.
TTATGTATCAATAGCCACAAAAGGATCTGAAAGTTAAACAACTGTCAGCCGGAATCTGAATGTATCTTTATGATCGACGTTAATATACATTCAAAGGGAAATTAGTTAAGATGTTAGTAAAATATAAAAATAATATTGTTGTGTGTGAGATATAATTATGTGAATTATAATTTAATATATACAAAGGTCATTTGGGAAGTTCAGTACTTCTTATGTAATAGTTCATGGCACAGGATTTCTCTTTTTATTTAAAAATAAAAGTAAAAATGTTCTTTGTTCAGCGCGCCATATATAACGATATGTGTATTTTTACTTGTATTTTATACTTGTAACCTGTATTTCAACATATTCCAGCAGAATGTGCTTTACATTGATGCACAAGCTATTTAAGAAAAGATAGAAAAATATATAGAAAAGAGGATATATAAATGTAATTGTTTTTCTGTTGATACACGTTGCTGTTTTGTGTTAAATTAGAGATTCGTTGTCATAGCAACGAAATATAAATAACATATAATTCCAGAACCATCTTATAAAGAGCTACATGCAAAATCTTTAAGTTGTGTATTTACTGTAGTGATTATGTGCTATAGTAAAAAAAGGAAATATTAGAATGCAATAAGAAGTGTTTATGTAGGTTTTATTAGCCTTAAATGTTGTATAGATTTATATGAACTATGGGACTTTAAGTTTCATCGTTTTACGATATAAATGGTAAGTGTTGGTCATTGGAAAAGTTACGATGAATTTCAATAATTAATTCTTTGTTGATTTACAGATAGTTTTCAGTGGAAAAAAGAGCGAAATTTGAATCTCAAAGAAAGGTAATCGAGACCAACGTAAGAAGGGAGTGTAAAATTATCCATATAATAAATAAATCATACCCTATAAACCAAAAATTCTCCATGTAATTAAACTTACATTACAAATTTTCTTTATGATTGAAAATTTTTGTAAGTTTTCTCACAACTTTAAGGATTGATTGTCTTTCGCTGTGAACTTTCCATTTAATAAACATAATATTCAGCAGTTATTATAATAGAAAGCGGTGTATATAAAATGCAAAGCACTGTAGTTTTTATTGCTCAATTAATAATTATTTCTTAACCAATATCGATTGTTTCCGATTATTTCTTCAAATCAAACCACTACCAACTTTCCATATAGAAGGTATCCCTATAAAGAGAATTTTGAAAAATGTTAGGACACATTATTTTGTTCTTAATGAAGAGTTAATATACTGATTTTCAGCTCCGTGAGTGTTACGACTCTTGACATACTCAATTTATTGCCTATTCTTCCTTAGGATATGTATTATAATGAAAGCAATATAACATACTAGTCGGGATTAAGCCCTAACTATATACGAAAAGCCATTTCGTTTAACTTTGTAACTTGGCCTGTTGATCACGCATATATCGTTACATTCAATTTAGTATATAACAATTCATATATTACATGTGATTCAAAACTATATTTTATATAGTAACTAGCTCCTTTAAAAAGACCACAGGCTGTGTCTCGAAATTAAAGAAGTAAGGCCTGTTGCTATTATTATAATTACTAATAGCAATATCCAAAAGTACTGAATACCAGCTTTGACTTGTAAGATTAGTTTCGAGTCCATGTTCAGGGTTTGTAAAGCTATTATATTATAATTGCGATGACATTTAATCCGATGTTTAGGCATGAACATGCCTGTCAACTTGATTGAGAATACAACGGCAGCGCCGAGGCTCTTCTCTCACATATATAAATATTAGATGTATGTGTATGAATGCAAACTCCGGAAAAGTTTAATCAAAGCTGGTAGACAGTGCTGTAATTTAGATTTTTCTAGGGTCAACCATTAATATGTGTATGTGCGTCCCCGAGAAAAAGTTGTTTTTATATTCCTTGCGACCCCTCTCGTTCCATCTTTCTCTTACTCTTTATTTTCTCCCCGGAGCCTGTGGGCACTTCGGCATGGCAAAGTCTGCGGGCAGTTAGTTACGCTCCTGGGCCCGTTCCATACACTGCAATTTAATTAAAGATACAATATTGACAGAACCATACGAATAAATATTGTTTCTAGTGTCCATAATAGTAAACATATATCATTGATTGGTTCCCACGACTCATGTTTGTTATACTTTCCTTTTGAGTGCTGTTTACTTTATGTAATGTAGTGAATCTGTTAGATGATTCATTTATAATTTCATGTTCGTATCGTATATGAAGTAAGAACCTTTTGCATTAAATTGACCCCTGAAAGGGTAGGGAGCTTCCCTGGGTGCAGTTACCCCTTCCCCCACATGTTACGGCCGTGCTGGAAGACATATGTCTCTAAAGCTGAAGAATAAATACTGTGGCAGTAAAACACCCCATGGGATGGGAATTGGAGGGAGTGAGAAGTAAAAGTTTAGAATGCATCTCGACGTTTACTATGTCGCTGAAATGAATAGTGAGGAAGTCAATATCTTTTAAGTCCAAGGTCATTTTATCAATCCAACAACTCCCAAAACAGTTCTTTTAACTAAATGTCTCTTAGTTTTTTTTCCCGCAGCAACCATTCGTTTTATCATGTTTCTGTCGATTCTATTAATAAAGTAAAGCACTGGATGATTCAAATTCAAGAATTGACGAGTGAAAATTCCGCACTCTATCTGTGAGCTAACATTAACACAATTACAAATGTAATCTATATTATAAAATTGTAAGTGACTATGTTTGTAACTATTAATTTTTTGAACCACCCGATGGATCTGGATCAAATTTTCAACATATGTCTGGTAGAGGCCTGGGATGGGGTTTACCATATCACTTTTACAGTGCAACTTGGGGAAGGTGAGATGATGGGCATTTGAATATGATCCACAATAACACATATTAGTGCAAAATTTACAGTTTTCGTGGTCGTTGAGATGAACAGTAACACTTCTGATGTTATTTAAATCCAAATTCAGTCCCGCAAATTTGGAGATGGAGAGATATATAACAACGATCGAAAATGAACAACATTAGTGTCGACTCCATATATTTCGGTGTCGCTGAGATGAACAGTGACATTTCCAATTGCGTTTACATTGAAATTTATTCCCTTATCTTTGGGAGGGGCGATACATAAAAATGATCAAAATGATCCATAACCTAACTAACTAACTAACTCTATGACCTATGGAACCCGGAAGTTCATTGCCGCGTTCACAAAAGCTTTTCACTGACTTCTATCCTTAGCTAACTGCATCCAGATTCTACTTTGTATTCCAATCTCTGCTAGATCCATCTTAATATTGTCCTCCCATCTGCGCCTAGGTCTTCTTAATGGTCATTTTCCGAATGGTCTTCCAGTCAAGATTTTGAAAGCGTTTCTACTTTCATCCATTCTAGCTACATGACACGCCCACCTAAGCCTCCTAGAATTGACGACCCTAACAATGTTGGGTAAACCGTATAAATAATGTAGTTCCTCGTTATGAAGTTTCCGCCATTCCCCATTCTCGTTCCTCTTAGGTCCGAATATTCGTCTCAGGATCTTGTTCTCAAATAATTTCAGTCTATGTTCTTACCTCAGAGTAAGTGCCCATGTTTCGCAGCCATACAGAACAACAGGCATGATTATCGTTTTGTATATTTTAACCTTCAAATTCCTCGACAGAATTCGCGATGACAAGAGATTTTGTACCGAATATTAACACGAATTCCCTGCTTTTAGTCGACATTTAATTTCTTCGTGAACATGATTTTCCTCTGTTAATATTGATTCTAGATATTTGAAACTACCCACTTTATCAAAGGTATTATTTAATATTTTAACGCATCCAAAATGACCCATATTAGTGTGAATACATAGTTTTGGGTATCGCTGAGATTAACAATGCCATTTTCATTTCCGTTTAAATCCAAATTCAAACTCACAACTTAGGAAAGGTATCTATCTATCTCTCTATCTATCTATATATATATATATAAATATATATATATATATATATTGTTTGTATTGCACTTGGAGAGAACGATCCATTGAAGTTTTACTCCATTTTCTATGAGCACATTGCTCTGTCCTGATCATACCACCCTGTCTGGATTCCGAATTCTTTAGAGTACCGCCGTGTTCAATGATAGAACACTTCTGAATTGAACCTAGGAAGTGGCTTCTGAATAAAATCCAGACTACAGTAAGGCTAAGAATGATTCTCGTAGAACCTATGTCCGTCGTCTGTGATCCTAAGTGAAAGACATACTACGAAAAGAGAAGTAGTGAGCCCGGTATGGTCACAAAAACACGTATGCATGCAAAGTCTCTCCAAGTATGATATGAGTTTCATCATAGGCCAATAGACTTATTTGCCAATAGGAAGGGAACAAATTCATATGTAAAAAGTATAAACATGAATCTGTTCATTTAGTTCGATCAAATGTTAGTTCATCGGTGCATCCCCGATTTCTTACTACTCTCGCACAAGACTTGTTACGATCCCAAATAAGTAATATATATATATATATATATATATATATATATATATATATATATATATATATATATATATATATAAGTGATAGAAAAGGACCAATGGCAATATAAAATCCAAAATTCATAGTTATGAGGGTCGCCGAGATGAACAGTGACACTTCCGATGTTGTGCCCCGCAACATGAGTGATTGGAAATAAAGTGAGAGCATATTACTATTTTTCTTACTTTACCCCAGCAAAGCGGGTAATTCATGCGTTAGTACTTTTGAATAATCATGTATCGAGTAATAAATAAGAAAATGTTAATCCGATTGGGAATCAAACTCAGGAACGTATGATTACAATTTTCACAGTTTAGCAGTGAGCCAAAACAATGCTTTAGCGATCCCTTCCCTAAGAAATGTAACTGAATTTCCAAGACATTGTGATTTATATCTGTTACAGAGTTGTTGTTTTTACAGGGCTGAATTTGTTTTTTTTATTCTATTGTGGTTGCGAAAACTACAATCAGTGTTTTTTTCTTTCATTGGAATTTTCCTTATACGTATGGAATAATAAAACAATCACGTGCTCAGAAGTATACATAGCTTCGAAATATTTTATCCTTAAGAGTTACGATGAGTGTTGCTTTTTGTCTACTACCGAGTAGAAATGTTTCAACATATATATATATATACAGTATATATACAGTATATATATATATATATAGATAGATAGATAGATAGATAGATAGATAGATAGATAGATAGATAGATAGATAGATAGATAGATAGAAAGAGAGATTTATAAGTGTATATAGGAGTAGGCATCAGGAACAGGAATACTTATCGTTGTGGTTTTAAGTATTCAACTCAGAAGTCTATTCTTATTATTATACTGATACCGTTCCTCATTTTATGATTTTCCTATATTAAAGATGGACATGCCAAATAAATGTGACTGAGCTTTGAAACGTGACAGTTGATGTGTTTTTGTTTCTTCAAGCACTTTAAAGTAGGGATTTATATTTTTAAAAAAGTTTCCGTATATTGAAAACAAGCAAATAAAAAGAGCATTCTGCACTCAGACTCGTACTACCGATCCTCGATTCTAGAATTGCAACAGCATGACTAAACCCGCTTGCGCACGGAGGCAACTTACAAGACAGTGTGTTCTAGTATTTCTAATAGAATTGCTCCAAGGGTATGTTCAAACTTGAAGCTTTAAATAGATATTTTCTGTCTTTGTCAGTAATTTCAACTAAAGATGTTGCTTAATTTTGCATACTGTAACTGTAGACGAAATGAAAATTCAGTGCTTATCACAGAAGTAGACACTATTATTTTCTAATCTTGTTTACAGTTCGCATATTTTGTGAATGTTCTGAATAACTTTGCAGTGTGTCGAGTCGTTTCTATCCTAATTTCTCCCTATATATTCTTCTCGTAATTTCTTGACTGACTAAAGTTTCATAGCAATAAAGGTGACTTGCTTACAATTTTCTTGTTCTGCATTATTTTTCTCGAAAACAATAAACATTTACTCATTACTATAGTGCTTTGTTAAAGAAAACACAATGAAGCAATAACAAATGAAGAAAACGGAGTAATTAACGAAATGTGGAAGTTACAGTATTTGCGAACATTTTCTTGCGGAGGACGATACAACTTGTAATTATGCTTTCCCGAATGCGAGTAAAATCTGCCCCTCATTGACTGTATTAAATCTGTGTAACCCAAATTTAACTTAACATTTAATACTTTTATTCCATAAGTTTTCTGCAAATTCTTGATAAGACGTTTTGACGATATTATACGTATTTGTTAAGAAAGTCATGATCAACTTTAGTCCAAAAAACAAGTTTCATAGAGGGCGTTTGCTATATACGGTCCTTGAGATTGATTATGAAAGAAACAGCATGGACGGCTTGAAATTTTATAATTCAGGAAATTCTCAAATCCAAAATATTCGTAATGTTGAGCGTTTTAAATAATAAAAATACTTTGATATACGAAAAAGAATGTGTATGTACCATAACAGATCGTCACATCTATTCCTAATTGCGAAATAAGTAGCACATTTTGTGCCCTTGTTAAGGTAGAATATCATTTATGGAAAGTATTTGACACAATTGTTTTTTTAAAAAAAGAAGTTACTGATGTAAGTTCGGTTCCATAATAGTTCATAATTTTGAGGCAGAACTATGGCGATATATTTAAATTGTCCATGGATTGTTAGCAAATATCTCTTATGCATTTCGTTGGTACTTCTGTACGATGTATGTTATATTGTTTTTTTTTTTGTTTTTTTTCATGTTTATATCTGCTACATACTACAACCAATTTTAAGAGAAATTATTCATTCCTGAGAGGGGTCTGAAACATATTTTAGTCTTTTAATGTGGACCGGGCGCCGGCACATCACTTCCCAACACCTAAGATGTTAGGAGTACAATAACTTCCCATTATTTCTATTAAGCTACCAATTTATCTTTTAAGCTTATTAGACAATGCACTAAGGATGTGCAGAATACAGAAGTCAATGTACTTTGTCCAACCACGAGTAGATTTCCTTCCATGTGTGGGTCCGAATAGATACGTAACATGTAGGTCTATAGCATAGGAAATTTTGAGTGGGTGCCACGAATTTTGGCAGAAAGAGTTGGCAGAAATATGTTCTTCGGTAGTTAGTAGTTTTACAGTAATTGTTCTACAGCTGCATAGTAGATTCGGAGATTACGGGAAGATCATCTACACTTTCTATATTCCCTTCTTACCCTTAATAGGTTTCATGTAAAATCTTGTCCTGTTTCCAGAGTCTTTTTCAAGATATCAAAGTACTATTCATAATAGTTTTGAAAATTAGGAAACCACTGCAACTCTGTAGCTCCCTATTCCCTGCATATTTTATGAGTGGGATTGCAAAATCCTCTCTAATGTGTACAATGCAATATGGGTACACGAAGATATTTTTCAGCAATATTTAAGGGTTCTACTACATACTTTTAGAGATCTAGCAATGCTCTTTAACAGCGAGTATATTTCTGTATATTTCTACTTTAAGATCTTAACACTACTCCTGAGAGGTGCGTTCATTGGACACATACGGATTCTTATGTCAGTAATTATAATGATACTGTGCATATCCAGCTTTTGATATTTTCTGACTTTTGTCTGTTTGCATTTTTCTATAAATTACTCAGGTTTTACATTATTTTTTTAAGTCATGTGGTAGGTTTACTAATTCATAGCATCTAGTAGCAAAGCCGGCCATTGGATACTGACCTTTATTAAGTGCAAACGTAGTTGTGAAACTTCAGCTTCGGTTGAAATTGTGCATTGTAGATGGCTGAGTTAGTATTTTACTGTTCTCTTAGCTATCATGGTGAAGTTAGAAAATTATGTGATTGCTGGAAAGAAATGCATGGCAACATTGTTTTATCCCAGCGCAAGAAGTTTTGTTCATGCTGCTTTTGGTAACACATGTAGATGGTGTGTGGAGCAATACAACGCTGGTGGCAACGGTATTGTAGGTGATGTAGGATAGTAGTGGAGTGTGTTGAATGTAGGTTCTCAAGTCACACTGCTCTAAAGGGGATGTTTTCCAAGTTAGAACAACGTGCGTTCATAAAGATCGACGTGGCGCGCGGATGAAAGGCCACTCTGGAATACATGAAGCATGCGGTAATTAAGTATTGCGGTATCGGACTGCGATATATTGGATTGCATCGTTTCGTGCAGTACACGATAGTGTGCAACATAAACCAGGTGGAGGTCTACATGGGGTCGGAATCAGTCATTGCATTGATTCAATCTTTGCTGCATGTGGGCAGGAGGCGGATTGGCATGGAATTTGGTAACGAGGTAGGAACATGCCAATGGAGTATTGAATGTGATGCACAATATCATTGGTTGTACCCCAATGGGTAGCGCATAGCTTACAGACGTTCAAAAATATAACATACGCCCTCGCCTGTGATAGTTAGGCACATTAAGACGGGAAGGTTGCGTGTTCTGAGACACGATTATCGCAATTGACGAATTATGGGCTCGAACTTATGAATCAGAATTTTAGCACCAATTCAATAAATGGTGCTACCAATCATCTCCCTGACCCAAGAAGATGTGTCAGCATGAAAATAAGTGTAAAATGGAGGGAATGTAAATTTAATACAGATAGTGTCCTACGATGCGATGTACATGGTGTCATATTACGCATGCATTCCGTCTGAACAAGACCATAAATCCAGTGTACTCTGTAACAAAATAATGGTTCCTGGAACAACTTTTTCGTCCTGCAATGCACAGGGTACGACCTAACTTCATAAGGGATCAACCCATTGTTTCGAATGACAAGGCTGGTTGTCACATCGCAGTTCCTATAGGAAACCTGTTTGAACAATGGAAGCTGAAGGTTGGAGATCACACTTTGTATTCACCGGACATAAGTCCATGTGGCCTTCACTTGTTCCATAAAATGAAAGAACCACTGCGAGTTTGTAAAAACTCTTTGGAAATTTTATATACTTTTATTTTTTACATAAAAATACATTTCTGACTTCTACATTTCTATATTATGTATCTTAGTACTTGTTGCTTCATAAATAAAAGGAAACTTTATTTTCTTAAAGAGAAAAAAACATTAAACGTAAGTATATTTCGTTGATGTTCTAGTTAATAAAACGTAGGATGGTAGGAATTTACTTTTTAAATGTTACTTTCTCCAAAAAGTATACATTATTGGTTAGAAGAAAGCAAAGAAATCACTGTGGGTCCATTGAATACTGTACGTATTGAAACGTATAAAATTTTGTCTGTAGTTCCAGTGTTAAAGTTCATCAAGATAATTCTGTATCCACTCAATTCCAATATTATCATAAACGCTGCATTTTAAATAGAAAATAATACATTTTAAAGTTTGTTAAAGGAAAGGCATACTTTGGGATATCATACTCAAATAAAAACTTTTCTTTAACTTTCTGACAATTCAGAAAAAAACAGGAAAAACTATTTATTTTTCGGTATAAAAATTGAATACATTTTGTACTATCCACATGTAGTTTGAGCTGCATTATCGTGTCGATGGTAACTGGTGGCGGGATCCTCAAATGCATATAACTCAACTCAATTCAAATGAAAATAAAACTTTACTTTGCGGTTGAGCAAAGAAGGACTTCTAGCATACATTTGCTATGTTCGCCGTTGCAGGTAATTTATAGAGAAAGTATTGAAGGAATGAACTGGGACCAGTTCTGCACTCTGAATGTGATGCTGAACACCAGTGTTTGTGATTCTCGAGATGGCAGGGTCATCCCTCAGCTGTTTGTGGTGGCTGCGTATCTTGCGATTTTCCTTTTTTCTGAGTTCCGTGAAGAGTGCACAAGTGAGAAACCTGTGAAATTTAATTGAAAAGATAATGTTGCTTTTTCTCCCCATCGATTTCTATTATGTTATCTCTTGCTGTGCATATTTTACGAACCACACCTATAATTTTCTAAGATTGTATAACTACTGCTTGAGCAGAATATGCTTAGTTTTAACAGTATGCCCTTTCCTAATCAGGAGTAAACAAATTGTAGTATTTTCTTCTCTAACAGAAATTAAGTGTCTCTTAAATTTGTTAACGATTCAAAACTTTGTTAAAATACACGTATATACCTTATGTCCTTTTTATATTTTTAAAAGCTATTGATTTTCTTATCATCGAATCTTTTACCACGAAACGACTGGCCTTACTTCGCCAAGCTAGGCAAGCCTTTGGTGTCCGCAATACTTGGACATCACATGGCAAGTTTGTCATTGCTCTAGAGAACCAAAAGTATTATGTCACCTCTGAACAGCAGCTGCTTAACCTAATTAGTGAAAGGGTGTAGGGAACTTGAACTAAGCCTTCGAGTGAACGAGACTTGTACTTTTATAATATATGTGAAGAGTACAGTGAATTATTTCTTGTGTTGTTTTAATGTATGGAATTTCCTTGTGCGTGATGTGTGTGTATAATTTTTCTAATAGAAGCATTCTCATGTGTAACTAGTGTTCGGATATCAGCATTTTTAGTCACTCAGTTCTTGGTAAGTCCCTCTTATATGTTTCTTTATTTTTACGTAGCCTACATAATAAGGTTTTTTATATATGTATTTCCATTTTACTTACTGCTAACAGTACTTAAATGTCTCAAATAGAAAAACTACAAGAGTTAGCAACACCGACTTCAACTCTTACAAAAAGATTTCGCACCTACTTCTCCCCTAACGGAACTAAAGATCACTTTCCGCCCTCTCTCCCCTCGACCGTTCTTCCTCCTTCGTTCCCGACGGAAAATTTACTGCAAACAGAACTGGATAAACCAGCAGCGGGGACCACCCTAAATGGCATTCACCTCAACGCACAGTCCCTTCTACGCTCTTTCGATGAATTTCAAAATATTATTCTCCCTCAAAATAGTCTGCACTTGATTTTGTATCCGAAACGTGAGCAAAGCCAAGCTTGAATAGCAGCCTGTATGAGTTACCAGGTTATCAGTTCATAAGAAACCACAGAGCGCAAAAAGGCGCAGGTGGAGTTGGTATCTATGTGAGGGATGAGGTGGATACCAAAATTCTAGCTATGTCACCACACGAATACAGCTTCTGTACAAAGTACATTATCATTGAATATAGTTTCTGGAATAAAAAAAATCAAATCTGTTCGGTGTACAGACAGCCAAAAGCAGATTTTAAAAATTTAGAAGATGAAATAGTGCAATACTTGCCCTTTTATGAAACTTGTTTAGTTCTCGGTGATGTTAATTTTAACATGCTAAAGTCGAACAGTGAAACTGAAACATTTCATGATGTTTTATCCGGCCTTAACCTGACAATGTGCACTCTAAATCCCACTTTCCATACTGCTACATCACATTCACTACTCGATCTCATCTTAAATAATGATCCGCAAAAAATTGTTCACTGTGGACAATTACCAATTCCTGATATATCTTATCACGATCTAGTGTTCTCCTGCTACTCTATACACACTCCGAAAATTTAGTCAAAATTTACTTCGTACAGGAACTTAAATAAAGTAAATGGAGCTGTCCTTTTCTTTGATGCGGCCAAAATTCCTTTGCAGGTAATCTATAATTCTTCGTCTATAGACGAACAACTTAATTACTTTAATACCACGATATTAGCACTACTTGATAAGCATGCTCCACTCATTAAACGCAAAGTATCACGACATTCTTACCCGTGGAAAACTAAAGAAATTCTATATTTAATGGCTAAACGCGATTCCTCTTATAGACAATACACGAAATCTCGTAAAGATAATGGAGTAGAAGCTGATGATTGTTTCAAAAAAATACAAAATCTTACGAAATAGATATAACCACTTAATTAGGAAAGCCATAATAGAATTTGCTCCGAACCTAGCGAACAGCAGTGGTAACTCTAAAATTTTGTGGAAAAAGTTAAATATATTAGGGATCAAGAGCAGTAGGAAACAAAATATGGCTATCAATAAATTTACTGCAGATGATCTTAATAACAATTTTCATGACATTAAATTTTTATGTAATGCAGATTCTAAAATTACATATGACGATAGTCCAGAATGTACAGAAAACGTTTTCTCCTTTGAATTTGTCAGTCCTCTAACAGTCATGAAGGCCATCAATAGAATAAAATCAAATGCTACTGGAGCTGACCAAATTAGTATTGAATTTATTTTTAAAAAAATTGCCTTTTATACTAAATTCCATCACTATATTTTCAATCGTTCTCTTATGAGCGGCAAATTTCCATCTGTTTGGAAAACAGCTGAAGTCCTAGCGTTCCCGAAAACAAGTAATATCACAAGTATTAATAATTTTCGGCCAATTAGTATTTTATCTGCTCTTTCAAAGGCATTAGAATACATTGTTAGTGATCAAATTCGAACCAATCTAATGAAATACAATTCTTTTGATCCGTTTCAATCAGGCTTCAGAAAGTACCACAGTACTGCTACAGCTGTTACTTATGACACTGACGACATTAGACTTGCAATGGATAGAAAGTAAGTAAGTGTTCTTGCTCTATTAGATCTATTTAAAGCTTTTGAGCCAATTATACATAAGATTCTCTTCCATAAATTGACGACGAAATTTAACTTCTCCAATGGTGCTGTAAAATGGGTTAGAAATTATTTACAGGGACGGAAGCAATTTGTAACCGTAGCAGATACTTCTTCTGCACTACGGAATCTCACTCACGGAGTCCATCAAGGAAGCGTCTTTGACCCTCTCCTATTCTGCCTGTACATTAACGACCTTCCTTCGGTTTTATAATACTGCAAGTCATCTATACGCAGATGATTTACAAATCTATATCTCAGGTCTACCCGAAAACTTGGACATTTCAATTCAACAAATGAATGACGACTTGCACCGCATTTACTTTTGGTCAAAAGAAAATGGATTAACTATAAATCCACTTAAATCGAAGTGCATTTGCGTTTTCTCTAAACGACTCATACAAATGTACTGTTCGAATATACCAACAATACAGATAAATGGAACAATTATTAAATTTTCTTTAATTGTTACAAATATCGGGGTAATATTAGATAATTTTTTTGAGTGGAAACTTCACATTAACGCTATATGTAAGAAAGCGTTCAGGTCTTTGCATTTACTCACTAGACTAAAGAAAATTCTACTCACTGAAACAAAGCTACTACTTGTAAAATCTATAATTTTTCTTCACCTTGAATATTGTGATGTAGCTCTATTAGACTTAAATGAAAAATTAGCGTATCGTTTGCAACGTATCCAAAATGCCTGTATACGGTTTACTTATAATCTCAAACGATCAAATCATTTAACTCCATACTGCAGAAAGCTGGGCCTTTGGAAACTTGCCGATAGACGTTATTTGCATCGACTCACACTTCTCTTTAAGGCTTTGCGGTTTGAACAACCTTCCTACTTATTACAGCGCTTGCAACCACTAAATGCTCACCATGATCACAATACAAGATAAGATGTAAATAAACCTCTTTCTCTTCCCCTACATTCGTCAAAATTCTACTCAAATGCGCTCTTTGCATCCACGATCCGTGCATGGAATGACCTCCCATCCAACACAAAACAATCTCGGACAATCAATCTATTTAAGAAGTCGGTTGAGCAGATCCTCCATCAGTCTATCAAGGCTAACTAACATCTGAAAGAATGCTGATTTTTATAGTTCGTACCAATTATTTTTTTCTTTTTGTTCACTAACTGAATGTTACTATATTATGTGGTTATTTGTTATAATCCATGTGCTAATGTAATGTGATACATGTGTGTATGTGCGTGTATGTGTGTGATTGGGAATGTTTTAGATATTATATATATATATATATTTTATTAGTATTATCGTATTACAAATCATGTCAATTGCATGGTCAAGTGGGAGACAAGGCATAATTAGCCTTAACTTCGCCATGTAAAATAAGACTAAATAAATAAACATAAATTCAACAAAAGGGCATCAAGATTTAAGAACAAAGTCATTATTTATGTGATGATTCTTGTTTGTTAATGATTAGAACATTTGAAATATATTCCATTTGTTAATCCAGATTAAAGACCAATATGATTAGTCAAAGCGAAACCACAAATACAAGTTAGTACTGATAAAATATCTACAATTATTGTATTCTGCAGCACTGCCATTATTACTGACATCTGACAATAATAAAAAAAAAACATGAAAAACTAATGGCACGAAATAATGAAAAAAGCTTGTAGAAAGGTGTCTAATGTATGACAAGGAATACACGCAAATACACAAACTTTTGATTGCAACGCAAGTCTGAAATATTCTATTACTATCTAATTGAGTCTAATATTATTATATTCAGTTTTAGTTTATATATTCAGAGTCAGTTTTATTATATTATAAACTGGTTAGTAGCTTTTAAAAGGGATTTATACCAGATATATGCAAGTTGGAACAGGGAGTGGGTCATAAATAGATGAGGTGTTGGCTGTTTAACCCTTTTGGACCCAGGTGGTCACAGTATGGGCACACACTGGTATGTCACGTTTTTAATTCGCTTCTATGAGCACACTAATTAAGATATCGTGATATTTTTGTCCAGAGGCGGTTGGACCATAGTTTGTCATATTAGTTTCTTTTTCTTCTGCGTGTCGCATTTTCTTCAAAAATTTCAGCCCAAAGTCAAAAATTCGAGAATTCTCTTTTTTCATTTTTCCGTGTAACTTTCTTAGTTGCAGAGAGATCTCCTTAAGATTTGACAGGAATATACCTCAAATGAATGCCTAATTGAGGACACTAATCAGATCTGCCTGAAAGCAGTGTTGCCACTTAAGGAAATTAAAATTTCTCTAAAGTTCGGGGAAAAACCGATTTTTTGAAAGTTTTCTTTATAAGTCTATACATCCAACTGCAAGTGAGCTTATGCCAGCCGAACATTGGGCTGTACTGAAGTAAAGCCGGATTGTTACAGTGTTACAGTAGCGTAATTTGGGGACCGACGAAACATTCGTATTTAGGATCTAACCCTTGGTTTATATAGTTTTCGCCTACTTTCCTGTTTACTGTAATCTATTTTTTATGTAATTGGAAGCTTAGCTCCTTAAATATAGCCATGTTTTCCAAGGATGTATTCGTTTTGTAACAATGTTTATTTTAAGATAGTTTGTGCCTATCCAGTAGCAGAGTTGCAAGCTACAATAAATATTAATTCCCAGTTTTAGGTAGAATTTGAGGGAAAATCCCAGTCTTGTCTCTATTATTTCTCTCTCTTTGGCTAGATTCAAATGAACTCACCACTATCTGAAAGTCTTCTCATTGGCCTATATAACGCACCATAAAATGTTTAAGTTGGATCATTAGGAAAAGAACAGTTGAGATTTATTAAAAAAATGTTCTGTAAATGGTAAAACAAAGATGAATTTCTCAGGTAGAATTAATTGTTTTAATTTCATGCTTACTTTGTTAGAAAGCACCATGATACTTATAGGATAAATTAAGGGGACACCAAGGTTTATTGCTGATAGTTTGCGTGTGTCTGGTTGCAACGTTTCTGGCCAAAATAATTAATTGCCAATTTTAGGTGAAAAATTCGGAAAATTTCCCATTCCCCCTTTATTGTTCGAATCTTGCTGAATACATTGGATCAATCCTACGACTATCTGAACGACTCTTCTTTCGCCTACAGGACGCACATTTTTTTCATTTGGACAATTAGGAGAGGTACAGTTCAGGTTTACAGTAAAACATTTTCTGTAAGTGGTAAGAAAATGGTAAATTTTCACGTAGGACACTTTTTTTGTTTTCCTACATTTCAAGCTTAGTTTGCTTGATATCGACATAATACAGATATGATATAATTGTGGTTTCGTGAGGTTTATTTTAATATAGTTTTCGTGTGTCTGGTAGCAGTGTTGCTACCTACAGAATATTTGAATTCCCAATTTTAAGTTAAATAATTGGAAACATTGCAATTTGTTTCTATAATTTTCCTCTTTTTGGATACCTTCAAACAAACGTACCACTATCGGCAAGCCGCGTCCTTAACCTAAATAACACGCTATACAAAGTTTCAGTAGCATTATAAGAGAAAATACAGTTGAAGTTTATAATGTACCATGTTCTGTAAACGGTAAGAAATTTGTGAATTTTTGAGGTAATATGAGATTACTTTTGTTAAATTCCATGCGTACTTAATTAGATGTCACCATGATACTTACAGGATATATTATTGGTGTAACAAGATTTATTTTCTGATAATTTGCGTCTTCCTGGTAGCAGCACTTCTACCCCCCCCCCTCACAAAATAAATTAGTTCCCGATTTTAGGTGAAAAATTCGGAACATTTCCAATTTCCCCTTTATTATTTTCCTCTTGCTGGCTTAATTGAAATAAGCATACATAAATCTAAAAGACTCCCCCTTGGCATACAGAACGCATTATAAAAAGGTGTACTAGGACAATTAGGGTATCTGTAGCCCCTGCATATCTTTTGATTGTTGTCTCTAAGGCGTAAAAAGTTTCATATTATGACAACAGAGAACATTTCCATTCTCTCATTGTATGGTAGCCAGCGACTTTAGGTTTTAACTGTACATTGTCAACACACCAGAAATTATTTTACTTGACTTGGTGTCACGTGACGACAGCAGTTCTAGCTAGACAATCTTGAATTTCGTTCTAGGTCTATAAGATGTAAGGCTGCACAGAACTGAAAAATTATGGAAAATATGGAATATTATTTCACACAGTACGTTTACGTCATATTTCCTTACGCGCACACCCACTTTCTGTAAGGCGACCACCACATAGTCCTACTAGATTTGCCCTTCCTTGATTGGGTTGGATATTCTTCGTTTTAATGGACACTCAGCACAAGGCTGATTCGTGTTTTTTTTTTGTTTTTTTTTACCTTCGATATCCAACATGTTTTTTTAAGACGTTCCTCGTGTGGCACCACTACTTTTACCCTGCCCTTATTTTGTTAAATGTACTTTCGGTTTTAAGGGCTTCCTGGCAACGTTGATTGTTGCTTAAATTGTAGTATTAATTCATCTATCCGCATGCTGTACTTCTACCCATAACGTTGGAGCATTCCTTTAGAAATCTGTGGTCATGAATGCAAATTGTCGCCGAAGAAATAGTTTGTAAGCTAGTTTGAGTTGATTAGTGATGAATGAAATACAGAAGAAAGAAAGCTAAGTATGCATCCATGAAATAGTATGGTACGTATTTTATTTATACATACTATAAATATTTGAACTGAGTGCTTTTGCTACCAGTCTTCTGAGTTTAACCTTATTCATTAAATTTTATACTATTTTTCTATGTTTATATTGTCATTTTTAACTTATAATAAAGAGGAAGGTATGATTTTTTTTACTGTAAACATAAATAGGTTTACGATATTCAGAAAGAATTTTCAAGGCATATATGATAAGTTTCAGGAAGTAGGCAAAACATATATTCGGTTTTCGTATTTCAAAAGCTTTACTTTAGTTAGAGACAAGTCACGAATTTCAGCAATTACCACAGATTTCAAACAGAAATAAAAACCCAAGATTCCTTACGCTATCGTGCAGGCTGAGCTTCAATACGCCTCCAGATTTTGATTACATTTATGTGATAGCCACGTTGAATACAATATTTAAAAACACCAGTTTTTTTTCTTATTGGTCTCTTAGGTGTCTCTCCTATCTTTAACCGATATTCATAGAGTAAGAGAACGTGTCCGTATAAACTGTCTCTTACACAGTTTACTTCATGTCATATTTATATAATGTTTTGTAATTTGTTAATACCAGGTACTGACCATTAAGACAAAACATAAGAAAAAATGAAAAAGAAGAAATGTACAAATTAATGTATAAGGATAAGGGTGAGATTCTGGCTTGATTGGGGGTCCCGGGCCCCCCAGAGCTCATGAATATACAATATATGGCATAATTTGAATGCAATTTTTCTTAAAATTCTCATATATATATACAATCTGCATCTGTATGCCCACCCCCATATTTACGAAGAAGTCGGTGCCATTGTATAATTGGTACTGAGTTTGGAGCGACATTATATCTAGTTGTAGAACTTTGCAATTTCACTGGTGACAGAAGAAATGTTACATACAGTGCATAAAGTTTTGTGTTGTTGACTGCAACAGAAGTGAGATTGCAGCAGGTGGCGGGAGTGCCATGGATTTGTCCAAATATGATTAGCGAGCAGGAATTCAGTTTTTGTCGTCAGAAGGTGTTAGTGGAACTGACATTTACCGTCGAATGAAGGATATGTATGGGGCTGAGTGTATGTCACGTACTGAAGTGATCAGATGATGTAATGAGTTTAAGCACGTGTGAGTACAGCGAACATGCCACAGCCAGGTCAACCACATGTGGTCATCACGGACGAACCAATTGCTGCAGAGGATGCCCTTGTGAAAGAGGTTCGTCGAATAGCCACCTGGCAGACTGCACACAGCCTCTCTGTGAGAAATGGAACCTATGAGGTCCCACAAACAGTTGAAGAATGGTTCCGCACGCAACCTGCGACTTTCTTCGCTGACGGTATCCAACGACTCGTGGATCAATGATACACCAGTCTCACCTAGGTCATTATGTAGAGACTGTATTGTTACACAGATCTTGTTCCCTATTTAACACTTTTCAATTTATAATATACCTGTGCATTAAAACTAAACAAAATTACCTTAAATGTATCAGTCCCACTTTTATTTGGGTATGCCTTATATAGATAATTCTATTTTTTCAAACTTGGTAAACTGTTTACCATATTTCCTTTCCACCCAGAAGAAAAAGGTTGTTTTTTCACTATATTATTGAAAATTTAGAGATTTTAAAGCCCTTTTTTGCAAAATACTGGGACTAAAGTAAATAAAAAGCTCCAAAATAATTTTGAGATCTATTTAATTTAATCATTTGTAAGATTGTACCAATGGAAGCTCGCTTGTTGGTTTTCGTTCTCAAACTTACAGCTCTGAGAAAGAATAATTGTTATATATGGACTATGTTGGTTTCACACCCGTGATATGGGGTGTGTCGAGTTAGGCGGTCACCGTGGACTCTGATAGCAAGCGGGAGTCGAACGAGCAGAAAAATAGGAAAAGTGTTGGAAATGAGTAAAGGAAGCCTCGCCCGAAAAGGTATTGATTGTGCCTATTAAATCAATATTGTTGTCGGTTGACAAAGGAACAGATTTGATAAAAGTTTTCTTGCACGTTCTGCTCGCAACCCAAATGTTTCAAAAACTGTCAGAACAAGAGTTTACTTATTACTTACAGAAATATATTAATATGATTTCTTAATAAGGATGGATATATACAAGATGCCGAATAATGACCTACAATGTACGTAGGAGCGTTTTCAAAATCAGCTACGATTAAGTGTGAAATACGTGTTCGGCTTTTCGATGGAGATGAGTTTGCTTCTCACGCTCTCCTATTCGATTGAATTAATCACTCGATTCGCTTAAGGTGAGAATTAAGGTATAGAAATGAGAGAAGTATAGAGTCACACGCAAACACATGCAAGCTGCTGTTTGGGCGGGAATATTAAAAACGAAGGTAAACAATGGAAATAATAACATTTTCAATCTGAACGAGTTCTTGAATAGAGGCGTAAGGAGTCAGAGTTTACTCCTACGAAATCTTTCTTTTCCAAACAGTGATCACTAGCAGTGATTTTCTTTTATTCCTTGTCATGTGAAATGCTTCCAATTTGAATTGTATTTATCTAGTTACCTACAAAACATATAAACACATATATATATATACATGTGTGTGTGTGTGTGTGCGTGTGTGTTAGAGTATTTTTAAAATGTTAATTTGTAATAAGTAAGCTTACTTAGTTTCTTCATTCATTAAGACATTAAGTAATTTCTATAATTTCAAACATGTGCTGTAGACAAATTGTATTTTGGATTTTAAATCCAAACATTAAACATATTCTTCACCATTGTTCAATATTGATAAATTCATAAATTAGACTTCTAATGAATTTCAGTTACATTTCACATTTTTTTCACTGTAATTGGATTGAAATTAAAATGTTAATTTTGAGATCACATACAAAAATTATATCTTGAAAGTTTACAATTACTCCGTGAAATGAATGCTGTCACTCATTTCGGACATTTAAAAAACATAGTATCTAATATATGGAAATTTCATTTCTTATCATTTGTATGAAACGTTGCAGGCACGTAGCCAAGGGGTAGATCTGGGGGTTCCGGACCACCCTCCTTCAGACCAGAAATGAAAAAAGATATTAAGGAAGGATGAAACTAAAAGAAAAAGAAGAACCAGCATTTAAAATAAAAAGCCACAGCAAGCGTTTGGTTACTCTTTCTTATGAGGAGCTATGTGTGGAAGAAACGGGGGATTCAAGTTAAAATGTATATTATTGTAATGGACCATACCGAATTCCATCTAGTTCCATGCTAATCCTATGGACTACAAATGACGATCAATAAACTGGTTCGAACAGACAGAGTCTTAGGTAGAACTAAAGAAATGCTCTCAATCACCAATAATGTGAGCATGGCAACGTAGATTCCAGTTACACTTGTTCAAGAAATTTTCAATTTCTCGGCAATACTAATCCATTTTATAGGATGTGCTTACTGCCGAAAGAGATCTCGTTGTCATCCTTGACGGCATTAAATGAAGATGAGGAAAAGAAAAAGAAAGAAGACAAGAACTGAGTTCGAATGACCTCGGAAGATGGTATCTTTTTCTAAACGTTTTACATATTCTTTTACTCTTGATTTCTTCATAGTTTGTTATTAAAATACTTACTGACATATCTTCATTTTATTGTTCTAACAAACCTATATGGGTATGTTGCCAGTAAAATAGTTTAGATGGATCGAGCCCTTGGTGTGCAACCACCGTACTTCATGTCACCCCCTCTATTACGAAATACTGACTAAACAGACAAACATGTTGCCAGTAAAATAGTTCAGTATGATCGAGCCCATGGTGTGATAACCACAGTATTTCGTCACGGCCCCCCCTATTACGAAATACTGACTACGTGCTTGAACGTTGTAAATACTTCTAATTTCTATAAGTGTTCTCCAAGCGGATTCCTATTCAACCAAATGTATTTTTGTCAAGTTTAATATAAAGCTCAAAATAAACCTTTTGAGAGCAGCTCCTATCTGTAAAAGAATATAATGATCGCTTTTGGCTGCTGCAATGATCTGTCGAAGTACCAGTACCTTCAGTGTAGCATTAAAACAAATGCAGCTTCTCTTATATGTAAGAAAAACAAAGGTAAATTTATTAAGGTGAGCGTATTGTTGTTCTGAATTCTACCTCACCCCGGCCGCAGAAATCTCTAGCAACGGCTGTGATTGGTTGAAAATGAGAAAAAGGTAACATTTTTAAACTTTAGGATCGGTAAGCCGATTAAGAACTATATATCCCCACATCAGCTTTTTACTGAATTTCCACTGGTGCCAAGGTAGCTATTCACGCAAATAAATATATTTTCCTTCTACATACAGTACCACTGGATCAGTCGTAAAATAAATTATTTTGTAATATATTTAATGAGCTGCTTAGTGATACCATTCTTGCCGCAGTGCTGATTGAATTTATCTGTATATTCATCAATGCTATGTTCATTCCTGTGATCTGTTTCCGATGCAAACGCCACTCTTTCTCAGAGAAGTGTACTACAAGCTGATAAGCACATTTGTTATAATTAATCATTCTTTATTTGAATGACTTAGCACCGAATTAAATATTTGGTATTGAAATAATAATTCAACTGATTGTGAATCTAAGCTGGCTCCTTTATCTCCAATACAAATAAATGAGAACTTATCTGTTCTTGGTTTCCATCTTATTTGTTTTCTAAATGTAAGATTAGTTGTTTTTGTTTAGATAGAAAAGCATTCGACAAAATCTTCTAAAGGTTTAATTAAGGCTTCTCCAGGCATACATAATCATTCAGGTCGGTTCCGAAACCCATTCAAAACCTGGAACCCAAAATCGAATCTTAGGAACTTGTTCCAGACCTGGATCCGAAAGCCCCCAAAGACCCGTAAATGAGGCACAAAGTTCAGCTTCAAAACACTGCAAAGAAGACCACACGCTTATGATCTACCCGCCCAGACCCGCTTGTTGCCCCAGAAAAAATCTGGGTTTACCA
The DNA here is from genome assembly GCF_964235325.1 of Thermobia domestica. Lineage (NCBI taxonomy): Eukaryota > Metazoa > Arthropoda > Insecta > Zygentoma > Lepismatidae > Thermobia > Thermobia domestica. The sequence goes on along the minus strand of NC_137456.1, from coordinate 239,347,491 downwards.
GTGGGTGTTTAACAAATGAGTTTGCCAGTTTGCTTGTTTAGCCAATGATTTTCCCAGTTACCCAGTTTGTTTAACCAAATGAGACATGTGGACGCCGCGTGAGCGCCTGACTGTCGCTTCCACCATTTCATCTAGCACACTGTTCACAGCCTGCCAACAGCTCGGGTTTAGCGTAGCGATAGCCTCGGAACCTAATTGTGGGTTCTTGGAGATCTGGTTTTCAGAATCGGTTCCGGACCGGATCCGAAAACCCGGAACCGGATCTTGGGACCCGACTATAGTCCGGGATCCGAAAGCTGGTTCCGAAACTGGATCATCCAGAACCGAATCCATTGGGAGCGGAAAACCGGTTTTACTGTTAACCGGTTCTGGCCACCCCTATTATCTCACCACGAAAGAACTTAGTAACGTCAAATCGAATAAAATATGTAACTTGGAATTATTCTTCCTTTGACTTCACTCACTGTAAGTCCATTTAGTCTTTTTGCTTTTAAGATAATATTTGTCAATCCGTCGATTAAACTTATCTTTACGCTGTTGTTTTCATTTTGGCATGAAACATTGCCTGCAAAATATGTCCTCTTGAAAGCTGGCATTGAATCAATTCTGACCTGCTCCTTAGATGATGAATTTTGGATGCAAACATGTTTACCTGTTGATATGGCTGGTTTCGGAATTTGACGAGCTGTCAATATGATTCATTCATTCTTATCGTCTTACTACGGACCTTCTCATTTAATCCATGCTCTCCTTTCATAGGGCCATTGTTTTATCCCAGATATGGCAATTAGCAAAAGCTATTATCAGTCATATTGATGTGCACTAATTGCACCTCACTTTCATAATCATTTATAACAATCTATTGTGTTGCAGAATATAAAGCCAGGCTCCTTACTACCTCTTCTCCTCAAGAGTCTACATGGTTGTTTCCTGCTTCTTGCATTCATTTAAGCTTTTATTTCTCAAATGAAAGCTTCCGAATTACTGTTGCCTGAAACTTAGGTATACCGTGAGAGCATGTGGGGAGTAGGTTAACCAACTTGGCCTTCATGACTTTTCATGCATGAAGGACGCTGGTAGATACACCCAAAATTTCTCCGTTAATGACATAATACTATGAGCTCTTAATACTGCTGGAATTCTTTCAATACGAAAACCTTTTGCCTGCTTCCTTTCGCAATGAAAGCGACTCAATGGCATGAAATTAATTTCCATGGATGAAAATTAAATTAGTTTATACAATTTGTCTTTAAACTTGCTCAACCCAAAGTTTGATTGCGTATATCTTTTGAACCATGAACTATAAAGACCTGAGAGTTGAAACAAACGTAAGCGTGCTCAATGTAGATATTTTTGAGATCCTCAGCAATGTTGTAATTTATAGTATTTTTTGTAGTTAGGAAATGAAGTACTGAAAATGTAAAATGAAAAATGTACAAAATTATGAAAATTCGTATTGAGTTGCAGAAAACTGATTTACTGCGGGTGAATATCTGTGTATATGTGTAGGATCCATCAACATTTATCCATTGGTGTGAGAATGTGACAAATTTGATGCAATGAGCACGTAAAATTTCTATTTGATTTAATTCGGTAAAATAGGTGTTGTTTTCACATAAACCATTCCCTTGCAAACACGGCTGTTGTAAAATTACTACAGCATGTGTGTTTTATGTTTATTAATGATAAGCAATGAGGATTTTCTCATAGTTGATAATCTGAGTTTTCATGCAAAAAATGTAATAAAAGAAGTACTCACGTACAGTTGGCAACTCTATAATCCTCGTAGAAAGACAATGACGCTTTATAGCAAATGTTAGGGGAATTTTTCTGATCACATCATATCCAAAAAATTGTGGCCCTTCCGTTCTCTGAACTTAACATTACTTGCCTTTTTCTTATCGGCTTACCTAAAAAATGTGGTGTACAAGAATAACTCAAGGCCCATTGAGGAAGTAAAGACGAACATTGAAACAGAAATTGAATCAATCATCAGAAATATTCTTAAAAGGGTGTCAAGAGTCATGGTGAAAAACGTAAATTTGTCTACAAGAACGCGGCAGGCACTGTGAGCATTTGCTGTAAAGTGCTTTTCCTTTTCCACGGCAATAATGAAATATTGTTATACGTTTCAGGTTTCAGAACTTTCTGTTGACACTACTGTCAAATTTTATGTTTATTTGGAATATTATTTTAATTATATTTACAAAAAATAAAGTTTTTTCAATCAATTCATTGATATTGGAGATCTGCTTAATAGTGATCTCATTCAATTCTTTTAAAAACATCTGAATAAATATATACTTATCAACAAAAAGTGCCTGTAATATCTTTCACTTCTATAGGGTGCAAACCAAGATTTCATCTTATATTGTGATATCGAGAATCCTTAAAGAAACCTTTGTTAGAAATATAATTTCAGTAATTCGTCAATAAAATAATCACAAAGTAAACTATTAATGTGTCATTTAGGAACAAATGAACCAGATATTTCAGCAGTTCATATTAACTAAAGTTAAATAGAACACTAGAAATTATTTTCAAAAGCTTCAATTACGATTAACTTAATTCGCAGTTTCTTAATTTTTTTGACGACACTTTCTAACAAATATTTGTTTCATCGTATACTATTATCTGCCTGTTTGGATTCAACTGTTTCTGTTTAAGTTCAATTTTCTCTTTGAAATGTGTTTCCATGTCTTACCTTCTTCAAGATTTGAAAATGTTTCCAAACAATAAAATTAATCCTTAACTAACTACGGTATATTGTACCCGAAAGTTAAATGTCACGTTCACAAAAGCTTTCGTTTGACTTTCGTCCTTAGCCAACATGACCCATTTTCTGCTTTGTATTCCTCTTTTTCCACGAGGTCTGTCTTAATATTATCCTCCCCTCTGCGCTTAGCTCCTCCTAATAGTCGTTCCCCTGTTGGCTTTCCAGTTATAGCTTTGAAAGCAGTCCTACATTCCATTCTGTCTACATTCTCCGAGCTGAGCCTCCTAAACTAGATGCTCCTAAAGAACATTTGGTAAACGGTATTAATTATGCAGTTCCTCGTTCTGAAATACCCTCCGTTTACCATTCCCTTTCTCTTGAGTACAAATATTCATCTTAGGATTTTGTTCTGAAATACTTTCAGTCTACGTTCCTTCCTCAGAGTAAGCGATCACGTTTCACAGCCACGTAGCAAAATAGGCAGAATTATCGTTTTTAATATAACAGGCTTCAAATTCCTCGACTGAGTTCGAGACGAAATGGCTTTTGAACTTAATAATAAGACGAATTCTGTGCCTTAGTTGAAATTAAATTTCTTGGTAAATATGATTCTGGTTTGTTAATATTGCTAGAAATTTGAAAGGATCTACTTTATCTAACTCATTTTAAGATAATCTAACGCATCCAAAGTTTGCAGTATTATGATTCCCGGGAACTTCCAACTATTTAGTTTTTATCTGAATTTATTTCTATATGCACGTCCCTCCATGTGTCTAATAAGACCTATCCATTTCTTTCTATTATTAGTCAACTATTCAATATTATATTTACATGGTCAGTATACCCTCTAAACTGGTAATATTTCATCTCCAATCCCTGGCTGCTGTCTATGATTTTACTTATAGCATATACCCGAACAGAGTTGATTAATAATGGCGACAACGCCTGTCCTTGTTTCAGGCCATTCTCAATGTGAAAGCTCGTCGATAAAAATTCTTGTACTCTTAACATAATTTATTCAATTAGTTATATCTTAATTAATATAACTAAGTGTTTCGGTGTGACAAATTCTGCAGAACGTTTTACAATATTTTCTTTCTAACAAACCGTACGCCTTTCAGAAATTACCAAATAATTGACGTATCCTTATATTATATTCCCATTTCTATTCAACTAATTGTCGAATGTAAACATCTGGTCGATTATTGATCGATTTAGAATGATAATCTCGAAGATTTCATGTATATATTTTGTTATTCTTGCTAATAGCGTGCTTGAGAGGATTTTCAATTAATTATGTTGGTAGAAGAGGAATAATAGACGTAGTCCTTATTAAAAAATGAAACACACTTGACATATAATAGTATTACCTTTTTTATTTTAAATTCATCTTTAGTTATGAATCATCAAACTTTTATCTCTAAATCCGTTTTGTTTTAATTTCTTACAGTCGAATCCAATATGCTGCATTTCCCTGCCAGATTTATGCTTCATTATGAGAGAGTCAAAATAGTATCAGGTAATGTAACACGACTTGAGTATTTTGCAGACGATATGACCTTAATGTCCACAGTTTCATGATAAACGAGTCGCAGAATACCACTTCTTATGTTATTCAAGTGCTAAGAGTGGATACTAGTATATGTGCATACAGTTATAGGAAACTTATAATCAAACTTATTGCTCCCTGAAGAGAAATGCACACCCCGCAAATCTGAGCTATCTTGTATGTTTGTTTTCGATAAAGCATCAAAAATTGTGCTTGAAGCAAATTGTGTTGTTTATAAGCCAGAAAAACCACGGATAACAAATTCGCAAATTTCGACTTGTAGTAGCCGTATTACAAACACGGTCCTTGTAATAGCCGTATTACCACACGAAAAGTGGATTATATTTTTATATAAGAAGCTGCATATATAAGAAGTCTCCGTATCTCCAATGACATAAATATCACTTGACAAACTGTTTGCAGGAAGAGAAAGCTGAATTCAGAAAGAAGCTGAACTTTTGTGTGCCATGTAATATGGCAAGAAAATATTTACTTGATCGAATTTCTACTTGAAAACCTCTACTGATATATAACGCAGTAGGTAGAACGACACATTTAGTTCTGATTTCTCCTCAGTTAGTATTAATATATCTAACAATTAGAAAGGCATGGGCCAAACTGGAACAGAAAGGGTGTCGTGTGGCACGTTGAAAACTCTATACAATACACATTTTCAATGATCCCTCAGAGATTGAGAGAACATAGCAGGGACGCTTAAAAGTATCCACTTTATTGTCTGTACCTGGAAAGGTTCCCATTTTAATTGTTGTCGTCTGTTCTTTGTTCAGTTAGTATCAAAAGGACACTGAGAGTAACGTGGACAATTCTTGACAATATATCACAATTTTCTGAAGTGTTAGTACTATGCTGTTACCGAGAAAAGAGTGTTAAAATATGATGCATACGTAATCTCATTATGTTATTTCGAAACCAGTGTTATTTTCTCAATTCTAACTTTCAAAGGTTAAATAAAGTTTACAGAACAGAGTATATTATCATTAAAAATTGCCTACATTAAAACTTTATTAAGTGTATTTCTTGACTCTTACAGTCAGTTACCGCAACACTTTCAATACAACCTGAAAAATCATTACAAATTATTATATCTTCTTGTAATATAGGAACCATGGCCTAACAAGAAGGTAATAGATTAGCTCAACAATATTCAATATGCTGGCTCCAAAGAAGAGGGAAGATACGCCTCCAACAGACACTAAAACATGTAAATAATTATTTCTAGTGTTATTAAGATAAGTCTTCGTTTCTTACTTATGTTAACGGTATAGTAGAACTAATAATAAAATTACCTCCATATTTCAGCAAAAAGGGATTACTAGCCTGTGTTTATTGAGCACAATTATTTCAAACACATGTTTTTATTTGACCTACGTATTTTATAATACCATTAAGAATGACACTCTTATGTCTTAAAGTTTGTGTGCACTTTATTCATTTCCATGTGTACATTTATATTTAAAGTGATCGTACACACTAAATAATTTGTATTACTTAACATTCATTATCCGAAATATTGTTCAGCCATCTTTTATAATATAAATTACATGCATCTTTCATTTCGAGAGTATGGAATAACGAGGAAATAAAAAGGAGAGAAATTTTATATTCTTCTTCTTTTCCAGTCATTTTCAGGATAATAGAACTGTGTTATTAGATGGTGAAACTCCAGCCAAAGCCCTTACGGAATCATTGATTTTTGCCAACGTCATTAATCTATTAAAGTAATCGAAACGTCTTCACATCTATATACCTAGCATTAGTTCACAGAAATGTTAAGATTCGAACCTTCCCAATCTTCAAAAATGACTATTTATAAACGGAAATACTGTACATAAAACTTTTTCACCATTAAAGAGAATTTTTAAGAACATATAATTCGCATACCCATTCTATACTATGCATTGCCTAATTTGTCTCAATGAGAATAAATAGAGGGATAACTAATATTTTTCTTACGTTAATTGTTTTTTTGGATATCTTTTAGTTGATAAGACACAACTATTTTTGTTCAGTTTGGAAAAAGCGAAAATCTGAAGACGCATGAAAGAGACAGAAATAACAGAAATAATTTATACGGCTTTATAGTTTATGTTATTTTATGACTTTCCGTGATAACACCCTGCATCATCAAAACATAATTGCTATTTTCACTATTTCTCAGCATCCGAACGTGTGCTTGAGAGAGGTACATTCAAAGGACGAGGCAGAAAAATTGGATTATTTGCAAACATGAAGTTTTAATGTTTAGTCAGTCACATATCGTAAAAGTAGTAAAAGTAGATAAACAGTAGAAGTGGTCTCGTGCAAATCTTTCATAGCATATGTTACGTCTTTCTGTAATTATGTTAGAACGTGGTGCATATGCTAATTTTGCTTTCTGTGGATCACTTAAGACGTATCACACTTTGACCACAAAAATATGTTACAACTCTTTTGCATATCGGAGAAATAACTTAATTATTGTTCATCTATTTATTTTATGATTCTTTAGTTGGAAACCTTATACTTGTACTTTTTTTATTTACCATACTACAGTTTAGACAGTTTATGGAGGCAGTTATGCGGGGCTTGTTGTAGAACTTACACTGTCCCTAAGATTATACTAACCTTAGGAACACCAATTTATTTTTGGGTTACAAAGAATACCAACGGGGGGAGGGGGGTCTGAGGCCCACAGATTAAAGGTCATTATTTCTCACGGAATATAATTTACCTTGTCTGATATGAACTTGGGATGTCTAAAACATCATGTAGTTTTATTCCCTATTATTACTACAATTCTAAATACAGTTTTGCTAGCAATATGTGTGTAATTGTTTAAGTTACAGTCAGTAACAATCACCTTATTATTTTATTTGTTTGTGCAAACGAATTATCAAAGAGATCAATAGAAACTTACTACGGTGCAGTATGGGTACAAAGGCGGTTTCTAAAAGCATTTCGGTGGTGGTACAGCAAAGTAGGGTAGAAAGGGGAAGAGAGGGGTTATACTTCAGTTTTGCAGTGAATTCAGGATTATTGTTGTATAATTCCATCCCGATTATTCTTGGGATGGCGAAATTCTTTCACTTTTTGTTTCCGCGAAAAGATAGGCAGTGTGAGAGTCTTTCATTGGACACTATAGGTTATGTCACCAGAGAAGCAGTATTGCCAATCCAAAATAAAGTTATAATTTTTCCAGTAGTACAACGTCACGATTTTACATCTATGGAATGAACATGTAAAATGTAAGCAAACAAGCTACGACTTTTCTGTCAGTTTTCTAGACTAACACCACTACAGCATCATGAACACTAGAAGGGATTCACTGCAGCAAACGTACCACTGTTTCCATTTCTTCCATTTGTATTATCAACTAAAATGTTCAAATCAATGTCTTTTGCATCTAATACTAACAGAGATTTTTGTGCCTTGCTATATTTGAACTTACTACCTTTTATGTCAGATTCATTTATAAGTTCTTTAAGTTTTTTCTCAGTTGGCTGCGATTTGACATTGTTCCAATGCTACTGCAGATTCCCACATAAAGTCACAGTCACAGAATAACGAACTGACAATATCCTATGAAATGCATGTCTTAAGTCAATGTTGCAGGTTGCCGTACTTAATAATACAAGAGGTGCAGCAGCATAATAGCATAGTTCTTTCCCATCACTAGTGAAACTTGATTCTCTATCTTTCTTTCTTTATATATATATATATATATATATATATATATATATATATATATATATATATGTGTGTGTGTGTGTGTGTGTGTATAATATGAGAAGCTCCAAAGTAAAAAGCGCTAAGCGCCAAATAAATTTTTTTTCAGGAGAGCAGAAAAAGTAATAGCGCCTTAACTGTCATGGACTGAAGTAAACTGTTAATGCTAAATGTAAGATAAAGTACTACAAGTTCAGATGGAATGATTAGAAAAATCAGTTATTCAGTAATAGCCGACTTATTGATAAAACATTTTGGACATACTGCATTTTGATGCGAACACACTGAAAATGATATATTTGAGACTCTGTAAATTGTTACGCTGTGCTCATGTGACCCTACCGAAGTAAGCATGGACAGTCGCATAGGGTAAGGTGATCCCAGTCGAGAAATCACCCCACGTTTTGTTTGATTAACTTGTGAAATTGAAGAAGAGAGAGAGACAAACAATAGTTCACTAAATTCACCAGAATATTGCAGAGACCATATGACATAAAGCTTTCTTTCACTTGGAAAATTACTTACTTGCCGCGAAATAACAGATTAAAAACAATGATCATTAAGAAATATATCACTAAGTTCTTCGTTCGGGTTAAATGATAAGCTCTTATGAACGAATATATCTTTATAGGAATTAAATAAACCAACGAATGTACAAAACTTAACAAATCTTGAACACTGGAGTCTTTATGCACCACAAACATATGCTTCTAATGAGACTTACACCTTCCATTTATACGTCCACAGAGTCACAGAAATCCATTTTTTTTATTTATCCTCCTATTTAATATTAATTCGTAGAACAACCTTATATCAAAGTTTAATCAAATTTCTATTAATAAGAAGAGCGAAATATCACAACCCATTACAGAATCTGCTCAAACTCGTCGTAATAATGTGGATTTCGTTTAGTATCCAATTCTACACTAGATATATTTTACCCTTGCTATCACCAACTTCAGTATGAAGTGGCCTTACACATCTTTCACATACATGATGGTATAGTTCGTCAACCAACCGCTTGGCGGCGCTGATTAACCCTTTAACAAAAGAAAACTAAGACGCAACTATAATACTATTCTCGTTATTTTTTATTTTATATATAAAGTTACGACACGTAACAACATCGCAGCGCCCCAAATAAAAATCTAAGATTTTTTATTATATTGTTTATATATACTCTTAACTAGGTGTGGGTCACGTTGGTCTAGTCGTCTAAATTAGTTCTTAACTACAACCTCCACCTTCTACTTTACCTACTAGCATCCTCTCAAATCATTCATCCACTAATTAAACTAAATGAACAAAAAAAAATGATTAAATTCCCCCACATACACTCAAACAATCACACTTTTGTTAGTCTAATAGGTATCCCGGAGTCTTATGTCCGACCCAGAACCAATTACAATTGTTCTTAAACCAGTACGACGAGCTTATTTAGATAACCAAAATTAATTAACGGCAATCAATTAACAAAAATATTATTAAACTACCATATAAACTCCAAAATATAAACATTTGCATAAATATAGTAACTTACAGAAACTGGAATGAATATAAATATTCAAGTTACAGAACAAAAATTTTCGTTTTTCTTGCTTTTTTTTATTTTCCTGGAAGGCTGTCTTCAAACATCACCATTTTATTCATCCGATGACAATTCAATAGGTACCAAATTTACAAAACATTGGATCGATCCCGACAATAATGCGCATTCATAATCGTATCCTTTATCACATATACAGATCTGCAAATAGAAACAGCTGTTAATAACTTATATATATATATATATACTTTACAGTATTTACATATTAAAAATGTCGACATTTTATTTAACATTCTAAAATTTTTTACAATCTCATCCTTAGCTTTCCAAACATTCCATAAAGTTAAAATTACTGTCTTAACTCGCGATACTTCTTCGTTAATGACACATGAGATTTTCTTACATCACGAGAATCATTTACATTCTTAACTTCTATGGTATTCTGAGTTAAGAATCGTATAATTTCATACGGACCAGTCCAACGGCTAGATAATGACTTGGTGACTTTATCTGCTAGCGACGACTTGACTTGTGCTTTCAACAAAACCTTATCCCCCACTTGATATGAAGTAGATAACCTAAGTTTGTTATATTGCTTCTTCTTCCTTCGCCAGGATAGTTCTAAATTCTCCAAGGCTTTTACTACACATTGAGGATCTTTCTTCATCACATCGGCACTGGGCACATTCCATTTTACATCCAACGGATCACAAACGTTATAGGAAAATACCATTTCCATCGGAGTACATTTAGTTTCTCCATGTTGGGCATTATTTATCGAAAATTCAATCTCGTGTAATCCTCGATCCCATTGATTCTGCTTGTTTCCGAAGAATATCTTCAGGCTATCCTTTACAGTACGTATATATCTCTCCCCCGGATTAGAAGCAGCATGATAAGGGGATATACGCACATCCTTGATTCCATTACTAAACAGGAAATCCCTAAATTTAGCAGACGTGTAAACTGAATGATTATCGTGCATTGCAAACGGAAACCCTCTGCGACACATCAGTTTGTATAATTTATTTATCAAGGTCTGGCTAGATAGATTCTTAAAAGGTTCCAGAAACACCATTTTGGAAAATGAATCAACTACAATCATACAATATCTTCCCGACCTTGTATCTGGCATTGGACCAAGGACATCTGTGTGCCATAACCCATTCACTACCGTAGCATAGCTCGCAATCAATTGACCCATAGGCTTCTTGTTACTACTTTTGTTCTTCTGACACAAGTCGCACGATAACACATAATCCTTAATTTGGTCCAGCATCCCCTCCCATGAATATCTTGAGGACACCTTTCCTATCGTTTTGCCCAACCCAAGGTGACTTCCGGGCAAAATAGAAGAATGATAATACTCAATAATATTTGGAGCTAACTTGTTGGGTAAACAGATCTTGTATGGATTACTGTGGGCCTTCGTCTTCTTACACAAAATCCCTTGTACCATTTTATAACCATCAACTGATTCCTTCCGCCTTATTTTGTCGATGATTGATCTTAATAAAGGGTCCATCTTCTGATGCTCTTGCACTGATTGACTAGCAAAAGGCATTGCCCACATATTAAACATACACATGTTTGTCATTTCTTCTTCATATGTAGGTTCCAAATGCATTGGTTCAAAATTTTCAGTATCATATAACCTCGAAAGGAAATCCGCGGAGATACTCATATTCGTGGAGACTGACTTAACTTCAAAATCAAAGGCAAATAAACGATATAGCCATATTTCTATACTCTCCGCAGGTTACGCATCGCATAGACTAGTCCCATATGATCTACTCGCAATTCGAATTTCGAATGCAGGTACGTTCTAAACCGTTCCATTGTTTCGATAACCGCTAATAGCTCCAAAACAAATATGGGCTTATTTTTATCATAAGGCTTCAGTTTCCTGGAAAAGAATGCAATTGGACGCTTCATACCTTGGTCATATTCCTGCTCAATACAGCCGCCTAAGGATTTTAAACTGGCATCTGCGCTGACTATAAACTTCTTATCCAAATCCGGAAGTCTTAAGATCACATGACTCTCAAAAAGTTCCTTAATATCCTCCAAGGCCTTTTGCTGTTCGGCACCCCAATAATACTCCTGCCGTGGTGAACGAAGTCGAGTCATAGGTTCTATGACTTCATGGAATTGAGGGATGAACTTACTATAATATTGGAGAAAACTAACCAATGATATTAACCCTTTTCTATTTTTCGGTGCTGGTAATTTCTTGATCACTTCTAGCCTAGAAGGGTCTAAATACATATTTCCTCCTTCTATTTCATACCCTAAATATGAAATCCTCTTGCGAAACAAGTTAGTCTTCTTCACAGATAAAGTTATACCCACTTCGTCAAATTTTTCCAACACCTTCTCTAAAAGATGCTTATGAGATTCAATATCCGTGGAAATTCAACAAACGTCATCAAAGAACCATTCCACTCCTTCATTCTTCAATGGATATAACAGTTCCGTTAAAACCTTGGATAACATATAAGATCCGGTAGCTAACCCAAAAGGAAGAAATTTTAATTCAAATAAGCCTCTATGGGTTAAAAATGCTGTGTACTGAGTAGATTCCGACGAAAGTTTTCAATGCCAGTATGCTTTTTGTACATCAAGGTGGCTATACCCACAGAGCACATCACAGCCAGTGGACGTACATATTAGATCCAGAACGTCCAGTTTTAGTACATTGACTTATGCGTAACATCCATTGGTTGTCCATATTACGTTCGGCAATGGATATCCATATTCTGAACTTGAGTGGACGGTCCATTGGATGTCCATATTACGTTCAGAAGTGAATATCCATTTTCTGGACTTCAGTGGATGGTCCATTGGATGTCAATATTTAATCCACAAATGAAACGTCCACGGACCTACATTATCTGGATAAAAAAGGGACGAACGGAAAACAACATTCAATTGTTAGTGACGGCGCATGCGCAGATCCTTGCACAGTGCACTCTCAGCCGGTTTGAATTAAATGGTTGATTAAGGTTGTTGAATTTAAGTAATTTATTTACGAAGACCTTTTTGTGTTGGAGTGAAAAAGAAAGATAGAATAGGAACTGCGAAAAAGGTAAGATATGATGAGTGATTTGTTTATATAGATTTATTCCGGTGCACCATTTATTATACAACTGAAAGTTTTGTGTATGTGGACAAAAGTAAGTCATTATCAATTATAAAGCAATTTTTAATTAAGAAGGAACAATTCAGGACGTGGATAACTTCGCTATTACGTCGACATGCCCTTTCAAATCTTTTATTCGGGTGTATTATAATAGGCTGGGGTAACGTAGATGGGCACATGGGAATTGGTAATATATATATATATATATATATATATATATATATATATATATATATATATATCAGTGAATTCGGATGGTGAAGGGTGTAATAACACCCTCATATAAGATACTAGTGAGGTTCGTTCCTTCTGTACCAAAGCTCACGACTCAATTCGACATTACTCGAGAAGACGGTTCAACCAAATTTTGACAGATTTCTTACATTCCCAGGTTACATTAGAGTTTTGTATTTCTTTTAGCCCAGCATGCACAAAATGAGGATCTCCATTACTACTTGCAGATTGACTTCAGGAGAGCTCAGTATGGGTTACTACTGTATCGCCGGACCAATTTTAGAAAATTTACCAGATAAATTGGAGGGTTTCTTTTGGTTCGTGAGTAAAAGTAAGTTGAGGGTGATAGTTACCAAAATACTTGTTAGTTATTTTTGATATTGTAAGCTACATTATATATATGGGGGGCGGAAGGGACTATTTGGCGGTATATTTGTTATGATTTTTGGGAAAGGCAATGCGTAAATGGCAATATTGTGTCATATCGAGATTGAGTTTTATGAAGTTATACAAAAATGAGTGTCAGTTGTCGAAATTGTGTAAAAGGCATGGTCTACTAAACAGGTAAAAAGTTTATTGTGACTAGTGTAAACAAATTGAAGCTACAGAAAAAAAGATGAATATTTAACCAAACCTAATCGAGTATAATCTAATTTAGTGCATTTTGGTACTTTTTTGGATTGCATGTAGTACCTCCCCCAAAGCTGTGCAACACATAAGGCGTGCATTTTATGAAATGAACTATTTGATGAAATTCTTTTTCCACCATCCTCGTTTATGCGTATACTCCCGCCTGCTCCCTACGGACGCTGTTTCTGCTCTCCTGTTTTGACTCGGTTAGACGGCATTCGTGCTTTTTACTGGCAAGGTAGCACAAATTAGTCAATGTTTTATGGATTAGTTTTTATGCCATACGTTCACATCGTATTTCAAACAATAATCATTATCAAGTGACCAAGGCCAATATCTAGTATTTTGGGTGAGAAACTAAATAATATTCCTTTTCTTATTTTCGTATTCTGGCAATACAGCAGTAATGTCATAAGTATAAATACATTGCAGATGTGAGCTCCTCCGTGGCTAAGCAGTTGGCGTGCGAGAACCGAGTTCGATTCCCGGCGAGAACTCAGGTGGTTCGGATTCCACGTTAATCAGTAAGTTTACGTCTTATATAGCCTAACTGATGAACGGGACGTTAAACTCAACAGCAACGACATTGCGGATACCGATTCTGAAAGACGGGCCTGAGCCTAATAAAAAAATTCGGGTGTGTGGCATAAAGCCTACAGTGCATGATGATGTACCAACTTGTGCTAAGTGACCAATAAGAAGCACGAATGCTATATTCTCGAATCAAGGCTGGGGCGCGGTAGGGAGGGCCTACGTCCGTGGGGAGCGGGCGTCTCAGCTACGAGAGATACGCTAAACGAGGATAGTGGAAAAGCACATATACACATAAAATACTTCCGCTATCACTCGAATTCATTTTAATATGATGTGCACTGACAGTAATTACTTATATTCACACTTTCATTCCTTCACGAAATGTGTTTCCCATCATATTTTTCGCATAAATTTTCTATTTGGTGGGATCGTTTGCTTGGATGAACACCTCAATTCACATAGCGAGCGATAGCGAGTAAAGGCGGGTTGTTAGAGCCCCGTAGGGCACATTACTTTTTTGTTTTATTACAACTGAATGGGAGGCGAGTCAGTGTTCTGCACCCCTGCCGCTTGAATATGTTGATGCTATATGAAATGTTCTGGGAAGGATCTAGATAACTGCTCCATTATTATGTGCATTTACATCAGGTTAGGTTAGGCCTAGTTTGTTTCAGAGTATAATGAGAGCTCTTGGACATTTTACATTTCTAGTTATCGCTTAAAAGCTCTTTTCGCATCATTTCTCGTCTGCTCAGAGGAATGGGGTGAACATGTATTCGGCAAGCGGTGTGTAAAGTCTCTACCGAAGTTGCATACATCACAACCCAGTAATGTGTATCGTTAGATTTAAATAAGGAGAAGAAAAGTAAAAAAGAAATAATTTAAAGATGAACCCTCCCTCTGGCCCCAATCGACAATAGCACAAGTTCCTTGACTCCACCTCTTTTCTTTCTTTTACCTTTCTTCTCTTCACCTGCTTCCTCTTCCCCCTTCTAATTGCTTATGCTCCGTCGTTTCGTAAATGAATGAAAATTATATTTTTGAGTTTTACGTTCCACGTGTATACCTGTTACGCTAAATGAGACGGTGGTGATGATGAGAAATGAATTAAATGGTGGAATGAAGAAAGTGGGAGAAAATGGGAGAACCCCGAGGAAACCCACGCACATGGTGTTTGTCCACCACAAAGTTCACTTGGCGGGAACAGGGTTTGAACCCGGGCCATATGCACCAGAGGTGAACGCTCTACCACTGAGCCATCGTTTCGTAAAGTGAGAATTCTTCAAGTCATCTGAAGGCATTATTTTATAGTGAAGATACGCTTTCACAATACGATATACTAAAAACTTTTAGATGCAGTATTTATCTACTTAAACATATCTGCAGATATTGTAATATAAGTACTGAAAATACTGCACAATAAAAACTGAAGATGCTGGATCATAGACACTCAGATGAAAGTAGTCGCCAAATTGTGTATTTCTATGTACTTGTTTTTTATTTTATTTTAATTTTTAATTGTGTATTTCTATGCACACTGAAATTTTTTTCCTGAGTTATTTTTCTGTGTTCTTCCTGAAACGCTCACGCATTTCATTACTTCAGTGTGTAACTTATCGTTACAGTGATTAGAGAGAGAGAGAGAGAGAGAGAAACTTTTCATACCCTTCCCCTTTTCCGTATAAATTTTTTTATCGTGTATTTAAGTATCAGCGCTTTGCCAAGAAACAGAAATGTCAGTTAATAAATAAACGTAAAAGGTCTATAGCATCAAATTTTCTTTTTTTGGCATCATAATAGTAAAGTTTATTATTTACAGTATCCTTTATATTTATTAAGTTGAAATAATTACTAGCAAATGCTAGCAGTGATATTTTTTTCTTCGTCACATCTGCCACAGATGGATAGAAGAAATGTCATTGGTTAAAGATTTTAGCTCCCAGATTTCTAGAAGCTGGGAGTAGGAGATGTAGAAGCGTCTTTTCTTCGAATATCGGTGTTGGATTAACACGTACAATGTAACTATAGAAATTTTCAGTTTTAAAGTTTTGGCGTAAAAGGTATATCGACCAGATGAGGTTGAGTGGAAATTAGTCGCAATTCGGTGTGTAAGTGAAGACGAATAGTGTAATGACATCTATGCGTATTGATATCTTGCGAAACTTCATAAATACGTCCACATATTATTTAGTAACGTTATTATACCATATATTTACAATATTTCCAATAACGAGGGAGATTTAGTAAGGAAAAAGTAATACAGGTTAACACATCCTATGGTTTTTTCATTATTTCGGTATTTTCCAGTTTTTTGTTGTACTTTATTTTCATTCGAATTAAGTACTTTCTTCCTACTTTGTTTTCGTGTGAGAGGAAATTTTCATCTCCTTGTATACTTCATGCTGTTTGTCATGGTTCCTTCGGGGCAGAGGGATGTGATGTGGAGGGACATGTGTGTGAGCTCACAGTAAGAAAGTTTAACGTTATTTTCCATCACCGACGGACTTGTACTAATAACTATCCCATTTAATTTTAATCTTTCCTCCGGACATGTAATTTATCTCTATTTACTTAGTTCACCTTTTGATTATAGTAATTTCTTTTATTTAAATTTTCTTAAACTGGAATTTTTAAATTTTCCTTTCTATTATCTTTGCTTTTTAACCGACTTTTGGTGGTAACGAAGTTTGTTTGTTATATAGAATTTGTTTGTAAATTCCATTCTGAAGGTCGTCTAGCGGAGACGAAATAACTAAGGGGGGACTTACTAAGGCGCAGTTACTAAGGGGGGGACTTTCTAACGATGGTCCTCCTTCGTATCTCTGCTTGGTCACAGACTTATAGCTGGTTTGAGGATAGTATAATTGTTTCTATGTCTAATTGTTTCGGTTTAAGTCAACAAATGGTTGCAAGTTTTTGTTATTTTCTACGACCTAAAATTGTTTTTTTTTTTTTTTTTTTGCTACTTCGGTTGTTTTCCTTGTATCTCTGATCTAAGTTACTTGATATTTTTATCGGCTTGGGGGCATTCCATGTTCGCTCTAATTGTAACTTGAAAAATATTAATGTGTTTATTTCGAAGTTTAATATTTTTCTTTAATTTGAATTATTAAACGTAATTAATTGTCGAATTATTAAACGTAAATAAAAATTCCGGCTGAAAAATGTTTCTTTATTTTCTATAATTTGTAGACGAATGCATCCTAGCAACTAATGGTAGTTTAGTAAGATTTTAATTTATTTGTGTATTTATATATGTTAGGTTGATATGGTGGTGTGGATTTACTCCGTTTTGGTTATAAAGAATATTTCAGTAGTGAATGATTATATATATGAGAGTAGAATCAATACCCAGCTTAGGCATGCACTGAAAACAGTATCAATCGAACTTATGAGGTAATATCTAATTATTATTACTCATCTAAATATGATCTATATATATATATATATATATATATATATATATTCAGTGCTGTATAGCACAGAAGAAGATATAGCAATCGTTGAAACGGCGACTAGTTAAAAAAATAATGAAATTATTTAATTACAGAGTTAGGTCGTAAGTGTTTTCTCTCAGGGTTATTCTTTTATGTGGATAAGTTAGATACTGTTTCTTCCTTCGCTTTTCTTTTATCTTCTTTTCTTTCTTTCATTTCTTTCCTACTCAAACGGCCATACTCATGTCATCTTATTCTAAAGACATTTCCTCTGGAATGTATTATTTTTCTTTTCTTCGGTAAAGTGGCCGCCTTATTCAACACATGGTTAATATTT
This sequence comes from Thermobia domestica, assembly GCF_964235325.1. Taxonomy (NCBI): domain Eukaryota; kingdom Metazoa; phylum Arthropoda; class Insecta; order Zygentoma; family Lepismatidae; genus Thermobia; species Thermobia domestica. The sequence continues at coordinate 239,329,640 of NC_137456.1, read as the reverse complement.
GCTATGTTTCTACGAAGATCGTTGCTATGCAGGTGACATGAGAGATGGGGTTAGATGTACTTTATATGTGAACACTTTCATTTACCTAATTTTAGACTTTTATTATAAATCGGCTTCCATTATTTTCTACTACGCATAATTTTGAATTAAATACACTATGTGGATTTTTTTTAGGTGAATTACTTAGTGAAGTTGGAAGAATAGATGCAATTGAAACGTCAGTTAAGTGATGCGGTGCCAGTGAAGTGCAGTTACTGTGGTCTAAAAGGCAAGAACACATTTGGAAAATTAAGAATGAAAGTTGTTTTTGGTAAGTAAATAGTACAGAATGTCTGGATAGTTTTTCCTACTTGCTCCATTTACTTTATGATAAATATATTGTCGGTTTTGAGGCAAAATACTTAATTGACATGGGTGGTGCATGGAGTAATCCACCATTTGTTTTCTCGATAAAATATTTTTAGTGTGGATAGTGTAATGGGATTAGTATTAAAACATACACTGTAAAGAAATGTTTGTTTTCAGAACCTGTAGAATATAAGCGCCTGTTTGATTTTGAACTTTTAAGTGAACATGGATATTATTGGTTACCAGACAATACGGAAACTTAACATCATGTGCTTTGGTGATAGGCATCACTTATTTGAATGGTGTGGTTAACAAACAAATTGTGCGCTTTGGACTAATGTGAATCCGGGATTGCTCCATAAAAGTATCATGCTTTGAGAGTAGCCATGGACTGATTTGAAACTTTATTTTGATTTACAGTCTTAACTCATGTGACTATTTTTCGAAGGCCCCCACAATAATAAAAGTCTTCCCGGAAATTTGATGTAGCTCAGAAGACTTCATGCGTGCAGTGAAATCGTGGAAAACATGTGCCGTTGTAGTCAGTAACATTCATGTTCGCTTAAATAATATTTAGATTCAAAGTGGGGCCCATATGAAGCATGATCGACGTTCGAACATTTCTTTCGATGCTAGTCTCATTGCAATAGCCTTGCAACTAAAAGCTTTATCGGCAAATCAAATAGTGGATTATTTTGTGCGAGACCCAATGTCAGTTCTTCTTTAGGACCGACGATATGTGGCTGGGTTATTCCATGTCAACATAGTCCATAGCCCACCATCTCCAGAATTAAATGGCATTTGCAGTACTGTCCTAGTAGAAATGCAGTGTTAGGTTCATACGTGTAGCATGTTACCAGAGACACGCGTCTGAAATATAAAAAATTGTCAAAAATATTGCATCATCAATTTGGTTTTAGTCTTAATATTTAAAGATTTGGTTTTAGTCTTAATATTTAAAGGCTAAATTGTAAGCTATAATGGACGTAGATAAAATTGTAATTGATTTCATAATTTCTTCTAAGACAGTTAATGAATTTTTTATCCAGGGTAACACGGAAATAAAATTTACTTGAAAGAAAAGGGTCGGGTTGAAAATGGGCTGTAGTGTAATAATTTGACGTGCAATGACTCAAATATGTTTATCTCCTTTTTTTAATAAAATAGTACAATTTTTATGTTGCACATTTAATGTGCGATAAATATATTTTCGTAGTAAATGGGCTCAATGTTAGATGGCAAGTCGATAGCATTTTTGAAGTCGATTACAAATATCTACCTTATAACATTTTTCCTTTCAATTACACATAATATATCATGTCTTGCTCTAAATTAAAGTTAGAGGCAGCGCCGTAACTTAGATTTTTTTTGGGGGGGAAGCATTAATATTTGAGCCCCCTCCAAAAGATTGTTTTGGATTCCCCACAAAATTCGAAAATAGATCTCGTCTTTCCATCTTTCTCTTACTCTTTGTGGGCCCTCCAGCTCTTTGCAGGGCCCATTCCGTACATGACAAATTAACTAAAGGGACAATATTTACAAATGTCAAAGCCATAAGAATAAAGATTTCTGGGGTACTTGATAATATAGACATTTTTTACTGAAGTGGGTCCACGACACATTTTTGTTTTATCTACCTGTTGTGTGCTGTTTTGTGTATGTAATGTAGTGAACCTGTTTGATGCTTCATTTATAATTACATGTATTACAGTATATGGAATAAAAAATTGTCTTAAAGTAGGCCCCCTCGAACGGCGGGAAGCTTCCCTGGAGGGGAAGTTGCCCTCCCTGCCCCCACAAGTTACGGCCCTGGTTAGAGGCAAACAGGCATGATTACGTTAATTGCTGCAAAATTCTTTAGTTGCTGTTTTTACATTTTCTGGTTATAACTAGTTTAGACAGATTTGCAGATGTTAGAATGTCAAAATAATACACACAGACTCAAGTATAACACTTATTCTTCTTTCCACAGAATCCGTAGAAAAAGCTTGCGGGACAGTTACAGAGAAAAAGTGGAGACGATAATTCAGAAGCGGCTGCGACGAACGAAGGAGAGACGGGAGGGAAGAGAACCAAGGTTAGCTATGATTTATTGAGCAAGTATAGTTTTAAGTTATAAAATTCAACAAATTTCCAAAGTAGTAAAATGATATTACGGTTGTTTTAATGGATTGCGTAGAACATAAGGTAGACGAACAAGATAACGTACAGAATAGAAACTGAAGTTTAATGTACTCTGGCAACAAACTCTACGATACCAAGAAGCTGTGTTGTATTGAAGTAATAGTATACTTGCTTACAGTTAGCCGTTTAATTTAATTTTCTAAAAATATCAGGGTGTTTACTCAGTGTTTAACAAAACCTTTGAAAAGAAAAATGATAGTTTCACCGAAGAGCTTGATATTCATTTGTATTCATGCTACATAAGTAGTAGATTAAGATACGAAACTATAAATAAATACATAGAAATGCTTAAACCTTTTAGGATTTCCATTTTTTGAGTTAACCTGAGACTTTCACTCAAACAACTACTGCTTCCTTAATATCTGTCGTAGGATCAAGGTTCATATCTTGTTTCTTAAGGATAGAGGATACTTTCCAATGGTATCATTCGCTTGTCCGTATTATACACTAGAAACGAAAAAAAAAAACCGGAGATTTTTTGGAAAAAAGAAATGGAAATTTTTGCGCCCTTCTGGCCCGGGCCTGGGTACAGTCATGGTTCAAACGTCATTTTCTTCAGTATAACGAGCTCTTTCTAACAGTACCACTACATGTCCGTATCGTACACATCAACCGGTACAATCGAGAGAATCGGAAATTTTTCAGAAAAACTCACCGCTTCGGACCCCTCCGAAAAACACTTGAGCCCCTCGTACCCGACCCTGGTTTCACATAGGGATCTTTGCACGCAATCAGTATGCAAAGTTTCAATCTGATATCTTGAAAATTAAAGGCGTGAAAAATTTCTGAAATTTGTTTTATGAAAAATTTCACGCCCCTCCGCCCCCACTTGGCGTCGCCAAGTTCACCATCCGGTTTCAAAACGCATCTGGGGTGTTCTTTGGTCCATCCTAGACTTGACCAATAAAAAAAAACGGCTTAAATATTTGTTATAGAACCTAAATAAGCGATCAAATACGATACTACGTCGTGGTAACAGAAGTTACTATAAAGCCTAAAAGGGTTAAGCTTTGGAAACAGAACGCCACTGTTGAGCTTCGCACTGCCGCCACCTGTATATATATTATTTCGTAAAGGTGGGGATATATTCGTACTTACAGTATATATTTTTTTCCGATATTTTAGAAAATCGGAAAACCTTTAACATTCTTCGATCTTACAATGGAATGAGAAAGCCTGTTTCTTAGATGGAACGACTTTTGGGAGTTAAACTTGAAATTTGAGATTCATTGTATTGTGCTTGAACAGAATAAAGTATGAAAAGGAAATACATTTTGTGGCCCAAGGCTGCAAGAAAAAAGTAGATTTTCAGAAACTTGAAACTGCCGCTAGTAATACATTTTGTAATTTGTATTGATTAATTTATTTTTAGTTTAACGTCCGTTTCAGCAGCGAGGCTATATGAGACGTGGACCTACTGATTAACGTGGAATCCGAACCACGTGGGCTACCGCCGGGAATCGAACCCGGGTCTCCCACGCCAAAGGCGTATATTCTAACCGCTTAGCCACGGAGGAGCTCATTTTTGTAATTTTGTAGTTCAATTTGGAATTTGTAATGTAACTTTGTATACCTTTGGATTTGGAATGTAACTTTGTATACCTTTGAGTCCCGTTTGTATAGTTTAAAGCCAAAAGATCCCAAGTTGAATCCGTCATGTAATTTTTACTCTTTAAAGTTAAACATAAAGAACCTTACTTAACAGCAACCTCATAATCTGATTTTAATTTTGATCGTTGTGATGTTGATTATACTTAGAATTAATTTTCCCATTTTCTTAATTTCAGAAAAAAGAAAAATGGAGCGCACGAAGAAAGAATCTCATGATATATCAGTGAGAAGGTTAAAATTCACTTGCTTTTAAAAAATATTTATTTTAGTAACAATATTATGCGTTTATAATATATTTCATAATCAAGAATAAAACATGTATACGAAACTTTTAATATCATTGAAATGTGAAAGAAAATCGTATTACAATCTTATTCAATATATTAAAAAGACAAATATTGTGGAGCAGTATATGTAATTAGAGGTAATCCAATAAAGTATATTGTTATGTTATTCGTTTCTTTCTATGTTACGCCTTTCTTATTCTTTAATGTATATAAGTTCAATAATTTGTAACGTTCTCGGCCATTAATGGATGGCATGTTTTGATTGAAGTTAATGTTTCTCCTATGAGTATGATAATATGCAAAAAAAAAAAGGGGGGGGGATAGTGTTAAAAAGCTTTGGTCATCATTTGTTTCAATATGAGAAGTGAAGCGTAGCTGTCTTGTCTGTTCTCAATACTAAGGAAAAAGGAGAACTGATATTTCCAAATGAATTTGAAACTTTAGAGTGAATCGAGGGAGGTTTCGGTTTGTGATATCTTTCTATGCATCTACAAAGAGTGGAAGAGGATGCAGGTTTGAAGCTTTTTTAATCAACAAATTGTATTAACTGAAGCGTATGAGCAGAATACTTTACTTTATTAATTGTATTTTGAGTTCTCATTTTCTGGAGATAAGGATGCATTATTGTAAGGAAGGATTAATTCATGTAAAATTGGAACTAGATTTGCTATTGATACCGAATCTTCAAATAGTTTGATCTTTCAGTAGATAAAAATCGAAAACCAATTATTTTCGTGGAACACAGAACAAGAATTTTGACTGGAAAGGTACGAAATATTAAACGTATTAAAAATATTTCTCATTGTTTTTTTGTTTGCTCATAAAACTTTATAGTATAAATGTTGACGTGTGTATTTGTTGACTGATAGTAAAAATTGATGGAAGATGGCTTATTTAAATGTCACTTTGATATGGTAAAATTTAACCTATGTTAAAAATAGATTGATTCCAGATAGTATGGCTTCTGTATCGGGCTTTAAGTGAATAATCCTTCTGTGGCAGTCCTTTAGAACATTCAGTGAAAGGCCATAATTGGTCCGTGTAGGAACCAAAAATAGTCACAATTTGTACGTTCAAGTTCCCATGATATCCAAATATGGACATCCTCTACATCAGCTTGAAGTCCATAATAGGTCCATTTTAGCTCCGAATGGACGTCTAGGAGATGAATGGCAACTGTCCCAAAGTAACATCCTGTGTATATCGAGTGGACGTCGTATGGACCAAAAGAACACGTCCTCAGAACGTCCATTGGGCGTTTGTACGTCCATAATTAGTTCGTTTTGGTACCAGAAATGGACATAATATGTACGTTCTGGACGTCCAGTAGATGCACGGCAACCGTGCCACCTGTACTCTCCCGTGTACATCCACTAGACGTTGTATGGACCAAAACCACACGTCCACTGGACATCCCGTAAATCCATTTTAGCTCCGAATGGACGTCCAGGAGATGCATGGCAACTGTCCCAAAGTAACATCTTGTGTATATCGAGTGGACGTCGTATGGACCAAAAGAACACGTCCTCTGAACGTCCATTAGGCGTCTGTACGTCCATAATTAGTTCGTTTTGGTACCAGAAATGGACATAATATGTACGTTCTGGGCGTCCAGTAGATGCACGGCAACTGTGCCACCTGTACTCTCCCGTGTACATCCACTAGACGTTGTATGGACCAAAACCACACGTCCACTGGACATCCCGTAAATCCTTGCCCGGACGTTAAATGGATGTACATTGGACGTCGGTGTGCTGTGTGGGTAAATAGTTCCTTTAGATAAACTCGCTAATACATCTTCTATCCTTGGCGTATACTGCGCATTGATACAGAGTTTCTTATTCAAATCTTCATAATTAATTACCAATCTCTTATCCCCCGTTTTATTGCCTACCAAAAAACACGGAAAAGCCCACTTGCTTTGACTTTTCTGAATTATGTTTTGTTCTATCAGATTATCAAGAATTTTATCTAACTCCCTCTGGTCTGCTCTAGAGAGAGGATAAGCTTTTTTCCTGATGGGAACATAATCCTTAAGAAGTATGGTGTATTCAAAGTTCTTAATCTGACCTACACGATCGCAAAACACATTAGGAAATTTCTTAACCAAATTTTCTACGTACCTTTGCAAGTTTGGATCCAACTCGGCAAATTCAGGATCCACTTGAACAGTAACAGTATGAACTTCTTCCTCCCGTGACTGGAAGTTCTTGCCTAAGTTCTCAGCACTCCATGCAGCTCCTTGCTTGGAATCTCCAGGAGAAACTCGCTGACTCTGGAAGTTGACCGCATCCTCAGCATCTGGATAGTGACCACTATCTCCCTCTCCTATTGGACCACTGGAACCATTCCTTCCAAAATGAAGTAACATGGAACCACTCTGCTCATCAGTATTTCCCGTCGATACTCCTGGACCGCTAGAATCACTACTGCACACTGGGACATTGACTGGATCGTCTCGACCTCCACTGCAAATTAAGGGCACCTCTACCCTTGTGGCATCCATATTGGAATTGGAAAAGCCGCTATTGTTGACCATGGGTAGGCCTAACCCATGTTGGGAATCGCTGAAGATTGAAGGTACACCTGGCTGTACACGACATCCATCAGAGACTAGGGCCGAATCTGATTCCACCTGGATTCGACTTCTTGATTGTGATTGACTCCCTCCAGACACACAACTGATCTAAACAGGACCAGCTATAAAATAGTTTAAACTATTCCGATTAGCACTTCCTAAACCTGAATCATGAAATGAACCCATACTGGTAGGACAATCAATGGGTAATGGAACACCTTTCAATGTCCGATGATCACACGAAGACTCCAATGGCTGACCACTTTCCGCTAATCCAGCCACCTGGTATGATCCACTCATCTTAGATTCTCGCAAGTTCCTTTCTAGTTGCTCTAAGTCTGTAGATTTCGAAGATTCTTGCCCAAGAACCGGTGGGACCTCTAACACCTTATGTTCCAATGATGACACCAGTAGTCCATCCATATTATTGGATTTCCTATGGGGCCCAAAATTCTTATTTCGGCCCAACATAATATTATAGGCCCCCTCACTGAGATTCGGAGAAGTCTGCACTATCATTTCATCATTGCACCAAGTCTCCACTCTCCATGTTCCGACGTCTCTTGCAAAAAGTCACTCGATTTCTTCTCTGGTATGGCTATACGATTAAGTTCCACTAATTCTGAGTTGGATACACTGCAGGTATCCTCCACCGACGCCACTGGACAACGCTGGCTCAAATGTAGTTGACCACACTTCTCTAAGGGCTGTATATCTGTAGTCTTCTTCCGTATCTCATCTACGAAGCTATTATCCGCACTGTCTAGGATGGAAACCCTGGAATCTCGCGTAGCCTTCGACGACGACGACTCACACCGACGCTGTTCCATGACCATCCCACTCATTCCCATGGACTGTGGTGCACTTAAAGGATAAAAATTTCTTCCATTAAAATCCTGGTCCTGGGATGTAACACTGGGAGCATGTGCATAGCCCGACGGCGACGCCTCACACCGACCTTGGTTTAAGTTCCTACAAACAGTTTCAATTGGTGTCCAATGTACAATTGCATTTCGGAAACCACTCTCGTGAATGTCCTCCTTCCGTAGGTTGGCAACACTGGTGACAGGATTGGATACCGACGGCGAAGTTACTTCTGACGAATCATCGACAATTTCCCAATCAAACACTTCGGACGACTGCCCTGGTCTCCTCAATGAACCAGCTGACCGAAAACTTTTATCATTCATTCCTTGCTCAGAAGGATAAACCATAACACTATTATCACTAGACGCCCTCTTCGACGCTAAATCACTAGGTGCATTAAGTTTGCTGCGTCTTGACAAACAAGGTTCGTAAACAACATCATCAGAAAATTCGAAGTCTCTATTCAAAAATTCGTTTTTAGTAATTTTAGACGCCGACGCTAAATCATTACTCATACCGTCGCGACGCCTACGTCTCCACCCTCTTCCATATAACCTCTGGGGAAGAGCCATATTCTTATTACTTGATTTATTTTCTGTTACCACACCGCAATAATCATCTCGAAGATCTTGGATCAATGACGCCGACGCCTCTCTCGATGAACGGCCAAACCGACGCTCTGAAATCAACCGATGATCCTTACTATACCCTAAGTCCATCGATAGTCTAAGATCACTGTCCCTGGTTTGGAAGCTAAACTCACTCATAATATTATTATCCACCGACGCCGACGCTGATGTTCCCCTATGGCTGAAACCTCTCCGACGCCCCTTCGGACTACCTACCTGACTCTGTTCTGATCCTCTAAACATCTTCATTTCACCTAATGGACAGGTCACTATCGTCTGGGCACATTTTATACGACAATCCCACGACGGCGACGCTCCCTCGGGGCTATCTCGACGCCACTGCCTCGATTGAAAAACCATCGAATGCTCCGGCCAAAACGACTCCGATTTACTTTGCTGATCTTCGTAAACAACTGCCTGATTATTACCACTTCGACGCTGCTTCCACCTCGACGCCGACGCTGGACGACGTTTGGCATTAGTGGTCTGCACACCACGACGCCCCTCGCCTCTGATGTCTCTAGACTCTATGTGGTTAAAAATCTTCTCCCGAAAACGCGACTTCACTTCACCTTCTAAGTCCGACACTGGCGACTCCGACGACGACTTACGAATGTCCTGCCCGTTCTCAAAACGCTTCTTATTAAATTGTGGATTACTATTCTGAGAGTTCTCAAAATATGAAATTTCATAACCTTCACCTTTCACAGCAGTCACATTAATGTCTGGACTGGACATCATGACGTCACTCAATGACACTGACGGAGCACACCGTTCGGTGACTCTGAAATCATCCAAGCCAACATCCGGAATTTTCATAAATAGTCTAGCTAAAAACTGGGAGTTGGATGCACAATTGTCAGTTCGGTTTTTAACTCCTACGGCACTGCTACTTGTTGACTGCAAATTACCCACAGATTTTTCACGAGAAGGTTTATATAGGATTGGCACCGAAATGCCTTCTTGACCTAAATACAATGTATCTGATGTTAAATCCAAACGAGCATTTAAGTATTTCAGCTCACCGATACCAATAATAAACTTCGGCTCTAGTCGGTCCACTAAAAAGAACTTCAGCCGATAAACTTTATTGCTGAATTTTAAAGGTATATAAACACACGACGTAAGAGTCAATGCTTTACCAGAAATTCCAACACCTGTAAACATCTCCTTTAGAACCTTAACAGGATTTCTTTGTTTCTGGTTCCAATCATCAAAACATTCTTTATTGAGTTAGCTCACCGATGAGCAGCTATCTATCCCCCCAATAATACGCTGTCCTAGTATAAATACTTCAACGAAAGAAGCTACTAAATCCTTATTATTACACTGTTTATTCGTACCCAATAACATTTGAGCACCCCTTTTAGAATTACTTCTAGAGTCTCGGTCTAGGTGGGATCGCACCCGGCTCCTTGGCTTCGAAGTAGTGGGCCTAACCCTTTCTTTTGAAGAGATATTAACCCTAGCAAAACTACCACCAAGTTTGTTTAGATCTGGAACTGAACTATATGTAACACTAGAGCGAAAGCTAGGATTTACTTCCCTCTGCTCCGCCACTGTTTGATTCCTAATTATGCTATTGTATACAAGTTGGTTTCTGGAATGTATTTCATACTTTCGCACTTCATTCATTAATGTCTCTAAGTCATTTGGAGTATCGTATTTAAACAATTCATACTTAAGAGCGGGTATCATACCCTCCATTATATTCGTAAGGATCGCTGTTCGATCTGTCCTTCCGGTACAAACGACATAACTATCGATAACCTTTTGTACATACTCCATAACATTTTCGTTAGGCTCTTGTAAACAATGAACATAAAGACGTAAAATTTGTTGTTTTCCTAATGGAGTCACAAAACGATCAAACAGAGATTTGCATATAACATTCCAATCATTATTAAGCAACATTTGTTTACTAAATTCATTATAGAAGATACCTGATGTCCGTCCCAAGGAACTAACAAAAACTGCCTCCTTCGGGTATTGTCCAGTCTGAATTATCCGATACACCGCCAACAGGAACTTAAAGGAAACCATATCGTCCATTCCATCACAATGGAGAATACTATCCACTTGATGTAAGAAGTTCTGATTAGCTGCCATAATTGTAATTTGGTCCATATTAACACTATAGGGCATAAACGCATTTACTTTCCACTTTTCACCAAACCCACGATTTTCTTCCTTTTTCTCACCTTCACTCACTAACTTAAATGGATTCGTCACGCACTGTCCAACAGACTCGGCTCCAACAGCAGGCTTATCACTCCTTCCTTCGTGTCCATGACCTTGCTCAACCAACAACTCGCTCTGCCCAGATAATGACGTAATACACCTGTTATTTCTTTCAGTGTGAACACAAACATTAGAAGCTGATTCCGATTCACTATCACTTTCATTTAAAAAAGAAAAAGTACGTAACTCCGAGGAATGTTCAGAAGATGAAGAAGTTCGATTATTTCTTTCTAGAAATGGATTTTTATCTCTAAACCGACCATGGTCTCCATTCTCGAAATGATTTAAACACAATTGAACTGGTACGGTGCTCTGACTTGAATTCATATCACTCCAGTTCGAACCACGCGCACTTTCCATAGTGAAAAAGAGACTGGTTATCGCTATATAACTACAAAAAGATAAATACCGTTTCTCTCTTCTATTACTTATAATGCCTCTCATAATAAATCTCCTCTGAATTACCTTTCACTAAACCACTTATTCGATTTAAATAGTTTCTGAGAGAGAAAAATGCAAGTTTCATTACTTACACAAAAAAAGTCTTCCACTTCACACACAACTATACACAGCTCTCTGCTCAACTTCAATTACATACTGAAGTTGTGATTATGTGTTACGCTGTGCTCATGTGACCCTACCGAAGTAAGCATGGACAGTCGCATAGGGTAAGGTGATCCCAGTCGAGAAATCACCCCACGTTTTGTTTGATTAACTTGTGAAATTGAAGAAGAGAGAGAGACAAACAATAGTTCACTAAATTCACCAGAATATTGCAGAGACCATATGACATAAAGCTTTCTTTCACTTGGAAAATTACTTACTTGCCGCGAAATAACAGATTAAAAAAAAAGTGATCATTAAGAAATATATCACTAAGTTCTTCGTTCGGGTTAAATGATAAGCTCTTATGAACGAATATATCTTTACAGGAATTAAATAAACCAACGAATGTACAAAACTTAACAAATCTTGAACACTGGAGTCTTTATGCACCACAAACATATGCTTCTAATGAGACTTACACCTTCCATTTATACGTCCACAGAGTCACAGAAATCCATTTTTTTTTTATTTATGCTCCTATTTAATATTAATTCGTAGAACAACCTTATATCAAAGGTTAATCAAATTTCTATTAATAAGAAGAGCGAAATATCACAACTCATTACAGAATCTGCTCAAACTCGTCGTAATAATGTGGATTTCGTTTAGTATCTAATTCTACACTAGATATATTTTACCCTTGCTATCACCAACTTCAGTATGAAGCGGCCTTACACATCTTTCACATACATGATGGTATAGTTCGTCAACCAACCACTTGGCGGCGCTGATTAACCCTTTAACAAAAGAAAACTAAGACGCAACTCTAATACTATTCTCGTTATTTTTTATTTTATATATAAAGTTACGACACGTAACAAAATGAAATACAAAAATACATTTAAGCATGTTTTATTTATAAATGCTACACACAACAGTATATGGAATTTAATATAATTCTCTCTGTATATATATATATATATATATATATATATATATATATATATATATATATATATATATATATATGTGTGTGTGTGTGTGTGTGTGTGTTTGTGTGAATATGAAAGGGTTACATGTCATAAAACGAATACACACTATTGAAAACAATGTACTTTATTTAAGAATACACAATAATATACACATTAGCATGCTCTCCAGTAATATGCTCTCAATTTTGTTTTGTGTTTCATACAATATTCACTTCCGCGTCCAAGCAGTTGCATTCGAACACACTTTCGTTTCAGTACAACGTACAGCCTGTATATCTAGTGCATCAGCATAGAACTGCAGCACAGGTTCACGTCTCCAGTGATCTCCGAATCGTTTCTTCAGAAGATTTGCAACGTCAGCTTTCTTTGCGTCTGAGATTCTACTTTCCAGGGGTAGTGCTGGGGCATCTGTTATGCTGTCAAACGTCATCCCTCGTTGCAGTGGTGACGCATACTGCTTAGAAGGGTCGTCAAAAGCGTACGTTTGTTCCATTTTGAAAACAACTCCGGGACGTCCTTTAGGCATTGCTTTCTTCAGGAATACACGTTTCATGTCACTGATACCTGAAATTCGTTTTACGGAATTGCCTAACGCTTTCACATCCCGCAAATGCCAGTCTACGCCCAGAACTCCCACAGACCCAATTTCACGGTATATTGCTGTGTAGGATTCGGAATTTCGGAATGTTTACGAAACGACTTTTCTAACACTCCAAACATTTGGTCGGCGAGGAGATAGGAATGCCCTCGCACTGGAAAGTGCATAGTAATATCCGTGAGAGAAGGAGGAGATTTTCGCAGTAACCACATGATTAGGGCATGTGCAACATGTGTATTTTTATTTTGACCACCACATCTGTCGGGACAAGAAACGAATTGACTTTGTAGAGGCATCAAACTCCTGCCTTTCTAAGAAATCTATCAAAGCAGACGCCACTTCAGCAAAGCCTCTGGATGCTTGATTTTCTGTCCACACATAAAACACGGGACTCTTGCTCTCAACATCCGTTACGCACAATGCATAATACGAAATTTGTCTAGAATAATATACTTCGCCAACAGATAACTTCGGAAGGGGTTGCACCTGCTGCAGGTCAAAGCAATACGATACAGATGCAGGTACTTTTTTCTTCATAAGAGTGTGAAAGGCACGTGCTCTTGATTTATAACCAGTGACCTGAGCACATAACATTTTCCTTTCGCTTTCATTGTTAGATACTTTGGCAAGATGATGCATGCGCGTACAATAACTACAGGTGTCAGTAGCGGGGCCCCCAAACCCTACATTGAATTGCGTATTAAAAATCTTATAGAAAAAAAACTCTTTTTACTTTCAACGACTCTGATACCTTAGCATTGTACATTTTGAATACCTTGTTGATGTATAGTTCAGAAGGGACGTACAATCTTTGACTTTTTTTTTACGCGAATAATGACTTTCTCTTGCTCGTAAACAGCCAATGAAATCCATCACCGACTTCTTTTTAGCTGCAAATTTTTCAGATGTGCGATCGCCTCCTCTTCTTTCTGTAATGCTCTTGCCTTGCTTGATGCAAGCAGCAATAGTATTCAGGCGTCTTCTTGATACAGTGAAAAGGTCAGCGAAAAAGTTGGCACACACAGGAACGTCCTCGTTGTCGTTTCATATCTGTAAAAATAAAATAGAAAAAAATGGTCAAGGAATCTCCATTGTAATTGCATAATTGAAATTAGACTAAACTTTCAATTAATTGGTTAATTGGATTTGATTCAGTTGGATTAAATACCTAACATTCACCACAGTCCCATTAAATTAGTTTATAATGAGAGCCTCAGTGACAGTAAAATAGTCCTATCATTGCTAAGAATGTTGGCAAATACGTGTGAAAGGAAACTACATAACGTTATGCACACATGTTTAAAATAGCATCAGCTGAAGATAAGTAAGAAAGAAGAATGGTGAAAAAAATATTATTATCAGACCTAGTAATACTGTACATGTTAAGAGGAATTTGACTTACCTCTCTTTTACTTCTTTTTGCCTCTTCGTTGCTTTCGTCTTTATTCTTTTTCTCGTTCCTCTGCTACTGCCTGCAACAGCTACTTCATAGTCCATTTTCGCTCCTTCTGAATTTGCAATTTCTGCCTACTGTACACAGCGCTTACGTCATTCGTAACCGATCTATCGCCCTACAGACGCCAAGTGATGTCAACAACATTCACACGTTGTCCGCCATGTGCATAATTCTGATGCACAAAGAGTGGGGTACAAAATACCCCGAAATATGGATTGGCGGCTAACGTATTAACCCCAATAGACGCATTCATACTGCTAACACGCAAGACAACTCAAAAAGTGATGTGATTGCACCTTCCTGCGTTGTCAAATAGCGCGTTTTGCTCTGGACAACACGGTGGGCATAGCGCTTTCTGCATCAGATGCTGTATTTCGAGGCCGTTTTACGTAGGGACATTGTGAGTTCTGAACTGAATGGATAGCATAGATCGCTTCAGCGCTGGTGAATTCTACAAAATCCGTATCAAAAAGCATTTCGTTCGGGGATGGACTTAGCGCGTTTTGCTTTGGAGCTCCTCATATAAAGTGACATATTTGAATGTTAGCAGGTTGAAGGGATACACAAAAAAATATAAGATATTTTGGTTCAAAAATACTCAGAAAAAATATATATACTAAACTCTTATAATGTGCAGTTGTCAACACTGCAACAAAAAAATAATAGCCCAGGTTGTCCTTCGTGTTATAATACCATAATACTTTCAAAGGAAAATAAAATAAATAACCAAAACACTGGAATATAAGAATGAGCGTATGCGGTGAATAGCCCTTTAGTACTACAAAGGGGGGCCTCCGAGGCCAATAAAACTTTCTTTATTTATTAATAGGAAAATCAAAACACTAAAAACTAAACGTAGGCAATACCGATGTTTTTCCGAGTTTTTATTCAATTAGAAATGTTACAAAACGTAAGAAAAATAAATCCGAGGCCCCCCTTGGTGTTCCCAGCGTTACTTATGTTTGAACATTGATAACACTTTGAAACCAGATTAAAGTTTAATTGACTGGTCTTCGTTAAAGAAAAGAGAAATAACTACGTTTGTGATAATTTCATAAGAATTTATAAACACATTTTAATCTAGTTATTAATGTCAAATAAACAATACTCCTTCTCAGGTTGATTTCACGCTTAGAATTCGTTCTATTAAATTCCTAAGGAGACGAGATGCTAAATAAGGAAAAAACTTTTAAATTTATTATGTCGTCGTTTTCAACACAAAAGGGCAAAACTTACATTTTTCGGGTTTTAGGATTTTAACCTCTTCTAATAGACGTCGATCATATACAGCTATTGACAGATGTATGTGACTGTATGGTGAATCTTTCAGTTGTGATAGGTAATTTTCATAAGGGCTTTAAAAGATATATATAAATAAGTTGTATAAAGCACAAGTGCTTAAATGACAGATACGTGTCTGAAGTGGACGATCTGAATAAACGATGGTACTCTCTGGTATTCGTACGTGACAAAGAGTGTTTAATTTTTGGTCCATTTGTACGTAAATACCGAAACAGATTGCTTATAATGTTAGATTCGCATTCATTTACCACTTTACGACCTTTTCATTACAAACGTGGTCAATGAAGTGTAGTGTCTTTTTCGCCTTTATAAGAGGGGAAGCAACTTTGTTAATGAATGAGAAGGAACTAAACAACAAGTCATTATAATGAACAGGCAAAACAAAATTATTGCAAGAGAAGAGACCTGAAGGTTTCTTATATAATGTCGATGATGGTCCTACTGAGTGTGCAGAGCTGGAAGATGATAATTTTGTAGATCTTCACTATTTACTTGAAAACGGTGTAGGATATTTTCTTTAAATTGATATTTTTTTCACGAGATTGATAGTTTAAATAACGAACATAAAAGTAACGGATTATTACTTTAAGAACACTCTACGAATTCGTTACAGGAAAATAGTGCTATCGTATTCAATTAGTAACGAAAAAGAATTGGTATAATGAGTTTTAAGATGTTGGGATGTATGTAAAATACCATACATTAGAACGTCAATAATCCGACAAGGCTCTAAAGTTATTTCTCAGTTCCCGTTCAACCGTTTGGTAAAACATCTGGCGAATTGGCACATTTTGAAACCAATCCATGGCTAAGAGTCCATATCCACCAGTTCTTGGCTGCCATGGCTATCTTGTCATGTCCCCTAAGATTTGAAAGGATATCGTTTAATGGGTACTAAGAAATAATCCGAAAACTAAGACGGAATATCAGGAATCTAAAATATTCTTGAATGTTCTCAAGCAATTATATAATAATTAACATAATACAAGCTATATATGCCGGGATGAAAATGTATTGTTTAAATTCTGAGAAAGCTTATTTAGTACTTCTGTTGTGCACAATAATTTTCCTGTGATGTCAAAACAAATACATTTGTAGGTTATATGCATCATTCCTCTCCGCGGTCTCTTTCTTTTCTTCGTTTTATTCTTCCTTTGTACGTTCTCTTCCAAGTTATGTAGCTCTAATCCCTTCTCATCTTCGACAATACAGCAATAATGACTTCCTTAAAGACAGATTCATTTTAATATTCTACGGCGTGTAGCCAAACATACAAAAAAAACATTATAATAATAAAAACCTTTATATCTATAACAGCAAAAGGGAAATAAGGAAATTAAACCATTAAAATGCAATCTCAATGTTCATTATCTTCACAGCTATGAAAAAAACTGAAATAAAACACTAAAACACACGAACGTTATTCCTTAAAAAACTAGAAATCAACATATACTTGTGTTTACAACGTCAGGGCGTAAGTGCAAAACTTTGCAATTTTGTCAAAATAAATGAACACTTTCAAAGTAGCATTTACATGGAAAGGAGCATCTGTATTTTGCCACTAAGTATGCAAACACATAGAGCTTTGCCTTAAGTAATAAAAAGCTTAACTTTAACTTATCACAAAATTATCTTTCTTTCCTGTAAAACACTGAAAATGTTAGTTACGCCCTTAGTTTTGAAACCGAATATATATGTTCAACTTACTGTTTCTTACTAATATTTCCATCGTTAGAATAATTTTGCCCAAATCGTAAATAACAAGTTCTTACAGAACTTGGAATACCGAGAAAGCTAATTGGATTAATTAAGATATGCTTAAGTGAATCCCAAAGTAAAGTCCGGGTAGGAAAATTTTTGTCCACGAGCTTTCACGTCCAAAATGGCCTGAAACAAGGAGATGCATTGTCGCCATTATTATTTAACTTTGTGCTGGAATACGCTATAAAGAAAATCAAAGATAGCAACCAGGGCCTAGAGTTGAACGGTATTCACCAGGTGATGGCATATGCTGATGATGTAAATTTAATAGGGGATGACAGGAGAACAGTAGAAATAAATGCAGAGATCTTATTAAACGCTTGCAGGGACATGGGTTTAGAAGTAAATGCAGAGAAAACTAAATACATGGAAGTGCGTCGGGACCGTAATACGGCAAATTGTGGGGGCGTTAAATATTAAATAATACTTTTGATAAAGTGGATACTTTCAAATATTTAGGATCAATAATAACAGATGAAAATCATATTCACGAAGAAATTAAATGTCGACTAAAAGCAGGGAATTCGTGTTACTATTCGGTTCAAAATCTCTTGTCGTCGCGAATTCTGTCGAAAAATTTGAAGCTTAAAATATATAAAACGATAATCATGCCTGTTGTTCTGTATGGTTGCGAAACATGGTCACTTACTCTGAGGGAAGAACATAGACAGAAAGTATTTGAGAACAGGATCCTGAGAAGAATATTCGGACCCAAGAGGAACGATAATGGGGAATGGCGGAAACTTCATAACGAGGAACTACATAGTTTATACGGTTTACCCAACATTGTTAGGGTCGTCAAGTCTAGGAGGCTTAGGTGGGCAGGTCATGTAGCTAGAATGGAAGAAAGCAGAAATGCTTTCAAAGCCTTGACTGGAAGACCCATAGGAAAACGACCATTTGGAAGACCTAGGCGCAGATGGGAGGATAATATTAAGATGGATCTCGCAGAGATAGGAATACAAAGTAGAAACTGGATGCAATTAGCTAATTATAGAAGTCATTGGAGAGCTTTTGTGAACGCGGCACTGAACCTGCGGGTTCCATAGGCCATAGAGTTAGTTAGGTAGTTTAGTTAGTTAGTTTATATATATATATATATATATATATATATATATATATAGGGTGATGGCAAAAAATGCAGCTTTTCCTTTTGTGAAGTATCTGTGTAGTTAAATGGCATGATTGTGAGATAACTGTGTGAACTCTTAACTTACTTCGACAAATTAAATTTTGAAATTGCGACTATGTTCTACACAATCATGAACTCTTTAAAATCCTTTGGAACAAAACTTTTATTAAGATTGTACATTCCCACACAGCTTCTGTAATCACATATTTGTTAATATACACGATTAGTTACCTTATTGTCTTTACGCTCCGCCTGATACTTTCCCATTCATTGAACTGCAGTCATCGTTTTCGCAGTCAAACAAAACCACGGAGGACACTTCGACAGGGATATTCGTCACGAAGTTTAGAAAGGTGCAGGATCATCGGAGGCTAGTAGATCCCACCATTGGAAGACGACCAACTCCATGTCCCAAGAATATCATTCTGCCGGTTCATCGCCGCAGACACATTTTGAGTTTGACATCTGAGTAGTAGCAAGAAGGCGTGGAAGAAGAACATCGTAGAAACGCATCTCAGGGAGAATTCGACGCCCCTGGCAGTCCAGCAGGATTGAGTTCCAGTTGTTGTCTGACTCCAGTGCATCCAGGTTACTTCAGAAAAATCCTTTCATCTTCCAGATGACCAGGACGACACCAGTCATAACGGAAATGTCGTGCTTGTGCTCTTCGTCTATTTCTTGATATCCTATCCTCTATATAATTCCTTTCTCTTACCTATTCCCAAACTAGTCATTCTCAAAATTAAGACATATGAATTTTATTTAAATTTAACCATAGTTTCTCTTTTAAGTGCCGTGTTACGGATCAGTTCCATCCACAATTTTTTGCATTCATTTAATGAGTATTCCGAGCTACAACTGATGGGAAAGCACCGGTAAATGGTGGTAAATGCTATACGATCTCCAATATTCAAATATTTTACATGTGCCCATCTGCGCATGATGGAGATACTGTGAGGTTTACTCCGTTGTAACGATCCCAAATTTCTAAATATTTTCGCTAGATAACACTTTCTATAAGTCAGTCATGTACTTTAGAGATTTTTAAAAATAATAACGATGCATTTTCAGTAACGAGTAAAGTGTAATTTAAAGCTTTTGCTTAGATAAATTGAGTAGTATCACTTTTAACAAACTCGCCCATCCTCGCTACGTTTGTGTATTTTCTCAGTTAAAATAACTTTTGTTTCTTTGTTTTTTTTAAATTTATTGATTCATAACGAAGTGAGAAGAGAAGGTTTTGCCAAGTTGTTATATTATGTTTTTCCTTCTGTTAGAATATAAGAAGTGTCAGTCACATTCTGCTTTTGGATATTTATATACATACTAGTGTAATATATTTATTTACTAGTGTGATTACAAAGTTTGATTTTCAAAATAGCTGTAATGGAAAATACTTGTGTTATTTCATCTGTGTTAGATCGTTTACTAAAACCCCTCAGATTTTCTGGCAAATTTAACGAGTCAGCTTAGTCATTTTTAATCATTTTGAGGGTTTTTCTATCCTTCATAACCTTCGAGATGTATAGAAACGTCATTTGTTACCGTGTTGTTTAGAAAATGAGCTTTTACCTTTTCGTTAGTTTTACAATCGACCACAGAATATGATAATCTTATGTATTTTTAGATTAAGAAGAAATTAATAGAGGCTTATCAGGATAATATAGTTTCGCAAGTTTTGAAGCAAGAAATGAAAAATAGGGTACAGTTTGATTCAGAATCTGTCTTAGATTACATTTTTCATAAGTGGAAATTAAAACTCAAATACGATCTGAAGATGCCAGTGACCGAACAAATTAACTTGATAATCAATAGGCTATTGCCTTCGTTCTATTCTCTAGTCGTAAGTAAATCATTTAAGACTGTTATTGAGTTAGCAAAGTCCTTAGGTTTAGAGGAAAGAATTAATTGTCTTGTCAGCATGCGTTGTCAGGGATCAAAGTCCTTGGCAATAACAGACGAACATAATATACATCCTGTTAGTAATAACGCTATACAGAAAAACGAAAATATTTTAGATGTTAATACTCAGAACGTAAATGAAACTGTAAGTCAGCCTGCAGAAAAATTACCTTGATCGTTTAGTTAGAGGATGTCAAAGTTCACCTTGAAGATCTTGTGCAACAGGCTACGCTAGCAAAAATTTTTCACGCACACAAAGCAAAACCTGTGTGTATACAGTCTTATAAGCGTTAGCGTTTGAAGCATAGAAATGCGGTTCATGCATCCTTCTCTCATATACACCCTCTTGTTTATGTTAATACAGTCAATGTAAATGAGAATGTTAAGTCGAATAATTGGAATAAAGCAGACAGTAATATGTGTAATAATATTAGAAATATTAAGCGATATTATGTTCCTATTCAATATGAAGTTACTTCGACTCACGTTAAAGCATATATTGATTATAAGCCGCATTTATATCTATTGGATTACAGCAGGAATATCAGCATAATTTCTGGCAATAGTTTAAGTAATAATAATAAAATACTCAAAGGAACGACTTTTATTCGTGGCGTCACTGGAAATTCTCAAGAAAGTGATAAAAATAGTTTTAGTGAAATTCGAATCACGACAGTATTTTACACGTCCTTTCCGAGTGTATAAAAATTTTCCATATAATAGTATAATTGGCCACGATTGTTTGAAAACTCATCTTGCGATGGTTGAACACAATAAGAATTCTTTCAGTTTTGTTAAGTTTGGTATTCCCCCAAGAGTTGAATTGCCGCCATACATATCTAATTTATAATCATCTGTATTCGTGATAATTGAATTTATTATTATCTCTACCATTTATTTCCCATCACGGAGCACTAACGGAACCTCACACTAATATTTTAAAACACACGTGACTCACAATATTATTCAAGTACTAAGGTTTAATTTTCTTTTTCTTACTATCTATCTTCCCAGGGACGCTGTCGTCATAGTTCAAGATTACACATGGTCTGTCTTTGAAATGCATACTCAGTAGTTTGTAATAGAAGTTCGATTCAAAACAAACAATATTTTATATACAGAGAACTCTTTATCTTCAACAAACATTTTTTGAATTTCTTCAATATTTTTTGTTGTACGGAAAATTGAAATTTTCATGTATTTTCGATTTCGAGGAGGGGGTGTGAACTATCTGTGTAGTTGTAGTGACATGACTGTGAGATAACTGTGTGAACTTTTAACCTACTTCGCCAAATTAAATTATTTTATTAAGTTGTGACTATGTTCTACAGAAACATGAAGTCCTTAAAATCCATCGGAACAAAACTTTTATTAAGATTGTACATTTTCAGACAGCTTCTGTAATCACATATTTGTTAATAAACACGACTAGATTCCTTATTGCGTTTCCGCATAGTTTTACGCCCAGCCTGATACTTCCCCATTCACTGAACTCCAAAGTCATCATTTTCACATCCAGAGAAAACCACGGAGGATATTCGCCACGAAGTATAGAAAGATGCAGGATCATCGGAGGCTAGTAGATCCCACCATTGGAGGACGACCAACTCCATGTCCCGAGAATATCATTCTGCCGGTTCATCGCCGCAGACACATTTTGAGTTTGATATCTGAGTAGTAGCATGAAGGCGTGGAAGAAGAACATCGTAGAAACGTATCTCAGAGAGAATCCAGCAGGATTGATTTCCAGTTGTTGGCTGACTTCCGTGTATCCAGGTTCCTCCAGGGAAAACCTTTCATCTTCCAGATGGCCAGGACAACACCAGAAGTAATGGGATGTCAGGCTAGTGCTCTCTCTTTAGTTCTTAATTATATTCTTTCTGTTGCTTGCCTATTCCCAAACTAGTCACTCTCAAAATCAAGACCTTTTAATTTTATTTAAATACAATCATAATTTCTGTGTTAAGTACCGTGTTGTGCATCAGTTCCATCTCCAATTTGTTTTGTTCATTTAATGAGTATTTTGAGCTACAACTGATGGCACAGCACCGGCACACTATTGCTGATTTTGAACCTATGTGGAAATAAAATGTTATTCATTTAAATTCATATATTACAGGAATGTAAACTGCGTTTTTCGTCCTAGTGATGCAAAGTAATGGTTTGCTCGTAACTTTGTTATTGTATCTTTTTTAGTCTCCAACCACTAGTGGGCTAGTTGGCAATAAACAAATTCGAACAATTTTGTTGTATATGTTGAAAGTGTGACATAAAGAAGAGAAACTGCTATTCAGGGATTGTCAGCCTACAAGTAGATCTCAACGTTGATCCAAAACTTTCAACAACAAGAAGGCGACACCCTTGAATGTTTGGAGGGTCGCAGACTTTGTGTTCCGACTCATGACAACAAATTGAGGAGCTATTATTGAAGCGGACTCATACAAAACAACGTGGGATGCTTCAAAAGAACTATATGTTCACCATTCAATAGTTGTTCGACATTTGCAAGTAATGGAAAAAGCAAAGGAGCATGACAAATGTGTAACTCGTGAGCTGAACGAAAACCAAAAATTTTCCAACACGAAGTGTGTTCCGCGCTTCTTATTCTCAACAAAAATTATTTACGTCTTCATCCCATAGAAACCCGCCACAAAAATGGATTATACACCACAACCGACAGCGTCTTACACAGTCGCTGAAAAAAGAAGGAGCACCAAAATACTTTGCCAAACCCAAGATACATCAAAAGACGTTTTGATTATGTTACGGAATCATTCACAGAAAGTTCTCTAATCCTGCGAAACCACCACATCAGCGAAGTATTCTCAGGAACTCGACAGGATGCACCAAAAACTGCAACAGTTGTGCCCAGCATTGCTCAATTGCTAACGACCTATTATACTACATGACAACGTCAAACCACGTATTTCACAAATGACTGCACAGATGTTGACCGAATTGAAGTATTAAATTCTACCGCACCCAGCGTACTGCAAAGGCCTCTCACCAACCAACTGCAACATATTCAGGCACCTCAAAAACTTCGTGCAAGAGAAGGTCTTCAATGCACTCAAATATGTAATAACTTTTATACCTCCAGGCTCCTACGATACCGGAATAATTTCACTTGTTTCTTGTTGGCAAAATTGCGTAGATTCTAATGGTTCTTATTCTGATTAATACATCTCATTTTAAGCCTTGATATAGTGATTTAATGTCGATAATCCAAACCCGCATTTATTGTTGTGCAGTTATTTTATTATTCTTTGTATTTAGTTCCATATATCATGTGCAAAGATTGAAATTAGAACTCATTTTCTATTCTGATTCTAAGAACAAAACATAGGGTGCACCAAAATGCACTTTTATTAACTCCTTGTTTTCATTTGTTTTTCCAAATTTGTAAGGAAATTACAATATTTGTGGTATTTTCTGCTGATATTTTCTATTCGAGTACAACTTGTAAACAAATGGAAGCTAGTACGTTAACAACTGTTTAGAACTGGTTACATTTTACCCGAAATCAATAGATGTTATTGTAGATTTGCCTTGGATTCAGCTTGTACTTTCCTTAACACAAAATTTTAATATTGGTCGTGCAGTCTTCTTCTTGCCGCAACTATTTCCACATATGACCCCCCACGAGAAAAATATTATTGAATTGCATATGTTATAGAAAAATACATTAGAATATTAGGTATTAGAATCATTTGAATAACTCTGTCTCGTTGAAAGACACAGAATTGGCGTTATAATAACAGTATTGTAAAGTTTGTTCTCTCTTTTGAGGTTTATTACGTTGAAATATGTCAAAGTTTGGAAGATATGGAGGGAATTAGATTCTATAACTTAACTATTTATAAGAATGTACAATACATTATTAATTATTCTTGAATAGTTGCCTACTAACAATAGCGTATTTCAATACGTGATCGTATGATCACTGATGATATTCCAGCTTCCAATGAGGCAGGAAGGATCAGTGAAGATCAGAACAACATAGGGATGTGTGAGTAAACGTCTCATTCCTACATGATAATGCCGGTTATGTCAATGGAAAGAGACATTCTACCTCCCTTGTATGTTCTGGTGTTTGAACCAGATGGTAGGTTCCCTTCAGTTAAGCCACCCGATACGTCTAATATAATATTAATCTCATTTTCTGGTAAATCGGCGAAGATGAACAAGGGGGATCTTAAGACTTTCTGTTCGGACCTCGTGTGGGAAAGAATTCCAAGTGATAGGAACAAAGCCGTTATGTTACTTGATTAAATCTTTGCAAACAAAGACGACAGTCTTTCGTCAGAGTGTGTTGCAGAACGCCTTGCATTGATCAAACGGCTCATATCCGGTATGTGTAACGCTATGATGCAGCCTCTGGATGTTAGCTTTTTCCGTCCATACAAAAATTTGTTCGTTTCATCACTGATACAGCAATAACAAAAGCAAAGTGACTATTTGGCATTGTGACAGACTCATACACTCCCAGTCCTTCACAATTTACCAGTTCAGTACTCCATGTTTTCTCAAAATGATTCGATTCACTTACTATAAGCTGGAAAGTTGAATGAGAAGCCTGAAAGTTTTATCGTTAGTTCCGATTACTGTTTTGACAAAATGGTGAACTACGAAAGTTTGATGAGGAACTAGATTGCGTTTGACAAGTGTGCTCATTGTGAGGACAGTATTTGTGCACGGAATGCACTTTTTTCAGAACTGATTATTGATCGTAGTAATATGTAAAGTTTCTTGCAATAACGGAATCACTTCGAATTTCCAAATTAAGCAACATTCTCTTGTGTTACATCACTTAAATATCCTGGAAACACGTACATAATCAAGTTTAGAGATAATAATATGTATAAGATTTCTCTCTTATATTTAGCATTAGGTATTCCGCGTATAACATTTTACCTCAATTTGGTTGTATCTAATAAACACTTTAAACTTTGCACATAAACCTTCCCTGACATATTGAGCAAACGTAATGTTACTCTATTCCATCTGTCTCGGGTAACAACTCGATTCACTCAAATGTGACGCTTGCTTCATATTTTTTTTTTGAATGTTCAGTCCGCAGCGAAAAACCTTCAACATGAACATGTAAGTTTATTGTGAAATGACGAAGCCTTACTCCAAATAAGTGTGCAGTTGGTTTCTCCTGGTGTGATTCATGTTACTTAGTGTTATGTTGATTCCTTGCACTGTTAGGCGTAGTTTCACAATAAGCTTAAGTGCTCATGTTGTAGGTTTTTGCTGCGGACTGTACAATTCATTATTAGATATTGTTGAATAGTTGATTACCAACATTTTTTCGAAAGATAAAGTTTTAACAAAATAAATTAGTTCAAGAACGACTTAACTCTCGACTGCAGGTGGTATTTTTCTTGCTCTCATTGGTGTTGCTAGGGTTGAAGTTGTACTTGGATTAGAAATGGTAGTAGATTCGTTAGTTTAAAAGTTTGGCGTGTCTTTCTTTGTATTTATTTTCAGATATGATGTGAAAAATTCAAATTAGTATTACTTTAAGTGTTGTGTTTCTATCAAAGAACACAGGATGCAGCAAAATGCACGCTTACTTAATGTATACACGACTCCAAAAGTGCATTACCACCTGCAATTCTCATTTTTCTGCAATAGCAGGCAACCCTATAAGCTCGGCGGTTGGGTTGGTTGCGAATTCGAAAGGCGCTGGACCAAACCTAAATTTTGTAATAAATATATCAGTACCTTCTAAATTTTCGAAAAAAACGCATACTAACCGAGATATTTAGCCGTTCCGGAACTTTTGACAAGCACGATATACAGTATATATACATATATATATATATATATATATATATATATATATATATATATATATATATATATATATATATATATTGTTTTGGCCTGCGGCCTTGACCAAGGTACCCATAAGCTAAATTTGGTAACTCTCAGCCCAGAGCCCAGGCCGGTCCAAGTAAGCGCTTCCCATGAGACCCCTGGTTCGAAAATAAAGAAAAACAAACGCTTCGTCTCGATGACCCCTCTATTATGAACCCCGTTCCTAAGCTGATTGAGGCTAAATTTCAAAGTAAACGCGATCTTAAGTTTCACCATTGAGCTCAGCGACCACGAAAGCTATGGATTTGACACTTATATCGGTCATTTTAGATAATTGTTAAATGTCTCGGTAACCTCCCCCCACATGTGACCCGGGCCCGCATACAATTGAACCACTGATTGGAAAAAGGGAATAAGTACAATTTTTTGCGATTTTAACCTGAGATAGCAGATGTGTTCCTTTAAGATAGTTGCATCGTTGAGTAGAAAATTGGAATGTTTGGGCAACTCTATATGACCAATGTAGAAGACAAAATATCTCGCTGATTAGAAAAAGGGAATAACTACGTTTCTTATTTCCTTCTTACAGTCACTACAAAACACGACCACAACTGTGAGACTGTGTGTAAGTAGACAACCACCAGAGTCCTCTGCTTTCGTTACGATACTTCGCCTTCTTTTTGCATTGCACAATCTATGGAGAACTTTTTGCTCCAATCAGTTACAGATTTACATGTTTTCAGTGATACAAGTGGTGGTCAAAACTGCAATCATTGAATGACATGAATGCTTTTCAGCCTGACCGTATCATAACGGTTCCCACTATACACCAATATTTGCCTGTCAGAGGTCACAGTTTTTACCATGTGACCGAAATTTTGCTGTAATCAAACCAGAACTCAAACGACACAATCGCATTTATTTACCAGCACAGTATAACCACATGATTACGAATGCAACAAATACTGATCCTCCATTTCAGATTTACGAAGTTGTCAATGAAGAAATATTAGATTTTAAACATTGGTGGTAACCGCTTTAGAAGTCTTCAGGTAGCATTGTGCACAAAACAGTGAAATTCCAAGTAAGTAAATAGAGACACTGTTTACAAAGCAGAATCTGCAGGTTATGTCCAAGCTCATAAGTTTATCAATGGACTAAGAACTGATATTTTTCGATTACTCAAAAGTAATCTCACAAACGTTGCACTGCCAACGTCAAAGGCATACGATTGGCAAGTCTCGATCAATCAGAAAAAGATCAACGATTCTTCACAAATCATCAAATACATACCTGACCAATACAAACAGTTTTATAGGATGATTTGTTCATGGAAAACCACTGACCAAGAAACTGTAGAAGAAGAAGATGCAGACGGATAGGACCCTATGTAAACCCATTCTACTGTGACAACGTATTTTGCTACGTATTTTGTTCAGTTGTCTATTGTATTACTTTTCTTGCTGTACGTATAACATGTGCTGTACAGAAAAACGAACGGTGACAATAAAAGTGTTAGAAGCCTTATATGCGTGATAGTTCGAATACATATATCCAAGATTAACATACAACATTGCACTCAACATGTACATTTTCATAGCTTTCTATCAAACTGCACATTACATACCCTACACACAATTACAATTGCACCCAACTTTAATTGATTGGAAAAAGGGAATATTTTTTCCATTTTTAAGCTTTTCTAACCAATTCCAGGGCTGCAATACAAGATTCTTCTTGTTGTCTTAGTGTTTGTTAGTTGTTTTGCTACAAGTAATCAATTATACACTTTTTGCAACAAATACAAACAACGCCTCTAGAAGGTTTTTTAGCGTTATTGAAAACTTAGGTCTGATACACTTATTCCCTTTTTCCAATCAGTGAATCAATTTCACCTGAATTTGCAAGTCATCGCGAATGAAATTGTCACCATTGATCTCAGCGACCGCGAAAACTATGGATTTGATACTCATATCTGTCATTTTGGATTATTTATACATCTTGGCAACCCTCCTACATGTGACCCTCGGTCCGCATACAATGATAGTTGAATTTGCAAGTCATCCCTAATAAAATTGGCACCTTGATCTTAGTGACCGCGAATATTTTGAATTTGACATTAATATCGGTCATTTTGGGCTATTTTAACATATTTCGGTATCCCCTACCCGCTAACCCGCGGCCCGCATACAATACTAGATGAATTTGCAACTCATCGCTAATGGAAGTGTCACCATTGATTACAGCGAGCGCAAAAAACATACTATGGAATTGTCACTAATATCGGTCATTTTGGGCTATTTTTTACATGTCTCAGTATTTCTTCCCCCCATTCCAGCTGACTCCCGGTCCGCGTACATTTGTTATTAAATTTGCAATTCATTGCTAATGGAAGTGTCACCATTGATTTCAGCGACCGCGAACACTATGTATTTGACACTAATATTAGTCATTTTGGATTACTTTTATATGTTTCGATATTTTAGCCCCCCCCCGGTGACCCTTGGCAAGAAGCCGAATAGCGTGAGTTTGGAAGTTTATTGCGAGAGGAGCTTCATTATTGATTTCAGCGACCGCGAGAACTATGAATTCGACACTAATATCGGAAATATTCTACTACTTTTACATGTTCCGATAAACGCCCCCTGAGACCCCCTGGTTCGAATTTTGAGAAAAACGTTTAACTTTGATCCGGAGCGTGGACCAAGGTATTTCTGACTAAAATTTGGTAACTCTTGGTCTATTTTTCTGGTTCCCAAGCCGGTTCCGGTAAAAAGCCCCCTGAAACCCCCCTGATTCGAAATTTTAAAAAAGGCTTCGCATTGATCTGGGGCCTGTGCTAAGTAACCCAGACCAAAATTTGGTAACTCTCGCTCCACTCGTCTGGTTCCCAGGCCGCACACAGACATACAGACAAACACACAAACAAACTCTTTATTTTATTTATATTACATAAAGAATTAATATACTGAATATCAGCTCTCCAACTAGAACGGCTTGCGAGATACTAAATTTTTCGCAAAAATTCGGACCCTCTTAGAATATGTAATATAATGAAACCGATACATGTATGATAACTACTTAGTTGAGATTGAGGCTTAAGTATATACCAAAAATCATTTCATTTGACTTTGCAATTTGGATATGATGACCATGCACATAGTCGCATTAATTTTTTTATATAATAATTCATATATTACACATGATTCAAACATTTTTCCCAATAGTTGGCTCCTCTGCGGAATCACAGGCTGCATCTCAAATAAGTCCTATTGCTATTATTACAATTGTAAATATCAATATCTAGAATTGGCTGAAGTTCTTTTGTCAATAGAAACAGATGAAAAAAAGGATGCCTTGAAAGTGGACAAATTCGCCAGTGTCCAGAAGCTGTCTACAATGCACTGAGCAGAATGGGTCTGTGGGTCGTAATACGTTGTTAAGTCAGAGTGGGACCTGGTGGGTGGGGGGTTGCAGTGGGTCACGTTCTGTTGACCCGCGGCCCCTCGACCCGCTCCATCTCTGGACTGGACATACGGATAAAACAATCATATATATGTATTTTAACCTGTATTTTGGTGTAGCGAGACTCGAACTCGAGTTGCCTATTCAATAAGCAGACACCTTGCCGACTTATCCATGGCACAACGTGCAATTTGTCGTTTCGAAGCTTTATTTCTAATATGTGTGTTACGTAACACCGCTATCAGATGTCAGTAGTGCTGCGATCACCGTCTTGAAGACCCATTTCGAGGTAACGAAATCACTCTATTAACCCGCATTAATCCGATTTTATATACCTATCTCTCTCCCGCTCTCTCTATCTTCTCTCTCTCTCTCTCTCTCTCTCTCTCTCTATATATATATATATATATATATATATATATATATATATATATATATATATATATATATATATATTGATAACAGTAAGTAAGAGTATAGATTAAGTTATTCTTGATTTTAATCTACAGAGCAAATGCTTTTAATGAAAGCATGGGGCCTGTTGCTGTAGATGGCTAAAGGCCGTAAATAAAATTCAAACTTCAAGTGCAACTGGGGTAACTCCCGACCTTGGCTGATTTAAGACGTTTGAATTTTCACTTACGCGCTACGTGGGTAATGGCTGGTTTATAAACGTAGTTGCTATAGCGTGTGTAGGTAAGTGGTTACCGCTTCTGACTGTCCTTCTAAGGTTCCGGGGCTCGAGTCTCGGCCTGGACTGAGTTAACTTTCTTTAAGGAATTAAACACTTTAAATGATGTTCGCGTTTGATGCTAAATGAGATTTATCCTACGAGGGGAGGAAAATCAGGACGGATACAGGGGCAGGAGGAGAGACGGACACTGTTTATCTTTAATTGTTAAAATTTAATTTATTCCCATGTTTTTTGCTCTTTCATTTCCCTCTTTCCTTCTTTTCTCATTTCGTTTAGCTTTCCATACTTTTTCGGTCTCTGCATGATGCGTATTATTCTTTTCGTTTCCTATCTCTTTGATCTTAAAGTGAATGGAATTTCTGCATATTTGTCTCGTGGTTGTTTCTCTAAGTGATGCTCTCAGATAGTAATACTTTTTCCTCCAAATTTAGGAATATCCTGGCAAGTTATGTTTTCAGCATGTATTTCCTGTCATGTTGGTTTTCCAACTATTAGACATACAGTGAAACTATTTTGTTACTGGAAGAAGCTATCATTTCTTATGTGTCCAACCTCCAGTTATTACTGTTGCTGACTGTACACATAGATTACTTAGATTTCTTCATATAAACACATAATATAATAACATATAGCGAACAAAATAAATAAAAGGTAGGAAGTATAAAAACCAGCATTTTTTCAGATATTAGTAAGCCTCTGCTTAGTAGACTTATGGAGGATCTGCTCAATCGATTTCTTAAATAGGTTGATTGACTGAGATTGTCTTGTGTTGGATGGAAGGTCATTCCACGCACGAATAGAGGATGCAAAGAACGCATTCGAAAGAATTTTGACGAATGTGGGGGAAGACAAAGTAGTTTATTTACACCTGATCTTGTATTGTGGTCGTGGTTGCAATCGTGATTCCAATGGTTGAAATAAGTAGGAAGTTTGTTGTAAGCTCAAAGTCTTAAAGAGAAGTGTGTCTACGCAAATCACGCCTATCGGCAAGTTTCCAAAGGTCCATCTTTCTGCAATATGGAGTTAAATGATTTGATCGTTTGATATTATACGCAAACGGTATACAGGCATTTTGGATACGTTGCAAAGGGTATGCTAATTATTAGTCTTTTCTTAACTTAACCATTTAACGTAATATTCTTTTCCAGGAAGCCTCCCATTCCAATTGAAAATATAGGCTATGTAATGATTAAATTTAACATCTCCTGTAACCTACTGACGCTATTTAAAATGTAATCATAAAATCATAATTCGCCTCCACATGTCCTTTTTAGTACAAGACTACAAATTATGTAATTTGTTTTGCATTATGACAAAATTATGTTGTAACCAGTGACACGTCATATCGTATTTTAAAAGGATATGAAACACTAACAAAGAATATTTTGTTTTAGTAGCATATAGGGCACTTGCCCCCAACCACATTACATAAGATTATTATGTTGTTAAAATATAAAATCTCTCTATGAATTTAGAACGTGTTTTAATTTTTAATAGATTGTTTCTCAATGAATGTAATAATTATCGTGGCATTTCTCTGCTGTCAACATCCTATAAAATAATTTCAAATATTCTATTAGCAAGATTGACCCCATACGCAGATGAAATTATTGGAGATTATCAAAGCGGATTTAATGAAATCGATCAAATATCGACCGAATATTTAATATTAGCCAAATACTCGAAAAAAAGAGGGAATACAATACACCGGTACATCAACTATTTATTGATTTTAGAAAGGCGTACAACTCAATAAGGAGAGAACCATTATACAACGTTCTTACAGAACTTGGAATACCGAGAAAGCTAATTAGATTAATTAAGATATGTTTAAATGAATCCCAAACTAAAGTCGAATATGTTTTGCCCTCTAGATTTCACTACGAAAGTTGCCGGAAACAAGCAGATTCGTTGTCGCCATCATTATTTATCTTTGTTCTGGAATCGCTATAAGGAACATCAAAGATAACAACTAGAACCTAGAGTTGAACAGTATTCACCAATTTATGGCATATGCTGATGATGCAAATTTAATAGGGGAAGATAGGAGAACAATTGAAAGAAATGCAGAGCTCTTATTAAACGCTAGCAGGGACATGGGTTTAGAAGTAAATGCAGAGAAAACTAAATAAATGGAAGTGCGTAGGGATCGTAATGCAGTAACTTATAAATGCGTTAAAATATTGAATAATACTTTTGATAAAGTGGATATTTAAAAATATCTAGGATCAATATTAAAATAGGAAAATCATATTCACGAATAAATTGAATGTTGACTAAAAGAAGGGAATACGTGTTATTATTCAGTTCAAAATCTCTTGTCGGCGCTAATTCTGTCCAGGAATGTGAAGCAAAAAATATGCAAAACGATAATCATGCCTGTTGTTCTGTGTGGTTGCGAAACATGGTCACATACTCTGGGGGAAGAACAGACTGAAAGTATTTGAGTACAAGATCCTGAGACGAATATTCGGACCCAAGAAGAACGGGAATGGTGAATGGCGGAAACTTCATAACGAGGAACAACATAATTTATATGGTTTACCGAACATTGTTAGAGTCGTCAAGTCTAGGAGGCTTAGGTGAAGGGTCATGTAGCTAGAATGGAAGAAAGTAAAAACGCTTTATGTCTTGACTGGAAGACTAATCGGAAATCGACAATTAGGAAGACCTAGGTGTAGATTGGATGATAGTATTAAGATGGATCTCGGAGAAATTGTAATGCAAAGTAGAAACTGGATGCAGTTAGCTAAGGATAGAAGTCAGTGGAGAGCTTTTGCGAACGCGGCTTTGAACCTCCGGGTTACATGGGCCACAGAGTTAGTTAGTTAGTTGGTTAGTTTCTCAATGAAACAATAATATCAATGAGTCGTTATGTCACACTGAGATGTACCAACAATTACACTGTGATGTCACATTGGTTGTCTTATATTTAAACAAGCATGTCAGAGTTCAAAATTATTTTCATCACAACTTTTGTGATAAATTTTGAATTATTATGATAATTTCCACAGCTTCGTCATTGACTATCATGAAACGAATGATTTCTTATGAAGATAGCAGACACACTGCAAGACAAAAACATGAAATGAATGACCTGATCCAGTTTTTAAGATAAAATTTCACATTTTTCTTAAATTGAATAACATGATTTTGTCCTACTGATATTTAAATGTAGCATGTTGGTCTTCATAATGTTTTCACTGTTTCGTTACTGAAATATCAATGAATAAAATGTTATTAAACTTCATTCAAACTTGTTATTGTATATGAAAAGGCAATATAAATGTTTTAGAATCAATTACAAGAAAAAATAATTTGTTTATAGAAAACTCAAACATCTTGGCTTGGACTTACATCAGCTTACGGAAATGTTATATTATTAATTGAAACGTGAGAAACGTAGACGTCGTGATGTATTCGTCACAGCAATCTCTGCAATTTGTTTTCAATGTTATTTTCAGAAGATCTTTGTGTAATATGATTTGGATTCAGGTTTGCCTTGGTAGAGTATTTACTTCAGCGTAGAGATGTTAGATGTTTCAGAAAGAAAAAGAAAAATTACGATATTTAGATACAAAGAAAGGTATGTGATATTCAGAATTAAATATAGCTGTTTTTATATAATTGTGTATAACATGTAAAACGGAACTGGAATTTTTCCTTAAATATAATTGTACCACATAAACACCAAAAAAATATGTTGCAATTTTATGGAGTCCAAGTTTTCAGGTCCCTGGTTAAGCAACAAGTTCTCGCTTTATTTAATCCCAGTGATGAATGAAATGCTCAATTCAAATTCAATTAACCAAATATATTACCCCAATGTTTGTTGCCTTTTAATTGTAATAAATAGTTTGCATACCTTAGTAATCCCTTTTTCGATTCCCGGCAGGTACGTTTTTAGTGGATAAAATTGTGTTCATAAGTGTTATTGAGATATTCTTGTTTTCTCTCACACTATCATTCCATCTATTCTTCCATCATCAGTCACTTGCCGGAATCATCGTCCCCACAGATTAAACAATATAATGGGTGAACATTAACTGAAATATTTTATTTCCTACTTGTTCCAAATTCTGTTTGTATGCTGAAGAACTCATTCCTGGACATGAACGGCCAAATCTACTTAGAGGTCAGGTTTTATTCGCATTCCTGATATCAGTTTACCACAAAGAATCTAAAACTGCTGTATAATCGACACTTGATTGACAATCAAAGGCTAAAATGCTAAAACAAAATTATCCCTGAAACTAATGTTGATACGAAGATTAGAAATGGAAGTAGGCAAGCAACTTCTTACTTTTTTGAATGCCAACTTTTTTAATAAAGTTTTTCAAAAATGTACAAGTTTATCACTTCTCGTACTTATTGAGAATAGAACGAATCGTTTTATGGGAAGAACAATTTTTTTCATTTTAAATGTACCAAGAAAATGTACAAGGGAAATATAAGATCAAGCAATCGTAATGAACGTCAAATTTTGGTTTTACGAAGTAAAGAGTTCAGTTGATTTCCACCACTTGACATGAGCAATGCAATTTTACATCCTAGTAAAGCAATCAATGATTCATTAATACAAAAAATAACGATTCCAGATGTGTTGGTGGGTCATTGAGATAGAGTTGTGTTAATATGTAAACAGTGGCATAGGTGTCACAAAGTGCATAGCAAATACAATAATAGCAAAAAAGAATAAAAAATGCTAAGCTGCATTTGTTTTCAGGGATGTTTCAGGGCGAAAGGTACTGACATTCTTAAATTACAAAAGTCATCTCTATTAATTTAAGGTGCAGTGTAATGTAATTTTACTTCCAGCGTCATTATGTTTAAATTACAAACAGTTGTAGACGGGAAAACGCTAATTTGATATTTATTTTCTTCTTTAATATTGAATCTTCTGCAAATTCAAAGTATTTTTTCGTCTGACTGCGATAGAAAAGAAAATTCAAATTTATTGTAAATAGTGTTTCTTTAAACATTTAATGTTGTAAAATATTGATTGTGCACGATTCTGGTCCATTCTGAATTTTCAATTACAATCACGATGCAAGTAAAAAAGATATATCTTCATTCTCCCTTTAAACAGAATTTGTATATACAAACTTCTATGTAACAGAAACCATTGTATGGTAAATAAAATTGCTTTAAAAATATGTAAAATGATTGATTTGTTCTATTAGCCTTATCACAAGTGTAGACAAGAGGGACAAAATACCAAAAACAATTTTTTTAGTTATGAAAAGATGTTCAGCGAACACAGTTTCAAAACGAAAATAATTGTGTTTTCTTTTCAGTTATTTGTATGGTTTAGTTACATGTTTTGGTTTACTGAGTTTCTTTGGCATCCTCCTCTTTCGTGATTTACTTTAGTTGATCTTTCCGGCTTGAATTATTTGTTTTCTCATTTCTATGTTTGCTTGAAATCGTCTAAATTTGGCTACGGTCTTGTTTAAACATTTTTGCCAATGCCTAGATGACAATACAATAAGTTTTGATTAACATCACAGACGTCTGTCGTTACGGTTTTCAATTAACCGATAGTTGGATTAGTCAAGTATGAAAATAACCAATCGCAGCTCAAAATTAAGGGAAATGAATAAAGTTCTACCTGAAGACAGCATTTGGCCACTCGCAAAAGAGCGTATGGCAATTTGAGGCATTTAAACAGCTTATAAATTTGAAATATAGTGGTAGATTCAAGAGAAGACACTCCCAGAAAGAATTGACGATACAACTTTTTAACAGGCGTATCTCAAGACCTCATCTTGTCAACAAATATAGATGTATTTTAACTAAGGGTTTATCTTACAAACTCTAGAGAAGTGTACAAAAATGGAAAGTGAAGATTCCTAACAATATTTTGAGAGTAGAGCATTTACGTCAAGGTTCTTTTAAGGTTTCGGTAATTAATTACGTTAGTCATTATTATTGTTAGACGAGCAAAGCGGATTGCAGAGTTACCGTTCATTGTGAGTGTAACAACAGTGATATAACTTGACAAGGGTTGTTTGTCTCGGGTCAATTAAAAAGAATTGTTTATATTAGTTAGTTTTTCAGATGGAGAAAATGTATGCACATAGGATACTTTTAAATTACTTCAGTAATTTTTGACAAGGATGAGGTGAACCAACCTCTTTATTTCTTTACATAGGGACAAAAACAAATTCTAAAATTTAAGGATTATATTGACATTGTTTTATCTACTATCATCCGCACTATTACTAAAGCGTTGTTTTGATATCCAGTTCTCTTCGGGGCAATGTATCAGACTGAGGATTGACTTGTACAGTAAGCGACACTTCGGGATGGCACACCCATATGGAGATTTACATCAAGAGTGCTCCACCAGTTGAGTTTGAAGAATTTGCAGGGAATTTTGGCATCCGAATTAGCTTTAAACGTAAGTGGGGGGCATAGTCGGCAGGCACTAAAAATTCCCGTACACTTGCACGAAATTCAAACTACCGTCTACAGCATCATTTCTCCAAAATGAGATGAATCTTTGACTTGTAGTTATTATGCGAAACATATTACTTGATATTCGTCCTATTCATGAAGATAAAGTACATTAAAAAATGAAAGTCCAAACATGTTGCTGTTGGAAAGAACTCTCCTTCAGTCGTTTGATACGAAATGAATTTGCAGAACCTGAATAAATATTCTGTTACTTCAGGGGGTGGGAAGAACGAATGCTTCTTTCCTTCGGTATGAAAACAAATACTTGAAATGTTTAGCGAGAGTGAACCCATGGGTATAGCGCTTTTATGATTGGACGTTATGCTCCCAACTCATCTTAAGTCATAGTTGACGACATAGGAGAACGGGAAATACTAATATGAAGAAGGAGTAATGCACTCAAAGGTGGAAATTTAGAATTGGAGACAAAATGATCAGATAGCATCCATATTTTGTGGCAATTTTGATTTTGTAGGAAGACATGTGAAAGCTCTCCCGAATCTGAGAGTATCCCACTACCAATTGTTGAATTCAACTAGGGAACTCATTTGAGAGCACCAGATGATTTTGGAGATAGAGAAACATCTTAAGACATGAAGAACGAAAAATGAAAAAATCTAAGTCCCAGGACCGGATTCGATCCATAAACCTCACGATTACCAAACATCACCTTTCCTCACTCATCCACGGAGCCACACAGAATCATAGACAGTTATACGTCAGGAACAAAGCGTTCGTTACGACCAGTGATTTATTTGTAGGAGAGAAGCTAGGAAAATTCCCCTTTCTAGTTTTCCTTTCCCTGGAATTAACTTAATTTCTGTTTTAAGAGCCTGGGAAGAATATTTTCCACCTTTGCAGAAAACGTCCTACCAATTTTCATACAGTTTAGCAACACAACAGAATTATTCGTGACTGTTCTGCATAATTATACTTACACAAAATAATTACCTTCAATTCTACGAATTCCCGTACCAAGTAAACAGAAATACGGAGTATGAAATTCAATATCTCGCTAATAGTTTCGCAGAAAATACCCAAACTAAATTTTCTGTTTTCTAACAGGGGGAACTGCACACGCGGAACTTAGGGAACAGATTGCGTTCGTAAGATTTATTCTTGGGATTAGGGGACATAAGTTTACATTCACATGGCAGAATCACAAATTCATTATTCCATAATTTTATCTTTAAGAGTGACAAATGTGTAGAAAAAATGCATTCTTTTGGTAAGGATGAACACGAGGCAAAACGTGTGGCCGTCTCATCTCGAAAATGTACTGTAAAGGTGATGTCTTAACTCGAAAAAATATATTTCTCTATTTGAAGAACAGTGTTTCGACTCGAATTTTGTCAGGAAAATACTGTCTCGACTCCTCTCGTGCGCATCTCAGGCTTTTTGGGTTGGAAGAATAAAATTATGGCTAAGTGAACGGACGTGGAAGTGAACAGACTGATTAAGATCAGGAAGATTGGATGCTATCAAGGAGAGGATAGCTTGGAGGTCCGGAAGCCCCGACATTTGTAAAAGTTTTTAACATAGGCCTAAGATCGCCGTTTTATTCAAACTTTTCCCGGGGTTGACCGCCGGACACCCACCAAATACAAGTTTAGCCACCGGTCCCCCTGAAATCTAATCCTGCCTACGCCCCCGCTACCAGTTATGTATTCTGTCACATAAGAAAATGCATGTTTTCCGTGGGATACTATCTTTGACCCTTACCATGAGAATGAAATCGCTACATATACCTTGCTATCATATCTCGAATTAATTAAATGTTTTAGAAGTTTTTAAAGCTTAATCCCTAACCAATTCGATAACTGCATGACTATCAATTTCAGTTCACACAAAACACTATAGAAATATCTTAAAACTTAATAAAAGGAAAACTTTCTTTCAAAGTGTGAGGCTTACGGTTATAGCCATATATTTATAACGTAGTTACCTTGTGTATCTTATTATGTAGCTCACTGGATCTGTGAAAATTTCCCGTTCCCGAGACCCGTGTTCGAATCTTTGCCCCTACTTCTTTATTTTTATCTCCCATTGATGCGGAAGGACTCCAGTAGAAGGAAACGTATGGCTACAATTCAAGGTGTGATTTGATATTCTGAAATAATATACTTATTTATTTTTTGTCAAGCGAAAATATGAAG
This sequence comes from Thermobia domestica, assembly GCF_964235325.1. Taxonomy (NCBI): domain Eukaryota; kingdom Metazoa; phylum Arthropoda; class Insecta; order Zygentoma; family Lepismatidae; genus Thermobia; species Thermobia domestica. Next base: position 239,290,606 of record NC_137456.1, on the reverse strand, counting down.
TCGAATTTTACAAGCGTAAAACTGTTCTAGGTTTGACTGTCAACAGAAACAACGAATAAGTTTACAGCTCAAAAATAAATTGAATTCTCTTCAATTGTAGTAAGTATTTCGCTATTGTCAAAAAAATGGATTTCAGCTGTTTTTTGTGTGATCAGCACATTGACTTCCATCATCCCTATTTTTAGAATTAAATATCACTAATTTTGTTTTTTCGTTTATATATAAAATTCTCATAGTTTAGTCCTTAACAAAACAGAGATTATATTTCAAACTGTCGCTATGGCATTATATTTAGTTATATAACGAAATGATTATATATAGGATAGAATCTTGAGGATAGAATATGAAATATGTTAAGAAGTTTAACCCTTGAAGAACGCAACACAAGTATGAATTAAATCGTTATAATATTGTCGTTACAAACTCACCAGCGATAGTGGATTATTGGAAGAATTTCTCCTTCCTGATCATTTTATATATGTGAACCGATCTCAAGCCGGATTTTTGATCAAAACATATTTTCTCCTTTGCGTATATTTCTGGAACAACATGTAACATGAACATATTATTAGCAAATGCTGCAACTTCTGAAATTGAATACTACTGAAAATAATCTACTTTGTTTGCTAGAACCTGTGTGTGGTAGACGTTCGTGAATCAAATGTTTTTTATTTCTTCTTTGTTTTCTTAGGTTTCTGAATACTTCGGAACATTTGACCTGTTTGAAACGAAAAATATGTTTATTATGAACAAAATGGTCACAAAACTCTTATTAGAACGTCTGTTATAAGTTGTAGTAGTTGATTTTATTTTAGCATATCATTTAGCAGCGAGGCTATGTGAGACATATACTTACCGCTTTACATGGACTTACCCCCGAAACTATAGGCTTCTATGGAGAATCGAACTCCGTTTTCAGAAAAAGTTATCTCACCACAGTCAGTTCTTATCCGTTGGGGTTCTTACAGACCTTATTATTATACTGGTATTTTCAAGCAGTGATCATACTGGGTCGAATTCCGTGACCTGGAAACAATCACACTCGTGTCCTGGTATGACCGGAACAGACCTGGAGACTCCAAAAAGGCCTTATACAAACGGCGAATTTGTATGATGCTGTTAGCGAAACATATATGGTTTTTGCTTGTCTAGTGGCCTGCCCATTTTTTTTTTTTTTTTTTGCTCTTGTATTCTAGTGTTCGATTCCCATTAAGGGGTAATTAAAATTTAATTTTAACTAGAATTTACTTTCATTAAGAATCGCTCTCCCTTATCCTAAAAGACTTGAGAGTATATGGGAAAACTGTTATAATCTATACATGCAAAAGTGAGGTGCAAGTGTCTCGTAAATTGAAAGAAAGTCTCTTGACAACAGAAACTGAACAATGTTAGTATTCATGTTTTACTACTAATTTGCTACTTACGTGACACATTAAGTTAAACGTAATATACATGTTACACACATTGGCGGATGTAGAAGGTAAAAACTAGGGCAGCATGTTCCTAGACTATATATATATATATAGTCTACATATAAACATTGAAAATGTATAAATAATAGTTTAAATAATTTTGGCACTGAAAAAAACCGGAGGGCCTAGGTACCCCGGACCTCTCCTAAATCCGCCACTAATTACACACAAGATTATCTATTTGACAGTTGATAACAAAAATGCTACTCATTTTTATATCAATAAATGACTTAAATGAATAAATAAGAAGACAGTAACAATACTATTAATCTATATCTACCGAGTATATAAATGGAAAGTACGTTGTTTATCGAAACGAAAAATTACTGAACCGATTGAAATGAATTTTATTAACATAGTAAACTGTTACCTCGTACTGGGTTGTTGAGGATTAGCTCTGGGAAGTACTCCCGGGCGTAGTAATTAAATGAACCTTTGTGATTGGCTGGCATTATCTGTATCTTGCCACGTAGCCTATACCTAAGTATATAAAAGAAGTCAGACGATTATTGCTTTCGGTCCTTCCAAGGAAATGTTTTTTTTATATTTTAATCGTTTATAACACTTTTCCTCCCCTTCTCCTCCTCCTCCTCCTCCTCCTCCTCCTCCTTCTCCTATTATTATTATTATTATTATTATTACTAGTACTACCATCGCGAAAATAGTACGTCAGTCTTGTAAAAGGGGCAAATATTCCCAACCCTGTTCACGTGAGTTAACTTATCCGAGAGACTTGGTGTTTTCACTTGAGGTCTGTGAGCAAGCAACAGTATAGCAAAAATTTTGGGTCTCCTGAAGAGCAGTCTTCTTTTTCAAACTAAGTTTAGTGCTTCCAGACAAACAAGAAAAACGATAATTGAATTACTTTTGGACGAAAACAAGAAAAATAATTTATACACAGTATTTTACAACTGCGTAATTGCCTATTATAATTAATTTTGATATCTAAATTCTCAAGATCTACTCACAAGTAGTTCGGTGTGAAAGACTAATTTTGGAAATTCAAGACTCAAATTATTGATCTAATACCATGAAATGAAACGAATTTTTTTAACATCGCACGATTATGTCCTGGAAGCAAATGAAAACGGACGATGGGAAAAGAAAAGGATTAATGCAAAAAATATGAATGAATTGAAAAAAAGTTAGAAACCAACCGACATGTTTCTGTTCAACACAAACTTCTGGACATATACTGAAATCGAATCCTTGGCTTTAAAGCCAGAGGTGAAAAGCTTTAAATTTAATGTGCCACGTTTATGCCGGTTAGGTTAAAGGAGACGGTGATAATAAGAAATGAGTGAAATGGTGGTACGAAGAAAGTGGGAGGAAAGGGATGAACCCCGTGAAAACCCACGAGCATGGTGTTTGTCCAAAACAAAGTCCACATGGTGTGAGCTGGGATCGAACAGGGGACCCCAAGCACCGGAGGTGAACGCTCTACCACTGAGCCACCGCGATTCGAGACATGTTTCGAGTCGTGCTCATCACTATGCGTATAGGTTAAATATCCTAATCATATATTGCGTAATTGCTGCTTGTGAAAATTTCAGCAATACTGTTTCATTCGTTCAATTTCATTATTTCCATTTGTGAAGGGGAGTTTAGACCGAATTCTTGATAAATGAGATTAAGTCTCGATGGAAGTAGTATAAGAATAAACGGGATAAGAAAGATCCCGTAGTTGAAAAACTGTTGCAAACACAATAAACAATAAATATTATTTGGCAACATTTCAGATGGAGAATATCTCAGATGTCTTCATCTTCCATTAAATAATCAGGAATCAGATTTCATAAAAGGCTACAACTGTTGATAGAAAATGTTGCGAAACAAGATATATTTCATTCAGTGTGTGTTTGATAGTCGGTCGAAAAAATGTAACGACTTCTTCAGGCCAGCCATTCTGGGTGGGACTTTTCTTCGGTTAATCTCATTCTTACCAGCAAATGCCGGGATGATATCTAACATACATACTCCAGGTCGCTTCCTTCCATTCCCATTACTTTCTTCCTTCCCCTATCCCAGAAGTATATACTCTCCGAGAGGCGTCAGTTTTCGTATGTGACGGGCTAAAGGCCATAGGTGCTAGTAATATCCAAAAATATGTATAAACAAAAAAAATCATTCACTGTGTCACCAACCTTATCACTTGTCTGGAATTGTAACTGCTACACCATTTTGCTGGAGAGAAAAAGTATTTTGTAGGCCTTAAGTAGGATACTGATAACAGCAAAATAAATAATAGTTATACAATATATTTTGAAGTGGAGACTGGTTTGAAATTTTGTCATGTTAGCAGAGAATATATAAAATAAAATGGTTAGGGCGTGGACCTCTCACGAGGGACCCAGGTTCGATTCTCGGTTGCAGTTTATATGGTTCGGATCGCATTTTAAGCTGTAGATCCACGTCTCATGTACCCAGTTTCGAACGGGGCGCTAAACTACAAATCAATTTAAAAAAATAGTATATCCTACAGGTAAACAAGCAATTGAGATTAAGATGTGTCTTTGTAGCAGGCACTATATAAGCAGGGGTATACAATAATTAAATTGGGCCAGTACGGCGTACCCGTAGTAAATTAAGATGACAAAAATCATACCAGCTGTAAAAAGAAATTACAATAATATGTAAGCTCTACTATGTTGAAGTATACTTAACACAGGTCTATGTATACAAGTAAAACGGTAGTAATTTATTTCCAGTTTGACCACTGGAGATATGTTATTATCTTATTCGAAAGGAGCTTTTAGTGCACTACAAAACCTCATTCTATTAATCTTGACATATTCACTAAGAAATAATGAAGCAATGTAACGTCACATGGCTTGCTTCAATTTTCTGATATTACCGTAATGGGTGTTGGTTTGTGGATCGCATTATTGTGAGTTAATAGAGCGAAGGTGAGCTACAGCTTAAAAGGATACCAACCCTTATATTTCAGAAGTAACGAGAGGCCGTGTAGTTGGCACGTGGGAATGGGGTCGTAATACTTCGTATATTGCTATTACGGTTAATAGAAAAAAGGCGTGTTTTCAATACTGGATCAGACGATATCAAGAAGAATGTGAAAAAGGACTACAAAACCACCAAAAGTTAGGAAGACGTAGAAAAACTACAGCAGAGGAAGATAATGCACTTGTCTCTGCTAGTCGTAAAAATCACTTTCAACCTGCTACCACTCTTGGACGAGACCTGCATTTGAACATATCAGCAACTACAGTAAGGAAATGATTACATGAAGAGGGAATCCATCACTGCATTCCTGCTGTAAAAGAACAATTGACTATAGAACAAGAATGTCGTTTTCCGTGCAGTATCTGCCAGCTACGAAAGAGTTATGGGATACCGTGATTTGGACAGACGAGATAGTGTTCTTCTCCTGTCCGGAAGACTGTCGCCGTGTCGTCCCAATTGCACTCGTTATTCACCAGAACATATCTGAAGAGGACAAGAGGTGGAGGAATTAGCGTTGCTTTCTGCGATTGGATATCAGGAGTAGGAGTAGGATAATTAGCAGACATATCGCCTAGGATGGATTTGGGAGAATATGTGGAAATATTAGATTGACGTATGTTACCAACTGTAAGGACAATATATCCGGAAGACGAAATGACTGTCATTAATTACATCCAGGATAACAGCAGTGTCCATACTTTGAGAATAACTAAACAGTGGTTCCAAAGACATCCTAACATTTCTTTGCAGGATTGGAAATCTAAATCCCGGGACTTTAACACGCATTGAAAAATATGTGGGCATTAATTGTGCAGAATTCGAAACCAAGACGGGAGAAAAATGTTGAAACTCTGAAGAACCAGGTTCGAGAAGTATGGGAAACCTTCCGTAGAAGACCTGACTTCTGTTCGTCACTAATTGATACCACGCCTCCTCCAATCAATGCAGTGATAGATATTAATGGTGCATGAACAAGCTATTAGGTTTAAAATTATAAGATTTTTATGTTTACTGAAGACTATTTTGTTCAAGAAAAATATTAGTTTGAAAATAAGAAATTCTAACGGGCAGAAGGAAAAAGAAAAACAACATTCAGGTTCTAAGCATTTGGAACTGCCAAGACAGACTGAATATATTTTATTTTATTCTTTTTGTCTAATAATTAAAATTATATTTTTCTTTCTTTTTCTTTGGAAATTAACAATTCTTATTATTCCTTTATTTCTATTATGGGAATTAGGAAAAATATCCCCAACAATTTTAAAGCACTTAAGGCCAAGGTGTAGTTAAATATGCTGTTTTGTTTCGTTATCTGTGTGATATATGAGATCTATTTTTATTTCTTCTTATATATAGGAGAATTGACGTTTCCCTTTCTCATTCTAAGGACAGTAGAAAATGGATATTCATAACAGTATTGGTTTCAAACACTTAATGTCAAGGAGCAGGTAGACTATTTTATTTTCTTCTCCCCATGAAATAAACATACCTTTTTTCCTTTCTTTCTTCATAGTGGAGTCGATCACTAGTAGTTTTGCTGAAGCAATAACGTCCTGTTGCAAACAACTCGGTTAGATACGTGCCAATTGGTGATATCAATAAAAATAAGTAACTACTCCTGAGAAGTCCTGCTCGAGAATCGGAGTAACTACACCTGAAGTAATATCCTCCCTCCATTTTGTATCAATAAAACAAGCCACTACTCAGGTCTAGACTGCTCCAGATTTATCAAATTCACTCGCTTTTCCTCTGCACGTAGCAGTGAGTCGTATCAATAAAAGAACTTATTCCTCATTTTTTCCCATACGTCGCGCAGTCATTTCGCTGTTTTTAACCTGTGGCGTAGTATCCTAAACGCCACGGAAGGGGTAAGTAGTAACGACAGTTCCAATCAAAGTTCATTTGTGAATATAAAAGAGTTTCCAGTGCTGCTTTCGAAGTCACAGTTACCAGAAAGTAAACGAAGAAAAGCCGAAGTTTTGAAGGCAATTACAGTGAAATGCAACGAAATATCAAATACATCTAGGACTGAGACACAAATCCAATAGAGAATCTTTAATATTCGACCGAGAATAAAACAAAAAAGAAAAAAATAACGAAAGAAAAGGAATGAAGGGAAACAAGAAAGTAACACTGAAACCATGAGAACCTATTGGAGCTGATGGATGTTGATTTGAATCCAGCAAAATCAAGATTAACACGACAAGCGCATATCAAGTGTTGTCCAAGGTCTTTGTAGACCGTTTGGCTTTAAGAATGATATCAGACACTAGATCCCTTTGTTTCCTTTTCTTAAAAAAAATCCAGCCAGTCACATCATAAAGCACGTCCATCCGATTGCGTTTTCCACACCATACGTGTCCCCTTTCGCCTTGGCATAAAAATACACTCTCATGTATACACCCTTCCATGAGTTGATTTGATTTTGAGTTTAACGTCCTTTTCAGTAGCGAGGCTATATGGCTCGGGGCCTACAGATTAACGTGGAATCCCTACCACATGAGCCCCCGCCGAAAATTGAACCCGGATTTCTCACGCCGAAGGCATGCACGCTAAGCGCTTAGCCACGAAGGAGCTGCTCCTATTAGCGTATTCGTTTCCAAAATACTAGGTTTCTTTATTGCCACGTGTATATAGTCAACTGTTCCGATAGCACCCGGAATTCCATATTGTTCTTGCCACTCTGCTTTTGCTGTTTGCATATTACGCACACATCCGGAAACAAGCAATTTTCAGATTTCGCAATAATCTCATCCACTACACTTGTAGTAGTCATAGACACATAATTTTTAACCACACCAGAATCCCCAGACATTCCGACCTGAAATTCCAGATTACTCATGTAACGCAAGGAAACCCGCATCTTTTCGTCGTTACGTAGTGCACCACCCCAAATTTATGTTGTTTCTCTTTTAAAAATATTGTGCTAACCATTCTACATTTTCTTTCATGAACCTATAATGTTTTTTAAATCTCCAATTATAACATTTCTATGCAGTTAATAAATACAACTAATTTTGAAGTAATTATGTGATATCCTCAAATAGATAAAAGATAATTGAAATGTGGAACAAGAGCACCCTAGACAATATTGTTTTACATGAGAAACCGTTATCACGACTCACTTATCTGCTTTCGATTTCGAGTCATTTTGAAAATCGGCATTTAATTTCGCATTTCTGAACTGCTGAAAACGGAAAGCCACTAGGTGAATTGTGATAATGAGATCTCACGTAAAATAATATTGTTTAGGGTGCTCTTGTTCCACGTTTTCATTATCTTTTATGTATTTGAAGATATCACATAATTACTTCAAAATTAGCTGTATTTTAATTTCACCGGAATGAAGACTCTTAATCAGATTACACCTTAGAAATAAACGTTTTTCAACAAATAAACAGGGACGACTAATCAAAGTGAAAAAATAATTCATGGATTTCAAGGTCGAACAAGAATTTAGAGGTAGAGATTAACCAATATTGGGCAAAGGTAACCTTACATCAATAACTATCCTCTATTCAAGTATTATAGTCATAAAAGTTCACCATTTTAGATGAGGAATAAACCCCATAAAATTAAAAAATGGCAATGATCTGTTTAGTCAAAACTCATTTCATAAGGCATAACCGTAGGCGTTTACAAATTTTAAAATTTAAATTGTCTTGAAGAAATATTCGGGCTAAGTTTTGACACGATGAATCGTTTGGTAAGCCGTAACCGGACGGAGATATTGATATTGCTTGAAATGAAGTTGAATCAAACTTTATCTCATCAGACAGTAATAACTTACGAACAGTTTTAGTGAACTGTAACCTTTTATTTGTTTATGATCAACGTCGACGTGATGAGCTAGTTGGCCAGCCATAATCGGACATTTTTTCGTATCATCATGAAAATACACAAAGCTTCTTAGAACGCTCATAGCCGCTACGCTACGTAAAAGCCGAATCAATACCACAGAACAAACATAAACACGTGTTCTCAAAATCTTGAATCGAACCCACGACCATTTTAACCTTAGATTAGGCGCGTGGGTGACAGGTGTCACCCAGTGATTTTTATCTCAAACTTGCAACACTATGCGTTAGTGTTCGCAGCCGTGTCTTTCAGTAGCTGAAGGTTAATTCTTGATGTTTGATGTGGCAGCAGTAGTACACTTCTGTTTCTCATCTACAGTTTGTAAAAAATAAATTATTTCTGCAGCAGCGTCTTTGGGTGACAATTGTCACCCACGCGCTTATATACGTAACACGTAACATGTCTAAACGCCGAAAGACAGAGATAAGAAAAGATAAGAATAGTCTTCTGCAGTGGCTTGAGGAGGAAGAGGAGGAGTCCGAGATGTTTTATGATGAAGGTGATTACAAAATTGATCACGTGAGTGCAAGTGACCACAACACTGAATCCATGGTAATATGCATTCATCACTTACCATGATGATATTTTTTGATCTTATACATATATGTGCAATAAATGCACTTTGCAACCTGAAATGCAATACCAGTTCACCTTAATTGTCACGAATGTTTTTATTTTTATGTTTTAGATATTGCCTGAAAAATGATTAAACGTCAATAAAACGCTGATGCTGTATTCCCAAATTTTCAGTCGAATTAGGAAGAGAGACTGACTACAACTGTTACTTGCTGTTGAGAAAGAGAGAATGGTCGATCTTGAAGCCATCAGGCTCGAAAGCAATTTGCCATGCCTGTGAAAGAAGAAGAGACAAAACTACAAGGAAGTAGTGTTTGAAATGTGAGATATGGATGTGTGGAGAACATCTCAAAGATATTTGTGTAACATGCTTGCAATCAATTTGGTAATCATAGAAATATGTCCGTTATACTCACCAGGAAGGTCCATAAACCGTGAGAGTTGAATTTTGATGAAAATTTTTGACAAGATTCAGTTCGAGTTGCTAAGTAACGTAGTAATAGTCACTCGATGCGCAAATGCTTCGTTGAGCTGCTACACCGACGCCATCTTGAAATCCTTTAGGCAATGTCCAAGAATACTTTTTTAGCACAAAAATGAAAAAGCTTTTGATATATCTGATTTCAGTATTGTAAACCAAGGTAAATCATCTATATGTGAGAGTACTTCCAGTGCATGACCGCCATCTTAAAAGGCGCCATATTGAAACGTCGTCAAATATGATAAATGGCAAGGGGCTCATGTGGGGTATCAAACAGAACTGGAATTTACTCTTGAATTCATTTCCGTAACCAAGTTTAGATATCTGTTTTCACTTCAGAGTTAAGAGCTCTCTCGTTCACAGGAACATACAAAGACTGAGCAAGTAAAATTTATGATAGGAAATGCGGTCGTGCAAACACTTGCATGATTTTAACTAATGCAATAGTAGTTATTTGATCTACAATATCCACTATACCAATCAGATCTTGAGACTAGTAAGAGATATCGTTAATTAAATTGAAATGCCTGTAGTGAAAAATGGAATATCAGCACTGTAACAAATTATACCTATTTCAAAATCGCTATATGTATATATGAGTCTGTGTGTTGCGATTATGCGCAGCATTTAAATGCTGTAATATAAGTTAGGTGGAACGGCACATATGGTTTTAAAGAATCTGTCTTGAAGTTATTAGAAAATTAATAGAAAAAATTAGAAAAATAATATAAACTATTGCTTATAAGGAAATATTAACCTACTAACATTTTGCTCTTCAATTGTAATGATGGAGTTCCAAAACGTAGTGATTAGCACACAGCATCATGGAGCAATGTAAACACTTAACAAATGCACTTTCGTCAGAATCTTCATGACCACAGACACTATTTTCTACTAGTCTTCAGAACATATGTAAATGAACCAACTATTGCTCCTGTTACGTACTTACATTTCTGCCATGCATATGGAAGCATGTCCTTTAGGACTGGCGCACAAAATTGATGATACACAACAAAATGCATTTTCTTTATGAAAATTCTGACAAATAACTTGTACACCGAACAAGTGAACACCTGCTCCAATCAGCTATTTATCACAGTTTTGATATGAAAACTGTTCTTGCCTTATTATAAGCTAGTGTTTTATCGTTAAAGGTGGAGAGATGCAGATATTTAATTATTTTATATTTGCAGGGAAAAGGAAGAAAGAGGCTTGTTTTATGGATTGCAACTTGGAATTGAATCTTGTAATAATCTTTACTGCCACATATTCTTAGCAGTTGTGCATGCATTCTGTTATCACTAATAGCAGAACAGACACAAGAAAAGTGGATTCTAAGTTTCCAGGTTTATCTTCTAAGAATTGGCTGTGAACTGATAATTTAAATCTCCTTCATTGTTCAATGTGGCAGCAATAAATCGATTGTATTTAGACAAACTGTCAATAAATATATTAAAGTATTTTAACTTCGTAATATGCACGGTAAATTATAGGTCGTCAAATATGAATATTGGAAATGAACGCAATATTCTGCAACAATGATAGTCTTTGCTTAAGGTTTCTAAATTGTAGAATAAAACTTAACACACTATAATGGACCACGTAAAATTGCCCAAAAGATATTTTTGTTTTGATACAATTGAACGTCCCACACGCCTGCTACGCTAAAGGAGACGTGGACCTACTGATTATAGTGGAATCCGAACGATTTTGCTCGTTCAGCTAATATGTAACAGTTTATATAATTTTTCTAGTATATATCCGAACAATCCCTTTGGTATTCTCTGCTTGTCAGTACTATTAGGCATGTGTTTCATCGACCAACAGTCTATTCCATCGCACTTTGAAATAGGTATAACTTGTAGCATGATGATATTCCATTTTTCACTACAGAAATTTCAATTTAAAAAAACTATTTTTCTTACTAGTCTAAAGATCTGATTGGTATAGTTGCTATTGTACTGCATTAACTACTGCATTAGTTAAAATCATGCAAGTGCTCGCACGACCGTGTTTCATGACACAAGTTTAACTCGCACAGTTTTTATATGTTCCTGTGGGTAAGATGGCTCTTAACTCCGAAGTGAAAAGAGATTTCTAAATTTTGGTTACGGAAATTAATTCAGGGATAAATTCCAGTTCTATTTCATACCCCACATGAGCCCCTTGCCATTTATCATATTTGACGACGATTCAATATGGCGCCTTTCAAGATGTCGATCATGCACTGAAAGTACTCTCACATATAGATGATCTACCTTGGTTTACAATACTGGAGTCAGATATATCAAAAGCTTTTTCATTTTTGTGCTAAAAGGGTATTCTTTGACATTGCCTACAGGATTTCAAGATGGCGTTGTTGTAGCAGCTCAACGAAGCATTTGCGCATCGAGTGACTATTACTACGTTACTTAGCAACTCGAACTGAATCTTGTCAAAAATTTTCATCAAAATTCAACTCTCACGGTTTATGGACCTTGCTCGTCAGTAGAACACAGTGTACAATGAAAATTATAAACTGTAAAATAACATTTTATCAAGTAAATGAAATAATCATCGGTTCAAGAAGACTTTACGCATCCTAGATACATTTTAATAGGTGGGTGACACCTGTCCCCACGCGCCTAATTGTGCAGTACAAACTTTCGCGTCCAACGCAGGGTTAAGAGGATTACTTACCACCGGTTACTTGCCCAGCCAAGCTCTTGAAACGGCATTATACTGTATACTGATTGTTTTTCCATTCAAAGATATCTTGACTCTGCACTGGAAATCACATACTTTCGTAATGAATTTCGTCATAGATAAAGAATGTAGCCTTTGCATTTTTGTTAATTCAGTCATCTTGGTAGTGTACTTCCTGCACTGCAATAATGATTCTTTGAAATCGTGTTTGTGCTGAAGGATGTAGAGGTTATCAGTTTGATTTCTTCCCTCACCAGGGTTCTGAATTACGGTTCGCAATAAGTGTCTGCTATTAAGGATAGCTGTTTCACAACAGTGCGTAAACTTCATTCGTATTCATGTGTCATTCTTTCCAAGGAAGTACAGTTGATGCTGACACTTGCAGAAATTATCTTAACCGACCTTGCCAAAGGAAATCGCATTTGTTTTCATTACGAAATCCAAGCATCCCACCTATCTTGAGTTGTACTTTGTCGTTATCACAGGAGAGAGAAAAAGAGAGAGAGAGAGAGAGAGAGAGAGAGAGAGAGAGAGAGAGACGGAAAGTGGTGGATGATTAATATCAACCTGATAGAATTTGCACATCTTAGCATATTGTTTAGTTCTGCTAACCAGTTCAATGTGGTATGTAAAATTCTCTTAAAATGGTCCTGGGTCCATTCAAGATTTTGAGAACATGTGTTTATGTTTGTTCTCTGATATCCTTTCCGGGTTTCACGTAGCGCAGCGGCTTTGACCGTTCTAAGAAGCTTTCTGTACTTCCATGATGATACGAAAAAAAGTTAGATTATGGCTGGGCAACTAGCTCATCACGTCGACGTTGATCTTAAGCAATTAAAGATTACAATTCACTAAAACGGTTCGTAAGTTAGTATTGTCTGATGAGATAAAGCTTGATTCTACTTCATTTCAAGCAATTTCCATGTTCCGGTCTGGTTATGGCTTACCAAAAGGTTCATCGTGTCAAAACTTAGTCCCGAATATTTCATCAAGACAATTTAACTTTTAAAATCAGTAAACGCCTACGGTTATGCCTTATGAAATGAGTTATGACCAAACAGATCATTGCCACTTTTTTAATTTTATGGGGATTTCTGCTCACCTTAAGTGGTGAACTTTTATGATTATAACACTTGCATAGAAGATAGTTATTGATGTAAAGTTACCTTTGCACAAACTTGGTTGAACTCTACTTCGAACTCCTAGTTAGACCTTGAAATCCATGAACTAATTTTACACTTTTATTAGTTGACAATGTTCATTTGTTGAAAACCGTTTATTTCTAAGGTGTAATTTGATTAAGTGAGCACTTGCAAACCTCTGCTTAATTTGTTTCCTAAAAAGTTTGTATGGAAATTTGAAATTATATTTCGTTCGAAACTTTAAACTTTCAGTTCAAAAATTTTGGTTTCAAATTTTACGTTCAAAATTTTGGTTTGAAAATTTCGTTATAAAATTTTTAGTTTGACACAGGTTGAAACATTTAATTTGAAAATTTCAGTTTAAGTTTTTCGTTTGAAAAATCTTAATTTCATTTTTTGTACGAAAATTTTAGTTTCAACTTTCTCGTTTTAGAATTTGGTGTGAACTTGTTTTCGCTCGAAAAGTTTGATTTCATGTTTCGAAATTTTTAGTGTCAACTTTCTAGTTCTAAAATTTTGTTTCGACTTCTTTTGGTTCGAAAATTTTGATTTCATGTTTCGAAAATTTTGGGTTTACATTTCTGTTTCGAAAGTTTTAGTGTAAAATTGCTTGATTTGAAAAATTTAAAATCGAAAATTTGTATTTCATCTTTTTTGTTCGAAAATTTTTAGTATTCTTAAATTTGCATCCAAAAGTTTCAATTCGAAAATCTGAGTTTGAATGTTTCCTTTGCTTTGATAATTCGAATTCGAAAAGTTTTATTCCAAGGTTTTTTGTCTGAAAAGTTTAGTTTGATGATTTTAAATCGAAAAATTTTCAGTTTCAATATTTTTGATTTGAAACTTTTGAGTTCTAGAAGTTTTAGTTTCAAATTTTTCTTGATCTTTTGTAATTACTGGAAATTAATGAAGACTCAAAATTTAATCGAATAGTAAAAAACCGTTAATTTGTTATTCGGATAGTTAGAATTCGTTTATCGAATAGTTAAAAAACGTTTGTGTTAATCGAATAGGTAAAAACCGGAAAATGCTTGACGGTTAACCGTGAAATATTTCCCTCTTTGCACTCACTGAAAAATTTGGGCTAAAATATTTTGAGATGATGATTTTGAATAAACCGCCAATGTTATATAAGATATAAATTACACGAAGTACCAACATGACCAAGAAGGTAACCTTAAAGTATCGTGGTTCTCACTTATCGAAAGCTTAAGAGGAGTGCATTAAGGTACGCATTTCCTAACTATATGTAAATAAAGTGATAGCAAACTCTACTTTGAAGAGCACACACAACGTGTATGTAGAGCATAAATCCTAAACAGCCCAAGAATATAGGTTAATATCAAAATCATAGAAGTTCTCATCGAGAACCAAACCCATGACTTTCGGAGACTAAATCTATACAGTGCATGCCTATAACGCAATACAGAGGATACATGGGGTTAGAAACCTTCCCAAATTATATATTTAGCAATTTTGGTGATCAAATACTAAAATTAGTTCTGGAGACCATGCCTTTGGTTCTGCCAAATTAACCCACCAAACATGAAATGTTTGTGTTCGTTCATGCACTCATGCCCTATAAAAGCCTATACTCATGGTGTCGTTATTATTTTCACGAACGGAAATGAAAGGTATCTAGGTTCAGCTCATCACTTCCTTCTTTTACCTTCTCTAGGAATAAATGTATTCTTTAAAAGTAAACATTTACACATGTGTTCCTGTTTTGTCATAAGAAATAAATCCTCAATGCTATCTCGTTACATAAGTATGATTTCTCGTTATTACAATGAACCAATCAGATTTTCTTTAAAAAAAAGGTAAATGTGACGTAATTTGTTTTAATCTACACAAGAAAACGAGAGGTCTATATCCAAACTAACCTTATCTCATAACTTTTCTCCTTTTCAAAGAATGAATATATTTCCAAAGTAAACCATTACATACTATTTGACAATTAAACATGGTACTTGCTCGAACAAACAATGCAAACGATACTGTGACAACGAATACGTGAGCATATGTAAC
The DNA here is from genome assembly GCF_964235325.1 of Thermobia domestica. NCBI lineage: Eukaryota > Metazoa > Arthropoda > Insecta > Zygentoma > Lepismatidae > Thermobia > Thermobia domestica. The sequence continues at coordinate 239,275,403 of NC_137456.1, read as the reverse complement.
ACGATATAGTTGACGTTTCCTTTTCAACATATGATTATAAGTCAATGCAGAAAGTAGCTTTTTAAGTTTTTCCAACAGTTTTATTTAATCCGCAAACGAATACACTATAAATTATTGTTGTTAACTAGGTCCGGCATCGCCCCTCCTCCTCTTTTGTGCGTCTCAAATAAATGTATCCTTTCCTGGACACACTTTTTGACAATTGATTATAATGGTTCGAGTCCCATAAGTTCAATCAATAAAACTAAGCCTGAACCAAAAGTTAAGTATTTTTTACAAAGTTTTCGAGTTGAGTTTAATGTCCCGTTCAGCAGCGAAAATAGAACCTACTTATGAAACTAAAATCCGAACCGCATGAGATTTCTCCAGGGATCGAACCCTGGTCTCCCACGTTAAAGGTGCTTACGCTTACAGAGGAACTCCATAGTTTTCGAGTTGCATATTAATACTAATACTAATTAATACTATTACTGAGGATCTACTAATTCATAATATAAGAGATCATCAAAAAAGAGATAAAACCTTGTTTTAGTAATTTTATATCCATAAAAGGGAACGAGAAAGCCATAAAAACCTCAAAGCTAAAAATCCCAGTTCAGTGCCATCAAACGAACACATTAACTCGAACCAATAAATCTAATTCATTCACACCAGTGGGTGCGGTGGCTGAGTGATAGAGCGTTAACCTCTGCTGTATGGGTCCCTGGTTCAAACCCCGCGAAAGTAATTCTGTGTTGAGCAACATTATGCTCGGTATACTCCAATTTTCTCCCACACTTTCATTCCAGCAATTCATTCATTTTTCATTGTCACCGTCTCCTTTAGCCTAACCGGCATAACCGTGGGACGTAAAACTAAAGATTTCATTTCCACCAGTGTTAGTTCAATTATATATCATTTCATCAAAGGGACAACAATCTCCAAATTTTATGCCATAAAAGGGAACGAAAATAAAAAGCATTCATAAACCTGTACTAAATTCATAACGTAATAAATCATCAAGACCATATTTTTAGTAATTTTATAGCTATGAAAAAAATCATCATAACCTATAATCCAAAACTCTCAATTGAATGACGTTATTCAAACGGACTGGCCGGGCCAAGGTATCTATGACTCATTAGCACAGCGTGCATGGTTTCTGAGTAAGCATAAGCAAAATTTCAATAGGTTACGCAATCCCTGGCCAAAGCATCCCTCATTCATTCGCATTAACGATACGATCCATGGGGCCGGAAGTTGGATAATCAAAAGTTAGATTAGGTCAAGTCAATACTACTGTAAGTCCATGTATCATACAGCCTCGGTGCTGAATAAGAACAACTACAACTAATACCAGACATAAACATTTTTCGTTTCAAATGGGACAAATATAAATGTATAATAACAAGCATTCTCTTAAAATCTTTGGGAATATCCAGAATCAAACATATGTTCTAGCAGGCAAAGTAGGCTATTTTTAGCATTATTCAATTTGAGCAGTTGCTATATTTCCTAATAAAATGTTGACGTTACGTTTTCTCCCTGAAATATACGCAAAGCTGAAAATACCTTTTAATAAAAAATCCGGCTCTAAATTGGATAATTTATATAAAAGTTTCGGGAAACAGGAATTCTTTCAATCGCTAGTGGATTTGTAACACCAATATTATAACCATGGGATTCAAACTTGTATTGCGCTCTTCAAGCGTCAAAGTTCTTAACATATTTCAGATTCTATTGAGAATCAAATTAAAGTTGCACATTTCAGGGTGAAGTGTCCCTATTTGTTCAAGTAATTTATATTGCAATATCTACTGGCCATATTTAAGATAATTTCAAATACCCTGCATATCATTGCAGTTTATTTTATTATAAACCATTGCTTAATTCTATTATAAAATTGTTCATAATATTTGTTATATTATCTTGGACATTTTAAAGTGTATATATATATTCATTCCTTTATATAACGAAATGTAATGCGATAGTGACAGTTTGACAGTGGATGATGGAAATTAATCGTAATTATGGACTATAATTGAAGAGCATTCAATTTATTTTTGAGCTGTAATCTTATTTATATTTTTTATTAACAATCAAATTTAGAACAGTTTAACGCTTGTAAAATTCTTTTCTGGCATGAAGAGAAATTAATAAATATATTAATGAATCAAATAATATACGGATAGATTATACGGTATATTTAGCACGATATCTTCTTAAGTAAATACAAAGTCTTGCGTTAAACTATCTATCGATTATTTGGGGATGAGCGCAGCCTCCAAAGAAACGTTTTCGGGGTTTAACAGGGCCAGGAAGCCTAGATTCCGCCTTCATTGATTGATACGTAATATTACTTCGTCCTACAAATAAATCTCTGGTCGTAACGAACGCTTTGTTCCTGACGTATGACTGTCTATGATTCTCTGTTACTCCGAGGATGAGTGTGCAAGGGCATTGCTTCGTGATCGTGAAGTTTATGGATCGAATCCGGTGCTTGTAGGTTGATTTTTTTCATTATTCGTTCATCATATCTTAAGAAGTTTCTCTCCCTCCTTAATCATCTTATGCTTCAAATGAGTTCTCAACTTGAATTCAGCAGTTGGTAGCGGGATACTCTCAAATTCGGGTGACCTTTTACATGTCTACTTATAAAATCAAAATCTGCGACAAAGTATGGATGTTGTCTGATCATTTAGTCCCCGAAATCCGAATTTGATCATGTGAGTGTTTTTCCCCTTCATCATATTTGCATCTCCCGTTCTCCTATGTCGTCAGCTATGACATAAGATGATTTGGGAGCAAAACTTCAAATCATAAAAGCGCTATACCAATGGGCTCACACTCGCTAAACATTTCATTAATACTATATGTTTTCATATTGAAGGAAAGGAGCGTTCTTCTTACTACCACCCTGAATTGAAATAATATTTATTCAAGTTCTGCAAAGTCATTGAGATTAAATGACTGAAAGAGGATTCATTTCTACATAATTAAAATAGGACGTAGGCAACCCGTGTGTTTTGCAACCCAACTAACGCCTGATAGAAGAATAATTGAGCCTGATCGAGTAGCTAGAACAGCAGCATAAAGTTACCATACAACCATAAAGTTAAAAAACAAATCGTAAAGTATGTTTTTTTTTTTTTTTGCAGGAGTGAGGAGAAACGCTGACTGACGAAATGACAGAAGGAAATTTTGAGGTACTTGTGCTCATGGTAAACAGCAAAATACCAGAAAACACTATACGAATACCATAGGCGTCGATGAGTATTTAACAGTCAGGGCACTTAAATAATCTTATTATTAACTGAACTATAATTATAAACAAATTAATTTACTCCAAATTACTGTACACCTTGTCTCAAAAAGGTTGAGCGCATTCTTTACTGCTGTTTCGAGGCAAAAATTTTCTAAGTCCAACTTCGGGTATCTTCGGGAAAAAGTAAACCAGGTTCGAACCTCGAAGCCAACCTTTGCAATCGGGAAAATCTTGCAGATGTGTTTTTCTTCTTTTAAATATAATAAGACTTGTTACCAATTATATATAAAAAAGCAACATTGATTGAAATACTTAATGATACAATATTTCGAAACTGTATTAACGCCAGCACATGCTTGTTTGTCATTTTGCTCTCCATACGTAATGGAATATTTAGATACGTAAACGAATCTTTCCATATGTAAAAGAACGGTGAAAGTTAAGACATAGAACATTATTCTCTCCTGAGTACTAAAATAAAAGTCAAAGTAGAACAAAAACAGCGTTTGCAGTTTATATGAATGTAATTATTATCTTAAATACCGCTATATATCGCTAGAAGTATTATTCGCGCAGCGATTGTGTTAGCTTAGTGGTACGCCGTATGATTTCAAATCGTAAGGTCGAGGGTTCGATTCCCATCTGAGTCAATATTTTTTTATGAAATTCTATTTTCCTTAATGCATGAGAAATTATATAAAATAATTACATTAAAATGCATCAGTTGTATATATATAACATATAATCATTGCAGAACATAGTGATTATTATGTTTAAAATATAACAGGTGTTCACAGTACGTTGGTATTCTATGATATATGTGAATGTTAAATACAAATTAAGAAAATAATATCATCGCAATGAATAAATTATGTAGTGTATTTATTTGCAGCTATTTGTCATATAGGGGTTACTTCTGATCATTCGTATTACAGCACGTCATTGATATTCTTGAAAAATTATCCGAGGCATAAAAAGAGCGTATAAACAGAGAATCCAAAGTCGGAACGCTCGCAAGATATTCATGAACCCCAAAGGTCACGTGAGCAGACTGGAAGTGTCCTTATGAAGCATGCCACAGCAGAAGGTCTTTACATAGATTTTCAATTCAATACCTGATATATGCTTTTGCAATGTGGAAGTGGTGATGCCTTTGGTCGCTCTCTCTCACTTTCTCGCTCGCTCACTCTGTATTTATATATATGAAAGTGTATGTATGTGTGTGTTTCGACATAATTCTGATATGTCTAGAGCAATTTTAACCATATTTCTTACAATCTGGAAAAGAGTACTGTCGGGATATATATAAAAAATGCTAGAAAAGGATCGATATTAGTATCGAATCCATAGTTTCGTGGTCGCTTAGGTAAACAGTCCTACTTTCAATTCAAGTCCAATTAAGCTCCCATTAGCACCCAGGGTGGTTACGTAGCGACAAAAAAATATCGAAATCAACCAATATTAGAGTCGAAGCGTAAGTTTTCAGTGCCGCATTTCCCATTAGTCCAACTAGGCCCGTGCCCAGAGGGCAACATATTTGAAGAGCGCAAAGGTTAAAATTTTAATTTTTTTCGTATGAAAATTTTTTAAAAATTCGAGAGCAAATATACTATTTCATGAGCAGTCCTCTTTTACTATTCTAATATATTTAATGATAGCGTAAGAAATCTGAAAATAATTCAGAACATGTTTCCCATTCATTTTTTGTTACGTAATTGTAGCTGAAGCATCTAGTGAGTGGTATTTAACTGCAATAAATTCACTAATTAAGCATATTCGAATTAAGTTTTATTTGTAAGTTAGGGATCAACGGACGGAGAAATGTGTAGTTATTGGGGGCGCCGAGCTTCTAAATGCAGCACTGTTCGTTAAATTAATTGGTAGAAATTTTAATGCCATTTAAGACCAAATTTAGTCCTAGCAGTGGCAGTATCCGTTTGCTGTCCTAGGAGGAATGAAAGGGACTGACATCAAAATTATAAAAAAAAGACCTACATTAGTGTCGAATCTATAATTTTGGGGGTCTCTTAGGTAAAGATTGGAACTTCAGATGCCATGTAAGTTAAGCCCTCATTAACACAATGAAGGAGTTTGTGAAATTTGTGACATGTGGAAATAATTGAAAATAACCAATGTTAGTATACAACCCATATCTTCCGTGGTCGCCAAGTTCATTGGGAGCAGTTCTGATGACCTTTAAGTTTAAGTTCAACTTCTAATAAGAGTAAGATCCCCCAGCACATCTAATAAGGAGAGCGTAGTTCTGGAATGTCTGGGACAACCTTTACCAAACTTGGGGGACATATTACTTTCAATCTAAGAAGAAACTATTGTAGTAGTATGAAGTTATGGAAGTTGGGAGGTGTGACATGTAAAAATAATGTAAAACGACTGATCTTAGTGTTTTATCCATAATTTTCTCGGTCGTTGAGATGGATAGTGATGCTCCCAATGGAGGTTACATCCAAATTCATCCCCATCTTCACAGGATGATGGCCTGGGAGAGCTAAAAATAAAATCTCAAAAATTACTTAAATATTTGTCGAATTCATAGTTTTCGGGGTGAGAAAGCGTTTCTAATAACTTTGGAAGGTAATTTGTTCCCACGTCAAAATGGGCTTTTTAATCATATCAATTTCTCACCTTAAGAAGAAATTACCATTACAATTATGATATTAAGCCAACCTTCGCAATCGATGAAAAAATTATGTGGATGTATGTTTCGTCTTTTAAATGAAACAAGACATGTTAAAATCAAAGATGGAGTGGGTCAGTGGGTCGGTTGGGAACTGGGTGAAATGGGTCAAGATTTGTGAGTGGATCAGTGGATCGTGGGTCAAAAGGACGTGACCTACTGCGAAACACCACTCACCGTGACTCACACTGGCCCACCCGGTGGCCACCCTTTTAGTCCAAAGATATTTCGTCCAAAGAACATTTCGTCCAGAGACATTTAATCCAAAGACATTTGGTCCAAAGGACAATTCCTCCAAATGACATTTCGTCCAAAATACAATTGGTCCAAAGGACATTTCGTCCAAAGGAGAATTGGTCCAAAGGACATTTCGTCCAGGGATGTTTAGTTCAAAGCACATTTCGTCCAAATAACATTTGGTCCGGTAACGCTTGGGGGTCAAGGGTTTGTTTCTATTAGAAGAGTAAAAGTGATTCATATAACATTATGACTCAGTAGCTTCTTATTTCTAAAGGAAATTTGAAATAGAGATTTTTTCCGCAATTTTCATTTTGATAGAACAAATAATGCTGAGATATTCAGAAAAACGTAAACGCCTGAAAACATGGCCGAACAACAGGAGTGAGAAAAAGGTTGTAGTGTGAAGTATGTTGCTGTAATAACTGCTAACATGACATCTAAAATTTTCATGTTGTGAATGAAATAGTTCTAAAATAAGTACCGGTAACTAAAATTAATGGAGTTTAAATTTGAGTAAGTTAAATATTAGGTATTCAAACCCTTGTGTTAGGAAAGTGAAAAATTATGTGTCAAGTATCTTTGAAGAAATACTGAGAATAGAAAAATACACATGTGTGAAATATATTCTTAGTGTCCAAAGATAATACTCTTAAACAGTCGCATTCTTGGCTGCAACATTGTGAAAAGTGATTGACAAATATAAGATGAAAGTTGGAACATTTCGTGTAGAATATACGTATCTTTTCAGGTTAACCACAAGTTTGGTTTCTATTTGTAGACTATTGATAGTGTGTAACTTCGGCAGACGTTTCAACATAATTACTGAGTTGTATGACAAACCAGAATTGTTAACTTATCTTGTATTTTTATTTCAGCGTTACTCCTTATGCAAATATAGTATATACACTCTGTAAAGAAAAAATAGCGACACCTCAATTCTCAAGCTAACTTACACAGAAAGCCATAGTTGCAGCCCGTTAGAAGAGGAATAGAAGGAAATGAAGAGTGGGATAGTTCATTTGCGTTATCTGTGACACCTGTGGTGTACGACATCGCTTGCCAATTGTTTGTGTATCAGTAATATTTTCGCTAGATGGCACTGAGCGCGTCTCGTAAATTATTGTAGTGAAAATTTTGCATTGCATTTGTGATGTGTAGGCTGAGGTAAATAGCATTGTATGATTGTTCTTTGTTTTCTCATTGTTTGAACAGTGTCAAGTGGCAAAATTGTTGTTGTGGAGCGTTTTTTGTGTGTGATATTGTTGCTACATGTGGACTGTAAACAAATAAGATGAGTAAGAAATGTGACTTGTTGCCATGTGAACAAAACATAATTATTGCTTTGCGCAGCTAAAGTAAATCTCTAAGGAAATAGCTGGAATACTGAAAATCCATGATTCTACGACAGGAAGAGTAATTCAGAAGTGGAAACAGCATAACAAATAATCCCTTCGTCAACAGTGTGCAAGGAAAAAGAAAGCTCACCCAGAGCAGATTGCTAAATGAAATCAATAGCACTGGCGATTCAGGAGTGATTTCCACAAAAGTCGATTCTGTAGTTTGACATGATCTTGGAACTGCAGTTACTCGTACAACTGTATTGTCTTGACTGTATGAAGAGGATATTACAAAGAAGAAACCGCGTCGAAAGTCGAAACTGACAAAACCGAGAGGACTTCAACATTTAGTTTTGTTAGTTGATATGCAACTTGGACTTATGACAACTGGAAGCACGTCGTTTTCTTCGTTGAAAAGAAGTTTAGAATAGAGGGAAACGATGGTGGTGTGAAGTTGTGGATACGAACAAGCAAGGAACTTGACAAGGATTTTGTTTAAGAGATGCAAATATTCAGTTAGTGAGTAATGGTATGGGCTTGGTTCATCGTTAAAGACGTCAGAACAACGGATATATGTGAAGGATCGTTTGATGCACGAAAATATCTTCAAATGCTGGTACGTAAAGTTCTTACAACAGCTAAAGACGACCTTTCTGAAGAAAATTTGGACTATTTCCTTTTCCAGGACGATAATGCTTCATGTCAGCGAGCGAAAATCGTTAATGCGTGGTTGAAGAATATGACTATTTGGAGACTCATGTGGCCTACAAACTCACCTGACATGAATCCAGTTGAAACTTTGTGGATCCATAAGAGTAGAAGATTCAATAGACAACTATCTCAAACAGAATTGAATTCAAGGAACAGATAATCCGGGTGTTATTCCTTGAAATTAAGGTTGAATTTTGCAATAGCCTTGTTACCAAAGGGCTCCGATGATTCGCTGCACTGCAGATAGTCCATGGTGCACACACAAAATACTAGTTTGGTGTATGGTGCTTCCCGATGTTTGCACATAATATGTCTTACCCTTAAGAAATTCCATTTCTTGTTTTCTGCTATTGTTGTTGATCTTTTTCAGTTTTATGTATAACTCTTCCTATAAATGATTTTGCTCAAAACACACATATCTACTTATATATGCATATAAATTCGTTAAATTCATGTCAAAAGCCTGAAACTCTGGCGCAAGTATTAAGAATGAACTGCATATTAAGAATATGCATTGTAATAATATCAGGAATTCATGTAAAAAATCATATTGATTAAAGTATGTTGCGAAAACCATATCCGAGCAAGTGTCGCTATTTTTTCTTTACAGAGTGTACTTTTGCTTTCATATTAATTTTCTCGGTACAGCACAGTACATTTAAGATATCCATTGCAAAGTCTCAAACCAAAACAAGATTCACATGACCATGCGGAGGCAATGTTGTCCGCAAATGAAGAGAGAGTATGCTCTTCAAAGGGTTGTTTATCATTTTGGGAGGTGAATTCATTAACCAACGAAGCTAAAACTGTATTTTTGTAAAATTATTAATGAAAGCAAAGAAAGGTGGCCATTTAGTTTTCAGGCGTTTACGTTTTTTCTGAATATCTCAACATATATTTGTTTTATCGAAAAGAAAATTGCGGAATAAATCTCTATTTCAAAATTTCTTTTAGAAATAAGAAGCTACACAAGTAACACTTCCCAAGTGTAACACTCCAATTTTGATAAAAATTTGGCAGGCAGATACTACACATAAAATAAGTAAATACATGTTTTTTTATTTTCTGCGGAAAAACGGTTTTAGGGGGCAAAGGCCCCCACCCAAAATTTTGAAAGTTGTCGCCCGAAAGGCAAGAAGAAGAGGACCGAAATGAATGAAATCGTGCACAAATATTGTAGACGAAAAATGAGGGAATACGGGTTTCGTGTTTTTCTATCAAGAATGGTTGGGTGGGGCGCGGACCCCTCCAAACCTTTGCTCATGAAATATCAAAAGTGCTAGTAACAGTATGTCAGAAGTGCCTAAATTTACATGAAGAATTGCAACGAAACTTTGTGTATGGACAATATGCAAAAAAATAAATGAACACGGTTTTTTTTATTTTCTGCGAAAAAAGGGTTATAGGGTGCAAAAACTCCCACCCAAAGTTTTGAAAGTTGAAACCCGAAAGCCAAGAAGAAGTGGACCGAAGTGAATGAAGGCCTAGGCCCCAACACTGTTTTTCCGCACAAATTAAACCACGTTTCGTTTATTGTTTTGCGAATTGTCCCTATACGAGGTTTCGTTGCAATTCTCCATACTCTTTAAGAACCTCTGACGTATAATTATTTGCACTTTTGACATTTCGTAATCAACAGTTTAAAAGGTCCGTGATAAACGCAACCGTTTTTTTAAAAGGAAAATACGAAACCCAATTACCTCAATTTACGTCTACAATATCTGTGCGCAGTTTCATTCAATTCTGTACACTTCTTCTTGCCTTTTAGGCCTCAAATTTCAAAAATTTTGGTGGGGGATTTTGTCCCTTAAAACCGTTTTTCCTCAGAAAATAATCTCGCATTCGTTTATTATTTGCGTATTGTCCCTACACAATATGTCGTTCCAATTCTTCATGTCCTTTAAGCACTTCTGACATACTGTTATTCGTACTTTTGATGTTTCACGATCAAAGTTTTGTAGGGGTCTGTGTCCCACCCAAACCTTTTTCTTTTTTTCAGGAAAATACGAAACCAGTATTCCCTCATTTTATGTCTACAATATCTCTGCACAATTTCATTCACTTTGGTTCATTTCTTGTGACCTTTCGGGCCTCAAGTTTCAAAATTTTTGATGGGGGCTTTTGCCCCCTAAAACCGTTCTTTCGCAGAAAATAAAAAAATATATTTATTTATTTTTTGCGTATTGTCCCTACTCAAAGTTTCGTTGCAATTCTTCATGTTCTTTACACACATCGGACATATTGTTATTAGTACTTTTTATATTTCGTGATCAAAGGTTTGGAGGGGTATGTGCCCCACGTAACAATTTTTTCCAGGAAAATACGAAACACGTATTCCCTCATTTTACGTCTGCAATATCTGTGCACAATTTCGTTCACTTCGGTCCACCTCTTCTTGCCTTTCGGGCGTCAACTTTCAAAATTTTGAGTAGGGGCTTTTGCCCCCCCTAAAACCACTTTTCCGCAGAAAAACACGTATTCGTTTATTTTGTGTGTAGTATCTACCTGCCTATTTTTTTTTTCAAAATCGGTGTGTTACACTTGGGAGGTATTACTTGTGAGTCATAATGTTATATGCACCACTTTTACTCTTCTAATGGAAGCAAACCCTTGACCCCCAAGCGTTACCGGATCAAATGTCCCTTGGACGAAATGTGCTTTGAACTAAACATCCCTGGACGAAATGTCCCTTGGACCAATTGTCTTATGGACGAAATGCCCTTTGGACCAAATATCTTTTGGACCAATTGTGTTTTGGACGAAATGTCCTTTGGACCAATTGTCTTTTGCACCAATTGTGTTTTGGACGAAATGTCCCTGGACCAAATGTGTTTGGACTAAATGTCTCTGGACGAAAATCCTTTGGACGAAATGTTCTTTGGACCAATTGGCTTTTGGACGAAATATCCGTTGGACCAATTGGCTTTTGGACGAAATGTTCTTTAAACCAATTGTGTTTTGGACCAAATGTCCTTTGGACCAAATGTCTTTTGGACAAAATGTCCTTTGGACCAATTGTCTTTTGGACAAAATGTTCTTTGGGGAAATTGCCCTTTGGACCAAATGTCCCTGGACCAAATGTGTTTGGGCTAAATGTCTCTGGACGAAAATCCTTTGGACGAAATATCTTTGGACGAAACGACCCCCAACTACCCACCGTCCCATTCTGTTCTGCGCAATGTAGACAGCATCTTCTGAAAACTGGTGAGCTTGTCTACATTTTACTTTCAATATCTCAATTTTTCTTCTTCTGAATCTCCATTTCTAATGAAAAAAGCTCAGGCATTTTTGGATTTTGATATTTGCAATTGTAAGAGTGGCAATAGCAATAGGAGTTCAATTTTGAGATACAGCTTGTGAGCTTTTAGAGGAGCTAACTGCTGGAAAAAAAAATTTGAATCATCTGTAATATATGAATTATTATACCTAGTATAAAAAACTGAAAGTAACTATGTCTGCGTGATTATCACGGTCAAATTGCAAAGTCAAATGAAATGACATTTGGTATATAATCAGGCCCCAATCCCAACTGGGAAGTTATCATACGCATATCACTTTTATTATAACACATATCCTTAGTGCGGAGTAGGTGTCAGAATTTTTGCGAAAAACTGAGTATCTTACAAGCCGTTCAACTTAGAGAGCTTAAATTCAGTATATAACTCTCTACTAAAAATAAACAGAACGTGTCCTGGCATTTTTAAAATAGTGTTTTATGAGCGGGGGGGGATTTTCTATATATTGGAAATTGGTAGTGGGTTGATTTGTAAAAATTATCGAAAACTATTGATATTAGTTGAAAAACTAATTGAGGAATGAAAACTACAGTCCTTTGCATTTTATACCCACTGCTTTCTAATATAATAATTGCTGAAGCTGGTGTTTAATATATGGATCGCTCAGAGCATAATTCAATCAAACCATAAAGTTGTGAGAAAAATAGACATAACATTTGTATTCCAAGCTTAATTTCATGAGCATTTTAAATTAGTACGGAATGCTTAATTATATGGAAAACTAGTTTTCTTTCTTTTCTTCTTACGTTGGTCTACTTTGTCTTGATTTGATACTTTCAAATTTCATCCTGTTTTCTACTGAAATGTATATGTAAGCCAAGAAAGAAATAATTATATATGATAAATTTAAATTCATCTTAATTTGGAAGATGAGAAACACCTTACCATTGTATATCGTAAAGGTCAGGTCCACCGGTATTGTAACAGAGCGGTGCTTGAGCGATTGACGGTAGGAATTCAAACTCCGATAAGTGAAAATTTCACAGTCTTGTTTTAACTTATTTCAAGTGTAACCTCTTTAGTCAATGGAGAGAAGGACGTGGATCATGGGTCAGAGTCGATTACGTTGGTAGGTCGGAGTTGGTCACAATGGTTCAGAGTGGTTCATAGTTGGTTGTGGGTCATTTCTGTATTCTACCATTAATTTCATAATTCGCAATCACCCTGTCCTTTAGCTTAAAGACACAATCGTGGAACGTAGACTTTAATATTAGTGATGTAATAAACCCATAATGGGTCGCTTCTTGTTTTACCTTGGTGCATTATACTTTTGGAATGGTAAGACAAGTGTTTACATCTTCTGGGTAGTTTCACAGTTTCACATTTGTAGAGGTGGTCAAGGAGTTTTCAATGAAGGATTAATTACCATCTTGAACGCTCGCTATTTTGCACAAGTTAGCATAAAGACTCGGGACTCTTACCATTTTTTTTAAATTTTAGTAATACTTTTAAATGACATACTACTTGATTTCCCTTACCATTTTCAAATTTTGAGTTGCACCCCTCCTGAGACCCACCGGGGAACTTTGGGACAAATCTTTTTCCTCGACACGGGGTACCTTTGAAATTATAAAATACATGTTTTCCGGTGTTGACATCTGTTTCATCGTTTCAGACTTTTATTAGTGTCAACGGGCTTCATGGATACCATGCTTCTTTATTCTCTTAGTTTTCAGATACAAGCCCCCATGTCGTAAGCGTCAGTGGACCACCGATGCGCAACTGGCGACATTTCGCCAAAAGTTGGTGATCCCACAGCTACGATCCGTGGTGGTTCCACTTCGGTTTTGAAAATTATACCACCAGCGGCAGAGACTCAACGAAACGCCAACGAACCACAAAATTTCTCCCCCAAAATATGTTAAATCGCCCATATGCTTGATTTGTTTATATTCAGGTGAGTGTAAAAACACTAGGGGAAAAAAGCAAGTATCCCAAAGTGGGCGCGAACCTTCAACCGCATATTCTTCTGACTTCGCCATGGAAACGATGAAGAAAATCTCGCTTGTAGAAGGATAAATTATTGAGGTCTTAATTTAGCCAATCAAACAAATCCCTCTATCTCGAGTTCTGTGAGATGGAACTGTGAACCGTTTCGAGATTTATTGCTTTCTGGTGGGGTACTATCTATGTGCAAAATTTGAGAAAATCGCCGACGCGCACCTTCGGAAACTCTGCTCTTTAGTGCAATGTTGACAAGAGATGGTGTGGGTCAATGAAACCTTGATCCACAAAATACTGACCCACTACACATCGTGACCCACAATGACTCAACATCCAACGTGACCCATTCACCCACCATGACCCACTCTGACCCACCGCCACTATAAACAACTCTGAACCATTGTGACCAACTCCGACCCACTAAAATACATCGTCATTAAGTTTCATCCATTATCCACGCCATCCTTTCTACTGACTTAAGAGGTTATATTTGTAATAAACCAATTTTTTCCAGTAGTTAGCTCCTCTAAAAACTCATAGCCTGCATCTCAAAAGCCAAGCAGTAAGTCCTATTGCCATAGTTACAACTGGAAATATCAAAATCCAAAAGAGCCTGAACTTCTTTCTTCATTACAACCAAATGAAAAAAAGAAGAAAAATAGAAGTCTTGAAAGTAAAACGTAGACAAAGTTGTCAGTGTTCAGAAAATGCTATCTAGAAGGCACTGAGCAGAATGGGTTGGTTGGTCAATGGGTCAGTGTGAGTCACAGTGATGGTGTTTCGCAGTGGGTCACGCCTTGCTGACCTACGATCCACTGACCCACTCATAAATCTTGACCCATTTGACCCACCGACCAACTCAATCTCTGATTTTACATTTAGTATATCATTTAAAAGACGAAACATACATCTACACAATTTTTTCTCGATTGCGAAGGCTAACTTGATACATATACTAGTTGAGATGGTAATTTCTTCTTAAGGTGAGAAATTGATATGATTAAAGAGCCCATCTTGAAGTGGTTACAAACTACATTCCAAAGTTATTAGAAACGCTTTCGCGACCCAAGAAAACTATTACTTCGACAAATATTTAAGTAAGTTTTTACATTTTATTAATCATATCTCCAAGCCCCTCATCCTGTAAAGATGGGAATGAATTTGGATATAACGCCATTGAGTGCCTCACTACTCATCTCAACGACCGAGAAAACAATGGATAACACTCTACAATCAGTCATTTTACACTATTTTTACATGCCACTCTTCCCAACTTCAATCCCTTGAGGTATCTGAATTCCACAATATTTTTTTTCCTTAGATTGAAAGTAATATGTCTCCCATGTTAAGTAAAAGTTGCTCCAGACATTCCGGAGTTTCGCTTGAATATACACGTATACATACATCAAAACATTTAGAGCTGTGTGAGCAATGCTTTTGATGTTGCTCCTGTAAATTCAAAATCCAGGAGGCATAGTCGCTCATACCAAAACGTGGCATTCAATGACATTGTGTTTTTAACAGTGTCACGAACTTAAACTATGAATTTGACACTAATCTCAGTCACTTGAGACATTTTATTTTTCATTCTTTATCGCCCGCCATAATAATGGGTTTTGAATCAATTGAATTGATATTGAGTTTAACGTCCCGTCAGCAGTGAGGCTATATGAGACGTAGACCTACTAATTAACGCGAACTACATGAGCTCTCGCTGGGGGCCGAATCTGGGTCTCCCACACCGAAAGCGTGTACGCTATACGCTTAACCACAAAGGAGCTTTACGATGAGAGTTAAATTTGGACTTTAACGCTTTCGGAGTTGTAAATATTAATTTCTGCAACAACGAGAACTATGGATTCGACACTAATATCGATCGCTTTTACTTTATATATATTGGCGGAGAGAAAGGGACCACATCCATATACAAAAGCCTTGCAGATTATTGAACTGAAATCCTTTGGAAAGAAATCCTATTTTGCCTTCTTTCTCGAGTATAAATAAGTCTCTTAGACATGACTTAGTGTTCGTAAATTTCCTGTTTACATAGTTTTGGGGATCGGGAGTTTTGTGTCTGTAACGAAGATTGGAGTTTGTATAATAATTTCTGTTTATACCCGAATAGTCTCTTTACCTTTCAGAAAGCGTAAATAACTTGCTGCAATGAGAAAATTCAGAAGTAACTTCCGATGACAAATAGCTGCAAATAAATACACTACATAATTTACTCATTGCGATTATATTATTTTCTTAATTTGTATTTAACATTCACATGTATCATAGAAAAAAAACGTACTGTGAACACCTGTTATATTTTAAACATAATAATCACTATGTTCTGCAATGATTATATGTTATATATATACAACTGACGTATTTTAATGTAATTATTTTATATAATTTTTCATGCATTGCGGAAAATAGAATTTCATAAAAAAAATATTTACTCTGGTGGGAATCGAACCCTCGACCTTACGATTTGAAATCATACGGCGTACCACTGAGCTAACACAAGCGCTACAAGAATAATACTTCTAGCGATATAAAGCTGTATTTAAGATAATAATTACATTCATATAAACTGCAAACGCTGTTTTTGTTCTACTTTGACTTTTATTTTAGTACTCAGGAGAGAATAATGTTCTATGTCTTAACTTTCATCATTCTTTTACATATGGAAAGATTCGTTTACGTATCTAAATATTCCATTAAGTATGGAGAGCAAAATGACAGACAAGCATGTGCTGGAGTTAATACAGTTTCGAAATATTGTATCATTAAGTATTTCAATAAATGTTGCTTTTTTATATATAATTGGTAACAAGTCTCATTATATTTAAAAGAAGAAAAACACATCTGCAAGATTTTTCCCGATTGCAAAGGTTGGCTTCGAGGTTCGAACCTGGTTTACTTTTTCCCGAAGATACCCGAAGTTGGACTTAGAAAATTTTTGCCTCGAAACAGCAATAAAGAATGCGCTCAACCTTTTTGAGACAAGGTGTACATATATGCGTATGAAACAATATACGGATAGATTATGCGATATATGTAGTGCGATAATGTTTAAGTAAATAAAACGCCTTGCGCTGAGTTTTGGAACTTTTAACAACAGTCCTACCTGCCAATCAATTAAAATATTCATCGATCATTCGAGGAAGTGCCCAGCCTCCAACGAAAATTTTTGGGGGTCTATCAGGGCCTTAGCTCCTAGGTTCTGGCTCCACCGATTGATACGTAATACTATTTTGAAAGAAGAACTTATCCGCTTTCATTATTAGTTAAACGACTTTTGAAAATGCTAAATATTGGTACGCAGTAATCTGTTTGTAAATATTAAAAATGCAAAATTCGATAAGCCTTAAACGAGTTTCAGAACTTATCCTTATTAAGCATATTTCCCCTTAGGTTGCAAATATAACTGAAGTTTCCTGATTTGTATCATATTTGTGAAAATTCACACAAAGAGAAAAGAGAGAGTAAAGTGTCAATTAACTACAATTTACAAATGCACGAAATTAACAGATAATATCAAATATAGAACCATTAAAAGAGTAAATTCTTTAATTCGTTTTAACATTCAGTTTTCTTTCTTCATTTTCTGGATTACATCACTGTATTTCACCACTGGAGATTATCTTTCATTCCGCAGCATCCAACTGGAGCTCAGCCTTGTAATTATAATATTTAAAATAGTTGTAAACTGCGAGGAGGGACTTGAACTTGGATCACCAGTTTAGAAAACCACGATGCTAACCATTCACCTAAAGTGTTACTTATTTGGGCGCGTTTAATTAAAGAGCCTTTTCTGTTCGATCAAGACAGTAGGTTTTTTATAGTCAAATTGAGTGTCGACGGTGGCTCAATGGTAGAGCGTTCAGCTCTGGCGCATGGGTCCCGGGTTCAAAACCTGCTCCCGCGAAGTGGAGTTTGTGGCAGGCAAACACCGTGTGAATGGGTTTCTCGGGGTTCTCCACTTTCATCACACTTTGTTCATTCCACCATTTCAGTCATTTCTCATAATCACTATCTCCTTTAGCCTAACCGGCATAACATCTCAAGTAATACGATAATAATAATAATAATAATAATAATAATAATAATAATAATAATAATAATAATAATTTAGTATCAGACTTGAGAAATTTCTATATGATACATGTATTCATAAAAATAGTCACTACTTGTTATGTACTCAGTTGGTATCCCATTCCCGGCAGGCGCTCATATGGTTTGACTTTCACCTTAATCAGTAGGTTCTGTCTCATATAGCCTCGCTGCTGAAAGGTACATTAAAATCTACAATGGAATGACATTTTTGAGTTTACGTCTCATGGATACGTGAGCTAGACTAAAAGAGACGATGATGATGAGAAATAAATGTAAGGGAGGAATGAAAAATTGAGAGAACCCCGAGAAAACCAAAGGACACGGTGTTTGTCAACCACAAAGTTCCATTGTCGGGCCTGGTTTAAACTCTAGATGTCTAACTTTTAATATTTCCCAACTGTAGCATTCAGATTTTTATAAAAATGTAGCAGGTAGATGCTACACATAAATGAATACGTGTTCTTTATTTCCTGCGGAAAAACGGTTATAGGGAGCAACAACTCCCAACAAAAATTTTGAAAGTTGACGTCCGAAAAGCAAGAAGAAGTGAACCGAATGAATGAAGTTGTGCAGAGATACAGTCGTAAAATTAGGGAACACGTATTTCATATTTTCCTGGAAAATACAGTTGTGTCAGGGGTGGACCACTCCAAACCTATGATCACAAAATATCAAAAGTGCTGATAAGTCTGCCAGAAGTGCCTAAAGAAGACGAACAATTGGAACAAAACTTTGTATAAGGACAATACGCAAAAATAAACAAATGTGGGATTTTTATTTTCTGCGGAGAAACGGTTTTGTGGGCAAAAGCTTCCACTCAAAAGTTTAATAGTTGATGCCCGAAAGGAAATAGTGGACCAAAGTGAATGAAATTGAGTACTGATATTTTAGACGTAAGATGAGGGAATACGTAATTCTAATTTTTCTGAAAATAATAATAATAATAATAATTATAATAATAATAATAATAATAATAATAATAATAATAATAATCATAATAATAATAATAATAATAATAATAAAACAGTTGGCCGGGCCGAAGAGTTTGGTGCCGTAAGAGTGGATCGAAGCGATTGAAATTGTGTGTAGTTATTATATATGTAAAATAAGGCCTTTCGTTTTCATCAGGTGTCCCCATCCAATTTCTTCAAATTTGGTACATCAACAGTAAGCACAAAGAGTATAGTGTATTTTATATTATTCGGGAGACGCCTTTAACCCTTACAATGTTTTTCCACATAAACAGAAAGACATGTCTATTTATTGACTATTTACTGTTGATGTACCAAATATGAAACAAATCGCATGCGGACACTTGGGAAACACGAGAGACCTTATTTAAAATATGCAATACCAACAATCAATTTTATTTGCTTCAGTCCACTCCTTTCTGCGCTAGTACGATAAAATTTACTTTTTTCGGAGAAAGACTTGGCCCCCAAAAGAGTATTAGAGTCATGGCCCCTCCGAATTTCAATTTTGATATTTCGTAACCAACGGTTTAGAAGGTCTGTTTCCCTCCCAAATCTCTTTTGAAGAAAATTCGAAACAGTATTACTTTATTTTACATCTACAATATCTGTGCACATTTTCATTGATTTCGGTCCACTTCGTAATGCCTTTCGGCCATCAAATTTCAAAAGTTTGCCTTAGGGCTTTTGTACCCTAAAACCGCTGTTCCGCAGAAAATAAAAAAAAAACATATTCGTTATTATTTGGGATATTGTCACTACAACAAAATTTCGTTTCAGTTCTTCATGTACTTTAAGCTCTTCTGACATTATTAGCACTTCTGATATTTCATTATCAAATTGTTGGAGGTGGACTATGAGTTTGTGGTGGATATTTGGACGTTACAGGTCTGGCAATGTATAAAAGTCCTTCTCGTATAAATTACATTTTACTTTACGCTCTAATAACTTCTATACAACAGGCTGAATCTGTGAAGTGATTAGGGTTGGAGTGATCATAAATTTTTCATAATTATGAGTCTGGGTGTCCGAACCCGCTTAACGTGGGGACTTACTTATACGAAATTTGTTAGAGTATAATAGACTATTCAAACTAAAGATAAGTATTTGATTCAAAATAAAGGAGTTCTGTATTTTGTTTTTGAAAAAAACTCCAATGTTGATTAATTATTGAATACCCTCTGAGTCCTCAATGGACATTTCAACTGATCTGTTTTATTGCTCTGAAAATAATAAAGAAAACTTTCCTTAGGGAGGGGTTTGAACCCCCGCCAAAAACTAGTTTCTTTACTATCACGTTGCGCTAGCTCACTTGGGTACGAACGCCGATAACACGTAGAGTTTCATTTGTGCTATATGTAGGTCATGACTCGTGCTGTATCTGTATCGGCCAATTAGATCAGAGGATATCTGAAACGTTTGGGATCAGCAAATATGCCACCGGTCGGTTCAGTGGAAAATGTCTGCGCCTCACTAGGGAAACGGCTTAGCGAAAGATACGATGTGTATTATTAAAATGTGTACCATGATGCTAATAACTTAAAGAATAAGAAAAGTAACAGAATTTAAGGTTTATTTAACCCGTAATAGGGCGCATGGTGTACAAAGCTCCGCAGCAAATACTTTTAGTATTGTATGAGACACAATACGGAACCCCCGCCGCTCACCTCCCACCCTATCTACCCCCCACTACCCCTCTACCTGACCCTTAGAGAGAGAACCAGTTTGCCGCTCAGCTCTGGCTATGTTAGATGTTTATCGAAGCAGTGTTGTCTTTTGTACGCCGCGCGCCCTATTGTGTGAGTTTTTGTGCGGACACTTGTACGCCGCGCTCCCTACACCGGCATTGTTTTTACAAACTTTCTACTAATTTTTTTAGTGAAATCGTCTTGTTTTGCGTTTCATGTCGCCGTGTGTTGTGTGTTCGTAATGTATTATAATTTGAATCTGTAAATAGACTTATTACTTTGTATAATTTTGTGGTAAAGATATTTTTGGCTACAATGGAAAATAAAGAAAGAAATCGTTTGCTTTCTTTACTTGATAGCGTTGAAAAAGAAATCCAAGAAGAAGAAAGAAATGCTGAACCTGGTATAGAGACTTTGCGTAGACAGTTGTTTGCAAATAACGAAGAAGTTAGTAGAAATAGTGAACTTGCTCAAGAAGATGTTATCGAACGGGAAGGTTCTGATGAGTCTGAAGATGAATTGGAACACAGTGATCATGATACGGAGTCAGAAATGTCTGCTAATGAAGAAACTGCAATAGAAGAAAATGATAGTGATGGAACAGTAAACCGGAATGTGTTAATTGGAAAAGACAAGGAAACTGAATGGAATGCTCACATGAACGATGCTAATTTACGTGGTAGAGTGCGTAGACAAAATATTATTCGAGCGGAAAGAATAGGAGTGCGTTTGCCTACACCAAAAGGTGAAGCTTTGGCAACGAAAACCCCATATGAAACTTGGAAGCTATTTTTCCCTGACTCGCTCATTGACGAAGTTGTTGAGTACACAAATGTTTGGATACGGACAAATAGAGTAAATTATGCTCGTGAAAGGGACGCTAAAGAGACTGACCGATTAGAAATCCATGCTGTTATGGGTTTGTTATTTCTTGCTGGTGTGCTGCGGTCCTCGCATACACGTATGGAAGATCTATGGGCAAACGATGGACTAGGAATTGAGTACTTTCGTTCCACAATGTCAATCAAACGTTTCAAATTTTTGTTACGAGCTATACGGTTTGACGACATAAGAACAAGGCGACAGCGCAAAGCAACTGACAAATTAGCTCCAATTAGATCAGTATTTGAAAGATTTGTTCATAGCTGTCAACAGTACTACTCAGTTAGTGAATATGTTACTGTAGACGAAATGTTGGAGGCATTTCGTGGACGATGTGGTTTCAGACAGTACATGCCAAACAAGCCTGCACGTTACGGTATTAAAATGTTTGCCTTATGTGATGCAAGGACATTTTATACCGCTAATTTAGAAGTGTACACTGGGAAACAACCAGAAGGTCCACACAGGGTTAGCAACGCTGCGAGGGATATAACACTGAGAATGACATCACCAATATCAGGAACAGGACGACACTTGACAGTTGATAACTGGTATGGGTCAATTCCACTGGCGAAAGAACTTTTGAAAAATCACCGTATTACTGTAACATGTACCCTAAAGAAAAATAAAACAGAAATACCACCAGTATTTGTAAACGCTAGAGGGAGACAACCATGTTCTAGTTTGTTTGCGTACCAAAGAGACTGCACATTGCTATCTTATGTGCCTAAACGTAATAAAGTTGTACTATTGCTATCAACTTTCCACAACACAGATGCCATTGACCCTTCCAGTGCCGAAAAAATGAAACCTTATCTACTAACATGCTACAACAAGTATAAAGGTGGGGTCGACACTGTTGATCAGATGAAGTCTGCTTATAGTGTCTCAAGAAGGAGCAACAGATGGCCCCTGACAATCTTCTTTTCACTAATGAACATCAGTGGAATAAACAGCTTCATAATTTTACGAAGCAATGTACCTGAAGAAGCAGAAAATAGACGAACTTTTCTAAAGAGTTTGGGCAGAGACCTCTGCAAGGAACACATGGCCCGACGAGCGTCCATTCCAATCCTACCTTTACTGTTGAGGGAAAGAATAAGGGAACTAGCTGGCCAACCAACACCCGCACGTGCAGTGGAGGATGGTGCCAATCAACCCTCAGTTGGACGTTGTTACTTGTGCGGACGTGCCAAAAACAGAAGAAGTCGTACCAGATGTCCACGGTGCAATCTCTTCGTTTGCAGAGAACACATGAAGTTCGCGTGTGAAGAATGTGCAGGAGGGAGAGGAGGTCAAGGTTCCTCATCTGCAGATGACTAAGACATTTTCATAAGTAAGAGACGGAAAACTTATGAAATGTTATTCTTGTTACTTATTATATAACAGACATGTCCATTTTATATTCATTTCTTGTAATAAATTCAAGTTTTCTTAACTTTAATTTTTTACCTGTAACTGCTTAAAATGATAAGTTTAAATAAATCTTGTTTTAAAAAAAATGTCAAATTTGAAAATTTTTAACATGTAAATTGTTTAAAAGCAAGTTAGGGTTGAAAAATTACTGTAAATATGTCTTTAGAAGCCAAATTAGTGTATGTGTATTTTGTACGCCACGCGCTCTATTACGTAACTTTTCCTTATGCGCCCGATTAAGGGTTAAAAAAGCAAACTATTTATTTATTTATATTTTTATTAACAATTAATTGAATATTCTTGAATATCCTGGGACAAATTTGAATTGGACTAATTTGCTATATTATTTACATTGTTTGTAGCCTGAAGTAAGAAAATAGTTAATATTCTCATGTAGTGGCAGCGATTTCGATGTAAATTTTGTTGGCCTATTCAGATACAGAATATATATAAAAGAAGATTTTAAGACAAATTGCACTATTGCACTCAAACTATGCCAAATATTGTATATTCGTAAATGCAGTAGTGGGCTCCCATGCAATTTGTTTGCTCCCCTCGAACCCCCAGGATGGGCGCCCTCATGTTTCAGTCACCGACCGAACTTGCAAAGCGAACTTTATTCATTCGTAAAGAAAAATCAACAGTATGAAAGCATAATTATTTGATAGTAGAGTGCTTATTTCTTATATGCATGTTCCTCCTGGATTTGATAGTTATGAGCTAAGGAGGAAGCTCAAGGAAATTAATACATGAAAAAACATTTTTCTTAGTAACAGTAATCTGAATGCTGTATTGAGTTCAACACAAGGACGCACAAACTTGTGATGATAATTATGTTCAAAATCATTCTGATAACTTACCATTGCTACTATCGAACTACTTTACACATTAACAATATTATTCCATCATAATATCTTCGTGCTAATTGTCGTTTTCATTAGAAATGGAGCATATTCTAAATTGTTTATATCCGTCCATGTGAATATTTTCGAATTAGCTGAAGTGTTTTGAGCACATGAATTTTTCATTTAAACTAACAAATGAACAGATGTGGTCTCACAGTAATGCTAACAAACTAGTTATAATGGCTTACTACTGAATAAAATAAAATGAAGTTTCTACTTTTATATTTAACGAAGATGTACTGCAGATAAAGGAGAAGGATGATTAATGAGAGTGAATGATTATAAAAGAATCGGTGGAATTGTCAAGTGGGGTGAAACGTGTGAATAGCGAGAAAAATCCACGGACACAATGTTGGTCATCACATATGCATATGGCTTGAATTCGAATCAGGAGCTACTCCCACTAGAGATGAGCCACTGTGTTTTTGATAATAAAGGTTTGTGGTTTATGTCATGACCAGTAATGAACACAATATTTTGTTCCAGTGAGTGAAACAATGTAAGAGAAGTCCGTCTACTGGACAAAACTTACCAAAGGCTGAATGTTTGCTTTATGTATGATTTTTTTTTTTACTTGTGGACCTCAGAACACAAAGCAATACTTTCACGATATAACCCCTTTTGCAAATGTATTACCTTTGTAGCGAACATGCAGCCAGAATGGGCTAAATTATAAGTTTATTTTAAAACATTTTTTATTATTAAGAAATCAATATTTCTTGATTGAAACTGTAAACATCCGAACGAGCTTTGTGTTTCTAGAATAGATTGCTATTGAAGAAAAACAACGATTCTATTTCCACAAGCAATCACGCGAATGTCACAGAAACACACCTTCACCAACTTAAATTTAAAATCAATATGGGTATACACGGATGTTTATCTGGTATAAAAGTAAAACTTCAGAAAGTTTACGCGTCCAGAATTCATTATCTACTAGAGTATATACGCCGCCGCTCAGCGTGTGCGCCACTCAAGAGGACCCGACGCCAATACCTTGGTTATGTAGCAGCAGCCCCTGAAGTCCAAGAAGCTGTACCGGTTTTCGTCCGAGTCTTGAAAGACGTCTCTGCATTAGACGACCCCCAGGGAGGACTTCTACTTCACAAGTCCAGATCCAGTGAGGGAGAAGACGAGGGCAGCCGTCAGCAAGCTTCGAACCCAGGACCACGAAATCACGAGCCGAGTAGCGAGACCCTGCGAGTCTGCGAGGCGACGCCTAGGAAAGAAGAGGAACAGTCTTCCGGCGGGTTAGAAGTAAGGACTCTCACATTCCAAAGTGATAAAATGCGTCGTAAATTTATCATCCAAAAGTGACAACAGTAATCCAGTTCTATTGGGCAAAATCCAGCGGATAAAACGTGAGAAACAAAACCATATTTTGATTTGTTCTCAAAGAGGTTTGTTTGAGGAAAAAGGGATATAATATTCTATTCACACACATAGCCTTACATTGGCATGTTTTGATTCATCATTCTCATTTGGTTAGCCTTCAGCTAACGAGACAACCGGTCAAAACCGAGACCCTTCAGGTCAACGCGTAGACCGGCCTTTAGAAATTATAATTATTCCCTCAGAACTCCGGATCTTTCATGAAATTCATTCCTTCATTTCATATTCATCCTTTTTGTAATAAAATATAAAAACCAATTTCAAATCTTTTATTCAAGTAACTGCATCATCCTCATGCGTAGTTTTAAGCAGATATTCTAGCGTGACAGCCGATAACAACAGAATGGTTGATAACCATAGTACTGTTGTACCATATACCAAACATCACTTGCCTAAGAACTGAGGGCAGGTTTGTGGCCAAACAAAAATGTAGAGGGGCTGTAGAAGTTAATGTGGTTAGTCCAACCATATTATAGTTCATACCATATTATGGTTTATTTGCAAGCCTACCTTAAAGAAGTTTAGGGAGCTGTAAAAATTTAGGGGGCAGCCTTCCGGGCATACTGGCCTCTCTGAAGGGTAGAAGAATATAATTAAATGTATGTTTGTATATTTAGAACACTATTTGGTGTGAGATTATTTAAAAGAAAAAGCTGAAGTTGTAAAGTAACAACATACATAACACATGATGAATTTCTGTCAATATTCCTCTTGTTCAGGCTCAAAAAGTACTATCGCCAGTTTATCAAGCCGACAGGAAATAGGAGAGTGGTTCATAAATAAGTTAAATTAAAATTATGAAGGCCCATGTATGAAATTGTATTATTATGGTGCCTAAGTTTGAGAACCGGCGCCTTAGACAGAAGAAACATTTTCGAGCACTTATCTTGTTTATGATGGTCTTTTAGCAACATAAGCATCTGTCTGCATCTATTCGCTACAACATCCTTCAGCTTGAGTCTACCGTAGTGAGCACAAAAGCATTTCTCTTGTAGAAATATATGAAAGTAAAGCGCTATATAATACGATTCTTGTAGCATTAAGATAAGAATAGTTGTAGCAATGGTGTAGGGTGACCGATTGCTAATATGCAGAGTAAATAGCAGAAAAATGAAATGATGTAATAGAATATGAATGTGTTTGAAGGGATTAAGAGCTTTTCAGTGTATAAAGTGTTTATTTGTAGCCGTATCATAATAGCATGGAAGTTAACGACAAATCTTCAAAATAAAGGAAAGCTAAATGATGGAATAGATATTTTCAACCTGCGCATGAACTGATATAGTTCTTAGGCTCCAATATTTTTGGGGTAATACAATAGTAAAGTAATCCTCCTTAAGTGTATAAGTGTCTAACATATTTGCAATGATAGAACATTACAAATGACCATTAATGTATTTCAAGCTATGGAGGAAGGCCTTATTAACAATTTACGTTTATATAGAATAAGGGTATTCTTATTTTGTCATTTTCCATTTTATTATTCTACTAAATTTATTTGTAGTTTGCAGTGAGAAACTACAATACGAAAAAAATCCATGAAGCTTTCAATGCCACTCACAGCTCGTTTACGGAAGTGTGACGTCACGACAAAACAATTCTCTGTGTTGCCGTGAAGTATGCAGGTCATTTTTCCATTGTTTGAAGCATTATATCTCCGTAACGAAGAAATATTTTTGGTATGTGATATGTTGAAGATTAGTTCTACATGATGGTGTCTTTAAGTTAAAACCTTGGTTCGAGCACGAAATGCTTATTACATACTCCTCTTGTTTGGCAAGCAATTTGACTATTATCAAGCAACTATTTTGAACGAAATGAAAAGGCTCTTTGTTTAAGCGCGCCCGAAAATGTAACGCTTTAGGTGAGTGGTTGCCATGGTGGTTTTCTAAACTGGTGATCCGAGCTCGAGTCTCCCCCTCGTCATTTACAAGTTTATAAAATGTTTCATTTACAAGACTGAGCTCCAGTTGGATGCTGCAAAATTGAAAGATAATCTCCAGTGGAGAAATTCAATGATGGTGTAAACCTGAAAATAAAAAAGAAAACAGAATGAAGAAAACGAATTGCAGAGTTAATTCTGATAATGGTTCTATATTTTATATTATCCGTTCATTTCGTGCATTTGTCAGTTGTTGTTAATTGGCGCTATATTCTCCCCGTTTCTCTTTCTGACTCAATGTGTAAATTTTCAGAAATATTATTCAAATCTGGAACCGTAAGTTATATTTGGAACCTAAGAGAAAATACGCTTAGTACGGATAAGTTCTCAAACTCGTTTGTGAGTTATCGAATTTTGCATTTTTAATATTTACAAATAAATCACTGCGTACCAATATTTAGCATTTTCAAAAGTAGTTTAACGAATAATGAAAGCGGAGAAGTTCTTCTTTCGAAGTAGTATTACATATCAATCAGTGGAGCCGGAACCTAGGAGCTCAGGCCCTGATAAACCCCCAAAATTTCCATTGGGGGTTGGGTTCTTCCATCCATATTTTTAATTCATTTGCAGTTAGGATCACTGTTAGCAGTTTCAAAACTCAGC
This sequence comes from Thermobia domestica, assembly GCF_964235325.1. Taxonomy (NCBI): domain Eukaryota; kingdom Metazoa; phylum Arthropoda; class Insecta; order Zygentoma; family Lepismatidae; genus Thermobia; species Thermobia domestica. The sequence continues at coordinate 239,248,030 of NC_137456.1, read as the reverse complement.
GCAAAGCTTTGAGTTAGTTAAAAAATAACCTACCATATATAACGCATAATATATAAGTATATTATTTTATACGCGGATATGCATATTTATTTGAACTAAGTAAAGTTGTTTATATAATACCTCATTTAAGTTAATTACAGTATAAGATTAACTAAGTCCCTCGACTGTTATCTACTCATCGACGCCTTGGGACCCGTATATTTTTTTCATGTGGCTGTGTATAATTTTAAGTGTATCATACAAACAAGATGTATTGTGAGTACAAATATACAAAGACTCCCTTTTGACATTTCGTCAGCCAACGTTTTGCTCCACTCTCCTCAAAAAACTCTTTACGATTTGTGCTTTTAAGAGTTGGGTCAGCTTCATGCTGCTGTGCTAGCTACTATCAGAAGTAATTGATATTGAAGCAGGAGTTAGTTGAGTTGCCTATTTCCCGGACTTTATACGTCAAGAATTTATGTGGTCCACTGTACCATCCAGTAGTGTCCGTTACTCTAGTACTATGTTTAATTGTACGGACAGGTGAACTAATCTTTCCATATAAAGTACAGTTGATTTGATACATAACATATTTGGAAGTATCATTGGGAACCAAACATTTTATTTTCTCTAATATTGCATAAAACATACGGAAAATTTAATTCTTTATTTTTTACGAATAGTCTAAGCCACAGTATATATATATATATATATATATATATATATATATATATATATATATATATATATATATATATATATATGTGGTAATTTTGTAGCATTATTACTGAATTTAATTTTTTTAACGGATTAATATTAGCAATCAATAACGATCGTCGCTGTTAAAGATTTGCCTGTTATACATACTTCCGGTTTCATGGCTGGAAATGAAATGGAAAGTTCGTACGTAAGATTTTAGACTCTGTTCAATATTCTAAGCAGTTATGCTACTTCTTTTCAGAAAATGTCAAGGGTTGTGAGTAACATATTACAAAACAGACTTGGCTAAGAAATATTATTGCATTTTCAATGCTTTGACATTAAGTAAGTTTTATAAACGAATACGAGAAAGGAAAGAAACAATAGTGATAGAAACTTCTACGAGAAATGTATCAAAGTTCCATCCCTTGTCATTATAGACATATAAACATATTAAGTAATCGATACCTCTTCTAAGCAATGAATGAAGTTTCTTCATCTTCATTAAGAAGCTGAATAATTCGCTTGACAATAACTAATAAATTTCAACATGAACTAAACTTTTAATGGTAATTATATATCTAACATAGCTTCCTATAAATTGCAAATATGGATAGTTTATTAACATACATGTACTGTAATTTCGAAACCAACTCTAAAATGAGCTGCTTTGTCTTCATTTAAGGTTATTCTCAACTAACTATCCACCAACTACACTCTATTTTTTCTTCCAAGTATTGTTTTGGTTGTTAGTAAATTGAAATTCTAAAGTTCTTTAATAACTTGTAATAAAATATGCTCTGAAAACAAAGGAAAGAAAAAATCTGGAACAAAAAACATGTTCAACTACTGAATTGAGCATAATGATGTTTATATCCACCAGTTAGCTAGCTAATCACAAAAGTCATTTTCAAAACTTTTACCTTCATTTTGCAGAAAATATGTTCGAATACCTGCTTTCTTCCATACCTTAAATTATAATTATCTAACTTGTTACAGTTATTACTCACATTTAATATGCATTAATGTGACTTTAATTGCGTTTCTTGGTTTTACTTGTTTCTTACGCAACACCAAGATCTGCAAAAATTGACTCAGGGCCACTTTCAATGTGGAACGCTGTGAGATTGGCTGCTATACAGATAATCATACAACGTCAAAGCTGATAATATAAGCCGTCCAAGTTTTATATTGTATTACCAGATTAACGTGGAACGTCGATTGGAACGAGATAATACGGTCCAGTGAGTTCTGTTTTATCTTATTTCAACAACAGTCAGTGTTTTTGTATAGCTGAGTCGAGTTTATTTGAATTGATTTAGAGTTTAACATCTCGTTCAGCAGCGAGGCTATATGTGACATGGATCTGCTGATTAACGTGGACTTCGAACCACTTGAGCTCCAACCTGTTTATGTACAGCAGACGCACAATATGCTCTAAAGTGTCTCCTCCTTACTGTGAACTATTTCGACGGCTTTGTGATCTTCTTAGCCACAATTTTCTGACATTGCATTGCATGAGGTAATCACGCTAATAGGATTCAGTATATTTAGATTATCGGGTTCATCCTATGGTGTATGTGCTGTTTTTGAGAAAATGACACAATTTTCCAAAACACCTTCTCGGTAATTCGCATTGCCCGGTTTTTAACACTATAAATATAGGAGATATACCGGTGTCAACTATGGCCAATATTATATTTGTGACAAATTTTTACTCTTAATATTATCTTCTGCGTTAAAATATATTTTTATTCATTCTCAGGTAACCATTCAGATAAAAAAGAAAAAGGATTGAAATAAAATACAAAGCTTTAATACAAAACTTGAATTTCAACTCTTCATTACTTTAGATTTATATTAGATATAATGAGCTGATGCTCAATATAGTGCACATCTCTTTTTATGGACGCAAAATCAGGAATCTGCATTAAATTCGCTAATATCTTAGGTTCACAACTTGCCAGTTGTGAACTACGTTTTCTTTTCCTGCGTTAACCCTGCTATTTGCAATAAAACGAAATGTAGAAAAATTTTCATTACTTAATAGGAAAAGATAGAGTTTTGTAATATTACTTAGCGAAAGCTTTCTGTTTGGCATTTCATATAAAATAGTAGATGTAACTATTAAAGCGGGTGTATCTATTTAGCCATTCTTTCCTTAGAACTTAATCATATTAAGAATTCCAAATTAATAAAATAAATTTTTAAAACACAAGTAATCTATTTATAAAGTTTATCTTATGATCATTCCTTTACATGATTTCAGGATTTTCATCGAAATTCAATATAATAAAAAGGTGAAACAAAAACTCCAGCAAAGATGAAACCATTGTTATTTTATTTGAGGGAGACATCACTTCATGGATTACCAGAAGTTGTAGAGAAGAAAAGAACATTCTTTGATAAGTAAGTAAAGCGAGCAAATAGTTCTTTAGGGTGACTATTTTATCATTTGGTTGCATTTTACTTCGATTATTTTCTCCTGTAGTGTAGTGACAATTACGCTTTTGTGAAAATGACTTTATTTCAGAATCAATTAAGAGAGAACAAGAATGGATGATCTTGCGTAGATTAAGATATTTGTTCTGGAATTGTGATTAATAGTTTCTCTTTCATACTTTTAATAATGTATCTTAGGTCATTGAAGTATTTATTACAGCAATAGTTTCATGAAAGCAAAAAATACGTTAATTTAGCTCTACAGATGAAATATTTGTGAGTGTATGGTATATTTATTATATCAATACTTGAAAACTTCAGTGACTATCCGTATATTACACCTCTAACACACCCATGAAGCTTCCCACGGCACAGGTGCATTAAGATCCGTCTTAGTCTTTTAAATGAAGATGAATAAAATGTAATTTGGAGCTTATAGATGATGATATTGTATTTGAGAGTAAATACTTTACTCACTTGGTCGTAGTTTGATTTTTAGACTACAGAATAATTGAGAAAATAATTAAGAATTACTTGCTTTTTTAGTCGTGATACCTCCAGCAATTGCCAGAAAATAAAGCTATAAATCACGTTACCTCTTGCACATTGAAGGCATAGTCCTTGCATCTAGAATTTATTCTTATTATTATTTGTTATACTTTTGTTCATATTGGTTTCAACAGAAAAATCCGGAATGATATGTGGTTACTGCTCTTCCTGGTGGTTAGTCGTTCATTAATTTCGTAGCTTTCCTCCTGAAGACGAATGTCATCGTGACTTACTACATGAAGGAACTATTTTTGGTTAAACGTATAAGATCAATCTCAACTAAACGAAAAACCCAAAGTATCTAGCCCAAAATAATAATCAACATGGATTTAAGCTTTATACTATTGACGGTAACCCAAAGCTACGATTCAAAATTAAACTACTCGAGCAACGTGTAAATAAGTGAATTGTGAATATAATCCTCTACTCTCAATGGAAAAATAAATCATTGTTAAGGTATTATATGACTATGAATAATATATCTGTTATTCTTGTAGCCTCCAAAACTTTCTTACAATACGCAAGAACATTAAGAATCGAAACGTAAATATCAGGACAACGTATACAGATCTGACAGGTAGTTACTAGAATACATAATATAGGGCGCAGTTGAAACAATAATGCAAAATGTTTGCCTTTGATTGACGAAAACAGGAATTTGTCGAAAAGAGCCTATCTTGTTCTTACGGAAAAGTCGTGTCCGTAATTTTACATGCGGTACTCTCGTTTTCCCCCCATTGTCATTCCATCAATTATTCCACCATTCATTTGCCTTAATCAACCACTTAGCACAATGGATATAATCCTGAACGTTAAACTGAATGATTTTAATTTGAGCATCTTGACTATGAGAGGGGCAAACCATCAGTTTAATTTGGGATCAAAATCACTGAAATGTGTTCAGATTTCAATGCTCTCCCTCCGGAAATCAAACCCAGGAACATGCTCATTGCAGGCCTCTGCTATCAACTAGACCAGCGCGAAGGCTAAAAGACGATTATGATTGTTATCATTTGAGTAGGCCGTTTCCAAAGAGGTCCTTGTGCACTAACAGAAAATTTTAGGAAACTGAAAAAAACTGTCATACATATTTTTTAAGGAAAACTTGCAATACTTTAGTATGGTTTGCTGAAGTAATATATAAATGTTTAATTCGTTTAGCACATGCACACAATAATTGTATAGTATTCATAAATCGAGAAAAAAATTTGGACAAGGAGCGTTTTGGAGCTGAGCAGAGGGAAAGGGACATTTTGGTTCCTTAGTATATGGTTAAGGACCTGTTTTATTATCTGAGAACAAATCAATTTTATTAAAAAAGATTGCAAATCATATGAAAGCACTGCAATTCAGACAAATTACTTCTCCACATACGAGAGAGGGGAGACCCTGGAACACTATAATATAATGTATCTGAAATACCAATTTAATTAAAAAACAAACATTGTAATACAGACAAATTATAGGAAATACTTGTTCCATTTTTTCTTTTGTTCGTCCCTAACTCTTTGACGTTTCGATGATTCATTACCACTGTACTCTTAAAATAAGGTTATCCGGGTCAATTATAAGCGTTTCATAGGAACTATTGGTTGGGTATAATATATTGTGGAATCTACGGAAATCTTACAATGTTAAAGCAGAAAAATGAAAGTCTTTCCTCTCTTTATGGTCACACTTTGGAAGCGAAGCAAGCTTCTTTGATGAATGTCTGAGTTTCTTTCCCTTATTCGTCTTCCACATGGCAGGAATACGTGTTTCCTTATGTCCTTGACCGATGATAGCAGGCCTTACAATCCCTTCTGTTCCATTGCAACTTAGGCTTCATTGGCAGAATTATCAATGTCCGTGATCTACGTACGTCCACAAACGAAAGGACTACTCGAAAGAATAATTATTTTGTATTGACATTACACCTCACTGACGTATTATTAACTACACAAATTACATTAGCTAAGAACCACAAAGATCTGACATCACCACAGAATAGGAAAAAAAAATCTGATCTTCAAATTTCGTTGCTCCTTTGATATTATTATAAAACATTTTTCTCAATGTGTATAATAATATTTACTTTGGAATAGAAAATGAATGCATTTTTTAGAAATAAATTACTGTGGGTACTTCTGTTTCAACGAAACAATGGACAAAAACGGCTTTGGAAATGGACACGTTGATTTGATGGTAGATCTCACTGGAAAAGGGTCATTTTGATTCTGTAGAACACAACTGTAAAAGAATCCTTTTGGAAGTGAACCAAAGTTTTATTTTTATTTTTAGTGACTTTAGAATAGTTTCATTCGAGTAACAAGTATATAACCCTGTGCATATTTACGTGAGGAATCCAGCGATACCAATAATTCAATATCCAAAATTTTGGGACAAGGACCTGTTTGGTTACTCATTTGTTCCTGCAAGCGTTCAGCTTATTGTAACCTATGAGTGAAAATTACTTAACTACATGTCCAGATTGTTTACATTCAATATTCTAAATTTGCCAGAGAACTGATTTTCAGTTACACGTTAAATTAATGCTCAGTTCTAAATATAACAACAGCCCTTGTTTTATAATTAACACCAAAATATATAATTAGTCCTCATCACTTTCCAGTTGCAGTAATTAAATTGAAACAATATAGTTTAAGATAAATCTTTGAGTTTAACGTCCCATTCTTATGCCTTTTAGACGACGGGAAACGATGATTAATGAAAGTGAATGATGATGGAAGAATATGTGGAATGGTAAAGAGGGAGAAAATAGGAGTATTCCAAGGAAGCACACGAGCACAATATTGTACACGACAAACTTACTTGACAGCGGATCAAAACAGAGTAAGCTCTTTAGTACTGAGATACCTTGCCATTGCCGATAAAGTGTAAGTTGTAATTATATCCTCACAATTCATTGATGTTAAAATACACAAACATGAGTAGTAATGTTCAAATCTAAATATGAATACTGACCTTCTCCTATTTTCAAAGGAAATAATACAGCTTCTAATTTGCAATTAAACTATCACAAGAGTTAGTGTGCAATTTGACTGCCAACTAGCGATGTCTATTGACGTTGAAGCATAAGTGTGAACTATTAAGAATTAACATCACTCACAGGCTGAACATTTCACTATTATAGGTGACTAGCAGATTGTCCATTGTTTGCACAGGAGTTCGTTTCATTTTCGACATAAAGGGCAATATGAGATACATTTGAATATAAACTATATCGCAGGTTTCACTGTTAATCTCAGCGACCCCGAAAACTATGAATTCGAGAGTAATATTGGTCATTTTCAATCCTTCATATATTGATCGAGATTGGTTGGGTGCTTCAAGAGTTATTAAGTTTTATTTATTTTTATGTATCTCTTCCTCCTCCTCCTTCTTCCACAATCCTAAGTTTTACTGTCAAAATGAAATGATAAATATTACTAGGTCCGATCCTCATCTATGTGGAAAATTGGACCGAGATCATTCGGATCTTTTGAGAGTTACGAATTTACTTTCAATTATATATATATACGTAATAAAGATTAATTACGTCAACCAACATTCCTGAAGAAAATGAATGCAGATAACGGCAAATATAATTTCGGAAAGGCTTATCTCCAACTTTGGAGAAAAAGAAATTTCAGATGGATTTCATCTATTTTAACAAAAGTTGCCCTATCGAGATTAAGCATATATATATATGGAAACTCAAGAATGAAAACCATAGGCTATTAAGGATTAACTAGTTCATATAATGGATTCAGTTTCTGGTGTTAGTTGCAAAAACTTTTTACATTTATTAAATGGTGTAATTGCATAATTATATTCTAACAATTTAATATCTCTTTCATGACTTGAATTTTTTAGTTTCCTTGAATTGTGATTTCTAGAAGGAAATTTAGATATCAGACTGGCTACCCAGTAAAAAGTATTCACAGCCGGGAGTGGGTGGGGAAACTAAGGTGAAACGATCGGCAAGAACGAATCCAGTAGTCTTGTAACTTTCTCAGCAACAAAGATAACTAGTAGTTTATTCGCATAAATGAGGTAATGTAACAAGTTTTGAAATAACTCAGCAAGTTCACATTAGCTTTGAACAAATGGTATTAATAGTTGTTATTTGCTCCATCTTAATGAGGTATGCGAAAGAAAATATCATATTATATGCTTAAAATGGACATTCAGTACCCCAAAGTGCAGCAGTCAAGTATGTAATTAGTTCAGTACCCAATAAATTGAATATTGTAATCATTTGGTGTTTTACAAATGTAATTTAAATTCATTCAACAATTTAAAACACAAAGGAAGTATACAATTGTGTTGTAGATAAAAAGAATGAAAGAGAAATTCAGCTACGAAAATGTAAGATTACATAGAATAGGATAGTTTTCTTGCAACATATACTCTCTATGACTCGATCCTGAGAAATAACATTTAATATTAAATGACAATACTTATTAATTGATACAAAAATTAGAAAAGATAATGAAAAGACACATTTACAAGGAATACGTTTTTGGTGTGCGGCGCCGATAATGTTAGCTATTTGACCGTATGTTGTAACAACTGTGCAAGAATTCAGGTTAATGATGAGCATATGTTTTAATCGTTTAATTCGGTGACCCCATGAAAAACTGTCTCGTAGAAATTTGTTCATGGATTCCTAATCTTTTCAATGATGACTGAAATTCCATACATTTGCTATTTAAAATGTTTGAGTGAACTCCCCAATATACGCCATATTATAATGAAATATCAAACAACACAAACAAACAAAAGGACAAATAACATAACAGAATATAAATATTAATAATGAAAATTTAAAAAAAAAATATTTCAATTTTAAGTGTCACAATTATTTCCTGAATTTACTGAATTGTTACTTCCTGTTACTGGTATTTTGAAACTATTCTATTTAGTAAAATCGCATTACTCTGTTCATAATGTGATATTAAACCAAGGTGTTTAACTTATTATTAAACTGTTAATTGCAGGTTTGTCTGGATATCGTCTTTTTTAATTTCTTTTTTCTGCGGAAGTTATGTAGCATCTTTATCATGGAGAAAATTTCAAGAAAATCCTACGGCCACATTTATACAACTTAATAATCCTGATGATCAAATTCCAATGCCAGCTTTTGTTGTTTGTCCAGGAAATGCAACATCTGACAAAGATTTGGAACACTTCACTGAGAGGTAAGTTAAAAACAACAGAATAACGTTATCGTAATAGTGTTATTTTTCACAGAAATAGAAGTCGCCGTAATGTATAATTACATTCAAAAGGTCCGTCAATCTACTAGTTGATTAGAACGATGGGACTGGATACTTTTAAGCAATTTGTTTCACAATTCCAATTACATGATTACGTAGTAATAGACACTCAATGAATAAACCAGCAAAAACCAATTTCACTTTACAACAAGTTTCAGGTCATTTCCTGTTCTTTAGTTTCCAACAGATGATTATAACAAAATTAAAGATACTAAATTGATACGTGCGCTCCATTTAAAATAAATAATTAATAATAGTAAATATGAACATATAAAAGATATTTTTGAAAGAAAAAAGTTCCCCCTGGCAGAACTTGTTTACTCCAGACGCCGAAGTGTTAACCAGAGTTGGAGTGGGTCAGTGGGTTGCTGGGTCAAGTGGGTCAAATTTTCAGAGTGGGACGTGGGTCAACTGCGTGTGACCCAGAGTGACTCACCATGACCCACTGCTACCCACCACCCACCGTGAACAACTGCGACACATCACCCACCATGATCTACTCTGCTCACTGCATTATATTCAGCATCTTCTGAACAGCATATTTTTTCACTCTCGAGTCTTGCCATAGAAACTAAAAACTAAAAAGAAGAAGAACATTGAAGAAACAGTTGAAGTTAAATTTATATCACGGTAGTCAAAGTGGCTCATATCAAGGATTGCCTAATAGCAATATTAGGCAGTCAACTAATATCGATCGTTTTCGATTACTTTTAGAAACCAATCCTATATATAGAAAATATCCCCTCCCCAACAAATGGAGTTTTAAAAAATGATATTGAGTTAAGGGCCTAACTATGTATATGCCAAATGTCATTTCAGTTGACTTTGCAATTTGGTCATGATAATCACACATACATAGTTACATTCAATTCATTATATAATAATGCATACATTATAGGTGATTGAAAAAATATAGTAGTTAGCTCCTGTAAAAACTCTCAGGCTGTGTCTGAAAAATCAAAAATTAGGAACTATTGTTATTATTGCAATTGAAAATATGATCAATTGCCTGAAGTTCTGCAAGAGTGCATGACGTTCTTTCTTCAATAGAAACAAATGGAAAAAGAAGAAAAACTAAGGCTTTGAGAGTAAAACGTAGACAAATTTACCAGTTCTCTGAAGAAGCTGTTTACAATGCACTGAGCAGAATGGGTCAGTGAGTCAGAGTGTATCGCTGAGTCAGCGTGGATTAGAATGGATAATTGAGTCAGAGTAGGTCACAGTGGGTTGTGTGTCGCAGTAGTCACATCCTGTTGACCCACGACCCACTTAAAAATCTTAATCCAATTGACAGACTGACTCACTCCAGTTCTGGACTGCACACACTTATAAAGTAACTATATGTTTATCTTAACCTTTCTAACTACTTAACATCCACTGATTTAAGTTAACCTACAAAAATGCAATAAAGCAATTATTAATGCAATAAAGCAATTACAAACATATAGAAATGTATTTAAAAAAAACTAAAATCAAAGTGAACGAGAAGAAAATTTGAAGTTGGGTTGCTCCTCTCAACATACAGACATCTTACCGACTTACCCACGGCAGAACGTGTAACTGCTAGTTTTGAAGCTTTATTTATATTGCGTCTGTTACGTAACAACGCTACGAGATGTCGTTACTGTAGCTACGACTTCCTTCAAGACCCGTTTCTTAAGGCATTTTATTCTGTCTACAGATAACATTTTATTCTTTTATTTTTTCGAAAAACAAATTCGGATGATTTTATCAGTAATGATTCTCGTTATTCACATTTCCTATTAGTATATTTCCTCCCGGACACACCATAAACGCGTACGTATATATATATATATATATATATATATATATATATATATGGTGACCCATGTTAATAATTCCTAGGAAAGATCTCCAATATGGTTGAAGATAAACGAAATCCCTAAAGCTCAAATAAGCAATGCTATGGAGCACATAGTTCGAAATGCATTGTCGCTGTGCACCCCAGGGTCACCTATCGTGAGGACCCAGAGATAATTTTCGACATGTTGGACCACTTCAGATGCATTGACTCCTTTTTCTGATGAACAAATGAGAAACGTAACGCAAATTGCAATTCATTAACCAACTTCAGAGAGCACAGCATTTCTTAATTTGGCTCATGAAAACGAACCTACACACACGAATACCAATATAGAAATTATAGAAATTGAAGTGTGATAAACTTTTGTATGAGAAGGTCAACAACACCACTCACGGTGACATTAGTATAAGTGTTCCTGAATGACGGCCATCTTTGTTGCCCGTTGATTGCCGATTTTTGCCATACACATATGATACTACTTACACCGTAGAGTCATGGGGGACCAAAAGTTGAAGCTTGTGATATTAATGCCATGTTTGTCGAATAATATCTCAGGAGGGCAAAATGCTCAAAATTTCTGCTTAGGTCACAAATTAATTCGTAAATCATGTCTGATATTACATGGAGAAAACTGTGAGGATATGGTGAAAACGCGAAGAAAGCACGCGCTTGATGATGGCCATAGCAAGGAAAAATAAATGTTTTGATATATTGCATGATAGATCTCAAGAACTACGCATGGTCAAGCAATTAAGACCACTTTTGTTTGTAATCAGTTGAGCAAAAGTTTGCAAATGTCCTTTCTTCCGTCTTTCTAGCTCCAGGATTATTACCATGTGTATATGGTAAGGGGGTAGCTCCCCATTGCACCCAGACACCCATCGTTTAACTGCTTAATGTACCAGCAATGTATCATTGAAATCCTATCCCAGTTACGGAAGTTAATATGTGAATAAACCTATGAAATCCTATCCTGCTGAAAAGGGCATATTTCTGGAAAATATTTAAAATAATTGGCGTTTCCCTTCTCTTCTATAGCATTGCAGCAATACCTTTTATTAGCAGTAACTACAAAAATTTTCGCAAACACACGATTTATGTAATGTCGCAAAATTCAGCAATGTTAATAATATCTCCGGAACAATTTGAAATATCGAAGTGATGTAAATGGCAAAATAATTACAAACCATAAGTAACTAGATATGATACTTATCTCAGCATTTTTTCGAAGTGAAGCCTTTCAGAAAAGTCAACCTTTTATGACTTTCATCCTATTTATTCGAAACAAATCATACCACGACCATGGTATCCAACAGTAAAGTACTTTCGATGAGCACTATCTTGCGTATCTCCGTTATGTTGTATTTGAATTAGAGGCTTCCGAACATTTGATGTTTATGATACTATAGTATCCTTAGTCTGCAATATTGAATCAAAAAAGTGATATTTCTTGTTAATGTTTGACATGCAGATTTTAAATTTGTAATAATCTGATGTTCAAAAATATAACTCCATATTGGGTTCGCAACACTGTTTCTTGGATCTTTCTCTTCAATACATTTTATATGTGCCTCTATTTATGCTTGCTCCGAGCAAAGTTACATTTTACTCTCTCTTTTGGTTGGTTGATAGTCAAGATAATTTATTCACCCTGTAAACGTGGTAATGATCATGGAGCTACAGAGGTAGAGCAGACATCATTCGCAAGCTTTTGCACAACTGAACACTAGCAAAAGCGGTATTAATTGCTTCACCGTACGTAGTTTCTGAGATCTAGAACGAAACATTTCAATTTTTCCGGGCTAGGACCATCGTCACTCGCACACTTTCTTTGGGTTTTTACCATATTCTCACTATTTCTCCACGTAACATTAGTCATGATTTCCTTGCAATTGTTTATTCACATAGAGAAGTACTTTGTGACCTAAGCAGAAATTTTGAGCTCTTTGTCCTCCTGAGAAAATATGCCCCAAACATGGCACCAAATTCACGAAATTTAACTTCCGGACCACCATGACTCTACGTTGCCAGTAGTATCATAGGTGTAGACATTTCAGTAGACCCTTTAGATGCAATAGTATTCAGCATAACACAAATGAACCCAGTACTTCATGCCATTCTAAATTACAGCCCCCTTAATCGTGCAATTTTCTGTACTTTACAAGTGATTTCATGTATTGGCATTCAACCCTGCAAAATTTATTTAGAAGCAGGAGTATATACTGTTCGTGTGCCTCAGTCAATCCTGTAAACATTCCTTTTTGGTTGATGTTCGTGTGATAGTACGTCCCTAGCAGATGTAGTTTTCGTTAATACTTGCAAATACAAAAAACTGGCACTTCACCAACAACAACTATGGCCGCCATTCAGGAACACTTGTTCATACCACAATGTGAGTGATGTTTTTGACTTTCTGATGCAAAACGTTCGTCACACTCAATTTTTTCTATAACTTCCAAATATGGTCCAGGAACCTGCTCTGGGCCACGACGTATGGATTAACCCAAAGGTTATTGCGGAAAAAGTTGCACAAGGTTTCTTTTTCTAAGATTTTAATTTAGTCTGTAGACTGGAAGCCAATATGCATGCGATGGAACTAATTAAATATATTTGCGAAGTGCTTAAACATTATTAAATTAAATAACTGGTAAGAGGTAATAATATTATTTTGCTTTTCTATGTTTCAGTTTCATTTCTAACCATTCTCTGGTGGATGAGAAATATTACAGAGAATTCTTTGTGAAAGTCGCTAATACAGAAGCAGATAATTTATCGGTGCTAATTCCATATATCAACGATACATCATTACATAACATTTCCTTAAGCTTTGTTCAAAGAAAGGTTTGTTTTTCAAATATTGGATTACAAAATTTTAAACTTTAAAGTTGTGTAAAGATGTTTTGTTCTTCGTTTGTGAGTTTATGTTAAACTTATGAGAAGTTGGCTTATTTGACATATGCACCAACTCATTAGTTATGTCTTACACATTGTAATTAACAGTGCCCTTACTAGTAACCTTAAATAATATAACAAGTTACTAATAAAGTAAATTCAAAATGCTATATGTATAATATGGCACATTTAGTAAGGAATGGTTTATAAGTTCAAACTAATTGTTAGATATAGATCTTAGCTTTCCGGCAGACATAGTTTTCAAATGAGTGTGTACATTATTTTATATGCCTTGCACTTATAGCTCAAAATGATAGGCAGCACAAATTGATCTTTCTTTATCATTATTGAACAGGCTCAAGTCTTTTTTGATATGCGTGCGTACAATTCACCTTGTACATCTTGCACAATTTTGTTCACTATGGTTTATTTAGTTCTACTTCACTTGTTTTATACAATTTTTTATATACCCCTATACATATTTTGGGAAGGTGATTCAGCCATCGTAATATTTTAACAGTTTTAGTCTAAGATAATTGTAAAATTTAACATAGTTTCTTAATGTGAGTTTGGATGCAACCTGTTAGCTTAGTATCAGAAGTAACTATAATTTATGAAACGATACCTGGATAATGGGATGTTGTGTTCATCGCTTGATATTTGTTTCATGTACTACAGTAAAGAATAAACATGATAAATTCATTGATTAGTTACTTAAAAGAATGCAAGTAACGTGCAGTATGTACACATTTTCAGTATCACACTAAGTAATGCTAAGAAGACGATTAGCAAAACAAAACCATACTATTTCTTTCTCCAATATAAATTTTCATTTAGGAATATAATGTATGTAATTTCCAGTTACAATAATTGAGACTTTGAGAGTATTAAGGACTTGAGAGTTTTAAACTTTCTAGTGAAACATTTCATATTTTTCGTGACTGTAACTTCAAATATCAAATTATATGAAAATAACTGCCTGAAGAAATAAAACTGCGTTTCAAAATATTATTTCCGCTAATTATATATATATATATATATATATATATATATATATATATATATATATATATATATATATATATATATTGTATTGTATTGTATTGCAGGTTTATAAACCAAGAATCGAAGGTTTTCAAAATAATTTACATTATGTGAGATCTCAGATTGGCCCATGTACACAATCAAGTCTTACACCTAAATATAGAGCATTTGAAGTTGGAACCTGTAATTTGTATAATTCACTTTTCGGTGAATTCGTTGATAGGTAAATATACTTTAGAATTATTTTAGTTTATCAGAAATGCCAATAAAATAATATAAAAATATCCTTCACTTCAATCATTATCTCTTTTTTCTTTCATAAACATAAACACATCAACAGAAGTTCAAAAATTACAAACGCGATACGTAACTTCTGAGCCTTTTGGTATCAAGATTCTCATTCTTAGTGCAAACCCGTGATAGGTCGCTAGCAATCTTTGGAATCACGCACGTTATTTCAATCTCCATCCTGGCGGCATCAAAGGTCAAAGGACAAGTTTAAAAAATACAAAAATAAATAAAAAAAATAGGGATTTCATCACAAGTTAATGGTAGCGGTTTAATAATCGTCTCTTTCAACATAAGGGACATAACTGTTGGATATCAAACATAAATATCTTATTTGATTCTCTTATTTAACTCTTTCCCATTACATTTTACCTAATATAGTAATAAAACTAATGAAATGCTCGAACAATTGACAACAATATTGCAATTCATTGTCAAACCTTAAACAAGACAATACACTCTCTCTCTCCCTCCCTCATACACACACACACACACACACACACACACATTCTTGCCTCTAGCACTCTCACGTAACCGAACTCTCGTGCGTGTTGTCTCTCATACTCTGCCATACCTTTCAATAAGTTTTTTGGATGACAGAAAAATGCGTATCACTAAATCCTAGGATAGATAATTCTTTTAATGTTGTTTGGGAAATGTCCAACTGTTTGAACTATCATCAAAATATATTTAGATCCATATTTCATTGATTGATATATCTTTAGGTCAAACCAAATAGAAACATATGTCTTTATAATGTAGTTTACAAGCACTTTGAGTTCATTTTTAGAATGTGTTTGAGAAAAATACAACCGTAAGACCAGTTTGCCCATGTCAGACATCGGAAGTAACTAAAAGGTCGAATGTTTCTTAGAACCACATTTAGAGCACACTGCCCTATCTGAATTGCTCTGTTAGAACTTTTATGGCAACTTCAATAAATTTTCATGCCACGCACTACAGCGAGCTGATAGAGTGGAGAAAATGTAAGCTAAGCAGTCGTCCTCCTCCAGTGCTCGAAAGCTTGACAATACATCTTATGACTTATGCATGACAAATTTGCTCATGTGTTTGACTTCTTCAATGTTCCATGCCATACCCAGGAAGTTGAAATATGTGTCAAACTTGCCACAGAGTTTTCAGGAAAAGTGGACTGACAAGAAAAAAAGATGACTAGATTAGAGCAAATTTGCTCTCGAGAGTCACAATGCCAACGTGTAAAAATGAAATCTTTGAGTTTTACGTCCCACGGTTATGCCGCTAAGGCTAAAGGAGACGGTGATGATAAGTAATGAATGAAATGGTGGAATGAAGAAAGTGGGAGGAAACGGGAGAACCCCGAGAAACCCACCCACACGGCGTTTGTCCACCACAAAGTTCACTTGGCGGGGGCTGGGCTCGAACCCTGGATCCCTAGCACCAGAGGTGAACGCTCTACCACTGAGCCACCGCGACCCCCAATACCAAAATGTGTTTAAAATCTAAATCTAAGACAACGTACTTGACTAAATCAATATAACTTCGGGACGTCCTCATTTGTACAAGAGTTTAGTAGTATGTGTGTGGAGCTCGAATTGCAGCCACGTCCTTGTACGGAATTCTGGTCCATTTCATGAAGAAAAGAAAACGTTGTCGAATGGACGAAAACTGGAAAATCAGTATGAAAATAAAATGCATAAAATCACATTAACGAATTATTAAAAAGCATGCCCTCACACAACTGAAATAAAGTACTTAGACGCTAAAGAAATAAAAAAAAAGTAATCTGTTTATTCCTTGAGTAAATGAAAATTTTGGTGTTTTTTGTCATTTTGCGGTAACAGAAGATCCAAAGTGTGATTAGTTTCTTTATTTTTCCATTAATTAGCATGCAAATATGTAACTTTTCAGCTCATTTAGAATTCGATACCTAATTCTTTTACGTAAAGTTTATTTTTGGTGTTTTTTGGTATTTTTCAAATTTTAGGTGGTTTGCGCGAACTGAAGTTCGGAAGTGTACTTTTTTTCGTTATTTGTCCATTGATTAGCATGCAAATACGCAACGTTTGCAACCTAATTAAAATCCGATACTCGAACATTTTATTTTTTCGATCCACCCTAATATATATATAAACTTCTTTACTGAATAATGCAGTTTTCTACATACACTTCAAATCGATTTTTCCTGAAGGAGTATACCAATGAAAAAATAGTGTACATTTTAACTTGTAAGAGAAAGGTTTCGATTAGTGCTGTTGAATTTTTGTGACATTTGCGGTTTTCGGTTTTTGAGAAAACCGGTTTTATGAAAACCGAAAACCGCAAATGCGGTTTTCAAAACCGAAACCGCAAATGCGGTTTTCAAAACCGAAACCACAAATGCATTTTTCAAAACCGAAACCAATGTTTTTAATTACACCTTTCAACAATTGTGAAAGCATCTATCGATCGAGACAATTGTATTGATTTATCTCTGTGTTTCAACTTTTTGTATTTGCTCCCGTTTCCTCCCACTTTCTTACGGTTTAGAACTCCGTAAGTACTGATCTGAACTTGTGTGTTACAAATACTGACCTGGGATCATCTGCTCTTTTTTTTTAGTTACTTCTTTGATGACACTTCCAAGGTACTTTTCGGTTGCAGGGAAGTAAACTGGACCCCTGACATTCCGACTTCCCGAACTCGAGATACTAGAACTTATACAGTAGTTTTACATAGTATGTATAAAATTAACGAAGAAAGTTCTGTCGCTTTTTGACCTATCACCTTAGAACATCGATATGTCACCTAAGATGAGAGGTGTAGCCAGCAGGTTTCTGTAGGAGGGGCCCGTCGTTTTTGAAAGGGGGCAGCTACAATCTAAAAAAATGTGTTACAGCTAGTGTTTTTGAAGCCTGAAAAAAACTGGAAAATTTTAGTTTCCTTCCGGAAAACTAAAAACACTGTTTTAGCTTATTATTATTATTATTATTATTATTATTATTATTATTAATAATAATAATAATAATAATAATAATAATAATAATAATAATAATAATAATAATAATTTCATAAATTATATTACAGATAGTTTGTATTATGTTTAACCAAGAACTACTTCCCACGACCAAACATTATACCTTTGTGCATAACTATTTCAATACATAGAACCGATCTATATAGGTAAACAAGAAAGTTCTATCGCTTTCTCACCCACCACCTCCGGACATTGATATGTCACCTAACACGTATCTGGAAGATCAAGAATAGATCGACAACCTTCTGCAAACGTTCTGGAAGGCCATTTATTCCATCGCGGTAGAGGTTGGTGTTCCGTGAAGTGAAGAAATTATGAAGTGCATTTTGCACCTCTACTTGGGATTTGAGCTGGCATCCTTTAAAGTGATTGTCCAAGGAACAGATTATAATCGGACGGTGCAATGTCCAGGGAGTATGGCGGATGCAATAGTGTTTCCTATCCAAAGCGTAAAATGGTGTCCCGGGTCATCCTAGCCACGAGGGGCTTAGCGTTGTCCTGTAACATAAGGACCCCTTTGGGATTCAGAAGTTCTGGCTCCAGAGTTTTGAGTTTCTCTTGAACACAGCTCAACTGCTGACAGTACACAGTTGTATTGATGCGATGACCAGCTGGTAGCAGTCCCCGATGCACGATGCCACGAGCAGTTCATCAACACACAGGAGGACTTTCTTCTGGTGTAGTACTGTTTTCGGCTGTCTTGGAACCGTTCATGGGATGCTAACCAATTATGACGGCGCCGTGGAACTTCGTACAGGACCCATTTCTCATCACATGGCAACACCTTGTCCAGAAATGGCTCCTTCCTCAGACGAGACAGCAAAGAAACACAGGTGTCTGCTTGCGTTGCCTCTTGACCCGGAATCAAGTTATGTGGGAAACATCGACCCAACTTCTTGTGTTTCCTCAGTTGATGAAGGTGCTGCTGAATGGTTTCGCCACTCACACTGAATTGTCCCCATGCCGTAAGCGTCAGTGGACCACAAATGGGCAATTAGCGACATCACGCCAAACATTGGCGGCGCCGCAGCGACGATCCCCGGTTGCCCCTCTACCGTTTTGAAAATTATGCCACCAGCGGCAGAGATGCGACAAAACGCCAATGAACCACAAAATTACTCCCACAAAATGTTAAATCGGCTATATGTGTGATTTAGTTACATTAAGGTGAGCCTAAAGAACACTTTTAAAAAGTACCAAAAAATTACCCCGAAGGGGACTCAAACCACCAACCTTACGATTACTAGGCAAATGTTCTTCCTACTTCGCTACGATGGCGATGAAGGAAACGTCGCTTGTAAAGGGATAAATCGTTAATATCTTTTTAATTTGGTCAATCACAGTGCTCCTTTAACCGTGTATATTTGACGATAACTGTTTGGAATTAGATAAAATGTGTTCGCCATGTAATTTTGTAACAAAATGACGCGTGTCTATTTACTTTATTTCATAGTTCTCGCATACTCACTGTCTAATGATCGACGACAGTTGTCATCTAAATTCATACAATTATCGCACTTATCTCAATATTTTTCACGTCATGATGTTGAGGCAGAGGTTATTCTTGACCCTCGGAGCTCACTTTAAAAACAATTCGTCAGCAAAAAATAAAATATAATAATAACCGCATGCACATGACTGGCGACAGTTCGTGTTGGTCCCTTCACGATTCTCCGCGAAGAATCTAAGAAGTGCGGACGAAGACGAAGTTCTCCCTGGTCGCTGCTACGCGGTGGTAACTTCAACACCCCGACGCGAGATATATGTTTCGACTCGACGAAACCCGGCCGCCAGTGAGGGCCAATTATCGCAGACCTCCACAAAAAGCGTTAGAACTTTCGTGGTTACTTTTATACATAAGACTGATTTTCTTTGAAATTGCACTTAATTTATTTTAAGATTTTCTGAAAAAAAAATGTTTATTTATTATTCGTGACTAAAAAGACATAATTATTTTATTAACAACTATATCTCACTTCCTGTTTTACACGAAATAGCATTTTAAAAAGCGAATTAAATCCAAACTGAAAAACTGAATAAAAACGTTGCTTTTCACCAAATTTTCCATCCGATAAAAAGTTTTCTTGAAACACTAATTACAGCATATAAATAATATAATGTACTTACGATTTAGTATAGTACCATTGTTTTATGATATGTGTTGTATTGTGTTAGTGGGGGGCGCGGTGGCTCAGTGGTAGAGCGTTCACCTCCGGTGCTTGGGGTCCCTGGTTCGATCCAAGCTCGCGCCGTGTGGACTTTGTTGTGAACAAACACCGTGCTCATGGGTTTTATCGGGGTTCCGTTTCCTCCCACTTTCTTCACTCCACCATTTCATTCATTTCTCATAATCACCGTCTCCTTTGGCCTAACCGGCATAGGCGTGGGACGTTAAACTCAAAGATTTCATTTCATTTCATAGAATTTATAGTACCTTGTCAAAACGTTTGTCTTCAAACTGTCAAATACAAATCTCCGTAAATTATGTAATCTACTGTCACAAAAAGTATACCATACTATTTTCGGATCGCTATAAGGAAGAAATACCATACTATTTTGTGATCGGTATGGTAAAATACTATTTTTCCATACTATTTTACCGTAAATTATAAATTATATGTAAACATTGTTATTTTTAAATGACTGAAGCGAAGTAATCTCAAGATGACGTTTTAACATCTGGTTATTAGGGGGCCAGGAAATCATTTGGGGAGCCTTGCCCCGATGGGCCCCCCGTGGCTACACCCCTGCCTAAGACGTACCTGGAAGATCAAAAATAGTACCCATCAGTATCAACGACCTTCTGAAAACGTTCGGGATGGGCATGGATTCCTTCGCGGTAGAACTTGTTTTGCCGTGAAGCAAAGAAGGTATCAAGTGCATTTTGCACCTTTACTACGGAGTTAACTTTAGTTCTCTAATGTGAGTGTCCAAGAAATGGTTCAGGGATAATCGGACGGTGCATTGTCCAGGGAGTATGGATGGTGTCCCGGGTCACTCTAATCGTGTGGGGCTTAGCGTTGTCTCGTAACGGGAGAACCCCTTAGCGATTGAGAAGTTCTGGCTCCAAGGTTTTGAGTTTTTCTTGAAAACGGCTCAACTGCTGACAGTAGACAGTTGCATTAATGTTCTGCTCTGACCAGCCGGTAGCAGTTAACGATGCACGATTTCGCGAGCAGTCCACCAAACACACAGCAGGACTTTCTGCTGCATTACTGGTTTCAGCTGGTTTGGAACCAGTTCATGGGATTTTAACCAATGATGACGACGCCATGGAGCTTCTCATCACATGTCAACACCCTGTCCAGAAATGGCTCCTTCCTCAGACGAGACAGCAAAGAAACACAGGTGTCTGCACGCGTAGTCTTCTGACCCGGAGTTAATTCATGTGGGACCAATAGACTCAAATTGTAGTGTTTCCCAAGTTGATGGAGGTGCTGCCGGATGGTTTCTCCACTCACATTGAATGTTAGCCCCAGTTCCTCAGAGGTATCTCCACTGTTCGCCTTAATTGCTACCTAAAGATCTTCATTTTGCACATGTATTGGTCTTCCGGCACGTGGTGCGTCTTTCGTGAGTGTTTTGTCACCGTCCTTAAACTTTCTAAACCACCCTTGCACTGTCTGCGTAATCACGACACCCTCACGAAAGGCCTGAGATATCTTCCGCCCCACTGCAGTGGCGTTTGATCCAAGTTTGAATTCGTACAGCATACACGCCCTTATGACGCTCTGTGGAGGTTCCATATTCACTATGTCCTTACACAAGTTCATGTTGTAACTGAACTGCCACAAGCAGGTAGAATGTTGGATATACCCACACCAACATTTGACCTTCGCCTTTTCTTCATTCGCATTCAACTCACGGTATGAGGATCAATTGAACACAGACCTCCACAAAAAGCGACAGGACTTTCTTGGTTACCTTTATATATCTCACAGGACATAATATGTTTCGTATAGAGAATTATTAAACTTAGTTTTAATATCTCGAGCTCCGGAAGTCGGAATGTCAAAACTCCAGATTCGTGTTCCTTGTGATCTAGTTTACAAAATATATAAAAATCAGGTGGGGTCCACTTTGCTTCCCTGCAGCCTACTTTTCAAACGAAACTCAGTTTTCCAGAGTGTACATTTTGTTTCAAACTGAGTTCTGCCCTGGCTAACATACATAAATTCGCTTCTATAAGTGTCGTTAAAGTTACACTTGAAATTGTCGTTCGGCATTCTTGTAGCTTATGAAGGCATGAATAATTCAATTATGTTTGTCACAACATCTACAAAAGAATATTCATTCGTATAGAACCTCCAATACATTACATTAAAAACACATGAACTACACAAAGAAAACTATTGTGCATTAGAGCAGATCTCTTATTAGCGAAGGCCCTACACCAGCGCACTGCTCAGATAGCTCACAGCCTGAGCCTGAGCGCGAGTCCAAATTTAACTCAACCGCGATTAAGATTGTCAAAGGTGTAGCGGTTTACGTTGAATATACCAACACTTTATTCACTAAGTCGTCTTAGATTTTTCTGCAATCCCAAAAAGCGGGTGGATTTTCGTGATTAAGATAGCGAGGGACGAATATAGAACCTGACAATCGGGTGGTACCCGCAAAAATCGGGTAATATGACAATACTAAGCTAAATAGAAAATAAGGTAGGCCTATATCTCTATTTAAGATCACTACATCTGCTACTCATGAAATCCAATTTGAAATCTTATCCACTTAGACTGAGATCTTTTATATTATCATTACTCTTTCACCTTGTTTCTAAATAGTACTGCCACTCTTTCTTTTGTTAACAAAAAAACAACACCTCCCTTTCTTAAAAAAAAGAAAAAAAAATTAGATCGCAATACGCAATTTTATTGTTGATTTGTTGCGACTCCGATAAATGTGAATGTTGTGGTTTTGCATGTGTTGACTGGTTTCTTATCGCACGTCCCAGAGACCTGCAAAAGTTCATACGTGAAGGGAACACCGATCATATTTTATTCTATATCTTTTTACTTCCCAATAACGATAGCCGTGCCTCTTTGTGAGAAACTGCAACTTATGTTCTTTTTTTATTCTGCCAATTGTAAAAGAATACTAAACAAGAATTTCCCTACACGTTGACATTTTTGGAAAAAATATCTTCTTTCACCTCTACAAATTTTGAGCATTTTTTCCTTACGCCGGGGGAAATTTCCCTCCATCTGGCAACTGTGAGCCGAAGATGGGAAACATTCTTTGCTGTTTCCTTGTCGTTACTTGATATTAGTGCTGTCGAATTTTTGTGACTTCTGCAGTTTTCGGTTTTTGAGAAAATCGGTTTTCAAAACCGAAACCGCAGAATCAGTTTTCAAAACCGAAACCGCAGAATCGGTTTTCAAAACCGAAACCGCAGAATCGGTTTTCAAAACCGAAACCGCAAAAGCGGTTTTCAAAACCGAAACTGCAAATGCGGTTTTCAAAACCGAAACCGCAAATGCGGTTTTCAAAACCGAAACTGCAAATGCGGTTTTCAAAACCGAAACCGCAAAAGCGGTTTTTAAAACCGAAACCGCAAAAGCGGTTTTCAAAACCGAAACCGCAAATGCGGTTTTTAAAACCGAAACCTCAAATGCAGTTTTCAAAACCGACATTTCGGTTTT
Organism: Thermobia domestica; assembly: GCF_964235325.1. NCBI lineage: Eukaryota > Metazoa > Arthropoda > Insecta > Zygentoma > Lepismatidae > Thermobia > Thermobia domestica. The sequence continues at coordinate 239,224,411 of NC_137456.1, read as the reverse complement.
ATGAAATTTCACGTTTTTCAAAAACCGGTTTTCGGTTTTTTCAAAAGCCGATTTCGACAGCACTAGTTTCGATTGTAGTACGTGAAAATCAAAATCTTCATATCGTAACACGAGACCCAATAGTTCGTGTGTCCGTAGAGAAATGATAATATTTCACTCCAGCAGTGAAGCAGCAGAAATTGAGCTGTTTCATTCTGCCCGAACAACTAATTATCTAAGATTGGATTTATCATAAGACACACCTTTGGTGTGGAGTTAACAGTCTGTCTCACTAATATGGTTACAAATGTGTTTTCATATCTATTTTATCCATCTACATATGGTTTTCTGGGATGTCTAAACTAATCGAAGTGACCAAAAAGCTGTTAGGAATTAGGGAGTACCAGCGGCTTCAGCACTGATGTCCTCATGACTTGGGTGAACGCCGTATCGATAGTTATCATACAATGTTCACCCCCTTGACAAAATGAACTACACTCGGTTTGTTGGTTCGTTACATTTCTTCTCTGTCTCTCGCTACCTCCAACGTTCACCACTGCTTCCTTTAATTCACACATTCTACCCTCCTTCAACTAGGGTCCAATATGAGACTTCCTCTGCTTTGGTGTATTCTGTTCTACGAAATACAAATTGCTCTCTCTCTCTCTCTCGGACACACATACATACAAACACACTCACACACTCTCTCTTTCACACTCTCATAAAGTGCCCTCATAATATTTCTAAACCATCCAGATTGCTCTGTTGTTATCTTCCAAACAATGATGAGTAAGATTTAACGACAATTCGTTTTAAACAAACTTGCAACCAGTTTGCTCATTACTATGAGCAATGAGATTTTTCTAAGAGAGTAAGCATATTTGATAGCGCTTTCAGATATGAAATATTTCAGTTAGGGATAGTGAGATTTTACATTGTAATCACAATAGAAAATATGTAAAATGAAATAAAATTCCAGCTTAGAACCTCCGAGCCATTATTACTACTTCAATCTGTATACTAGATTCCCATGAAAAGAAATGTTATATTTGTACCACAAATTGATTTTATCGAGCATGAACGGACAAGAAAAGAAAATTAATTTAAAATAGATTAAGCAATAACATATATTTATTCCTCACTTTTATTGCATGGGTTTATTAAAATATTCAGTTTAATAAAAGTTAGGAGTTCCACCCTGGAAGACGAGAATCGAAAGTGGTACGTTCAATTTAAATATCAACGATGTAATTCCTTGACTAAACTAATAGTTATTTTTTAGGTTATCGTCCCTGAGCAATTAAGCTATATGAGATATGGGCTAACAGTATAAAGAGTGTTGCCAATTTTCCTTAGTGCGTTCGAAGCTGTTTCCTGGTGAAGTGTTTCGCAATCTAGTATACCGTAGACACGAGCTCTAAGATAACCCTACTAAATATGTTAAATTCGTCTTGCAATCACTGCCACATCACTTGAATTAAATTTGTATACTAAATTCCATGAACACTCAGGAGAAAAAAGTTAAATGATGAAAGTAGCAGTTTGAACTGCAATGGCGGCAAGGCAAGTACTCCATTACGCAAGTACACCATTACGCAAACTCTATTACGAATATAATATTTTTATACACTTCATTAACATAACATTGTTCTTATAACCACTACATTAAATTCCAAATATATTGGTTTAACAATTAAATTGGATTTATAGAGAATTGTGTTTTACATAGCAGTTAATACAAAATGTTTTAAAGTATGAAGCAAGTAAATATTCGAAGTAAATAAATAAGAAACACAGGATATACTTAATTAAAGGGAATATGATTTAATTCAAGCATAAGCGGTATACATTTTCTGTGACTCTTCTGATTGCTGTATAAAAACACATTATTAAACTGATCTGTATTCATAATTTTCATATTCTGTATTTTATATGGCGAAATGAACAACCACATTTCTAGAGAGCCTTTTAGTGAAAAATACATGACTATTTGAATGAATGTTACTGCAGCACTTTGAGTCTAGAATTGCAATATTATTACTATATCAGCTCGACGACGCGACAAGCCAACTTATAAAGGAATGCGTTGAAATATAGCTAAAAACGTCCCTCCAGATAGTTAGAGTATTGGAGTTCTAAATACACTTTTCATGTCTTTTTCAGCAATTTGAACTAAAGATGGTGATTGATTTTGCATATTGGAATTCTTCGTGAAGTAGGAATTGTACTCACAGCAGTAATACGTAATTTTCTTTTCTTAAATCTTCCCATCTTTGTTAGTGTTACCAATACCTGATCATTATATCGAGTCACTTCCTCTTTTCCCTCGGATTATTCTGCGCGTAAATATTTGGCCAATTAAGTTTACATAACAGTAGATTGTTTTGCAAATAATTTTCTTGTTTTGCTTTGTTTTATTGAAAAAATCATCAATAACGATTTATTTATTCACTGCTTTGTTAGAAAAGCAAAAATAACTACTAATATAAGAAGAAAACTGAGTTATTAGTGAAAATGTAGAACTGAAATATAGATCTTCATATACATTGAGAACATTGAGAATATTGAACATTGAGAAAATATTTTGATTGCAATAAAAATATGCTTTGGCAAAATATTGTTTCAGGTGACTGACAATTTGCCAATGAGAAAACAATTCTAGCTTCTTTTTACGTGTGACAGACAAATTGATTTTTAGTATAATTTTATGTTTTTTGTTTTCATTATTGTGTATACTCTAGTCTACTTAATGTCAACAATACCATTAATTTTCGTGTTTGTCGGAATATCCTCACTGCAAATATTTCACATTAAAAATTAAAAATAAGTGAACTTCTTTGAAACAAACGTTACTCATTGTTGAACATAGAAAAAAATTCCTGTGAAAAACTGAACCCAAGTTTACCGCTTTAAATGTAAAATTGTTAATAACTTGTCTATGAGAAATAATGAATATCTGCCAGTAATAAATAAAATTTTGTTCCAAAGTAGAAGTTAAGTCACAATTCTCAATTGAAATCAAATTAGAGGAAACCTGGATGTAGATTATATATATTATATAGCTCTGAATAGACCCTTTTAGGTTTGGAAATTATTCAAGATTTTATTCAAGATTAATAGTTTCTATAATACTCGTTAGCCTCTTTGACTCCTGATTTGCTTCAAGATTAAGTAACTAAGCTGACGCCATACCGACTTGGTGCAACATTTTCCCAGTCAGAAGGATGTGTTCCCATAAGTAGCTAGCTCTCCTTGGTGGATTATCAGGTCAATTTTCTTGTACTATTCTAGTAACTCTCATAGGTTTCTAACCGATTCAGAACTGCACTAGGAACAAAGGCGATTAATTCAACATTTTGTTCCTTTGAAACCAGTCTTGAAGTAAATGGAAATCGCGAATAGAATCACAATCTTGTTGATATTGCTACTTATCTACTTATCCTTAATATTTGTATCATCAAATGCTAGTCGCTCGATTTTATGGATGCCTGTCAATTCCTTCCTTAAATACAAATCGATAGGTCTGACACCGGCAGGTTTGAGACGTCAGCTAGCAGTACCAAAGAACAACAAAGAGGAGATGCTAGCACTTACTGTCAAACAGCCTTAAAAGAATTTTGAACACAGGCATTAATCAATGCCTGATTTGAGTAGGTTAAAACACTTAGATGACCTTAGCCGTCTTTTCGAGCTACATTACCTGTTTACGATATTGGTTAAGTTGAAGCACAAACATAAAGATTTCAAACACGGAATAAATCATTTTTGTACCATTTTTTTGCGGGTTTCGCCTAAATCAAGAGTTCTGCTACTGTAATAATACTTTGTGAGAGAAAACAAACGTTTACGAATTCATGAAGGAATTCTAAAATGATATACTGATGATCTGAAACATAAGATTATCTGTGAGCATAAGTATAACAATATCACTATAACTTTTTGAACAACCCTCATAGACGGAAGAGGATTTCTTAGAACTAGTGAGCCTCAAGACAAAGTTTTCAGAAATGAATGCTGAAACCTTATTCTCTCAAAAGTTTCTATATATGTGTGTGTGTGTGTCTCCCCTGCGACGAAAATCTTGGAGGACGCTCTAGTCTCTCGGGATAAAGTGTTAAAATTTGACATAGAGAGCAAACTTTGTCTCTAAACATTCTCTTCAATAAGTTGTTACAGTTATCTTTGGTTCTGACATCAAAAGGTTGCATTGTGAGCCTCCCCTCTGGGTAGAAGAACAGAGTGGCGGGTAGTTTAGCCAAGTAATTCTGACGGTTGTTTCTGGTATGATAGCAGCATGTATTGTTAACACATTTCACTTCAGATAAATGTTAATTTACAAAAACACAATGAAAAGTAAACAGAAAGTACTGTTCACGTACGTTTGCATAATTCAGTGTAACGTAAAATATAAATAGTGCAATATATGATTTTAAATAAAAAAATATAAAGCAACACAGCCAAAAGCTCCGGGCAGGTCTCAAAAGTGAAACCAACAACCGTCAAACAAAAAATCATGAATTGGAAACAGTGGGAAGAAGATAACGAACAAATGAACAACAACTGCAAAAGGTATCTTTCCCTCATAAGTTTTAGAGTATGCAGTTAATCGTCATGAAAAATGATTGATGTAATTGGTGAATTTGCGTACATATAAACCATGGAAGAATCTTAAGTTACAAGTCATTCATCGGCAATTAGCGCCTAGAACTGAGGAAAATAAAACCCAAAGTTTTCACCAGGAAAGGACAAGTACACCAAGTCTACATTTTCCGATCATCGGTATGCTATATTGTTATTATTTGTGTGACGCGAATCCGAGCTACTGTCGTGTCGTATACTTGTGCGTGGTAGATAATTCCGGAAATAGTCCAATGTACATCATTACCCACACAAATTTGTAGTGAATAACGATAAGTGTTCTATTGTTTAAAATGTACTTGAAATAAAAATATCTACACCAAGTATAAATTTTGTTAGTTTCTTTAAGATCAAAGTTTATTAGAAAATTTAAATACTTTAAATTCATTACGTAGTCAGTGCTAACGACATGTTTATTATGTGCTTCATTGATTTTTAGATATCGAAATATATTTGTGAAATGATTTCGATAAAATTATATTCCAGGTAAGGTCTTAATATTTTTGTGATTACTATATTTATTTGTTTACTGTGTATACAAGATAGTGGAGTACAACTTGGCACTTGCTTTCTAGACAACCGCTGCGTGATTGAGTTATGTGTGGTTAGATTCAGTATATTGTGCCCTGAGGCTATGGGAGACATGGTTATCATTCGACCCCAGACTAATAGAGATGAATGGGCAACAAAATATAAGCTTTAGTTGTAATAGCATCGTGTGCCTCGTCAGGGACGGTAGGTACCCACAGATGAAACACAAACCTAAATAACTCGACACCGAACCCTTTCTACCGTCGTATCTTGGCGTCCCATTTCATGGACCTTTGTTTCTCTAGAAGAAAGTGAATTGCTGTACTGAACCAAAGTGCGTTCGATGTCACAATTTAGTGTGTATTATATGTGTGTGCGATTTAAGTTTATTATGGCAGATACAGATAAATTAAAAACATTGCTCGAAGCGTTGAAAAAGTTATCTGCAGATATGAACGAAAACAATCAACGAATGCAAAATAATCATGTTGAGTTAGTAAAATAAGTTGATAATTTGAAAACAGAACAAGCTGAATTAAGTGAAAGACATGACAAGTGAATTCAAGAAATTACTAATGGTATACAAGAAATACAAAAGGAGTTTATTTCTTTAAGTTAGAAGTTAGAACCGAATTTGAAAGTGCAAGAGGAGAACTTGATGAATTCAAGACCGTCCAAATCGTCGATAAGTTGATAGAAACGCAGGACGAGTTGTAACCCAAAGTAGTAGTTCTCTAACACATGTGAAGACTGAATTTCCACAAATTTTTGAAATGCATGACCGTAAACTTATGGATGTTGAAAAGAAGATATGTTATAATCAAAGCATATTAGAAGACATTAGGAGTAGGATTCAAACCCACCAAGCACATATGTTTGAGTACATTTAAAAGGTAGCATTGAATAAATGTATCATAAAAATAGTGCTATGGAATCAGACAGCATTAATCAATCGTTCCTTTTTCTCAAAAATACTGCGCTGTAGGAGTAAAGTAGTAGAAATAACTAGAGATAGAGAAAAGGAATAAAAACAGTGCGTTCAAATTCAGAAGATTATTTTGGAGGTGAAAAGAAATTAGCAACCTCAAAGAAGAATAACAAATGTTACAAACTCAATTTCATACCCAAATTTTAATTCGGATGTTGAATACAGACCTAGTAGTTTCAGCAACAAACTACTAGACCTGTATTCAACATCCGAATTAAAATTTGGGTATGAAATTGATATGATATGATATGATATGGTATGGGTATGATAGTGTAGCTAGTACTCCCCGAACTCGTGGTTCCACTAGTCGTAGAAGTAGTTAAAGCGCTAACAGCAGCTATGAAACTACTGTTAAACTGAAATCTAAAAGTAAAAATCGCAATCGTATCCATCATATGGAACCGGTGCAGATTATGTGTGCTTGGCACTTCAAGCGCAGTGATATTGAGTTTTTTGAAAAAATTCTTAGGTCACGAAAGTGAAATTACTGCATCTAATTTCCTGGAATTGTTTAAGAAAACGTCAAAATAATGCAACTCCCAGGAACAAAGTATTTAGATACTTTAGATTTTCTAGTGCAAGGATCTTCTAAATCTTAGTTTGTGCTCGTAGATCCGATTTCAAATCGTACAACGACTTTGTACTTGCTTTCATCTCCTCAAGTTGTAGCAGGGAAAATGTCTGTGTTGTAATCAAAAAAGGTTCGGTTTCAAATTTGATTGTACATTTTATCAATTTGTAGCTGATCGTTACCATGAAATTAAGTAGTTGGATAAGAATGTTAGTGAGGCTTTCATATTGAACATAATTAAACTGTTGTTGACAAATTACTTTCCAAACCAGTTAGTTTTGTTGTCATCACTGGATTTACAGACTATGTTAAATGTTTTTGAAAACCTTGAAACATTGTCGAAGGATAATGAAAAGTATAAAACAAAGATGTATTTTAAAAGAAACAAACGCGTGTGAAGCAAGTTAATATTCATGAGAGTCAATGCAATAAACAACCGGTAAATTAACCGCAGAACCAAGCCAAAAAGAAAAAGAAAACAATTTCAAGGTAAAAATAAAAGTCAAAATTCGAAGCGTAAGGGTAAATCTAGAAATAACATTTCTCAGCAATACTCGAAAAATGAAGGTACTCATAATTTGTATAGAAATCAGGAAGATAAATACTATATTAACGATGGGCGCATATTATTCCTTATTTCCGTGCATACGCCTAAACAGTTTCCTATTCCTTATTTTGGTAACCAGCCACCATTTGCTTCAGATTTTAATCACCCTCTACCTTTACTTAACCTTCACCATCAAGTAACGGAAACAGCAGACGCCGTTAAACTAGAAATACTCTGCTGGGAGGGTTCTTCCTATGAAAGTGTTGGTAAAATTAAAAATTTTTGTAATGAAAACGCATTCACACCAACTTTTCCTGTAGATTATGCAATGTTAAGGAATAATATAAATAATGTCAGAAATTTCCAAAGATGAAACTGGCATATCAGAAGGAAGGAAAATTGGTAATTATATTCGAACTACAGAAATTTATTTTAAAATATTGAATACACAATTAAAAGCGTTGCATGATACAGGAGCGTGGGTGTATCTTCTTAGTTTAGAGTAATGGAATTACGTAATTTCCCTCCCGCAGTTAAAACGTGCACCAGTTATTCTCCTGGTAGGTTATTCAAGTAAACGATGAAACAGGTGAAGGGGAAATAAATGTGCACAAATACAACAGTTGACGTTCGACACACGAGTTCGGTTCATGTGAACTGAATACTGAGTGTCTGTTAGGACGTAATTTCCTCACACCTGCCCAAGATATGATAGATCTTTCGAAAAACAATTAGTTTTTTCTAAGGGAAATGAAGTTATTGTTGTTCAAATGCTCACTAAAAAGTTGTTTAATAGGAAACTAATAAGTATCGACCTAAGATAATTTTGAACATGTTGTCCTATAAATAAACCTGTTTATACTAGTTCTAGTCTTTCCGTATAAAGTTGTAATCTTTTAAATGAAAGTTCTGAGTTCGAATTTGATCAAAATTACTCATCTTCATTAAGTCGTGTAATTAACAATTTGGTTTCAGAAAGAAATACATTAGAGCAAGAGTAGATACCTGCTTTAAATGAGAGAGACCATGCATAGTCACAGTTTAGAAAAGATTCTGAAGATTTTAGAGTAAAGGATTTGAATATTAATCAAATTGTAGAGCAAAACTTTTTGTTTCAATATGGTAGTTTACAAATATCTGCAATTGATTACAAAATTTAAAATGCATATAATAAGCAGGATGAAATTAGTTGGGATAATGTGTCAGGAAAAGATAATAATTTCGAAAATGTACGTGCTGTAGCAAATATAAATGAAATTAGAGAAAAAAGTACACGAAGGTGATCACCAAAATAGTGAGCAGAAACAACAGTTATTTGATTTGTTGGTGAAACATCAAAATGTTTTTAACCTTTAGATACACTTGGTGAGTCAAATTGACCCGGTACCTGTTTTTTTTGTTTTTCTAAACGAGTCAATGATATTTTTAAAAAACCAGTCTTTGTGACATCTCATATTCATCTTTTGTCTAGTATACCTGATATTTACTTTTTTAGTATCACCAAATATGGAGTAGGGGAAAACTGATTTCTCTCTTTGCTCCGTAATTACATTTGGTGGGTCAAATTGTCCCGTAATTTAGTTTGCTTTATTTTCAGTAATATATTTCACTTTCGAACACTTGTATTCTCTAAGGCAACATAAGGTCAAAAATGCGGAAATGAAGAGACGAAGAAGAAGAAGATGAAAGAAGAAGAAGAAGAAGAAGAAGAAGAAGAAGAAGAAAATATTTTTCTGTGAATTTGATTTGTTGAAAATTGTTGTCAGCTTGTGTATTAGTGCGTCTATTTGTGAGGTGAAATTTAGACTGCGAAAATGAGCGGACTTTCAGATGAGGCTATAATAGATGAACTTCTGTTAGATGCAAGTGAGGATGACGATAGTGGCACGGAAGATACTGGACAGCTACAGGCAGAAAGAGTAACTGTTATTCCCGAGAGTAATGAAGAGGATTCCTATAATGAAAGTGAATCTACGGACGACAGTGAAAGTGAAACTACTAACGATGTGCCCATTCCCTCTTGTAGTCATGATATAAACGGTCAATATATTTCTAAAGACGGTACTATTTGGAACACGAATCTCCGTACTTCAAGTCAAACCCTTGTACATAATGTTGTAAGACATAATCCTGGACCTGTCAAAAACATTCATCTCACTTCACCTAAAGCTGCGTTTGATATGTTCTTTTCACCAGACTTGTTGGAAGAAATTAGACTGTGTACAAATCTAGAAAGCAAACGCGTTGCTCGAGACAAAAGAACTACGTGGAAAGAAGTTAATATGGTGGAACTTACTGCTTTTCTTGGATCACTTCTTCTTGCTGGCCTAGAAAGAAATTGTGATATACCGGTAAAAGAATTGTTTCTGGACATGTATGCAAATCCACTTTATCGAGCTACCATGTCGGTAAACAGATTCTTGAATATAATGCGAGTAATGAGATTTCATGACAAGCGTACACGGGATACTAGGCTAAAAACTGACCGCCTTGCTGCCATAAGTTTCGTATGGGATATGTTCATGAGGAATTGCTCCGAAGCTATGATTCCAGACATTTATCTAACCATTGATGAACAGTTGCTGCCATACAGAGGTCGATGTAGTTTTATTCAGTATATGCCTCAAAAGCCAGGGAAATACGGAATCAAATTATTCTGGATGTGTTCTGCTAAATTTGGTTATGCATACATTGGAATGGTGTACACAGGTCGCAAACCTGGGGAGCAAGTACAAACTAACCTATCACAATATGTTGTTCTAAAGCTATCTGAATCTTTGAAGAACCTTCCAGGGAGAAATATTACAACAGATAATTATTTCACAAGTTTATCTCTTGCTAAAGAGTTGTTACGTAATAAGATTAGTTTAGTTGGAACAATTAGGAAACACAGGAGGGAAGTGCCTACAATTATGCTACCAGCTAAAAATCGACAAATTTATTCGTCTGAATTTGTTTCCATTCCACAAGCGACAATGGTCAGTTTTGTAACGAAGAAAAATAAAGCTGTTATTTTATTATCTTCTACGCATGGAGATGCTTCAATAGATTCTGAAAGTGCCAAAAAAAGCCAGAAATAATAACATTTTATAACAATACCAAGGGTGGTGTCGATACTATGGATAAATTGGTACTCACATACACAACAAAGAGGCAAACCAGGCGGTGGTCTATGACCTTGTTTTTCAACATGCTAGATGTCGGAGGAAAGAACGCATATATAACGTACATAGCTGGCAATCCTGACTACGAAGGAAATGCTACTGACCGCCGCAGAAAATTCCTGAAAGAGCTTGTGCATGACATGTTGGAACCTCAGATGGAAAGGCGTGTGCTGATTCCTGACTTGAAGAGGAGTGTAGTGGATACTTTGAGAAGATGTGGTATAACACGAGGACCACAAGAAGACCGTGCGGGAATTTCAAGGAAAAGGAAGCGATGCTCAGTTTGTCCTACGTCAGTGGATAAGAAAACGTCTACTGTCTGCTATAAATGTCAAAGATTCATCTGCACAGTTCATACTGTGTCTTTGTGTGAAGATTGTGCGTAGGGTGAGAATGTAGAGTACTTCTGTAGTGAAAGCACGTTATTACTTGTTGCTAATAATTTCTAATAGCATTAAAATTCACCTTTCTACAACATGTTACGATATGAATAATGAAATATTTTGAATTGCAATCAATAGTGTATTTTACTACAATAGAATGCCTATGAACAAGTAGAAATTTCCGTGAAAGTGTGAGAAAATACTGATGAAGAAAACATAAATTCTGAATAAAAATTCCAACTTCTTTGATTACAATAGTAAACCTGTGAACACGAACACATATGCCCTTGTACAAATAAGTTCTTGTACACATAAGCCATTGTACAAACTTCAAACACATTAGAACCATATATAGCAAACATCATTTCCGAAGCAAAATCTCCAATTTCCTAAAGATTAAACACGAAAAAGAGCACCGGGTCATTTTGACCCACCAAGTGTAATTACGTAGGAAAAATGCCAAGTGAATCTAAGGGTTAATCATTACCTAGGTACATGTAACCAATACGAATACTCAATTGTTCATAGTAGTGATCTCATTCTGAAAAGACAATATAACTTACGTACCATTTTAAGGAAAATATTGACAAGCAAATTGAAGAGTGGTTAAAATTAGGTGTTATTGAACATGCTGTCAATGCTGTATAGCATTTTTTTGGGTTCCTAAGAAAAATACAAACAAACCAAGGATCCACGTTGTCCTGACTGGATTGAATCGGAAGTTAAATTGAACAATTGAATGTAAACAAAATTGATGATTTATTGTTCAAGTTTCAAGGCGCCAAGTATGTTAGCTCAGTTTACCTTGCGTCCTCGTATTCACAAGATGTTGTTTCTGAAAAATCTCGTGATATTATGCACTATCACGGAATGGTCATATGTAGAGATTTACTGTAATCATATTTGGGTACGTAAATGGATCTGTTGCTTTGATTAATGCGCTGCAAAAGATATTAGGTTATGCTTTATACGATAAAGTTGTTCCGTATATTGACCTTAGTATCCCAACATTTTCTTTTGAAAAGCATTTGCATCTCTTAGACCAATTACATACTAAATTATATGATGACAATATGAATTGACATCCTTTCGAAATCTTCATTTTGTGAAACTACATCTAATTTTTTGGCATTCGTAAGGATCATTCTTATGCAAAAGTCATTCGTCAGTTACCTCGTCCTACGAATATGAAACAACTACACAAAGTATTATGTCTTTTCGAATGATGCTCGAAATTTGTGCATAAGTTTGCTGAATTAGAATCTCCTTTATTTGAACTTACCAAGAAAGGAAAATGGATCTGGGCTCCTGAATGTGAAAGTAGTTTCCAGTCTATTAAAGACAGTTTAGTTGAAGAGTCCTTCTCAGAAATCCGTACCTTGATTCTGATTCTTCATTAATTACTGATACTTCAAATATTGCGGTAGTTGGTATACTCTTTCACGAAATTGACGGTAAACATAATATTCTTGTATTTTACAGCAAAACTCTGAACACTGCTTAACATTCATGTACTACAACGGAACAGGAATCGCTGGTTTTAGTGATTTCTATTCGTAAATGGGGGCGTTTACTGTATAGTAAACATGTCAAACTGTACACAGATTATACGTCGTCGGTGTATTTGCATAAAATTAGGAATTAGAATTCTCCTATGTCCCGTTGGAGTTTGAAATTGCAAAGCTTCGACTTGGAGATTATACATATTCGCGGAATCGATAATAAAGCCAGTGATGCTTTGTCACGTATCGTTTCGGCCCCCAAAATGAAATTCATACGGTGAGTGACCTACAAGTGTTACCATCTTTCTTCGAAAATATGACCATACAGGAACTAATTGAAAAATAAAGTGAGCATCCAGTATAAAATTCGATTGTTAAATTTCTTCAAAATCCGAATGACTCATATTGTAAGGTGAGAAATAGAAACCTGGAAAGATGTTACAAGTTAGATAACGGTGTAATTTTACATATTAATTTGCATTTCTCTGATTCTTGGAGAATTTCTGTTCCACGCCATGTAGGTTGGACACCCCCTTTCATGGAGGCATTAGCAGGATGTTTAATTTATTGTCTCCTGACAAATTTTCACAGGATTTGAAAATACTGTGTAACTAAAAAAATAACATGGAAAAAATTATATTTATTCTCCATTTCTCACCTGCAATTCACCTCAATTCTATGGACTAAAACAAAATACTAAATTTAGTACCACAAAAGCCTATTAAGTATTGTGGCCGACAATATCGTCCAGATTTCAGCCGGTGATACCACATAATGCTTGGTGTGTGTGTGCATGCATGACGGGTAAGTCTCTTCCTTCGTTACAGCACTTTCTTCGTCACAGCGGTACGTCGATTATTCGCTTACAATATCAGAAGATATTAACTACAGCTGAAGAATGGTGCACGGTGCCATAGGTTTAAAACGCTTACCTATTGTGCGAGGCAACCGTGGTCCGATTTCAAACCATGCGAGTTTGTGGTGAGCAACATTGTGTTCGTAGTTTTTCTCTCAGTTTGCAAATATTCGTTCACATTCTCATTCTGTAAATCTTTCAATATCATATAATTCATTAATTATATATTTTCTTTAACTTATAGGGTTATACAATCGTGGAACTAAAATTGAAAAATTTAATTTACAATTGAAGGAATAATTTTGTTTCTACAACTATCTTAAAGACGTTTTCTTGTATTGATATTTGCTATTACCTTTTACTTGTTAATATTGTCCTATTTTTGTGATGAACAAACCTAAATTAAACACCTTTTATAATGATTTCGAATAAGGCAGATGGTCCCACATAGACATTTTTTCCCTCAACATTCATTACCTTTCTCACAGGAGTATTACCGAACTCAAATTACACATATCAATTTAACACCGTAATAAAAATCAACAGTGCTATGAATACTAACTATTTATGAACTGGCTTCCAGCAGTAACAAAATAAATAGTTCAAGGAGAGCCTGCAAGTACTATTAAAGTGTTTAATGTTAAGTCATGTTTAAGACATTGGAAAATTTAAGACGAGTGTTAAATGAAAGTAGTCCTTTTATTATCTGAAATAACTTCTGTGGATACACAACAACTCTGAACCATCATCTACATTTTCATTTTATAGACATTCATTGTTGCGAGACTTTTTCAGTGCATAAATTTCTCATTCTACTTTGATGATACCTCCATTCCCACTCTTTATTCGGTAAACTCCATCCCCAAAAGGAAAGTATACTGTGTTTTCAAAACTCGCCACTCATAAATATTACCTGAAATTTTGTCTACTTGCAAAAGCAATTTTACAAGTTTTAATGCAATTGTTACTCATATAGAAATTTGTTCTTTGGAGAAGGGTTTCATCAACACGGAACAAATTACTGTATACGTGAGTGCAGAGAACGAATTATATGTTACCAGAATCGAGCAGAATCTTTTCAAACATTCTTGCTTTTCACATGCTGATTCCATAGATTTTAATAAATCGTTCCTTACTTTGATTTAATGAAACGAACTAAGCAAGGTCATGCTTTTTGAAAACAGTTATTTGTAGTGAAACAAGAAAGAAATCTCATGAAAGAAATTGTTAGTCGTTGTAGTCTATTTCTAGTTATGAAGTGGCCTCTACTTCTATGTCGGTCGTTTTTTTATAGTTCAAGATTACAAATATACATCATACATCATTTGAGACTTCACATTATCATAACTTCCTGTATGGTAAATATTTTTGGTCCACATGTACAGAAAACAAAATTCAGTTATTCGGTTAGCAGTATTTTGTTATACATATCTCCTCTGTCTGTAACAGAAATCCCGGAAAAATGAGCCAATTAAAAGGAATTCATAAAATTAAGGTTCTTTTAGACTAGCTTGTTCATTAGCCGCCTAGGTTTCCATGTCCAGAATTGTACAAATCTGTACTCTTTGACATCTGTTTTGTGTCTGCTCTCTTTGACAATAAAATGGAAATTATTTTTGGTAAATATAGAGATGAGAAAACTTGGATATCATGGTCCGCACATCACGCAGGTAAATACCAAACGACGCCTCACTTCGTGTAAGGAGCGTAAACATTGGACGATTAAACAGCGGAAATACGATGTGTGGAGTGACGAATCACAGTACACAATGTGGCGATCAGGCACAAGATGGCAGGGTGTGGGACTGGCGATGGCCGGTGAAAATCATCTGTCAGCGTGTGTAGTGCCAACAGTAAAATTCAAAGGTAGTTGTGTTATGTGGTGTGGTCGTGTTCTTCTTTTTGGGGCTTGGCCCCCTTGTTTTCCGTGTCACTCTCACAGCTAAGGCCTAAGTTAATGTTTTAAGGACCTACATGCTTCACACTGTTGAAGAGCAATTTGTGGATGGCGATTGCATCTTTCAACACAATCGAGCACCTATTCATACTGAACGACCTGTGGCGTATTGATTACACGACCATAACATCTACATCTATGTAAAGAACTGGCTTGCACAAAGTCCTGACTTGATTCCTACAGAACACCTTTGGGATCTTTTGGAACGCCGACTTCGTTCCAAGCATCACCGACCTATATCAAAACTTCTACTCAGTGCAGCCCTCCTGAAGAATGACCTGCCATTCCCCAAACACATTCCAGCACCTAATTGAAAGTATGCCTGCATTAGTGGAAGCTGTGATGAAGGCTAAGTGAGGGCCAACAGCACATTGAATTACAGCAGCACAGATAGGGAGCGCCACGAACTTGTAAGTCATTGTGAGCCAAGTGCCCTAATACTTTTGATCGCATATTGTAGAAATGTACATATCGCGAATATGTTCCAATAGATCCAATGACCTGACTGGTGCATCTAGTCATTTATATATGCATTTGATAAAGTTGGAAAAGCACCCCAAGGTATTCAAGAATGCGAGTTTCGTATTCATCGCATATTTGTTAAATTCACGTAAATGATATCGAGAGAAATGTTTCCAACGTTCGTTGCAAACAAACATGTATTGTTCTTATAGAAGACAATAATAGTTGAATTGAATCTAAATTCAATTGCTCTTTAGTCCTCCTATTGTTTCTAATGAGTACAATAAAAATGATATTGAACAGGTACAAAATGGAGTGCAGCTAACCTGGCGTTCAATATTAATATAGAATTGGACAAATGAAACAAACATTATTGCGTATTGTACTTAATGCCTTAACTTACTAATCAACATAGAAGCCAAATTTGTTTTTCTCTAGCCTCAGCAGTTTGAAGTTAATATCCTTTCTACATAGTATTTAACTGGACATCTTGCATTTAAGGTAGCCATAGATTATTCATTGAAGTTCCTGTTAACATTTTTTAGCCTCTAGCGTTTTGCGCAGAATTATCCTTGAGAGTCTAGACTTGTCCAATCTTCTTTCATTTAACAACAGCTTTCAAAGGATGTGCTACTTAAGAAACCTTACCGTTTGAAACTTTCGAGTTGGACCTAATGTGGGACCCTGGGTCAAACGGTTTTATGTCAAAAAGAGTATCGTTAAATATATTGGGATATGTGTTTGCTGAATTGTCCCTCTACTCAAATGTTTCCGAACAAACAATTCGGTTCAAATTATTTCGCTGGCTAATTTGGAGCTTTTCCATTACAAGACATGTTCTAATTAACGATATCTCGAGCGGTGGCGTCTATAACTTTGGGATTCGTCTAGTTATAACATACTGAATGCAAACACAATTGTCACGTATGGATCTCAGAAGAGCTATTTGTTACTTTCCCCTGTCAGAGAAGAAATTCGTGAGTCTTTTCCTGTCTTTATTTTAACTTGGAATTTTAAATGCAATGTATTGCATTTCAAGTTATTTTCTTTATAAACGGAGAATATTTTCCCCAACTCTTATAACTTCCCTGTTAAGATTTATGAATAGCTACAGCCATGTATGACCTGAATATTTCAAAGGTGGCTGGAGATTCAAATGTAGCGATTATAGGCAAGATAACCATTAAATCGAGGATCTGTCTTTTTTAATTAGAGAAGATCTTAGTCAGAGTAGAAAGAACAAAGATGTCGTAACTCGGAATTTTCTGAAAT
Source organism: Thermobia domestica (assembly GCF_964235325.1). Lineage (NCBI taxonomy): Eukaryota > Metazoa > Arthropoda > Insecta > Zygentoma > Lepismatidae > Thermobia > Thermobia domestica. The sequence goes on along the minus strand of NC_137456.1, from coordinate 239,207,561 downwards.
TTTAGGAAATAATACAAGAATTATTTTTAAATGTCTTACCATTTTGAATACTTTGCCGACACTTCTCTCTCGAAAGAAATATGAGAGGGAAGAAAAAAAATTGTGAAACTAATGGTACATCAAACTGTTCCTACGCAAAATGCGAGTGGAAATTTCCTGGATTGCTTTCTTCTTACAATCATAGATTTCCTTGGTAATTATTAATATATTGTCATACCCAGTTATATATATTTGAATTACTCAAATCAAATAAATGGAACTGAATATATCTGTAATAATAATAGAATTAGGCCAGTCAACAGCCAATATTTTCTGAAAGAATAGCAATGATCACTTAAATATTATTTTAAGGTAATTATAATAATACCTTGTATCGTATAACATATTTTCAAGTGCGGTTTACTTGAATATATATATATATATATATATATATATATATATATATATATATATATATATATATATATATATATATAGTTAGTTAGTATGGCGCTAAATTCCTTGTACAAAAGCAGAGGAGTGATTCCAGAGGGTAAAACAAACAAAAAAGTTCCAATAAACATAGGGCGAAAACCCCATCGTTTACGTGTTATAGGCTATCGAAATCATTAAAAAATAAATTTTCAAGATTCATAGCTCCAAAACAATGAGGCCTACCTTGGTCGGGTCAAGACTTCAGTTAGGAACTAGTATGTGCCCTATGCGACAATGCATGTTTCAGAATCCTGAACTGCTTTCACAACAATTTTTATAGAGGGAGGTTTACTACGTGCCTATGATATAAAGTACTCTCTAACTACCTCCATAAAAATTCTTGCGTGAGTATCTTAGGATTCTAAAACATGTATTTTTGGATAAAGAACATACTACTTCCTAAGTGAAGTCTTGAGCCGACTACAGTACGTCCCATAGTTTTGGAGCTATTGACCTTCAGAATTATTTTTTTTTTATGTTTTCGTCAACCTGTAGCAAGCAAACGATGGGATTTTCGCCATACATTTATAGGAACTGTTTTGTTTGTTTTACTCTCAGGAATCACTCCTCTGCTTTGCACAATAAATTTAGCGCCATACTATATATATATATATATATATATATATATATATGATAGATAGATAGTTGGAAGGTACTATAGTCTGTAGATAAAGTGTTTAAATGTTACAATCAATTGAAGACTTTGAGGCAAAAGACCGTCAAATCCAAAAAGTGAATGTGTAGACCAGATACCTTCAGAAGGGTTTCTCTTCATCCGATTCTCTTCAAATTTAACATATATATACTAGACAGAAATTAAATTCACATGTATTCTTTGTTTCTTTCGGATAATATGTTAAGTTGGGGTCAAATGGCAGTGGGGGAACCCTATTCGGAAAAGGTGCCATTTGTCCGCCTTAACCTAGTTTCCGAAAGAAACAAAAAATACACATCTATTTATTTTCTGTGTAGTATGTACGTCCCATGTTTGAAATAAAAACGCGTAAAGAGGAACCCTTGTGAAGCTATCGTGTCTACGGTTTCACTTCTGGACTTAAAGTCTTCACGTTTTGGCCCTAATGTCTTCAATTCTAGTGTACGATACATTTTATTAGAAAATAAATTACTGCTTTAAACACTATGTTTGAATATCTTCATATGTATCGTATAAGCTAATTTAATTAAATTTACACACAATAATGTAACGATAGTATCATTTTAGCGTATTCTATGGCGAATCGTATAATCACACAAGAAGGTGTGACAAATACATAAATACAGTTGATTTGAGAGATTCCAGTACACTTTATATTCTGACGGATACTTCTCCCACAGTTAAGGTAATGATCTCTTTCAATAGTATTATTATATATATAATAAACACTTTCACCTTGTTTCTTCTGTTAGCCATTTACAAGAAGTAGCGTAGAATCTGTGTAAAACAATTAGGGAAACAAACAAGCTGATTGTTAACAGTGATTTAGTTAGACCTACACTACTGCCTGTTACAAAGATTCCGTAATTGCAGGCATTATTCCTTGTAAGTATGAAGCATATAGTCAAAGAAGTTTAAACAACGTACAAGGGGATGATATTACGCTTGATAATGCACTGTATTCACTACCCAGGTTACAGGAGAAGAAGGGTAGAATTGAGAACTAGCCGTCGACTCCACGTAAACATCAGAGAAGGTGGAGATAAAATAGAAAAGTAAGAATACAGTTTTCTGAATGTATAATAAAAATACAGTAACATGCAATAAAAATACCAAAATTGTTATATGGCAAGGACTACACAATAGTAGAGTCACTTTAATATTTACAATGTATCGTCCATAGTAAGTGCAGCGTGTGAATTTTATCATCGTTTTTTACCTACAAATAGGTCATCCGCTTAGAATGCACAGGAAGTTAGGTTCTCTTCGTCGAAGGAATAGCTGTAAGAGATAATATTACATTTTCAGATTTGTTTTCATAGTTTTTTCGAAGTGTAAAGGTAAGGAGGCGGGCATTGCTCTGAAACTAAAAAGAAGGTTGTTATAGATTTCTCTTAAATTACTTAAATACAAAAAATACACTGAAATTAAATACGATTGAAGTAATATTAACGCATATTTACAATTTATTACAGCAGGTTTTACTATGAACGTTGCATCAAACTGTCTCTATCTGTGTCTCTGTTTCACAATTACTCTTATAAATTTTTGATTTTAATATAATTTGGTATATACCTTCCTCTAATGTTCCGAAATATATACAATATTTTTTTGCATTTAAGTTTAAAAACTTTGTATACAGATTAAATATATGTGCGAGCTATACATCCTACTGAGCATAGCAGAATTATGTATAGAAGTGAAAAAGCCCTGTGTAGTTATCGAGATAATAGAAAGAAACAAAATAATTTATATAAGTAGAAAGAGGCAACCAATTGAATGATTATGAAACACAACTCAAATATATAATTATCCATAATTTGTTTAATTTGTTTTTTAATTTTTAATTTGTTTCAATTTGTTTTTAAATGTTTTAAATTTGTTTTAATTATGTTATTGACAGATGCCACTTATATAAATAGGTAGATAACATCAAACTGAACCATCAAAATGATTTGGTCGATTGCTAATTCTCATGAGTGGGATTTTCGAAAAAAATATGCAAATTTTTTTATGGAGCGAGCAGATATTCCCATCTTTTTGAATAATTATTGACATCTTTTATTCTGCTAAGTAGATTGTATCTATTGCTTATCTTCTCCTAACACTGACATCCTAAGACATGGTTGTATTCTTCTGTCATATAAATTTATTAAATTTCTTTTTTTTTTTTTTACATGAAAGAGTTTTTCCAACCCCGTTGGGATGATAAGGGTGTCTTAGTTTACAATATTTAGTCAATGTTATGTATCGCTTGAATTGAGAAAATTCAGTTTTCAGAATAGAAATATGTTTCACAAATATACGTAACGCGAACGTTTACTACTCTAATAGTATGGCAATTACGTTATTTGCATAGTACTTACCTATTTCCCTTTTTCTGCTTCGACGTTGCATCGTGACCCTGCAGTATATCTGACAACTAAGATATGTCCTTATATTAGGTACGATAAATATATGCTAAATACGCGTGTAGTTTCTTGGCTTCGTGTATGTAGTATATAAAAGGGTTATCGCGAAAAACATGGCAATTCCTTTTTTAACGAAAATTGAAACGAAGCATTACATTCTTACATACCAAAATGGAAGTTCGGTACGTATGGAAAGGCTCCAAGTAGCAAGTTAAAGGATATACGTCTCCTCATGAGTAAATAGGAAAGAAAAGAGTGCAACGAGTCATTCCTTCCATACGTGTTTTATATCGAATTACATTATTATAAACCATAACAAATACAATTATGTCTAAAAGTCAGAAACACATACCATTAACATCTATAGATCTTCGAAATAATTTCCGAAATAACCCATCGTACAATGCCATCGAAATAGATGGGCGCCAAATCCCGTGCCCTCACTATGTGACTGTTCTGTTTTTACGGATAACTGTTGTGACAATGTCTGCGGCTGTTCGAGTGAAACACCATTGTAGAATTAGCCTACTTTATTTTTATCGCAAGGTGATAACTCCGGTGATATAGTGGATCTTTTAGTACTTCTGGATATCATTGCGGGAGAATATTCTACACATACACCTTGTCTCAAAAAGGTGGAGCGCATTCTTTATTCCAGTTTCGAGGCAAAAATTTTCTAAGTCCGACTTTGGGTATCTTCGGAAAAAAGTAAACCAGACTCGAACCTCGAAGCCAACCTTTGCAATCGGAAAAAAAATCTTTCAGATGTGTTTTTCTTCTTTTAAATATAATAACACTTGTTACCAATAATATATAAAAAGCAACATGGATTGAAATTCTTAATGATACAATATTTCGAAACTTTGTATTAGTATTGTCAGCACATGCTTCTTTGTCATTTTGCTCTCCATACTTAATGGAACATTTAGATACGTAAACGAATCTTTCCATATTGAAAAGAAAGGTGAAAGTTAAGACATAGAACATAATTCTCTCCTGAGTACTAAAATAAAAGTCAAAGTAGAACAAAAACAGCTTTTGCAGTGGATATGAATGTAATTATTATCTTAAATACAGCTATATATCGCTAGAAGTATTCTCCGTAGGGCGCTTGTGTTAGCTTAGTGGTACACCGTTGGATTTCAAATCGTAAGGTTCAGGGTTCGATTCCCATCTGAGTCAACGTTTTCTTTTATGAAATTCTATTTTCCGCAATGCATGAAAAATTATATAAAATTATTACATTACAATACGTCAGTTGTATATATATAACATATAATCATTGCAGAACATAGTGATTATTATGTTTAAATTATAACAGGTGTTCACAGTACGTTGGTATTCTATGATATATGTGAATGTTAAATACAAATAAAGAAAATAATATCATCGCAATAAATAAATTATGTAGTGTATTTATTTGCAGCTATTTGTCATACAAAGGTTACTTCTCAACATTCGTATTACAGCATGTCATTGGTATTCTTGAAAAAAATATCCGAGGCGTAAAAACAGGGTATAAACAGACAATCCAAAGTCGAAACCCTCGCGAGAAATTCATGAACCCGAAAGGTCACGTGAGCAGACTGGAATTGTCGTTATGAAGCATGCCACAGCAGAAGGTCTTTCCATAGGTTTTCAATTCAATACCTGATATATGCTTTTGCAATGTGGAAGTGGTGATGCCTTTGGTCGCTCTCTCTCACTTTCTCGCTCGCTCACTCTGTATTTATATATATGAAAGTGGATGTATGTGTGTGTAAGCAATTTTAACCATATTTCATACAACCTAGAAAAGAGTACTGACGGGATACATATCAAAAATGCTACAAAAATCGATATTAGTATCGAATCCATAGTTTCGTGGTCGCTTAGGTAAACAGTTCTACTTTCAATTCAAGTAAGCTCCAATTAAGCTCCAATTAAGCTCGATCCAATTAAGCTCCAATTAGCACCCAGGGTGGTTACGTAGCGACAAAAAATTATCGAAATCAACCGATATTAGAGCCGAAGCGTAAGTTTTCAGTGCCGCATTTCCCATTAGTCCAACTAGGCCCGTGCCTAGAGGGCAACATATTTGAAGAGTGCAAAGATAAAAATTTTTATTGTTTTCGTATGAAAAAGCTAAAAAAATCGAGAGCAAATATACTATTTCATAAGCAATCCTCTTTTACTATTCTAATATATTTAATGATAGCGTAAGAAATCTGAAAATAATCCAGAACGTTTTCCATTTGTTTTTTGTTACGTAGTTGTAGCTGTATCATCTAGTCAGTGGTATTTAGCTGCAATAAATTCACTAATTAAACATATTCGAATTAAGTTTTATTTTAAGTTAGGGATCAAGGAGCGAATAAATATGTAGTTATTGGTTGCGCCGAGGGCAAAAGTGCGTAGGGGCTCCGAGCTTCTAAATGCAGCACTGTTCGCTAAATTAATTGGTAGAAATTGTAATGCCATTTAAGGCCAAATTTAGTCCTAGCGGTGGCGGTATGCGTTTGCTGTCCTAGGAGGAATGAAAGGGACTGACATCACAATTATAAAAAAAGACCTACATTAGTTTCGAATCTATAATTTGGGTGGTCTCTTAGATAAAAAGTGGCACTTCCGATGCCATGTAAGTTAAGCCTTCATGAACACAATGAAGGAATGTGTGAAATTTGTGACATGTAGAAATAATTGAAAATGACAAATGTTAGTATACAAGCCATATCTTTCAAGCCATAACGATGGAAACCGAATAGAACCTGACCCTGCATGCTAACACCCAACTTTCAGATAAATGACTATTAAAGTGCTTTTAGTAACTAGATAAAAAGGAAAAACAAAGATAAAATTCCAAATAAAAAGGTGGGTGGGAGCAGCTGGGGCATCTCACTCTCATCGCCGTTCTTCGCAGTTAATCTCCTCGACACAAAGTGATTGAAGATCTGGCCTCCTGGAGTATGTGATTGAATCCTTCACTGTAAGTCATTTTCTCTCCTCTCTCTGTTTTATGAGCTGTGGATTTGGGTAGCAAAGTCGGTATCCCGTGAGGGGATAACTTACTGTAACCCACTATACTATCTGTATCTACAACAATCAACAAACCAGTTTGTGTTCAAAATTAAAAATAATACTTTCCCTAATTGTCTCTATAGAGCATCGAATCCGATAATTTTAAAGGATCGAAACGCAACGAAACTTTGTGTATGGACAATACGCAAAAAAATAAATGAACACGGTTTTTTTATTTTCTGCGAAAAAAGGGTTATAGGGTGCAAAAACTCCCACCCAAACTTTTGAAAGTTGACGCCCGAAAGCCAAGAAGAAGTGGACCGAAGTGAATGAAATTGTGCATAGATATTGTATTTTCCTGAAAAGAAAAAACTGTTGAGCGGACCGAGGCGTTGAGTGGCGGAAGGTGTGGACCGAAGCGAATGAAATTGTATGTAGATGTTGGAAACATAAAATAAGGCCTTTTGTGTTTCACAAGTGTCTCCATCTCATTTCTTCAAATTTGGCAGATCAAAACATGCACAAACAGTATAGTGTATTTTATAGCATTTCAGGAGGCACCTTTAACCCTTACAATTATGTTCCGCATAAATAAAAACACGTGTCGATTAATTTCCTGTTTGCACACGAAAGACGAAAAATACGAAAGACCTTATTTTGCATAGGTTCACTAAAATGTCTACCCACAATTTAATTTGCTTTGGTCCACTACTTCCTGCGCTATTACGGTAATATTTACTTTTTTTGGAGGAGGCCTAGGCCCCAACACTGTTTTTCCGCACAAATTAAAACACGTTTCGTTTATTGTTTTGCGAATTGTCCTTATACGAGGTTTCGTTGCAATTCTCCATACTCTTTAAGAACCTCTGACGTATAATTATTTGCACTTTTGACATTTCGTAATCAACAGTTTAAAAGGTCCGTGATATACGCAACCGTTTTTTTAAAAGGAAAATACGAAACCCAATTACCTCAATTTACGTCTACAATATCTGTGCGCAGTTTCATTCAATTCTGTACACTTCTTCTTGCCTTTTAGGCCTCAAATTTCAAAAATTTTGGTGGGGGATTTTGTCCCTTAAAACCGTTTTTCCTCAGAAAATAAACTCGAATTCGTTTATATTTTGCGTATTGTCCCTACACAATGTGTCGTTCCAATTCTTCATGTCCTTTAAGCACTTCTGACATACTATTATTAGCACTTTTGATATTTCACGATGAAAGTTTTGTAGGGGTCTGTGTCCCACCCTAGCCTTTTTCTTTTTTTTGGAAAATACGAAACCAGTATTCCCTCATTTTATGTCTACAATATCTCTGCACAATTTCATTCAGTTTGGTTCATTTCTTGTGACCTTTCGGGCCTCAATTTTCAAACTTTTGGATGGGGGCTTTTGCCCCTAAAAACCGTTCTTCCGCAGAAAATTAAAAACGTATTCATTTATTTTTTTGCGTATTGTCCCTACTCAAAGTTTCGTTGCAATTCGTCATGTTCTTTACATATCTGACATACTGTTATAAGTACTTTGGATATTTCGTGATCAAAGGTTTGGAGGGGGTCTGTGCCCCACGTAACCATTTTTTCCAGGAAAATACGAAACACGTATTCCCTCATTTTACGTCTGCAATATCTGTGCACAATTTCTTTCGCTTCGGTCCACTTCTTCTTGCCTTTCGGGCGTCAAATTTCAAAATTTTCAGTAGGGGCTTTTGCCCCCAAAAACCACTTTTCCGCAGAAAAACACGTATTCGTTTATTTTATGTGTAGTATCTACCTGCCTATTTTTTTTCAAAATTGGAGTGTTACACTTGGAAGGTACTACTTGTGAGTCATAATGTTATATGCATCACTTTTACTCTTCTAATAGAAGCAAACCCTTGTCCCTCAAGCGTTACCGGACCAAATGCTCTTTGGACAAAATGTGCTTTGAACTAAACATCCCTGGACGAAATGTCCCTTGGACCAATTGTATTTTGGACGAAATGTCCTTTGGATGAAATGTCGTTTGGACCAATTGTCTTTTGGACGAAATGTCCTTTGGACCAAATGTCTTTTGGACCAAATGTCCTTTGGATCAATTGTCTTTTGGACAAAATGTTCTTCGGACAAATTGCCCTTTGGACCAAATGTCCTTGGACCAAATGTGTTTGGAATAAATGTCTCTGGACGAAAAATCTTAGGACGAAATATCTTTGGACGAAACGACCTTAACCACCCACCGTCCCATTCTGTTCAGCGCATTGTAGACAGCATCTTCTGAACACTGGTGAGCTTGTCTACGTTTTACTTTCAAGATCTCCATTTTTCTTCTTTTTTCATTTTTTCTAATGAAAAAAGTTCAGGCATTTTTGGATTTTGATATTTGCAATTGTAAGAGTGGCAATAACAATAAGAGTTCAATTTTGAGATACAGCTTGTGAGCTTTTAGAGGAGCTAACTGCTGTAAACAAATTTTGAATCACCTAATAATATATGAATTATTATACCTGGTATAAAAAACTGAAAGTAACTATGTCTGCGTGATTATCACGGTCAAATTGCAAAGTCAAATGAAACGACATTTGGTATATAATCAGGCACCAATCCCAACTGAAAAGTTATCATACGGGTATCACTTTCATTATACCACATGTCCTTAGTGGGGAGAAGGTTTCCGAATTTTTGCGAAAAACTGAGTATCTTGCAAAAGGTTCAACTTAAAGAGCTGAAATTCAGTATATAACTCTTTATTAAAAATAACAGAACGTGTCATGGCATTTTTAAAAATGTTTTATGAGCGGGGGAAGTTGCTCCAGACATTCCGGAGTTTCGCTGGATTATGCACGTATACATACATCAAAACATTTAGAGCTGTGTGAGCAATTCGTTCGATGTTGCTTCTGTAAGTTCAAAATCCAGGTGGCATAGTCGCTCATACCAAAACGTGGCATTAAATGATATTGTGTTTGTAATAGTGTCACGAACTCAAACTATGGATTTGACACTAATCCCAGTCACTTGAGACATTTTATTTTTCATCGTTTATCGCTCGCCATAATAAAGGGTTTTGAATCGATTGAATTGATTTTGAGTTTAACGTCCCGTCAGGAGTGAGGCTATATGAGACGTAGACTTACTAATTAACGTAGAATCCGAACTACATGAGCTCTCGCTGGGGGCCGAATCTAGGTCTCCCACGCCGAAAGCGTTTACGCTGTACGCTTAACCACAAAGGAGCTTTACGATGAGAGTTAAATTTGGAGTTTAACCCTTTAGGAGTTGTAATTATTAATACCTGCAACAACGAGAACTGTGGATTCGACACAAATATCGATCGCTTTTACTTTATATATATCCCCCTCCAAATCCCAATAGCTTACCCCGAGAGTACTTTTTTAGACTGTTAGCACTATATGTAGGAAGTTTGTTTACATGATGGAACATACGCACACACACACAATATATATATATATATATATATATATATATATATATATATATATATATATATATATATATATATATATATATATATAAGGCGGAGAGAAAGGCATCACATCCATATGCAAAAGCCTTGCAGATTATTGAACTGAAATCCTTTGGAAAGAAATCCTATTCTGCCTTCTTTCTGTGGTATAAATAAGTCTCTTAGCCATGACTTCGTGTTCGTAAATTTCCTGTTTACAGGGTTTTGGGGATCGGGAGTTTTGTGTCTGGAACGAAAATTGGAGTTTGTATAATAATTTCTGTTTATACCCGAACAGTCTCTTTACCTTTGAAAAAGCGTAAATCACTTGCTGTAATGAGAAAATTCAGAAGTAACTTCCGATGACAAATAGCTGCAAATAAATACATTACATAATTTATTCATTGCGTTCATATTATTTTCTTAATTTGTATTTAACATTCACATATATCATAGAATACCAACGTACTGTGAACACCTGTTATATTTTAAACATAATAATCACTATGTTCTGCAATGATTATATGTTATATATATACAACTGACGTATTGTAATGTTATTATTATATATAATTTTTCATGCATTGCGGAAAATAGAGTTTCATAAAAGAAAAAGTTGACTCAGATGGGAATCGAACCCTCAACCTTACGATTTGAAATCCAACGGTGTACCACTAAGCTAACACAAACGCTCTACCGAGAATACTTCTAGCGATATATAGCTGTATTTGAGATAATAATTACATTCATATCCACTGCAAACGCTGTTTTTATTCTACTTTGACTTTTATTTTAGTACTCAGGCGATAATTATGTTCTATGTCTTAACTTTTTGCATTCTTTTTACATATAGAAAGATTCTTTAACGTATCTAAACGTTCCATTAAGTATGGAGAGCAAAATGACAAACAAGCATGTGCTGACATTAATACAAAGTTTCGAATTATTGTATCATGAAGTATTTCAATCAATGTTGCTTTTTTATATATATAATTGGTAACAAGTGTTATTATATTTATAAGAAGAAAAATATATCTGCAAGATTTTTCCCGATTGCTAAGGTTGGCTTCTAGGTTCGAACCTGGTTTACTTTTTCCCGAAGATACCCGAAGTTGGACTTTGGAAAATTTTGGAAAATTTTTGCCTCGGAACAGCAATAAAGAATGCGCTCAACCTTTTTGAGACAAGGTGTACAATGCACTATGAGCTATTGTATTATTTGAAAAACGAATGTATGGTGAAGAAGTTCCTGAGTAATCACAACGTAGGTATCATTTGAGGAGAGTCTGAGTATAGTACAGTGAATGCAAATTTCATTATGTGGTACGAAATGGCACAAAATTATCTTTTAATGAATTCGCTAGGAAGGAAAACAAAATTTTTGGCTGCTTGCTGGATTACTTGGATTACTTTTTTCGTTGCATTTCATTTTCACTACTGACTCGTATACTGTATATGTTTAAAATTACTATAGTTCATTGATCTTGCTATGCATTGGATTCTTTGGAAGACTACTTTTATCTCTCAAGGGGTCAGTGTTATATGTTTTTTGGCTTTATCATAATTATAGTTATCGCTGTGATGCTTTGTGGTATTGTAATTAGAAACAAAATACACATGAAACGTATGATTCTTTATACGCATTTTCTTTTGCTGATATTCCCTAATGGTAATATAATATTTAATAAAATCCCTAAAAGGAACGTTAACTTAATATTCTAATCTTAATTCTGCATATTTAAGATATTCTTCCTTGGTTACTACTTTCATAGAAAAGAAAGTTGATATGGCTTTTCCGGTAATCCTTGCGAGTTTCCGGTTTGCGTGGTGTGCGACGTCATTAAATATATGGAAAACTCGTAAGCTTATCCCTCTGAATTGCATACTGTCTCTTACACAATGTTTCTAGCAAACATAACGAAAACAAATAGCACCACTTCTACTCATGTCAATTTGGAAAAAAGAGTTCAACCTCTTATAAAACTATTTTCGTGTTGGGTTCTGCGAAATACAATACGTTATTTGTTTCCTAGAATAAATATCAAATATATTGTGTAAAGATCTTCAAAAATAAGAAAAAACAATACAAAACAATACACTGGCAGTACAGTCATTCACATAAGTATCTGAGTCCCTGACATTTATAATTCCATTACTTTGGGGTCAAGGTCATTTGCAGTTGTAAGAACGCCTAGATAGATGCAACCCAAATTACACGTAACGTTTCTCGGCACTGACAGCAGTTGGTAGCCTTGATCCAGCATTTTTTTGTGTAGGTAAAATGTAAAGTAGGTGACTAACGAAACAGTTCTCCACCCTAAGATCAATTTCCAAAGAATACCACACAATCTCAATATTGCTGCGTATGTAATGTATTATTTCTTTATATACAATATATTTAGAGAAATAAAAATACTAACCACGCATTCATCAGGAAATACTTGTAAGTAGCTGAAAATATCAAATCTAGAACAATTGTTGGAAATAAGTTTGTAAATGATTGCCTCCATTGAAATTAAAAATGAAAGGAAATCTTCGAGTTTTACGTTCAACGGTAATGCCGATTAGGCTAAAGGAGACGGTGGTGATGAGAGATGAGTGAAATGGTGGAATTAGGAAAGTGGAAGGAAACGAGAGAACATCGGGAAAACCCCAGAGCAGTGTTTGTTCACCAAAAAGTTCACTTGCTGGGGGCTGGGATAGCACCCGGGACCCCTAGCACCAGAGGTAAACACTCTACCACAGATCCACCGCGCATCCTTGCCTCCATTGAGATACATAATCCATTTCTACTCATTCCAACATCTTTTTCAGTCTGGAGAACATCTTGCTTGTGACTGGGTATGTATTGAAATTCAAATTGAACATTTGTAAAATGTTCAGTTTGTCGAGGATTTGAATCCTGGCCCGCCGAATAGAGGTTCAGTGCGCTAAATACTTACCTAGCGCGTCACTTCCTCTTTGAGCTAAACTATTAGCTAATTAAAATCGTTGCATGTAAGACAATACAAAATACTAATGCTTGTACAATGAGACGTCCCTTATGAGCGTTACAATGGCTTACTCTCGATTATCTTCTTTAACCCTAACACAACTTATATAGACGATCCTCAATCAGGAACATATCATGAAACGTTCTTCAAATTCAGTAGTCAGTTTTCTAATATTCACAGTTTTCGTCCAGTGTGCAATTTAATGGTAGTATTACGGATCTTAACGTTTCGTTCCTTATGAGGAAGGAAATGAGAAAAGGTATGGTGGACATGTCAGACATGCAACTGGGAGGGGGTGTTGAAAAATGAGTCACTGTTCGCTTAACCCCATATATATTCGTTCTCTAATCATTCTATTTTAATTTTTCTTTTCCGTTATAGAAATGTCCAAATAGGTTCTGCACATTGTGTTATTAGCACTTTTTACGCAAATGTATCCGTTTTAATTAAAATTTTAAGATAAGCACTTTTCCTAAGATAAAATATTTCATTTTGCGCAATAAGCATTTTTTGCATTCCTTATATCCGAGATTAGGAATAGAAAGGCAACCGGAATAGATAACATACCAATCGAATTCATTAAAAATATAAGATACAAGGGAAAGAAAGAATTGTTGCGACTATGCAATGAAATATATGAAACAGGAGAATGGCCAAAAGACTTTCTGAAAACGATCATGATACCGATGGCTAAGAAATCGAACCCAAAGAGATCTGAGGACTATAGAACTATTAGTCTCATATCTAATTCAGCTAAAATTCTGCTCCGAATACTGATCAGAAGGTTATATGAAAGAACAAATAAAGATGTTGAAGAGGAGCAGTTCGGGTTCAGAAGAGGCAAGAGCACAGGAGATGCAATTGAATTATTAAGGGCGATAGGTGAAAGATTTATAGAAAAAGGGAAAGAGGTGTATGTTGTATTTATTGATCTAGAAAAGGCTTTTGACCGCGTGAATTATGAGTTGTTGTTTGGAGTTCTAACGAAGATAGGGTTGGAATGGAAAGATAGAAGACTCATAAGAAACTTATACTTGAACCAGGAAGTATGTGTGAGGATAGGGGAAGAAATGACGGAAGAGAGTACAATTGGCAGGGGAGTTCGACAAGGATGCTACCTCTCGCCAACACTATTTAATGTGTTTCTAGAAGATATAGTGAAAAGAACCTACATGATAACTATGGTATTTCGGTAGGAGGTACAATGATTAGATGTATAAGATTTGTAGACAGTATGAAAAGAAAATCAATAAAATGTTTTAAAAAATGAGAAAGGGATGAATATGGGATGAAAATAATTGTTAGAAAGACAAAAGCCATGGTGATTGGAACGAAGGGGTCTGTATCAAATATAAAAATAGGAGGAGAGAAAATGGAACAAGCGAATAATTTTCGATACCTGGATAGTATTCTCAGTAATGGCATGAAGTGCGAACGTGAAATAAAAGCAAGAATAGGAATGGTGATAGAAGCCTTTAGTAGGAAGAAAAGTCTGTTTTGTGGGACCTTCAATAAAGAGTTGAGAAAGAGACTCATAAAGTGCTTCGTGTACGGTGTTGTACTGTATGGAGCGGAAACGTGGACATTACGTAAAGGCGATGGAAATCGACTGGAAGCCTTCGAAATTGTGGGTGTGGAGAAGAATGGAAAGAATTAGTTGGGTCGAGCGGAATAGAAATGGTGGGTGAGAAAAGAACACTTTTAGATAGTATAGGAAGAGGAAGGGAAACTGTTTGGGACATTGCCTAAGAAGAGATTGTATCATGAGGGACATCCTAGAAGGTATGGTGGCGGAAAGAGAGGGAGAAGGCGAAGAAGACTAAAATTAATGGATGATATTAAAACAGAAAGATCATACGCGAAGACAAAGAGGTTAGCGGAGGACCGTGGAGCATGGAAGCTTCTCAGCTGCGGCAAGTGACCTGCCAATAAAGGCAGAATACCTATGATGATGATGATATGTGTGCCAAATAACTAAATTTATAAAACTAGCATCAGATAGGAATATATATATATTTATATTTTCAAAATTGTTGTTATATAAATCGTAAAGAAAAGAACAGTATAGTCTAATATTTCACTGAAGAAAAGTAATTAAAATTTTTAATTTACGTTACACATATTCCTACACTTTACTATATCAAGTTATCTATATTGATATGTTTTCTTATATTCATTTACTCAAAAGTAAAGAATACTCTTCTTGTGGTGTGAGTCTACACACTAGTCACAGGACACTTCCAGAATCCGAAGTTGTCCTTCTTATTTCAATCTTCATAACATTTACTCTTCTTAATATTTTAATATACAATACTCACACGATGACACCACATTCATAACGCACTAAGAAGAAACATGAAATGGTTAAGAGATGGAAAAAGGAACTACACGAACACTTCCTTATTTTCATTTCTTCACCTCTTATGGATTTTTCGCTATTAATCTGTTCGGCAGCAGATCGAAAGACGAACAGACAGGTCTACGAAAGAACAGAATGAAAAGTAACATAAGAAAGACTTTCCCTTAATCTGGTAAATACAGTGTGTATACATGTGGAATTCTTAAGTGTACGGTGCGTATAAATGCTTAAACCTCGGAGCGTTTCTTCACTAAAAGTATCTTTTCCCGGTGATTACAAAGGGTCAAGTACTATCTCATCAGTATCCATAAATGTATTATAGAAGTTTCCTCTTGTTTTAGCTTAAAATGAGCTAGTGGTATCAGTCCCTGAGAGAGAATGCAAAGCATCAGCTCATTTGTGATCTGAGGGTTCATATACTATACGTAGAGAAATCTCAGATGTTTTAGCTCCTGAGACAGCAAACGAGGTATCCCGTGGATGTTGAGGGTAGAAATTCGTTCGTAGCATTATACATCGGAAACAGAAGAAAATATTTTGAGAATTCTACTCCATTTAAACTTCTGAAAACAGCATTAAATATAATTTTTGTGTCCACTAAAGGAATACTGACAACCTCCGTTAGTCTTTCCTCATTTTTATCATGAGAAAAAAAGTTTGCAAAGGAATACTGTTATGTATATATTCGATTTTTTATTGTACATGACAGGGACACTACCTTGCAGTCTTCGAGCTGTTATTGCTTATTTATTAGAATTATTTTCATATAAGATAACATGAATCTCAGAAAACTCACCATAGTCTGAAAAACAATATTTTTGCAGAACTGATTTACCAAATCAGAAATTGTTCTTGTCTCCTTGTTTTACTTTCTCATTGTGAACCTCTGCCATTCCATCAACAACTGCAACTAACTATCTTTCTTCCTTATCTTGAGGTGAACTAGCCAGATTTATGTTGAAGCTCTAGTAACAACACAAGTAGAGGCTGATACAAAAATTATATTACATGGACATTACAAGTTTAAATGGAGCAGAATTTTAAACATATTTTCTTCTGATATTGATGTACTAATGCTAGCGACGTATTTATACCCTCAACTTCCACAGGAAACCTCGTTTGTTTTCTCAGCAGCTAAGGCATTTGAGATTTCTGTTCGTATGGTTTATCAAGCCTTAGATCAGAAACGAGCTGATGCTTTAATTGGATTGTCTTCTCTCTCAGGGACTAATACCACTAGATTATTTATGTTAAAACGAAAATACATTTCTTTAATATATTTACTGACGATATTGAGACAGCACTTTGTCGTCAGTGGGAGAAGACACTTTTAGTGAAGAAGCGCTCCGAGATTTGAAATCATTTATGTGAACTGTGTACTTAAGAATCCCGAAGATAACATCCCTTAAAGAATTGAGCTCGTGGTTTTTCAATAAAAGGTAAGTCAATGGATCATGTGTGCCTCCAACACAAATAATGCGTCCTGCCATCGAAAGAACACTTTTTATGGCCTAATATGACGTAACGCACACATTGCGAGCTACTTGCAGTGACTGACTGTGGCTGGACTTTTAATCGGAAAGGGCAATAGGATCCACTAATGTGTGATATTCCTGGTGTACCTAAAGAGCTTTTCTCAGCGATGAGCATGAATCAGGCTTAGAAGATGAACACCTCGAAGCGGGCTACGCAGAAGTGGAATATATTGCTAGGATAATGCGAAGGATAATAAACTCTCGTGAAATCAAAAGGAGCTGAGCATTGTCATTACTCTATTAAGAGAAAGCCTTTGTTATGGACTTCTTATTTTGTGATTTCGTGAACTTGTCCGTCCGTCTTTCGACCTGCTGCCGAGCGGTTGAACAGTGTAATATCTCTGTGACTTGAAGAAACGGAAGTCATGAAGGTTTTTGTGTATTTCCTTTGTCCCACTTTTAATTTTTGTTTCTTCTTAGTGCGTTCCGAGTGTGGTGTCATGGTGTAGAGTAATGTATATTAAAATATTAAGTTGAATGAATGTTATGAAGATTGAAGTAAGAATGACAACTTCGTATTCTTGAAGTGTACCGACGTCTAACGTGTGGTT
Organism: Thermobia domestica; assembly: GCF_964235325.1. Taxonomy (NCBI): domain Eukaryota; kingdom Metazoa; phylum Arthropoda; class Insecta; order Zygentoma; family Lepismatidae; genus Thermobia; species Thermobia domestica. The sequence continues at coordinate 239,190,143 of NC_137456.1, read as the reverse complement.
TCACACCAGAAGAAGAGTATCTTTTACTTTTCAGTAAATGAATATAATAAGAATACACGTGACTGGAGTACTTATTCCATGTTAATAAAAACATATTTCTAAAATTCGTATTTATGAACATCTATACAATTAATATTAATGCTGATCACGTAATATAATAAATTGTAGGAATATGTGTAATGATAATTAAAAATATTAATTACATCTCTTGAGTGAAATATTAGATTTGTACACTGTTCTTTTCTTTAGACTTTTTTATGACAATAATTTGAAAATTAAAATAAAAATCCTATTTCATGCTTGTTTTATAAATTTAGTTATCTGGCACAAATGAAATGGAAAACGATTATTTTGTAAAATGAAATATTTTTTCTCAATATTTAAATTTTAACCAAAAAGGTTACATTTAAATAAAAGGAACTAATAACATGTTATGTAGAACATGCTTACACCTTTATATAATGGAGAATGAAATTAAAATCGAATGATTAGGAGCGAAGACATACGGGATTGAGCGAGCGAAGGAGCGATGACTCATCATTTTTCCACATCCCCTTCCAGCTGCGGGTCTGACATGCATACCATCACTCTTCTAATTCCCTGCCTTATAAAGAAAAATGATACAATCCGCAGCATTCCGCCATTAAATTGAACCCGGGATACCACTACAAAACACACTAAAGGCTACGCCATCATCTTTAGCGATGGTCCCAATTTACAGTACAATACTTCTTTAATTTCTCGTTTCCAAAGAAGAAAAGAGGCTAGATATTAATTTCACATTCTTTGAATTATCTCCACACGTGTAGGAATAGAATGTGCTATGTTTATCTAATATAGCTACTAGTATATTTTCTTATCTTTCTATGAGAAATGAATGGTAAAGTGTGAAAGTAGACAATTGCCATTACTGCTATTATTATTATTATTATTATTATTACTATTATTATTATTATTATTATTATTATTATTATTATTATTATTATTATTATTATTATTATTATTATTATTATTATTATTATTATTACAAAGTACAGATTTGGCTACATCTTTCATATTTTATGAATTTTCTGATTGGACTTAAAGCCTTTTTGTTGAATAATCAGCACATTCCATTGTAGGCGGCTTGGAGGATGGATATATCATCCTGTTGGTTTCTGTTTGTTTACTTGCACGCTTCACCAATCTTGGATACTACATTACACCTTACTATATCTACGGGAAATAGCCTAAACGTTTTGATGATCATAAGACAGTAACTGCATAAGTGATGAGACCAATGAACTTTGCGTATTAACAACATTTCATATATCAGATTGTCGGAAAAGTCATATTGTATTTTGATAAAATATGACGAATCATAATTGTGGATATACTAGAGTTATACAGATCATGCAATAGATTTGTTATGAATAGCTAAAATGTTGAGCGTTTCGTGTATTGACATGTCTCTCTGTGTGGTTTGGTTTCACAGATATGAACGGAGATGGCGTGGGTCAATGAAAACGTGACACGCGACCCATTTACGCATCACATACCGTTACCCACACTGACCCAGCATCCACCGTGACCCACTCATACCCAACATCTACCATACCCCACTGCCACCAAACACTGATTCACAAATGTATTTTTTACAGTAGTTAGCTCCTCAAAAACTCACAGGCTGTGTGCTCGAAAGTCAAGTAGTACTATACCTTGTATTGTTACTATTACTGTTACAAATATCAATATCGAAAAATGACTGAAGTTCCTTTTTCACTTTGAGATGCTAATGTCAGGTAAGTAAACAAAAACAAAGGAAAAGGGCAAATAGAGGCCTTGAAAGTAAGACGTAGACAAATTGACCAGTTTTCAGAAGCATATTTTTAAACCACACTAAACCCTACTCATAAAAGCTAAATACGCAGTTCTATTTATTTGGCGTTAACCGTTTCATGCCACGTAGCGTAAATATAGCAAGCATGAAGGACCTGTCACTGGTGGTCTTCGTGGCCGAGAGTACTAGCGCAATGAACTAGGAATTATTATTGCTTTTGGTATGAGTTCAAACGCTGGCAAATGAAAGTTTTTTTTATTTTTATATTTTATTTTTAAATTTTCATTAAAATAAGATGAAAATAATACTCAAGAAAATGATTACGTATGCAGTTTTGCTATACGCATCCACAGTATAAGTAGTAGTAGTAGTAGTAGTAGTTGTAGTAGTAGTAGTGGTAAGAGGAGGAGGAGGAGAAGGAGGAGTAGGAACGGGTTAGAATCTCAGTTGGACTCGTTTTTCTTCCACCTTGACTCCCATAATATAAATATGAATTCAACTGCTTCTTAACTTTTCTTCTTCAATTCCAAAAAAAGTTCAATTTTCTTCTATTACTAGTATAAAACACAATACATACAGCAGAAAATATAAGCAATCGCAAGATGCAAACAATCAGAAATGTGTTTTTTAGTTCCTATGGCTAGGGTCAAGGGTGAAAACAGAACATGCTGTTCACAAGAGGCTGGCCGTAATGACTAAGCAGAATGGGTCGATGAGTCAGAGTGGATCATAGTGGATGGTGGGTCGTATTTTCCCGCGTTGCTTGGTGGATCGCAGTGGTGACATGCTGTTAATTGACGACCCACTGCCCATTGAGAAAACGATCCATTTGATTCTACTGACGCACTCCAACTCTAGATTATCAACACATAGTAGTTGGAAGATAATGCAATTGCATGTTCACCATATTTACTGTTTTACCTCAGGCAGGAGAAGAACGCGCGAATAGTGTTTGTGATTTTTATTGTCCCCAATATTTCTGGGTTTTGGACCAAGTTCTTAAATTTACTGGGAAAAATTGTAGAAGTGAGTAAAACGAGTAAAGATAGAAACCAAGGTACTGAGGCAGGTTCGTTAAATTCATTCACTTAAAAAAAGTAATCCAGTACCCTGAAATAACAGATTCCAATAAATATGAATATTTGTTTAATGTCGTGCAGAGAAAAATGAGGGACAGAGGCCAGAACAAACGGCAAAGCCGCCGTACATATGAGTTGTCAATTTCAAATTGAATTCACTGGACTATTCTTTCTGCATAATACTTCACTATTTTATCATGGCTGAAATCAGAAAGTTTCAGCATTATTACACTTTAATCGTTAAAGTGAGTACTTACGTGGAGTCTTTGGGAGGAATACTTAACTTTTGGTTAACGTTTAGTTTTAATTTACGAGAATCCTGGGACTCGAACAATGATATTTAATTGTTAAAAAATGTGTCCAGGAAACCATACATTTATTCAGACGCATAAAAGAGGAAGAGGGGCGATCCTGGACCTGGTTACCGACAATAATTTAAATGATATTCCTTTGAGGATTAAATAAAAATGTTGGAAATATCTAAAAAAAAAAACTTCTTTGTGTATTGACTTTTAATCATATGTTTAAAAGGAAACGTCAGCTATGACGTGTTACATATGCTTACGTATTGGTTGTCACAGTATCGTTGGCATTGTTTGTTCGAACAAATACGGTGTTTAATTGTCAAATAGTGTGTAATGTTTTACTTTGAAAAGATATATTCTTTCTTTGAGAAGTCGAAAAGGGATGAGACGAGGTTGTTTTGGACCTAGTTGGTACCTATCGTTTTCGTCTGTAGATTAAAATAAATGACGTCACATTTACTTTTTGCTTAAATCTGATTGGTTGATTGTAATAACGATTAATCATGCTTATGTGACGAGATAACTTGAGGAGTTATTTTGTACGACAGTACAAGAACATATATGTGTAATGGTTTACTTTGAAACAATACATTTATTCCTACAGAAGGAAAAAAATGGAAGTGACGAGCTGACATCGAACCTAGTTACTACCTTTTGTTTTTTGCCGTTCTGTGATAAATAATAATGACGTCACATTTACTCTTTGTTCAATTGTGATTGGTTCATTGTAATAACTCCTACAAAACATTGTTATTGGTTTGAGCGATTTAAACATTCATCTTTCCAGTGCTTAGTTTAATGAGTAAGGGAAAACTCTTTCTTGATGGAAAACCTGATGGAAAACTCTTTCGACAGCACTTGTTGTATGTCGTTTAGGTTCATGAATAAATGTTTTCAATATTTTGCAATAAACGTAAGTTTGGTCTTTTTTTATTACATTATATGGATAAGTATAGGCTTTTATAGAGCATTGATACATGAACGAGTACTTTTCAAATTTTGCACTTGGTGGGTTAATTCGGCAGAACCAAAGTCATGGTTTTCTTAACTAATTCTAGTATTTGATCACCTAAAATTCTTAAAGATATAATTTGGAAAGCTTTTTAATATCACGTACTCTCTTTATTACGTTATACGCATGTACGGTCTACATTTAGTCTAAAAAGGACTTTAGTTTGACTCACAATGAGAGCTTATATGACTTTGATATCAACTTAAATTTTTGTGCTGTTTAGAATTTATGCTTTACATAGACGTTGGGTGAGCTCTTCAAAATAGAGTTTGCTGTAACTTTATATACATATAATAAGGATATGCGTACATTAATGCACTCCTCTTAAGCTTTTAGATAAGAGAAAACCATCGAAGCTTTATGATACTTTAAGATTACTTCCTTGGTCCTGTTGTTAGTTCGTGTAATTTATAACTTAATAACACTGACAGTTTAGTTAAAATCAATATCTCAAAATATTTTAGAACGTGCCAAAATTTTTCAACGAATTCAAAGAGGGAATTGTTTCACGGTTAACCGTCAAACCTTATCCGGTTTCTAACTATTTCATTAACAAATAAACGGTTTCTAACTCTTCGATTAACAAAAAACGGGTTTTAACTATTCAAATAACAAATAAACGGTTTTGACTATTCGAGAACAAGTAAACATTTTTTTAACTATTCGACTAACAAATAATCGTTTTTTGAGGATTCGATTAAAGTTTTTGTCTTCAGTAATTTAAAGTTATTAAAAAGTTCAAGTGAAAACTTAAAACTAAATTTTTTCGAATCAAAGTTTTAAAATCAAACATATTCAAACTTTTCGAATTAAAAACACCAAACTAAACTTTTGAACAAAAAAACTTGAAATCAAAATTTTAGAATTCAAATTTTCAAACCAAAAATTAAAATGAAATTTTTGAATTAACATTTTTTTCAAGCTATAATTTTTCGAAAGAAATTTGGAAAACTACAAATTTTCAAACCAAATTTTTTAAAAGAAGAAATGCAATTCAAATTTTTCGAATTGAAATTTTGCAAACCGAACAATTTCAAACTGAAATTTTCTAACCAAAAGGAGTTCAAACCAAATTTTTGTACTAAAACTTGAGACTAAAATTTTCGAACAAAAAAATGGAATCATTTTTTTTTCAAACAAAGAAAAATCGAAATGAAGTTTCGAGTTAAAAGTTTCAACCTGTATCAAACTAAAAAAAACATAACTTGAAATTTTCAAATGAAATTTTTAAAAGTAATATTTCAAATCAAAATTTTCGAACTGAAAGTTTAAATTTTAGAACAAAAATAATTAAACATTTTCAAACATTTTTTTAAAAAATAAACAGAAATTTCTAAGTGATCACATAATCAGATTACACTTTAGAAATAAACGGTTTTCAACCAATGACCGTCTTCGACTACATTTGTAATTTTAAAATTCTAAGTGTGAAATTAATTAATAAATTTCAAGTCGAACTAGAAGTTAGAGGTAGGGATTAACCAATTTTGGGCAAAAGTTTCTTTTCATCAACAAGTATCGTCTATTCAAGTTTTATAGACATAAAAGTTTATCATTTCAGATGAAGAGAAAACTCCATAATTTTTTTAAAAAATGATAATGATCTGTTTGGTCATAACTCATTTCATAAGGCATAATCATAGCCGTTTACTGATTTTAAAATTTTAATTTGTTTTGAAAAAAATATTCGCGAATAGGTTTTTTACACGATGAACCGTTTGGTAAATCATAGCCGGACCCAGACATTGATATTGTTTGAAGTGAAGTTTAATGAAGCTTTATTTCATCAGACAGTCTTATCTGATCCGTTTTAATGAACTCCAACCGTTTATTTGTTTAAGATTAACGTTGACGTGATGGGCACCCATCACTGGGCATTTTCGGTATCATCATGAAAGCACGCAAAGATTATTCTGGTCATAGCTGCTACGCTAGGTGAAGCAAGAATCACCACCACAAAAGAAATATAATCACATGTTTTCAAGACCTTGAATCGAACCATGGTACCTCTGACTCATTCGCACCACTCTACATGGCCCCTAAGCAAGCATAAACAAAATTTCAATAGTTGACGCAATCCCGAATAAAAGCATCCCTGACTCATTCGCATTAACGCTATGGTCATGGGGTCCCAAATTGGATAATCAAGTTTTAGATAGGACTGCCCCCTTATTACTGCTATTTTTGGCTTCTATCAGTTTTGTCGTATATGAGTGAATACTATAGTTACTCTTCAAATAATCGTGTTGGATTCAAATCTCTGCTAAACTTGCTTTCAAGAAGACGATAGGTACCAGAATAGTTACGGTCAACAAATTCCTTCACACGGTATTTAGTACAGTTTCAGGAATTGAGGCGTTTTCAACGTTAACACAGATCAAACACTCGTCTTCAAAGGAACCGACCGATAACAGAGTTAGTCACGTTTGGTGATCCATCTTGATACATGATATTTAATAGTTTCCATGGTAAGATGTTTCCACCGATTACTCACATGCAGCATATATATCAATCTGTTCGTCTGGACCAAAGAAAAATATGAATGAGTAGATTAGTCAATTTCGTTATCACTTTCGGCATTAAATATCTAAAACAACTTACAAGACTGCAGTGTTTCTAGCGTTTGCAAGAATGTTTAATTTAACTAACTCCTCTTGCGAAAGAAAAGTGTTCGCTAACAGAAGCATTCACTTTCAGTCAACTGTCTCAAGTTTGTACATTTGCAACATATATATCATTCAACCCGTGTTCAAGAAAGAAGTGATCGCTAACACAATTCCAGTCACTTCCAGTGAACCGCTTACAAATTGTATGTATTACAGTTTTCGAGGTGGGGTATCAAGAGGATGTTATTGATATATATTTTGCATGTGTGTATTCTCTGGAAACATACAACGGCTGGAAACTCTAAAAACTGTATTAGATGCCGAATAGGGAATGCAATTATAGGGAAGTGGCCGATTCTGTACCTTCGCTTTCTTTCATCAAAAAGATTGAAATGATGCTAATGATGCATGTGTGCAATTACTGGAAAAACCTCACTCCCTGAAACAGTAAAAGATATTGTTTACCGGAAGTGGTTGAACGCAAGTAACTAATTTATTTACCGACCTCTTTCTTTTTAAAAGTCGATTTAATTGATAGATATATTAAACATGTTCAATAGTAAGAAATTCCCTACAACCGAAAACTGTATTATGTACCGTGTTCCAGTTGTGAAAACAAGTTGAATGACACACAGGGTGTTACAAAATTTGTTCCACATTGGGAACACTGATATAGTCAGATACACGAAAAATGCAAGAGACTAAAGTGAGGGAAGGTTTAAATTCGTACGAGTCGTTGGGTTATACACTCTGCAACGTTGATACTTACCTGAACCCACAACATAAGTAAATGAATTTACTGTCTTCTAAGCCAATATGCCAATGACCAGACCCACATTTTAAACAGTCTGAGGTCTGGAATTACGGGTATATAGTTTACTTAACATTTAATATAAAGTTTCTGATTTAGTAAGATTGCAATCAAAGTAAGTATTTAATTTGAAGGAAATAGTACCCCCACTTACGAGCATGTGCGTAAAAGTGGTGTAGGATATATTATGCTCTTCACCCTTGACATTTAGGTCCTTATATCAGTCGCCGACAGTTCTACAGTAGCAAGAAAGATGTGTAGCAATTTAAAACAATTTCTCATCAGCAGCAAGGGCACGTGATCTTGTGAGCGACTATCAATCCTAAGGAGCTTATAGTTTACACTTATTATTAAAGTCAAAAATTGAGGCAACCCGAAAGAGAAAGATTCTCTACTAAAACTGAGAAAGAAGCAATTGTTCATGTGTTAATGATCAAGAGAACATTTCTCTCTTGATTTAAAATATAACGAAACGTTAGTACGTGATACATAAAGTTTTCCTTTATTTTGTATAATATGTAAAAGCATAGTGCACAGTGACAATAATCTTTCTACTAGCAAGCGAAGATTATTCACTGCTGACAAATAATTTACCAATTACACCTCAGAATTGACTTTTCTCTAATGTTCACAATGTATGCTGTTCTCAACAGGAAGACCTGTTTGACAATACAGGCTGAACTTCACAATGTAGACCTCTCCAAGTATCTTGATCTTTGTATTTGTGCGAGCGTTGAACACAAACATAGGTTTTTACAATGCTTTAAAAAATAGAGATACGATTCGACATGTTCAAACAATATATCATATTTTCCAAATTTTAGCGCAATGTTAGTTAACTAAATTTACTACAATATATATATATATATATATATATATATACACTACTAACTTTATTACACTATAGAAGTATAATTGAGCCTCGAACCCATTAATTACCATTCGATCACACTAACCACTTTTCTTAGAGTTAACTGATTCAAGGAACATGACTCATTAACTTGCTTAACTACTTATTACTAGGTTTTTGTTTTTTTCGTTTTAGAATTAACCTAGAACGACCGTTACACAAATATTGAAATGTCGAGGACAGTTAAAATTACAAAGTTTCTCCGACCTGAAATCGAACGCGGGACCCCTACATACGGCACACATGTTAGTGACTAGTGCAGTCGCTGTGAAAAAAAATGTTCTCGATGCTTCGTGTCTATATCTTTGGAGAGTGTGTGAATCAAGCAATAAACCCCGTTTCGTTATAACATACATCCAGTATAAACAAAGGAATTTCGATTCAGTTCCATGTAGTTCGCATTGCTTAGAGATAAATGCACGAACTGTCAAGAACACATTTTACACAACTGTGTTAAATATTAATATCAATATATTGACGGAAAACGTTACATTATGTTGCTAGTTATTATAAAACATAGGAAGATTTTACAACTGACTTGAATGTTTCTATTGTTTTATGTAATTTAAAGACATGCGGATTTAAAATTTTATATTAAATTACAAGTGGCTACTTTACTTATTAAAACAAATAATAAACCGAACTCGCCACCCTTTTCACGTAAGTCGTAGATGCTCCTCACTCTGCCACTCCGTCCCTCAATAACTTAATGCTGCGCTTCATATATGCGTCGACTCGGAAACTTTAGGACTCGTTTTCTAAGCTATTTCAGGCTAATGTGCTCTCCCAGTTTTTAATATTAACAGTTTAAATGTGCACAACTACTTGGCGAAAGCTGGTCCTGAAGTTAATTTACTGCAACCTAATGTCCCACTTTAACTCATTACTCACTGAGTGCATCTATAGTTGCGTTCTATATAAAAATTAATTTGGCTTATTATAGTTTATTTTTTATATTCTTAGCTGATGCTTACGTTAATGTAGACAATGTTTTTGTTTCTATCGAAAGCCACGGTTGCGTAATACGTTTTCTGTATTAAGAATACTTGAAATTAATAATAAACAATCTGTTCCAGACTAATTCGTATATTCATGATAGTAGCGGTCTTTCGCAAAAAATAGTTTTAAATTTAATTACAAATTTAAACTTGTTGGTATTTCAAAGCTAAAAGTTCAATTAATATTCTAGTGATATTATTTTGACTAGTCATTACGTCGTGTATCTGTTTTGGTTGAGTAAATTTTGTGCATCTATAGTTGCACTCAGGAACTGGCAACAACGCTGCAAGAGTACTCGCAATTACGCTAGGCATTTGTTGGTTTAGGACTATGTTCAGCGTTGAGAGCAGTATATTTTGTGATCCATATGTTGACGAACTATAAACATCTAACTGCTCACAAAATACTTAGTTTACTTGAATCTGGGGAGATTTTATCTGAGGTAGAAGGTGATAAATTGACAATCTGTGTTTCTCCACCAATTCAGAGTGGTAATGCTTTCTCAGATCAGGATTCCGATTGTAGTGATGGTGAAGCTGTTGACAACTTGAATAGATTGCTAAGACGTGTATTTTTTCGTATGTAACGTAACACTGTTGTTACCTTAAATGTTCGAAGGAATAGTGAAAAAAATAATGCTCTTCCCTCTTGTGGTAAAACCAATAAATGAGCCCAGAAGGTTCTAGAAAAGAAGAAACAGTTTTGAAGGAAACTAATCCGTCGGAAAATCTGAGTATTGACGAATCAATAATATCTTGTTATGGCCATGACAGAGGTAAGCAGTTTACCGCGATTACCGGCAAACCCATACGATTCAGATTCAAATAATGGTGTGCTTGTGACGAGGAGGACTATATCTACAACAATGAACCTTATATTGGAAAATATATAAATCTCAAGGATACTGGATTGGGACAATGAGGGGACGTGGTTTTGAGAATATGTGATTATTTATCCATCACGTCTGGGAAGAAACTTTACTTTGACAACCCTTTCACATCTTTTCATGAACTCGAGAACTCCAAGGAAAGAGACTAGGAGGGACTAGTACGATTTGTATAAATCGTATTCCTGCTTTCGTTGGGCTTCCTTCAGAAGAGAAGGTCAATAAACAAGATTGAGGGTCATTTGTGTGGGAATCAGATGGAGAATGACTAGCTCTCTGATGTAACAACAACCCAATTGTAACTATTCTTACTAATTGTGTTGATATTGAACCATTACGGCAAGGAAACTGATATTCTCGTTAAGAGTGGGCTTGCCAGGACCTGTAGCCGAGTACAATGCAACAGATTGTGGAGTTGACCTATCAGACCAATTTCAACAGACATATAGACCAATAATTAGATTCAAGAAATGGTAGTGGCCTTTTTCCTCCTTTGCACTTATGATTTGAGTTGTAAATGGGTGGCTCCTGTACAGAAGAGTTGAGCACAGTATTCACGAATTGTCACTCAACAGATGCTACATTGCTTTCGCATGGAACTCCACCGAAAACCAAAGGTGTTCTTGCGAGTATTCCTTCAGGAGAGGGATATGACGCTATTCTACAAGATGGGAAAGACCACTTGATTATTGCTAGTAAATCAAAGTACAAAATTTGACAGATCTGTTTAGGGCGGTCAAAGTACTTGTGTGAAATGTGCAAATGTTCTTTGCATGCAGAATGTTTCAAAACGTTACTTGGAACTTGAGTAGTATCTCTGAAGTATGAGATGTTGGAGAACTTTTGAGTACAAATTATTGATTGGACAAGTCAAGATATTTTTTATAAAAATATATGCTGCACTTACTGTCCATTTTATTATAAACACAGAACAGTTTTATGGCAATTTACTGTTTTTTTTAATGTGTAATAGATTATAGCTTGCAGGAGATGGTGCGGTGGCTCAGTGGTAGAGCGTTTACCTCCGGTGCTTGGGGTCCCTGCTTCGATCCCAGCTCACGTCGAGTGGACTTTGTGGTGACAAACATGGTGCTCGTGGGTTTGTCCGGGGTTCTACCATTTCATCCTACTTTCTTCATTCCACCATTGCATTCATTTCTCATAATCACTGTCTCTTTTAGCCTATCCGGCATACCCGAGGGATGTAAAACAAGAATTTCATAGTATCTTTTCTAACTAGCAGGAAAAGTTAGTGCAATATTATTTGTAGTAATAAGTTATTCCAGATATTTATTGGGCCCGAGTTCAACTATAGTTGCGAGTAAAGAATTAAGGGTAGGTGTGAAAATTTAAAAAAGCATTTTTTTCCCATCAAATCAGAGAATGAAAGGAAAAAGTCCTGTATTTGTTTCAAAGATACCTCGGAGAAATATGGGCATTCATCGGCTAAGCTGCGAAGATTTGTTTCAAATTTCTATCTATTTATAGATTGCCGTGTCAAATGCAACAGTCAAATAAATGTAAATAACTACTTCATTCATATTCGCTGGTTGAATAGCTCTGATAAACATACTACAATTATTAAGTGGATGCATATTTTGTGGACTGGTTGTTTCGCTGCGTATGCTGGGGCGATAATTATGTAATCAGAATTCATTATTGTAATTGTAGGGACAAAAGTTGCGGAAACATTGGGTAAAGTACTGTCAATTCTGGAGAATTAGAATTTTTCGTAGGGGGATCACTGAATATCAAATTGAATAAGCGATAGTACCATTCCACAGGAAGTCCACCAAGACCAGGAGAATTGTCATAACGTGCCTTCATTGTAGAACATTTTACTTCCTCTTTTGCAATAGGGCTGTCCGTTGTTCTTGTAGAGCACTGAGGGACAGTTGATTAGAATCTTTTATGTTTCCAGTACCACGTTCGCCAAATAGGTTATTATAACTGAAGAAAATGCTTTGTTGATTTCAGGGAAGGAAGACAATATAACCGCGTCCCCATCTTAAATGCGTGCTGCTAATTGACTCTCACCTCTCTTAAATTACTGTATAACATGATAGAGTGATGGCTGGCACTCGAGATCGAATATGGGGAATTTACTTCTGATAAGTCACCTTTCATTCTGTGTCTATTCATGGTTAAAAGTGTTGCTTGAAATTTATTAACAGTAGGTAGCAAAGTGTGATCATAAAATTCAGAATGTTGAGGTTCACATAAACATCTGTAGAAAAATTATACAGAGCTCGATCATCTCGATTTTCGCCCCTAGAATACAATCTGGAGAAACTAGAAGCGCGAGGTTTCAAATATTAATGCCATCATTCTCTGAGAGTTCGGAAATGTCGTTGTTGTGTCACATAAGACTACCATTTAGTTGTCAATTCTTCTCAGAAGTACGGGTCAGAAAGAAGGGAAGTTTTTAAACGTCAATATCATTTTTGTTGAAATGCCACATTCAATTTTAGGTAAACAAATTTTCAGAGACACAGCATAAGCTTGATGAACAGAAAGCATGTTAGAAATAAATTCTGTCTTGAATCTCTTGTGCAAGGACGGAATCAAAATAGATGCAATCAATTCTCGAGGCTGAATTGTTCTGGCCGTAAATATATCCACGTTTATTTGGACGTTTCAAGGACCAGCTGTCTTGTAAATGATATCTTTTAACCATATCATATAAGGTAGAACAATAATTAAAACTAAGAGTTTGGTATTCAGTTTGGATTACGGAATTGAAGTATCCAGCTATAAAAAAAGCTCATTGTTCGGAGATTGGGTAAATGGAACTTCATGCCAATAAAACTCATTCCTTCCTAAACGTTGATTTGCTCCTGAAGGTGGTTTACAATCTATATATTTCTAGTGTATATTTATCCATGTATTTACCTGTGCAGCACGCGCGAGTATGTTATTACATTTAACGTAGGATGGTACAGTTATTGTGTAATAAGTATGATAAAGATAAACTCTTTTTACGAATAAAGAAGACAATATTGAAAAGTAAAGCTAACCTACTAAACTTGATTTTTTTTAAATATTTCTTTTAATTAAGAATTTTTTCATGAGTCTTTGGTTCATTGGACATTTGAGATTAATCTGACACTCACTGTCATTTGCAAAATAATATTTCGAGTTTTTATAAAGTCTTACCATTATATGCTTCCCATGTAACCCTGAGCCGATGCTTTATCCAAATAGCAATCCATATTTTAAAAATGCATGAATGCTTTTAATATAAGAACGCCAATTTTCACATTAATTAAATAAAACAATTTCTCCCCGTATCTTTCTGCTAACGACAACAGCATCATCAACTATAATCTAGCCACTAAGCGAGTTCCAAAACCCGATAAACCAGCTTGGTCTCGGTTTAAGGTTGAAACAGAATGATTTATTTCGGAAAGAGCACCGTAAATTGGTTAAGTTTAGTTTAAAAATAAAACAATATATTGACACTTTTCAGAATATCCATACACCTTTTGGAAAAGTTCCCAAAGATATATAATGGGTTTATTTTAAATTAAGATATTATGATTCTGCTTTTTCACTTTGAACAGAATTACGATTCTCCATGTCTTTTGTATTTTTTCTTTGACAACAGCTTAATGTACAATAGAAAATACAACTTTTTTCCGTCCTCTTTGGTTTCGGTTAACAGATTAAAAATGAATTCAAATGAAATCATTGCCTTTAATGTCCCACGATTATGGCTGTTAGGTTAAGGGAGACCGTGATTAAAGCAAGTGAATTATGATGGACGAATTGATGGAATGACAAATTGAAAAGAAACGAGTGTCCAGAGAAAAAAACGAACACAGTGATGTACACCTCAAGATTACTTGCTTTGAGAACGAACCAGCAACCACACCTTTTAGGTATTTCAGTGCTCCGAGTCCCTGGTTCGATTCCCGATGGGGGGATTTTGAAATTTTGATCTCCTTGAATGTCCTTGATGTATCTGTTTTCGAGTGAATGCCATTCAAGGTTACTGGAAATAACCAAAGCGAGTACAATAGAGACAAGTAACGGAAATACATTCTATGAATCAGAAAAAAAGGTATGAGGCATTAACCCTGGAAAGCTAACGTGTTCAAAAAGTTACGTTAATGCTAACGTATCCTAAAATTTACGGCTGGTTACAAACACTTAACTACATACATATCCTGTTAGAAACTCGGAATTTAATAACTACAGTTAGTAAGAATACATATTAGTGAACATTTTTGCAGCCAGTTTGGTTGTTCAAACTCTTTCTGCGCAGTACACACAGCATTTCCCACGATGTTCTCAACAGATCGGCCCGTTGCAGCGGCAGCAACACATTGGCATCATTCTCCTCTTGGCTGATGGGCAAATCCCACAAATTGTGCGAGACTGTTTTTTGGACTAGAAAACATTCTTCTATGGCACAGGCATTTTCAGGATATCAGCAATGGGTTGCCGGAGTTTTGTGGCAAATTTGAGTATTGAACCCATTCTTGGAGCTATCTCTCAATAAGACTGCTGTGAGTTTTCACGGCGAATTTTCTTGTAGAAAGAGGCTTTTGACCCATTTTCACAACATTTTAACATAAATGACGTATGCATTAACCAGGGTTATGTTCATCATTCCAAACAAGACACGCAAGGGAAATCGTTTGGTCTTACGTCTGCACGACATCTGATCACACATTTGATATAATGCATCAACGTCTCCTTTCGTTGCATTATAAGTCTGATTAAGACCACTGCCATCAATACGCGCTCGATTCATTTTTTAACTTTCCTTGAATAAATACTGTAAAACAAAACCAGTACTTTCACTAAAATGTATCTGTAAGTTAACACTAGAAGTAGAAAATAATGGTAAACAATGTACAAAAACCCAAGCGTTATTCCTAATGTATCGTAAATCTTAAGAGCGGCTAACGAGTTCATATAGAAATACAGCCGGAAACTGTGCAAAGTAAATACTGACGGTACTATCGGGCGAAAAATATGCATTTATGGGTTTGGCGGGTTGTACACTCTGTTCTACACAGAATATTAGCATTAATTATGTCTGTTTTGAGCTCAAAATATTCTGGGTCCAACTTCGTGTTTTTTTTTTCGGAAATGGTAAACCAAATATGTCAGGTTCGTTCTCCCATCTTTACCTTCGCGAATGTTAACATATCTTAAACATGTGTATTTTCTTTTAAAGGTAATACAATATGTTCAAATGTTATTACGTGTATTAAAATAAACATTAAATTATATACTTAATGCTAGGAAATTTGAAAACAACATTCATCTCAGCACATGTTTTTTCATTTATATTTCCGTACCTAAAGTCACATTTTCAATAAAAATAGTTAACATAAATCTTGTATCCGTAGTTGAATAACAAAGGCAAAGGGGGAAAATCAACAACAACAGTGTTCGTGTTACATCAAGGGTAGCGCCAGGACTACTGCTTGTAATGTATAGTGTTTGACTCTCGTTTGGGTCAAATGTTTTGATCTGTAAGGATATTTCTTGAGTTCATTAAAAGTTGTATAGTATATTTGTCATACGGAGATTGACTCTCAATATGCTTATTAACGCAATTGTTTACAGTTTCGCATATAGCCAGAAGCGTAAAACGGAGCAGCCTACTACAAACAGAAAATATCCAAAACTGAATCTTGCTTCCAGACACAAAACTAACATGTTCCAATATGAAGTAAGCCAGAAATTCTCAGTCACCAAGTCACATAAATGAGACTTATTTGTGTTTTAGAAGCAGTGCAGAACAGAACATCTTTCCATATGAATCCAAACTTTAGTATTCTGAATGTCTTATATATATAGAAGTGGTAAGGCTTTAGACGTTTTGTTCTTCTCTCTTAAATATCTGCTTATTTATCTATAAATATATGGTGTGAATGTTCCAGCATAATCGAAACGCCTTGAGCAGTTTTAACAAAGCTAGTCTAATCATGTTACTTACAGTAAGGAAAAGATACTGTAGTTATAACATACACTGCCATAATTATGAGAAGTCTGAGAAGTCATATACATCATTACTATAGAAGTGCATAGATATTTAAAATGAATGCATAGTGGATCGCGTAGATAAAAGACGATACTCTAGATGCCTTTTAAGCCCACCTTTAGCCTGCATTAGCACCCTGGATGAGATGTGAAATTATGGTATATAAACTATACGAAAATGACCGATATTAGTGCTGAATCCAAAGCTTTCGTGGTCTCTAATTTCAATATTACCATTCCAGGATAGTTTTATCTTCAGCATACAGCAATGGTGCCATACCGTAGTTCACCTCGAAAGAGTGAGAGACAGCAACGAACAATTACATAAAACCACCTATATTCGTGTAGAGCCCATAGTTTTCAGTGCTGAGATAAATACGAACACTTCCAATGCTGTTTAAATCCAAATTCATAACCAATAACACCCCTTGTTAGGGAGAATTATGGCATAACAAAGTAATAAAATATGAGTGATAATAGTATCGCATTCATAATAGTTTTTGGTTCCTAAGTTGATATTCTTGATACATTTGATCTACCTTTAATAACCGTTAAAATCACAAACGTTAGCAGAAGGAGATGATATGTATAAATAAGCTAAAAAGACGAATATTATTGCCGATTTCAAAACTCTAGATATCGCTGATATATAAAATTAGAATCGTGTTAAGTTTAAAATCCATCTTCAGCAGCTATCAACATGAGATTCAGGAAGTAAAATGTCTCAGACGACTATGATCAGAGTCTACTAGTTTGGTTCATTAGGCTATTTCATTAGAGTCGCGATGTCTTAATTATCAAGTTTATGGATAAACCAGCAGGTTTACTTGGAATGGGAATTTACAAGAATAGTGTAAATGGCGTTGCTCGTGCAGTTATAATTACGTTTGAGGTATGAGTCTGAATGTGCATTCCATTGTATATTTCGGAATATAAATGTATATTCCGGAAATTCTAAAAATAATCCTTAAAAACTAAGTTGGCATATGGCTTCAATCTGAGAAAAAAAAAACTTTGGTAATAAAACACCCCACGAAATGATAGTTGGGAGGAGGGGCATGTAAAACAAAACAAAATGGTTGATATTGATTTCCTATCTATACCTTTCTAAGTATCTGAAATAAATAATGAGTCTCCAAATGGCGCTTAAGCATAAGTTCAGTCACATAGCCAAAAGATGAGGGGAAGAGTTGACAAACAAAATGTCCAAATTGACAAATCGACAACGGACAACATGTATTTGACACTAATATCGATGTCTTTTGGCCATATTTATGTGTATCCTTACATTTATCTCCTTACATAACTCAGTTGCGCTAGGAAGTGTTATGCCGGCAGTAGTCTTCAACGAGATGTAACTCAAATGAGTAGTTTGTGTGAATAAAATTGTTGCAGGCGTTTCGGTTATGCTGGAGTACGCACAAATTCATGTATACTTTTTATATTTTTCTCTCTGTCTTATCTCTCTCTCTCTCTCTCTCACTATATATATATATATATATATATATATATATGTGTGTGTGTGTGTGTGTGTGTGTGGTGTTTCGCGTGTGTGTGAGTTTAGATACAGATAGATACATAGGAAGGAAAGAGAGAGAGAGAAAGACAAAACTTCAAAAAAGCCTAACTATTTCTATGTACAAAATAATTTCAGACTATTGAGCATAAACTCTATGGAAAGATGTTCAGTTCTGTCTTTGTTCTAAAGCACATAAATGTATCTTACACGTGACTCGCCAATATCTTGTTTACATGGTTTTGGGGATTACAAATTTTGTGTTTGGAACCAAGAATCGATTTTGCATATTTTCTGTTTATACTCGCGTTGCCTTTATGCCTCTGACTATATGTCAAGAACATAAATCACTTGCTGCATTGAAAATATTGAGAGACAACCTCTTATGACAAATAGCTAAAAAGAAATACACTACTGTAAAATTTATTGCTACTGTACAATTTTTTAATCAGTATTTCACGTTCATCTATACTGAACCAACATTCTGTCAATATCTATCGACTCTCAAATGCTACGTTCTAAAGGTAATAAATACTTATGTTCTAAAATGATTATATGAATATGTACACAACTGGTTTACTTTAATGTAATTATTTCATATAAATTTTCACGCATTAAAGAAGTATCAATGCATACGATAACCTTTGATCCACATGGGAATGACGTTTGGCCTTACAGCAGAAGTCTCGCGGTTTATTAAGTTAGCTGATTTACCGAATGCTAATCAGTAAGTTAAATTTCCTAAAGGCACTTCTTTACTTCATTTACTGTTTTCCATTAAGTTTCACTTTATTTTCATTAAGTTTTTCTTCAAAATTCAAACTACTCTCCCGGAAGTAAGAGTGAACTATGTCTTATAAAATGAACGATCGTATCGGGCACTTTCTGAAGACAATTACACTCATACCCGTTGCAAATGTTGTTGTGGTTTTCTTTCTTTGTCTTTTTTTATTCTACCCCGGAAGCGAGAATTATCCTCGGTGTGTTTCTTTTAAATGAAAGTTTTCTTTCATGTGTGAAGTGGTAAATGAAGAGAAAAACATGTGTTGACGTGTGTGTACATTGTTTCGACATATAGTATCATTGAACATTTCAATCCACGATACATTTTTATACACTTAATAATATTTGAACATATCGTATTACAGCTAAAGGAAGAAAAACTCATCATCATAATCGCTCAAGTTTGTGAAGGTGGCCTTTCGGTTTCGAACCTAACACGTTTAGTTTGCTATTTCCGAACATATCCCAAGTTGGATTTAGAACATCTTAGAGAAAAACGGCCATAATTAATGCGATTAATCTTATAGGAACAGGATGTGTCTAGTCTCTTTACAAGACAGCAACAGCACTAGTGTTGAGTTACAAGATCTTGGCTCCACTCAAATACCTCGTTTACCAGAACAGGTTTTAAATACTCGGTGAACTCTCAAATCTACCAGTGTTTTCATACTAGGGGTTGAGCCAATACGAAAAATACCATACCTCAAGTCAAAATACCAGTTATCAGGACCACGTCTGCATATTTGTTTTTCTTTCTACTTAGTTTATTATTATTGTTTATACTTCTGCATTAAATTGCAGTTCTCGGTTACTTTGAATATAGCAAGGAATAGGCTACGACCTTCTACAAGAGAGAACTCGTTTCTTTGATATCGCAAATCTTCTAATAAAGAGACAGTTATGATATTAAATTACACAAACTTATGTTATGTACTACCAAAATACTCAGGTATATTTTTTTAATATTTTTAACCTTTGAAACACGCGAATTGTTTTCTATTTATTGAACGGTTTACAAAAATTAAATTGTCACGATTGAAGTTTTGGAATGTTCTGGAAACCAATTGCAATGAAAATATGGAGGACATGTAATAATAATACGGTAGTCTTTAAGAACGAATAATACGATGGTTTTTCGGATGAAGGTTTTTTCAGAAACAAAGATGGGAAACAAATCACTCCGTACGACATGATATGTATTTTTATAAAGTTTCAGTAGAGATATTAAGAGTGGAAAGTACAGAAAATCAGACAAGACTTTACAAAATAATGTACCATGTGAAAAAAATCAAAGTTTGAACAATTTTAATTCTTCGTTTGTATATCGGATGTTAAATATAATCACTTTGTAACTTTTTCATTATATCAATAGTTCCGTAGATGATATACGAAACATTCTTCCCTAATTTAAGTGTCGCAGATGCTACGATGCTATTCTAATCTCTTTGTAGTTTTCTACGCTCACATCTTTTGAATAAACGTGAACACATTTGGAACGAAATATTTCTTCTTAACATAACAGTCTCTAGTGCAGTGTTGGTTGTGGATCATTGAAGGATATGGAAAATTGGAAGTGTGAATGCACTTTTGTTCACGTGTTTAACAGTGAAATAGGAAAATCTTGACATTGTTTCGTTTAAATCATGCTTCCCATAAGAATAAAAAGCTCTATTCAAGGAATTCTGAAAGTGTATCACAATCCAATATCTAGTAGTAAAATATTATATTGATTGATAACTACTTTAAAGCAAACTTCTTTTCAAACGGAAGGGATAAAAGGTTATTGACATACAAGCACGAATTAAACATCCTTAAGCTATATGTACCTGTAAAAGAAATTGTATTACTCAATTCGAGATCAATTGTTGATCAGTACATTATCATCCTTCAGTTTGTTATGAACCAGCGGATATGTAGAGAGCATCGTCAAATAGTCAGTTGAATACTATTAATCATTAATAAGTTAAGCATTTACGCTTGTAGACCTTGTTTCACCTGTAATAGGTTTTAATCTTCGATTTTGTACCAAACACCCGTACAATTGACCAATAAAAATTTTGTACATCAAATGAACTTAACGATATTGGGAGAAGCAGCTATCTCAAAGAACCACACACGTGATAGCAATTCTAAACAACCAATTCAAGATTGCAATGTTGATCGGTAGTGACACAATGGCTATGTGCCTTCTTAGTTTAATTTCTTCGTTTAATTTAGTTTAATTTAGTTTAATTCTTTAGTTTAATTTCTTAGTTTATGTTCTTGCACAAATGTAATTTCAGATAGAGAATTATTCATAACTGCCCAAATATATATTCCTCTATTACATTTAAGTGTTAAGAGGTGAATCTGATTTTCATTTCAATTACATATTTCTACGGAGCACTACAATAGTTATCTTTAATCATAAAGTGTGGCACATTCCACTATTTTCTACACTAAATCCGTTTAACTATTAGACGCTCAGTGCACCAAAGCCTCAGTAATTTCACATCACAGTAAGTTCAAATCCAGGCAATGTAAACATTACAAGTAAAATAGCTATTTGCACATCACTCAGTAGGTATGACTTAAAGAGAGGATACTTGTTTTTGAGTGTATATTCTTAGCTCATGTTTAGTAGGAAGCAGATTATCATAATTTGGATTTCTATTGTTTGTTATTTAGCACATTTAAAGTGTTTGTGATTTAGCACATTTAAAGTGTTTCAAATGTACTAACATTAGTTAAAGTGGAGTGAAGAATAGAATTGTACTGTATGTTCAAGTTAAGTAATACATTTGACTGCAGTTCTACCATTATAAGTTTATGAAATTACAGGATTTACGAACGTGTTTGGGATAAAGAAAGCAATAAGCTGAGTTATATTTTCCTATCATCAGAAAGATTACTGTATTCCAATTTAAACTTAGACTTAACATTTTGAACTGACTCAGAATGAATTGAATCCTTATTGTTGTACGAACTTTTTGAATTGTTTTCCAGAGACATGGTGTATGATTGCTTCTCAAATTATTTTAGTACAAGTCCGTAGAAAAGGTATAGCTATTACCTGCGTCCAGTCCATACATTAGTTAAATTCATTACGTAAAGTAAATAAGTATTTCAACCAAATATGGTGTTAGAATCATGAAATATCTATCAAAATTGTGTTTAGTGCTCAGCATAACAAATATATACGTTTAATAAAATTCAGATATTGGAATTATTCATATTGCAAAATGAAGCTAGAAGTTGCCTTAGACATATTTCGTAATTACAGTAAATTATTCGTTAGGTCTAATGGTTATTGTTTATCGTTTGTGCTATATTCTGTATCAAATACTTATATCTGTGCTAAGAATAATTATTAGTTCACATTTACCTTCATGAAGGCCTAGGCTAAGATAGAACACAGCAATAATATTTATACTATAGCCAGTAGAAGCAGACAAAGTATTCTACAGGTACCGTTAGGTACTATAATTAATATAGAAAGTAATGGTCTGTGTTGGCAGCCGGTTGGGTTAGGTCATTAGGGTTTGATGACCTGGTTACGTGTATTGGGGAAAGTTGTTATATTTCTGTTTTTAGTTGTGCTGACATGGAAAGGTCATGTGTTCTTTTTCGAGTTTGTATACGTGTCTGTAGAGACTTTATACTGGCTATTATAAAATCTGTTGATAGGTCATTCTGAGAGAATAAAAGATTACACGAACAATATGTGAGAGAGAATAAAAGATTACACGAGCAATATGTGAGAGAGAGAATAAAAGATTACACGAACAATATGTGAGAGAGAATAAAAGATGTGTAAAAGTTTATGTGATACGCACTGGGATCGAACCCGGGACCCTTAGCACCGACGGTGTATACTGTATTGTACTGAAAATGTGCCTGGTACCTTTAGCACAAGAGATGAACGTTGCATTGTACGGGGATTGAATATGGGACCCTTAACACCAGAAATGAACGCTGTATTGTACGGGGACTGAATATGGGACCCTTAATACCAGAAATGAACGTTGCATTGTACGGGGATTGAATATGGGACCCTTAGCAACAGTGGTGAATGCTGTATTGTACTGAAAATGAGAATGGTACCCTTAGCACCAGAGATGAATGCTGTATTGCACGGGGACTGAACCCGGGACCCCCAAGCACCGGTGGTGTATATTGTATTGTACTGAGAATTATTGCAATTCTCACATGTAAATTGGCAAAAAAAAAACATATGAGAAATACGAGGAGAGTGTATGTATGATTGAATGGATTATTTATTCATCGTTTTATTGATTTGTTTATTTATTATAGTTAACTTCGTGTTTACAGCCAAGTTTGAAATACGGAGCGAGTGAATTGTTCTTCCGTCTCTGAGAGAAGGCTGTCTTAGAATGAACAGCGTTTTATTTTTGTAAATTCCATTATTTCCGGGTCGTTGCCTTACACGCTTTCACCTTGCTTACGTTAGAACTATGACTTGTGACACGCATGTATAGAGTGTCAATGCACTTTCTAATTTTATTTCCGCTTGTAGTGGAATAACCTTAGACACTTTCTCTCTTGACCATGAGAAACTGTCTGGCGACATACTGAAATATTTTTCCATTAACGATGTTTGTCACTGCGATACTTATCTGCAGTGATGAAGAAGACAGATAGAAATTTTATGTTTCTTCCCCCTTTAGAAGATGTATTTTTGTGGCAATATCTGATTTTTGGCAGAATATCTAATATCTGATGAACATGTAAGCATTTTTCCTTAATTAGATGAAAACCGTACATAGCCTGTCCTGAATGTTGATCGATCGATACCCTGTCTGAATGAGATTTCTCCAGCGGTTGACGAACTTGAAAATAAGAATTTTTTAGATTTCTCGCTGTGGCAATGAATGAATAAACGATGTTAGCGGACATGATGACTTTATTTATTTATAATTAATGAAATCAGGTTGAAAACCCGGTGAAAACATGATGCTTGGGGGAGGGACATAATGAAATCCTTATATATATATATATATATATATATATATATATAGTATTGAAATAAAGTTTGTTATTATTGTTTTTACACAGTTCCATAGTGTGTGTGTGTTGATCTTTTGTGTGTTGAACTTTTTTGCGAGCGATTTAACAGAACGAACTCTGATTTTTTAAGGTGAGAACTTTTTAAATGCCATGTATTATTCACTTAATTATAATGAAAGTTTTTTTTAATAATTATTGGTAAACTACACGATTTGCTTCTGAGAAACATTATCCGGGAAATAAACCTACGAGCATTTTTGTAATCATGCAAGAGGGACATTATTATTATTATTATTATTATTATTATTATTATTATTATTATTATTATTATTATTATTATTTTACGGATCGTATCTTATACTCTGAACAAATTTATTTGTGAACGTTTTAAAATCGGTGTTATTTGCATTTTTTTCATGCTTGGTACACAAGCTAATATCAGCTACGCTGTAAACTTGTAAAATAAATCGTTTGTTACACAAACTCGTTTTTAAAATATTTTATTTTATTGGATCGTGTTATTTAAAATAACACTCGTTTTTAAAATAAGAAGCTTAGAACACTTGCAGTGTGAACCTACAAATAAAAGGCCTAAAGACGGACCATTTACTTATAGAGTTTTATTTGCTTAATTATAGGATGCTTAATTACAATATGTTTGATTCATTTGTTACGACTTTTTAACTGTTATACCGATCACTTTAAATCAGTTATACCTAATATATATATATGTACGTTGTACAGATGGGACTTGAACTGTTTAAGTAAGCTCATTTGCCAATAGATGGCATACTACTACGCTTTGGTAATACAACTGATAATCTTTTTAGGAACGCAAATGTTTGAACTAAGACTAGTATTTGCAGAAAGAAATGTTTTAGTCTTGGGGGGAGCGCTTTTCCCCAACATTATCGTGTTTTAATAGTAAATATTACTGAATGTTAGCCACATAGCGCAAACAATAGCTTTAATGTCAAGAAAGAAAATTTTACGGAACCCCCTAAATACATTGGTTATTGAACACTGTCTTTTGACTTGAAAACCTGTTGTATATCCGCGAAGCAAAAGGAAATGATGTACTCCTATTTGTACCATGTCCCTCCAACTAAGTGGCTGTTGCCTGCCAGATAGATTGCTTAGATTTTAGCAGTATTATAGCAAAAAGAGAATTATGTACGACTATTTGTAGTATATTTTTACAAGTAACGGGAGCCCTTCCCCCATTAGTTATGGGTTCCTCTAGATTTTAGCAGTATTGTATTATAAGGAAGCAAAATGAAATTATGTATGGGTATTCCTATTTGTACTATATCCCTCCAACTAAGTGGCTTTTGCCTGTCAGATAGATTGCCTAGATTTTAACAGTATTATCTTATAGCAAAAAAAAAAAGAGAATTATGTACGACTATTTGTAGTATATTTTTACAAGTAACGGGAGCCCTTCCCCCTTAGTTATGGGTTCCTCTAGATTTTAGCAGTATTGTATTACAATGAAGCGAATTGAAATTATGTATGAGTATTCCTATTTGTACCATGTCCCTCAATGAGGGGCTTTTGCCTGTCAGATAGATTGCTTAGATTTTAACAGTATTATCTTATAGCAAAAAAGAATTACGTACGAGTATTGTAACACATAGCTATAACTGGCGGGGGCCATTTTCCTTAGTTATAGGTGACCCTAGATCTAAACAGTATTGTAATACAAGGAAATTATGTAGTCCTATTTGTAGTATAACTGGCGGGTCCCTTTCCCATTAGTCACAGGGTTACTTAGAAAGAAAAAAAATGAAATGAAATTTTTGAGTCCCACGGTTATGCCGAATAGGCTAAATGAGACGGTGATTATTTTTTGGTTCGTTTCTTATTTTTATATTCTCCTAATAAATTAGTCGGAGCAAATTGTATTTTCGAACTTGCAAAATAAATCGTTTGCTGTGCAAACTTGTTGTAAAAAATAAGGTGTTTGAACTAAATATGGAAGCTAAAATAAGCTCTTAAAAGTATATAGGAAGTGGGAGGAAACGGGAGAACCCCCGAGAAAAAACCCATGGACACGGTGTTATCCACCACAATTTATAAAAAAAATAAATCCAAACAATGTTTGTCATGAAAATGTTGAAATATTTGGTGCGAACCCGGGACCCAAACACCAGAGGTGAACGCTTTACCACCGAGCCACCGCGGCCCCCAGGCTTACTTAGATTTTAACAGTATTATATTATATTATAGCAAAAAGAGAATTATGTGGGGCTGTTTTTTTTACCGGTTCCCCATTAGTTAGTTCCTACAATTGTGGGTTTTTCTGAATAGGTAATAACATAATGATGATAATTATGTTCAACTGAAGGTCCATATGTGTTGGTGGGTCCCCCTTAGGGATTTGTAATATAATGAACGTTTGATGGTTTACTGATAGAAGAAGAAGAATCAACTATGCCCTCACAAATTATGTTTTATTAACAGAACACAACTGCGAGAAGGGTACTTATTTAATGCTATCAGTAGTATTTAACGGCTAAAAAGAAATATATATATCATACTTTACCTTTAAAATATAAATATATATTCAGGACTAATAACAAATACGTCAACACGATGCACGGGTTAAACTAAACTAAAGTTAATTTAAAAGTTCTCCGACAGATGTCACTGTTAGTGGTGGGAGGGGGGTGAACACTTGATAGAACATGATATAACATGTATTTGATATGTACGATTATCATTTTTTTCTTACGTCGGCGTGCGTTAAAGATCACAGAGAAAGCTTTCCTGATTATTAAACCTATTTTAATAGTATTAAATAAAGTATACAGGATTACCACTATATTTATTGAGACCTGTTTTATTACAGATATTGAAGCTGTGCTAAGCGTTGTGGTGCTAGCAATTAATTAAAAGTAGCGACTATCCGAGCTGAGATTTCTTCTTTTTCTTTTTGTGGATTGTGAACGGAGAACTAAACCTTGAAAGGTATGTATTTCTTATGGTTATTATTATGATTTTTTTTAAAAAAAAGAAAGAAAGAAATTATATAGTTTTTAATTGTACTTGATTTGTATTTAACCAATATTAATGAACAAAGAGACTCTCTCTCTCTCTCTCTCTCTCTCTCTCTCTCTCTCTCTCTCTGTGTGTGTGTGTGTGTGTGTGTGTGGATATTTTTTAATAGAATAGTTTATAATTCAATATAGGTGAATATATTTACTGATTTTTCATAAAGTAACTTGATTGATTTCTATTTACATATCAATAATTAACTAAAGATGATTATTTTTTCTTTTATATGATATTATCATGTGAGCGTTGCTTAAAAGATGTATTTATTTGATCTTTTATTAAAGTGGTGTTGATTACTCAAAATAGTTTTTCTTTGTTTTATTTTGTAGATGGATTTCTTCTGCCCGACTGAAGAATTTAACATGATTGATGAAATCTACCTGCAAGAGGTCTTGCGCGGTCTCAACGAGTACCCTAGGGTTTTTAGTACGTGGAAAGCCATCATGGAATTAAGCAGACTTGGCCATAGGGGAACGGTGAGATGCGAAGCCATATTGCGGACCCTTCGTGTCTTTGAAGGTAATGATATACTACTTCTCCAGCACTGTGTAAGCAGTGCTGACGTACTGGATTTGTTTGTGTACGGTTTTTTCCGTAGTAAAGAATCATATGAATTGGCTCTAGATAAAGTTATGTATTTATTAGCTTGTGGGGAAGGTCAGGTAGATAGGATAAATGATACAGAGTTATCTGAGTTTTTTTGATTTTGGCTCGCGATTTGTTTTGGAACCATGCTTAATCCCATCTGAAAATAATAATAATGCCATAGTCATGACCCCTCAAGAAACTCATAACCTGAGTCCTAATAATTTATATTTGTTATCAAATGAAGATTTAGCTTTCCTAAATGATAAAGCAGATGGGATTGGCAATTTAAATTCCGTTGAATTACCAATTGAAGAAGAAATGAGGAGATTGGTTGAAAATGCGGACAATGCTGTGGTTATACCCACGCAACAGGTCCAGGGAGAAAATCCTGTATACAACCCAGCTCAATATTGTGTACAGGATAATCATGACTATGGGAACCAAATGATTTTTTCTCCTCAGCCTGGCCCGTCATCTGCTAGTGTCCCACCAATGGTTGGACATGGCAACATAAATAAGAATAGTACAAGTAGTACTACTGGTAGTCATAATAGTGGTAGTACAAGTGGTAGTAGTAGTGATAATAATAATGGCGGGGATAATCAAAGAAATAGTAATTTCGAAGTTGTAAGACAAAGCAGACAAAGGTTTCGTAAGTTTCATCTTACGGGCCATGAAATTGTCGTCAGACCTGTGGGTGATGAAAGGAATATTAATAACCCAGAGGCCTATATCGAGAGTTTAATCGATTTTGCGTTGGAACATGTGATCTCCAATGCACGCCCCATGGACTACATTGGTTTATACGTTGAAAGTAGTAATAGTACTAATAACAAACCAGTGTATGTGCCGTTTAGAAGAAAGGACAATTTCACTGCTAGAACAGTCCTCACTTCAATCGAACGAGTACTAAATTCGAATGAAGTGTTCCTTTTAGGGGAAGAAGTATTGTTTCGATTCCATATAGCAGAGAATTTGCACGGACAAGGAAGACCTAATGCAATGAGTGCTGTCCGAAAATACTGCAAATACCAAGATTACTTGGAAAAGCGATTAATTCGCATTGAAAATAAGAATATGTACTGCCTCCCCATGGCCATAATATATGGAATAACAAAACATACCGCAAGTAGTAAAGTTTTATATCATTTAAAAACAAGAGATCATAATAAGTGGCTTTTTAAAGCAGAAGTTCTCTGCGAAATGGCAGGAGTTAACGTTCAAAGTAAGCAAGGTTGTGACATCTCTGATCTGGACCTCTTTCAAGCATATTTGAAAGGGGAATATCAAATCGTTGTTTATGAGGAGGTTGAAAAGAATAATCGGGAATACATAGTACTTTACCCGGGAGAACACGCAGAAAATAAGATTTTTATCCTATATCAAAGAGGTAACACTATTGGTCATTTCGAACCCATTCGTAATATTACAAGTTTTCTTAGCAAACGGAAGTATTGTTATTATTGTTTGGAAGGTTATGATGAAAGATATCATGCACACAAGTGTAAAACTCGTTGTACTTTTTGCGAACATACTCACGAACGGGACGATACTGCAAACAGAATTAAATGTAATGCATGCAATAGAGAGTTTGCTGAGGGTATTTGTTTTGACAGCCATCTGACATGTAATAAAGCGGCTAAATCCGTATGTGATAATGTAAAGCTCTGCATCGATTGTGGTATCATCTTTGATAAGACGGGGCGAAAATCTGAACACATGTGTGGTGAACATTTTTGTTCAACATGCCGCGCGTATGTTGATACAAATCATACATGTTTTGTTCAGAGACAGCAACCTGTTCATACGAAAAGGTTTATGTACATTACCTATGATGTAGAGACGATGTTGAAGGCGCCGAATGAGCGCGGTGAAAGGGAACATGAAGTTGTACTGGTGTGTTATCATCATGTATGTCACGTCTGTATAAGAAAAGGTATCGATGAGCCTTGTAAAACGTGCGGTGACAATATTCGAAATCGTTCGTTTTCTTTTAAGACAATGACGGATTTTATTAACCACGTGTTAGTAGAACGTCCTGTCTTTCAGAAAATCCTGGCGATCGCTCATAACGCTTCGAGATACAATGGTCTCTTCTGTCTTAGAACTCTAATAGATGACCAGCATATTGTACCTAGTGTTCTTATTCAGGGTCAAAAGATTTTTAATATTAACATAGGTAACCGTATCTTTTCTCGCGACTTTTTCCTCTATATTGGTGCTAAATTATCCAAATTACCGAAAACGTTAGGCCTTAGTCAAAATTTAAAGAAGGGAGAATTCCCATATTTGTTTAATACTGAAGAAAATCAAAATTATGTCGGTCCCTACCCTCCGCTTAAGTACTATGACCCTGAGGGACGAAGCACAGAAGAAAGAAAACAATTGGAAGCCTGGCACCAAGAACGTGCGGAAAGTGGCGAGGAGTTTAACCTGCAGAAGGATATGTTGGCTTATTGTAAAAATGATGTTAGAATTCTAACAGAAGCGGTCATCAAGTTTAGCGATATTATTGAAGAGAAAACGGAGGGTTTGCAATGTTTCATAACATCATCAACCATTGCAAGTCTTGCAATGCGTACATATCGTACCTTGCACTTACCGGAAAATACTATTCCTATCATTCCCGCGTTGGGATTTCATCATAAGACCAAGTATAGTACAAAAGCTATGCAATGGCTTATGTATATGGAAGACCAATTAGGGATAGAAATCCAGCATTCTAGGAGAGGCGGGGAAAAGTATATTGGTAGGTACAAGGTCGATGGATGGCACGAAGGACTCAACGCTGCCTTCGAGTATTACGGATGTTTTTTCCATGCCTGCCGCCATTGTTTTCCCTTTAACCGTGACGCGGTTTTGCACGATGCACAAGACTCGTACAATACGATGGAAAAACGCTATGAGCAAACCATGCGCCGCCGTAAGTACCTGAAAAGTATAGGTGTAAACCTATATGAAATATGGGAATGTTCTTGGGATAATAAGATAAAGACGGACAAGGAAGTGCAAAAGTTTGTTCAAGAACGTTGTACTAATCTACCTGATTTTCTTATTCCTAAGAACTGTTACAACGGTGGTCGCACGGAGGTCTTTCGTTCTTACGTCAATTGTACGAGTGATGAGCGTATATCTTATGCCGATGTAACTAGCCTTTACCCATGGGTAATGGCACGTAAACCTATGCCGGTTAAATCACCTAAGATTCACACGGGACCGGACTTTCCAGATGTGGAAAGTATTCACGGTGTAGTCAAATGCACAATTGTCCCTGCAAAGGACCTCTATTTTCCGATCTTACCATACGTTGCGGGAGGTCGATTACTTTTCGGCCTTTGCCGCACATGTATGGAAGAAGAAAACACTAATGAATGTACTCATAGTGATGCTGAGTGTGCTCTCACAGGAACATTTTGTACTCCAGAGTTACACCTTGCTCTTAAAAAAGGTTACAAAATAATCGATATACATGAGATATGGGAATTTGAACTCTTAGATCCTGAAGAGGGGAATTCAGGTGGACTGTTCGGGAGCTATGTGAATTCCTTCCTTCAGATGAAGCAGGAAGCCTCTGGTTTTCCTGCTTACTGTACCACTGAAGAAGACAAACATAAATATATCGAAGAATATTATGCCCATGAAGGCATACGATTAAATTATGATAATATTAGGACGAACCCTGGATTGAGGCAATGTGCGAAACTATACCTCAATTCATTGTATGGAAAGTGGGGGCAACGCACAGATATGACACAGAGTATAATTGTTAGTGATGAGGTCACATTTCTTAGGTATTTAACTACGGCAATGTATGAAATTCAAAGTGTGGTACCAATTGATGATGACCATCTCATTGTCACATACAGAGACATTGAAAACGAAAACCTTCCGTTAGCGTTTTCTAATGTGATACTAGCTGCATTTATTACTTCGTGGGCTAGACTTAGACTTTACGAACTACTGACAACTGTAGGACCTGACAGAGCCATTTACTGTGACACTGACAGTATCATGTATCTACAGAAAAAAATGAGGAACCCTTGTTACCGCTCGGAAACTATTTGGGTGATCTTACAAATGAAATTCCTGAAGGTTGGGAGTTTACAACCTTTATTGGTCTTGGCTGTAAAAACTACGCAATGCGGCTAACAAATGCCCAAGGGGATGTTCGCGATATATTCAAAATTAGGGGGATAACACTAAACGATAGAACCTCTCAAAAAATTAACTTTGAGAGTTTCTATAAATTAGTGTCTGGACAATTAGAGTCCACAGTAATAGAAAACCCAAACAGTATCGTTCGTAGACCGGGGTTCCGTATCTTTAGCTGTAGAGAGACAAAGACACCGTGAGGTCAACAAAAAACGAAAACGTATTGACGAACCTGACGTAACTGACGATGAACCAGTACAAAAACGTGCAAGTGTACCTTACGGTTATAGACCCACGAATGAATGAATGTGAGTTGTATGAATGTCTCTTTTTTTAAAAAAAAAACGGCTCGTATACTCGTTCTTAAAAATATTTAATTTATTCCTAATTTATTTTAATTTATTCATAATTTATTTTTTTTTCATTTTAAGCTTTAATCTTATATCCCAGTGATTTTTTTTAATGGTTCGTATACCAGAGCAGCTACGCTGTAAACTTGTAAATAATTCGTTTGCTATGCAATTTTAGTTGGTACGCTTCTTGTAGAAGCTCATTTTATTTAAATTTTCGTTTTGAAATTCAAGCTTTAATCTTATATCCCAGTGATTTTTTATCCGTTTCATTAGTATGTATACTCCGAACAATCAACGATTGTGAAAATATTAAAATTCACATATTGAAAAATATGTGAATGTATGAGTGTGAGTGTGTATATAAAGCAGAGTCTCTATTGTATGCATTCATTTGATTACAAGATGTTAAAGTTTCAACATCCCTCTACTATTTTAATTGCTGGTCCTTCAAGGGCTGGTAAAGCTTATTTTGTAAATCGTTTACTTAATGAATGTGATCAAATGTTTAGTATAAAATTTAATGATATTGTTTGGTGTTATGGTGCAGTAATACCAAAATTAGATGCAAATGCAAAAATACGTTTTGTAGAGGGAATACCTGACATGAATAATTTTGAAATTAAAGAAAATTCATTATTAATACTTGATGATTTAATGTCGGAAACTAATGGCGATGTTGCTAATTTATTTACAAAGTATGCACATCATAAAAAGTTAACTGTAATATTTATTATTCAAAATTTATTTCCAAAAGGAAAACATGCACGTGATATTAGTTTAAATGCACATTATATTATAGTTTTTAAAAATCCACGTGATAAATTACAAATACAATATTTAGCAAGGCAAATTATGCCTCGGTATAGTAAAGAAGTCGTGAGTGTGTTCGAAGAAGTAACACGGGAGCCTCACACTTATTTATTATTTGACTTGACACAAAAAACAAACGATGCATTGCGAATACGTACAAATATTTTTCCGAATGAAATCATGCATGTGTACGCTAACGTAAAAGACATGCATACAGAAATTTTTGTTTAGTCGGCATCAAGATGTTGAAGGTGAAACAACACTACAGCACGCTCCGTGCTCTGTGCAAATGCAAAAATGCAAAACGAAAACAAATTTTACAAAATGCTTCAGGGGATTTAATAAGAACAATATCTCAAGTAGCTAAAAACACAATAAAAGGAAACATTCCTTTAAATTCTCGTCAGAAGCAACGTTTACGTAGACATAAAAAGATCTTACGTGCTCTATCTCAGCAGCGTACTGCATTAAATAAAAAGAAGAAGTTGTTACTACAAAAAGGTGGTGCGCTTTTACCGTTAATCTTGGGACCACTTCTTGCAGCAGTAGGAAGTAGTATTTTCAGTCGTTAAATATGTCAGAGTTACGTAAAATGATTTTAGTTCCTGAAAATGCTGTACATAAAATTCAATCAAATCTTAAATCCGTAGATTCACATCAGTCACGTTTAGATGAACAAATGAAAAATATCTTAAAACGACGTGATCTTAGTGTACATCAAAAGTGGAAATTATATCAACAAGCTTTGCATCGTTATTTACAGTATAAATCTTCTTCTTCACATAAGCCTATTACTTTACCTATCATTCAAGAAGAAGAAGAAGAAGAAGAAAAATTATCAAGTTCCAAACAAGATAGCAATACTTCTATTTTACCATTTGTATCAGACATTTTACAATCAGTACCGAAAACACTTCGTAGGAAAACATATCTCTTATTAAAACAGTTGACAAGTTCTGATAAAATTCAGTGGGATAAGTCTGGCATTGTACGTATTCAAGGAAAAACAATACCAGGTTCAAATATTATAGATTTAGTAAATGATGTTGTTCGTACAAGAAAATATTCAAGAAATCCTTTAGGTATTCATGAATTTAAAAATTTATTAGAAGACCTTAATGTTCCTAAAGAATTTATTAGTACACCTATTAGCACACCAGCATCAAAAGTAAATAGTAGTAGTAGTAGACAACGTATTCGTAAAGTAAGAAAATCTACTAGTCCTGCAGTAGTTGCTAATTCATTTAAACAGTGGAAAGAATATAGTATGTAAAAATGACAAAATTATCAAAAATATATTATGATTATTCAAATCCTGATTCTTTATCAAGTATACAAACATTACAACGCAAAACAAAGTTATCTAAAAAGAAAATTAAAAATTGGTTAGCTTCTCAAGATGCTTATACATTACATGCACCAGCTCGTAAAGTTTTTGAACGTAAAAAGTATTATGTTAGTGCACCAAATGAAACATTACAACTGGATTTAGCAGATATGCAAAATATTGCAAAGTATAATAATAATTATAAATATATATTATGTTGTATTGATATTTTTTCACGTTACGCATATTGTGTGCCGTTAAAAACAAAGAAAGGTCCTGAAATGGTAAAAGCAATAACAAAAATTTTTAAAAATTTCAAGTTACCCGTGTTTAACGTACAAACAGATTTAGGCGGTGAATTTTATAATCGTCATGTAAAACAATTGTTTAAAGAATATGAAATTAATCATTATAGTGTTCATTCCGAAATTAAATGCGCGTTAGCAGAACGTTTTATACGTACATTAAAAGAAAGATTGTATCGTTATTTTACTGCAAAGAATACTTATCGTTATATTAATGTATTAGATCAAATTGTAAAAAATTATAATCATTCATACCATTCAAGTATTAAAATGGCACCTGCACAAGTAAATGATTCCAATGTGAATCAAGTGTGGGAAACATTATACGGAAATAAAAATAATAAAAAGAATATAACATGTAAATTTAATGAGGGTGATTATGTACGTGTTAGTAAGTATAAACATGTATTAGAAAAAGGATATTTACCTAAATGGTCACAAGAAATATTTATTGTTGACAAATGTATTAAGTCAGATCCTGTCACTTACAAATTAAAAGATTGGAACGGTGAAGAAATTAAAGGAATATTTTATGCACAAGAATTACAAAAAGTAATTATAAATTCAAAGAAAACATATCTCATTGAAAAAGTATTAAAACGTAAAAAAGGGTGGATGTATGTAAAATGGTTAGGATATCCATCAAGTATGAATTCGTGGATTAGATCAGATTCTATTCAGTCTGCAAAATGAATTCGAACTTTACACACGACTTTTACGTTACTCTTCCTTCAAATGCAAGTAGCAATCTTTTTGAGAATAATACTACATCATGATTTCGACTTAAATTGGCACAACCTATTGATTTAAGTGATGGGGAATGGGGTGTTGCATTAACACAAATTAATATTCCGTGGAGTTTTTACAATGTTGGTGAAAATGAAGAAATTATAATTACTAGTGTTATCGATGATAAAGTTGAACGCTACCATGTTCCAATAACACCGGGATATTATTCATCAATTGAATCAATTCTACAATTAATTCCTGAAAATGTTCGTATGTTACACTATTTACAAAATAAAAATCAAGTTGTTATTAAACATTCTTTAAAATTAGAAGATCAATGTATGATTGGTGTTACACCGGGTTTACAACAGATTTTTGGATTTATTAATGAAAATACGCTTGATGTTAAAAATGTTATATACACAAAAGTTAAAAATGTTGATTTAATATTAGCACGTGGAAAATTTCCATGTGATTTAGATTATAATATTCCCAATACAATTAATGTTTGCATTGATATTGTAAAACAACAACAAAATATAGGTCCATTAGTTCGAAAACTTAGTGTATATAATGTACAACACGGTCATGTACAATCTTTTGTATTTCACACACCACATTATGTTAAAGTTGAAAAGAAATATTTTGATACAATAGAAGTAAACTTAAAAGATGAACACGGGTTAAAATTACCATTTCGTTTTGGAACTTCAAACCTAACACTTCACTTTAAACGAAAATGATTTCTGAAAGTATTGATGATAGTTTTTACATTACATTAGTTTCAAATGCTAGTGCTGATGTATATCCTACAAATAGTCCAACACATTTTATTAATCAATTAAAAAATAATATTCGTTTATCATAATCCGATTGGTATGTAGGATTAAGTGAATTACATATTCCATTAACATGTTATAATGTTACCGCGGGTGAAAACGTTATATGGTACAAATTTAAAAATGCAGAACCTATGAAAAGTAAAATTCTTGTTGGATATTATCCATCCATTCATCATTTACTAGAAGAATTAAACGCAATATCGAGTTTTATAAGATTTAGTTTTTCAAATGTTGTACATGTTGAATGTGATGAACATGTAGAATCAGTTACATTGTCGCCTACATTAGCTTTACAATTAGGTTTTTCTGAAAAATCAGATCTTGTAAAAGAATCTCATGGATTCAAACAACCATACATAGATATCGGATATCCACATCAAATTTTTATTTATACAGATATTATACAATATCAATTTTTAGGTGATACAAAAGCACCATTATTACGTATAGCAACAATCTCTGATATTAAATATGGAAAAGTTCAAACAATTACATTTGAAGATATTCATTATATGCCACTTGCAAAATTTTGTTTTAATACAATTGAAATACTATTAAAAGATCATGCAGGGCGAAATTTGTCATTTCGTTCTGGGACACTGACCGTAACACTACATTTTAAACGCTCTCCGGCATCTTCTAAATAATAATAATAAAAATGAGAGCAAGACGTGTTACTTATCATCGTGCGCGCGGAATACCATATTTTTCAGGACCTGTATATCAAAGGGGACATGGTATAGGTAGTTTCTTTAAAGGATTATTTCGTTTTGCTTTACCATTTCTTAAACAAGGTGCAAAAACTGTAGGACGTCAAGCATTACAAACTGGTATGCAAGTTGCGGGTGATGTATTAGAAAATCGACCATTTAAAGAATCGGTTCGTGCACGTGTAAAAGAAGCTGGTAATAGTTTAAAGACAAAAGCAATTAATAAAGTTGGGCAGTTGCTAACTGGTAACGGCAAGAGACGGTCACGCAAGAGGAAAGCTCCTGCAATTGTAAAGTTTGGACCACCAACAAAACGTAAACATATACCGGGCATCTTTTCATAATGACGTTCCTAAATTCAAATAGTTTTGAATGTTGTACCAATGAATTTGATTTCTTTTCTATACCAATGACACAAACAGCTATTGAAGCAACTACAAATGCTGAATATCGTCCTATTTCCACATTAACCTCAGAAGGACCTAGTGAATTTGTTATTCCGGGAGAAACAGGTGAATTTATTCATCCTGCATATCTATATCTTTATGTACGTTGTAAAATTACTAAAGCTGATGGTACAACTTTAGCTGACGATGATGTTGTCGCACCCGTAAATAATTTCCTACATTCTTTATTTAGTCAAATTGATATTTCGTTAAATGATAAATTAATTAGTTCTTCATCAGGATCTTATCCTTATCGTGCATACATTGAAACATTATTAAATTATTCTCATGATGCTTCTCAAACACATTTAGCATGTTCCATGTGGCATAAAGATACTGCAAAAAATTTTAATAAATTAGATAATACAAATGCTGGTTTTCAAAAACGTGCTAATATGGTAAAAAATAGTAAATCTTTTGAAATGTATGGACGTCTTCATACGGATATTGTAAGTTTAGATCGTATGCTTCCTAACAAAGTAAGTTTGCGTTAAAACTACATCGTAGTAAAGATAATTTTTGCTTAATGTCTGCTGAAAATACAAGTTATAAAGTTGCACTTGAGGAAATTATTCTTCATGTACGTCGTATTGATGTAGCTGCAGATTTAGCTATGCAATTAAATACACGAATGGGTTCGGAAACAGCCAAGTTACCTCTGACGAGAGTGGAAACAAGATCTTATACTATACCTGCACAAGTAAAGTCTTACAGCCTTGATAATCTTTTCCTGGGTAATGTTCCTAAAGGCCTGATTATTGGTTTCATCTCCAACACAGCCTTCAATGGGAAATCACATCTTAATCCCTTTGAATTTCGAAACTTTAACGTTAACAAACTGCAATTACAAGTCGGTTCAAAATCATTTCCTCCCAACCCCCTCACACCTGATTTTAATAATAATTTATACCTTCTAAGTTACTATACTTTGATTTCAGGTACTGGTATATATTATCAAAATTATTCACATACTGTTACTCTTGATGAGTATCCAAACGGATATGCTCTGTATGCATTTATTCTATCTCCAACAGGACTTTAGATGATAACACGTGGGATGTAGTACGCGATTCCCCTGTAAATTTAAAAGTATCATTTTCAGAAACTTTAACTGAACCTGTTACATGCATTGTGTACGCACAATTCGATTCTTTAGCACAAATAGACAAAGACAGAAATATTTATACTGATAACACCTTCTAATTTATTTAGTTGAGTACAATGCGGGTTGTTGTTCACTTCTCGGCGTATCATGATAACGAAGATGAGTTTATTATAAAAGAGCTAGCCATTGTAAATCCTGACGTTCCCTTTTTTCAAAATTGGATTTTTAACCACCATTTCCTTTAAATAACTTATCTGAGCCAATCATAAGCACAAACAAATATCTAGGTGAGAATGTGTATGGCATTACCTGGCACGAAGGGGATGTAGAATATTCACATCTTAAGGAAATTCTTCAAACATATTGTTCAAATACTACAACCATATACACATACGGAATAAATAGAAAGTGTTTTCTTCAAGAAATTCTTCAAAGAGAAGTTACAAATTTGGAAGAAATAAATAAGTATACTCCATTAAGTTTTCACGTTCATCGGTGTGCACATAATAAGCATCGTTTCGGACAATATAGATGTACTGTTCATGAAGCATTACTGTATAGTGAATATGTGAAAGTGTATGATTATGTGTTACATGTGAATAACAGTGATAATTACATACCTACTACAATTAAAAATAATCTTTATCATGTATAGTGATGAATTATTAAAAGTGTTACTAACTGATAAAGTGACTGGTGCAAGTGTTACTGGAATTTACCCTATTGACAAACTTCCTGTAACGGTAAAACCTCCTGCAGCACTTTTAATTAATCTTGATACATCTGATTCTGCTGGTTCCCACTGGGTTGCAGTGTACATCAATAAGAAAAAACAAGGGTACTACTTTGATAGTCTTGCTATGGACATTCCCAAGGAAATAAAAAACTTTTTGTCGAAAAATACTAAAATGTACTTTACAAATATTCAACAATATCAACATGATAATTCTGTGTTATGTGGTTATTTTGTCTTATATTTTCTGCATCATATTATTCGCACTCAATCATTTGAAAAGTGTTTAAAATTGTTTAACAAGAAAATTTTGAAAAAGAATGATGCTATTGTTTATAAACATGTAAACAAATTTTTAAAAATAAAACACAAATAATTTTTTATTTTTTTTATTTATTTTTTTTTAAATTTACATTTTTAATTTACAATAAATTTTTTTAAAACTTACACCCATGCATTTTATTTACAATTCCTCATTACAATCTTGATAATGCATTAGTTAATGCTGTTGATCTTTCATATTTCCACCAATAATTCAACTGTTGTGCATTACGATATACACATCCTAATTTCTTTACAATACTTGTGTGAAAAGAACAATATTCATTAAATGTATTTCCACATAATTCATTTAATGAAGGACAATGTGTTGTTTCTAAATCAATGACATTATCTAATGCAAATATTCTTTT
Source organism: Thermobia domestica (assembly GCF_964235325.1). Taxonomy (NCBI): domain Eukaryota; kingdom Metazoa; phylum Arthropoda; class Insecta; order Zygentoma; family Lepismatidae; genus Thermobia; species Thermobia domestica. The sequence goes on along the minus strand of NC_137456.1, from coordinate 239,150,561 downwards.
AATCCAAAGAGATTTCTCTAAACCTTTACAATAAAAGGTTGAATTCTTTGCGCATAATTGATATACAAGGTTTCGTATGCATGATGCAGTATATCCAGTTTTGCTATTCCATTTCAATCCATGCAAATTTAATGTTAACCAGTCAATTTGTTTTTGACATCCTAGTGATAATAAATTATATTCAACTGGTGATTTTACCAAGCAATGGAAATTTACTGTATCATCGCATGCAGTTAAACAAAACTCACGAATAATAAATTCGTTATCAGGCATTTTAAAACCTTGAATATAGATAATATACTGATTTACACATGGTGAAATTTCATTTGTATGAAAAATAAAAAACGGAATTATCTGTCCAACAAATTCTGTATTTTGTAAAAGATCACAAGTTTTTTGCATAAAGCATCGAAATGAGATTTCACTATGTTCTTGTTCAAACACTTCAAAGAGTTCACTAAGAGTTTTGTCAAGAGATAAATACTTCACTGCAAATGATCCAGTATTATGAAAATGTCTACATTCATGAGGAAGATGTAACTTGCATTCCACGCATTCCATTGGATTATTGTTGTGTAAGTATACTTTTATAGTTTTTATTACACAGTTCACATTAATGTTTTCACCATTACATAACACACATGAAACACTAGCACTATTCGAATACATTTTTTTTTCAATCTGAAATATTCGCTTTCCGTTTGTCTTTTCTTATGAAGATCTCTAGTAATTCCGGTAAATAGTCTGTATCACTTAATAATTCCACATAGGCGTCATAAAATATTTCTCTTGTTAATAGTCCGATAATATGTGTGTTTGCGTACAAATAAAACACATCATCTTCAACACTAGGACTTGCTATAATACTCCAAGCACGGATTTCCAATAATTCTGGACGCGTCGTCATACAATCATGATCAAAATCATGATTAGATCCTGTCGTACACCCATCACATATTAGTGTTTCATTAAAATTCCATTTTTCAATAGCCTTCTTTATACATTCGCGATCCACTTTTTCACTATTACAAGAACAATCTAAAGCCCAAAATCGTGATGTTCTTGATAATACAATTGGAGATGATGGCGGTGTTGGTGAAACTGTTAGCGCTGGTGAATCTATTGCATCAAAATCAAATTCTTCATCTGACGATGATTCGTATATTTCTGTTTCAGCATCAGATATTGCTTCAATATTGCTATTGCAAAGATCCTTCTTCTCATACGACTGCATGATGTATCTTTATATATTTTGTCTCTTATAACCTGTATTTAAAGTATTTTCATAACCGCAAGGTAATCACGTGTTCGGCATTCCCAACATTAAAGTTATTTTTATTAGTTTGTCCCCAATTTGTGATGCTTATCTTCCACGTCCGCAATCTTCCTTTTGTTCACCTACCGCGGCGCCAAAGTTATTTCTATCAGTCTGGCGGTATTCTGTAATGTTTACCAAACGTGTCAACGGTCTTCCTTTGTATTTAAATTCAAGTTTTAGCATGTACACATCATTACTCTTACCCAACCGGGTTTCCAAAAGCGCGCGAAAAGTTCAGTTCATGTCTCAAGTTCATCAGCAACAGACGTACGGAAACCACGCTCTGTATATGTACCATCATAGTGTATCATACCGTACACGAAGTTTTACCACGCTCACCGAGTATGCTCACACAGTGTTCGAGTAATCATTACGAGAGAATAAAAAATACGATCCAACAAATTAAAAAAGTCACGCATGAATAAATATTTCCCTCCCATCATACAGTATACACCGCCGGTGCTAAGGGTCCCGGGTTCAATCCCAGTGCGTATCACATAAACTTTTACACATCTTTTATTCTCTCTCCACATATTGTTCGTGTAATCTTTTATTTTCTCTCTCACATATTGCTCGTGTAATCTTTTATTCTCTCTCACATATTGCTCGTGTAATCTTTTATTCTCTCAGAATGACGTATCAACAGGTTTAATTCAAATTTCCATTATTATTATTTTTAAAAATACCCAGTATAAAGTCTCTACAGACACGTATACAAACTCGAAAAAGAACACATGACCTTTCCATGTCAGCACAACTAAAAACAGAAATATAACAACTTTCCCCAATACACGTAACAAGGTCATCAAACCCTAATGACCTAACCCAACCCGCTGCCAACACAGACCATTACTTTCTATATTAATTATAGTACATAACGGTACCCGTAGAATACTTTGTCAGCTTCTACTATAGCCAAAGGTGCATGTACTGATGGAATCAAAGAAGTATTCAAACTACACACTAGGAATTTCTATTCTGTCATAGAAGAGAAAATTAAACAATTATCGGGGAAAAATAATCATCAATATGCAGGAAAGTTATGATGCATCATGTTTGAAAATAAACAAGATAAGACTAGAAAAATCATACAAAGTTGGTCCAGCCCTGACATTTTATTTTATTGCAGACGTATTGTCGGTAAAGGTCTGATACCTGTCAAATTGTTTCAAATTGGAAAGAAAGAAATTTATCACTGTTAGTGCGACAAAGGTATTGGCACAATGAGTCAATTAATTTTAAATGTGATCACTTCCAAGCTTTTCGATCAAATCTTATCTCACTACTTTCCCGCTACATACTCGCTATTTCGCTATATACTCCTTTGCCGTATTAATTTATTCTCGCTATATGTAACTCGAATGCTATCAAACTCATGATTAAATTTGAATTGAATTGTGTCATTAACTTATAAACAAATAATAATATGCAGAACGATCTATATAGTAAATTATTTAAAAAATATTAACTTCACTTCATAGAAGATATTGAAACAATAAAGTTTAATATATATATATATATATATATATATATATATATATATATATATATATATATATAAAGATATATATATATATATAATGATGGATAGATAGATAGATATATAGATAGATAAATAAATATATAATCTGGGTTTACTATTACCCTGATGAAGGAAATTTTCCCAAAGAATGAGCAGAAACAATTGAAAATAACTCGAGAGAAGTCTATACATATTTCGATTTACGTTACTTCCTCCGATACTGCAACTTCACCAATGTTATATTTACTTTAGTAACACCATTTTAAATTCCCTTATTAGAATTTAAGCATCTTTTGTTATATTGTCAGGTGCTCCAAGTGATCACTATTAAGAGTGAGGAAGCCACGTAATGTGAGCTATCGTACTTACTTTCATTTCCATCAAGTCTAATACACTAGGCCATACAGTCTTAAAAACGTTTTATAATTCTATATTTATGACATATTCGAAAAACATTTTCTACTATACACTTAGTATTTATTTGTATATTTTATTTGACTGCCTATTACAGTATTATGTGGTATTAAGTAACTAACAATCGTCCTTTTAATTTAACATTATTCTTTAAGATAACAGTATTGAGTCATATATTTTACCATAAATAAACTTCATTCTAGTAGGTCGGAATTCACAGTTTATAAACATAGAAACTACAAATGAGGGCCACATGTTCAGTCTCGGAGCACTCTTCCCCAAGTGCATACTTGTAATATTGCCCAAGCATTCTACTTCATACACTTGAAAAAGTATTATTTTGTTACTTAGGAGCGCGAAATCAATTGAATTGGAAAGTATTAAAATAATGTTTAATGTCAATATATGTTAATTTATCGATATATCACTAGTTTCATCTGCTAGAGAAAGTTTAAACTCTCGTGAAAAAAGGTTGAAAATAATTTCCGTTGTTACGGACATTCCTTATTTATGTGCTTATATAAATAGTTTTTAAGTACAATCACTACTTGTTATCAAATGTGGGAGGGACGAAGTTGACAATAAGTAACTGATTTGAAGGGAAGAATGTAATCAATTTTACTTGTTGAATATTTACCTATAAAGAACGGATTCAGATACAAGTTCCGTAAATAAATTATAAAAACAGAAGCAACTTAATAGTTTCCTGTTTTTATACGATTCCGTGATATTCGGTAATAATTTGCTTTTTCCGCTGTGTTGGATTGTCGAACGTATAAGATATCTATTAATAAATCTTAATACAGACATATTTTTTTACTTCACTCTTACTTTAATATTAGGATTCTTACTAAAGAATTTTTAATCTCAGTAGTACAAGAAAAAACAATGAACGAAACACGGTATACATTTATCACGAAAGTTATGTCTTCGTGCACATAGAATTAAGACATAAATGAATTAAATTGTACCCAATAAATAATGTCTTGAGCCCGAACTGTTTTACAGATATCCGAAATAAAATATACACTCGTCATTCTAACGGTATGTTTGTCACCAAAAATATTTGATACTCATGAAAGTACCCTTCAGATCTATGAAAATAAATATTATGTGTCACAAGAGACCGCAGCAGCCGGTAATAGAAAGCTATGTTTCAAAATACTAAAATTTACTCAATAATAACGATAAATGACCTAGTATACATGAGTGGTAAACGTATAAGATCATGACAATCTTAACAAGCCAAATTTTAAACCAAAACTGCAATCAAATTAGATATAAAAGTAACGTACAGGCAGGGGAAAAACTTATGAGATCTTTCAAATTTATGTCGAGGTATTCCAAGATTTAACTTAAGGAATACCTTAAATTCATTATTATTTTCAATATCAGGGTGACTAGCGAAAGATTATAAGTTCATGTTGTTATAGATACTTGTAAAGAATAAAAATATGTCTATAGGGAGTTATCGGATCTTATTAGGGCTTAGTTTGTAGATGAGAATTTAACCGTAGATACAAATTACAATACTGGATATTTTTTCTTTATGTTCAATTTGTGAGCGACGTACTATATACTTTATTTTACCTTTCAGAGAGTACTCATCAACTCTCCACACGATTTTCCACCAAATCAAATAACGCCCTTCATATCCATTTCTGGTTACACATTTGTTATTATTAAGATACAACAAACAGTGAGTACACCATCTGTAAAGGACCTTACTCCCTACCAAAGGAAATGTTTATATATGGATGAAATGGAGTTAGATGTGAGCAAAGTGTATGGCTACAATATTTGTAGAGCACAGAGGAAAGTAGACGTGTATTTTGAGGAATGTAGATGTATACCTTATTGGTTTTATAGGGCAGGCAAGTACATTTAGTTTTTTTTTCTTTCAAAACATTGCGAACCTAAACTTAGTATCGCCATACATTATAACTGTAATAGAAAATAAAATTATATAATCGAATAGAGTTTATTAACAATAAGTAGATTTATAAATATAAGTAATTACTTATTTTTATCATGCTGCTAGTTATATATTTGAAATCATGTCGAATCAGAAATAAAAAGATATTTAGGTATAACTTGAGCAAGACCTGGAAAAATATACTTCTTTCAATCACACACACACACACACACACACACACACATATATATATATATATATATATATATATATATATATAATCGCTCCAAGATGTGCGAAAATCTCTCGAATGTTTCTCTGTACACTACACATACACTGTTGTTTTTATAAATCGACATACTAATAAAGGCATTACAGAAGTAGGGTCCATATTCACGTAATAGAAATTACAATTACGTGTTAATGATTACAATTACAGCGAGGTTGCTATGCTTTATATTAGTACAGCTTTCGGGTGGATATAGGGAGTATAATAGAAACAGATTTTTCAGCCTCAGTGACTTCTCTCAAACTAACTAGCAAAATCAATAAATGTAACAGTGTTGTCTCACGTTACGAAATTCGTGCACAGTGTAACAAACCATGGCAATAATAAGGACGGGGAAGCAACAGATAGAACGGACTCGTACAAAACCACGATCACGTAGTAAATAAACAACTGTAACCACACTACGGGAACAGAAACATACCCGTATGGATTTGACGGAGCGTGAAAGGTTATCGCTAGATTTAGCTGCAATACAAGAACAGATTTGCGTGCGAAAATGGTTTACAAATTTCTTCTGAAAGTTTTAATTCAGGAATACATGTATTTACATTTATTCGTACTAATCAAGATCAAGATATGCCTTATACTATATACGGTATGCGTATGTTGTTGATGGCATGATGAATTAAAGACTATTTTCAGAGAAGTCAGATTTGTACCTCATTTACAGTGAGGTCCTCATATGCTATAAACACTATAGTGATTAGGACAACTGTTACTGTACAATATAAAGTATTATATTGAGCGACTGACACGTATGGTGGATTATCGTACCATTGAGTGAAATACATGCTTTGGTTGGTATGTGTTGATGAGAACATCACTAGTGAGGTCACATAAAAAATAATTAAATGGTTAAGTTCATAACTTTACTTCAGACAACTTCACATGTCATATTTTAATGTGTGGTATATGTATCTTAGCAGCTGTAAGCCTTCGTTAATCAATGAGGGACACGGATACTTCCACTTCCTGCACAGTCATTTGTCATTCTAACAGGAAAAGTATATTGTATTATAATAAATCATTAAAATGCCATAGGTCTTTGCTGCATCACTACTTGAAGTATAAAATCAGTAGATAATATGATTTACCTAACTTTTCAACCATTTTAAATCTCAGCAGATACAAGCAGCACATTCCTGAATTTCTTACGCGTGTGTCCAACGTCGGTAAAAAGTTACATATGTTCCTGATTCTATAAGCGCGCCTATGATGTGTATATGCGAATGCATGCGAAAAGACATATATATGAATAAAGAACTACGAATGAAAAACTTTATGTCTCTTAGTATGATGATAGCCATATATGCAACAGGAGGAGAAGGGAATCTAGGAAGGGTACGAGGGCCTAATCACCTGTTTTTTGACTGACAAAATAATTTAAGCAATTATCTATATATTTTTGAAAGTTTAAAGTAAACTCATGATATACCTATCAGAATCTGGGTTTTGGCTGGCGCACACCCACCATCTTTCACATTCTAGTTCTGCCTCAGAAGAGGAGTGAGTTTAATATTGATGGATATAAGTCAAAATTACAAATAACGAGAAATAATTTTTCGTTATAGATTTAGTGTTTCAATTGTGCTACCATCTCGTGTTAAATCCTTTTATTGAAATGAAGAGTAACATAAACTGACTGACGTTTCTGAATCGATATTCAGGATCAGAAAATATTTCTTATGTATGAGTTAGGTGTCTTAATAACACTTCCAATCTACCTCTAATGCCTTCACTACAACGGAAAGTTTCAAAAATTTATCTCTTCCGGTTTCAACATTAATAGCCAGAAATGAAGATCTATGAAAATAGGTGGTAACGGTTTGTTGTAGCATCGAAGAGAATTAAATAAAACTAAAAAGTTTTTTTTCTGAAACTATCCCTCCTGATGGGGTAGTTTTATCACTGCTATTTTCACACCCTATCCTCATAATTTCGAAGACAACTGTAGTTTTAAAATGTCACTACTTTAATGTAAAGGTCTGATCCATTGTATTTTATAATAAGCATTGCACTATTATAGTGTTGAAACTTCATATTATCGACACTGTTGAAATCTACGTCCAGTCCTATATAATAAATTTCTGATCACCGGTCTGCTCATCTGTCTGTTCTGATCTATTTATTTTCATTCGCCTATAGATCTGCCGTCCAACGTATCGACACAAATTTTAAATATAAATATTTTCAGTGGTGGTTTATTGAATTTTCGAAACAGCAAAATATTGTTGTTTTTTTCCTGACAACGACTTTAAACTTTTTGCTCATCTGTTATAATAAAATCAATGTGATCTTCTTGGAAATCACGGGAAAATGACTGAACTGATTAAAATGATTTAATCATCTACCGCAAACTGGGATTATGTCGTGTTCCTTTGCTTAAAATGAATATCACAAAGGAGGAAGCAAAGATGATAATCTAAGAAAACTGAGTCTTTCAGTAAGTCCTGACGCTAGAAACACGAAACACTTTATATATGCGCTTACTAGAAATAAACGGAGATATATCCCGGAAATTTTGAAAATGTTTCTATTAAGGGAAGCAAAGGGAATGTTATATCTACATAATATAAATTGATATATGAATGATTTTTTGTTCCAGCATAACTCTGTATAATATACATCACTTTCCCGTACGTGATGATCGTACAGTTTATAATCTGGAAACAATTTCTGTGGAGATAAGGGTGGGAAGAGTGAACATACAAAAATGCTGAAAAATGACTAAAATTGTTTTCAAATTCGTAGTTTTTGAAGTCCTAAAATAAATAGTGACAGCCCCGATGCTGTTTAAGCCTAAATTTATATCATACCGACACTAGAGATTAGGGATGAGAGTAAAAGTACATGATACGTGTTAATAATCAAAAAGGCCCAATATTGCTCCTAATCTATAGTTTTCGGGATCGTTGAGATGAATAGTGGCACTTCTTATTACATGTAAGTCTGAATTCGTCCTGTTTGCATAGGGTGAGAAGGATTGAGCAGTGGTGGGACTGAGTGACATAACAGATATTCAACATTAGACTTTCATTAGAAATCGCAACCTAAACGCCTAAAGAAGGTTCAAATGCTTTCCACAAACACATCCTTTCCACATGATGGACGGGTATTTCAGCTACAAGTTTACAATCCTATATTATGGAATAAGTAGTATTTTCTATCACTATACAGAAAATGTAATATACTCAGGAAAGGTGATACTTTGTGTACAAATTTCTCACGAATTAGTCAGCCCATTTTGTCTGTGTTTCGTAAGGTATTGTTTCACTAGTAATTCTGCAACATGTGTCAATTAATTTCTCAATAATAAATCTACAAGAGATGGTTAGTTGTTTGGCTGAATTTACTTTCGGATGACTTTCTCAAGGCGATTTAAGTGAGTATGTTTATGTTTCCTTACTTACTCAAGAATAAGCATTAAGTAACTTCTTAATCATATATTTAGAAAAAGATCGTTTACTGATATCATTGAACTTATTTCCGGACGTTTAAAAATATCTAATAATGTTTTGTTCATATTCATTAATAAGAGCGTAATGTAGTAAATTACCTCTCACGTAAAGATTAACAAAGCATAGATTACTTTTTCTGAGAACTTTTTCAAACATAACACTAGTGATTTTGCTGATATGTCAGGAAACTAATATTAAATTAGTTATGTAACATATAGCCACAATAGTCAATCCACTGAAATAAGTCACAAAAGTAATTCAATCTCAGCGTAACATGTTTCAGTTTAAGGGACTTGAGCAAGTTTTGCACACTGTCGCGTATCTTTTATCCTTTATATTTAATGCAATAATATTTACTTAGATATTTCTCAACATTATTTTGTAGGAAAGAAAAGGGAATGTGACTTACAGGATCTACCTTGCTTAGAGTCTAGAGAAGGTGAGTATAAAAGATGTGGATGTGGGTACGTTAGGTGGTTTTATTACCTCCAACTCTATTCTCTAGTGTTATTTCTTGAACAAAATTATTGTGAAACTGGTATTTATAGGTAATACAAATATACAGGCAAGAATTTCCCAAATATCAGTAATAGATTTCCAATTACTAATGGAGTTCTATACATAATAGAAAACACGATTGTCTCATCAAAACGAAAGTAATATTAATAGACGCGTATTTCTAATATTCAACTGTCACTACCCCGCTGATCACAACTAAATCACATTTACGCCTACTTTTTAAAAGCTCATATTGTATCGAAGTTTGTATTTTATTGAACTCACGAACTTACGATTTGAGTTCCCACGATTTACTATTGAGCTAACGTGGCCTTCGACATTTGTAAATGTAAGCGATAAAGAAAGCATAAGCTCCTGTATACATACTAGACCAGTCGAATTAAGCACCGCTAGTGGCCATAGTTGGTAATGAATATTTCTCTTCACAGGATTGTTGTAATAGTTATTCTAATCAGCATATTAAAGTCCAGAATGTTCTGCCATGTGATGACTCCGTGATCTTCGAAAATGGTTTACCATCTCAAATCTTCATACAGTTTTCACCTAAATTTTCAAAACGGTTAATTTAAGAAACAAAATAAGCTCGAGCATTTCCAAAGAACAGATAATTTCATGTTAGATCCAGTTGTTACATTTCTCTTAAAACGTAAGCGTTCTATCATGTAGCATTTTTGACGAGTTGATGTGTGGTGTGAACACGACAGACCTTGAGATATACTTGTGATTTTCTTCTTTCCTAGCAAATAATGAAATTATTTCTTCACAAGATTGTTGTAATTGTGGACCTGATCAACATAGTAAAAGTCCTAAATGATTCTGCTTACGGTGGCGTCGTTATCTTGGAAATTCACAGACGAAAAGTAACTTAACTCGATTTTTTGCTAATTTCTCAAAAATCGTTCACATCAGATAGAAAATTACCTTACCGCTTTGATACAGTAAAGAATTACCTACGAGATATAAGTTTCATATTTTCTCAATACACAATTTGATATTATTTATGTCTAATTAATATGTTCTTCTAAGAGATAATTTGCAGAAATTTTCTTGGGTATTTTAGACCGGAGAAATGTTTCCTTCCTTTCTAGTCAAATCACTTTTGTTAATAAAGGTGTTTTCTGCTTTGTCACTTATAAATCGCAAGGTCAGATATTACTAGAATAGATGAGTTTATTACGAAAATCGATAGCGAATACTTAACTGAAGTTTTCACTGTCTCGTCTACTTAGGGCACTTGAGTACAAACGAAACGACTGAAAGACAAGCAGCGAAGTTGAATAAAATTTGGGCGAACAATAGGAATATCGTACAAAAGCTTTTCCGTAGACCCAGAATTATACGTATGAGCACGATGGAACCAATAGACAGATGAAATATGTTTCAAGAATTCTTGTTTTTGTTTTGTTGGTCTCAGACTTTTTTTACGTATGTGGGGGTCAACATTTCTGATGAATCTGCTCCATACAGCAATGTTTCGGAATTTCCCTGTTAAACCTTATTATTTAAAATCATTCTTTATCAATGTATGCTATTGTATGTTGAAGTCACTAACAAACTAAGATCAAGAAAGTCACAGAAAATCAGCGAGGACAGCCGATGTGCTGACCATACATCATTTCACAATAACCCAGAATGGTTTGCAATGATCCTTAGGATCTTTAAAAATATGAACTTAGTTTTAAATAATGATCAAAGATAATCCTGCAAAATTTACATTTGTTTTAGCAAATGTATAGTTTGATGATCCAAAAAGTGGCCTTATTTTTAAGAGAATGAGTAGGTTTTGAGAGAAATATAAAAGGTTCCTGTAATATGAAATGTTTTGCTCTTTCAAATAGGTCTAGTTAGTTTACTCTCTGAAATTAACAGTTCTTGATATATTAGCTAAATACAGCGTGATCGTCCGTTATTTTTCAAGATGGCGAAGTTAGCACACGCAAATCATTAATGATGTTTATTATGTTGATAAGAACCATTATTACAACAAATCTATGAGGTATAAATTCATTAGTGATTATGTCCACGATCACAATATACGAGAATCCTAGTTCGACTGGCCTATACTGTACTTCCAAAATAATATATTATTATGTATTCAATGAATTCTATTTCCTCTTCATTTAATACAATTTTGACATGTGTTATTTCATTTGTAAGATGTAACGTATAAGTACACAACTTTTCTCGATTCGGAAAGTTGTCTTATTACATATACAAGAAGAAATAATCGGTCATGCTAAAACCTGGCATTTACTACTATTGTGATTTTAATTGTTTTATGAACCCAAATTTTGAATTAGACACTAATCTCAGTCACTTTGTTTCCCGCCATGACGATGGGGTTTAGATCCATCAAGTTGATTATCATATGAGATCCATTAAGTTAATTGTCACGCTATATGAGAAATGTACCTATTAATTAACATAGAACTCGAACGATATGAGCTTCTGCAGGGAGCCAAACCTGTGTCTCCCACGCTGAAAATGTGTACGTTATACGCTTCAACATGAAAGAGCTTTACGGTGTTTGTTAAATTAGAACTTTAACACAATGGGGTTTGTTATTATTAATATATGCTATGAAGAGAACTATGGATTTGACACTAATATCGATCACTTTTATTATATATAAGTACTATATGGAGGTATCTTTCGAAACTTTACAAAATATGTGGATATTGTCCAAATTGTCAAAATAGTGTCTGTTTTTAAACTACAACAAATTACGCTCGGTATCTGAAATAAACCGAAACGTAATTCTTCAACCTTAAAATGAACCAGAACCAACTATCGCGATTTGGAACACGTCTAGTTGGTATAATGTATTTAGTGATTCTATTGTCTCCAGAAAGGTACACAAATTATTATGTGCAAATTTCTAGCTATATCCCTAATAGCCAATGTACTCCCCAATTTTCGTTCATATACATAGGCTAAATGAGCCAATAAGGAGTTTACTAGGCAAACGCAAAAAAATTACAGTTAAAATTTTTGAAAGTTGTGCATATTGCCAGAGCAAGTCAATAAAAATTTAGTGCTCAACATAGTTTCTTACCAATGGTCGTCAGAAAACAAAAAGTAACGAATTAAGTTTATCAAATACCATATCAATATCGGAATGACTGTTTCGTACATCAAAACAAACCTCATGAAGAAAATTGTCAGTACAATCACTCTGAATATCACTTATAGTGGCAAAAATCATAATGGGTTCTTTGCTGATACAAAAAGTGTGGAAGATTGGAACATGTGGAACATTGATCAGCAGTAGAATTTTCGCTTTCTGCAACTACTCCGCAATACCGCCCACGTGTAACAGCACTACTAGAAATAGACTGAGATGGTGATGAGGCTTGCTGAGTGTCCTTGCCCTGCTGGGAACCTTTACCAAGTTTCTTCCATTTTAAAATATTGTGCTTCTTCTCTTCTTTCTTTCTCTTTTTCTCCTTTTTTCTCAGCGTCTTCCTTCAGATTTATTAGTTCTTTCTTCCAATAGAAATTCTCCGACACCTCATATGATACCGCAGGCGGGAATCGTAATTGCTGTATGCATTTAGTTTTCTTGCATGAAGAGTTTACCGGCCACCACATATGCCTATTGAATGGTGACGAAACAGTATTTTCTTGAGATTCTCTTTGATTTTAAGAATGTGCTTCAATTGATGCTTTCTATATATCACCTAAGGTCGTGCTGCTGGATACGTCCTTTACTTTTATTGATGAGTTGATCTTGAAGAACCATTCTTATAATGTCTCAAAAGTTTCTTATCTTTCTATCACCTGGAAAACCTTATTTATTAACACTATACCCATTTCTGATTCTATGATATGCAGAGCAATAGGGTAATTGTGCGACTAATATTTTGATTGTCAGTTTCCTCCTGCGAATTATCGCTCAGTTTCGCCTCCCCTTCACAACGATTCAAACATCTGCTGTAATGTACTCCCATGCGAATTAAAATTGCGCTCAAACTGTAACTAATTTTTTTGCATTTATTCCATTTTCCTTACTTTTATGGGTAAAATTCAGTTATTAGTATGTGGAGATAATAGATAGCAATACATGTAAGGAGATAGTTCCAAAAAATAGAATAAAATAATAAAAATATCAGCGAAAAACAAAATTATGCTCGGTTTTGTGTATACGGGAAATTATGATTTCAAGGGACTTTTTCCGTAGCAAAAGCGCGATTCCGAAGGGAAATTGACAATAGGCAGTGAACGAGCTGGCGGAAGGAAAGAGAAATTGGAGTAAAATATTGAATTTATTGGTTTAAACCTAGTGTCTAGATTACAAAATATTATTATTTTGATGTTAATAAGAAACTAAGCAATATTACAAGGACATAACTTATTGATGTTTTGCTGTAATAACGTATTTATGCAGGATTAGAGTACTACTGGTAATAGCTATAGTTTTCAGAACATGCTGTTGTATGGCTTCTCTCATCCTGTTTTCTTGGGAAAAGAACAATTTTGTCTCCAACAAAGTAAGAAGGATATATAGGGACAAAAGAAGAGATCTTAGTACATAACGTGATTTATGGTGATGATATGGACTAATTTGCCATTATTTTAAAAAAAACTAAAGTAAATTATTAAAGTTTTCTTCTCTTTAGCTCTTAGAAATTTTTCTTTATAATACTATTAGCCAAGGTGGGTTATCATACCCACAAATTTAGCTAGGGAGTGAAAGATAATTGTTTATACGAACATTTTACAGGTTTATGTGCGTGAACACCAATACACCATGGCCTCGCTTATCCGATGTTCCTTCGTTCCACATAGCGTATGATCCGACATATCGTTGCAAATAGCACCAATCGGCAAGAAGAACAGCAAGTTGTCGTCTTAATCTATTTTAAATGCTCTGGAGTCGATTGCCTAGCGCGCCCGTCCACACCTTGACTCATATGTCTAACATTCAGTGCAGACACATATCCAGATTTTCTATTCGGAGGGGGCCCAACACGAATCCTCGTAAGCATGTAATTCTCATGTTTTAAAAATATCAATAATAATAATAATAATAATAATAATAATAATAATAATAATAATAATAATAATAATAATAATAATAATAATGCAACAATTCTATAGTTCTCTTAAACTTGTTTCTACTTTTCATTTATAAACCGGTTTACGTTAAAATCTCCATTATAGCACAAACAAAATTACACATGTTTTTGAGAGGATTGTAACTAAAGAAAACTGTCTGCTACGTATATCACAACAAAAATAACAAGAAGACATTGAGTGTTTCGTTCTAATATACTAAAGTAAAAAACAGAACGGAAATTTTGAAATGTTAATCCTATTTAAAACGTTTCTTTAATTCCACCTTGTATAATGGCAATATGATATGCTCGTCGAATTAGAACTTGACTACAGCACATTGTCCAAAGTTTGGACACTGACTCCAAGTAAACTTGTATAAAAGAACCTCAAAAGGGTAAAAAGAGGTTCATTAAAAAGTGCTTTAGTTTGGGATGGGAATAGCCCTCCGACCCTCACGCTGGATGCGTCCCCGATTCTGTGCAGTACATTTAATTGTTATCAAACATGATTATTAGATGCGTAATATGTAAAATTATATCATAAGTTCTACTTTTAATAGGTCTTTTCTTAACCCATCTCTATTATCCGGCGTTCTGCCTGCCCGTTTATGTGGGATAACCGAAACTCTACTGTATTTCCAAAGCTAGCATATACATGAACTAGAATTGTATCGTCCTAGAACAGACAATAGTGTGAAATGTTTATATTATACGGCTGGAATAAAAGAAAGCACAATACAGTTTTGATAGAGAGGGAACAAATTAAAAACAATTCAATATATTTCCTATGTACCAGATTATCATCTTATTGTGTCGTTTTGTATTCTTGTTCAAACATAGTTTTAAACGTCATACCATTCGCAATATTCCTAAGGAAATCTCAAGAGAAACTCCTATGTGCCTCTTGTGGCAAAGCGGCTTAAGTGCATGGTCCGAAACCGATTCATACTTTAAAGTATAGATAGAGTTCCCATATTTCAAAAATGTAAATCCGGGAAGCTACTAAATTACGAGAATCTTTGAAATGCTTAAAATTCAAAGAATTATTGAATACTAATTTACTTTCTTCCATTAGATAGAGTAGTTCAAGTATTACGATATCATATTTTTATTCATTTCACTAGACCTTCTTACAAGGGCGCCGATTTCCCTGTAAATTTTTGGGGCTCATTCAAATGTAGAAGATATATATGTGAGGATTTTAAGACAAATTGCACTCAAATTATGCCGAATATTGTATATTCATTAATACAAAGGGGCTCACATAAGCTTTGGGGAGCCCGGCCCACCGGCCTCCCAGGATCGGCGCCCATGCCTTCTTCGTAGTTAAGCAAACGTAATCACATGATTTACTCCCTCCCCCTGGTAAGCAAAATTGTTTTTTTTCCTCAAGATCTGTTCCGTGGAATAACAGCAGGATTTTCTGATTAATTAACCATCTAAATAAATGTTTTCACTTAGATCCATCCAGTCGAGTCACATTGCCTAGAACTAAAATGAATTAAGAGTCAATAATGAAGATGAGACTTCCATATCAAACATGAAGGGACATGTGGATCGGAAATCTTTCTTTGTTCGAACTTTGATTTTTCAAATCCATGATGGGAAATTATATTATGAGTAGAATTTTCGAAATTAAGGGTATACATTCGTAAAAATATCTTACATAACGATGGTTTATTGCGAATACTTTGACTCAACGAATAAATTACATGTAATAAACTTGTTACATTTCCTGAAGAGTCTAAGTCTTGAATGAGACGGAGGCTCTCGAGCGTAGTGCATGGAACTATTGACTCATTTGTTCTACCTTCCCGTGGGGCAGCCTTGATTCGAGTTGATCCTAAACGGAGTATTCAGAAGTCGAAGTCGGAAGATGATCCCCATTGTTCCAAAACACTCTTGGTAGATTAAAATCTGCCTCACTTGTGATGGAACAACCCTATGCCGTAAGCTTCGCTGAACCGCCGATAGGCAACTACCAACATGTCCCTAAAAATTGGCGCACCAGCAGCGACAATTGGCGGTTGTCCCACTTCCGTTTTGAAAATTATATTACCAGCGCCACTGAACCGACGGAACGCCAATGAATCATAAAATTATTCACCTAAAATACGTTAAATCGCCTATACGGGTAATGTGTTTGCATTTAGGTGAGTAAAAACATTTCTTAAAAAGTAAAAAAGTGCCCTGAGCTGGGCGTGAACCATCAACCTTAGGGTTGCCTGTTGCATGTTCCTCCGAATTCGCCACGGAGACGATTATGAAGACACAGCATGGTGGGAAGAAAAACTATATTTATTTTTTAAGTCGCTATAGCGCGGAAAAGTTGGCTGTTGGTACTGATTAGAAAAATTAAGAAAAAATGAAGTCGGTTACCATCTTCCGTTCACGCATAGCAGTTAAAGTTTACCAAAAATGACGAATATATCAAAAAGCCCAAAAAGCCCTGAATATCATTGCAAACCATTCGGCTTTTTTCTGAGATGATGTACGGTCAACAGATCGGTTGTGGTCGCTGATTTTTTGTGGTTTTCTTGATGTCAGTTTGTTACTGATTTCAACATACTATAGCATACATTAATAAAGAATGATTTTGAGGAATAACGTTTAACGGGAATATTCCGAAAAATTGCTGTATGGAGCAGACTCATCAGAAACGTTGACCCTACATACGTGTATAAAGCTGAGACAAAGAAAACAAAAGAGAAGAATTCTTGAAACTTTGAGCTGTCGATTGGTTACAACGTGCTCATATGTAGAATTCTGACTGTACGGAAAAGGCTTGTGTACTATCTTGTTATTGTACGCACAAAGGATTTTACTTCGCTGTTTGTACTTCCGGTCTTTTCGTTTGTTATCAAGTGCCCCCAGTAGCTGAGAAAGGGAAAACTTAAGTTCAGTATTTGCATTTATCTATTTTCGCAATAGAATCGTTTGTTTTAATGATATTTAAAATGCGATTTATAAACCACAGAATTTAAATCATACCTTTGTTAACAAAAGTGATTTGACTAAAAAGCAAGGGAACGTTTTCGTGGTCTAAAGTGCCCAAGATATATTATACAAAGTATCTTTTATAACAAATTATTAATTGGACTTAACTAATAATAATTGTGTTATAAAAAATGAATGTTCTGATTTCTGCTGATTTAAAACTTCAAAATAGGAAAACTGAATACAAGTTTTGGAATACCATTGGTATTGAAAACAATTTGAACATCCTATATATTTAGTAGATCATTTTTTACTCTATCAAAATGGTCGAATTAATTTTCGAGCGATTTTTGAGTAATTATCCAGAAATCGTGTTAAGTTGCCTGTTCGTCTGTGCGTTTTCCAAGATGACTTCACCACCCCAATTAGGATCATTTAGGACTTTTAGTATGTTGATCAAGACCACAATTATAATATTCTTATCAAGAAAACATTTCATTACTTACGAGTAAAGAAGAAAATCACGAATATATCTCGAGGGGTGTCGATGTTCTAACTGTACATCACCTCACCAAAAGTGCCGTGTGGATGGTGATAGAATGTGGACTCTGAGTCTAACGTAGTCGTTCTTTAGCCAGAGGTTGTGTGTATTAAATGTGTGATAAATGTTTGTGCCAACATTTAACACTACACTGCTCGCGCGGATTACTATTGTAGTCCAGTGGGTTTCAGTTTTCTGGTATCTGAGGGTTGGCAACACTTTTGACCGTGAGCGGTCGTCTACCTTCCTCTCCTACTTCTAGAACACCATTAGTCGAGTGATAGCACCTAAAGTCAACGCATTGACGTTATACGCATTATTATTTTCGCATGGACTACTATTCTAATCCATGCGAGTACTGACGTGATAGTTTGTTTTCTGTCTAACGTTTTAACTGTTCTTGTTTTGAATGTATTATTTGATATTATTCGCTCAAATATATGTGATATATATGTTAGTTTAAAATGTCAGAGCACGAACATATACGACAGGGGCTAAGAAACTGAAAGTGACGACGAAAGTGTTTTGAGTGTAGAAGACTAAGATGAAATAGAGGAAGATATTGTCGAGTAGCGAATCTGAAGAAAGTGGTAGTGACGATTTGGAAGAAATAGAAGATGAAGAAAGGAACGGTGTTATCTACGGGTTTCATGGAAAATTTTACATTGGAAAGGACAGAATTACCAGATGATATATTGATCCAGTGCACCCAAGAAATACGCGAACACAGCGTCATAACATCATACCTACACTGCATAGTTATAACTTCATAGAACAACACTAAATTTGAAATTGACATATTGGACAAATTGTGTCGCTAGTGTGATACAGCCAGGAATTCGAAAAGTTGGCCACCCACTCTCTTCTTCCACGTGTTAAACGTTGCTGGAGTAAACGCTCTCATTGTTTTCAAAGCAAATAACAATAATGCTATGATCAACTGTAGAGACTTTCTGAAATCTGTGGCTATGGAACATATCAAACCTCTTTGTGGAAGATAAAGAAACAAGAGTATCCGAAAAAGATGTTTCAGGTGCAGTAAGTGGATCTGCTCTGACCACAAGCACACTCTTTGCACTGACTCTTATGACTGAAACACCCAAAATTTTGCCTACTTTTGACCTTGTTTCCAAGTGTAAAAGTTAAACTTGCAAACAATTTAAGAACTTCTATTTATTTTTTTATAGCAGGTTTTGACACTTTAAATGCAAATGTACCTCTCTTATGTCAATTTTTAGTCAAATATTAAGAAAATAAACGAACATTTACAAAAATATAGTAAATTGCATACGCATTCTAAAGTTTTGGCTTCTAATTCTTTTTGTGCATTAAAAAACAAAATGTTTGAACTGAAATGTGTTCTTTATTGCTTCTGAAAACCCACAAAAATAATATAAAAATACCGATTGGATAACCACTAAGATATATGTATTTATCAAATGGACTACAATCGTAATCCGCGCGAGCACTCATGTTTCAACAATTTCATGCGAGTACTGTAGAGTTAACTGTAATATCATTTACAATAGCGTTTGGTTTCGGACTCGTTTGTCCCCCGTTAGTTCTCACCCTAGTCCGAAACAAACTATTTGAAAACGGTATTTTCGGCCCGTACGTCATACATTATTTACAACTGCACGAAAAAGTGAACTTTGTTCTGTGTACCTTAACATATAGCAAATACTGGGATTCTTCCTTCCAGCAGTCTTTTCTCGGAATGACAGTAGCTAATAATTACTGACTGCAGTGAGTGTACTTTATCTATATATATATTCATATATCTGTCTATCAGTATCTCCTCTCTCTCTCTCTCTCTCTCTCTCTCTCTCTATATATATATATATATATATATATATATATATATATATATATAATTAAACAGAAAGGAAGAATACAATTAATAGCAGTTTTAATATCAAATCATTAAATTTGCAATTTTCATATGTAAAAAAAATATACTTTAATTATTTCATCATGTCATTATGTTAAGAAAATATAAATAAAACATCTGAGAACTTGTTTACAGACATCGATTTTCAAATTTAATAGTTTCTCACGAAGACTGAGAGGCTAAATAATATCAGCTAAAGGGGGCATATGTATGGCTAGTAATATAAAGAAATGTAAAGAAAGGAGAGAAAATGCGACTGACCCTGTATAGAACTTCAGAAATTTTCACATATACTCATGTCTAAAGCTATTGTCGCATGTCCGTAAATATATTATTTTAAGAATCCTATGGTACAATTTGTACCTTACGGGTGTTTCATCGTACATTGCATTACTACTCTTGTATTTGAGCTTTTTCGTCGGTTTTTTTGTTTGTTTTTCAAGTCCAGAGGCATTGTAGAAGACTTTACTTATCGATTCACACCTTTTTGCGTCCAGACATAGGAGGTGATGACGTCATAATTTTAAAATATATATTTTCTCTTACTAAGCCTATATCCATTATTTTTGGCAGACTTATTTTTGCGCGTTAAAGATTGAAATTTTGCACAAACATTCAATCCACCGAGTAGTATTTACCAGATTTTTTCAGATTTCTGCGTTAAAACAGGGAGGAATCCATAGGGGCAAAGAGTTGAAAAAAGTTATGTTGTTACTAAAAAATCTTTCTTCGGCATTTTCCCGCCTTAGATACATGATGGAGACAAGTGAGTCCTGCCGTCTGAAAGGCAGTTTCATTATGAAGAAAATAATTTTCGAAACATGACCCTAGGGTAATTAGGGATGTCCCAGGAAATTTTTATCAAAATATACTTCTGTATAGGGGAATATTGGACATTGATGGTATATTTCTTTTTTTTTGGCGGGCTTACTTTTGCACCTCGATGATTGAAATTGTGCTTAAACATTCAGCCCACCTAGTAGTATTTATCAGATTTTCTTCAGATTTCTGCGTTACAACAGGGGGTTCAGAGGGGCAAAAAATTGAAAAAAAGGATATTTAGACCCAAAAATAACTTTTTTTTGAGATTTTCCCGCCTTAGGCACATGATGGAAACACGTGAGTCATACCGTCTGAAAGGCAGTTCTATTTTGAAGAGAGTGATGGGCGAAACATGACTCTAGGGTAATTAGGGATGTCTCAGGGAATTTTTATCAAATATATTTCTGTATAGGGAAATATTGCACATTTTCGGTATATTTTGCTGGGCTTATTTTTGCACGTAGAAGATTAAAATTGTGCACAAACATCCAGTCCACAGAGTAGTATATACCATATTTTTTCAGATTTCTGCGTTAAAACAGGGGGTTCAGAGGGGACAAGTTGAAAAAACGGATATTTAGACCAAAAATCCCTTTCTTTGGGATTTTCCCGCCTGAGATACAAGATGGAGACACGTGAGTCATACCGCCTGAAAGGCAGTTCTATTCTAAAGAGAATGATGGGCGAAACATGACTCTAGGGTAATTAGGGATGTCTCAGGAAATTTTTCCTGAGATCATTGTCTTTTGCGGTAATTTGGGGCATTGTGGGGATTCTTGATGCAATTTCTCCCGCCCTTAGTATTCAAGATAGAAACTTGAAATTTGGCACACATATTCAGTCTGCCAAGTGCTATTTAGTAGCTTTTTTGAGATCTCTACGTTCACATAGGGCAGCTCCAGAGGGGCCCAAAGTGTAAAAAAAGAAATGTCCCTCCAAAATGTTCGCTTTGGCATCAATTTTCACTCTTCTTGTATATGATATGGGCATGCAAGTGGTACCATTTGAAAACCAGCTTCCTTCTCAAAAGAATGAGGTATGCACTATGATCCTAGGATAAATAGTGACGATGCAGTAGCTGCCTGACTGAAAGTCTAAAAGAAACCCCAAAACCCCGGTTCCCGAAAGGGATAATCGGCAAATACATGTATGTGGTAAATTTCATGTGAAACGAACAGTAAATAAAAACACTAAAACGGAAATAAAATGTTCTTGTTCATTTAGCAACATTTTATTTTGCGCATTGTAATTTTCGTATTTATAATAATTTTCCAATGAAATTTACCACAAATATACAATTCCCGATTATACATATAGTATCAGTATTATAAATTCCCTGCACAATCATTATCAAATTATATTCTTAGAGGAAGACAGTTAAAGATATGCGACAATAATTTTGGACACTGAATGTACCTATTATCACTTTCTTCATTCGGTCTTTGAAAAAGTTTCCTAATGTATGTGAAAACAAGTGTACCAACCTATCAGTCTTGTTTCACAATAATATATTTTCACCTAGTGAAAATCTTCGTATTACCATTCGTCTAAAAGCAACTCAACATATGGCTCCAATAACGAATTTTTCGCTTTTCGTAAAAACGCCTTTGTATGTTTTGAGTATTTGTAAATATGGATATACAACGTCCTCTGCATGGTTCATTACTGAAAGTTATTTACTTTGGCATCCATACCGTAAATGTCAGTTGCATTTCACTCGCAGTTCTGTTTGAAGGTACAGATTCTCCAATGTTGGACTTTGAAAACTTTGTTTGCATGACCTTACATATTACTTTCAATATATGAAAACCACACATGCAGGGAGGTTTGGGGATTTAATGTCATATATTTTTAGAAAAACATGGTTTTTAATATATATCGTAACACATAGCCTTAAAGCTTACTTTCTATTTTAACTTGATCTCTTGGAAAATAATCTACGATTCTGCATTCCTTACCGCGCTGTTTCTAGGGAAGCCACGTGTTTTGAACATTTTTTCCGTAATTTCCTTAGTTGTTTTCACGAACGATTTTTAATTTATATTCATGCTAACCACAAGTGTGTTTCGTTTCACCGATGTGGAACTACAGTATATTTCGATTATCAGAATCAAGTTTTAAAACCCATACAAATGTTGGATGTAATATACTGATAATGTAAGATATTAAATTTATCATTTGTCGTAATTCGAGTTCACAAATACTATGGCCTCTCATGCATGAAGAGCATAGGCAGGAACACCAGACATTCATCTGCTAATGACATCATTTTGTGAGCCCTCACAACGGTAGGAATTCCTTGCATTGGTGAACCTTGCATTCCTTGCATTCCTTGCATTCCTTGCATTCCTTGCGGTTGTTGTCGTTCTGATGGTAAACGTCCTGACGGCATGACATTAATACCTTGGATGAGATTCAAATGACTAGTTTGGGATTTTACATGTTCGGACACGTTTGCCCATTCAAGCCTCCCATTGACTGTTATGATTGCTGGAGAAGTTGCTAGACGTAGAGAGGCAGAAAAGGAAAGAAAATACAACAATCTCCTCGACAAATTTATTTTTGCTCCAATATCCATCGAGACCAGTGAGGCATGGGGTTCTAGAAGCCTTGATTTTATCAGAGAGGTAGGCAGACGCATAACTATCGTTTCTGGAGATGTTCGTTCAGCGTCCTCCTTAGTACAACGTATATCCATTGCGCGCAAACGTGGCAACGTTTCGTAAGCTCTTGGTACGTTGCTGCCTGGAAGTGAACTGGAGGAGATACTTTTTCTCTAGTAGAGTACAGCGGGGCAAAAGGCCGTACTTAATGTCCAGCATGCTATTGCTGCTATACCAAAAGCAATATTGAGATGATCCATAATTGTTATTTTTTCTCGAAAGCCATGTGAAATGAATCTTTTTATAAAGCATATATAAATATGATAAATTAATATATGGTTGTGTTTTAGGTGAAACTATTTATTCAGTTGCTGGTAATAGTTGATTAAATATTTTAAACAAAAAAAATGAAAATAAATATTTACATTAACTTTATTGATTTATTCAATTTCATATATATAAATTTGGGGAATATGTCACCTATGACCTTACGCCTGTCACATATGATGAATGACGTCACTCATTGAGCACACAATATGGGAAAAGAAAAGAAAGTGGAAAGAACGGCTGGCACCTGTACGTTAGGTACCATGTGCACGTGAATATGGGAAATCTAGGAAACACACTCAGCCAGGATGACCGGCCTGAAAACTAATGCTAATTTCCGACCGAGTGTCCACTATTATAATCAACTCCGAAGCCGCTCGCACCAACGGCAAGAGCGATAATGTCTATACTGAGGAGCAGAACGAAAATATTCATACTTTATTAATTTCTCTTACAATTATTAGTATAAATGAATCACTATTGAACCAGAAAGTCTGCCTACTAATTAACATTTTTGTTCCAATAGATAAACAGAAATAAAGTTAAAAATTCTTTCTGGATATTCAATCCATTTACAATCGTTTTACCTCTGTGGAAAGATATATTTTACAGAAGGTACTAGTAATTCTTGACTACAATTGGTTTTAGTAAAGTAATGTGAGTTGAAATCATCTCCAGTGTTGAGAAGCTTAATCGACTCCGAGAAATCGTTTGCTCGAATGTTGTACGTTTCGTTATATGGGTATCCCAAAAGTTGAACACTAGTACAATTTATTTGTAATATCTCGTTTAAATAGAGGATTAGCGAAAAAAGGTGGAAACAATTTTTAGCATGATAAATTAATTAAAAAGAATCGCTTTTCTTAAAATATCTTTCAGTTTTTCATCTATGGTAATATGTATTGAAACTAGTAAATTTCTGCAATTTCTGTCTCACCAGAGATGACTTCCTTATTGGAGAACCTGAATTGATTAAAGAAGACTTGTACCTAAGTGTTAAAATTTACGTTCTATGGTGCTCAATGTTCTACCCGGATTTTGTTATTTCTACCGATTACTATAAATTTGATTTGAAGATTTCTAAGATTAAATTTGAATACAAATTTAATGAACAGACAAAACGTTAAATATTTTTTATATATTAAAACGAAACATGTCGGTCTTGTCGTTTTTGCCCTATTGGAATGAATATTTGAAAAATTAGTAATTGTAAATTTCTACATTTTCTGGTTTTAGTTGAATTCTATAAGTATGTGTGGTATTTCTTCTTAGTACGCTGAACTGATTCCAAAACAATATTTTATCACCGGAAGTAATAGTAGTCTCACTATATTTTACACATCGGCCACATCTAGCTCAAAAGAGAAATATTCCAAATACTTAAAATTACATACTAAATTATAAATTAAAACATTGGTTGTGATATCTGCTGATTTACAGACGAATTCGTTTTCAACTTTAGTCGTACTCTCTTTAATGCTGACCTATCTGTTTGTTATATTATGTACTCTTGTGGTTATGCGCAGCATCTGGTGTACACGTCTTCAAATCGAATGTATTGAGAAAAAGGCGAAGGAAATGTAAACCACGAGAACAAGCGGAATTCACTAAACATATAGTGTTAGAAGTAGTAAATGTATCCGATTTGTAATTGTTTCTTACTAAATGTATTTAAAAAGGTCTTTTTTAACTTTCCCCCAGTGTAAAAAGATGATGTTCAGTGAAAAGGTAAACATTTACAAATAAGTTTAGAAATTTTTTAAATGCTTTAAATTCTAGAGACTTTAAGTCTTTGTAAAAATAAATGTTATAATATTATCATATATTCATGTTCACCGGCCAGTACTTTCCTCTCATATTTCTCATCACAAGGTGAAGCAACCAAGAACAACAAAATAAGTTGCTACAATATTTAACTATTGCTAATGTTGTATTTCTTCCTTTATTTACAGTTCGAAGAAAGATTTCAGTACTTAAACCAAAGTGCCAAGAAACATGTAATACTGTCACGTATACTGTCCAATTTGGCTTTCATAGGTAACATGTAGATATCATATCAAGTAATTATTATTTTAATATAGTTTAAAAAGGAAAATGAAATCTTTAAGTTTTGCGTCCCACGTAGACTAAAGGCTAAAGAAGACAGTGATGATGAGAGATGAGTGAAATGGTGGAATTAACAAAGTGGGAGGAAACAGGAGAACCCCGAGAAAACCCACGAACATGGTGTTGTCCACCAGAACGTCCACACGGCGCGAGCGGGGATCGAACCAGAGACCCCAAGCACCAGAGGTGAACGCTCTACCACTGAGTCACACCGCCCCCATTAATACAGTTTAAGTAACAACTTTACAGATTATATAAAAATACTTGAAATTTTATTTTTATGGTATGGAGAGTTTATAATATAGAATAACAACTTCTTAAGATAACGTGAGTTCCCATTTAACTTAAGAGAAACTCAAATACATCAAGTATTCATTGTGAATTGTATACATTAGCATCATATAGCTTCAGTTCTCATCTTTTCGAGTACTTCTTTATTTGTGATTTCAGGTAGAAATACCATGGATTACAACAGATAGCATTGGATTTTTTGCGAGTGGAGATTTCTACTTAATTTTAATGGTGGGCTGTTGTATTTCTGAATGTTTTCCAAAGATTTCATAGTTAGCTTTGTTGCGTAACGCTGTTCTAAAGTGTTCATCCTCTAAAGGTATAACGACACCCTTCTTTGTGAAAATTATCTATTTGATGTTAGTCCGTGGAAGGAACTTAACAATTTGGTTAAAATTATGACGTTATTTATTGTACTTGAGACCCAAACCGTTAATAGCAATAAGGAAGCAGGAGGACTTTGCTGAAGCTGATTATCAGATTTATCAGGCGTTGCTTTAAATGAACATTGAATATGTTCCTCGGTGCTAGGACATGGGAAACATAGTGCGGTAATTTGAAACGAGAGGGTTTCTGAGAATGCTATTTTCAGAAAGTACTTTACTACGGCGCTGCTGACGGTGATTCCTCCTCTTATAAGGAGATGGCGATTCAGGACCTTTAACTGTACGAGGCAAGCTATGCAGGCCCCTGGACCCTTGGTGCATTAATGCAATTCAATGGAATGGGGAAACAGGTAAGGTAGTTAAGGTACGGATCACAACGTTTAGATAGACACTCAGGTGACTTCAATCGCCATAAAACATGCAAACTTTGACACTGTTATTCTGGATAGGGCCCATGTACGTAGCTGCAATTTCCTTCTAAGTGAGCAGAAAAAAGAGCCCAACTCAATGGGTAGGAAAATATTTGTAATTTCCATGTATATCAGAATTAGTATTTTTTATAATTTCTTGTATATCTATAATTAGGGTTAATAATCCTATTTAATTGTATTTCCATAAATAATCTATACACAACAATAAAATAAATTGTTTGATTAAACTATAATTAATTAACTAGAAAAAGTAGTAAAATAGTAATAGATATGAGGTTAACTACGTAACAATGTTTCTAATTTTTATCAGGATTGTTCTGCGACATTTTTTATCGCATTCACAAAATGCTAGCTATCACCGTTGCCTTCGCATATGAAATAAAGATTTTCGGGCCAGTCTGTGTGCGCCCCAAGACCGTGTAAGCTCAGTGGTGGAGCGTTCATCTCTGATGCCTGGGGTCCTTCGTTCGATCCTATCTCGCGCCAAGTAAACATTGTGGCTGCCAGACACCAAGTGCGTGAGTTTCCTGGGTTTCTCCGGTTTCCTCCCACTTTCTTCATTCCACAATTTTAATAGTTTCTCACATCACCTTCTCCTTTAGAATAGCCGGCACAATCGTGGAACGTGACACTCACCTAACAAGAGCAGCATTCTGTCATCCGTTTCTTGTGGTGTAAAGTTATAATTCGATCAGGAATTAATGGTAGATTTTCAGCACAATACGTAGACAATGGGTTGCTACTGCGAAGTAGTTAGAAGAGAATTGAAAAGATCAAAAGTAGTCGAACCAGCTTAAGGGGGTTAAAAACAAGTTATCTAACAACAACAACCACTGATAACATTACTGAACTAGTCTGCGTCTAGTCTGAATAACACACGAGTGACTAGATGAAGTGGAACTTTATATCCAGATTAGTAATGGTTCATCAAATGATATTATGTGCAACAGGATCAACTTTCACAAAGTCTGTGCGAGATGATTCCAAAAAGAAACTTGATGAAAAGCACATGGGAAATTATGCGAAATTTTTTAGCATCTTTTGCACCGTTATGTTAACGAACTTGAGGCGTTTCTCCGGTGAAACAACTCTTTGAACATGAAACGTGGATTTATCACTTTTAACCAGAAATCAAACACCAGAGCATGGAATGGAAACAGCCGGAATCTCTCGCAAGAGGAAATTCAAGAGTCTACCTTCTTGATGGAAAGTGATGCTCATAGTGCTCATAACCTGGAAACTGTGGGCAAACGTACAATGATTATCAATTAAGCTTTTGGCGACCTGCATTTCGTAATTAACACAGAGGTAGATTTTCGGAAGGTGTTCGTGTGTTCATGAGAATATTCGTCCACACAGTGCTGCCCATAGCGTCCAAACTCTTCCCATGCTACGTTTAGAGATGTCCTAACATCCTGCATTCACTACTTATCTCGCTTTATCGGAGTATTATCTGATTGGTCCACTTAAAGATGCTTGAAGACATCCATTTCGTCCTGATCAACAGTTGAAGAAGCGGTGCATTCTGCCTTCTAGTGCAACTAAACGTCTTTATTGCAGAGTTTCTCGGAAAGCGTGTGCATTGGTGGACCAAGTGAATTTAAAAGTAGGGTGACTATGCTCAAAAATGATTTGAATAAAAACATTGTATTCTTTTAGTAATAAAATAATAAAGATTAAATTTAGACACTTACAGACTTTCTATATTGTATACAAAACACTTACTAAACAATTACATTTTAAATGCATGCCCAAGAATTGTTAGAGATGTATTCCTAGTAGGAGAGTTATCGAAAATACTAACATATTTACTCCTAACTTCTGAAACACGGACATGTACATCTAGTTAATTTCATTGCTTATATTCAACTCATACTTATCTAAGATAATATACTAACTACACCGAGAGTGGAAGTACTAACTACACATACTACTAATCTTAATACATATCTACATTTTTAAATTCTCCTTTAGAACTATGTAATAAATATATTTATTTTGTTGGACCCTCAGGAGATAAGAAGAATTATTCTTCTATTCTTCTACTTGTGAACAGCTGTCAATTCTCGAATACTTAAAAGAAATAATAAAAATTAATTTGAATATGACTAGAGAAATTACGATAACCTCAAATAAATATGTGGACTTAATATAAGTTGCACTTTGTTAAACTATGTGTTTCATTGATATTTTGACTTACAATACATTTACATGTTACTGCGTTTTGATTGAATTTAACTCTCATTTAATTTCCATAAATTGTTACTATTAATGTTTCCAAGCTGTTTCTTTTTCTTGCCTCCTGGTCTTCTCTTAAACCAAAAACCTAATAATGTTCCAGGTAATTCATTATACTGACGACTAAAGGCCGATAGATTCCGCTATTTAGGTAAACATTTATTAAAAAAAAGTTCATCATTTTTATATAGACATCCCTTGTGAACACTTACTGGGTAGTTAGATAAGCTTTACGTGCAAGGCTTCCGACATATTATAAAGTAGTTTCGTTATCTGTTCATTATTCTTTACTGCTTGATTGGTAGATGGAATACCTGTCAATAAGAAGTAATTACTACTATTTTTTTGTTGGAACCTGGTTACTTTGAAGTTCTTCAGATATGCAAATACTGGATATTTCACAAAGCCACAAGATCCTCTCACATATGGAACATATAGCTTTTAGTGAACGAGAATGCTAATATCTTTCTCTAGGTGGAAAGAACTTCATGGCAGATACAAGACATACTTCCCTCCTTCTGACAAGGAATAAGGTAAAATCGAATTTTTTATTCAATTATACTCCCGTTTGATGTTTCTGGATGTTGCCCTCAGCATGTGGATAGGAAATCCTTTGGGCATATACGACTTAGCTGCCGACATCATCTTACGTTACATGACGGACACTTTAGTTGGAAACTTCAATTTCAGCTAAGAGACAAACAACAATTTGGTGTCTGCGTACTGAAGATGAGAGCTGCCTCTAAGTGAACAAGTATCATTTGCACTCGACGTTGTGACATAGTATAAATTAAATTGCAGAAATAGAAGCGACAAACCAAAAGTGCAAAAGATAATGACTTATGAGAAATCTGAGGTTTGTATCAAGAATTGTTATCAGCAGCAAGCAGAAAAATGCTGAATTTGAATGTAACCACAAGGGTGTCAAGTCGCTGTTCAAGTTACCATTTATTTGTAACCAACTTGAGGTCCAGTCTCTGGTCGTGGTTCTGTCCTCCGTGGTCCTGCCAGTAAGTATTCTGCTGAGATATGAACTTACCTGGGTAGGACGATGAAAGACCTCTCCAAGAAGGGTTACAAATTGTTTCCAAATCGCTCGTCGGTCTCAATGATGATATGAGCATTTGACGCCGAGAGTTTCGGATGTCTCGTTCCGAAAACATCACGAACGGTCAGACGGTCAAGCAGACCATAATGCATACAAACATCATTCACACAAACACACTGGATTAAATAACACTATACTTAGTTATTAGAATGCTATTATATAAACAAATAACGAAGAGGAAGGACACAACACTTAACACAGAATATGCATAATAAATTTCATCACTAAAATCTTACTTTGCCTTTTTAATGCACTGTAGCCCTTTATTTATATGAGATTACAATTCAGATTTCCCTGCAAATGCTTCTCTCACACCAATGACGCACTTGGGGGATTAGCACGGGGGAAAACGTTGCAGGGATAATCCCATGTAGAAATCCAGTTGATGCTCCAAACAATCCTGAAGCGTAAAGAAGAGTCTTCAGCAAATTAAAAAAGAAAGTCTCCAAAGTAAATTGCTGATGTTGAAGGGCGCTCGAATAACTTTTTGGCGCACAAGGTTTATGAATCTGGGACTTCACTACACTGTAAAAAATATCGGGAAGGTTTCTCACCTTCGGGGAACCTTTTTGCAAAGAAAAGTCTAGGTTTCCGGATAAATTAACAGAACGTTTCTCCATTTTAACAAAAATAAGACATTTTCCGTAAGAAATCAGAAAGGATTCGGTGTGGTCAGAAATATGTACAACCCTTTTATCATCGGAAACAAGTTTTCTTTATTTTTAAGGAATTTTCTCGTACATTTCCCATAATTTGATGTTACTTTTCCTTTATTTCACGGTAAACTGGCTTTACCAGGCTACTCGGAAACTTTTTGGTGATGCATCATGGGAGTAATAACATCCATGTTTATTTAATGAGTAGTGCTATTATTTATATTACGCCTTTTTGTCGATTAATTTGGAAATAAATAATCAGAGCGTCGAGTAAATGGTAGGGTATAATGTAATAAACAGTTTTATTATTTTTTCTTATTTGTGGTTACAGTTGTGATTGTTTAATTCGTGTTTTTAGCATAATGAATAAGCGTAAACAGTAATGCTGCCTTGTACATAATGCATATTTTCAGCATAATGCGCGTAAACACTCATAATATTATTAGTTTTGGGTTCACTCGAACACGCAGTTCGGGTTATGTTTAGCAGAAGGGTCCAGAACCACGTAAAAAAACACATTTACAGGAGAAATGGATGATGCAAGTATTTAGACCAAAATAAGGTAACCAAATCTGGGTTCAATCGAGCAGATGGTTCTACCAGATAGAAAATCTATAGGTAAAATACGGTGTGAAACCCTTTTGTGAATAAATGAGAGTGTGAATATAATTAGTTAGTGTGAGTGCACAGCATACTGAAATGACAAATAGGCATATGCATTACCACTATCCTCGTTTATGCGTATACTCTCGCTGACGCTCGTGCCTCCTTACTGCGCTCCTGCCCTGATTCGGTTAGATAGCATTTGTGCTTTTTAATGGCCATCTAGCACATTTTGGTACGTGTTTTATGCAATGTAGTTTTTATGTTACATGTCCAAACTGTATTTATACTAATCCCTCCTGCAGTCAGTTTGTAAGTGATGATGGAGTTCCTCATTTCGTGCATGCTCTGCTAAAATAAATATAAAGATTTGACCTAACCTGAAAAGGTAAGAAATATGTCTAAATTTGGTAGAATCGTCTGCTCGAGTAATGCCTCAAATCTAATCTAAGCTAACCTGAACTAGCTGATATTAGCCTAACGTTAGTAGAAGTAAGCAAAATTCGGTAAGAGTGCACTTTGTGCAGAAGGTTCATAGGAACGGCATTTATTCCGAAGTTGGGCGTCCGTTTTCGCCACGTTTTGTCGCTGTTATCTCCTTTGCACACTTTCTGCAATTTGTTATTAGGTTCATTAATCCGTGCTCTTTACAAACTTTTAAAAGATTTTGCTCGTTATCAACGTATTGCTTCACAAATGTTAAAACTGTTAGTTAATTGCCCTTGCACATTCGCCATGTTGATAACATAAATGCTCGTTTCTTTCCCACAATGCAACTGTTCGGTTACCTTGCGCCAAGTAGTTCCCTCCACTCGCCGTATAGTCCCATGTTTATAGCCGCTTATATATAACAAATAAACATATTTTTCGAGACCCTCATATATTATCAAGTGCACAAACGATCAAATTATCCATATCTTTCATGTAAAGTTTAAAAATTTTGCTGGAAACGGACGCCCAACTTTGGAACTTAACCCGTTAGGATAGCTAAACAACCCTACGGGACTTCTAACCTCCTTCGCTCGCTCAATTATGTTTTGTGAAATAAGTAAGACTTCAGATCTTATATTTGCAAGATAGGGAGAAAAATTAAAATATACCCACAATCTTACCCGGAATTCTATCATTTTTTCGAAAATTTTGCTAGACCTCTACACTACCATAATCTAACATAATATAACCTAATCTAAACTAACCTAATGTAAAGACAAATTATTAAATTGTAATATTTTTAGAAACAATTGCTGAACTCCTTCTGCTAAATATAAGCCGATGGTCAAGGGAGGATGTAGAAGATAAAATCTGGGGGGGGGGGGCAGCCAGAATCCCACACTATGGTAGGTATATCATGATATGACTACAAGCTTCCAAAAATATATAAATAGTAACTAAAATGATGTTTGTCACAAAAAAGGGGGATCTTAGGTTCCCCCGGCCCCGGCCTAGATCCACCACTGACGACGGATCTACCAAATAAAATTCATTTCAATATGCTGTAGACTGACAGTAATTACTTATATTCACACTGTCGTTTATTCATGAAAAATGTTTCACATCGTATTTTACCTATAAATTTTCTGAGTGAGAGTAAAAGTATTGTAAATGTGCTCTTCCACTATCCTCGTTTATGCGTATACCCCCGTCGCTCACGCGTCTAATCGCTACGCACTAACCACCTCGCTACCTGGCCTTCCTGCTGCGCTCCTGCTTGACTCGTTTAGCCCTTTTAGGATTTATGGTATGTTTATATACCATGGCGAAGTATCGTGTTTCACAACTTATTTAGGTTCTATACCAGGTTTTTAAGTCATTATTTATTGCTCAATTCAAGGATCGACCAAAAAACAACCCAGGTACGTCTTGGAAGCGGATGGTCAACTTACTGGCGCGGAGGGGCATGACTTTTTTTTCCGAAGGCAAATTTCTCACGCTCTTAGTTTTCAAGATAACAAATTGAAATTTTGCACATGGATTGTGTGTACTTTTGTGTATGTATCATACTTTTTTAGATCCTTACGTGAAACTGGGACCGGGCCCGAGGCGCGCAAGTGTTCCCAGAAATGAATTTTTCAGAAAAATTCCCGATTTTCCGGGTTCAGATGTATTGTACGGATATGTGAGTGATACCGTTGAAAAGCGCTCGTTATTCTAAGCAAGATGACGTTTGAACCATGACTTTAGGCCAAACAGTAATGACGCAGTAAAATTTTGAAGTATTATATACGCACATTATTTATATAACTTTTTTAGAAAAATAAATCAGATCCCTACGTGAACTCAGGGCCGGACCAGAGGGGCGAAAAAATCTAGATTGTTTTCGATAAATCTCCCGGTTTATCCCGTTTCAGTTTAATACGAACACCGTTGGCGAGTGATACCGTTGGAAAGGATGCTCTATTGTAAAAAAAAAGAGAGAGATATGAGTCATGATTCTACGATAAATAGTAAGGAAGCAGTAACTCTTTGAGTGAAAGTCTAAAATTTATCTCAAAAATGTAAAATTCTAAGAGAGTTGGATAGCATTTTTGCTTTTTAGTGGCCACCTAGTTCAAGTTGGGTTGTACTTTATGCACTTTGGTTTTAAACCTTACTAAGCCCACATGAAATCAATCTGGAAGTGGTAATAGAGCTCCTCATATAGTGCATGCTCTGTTTTTATTTTAAAAAAAACTTGACCCTAATCTGTAATTGTAAGAAATGTGTTAAAATTTGGTAGATCCGTCTTCTCGACTAAAACCTTATTTTTCACAAACGTCCCATACATGGAGTAGACGTCGTATACCATTACCGTATAATTAATGAGAAGTGTCTTTCTTAAGCTTAATGGCTGCGGGCACGGGGGGGGGGGTTATGTGCGAACGAGCTCATCAACTTTAGAAAATTTTGGACTGTATATATAGGCGAAAGGGATACTTGGCGCAATGGTATCAATAATACCAAGACAACAGCGCCTAAGTTTACCTAACCTACGTCAGTGGGAACGCAAAGGTTCAGAACCTAACTAACTAACATATGTCACTGGAGACGCAATCAATCAGTATTTTCGCGCGTTTTACTTTGTCAGCGGCAGACGCAAGTGGCCACTATATCTGGCGGACTAATCGTAAGACTATGACATATTTTGAAGTCTAAACAGTTTCTTCTGACTTTTTTTTTTGTAAATAATGTGCAACGGGACATATTAGAACGCAGGACATCACTGTAGTATTTAGTCGTTTCTACAAAATTTGCTCGTGAGCTTCTCCGTGGGAGACCCGGGTTCGATTCCCGGCGGATGCTCATGTGGTTCGGATTCCACGTTAATCAGTAGGTCCCGTCACATATAGCCTCGCTACTGAATGGGACGCTAAACTCAAAATCAACTCAACTCAATATTCGATCGATCTTCCAGAAGTTACTGCGTAATGAGCTTCTTCGGCACATTACCCTCGGTGGGTATATTCTTTTTATTGATCATACATAAAATGGTAAATCATAGAGACAGATAGGATAGATAACATAGGATTGTTTGAGCACAAGGGAATGTTGCGCAAAGTGTGTTTGTAGGCTTGTACAGATCCTTTTTCTACCGTATGTTTTAACATTATGGATGTCAATAGTAGCACACACAACAATGGTAGGCACGTATACACCTGAAACTAATTGTATTAAGTACAAGAGGCAAAACTGTACTAATCATTCCTCAAATCATAAATAAGTTTTGGTATCGTTTTTATCCTTGTACTTAATGCAATTCTGACAAACTGGTTAGGTTAGCTTATCTTAAATCAATTGTTTTTTTCGGGTTTGACCCACTTGAAAACCTGCCTGGGTTAAGACAAACGAAGTTCCACTATGAGCGTCTTACCAAAAGGTTTTAGTGTATGAGCACTTTCGGCCGACATCTTGGAAAATGGCGGTTTTCTCTACATCTTCGGTACATATGGGAAAATTTTGACCCAACAAGCGAGGTTCGATTCAGAGCGACTAGACATCGGGCTTACTACAATGATTTTATTTTACTCTTTCTCCCTTTGCTTCGCAATTTCTTGGAATATGTTTACCAAACGAATGTTCTTTGGTTCAACTTAATGTGCTTAAATGTGTTTCGAGTGATATCTTCCAGTGCCCAGGACGTAACAGGGTTTACCCAAGTGGGCCCAGCCCGAAAAAAAACGGTTTGGATTGGACGCACCTGAAAACCCACCCGGGTTTATGAGCTTTTAGTTAGTGTATTATTGGTACAACTAAGGTGATCACATTGAAAGTGATTTTTATCAGATTTTGGACTTTCCTTGGGCGAATTAGATGCTTTTATGTTAAAGTATACAACAACAACATAGTTCTGAATGCACGGATATATATATTTTATTTTGGTTCATTATAGGCCAGAAAATTGAAGATTTTGTTTGTCCCTTTTTGCCTTTTTCGGTGTTTTGTTTTTTATATATTGGTCATTTCAAAACTTTTTATGAGTCTTAACGTCATTTTTTTGCACTTCATCTTTCAACAAAAAAATTACTGGCCATTAACACGAATCACCACCATCTCTTAAACATCTTTTCTTTAGTAAAAAAAATTTCCAATGATAAGACATTCTTCAACGACTGGATTGATAAAACCAGATCTGTATCAATCACAAATCCGAAAAGGTGGCGTAACAATGTCCTCCACCAAGGGGGGTGAGAGGGGAAGTTTTCTTATTTTAGTTTGTACTTCAGTTTGTGGAAGAAGGACAAAC
This sequence comes from Thermobia domestica, assembly GCF_964235325.1. Lineage (NCBI taxonomy): Eukaryota > Metazoa > Arthropoda > Insecta > Zygentoma > Lepismatidae > Thermobia > Thermobia domestica. Next base: position 239,114,409 of record NC_137456.1, on the reverse strand, counting down.
TGTTAAGCTTCCTGAAGTTTGTATTTCTTCAGCATTACTTTCATTAAATATGTAATGCTAATTAAACTAGGTCTTATTTTTACGTCCTTTTTTCAAGTTTCTAGATCCTTTTAAAGATATTTTTAGATTTTTTATAGGTCCTTTTTAGATAACTTTTAGGTCTTCAACATCCGAGTCCTAGCAATCATGAAACAAGCTGTCGACTCTCCCCTGGAGTCTTGCACGGGGGTTAAAAGCAGAAAGAAAATGAATAGAAACATCAAGTAATAAAAAGGAACGGATTTACCAAGGGGAAGAGCTGTGTGCAACACCCAAAAAAGGACGTCAGTCTTACGTACCTAGACCTTAATGTAGGAAGACAAAAGAGCAAATTCATTACCAGTGTGCACCACAAGCCAACAGCAGGTACACAGTACATTCATTATAAATCTGCACATTCAGCAAGTGCCAAAGCAAATATTTGGAAGTTTTTTTTTTTTTTGCAAGCCATACCTCTTATTTCCTTAAAAACAGACTAACAGACAGAGATTGAATTTCTAATGAAACCGGATACTCTGAAGGGGTATCTAGCTTCATTATTATAGATAATTGTTATAATCGGGTTAAAAGGAATTTAAGTCCCGATAAAACTGAAACCAACATAAAGGATGAAAAAATGGAGTGGATTGCCTATTTTTCCCAGATTGACAACTGCAGTAAATAGAATTTGCACACAATATGTTTTTCTTACAGCTTTAAAGCCACCTAAAACTTTAGAAAAGAACATCACCCGATTTAAGTTATTACACTGATTTCAATGAAAAATATGGTATTTATGAAATAAATTTCAGTTGCTAAGAGAGTTATAGGCAAAATGAAAAGAAATTTAAAAGTCCGAGTAAAGGAATACATTAGAGATTCGAAAGCGGAAAATCCGGTGTGAGGTTTTTCGAAACATTTAAAAGAAACACAGCACAGGGTAGAAGATTCAAAAATTTTATTTGGAGCTAGAAATGAAGTAGAGAGACTGGTTTTTGAAAATGTATTTATTCATTAAAAAAATAATAATAATAATAAATCTAGACAAGGGCTAACTGAGTGACGAATGGGAGGCGGTTATCATAAAATTTTCACAGCATTGGCATGACAATAAAAATAACATGAGTTGGCAACCTTCCAGGTCTAGGTATGGAACTGCCGTCCTTTTGTGTGTGTGTGCACGTATTGCACAAAGTTCTCCTTCTTGGTAAGTCCGTTCCTTCTGATTACTTAATGTTTCTGTTCTGTTTCTTCCTCTTTTTTAACCTCCGTGTACAAGACTCCAGGGGAGAGTCGAAAACTTGGAATTTTAAAGATTCAGGAATTACAGAAACCTCTGTAAGTAGGAAGGAGCTCCTTCGTGGCTAAGCGGTTAGGGTACGCGAATTTGACGTGGGAGACCCAGGTTCGATTCCCGGCGGAAGCTCATGTGGTTCGGATTCAACGTAAATCAATAGGCCCACTACTCATATAACCTCGCTGCTGAACGGGACGTTAAACTCAAAATCAACTCAACTCTATAAGTAGAATAATAGCTACAATTCCTGAGCGTGGTTTTGCTATGTCTTCCTTCTTTTTGTTTAAAATTTGGGGTAGAATGGGTTGAATGACGGTAATGTATATGCTATAGTTGAATGATGGTAAACATACGGTATAGTTTTGGTCTTAAAGTTTCACTATAAAACTACATTTTTTTTGAATAATATAAGACTACATTAAAGAGAACAGTGATTTTGGAACAAATAAACTATTTAAGTTCAATCCTCTGCTTTTTGCTTTCCTGTGGTATTTTACCCGTTTCGTATTACCGAGTCCTGAATTTTGTTTGATCCGTCAAAGATGATAGTGCAATGTAATTCCTTTTTTTTTGTCTTCAATTCCACAAATCCAGCTGTTTCCCTCGGATACCATGAACTATTTAATCTGATTAAAAACATGAAGATGCACTTATAGCTGGCAATTTCTATTTTCTTCTTTCAATCAACATAAAAGTTTCAATTCTTTCCTAGGGTGATATATAGGTTTGACTTGCAGAATTGAAAACAATCAAGAGTTTTGTGGCAAAGCGGTAAGCGTACGTGCCTTTGGCGTGGGAGACTCGGGTTTGATTCCCGGCCGGTGCTTATGTGAATCGGATTCCACATTAGGTCTCATCTCATATATCCTCGCTGCTGAAGGGACGTTAAACTCAAAATCAACTCAACTCAACATCGAAGACTTTTTTTTAAGATATAATATAATTGTATTAGCATCTTTGATGGATCATAATATAATATTCAGAAGGTCTCTATTGCGTATAGAATTTAAAATCAGAAAGAAAAAAATAGGATGTTTCCGAAAGAAATCGGAAAAGCTTTACTATGGAACCTTTCCGGGAAAATGCGGGCAGCTCCGGAGGCAGAGACGTTTCCGAAGAATATCGGAAACTACATTTTTCCAATTCGCTAAGAAACACGTATGTTTCCGAAAACTATAGGAAAGACGTTTGGAAACTTTTCCGACCCAAGACAGAAAACTTTTCCGATCGTTTTCGGAAACCTACAAGTTTCTTAGTGAGTCGGAAAACTACAGTTTCCGAAATTCCTCGGAAACGTCTCTGCCTCCGGAGCTGCCCGCATTCTTCCGGAAACCTAGAGAAAAATTTTTTACAGTGTAGTTAGGGCTAGCCGTAAGAAAACGTCCTTTACCGGCTAATAGCTTAAGGCCCTTAACACAAAATAATATTTGATTTCCGACGCAACGTGCGTAGTTACGGCTTCTAGAACTGGAGTCAATCATTTCCCGGGCTCAAAAGTTCTACATATTGACTGAAGAGGGTTGGCAGTTCATTCCAAAACCACTCAGTTAGATCACCTGTATGCACATGCAAACATAGTGCGGAAAATAAGTTATGTTAATTTTAGTCCACTGCCTACGATGCACGAGACACTGCGATAACTCTGGCGTGTGAAAGTACAGATAAGAAACTGCAAAAGCGATGAGGCTGGTGCCATTCGGTCACTTGAATGCCTGTTCTGGTCTAATCTGCTCTAATCTACTGAAATATTTCCATAAGCGATTAAAGAAAGCTCTTAATTCAGTTCTAAATAACTGCATAATATATACTGTGCATAAAATAAGTCAGGGGAAACACTCAGAAGGTTCGTGGCTCACTGAAATTTTCTCACCAAAACCAATGTTTTAAATATATATTATGACATCAAATATGATCCGAAGCTTTCTGGCGTCCAGTGGAAAGCTTGGAGTATATTAATATTTGTTTGCATATATTGTTATTGTAGACTATTACCAAAATGACCAACGTCTTTGATTTTGAGAAAGAAATTTAACTTTTTATTTTGTGGTCAATTTGAAGGCATTTTATTACACTGCCATTAAAAAACCCATATACATCATCTTACGAATCAATCATTATGGAAGAATTGCATGTGTATGTTGCAGCAGTGGTACCAATCTTTGAAAGTTTCATTAACAACTATTCTTTTTTTCTTTTTTTAATTGATGTTCTGAGTAATTGCGCATTCTGTGTAAAGGTACAATAAGGTTCTCTCTCTCTCTCTCTCTGTTTCCAGCTACCGGCATAGGCATATGATAACTACCAGATATACTTTCGTGTGTACATAAGTTAGTGTGTGTGTGTGGCGGGGTCGGGGGTATGAAGTGTTTATTACGATCACTTGTAACCGGCTGTAGTTCGGGTCACTGTTCGGGCAGACATTTATTTGTAACCAATCTCAAGTTCGTGGTCCATGTTCGGGCAGCTATTTATTTGTAATCGCCAGGTGTTCGTGTCGCTGTTCGGGCGTCCATTTATTTGTAACCAACTAGAGGTCTGGGTCCATGTTCGGGCGAACATTTATTTGTAACCGGCTGTAGTTCTGTTCGCTGTCCTCGGCTCATGGTATTACCAATAAGTATACTCCTGATACTTTAACTTACCTGGACAGGACGACGAAGACCTCTCCAAGAAAGGTTACAAACTGTTTCCCAAAAAGCTCGTCGGTCTCAATAATGAGATGAGCATTAGGCGGCGAGAGGTTCGGGCGTCTCGTCTCGAAAACCTCACGGACGATCAGACGGTCATCCAGACCATAACGCACACAAACATCACTCATACAAACAACGAAAACACACTGGATTAATTGACACTATACTTATTTATTAGAACACTATTTTGAAAAAAAAATAACAAAGAGAAATGAATACAACACTGGACACTAATAAATTTTGCCGCTGAAATTACGTTTTGCACTTTTCGGGAAATATGGCCCTTTCTATATATATGATTATAATTCAGGTATCACTATAAATACTTTGCTCACACCATTAACACACTTGAGGGATTCGCACTGGGGAAAAGTTGTCTGGATCGTCCCACGATGAATCCAGTTGTTACGCTGAACAGTCCTGCAGCGTAAAGGTGAATCTTCAGCAAACACACAAAAGAAGATCTCCACAATGGAATACAGATATTGGAGGGCGCGTATGTAACATTTTAAACGCACAAGGTCTGAGGACCTGGGATTTCACTGATTGGGGCTAGCCGTAAGAAATCGTCCTTCACCGGCTAAATAGCTTGTGCCCCTTAACACAACTTATGTTTGAAGTTCAACGCGAGATGCGTGGTTGCATCTTCCAGACCTGGAGTCAAACTCCCTGAGCCTCCAAGCTCAAGCTACGGGTTGCAATGGTCAACGGAAAAGTGTTGGCAGTTCATTTCAAAATTCACTCGATTAACTCACCTGTATGCACATACAAACGGAATATAGAAAACAATTTATGTTAATTTTAGTCAACTGCCCATAATGCACTAGACACGGCGATAACACTGGCGTGAGAAAGTACAGATAACGGGCTGGAATACAACGCAGTTGGTGCCACTTCGGCTACTGGGACATCTGGTCAGCCCGTATTTCTCTAATCTATTGTAATGTTTCCATAAGCGATTAAAGAATGCACTTAATTCAGTTCCAAATAACTGCAGAATATATACTGTGCATATAATAAGTCAGGGAGAAACACTGAAATGGTTAGTCACTAACTGAAATGTTCTCAGCAAAATCAATGTTTTAAATATATATATGAAAAAACGATGAAAGACTTCTTTGTCCAATTGTGTGGGAAAGAAGCAATTCCCACCAAAGAAAGAACTTATATGCGTTGCAGAATAAAGTATAAATCGAAAATAATAATCACTGTCTTCACGAAATATACAGGGCGTCCACAAAAAATACTTCTATAACCTGGTGGCGGTTATACACTAAGTGGAACTTACCGTAACATTCTGCAGGATAACTTTTGAACGAATGCGAAATTTTTAATTCTGTTTTTTGAAATAGATAAATAGAATAATAATTACGAGGGAGTTCGTTCACGGAATGATTTAGTCAACAGAAAGTGGTGCAAATGAGCCATTTCCGGTTTCAACGTTGATCACTGTAGAGCACATACTGTAATAGATAGCGACAAACAGTTTTCGGCAATCGATTAAACGTTTCAAGGACAACGCCCATATTCATTCTTAATACTATAGTAAAACTGGAAGTTGTATAAATGAGTCATTTCCGGTTTTATTGTTGATCAGTATAGAGCAAAAACGGTAAGAGATAGAAAGAATGCAATTTTCGGCAATCGATAAAGCGTGTCAAGGATAACTTTCATCTTCATTATTAACATCCTAGTAAAACCTTAAGCAGTAGAAATTAACTATAATTTCCGGCTTCAAATTAATCTACATAGGGAGATAGAGAGAAGCTGTTTTGGGTAATCAGTCTAGCATTGTGGGAATAAGTATCGTTTCCTCTCTGACAGAAATCAATCACTTCCAGTTTAAGCAGAGTGTTATAGAGTATATAGCGAGAAGGGAATACAATGGAAAATTTATTAAGTGCCCAAGAGTGTGTTCCATCTCGACAGTAATCACTCTACTCAACTAGGAAGTGAAAAAAAATATACTAGCAACTTCTGATTTCCAAATCAATTGAGAAAATATTACGTAAATCTTTACTGTTTTTACTATTAGGATTATGTAGTGAAACTTGTAACATCGTAATGTTTGTACTACCATGAGCAAAATAAATGACGCGTCTCTTTATTTTGAAGTTTTTTGAAAATATCTCCGTTTTCTTTATATGTTCGAAATTTCGGAAGGTTTCCCCAGCAGGACAGGTTAATAACAAACCCGTTTTTAATATTTGTGTTAGATATTAGCTTAAAATAAAGAAATTAGAAGCAAAAAACATTAAATCGACAGAAATCTCGAGAATTACCAAGTCTGCTAAAGTGGGAAATTTTCAAGAACGCGAGGGAATTCTGCAGTTCAACACGAAGCAGCGACATCTATGTCATTGAGAGAAGCGTGGATTAGATCTACAAACGAAAATTTTAACGAAATATTTCTAGTATGTCTTATTATATGCATTATTAGCGAACTCCAAATATATGAATCTATGCTAAGTATTAACGTATAGATAGTGCAAATAGTGGAAATTATCTATGGAAAAAGACGAATTGTTAGCCCAATGAATGAAAAATCGTCTTTACTGTAGAACAGGTTCAGCTTACGTAAGAGAGCAAATAGCTCCGTTAGGTAAAGCAACGAGTTTGTATACCGAAGGTAGACGGTTCGAGTCCCGTGGAAGTACTGTTGTCATTTTTATCACTAAGGTTATTTTATTTATTTTTTATTTGGGAAAGATTCAAATTGTAACATATGTGTAAAACTCATGACGATGCCAAAAAAAAAAAGAGAGAGAGAAAATATCGTCGCATTTGCATTAGTGTGTCTAAGTTTTGTTTGCAAACAGATTCGTAATTATTTCCCCTGTGCTCACTGATGCATAACGAATGTTTTCCAGTAAATGTTAATTCTAATTTGGAGAATTTTATAGTTTCACAATGTTTCTCACTACATAGTTTTCTATCTACGTGTTTGGATATTTTGATAACAGATTTTCCTATTAAATGTTTAATTTTCTCTATAAATATTTGTCTTAAATTGAAATTGTTTTGAATTTACTACATAAGCAAAGTTGCCCGAAGGAGGGGAGCTCAAGTAATAGATATTCTACGAGAAAGCAACCTATTGTAGAATGATGATGCTTCTTACCTTCAGCACATAATCTTAACGTTAGAGAGTCAGAGAGAGAAAAATCCTGGTTTTTCCTCCTCTATGACCACCCATCTTAAACCTCTACATATCATTGTTCGTCTCACATAATTTCGGCTCTCCAAAGACATTCATATTTATTATTATTATTATTATTAATGAATATGCCACCCTTACATAATGTTGTAACTTTACACATCTTAGTTTAAAGTGCTTTCTTTAGTAATAATTTGAGCAACCACGTAACAAAATTTAAAATGTATGAGGGGGCACGACGTTTTATTTCCCCTCCTCTCTTTTCAGCACCCTCCAACAGAAGGTATATAATTTCTGAGAAGCAGGGCAGACAAAATGAATAAGAAATATATTTAGAGCATCCTTTCCTCCTTCGTGAATGTAATATCACGTAGCATTTTTTATTCTACTGAAGACGACCCTAGGCCGTTATGGTTAGGTAACAAAAGAAATACCTAATATATTGATAGCGCCCCTTATCTGTAATATTACCTCTTCTTTATTTGTTCGAGGCTTCCTTACACAACCAAGGGTGACAAAAAGAATAGGAAAAGTGTCTAAAGATTACAAAAGACTTTATATTTTGTCAGAAACAAGGCAGTATATACACAACATTGCTTTCGTTAACAAGTGTTTCACCCTTGAGTCGCTTATAAAATTATGCAGAATAACTTTCGCCGATCATTGTTCTAGAGGGATTTGTCCAGGATGGTTTGGTGTCGAGCTAATAACGATAAGTATATTTATTTACATCACTGTTAAAGAAATAGCAAACTTTCTGAAAGGAACTTACTTAGGAAACAGATCTTCCTTCTACTTAGCCAGAGCCCACTCTGAAAAATTGCATCTGGCATTCTGAGTGAAAGTTCTATGGGACTATTAGAAAAATATATTCCCGTTTTCACACTGATGGTAGAATTTCTTAAACAGTTATTGAATTACGTTCGAAGGGTAGGCGTAAATAGCGCCCCCGCAACAATGTGGCGTGAGGACCGCACAAGCTGCAAGGCCAAAAAATATACAGAAAGTACGCAGGGGCGGAGCAGGCCAAATTTTCACACGGGCAAAGTGACTTTTTGGCGCCCTTTCCCTAGTAGTAGCCTATATTTTACATTTTATCATAGTGTTTTTAATAGTTTAAACCAGGAGCGTCATTTCAGATTTTGCTTTGGGGGGGCAAGACCTCCTGATATAAGTAAAATTTCGCGTTTTTCACTGATTTACTGCTATTCTAATGATAAAATCTATGTACATCTCAAACTCACGGGGGGCAAATGCCCCTCCCTGCCCTTCATAAATGACGCCCCTGTTTTAAACCCATTTTCAAAAAGAAATCCATTACCTAGGAAAAGTTCACAAAGAATATGGCCCGCTATAAACAATACCAACTCCACCCCCCCTGGTCTAGTGGCTAGCACGCCTGCCTTCTGTGGTACTGGGTCCAATTCCCGGTGGATTACTGTTGAACGATAAAAGTGGTTCGGATTCCACTATAATTAGTATCCACATCTCCCTTGCCCATTAAGGCATAACCGTGGAACGCTAAACTCAAGCAAACAAACAAACAATACTTAATTCCCGGCACTCTTTATTCTACATGCCATCTCTCAATTTTTCGATACAGCCCCCTTAGTACTATGAAAATCTCTTCTTCCATAGTGAAATGGAAAAAGATCATATAATTGCCACTACTTTACAAGAATATAAACCAAAAACGTCAGTAGAAAGCACATTATAAAATTTACTTTTTGAGGCTCGTTTTGGTGCCCCTCTTTCTCTGGCGCCCCGGGCAGTCGCCCGGCCCTTAGTCCGCCCTTGAAAGTACGGACGCATAACTAAGGACTGCGGAGGAGAGGTTAACCTTCATGTTATGCCACTGGTTTGACGTGTTTGAAATGTTCAGTAAGTGATCAGTTGGTGAAATAATTTCGACGGTTACTGATGTTTAAAGTTTAGCTAAGATAAAGCTACCTAATCAAATACATTTGATATCGCGATGTCACAATTTGATTTTTCCTCACATAAAAAAGATAAAAACAATAGTAATAAAAACCCTTACTCGTACTGGGCTCCTAACTAACTAACAACCTAATTCTTACAGACTAGTTGCTCTGACCAACTGAGTTTCGATTTCTTACGCGAAAGAAGTCTGTTATATTAAGAGGCATGCTTTTCATTATCAAAACTGTTCGAAGTAATACGAACATGGCTTAAGAACAGGGACGGAACTGAATTACCACTCGATTGACCTTGAGGGCAAATCACCAAAGCGTAGCTATAAACGTAAGTTCAGCATGCATTTCTCTGAAGTTGTGTTCAGTATTCCTATCTGCCAGTCATGCTTGTTCGTAGGAGTAATATGTTACAAATCTAACCTTTCGATAGAGCACAATGACAGAGAATCAAAATTAATGAATTCTTGCCCTAGTGAACTTGGGATACCACCATGTGCAATAAAACTGTCGCGTCTTCTGAAGTGATATTTTATCGAAAATAACTCGTTTTCTTTTATATATCCGAAGTTTTTGAGGGTTTCAAAATGAGGAAACGTTACTGACAAACAAGGACGCATTTAGGGGTGGGTCCAGGTGGTCCGGACTCCCCTCTGAAATCCCAACTTCTCTGTAAATTTAGCCTAAATTTAAGAATTATCTTTTAAATTTTATTATAATTTATCCTAATATTGAAGTCGGACTTCTCCCGAAATAAATTACTGCATATGTGCCTGCTGACAATTTTCAATATATTCCTTACATAAGTAAAATAACTAAATTAGGAGCAAAAAGCTTCAACACGGGCTAACTTTTGTCCACTGCCAATATTGTTAGAAGGGATATTAATAGCAAAAACTGCTAGGCAATGCTGAACCTTGGAACTTCACTCCGAACAGCAAGCTTATTATTGAGAACTACATATGAAACATTTTATCAAAACTTATCTAGCTTTTACCTGGCATGAAATTATTATATACACCAAAATTCACTCTCCTAAAATGTGTATCTAAACATTGCTCTACGTATCTACGAAGCAATGAAAATTATTTATCGAAATATGTGAGCAGGGAATTCTAACAGCCAGCCATTTTATTTAAATCGTAGTAAACCCTGTAACCGGGCGTTAACGTGAAGACAAAGCTTGGTCCATTGGTAAAGTGTTGGAAGAATATAAACTCAATGTTCGTAAACTCACCATAACATTTTGTTCTTATGTGTAACGATGAAATAAGAAAGAAAAAATGTATAACCGTTAAGACAAAACTTCAACCAAGTCTGAAGAGAACAATACTAAAATAGTAATACAATGACGTCAACCAATAATAACTTCATGTAGCGTTTGGACGAAATTACAGCTGTTAACAATTGCAGAAATAAAAACAGGCTGTAATGCAGTCTAGACTTCTGAATGCATTTACTTCCTGAAAACTTCCGTCTCGTCATTGGTATACCGTTAATCATTGTAAAACCTTTCAATTGGAAGTGAAATGACACAAACTAAAACAGTTTTAAATCAATAAATGTCTATGTGTAAAAGTAGGTGTCTTTTATCTGTAGTTCTGAGTTCCTTTTACTTTGAAGTGACAAATGAGAGAAGAAAGTATGGTGTTCGAAAAAAATCAAATTTGAGATTTCAACAAATTTACACGTATTATAGCCCCTAACACCGAAAAAGTTATTTTTCGATACATGTCCATCAGTTCGTCCGTCCGTTCGCTACACTTTTCTGTGCACTCGCCTAGAAGCCATACCTGAAGCCATACCTCACCTAGAAGCCATACTTGAACATACCGTAAATTAGTTGAAAAATTTACGGTACGTTCAACTTATCTGCACCAAATTTAATTTAAGATTTTCATAGTATTTCCTATAGTTTTTTTTATTTCCCTCCTACTCCCAAAACAAGGGTAGTTTCCTGTACGATGAAAATAAAAAAAAAGATATTTTCACGTAACTGGCTCTAACGATCTTGTTTTCTTTCTTTTTTTATAAATCAATATTTAATTAGCAACCCTATTTTGTGGTATAAGGCATTTATCTGAGAAAAATCTACAAGGGGTAGTTTATACTAAGGGGGTGAGTTTTTTCTCAGTGATTTTCTCAAAATGGACTCAAATGTTTTCGTTCATATTTCATAAATAAAGATTTCATTAATAACTTATCAATATGGCATAACTCGTTTGTCCTAAAAAATGCGAGGGGTAGTTTATTCTTGGTGGAGTGTTGTCTGGGCGATTTTCTCAAAAACGACTCAAAAGAGTTTATTCATATTTCAAAAATAAATATTTCGTTAATAACCGAACAATATGGCAAAACTCGTTTGTCCTGAAAAAATATGCGAGGGGTAGTTTACTCTTGGGGGTGTTTTTTTCCTCCACGGTTTTCTCAAAAATGAGTCAAGCAATTTTGTTCGTACTCAGAAATAAATATTTCATTAAAAACCTAGTAATATGGAATAACTCGCTTACCCTGAAAGAATCCTCAAGAGATAGTTTATTCGGGGAGTTATTTTTCCCTCACGATTTTCTCAAAAATTACTCGGACAATTTTATTGATAATTCATAAATAAGTATTTCATTAATAACCCTATGTTTTAGTATAAGTCATTTCTATGAAAAACAATTACAACGGATAGTTTATTTTTGGGGTCAAGGTTTCTTCCCCGACAATTTTCTCGAACGACAGGCGATTTTGTTCAAATTTCGCAAATAAATATTTCATTAATAACCAAAAGTATATCTTAACTCATTGTTCGAAACAATTCACAAGAGGTAGGTTACTCGTGACGTGTTCTTTTTGAACGACTTTCCCAAAGTGACTCATTTCATTTTTTTCATATTTCATAAACAATGCATTAATTGGTCTATTATATGTCTAATGAAAATGTGCTCAAAGTGTGAGTTAGTTTTGTAGTGTGGATTTTCTTCAATCGAAGTTTTTTATTCGATAATCTGACATTCGATGTATTTGAATAATACGATAATTTTATTCGTATTATCCAAATACACACTTCAGTAACAACTGCGGCCTAACACAGTTAAGAAATTGAATTGAAAAAGTTTAGTGTGGTGGCCCTGTAATTGAATATTTTTTAAGAAACTCCCTAGCTTTTTGTGGTAAACTCAGGCTTTTCTTTTTCGAGCGACAAAAGAGAGAAGAAAATATAGTGATTGTGAAAATAATATCAAATTCAAATTTCAACGGATTTACATCTTTCATGGCGTCTACATACCGAAAATGTGACTTTTCGACACCCGTCCTTCCGGTCCGTCCGTTCGGCACACTTTTATATGCACTCGCCTAGAGGCCATACCGTTCAACTTATCTACACCAAATTTTAAACTTAGGGTTTACTTAGTATTCTTACAGGAGCTTTTCCATTTTTTCCTACCACCTAAAATAAGTGTGGTATACAAACAGCCGAAAATCGAAAAACGCTATTTTCTCAAAAATGGTTTTAACAATTTTGTTTATTTTTCATTAATCAATATTTAATTAACAACCCTATATTGCAGTATCAGATATTTCTCTTAGAAAAATTTACGAGGGGTAGTTTATTCTTGAAGGTGACTTTTTCTCGACGATTTTCTCAGAAAAGACCCTGGCGATTTTTGTACACACTTCATAAATAAATATTTGACCTTACAACATGGTATAAGTCAATTGACCTGAAAAATATATGAGTAGTAGTTTATTCTTGGACTTGAATTTATTCCCAGTGAGTTTCTCAAACACGACCAGTTGCCAACCCTGTATCTCGACAACGAAGCTGAATTCGAAAACTGCAAGAGGACCATTTGTCTCCTTTTGATGTCACGAATCACCTCCCGAAGTTTGTGGACATCTTTCAGGTTCACCCTTAATGAAGCTTCTTTTCGAAAAGTTAACTATTAACTTTAGGCATTGTTTATCTTTTTTTTAAATCACAAATGTCGTTATTAATTTTAAGGCAGAGAACTACTTCTGAGAGAATAGATCTTGAAAAATAATTTTAAAACTTAGACTTTTGTTTTCGAGACATTTCAGACAAGACGAGACATTTTACAAGCTATCTCGTGTCCAGAACATTTGCCTCGTATTATCTTGGATGTCACAAAGCGCTTCTTGTCTCTTTCTCGAGACATGTCTTATCTCGTGCGCATTCGTTAACACTTGGGAAGGATTATCTTTCTACTCAAAGCATTGTTTTTATAATGGTTGCATATTTATGATAATTGCTGTCCACATAAATTACAGTCCTTTCAGTTGAATTAATTTTTATTATTATTATTATTGAAATTGCAATATCTAGTTTAACGTTGGACGATTATGCACCTACGCTAAGGGAGAATGATGATGAATGAAATGGTGAAATGAAGAAAGTGGGAGGAAAATGGAAAATCTCAAGAAAACACATACCCATGCACACGGTATTTGTCCACCTCAAATTTCACTTGGCACGAAGTGGAATCGAGCCACAGACCCCCTGCACCAAAGGTCCCTGCAATGCTTTATTATTATTATTATTATTATTATTATTATTATTATTATTATTATTATTATTATTAATAATAATAATAATAATAATAATAATAATAATAATAATAATTGAAGCGAGCTGAACGAGTTTCAACCGTACGACTTAACCAACGTTTGGGTGCCTCTTCGTTCGTCTGCTCCTCTCATAAAAGACATTTCATTTTAATGAAACTAGTAAGTGCCTTCTTTTAGCTCTGCGAAGTAACTATTGCTTGGAATATGAATCTGCAAAACATAAGAGGTAAAATTAACCAAATGGTGCAAGTTTCCACTTATATATACAAAACAATTTTGCAATATCAACTAAGTGAATCTTGTCCCATAAAGAAGCCGAAACCTTTACACCGAAGAGCCCTCCGAGATTTGATCATTGTCCACACAGACTGAAATTGTCATTTGAAGCCAAGACTTTAATATGAAGGCAATAATTTCTTTAAAATAGACGGAAAATTCGGAAGTTATAAGCATTTTCATATTTTTGCCTTTTCCCATAAGGGAGCCGTAGCCCCCTATACTGAAGACCGCCCCGGAGATTTGATCATTGTCCACTCGGACTGAGTTTGTCATTTGGAACCAACACTTTAATACGAAGCAAAATATTTCTTTAAAATAGACGAAAAATTCGAAAGTTATAAACATGTTAATAATTTTGCCTTTTCTCATAATGGGGCCGTATTAGCCTACACTGAAGAGCCCCACGAGATTTGATCATTGACCACTTGGACTGAAATTCTCATTTGAAACCAAAACTTTAATACGAATCCAAAAATTAAACTTTTACACCAATTTAAACTGACTGGGTTCCAGTTCCCCCCACTATTGTTTAGTTTAGTTAACTGGTAATTTGTGACAGCTTCACATCATCAAAAGAATGTTTCACTTCCCCTCCCCTCCCCCAGGAGTTCGTGCTGGATCCACCACTGGAATCAATAGACACTCTTCCTATTCTTTTTGTCACCCTTGATTGTGTAGGGGCTCCCTCGTACAAATAAAGAAGCGGTAATATTACAATCAAGGGGCGCTATATATTAGGTATTTTTTTAGTTACCTACCCCTAACTACACAGGGCCATCTTTCGTAGAATAAAAAATATTACGTAATATTCCAATCATGAAAGGGGAGAGGATGCTGTAAATATATTTCTTATTCATTTTGTCTGTCCTGCTTATCAAAAATTACTTTCTGTTGGAAGGCTACTGAAATGAGAGGGGCAAAATAAAAAGTCGTACCCCCTCCTACATGGTTGCTCAAATAAGTACTAAAGAAAGCATTTTAAACTAAGATATTTAAGATTTAAACTAGGAAACTAAGATATCCTTACATATATTCAGGATTATTATTATTATTATTATTATTATTATTATTATTATTATTATTATTATTATTTGAATGTTTTTGGAGCACCGAAATTTTGTGAGACGAACAATGATATGTAGAGGTTTAAGATGGGTGGTCATAGAGCAGGAAAAACCAGGATTTTTCTCTCTCTGACTCTCTAACGTAAAGATTATGTGCTGAAGGTAAGAAGCATCATCATTCTACAATAGGTTGCTTTTACGTAGAATATCAATTACTTGAGTTCTCCTCCTTCGGTCTACTTACCTTATGTAGTAAATTCAAAACAATTTCAATTCAATACAAATACATTGTAGAACGTTTCCGTAATTAAACATCTAGGGAAAATTAAACATTTAATAGGGAAATCTGTTATCAAAATATCCAAACACGTAGATAGAAGACTATCTAGTGAGAAATATTGTGAAACTTTATAAAATTCTCCAAATTAGAATTAACATTTACTGGGAAACATTCGTTATGCGCCAGCGAGCATATGGTGAGCAGTGAGCACAGGGGAAATAATTACGAAACTGTTTGCAAACAAAATTAGGGACGCTAATGCAAGTGCGACAACAGCAATTTTTTTTTTCTTTTTTTGGTATCGTCATGAGTTTTACACCTACGTTACAATTTGATTCTTTCCCAAATAAAAAAATAAAAAAATAACCGTAGTGTAGTGATAAAAATGATAACGGCACTACCACGGGATCGAACCCGCTACCTTCAGCATACAGACTCGTTGCTTTAACTAACTGAGCTATTTGTTTTTTTACGTGAACTGAGCCTGTTCCGGTAAAGACGATATTTCATTACGATCGTCCTACCAATTCGTCCTTTTCCATAGATAATTTCCACTATTTGCTCTATCTTTATGTTAATACTTAGCATATATTCATATATTTGGAGTTTGTAGATAATGCATATAATAAGACATACTAGAAATATTCGTTAAAAGTTTAGTTTGGAGATTTAATCCACATTTCTCTCAATGACATAGATGTCGCTGCTTCGTGTTGAAATGCAGAATTCCCTCGTGTTCTTGAAAATTTCCCACTTTAGCAGAGTTGGTAATTCTCAAGATTTCTGTCGATTTAATGTTTTTTGCTTCTAATTTCTTTATTTTAAGCTAATATCTAACACAAATATTAAAAACGGGTTTGTTATTAACCTGTCCTGCTGGGGAAACCTTCCGAAATTTCGAACATATAAAGAAAACGGAGATATTTTCAAAAAACTTCAAAATAAAGAGACGCGTCATTTATTTTGCTCATGGTAGTACATACGTCCGTCCGTTACTCCGTACGATGACATTTGGACGGATGCGAATTTTTAAATTGTTTTTGCAATAGAAAGACACAATGATTATCTCGAGGGAGTTCTTTAATAGAGAAGATTCACCAAACGGAAGTGGTAGAAATAAGTCATTTCCGGTTTTAATGTTGAACATTATAGAACAAAAACGGTAATAGATAGGGAAAAGAGGTTCTTGGCAATCGACCACACGTTTCATAGCCACCTCTCATCTTCATTCTTAATAGTCTAATAAAACCGGAAGAGGTACGAATGAGCCATCCAGAATGGACAATCGAAAAAGCGTTTCAAGATTAATCAACGTCTTCACCCTTAGCACTCTAGTAAAACATGAACTGGTACAAATGAACCATTTACGGTTTTAACGTTGATTACTATAGAGAGAAAAGAGTAATAGATAGTAAGAGGTAGTCTTCGGCAATCGATAAATAGTTTCAAGAAAAAACTTTCTTCTTCATAATTAACACCTTAGTGAAAAAGATGTGACAGAAATTACCTATAATTTCCGGTTTCAATTTAATTTATATAGCGCAAAAACTATAAGTAGTGATGGGCAGTGGGAATATTCCCGGTGGGAAGGAATTTAAAAATGGGAATATTCCCGGGTTTTTTCCCTGGCCTATAAATTCCCGGGAAGGAATTTATTTCCATTTCTCTACTTTATCTTTCAAATTATAAGAACCATATGATCAATTACTTTATTTTAATATATTATGATTTACTTCAAGGTTTTAAAGAATTTGGAGGTTAAAAAATTTAAAATTATTTGACGGTACTTTATATAACTAATGATATGATTTTTTAAGTTCCATTTCTATTTGCACTAAAAAGTAAGGTAATTGTTTAGTATTAGGGGGCTAAAACTAGCAAAAAGTAGGATGATTTACGTAAGAAATGAGTTGATAGTGATGTTCAAGTAGTCAAGAAAGTATCGAACACATATTTTTTTTAGGGCAGTACTGGATTTATACAAAACGGAAAGGTAAGTGGAAGTGATTAATGTGAGGAAAGAAAGTGAATTGTTGGTATCGAAGATAGAAAACAACATGCCATATGGGCTCCAACCCGCCTTCATTCGCTAACGCTCGCTCTGCAGTGGTTTGAATTTATTGTTGGTAACGTGATTTAACGTACGAAACCATAAAACAACCGCACCGGAATAGAATATAGCAAAAAAGTAGGTGCAACAGCTCGCCATCGATGCTAAACAACAGCCAAAATTAGCAAAGTACTAATTTACAAATGCTGAAAAGGAACCATTTTCTAAAGTAATGTAGAATTATGTAGAAATTGAGATTAAGTACAATTAATAAACCCTGAACCACCGTTAGTAATAGACGCCGGTCTGTCTTTAGTCTCTGACTCGAATTTCTGAAGAGGTACTCGGACATCTCTTACATGTGAATTAACGCATGAAATTTCGAGAAATGGGCAAGAAGGAAGGTCGTGTGTGGCAATGTTACATGCAAAATTATAAAGATAAGAAAATATCTTGCAAATATTGTGAATATACATATTTATGCGCAAATGTTGACAAAATTGTTTATAACATTTAAAAATTTAATATGTTTATAATGTCAGTAGTAGAGTCAAGTTTAGAAAATCCACCAAAGTGTAAATTTTAACTGTTTAGCGGTTTAAAAGTATGTGGACTTACTATACCGTTTTTGAAACATATTTACTTTCATAGGACCCTATTGTAAATAAATGTCCATTTATGCGTCTCTCTAAATATAATAGAATAGTAATAAAATAACATAACATCGTTTAGAATATACATTTTAAAGACTCCCCTGGGGAAAATAGTAATAAAATACTGTGATATAAAAACGAATTTATCTTTGAAATCATAATATAATAATAGAATGCAATTCTCTCTGTGATTGTACATAAATTCCCGGAAAATTCCCATTTGGGGGGATATTTCCTGGAATTTACCAATCATTATCTCTGACTCTAATTTCTGAACAGGTACTCGGACTTGTCTTATGTGAATTAACGTGTGGAATTTCGAGAAGTAGGATAATGAAAGGTCGTGTATTGCAATGTAACGTGCAAAAATATAAAGATAAGTAAGTATCTTGCAAAGTTTGTGAACATATATATATGTATGCGCAATTGTTGATAAATTGGCGAGACATGCATCTTCTGGCATTTACTCAAACTAATTGGTTTATAACATTTATAAATTTAATGTGTTTATAATATCAGTAGTAGAGTCCAGTTTAGCAAATCTACTTACATATAAATTTGAACTGTTTAGCGGTTTAAAAGTATTAGGACTTACTATATAATTTTTTCACACATACTTAAGTGATAGATTATTTTGTAAATAAATATACATTTATGCGTACTCTCTAAATATAATAAAGTGTTAATAAAGTAACATAGTGCCGTTCAGAATACACATTTTAAAAAATCCTCTGTGGACAACAGTAATAATATGCTGTGATATAAAAATTAATTCAACTTTGAAATCATTATATAGTAATAGAATGCAATAGAATAGAATATTGCACATAAATTCCCGGATAAATTCCCATTTTGGGAATCTTCGCGGGAATTTACCCATCACTAACTATAAGTTATAGAAACTGTTCTTGGGAACTAATTTAGCGTTGTAGGAACAGGTATAATCTCTATTAAACTTCTAATCGAACCGGAAGTAGCAAAAACCCAACTACTTCTCGTTTTAGTGTTGATTGCTATAGATAAGAAACTAACTAGCGATAACCTGTTTTCTGTAATCAACTAAGTGTCCTATGAATATGTTCTATCTCGACTCTAATCTTTCTACTAAAACTTGAAATAGTAGAAATAAATCGCTTCCGGTTATAACATTTGTTAATTCAGGATGGGAATGTTAATTACTAAACTTTATATTTAATAACAGTTAGAATAGCTTCCCGTACACACCACTGATTAATTCTGCATAATACATTTATTCCTTAATATATTTCGTCAATCATGTCTTCACAATATTCTTTCACACCATTTGTCCTTCCGACAATTATCTACACTTGAACTACGTCCATTATATATTTATTTCTTTAACTACCCATGCGGGGTATCTCTATATACAGATCACCATATTTACTGACAACAAACTTTCATCCTCTTCTATGCTACAAAATTATTTGGCACCGCAAAACGTGCCTATATTATCCAACCCTACCGGAAGTAGCAAAAACCCAACTACTTCTCGTTTTAGTGTTGATTGCTATAGATAAGAAACTAACTAGCGATAACCTGTTTTCTGTAATCAACTAAGTGTCCTATGAATATGTTCTATCTCGACTCTAATCTTTCTACTAAAACTTGAAATAGTAGAAATAAATCGCTTCCGGTTATAACATTGAGCGTTATAGAATGGATAGCGAGTAGGCTTTTTTTTTGGTAATTCATTAAGTGCTCCAAGAGTATATTCGATAATTCCTCTACTCAAATCGGAAGTGAAATAAATATACTAGAGCTTCTGGTTCCCAAACCACTACACAAAATATAACATGATCCTCTTTAAGATTTTATTATTATTAGGATCACGTAGTGGAACTTGTAATATCGTAATGTTAGTACGTACGTACATACATACGTCCCTTACTTAGAAAGATAACGTTAGAAAGGATGCGAATTTTCTATTATTATTATTATTATTATTATTATTATTATTATTATTATTATTATTATTATTATTATTATTATTATTGTTATTATTTTCAATAAGTAGATAGTGTGATTTTCTCGAGAGAGTTCATTAATAGAGGTGATTCGACAAACAAAATGGTAGTAATTATTTTTTTCAGGTTTTAACGTTGATCAATAAAAAATCACAAACGACAATGGATAGGGAAAAGCGGTTCTGGGCAATCGATTATACGTTTCAAGGGAATCTCTATTCTTATTCTTAACATTCTAGTAGAGCTGTAAATGGTAGAAATGAGCCATTTCCTATTTTAACACTCATTACTATAGAGCAAAAACGATAATAGATAACGAGAAGGCGTTTCTGGCAATCAATTAAACTTTTCAAGGATAACCTTCTTCACATTTAACAAGCTAGTAAATTCTGAAAGTAACAGAATTGAGGCATTTCCTGTTTCAACGTTGATCACTATAGAGCGAAAACGATAATATATAGTAAGAAGCAGTTTTCGGCAATCTATAAAGCTTTCCAGGAGTAACTTTCATCTTCGTACTTAACACCCTAGTAAAAAGGAAGTATAGAAATCACCTATAACTTCCGGTTTCAATTTAATTTACATAGAGCATAAACTATAAGATATAGGGAGAAGCAGTTTTATGGAATCAATTTAACGTTGTGGGAACAGGTAAGTTATTATCTCTCTTAAACTCCAAACCGGAAGTAGCAAAATCCAACTACTTCCGGATTTAGTGTTGATCGCAATAGATTAGAAAAGATAACAGAAAAGGAGAAGCGGTTTTCTATAATCATTTAGTGACCCAAGAATATGTTCTATCTCGACTCTAACCTTTATACTAAAAGCAGAAGTGGCAAATATTAATCATTTCCGGTTATAAATTGAGTGTTATAGTTTGGAGAGCTAGAAGGGATTTTATGTAATTCATTACGTACCGCAAGAGTGTATTCTATCTCGACAATAATCTCTGTATTAATACCAGAAGTGAAAGAAATACGATACAAATTCCGGTATCCATATTAATTGAGAACATATTACGTAATCGTCTTTAAGGTTTTTACTAGAGTTTATTTTTAAATTAAATACTAGCCGGGTGTTCACTAAATTTTGTGAGCTACTAGCCCATTCCCTAAGGAATAAGTACTGGCATATTCTGTGGTCAAACTCGGGCAAGAACAGGTTGGACGCGGGTTGCATTTCATACCTTATTTCTCGATAACTACTTAATTAGCCAGCAGCATTTTCTTGATAACTATTGGCCGAATCGGAACAAAATTCGGTGGTGGGCAGCCCTCAACCTAATTAAGATCTCTACATTTGCTGGTCGAGTTTGGCCAAGTTTTGGGCTTGATTTGCGTGTGGTAATTTATTTCTCGGTAATTTAATTCTTGACAGATCCAATCTGAAGGATTTGTCATTACAGAAAGCCGCTCGTAACTATTTATCGATTTTGCTTTATAGTGTTCAACGTAAAACCGGAAATGTTTTATTTCTACCACTTTCGTTTAGTAACGAAAGGAGATGAAAATATTCTTGGAATGCATAATCGATTGCCAAAAACCGTTTTTGTTTTATAGTGGTCAACTCTAAAATTTGGAAAAGGTTGATTTCTACCACTTTCGGTTTATGGATCACTTCAATTAACTAGCTCCTCCGAAATAATTACTCTACTCATACTTTGCAATAAATAAACAAATAAATAAAAATTTGTTTTCTTTCAAGAGCTATCGTGCGTTGTAACTTAGTCGCAGCAGCCATCGTAATCTATTATTATTATTATTATTATTATTATTATTATTATTATTATTATTATTATTATTATTATTATTATTATTAAGTATTCTACCTGCTGGCAGGTACTGGGACTAATGAGAGATGTGAGTGTGTTTGTGTGTTTTCTTAGGTTCTGTTCTGGAAATTCTTCTTTCACCTTTCTCGGTCTTCAGCTTCCTCTTTTTATTCCCAATATTTGATACCATTTTTCAAATCATCAACCAACTGCATTCTTCTTCTTACTATTCCTTTCTTACCTTTCACATCTTACTTTCAACTTTTCCCTTCCTCATATATAAGGCAATATAAGTGAGTTACTCATTATCTACCAAGCGATAATGCTATAATTAGCAAGAATATTCTTTTTGACGAAAGCAAGTAATAAAGAAGGATTTTTGGACCTATGTATACTTAGGGACGTAAATAGGATAGTGTATCTTGGTAATCCCTGAGGGAAGGAAGATGGAACTAAGCATATAAACTAACCATTAAAAATAACTCAACAAGTATCTCACAGTTTCTGAAAATTCCGCACCTAAGCAAGAAAGGAGTAATTCGTATAACATTAATTTTTCAACTGTATTTTATTTAATTTATTTTTAGAAAATGACAAATGTCATCATCATAGGTATTCTGCCTTTATTGGCAGATCACTTGTCGCAGCTGAGAAGCTTCCATGCTCCACGTTCCTCTGCTAACCTCTTCGTCTTCGCGTATGATTCTTCTATTTTTATATAATCCATTAATTGTAACTCCTTAGGCCCCTCCCTCTCTTTCCCTCTCCACTATACCCTCTAGGACGTCCCTCATGATACAATCTCTTCTTAGGCAATGTCCCAACCAGTTTCTCTTTTTCTTGCTAATAATATCTTAAACTGTTGTTTTCTCATCCACCATTCCTAACACTCTCTCATTCGTTTTCCGCTCGACCCAACTAATTCTTCCATTCTTCTCCACACCCACATTTCGGATGCTTCCAGTCGATTTTCATCGCCTTTACGTAATGTCCACGTTTCCGCCCCATACACTTCACACTAAGCATTTTATGAGTCTTTTTCTCAACCCTTTATTCAAGTTCCCACAAAACAGACTTTACTTCCTCCTAAAGTTTCTTTCGCCATTCCTATCCTGCTTTTATTTCAAGTTTGCACTTCATGTTATTACTAAGAATACTATCCAGATATCGAAAAGTATTCAGTTGTTCTATTTTCTCCCCTCCTACTTTTATATTTGACACAGACCCCTTCCTTCCAATCACCATGGCTTTTGTCTTTCTAACATTTTTTTCATCCCATATTTTTCAAAGCCCTTTCTCATTTTTTTCTAACATTTTAATGATTTTCTTTTCAGATTCTGCAACAAGCGCCATATCGTCTTCAAATCTTATGCATTTAATCATTCTACCTCCTACCGAAATGCCATCATCATCATGTAAACTCTTTTTCACTATCTTTTCTAGATAGACATTAAATAGCTTTGGCGAGAGGCAGCATCCTTGTCAAACTCCCCTTCCAATTGCACTCTCTTCCGTCAGTTCTTCCCCTATCCTAGCACTCACTTGTTGGTTCATGTATAAGTTTCTTATTACTCTTCTATCTTTCCATTCCAACCCTATCTTCGTTAGAACTCCCAACAACAATTCCCAATTCACGCGGTCAAAAGCCTTTTCTAGATCAATAAATATAACATACACCTCTTTCCCTTTTTCTATAAATCTTTCACCGCTCGCCCTTACTAATCCAATTGCATCTCCTGTGCCCTTGTTTCTTCTGAACCTGAGCTGCTCCTCCTCAACTTCTTTATTTCTTCTTTCATATAACTTTCTGTTCAGTATTCGGAGCAGAATTTTAACTGCATGAGATATGAGACTAACAGTTCTATAATCCGCACATCTCTTTGGGTTCGATTTCTTAGCCATGGGTATCATGATCGTTTTCAGAAAGTCTTTTGGCCATTCTCCTGTTTCATATATTTCATTGCATAATCGGAACAATTGTTTCTTTCCCTTGTCTCCTATACTTTTAATGAATTCGATTGGTATGTTATTTATTCTGGTTGCCTTTCCATTTCTAATCTCGGATATAGCTTTTTCAAACTCATCCCTAAGAATACTAAATCCTTTATCATCCTCGCCTACTTCATTTTCTACTTCAACATTTAGGGTACACGGTCTATCCCTACTCTCATATAAGTCTTCAACGTATTCTTTCCACCTTTTTATGACCTCATTTCTCTCGCTGACTACCTTCCCTTTCTTATTTCTACTGCCATCATAATACCGTCTTGATAAATGTAAGAATTCTTTATATTGGAGATGTGAAATTTCAAAATTAAACTCAATTAGAAACGTACCAATACATGTTTAGGTTTTCCGAAAATTCTGTCCTACGATGAGAATGCAGGATAGTTGAGTTGAGTTGAGTTGATTTTAGTTTAGCGTCCCGTTCAGCAGCGAGGCTATATGAGACGTGGACCTACTGATTAACGTGGAATCCGAACCATATGAGCTTCCGCCGGGAAGAGAATGCAGGATAGTGACTACCTATTAAAATTTCTGCATTTGCTTATGTTTGAGGTGTGAAATTTGGCTTTGATTTCTTAATTATAAATAATTGAACGCATGAAATTCCCTCTTAAAGAAGGAGAAAAGACAAGATTTCTATAATATTAAAATTTACCTCTATTTATTCAGAAAATGTCATGGAATGTGAAATTCGCTTAAATTCGTATCACTTTTGTTCAAATAAGTTACGTAATGGGGAAAGAGTGATCAAATATAAATTTGAAATATTTCCCATAAACCTAGTCTACCCGTACGAAGTATGGGTTTGCATATAAAAATAGTAAATAATAATAGCCATATTCTTACAAATTTATATTTATTTCCAGCAAGATTCCTGCATAGCATTATAGTGCAGTGGAACATTATATTTAACAGAATATCTTACAGAATAGTTATTTCGTGTTTAAATATTTAATTTAATGTTTGTTACAACATTCGTAATATTTGTAACTTTAAATTTAGTTCTGTCAGAGACTCGCACTCCTAGATTAGGAGCAACTGCTCTAGGGACTACCTTGAAACTTTGAATTTACACCTACATAGGATTTGTGACGTGGGGTATCACTAAGAAAAATTTTTGAAAATTCACGAAAAAAGGAGGAATTGTGGTGAGAGTTATTTTAATAAGATACCCTCATCTCCGAAACGTATAGGACTGGGAACTTAAAATTTGGTAGTTTGATATAAAATTTAAAATAATTTAACACATGTTTCACCATTTCTTTTATATCTTAGTAATAAAGGAGAAGGAAAAGGTGAGAATAGGAATTATTACTGATATAATAGCATATCGGTATCTCTGAATCTCTGAAAGTTACAAACATGAAATTTGGCTTTAGGACTTCTCATTTAAAACAAAATCACTTAAAGACAGTAAACAGGTACACACAATATTTTTCAATTAAAATTGAAACCAGAAGTTGTAGTAGATATCTACCACTTAGTGTTATTTATTAGTGATTATAGTGGAGATGGAATATATTCCAGGGACGCTTAATCGAATACAAAAGCCGTGCCTATCTATTGCCGTTTTTCATATACAGTCTTGTTCAAGAAAACTTTGCCACTCATCTCTCTTTGAAAAGCCCTGTGGTCTTACCTATAGTTAGAATTAAATCAAATAAATGTGAATTTTTTTGGTCGATTCACAAGTTAATTTAGAGCCACAGCATTATAATTTCCTTTTGCGGTTGCAAGAATATTATCTTTCATAGTAGTGTGAGTGGTCAAGATTTCTTGAACAAGACTGTACAACGATGAACGTTAAAGCCGGAAGTGGTTAATTTCTAATAATTACGTTTGATTACAGGGTAAAAGAAGAGATGGTACTTATTTTGAGAAAGCAAACTCATTTAAAAAAAAACTCTTCTCGCTGTCTCTTATAGGTCATGTTATATGTATATTACATTGAACCTGGAAGTCATACTGGATTACCAGGGTGTCTATCGGTCACCAAAAGGTTTAAAGAAAGTCACGAAATTAGAAAATGGTCATGAAAGTCAAAAAATTATGCTTTTGGGTCACGATACATTTTATCTGTACAAATATAAGCACATACTTGTAAATGTTCTATAAAACGTCAAAATTCACCACCAAAAACGCATATAGTTTTACACACTACCAAATCACAAGTAAAGCACGCTTTTATCCCGTGCGTGAAAATTGGCCCAAGTCGCACTCAAATTCGCTTTTGAGAATGTTACTGAATTTAAAGTTTTGTTAAAGAAAAGGTCATGAAATTTCATTTTGGAATTTTAGTAGACACCCTGTCATTTCTGATTTTATTAGAGTGTTATGGAAAGACAAAATGTATTCTTGGGATGCTCCGTCGATTTTCGAAAACAGCTTCTCGCTATCTATTACAACTTTTGCTCCACAGTCATAAAAAGTAAACCGAAAATTGTTGATTTCTACCGCTTCTAGTTTTATCAAATGTTAAGAATAGAAATGAAAGGTGCTCTTGGAATCTTTTAGTCGATTTCCCAAAACTGCTTCTCGCTATATATTACCGTTATCCCCCATTCAATGTTAAAGCGGGAACTTGTTTATTTCTGCCACTTTCTATTTCAATACAGTATTAAGGATGGAGCTGAAAGGCATTCTTGAGATGCTAAATCGACTGCCGGAAACCGTTTCTTGCTATCTATTTACAACCTTTTTGGTTTACAGGATCAACGTTAAAAGCAAAAATGGTTGATTTCTACCACTCCAGGTTTCTGATCCACAACCTCTTGGTTTATGATCCTCTACTAACGAACTCTTTCGATATAATTACCCTAGCTATCAATTGCAATTCAGTTTCGTTGAAGAGTTTCGTGCGGAGTAACGGACGGGATGGACCAAAGTACTAAGTGTACAATATTATTATAAATCTTACTCTGTAATTCGAATAATTAGACATATATTTCAGCGTTTTTGATTGTGATCTAGAAAGGAAGAAAAGGGTTTGGAAAAGAAGATAGGTGGATATTACAATTATTATTATACTAAGATGTTTATATCTCGAGATCCCGTAAAGTTGAAGACATGAAACGTGGTATTTGAACTGAAATTGGTATGCTTCCTGATATATGAAGTGCAGGGTTATAGGCCGAACAAACACGGTGGCCTGGGAGCAAAGCCCCAAAGGTATTTCAACTGAAATTCAGTATACTTGCAGGTATGTGAGGTGCGAGGCCGTAAGCCTAGCAAACACTGATGATTGCAGGTTTGAGATGCAAAGCATTAGACCGAACAAATTTGCGAGTCTGAGGGCAAAGCCTTCACCAAGACGAAGGCTCGTATTGAATAAACTGTGATGAAGACATTAAGGAGGCTCACACAATATTTTCTTAATTAATAATCTAATAGGAAGTGATAGTAGATTCATACCACTCCCGGTGCTAGTAGTGGGATTGGATTGGTGACACAATTATATTCTTGGGGTGCTTAATTGATTGCAGAAAACTGCGTATTGCTACCTGCTTCCGTAAAGAGGTTGATATCTACCAGTTCTAGTTTTAGTAGAGGGTAAAGGATGAAGATGAAGTGTATTCTTAGTCGATTGTAGAAAACCGGGTTACGGTTTCTGCTCTGCAGTGATCAACGTTAAAACCGGAAAGGGTTGATGTCTACCACCTCCGGTTTTAGTATAGGGTTAAGGATGGAGATGAGAACGGATGGTTAATCGATTATGGAAAACAGCGTTTTGTTATCTATTACAGTTTTTCTTCCATAGCAATCAACGTCAAAAACACGAAATAGTTAATCGCTACCACTTCCTGTTTTACTTGTAGGTTAAGAACAGAGATAATATGCATTCTTAGGATGCTTAATCGATTTTCAGAAACAGCTTCTAGTTTTCTACTAACGTCTTTTGCTCTACAGTAATCAATCTTAAACCAGAAGTCGTTGATTTCAACCACTTCCAGTTCAAGAGTCACCTCCATTAATTTTAAATATTTTTTCCTACATATTTATGTAACATTTCATTTACTTCCAACTAAACTTCATATGTCTTACAATCTGGAAAGAAATACGCGGGAGGGTAAGGAACCCCTGCATCCCAAGGAGTGGGGATGGGAGAGCTGACATTTTAAAATAATTGTAATGATCGATATTCGTCTTGAATCCATAGTTTTCGCGTGAGTAACTGATATGAATAATGACTTTTTCCATACCGTTCAAGTTCATCGCTGAAGAATCGGGAAGAGTGACATTTTAAAAGTAATCGAAAATGACGGATATTAAAGGCGAATTCATAGTTCTCATTAGTGCTAAGGCAAATAGTGTCACATTTGATACAATTTAAAAAGAAGTTAGAATGCAAATTTTGAATTTAATTAATGTAAACTTATGCATTAAGAAAAACTAGACTATTTGCCATCCAATGTTGTAGGTGCGACTGTAGGGTTTATTATTATTATTATTATTATTATTATTATTATTGAAGTATACTTGTAAATAGCACCACGACCTGGGAGGGAAAGAGATTGAGCAATTTCTATCCTTTTCGACATATTCTTAAACGTTTATAAAGATTTTATTAAGATTTTTCTTATAATTTTAATTTATGTTTGTTTCTTATAATGCAAGTACATACAACTTGTAAGATGTAAATACAACTTTATTTTGAAGAGACTAAAAAATGGTGATGCCATTTCCGGTGTTCTAGTAGCTAGCACGGGCGCCTTTCGTGCACGTAGTTCACGTTCGATTCCCAGTGGAAGTCTCTTACAAAATTTGGACGATTACTATGTTTGAGTTTCATCATAATCTTTGAGTCTACGTCTCATATAATCTCGATTCAGAAATGTAATCCTAAACTGAAATAATTAACTCGAAACCGATGAGAGTTCAAAACTCAAGGTTTCGGCAGAAAACTAGCACAAAACTTTGGAATAGAAAAAGTATCAAGTATCCAGTTGGAGGGGAAGGGAAAGGATGGGAACACGGACATAAGGCCATAAAACATATTATTGAAATGGCAGTCAGTGATGATTACAGAGGTGGCTCTTGGGCCTAGAGCTTCGAAATTCCCTTTAGGGCATTTCCCGAGCGAGCTCAATCTGAGTTACCAGAATTTTCACAGTACTATATTCACCCATCGTTTATTCAATCCCCTCGCACTGGAAAATTTGAAATGAACATTGTCTCCTATTGTGCTCAATATGAATTACATGTATTTTTGCAGTACTGCTTTTCACCTATACTGTAATTAAATTCTTCCACGATAAAATCTCTAATCAACTCCCAAGCACGTAGCTAGGGTGTCTGGGGGTTCCGGACCCCCCTTCGAGACCAGAAATGAAAAAATAAGGAAGGATAAAACAAAATAAAATGACAAAAAGAAGGATCAGCATTAAAAATTAAAAAGGAAACTACAACAAGCTTTTGCTTACTCTTTCTCATGAGGAGATTTGTATTACTTGCAATATGGTGGCGAGGTAAGCGAGGTATTCTGGAAGAGTCAGAGAATTTGAAAAATCAAGAAAAGTTATGGAATTCTCAAAATTCCTGCTACTAGTCAGGAAGATTTCAAGCTTTCGAAAACGTAAGAGCCGTTGTGTAATAGCGTGGACATTTTTAATCATAACTTTTCGTCATCGCATCCTTGCAGTATCAAATACGACATTTCAAGGACAGTTTTCGGTTACTCCTTTAGCCTGTCATTTGGAACCGACAGTAGTTGAGGAATAATAAAAACAAATAGTTCTGTTTAAAGAAAGTTATTTTAGCATTTGATTCAACAGAGAAAGGAACGCATATATATTAAAACTAGTTGAATATACACATGCTTCGCACAGGGGCTGTATTTGGAAGTCAACGCCTGTGGGAGTATCACCATTGATCTCAGCGACCGCGAAAACTATGAATTTGATACTAATATTGGTCATTTTGGGATATTTTTTACATGCCTCGGTATCCACCCTCCGCTGACTCCCGGCCCGCATACTTGAAAGTCATCGCTAATGGAAGTGTCACCATTGATTTCAGCGACCGCGAAAACTATGGATTTGACACTAGTAGCTCAAGTGGTAGAGCGTTGGTTTCACATTCGGGAGGTCGTGGCTTCGAATCCCGCTGCCTATCATCCCGACTGAAGTTTTCCAGGGTTTCCCTCAGTCCTACCAGACAAATGTAGGGATGGCACCTACTAAAAAGACCCTGGGCGATACCTTCCCAAATCCTTTCCATTGTTAATGTTGTTGGATATTCAATGCAAAATGGCCTCTGAGCTGTATCTGGTGATTGTTAAATAAATAAATAGTAAAATATGGGTCATTTTCTACTAATTTTACATGTCCTGTTAAACGCCCCTCTGAGACCACCTGGTTCGAATTTCGACAAAAACGTTTACTCTGGTCTGGAGCCATGACCAAGGTATTCGTGACTAAAATTTGGTAACGCTCGGTCAATTTGTCTGGTTCCGAAGCCGGTTCCGGTAAAAGACAGCTGAGACCCCACTGCTTCGAAATTTAAAAAAATCGCTGCGTCTTGATCTGGGGCCTGGACCAAGGTACCCCTGACCAAAATGTGGTAACTCTCGGTCCACTCGTCTGGTCCCCAGGCCGCACACAGACAGGCAGAGACAAACAGACAAACAAACTCTTTATTTTGTTTATATTAGAAGATTAGAGAATTTTTAAGATTTATATTAGAGATTTTTTATAATAATTGAGGTAATAATGAAAGGAACAATTTTATATTTGAATAAACAGGAGAAGAACGTAAATATTGCAAAATCTTTTTCAATACTTTTTTTTTATTATTTTGCTCGAAATGTCTTCATAGTTTGTTATTAAAATACTTGCCAACATATCCTCATTTTATTGCCCTAACAAACCAATATATGTTGATAGTAAAATAGTTTAGATTGATCTGAGTACTGGGTCTTTAGAATTTCATGTCACTCCCCCTCACAGTTACAAAATGTTGGCTAAACGAACCAATATATGTTCCAGTAAAATAGTTTAGAGTGATCGAGCCCCTTTTATGATGACCACAGTATTTCATATCACGGACCCCCCCTTCACGAAATCCTGGCTACGTGCCTGCAACACTGTCAGAAGCTACGTACTCCACTAATATACATTTACAAGTACAGCTTTATTTTCGTATTTTTTTCAACAGTTAACGAATTTAAAACCGTATTATAATTCAAAGTACTTATCATATTTTTATCGCAAAACAGGAATATGTAGTTAACTTCTTAAATACTTCGCTCTTCAGGAACTCGTTCAGCGCGTGCAACAAGCAATAACAACATGTTTGGCGTCGCACAAATGACAGAGGACAAAATCGAAAAGCAAAAGCAGCACTGCAATGCCTTATCGCAGTCAGAGCTGACAACATAATTTCGGTCGTCACTTACGCCAATAGATCTACAAGCGGTGTACAAGAGTTATACAGTTTGCCAAATACGTTGTGCCACAGTAGCGCTACAGGCGGAATGGCCACGAACTACAAATGAATATGTTTCTTACAAGTATCAATCACTGTTGCACCCTCTTTACATTCTACACATTCATTTTTCTCCCACTTTTTGACTCTGACAAGCAGAAGTGCCAGACTTTCCGAGTTCACAACCATAGCCTGTTAGTGCTCAGAATACGTTTTCAGTTCTTCGATTGACTCTGCCCGCGAAGATCAGGGGTGATGATCGGGTTACCGAATACGGCAGCAAGAAACACCCGGTTGCAACTTTAAATGTAAAATACAAATATAGAGCCTTGACAATGCTCTGCATATATATATATATATATATATATATATATAAACAATGACACACTTCTTTTTCCAATTGCATGGGAAGGAAGCAATTCCAACCAAAGAATAATAATCACTGTCATTACGAAATATACAGAGCGTCCACAAAAAAATACTTCTATAACCTGGTAGCGGTTATAGATTGGCACTCGTAAATGGAACGATCTGTTAAGTGCACACGTAAACAGGTTGAGAACTCCTGACCGTTTAACGGGATTTGAGTAAAATTAGGTTTTTTACTGAAAATTTAAAATTAGTTAGTTGGCAACACTGTAATATGGTGTGAGACTTATGCGTGTAAAGGATGAATGTTTTTTCCACCTGTAAAAGTCCTATTAAAAATAGTTAAATAACTTGTTCACTCACTACGACATGATGAGCATCCTGCAAGAGTAATATCCAATAAAAATGCTCCATAAAGGAACACAACCTTTTTGGACGATTGGTGCAGTTGGGTTTCCTTATATTCGCTTTCTTCACATGTTGGAACCATGCTACGTTCCTGTGTTGAATATCCTCCATGGTTCTCCAAAGATCAGTAGATGAGGGGAGAAGTGGACATTTTTTTATTAACACTGGTATGAGAAACGAAATATGGTTTAAACACCTGTGTGATAACTTCTTTTTTTTCTCAAAGTTCGCAGAAAGCGTTTATAGTGCTATTTAAATTCTTACTTTCTTAAAATACTTCCTGTAAAATGTTTTACGTGTTCCGTTTCGATCACTTTATTTTGTGTAATATGAAGTAAATATATACACTAAATAACTATTCATGAAATATCGACTTAAAAAATATTAAACATTGCAATAAAAGTTAGTAAATATCTTCTTTTAAATATACTGATATCTGTATTTCAAATGTTAATATATGAATGAATATGCAAATAGCAAACCTATTAAACGTATTGAAATATTAAAATTAATATCAAAGTATCAATATTACTATAATATATCTGAAAAATATGAAAACAATTGAAAAAGCAAAATGAATAAAAATGTAATCCCATGATAAACTGACAATATGCATATAAAAGAAGGTTTTCACCCGTATGCCCTTTTTTTAATAGTCCCTTGTGTTGTTTAAAAAAAGAACGAAAAATCGTTTTTCCGAGAAATAAAATAAAATCAACTTAAGTGTCAAAATTGACGTTCATAGTAATTCCAACAAACAAGCATGATGGTATATATCAACAAAAAGATCGTGATTTTGTTGACATGTATGAAGAAAATTCGGAACTCCTAAAGATCAAAATGGCATCTGCCCGCCATGTGAAATCAAGACTTTAATTCAATAATGCTCAATATAACAAATGATTTTGTTCTGAAAGAAATTTATTATTAGCTTAGTGAATAGACGTTATTCACTTCCAAAAGCATAAATATTGTAGGGTTACCAGAATAGGTGGCTACTATCTGCAAAAGTAGTTATTAATAAAGCATTGAAAACTATACAGTGTTAATCCAAGTTTCTTAAAGGTCTGAATCAAGGAAGTTGACTCACTAGTCGAAACATTCCTGAAATAAACGGTCATTGCGTCATGAATTGACCAAAACCGTAGTTGGGAAAAATGTGTAATATGGGATGGAATATTGTTTACGTACCAATGACTTGTAAGTTTTCACCTCCATCTCGTAAACAAAATCTTTCCAATGACCTGGATAATTTGTGAAAATATCCCTGTATTGTGACAAAAGATAGTATAATTGTTTTTTCTTTTGGTTGTTTATAATTAAAAGAACGGTTAACCGCATCTGTAATTTCTTCGTCTGTAGCACATTGTTTTACAAAAGTGGCAGCTGAAACAGAAAAATTGTTATCTATTGTATCTCTTTCTTCGTCTTCGGAGATTTCCTGAAAGTCAAAATTTTCTGGTAAATGATTGATAATGGGTTTCAAATTATTATATTCGAAGGAAATTGTGACATCTGAAAGATTAATTTGGTTTCTCAAAGCGGTAAGTATCGAGTCCTAAACTGAGATCTTGATTAAGAGATTTTGTAACATAAACGTTTACATAAACAGAAATGTTATCGATTTGAATAGTGATTAATGTGTAACCTCTTACTTTTCTTCTGGTTAACCCACTGAAATCCACTAAAAGTACATCGTCAGCTGGAGTGAGTTTGGGTGACGTCACATCTGCACTAATGCGTTTCCAAAACGCTAAAGACATGAGGCACGTATCGGTACCTGTGTCCGCCAAACATTCAACTTTAAGTTTAGCAGAGATAGGGTTGGGTTGCACAATAATATAATGGTCTAGACAATCGGTGTCCAAATCGATAGCCAAATCTGGATTATTTGCACTACAAATGTTAGTATGAAATACCAGAAAATGTTTAGTTGGACCTACAATAGGATAGTATGTGTGGGCCGTTACCCGATCCACAGGAGAGCCTTCTAATTCTTTTCGGAGCGGCCAGAATTCCATTCATTACGTCGGTTTGACCGGTTTGAGTTGTTTCTATTGTTATGATTTTGCCTATTGTTGTTATTTCTACTATTATTATTCCTCCTTTCATTATTGGTACTATTGCTTCGCCCATTCCTAGAATTATTGATCTATCGTTCAGGTCTAGTGTTAAAATTATCGCGCGAGATTCAATTCAGGTTTTGTTCCTCATTATTACTCTGATCACGTGATCTCGAGGGTCGGTTCCTACTATTTCTACTATTATCGTTTCGCCTACGATCTCGAT
The DNA here is from genome assembly GCF_964235325.1 of Thermobia domestica. NCBI lineage: Eukaryota > Metazoa > Arthropoda > Insecta > Zygentoma > Lepismatidae > Thermobia > Thermobia domestica. The sequence continues at coordinate 239,080,164 of NC_137456.1, read as the reverse complement.
TCTGCTTCCTGTCAATTCTCATATTATTTACGCGCTGATCCTGATACCTTAGATTATTACTCTTACTATACGATAAATTTCGCTGGTTACCTTGGAAACTGGAATTTGGTTACCATTATAATTATTACCCTGCCTGTATCTTTCTTCTCTACGACTTTGCTGAGCATGTAAAGTTTGTAATTTTTGAATTTGGCTCAAAAGTTCCCTGATATTGTTACATGAATGAAGGAAGAGTTCAGTTTTAAATCAACTAGGCGAAGTCTGTATTACGTCTGTAAGTATGAGAATGAGGAGTAAGTATCATACTCCTAGGCAACTGCGGTGTCAATTCAGGAAGTTTATTGAATTGATCAAGCGCAAAATCATGTACGGAACTATGTACCTTGGGATCGAACCTGGTTCTCTTACAGGTTGATAGCCTGTGTTGTATTGTAGCTTTTCCCGCAAAAGCTTCAATAAGTGCTTGTTTGATTTGATCGTAATTAGTAAAGTCGTCTTTCCTGATATTATACACAACTTTAAAAAATTCCATGCAATAAATGTAGAATGAGCTTAAACAGAGCTTTGTCAGAAAGGTTGGCTAATTGAGCTGTGAGCTCCAGCTTTTGCAAATAATCGTGAATTGATTGACTGTAGTGATCACCCTGAAATTTAGGAAAAAACTGAATTTCCTTAAGCATCTTTTAATTTCGTATTTTTTTCTCTGGCGATTTGTGAAAGTAACATTTTAGTCGTGCTCGCGCCATCGGTCGTATACAACCTTGATTCTGAATCATCACTTGCACTATCACTACTACTGGTGTCCTTACATTCCGAATAAGCCCAATCACTATATTGCCTAGGAGTATCTGCTTCTCCTCGGGGTTGGAATTCTGAAGCTCTATTTTAGGTACTTTCTATTCTCTGAGCGAGATCTACCATATTACGCCTAATTTCTTTTATGTTCTTATCTATTGCCCGTATTTCAGAGAGACATTCTGCGTTAGATTCAGTTTTTTACTTTCATATTATAATCTATGAGTTTCGCTTCTTCATCCATGTCTGTATAACATCCTAATGTATTTTCCTTGCCTTTCTACATTGCGCTGTTACAACTTGTAAAGACGTGCTTCACGCGGATCGACATTCACACGCTGTCACTGCTCGCAGCAGACTGACTCAGGGCGCGTTTGAAAGGACGCCCACTAGGTTTTCCGCGCCTGCAGCGCGCGTTGCGGTGGACTGTTCAGTCAGGGTAGCATCATGCTCTTTACTTTTATAATGAACCCAGTATAGTCGTTTCCATATCAAAGAAATTTACAGTGTTTTCACCTCTGACTCATGTATAGGCAAGGATGGGCGACCGTGGTACTTTGAGAATCAAATGGGAAATCTGCTTCCAAGGAATAAACTGACAAGTGAGATATTATATTGTGAGTTCTTTGGCTGGATGTTGTAGCTAGTATTCAGATAGGGTAACTGAAGCTATGTGGAAAGCTACAAGTACACTTAACGGCTTTCTTGGTTGGAAATTGAAGGTAGAAAACTCATTGAATGGAGAATTAAAAATCCTGGGATCTTTCTGGGGGACAAAACTAGAACAACACAAATGACTGACTCTTAGATTTACTAAGTTTTACAGATGTTTAAAAATCTTGGAATTAAAAAACAAATCGAAAGATCCTATATATTTGTATTACTCAATCATGAACCCATATAACTGTAAAAGTTCCATAAATTAAAAATGGTTCAGCTCGATTACGTGTGGCGGAAAACGTCTGATCCCTACCTCTCCCCTGAAGCACGAAACCTAGAGGCATCTCTGTATGCTAAGGGTTGCAATATCCTAGAAATCGGTGGGGTCTTGTTATTACTGGTCGCATCATTTCACTTCACTACATCGCAATTTCAGAGTTCTCTATGTATCCTGTGATAATGTTGTTTCTTGGAAATGGCATTATCTTCCAGAAAGATAATGCGCCAGTTTACATAGCGGTTGCAGCGTAATTTAAAAAATACTCGCGATAAAGTTGAACACCTAACTTCAACAGTCAAATGCATGAACCTAAACATAAATTAACGTCTGTAAGCGCTTCTAGAGAAACAAATACGCTACAGACTTCCTCGCCCATACTCTCTCACGGATCTTAGTGATGGACTGCCTACGGAAATGAGTAACATTCTACTTGCTATCAAAGACAACCTCTATGACTCCAATACAGTGCCTTTGTGAGGGATAGAAATGGTCCTAATTACGCCATATTAATAAGGTAAATTGCACCTTCTTTCAGAGCTCGTTTTAGATTGATAAGTATCTGTATATGTTTTAACATAAATATAGTTCTATATGTAAATTATTCTTTCAGACCTGAAAACAGGGTGAATACTATGATACATTTAGAAAGAATCCCCAGATATAAAATGCAGAGAGATGTTGTCTTTGGATACTTAAAAATTATAGGTAAGTTACTATTATATAAAATCACTTTCTGTAACAAAAACAGTTTTTTTACAATTTGATGTATACATATTTAATATTTTCGTTTTCAAGACTATGAAGGTCCGGTCACAAGGAATAAGGAATTTGCTAATAAATGTAAGTCTGGATAGCTAAAAAAAAGTCAGAAGTGAGTCAATTTCTAATCGTTTTGACAATCTTACAAGATGGATTTGGATGGATTCGACAATCTTCCAAGATCAATTATTTTATAATAAATTATTTAAACCTTTTGAAACCAGAATATGTTCATCATTGAAAGAAGATATTTCCAGACAATTGGTAGTCCTTCTGCTACTTGAATTATCATAGTTAAATTACTTATATATTGTTTTCTTCGTTTTGATTTTTATAAACATGTAGTGAACCAAATTCTAAAGTGGCAACTAGTATAGCTAAAACTTACCAGAATTTAACTAATACATATACAAAAATATTTCCTCGTTATTTTGTTCTTTACCGCTACGAAACAAAATTACTCACGGATAAGATTGTCATCTGGAAATACTACACAAAAGATTTATCCGTCTATATCTGACTTTATACTCTCTCTTCTGCTCAAAGAATGAACAGATCAGAATGATTCATAAAGCATGGAAAAGCCTTAAACCCCTAGTATTGAATCAAGTTCTTGTTTGTGTAGTGTCTTCAATATGGCTAGCAAGTAGACTGGCTTTAAGTAGGCTACGATGTATAACTTTTCTACACCAAGTTTTTCTTACGAATTAAAAAAAATGCAGAGTCAAATTGGTGTGCTTTGGGGTCAACGACGATTCCAAGTTGCACACTCAATTATGAAACATAATCCAAGTGGCAAATTAAAGCTCCGGATGGTACGTAAATATCGTGGATATGTCCTTAATTCAGCCCATTGTAGAGAAAGACTCATGGGCGCATCTGCAAAGCGAAGGTTTTTCCCCACACTCGATTGGGTGTGAAATTAACCGAGCGTTGCCAATACCTTGGGAAGTAACTCAAAGTAAGAAGAATGTGGATGAGGACACTTCTTTTTTAGTTCAAGGGTCAATTTAACACAGCGAGTAGGCTTAAGTATCTTTCATCAATATGTACAAGGGTTTCCATTGGGAAACAATAAACGATGGAAATTTTTTGACGGAAATTCTGAAAGATGTAGATATTATTTTTATAACCGAACATTGGTGTGCACAAAACAATATAGCAACTATAAATTTACCAATTTTCAAGTTAGCAAGCATTTCTTCTCGAGAAAAGAAAACAAGGGGTGTTTCAAGTATTTTTGTAAAACATAATTTAACATTTAAAGAATGCACTAAGTTTAAACATATAAACGATGAAAAAAATTGAATGTTGGATTTCGGAGCTCACTGTGGACAAAATTGTAATAATCTGTATATATAGGACACCAGACACTAAAGTTGAAATTTTTTTGCGTAACTTAGAAGTAATACTGTCACATTATAGTTGTACTAAATACAGCCCAGTAGTAGTAGGAGATCAAAATATGGATTTTTTGAAAGATATTGATGTAAAGATAAAAACATTATTGGGTACGTTTAATATAAAACTTTTAATAAATAAACCTACTAGGATAACTCCAACCAGTATATCAGCACTAGAACAGATAATTGTAAACTCTGACCACTTGAACTCAAGGGCGCAAGTGATTAGTATCGGATTTTCTGATCATGAAGCTCACATTGGTGAAATATGTGATAAACGCTTCTCTGTAACTCAAAAGTGTAAGAAATATAGTGTAAGAACTTTCAAAATTACAAGGGTATTCAGTAATCAGAATATCAATTATTTCATTTATTTACTTAGTCACGAAACATGGGAAGGTGTACTTTCATTATACAACGCAAATGATATATATAATGAATTCTTAAGAATTTTTGCTTACTATTTTCATGTAGCTTTTCCTAAAATGAAACTCGTGTTAAAATTCCAGGAGAAGGGACAATGGGTTACTCCTGAAGTACTAAAAGAAAGTGCTACAAACATAAATTTACATAAACTTAGGTTTTTAAAACAGGTTGTGCAAAGTCCTACTATAAACAATATTTAAAAAGGTACAAGGAACTAATTAGAACGACGAAAAAGAACTACCACCAATTTAAACATGCTTATGCATCGAATAAAACTAAAACCATGTGGAACATTATAAATGAAGAACTAAATGGTGGCAAAGAGACACCATATGTGGATACAATCATACACGAATGCTACAGTCTAACAAACCCAAGGGAAAAAGCAGAAATATTTGGTTCTTTTTTTAATAAATGTTGTCTCAAAAATTATGGATGATGATAAAGTAAATAAATGTAAACAAAATGGCTACGAAGTAGATTCTGTAAATAATTTTAAACGAAATTCAAATAAATGTAAAAAACAATCTTTCTACAACCAGTATAAGAAGATGAAATAGCAAATAGCATAAAATCTCTCAAAAGCAAACATACAGTTGGAATTGACGAAATCTCAGATAATTTATTGAAAAGATGTTTCAAACAGGTGAGAAAGCCACTTTGTCATTTAACAAATATATCACTTGTAAATGACGAGTATCCAGAAAATTAAAAATTGCGAAAGTTAAGCCCCTGTTTAAAAAAGGCGAAAAACAAAACATAAATAACTACAGACCAATATCTCTCCTACTTGTCGTTGGAAAATTTTGGAAAAAATATGTATAATAGGGTAATTAATTTTTTATTGAAAGAAAATGTTATCTCAACAAAACAACATGTCTTCCTTAAAGGTCCATCTGCAATATTTAATTTCATTGAGAAAGTAAGAAATATTGTAGATAAGAAAGAAGACTGTATAGAAATATTTCTTGACTTGTCTAAAGCTTTCGCTACAGTACAACAAAGTTTACTTTTGAACAAACTGGAGAAATGTGAATACGTGGTAAAGCAACTGACTAGTTTGGTTCGTACTAAAAATAGAAGGCAGGTCGTATAAATAACGCATAAGAATAATAACATTGTAGAAAGCTAATTATCAGATGAATTATATATAAAACATTGCTCTTCCTTTTATATATTAATGATTTCTAAAAAAGATTATCTTCGACAGATGTTATCCTTTACGCTGACGATACCACTCTGCTAGTGAGTGGAAAAAATGAAAAATTATGGGAACAGAATGCTAGGCAAACACTAAATGAAGTATCTCTTTCGATGAAGAAAATAATTTTTTGTTAATGTTGAAAAATCCATTGCTATAAATTTTCATAACAAGTGCAGTAAACCAATATACCCTAATCTATATCTGAACCAAAATAAAATTAACTATACAACACATTGTTCGTTTCTAGGTCTTACTATATATAGATCATAACCTGACATAGGAATTTCATATATAGTCAGTTATTAATAAATTAAATAAAATATGTTATGCACTAAGGATTATTAGAAAGGAGGTAAATTTAAAATTAGCTAAAACCTTGTACCATTCGTGTTTTAACTCTTTTTGCAATATGGTATCAGGTTCTGGGGAAATTCAAGTTAGAGATTTAATGTTTTCAAAATTCAGAAGAAAGCCATAAGAGTACTTTGTGATAAGAAGCCGAATTTTTCTTGTAGACATTTGATTAAGGATGTCAATATACTTCCACTGGATAGTGTATATTTGTAACGTCTCCTTTTTGTATTTGAAAGAAAACTCATCGGCATTTGTACCAAATAAGGATGTACATAATCAAAATACGCGAAATAACAACGATTTTCATTTGTGTAATCACCGGTCAGCAATGTATCAAACGAGTGCAAGTTATGGTGGTGTTAAGTTGTACTAAAGTAAATGTAAGTATTTCTTCCTTCTTTTCTCAAATCCGTTCATGAGTACTAACATGACAAACACGTTCCAATCATCAATGACAACGTACAACTTCATCAAATACGTACGTGGTACACGATAGATTAATATTAAATGTACCTATATAGTACATGATGCTGAATAAAATATATAGATATTATAATAAGCCTATAGATATAATCTTATTTATGAGTGTTACATGATTACTATAATGAAGAAAGAAACAAACCAATATAAACTCGAATGATGAAGTCTTATATAGAGGCGATGTCAGATATCTACAGATGACAACCTGTATCCATCTAATGGATGGTCTGACGACTAAACGAAGAAGAGCCAACCCACGAAAAAAAAACATATAAACCTACCCACTATAATTACGACCACGAAGGCACAAAATATGTGGTTAAAAAAAGATATTACACTAAGGAAAACCCAAAGAGTTTTTATAGATGACAAAAAAATGTTACACATGAAATCCATGGCGAAACGTGGTCGTAGGTTTTAAGGTAAAACTTCAATGTTGTTCCAACAACAACAACAAAAGGTATACTCTAATAAATGTGTACATTACTCTAATAACTCCTGACATATCTCTAAATTTAAACTGACTTCTTCGAATTGCTAATGGTAATATTTCTCTAATAAACTAAACAGTTTTTACTCGTCTAAATAACCATGTCACACACACCATAAAACATTTTCGTCGACAAAACTGAAATGTACATTCACTTCTTGATCTTCATTATTGATGCTACATAATTGATCTTCTTTACTTTCTTCTTTTTTTCTTCTTCTTTGTTCATGTAATTTCCGTTGGCTCCCCTTTCAGCTCTCTAAAATATCACTGATATGTTCTTCATCCACATGCTGCTTCATAATTTCTAGCTACTTCTTCCTAGTAGCTGCTGTTGGCCTCCACAACTTCATTCTAGAAACATTCTGAAATCCAAGGAATTGCCAGTTTGCGGATCTACTACTTGAAATACATTTGCAACAACTTGTTTCCACAGCAAGTAAAGTCCACGGTACACTTCACACAGTTTCGCTATACGTTTGTCCACTAAGCTACTAATGTTATATTGGCGTAAGAAAACTAAATCACCTTCACTCAAAGTTCTTCGAGCTCTCTGATGAACATTTAACCTTTCGCTTTGTTGTTGAATGATTTTCTTTCGCCGTAAGTCAGCCATGATTAATTTTCCATTCCAATCTATACCTTCCTTTTCGTCAATCACTTCGTTATTCTGTACAATGCCAAAATGTAATAATGTGAATTCTTTTGGTTTGATGTTAAGATGTAATTCTGCGGGCGCTGTTCCCAAACTGGCACTAATAGTATAATTCAACAACAAGCACGCTTGCACAACATATTCTTGCCATGAAGAATGAGAAACGCAGCACAACACACGCAAAATTCTTCCTAAATCAGCATGAAATCTTTCGATAACATTTCCTTGTGCATGGTAAGGCGTAGTCTAATGTATTTTGATGTTATACGCTTCCATAGCTTGTACGAATTCCATGCCAGTAAACTGTGGTCCTTTATCTACCAAGATGTTCATGAAAATACCAAGATGAAGCATGTGTGACTCAGTAAGACATTTTGCTACACTTACACTTGTTGCACGTCGAAGTCGAAATAAATAACGATACATTTATACGCTAATAAATAACGAGAGTATATATCACACAATGTTAACAGGTAAGTTTCGCCATGTTTACCTCGAGGGAGAGGACCCACAAAATCTGCAGAAAGCAAATAACGAATGCTTTTCGCTGGCACTGATTCCTTTAAGCACTCCACTGCGTGATGATCTATCTCGTCCTCATGCAGACCTAGTAATCAAGAATGTACGACTTAATGTAACTACGCATGGTTTTCCAATAAAAATTGTGTGAAATGATATTAAACACTTTCATGAATCCAAAATGACCGTAATGATCATGGTAGCCAATTAAAATATTTTCACTAAACATGGAGGTACACACAATTTTAATCTGTCTGGGAAGTGAAAATCTCTCGCCATGAAAATACCATTTTTAAAGTATACTATTTTTTTATTTTCGAGCACTACTGGGAAAAGAACTTTTATTAGCACTGCTTTCACTTTCACTTATATTACTCTGTAGATAACTAATAATAGGACTGTATTCGTCACACTCCCATTGTAATTTCACAATTGTAGACCGATCTAAATCGAACACTTCTGATTCAACAACCTGTATGGGATTCACATTCACCATAGTTCAAGGGACCATCTCATCTCTTGCATTCCAATTGCGCATGCGCCTTAACTGTACTAAATCTTTATGGTCTCTTCGTATATATATTATTGATCCTTTTAGCCAAACATGCCACTTACGGATACACCACACAAAAAGACACTCGAGCTTAATAATTGCATAATTTTGTTCATGTTTATTGAGGGTTCTACTCGCATATTCTAACACACACTTTTCCCCATCTATAATTTGATAACACACACAAGCCAACCTGAGTTTGCTTGCATCACTTTCGAGGTAGAAAGTGTTATCGAACTGAGGATGGTGTAACTTCACATCTTTCACTAATTCAGCCTTTAATAACTCAAATGCCCTTTGGTGTTCTTCTTTCCATTTCCATTTCTTTTCCTTCTTTAAAATTTCATAAAGGGGTTGAACGATAACAGCGTGACATTTGACTGCTCGCGAATGCCATTGAACAGCACCAAGGAATGAACGTAATATTTTTAAATTCTTCGGCACCGGTAACTTCCGGATTGTTTCAGTTGATTTCGGATCCTTTTGTATGCCTTCCGAAGATACGTAATAGCCTAAGTAGTTCATTTCATTTACACCAAAAATGCACTTCGATAAATATAGTGCCATGTTCGCATCGCTCAAGAAACTAAGCACTTCATTTAATTGCTGTAGATATTCAGGTACTGTTTTACATGCAAGAACTACGTCATCCATATACCTGATTAATGTATCTTGTAATGTGAATAGGAACACTTTATTTAGGCACAACTGCAATACAGACGATATATTTTTACACCGATCACCATGCGTGTATACTCATATAATGTTCCTTCAAACAAGAAAGCTAGAATTTTCTGTAATTCCACATTGTTGATACAAACTAGTAAAATTAAGAGTTCCAAGCACACGTTTTCCACTAAATTTAGCAAAGAGGTTGGATAACTTTTCTACACGCAGAGCTGGATTCTTAGTGTGCACATTCAAAGCTCTACAATCTGTTACTATTCTCAACGCTCCACTCTTTTTTAAAACTACGTGCAACGGTAATAAATGACATGATGAACTAGGTCTGATTACACTCCACTTTAACAATTTTCGGATCTCTTCACGCACTCCTTCCTTGTATTTGTGCGGAATATCGTAAGGACGAGCAACAATGGGTTCACTGGTATCTACTTATAATCGTTACTGAAATTTATTACACCGGCCAGGAAAACGGGCGACCAGTTTTCTATGTTTCAATAACAACTGAAATAATTCTTCTTTCTCGTTCTCAGTTAACAGTGTAGCGCGCGTAACTGCATCCCTTATTTCTTCTACAATAAAATATAAATCTGGTGGGAAGTCCTCCATTTGGATCACTATCTTTAATTTTCTCTAACGGCTCGGCGCACCCACTGCGGAACACATTCACCGTTCTCGCATATAATTCAATAAGGTCCTTTATCTCTGACAACATAACAATAGAAGCTACCTTGCGCTTGATTTCACTTACATTAGCTACAATGACATTTCCACTATTTCTGTGTATTAAAGGCACTTCACAACTAATTCCTTGAAATTCAACATGCAAGTTATTCGCTTAAAATCAATAACACTGTTCAACTTTTCAAGAAAGTTTGCACCGAATATAGTACTTTAAATTGAATGGGATGAATCTGGATATCGCCCATATATTTCATGCATCGTCTGTTACCTTGAGTTGGCGGCAAATATTACGCAGCAAGTTTGACTAATTTAAAACACAAGCATACACCAATTAAAACAAAAATTAAGAATTTACGAAAAAGAGAAAGGTTACTGGTTTTCCACATATCCCGACACCATTTTATAACGTTTACTCCATAGGATGATAATCCTAAGAGAGCAAACATTACATTACATAGTCGTAAATAGGATATTTGCTCGAGCGTTGACGATGAAACAAGTTATTATAAGTAATATTTCCTTTCAACGCCAACTACACATAAGCAAAGATTCTAAATACAACCTTAAATATGCTTACACACCAAAGATTCAGCATCATAATTTTCGAAGGATAATAAACACCACAAAAAATAAGTGAGAATTATTTTCAGTACCATGCACATAAATTGATTGCTACGAGGCTTGAGGATACAACATGCAAGTCACAATCAATACACACAAATTGACTTAAAATTTTAATAATTGATCATACTTACATATCCTACTATTAGATATTGGATATTATACTATAATTACCTATCAATGGTTTCTATGTATTGTGATATAAAATGATGAAATACATAGTTATTGGATTATGTTTCGCAGCAAGATAACGGAGGTGTTGCGTGGTTAGTCCCTCGGGGCCAATTAGTGTTTTCTACCGCAAACTCTCTTTAGTTCTCCCTGTTCGCGTGAGTTTCTCGTGTTGGGTGACGTAAGAGCGGACAGAGCTGTGATTGGCTGGAGAAGTGCTGGCCAAGGTCAAGCCAGTCGTCTGCATCCTCTGAAACCGAAAACGCACACATAGAAACAATAGTCTGCATGCAAGTGACAATTCTTTTAAAATAAAAGATAATTAAACTGCTTGAGCCGCATTCAGCCAAAATAATGTCCAATTGAGTTTACGACAGGCGGGCAGATTTCAGGCTTATTCTGAAAGAAGGAAGATGAGAGTCATATTAAGTAAATGTATCTGATTTCTGGGGTGAAACTGTTATTGACCTTCGTTTATTCCATATAACGTATTGTCCGACATATCATTGAAGGTAAAATATAGGATCAATCGGCAAGAAGAACTTCAAGTTGTGGTCTTAGTCTGTTTTTTGATGCTATGGACTCTATCGCCTAGCACGCCCGTCTACACATTGACTCATACGTCTATCATTCAGTGCAGGCACGTACTCAAGTTTTCTTTTCGAAAGGGACAAAACACGAATCCTCGTAAGCACGTAATTTTAATGTTTCAAAATTATCGATAATAATAATAATAATAATAATAATAATAATAATAATAATAATAATAATAATAATAATAATAATAATAATAATAAAGCATTTTTGCATTTCTCTTATACTTTTTTCTTACTTTTCATCCATGAACCCGTTTACTTTAAACAAACTGCATTGTAGCACAAACGAAATCAATGAATATTTTTGAGACACATGTAAGGAAAACTGTCTGCCACGTATATCACAGAAAAGTAGGAAATGGCAATGAGTGTATCGTTCTAATACATTAACGTTATAAACAGAACGGAATCGAAATTTTAATCCCATTTAAAAGTTTTCTTTAATTCCACCATGTATCAATGGCATTGCGGTATGTTCTTAGAATTATAACAACGTATTGCCGACATTTTGGACACTACCTCAAAGTAATCTGATATAAAAGAACCTCAAAAAGGAAAAAAGATTTAGTAACAAGTGCTTGAGTTTTTGAAGGGAACAGCTTTCAGGACCTCACGCTCGATACGTCCCTGATTCAATGCACTATATTTATTTCTTACAAAACATAATTATTAGATGCGTAATGTTTAAAATTATATTATAGTTTGACTTTTAATAGGCCTTTTCTTAACACATCCATAAATTCTCTGGTGCATGGAGTCCTTGGTTCGATCCCTGTTTGCGCCAAGTGAACCTTGTGCTGGACAAACACCGTGTGAGTGAATTTTCTCGGGGTTCTCCCGTTTTCTCCTACTTTCTTCATTCGACCATTTCATTTATTTCTCATAACTGTTTCTTTTAACTTAGCCGGCATCAACGTGGGACGTAACACTTAAAGATTTCATTTCAAATAATTTCAAAAAACAGTTGCATTAGGTATGTAATTTCGAATAAAACAAACTACTATATAACATTCTGAGAATATTATTTTTTAAATGAAATTCTTATTTCTAAGTTGAAGGGTAACAAAAAAACTAAATTCACTCTCTTATTATTATAGATCCGTTTCAATTGAACCAGTTAAAATAGTTGGGAAAAATTAAAAATTCATACCCTATATTCCAGTGTGCCACTATCGGTATAACGCGGCACACTGGTGTGGACAGCAAAGTGAACAGTGTGACGCAGTGCACTTGCTCCTATTATTTGGAAGAATATTTGTCGAGTTTCTGTTACTTATTATTATTATTATTATCAACTTTTCTTCCATGGATCAGATGTCTGTATACACTTAAGGAACCACAAGTATCACGTTGAGAGAATGAGTATAATTATTCACTTTAATAGTAACAGAAAAGTCTATATATATACAGTATATATTTTCTATATATTTGCTTGTATATTCTACCGGGAATAACTGCATCCATCTAGAAAGGTTGGACTAACAAATAAAGTGATTCGATGTTCTAACCACACACTGCCCCAAAGTCGTGAGTGCCACAAGTTCTCTTCTATACTTTGGCACAATAAGGACTGTTGCGTTCAGAGAGAGAATGTAACAACTTAATTCCATTCCAGTTATATACTTTAATAAATGTTAACTTATGTTTATAAATTATGTAAGTGATAGTTTCGTTTTCAGTTTATTATTATTATTATTATTTTATATTATTATTATTATTATTATTATTATTATTATTATTATTATTATTATTATTATTATTATTATTATTATTATTATATTTCTTCGCACGTTCATTGCCATGTGTGTAGTTTTCCATACACACGGCTCTCCCATTCAGCGCCGCGTGATGATTTTCCATACAGAAACTATGTAGATATTCCAAGTGTGTTGTGTTCGTTCTATAGGTGTGTATGTAATTAGATAAATATGGCGTACAAACCAAACTTTAATGTCCACGCCACGTATATGCAAAACCACACACAAAGAAATTTATGAAGAATGACATTGAGTTTGAGTTTAACATCTCGTTTAACAACGAAGCTATATGAGACGTCGACCTACTGATTAACGTTCACTCCGAACGACGTGAGCTCTCGCCGAGTCTCCTACGCCAAAGGCGCGTATGCTAACTACTTCGCCACAAAAGAGCTCATGAACAAAGACACTTATGGGCTAAAACAAAGGCGAAAACAAAGATGTGTCATGTGATTTTGAGCTTATCGTCCCTTTCAGTAGCGAGGCTATATGAGACGTGGAACTACTGATTAACGGGAGTCCGAACCACATGAGCTCCCTCCGGGCGGAAACAAATAATTACTGGCAGATTGCTGTCCGTGATGCACAGGTGATAACTGTCAACAGTTTTAAATTTACACAAATATAGTTTTAATTAAGCAAGAATTTAACTTACAGTGTACAGTGGGAGGCTCAGTAGTTTTCAAGGATCATTTTCTTTACAATATCAAACTTCGTGAAATAACCTGCAAACGTGTCAGCAAGCTCCTATCAATATTAAACAGAAATTGTATTGTAATGTTCATTTCAATGTTAACCTATGTAGGCCTACGGACTTCAATACTAGCCCTCAAACGAAAGTGCAGACTATTCATGATTTCCAGTATTAAACTCTCTCTAAGCCTTTGTAATCTTTTAACATGTCTCCAGCTTTTTCAACAGATTTTGGTACCTCAATCACTTCTTAGTAGGATAGCTTTATCTAGAGACCACTGATTAACCTTTCACGTTTTTGCCTTTGGAATTGACAATCATGGTATGGACATTTCAGTTGCACCTACCTAATATTAACAACGTATCTTCGATAATTTCGTAACATTGCATTATTTCTTAGTATTATTAATTATCTTGGTCAGGCTTATTTAAACACATTTTCTGTGCACCGACGTGTCACATCTCTTGGACAAAAATACACTAGCTCTCACTGGAAATCAAATCCAGAACCAAAGCACTTGAACCATTTGACCACAACAAGGCACATTTAAATAGATATTTCGATTTTGTTCGGAAAATTGTGATTAGGAAATATTTAATATATATATATATATATATATATATATATATATATATATATATATATATATATATATTTAAGAAAGAGTACGGAGCAAACACACAGTACTTTCTGACTCGAATATCTTACAATGACTCATTTTAAGCTACAGCTTTTATTGAAACATTTATCTGGGAAATTGCTAATAAAAAATGTGTTTTGGAAAACTTTGTTAGAAGAAACTTTAGGCCCAAAAGTAAAGTACCCACTGGTCACATTTTCCTTAGAAATAACTTAAGCCACATTTTAGAATCATTAAGGATATAATTGTGTGTGAACTATAAGCAAAGACGTCTCAGTAATTTCTGAGAAAATCATGAAAAACATCACCCCAAGAATAAATTATCCCTTGTAGAACTTTTCAGGGCAAAGGAGATTGCTATATTGTTAGTGTTTTCATAAAAGATTTATTTATGAAATACGAACACAATCGCCTGATTCGTTCTTGAGAAAATCGCAGGGTAAACTTGCTGTCAAAAGTAATATACCACTTCTAGATTTTCAGGAAGAGGGAATTATGCCAAATAGCTAGGTTATTTATGTAACATTTATTTATGAAATATGAACAACAAACATCTCCTGACTTATTTTTGGGAAGGTCATCGGGAAAAACTTACCCCCAAAGGTAAACTATTCTATATGTAAATTTGAGGATAAACGATTTATACCAAATTATTTACAATCTGGACCAAGTATTCTAATTTTAAGCAAACCGTCACAAAAGTTTCACTGTCAATATAAACTATCTCATTTGATTTTTCTTTTCGGAACAAGCGAGTTATACCATATTGTAAAATTACTACAAAAATATTTTTACTGAAATTACAACAAATTTTTCTCAGTTATTACTGAGAAAATTGTAAAAAATCAACCCTCGAGAAAACGTCTCCTACTGTATGTTATCAGGATAAACTATTTATGTTGCATGTTAGATTATTAATGAAACATTTCATTGCGAAATATGAACAAAATTGCCTGAGATATTAATGGTAAAATCATCGGGGGAAAGCTAATTCTTCTGAGTGTTTACATGATGAACGAGTTGTTAGATTATTAATGTTACGTTTATTTATGAAATGCGGTTGAGGAAATTGTGCAAAAAGAACGCGTACCATATATACAGTAAATTAAACCATATATTTTTTTCAGAAAAATGATTGATACCACGGTGGAGACTTGTTAATAAAATGTATATTTATAAAAATAAATAAAATCATCACAGCTGATTTTTTTTAGAACATTGAATAAGTTTAAATTTTCATCTTTCTGTAAACTACCCTTACTTTTAGGTGTCGAAGGATATAAAATTCGAAACCATAGTATGTTATTAAAATGTTATGTCTAGAATTCGGTCCAAATGCATTGAACAGTGTGGCCTCTAATTGAGTAAGAGCGTGACGAACCGACAGACGAATAAATGGACAGACATCGAAAAATCATCTTTTCGATATGTAAGGGCTATGTATCTTAAATTCATTGAAATCTCGAATTCGATTTTTACAACTATCACCACACTTTCTTCTTTCGTCGCTCAAATGTGAAAACGAATGGGCCTACGCCGACATGTAAGGTGAGAATTTGTAACCTCCAAAGTTTTATTTGTTATGTTTAATGTGTTGTCACGCTAGAAAAAAATATGTCTGTTGCATCATTTTATTATCCGTTTCTCACGCTACTGTATAATTCGAAGACATATTTTGGAAGCATTCCTGTTCCTCACAATCAGAGCTGTATAATTTTGTTTTGTTTAAAGAAAGCATTCTTTATTCCTAACACAGACTTATGATTGCATTTCTTGAACTTGTCGATATGAAAAAGAAGGAGAGACAGAGAGAGTCAATACACTAAAAATAAACACACAAACACTAGAACAATAATTTAACATCAGCTCCTTTATGACAACGAGCTAAGGCTTTCATTCGCTCTGACTGTAAGGTTGTAGGATGCGCATTTTTTTTCTGTTCCTGACTCGCAGACACACTCGAAGTGAGTTGAAATTTCTTCTGCTGTGCAAAAACTTAGAGGGAAGGAATATGGGTACCATAAACAGAAAAATCGCTGTAACTAATAGTACACTAATTCTGAATAATTACGTCATTAGACGAAACAAAAGGCTATTTTCTTATTATATTGTTTCGGTTCCTATTAACATAAAAATTATACACTTTCTAAAATGTTTTGTAAAAGGAAGTAAAATGGATAGCATGGGATGGGATTCGACCTGGTGTCAAAACAGTATAAGAATTACCAGTCTGCTACTCTATCATCTTGACCACGGAAACTATGTTTTATTACCTGTCTTTTTCTTAACAAATAAATGTTCATGCCTATAGAGCATGTTACTTCGAAAATTGAGAAAACAGTTTTCCTCTTTGTTTCTATATCTCCATACAACATATTGGTTACAGAAGCTAATTTATTTTCGGCAGACAATTTAGACGCTAGGATTTAACCAATAAATGCAATATTTTAATACACTTTCTAGTTCCCTGATTGAACTTCTGGATACTACGATATTAGCAATCGTAAAATTCTTTCTGCAGTCGTGGTCTGCTACTGCAAAATTCTCTCGAAAGACTTATTGCCAATATACACAAAAGCAAGCAGAATTTTGTTTTTTTGGCTTATATTTTTATTATTTTATTATTTTTTGCAAATATCTTCTTGGATGAATTGCTTTCTATGATCTACGCTTACTAATACCTGAATTTTACCCACAAACGTAAGGAAAATGAAATAATTGCGAAAAATCGTGGGTTAAAGTATATGTGTTTTTTTTTTTTTTTGCGCATGACGGTACGTCTGTATTGTACAAATGAAAAGACATTGTTTAACGCAAAAGAAATGGTTGAACCGTTGAGTGTGAAGGTTTTGACATAGCTAAAACCTACCTCAAACTGGGATGTTGTCACATCATATTTATTTAAGTGCGTATACTAATAGAGGAGAGATGGTTAAAAATACATAACAAATAAAGTATTTCGCGTTAGTGAGATTAAACTTAGTACTGTAAGATGGAGTTATTTTGCACAAGATCTAAGCCGTTTTAAAGAAAATCACATGTAACTTGCAAACATAAGAATTTAGAACACTGTATTTGAAACATGTAATATATGTATAAGCTAGATATATAAGCAAAACATTAGTGCAAGTTCATTAGTAAACATTTAGTATAACCACAGTTATTGTAATATAAACTTTGGTGCAAAGTAACCCCATACCTGGGGTTACTTTGCACAACATACAGAAAGGTATGTTCGACATACGAACATAACGTTTCTGTGCAATGTTTTCCCTTCAGTATTTAAACACTTGACTCTCTACACAAAACTGCATGCAGTCTGCAAATATTGATATTAGAATGATGCTATTGGTATTAGTACTTAGTTTGAGTTATCGATATTTGTAAAGAAAATTATGTATTTTCTGCTAGCGGCATAGGAATCGCATTCTAATAATTTAGCATATGTCCCACAAAAATGCGAACTCAGGAACAGAATAAAATCCCCTTGAACTGATATAACTTGGTTGTTACTTATGTCCAAGAATATCTTCCCAACCGTAATTAGTGGGAGATTTACGGGAGTTGGGACCTTCAGGCTCAAGCTCACCCAAAGTGCATGATTTCGTTTTTAAAAAATCTAATGTTAGTCATTCCTATGCGTATAACCTGAAGTCCTCCTCCAAAAAAGTCTAGTCATTTCTAAAAAAATAAACGAAGTATTTGTGAGTGAAGCCTCTCTGAAACTACTTTTGTGGATACGCCAATGTTCATAAATTATTTTTCAACATGAAATTCATTCCAGCATCTTCCTAAATAGGAAATTTACCTAAATTTAGAATGCAGGAGGTTCCAGTAGTAACAATGCAGGAGGTGGGTGGTGAGTTACAGTGGATCATGTTCTGTTTACCCTTGACCGACTGACCCGCTCCATCTCTGGGCTGCTCATACGGATAAAGCAATCACATATATGTGTTTTAACCTTCCTGACTTTACTTAACCTTCACTAATTTAAGATAATTTACAACAAAATGCAAGGAACCAATTATTAATAACATATATAAAAATCTAGAAATGTATTTTGAAAGAAAAAGTAACCGGTGTACCCAAGACTCGAACCCGCACTGTCCACTTAAGGGGCAGACACCTTACCGTTTCATCCACCCAACAATTTGTAACGTCTGGTTTTGAAGCTTTATTTATATTGCGTGTGTTACGTAACAACGCTACAAGATGTCATTACTGTTGCGACAACCTCTTGCAAGACCCGTTTCGTAAATTTACGAAATAACTCATTTAATTCTTAATTAATCCGATTATATATATATATATATATATATATATATATATATATTTGTGTGTGTGTGTGTGTGTTGGTGCACCCAAGAGATTAATTCATAATAGATTAATTTATTCACAAACTTATTGATTCTGGCTATTTCCTCACAGATAACTTTTTTAGACATGAACACATACCCGTGGTGTTGTTGGCTTTCCTCGGATAATGTGTAGCTCATCCGTGTCTGTACTGTATCCTGGATGGAATCTTGTTGTCCTAACCATCGCCGGATCTCGAACTCCGTACTGCCATTGACCGTAGTAATAACGATGGTTAACTACTTGTTAACTTGTACGAAGACTGAGTAAATTAATCCGAGATTCCCGTAGACTTGCTCGATTCTCATTTGAAGTAGCAACTGCTCGACTCTCGTTCACGATAACTTAGAGACTGATCATAGCTGTTCTTACACCGATCACTAATGGTGAGCGACTCTCTCTCCCGACTTCGACTCCGACTTCTAACTTCCGACAATTTTTTGATTCCCACAAAAATTGTCTTTTTATTACTCTCCCTTGGTTGGGTAAACTGCTACATCATCTGATGATATCTTTCAGTGTTTACCTGTCTTATTGCCGAAACTTGTGTTTTTGCAATGTCATCAAGTGATCGAAATCTACAGACATCCACATCTGCAAATGTGACCATTTTCAATCCAAAATTGTGTGCTTCTCCTAACAAACATTTTGCAAAACATTTGACATTGCCCTTTCTTAATTACTGTACTCGTTAGCATAACATTACTTAAT
Organism: Thermobia domestica; assembly: GCF_964235325.1. NCBI lineage: Eukaryota > Metazoa > Arthropoda > Insecta > Zygentoma > Lepismatidae > Thermobia > Thermobia domestica. Next base: position 239,060,672 of record NC_137456.1, on the reverse strand, counting down.
TTTGCTATTGTCTTTTTTTTATTTCTGTCACGTCAATGTAAACAAGCAACATGCATGCCATAATTTTGTAATGTCTTAATCTTTTCCAATGTTAATTCATACTGTAACCTAAATATAATTTTGAAAACTTTATTCTTCATTCACTTATTTATCAATTTTAATCTCGCTCAATACGCATGTATTGACAATATATATATATATATATATATATATATATATATATATATATATATATATATATATATATATATATATATATATGTATATATATATATATTAATGAAAGAGAGATAATCGAGTTTCAGTAGTGATGGAAAAGAAATATCCTGCTCCACCTCTGGTGTTATCAAGGATTTTTAATCATAGAAGCTACAAGCAGCAGTGTGTAACACTGAGTGAAGACGCATATTTCATAGGAAATTGTCAGTTCGTTATTCTGTGACTGTGGCTGTATGTGGGAATCTGTAGTAGCTTCGAAACAATGGCAAATCGTGCTCTTCACCAAATTTCATTTAAGAAAAAGATCTTTTAAATGAATCTAACATAGAAGGTAGTAAGCTCGAATATTGAAAGCTGAAAACAACACCGTCAGATTTTGATGCAAAAGAGAGTGATTTGAAAATTTCGTTTGATAATGCAAATAGAATAAATGGAAGCAGTGGTAGGTTTCTTGCAATGAATCCTTTGTAACATTCATGATGTTGAACTGGTATTAGTTTTCAAAACTGAGAGACAAGTCGTAGCTTCTTGGCTTATGTTTTACATGTTAATTCCGTAGGTGTTAAAAATGACGTTGTGCTACCAGAAAATTGTATCTTGTGTTGTGTTGGCAACACTTTTTCTCCATTGGCATCCACTGTAGTGTCCAATGAACGTAACTCACACTATCTATTTTTTCGCGGAAACAAAATTTGCAAGAATGTCACCATTCCAAGGATAACCTGGATGGAATTATAAAAGATTCAACCTGAATTCATTGAAATACAGAAGTACACCCCATTCTTTCCCATTTCACCCACCTTAGTGGATCACCATCAAAATGCTTTTAGAAAACACATTGTAACACATACGGTGTACTACATTGTACAAAGTTGCTATTGATCTGCTTGATAGATTTTCTGCAAAAGCAAATAAAACAAATAAGCCATACTTACTGACATAAATAAAAAATGGTAACTTAAATAATTACATACATATAGTAGGCAACTCTGAACTTAGAAACCTAATAACAATAGAGAATAAAAATATATGCTGTATTAGACATCCCAGGATCATATCAGACAAGGTAAATTATTTTCCATTAAAAATAATGACATTTAATTTGTGGGCCTCGGAGGCCCCTTCGTTACTGTTCCATGTAACCCAAAAATACGTTAGTGTTTGTAGGGTTAATGTCTTTTTGAAAAAAAAATCTTGAATATTTACTTCTATTCTTGGTTAACTGTTTCTCCTCCGCATTCAGTTGCATGCTCTTCACACTCTTTAATTGTTTCAAGCGAATGAAAAGAGCAAGATCGCATGTTAAGATTTCCATTAAAAAATGTGTCTGTATTACAATACGATTGAATAGAGCACAAACACTGTTCATTTGAATAGAGGAAAGTAATTTCATGGTTTCATACACACACCAGTACATGTTGACACTAAGCATTATAAAACGAAGCGAGACGTTAGTTGTCTGTTCATTAGTTACCTATATTTTGTAAAATCCTTTCTTCAAAAATTTGTGTCAACTTCAACAAAACAATAAAATCGAATGGGAAACTTGAACTTTAATGAAGGCCTCGCATGGCCTACAACGCGAAAAGGACAAAATGTGTCTTTTGCTGAATCAATAATGCATTTTTAACAAAAATAGCATAGAAATTCATAACTATGAATGGTTCTTATACTGGCGTTCATGAAATATTTACGCATAGAATTAAGTTCCAATTTAGTTTCATTGATTTAATGATAAACTTCAATTATAGTATGGGTTAGCTTTAACTTGTACAATGAACAATTACTAAATGATATATCTGAAATTACAATTCATTCTCTGATCATATCACAGGTTTATTATTACCCATAACACTTCTACAAGCACTAAACTCTCTCTAAAATTTAGGATCACTTATCCCGTCATCTTATCATAAATTACTCAGCTTCTAGCACCTTCCATTCCATTCGGCATCTGTAAAATGCCGTGTAGTTTGGCCCAAACATAGATTCAAATGGCCTGTTCCCTGTAATTGTCCAAAAAAATATTGTATTAATAGTACTGTATCATATTTGAATGCTGGAGGAAAAAACTGGAAGGTTTAAACGTTGTTTTTTTTTTCCTTTTGTTGAAATGTGCAAGTTAGTTCTTCCATTTCTCATGATCATGCTGTTACAAATGAATTATAGTGGCAATAGTTATTTCCCAGACTTTCCAAGTATTTGAAGTGATTTAGATATATCTATGTAACACCTTATACGTCATTTCATTTTATTTATTTATTTATATTTATAGATTTAAGTTATTATCCTGTATAAACTGTAAGAGTCTTTTTATAAGTATCCAATTTCTTGAGGTGATTATCATTTCAACTGTAATTGGGAACGTGTAGAAGCTATTCAATACATGTATTATAAACTCTTTCCTTTTGTTCTGTAATAGTTCACAGTAGAATATTAGATGATTTAGATTGCCAATTTCTTTTCCGCACCAACAAATATTTGTATCTTTTTTCCTTATACAGAACAGTTTTTCTAGCACCTTAAAGTATTAGCCATTACAGTTTGAATTAGCTAGCATAGTTCTTCTTCTTTTGAACATCACATACTTGTGCGTTAAAAACCTAAGTTTCTCGTTGCCAACCATTTAATTTCCCTACAATTGAGAGGCATCTCTTAGGCAACAAAAATGTGCTTAAAGTCAATAGAAAGAATTTCAATCCAGAACATTTACAAATGTAGTTGAGTATGCATAGAAAGAACGGGCAATTGTGAGTGAGTGGTAAAATGTTTAAGGAGAAAGCAAATGATCGTTACTGCTAAGTTATTAGTAGTAATAGTAGTAGTAGAAGGGCGATAAAGAATTATAGTTCTGAGCTTTCAGCATCTATGGTCATGTTAGCCTGTTACGTACGAAGCATGATGTCCCTCGGATGTCACACTATCCGAGGAAAGAAAAGGAAGGAGTGATTGGGGAAGGAAGGAAACGGACTGGTAACTAGATGTTAGGAGACATCGCAGTATTTGGCAGGTTTGAAGGAGCAAAATCCAGACAAAACTCACTCAGTATTGCCTTCTTTAAAAGCCTCTTACACTTTTCGAGTTTGTGTCGTCTTAGAAGTTCAAGCAGTGTTGCTCTGCATTGTACAAGAAACTAATGAGAGGTCTCCTTTTTAATATATTATGTTTATGCAACTCTTATAAGGTCAAAATGTACAAACATACAGACAATATTACATTTTTAAGATTGTTTATATGAAATGTTTACATCCTTTACAGAGTCGAAATCTTTCTCTACACCTATCGTCGATTAAAAGAAAATATTATCTTCCATTTGTATGAAAAAATATTTACCTTAACATTATTATTCGGTTAGAGCTCCGAGAAACGTTGTTTACATTTATTAACAACTTACCAATTATATTTTCAGCTTCTTTAGGAGGAACTCTTACAATGTTTATTGGTGGAAGTCTATTTAGCATAATGGAAATTAGCTTTTACATTTTGGTTAAGCTTTGTGAAATAGTAGACGAATTTTTAAGAAAATATCGTCGCAACACAAACAAGTGTGGAATAGGAAAGAAAGTACATTGGTCGAAGTGCATATATCTGGATCATGGAGTGACAAACATCTGGAAAAGACGTTTGAAAATTCTGGTACGACGGCAATTATGTCGTAGAAGAAAATTATGCATAATTCTGTAAGTATTCTCCAGATACATTATATAAATATAGTAGTAGTATTATTGTTATTGTAAAACTAAACATTATACTTTGTTTTCTTCTTATAATTTTGAGCTTCAAAGTTAATCAGATAGTCGGAAAGTGCTTAATAATACAAACGTTTAGCTAATTATCAATAGTGTTAGTTTCTGTTCTGGTGTCTGCATGATTCTCCAATTTCTCTTTTTTTTCAATTACGTCATTCGCCCATTGATAAACACTTAAAAACCTTGGTATTATTTTTAAAAAATTGCCAGAAAACGAGCCATTTTTGATGTATTTGTTTTAAGAATTAAGACATAGTCTACTGCTTAGTAGGTTTTATTTATTGTATCAAATGGCCTTCAATGTGTTAAGTACTTGGTCGCTCTGCTACTGTAAAATAATTTTCTGTTTTTTACACAAAAAATTGGGATTGTGTGGCATGTACAACACGTGAAAGCCTTTTCTTAGTATGATGTGATATTCATTTAATAAACATTAAATAGCTGATTATGTTAAATTTCAAAACCTGAAATGCATAAATTTGATCACTTCCGGTTTCAATATTACCACTGTGAATGAACTAAGTCGTAAGTTTTTGCTCTCTTCGTGTAAGTCGAAACTGTTTTGATCCATTGAGTAGTTCTTGAGATATTTTGTGTTCAAGAGCCATGCACACTCAGAGAGTAAGAATAAATGTATATAGGATTTTAGTAAATCAGACTTCTTATTTATAAACCTCCTTCATGTTTATTACTGGACATCATTTCAACATTTCGGCACGATTTTCTGAACTTCCAAACTAAAGTATACATTATGTTTAGGGATTAGGGATCTGCATTTACAGTAATTTTAGCCTCTCCAATATGGTAGATTATGTCCCTCGACGATTACACTACCCGAGAAATGAGAGAGAAACAAAGGAAAGGCGAAGGAAGGAGGCGGCCTGAGACCAGTCTGTTAGGCACTGTCCCTACATTTGATTCGTGTAATTGAGGAAAATCCAGGAAAATGTCACTATGGATGGACGACATGAACAGTTTTACGATTTTTCGATCGACTACACCTACAGAGAATCGATTGCCATACCGCTAACATCAACGGCTAGAGCCTTAGCCTTAGCCACGCGAGGACACAATATCTTTGTTATGTATAAATAGCGAAAGTCTTCTAGAAAAGGCTATGTTCGTCTTTTTATCTGGTATCAGAGAAAGAACGCAAAAAATATCAAATATATCGTTTTTTCTTGAAATAGATTCAGCGTCTCTAGAACATGTTCTATTTGATACCTTAACCCTTTACTCAAACCGGAAGTAGTTGAAATTAAGTGTTTCTGATTTCAACGTTGATAACTAAAGAACGGAGACGGTAACAGATAACGACAAACGATTTTCTCTAATCTATTCAGCATGTCAAGGAAAGATGCCATCCATATAGGATAACTGTTGGTAGTTGAAACATACTACTTCTGCCGGTTTCAATATTGATTTCCATATACTAAAAACAAATATTAGCTGCAAGCGGAATCTTGCGATCGGTTCATCCTCACAGTTGTTTGTATGATCTATGTTAATCTTCTTTCTAAACCTGAAACATGAGAAATTAACAATTTTCTGTACTAAAGTGATCGCAAAATTAATAGCACAAGAACGACAATACCTAATAAGAATATATTTTGTGCAACCATTTAAATGTTCTAGAAAAATATTTCCTTACTCATTTATCCTCTCTACTAACAACGAAAGTAGGAAATTTTACTCCAACTTTCGGTTCTAACATTATTTTTTAGAGAAGAGAAACTGAAATCATGCATGGTCATTTTGGAACTCATTATTGGTTCAAGGAATAGATCCAGTCACATTTCTTCTCAAACAGTTCAAACTGAAACTTAAAAAAGGTGAACTCTTTGTGGCTTCCAACGTTTATCATAATAGAACAAAAACAATAATTGATTGGAAGAACTAAATTCTTGATATGGATTCGGTATCCCAAAAAACCTTTTTCAGCTCCAACTGTATACCTTAAGTGTAACCGAAAGTTAGTGAAATGTATTGAACTTAGGTTTTCATATTAATCTTCAGATAGCAAAAGGGGTAAGATGTAGCAAAAATGACTGTTTGGTGTAGCCGCCCGTTAAAACACTGATGTTATCACTGTATACTGTATCATGGATATAGACATAGTGCGTTCAATTTGAGTACTGAGTTTGAAATTATTCCATTGCTTCACGACGTGAAACGAAACTAGTTTGTTTATTTTAACCAACCATTACACTCATTGAGAATTGCAAAAGAACAACTGATTTGTATCACGTAACATACCTGCCAGCCGAGCAATTACAGTCAAATATAACACGGAGGGCGTAGTTGAATAGCACTTGTTATCTGTATAAATGTCAGTGCACAAAAGCTCTGTATTCAGTAGAAAGTGCATGCAGTTAGTTGTTTCACAAAACAAACCATAGGTAATGAAATTTAGCTCTGGGAATTTCAATAGACGGGGTAATCGTTAAGTGAAAGGTTACTGCAAAACAGTATTTAAGTGCGTACTATTGTGAACGTGCAGTTGGACGGTTGGGAACTGTTCGAAATATCACTACTGTGACGACAGGAATGAGAATATCAAAAAAGAGTCATTTTGCGATTAAAGAACGCCGCGGAACGTGAGATGCGATGCATGCGGCTGGTTTCTGCGATGCATGCAGAAATGAGATGCGAAAGCATGCCGCTGGTTGTCGAGGGAAGACCACACCTCACGATGACCAATACGTATCCTGAGTGGCGAAAAGGAACAGGCAGCGCACCTTCGTCAAATAGCTACAGACCTTGCAACCGCTACCTGTACACATGTCAAGAATAATTTCTCGGCGCTTAAATCAGGTTGATCTGTATGCACGTAAGACTATGTATGTTAAATGCATCTGTATGTTAAATGCATCCTACTTAACACACCATCGTCGCGGACGATTGTAGTGAGTCAGGAACATGTTGTTTGGAATGAGTAACAGTAGTTCACAGTGACGTTCTCCGATGAATGCCGTTCACTGTGACAAGTCACTTTGGCCACCAGTACTGTAGAAAGAACTCTTAACATATTGTAATCAACGGATTGTTCAAGAACGTGGTCGTTTAGACAAGACGTGATGCTGTTGACACGCATTATGCACAATGACAGTACCCTGCTTTGCATCTTTAAACGAGCTAAGGTGACATCACAGTGGTATTGCAGAGAGATACTTCTACTTCACGTTCGTTGTTTTAGGAGTGTGGTAGGTTTGGATATACTGTTTATGGACAACAATAAGGGCACACACAAGATAGCTCGGAAACAGTTAAAAGTGAAAATATTGCACATATGTAATGTCCTCATTACTGGACGAACCCTAATTATTTTGAGCATGGCGGGAATGTCTTTGGCAGACGTGTTTCTCGTCGATCGCTCCCTTCTTAACCGTGCAAGAACTAACAAAAGTTTTGCAAGAGGAGTGGGATAATATACCCGATGGACCCGTCACTAGTTTAGTGGACACCATGAATAACAAATGCAGAATATGAATTAGTGTTCGCAAAGGTCAGACAGATCTGAGGTACTCATATGTGTGTCCTTTTGACGCGAAGTCCAGTTTGCGTGCATATTCGGACATGCTCCAAATTGTTTATTTTTAATTTTTCACTTTTATATATATGAGTGTGTGTTTGTGTGTGTGTGTCTTGAAGTCATTCTGATGTTCTTCTGGGCAGTGAACTCGTTAATACTCTGTTGATACTTCAACTAAAGCACTGAGACTATTTTGAGCTACGATATTGGTTTAAAGGCTTTAATATTCTTTAATATGATAAAAAAATCTTTCAGTTTCTGAATTTAACATCGGATTATTTACTATAATTTTCATTATTTTTTTGTATTTTATTCTCTTTCTACAGACTTGATACCAACGTCACGACAATAATCTAAATGTAATTTAGATTAGACTACAAATGACTTCTAACTTATATATTTGAATTGCCAGGTTTGCTGTTTTCTAAACTAGTAACAGTATACACAAAACAGACAATACATCAAATTATCATGATAGTTGCAGAGGCACCTTTAATAACAAACAGTTTGTCAAAGTACCTTTATATTATCGTCTCAAGATACATCATGACTCTTTATTTGGTATTTACGTTCTCAGTTAGTGTTTAGTCCTAACCTGTTTATTTAAATTGTTTAGTTTTGTTTAAAGATGTTTGTTCAATGTAACTTGTTACCTGTAGAAGAAGAAGAAGCAAGGTATAGTTGCTTGTTGAAACTGTGTATAGCAGCAGTGTGTGAATGTACGCGTAGCCTATAGCTGCAACATCGTAGTGTCCAATGTGTTTTATTTTAACTCGGGAATTGTAAGAAATATTAACAATATTATTAAACCGAATTATTAAAGAACGAACCAGCGTTTGCGTGATACAGTCCATCATAAAGATTTGGTCTTCCTACCCAGATGTTAATATTTGTTTATGTGTTTTATGTGACCTACGTGCTAAGACTTGTGTGTTAACAAGAAAGAAACAACTGTGTGGGCGACAATGGAAGCTTACAATTCCCGAAAGCGTGTTTTAAAAGGTAAGGTCACTCGTGCTGAAAACTGCATAAACAATATCACAGAACAGGAAGATATTAGTGTAGTTCAGGTCTACAAAAACAAAGTGAGTAAACTGTCACGTGAAACAAATGAGGTTTTGTTTCTAGCCAGTAACTTGTATGCCGAAGAAGAAATTTATTTGGTGCAAGAAGAGGAGCTTGCTGCTATTGAAGATAGAATTACAAAGCTTAATGTGAAATTAGTGGAAGTGCAGGGTAAATTATCTCACGCCTCTTCTAGTGATGTGAATAACAAAAAAAAAAAAAAAAAAAAACAGAAATTCGACTTCCAAAATTGCAGTTGCCATGCTTTAGCGGGAACTTGAATGATTGGCTTTCGTTTCGTGATTTGTCTATCGGAGCAGTGCATAATAATGAAAAATTGACGGGTGCACAAAAACTTCAGTACTTAAAACTAGTCTGCAAGGTGAAGCAGCAACACTTATTCAATCTATACAAATAACTGACGATAACTATAAAGAAGCTTGGGACCTGTTAAATTTAAGGTATCAAAATAAACGAGAATTAGTCACGTCTATCTTGCGGCGACTTGTGAGGCAAGGTCAAGTGCAGCAAGAATCAGCTGGCTCTTTACGTCGGTTGTTGGATACAAGTGTTGAGTGTGTGCGATCGTTATCAGTGTTGGACATAAAAGTAAACGAATGGGATCCTTTGCTTATATTTCATATAACAGAGAAGCTAGACAGTGAAACAAGAGACAGTGGGAACTTTCATTGTTAGACAGTGAACTACTAACATTTGACCAATTGGTGAAATTCATAGATCATCGTTGTCGCGCATTAGCAAGTAGCACTTCAATTGCAAAATCAACCCCACCCAGTGAGCCAAACAAGAGTAATAAAAAATCAACAATAGCGCATCATGCTTCAGCTCAATTTTCGTGTTGCCAGTGTAAAACCAAAAATCATCCTTTGCATAAATGTGATGACTTCCTTTCGCTGTCAGTTGACGAACGTCATTCCTTAGTGAAAAACAAAGCATTGTGCTTTAATTGTTTACAATCTCATCATAAACTGTCCAGTTGCAAATCAGCATCGTGTCGTGAGTGTGGCAAACGTCATCATACTTTACTTCATTTTCGAATTAAACAGAACTCAGGTGTTTCAGTGGGGACTCATTTTTCAAGTGAAACTAATGTGCAACATGCAGTGTTATTACAAACTACAGTAGTGATTGTGAAGGATTCATATGGTAATGTGCAGCCTGTGAGAGCCTTGTTTGATTCAGCCAGTGAAAAAAGCTTTGTGTCAGAAAACTGCACACAACGACTCGGTTTACAAAAACAGCCGGTTTATGTACATGTTTCGGGACTGAGTTCCAGTAATGTTGCTCGGGCAAAAGGTGTTGTTAATATTGTGTTTACATCAAGTTATGATGTTAAATCAGAATTTTCTGTAGAAGCGTTAGTACTGCCAAACTTAACAGGCATGCTACCAAAACGGTATATTCATAAAAGCAAGCAGTGATTGCATGTTAACAAGTTAACATTAGCAGATCCGAATTTTAATGTTCCCGACAGAATTGATCTGTTACCGGTATTGGGTGCAGATATTTACCCTCAATTGCTATTGATGGGTGTGTGTAGTGGTGCTATTGGTTCTCCCGTAGCAGTGAATACCAAATTAGGATGGGTGTTGTTTGGTTCTATTGGTGACAATCAAGTGCGACGTAAAGAATTCACAGCGTCAACATATCATATCTAGTGCAACAGTGAAAGAATTTTGCAACAGTTTTGGGAATTGGAAGATATTCCTACACAAAATATAATGTCATCAGAAGAAAAGCAGTGTGAAATTTATTTCGAAAAGACCCATCAAAGAGATAAGACAGGTAGGTTTCATGTGAAGTTACCGTTTCGTGACAACAGTGCAAGACTTGGTGAGTCACGTGAAGTTGCAATTAAACGCCTTAAGCAAGTAGAAAGTCGGTTGAAGAAGAGGCCTAAAATGCGTCAATTATATGTAGATTTTATGCATGAGTATGAGGTACTTGGGCATATGGAGATTATTCCAGAAAGTGACATACTGAAACCAAACAGTGAAGTGTGTAATTTACCTCATCACGCAGTGTTTAAAGATTCCAGTTCTACGACAAAACTGAGAGTACTTTTTGATGGTAGTTGTAAAACTTCATCTAATGTGTCATTGAATGATAAGTTACTTGACGGGCCTAGGTTGCAGTGTGACTTAATTCCATTATTTGTGCGTTGTAGACAACATAATGTGGCATTGACTGCTGATATTCAGAAAATGTATAGACAGGTGCGAATCCAACCAGAACATAGAGATTTCCAGCGAATTGTGGGGCGTGAGATACCTAATCTTCCGATCAAAGATTACAGGCGTGTGACGGTAACTTATGGTACAGCTTCAGCACCATATTTAGCGGTGAAAAGTTTGCAACATTTAGCGAAATATGAAGAAGAATAATTTCCTATTGCAGCGGCTGTAGTAATGCAAGACTTCTTTGTTGATTATTTAATCTGTGGTGCCAACTCAATGAAGCAATTCAGTTACAAGAACAACTCAGTGCATTATTGCAGAAAGGAGGTTTTGAACTAAGAAAATGGGCATCCAACAGTAACAACGTTTTGGACTCCGTACCCTCTCATTTGAAACAAGCGACGAGTAGTTTAGACTTTGATAGTAGTAATTCAGTGAAAAACGTTAGGAATTCAGTGGTATCCATCAAATAATGTATTTTCCTATAATGCCAATCTTGTGTCAGTTGTAACTAAGCATAACATTTTATTAGAACGTGCAAAGGTGTTCGATCCATTAGGTTTGATTTCTCCAACTACTATTATTGCGAACATATTATTGCAAGAAATTTGGAAACTAAATTAAAGTGGGACAGTCCAGTTCCTGAATGGATTTTGAGAAAATGGAGGAATTACTACTCAGAGCTTTCTTTATTGAAAACCATCAAAACCAACAGGTGTATCAGTATCACTCAAGCTACGAGAAGAGAGTTAATAGGATTTTCTGATTCTTCCGAAAAGGCCTATTGTGGAGTGGTGTATATGAGGTCTGTATCTCAAGACGGCCAAGTGAGTGTGAACATTGTTATGGGAAAAACGAAGGTTGCTCCAATCAAACAAGTGTCTTTGCCCCAATTAGAGCTCTGTGGTGCCTTGCTATTAGCTAAAATGATGAATCTCATATTAAATTCATTACGTTTGGAAGTGCATGATGTAATTGCCTATTCTGACTCTACTGTTGTGTTATCGTGGCTGAATTCGGATTCAACCAGATAAAAAGTGTTTGTCGCGAATCATGTAGAAAGATTCAAACTCATTTGCCATCAGTGAAGTGGCTCAAAGTGGATTCAAAGAATAATCCAGCAGACTGTGGTTCTCGAGGTTTACTACCTTCTGCTTTACTTGCACATCACTTATGGTTCTCAGGTCCAGAGTGGCTCAAAAACCCCATTCTCCCAGAGTGTAATGAATATACAGTGGATTCAAAGTTAGTCAACCAAGGGGAAAGAAAACACATAGTTTGTATGCATGTTCATGTTGATACCTCCATTATTGACAATTGTTCATCGTTGGTGAAACTTGAGCGAATTGTTACATAATTCATTTCTTGTGTGTATCTTGAACTAGTTCGTTCAAGGGTGGGGGCTATGTTTAGTCCTAACCTGTTTATTTAAATTGTTTAGTTTTGTTTAAAGATGTTTGTTCAATGTAACTTGTTACCTGTAGAAGAAGAAGAAGCAAGGTATAGTTGCTTGTTGAAACTGTGTATAGCAGCAGTGTGTGAGTGTACGCGTAGCTTATAGCTGCATCATCGTGGTGTTCAATGTGCATTTTATTTAACTCGGGAATTGTAAGAAATATTAACAATATTATTAAATCGAACTATTACAGAACGAACCAGCGTTTGTGTGATACAGTCCATCAGTTATAGATTAGGCTACATATGACGAGATTTGCATTTTAAAAGGATATTACTGTAATGTGTCTGATGATGTTCCACTTGGGATCTGTCCATCAAAGACATGCACTAGTCACTATACAAATGAGGAGGACAGAACACTTCATGAAATCAACCCAACCACGGGAAACACTAGAGCTTAGATTCATGGGACTTTTAATGGAGACACACACATTCTAACACCCCAAATCTGATGAAATCAATCAAAAGTGGGCGAATGTGACCTTTTTCTACAAGTGTATTATGAGTCTTAATAGATATGCCCATGTAAACGAATCATGGTAGAATCTTTGACGTACTTACCAGGCGTGCGACTAGAAAATTTTGTTGGATGAGTCCAAAGTTTGAGAAGGTGTTACAATACTACAAGAGACTACATGTATGTACGATTGATCCGATGTAGTTCTGCAGACAAGAAACCATATCTAATTATTAAATTCCGGTATAAATATTCTAAGAAAATAATGTAGAATTAGATATTTTTTTAAAAAAAGAAGTGTACAGATGAACTGTAACATCAGACCTTTAGGCTATACGAGTCATTTGTTTACTAAACAATTATAGTTTTATTATGAAAGTGTACAAGTATGAAAGTGTCGAAATAAGAAGTTTCGAGAAAGATCCGATACAGGTAGATTCTCCGTGTGGGTGCACCTCTGGTGCTCATACTAGTTAAAATCAGCATAATTATGTGTTTATTACATTATTTCCTTTTCCATTTAGATGTCGAAAATATAACAATTTTGATACACTTCTAATTTCCTTTATGTAGGACGAAAGAAAAGCAAAAGATCTATCAGCTTCACTTCCAGACGATAATTTAACTTTGGTAAATTGGTCGATTATGTTTTAATTTCTTTCTGAACTTTCATAATCCGTCAGTGTAATAGATGATTAGCTTGCAATCGGTCAACAGAATCCTCTACAAAATATAATGATAAGATATTTCGTACAAGAGATCTTCTAAAATGTTTCTGTATTGAACATAAAGTATATTCATTTGGATTGCAAAAATATTTTAGTAACACCTAACACTAAGAACCTATGGAGAAGGGCATACGAGAGTATATGAAATATATCCATCTTATTTTTTATTATTCAGCATATATTTACCTTAAGTGAGAGATATAACACATGAAGAACGATGGATCTAAGTTATATTTTTAAACGGCCGATCGTATACCTACCAAAAGTTCTAACAGTACACAGCTGATAAAAATTATGGAAAAGAAATAATAAATACTATCAAACGCATTTATAAATCAACCAGTATACCACCACACAAAGCGTTTTTAGTTTTGCTACTTTGAAATACCCTGAAACAGTAATATTTTTTGCACAAGTACAATCTCCAAAGTAAATTCTGTCCTACCTCTCAAGGAACAGGAGCTTTCTGTGTATGTGTAGAACTGTTACAGTTAATTCTTTATTTGTTACGTGAGATCTTATAGACACCGAACACCTTTATACCTTCTCCCTCTACCAAACGATGGACCTTGAATATGTGCACTCCTAGTGCACTTCTCCCACCACTCAATACACTTTAAGTAGCTATAGAATTCGGATGTCTAAGCGTGACTATTTCGTTTCCTTGCAGTTATTCGAGTTCCAGGGTTAATTGTGTTACTATTTTGCTCGAGGGCTGTGTTCATGAGTTGAGTTGACTTTTAGTTTTAATGTTCCTTTCACCAGCATGGCTACATGAAACAGGACATATTGATAGACATGGAATCCGAATCATATGAGCTCCCGTCGGGAGTCAAGCACTGGTCTCCCACGCCAAAGGCGCGTGCACTATCCTCTTAGCCAAGGAGAAGCTCGGCAGTTTTCATATTTTATACATTTTGAAAACTTTCTACTCACTTTTTATCATACAATATGTTTGGCAAATCTGGCCCGTCTAGTGTGAATGTGTATGATTCTAAATTTAAAGAAAAAGTTAATTACATGGTATATGTTTCGTGTTAGAAAGTGAAAGAGGTGGAGTGAGAAGTAAGGTAGAACAGACTTTTGCAAAATTTGCGAAATTAATATATACTTTTTTAAAAAAAATCACAAATTTGTAAATCTGATGTATTCCACTGACAAGCATTTTCAGGAGTTCGTTTATTATAATTTTCATATCAGTGCCAATGTAGCTTTTTACATTAGAAAACTTGTACAAGACTGGTTTGAGCATGTTATACCCATGCTGTATTTCTCTATTATATCTATGGTGCGTTATGTCCTATAGCTACAATGTATAGTTAAAACAAGTTTGTCTCTCAAAAGTAATATTTGTATTTAATAATTAAAAAGGGGTCCCACGGACCTCACGTCACTAACAATGCACTAAAAATTACTACACCTGTTGAGGGCTAACATAGAACACTATAAATACCAATACTCGTCTTTTTCTTTTTTGCACGTGTTAAGGATGATTATTGAAATAGAAAAATCAGTTCAAAAAGTCCCTTCAGTTCCCCCAATACAGAAGGTCAGATGTTACCTTTGTAGCAGTGTTACCAAATGCAGTGTGTTTTGATAAGCTATTCCCTTCTCTTACACGCATTTAAGAAAAGTCAGGTGTTATACGTATTTAAAAATAAATTGAAATTTAATTTTGTTCTGCTTTAAGTTCCGAATCTCTGGGGAAGGGTTCTAAACCTCCCATTCCCCTCAATACGACTCGGAAAGCCGTGTTTTGTTCTTCCATTAGTTTATTTTCATTACAAGAAACTGAGATAAAGAGAAATGTGAATAACTTGTTATATACTACTGTATTATTCAAATTTAAGTTTCAGTTCGGTGTTGATTCCGTTTTAAGAGCCAGTTTGTTTGAAAGTAATTAAAACACCTATCAACGTTACATGTTCAAATCTAAATTTGAACGTCAGGAGACTGCAGTTTCTCCCCTCAGCTAACCGCACTTCCCTTCTGAACTACAAACAGAGCAGTGAATTACACTCGCTTGTGTTGCGAACGTGGTGTGATTATGGAATGCATATACACAAGAAGTAATGCAAGCTGAGAGTAGAAAGGAAACGTCAATATAATAATAGTCGAAATATTATTAAATATCTTAAATAGTAACAGGCTGTGCACGGTATTTGGCGGTTCACCTGCTCTTGCAAACTGCACAAGGCCACACCGCTGGTTACATAACTTCTTTGACTTCTCTATAAATTAACAGCGTAATCAATAAAATCGTAATTCTATGGCGATGTCAACAGAAGAGAGTTTTTCTTTTTTTAACTTTATTTTAATTTAAGTTCTTCCTTTACTTAAATGTGTAAGTACAATATTACATTTTTGTGTTAAGAGGTTTATTATTCTTTCCAGGAGACGTACCATGAGGTTTGCTTTCACTGGAATTCGGTGCTTCTTATCTGGTTTTATTACCACTTTACAAACGGTGACAAGTAATTTCTTACGCACGTCAAACTTAGATGGATTGAAGTACATTGTGCACCCGGAGTTTAGTAAGAAATCGAGGTAAAATATCAACTATTACTACATATACTAAATATTTGTTAATTATTATTCGTATGTTTCATTCTGTAAAAAAAATATCATTATACAGTAATTCAATGCGTATTTAATCTTACTACCTAAAGTAAGTGAAAAATATTAATACTTGGGTCGATATGAAGTTTAGGTTGTTAGTTTATTGACTATTCTAATCGTACATCAGAGGTCTCTGCTTCCCGGCGTTTTGAAGCAGTTACGTTTACTTTAGTATTTTAAAGCCTTATCAGACCCCTTCATCTGAAATAAGCTCATTGTATAGGATAACGTGGCGAATTACACCCAGAAACTGCACGAAAACTAATTGTCGTACGCAGTTCATTTTCACAGATGTTACCTTATCTAAAAACTACATAATGATTACTTTTAAACTACTATTTATTGTTGCTTAATATTACTTTTGACAACCAAATACTTTAGTGCTAAGGAGTACATAAATATACTCATGAATGCAGCATTGACAATTATATAATGTTTTTTAATGATCATGAGGAATCAACTACAGGCTCTTTCACCATAGACTGTTCTTGACTGATCGTCACAATGTAAACAGTGGACCAGATGAAGTTATAATAGAAGGCAATGCCCATCTAATAACGTCAAGACTTTCATAGTTACACCAGTTTAGCACCTGACCTGTAGAAGTGAGAGAGAGAGGGATTGGAAAATGAAGATTGAACGAGGCAATGATAGTTGCAATCTGAAATTAGGACACATACATACCTACATTTCTATAACATGATATTCAGGTCATTCTTATTTTTGAGATGATTTTTCAATAATTTTGAATTCTCTTTCACAATTCACCGTTTATTCTACTCTACAATTTACATTGATTTTACGTACATTTCGCAACTAATTTGAAATCATTTTTCCCCTTTAAATAAAATTTATAACAAATGTGTTAATACAAAATTATTAAAATAATGCTTTCCTAGTTGCTGACCAAGGATGTACTAGTTTCTGAAAAGGACATTACTAAAATCGCCAAAAGGTCATACGTGAATGAGTCATAAATCCAATATCGTGGTATGAATTTTTAAAAAATTCTATATCGGAGTGATGAAAATCTTAAAATCTCATTTCATAAGATTTCCACAAACGTACAAATGTTATCTTATTTCAAAGCAATTAGACAAGAAAACAACATAGAACGCTATGTATCACTAACTTTTAATTTGCTTCGTAAACTAATTTTAGCTGAGAAAGTGTCATCGTAGATAAATATACGAGGAAGAATACAAAGTAATCAGGTTTAATTAAACAAATCCATATTAATGTACAAATTACGAGTCTCATTCTCATTGCCTTCCTTGGTTGAGTGTGAACGTGTGCATCTTATAAGGCATTTCAGCCACTGTAACTCGCGATAAAAGTGTCCTTATATGCTGTGCGGCGGTCATAATTATGTATCTCAACTCTTCTACGAATACTATCCGCGTCTGGTACGCAACTTATTTCATGTGATGACAATGTACACGACAGAAGGCCGTATATCTAGCCGTCGTGCCTGTCATGGTTTCTAGCCGCCTTCACCGACCAATCGGAGTGGAAAACTGTTGTGTAGCTAATGTTGCACACCGTGATAAAATTTTAGTAGGCAATCACCACGTGATAAACCGTATCTCTTGTTGAATCTAGCAGCACATTCTCAAGCAATATGGCAATTTGTCCCTCCTAAATATATGTAACGCATAATGCACTTTAAGTTATTCGGTAGAAGAAAAACTTGTGACTTCTATGTTCTGGGTTGCAGAATGAAGCACTACTGTGAAAAAATACCATTACTTTCAGATAATAGGTACCGTGTCATGGAACGTTTGTGCGTGTTTCCCAATTTTATGGCCAGCAGCATTTAACAACAGGTTACTTCTACATTTGGATCCACATGAACGATCTGGAACACTGCAAACCAATAGCACACCGCACACTGTAGAAGAAATTAGAAGGAGTATATTGGCAAAAACCCAGGACATAAATAGATGTTCCCGTACAACTGGCAGTAGATGAAATTCGTTGAAGAGTCCCTGCGTGCATAGGCAAACACGAGAGGCAACTCAAACAATTATTGTCCGAGTATTTACTTCAATTTTGTAATTCGTCAGATAAAATTTGAGTTGTTTCATTGCAATTTATTACCTCATTATCTTTTTTATTTATTTCTCTTCATTGGCATCTTGCTACGCATTAGTGTACTTACGAATCTAATTACAAACTAGTTGTACAGCGCCTTTGTGTGGCGTTTCCTTTTATTTCCGACTTCCTGGCAATATTGTCTCATTTCTCTTTATACAGTGGTATTTCATTCGTCAGCTATTTAGTAAATAATACTTTAGTGCTCAGAGTGATATAACTTGTTCACAATTTGCAGTTTTTAATATAAAAGTTTAGCTCCTTGCACAAATCCTCCCTATCTGTGATATCATTAGCACGAAACAGGCATCTTCGAGCAGATGGGACAAAACTGATTATGGAATGCCTTTTCTATATCGAAACCAGGCATGCTATTTTAAGCACCTGCTCTGAATATAAATACATATGCTGTTTCTACCAGTATAATTTAAGTCTTGTCTAGCCTTATTATGTATCGTCCTCCATTACTGTACACGCAATGTGCGATTATTACACCCGACCGCATACGTCACTCCTTTGTCGTTTATTACATACATATTCCTTGCTCCAAGGATAATGCTTCCCAGGATAGCTTTCAACCTTCGGTGACATCCGTGCTTTGAGATCTCACATTTTGCCACACTTTATACACATTTCCAGACACCGGAAAACCTCCTCCTGTTTCGTTATGTGATCTTCAATCACTGCCAATTATCCCAAGACCTTTTGCCATCTCTCTGGTAGTAATGCAGTGTATTTCTCTCATTCTTCTCTTGCGCGTTCTGTGTTCCTGACTGATTTGTACATGAATCGAATCTCCAGGTCAAATAATACACTATTTCCTTTAACCGGACCTTTCTCGACAATTCGTTCTCTAGTTCTATTTAGTTTTGTTCTATTATGGCACACTTTCGGCAGGCTATAGCTCAGAAATGGCGCATTTTCGGATATCAACTTCTTATCTTAAATCACTCCTTTTTTCATTCTCTATTATCCCTTGAAGTTTCATCCATCATTAAAGATACACCATGTATAGAGAAAGAGAGAGACATAATTCTTCTGTTCAAATTAAACAGTGTTGATAGACAACTTTTATATTATTTCTTGTGTTTAGTAATACATTTTTCTAGTGGCAGTTAATTTGAAGCATTGGTCTATTTTTTAGTTATTTCCTCAATTTTAAAATATGTTTCTGTTCTTGTAAATATTATTTGTTATCTGTAGTGCAGTATATTCTTAAATTATCTTAAAACAATCATTATTAACAATAATGAAGATTCTATTTACATTTGGAAATAATTCATTTCCACCGCATTTAAGGTGCAATAAAATCTCTGTTAACCTATCACCGCTACATCTACCCTGGAAGAATTCAAAACTTCCGTTAATACGAAATTCTCGATTTGACAGTCTCTAAATTGTATAACACGTTTATAATGGCTGAACAGTCCTCCTTTATTAAACGAAGGTAACATATGTATTTGTAAGGCATTGAGCGCCGCTCATGGCAAAAGTTAAGTATTTCTTTAAAGGTTAACCCAACAGGTGGCTAAAGAGAGGGTGGTTACAAGAGATTCCATTCTATAAAGTTTTCGCTTTAAAATTTTAAAACTCATTAACATATTTATTGCGATCTTCACTCCTATTCGTTTGAAATGTTTAGAATTACAAACTCGGGCAAATCGAATTGTCTTAAGTCAAACTTTGTAGACAGATCAAACTCAAAAATCTCTGTTAGAGGGATGCGGAACGCTAATATATACTGAAGAGATCCACGATTACAAATTCTTCTATTACACTCAATTTATAACAAATCGCACAATTAGATTCGTATTCTACTATAGGTATTCTTATTTCTGTTCTGTTTACCGTTTCATATTGTGGGCTGCTATTTCTTCAAATTTCTTTTTACTCCTGTACTTTTACATTAAACATCATTACCGTATACGTTTCAGTATATATTATTCTCAATTTCCTTTTTCAAGTCGTTTCTCGTAGTCAATTAGAAAACCACATATTATAAATCGGATAAAAAAAGAGGAAAATCATTTTTCTTATCCTTCTTTGTCAATTCTCTCAAAATCAGTTTTGCTTAGTATGATGCTTCTGATTTACAGATGTTTAAACTAATTAATACTGAAATTCTCTAATTATTGCTAGAATTATTGCAAGCAGTGATATCGTTTCTGTAATAATTTTATGCTTTTTGTTCAGAGGAGAAATTGGAAAGAAATTATCTTCTATTATTATTGTATTACTTAGACCGAATGTTTCCTCCGGCTTGTGCACCTACAATTCAAACATCATGTAGAAATAAGCACTACAAGGATACAAATGTTACCTACCACATCAAAGTCGGACTCATTATTTCTATCTTGTTAAAATTATTAACTTTTCGTTTATTTGTTGCAAAGATGTGTACTCCCTTTAGTAGAAATTTTTCGTCTACTACCTTAACAATTTTCCTATAGTGACATTTTCTTTCCTGTTAATTCAGTAAGAGAAGTTTGCACATGCAAGAGGGTACACTGGTCGAAATATTCGTATTGTTAATGATCAGACCACTTGAATGAATGGTTCAAGTAAGGGAAGAAACAACTATTTCCTCCTTTAAAATTTTACATTTGAGTGTATACATTTAATGTCAAAAAATTGCATTCGTCAATAATTTCAGTATTACATTGAATGCTTTAAACACAGTGCCAAAATATTCGTCTTTAAAAGAGATGAGTATAACACAGAAGGGTTGGGAAATACTAACCTCCTTTTAAATCACCTTCACATGATGCAGGCAATTAAGATATGTTGGAATGTGAAAAAAATAAGTATTAAAACTTCAGATATACGAAAGTTACCAAATATGTGTACGTGAAAGGTAAATATTATATAATCTTTGTTTGGAAAAACACGCTTGCAAGCACGCCACTTAAGTCAATGAAGCTATTACCCTCTATCGTGATTCTTATTTTCATGAATATTACCTGTCGTTAAAGGAAAGTATAAAGATTAGGAAGGTTCATAAAATGTGATTAAAGTTTACCATTTCTTAAATGAATCATTACCTAAGATTTCTCTGTAAGCAAAATCATTACTTTTAACAACTATTCCAAAAGTAAGATCAAAGTGAATATTAGTTGTTTCAAGTGAGAAGCAATTGGTAACTTACTTCTAATATTTGTATCGTTCCTGTCTATTACTCAACCACGGTCAAAACCGAGTATTGTGCATATACGTCCAGCCATTGTAGCTTCATTATTTACATTTGTATATTTTCTCCTCCGTTTCTTTAACGTTTTTCTGACAGTGCTTTACGTATGTACAAGCTGAGATTGTAGATATTCATTAAAAGTTTTTAAATTATATTGCCCTTTTGAAAAAGTTACTTCTTTATCACCATACTTAAAATTTTCACTGATATGGCATCAAATGATGCCACATATTTATCGCGAAAACAATCCACTTTTTTCACGAAGAAGAGTGCGAAACTGAAGGTAAGTAAAAACAAGTGCTTCAGAATATTATTTTTACTTACCTTCAGTTCGCAATTTTCTTAGTGCAAAAAATCGGGTTATAAATATGTGGCATCCTTTGATGCCATATCCTTGAAGAGGATAAAGCATTTTCCTCCTTCTCTTATATTAGAAATCAAATGCTTATATGTTCCAAGTAATTCAACTAAAGATATATTTAAATGATATCTATCGTTATCTATTTCAAATAGTGCCTATCTTAAATCATATTTACCCTTGACTTCATTCTGATTAACCAAAATTGAGTTAAAGATTCCTTTACAAGATAAATGCATAAACTTTAGATTGTTTTAATATTGCTTATATTTAAAAGTACCAAATTCGCTAGTAACATTTAACGTTAATCTCTTAGTGTATAATAGAAATGTCACACATGTATATAAATTGATTGATCGCAGAGATTTATCTCATGATAAATTTAGAGATTTGTTCTAATTGTTGGTAAAATTATTATGCTTTTATACTAATTAGTATATCAAGAAACGTAGGTAAGGGAATACACGGTAGTGTTTAAAGAAATTTATATACACCTAACATAACAAATTCAACGTTGTAGTTGAAGTAAGTCAATATTGGTGCGTTTGACCGAAAGTATGTGGGCTTCATGTCAAGCTCAACTACAAGCAAGTTGGACTTACAGTGACCAAACATTGTACCCTATGTTTTCTTGGTTCTTCCCTTTCCTTCCACTCCCTTTATTCCACTTTTGTTCCTTCTCATCATCTCTGTCTTCTTTAGCGTAGCCGGCATATGCGAGGAACGTACAATTCGAAAACTGAAGAGCCTCAGCATATCACCACCAACGCACGAACTTCACCATATCTAAGGATAAATATATAAATACCAGCATAGTGTACAAGACATCGTGGGGTCAAAGCATCAAGTGATGAAAGTTTTCTCTACAAACTATCAAGAGAAGTAATTTATATATTAATATTTCCTACGATATTCTAAATGTATTATATTAGAAAATAATTATAATAATAAGAAAAAAGAAGATAAGTAGTATGGGACCAGAAATACTTACTAGAAAAAAATATTAGGTTCAAAATGAATGATCATAAAACAGACCTAAATTAGCAAAAAACTTGTCTATTGGGTATGAATATGTTTTAGTAAATTATCGGCCAGTGTGAAAAATAACCTTACTTGAAAGGAAGTCCTATAATAAGAAATCAATTTTCTTCTCACTCTCTATATTCATTCCATGTAGTAGCCTAAATATTCAGTGCAAAGCTATTTCAGATTTTTTAAAACTGATTTTGACTTTAACGTCCCGTTCAGCAGCGAGGCGTGGTTCTACTGATTAACGTGGAATCCAAACCATATTATCTTCCGCCGGGAATCGAACCCGGACCTCCCACGCTAGAGGCACGTACGCTAACTGCTTAACCAGCAAGAAGTTTGATTCCTGATTTGTGTTGCCTAACTCCGCTCGCATATATTCTAGCATAAGAATATTTTTGGTTCGATTCATTTATGACTTTCTGAGTGATATTTCGTTAGGAGTGCCGCTTTCTACATTTTTTGTGGTAGTGTGTGCTGTGCATCTGAGTATCAAGAAGCGTTTATCTACATGCAGTGAAGTGAAATGCTCCGGGTGAATAAAAATAAACCTGAATTGTTTTGTTATGTGTGTGAGCAACTTACATTTAAAACTCAAAAAAGAACCCTTAGAGCTTTAGTTATAAAGGCTTATGCACTGTAATTTGGCAGTAGTTTTAAAGACCAGAATAAGTTCTGGGATCCACACATATGTTGCGCTACGTGTAACAAGAATTTGAGAAAGTGGCTACAATGAAGAAAGTTCCATGAAATTCACTGCTCCTATACTCAGGGTTGAACAAATAGATCATGGAATTGACTGTTTCTTATGTTTGACAGATTAACAGGTTTTTCTCTAAATTTAAACATCAGATTCAATAACCTAATTTTAAGGCAGCTATTCGACAGTTCTCGACAGTGAAGACTTTCCAGTACTTAAAGCTCCAGAGCATTACCTTAATGATTTAGAAGGAAATACCTTAGAAATTACAAGCAACATGGAAGGTGTAGACTTTCAGTCATATACTTCTCAGTCAACGTCACTTTGTCACCGTGTAAGTTTTGAAACGAGTAGAGGGATTCAGATCAAATGTTGGATATGAGGAATTCATGTAGAGGTCTACTGAATAGACTTAATCTCATCATGGAGGACATATGAAAAGCCAGCATGTAGGAATTAGAACAAGAATAATATACAGGAAAGGAAAAATGTGACATATGGGAGGTACCCCGTGCGGTCTATTAAAATCAGTAGTTTTCAATACAGTTTGAGACCTCTTTTTAATTGTAGCAGTTGTGGATATTAAGAATGATTCTGGGTTGATACAAAAATAGAGACAACAGTGGACTCATTTGAAAAACGATATAGATGGACAATCCAGCTCGTCACAGCTGTCTCCGGTGTTGAAATTGAAGCAGTAATCGACAGGTTTCGTGATTGAGTCAGGAGCTGTTTGCAAATATCCAGTTTTGTTCAAAGTGTATCTAATCATAGGTTAGAACCATTGTGCTGTAAACTGAAAGTGAGTGAATGTTTGCATGTTAATAAAGTTGTTCAGTTTTCATATTTTGAAAACAGACAACCATAAAACGATTTGTGTTATATATTTTGCGAAATTCGTATACAAATGGAAGTAGAGCACATCCAACGGTTGTGTGAGTGACATACAGCCAACAATGATACGGATTCCGATAAGATCAAAATTGTTCGGTTTCTGCACCTACTCTTTATGTTTATTGATTCTCCATGAATCAACGACGAACAGCAGTTTATCTGATCTACAGAAGGCCCGAAAACGTAAGTCATGAAGCTTTTTAGTTTGGTCATATTTGCAGTTTTACTAGCATATGAATGAATATTGGGTTGATCGGGACGTTGTTGACTAGAAAGTGGCCTCATTCAAGTTTGTGGTTGCTCCTTATTCACGTCACTCTTACAACAGTATTCCTACTCTGCCATAGCGTGGACCTCCTGTTGCAGATATGTCAAGCTGTATTGGCCACTATTGATTGCAATAAGTGATTTGCGTCAAGCTATATGCAACGTTACCCCTTTCCCATATATTATTCTTCCAACATTCTATATCCAACATGACGACTTCTCAGATACCTCCCATCATTCGTATTACGTCTATTCAGTTGAGCATTATATGTACTCCTCATATCCGACATTTGAATTCAATCTCTCAATTCTTTTAAAAATTAACATGAAATTTCTATACATTTTCTGCACTCCATCTTCGGAAATTTCCGGTGATTTATCTCCGACGCTGTATACAGTCTGGTACTAAGCACCATGTTATTCTCAATTTCCTTTGGTGCTGAAACCAGAGATAGCAACCATTTTCAGTAATTGTAAACGCCAAATTCGAATATCTCCTTGTTAGACTTGTAATCTCTTCTATTCCAAAATCCATGATCTGATCCGTTACGTGTAGGCGCAACGGTGTCCCCAATATGAAGTGGGGTTCCTAGAAAACCCGTTAAGAAACAATGATTCGGTTCATAACATGTAAAGCAACGTCCCAGCAAGTAACAAGAAATAGTTGACAGATCTTCGATATTTACAATAGAATCAAGATGGCGAAATATTATTGTGTGATGTATGGCTCCATAACAACAGCAGTGACTGAATGTAGCGGATAAAATTCAATTAAATAAAAATATTACATCGGCAGGTTCCTGATCCACAAACATGACCTGTGTGCTCAAGAAGACAGGGATTAGTAACACTTAATGATTTTAGAAGAATTGCGGCCATTAGGATTTGCGAAAAAATGGAAGAAGCCTGCAAAAGAAACGAGAAAAGAACAATAAAAGAGCAATTGAAACAATGTTCTTCATTACAAGTTTATTGGTCTTTTATCTAAAATGAGAGATCTTGCCATTGAGGTGCAAACAGCCACTGAGTTACCATGTACCCCTTTTCTTTTCCACGTAGTGAAGAGCGGAATGTTGACAGTGTATCGAGGTGAGAACACATTAAAGTAACAACTCATGGTTTTAAAAAAATGAAGAAACTGTTACGAATTATATATATCTCTAAAAGAGCTGGTAACCTATACTTCCTGGTTTGTTATAAGAAAATTACATTCCACAGCACTGTCTTTTAGGCTAAAGGAGGCAAGTAATTAAAGAAATATAAAATAGTTGAGGAAATGAGAATATGCTTGGCATGGGAGAGCCCACGGACACTCCTGGAAAGACACCTGTGCATGTTGGTAACCAATTTAGAAAGATCATTTTACATGTGGGACACGTGATAGATACTAATAAAAAATAGGACCTATACTATTAAATATTGCCGGCAAGTCAGAATGGAGAGAGTGTTATTGAACAGATCAAAGACAATCCAAACCAGTTCTTGGACAATCTCATTAATAGCACATGGATATATCTGGAAACAATAGTACAATCTAAATTGAAAGTAACTCCCCTCCCTCTCCTCCCTCTTTGGTGTATGAAATTAAAAGCTATTTTTAAGTTTTGCATCCCATGGTTATGGCGGTACAAGATGATGAGAAATGAATGAAATTTTGGAATGAAGAAGCGGAGAGGAAACGGAAGAACCATGGGAACACAACGCACATTGTGCTTATCCACCAAAAAAACTCACTTGGACCGAGCTGGAATTGAACGGGCTCCATGCACCAGAGGTGGACGCTGTGACACTTAGTCACTGCGCCTCTTCGAGGAACAAACCATGTCACCGTATAGTTAATATTAGAAGAACTAGAGTTAATGGCGTATCATTTACAAAAAGTACATGCTCTGTCAGAATACGATTATGGTCCACGTGTGAACTTCGATGAGTGGTTTCATCAAATGTCAGCATCCTGTATTCTAACCAGATACACTCTAGTGACGAAGCGTGCTTTACTAAAGATATTGTGTTGAATAATGGGAATAATCATGCATGGGACAAAGAAAATATGCATACCATTATCCATATTTGTCACTAATACACGTTCACAGCAAATATTTAAGATGGTATGTAGATATGCTACATCATTGGATCATCACTTTCGTCACTTCGATTAAATTGACATTTTTTCGTTACTTCTTAGCATACCTCGTGGACTGGATTCCGCTCGAACTTCGACAGCACACTTAGTTTTATCATGACCAGGCCCGTTTCAATTCTCACATAACACGCAATAATCTTTGACATGTACATTCGGAGCATTGGATAGGGCAAGTGGGACAACCTGCTCTTTCATTGGATCCAAATCAGTGAGACATTTTTCCGTGGGTGCACATAAAAGCCCGAGTCTATGAAACACGTTTGGAGAAACCGTTAAGTAATGACATGTCTGGGAATCCTAGGCACTCTGCAGTATAGCTTGCACACATATTGCTCTTACATGCATTTAATTACTTATGTATGACCATCTATATATACGACTACGTACTGGCAGACCAACTGACCCTCAAGTTCGTTAATAAAATGTGTAGCATATTCGTAGTTTTTTACCGTTCTATTCCCTGGCCTAGTTACCAGTAGGTTTATTGTGCACTAGTTATGATAAAGGCTTATGAACGTTCTCAGCACAAGCACACCGATGGGTTTGGACTTCATGTAAACCATACGAATAGAAGCCGGGATCTCTTGATTACAAAGCAGCACGTGGCAAATTCATCGGTTGTGGCAAATATGAGTGCACCCATGAACAACTATTTTCAATTTACTTGCAATTTTTCCTTGTCCCTTTGATAATCTCTTATGCTCATACAGGAAAGAGTGGAATGGGAGGGAATAAATTTCAGTGCAGATTGTACTATTGTTCCCAAACTTACCTGTGCCAGACATTATCTAAGTACTGAGTTTGTTTGTCTCTGATCTCTTCAATGACACTCTCTCCATTGTAATCGTCTGGCAACATATGTGTCCTATTTAATATTACTGCCTAAAACGTTAATCACACGAGCAAGGATCTTTTCATATTGGTCACCAACATCAGCAGGTGTCTTTTCAGGAGTGTTCACTAGTTCTCTCCAATTCTCTAGCATATTCTCATTGCGTCAACTATTTTCTTATTTCTTTAATCACCTGCCTCCTTTAGCCTAAGAGGACATGCTGTGGAATGTTAATATGCTTCGAACAACTCTGAGAGAATAGGTTACCAACTCTTTGATGTATATACTTTCTTAACACGACATTTTATTTTCTGATACGGAGTGTTGTTACTTTCATATGTGATCACCTCCATACAATGTCAGCATTCCGTTCATCGCTATCTAGGTGGCGAAAAGGATACATGGTAACTCAGTGATCGTGTGCACCTACATGGCAAGTTGTCTCACTTTAGATCCACGACCAAATGTCTTCTAGTGAAGAACATTGTTTCAATTGTTCT
Organism: Thermobia domestica; assembly: GCF_964235325.1. Taxonomy (NCBI): domain Eukaryota; kingdom Metazoa; phylum Arthropoda; class Insecta; order Zygentoma; family Lepismatidae; genus Thermobia; species Thermobia domestica. The sequence goes on along the minus strand of NC_137456.1, from coordinate 239,032,643 downwards.
TTTTTTATCATTTTTTCATTTTCCAAGGTACTCCCATTTGCTCACTAATTCCCATTGCCGCAATTCTTCCAAAGCACACAGGTCATGGCTGTGGATCATGAACCTGCCGATGTAATAGTTGTATTTGCTTTAATTTTTTACACTACATTCAGTCCCTGCTGTTGTTATACAACCACACACAGCACACTAATTTTATTTCCCCATCTTCATTGTATGCCAATATCGACGATTTGGTAACGACCATTTCTTACTTGCTGCAACGTTACTCTATATTTTATGAAACGAACTCATCTTTCCTAAAGGTATATCTGGGATCCCCGTTCGTGTGGAAGACGACCTTGTGCCACCAATGAACTGATCGAAATCATATGTTTTCGGTTATACCAAATTCTAAGTCTAAGGGAATAGCATAAGACCTTACCTCAATGGCTAGTAGTTTTGGAGATTTTCGTCCTCAAAGTTGATTTCCCACTACTTTGGAAAGCCGTAGCTCTGTTAATACGCACTTCTGAGAATAGGGCCATACGAACTTTCATTATTTTGATGTTAGGTTCATAACATGTTTAAGTTTTTCGATGTAGTACATTAATACCCTACATATATATTAGACAGGGATTAGTATTACTAATCCCTCAACTCAACTCCTAGTGCACAGAAGTATTTTGAGGAAACTATGATATTACTAAGGTTCATTTGCCGAATCACATGGTGATTCTTATGAAATCATAGACATATCAGATATATCTCTAAGTGGGGACCTCCAAATTTTAATTGGAAATAACGTTTTATGTTTTCCCCAATAGAAGCATTAACTAAATTTTGAACAATTGGATACACTTTTAGAGAAAACAATTTGGCATATCCCTTACAATTAGGAAGTTATACGAGATAATTAAGACTCAAATGTGAGGATTTACGCGTGGATCAACCTAAGTACAGTAACAAATAACTGTTTGAAATTAAACGAAAGTACGAACTTGCATATGGGGAAACAAAAGGTGTACCTTTCGGAAACAGTATCTTCTCTGTTATCCCTCGATTCAAAATGTCAAAAAAAAAAAAGCAGGGGTTGATATTGCTTTCGTTGTAAGATGCACTGTATGTTGGACCACTTTTATAGTAATAGTTGATGGCATTTTGTACAGTTTCGCAGCTACAGAAGCTTAATTAATGAGGAAAAATGATGAAGTACGATTTGCAATGTTGGAACCAAGCGAAATATAAAAAAATGGTCGAAACGAAAGAAAAGGTAATGAATCTGCTGTTACCAAAGAGGGTCATTGAACCTGGTTATTTGCCACAGAATAAATTCAGAAGGATGCGTACCTAAAGAATTGTTTTACCATCTGAAGAGGAAAGTATATGCAGCCTTTGAAACGCTATAAGTGTTGTTCACAAACAGCAATTAAGCGATTTATTAGATTTACATAATTATGAGCAACAGCTTGAAGCTCGACCACCGCTATGAGGTTGTAATGTGTTGCTTCATGTTGCACATTGTATTTGGTGTATTGACGCAAACAAGGTCTTACAAACTACACCAGGAAAATAGTCCATACAAGGAGATCAGGAGACCTCAGAGAAAACTGTGGATTGCAACCTCTAGTAATCCAGCGTTAAGAAAATAGAGCATTGAACTCTTCCTTACAGATACCAGTATATGTGCAGGACAAACATTTAATTTAAATCACATCGTTTGACTAATATCTGCTTAAATGACTCTCAAAACAGTACCATTATGACCTGAGTTCCCAGGAATTAACTCAAGATATTAATGCTCCCTCGCCGTTATAGATTGACTCTTCACACATCGTGCGGATTGTCCGCTGACCAGTAATGTGCATTGTGCAGATTCCCGTTGTCACCACAGCATAGTGTACTTCATCAGTCCATATAATGACGACTACGAATATGAATGTTTTTACAATTAGTTGACTACCCAGCAACATAACAGAAGATGTAAATTGCGGTTAGCATCACTTATTTTCCGATGCAGAGAAATATGGTACGGACGAAACTTGTATTTTTACAGAATACGCAGTATAGTATTTTCACTGGCACATGATCTGTCGTGAAGATACTTTGTACATACGTATTCACTACTCAAGCTCCAAGTACATCAATGACAATGTTTTCATTCTGCATAATGGCTCTCCAGGCACAATATCTTCTACAAATGCTTCCAGTCCGCAGTAATTGTGTTGCTAATTACAGCAGAAAAATGTAGGAAATAGTTTCGTCTTTCTGGATTACACACAGCGTCTACTTGTGCTGCAGCCTTATAACTTTCCCCACATTCTTCTATAATTATTATCATGTGTAATGCCTCTAAATTCGTATACGGCATGAGTGTTATTATTTACTATCGACACTCCTTGCTAAAATCTTTCAACGCCTTTCCCAACGAAAGGAAACTCTTTCCCTATTTCTATTTGACATTTAGAAGTTGATTTCCTACAATAAGGTATTCTCGAGACATGACTGTTTCAAAAATTGCACTGATTGATTCCTCATGTGCACTTTTGTATTTCCGTCTAACTTCAGGGATTTTTTCTTCTCCTTTTGAGCTACAGCATGTGGAAATCTACGCTTGATGTATTAACGAGCTCGTATTGCACCCAAATGGTAAGACATGTGGCAATGAGTTTGCTCTTAAAGCTCTTAAAGTAATCGTCCTATGTTAATAAGTGGGTCAGTTTAGCTACAGGAGACTTGTCGTTCCTTCTTCACTCAATGCCAAGCGTCAATTCCTCGCTTCTGTACAAAATTAGGAAATCCCGGTCATCGTGCCTCTGGTTGGCAGTATATTGTAAAAATTAATAAGAGAAATACTTAAGTTTGTATATCCCTACATAATACAAATATAGTGTATGTTGATGTAATAGATCTGGAACACGTGTTTTAGTTTCATGGGAACTAAAACTTTTAGATTGTAACTAAACAAGTGTTGCAGACCAACTTTGAAGTTTTAGTCCATGACTGATGGATTTTCCACCTTATACTCCGATACAATGTAGTTCACTAAAAAAGAATGCGCATTGGCAATTATGTGGCTTAATCATTCTGTCTACGACTCGTGCTGGCTGTGAGCACTTTTCCCACGACAGGTGGGATGACGGAACGTTAATGCGTTGGAATGCAACATTCAACGCGCATTTGTTTACACTGTAACAACTTCGTGTCTAAAACGATTTCCCAACTTTAATCATTGTTGTTATGAAAAATATATACAAAACAGTCTCAGTAGCGAAAACTATGGGTTGGTAACTTCACTCAGGGAAAGAAAAAAATGTTGTTTCAAAGCACACTCTGCTAATGAGATAAGAGTTAGGTTCAACGGTCTGCTGAAAAACGGTTTTAGGTGACAAAAGCTCCCACCCCAAATTTTGAAAGTTGACGCTCGAAAGCAAAATGATGTGAACCGAAGTGAATGAAATTCTACACAGCTATTACAGACATAAAATGAGGCAATACGTGATTCGTAATTTTGGGTGGTGTTGGGTGTGAGACGGACCCTTCCAAATCTTTGATCACGAAATATCAAAAGTGCTAGTAACTGTATAAGAGATGTGCGTAAAGAATGCAGATGATGACAGATTGCAACATATCTTTTCATATGGACAATACACATATGATCTTTGTAAAAACGGTTTTAGGTTTCAAAAGCCTAAACCCAAAATTTTGAATGTTGACGCCCGGAATGAAGAAAAGGTGAACCGAAGTTAATCAAGTTGAGAGCAAATATTGTAGACAAAAAAGGAGGGAATACAGTTTTTTTATTTCTTGGAAAAACTGTTGGGTGGGAGCCGGACACCTCCAATTCTTTGATCACGAAAAACCAAAAGTGCTAGTAACAGTATGTGAGATGTGTGTAAAGGATATGTAGAATTTCAACATAACTTTGTGTATTAACAATAGGCAACATTTGAAAGAATGTTTTTTATTTTGGGGGGAGAAACGCTTTTTACCAGCACTATTGATTTTCGTGGTCAAATGTTTGGATGGGATCGTGCAACACCCAAGCGTTGTTTCCAATAAAATACGAATCCCGTATTTTCTCATTTTACGTCTGCAATATCTGTGCGCAATTTCACTGACTTCATTACAGTAGTTCTTGGCTTTCAGGTGTAAACTTTTAAAATGTTAGGATTGGCTTTTATATTACCCCTTTACATTATATAACTCTTTTTCTTTTCTATAAGACTCTTTTAGGGGATGAAGAGGTATTTGTATCTTGCAATTCATCTTGTTTGAATTGCTCAGGTAAGATCACGTTGTAACTTTTGATGTCATCCAACTATCGTTACGATGATAAAATTTTCATTCTTAACACTTTCTTTCATTCTCTTAGTTCCAGTTTGTCACAATGATATATTTGTAACAAAATTGAAGTTTATTCCAACGCCTTTCGAATTCGCAACCAATCCAACCGCCGAGCTTTCTGGGTTGCCTGCTATTGCAGGAAATGGAGAATTGCAGGATCTAATGCATTTTTGCAGTCGTGCATATATTTTCATCTAATTTAGTTGTTCCCAACATTGGTTACATTCCGGCCGCTTTGTAAAATTTACATACATCACGCCCCAAACCCTCATCCTTTTTTACCATACCCATACTTGTTTTTCGGCTGACTTCTTCTTCCATCTATTACATTTATAGTAGTAGTAGTAGTAGCAGCAGTAGTAGTATTTATTACTATCTGCGGTCCTTAACAAACCACATGTCTTAGTCAATTGTTATTTGCGCTTACACAATATTTGAGTTAACTCCTCTCTATTATAATCTAATATATATAACATCAAGTGTTTGTGTGTTTTCCTGTTTGTCTCCTTGTGGCCTGGGCACGCGACGAGTGAACCGAGAGTTACCCAAATTTGGTGACGAGTTTCTTGTCTAGGTCCCAGTTCAAGAAATTAGTTCCTTTTTAAATTTAGAACCAGGGGGTTTCAGGAGGCATTTATCGGGACCGGCCTGAAAGCCAGAGAATTTACCGAGAGTGAGGAAATTTTACTCATGGATTCCCTGGTCTATGCCCCAGAATAAGGAGAACAGTTTTTGTTTAAATTCTCACCAGGGGTCTGAGGGGGCGTTTACTAGGACATGTAAACGTAGAGGAAAATGACCGATATTGGTGTCCAATTCATAGTTTTTACGGTCCCTGAGATCAATGGTAAAACTACGATCCAATTAACTTCGAAATTCGCCCTATTCTGCTCCGGGTCGGAGTTTGCTCGGCATGGGAATAGCGAGGGATTTAGAAGTAATCAAAAATGACTGAAACTGGTGTTAAATCCACTGCTTTCACGGTAGCCGAAATGAATGATGATACTTCCAGAAGCGTTGACTTCCAAATATAGCACCCATGCGAAAGTGGGTATATTCAGCTATTATTTATAACATTTCTTAGTTAAATAACTATTACAAAAAGAGTAGTTTAACATTCATTTTTGGTTTCTTCTCAATTAATTATGCATTGTTTAAATGTCACTCTTGATATTGTTTTAGTACTCTGAAAATGGGTTCTTTCTTTTCTCTTTCATGATAGTTGCTATTGTTCTTTCTTGAAAGAACATATTCATCAAGAGTTTTCAGCTATATTTTGCCAGTAGTCTTAAGAGCTCTTTGCATGATAGAAATGTTCACTACATATCTCTAATTCCAAACGGTGTGGTTGTGTTAGATCAGCAGGCTATCGTAGCTTACTTCAGAAACCCTCACTCATTAGTGTGCCACTGCATTCGACTTAATAATCACTTAAATTAATTACTGAAATTAATGCACGTCTACAAAGTAAGAGAATGTAGCCAATTATCTAATACGAAGGCTTGCAAATTTTCATTAGCGGTACAGCGGAATGCTTAGAATAGGATATCATTGTGCGAATAATGGGATAATGATAGGTATTCTGTTAAGAAGAAACTTTGAGGTTGCAAGTTTGAAACCATCCGTTTAATGTGGAAACATTAGAGCTACTACCAGATATTAAAAATCTTTTGGATATATTTAATACGGAACAACACGGCTGGTCTTTTCTGTGCTTTTGCTAGCGTCGCACTAACTTAATATAGGCAGTAACTTAATATTATTTTCGCACTAACTTAATATATGATACCTTTTAATATTCTCGCTCTGGATAGCAGTTCTCTTGCGTTTGGCTAACTCTCCTTTTTGGGAATCTATACTAGCACTTAGTTGAAAGACAGAGAGGAGCTAACTTCACATTTCGATTAAGTGACCTTGCTAGTCAATTAAAATCTAATTGTGCTGGAGCTGATTGGAGTTTTCCTTATTCGTTAAATACTCAAAAACACACTGTCACACTGCAATGAATGCAATTACTGAAAAAATATTTCAAATGCAGATTCAGAGACTCCATTTATGTGTTAGTAAGCTTCAGTTCTTGTGACTCTGATGTAGGTATAAGTAGGCAAATAACGTTGAAGTAGCGGTGAAGGGCTCTAGTTTAATCAAATTAAAAACTTCTTGCTCTCTTTTGCTCTCTGGCTCCTCTTTCAAATTTCGTTACAGTTTTAATTTCAACATAATCATCCGAAGTTAAATTTACTACAATTTCCAGGAGTCGTCGTCAAGAATTCACAGATTCGTTAAAAACTGAGTAATGGAAATAATTAATAAGGATGAGAAATAATTACTGATAATATCAGATTACTATATGCGAGCGGCACGCCGATACTGGAAACCTGCAAGCAAATATTATTACAAATTTATTTTTTGGAATACCAGAGATTTAATATTATTGGCTGCGATAGCCTCTTCATTTCTTTGAAAGCGGCATCCTCTAAGTTTTGTTTTGAGCTTTCTGAAAATACCGAGAGTGAGCAGGTTATGGTAAAATACAGAAAACATTTTCTTGTAGAAGTTTTAAAGATTTCCCTGTTGCCGTGCATTGTCCTGATGTAGAAGAAATTTAGAAACATTTGTAGAAACGTTTGCACACTTCAAAGATACTCGGAAAATAATAATTAACGTAGCACTCTGTTGTCATTGTATACGTCGCTTAACTAACTGTATGGTTACTACATGGTCGATATTACAAAATATATGCTTCCATTACACCATACTGTGTACTGGTGTTTCGAATGAGGACATAATTGCAAACCCATGTAGGTCACATGAAGTAATATTATAAAGTCTTCAATTTCCTCCTTCGAAAACCTCTTAATCAACAATCCAGTCGCTCAACATTTTGCCCATACGGAAAGGCGTAAAGAGTTCAGCAATTGCAACCATTTGAAAGATCGAGATAGTATTTTATTATTGACTGGACTACAATTCAACCCATCTTTAAAGTGTGACTGGATTTCCTCTTATATCATATGGCTATACTCCTTCACATGGTTTCATAATGCTATGACATTTTCTTCAAAGTAGGAACTACGGAGCTAGAGTTAACAAACCAAGGCACATCTCTAAATCCTTGTTGCGTATCAATTACTGAAATGTAATTTCAATTTTAGTTAAAAGTTTTCTAGTACAACATAGAGTCCTTGATATGCATTTCGAAATAATTACTGCTCTTATATGAAACAGTATTTAAAGTTGTAAAGTTTCATTGCTTGCACATCACATTGTATTAACTCTATTGTTGTCGACTGACAGATCCGTACTAACGGACACTTCCAACCATGTAAGTTTCAACAAACCAACCTCAGTTTTAACAATTACATGGCTTACACTTTTAATCCTGATACTTTACTGTACGGCAACAAATTTGAATTATTATCTCAAGTCTTTCAGTATGCTCGTCGTACAGTTTACACATTTCATATGAACTCAAGGAGAGTGTAATATTAATTTAATATTCGCTGCGCTAAATAACATAAATGTGGAAGGCGAGTAGAGAAATGATTTTAAAGAAATGCATCACCTCAGCTGACTGGGAGTTTTATTTTGTAATAAAATGATTTAAAATTTGAATCTTCATAAGTTTCTTTTATCAATTGGGAAGGTATATTTTATGCATGTCTTTAATGTCTTTATCCTACTAGACAAATTTAACACAGAGCTCACTTTTCTGGGATCAATTTCAATCTCTATTTCTATGTAATGTTTACTCAGAAAGACACACATACACACACACACACAAGTATATATATATATATATTAGGGTGGTCCTTAAAAATAATTTTGAAATGTAACCTCTTACCTCATCATTTTATTCTATGTGATAAGAAAGGTTGGATAATTTATTACCGTGCCGCACAGACCTTGAAATTTAACATTACTATCCAATATTACGCACAGGTGAAATAAGACGAAAAGCGCTGCTTACAATAAAATGGAAAATATTCTTACTGCGATATTTCTTTAAAGCTATAAGAAAATGCAATATTGTGGAATGTGGTATGATTGCACTGTTCAATGTTCATAATTGACCCACCTTATCCCGTCCAGGCTTCTTCGCATTCGGCAACTTACGCTGGTGTTCTTCCACAACTTGCAGCACGCATTGTTTTTGCTCTTCATTCTTTGTAAGTATGCAGTTGAACTGCATCAACGCAACTGCCCGATCCGCGAAGTCGTTCATTACTTTTAGCTTTTGTACGACCTCCCTACCAGCATTCTTCCGTGTCGGATGCAAGAAAATAGATTGGAATCTCCAAAATTTCTGAAAAGCGACGAGCAAATTTAGTGACCGTCTTTTCGCCTAAGTTTTGTTATTCTGGCTCTACGTTGATCCTCTTTATCACATCCTCTGAACTCTCATTCTCAGATAATCCGTGAATCGTCTATATTTTCAACAAGACTGTTATTCTCGGATCAAAGATCGCGAGAGAGGTCAGTACTTCACTTAAGTACCACATGTGATGCGAGAAGGCAGTGACCGCTGCTTTAGAAATATGCTTGTCCTCATATGAAATAAGTTGCTTCAAAAGCGAGAGATCATTGGAAGGGGCACCTGCAGCAAGAGAGGCTTGGAACCATGCTCGAATGTACACTTTGACGGAAAACAAAGCGAATCTCTGCATACCGGTGAGCTGTCTCTTATTCCTAGAGAACTGAGAGCGGAAAAGAACAATTTTGATATCGTATATGTTTTTGGCCATCCACCTTTCCTGGTGGAGTGCTCCCAGCTTATAGAACTGTATCCATCTATGAGGAATACCGCCCAGGTATATTATTGCCAATTCAAGCATCTACCGGTAGTCGTCACGAGATTGGGTTTTGATGAGCTGATTCTCTCAAAAATCAATTATGAGTTCTTTCTCATTAACTTCTTCCTCGATCGGTAGATAAGCTGCATAATTTGTATTATTCCACGCTTACTCGAAACGTTGGAAGATTGCGATGTTGGGGCTCGATGAGTAGTTATGACATTCGGTGAAGACCGAACTTGCGATGATCTCCATGATGTGGTGTCTGAATGCTAGATGGAGTAAATCTCTCCCTAACTTATTTTCTATCGCAGGACGAAGCTCCGCTCTCTTTTCCAGTATTGCTGACGGTTGTATCGAAGCACAATCCTCGCACTTTTTGAATTCAATTCCACCCTTTCAAGCATCCGATCACTGCATTTGCCATAGCTATGCCAACACCTGTACCGGAAGGAATGCTAGGAGCTCCGAGTAACTTGTTTACTTCTCCCCCAGACACAAGCAATGCAATGTGGTGATTTTTATCGTTGACTGTTACAGCTGTTAAGATCATTCCATCAAAGTGTACAATGATGGGGATATAAGGAATGAAAGATTCTTTCATAACTTCAGCTGTTGTCTTGCGATCTTGCATCCTCTTCCTGCCTATTGTGCTTCGATTAAATGCCAGTTCGTTGACGTCTTGGCCAAGACTGGAAGCAGCAGCAGATAGAATATGGAAAGCATCGCGATCATTCACTTTCGTACGTTCCAGGGCAGGTGCCAAGGAAAGTGTAACAATAGATTTCGTTCCTCGTTTCTTTCAAAAAGCGCTCTTCCTTTCTTTTCATGGTCGTCTTCAGTACTGCTACTGAATGAATGTTGTTCAGCTAAGGCTTTCAGCACCTTACTACTTTCGTTCTTTTCCTGTTAAGTTTCTCTGAATCGTTGATAATTTTCTTCACTTTCATTCTTTAGGTCTTCCTGGTCAGCCAGTTTCTTGTCAATTCCCGCCATGTAACCACTCCTTTCTTCCTGTCTCTGAGCCAACAGAAACTCTCTATCCGCTTCAATTCTAATCATTTGTAAGGCATATGGATGTGCAATATCAAATACATTTTCCAAATCTGCTTTAAAATCTGTTTCAATTTTTACGTGTGACACCGATCGTCGGGATTTGATTTTTTGAAGAATTCGCCTCTTCTCTTACTCCTTCTGAAACTTCGGGATTATGTTATATGATGCCATGGTGGGTATTCGAGCCATATCCCAGAATTTCCACATCTCCTTGACCATATAGATGTAGGTGTCTGTCAGCATATAGCCGTCTTTTCGAAGTAGAAAAAAAACGACGAAGGACATCGCCCTTGAAGGAAGTTTCCTACCACTAATCGACCACATTGGTTTCCAATTAGCCAAACATCTGTATTTTCCACGTACTCCGCGTGCTTGTGCTTGGCCCTGCTGTTGGCTCCTTGGTGGCTATTTCAATATTGTATAAAAGATCAATAACTCAGCAGCCCAATTACATGTAATGTAAACGTTTATTTTACACAATTAAACCTTTTACCACTACGACAAAATTATAAGGTTTTTTAGAGGGTAGTGGTTGAAGCTAACACTTTATTTCGTTATACGGAAGTATGAGGGCATCTTATTATGGCTGGAACATTTTTTTATTTTTAAGTAATTGGAATAAGTATTAGTTGTATATAATCTGCCACTAGAGAGTTTCGCCCTCTCTCTTGACCGGGGTTTGATATCATCAATTATTCTTTATTAATATTATGGGTGGCCAAGGAGTTGTGAAAGAAACATTTACTTTAGTCATTAGCAAAATGAAAATACAAAGAGGGGCGCGGTGGCTCAGTGGTAGAGCGTTCACCTCTGGTGCTTGGGGTCCCGGGTTCGATCCCAGCCCCCGCCAAGTGAACTTTGTGGTGGACAAACACCGTGCTCGTGGATTTTCTCGGGGTTCTCCCGTTTCCTCCCACTTTCTTCATTCCACCATTTCACTCATCTCTCATTATCACCGTCTCCTTTAGCCTAACCGGCATAAACGTGGGACGTAAAACTTAAAGATTTCATTTTCATTTCATTTGAAAATACAAAGAAATTTATGAAAATGAAAAACTAATTTTATATATCAATATCATAAAACAAAATATGAAAACAACATGTTATTAAACAAAACTGTTATTAAACAAAATGTAATTAAACTATTATACAAAGGTGTGAGTTCTGAATAATAACATAAGTGCAAAAAAATGATAAAAAAATACAGCAGAATAAACCTTTGTGAAATGTATAGAAGGTACTGTTGAAAAAATTATAGTACATATTTATGACAAATGAATAGTGATGAGTGAGGTGCTCTGGACGTCACAACGCAGTAGAGGGAAGTTTTTTTTCAAACTTACCCAAGTGTGGAGTTAGTTGGATTGGACGATTTGATTGTAGAGAATGTGCTGGTTTATTCGGTTTCAAAAACATACATACTTTGGATACCTCCCAATCGGAATGATAGTAACCAGTTCGAAGTATAAATGTATATATTGTAGTCACAAAAATGAACAAGTTGGCCGAACATTCATTACGAAATCTTTACGATATTTTGTCAAAGCCAGGGGCAGTGCTAAGCTTCCGTTTAATGACAGATAGAAAATCTCCAGATGTAATTTCGTGAGTTAAAGGATTATTCTTGTCTAACCTGTGATGGATGGAAGGCTTTAATAGCTGGTTTACTGTTTTTCAGGATTCTTTGGGAGTGCAGCGATAAATGCAGGTACGAGATGTAAAGACAGATTGGAGATGGCCGGCGAAAGCATCTGCTTTCTCATTCTCTGTATGTAAAGGTTGGTCATTCTTTATAAGAGGATTAGGTGAATTTACTTTTCACCCAGTTAGAAGGTGAATCTTTTTTTTTTTCAACATTTCGTTGGATGCGACTCTGTGTTCAGTTGATTACAGGTTTTGCTCCAGCTAATCCGCTTGTGAGCAACAATATAATTATACACCGTCCTTTTCCACCTACGGGCTTCCGTTATGTACTCTGGGATTCGTGTTTTTTCGTATTCTCGAAAGTAATAGCGATATTTACGTATGAGAGCCAAATATTGAGGAGGTAATATTGGCTAATATGTTTTTCCTCGATACTGAGGTATATAATTGTCAGAGCTATTTTTTATAGCCTCTACAATGCTATGTACGGTACTTCCAAGCTCTGATGCAGTAGTAGTTGATGGTAGAGGAGCAAGAGCGACATCTACATCAGAGTGATACTGATACCAGTTCGCTTTGTCGTACAACTTGATAGTTCTTAAAAATGGTTCACATTGTTGTTTTTATGGTTAGCAATCAGTGTTATTGGAAGGTGGTCGCTGCCAATACAATCCAGAATTAGTATGATGCATTTATCGACAACTGCAACAGTACTAATAACAATATCAAGTGTCGTCTGACGGCTTGGTCGCGTATAGTTTGGTAGCTGAAAGACATGTCCATGCAAATTAAATGATGAATGATTATGAAATTGTTGTGTATCTTGTACAAATCGAGTATGAATGTTAATGTCGGCTAATATTATGAGATGTCGAAATTGGTGAAACAAGTAAGTGAAAAAAGCAAGAGCAGTGATTTGACCGGGACGGACGTAGATTGTAGCAACTGTTGTTGCAAGATTTGGAAGGTAAACTGTTGTCACTAGGTGCTCTGGTAACTGGTAATGCAGTGCAATACAGCGGTTTCTATGAGTGATTTTATTACGTATTCCGATTGCAGCGCCGAATAGAGCTCTTGCTTAATGGTCTGGGTAATCACAGCGAAGAAAGTTATATCGAGCAGAACGAATGTATGTAGTTGGTTTGAGCGAAGTTTCATTCAGAAGAAAGATGCCTATATTCTCCTGAAGTAGTAATTGCTCAAATAGTATGCAATGTAACAGTAGAGAGCAAATGATAACGAAAAAAGTGCAAGAGCCATAATCGCATAACGCATTATCAACTTAGACTGCAGTGTCTCACGGTACAATGTGGAAATGAACATAGGGCCCAGAATATGTAGCACACAGATTAACTTGAAACATAGCTGAGGCTGCTGCATTGACGTGATCCGGAATAAATTACCGTTGGAAAGGAAATATATTTTGAAGAATAAGTGTAATGTAACGGAGAAAATTTTCAACAATTAATGGAGTTGTAATGGATTGTGACACGGGTACTGTTGAGTCTGTAGTCCGTAGAGTGACAGTCATCAGGATGTTCTGGATTTGCTGCTGGTTTAGCTTTACATTTATAGCTATAGGTCGGGTGTGTGGCACTGCATCAAGTAGAACAATGTGGGGCCTTTCCCGTATTTGGACAACCTTTGGTTTCGTGAGTGCCAGTACAATATTTCGCAACGTTTGGACATTTGGCAGTTATATGTTGATTATAAACTTGGCACTGCTCACACAGAATAGGCAGAAGGTGATTGGTACGGTATGGGTTTACTTTGTGACGCTTTTTGTAGATAAATGCGCCCTCTTGTAACAGAATATCAATAGCTAATTGAGAGTGGTCAAAACTCTTACCATATACAGTGGCATATTACTTTGCCATAACTCCTACCATATTTTTAATTCGGATACATTTTAAGACTTCAGTTCCATCAGCTTTTAATTCTTCAAGCACTTCGTCATCAGCTCATCCAGCACGACACCTCGAATTACTACTGTCATCATGGGTGTTCTAGGAGGTGGAGGATTTTGTTTGACTCTATCCGGCAGCGAGGATTATTAGGCAGCTTTACCAAACATTTCGTGACTCGCATTACTACGACGTCTTGTACCGAAATTTTCATCTTCGGACTTGATAATAACACCACTCTTGGCGAAGACAATCTGATGAATAGTGGCTCGTGGTAGATATTTAATTATTTGGTTAAAGATTTGACGGGTGGTACTGTACTTAAGATCGAAATTGGTCAGAAGAAATGAGTATAGTTTCGGTCTAGCAAGTGTGGCTGCATATGACTCTTGCATAGCAACAGTGGACGTGGTAGGATTTGATGCGGGATCTCTTCTCATCAGACTCTAAACTACCCTCCGAGAGCAGCCGGCTACGCCGAATACTTTGGGGATCTCGTATGGCATCCGCCACTGGTTTAGACGCGGTCCTTTAACTAATCCCGGTAGCTTATGCATGGTGCGATAAAGAATATGCACAGCATAAGTTTCGATTTGCACGGGTAAAGAGCAGCCCGTTCTGATGAGTAGTATAATCCAGGGAGAGCGAGAAAAGAGTTGGTCAAAGTGTTGATGCCACAATGACATTCGCAAAAAAATTAAGTAAAACCCTCCAGAAGATGAGGATCTTCTGTCAAACTCCTACGTAGAGTATATGTACTCATCTACCAAGTACGTCTGCAATACTTGACCACTGCTTAGTAAGGTAACTAACTACAAGAAGAGGTATGTTAGAAGTATGTGTGAATTATAAGTTTTATTTTATTTTTTTTGCTAGTCGTAGCTAGCACCCACCCAAAGGGTTTCGCCCTTTATTTGGGAAGCGGAGTTAATAGGAACTGCAGGTGTAGGTTGATTGTCGTGAGGCAAAATATATTTTATAAACTTTATTATATCCATGTTCATTCAAATGGAAGGACATTATGGCCGTTAACCATAGTCATCAGGACAGAAATTCATATGAACACTGTCGAGCAAATCATCAGGAGAGCGTGAGAGCAGAACAATGGTGAATAATGAAACAATGCACGTGCACTTGAAGTCTTATTAACACTTGCACGTGCACTTGAAGTCTTGTTTGTTAAAGGTCTTATAAACAAACAAGTGCACTTGAATAGTAATGTCCCCACCTGATCTCACTTTGGATTTTAACCCCGACCTTTGTGACGTCGTAGGTCAAAGGTCAATAGCCTTGGCCCGGGGTCAATGACCGAGGGCTACTTAGGACCACCCCTTTAAAATTTGGCAGGGGTACCTTGGCCCACCCTAAATTTTGGCATGGGTACATAGGACCACCCTCTTAAATTTTAGAAATCAGCAAATCTAAAAATTTGGTATGGTAGCTTAGGACCATAGTATGTACTTCTATCAGTATTGGATGTCTATCTCGTTCCATTTTATGGTTAAAGAACTGCAGAAAAGTCAAATTTCGGAGGTTCTTGAAATAATTTATTGCCTTTGATGAGGTGTTATTACCCTATATAGCTACCTTTTTATAAGACGTGGGTATATTAATGCACACGTTGAAAATTTTGGGAGGGGCACATTGGCCCACCCCTTAAATTTTGAAAATTGGACAATTTAAACATTTGGTTTAATAGTATAGAACCCTTGTATGTATCACTATAAATTTGGGTGGTCCACCTCGTTCCCTTTCATGGGTGCAAAATTGCAAAATGTTAGTAGAAACACGTCTTTGGTTTTTGGCTCATTTTATCCCCTTGGATGAGGTGCTATTACCTCATATAGTTATATGGGTATGTACAGGTGTCCATTCCCTTTCATAAGACATGGGTATACTGGTACACCCCTTTAAAATTTTCTGAGGGTTATCTTCGCCCACACCTTAAATTTTGGAAAATGTCAAATTTAAACATTTGGTATAATAGTATAGGAAGCTTATATGTATTACGATAAATTTGGATGGACTACCTCGTTCCCTTTTAGGGGTACAAAATTGTCAAAATATAAACGTAAGCAATACGTTGCATCACGTGTTTGGTTTTTGGTCGATTTTATCCCCTTTGATGAGGTCCTGTTACCTTATCTGGTTATATAGTCGTGTATAGGGGTCCATTACCTACCATAAGACATAGGTATAATGATGCACCCCTTTAAAAATTTGTGAGGGGTACCTTGGCCCACCCCTAAATTTTAGAAATTGCTCAATTTCAATATTTGGTATCATAATATAGGACCCTAATATGTATTATGATAAATTTGGATGGTCCACCTTGTTCTCTTTTAAGGGTACAAAATTGCCAAAATATAAACGTAAGCAAAACGTTTTACCATGTGTTTGTTTTTTGGTTCATTTTATCCTCTTAGATGAGGTCCTGTTACCTTATACGGTTATATGGTCATGTATAGGTGTTCATTCCCTATCATGAGACATGGGTATGTTGGTATACCCCTTTAATTTTTGGAAGGAGTGCCTTGGCCCACCCCTTAAGTTTTGGAAATCGTTTACTATAAGCATTTGGTATTTTAGTATCACTATAAACATGGTTGATCCATCACTTTCCCTTATATGGGTAAAGAACTAGAAAAAATCAAATTTCGGAGGTTATTAACCCCTTTTGATGAGGTCTTATTAACTTATATGATTATATAGGCATGTATAGATGTCTATTCTATTTCTTAAGATATAGATACATTGGTTGAAAAATTTGAAGGAGTACACTGGCCATCCACCTTAAATTTTGGAGATTGCCAAATGTGAACATTTAATATAGTACTGTAGTACCATAGTATGTATTAGTATAAATTTGGGTGGTCCATTTTTGTTCCTTTTTTTGGATAAAAGATGTTAAAAGTTCAAATTTCGGAGATTATTGACCCCCTTTTATGTGATTTTATTATCTTATATGAATGTATGAATGTGTTCAGGGGTCTATTTCCTTTTATAAGGCATGACAACATTGATGCTTCCATTTTAAAATTTGGCAGAGGTACATTGGCTCACCATTAAAGTTAGGAAATTGCACAATTTCGTATAAGAACATAGATTCTTATAAATTTATCGGTAAAAAATTGTCAAAAATGTAAATGAGCCCTTTGGTAAGGATGAATGAGTACAGAGGTTTATTACCTTTATATTTTTATGTTCTCTTATAAATTTTGTTGGGGTACATAGAATCATTTCTTAAATGTGGGAATTATCAAATAGCAAGTAGTTGTTGCTCTTAAAGACAAATATTCAAATTTTTGAAGGTTATTGACCTATTTTATCTTTCTTGATACGGCTTTATTATTGAATGAGTACAGGATTTATTCCTTCTTCCTAATACAGAGGTGTATTTATGTGCCAATCTTAAATTTTGGGAGGGATACACTTCTTATTGTCAAATTAATAATTGTTCTTAGAATTGGTGGTATCTCAATCTTTGGGTAAATCATTGTCAAACATTAGTATGGTCACGTGATCTGTTATTGACTTATAATGAGATTAGGAGTCCAGAACATTGGTACATTGAAACTTTGAAGGATAATTTGATCATTGTCAAAATCAAATTACGTCATTGGTTTTGATTATTCTCGCCAAATATAAACGTAAGCAACATGATGTATCATGTGACTGGCTTGATGAAGTAGTGTACTGGGAATCATTTCCTTTTCAAAATTCGAGGAAGTTATCATATAACACGTGTCTAAACACCAGTTGGTTCTGCTAAGATAAACAATTGACCTAATTAGGATCTAACTGCAACATGTAATTATATGACTAATTCTAAGACTTAGGTATATCGAGAGAGGTATTCTTTAAATTTGAGAATTCTGATAAACAAAATTTCAGTATGAGGCGTATATTGCCTTTTATAAACGAAAGCAATACATGCTATAACACTTTGAAATTTAATCACAAGGTGATGTATTCTGATACTGCCAAGATTATTGTTGATGCAATTTGATTGGTTGATAACTATCTCTCATGCAATCTGATTGGTTGATTACTATCTTTTGAGCAACCTGATTGGTTGATGATTTTCAAATTTTTGCTGGATTCAGTTTTAAGTTTTGTTTAATATTTAAAAATCATGGTTTTGTTCAACATTTTGTACCCACTGGTAAATATGATCAAAACCGTTTATTTATTAGGAGAATAGTTAAAAACTGGATAATGTTTGACGGTTAACCGTGAAACGTGAAATCGAATAGTTAAGAACTGATTGTTTCACGGTTAACTGTGAAACGTAAAATTGTTAGTTTGAAATTTTTTATGAAAATGTTTTTCGTTTCAAAATTTTGTTTGAAATATTTGTTTGTTAAATTGTTTTCGTTTCAAAATTTTGTTTGTAAACTTTTTGTTTGAAATTTTTGATTGCAAAATTTTAGTACGACATTTTTTTAAGTTTGTGCGCTCATTAGGAAAGAACCGAACTGTTTACAACAAAAACATCTGGGAACACTGTTTATCACGATGCAATAGTACACGTTAGAATATGATAATGCAACGTCATCAGTTTTGCATCATCGTTCTAGTTAGTATTCATGATAACTTCATCATGGCTACTTGTCTGCAGTTTCTAAACACACGTGATTTGATGAAATCATTTACCAAGATTACTGATTTACAACAGAATGTGTCTTATAGAATCTTAGTTAGCCAAAAAAATCCCTACAAAGTTTGTATTATGAATCGTAGTGAAGCTTGAAGATGATGAGAATATAATTTTACCAATAAGATAATTACCTATGGAAGAATCAAAACGAGAAGAACTGATACGTTTCTTAAACACTGGATCTGAATCTTTATGTTACAAAGGATTCCTGGGTCGAAGATATCAATTTGAATTTAGTACACAGCCGGATCTGTGAATTTGGTTTCGTCAGCAATTATGATGAAATCATTAATTCAAACGTCAGCACCTTCGACGTCAGAATGAAAACAAAATGTTCAAACAAAAACTTTTCGTTTCACGGTTAACATTGAACTTTATCACTTTTTTAATTACCTTAGTAGAACCAACTGTTTTCTAGAAGTGTGTACTCAAACTTAAGAAGTACCACCACAAAGGAAATGAATCTCTGCACATTACCTCATCAAAGTCAATCACGTGGTACATCGTTTTGCTTACGGTTATATTTGGTCCATAGGCGGGGATAATCAAAACCAATGACGTAATTTCATTTTGGCAATTCTCAAATTATCCTACAAAGTTTCAATATACCTATGTCCTGGACTCCTAATGCCATCATAGGTCAACAACTGATCACGTGAACATTCTAATATTTGACAATGATTTACCCAATGAATGAGATACCATCCAATTTTAAGAACAATTACCAATTATTAATATGACAATAGGAAATGTACCCCTCCCAAAATTTAAGATTGGGACACAAATACACCTGTGTCTTATTAAAAAAATAATAAATCCTGCACTTATTCAATAATAAAGCCGTATCAAGAAAGATAAAATAGGTCAATAACCTTTAAAATTTGAATATTTGTCCATAAGAGTTACACCAACTTATTTAACAACTCCCAAATTTAAAAGGGAATATAAAAATATAAAGGTAATAAACCCCTGTACTCATTCATCTTTATCAATGGAAATAATCACTTCCAAAATTTATATTTTTGACAATTTTCTTACCCATGAAAGGAAAAGAAATTTATAATGGTATATATTAAGAACATATATTATTATACAAAATTGGGCAATTACCTAACATTTTAAGTGTGAGCTAAGGTATCCCTGCCAAATTTTATAATAGAAGCATCGATGTTCTCATGCCTTATAAAAGACAATAGACCCCTGAACACATTCATATATTCATAAAAGGAATTAAAACTGCATCAAAGGGAGTCGATAATCTCCGAAATTTGAATTTTAAACATTGTTATCCATAAAAGGGAACAAAAATGGACCACCCAAATTTATACTAATACATATTAGGGTCCTATTGTACTATTGTAATGTTTACATTTGGCAATTTCCTACTTTAAGGTGGCGGGCTAATGTACCTCTTCAAATTATTCAACGGGTGCACCAATGTATCTATAGAATAGACCCTTATACATACCCACATAATCATATTAGGTAATAAAACCTCGTCAAAGGGGGTCAATAATCTCCGAAATTTGATTTTTGGTTGTTCTTTACCCATGAAAGGGAACCTGATGGATCACCCAAATTTATAGTGATACATATTGATGTCCTACACGATAATACCAAATGCTTATATTAAACAACCTCCAAACTTTAAGGGGTGGGCCCCTCCCAAGTTTTAAAAGGATGCACTAATATACCTATGTTTTATGTAAGATAATTGGCGCTTATACATACTCATATAAGATAATAGGATTTCATCAAAGGGAATAACTTAGGTCAAAACCAAACACGTTTTCATACTAATTTTCAACAATCTTTTACCCCTGAAAGGGAACAAGGTGGACCATCCAAATTTATCATGATACATATTGAGGTCCTGTACTATAATACCGAATGTTTAAATTAGATAATTTCCTAAATTTAATGGGTTGGCCATGGTACCCCTTTAAATTAATTTAAAACGGTGCATCAATGTACCTATATTTTATGATAAATACTCTACCCCTATACATGGCCATACAACCATATAAGATAATACGACCTCTACAAGGGAGTAAAATAAGCCGAAAACCAAACACGTTTTACAACGTATTTCCTACGTTTATATTTTGACAATTTTGTACCCCTAAATGGGAACGAGATGGACCACCGAAATTTATAGTGATATATATTAGGGTTCTATACTATTATGCTAATTGTTTAAATTTGACAATTTCCAAAATTTAAGGGGTGGGCCCAGGTACCCCTCCCAAATTTTTAAAGGGTGCATCAATATACCCATGTCTTGTGAAAGGGAATGGACCCCTGTATACTCCCATATAACTATATAAAGTAATAACACCTCATCAAAGGAGATAAATTAGGTCAAAAACCCCCGAAATTTAACTTTTTTGGCATTTTTTACCCATGAAACGGAACGAGATAGACCTCCAATTCTAACAGAGGTACATACTATTGTCTTAAGCTAACATACCAATTTCTAGATTTGGCAATTTCCAAAATTTAAGGGGGTGGTCCTATGTACACCTGCCAAAATTTAGGGGGGGACCAAGATACCCCTGCCAAAATTTAGACGGGGTGGTCCTAAGTACCTCTAGGTCATCGACTCTAGGCGAGGGTCATTGACCTTTGACCTACGACGTCAGGAAAGTCCAAACTTCGATCAGGTGGGGCCAATATTTGTTATCAGAACACAACACAGAGAGGAGTGTTAGTGAGACGAATGAATGTTATCTTCTGTCCAAGGGCTGCTCTGGACGTAATGAATATGAGTGGAGCCCTGTTAGTGTGATGAAGTCACTGTACAACATAAGATGGAATGATATATGGTGGAGGGATTACAATGAGGAAGTCTTCAAGAATTTGAAAGTTGGGACTATTTGGTGGGAGAACGTAGTGGTACAGAGTAAACAGCAGAGCGAGTGGAGAATAAGGGAGAATATTTGAAGTTTTGGGGAGAGTGGCTTCATGGTGCATAGCATCAATTAGCAATGGATGGTGAGTCTGGAATCGTTCCGTAACGTACCAGAGTATGAGCTCTTCTAGGTGACAGAGGATTTGAGGAAAAGGTGTTCTCTCAAATAAGTCGCGAGTAGGGGTTGGTAATTTAATTCGAAATGCAAGGCCTAGGGCATGGCGCTCAAGAATTTGTAGCCTGCGGTAATATGACGCTTGTGCTGATAGCCAGCCTGTAAAGCTATAAGCTAAAACAGGGCGTAAAAACCTTCTAGGTGTTGAGAAATATGTTAGGTTTCAGACCCGAGGAAGTCCCAGTTAGACGTAGCAGTAAGTTCAGACGGTTGGTCGCTTTAAGAGCAAGACTTTTGAGATGAGCAAACCATTTCAGATGGGAGTCGAAGATAATGCCCAGATATATGACTGTGGGACTAACAGAAAGTGCTCGAAATAATAAAATCACTTCGTTTCGTCACATTTCAAACCTCAGTCACATTTATTCACAATGTCCTTCTTTTATATACAAACACGCTAAAATGACAAACGTTAATATTTTTTTAATGGGAACTGATTTCTAATTTGAATATGATCCTTAAACCACACGTCCAAAATTAAAATTATTTATGTTCATGATATCTACTGGAATATAGAAGCGTATATGTAGAGAAAGAGGATATTGTGAGAGAGAGAGACAGGGTGAAAGAGAGAGAGAGTTCCCGGTAGAGTTCGATTCCCGGTGGAACTTTTGGAATTTTAAATGTTCGCGATGTTTCTGTGTTCGTGTTCCTGTCGTTCAAGGTTACGGGAAATAACTGTAGAACGTGCATAACCAAGTGGGAATACAAGTTATTGACAAGGGGAAAGCAGGCTTTGGTAAATGAACTTACGCGCTATCTTTCGCGAAGTAGGGTTGCACATTTAAAGTGTCAATATTACAAAATGCAATAGCCAGAACAACCGTTTTAAGTTTCTGACTCTCCGTATAAATGATAGATCGAGTTATCTTACCAAGAGGCAGAGTGAGGAATATCTATACCTTACACGAAAAACGTCTTGCTCTAGTTATTTTTGTTGTTGTGACTAATAAAGTAGTCATTTGTAACTACAAGTAAAATATTTATTCACTATATGTTTATAATGTATACAGCAATAAAAATGCTCAAATCATTTGTATACGTAATTATATTGACAGTGGCGTACTTAGGGGATAGCTGTCGGGCTCAAGCCCCTCGAAGTAAAGTTGGTATATACACAATCTTATTAAAATTTGTCGGCACTCAAAAGGAAAAACCCAAGTGTTAATTCATGTGCTGTGCATGGCCCCTCCCTGAAAAAATCCTAAATAAGCCACTGTTTAATGAGGTCATTAGATATATTTGGATTACCACAGTCGTTGTCCAAAAACGTTCTTGGCGCTTCGTATCCATATCTGTGGACAGTGGGAATTACAAGGGATATGATTGGGAAATCCTCTTTGGTAATACTTGTTATACGCTTAAACCAGATGCATAATTTGAGACCTTCCTTGAGGTAGGTAAGAGTACCACCGACATACGACTTTCATGTTTTGTAGTAGTATATGAATAGACAATTGTTTAAAGTATATGTATTCCTCAAATTCTTGTGAGGAAGGGGTAATTGCCCTTCTTGCTCCCCTAAGTGACGACCTTGGCTACAACTGTTACAGTTTCCAGTGCAAGTGTCGTTTGAAATGACGCTCCTGGTTATAGTATACATCCAGCATTACCAAAGGGAATTTCCCCTTACACCCCTTGTTACTCCCACACTGTCCACTAATAAAAAACATCAAACGCGAAGAACATTTTTTACACAACGTCTGTGGTAACCATAATATATATAGTGCTATTAAGATACATTGGCGTACTTGGGATTTTTTCGGGGTTGGGGCTATGCCCAATACATGAACTAGCACTTATATAAGCAAAGGAGGGGAACCAAAATACTATGAATATGTAGATTTGCGGGCCCGTGCTGTGTGGTCAAAGTACTAGCGAATTGGCCTGCGGAATCAGAGATCCTAATTTCAATTCGCGCGCAATGTAACAATTTGTGTTTTTTTTTTTACTCAAATAATAAGATCGTACATTTTAACTTCGATAAATATAATGCATTTATCCATACGTTATTAATTTGCAAGAAAATACAAATTACAATAAAAATGATTTGATTTTGTTGTAAATAATCCTATGACCTCTAATCATAGTAACCCTACTAAGTACCACTTTAAATTTAAAAAAAATAATTTGAAAAACAATTA
This sequence comes from Thermobia domestica, assembly GCF_964235325.1. Taxonomy (NCBI): domain Eukaryota; kingdom Metazoa; phylum Arthropoda; class Insecta; order Zygentoma; family Lepismatidae; genus Thermobia; species Thermobia domestica. The sequence goes on along the minus strand of NC_137456.1, from coordinate 239,009,033 downwards.
TCGACATTTGTATTGTGGGTAACTTGAATAAAGTATTAATTGAAGCTAAAATGTATAAATTTTTGCTTGGAAAGTTAATGAAGAGATTTCCTTGAGCGGGAATAGAATTCAAGAGCTCTGACGCAGGACTCCAGTGTACTAACCATCTTACCAAAAGACTACGAGACCGATAATCGATATTTTCATAACGTTTTCTTGTTTGCTTTTTGCGTGTCGATTCAAGCACCATACGTGAAGGGCTTGTCTTCATTCTGAGTCAAATCATTTATCATTTTTTTCTGCAGAATCTTAATGTGCAATAAGAACTATGAGTTTCCATTTAAACTTTTAAAGTTATTCCCCGTACCTCAGAAGGAGGATGGGATAGGGGTTGTCTTTGGTATCATTGGATAGCCTTACCAAATACGTTTGGTTTTCATTTTCCTGATTGTATATTTCGCTAGAAAGTTGATCGTTCCGGGACTATGAAGACATACACACATATAGAATGATTGTGTTTTCCCTAAGAAGTTGCAAGTGTAATTCAGAATTATGTCAATTTAAAAATGTTTCCAAATACAAAATTTCTGCTTCTCAATATGGATTTAAATCGCAATACTAACAGTCAGTGATAGTCAGGTTTTCTAATTTTTCATTTCTTATGAATAGCCTCGTGATGAAAGGGACGTTAAACTGAAAATCAAATCAACTCATATCGTAATATAATCGTACCGATCCAAGATTTCAGATAAAAAACACATGCTATGACTGTTGCTGGTTCGAATCGGGCTTGTTAAGTGGATTTTTAAAATTCTGTCCATCTAATGTGTTCTAATGAAACGATATACCGGTGTAGAAGTTTCAAAGCAAATGTAAGTACAAGGAGCAAATATGACGAATGATTTTGTTTCTTAATTATTAGCAGCCTCGTCTTTGGTTTAAATCTGAAAGTTAATCCGGTTTCTGAATATTAAGGCTCATATGTTTGTTTATAGAGCAAGATATTTTACTGGAAATTTTCTAGAGAGTTCAGACCAATTGACTTACATGTAACACTTCCCAAGTGTAACACTCCGATTTTGATAAAATTTAGCAGGTAGATACTATACATAAACGAATATATGCTTTTTTTTACTTTCTGTGGAACAACGGTTTTAGGGGGTAAAAGCCCTCACCCAAAATGTTGAAAGTTGCCGTCCGCAAGATAAGAGGAAGCAGACCGAAATGAATGAAATTGTGTATATATATATTGTAGACATAAAATGAGGAAAAACGTCATTCGAATTTTCCTGAAAATAATGATAATAATAATTTGATTCAAAATTAAGGAGTTTTGTATCTTTCTTAATCTGCAATGTTGATAATTTAGTGAATACAGTGATATATTGCCCTACAAGTTCTCAATTACATATTCCTGTGTTTCGCCAATCTATTTGACTATAAACAAGTTACTGTTTTGAGCGACAATTACGGGCTCTTTATATAGGCGCGCCAGATTAAGTAACGATTTAGGTGAATGGTTAGCGTAGAGATTTCCTAATTTTCCAGTCGGGGTTCGATTCGCGCCCTGTTCCTTTACACTTTTCCTATGTTTCACTTACAGGGCTGAGCTCCAGTTGGATGCTGCTAATCGAAGATAATCTTCAGTGGAGAAATTCAGTGATGATGTAATCCTGAAAATAAAATAAGAAAAATGAATGGAGAAAACGAGTTACAGACTTAATTCTGTTAACGGTTCTATATTTGATATTATCCGTTAATTCCGTGCATTTCTGAGTTGTTGTTAACTGGCACTATATTCTCCCTTTTGTCCTTGTGTCTAATTGTGTAAATTTTTACAAATACTATAGAAATCAAGAAACAGCAGTTATATTTGCAACCTTAGGGGAATTATGCTTAGTACGGATGTTCTCCAACTCGTTTGGGTCTTATCAATATTTTTTTTGTTTTTAATATTTACTTATTAATTACTGCATACCAATATTTAGCATTCTCAAAGGTCATTTAACGAATAATGAAACTATCTAAGTTCTTCTTTCGAAATAGTATTTCGTATCAATCAGTGCCGCCGGAACGAAGGAACTCAGGCCCTGTTAGACCCCCAAAATTTTCATGGAGGCTGGATTCTTCCTCCGAATGATCGTTCCATATTTTAATTGATTTGCAGGTAGGAGTACTGCTAATAGTTTCAAAACTCATGGCAAGACCTTGTGTTATATATCCCGCTAAATCTATCGGTATATTGTTTGATACACACATATGTATAGCCATTTGAAGTAAGTTAAGTTATTTATAATACGTCATTTTAGTAAATTATCAGATTATTTAAATCCCGTGACTGTTATCTTCTCATCAGCTCCTCTGGTGTCCGTATATTTTTTTCTGGTATTTTGCTGTTTACTGTAAGTACAAATATCCAAAGACTCTTTTGTCATTTCGTCAGCCAGCGTTTCTCTTCACTAACCACTCCTTACAATTTGTTCTTTTAACAGGTGGGTCACCTGCTGCTGTTGTAACTAGTTAACCAGGCGTAATTAATCTTGGAGCTGGCGTCCGTTGCGTTGCCTATCTCACGGACCTTGTACATCAAGAATTTCTGTGGCCCAATGCACATAGAGTCCGGAGGAGAAGGTGCGATTTTTATCCGTACCATGCCATTTTTAAATATATAGGGATTTTCAGCTGGTCTTATATGATTTTCTGGCGCTCATTTTGAATCCATTGAGTGCCACTCTCTAAACCTTGGGGAAACTTTGGAAATGGGGGTTAAAAGGGGATGGTGTCTTTGCAAAGCTTCCCCAAGTTTTACAGAGTGGCACTGACGGGTTTCTAAATGAGCACCCCAAAATCGTATATGATCAACTGAGAAATCTTATGTATATATATATATATATATATATATATATATATATATATATATATATATATATAATTCATGGTTCATTAGCTTCTCCTGCGGACAAATATCATTGTGTGTTTAAGGATACTTAAGTAGAAAATTCCCTGATATCCTTATAAATGCGTAAAACTCTGAAGAGATACTAGAAATCTATATTACAAATAACTGCAAGCAAATGCAGTATATAACTTATTTATTGCTATTACAATCTTTCCTTAAATTGTATTTAACATTATATATATAATACCGACGTCTGTAAATACCTATGTCAAATATTTTATACATAAGAATGAAGTATGTGCTTCAATTAATATATATATATATATATATAAACAAATTGCCCGCTTCGTGCCTATAGTTCGGGGATATTTTTGCTTTGTGATGCCAGAAAGTCGCTTCTACTCATTATCTGAAATGAATAAGTTTTGATTCGAATTCTTATATTAGTTTACGAGAGGGTGAATGAATAACTAACACTCCAATACATTAAATGAATTCGTGTATTCAAATTAGTCAAGAACGTGTAATGTTTAACGTGTAAGGAATGAATATGACATACCACTCTCAGATCGCAGTATTTAATACTTCTCAGTATTTAGCTGTAGACAACAATATAGCTGAGGAACACATACCTGTAGCTGATCTTAGGCTGGAACTCTGACAATGAGCTGGACCACCTTCTGGTATCGGAACTGGAACATCCAAAGTATAGTTTACAGCTGGTGTTCGTGGAACTTAATAATAACCATTGGAATGTCTCTCGAGTACGTAGAGTGCTCTGCTCATTCACGGCTTGCCGACTACAAACCAACTACTTGCGACGGTCTCCGACTTCTAATCTCAACTTCAGAACTCCGACTTCTGATCCTAACTTCTGAGGACCGACTTCTGATTCACATTCAGCAAAAGATTTTGTTTTTATCATGGTGCTCAAGACGGTGGCATTTGTCATCTCATGTCTGGATCGACGTCAGTTACCTCATCTATTGGAAAACTCTCATTTCTCTATTGTCATTCCATGACCGAAATTCTCAGACAATTATTTCTGCACATCAGAATATTATGTCATATCCTAAATTGTGTGTTTTGTTGACAAGCTGATTTTACAAAATATTTTTCTTAATTCTAAGCTTCCTTGATCTTTTTCTCAATTCTCTATTTACAACATATTCCAGACTTGGAGCTGCACGGTGTTACATCAAAACAATAGCAAATCATGTGCAATAGTTTACCACATGTTACTGTTTACATTTTTTTATTCTCTTTCAAATCCAAAACTTGATTTTATTTTAATACAATTGTAAGCCAAAATATAATTAAATAATTGATAATAATTTTTTACTCTTCTTTTGTGTCGACATGCCCCCCTCAAACTTAAGGAACTTCGTTACCGACTAGATCTCCGTGGAAATGGATCTATTTATACCTATTTACAAAAATTAAAAACAATAAATAGTCTGATTATTACAATACATTTTCCCAAACCTAAAATAATAATAATCCCATCAAAAATAAACATATAAATTGCAATCATCTTCCTCATCTATCCCATTCTTTTATAACACTTTCTTCATTTATTTAAATATCTACCATTTTTGTTAATCAAAATAATTTATTCTGTATCTTTTAAAGCGTTCATAGCATCCACTTAGTATCTGGAATGTACTCCTCTGCCATCTATTAGCGAAATACATGAACTACTTAGTGCTCATTACACTTGCCAAGATATATACATACACACTTCAATTCTCATTTCGTATCCACTCATCAGCTCGATGGAATTTTCCTGCCGGATGTCTACACATAGTTCATACCATAACTTTCAACTCCACTATTTTTATTTTATTTGCCAGGATTTATCCTTTCCTGGTTCCCATTTCCTTTCAGTGTTTACATTATATTTTAACACATGAAATACAACAATAAATTAGCATTACATTATCTTATAATGTTTTAGCACTTTTCCCTAATAAACTACGTCTTTAAAAGAAAATATTACTATGCCACCATTATACCAAATTGTACAATCCATTTTTGTGTATTTGGCAAGAGTTAATTGAACCTCTGTTCTCACTGCTGTGTCAGTGAATTTTGAATTCAACCTTGACAGTGAATTTCTTCGACAGGTCACACTTTTTATTCTTCACCAAATCCTTTTCGCTACACAAATCGTGAACTACCTCCTGGATGTTACCGTGATCCAGACCAATATCCTTCGATTTTCGTGAATTTGGCCCCTCACCAATACTCGCGTTAACTTATGCTAATCTCATATCTTTAACACTGTGATCTGAAAATGGAATTGATTTCAATTTATCTGTGCCATGTTCTGTATAGTGTAGTTTCTGTGTGTATGGTTTACTATGTTTTCGTGAACTAGTGCATAGAGTGGATACTAGTGCTATATAGGTAACTACCTATACTTCTGTATTTTATTTACAATTGAACTGTTAACATTATTATTATTATTATTATTATTATTATTATTAGCGTTTCTTTATTTAAAACTATATATTTATTTACTCCACACACACACACACACACACACACACACACATATATATATATATATATATATATATATTACCTTTTTAATTATCCTATATATTGATAACTAAAACTAAAACATGTTTGCATATTTGGGGTATTGTTCGCGAAGGAAATCTGCATTTCTTCGGATTTCGGGTTTTGAGTCTTGCTTGTTCGACGGCTGCTTGCCTAGCCGTGCATCCACAATTCTGCTTTGTTTCCAGTTATCTTTTCTTTAACACCTATCTATTAATATAAAAATATTAAAGTATATCAAATGTATCACTATTTACTTTTTTCAAACGTCATTCATCTTCACACTCATAAATGTTTTTTAACTACCGGTATTCAAATTCATATCGCAGCCGTATAATAATAGCTAAGACTTCTTCCAACTATTGTTCTTGCCACTATTCGTTATAAAATTCAAATTACCTCACATGAAGATAACTAAATTTTAATAAATTATCAAACTCGGTATCATTGTTTTCTAAATCTGTATATCAGCTCAATCTCTTGTGTTGGTGGCCAACCAATAGCAAAGCGATTTTTGCCATTGTCTATATCAGTGTGTATTTTGTCTTACATTCATATAAATATAACTCAAATAACTTAAATAACTACGTAACTTACGTAACTTCCGGGGTTATAATATATTTATTATTGTTTTTAATTTCATTATACCATATGCCTCTCGGCCTAGCTATTGAAACGGTCACTGTTAATCTATTATTCTAAATTAGATATATGTTTACCGTCTCGGAATTGTTCTTTCTTATTTAGGGCAACTTTAGATCGGTAATATAACTCCATCTTTTCCTTCCCTAAGATTATTTCTCCTTTTTTCACTATGTACTCTCTATAACATCTTTTATTCTTCATTATCCAATCTTTATCATAGTATGCATACTTATTCTATATAATTCTCTTTCATCTATTTTCTATATTATTCTCCGTATTATTTTCTATTTTCTTCCTATATTCATATTTATTCTTCTATTGTACTCATCATAATCCATAATTTATTCGTCTAAATCTAGTATTATCAATGTCAAGTCCGTATTCATCTCTTTAATGTCACTGTTGTATTTTCTATCTTCATTTATCTATTTCTCTATTTATCTATTAATCTATTTTTCTACTTCTTTCTTTCTCTTACTATCTTGATCTTACACTCGTCCTCTCTTCAATCTCTTTTCTCATTGCTTATGAAAATAAGCGTCAATGACTAGCTATTCATTGCTCTAGTCATTAAACTAACCTAGCCTCTTACTAGATCTGAAAGCCTATACAAAGCCTACATATTATTATTTACTAAAATTACTATTGTCTCAAAATTACTTCTCGTATTCTTTACTTCTTTTTATTATTTACTAATTTACGTAATCTTAATTCTATACTTAATTTTAAATCTTAATTTCGTCCTCTTTAGATTTCCTTCTAAATAGACTGGATTCACCCCCCCAAAAAGAAAACAATTCACTGCTTTGCAAGTGACAGACGAGGCATCCCCTGTGTCCCTTCTTGTCTCTACCACTGAAAACTTATGTGATATTCTAAATAAAATATTCTCATTGACGTTTTTGGGAAGACCCACTTTTAACTCAATGAGAACTTCCCGCCTACTTAGTTTTTAATCTTCCGAGAAATTCACCCAAATTCAATGTTCTTCTACAATTAATTTCTTGTCTAATTTAATTTTTCTTACTAGCTAAAGCCATTAAGCACTAATTTTCATCATTCGTTCCTTTTTTCCCATTCAGTCTAGTCTTTGCCTACATCCTATAATCCAAATATTCTTATTTTTAGATAGCTTTTATCCATTGTTTTTCCCATTCTTCTTTATAGTCACATTAGGATTTCATTATTTATTCCTCAATTTATCTTAGTTCTCACCTAGTTTTAACTTTCCTTCTCACTCCTAATGTTCACTTAATCTTTTTATCTTTTACTGTTCTTATCTGTGAGATCTATTTACTCGTCCGTTAATCAATGTATCTTTATATTTAAACGTCTTCTTCTTTCTAATAATACGTCTTAGTTCTAAAAAAATTATACCGTGAAGACACGTTTTGTCCGTGTTATTATTAATTCACATCTTCAGATATACTTTTTTTCAGTACATCTTAGTTTGTCACTTGACCTAGCTTGAATATACATTCTACTTCCTATATAACTAATAATATTAAACTGTAATATTCTGAACCTAACTACTAAAAAATATATATTCCCTTAACCTAAAACTATTCTTAAGAATAAACAATAACCTATTTAGAATTCTGTTAACCTTATATACTAAACTAAAATACTAATAATCACAAATACTAATAACTAGAAAAATACTAATATTCACCTATATACTAATACTTAACCACTAGATTCTGAAAACTTTAACAAAACAACCAAGTGTTGCGCTGCATAAACAATTCTGCAAAAGCAGCTAAACCTAATTGCGTCTCGTCGCTTGCTACTACTATACGTGGTTGTTTTTGAAACTCACAAATGTTTGCATCAGACTTGCAATTTGGATGGCTGGACTACATTTAAAATTATTTTGAAATATTTCTAACCAACTGTCCACCTTTAGTTGGTCAACACTGGCTCAGAAAATGGCACAAATCGTGTAGTTAGGTTCCGATGGCCTTAGTGCGAAAAACGTAGAATTCCGTAATGTCAACGAAGTTTCTACCACATCTGACATTGTTGATAGAATACGTCTGCGGAATCCTAACTCTAATTCATTCAAATCAAAATTCTTTCTTGAGAACTGCACTACGAATCATTTCTTGTATCTTAATGATAAGATATTATTCTTAAAAATAGTTCCCTTTCTTTTTCCAAGGTAGGATTGTACTCTTTAAAATTTCGTAGTACCCCTAAATATAAATAGTAATACTTAGACGACGAAAACATTGTCGCCGGTTTTCCATCGTCTTGTAACACAGGGTAGTGAACCTTGTGATTGTTACTTAGAGATAACATATTTTTCCTTTAACAACCTCAGCTCTGACTACAAAAATACACAATGGGTGATGGGGGGCTAATTTAGAATGTTTTACGGATCGTTATAAGGCGTAAGCCTCACAGCATACTCCAAATTATAACAATTACTACTCTCGCCGAGATTCGAACCACAGCTTTCTCCACCATAACAATGGTGGGGTAATATACTTAAAAAAATTAAACATTGGGAAACGAAATTTTAAAAATTGTAAAACGAATTTCTTACCAGAAACTTAATGCGTTTAATTATGATAAGATAAGGGAGGGAAATGCGGGTTAACGAATTACTATGTAAAATGACATTAAATGATATTAAATGTGTATTATGTTCTCGGGGTCGCTATGAGGCGTAAGCGATACACCAATCCATTAACAAAATAAATAATAAATAACAATACAATACATTAAATTAATTCGTGTGTTGTAATTAGTCAAGAACGTGTAATGTGTAACGTGTAAGGAATGAATATGATATAACACTCTCAGATCGCATTTAGCTATTGACAACAATATAGCTGAGGAACACATACCTGTAGCTGATCTTAGGCTGGAACTCTGACAATGAGCTGGGCCACCCTCTGGAATCGAAACTGGAACTCCAACGTATAGTTTACAGCTGGTGTTCGTGGTATTTAATAATAACGATTGGAATGTCTCTCGAGTACGTAGAATGCCCGGCTCGTTCAGGGCTTGCCACGACTACAAACCAACTACTTGCAAAGGTCTCCAACTCTAATCTCAACTTCAGAACTCCGACTTCTGATCCTAACTTCTGAGGACCGACTTCTGATTCACATTCAACAAATGATTTTGTTTTTATCATGGTGCTCAAGACGATGGAATTTGTCATCTCATGTCTGGATCGACGTCAGTTACCTCACCTATTGGAAAACTCTCATTTCTCCATTGTCATTCCATGACCGAAATTCTCAGACAATTATTTCTGCAAATACGCATATTATGTCATATCCTAAATTGTGTCTTTTGTTGACAAGCTGATTTTACAAAATATCTTTCTTAATTTTAAGCTTACTTGATCTTTTTCTCAATTCTCTATTTACAACATATTCCAGACTTGGGGCTGGACGGTGTTACATCAAAACAATAACAAATCATGTGCAGTAGTTTACCACATGTTACTGTTTTCATTTTTCCCTATTCTGTTTCAAATCCAAAACTTGATTTTATTTTAATACAATTTTATGCCAAAATACAATTAAATAATTGATAATAATTTTTTACTCATCTAGTGTGTCACAATATATATATATATATAATTGACATATTTTAATATAAGTATTCTATATAATTTTTCATGCAAGCTCGACACAAGTGGGAATCGAACTTGGGAATTTCCCTATTTGAACTCCTACGATTCACCAGTGATCTAGCATGACCTCTCAAGGCTAGCTCCCTCTAACGAAATACAACGTGCTTTACAACATGGTCATTTTCATATCAATTTCAAACACTTTTTTCTTCTACATTGCTTTTCGTTTTCCTACGCAGGCGAGCATCATGTCGGATGTCCTTCGTTTCATTTTTCTTTTACATATTTGAAAGTCCCTTTAAATATCGAAATGTTCTTTTACTTAGGGAAGGCTTAATGATGAACAATTACGCGCTGACATGAATACATGGTTTCGAAATATCATTAACTGTTGCTATGAATGCTGATTTTTTTCTAGACTTAGGAACAAGTCTTATTACAGTTAAAGTAAAAAGAACAACATTCGCATAATTTTTCCAATTTCAATGATTGGCTTGAAGGTTCGAACGTGGGAAGAAGATAAGATTAGAAATTTATCCAAAGATATAGATATTGAACCAAAGATAGAGAAAAATTATTAAATCCTGTGTAAATATGCTATGAATAATCCTAGTTGAAAAGTCCAAACTATGGAATTGGATGCAATAAATTTAGCCTTTCAAGAAAAATTAATAAACAAATTCGAAAGTTACCAAACATGGGAAAAGGGTTTGCAATAGAGTATAATCTTATTTCAGTGACATTATACATAACAAAGATTGAGAAGAATAAGAAAATTAAGGGCAACACTATGTTGCATAGGTTAATCAAACATGTGCTGTGTAATGCTTGTCAGGAACCCGAAACTTTCCATTAGATTTTCTAACGGCCGCGTTCGAAATCGGAGCAAATTAATTATGACAATTAAAAATGTAATGAAAACAAGTAATTAAGGTTTGAGTTGTACGGTTATGCTGGGTAAACTAAAGGAGAGGGCGATGCTGAGTAATGAATGAAATGATGGAAGGAGGAAAGTTTGAGGAAACTAGAAAGCACGGAGAAAACCCAAGCTCACGTTGTTTGTGCACCGCAAATCTCATGCAGCAGATGTGAACATTCTAAAACTTAGTCACCACGGCATCTTCTGGAAATTAAATTTCTTGTTTCATGTACCTCAGTTAAGCTCTGAGTTGAAGGCAACAATGATTAATAAAAGTCTAAGAAGATGAAATACTATAGTCGCTGAAAATAATGTGGAGAAGTGTGAGAAAGTCGAGAAAACACACTTAAAAGTTTGTAACCGTGAGAGACTAACATGGCCGGGAATAGAACCAGAGACACTTGCAGAATGGATGAATACCTGATCCTGAAGTAAGATTTAGAAGTATATTATCATCTCCGCTGATATGACTTCCGAATGTTTTCAGCCACAGCACCTTTAATCTGATCTCTTGAGATACGCGACAATGATCACAACAAGGCTCAACTATTCTCGTTCTCTTCTAAAATTGTTCACAAAATCTATTTTTCAACAGTTTTCATATTTAATGTGCTGGAAATTTCACATAACTCTGTTCAGGCTAATTAATATTTTATCCGTTATAACAGAATTTTCACAAAAAAAATTAATCTCATATATAGTATTAGCGTTAAAATCTTTAGTAAACTTCAAACACCGGTAATGTGGGTCTTCGTAGAGACAATTCTTTCTTTGCGAATGGTACGACCTAACATTTCTGCATCAAAGCAAATCCCTGAATCCAATTGACATGCCAAATGCTTTCATATCATGAAATATTCTTGCGATTCAATTTGTAGTAGTTTTAGTGTGCAGGAGATTCAGGTGTATATTTTAGACATAATGGCTAATATAAATTTAAAACCCGCTTGGCAAACAAGGTTGCCGGCTCTGGTTACAATGTTTTCATACGTTATAATTTAATAGTATATTCACTAATGAACTCACGCAAGTCATAAGCATAAACCAACCAGACAAAATTTGGTTTCAAAGTTTGGTAATTCCTAATATTCAAGAGATTACGGTTTAATCAAGGATACTATTCGCTTTGTATTATTGTTCTTAGCTGATTGTAAATCGTTTAATTATAAAAATGTTACGTAATAAAAAAATTTTGCTCACCAAGTAGTGAAAACTCCAAAGCCGAGACTTATCGACTAACCTGTCTATTAGTATTTCTGCCAAAACAATCCGATACAATGTAGTTGATGATACCTTTTATTTTTTCTTATTCAGGTTCCTGTGGTTTTTATGTGTTTTATCTATAATAGCAATGATGTCTGTGGCTTTGATGGAAACTTTCGCATGGTATAACAATAACTTTATTGCATCAGTGATCATAGTGGATGATATTGAGAGAAACATATCTGTTCCAGCTGTATTCCTATGTGATGGGAGTAGAAGGTTTGTTAATTATTTCTTTTTAGCCATACTCTTAACACTAGCATTATTTTTATTATTAATATCATGTATTAATGTGTTAAAGAAAGTACAAAACTAATGACTTAAGTTTAACTAATGAACCTGTTTTTGTAGCACTCCAATCTCTTCATATTATTTATTATCTCATTACCATTTAGTAAATCAATGACATTCGAATCCCATTTAGCACATCACTTCTATAATGTTCAATGGGTTAAGAATTACAGATATGAATATATTGTTAGGTATTTGATAAAATACAATCTAGAGGGAATATATACATCCATTTTCCTTATAAACCCAAGACATATTTAACTAACATGTCACATGCAGCTTCTTAGAAGCAATTACAATAAATAGATTAAAAACAAAAACAGAATATAATGCAAAAACCAAAAACATAGAAAAATATTCATAAATGAAAAAAGAATATAAATATTATATCAATAATAATAATAAACTTAATAACTTACATATACAACAGAATGAATCTGGCAATCTCCGGGAGGTGATTATGTAAGTGAGGGTTAGACAAAAATGTTATTTTCGTCATATAGAAGGCAGGACGTAGCTAAGGAGTAATAGGTTTCAAAATAACTGGATAAGTTCCTTGTGACCAGAATGTTGTCAATTCATGTATACTCATGTATTTTTAACTTATTCGGTCCAAGGACTAACATTGGATAAATTTGCACCTTTATTTTCTTCATAGGGTGGATAATATTTCTTGCTCTTTTGGAAAGGAAAAGGGAGGTACATGAATGGAGTTATTGAACGCTAATAAGATAATTAGTTTTAAAATATCAATATCTCATATAGCTAATGTAGTAACACAAGTTGCTTCAATGAAATTAATTTCCCTACCACCTTCGAATACCAAACTGTAGTGAATATGAGTGAGTATACACATGCTAAAATAGCCGTTAATGATATCTTACCTCTCATTCTTCTTACGACAAATGTTCAAAATTGCCTGTCGAGAATGCTTAAGCAAGATTAGCAACGCCTTAGCGTAGTCTGGCAAATTCTCTAAAACGTTTTTCAGCCTTCGCGAACAGCATTGTAAGTGTTATGTAGGAATTACCTCACAACGTGCCCACTACACATTGGGGTACCATATATCACACCCTCCTGCCTCCAAATTTAAAAGGCTACATGTTTCTGAAAGCTTATTTTCAAATTAGCGGTATGCATCTTATCAAAAGGGAATCGGAGCATTATCAAGTATTTCCCACATGTGCAGAACTACTGCTAATGAGGAATTTAAGACCAATATCGGAAACTAGTTCTAATGAAATATAAGTACAACTAGTCAAATTAGTCTTTGAGACAAAATGTTATTCCGAAAAAGTAATAACCAGAATTATCGAATTGATTTAGTGCTAAAGAGGTGTTGATGGTGTGACACAATCCATACGTAGTGCTTTTCTCAACAAATTGTACTGTTATCTATGTTTGTGATTACATTTTGCTAAAGGTATGCTCCTCCGTGAAGAAAGTTGAATACAGATACCGTGCAATTATAATGGGTTGTAGTATAGGCAAGCAACAAACGAAATACATTCAACTTATTTTTCGCACGACTTGTCTCATATTGAGATATTTATAAACTGTTTCTAACGCATGTCCCTCCATAACTAGCGTGTTTATCAGATATAGTTTGCCACCGTCGACAGGTACGGCCATTTTTGTGACACTTTCCTAGACGCACCGACATTTGACCACAAATATTGTGTGTACATGGTGCTGCACAAAGAAAAGCGTACCTGATATACCCATACTGTTTTCTCCCTTGTGCCGAGTAGCCTTCTCGTATATAAGTTAGTGTCCACCTATAAGAATAACAAATCATATAACAATGGCCAATGCTAATGTTCAATAGGAAAGTTCCATAGTAGTGAATAATTTCCTTAGGATGGATTTGAAATTTGACCTTTAGGCCTGGCCTGGGAAAGTTCCCATGGGACGTAAGCCGGCCGTAAACCGGCCTAAACTATTATGTTGCTATATGGTCATGCTCTTGGACACCTAGCAACTGTAGAAACAAGATGAAACATGCCTTCTTTGTCTTTTAGTCGTGTATTGATTACTTATTTGAACCCCCATCCCCGCCTCTACTGTGAAGCTAAGAACGGAAGCTTCTCATAGCATTGGGTAGCGATTTGGATATCCCAGCCCGCCGACATTCCTGCGAAGAGCATAAGTGTCTTAGCGACTTGGTCCTATTCCAACGAAACGCCTGTAGGTATAGTATGATCTTTCCTGCGCCAATTTTTTCTCGTTCGTAATTTTGACTTCAATGGGACGAGCTTCTTCTTCTTTTTGTTCTTCTTCTTCTGCCTCCTCTTCATTATCTACTACCATTTTCTTCATTACATCAAAATTTAGGTGTTTACATGATTCATAGTTTAATGAAACCCCCCTATCTTGCATACTTGAAACTCCTTCTTCGTATTGGGACCAAAAATACGTAATGCGTAGTTGCTTCATATCGAAATTCCATGGTATATGTAGGATTGTTATATACGGGAGTAGTTAGGGGTGGTTACTTCTGGGCCAAAACTCCTAGCTAACACATTTTGTATATATTTTTAGTCAACACAGAATGACCCAAGAAACCGCCACTGTGCACTTTAACACAGAGGGATAACCCAAAGTGAGATTGAATATGCTTTCATGACATTTAAAATCATAAAAACTTACATCTAAAACTTATAATCTAAAATCTTACATCTAAAACTACAACTCTTCTAACTTATAATGACCCCATGGTAGGGTATTGATTCCATCCTTTAAAACACATCTCTTATCATCTACACAACTTAAAGCTAACTTATTTACTTCTATACTGTACAAATCGTGCTTATAACTTCTAATCAAATTCATCTTCTTATAATATTCTTTTTGGCTAATCAAACAGTCCTTATATTCGTTAAATGAAAGTTCTTTATACACAACACACTTCTTAACACCTTTAGCTTTCTTACAACACTTTTCTTTATCGAACTTGCCTTTAAAGTCTTTATCTGTTAAATCTATTAGAGGTGCTTTTATACTGTACATCTTACTTCTTAAACCCACAAACTCTTCTATGATTGTACCTTTAATTTCATCCTTCATCTTACCAAGTATTTTCTTATTGATTTGTGGTATCCTATATTTGTTATCTTTAGGGTAATCACTCATATCGAAGTAATCAATGTAATCTTTCATGTCTTTGTACACATCTTCTGTTTGAATATGGTATATATAACTATCGGTATCTGTATAAAATACTTCTATTTTGTCTTAATATTTTGGTTTCATCACATTATAATGGAAATCGTACATTAAATATTTTGAAAAATCTAGAATTGACATACCAACATAAATCGGTTTGTTAAATTGCACTTTAACCTTGTTCATGTGAACTGGTACTAAATTTTCCGTAAAAACTGTAGTACTCTTATAATTCGGTTTTGCTACAATTTTCTCGTATTTTTTCTCATCACTTACAAGTTTGATATTAACTCTCTTTCTAATATTCTCCATAGTCTTTCCAAAAACTGAATTGTTCATGAGCTTGTAGAAGTCTTTTTCAAAGTCATTTGTTGCTCTAGTTCTCATCTGCGTGTTTAAATCTATATAGTTCTTTAACCAATCTGATTGCTCGAACTCTATTACTCGATGTATCTTCTTAAGTTTTAATCCAAGTGATAGACACTGTTTTAAATTTCGATAGTGAATCACATATTTCTCTTTATCATATAGAGTTGTTAATAGCTTTGATTGTTTTGAACCAGGCGGACATATGTTTTGAGGAGCTAATGGGTAGTCTTTGTGATAGTCATGTAATTCTTTAGGATATTCAAGATCAACTTCTAATATGTAACCAGTATCAGAATCATCAGGTATATTTGTGAAATCTATCTCTTCAATATCATCTTCACTTAACCATCTAAATCCCTTATACGGCAGATATTGACTCATTGCCCATCCATACAAGTTATTGGCATCTAGATACATTAAGTAAGAATCTTCTTTGTTCTTATCATCGTCTTCCATATACTTATTGTTTGCTTTTACATACCTTTTTGAGCATTGACTAATTCCACCTCTTATACCTTTCTCTACCATTAATACCATATCATAATCCCACAACAATTCTAACTTTATATTCGTCATCTTTAACATTGCATCCCAAGCTAAACCTGGTGCCGTCATATACCAAGCAGGATCAAGATCATAAGCTTTAAGACATGTTTCTCTAAAGTTCTCAAACACATCTGCTAACAATAATACATCTGTTTTCAAATATAAATCATGGTATTGTCCGAGATTCTTAATGTCAAATTTTTTCCATACTTTCTTTGCATGTTCATAATCCTCATCACTTATATGTGTGTTCATAAGCTTGTTGAAGAATGCTTCCTTTAGCGGTAATTTTCTTTCTCTAAACCTATCCCAATTGTTAACATAATCATATGGGTAAACACCTTTTCTTATTACAAGTCGAAACTGTTCTTGATTAGGATAAAAGTGTTGGGTATGTATCATTTGTTCGCGTTTCAAATTCGATGACAATTTGTCTAGACTAGAAGCCATAAATCTAAATGAATCTACAAATTTCAATTTAATAGTTCCAACCTTTTTACTGAATGATATGTATCTTTCCTCGTTATTGGGTATTAGATCTATTTCTTCTTTATTACATCCAAGCTCTTTTATAAACAAGTGTGAGTCATATCCTGTCAAGTTATGTATGATCACTGGTACAAACTTTGGTACTTTAACTTTTAAATTGCAGTTAATACATAGAGGTGCTACAAATTTTCCTGTTATATGATCGTGGTGTTTATGATTTTCTTTAGTATACTCCTGCTTACAGTAATAACAACATTTAGATTCATTGAACTCTTTTCTCTGACTTTTTGTTAATGGTAATTCGTTATTTTGTTTGTATATGTTCGATATGTGTTTAGCTTCTTTTGTTAACAGTCTTATACATTTCTTAGCAGCGTTCTTACCTCTTACAAAACAGGATTAGTTTTACTTCCATCGCTCTTTACTACATAATAACAAAATCCAGATGGCTTATGTTGTTGATATTTTTTCGTATATGGCTCGTCATCCGGATAACATTCTTTACAACCCATAACTTTATGTAACAAACATTCAAAATCGGCATAAATCACAAATGGCATTTTCATTATGTATTGGTAGTTTTTAAATTCAACACATTTACCTTCTTCAGGCATTATTATTTTTACTGGCTCATTTAACGAACAATCTTGCTCATGTTTATTTAAAGCGTTTTGAGAGTAAAAGTATAACAAACATCTATCACATAAATATTTTCGAGCTCTCTTTTTAGTTAACTGTGTACATACTAGTCTGCTTAAATCCTTAATCCAACAATAGTGTGTTTTAACTTGGTCTTCATTTTGTTCTTTTACATATAATAAATTGACATGATTTTCTTGCTTGTTTTGTGTGTGATGTAGTATATAGATTGAATAGTCTTTATCATATGCATAAACATTTATAGAAATATCAAGTAATTTTTCAGCTTTTGGAATATCGTTTAGTTTTACAGGAAAATGAATATTTTTTTAATTTAGATTCTAAGTTTAACAAAAGCTCATTATTTTTTGGTACTCGCTCAGGATGTGAATTTGCTGGATATAGGGCTCTGTATAATGAATATAAGAAACATTTCTCATCTTCATTCTTTACATTAATTACTGCCTTTTTGTTTTGAATTTGTTTAGGTAATTCTATATATGTTGATCCTCTATATGGTGTATATTTGGCGATTGCTAGTTGTAAAAAGTTAATGTTTATAAGAGCGCAACCAGAACCTCTAGCTTGGAACTCATCCATTCTTGTTCTTAATTTTTGTTTCATCTTAGTTATTTGTTCCTTTAGATTACTTGATCGATATACTTCTTGGTTTCCAGTGTTAAAGTAGAAGTTTTGAGTTTCTTCACCTTTTTTATATGTATACACGACTCCAAAAGTGCATTACCACCTGCAATTCTCCCTTTCCTGCAATAGCAGCCAACCCAAAAAGCTCAGCGCTTGGGTTGGTTGCACATTCAAAAGGCGTTGGACCAAACCTCAATTTTGTTACAAATATATCAGTGTGGCAAACTGCAAATGAGAGAATAAAATAAATGTTAAGACTTACCATTTTATTATCGTGATGGCAATGAATGACATAAAAGTTACAAAATCATCTTACCTAAGCAGTTCAAACAAGGTGAATGGTAAGAAACACACATAAGAGGAAAGCAGTTTCTTTCCTTTTCCAAAAGAAAATCTCGTAAAAAAGAAAAAGATTATATAATGTACAAGTTTAATATAAAAGCCTAACACTCAAAACAAACATCCACACGACACAGAAAGGGAGAGAAACACAGAATAAGGAACACCAATGGCTTAGCTGACTAGCGGGCCTCTCATACAAGATAAAGAGATGGGACCCTAGTTGAAAACCTAATTGTTATAATAATAATAATAATAATAATAATAATAATAATAATAATAATAAAAATAATAATAATAATAATTATTATTATTATTGAAAATCGTCTACTTTCCCAATCTGTGACCTACCTAAGAGCATGTCTGTATATAGCGGTCATGTGAGTATCTTTTGTCAATGAGTGGCCCTAAAGGTAAAAGGATGCAAATCTCTGAGAGAGAGGAACAAAAAAACTTTCTTTTGATAAATTCTAGGGGAAAGTTCGAAGAATTGCTTTTGACCGGTGCTTTCTTGTTTTTCGGGGACAGAAAATTGTATCGGCTAAGAAATTACAGTACATAATATTGCAAATTTGCAAGTGCATTTATTTACAATGCAATTTGGGGTAATAAAGAAATTGAGGACTTCGGGACAAACGACTTGTCAAGTCCAAAAAGTGAAACTATAAAGGAGATAGCTTCACAAGGATTTCTATTCATCTGATTTTCTTCAAACTTGGCACATATATACTAGACCGAAAATAAATGCACACATGTTTTTTTTTTTTTGTTTCTTTCGGAGAACAGGTTAAAGGAGGCAAAGGGTCCCTTTTAAAAAAGGGTACCTTTGATTTAAAAGGACCAAATTAAAGGAACGATACTCTGCCGATGCAAAGATGACTTCAAAGTACAAATTACGGGTTTTGAAGTTTTTTACAGAGAAGTTTTGCAGAGGCAATGCTCCTTCGAAATGAGAAAGGACCCCGAACAATCTTTATGGAAATTGGATTTCGGTGGAATTGCTTGGAACCGTGTTATGTTGTAGATATTATGTTCCTGAGAAAAAGTCTCAATGGACACAACCAAAAATCGTTGGCAGTTTGGCCACCATGAGGCCACTTTCTTAAAAAAGGCCGAAGAAAACGACATTCGAGATTTTGGACAAAAATACTAAAACCGTGATGTTGTAGATATTGTGATTCCGAAAAGGTCCTAATGGCCATAACCACCAAACACTGATATTTGGCCACTACAGGGCTACTTTTTTGAAAACAGCCAAACATAGTAATATTCTGGATTTCAATGAAAATCAGTAAAACTGTGATGTGTTGTAGATGTTGTGATCCTGAGAAAAAGTCTCAATAAGCACAACCACCAATCACTGACCGTTTGGTAACTACAGAGCCACATTTTTGCCAACAGCACAACTTAACTTTATTTTGGATTTCATAGCAATTGCTTGAAACGGTGATATGTTGTAGATATTGTGATTCTGGGAAAAGGTCCTAATGAGCACAACCACTAATCACTGATCTTTTGGCCACTACGAAGCCACTGTTTTGAAAGTAACCGAAGATGGCGATGTTCTTGATTTCGGTAAAAATGACTAAAACTGTGATATGTTGTTGATATTGAGATTCTGAGAAAAGGTCTTAATGGGCACAAACACTAATCAATGACCGTTTGGTCTTAACGAGGCCACTTTCTTGAAAGTAACCGAAGATGGCCATGTTCTTAATTTCCGTAAAATCACTGAAACTGTGATATTTTGTAGATATTGTGATTCTGAGAAAAGGTCTTAATGAGCACAACCACTAATCACTGATCGTTTGGCCACCACGAGGCCACTATTTTGAAAGTAACCAAAGATAGCCACTTTCTGGATTTCGGTAAAATGACTGAAACTGTGATATGTTGTAGATGTGGTAATTCTGAGAAAAGGTCTTAATGGGCACAAACACTAATCAATGACCGTTTGGCCACCACGAGGCCACTATTTTGAAACTAACGAAGATGGCGATGTTCTTGATTTCGGTAAAAATGACTAAACTGTGATATGTTGTAGATATTGTGATTCTGAGAAAATATCCTAATGGGCACAACTAATAATTACTGACCGTTAGGTCACTTTTTTGAAAGTAACGGAACATGGTTATGTTCCGGATTTCGGTAAAAATGACTGAAACTGTGATATGTTGTAGATGTGGTGATTCTAAGAAAAAGTCTTAATAGGCACAACCATTAATCATTGACCTTTGGCCACTACAGTTCGACTTTTTTGAATGTAACGGAACATGGTGATGTTCTGGATTTCGGTAAAAATGACTGAAATTGTGATATGTTGTAGATGAGGTGATTCTAAGAAAAAGTCTTAATAGGCACAACCATTAGTCACTGACCTTTGGCCACAACCAGGCCACTTTCTTGAAAGTAACCGAAAATATTGATGGCCTGGATTTCGGTAAAATTGACTGAAATTGTGATGTGTTGTAGCCATTGTGATTGTGAGAAAAAGTCTTAATGGCCACAGCCAATAATCACTGGCCGTTTGGACACGACGAGGGCACTTTTTTAAAAGTAACGGAATATGGTGATGTTCTGGATTTCGGTAAAAATGACTGAAACTGTGATATGTTGTAGATGTGGTGATTCTGAGAAAATGTCCTAATGGGCACAACCAATAATTACTGAGCGTTTGGCCACTACAGGGCCACGGTGATGTTCTGGATTTCGGTAAAAATGAAACTGTGATATGTTGTAGATCTTCTGATTTCGAGAAAAGGTCTGAATGGGCACACCAACTAATCACTGACGGTTTGGCAACAACCAGGCCACTTTCTTGAAAGTAACCGAAGATGGTGATGTTCTGGATTTCGGTAAAAATTACTGAAACTATGATATGTTGTAGATCTTGTGATTCTGAGAAAAGGACACAACTACTAATCACTGACCGTTTGGCCACTACAGGGCCACTTTTAGGACAGTAATCCAAAATATTGATTTTCTGGATTTCATTAAAATGACTGAAACTGTGATATGTTGTATATATTTTGATTCTGAGAAAATGTCCTAATGGGCACAACCAACAATTACTGACCATTTGGCCACTACCGGACCACTTTCTTGAAAGTAACGGAACATAGTGATGTTCTGGATTTCGGTAAAAATGACTGAAACTGTGATATGTTGTAGATCTTCTGATTTCGAGAAAAGGTCTGAATGGGCACACCCACTAATCACTGACCGTTTGGCAACAACCAGGCCACTTTCTTGAAAGTAACCGAAGATGGTGATGTTCTGGATTTCGGTAAAAATTACTGAAACTATGATATGTTGTAGATCTTGTGATTCTGAGAAAATGTCCTAATGGGCATAACCAATAAATACTGAGCGTTTGGCCATTACTGGGCCACTTTCTTGAAAATAACGGAACATGGTGATGTTCTTGATTTCGATAGAAATGACTAAAACTGTGATATATTGTAGATATTGTGATTCTGAGAAAATGTCCTAATAGGCACAACCAATAAATACTGAGCGTTTGGCCATTACAGGGCCACTTTTTAAAAGTAACGGAACATGGTGATGTTCTGGATTTAGGTCAAAATGACTGAAACTTTGATATGTTAGAGATCTTGTGATTCCACGAAAAGGTCTCCATGGGCACACAAACTAATCACTGACCTTTGGCCAAAACCAGGCCACTTTCTTGAAAGTAATCGAAGATGGTGATGTTCTGGATTTCGGTAAAAAGGACTGAAACTGTGATATGTTGTAGGTCTTGTGATTCTGAGAAAAGGACACAACCACTAATCACTGACCGTTTGGCCACTACAGGGCCACTTTTAGGACAGTAATCCAAAATATTGTTTTTCTGGATTTCATTAAAAATGACTGAAACTGTGATATGTTGTAGATATTGTGATTCTGAGAAAATGTCCTAATGGGCACAACCAACAATTACTGACCATTTGGCCACTACCGGGCTACTTTCGTGAAAGTAACGAAACATAGTGATGTTCTGGATTTCGATAGAAATGACTGAAACTTTGATATGTTGTAGATCTTGTGATTCCGAGAAAAGGTCTCAATGGTCACACATACTACTCAGTTTCCGTTTGGCCATTACAGACCACTATCTTGAAAATAACCGAAAATGTTGATGTCCTGGATTTCGGTAAAAATGACTGAAACTGTGATACGTTGTAGATATTGTGATTCTGAGAAAAAGTCTTAATGGGTACAGCCAATAGTCACTGGCCGTTTGGACACTACGAGACCACATTTTTGAAAGTAAGCTAAAATGGTGATGTTCTGGAATTAGGTAAAATGACTGAAACTGTGAGATGTTGTAGATATTGTTATTATGAGAAAATGTCCTAATGGGAACAACCAAAAAATTACTGACCGTTTAGCCACAACCAGGCCAATTGAAAGTAACCAAAGATGGTGACATTCTAGATTTCGATAAAAATGATTGAAACTTTGATATGTTGTAGATATTGTGATCCTGAGAAAAGGATTTAATAGGCACAACCACTAATCACTGATCGTTTCGATACTACAGGGCCACTTTTTTTAAAGTAACGGAACATGGTGATGTTCTGGATTTCTTAAAAAATAACTGAAACTGTGATATGTTGTAGATCTTGAGATTCCGAGAAAAGGTCTCAATGGGCACACCCACTAATCACTGACCGTTTGACCACAACCAGGCCACTTTCTTGAAAGTAAACGAGTATGGTGATGTTCTGGATTTCGGTAAAAATGACTGAAACTGTGATATGTTGTAGATCTTGTAATTCTGAGAAAATGGTTCACCTAATCAGTAACCGTTTGGCCACTACAGGGCCATTTTTGGATAGTAATCGAAAATGTTGATGTTCTGGATTTCGGTAAAAATGACTGGAACTGTGATATGTTGTAGATCTTGTGATTCCGAGAAAAGGTCTGAATGGGCATACCCACTAATCACTGACAGTTTGGCCATTACAGGGCCACTTTTTTAAAGTAACGGAACATGGTGATGTTCTGGATTTAGGTACAAATGACTGAAAAGTTATATGTTTTAGATCTTGTAAGGTCTCCATGGGCACAGAAACTAATCACTGACCTTTGGCCACAACCAGGCCACTTTCTGGAAAGTAATCGAAGATGATGTCCTGGATTTTGAAAAAATAAAACTGTGATATGTTGTGGATCTTGTGATTCTGAGAAAAAGGCAAAACCCACGTTTGGCCACTACAGGGCCACTTTTTGGAAAGTAATCGAATATGTTGATTTTCTGGATTTCGCTAAAAATGACTGAAACTGTGATGTGCTGTAGATATTGTGATTCTGAGAAAATGTCATAATGGGCACATCTAATAATTACTGACCGTTTGGCCACTACCGAGCCACTTTCTTGAAAGTAACGGAACATGGTGATGTTCTGGATTTCGACAGAAGTGACTGAAACTGTGATATGTTGTAAATCTTGTGATTCCGAGAAATGGTCTTAATGGGCACACACACTAATCAATTTCCGTTTGGCCATTACAGGCCACTTTCTTGAAAGTAACCGAAAATGTTGATGTTCTGGATTTCAGTAAAAATGACTGAAACTGTGATATGTTTAAGATATTGTGATTCTGAGAGAAAGTCTTAATGGGCTCAGCCAATAATCACTGGCCGTTTGGACACTACGAGATGACTTTTTTGAAAGTAAGCTAAAATGGTGATGTTCTGCATTTAGGTAAAAATGACTGAAACTGTGATATGTTGTAGATATTGTGATTCTGAGAAGATGTCCTAATGGGTACAACCAATAATTGCTGTCTGTTTGGCCACAACCAGGCCACGTGAAAGTAACCAAAGATGGTGATATTCTAGATTTCGGTAAAAATGACTGAAACTGTGATATGTTGTGGATATTGTGATTCTGAGAAAAGGATTTAATATGCACAACCACTACTCACTGACCGTTTCGCCACTACAGGTCCAATTTTGGAAAGTAATCGAAAATGCTGATGTTCTGGATTTCGGTAAAAATGACTGAAATAATGGAGTGTCAGTGGGTCAATTGGATTAAGATTTTTAAGTGGATTGTGGGTCAACAGGATATGACTCACTGCGACACACAACCCACCGTGACCCACTTTGACCAAACAATCCATTCTGACCCACGCTGATCCACCGAACTACTGTGACTCACCAACCCATTCTGCTCAGTGCATTGTAGACAGCTTCTTCTGAGCACTGGTGAATTTGTCTACGTTTTACTTTCAAAGCCTTCTTTTTTCTTCTTTTTCATTTGTTTCTATTGAAGAAAGAACTTCAGGAACTCTTGTAAAACATTAGGAAATTGATCATATTTTCAATTGTAATAATAGCAATAGGACTTACTTCTTGACTTTTCAGACACAGCCTAAGAGTTTTTAGAGGAGCTAACTACTGGTTTTATTTTGAATCACCTATAATGTCTGAATTATTATATAAAAATTTAATATAACTATGTATGTGTGATCATCAACATCAAAGTCAACTGAAATGACATTTGGCATATACATAGTTAGGCCCTAATCTCAATATCATTTTTTAAAACTCCCTTTTGTTGGGGGGGGGGCATTTTCTATATATAGGATTGATTTCTAAAAATAATCGAAAACGATCGATATTAGTTGACGGCCTAATATTGATATTAGGCAGTCCTTGATCTGAACCACCGTGACTGCCGTGATATAAATTTAACTTCAACTGCTTCGTCAATGTTCTTCTTCTTTTTAGTTTTTACTTTCTATGGCTAGAGTCGAGGGTGAAAAAAATATGCTGTTCAGAAAATGCTGTTTACAATGCAGTGAGCAGAGTGGGTCATGGTGGGTGATGGGTCGCAGTGGGCCACGGTGGGTGGTGGGTCACATGTTGACCCACGTCCCACTCAGAAAACTCGACCCACCGACCCACTGACCCACTCACCCACTCCAACTCTGGTTAACGTTTCGGCGTCTGGAGTAAACAAGTTCTGCCAGGGGAACTTTTTTCTTTCAAAATATATTTTTATATGTTCATATTTATTATTATTATTAATTACTTTCTTGTATTTTTTCCTACATTATCTTAGATTAGTGACCGCGGTTTAGGATAGATTATGTAAAGTCAAATACGGTTATGTATGTTTACATTTTCGTTTCTTTCTTTCAAAATGCACTCCTATCTGTTCACATAGTCCAAACGTAGGCATACACCTCTGTATTGATCAACTATAACATTCTAGTGTATGAGTTTATTTGCTTCGGCTCTTCTGAGCTTAAGATGTAAGTAAAAACATATTAAGAACAAATAATAAAGAAACTAAGTCTACCTGATGGATAAAAATAAGAAATTATATAAAATGCAATGAGCTGATCAGTACGGTACTGTATACGTACTTTTGGGCCACCCTGTATATTATTAATAATTTATTTCTTGCATTTAATAATAACTAGCTGAAAATAACCACTTTTCGCATGGGTAAGATAAAATATCTATGTAAACAAACTGAACAACGAAACGAAAATATATTGGTAATTTTCTACTACTTTAACATATCGCGGGAAACGCCCTTTGAGACCCCCTGGTTCAAAATTTAAAAAGAACGCCTCTGGCTCCCAAGCGATGGGAGCTGTATTTAGAATTCAACGCCTCTGGAAGAATCACCATTCATCTCAGCGACCGTGAAAACTAAGGATTTGATACTAATATAGGTCATTTTGGATTATTTTTACGTGTTTCTCTACATCTCCCCCCTCCCGGTGACCCCGGCCCGCACGCAATGGTAGCTGATTTTGAAAGTCATCGCTAATTGAAGTGTCACCATTGATCTCAGTGACCGTGAAAACTATGAATTTGACACAAATATCGGCCATTTTCTAATATTATTACATGTCTCGGTAAATGTCCCCCTTCCCTGAGACCCCTGGTTCGATTTTTTCTAAAATAAAAACCACTTGGTCCTGGTCTGGTGCCTGGACAAAAGTATCCGTTATTAAAATTTAGTAACTTTTTGTCAACTCGTCTGATCCCCAGGCCGCACACAGACAGCACACAAGCAAACTCGAACAGATAGAACAAACAGCGTTCTTTTGCATAGAATGTTGTTGCTTCCACCCAGCCTAAGTGCCGGAGGGCTTCTTTTATACGTAAACACGTCTATTGAATCTGCCTCTTCTATCGAAGTAATGGGTCGCGTGTAGTGCTAGTATTAGCTATTTTGTTGATATTGACCTTGAAGAACTAACAAATGGTTTCTCATGAAGTAACAAGTCGCTTTGGTCCGTGAAGTTGATATACAGTAGAAATGACCTATGCATTACTCACCCGTTGTGAAATAGAAATATTATGTTGGTTTTATCTGAACACCCACAAATCTGTTATAGCAAGAGGCCTTTCTACAACTACTTCCAATCTAGATTAAATTTCACGGCTAACTTTTTGAATCATACACAAGAGTATCATTGATATGCTAGTGTTAATAATATTTATGGAACCAAAGACAGGTTTTAAACTACAAAACTGTGCTGTGCATAAAGTCGGAAATCTTATAGAGTGGTTTCATCCGTGTGTCTGTTGACAGATACCACAGATACAGATACCAGTGAACAAAGACAGAAAGTGATATAGAGAAATGGCTTTCTGCTATTGATTCTTCATCCAATGAATAGAATAGGTTCCATCTCATCCGTTAACTTTATATTGAACCCAGAAGTTCAAATTAGCAATTTCCGGTTCTAACATTTAACCCATAGATGAAAACGGTAACATACATGAAAACGTTTTTTTTTTTTTGTAAACGATTGCGCGTGTATAGGCAACATATCATGGTCATTCACAATCTCTACTAAAATTGAAAATGGTTTAAATTTATTATTACTTCCGGTCTCAACAACAGTTTCAACTTTTATCGTCATAGCATAAAACGGTAACATAGCGAGAACTGATTTTTGAAAACGAGTTACCATCTAGAGTCAACATCATGGGTACACAAAATATTCTACCGAAAGTATAAATGGTTGAAATTTACTATTACTTCCGGTTTCAATTTCCAATTTCCGCCTAATAGAAATAGTAAATGCTTCAAGATGTGGTCTTTTGCAATTTATTCAGTATCCAAAGAATATATTTTATTTCCTCCGTTAACCTTCTACTCAAACTGGTATTGCTTCAAATTAGCCATTTCCGATTTCAACGTTTGTCGATATATAAAGAAAATGATAACGGATAGTGAGAAGTGGTTTCTGCAAACGATTTAGAGTCTAAAGACAAATATCTACAATACTAAATTCGGCTGTAGTTAGAATTTATTATAAGTTCTGGTTTCAATAACGGTTTCAACGTTTATCGCTATAGAATGAAAACGGCAGCAGATAGCTAGAAACAGTTTTAAGCAAACGATTCAGCCTCTCAACAAACATATCGTTACTATCCATATAACTCTACTAAAACTGGAAATTGTTCAAATTTACTAGTTCTTCCTGTTCCAATACTGATTTCCGTAGAGCAAAAATGGTAAAAGATATTAAAATATGGCTTTTTGCAATCGATTGATCGTCTCACGAATAGCCTCCTCCATTTCCGTGGAAGCTTTGATCCAAGCAGAATTTGTTATAATTAACCATATTCTGTTTGAACGTTCCTCGCCATAGAGCAAAAACAGTAACAGATAGAACATTTTTTCCAAACGATTTACCGTCTCTAGGCAACATATCATAATTATTGTCAACACCCTACCGGAACAGGAAGTGGTTCAAATTAACTATTACTTCCTATTTCAATTCTTTTTTCCATAGATCAAAACAATAGGAGATATCAGGATACGTTTTTTTTTACGATCAACAGGAAGTGGTTTAAATTAACTATCATTTCCTATTTCAATTCTTGTTTCCAGGAATCAAAACAATAGGAGATATCAAGATACGGCTTTTTTAAGTATATCAGAGTCGTAAGGAAATGTTCCTCCAAGAATTCAGCATCCCAAGAATACTTTCCACCAATTCCTATTCAAAAAAATGTAGCTGAAGTTAGCCAAGCTCGGTTTCTACGTGTATTGCTACATTTTTAATCTATGACTAAGAGTTTCAACTTGTTGCATATATTACCAGTACCAGTACCAATACCAAACTAAAAGAAGTGAGTATCGTTTCACAGTATGAAACGAAGATTTCCAAACAATATAAATTTAATAGTGAAACTTGAAGTAGTGTTATCATCTGTCACAAAAGAAAATGTACGTTTTTCGCGGGATAGTATGTTTCTATCACCTCTCGATTTAATTAAATGTTTTAAAGGACCAATCCCTAACCATAAATCGATAAATGTATTACCTCTCGTTTTGCAGCTCAGACAAGATGCGATAGAAATATCGTAAACCTTAATAGAAAGACAAAACAGCTACGTTCTTTTACAAGCTTGAAACTTACGAATATTAGCAGTATATATTTACAGAGTAGATAGTTTCTGCTACGTTATTCCATAGTTCATTGGATCCGTACAGAACTACCACCCAGATGCTATGTGAGCTTTGTGGTGGACAAATACAGTGTGCGTGGGAGTTTCCGGGGTGGTCCCGCTTCCTCTCACTGTTTTCGTTCCACCAATTCATCCCATCATCATCATCCATACAGCCTGAGCCGTAGTTACCTAAAGAACGTATGACAAAGTCAAGTACTTGACCTACTAAGTAGAATTTGGTACGCTGCCTTCAGACCACGGAGGCCAAAACCGTGAACTGGCGTGCTCATAAGATCAGTGCAATTTGTAGTTATGTTCAATTAGCAAACCAAATACCAAATTATGATACATGTTCCTGTATTCTTTATATCATAGTATGATACTACAAATATAACAAAATGTTATGATAAAATACATCACCAAGACGCTAGGGCGGATTAGGTGTTCCTGGAACGGTGGCTCAGTGATTGAGCGTTCACCACTGGTGGGTGGGGTCCCTGGTTCGATCCCTGGTCTCGCCAAATGAAATTTGTGGTGGACAAACACCGTGTGTGGGGGTTCTCGACGTTCTCCCGTTTCCTCCCACTTTATTAATTCCACCATTTCATTTCATTTATTCCACCATCATCACCGTCTTCTTTAGCCTAGCCGGCATAACTGTGGGACGTAAAACTCAAAGATTTTATTTGTATTGTTTTGTTTTCGTATTACTAGTAATAGCAGTAGTGGTATTCGCTGTCGTATTAGTATAGTAATAAGTAGTAGCAGTAGTTGTAATAGTAACAGAAGTAGCAGTGGCGGCAATAGTGGAATTAGCACTAGCATTCGTAATCGCAATAGTAATAATAGTATTAGCAGTAGTAGTTGTAGTATTAGTATCACATACGGTGTAGAAGTTTTACATATCTTCTCTGTTACTTGTAATGCATTAATGAGTGTAGTATAAGACTTTTACGTCCATGAGCTGTATTATTGCATAATAAACATGGCTGGACAGAGCAAGCACAAATAACAAATAGACAGACAGTATAGGGATATAGAAAACAAACCTTGGGTAACTTTTCACACGATTTTCCTATTTGAGACGGACAAATAGACAGTGCAATATTATGACGACATATTTCTCATTTTCCATTACATATTGAAGGATTGACTTGATTTATCAACTTGGTTGTTCTCAGGCCGGTTACGCCCGGCCCGTTTAGAGCCCGGCTCCTTTGTGCCCGGCCAGTTTAGAGTCCGGCCCGTTTGTGCCCGGCTCGGTTACAGCCCGGCCAACTCTCTGCCCGGCTCGAGATTCGGGCCGAATCGGGTCGAGACGGACACAGAATACAGATCCATCCGGGCCGTCTTCGGGCCTGGCTTTGCAGGGCTCTGGTTTACAGACACACGGATAAAAAAGTTTTATAAGACTTCCAGCATTTATGCACAGCACAGGTTTGAAGGTCATTTCTATATTAACTTCGTGAATTAAAGGGAACTTGTATTCCTCGAAAGGCATTTGTTGGTCCTTCAAGGTCAATCGAACAATGAAAAAACTAATACTAGGAGTATTTTAACACGCCACTCACTACAACGATATAACAGAATGCTGCCTCCGGCTGTTAATAAAAGGCTTAACTAGCTGGAACTCGCTAGTACAGGAGCAACGTTATATGCCAAACAACGTTGTACTGTGTAAGAAATGCTAGGGGTTGTTCTGTCTATGTGCGCCGCCTCCTTGGTGTTCCCTGGTTAAAGCACTCACACAAATAATCTTGTCAGGGCGCTGCAGGCAAGATTGTTAGTTTCGAAACATAATAAACATAATAAAATAAATATTTCTCGCTTGACACTATTAAAAAATAAACAAAACAGAGATGGGAGTTAAAATTTCTAACCTCTAAAACATAATTGATTGTTTCAAATGTGTTTTTGCTGTGTTAGTCACTTTATACTTTATGTCCACAACAAAATCCTTGCAGGGGGCGCGGTGGCTCAGTGGTAGAGCATTCACCTCTGGTGCTTGGGGTCCCGGGTGCGATCACAGTCCCCGCCAAGTGAAGCTTGTGGTGGACAAACACCGTGCTCGTGGGTTTTCTCCGGGCACTCCCGTTTCCTACCACTTTCTTCATTCCACCATTTCATTCATCTCTCATCATCACCGTCTCCTTTAGCCTAACCGGCATAACCGTGGGACGCAAGACTCAAAGATTTCATTTTCAAAATCTTTGCAAGTTCTTTTTGCAATACCATTAAAATTATTTTCATTTATGATGATATTTTCATTTTAATTTGTATGAATGTAGTATTTTCTTTTAGTAACGTTTGATAATATCACTGCTTCTTGCACTCATTGTGCATCATGTAAGTTGTTGAAAATATACACTAAATACCACGATTATATATATTGGGAATATGCATTACAGGAATTAAACTTGAACCCGGGTTTCAACCTGTTTCTTTACGTTTAAGTCAGCCGTGTTACCGACTGAGCTAGGACAGTCCAAACTTATCCTTATATTACCGGAATATTTTACTTTATCACAACACAGCCCTTTATGACAGTGTTCATAAAAGATTTTAACTAAAAAGAAATCAATCAAAAAAATCGAGACTCCCCTGAAAACATATAACTCGTCCCGTCATTTATACGCACCCACATACATTTTGGAAAGTCGGCGCCGTTGGTTCTATCTGTTGTGTTTGAAATCAGTGTTTCTTTCAGAAACTATGTTCCGGGGTGGGCACACTTAGTATTCCGGGGGCACTATCGATAACTTTCTATTTTTATTATATTATAGACGTATTATTTTGGTCTCTTCCGGGGGGCACTCACAGAGCTCCGGGCGGGCAGTACCCCTAAAAACACTTCTGGAAGAAGCACTGTTTGAAATACACCTAATCTAATATAAATAAAATAAAAAGTTTGTTTGTGTGTCTGTCTGTCTGTATGTATGTATCTGTGTGCTGCCTGGAGACCAGACAAGAGGACCGAGAGTTACCAAATTTTGATCTTGGGTACCTTGGCCCAGGTTCCAAGTCAAGACGAAGCGTTTTTTTTTTTTTTTTAAATCGAACCAGGAAGTCTCAGGAGACGTTTACAGGGACATGTAAAAGTAGTAGAAGATAACCGATATTAGTGTCGAATTCAAAGTTTTGGCGGTCGCTGAGATCAATGGTGAAACTCCGATTGCATTAACTTCCAAATTAACCCCACTTAGTTGAGGGTCGGGGTACCGGACATGATAACTGACATGTAAAAATAATCCAAAATGGCCGATATTAATGTCAAATCCAAAATTTTCGCACTCGCTGAAATCAACGGTGATACTATAGAGGCGTTGACTTCCAAATACAGCCACCATGCGAATAATGGGTTTTTCTGATAGTTATTAATAAATGCAAGAAATAAATTATTAATAATAAATGGGAACAGATAGGAATGCATTTTGAAAGAAAGAAACGAAAGTGTAAACATACATAACCATGTCTGACTTTACATAATCTATCCTAAACCACGATCACTAATCTAACAAGAAGAAAGTAGACTGGTAAATTAACTTCGGGGTCATTTTTCGCGAGGTAGTATTGCACATTTAAAATATGAATATTTAGCGATGCGCACGAGTCGAGACATGTCTCGAATCTGGATTGAAATTCGAGTTGACACACTTTGTAAAATTCGAGACGAGTCAAGGCAAATTTATATCTCGACTCTAATTTTCGAGCCGAGACACAAGTCGAGTCGAGACTATTCGTAAAAATCTCGACTCGACTCGAATGTGTCGAAAATCTTTCTATAATTTTTAATATTATTTTGAAGAAAGTTTTCAGTCAGAAACAGCCTTGAAACCAATTCCAGTATTTATTACTTTAGAAAGGTACCGTACGCGTAAACTTAATGGTTAATCTTTCGAAATCAAGATTTAATTTTCAGCTCAATTCCGTTAATTAAAACTAATAATTAATGTCGTGATATTTGATTGTACTTCAAATATAATAATAATAATAATAATAATAATAATAATAATAATAATAATAATAATAATAATAATAATAATAATAATAATGCTCTGGGGGACATACACGTGAGCATGTATCTAATATAGCTCGAGCAAGGCACATGACGGCCGACGCGTATCGCACACTGCTTGCAGACTACGTACACCCCTTGATGACGACCATGTTTCCCAACGGTAGTGGCATTTTTCGACAAAATAATGCACCATGTCACAAGGCCAGGAGTGTGATGAAGTGGTTCAAGAAATGTTCAACAATGTTCTATATCTATTGACGATGTGCGAATTACAAGGGGGATGAGGGAAATCTCCATTGGTAATACTATATGCTCCTATAGCCAAAGGAGATTTCCCTCCATGTCAAAGAACTATGTGCTGTGTAATTAAAATGCATGAGTTGTTTTATCTGTTGTGTGTACGAAATAAATTATTAAAAAATGCAAGAAATAAATTATTAACAATACATGTGATCAGATAGGAATGTATTTTGAAAAATAGAAAAGAAACGGTAAACATACGTAACCGTATTTAACTATACATAATGTGACTAAACTAACCGATGGTAACTAATCTAGAATAATGGAGGAAAGATGCAAGAAAGCAATTAATAATAATAAATATCAATATATAGAAATATATTTTGAAAGAACAATGTTTCCCAGAAGTAACATTGTAAATTTAGGATTTAGGATTTAGATTTCTTGGCTTTCGGCATCTGAGACCATTTAACCCGTCACGTTCAAGGGATGACGTCTCTAGGCGAACACACTTTCCGGGGAAAGGGAAGGAAGAAAGGATTGGGGAAGAAAGGAAGTGATCTGAAACCTAAGGTATCACCCTGGCAAATTTCTGGTGTGAATGTGGAAAACCAAGGAAAATCACATTCAAGATGACTGGCCTGAAAAACTTTTAAATTTTTCGACCGAGTGCCCCCACCAGGAATCGAACACGGGACCGCCTTCATGTAACCATATAAACGTATGTTTGTCTATTCCATTACATTGCGAATAGGCGAAATTGGAACAATGTTGCATCGGAGTCAGTCACTTAGTTCGAATAAAATCTGTTATTCATAGCACAATCCCTTCGAGGACATTTCCAAGATCGAGGCAGTAACCCACATGGTCGAAAGTAGTGTTTCCACGAGATGAGACGAGAGAAGACTTCAAGCTGCCTAGTCTCGTGAGACGAGACACAAGAAATGTCTCGTCTCGTGGCAACACTAGAGCGGATGAGGCCCACAAAAAGGAGCTGTTATACAAAGTGGTTAAAATTACAGCTTTTAACCACTTTTGTTTGGTTATCAGCACAACACACAACACGACTATAATCTTCCAATCAGTGTTTCTTTCAGAAAAAATGTTCCTGGGAGGGTATATTTAGGATTCCGGGGGTACTGCTGGTATTATTCTATTATAGATGTATTATTTTGGTCTCCCCGTGGGGGGTACTCTTAGAGTTCCAGGGTGCAGCACCCCAAAAACATGTCTGAAAGAAACACTGCTTAAAACAGCGACTACTTAGTTTCGACCACGGGCGCCCGAAGGGAGGGGGAAGGGGCCCGGCCGCCTTTGCTCACGAAAATATATGTGTATTATAGCAAACTACGTATATTAACGTATTTGGTTCGAATAACATCATAAAACAATAAAACGAAACTAAATTTTATTGTCAAACGAGCATCCTTTCAAACTCAGTACAGGAAAAGGCCTACACGTTTCTGTCTTTGTTCGGAACGAGAAAACTCATGAACAATGGTTAGTTGCTGATGAAACTGGCATTAAGAGTACTTGTATTTCTATAAAGGATTTTTATACATAGATATAACCACCAGCCCTCGGAATGAAATATTCTGTAACACTGATCTCAAAGAATGGTTTAACATTTTACTTGAATCTGGAACAGTATCACTAAATATTTAAACTTGAATCGGTTGGAAAATAGAAATGAAAGCTGTTTCTAAGAATCATTTAAAAAATAACTTTAGGTCTTCCTTGTTCTTATAGGATAGTCCTTATTTGAAATAATAAACGCTGGTATACTTGCGAAGGCAATAATTTATTCCGAGTTAATAAATTTTTAAACAATTTCAAAAACTGTCTTTTCATTTTTGAGACATGAGACGATACGAGGCATTTCAAGAGACGTCTCGTCTCGTGTCTCGTATCAAAGGTTTCTGTCTGGTCTCGTGGCAACACTAGTTGAAAGAAAGAAACTAATAAAATCTTTGGGTTTTACGTCCCACGATTATGCCGGTTCGGCTAAAGGAGACGGTGATGATCAGTAATGAATGAAATGGTGGAATGAACAAAGCGGGAGAACCCCGAGAAAACCCACGCACACAGTGTTTGTCCACCACAAAGTTCACTTGTCGGGGACTGGGATCGAACCCGGACCCCAAGCACCAAAGTTGAACGCTCTACCACTGAGCCGCCGCGGCCCCAAGAAAGAAACAAATATGTAAAGATACATATATGAGTACACACACACGGATAAAGTAGTCATACATGTATTTTAATCTTCTGACTACTTAACGCCGACTAATTTAAGATTGAAAAAAAGTAATTATTAAGAAGAAATATAAACATATAGAAACGTATTTTGAAAGGGAAAAAAGCAAACCGTACCAGCCGTGATATGAATCTGGGTTGCCCACTCAACAAGCAGACATCTTACCGAATTATCTGCGGCAGAACTTGCAATTTGTGGTTTTGAAGCTTTATTTATACTGTGTGTGTTACGTAACGACGCTACGGAATGTCATTACTAGTGCGACCACCTCATTCAAAACCCTTTTTGTAAATTGTTTGAGGAAAAAAGAGTGATTTCGTAAATCAACAAAACGGATCTTGTATATAGAGGGTGTAACTAAAAGGTACGACAAAACTTCATGGGTGGATTCCTTATTGGTAGACAAGCAAAAACGTTCCGATGACCATATGTCGGGAAATGCATCGTTCCAGAATTACGGCCTTTGAACCGACTACTGGTGTGAAATAGTCACATTCTGGTCGCTCCTTAATGTGTCTCAATTTAAACGTCAATATATCAAACTCTGATTAAGATAGTAATGTAATTTTAGTAGCAACGTGTTCTGCAAAAATTAAGCTTTCCGCTGATATGCATTTTATGAGTGTATCCCCAAGGAATGCCATCTCCAAAATGCTGATGCAAAAATCAAACAAAAAACAAGTAATTACCCTCCCATGTCCACCATGGTACTCCCATACATACATAAAATACACAGGGTGAGTCAAAAGTCCTTGGACACCTGCATAAGTGAAAATCGACGGGAAAAGTAAAAAGTAATGATGGGAACAGAGGTTTGATGAGGGGCCGCAACTTTTGAAGTGTATGTCATCTTGAAATCCGCCATTTTGGATTAACGTCATTTTTTAAATGGGAAGGGGGTGTATGACCCATCAAATAACACTAGCTTGAGCTCAGGAATTTAGTGGTGTAATTTGTTTTTCCTATCTAGTACAGTTTAGAAGTTATTAATGTTCAAAGGTGGAAATTACCTTTATACTGAATGCTACAACACATGTTCTACGTGTTGTCCATTTCGTGCAATGCACAGCTGTAGTAACTGCAACCACTCTGACTGGAGTCTCACACGGATGAGATGTCTCCTGAAGTTTGGTCACAGGCTTGTTGGATGCGTTCCTCCAGGTGTCTCAAGTCACGGATTGTCTCAGCTTACACTATCTGCTTAAGATGTCTCCATAGATAAAAATCAAGGGGCATTAAGTCAGGGGATCTGGGCAGCCACTCCACGGGACCACGGCGACCAATTCACTTCCGTGGCAGTTGTTCATCCAACCATTGACGGACACCAAGTCTATAGTGTGGAGGGGTTCCATCGTGCTGAAAATAAGATGGGAAAATGCCGTCAGCGTTCAGTGTGGCAGGGAACACAAAGTCCTGCAACAGCATCAGATACTGTGGTGCAGTTAAGGTGTTGTAACTGAAAAATGGCCCAATGATGCGGGTGTCCCATATGCCACACCAAACCATCACCTTTGCTGGACTATGTTCTCGACTCGGGTCAACCCAGGTCGGATTTGCGTCACACCAGTGTCGACAATTATGTCGATTAATCTCCCCGTTCAAAGTGAGATACGCCTCGTCACTGAACAGTATGCCCTTGACAAACGCAGGATCCAGTTCGTGTTATTCAGTAGCCCACATGCAGAACTCCAGCCGGCGATCAGGGTCATCCTCGTTCAGTTTATGTTGCATGTGCAGCTTATAAGGATGCCACTGATTGGTGCAATAACCGGATAACGGAGGATTGGCTTATTGGACATGCTAGGGACACACGACGGGTACTTCGTGTAGGACTTTTCACAAACGACGCAACAACCGCCGTTGCAGTTTCGTCATTGGTAGCAGTCTTTGGTCGCCCACTACGTGCCCTATCTTGAACAGAGCCCGTCTTTCGGAATTTGGTGATCACGTGAGCCACCGTGCTGTGCGATACCAGTTCTCTGTCTGAGTGCCGTCGGTTGTAGTCAGTTGCTATTGTTCGGTAGCTGCGTTCCACTGATATAAGGATGATTTCGATCTTCTGTTCACGTGTCAGACCTATTTTAGATCACCTGGAACAGAGAGAACTGGGTCAGTATCAAGGTAATTTCCCAGGTTTGAACTTCTAAACTGTACAAGATAGAAAAAAAACAAATTACACCACTAAATTTCTGAGCTCAAGCTAGTGTTATTTGATGTGACATACTCTTTCCCATTGAAAAAAGACTTGAATCCAAAATGGCGGATTTCTAGATGGCGACCATGAATGACATAAACTCCAAAAGTTGCAGCTCTTCATCAAACCTCTTTTCCCATCATCACTTTTTACTTTTCCCGTCGATTTTAAAACTTATGCAGGTGTCCAAGACTTTTGACTCACCCTATATATATAGGCGGAAAGCATCGTCCTTTAGAAATATATAGATATCAAAAATATCTTCCTAGGTTAATTAGGGTCTGAGTTATTGAGGTTTAAATTGAGTCACATTAAGGAGCGACCAGAATATGACTATTTCCACCATTAGGCGGCTCAATGGCCGTAACTCTGTAATGATACATTTCCCGACATATGGTTTTATGAATGATTTTGCTTGTCTACCCATAAGGAATCCACTTCTGAAATTTTGCCGTACCTTTTCGTTACACCCTGTATATATGTGTGTTGGTGCAACAATAAGTTCCCAAGAATATAGATTAATTCATTTCTGATTTTAATCTACACAACAAATGCTTTTTTATGAAAGCAAGGAGCCTGCGAGTTAAAGATGGTTAAAGACCGTAAATAAAATTGAAGATCTGAATTGCAGAACTTTTTTGTTTTTAGAAGAAAGACAAGAAGATTATACTTGGAATGCTATGCTGTTTAGCTGAAATTATTTTGATTTTTTTTAAAAAAGTTTTGACTTGGACTTACGTATTATGCAAGTGAATAGCCCTGAAACATAGATGCTAACATAAAAAACAGAAAACAAAAAATGCGAAGAAAAATAGTGGACTTGGGATGTTCTGTAATTCAGGTTTTCAATTCAAACTTCAAATGGAACTGGGGTAACTCGCAGACAATGGCTGACTTAACACTTTGATAATAGCGGGTGTAATGGCTGGTTTGAAAACACAATTGATATGGCATCTGTAGCTAAGTAGACTCCCACCATTCCCCCTCAACATTGGATAGGGAAATGAAAAACTTTTTTTAGAATTTGATTGTTGATTCCAGTATATTTCAACCATCACTTCTCGGAATCTGGGCCTGTGATATGTTGATATATCGCTATCATCGATATCTATATTATCATATATCAACATTCGATATCGCAAATATATGGACATGAATATAATCATTCTAAATTTTCGATATCGATATTCGGGGAGTGGGGATGCGAGGTATAAAGGTCCCCTAAGACTTGCGATGGATGAAGAAATTAAACTTACTTTTTGCAAGATTGTTTTCTAATCATATCTTTATTACCAAACATTGCAATGTAAATACATCCACTTGCAAATTTGCAATATTATATGATGTAATTTCTTAGGCGCCAGAACTTTTTTGTTCCCTGAAGAAAGAAATAAAAAATCACGTGGAAAAGCAAGTACTTCGAACTTTGAAATAGAATTTACCGTAAGAAAGTTTTTTGTATCTCTTCCTTGGAGATTTCCATCGTTTTGGCCCTTGGGACCGCTAATTGACAAAAGGTGCACACATGATCGCTATATGCATTTATGCTCTGAGGCAGAGTCAGAGATTTAGAAAAGGAAACGACTTTTTAATAATAATAATAATAATAATAATAATAATAATAATTATTATTATTATTATTATTATTATTATTATTATTATTATTATTATTATTATAACAATGGGGTTTACAACAAGGGTCTTGCCTCTTTATCTTGCATGGGAAGGCCGCAAGTCTGCTACGCCACTGGTGTTTCCTATTCTGTGTTTATCTCTTTTTTGTTTCGTGTAGATATTTGTTTTTGTGCTGTTAGGCTTTCATATGAAACTTTTATATTATGTAACTTTTTCTTTTTATGAGTTTCATTTTCTGGGTGGGGCGGGGGGAAAGAGAGAAATGCTTTCTTCTGATATCTGTTTCTTACCATTCATCTTGTTTGAACTGCTTAAGTAAGTCATTTTGTAACTTTTGATGTCATCCAACTCCATCACAATAATAAAATTGCCATTCTTAACAATATGTTTTATTCCCTTATTTGCAGTTTGCCACACTGATGTATTTGTGACAAAATTGAGGTTTTGTCCAACGCCTATCGAATTCGCAACCAACCCAACCTCCGAGCGTTTTGGGTTGCCTGCTATTGCAGGAAAAGGAGAATTGCAGGTGGTAATGCACTTTTGGAGTCGTGTATACAACTTATATAAAGATTAGCTTTCAATGAACTATGTTTACTTAAGCTAATTTGTAATCTGTTTGATATAGCTTTAGATGTTGCAGTAATATACTGTTCAAGTGGATCTTGTTTGTAATCTGTTGTAAATCTCCATGTTTCTAATCTTGATTTTAATGCAATGTTCTGGCGTTTTACATCGATTGGTATTGATTTAACTTTGATTCTTGGTTCTTCAAATACTTCTTGTTTAAAGGGGAATATATTTCTAATCTGCCTTCTGCTTTGTTCATCGTCATATTGTTTAAGAAGGTCTATTAGTTCTGCTTTTCTTAATCGGG
The DNA here is from genome assembly GCF_964235325.1 of Thermobia domestica. Lineage (NCBI taxonomy): Eukaryota > Metazoa > Arthropoda > Insecta > Zygentoma > Lepismatidae > Thermobia > Thermobia domestica. Next base: position 238,969,027 of record NC_137456.1, on the reverse strand, counting down.
AATATCTTCTAATTCCCCTCTCTTTACATTGTCGCCTTAACTCTACTACAGTAAATTTACTATAATTATTCATCCTATTTATTATATAGAAAATCTTCAATTTTTATCTTCACCGGGTTATTTCAGTTCATTTTCATTTGTCCTAGTACAACGCTTAACATTGTACACTCCTGCCATTGTCTACATATTACGCGTTGTATTAGAACACGGCTTTCATGGGAATAGCCCATCAAAGTCACATATACACATATTAAAATTAAATCATTTTTGTAAACTTACTCATCATCATAATCATCACTACCATATTTATATTCATCATCACTACTGAAATCAGATGTTTTTTGTTGCATTATTAATAATTCTTTTTCCTTTAACAGTATTTGCTTCTCTAGTAGTGTTGCTAAGAGTTTAAGATCATGATGAATTAGTTTAAGTCTATCATGTAATAAATCAAAATGTGCTTCCATATTTGTTATATAGAAAACCATAAAATTTGTTACCTTTACAAATATCTAAACACACAACTTATTGTTAATTGTCTCTTATACTGAAAAACAAATCAACAACAAACTCGTCGTCTTCTTCTTCAATATCCACATGACAACCATACGAAACAACACAGCTGTATTTTTCTTTGACTTTGTTTAAGAGGTTGACCGAGTTTGGATCTTTGGTTTCTGATAGCACTGACATTCTTGGGTACTTTTCTTTGAGACACTGAAGTCTTGGTTTGATGTTTCGCTGCTGAACCCTTCCAACCCAATATTTGTATGACTCTTAACGCCTAACCTGATCGTGTTTGTCTGTGTCGTACTTGTCTACTATGCGTTGAAGCTGACCAGCCATGAGGTTCTTTTTAATAATAACTAGTTTGTGTACTTTCCCTGGATCTTCTGTATATGGCGCTGCAACTGTTTTAAGATAATCAACTTTGCTTCCTAGTTCTTGTTTGTACAATCGTAATTGCTCCATTTGTTGTTCTATCTCTTCTACTCTTGTTTGAAGCTGATCGTTGTTAGTAAGATATAGCTATTGAAAGTCTTTAACGAAGTAGTTAATAATGACTTGATTACATTTAAGATAAAACTCTGGAGATAACCACCGTGATATATCTAGAATCAATTCTTTACAAACATATGTTCCTCTTATTTCATTCCATGCTTCACCTTTACCTCCTGCTACTTTTTTGATAATTTCTACAGCTGGAATTCCAGCGCTGGAAATGTATGCTATTAGTTCTTTAGATTCTTTATTTTGAAACCAATTTGTAAACTCTTTACCACCATCTTGACACAACTTGGTAGCATTGAAGTATCCTGTACTCTTATCTATAATCAACTTAAAATCACCAAAAATACCATACCAGTAATCATCTTTAATCTGCTCGTAGCGTAACTATCCATAGTACTCATATTTATTATGTAGAAAATCTTTATTTTTAACTTTATTTTCGTGGGGTCCACGAGCACTGGACCCCTTTCAAACATGCATACGTCGCTACTTTAAAGTGGTCTATATCTAGTCCGCTTATCTTTTCTGAAATGAGTTTGTCTTCTGATGTTTTCTGTTGTGTCATGATGGTATATTTTGCAACCGGAAAGTCTTCCGTTCGGGGGTTTGTTTGTTCTAATACAACGCTTCGTACTTTGATGGGTTAACCCATAAAAGCAATGGTATATTTAGTTTCTCGTACTTAAATGTCTCTTAACTGAATAAACCTGTCAACAAGATCTATTTCACTTAAATCTGTGTTCATATGCGAACCGTGCCAAGTTATCTTAACATCATAGCGTTCTTTAGCTCTGTTGTATAAGTTGATAGAGTTTGGATCGTCGACGTTAAGCAGAATACTCATACTTGGATACTTAAGTTTGAGTTGTTTAATCCTACTTTTGTAATTGCATGTTTGTACTCTTCCAACCCAATACTTATATCGTTCTATTCTTTCTTTTTGATCTCGTTCTTCTTCGTCATAGTAAAAGAGTATATTTTCAAGTTGTTCTTTAGTAAGGTTTTTCTTGATAATGAATAGCCTATGTATCTTTCCTGGATCTTCTGTATATGGTGCTGCAACTGTTTTAAGATAATCAACTTTGCTTTCTAGTTCTTGATTGTGCAAACGTAATTCATCCATTTGTTGTTCTATCTCTTCTACTCTTGATTGTAACTCTTCTTGGTTTTCCTGAATCTGCTTAAAATTAGAAACGAAATAGTCTTCGATAATATCATAGCATTTGTCATAGAAGTCTTGTGATATCCATAAAGCAATGCGAGAAATATCTTTTTATACATATATGTTCCTGAGATTAGATTGTTTATTTCGTTACCAGCTAGTTTTACTGTGTAAGATGAGTTTTCAAAGTGGCCCGAATTCGGTCCACTTAGTTTGTTATTGTAGTATTCTAATATTTCCTGTGATTCTTTATTTTCCAACCATTTTTTGAATCTTCTACCGCCCATAGCACACAACTTAGTAGCGTTAAAGTATCCTGTACTCTTATCTATAATCAACTTAAAGTCGCCAAAAATTCCATACCAATAGTTGTCCTTGATCTGTTCGTAGCAAATATCGTTTAAAAAAAGAGAACTATCCATAGTACTCATATTTATTATATAGAAAATCTTTATTTTTAACTTCATTTTTGTTATCAGCTAGTTTTACTGTGTAAGACGAGTTTCTAAAATTCCTAGCTTCGGAGGAACTTCGAAGTTTGTTGTATTGCTAATTTTTTTGATAATTTCCACAGTTGGAATGCAAGCGCTGGAAATATATGTTATGGGGGTATCGTTTCGTTACCCCCTTATCTCATTTAAACCAACCTTTTATGGCATAATAACCATAAAAGACAAACATTTATATTTACACTACAACATTACTCTTATCTATCCAACTATTATGTGAATCATCAAACCCTAGCCATTTGACATATACTTTATCACCTTTCTTTCTCAACACCTTTTCTACCAAGTATTCATCCTTATGCTTCGTCTTTAATAGTTCTGGTTCGTAAAATCTACCTTGCACATCCTCTTCTTCTAAATCTTTAATTCTATATGTAGGCGGATTAGATGGAATAACTTCACTAATAACGAATACTTCTGTTGACCAATTAGGTGTATATCCTTTCTCAAATAACCCTTTCGACTTACTTATACGAACATGATCACCTAACTTGTATTTAGGCTTAACACGATTATATTCTTTTTGATACACTTTCTCCAATATTGCTCGCTCATTTTTCTTATTAACTTCTATAGGTTTTAAACCAATTGTTCTATGAATTTGATGATTATACTCTTTAACTAGTGTTGGTAATATCTCTATCCATTTGTAGTTCCCTTGTGTCGTGAACCTTTTCCACATGTTCTGCTTAAGTGTTCGATTAAATCTCTCAACAAGAGAAGCTTTCTTACCACTATAGGTTGAGTAATGATTAATCTTATTTTCATCCATCAACTTCTTAAGCTCTTTATTGTAAAACTCTTTACCTTGATCAGTTTGTAAGTTACTAGGCTTTCTCGTTCTTAAAATGGATTCGAATGCTTCTATAACATTCTTACCGCTCTTATCTTTAACAGAAACAGCAAACGCATATTTTGAAAACACATCTATAATCGTTAGCAAATACTTATAACCTTTATTGATTTTGGAAACACCTTTTAATACTCCACTATCCATTTCTACAAGATCAGCTTGCCAAAGATCATCGATACCTTTTATAACTACACTTAATCTGTCAAAGTTTTTTCTAGATGGTTTGTGAATTTCTTCTATAATGTCTTCTCTAACACCTTTACCTTCTTCTAGTCAATCGGGCTTTTTAACGAATTGAGTTTTAGTAACACCGCATACAGAACAAATACCTTTCTTTAGATATCTTCCATTCTTTGTTTGTTCAATTCTAATAGTATCTTTCTTCGTATCTGTTAACTTCTTACACTTAACACAATACATCCTGTTTATTATATAGAAAATCAATAACAATCGCTGTTTAATATTATGCTATCAACATTCTCACCATCATCATCACTATCTTCGTCTTCTCTTTCTCCATGCATAAGAAGCAATAGTAATTTACCATGTTTCAGATCAGAACCTTTAGATGGTCTAACTGCTAATTTATCATTTGTATTAAAGTGCAATGGAAAAGTTTCAACTAGAGAATCATTTAAATATATATCTATATAATACGTATTGTAAGATGATTCTATATGCATTAACCTACCTTTGTAAAGAAATTTGTATGCGATAGATAGATTATGTATTAAAAAGAACGGAGTTTCAACATTTTCTGATATCAATCGACTATGAAGCTCTATAACATAACTCCGTTTGATGAAGTTAAGCTCTTCTTTCAACATAGCAATATCTTTTCTCACAACTGTATTATCTAACTCCGATGTCATTTTAACATTACCAAAGATATCCATATTTATTATATAGCAAACGTCTTTAGGAGAGCTCTCTTTCTATGTACATTAGAACAAACAATAATTGTCCTTCTTCCATAGCTGAATTTTTATTTGGCTTAATCGTAATTATATCGTTCTTCTTAAAGTCAAAAGGTATCTCTTTAATCAAAGTATCACCCAAATATATATCTAGAAAGTATTTATCCAAACTTAATTCCATGTGCATTATTTTCCCATTATAGAGAAATTTGTAACCGTTAGAGAGATTAAATATTCTAAGGATTGGCTCCTTAACGTTTTTAGCTCTTAATCGATATAGTAGAGGCATGGTTTCTTTCTGCATAACCAATTTAGTAGTATCCATCCTAATCTTTTGAAAATCTTCTTTCTTGACGTATGTGTCTTGTAACGTTTCTAATGCATCTTCAAATCGTTTTCTATCGTTCTCTAATTGAGTTTCTATTGACCTAAGTTGACTTACGCTAACAACATCATTTAAATTCTCCAACAATTTTAACTTTTCTTCACTAATATCAACATCACCTTTTCTCTCTTTAACATTACCAAATATATCTATACTCATTTATTATACAGAAAATGCCCATCCTAATTTTTCAAAACATTTCTTTAACATCTCGATTTGTTTAGGTGTGTGTTTAAAATCAATACCAACATGAACATCGTGCTTTTTCAACAGATAGTGCAATACACACTTTAGGTTAATAAACAATGCTCTTTCCGGATACAGCTCCCTAAAGACCTCGTGTAAGTTTTCGAACTCATTTATAAGTGTTTCCTCCATATGTTGTAATTTTAATGGTTTTTGATCATTAAGGTGATAGTGTATTAAATAGACATCATCATAATATTTTGTATATTTGTTTTTCTTTAGTACTTCTAGAACATCTTTTGTTGATATTAAATCTCTTGGAATATCTCTAAGTTTATCATTTAAAATCTTGAACACCTCTTCGGGAATAATTCTATCCTGTAAAGCTTGCAAACGAGATAACTGTAACTTAAATCTTTTTGTAGTATTGTACCATGGTTTTCTTACGCAAGCAGCTTTCGTTTCTTCACAAGTACTGTAAACCCAACCACTATCTACAGAACAATCATCACAAATGTATCCGCTCATACCTTTTGTTAATGAGTTACTACCACAATTACTGCACTCTAATGGTCTAGAGCTATAATTTGACAACAACTCCTTTAAGGTAATTATTGGGCGTAACTTTTCCAACTCTTCTTCCGTGTACAAAAATTTTGGTATTAGCATTTTCCAAAGATCAATAGCATTATATACGTTGTTTTTATCTTTTAAGTCTATGTCGCTAACATCCTGAAAATACTGATAAAAAGTATATCTATCTAGTGCATCTAGTTCATCCTCATGCTTCTCAAAATAATCTAAAAATCTATTGTGTATAGCTTCCATATTTATCTTAAAGAGAAACTTTTATGGATACAACCCATAAAAGCACTTAATCATTTTTAATCATATACATAACATCACTAAAAGAATACCCTTGATTTAGAAGATTTAAAACCTTAACACAAAGATGACCACATATAACTGAGTTAAAGTCTTGTATTCGTTCGTCAATGTAAAGTAAGTTTTCGGTACCAAGATATTGTACCAGTTGTTTAGGAGGAACACCACCATAAGAATCGAACACGTACTTTATGTTGTTATCTTTCCAATAGCATATCCAATGAGTACCAATGTTTTCTGATTTATTGAGGTTAACTACACCACACTCATTTGCATAAGGTTTTTGTGGAAGTTCATCACTCATAAATACACCTCTAAATCGTTTTATCTTTAGTTCTTTAGCCAACCTCTTTATATCGAAGTTGGTCAATGGTTTTAGTTTTTTGACTTCTTCGGTTTACTTGCACCCTGCTTTTCTTCCATAGCCATATTGTGTCTTTTTTGTTCTTCAAGTTCTTGTTTATTCTTCTTAGCATCCAGTACAGTTTTAGTAATCGCTGCTGCACCACCTGCTAATGAGCCAACTGCTCCTAAAGCTGCTAGAATCGCTGGAATTGTAAAGATAAAACCGCCAATATGCTCTTTCTTAATCTTTTTCATTTGTGCAGTAGTTAAAGTTAAATCCATTCCTTTAGCTTGTTTAATTTTCTTAGATTTATCGTTAAGTGGTTTCTTTGTTAATACATGATCAATATTTAGATCCTTTAGTTCGTTATAAGGAACACTAAACATACAACCTTTAATAGAACACATCTTCCTATTTATTTAAGAGAAAATCTTGGTTTGTAAAAGTACAGTTGTTGTTGCTCCACCAAAATCAATTAAGGAATCATTCTCATCTGTTATCCTTATCTCAAAATTGTCAACCTTGTCTTTGGATATAGGGAAAAATAATGGATAAGTAGGCTCGTAAATAATACTATGTTTGAACTCAGCATCTGTTTTGAATGATGCAATAATTCCTGTTTCTCTATGTGTGTATTCTGTATCTTTAACAAACATGCCATCTGCTATATTACAGTGAACATTTATAGTATCAAACGGATGAAACTTTGGCAACTTACTTCCAATATGGGTTTTGTTCTTTTCTAAAACTTCAAAAACATTAAACCCGAGAACAGTGCCTATACTCCCAATTGTAACATCATTACTATCAGTTTCAATTTTAACTCTATTTCTTAAATGATCTTCTGATAATGTTATGTTGATGGATTGAGATTTTAAATATTCATTAAGACTGTTTAAGCTGTATTGCCCTTCTGGTATAAAAACTTGTCTATCACCATATGAGAAACTGTTTTTTTCTGTTGTTATGTTTGGAGTTAGATATGTACTGTAAAACCCAACTAGTCCTATACTTAAATAGTTGCTCTTGTTGTCTAATTCGTAATGGAGTTTCTTCTTTAAAACAGAAGTATCACTCGTTAGCTTAAATACCTTAGCCATTTATTATATAATAAATGAACGAGTTTGATTTACCTAAAGATATTCCAAGAGAGAAAGTAATCAAGTTAATAAAAGATGTCATTCAAAAGTTAGAATACAGTTTAAAGAAGAAAAAGAGAAAACTACAAATTGTTAAATATGCATACTACACTTTGATCACGTTATCAGTTATTCTTTCTGCAACAACTGGGTTTATTAATATTTTTATACCTGTAACAATTTACTCGATATTAACAACGTATCTTGCAACTGGAAGTGCTATAATAACAGGTTTGTCTTCGAAGTTAAACATAAGCAAAAGAAAAGACGAATATAAAACCATTGTCACTTGTATTAACTCATTTAAAGAATAGTTAGAGATGATAATAACATTGAATGGTGAAATGGATAGCGAATATATAAAAGATACGTTGCTTAAGATTAGAGAACAACTTAAAGATATAAGATCATAAAACTTGCCCCGCTGTATTCGGAGGTCCAAAAAGTCCAAGACTTCAACGTGTATATTTTTGGTAGCACCGATCGGAGCTCCCTATCTGTTAAGTATTTTCCCGCATCTAAAGGTTCAAATCCAGCAGACCTCTTAATCTCAGGCACATACTACAAGAAGGCACTTGCTACGATCCTAACTCTATCAATCTGTTTAACCGCCTCAAAGAACAAGAAGCTATGCAAATACAAGTCAAGCCCTTAAAGATAACGTAACACCTTGAGACTACAAATGGTGTCCGCATTACGGACACTCTTCCAAACGAACAACCTCACACAACCTTCATCAACGAACCGGGTCTGTACTAGTACTATAAGCAGAAAATTAATCATCGGAATTCCGAGGGTTTTTAAACAAGCATCATATGAAGTCAAATTAACAGGTAACCAAGATCAATAACACCATATCAGGCAGAAACGGGTCCAGTGCTGGTGGACCCCAACGTGGAGCATTGAATCAATGCCCCTAACTTCTGAAAAAATTTTCTTATTTTCTTCGTCTACATGATCTTGGATGGTGTTTCTAGGTTGTGAATACTCTAAGACAAATAAGATCATAAAAGGTAATGATTTTCTCTATAATAAATGAGTAAGAAAACTATTAATTGGGATGTGAAAGAGATGATAAAAGAAACAACAGCTAAGAAAAGAAATGGAGAACTTATACCTGATGATATTCGTTGTCTTATCGTAGGTTCGTCGGGGTGTGGTATAACGTTTTTGCTATTTAACTTCTTATTACAGCCAGGTTGGTTAAACAATAATTACTTCTACATATATTCTAAAAGCATGAATCAGCCAAAGTATGAGCAGTTAAAAGATCGATTTGAAAAGGCAGAACTAAAGTTTAAGAAGCAAATAGCAACGTTATTAAGCGGTAATGATTCTATTGTACCTATTGATGAATGTGAAGAATACTCTGTTGTTGTGTTTGACGATTATATTTTGGAGAATCAAGATACTGTTAGAAATTACTTTACAAGAGGTAGGCATAGACATTTAGATTGTTTCTATCTTGCACAAACATATTCGAAAGTACCTAAACAGCTTATAAGAGATAACGTTAACTTCCTATGCATATTCAGGCAAGATGATACTAATCTTAAACATGTGTATAATGAGTTTGTTGGAGGAGATATGTCTTATGATAAATTTAAAGAGATGTGCTCAAAATGTTGGCAAGAAGATTATGGTTTTATAGTAATTGATATGACAAGGAAGGTAAACAATGGCAAGTATAGGAACAAGATAAAACACTTCTTAAACGTTTGATGTTTATTGACGTTTTACGTTTTAACGTTTGACGTTCTTTGACGTTTATTGACGTTTTTCACGTTTATTGACGTTCTTTGACGTTTGTTCGTTTGCTATACAATAAATGGATGAGAAAGAAATTGATAAGAATATTAAGTTGAAGGAGTTCTTGATAAAGGGCTTCAAATCTTGGAAGAAAGAAAGAGCAGGTATATACGATAAATTTAAGACACAAGAGCAACCTGTAATTGATGCTATTCAAAACTTGGGAAGTGAGATCAAAGAAGTAGCAGAACAAAATAAAAATCTAATAACTGAACTTGTTCCAGTTGCACATAAGACGGCTTCAATAGATCCCAGTCTACTAGAAACACCTAAAAAGATAACTTATGATAGTTCTCCAAGTAGTAGTGATACGCCTATAACGGGAGAAATAAAACAAATGAGGAAACAAATTAAAGACAAAGTGGAAGGAGTAGAACCTTTAACAGCAGCACAGTCATTTGGTAAGATTGCAACGAAATATTTTAGTAAAAGAAATGATACTGTGTTTGGAATAAGAACTGTAGAAGAAGATGGAAAAATAATAAACAAGATAGGAAATTTGGAAGTTAAAGTGAATGGTGATGATTTGATAATGGTAAAACTTATAAAGGAACAGAAGGTCTATGGGAATTGTTAACGACGAATACTAGTAAAACCATTGAAGATTATGATGATGATGATTTTGAACAGTACAAGGAAATAATTATAGAATCAGATGCCGCCTTCCAAGAATATAATCGAGATAAAAAGGTAGCATCTAGTAGAGGTTCAAAGTACATTAATATTATCAAGCCTATTTGGGATAATTATATTAAACCAACTTTACCCCCAACTCCTAAAAAGAACACGACACCTAAAAGGACTGGTGAAGGAATTAAACACTATACCGAGATACCTAAAGAATATGTATGGATAGATGGCTTGAGAAAGTTAATTGATCTGCTAATAGTTATAGATGGAGAAGAAAAGGCTGGTAATCATAACTTTTACAATGAGAAAGTAGGTATAGTGAGTATGATTAATAATAAGCTTTCACAATTTATTCCTAGTGATACAAAAGGTATAGGTTATTTGATTAAGATCTTAAATACATTACCACCACGATTCTGGAATGATGAGAAGCTTGGAAAAGGATTAGTAAATGATTTGATTAATAAACTTCCAGTTGAATTACATATTCCAGGTTTTAGATTTTGCGGGCCTGGGACTAAGCTTCAAGAAAGGTTAGAGAGAGGTGATGAAGGTATTAACCCATTAGATGAAGCTTGTAAAGAACACGATATATACTACAGAGACAATAAAGATACAGAGTCGAGACATATTGCAGATAAGGAACTGGAAACTAAAGCATGGAAAAGAGCATTTAGTAGTGACGCATCAATTGGTGAACGATTAGCTGCTTTTGGGGTTGGTACTGCCATGAATGCTAAGGGTAAGTTAGGATGGGGGTTATAAGTTTTTAAATGTATGATTCTTTTATGGGTATGTCCCATAAAAGCGTTGTTACCGCAACGGGTTCATAAACGCAACTAAACTTTGTAAAGATAGGGAAAAGGATCTATTTAACTGGAAAAAATTACAAGATGCGAAGGAAACAGTTGAATCGCTTACAAGACTTTTAGGCCCTTCACATGTGAAGGGCCAAGGATTAGAGTTACTAAAACATTGGCAAGAAATTAAACGAAGTAAGAGAATGATTAAGGTGTTTGGTAAATTTTTCCTCGGTCGACTTTCCGACAATGCTAATATTTATACAGATATACAAACACAAAACAAAACAACGGAAGACAAACTTATTTCAGGCACATACTACCACCCAGACCTCATAGTTCACATTGCATCATGGGTTTCCAAGCTTTATGACGATTTAACCATCAAACATTGTTTCAAGATTTTCTTTATAATAAATGGATAGTGTTGAGAGTTACGAGTTACAAAGCTTTAAAGCTAACACAAGAACATTTAATAATTTGAATGAAGCTAACAAAGATATTGAGTTCGATTTCGATGTGGGGGATGGGTTCGTACATCCACACAAAGCAGATTGTCATATGACTTTTGAAGTTGTTGGTGCATCAGTTGGAGGAACATTTGGTGCAAACGATACTATAAAACTTGTAGATAACTTCTTCCCATTCTTCTTTTCTCAAATTGAGGTTAGAAAGCATGGTGTTGTTATAGATAAGATTGAACTACCAGGAATAACATCTACAGCTGTCGGAACATTAAAGATTTCCAAGCCAGAAGTTGAATATCTAAAACAAGCAGGATTTGAAACGGATGATAAACTTGGTCTAAGAAAGGACTTTAGCGTTTTGTACCCATTAAGATTAATTCCAGGCTTCTTAAGTAATTATAAAGAGGTTATGTGGAAAGGTGGATTGAGAATAACATTTACAAAAGCATACAACAATAACGATGTCTTGTACAAATGGACTGGATCAGGGGCAGCTCCGCATGATGGAAAAATAATAATAAAGAACATGGAGATAAGAATGCCTAATGTTGAATACGAATCTAATTATGAAAACAAGTTAAACTGAATATTCTTAAAGAACCCAAAATCATGTTTTCATTCCATACTTATCAATGTGTTCAAACGACTGTTACAGGTTCTTTCTTGGAGTTTGATGTTACTACTCAATTTAATTCTAGACAATTTGATATGCCTGATTTCGTAGTTGTAGTGTTCCAAACTGATAGAAGTGCCAAACAAACAGCAGATGCAAGTAAGTTTGATCATTGTAAGGTAAAGAATATCTATCTTAAGAATGGGAGGAATGAGGTATTTCCAAAAGAATCAAGAAACTTAGATATTGCTAACAAGGATTATTTTAAGATGTACGAAGATTATACTGCGTTTAAGAGAATAACGTGTGGCAATACCGAAATGTACTATGACCCTAAAGAGTTTATAGATAACAGACCAATGTATGTGATTAATTGTAGTAAGAGGAAAAATGTATCGGTAAATGAGAGAACAAACATAAAGATTGTTGTAGACTTTGCAGAAGCTGTGGCTGCTGATACCATATGTTATGCGATTTTAATTGGGCGAAAGAACTTTACATATGATCCTAAGAATGAGAAAGTGGTAGAAGAGTTTTAGATAGTTAACAAAATATCAAAAAACAATTCAAGGATCTAAGGGCCAGTATCACTGACCCTTTATCAGTTAGCCATAGGTGACTTTAAAGGGTATCGAAAAGATACCCTTGCATCCTCAAACTCTTTTCATTAATGATTATTTTATGGAAGTCTTTCCATAAAACGAAATTGATAAAAATGATTAAATATTTTTTGTTGAAGATAAAAATTGAAGAGTGTTCATTAATTTTCTATATAATAAATACGATGGCAAAACACGTTGATTTTTTAAACAAACTTGGAAGTCTTAAACAAAAACAAGTTATTGGATTAAGAGAATTAGAATTAAATACAGAATATAAGATTGTGAAAATGGAAAAGATTAAAACTAAGTTTGGAAAGATCATTTTGGCCGAGTGTGAGGAGCTCAAGGTTTTTCTTCCACCTAGATTTACAAAACACTTAACAGATAAAATGATTGATGAGATCGTTAAAGATGGAATAAAAATCAAATACATTGGTCTAAAAGAAAACTATCCAACTGTTGAGTTCTGTATGTAAATCCAAAAAATGAACGAAAATGAACAAAAATATGTTGTTAAAATTAAAAAATGGAGTGGTTAGAAATGGATCCCCAAAAGAAGTTCATTCTTACTAATAATTTGAATGTAATTGTGAAAATGTGCAAACCGAAGTTCAAGTTGTTTTTGATATTAACGGCTGTCTATTCAGCTTGAATTACGATCAGTGGTCAGAGTTTAAGAAGTTATTGTTTCCTATTGAGAACGAGGTTTGCAGAAGATTCCATTATCAATATCCGAACTTGTAATTTTGAGTATGTTTTAACTGTATAAGTGTTTTTATAGTATCAACACTATAAAAGCTAGGGCCCTTGAATATACAGAATACAATGCCGTTCGAATTTTAAAGATACATGTATAAATAAGAAAGTTATTTGAATTTTTGTAATTATGTCCTTAGAGTTATGCAATTTATAAGACATTCGGTAGACAGGACATTTATTTGTCTATTGATTGTAGTTTGAATTTTGAAAATCGGTTAATATTTGACGAAGTTATAGCCAATTCAAAATTTCGGGAAATTTCAGGAATTTTTTACGGGTTTATTTTTGAGTTTTCGGAAAAATGTTATTCCTTAAAAAAAGTCTTAGAATTTTGTGTAGATTATGCCAGTACTTTTTATTTTTCAAATATCTGAATTTTTATTTTTGCAGTGTTGCAAACTTAGGACCAAATTTGTTACTAGACTTAGTGATTTTTTAATTTTATAGGTGGGCAACACTTATGGGTCAGCCAAACACTAATGGCCAAAAATTAAATATCAACTCTATCTCTTATAGGAACCAAGATATCCACAATTTTCTTATTTTTCGTTTTAAATTTGCCGGGCAGGCGAACATATTCAAGCAGTTACTCACCTACTCAATAGATGGCGTTACATATCACTTAGTTTATCACTTTGCTAATAGATGGCGTTACTTGTAGAAGTATTTGTTCATATATAAGGACTGATTTTCTCTCCTATATACAGCGTTAACCCGTAGCTCAGTTGGTTAGCGCGCAGTTCCATAAAGCTTGTGGTTCGTAAACTGATAACGTAGGTTCGAATCCTCGCCATGGAATTGCAAATTTATATCTACGGCCGGGGTATAAATTTGTAATTTCTCAAGGAACTGTAAAGTGAACTGAGCTATACGGCTGTCTTTCATCACAGATGGCTACAGTGTCCTCACCTCTGACTCATGTGTGGGATAAGGCTCGGCGTCTCTGTTACTTGGGACAGCAAAAAGGGAAGGGGAAGGGAGGGGAACCTGGCGCCAGGAATGGGACGGGATGGATGCAATAAGATTGTGAGCTGTGTGGGTGAATGTTGTGACTCGTATTCAGATAGGTAGTATACTGAGGCTGGGTGGAAAGCCACAAGTTTGCTTACAGACCTCAAAGGAAGGAAGGAAAGAAAGAAAGAAGAATGGCACATAGAAATTGAACAAAAAATCCTAGGATCTATCGGGGGGGGGGAAACAACAACAACAACATCAGCGCTGACCTCTTAGATGGATCCTAGGATTTCTGCGACCGCAGTTTTGCTGAAATAAACTCTGATTTTTTTAAACATATTTCTTATGATCTCGTGTGGTGGTGTTCCAATGTTAGAACTGGAATCGTTCAAAATGAATCAGTGACAGATCACCTGTTCCGGAGCTGTATGTATTGCTTCTCATTGAGTTTTTAAAGCTAATTATTAACGGATTTTCATGATTCAAGTGTCAGATGAAAGCTTATAAACTGGAGATTAAGATGCGATAAATACATTGTGTGTAGGATTGTAAGTTTTTATGATTTTAAATGTCATAAAAGCATATTCAATCTCACTTTGGGGTATCCCTCTGTGTTAAAGTGCACAGTGGCGGTTTCTTGGGTCATTCTGTGTTGACTAAAAATATATACAAAATGTGTTAGCTAGGAGTTTTGGTCCAGAAGTAACCACCCCTAACTACTTACGGGTTTATCTTTCTCTTTACGGTAGCAAAAAATACATCCTTTATGCTTCCATACGTGTATTCTTCCTGTATCAGAGTTTGCCCATTCAACATATACTTTCATTGATGCAATTAGTTTTTCCATACTACGTGCAGCATTGGTAATTTGGATGTTTCTTGTTTTTTCTTCCCAAGCTATCCATTATAATACTTCAATTGATTGTACATCTCTCCATCGATATTAGTTCTTTGGTATGATACCAATCGTTGTTTCCTTTAAGAAATTTCTTAGATATACCAAGTTACATGCACTAGTGATTGTTATGCATTCAAGTAAAGGATTTACATTCGTTTCAGATTCAAATTTATTCATAAATAAAATACATGCTTGGCGTAAGATTTCGACATCGTGCACACAATATTTGATGAGTTCTTCTTTCATTTTAAAGGTAACGTTTCGATGTTCACTATGCCCTTGCAGAAACTTTCGTCTTTCGTCTACTTTCATGGTATCTGCTCCATAATATATAATGGCTGGAAGTGTACCTTCATATGTTTGGTTTTCACGTCAGTTGAAAAAGTGTGGGAAATATCCTTTCCAGGATTAAAGAACAAACGCACCACTTAATTTACTTAAGGGCATAGGAAGAAAGCTTAGTGAATCAATGAAGGTTATGATTTCTACGTTAAAAGATTTTTCTCCCCATTCATGATCAAATTTTCTCCCCATTCATGATCAAATGTTCTCCCCATTCATGATCACATCTGGAGTCCATCTTCTCAACCATGGTCTTAATGGTGAATGTCATCATAGCCCTTAGAATTGTGTGCAATGCATGTTACTGATTTAATGTTTGGACATCGTTTTTGTAAATGTTTTAGAAAGTCCATTACATTTTAGCTTCGCAATAATAACCGTAACTAAAACATGATATCAAGCTTTCAATGACGTTGTAATTATTGTCTATGAAAATACATTTTAAGATGTTCTCTCGTTATAAATTGGTGGAGCTTCAAATATAACATCACTTCCTAAAAATCCCCATTACACTGTGATTTTGTAATTTTTTAAACATTCCTCAAATTTGCGAATTTAAGGAATTCCAACATCACGAATGAGATCTACACCGGTAGCTTGAAACAAATCTTCTGCTTGTTTTTCTATGATATATTTATTTTGATTTCTTATATATCTATTATATTCAGTTTGATTTCTTCCATTGTTCTTTCAGTCCTATGGTAACGACGATTGCATGCGCTAAAAATGTTGTACCTGTGTTCTTAACTGTGATAATACCACGGTTTGGCTTTAGATATTTCTTGGTATTCAAATTATGTTGTGTAAAACGTCCTTGTCCTCTTAGCATACGTACGTGATGAAAATTCACTATACAATTTTCATTTATAAGAAAAGCAGCGTTACTTTGCAGTACTTTCTTAAAACTTGTACATAGAACTTCTGCTGAGAGATTTCTTGGTTCTCTGAATGACAACCAAAAAGGGCGATGTCCTTATCTCTTATTTGTGATTGTTATTCCTACGTAATCATGCTGGTCCACATTACGTAGCAAATAGTCTATTGGAGTCCGTAGAGTTGTTTTAATTGCAGTAAAATGATTTACATTTGCACGCACTTGAGCTAAACGGATTCGTAGCATTGTAGCCTCCATATTATATCTTCTGTATTGTCTTCTACGTTTTTCTATTATATGAAATTTCTTGTTATCATGATTACGCCTGTTATCTCCAAATCCCACTTGTACATTTGTATTTCGTTCTGCTGTAAATTCAGGTAACAATTCATCCATTCTTCTTTCTATTTCGTCTAAATCAACTTCTATTTCTTCATGTTCTGGATTAGCCTTTGCTAATATTTCCATAAGTGACGGATATATATCTTCTTGTTTCTCTTCTTTACCAGGATTGGGAAACAAACTGTTCAGCCAATTTTGTAGTTCATTTACGTAAAACTCTTCTTCTTCTGTATTCTTCTCTTCTGTATTCTTCTCTTCTTCATTATAAGCCTCTCCTATTATCTGCGAAAACGTAAGATAAGTGTCCCCTTCTCCTTTCTCCTTTCTTGGAAGTCACCTCGTCTTAGTGCCTCGTCTTCGCCTTCTTCGTCTCGTAACCATTTTCTTTATTTTTTTCAGTGCATATGGACGCTTCCTCTTCTTCTTCCTGTGTTATCATTCTATTACCTCAATATTTTAATGTTCTAATAATTCTTTATATTTATCTCCTTTATCATCTTCTTCTTTTCCTTCTTCTGCAATTTGAATCTCATTAGCTGCATCTCTTTCTTCTTCGTCTTCTTTCGCACTGGTGATAATCTCTTCTTCTTCTTCTTCTGCTCCTGCTATTTCAATTTCATTTACTACATCTCTTTTTCTTCTTTTTCTTCTTCTTATTTAGCAAATTGATCTGTTGCTAATCTTATTTTTAAGCTATCATAAAGCTATCATATAATATCAATGGATAAAGCACACATACACATATCTTTGCTTCGTCTTTTTCTGAGACCATGACTAAATTTTTGATCAATTTTCGGCTCACTTCTCTGATCCTCAGACCACATACAAACACACAGGCAGATATACACTTTTATTTATATTTCGTATTTATAGGAACGAATGTTCATTGTCAAAACATTTATAGGGTGCCAAAACAATTATTGCATGAGTGTTGTGGTTTGTCCTCTGTCTCGTTCCAGGGGGCCACGGGGGCTCAGTTGTAGAGCGTTCACTTCTGGTGCATGGGGTCGTGCGTTCACAATTCTGTTCCCACCAAGTGAAGTTAGTGTTGGACAAACACCGTGTACGTGGATTTCCTAGGGTTCTCCCGTGTCCATCCACTCTCATCATTCTATCATTTCATTCATTTCTCATGATCACGGTCTCCATTAGCCTAGCCGGCGTAATCGTGGGACGTAAAACTCAAACATTTCATTTCATTTTTTCTCTCGTTCTACATTTTTATTCTATTATCATTCACTTAGTAGCACAGTAGGTCAATGCATGTGGCCTTCTTGATTCGTTCCCAGTTCGCGTCGTTAATGTTTGCTAGTCCCTGAGCTCATATTACAAACAGACACACAGTCAGGTAGACATTACATTATCAAAATTTAAACACATAATATACCTCTTCTTTTATAATATTATTTTAACATTAAACTACAAGTGATACGTCTTTATATTTCAATGCTCAATATATACTTTATACGAGACCACAGACAATTTGTCAAGACAGCTATGAACTACAGAGAGAGAGAGAGAGAGAGAGAGAGAGAGAGTCCAATAATTTGTGCAATTTTCTATTGCATCTGGAGAAAATGGAGTTTTCACAATACTAATGTAAAATTTGACAATCCTATTGAAAAATATATGATTTTTTAATTACCAAAGGAAATAAGAGAAAATTGCTGTTTACCCTGTTTTTAGGAGTGTAAACATAAAAGTTCATTTTCCTTATGGGAGGAGATTCAATGTTAAGTTTTGGAAGTAGTTCCCTACAATAGTTATTCGTAAAGATTTTAGTGCAAATGAGTTGTATTTGTTACAAAATGTTGAAACTCTCATTCACAAAGCTAGTAAAGCTGCCTCAAACATTATTTTGTGAAGGAGCCTTCCTTTGGAAGGCAAGGTGCGTACAAAAGGTGGTGGGTGATGTGTTATCAAAATCCCTAAAGTTATTATCTGAATGCTAGCAAGCGTCATATTAATCACGAATGTCACAGAATTAATGCTCCAATTCTCTTTGCATGTAAGGGTGACTGATAACCGGGCTACAGTCCCCTTTCAAAAATAAAAAAAAAAAACCTGCATAAATTTCCTTAGTAGGGACGTTCGAGAAGAAGGTATTTTCTGTTAATTCATGATAAATTGGGCGTTGTTGTACCAAAACGTTTGTTATTTTCACACCTGGAATGTCATTTTAGTAACCATCGCCTTAGGGGGCATAGAGGGCGAAGCATCAGAAGATGGATCTTTATAAAAATTCTAAATTTTGTTCCGGAATTGCCAGTGAGCGTCAGATTATCCATGAGTGTTACAGAATTAATATTCCAATGCTCTTTGCATGGTCAGTGACATATGGGACTACATCCCCTCTCAAAAAGAAAAAAAAGAAAAAAATAACCATAACCACTTATTAGTGACATACGAGAGGAGAATAATTTTCTTAATTAATGTGAAATGTGGCTTCCTTGTATCAGTAAAGTATGCGTTTACGAATAGTGGAAGGTTATTTTGATAACGCACCACCTTAGGGGGCACAGGGAGCGAAGCATAATTCGATGCATGTTTATAAAAATTTCAAATTTTATTTCAAAAATTCGACGGAGAGTTAGATTAGTCACAAATGATACGAAATATATATGCCAATGTCCCTTGCATGTGTCTGTGACTGATATTGGGCAGCAGCCAGCCTTCGAGAAAGCATATAGTTTACGATAAATATCTTTAGTGGGGACGTACGGGAAGAAAGTAAATATGCTTTACAATTAATGTGCAATTTGTCATTATTGTAGAATAATCTTTTGATTTTTTAAAAATCTTGAATCTAACGTAAATAAATATCGTTTATCAGTGTACCAGATTGAGGATATAGTTTCGTTGTTTTAACATCACTGGAATATAATCAAAGAATTTTTCGTTTTGAAAACCTTAATTGGACTCTTCATATTGCATGAAATCACACTTACAAGTTACAGCATATTTTCTTCACACTTAAGCAAACCAGCTCTAAATATAACAAAATGACTGTGGAAAATGCCGCGGGTATCACAAACGAAGTAATGTTAATGAGAAGTAATATTTTAAAAATTAAAATTCTAATAGATGACTTTTAAGTTTCAATGTTATTTTCTTTGTTCATAAAAAAGCCTTTTCTCTACTTCCTAACACAATAACTGTATGATACCATTTTCCACGCGGTAGTTTACGCGTATAATGCACATGTAAGCATGTCAGGAAATCGTATACTGTGGACACAGTTGTAGCATAAACAAATGTCTCGCGAGGAATAAGGATCAGGTTGAATAAGGCTATACCATAAACCCAAGAAAACATTATTCCTTTTAAAAACAAAACTTTTTTTGCTTAGTTATTATTAAAAAAAAAACTTGTTTAAAGATGTCATTAACCTAAGTGTATGAGAGATAAAATGAACCTACATTTATTTAGCATGTTCTCGTGAACGAGCAAGACATGAATTAAAGGGGATTTACTAAAGCCACTGTCAACACATTCTCCAACATATCCGGAGTGATCATCTCTACGCTCTGCACAATTTTTTTAAGTCATCTACATTGTTACATGATTTTTGGTAGAATTTGTTTTAGGGATCTCCAAGATATATTTAAGCCATGTAGTGGTGCTCAATTTTGTATGAAACATAATTCATTATTTTGAGCTAAATTTAAGCGATCTTGCTTGACAAATATCTTCTCCCTAAGTAGCTTTTGAAATGATGGCTTTGTTACATTTTC
Organism: Thermobia domestica; assembly: GCF_964235325.1. Lineage (NCBI taxonomy): Eukaryota > Metazoa > Arthropoda > Insecta > Zygentoma > Lepismatidae > Thermobia > Thermobia domestica. Next base: position 238,948,810 of record NC_137456.1, on the reverse strand, counting down.
ATGAAAGAAGATAGGTCCCAGTAGCGGTTATGCCACACTAAAGAATGATTCCTCATTTGTACATTACACTTCCGATCTCACGTTAGACGAGACTGATGACAAATACCTTGCATATGATGAGGACCCTGAAGAATTTTAAAGGAATTTGACTTTGTCATAAAACATCACTTAAAACAAGAGCATAGGGTTTCCATTTAATTTCTCAATCAACGAGTTACAGAAATAAACTCGATTACCATAATCACTTGCACAGAACTCAGAAACCATTCGATCCTGCTATGGTTTTATCTTCAAGTTTCTTAGAGTTGTTTCTAGTGTAATGTCTTCTTATTTAATACTAAACTTCGACGAATACGGGATTTCCACGGTAAACTATTAACCGATAACTACACCTAACGTTTTGTTTATTCTATAATACGATTGGAGATCTCTATGCACTTTTTCTAGATGCAAGATGGCCATTGTGAAAACAATTATGCGGAACTTTTTGTACAAACTGTGAATTTGCACAACGCGCACTATTAGTCTGAGTTCTTATAATATACGAGATCTTGTTGTTTTCTCCGATTTTTCTGGTAAAATATAATGCTAATAATATTAGCACGCTGAACCCCAGTTAAAGACCGCGTGATCAAAGAAAACTACAATATGAAGGTACTCTAAAAATGTAGTGGAAACGACAAGCATTCTACAAACGAATAAGCCAGTCTACCAGATTCACGTGCTATGTATGTACATTTCCACTACATACATAGTCCATCGAGTGTTGAGAACAGGGACAAACTCCTATTGAACTGTCAACGTAGGTCGTAAATCATTGCTGTATTGCGATAAGAAAAGGTCTGAAACTGTTCTCAGTGCAGATGAACAAGAAGTTATCTCAACAATTATAAGGTGGATTACGAAACAATAGATTGTTGACATTTATTGAAATAAATTTACAATGGAGCGCCAACGTGTGGTTCGTTCAATGAAGTTTGGTATTCCAATCCACCTTAAAAACACTTCTCTTAGCCTGCATTACGAATTGGCCCAAAGAAGCATGGAAGACAATAAAAGAAGGTGGTGTGAATACTTATTGTAGTTTTTAAAGTGATTTTGGGACTATGAAGAGGAAGTTGTAGCTGCACAAATAACCACTCGCACATGGAAGTAGCTTCTGAGCGTTAATTCTGTGATATTAGTGATTATTTCTTTGCTCAACACAAATAATGAAAATAATGAAAAGTTTGATTTTTCTTGTCGCTACTGTTGGCCAATAAGGACGAATGGCCGTAATATAATTCCAGATGCATCATATGTACAAGCGAAAGAGTGATTCTTGTATTTTCTAACTAAATATGCAAAATTATCGCAAAATGCTTACAAAAAATTAAAGTAAACTGCCTTCAACATTACACATTGACACTCCTATTGAGCAAAAGACACTCTGGGTCCAAGCCCCTAAAAGAAATCAATACATTGATATGATCTTGTTGTCACTTAAGAATTTTTTACAGAAGCATTTTTAAATAATGCGAAATTTCACACTAATTATAAAAAAATGTTCTGCCAGTAGGTCTTTGCTTAAGAACAGTCATATTGAATTTATGATGCTTTTTAAAGAGAACCGTAGTCTCATATTAGCCACTGGTGCATGAACGTAGTATGGAGCATTAATTTCATGCATCTTGGAACTAATTTGACACTCATGAGAACTCCCAAAATATAATTTTGAATTTGTACCAGCCCCTTCCCTATTACCATCGAAGGTTCCAAACTACCCTCCGTGCCCTGTCCCTCCTATTACCCAAATAATATTCCAGATTTTTAATATCATAACGATAAATTTCACATTATTTGACAAAATATTGCTTCTTCCGTATGTCCCTGTTAAGGATATTAATCATGAATTTTTAATATGATTTTAGAGGCTGGGCTGTAGTTCAATATTAATCACTGGCAAATGCAAGGAGCATTAGAATATTAATTTTGTATTATTTCTGACCAATCTGACACACACTGTATATTCCAAAATAAAATTTGATATTTTTTATAAAGATCCACCAATTTATGCTTCACCCCTGTGCCCCCCTAAGGCGGTAAATTACGAAAGTAATATCCCAAATTTGATAAATGCATAAAGGATATTTATAGTGATCTTTTTAATTTTCAAACCGGGTTGTAGCTCCATATAGATCATGACCATGCATGGAGCATTGGAATATGAATTCTGTGACATTCGTGAATTATCTTACGATCACTGGCATTTCCAGAACACAATTTCTTTTTTTTATAAAGATCCATCATCTGATGCCCCCCTAAGGCAGTGGTTACCAAAATAACAATCCAGAGGTGGGAAATGCATACCTTTTTGCTACAAGAACACCAAAGTTTCACATTTGCAAAAATTACCTTCATCTCGTATGTCGCTAATAACGATATTTCTGATATTTTTTAGATTTTTTAAAGGGGGATATAGAACCATATAAATCAATAGCACCTGCAAGGAGCATTTGAATATTAATTGTGTGACATTTATGAATAATCTGACGCTCACTCTCCTTTCCGGAACAAAATTTGTAATTTTTATAAAGCTCCATCATCGAATACTTCGTCCCCTGTTTCCCCTAAGGTAGTTCGTTACCAAAATAACATTCCAGATTTGAAAAATGCATACTTTTTGCTACAATGCCGTTAAATCTCACCTTAATTAACAACAAATGCCTTCTTCTCATATCTCCCTACTAACGATATTTATGCTGATTTCTTTTTATTTTTGAAATGGGGCTGTAGCCCCATTATCAGCTTCTCTTACATGTGATAATTACATTAATAGTGTGACAACCATCTTCTCCCAGCACAGTAGAAAATTATATGAATTATAGAACAGTCTCTCTCTCTCTCTCTCTCTCTCTATATATATATATATATATATATATATATATATATATATATATATATATATATATATATATGTTAGGGTGGTCCAAAATTTCGAAAAGTTAGAAGTTTGTGCAGAACTCCCTATTTTTCCTTGAAAAATAAATTATATATGCTAAATTTGAAATGAATAACTCAATAACTCAATAGGGGTTGCGAAATCGATTTAACAAAATTAGTGCTTCATTATCACTCTATTGGCAATGGGATACATTTTGCTTTTGTGCATTCATAGTGACAGTGGCAGAAATTAGCATTTAGTAAAACTTACTGTGCTGACGAATACAAGTCATTGCAACATAATGCCCTACCGAAGTTCTCAGACACAAAACGGAAGTAGGAAACCCGGGGGAAATTGTTACTCTAGAACTTGCTTGCATCTTAGATGGGTATATGTTAATTGACAGGGACACGATTTTTGTTACAGCTGGAAAAGCCAAAGGTCTGTGACACAATCTACGCGAAGTTATCCTCATTCATTCATCCATCAACGAGCTTGCGAACACAGTCCTTTTAAGTTAGCTGTCATCATAAAGAACAAGTTACAAACATCAAACGCTCACGTTTTCCATTGGGATAGCAAAACTGTACCCGACATAACACGGAAAGAAAGCACCAATTGCTTCCTGTAAGTGTATCTGGCATGGGAAATATTAAATTGCTCCGAAACATAAAACTGAAATCTCGATCTGGAGAAGCTCAATCCGATTAAATTTTAGATACATTGATGTCACGGTATCAAGTAAATTCAATGCATCTCGGTACAACTGTCAGCAATACTAGTCTCTACAGTGGAGCTTACGTCATAACAGAGCGGAAAATTTAAGAAAAAAAAAACAGTAGTATTTACGTTGTCATCACCACGTACTGGAAATAGTTTTGGCTGCACTTTTTAAGGAATGTATGTGTGTAGGTGTAGCTTCTGGTACAGAGGTATAAATATTCAAGCATTTGAGAGAAGCTTGGAAATCCTTGAATCACATATGCTAAGGTTCTGCAGAATGAAATATAGATTGGGCAATATGAAGGATGAATAATGAATTATTGGACTTGCCTATTATATTTATTCGAGGAATCTCGTCCCTTGGAGTGCTATTTGCGGCAGCCCCAGCTATTCACCATGCCGGGTAAATGAAAAAGCCATCACACGCATGCATAATATGGATCTTATAGGCTAATTCAACTAACTGATCAAAAAGAAAAAACGGTTGATTACTTTGTGTAGTTCTTTCTTAACGTTTATGTCAAAGTGTTATTTGTATCATCAATTGCTGAATTATCTGCTGCAAAATGGTATAACATTCACGGAAAATCTTAAATTAGAATGAGGCAATCCACCAGTTTGCAAATTCTAGAAAAAAAATGTATTCTTCTCTGTTACGTGAAAGTAGAACTCATTGGCTTGTGTTCTTCGACGACGAATTTTCCGCAGAAGTAAAACAAGAAATGGCGAAATCCTTGAACACACATACGAATATTAATAAGCGCCGACTTGGACAAATAACTGAAGATGCTCTTGCTTCACCACAAAATTCCAAGATAGAGAATTTCGTAATGAAGTACTCGATACAGTGTTTTGAAGATATAAGTATTAGAACAACATTTCTTGCACAAAATCCGGCATTTAGGAAATGAAGGTTATACTTAGCTGGCTATGTATTATTTAAACACTTGCAAGTAGTTAGTAACCATGTACAAAACGGAGCTACCATCATACGAGGGAATACGTTATTATCACAAAGGAAGAAGAACAGGAGCAATTCCTACTTTAAGTTGCTGCAGATCACAGGAAACAATATCAACAGAGCTCAAAGAATATCCTATCTAAGTATTCTCAATATGTGAACTTGAAGTGTAAAATAGAGTAAACAAATAAACTTTACAAATAAGTTTTAATAATGCAAATATCATCAGAAATAATGTGCTTTTATGAGTAATTATCTAGTATGTAAAACAAAATGATAACAGTATGTATGTGTATGTATAACAATGTATAGGTTCTAATAGTCAATAACATTCAAAATTTGTAAGAACTGGCGCAGCCATTACAAACTGTTGTAAGAAGTTTAAACTTTTATAAGTGTGTCTATTTTCAATGGCGTAATAAATGTTAGAATGCTGCAGGTGAAATCCCGAAAAAATATTTTCCTTCAGTTCTGAAGCACCAAAAAATATATATTATTATATATAAAGGTAACGAAGAATGTTCTGTCGCTTTCTATGGAGCTTTGTGTTCCCTTGGAAATCACACCATGAGTTGAATGCGAATGGAGATAAGGCGGAAATATGTTGTCGTCCTGGGCAAATAAAACATACCACCTAGTTGTGGCGCTTCAGTTACACCGTGAATTTGCATAAGGACTTAGCGAACATGGGAGCTCTGCAGAGCCTCATACATGTGTGTGTGCTGTAAGAGTTAACTCTCGTTAAACGGGCCAAAAGATACGCCAAACCATAGGTGAGTGTGCCGTGACACCACGGAGAGTGCAGCTGTGGTTTTAAAAGTTTAAGGACGGTGACGAATAACTCGAAGATGCATCAAGTGCCAGAAGACCAACAAATGTACAAAATGGAGATCTTAAGGCAAAAATTGAGGTGGAAAGTGGCTAGACATGTGAAGAAATGGTACTACAGATCTGTGTGAGTGGCAAAACCATTCGACACCACCTTCATCAACTTGGGAAGTACTAAAACTTCAATCATACATGATTGGTATCCAGACCTGAAGGCAGGGAGCTATGTTTCTTTACGGTCTCGTGTGAGTAGGAAAAGAATTCTAGACAGAGTGTTGTCAGTAGATAAAAAGTGGGTTCTGTATAAACATACACAGCGCCATCATTTTCTTAGCTTCCAATGAACCAATTCAAAACCAGCACTGCAACAAAAGAGTGTCCTCCTGTGTGTCTGATAGACTACTCTCTGTATTTTGCAAGAGATACTGCCACCAGCTAGTTACAGCATTGATGCAATTGAGTACTCTCAGCAGTTGAGCCCTGTTTAAGAAAAAAGTACAAACACTGGAGCCTGCCATTTGAGAAGGTATTTTCATCTTATAGTACAACGCTAATCGCCACGTGAGTAGGATGACCTGTGACACTATTCTACGCTTTGGATGGGGAATACTATTGCATGAAGATACTCCTCGGCTATTACACTGTTCAATTATCACTTGTTCCATTCCTTGGACAAACGCCTTAGACAAACACTTCTTACTGGAAGTGCAAAATGCCGTTGATACTTCCTTCGATTCACGACCCAACAATTCTACAACGATGGGATCCATGGACTACCAAAATGTTGATAGAAGAATGTCGATGCTGATGGGGACTATTTTGATCTTCCACGTACGTCTTAGGTGATGTATAGATGTTTGAAAGTGGTGGTTGAAAAGCAACAGAAATTTATTGGTATCGTATATATATATATACTTCAAGACGATTACAATTCTTGCATCCACTACATTCCGCAGTATTGTGGCAACCACTAAGAAACGTTTAAATATATTGGTTTCTAAGTACGAATATTAACAAAGTCACTTATTGTCAGAATAAAAATCGGTTTTGATATTCCAAATATAAAAAATTTCATTCCATAGGTAAACTAAAACCCCTTCATGTTATATGATTATGAAACCCGAACTATACGATAAGAAATTATTCAGTGCACAAGTGTACCAACTTTTGCCTTTGCAATATTTCTTGTCGTTTGTTTTAGTTCTGGAAGCAATCAAAGAAGAGGCGTCAATATATTTTATTTCTTTTGTTTTCTTTTCTCGTCTTTTTTTTGGAATTTCTTCTTATTCTCCCATTTCACTCTACCTCACATAGTTTGATATAGTAGAGAGTAATTCAGATATAATGCAAACTTCTGATACCGACTAGTATCTCCGGAGATATACATCTTTATGCGGAAAAAGTGTTTAGGTTCGGAAAAAAAACAAGCAAGATTTTATAGTTGACGCGTGATGGAGAAGAAAAAGTGAACTAAAACAAATGAAATTATGTACAGATATTGTCGTAGTAAAATCAGGGAATATGGCTTCGTATTTTCCTGAAAAGCACTTTCGAGTGGGGTACAAATCCCTCCAAACAGAAAGAAATGAAATATTTGAGTTTTACGTGCCACGAGTATGATGGTTAGGCTAAAGGAGACGGTGATTATGAGAAATGAATGATATGGTGGAGTGAAGAAGGTGTGAGGAAACGGGAGAACCCCGAGAAAACCCACGCACACGGTGTTTGTCCACCACAAAGTTCACTTGGCTTGAGCAGGGTTTGAACCCGGGGCCCCAAGCACCAGAGCATCACTGAGCCACCGCGGCCCTTCCAAACAGAAAGAGAAATGGGGATACCAGCTGCAATTTTACCCCTTAATATTCTGTTGAAGATAAAGAATAACTTTGTTGTTGAGGTACTCAACCCAAACCTCAGCGTTACCTGACTTTAGTTTGAAAGTCTTAAGAGGGAATGTCGGAAAATACACTACTGATGCTTGTCATGTATAATTAGTTACTGTAATGTTAGTTAATATAGAATATATACTGCAAATTATCTATTTAAATTGTTCCTTTTCAAGAGGACGTAAGTTCAAGGAAAGCATTTTCGACACAAGCGAAATATTTGCCCCAGACAGATACTCTTTTGAAAGAAAACAGAATTTCTCGATTTGGTTATATACGAAGATTTAGGAAAATTACTGGAAGTTCAAAACTTTTATTACACACAATTAGATAATCTGCAGTCGATACCTCATATTAACAAGGATTTATTAATGACATATATGAAAATGGATGAGAAAAATAATTTCCAAATTTATCCCCCTTCGGACATGAAAATGGTCTTAAAGGTAGACATTGAAGAAAATATTCATTCTTTCTTTTCTTGATTGCATGAAACAAATTGATGATAACTGGATACATGAGACATATCAGTAACATTTTAAAATTCAAAGTAAATTACAATCATCTCAACAAGCACCTCCAGGTTGGCCAAGCTAGGGTCCTACAACGCCACACGTGGGAAACGTGACATATAGCTGGGCCCATTTGAACTCCAATTGGTTAGTTATAGGTCCAAGATAGAATTCCGACATATCAAGGAAAATATTGTGAAAGTTTTTTTTAAATGGCCAAACTTCTATAAGTATATACTTGTATAATTATATAAAAAGCCAACTTTTGTATAAGTAGATACACACTTTCATATCGATTTTTGTGTGTATAAAGTCAACGAACAAGTGAAAAGAAAATGGGACCTCCACAAAGGACCCACATAGGATACGGATGCCCACATATGGTATGGATCCCTATCGCCCTATATTGGCCAGTATCGGACGAGCTGGTACAGTACGGAATGCGTTTTTTCAAATATACTAAGGTCTAGTAAAAACCAAAGGTAAAGCCAAGAAGTTTGGCAACAGCGCATCTTTACGTAATATACAACAAAACTAAAAGTATAATAATTGTTAGGAAATTTAATTAAAGTTCCTTAATACTAATGTATTTTAATTCGTAACTGTTCCAGCAACACACGTAATTCTTCTTCTTCCCACATTCTTAAATTAGCTACTCGATCTATTACGCTGCTGCACTAATTATAATACGATGTTTCTGTGTCTCTGATTCTAACAAATCCTGGTGCCAGAGTGGATAAACTGTTCGCCTACAAATTACAAGCACACATAAAAGAAGGTTCGACTTCTGGTCAATGAAACAGGACGAAATTCGTATGTAGTAAAATAGTTCGGGAGGTATTTAATGAGTTCAGGAAAACAAAGTACACATGTGAGAATGTGAATTTTTTCTCTCCTCCTCATTAAATTTCCAGGTACTTTTTTATCATGAGACGGCGCTCGCACAGGTGGGCAATATCTGTGTCCTACATTGAAACACATGGTTCAATTTCGACCTAGAAGGGAGCTGAATTTGACCCATATTGGGCATTACACATTGCCCGTCATGGGCAGAAACGTCAAGAGATCTGCATGGGGTCAGGATCAGGGATTAATGAGAGCACCATCTCTTTATCCCTGATTTCCTGCATTGGTGCACTTACCTGTGCTGCTGGGGATAATTTCCTGGTTTTCCCCGTTTGACCATAAAATGACCCGAAGGAGCGAAATTGCAGGTGGCATCCAGCCTTACTCTTCTCGATTCAATAAAAAGAGTTCATTTTACGTAAATACATGACATTGAGAAACACTTCAGTAAGTATTCATAAATTAAAATAAATTATAATAATAATTTATGATATTGTCCTGTTCTTGCAAATGTCCCCAAGGGAAAAGTGCACATAACATCCAGTCGTACTTCAATTGATCGCTTAAAGTAAGTTGATTTTTAGCGGATACGTGATTTGAAGAAACTATATATTGTATACAGTATATACTGACTGACTACATGATACAACTAACATTATATATCATAACTAACTATATAGTGTTCATATACTTGTTTAGAATACTGTATTGTATATTTCCAATGCTTTCGAATATTTTTTTGAAATCGGTTGAGTAGTTTCTGAAAATGTGTAATTTATAATGAATGGAAAAGTGACGCCCCAGCGTCCGATGGCTTATTTTTCGGGATAAACTATTTTGTGTCGTAATCTACATTAAATGATCCTCCAGTAGTAAAAACGTTTGTAGAAACGACCGAGTAGACGCTGAAAACTCGTGATATAAAAATTAAACACTCGTGTTCACAGTTTGTAGATTTTAAGCACAAATATAAGTTGATAATGTAACTTTTTGGACGGGCTCGGGAAGGATCGGAGGCATTTGTCTTCCATCACCCTCGATTCTTCATGCTATGACGTCACGTTTAACACTTATCAACCAAATACTTGCTTTGGGAGGAAACCACACAAACTAGCTAAGACAGATGAAGAGACAGAGTGAGAAAAAGAGAATCATAGATCACGATAGGCTTTTAATTGGTTCTCGTTATTCCCTCCTATGAAAAAAATTAAAAGTTATTACAAGCATCTAGGCAATAGTACCAACAATCGTGTTAGTTGCAACAATGTCGCTAATATGGATGCGCTGCCTGCGATATTCGTATACAGTTTCCAATGGAAATACGCTTGTATATAAAGCTCCCATTCTGCTGTGCGTAAAAATTAGGCAAGAAATCAAGATACTTAATGTATTATGGAGGTAAATTCCTGAAGAAAACGTCTATCGGAGAACTATCGTCAAGATGAAGATGAGAATCGACACGTTTTTCTGGTGAACCGGTTATTGAATTCAGCCAACGATTACGTAACATTTTTTTTTCATTTAGGCACACAAGATCTCTCTTTCTTTTTAGATGACGAAATTCAATTACATAGTTGTGTTGATATACAGAGTGAAATACATAGTTGAAATACATAGTGAAATATATGGTTTAAATGCATTGTTTAAAATGCATAGAAAATAAAATAACCAACAATTTAATCAAATGTATTACTACTTAATATAGGGAAGAAATATAGAAAATATTGAAAGCTAGAACGTTGAATATTTACTGTTCTCAAAAGAGAACAGTAGAGTCAAACGGTTCCCTTGAGATCTTAGATTCCTTGGATAGTATGTATACGACCGGTAAGGAGTCTGAACCTGTCACTGATCTTATTCTGAATATCAATTTTCTACCACGCCGGTAAAATAACAGTCAGTTAGCAAATTTGTATGGGCCGTGTCCCTCATTAAGCTGTAGTTCTTGTCTCGTATATAGTTTGTGCAAATTAATTTGAATTGTACAAATTAATCACCCTAAATACTGAGTTGTCAGAGACACAACATTAGAACAATATATACATGATATGAACATATGAATTTTCATTGTGTTAAGTATGTGTACTTCTTTCGTCTACGCGTTTACTTATCTCTAAAGGAAATCAAACTTATTTTTAACTGTTTTATATCAGATAGGAATTGCTCAGATTTTCTTTGAGGAAAATGCCTAAAAAACCTGAGGAGGGTTCAGGAATTAAACAAATAGATTTGTTAAATACAACAATTATATTTAATTCTTTATTTACACCTATCACTAGCGGGATGTAAAAGTATTTCAAATTAGTAGTCAAGTTATGGTGCTCGAAGATGCGTCAGTCACAGCTTCACGATGAGGTCATTAAAAATGAAAAATAAAATAGTTTGAATTTAGCAAAGTTGCTAGAACGTTAGGAAATAAGGTTCTTGGCTACATGTTATGCCATATTCTTACATGTCTAAGATTTACAGAGTAACTGTGCAAGGTAAATTCAAAAATGAACTGCTGTGACTGTTTTCATCATGAATATGGTAAAAGTATGAGAATGGTGGTTGTTTATTATGTTATACCGTATATTTATGTGTATATGAAGTTACTGATGAATTACCGTTGATAAATTGAAAGTAAATGGTAAGATAAACTCCTTTCAATCCTTAAGCACACTTACTCTTCGTGTATAAACTGAATCAATCATTTCCTTTCTTTTTCACCAGAAAAAAGCATTTGAATTAATTTACTACTTGCTTCTGTCGTACATTCTACGTACATAGAAGGAAACCATTGGTATTAAATATCGATGACTAATGATTCCAATCCAAGTTTCTTTGATTCAAACTTAGATAAACAATAGTTTTATTTAAAATTCTTGTTCAATTTGTTTCCTTTTGAAGTCAATGTTGCGTCATTTATACCCAACATTTTCTATTTGCTCATACAGATGCATGTACACGAAGGGTTGATTGGTACAATGAAATAGAAAATATGGTTTAGCCAAATATAACGGTTGAACATCAAAGGGCATATTAAAGGTAAAGCAGACTGTTATTCCCTAAGGTAGGAAGACCGTTGGTCTGCTAGTTTTCCCATAATTATTAAAAATATTAATAAAATGTTTATATTTGACAAAAAATTTATTTAGAGTGATTATAGTTTAATGTACCATATCCGATGCAACTACTTAAATGCACTTGATGTTTTCCAAAGAATTAAACTTGTAATTCTCTCCGAAAGGTTGTATTGTATAAGGTTATAGAAGTTGTGTGTTCCTGCTAGTTTTAGGTCAAGAGTTCATAATATTGTACAATATGTGATTATTATTTCAACTAGATAAGAAGCTGTGAAACATTTTACGCACTTGGGGGCTACACTTTTGATTGGGGATGATAATTCATAGATCACCATCATTTCTAGGGCATCATTTGAATATATATATATATATATATATATATATATATATATATATATATATTATAGTTGGAAGTGTAGAACGTGTTAAGCACAACAGAATTTCGTATAATTATCATTTCTACAAAGAAAAATATAGAACTCACTCAGTATATTCCTGGAACATTTTACTTTCTCTTTTTCCATTTCGGACCGGAAAAGAAAAATTTAAGCAGTAGTGTTATTGATACTTTCGTTTACAGAGTGATTTAATAAGTCTTCACCAATTTAGCATTTTTCCATTGGTTGTGAGGTTTTAACAGTATACTCTATTATTACATTTCAGTTACCGTTGTTTTCCTTTAATAATTACATTATTTATCCGATTATAGAGAGATTTTATGCAATATTTGATTTTATGGATTTACTTTAATCTTGTTAGCAGTCTGATAGACTTGCGGGTCTGGTGTATAATAATTCTAAAAGTTTCCGGGAATAAGTAAACATGGTTTATGTTTAGCATATATATTATTTCCTACGTTTATGCTGTTCTCTGTGTAAAGAAACAAATAGATTTTGAAAATGTATTCGATCGGTATGAAAATAATTAATCGCTTGACTGAAGTATTCCTGCACTCTCGACAGTTCCTAATACATTATTTCCATGTTTATCAGTTTTCAAATTAAAAGGACCAATGAAGCTAAGAGCGTCGTTTCTTATAAGACGTTTATAATAATGCGACCTACGAATTGGGATACATTTCCTTTGGGATAACGAACATCCAACTTTCTTATTTTTATATGGGTATTACCTCGTTATCGGGGTGCGAGCCTGTACAATCAGGGTGCATGAGTGCTTATGTTTTAAACAAATACAAATTTCACTTTTTTTCATTAAACTCTCAGCAAATACATCCAATAGTAGATACTATGACCGAAAGCCTATTGTTTAGCAACTGAGAATTCAATGACCATTAACCCATTAAATAACCAAAGGTTTCCAACAGATAAGTATGAGATTCTAATTAATTGCTGCAAACTATTGTAGTATACTGGTTGTATCATTACTTAACAGTATAAACAGCCGAAGTGATTTCATTGTTAAAATAAAGAATAGAAGAAATTCGGAAAATAAACTCACTTTTCTTTCGTGTTAGCCTAGCTTCATTTCAAGACTCTAATAGTGCACTGTAACATTCTGAGGTCTCAAGTTATCCAAAGAACTGTAACATCTGGTGTCTACCCAAAGGACAGTTATTGTCAACTAAAGCGCTATATTATAAGCGTAAGAAATGATAGGTAAAAATCGCATCCATTGAGATCTACTAAAGGTTTAAATAATTCAGTTAGTGTAAAGTGCTATAGAATTATATTTTATTACAAAATTATAACTGTAAATGGTATTAATAAATTGTACACATATTTTTATTTATATCTAGCTGTGAGAAGGTTTTTATTTCATGCAAATGGGATGGATCTCCCTTTAATTGCTGTGACCACTTCTTGTACTTCAAACCAATTAAAACTATGGCATGTTTTGTTATGAATTCTCTCCACACGAAGTAAGTTTAACTTAAAACCTAATTCAATTTAAATTTCTAGAGTGAAGCTAACACATATTTAAATTTTACATATCTTCTAAACATGTTTTATAGACATAAATCCTTACAATAATTTTCCACAATGGGAATCCGCAGAAAAGGGTTCAAAGTCGTTTAATTCTCATTTTGTGTTTTAATTTCCCTATAATTGGTGACTAACTGAAAGGTATCAATTAATGGTTCTTAGTAATGTTCAGTCATGATCCAAAGAACATAAGAAGGGAAATTTAAAAATAATTCCATTTCTTGCATCGTTTAATGACAAAGTGAATTGCAATTTGCTTCTCTATATATATTATAAATGACTATGTATCGAAGTAAGTAAATCTGAGATTTAGTCACTAGTACTACATAAGTAAAAATGTTTTATGGTGTAATATTTTTCATTACGTTGTGCCCAGAAAAATAATAATGAAACAAAGACTAGAGTGCATTTTATGCCGAACAAGTTATTTTGTCACTGGTTGCGGCATTGTAGGAGTGGAATCACTGTTATTTGTAACATATACTGAACCGGAGTTTTTGTTCCTCCTATTGAGATTGTTTTGGAGATTTAGCGGTTGGTGACACTTACGTTGTCTCCTGTGTTGTGGTTGGATGGTTGTGTTGGTGTAGCTGATTGGTCGTTATGTATTCCTGAATGATCAGGCTCTGTGTTTAAATGTAGGTTGAACGTGTGTGATACATAGGTCAAGTGTAAATTTAAGTCAGTTTGGATGTCGTATCGGTGTTCGGATATTAATGTATTATTTTGTTTAAATATGTTTGTGATAATGAAGTGAATTCTTATTGTTTCCGATATTGTGTGGACTGATTAATATTGAGAATTGTAGTAACAGTTTAGGTGGACGAGAATTTGTTCGACAGACTCAAATATAATGTCGTTCGAATGTGCGTACTCAGGAGTGGATAGTCGGTGGTATGCAGTCTATGAAGAATATATGGTTGAATTAAAATAGAAAGTTAAATTTAACTTATCGATCTGATAATTTAATGGTTCATTTTGCTCATACTTATGGAACGGAATGTTTGCTGCTGGTTGTTCCATTGGCCAAATATATTTCATTTTTCTTCGTCATGTTGGATTGATTTCTAATTAGGGTGAGATTATTATTTGTTCTTTTGCAGTTATTTTTTTCTTATTACGTTAGATTTATACCAGTGTTTATTTTATTTATTGTTGGTGTGGATGTTTTGTTTCACTTCCTGAGCAGGGTGATATGGGGCGAAAGCCCCCATTTTGATCTTAAAATTGATTGTTACCATTTCACCAGAATTGATTTCTTGGAATACTTTGTGTCAGTTCTCAATGATATTTCCATTATTCGTAGCAATTGAAGAGTAATTTTTGTGAGTGTTGTAGATCATTTGGTTAGCGATCGTAATCAATTATCGTTGTTATGATATATCTTAGCCCGCTGGTGCGAAGTTAAATTACGATTGTTATTAGGTGGTCTGCAGAACTTCTTCAGAAATTACTTTTCGATTGCTTCCATTCATGGGATTATTTTTGGCAACTGCTCTCTGAACTATTCCGAGGAATCGGTTACGGTGAATCCGTTCCAATGAATGTACAGCATAAAGTGGACTCTTACCGAAACAAATACCAGGAACTTAATTTTATTAAGGCAGAGGTAAACAGTACTCACTAAATTTAAAACTTAGCAGTCTAGTGATAACTATTTCTCTGAGTACCTAAACTCTGAGACGTGATTACACTGAAGTATATAGTAAATAGTTAAGTTCTTGATTCCAGTGGAGGTCAATCTAGGACCATACAAGAAACTTAGGAGCAAACATTATCTTGGAAATAGCAGTCAAAATCCAGAAAAGTTACCTTCTATTCACAACGGGGATTAATCGAATTTAGATCAGGTACATCCGTTTGAGCTTATTATAAAGAAACTCCAATACTTTCCTGCCTTGTTTCGGCAATTAGTAACTATTGAATTACATGTCATTTACACTCAAGAGCTCACAGCAAGATGTTACCAAATCTATAATGGCACGATAATAGGATATCATTGGACGGGAGTTGTAGAATATTATAAATGTTCGTTTCTGTTCGAATCTTTATAGTGCACCGCAGTGAAAGTAAATATTATTAGTACCATGAACTTATGTTTGTTTTCCCTTTTATTTCCATTGTAGTAACATTCATCCTCAATTTGTACATATGCAGATCAATCGCGTAACCCCAAAGTACTGACGCGAGGTCCTATGAACCACTACTGATAGTTTTAAGTGAATATGTTGTCCAGGTGAACTCCTGTATTGTGCTACAAAACTTCGTATTGCGGTATCTTCCGTTCTTAAACCCCTATTTATATATGCGGTTGTATTCTTTTAGTCACTTGCTCTCAAGTTATCTGTTTTCCATATTTATCATATATTGTTTCTGAGTCAAAATTGCCCCTCGGCTTTACAAGTCGAGATTTTCTACTTGTTCTTTGTGTTTGTCCTTTCTAGTTTCCTCTTAGATTTGGTAATATACACTCATCACATCCCCCATCCTGTTTGATTAGTCATGGATACTAATTATTGATTAATATTATCTGTGGCAATACTACTGTACGTTATCGAATTCAAATGAAATCAGATTTGGGTGCATCATCACAATCATCGGACCCATGTCCGCAGAGTAACTTGTATGCTCCTCAACCTTCCTCTAATTTCTTCCGTCTTCATGTACGGTTTTAATTTCGAAATGTTATACTAATTGTTGCCTTCTTCACCGCCTTCCTGTCTATTCTGCCACTATACCGCCTAGCAAATCCCTCAAAATCGAATTTCTTCTTATCTAATGTCCCTTACTATTTCTCCTTATTTGTTATTGATATATTGTATTGTTCTCTTTCTCCCCTAACTACTTCTAAGAATCCTTCATTCCTTTTACCCTCCATCCACTTAGTACCTTCCGTTCTTCTTCACGCAAACATTTCGAAATCTTCCATTGGTCTTTCATTCATTTATTTATATATTGCGAAACTTAATTACCGTTGGCAATTCTCTATGATTAAATTCTATTGTTACACTTTTGTTCCTTTAAGTTTTCTTTTATGTTTCATATACTATGTCCCAAATTAGTAGTAACGCTATATCTTACTGAATTCTACAGGTAAATAGTACATCAAAAGTTAGTAAAGTACAACTTTATTTTTGCATAATAATGAAATTTGTTTTTTATTAGTCTTCATAGCATATTTCCGATGTGTACAGTTCATCTGCGACGTCACACCATATAAGAGTAATGTAATGACAGGGAAGTGTGTAATCTAAGAAATTGCCCCACCGCTGAGAACCCAGTGATTCGGGAACGTGACCTTAAAATGTTTTTCGTCATGAAAAGTTCAATGTGGTACGCCACCATCCTACTGGCAGTTTATCGACAGCTTCATGTTTGCAACGTATATTACCAAAAGATCCTCCAACATATTCAAATCTAAGTATAATCTTGAAAGGAGAATGGACTCAAAATTTTGTTCTACATACGACTACTCCAAACATGTAATTTTCAAATATCCTTCGTGTACTCTATGAATACATGAAGAATATGTAATCCCAAACTCACACACTGTTATGATTTTCGTTCCGCGATAGATTAAAACCAGCTTCATCTAAAAACATTATATACGATAAAAATGCGTAGTTGTAAGTAACTTGATCCAGAGTGTCGATTGCCATTGTTACAAATTGTGTTCCGTCATCAGGTTCGATTTTATGTTTAAGTTCCTTATATACATAAAAGTCCACTCGAAAATGAAGAATTTTATACAACGATGACCTAATTCTCGGTTATATCGATGTTTGCCTAATTTACTTCTTTGAGCATATCGCTTACTATTTAATTGACTCTTTCCTAGACTTCCTTTGCAAATTAGGGTTAACCTCAACATTTCCACATAAACTTGTTGAGATTTTCCTCTGTTAGGAAAACAGGATAACGTAAAATAAAAAGAATTAGACATTTTGAATGTTTGAGTTCACGGTGGACTCGTGGGAGTACATATTCACCTTATGATAGTGAACTTGGATTGTTTATTCCTTTCTGGTCAGATAAGTGAATATGAATCCTATTACTACCAATCCTTATTAGAACATCTAACATTCCCCATAAACTAATAAAACTTGCATATACTACTTTCTCAAAACATATACCACTGTAAAGGTTTATTAACATAATTTACCATACTCTCTCAATAGCGGAACAATTATGAAGTTTCCAGTTGGCTCCTCAAAAATACTTGATATTACTATGGAGAGTGAAAAAGTAAGTACCTGTAAATAAATTCTTATAACAATTAGAATAAATAGCATTAGTTAGAAGATATTTAAGATAAAGTAAATATTCCTATGTCTGAATTAGAAATGTGATCACACATAGAAAGCAATACCAATGCCAAAGCAGTAAGGAATATGAAACAATTTTAGAAGATTTGTTATTTCTAAAGCGCAGTTTTGGGCCGTTATTCTAGATGGGCAATCAGAACATTCTCTGAAGACCAACTTTTCATTTAGTATCTTTACTAATTCATTGAACAAAGCAGTTACTAGTTTATGAATAGGGAAGCTAATTTGGCCAAGTATTCCGGTTTAGTATACCAAATGAATTAGGCTTATCTGAGTATTTTCCATTTGTGATCCTCGATTATTAATTTTATATAACATTTATCAGCAAGAAAATGTGATCTATACAATAATGTTCTAAGAGTTATAACCTTCGTTCACATCAGCTCTGTATTCAATCTTCCATCAGATTTCAGTCATGAGTCCTTTATTTTCTTAAGCTCTTTGGGTTTTACGTGTACTAGAATTTAATGTTTATGGGTGTGAAAAGAGACCTTTAACAATAAAAGTGGGTATTCGCGTTTTTCTAAAACAAAATATCTTACTGAGTTACAGCATAGTCGAATATTAATACCCTCTAATTTGGTGTACGTGGTGGCTTGTTCTTTTCCTTTTATGAGCACCAAAATGTTTCCATTTTATCACATTGTCAAGAGGCAATTAAAGCTACCTTAATCAAGGGTAGCAAACTCAGGTCTAGAAATCTATAATTGATTGCACCTGATAATTTATAAGATAAACATGTGCAACCCAATTCAACGTGCGCCTCTAACTCACCAATAGACTTTTATCGGCTTCAATGCCAGCGTTGTTTCTTTAGTACTTCCTATCTGCTTGTTAACTTTATCAGTATGCAATACTGCATATCTGAAGTAAACCGATGAAAGACTGTAAGTAAAACATGAATCCCATTTCGTTTTATGAAGGAAGGTTAGTGCATAAGGTTCCAATGCTACATTTCTTACCGTCTCATGCTAGTTTACATAATATTTCATAATATCACATGATTGTTGTGTTCATTTGAAATATATATGTATGTATGTATGAATTCCATCTAAAATATGACTGTACGCCATGTGATATCTCCTGTGCTTCTTTCACACTTCATTGTATTCTAAGAGTTATTTTAAGGCGTATAACACAATCCAGTGAAGTTATTTATTTATTTATTTATTTATTTATTTATTTATTCAGTAATTTTCATACAACACAAGGCCAATTGGCTGAAACTGATCAAAAATAAAATATAACATTATAAAAAGTAAGAAACAAACAAAAAGGATGATAAAAATAACTCACAAACCAAATACAAAAAAGAAGGTTCCTCTCTCAATGTCTAATATTTTCTTCAGTCGATTCCTGAAATTTCGTTCAGTAAGTAAAAATGTTAAAATCGATTGAGGCAGTTTTGTAATCGCGCGCTAATCTGTAAAACAAGGGGCGCTTGACAATTGATAACTTAGATGTCTCGTAAGATAGCAAGTTGAGAGCAAGTTCGCCGCAGAAGAACCCGAAAGTTAACCTGGTAGTAAGAATTCAGTCAATTTTATCATTAATAATTTTATATAGATAAAGCAAATCAGCAGTGTGGTGTCGTTTGTCACTGGTACATAGTTTCTTTAAAGATTTTAATTCCTGTCTCTAGTTTTCACGTGACTCAGGAAATCTAAATTTAACTGTATCATGAAAGAAATTTAGGATCAAGTAGATGCGAGATAGGTTAATAGCAACAGCAATATTCCATACAGGCGAACAATATTTAATGTTCTGGGAGACAAAACCTTATAAAACATTTTAGGGGCATTGACACTTTGTATTTCAAGAAATCTAAAAAGTAGGCCAAGTAGTTTCATAGCACTGAACGATTTCGATATGATGTGGTATGCTAAGGAGAGCTTTCATCAACGATAAAACCTAGATTTTTTGAAACGAAAAACGTTTGATGAATACATTTTTGACATTATGTATCTGGCGAAGTACCCTCTGTTTCAAAGAGTTAGAACGAATATATTATTTGTTGTGTTTAATGTCAGATCTAGGTATTGCACCAATTACTTAACATATATGTTAGTTTGCAGTGAAAATGCATCGACTATAGTATTAATGACTCTAAAGATTTTACAGTCATCAGCCAAAAGGAAAATATTTGTTGAAGGGGGTGACAATATGCTAGTTAAATCATCCATGTACAGTAAAGATAATAGTGAACTCAGCACACTACCCTGAGGCACTCAGGTTAAAACACGAGAATACTGAGAGAGAGATCAAGGAAGAGTAATGCGCTGTTCTCTCCCTGAGAGATAACATTCTATGAAAGAGAGGATCTTGACATGAATTTTATATGAATAACACAATTGGCTGTTTATGGTATCAAAGCCCTTAGGTATATTAAAGTACACTACATGAAGTTGAGAGTTAGCCGCGAATGCATGGGTCGCCTGAGAGACTAACACTGGGAAATGAGAAAGATATGAACCTTCAGATAGGATATTATGCTGAAAGCTTCTTATAAAAGGTGTGACAAAGCAAAATAATCTGTATTTTACTACTTTTATATGCACAGAACAGAAAAAAAAAATTGGTCTGTAGAATGAAACTTATTTTCTATCTCCACACTTGAAGATGGATATAATATTGGCATCCATCCAAAAACTGGGAAACGTACCTTCTTAAAAACACCTATTAAATTATAACGACGGAGGGTGGGCCAGTGAGTGCGCTCTATTAGAAAGGAAAATTGTACTGATATTATCAGAACCAGAAGAACGAAGAGAAGATAGAGAAGAAATAATTGATTTTACTTTGTCAGGTGAGATAGTAATTTTAGTCAACGTGTTCGAACACACAGGTTGAATTTTAGGTAGAAAGGGTTGAGTTCCAAGATTAGTAAAGCTTGCAAAAATGTTCATTGAAGACAATAAATCAATAACTCCCACCAAAACTACTTGAGTTGTAATCCACTTCTTGTGTAATACGGGGTTGTTACCTAAGGGAATGTATGATACTCCAGAAGTTGTTCGGTTCAGAAGTGAATTGACATAACAGTTTTTTTACATGTTTCTCATATTTCATACGGAGGAGATATTTCGAATGCTGTCTAATATCAAAAAAAATATCTATACATTAGGTCCTTGGGAAACTGCTTCTACAACAATCAAGCACGCTGTTTTTTCGAAGAACCAACTGAACTTAATATCAATTCATGGAGAGAACTGACTTCATCTTTTCAGTTTACGCGGGAGAAAATCATGAGCAACCGGAGTAATATCATTAATAAATAATGAGAGAACATCGTCAATAGTATTATCAATCAGTATTCACTAAGAAACTACGTCAAGGCAACGATTTATAAAGTTCTAAGGTACCTTCTTTCATAACCCATTAAACTGCATAGACTCAAATTTATTATGACTTGATGACATCTTAGGTAAAGGAGTATCAACGTCTAAAGATTCATTGTGACATTAAATCAATTTCTATGTAGAGTGAGGACAAGATCATTTAGTGTGGAGACCAGACAATCAAGAATATTTTCCCTACGCATAGGGAGTAAGTTGAATTGACAAATCCCTAACCATTTATAAACAAGATATTGGTGTAAAGAACAGTGGTTACTAGTATATTTAACCACACCCGTCATAGGGTCAATCCAATCTATTGATAGATAACATCAAGCGTCCACCACGACTACCT
Source organism: Thermobia domestica (assembly GCF_964235325.1). Lineage (NCBI taxonomy): Eukaryota > Metazoa > Arthropoda > Insecta > Zygentoma > Lepismatidae > Thermobia > Thermobia domestica. Next base: position 238,927,108 of record NC_137456.1, on the reverse strand, counting down.
CGCTCACTCTTGTGAATGTTAAAATATGAGGCTATAGCTAATTCACTCTTATATACATTTTCATGTTACCAGGATTCAGAAAAATCACAGGCAGTCGTAACTCGTTAATACACCTATATGCATTTCATAGTCAGGTAATTTATATTCATACTTTGTAATTTCTGTTAGTACGCAGTAAACGCAGGAGCACTTGCTGGAGGTCTAGGATTTAACTTGATGTCACCACTAAGAAATAAGATAAGAAGATGGGTAAAGAGTTGTTAGTTGTATGTAATTTTGAAACGTTACTTTGCGACGCAGGTTTGAAACCAGTTTCGATGCTAAAAGTTGAAGTTCGTGGCTTTCTACATAAAACCTTCAAACATTCAATCGAAACTGTTACATAGTCTGCTCCATGCTCTTTTTGATGTAATAGTAGCACAGAGGAAATTATATAAATATCTCAATCAGACACGATGACAATGATATAAAACTCTGAAGTTGTGTCTAATGAATTGAAGAATGTTGGTCAGTAACAGTTGCATTCCTGGCAATATTATACCTATACTGCATCAACAAGAATGAACAATGGCGACGTCCTTGTTCAAAAAAGAAGATCTCCAAGACACAGTAAATTAAATAATATCTCAACTCATGCAAAACACTGAAACGTAACTATAAAGTTAGGCAACCATGTTGTGGCGTATTTGAAGGCGAAATACGAAGCATTTCTAATTTTGTATTGCGCAGTAATTAGACCATACTAACGCGGAGAACTGTCTCAGGTAAGTGATAGTCCATGGCAAATACTTGGCTTAACACGACAGATCCCTTACCAGTGAGTATTTGAGTTGGATTTCAGGATTGTAATATTCCGAATTCTCAAAAGAAGCTTTACTTACCATGAGAGCATCTTCGTGCTGTTGCAGAACGGCTACAATATATTTTGATAGCTCATTCAATGTCAATATGTACTAAATCCCAGAACTAGATGGCGTGAGAAGCGGTTTCTAATATATTAACGTATCACTCTCAATTTACAATAGACAATCGCGGTTAATATAGCAACATATCATAACATATCACCGTGAATTGACTGTGAGGAGATTATTCTAATCATATTTAAAAAGGAATTATCAATAGCTAAACACAGAAAGATCACACCACACAACAACTTATAAACCGTACAGCTGCCTTTCATGGCAGCAGCCATGTTGCTGACAAGAATAATCTTCTTTGGAATTACTTGTATATTAACCTAACTATACAGAAAAATGTTTTGTTTATCTCAAGAAGACGAGTTTAGACATTATGTATAAAAGTTGCCACTAAACAAATAATTCTTCTTTGAAGCTTGTGCGTAACACTTGTACAAGAGCAAATTTGTAACCATAGAAGTAAAGGTTGTAATGCAATATTCAACGACGCGAGATATCTGTTGACTGCAGAGCCAAGCATCTCTCCTCACGTATTTTCGATGAATCCACGCAACTGACTGCTGTACTCACCCATTGCTCTCCGATATTTGAACCGTAAGCTATGCAAGTAATGATAGTCAGCTGAGAGCGAATTCCATAACACGAAAGTTCTTGTATTTCGTGTACGGTAAATCTAATTTATCCCTATAAAGCATGCTGTGTAGCAAACACGTATTCATTATCTTTGGAAGATACAATTACATGGCAATAACATGATGTAGTTGGAAGCACAATACCATGCTGACATAAATAATTTTGGTACAGAAACGCTTGACTTTTGTTATGCAGCTCATGTTAAACTCAGTCTGAGCAGCACGTTGAATCTCAGCCTTCCCTGGTTCTCAGAAGAGAAGCTTTAGAACCATGAAGTGAGCTTTACAAGAATATCACGAGAATGTTTTAGTATTTTAGTTGTTTGCCGTAGTAAGAATTATCTTAAGCAGAAACAAAGCCGAAGAAGCAACTATAAATCTGTCACTTCAATTCGCTTAACACGTTAACAGTATAATGTTGAAAGACAATTATAAAAGAAATATTATTATAAATACTACTAACATATGATAGATATCATTCCTATCTTTTACATTTTATATAAAAATATCTGTTTTCATCAAAACACAAATTTAGAATTTTATATACGAGAACAATTAACTTCCTCGTCAGTGCTCAGGTAGTACTATTACAGACAGAAACATGAATTTTATCAGAAAACTAATTCTGACACAAAGTAAAACTTAAGAAGAATTTTTTCAAAATACATATTCAAATTCACAAGAGGTTAATTGGGTTCAATGTGCTGCCAAGCATAGAGTACTTTGTGAATCTCTAAAGCTAAGAACATGAAATGCGGTTCGTAATGTAATTAATATAAATAATTCAATACATATTTTAAGAAACATCCTCCTAGAGAGGAAAATGTATATTTTTATAATATGTAGGTTATAACTAGATTTTTCAGAAAATGGTCGATCTAACGATTTACTTACTTTAGGGATGTAAAACTTCACTCTTGTAGAACATTACGTTTTTAAAGAGAAAAGGCTGATTTCTGCTATAGTCCGGTAAACTTCCAGTTTAGTAATCATTTATGTCTACTTTTCCATGTAAAGAATTGTCAGTTCTGATAATAGTATAATTTACTGAACACTATTCTGCAATATAAATGTTTGTATTATATGTTGACAATGTTTATTAATTAAATGGTTAACTTGAATTTCAGTTTGATCGCTGAAAGTTTATAAAAGATTACCTTCACTATTTTTGAAGCAGTACCACTATGTACAAAATAAAAATATTATTTTCTTACATTTTACAAAAAATTTATGTTGCGTTAAGCACCATTTCCCGACAAGTGTTTATGCCTACCGGTTGAAAACTTCATGACGTTAGTGTTTTTTCCTCTGTGTCTGCTAGACGTTGCTCTGAGAATTGTTTGAGCCTAGAAGTTACATTTATAGAAATAGGTTTGTTTTATTTGATAGAATGAAAACTAATTTTTATTTTGGTGGTGGTTGTTAGGTCATAATGTACTCACAGTACTAAGACTATTACAGTTGCAACAATATAAGCACAAATTGGTGGAGGAGTAAATAATTACAGTTACATATAATAGAGAAATATGCTTAAAATACCAGTCGCAAGCATATATTGAAAGAACATTTAACGTTTCACTAATGTATTATGGTGTGTTCATGACTGTGTTCATTATAAGAGAACATTTAGTTGGCTTGCTTTGAGATAAAGTTCCGTTCTGTTTCAGCCTGAAATATACATCAGATCAAATGAGGATGTACCAACGTATGATGGTCAAAGAGGAGATGATTGCTTGGTTAATTCATCCTTCGAGTATAATGTAATGTCTCATACTTGTAGTAACGATGTGGCAAGCCTGCCTCTAGAGAAGCGAAAATGTCGTCTTCTCGAGGAAAATGAAGGTCTACCCGATTATAAGTATTACAGTTACGGAGCATGTATATTATCCTGCAAGTTTAAAGGTAAATAAGGTGTAACGAGAAGTTATTCACATTTAAATGGGTAAATTTAACTGTTTATACTTCGTCTATCTATTTCGCAAACAACGTATCATAATACTTGAATTTATTAAAATAGAGTGCTTTACCCGTAAGAGTTAACACATATGTTACTTGTCGTGTTGTGAACTTCAGAAATTTCCCACTAAATCTGTCAAATTGACATTTTGTGAATGTTCTCTCTATCTAAGTGTTCACTTAGGACACGTGTGATTCTGTGTTCAAAATGGAAAGAAAAAGCATAGGCTATTCTAAAGCAATTAGACAAAATTGGCTAAATGCACTAAATTTAAAATACTGAGTCTTACTAGTTGAAGACGACAGTAATATTAATATATAATTGTTGAAAATGGAATTTGAAACAAAGTTTCTCACCTTATAAAACAGAAGAACAAAACGGAAAACACAAAAGAAAGAAACGGGGAAAACGCTAGAACAACTTTAAGTTCAAAAAACATATTCAATTAAATTCAATTACAAATGTTGCTTTCCGTAGTTCTCAAAGAGAGGACAGGGTTGGCGCTTTCAGCACCTACCGTTTCTGCACCAGGAGTGTTAACGATCTCAGAGAATGGTTAATATATTTTTTCCTTCACAATCGTCATTCCTTCATCTTAATCATAGTACATCCAGAAATAATATAAACCATGCATTGGAAGTATAAGAAATAATACCTCTATCCTCCAGTAGAATTGATCCGTTGTATGTCTGATAATTAGAAAACCAATATGACAGTAAATAAATGTCAGTGTATTCCTACATTGGAGATAAGAAATATATTCAAGTGAGCATCACCCAATTCACGTTAAGTTCTAAGTGACATAAATTGCAAGAAAAAGGAAATAATATGCACCATGGAGAGTCCAGAAACGTACGGGAAGCTAAACGAAATTGCAAAAAAAGGAATGGGGGGGGGGGGGAAGGAGCCCGAAATACTTGGAAATAAATGTAATCTTAGTAGAGATGCAAGGGCACCAAGAAAACCGGCTTTTTTAAAAAAAATCTCGGTTTTTTCTGCTTCGCTTTTTGGCTTGGGAAATGTTGGGCTTTTTTGAAAATGTTGTCTTAAACTGATAAAGCAGAGTTTGTTTCGCTTTTCTACAGCAAAGTTCATTTAATTAGTGGTTGATGCAGGTAATAATATGAAACCTCGAAAATAAACCATAAATTTCAAAAAGATTTTTTTTTAATTCTTAACGCATTTACATTATGAATTTCAAAGGATTAACCAATATATGTAATAATACTTTAACCTCTTATATACAATAAGTACTTTCAAAAATGATACACACATAACTAGCAAAACTGCATGTAGTATTTTACTTCAAAATATTACATACCCTCTTATTAAAGCAAAATAAAGAAAAACATGAGAGAAATCTGCACTTCAAGAGCCTCGTTTCCGATGGTTCTCTACATTTTTAAAACTTTTTAGTTAAGATTTAACTTTCATATACATTGTATGAATATTTCGAACAATTTTTTTCATTCATTGATCACATACGCAATAATCTGTTACCACCTATCAGGCGCTCCGAATCTGCAAAATCGGCAAAGCTACAAATTTTTAATGAACTGACTGTTCCTTAAGCTAGTTCAGAATCGGGAAAGTATCGGAGTTTCTGTTCATGGATCATATACGTAAGAGACGGTTCACCTGAGCGTATGGATTCCTAGGCTGTAGAATATATAACCACCATCACGGTTTACCCAGTCCAAAAGGTTTCTGAATTTTTAACAAGAAAATTCAACACATCGTTACGAAACTTTTTTTTTACAAAAAAAGAAAAACTATGGAATACATTTAAAAAGATTAGAAGGATCGTCCGCTGTTCCAATTCACAAGAAAGACGACATAATTGATTGCAATATTTATCGAGGCATTTCTCTTAACATTTTAATAGCAAGATTGACCCCATACGCAGATGAAATTATTGTGGATTATCACTGTGGTTTTAGTCTAAGTCAACCAGATATTTACCATTTGACAAATACTCGAAAAGAAATGGGAATATATGACCCAGTACATCAAAGGTTTATTGATTTTAGAAAGACTTACAACTCGGTTAGGAGGGAAACATTATGCAACATTCTTTCAGAATTTGAATACCGAAAAAGCTAGGTTTATTAAGTGTTTAAATGAATTCCATCGTAAAGTCCGAGTAGAAAAATGCGAGCTACCACGTCGAGATTGGCCTGAAACAAGGATAGGTGTTATTGCCGTTACTATTCAGCTTTGTTCCGGAGTACGCTATAAGAAAAATCAAAGATAGGAACCAGGGTCTAGAGTTGAGTGGTACTGACCAGTTTATGGTGTATGCTCATGATGTAAATCTGATATGAGAACAATCGAAACAAATTCAGAAACCTTATTAAACTCTTGCAGGAACATGAGTAAATGCAGAGAAATTTAAATACAAGGACGTTCACAAGGATCGTAATACGGCAAATTATGAATGCGTTAAAATATCAATTAATACTTTCTACACAGTGGATACTTTGAAATATCTTGGATCAGTATTACCAGACCAAAATCATACCCACAAAGAAATTACATGTCCACTGAAATCAGGAAATTCTTGTTCTTATTCAATTCAAAAAAGAAATTGTCGTCACGAATTCTGTCAAGCAATTTAAAGCTCGACATATATAAGATGATAATCACTCCTGTTATGCTTTATGGTTGCGAAACATGATCATTTACGATGAGGGAAGAACGCAGACTGAAATTACTTGAGAATAAAATTCTGAGACATATATTTCTACCCAAACGGAACGGGAATGGGGAATGGCGGAGACTTCATAAGGACGAACTACATAATTTATAAGGTTTAACAAACATCGTTAGAGTCATCAAGTGCAGGAGGCTCAGGTGGGCAGGTCATGTAGCCAGAATATAAGAAAGTAGGAACGCTTTCAAAGTTTTAACTGGAAATGCAATCAGTAAACGTCCATTAGGAAAACCTTGGCCCAGATGGGAGAAAAATATTAAGATGGATCTAGCAGAAATAGGAAACAGAGTAGAAACTGGATTGAATTGTATAAGGGCAGAAGTCAATGCAGAGCTTTTGTGGCCATGGAGAAGAGGCAGAGAGAATACATGTAAGATTAGCACAATTGTACAACAAACATGAGCAAGTGGTTAGCTTTCCTGCTTCTATCGTGAAATCCGGTATTCAACCCCGTATTTTGACAAAAGTTTTTCTTAATTCCATCTGCGAATGTTGAGATATTGCGTGTACTGTGAGTTCTGGCCGATTCCTTTCTAATCGTTTTTAAATCTTTGTTATCACTAATTAACAGCAGTGATGGATTTGTGAAGAGTATTAGGGTGGAGATGCCTTTCAGATTGAAGCCTCTACCCCGAAATTACGGAATTTCTAAAACAAACTAAACATTAGTTTTGCCTTTACTTTTAAACTTCAATTTGTCCTAAAAAAATGAATTTTTAGAAAAAACTAAGCATTAATAAGAAAAGCCCCTCCCAAAACACTTTTCTAAATCCGCCATTGATTATCAGTATAAAATTTTCACCAAGGTTCTTTCTGGAAGATTATAGCTGAATATATAAAGGAAACGAAATATTTGTTATGCCTGTACTCATAAACGTAAGCTCCTCTTAAATAAAGTTAGGAATATTTACAAGAAAAAAAAAGAAACATTATTCAGAAGAAAACCCTCCCAAATATTTTTATAAATTCGATAATGATTATTTCTATCAAATGGTATTGAAGGTTTCGTCCGGCAAATTATTGTTAAACCATTGTACAGCTACAGTATAACGGAAGTGTGGAAGGGCGCTCTGACAGATATATTGAAAAACATACTGTCTGATGGATATATTGAAAAACATTAGTTTAATTATGTGGTATAAGCTATACTACTAAGCTCTAAGAAGTGAAACACGGATGACTAAAAAGAAATGATCTAGAGAAGAAAAACATGTCCATAATTCAGAAGTTAAAATAAAGTTAAATAGCTTCTAAAATTAACGTCAAATACTACGTACTTTATGTTTACTTTGATTTACTAATCATGCGCTCAATCCATCAGGTGGTGAATTCCAGAGCGAAATATGGTATTTAGGTCATGGACTCTTATGTAACTTTAGAGTATAGTATAAGAAAGCTATTTAAACAGAAAAATCATGAAAATGAAAAAAGCCAAAATTTGCAAAATTCTGCCTTTTTTTCAAAAAAAGCCGGCTTTGTATGTGAAAGAAACTATCGATTAAAAAAAGCTGGCTTTTTTGAATCTCTAAATCTTAGCGCTTTGGGATTTACCGGCTGTGTCTTTCCCCTGTCCCATCTCTCTGTCGTGGGGTTTTCCCAATTTGTGGCATAAATTTCTTTTAGTAACCATCGCGAAAATAATATAGAATATCTAATTTGTTTGAAAAATTACTATCCATTCCGAGAATCGAACCCATAACCTGTGGAATGACCTTCTCACGTGGTGTTCACTTTAGATATAGCATCTTTGCTAACCCTCACTCACCAGCACCCGCAGTTGACTCCCTCACTCTCAACACATACCCCTCACACTCATTGTTCCAATCATGTAATTAATAATAAACAATAGGTACGAGTAAATATGATCCTCTCTCAAGTGATTGAAATTTATATATTATAATATACATAATTATACATTATATCCACGATATATGATTATATATATATATATATATATATATATATATATATATATATATATATATATATATATATATATATATATATATATATTCTTCCTCACGGCATTGTCAAGGCTCTATATTTGTATTTTACATTTAAAGTTGAAACCGGGTGTCTCTGACTGCCGTATTCGGTAGCCCGATCATCACCCCTGTTCTTCGCGCGCAGAGTCATTCGAAGAACTGAAAACGTACTCTGTACACAAACAGATTATGGTTGTGAACCTGGAAAGCCTGGGACTTCTGCTTGTCAAGGTCAAAAAGTAGGAGAAAAATTGATGTGTAGAATGTAAAGAGGGTTCAATAGTGATGGATACTTGTAAGAAACATATTCATTTGTAGTTCGTGCATATTCCGCATGTAGCGCTACTGTGGCACAACGTATATGGTAACTGTATAACTCTTGTACACCGCTTGTAGGTCTATTGGCGTAAATAACGACCGAAACTATGTTGTCAGCTCTGACTGCGATAAGGCACTACTGTGCTGGTTTTGCTTTTCTTTTTTGTCCTTTGTCATTTGTGAGACGCCAAGCATGTTGTTTTTGCTTGTTGCACGCGCTGAACGAGTTCCTTCGGAGCGAAGTATTTAAGAAGTTAACTACATATTCTTGTTTGGCGATAAAAATATGATAATTACTTTGAATTATAATACGGTTTTAAATTCGTTAACTGTTGAAAAAAATACGAAAATAAAGCTGTACTTGTAAATGTATATTAGTCGAGGACGTAGCTACTGACAGTGTTGAAGGCACGTAGCCAGGATTTCGTGAAGGGGGGGTTGTCCGTGACATGAAATACTGTGGTCATCATAAGAGGGACTCGATCACTCTAAACTATTTTACTGGAACATATATTATTTCGTTTAGCCAACATCTCGTAACGGTGAGGGGGAGTGACATGAAATTCTGAAGATCCAGCACCTCGATCAATCTAACTATTTTACTATCAACATATATTGGTTGGTTAGGACAATAAAATGAGGATATGTTGGCAAGTATTTTAATAACAAACTATGAAGAAATTTCAATCAAAATAATAGAAAAAGTATTGAAAAAGATTTTGCAATATTTACGTTCTTCCCCTGTTTATTCAAATATAATAATTTTCCTTTCGTTATGACCGCAATTATTATAAAAATTACATACTGAATACTGTCTTGTAAACTATCTTCTAATATAAATAAAATAAAGAGTTTGTTTGTGTGTTTTTCTCTGTCTGTCTGTGTGCGGCCTGGGGACCAGACGAGTGGACCGAGAGTTACCAAATTTTGGTCAGGGCCCAGGCCCCAGATCAAGACGCAGCGATTTTTTCAAATTTCGAAGCAGTGGGGTCTCATGGGGTCTTTTACCGGAACCGGCTTGGGAACCAGACAAATTGACCGAGCGTTACCAAATTTTAGTCACGAATACGTTGGTCAAGGCTCCAGACCAGAGTAAACGTTTTTGTCGAAATTCGAACCAGGGGGTCTCAGGGAAGCGTTTACCGGGACATGTAAAAGTAGTAGAAAATGACCGATATTTTACTATTTATTTATTTAACAATCACCAGATACAGCTCAGAGGCCATTTTGCATTGAATATCCAACAACATTAACAATGGAAAGGATTTGGGGAGGTATCGCCCAGGGCCAGTTTAGTAGGTGCCATCCCGGAATTTGCCTGGTAGGACTGAAGGAAACCCTGGAAAACTTCAGTCAGGATGGTAGGCAGCGGGATTCGAAACCACGACCTCCCGAATGCGAAGCCAACGCTCTACCATTTGAGCTATTAATGTCGAATTCTTATTTTCGCGGTCGCTAAAATCAATGGTGAAACTCCAGTCGCATTAACTTCCAAATTCACGCTATTCGGCTCCGGGCCGTTGGTCACCGGAGGGGGGTGAGATACCAAGACATATAAAAGTAATCCAAAATGACCGATATTAGTGTCAAATCCATAGTTTTCGCGGTCGCTGAAATCAATGGTGACACTTCCATTAGCGATGACTTGCAAGTATGCGGGCCGGGAGTCAGCTGGGGGTGGATACCGAGGCATGTAAAACATATCCCAAAATGACCGATATTAGTATCAAATTCATAGTTTTCGCAGTCGCTGAGATCAATGGTGATACTCCCACAGGCGTTGACGTCCAAATACAGCCCCTGTGCGAAGCATGTGAATATTCAACTAGTTTTACAATATATGCGTTCCTTTCTCCGTTGAATCAAATGCTAACAGAACTTTCTTTCAACAGAACTTTTTGTTTTTATTATTCCTCAACTACTGTCGGTTCCAAATGACAGGTTAAAGGAGCAACAGAAAATTGTCCTTGAAATGACATATTTGATACTGCAAGGATGCGATGACGAAAAGTTATGATTAAAAATGTCCACGCTGTTACACAACGGCACTTACGTTTTCGAAAGCTTGAAATCTCCCTGACTAGTAGCAGGAATTCTGAGAATTCCGTAACTTTTCTTGATTTTTCAAATTCTCTGACTCTTGCAGAATACCTCGCTTACCTCACCACCATATTGCAAGTAATACAAATCTCCTCATAAGAAAGAGTAAGCAAAAGCTTCCTGTAGTTTCCTTTTTAATTTTTAACGCTGATCCTTCTTTTTGTCCTTTCATTTTGTTTTTTCCTTCTTTATTTTTTTTTCATTTCTGGTCTCGAAGGGGAGTCCAGACCCCTTGGCTACGTGCCTGAGTGTTGATTACAGATTTTCTCGTGGAATAATTTAATTACACTATAGGTGAAAAGCAGTACGGCAAAAATACATGTAATTCATATTGAGCACGATAGGAGACAATGTTCATTTCAGATTTTCCAGTGCGGGGAGATTGAATAAACGATGGGTGAATACAGTACTGTGAAAATTCTGGTAACTCAGATTGAGCATGCTCGGGAAATGCCCTAGAGGGAATTTCGAAGCTCTAGGCCCAAGAGCCACCTATGTAATCATCACTGACTGCCATTTCAATAATGTGTTTTATGGTCTTATGTCCGTGTTCCCATCCTTTCCCTCCCCCTCCAACTGGATACTTGAAACTTTTTCTATTCCAAAGTTTTGTGCTAGTTTTCTGCCGAAACCTTGAGTTTTGAACTCTCATCGGTTTCGAGTTAGTTAATTATTTCAGTTTAGAATTCCATTTCTGCATCGAGATTATATGAGACGTAGACTCAAAGATTATGATGAAACTCAAACACAGTAATCGTCCAGATTTTGTAAGAGACTCCCACTGGGAATCGAACGTGAAACTATGTGCACGAAAGGCGCGCGTGCTAGCTACTAGAACACCGGAAATGGCGTCACCATTTTTTAGTCTCTTCAAAATTAAGTTGTATTGACATCTTACAAGTTGTGTGTATTTGCAATATAAGAAACAAACATAAATTAAAATTATAAGAAAATCTTAATAAAAATCTTTACAAACGTTTAAGAATATGTCGAAAAGGCCAGAAATTTCTCAATCTCTTTCCCTCCCATGTCGTGGTGCTATTTAAAAGTATACTTTAAAAATAACAATAATAAAAAATCTACAGTCGCATCTACATTATTGGATGGCAAATAGTCTAGTTTTTCTTAATGCATAAGTTTACATTAATTAAATTCAAAATTTGCATTCTAACTTCTTTTTAAATTGTATGAAAAGTACCACTATTCGTCTTAGCACTAATGAGAACTATGGATTCGCCTTTAATATCCGTCATTTTCGATTACTTTTAAAATGTCACTCTTCCCGATTCTTCATAGATGAACTTGAACGGCATGGAAACAGTCCATATCAGCGTCTCACCCGAAAACTATGGATACAACACGAGTATCGATCATTACAATTATTTTAAAATGTCAGCTCTCCCATCCCCACTCCTTGGGATGCTAGGGGTTCCTTACCCTCCCGAATATTTCTTTCCAGATTGTAAGACATATCAAGTTTAGTTGGAATTAAATCAAGTGTTACATAAATATGTAGGAAAAATGTTTTAAAATTAATGGGGGTGACTCTTGAACTGGAAGTGGCAGAAATCAACGATTTCTGGTTTAAGATTGATCACTGTAGAGAAAAGACGTTAGTAGAAAACTAGAAGCTGTTTCTGAAAATCGATTAAGCGTCCTAAGAATGCATATTATCTCTGTTCTTAACCTACAAGTAAAACAGGAAGTGGTAGCGATTAACTATTTCCTGTTTTTAACGTTGATTGCTATGGAAGAAAAACTGTAATAGATAACAAAACGCTGTTTTCCATAATCGATTAACCATCAGTTCTCATCTCCATCCTTAACCCTATACTAAAACCGGAGGTGATAGACATCAACCTTTTCCGGTTTTAACTTTGATCACTGCAGAGCAGAAACCGTAACCCGGTTTTCTACAATCGACTAAGAATACACTTCATCTTCATCCTTTACCCTCTACTAAAACTGGAACTGGTAGATATCAACCTCTATATGGAAGTAGGTAGAAAGACGCAGTATTCTGCAATCAATTAAGCACCCCAAGAATATAATTGTGTCACCAATCCAATCCCTCTACTAACACCGGGAGTGGTATAAATCTACTATCACTTCCTATTTCATTATTAATTAAGAAAATATTGTGTAAGCCTCCTTAGTGTCTTCATCAGAGTTTATTCAATACGAGCCTTCGTCTTGCTGAAGGCTTTGCCCTCAGACTCGCAATTTTTTTCGGTCTAACGCTTTGCATCTCAAACCTGCAATCATCAGTGTTTGCTAGGCTTACGGCCTCGCACCTCACATACCTGCAAGTATACTGAATTTCAGTTGAAATACCTGGGGGCTTTGCTCCCAGGCCACCGTGTTTGTTCGGCCTATGGTCTTGCAGGGTAAATAAAGATTTTATAGCGATTTTAAAGTTTCGGTGCTCACTTCACGCAAAACGAAAGATTTTAAATTTCTATATTTTTTACAGTTCTCAGTAGCTCTCAAAGAGTTCTAGAGTTCTTGATAGGCTAGACCAATAGTTCTGGGTAAATAAAGATTTTATAGCGATGTTAAAGTTTCGGTGCTAACTTCACGCAACACAAAAAATCTTAAAATCTCTATATTTTTTTAGAGTTCTGAGTAGTACTCAAAGGGTTCTACAGTTCTTGATGGGTTAGACCAATAGTTCTGGGTAACTATAGATTTTATAGGAATTTTAAAGTTTCGGTGCTAACTTGACGCAACACCAAAAATCTTAAAATCTCTATATTTTTTTAGAGTTCTGAGTACCACTCAAAGAGTTGTAGAGTTCTTAATAGGTGAGACCAATAGCTCTGGGTAAGTAAACATTTTATAGCGATTTTAAAGTTTCGGTGGTAACTTCACGCAACACCAAAAATCTTAAAATCTCTATATTTTCTTAGAGTTCTGAGTAGCACTCAAAGAGTTCTAGAGTTCTTGATAAGTTAGACCAATAGTTCTGGGTAAATAAAGATTTTGTAGCGATTTTAAAGTTTCAGTGTTGACGCAAACCAAAAATCTTAATATCTCTATAAGTTTTTAGAAATCTGAGTAGCACTCAAAGAGTTCTAGAGTTCTTGATAGGCTAGACCAATAGTTTTGGATAAATAAAGATTTTATAGTGATTTTAAAATTTTGGTGATAACCTCACGCAACACCAAAAATCTTTTTTTTAGACTTCTGAGTCTAAAATGTCTTTTTTTCCACTCTCCAAGTAGCACTCAGAGAGTTCTAGAGTTCTCGATAGGTTAGAACTATAGTTCTGGGTAAATAAAGATTTTATAGCGATTTTAAAGTTTCGGTGCTCACTTCACGCAAAACCAAAAATCTTAAAATCTCTATAATTTTTTAGAGTTCTGAGTAGCACTCAAAGAGTTCTAGAGTTCCTGCTAGGTTAGACGAATAGCTCTGGGTAAATAAAGAGTTTAGAGCGATTTTAAACTTTAGGTGGTAGCTTGACGCAACACCAAAAATGATAAAATGTCTATATTTTTTAGAGTCCTGAGTAGCACTCAAAGACTACTAGAGCTCCTGCTAGGTTAGAGCAATAGTTCTGGGTAAATAAAGATTTTATAGCGATTTTAAAGTTTCGGTGCTAAGTTCACGCAACAGCAAAAATTTTAAGATCTCTATATTTTTAGATTTCTGAGTAGCACTCAAAGAGTTTAAGAGTTCTTGCTAGGTTAGACCAATAGTTCTGGGTAATCGCTTCTATAGCGATTTTAAAATGTTTACATGTTTAAAATGTAAAATGAGTAAAATGAAATTCTACTCAAAATGTGCACCGAGATTTAGAATTTGAGCTCTTAGTGGTTAAAGTCTTAAGTGGACTTAGACCTTTTAAATTGAAAGCTCAAACTCCGTTAGTTTTTTTTTTTTTGAAAGCTGAAATTCTACTGAATATCTGGACGTAGTTTGAGAAGTTGAGCTTTCGGTCGTCCTGCAGCGAGAAGTTGGCAGAACCACCTTTCACATGGACTTTAAATTGAAAGCTCAAATTCTGGGAGTTGTTTTTTCTGAGAGCTCAAATTCTATTCAATATCTGCATGGAGTTTCAAAATTTGAACTGTTGTTGTCCTGGTACGATGTGTTCAAAATTGCAGCTTTTAAGTGGACTTAGAAACTTTAAATTAAAAGCTTAAATTATGGGATTTGGTTTTTTTGAAGGCTCAAAATCTACTGAATATCTGGACCGAGTTTGAGCTTTCGGTGCTCCTGTAGCGTGAAGTTGGCAGGCCCACTTTTCACATGGACTTAGAGCCTTTAAATTGAAAGTCCAAATTCTGGGAGTTCGTTTTACTGAGAGGTCAACTTCTACTCAATATCTGCACGGAGTTTCAGAATTTGAGCTGTTGGTGTCCTGCTACGATGTGTTCAAAATTGCAGCTTTTAAATGGACTTAGACCCTTTAAATTGAAAGCTCAAACTCCTGGAGTTGGTTTTTTTGAAAGCTCAAATTCTACTGAATATCTGGACGGAGTTTGAGAACTTGAGCTTTCGGTGGTCCTGCAGCGTGAAGTTGGCAGAACCACATTTCAAATGGACTTATAGCCTTTAAATTGAAAGCTCAAATTCTGGGAGTTGTTTTTTCTGAGAGCTCAAATTCTACTCAATATCTGAACGGAGTTTCAGAATTTGAGCTGTTGGTGTCCTGGTACGATGTGTTCAAATTTGCAGCTTTTAAGTGGACTTAGACCCTTTAAATTAAAAGCTCAAATTCCGGGAGTTGGTTTTTTGAAAGCTCAAATTCTATTAAAATCTGGACGGAGTTTGAGAATTTGAGCTTTCGGTGGTCCTGCAGCGTGAAGTTGGCAGGACCACCATTCAAATGGACTTATAGAATTTAAATTGAAAGCTCAAATTTTGGGAGTTGGTTTTTCTGAGAGCTCAAATTCTACTCAAATTCTGCACCGAGTTTCAGAATTTGAGCTGTTAGTAATCCTGCCAACTTCTCGCACCTGCAACTGTCGATTTCTATCTTTTGGGTAACATTGTTTGAATTTTATTACGCACGTGTTATATACTTGTTAATGATTTCCAAAGATTGCATTTGTGATCAGTACATTATGACGAAACATTTATTTCCCATTTATTCCCTTATTTTGCGAGAATTGTTCTAACTTTTCATGAGAAACTTTAGAATTCCTCAAGTGCTACTCAGAACTCTGGAAAAATACAGAGATTTTAAGAATTTTGGTTTTGAATGAAGTTAGCAGCGAAACTTTAAAATCGCTATAAAATCTTTATTTACCCAGAACTATTGGTCTAATCTAGCAGGAGCTCTAGAACTCTTTAAGTGCTACTCAGAACTCTAATAAACACACATTTCATGATTTATTGTTTTCCGTGAAGGTAGCAACGAAATATTTAAATCCTTATAAAATATTTTTTTTTACCCAGAACTATTGGTCCAACCTAGCAAAAACTCTAGAACTCGTTGAGTGCTAAGCAGAATTCTAAAAAATATATATATAGAGAGAGAGATTTTAAGATTTTTGGTGTTACGTAAAGTTAGCAGCGAAACTTTAAAATCGCTATAAAATCTTTATTTACTCAAACTATTGGTCTAACCTAGCAGGAACTCTAGAACTCTTTAAGTGCTACTCAGAGCTCTAATAAATACACATTTTATGATTTTTGTTTTGCGTGAAGGTAGCAGCGAAACATTAAAATCGCTATAAAATCCTTATTTACCCAGAACTATTGGTCTAACCTAGCAAGAACTCTAGAACTCTTTGAGTGCATCTCAGAACTCTAATAAATATAGAGATTTTAAGATTTTTGGTGTTGCGTGAGGTTAGCACCTAAACTTTAACTCTTTGAGTGCTACTCAGAACTCTAAAAAATATTGATATTTTAAAATTTTTGGTGTTGCGTTAAGTTACCACCTAAACTTTAAAATCGCTAAAAATCTTTATTTACCCAGAACTATTGCTCTAGCCTTGCAAGGACTCTAGAACTCTTTGAATGCTACTGAGAACTAAAAAATATAAATATTTTATAAATTTTGTTTTTGCGTGAAGGTATCTCCTCAAGTTTAAAATCGCTAGAAAATCTTTATTTATCCAGAACTATTGGTCTAACCTAGGAATAACTCTAGAACTCTTTGACTGTTACTCAGAATTGTAAAAAAATAGAGATTTTAAGATTTTTGGTGTTGCGTGAAGTTAGCACCAAAACTTTAAAATCGCTGTAAAATCTTTATTTACCCACAACTATTGGTCTAACCTAGCAAAACTCTAGAACTCTTTGAGTGCTACTCAGAACTCTAAAAAAATATTGATATTTTAAGATTTTTGGTGTTGAGTGAAGTTACCTCTTAAACTTTAAAATCGCTATAAAACCTTTATTTACCCAGAACTATTGCTCTAGCCTTGCAAGAATTCTAGAACTCTTTGAGTACTACTCAGAACTCTAAAAAACGTAGACATTTTAAGATTTTTGGTTTTACCTGAAGTTAGAACCGAAAGTTAGAAATTGGTATAAAATCTCTATTTACCCAGAAATAGTGGTCTAATCCATCAGGAACTCTAGAACTCCTTTTGTGCTACTCAGAACTCTAAAAAATATAGACATTTTAAGATTTTTGGTGTTGCGTGAAGTTAGCACCGAAACTTTAAAATCGCTTTAAAATCTTTATTTACAAAGAACTATTGGTATAACCTAGAAAGAACTCTAGATATCTTTGAGTGCTACTCAGAACTAAAAAAATATAGAGATTTTCAGATTTTAGGTGTTGCGTGAAGTTAGCACCAAAATTTTAAAATCGCTATAAAATCTTTATTTACCCAGAGCTATTGGTCTAACCTAGCAAGAACTCTAGAACTCTTTGACTACTACTCAGAACTCTAAAAAAATTAAGACATTTTAAGATTTTTGGTGTTGCGTGAAGTTAGCACCAAAATTTTAAAATCGCTTTAAACTCTTTATTTACCCAGAACTATTGGTCTAACCTAGCGAGAACTCTGGAACTCTTTGAGTACTACTCAGAACTCTAAAAAATTAAGACATTTTAAGATTTTTGGTGTTGCGTGAAGTTAGCACCAAAATTTTAAAATCGCTATAAAATCTTTATTTACCCAGAACTATTGGTCTAACCTAGCAAGAACTCTAGAACTCTTTGAGTACTACTCAGAACTCTAAAAAAATTAAGACATTTTAAGATTTTTTGTGTTGCGTGAAGTTAGCACCAAAACTTTAAAATCGCTATAAAATCTTTATTTACCCAGAACTATTGGTCTAAACTAGCAAGAACTCTAGAACTCTTTGAGTACTACTCAGAACTCTAAAAAATTAAGACATTTTAAGATTTTTATTGCGTTGCGTAAAGTTAGCACCAAAATTTTAAAATCGCTTTAAAATCTTTATTTACCCAGAACTATTGGTCTAACCTAGCAAAACTCTAGAACTCTTTGAGTACTACTCAGAACTCTAAAAAAAATAGAGATTTTCAGATTTTTTGTGTTGCGTGAAGTTAGCACCAAAATTTTAAAATCGCTCTAAAATCTTTATTTACTCAGAACTATTGGTCTAACCTAGCAAGAGCTCTAGAACTCTTTGGGTACTACTCAGAACTCTAAAAAATTAAGACATTTTAAGATTTTTTGGTGTTGCGTGAAGTTAGCACCAAAATTTTAAAATCGCTATAAAATCTTTATTTACCCAGAACTATTGGTCTAAACTAGCAAGAACTCTAGAACTCTTTGAGTGCTACTCAGAACTCTAAAAAATATCGATTTATTAAACTTTTGGTCGCTAACTTCACGGGGGTCCCTCTCTTTCTCAAAATGAGGCAATAGATAATACTGGCCAGCTCTGTCCATTATGTAGTTGGCTTTTTAGAAAGCACTTTTTTTTCAGTGCAGCACATACAAACACTGGCGTTTCAATAGCACGATTGTGCGTGTGTGTTAAGCTTCAATTCATTAATCACGACTTTTGGCATCATTATATTACTACAAGTATCTGCCTTAAAATCATTGTCCATTGCAGAGTTAAACAGAATCAAAAAATATATTACATTACAATCGAAAGTAATACCTATTGCTTGTGAAGTACAGCATGTCACCTTCAGATTTGCGTAAGTAGTAGAGAATGGATCGATCTGGGCCATACTAGGCCATATTAGAACAACTCAGGAGCCCCTGGGAAATTGAGCACCTTACACCGTGAGCCCACGGTCTTTTACGACCTCCATTTTAGGGGTGAATTTGTTCCCTTTTATGAGCACTTTAGGGGGTGTACTCGTTCTCTGTTATGAGCATATTTTTAGGGGTGAACTCGTTCCCTTTTATGAGCATATTTTCCAACCCCTATGAACACATAGCAGAACATCAGACTACGTAACATAACAGAAGATCAGATAACAGATAAGAATATGAAACATAGAAGGGGTGAATTCATTCTCTTTTATGAGCATATTTTTCAACCCCTACGAACACATAACATAAGAAGGGTATACTCGTTCTCTTTTATGAGCACATTTTTCAACCCCTATTTTAACATAGCAGAACTAGTAAAAGAGTATGACTTATTTTTCAACCTTAATTGAAGACAGCAGAGAATAGATAATATTCAACCCCTATTGGAACATAGCAGTGAATACATAAAACTACTCCAACCCCTATTTTAACATAGCAGAAGTTACACTGAGATTATGAACATAGAACAAAACATGGCTTATTTCCCAACATAGCAGAAATTACACTGAGGCTACGTAACACACAACATCCTCCATTTTAAGGGTGTACTCGTTCTTTTTTATGAGCATATTTTCCAACCCCTTTTTCAACATGAAAGAGACTACGTAACATAGCGGGGGTGTACTCGTTTTTACGAACACACAGCAGATACATAAGACTCGTTCCACCCTTATTTAGAGTATGGTATATTTTCCAACCCCTATTTGAACCTATGGTCTTTTAGGGGGGTGAACTCGTTCCCTTTTCCAACCCTTATTTTAACATAACAGAGAATACACTGAGACTATGAACACACAGCACAACAGATAATACATAGCACAGCTAATAAAAGAACATGGCTTATTTTCCAGCAACACATAGCAGACATAAGACTACGGGGGGTGTATTCGTTCTCATTTTTCAACTCTTATTTGAACATAACAGATAATACATTCGAACCCTATAGCAAAGATTCTTTTAAGGAGTGAACTTGTTCTAACCTATATTTGAACATAGCAGAGATTATTTAAAGAATGCGAAACTTCCGTGTTTTGTTATCAGTTACATAATAACTTCCGCCATATGTAGATAATTCTCATTACGTCATTCATCCGGATTTTAAAAACATTGAGCTAGTTTTCTCTTTAACAGACAATACGGTCATTCAACGATAGGAATCTCTGAACGTAATGTAATCAATTACAAAGGTATAAAAAAAGAGGGGAATCCCCGAGGATGACTCATACCTATTGCGCAATATTGCGCAATGCGGTCAGACAGGTATAAAAGACTGACCGACATGTTTTTTTGTAATCACTTCCTGTTTGCCGTCTGAAGCGTAAAGTTCAGATATTTTTTGTGTGTGTGCGTTTATACTATTAGTGTGGTTTATTAATAGTGTGGTTTTGTTTTCTTTTGTAAGTAAGACATTTTATAATAATAATAATAATATTATATTATAAAAACTCAGTTCAAAATTATTATAGTAACTTTGAGGAGTTAGTTTTTTTAAAAAAATGGCAACAAAAAAGGTTAAATCAAATACTATCAATTCTGATACTATATTTAATAATAATTTTAAAAAAATTATTTTAAAATGTGATACTGATTTAAATGAGGATAGTGGATGTTTTTTAAAGAATAAAAGAAAAGACTGTTTAGATATATTAAAACAGGAACAAGATAATTCAGCATTTAAAGTAAATTTTTCTTTGGCTACAACTTTTGTAAAACCAGTAGATTTAGAAACATGTCGATTCTTTGTAAATAGTGGTAACGAAATTATTTTGCCGAGTACAGATGTGAATTCTATAATAGAAAAACTATTTAATAAAATTTTAGTTGAACAAGAAAATAGAGCAATTAAGAAATCATGGTGGTCTTTATGTTCTGAACCAAACCATCACTTAGAAATTAAAATCAGTAAATATGATCCTCTTTCCGCTTCTTCTTTTATAAAATTACCTCAATGGATTTTATACAAAAGGAAATGTGTTTTAAATATTCAAAATAATGATAATAGATGTTTTATGTATAGTATTCTAGCTGCGTTGCATCCCGCAAAAGATACTCCACATCGTGTAAATAATTACATACAATATATTAATACTTTATTACCATTATTTGAAAAAAACTAATATAAAATTTCCCGTTGAAATAGAACACATAAGCAAATTTGAACATATGTATAATTCTGTATTTCCTAAGGAACAAATTTCCGTTAATATATATGGCATTGATTATGATCATGAAACTATTTTCCCGTTACGTATAAGCCAAAACACATGTGTAGATAAACGTATAGATTTACTGTATTGTAAAGAAAATTGCAACACTCATTATTGTTTAATAAAAAATCTCAATGCGTTATTGAAGAGTCATAAAGAGGAAACTTATGTAAAATTGCCTCAATGGATTTTATCCATAAAATGTGTTTTAAATATTCAAAATAACGATAATAGATGTTTTATGTATAGTATTCTAGCTGCGTTGCATCCCGCAAAAGAACATCCATATCGTGTGAATAATTACATACAATATATAATTACTTTATTACCGTTATTTGAAAAAAAACAATATAAAATTCCCTGTCGAAGTAGAACACATAAGCAAATTTGAACATATGTATAATTCTGTATTTCCTAAGGAACAAATTTCCGTTAATATATATGGCATTGATTATGATCATGAAACTATTTTCCCGTTACGTATAAGCGAAAACACATGTGTAGATAAACGTATAGATTTACTGTATTGTGAAGAAAATTGCAACAGTCATTATTGTCTTATAAAAAATATCAATGCGTTATTGAAGAGTCATAAAGAGAAAACTTATGTAAAATTGCCTCAATGGATTTTATCCACAAAATGTGTTTTAAATATTCAAAATAACGATAATAGAAGTTTTATGTATAGTATTCTAGCTGCGTTGCATCCCACAAAAGAACATCCACATCGTGTGAATAATTACATACAATATTTTAATACTTTATTACCATTATTTGAAAAAACCAATATAAAATTTCCCGTCGAAATAGAACACATAAGCAAATTTGAACATATGTATAATTCCGTATTTACTAAGGAACAAATTTCCATTAATATATATGGCATTAATTATGGTCATGAAACTATTTTTCCGTTACGTATAAGCGAAAACACAGCTGTAGGTAAACATATTGATTTATTATATTTAAACTCTCATTATTGTTTAATTACAAATTTAAATGGTTTAGTCAGACATCAGTTAGGTAGTCATCAAACATTTATTTGTAAACGATGTTTAATATCTTTTTATAACAAATGAAAATTAGATGAACATGACAAATTATGTAAAGGACACACTCCAACCAAAATTAACATGCCGAAACAAGGAGAAGTTTTAAAATTTCGAAATTTGAAATTGTTATTACAGAATGATGTGATAATAATTGCAGATATGGAAAGTTTATTAAAACTTCTAAATAAACAAAATGGATCTCATACAATACAAATTCACCAACATATACCATGCAGTTTTGGTTATATTGTATGTTGGAGTAACAACTATATGAAATCAGATTTATTTATCGGGGAAAAAATGTATCGATGAAGTTTATGTCTGCTATAGAGAATGAATTAAGAAAAATCATAAACATATTAGATCAACAAAAACCATTAATACCATTAACTAGTTCTCAGTTACAGGAGTTTAACCTATCCACTGAATGCTCGGTTTGCGATAGTAAATATACGAGTAACCATAGAAAAGTTAAACATCATAACCATTTAACTGGTCAATTTATTGCCACGGTGTGCAACAATTGTAATTTACAAATTAAACGTCAAAGTAATTTTATCCCTGTCTTCTTCCATAATTTGTCTGGGTATGATGCACATTTATTTATGAAAGAATTAGGTTGCACCCCTGGAAATATTTCGGTAATTGCTGAAAGCACTGAGAAATACATAACATTCTCTAAGCACTTTAATTTTAATGGTAGACCTATCGAGTTACGTTTTGTAGACCTATTTAAATTCCTGCCGTACAGTCTCGAAAATTTGGTGTCAAAATTAAAACCTGAGCAATTTGTTTATACAAAGCAATATTTTTCTGATGAAAAGTTTCCTTTAATTCTCCGTAAGGGAATTTATTTTTATGAATACATAACAAATTTAGATACAATTAAAGAAACTGAATTTCCTGGAAGAGAGGCGTTTAGTAGCAAATTGAATGGAACACAAATTTCCGAGACTGATTATCAATATGCAAAACTGATTTGGCGTGTGTTTAAATGTGAAAATTTAGGGGACTACCACGATCTATATTTAAAATGTGATGTACTTCTCACAGCAGATGTGTTGGAGAATTTTAGAAAGACATGTTTAAATGCTTTTTGTATTGATCCGATTAATTGTTTTACTGCACCTGGGTTGGCATGGCAAGCTATGTTATATAGAACAAAAATTGAACTTGAACTTTTATCAGATATCAATATGTATATGTTTGTAGAAAAATCGATTCGCGGAGGTATTACTCAAGCTGTGTTAAGGTATGCCAAAGCTAATAATCCTTACGTACATGATTTTGATGCGGAAAAAGAAAAATCTTATTTACTGTATATTGACATGAACAATCTGTACGGACTATCAATGATTGACTATTTACCATATGGTGGTTTTCGGTGGGAGGATAAAATTGACAATTGGCAAGACAAACATAAAATTATCAATTGGCCCACGGATAGTGAATGGGGATTTTTTCTAGAAGTGGACTTAGAGTATCCAAATTATTTACACGAATACCATTCTGATTTTCCTTGTGCTCCAACTAATGAAGTTCCACCGAATGGTAAATACTCAAAATTACTATTGACACTTAAATCGAAATCGAATTATATCTTGCATTATAGAGTATTACAATTTTATCTAAAACAAGGTTTAATATTGGTAAAAGTACATAAAATATTATGGTTTCGTCAATCTAAATGGCTTGCATCTTATATTCAAGAAAATACTCAACGCCGTGCAAATGCTACAATTGAATTTGAAAAAGATTTCTATAAGTTATTAAATAATTCTGTATACGGAGAATGTACGAAAACGAATTGATATAAAATTAATTAACAATGAAAAAAGTGTAAAAAATTAGTAGCGCAAAATCAGTTTCAAAATTGGGTAAAATTGGCTGATAATTTGGCATTATTTCATATGGTAAAAAAATCGGAAACCCTTAATAAACCAATTTACGTAGGAGCGACAGTTTTAGAATTATCAAAATTAGCACTATATAGCTTCCACTATAATATAATAAAAACCGCGATATGGAGATAAAATTAGAATTGCATATATGGATACTGACTCTTTTATTTACTATATTAAATCTAACAATATTTATAACGATATAAAAAATATGAATGAGTATTTTGATACCTCAAATTATCCTGAAAATAATTCTTTATATAGCACAAAAAATAAACACATTTTGGGTAGAATGAAAGACGAATTAGGTGGAGTTCCTATGATTGAATATGTTGGGTTACGAGCAAAAAACTATGCAATAAAAACTGGTGAAAATAAAGAATTGAAAAAATGTAAAGGGATTAAGAAAAATATAGTTAAAGAACAAATTACGTTTGACGATTATAAATTATGTATATTTAAAAACGAAACGATCCATAAAACACAATTTGAAATTAAAAGTAAATACCATAATTTAACAACAAATCAGGTGACAAAATTAGCGTTAGATCCGTATGATGAAAAAAGAAAAAATTTAAATTGTAATGTACACACTGTTCCTTGGGGGTATTATAATAAAGATGTAAAATGTACGATTTGTATATTGTAAATACGATATAATTTTTTTGGATATATTAGTATTAAAAAAATATGTCACAATCAGTTCGAGAACAAATAGTTGCAGAATTACATAAAAGTGCAAGACGAAACTATCCTCGAATACCCGTTATAACGAAAGGGATTCATGATTTATGGCAAGCTGATTTAGTTGAAATGAATAGTGGAAAATTGAAAGGTCTAGCAAAAATTAATCGAAATTTCAAATATTTATTAACTGTGATAGATACATTCTCTAAATATGCTTGGGCTAAACCTGTGAAAAATAAAACTGGGAAAGAAATTACACAAGCATTTATAACAGTACTGAGAAAAGCAAACAAAAGCCCTAAATTTTTACAAACTGACAGGGTCGAGAATTTTATAATTCAGAGTTTCAGAAGGCAATGAACCAAAATAACATTAAACATTATTCCACGTACAGTGATGTGAAAGCAAGTATTATTGAAAGATTTAATAGATCATTACGTAATTTAATGTGGAGACAATTTACACTGCAGGGAAATTATAAATGGATTGGCATTCTGCCGGAATTACTACATAAATATAATAATACTATTCATTCCACTATTAAAATGAAACCTATCGACGCTATTAAAAAAGAAAATGAAAAACATCTATTGACAAACATCTATTGCAAAAAGTTTTCTGTGATAAAAAGAAAAAGTAAATTTAAGATAGGTGAATATGTAAGAATTAGTAAACTTAAGCGTCCTGGTTTTGATAGAGGTTTTACACGCAATTGGAGTACAGAAATTTTTTGAATTGCTAAAGTTTTCTTCACTAATCCTCCGACATATCACTTAGTAGACTCAAATAATAAACCTATTGAAGGAAGATTTTACGGACACGAATTACAATTAACGAAATTTCCAAAAACATATTTAATTGAAAAAGTTTTGCGAAAGAAAAATAATAAGGCCTATGTGAAATGGTTAGGTCTGCCAAAAAGTGAAAATTCTTGGATTGATTTAAAACATACTATATTGTAAAAAAAGAGAAGTCAAGAATTTATAGGTGAAGCATGTCGTCGCAAGTATTTCTTGTAGATTTTATAATTTCAAAAGGTGAATTTTATATTTTAAATTCTAGCAACACTGTAAATTTTCGTTGCTTAGTAAAATTGTCATCATCATCATCATCACCAGGTCTATCAGTATCACAAGTAAAAAGTATATTAAAGCAAATTTGTTCTTCCACAAACGTTGTTTTCTTATGCAAAGGAGAAAAGAAAGCAAAATATTTAAAAACGTTATTTAAAATAAATGCAATATATCTGTAATAGAGATGGAATGGAAAATTCCTTTTACATGTATGGTAGCAGGTCCTACAGGATGTGGAAAATCATATTTTGTTAAAACATTTCTTAACCATTATAGTAAGTTATTTAAAAATATTGTATGGTGTTATGGTGAATGGCAACCGTTGTATGATACTCTTTCAAACTGTACGTTTAAAGAAGGTTTACCTCAAAATAATGAATTTCAAGCACATGAGGGTCCACATCTTGTCATTATAGATGATTTAATGCGTGAGTGTGACCATCGGATTGTAGATATTTTTACTAAGGGTAACCATCATAGAAATATAAGTGTAATATTTATCACACAGAATATTTTTCATCAACAAAAAGGAATGCGGGATATTTCGTTAAATTGTCATTATATTGTTTGTTTTAAAAATCCTAGAGACCAAGCTCAAATTAATTATCTCGCACGACAATTGTATCCAGGTAATACAAAATTTATTCAAGAAGCATATCAAGATGCAACTCGAATTGCACATGGTTATTTACTCTTTGATTTAAAACAAAATACTCCTGATCAGCAGCGAGTTCGAACAAATATCTTTCCAACAGATTCTTTTAATTATGTTTATGTACCTGTAAAAAAATAATAATTGTAATATGGTTTATATTCTAACAATTATTTGTGCTTTAATAGCCGTAAAAAATGATTAGTAAGGAAAATGCACATTTGTTAAAACTTTTAGCAAAGTCAAAACCGAAAGCACGTAAGGCAATTTTACAAAATGCAGATCCTGTTTTAATTCGCTCTATTTGTGAATGTTCCTCTAACGTATTACAGGGAAATGTTCCATTAAATAAAACAGAGATAAATAAGCTAAAAAAATATAAAAAGGAACTGAGATATTTGGTGAAAAAAGGTCCGTCATTAAAACAAAAGAAAAAACGAATAATTATACAAAAAGGTGGTTTTCTTACTGCTTTGCTTGCACCTATTATTGGAGGTATACTATCTAGTTTAATTAAATAATTATGCAAAACGCACAAAAACTTATTTTAATCGCACTAGAAAAATTACATCATTATCAAACGATATCTAATCTTGATGATGAAATGAAAGAAATTTTAAATAATAAAAGTTTAAATGCAGAAGAAAAATGGACAAAATATAGAGAAGTCTTACAAAAATATTTAAATATAATTCAAAAACCGGCAGCAGTTACAACAGCAGCAACTACCACTACTACTACGGAGGAAGAAGAACAAGAGGACGAGGAGGAGGAGGAGGAGGATGAAATAATATCTACTCTCCATGAAATTTGTAAACGTAAAGCGAGACCTTTATTACGTAAATTGAAACAAAATCCAAATATTCAATGGGACAATAATGGAAATGTGAATATTAATAATAAATTAATTCCAGGTGCAAATATAGTGGATTTGATATCCGATTTTGTTAGATGTCGTAAGAAAAATATTTCAGTTGCCGGCTGGAAACCTTTTGCTACATTATTAGCAAAAGCCAATATACCCTTAGAGTACATTGGTAATCCTCAACGAATAGATTATATTAGAAAACTAACAGAAGACGAAGAAGACGAAGAGGATGGTCCTCCACCCCGTAAACGCAAATGGTGTACTTATAAGCAATAATAATAATATTCTATTGTAATCTATTGATATTTTTAAGTATATAGAAAGATGAATGAGGCCTACCTTAATTATTACATACACCAAGCAGGAGGTAATTATAACGTGTATAGAGGTACAGCATATCAAGAAGGTTATGGCATTGGTAGTTTTCTAGGAGGTTTATTTCGTACTGTATTTCCTTTATTAAAACAAGGTGCAAAAACTGTTGGTAAAGAATTGATACATACAGGAATTAATGTAGCAGGAGATGTACTAGATAATAATAGAGCTATTGAAGAGTCTTTGCATGATCGATGGCAAGAAGCTAAAACAAATTTAAAAAATAAAGCTCAAAATAAATTAAATCAGGTGTTGGAAGGATCTGGAAGAAGAAAAAGAAAGAAAGTTCATTTTAGTGGTGCTGGTGGTGGTGTGAAACGGATAAAAAGATCCAAAGATATTTTTGATTGACTATGGAGCAAAGTGATAGTTTTCATCTCACACTTCCTAGCAATAGTTCTATGGAATATTTTCCTCAAAATACTCTTGCTTGTTATACTACTAAATTATATCAACCTATTGTACTGGAGAAGGGAGTATGGGAAACAGCTGTTCTTGAAGTTCATTATACAAGTTCATTTCAGAATGTATCCAAATATACAAATAATATTTATTATCGTCTCATTAATACAAAAAACTGGAACATACCTCATATCTTACCAGGCCACTATTATCATGTTAATGATATTCTATCTCAAATTAATCATAAAAGTGATATATTAAATTTACAATTAAAAGTCAAAGCATCAGTGAAACGAATTGAGGTTAATAGAGTAATAAAAGATCAAGAGAAGCATATAGAAGTAAGCCTATCTCCTGAACTAGCCAGAATACTAGGTTTTGAACATATTCAGCAAGAAGATATTGCAGTTGTTCATCATGCTCGTTATCCACCTGATTTACAAAAAGCGCTACCTACACTTATGTATATTTACAGTGATATTGTAGAACCACAAATGGTGGGTGACATCGTATCTCCATTGTTACGTATTATAAATACAAATATTACAGAGCATGGTATTAATAATGTACATATTGTTGATAATCCTCATTATGTCACTGTGCAACGTAAAAATTTGATCAAATTATTATTGATTTAAGAGATAGTACAGGTAATCCACTTCCTTTCCAATATGGCAGTGTATGTGTAAAATTACATTTTCGTAGACGTAATATGGTATTGTAAATTTTATCATGTGTGAATATTAATAGTAAGAAAAATGCAGTGTGAGTGTATGAAATCAGAATTAGATTTATTTGCTGGTTTACCCACCCAAACCAGTATTATAGGTAATAAAATAGTTCCATATAAACCTGTGGCTTCAATAGCTGATAATGCACCAATAGAATTTGTAGTCCCCGGTCATGGGGATGACTATATTGACTTACCGCACACAATGTTATATGTTAAAGGTAAAATTACTAAATAAGATGGTTCTAATTTAACTTCTGCCGATAAGAAAATCGGCCCTGTAAATGATTTTCTCAATGCAATGTTCAGTGAAGTGCAATTATATTTAAATAATCAAATTATTTCCTACTCTTCACATACATATCCATATCGATCGTATATTGAAAAACTACTAAATTATAATGCTGAAGCTAAAACAACGCATCTTCAAACATCAATGTGGTTTAAAGATACTGCAGGGCATATGGACAGTGTGGCCGATGCTAATGTAGGATTTAAACAGCGTTTTCTTCTCACTGCTTTAAGTCAGTCATTTGAATTATTGGGTTATATTCATGCTGATATTTTCAATCAGGAGAAATTTTTACTGAATGGTGTACAATTGCGTATTAAACTAATTCCAGCTAAACCTACATTTTGTCTAATGGGTGACGCAGATGCTGATGGAAAAGTTGTAATTACAGATGCAACATTGCTTGTGAAAAAGGTTGATGTATCACCAGGAGTTAAAATAGCACAAAATAAAGTATTACAAAATCCTAAATTTAGAATAAAATATCCTATAACAAAAGTGCAGGTGAAGATAGAAACTCGGCCACAAGGAATTATGGATAGTACACTTCCAGATCTGTTTTCAGGCATAGTGCCTAAACGTATTATTATTGGTTTTGTTACTAATGCTGCTTTCAATGGTACTTATCAAACAAATCCATTCAATTTTCAACATTTTAGTATGCCATTTTTTACATTGTATGTTGATGGAAATCCAATGCCCTTCAAACCTTTACAACCAGATTTTGATAATAAGCTATATGTACAAGCATATTCTACGTTATTTACAGGTTCAGGTATTTATTATTCTAATCAAGGTAATAATATTTCACTCGCTGAATATCCTAATGGTTATACTCTACTGGTGTTTGATTTAACTCCTGATTCAAGCGCAAGTGCAGCATTTCATACTAGTCCGCAACGGCAAGGAAGTGTACGTTTAGAGGTTCATTTTAAAGAAGCACTGCCATCTCCTGTAACAACAATTATTTATGGTGAATTCTCTTCAGAATTAGAAATTGATTTCCAGAGAAAAATATATATTAATTAAAGAAAATGTTAAATATAATTGAGCTTTATGAAGCATTACAACAAAATTTGCCTAAAGATCATTTTATTGGTGTGTATGCTGCTGATGAGTTACCTTTGTTTATTCATATATTTCCAGCCGCCATAATTATAAATACTGATTCTAGTGATAAGCCTGGTGAACATTGGGTTGCTGTTTATATATCTAATATGTGTGTGGGAGAGTATTTCGATAGCTATGGTATACCTCCCTATATACAACATCATATAAGGTTTTAAAACGAAACTGTCTGTATTATACATGGAATAATAGACGTATTCAAGGTGATTTATCTCATTTTTGTGGACATTACTGTTTCCTATATCTAGCATGTCGTCCATCTGGGTATTCGATGCAGGATTTTTTAAACAAATTCTCACTCACTACTATTGATGCTAATGATGTTATGCTTTATTCATTTCTGAGGGTATGATGATGTTATTTTTTTAAACTCCGCCACTGCCGGTCCCAAGCCCTGGATGAGAAAGGAGGAGGGTTGGGGGTGTTGCTACCCCCGTAAAAGAAAATAATCTCTGCTATGTGTTCGTAGGGGTTGAAAACGAGTACACCCTTAAAAGGGAATGAATCTTACGTATTCTCTGGTCTGCTGTGTGTTCGTAATTAAAATAAGGGTTGAAACGAGTTCACCCCTGCTATGTTTCGTAGTCTCTATCTGATGCGCTATGTTCAATTAAGGATTGAAAAATAAATCATTCTCTTTTACTAGTTCTGCTATGTTCGAATAGGGGTTGAAAAATATGCTCATAAAAAGGAACGAGTTCACCCTAAAAATGGACTATGCTCAAATAAGGGTGGAAAAATAGGCCCACTGCTATGTTACATTAAAACGAGTACACCCCTAAAATATGCTCGTAAGAGGTAACGAAGTTCGAATAGGGTGGAATCCAAAACGAATACACCCCCATTCTCTGCTATGTTCATTATGGTCAAATACGGGTGGAATACACCCCCGTAGTCTTATGTAACTTCTCCTATGTTAAAATAGGGGTTGGAGTAGTTTTATGTATTCACTGCTATGTTCCAATAGGGGTTGAATATTATCTATTCTCTGCTGTCTTCAATTAAGGTTGAAAAATAAGTCATACTCTTTTACTAGTTCTGCTATGTTAAAATAGGGGTTGAAAAATGTGCTCATAAAAGAGAACGAGTATACCCTTGTTATGTTATGTGTTCGTAGGGGTTGAAAAATATGCTCATAAAAGAGAATGAATTCACCCCTTCTATGTTTCATATTCTTATCTGTTATCTGATCTTCTGTTATGTTACGTAGTCTGATGTTCTGCTATGTGTTCATAGGGGTTGGAAAATATGCTCATAAAAGGGAACGAGTTCACCCCTAAAAATATGCTCATAACAGAGAACGAGTACACCCCCTAAAAGTGCTCATAAAAGGGAACAAATTCACCCCTAAAATGGAGGTCGTAAAAGACCGTGGGCTCACGGTGTAAGGTGCTCAATTTCCCAGGGGCTCCTGAGTTGTTCTAATATGGCCTAGTATGGCCCAGATCGATCCATTTTCTACTACTTGCGTATAAGCTAAACAAGCTATAACTCTCTTGGGGGCCCCAAAAATTTTAAAGAAAAAGTGGCTGTAATGTCATTTCCAAATAATAAGAAAAAGCGAATAAGATAAAACGCACATACAACAACGGTGTTCTGTACTGTTATGTATTAAGCTCTCATGAAGCAAGTAATAGGGCCCTGTTTTCCAACCCGCCTGCAATGGGATTTCTGTTGCCCAGCCCCGCTTATAATGGAACCCTCGTTTCCCAGTTCTGCTTGTAATGGGGATTTTGTTTCAGAGCCCCATTTGTAATTGGGACCCTGTTTTCCAGCCATTACACTTAGCTACTTTGATAAGACTTCCAGCATAAGTGATACAGTATCTTGTATGCGGATAGAACTCTAGTGCCACCCTTTCTTGTACTATTTGGAATTCGACAAGAAATTGAGTCTGGTAACAGTGGATGCTTAAGAAGAAGGCATGAAACGACAAGCTCGCGAAATAATAGTAAAGTATAAAGGAATTACAGCCCTAAGCGGCAATAATCTTTACATCGCAAAATTATAGTTTTTTTATTTCGCTGTACGTAAGTATGAAAAGTAGTTTGCAGAAGTATTTTCATAACTTTCAGAACTTGGCACTGATTTTCATAGTGATCTATAGAGTTGAGTTGATTTTGAGTTTAAAGTCCCTTTCAGCAGCGAGGCTACATGAGACGGGACCTACTGATTAACGTGGAATCCGAACCACATGAGCTCCCACCGGGAATCGAACCCGGGTCTCCCACGCCAAAGGTGCGTACGCTAACCGCTTAGCCACGGAGGAGCTCATATAGTGATCTATAGAGTGCAATAATGAATCACTAAAGGCAGAGGCGGATCCAGGGGGCGATCGCCCCCCAGAATTGAATATGTTTTTATTTTTAAAATAAAACCTATCCTAAGAATTTTCACCTTTGTATTATAAACGTAAAATAAAACCTATTGACTTCGAACGACTGCCCCCCCCCCTACACATTCAGAATGGATCCACCCCTGACTAAAGGAAAGAATAGGAGCACGAATCGTAGTGATTTCATCCATTCGTTCTAGGCACATGAGTCGTTCGTTTGTATATATTAACAGTATTTTATGTATTGTTACGTTCAGAACTGCCCGAATTTACCTTGTGTAAGTTAGTATGCAACAGGCTGAATCCATTAGGTTATCGCCACTAGTTACTACCAGTGGCGTATTTACGATTTTGTTTCGGGAGGGGCTTTGCTAACTTTCGGGGGGGGGGCTTTGCCTGGAAATGTGAAAATTCTGCAAGATATTTCATTTACTTTATATACTGAGTGATTTCGGGGGGACTTAAGCCCGGAAGCCACCCCCCTAAATACGCCACTGGTTACTACATAGCAAGGCAAGGTTCCAACATCTTTTCACGTCGCAGTAAAAAGATGCTTCCTACATTTATAGGTCTTATAATAATTTTAGTGCAGCAGTTAGGTTTTTTAACGATGTTTTTATGATTTTCAGCCAGAGACGTATCTAGCCAGGGGCCGGAGAGGTCTACGATCCCAGTTTTTTGAGTGACAAAAATAATTGAAGCCATTACTTACATATTTTTGAAAGTTTAGAGTAAACTCACGATATATCTATCATTATCTGGGTTTTAGTTGCCCCTTCTCCAATTTTAACCTTCTAAGTTCGCCTCTGGTTCCAGTAAATTTGTGTCGTATTACACCTTGTGTAATCTTCGAGGGTTGCATTCCATTTTGAGTTACTCCAGTAACCTGACCTCGAAAAAGCTCACATGATTAGTTGAGCTTCAGGCAGTAATTACCAACCCTGGATGATATTTAGACTGTATTTACTTACACGGATCCCTGGAAACGTTTCAAACTTTACCCAACTGAATAGAAACAACTTGAAATGAGAAATGATGCGGTCTCCACGTATTGTAGAAGCATGGCGTGGAGCGTGGATCATAGTTGGTGCAAAAAGATCGGCAAGGGACTTTATTGGTACCAAATTAAACTACCGCTAATTTTACAAATTTTACAGTTTTTCTTTAATGTATTCAAAACAGTAAGTTAAGTTAACGAAATATACACGAAAACGTATTTACTTAATAGATATGTATTAGGTCCATAAATTACCATATAGCATATATTCAAACAGAAAAGGCGAAATTTTGTAGCTGAAAAAGAATGCTAGAAATAAATTGGCCCCATTATCTTCAATAGCTTAGGGCCCCATCAAACCTAAATCCGGCACTGGTCACCTTTATTATTCTCCTTCTGTTGCAGGGGTGTCATTTCAGACTTCGCTTGAGGGGGCAAGAACACCAACAACATAAGACTTTCACAGTTTGCACTAGTATATTAGTAGACAATCGATAAAGTATATGTATTCCTCAAAATCTTCCGGGGGGCAATTGCCCCCTCCTGCCCCCTTTAATGACACCCCTGTTCTGTTGGGGTGGGCGGTTGCCCACCCTTAGTGCCGTCCCTGCCTTGCACTTTATATATCAGGAAGCATACCAATTTCAGTTCAAATACCACGTTTCATGCCTTCAACTTTACGGGATCCCGAGATATAAACATCTTAGTATAATAATAATTGTAATATCCACATTTATTCTCTTCCAAACCCTTTTCTTTCTTTCTAGATCACAATCAAAAACGCTGAAATATGTATCTAATTATTGGGATTACAGAGTAAGATTTATAATAATATTTTACAGTTAGTTACTCCGTCCGTTACTCCGCACGAAACTCTTGAACGAAACTGAATTTGACTTCTGTTTTTTGCAATTGATAGCTAAAGTAGTTATCTCGAAAGGGTTCGTTAGTAGAGGATCATAAACCAGGAGGTTATTGTTCAGAAACCAGGAGTGATAGAAATCAACCATTTTTGCTTTTAACGTTGATCCTGTAAACCAAAAAGGGTAATAGATAGCAAGAAATGGTTTCCGGCAGTCGATTTAGCATCCCAAGAATACCTTTCAACTCCATCCTTAATACTGTATTGAAATAGAAAGTGGCAGAAATAAACAAGTTCCCGCTTTAACATTGAATGGGGAAAAACTGTAATATATAAAGAGAAGCAGTTTTGGGAAATCGACTAAAAGATTCCAAGAACACTTTTCATTTCTATCCTTAACACTTTGATAAAACTAGAAGCGGTAGAAATCAACAATTTTCGGTTTACTTTTCATTACTGTGGAGCAAAAGCTGTAATAGATAGCGAGAAGCTGTTTACGACAATCGAAGGAGCATCCCAAGAATACATTTTGTCTTTCCATAAAACTCTAATAAAATCAGAAATGACAGTGTGTCTACTAAAATTCTAAAATGAAATTTCATGACCTTTTCTTTAACAAACCATTATTTAGTAACATTCTCAAAAGCGAATTTTAGTGCGACTTGGGCCAATTTTCACGCACGTGATAGAAGCGTGCTTTACTTGTGATTTGGTAGCGTCTAAAACTATATGCGTTTTTGGTGGTGAATTTTGACACTTTATAGAACAACATTTACAAGTATGTACTTATATTTGTACAGATAAAATGAATCGTGACCCAAAAGCAAAATTTCTTGACTTTCATGACCATTTTCTGATTTCGTGACTTTCTTTAATCCTTTTCGTGACCGATAGACACCCTAATAATCCAGTATGACTTCCAGGTTCAATGTAATATACATAGAACATGACCTATAAGAGACAGCAAGAAGAGTTTTTTTTTTTTAATGAGTTAGCGTTCTTAAAATAGGTAGCGTTCTTAAAATACCATCTCTTCTTTTGCCCTTTAATCAAACATAATTATTAGAAATCAACCACTTCCGGTTTTAACGTTCATCGTTGTACAGTCTTGTTCAAGCAATCTTGACCACTCACCCTGCTATGAAAGATGATATTCTTGCAACCGCAAAAGGAAATTACAATGCTGTGGCTCTAAATAAACTTCCTAATCGACCAAACAAAATTCACATTTATTTGATTTAATTCTAACTATAGGTAAGACCACAGGCCTTTTCAAAGAGATATGAATGGCAAAGTTTTCTTGAACAAGACTGTATGTGACAAACGGCAATAGATAGGCACGGTTTTTGTATTCGATTAAGCGCCCCTAGAATATATTCCATCTCCACTATAATCACTAGTAAATAACACTAAATGGTAGATATTTACTACAACCTCTGGTTTCAATTTTAATTGAAAAATATTGGGTGGTCCTGTTTACTGTCTTTAAGTGATTTTGTTTTAAATGAGAAGTCCTAAAGCCAAATTTCATGTTTGTAACTTTCAGAGATTCTGAGATACCGATATGCTATTATATGAGTAATAATTCCTATTCTCACCTTTTCCTTCTCCTTTATTACTAAGGTATAAAAGAAATGGTGAAACATATGTTAAATTATTTTAAATTGGAAATCCAAATACCAAATTTTAGGTTCACAGTCCTATACGTTTCGGAGATGAGGATATCTTATTAAAATAACTCTCACCACAATTCCTCCTCTTTTCGTGAATTTTCAAAAATTTTTCTTACTGGTACCCCACGTCACAAATCCTATGTAGGTGTAAATTCAAAGTTTCTAGGTAGTCCTTAGAGCAGTGGCTCCTAATCTATGGGTGCGAGTCTCTGATAGATCTAAATTTAATATTACAAATATTACGAATGTTGTAAAAAACATTAAATTAAATATTTAAACACGAAATAACTATTCTGTAAGAACTGTGGCTTCATTGACAAAACTGGTAAAATATAATATTCCACTGCATTACAATGCTATGCAGGAATCTTGCTAAAAATAAATATAAATTTGTGAGAATATGGCTATTATTATTTACTATTATTATATGCAAGCCCGTTCTTCGTACGGGTAGAATAGGTTTATGGGAAATATTTGAAAGTTATATTTGATCACTCTTTCCCCATTACGTAACTTATTTGAACAAAAGTGAAATAAAACCCCTAGCTCGACCATGTTCAAAAATGTGTTTAATACGATGCAGTATTTATTCTTTGCAAGAAATCTAAATTCTCTTCTGCTTTTACGATTCTTTTATTTCGAAGTGAGTTGATAAAATAGAAATGTCCCACATGCTCAATATGTTTAAAAATTCATTTCAGACGTTTCAAACACTTTGCCACACTGTAACCTCATTTGGAAGCATAATTTTCGAAAACGCTAGGGCATGTCCACATGATGACCTCGTTAAGTAAAAAGTTATATAC
The DNA here is from genome assembly GCF_964235325.1 of Thermobia domestica. Lineage (NCBI taxonomy): Eukaryota > Metazoa > Arthropoda > Insecta > Zygentoma > Lepismatidae > Thermobia > Thermobia domestica. The sequence goes on along the minus strand of NC_137456.1, from coordinate 238,890,239 downwards.
CAAGTTTCATCTCCTTGACTTGGAAGATATTTAATTTTCGCCGTATATATTAACTCCTCCACCCTCTTAGGATACGAATTTTAATGAAACTGACATGGTTAAGAAATGGCTTCAGCCAAGTGCTAACTATGTTCTAAAATTCTCAATCATTTTTCATGAGATGAGACGGAAGTGGAATTTCCTAGAACGCTGGGTTGCGTGTCCACTTGGTTTTTATATTAAATTCCATCTTCATACATGATAGATTTGAAAGATACTGTAGTTTTAGCAAATATTTTAGACTTTGACCCCTCCCCTTAGGATACGCATTTCAGTGAAAGCGATATGATGAAACCATGCCCTAGAGTAGTTCTAAATATGTTCAGTAATTCTCCTCGAACATTCTATGATGATGAGACAGCGAACGCCGATTTGAATGTCGAGAAATAAGTAAATTAATTCCTCCCTCCTTCTGCTTAAAATGAGAATTTTGAAAACTCTGAAATAGGTATTCCATACTTTTTAGTTCAGAGTTGGTTTACGAAAATTCACATTACGAATTTAAGCGAATTTCACATTTCATGATATTTTCTGAATAAATAGTGGTAAATTTTAATATTATAGAAATCGTCTCTTTTCTCCATCTTTAAGAGGGGAATTTCCGGAAACATACGTTCAATATTTATAGTTAACCAATCAAAGTCAAATTTCACACCTCAAACGTAAGCAAATGCAGAAATTTTAATAGGTAGACACTATCCTCCATTCTCATCTTAGGACAGAATTTTCGGAAAACCTAAACATGTATTGGTTCGTTTCTAATTGAGTTTAATTTTGAAATTTCACGTTTCCAATATAAAGAATTCTTATATTTATCAAGAGGATATTATGATAGCAGTAGAAAATAAGAATAGGAAGGTAGTCAGCGAGAGAAATGAGGTCATAGGAAGGTGGAAAGAATACGTTGAAGACTTATATGAGAGTAGGAATAGACCGTGTAGCCTAAATGCTGAAGTAGAAAATGAAGTAGGCGAGGATGATAAAGGATTTAGTATTCTTAGGGATGAGTTTGAAAAGGCTATATCCGAGATTAGAAATGGAAAGGCAACTGGAATAGATAACATACCAATCGAATTCATTAAAAATATAGGAGACAAGGGAAAGAAAGAATTGTTCGGATTATGCAATGAAATATATGAAACAGGAGAATGGCCAAAAAACGATCATGATACCTATGGCTAAGAAATCGAACCCAAAGAGATGTGAGGATTATAGAACTATTAGTCTCATATCTCATGCAGCTAAAATTCTGCTCCGAATACTGAACAGAAGGTTATATGAAAGAACGAACAAAGAAGTTGAGGAGGAGCAGTTCGGGTTCAGAAGAGGCAAGGGCACAAGTGATGCAATTGGATTGTTAAGGGCGATCGGTGAAAGATTTATAGAAAAAGGGAAAGAGGTGTATGTTATATTTATTGATCTAGAAAAGGCTTTTGACCGCGTGAATTGGGAATTGTTGTTGGGAGTTCTAACGAAGATAGGGTTGGAATGGAAAGATAGAAGACTCATAAGAAACTTATATATGAACTAACAAGTAAGTGCTAGGATAGGGGAAGAACTGACGGAAGAGAGTGCAATTGGAAGGGGAGTTCGACAAGGATGCTGCCTCTCGCCAACACTATTTAATGTCTATCTAGAAGAGATAGTGAAAAAGAGTTTACATGATGATGTTGGCATTTCGGTAGGAGGTAAAATGATTAGATGCATAACATTTGCAGACGATATGGCGCTTGTTGTAGAATCTGAAAAGAAAATCATTAAAATGTTAGAAAAAATGAGAAAGGGCTTTGAAGAATATGCAATGAAAATAAATGTTAGAAAGACAAAAGCCATGGTGATTGGAACGAAGGGGTCTGTGTCAAATATAAAAGTAGGAGGGGAGAAAATAGGACAAGTGAATAGTTTTCGATATCTGGGAAGTATTCTTGGTAATAACATGAAGTGCGAACTTGAAATAAAAGTAAGGATAGGAATGGCGAAAGAAGCTTAGGAGGAAGGAAAGTCTGTTTTGTGGGACCTTGAATAAAGAATTGAGAAAAAGACCATAAAATGCTTCGTGTGGAGTGTTGTACTGTATGGGGCGGAAACGTGGACATTACGTAAAGGTGATGAAAATCGACTGGAAGCCTTCGAAATGTGGGTGTGGAGAAGAATGGAAAGAATTAGTTGGGTCGAGCCGATAACTAATGAGAGAGTGTTAAAAATGGTGGGTGAGAAAAGAACACTTTTAGATATTATTAGGAAGAGGAAGAGAAATTGGTTGGGACATTGCCTAAGAAGAGATTGTATCATGAGGGACGTCCTAGAGGGTAAGTAGGCCGGAAAGAGAGGGACGGGGCGAAGGAGACTACAATTAATGGATTATATAAAAACAGAAGGATCATACGCGAAGACGAAGAGGTTAGCGGAGGACCGTGGAGCATGGAAGCTTCTCAGCTGCGGCAAGTGAATTGCCAATAAAGGCAGAATACCTATGATGATGACGTTTATCATTTTCTAAAAATAAATGAAATAAAATACAGTTGAAAAATTAATGTTAAACGAATTACTCCTTTCTTGTTTAGGTCCGGAATTTTCAGAAACTGTGAGAAACATGTTCAGTTATTTTTAATGGTTAGTTTATATGCCTAGTTTCATCTTCTTTACCTCAGGGATTAGCAAGGTACACTATCCTATTTACGCCCCTAAGGATACATATTTCCAAAAATCCTTCTTTATTCCTTTGTTTCGTCAAAAAGAGTATTATTGTTAATTATAGCATTATGGCTTGGTCGATAATGAGTAACTCACTTATGCTGTCTTATATACAGTATAGGTTATTATTATTGTCATTATTTTTGTTGCTATTACTGATGATTTGACAATACAATGCTGCAAATAAAATTGCAGAAACGGTCAAAGAAAAAATGAAATGAAATCTCTAAGTTTTACGTCCGACGGTTATGCCGGTTAGGCTAAAGGAGACGGTGATGATGAGTGATGAATAAAAATGGTGGAATGAAGGGAGTGGGAGGAAACGGGAGAACCCCGAGAAAACGGTGTTTCTCCACCACAAAGTTCACTTGGCGGGGGCTGGGATCGAACAAACGGTCAAAGACATCGCGAATGATGTAGGCGTGAAGTATGTACGGTTTAAGAATGTGGGCGCTTGTTAAAAATGTTGGAACAATTGCCCTAGAAGATCCCAAAACTTTAATTTAGAAAACACAGCGTCTTGTGTCATTTCCTACTTTATAACACTACAACGAATACTCTATAAGAACATTGTACTTCTGTTAAATTACCTCGCTGAACAGTACTAAATGATCACAGAAGGCTAACATGAAATGGAGGATTCACCAACTAGATCCGCTTGTTCTTGAGTTAACTAAACATTAAGTATAATACCGAAGTAGCATTATAGATAAAGTGAGACTGTAGAAAAAATGAACCTTTCCTCTAACAGTTAAAAGAATAATAGAACATAGACGCGATAATAATAATAATAATAATAATAATAATAATAATAATAATAATAATAATAATAATAATAATAATAATAATAATAATAATAATAATAATAACAATAATAATAATTCAATTTCTTAAAAATAGTATTCAAAAATAGATAAAGGAAACTGCAGTCTTGTAATAATTATAAGGAACCAGATTAAAACGTATTAGCTTTTCTCAACCCACTGAGAAAGAGAAAAGTTGAAAGTAAGAGATGAAAGGTAAGAAAGGAATAGTAAGAAGAAGAATGCAATTGGTCGATGATTTGAAAAATGGTATCAAATATTGGGAATAAAAAGAGGAAGCTGAAGACCGAAAAAGGTGAAAGAAAAATTTCCAGACCAGAACCTAAGAAAACACACAATCACACTCAAATCTCCCATTAGTCCCAGTACCTGCCAACAGGTAGAATACTTAATAATAATAATAATAATAACAATAATAATAATAATAATAATAATAATAATAATAATAATAATAATAATAACAGACCACGATAGCTGCTGCGAATAAGTTACTGCGCACGATAGCTCTTGAGAGAAAGCAAATTTTTATTTTATTTATTTATTATTATTATTATTATTATTATTATTATTATTATTATTATTATTATTATTATTATTATTATTATTATTATTATTATTATTTGCAAACTATGGGTAGAGTAATTATTTCGGAGGAGCTAGTTAATTGAAGTGATCCATAAACCGAAAGTGGTAGAAATCAACCTTTTCCAAGTTTTAAAGTTGACCACTATAAAACAAAAACTGTTTTCGGCAATCGATTAAGCATTTCAAGAATAATTTTCATTTCCTTTCGTTACCAACCGAAAGTGGTAGAAATAAAGCATTTCCGGTTTTACGTTGAACACTATAAAGCAAAATGGATAAATAGTTACGAGCGGCTTTCTGTAATGGCAAATCTTTCAGATTGGATCTGACAAGAGTTTACCGAGAAATAAATTACCACACGCAAATCAAGCCAAAAACTTGGCCAAACTCGACCAGCAAATGTAGAGATCTTAATTAGGTTGAGGGCTGCCCACCATCGAATTTTATTCCGATTAGGCCAATAGTTATCAAGAAAATGCTGCTGGCTAATTAAGTAGTTATCGAGAAATAAGGTATGAAATGCAACCCGCGTCCACCCTGTTCTTGCCCGAGTTTGACCACAGAATATGCCAGTACTTATTCCTTAGGGAATGGGCTAGTAGCTCACAAAATTTAGTGAACATCCGGCTAGTATTTAATTTAAAAATAAACTCTAGTAAACACCGTAAAGAGGATTTTATGTAATATGTTCTCAATTAATATGGATACCGGAATTTGTATCGTATTTCTTTCAGTTCTGGTATTAATACAGAGATTACTGTCGAGATGGAATACACTCTTGCGGTACTTAATGAATTACATAAAATCCCTTCTAGCTCTCCAATCTATAACACTCAATTTATAACCGGAAGTGATTGATATATGCCACTTCTGCTTTTAGTATAAAGGTTAGAGTCGAGATTGAACATTCTTGGGACACTAAATGATTATAGAAAACTGCTTCTCCTTATCTGTTATCTTTTCTAATCTATTGCGATCAACACTAAAACCGGAAGTAGTTGGATTTTGCTACTTCCGATTTGGAGTTTAAGAGAGATAATAACTTACCTGTTCCCACAACGTTCAATTGATTCCATAAAACTGCTTCTCCCTATATCTAATAGTTTATGCTCTATGTAAATTAAATTGAAACCGGAAGTTATAGGTGATTTCTATACTTCCTTTTTACTAGGGTGTTAAGTACGAAGATGAAAGTTACTCCTGGAACGCTTTATAGATTGCCGAAAACTGCTTCTTACTATATATTATCGTTTCCGCTCTATAGTGATCAACGTTGAAACAGGAAATGCCTCAATTCTGTTACTTTCAGAATTTACTAGCTTGTTAAATGTGAAGAAGGTTATCCTTGAAAAGTTTAATTGATTGCCAGAAACATCTTCTCGTTATCTATTATCGTTTTTGCTCTATAGTAATGAGTGTTAGAATTGAAAATGGCTCATTTCTACCATTTCCAGTTCTACTAGAATGTTAAGAATAAGAATAGAGATTCCCTTGAAACGAAAAATCGATTGCCCAGAACCGCTTTCGCTATCCATTATCGTTTTTGTTTTTTATTGATCAACGTTAAAACCTGAAAAAAATCATTTCTACCATTTTGTTTGTCGAATCACCTCTATTAATGAACTCTCTCGAGAAAATCACACTATATACTTATTCAAAATAATAATAATAATAATAATAATAATAATAATAATAATAATAATAATAATAATAATAATAATAATAATAGGAAATTAGCATCCTTTTAAATCTTATCTTTTGAAGTAACTGACGTATGTATGTACGTACGTACTAACCTTACGATATTACAAGTTCTACTACGTGATCCTAATAATAATAAAATCTTAAAGAGGATCATGTTATATTTTGTATAGTGGTTTGGGAACCAGAAGCTCTAGTATATTTATTTCACTTCCGATTTGAGTAGAGGGATTATGGAATATACTCTTGGAGCACTTAATGAATTACCAAAAAAAGCCTTCTCGCTATCCATTCTATAACGCTCAATGTTATAACCGGAAGCGATTGATTTCTACCACTTCAAGTTTTAGTAGAAAGATTAGAGTCGAGATAGAACATATTCTTAGGACACTTAATTGATTACAGAAAACAGCTTATCGCTAATTATTTTCTAATCTATAGCAATCAACACTAAAACCGGAAGTAGTTGGGTTTTTTCTACTTCCGGTTCGATTAGAAGTTTAATAGAGATGATACCTGTTCCTACAACGCTAAATTAGTTCCCAAAAGCAGTTTCTATAACTTATAGTTTTGCACTATATAGATTAAATTGAAACCGGAAGTTATGGGTAATTTCTGCCACATCTTTTTCACTAAGGTGTTAATAATGAAGAAGAAAGTTATTCTTGAAACTATTTATCGGTTGCCGAAAACTACCTGTTACTATCTATTACCCTTTTCTCTATATAGTGATCAACGTTAAAACCGGAAACGGTTCATTTGTACCAGTTCATGTTTTACTAGAGTGCTAAGGGTGAAGACGTAGATTAATCTTGAAACGTTTTTTCGATTGTCCATTCTCGATGGCTCATTCGTACCTCTTCCGGTTTTATTAGACTATTAAGAATGAAGATGAGAGTTGGCTATGAAACGTGTAATCGATTGCCAAGAACCGCTTTTCCCTATCTATTACTGTTTTTGTTCTATAATGATCAACATTAAAACCGGAAATGACATATTTCTACCACTTCCGGTTAGTGAATCTTCTCTATTAAAGAACTCCCTCGAGATAATCATTCTATCTTTCTATTGCAAAAACAATTTAAAAATTCGCATCCGTCCAAATGTCATCGTACGGAGTAACGGACGGAAGTATGTACAAACATTACGATGTTACAAGTTTCACTACGTAACCTAATAGTAAAAACAGTAAAGATTTACGTAATATTTTCTGAATTGATTTGGAAATCAGAAGTTGTAGTATATTTTTTTTTCACTTCCTAGTTGAGTAGAGTAATTACTCTCGAGACGGAATACACTCTTGGGCACTTAATAAATTTTCCATTCTATTCCCTTCTCGCTATATATTCTATAACACTCAATGCTTAAACTGGAAGTGATTGATTTCTGTCACTTCCAGTTTGAGTACAAATATTAAAGTCGAATTAGAAAATTATTGGAACACTTAATTGATTACTGAAAACCGCTTTTCGCTATTTATTACGGTTTCTAATCTATTGTGATCAACACTAAAACCGGAAGTAGTTGGGTTTTGCCACTCCCATTTATTTAGAAGTTTAAGAGAGGATACGATACTTATTCCCACAACGCTAAACTGAATTCCCAAAACAGCTTCTCCCTATCTCCCTATGTAGATTAATTTGAGGTCGGAAATTATAGTTAATTTCTACTGCTTTCGGTTTTACTAGGATGTTAATGATGAAGATGAAAGTTATCCTTCACACGCATTATCGATTGCCGAAAATTGCTTCTTGCTATCTTTTACCGTTTTTGCTCTATAGTGATCAACAATAAAACCGGAAATGACTCATTTATACCACTTCCGGTTTTACTATAGTGTTAAGAACGAATATGGGAGTTGTCCTTGAAACGTTTAATCGATTGCCGAAAACCGTTTGTCGCTATCTATTACAGTATGTGCTCTACAGTGATCAACGTTGAAACCAAAAATGGCTCATTTGCCCACTTTCTGTTGACTAAATAATCTCCGTTAAAGAACTTCCTCGAGATAATTACTCTGTTTATCTATTTCAAAAAACAGAATTAAAAAATTCGCATTCGTTCAAAAGTTATCGTGCAGAATGTTACGGTAAGTTCCACTAAGTGATCGTAATAAATAATTCATACCCCCGACCCCGCCACACACAAACACTAACTTATGTACACACGAAAGTATATCTGGTAGTTCCCATATCCCTATGCCGGTAGCTGGAAACAAAAAGAGAGAGAGAGAGAGAGAAAATCTTATTGCACCTTTACACAGAACGCGCAATTACTCAGAACATCAATTAAAAAAAGAAAAAAAAATAGTTGTTAATGAAACTTTCAGAGATTGGTACTACTGCTGCAACATACACATGCAATTCTTCCATAATGATTGATTCGTAAGATGATGTATATGGGTTTCTACAGTGACATGGGTTTATGACAGTGTAATAAAATGCCTTCAAATTGACCACAAAATAAAAAGTTAAATTTCTCTCTCAAATTTTATAAAATCGAAGTCGATGGTCATTATGGGAACACTCTACAATAGCAATATATGCAAATAAATATTAATATACTCCAAGCTTTCCACTGGATGCCAGAAAGCTTCGGATCATATTTGATGTCATAAGCATAAGCAGATGTAAATATATATATATATATATATATATATATATATATATATATATATATATATATATATATATGTTTTTTTTAAAAATGGCGCCTACGGACCACAGACCATTATTCTCCACGTCGAAATAAAGCGAAAAATATATTTGTATACCTTTCGAATCATCGTCTGGAGACTGAAACAGTGATGCCAAGTCGTGAACGTAACCACTCTATTTTTCGATGTTTAATTCGAAATTATACACTTTTGAAAATTGAAAATGAATGGTTTGGTTGATTTTTCGGATGTAGATGAATTTTGGTCAGGCTTAAGTAACGGACCGCGGGAGGCCACCGGATCCGGCCCCCCGGGAGGTTCGTCATGATGACATGTCACGTGAGTTCGCTGGTGGTATCTGTCGAGAACATGAAAATTCACGCTCGATTGAGTCCACTACCCGGCACCTGGCGCAAGGTCATCCGTCAGCTGTTGTTTTCCGACCACCAGTAAAATGTAATTTCACTCAGATCATTTCAGTAAATATATTTAACTCCTTGAGATTGCAAGTTCAAGAATTAGCTGTAGTAAATGGAAATAATGGTTTTCCTTTCTGTCAATTTAATCTTCGCTTAGATATAACCACCATCACGGTTTACCCAGTCCTAAAGGTTTCTGAATTTTTAACAAGAAAATTCAACACATCGTTACGAAACTTTTCTTTTTTACAAAAAGAGAGAAAATTTGGAATACATTTAAAAAGATTGGAAGGATCGTCCGCTGTTCCAATTCACAAGAAAGACGACATAATTGATTGCAATATTTATCGTGGCATTTCTCTTAACATTTTATTAGCAAGATTGACCCCATACGCAGATGAAATTATAGTGGATTATCACTGTGATTTTAGTCTAAGTCAACCAGATATTTACCATTTGACAAATACTCGAAAAGAAATGGGAATATATGACCCAGTACATCAAAGGTTTATTGATTTTAGAAAGACTTACAACTCGGTTAGGAGGGAAAAATTATGCAACATTCTTTCAGAATTTGAATACCGAAAAAGCTAGATTTATTAAGTGTTTAAATGAATTCCATCGTAAAGTCCGAGTAGAAAAATGCGAGCTTCCACGTCGAGATTGGCCTGAAACAAGGATAGGTGTTATTGACGTTACTATTCAGCTTTGTTCCGGAGTACGCTATAAGAAAATTCAAAGATAGGAACCAGGGTCTAGAGTTGAGTGGTACTGACCAGTTTATGGTGTATGCTCATGATGTAAATCTGATATGAGAACAATCGAAACAAATTCAGAAACCTTATTAAACTCTTGCAGGAACATGAGTAAATGCAGAGAAATTTAAATACAAGGAAGTTCACAAGAATCGTAATACGGCAAATCATGAATGCGTTAAAATATCAATTAATACTTTCTACACAGTGGATACTTTGAAATATCTTGGATCAGTATTACCAGACCAAAATCATACCCACAAAGAAATTACATGTCCACTGAAATCAGGAAATTCTTGTTCTTATTCAATTCAAGAAAGAAATTGTCATCGCGAATTCTGTCAAGCAATTTAAAGCTCGACATATATAAGATGATAATCACGCCTGTTATGCTTTATGATTGCGAAACATGATCATTTACGATGAGGGAAGAATGCAGACTGAAATTACTTAAGAATAAAATTCTGAGACATATATTTCTACCCAAACGGAACGGGAATGGGGAATGGCAGAAACTTCATAAGGACGAACTACATAATTTATAAGATTTAGCAAACATCGTTAGAGTCATCAAGTGTAGGAGGCTCAAGGTGGGCAGGTCATGTAGCCAGAATATAAGAAAGTAGGAACGCTTTCAAAGTTTTAACTGGAAATGCAATCAGTAAACGTCCATTAGGAAAACCTTTGGCCCAGATGGGAGGAAAATATTAAGATGGATCTAGCAGAAATAGGAAACAGAGTAGAAACTGGATTGAATTGTATAAGGGCAGAAGTCAATGCAGAGCTTTTGTGGCCATGGAGAAGAGGCAGAGAGAATACATGTAAGATTAGCACAACTGTACAACAAACATGAGCGAGTGGTTAGCTTTCCCGCTTCTATCGTGAAATCCGGTATTCAACCCCGTATTTTGACAAAAGTTTTTCTTAGTTCCATCTGCGAATGTAGAGATATTGCGTGTACTGTGAGTTCTGGCCGATTCCTTTCTAATCGTATTTAAATCTTTGTTATCACTAATTAACAGCAGTGATGGATTTGTGAAGAGTATTAGGGTGGAGATGCCTTTCAGATTGAAGCCTCTACCCCGAAATTACGGAATTTCTAAAACAAACTAAACATTAGTTTTGCCTTTACTTTTAAACTTCAACTTGTCCTAAAAAAATGAATTTTTAGAAAAACTAAGCATTAATAAGAAAAGCAACTCCCAAAACACTTTTCTAAATCCGCCATTGATTATCAGTATAAAATTGTCATCAAGGTTGTTTCTGGAAGATTATAGCTAAATATATAAAGGAAACGAAATATTTGTTATGCCTGTACTCATAAACGTAAGCTCCTCTTAAATAAAGTTAGGAATATTTACAAAAAAAAAAAGAAACATTATTCAGAAGAAAACCCTCCCAAATATTTTTATAAATCCGATAATGATTATTTCTATCAAATGGTATTGAAGGTTGCGTCCGGCAAATTATTGTTAAATCGTTGTACAGCTACAGTATAACGGAAGTGTGGAAGGGCGCTCTGACAGAAATATTGAAAAACATACTGTCTGATGGATATATTGAAGAACATTAGTTTAATTATGTGGTAGAAGCTCTACTACTAAGCTCTAAGAAGTGAAACACGGATGACTAAAAAGAAATGATCTAGAGAAGAAAAACATGTCCATAATTCAGAAGTTAAAATAAAGTTAAATAGCTTCTAAAATTAACGTCAAATACTACGTACTTTATGTTTACTTTAATTGACTAATCATGCGCTCAATCCATCAGGTGGTGAATTCCAGAGCGAAATATGATATTTAGGTCATGGACTCTTATGTAACTTTAGAGTATAGTATAAGAAAGCTATTTAAACAGAAAAATCATGAAAATGAAAAAAGCCAAAATTTCCAAAATTCTCGCTTTTCCCCAAAAAAAGCCGGCTTTGTATGTGAAAAAACCTATCGATTTAAAAAAGCTGGCTTTTTTGAATCTCTAAATCTTAGCGCTTTGGGATTTACCGGCTGTGTCTTTCCCCCTGTCCCATCTCTCTGTCGTGGGGTTTTCCCAATTTGTGGGGTAAATTTCTTTCAGTAACCATTGCGAAAATAATATAGAATATCTAATTTGTTTTTAAAAATTACTATCCATTCCGAGAATCGAACCCATAACCTTTGGAATGACCTTCTCACGTGGTGTTCACTTTAGAGATAGGCATCTTTGCTAATCCTCACTCACCAGCACCCGCAGTTGACTCCCTCACTCTCAACAGATATCCCTCACACTCATTGTTCCAGTCATGTAATTAATAATAAACAATAAGTACGATTAAATATGATCCTCTCTCAAGTGATTGAAATTTATATATTGTAATATACATAATTATAGATAATATCTACATATATATATATTTGTTTTTATAAAAATGACGCCTACGGACCACAGACCATTATTCTCCACGTCGAAATAAAGAGAAAAATATATTTGTAGACCTTTCGAATCATCGTCTGGAGACTGAAACAGTGATGTAAAAAAATAAGCAGTTTATATTCTAGCTGAAGAGAAATATAGTCATTGAACGTTATAGGATTATGATAGATGTCTGGTTTGCTTGCGAATAATAATTGCTCTACCTTGGGCTGCCATCTGTGGACATTAACGTTAAGTAATGCAGCATAGGGCTCTGCGTAGTGTAAAATTAATAATCATAGTGATTACACTTCAAACCCGCTGTGATAATGTTGCGGCGATTTAGAATTATGGAGCAAGATTAAGAATTCAACGGGTTTGTGAATCGTTAATAGAGAATTAGGAATTGACCGTATGTAGAATTTTATTATTTAGTGGTATTATTTATTTTATATTTTTTTCTTTGGTAAGTTTGCTTTGCTTCTTTCTGTTGTGTCAACATAAGGTCATTTTCTGATTGCCTATTAATCATATGATAATAATAATTGACAGTAGTATTAAATTGTATTCATTCGGCATAACCTCCTTTAAATAAAGATTGGTATATTTGTGTTGTAATCTAATCACCACGAGCAACGTCTACGCGGTAATATTGCCCACAGTAAGAATTTCACAACTATCTTTCGATATTTCTTTGTATGTACTGTTAGTTGTTGAATATTTATTTTGTTGTAGTATTGCAGTTAATGTTATAATAAATTGTTACATATCGAAAGGTGGATTTATCTCCAAAATCCGGTTCCTGCAACTAAATTCCAGGTAGGTACATTAAACCTAACCACTAGCCCTTAGTGCTGTAAGCACCTACCAGCGCTGTTTCATAACGTTAAGTTACCTTTTACAATTCCAACTTTCAAAGGCTGGTAGTAATATATAGTTGCAATAAGATTATATGGGATCGTATGTGTAATGGGCGTCTACATTAAAGCGAAATAGTAGAAAATGGAAGTAAAGTATTATGGAAAATCTAAAGGGAAGTTTGTATTTTAAGTAAACTTTGTGAGGTTTAAGTGCGTACTCTAGACGTAGATGCCGAGTCGTGAACGTAACCACTCTATTTTTCGATGTTTAATTCGAAATTATACACTTTTGAAAATTGAAAATGAATGGTTTGGCTGATTTTTCGGAGGTAGATGAATTTTGGTCAGGATTAAGTAACGGACCGCGGGAGGCCACCTGATCCGGCCCCCCGGGAAGTTCGTCATGATGACATGTCACGTGAGTTGGCTGGTGGTATCTGTCGAGAACATGAAAATTCACGCTCGATTGAGTCCACTACCCGGCACCTGGCGCAAGGTCATCCGTCAGCTGTTGTTTTCCGACCACCAGTAAAATGTAATTTCACTCAGCTCATTTCAGTAAATATATTTAACTCCTTGAGATTGCTAGTTCAAGAATTAGCTGTAGTAAATGGAAATAATGGTTTTCCTTTCTGTCAATTTAATCTTCGCTTAGATATTATGATAGGTGGAAAGGTAGCGCCGGTTGATGTAATTTTGGTTGCTTCATTAGAAAAATGTACTGGTAAAATATATGAAGAAATGCAACGACTACTTTCAAGTACTACAGATTGAGATTATATCGTAGAAAGGGTTTTTGAGAAATTTGTAACATCAATTGTTAGTCCGGAATTTTATAGAAGTGTTTTTTTCGCTTAATGACAGAAATTGAATCATTGGTAGATTTCATCATTGAAAAGAATGCTTTGTTGCGTATCTTAGGAAAAGGAATGTAAAATCTCGAGATTTGTATATTCGTAATGAATTTAGTTAGACCTGATATCCGGAACACAATGTTATTAAGTAAACTACCGTTCGCATGGGCGGTGCCCATGAAGTTCGGGAATGTTACGAACTTAATTACCAATATGATAGTGAATATTATCAAATCGTAAGTAAACCAAATTTGTGTAATAAGATATTAATGGGGAGAAATAAGTATCAGAATATGCAATATGCCTGTACGTCTTGTGGAATGCCATCCCATATATGGCGTCTTTGTCCTCATAAAAATAAAAATAAAAGGGAGTCGGATACTACGTACTGTGTACCAGGTGATGAGTAGAGTACGTGCTTGCTCCAGATGCCAATTTCTATTTGTCATGATACATTTTCAGCTATTATAGATACTGGATAGAGCATGAATCTCGTTGAGATGAAGGTTCGAGATAAAATACGTACTAAATATAAGCCATCGTTTAAAACAGAGAATTATAGAGTAGTGGTAATGAAAAATGAATCTGTTCATATTTGTGAAATGGTTCAGTTAATGTTTTTCGTTCATGGGATACGGTTCGTGGCCTGGTTTGATGTGATCGAACATTGTCTTTTCAAACACTAAAATAACTAGTCAACTTAAGTGCTTGGAATGGTTGTTCACCTGTTCCCCGTGATCTGTCGCCTTTGAACTCTCATTGCTGATCTTCTTGTTTGGTCTCCACACAGTTACGCGCCAGTGCTGTGGGGGAAAGGCACGGGCCAGTACCTGTAATTGGAAGGTATTTTGGAGATGATGGACAGCTTGGTCATTTAGATGTTAACCGACCATACCCCGGAGTAGACACATTAAGGGAACGTGATTGTTTGACAGCACCACAGCGAGGGAGATCTCGTCAGTGGAGGTTCCAGAGACAAGTTGTCCAATCAAAGTTGGGTCAATCTAATGAATCCAGGGTTGTCCAGAACAGCGTTACCGCAATATAACTAACTACGATTTCTAGTACTGCATCTCCGAAGAATAACCGATCCAGGATAAGAAAATCCTTAGGACCAACTGCATATTTCGGACTTCCCAGGCCACTTCAGTTCAATCCTCAACCTCATGGGATCATGATAGGACTTTGGCATTTGCTTCTGACCATTCCTTAGGGCTACACCAACCAAACTATGGATAGTGGATCGGAGGTCCAAAGAGGAGTGTTGTGATGATTCATCCTTCTTCGTCTCGAACATGTGTTTCCCATGGAGAATGTGATGGTGGAGGTACTCCCCGGCTTAGACCAACTATTCCAGTGGAGTTACATGATCTTGGCCAACAATCTACATCATGGCCAAGTGCATCCTTAGGGATGTGTTCTAACAGATGTCTTCCTGCGGCAGAACATCCACGAGAGGTTTATGAAACAGGTCCAGCTGGCGTCCCTGTCGAAAACCCAGTTCGGCACGAGTTTGATCGAAGTAATGAAGATGGACCAAATATGGCTCAAGGTACGGTGCATAGTACAAATGATATATTTTCTCCTGATTTAATACCTTACGTTAATACTCTTTTACCGGATTATAAAGATGTAATAAATGAAGAGCTTGGTGAGATATGTGGATATCAACATCAATACAGCTTATGGGTAATAGCCCTTAGCTTCGAGAATTAGATTAATTTATTGATTTTTTGTTTGAACGATGTATTGTAACTGAGGTACAGAGTTCTCCAGTTATATCGCCGTGTTTTTAGTGGCGAACAATGGTGGATCTAGGAGATTAGTCGTAAATTACGGCCAGATCGTCAAACGTCTAATTGTTACGGGTTATCCAGCTTCCCACATAGATTCGAGTATCGCAAATATTAGAGAACATCGTGTTTTGTCATATCTGGACGCGAAAAATGCATTCTGTCAAATAGGGCTTCATCCAGACTCTAGAATTTATACTACCTTCGCTCCTCCTACTCGTTTATTAATGTTCAAATATATCCCAATGAGTTTCGTAATTTCAGGCTTTGTGTTAGCGAGTTTAATGCATAAAATGTTGAGTGTTAGTGCGAGAATAGTTAGACATTTTTGCAAACAATATAATAATTCATGCTGATACAGTATAGAAGCATGACGGAATTTTAGAAAAGGTGTTACGACGACTACTTGAATATGGAGTTACTGTCTCAAAACATACGATTAAATTATGTAGAAAGAAGATCAAAATCTTAGGATACGAATTTTCAAACGGGAATATGTATATAGATGAGGATAGAGTAAAGGTAATTCGAAATTTACCATGGCCAAAGAATAGAAGAGCGTTAAGTAAGCTATTGGGATTTCTAGGGTTTTATCTTGGATTTGTAAAAGATTATGCAGAGCTACTTGGACCATTGTATAAATTAAAGAGCGATAAACCTCCCTTTGTTTGGGGCAAGGAAGAAGATCAATTATTAGAACAAAACAAAGAAAACATTGTAAACCATGTTCTTATGAAGCTTCGAGATTTTTCGAGTCACTTCGTGTTTCATGTTGATTCCAGTTCAAGATGCTATAGTGCTATCGTATCGCAGTATGTTCCATCTGGGTTTTTGAGATCAATTTACTTTTTTCGTAAGGTAATTCCTTAATCTGACTTATCCAAGAATATCTTCGCCTTGTAAATGACAAGTTTGGTTCTGGCATTAGAAGATCGAAACTTGTGATCCGTCCATTATTTTTCGCTTCCTTATATCGTCCAATGTTGCTCTCATCTCTTGCATTTTTCAGCATTTCCTAATTCGTTTGCCTCTCTACTCTGCTAACCTTCTCTATTTTCCTCCACATCCAAATTTTCAAGGTTAAAATTTAGGCAATCAAACTTCGAAAGTCAAAACAAAATTTGAAGTTCTGAAGACAAAATGTATTTATAGTAACGAATGCAGAACTTCTCTTTATATTTCTTGCCGTGTAATAACAAAAATTTCATCACGTTAACATTCCGAATGTTTCATTTAAAAACAGCGATGCTGTCTGATAGAACCATAAGGAACTAATTGCACTGAAATATCATTCTGTAGGTAATTACCTTTTAATTTTTTCTTGATTAATTTACCTAGAAGTTATTTGCAACGTTATATAAAATCAACGAGTAATTTAGTGCCGAGAAAGTCAAATCACTACCGCAATAATTAATAATAATAATAATAATAATAATAATAATAATAATAATAATAATAATAATAATAATAATAACAATCTGAAGGTGAGCAACAAAGTTCTGTTCCTTTTTGTGGAGATCTGTGTTCAATTGGCTCTCACACCGTGAATTGAATGCGAATTGAGATAAGTCGTAAGGACAGAGTGAACATGGGACCTTCACAGAGCGTCATAAGGGCTTGTTTGCTGTGCGAGTTCAAATTGCTGCTCCGCGGGGCGGAAGATATGACAGGCCTTTGATGAGGGTGTCCTGACTACGCGGAGAATGTACCGGTAGGACGGTTTAAGGACGGTGACAAAACACTCCAGGACGCACCACGTGCCGGAAGACAAACACATGTTCAAAATAAAGATCTTCAGGCAACAATTGAGGCGAAGACAGACATGTGAGGAACTGGTACTAAAATTCAGTGTGAGTGGAGAAACCATTCGGCACCACCATAATCAAGTTTGGAAGCACTGCAAGTCGGTTGGTTGGGTCCTACATGATTTGACTTGGGGCCAGAAAGCAACGCGAGCAGACACCTGTGTTTCTTTGGTGTCTCGTCTGAGTAAGGAGCAATTTCTGGACAGGGGGTTGACATGTGATGGGAAGTGGGTCCTGTAAGAAGCACCACGGCGCCGTCATCGTTGGTTAGCATCCCGTGAACCTGCTTAAAAACAGCCCAAGCTAGCACTACACCAGAATAAGATTCTCCTGTGCATTTTGTGGACTGCTCGCGGCATCGTCCATCGGGAACTGCTACCACCGGTCAGAGCATCAATGCAACTGTGTATTGTCACTCTCTGGATCCAGAACTTCTGAATCGCAAAGGGGTCTTCCTGTTACAAGGCAACGCTAAACACCACGTAGCTAAGATGACCCCGGACACCATTCTAAGCCTTGGATGGGAAACACTATTGATTCCACCATACTCCACGGACATTGTGCCATCCGATTTCACCTGTTCCATTCCTTGGACAATCACCTTAGAGAACGCCAGTTCTAATCGCTAGTAGAGGTTCAATATGCATTTGATACC
This sequence comes from Thermobia domestica, assembly GCF_964235325.1. Classification (NCBI taxonomy): domain Eukaryota; kingdom Metazoa; phylum Arthropoda; class Insecta; order Zygentoma; family Lepismatidae; genus Thermobia; species Thermobia domestica. The sequence goes on along the minus strand of NC_137456.1, from coordinate 238,872,211 downwards.
TTCTTCGCTTCACGTCCCACCAATTTCGACTGCAATGGAATCCATAGCCTTCAACAACGTTGGCAGAAGGTCGTCGATGCTGATGGAGATGATTTTTGATATTCCAGGTAAGTCTTAGGTTACATATCAATGTTTGAAAGTGTTGGTGAAAAGGCGGCGGAACTTTCTTGGTCACTCTTAAAGTAATAATAATAATAATAATAATAATAATAATAATAATAATAATAATAATAATAATAATAATAATAATAATAATAATAATAATCTTTATTTTAGTGCCGCGAACAGCTTTTGGCAAAAATGCAGTACTTGGTATCAGAGTATGCGATGGAATAATAATACTACTAAGAAATAAATAATAAGAAAGAAAACAATAAAAAGAAGGGTACTAATATAAAACACAATGTAGCTAAAAGTCAGCTAAGCAGAAATAATTCCTTGTCAACGCAGTAAAACTTATCAAGTTTTCCATCCATGTAAAACAACAAAAAGCTAAGAACAGCAGTCATAAAATTACATTTGGTTAATGTTTCTAAACGTCATTGATTAAAAACTGCCAGTCAGATCACATAAAACTTTCACATTGTTTGATACAATAAGTCTAAAATGAGCTTAAAAAATATGTCAATCTTTTTAAAATTTCACATTTCCAATTCAGAGGAACTAAAATCATGGTATTTCTTATGCTATGATTTGGCACTTTAAAACCTATGTTTTGTAAACAATATTCACTGATATAAATGTTATCTAGTATTTTTTGCATGCATACTCTGTCGAAATTTTTTCGTCTATTCATAAGGCTTTCTAAACCCCAATAATCAGTCCAATATTCATAACTATGTGAGTAATAGCTCATTTTCATTTTAAAACATAGAAGTCGAATAAAACATTTTTGCACAGATTCAATCTTGTTTGTCAAAGTTTTAGAAATGCTGTTCCAAATTACCGAACCAAATTCTAATCTTGGTCTTACAAGTAATTTATATAGAAATACATAATAATAATAATAATAATAATAATAATAATAATAATAATAATAATAATAATAATAATAATAATAATAATAATGTGTCCTGCCCAAAGGCGGATGTTTGACCCGAAGGTATATGGGTATTGATTCCAGCTCGTACCAAGTAAGTTTTCTGGTGGACAAACACAGTGTGCATGGGTTTTCTCGCTGTTCTCCCATTTCCTCCCACTTTTTTCATTCTACCACTTCAATTATTCCTCATCATCACTGTCTCTCTTAGCGTTGGGACGTTAACTAGATATTTAATTTCAATTTCACTTAATGTGACATTTAACTTGACATAGAAACGCAGAAAGAAAAAAGTCAGTCGTAATACTAATTACAATTACCATGCCAATTAGTTATTATAGGGTTAAATTAAAAAATTATTACTGTTTCAGCTACAATTAGTCACAATTATCATTCATTCACCGACTTGGAATTGAATTCTACAACAAAGCTTCTTATAGTATTTCAAAATAAGTGAAGAATGTGACGACCCGACCCGAGCTGACCCGAATGACCCGACCCGAAAACCCGACTGACCCGACCCGACCTGTAACTCGACCCGTTTGAGAGCACTATTAGAGGGGTACAATATACAGTATAATTTATTTTGTATGGTTTAGCATACTTTAAGGCTAACATATTTTTTGAAAACAGAAAAAACGGGACATCTTACAAACTAGTAGTAAATATTGCATTTTGTATTAATATTATCTTTCGAATTTTAGTACAGCATTGCAGCGTTACAGTACTAATTACACAACTTAAAATAATGTAATAATATAGTCCATACTTATTCAACAGTGCTAAAAATTATTATAGAAGCTAGAAGCTGTTATACAATATAAACAATCAGTGAACATACAATATTTAGGCAAAAATTATATTTTCAATATGATTACAGATTCAACCTCACATGCTCCACATGTCTATAAAGAAACAATCCAGATTTATGAAGTTGTTTCCAAATTTCAATGGACTGATTTATTTTTGTTAACCAAAAATGCGAACTAAAAGAAAGCAATTTGCATAATTGTTTTTCTGAAGCAGAAAAAAATGTGTTTTCGGGGCTGGTCTGCATCGTCACAAGAATTTGTTGCCACCTCAGGGTATGCATTCTTACTTTTGGTGATAAGATTGTCAGTTAGTAGAATTTAAACATTGCATGTTATATCTGGGGAAGCAACGATTGGAATAATAATAAAGATTAGAATGAAATTTTTCCTATAGTATTGTCGGAATCGAAAGCAAAAGGAATAAGTCAATTTTATTTTCAGAACTTTTGATATGTAATTAATAATAATAATAAAAAAACAGGACAAGAAAGAAAATTTCTGAACACCGGGCCAAATTTTAAGAAACCGGGACGTAAGGTAGGCTAACATATTTATTTGCATGCGGAGTGTCAGTACGGAGCCACTACGTAGGAGAGTTGAAACAAAACCTCGTAAATAGGTTGCCAACTCAGGAAAACAAAATTACCGGCAAGCCCTCAAAATTCTCTGTACAAATGACAAACTGAAGACTGTATTGATCGTTATTCTATTTACCAGCAATTGCCAATTCTTTAAAATTAACGAAACAAATGAATAATACTGGATATTAATCTTTACCTAACAATTGTTGATTAATAAAATGAAATTTGCTCTATAAACTTACACTTCAAACAAAGGAAATTGCGTTAAAAGTCATTTTCTACTCTCAATAAATGTATAAAATTCTTTTACAATAAAATTTAAGTGTTATCAAATTTCTTATGTTAAATAAATAAAACAAAACTGCCATATATTATAAAAATATTGATAATGCATAATACAAAGGAAATTTGTGTTTGTAAAGGCACTGTTGAAATATTTCGATTTTCAATGTTATATTCTCGATTGCAGATTCCAAAATACCTGTCAAAAGAGAGCTAATAAGAAGTTTGTACCTGTCACCGGCCATGATCAAAATCACAGCTATATTCCCTGCCAGGCCGGTGAAATACCGGCCAGTTAGCAACCCTACTCATATATGAGAATGCTGTTTGCACCAAAATAATTCACCATGCATTCTATAGTTTCTGTAAAATGAGTTTAATGAAGATGTTAAAACAAATCAAGATATTCTATTATAATTTTCCCTTTAACAATCTACTTTGTGAATTTATTATATCTTCCACTTATCAATTTAATGTACGAGATGAGAATAACGATTTCTGCGCAAGTTAGAAAGAAAAAAAAATCATTTTTCTCATAAGGATTCAACTCACGTAAGAAATAATGAATAAGTTTAATAATAAGAGCCGAGGAGTGATAAACTAACTCAGCATTAATGATTGTAAGTATAAATATTAATATATAAAAAAGCATTTAATTCTATCATCGTTAGAATAAGATCAATGTACTGAATCACACGATAGTGGGAACATACCAATCGACACAATAGCGTGTACAAAATCTTGTTAGAAAAATACTCCATAGTATTGACACCTTTTTTTAATGTTTCTAGGATTTAGACAGCCTCCATATTGTTTTCGTTCTGGCAGCGCCCCTAATTGTATACAAACGAAAATTCGCCTGCACATTTCCGTACAAACGATGCACAAACGATTGCGTCAATTTGTGATTAAATTGGACATGGTGAGGGCTACCACTTAGACAGCCCCCAGCTCGTTATCGTTCTGGCGGCGCCCCTAATTGTGTACAAACAAACATTTCGCCTGCACATTTCTGTACAAACGATGTACAAACGATTGCGAGAATTTCTGCTTGAATTGCGCATGGTGAGGGCAACCGCTTAGAAATCCCCCAACTTGTTTTCTTTCTGGCGGTGCCCCTAATTGTGTACAAACGAAAATTTTGCTATCATATTTCTGTAACAACGACATACAAACGATTGCGACAATCTGTGATTAAATTGGACATGATGGGGGGGCTACCACTTAGACAGCCCCCACTTTGTTTTCCTTTTGGCGGCGCACCTAATTGTGTACAAACTAAAATTTGGCCTGCACATTTGTGTAGAAACGATGTACAAACGATTGCGACAATTTGTGATTGAATTGAATATGGTGAAGGACTACCACTTAGACAGCCCCCTACCTTGTTTTCGTTCTGGCGGCGCTTCTAATCGTGTACAAACGAAAATTTCGCCTGTACATTTCTGTACAAAAGATTAGGAGAATCTCTGCTTGAATTGCACATGGTGGGGGCTACAGCTTAGACAGCCCCCACTTTGTTTTCTTACCGGCGGCGCCCCTAAGAATGTACAAACGAAAACTTTGCCTGCACATTTCTGTACAAATGACGTACAAACGATTGCGACTATTTTTGATTGAATTGGACATGGTGGTGGGCTACCACTTAGACAGCCCACACTTTGTTTTCGTTCTGGCGGCAACCTTAATTGTGTACAAACGAAAATTTTGCGTGCACATTTCTGTACAAAAGTAGTAGAAAATGGATCGATCTGGAACAACATAGAACATAAGAGAACAACTCACAAGCCCCTGGGAAAATGACCACCGTGCACCTTGAGCCCACGGTCTTTTATGACCTCAAATTTAGGGGTGAATTTAATCCCTTTTATGAGCACTTTTAAGGGGGTGTATTCGTTCTCTTTTATGACCACTTTTAAGGGGTGAACTCGTTCCCTTTTACGAGCCCCCCTGGGAATTGACCACCGTACAACGTGAGCCCATGGTCTTTTACGACCTCCATTTTAGGGGTGAATTTATTCCCTTTTATGAGCACTTTTTAGGGGGTGTATTCGTTCTCTTTTACGACCTCCAATTTTAGGGGGTGTACTCGTTCCCTTTTATGAGCATATTTTCCAACCCTTATTTTAACATAGCAGAAATTACACTGAGACTATGAACATACAGCAGAACAGATAACACATAAGAGTACGTAACATAACAAGGGTGTATTCATTCTCTTCTAAGAGCATATTTTTCAACCCCTATTTAACATAGGAGATAACACATAAGATTACGAACACATAGAAGAACAGATAACACATAACACTACGTAACACACAGCAGAGCAGATAACACATAAGACTCTTACCCTTTTATGAACACTTTTTCAAGGGTGTATTCATTCTCTTTTATGAGGATATTTTTCAACCACTATTTTAACATAGGAGATAACACATACGATTACGAACACATAGAAGAGCTGATAACACATAGCACTATTTTAACATAGCAGAACATAAGACTACGTAACATAGCAAGAGTGTACTCGTTCCCTTTTCCAACCCTTATTTTAACATAGCAGAAATTACACTGAGACTATGAACACATAGCAGAGCAGATAATAAACACAACAACCTCCATTTTAGGGGTGGACTCGTTCTCTTTTATGAGCATAATTTCCAACCCCTATTTTACGCTCTTTGAACCGATTTGGATGAAACTCGGCATATGAGGGTTTTCGACCATGCTGAGTACGAATATCATACTTATTATTACCTGGGTCCTATAGTTTATGTGGCATACGCCCTTTCTATGCCAATTTTAGCCGATTTGGGTGAAACTCGTTATATGGGGGTTTTCGGATATGCTGATTACAAATATCATACTTATTTTTATCTGGGTCTGATAGTTTATGTGGGATACGCCTTTTGTATGACACTTAAAACTCAAACACTCGTAAACGAAGCCACATATTGAGGTGCTGTTTCCACATTTAGTAATCGGCCACCAACTACTACAAGTTCCAAAATAGTGACCATCGAGGTCAAAGGTCAAAATACTTAACACCCAATTACTCGTAAACGAAGCAACATATTCAGGTGTTGTTGCCACATTTAGTAATTGGTTATCAGGTACTACAAGTTTCAAAATAATGACCATCGAGTTCAAAGGTCAAAATTTAAAACCTAATAAGTCGAAAATGGATCCACATATTGAGGTGCTATTGTCACATTTAGTAATTGGTCATCAACCACTGCAAGTTCAAAAAATAATGAACGCCCAATGAACCAATGAACGCGAATAACTCTTAAACAGAGCAACGTTTTGAGGTGCTATTTCCAAATCTAGGAATACGTCATCAACTACTACATGTTCTGAAAACACTGACCATCGAGGTTAAAGGTCAAATATTTAAGCTTTAATAACTTTAAACAAAGCCTGTGTAACCTATTCAGTTTTGTACCAAGCAGATAGAAGTGAAGAATAAAAAAATATGACTGGCATACTTCGAGAAAGAAAGCAACGATATCCATTTTAACTAGCTGCGTATTTTAAATCATTTTGTACTATTTAAATAAACAATCGGATAAATTTAACCGGCTCAGAAGTTCAATACTATTTTGTACTCTTGAGTGAGCTTTCCAATTTTGTAGCAAGAAGGACAATTTTTTAAACTAACTCAGAATTTCATTTCATTTTGTAATACTTAAATTTGGATGGAGTGTTTAGTTTTGTACGAACCAGAAACATTTGATTGGATTATTTCCTTATGTACCAACTGGAAAAAGTGAAGGGCTATTATTCAAATAAACAAAGGAATAGAGTATTTAGTTTTTGTACCAACTAGAAAAAAAGAAGTGAAGTATGGATAAAATTTAGGTGGACTATTTTCTTTTGTCCCAACTGGAAAAGAGAATAAGAGCTACTTTAACTAGCTCATTATGTACTGTTTAAAGAAACGAAAATTGACTATTTAACTAGCTCAGAATTTATGTAAGAATAATTTCGATGTTCTACTTTTTATACCAACGAGAAAAAATGAACTAGCTGAATATACGAAAGAATAAATTTTAGTAACCTATTCAATTTTGTACCAATAAGAAATGGCATTGCGCCATTTTGGAATATTCAAATAAACAAAAGAATTATAATTTGTGTCAACTCTAAAATCAATTAAACGAAGTAATGCATTTGAAAAACCGAAGCTGAGTATTTTATACCATTTTGTATTATTTCAACAAACAAAGGAATAAGCAAAAAAGGTTCATTCTATATCATTTTAAACTAGTCTAATAAACGAAGACATAAATACGAGTGAGCTATTTAATTTTGTAGCAACCAAAGAATCATTTTAACTAGCTGAGTATTTCTGTACTTTTGAACCGCTCAAACACTAACTAGAAAAAAACCGAAGAAGGCCCATTTTAACTAACTGAGAATTTCTGTACCTTTTTGTACTATTTAAATAAACGATGGGATAAATTTGAGTGGTCAGAAAAATCGAAGAAGGTACAATTTAGCTAACTCAGAATTTATATACCTTTATACTAGCCCAATGAACGAAAGAAAAAATTTGGGTGTTCTACTTTTTATACGAAACAGAGAAGAACCATTTTGTACTACTCAAATAAACGAAAGAAAAAACGAAAAAAGACCTTTTTAACTAGCGCAGAATTTCTGTAACGCAAAAATTAATTTGGATGGAGTAACAAGAAAGAAAGCAAAGATATTCCATATTAAGTATTTAAATAAACGAAGGGATAAATTTAAGTGATCTATTCCATTTTGTACCAAGGAGAATGCCATTTTTATTTAACTTAGAATTTCTAGTGCATGTTGTATTATTTAAACAAAACGAAGGGCGAACATGAACCATTTTACTCAAACTTGGATGGAGTATTTAGCTTTGTATGAACCAGAAAAAAAAAGTAAAGAAGAACCATTTTAACTAACTCAGATCTTTATACCATTTTGTACTACTTTTTGTACCAATCAGAAGGAAATCAAAGAAGGGTCATTTTAACTAGCCAAGCAGAAAGAAGGAAAGAATTAACACTTTGTACTAACCAGAAAATGAGAAGAAGGATCAGCATTCTAACTTTTTGTGCCATTTATTGTGGTGTCCTATTTCCTTTTGTATCAACGAAAACCATTTTTAACTGGCTTAGAATTTTATAAAAATTCGTATCGAACTTTTTGAAAAATTTGTATCAAATCGAAAAAAGCAAGGAAATACCATTTTAAATAGCTCAGCATGTTATAGCTTTTTGTGTTTTTGGTCTACCCAATTTCTTGACCATGTTGTACTATTTAAAGAAACAAGGGAATAAATTTGTGTGACTTATTCACTTTTGTAACAATCAGAAAAAGGAAAGAATAAATTTGAGTGGCTTAAGCAAAGAAGGTCAATGGTAACTAGCCTTTTTGTGCTAATAAATTTGAGTGGTTTAAGTGATTGACCTATTCAGTAGAAAAAAAATTGTTTGCAATTAAAAAAGCGGAGAAGGTCTACTTTCTGTACAAACCTGAGAGAAAACAAATTTGTATGACCTATTCACTTTTATAGCAAGCAGAGAAAGCATGAAAAAAAAAGGGAAAAGGTCCATTATAACAAGCTCGGTATTTTTATACCATTTTGTATTACTCTATTTCATTTTTGTAAAAATCAGAACAAAACAGCTCAGAATTTTATACCTTTGTGGTGTTACATTTTGTATATGTTTGTGTCATCCAGAGAACAATTTAAATTGACTCTCACTGACTATTCAGTTGCTAGAGTCCAATGTTTGTAATATTACAGTACTACAAATTGATCCAGTTAACAGTTCAAGTTCTTCTATTTTTACACAATCAAATGCATATGCTACAGTGGGCTCAGTGTTCATTTACAGAATTAAATAATTGTTTATCTTTCTCTAAAAACATTTCTACTATTTTGTTGATATAATAATCACACTCTGTAATGTATTCATATACCAGATTAATTTTTTTCTCCAAAGTATAAGTGTTTGCTTCTTTAAAATGCTTCTTTATATAAAGTTTATAGATTTTTTCTCTCATTTCACGTTTAATTAAGATCGTCCACACCTTTTGCAATAATTCGTAATCATGCTGCAGCAAACAGTTGTGATCTTTTTCATTCAGATTATGTTTAGAACATGCTTCACATAATAATACTGAATTTGGTGCATACTCATTAAATAATTGTATAACACATGTATGACTAATACTTTCACTAGTACACTCGCACTCATTAGCTTCCAGTTCAAAACAGGTAATATTTGAAACACTGTCATCATCACTTTCCGGGTGTATTTCATCATTATATCTATTATAGCGTCTAAAATAATACACTTCTTCTATTTCTTGTGTTGGATATATGATTCTCACTTTATCACGTAATTCATCTGGCAAATCGGGGTCAGACGGCTGGATTAACAGTATAGGTTTTTCGTTTTCACGCTGAATTTCTTTTTCTCTAGGTGAAACATAAACAATTTCCATGCTCTTCATCAAAAACAAATCAAGTGTGATACATCTATTTATATACCTAGAATAAAAGCATTCTATGCATTCTCCGTGTTTAATAATATGTTTCAAAACAATGGTTCAAAACAATGGTTCAAAACAATGGTACAAAATGGTATAAAAATACCGAGCTTGTTATAATGGACCTTCATGGTTGGTATAAGTCACACAAACTTATTCCGTCGTTTGTTTGAGTAGCAGAATATGGTATTTCTTTGTTTATTTGAGTAGTACAAAATGTACATAAAATATACTTTCTCCGATTTTTTAATTGCAAACAAAATTGAATAGGTCACTCAGTTTTAATAGCACAAAAGGTACAAATTGACCTTCTTTGCTTAAGCCACTCAAAATTTATTCTTTCGTTTCTTTGAGTTAGTTAATATGGTTATTTGATTAGTACAAAATGTTAATTCTTTCCGTTTCCTGCTTGTTTTCAAAACTGAATAGGTCACAAAAATTTATTCCTTCGTTTATTTGATTAGTATAAAATGGTATAAAATTCTGAGTTAGCTAAATTGGACCTCCTTCGCTTTGTTCGTTTATTTAAATAGCATAAAAAGATATAAAATGCTGAGTTATTTAAAATGGTATTTCTTGTTGATACCAAATTGAATAGGTCACTCAAATTTATTCATTTGTTGATTTGTGTAGCACAAAAATACTCAACTAGTTAAAATGACCCTTCTTTGCTTTTCTTCTGATTGGTATAAAATTGAATAGATCACTCAAATTTATTCCTTCGTTTATTTAAATAGCACATAAAGGTATAAAATGATCCTTCTTCGCCTTTTCTGGTCAGTACAAATTCTTTTCTTTTCCTGCTTGGCACAAAAAATAATACTCCATCCAAATTTAGTTTTTTCATTTGTTTGAATGGCACAAAAGTACAGACATTCTGAGCTAGTTAAAATGATCCTTCTTCGTTTTTTTGTTTATTTGAATACTACTGAGCTGGTTAAAAAGGCATTTCACGCTGGTACATAAAGTAGGACACCTAAACAAAACATATATAAATTCTGAGCTAGTTAAATTGTTTTTTTCACTTTTTTCTTTCGTTTATTTGAGTAGTACAAAATGGTTCTTCTTTGTTTGGTATAAAAAGTAGAACACTCAAATTTGCTCTTTCGTTCATTGCGCTAGTACAAAGGTACCTTCTTCGATTTTTCTGGTTAGTACAAAAAACAGGTCACTCAAATTTATCTCATCGTTTGTTTAGATAGTACAAAAAGGTACAGAAATTCTCAGTTAAAGTGGGTCTTCTTTGCTTTTTTCTGATTAGTACAATTTTGTTCTTTCGTGAAAATACTCAGCTACACAATTAAATAGCTCACTCATATTTATGCCTTCGTTTACTAGACAAGTTTAAAATGGTCCTTTTTGCTTTTTCCTTTTGTTTGTTGAAATAATACAAAATGACCCTTTTTAGAGTTGACACAAATTATAAGTTCTTTGTTTATTTGAATACTCAAAAATTGTATAAAAGTCTGAGTTAGTTAAAATGGTTCTTCTTCACTTTTTTTTTCTGGTTCATACAAAGCTAAATACTACATCCAAATTTGAGTAAAATAGTTCATGTTCGCTTTCTCAAATTTAGCCCTTCGTTTTGTTTAAAATAATACAACATGCACTAGAAATTCAAAGCTTGATAAAAATGGCATTTCTCCTTGGTACAAAATGGAATAGATCACTTACATTTATCCCTTCGTTTATTTAAATAGTTAATATGGCATATCTTTGCTTTCTCTCTTGTTACTCCATCCAAATTAATTATCTTGTTACAGAAATTCTGCGCTAGTTAAAAAGGTCTTTTTCGCTTTTTTTCGTTTATTTGAGTAGTACAAAATTGTATAAAATACTCAGCAAGTTAAAATGGTTTTTCCTTGTTTGGTATGAAAAAGTAGAACACCCAATTTTGTTCTTTCGTTCATTGAGCTAGTATAAAGGTACCTTCTTCGATTTTTCTGGTTAGTACAAAAAACAGGTTACTCAAATTTATCCCATCGTTTGTTTAAATAGTACAAAAAGGTACAGAAATTCTCAGTTAGTTAAAATGGGTCTTCTTCGCTTTTTCTGATTAGTACAATTTTGTTCTTTCGTGAAAATCCTTTGGTTGCTACAAAATTAAATAGCTCACTCATATTTATGCCTTCGTTTATTAGACTAGTTTAAAATGATCCTTTTTTTGCTTATTCCTTTGTTTGTTGAAATAATACAAAACGGTATAAAATACTCAACTTCGGTTTTTCAAATTAAATAGCTTACTCAAATGCATTACTTCGTTTAATTGATTTTAGAGTTGACACAAATTATAAGTTACTCAAATTTGTTCCGTTGTTTATTTGAATACTCCAAAATGGTGCAAAACTAAATACTCCATTGTTTATTTGAGTAGTAAAATTATATAAAATAGTCCTTCTTCGCCTTTTCCTGAGCCATTTCTCATTGGTACAAAATTGAATAGGTCACTTAAATTTATTCTTTCGTATATTTAAATATTCAGCTAGTTCATTTTTTCTCGTTGGTATAAAAAGTAGAACATCGAAATTATTCTTTCGTTACAGAAATTATGAACTTGTTAAAATGGCTCTTCTTCTCTTTTCCAGTTGGTACAAAAGAAAATGGTCCACCTAAATTTTATTCATACTTCATTTTTTTCTAGTTGGTACAAAAACTAAATACTCTATTCCTTCGTTTATTTGAATAATGGCCCTTCACTTTTTCCAGTTGGTATATAAGGAAATAATCCAATCAAATGTTTCTGGTTCGTACAAAACTAAACACTCCATCCAAATTTGAGTATTACAAAATGAAATGAAATTCTGAGTTAGTTAGAAAATAGTCCTTCTTGCTACAAAATTGGAAAGCTCACTCAAGAGTACAAAATAGTATTGAACTTCTGAGCCGGTTAAATTTATCCGATTGTTTGTTTAAAATACGCAATTATTTCTCGTTGGTGCAAAATTGCAAGGTCACTCAAATTCACCCCTTCGTTTGTTTAAATATTAGAGCATGGTCTAGAAAAATGACATTTCTCATTGGTACAATATTCCTTCGTTTATTTAATTAGTACAAGAAGAGATATAATTCTCAGCTAGTTAAAATGGCATTTCTCGTTGGTACAAAATTGAATAGGCCACTCAAATTTATTCCTCCTTCACTTTCTCTGCTTTGTACAAAATTTATCCGTTGCTCCGTATACAAGCTCTCGATGGTCATTATTTTGGAACTGATGAACTATTACTAAATGTGGAAACACCACCTCAATATTTGGCTCCGTTTTCGAGTTTGACCTTTGATCTCGATGGTTGACACTTTTGAGACATGTGGTCTTTGGTGACCGATTACTAAATGTGGAAACAGCACCTCAATATTTGGCTCAGTTTTCGAGTTATTAGGTTTTAAGTATTTTGACCTTTGACCTCGATGATCATTATTTTGGAACTTTTAGTAGTTGATGACCAGTTACTAGATTTGGGAACAGCACCTCAATATGTGGATGCATTTTCGACTTATTAGGTTTTAAGTATGTTGACCTTTGACCTCGATGATCAGTATTTTGGAACTTGTAACAGTTCATGACCAGTTACTAGATTTGGAAACACCACCTCAATATGTGGCTCTGGTTTTGAGTTATTAGGTTTTAAGTATGTTGACCTTTGACCTCGATGATCACTATTTTGGAACTTGTAGTAGTTGATGACCAGTTACTAGATTTGGAAACACCACTTCGATATTTGGCTCCGTTTTCGAGTTTTGACCTTTGACCTCGATGGTCACTTTTTTGGAACTTGTAGTAGTTGGTGGCCGAATACTAAATGTGGAAACAGCATTTCAATATGTGGCTTCGTTTACGAGTGTTTGAGTTTTAAGTGTCTTACAAAGGGCGTATCCCACATAAACTATAGGACCCAGGTAAAAATCAGTATGATATTTGTAATCAGCATATCCGAAAACCACCATATAACGAGTTTCACCCAAATCGGCTAAAATTGTCATAGAAAGGGGGTATGCCACATAAACTATAGGACCCAGGTAAAAATAAGTATGATATTCGTACTCAGCATGGTCGAAAACCCCCATATGCCGAGTTTCATCCAAATCGGTTCAAAGAGCGTAAAATAGGGGTTGGAAAATATGCTCATAAAAGAGAACGAGTCCACCCCTAAAATGGAGGTTGTTGTGTTTATTATCTGCTCTGCTATGTGTTCATAGTCTCAGTGTAATTTCTGCTATGTTAAAATAAGGGTGGAAAATAAGCCATGCTCTTTTATTAGCTGTGCTATGTATTATCTGTTCTGCTGTGTGTTCATTGTCTCAGTGTAATTTCTGCTGTGTTAAAATAGGGGTTGGAAAACTAGTTCATCCCTAAAAAGTGCTAATAAAAGGGAATGAGTACACCCCTAAAATGGAGGATGTTGTGTTTATTATCTGCTCTGCTATGTGTTTGTAACTGCTATGTTACATAATCTTATGCTAAGGGGTTGAAAACGAATACACCTCTGCTATGTGTTCGTAAGGGTTGGAAAATATGCTCATAAAAGAGAACGAGTCCACCCCTAAAATGGAGGTTGTTATGTGTTACGTAGTCTTATGCTCTGCTGTGTGTTCATAGTCTCAGTGTAATTTCTGCTATGTTAAAATAAGGGTTGGAAAAGGGAACGAGTACACCCTTGCTATGTTACGTAGTCTTATGTTCTGCTATGTTAAAATAGTGCTATGTGTTATCAGCTCTTCTATGTGTTCGTAATCGTATGTGTTATCTCCTATGTTAAAATAGGGGTTGAATAATATGCTCATAAAAGAGAATGAATACACCCTTGAAAAAGTGTTCATAAAAGGGTACGAGCCTTATGTGTTATCTGCTCTGCTGTGTGTTACGTAGTGTTATGTATTATCTGTTCTGCTGTGTGTTCGTAATCTTATGTGTTATCTCCTATGTTAAAATAGGGGTTGAAAAATATGCTCATTAAAGGGAACGAGTACACCCCCTAAAATGGAGGTCGTAAAAGAGAACGAATACACCCCCTAAAAGGTGCTCATAAAAGGGAACAAATTCACCCCTAAAATGGAGGTCGTAAAAGTCCGTGGGTTCACGGTGCACGGTGGTCAATTTCCCAGGGGCTCCTGAGTTGTTCTAATATGGCCTAGTATGGCCCAGATCGATCCATTTTGTACTATGTACAAACAATGCACGAACAAGACCATTTTCGATTTAGTCTTGAAAGGTCGGGAGGCTGTCCAAATGGACGTGAAAAGCAGTACTGCAAAAATACATGTAATTCATATTGAGCACGATAGGAGGCAATATTCATTTTAGATTTTCAAAGGCGGGGTAATTGAATAAACGATGGCTGAATATAGTACTGTGAAAATTCTACTAACTCAAATTGTGCAAGCTCGGGAAATGCCATAGAGGGAATTTCGAAGTTCTAGGTCCAAGAGCAAACTCTATAATCATCTCTGACTGCCATTTCAGTAATATTTTTTATTGTCTTATGTCCGTGTTCTCATCCTTTCCTTCCCCCTCCAACTGGATACTTGATACTTTCTCTATTCCAAATTTTTTGCTAATTTTCTGTCGAAACCTTGAGTATTGTACTCTAATCGGTTTCGAGTTAGTTAATTATTTACGTTTAGGATTCCTTTCTGCATTGAGGTTATATGAGACGTAGACTCAAAGATTACGATGAAATTCAAACACAGTAATCGTTCAAATTTTGTAAGCTCTATAGTGATTAACGTTAAAATCTGAAATGACCCATTTCTATCACTTCCAGTTGGCGTATCACCTCCATTTAGGAACTCCCTAAATTAAAAAATTCGTATTCGTCCAAAGTTATCGTGTGAAGTAACGGCCGCTAGTATGTACGTACTAATATACAAAAGTTCCACTACGCGATCCCAATTAATACTTCATATACTACCGCCACACACACACACACTATCAAATGTACACACGAAAGTATAATTGGTAGTATACACACGCTTACGTCGGAAACTAGAAACACACACTCTCTCTCACACACACACACACACATACACAGAGAGAGAGAGAGAGAGAGAGAGAGAGAGAGGGAGGAAGAAAGAGAAAACCTTGTACATTTTTACTGAATGCACCATTACTCACAAAATCAGTTAAAAAAGAAAAAGAAAAAAGTTGTAAATGAAATTTTCAAAGATTGGTACCGAAGCTGCGTGTAACACATGAAATTGTTCCATAATGATTGATTCGTAATATGATGTATATGGGTTTCTTAAGGGTAGTATAACAAAATGCCTTCAAATTGACCACAAAATAAAAAGTGAAATTTATTTCTCAAATTTTGTAAAATCGAAGTCGGTGGGCATTATGGGAACAATCTACAATAACAATATATGCAAATAAATATTAATATACTTCACGTTTTCCAGTGGGTGTAAGAAAGCTTCGAATAGTGTTTGTTGTCATAATCATTAGCTGATGTATATATATATATATATACAGGGTGCGGCACGTAAAACCGGCCGGTAAAGTGAACACATAAAATGAAATGTAATGTATTGAATATGATTAACTACAACACATAAATAAAGTGTAATGTATTGAATATGACTACTCACCTTCACAGCAGCCTCCACAGCAGGTGCTGAAAGTGTCCTCCGCCCACTTCAACACACATGTGAGCACGATTGAGGAGATTCATATATACCCTTGTCAGTTCTTGTGTTGTAATGCTATTGGTGACATCCTTGATCCTGGTCTTGAGTTCTTCAATTGTGTGTGGATTTGTTTCGTATACTCTTCCCTTTAACAGTCCCCATAAGTAAAAGTCACACGTGTACAAATCTGGTGACCGAGGAGGCCACAAGCCTTTGCTGATTGTCCTCTCTGGTGTAAACATCTCATGCACAAGGGACAATGATGCAGCTGATGTGTGGCATGCTGCACCGTCCTGCTGAAAGTAACATAACTGACGCTCCTCTTCCGTCAAGTGTGTATAAAACTCGTCCAGGATTCCCATATACACGTCACTGTTCACTGTCGTCTCAAAGAATATGGGCCCAATAACGCGTGTGGCGGAAATGGCACACCAAACACCAATCTTCTCATCATGCAAGGGTACCTGGTGGATTGCTGTGGATTATCTGTTGACCAATACCGGTGGTTTTGGGAATTTATGTACCCAGACAGGTCGAACCACGCCTCGTCACTCATGATGAGCATTAGTGGATAGAAGAAACCACTGGCAACATTGCTGAACAGCCATGAACAGAAATGCAACCTCTTCTGCAAGTCAGGCGCCTTCAGTTCTTGCACAACACTTATCCGGTACGGTTTTAACTTCAGTCCCTTTAAAACACGTCTGCAACTTCTCTCACTCCCATGAACCTGTTGACTCAATCTCCTGGTTGACTTTCGAGGACTTCTTGTCATTATCTCCTCCACCTGCATCTTTAATTCAGGTGTGCAGACAGGTGGTCGTCTGTTCCTGGGAGTATTTTGAACCGATCCTGTACGCCGCCATTTTTCAATCAATTACTGAATGGTGCTTTTTGCTGGCACAGAACGTCCTGGAAATTTCTCCCGAAACAAATTCTTTGTTTTCACAAAAGATCCAGTGAGAATGAACCCTTCAACAATGGCAACACGCTCGGGTATCGAATACGGCATTATCACACACTGACACTCACCCGGCTTAACACAACGAGGCCTTTTTCTCAACTGGTTTCGACAAGTTTCACTGGCTGCGGCTGCACGTGACTGCTGCAGGTCACGTAAGTCGACCCGACCTCGACACGCCATTTCTTGGTAGGAAGGCAGATTATTTAAGTGTCGCCAAAAAGACAATATACCAGAATATTACGACGGGCCGGTTTTACGTGCCACACCCTATAAAATTAAGATTATTTAATTTATAAAAACTAATTAATTCATTTTTAGTTTCTCAGAAAAGTTCATTTGTTATCAGAAAGTAGCAATCAGCCCATCGAAATAGGTATGCTTCATTGATTCAAACAGTAAGACAAACCACCGGGGGTACCTCTCACAATTACTTGTGGACTAGTAGACCATGGTTGATGTGTTGACCATCTCTGGTCCATAGTAAATTTATGCGGAAGAATTATTACAAATACTGTATTTAATTTTAAGTTTATAATGACTTGTTTCAAAGATATGGACAAACGTTTCATTCAAGGACGTGCCGTTTCTGATGTATGTGGTTCAGGTTTGAATTCCCGGTGCTATTCTGTTATATCTGATTTTAAACTATGTTTCTACCTTTGCTTTATCAGAGGTTGACCATCAGATATCAAAGCAAACCAAATTGAACCTGTTAATTTGTTGTAGCTTTCGTAGTTTGGAAGTCTCCTCGCATTTCATGAACAGAAACTGGGGAAAAGATATTTCTTTCCTTTTTGTCAACAGAACAGATCACGATACGACAGGTATAAACAAATTCTTAACAAAACCTGTTTTTAACCAGATATTTCCCGCTTTCCTTCCAAGAAGCTGGGTTGAAAGCGGTTACCTATTCATTCCTTTGCTTCTCTACGGGGGGATATACCTGGTTTGCATGCGATAAGTTGAACAGGTCCAACTTATCGCATTGTATCATATGCAAGAGAGATATCATAAAATAAACTAATTTAGACATGATGATTTCTGAAATTTATCTCTACCCTTGATGATTTATCGTAACGTCTAAATGGCACCTTAGTTTAATTGGTACTCCTTTTTTAAGCTTGGAGGCAGTTTCCAAGAGCCCGAAAAGATTGCGTTGACAATCTTCACCCAATTCGATCCAGTGAAAAACCTTATTTAACGATCTCTACCTACATAAACTTACACCTCATCAACAGATTGAAGTTGACCGTTGATAATAAAAATCAAATTATCTGACATAACAGCAAGGATAAAGACGGTAATAATAATGTTGCACATACCTCGCGAATGGTAGCTCAAACTAGATATTAATAAAGGTTTAGAGCCACAAGAACACTGCTATGTGTTAAGGCTGTTGCTATCACTTCTTGGATTCGAGTTTCCCCCATTTAATAATATTCGAAATTTTTCTAAGAATTTCTCAATAAGCAATGAACAATTCCTTACTGAAATTTGCGTGCAGTCAGGTCGATAATATTTGGGCAAATATTTTGCTCGTGAGTTTTGTCCGGGTTCACCCGTTTCCTCCCACTTTCTCATAGTCACCGTCTCCTTTAGTCTAACCAGCATAACCGATGCGGGACGTAAAAGTTAATCATTTCATTTTATTTTTTTCAGGTCGTTAATAAGGATTATTTATATAGGCTTATAAGTTTATTACTAGCATTCAAGTAAGTTATTCATTCCGACTTTTTCCATGTGAAGATTTTCAAAAACGCGATCTCTGTTTCTTCCGATATGTGTTAGCAGTGAGAAATTCGGAATAGTCATTTGAAACAGTTTTATAAACTCTGTTCATGTACATCTGTGGAATGAAGACTTCCAGCCCTCTCGTTCTCTTTTTATGGGACAGATTTATGAGATTAAGAACGAGTAGTCGCGCTTTATTTTCTTTGCTAGACCTAACGCTTGTAATATTTTCTTTCAATCTCATTCGGTGGTTTTGTGGTTACTTTCAAAACTAGCAAAGACCTCTTGTATATTAAGTGTTTAAAATATTACACTTGGAGATTGGTTACAAAAATATTTGGTCTAGGAATTAATTCGTGCGATTGGTACGCACACATTGAAGCTGTAGTACAAACACAAAATACATAAATACATTAAGAAAAATATTGTCCATCGCTAGCCATCACTTTCGCCCATCTGTCAGGCAATGTACGGATTCCGTGGCGAAAGAAGTCCTCATCCTTGGAAGCGATCCAGTCAGAGACACATGTTTTTATATCTTCGGAAGAAGTAAACCGCTGTCCAATCAAATCGTTGTTCATGCAATCGAACAAGTAGTATTCCGAAGGAGCAACGTCTGGTGAATACGGCGGGTGGGGTAAAACTTCCCATCCGACATTTTCTAAATAGGTTTTGACCGGTTTTGCGACATGTGGGCGAGCGTTATCATGTTGAACAATAAGTTTATCATGTCTGTTCTCCCATTCTGGTCGTATTCTTTCCAGAGCTTGCTTCAAACGCATTAATTGTCGTCGATAACGTTCTGCATTCATAGTTTCACCCGGTTGCAGTAGCTCATAGTACACCACACCTTTCATATCCCACCATATGCACAGCATAACCTTTGCACAGTGAATATCTCGTTTTGGTTGTGATGGACCTGGTTCACCTGGTTTCACCCAGGCCTTTTTTCGTTTAGGGTTCTCGTAATGGATCCACTTCTCATCAACCGTAATAATTCGATGCAGAAACCCCTTTCTGCTCTGTCGTTGAAGCAGCAATTCGCAAATGGTTTTTCGTCTTTCAACGTCTCTGTCTTTCAATTCATGTGGAACACAATGTGACATCTTTTGAATCATTCCCATGGCTTTCAAGCGTTTGGAGACTGTTGTTTGATCAACGCCTAATGCTGCTGCAAGTTGTTCCTGCGTTTGACACGAATCCTGCTCGAGCAATGCTGTCAATTCTTCGTCTTGAAATTTTTTTGGCTGTCCAGCTCGCTCTTGGTCTGCCAAGCCAAAATCACCACTTCTAAACCGTGCAAACCACTACTGACACGTTCGCTCAGCTAGAGCATGGTCACCATACACTTCCACCAAAAGACGATGACCTTCAGTCGCACTTTTCTGCATGTTAAAGTAATGCAGCAGGACACCCCGCAAAATCACTTTATCAGGCACAAATTGCGCCATGTTCACTTAACTACAAACTGGTGTTGTTGACGCTTTAATCCACTGCCCTATACTACGAACAATACGCGATGACAGGGGTTTGCAACACATGTGGATTAAAGCGTCACATTCGTGTGGATACACGGAACTGTGGGACGCTCCGTTCGTTGCGCCATCTCTTGTCCACCCGCACGAATTAATTCCTAGACCAAATATAAGATAGCAGATGGTTGTGTGCCATATAATTTCCTGAGTAAAATAATAATAATAATAATAATAATAATAATAATAATAATAATAATAATAATAATAATAATAATAATAATGAATCCTTTGTACAAGAGCCTATAAAAGATCAGGGTCTATCATTGCCGCTTTGAAACCGTAACTTAGGGAAAATATGTTTTCCCCAGAATGGTTGCCTTTGCCAGTTTGCTCGATCCCCTGCTCAAAGACTGGCCGCGCTGCCGATACTAGTTGGGTTTTCAGAATGTATCTACTAAGCGCTCTTTGACTTCAGTATCCTCATGGAAACCGGTAAACTAGTGCAGATAGCATTTTGTGAATAATGGAAATATATAATTTTCACTTGACAACTTTGAATGGTATCTTGAAGTTTTTATGCTAAATATTTGAGTATGATTGATCTTGACTATGTACGGAGGAAATTTGTTTATAGTTTTTAATATTTTGTGCTACACAAATATGACACCAGTTAGTTTGCACGTTGTTGGATTTTTAGTGATCACATATTTTTTTCGGTACTTATCCAGTATCTTGATGCAATTGAGTAACCGAGGAACTGACAGCACATTACCCGTCTAAGAGAGGCGTATTGTAAAAGAAAGTGAACTGTGGTTCCATTGATTCATTTATTAGACAAGTACACATTCAATCATATTTCAAATAGGTAATTTAGATTAGAAATAGGCAATAGGTAATATTATTTTCTTATTTTTATAACTTTTCGAAATATGAACAGGCATAGAACCAAAGCAAAATTTCGTCTAAGAGTACAACATATAATATAAAAATAGTACAACATATTTTATTAAAATAATTATTTTATTTTATGCATTATTGTTACATTGCTTAGTTTAAAATACTCGACTTGCTATCTTAATGTTGAAGTACACCAATTTCTGATTGTCAGACACACTAAGCTAAAACATTGTCACGTGTGTATAAAAATAATGTGACGGAATACTTTAGTACATCAAGTAACAAAATTGTATAAATGAAGTTAGTAGAAAAATAAATTAACAAGCAGTATAATGAAAATGCTAAAACATCAACGAAGCACTATTCCCAATTTAAATATCCATGCCCATATTCGGAAAACCTTAGGCAGCACTCTCCAATGGGGAGGAAGTTAGACAGAAGTCACAAGATCTTGCTAATTATAAATACGGGAAAGAAAGAAACATAATAAAATTTTGTTGTTAAATAAACTTCTAACCCAGTTTATCTAACAACAAAAAAGTTGAATCTGAAATCATCTAAGCAACTTACCTAAATTATGCTCTTCTACCACTTTCTAATTTCGTTAACCAATGAAAAAAAGTTATATTATCAAAATTTAGATTAAATTGAAGACTAACTATCATCAATACCAATAAATCCAACAAACCAGTAACACTTCAAATTTGCTTTTTATAATAAGAGTATGCTATGATATTTAGAAATATAATACTCATTCAATGCACCATTTTGAACGAAATAGTTTTTCTTTCTAGTTTTTTAAGCAAAAATAAAAAAATAAAATGGAAAATTACATTATTCCAAATTAAACTGAGATTATGAGAATTACAGATTATAAGAAAACAATCTACAGTCTATATTTTTGTTATATTATCGTATGTATTTTTGTATATAAGCTATGTACCTATGTAAGCTATGTATCTATCAAATTATTAGTTTAAATCAATTTCAATTCATACTTTACTTTTGATTCTTTCAGCTGCCGTTGAATATGTGCAAATCATGTGGTTTCGTGATATTTTAGGTAAATGCTTTTAGATTACTCTATTTTAATCTCAGACTAACTTCTTAAATTTCGAAAAACTACAATATATTGTTGAATAACTTAATATCATTCTTACGATAACTACTACCTAGTTAAATTTAGTAATATATGAATCACATGCCCCTATAATTAAGACGTCCTGTGCCATCATTAGCGTCGGTTTACACGCTTCAATGTGTCCAGTATACATTTTGTTCTTTTATTTTATTTATTATTAACTTATCCCTGTATGACTGGAATTATGATCTTCAGTGGCAAAAAATTAACAATTTTGTTTAGCTATATTGGAATGTAGTAATATAAAAATTGTTCATTTTTTAAAAATAAAGTATTTTCCTTAAATATAAAGGTTTGTTGCGCTGAGGTAATAATAGAAATTTACAGTAATACATATATGTATTACTCTAATACAGTAATACAGTAACTGTGAAAACCCATGGTGACGGATATCGATATGTTTTTCTAAGAAATGAAAATGGACATTTGTCTTAATTTATAAATAGGTTCATGTGGAAAATTATCACTGGAAGACTCATCTATTGCAATACAAACAAGAGCATAGTTTGAGTACTGTTACAGGAAATTTGATCAAACGCAAATGTTCCATAGGTATTTACTCCTCCAAAATATATTTATGTAATGATTTCCTCTTCAAAAAAAATTGTGCAATGGCATTCGAATACACAGAACCTACAGAAGCGCGCGAATATACAGAACAAAATTTTTCATATTGTGTCCAGCCACTATACTTCAAATAAAGTCCACCAGAGGTATTCCAAATTCTGAACTATGTTTGATAACTTCGAGCAACAACAGAATGTTACCATTCTAGTGATGTCATGCTGAATGAGGGAAATGACGTAGTAAGTTCATTCAGGCTAACAATAAGTCATACAGGGTTATTTTTTCAATTTATGAGAAATATTAAACATTGTTAATCTTATTGTCTTTCAATAGAAACACAGTCCGTAATTACTGAAGTTTTAAGTGCACCTTATAAATGCTACCGCGATGGCTAACTACTGGAGCGTTCATAAGTGGTTCAAGAGATTCGTGGTTCGATTACAGCTTCCGGGAAGTGACTTTTGTGCTGGGCACCCATTATTATTTTGATCTCACCTCTGTGGGGTTCACATTACTTCCATAGTATAAATAAATCATATTAAGTATTTCAGATACTTACTATGATCAATATTCAGATTAAACACAATATTCAATTGTTTAACAATAAAACTCTTACTCCAAAAAACTTTTCACTTTTACATAGGTGGGGTCTAGCAGACCCCAGCCGGGTATCTTAATTGAAATAATTATAATTCATTGTTTCGATTACGAAAATTTAAGTGCATCATGTGCTAGTAGTACTAATGTTATTTTGACATATACACACTAATTTTCACAACAAAATATTCTGTATTTTTATTGTAAGAAGTAAAGAGTTCACCTAACTATTTATATTTATCTTCGTAGGAACAACAATTAACGTGGTTTCCTTTTTTTCTAAAGCTATGCTTCTCTCCTTAAGGTTTGTTCAATATATAATTTCATGAAACATAATTTATGTAATAAAATACTCTCATCCGCGCTATGGAGCAGTTGTTTTGAGGCTCCACGCTGGTCTGGGTGTGTATGAAGCATAGTGTGTTGACAATTTTTGAGTAATAGGTTTCGAAATAAAAATCATTTTCTACTATCTCTTCCGATTAAAGTACTTGATGCATTGTCTTCTGAATCCATAGACAAGTTTCGTTGCCACTAGAAAATTCGGTTTCACTCGAACTATTTGTGACGAATCACGTATCCTTTGCGTTTTCGAAGTATCCTTCTACATCTCTTTAGTCATGACATCACGACTTTCCTCAAAAGTTAAAACTACTATTTCTGTAAGCCACTCAGACACAACTTCCGTAAAGTCACTACTTTTTTTTTGTTCTGAATCTTCGATGCTCCTTTTTTTGAACTAATTTTTGTGGCTAGTCTGCGTATCTTGAAACTAACACAAAATTGCAGTTACTCGTAATAATGTAATACAAACTTTCCACGAAATAGATTATTTCCCTATGATATTAAACCTATGAATAATAGAGGTTCATTATTAGCAACAAGGTTCATAAGTACGCTCATAATCTGGGAATGTCATAGCAAAAGGGCTACACAGAGAAACTGACAAAACGAATGTAATGCATTCTCTTTATAGTCAAGTATATAGATGAGTTTTTGTTTAATACGTCATAATACATAATGCCTTTTTTGTTATGACCTAAAATAAAGTTAATTCAACAATTCACACTATGAAATACTTGTAAAATTTAAGTCTGGGTTTATATGGGAATAAAATGAATTTATCTAACAATATTCATGTATAGCCATACAAACAAAGAATAATTTGTGGTTGAGGTCTGAGGGGCCCCAAGTATGGAAACTCGGAGTACTGATACAAAATAACAGAAATCTCGGAAATTGTTGCTTGAATAAAGCTAAAATCACGTAAGATGCATAAACACATTGAGATATTAGATATCACGAAATATGAAGATTGGATGCAGATTTCGTATATCAGAACGCACTTTAATTATCTCTATGCGGTCTGCCAGACCCCACATATGCGTTCTAGGGTTAAAGGACTATATTTCAAAATACTAATAATTTGTTTCACAACAGCTCAATATATTTTTCTATAAAATTGCGTCTTCTTGAATTAGTAATTATTAACAATATATAAACAAGCTTATAGGAACTACACTGTAAATTTTGTAACCAAATTGTTGTACTAGCGACGAATCAAGAAACATTTTTATCTACCAACTTAAAAATATAAAATTTCCAGACAATATAATTCATGACATTATATCATTCCCACACTATTACTTATCCATTTTCTTGGAAACGTAGAGAGTTGAATAAGTTACCTTTGCTCTTAGATTTGTCGTAATAATGCTTAATTGGAAAACTGTATCTTTAAAAGTACCATACGCCATATTTTAGTGCAAATTATCCTTCAAACCTTAAATAATATTATGAGGTACTTTGCACAACCAAGCCGCGAAACATGTAGTGTAATTTATTTTTGATTCGTAATATATGTGAGTACAAATATGAAAAAAAAACTCATGAGGACAAGGAATCCCCACATATGACGTTGACCTTCTTTGTGATTAGCTTCTATGATACTAAAAAATTCTGAATTCTCATTAGTTACTGAAATCTTATTAGTTACTGACTAGGGGTCTGCGGGTGGTTCTGTGATAACACCTTTTGCTTTGCTACCTTGTAATTTTAAAGTGGTCAAACACGTGTTTTCCTGATTTGGCGTCTGTCTCGCTGTTTCGATCTAGGGTTGACAACTGATTTTCTGGACACCCTGTATATTCATATAACTCGAGCAATATATGCATTCGGAAAAAAAATAATTACAGTTTCGTAATAGGTGTCATTAGTTCTTTTGATTGGTGTATAAGCTATCTTGCACTTCGATATATAATCTCCCCCTATTCCCTTGTAAGGGTAAATTGTAATTACACAAGCAAACTGTCTGTTAGAAAGATTAACATATTACCTGCTGTGGAAATGACACAAAATAAGGTATTATAAAATCCTAAATTTAGGGTAAAGTATCCTATAACAACGGTGCAGGTGGTGACATAAACTTTACCTCATGCAATTGTGGATACAACACTTCTAGATTTATTTTCTGTATTACCTACCAGGAATCTGAATAGTTAAACGCATTACTTTTGCTTTTTACTATTACAGTTTATCATGGTACTTACAAGGCAAATCGTTTCAATTTCAAGCATTTCACTATATCATTCTTTACGCCGTGTGTTCAGGTAACTCCTTTACTACCTAAACAACGTCAGAAGATTTTGGTAATAAGCTAGATATTCAGTCATGTTTTACAATATTTACAGATTCTGATTGTTATTATTCTAATCAAGGTAATGCTATTTAACATGCTGAACATCCTAATAGTTACACTCTACTGGTGATTAATTTAACTGTAGATTCTAAAGCTATGCTGCATTTTATACCAGCCTCCAACGCCGAGGAAGTGTGTGATTCGAGGTTTAGTTCAAACAACTACTGACATCTCGTGTTGGTGAATTATCCTCTGAACAAAAATTGATTTCCAGAACAAAATATGTAAGTTTCAAACAACTAGATGCGACATAACTTGCCTGAAAATAAACCATTACCCCCTCACACATTTCCCCATCAACTTCGTTGAAGACGTGCAATTGCTTGTTTGAGTTTCAAGAAATTCCGGTAGTTTTAAGACTTGAAATAAAGTATTCTAATATCATATTAGGCTGCCCGAGAATATTTGTGAAAATTTACATTCATTTTAGTCACCCTGTATATATCGTTTCTACATGGTGGATAATCTTGTCAGATGGATACTAAGAAAGATTAACAACTGCCGCCTAAAACATTACGAAGAAGCCAAAGTTAAAATATATATAAAAATTATATTGGTATCAATATTTAGAATGAGTACAATGTCCAGTAATATTATCAGTTGACAATGGTAACAACGTTTTGTTCAAAACATGCAGCGATTTTCAACTAAATTTAAAGTAGCACTTATCACAAACCAGTCTCTATAAATTCATTGCACTAACCATCAAATGGAATAGGGTTTCTGATAATGGTGTCGCTGAATATGGTGGTATGGAAAGTGTAGGAATTTAACAGTTGGTTTCCATCTATAATATTTTCCATAAATATTAGGATGCTTTATTGTTAATTTTATTTGCTTCTTGCAAGTCTATTCGTTAAATAAAATGTTAATGACCCTTGAATTGTTAATTTTATTTGCTACTTGAAAGTCTATTCGTTAAAAGAAAATGTTAAAGACCTTGAACTTTATTAGGTACTTGAAGTTTGTTATGTATTGAAGCCACCCTCTGTTAGAAGTGAAGGATGAAGGGTAAGGAGAAAAAACAAGGAATGTCCATGTATGAGATTTTTCGGGTGCTTTGTCTTTTCTGTTGGTGACTCTTGGTTCTATTTGGCTGTATAGTGTAATTTGTACTATATTAAATGGAGGTTAAAAACTAATCATAGCCTTTATTATGTAAGCCACATACATGTCTGCCTTGTTTAAGATCTACTCCTTTTAATAGGGGTTGGAAAAAGTACCGTAGGTTCAAAATGTTGGCAAAATATGTAATGTCTGCTTTATTCAACAGGAATGAGAAACGGGTCTTTATGAGCAAAAAATAAGTCGTGGACGAGAATATAAAGGAAATAAATCTGGTAAAAAAACTTCATACATCTGATCATGCGCGCCGAATACGTGGGTGCTCGGGGGCTCCGTACGAGGTCTGATGTTAAAGTTTCTACAAACTGCTACTAACAGTGGGAGTAATTTTCAACTGTTATGAACTCAGAATAATAATTCTACTTTCTACATTGCCTTTGTTTGTTTAAGTAAATTTGTTTATTTTAAAACAGTTTGAAGAAATCGTTTTGGGGGAAAACTTACAGTTCATCGTAAACACTTTCGTTGAAAGATTTGTTATGAATCAAAGTGGGTTTTAACGCAGAAAGATCCATCGAGTACTTTTATTTGGCTTTCGTAATTGAATCAACATTCAATAGGACTGTGTAAAATTGATTTTCCGAATTCTCGTTCTGTCGCGTACTTGTTACTCATCAATATATTGAAGCTTGTCTATTGACATATATTGTTAAAATGATGAAATGTTTAGTGAAATAATTAGGATAGATTGAATGTACCGTTAGATTTAGATATCCTTGACCATTGACGTTATAGCAATATATATAATTTACCATTTTCGTCTGAACGTATGATAATTTTAAAGCAAGCAGATGCGACATAACTTGCCTGAAAATCAACTATTACCCCATTTCACATTTCCTAATCAACTTCGTTCTAGACGTGCAATTTCTTGCTTGAATTCCAAGAAATTCTGGTAAATTCGAGACTTGAAATAATAGATTCTAATATGTTATTAGGCGCCCGAGATATTTGTGAAAATGTACATTCTTTTTATACATCCTGCATATATCGTTTCAACTTGGTGAATAACCTTTTCCGGTGGATACTAAGAAAGATTAACAACTGCTGCCTAAAGAATTGCGAGGTCGCCAAAATTAAAATCTCAAAAATTTTATCTTCGTTTTAATATTTAGAATGACAACAGTGTTCAATAATATTATCAGTTGACAATGGTAACAATGTTTTTTTCAAAACGTGCTAGGATTTTCCAATGAAATTTAAAGTAGCACTAATCATAAAACAATCACTATAAATACATTGCACTAACACTTCATCAAATGAAATATTATTACTGATAATGATGTCACTGAATAGGGTGGTATGTAATGTGTAGAAAATCAACAGTTGGTTTCCATCTTTAATATTCTCCAATAAATATTAGGGTGCTTTATTGTTAATTCTTGGAAGTGTATTCATCGTCCTTGGAAATTTTTGATCATTCTGGTCCACTTGCTCTTCATATTAGGTATGCTTCTTCTGAAGGAAGATGTGCGTCTTTGGGCCATTTTTTTCGTTTATATGTTCTCTTAATGCTTGTCTGCTTACGAATCACCGGTGGCACTTGCGATACTTCACTTCTGTGCTGCACCGTTTTATGTCTTGCAGTACCTAAGTGCGTTTGAGGTATTTTTGTGTATACAGATTTTTAACAGTACTAGCATTCACGTGGTCCCTTTAACGAGACGCAAGATAATTCGTATAGTAATGAGATAAAAACTCAGTTTTAAAATCTTTGAGCAAACGTGTTAATATATGATACATGTAGAATACATTCCGTAAGTTTGAAGTGTGTATGTCTCTGGCAACCTTCTGAAAACCTTATTTGTATGCACATATGTATTAATTTTTTCGTTTCTTTTTATATACGTTAAACTTCAATCCAGTTTACTTGGACATTGAATTTTTTTTATCTGTATTATCCAGTAATACGCGCTTTTTTCATTGTTCACTATAACCACTGTTTGCTTGCAAAATTTCCATCATTATTAGTATATTTTATTCGTTAGGAATAATTATTTTTACGTCATATATGAAGTTACACATTGAGTTCCATTGTGAATTTAATAAGAAACAAGGAACTTAACTCCTTACAAGTATACTATGACAAGGAAATAAGAGAGAATGTAAATGACGTACAAAGTGTATAAAAGGCAGTGTGGGCTATATTTTTCTAAAATACTTCTACTGACGAAAATCCAATGCACATGTTGCGTCCTGGAGGCGAATATTAATGGTGTGGATACAAGAGTGGAAAATAAACTGTAGAAGTCCCTAAATCAGAAACACTCCCTACCAGCTGCAGTGATGAATACGATAGTAAATTTTTAGAGCACGTCTTACCCAAAACTTCCAGAAAAATATCTATATGGTAAAACACAGAATTCAAATTAAAGTTTTAATTGCTTGATCTTTTAACGTTGCCACAAAAAAGCTTTCGCATAGTTTTAGAAGTGGTTATTCATTGGAATTAATGTCCTGAAACAAGTAGGATTAATGGCAGAAAAATTCAGAGTGGAAAAGAAGCCAAAGCCATGATGTCAGTGAATGAGCTCTTAAAGAAAGCAAGAATTTAGAATAGGAGACATAAAAGTGCAGAAAACGATACCCAAGATGACAAAATCTAAGAATATAGAGGGTTTTATGAACATAGAAATGTTCCTCAGTGCAGATCGTGTTGTGTATTTTGTTTCTTATTTTCCCAAACTAGATTAGCTATCATTCATGTACCATTTTATGAAAAGCGATTCTAATGAATGCAATGAAACATTGCACAAAAATTGCTTTAATTTAGTTGTAGTTTTCGAATCAGAATTAATATCTTGCTCCTGTAGTTGTTTATTATACTGCCGGATATATCATAAATAAAAGGTATAGAAAAAACAAAAAAAATCATAAATCTGCTACAAGTATCTGTTTGAAATAGATTAATGATTTTGGTTCACAAAAATCGCATTAACTACTAAAGTGGGTGGTTCAAATTTGCAGAAAGTTTCCAGTATATGGTTTTGGAGACAAAAGCACGTGAATTTTTCTTTTCTGGTAATTTTCATAATCTGTTATACACACAGTAGTGTAGCGTATTACCTGAAGACCTATGTATACAACTGTAGCATAGTATACTATGTATGAATAGCCTAACATTTGGATGCGTTCCGTGAAACCAAAGCAGAATATGACCACTAGAGTCCGACAATTTCACAATCAGTGAATTCCACCAAAAACGATCCCTGGATCGAAGTTCCATGTGCGTGAAATGATTAAAGTATCCTTTTGAAATTACGAAAATGGATACATGTGTGAAATAACTCCACTGTGTGGAGATTCTTTACTGTTCTGTTCACAAGTACTAAGAAACTTAAACATCTATATCATTATTGGAATTTCTTCACTATAAACAGAGAAGAAGAGAGAGAGAGAGAAAGAGAGAGAGAGAGAAAGAGAGAGAGAGAGAGAGATAGATAGATAGATAGATAGATAGATAGATAGATAGATAGATAGATAGATAGATAGATAGATAGATAGATAGATAGATAGATAGATAGATATAGATAGATAGATATAGATATATATTAACTAAGGACGCATTTTCACCATGTTAGCAACTTCAGTATTTAAATTCAACTTTTATACTTAATATTCATATTTTGTTATTATTGTTCACTCATGTTATCACTAGCACAAAATCTTTTATCGTGGCAAATTCCGTCGAAGGATTTGGATCCGAAAATATATAAAACGATAATAGTGAATGTGGTGCTGTTTGGTTGTGAAACATGGCCACTTACTTTCAGGAAAGAACTCAGACTGAAAGTATTTGTGAATAAAATCCTGAGACGAATATTCGGACCCAAGGCTAACGGGAATGAGGAGTTTCGGACACTCCATAACCAAGAACTGTACATTTTTTACAGTTTACCAAATATTGTTGCGTTAGCAAATCTAAGAATTTTAGGTAGACTCTAGCCGTAATAGAAAACAGTAAGAACACTTTCTAAGTTTTAACAGGAAATCCAATGATAAAACCTACACCTTGTCTCATAAAGGTTGGCCACACTGTTTATTGCTATTCTGAGGCAAAAAAATCTAAGTCCCACTTCGGGTATTCTCGGATAAATGAGCAGGTTCGAACCTCCAAGCAACCGTTTGCAATCATGAAACATTTTGCAGTGCTTTTCTTCTTATAACTATAATAAGACTTGTTACCAAGTGTAGAAGAAAAGCAACATTAATTGAAATACTTACTGATACAATATTTCGAAACCTTGTATTAATATCAGCACATGATTGTTTGCCATTTATCTCTCCATACGTAATGAAATATTCAGATAGTTATAGGAATCTTTCCATATATAAAGGAATGCTCAAAGTTAAGACGTAGAACACATTTATCGACTGAGTACTACAGTAAAAGTGAAAGTAGAACTAAAACAGTATTTGCAGTGAATATGAGTGTCATAATTCCCTTGAGAGCTGTTATGCATCGCTAGAAGCATGCTTCGAATAGTGCTTTGGTGAACTCAGTGATAAACTGCTGGATTACAAATCGTCAGGTTGTGAGTTCGATTCCTATCAGGTTCAATGCTTTTTCGGTTAAACCCTACTTTCCGCAATGCATGAAAAATTATATAAAATAAATACATAAAATACAACAGTTATATATATGGAGAACATAGTAAGTATTACGCTTAAAATATAACATCTGAGATATGTGTTCACAGTACATCGGTATTTTATATGAGAAAGATATATACAAGTTAAAAATCGTTTAGTACAATAAATAAATTAAGTAGTGTATTTACTTGCAGCTATTTGTCATATAGAAATTCCTTCTCAACATTCATATTACAGCATCTCATTTATGTCCTTGAAAAATTATCCGAGACATAAAGAGAGGGTATAAACAGAGAACCCAAAATCGGAAAGCTTGCATGAAATATCATAAACCCCAATGGTCACATGAGCAGACTGGAATAGTCCTTATGAAGCATGCCACAGCAGAAAGTCTTTACATAGATTTTCAATTTAATCCTTGATATATGATTTTGCAATGTGGAAGTGGTGATGCCTTAGGACGCTCTCTCCTGCTCGCTCGCTCTCTCTCCTTCTCTCTTTCTATATATATATATATAAGTGGATTATGTGTGTGTTTGAGAGTATTTCTGATATGTCTAGGGTAATTTTAACCATATTTCTTACTGGCTGGAAAAGGGTACTGTCGGGATACATATCAAAATTGCTAGTAACGGATCGATATTAGTATCGAATCCATAGTTTCTTCTTGGTTTGGGTAAAGTTCTACTTTCAATTCAAGTCCAATTAAGCTCCAATTAGCACCCAGGGTGATTACGCAGTGACATAAAATTATCGAAATCAGCAAGTATTAAAGTCTACCGACAGTACTGTTGTGTAGAATCCATCATTTTGGGGTGGCTTAGATAAAGAGCGGAAACTGCAGGTGCCATGTAATTTAAACCCCCATTAGCATCCTTTAATTTTTTCACATGTAAAGTAATTGGAAATGGCCAATGTTAGTCTCGAATCCATATCTATCGGGGTTCTCAATTTCATTGAGAGCAATTCTGACGACTTTTAAGTTTAAGTTCAACTTCCACTAGGAGTAAGATCCCGTAGCACATCTATTAAGGATAGTCGAAGGGAGTAACATATACAATGATTCAAAAAGACCGGATTTTGAATTTACAGGGGCTGCATGGAAGGCATTGCTCGGGTATATTCCAGCGTAACTCCAGAAAGTCTCGGGCAACATTTACCATCTTGGCGGGACTTATTACTTTCAATCTAAGAAGAAAATAACGTAGTGGTATGATTTTATAGAAGTTGGGAAGCGTGACATGTAAAAATAATATAAGAGGGCTGATATTAGCGTTTATCCATAAAATTCTTTGTCGTTGAGATGGATAGTGTTGCATAGAATGGAGTTTACATCCAAATTCATCCCCATCTTTACAGAATGATTGCCTCGGAGAGCTACAAATAAAATTTTAAAAAATACTTAAATATTTTTCGAATTTATAGTTTTCGAGGTAGAGAGAGCGTTTCTAACCACTTTGGAAGGTAGTTAGTGCCCACTTCAAGATGGGCTTTTGAATTGAATCAAGTTCTCACCGTAAAAACAAATGACCATTACAACCTTCCCAATCGAGGAAAAGATTGTGTGGATGCATATTTCGTGTTTTAAATTAAATAATATTCGTTAAAGTCAAAGGCGGAGTGTGTCAATGGGTCGGTTAGTTAGTGGGTGAAATGGGTCAAGATTTGTGAGTGGGTCAGTGGATCGTGTGTCAACTGGACGTGACCTACGGCAAAACACTACTCACCGTGACTCACTACCACCCACACACTCTATCTGTTCAGTGCAATGTAGACAGCATCTTCTGAAGACGTGTGGGCTTGTCTACGTTTTTCTTTCAAGATCTCCATTTGTCTTCTGTTTTCATTTGTTTCTAATGAAAAAAGTTTAGTCTATTTTAGATTTTCATACTTGCAATTGTAAGAGTGGCAATAGCAAACAGGAATTGGATTTTGGGATGTAGCCTGTGAGGTTTTAGAGGAAATAACTGCTAGAACAGTTACTTTTGAATCACCTACTACATATCAATTATTATATAAAAGTGGAACTTGAGATAGTGTGTTTTGTCTGGCTGGCAAAATAAAGACTTCAATGATTTATATTTTTTATAAAAAACGTTTTATCATCGTTTCAATGGGGAAGTCAGAAGAACACGTGGCTAGTCACCGTAAGGTTGATAGTCTTCGCCCACTGGGGTATTTCTTTTAGTGTTTTTTGACTTACCTATATATACAAAAATCACACATATAGACAATTTAACATATTTTGAGAGAGTAATTTTGTGGTTCGATTGAGTTTCGTCGCGTGTCTGATATTGGTGGTAAAATTTTCTAAATGAAAAAGGTCCTCGGCAGATCGTCGCTGTGGGGCCACCAAATTTTGGTAAGAGGTCAATAGTTGACCATCTGTTTCAAACCGACTCTTACAGCTTAGGTAATGAAGATGCCTTTGCCTTGTAGACTTCATGACCATCGACGTAGGCAGTCAACTAGCTTTTAGTATTCCGGTAATAACCCTCTAACTTTTATGTTTATACATGGTGTTGTTGCAATATTAATAATAATAATAATAAAATAAGTTTTAGTAGCAGCAGTATCATTGATATTAGTATAATTATATTGTTCATGAGTTGTTTAGGTGGAACTACATATGAATTTGGCTCGTTTTGATTCGACTCGACCCTAATCCAAGTCTTGGTGGAGGAAATTTTTCGCGCCGTGTTCTAGAGTAGACCTCAAAAATGTATGTATCGAGTAGAGTCGGGTTTTAATGAAAGGTCGCTTGTGCCCATCTCTACTAGTGAGAGTTTAATGTGACTTAAGCGAAATCGAAAGTCACACTATTTATCTAAGCGACCCCGAAAAGTATGAATTCGACACTAATATCGATCATGTTCTAGCAATGTTTCCCTTCTCCCATTCACCATAGCTAACACGACAGCACTCTTTTTCAGACTACAATAAGTATGGTTAAAATTACTTTAGCCCAGTGCTTCTCAACTTAATTCCTATCACGAAACCGTTTTATCACATCCCATTGCCAGAGCCCCTTTTATAATTTGTGTTTTATAATATGCTTGTTTGTGATTTTTAACATACCTATTTCTATGGTAGTGGAATGCATTTCTTGTTTATTGTGAACAGTGCCGAGCCAGGTAAAATCAACGCCCTGTACGAGAGTATACGAACATGTCTTCGTCCATATGAGTAAGATCGACAGACTTGGTGCGAAGCGCCAATATGGTTGTCACGAAGCGCAATAAGATTTTGAGTTTGATTTTCCTTAATTTTGAGAAGTATTTAGTACGGTTTTCCTTCTCTTTTATACATGTGCCCATGAATTTTTTTAACATGAGTAACACACTTACCCAGAATTTTGTGCCCAATTTTTTCGGCACCCGACTTTCCGCTCCCGCAGCACGGCATTGATAGTTGATACAGTAACACTAATATCGATATTCCCTACGATGAAGCTGCTGGTTCAAGATGGATGTTAAACTCCTTTATTAAAGAGGCCATTGTCGTAGCTGATCTAAGCCAGCAACTTCTTGACCAACTAATAGAATTATCGTGCTATAAATCATTACAACTGATTTTCTGTAACGAAGACTTGGAGAATTTCTGTCTGATGACGAGAGAAGAATATCCTGGTCTGGTATCTGCTGCTTTAAAAGTAATAATTCCATTTGCTATATCGTACTTGTGCGAAAATGTTTTTTTTTTCATGGTAAACATGAAAACAAAAACACTAAATTGCCGATTAGTTGAAAATGGCTTGGTAATTTGAGTCACGAAGGTTAAACCAGGCTATGCTTAGGTATATAATTATGTTTTAATTTAATTGTATTTCAATACTCAGGTTTTTTTGTGTGTGTATTTTTCTGGTATTTCATTATACAGTTCACATTAATTTCATATCGTACCTGTTTCATTTAAATCCATTTTTAAGCAATTCTGCCCCTTTTGAGAATGTTTAGTAGACTTATTTTCTGTTGTTCTTTACATTATGTATAAAATACAAAAGTATGCCTATCAGAACAAAATTCAAAATAATATTTAAAAATAATTTCCGGTATTAGATTGTAACTGTATTTATCTCTTCCGCTTACCTTTGCGACCCCCATTAAACTCTCTCGCGGCCTCCTAGTGGCCGCGATCCCCAGGTTGAGAAACCCTGCTTTAGGCATTCATGAGTTATGTTGGAAGATTCATATACACACATATATACATATACGTTTATATGGATAAATACAGATAAGAGAGAATTGGGAGGAAGCGATTAAGGCATTACTGCTCTCAAACTATCTGCGTTACCTTTGCGATTTGTGAATTTCTTAGGTGACAGTTTGGGGCTAGCTTTTATTTGTCTGAAACAACGATCTTATTTCTGATCTATACTCTACCTAAATCAAATGCTGTTATGCGAATATTGAGAACCTACCTGCATATGAAAATATATGCAAATAAATATATTACATAACTTAAAATTGCTATTATACGACTTTGTTAATTTGTATTTAATATTCACATATAACATACCGACGTTCTGTTAGTACCTCAGATGTTATATTTTAACCCATTAAGGCTCAAATTTTGTTTTTAAATAAAACTAATGTGGTAGACGAGTTTCAGCGTTTTTAGTGAGAACAAAAAGAAATAAGCTTTTTTCAAACCTTTTTGTTGATTAAAACTTCCAATTTATTTACGATGCCCAAATGGGGATCATGAGCCATGAAGTGAATATATTTTGTGACCATAGACATTTTTGTTGAAAACAATACAGGTAAATTTTTCTGTTACTAAAGATATTTTTGTTGAAAACAATACACATAATTCTTTCTGTTAGCTCTGCAATTGTAAACAAACCTGTATGTAAAAATACATTTATGTGAACGTACCTAAACAATAAAATATGCAGCTACCGGAAAAATACAAGATAGATAAAATGATGACATATAGTTTTGATTTGAATGTCTATACCTTTCTCAGATTTCAAACTGCAGATAGATTTTCTCTACTTTGTGATACACATCAAAGCACTCCATGTGCAAACTAACACTGCACTTGCAGCATTGTTTCCTCACATTAATTTTACACACCGCATACTTTCGTTGCTTGCCTTTGTTTGTCCTTTCCAAACAATGCGCAAATGGATCAATCCTCATTGCATGCGCTACATCTCTACAAAATTTTGCCTTTCTTGCAATTTTCCGAGTTAGTTTTATAGGGTCTGAACACGATTTCAGAGATAAATATCTTACAGCTATCTCCCTACGAAACGGAAGAAGAGAAATCTTCTTATTCGATATGCAGTACATTTTATGAGCGTTCACAATAGCGACGTCAATAGCATTTGTGAAAAGAGAAAAGTACTATTTTTCCCTCTGATTCTAATTCTATATTTGTGTACCCTCCAGTCCAGTTTGTCAGCTTCATCATGTACTTGGTGTAATTATGAAACATCAAGAGTTGGGCTACTGCAACGTCTTGTTTTTCTGAACGAGGATATCTTCATACGTTGACTATCGGAAGCACAGTTTCGTGGTTACTTAGCACTCTCACGCACCGATTATTAATCCAAACAACAGCAAGAACCCCATTGTCCTAATCAAATCTGTAATCATAGGATCTTCTCTTTTCTCTGGAAAACACTTTATCTTGTTTGAGTGGACAGTTATTCATTCTGT
Source organism: Thermobia domestica (assembly GCF_964235325.1). Classification (NCBI taxonomy): domain Eukaryota; kingdom Metazoa; phylum Arthropoda; class Insecta; order Zygentoma; family Lepismatidae; genus Thermobia; species Thermobia domestica. Next base: position 238,834,891 of record NC_137456.1, on the reverse strand, counting down.
TTGATCGCGCAGTTTCTGTTGCGCCTACTCCAGAATCTTTGAGCTGTTTCAAGAGCTTATGCCTAGTAACAAATTGTCAAAATACAAGTGATGAACCATAGGATCTTCTATTACCGATAGCATCTGATGAACAACTGCTTCTCCAAGTCCCATGTTTTGAGAGTAATCTAAGCCTGTGCTTTCATAAACACTCATCTGGAAATAATATCCGGTCTCGGAACTCGAAATAACCCACTGCTTGAAACCGAAACTAACCGGCTTACCTCTAATAAATTGCGTTAGAAAGTTATGGCCATAATACCGAACCATCTGTTCGTCAATGCTTAACTTCTCAGAGAAAATACCAAATTTCATAAAAGTCTTGTTTAACATATCAATACGTGGTCGAATCTTGAAAAGTTTTTCCCTCTCACTAAGCGGAATAGCAGCGAGATCTTCGTTGTCATTAAAATGAATGTACTTTTTAATATTCATAAACCGGTTCCTGATCATGCACTTTCTAACAATACCTACATTCATATCATCATCTTGGCACCAACATAACCGTTGTTGGGGGAGAACATGATATCCACTAAAAATAAGAATCCAAAAAAATTTACGAGCACAGTCAGATGACAAAGAAAAATCGTGGTCGCTACTCTGAAATGCGTATTTTACAGTTTCTTGAACAATATACTACAAGACTTCGTCGCTAAAAAATAGTTCAAACACTTCCACGGCAGTTTTTTTTTTGTACACAAGATATGAGCTTCTCACGATTAGTTTTCCAAGTATTGGTCTGTTTAGGCGAAGAAGACTATTCACCATCCTCCTTTAACCAGCGACTTTTATAAGATCTTGTTTTTGCTTCTTGCGAGGAACTTCTGGACCGTTTGAAACAATTTTACTTTGATCACTAATAAACTGACTGCCGCCCGAGGTATGAATCTCAACAAACCCAGGTACATTGCGCGGAGCTGTATCAACTAATTCTTCATCGTCACCCTCCTCAATATAAGAAAGTGAGTCTAAATTATCAGGAAATAATTCGCAAATGTCAATTGGAGAATTGTCCTCCAAATCTTCATTTCGAAGGAACCAGGATCAAGAAGCGAATCTTCTACTTCTTTGAGTGCCAAATACTTTCGACTAATTTTCTAAAAATGTTCACAAGGAAATTGATCAAAACTAAAACACACTAGTCTATTCTGATAACTGATTTGGCGTACATTAGACGAAAACACAAACAAAAGCACGAAAATAACGTCCATGCTTCAAACACTAACTTACAATCACTGTCGATCCCTCCAAATGAAACAAATCTGGGTGGTAAGTGCTGCCACCTTCAACACAACTTATTATCAGGTGTTGCCATCTGTGATGCAATTGTCTGTCAATCTACCGTATCTTCAAAACAGTGGTTGAAACTCACAGTAAAACTCAAGGAAATACTTCTCTTTCCTAAACTTGACAAATAGGATAAAAACAACACCCTATAGCCCATGATCCCCAAATGGGGATCAACGTAATTGCATAAATTTTTCAGATTGTAGGTATTGTCGAGCAATTATATTCAGTTTCGTGCGATGTAGAAGCATTGTATGTACTGTAGTTTGAAACTAAAACCCAAATCTACATTCATTGTAAACTTGTTGATAAAATACATTTATTGTGTATTTTCAAAAACGAAAATTTGAACTTGTTTTACTTTATTAAGTTATTATTTTGTGTATAATAATGCGAAATATTGTTTGCATAAGTTAACTATAATATTTAACTACAGACAGGAACAAACAAAACACGATATAAAGTTAGGAGGATTACAGAAAAAAAATATTTATTCACCGATCCCCAAATGGGTATCATGGGCCACAATGGGTTAAAGATAATAATTACTTATGTCGTGAAATAATTATCTCTCTCTCTCTCTCTCTCTCTCTCTGTATATATATATATATATATATATATATATATATATATATATATTAAAATAATTACATTAAAATTCATCATCATATATATGATGAATTTTAATGTAATTATTTTACATAATATTCATGCATTGAGCAAATTAAATTTCATCAAAGAACGTCACCTGAACGGGTATCTATCTCACGATCTCATGATTTGAACGCACGGGAGTGTACCACTGAGCTAACATGATCACTCATCGGATGCTGCTTCTAATGAAATATAACTCAGCTCATAGTAAATGCCCTTTTCCGTATGGAAATCACAATGACGAAACGAGAGCGAGAATACATATTTTACATTTATTGTATCATTAAGTATTTCAATCAATGTTACTTTTTCTACATTTAGTACCGTTTAAACATATCTTATTTGATTTAACGGAAGGAAAACATATCTGTACATTTTTTTCCGATTGCTAAAATTGGCTTGGAGGTTCGAACCAGCAGCTTTAGTTTACTGGTTTCCGAAACTACCCGAACTTGGATTTCGAAAGCGTTCGTCCCAAAACAGATATCGTCATATCGGTTAATCTGTTTATAATATAGTATATGGTTCATACGTGTAAAGTCAGTATACCGATTTATTATTTAAACAGCTTTTCGTATATGTTAATATTCCTTTATAAAAACTGTTTTCAGTATTATTATTACGGCGTACCACTATGATATTTCATTCGCGAGTCGTTGCTCAAGTCGTTCCTCAGAATACGCGTGTCTTGCAAGTAAACAAACACATGTCAGGTACTAGCTTTTCTTTTTACCTATTACATCGTGCTCACAGCTCAGAGCATTGGTAACTATGGATAGATGCACAGCAATAATTAATTTATGCGAGTTGGAAGGCTATTCTGCAACTGTAGCTAGCAGGTGAGTAGGTTTCCGGCCTCTACAGGAAGGCGATGGATTCGGAATTAGATGTTACAGGTCAGACTGGTAATTTACAATCTTTCGGTCATCGTCATGAATCTACCGTAGCCTAAGATGCGAGATTAGTAAACGAAGCCCGGTTAGACTCACTAAAAAATCCATACAGATAAGGGAAGCTTCTCACTTTCCTGGTAGTAAGCATACAGCTGTGCGAAGGCTTTGTCATTCTGGGTTACGTAGCCGTGTTGCTGCCGTGAAGGGAAAACTCCCAGATGAACACAAAATTTACCGTCTCGCGTTTGCACATGCAAATGTGGGTCGAAGTGGGAAAATGTTGATTTCTAAGATGGAACTATGTGGAAAATATGTGGGAAAAAGTGAAGCGTACTGTAAGGAACAGTTGGACTGAGGCAAGTCCACCAATAACTAGGGATCATCTGTGGCATTTTGTTTCCTAGGCATGGCCTACATTCCCGAAAACAGACCTTTTCAGGGCTACCTAAAAAAAATGATTCTGAAATATTTCGAGAAGTAAACCACACCTTGTATCCGGTTTCTGTTCAATTTTACTAACAAAAAATAATAATTCGCTGGAGGCTTCGAACTCAACACCTCATCATTGTCAACCCAGTACTCTAAGGGTAAGCTAACATGAACACACAAACCCAATGCGAAGGAACACGACTTTAATTTCCAGTGCTTGACGACAATGATACTCATTTACCTTGAAAAGCTTGTATTCAAGTTGGGATATTCCGCAACACACACGCACATACACACACACTCACACAGAAAGCGATAGAGAAAGAGAGACAGAGATGGACAGAGAGATGAACATAAAAAAGGATATCAACGCATTCGTATGAAACTCTATGTAACGACATTCCGTTCTAAAGAGAATTTGTGTTTCTTCTTGTGACGTTAAGGGGGTCGGAAAAAGTTGTGTGTTGGTAAACAAGATCCGACTTTGGGTACTTTCCTTATACAGTTTCTGTATCCGTAGGAATATACTGTATTTCACGCATCTAAATGACATACTGTAATGATAATATTAAGAATTCACATCTGTATGACCAATAGCAGTCACTAAATACACTACATAATGTATTTATTTTTATTAAACGATTGTCTAAACTTATTTTTAACATTCTCATATATACATACTGTAAACGCATGTCTCACGTGTTGTGTTTTAAACTTAATAATTACTAAGTACTGCAATGATTAATTTATATAAACTTACAACTGACTTATTTAATGTAATTATTTTATATAATGTTTCATCCATTGATTAAAATATAATTTCATTAAAAAAGTATTGACCCAAATGGGAATCAAACTCAAAACCTTACATTTGAAATCCAACAGCTTAACACTGATCTAACATAAAAACTTTTTGAAACATGTTTCGCGATGTATAACTGTTGTTAGGATAATTGTGACATTCATTACCACTGCAAACGCTGTTTTTGTTTTACTTTGACTTTTATTTTAGAACTCAGACAATAATTATGTTCTATGTCTTAACTTTGATCATTGTTTTACATATGGAAAGATTTCTTTAGGTATCTAAATGTTGCATTATGCATGGAGAGTATAAAGATAAGTAGTATTCGTGGCTACAAATGTTGGCATATAAGCGCCATATAATTTGTGTGGTTAGAAGATTAACAAATATATTCTGTATAAATATAGAGTTTAACTAATAAAATTGTATAATAGATAAAGACAAGTGTTATATATAAATTGTTGATCTACTTAACATGTCTTAAAAGTGAAATATTAAATAAATGATTTATTTAAATCTCAAACTGTATTATCACGTTTAGTGTTATAAAATAGTGGACTTGGGAGTTGAATAGAAAACGAAAATTACTGTTATATATAGATGCATCCCAACACATGATAATCCGTATTACTGGAGAAAGCAGTAGAGTACATCTGTTTCTACGAAACTATTCAGCAGGTCTAAAGAATGAGAACATTCATCCTGCAACGAAGTCTCTTATCACACAAGTACACAATGCGAGACGAATAAAGTTGGCACAGTGGAAACACAACTCACACAGACCTACTAGTACCTAATTATATAGAGTGGTGAGAACGTATTGGGCTTTAAAAAGGAGGAAGGTTCATCCTCTATAGTCCAAAATGGGCAAGATATGTGCCTCAACTTGTAGTACAGAAAGGACAATATAGATGGATTTCAACGAATTTCAGAGTGGAATTGCAGCCGCTGGAGCGAAACAGATTCTAATGCTCGTCCAAATTAAAAACCATGTCTATATTCATTTTGATGGAAACACCTTGCTATTTCAATAACAAAAGGAATTGTGTGTATGCACTACAGTAATGTTGTGCAGACCTTCAGGTATACCCAGCTGTGAATACAAGAACACCCAGAAAAATCTGCATAGACTGGCTACTAGGTCTCCTGATCTCAACTCAATAGAACGTCTATGTGATTTCATAGTGCAAGAAAGAATGATAATGCGATATGATAGAAACAAGAGATTTGTATAAATAAAGCAGTATTATCGCAATAACCCCGCATTATCTACAAAATAGCCAAAATGACTCTCGCTTATTAAAGAAAATTATATTACCGTCCACAGCTAAGAGACCTGGAATACAACAATTCCATTTCCCCTATAGAAAGATTAAGATTCCACGCAATGATCAAATGAGGTACCATCAACTGAGTAAAAAAACTGTATCTCTCCTGATCCGTGAATCGTTTGAGATATCTTCTTCTAAGCAGTGTTTTGAAGTGACTGCTCTTCAGATTTTCACTGCTTCTCCCAACCAAACTACAGATTTGACTAATTCAATTTTCAAATCTTTCATAACACCAATTAAGGAATGCAAGGCTCACAGAAAGATGACAGTTTACTTGTTTGACAGATAGTACTATTTTCAACTTCAATAGTGATCGCCTTAGAGCATAAACGTTACCCAATATTAGGTAACTACTTTTGATATGAACAACCCAAGAGTAGGACCTGTATTGAAACTTATCACTCTACGTAAACTAGAGCATTTGGAACTTCCGCATTGAATATTGATGTTTAACCCATTCAGACCTGGCGGTCGCAATTATGTACATTAAATTTCTAGTGCATTAATTTTACTTAAAGCATTGTTGTGGGCATACAGTCTTATTGTTTACATTTGTGTAGCTTCGCTTCACTGTTATACAAGTAGCTGCTGCATTCTAGTGAGTAGTATGTGATAAAAGTATTGTAAATAGTCTGTGATGTTGCAGTTTTATCAACAGGTACTACCTCGTCGATTTTATTATAATATTTAGAAGTTTCTCGTTTATGAACTATTTTTTTGAACGGCTTGCGTATGTTTGTGAATATCTGTTATCTTTTGTGGTGAAATTACAAATATGACAAGCAATTCATTATAACTTTATTTGTTGTTGAAATATAATGTACACAATTGTCCCCAAGAGGATCGTAATGAACCAAATCGAAGCAAATTTCCAAAATGTACAGGACGTTCACGGATTCAGTGCCAGAAATTTAAAGTGCATCTTCGTCTCCAAAAAGGCAGAAACTGTTTCTTAAACTTCCATGTGAAGCCTTAGGAAGTGTTGAATTTCGTTCAACAGTTATAACCGTCTACGTTATATCACTTAAATTTTGTCTTTTTATTTGTTTTTCAGCACAAGAGCTGCTTTTCCTCAACCTAAACTCTCTCTTACATATAAAAATGTATTTTATAATGTTAATAAAGAAAGAAATATACTTACTGGAGTTTATTTTTAAAAAATATCAGTGTGACCGATAACCTTCTAAATATTTAATGTACACAAATGTGTACAACGGGATACCAATGCTATATAAAAGCTAAAAATTTACATGAGAGTGGAGTCCCGATGTACACATTTGTGCACAGAAAATACCTGGAGAACTAAGGGTAACAAAAACAAAATTTCAAGCAAAATGGCATCAGAAGACCCCAATGCGTTTAAAAACCACAACAAATATTTTTTAAACTTAAAAAAATTAAGGTCTGAATTGTTTAAAGAGCCAAAACGCTAATAAATAGAAAAATGAGTTTTAAGTGAATTTAGGGACCTAATAAGGTATAATTCAACTTTGTCACTAATGTGGTGATGATACCACTGGGAATAGGTGTATACACGCAGCGTAATGTCATGCTAACACATAGTGTGTATTAGAGATTCAGTGATTAACTACAGGAATTAGGGCTGCATGGGCAACGTGGCAATAGCCAAAGGTACAGAAACGTCAACATCGCGCTGGCTAGCTTTTCCTAGAGATAAATTTATGATCAAGTAATGACAATATAACAGTTGAACAATCAAAGTGCATATGAGATAGGAATCTACTCTGTCGTTTAGTGTGTTTTGAAAAATATTAATATCTCAACAAAAATTAGGGGCCTCAGTTCGCTACATGTAATCAGAGGATGATATAAAAATACGAGCCTGTCATGGAAAGCTGTCAAATCTGTCATGCAAAAAGCTGCTGCAAAACTGAAGATTTTGGACACTTCTGTGATGTCAAAAAACAGTAGAAATTCGGTCCCATAACATATAAAACATAGTAATAATGATAATAAAAGAAGACATTGAAGAGGAGAAAAACAACCGTAAAACAGGTAAAAACAGAGTGATATTCGTAATTGATAATAAATCAAAAGTCGAATGGGACTCTTCAGAGATGAATAAATAACTATGACCCCATTCTAAAAAGCATCCCATATGAATAATTCTAGATGCAATATAGCATATTTTTAAAAAAATAATGGTTGTTTCACAGAAAATGACACAGATTAGAGACTTTACCTAGCGTTTTCAACTTTCGGAAGTCCAAACACTAAAATATTTTTTTCTCAATATAGATTGGAATCTCTGCTCCTCTGACTTAAGTATTTTAAACAATAAGTATTTCTTCCCTTTTAGGCGTTAACCGCGCAGCTCCATAGCAAAGGGCTCAACACAATTACTTACTGTCAGATTAATCTCCATTAAATTCAGTATGAGTGTTATTTCTCTGTTTATGCCGCTTATCTTTTTACCATCTCAAGCAGACGTTAACCATTAATGCCTATAATTCCTTGCGCGAGGTGTTTGTAAAACAAATACATTTTTTCGTCAAACTAAAGATTGGAAGGAAAAAACGTGTTATTTCCGATATTTAATACCTAGCCATAATTCTTTGCGCGCAACTATAGTTCCAATCGTTCGGAATAAATATCGGAAATTACTTATTACTACAAGTAAAGTTTCATGAACTTTTCCTTCTACTTAGGATATATTAGACACTAAGAAAACACTAAGAAAACACTCTTATAAAACTGTTTAACTTTGCATGATAATAAAATGAAGAGTAAGTGCAGCATATCATCTTTATTAAAAAAATATTTTTTTAAAATATTGACTTTTCCAATGAATAATCTGTACTCAATAGTTCAACATTTCATACTCAAGAGATACTACTCAGCGTACATGAAACATTTTGAAACATTCTGGATGGAAAGAAGATTTGAACTTTTCAAACTAGTACTTTGTTCGCCCTGAAGACATCTAGCAAACTTTGTACTTCGATTTAACAGCGATAATCCAGTGGTCTTTCCCATCTAGTCGAATAGCGTCATAACCCTCTCCGGAAGGAATACTCGCACGAACACCTTTGCGTTTCGGTGGGGTTCCATGGGAAGGCAATTTTAGTGTGCATTGTCTTTTGAACGATAATTGATCAGTGCTCTGCTTAAGTTTTTTGTACAGAAGCCACCCATTTACAACACAAATCGTAAGCGCCCATGACAAAAAGGCCACCACTACTTCTCGCTTCTAATTATTGGTCTATACGTCTCTTGGAATTAGTCTGATAGGTCAACTCCACCAATTTTTGCATTCTACTCGGCTATAGGTACTGGCAAACTCAATTAAACTACGGTCTTTTGTTTACGTGTTTACGGTCAATTGAACTACTTCTTTGCCGTAATGGTTTAATATCAACACAATTAGTAAGCATAGCTACAACTCCGTAAGTCCATCGGAGAGCTAGTAATTCTCCATCCGATCTCCACACAAATGACCCTCGATCTTGTTTCCTGATCTCCTCGTCTAAAGGAAGGCCAAGAAAAGCAGGAGTAAAATTCATCCGAATTTTACCAGTTCCTCCTACTCTTTTACTTTGGTGTTCTCGAAGAAGATCAATAGATATGTAGAGGTTGTCAAAGTAAAGTTTCTTGCCAGGAGTGGCGGATAAATGATAACACAGTCCCAAAACCACGTCCCTTCCTTGTCCCAATCCAGTATCCTTGAGATTTGTATATTTTCCTATAAAAGGTTCAGTGTGGTACATACATCCCTTCTCCTCACAAGCACACCACAATTTGAATCCAAATCGTATGGGTTTGACACGAATAAACTGCTTACCACTGTGATGGCCATAACAAATTCATTCGCCAATACTGAGATTTCCCGACGGATTTTCCTTTTTCACATTCGCATTTAGATGTTCAAAAATTGGCCAAACTTTGTAAAGATGATCTTCTGTTATTTGCGACTTATTAGCAAAATGCACATATTGTAATAAACTATAAAAGTAATTTGTTCTCAAAGCAGACGACACTGTCTTCACATCACATTCAACGTCGTGCGACCATTAGATGCGTCGGTGAGGATGCTTGTGATATCCTGACAATGAAATAATGCCAACCATCGTAAGCATTTCATCTCCTGTTAAGCGAAAATTGTGATTTCCCTTTTGCTGCTCGTACAATTCAGTTTGTTTGATCAAGAAAACAAATATTCACCTGTGAAGAAGAACATGAATGCGTCTAGTGGTGTCTATATTTCTTTCTTCATTTCCGATTCCAAATGTTCGTTGCAAACAAATTTGGAGATGCAAAAGTTTGGTTTAGTTTCCTTCGAAACCGTTTCTTTTCTCGTTTTCATTTTATTTCTTTTTCTCCAACCGTCTGGACTACTTCTTGGTTTTTACTACAAGATGGAGCAGCATTATCACTTTCTCTGTTGCATCGAACATTTGATGGTAACAGTGGTGTTACGTTACATTCTGACAACAATACACGCCTTGGTAATCTCTTCAAGTTGCCAATAGCTTCACCATCACTACAATCGTATTCTTGAACTGATGAAGCACTCCAACTCTCAACTAATGGAGAAACACCGATTGTCAATTCATCATCTTCTGTATCAGATAAAATCTCCCCAGATTCAATTCAACTAAGTATTTCGTGAGCAGTTAGATGTTTATAGTTCGTCGACATATTGATCAAAACATTTACTGCTTTCTACACTGAACATAGTCTGCAATCACCAAATGCCTAACGTAATTGCGCAGTATGCTTCCCGCGTTGTTTACAGTTCCTGACTGCAACTATATATGCATACAAAGTCTACAGATATATGACGTAATGAATAGTCAAAATGATATCACTAAAATATTAATTGATGTTTTACCTTTGAAATACCAACACTTTTGAAAGTTTGAATTAAATTTGAAAGCAATTGTTTTGCTAAAGACCGCAAGCATCTTGAATATGCGGAATAGTTACGAACAGGTTGTTGATTATTAACTTCAAATATTCTTAATACAGAAAACGTATTACGCAACCATAGATTTCCATAGAAAAAACAACGTAAGAGTCTAAATCAACATAAACATATGCAAGAATATAAAAAATAACTATAATAACCCAAAAGTTTTTATATAGAACTCAACTATAGTTGCACTCAGTAAGTAATGAGTCAGTGAAAACTTGAAGACCTATCGTACGAGACTCAAAAAGTAAACGCATAAAAGCGCAAAGGATATCCGCACATTCAACTGGTCAAATATTATCGCTCGAATGCAAAGGTTTCTTTTCTATGAGTAGCACCTTGTTTTACCCACCTACAAATAAGAAGAGTGTTCATTAAGTTCGAATATGGGTATTCAGTTAGGACCTGACTACCTTGGACTACCTCTGTGCAAGAAACGTGTTATGTATATAGGAAGCAGCCTAACTGAAGTAACAGCGTAGAGATGCCTCAATTGCTTTAGATCTGGAAATGTCGATGTGCCATATGTTCCTCTTAGCCTACTCAAGTAATATTAGGAGCGGTTGATCATAGGTGAAGAAAAGTAAATAATCCATGACAATAACCTGCGAGAAATGTTGTGGTTAAAAGCGACAAGAAGTTGTATAGTCTGAGGCAAAGCATACACTGACGTTCTACTTATGCTCTGTGTTCTGTAGAATTGAAAGGCATCGTACACCACGGCCTGCTGCTGCCTGACAGGGGAATGATTTACATCCAAATTGTTGATAAAACGAGCGAGTACACATAGCAATTCAAAGAAACGTCACGAAATGTAAACAGAAAATGCGTGTCATTACATACATCTATAACGGTCCGACACAAATTGTGAAAACATGAGTGCGAGGTTTTAATCGATCCATTGTATAATTCCAGGGTTTGCACTGTCAGACTATAATTTGTTTCACTGTGCGTATATCTCTCTGAATATTGTTAATTTAATTTTGAAAGAGATATATGAATAAACTACGTATTACAACAGTGGGACGTAAAATTGAAAGATTTCATTTTTCATTTTACAATATTGCGTTTCGAAACTACAGTAGGTTCAATAGCAATTAAATTACGGTGTTACCGATAAAATGATAGAATTCATAATTTTTCTTGTCATTCTGCTATCAATGTGTTAATCATATTTCCTTGCACTTTGCACAACAGAATGTCAGGTTATTCTTCTCATCTACTATTACTCTTACAAATACTATCATTTTGTATAACTAACATTAAAATATTTCCGTAAGGAGAATAAGGGATGCAAATAATATTTCCCAATATTTTACAGAGCTCTTGCTTAAGTTAATGGAACATGAGTGTGATTGTTTATTACCATGTGAAGAATCAATTATATCCCCAGTGAGGAAGCATGTAAGCAGGTATGAAAAATGTATTTACTATCACTTATAATATATGTAATAGAATTTATAACTTAAGCTATATACAACTTAACATGATATAAGATTTAAGGGTTACCTTAACAATTAGTATATGTAGGAAAGCAGAAAGTAAATACATAATCACTTTTCACATTATTTACCCCATTTTGCTGAGCTTCACACAGAAGTTAGTTTTATATCAGTTACTCAAAAATACTATTGGGGGGCGCGGTGGCTCAGTGGTAGAGCGTTCACCTCTGGTGCTTGGGGTCCCGGGTTCGATCCCAGCCCCCGCCAAGTGAACTTTGTGGTGGACAAACACCGTGCTCGTGGGTTTTCTCGGGGTTCTCCCGTTTCCTACCACTTTATTCATTCCACCATTTCACTCATCTCTCATTATCACCGTCTCCTTTAGCCTAACCGGCATAATCGTGGGACGTAAAACTCAAAGATTTCATTTTCATTTTTTTCAAAAATACTATTGATTACCTATTTATTGCTCCCAAGTAAACTGGAATACCCTCTATTGAAACAGCTTTGCATATTGCATACTATAATTAAAGGAAGTATTCGCAGACCAGAGCAGACAAATGTATTGTTATTAAACGAATATATCATGATAGTTTTGACAACTTAACTTGTAATTCTCATAGTCAGTTTAAAACAAAAGTACTACTGAATACCCCAAAGTACTGTATAATGCCACCAGATTACTTAATCATGGATAATTCTGAGACCAAATTTGATTCTCCTTTCCCAGATATAACTCTGTGTACAAAGTATGCTATATCTATCTATCTATCCATCTATCTATCTATCTATCTATCTATCTATCTATCTATCTATCTATATATATATATATATATATATATATATATATATATATATATATATATATATCGTGTGTTAATGAACTATATCGACAAACTGTAAAGGTGATACCTCTCATCAAAATAAGAGACAATTTTCATTGGAACTATGGCGGAAGATGCATAATTCCTAATCTAGGGCTGTCAAAAATGCGAAAAAGTTAAATTTCAATAGGCCCTATTTTGAATTCCAGAAACTGTGAATGGTGGTTCTTGTCAACGTAATGGAAGACACGCATATACAATCCTAAAGTGGATATTTGATCAATTTACAATAGATGTAGAGTATATTCCCTACAGAGTGTAATTCTCAGAAAAGCTCTCAACACAGTTTTCATATACACCATGATTTCTAAAAGGTTCCAAAGTAGGCAGAAGACTAGCCTTGATAACAATGGGCACCCAATGCTTCGGAGAGAAGGCGGAAGTGTTAGAGACCGGCAGCTGCATGTTTCTTGGTGTTTGGAATAAAGTGTGGTGATATGTATTTCAACACGGAATATTTCACGTTTCTCCTAGTTTTCTTCTGCGTGAAAATCATGACAGCATGCGTTTTCTCGAGTACGAGAGACCGGGCTGCTGATTTTCCTTAACACTTCTGACATTTCGCAAAATGATTCCGTGTTCACTGCTATTGTTTATCGTTTGCCTATTTTGGACAAATCAAAAATTAAAACATATTCTAAAATTCGGTTCATAGCTTGTTTGGGAATTTAACCCTGCAAGGAATATTCTGTATATTCTTTGAACATTAATGAAATATGAATTTCTGAATTGCGTACAACGTGGCCCCTTTACGCTGATAATGATTAATATCCACAGTCTCTCGAATATGAAATAGGGCCACCTGAAATTGCGCCTTCTCGTGTTTTTCGACAGTCTTAGCTCTGAAACTATGCACATTTCACCATAGGTTTATATGAACTTTCTCTCTTATTTTTATGTCGGAATGACATCTTAGAGTTTGTCGGTATTGTTCATCAAACACTTTATATATAATAAATATATATATATATATATATATATATATATATATATATATATATATATATATATATATATATATATATATATATGTGTGTGTGTGTGTGTGTGTGTGTGTATGTTTGTGCGTGTTTGTGTATGTATGTGTAGTGGGTTCTCATTACATATCTTGAGAATGGGTTGACATAATTAAACCAAACAAAAACTCCAGTTAAAAAACGCCATGGGCACATCGAATGGTGTTGCTTCCCAGAGTCGCTCTTCATGAGGGCTCATTCACGGAGCGGAGTAATTTCGTATGTAGGCATACTAGTTCTCTTCGCTCCACTTGAATTCGTTTAGGTGTAGCATAAGCGTTATTCTGGGAAATGTCGTCATTCCGCAAACTTAACATTTTCTACTGAGACCACCTCGACATAGAATTGAAACAATGTGCTGCGAGCTATATTGAAAGAAGCTGCCCTAAACGGACAGTAGGGTGTTTTTTGTATAACTAGCACCATGGATATAAAGGTAAAAGATGACTAGTGGTCATGAAATTAAAGTACGCGCAGAACGAAATATCCAATCGGCAATTTATTTATAACTCAAAAAAATTAAACCTCTTATTTAAAAAAAGAGCGCTCTAAAAAGACTCAATTTAAGAAAGTGTACCGAAACTTACTAAGGGACACGGAAATTAAATTAACCATGATAATAAACCCGTTAAATCGTCTAAAAAAGTTGCGCGGAAGAAAACGTATGTTTGTATAGCGTAAACTATAGAGTGATGGGCACCTTAAGGACCATCGTTTTTGTAAATTCAACACAGCCCAATTAGTTTTGTATATTTCAAAATTGTATTTCTCCGTTAGACTCTACCGTATTTCTACTATGAAACTGTGTATGTTTTAGTGTACTGCATTTCAATTACAATTTGTTTTAAAAATATAAATTGTAACGATGTATGACTATGTAGTGATAGGCACCGAGAATTCTAACATGGACTATTTTAGTTACAGTGACAGGAACCTGACGTTAACGCGTAACTATAACCAAAAATATGTTTTAAGTAAGTACAGTGGTTTACCCTAATAGTTATGTTTTTTAAAATGTGTTTGATATTTTAAAATCTACGTATTGAGTGCATAAATAATCTATATTTTAAGAGTAACGGGTGATTAATTTTTACCTACTTGCACCGTCGCCAGCTTCCACAATTAATGCACACTGAATACAATAATATATGCTAGTGTCAATACTGTCACATTTCGAGTGTTACTCTTCGGCGTCAGTCGACTTCGAGGGCAAGCCACATTTCTTATGAAACTGAAAACTCTATGGACTTCTACTCGTACGATGCAAGTAAGGCCCCAAAGACTCTCCGCATTGATGTCATTGAACTGAAGATAATTTATATTTTGAATGGAATGCTGTTAGACTATTTGTTGATCTAGGTCTGCCACACTGTACAAACTGACGCTTTTTCTTTATTTGAAGTTCGTGTTACTTTCCCAATAGCTGTCGTTTCGTTGCTCCACTTGTTCTCGGTATTTATTTTCGAAATTTTCCATATGGATACTTCCTTTGCTTATAAGTTGATTTTCTTGCTAGTATCCACTGCAGCTTTCTTTCTGTTTTTTTCGGTCACCTTCTTTTCAGCTTATTATTTATAAAGCAGCTTTCCACTTCTGCGACGAAATTACAAATGGGACTCTTTTACTTTCTCGTGCCCCTTTTCGTTTAGAGGTTTGAAGCTAATCAAATAATCTTCAAGGAAGGGAATATGAGAATGTCTAAACATAATTCTCATTCCATTCCTTATTGACCTCTGTTCATTACGTATAGGAACAGTAGGCTGTCTTTCGGAATTTAGTTCATTAGACTTATCCTTTCCGCTTTCAATAGTGTATTCTACAGCAGATGTTTCTTTTGCAGGTTCCTCATTATTTTGATACGATGTTTGCGTTGTTTGTTTGCGTGTGACTATTGGAGACGTTTGCGTCAGATTCTAAAAAATTACGATGCATAATATGAAAAAGAAACCTCACACTTTGTTTCATGGTCTGTCAAGCTGTTAAAATTTTTGAGTTGTTCACATGTCCTAATCTCCACCAAATTAGAAAATGTTTCGAGGTTTAAAATTTTGCCGACACTACACTGTTTACATTTGGTGTTTGATTTCTCTTAAGAAAATCTACTTTCTCTTTTACCAATACACTTATTGAAATTAATACAATTAGGATTCCAAGGATAAGAACCGTATACTTAAAAGCCAATTAAACTTTCTGGGCCTTATGCAGAGTCGTTCTAGGGTGGGATTGGAGTCATACTTAAGAGTTCGACTAACATATGTTTTATGCAGTAGTAGGTCTTTAGTATGACACTGATCATAGTCAAAACTACTCTGCATAAGGCGGTCTGAGTTTACGGAATTTTTAATTGTTTTACAATAAAGGAGCAAATTCCTTTTTAGTAACAACTGAGGACTCCTGTTCAAGAAGCCAATGCATATCTGCACCCTTCAATGCAAATTAAATTGGGCGGAAAGAATTAACATTAATGCGTTGAACGATTCTACTTGTATTAGGATAAACAGCAATTAAAACAACCTGAAGCACAGAAAGTAATTCACTCGACTGTAAAGTAAGGTACGTTTAATGTCCCTCCACAATAAGGATTACTGGACTCTTGATTTTACTTTTGAGTAAAGATGGGTGGAAAACATTAGCAATGTACTCATACAAAAAATATTTCATTCACCCTGGATCTCTGCACTAAACGCGCCAACAACCGATAACAAATTCCACTATTTCACTCGGCACTCTTTTATAGTTACAAACAAGCATTGTTGGACATGCAACACAATTCGCTCCAAAATTGAACAAAGCTGTAAAAGCTTCTTTCTCATTACCAATAGACACCTCATAAACATACCGGGTACTCATTAGAACAATATATATCTGACTTTCTGAGCAAAGTTGATACATGTTTCGTTTGCATTATATACTCTTGAATCATCTTCCAGTACTTGAAACAAATTTTCTGATTTTAAATATGTTTCAAATTGTTGAATCCATTTCCTTATATCACATTCACTCACGTTAGCACTAGCTAATGCAATAATTTCGGAAGTTCTTTGAGATAATATTGGATGTCTTCATAGAAACGGATTATACCACCGTGAACTGATTAGTTTTTTACACGTAGAGCACGATACGACTGAATACTTACTTGAGCATCTTCCTTACGAAGAGGAAACGTTTCTTGGTTTAAGTTAATAGCTATATAAGAATCAGATTTTTTTCATCTTTCGTTAAAACTGGACTGGGCCAAACCTAGTCTTCTCTGTCCCTTGAGGTGCCGCTACAATGTTGATCTAGATACATTATATGTTCGAGTAAGTTTTAATATTTTGTCCTTTACGAATTGTATTCAGAGCATACAAATGCTGTTGCTTGGTGTAAACGACCTTCCCCTCGTTTGGTATCTTAGTTTATTCTGACAAACATATTATAAAGCATACTGAGTTACGCGAAATTTGTCAGTTTTACCAAGATAAACATATTTTCAATATAAATTATTATTATTTTATTCCAATGAGCAAACATTACATACCTCTTTAGGATAAAACAAGTTTTCGAATTACTTTAAGTAATCTGGTACCGCTAGCAACCCTTAAAGTTGGCCCATTTAAAAAGCATAGGAACGTTTTTCATTACTTTCTTCCTTATTAAGGTTACAAACGTAAAAACTTGATCAAACCTAAAGGAGATACGTATCTATGCCCTACGTATCTTTGATTTTGAAAAAGAAATACGGTAATCGACCTTCAGTCTTTGACTTTGAAAATAAGCCAACAATGAGACCTGAACTCTCTGAGTCGGTATAATTTTAGCTTCCCTCCCGAGTCGAGTGACATGTGTAGTTTTCTGTGTCGCTCAAATTGTTCCGATCAGGTGACTCATAGACCGTGGTATAATTAAAATCTTTTTTCATCTCTCCATCTCTTTTTTCCTTTCTTTTCATTCTTCGAAATCCTCAAAGAGAAGTTGTCATTTGTCAGTTTACTATTTCCGCAAAATATCATAGAGAGATGTTTGTGATCTTTGGAAAAGATTATAGAAAAATGTTGGAATCAATCTAGAACAAAATTACTCTTCGGAAGCGAGGACAAAACAATCTCTTCAGAAATTGAAATATAGTTACATAAATATTTTTAGGGAAATATGATCTAATGAAATGACATGTGGACAAACTTCATGAGTCTTTCTTAAAATCAGTTTCTTTATTTGTTGTGTGTCCACATGGCTATTTCTACACTATCTAGATCCTGTGGGCGACTGGAACAAAAAGGGCCTAGGCGAAGATTAATCATGGGGCTCTCTCCGTAAACACACACACACTATATATAACCGGATTCAAAATTTTATGACGGGGGTGCTTCAAAACCTATAAGTACATTTGAATTAAATCGGTTTTTTTGTGGTGTGAATGAGGAATTGCCCTGGAATTGTTCAGTGGCTGGAACAGGGAATGGAACCCACGACTTCCCAAATGAAAAGCCAGACCTATATACTGAGCCTCGGTCACTTTTCATAAGTATAATTTTCAGTATATAATTTTCTTCCTGCTTTCAATCATAAATTTCTTTAATTATGGATACTTGAAAGATGATGCATACTGGGTTCGTACAGAATACTTATGAATGTGTTTCTGTTTTCACTGCGAGCTTCCTATTTTAGATAGTGTATGTTTACGATGAAGAAGGGTGCACCCCCTCGTTGTAAATATACACTACCTAAAATGATAAGGTGATAGCAAAACTTTCCAAAAATTTCTGCCGTCATGTATTTCGGATGATTCTTTTTCATGATACAATAATCCATCATTTTCCAAATTCCATAAGAGAATTTCCAAATCTAAGCATATTATACCGATTCAAATCAGCCGTGTTTCAGTTGGTGAAGCGTTTACTTCGATTTCGAAAAATCGTGAGTATATTTATCGAGACGGGAGACGGAGCTTTGCAGGGCGTTTCCTCATTCACACCACAGATGCCTAAAGGCAGTAAAAAATAAAATTTAATTAAAATGTACCGGTGCACCTCCTATCAGAAAATCCTGGATCAGTCCCTATATAAATGTGGGTTGGGATACTTGCGGGTTAGATTCATAGGGATTAAAATACGAAAACAATACTATTTTGTAGCAATAAAGTATAGTATGCACTACACTACCTATGCAATTTCACAATTATAGAAATTACAAAAAGTAACATAACTACATACAATATAAGAGAAGTAATTAACTCACATGACTTCGTCGCTAGTATACACTGATAAAAAATTTAATTCTTTGATTTATCTTGACTTCTAAGCTTAATATTTGGTTTAACATATCGGACTTTATGTGAATAATGATACAAAAAAGACCGGAAAAGAATTTAAAACAACCGGCTAATTTATAGCTTTGTTTGATTACTGCATTGTATTCAGATGCAGAACGAGGTTTAGGGAACTTTCTTGCCAAATGTGCGATACTCTAATAAACCCGACTACTTCTAGGCGATTAAACCACCGACCACAGGCTCTATTCCTCGGAACGCTGCGGATGTGTGGCACTTCCATACCAGCTTTCTTTGCCTCCCCTTCAATTTTCTGAAATTATTTCCTGTCAACAGTGATCAAGATATGTTGTTGGGGCCCCAACATTTAAGCAGCCGCCACTTATCTAAACAGGCCAATAATATAATTAATTGATAGTCATATCAAGGGACTTCTGTCTTAGGACATTTAGGAAAGCCCGTCAGGTGTTGAGTAATTTCTTTTCACTTGCAATTAATATATCTAACAAGTAAACCTTACGTTTGGGTGAATCGAGTTGCTGACTGAGACACACATGAAAAAGTAGTACTAAATGTGATTAGTATTTCAGTGAAGTTTTAGGTGCGAAGCTCCAGGGGTTTAGGAGATACAGCTACCAGAACATCACATGGAAGTACAGAATAGTCTTCATACAGTTGGAGGTAAAAGCTCTGTAAGACCTCTTGTAACGACAAAAGGTGCATAACAAATATATGGGTACATATTAGAACTAGGGGGAAGTCATATAGTAAGGGTATACCTGACGGCGGCCATCTTGAAATCCGCCATTTTGAATTAAGGTTAAGTTTTTAAAATAGGAATAGGGTCATGTGATACATGATTTAAGACTCAAATTTAATCAGAAGAACAATGGTGACGTTAATTTTGATTTACGCGCAATTGGTAAAAAGTTACAGGGAAATTAAATATTGTTGCAGCATATGTATTAGTTCTTTACCCCACCTTGTAAATTTTGTTTTAATGATAATAATTAAATAAAAAGCAGGTGGATAAATATTAGGTCTATGGTAAGAGTTGCATTGATGGCGGCCATGTTCAAATCATCCATTTTGAATCAGACAAAAGTTTTAAACAAAACGCATAACAGTGAGACCTTATTAATAGCAAATTTTACCATAACCATTTTTAACAATTTTTGCTTTATCATTAACCAGCACAAAGTTAAATGGATCGCTTCTTACGACTACTGCTTTGACGGAATTGTTAACGACAAATGTGTCAAGTGTAACTCGATTGCCTGTGTCAGGTGTGCTCACTGTGAGCAGAGCATTTGTGCAAGTCATGCACTCTTTTCTGAATTACATATTGATTGTACTAATTGAGGACTTTTCTGGAAAACACCAAAGACCCAAGTTCAATTATGACTCAGTTCCACTTTGGTCATTTTTATTTAAATTAGCAACTTGTTTATGCGATAACAAATGCTGGTTAATGATAAAGCAAAAATGGTTATACCGTTGGATTTATGGTAAAATTTGCTATTAATAAGGTGTCACTGTTACGCGTTTTGTTTAAAACTTTTGTCTGATTCAAAATGACGGATTTAACAAAGCCGTCAACAAGGCAACTCTTACCATAGACCTAATATTTATCCATCTGCTTTTTATTTAATTATTATCATTAAAACAAAATTTACAAGGTGGGGTAAAGGACTAATACATATGCAGCAACAATATTTAATTTCCCTGTAACTTTTTACCAATTGCGCGTAAATCAAAATTAACATCACCATTGTTCTTCTGATTAAATTTGAGTCTTAAATCATGTATCACATGACCCTATTCCTATTTTAAAAACTTAACCTTAATTCAAAATGGCGGATTTCAAGATGGCCGCCGTCAGGTATACCCTTACTATATGACTTCCCCCTAGTTCTAATATGTACCCATATATTTGTTATGCACCTTTTGTCGTTACAAGAGGTCTTACAGAGCTTTTACCTCCAACTGTATGAAGACTATTCTGTACTTTCATGTGATGTTCTGGTAGCTGTATCTCCTAAACCCCTGGAGCTTCGCACCTAAAACTTCACTGAAATACTGACCACATTTAGTACTACTTTCTCATATGTGTCTCAGTCAGCAACTCGATTCACCCAAACGTAAGGTTTACTTGTAAGAAATATGGCGCTATGGCAGTTCTGTCCTTTGGGATTCATTCTTTTTAAAAGGGCATTAGACTTCGCCTGCCAAATTGAAATCATGGTGTTATTGCTGCTATTATTTCGATAAAAAATTATAAGAAACCTTGTGGCCATAGCCATAACCTATGGGCCCCAACGATGATGAAGGGGGTTCCCTTGGAAACGATCATGGGCTATTATCATATATACCTGTTCGCGTAGAATTAATTATACTTCAGTGATAGTATGTGAAAATTATTTTCTTCTTTTTCTTCTTCTGATTATTATTGACTTAAGGTACCCAAGCGGGAATTTCCGCCTTCCCACCCGGGCCAGTCTGTCCCTGTCTAGATCTAGAAGTTTTAATTTTGCATGTCCGATGACTATACAAAATTCATTAATTACTGTATACTCGAGTGTAATGTCTGCACCTCCCTTTTCCTGGAATACAGATGGAAAAAAAATATAGACTCGTGTAATGTTCACACTAGCATTTCCTAGTTTCAGATATATTTCTAATAAATTAATTTCCCACATATTTGTCTCTCTAAAATTGCTAAACAACTCAGGTTAATGTAGTTAAGTACCGTATAAAGCAATATTGAATTCCGGCATTTTCATTTGCTGTTTAAACATATTTTATTTGTTTCACACTCCATACAAATACCAGTATTCAAATTTATGAACGGAAAGGCCCGCGTAATGAAGGCATCCTGAAATTTTGGAGCGTATAAGGTATGTTTGTTTTTGTTAGGGGTGTCTCCAAAATCAGTAGGGATGAGGCTCCTGATAGGTCTCGCTTCTAGATGAGCTCAAAGCTAGAATTTCAGTAGTTTTTTCAACGTACATGTAAATAAAAAACATATTTTATGCAGAGAACAAAATTTGAATATGCAATCATGTTACCCAAAACACTGAAACTAAGTATTACTCAAATATTACATGGCAAGAATGTTTGCTACTTATGTTTGAAGGCGTACCCAAAATTATTCCTTGGTTGGGTATAATAATAATAATAATAATAATAATAATAATAATAATAATAATAATAATAATAATAATAATCCTTTCTTATTGTGTTTCATAGAACACATGTAGACTTATTCCTCGGATATTGCCCATCTCCGTATAGACATGTGCCACCCTCCAATATCTTTAGGTTTCAAACCAAGGTCTCGGTGTTCTGTCGCACTGTTTTTCGTTAATTCACTGGAAAGCATTTGTTTGTAGTCTTCCTTGTTTGCAGAAACAGTCATCACATAAAAGATGTGTGTTGCAGTATGCGAAACAATACCTCCTTCTGGGAAACCCTGGAAGTGTATATATGTATTACAACCGTGAAACTCACCTGAGTCTCCCGTTTAATCAGCAAGTATGCCGGGAATTTTTTCTTTCTGTGGTGTTCGAAACACAAGAGGGTAAGCATTCAGAATAGTGATATATATTTTTTCACGAACGCAAAGGAAGCAATATATTTTGTTACACCCAGAGCTGGGTGTTTCAGGGGGTTGGGGAAGATTTTAAACAAAGAAATTTCATTTCCTAGCTTTCTCTGGATTACAGAGATTCCCACAGCCAGGTTTTGCGACACAGGTTGCGCCTATGATTTTTTTAGAGTAGAGCGCATAATTTGTCATTGAAACTGCGCAATCGAATTTTATTTATACGACAATGATGCTTTTATGAACACTAACTATAAAGGAGAACTTAGAATGGATAACATTTTAAAATATGTAATTGTCATTTTTAAAAAAATGTAAATTTGGGGAGAGAGCAATAAATGGGAAGAATGGTAACTTGCGGGGATTGTGCTCAAGCACTTGGGGAAGATGGGGACCTTTGCTTGGATTGGTGTATTCTCTACTCGATTACATTTTCTAAACATTGTGATGCATTGTCGTTGGTATAAATCCCCCTTGCACACAGAGAGATTGTTGATGTTCCAAGATAAAAAGCTGAAAGCTTCCCATTTCAATAATATATGAATGACTCAATGGCAGGGCTTACAACTTCCACCAATACCTCTTGAAGTACGTCACTGTCTAAAGGTATTTCTTTACTAATGTACATACATTTCAAGAACTACAGTTTCATGTGTTAGGTCTTATGTATTTTTCTACCTATTTATATATTTATAATAATTTTTAGAAATATTTTTTTCTGAATTTTGCATATCTATCTATATATATTACGTCTATCTATCTATCTATCTAACATCCGTTCAATTTATCACAAACACAATAATCTTCCTTCTCTTTTCTTATATTTCTGAAGGCAAACGCCGATACATATGTTTTCCTTGCTTCCCGTTGTGTTTTCGCGGCACAGATATCTGTATTGCTATGGCTACCAAGCGTGCTGTCGCTCACAAAATGATTATCCGTCTACTTTCACATTTCAAGCAAACACGAGCCGATATCCAATACAAAGCGCAAACAGAAAGACGACCGCTAGAGGCGGACAGAGAGGTTCACAAAGGAGTCAATAGATACTTCAACAAAAGCAGGTACCAGCTGAAAATTTCTGAGTGGGAGCGTTACAGCTGCGTTGCCAATTTTCTTAAATTAAAGATGGGACATTTATTACTTTGTTTTTTTAAAATAAAACATAAATAGAGCATAGATATGTATCTTCTCTAGATTTGTTCACATTTTTACTTTCGTAACCTTAATAATAAAGACAAAACTAATGAAAAACTTTCCTATGCTATTTAGATGGGCTAACCTTCAAGGTTGCTAGGGGTACCAGGTCACCTTAAAGTAAATCTATTTGAAGTCGCTAACTCTCTCTGTTTCGGCGTGAGTGGTCCCGGGTTCTATTGCGGCGGGGCACTTGCCCGCAAAAGTGTAAAAGCGTTTTATAGGCTAGCCATACCGAATGAAGTTTTCGTCATTCATAACAGATAAATGCAGGGGTGGTATCTAACATACAGGCCCAGGCCACTTCCTTCCTTTCCTAATCCTTTCTCCCTTCCCTTTCTCCGATAGTGTGATCACAGAAGATCTTCCCTTATACGTTACGAGCTACCATGGCCATATATGAGGAAATACAAGAAATCTAAACCCTAATTCCTCCACACTAATTTAAACGAAAAATTAACTGGCTTAAGAAATTCGAAAGACTTGCTCACAAGTAGGATTTGCGCTTCGCATTTGTTGATTCATGGATTACATCCCTGGAATAACCCATGTAGAACGTCGGGGACGCGGTGGCTCAGTGGTAGAGCGTTCACCTCTGGTACTTGGGGTCCCGGGTTCGATCTCAGCCCCCGCCAAGTGAACTTTGTGGTGGACAAACACCGTGTGCGTGGGTTTTCTCGGGGTTCTCCCGTTTCCTCCCACTTTCTTCATTCCACCATTTCATTCATTATTCATCATCACCGTCTCCTTTAGCCCAACCTTCATCACCGTGGGACGTAAAACTCAAAGATTTCATTTCATTTCCATGTAGAACGTCAATTACGTTTTCTTGGATTCTCTAAGAAATTTGTCAGGAGACTTCCGAAAATATAAGCTCAGAGTACTTTATTTAAGTCCCATGTCTTTCACTGTTGCCCTTGGTTGTCTAAAGATCTGTCAATTCAATTTCACTGAACAAATAGGCCTAGTTGAAATCAATTTAAGAAACCATTTTCAGCTTCATCACAAAGCTCTGTAGATGGCTTAGATATGTTGTTTTAGATACCTGCAGTACACATTTAGCTTGTCACACAATTCACAATTATTCTTGGTAGCAATATCTGTTTTTTTTCGTACTGTTTTTATTAGAGAGTTTCTAAAATACTGTGCTATTGTGCTGCCAACATGTCTTGAGCCGTGGCAAAAATGCGAACTAAAGCTCACACCCTCACACACCCACGCGTTGAGCCAATAAGGGTTCCGCTGTTGCTAAACGAGAGAAAGGGATTGGAATTTCTGCAGCCGATAGCAGCGCTTGCAACAAAAGATTAGGGATCAAGTCAATGTGGTATATCTTTAGAAGGGGTACTAAAATTCAACACGAGAATAACGTTATAGTAAAAGGCATACGAGAATTTTCAGTCACGTGCACTTTTCCCCATTACTGTTAGAACTTCACTAAGAGACGAATTAAAATTACCACCAATATAGTAGAAAGTACTAAGAAAGCTTTTAACGAAAAATGTTTAAATTTATTTTCTTTCCAATACACAGTAATGGGCTTCTAGCGCTCATCATTATATAGAAACAAAAATCATATTCAGTAACGGGCACCCTTCATATGATGTGTAGAAGCCAACTAATCGTTTCTAATGGCAGTTTATGATATGCGATTTAAAATAAAAAGTTGCTATTAACTATTATATTAAAAAGAATTATACCTAAGGAAATGCACTTACCTGCCTTATCAATTTGTTTTGAACTCGTACAAAATTCACCTCATCATCATGTCACCTGTTCTTATCGCACACTGAGCGTTCACGCCAACTTGAAGGCTTACCAAACATTGAACCCAAAAAAGACGACACGACAAGCACGTAGCTAGGATTTCGTAATAAGGGTGGTCCATGTATTGAAATATTGAGGTTATCACACCAGGGTTTTAATCGTTCTAAACTATTTTGCTGGAGACAAATATTGTTTTTTTAGTTAGGATTTCGTAATAAGCGGGGGGGGGAGTCGTGACTTGAAGTACTGTGCTTGCAAACCAGGTGCTCCATCAATCTAAATAATTTTACTGGCAATATAACATTATTAGTATGTCAGGAAAAGAAAATGAGAATATGTCAATATTTTAATAGTAAACTATGAAAAAATTTCAAGTAAAAATATTTTAAAAGTATTGAAAAAATAATTTTCCGAGGTCATTTGAACTCGTTTCTTGTTATCTTCTTGCTCTTTTTTTCTTATCTTAGTTTAATCCGTCAAAGGTAGCAACGAAATATGTTTGGGCGATAAATACATCCTCTAACATGGGTTTGTGTTGCCGCGAAATTGAAAATTACTATAACAAATGTAACTAGAATTTGTGTAGCTAGCATCACATTATTGATGATTGGGGGCATATTTTAAATTCTACCTGAGCATCTATTTGATAGAACTGGTTTATCGATTGTTATTCGTAGTCCATCAAATTAGCATGAAGCTAAAAGGAATTCGGAATTGTCCGCTCCGATAATATTAACCTTTAGATTGATCCCCTTCTGTTTCCTCCACACATCATAAGAAAGCGTAACAAACGTTTGCTTAGTTTTATGTTTTTACCGCTGATTCTTCTTTTTCTTTTTTCTTTTTGTTTCATTTCCCTTAATTTTTCATTTATTGTTTTGAAGGGATGTCCGGACCACCCGGACCGAACCCTTGACTACGTGCCTTGACATGACTACAAACAATCGAGAGTGATTGTTCAGTAAGATCCCATCGAGAAAAAGCTTGTTATCAAAGCAAACGCTACCAGTGTACCCATCACTAGACAGGGCTGATCATAGTTGCGTTTACCCCATCAACAATATTAGCGGTTATTCGGGCACTAGATTCATTAGTAAGTTGTAGTAGCGCTATAGCCAAATGGTAAATGACACTAAGAAGCATAGGGAGAAATAAGCTAAATAGAGGCTACGTATCACTATGATCGAAAACGCATTTCTGAAGACTAAAGTTGAACGGCACATTAGATGCAGTTGTGGTAAGAAAAATCGTCGGAATAAGCCGTCCAAGAAAACTTTCAAGTGGCTTATTGCTATATTTGTTTATGAATGACACTCTTCAGACGTTAACACATTGCTTAACAAGTATTATGTTGTAAGTCCAAATCGTTCATCTACCCTAGGAACGCATAGAATACGCTACTGCAAAACATCGGATATTGTAAACGTTTCTCACTCGTTCGTAGTTTTACACGGCTTCAGGAGTTGAACGATCTTATTTCAAGTTACTTAATATCTAGCACTATTCAAGTTGCCTGCTGGTTATTTGTTTCCGGATATTCTACAGCGGATTAAAAAAATATTCTCGTAAGATGATAGCAACTTTACACACTTCATACACTAATGTTCATTCCAGTGTTAAAACATTTCAAAATGTAACAATACATAAAAATTTGGGAATGACAAAATAAAATACATCCGCTTAATATAATAATAACATTTTTTTAACAAAAATTATATGCAGTATGAGAACCGTATCACACTTTGCGTAGATACTAATCAGCATAATTTCAGAGTCATTAATTTACGAAAAGTTGGTACTGTACAAGGTTTCATGGAAAATATACTAAAGTTTCGCTTTGTAGATGTTGGCCCTTGGTACAAAACATCTTGAACATGGAAACGTTGAACATCCATTTAGATAAAGAATACGAAATGATAATTGAACATCAAGAATACAGATATGAATAAAAATAATATTCCAAAATTATACCCCATAGTGGAGAGATTCTTTACACATTCTACTAGGGTACCATCTACACCATAAGTATAACTCAGTAGCGGCCATGGTACAAATTGAGAAGCGATGTTGTTGTGAATTCTTGGAGAGAACTGTGTAAACTGTCACGTTTACACTCCTTTCTCTAGTACAATAGACAAAATCTGAAATATTGAACAGTTTACATAAGATGAAACGAACGACCTACTTCTCTGTAGCGTGGCTGCAACTACTTTAGTTATCGCTCTAACAACTTAATAATCCCAATCAAGCAGCTTTTCGAAATGTACAACACCATGGCATGGAGTATATTCATAGCTATGAATATCACACCGTTCCACCTACTTGACGAACATTTAACACCTTGACTGAGCCGAACAATCAAATTTATTTTGATCTGGTTGCAGAAGACAGTTTCATTCACCCACATTATGCTCGTTTTTACATTAAATTGTGAGGCAACTAGTACAAAAGCAAATAGTACATATGTTAATGTAGCAAACGTTAACTTTATTGACAACTTCATTCGGTATATTTTCTCCCAAAATAAGATACGTAAAATGGATTCATCTCCGAGTAATAAATGAATTAATTATCTGTTCTTCTTTTATTAAAACTCAAAGTAGTAGCAGCTAGTAAATGACTGTTTTAATATTGATTCGAATATAACCAAAATTGTGTGACAGGAGATACTACTGTTGGTATGAATTCAATACACCGACACACCAATGCCGAAATTAAGTCTAATCTCCGACATGCCCGTACATTGCAACATGGAGCGATAAATATACTACTTCCAGTTTAACTATTTAATTCCCATAGTTTGGCCATCTCTCGTAGTTTGTAAGGCCAATAAATAATTGGACTAACAGCGCCACAAGTCCCATTTGTGTCAGCAATAATGAACAAGTTCAATGATCTACGTTACAACTCTGCATTCCACCGGGACAAATTTCAGATGCGCCGTTAGGGTCAGGACCTTTGGGCATGGACGACTTCTTAGGTGAAAGTCGCTTCCAACGTTTAATGTAGTGAATCACGTTATTTTCAATCTTCGATGATACCCAGTGATCAGTGATACATTTCTACTACAGATGGCAATACGTCAACTAGCATTTCTAAGTGCTCTGCGTGGTATTGATTATGTGTTCCTATTACAAGTGTATGAGTTATTGCTTGGTTTCGAGCAGGAGAGTCGAAAATATCTTATCCGCGTGTATTGAGCGAATTACGTTTCATTACGGATGACGCTATTTCTGCAGTTGGTGCCATCATTCATGAGTCTCTGGGGAGTAGTTTGAAGCACACTGCCCACAAACTTGATATAAGTAATAGGGCAGCATACACTCTTGTCCATAAAGATTTTAAATACCCAATGTCTGTGCACCTTGGATGTCAAAGAGACTCACAGATCAACAAGAAGCTGCATTTTTCGAGATAAATATATGATATAATATGGACATCGCGGAAATAGGTTGTGAATATTTGGCTTATTCGCTTACAACCATTACCTCTCCCCGTGTGTTCTTCAAGTGTTTAATCCGCTGAAACATGCTCTATGTGTAATTCACTTGGGTTCTGAGGCAAAACTGAGGTGGTCTTCAATTGATGGTTGCAGAAGTCATATGACTTCTGGGGCAGTGCTGCAAGTTTCTGGTAACTGGTGGGGAACAAGAATAGAAGAGCATATGCTGAACAGTAAAACATTCAGTCCGGTTATTTATTGATCTACCAAATAGCTTAACTCTAGAAAACGATATTCATTTGTGAAACACTAAAATACCAAATCTATACATTTTTTAACTATAAATATAATCCACACTTTCTCGTGACAATTAAATAATATCATATTTAAAGTTGGCACCTGATATGAATGAACTATCAAGTGTTCAAGTATTGTTCTATGTAGAATTTATTTAAGTTATTATCATTGCAGTACTGATACAAGTTATGGAATACAGGACAGATGCACAATAAAGTTCAACGCACTCTCAGAAAAACTCCATAAAATGAATGTCGCTTCAACGCTGGATATGATTGGTAAGATCGTTGATTTTAATTTAATATTTGTTTACGATATAGGAATCTCATTGTTTTAAAATTAACAAAAGGGTATTAGTCAAACAAAGAACAAATAACCATATTACCCCGCTTGAGATGTATTAGCAACTTGTGAATACATTTCTCGTATATCCCGATAACATCATTTTTTATCTTAAGAACGCATGCTTTTGTTTGAAACTTATTAATATTCGTGATACTAGGTGAAACATTTCTCCATTGCATTCTTCGGCCACAACCCTATCAGTAACAACCTCATTTTAAAGAATCTTCATTTGCTCTAATTCTTAGAGAAAAATTATTTAAGTTCCTAATGCATTTCACACCTGTAATACTGTCTTTGGCATATTCAGAGCACAAACGATTCTATTTCAATTACCAAATTTATTACAAAAAACAAAGCTTGAACGCTCTATTTAAATACATTTAATTGTGAACATTATTTTTTACATTGGAAGTTAGTACACAATATCTGACCTTTAATTCTGTAAGCACTGAAAGAGGCTTCAAGAATTTAACTATGAAATATGTGCGAAATTACCTCAGATTGGATTGAAATTCTTCTACGCCTAACGCGCTCTTTCCGACTCGATGTCGTGCTCGAAGCCATATAGCCAACTTTACCACCAGCTTTGGTGGGTATCACCAAATTATTAAGAACTTGAGATTTCATTATTGTTTGCTAATTTAGTCAATTTTCTTAGTGATGAGTATTTATTTATTTAGTGATGAGTAAAATTAATCTCTTCGTTTCTTATGCTTTATTACTCTTTATAACTCAATGCCATTTGATCTTCATTATCGTTATGAGAACACTTGCATTCTGCCAAATAGCTTTTTTTTAAAAAAAATTGTAATTCACGAGTTAATTTAAGGAGAGCTCTTCGAGCTAATCTATTGGGTAGCGTGTGTCACTTTAGTGCACGTGGTTCCAGTTTCGTATTTGTGTCAAATAGCATTCAACAAATGACAGTAGTTTGAACACGACTTCAAATTGTATGTCTATGTCTTGTATAATAGTAGTGCTGAAATGGGGCACTTAATTTCAATATCTAGACATCGATTGTAAGGGCACAATGAACTTTTAAAAAATATTTGTGTCATAATCAGACACACTTTCAGAAATTTTAAGTGTGATTTTTCCGATCTATTTCATATATATATATATATATATATATATATATATATATATATATATATATATATATGCCTTTTTGTGTTTCATGCTTGAGTTAACTTTTAAGATAGACCAGATATGTTTCACAGTTTAATAAAAAAATTTAAGAATTGTTACAACACATGAAGTTGTCAATCGATAACGAGTTTGTTGACTAAGATTAGTATGGTAGAAATCTACAGATATAACAATTCGTAGCAACTTCTGATTCGTCCCTATTCTCTTCCAGAAATACTAGTTACAACAAATATGAACACACTTTCCATAACATTATTTTATTTTCTAACTTACATTTTCTAGTGTTAGTTGCTTGTTTAGGAGATCTGGAGAAGTATTTAATAACAAAAGTATCACAATCCTTAGTTTCAGTCCCCATTTTCACTTGTATTTAAAATGTAATTTCCAGGTTCTATTTTACAATCCCCTCTTTAGTCAATGATTATTACCAAGGAGATGTTATAGTTATTCCCAAAGTTTCTTAATTAACTAATGTTTTCGTTTAGATATAGGTCTTCTGAATAAGAATGATCTTTATATGCATGGTTTTCGATTTTCTATATCGCAGTTACTATATATCTTTTATATTTTATTTCTAATTACTTTTGAATTTAAAATTCAATTTTATAGAGACCCGATTGTCTATTTATTTTGTACTGCTCATGACGTTGAATTATGTAGTAGAGATTCCTATTTCCATGTTTTAATTCTCGATGATACTATGATGAAAGAATAGTGTATATAAAATACTCAATGTTCTTTATAGTGTGTTTTTAATACTGTTTCAAATCGTTAAAAAGTACATATCTCAAACTTCTCGCGTGTTCTACCAATTTTAGAGATAAGGATTGATATAAAGAAATGTAAACAATAATGCAATAGGTAAATTTAGCGACAGTACTGGCAAGAAACAGTGCAACTTCTCTTACATTGATGGTGTTTTTAAAGTCATAATGCAGATATGTTACAACTTATTGATTCTATCTCTGCTTTTGTTGTGAATATTCCAAGGACGTACATTTCAGCATAGTGCTTCACAGAACTTCACAGAAATAAGTATAAAGATTGAAGAAAGTGCTCAGGAGGCTCCTAAAATTGGAAAACTTAAAATGGAAGTGTTTGTTGCAAAGGCTTTTTTTGAGAACTGGAAAATGTAATGAGAATAAATACTGCCTGTGTGCAAGGAAATAGTTTCTTAGTTCATATTCCGTGTATTTTCATTAATGTTGAGTCAATCCAGCAGTCCATACGTCCTTTAGCATGATTTGTGGTCACCTTGTCCAGTTACGTCTCACAACCACGTAGAAACTCCCTTTTTAATTCTACCCATCTGGGGTACCTCATTACTCCCAAATATTATCATTTCTGCTTCGCCATTCTGTTGTTTTTGCATATTCACGTTTATTTTTTGCAATCTCTATTCTTTCCGGAGTTGTTTCCTACGGTATCGCTGATGTCATAATTGGTTCAACTTTATTAATTTACAAGAACTACATTGCTTCCACAATGATCTTTTACCCAATCTGATCCATTCTTAAGTCATTCATTGGGTTAAAGCTACCCTCCTGACTAGTTCTGATCCGAGCATCTGATCATTATGCATGCGAGCCTAAAGTACAATTTACCCTAGTCGACTATATATAACAGCTATTTGAAAATATCTGTATAACCGCTGCTCTCCTGGCAACTCTAAAACAACAGACAGAGAACGATTAGAAAGCAATATATTCGTTTATTTTGGACGGTGCCATAGATTTCATAAGTCAAACATAGTGAGTTGCAAGATCGAAAAAAGGAATATTCTAAAAGGTTTTATCCTCAAGCTATTTACTAACACAGTGAGAGAACCCTAATTGTTTACAACAAGCATAAACTATATCACGCTAGCGACAAATTTCGCCCATGAAACTAATAACTTATTCTTTTTCCTAAATTTAATCGGAGTTTGTATCCAGACCAAAAAACTGACATCCTTCTCTTAAACGTACTTTAAATTCTAGTTTGTTTATCATACCTTTAATTAAATCTTTAGACAAATATATTTTCTTAGCCTTTCGTGGAATATTATTTTATAAATTTTAGTTGATACTGTACACATCCCGGATTGAACTAGTAAAGAAATTACTTGAATTTTGTGACTCCAATGTTGTATATTCGTATGACAATATTCAAAGACATACTGTTTTGTGAGTGACTGAGAACCTTCACTTCTTTCTAAACAGCTACAGAGCTTGTGGCATTATATGCATGTATTACATCCATCTATTGTTTGCCTTATGGAAAGTGGCTTGTCACCAGGTGTAAAATTATATATTTCTATCTCACCAACACAATAGACCAATTGCCGCTGTAAAGCTTGATTATTGTTTAAATTTAGTGTCTCTTGTCAGCCATAGAAGTACTTGTGGAATTGATCTAGAGTTTAAGATGTGCGTTGAATGCCTTCCCATTGTGAATCGAATACAGAACCACATACACAAAATGCGAGACCGCTATCTGCAAAACCAGTGGGGTGCACACCTGCTGTTTCCATTGTAACCTAGTGATTGATTTATTGACTGATTGATTGATGGATAATGCACCTAGGAAGTGTGTGTGGATAGTGCCTCGCCAAGTTAAGACAATTTACAAGCAGCATTACCCTGCCAAGCGTTCCATGTCCTAAATACTAATTAATGTTATAAGATACCCTAAAAATTTTTATGGTGAAAGAAAAGTGCTGAAATTATTGGGTTATAAATAAAAAATCATACACTTTTGCTGAAAAAAATACTGGCATGAACATCATCTCAATTACAACTTATACTACATAACAAACATAGTTTTATATTTTATACCCAATTCTATATATCTGGATATTTGAACACTTGCAAAGTATTGAAGATCACTGAATGTAAATAAATATCAAAATTTGACCTTCAATTTCTTAACATGTCGTTCTTTTTCCCACTTCAGTAAAATTGCTATGGATGAGATTTTTTCCAACATTGACTCTAACTCCTTTATCTTAAAGAATATAATTTATATCGCTTCAGCAAAAATTTAATAAAAAATATTGTTAAAGAGAGTTTTTAAATTTTTAGTTAGTATCTACATTCTTCTTAATTTAATAGACAAAAGGTGCTATACCAATTATGCAGCTCATAATTTCCTCAGCTTTTGTTTTGTTATCTTTCCCACTATATTGTAACCTACTTCTATCAAAATTAGGCGGATTAATGCAAATAACGAAGAACACAATAAATCAACGGTAATACAGGACAGAAATTGAGAAATATATATCGTTACAATATATATATGGATAACGAATGAAACCTTAAAATTTAATACTTTTCTGTGAAAATCTTTTGATTAGTTTGGGAAAATAATTTTGGAGGAATTTGGTGCCCATAAAATTTGAGATTGGAACTTCCACCTCTTGTGCTAATTTCAAACAATTGTTTATGGACGAATCCAACAAATTCTATAATTTGGTGAAACACAAAAAATTCGAGTCCTAGTTATAACTTCAACAAAATTAAATATTTTTTTCTTACATTTCAGTTGATCTCGGTGGCATCATGTCGCTCTTCATTGGATTCACAATGATGACAGTGCTTGAAATAATTTATTATTTTGTTATTCGGCTCTGCATTAACTTTGTGAAGAAATGAGTGCAGGTCGCACTTACACGTTTCAGCATAGCAATTACAAAAAAGTATGTTACTTATCGTCAATATGTTGAACAAAACAAAACTTTGTGTGCTTGTAGACAAAATTTACAAAGAACTTTTCCAGTACTGTAAGGAATACTTAACTATTGGGAACTGAATTGCCAAATTAAATTATACGTTATTTTTTTTTTAAAAAAAATCTATGTGTTATGCTGAGGAATGTATTTTGTCTAAGGAAATCTTCATAAATGTTAGCCTCTTGAAAAGCTTCTCGCAAAGTCATACACATGTATCTAAATAGTGTACAACAATAAGTTCTACTTATTATTATTGAATATTTAAAAAATTATCTATGTATCAATGTATTTGCAATAACTATTTCTAGAAGAATGCACTGTAATCATTGAACTTCAATCTAGGTGGCAATATTATAGACGTTTGTTCCAAACTAGGTTATGTAAAGTATAATTACTATACCAGCTACTGTAATGTTCAAATTGTGTATATCAAAACATAGTATTGAATGTCTTTATTTTCACAACGTGTAACTTCGTTTCACAGATAACTGTTCAAAAAGTTTATTAGTATATAAATTGTTAAGTAAATATTAGTTATTTATAAGGTATTTATATCCACACAGAGAATGGAGTAAAAGGGGGTAATTTCATGCGTCCATATTTCAAAAAAACTTGTCATACTATGTAAGAGGCTGAGAAGTAGATGTATTCAAGAATAGAAAACTCATGGTGTACGTGAATGCTGTCCTTATCTAGGGTCCGATAGTGCCATTTCAAACCATATTCGAGTATTTTGATTAATTGTTTGATCAAGAAGGGGTTAAGGCTGACTCAGTAATGAAGCTATTTATTACTATCAACGTTTAAAGCAAAAGGCTTTTTATGAGGACATTATCTTCTTGCTGTTTATCACGTGTCTCCTAAATTCTGCTCATGTAAATTCAAGGCATGAGAATATGTACTTCTAAAGTTGTTCAATGCCAATGACGTACATTGTGTTTCTCCTTAGATAAACCTGTAACTTCCTACATTTGAGTTTAATACCTTACATCAGTCTAATACAGTTAATTTTTAGGTGTTCAAAATATTTTACAATTTTCTCATTTATTTTAGGGAAAACTCAAAGGCATAGTCTTCAAGGAAACTTATTCTTATTTGTGTGCAAAAACATGCGTAATATCTTAAATTTAGTTAATTTACTTTCTTGATCAATATTTTCCACTTTTTAAAAGCATATCGTATTATCTAGACTGTATCGAATCTCATTTAGGATTAAATTCATTTTTCCTTAAAAAAAATAACATTTCTTGTATAAAAGTCTTTTAAAATAATATTAATATTCATAGGTTCAGGAGTTTCCAAAATTATTAACAGCACTAATATTTATGTTTACCATAATTTTATTATCATCATAAAAATTTTGCTTAATTGGAGGGCCATTCTTATTCACTGCCTTGTTCTCCAAAGTTTGCCTGGGAAACGTATTACTGAATTCTTGGTTCCTAGTATTTTTTGAAAAGTTTTTAAATAGGGTTGTTTCACGACGCTGTTGTCAAAGTAACTCTTGCCGATCTAGGTCTGTTATTATTGCTGTCGCACGCTTGCTTAATAACCCATGATCTTTTCCCTCATTGACTGTTCTCAACAATATTTGCATTCTCTTTCGTTTATTCATTGCTAACTCATGTAGTTAATTTTCATCTCGTTGTGAGGTTCATTCAGTGCTTACTTTCATGGAGAATACTAGAGATGAAAATTGTTCGTTCATGAATAAGACGTCATGAAAACTACATGTCCCTATATTACTTAAGCCATATGTTAACAATAGTCTAGTTATTATACGTATGTAAAATGTGGGATATAGTAACGTTCGTATTTTTAATATGAAGTGTTATTAGCTAACAACTAAAATTAACATTGCTGCAGACTGACATTAGTCTTTCAGACCGTAATTAGCAAAGGCATTCTACTGAATCTGACTTGGATGCTCTATAATAGAACATCGAACGGACTCTGAATTTATACTTTGAGAGCAGTTTTTAAGGAATTGTACTACTTCTTCATTAGTAGTCAGAATTTTTTCAGCGGGAAAACGTCGGATTAGTAAGTAGCAGAGTAATTTACTCACCTTTTACACACGCTTTGAACTTTTAAAACAATTTAAAACTTTGAACTTTTAAAACATTAAAAATGAAATATTTTATTGTGAAAGAAATTGAGGATATTATGTTTTTTAAGGAAAACAAATAGGCATCAGCCCGAAGTTACTTTTTGTATTAATTCAAGCGTTTAAACATACCAATTTTATAAGACAATTTCTAACTTCTGTTAGTGCCTACTTGGTTGCAGTTTGTACTGTATTGATTTTATTTATAATTTGACACAAGTAACCTTTCAAAGTATTCACTGTCAACACAAATTTAAATCCATGACATAAATATACGTTTCACATTTTTATAGAATAGAATAGAAGTCTTTTCTTCTGTGCGCGAAGCGCTAAGAGAAAGGTTCATTTTAAAGACTGAAAGGTTGTACCAGGATACAGCGTTCAATTTGAATAACGCTGCTTGGAAGCTGCTTCTGTAGAACACTGTCCAAATCTCAGATTGATTTGCTATCAAGGGGATAAGACGTCTGTAATGAAGCATCTAGTAGGCACAATCCAGGTAGCAGAATTTTAATGTTTACAGAGGTCATTAGAAAGTTTTCGGTAAGAAATTTTGAAGTATGAATGATTTCACAAAACCTATTCCTAGTATTTTGTAAAATAATTTTCTTTCTATTGTGACAAACCATCGTGAACTTTTGAGAAGAGTGACACTGTTGGTGATGTATTCGTGAAAGTTTAAATATATCCACATCAAACTTCTCGTCATCCATTTGAATTTCTATCAGTTGTCGGAATTGTTCTCGGCAATGAAATTTCAATTCCCACATGTATATTTAACATATTACCCCGCTATAAATTCTACTTTTGCATATTACATCTACCTACAACATACAGGGTTGACAAATTCTTGACAATCCATATTTTCAAATAGTTTCAGTTATCTTGCAATATGTAGAATCAATTCAATTGATCCATTTTGTAGTAACAATTGTAGTATTTCTAATGTGGTTCCTAGGAAATCGAAAAAAAATCTGTAAAAGTCTTTTATGTTGCAGTGACACAGTATGTTCTTCTTCCATACTTTACATTTGAACTATTTCTTCGTTCGATTCACCCGTGCGCTGCGTTCATTTAAAATGTCGACAATTTTATTCGAAAATGTAAACCTTTCAATAAACGATAAATTTTCAAATCATTTCCTATACGAATGTATTTACACTACTTCAATTCTTTCGATGGAAAGACTTTTTCAATGCCAGAGTGATGAATTATACTATATTGGATTTCATGTAGTGTATATGTTTATCTAGTTGTAAGACCTAGTAGTTATAATTTGATGTCGTGTATTTTCCTTAAATTTAGATCTGCAATTTAATGTGCTGTCTAAAGACTAGCAGATGACTTTGTTTTAATGTTCAGAACTTTTCTCCTGCATACATAAAAACTTTCCTAAAGTAATGGAATACAATCACATTGCTGGTAATTGCACGTGATAAAAATTAAATATGAGATACATCGTCCAAAAATATGTATAAGTAAAATCAATGTGTACGTAATATTGTAACGAGTTTTCATGTAGTAAGATATATTTTGTGTAAAGAAGTATTTCCAACGTATATTTATATTGAACATACAAAATTAAAATTGGGAAGAATTGGCATTATATTCGATATGATACATTTGGTATTTCATGTAAGATATCATAGTAAAATATATGACATACATTAATTCATGATTTTTCTTCAAGAAGTATATTGCCTTGTGATTTGAACACTCAATACTGTGAGATCACGAAAATTTTCATTGGCTTTTCTAAACTTATTTTGTTACAAGCAAGAAAAAGTTTTATGTTGTATATATTTTTTAATTTTTTAAATTTCATTTTATTTATTTATTTTCAATTAAGGTAGCCTGAATTTGTATTCACTGTGATACATTACTTCTACATTAAATGAATTATTAGGTTCGAAAATCGGTCATCTGCATGAAAGCTATTGTGAGAGGAGCGACAAACAGAACTAAATTAGTCAATATGCATCTGACATATAGTCTGTTTTAATTTTCGGACATAGAACATTTTTCCCCTTTTTAATAATGACAATAACCTTTTATGTCAGATACATAAGTAGGGGTAGGGTGGGGATTCTGCGCCACTTCATCATTTCCAATAACAATCTAGCACACCATCAAATAGGTAAGAAAAAAGTTTCCGCTGACTCAGTTTCCGCTGACTCAGTTTCGGTGAATATTACATATATCTACCATTACAGAACAAACATACAGATCTACCATTACAGAGCAACTATAGAATAATTTACACTGCAGTACAACTTACACATTTACAAAAAGTATAGAATAACTTACAAACCTACTACACATTTACAACTTACATAACGACTTCGATACAGAACACCAATAATTTACATCTTTACAAATATTATCCGCTCAATTTACAATCGTCGTGTTCTAAAGTTAATAATATTTTTTCTTTTTTATTTAATAAATGGCAGTTGAAAATATTACAATTTATTCTGTTAGGGAATTATTAGGCAAAGATAAAACCACATCAGAGAGACTTAATCAATGGCTTATATTGGAAAATGTACACAACAATAATTTATTAACCAACATTAGAAATATTATTTATGCAGAAGGAGAACCAAGATTAGATACTTTACAACCAATTACACCACCATTTTGCGATAATATTATGCTTGTTAAAATTTCTAGTTGGGAATTATGTTGTGAGGGTAAAAGGATTAACAACAAATTTCTAATTAAAAAAGATGCGTGTAGTTCCTTTAACACATTTATACGATCTAATTTTTCTGAATTTTCTTTAGCTTTACATGGTGTTAAGGCTAAATTACCTTTCTTATTAAATTCTTCTACTAAACGATCTAAAGGTGTACAACAAATTGTGGAAAAATATATGGGGGACATAACCAAAAAGTATAAAGACCCAATTGTTATCCCATATAAAGTAGAAATAGCCGATGTACCAGTAGAAAAATTGTTGAGTCGCTTACCCCAAATTTTAGAACAATTACAAGCAGAGTTTTACTTCCTTTTAGACTTCGACATTACACAAGATTTTGCAGGTATTTTTATTAAGAGGGAAATGGAACAATATCTTATTAATAATTTGAATTTTAGGATGGAAGGTTTTCCTTTAACGAGTTTAGAAAAGAATAATCCCAAAATTACAATTTGCAAAAACGATGACACTGTAGGTATTGATTGTCTTAGATGGAATAGTGCTGGTTCGTCTACAAAGATCTATAATAAATTTATCTGCCAAATAACTTCTCCAGGTGTTGTTAAAACACTTGGCAACCACATTTTAGATTACATTAAGTGTCCAGATAAACGATTAAAAGACACCTTCCAAAGTAAACTAGCACAGGAAAACGGAATAACCAGATTAGAATCTACTATTTTTAATTATTTTGATGAACGATGGAGTTATACTAAGTGGGATCCGATACAAGATTGTTTAGATTTAATTTCCAGAACCAAAAAATATTTTACAAAAGCACCATTTTATAAGGTACCAATTTCTAAAATGTGGACAAAGTTAACAGACACTTTACAGAACAGTTGCTTAGTAGTTAACGAAACACAGCATCTTTTAAGTTATGCATATTGGGGGAATTTACATACTAAGAAATTAACAGGTTTCCAAATAACATTGCCCGAAAACAAAGATGCTCAATAAAAGTTAATAATGTTTGTAATTTCTGGATTTAGTTTAAATACATTACCCATAAATTATGTTATTGTAAGTGAGCAGGAGAATAATCGCATTTCTATACAACATAAGTGCTATTTAAAAGAGGGAAATACGTATTTTACTAAAACTCATTCTCTTTTCTCTACCATTTCCAAAGACATTGATCTTGCAAATGTTGGTTTAGTGGATACAAATAATGTCTTACCAGATGTGTTTAGAAAAAGATTTAATATTACCAATCGTTAGTATCCATTTACTGTACGGGAAATATCTCCACCTAATATTGTTTATTTGCAGTGTATTAAGAAGAGGTCGAATGAGTTGGAAGAGTTAAGAATACAACAAATACGCACAGAGTACCATAATTTAAATAAGAAAACTGTAAAAGAAAATAAAGAAAGGTATTTAGAATTATTAAGTACCATTAAAGAGAGAGAACAACAAGAATTGGAATTAAAGAATCTGTTTAGCAATTATTGGCAAGAAATAGATATTAACAGTTCTTATGCTGTATTTGCATTTACTGTTAAGGAGGTAAAATCATTTAAGTTTGTTGGTGCATTAGTATCTAAAAACGAATCGGATAAGTGTGTTTGTTATATAAAAGGAAAACATAAGAATCTGTTTCTTGAGTTATTTTTTAGTGTAGATTATTTAAAGAAAGAAGGTTTTTGTTTTTTAAAGTGCAAGAAATTTACAATTATTTATTATCCAAACCAACTTAATTTTGCCTATTTAGAAACTGGTGGTGTAAGTACTTTTAATAATTACACTTTTACAGATATTAAATGTGTTACTACCAACAATGACATTTTTAAATATAAGGATGAATTTAAATGGGACCAAACTTTATTAGACGAAATCGATACTCTTTTAATGGGGGAGATCAAAGGAAAAGTTAAAGTGAGTTGTTGTAGCAGATTAGAAGAATTACAGGACGGACAAGAATATTTAGTAGAAAGTATCCGATTAATAGAATTTAGAGGAAAAATCCGATACGTTTTACAATTTGCAGGTTTGCCCGATTTATTTATTTCTAATTATTGGTTGGAGTACGAGTTACATAATAGAAAAGTTGATTTAAATTTGAAGTTTAAGATAAAGTTGGGTCCTCTTAAGAATACACCAAATAGAAATAAGGAAAGAGTGGTTTTTACAGCTGTTTAGTGTAATGTGTATCCTAATTAATTGGATGTATTTAGTGTATTATGTAGCCTAATTAATTGTGTTTAATTATTAAGTATTTTATGGATATATTCCATAAAAACATAAAATAATATAGTATAATATAATAATATAATAGTATATATAATAATATAATAAAAAAAAGAAAATAAAATATTGTATGTATTCTAAAGAGGATTATTTACATTATATTTATCTAATTCGGGATATTCTTTATTTATCCCCTTCCTTCTTTCTATATATCGTTTAATATAATCCCAACATAAAAGTAAGATACATGTATAGTGTTGTGTATGTTCTGGTTTATTTCTTTTATAAACATAATATCCAAATAATTCCTTATCTAGTTTAAGATTTAATTTTTCTAATGTTCTGTCTTCTAATTTATAATCGTACAAGAAAGTTTCTTCCATTTGGTTGTTTGTGTATTTATGGTGTTCAATTATTGCATCTTGGTAAATATAATAATCCATATATTTAAAACAGTAACATAATTTTCGGTTTTTTAATGTGTTATCCTCTAATTTGTGTTTGGATAAATATGCTCTAACATTTTCTTTATTTTTCCCATAATAGTACCATGGTATGCTTATCTGTTCTAATTCCATTATTTTAAACAATTTAGTACTTTAAATTTTATTTCGTTTTTTGTATTGGATTCTAACAACAGTATATGTTCTAATTTCTAATTCTCTAATTATGTGTGCTTATTTCTAAACCTAATTTTGTGTATGCGTCTTAGTAAATAAATCCATAATCTTATTTTGAGTCAAATATGTATCTAACTATTTATCTAATTTTATATGTGTTTGTTTTTTCCTATAAAATAAATGGACGAAGTGGCACGGTTATTAAACTCTTTACATACTTCTTCCAAACAATTTTTACCAATTAGAGACCTCCCAACCAATAAACGATTCTTAATTAAACATGTGGATTTGCAAGATACACGAATAGGAAGAAAGATTATTTTACATATTTCTAAATATCTCGTTAGTTTGCCAGATCGTTATTTAACCCTAGTGGATTCTAAATTGGCAGATAAGATTAATAATAGTAAGGAACGATTATATTTTGTTTATGAGGGAAGGCAAACATTAGGTGCGAATAGGAGTTTCCATAAAATTATTTTTACTACATCTAAAGATGAGGAGAGTGATTTTTCTATAGATGAAGATGAATACGACGAAGTAGATAATCTACATAAAACCCCAAAAAAAGCAGAAAACAAAAGAAATTCCTCTAAATAATAATGGATGGTTAAATTAATAAAATAATACCATATATTAATAAAATTAATAAAATAATACCATGTATTAATAATAATGGATGGTTAAATTAATAAAATAATACCATATATTAATAATAGATGGTTAAATTAATAAAATAATACCATATATTAATAAAATTAATACCATATATTAATAATGGATGGTTAAATTATTAAAATAATGCCATATATTAATAAATTTAATAAAATAATACAATATATTAATAATAATAGATGGTTAAATTAATAAAATAATACCATATATTAATAATGGGTGGTTAAAATTAATAAAATAATGCCATATATTAATAATAATGGATGGTTAAATTCATAAAGTAATACCATATATTAATAATAATGGATGGTTAAATTAATAAAATAATACCATATATTAATAATAATGGATGGTTAAATTAATAAAATAATACCATATATTAATAATGGATGGTTAAATTATTAAAATAATGCCATATATTAATAATAATGGATGGTTAAATTAATAAAATAATACCATATATTAATAATAATGGATGGTTAAATTAATAAAATAATACCATATATTAATAAAGGATGGTTAAATTATTAAAATAATACAATATATTAATAATAATGGATGGTTAAATTAATAAAATAATACCATATATTAATAATAATGGATGGTTAAATTAATAAAATAATACCATATATTAATAATAATAAAATAACACCACATAATACAATATCCTATGTCCATACCAATGTTTAATACTACCATAATGTAAATATTTTGTCTAAATAATAGATTATATTATAATTGTTATTATAATGTAAATATTTGTCTAGATTATATTATAATTTTTCTATAATGTAAATATTTTGTCTAAATAATAGATTATATTATAATTATTATTATAATGTAAATATTTGTCTAGATTGTATTTTAGTTGTTACTATAATGTTAACATTTTGTCTAAGTAGTAGTAATAATTGATTATTTTATAATTGTAAGCATTGAATTTTAAAAGTTAGTTATGGTCAAATATTTCTATAAATTACATTAGTTAGCGCAATAGAGGAAAGGAAAACAGACTACGATCCAATAGAGGATAAAATTCTTGGAAGTCGGTGGCTCAAACAGCTTATGTTAGCTTATGTTGGATCAGAATAAGTGCCGCAATAGGATGTGAGCAGGAGACCACACCCGTGTTCGATCGCCTATTTAAACTCCAGACAAGAATACCAACCTCCATTACAAAGTTTAATAGAAGGAAGAACAGAGCCAAGACAGCATAGCAGAAACCATTTAAGAACGTTGCCTCCAAACAAATAAATTGTAGAAAGAAATGCCTAAATAAAGTTAGAAAAGTATTTCCCCAAATAGGTAATATAATCGTTCCAATTAACGTATATTAATGTTCCAAATTAAACGTATATTGACCTTCCAAATTAGCGTATATTAACCTTCCAAATTAGTGTATATTAATGTTCCAAATTAAACGTATATTAACCTTCCAAATTAGTGTATATTAATGTTCCAAATTAAACGTATATTAACCTTCCAAATTAATGTATATTAATGTTCCAAATTATCGTATATTAATGTTCCAAATTATCGTATATTAATGTTCCAAATTAAACGTATATTAACCTTCCAAATTATCGTATATTAATGTTCCAAATTATCGTATATTAATGTTCCAAATTAGTGTATATTAACCTTACAAATTATCGTATATTAATGTTCCAAATTATCGTACATTAATGTTCCAAATTATCGTATATTAATGTTCCAAATTAGTGTATATTAATGTTCCAAATTAAACGTATATTAACCTTCCAAATTAGTGTATTTTAATATTCCAAATTAAACGTATATTAACCTTCCAAATTAGCGTATATTAATGTTCTAAATTAACGCACATTAACGTATATTAACGTACATTAACGCACATTAACGCACACTAACGCACATTAACGTATATTAACGCACATTAACGCACATTAACGCACACTAACGCATATTAACGTATATTAACGCATATTAACGTATATTAACGTTCCAAATAAAACCCATATTAACGTTCCAAATTAACGCATATTAACGTTGTAAATTAAGTTTTTTATCGTTCCAAATTAAGTGTTTTAATGTTCCAAATATGTGTTTATACATCTTTATTCCAGTGCATTAATTAATGACCACCCTGTATACTCTTTATCCTGTTTTAATTTACGTTATTCTTATTATTGTAATTTATTTAGTGAACATCCTGTATATATGTTTGTAATTTATTTAGT
Source organism: Thermobia domestica (assembly GCF_964235325.1). Lineage (NCBI taxonomy): Eukaryota > Metazoa > Arthropoda > Insecta > Zygentoma > Lepismatidae > Thermobia > Thermobia domestica. The sequence continues at coordinate 238,789,908 of NC_137456.1, read as the reverse complement.
GAACACCTTGTATGTATGTTTGTAATTTAATTTGTTGTTTTATTATTGTAATTTATTTAGTGAACATCCTATATATGTATCTATGTATGTTTAAGTAATACCAGCAGAATAGTAGAAGACATTGTGTGTTAAATGTTTAAAGGAAAAATAACAGTTGAGCAATTGAACCGTTAATTTTTCTTTCGAGTGTGTCCGTGTATGTGTGTAGAAGAGTTGTTGTCCTTGAGTCGGTGCCAATGTCTTGTTAGAAACCGTGATCTTCCTATGTTCGTAACCTTGTGCGTTCTAGAAACTGTTGCATGTAAAGGAAGTTAAAAAAGAAAGTAAAAGTTGGGACGTGACCTACATAGAAATATAAAGAAAACGACACAGATGTTTTAACCTAAACAAGTATGCAGAAAAGGTGTTTAAATTTTATGCATGTACTGTTTTAATTCTGGTTTTTGCTATAGAATTTCCTTAACCATGGTAATGCAACCTTACATTGTAATTGTCTGTTAATTTGTATGTTTCTAGTTTTCGATTCTTCTGCTTTAGTTATTTTTTCTAGATATCGGGAGTTTAGAAATTCCTTTGCTGTATTTGTCTGTTTAAATTCTGTGTATAATTCCAGTTGTTTATTTGTAAGTATGGAAGTATCGTGTGTTTTATAAGCAAGTAACAGTTTACATAACAATATTTGGGTCCCTATTGGCATTACCGATTTAATTTTGTGTTTTTTAATTAAATACTTATATAATGCAAATAAACCTGGTGCACTCCTACCATAATAGTAGATTGGAAGACAATATTGGAAATACGAACCAACAAATGCATGGAACACAGATGAAATGTGAGATTTTCTTCTAACAACATTAAACACTTTCCTATGTTTCTTAATTTGTTTTTTTAAATATTCTATATGTGTTTTCCAGTTAAGATCCTTATCCACAAATACACCTAAATATTTGAACTTATCTACATATTTTAATGGTTCACATTTGCAGTTTCCATAATTACACTCCCATTCGTGGATGTACAATTTACCAGTTAACTCCGATTTTAAGTTAAAACACATGCATTCACTTTTCTTAACATTAATACATAATTTGTTCGAAACTATCCAATTTCTGATTTTATTTAGGTCTGAGTTTGTTTTTAAGATTAATTCTTTTTTGTTTTTACCTTCTACAATTAATGCCATATCGTCCGCGTATAAAAGAAGTTTACCATTTAATTTTAGATTTTTTATAGAGTTAACGTAAATGCAGAACAATAATGGACTTAAGGGTGAACCTTGAGGAACACCATATTTTAGTATAGATGCAGAAGAAATATTGTTACCTAATCTTGTTTTGCATTGTCTGTTGCTTAAGAATGATCTAAATAATTTAAGTACATTATCTTTTAAACCTAATTTTCTTAATTTACTTAACAAAATTTTATGGGACACTGTATCGAATGCTTTTCTTATATCTAAAAATACACCAAGTTTTGGTTTATTGTTAGATTTAATTTCTTGCACTAATTTAAACACAGCATCTTCTGTACCTCTATTGTGTCTAAACCCAAACTGGAATTTGTAGAAGAAATCGTTATTATTTAAGTACGTGTAAAGTCTGTTGTGGATGCATTTTTCAAATAACTTTGCTGTTAGATAAAATAATAATTGGACGAAAATTACCTGGATCTGCTGCATTGCCGGTGTTCTTGTAAATTGGAGTAATTGTTGCTTTTTTTAGTTTTTTTGGATACACTCCTTCTTCTAAACACAAATTAAATATATAGCAAATAACACTGGACACTAAACACTTATAATTCTTCAAAAACGAAACCGAAATTCCATCTTCTGCTGTGGCTTTCCCCCAATCCATTTTGTTAGTTTCCTGTTCCACTTCTTTCCTACTAATTGTTTGCCATGTTAGGATGTTGTCCAGGTAATCTTCTTTGGTTTTCCTTCCTTGTGGTATTTTCTTCTGTATTTCTAATCCAATGTTGGTGAAAAAATTCTTTAGGTCTTCCACATCTCCTGTAAATGGTATGTAGTTGTTTCTAATTGGGGTTTTCCTTAATGTTGATTCGTTGGAGGGTTGGATGTATCGGTCACGTTTTAAATACTCATTTACAAACTTCCACATATTGTTTTAGGTGGATTGTAGGATTTCTTTCCTGTAATATTGTTCTCTTAAGATGTTAATGCAGTGTCTAATTTTAGATGCGTATATTTTTGCAAATTCTATATTCCTGTGCGTTTTAGTTTGTTTCTTTTTTGAATGGAGGTTCCTAATGTTATCCATGGTTTAGGTTTTGTTGTTGTTAATAATTTTGGTGCACTTCTTTTTATAAGTTTCTCTTTTCTAATTATATCCAAAAATGTTTTGTAAGCTTTTTCTGGATTTTTAATTTCGAACACTTTACTAAATAGATTTTTGCCAATTATTCTGAGTTCTGTATCTAAGTCCACATACGCAAATTTTAATGGTGGATTATCGAAATCGTAATAACTCGCACACATAACACACAAAAACACAGCACAAAATAAGTTAACCAGAACAACTTTCCCGCTTATCTGTATTGGCGTCGTTTTACCAGTTAGATGCGGTTTAAGTTGCTGGTTTTTCTTTTCTAGTTTAAGTTCTTATAAGTTTAAGTTCTTCTAAGTCGTTTGGCTAATTCCCTCCTACACACTCCACTGCTTAAAACATCCGAGGCAACGTTCTTAAATGGTTTCTGCTATGCTGTCTTGGCTCTGTTCTGTTAAACTTTGTAATGGAGGTTGGGATTCTTGTCTGGAGTTTAAATAGGCGATCGAACACGGGTGTGGTCTCTGCTCACATCCTATTGCGGCACTTATTCTGATCCAACATAAGCTAACATAAGCTGTTTGAGCCACCGACTTCCAAGAATTTTATCCTCTATTGGATCGTAGTCTGTTTTCCTTTCCTCTATTGGATCGTAGTCTGTTTCCTTTCCTCTATTGCGCTAACTAATGTAATTTATAGAAATATTTGACCATAACTAACTTTTAAAATACAATGCTTACAATTATAAAATAATCAATTATTACTACTACTTAGACAAAATATTAACATTATAGTAACAATTAAAATACAATCTAGACAAAATATTTACATTATAATAACAATTATAATATAATCTATTATTTAGACAAAATATTTACATTATAGAAAAAATATAATATAATCTAGACAAATATTTACATTATAATAACAATTATAATATAATCTATTATTTAGACAAAATATTTACATTATGGTAGTATTAAATATTGGTATGGACATAGGATATTGTATTATGTGGTGTTATTTTATTATTATTAATATATGGTATTAGTTTATTAATTTAACCATCCATTATTATTAATATATGGTATTATTTTATTAATTTAACCATCCATTATTAATATATGGTATTATTTTATTAATTTAACCATCCATTATTATTAATATATTTTATTATTTTATTAATTTAACCATCCATTATTATTAATATATTTTATTATTTTATTAATTTAACCATCCATTATTATTAATATATGGTATTATTTTAATAATTTAACCATCCATTATTAATATATGGTATTATTTTATTAACTTAAACATCCATTATTATTAATATATGGTATTATTTTATTAATTTAACCATCCATTATTATTAATATATGGCATTATTTTAATAATTTAACCATCCGTTATTAATATATGGTATTATTTTATTAATTTAACCATCCATTATTATTAATATACGGTATTATTTTATTAATTTAACCATCCATTATTATTAATATATGGTATTGCTTTATTAATTTAACCATCCATTATTATTAATATATGGTATTAATTTTATTAATATATGGCATTATTTTATTAATTTTAACCACCCATTATTAATATATGGTATTATTTTATTAATTTAAATATCTATTATTATTAATATATGGTATTATTTTATTAATTTAAATATCTATTATTATTAATATATGGTATTATTTTATTAATTTTATTAATATATGGCATTATTTTAATAATTTAACCATCCATTATTAATATATGGTATTAATTTTATTAATATGTGGTATTATTTTATTAATTTAACCATCTATTATTAATATATGGTATTATTTTATTAATTTAACCATCCATTATTATTAATACATGGTATTATTTTATTAATTTTATTAATATATGGTATTATTTTATTAATTTAACCATCCATTATTATTTAGAGGAATTTCTTTTCTTTTCTGCTTTTGTTGGGGTTTTATCTAGATTATCTACTTCGTCGTATTCATCTTCATCTATAGAAAAATCACTCTCCTCATCTTTAGATGTAGTAAAAATAATTTTATGGAAACTCCTATTCGCACCTAATGTTTGCCTTCCCTCATAAACAAAATATAATCGTTCCTTACTATTATTAATCTTATCTGCCAATTTAGAATCCACTAGGGTTAAATAACGATCTGGCAAACTAACGAGATATTTAGAAATATGTAAAATAATCTTTCTTCCTATTCGTGTATCTTGCTAATCCACATGTTTAATTAAGAATCGTTTATTGGTTGGGAGGTCTCTAATTGGTAAAAATTGTTTGGAAGAAGTATGTAAAGAGTTTAATAACCGTGCCACTTCGTCCATTTATTTTATAGGAAAAAACAAACACATATAAAATTAGATAAATAGTTAGATACATATTTGACTCAAAATAAGATTATGGATTTATTTACTAAGACGCATACACAAAATTAGGTTTAGAAATAAGCACACATAATTAGAGAATTAGAAATTAGAACATATACTGTTGTTAGAATCCAATACAAAAAACGAAATAAAATTTAAAGTACTAAATTGTTTACAATAATGGAATTAGAACAGATAAGCATACCATGGTACTATTATGGGAAAAATAAAGAAAATGTTAGAGCATATTTATCCAAACACAAATTAGAGGATAACACATTAAAAAACCGAATATTATGTTACTGTTTTAAATATATGGATTATTATATTTACCAAGATGCAATAATTGAACACCATAAATACACAAACAACCAAATGGAAGAAACTTTCTTGTACGATTATAAATTAGAAGACAGAACATTAGAATATTAAATCTTAAACTAGATAAGGAATTATTTGGATATTATGTTTATAAAAGAAATAAACCAGAACATACACAACACTATACATGTATCTTACTTTTATGTTGGGATTATATTAAACGATATATAGAAAGAAAGAAGGGGATAAATAAAAAATATCCCGAATTAGATAAATATAATGTAAATAATCCTCTTTAGAATACATACAATATTTTATTTTATTTTTTTATTATATTATTATATGTACTATTATATTATTATATTATACTATATTATTTTATGTTTTTATGGAATATGTCCATAAAATACTCAATAATTAAACACAATTAATTAGGCTACATAATACACTAAATACATGCAATTAAATTAGGATACACTTTACACTAAACAGCTGTAAATACCACCCTTTCCTTATTTCTATTTGGTGTATTCTTAAGAGGACCCAACTTTATCTTAAACTTCAAATTTAAATCAACTTTTCTATTATGTAACTCGTACTCCAACCAATAATTAGAAATAAATAAATCGGGCAAACCTGCAAATTGTAAAACATATCGGATTTTTCCTCTAAATTCTATTAATCGGATACTTTCTACTAAATATTCTTGTCCGTCCTGTAATTCTTCTAATCTGCTACAACAACTCACTTTAACTTTTCCTTTGATCTCCCCCATTAAAAGAGTATCGATTTCGTCTAATAAAGTTTGGTCCCATTTAAATTCATCCTTATATTTAAAAATGTCGTTGTTGGTAGTAACACATTTAATATCTGTAAAAGTGTAATTATTAAAAGTACTTACACCACCAGTTTCTAAATAGGCAAAATTAAGTTGGTTTGGATAATAAACAATTGTAAATTTCTTGCACTTTAAAAAACAAAAACCTTCTTTCTTTAAATAATCTACACCAGAAAATAACTCTAGAAACAGATTCTTATGTTTTCCTTTTATGTAACAAACACACTTATCCTATTCGTTTTTAGATACTAATGCACCAACAAACTTAAATGATTTTACCTCCTTAACAGTAAATGCAAATACAGCATAAGAACTGTTAATATCTAATTCTTGCCAATAATTGCTAAACAGATTCTTTAATTCCAATTCTTGTTGTTCTCTCTCTTTAATGGTACTTAATAATTCTAAATACCATTCTTTATTTTCTTTTAGAGTTTTCTTATTTAAATTATGGTACTCTGTGCGTATTTGTTGTATTCTTAACTCTTCCAACTCATTCGACCTCTTCTTAATACACTGCAAATAAACAATATTTTGTGGAGATATTTCCCGTACAGTAAATGCATACAAACGATTGGTAATATTAAATCTTTTTCTAAACACATCTGGTAAGACATTATTTGTATCCACTAAACCAACATTTGCAAGATCAATGTCTTTGGAAATGGTAGAGAAAAGAGAATGAGTTTTAGTAAAATACGTATTTCCCTCTTTTAAATAGCACTTATGTTGTATAGAAATGCGATTATTCTCGTGCTCACTTACAATAACATAATTTATGGGTAATGTATTTAAACTAAATCCAGAAATTACAAACATTATTAACTTTTTTTGAGCATCTTTGTTTTCGGGCAATGTTATTTGGAAACCTGTTAATTTCTTAGTATGTAAATTCCCCCAATATGCATAACTTAAAAGATGCTGTGTTTCGTTAACTACTAAGCAACTGTTCTGTAAAGTGTCTGTTAACTTTGTCCACATTTTAGAAATTGGTACCTTATAAAATGGTGCTTTTGTAAAATATTTTTTGGTTCTGGAAATTAAATCTAACAATTGGGTCTTTATACTTTTTGGTTATGTCCCCCATATATTTTTCCACAATTTGTTGTACACCTTTGGATCGTTTAGTAGAAGAATTTAAAAAGAAAGGTAATTTAGCCTTAACACCATGTAAAGCTAAAGAAAATTCAGAAAAATTAGATCGTATAAATGTGTTAAAGGAACTACACGCATCTTTTTTAATTAGAAATTTGTTGTTAATCCTTTTACCCTCACAACATAATTCCCAACTAGAAATTTTAACAAGCATAATATTATCGCAAAATGGTGGTGTAATTGGTTGTAAAGTATCTAATTTTGGTTCTCCTTCTGCATAAATAATATTTCCAATGTTGGTTAATAAATTATTGTTGTGTAAATTTTCCAATATAAGCCATTGATTAAGTCTCTCTGATGTGGTTTTATCTTTGCCTAATAATTCCCTAACAGAATAAATTGTAATATTTTCAACTGCCATTTATTAAATAAAAAAGAAAAAATATTATTAACTTTAGAACACGACGATTGTAAATTGACCGGATAATATTTGTAAAGATGTAAATTATTGGTGTTCTGTATCGAAGTCGTTATGTAAGTTGTAAATGTGTAGTAGGTTTGTAAGTTATTCTATACTTTTTGTAAATGTGTAAGTTGTACTGCAGTGTAAATTATTCTATAGTTGCTCTGTAATGGTAGATCTGTATGTTTGTTCTGTAATGGTAGATATATATGTAATATTCACCGAAACTGAGTCAGCGGAAACTGAGTCAGCGGAAACTTTTTTCTTACCTATTTGAGTAAGATAGAAGTTATTTGATATGGTGATAGAAGTTATTTGGGAAATAGGGAGTGCGGTAGAAATTATTAGGGGTAGTTTAGAAGTTATTTGGAGGTAGGGAATGCGCTATTGTTATTAGGGGTGCACTATTATTATTGATGGTGTGCTAGATTGTTATTGGAAATGATGAAGTGGCGCAGAATCCCCACCCCACCCCTACTTACATATTGAATAATTTAGTTTTGTTTTTCACTCCTTCCAAATTAGCTTCGATGGAGATGACCGGTTTTTGAACTCAACGATTCAATGGAGGAATTACTCGGACTTTGATGTATGTAATTCACTTCAACGTAAACCAACTGTACAAAATTTTGCGTAATTTGCTGAAGCGAAAAATAATGAAGAACAAGTCCCGGAAAATTATTTGGGGTTGGTCGAGCTTTAATGCACAGTGCCTTTCCAGTGGTTGGTGAGTGGAATGGGCAAATTCACTGTGTATGCACAGCTGAACACGCTCACGTACTTGTGTTCATGTAAGGCACAGTGCTTTTTAGCATCCGAGGATAAAAAGATAGCGATCATCATGGATGCTATTTTAATTTTAATCCGAATACATTTATTTTCTTTTTATGATTATGTTTTCTCCATTTCGGGCCATTCTATTCATCTACTGCACTTTCATGTTATTTATCTGTGGATGCTCGTCTTGGAGACAACAAGATTTACTTACTTTGGAACCTTTCATCCATTATCTATCATTGTGAATATGTTTTACCTTTTGAATTCCAATTTTTGACTATATTTCGCACTAATGACTTCAACACTGTAGTTTATAATTTGACCCTCATGATTTAGACATGTATACGAAAATGAATACTGATCTAACTATAGAGTTGCTTATTTAAATAAACACTGAATAGAAAAATATTAGAAAATATCATTAATACTAGACTTGTTGGTTGCTGAAAGTATGTAAATAATATCAGAATTTTGAAAAGGTCGTAATAACATATTTCATAATTTGCCCCTTTTTAATAAATGAGACTGGTAGAAAATGAAAACGTTGAAGAAAACTTTTCTGAAGAAAAAATATACACATGACACTAAAAATACAATCTGTAGATCTTTCTGCATCACTATTTTCTAAAAGAGAGACTAAACTGATATTCATGACGCTTTGCACCCTTTGTAAACAATGCAGACTGCAGTGCAAAAATGTTGCCAACAAATTAAACAAAAATATTATATGTAATTTTGTGCTAAGAAATTAATAAACAAATTGAAGGAGCGAAACATTGAGATTAATGATTAAATGGGATGTGCTTCTGCCGAGGTGGTTCAGGGGTAGAGCGTTCACCGCTGGCGCATGGGACCCCTGGTTCGATCCCAGCTCGCGCCAAGTGAACCTTGTAATGAATAAACACCGTGTGCGTGAGTTTTCTTGGGGTTTTCCCTTTTCCTCCCACTTTCTTCTTTCCACTATTTCATCCATTTTTTCATGGCCGTCTCCTTTAGCCTAGCCGACATGATCGTGTGATGTAAAACTCAAAGAATTTTATTTCATTTCAATTCAAAATTTAGCTTCTTCTACGTTTGCATTAAAGGCGAGCGATTTGGAACAAGCAATCATTGATTTTTCAAAAACTTGTATCATCAGTTTACTTATTTATTGAATATATATTTTTTTATTTTATTTTTTGTTATATGTAATAAAATACCCATATAATACGTTTTGAATCCTCGAGACTCATCCTTTTGTTTGATCTCTGACAAAAAAAGTTACGTCATAAACAAATATTAGTCATGAGAGTATGAAGACTCTATCGATATCTTATTCATCAAATTCCAAGAAACTTTTTAGATTCATTATTTGAGATGCTTAATAGTACTTCTTCTTAATTTCGCTGCAGCCAGAAATAAATAAGACTCAAAAGTTATGGGACATTCCTATCCAATATTATAAAAGTATTAAAAGTTGAAGATTCCTGTGTATACTTTGTCAATCGTGGCACCGAATATTCAGTTTTTGCATCTCTTAAGTGATGATTAATACTGACCGCATTTAAAAAAAAGGTGATATACGAATTATAACTGAGAACATTACACTCATATTACTTCGTAATAAATCACTAAAACATTATTTTTTTCCTCTTTAACTTCTCTCTATCCCCCTCACTCTTTTTATATTTCTTTGTTTCTTTTTTAGTTCACTATTTCCTCATCTGTTATGAAAGGTCAAACAATGATCTGGAAAACTATAAGAAACTTAATATCTTCAATAAGAATAGCGAGTACACCCGATTTCTCTTTTTCTTAACCAATTTTAATGAAATTACAACTGTTGACGGTTCTTTGTGAAAAACTGAAAAATAACTATAAGTTAGCAACACTGAAAATTAGTTGATTCTTCCATAAACAAATCGTACACAACAAACAATATATTATGGCAATTAATGTATTGTGTAGGAATAGTAAGAACATTTAGGACCCGACTCAAAGTGTGTATCTATATGGGATCGAAATCTTGAACCAAAATCGTAATTGTAAGAAAAAACTGTTACAACAAATGACAAAATACGCTAAGTGCGCGCCACAATTTAAAGATGCCGCCCAAATAGGCCAGCAGATCACCTGCTGCTAAGAGTTATTCTGTTAAACATAAACAAGGCAAATCAGTTGCTAAAGAAATGCAAATAGTTTATCAAACGATATCAACGTTGTTCAATTCGCCTGAAGAAAATTAAGAGCTTAGGTAGCTAATATTCATATTCTCATAGATTACTTTGTAGCACCGAAGTTACTATTTGTTATTCGCATGCTATACAATGTAAGAAAGCACATCAAAAAATTGAACTTAAGAAGGTAATACGATCTGTTTTTATGGGCATGCGTCATGATTTAGGTAATATATGAAAAAGGAATAATCTCCCATAATGATAAATATGCTTGCTGTTACATACAAGGGCCATCTCTTTATCGTTTATTTGATAATTTGAGATAGCCCATTGTAGTTTCATGTGTAATTATAATTTGGAGAAAAATGACAATGTCCAATTCCAAGTATTGGGTATTTTACCCTGTAACACGGCGATGGTGTGAGAGTGAGACAAGTACTGCACATAGTAGTAGCAGAAATACATGCAGATGTTGCAGAAGAAATATTGCGGGAAACAGACGAAACAATTTCCTCTTCACTAATCAGCAAATAGTCGTGCGCACAGTGATACAACATCGAGTTACGCGGTTTGATTTTGAAGGGTGCAAAGGACTGGGAAAAACGATTTAGTTCAATGAAAAGTCCATCGATTGACGTCACACTAAAGCCCATGCCCATTGATGAAGCATGAAAATTATGTTTTCAAGAATCTTATTAATGTCGAGAAAAGCTTAAATGTTGAGTTGTTACGTTTACAACGTGGATTTTGTGAATAGTTCAAAGATTACTAATTTAAAATGACTAACACTTATCTTCTTGAAACAAACGTTATGTAATATTTGAAATATTCTCGTTCTAAATATAATATTAGACGTTTTAACTAGAATCCTAACATTTTGGTGTATTTCTAGGCAGAAAGAGGAATGAAGGGAAAGAATGGCCTATGTATCGTTATTCTATACGAATACACATTTTGACATTTTCTGATTTTATCCTTCTCCTGATCCCACGGTTTCACCTTTTCCTAATATGCACATAATGATGAAGAAGATACCACAAACATATGCTGCTCATTTTGTGATGACAAAGTATCCGTTTGCGTTATCCAATGTCGGTTTGCGAAATTCAGGTAGAGTTATAGCTTTTCAAACTGAATCCCATGCAAGGCTTTCGTTTGTGCTTAGCGCTGATAATTTCTATACAATCATTAAATAAAGAGACTCAAAAAAATCAATCCTCATAATTACAGAAGACCTATATGTGTCTTCTGTAACTGTCCCGAAAATGTATTAATTGATATCATTGGACTTCCTTTTAGAGATTGAAAACTACACATCAGTGCAGGGGAAAATGTTCGAAAGTATTTCCAATGTAAAATTGAATCTAACGTTTCAGTGAAACTAAAAATTTACTGTCAGTATTGATGTTTCGTAATCTAATTTTTATATGGACCTCTCACTTTCTCAAACAATGAAATAAGACGTATTTTGGTACAATACCAAATAAATTAGTATTATAGTTCCAGCGCACAGCTGAAACTTGAAAGAACTACCTTCAGTCCAGTGACTGACTTGCCAACTTACTTATGCTAGAAAGAACAATTTACAGTCTTTGAATCTAAAATTCCGTCGCTGGAACCGAAACAAAGACCTCCTACGTGTAATATCGTAACATTATCTTCACAGAAAGAATGACTGAAACAAAAGCGCAAAGTTCAGGATGCTCGTACATAATTTGTCGAGAATCAATACGAATATATATAAATCTATACATTTTAAAATTCGCCGAAGTTATTTTATCGATATTAATTTGAGAATAATGTGGAATCTATTACTTTAACTATACTTAGTTCCTATCAATCTATTGTTCCTTATGTCTTCTGCGATAGAAATTACGAATCAATTGATTGAAAGATCAGAAACGGTAATCAATTAAACATAGTGTTGTGGATCCGGCCCTTGGGTTCGACTCCCGTTGGATCCACACTGAAGGAACACTTTATTTTTTAGTTACATCAATGTAGCATCAAGGCTCTTAGAGCATTATTGTATTATTTCTATTTCCTGACATTAAACTTGACACATGAAAGAAACGCCTTATAAGTCCCTTAATTTTTCCCTTTTAATTTCCGCTTATGCTTTATTATGCCGTTCATTGACAAACATGAAGAAATGCTGAATTCTGTCTGCTGACCACCGCTTCCGTGATAAGCAACGAGGCATAAAACATTTTACTTAGATATGTATCTTCCGTGTTTTCTTCAACAGTAAGAAGTTTTCTGTTTCCTGCCAGAACATCGAGTTTTTGCCGAGTTCGATTTTGATTAGTGAGGATTTCGAGGACATCAGCACGGAAAAGGACAATCTGTTCCGTAGACATCGAATGTGATGTCCGTTTGATGTGTAAGACGTGGGAGGCATCTAGGGAGACGTCTTTGATCATATTTGGAGTATCATACGACGAGAAGGTGAAACCCGGAAAACGTAATTTGAACAAAACCGGGGAGCCGAGGCTTCTTTGGATGGAAGGAGACAATACGGTCGTGTAGGTTACAACTACGAGACTCGTTTAGCCAGACTTTTGAGTAGATCATGGATTATTTGAAACAGCTGAAGGTAATGTACCTTTTCGGCAAGACAGCACTTATACACCAGACGGCATAAACTCGTTCTTTATAACATATACAATTTGCTTTACCATAACATTTCTAAAGTTTGCTGTGATATTCTAATTTAAAAGTTTGTTTTGTTTCAGAATTAAAACATAATAGGTTAAGATTAATAGAAACATTGACTAGTGTTATAGAATCACTGCTTAGCACGGAATCCATTTATTATGTGTAATATTCACAAATGTTTAGCACGATTTCCCTGAACTTCATGAACCTTACCCATATTTATCCAGAGGCCATTTAGAATCTTAGCCAAAATCCTAGATGGAAATGTCAGAATTCCAGTCACGTTTTGTGATGGAGATGTGTTGTGTTATGGTTACCTGTTGTGCCTCGTGTTTCTTTTAACAGCACATTTGACCACCCACCAGAAATTTTAATTTTCCCCGCCCATCCACCCTTGACTTGGTTAATATTGTGTTTGGTGTTAAAGTCCAAATTGTTTTCTCTTTAAGTATATTTATTTTTACTTATGTGTATTTTAAGAGTTTTATGCTGCGTCAACTTGCTCAAGATTGTGATGTATTTGATGATGTTCACTTAGTATTTTGAACTTATAGTTACATCTTCTCCGGTAAGAACTCACTATACGAGACAGTGAGTGATCGCATAAGACGTAACTAACTTTTCTCGCAATCTATTTCCGATATTGAGTCACCATCTAGTACTTTATGTTTCCGTTTGCAATCCCGTATGGCAGTCGGTGATCAGCAGGAAAATCATAGTGTTCTTACTCACATTTTAAGACCTGATCGGTTTTATGGGCGCAAGGGAGACGATTCGGCATATTATATTGACCAATTTGAGGTTTTAGGGCAGGTGAACAATCGGTGCGAGCTGAAGAAAAATGGATACTTGGTTCACTTATGAAAGTCACGGCGGCGTTTTGGATCGACACGATTCCTAAGCAACCGGACATTTCCGATATGACTCATGAACAGTTAAAGAATAAATTTAAGGAAGCTTTTAAGAATGCCCTATTACCAAAGTTAACACAAATAAGATGCCTTCGCAGGAGTAATCATCTAATAAGCTTGCTTTATTTTACGCTTATGCGAATCGAAAATTGATTCTTCGCAATGATTAGAATGTACCTGTTCAGGAACAAATTCAAATAATAATTGACCGCCTGGTCCCAGAATGTATGAGAATTGCGGTTAAAAAGACGTATGCTACGGCAAAGAAATTTGTTCGATGTTCATTGGATGAGGAGAAAGCACGAGTTTTGCTACAACGGAAAGCGATTGAAATACACGTTAACCAGAATCCTTTCCTTACACAAACATCTGTTCAGCTAAATCCTCCAGAGAGTATTGAAGGTTGTCCGAATCCCGTTGTGCTGAGAGAGCAAATTGATCGCTTACTTCGAACATTATCCACTGAAGCATGCGCTCCAAAAGTGTCTTCTGATGAGTTCAAGGACCAATTAGCTAACATTGAGAAGCAGTTGACTCAGTTGTTACTGCAAGAACAGCACTCGCAGAAGAATACTATTCAAAATAATAATAATAATAATAATAATAATAATAATAATAATAATAATAATAATAATAATAATAATAATAGAAGCAGACGTAATTTTTCCTCCCGCAAAAACAATGGTGAACAGTTCAGACAGCGGCCAAGGCACGATAGTAGCAATGATAATCAGAGTAATAATGGACAGAATGGAAATTAAAAGTCCTATTATCATTTTAAAATGCGGGAAAGAGAATAATCGTGCTATCCACTGTCTTAGTACCTTAAACTAGTTCAGGGACTTTATGATAATGGGCCATCACCTCCAAAACGTTTAAGGGTCACTGTTGTCATAAAGAGAACTCTTCCACATAATTCCACAAAATATTCTTCTCGATAATGCTTCACAAATATCGTGCATTTCATGTCAAATGGTTCCTCATGAAGTTGAGATTTTTTCTACATCCAATGTTTTAAGGAGAGCTACGGGTAGGACTCTACCTATATGTAAAATAGCTCTTGTTCAATTCCAGGTGGGGTTAGAATATTCTGCCATCCTTTTAGGGTTCTACCGAGTTTATCCTCACCTTCCTTTGTTAGGGCAAGATATTCTTCTAGCGCCTGACGCAGATCTTAACCAAAAAATGTGTGAGTTAACTATCTCCAGATTTGGGAAAATATATTCTGCTACATTGTCGCAATCTATCCATATGAGTAGTATATCGCCAAAGTTTGCAACCCATGACAAACCTATGTTTAAAGTTTTTTTCATTTACTTAGTTACCACCTCGCTCGAAGGTTCGAGTCCCTGCTCGCAAATTTTATGATTTGTTGGGGTCCAGGGACTGGTTACAGCCCTCTAAGTTTATACCTGGTATGGTTAGAATTTTAATTCAGGAAAAGGTTGTTGACAAGTTTAATTCCTTTAATTGGGCGACGAATCCTACCAATAAGAGGTATTTATTGTGGAAGAATGACGTCGTGGGACAAGCTATAGAGAAAGATTTCAAACATTTGTGCACGAATGTACTCCAAGAGAGTCCTTCTGAAATTACCGAATTCGACTATACTCTTGTTAGTGTAAACCCTGATCTTAGTAATAATGAGAAGTTTCAAATGTATCATCCAATTACAGGTTCAAAGATGTATTTAGTTGGTCACCTTATGATTTTTGCAAGTCCGTGTTTAGGACCATAATATTGAGCTCAAGGCCCCAGAGCCCGTATCATTCAAGCTTCACCCCATACAGTTCTAGCTTCGTGATGCTGTTTTCAACAAATTGAGTTATTATTAAACCAATCGGCCTTGTCACTAGCCCTGGAAAATTCCAGTAACTTTGGTACGTAAAAAGAGTGGATCTTATTTGCAATTCGTGACTCTCAGAGCGGTCGATAGTCACGGGTTCGCATCCAGCTTTCTGTACCGTCTATACAGAACAATTTTGAAGGATCTAGTAACCATAGATTTTAAATAGTTCAGATTTAAAATCTGGCTTTTATCAAATCAAATTGACGGAGAGGAGTCAACCTATTACAACTTTTTCAGTTCCAGGAGGGAGACAATACTGTTTTAATGTCCTTCCTATGGTTTGGTTTCGTGCCCAAGCGCTCTTAATGGCGCTATAAAGCTGGCACTTGAAGGTCTAGAGAAGGATTCGGTTTACTATTATTTGGATGATGTTCTTAGGGGTTTGGAGTAATTTGAATAAGTATTAACAACTACATGAAAACTGTTTCAAAGGCTTAGAAAACGTGAGTTAAAGCTAACACCGGAAAAAAACTAAATTAGGTTAATATTCACTTTAACTTTTTTGCAATGTACTTTCGCAACAGGAATATCTTCCTCAGACCGCATTACCGATTCTATTATTAATTATAAAAGACCAAAGACGCAAAGCAGCATAAGAGATTCCTGGGGTTGTGTTCCTTTCTACGATTGTACGCCAAGGACTTTTCTACGATAGCGGAACCCTTATTAAAGTTGCTGAAGAAGGATGTTCGCTATAAGGAATCTGTTGCCCAGCAACAGGCGTTCGAGAAGGTGATGGAGGCCATTATTTCTACTCCCACAGTAATGAGGCATGACCCCAAACACGGCATGTATGTTTTCTGTGATGGCAGCTTGCATGGGTTGTGTGCAGTGACAGAAACGGATCCAGATGACGCACCTATGGTGCCTGTTGGTTTCTGCAGTCGTGCCCTTGGACCGCATGAGAGAAAATACCACCTATACCATCTTGAACTAGCACCATCAATCTTTACGTTGCGTCATTCTAAGTATTTTTGTTGTGTAGACGTTTAAATTGACTGTCATTCAATAACGCTCTTCCGTCAGACGAAGAAAGTAACGAAGTTCTCTTGTGTTATTTCTGAATTAGAGCAATATCAATACACAATTTCACACGTGGCTAGCAAAATGAAATTTTATGGCAAACGCATTGTCGAGGAATATATACTCCGAAAGAAATGTAGTAGATGAAGAGAAGAACCTACAGGACCTACGAGTGTTTATGGTTCAAAATTATGGTACTCTTAAGGAAGAACAACGAAGGATTCATACTTTATGGACATCATTTCCTTCTTGGAGCGGGGAAAATTCCCGGACTATAAGTTAGAACGTCAGACATTGTGCTTCGAACTCAAAGATGGTACCTTATTTAAGAAGCACAGCTTTCCTTCAGGGACTCAACTGCTAGCTGTTATTCCATCGACTTTACGGGATCAAGTTTTTCGATCAGCACATTATTATTCGCTAGATGCTTCTCATTTTGGTTATGTGAAGACGTGTCAGTTACTTTTGCGTTTAGTTTACTTTCCTTTCATGAAGCAATTTTTGGCCGATCGTAGCCGTAGGAGTCAGTTAAGCCAGCGCTTCAAGGACACTCCTGGGAAATCACCTGGAATTCTTCATACAATGCCTTCAGTTCCACACATCTACCACGTGGTCCTGGACGCGGCTGGTCCCTACTCCGACGCAAATGCCCTTCGTCTCAAGTATTTGGTATTCACAGTTGACTATAACACTAGGAACATCATAACAGCCACAGTTCCTGACCAAACTGCAGCTAGGTTTCCATACTATTTATATAAACACGTTTCTTTTAGATTTGACCTTTGCGAGGAATTTTTCGTAGATAGGTCAACCGCCTTTACTGGAATGCTTTCCAGGAGTTGTTTAACATCTTAGGTTGAGATGAGGTTTGTTAATCCTTGGCAACACCAGACCAACGGGTCAGTCGAGTCGCAAATTCGGCATTTAGAAGCTCATTTGAAAGGAAAAGTAAATCCATTGGACTATAAGAGTTGGGTAAATCATGTTCCTGCTGTTACGTTTCCGCATAATGTCACTGAGGATCTGTCCACTTCATACTCTTTATTTCCTTGCT
Organism: Thermobia domestica; assembly: GCF_964235325.1. NCBI lineage: Eukaryota > Metazoa > Arthropoda > Insecta > Zygentoma > Lepismatidae > Thermobia > Thermobia domestica. Next base: position 238,772,084 of record NC_137456.1, on the reverse strand, counting down.
CCATGGATTCGATCCGTATTTGGAAAATCAGGCAAAAATTAATGGACCTTGTATTCGGGTCTCTAATGATGAACGTTTGGTGACGGTGCAGGATATTAGGGAAATAGCTCAAGGCAAATTGTATGATCCTTTCCGTATGTCATATATTGTCATTACCGTATTAAAGCTATATTTCCCAGATGATCCTCCGCCTGAAGACACAGATCAGTTTGATGATGTCTCTCTTACCCGTCTTGAAGATCAACATGATAGTAACCTGTTACTAATATCGTACTCTTTTTGCGAACTTGAGGAAGTTAGTTCAATTTATACAAGTAACTGATGGTGAAGAATTACCGACCATTTCTTCAATTCAGTTTCCGAAGTCCATCAGGAAACCGTTATATAACGTTGATGAAGACATTAATAAAATAGTTAGTATCTTCTAGGGTGACATCGCTAAGTTAAAATGTGACTTTATGGTGAACGCAGCCAATGAGACGTTGACGCCTAGATCAGATGTAGATGGGGCGATTCACAGAGTCACCGGTGAGCAATTTCTAGAAATTTGTGAGAAGCTTGGTTCACTTCAAACACGAGAAGCAAAAATTTTGCCAGCATTCAATCTTCATACTTCGAATGATTTATGTACATGTATTCCGGATAACATTAAACGTACCTTGAAACAATGTTACGTGAATTGCATGAGATGTGCCATTGACAATAATTGCCGCACGCTTGCCTGTTGTTGTCTTGGTACCGGAGCATTTGAATTTGATAAATTACAAGCTGCAAAAGTAGGCTTAGGCAAATCTGAACGTTTTGACAGAATTAATATCTTTGTTTTTACGACAAAGAGAGTAAACAGATTTATGACAAATATATTCCAGTATATTTTCCTAAGTAGTGCATGGTGTAGTTAGTACATGCCTAATCTTAAGTTCAAAGATTGGTCATACATGGTTCCTGATGGAAATTGTGAACTTTCTCTAAGAAACCACATTTTGATAAGATGCGATAAGTTATTATTACGTGTGGGTAGATGAAGTCTTTGGCTATTGCGTGAGATATATAGACGTATTTTCTTGTTATTCTGCATGCTATTTAATATGTTGATCCAGGAATTCCTTTCTTACCTGCAAGAAGATGAAAAATGAATATTAAGATATAGACTATTTTTCCTTGAGAGATCATATCTCTATACACATAACTTTTATATATAAACGTACGTTTTAATTTTAGAATTTCCTGATATGAATATTTTCCGTCGATAGAATCTCTTATATCTTTTGACTTTCCACATCATACCTAAGTACCATATTTGGTATTGAAAGTTACCTCTAGAAACAAAAGATCGTATTATGCTTTCTATGAAAAAGAAAATAATATGTAAGGTTCTTTTCTACGTATTCTGAGGAAAAGAATTAAGGTTTATCAATCATCAAAATATCTTTTCAGTTCACTGGTGATCAATAAACAATGTTTTTAGGTATTAGAATATACCGGTACACCGATAAACTGTTTTATAGAAGGTGAACTAAACTTCAGAAATATGCCTCTGAAAACTCTAGAAAAAATTCTTAAGTTTATACAATCCACCGACGAATGTGCAATCTGTAATATCAAATAGAAACGATGGCACATGACATTCTCATTTTTGAAAGAAAAGATTTTTTCGAAAAATAAAACTATGTATTTAATATAATGTCCCACTGATATCTCCTTTAGGCTGATGAAGACTGATAAGTATATATATATATATATATATATATATATATATATATATATATATATATATATATATATATATATATATATATGTGTGTGTGTGTGTGTGTGTTTGTGTGTGTTTGTGTGTGTTTTAACATCAAGTTTAACAGATTGAAGAACATGTTCCTAATACTGAAATATAGAATCCTGTGGTCTGTTTCAATTTGAGAAATAAAAATGAAATTGTAGGTTTATTTTCAATTTTAACTTAGTTATTGTCAATAATGATACGCAAGACTATAATATGCCAAACTCCGTCCCATTCTTCAGAATATCCTTTCTTCAAGGTATTACGTTCCAAATAGCTGCTCACCTAGAAACATTTGTTTGGAGGGGTCTTGTAGTATGAGACACTAAATCTTTTAGTACTTATCTGACATTAATCTACACCCAAATACGACCAATAATTTTTAAGTACCACAGAAACTCATGATCCTTAGAAAATGATAGGGACATGTTCTTTTTATAAGAAAAATGGTAAAAATAAGCCTTTACGATCGATGTATCGTTAATCCACTAAGCATCTGTAGTTGTGTTAAGGAAACGTACCATTTTCTTCCAGCCACAGAGTTTTCTTTTTTGGTGAAACAGGTTCTACCTGCGGACCATTTCTATGGATCCGACTCTGGTTCTAAACGCATTCGATTAAGTTATTCCTTCTCTCATTATTTATCTAAAAATCAACTTACACTAAACATCACTGACGAGTCTATCAATACTTCAATTTTTAGTTTCTTCCAGTTCTTAACATACTATGAGGTGTTGTGAGTCATGTGCACTCCGGTCTAGCTCCAATAACAGAAATTCCAGAATATCTAGCACATGAATTGATAGGTTCATTCATTGATAGGTGACCAGCCCAAAAATGTATTGGGCTCCAGCTGAAGTTTGGGGAGGCACGATTCAAGCATATTATAGTTCATTACCATATTACAGTCAGGGTTGCTTTGTTCAAAACAAATGAATAAAACTGGTTTGAAACAACAGATTTTGTTTAAAACAAAATTTATTTACATTTTAAAAATTTTGATTTAAGCACTTGTGCTTTACGAATTGGTTTAAACATATGTTTATCTTTACTATCTATTGTTTCTGTAAAAAATCTGCCACGAAAAGAAAATTGTGAAAAAGTTCTCCACATTCAGAAACCTATTTTCTTCTTGTTTGAATGTTATGATTTATCACGGCTACACGAAAAAAAGAAATCCAAGAATTATTTTTCGAAACAAGCTTTTCTGTAATCAGGAAATAAAGTTGTTTTGCAAAATTGCGATGCTGAAATTTAAATAGTCTATTGCAGGCATACGTTGATACTGTATATGGTGGTTATCAGTTTCCGTAGAACTTCGAATTGCTTAACATGAATTTCACGGGAAGAAGGACATGATTCCGTGAAAATTTACTAAAGTAACTCGAACTCCCTCAGATAAGAAAACGATCGTACGAGCTTGTTACAGAACGTGTAAGAAAAATAGATGGTTTAGTTCAAAGAATGAAGAATGATTATGAAAAATGCAATGCTGTAAAAAAACCGAAAAGCCAAACAGATAGTAGAAACGTTGATCCGTAAATAGCTTCTGGGGTTCGAACGTCAGTGATGTTGTTGGAATGGAACATCAGGCAAGAATTAATTTTTAATCACCGATTTCTTTTTCATTTTACTACGCATATCGGAAAAGTAAGTACAGTTTTGGACAAAAATATAGTAACATATTTTTAAAAGATGTTTATTGTCACAAGAAAGAGCATACCTTACACTACTATTCAACCCAGTTTCCACCGTTATTCAAGCACTTGTCGTAGCGTTGGATCAACTTATTAATTTCTTCCTCATAGAAAGATTCCGCCAGTGAGTTTGACAATATGCAGCCAAGGTGACATCTGTTGCTGCCCAGTGAGTTTCACTTTGTCCGGAATTCGCCTGAAAGCGTTGTCATAGTGAAACGTCTGTTCTCTCGAATTTTTCATCGATTTTCCTCACTACGTCATCGATGACAACAGAAATGTGGCCATTCCAGGGCTCATAGTGGACATTAGTTCGACCCTTACTAAATATCCTTACCCACTTTCTCATCATTCCATCAGTCATTGGGTTTTCACCATAGACATCTTTAATTTGACTATTAATTTCTGCCAGTTTCACATTCTTTCCGTTTAGAAATGGAATTACCAAATGAATCTCAAAGTCGGCGGGATCGTTAATTGTCTTAGACATTTTAAACTTGCACTATAAACAGACAACTCTACGGAGAGCAACCAAAATGACGCCATTTGAGAGCAGACGAATAAGGACAACTAGCGCGCATGAGCATCAGCGGCTGGAATGTGAAACGGCACTTTCTTTCCGGATACGCATCGTATTATGTAAATTTTTATTTCGTCCTTCTCTCCCACCTCCGTTCTAAATGTTCTTAAAAACTTTACGCAATGACATATCTTCTGTTGGAGGGACCAGGTCAGAAAGCGAAGGTATGGTTGTCACACGCGTAACTAATCAGTAAAGGGTGATACTTATCATCACATCATTGCCTAACGTCACGTCAGTGAGACTCCTGGTACGACTTAATGTACATTTGTTCGTCTGTTCGTATATATGTATTAAGCCACAGGGCACAATTTTCGGACTTTTAACATTAAATTTTGAGGGAAAGGCTGGAATTTGTTGTACAATGTTTAACTGATTTCTGACGTAAAATTTCAAATTTAGTGGTTGGAAAGACAATTTAAACAATAAGGCCTGTCTCCAATAGCCTTGCCACTGAGGCAAAACTCTAATCAATCCAACGAAAGAAACTAATTTTGTGTCTTTCTAACAAACTTGAGTTGCAGGATAAATTTGACTTCAACTCATTTTTTTAAAAAAAATTTTTAGGTATGAAGTGTTCAAAGAATCCAAGTCCATTTTGAAAAAGGTTCATTTTTGCTAAGCAAACTTAATATTTTCGATGTCAAAAATCCAAAATAAATGAAACAAGACCAACGTGAAAATGTATGGTGTAGGTAAGTGTTCCATTGCTAGCAAGGACATTTCAGGAACGGGGAACAGGAGTGTTAATTTCCCTGTCCCTCCTCATAAATTTAAGATATTAACATTATATACCGTATGACCGGTAAAGATTAACAGGTCAAGCTCCGAAAACAATAATCAGTAATGTATAATGATGTTAAATAAATTTAGGGTGTGTCAAAAGAATACAGCGATGGAAAATGTCAGATTTTCGCAACCACGAATCCGTAACGAAAGAAAAATTACGTCACAAGGTGGAATTTTGTGTTTTATATGATTGCCTCTAGAGAGGGACGTCCGTTTAGAGGTCATCAACTCCCTAACCTGAATTTCAGATTTTGGAGACAGTAATGCGGATATAGAAATCCCTTGATGAACGAAGTTTAACAGTACTAATTTGAAGTCCTTACAGTGAATAAATACCTATTTTGATCAGTTATAATCCATTTCCATTGCCGATAGAGACAATTGACCTATATTGCTCTTTTTTGTGCCCAAGGATTTCAAGTTGACTCTACTTTCGAGTTTCGGGCCTGCTTAATAGGCTGGAATCGGACCTAAGCAATATTTCAGTTGGCATCATCTGTATTTCCTCCGTATTTAGTTGGTGTAATAACTCCAAACTTGTTCTGTTGGACTTTGCTCATCAAAAGATTTCTAAAACTACCTTAGTGTCCTCAAAATTTGAAATTCAGAGTAGGGTAGGGGCGGCTACCTCTTGACCCACACTGACGCCCCTGTCTAGTAGCTGTCGTGTGGAATTGACCCACGCCTTTTCACATGAATTTAGTTGAATTCCAACTCCTTTGCATTAGAGTTCGTCTACTGACCAAAACTGGATATTATAAGAAATGCACTTGGATCCAAAATTGGTGTGGATGCCCAAGATATTTTGTTCAATACAATTATTGAATTAGAAAAGAAAACAACCAACTCGTAGGCCTGCTGAAAATATTCTAAAGTTAGCGCAAATTGAAGTGTGCTTCAAACAGTACTTTTCGATGATTTATTTAAAGTAATTTCATCAGCACTCGTGTTCTGAAATAAGAATAAAATATTGTAACTAAAATAACACCTGCCCATCTAATGACCAAATGAGTAAAACTTATGCACACAAATATACAATACCGATAACAAGACAATTATTTGAACCAAATGCCACAAATAATGCCATGTTAAATCCAGTGACGATGCCAAAATCATGTTGCAAACCACTGGTTCCATACAAATGAAATTAGGTGAAAGAGTGCGTTCTCAGTAATAGGTTTTGGAAAAAAATGGCAGTATTTTGAAACCGATATGGACACTCAAAAATCAATTCCAAAACCGTTTGTGCTACAAAGCCGAAATTTATTATGCTAGGGTGCATTATATGAGTGGACTACGAAAATATTATTATTATTTTTAGAAAATCAGCTTGAATGCAATATGCCCAACAAAAACTCTTTTTAAAAAATCCATAGAAAACTAACTTTTTAGTCAAACGATTGTATTTGTTATCAATTTTGCACTAAACGGTATATATAGCATGCATCTGTAATACCTATTGCAAGCGAAGAGCAAAAAGGAATAACAAATAAGTTATTGCACGATTTAATATATATGTTTAAAATTATGTTTCAAACTGTGCGAAATGTTTAACAATATTTTTTGTTGTGAGTTTTAAAACATGCTTAAATCAGTTTGAACATTTTCTTATATTTTAAACACATACTTTGTTCTTTTTCGAAAAACAACTACATTTTCAAACCTTGATTACAGTTTATTTGTTTGACTACCCTGAAAATTTTAAGGAGGCAAGCAAAAATTTAGGGAGGCCCGGCCCCCTATTCTCCTTTAATACAGGCCTGCTACTATGCCTTCTTGGATTATCTGTAAAACCTATAAATATTTTTTTTTGAAAATTAGTAATAGAAGAACAATTTTTAAACAAGAACCACTCTTAGCATATCAAAGTTCTTAAAAAAACGTTCGCCGGGGCGCCGTCTTCCTTCATAGAATATTTTTTGTTGTAGGTTAATTTCATGTAGTATGTTTTCTTAACTTCATAAAAAGATCCTTTTGACACCATTCAGGACCTTTACATTAAGAATAATACTTTGACAAGAATGTAGTACTTTCTTCAAGCTATAACTCTCTAGAAGACAAAGTAACTACAAAATGTTGGAAGAACTAAAGGAACAACTGAAAGCGAAAACACTTATGTGAGATTTCTGGTGAGATAAAATATTTCAAATATCAATTAGATTAAATATTCAAATAATAAGGTGGCATTATCTTAAGGAGCCTGCTATAATGGTCTCCTGTGCATTCACATGTCTCCAGTATTAACTTGTGATACTTCCTTAAGATTCTTAGAGCATAAAAGGTACAAGTCAGGTGACCTGAATAAGGTCGATATAGCGGAAATTTGCGATTCAGTATGATGCCTAGATGAATAGGACATTGTAACACTTAGACAGCAATATCTTATTACAGAAGCAAACTAGAAACGTTTTCTTCTTGCCTCTTTCTAGATAACAATTATTTACTGCTTACCTAGTGTTTGAATATTAAAATATGCCGTTATTGTTGTAAAAGGATATTTTTCTGGTTTTTAAATGACGTATCAATCACAAATAAATTTGAAACTACAATAACCATGGAACATTTATGAAAATAAACTAAAATTTTTAACTACACAGAACACTAAATAAGGAATTGTTGTATATAAATTGTGCAAAGAAATATGCGTATGATCTTGCGAATTATGAAGATCAACATACATTGAAAGTATATTTTATATCGTGTTTATTTATTGGTGTCAAACGATTACTTCAACCATATTGTGTACAAAGAGCATGTAAATTATAGCAGTGAAGTCCAATTTTCATGCATTCACAACTATTATTACTGCATCATCTTTTACAGTTACATAACAAGCAAATAATATTTCTAGAAACAGGTTTGTTTGGCAGATGGTATTGGAATTAGCTTTGCATTGTAATATATCGATCTCTATTTAGTGGAATATAGGTTTACTCCCTTGCGCTGTTGAAATTGTAAGAAAATTGTAACGAATATTGCCTTGCTGCGGAAGAGAAAGGTGGAATAGTAGCTAAATTGAAATTTCTAGTGTGACTCAGTTTGACGCTAGTTTTCAAATGTAACCCGAACCCGTAGTAGTTCAGATTATCAGCAACTTTTTCACTGTATAATACATAAAGAAACTCTTCTCCATTCTCAGCAATATCATGCGGTGACGATTGTTCTTAATTACAAAGAGTGACTTGCATTGCTAGTATTTTGTCATTCATAAAGTTACGAAACACTTGGACTTTCCCCTCTTCCATACATACTACAGTAGTGGCACATTACGTGGGAACATGAAGAAAGAGCTTGACGCATTTCATTTTACCCAAAGATTATTGAAGTACTTTGCTACTGTATATTCTCTGAGGATATTTCGCTTTAGTTGGAACGATCATTTCAATATTCTCAGAGAGAGCTAGCACAATTAGTATAACTAAGATGTATGTATCCTCTTTGAGTATAACTGATCTCTTTCCGGTATGTGCGGTATCAATTGCAGCAGTCACAAATAATGCATCAGCATCGGCTTCTGCTTGCAGCACTTTAACCCTTGCTAAGTGTAGATATTTTGAAAGTTGTTCGTAATTCGTGCCTTGCTCTTTGAATTCCTAAGGAACAGATCACAAGAGGACACAACATATGATGTTTCTCTCAAATACTTCCAGTATGTTCCATGACGAGTGACTTCACTATTCTTAATACACTTACTACAACCATCAAACATAACTGACACATCCGTGGCATAATAGCTTGTAACACATTTCTTCACTATCTGTTAATATGATTTAATTTGTTTCCAAACTACTCTATACCATTAGTATCCCCTGCCGATGGTGTAAGTAACTCTCAAATTGGACATTGAAAAACTATGCAATGGTTTTGATTAACCCTCCAGAACTGGAATGAGAGTATATTTTTCCCGATCCTTTTCTGAGAATAACATTCTTCAAAAATGCCGGAAACCAAGCTGCAAGCTCCAATCGACAATATGTGGCAAGTTGTTCACCAAAGTACACAAGGTTGAGTATGTAATGAAAATGTTAGGTTGCATTACCATCTTCCAAGTCTTCTTTCATTTTTATACCTTCAGTAATAATTCCCAAGTTTTGACAGCGTCTTTTCTCTTAAGATGAATATTATTAAATGATTTGCTATCATATGTTTCATAGCGAGGATGTCAACTTTTACATTTAGCAGAATCACAGTTTATACCAATATTCGCAACCAATCCATAAGCATGGGACACGAAAATAGCCGAACGTTTATGGGAGGGATTGTGTAGTGCAACAATTCTATCATCTACTTCACATTTTTTTCTGTTACCAGCAGCCTTAGTTATAGCTAGCGGAAAGTTTATTCATCTGTTAATAGTGGAAGTACTTAATATTCGTCCATGAGTTAGTCCGGCAACGGATTTTATCCAGTGCAAAAGAAACATCTCAATGATCACGTGTGACTAAGTTCCAGTCCAAAACTTGTCTGTTTTTCTTATAGTAAAATTGGAACTTATTACAAATTTCATGTATTAAATTGGAGGCATTCTTTGTTCTACAGCCACTGTGCGCTGCAAATAAATATGTTTTGACATACTTAGTATAATTTGAATGCAATGCAAGTGAAGACTCATATCACTAGCACGTTATGCAATAATATAAAGCCAACACAATTTCTAGAAGATGGTAGTATTGGAACCATAAATTTCTAGTTCGAGTGGGAGTTGTCAGCTGCTTTACGTTTTGACAGAACACTAACAACTGTCCAAGTATTTGTGTTTCCACTGCAGAACCCCAAAAGCAATTGTACGTCCACAAAAAGAAAAAATATAGCCTCCAACTGACACTTAACAACATCTTCAGTTAATAGCTCAAAATGTAGTTAAGCCAAAGTTTGCTTCTCTGAGAAAATGTGCATGTAAGGTCTTAAGTACTGACAACAGCTCATTATTTAAACTCTACTATTACTTGCATACACTATATTCTGAAGGGCTTCTAAGCCACTTCGTCCCATAGTCATACTAATTGAACACGGAAAAGACATTAAAAGGTACTTCTTCAGAGACGGACTTCAACGGCAGACAAGGGACTTTCAGAAGCAAGTGACGATAGAAATTGAAAGGGTGAATGGAAAATTCGCTGATCAGAGGTAACAAAAACTATTCTTTGATTTAGCTTTCCAACGTCTTTTGCATCAGAAAAAATACTCATTAATAAAACATTTAGAATCCTGAAAAAAAAACTCTTTCAGAACACTACTGGCTAAATTTTAATACTAGCTGAATATAAGCATTCATCGCATGGGTCAGATAAAATATCGGACATTTTCTACTGCTTATACATGACTCGGTAAGGAGACCCCATGGTTCGGTTAAAAAAAAAACACCTATTGCCCCAGGTGGTGGCTGTATTTGGATGTGAACGCCTAAGAGAGTATCACCATTCATGTTAACGACCGCGATAACTATTGACTTAACACTAATATAGATCATTTTTGATTATTTTTACGTGTGTCGATGACCCCTCTATTCTGACCGCCGTTAATGAGCTGATGGGGGCTAAATTTGAAAGTAAACGTGATCTTGAGTTTCACCATTGAGATTCGGTCATTTTGTATTATTTTTAAATGTCTCCTTCACCCCGACCCTCAAATGAGCTCCGGCCTGCATACAATAGTAACTGAATTTGCAAGCCATCGCTAACGGAAGGGTCACCATTGATCTCAGCGACCGCGACAACTATGGACTTCACATTAATATCGTTCATTATGAATTATTTTTTTTTGCCTTGGTATTTTGCCCGTATGTGACCCTCTGCCCGTATACAATGAAAGCTGAATTTGCATGTCATCCCAAATAGAACTGCCACCATTGATGTCAGTGACCGCGAAACCTATGCATTTGACACTAATATCAGTCATACTCGATTATTTTTACATGTCTCGGTATCCCTTCAGTGACCACCGGCCCACAGTCGAACGGGATGAATGCGATCGAAGTTTCCTCATTGATCTCAGCGACCGCATAAACTATCGATTTCACACTAAAATCGGTCATTTTGGATTATTTTTACATCTCGGTAACTTCCCCGCATGTGGCACTCTGCACAAATACAATGGTAGCTGGATTTGCAAGTCATCGCAAATGGAATTATTTTTACCATAACCGTTTTGGATTATTTTTACATCACTCGGTGACCCCACGGTGACACCTGGCCCACAGCCAAATGGCGTGGTTGTGATCGGAGTTTCACCATTGATCTCAGCGACCGCGAAAAATATGAATTCGACACTAATTTCTGTCATTTTCTACTACTTTTACATGTCGCACTAAACACCCCATGAGGCCCCCTTGGTTCGAATTTTAAAAGAATCGCTTCGCCTTGGCGCTGGGGTCTGGACCGAAGTACCCCTGACGAAAATTTGGTACCTCTCAGCCCAGACTTTAGGCCGGTCCCGGAAGCGCCACCCCAGAGACCCATTTGTTCGAAATTTGAAAAAAGCGCTTCGTGTTGATCTGGGGACTTGACCAATGTACCCCTGACCAAAATTTGGTGACTCTCGGTCCTCTCGTCTGGTCCCCAGGCTGCACACAGACAGACAGACAAACACACAAACAAACTTTATATTATTTATATTATATTAGATTAGATGGCAATATGAGGTAAGACGGAAGAAAATATTGTCTAGAAACTGACGTAAAGAACTACTTTCCAAATTACATATGTAAAATGATATAGCTGTCTAAGTGTTACATTGGCTTTCTCAACTGGACGCCATACGCAATGACGTCCTTATGGGCTACATTCAGGTCATCTAACTAAGTATTTTTATGCTCTAAGAACATTAAGCTAGTATCAAAAGTCAAATGGAGGAGATATGTGACTCCACACGAAACCATTATAGGAGTCACCTGAATATAATATAATCTTATCGAAAATTGCACACCAAGTGTCACGAAAATTCCATTAACTCCGTTATTTTTAAGATAGACCTACATACATTCCATCGTTGAAAGCTAGGATCGAGCTCTATCAAGTCTATTTCAAGACATTTTCATATAGCGATTAGTTTCTTAGTTATATGACAATAAATCATTGTTGAAACATGATAATAACTACATTTCTACATAATGTCCGACATTTCTCAGTATTGATGCAAAGAAGAGCATAGGAACCTGCAAACTTGCATTCGTGAATGTATTCTATGATCTTGAAACTGACATAAGAATGACGTTTCCAGCTTAATTCTTTAAGGAGATATTGTCATTTAACAGTAATTCGGTCTGCTCGCAATGTTTAATCTAAGATGGCGGATTTCCCCATAAGTGGGAAAAGGTGGGAATTTTCAGCATATGTTCTAGAAACCATGCTGAAAATAATCCTACTGGATTCTTTTATTAATTATTTTTGTCCAGGTTGGGCTCAAAATCTGCCTAAATGCACTTTCTTATTAATGTATCGTAGTATGTTGTGAGTTGCATTTTCTGTAAATTCTAATTGTATAATATAATTAATGGACCGCATGCCCAGGAGACTTAACAACAAAAAGTTCATATATTGGGCTAATGTTTACACTCACTTCCAATAATAGGTACCTCTGTTAACATATTTTGTAAGCAGTTAAATATAAATCTATATATCACATACTTATGGTTATGGTTAACAATACACAGAAATATAGATTGTTGATAATTTCTTGGAATCGTATGTTTACTCCTGGAAATTTCAAGTTGGAACTTAAGACACTTGGTATCTAAGCTGTGACATGTGAGATAAATGTCCTACTCACTTTACCCTAGATTCATAGCTTGTTCAGAAGCCTGGCGATGGCACAGTCATGTCCAAAATACTTGTCGCATATCTATAACTGTCTTCTTGTAAGAAAAAAGTAAAAAAATACAGGGAATTTTTACTACTGATAGTATTTGTGTAATCGGTAAATTTATATTTGGGTTAAATTTCCTTGGAAAAGAATTATAAATAGTAAAATCAGAATAAGTAAAACAAAATTTTACTAATGGACATAAAATTTTATTTTCGTTTTATTGTTCTTATTTATTGCTCTTTTCACATGAAATTTGCCACATACATGTCTTTGCCGATTCTACACAGACTAACATTATAAGAAATACCGGGCCAATTGGTTATCAAATTATATTCCTACAACAACATATTTATAGAGATGCGACAAAAATTTTGGTCATGAGTGTACAGCCTTTAAACAGAACTGAACGATCGCTTGGTTCTTGTTGCCTATGTAGGGGTATTCGTTGAAGGTTAAATGATGTATTAACGTTTTAGCTTTTTCTCGTACTTATCTGTATTTCTATCACTGACCAATTTATATCAGGGTTGTTAATTCTAATGATACCAATGAGCGTAAATGTTTTTTTACTAACTTGGAGAGGAAAATTCCCTAGCGCCGAACTGAAAACATGTTATTTTGTCGTATAACAATTATTCTGGTTCTGAAACAAAACCGATATGTTTGAGAATACGAGAGCTGATGGAAAGCTTTCTAGAACCACTACAGTGACGCTATTCGAATCCTGTTACAAATTCGCAATAATATACCATTTTGTATTTAAGTTATTTTTATTTCTTGTTTAAGGATATTTAATTATTTATCACAGTAGTTCAAAGAAGTAATGTTATGTGTGAAACAAGCATTTTCATCAATATTTATAGCATTGATCCCATTGATTTCAAATGTGTGGCACAGTTACAATGCGTTGAACGATTTCATTTTCCCTTTAGATATGAAACCCCACCCAATAGAACTGTGGACAATTGAATTTCCTACTTGGTTTGCTAACTACAAATACATATCATTTTGCGTTAATATGAATTTAAGTATGTATGTTTATTCATTGCTTTCAGAAGAGTTCTTCCTGTTATCAAGGAATTGCCTTTACTTGACTTCAATTCCATACACGCTGAAGGAAGGATAGGTTTAGCCATTTCTCGTTTCCTAAAACGGTGTTTCATCGAAAGCGGAATTTTATTTATTTATTCTTCTGATTGCTCCAATTTTTGCTTTTCTTCATGATAATTCAAGATAGCTTTGTCTTGTACGACATGCTCTATATTCACTCAAAGATTTACGCGCTTATTTTGTAATCAGTTTTAGACTTTCAGGAGCAGTTAAACGTACATTAAATTGAGCTAATTGCAGTTGCACTCCAATTCCTCATGTTTCACCAAACCTACTACGTCAACTCTATTTCATAATTGTAAGATTTAGATACTAAAACAATGAATATAAAGTAAACTTGAGCTAGCCGATGGCTCGGGGTGAGTCATTTGTAAAGCCTTTGCTTTAGGTGTGTGCGAACTGTAATTCGATCCCTGCTTGGACCGAATAAGCTCCCTCTTACACAAACACAACTGTGTGAATTTTCTCTTGGTTCTACTATTTCCCTTCCCTTATCCCATTCTTGATCAACATCTGAGTTTCCTTTAGCATGCAGGATAAACCCGTAAGATGTAGCATGCAGGATAAACCCGTAAGAAAGATTTCATTTTGTCTCGAGTTAAACGCCCCAGAGTTGCACACCCTTATCTTAGTGTTCTGGATAGGGACATGATTCGGACGTGTGCGATCCAGTATATTAACACTTTGTTCATAAAATGGGAATTAAAGTAATTTCCACACTCCTTCAATTTCCGATCTTATAAGCACAAAATGCTAAATGTGAGTTTTCGGTTATGGCGAAGATGTAAAATATTGATTATAAACTCCTAATTAAGAATGAACACCCATTTGTTGCAGATTTTGAGCTTTTCAAGGAGGAAAGATGTTAAGTTCTATATCACTGCAATTTCTGTAATTTTATTTGTCACACTTCATGTTTGCCTATGTAGCTCGGACACATCTGCTACTGTATGCATATACCATTGTGCAACAATTAGGGATAAAAGTAAGTTTCAGATACTGTGTCATTCCAAAGTGGTATAGAATATAGTGGATGACATTATTGCTACATACAAGGGTTTCGGTCAAAAATATAGTTCCTTTCGCATATATTTGAGGAAGAACAAGTAACATCAAAATTTCATTAGCAAATGTAGCAACTGTTCAAATTTAATAATACCTAAAATAGATTATATTGCTTGTTAGATACTATTTTTGTTGAAGCTTGTACATCAAACTTTTTTCTTTTTAGGTTTGTGAACATTTCAGAAGATTTTATAGAATATTTATTACTGTACATACATGTTTGTTGTGTTTGATAAAAATGAAATTTTATTCTGAACAAAATATTTGCAGTGCTCTTTCTAGAATATATGTTAGTTGTTGTAATTTATTTGAGTTTTGCATTCAATTCAACAGAAAAAAACTATATTGTCACACATACCTACAGCTTAAAGGGAATTCGACACACATAAGCTTCAGTCGGGAATTGAACTCCGTTTCTAGAAAAGAGGTGTGTGAACGAAGTAAGTTCAGTTGAAGTTGCAATAAACGTTATATTATATTTGATAATAATTGAAATACCTATTCTTCGTATGGGTCAGATAAAATATATACGTAAACAAGCTGAACAACGAAAGAAAAATATCAGTCACTTTCTGCTACTTTTACATATATCTGTAAACGCCCCCCGACACTCCTGGTTCCCAGTCGATGGAGGCTATATTTGGAAGTCAACGCGTGTAGCAGTATCACCACTGGTCTCAGCGACCGCAAAAACTATGGATTTGATACTAATATCGGTCGTTTTGGATTATTTTTACATTTCTGCTCTCCTTGGTACCCCTTCAGCCGAATGGGGTGAAGGTAAGCTAATGCGGTCAAAGTTTCACAATTCATTTCAGCGACAGTGAAAACTGTGAATTCGATACTAATATCGGTCATTTTGTACTACTTTTACATTACATGTCCTGGTAAATGTCTCTCCCCTGAGACCCTCTTGTTCGAATATTGAAAAACATGTTTGTCTTGGTCTGAGGCCTAGGCCAGGGCACCCTTGATCAAAATATGGTAACACTCTATCCATTCGTCTGGTTCCCAGCAAAATTATATCTGAAAACATTTGTTTTATTATACTTTCCTTATAAGTGTTCCATGAAGTTTATTTATGAAATATAAATGTATATAGCAAGGCAGGGTCTCGCATACACGTAGCCCATATAATATATAGCTGACGTATGTAATATGTAAAGTACTGTTAGATATCAAACATCTGAGCGTGGGTAAAAGCAGTATGTATTTATCATATCCTCTGTATCCTCCGTACATATTTCTGTAGTAAAATTATGTACTGCTGTCCGGATAACGGACTTTTCTTAGTGTATGCATTTACCTTTTGCTGATTTGAATCTCATGATTTGAAATGAACTATTAATAGTATTATATGCATAGAAGTGCAGTCACAGTTTACAGAGAGATTTATATTGGCTGCAGTGACAATTGGTAAAATTTGAAGACCATATATAATAACACGCTGTCAAGTTGGTATGTACCCATTTTAACACTACCACTGTGGCAAGAACATCAAATAAAGGTACACCAAATTTTACAGAATTTACAATATTTTGTTGTATGAATTGTTGGCAATGAAGCCCTGGAGTAAGACTGGGTTGATCAAAATTTCAAGATACGTTATACGAAATTGACATCATTTCTATTTGGAAAACCAGTAATCAAAATTATTCTTTAACTGGGAGTTCGTTATCTATAGGTAAGCTTTGTCAAGTATACCTTAAGAGAGATGTATTACATTGTGCAACAAATTTAACCCGTCAACGCAAAGTGTCAGCTACAGGTAACACTACTTTAAAGGCGTATTCTTCCCTGTAGAATAAGTCGACTTCGAAACCTTTTTGTGTGGTGATGCAACATACATAGGTATGTGAGTGGTGCTACTGTGGTTCACTAGGACCCTGTGGTGGACGATTGGTGAAAAAGAAGACGCCTTAAAAGTAGTGTCATCTGTAGGTGACACGGGGAGTTGACGGGTTAAACTTATTTTCTGTCCTTCAAATTAAATTATGTGATTTAACTAAATGGCAGATGCTAGACTCATGGGTGGAAACCAAAATGTTCCATCATGTCATGTTTCTGTCTGGCTGATCACAAGACATTTTACGAAATATACGTATTGACACATATTTACTATCTAATGTAGGCTAAGAAGGAGTATTATACTAATTTTAAATTTTGTTTACTTGTCCATTAAAATGGGGATGGCAATGGGGAATGGCGGAAACTTCATAACGAGGAACTACATAATTTATATGGTTTACCCAACATTGTTAGGGTCGTCAAGTCTAGGAGGTTTAGATGGGCGGGTCATGTAGCTAGAATGGAAGAAAGTAGAGACGCTTTCAAAGCCTTGACTGGAAGACCAATCGGAAAACGACCATTAGGAAGACCTAGGCGCAGATGGGAGGACAATATTAAGATGGATCTCGCAAAGATTGGAATACAGAGTAGAAACTGGATGCAGTTAGCTAAGGATAGAAGTCAGTGGAGAGCTTTTGGAACACGGCATTGAACCTCCGGGTTCCATAGGCCACAGAGTTAGTTAGTTAGTTAGTTAGTTAGTCCATTAAAATATTTTCTTTCGTCGCTTACGCTTGTAGATATCTCCTGGAGTATATCTGATTATAGACCAGCAATATTCTGCAAGCATCCTTTCAGTCCATTTTCTACAGTAAAGCTTTTCAAATGTGGCACTGCCATGATGAAACAGCTCTCCTTGTTGATCACTTTACTGTGTCGAGCTGTTAGGGAAAAAGTCAAGATGTGAGTGCAAAATGTCTAAAATTAATAACATGTAGACGTTTGGCTTACGAGATATGTCCTTGGTGCCAGGAATGAAATCTTGTCTCTGAACCCAATATTTGTTGGACGTAGTGGTTACCTTTATCACTGCTATCACTTTCACATAAAAACGACAATTCGGATTTTTTAAATTTTCATTGGAATCTAATATATCGCACTCATAGCTTCATACGTCTTTGTATGGCCCGCATATGCTACAGGAACAGGTGGGTGAAGATTTCGAGTACAGCGAAGCACTGATTTCAGAATTAATTTCGAAATGTCAGTAAAAAAGCTCCACTCGATGGGATTATGTTTAGTCAGAAAGTCTGAAATAAGCCATCTACATCTTTGCAATAAAAAATGCCTCAATTTTCAACAAATTAGTCCTCAAAATGACATTGTCGCTTTCTAAATAAACTTATTTTAACATTATGAGCTAACAGATTCCAATCTTGAAATCTGGAGACCAACAATTCCACTTTTCGTTTACGAAATTTCAATTTCCGTACAATAATCGTTAAGCTCTTTTGGTGTCATCAAAAAACGTGAAGTTGACTGGAATGTGGATGGCTGAAAGTCCACATCGTTCCTGTTGCTTGGACGTCTCAGATATCATCTGAATCTAAAGTGTAATGTTCTGGAGCTTTTCGTACTGAAAAATCTTCATTGTGTTCAAATAAGTGACTTTAAATTAGGGTACTGAAAATGATATTTAGATTTAGAAGAAAAACCTTTTACATCTGTCAGGCAAAAGTAACAGTCAGTTACATGATCTATTTGTTTGTACCAAGTCATAAGTACAGCGAATCTCATAGATGTTTTATTGTAACCAGTTTCTCAAATTCCTGGAACACTTAGTGCAACATATCGGTATGGCCCACAAGACTTATCCTCGTCTCTAACACTATAGCCAAAGCACATTTCAAAGGTTATTTTAACTAAGGGTGTAAGGTTACTTTTTTGAGTTTTAAATGTAAGTGCATCACACATAACAATATAAGTCAGGTCCGTTTTTACACTTATGGGACATTGCACTCCACTGTATGTACTTAATCGTTTGTATAGTACTTTTGTGAAACCGAGATGCACAGTACTCAGTACAGTATCATAAAAGGACACAACGCGGAAAATCAGACTAATCTTACTGTTACAGAACACCACTCAGCAAATAACAATACAATCGAACAATAACTCAAATGCTAGAACATATAGCAGCAGAGTGAGGCAACACAAAATCCGAACTCGCTTATCACTAGATGATAATGAGCTCCTACATGAAATGAAGACAAAGACTAAGAAGAAATATGAGAAATTATTGTTCATTATTATAATGCAGAAAAAGACTTACGCAGTAGGTGAAAATTGGGGGATGAGGAGAATCCCTGTTTAAACAGCGTTGTCGCTTGGATGATGTTTATATAAGCGTATTTTATAAAGTATTGTTACAAGACATCTCAAACAGTTTTTTATTTTAAGTACATTTCTACCCTCCTCGTTGTTCTAGTGGATAGCACGCGCGCCTTCGTCGCACGGTGTCTCGGGTTCAATTCCCGGTATTAGAACACAAAGACATGGTAGCTCGGGTTGCACCTTAAACTGTAGGAGCACAACTTATACAGCCTCGCTGCTGAAATGGCATGCTAAATTTCAGTAATCAAACCAGACATTAATAATATTTTATCACCACACGTAAAAATACGATAATTCAGAGTACGGAATTTCAAACTTTTCAATTTTTCACAAAATTAGTGTCTGATACAAAAAAGTAATTACAGATTTGATTTTCTCATGCAAAAGTACATAACAAAAACATATTTCCAGGTAAAGGAGAGATTTCGTGTTGCACAGTGTTATCTCTCAAAAAAAGGAAATTCATTGTTCACGAGGGATAATATTTTTTTCGACTTACTATGGGAATGAAATCGGTAGTAGTATCTTTCTATCACCAAGCGACTTAATTAAATGTTTTATGCAACCAATTCCTAACATAATCAAGAAATATATTATCTTTCTCTTTGAAATTCACATAAGCCACTATAGAAATATTGTAAATCTTAATATTATTAATAATAATAATAATAATAATAATAATAATAATAATAATAATAATAATAATAATAATAATAATAATAATAAGTAACGTTCTTTTCCTGCTTGAAACTTACAGCTATTAGCTGCATGTTTATAGAGTACGTGAGTTCTGCTATGTTTTTCGGTAGCTCATTGACAAGAGCTACGAGACTTGCATTCGTATGCCCCTTGTTCGAATCTTCATAGTGCTTTCTGTTTGTTTCTTCATTGTTCAGTCGGACGACAGCAGAAAAATATGATTGTAATATGAAGTCCATTCGACTCCTTTTGTATTGTTGCTATTGACAAGCGAAGAAGATAACGTATAATTTTAGCAGCACAAGGAGTGTTCATTTTACTATTAATGACAAATATTAATAATTTTACAGTTGAATCAACCGCAGTAGCTCAGTTGTGCAGCGTTCACCTCTGGTGCATGGAAATCCTCGTTCCATTCCAGCTCGCGCTAAATGAACTTTATGATGGAAAAACACGGTGTGCGTGGGTTTCGTCGGTATTCTCGCGTGTCCTCTCGTTTTCTTCGTTCCATCGTTCCATACATTTATCATCATCACCGTTTCTTTTCTCATAACCGGCATAATCGTTGGATGTAAAATTCGAGGATTTTTACAACTGGAAATTAAAGATAATTTTCATCAATCATAGTCGATTAACTGCAATGTTCAACTTCATGGATTTAAGCTATTTTGCATGTAAGAATGCAAATTACTAAATGAACAATTTTGAATACTCAAAACGTATTGAGGAAAATGTTCAACTAAATCTGAGAAAGTTGAAAAAAATGTATACTAAAATTAAAAGGTTGTGCATGCAGAAAGTCTGGTGCCAGCATTTTGTGAATTATTTACAAAATTAATCTATACAGAAGAGAAAATATATTGAGAAATGAAACTAAACAATGTTTTATCATTCAAGGTTAATATGCTACTAGTCACACATTATATTCCATGTATGATAAATCTTACTGACAAAATTTACTGATTGAATATTGCTAATATGAAAAGTGTACTCATGCATAGTTCACAATATGCAATATATCAACTTATATGTGATATCAGTAAACAATTTAGCCATACAAGACAACACCAATTTTATTTATTTATGTGTGTATTATAGAAATAAAAAGATATTGCATAATAGCTAAACCGTATGAAGTGATTCTTTTTAAACATTGTTAACACCTTCCTCGAACTTTGTCGTTAGCACGTAACTTTTACAAAAATCCCTATCCTAATTGTGAAGATGGAGTGAAAAATGTACGAATAAATATAGTATATCACGATTGTGATATGAAACATAGTATATAAAATCCCTTCTAGTGAGAAGGTATCCTAAAGATTTTAGAAATACGGGTATTACATGGGGGAGAGAAGGGATATCCATATGTTTTGTTTAATTTTTGAGAATTATCACGCATCGAAGTTGAGTGTATTGTCATCACAGTGAAACGGATGAACCGCTTGATAGGTTTATTTATGGCAATTTGGCACTGGTATAAAAATTATAATAAAGGAACCCCTCAAAATTATTGTGAATGGAATGCAAGACATTTACAAATTTGTAAAAGTTTTGAAGTATATAGTAGTTTCACCTATTTTGCAAAGGTCTCTTCTGCCTTAATACTTACTGCATCATTTCCCTTTCTGACATGAATCTTGTAAAGTGTAATTAACTTGTTCCTTCTGTAAATACAGAATCATACACATTTACACTAAATGAACCTGATTTGTGAACCGTTTCTTTTCTCGAAAAAAATTAATACAAAATTTTCGAAATGTATAAAATATGAACATTGCCGAAATCCTTCGTGGCTATGCGGTTTGCGTATATGCCTTTGGAAGACAAGGATTTGATTCCCGGCGGGAACATATTTGGTTCGGATTCCACATTGATCAGTAGGTTCACACATTGACATGGTTAAAGGATTTAAAACTAAAAATGAACTCAACTCAAGAACACTACCCTCGAAAAAATACTAACACAATTAGTGCTCTACAGCTACTTTTAGCGAATTACAAGCGACAAAATTACAAGGAGTTGCACGTATGCAAGGTCAATTGTCTGGTAGAGGGAGAAGAAAAGATGTTTTTTGTTCGTGGGACCTCAGGTCACCAGTTAACGGTTAATGGCTGTAAGGATAAACGAGACGGATAATTAATTAAAGTAATAGTAAAATAGTAAAATTATTTTTTTAGGAATGATAGTAAAATTATTTTTTATGTTTCCTCGTTGGTCTGGCTCTCCGGTTTGCATTCTAAATTGAGAAGTGTACGCTAACCTTGCTGACAGTTTACATTCACACTTTGATATGCTATGCTTTATTATCTGTTGGTTGGCCTTTACGTAATCTTTTGGCCGCAACATGCTGTGGTATTGTCTTGCTAGAGATCACTCTATTGCGGATTTGCACTATCATCAGTGTCTTGTGAGTTTCAGTGCCTTCCTCTTTAAATTTGGCTTCATTGATGACATGTGCTGTGAAGGAGACTGCTGGGAATAATATATAATTATAATACTAGCAGTTATTTGATCTACAAGGAAAATATTTCGAGACAGTTCTATTGTGAGAGAAATGTCAAGTCTATATGGAAAAGAAGAATAATGCAATCTACCCGATCAACCTTTCGAGGTTATTCTGTTTATTATAATAACTCTACTCTGCTACACACTTTGCTCGGCAGGAATCCAGTCTGTATTGAATAAAGTTGGGATATAATGAAGTAAGAAACAAGTGTATGGTAGTACACAAAAGCTGACAAGTGCATCAACTTTTAAATGACTATCAAAATACTTTATTTTCATCCAGTGATACGAACACGACAAAATGTATTCCATTCCCTGAACATATCTTAAAATGTTTCCAACATATTACTTTCATGTAGTCAGTGTACAACATAATAAAAAAGCACGAGTTGTGAAATACATTTTATATTTCAATAGCTATGGTTTTGGCATTACAATTTCAAAATGTGAAACTTATGAAGAATTAATATAGTGCAAAACACGTTGTAACGCAAGATAACATAAAATGTTAATAAAACTGAACATAAGAACATATTGCAATAAATAATCATGTGCTAGAATATATTATACATTATAATAACTGATTTAATAAAAATTTAACAAATATTTAAAGCGCCGATAATTACTCAGGTTACAAAATTCACTTAAAGATACCAACATGCCTTTCGGAAGAGGTAAGTTTGTTATATTGGCATAGAATACAGTATTTTCAGCTGAATCACGACGTCAGCTATATTTTTATTGGTAGTAGTATTACAACACTATTTAGATTTTACAAAGAATAAAGAATGTATCTTTTTAACATCAAATTGAATTATTATTTTATGAGAAGAATGAGAATTCTCCTTGAATATGCATGTTGTTCCTCAATAATTCGTTTTTATGAATCCTTTAGATTAAATAGTATAAATTTTTGAAATGTGTAACTCTCAAACCATTTTTTATATTCTAGTAAAATGCACTGAGAATATTTCAAGAAGAAGTGAAAGTTCATGTACTAAACACAGAGCATTTTCTGGAAATTTCCAATATTTAGAGCGATATACAGTTCTTAGATTAGTAAGTGATAAAATTGTTAACTTACATATATACACACAAACTTTTTCGTATATCTACGATTTAAAAACTATGCTCTTTAAACATATATATCAAGAGGAAATAAACATAGTATGAAATTGTACTGCTCTATTTACCGCCCCTCTTTAGGCTATATACATCTATCAAAACCATGTGTTATATTAGCTGGATATATAGTAAATCTATCACACTAGTAAACATCAGTTGTAACAATGCAATTTTATACAGCATACATGTATGGATAATGTTTTATCACCTCTATAGTTACACAACTATTACGTTGTTCTACTTATGTTTGTAATAGAGCGTTTAAACTCTGACGCGTAGAGCCACTGGTTTCATCATACTGAAACAAGTGGGATTAGTAGTTGACAAAGACAGTGTGTGTGAAATTTTTCGGTTATCTCCGTTTCAATTGCACTTTTTGCAATGGGATCATTTCGTTTATTATCACTATCATTTCTCTCAGCCTAGGGTTATAAACCAGAGATATAAAACATAAAATTAACACTCTTATCACATCTAAGACAAAGTCACATGAAGTTATGGGTGTTTACATTACTTGTATATACATATTTTAAAATTAACGTAAAAAGTGTTAAACTTTGAATACTTTCTTTAAAAAATATTTCAATTATCCAAACAAAGAACAAACATTCCTTTTTAGCAAGTTAGCACGTTCCCTGAAACAAGTCATAATATTTCGTGATACTTCTAACCTTCATTT
Organism: Thermobia domestica; assembly: GCF_964235325.1. NCBI lineage: Eukaryota > Metazoa > Arthropoda > Insecta > Zygentoma > Lepismatidae > Thermobia > Thermobia domestica. The sequence goes on along the minus strand of NC_137456.1, from coordinate 238,748,073 downwards.
CTGTTCATATGTTGCAAAACATTAAATTTGTTTTTGTATTAAGCTAAGAACGTAGTTTCTGTGCAAAAATGACCCATTAGATCTTTTCTTAAACATTTTTAAACTAACATTCTATGTTAACCTTTAGTTCTCAGTGTTCTTAGAAACCACGAATTCAAATGTCATTTTGTTACATTTTCAGCAACTTAAAGTGTATAACATATCGGATTTCCTGTGATTACAGCGATAGTCCTCACACCGCAACAACAACTAAGATGGGAAGCACAAAATATCTTATGAATGGCCCGAAATCAAGCACAGAAGATCTTTAAATTTTTACATGATGTGTATAAGGACTGTCTGCAATGAACGCATTCTTGCATTTGGTATTTGTGAAGTTTCTAGCTGAACAGTAAACCAATTCCGAAAGAAACATGATATATTTGACTATTCTATACGATAATTCCAAATAACGAAAATATATTTTTCTTCCTAACATTACACAACATTTGTTAGTATATATGTTAAATAGCACACATAAAGTGTTCCAGGGGCGCGGTGACTCAATGGTAGACCGTTCACCTCCAGTGCTTAGGATCTTTGGTTGGATTCCAGCTCACGCCGTGTGGACTTTGTGGTGAACAAACAGCGTGCTCTTGGGGCTTATTCGTGTTTTCCCGCTTCCTCCCATTTCATTTAACTATCACTCATTTCTCGTAATCACCGTCTCGTTTAGCTTAACCGGCATAAACGAGGTACGTACAACGTAAAGATTTCATTTCCTTTTTCACTTTAATTGTTCCATAAGTTAGCATTTTGAATAAATGGTTCAAATAAAGTATTTAAAAATATCTTATGAAAATAATATTCTTATGAGAAGTTTCCCCAAATGATGTCCTCTTTTTCTAATATTCTTAATGTCAAAGGCTCATTTTCTATACGATCTTAGCACCATGCATCTCAGTATAAAATAATGGAAAATTTCTGCTACCGACATGGTACTGAATCCAAGGAATAATGAAAGAGTACCACCAACTGTCACTGGAAAAGAAATTATTAATTTTCTGTAACATGTATCATATAAACAGAGTATAACATAAGGAAAAACATACTTTTACATTAAAAATATATCTACTTGACAAAGAATGCCTAGGTTATGGCTTAATCAACAAACTGTCATAAATATTCTAAATCAATTTTGTTATTATTTCATACATAAAGATATTGCATCGATTAAGAGCAAATTTAAATATATTATGTAATATAGAAATGGAACCAGATAAGAGAAAGAAATGCGTCTTATAAGACAACTCATATGTAGGATGTGACCTTTCCTGAGATCAGCTCGTGTCGCATAGAATCAAGGACAGCTGGAGCTTCAGTCACATATCACTATGTCAAAATCAACCACGGAAAGAGTAATGTTGTAATTACAAAGTAAATTTACATCTGATCCTCTTTATTATGGAATTTTATTTGACATAAATGTATTCACAGCAATGTAGAACAGATTGTGAATGATACAAACTTTCTCACAATTTGTAGATGAAGAAATTAACTTTGTAATGTTTCTGTGATTTATTGCATCGCAATTATATTACTTCAAAGTGTAGCGTTACTTGATTTTTTTATTTTAATTATTTTTAAAAAGCTCTTATAACATAAGATGTGACAACTAATTGAAAGTAAATATATCTACTTTCTACTACTTGTATCTGTGCAAGAAAATGGAATTATATGGCAATGTGTGTAAGTATACAGGAATTATCTTGAAGTGCCCTAATCACTCTTAGGATTATTCTAGTTGATAAAAGAAGTTCAAATTATGTGAGGTGCAAATATCCATAAGGTAATATTATTTTCTGTATTTTTCAATACCACCAGATTAACAGTGTGGTAAATTCAACACCAAGCTTTATTTTCCAATAGCATCATTGCATTTCATTCCTATTTCACATTAACACGTTAAACGAAAACTAAAAATGATCATTTACAAAGTATAATCATAAAATGTTGCCTCTGGCCTGACTGTAGATAATAATGAATACCAGAAATGTACATGTGCATTATTTCTGTAGGTTATGAGAAAAATTTCTTCTTTGAACTCTTAATGTTGTTGGTATTATAGATGCTAAACTCAATAAAAGTGTCAAGGTGAATTCAACTTAAGTCCCAGCTGTGATAAACTTTCTCTAATTTGAGAAGTCTCACAAGAAAGGGAACATTTAAGATGCTGAATAAGACTTGTAGTGAGGAAGCCGCTTTATATGATGTAGTGAAGCACTGACATTATCAGTTCAAGTGTGGTAAGGTTTCCTTGGGAACGGTCCTTATTCCAGGACGACCACAGTTTGCTAATGACGAAGATACTGATGCAGCTATTTGACGCATTCTGGAACAGGAAGTGAAATCCGTCATCTTGGAAGATCACGGCAGAACTATTCGTCAAATAGCTTAGATGGATGCAAAAGTATTTGTTGGCAACGTGAAAGAAGGATCCAGGAGCGTTTGCACATGCATAAAGTATCTGCCAGTTGGGATCTCCTCTACTAACACATTTCCGAAAGTAGGAATTAGTCAATTGCTCCTAGAAAGTGTTGACTCTGTAAACGAGGTAGTCTTCTCTGACAAGATAATAACTCGGAACAAACATTGGATCCACTACTATAACCAACAGGCAAAGCTCAGCAAGTAATAGTAGCTTACTTACCAGTCCAAGGAGGGCCCATGCGCATTCTGACACAACATCATATTGAAAGTTTTTGCAAGCAAATCAGCATAGAGAAGAAATGATGGATTTCGTGGCGAAGTGTACCACAATTACAGGGATGTACTGTGCTCTATTCCATCAGAAATTGGGAATTTTATCAAAACCAAGAAGCATGGAATGTGCGTAGAGGCTGTAACCATCAGGTTGGACACATAACTCACTTATTCGACAAGACTGCACATTTTCGTGGAATTTAATCGTTACTCAACATTAATATATTATTCGAGTGAAAATGTTATTTTCTTTCTTCGTTCTGAACGCTTTCTAATGGGATTAAAAGACGGGTTCTCAGGACTACTTTGTATACCTTAATTATATTTGCCAAGCAAATTTTAAAACGCACAGGAAATTAAAGGTGTCAGTGGAAGGGGGAGTTCCCGTTTGTTATTCATCATGGGAGGATCGTAACGGCCTCACTTATTCACATCAAACCAGATATATTATACTTGACATAGACTTTAACGTTATTGCATGGCCTCAATAGCATATTAAATATGGTTGAAGAGTTACGGCCATAGCATACATAATTGATAAGTGAACTCGAAAAGCATTCTAAAACTCGAACTACAAAGTGCGTAATTATTGGAGCAACAAGACTTCATTGGAAATTAGTACATTTCTCCAATCCCAATATTCACTACATCCATTAGTAGTTAAAGCTACATATACAAGTGAAGAGTGTTCTAATGTACGTGACGTAAGTAATAACTATATGTTGATGCTATATTCAAAGTTCATCTATTTTTCTATACAGACATCTTAATATTATTTTCCTTATTTATTATTCGTTGTATCAAGTGTTTCATACTTCATAAGGGTGTGTCTGCAGCCCTGTTGAATTAAGCATTAGTAACCTTTCTTTTATATATATATATATATATATATATATATATATATATATATCGGGTGTTCCAAATAAGTGTTACAACTCTTGGGAGCTGAGTCGGACCACTGAGACAAGAAAAAAAATCTCTTGAAATTGCGGCTTTCGGACATAGTTTCGGATCTACAATGTGCCGAAAGTGTGGGAAAATGACTTTCGGACGCCAATAGTTCGGAAACTATCCGACGTAAAGAGGGCGTGTAAAAAGTTAACTCAAGAAGTCATACCTGCTGTATTGAATTTTGCATATTTCACAATCCTACCATGCATTCGCAAGGCATTCTCCAAAGGAACGTGTAAGCCTCTGCCAATTCACCAATAATATTCCCTCAAACCGATGCAATATGATGTGCGCGGTTGCATACCAATAAAGATGCAACAACTAAGGTCAACTTGAAATTGTGCAAGAGGACTCACTAAGAAACTGAGTAATCTAAAGGAATGTCAGTAGTGGGATATTAAAATGTGGCCAATGTGTGTGTTGATATCAATATGTAACTAATGGACAAATGTCAACATGCCCCACTACTGCTGGAACACCGTCCCACATGCGAAAAATAGGAAAATAACTACTCGGGTCTGTAACGTGCCCGTTACAAGTCACGGAAAAAAAGAAGAAATTATAATAAAATAAAAATGTAAATCTACGATGAAAGAATGGTAAAAATAATATTAATGTATTTAATATTATGTGTTATAGAAGAAGTCATAAGCTTTATAAAAAATCATCATCGAATTTATTTAAAAAATAGGAGAGAAAGATTTGAATGTAAAAATAACGTTTGTGAGAAGATTTCCTTTTGCCTTTCGTAACCAAGAATTTCAAGGTCTTGGCTTATGCGGTGGACTGCGTTTGCGCATGGTCACAAAATTGCGGCCGCAAGCAGCTTGCCTCGGCTAGCTGACTTGGGCTGTGATTTCCGAACGTGCAACATCTGGATGGTTTTGGTTTTTCGAATGGATTACGAATCTAAATGGACGTTTTGTGTTTGGTTCACCTTTCTTGTCTTGAAGTCTTCGTTGTAGAAGAGTGTGTTATTGAAGTGAAATAAGAATATCCATAATAAGTGAGGATTATGATTATCGTAATATCACACTTAGTACAATATTACGTGTATTTGCTTTTTCTTGCAAAAATAGTAAAATTAGTGTTGCCAGAAAATTTGATAAAAGTGTTGGAAGGGAGGCTTGGTTTAACTCTCTCTGTTTCTGTTAGCAAGCAAATTACAGAAAAGTGCGTTAGCAATACTCAGAATCACATAATTATAATTATTTCTGAATTTATTCTCATATTTGTGAATGTGGGAAATTGTGGATCTACGTCCCATTTTCTCATTTAAGTTTCTGATTGAATTGGGAGCGTTTAAATTGAATTCTGAGCATAACCTCGCTATACAGTGGATTATTCTTGTTTTGATAAGTGAGTCCAAGGCAGGTGAGGGCAGAAAAACTACAAAGGTTGAGGTAAAAAAAAAAGTGGATTTTCAAAGGTGAGTGATTTTTTTTAATTTTCCTATTACATTGTCTCTCTGCGTCCATTCTGTGTTTTCAGTGGGTTGTCTTGTTGGCTTCCATTTGGCTAGATGTTCAACGGAATATATAAAATTATCGCGAGTAACCTCGGCAAATCCTGGGGAACAAAGGTGTAGGGATTGTACCCGAAACCTTTGAGGTGTACTATTTACCCTATGTTCATTACAGGTTTGAATTTAATGTTTTTGATTCCAGGAGTAAAATTTGAACATCTTATTAATACTGATTTGAATACTAAAACCTGAAAGAAAAATTTAATTCTTCTTTTCTAAAAAGTAAAAATCGTTTGAATTGTTCGTTCTGTTTGGAGTAATGATTGACCGGTTTATGTTTGAAATGTTTCGATGTTGCAACGCATTCGATTGGATGTAGTAAAGTCATTCGCAGTTGCTTGTCGTTGTAAAATTTTTCTTTCCAAGCTAATTTGCGTTAAATTAATAAAAATAGTATTTTTAATAAGTATCTACGGAAACTTTTTCTTCGGTTTGAAAGAAAAGAAAATCTTCACTCAATATTCATTAAAGATACGAATTAATTTCTTGTTTTAAAGAAAGGAACATATTATTATTAAACAAGAGAGGTCCTAGACTGGCCTGGAGAATTAATACTAGCGTTAAGCGAGAGAGGTCCTTGACTGGCCTAGAATATATTTGGGTCAAACTTGAGAGGTTCCTGATTAGACTGGAGAATATAGTTTATTTTTCAAATTAAAAGATTATCGATCCAGCGGATGATTCTTTTTAGAATTATATTATTTTTGTATTTTCTCAAACCGAGAAATAAAATAATTGATGAATCCAGATTTTGACTTGGCAGCAAAAATACAGATTATTGTAATTTATTTGTAATAAACATTTATTCCTGAATTTGTTGTGTTATTACTTGTTTACATAATTAATGTTAATTTATGAATTATTACCCCTCTGGATTTCCGAATTGAAATAACAGCCTGAGCTTTCCGGGTGTTTGTGCGTGTGAAGCCCCTTCTGCGGCCAGGCTGGATTGGTTTTTCCCACCTTGTCCGCTAGGCTACGGATGGGGGCGTTACAAATTGGCCACAGCCCAAGTCCGATATATTTTTTGTTGTAAGTATTCCAAGTCCGATATATTTTTTGTTGTAAATATTTCATGTTCGTTATTTAAATTTTGTTGTTGTAAGTATTTCAAGTTCGTTTGTTATTACTTTTGATCTAAGTATTAAACTCGTTGTTATTTTTTGGAATTTCGTATCTTGCTTTTGCATTTCAGAATTAAATTCGTGATTGCTAATTGAAACTTATTGTTCATTTATGAATTACCAATATGTTTGATAAATTGAATTAAGGTAAAGCAAGGAATTATTAGGATTATTTCCATTTGGTCAAAAAATTCTGGGTCGCAGTAGTGTTCGTAGTTAGTATTGTATTTTGTATGTATTATAATTATATTATTTATGTTGTATTTATACCTGTATTGTTCTTTAGTATTACTTATGTGTAATCCGATGGAGTATGTCAGTATTGATATTCCGGAGCAATATTCCGAATTGATAACGGTAGATAGAACCGGTAATCTTGAAACAGATACTAGATCTGATTTTGGACAGTTGAATATGTCAATGACTCCGCCAACTCAAAGGAGTTTTCATATTAGACAACCAGCTATGAGAGCTAATAATTTTGGTTGTGGAGGTAGTTTGCAGTCACCTGCGGATGAATACAATTTTAGTAGATTTGTTAATATTGGGAGTTTGAATGAATCGTTTCGAGATCAGAGGCAAGTTACTTTTAATGAGCCTTTAATGAGTTCTCGTTCTAATAATGGTAGGAATTCGATAAATTTTGGAAATTCAGGTCCTGATAAGAATGAGGTTCCTTCTAGGTATTTGAATCTTAGAGATTATTACCGAAGGGTTTCTCAAATTAGAAATTCAACTCCCAAGACTTCATTACATCCACGGTATGGTGCTCCACCTAAGAGAACTCAAATGGGTGACAATGTGTTAACAGGGTTGCCAACTTTGCCTAGTACTAATGAATCTTCAAATGTTGAACATAATCTCTTGATGAAGTATACATTTAAAAGAACTAATGATTTTCTAGAGTCAAAATTTAAGGAATTTAAAACAACAGATGGCAGTAATAGTTTGCTAGTTTTTGAGATATTAGCTAAAATTGAGGAAACTTTAATGGATACTAGCTACTCTTTGAGTATCATTCTTTCTGTTCTTGTCGGGAAATGTGAAGGTTCGTTATTAAAAGAAATTTTGTTAGCATTAAATCATCAAATAACTTGGAATGAGTTAAAATCTAGGCTTGTTAACAATTTTATTACGCCTGTTGCATTGCATTCACTTATTGCTGATAGAATTTATAGACATCAACGCCTGTCTGAATCAGTTAATCAGTATGTAAGATATATAGTAATTGCTATGAATGTATTAAATTTTATGGATAGTGAGTCAGAGATGGTAAATATCATAGTAGGTGGCATGAATCCAAATCATAGGTATAAAATGTTGAATTATTACATCCCAGCTACCCGATCCGAGTTAATGAATATTGCTGATAAACATGAATTACATTTTGGAAATCAATTGGAATATAATAGGGAGATGGGTAATTCTCGGAAAAAGACTAATTTAGTAATTTTAAACCCTGATCAAGGTTTTAAAAATCGAGAATTTCCAGTGGGTGATAAAAATATTTATTTGAATAAAGGATTAAATAATTCTTACCCTACTAATGTAAAGAATCGTTTGAAAATAGAACCTCAGGTTCATAGAAAAAACAAGATTCCGAATGAATGGTCTGATCAATTTAAAGCACCTAATGCTTCAGTTAACACTATTCCTAGTGAAATGGATAATACCGTCGCTTACTTTGTGGTTGGTAAAATACATAATTATTTAACAGACATTTGTGTGGATGGAGGTTCAAGTTTTAACATTGTTCGACTGGACTTAGTTCGGTTTTGTGGATTAGAAAAAAATATTAAATTGACTCCTGCAAAGGTGGTAAATGCTCCGTCTGGGTTAAATTTTTCAACGAACCGGGAGATAATATTGACTTTGAATCTCTCAGGTCATTTTGAGAGAATATCATTTAAGATTGTGGAACAGTTGCCTTGCATGTGTCTTCTGGGAAGGCCTTTCTTACGATCAACAAACTCAGTTATAGATTATGCTAGAAACTGTTTGATTCTACGCGGTGGAAAGAAACGGGTTAGATTAAATTATAAGAAGATGATTCAACATAACAGTCATCTGAGGTGATTTAAATCTGGTGATGAGTCTGGCCAAAGGGATGAAATGTTAACTGATCATCACTCTAATAAACATGATATTTCTTCTGTTTCGAACATTATGGCACCAATTTTTATTTGTGAGGATGGATTTAATTTTCGGAAAAATGATGCAAGTATTCAGTGTGATTTGGATTATTTAGACCTTGAATCCAAATTATTAGAAATTCTAGCGCCTAGTGCTATCCAGCTGAATCATCTGAAATCTATAATTGATTCAGAAGTTGAAGACGTTCGTAAAATCGAAGATTCCATTGAATCCATGTGGAAAGATGAAAGTCGTACGAATTTTGGGAAAACACTGGGTGGTGCGATTGAAAGGTCAGAGGTTACAAATCCAGTTCAGTGATTCATCTTCAAAAGGCAGTTATGTCTCAGTGATTGATCGTTTTCATGGAAATCAGAGTGGTGCAAATGAAATATCCGAAATTAACTTGGAGAATTCGAGACAGTGCATTGTGAATTCTCGGTTAATGAACAAATTAGGAAATAAAAATAGTTCAAATTAAAAGTCGAATCAACCTTTGGTTGTTGGTTTATCATCTGCGGTTCTGAATGTTGAACTTGGTCAAAGTGAACATTCGGCGAACAATGCTAGGTTGCCGGATAAGGATCTAGATAGTGTTGTGAAACCCGATGCTAAAACTAGTGGAAAGAAAATCAAGCGTAGGAATCGTAGGAAGAAAGGATCAAAGAATAAAACTTTAGTGATAACTCAGGATAAAAACTTAGCTGAAGAGAAAGTGGAGCTTAGACATAGCAGTGGTCCAGTGAATAACGTGAATAAGCTGAATTCATTAGATGGTAGTAGTGACTCTCAGGTATCGGATATTGATATGGATCAAGCTAAAAACTTTCATAAGTTGATTCAGAGAAATAAAAAGTTTATTTCGGACGAGCCTCGTACATCAGATAGTTTACATGATCAGACTACCATGCAGGTGAAAAACCTTAAATGCACACAGTTGAAAAACCAAAATGATAATCGGGATTCTTGGAGATTCAATGAACCAGAGGTGATCTCTTTCATTGACTCTATAAAGGCTAAATATAAAGACGTGATATCAGATAGAGTAGGGTGTATTAAAATTTTATTGGTAGATTATATCTTAAGGATAATAAACCATTTAAGGATACACCATTTCCTATTCCAAAAAATAAAGAAAAAAAATTTTATGATCAAATTCAAGAGTTATTGGATCAAAGTATTCTAGAGGAAGTTGATCATTCTAACTTTGCCAGTAGCTGTTTTATGGTTCGGAATAATAAAAATACTCATCGCATTGTTGGGAACTACATTAAGGCTAACTCTCTTATAGTAAATGACGTATATCCGTCTCCTAATTTAGAAGAATGCCTTACGGTTTAGCTGATAAGCGCGTGTACACGAAAATAGATTTACGCCGTGCGTATTTTCAAATCCAGTTAGATAAAGGTTCCCGAGACATTACAACTATTGTAACTCCAAAAGGGTGCTATCAGTATAATCGCCTTCCAGTAGGAATTAAGACTGGAAGTAATATTTTGTCTCGAGCAATGGAAAAGGTTTTAGAAGATATGAGAGAAGAGGGTGTTAAATTATTTTTCGATGATGTCCTGATAGCTTCCAATTCCATCGAAGAACATATGAAAACGGTTGAAAGGGTATTCGAAAGATTTTAAGATTATGGTATTACTGTGTACCCAGACAAATGTATGTTCTTTTACAAACGCATTACCTATTTAGGATATGTGATAGAAGGGGATCAAATGGAAATCGATCCTAGTAGGGTATCAGCCATTAAAAATATTCCTCCTCCTAGAAATAGACGTGGCCTTATGAAAATACTAGGTTTGTTTAACTACTATTCAAGGTTTGCTTCTGAATTTCAATAATTAATGGGACCCTTGAGTACCTTGAAATCACCTAAGGTAAAATTTGTATGGACGAAGGAGCATCAAACGTTGCTAACAGGTTAAAGAACATTTTAATTGGAAATGTCGTATTAAAAACGCCGGATTTAAACAAGAGGTTTATTGTAAACGTGGACGGCTCTGGGAAGAGCGTGGCTGGATGCCTCTCACAGGAGAATGAGAATGGCAATCTTCAAACTGTTGCCTACTTTAGTAAACGGCTTTCGGAGGCTGATAAGCACCGAAGCATATATGAAATAGAGTTTATCAGCCTGGTTAAAACTATTTCACGTTATAAACATTGTCTGATAAATGAATTTGACGTACTCACCGACAACAAGGCGTTAGCTTGGATTTTGAATAATAGCAAGAGACTCCTGAAATATGGTCCATTAGTAGAAATACTTTGTCAGTTTAATTTTAAGATAAAACATGTCAGATCAGCAGACAATACCGTTGCGGACTTTCTGACAAGGATTTATGATCCTTTTGAGTTCGACATTATGGAAGGATCTGTAGGATTAGCTGCTTTCAAGAAGAACATGGAAATAGCCAATAAGTGGAAACTTCCTTTAGTAGAAGATTCGATCGATAAATTACAGCGAGAAGACATCGAGCTGAAGGAAATAATAGAGAAATTAGAGCGTGGGGAGAGTATTTCAGGATACCTTCTTAATAATAAAATACTCATGAAGAAGACTAAATCTGTTATGAATCCATTTAAGGTAGTAATTCCTAAAAAACTACGGAAGGTTTTGATAGAATATCATCATGACGACAGAATAGTTGGAGGTCATTCTGGTTCTTATAAGACATTAAAAAAGCTGGTGAGGAAATTTACTTGGGAAAAAATGAAAGAGGATGTTAGAGACTATGTTTCTACATGTGATATTTGTCAGAAATCAAAAGAAGTTAATCAGAAGAAGATGGGTCATCTAGCTTCCGAATTCAGCAAAAGAATTAATGCTCATTGGATGTTTGATATTGTAGGTGTTCTCCCTAATTCTCAGGGATATAAGTTTATTTTGATTGGAGTAGATAACGCCAGTCGCTTCGTTGTGTTTGAAAAGTTGAGGACCATCAATTCAACTGTGGTGGGAAATAAAATGATGGAGATTTTCAGTCGAATAGGTTTTCCGGAGGCCATATCGACTGACAATGCTTCCATCTTTGTATCGGAGAAATTTAGAACCTTCTTGTTTGGACTAGGGATCCGTCATATCCGACTCAGTCCCTATCCCCCGGGAGGAAATGCAGCGGAGAGATTCATAAAAACCTTAAAGGCGGCATTACGTGCCTATATATCGAAGAAGCAACATCTATGGAGCAATCTTATTCCTCAATTACAGTTTACACTGAATATTAGCGAGCATGAGGGACTGAAGATGTGTCCTATCAAATTGTTTTACGGACGTCCATATTCTACACCATTAGAGAATCGATGGAACATCGTCAGTTCAGACTATGATGGTAAGTCATCGGCTGAATTGTGGAATAACGCTATTGAAAACATGGAAAAGAGCTGGAGTAAACGGCGGAAGCTGAACCTGAGGCCTTGGGTTTCCAGTAGAGTTAGAAACTGCGTCCACGCAATCTAAAGCGAGTGCTCTAGCAATGAGGCTTCGAGGAACCTCACTTTCTCCGTATTCATTTCTTTGACGAGTACCCACTTTGGTAAGCGCCCTTGTACAGCCTTTCGACAAGCTTGTGTGTTTCATTTTGTTACTCCTACTGCACAGTTGTAAACAATCAGAGCTTTAATACATTTCTTCTTATCTCTCTTGTCTTTTACTTGCTATATGTATGGTGTTCAAGCACTAGTGTTACATGTGCCAAATTGGTTCATTTTCGTCTTTGTCTTGGCATGTGCACTGTGTGTAAGATACGAATTTCTGGATATATTTTCCTATATTTCAAGTACGTCATATGTCCCAGAAGACGGGGAATATGATACAAGTTTGTTATTTTTGCTCTCTATCAGGATTTGAACCACGGATAAAGAGTTTTCTTTTCATATATGTCGACTCTGGGACATTGTCCCAAACAGAAAAGGGCATTGATACAATCATGTTCTAATTGCGTTCTACCGAAAAAGTGCACCAGATGTAATAGCAGAATGTACAATGTTATTTTCATAATTTTCGTACGTGGGACGGTGTTGCAGCAGTAGTGGGACATGTTGACATTTGTCCATTAGCTACATATTGATATCAACACACACATTGGCCATATTTCAATATTGATCATGCGATCCCACTAGTGACATTCCTTTAGTTTACTCAGTTTCTTTGTGAGTCTCCTTGGACAATTTCAACTTGACTTCAGTTGTTTCATCCTTATTGGTATGCAACCATGCACATCATATTGCATCGGTTTGAGGGAATATTATTGGTGAATTGGCAGAGGCTTTCATGTTCTTGAGGATAATCCTTACATTTCAGACGCTTTGAACTCACGTTTACTGAGCATGATTGCATTTCTGGGCATTTTTCGTTACGTGTTTCCACACATGTGAATCACTCTGCTTCATCTGCTGTTCTCTACCGATACTGCAGTTGCCTTTCTAGAGCATTTCAGTACAAATTCGCTACATTTACTACTCAGAAAGTCACTGTTAGCCAGCGTAAGTACCTGCCGATTATGCAACCACACACAACGAACATGAAGGTGTCCACCATTTTGTATTTGTTCCAAATATCGACTTAATACAAACGAATTATTGTTACCTGGTAGAAACGCTATCAACTCAAATCCATTTAGACCAATTTTCATTTGGCAGATTATCCGGGACTCCCTACGTTCCTTTGGGGAATCCCTTGCGCGTGCATGGTAGGATTGTGAAACATGCAAAATTCAATAGAGCAGTTATGACTTCTTGAGTGAACTTTTTATCCGCCCTCTTTATGTTGCATAGTTTCCGAACTATTGGCGTCCGGAAGTCATTTTCCCACACTTTCGGCACGTTGTAGATCCGAAACTATGTCCGATAGCCGAAAGTTCAAGGGAACTTTTTTTCTTGTCTCAGTGGCAGGAGTCACCTACCAAGAGTTGTAACACTTATTTCGCCTAACCCGATATATATATTTGCGTGTGTGTGTGTGTGTGTGTGTGTCTGCGGAAGTAGAACATATTGAAACCTTGATTTCCAAACCACCCAAATTATCAATTTTATAATACTTATTTTCTACCTCTATGAGTTTGCGCCCAAATGGGACATGTGTTCTGAATGGGGTTGGTTACAACTGTTCCTTCAGGGACAATTCCAAGTGCGATTACCCAAGGCAGACGGTAGAGAGCAAGACCAAAAGTGCCACTAGCTTTCAAAATTCGAGAGGAAAGGGCTAAATAAATCAAAAATAGAGGAGGAAATGGCTAATGTGAGCACTAATTTTGTTTATCTTAGCGGTAAGTGAGTCAAAGGGAATCTTTAACGAACTCTGTATAGTAAAAAGTAATAAAGGGAATTGTAAGAATATATTCACGATCATCCCCCCACTATTGATCTTTTCTCTACTATTGTCGTTCGAAAGTGACAAGGTCTAAATTATGGAAATTTAGTCTAGTGCAGTGTAGTTACGTGGTAGAGATCTAACCCGTAGTACGAGGACTCGTTCATTCGCTTTTAAAAGATATGAATATTTACTTGGCAAAATCGCTACTAAGAGTCATTCCCTTCCTTTCCATACTCAGATAACGTTCATCCCTGCACAATTGACTTTCGTTAAACATCCATCTAATCAAACATGTTAATTAGCATAAACGAAACAAGTTATTTTGATAATTTTAATTCGTTTCTCGAGAAAGTTTAGTTATTTTCGGTAACGAAATGCAAAGATTTTGTTTATTAAATTATAATAAGAAGTTGAAAAATCAATTGAAAGTTTAGTTGTTATAATTTCACATTACAGTGCAATACTGCACAAGCTCTTTAGGTAAACAACAACCCTTCATCTTGGGAGTTACTCTCACCAAATCACAATTTACGGACTAGGGATGACTTGAGCCTGAAGCACAAAGTGGGGATGGTGTATATATTTCATGAAAGCTTGGGTCAAGATAAGATCAAACCGAGTTACCAAAATTGAGGAGGTCTCATGCATTCCGCTCGGGGGCAGCACTTTACTCATTTTTATTAATATCTTTTAGCATATCTAAAATGTTTGCTACAACCCCTTAAAATATGAAACGGTGAGACAGATATATAAAAAAACAAGTCTTTCATCACTTCAAAAGTACAACGTATCAAAGTAAACCTAATTGACCCATTTTGTTACACCTATCCCACCGTTTCAGATTGGTACGACTGGCCACATACTTTGTAATGAATATTGTCTTTGAGCCACCGCTATTTTCCACAGGCTTATCTTAGAGAGTCGAGACTTGGTTTATCTTCTTTCATTTAACAGCAACCTTCATACGATATGGAAGTTGACCCCCATTTCCATTTAAAAATTTTGAGTTGGACCCCACCCGGGACTCTGTGTTGGAATGTGGGACAATTTATTTTACATTGGTACGTTGTACAACGACGAAACACGTGTTTTTCTGTTTTCAAATATGTCTCACCGTTTGAGATTTTTCGGGGTTAGAACATATTTATAGACATGCTTAAAGATTTTAACAGCAATGAGTATAGGGCCGCTCCCAAGCTGAATGCATGAGACCTCCCTAATTTTGGAAACCGGTTGTGATCTTACCTTGATCCAAGCTTTCAGGATATATATAAATCATCCCGACTTTGTGGATTGAGGTTCAAGTATATCCCGGGTGAGTTCACCATTCAAGATCTCTCCAACGTTAATGTAACCAGGAAATCGACTCTTGATAATTAAGCGTGAAAGGAACATATAATTGTTTTAGGTAAAAATTCCTGAATCGATATAAATATTCAATTCGTTTCTTTCTAAACGCGATATATTTGACGTTTTATATTACGAAGTTATTGATGACAACAATCGTGTCTTTGAGTAGTACTTATGTATTAGCGAATAAGTTCAATATCACTTGTTAACAGAATAAGTCATCAATTGATGGACATGTAGTATTTTAGAGCACCAGCATAACTCATAAGTGTATTTAGAATGTACCCTAATTTTCTTGTTTTATTTATACTTTTCAACTCACGTTCATAACATTTTATTTGATACTAGTTTTAGTAACGTATCCAACTCCTCCTTTTTATAAACAACTTGTTTAAATTTTCTGAGGAAGCTACATAGCAGTGTATTATTTAATCCATAATCATTTTTCACCCACTGCTGTAATTTCATGATGATGAGGCTTTAATAAAGATATAAGGCTGAAACATGGATGTAACTTCAAAATGTAGTAGAAGTTCACGAAAGGGGCAGTAACATGTAGTATCGGAAGATATATAACCAAGGCTTTCATCCATTAAAAGGATGAGATAATAATTAAAAGATGAAATAGTGATTGGAACCACATAAATACCAAACAATATTCTTATTGATATTTTGATGATCAAATATGTACAAAGGCAAATTTAACAGTTTCAGCGCTTCATATGAAAAATATACTATGTACGTAGTGGCTTGAAAACACAAAATGAAGACCTCGGAAAGGAAATATGTAATAACTAAAGCTGATTCTCAAATAGGGTAGTAAAGTAGACGTGTATTCACTGCGTAACTAACACGAACAATAGACTCCCTCTATGACGCTTAAATTAGAGTCTATTAACAAAACCTAAGTAATGATGAAACATTATAGAACAAACTTTCTTCAAATTGCAGAGTTCTTTTTATTTTAAAATATTATTGCTTTTATTAAAATTTTAATAGCTTATTAATTGTATCCTCGTCACCAAAAGTGCCTTTACATCACTGTGACGGGTATGTGACCTCGAGCACACCAAGGAAGGGATGGTTGCATAAGAAATTGTGATTAATTTTGAAGTGTTATTTGTTTTGACTAGGGAAATAGCGTAGGTATAGGGAGTAAAGGTATAGATTTGAAGCATGAGCTCACTGCTATATCTGAAAGATTCGTATTCTCAGTTTCTCAATTTATTGTCTTATATGTTAAATTAGTAACTGCTAACAATTGCGACTAGCGATTTTCACTCTTCAGGAATTTACTACGACGTGTTCGCATGACACTTTTCTAAGTTCTAAATGTGGGCATGAATTATATCAGCTGCCTCACTGTCCTTATTTGAGAATGGAAACTGATTACGTTGAATGTGAATATGTGTTACTGTCGTAAATCAAGTGCCGTAATAAATATAAATAAGGTTCTTCTCGTTAAATAAAACACAGAAGTATTTATTCCCTGTATAACACAATATAATACAGTAACTAAACAGCATGATAATCACTAACAAACGCAGGATTTTTTGCAATGGGGTGCGGGTGTGTGTGCAAAAGATCGTTATTGGGGTTCTCGATATATTGACCATATATATATTAAGTTAAAAGTCATAAAATTTATCATTGATAGTGTATATCGTCTTAGTTCTTAAAATCACTCTGTAGCCTTTTTGTCGGAACATTCGTACCCAGATATGATGCAGAAACAATAGAATGAAAGAGATATGCCCAGGGCATAACTAGTTTTACTGTGCCCTGGATCGATTCATTCGATTGATCATTGATTTGCTATACCCACTGCCGCACGCATTTCAGCTTCTGCCTTACATAAACACATACACAGACAGACACAATCATATATATATAGATAGATAGATAGATATTAAGAGTATACAAAGTTATTTTATTAAGAAATTTGAATTTTTACTTATCTTTTCCCTAAGTTATCACTACATACTTAACTCGTAACTACTATCGTGGGGTTAAATTTGACCTCAGCAAACACATTTCTAACTTTGGACAATATATATATGTTGTTTCACTGAGGCTTCAGTCGTCTATTCTCAGTTGAACTTGCTTGGAGGCCGCGGTGGCTCAGTGGTAGAGCGTTGACGTCTGATACAGAGGGTCCTGGGTTCGATCTGAGGGCATGCTAAATGAACCTTGTGCGTGTGCGTGTGTTTTCTCGCGGTTCTCCCGTTTGCTCCCACTTTCTTCATTCCACGATTTCATTCATTTCTCATACGCGCAGTCTCCTTTGGCCTAGCAGGCATAATCCTGGGACGTAAATCTTAATGATTGCATTTGTTCAGTTGATCTTGAGATCGCGCAGCGACTAGATGTTCGTGTCGATGCGCTTTGTTGTTGCGATAGTTTCGCACCTCTAAAGTCGAAATTTTATCCTAGGATAATACTTGCACTATACGTTTTCAGGGTTTTATTTTTATGTGATTTTCTTGGGAAGTGTTACGAAAATGTTTGCAGAACTCCGAACTCGCAGATCGTGCAGAAGGTGGTTTTTTGCAATTGGACGTTTCATGCTTAAATAGCCTTGTTTTTTACCATCTTTCGAAAGTACCAAAAAGGATTCAGAGATGAGACTTCATGAGAAGTATTGGGATGACTCCATTCAAGATCATCTAAAAGTAAGGGGCGAATGTCGGACACTTTCTAGTAGGTATCGGCAGTCATTATTACTACTAACTGGTGGCAACATGAATAAAGACGGTCCGCGAACAGATTCTGCAGCTAAAAGGCGGAGATGTGCTATTTATTCTGGAATTGATTACAAAAAACATTATATGTACTGACTGTCACTAGAACAACTAAAATGTCCATAGTTGTCCTGTTTCTAACGGATATGTGATTAAGATACATCTAGGGGTCGTCTACATATTACCTAACGCGGCAAAGGTGGTTTGGCCTTGATTTACGAATCGTGAAAATGGGAGGAGGAGTTCAGATCTTCATTACGTAACACTTTTTACTACTGTATTTTTATTTTTATTCTCAGATTTGTATCCAAACTTTTGAACAAATAATTGTATTCGCTTGTTTTCTTTCTTTATAAATTAGCTAGAGTACCCGTTTTCATACGGGGAGAATCCTTTTCATTTTGGGCATAATGCGCACGAAACTGTCACCATCAACTGACGGACTACAAAAACTATGGATTCGACACAAACATCGGTCATTTGCGATCGTTTTTATATATATCTTCCCTTCCCCTAGTTGCATGGCTAAATTTTAATTTAAACGGCATAGAAAATCTTACAGTTCATATCAGCGACCCAAACACCATGAACTCGACTCTAATATCTGATATTTTCGAACATTTTTATATGCCACTCTCCCCCTCCCCCAAGTTGCACCTTCAAAGTGAAATGACAAAAACCATCCCAGGTCAGAGCTTCATTTATGTTGAAAATATGAACGACATCTGTCGGTTGGTTAATAGTTATTAAGTTACAAACATAGTGATTTTCATTTATATATAGATGGATAAATAGATATTTCTATTGTTTTCGAAAATTGCGAACTATGGCCTATATAAATTGAACCATTTTGAAGAGATTCGAAGACACATCAGCATAAATGGTTTCTAACCCTGCATGTATTACAATACAATAAAACTCGGTTTTGTGGCTATCTTAGCACTTATTTAGGAAACACGCTTTTCCGGAGTATGTTATAATTGATCGTAAAAACGGCCTGAAAATACCATCATGTCCCCTTTCGTATTGCTATTTCTGAGAATTTTATCTGAAACCTTTGATTTGAATCATTACTCACTGTATTCTTTTAAGGGGTTTTGCATGCGAAAGAGAAGAAATTATTTTCGTGAAATTATAATTTCAGCGATGGAACGATGCAGGATTTGTAGATCAAAATAACATATTGAAAACCTAATTCGTACTATATTTATGTCGTACATTTTTTTTATTTTTTAATTTGAATATTTCTGATGAATTTGAGTTTATTCGCATTTTCGCATTGATTTAAGAAAAGAATAATATGAAAAGAGGTAAACTGAAGTCCGAAATCGAAAAAAGATGCTCGAAAGTTTATTCACAAGAGCTTATGTCCTGGCTCCTTCACATGCCCAGTCAGTTCGAATCTATGGCCGACAGGGAAAAGAAATTTGCATCGTCGACACTGGCGAACTTGAAATGCACGAAGCATCCTGGATCCTTAAAAAATGGTGTCGATGTTAGTTCTTTAGACCTGTTTCACCTGCACCTCCCTTGTCAATATTTCCTCTTTGTCATCATCTGACCTAAAATGATAGGTGCGATCTCCTTGGGAAAACGACAGTATGCGGTTTTGAAGAATTAGGACTGTTAATTAAGTAATCTTATGGGGTTAAAAGATTACCATTCTACCATTTTTTAGCGAATTCACGTGGAACGATCGGGGTGATCGCTTCCCCAGAAGAGGAAACTTTCTTATTTTACATATATAAATAAAACCCACTACAAAGTTTGGAGCCCTTAAATGTAGCAGTATGAAAACCCACCGCCCCTCCAGAAGTCGATCCTGGATCCGCCTCTGATCGGTACTTTAATTTATTGATACAAACACTACAAATATATTCATGATAATAGCGTTTTGTGATAAAATATCTGCCCTTAAAAATAGTTTTTATTATAATAACTCCGAAAATAAGCAAAATTTGTGAAAATCTAAAATACAAAATTGTTATGTAACGGACGGGAGGGGGTTCAGCCTCACGTTACGAAGTGTAACAAGGGCGGAAGGGGGAAAATTGGTCAAAAATAGTGTTACGTAATATGACTAAACATTGTGTGTATTGATAGGGAGGCAAGCAGGACATTAGCAAGCCCAAAAATATGAGAAGGTAGAAGTTGGGCAGCCGATCCAACCATATTATAGTTCATCACTATATTATAGTAGTTACTTTGCAAGTCTACCGTGAATATTTTAAGGGGGACAGTAAAATACTTAGCGGGCCCGGCCCCCTAGTCTCCCTGTGGATACGGGCCTCTAGCCAAGCAACTGATAAAACAGAAAAGTATCAATTGCCAGTTTTTTGAATGACAAGTTACCATTTTCTAAGCACTAATAATTGAACGCTTTAATTATATGAAAATAAGTTTATTTTAATGCTTAGTTATTTTCGCATAACAAAAAATTATTTCCTTTAAGTAGTTGTTTCGCTTTGGAATAATTTATTACCAAAAGACAATTTGTCAAAAATATTTTGAATATATTTTTGTCCACGAAACTAGTTAAACTCATTAAAGTATAGCACAAGTAAACAATCCACAATCAACTGCTAATGATAATACGTTTTAACATATTTTAATTTCAAAACAAATAATGGAGTTAAATCTAGGGATGCGCACGAGACAAGATTTGGGGCTGTCTCGTCTCGAAAATGTGCTGTAAAAGTGATGTCTCGACTCGAAAAATGTATATTTCTCTATTGGAAGAGCCGTGTCTAGACTCGAATTTTGTCAGGAAAATCCTGTCTCGACTCGTCTCGTGCGCATCCCTAGTTAAATCTGACCCCACGATAGTACTTATTCAGTATGAATATCAACGATATTAGTGAAGAGTTAATATGAATTATGTTAATAGGAAATTAAATTTAAAATAGTTTACTGTACATAATCTAACTTAAGAAAAATAACAATAATAATAAAATAAAATAATGCAATAATAGAAAGATGTAATAAAGAGTTTTTATGTTATTCCTGGATTCTCTCGTGTTGAACAACACGGCTTTCCTCAATGCTGCCTCCAGAAGGGCGACAAATAGTATTATGAAGCACTCCAGTTCATATTTTTGGTTAGCGAACCACATATTGAAAAATCACTCAAATTTATTTTTCTGACCTGCGCCCCCATCAAAAATTCCTGAATCTGTCCCCGATTTTGGTTGTTGCGAATTAACTGATAATAGTCGTTGCATACCTTTTGATATTTTTCAAATGCTCTTTGCATAAGGAACAATTTCCGTTTCTTTATTTCTGTCTTTCTTTTTCGCCCTTACGTCCTTTTATTTTGCTGGAAAATGACTCCAAGTATGAGCAGTGTTTGGCCAGGGCGCTTTAAGTTAACACGTTAAAGCGCCCTGGTTTGGCACACGCTATGTAAGAACATTGAGCAGCTCTGAAGTTGAATGTTTTCAAGACCAGGGCCACTGGCACATTTTGATACGTGCACTGTCACGTGACTCACCCTTAGGGAGTGAGTAGGCCACAGCACTTGCAATGTGTGTTTTCCTTTGATACGGCTATATTTCTTTGGCAAGGAGAATAGTTTTGTTAGAAACCAAACCAACTGAATACAAAACTAATTAAAATGTATACTCGGCCTGCAAGACTTACATCAGGACTTTACTTTAATGAATGACTACCACAGTACATGTTGTGGCACGAAACTTGTAGTCAACGTCACTGTTATGCGACGTTGCCAATTAACGCCTAATATTATGGTGCAATCAGTAAAAGGAAACACAGAAAAATACACGTGTTGGTCAGCTGGTTTTATACACATCAAGCTTGACTTTTGTTTTTTGAGATCAGCACCTGAAATCCACTCGAAGAGGGGTTAACATTTTAAAAGTATATTTTAACGAAAAATCCCTTTCCGCGATTTTCCCGCCTTTGATAGACGATGGAGACGTGAAGGGTATTATTTGAAACGGCTGAGATCAGGGTCATTTGCGGTAGTCTGGGGCATTGTGGAAATTATTGGTAAATTAAATATTTTTCCTGCCACTACTACTCAAGATAGAATTTTGAAATTTTGTAGACACATTTAGTATTTTTCAGTTGATTTCAAGGTGTCTGCGTGTACACGGGAGTCCAGAGGGGCTAATGTTTAAAAAAAGCAGAGAAAAATTATGATTTCTCACACATTTTTTTCACTTCACACAATAGGGAAATGTAAATGGTACCATTTGAAAGGCTGGTCTATTGTAAAAAAACGAGGTATGAAACACGGTCCCATGATAAATAGGATGAAGATGTAACCGCTTCATTGAACGTCTATAAATTACTTCCAAACCTAGCACACCATGTAAAGCAGAGCACACACTGTCTCAAACAAATGATGTTTCAAAAACGAGATCACATTCTCGTTTGTAGAAATATTCAAGTCTAAGTTAAAGTCTAAAATCATAACCTTTTACATTTAAAAATATTGTGATATGCAATACAGCGGAATTCAAAATGGCTTTGAATGTGACCCACTCCAAATCAATGCAATAATACCAATTGTAACATTTATTTTGCCTCCGTCCACGCATGTCGTTATTATTGTTCTGTCCCAATACTTTTGAATAACCCTTTATACAGCTCCACATCTGTCTTACCACAGCAAAATTAAACTTATCTTTTTCGCAGAATATTTTTCATACTAGATTGATCCAGGAGTATAATGGAATTTTAGAACTAAGTATAAAGTCAATAATAGATAAAGTTTGATTGAGCTATGTCATGAGAATACAAATTCAGAAAGACTGGAGTGCAAGCAATCTTTCATGTAGAATGACTCAAGCATTATCGATTGTTGCTAAAAACCAACAACCAAACAAAAATTATATCACCATTCAAATTTCCGATTTGTTACTACTACAAATATTGTAATAACTATAAATATTTTTCCGTCTTTTGCACAAATACTTCAACTTACCAGAGGGACAATATACCCTTATGCATGCCTAATTTCCAATCTTGGTTTGATTTCAGGCTAATATGCCATGGAACCGTATTTACGGGGTCCTTTTGAGGGGGGGCCTTAATCACTCGAGCCTACTTTACGCGGGGCACTTTCGACTCGGAACCGCCTTATCCATGCTCTTGTGAGGGAGTGTCATTTTTGACCCCGGCAATTTTTGAGATAGTTCCCTTCTGAATATGGTTACTCGGGCATTTCTGTCGTAGCCCTTCTTTTGTGCGTGCCCTTCTGACATAGGACTATATATATATATATATAAATATATATATATATATATATATGAAATATGGGGACATCGGAGAGCTATGAGTAAACAGATAATCCAGAGCGCAGTAAAATTAGTTACAACACTGGTCATATCTCTCTCTTTCTTTCATCTGATTTCCACTCCTGATCTCAGACTTTTTCGGCGTGGATTGTATTTACCGGGCATTTTTGTCGCGGAGCAATTTCGACTCGGGTCCTTTGACGAGTGGCCATTTTCACCCGTGCGTTTTGATGCGGAGTCCTTTTTGACGCGGGCTTTTTAACATAGGGCTCTTTTAACTCGTGTTGTCTTCTCTCTATGACGTTTGGACCATGGCCCCTTGACGTGCGGCCCGTTTTGGCGGGGGATACTTTCGACTTGGGCGCTTATGTCAAGGGGCCTTTTCTGACTGGGTCCGCTTTCACTCCGACCTTTCTATCCTCATTCTTTTGTTGGGCCCTTCTGATATCGAACCATATATAGATAACGTAGAAGCTGAAATATGTGGGACAGGGGGCGAGTATGAGTAAATCGATGATCCAGGGCGCAGTAAAATTAGTTACGCCACTGGTCATATCTTTTTCTTTCTCCTGATTTCCACCCCTGATCTCAGGCATTTTAGTCGTAGAATTATATTTACCGGGCCTTTTTGACGCGCGGCTCTTTCGATTCGTCCTCTTTTAAAGCTGGGACTTTTTGATTCTGGGCTTTTTGTCGCGATGCCCTTTAGACTCTGGCCCTTTTGACACGAGACCGTTTTGACCCGTGTTCGTTGGAGGCGGGGACCAATTTGACACGGGCATTTTTCAGATAGGGCCTTTTTGACTTAGGCGTTTCCTGTCGCGACGACCTTTTGACTCGGTCTCTTGTGACAGCGGGGCCGTTTTGATTCGGACCCTTTTCCTCACTTTTGACCGGGGTTCTTTTGACTCGGGCATTTCTGTCCTCGTCCTTTTGCCCGCGCTCTTCTGACATATATATATTCACAAGCAGAAATGCGGAAGCATGGGGCAGGTATGAGTAAACAGATGATCAACGATTAAGGCGCAGTAAAATTAGTTAGGCCACTGATTATATCTCTCTTTCCTTCTCCTGATTTCCACTCCTCACCTCCGGCCTTTTAGAGGTGGAATTGTATTTACCGGGCCATTTTGACGGTTTTTTGACTTAGATCCTTTTAACGCGGGGTGTTTTTGACTCGGGGCCTCTTTGAGGCGGGGTCCTTTCTGCTTCGGCCTTTTTTTTACATAGGGCCCTTTTGACTCGGATTATCTTCCCGCGACGATCATTTGATCCTGGCCCTTTTGACTAGGAGCAGTTTCGACTCGGGCACTTTTGTCGCGGAGACACTTTCGTCCTTGCTCTTTGGACGCAAGGCCTTTTTTACCTGGGCTGTTTTGACTCGGGCTTTTATATTCTTGCCTTTTGTAGGGCCCTTCTGACATGGAACCACATATATATAACGCAGCAACTGAAATGGGTGGGACAGGGCGCTTGTATGAGTCAATCGATGATCCAAGGAGCAGTAAAATTAGTGACGCCACTTTTTATATCTCCTTCCTTCTCTTCTCTCTACGTCATGTCTGGAGATGAATGTTCTGACTAGTAGGCTACAGTGGCGATTTACAAAAGTATGACGATGTACGCTATCAATGATAAATGTTAATACTTTTAATATATATAGGGTAATAAATTGAAAAAAACTCTATATCGGTCTTTTGCCCTTCCTTCTCCGGTGCAAAACTCCTGCGGGCGTTAGTGATATTCATGTTGCTTAGTTACTGTCGCCCTTGTTTTACGACAGCGAAACATATTCACGTTCAACGTAATCAGTTTCCATTCTCAAATAAGGACAGTGAGGCCCCTGAAATAATTCATGCACACATTTAGGACTTAGAAAAGTGTCATGCCAACACGTCGTAGTAAATTCTTGAAGAGTGAAAAGCGCTAGTAGCGGTGGTTAGCAGTTATTAACTTAACATATAAGACAAGAAATTGAAAAATTGAGAATACGAATCTTTTCTGAGATGACAGTGCGCTGATGCTTCAAATCTATACTTTTACTCCCTATACCTAAGTTATTTCCGTATTCAAAATAAAACTCTTCAAAACTAATCACAATATCTAATGCAACCACCCTTTCCTTGGAGTATTCCGCAGTCACATACCTGTCACGGCGATGTAAAGGCACTTTTTTGCGAGGACGATACATATCAAATTGCTTGTCCCAAATAATGTTTCAACGAAAGTTCTCCTTGTACATATCTTGGTACATGATGTTTTCGTAAATGACCTGATATTATCCACCGTATACAGAACGCAATATATTCTTTTCGCAGATTTCTTCATCAACTTAAACTTACTTTCCATTTTCCTTCAAGAACACATTTAAAAGACTCAGTTTACCATTCATCTTCAGAGACCAGTTCTACGTCTCTGAAGGACCCAGTAATCCCTAGAAAACTGAACGCGACAGTTACATTTATCAAGGAGATACAAATGATATTGTGTTAATATGTGCTTGTCTTATCCTTGAAGGACCGTAGCATATATCAAGAGATAATTCGACGGCTTAGTGTCATAGGAAAGTTTCTAAAAATGTTAGTTTTTCAAAACAGGGAAAGGAAATTGGTGTCTCGTATTTGATTTTAATTAACATAATAGTTAAAAATGGCTTTTGTTTGATCAACTATATTTTAGAAGGACGTTTAACTTATAATCATTTCACAGAAAGACGCATTCAAACTCTGATAACGCCACAAATGTTCGAATCTCAAAAAACAATTTTTGTAAATACGTTCCTTGACACTAAGCCGCAGAATCGCTCGTTAGTGACACGGAAGAAAAGGAAATAATTTCTTAATGTAAGACTAAGGACTTACATTTTGCCCTATTCATAAGGAAACCGTAGCGTGTACTATGATTTGACTACTGCTTTATTAGGGATTTTCTACTGTAAACTACATTGAATCATATGTGAAAGCAATATCAAAAACTCAGAATGAAAGTAATTTGACTTCAATCTCAAGAGAATGAACCTCACGGTTCCCATTGACCACTGGCTCTATGGATTCGTGGTCCAAACCCATGTTTGCGAAGATCTTCTGACCCAACGTATCACTATCACATGAGCCCACAATCGCGTTCGTTTGTAATAAAGATATCATATACTTTTACTCCAAAGGCCTCTTTCTCTACACAACTGATAGTCATTGAAGAATATACAATTATGGCACAGATATAATTATTTTAATTCCTCTTCTTCAGAATGTCGTACGCACGAACATATCATCGGAATGCCTTTATAGAATGTACTGAATATCATTCGTTCACCTGCGCCAATACAACTGTACTTTAATCAGTAATTCCAGCATCAGGTACAAGTACAAGACGAGCCACACAGAGATAGTGCAAAATCAAAACTCTGAAAATAATCATAGATAACTCAAGTTAATTGTAATGTTGCGCACGAAATGTACAAGAAACAAATGGTGGTCGATTGAAGGAAGTGAGTATGCAGCGCATAACCTTGCAGTGGAAAATCTCTTAGTAATCATCATTAGGCTTAGTGCTATGCTGGATAATTTGAGTACTAGTTCCTTTCAGTGAGATACCGCAGACCATTACTTTAAAATGATAGCTGCATCCATTAAAATTTCCCTGAAGATGTACCTTAATAGACAGAACAAAGATGACAGTTACCCTTCCAACTAGCATGTTATCTTTCAACTGGAATCTATCAGTTTTCTCTCATACAGCGTAATTGAATGAAACCGAAACTTGTTTATGTTCTAAATTCTGTTCCCTCTGAGACAGAACAGAGTCGTCAAAGTGATAACATATAGCAACACTATTTGGAAAAACGTAGAGTAAATCGTAAACTACACTAATCGATAACGGTTTCGTTTTGTTGAAATTATATTCAAATTAATGAACTTTTCAACGGAAGCAAGATAACTAAAAACATAATTTCATTATTTTCTTTTCATATTTGCGCCAAATAATTATATTAGGGACACACTTATTAAATATAAACAAAAGGATGAGGGTCTCTTAGGGCGTTCTTTGGCTCTGAAAATCTCAAAACAATGGCATGAGTACTACAACAATTCTAACTACCGCTGTGAAATATAGAACATACCTACGCAACGATTCAATAAGTATTTGTTTCACGCTATTCATATTTACTTTTATTTTAGAGATCCGAACTCGAGTGGTTGGATACCTTTTTCCAAAAATTGCTGATTTTTGGTTAGTCTCGTGCTTGTTAATCTATGAGCGCAACGTTGATACAGTTTCTTATTTATATAATATACTAAGCATGTGACAACACATAAGATATGTAAGTAACAAAGTGTATCATGATTGCGCTCATAGCAAAAAAAAAAGAAAGAAAAAAGAAAAAGCGTATCAGTAGGTAATTGCTGCACTGACGTCATGTAGCAGTAAGTTGCGTTGAAGACCATACGAGACAGCATTTGATCAGACGGAAGAAGCATTTGTGAGAGAAAGAAGTCCATGGAGTGATTATAGAATGCCGAAGAAACTATAGTAACATTATGCGAAGTTCTAGAGATGTGTGTGTGTGGTACAAAACATTGAAGAGTCAAGGAAGATCTATTCCAAAAATATCACATTCCTTACAAAACAAGAAACTGCATACCGCAAATGAATCAAATGAGTCACGACTGGTTACACGTATTAGACAGGTGATCAAAGATGCCAATGGTTTAATCAAACGGTGCAAAGCTCTAGAACAATTAATGCCGAACACAGATATACCCATGATCGGCGAGTTTGTTCGAATTATTTGTATCATGTGCAATACTTTTCGACCTTCTCGTATCTCAAGTGATACGGAAGACGAGATCATCGCCGAACGAATTCTCACCTTCGTGAAACAACCTAATCATTTACAAACACTAGTAGAATCCGAAAACTGGGAAAACGCCAGAGTACTTGGCACAAGATGTCCGCTGACACTTCAGTGAACTTTCCGAGATTGACCATTCAGGAGTTGCGCGACATGACGCTCGGGGTATCAAATTAAACAACCCAAGTTTTATACGGAGGATTTGAATGAATTGGGTCTTTCTTTATGAATTACTTGTTCACAAAGAGAGAGAGATAATCTTGTTCGTGTAAACGCATGAATTCAGTACGACAATGGTATTTCACCTCCAATTTGTGACTGGTATTGCGAGTGCAAGGTTGATGCATGGTTGGTCGGGTGTTGTGCACATATAGAGCTGTATTATGATATTTGGGTTATCAAAAATATTTACAAGCACCAGGTCTTCTTTACTTCCACAAGCCTTATATATCATGAATGCTGACGTTTCGCATTGGTTTGAAAGTGGAGAAAGCTGTGACGTCGGCTCGGGCTACGTACTGCGTAGCTTTTTACATATTTAAAATGGTAATTGTATAACCCACAGCGATTTTCTTTATTTTTGTGATTTGTTGCATTAAGAATGTTTCAGTGTATTGAGCTAGGTTATTATAAACTTTTGGCTCTAATTTGTGTATATTTTTATAATAACGATTCTACTTTATAAATATACAACGCATAATATTTAACTCCTTAGAGCCAAAAAACCGTTGTAAACCCTCATCCTTTGCTCCCACTCCCATTACCATACAAAAGCGTCACGTTGAACTAAAATCTTGACTCTATAAAGAAACATGTAACCAATTCAGACTTACAAAGAAATAATGTTATAAAGTATTTTTGTAAAGAAATTATCTACAAGATGCTACCTGCAGAATTCCAATATTTCTACGTCGACATTATATTTAGACGAAAGTAAATTGAAAATTTCATATCTGTATATAAAGACGAGTATACAAAATTTGTACCATGATCTTCGCTTATAAACAACTTAGAGGCGAATAGACAAGATAATAAAATAATTGATTATGAAGCTGATAAAAATATGTTATATCCCTCAAACTCACCAATAAATATCAAAACCAGTACATTTGGGACCGAATTTATAATTCAAATGTGGAAAACGTAGGGAAAATTATGGTGTTGTCGTAATACATAAACTCGTTTTTTTTAAGAAAAAATACCTTTACAAGTTACTTACCTCGAAAATAGTAGAAATTAGGTTACATTACCTTTAAACTAAGCTTAAATGTTTATGTGTGATGTTGCTATTTTAATATTGCTTATAATAATATTCTGTTCTCCAACATACTTTGATATGTAACAATGATTTTCGTGAAGTATTTTTTTAACCACTGTCCTTTGACATTACCAACTTCGAGTTTCCAACGCACAGCATCTTTTTCAACCACCCTTTCACTTTGATCTCGTAGCTGCATGGATAGATAAGTAGCCAAGTTTACTTCTTTCGTAATTCTAACTATCGTATCCAATGTTGAGTGTACACCTAACTAAACCATTACATATATAGAAATACTGACACATTAGATGCAAAGTAATGTAATTGTCATAATATCTTTACTGGAGTAGAAAACAATCAAATATATTGAATCTAGCAAGAAAATAAAGTAATAACATTAGCGATATTTTTCATCACCCACCTGTTAGTGAAATTGCACGTTTACTTTTGATTATTTCGACTTAAATTTATGCGGTATTACTGTTTATCTTTTTAAAACCTACTGTCAACGAACAGCAAAATCGTAGATGAATATTAAAAAGTTATATCATAGTTACGCAATATTTAAATATAAAGCGAATGTAATCTGCAGTTAATATTAATACTTCCTTATCACAGTCAAGCAATATTGTAGTTGAAATTATATGCTTTTCATAGTGCAAAACGTTTATATAACATGCAAATTACTTTTCGTCTAATACTTCAGAACAGAATTTATATAATTATTGCAAATATTTCAGAGTTCACTGTTCCTCAACAACTAACAAGCAACAATTATAGTTATAGAATCGAAAAATAACCATTAAATGCATTACTGTGCCTAAAACTCAATTACATTTCTATTATCATAACGCGTAATCTGTTGAATATATAGCTTCATATTCCTCAATTTCCTAATAGAGATTATTAACGGTATTTCTAATCAAGCTTCAATATTAAAATATCTATGTATTATAAAGTTTCTCAAAGTTTTACATGCTCGGTGCCTAATGCTCATATCATCATTGAGACTAACTAGCAACTCGAAAACGATTTTGCAATCCCTTCTTGGAGAGGTTCTTCAATGTCTTCCCCAGCTAAGTTTAGGTCTCCGGAAGATACTCATTGTTGGGGCAAGGGAAGACAGGGCCACCAACAGCGATACCAGGCGATTACGAATAAATGATACCAGAACAGCGACCCGACACTCTTTGCGATTACATCACTATTAATCTGTAAACAAAAGCGTAGGTTTAGAAGTTTTTACTATGACCGGTTTAATTACTTGGGTTTTGCCTCCAGTATTTCTCTTAAGACAATAATAAAGAAATAATAACATTCAATTAGATAGTCATGTTGGAAATTTCTTGTTCACACAGCCTGTGAAAGCATACTGTTCAAAACATACTAATATAAGAAATTGCTAATTTCAGCTATATATTACGTCATTTCTAATTAAAGAATTGTGCTTGGAGTTTACTATAGCTTATTTACTATCGTTTACTTACTACAACTCATTATAGGATCTTTAATGTAATTCATAATGTTCCACATAATATTTGTGTAATATAAAGTTTGTATCGGTGATTTTACAATATAATGACTACTAGTAGCAAGCGTGTGATACTACATATAACATTCAGTGTTTTAACATTCATATTTCATTATAATCTTTCTTAAAAGGACTCAGATGAAACAGGAATTAATAGATCTGATGACAGTCCTCTACTGTAGTACTCCTATTTGAAGAAGTTTTAATATTTTTGTGTAAGTCAGTCTTGAAAGTAGGAGATCTAAAGGAAGAAATCAAAAGGCAGCATTTAATATAAGTTTCGTTTTAATACTGTTAATCACTCTTATATATTATATTGTGTAATTAGCAAAATCCTAATATCCTCTTACTATTTTATAGTAGTGAATAGTTCTCTCCGACTGAAATACGAAACCTAATAACGAATACTGAAAAACTTCCTCATTAAATGAATCCTACATTTTAAATATTGCAATTCACTAAACGAATGTTAGCTCTCAAATGTAATATAGAGTAAAAGATCGACAAAACGGCTGGAAAATGACCTGATGAGTTTGATAAAAGTGTGTAACTTTTCTAACCGATCTATTATATCGAAGTATTATACATTGCTGTTGTTAATAATGAGTGTAACGGACGACAATATGGCTCATAGCAATAGATATAAGACGTATGATACATATAATGCATATAAATGGACGACTCGGGGAAACAGATATTATGTTACGAACCATTCATGTATGTGTAGTGTAATCGAAGAAGTGACTCTTATATAATTTTATTGCTAATTAGAATAACACAAACCAACATGGGAAACTTACCTATGATACTTATTTTTGGATATTTAGTGATAAGTTTCAATCTTTCTTTCGGAGCCACAATTGTCACAGTGATGTCAGAGTGAGGACCATAAATTCTCCTTGAAAATTGCGAGTTCAGTAAATTAGAAGATTTTTATCATAATACAAAATGTCATATAGATATTTTATCTTTGAAACAAATTCAATACTAAGTAAAATACGGAGAAGAGTAAACTTTCACTATTTCTCCACCAGGACATTAAACAAAAGTTACAACGATTTTAGTGCGTTGATGTATGTTCATGCAAAGAAGTCTGTCCTGATCGTTATACGGTATAGCACAGTGGTGGTTCACAGTGAGGTGTAGCAGAGCGGACCGTAGGTTATGGAGAGGCAACCTAAAATCATCACTATTTTATGGTGTTGTCAAAAAGCGGTAAATGAACTGAAGCATGCATTTGAACGAGGCAGCAGTTTCGCCTACAAAGAAGCTGGTATTCATTCTACAAAATTACTTCGCGTCTAGAACATCCTGCCAGGAAAGTGCAGAGCATGTTTACTGCAGTCTGCATTAGGCCAAATAATGTTCTCTTGCAATGGCATTCCTTCTTATTTGTATGACCGTGAAGTACTCTATATCTTTCACATTGTTAGTTAAACGTTTCATACGATAACTAATAAGTACATAGCTTTAGAATTTAAAAAATGTATGTAAATATCTGCATAAGTGGCGAGAGATTAATCCATTGTAAGATATAATACATTGCACATATAAAGTCCTCGTTACAAGAACTGCTGCATTTTCATGTGGTTAGCGTAAGCGTGTTCATTTCAGAAGATCCGAGGTCGGTTCCCAAGTGGAAGTAATATGATACGGATCAAGCATTATGCTGTAGATCTCCGTCTTATGTAGCGTCGGTTCTAAACGAGTACGTAACGAATGTCAACGTGTCACTATCGATAGTTCGACAGCGTATGCTGAATTCTATTCTAGAAGAAAGTGAGAGTTTGTATCAGTTTCCACCGACCCATAACCAAGAAGTGTAAAACTGGAGTGTGTTTATGAATATTGTGGTTGGAATGCTGTATAGAAAGGAGTTATCGTGATAAATCCAAATGGCTCTACAAGAATGGCCAAATAAACTTTCAACTTTTCACTATACACATTAGACTATAAATTATTTCGTCTACTTTTTAAATACATAAGCATCCGTACAATTTTGAGTTAAAGGAGGTACAATTATAAATAGGGATTTATCCCTAAGATCTAATTTAGTACTAACGTCCGCGTTTTTTATGCAAGGAGTACAGAATTCCAATTACCGTAGGACAAAAATTGAACTTAAAGATGGTTCAGGTTGCAACTAAAATTGCCGGTTAATATTTATATAGCATCAGTACGGAGAGCGTAGTATATATCCATTCCTTCATTGTATATGGGATGTATTTAAAAGTGTTTTGATAGTAGTACCTTCGATGCGTGCGAATCATGCAGAATTTGGTTGCTTAGTAGAATTGAAATTTAGGGTCCATTTTAGCACCGAAGCTATTTGAGATACAACAATAGATTCAAGTGAAACTGATCTCCATGATCATTCGTCAGAAATTAAACACGGGGCTGCGACTCGAAAATGCATATGTTTACCGTATGACCACAAGTAATACTTCTAGAGATTTTTTTCCTATTCCTGTTCTCACTGGGATGCTCAACACTACAGAGCATTTAGTGATCTGCAATTTATTTATTTATTTATTTATTTATTCATAATAGTTCCCTACAGAGTCAAACTCAGTTACAGAGGAACACAGGTATACACACACAATTACATGTGAAATACGAACAGGGAGTTAACAAAATATCTAAAAACACTTCATACAAGACACGTTAGTTTGGCCTTCCATTGTAGAATCCGTGTTGCGGTTGTTGATCGTTTTTTGCTTTCAGTGTGTCATGTAGACCTTCCTCGTTCGTCAGCAGTAACCAGTCCACCTGGAGTTTCGTGTTGCGAAAGTCGTTCGGTAAAATAGGCTTAATTACAGACTTCCAAAGAGGTATGATCGTTGGTGCCCGTCTGTTTGGAGCTTGAGTGGCAAAAGTGGCAACAGTGGCGAACATTGTGGGGGTATCGAAAGGCATTGTGTCCAACGTCACGAGGGCATACAGAATTCATAGGCAAATGACGTCTGCAAAGCATAACAGTGGTCGAAATAAATCCTGTCATATAGGGACACAAGGGCAGTAAGACGGATTGTAGCAGCTAAAAAGAAGACCACTGCAATGAAATTAACGTCTGAACTCAATCTTGACCTACAGAACCCGGTTTCATCGAAAATAGGGAATTGTGTTCAATACGCCTTCCCAACATATATTCGTTAAGTCAAGACACTGTACTGTTCTAGTCATTCTTTTATGCCATCATCTTTCAAAGTGTACTTTTTGGTGTGCCACGAAATTCCATTTTCACAAACGGACTGGAATTAAAAGTAATTCTGCTTTTACTATTTGGAAATATGAAAGGAAAACCACTGTGTTGGGCTCTGCTAGTTCTCAGGCTTGATACGACACTATACCTGTGACTATATGAAAGAGTCTTGTATTTAATAAGATGTAGAAGAATTTCATTGATATATCTAGTTTTTTTTAAAAAAAACAGGATTGTATATATTTGGAGTGTTCTTTGCCACAAATGCAGTTAGCAATTAATGATAGCATGTTAAAAGTGTTTCTTCAGAAATTGTGAAATCATACATTAGAAAGAGAAGATTGCATGTCACGTGCTATCATATGATAGCAAGACTCAAACCGCAAACTATATGAGAAAACAACAACAACAAAAAAACAATTTGTTGGGAAATTTGTACTAAAAATTTAGTTAAGTAAGTATAAACTGTCCAAAGTATTCCTTACTATAAGGTCCTGAGTAGTGCTTTCTCTACGGTTATGACCCTGTTTTGCCAGCATGATGAGAGAGGTATACTACTGATTACAGAAACCAATTGTGATTCACCCTCAACGTTGTTTTAATGATAACATATAGACAGTTATTGAGAACTGATTGACAACCGTGAGCGTTTGGTTATTGTGAATATGGCGTTCTAGCATTAATGTCTTTTTATATGTATCATCGGGCTCAGTACGTTATTTTTCTTCACTATCTTAAAATTATTTACTAAAATCGGTAATAGCTTGAGGAAATTAGCGCTGAAGTTTAAATTTGTATTCCTAGTATTATATACTATTACACATCGAATAACTAGTATTATAACATTTCTTCAGGTATGCACCAGTGTGTATAAACAATTTCTGACTTATAATAAATAACATTTCTTTGAGAGTGTGAACTACGGTGAACTTTCAAACTATGGGTATTCAATACTCAAACTTACAGTAGTACACTTGTAACCATTGTTTGTAATACGTTAATGACATCAAAGCCTTTGAACATCAAAGCCTGTTTTTTGGACACGGAAACTATAATAACAAGGCATAACATTTGCTGATTATTTTTCGTTCCACGGTGATAGACGTTAATGCTGGAAATCGTTAATTTGAGTAATTTCTGAATGGAAAATATGGTTTAGCAAGAAAATAAAACATCCTTTTTGAAATATCAATTAATTCTCGATATATCTTACTGTTCTTACTTTACGACAATCAGTATTAAAATCGCAAATAGTAGTAAATTTCAACCGTTTTCCGTTTCTGGTAGTGATTACTATATCAAAGAATACCTTGAAACTAATATAACAAACATGTACAGATAAAGATTTCCAAATTTTCGGAGTAATATACATATCGGAATACATATTACATCTTGTATACTTCTGAGAAATTTCTCCTTCACAAGGCAGGACACGCGAACGTCTTCTGGAAAGGATAGCTTAGTGTTAGAGTATTCACTTCGTGTCCAAGAAGGATGAGACTTTGTATGGAATATCGCGGGGAATAATTCGGAAAGTTATAATAGTTGAAGTAATTATATAACTATTGCTGCATGTATCACAGCTTTTCTAGTAACCCACGTATACGCAGATTTGTGACTTTGATTCATTTTGGAATATATGTGGAGAAAACTGCTTGAAGCATATTTAGATTAAAAGGAAAAACTTTACGGATCGCAAACAAGTTATCTTCTCCCAATCTTATGTGCTACAATGCAATACTGATGTAGTATTTGCTTGGGAGTTTGGCCTCCCTTTAACACCAAACGTATATGATACATAGATATATAGGTTAAAGTGGGACTTCAAAGCGAACGAATCTAATCTAGGACTCCCGTATCGAGCTCTAAGATTGTAAGTATATTTTGATATTACCTACTCATCGTTGTAAAACTTGTTTTTAATTCCATTATAAATTTGTCATTATTGAAACATGACTAAATAGTAGTTATGTTTAGCTTGATATCATCTATCGCTTTGGTCATTATGAGACCGATAGATGACTAGATTTTGGGGTATCTTCTCCACCACCAGCAACTAGCGCTGGAATATAAAAATAAATCTCATCTGAAAGATAATTCTACAACTAAAGCATGTGGGAAATGTAGCTCATGGTATTTAGAAATCATAACTCATACTCAAATTTGCTTTTAAAAGTGCAGCAGATAGGGTAAGGACAATAAAGTATAAGAGTAATTAGTCTGGCGTAGTCACTTATTGTTTCGACGAAATAAACAGTACCTTCTTCAAAGTTAGTAACTCCATTCTTCTCCTCCCTCTCTCGCTGGCTCGTTGCTGTTCTTCCAACTCCAAACGAAGTGCCCCGAGAAACACCCACCATCCAGTTTTGTTTCCCGGACTGAGGCCTCAAACCACACCTCCTGATTTCCTCAATACCAAATATGGTCACTCCATAACTCACCTTCTCCTAACACCGTGTTCGTGACGTCACATGAGTCAAAACGTTTGAGAGTCGAAGACCACACACGCTGGGGACTTCACCTCCTGATTCTGAATTGTACTTTCTGAGGAATTTCAAGTGCAAAGCTAAACCTCAGCGAAAAGTAGAAAATACCAAAATACACACTTAATAATCGTTGACGTAGTTACCAGACAATAACTTTTAGTTGAGGCAATCGAATGAGTCAGCTAGAGAAGAGCTAACTGGCGCTCGAAATATGTACAAATAAGTTGTATGTGAACAATGTCCTCAAACGCAGACTAGTGACACTGCCAAGAAATGGAAACGTAGCCAGACACAAGTAGAAAGTTGATAAGTTGCACAAAGGTAGGAATACAAACAAGGGTAGTGACTTTATATGAGGTTAAAGGAATCTGCTATTGCACTTATCTTTTAATAAAACACAAAGGTATACAAATATGCTTCTAGGAAGCTTGAGACTATATAATTGAACTTTCCGAGGAAAGAAAAAATAAAAATAATCCAGCGAAGTAGATGACGTAAATCCAAAAGTCTGTCGTTGGAATCGAACCAGGGACCTCCGACGTATAGTATCGTAACATGCCCTCCCGCAAACAAGATGATTGAGTCTAAGAGCTGAATACATGGAAGATCTAGAACAATCATCGGCGTCTAAAAGAAACTTAAAAAACACATGTAAGTATACATTCATATTTTTCTCAATATTCAAAAAATAGAAAAAAAACAAACCTAAAGGCATACTTAGTCAGGACTTCGAAGTTAAGATAAAAAACGCTAGATGGCATAGGCGGTAACGGACGACGAAACCATGCTTCCAGGCAGGCGAAAAGTTCTCAAATAAGCGAAAGTGGCGACATCTCTCATACAGCAGCGAAAACAAAAAACAAAGGAAAGTTAAAAAAAATTGGGAGAGAAAAATAAAAATAATTTAAGGTAAGTCCTACAAATATACAACAACACCAAAAAAAAACAATATTACACTATAAATATATGTATAGTCTTGAAGTAGGAAAAAAAGAAATTGATATGGATGGAATAATAAATAAGCCAAAGTAAACGGAAACAAACCCGGTATAAAAATGTGTAAAGCACTAGCAAACTTAAAAAGAAAAATAATGACAATATTTCTATTATGTTTGACTTTCCTTACTTAAACGAAAGTTAATAATAGTATACAGCAAACGAAGGGCAGTAATAATAAAAAAAAATAATTAATTGAAATCCAATCAGCCTTGCACTAAATTTTTTTTTAAAAATATAGAATGAAATAAATAATCCACAATGTAAAGTCTCTAATGTAGATCTCACTCTAATGGAAGACAAAGCTTAATAATTTACGCATAACTAGGTATATACCCATAGAATGGCACAGAATGTTGGCGGAACAAAACCGTGGGGCAAAGAGTGGTCCTATTAATCTTAAGAAAATTGAACCGTGAAGGATTTAATCTTCACGGTGTCCGTAGAAATGGACTTATCGCGGTCCATATTCGCACTTGCCGACAAGAAAAATAGGACACGACAGACCACCACCAAACTACTCCTAACATAACGCGGCCTATAAGTGAAGATGTCCAGGTGAAATATCCAAGGTGACGGGGCGACGTACCAAATACTGCTCGGGGCGACGTAACAACAACCAGTCGGCAGGATCGAAGATCACAATAAGTCACATCCACTAGGCGAGGAACTTCCATGTCCAATAGCAAGGCTGAGGCGTAGATTTCTCAATTGTAATCCATATCAGAAAGGCAAAATAAGTCCAGACGAAGCATTGGAAGTGAAAAGTATTTTCGTAGTCAGAGGTAGAAATTTAAACACTAATAAAATCACAGTCTATAATGTAAATAAAATACGATCTGTCGTAGCATGCAAATTATGTAGTATTATTCTTAATAAATATCTGTTTTTTCTAATCACATTAAACTCAAAGTCTATACAAAATATGCATATACAATAAAGATGATACTACTCCACGTCTACATTTTTCTTCTCTTTCCAGAAATACTACTTGAATCCAGCAATGGGACGTAGGCTTCAATGCATCCAAGGATTTCCACAAGGTAACTATAATCTCAATATCCTTCAAATAATATAATCAAAATACTGATGCATCATATGCCACTACGAATTCTTAAAATATATATGTCGCAATACAACTGTACAATGTTAATACAAAGTTATTATATCGACACCTATAAATATCTCTCTAAGAATAATACCTAATCCCAAGTTGCAGTAAGTTCCAATAAATAACAATAACATGTTATATAGTCATGTAAATAAAAAACTGAAGGCGAAAGATGAACATTAGTTCTATTGCTTTCACTAGTAGTTGGTGGAGGGGGTGGAGGCAGGCTAGCACTTCTAAAAACTTTAGGGTTTCGACGTAACATAGGGCGTCGCTTATAAATTTTAAATAACAGAAAAACTGCTAACAACAGTAATAAAATTTCCACAATATGAACAATGATCCACAACACATCTTGATCCAAAGACATAGATTCTGCTCTAGCGCCTTTCATACAAATAGTACACAAGAAAAAACCTTGTTTATATAATAAGTAACCTATAGCTAATGTCAAAATAATATTCAAAACCACGAGAAAAATAGGAATAAAATTGTCTCTATAATAAATTGGAGTATAGGGAACAACAGAAGCGACAGAATAGCTAGAAAGATTTAGATGAGGTACAGAATAGTGCCAATTGAGATTTAATAAATTTGAGGAATTGAAAACTTCATGAGTTTTAAATTTCTGATTAAGGTGAACAAAACTATTGGCAGACAAGAAAGCCGGAAGTAAATGCACTACAGTAGGCGTAACTAATTCCGTTTGAAAACAAGGAAAGACGGCTTTCGCAAATAAATGGCTATTAACTCTTAATGTCGTACCACAAGGCAATTTAATCATAATTGATCCATACTTAGTTTTATCTGTAATGTCTATAAGTTTAGTGTTAGTACCAGTCACTAATTGAACCGTAGCAGGCGGATGAGTTAACACATAAGTATGTGGTTGTAATTCCAGCAATTGGCTTTGAGAATTCTCATGACAAATATAAGAGCAAGATGAAATTATATCATGGACAGTTATACCAAAATATCCTTTATATAAACATTGCGCTAAATGAGAGGACACAGAAACATGCGATGGGATTTTACATAAGGGTGAAACTTGCAAATTACATGACAAAAGGTCTGATCCAGTAATTGGTAGGGCTAAAATATGACCCTGAAAGATAACATAACTGTATGAAATACTAATTGAACATGTTTGGTTATGATAACCAAATGGAATGGCCTTAACTGAAAATAATTTAAATTGAACATCTTGTTCTCTAAGTGGCACTTTAAAATGAACAAAAATGTAATTATCAGTAATAGTGCACGAAAGTAATTTCAAAGTATAATATATATCAATATCTTCAGCAGGAATAGCCAAAATCATACGTTGTTTAGTTATAGATTCCTGTAAAATGTGAAGCTGAGCTTGCAATACTTCATAAGGCACCAATACGGGATCTAACTTCCCTGCTCGGCAGCTTTGAATGGACGTTTGATAACGCTGAAATTCTAATACTTTCAAAATGTGCATCGATAACTGATATAATTCACCCAAAATCGCAAAAACTTCCAATTGGTCCTTATTTGATAAATTTTCTAAGGTCCTGGCCAAAAATTTAGATTGATCCAACAAAGTCTTAGAGAAAACTTCCATCTTTTGAAAATTCTTACCTAATTTCGCTTGGAAATTCGTTAATTCAACAGACGCATTCTGAATATACACAGAATTCCTCAATAACTGCTGTCTTAGTTCGATAACTGTAGATTCTAATTTATCTTGTTTCTTCTGAAAAGACGATAACTGACCTTGGGTAGCCACGTTACAGCAAAATGAAAAAAGATTCCCTAAAATAGCAATACCTCTCTTAGAACGCGAATGTTCTCGGTATCTATAAGGTTCATTAATTTTCAAAAAATTACTCGCTATATGTGAATGTAATGCGTCAAGACTATGAGCTAAAGAGCATGTCTGAATAGAATACGAAGAATTATCGGTACAGTGTAATGATTTAAATAAAGAAGACGTAGGCAGGGATTGCGGAAAAGTGAAACTTACGTTAAACATGATAGGAATAGCATATTGGTATAATATGTGGCCATGTAACTCATTAAACAAATCCACTTGAAATCGACACATTAAAATTGGCAGAAGTACCAAAGGCAATGGATAAAACCAGGATCATCTGTAAAAAATACAGACGAACACACATATAACACCCAAAACAAATAAATAAAATTAAACTCAGAACAAAACTCAAATAAAATTCAAGTGCGTTAACGTATGCAATGCATATATATATGTATCTTAACTACCATAGTGTAACTTGATTCATTAAATAATAAAACAAATAGATGCATTCAAACAAAATAACTCAGCTTAGTACCATTAAATTAAACTGCTATACTTCTCATAAAATGTTGAAAGTACTTAAAAACCATAACGTAGCAGTCATAAAGACATAATTGTAATAAAAATAAC
The DNA here is from genome assembly GCF_964235325.1 of Thermobia domestica. Taxonomy (NCBI): domain Eukaryota; kingdom Metazoa; phylum Arthropoda; class Insecta; order Zygentoma; family Lepismatidae; genus Thermobia; species Thermobia domestica. Next base: position 238,707,077 of record NC_137456.1, on the reverse strand, counting down.
ACTAAAATCGATAGTCACACAGGTATATATTGTAATTAGTAACACAACTAACCAAAACTTATATCATAGAATGCGCATATAGACTAAATTAGGATTTAAAAAATACGTCATTATCAGGAAATTAATATCAAAATAGAGAAAACTAATGTCAAAAATAGGAAAACTGCAGTTTAAAGTCTTAATTCGGTGAAATTCAAACGTCACAGACCAGGGTAAAATACACAATTAGGTAAATATGTAATATATATATATATATATATATATATATATATATATATATATATATATAGATCATGATCTACGCAATTATACTCGAGTAAAATAGTCATAATGAAAATTGCAAAATAAATAAATAAAATAAGTACTAGACCAGCTAGTATAAAAATGTCATAATTGGTAATTTTTTTAGCTTATGATCTGAATAGAAAATAAACTAACGTCAAATCAAAGTATAATAAATATCCAAATTGGATTTCTTTTTTTCGTTTGCAAGTAAGTGAAAGGAAAACCCTTCGTCCAGGATCTATATAACCGAAGACTTGTGATCAGTGAGAGTGTGTGCGTGATACAGTGCCGTGCGTGCGTCATACAGTAATATGTGAAACATTAGTGATTTTTTTCTTTTAACTCATTAGTAATACATGTAGGTAAGAATAGCTGTAAGAACTCTACTAACCTTCATATATGCGCTACTAACCACTGTCTTTTTCTTTTTTTTAAATCCGCACTGGGAAATAAGCAAACATATTATTTTCATATAATTTCCGGTTCTCTTTATCAAAAATACGTAGCACAATACGATCGAAATCTTGCAAATTAGCTTCCAGAACATTTCGAATCGTGGATAAAGCAATATTCATTGCCTGAAACTTATCAAACTTGAATTTCCCAGTTCCCAAATTAGGGAACGCTATCGTCCGACAATTATTCTCCAAAGCGCGTTGTAGACAATTCGTGTAACATTGTCGTAAAATTCTTTTATTATTATCTCTAGGCGCGCAAGTGAATAACACATATTCCGCTGGTAAATTAAAAGCCGAAGAGATCTTAGCTTCACCAGGTTTTAACGAACCTAGCTTTTTACAAACTTCAGCTAGTTCCTTCCCTGCCCCTCTGTGAATTGCTCCGTCGACTCCAGACAAGGGAGTAAGGGTCTCATTCGCTGCATTAACCACGATGTCACACTTCAGATCCGCAATATTACCATAATGTACACTCACTTTCTTGTTAATGTCCTCATTATAACTATATAATGGCTTCTTGTATGCGAATTTCTGAGACGAATCCATTAAAGTTGGAAGCTCCAACACATCCACAACTCGCTGAATTTCCACGGGATCACTGAGTGCAGTGGTGAATGTTAGCTGGTTAAACTCTATATTATGTTCAGAACAATGTTTGGCAACATTTATCACTTGCATGTCACGTATTTCTTCTTCTTCTTCCTCGCCTGTCATCGGTTCTGGGGTTACATCCGCGTAATACGGTTTAAGTTTAGTAATGGCAATCGACTCAATTTTTTCTCTTCCCTTTGAAGTTTTGTATTTCACAAAATAAGCATTTTCTTAATCTTTTCGTACAATAATAGCAGGTCCAAAAAATAATCCTGAAAATGCTTTGGCATTACCTCTCCGTCTTGAAGGGTCTAAGATCCATACACGCTGTCCTTCCGTGAACTGTACGGATCTATGATGTTTATTCTAAGATCTCTCTGAAGTACGAAATCGATTAAAAAGTTTATCCTGTGCCTGTTCTCTAATATCAACAAGAGTGGCTAGACGCTCTTGATTCACACTGTGTACACACGGTCCATTAAAGATAGCCTGGTGTTCTAAATAAGGATCCACTCCGTGTAACAGTTTAAATGGGCTAAATGACGTGGAATGGTTCACAGTGATATTATGGGCAAAAGTGACGGCTGGCACGTGATCCACCCAACTACCATGTTTGTTAGGATCCACTTTCCTCTTCAATAGTGCTTCAATATGGTGGACAGAAGTCTCAACAAGACCATTGGTCTGGTGCAAGTAAGGATTAACAAAGTTCATTCTAATATCTAAAATATTACATAGTTCTTGAAACAAAGAACTAGTAAACGCCGTAGATCTATCTAAAATCACTTCTTTGAAAAGACCAAAGAGTAAAATTACATGATTGTACAAAAAGTCTGCCAAAGCAGCGGCTGTCTGTTCACCCAACGTAGCCGTTACTACGTAACGAGTATTGTAGTCTATTGCGATTGCTAAATATTTGTGCCGCAGAATATTGGCATCAGAATACCTCCCAGCTACATCTATACCAATACGAAAGAAAGGAGGCACGCTAGGCATAGTTTGTAAAACACCCGGTACCTTTTTGAAACGTTGGCAGACCTGACAGCTTCTACATCGCTCGATGACGAACTTTTTCATGTATGGAAAATATACTGAATTTAACAACAAATTATATGTTTTTGTAAATCCTGAATGTGAACTACCCAATGAAGAACTATGAGCTGACTGAAACACTTTCTCTCGTAAGGAAGCAGGAATAGCTACCAACAACTGTGTACCAGTTGGACGTCTATGTTTTCGGTACAACAAACCATCCTTCATCTCATATCGCAGTGCCTGTCGTTCAATATCATAATTTTGCGGTATTTTCCCTTCTAAAGAAAAGAATGATATCTTTGTAACAGAAATCCTCCCGCTGTTCTTCCTTTAACTTATCATCTTCTTCTATAGTAAAGACCCGGGGATCTTCCAAATTCTTCTGTTCATCCGCTTCGTCTCTTGTGCAATCTACATGGCGACTAATACTGTCTACAAGACTATTGGAAGCACCCGAAATATGAGAAATAGTTTAATTATAGGTCTCCAACTCCGCAAGAATTCGAGAAAATTTAGCCACATTCTTAGTTTGACGTAAAAAACCCAGTGATCTACAATCGGTACGCAAATAAAAGTGACGTCCTAATAAAAAATATCTAAAGCGTCTTAGCGTAAAGATCAAAGCTGCTAATTCTAAATGAAATGGGTGATATGATCTCTCGTGTGGCCCTACAGCACGAGAACAGTAGGCTATTGGAACCAAAGGAGCATCTTTTTCATCACTTTCAGGTTGCAGGACTGCCCCAGCTAAACTGCTTTGGGAGGCGTCCGTGACGACATACACGTCTCTTTCTGGATGAAATTTCATAAGAGTAGGCGCAGACAAGATCACTTCTTTGAGCTTTTCAAAAGCTTGTTGTTGTTCACTCGTCCATTTGTATGGAACATTTTTTTTTCAAGAGACGCTGTAACCGCTCCGCTATAGACGAAAAGTTGGCAACATGGTTTCTAACAAAAGAACACAACCCTAAAAAAACTTTTCAATTGTTTTTGTGTTCTTGGACGTCTATAATTTTGAATCGATTCAGTAATACGTTCAGAAATAGAAATACCACGCTTAGAGACGCGGTGACCCAATTTTTCCAATGAAAAATGGCCTAATTTGGTTTTTTCAGGAGATATTTTCAAACCTTTGCGTCTTAATCGTTCAAATAGTTCACGTGTTGTATTAATAATGCCATCTATCGTATCGTCTGACCACAAAATATCATCAAGATAATAGAATACTTTATTTTCGTCTAATCCTTCTAATGTTAGTTTCATTAAATCATTTAACGCAGCTGGAGAAGTAACTCCTCCCATAGGAATGGAAGTGAAACAGTATTGCTTAAGTCCAGGAACTGAAAAAGCAGTTACTAATTGACTTTTTTCAGACAAAGGCACTTGAAAGAAACCTTGCGAAAGATCTGTCGAACAAATCAGGTTTTTACCACTAGAACGCACTAATATGTCCTGAATTGGTGGTACAGGAAAATTAATAGGCCTTATCTTAGCATTCGTAAATCTCATATCTGCCACGAACCTCCAAGATCCATTTTTTTCTTAACTAATATGATGGGATTATTGTAATTACTATGACAAGGACGAATGACGTTTTGTTTAAGTAACTGTTCAACTTGCTCGTGAACAGCATCACGAAGATGGAACGGGATGGGAAACTGGCGGATGTATACTGGGTCTTCATCCTTTAACTGAAATTCGTGAACATAGTCCGGTGCCTTTGAAAAATCGTCCGGGGACCAACTAAACACATCTGTGTACTCCGTAACTAAATCATAAAATCGTTGTTTGTCATGTTCAGAGAGTTCAGGGTTCACATCCACCCTGGTACAATCAAATTTATCAGATTGTGTCTTTTGAAGACCAGTATCTTCTGTAACATTACTACAAAAATGTTCTTCCCTATTCAGAACAGCATGCCCTAGAACTTTATTCTTCCATAGCAAAAATTGCTTGTCAGTAGGATTCGAAACCCAAATATGTGAATTAACGCTGTCAACTGCAGTACCTCTTAATAAAACATGTACAGCACCCACTACAAACTTATTAGGTACCAAATAATCTCTATTTCCCAATAAATCAAAACATTTCTTCACTTTAACACATGTTCGCGAACGTGGGGGCAACCAAACAGACGAAAAAACATTATACACAGGAGATACGAGCGTTGCAAATTCGTTAGACACAGAATTAACTGTACTGTCCGTGGGCAGAGTAAATTTAGGAATCCTACCAAACCGCTTAACTTCCAAACATAAATCATGTAAATTTAAATTTGCCTTATGGGACAATAAAAAATCCTGCCCCAATAGGGGTGGGTGGGAATACGCTGGGATAACCCGGAAAGGATGGCAAAAAACTTGAGATCCAAGCTTGAATCGAACGAAAGTTATCTTGTTAACAGACAAAGTATTCCCTGTCACGCCTTTCAAAAAACTATGGTTTCGCAAAACGCGGGACCATGGCCTGACCAATACAAGACACCTGTGATCCAGAATCCAATAATAAAGGACTCTCTTTCCCATTAATAGTAACATTAACATGAGGAAGCGCACGATCAATCTGAATAGGGACTTTAAGACGTTGAAGAGCTGATGGCCCTGCGTCATCAACTCTATTGATCAGTTTAAATTACTTGTACAGTGGGTGGCAATATGGTTTTCTTTTCCACATTTATGACAAATAACAGGACCCCTCTGCTGTGTCCTATTCCCTGCATTGTTATTCTGACCACCCCGGGAACGATTTTGCTGAAACCGTTGGCCATTGCCCCGTCTATTATAATTACGTCCATAATTGTTATTACTATTGTTATTATTAGTATTACGTCTCGAAAACGAACGTTGATCATCTGTCCTCTTATTTTCTGCTTGCAAAGACATTTGCGTTAATTGCTTTTGTATAGCAGCCAGCTGATCTTTAACCTGATCAGTTTCCTGTGTATTCGTAGCTTGAGAGGGCAAAGTCCGTACTAGAGCCTGGGAAAGCTGACTTTGCGGAACAGAAGCCGATTGAACTTGAGTATTCTCAGGTGGATTACATTGCATTAACTGAGAATTTGCTAATAACGGATTTTTCTTAATCAGCTTTTCAATTCCTTTTCTTTCCAACAACACGCGTGCCTTCTCCTCGTCCAACAAATCTTGCACTAAAGCTTCAACAGTAACATATTGTTTTTTTATTGCCAATCTCATATACTCCGGAGATAATCCATCGATTATTAACTGCACATGCGTAGCTACTGGCGCGTCCTTATCGTTACGTAAAATTAAATTACGCTTGGCGTAAACGTATGATAGAATACACTCTCCCTCATATTGTTCTCGCATCCGCATTTCCTGTTCTGTAAGTTGAGGCAAAAGCGCGTCCTTGAAAGCAGCTATTAACTTCTGTTTAAACTGCTCGTATGACAACTTCGGAAAATCTGCTTGTTTTGACGTAGTGTCAAACCAATACACTGCTGACTCCTTTAAAAGCGAACCCAGAATCCACTTTTACGTCTGTCCAATTATTTACCTGAGCCAATACTTCGAATTGATCGATGTAGCGGACAATATCATCGCCCATACGTCCAAAAAATGGTTCTGGCCGAAGGATATGACTCAAAATGCCAATATTATCCTGATTTCCCCCAACAGCCATGTCTACAGTAAACTCAAACCTGTCAGAATCTAATGAAGAAACAGTGTCAATACCCGAAAGCGAATGCGTAAATTGTAATTGCTTTTTAATCTTATCAAAACATTGTCGCGTAAAATGTATGCGACCCGGAGATGATGTAATAATCGGCTCAAAAAATTCAGTAGCATCTAAATCATCAAAAAAATCAGATAAAAACACATTGTCCTCAGCAAAGTAACGCAACATATAAAAATAATCTTCAAATAAATGTAGTCAGAACAAAAAAGTGAAAACGCCATTTTTTTTAACCCAGCTGCACAGGTACTACAGAGATCAAACCTAAAGCATCTCCATCATGAAACATGACTAAATAGTAGTTATGTTTAGCTTGATATCATCTATCGCTTTGGTCATTATGAGACCGATAGATGACTAGATTTGGGGGTATCTTCTCTACCACCAGCAACTAGCGCTGGAATATAAAAATAAATCTCATCTGAAAGATAATTCTACAACTATAGCATGTGGGAAATGTAGCTCATGGTATTTAGAAATCATAACTCAAACTCAAATTTGCTTTTAAAAGTGCAGCAGATAGGGTAAGGACAATAAAGTATAAGAGTAATTAGTCTGGCGTAGTCGCTTATTGTTTCGACGAAATAAACAGTACCTTCTTCAAAGTTAGTAACTCCATTCTTCTCCCCTCTCTCTCGCTGGCTCGTTGCTGTTCTTCCAACTCCAAACGAAGTGCCCCGAGAAACACCCACCATCCAGTTTTGTTTCCCGGACTGAGGCCTCAAACCACACCTCCTGATTTCCTCAATACCAAATATGATCACTCCATAACTCACCTTCTCCTAACACCGTGTTCTTGACGTCACATGAGTCAAAACGTTTGAGAGTCGAAGACCTCACACGGTGGGGACTTCACCTCCTGATTCTGAATTGTACTTTCTGAGGAATTTCAAGTGCAAAGCTAAACCTCTGCGAGAAGTAGAAAATACCAAAATACACACTTAATAATCGTTGACGTAGTTACCAGACAATAACTTTTAGTTGAGGCAATCGAATGAGTCAGCTAGAGAAGAGCTAACTGGCGCTCGAAATATGTACAAATAAGTTGTATGTGAACAATGTCCTCAAACGCAGACTAGTGACACTGCCAAGAAATGGAAACGTAGCCAGACACAAGTAGAAAGTTGATAAGTTGCACAAAGGTAGGAAAACAAACAAGGGTAGTGACTTTATATGAGGTTAAAGGAATCTGCTATTGCACTTATCTTTTAATAAAACACAAAGGTATACAAATATGCTTCTAGGAAGCTTGAGACTACATAATTGAACTTTCCGAGGAAAGAAAAAAAAATAAAAATAATCCAGCGAAGTAGATGACATAAATCCAAAAGTCTGTCGTTGGAATCGAAACAGGAACCTCCGACGTATAGTATCGTAACATTATCTTCCTTAGCATAAATCTGATAACAATAACATATTATTTTTTTCTTTGAAATTTCTACGAATGTTTCCAAATGAATATTAAGTACAAAGATGCGTATTGTTTTTCCAGTGGGTAATAACACAAGATTATTGACAAAATTCAGGTTAAATAGTGTAAGATTTTTCAACATACTGAAATATTTAATTCCTTCACACGAATAAAATATAACGAATATATTTCTTTCCTCTTTTTTTTACGGTTTCACACATAGGCCAGCATTCTGTTCCCATAACACGTATGAGAATTTCGTTTAAAAGTATAGAAAGACCAATATTCTATTTTAATAATACGTATCAGAATTTGATTTGAAAAACGCATTTTCACTTCATAGTTAATACTAACACATGCATTTCATATAACACCTGAGTTAATATTGTTACGATCTCTCGTCCTAGAGCGCTCAGTGATGATTCGCTGAACACGATGTAAAGACAAGATCATTGAGTCGACAGTCTCACACTTAAATAAAGTATAAGAGTGTCACATTTTGAAAAGGTAAGCTTGGAACATTGTTATATTCATGTTTGTATATGTAATTAGTAACATTTTCTTAAAAAAAAAGAATTAATGTCACATAAACTATCGCAACATGATTAAATAAATATATCAATATTATTATTACTCTAATCAATAATAGACGCCTTGGAATTCATGCATTCATTCACACAGATGATTATTTTGTCCGTGTTTTCAATGGGAAAACTTAAAATACCCAGAATTAGACTCTTTAAGTAGAAACATGGTCAACTTAAAAACATATAAAACGGTAGGCTCTAATCTTATATTGCATGCATGAGTCGCCAGCGACATTTTCAAATTTTAAATTACGCAAGTAACGCATTCAATAGTGAAAACACTCAAGAGCATTTATAAGTTTCATGCATGGTCTAAAACGACGTGAGAAGAAACTACGAGTATTATTTTAACTTCCTATGGTTATCCAGTTTACAATAAAGGGAACGAATGATTAAGATAAGTGTGTGATTACAAAATTAACGTCTGAGCCCTCCCCGAGAATCAAACCTGGGAGCATGTGAACTGAAGTCACACATGCCAACCACTAAAGCAAAGGGGTTAACTCCATACTTTAAAATTTCTTAATGAGTGTCGGTATGAAAAATACCTCATTACATACTAATTTTGACTAAAGGTCGTAGAAGGAATTTATATTATATTGACATTATAATTTACATTTCGTTGATTTTTATAAAAAATAGGACTTTCTGATCTTCCGTTTGAAAATAAGGAAAAGACAGAGGTTGAATACTTTACTCTCTTAAATTTTATTGTTACTCAGAAAAGCGTGATTATTAATCATGCTGCTAATGGTAAGATGTTGTTTGATATTTCTCGAAACTTTTGTTGTGCTCAAAGAATTGTGAGATAGTGGGCGATCGTCATGCAGATTAGGGAGATCAGAGAATGGACTAGATCAAAAAACCCGCAATGGAAGACCGCAAGCAAAATCAGTAGTTCTAGTTCGAGTTGAAGAAGAAAGGAAGATAACTTTGCGTCATCAACCGAAAACACAAGCAGTAGTTTTCAAAGACAAAGCAATTGAATTAGCATGTTAGCGCGAGGTATTAAGGCTAGACTTCATCACTGACATCAAATCAAGAGATGTCTATGCCTAGTCGTGCTCACGTTCTTCCCAGATGAGAATCTTACCTTTATTAAAACTATTATAAAATATATTTACTTAATTGCAGGGAGAAAAGCTAAATTCCTTCCCTCATCCTGACCTAATTCAATATCAAAGCGTTGGAAGTGATTGAAGATCCTTAGATACCTATATTCTGCATTACACCGAAACTGAATACTTGTTTACGAAAATTATAGTTGGGACATGTTTTGTGTTCGGTAATATGAACAGTTATTTTTTACGAACTTTCACTGCACCCAGGAAGAAATCACGGAAAATCAGGAGAAATATATGAACTATTCATTGAAACTCAGCCTACAATTCTTGACAACCTATAATCCGATACAAGGATTATTTGGAAAATCTTTTAAAAAAACGCCAAACTGAATCAAAATTACTTTCGTTAAAGTTATCAAACAAAATTATTTTCTTATCATATTATTTCAATAATCAAACTTCCAACTTTGTTGGAACTTGCCACTTTTTAATAAGTTATCGTTAACCGCAAGCATTGAAGATGGTTAATATACACAATAGAAAGTATGTGCTACATTTTATCGATTACCAAAGAAGTTGTATAGATCTCGTAAAAGAAAATGCTTTTCTTCAAATCAAAACGTGCGACATTTTGAAGAGAATATTTAATTTTACTTCCTTATTCATAATAGATCTTTGCAACATCAAGCAATAACGTTGTTTTGAAAGACTGGAGAAAGGCAAATACAAAATGTTATTCTAATCAAATAAGCTTTACGAGCATTATAGTGAAACAAACAAGTATAGCGCAAAAGGACTAATTGTGGTTAAGTAAAATGGTAGACACTCTACATGTAAATTTTAATTACGCGTATGTTTAATTTCGGATGTATGTTTAATTCCTAGTGTTTATTAAGGGAATAAAAAATCTAGAACACCCTGGCACTTGATCTATAATTATTTTTTCTATCTTTTATTACTATCTTGGCAAAAAGTAAAAAAAAAGACGAAAGATGATTTACGACTGTAATACTATATTTTATTTCGATTCCTTCCACAAAAAGAAAAAAATGTGTACTTTGTAAAGATACGAACACTAACCAAGAAATTTGTTTCTAAATACGACATTCACTATGCCAAATCTTCTTATGTTGTATACCTACAATGAAATTGGAACATCCAACGATTTAAATATTTCTACTGTCTTCAACATAACACATAATGTTTTTTCACTTTTTTCTTACTTCTTACAGTATTGTGTATGTGTTGCTTAAACCGTAATGGCAAAAGTAATAGATTTTACATAATAAAAATTCACAGCTATAAGGCCAATGAAGTAATTACGATAAACTTAATTTCATTTATCCTCTATTACTATAACGGACAAAGTACCCTATTTGTAGTGCTCCTTTGTTGGGTAGAAGAATATTTACATTTATAAAATGTGATGTTACTTTATGCAGTTTTGCGACGAGCAACTCGGCAAACGTCGCGAAACTGTAAAATATGGTCGCCATTGATGTGGGTCCTCAAAAGATAGTGCATTCCAATTTAATTGGTTCGAACTAACAGGTGAGCACGATCGAAACCACATAATCAGAATGTCCGGTCAATTAACTGCTCATTATTTTGACGCAATAGATAAAGATTACAACTAATACTCTGTTTATTTAACCGAGAATGTAACCTCCTCCGTCGCAAATTTACGTTTTTTAGAGTCATTAAAGGAAAATGTACAATATAATGTACATAGTTTTTGTTTTAACAATGAAAACTGCCCAACAGACACACAAACGCATTTGTGCTCATGTATTAGAAGTGTATGGTGTTCATTGAAAATTGTGCATACATAGGGTTGCTACTTGTTGGTCAATCATTGAACTACTAATGTGGCACTGTCTGCGCTTTGGGAAAATTGTACTTTTTTGTGTTTTAAAGCTGTGTTTCTATGGACTAAACACGAATGATCAAAATAAACAATTTGCTCCTTTGTGTATAGCAGAAGACTAATCTTGAATGTTATATGCCAAATAACACTCATATTGTCTTTATTTGGTATAAAACCTATTTCAGAAATACCATGTACAGTATACTATACATTTCACTTACAGAACGTCTACTCCGTATGTTTTGTTGGGTTCTGGTAGCAACGTAGGTAAAAATTAAAAAACTAAATATTTCATTTTTATGTCCCACGATTATGCCGCCTAGGTTAAAGGAGACAGCGGTTATGAGAAATGGAGGAAATGGTAAAATAAAAAAAATGGAAGGAAAAGGGGAAACCCTCCACGAAACCCAGGCCCACGGTGTTTGTCCACCACAAAGTTTTCTGACGAAGTGTAAAAGTGGACAAAGTAGACCATCTTACTTCTCATGATGGTGAAGTTGAGCCAACCTGTTTCAAATGTTAGACATACGAAAAATTCAAGTGTCACTTTCTTTGTCAAAAACCAAGTACATTTGCGTCTAAACCAAAGAAAAGAAATTGTTTCTATGAATTACATCAAAACTGATTTCTTATGACCCATAATCAGAAAAGAGACCTTTCTATGGTATACCTTTTCATACTCAAAATATAGTACAGTGTTCTGGAGTTGGTCATTTAATGTATACTATGTACAAATGTTACAGGGAAAATGTACATTATAGTGCACATTTTGAAAAATATATATAGATGTGTATACGTTTAATTTTTTCATTATAAAGTGCCTTGGTGCAAAACAAATGTTGATAACCAATAACGAGAGATACAAGGGCTCGAAAATACCGGCTTTTTTGAAACAAAAACTCGGTTTTTCTGCTTCGCTTTTTTGCTTGGGAAATTTTGGGATTTCTTTAAAATTCTGCTTTAAATTGATAAAAAGATTTTGTTTCGTTTCTCTAACACAAAAAGTCAATTAATTAATGGTTGATATCGATAATAATGTAAAGCCTTGAAAATAAACCATGAATTTCTAAAATATATTTCCAACAATTTTACTTCAACATATTTACATTATGAATTCCAAACGATTAACCAATGTATATAATAAGATTTTTTAACCTCCTATATACAAAAGTAAGCAGGGTAGGCAAGAACCGTGGCTCTTTTTGAAAATGCCAAAACTCCGCTTTTGGGGAGGGGAGTTTAAACTATTTTTTTTTGTTTAAACTAAGTTTTGGGGTTTAGATATTTTCCTTTATGTATTTATATTACACAGTGACAGAAATAAGTTTGTTCTTCCTTCGTGTTATTATTCAACAATGGGATTATGCTGGAAGAGGTCACATAAGGTTAAAGAAGTCCAGTCAGTAAATTTCTTAAATTGGGAAACTCCCGTCCTAGACATCGGGAAAATCCTGTCATTACTCTAAATGTAAAGCAATAACGGAAAAATCCTGTTATTCCCTGTATGTAAAATTGAAAGGTCAACGCATCATAAATCAGTACGCTAAAACTGAGGTATTACATTACAAATTTAGTACGCACATACCATTGAAAGTCCAATCCAAGCTAATGTTGGGACCTACGTAGGCAACCGATAAATTTTGCCAATTTCTATCAATATGTTTAAGCAACCTTGGCTATTTTATATATAGAAAGAGACATTCAACCATGCAGAAATACAAAACTTGGTTTCGTTTCGTATGGTCAGACTTAACATCTTTACGTAATACCAAGGTTATCAAGGAGAATATTTTTGCTTAAAGTTACATCCGAACCGCTACTTTGTTTACGCATGAAAGAAGGGTTGTGGTTCGACAGAGAGTTGAACATTGGACACTTTGATTAAAAGGTGAAAAGAAAAGAAAACTAATGCAGATGGTTTGATATGTGGAAACGTCACCATGAAGTCCACATGAGTTGCATTTTTCGTTCTTTTTATATTTTTGGTTTAAACCAGTTGTTTATAAAAAAAATCGTCTCCTGTAAACAGGCCAACAATAAATGTAAACACTACTTTTAAAAAGTACACATTTAACTAGCAAAATTCTATGTACTATTTTTACTTCAAAATATTCCATATCCTCTTTCTGGAAATAAATAAAATTAAAATTAAATATAAGAGATATACTTAGATTTATATGATACACTTAAAACACTGAACGTCTATAGATTTTGGTTCTGTATATTCTTGAATTGAAATTGTACAGGTTTATATAACCACCCTCACGGTTTACTCAGTCCTCAAGTTTTTTTTGATTTTTTAACAAGAGGGATTCAATATATGAAGGTTGTGAAGCAAGAACATGGTAACCCACCATTTTACTATTTTAAGAAACTAGATTTCCTACCGTACAATCCATATTGAAAGTCGGAAAGCTGATTTTTCACATAAAACTGTACATGAAGGATTAAACGAAGCGATATGCGTTGCTGTCTATCTGGTGCTGCACAACTCACATCAGCAGTTGAAGATTAGTTGGTTACCGTATTCTTGGCTTACACCCTTCATATCATTACGGAACTCTCCCCACGGAATATGTTTAAGTTAAGATAAATACAATTGGATAACAAACACGACTGAGTGGATTTTTTGCGCTTCTATCGGGAAGTCCGGGATTCAACCCAGCATTCGACCATTTCGACAAAGGTTTTCTTCATTCCATCTGTGAAGTAGAAATAGTGCATGTGCTGCGAGTTGGCCGACTTCCTTTCTTACAGCTTTTAAATCGTTATTATTGCTAATTACCAGCAGTGACGGTTTTGCGAAGGTTAACGGGGCGGTGTTTCCGACTGAAGAATGTTTTCCATAATTACGGAATGTCTAAAACAAACTATATATATTAGTTATGCCTTTACTCATAAACTATAAGCTCCCGTCAAATAAAAATTACGAATGTTTAAAAAAACTAAAGATTAGTAAGAAAAACCCCTCCCAAAATACTTTTCTAAATCCGCCACTGATTCTCGGTATAAAATGATTTTCAAGGTTGTATCCGGAAGATTATCGCTAAATATATAAAAGAAACGAAATATTAGCTATACTTGCACTCATAAACCTTAAGCTCCTCCCAAATAAAATTAGGATATTTAAGAAAACGAAACAATAAGACAAACCCTCCCAAAGTACTTTTCTAAATCCGCTACTGATTATTTGTATAAATTAGTAATCAAGATTGTATCCGGAAAATTATTGCTAAATCGTTGCACAACTACAATATAAAAGAAATGTGGAAGTACGGTTGACGTATATATTGAAAAACGTATGTTTTGACAGATATATAGAAAAACATAAGTTAACTTTTGCGCTAGAAGCTTGAGTACTAATCTCTTAGAAATTAAAAACGGATGACAAACTGAAATGATCCAGAAAAAAATGTCGATAAGTCAAAAGTTAAAATAAAGTTAAATAGCCTCTAAAATTGCCCTCAAATACTACATTCTTTATGTTTGTTCTCATTCGTAAAACATGAGCTCAATCTATCTTGATGGTGGATTTCAGAGCGAAATATGGCATTTTTAGGTCATGGAATTGTTATCTAAATATAGAATATACTATAAGACAGTTATTCAGATAGAAAAATCATGAAAATGAAGAAAGCCAAAATTTCCAAAATTCTATTTTTTTTTAAAAAAAAACGGCTTTTAGGTGAAAAAACATCGATTCAAAAAGGCAGGCTTTTTACATCTCTAGCAATAACTATATTTTTATCTCAACTAAATGAATAAGTGTCCCTAAAGCATATCTAAGTTGTTTTTACAGTATACTGTACAAATCCACTGAGGAGGTTAAAGAAGATCGAGTATACATTGTAACATTTCGAAATCAAATTTAATAAATAATTTCTGACTAGTATTAATCCAACACGAATAAAGCAATTCCTTTAAATAGAAGGATTCTCTTAAAGAAAATTGAGGTATATGAAGGATCATATCAAGTCAGTATAGAGTATCAAACTGCAATTGCCGACAGATTGTATTAATTAATCAGTGATCACGAGCAGTAGAGAGGAAACAATAAACCGAGTTATTAATAACACAGGTAATGAAGTTGTATTGTATTTATAACTTGGATACGTTTAGTATAAACTTGTATTGAATTTGGATATGTTAGTTAAGTTGCCAGTAGAATTAATTTTGTTCTATTTCTGTAGTGTTTTCTCTAGATTATATCCTATCTGTAAATATCCTGGCTGTACCTTAAAACTTTCCTAGTCACTTTCAAAGAAGGTGACTTCTCGCTAAACTTTCGTGACCCATGAATAAGCTTCGGAATTTTTAGTTTCCAAACAAACGTGCAAATAGGTTGGAAACATAAGGACGAAACATTCTTAAAAATATTCTAAAAATTATGAAACATAATAGACAATTGTTTCCAAGTATTGTGTGGTATAACCTGTAAAATGCAGACACAAACTAGTTGAAATTATTTTCAAGGGAAGTAGAATCTTTTGGAAATATTATTTTTTTAAATATTCATACCGTTTACCCAACAGCATACGTATTTCAATCAAACCGAAATTATAAATGTTTAAGTCAATCCTACTGTTATATTCAAGATTCTTTTCAATTGTTTAAAAGTTTCCTAGTTTTGCCAACTATTATAACTACGAAATAGGAAATTAAAATATTTTAGTATTTGACTCCTTCTCTCACAAAAGCAAAGTTTTGTGTAACATGTGTTACACATTTTTAATAATAAATTTATATGCCAAGTTTCGTCTTCCTCTGATGAAGGATTGATCATGTTTTCTTATGTTTGGCATGCATTTTTAATCATTGTTTCCCCTCTTGAAATATTTATTATAATGAATCTAATACTATAAAAGCCCTACTCGAGGTAATAACAATATGTTAACTGGCAATCAGTGGCAAATTTGGACACTTTAGAGGCCAGGCAACTGTACATAGACACAAAATTTCAGATGGAAGTAAACAGAGGGAAATTATGAAGCTTTGAAACTGAAGTTAGTATTCAAAATCAATAATAAACACATTTTGACAGTTTTAATCGCTCAACGACAACTACAGAACAACTGAACAGTTCAGATATGCTTATTAAATAATAGCGTTATTATTCAGAAATACTTATGAAGAATTCCATTCTCAGTGATTGTACCTCCTGCATTATTACTCAATAGCTTATTTAAAATTAACCTATAGCTTTATCACATACGCATGACCCACTAATATGTTATTGATACTGTTATGAAGTAGCCTACATAAACCGAACAGTCTTACTTATTAAGTTATAAGAATTCTAGTCTATATATATAAAAGAGAACGCACAAATCCTTTGTTCCCTCATCACGCTAATACGGCTGAACCAATTTCTTTCATTTTTGGGGGGTTATTAGGATTTGGACCCTAGATGGTTTTTATCATATCACTTTAATTTTTAATTACCAGTGTCTTGAGATAATTGACCATTCAAGTGTCCATAACGTACAAATCCTTTGTTAGTTCATCATAGGTAAAAATAAACGTATTTATATGCAACCCGCATGACCGTGTCACTCGGCGGATTAACATAAATGACAGGCGATATAATGTTAACATTTACTGCAATCTACTATGGTTTTTATCATATCACTTGAAAGCGAAAAAGTAAAAATTATCTAAGTAACAAAGTTTATTGCGTTCCGGGGTGACCGCAGCGAAGCGGGGCGGGTTAACATAAATGACAGGCGATATAATGTTAACATTTACTGCAATCTTCTATGGTTTTTATCATATCACTTGAAAGCGAAAAAGTAAAAATTATCTAAGTAACAACGTTTATTGCGTTCCGGGGTGACCGCAGCGAAGCGGGGTGAACGCTGCTAGTTTCTTATAGAAACAAGCTTGTTGAACGTATAGACAATGAAGCAGCAAATGTATTTATAGAGAAATTAAAAAAAAGATCTGTAAATTATGAAAGACTATTAAAATATTTATGATACATAGACCTATTAACTACTTTTCAGAAGAAGTAAAATTACATTCTAATCTTCTTAAAATTGCCATATCTGTGGAAGAACATTTAAGCAAATTTCATTTTGATTAGGGAAAATATAGAGTTTAAATATCTTAATTTCTTATTTAGGAAAGACGATTAATAAATAATAAAAACATTTCGAAGAGTTATATTTTGAAAAAATATACATTTATATGGATTACGTAGTAGGTGAATTATTAAATTAAATTAAAGGAAAAGAAAGCATTATAGAAGTTCTATTTGATAAATGTAAGAAAAGCTAATAAAAATTCTAAGTAATATACAATCATACAAATAAAAGGTTGCAAATTCTGATAACAGGACAATTTAGAGAATTAGCTATTTTTGCTTCAAATTAAAGTATACAAAATCAAGATTTATTGCAGTACATGTTCATAACTTGTCCGTATATGGTATACATTTAATTATAAAATGCGTATGAGAAGCATAATGGAAAGAGCAAAGAGATAGGATTCCTAACAGAGAAGAAATCTAACTAGGTACGTTTAATTGTAAAGGAAAATAGAACAGAAAAATACCAATAAAGATAAAAGAATTGAGTTAAGATATCTTTTATCGTATCGTTTATCGTATTACAGGGTTAGCAGAATTATAGAGAAATATAAGCACAGAACAATTTATAAAAACGCCGAAACTTTGCCCTGAGAGCATAGCAGATATTAGATATTTTTTAATTATCAAGAAACAAGTTTAAAAATATATTAGTAGGAGAAAAAATGATGATGATTATAAACATAAAAAAAAATATAGCCGAATTCCAAACTAAACCAACTTTTCTTATCAGCACTAAAACTTTGGAAAGTCCATTAATGGCACGTGCGTAGCACCTGTGAGTCAAATTTGTATACTATTAGAAAGGGTTAGCCACCTGGCACAGTCAGTAGGACCCACAAAGAAGACTGACTTATTTTTCCTTTAATAGTGTCACGATAGGTTGTCTCGTACAAGGGGGAAAAGTTGGTTTTATTTTGGTGCAAATTATATGTAGAGTATTTAACATAGAAAGTCTAGGAGAATATACATAATTTATAACAAAATAGATGTTCTTCAAATAACAACACTTAATAAAAATATTAGGGATACAGTATTTAAATCATATAATTTAGATCCCCATAGTATCTCAAGAGTGTAGGGGTTTTCTCGGATGCGGTCGTAAAAATGATTAAAACAAAAATTAAAAGTATAAACTGATTATGACAAATATGTCCTTATAGAAAATTATACAACCTCGTGATTTCTCCATGTTGAAATCGATATACTGTAGCTACTGATAAGGATTTAGAAAATAATGATGCTAATATCAAAGGTTCTTACATAATGTACACTCATGCGAATAATGAATATAGATAGGCAACGAATCATCATATGCCTTACAGGGAATTTCAATGGATATATATAAAGAATAAAAAGATAACAATCGAATAAACAAAATATTACAAACAAAAGACAATTATGGTAATAAGTGAATTTTTGAAGTAAATTTTAAATATCCAAAATGACATCATTATAAATATTAGGATTTACTATTGATTCCAGAATGTTACCTATATAATAAAAAAACTTCCAACATTATTTACAACAATTTAGGATTAATAAAACTACATACATCATTATCGAAATCTAGAGTTCTATTATAGGAAGATTTAAACTTTAAAAACTCAATAAAATATTAGTATTTAAATATCAACGTGGTAAATAAATATATAAACTTACATACGGAAACTCGACCAGAATATAATTTTATTCTGCGCAAGGTCATTACAAGCATGGAAATTATGATTTTTAAGAAAAAAAACATGTAAAAATGCAAAACAAAAGAAATTATATATATCAGATTTGCACATAATAACTAAGGCAGAAAGAATGGTAGGATACTAACCGCAACTTGGATCCAAAATTTCTAAGATGGGATTTAGGATTTAGATTTCTGGGCTTTTAGCAGCTAAAGCCCTTTAGCCCTTCACTATTTGAGGGATGACGTCTCTTGGCCAGCACACAATCCGGGGAAAGGGAAGGAACAAAGGGTTGGAAAGGAAGTAAGCGGCCTGGGAGCTATAATGTAGGTAAGATCCCTGCATTTGCCTCGTGTGAATGAGGAAACCCAGGAAAACCTCATTCAAGGTGGCTGGTCTGAAAAAGCGTGTTACAATTTTCGACCGAATGACCCCACCGAAAATCGAACCCGGTAACGCTCGCACCGAAGACGAGTTCGTTAGCGACTACGCTACGCGGGGCCACCAATTTCTAAGATGATAAGAATATTTAGTGAAGACTACGACCAAAATAAATACTCTTGTAATTGTGCCAAAAAATCAAGTATGTATGGATAGCGTCGGTACAGCCTTATTTTATATAACTCATTAAATAAAATTTCCATATTAGAGGCATCAACTGTTTCTGAATTACTAAGGAGGTAGTTAAATGAACACATTTAACCTGATGTAAATTGCATGTTGATTCTACTGGAGAAAGAAAGTATATAATAATTTCTTGCATTGAAATGAACTGTTTGAAAAGTGCGCACATTGATCTTGATGGATCCAAGTTAACAAAAGTATAGATAGAACAACCCATTGGCCATAAAATAAAGCTTGTACGAAAATATGCGAAAACAAGAATAACATATTGTTTGGCTTTCCCAACTCAAATTAGGAGGTCTTTTCATAACGAAGAAATAAACAAACACAACTACTCTACACATCCTGAGTACCATTCTGAGAATGCTAATAATTGTAAACCTGTCAAAACCGTCATAGGTGATGAATATATACCAATACTCATCCACTTAAACATACTAACTTAAATATTCTTCGGTGGTGTACCTCGAATACCAGCTGAAGGTTTGGTTAATATTGTAAGTCAATGTTCAACTCATTTTCATCGCCTCTAGGCTAGTGCACATCAGATCGAGAGGAAGAATAGACAGAGATATGTCGAGAGACTATAACTTTTCGGTACGTATGCCACATAAAACACGAAAAAGTGATAAAAATCATGAATTCAATTTTTATTGTTAATTAATATGGCATCTTTAGTAATCAGAGTAGCTACCGTACGACGTAAACTGAAGATATAGACATCATGAATGGTAGAATAAAGAATATGGAACTATTACACACATTATGCAAGAATCAGCTCTATCTTTGGATGAAGGTAGAAAGCTGGATGATTTCTTTTCTCCAAGACGAAAAACAAACGTTCAATTATATTCAGGTCTAGGATCGTAACTAATAGAGAAGATGTGCAATTTCATGTCGGTGTTTCCCTAAAGGACCCAATATATCACCAGTTGTGCAAATGGATGCATTACAATCCTGAAATCCTTTTAATAGCCGGAAACAACTTCTAGACAATACGATCTACATAGGCCTAAGATAGAAACCTACTCACAAGTAGTGTCCCATACTTTCTTCTCCACTACAAAACCCATTGGAAACCAATATCACACAGACTTCCGAGATATATCATTGTCAGGACCACATTTTTCTTACATCATCCACCAAACAAATACACCGCCTCTTGTTTCAAATTCAGCTTAGGATGGCTCGTTTTGTCATAGGTGTTATGCTGAGTAGTAATTTGTGTATTAGTGATATTTCTCATGCAGGTTGACCCTCGTTATGTAGTTCACTGTAGTCAGTGATTGTCTGCAAAAGCTGGGAAGGTGCTACTGTTGAGTTTTGTGGAGAAGACTGAAACATGATCTTGTCCAGACCCTTTTGCATCTCACATAAACAACGCATTTTGTACTGATTCGGTTCCCGAAAAAAATAGATTTTTCGGAATTGACTTTTGTTGTTGTTGTTTTAAGAAGTTCAGAGCTCCTTTTATCATCGACTCTCTACGAGGCGTTGATCTATAGTTTAAAGTGCTATCCGAA
This sequence comes from Thermobia domestica, assembly GCF_964235325.1. Lineage (NCBI taxonomy): Eukaryota > Metazoa > Arthropoda > Insecta > Zygentoma > Lepismatidae > Thermobia > Thermobia domestica. Next base: position 238,686,169 of record NC_137456.1, on the reverse strand, counting down.
ATACGAAAATATTTCAACGCATTTCTACGTGGAATTGACTTTGAGACTCCGTGCATCCTGGCGTTAAACGTAGGTGCTAACTAATGATCTAGTGGAAGAGCTCTCGACTTAAATAAATAGAAGACAGTAAAACCTCCAGACATATTTTAAAAGTGTAAAGCACTGGTGCAACGTGAATAAATTTAGTCTAAATATAATAAATGTAAAACCAATATACTTACAAGAAAACAAAAAAATATAAACTATGATTATACAATTCATGGGGTAAATATTTGTAAGCAGGAAATTATTAAATACCTTGGTGTCAGACTCGATCAGAAACTGACTCGGTAATCACATCAAAACTATTGCAAACAATGTATATACGAAATTGGCTTTGATCATCGTGGAATCCTAATAATGCACTACATAATAACTGAAAGAGTAACTAATAATTTAATGAGTATAGTGCAAATTTTTGAAATTGTTAACGTATAAAAACTGGATTGTGCCCCACACATGCATTATACCTGGAACCAGCAAACAACTTCATTTTACTGACATTAGAGCATCGTGGGTTTGTTAAGGATTTAGTTTTTCTGTATAAAATGTTAAATAATAAAATCGTTTGCATACAACTAACCTCTAATACATTTCTGAAAATTCCAATATCAAAAAAGAGGTTGAATAATAGTAGTATCTGGTACTGTGGTAAAGCACGTGGTGAAATTCTATATAAAGTCCCTTTATGGAGAATGATTTCTTACAGTGTGTTTAGAAATATAATTTGTAATCAATAACCTGACTTATTAAAACAGTATAAAACTGTATTTTTTCTTCTGTAAAAATATAGACATTTACCATATATATAACACTTTAAACGAGCACAATGCCTGTTCGTTAGCTAAAATATCATAAAGAAATAAGAAAGAATAATTCTTAAATTAATATATTTCATATAATATACAACATTTTAGTGCTTGTGTAATATATTATTCTACTGTGGTTGTAATTTTCTATGATCTTGCTAGTTTGATCGGAATATATTTGGACATGGGAAATATGACACGAATTTCCCATTAGGCTTGCAAAAAAAAAAAATAAAGACATGAACTTACCCAGCTGGAGGAGAAAAGCTTGTAGTAACACCTGTAACTAACGTTTGCTCACATTCTACTAAACAGCCACAATTATCAAGTATGTATGCAGATTCTGAAACAAACAATATATATATATATATATATATATATATATATATATATATATATATATATATATATATATACGTACGTTATATTCTTAGCTAACAAGATTTGCAATAGCATTATAATTGCCGATAATGAAATTCTATTAAAATAATTTACCTTTGTCATATCCCATTGATGCATATATTTATAATAATATCAAAGCTTCCTAGGAAGATGGACCTTGTACTTTTCGTTGGTTTATCTACTATGTATTATACAACTAATTACTGTGTTAGTATTTCTTCATATCTCTACAATCTCATTGTTAAAGTTTGTAAAACAGGCTGAATGAACGTCAGCATTAGGTCTACTATCTCTTTTGCACGGAGATGGATGTAGCATATCAGTCTGGTTTTTACTGGAATGAACTAGGACACGAGAACAGAGAGATTTAATAAACGTGTAAATTGATAGGTTAACCTTAACAGCATCAACATTCAATTGTATGTCTTGGACAGCTGACGGAAGCTTTGATCGTTAGACTCAAATAAAACTTAGTCTACATCTAAAACCTGCACTTATCTCGCATCAGTAATAATTACCCTTGAAATACACGTGAACTTGTTCCATATTTCTAATGCTATCTTCCGATTCTACTTCTAGCAAATGTCAGAGCTCCTTCCCTTCGTGGCTAAGCAGTTTACGCGCCGCATTGGGTTTGGCAAACCAGGCATCGATTCCCGGCAGGAATTCGTGTGGGTCGAATTCCACGTTAAAGAGTATGCCCACGTCTCATATAGCCTCGCTGCTGAAAGAGACGTTAAACTCAAAATCAACTCCACTGAATTTCTAGGAAACATCATTATTCCAAATTTGAACACGACAACAAATCATTAATCTAGTGAATAATCATGTGATTACAAGCTCAATATTCGTTCCCTTTTTTGTTTATGGCGTTAGACCGCAGATACGGGAATAATAATTGCATTAAGCAGGCAAAAAATACGATTAAGATGATTAAAATCTTCAAATTTGTGAATAAATAATTTTCTTTTATTATAGGACATTGTATGTGAGTCTAGGTCAAAACCCCCACAGCCATAACCCCAATACTCAGGAAATGCATAACGCGCACACGATCGGTCATAACTCCCACACAAATGGACAAATCTCCCAAACGCACGAACGGTGAAAACCCCCACAGCCAAAACTCCCACACTCAAGAAGTGTCAAAACGCCCACACAATCTGTCATAACTCCCACACAAATGGACTAAACAGCCACACATAGCAACGGTCATAATCCCCACATAAATGAACAAAACTCCCACACAAATGTTCAAAATTCCCACATGCAGAAATTGTCACAACTGCCACACAAATGGACAAAACCCCCAGGCAATCGGACAAATCCCTCTGAAATGATCGTGATTGCACGTCTTTCTTGCGGCTCTTTATGACGTCCACTAAAGTGTTTCTGCCATTAGAAAACAGTGCAAGAAGAATAGTTGCAACATCCGTTTAAGTGGAATTAAACATACGGTATTATTAAAAAGTACAAGGGCAAGACATGAAACCAGGATCATTTCGGAGATTGTCCGATTATGTGAGGTTTTGTCCATTTGTGTGGCAGTTGTGACAATTTCTACATGTAGGAGTTTTGTCCATTTGTGTGGCGTTTTTGTCCATTTATATGGGGATTGTGACCGTTGCTATGTGTGGGAGTTTTGTCCATTTGTGTGGGAGTTATGCCCGATTGTGTGGGCGTTTTGACATTTCTTGAGTGTGGGAGTTTTGGCTGTGGGATTAATGACCATTCGTGCATTTGGGAGATTTGTCCGTTTGTGTAGGAGTTATGACCGATTGTGTGGGCCTTTTGGCATTTCTTGTGTGTGGGAGTTTTGGCTGTGGGGGTCATGACCGTTCGTGTATTTGGGAGATTTGTACTGTTGTGTGGGGGTTATGACCATTTGTGTGGGCGTTTTGACATTTCTAGAGAGTGGGGGTTTTGGCTGTGGGAGTTTTAGCCTGTTCCCTTGTATGTATACGTATTGTACATTTATTACGCAATTTAGTATCCGGATAAGACTCAGATTTCCAGGTTAAAAGCCAGACACTACGAAAATGTACAGAATACTCATTTGCTTCTTTCAAAAAAACTAAGAATTAATAAAATAGTAGTAAAACAGTAATTGACAGTGACTAGTACATTATTCTAATTAGTCTAGTTTGGATAAAAAATGAAAATTTGAAATATTGCATGAACGATATAAACTTATATTTTGAAGTGACTATGGAACATTTGTAGTTCCGAACAGTTCTGTGGATGTCAAATAATTTAAATTCATATATCACGTAAGGACTGGAGGAGACTGGTTTTATAAACTGTCAAAATGTACCCACGTTATCACCGAAACTCAAAAATAAGTTTAATATTATTCGAAATGGAACTGATACATTGTAATTCCCAATCTCTTCTTGTAGTATAGGTAAGGAATACATCTGCCGGGTGTAAGTAGTAACTCTTATAAGGAAAATCGTTGTTCAGTGAGTAAGCTTAATTCCACTGTAAATAATCGATCTTGCGTCTCATCTCCAGTGAAATGTTTGGAACCCTAAGCTAACTAAACGAAATCATTTTTAACCTCTGTTATGCCAGAATGCATTGCTGAAGTTTGTTTTAAAAATATTTTATCTTAACTTTGTTGTGTATTCTTTCAACACATGTTTTCATAATGCACACGATCTATCACTGTGTTGATTTTTTTTATCATGGTACAATGATAGTTTGCGAAATATACTATTACCTCCTTTATGAAGATTAATTCATAAGAAAATATATATTCCGAGTCAAAAAATGTGTTATTAGCAATTTTCATTTGTAGATTTAAGTAATCTCCTGTGATTTCAAAATTATTTCCTTGTTATATCTACATGCGTTTCTACCTAGAGGCAAGTATGACAAACACCATCGTCCTTAAGCATGCAAATGGTATAAATGTAAGGTTTTATATTAAACTAGGAACAACCTAGAACTACTCTAATAGCATTTAAATCTTAAGACAGACCCTTCACCGTTGATGTTAACATTTGTATGTGCTTTAGTTTTATGGATTATGATAACACTGTTTTTCAGATAACATTTTAAATTTTGGTGCTATTTACTTTCAAGAATTATTGGTATAAAGAAAAATCTATATTATATTCCTCGCTTAAATTAGAGCTAGTTTTACAATATTTTGTCCTTAATATGTAGCCATACATCATATCACCCATATGCATATATGAAGACAATGTCACTTTTTCGAGAGCTAGCACACGGATGAACCTCGATAAGAGCCGAATGGTAAGTATTCTAGCGTTTACCATATTGTTTGCTTAAATCACTGTTGCTTCTAAGTTTCATATAATCCCTCAATTTTGTATATGTGTGGGGTAGTTTTTCTTACAATTTAGAAATCAGCATGTGAATGATTTGATTTTATCACGTGTAATAATTTTTCCATGTCCATGGTTAATTATATCGTATAGGGTTATTTGTATAATGATAATATCACACATTCTGTATTATGTACAAAAAACAGAATGCAAACAGGAACCCGTAGGTCTCAATGATTGTTTTTCTTCTCTCACTTGAGAGGTCGTGGTTCTGTATCTAATTACAGAGATATTACTTTTTCTCTTTATTCGCAAGGTATATAAAGGGATAGTGCTTTCAAAATCGGTGCTGGTTGAGTTACAAATACCATCACCACCATATCCTGGCAAGATCACAGAATGCTAAAGTCATCTGTTTATCAAATTTTCCAAGCATTATGCAATACAAATGTTTTTAAATGTGGTATTTCCATTCGACATACTTTGAAATGTTATGATCCTTGCTCCCATTTGCAGAAATTGACGTCTAATACCCTCGATTTTCAAGACGTAGTTGATATCGCTAAGGCGGTTGAAAACACGGAAGAACAGATGACGGTTTACAGCAGTGCTTCTGAACGAAATCAACGTTCTATTAAAATGATGCAACATAACAGAATGAGAGAATGAAAGGATATCCAAACTCGCTCAGCGTATCATACTAGTCCAAGTAACTCAGCTCGCTTATGGTTTTCTACATATGCTAGTAACTCGCAAAGAGGTAGAAAGAAGAACTTAGGTTTTTCGGTAGCGATATGATTAGAGTCTTCAGATAGCAGTGATGGATAGGTTATTAAATGCCGGAATTGTCACTGTTCGCATAGAATAGGTAATTGTCCAGCTTTTGATAAGAGGTATTATAAATGCACTGGATTTAGTGCCTGTATACTTCAACAATTACATACAGAGATTAAAGAACTACAAATAGATGACCAAGTTATGGAAAATGAACAAAATTTTAATCACCGGATAAAGCCAGTAACAGACAAGACTTCCGTATTGGAAAAAACTCAAGTACAGAATTCTTATACAGTTCTAACTATGGACACCCTGCATTACTAATCTTCAAATAAAACCGTAGACGAATGCAAAACGGCGCCTCAGCCTGAGTTAAGAAAAAGGAAGAAATATAAGGAAGGGAAACCTAGGAAAGAAAAAAACAAGAAAAGGATTCAGTGAATATGAGTGATTATAAATTACTGACAGATTTTGAAGAAGAGTTTTTCCAATTACAGTGGACAACCTAATTCAAACAAGGAGATAGAACAGGATAGGTACAAGGTCGAAATAGAAAGTGCAATATACTCGAAAAAACTATAAACGAAGAAATACACATATGAACTATAAACGAAGAACAAATGTTAAAATGTTCCATACTGAAGAATATATTTTGGGTTAGAAAAGGAAGACATTCAGTTTCTGCTACAAGATCTAAGAAAGTGGCATGAAAAGGTACTTCAATGGTGGGACATAATGGCAAACATACAGAAGAGTTTAACACAATCGGACATAAATTGCTGTGCATTTAAGAAGAAGAAGAGAAATTTTAAGAAAAGGCTTGGTAGAATATTACAGTCTAGAGTTCAATATTTTGTTTATGCCACGGAGGAATTTTGGGTTTATGAATATTAGTTGGGGCGAGAAGTGTTTTCAATTTATAATATTCTTACTAAAGAGAAAAAGAAGTGTGTTCCTAGGCAAATTGATGTTCTTTATTAAGATTGGGATATACTATTTGAGATTGGAATATAGGACATGAATTAAGGAAAATGATGAGTTATGTGTAAATAAGTAGTAGAAGTTGATGTTATTTAGCGTATTGGATGATTACGACTTTTTGATTAAAGTGTGTTACGAGTTATAAGTGAATAAACTTATTTGAAAGAAAAATCAAGGTTGACATATATGAAAGCTATTGAATTTCAATATGTCTATTGTTCTGCTGTCACATGAAATAATTTAGTATAAATTACTTAGAACAAATACAATAAAGAAGTCTAACAGGGTGATATTCTTTTCCGCATTTCAAATTTTAATACTAGGAAAGTAAAAGAAGAAACTAGGCAGTTCAAAAACTGGCTAGTTGCATTTAAAAAATATTTCGATACTTGAGTATTCAAAGAAACGAAACCTACGATATCTCAACTTCCAGTATAAACTATTAAATTTTATTTAAAGAAGGTATGGTGTCTGAATAATTGCGAAACATCAATGAGGCTATAATTCTTCTGCTACTTTTATTCCCATGTAATGGAAAATAAAATCATGGTCAGCCAGGACACCGTTATTCATTTTGGGAATTCTATCTTACTTCAGTAAACCAAGATATCTTTGGAGAGTTCACTGGTTGATTTTTATTTATATCAACCTGTTGTTTTACGCCGACCACATGAAATCAACATCTAGGAAATAATTACTCATTATTTCACTGTTTATAAAGATGTCTGTATCACAAGAAATATTTGTCATAAATAGTGGAAATTGTCCTGAAGCTTTTAGCCCCTTCCTATATCAGTTTCACATTTTTATATTTGCTATTTTCTACTTCATCTTGTTTTTTCACTTGTTTTGGTCCTATTCGTTCTCAAGTCATGCAAGCTTAAGACATTGCCCACTGCATTCTTCAACTCGCCTTCCATTCCCTCAAGTAGGAAGTAATGAACTAAGAAGTACTTCACCCCGATGAGTTATCTTTCGGTACGTGCTCATGTTTACGTTTCCAAAGCTGAAGAGAAAGTTAAGTTGCTTTGTATTGACTCAGCTATATGTAAAAGACTTGGACTTTATCGACGTCACATTTAAGGAAATTAACCGAATTGAGGTGATTTAGTGGGGGTCATTTCCACCTGTTAATGTGTGAAGTCAGAGAGGCAGTCAGATCAAAAGCAATTGAGAGAGCACGATCGGTGTCTTTTGGATTTGGTCTCCGATGGTAACTGGCTTATCCCGCGTGGTCATTTATCGACCATCTTACTGCACACGAATCCATAGCATTCAAAACAGGAAGGAGGGACAACAAAGAACTTTAGAATCTGATGACACCTACCCATATTTAGTTGCTTATATGCTCTACCTGTCAAAAATTGCTAATTCAATTTTCCTACTATTAGATCTCGTATGAATTATGCGTTTCTTTCAAGATGCATTTAGACAACATTTCCTACTCTTCTGACGTAACGTTTTATGTTCTTCCTAGATAACGTGTAGCTCTACGCCTGGATTTGAAGTATTAACTTCATTTCAGTTAAAAAAATAAATGCTCTCCTCTGACATATTTTTGCAGATACAAATTTATGATCTTAATATTCTTAATAATTCAAAACATTTATTATACTCGGAAACTACATTTATTACTTACTGATGAGATTTAAAGATGTCAAAGTAAAAAGCGATAACATTTAAAAAAAACTGTTACATAATAGTTGATATCAGAGTGATCAAGGGGGCGCGGTGGGTCAGTAGTAAAGCGTTCACTTCCGATGTTTGGGGGTCCCTGGTTCGATTCAAGCTCGCACCGTGTGGAATTCGTGGAGGATAAGCACCGTGCTCGTGGATTTTCCTCTTTCCTCCCACTTTCTTCATTCCACCGTTTCATTCATTTCTCATAATCACCGTCTCCTTTAGCACAACCGGCATAACGTGGGACGTAAAACTGAAAGATTTAATGTCATTTCTAATAGTGATCATAATTCTTAAAATGTAGTTGAAATATCTTAAATACCTGGTTTGTAAACAGCAGAAAATGCAAGCAAAATAAATTAACATATTGTTTTGCAAATGAATTATTAGAAAATTCATAAGTAAATATATTTAGATTCTTACCTTTCCAGAAATTACCAAATCCAAAGGGATTGCATTTGTACAAATCACACATTTCATACGGACCTTTTGCAATACGAAAATGTAAACAATTAGTACATACGAATACCCATTTTTGTTAAATACTTGCTTATTATTAAACTATGAACAATTAATTACGTAATTACGTATCTATATACGATGAAGGGTTATTATTATTTTAAGTTATTAGAAAATTCTCCATCAATCAGAGTTGCTCACAATAAATGAAATCAACTCCAAGAGATATCTTGACGTTTGTTTCTCTTGGAGATTCGTAAAGGAAATTGTATTTGTTAAAGTTTTCTTCATCCCATTTTTATCATTTCAAGTTTGAAATTCCCGACAGCTAGAAAATAATAATTGCAGTGTAGTAAGAACTTTCTAGTTTCAGGTCTAGAAGGACAAATTTAACAAAAATACTTCCTTAGCCTTAACATCAACTCAAAATGTATTTCTACCTAAAAATAAAAGAGTACCATAATAAAACTTCCTGTACGTCATTTCTGTATTTGAATTGGTTTGAAAATATTTTTTTTAATTATTCGAACAATGTTTCAAATTTCAATTTCTCGAAATATAGAGAAGTAAAGAGTAATGCAATAGAGATCTGAGTTTTGTATATTAGACGGTGGAATTTTAAAAAAATAAATAATTGTTAACGATTAGTAATAACTTCAGAAGAAGTACGATCCAAAACAAATATATGTCCCCATATGTTTTGGTGGTAAACTGGAATTAATAAAATCCATTTTTTTTTAAAAAAAATTAATATAGTTTCAAAGAACATCATCCATTCATGTTCACCGATAGCTAGAACTAATATTTCTAACCTTTATCAAGATGTTGCAATTAAAGAAAAAAACATACAATTATGCGATTTTCTTATTAAATTATAAAATTTTCAAAAGTTATCGTTGAAAGTTAATAAGTAATTAATAACAAATCTCTCGGAAAGTTATTCGGGTATCGAAGGCTTTCGGGGATAATATCACGTATTCATGATCAAATTTTAGAAGCCTTTTAATATTCATACAGTCCAAAATAAAGTTACTAATAAAAGTTTACATACAACGACCAGTTGGTACTTGTACCCAATGATTGAAATGTGTTAATCGATTCAGAAATAGCAACATTACGGAAAAGAGTATTTCAAGGTTTTCGAGATTTCATGCGAAACAAGAGCATATGCTAAATTAAGAAGTGTCGTGTGTGATTTATAAAGTAAAGCTTAAACAGGAAAAAGATTCTTTCAAAACTCAAACATCCATGATCCTGAACATCATAAACAAACTCAATTTCTTAAACGCTTTGTAACACATAACGTAATACATTATTAATAAAATTTTGCTATGCTAAATGATTACAATCACATGATATAAATATAAGAAAAATAGAGGAGGTAGAAAAACTACGTTGTATACTACTGAGTGATCACTAATTCTCGTTACTCTCCATCGGCAGTAAGTGCACGTCATACAATATCTTCAAATTCGTCAACTGTGTGTGTGATACTCGCCCGTGATATGAGAAAGCTTGATTCCGTTTTCTGCGGGTTTTCCCACATCGCCATCGTAGCTATTATTTTCTAATCATTCAGTTACAATCATTAACTACCTCTTTTAATGTAGAGAAGAGTTCCCGATATCGCACCGGATTCTAAATCGCACCACCCTTAGTTTAAAAGGAACCGTAGTACTAACAAGGTATCTCGTAGTTAAATTAGGTACATCAGCATATTTTATAATTACAGAGTAAAGCGACGACGTTCAGTAAGTTATGTGTGTCCGCAGTTGCAGTACAATATAACAAGAGTATTCCTTACTAATTTTCGGGGATGTTTCAATAAGTAGTAGTAAACAAAATACCATTAATATTACAGTGACAAACTGAAGTTGTTCTTGCCTTAATTTCTGAAGTATGTAAAGAATACTTTTTTAAATGGTGTAGTTTGCGAAATAGAACTATTATCGTGTGGGCGAAATTGCACCAGTGCGATTTTGGCTCAAGTGATGATTTTTTTCCTTGTTTGTATCCCGTTACAATTCACACAAGGAGGGCACATGGTAGTATGGAAAATTTTCTCCGGAGTCTGTGAATCGTGCTTTGAAAAAATATATGGAAAATAAAGTGACGCTGCCAGCCCAATAGCAGGAGGAAATAGAACTACCAACATGCAACCACAAAGAACAGAAGTACAATCATGAAGTCCTTACATAAACATCTTGATAAATAACGGCAAGGCAATCAAGAGTATCCAAACTTGTGGGGAGACCTAATCTTTCTGAACCGTCAGCTAGATACGCTTGTGCTTCAGGATACCTTAGCAACGAAAAGTGTATTCGAAAAGTAGATACATCCAAATCACGATGCTACGAGCTACATATTCGCAATGTTTCAAATGTGGTTTTTGAAATCAATGAACAAGATTGGTTTCGCGTACTTTGACCACAAAATTTAATCAAATATGTGATACATAGTGTTTTCTGTAAAGTCTCGATACATGAGTCTTGTGGGGATGTTTCCGGAGATGAATGTGCATTATTAAGGTGTTATTTGTGTGCTCCGTTATTTACATTACAGTATTTTTTTCTTTAATGATGCATTATACCTCATTTTAATAAAACATAAATAAAACAATGCGAAATTACATGGAAATGATAAGTTTTTTTACCCATATGCATTATAGTTTTGTGTATATTCAAATATCTGTGCGATTTAGGCTTCACATAGTGCTATTCGGGAAACCTGTTGAGTAAATCGCACCAATCGCAGGCATCTAAAATATCATCATATTTATCACGATAGTGATACGATATCGTTATGAAATCACTGTAAAACAATTGGAAAAATATGAAGTTCAACACGAACAAAAAATCATTTGAAATTTATTTAAAAGTTTCGAAAAAAAACATTTATGTAAAAAGTGGTGCGATTTTGGCTACTCTCCCCTACTGAGGATATCTGTAGGACGTAGTACTAGAAATTAATATAATCACAATTATAAAAAAGTATTATTCTTGTCTTGCCTAGATACACCATTATAAAACGAAGCGTTTGACACCGAACAAGCAGTCTTCATCATTATCAGTTTTCTACCATTATTGGCAGTTCTCTTGATTCTACAGGTAGCTTCCATACCCTACAGTCTTCAAATAACTTTTTGGTCCTTACGTGTTTTTTTTTTTTTTTTTTTTGTTTTAATAGCTTTCATTAACATTAGCCTCTTCGCCCCTCCCGTGTTTTTCCTACTATTGTCCTTTCTAGTACAACCGTCATAATACGGTTCCTTCACAGCTAATGTCCGAACCATTTTCTCTTCATTTCTCAATTGTATCAATGCGATATAGTAGGGTGAGTGAAATAACATTGGTGTTATCAGGGAACTGTTTTCATGAAGCCTTGAGCAGTAAATCTACAAAGCAACTATAACGAATTATTTGTCAATAATCATAGTTTTCCACCAATCTAAAATTGGTTTCCTTCTATATGATTTGTGATCGAACGAGTAAATCGTCAATATTAGAGCATCTAGTTGAACTGAATGTCAGGAATATAAATTCATATATTTAGTCTTGAGTTAACTCCTAGATATACATCGTTTCTTTGTTCTCTAAAATGGTAAATGTGTTCAATATGTTGTAACGGACGCTAAACTTCAATCCAATGTTCACTCTTAAAACGAAAGTAATAAGAACACGGTTTTACCGTAGAAATGTTTTTTTGTTGTTGTTGTTGTTTTCGGCATCATTTGAGAGGAGCAGAAGGACAGCATATACATTTAATTAAACAATATAATAATATACCAGTCATTAATAAAAATAAGCATCCCGGACAAAAAATTAGCCACCCCCGCGCGAGACCAAGGCTGCATCGGGAAAAAGATACAGATGGCGTATTGGGTGAATCACATGGTCAAACGTGCGTACATTGCCTCGAAGCGATCAAATATTATTATTATGGTGTGACACAGAACCGATCGAAGCGCTGTGCGAGAGGCAAGATGGGGAAGAGCACGACGAGTTTTTTTTTAAAAAATCACCATTAGGGTTTACCTACAGCTACCAGCGGAAACCTCAGCACAATTGCCAACACCATGTAGAAGTAACAAAGAAAGTTCGGTCACTTTTGGTGGAGATCTGTTTTCAATTTGCCATCACACCGTGACTTTAATGCCAATGGAAATAAGCAAACGTCAGTTATTGTTGCGGCTAATCCAACATATCACACCTGGTTGTGGCAGTTGAGTTACACCGTGAAGTTGCATTAGTACAGAGTGAACATAGGAGCTCCACAGAGCATCATAAAAGTGTGCATGCTGTACGAGTTCAATCTGGAGCCAAATGCCGCTGCAGAGGGGGGGAAGAGGTTGTCGTTACCACGCAGACCATGCAGCGGTGGTTTAACAAGTTTAAGGACGGTGACGAAAAACTCGAAGACTCACCATGTGCCGGAAGATCAGCACACCCACAAAATTTTCAGGCAGCGATTCAGACGAATAGTGGCCAGACATGTGAGGAACTGGGGCTACAATCCAGTGTGACTGTAGAAACTAATCGGCAGCACCTCCATCAACTTGGGAAGCTCTACAATTTGGGTCGATTGGTTCCATATGATTTGATTCCGGGCCAGAAGGGAACGCGAGCAGACACCAATGATTATTTGCTGTCCGTCTAAGGAAGGAACCATTTCTGGAGTTCGTGTTGTAATTTGATGAAAAGTAGGTCCAGTACGAAGCTCCACGGCGCCGACATCATTTCTTAGTATCACATGAACTGGTTCCAAAAGCACCGAAAGAGCACCGCAGTGAAGGTTCTTGTGTGTGTTCGGTGGACTGCTCGCAGCATCAAACATCGAGAACTGCTAACACCTAGACAGAGCATGAATCCATCCGTGTACTGTCACCAGTTGAGCCGTGCTCGAGAAAAACTCAAAACTCTGAACCCAGCAATTCTGAATTGCAAAAGGGTCCACCTGTTACAGGACAAGGCTAAGCCGCACGAGTTTAGGATGTCCCAACACACCGTACTACGCCTTAGGATGGAAAACAATTTTGCATCAGCCATACTAGCCTTACATTGCAAAGTCCGATTATCAGCACTTCTATTCCTTGGACAATCACCTTAGTGGATGCCAGTTCAAATCTTAAGTAGAGGTGAAAAATGAGCTTGGTACATTCTTTGATTAATGGCCTACGAATTTCTACTGCAATGGAATCCATAAACTTTCAAAACGTTGGCACATGGTCGTCGATTCTGACGGGGACTATTTTGATCTTCGAGGTATTTCTTAGGTGACATATTGGGGTTCAAAAGCGGTGGATGAAAAAGCGACAGAACTTTCTTGGTTACCTTTATATAAAAGTTATCGCACATTCCTCATTCTTCTATAAGAGACGAAACGCCAGAAATTTCAGCCATGTAACCTTAGTTTCTGATCGTCTCTCTTGGAAGATTTCAGTTGTAGGTCCAAGGTAAATACTTTTCTTTTTTTCTTTTATTTATATTAATCATTTATATTCATAATATCATTACACATTAACATTAACTATTTGATTATACTTAAGTATCTATTTCTGATATCGTTGTAGGCCTCTTTTTTTAACTTCGTTTATGCTTGAGTCTGGAAAATAAGTATATATCTTGGCTGATTTTATTCATTAAATGTTCTTTCTCTGTTTCTGTATGTATTTTTAAGTTACTGGCTAAACTTCTTGAAAGCATTTTTATGATATGTTATTTCTAAACACGTAATGAAAAGCAGTCGTATAACATAATGTAAGCAATGCATTTCTAGTAACGTTACTCCCATTGCTTCTATATTTCCAGCGCTGAAAATTTCTACGAAACTGATGAATTTCTTAAGAAGAGTATTTAATAATTATTTAGTGGTTAGGCAGAGTTCGGGTTGAAAGTCTTACCCGAAGAGTTAGATTCGTAGCTGCTTTGTATTGTTCTAGTTATTAGCCACCAGAACATCAAACATATTTAATTATGTATTATTTGTCGAGGTATTACCTTAATAGAGAATCAGTATTACATTTAGTTTCACCAACTATAAAAGGAAGTATTACTTATTTGAAGAATAATATATTATGGAATTTTTAACTTCTTATAAATTTTGATATGTATATTTTTAAAATAGTTGGATTCTATTATTGCTTTAATTTTAGCCTCAATATTCAATACCAGCTCTTTATTTTACAAGTATTGAAATAAAACTTTATCTCTCTCAATTATTACAAGTAACATATAATTATTGAGTGGTCTCGTGAAAGAGAGAGCTATGCTATTAGTCTTGAATATTTAACTCTTCCTATTGCTGGTGTTCTACTGCCATCTGTCATATATCTGAATACTTGAATAAGCCCTCATCAACATTTTGACTGAGAGGAGGAGCTACACCGCTTACCGATGGTTTCTGCTATGAGAGTAGCAGAGGTACCAACAAAGGAATGTTATGTATTGGGTTTTTACTTATTATATAAAAAATATTGAGCCCAACTATAATTGATGATGTTATATCCCTGCTCGTTTACGAGAATAAATCTCATTGTTTTATTATTTTGACCTAACACACCAATGTTACTCCATTCTTGTTTTTCTGTAATCTTTACTTCTGGTAACTTCGTATGTATCAGATTAACCTTGTTCCGCATGCTTAAGAGGTTCATGCTTGTGCTTGCCACAAACATTCGTAACCCAGACAAATGCAAGAGAAAATATGTAAAAAGAAAAATAAACAATGGAAAGCAATATTTGAGTGATAACACCCGTAAGAGAATAGAAGCTAAGCAATAATGACCTGGATGTGACTGCTAATAAAAATAAGGGATATCTTACCTCAACTGATGTATTTATTGAACGTTAGACGAAGAGTGTAAAAACACATTATTTTAGTAGTTTTACAAGCTTCAAGATTCGAACATTCTTAATGGTCTTGTGCATAAGAAGTGCAATCAGAGCTACTCTAACAACGCAATGATGGAATAAACAGAAGAAATAATGCATGTGCTTAGCATTTTAAAAGTTACTGGTACAAAGATTAGGGTATATTTCAAAGTGTCTTCTGGAACATTTTCACTTTCAAGGAAAATGGTGGCAACACCAAGAGAATACAGAAAATTGCATAATGGTGGAATATGTATCTAGTGATGAACATACTATTCAATACAGCACTCTTTAACATGCCGCATATAGATATATGCTGAAAGCATAGTAATGTTAAGCACAAAATGAGTGAATTTTCATTAGTTAATGTTCGTGATCATACTAAAAGCTTTCCAAAGTAAACAAATTATTATTCATGGAAAAAATGCAAATAAAATGCACATTATTAGTGTGAAATCCGTGGATGAAATGCAATGTCTCTACGAAAAGCAGTGTTACAATGCTGGAGTGTTACCTGTAAAATATGACCGATATGCTAAAATTTTCAATAAAAGTGCAGGGTTCGCTTTGTTTGCAATTAATTGATTTCTGCTATCGAATATTTCTTAAAATAATTCATAATCACAATTATTTTTACGTATTTTGTTTGTGTTTATTACACCATATCAAGCACGGTGAATTCTCATTGAGTTGTATTCCACTATTTCATTATTTCCAATGCACTTTACTAGTAATGATAATCGTTTAACTTGTCGACATACGGTGTTCTTTAACCTTTGATCTCAGTGCATAACTTAACGTGGTTAGACATATCAATGGTCCACATATGAATTTTCAGAAAGGGAATTCAAATACGTCTACATTTTCTTGACTGAAATTAAATACATTGAAGAATACACATGCTTAAGACCAATGCTAGACAAATCAGTTACTACAATTACATTTCAAAATTGTAGGTCACTCGGATAACTGAATATATATTTTAATAGTCATCTACGTTTGTTCGTACTTTAAAGTTTGTGAAGTCGAACTCCTTAGGAAGCTACTCCATGCCGTAAGCGTCGATAAACTACCGATAGGCAACTGGTGATATCTTGCCAAAAGTTGGTGGTCCCACAGAGACGATCGCCGGTTGATCAACTTTTGTTTAGAAAATAATACCATCAGCGGCAGAGACGGAACGAAACACCAGTGAACCACAAACTTACTCCCCAAAAATATGTTACTTCACATATATGCGTGATTTGTTTACATTCAGACGAGTCTAAACAACAGTAAAAATAAAGTTAAAAAGAGGACACGGGCGTAGGCGAGAATCACCAACCTTATGATTAATAGGTGCTTATTCTTCCGACTACACCGTGCTCATGGGTTCTCTCGGGGTTCTACTGTTTCTTCCCAGTTTATTAATTCCGCCATTTCACTCATCCCTCATCATCACCGTCTCCTTTAGCCTAACCCGCATAAACGTGGGACGTAAAACAATAATTCCATTTCATTTCATTTCATTCTTCCACACTAGAGATATGGTAAGAAAATGCTTTTAGAGAGATACGTAAATCGTTAGTCTTTTTTAACTGGCTAATCAGTGTGCACTTTTAACCGTGCATATTTTACGATAATCGTTTCAGATCAGATAAAATGCATTCGTCATGTAATTTTGTAATAAAGCGACGCGCGTCTATTTACTTTAATTAATTGTTCTCCCACGTTCACATTCTAATGATCTTTGATAGTTGCCATCTACATCACAGAAATATACGCACTCATCTCAAGATTTTTCAGTTCATATTGCAGAGGCAGGAGATACCAGCGAACCCCGGAGCTCACATTAGGGAACAAGTCGTAAGGAAAACATAATATGTAATAATAACAGCGTGCACATGACTGGCAATAGTTCGTGTTGGTTCCTTGGGGACTCTCGCGACGAATAAAAGGAACGCGGACCAAAATGAAGTCCTCGCTGTTGCGTGGTAATACCTTCAACACCCAGACTCTAGATATATTTTTCGACTCGACAAAACCATGCCGCCTGTTTCAAGCTAACGGCAATCCTTCGATGTGTCGCTATACCGACGATCAAAATTTACCGGCAAGTGGACCACCAGGTGTTGGCGACGTTTACGACATGGAATACTAGCGCATGCGATGTAATTCTATCCACTCTGTAAAAGTATTTACTTTAAGATGACGGATATTTTAAATCCTAACTTAATTTTGTCTTTTTTGTTGATTCTTTAAGACATTCAAAGAACCATCATGAACATAACCTCCTATTTATAACCTCCTATTGGAACAAACACAATATTTTTGGTAACAAAGTAAGCAACATAGTGTCGCTACCGAAGTAAGATGTCTGTATACTGTTCTCATTGAGAATCAAAGGCCAACAATTATAGGTAGCAAACGCACAACATGAAAGCAGCAAAATTTTCCTGCTTCCTTTACTTATTGACCTGTCTAGGAGCATGCCTTTAATAAAGTAGTAAAACCAATGAAATTATTTTTCATGCCACAACAAACAAAACTCTGGCTGTCTATCACATTCTTCTTTCTATCTCTCTCTATTTTTCATTTTTCAACCACCTTTCCCTAATTTGCATGTCTGATAATTCTTCATCATAAATTGGAATACAGCACATGGCGATCACAGTATCAGAAACATTCAACTGAACACTGTGTTGGCGAAGGGCAGGTATTATCTTGTCACCATTCTCCTGTCGATAGTAGATGTCTTACCAACAACAAAGACACATAACGTTTGTTTTGAAGGACAACACGAGATCGGAAGAACTTCATTGTTCAAAATCTCTTCTTTGTCTTTGGATGTCGATGATAGGACGGTCCCTTGCTTTGAGAGGCGGATTCCAAAATGATCCACTTTGGAAACAAATCCTACACGAAGAACTATTATCTTATTAACTTCAGTTTTGAAAAATGATTTCGTGATTATTCTCTTTGTTATGCCTCTGCGCCATTTATAATTTTATATTCTGTGTTTTATTTTTTGTTTTCATAGTTTGGTATAATTTCAGATCTCCAGTACATGAAAGAATTGTATCCCACATTGCTAAGTTAAATATTGCAGACGTACGTATCTTTTGATCATCGTAAAAACTCTAGGTATATTTCTACTATAAGTAAACGGCAAATATATGACTATTAGAAAACAACGTCATGATTTCGAATCTGTTCATAGCCTGCTTGGTTATCCTATATATCTTTGCATCGTAAAAATGCGATATATCTCCTTGTATTTGTAAACTTTGCGTTGTCTAAGTTACTCTTTAATAATAATGTTTGCGGTATTAAGAAGAAATGATTTTCTTTAAACAGACTCTAGAATGTCACTATAAGCAAAACAGTCATATTGAGCATATTACAGCATTTCTAATTCTGAACTCAGCTTGCAAGGAGTTGTTGTTTTATTGAACAGTATGTGATAATGGTAGAGCCTCCAAAGTATTTGCCAACTATACACCTCAAATTATAGACTCAAACATTCCTCGTTTGGCAACAGGGAAACTTGCAGTGAAGAACGGGAGTTGATAATTGTCACAGAGATATGCGTCAAATCTACATGTTAATTTCACCTGAATGACTGCGTAATTAGCAAAAGTATTTGCCAGGATCCCACACGTGGTAAAGAAAGTAGGAAACCTGACTGCTATGGACATGTGTGAGATGTAAAATAAATAGAAGATATTACACATTATGATCCCAACTATATGCAACGGAAAGTTGAACTAATGAGAAAGTAAAATAAATCGTCTTTGGTAACAAAAGAAGTAAAATTTATTATAGATACTTCGATTCAGGGAACATCTGTGTTTAAGAAACATTTAGTGAGAGGAAAAAGTTCGTTTCGTAAAACTCCTGTAAATCAATAGTTAGTTTAACATGTCTAGAATGGAAATCACCCGATACGCCAGTGGTGACTTTGTCAATATTTGTATTCTCGCCAGTTTGACTATCGCGTCTGTAGCTCGAATAATGTAATAAAAGAAGCAGTGTCGGTTGAAATTGAGGTTCATGTAAGTAGATAACATGTTTTTGTTATACACTAGTTGTTTAAATTCCACAACATAACTTCTGAATTTGTTAAAGTTCAACTAACTCTGCAAGATAGAAATTTACTAAAGATAACTTTACAACCTGGCATTGCGCTTGCATTTATCATTAGTTATTTAAAATCTACAAGGGATTAAATTTACTATTGTGAGTTTAGTTTTCTTAGTAGAGTTTTCTCATAAACGACAAGAATAAGTTTGTTCATAGAGCTTTCTTTGCTTTTTCTATGTTTTTATGCCGACATGACAACGACAACAACAACAACAAAACATTCAAGTGACGCAGAATTATATCTGAATGCACTTCTATGTCGGCGTGAAGAAGATACACTAAAACATCACCAACTACACTCTATCCAAACAATAGTATTCGCAAGTGCGACAGCAAACAAAGAATATGAGGATGAAAGTCTGGTTAACTGAATAATAAGTAAAAGTGCCCTCCTAAATCCACTATTTTCCACATTGAAGATCCAAGTGTTTACTTTGATTGATCGTAAGTTTTTACTTTGTATCACCTCCACAAAACTTTTAACCACTTCAGAACTTTTGCAATTCTTTCAGAAAGTACGTGAGACTACATCATGGAATATGTAAAAAATGTTTCAAATTTCGCCGTAAGGATTTAACTCAAAACACAACTAACATATTGTTATTCCACAATTTCCTCATTTTACGCATTACGCTGTCATATGATTTAAAAATTTAAGTAATACGTACGTACATGAAGTAAATAGTACTTCATTTAACATTTTAAGTGGGTTTAGTCCACATGTAAAAAATTACCTCTGAATTGAGAAATGTATTTGCAAAACATGTTAAATCCATAAATGTTCGATTTTTAATTTAATTTAATGGATGAGTGTAAAATGAAACATCTTACGTTAAAATTCGTAATTGGTTTTAGTGAAAACACATTACTTTCTGTGGTAAATTCTGTTTGAAATATCACTTGGGACAGAGTTTCAATGTAAAAATATATAGTTTTTTACTCATTCTGAAGACTTCCACCAAACAGATTTAGCATCTTTTGAAACTACGCTCCTCAATTATGCTGTAGTTGTATTTCTCTTTTTTATGTTCAGTTGTCAGCTTTCGGAAGAGTAATGTTTGCTATCTTAAAGCTAATTATATCAAACTTGCATTAATTTAAATAGTTTCAATATGTATCTAAATTATTTATCATGAACAAAATATGTCTCGAAATATATAGTTTCGTAATTGTTTCCTGAATATTTATAAGAATTATATAATTAAATATAATAGTAATGTCCTACCATGATCACGATCGATGGAGAACGTTGAACAGTTACAAAATTGTAGTACTTTTTTATACTCGCATTCGAACTTGCATGTCGAATAACTGTAATGGGGAAAGATGATTCCCTCATCATTTTCGTCGCTGAAGCGACATCTCCTTATATTTATTGGAATATTTCTTACACTTATATCAGCAGTCAATTCTCTTAGGATAACTGTAACATTTCCCACTGCCATAGTTATATATATCTTCCGTTTAGTTTCAGCATCCTGACTAATTTCTTGTTGAGAAAGAATAAGCATCTGAAATAAAGCCAAATAATACTTATTTTGTGATTTATGAAAACTATGAGCTTTCTTAATTAATGTTTAATTAGTAAACTAAATATTTTGAAGAGCACATGATACAAAAATGTAACATTTTTAACAGCTGCCCCATTGTGCTGGAAAATTTATCCCTTGTGTTACTGAGGATAATGTTTGAGACTCTCGTCATCTGACCTTCCCAAACTAATTTCGTTAGAAAAGGTACAATTCTAACATTCTATGGAGCAAAACATTGTATTAAAATTGAGTGTACTTATATGCAGCCATAAAGATACGGCTTGAAATAACCGTTAATTTTCCACTCTCACACATTCAGATAGAATTATCAAATAATGTCAGTAAATGACCCAATTACTAAGCTTGTGCTTAGTCTCTGATGGATCTGTAGAAGTCTGTGTTGTTTACCCTGGCGTTGAAAAGGTGAGATAGTTAATTTCTCATTAATGATCTGTATTGAATTCGAGTAACTGGACATGATTTCAGTGTATAGAGAAGAGTACGTACACAATAGTTATTTTGTTAGTATGCAAAAAAATAAGACTAGATATGCAAAAGTAAATTCTGTTGTTTTTTATTCTGACAGGGAACCCCTTGAGTGCGAGCTCGCTAGTGCAATCTCAAGTAATGCTAATTTGAAAGTGTAGTGCGATCAATGATGACCGGAAAAATATTAGCTGCTAATGACTCACCATGTGCATAAAGAAGGCGAAAGAAAATACGTGTCCATGAAGTACCGATATCAACTTTATATGGGGTGTATGTATTGCGCTTCAAAATTGGACATCGTTGAGATTCACTAAATATTCAAAACAAACCATTAACTTGCACCATGAACATGGAATGAAAAATGACGGGCCACCACAGTAAGCACAAACCTTCGCACCACCAAAATCAAAGGCGAACTTCTTCGGAGATTACAAACCGTTAAGAGCGTTCAACTGTAAATCCATTTTTAAAGAATGCAAATGGAATAATGGGTGTACCGGGTGCCAATACATTTCATCACTTCTCATCCGATACCGGAGTCTACCAGCTGCGGCATGGACTTCACGAGGCCCCTGAAGTGTTGTAATATTTCAATCCATATCTGCTGCTTCCATAGAGTCCGCAGGCTAGTAGAAGGAGAGTCCACAGGGCGAAGTCGTTGTTCCATTGCGTCCCAGATGTGTTCGATGCGATTAAAATCCGGCGACCATGATGACCAAGGAAGTGTTGTCAGATCAGAAGAGTGTTCATCAAATCAGTCTGCATACATCCTACACTTATAGACCGACGCATTGTCCTGCTGTAAGATTAGATCACCATTCGTATTGTCCAGCCGAGCAAATGTCAGAACATTGTCGTCCTGAAGATCGAGGTAGCGTTCACCTGTGAGGGTCCGTGCCACGTGTGTTAGGGGACCAATTTCAGTCCACGTAAACATGCCCAGTTGAGAATACCACCACCATCGGCCTCAACAGATTTCTACCTGCACGATGAACTCACTGCACTACGCACCCTACCCCTCCATCGGAATGTACCAATGTGAAACGTGTTTTATGTGTCCAGCCAACCTTTTTCTACATTTTCACGGTCCAATGGCTGTGTTATTTTGTCCATACTAAATACGCTGTTTCCTATGTTGTGCAGTTAGAAGGGGTAGTTGCATTCACCGATGACTTCTGTTCCAAATGGCGAGATTGTAGTTGTGGATTATGTGGCTGCTAACACGGCGTTGTTGTCTTGCATTGAATTTTCCCGCAATTTGAAGCACTGTTGCCGGTCTATCGGCTTTTACGATGCAGGTACTCAGCGCCAACTTTTGTCCCTGACACGACCATGACCGCGGCAGCTTGCCCGTTTTGGTGAGGTTTTACCGGAACCCTGCTACTCAAAATACATCACTGACATAGTTGCCTTTAAAAATCCGAGTTTTACAGCCACTTCAGAAAACGAACCACCCAGTCGTGTAGCCCCTACGATTCAACAACGGTAAAATGAATTCAAATAATTTGTCTTGTCAATCACACACTGCACTGACATTTATACCGAGAGGGGAAGCACATGGCAGCAGTACTCGCGTAACGCATTTCATTCGCATGCACAGGGGGAGCATATGCAGGGTCGTTTCTCCAACTGTCCTGCTCTAAATCGGTGTACTGCTGGGCTCTTACTCGCCACCTTCCAATACCTTGAAAACATTACGATGCTCTCATGCCTAGTGGTTCCGACACTCAGGCAATTGAGTGAGATGTGCTTAATCTATTCCGGTTCTTAGAGGGGGGTCATGTACGGAAAGTCACCCAAATATATATGAGGCGAGAAGAATACCACTAGTTTTTATATTTATCGACAATCATTGGAATCAACTGACGAGCTACAAGAGATGATACAGGTCTCTAAGGGCTATTCATCCCATAAAGACAACACTGTGAGTAAGTAGATCCTCAGTTACTCAAAAGCCCCACAAATGTCTACAGTCTTTTCACTTTTGAGGCAATAACCTTTTTTGAGAACTCTTTGCTCCTGCAAGGAAAAATTCAAAATATGGCATGGGTACCAGGGAGGATGCAAAAATTACTGGGATTAGACATCTCAAATTTTGCACAGTTATACATTGTAAAATCGATAGTAATCTTCTGCAATCTACAATATCCTAAATCGCTTTTGACCTACATCCAAGAGCACGTACTTTATCCCTATCTCATACTTGACACTTATCGGATTCTTAGTTCTTGATTTTTTAACACATCTTGAGTGTTGTGAAATGTTGAGTAAAATATTATAGTAAGTAGTTTCAAAAACCTCAAAAATAACTTTCAGATATCTGCAGCAACAAACAATTTTCAAAGATAGGAAAAGTTTAGAGTCCTAAATAGATATCACTTTAGTAAGCAACGTTGCTAGTATACTAAGAGTTAAAACCATAAAATTTACATTATAGTCCAATTTTGCGCATGCACTTATTACTTTACAAATATAATCACTAAATATTATCAACATTAAATACAAAAGTCATCTGAGTTTGTAAAGAACAAAGATAATCTATTGCTGGTGCCCAAATAATATTCCACTAGCTGCAGAATAAATCCAACTATATGTACAGACACCTGCAAAAGTATCCCCCCTTAAGTGCTGTAATTCCATTACTTGGGTCCAGATAATTTGCAGTTAAGGAACGCCTTTACAGTTGCAACCCAACTTAAAGGTAACTTTTCTATGTACTGACAACAGTTGCAGGTAAAATGTTAATGTAGGTGACTAACGAAACAGTTCTCCATTGTAAGATTAATCTCTATGGTTTACACCTTGCCTTCCAATGAACATCAACATATTATTCTGAATATTGTTGTGCATGTAATGTATTATCTCGTTATACACTGTATGTTCAAGGAAAGACAAATATTGGGCACGCATGGATCAGAAAATTGGGTTAAGTAGATCCAATTATCAAATCTAGGATAACTGCTGGAAATAAGTTTGCAAATGATTGCCTCCTTGACACACCTGCTCCAATTCTACTCATTCCAACAGCTTTTTTCTTTCTGAAGAGGAGAATATCTTGTTTGCCACCCTTATTATGCATTGAAATTAATATTCAAACCTTTGAAAAAGTTTGAACATGGCCGGGATTTGAATTCTAGTCAATGGAAAACAAGTGCAATGTGCTAAGAACCATCTTAGCGCATATCTTTGCATTCCTCCTAAACTTTTAGCTTGTTAAGATCGTTGCATGTAACACTATATAGAAGACATTAATGCTCGTATAAGGAGACGTTCTTTATGTGAATATCACAATGACTTACTCAACGCCTTTTTCCTTAACTCATAAACAATTTATTTAGAGCTTCGGCAATGCGGAAAATAACACAAAACGTTCTTCAAATTGAGGCTATCTCAACGTTTCTAATGATCTCCCGATTTATATTGCAACTGTTCTTGCTCACCTTAACTTCAAATTTGCAAAGAAGAAAAGAAGGTAGATACTATTTTTACATTCTTTGAATTGTATCAACACGTGTAGAAATAGAAAGTTCTATTTTTATTTTACGTACCTACTTGGTTATTATCTTATCTTTGCATGAGGAATTGTTGGCACAGTGGTAAAGCATAACACTCGTATGTCAGAGACCCGCGTTCGAATCCTGTCGTAGCAATTATTTGTTTCTTTGTTGGAAGGTATTGTTTACGTAATTGGTATTTAATTCCGTTATTCCGCTTTATTATTATTATTATTATTATTATTATTATTATTATTATTATTATTATTATTATTATTATTATTATTATTATTATTATTATTATTGGAAAGTCGGGACTAAATATTTTATACTTTATGAAGTTTTTGATTGAATTTCTAGTGATGTTGTTGATATGGAAGGTATCTGAAAGGAGAATTGCTTTAAACATCAATATTTCTAGCAATTGTAACAGTAGAAAAAGTGTTCGTAGTAGAAAATTATAAGCAATTGCTGGGAAACGTTTGTGTTTGATCGTTCGTATGATTGACCCATATTAACAATATGACTTATGTATTCATCAATTGATTGCTAAACACGGTATGTTCCCAGATAGTACGAATCAAGGTTGATATCGCTTTCGTCATCCTTCGTAGTTCTTTTTTTCTATTGCAAGTGCACTTAAAAAAGTTGTCTCTATACTAAATCTGAGAAAAAAATAATATTTTTTATGTTATCTTACATCGGAAGTATCAATATGACAGTTGATAAAAAAAATTCTTTAATTACCAAACGGGAGTCGAAACCGACCACCATGATGTTAAACGAATGAGTAATTACAATAACCTAAGACATCGCTGTTAATTAAGTGGGGAAACGTGAAATATCTTAAACAATTTGCTCACTTTTAGGATTCCTTTATTATAGAGCTCTTGTTTCGTTCATAATAAAATATAAATATTTTGTAGAAACAGTCAGGGTAAAAGTGTATCTGAAAACGTAGAGGAAGATTAGATCACCATTCGACTAATGACTTCACGAAGTCTTCCGTACTCTTCTTCGCCTATTGTATTTTTTAGAATGTGGAGGATGCCACAGATATTTTCTATAGGTAGGGTGAGGGCATCACCAAACGCTCCCCGTCCCTTTTATCCCTGCAAATAACCGTTAAGAACATTCAAATCTAAATTGTCAAAGTAAATTATTGAAAATGAGTGATAGAAGTAGTATTATTGAATATTGTTGCAGCATTTAGTTAGGGGAAGTATAAGGCCATGCTTGAGCATCGAGGCTCTATTTTTATGTGAAACTACAATTTATATCTATATATCTTACGGTATTTCTTTATAATTATATTCTTTCAGGAGCCATTAATATGCATTGGAGATTGGCAAGTTCAACATTTTATCCAGTGTATTCGATATTGGGGAATCAAAATTTCTAACAGTTGGACCCGCGAAGATATGATCTGCGGCCCGCGTACCTAAATGTACTTCTTATACGTATTTTCCGTTGATTATGTTATTTTGTATACAAGTTTTAAATGAAAGACTTCTATCTTAGGAAATTTCGAAAGGACCCCGGCTACTCTTCAGGGCCTCGGAATCAGGTGTTAAGTAACTACATACAGCTGTATTCAATGTACCTAATAAATATGGCGTTATGGCAGTTTTGTCCTTTGGGATTTATTCTTTTTAAAATAGGCTATTAAACTTCGCCTTCAAAAATGAAATATTATTGTAAAATGAAATATGGTGGTGCACATGTAGCCAGCGATTCTATAAAAGAAATTATAACAGACAATATGGTCGTGGCCGTACCCAAGGGGGCTATCTCATATATATGTGTTTAGATAGAATTAGTTCTACTTCAGTGATAAAATGTGAAAATAATAATAATAATAATAATAGAAATAATAATTGACTGAAGGAGCCCAGGTGAGAATCCCTGCCCACGAAGAATCCTGAAAGGACCAACTAAAGCTGTTGCCAGTCATGTGAATGCGGTTAACATTATATATTATTTTTCCAGACTATTATTTTCTAAGGTGAGCTCCGGGGGTCAAGAATATTCCCTGCCTCTACATCGTGAAGTGAAAAATCTTAAAATGTGTGCAAATAATTGCATGAATTTGGATGGCGACTGTCGGAATTCATCGGAATGTGAATATCGAAAAACTATGAAATAAATTAAATAGACGCGCGTAATTTTATGATATAATTACATTGGAAGCGCGTCTAACTTATCTTAAACGGCTATCGTAGAATTTACACGGTGAGAGGAACACTCTGTTGACAAATTTGAAAAAGACGGCGATTTATCCCTCTATGTGAGGAGTTTACTTCATCGCCTCCCTGGTGAAGTAGAAAGAACACGCGGCTAGTTATTATAAGGTTAATATTTGGCACTTACCCTCGGGTACTTTTTTCTAGATTCACCTTAATGTAAAGAAATCATGCATATAAGCGAATATTAATTTGTCGGACTAATTTTGTGGTTCCTCGGCATTTCGTTATGTGTACCGCTGATGGTATACGTTTCAGAACATAAGTGGAGTCATAAAGGACCGTAACTACGAGGCGACCAATTTTTGGCGGGATGTCGTTAGTTGCCCGTCGCTGGTCCTCCGACGCTTTCAGCATGTAATAGTTTGAGTTTCAGGTTGTTGACATCTTTCCCTTCAAAATAACGTAATTAACAGAAGTTGTATGGAAAGCGCATATCATTCCGCGGGCCATACATCACGTCTTCGCGGGCCAACGGTTAAATATTTTGATTTCCCCAACATCGATCAGACTGGGTAAAATGTAGAACACAACAAATCTGCAATGCATAATGGCTTGAGAAAGAATATAATTATAAAGAAATACCTAAAAGAAATATATTTAATCTGACGTTTCACATAACAACTTAGACTCGATGTTCAAGCAGGGCGCTAAACTTGCTCATATCTAAATGCGGAAAGTACCTCAAAGTGTGCAATTTGATGAAGACATTTCACACCAAGTATCCTCTTCCCCTTAATTAACAGCGATTTCTTACAGTAGTGGAATAAGCGTTGGTTTTACATGACGCTGGTTGTGGGTTCGATCCCCGTTGGGTAATTAAAGGATTTTTTTTCATTTGCAATATTGACATTAACAACATAAGATAACAGGAATATATTCGATTTTCCTCGGCCTTAGTTTTGAGACGACCTTTTTCAGTGCATATGCAATAGGAAAGTTAAATATGCAAGATGATGCCATTTGTATCAACCTTGATTCGTATTGTCTGGGAACTTATCGTGTTTAGCAAATAATTGATAAATACGAAAATTGTATTGTTAGTAAGAGTAAGAAATACGAATGATCAAACAAAAATATTACCCAGCTGTTTCTCATAAGTATCTACTACTAGTACTTCTTCTACTGCTACTACTGCTAAAAATAATAATGTTTAAGGTAATTCACCATTTCTGATACCTTCCATATCAACAAAACGACTTGAAATTCAATCAAAATCTTCATAAAATATAAAATATGTATCCAACTTCCCACTTTCCAATAATAATAATAATAATAATAATAATAATAATAATAATAATAATAATAATAATAATAATAATGGAATAAGAGAATTACAATACTAATTACGTAAGCAATAACTTAGAATAAATAATTGTCACGACGGGATTCGAACAAGGGTCTCTGGCATACAACTTTTAAGTTTTACCACTGTGCTAAGAATTCTTCATACAAAGATTAAAAAATGAACAAGTAGTTACTTAAGATAAAAGAATTTTCTACTTCTACACGTCTTGATACAATTCAAAGAACGCAAAAATAATATCTGTCTTGTTACCTTCTTTGCAAACTGGAAGTTAAGACGAGAAAAAACAGTAGTAATATAAATCGGGACCATCATTAAAAACGTTGAGATAGCCTCAACTTGAAGAACTTTTCGTGCTAATATCTTCATTGACGAAGGTCTAGATAACTTGTTTTGTAGTTAAAGAAAGAAGCGTTGAGTAAGTCATTGTGATACTCAAATAAGGAACGTCTCCTTATACGAGTTACATGCAACGATCTTTACAAGCTAATAGTTTAGGTAGAAGATGAAGTGCCGGGTAGGTAATTGGTTAGCACATTGTATTTCTATCCGGCGGACCCGGGGTCAAATCCCGGCCAAGTTCAGTCTCTTCGGAAATGTTTCAATATTAATTTCAATGCAGAATCAGTGTGACAAGAAAGATCTTCTCATCTCCAGAAAGAAAATATGTTGGCATGAGGAGAATTGGAGAGGGTCTGTCAACGGAGGCAATCATTTACACACTAATTTTCAACAGTTGTTCTGGATTTGATATTTTCACCTACATTCAACCATTTTCTGGGTGCTTAGTATTTTTCTTTGTCTGAACACACAGTATATAAAGAATTAATACACTACATACACAGCAATATAGAGTATAATACATAGTGTTCATTGGATAACAAGCTGTGAACCATAGAGATTCACTTCAGTATGGAGAACTGTTTCGTGCATCATCTACTCACAATTTTTCTTGCATAAAGACCTGACTCATTGCTACCAACTGCTGTCAGAGTCTAGAAAGGTTACGTGGAATTCGGGTTGCATCTTTTCAGGCGCTTTCAAGTAATGGAATTAGTGCACTTAGGCATAGATACTTTTGCTGGTGGTTGTACCTATTTAAGCATAGGATTATTATCGTTGGTAAGGGGTGAAATTGAAACGTTTTCACACAATTGTAGCATAGGCAATGAAACTTAATCAGTTTTTGGTCTTTTTCAGTGTGCGTTACATTATTAACCGGAAAAACACAATATTTTGTTTGTTATTTGTGGTTATTTCTAAGTGTAATGATAATCTGACTTAAGCTACATGTGATAACATATAATATTTGTTAAGAAATTACGTCGATATGTTTTGATGTCTGTGTTGGATCTCCTGAAAAACTGACTTACGATTTAGGGCCTTTTGAGTATGAGTCAAAAACTCAACGTATTATTAACTCTTCACATATATGCCCTCTGCAGAGTTCTAAGTTTTGATGACGTTGAAGAGCTTGGTGGTTGGTGGTAGAGTTTGAGCCACAGGAAGACATGAAAAATTTCGACGCTGAGGTATTCAGAACTTCGTTAAAACATATTTTTCAATGTCCGACTCTACTATCTATTCTATCAGATAAGATCACTTTCTTTCTGATATAGAGTGGACCCTCTTAAATGTCTGTAGCGCTAATACTTGGACTTTTAACGTTCCCTTTCACTTCTCTCGAGTTCATCTATTGCTCGAAGGATTGATAGTACGTCTTCTGACATTACCCACGTATCTGGTCACATATGTTTCCCGGAACACCCTGAAGTTGTGTTTTCCAATCTTGTAGTAGACCAAACTATATCTCTGAAAAATTTATGGATTCACGATTCATCGAATTTCATCTCTGAATATGCCTAATTACTTGGTACGTACTAATAGTCCAATTACCTTTCAGTAATTTGAGTAATTTGGGTCTACTCAATTGTGTTAGTTTTAAAACTTGGATCCTAAACCCTTCTTCTATCATCAACGCTTTGTTGCTATATGCTTTAGTCTTCAGTTGGCATCAAAGGTAATTTGGCATCATGTTATATATGAAACATGTATGTGAATATGTTAGGTGTATATATTTTGCAAATATTATTTTGTGTTCTGTGTATATTCTAATATTTGATGGCAATTTCTCCACAAAAACATTGTCCTCTAAGACAATGTTCTTAGTGTCACTCTGTTCTCTGTTACCTTCAAGAGCTTTCTCTTTCAGGTGAAAATGTATATACATGTTATGATATATCTTGGCGATCTAGTTATTTATTACATATTCAGATTCGTCGCTTTATTTTTAGATAGATTTACCTAGATTAGATTTTCTCCAAGCACAACAATGGACTGATCTTCATCAGCTAGTGTTCCTTCATGCCTTATATTTCTTCTCACTGTCTTTCTTATATTCTTGAGTTTAAATTTTGATCACGGTTTAACTTACGTATAACACACCCATTTGTGTTAAATTCATAGCACCGCTATATCATAGCACCTTTGCTAACACATATTGCGATGTAATTTTGTCGTAATCAGGCTTGTATTATTTAGTCTAACTAATAACGGCAAGTCAGCAGTTGGTCGTATTCAAACTGAATTATCACTGTTGACCTTTCATTATTTACAAAGTAAACAGAAGGTAACGATATACCCCATTTGGAAATTGATTGACACAATCTCGAAACATGGAGATAAGGATCTTATATTTTTATAATTAGACCCTAATTGCCAAAGTGTGTACAATTTAAAGGACTTATTTTGTCCTTCCAGTTTCAACTACAGTTTCAAAACTCGCAAAAATTTATTTTACTTCCTGACTTATATTAAGAATTTAACGAATAATAAATTCCATGAATGTTTGTTATGTTGCAGAATCGTTATAAACATAAGAGAGAATAACAGACTAAATACGACCCTCATAAACACCCTTGGTAACTGTAGATATTTTATTTGCAACATATTGCCATTATTATTATTATTATTATTATTACTATTACTATTATTATTATTATTATTATTATTATTATTATTATTATTATTATTATTATTATTATTATTATTATTAAACAGTATTCTGCCTTTTGACAGGTCCTGGTATTAATGAGTTTTTCTTCTTTCTTGATTTTAATTCTGGGCCTGGAAATGTTTCTTCCACGTTTCTCACATTTCAGCGTCCGCTTAACTACGAATATTTTCTTCTGTTTTTCAAATGATTGAGCATTTCTGTCCTTCTTCTATTCCTCGTTTTCCTCCCATCTTTCCCAATATCACGGTATAAAGAAAACAATTTCTTCGCAAGTTGTGTCTCATCCATTTGGCCTTTCTAGGAATGATGGCGGCTAGAATCTTTCTATTTCCTTCTATCCGTTTCTAAACATCTTCGTTTGTTATTCTTTCTATCCAATTTATCTTATCCATCTTCCTGAAACATCACATTTTGAAACTCCGTAAACATTTCTTTTGTACCTTCGGCAATGTCCAAGTCTCTGAACTATAAAGTCAAATACTCCATTCCTTAGTCCAATATTAAGGCTGTTAGTTAAGAGTGACTTTTCTCGTTGGCATAGCCAATTCTTGACCTGATCGTTTGGAGCAATACGCGTCTTTCGTCATAATATTACCCAGATATTTGATATCATCGACTTCTTCAACTACTCTTTGTTCTGCTTTTACCCATAAGAGAGCATTTTCACGGGATATTCATATGACTTTCGATTGTTCGATTTTGATTGCCACTCCATATAGTTTCTCAATGTCTACTATTTTGTCAATAATCTCTTGTAGTCTTTCTTCGCTAGCTATAATAACCGTATCATCTGCTTACCTCATCATGTTAATGACCTGGCCTACAATCTTGAAGTCTCCAATTTCCATTAATGCTTCTTTCATTAACTAGCCACTGCAAATTTGGAATAATTTGGACGACACACTACATCCTTGTCTGACTCCTCTTCCAATCTCCTCACTAGTGGTTTCTCCTTCATTAAGCGTAACTTGACTCGTTGTCCGATGTTCAGGTTGCTAATGAGTCGTCGGTCTCTCCGGTTGATTCCAATTTCTTTGAGTGTTTGCAGAAGTTTCGTTCAATTGACTCTGTCTAAAGCGTTTTGCCAGTCTATGAAGCACGAACACAACTCTTCCTTTACGAGTACATCGAGGCCTCGCTCTGAATAATTCTCATCAACCCAATGGCATCTTTTATGCCTTTCCCTCTCCAGAATCCAAATTGAACTTCGTCGAACACCTCTTCATTCGTGTTTTCCAGCCGTCTGTTCATAGGAGCAATTATCTTTACAGTGTGAAAAAAAGGCTAATTGTTCTGTGATCGCTGCACTTCTTCCCTTCGTTTTTCTTGAGTGATCATCGTAAAATCAAGAAAATTCTTTTTCCATTCTCTACTTAGGTAGATCTTGTTAATAATTGAAGTCAGTAATTTTATTGCATTGTCTCCTAATCCATTGAGTAAATATGTTGGCATGTTGTTGTCTCCAGTGATCTCCCTCCCTCACATGTCCTTAATAGTTTATAATACTTCACTTTTCAATATACTGGATAATTTTTCTTCATCTTCCACCTCTTCCTCTGCTTCGATTATAATACATTTGGGCGGTTCTTCTGGTCATACAGATATTTTATATATTCCTACTAAATACTAAGAACATATACATGTGATAATTTGTTTCCTCTTATTCATATGTCCTTTCAGTGTAATAGTTGTTTCATTACTAAAGTTGAATTGATTCACTTTGTTTTAAATAATTATGATTCTCACTACCAAAGGTTCCCGTAATTTCCTTGAATTACGTATAAATGATACCCTGTTATATCGTTCTTATTAAGGAAATAGGTTTTACCTTGGATTTGTTTTCGTCCATTTGACATTAGCGACGCCATTTTATTATTCTATTAAGTACTGTCTGTTGAGATTTATTATAGGGCGACTTAACTAGTTTCAGATAGTGATACACGAGTATATGGGATTGAAACAGTCAGCGAATTACGAACTCCCTATAATATTTCAATATTTTCTTCTCCTCTGGAAATCTGATTTTAAGAGTTAGGAAACACCTTCGCTCTGTAATTTTCACAAATACTTACGCTTAAAACTTTTGTTATAATTAAACATCTGCTCTAAAGGAAATTTTCTTTCCGTTATATATATATATATATATATATATATATATATATATATATATATATATATATATATGTCCTGTAAATTGAATCTAACATATAATAAAAGAAGATGCAGAAAACGAATGAGATAATATTATTGGATTCAATATATACGTACGAAAATGACTAACATACTACTTCTGGATATTTTCCCGTGCTTTCTACTCCGTTTCTCTCCTTCTCTTTTTCACTTTGAATAATACTTCCTATCTCAACAAACATCGCCTCTGAAGTGAAATGACAAATGAATTTCCTATAGAAGAAAAGAGGTCCAGAAAGCGAAAAGGAAAACAAGTTACAATTGTAGCAAGATTTTTAGCTCTTTGATTTAATGAAATATCTAAATTTCACTATGTCCAAGCCCAATACTACGGGTCAGCAACTATACGTAGAACCCGATGACTCATATACCATATTAGTTCATCAAGGCCTACGAGGTCTTCTAACAGATCAAATTCCGTCATAATCGAATTAGGATCATTGATGTCACACCACATATTAAATCTTTTCACTAAGTTGAACCTTAAATGTGATGGCCATTAACTTAAGAACCAAAAGCCAGCACACCAATATATTTCATATGTGGTCGAAGCTAATTAAGTTCTACGAGGTTCCAATTTTGGTCGAGATCGTGTGGATTTGGTTGATCACGTACGATATATATACCTCCTCATAGAGCAATTGTGACTCAGCGGTAGAGCGTTCATCTCTGACGCGAGAGGTTCTTTGTTTAACCCCGCCTCACGCGAAGTCACAAACACAGTATGCGTGTGTTTTCTCGTGGTTCTCCAGTTTCTCCCACTTCCTTCTTTCCATCATTTCATTCATTTCTCATCACCACCGTTTCCTTTACCCTATCCGGCATAAACATGGGACGTATAACTTAAATATTTCATTTCATTTCATTTGTCCTAGTCATAATGATGTTTTTTTTCCTCAAAATGATCAAATGAAGAAGGAACCCTAAGACACCTAATGTAATTTTAAACAAATATTATTTGATATATTACCTAACTATTACACTTGCCTCAGTCATTGGATATCCCATTACACCAGTACGTAATCTGAGCTTTGTAGAGCTTCCTGGAACCATATTTGGTATCAATATTTTTTCTTTCCTAAAATTAAAGTAAATCAATTATTTAATTTTGAAATTAGGGATGTGCCGATACAACTTTTTCACCGATACCCGATACCGATACCGGTACTGAAGAGGCCAATACTGCCAATACCGATAACGATACTTTTGGACACATTCCTTAAATATTATCAGGAATTTTCAGAATAATGAAATGATCAATATTATAATGAGGTATATTACATATAAGGCTAATTTTTACATACAAAGACAAAAAAAAACAACAACAAAAGAGAACTTCATCTTAGTTTCCACACAAAAAATATATTGTCCCTAAATTTAATCTTAAACAACGAAGATCTAAGAAGAGATTTGATTCCCTGCTCATGAACATCTTAAAGTTCTTTCTGGAAAATTGTGTGATTTGCCCTGTGGCCACCGGTCACTATGTGGTACCAAAATGTTCAGCGTTCTCGTAGATATTGATCAACACCAATATCAACTCTCTATAACTTCCAGTTCCCAAGATATTGGACAAAAAAGTCCTGGTTTTGGAAGATTTAGGAAGCCATATCTTGGGAACCGTAAGTCATAGATAGATTATATTGGTGACCACAATACCTAACAGGATGGTGAACATTTTGTTAACAAATAATAACCAGTTTCCACTGGTTATATCTAAATTTTCAATATATATACCGTGATAAAAAGCAGTGTTGCCAACAACCTCTGAAGAAAATAGGCTAGATGGTCTTCAGAAATAAGCTTTTCTTACGCAAAGATTTTGAACTGCTAACCTATAACCCACATTGTAGATTTTAAACCCTTTTTTGTGTGGAGGATTATACGTGAGTTATAGTAAAATACGAAATGTTGAATTTATTCGCAGAAGACTAACAAGCAACATACATGAGTTAATTACAATAAAATCCATCAACAACTCATCTGATTTGTGAAAATCAACAGCCATATTATCAGTGTAATTTAAATAAGTCTTCATCGATGACTTCGCAGCTAGCTGAGGCGCTTGAACTGGATGCACCATCGTAGGATTATGGATTGGTTGGGTTTATGTAGCCGAATTTTCAGTAGTACTTCTTTCGGCAGGAAATAGTTTTTATAAATTCTTCTTATTTCTCCGTACACCTACACGAATCATCATTATTACATCGAGAGTTTTGAAGCTAATTAGATATCATATTTGTTTCCGTAGTAAACAAAAACAATATTTGTAGCTTGAAGAAACAAACAGCTTATTAAATTTGTATTAGAAAAGTTTCATTCTTGTAATGAAATGTGAAAATTAAAATTATTAAAAAGTAGCAAATAATGGGACCATTACGGGAGCGACATTGAAATTCTGAGTCGGTAAATCTGTGAGTGGGGAGAGAGAAGAACAATGTAAAAAATTTTTGTTGGGTAATAAAATACTCTCTGTCTAGAGAAACCAATTAATACGGTGGGGAGGACAAATAGGCTAATTTGTTTTAAAAAATACTTTATTTTGAAAGAAAAAGAATTTTTACAATTAATTTTACGGATGAAAGTACGCTTTAATTATTGTGCTCCAATAGGTTAATTTTGGGACCACTTCCCTAACAATTAAAACGCAATTCATATTGCTTCCTTAACTCCACGGGAAGACAAATAACCAATACCTAGTCACGTCACGGCAAATATTATATTGGACTATTTATTTCTATGAACCAGTAATACGTACAAAAACATTTCTAAATGAAACTATATACATTAAGAGGTCACTTCAAAAAAGTGGGGGGCAACTGACTCCTCCTGCCCTCCTTATCGCCGCTGCTCCATATATATAATGCAAACGGATACTACCATTACAAAATGTTTATTGTTTTAAAAATTATGCGTGCGGAACCAGGAGTTGCTGTTTATACCATAAAAAATAAGACATTTAATCGAAGTCGAAGACGATAAAACTATTTATTAACTTTAGAACTAATTGTTGTTACCAGTAAACCAGCAAGTAAGAGAAAATAATGACAAAGTGAGCAACTTGTGAGTTTCCTCCATAGAATTTTCTTCTGAATTGAAACCTCTGCCTCGTTTGGGATTCAAATGAACGGTCTGCTATCCTAACCATGGGCGCCCGAAGGGGGAAAACAGGGTGGGGTCCGGCCCCCTGCCTCACGGAAATGTATACGCAATATACCAAACCATGCATATTAAATACCAGACGTAACATAGCGAACGTGGAATGTGCCCTGCCTAGAAATTTTTCTTCGGGCCCCCATGATCCTGACTGAGGACCTTTGGTTTTCCTTCACCGGTATTTTGGCATGGAGTCAGTTGTGTACGAATAGTGCAAATCAAAGACGCACACATGCATAAAGAAATCAATTGTACAAATGATAATAATTTAGATAATCTTAAATGCTCATTTAGATCAATCGATTAAATATAAGTGTCACTGTTAATATTAAACAAACTGAAAATAGTTCGGAAAATGTATCGGTAAATATCGGTGTCCATTTGCCGATACCGATACTCCCAAAAGTGACCAATATCACCGATACCGATATATGGGTAAATCCCTACTTGAAAACACCATTTAACTTCTGGTGGGAAGTAAAATTTTGTACTTAGTTTAAACTAATTCGTTACAAAGAGTTATGCCATGATCTTTTGCAGATAAGTGATGTATTCAATGTACACTCCACATCAAAAAAATAGCGACAGCTAACGCCGTGCAGTTAGGCCACAAAAAAAATGCAGCTTCTTATCCCATAATCGTATCAGGTAAAGAGACCCCCTTCTCTCCTCGTTTCTAGTCTCCCATTCTAAAATTAGGTAACAACATGAGGACAATTCTAATTTAAAACTATACATGTATTGGCTTCCATAAAATGAATTAACAAAACCGAGACGAAACAAGATACATAAGTTGATGTAGGGAGAAACTGAAACACACACAATGAAAAGTTGAAACCAATGGATGTCCCTTACACAGAGATTCGAAAATGAGGCAGCGAGAGAGAGAGAGAAAGAAAGAGAGAGAGGAAAGGGAAGAGAAGAAGAAGAAAAAGAAGAAGAAAAAGGAAAGAGAGAACAGATAAAACTGTGGAATTCAAGCATAGTAAGAAATGAACATAAAATTATGAAGTTCCGTTTCCAGAAATCCAACAGTAATGTAGAAATAACGTTTGTCTCCACATATTTTTCAGAACTATTCGAATATATAGAGGCTGCTTTAAACATTCATTATTCACTTTCATAATGGGTAGTATGCTCAATTTCCAGTAGAACTGTATAACTTCGAGATACATCTGTCAAAGCTACATGCTTTGTTTCCGCGTAGTTTGATTGCCAATAAAACACTTTTCATTGCATTTACTGATCCAGAACACATTCTAATATACCCAATAGATAGCGTTAGTCATATCCTCCATTTCGGACTACTAATGCAAACCGAACAAAAAAACGAAGAGAAAAGAAAAAGAAAGAAAGAAAAAATGAAGAGTGCTATTTTACTGCTAAATTTGTTTCAGAAATACTCTATATTAAAAGTCCAAACTGTATCGTAATGAAAAGCTACACATGTTAGAAAGCAAAAGTTTATGTTCCTCATAGATGTAACATGTTTCAAATTTCAACGTCAATAAAACACATTGAATTATAGGATGGAAACGAATTTTGTTGAGAAATAGTATAGATAAAATTCTGTTTTCAAATAACCAAAGAGGTTATCATTTTCTGTTCTTTTCCAAAGATTTATCTGTTCCGAACATCCATTATTGATTTCATCTCTTCCAGGTATAACGTAATTTGCAAAAGATAGAATGAACACGGTAAGAGCTCTAACGGATGATCGTGTCAATCGGATAATGTTGGTTAGGTTATAGACCACCACAGGGTCGAGGATTCAAATTCCTTTAATTCGTCTGAGACTCGGTAACCTACAGGATAAAAATATATCTTACTTATTCCCTTGCGTTTAAACAGTGTTTCTGTCAGAAGTGAATAGGACTAGAGATGTTATCCCCAGAACACCAAAAACACGACGTCAAAGTTAACGGTTAATTAGATTCTCCAGAGAAGATATATCGTGCTTTTACTCCGTTTTAATTTTGGAACATGAAGCGCGGGTCATTGTGAGGGTTAGAGAGGGGAAGAAGTGAAAGATGCAAAGACAGGATAGGGAAACGTCTAGAAAGAGCGAGAGGGAGGAAACGAATATAAATATGGAACATACTTATCATTGCAGTGTACGATGTAGAACGCACACACTGTTTACTAGAATTATCGCTAGTGACGCTTTGTAAGTTCTCCATGAGAAGATAAATCTCTGTTTACAGCCACTGTTTTATGCGAAAAAATCACATTACCTGATGGGGAATCGAACCAAGATTTCCCATTTTGGAAGTCCAGCTCGTTACCACTACACCACCGATTGCTTAAGCCAAGCTTTGTTTAACAAATGCTGTAGTCTTTCTATCTGTGAACGATAACATGCAAAGTGTATAGTCAAGATCAATGATGTCTTTGGAATGTCCTGGTAATTCCCTTGCCCTTTCCTAACCAATATTCATAAATCGTCTCTATCATGATACAGGTGTTTGCTTCCACATTCTTATGTATTGCTTGACCAGTATGATAATTCGATTCTTCACAATAACTTTGTAAAAAAAATAACTTTGGGATGAACAAGTCTTGAAACTGTGTTAGTGTTATAACCTTTAAAAACTGTTAGTGTTGGGTGATGTTTTATACACTTTAGCCCCAAAGTTCTCTTATAATGTTAGGCTTACAAGTTAGGCCTAACGACATATAAATTTGTCCCCATATATAACATTTCACTGAACCAATCATTGCCAAAATGTAAATATGAATGTTTACTTTAATATAATCTATAATTCCAATGAAAAGCTGATCTAAACAAAAACATATTTATAAAATATATAACCATGAACAAACACTCAATACATCATAGTAAAATCTAAACAATCAACATAATACAGCCTCATTTTTGTCTTCTTTAAAATATTTTTACTTTGACATGTGTGTATTTATTGCAGCACTTATTTCCCAACATCTTCCCCGGGTCTCCACAAATGTTGTTAACTCCAAAACTTTCCTGAGGTCGTCGCAAATAACCTTTCAGTACTTTTCGTCCAATCTTTGTGACCGTCAACCTCTTCATTGACGTACTTTCTCTGTTCTGAAGCACCTCAACATCCTAATCCGTGAGCACTAAGCTCCTTTTGAGCACACAGCCCCTCCTGAGCACAAAGCTCACCTTAATCAGGGCACATAGAACCAAATGAGCAAACAGCTCCTACTGAACACTTATCCTCTCTAAAAGCTCCTTCTGAGCCTCAATTGAGCATACACCTCCTATAAAAGCTCACTCTGAGCCACAACAGAGCACACAGCTGAGCTTAGTGGCCAAAAGTCTAAATGGAGCTGTGTGCTCAGGGAGCTTAGTGCTCAACAGGAGCTATGTGATCGGAAGTTTAAGTGGAGCTGTCTGCTCAGGGAGCTTAGTACTCAAAAGGAGCTATGTGCTCGGAAGTTTAAGTGGAGCTGTATGCTCAGCGAGCTTAGTGCTGAACACGAGCTATGCGCTCGGAGGTTTAAATGGAGCTGTGTGCTCAGGAAGCTTAGTGCTCAACAGGAGCTGTGTGCTCAAAGAGCTTTGTGCTCAACATGAGTTGTGTGCTTGGAAATTTAAGTTGAGCTGTGTGCTCAGGGAGCTTAATGCTCAACAGGAACTATGTGCTCACAAGTAGTGGGAGCTTAGTGCTCAAAATTAGTATGGCAAGGTATTTGATCAAGAAGAGAGATCAATTTGGTCCAAAAATGAAAGAAAGGAGATGGTACAAAACATTGTCTTGCAGAGACCGGGGGAAGATAGAAGATTGGCAAGATGTGTTAAGTGCGTTAGAAAATTCAATATGTAAACATATTAAAAGAAGAAAGTGCTGTATTCACTGTGGTTTGATATGTTCGTTAATATGTCTTTTACATGACTATATTAAGTATCCGTTTATATTATTAAATTATATATATGGGTTTATATTTATGTCATTTTTAGTGAAAATCATATGTGGTATTAAAGTACGTGTACAGTGGTACATTTTGGTTAATGATTCTTTTGCAGAATTGTTGTATAATTTATATATGATAATGCTTATGTGTAGTATGGCCTATTTAGTAAGCCTAATGTTATAGGGAAAGTTTCTGTTTATCTACTCCAGGGCACACAAGAAAACAAAAATATATGTTAACAGTTAGATAGCTGTATTATTCATAAGGCCATTACGTTACCCCAACACTATCGCGCCACCTGACATTACACGCCAAATATTACTTACTATAGCCCTGATCTTTGTAACGAACCAAAGTGCACAAGTAAATGCATTTATCCGATAGCTTAGAGAGAAATTAATTCCCACTAATAAAGGAAAATCATACAATACAAGAAAAATTACAGAAATAAAACATATTTTGGAGTAATTTCGTGGTGCAGGTTCAAAATTACCTGAATAATAATAATAATAATAATAATAATAATAATAATAATAATAATAATAATAATAATAATAATAATAAATGTTCACATTCACAGTAGTTGTCTATTATTATTATTATTATTATTATTATTATTATTATTATTATTATTATTATCAATTACCCGCTTCAATGAGCCGCAAAACTATGAATTCTACACTGATATTGATTATTTCGATCAGTTTTTTCCTTCCTCCAAGCTGCGGGGCTGAATTTGGATTTAAACAGCATCAGATGTGTCACTGTTAATCTCAGCGACACCAAAAATTATAGATTCGCCACTAATACCGGTGACCTTTCGTTCCTTTTTAAATGTCTGACCCCCCCTTCTTTAAGTTACACCCTAAAAGTGACATGGCAGAAACCATTTCAGGTTCGAAC
Organism: Thermobia domestica; assembly: GCF_964235325.1. NCBI lineage: Eukaryota > Metazoa > Arthropoda > Insecta > Zygentoma > Lepismatidae > Thermobia > Thermobia domestica. The sequence goes on along the minus strand of NC_137456.1, from coordinate 238,644,512 downwards.
TTCATCTACGTTTAAAATTTGATCGAGATTTGTTTGGTGGTTCAAGCGTCATTAAGTTTTATTTATTTTTATATATCTCCCTCTCAAATTACTCTCTCTAAGTTCTTCCGTTAAAGTGAAATGATAAAAATCATCTCAGGTACGATTCTTACCTATGTAAAAATTTTTATCGAGATTGATCCTTTTTTCACGAGTTATCAAGTTTTATTTATTCCGTTTAACTCCTCTCTTCCCTCTACCCTGAGTTATACCGTCAAATAAACAGATAAATACAATCTTAGAACCGAACTTCATCTAGGTTCAAGTGGTTCAAGAGTGATGAAGTCACAAAGACAGTCACTATCATTTTCATTTATATATATATATATCCGGCCCTAAGTTGCACAGTCAAACTCAAATAATAAAAGTCATCCCAGATCGACACCTTACCTATGTTAAAAATTTGATAGAGATCGTCTAGTGGTTCAAGAGTTATTACGTTTTATCCATTTTTATATATTAACCCTCCTCCCCTCCTCCTAATCCCTAAGTTTTACCGTTAAAATGAAATGGTAAATAAGCTTCCCATGGCCCGAACCTTATCAGTGTATAAAATTTGATCGAGATCGGTTTGCTGGTTCAAGAGATAAGGAGCCACAAACACAGTAACTTTCAATTTTATAATATATGTTATTATTATTATTATTATTATTATTATTATTATTATTATTATTATTATTATTATTATTATTATTATTATTCACGTACTTTTGAACTTGCACGACGAAATTACTGCAAAATATGTTTTATTTCTCTATTTTTTACTGGATTGTATGTTTTTCCTTTATTAATAAATTCCTTTATTAATTTCTCTGTAGGCCGTCGAACAAATGAATTTTGTTGTGCACTTTGGTGCGAATAACGTTACAGAATGAAGCCATTTTGTTCCAAAGATCAGGCTAAACTAAGTAATATTTGGCTTGTAGATTGAAGTGGTGCGATAGTGTAAGGGTAACATATTGGCCTTATGAATAATACGGCTATCTAACATAGGTTAAAATCCTGTTAACGCGAAAATTATTTTTAAAAAAGTTATTGTGAAGAATCTACTTATCATACTGGACAAACAACACGTAATAATGTGGACGCAAACACCTGTATCATGATAGAGACGATTTACGAATGTTGACTGGGAAAGGGCAAGGGAATTACCATATCATTCGAAATGCATCATTCATCTGCAGTATACACTTTTCGCGTGATTGTTTTCAGAAAGAAACTCTACAATATTTATTAAACAAAGTTTGTATAAAGCAATCGGTGGTGTAGTGGTACAATACTAGATTTCCAAATGGGAAATCTTGGTTCGATTCTCCATCAGGTAATATGATCTTTTCGCATAAAATAGTGGCTGTAAACAGAGATTTATCTTCTGATGGGAAACTTACAAAGCGTCACTGACGATAGCTCGAGTAAACAGTGTGTACGTTCTAGATCGTACAATGCAATGCTATGTATGCTTCATATTTATATTCGTCCCCTCCCTCTGGATCTTTTTTGATGTTTCCCTATCCTGTCTTTGCATGTTTCACTTCTCACCCCTTCTCTCACACACATGCACTTCATTTTTCAAAGTTAAAACGGAGCAAGAGCCCGATATACCTGATCTGGAGAATCTAATGAACCGGGAACTTCAGCGTCGTGTTTTTCGTGCTCTGGGGATAATATCTCTAGTCCTGGTCATCTCTGACAGAAATACTGTTTAAACGCAAGGGAATAAGTAAAATCTCTTTTTTATCATCTGGAATACCGAGTCTCAGTCGAATTACCGGATTTGAATCCTCAACTCTGTCGTGGTATATGAACTAACTAACCTTATCTGACTGACACGAGTATCCATTTGACCTCTTAGCGTGTTCATTCTATCTGTGCAAATTACGTTATATCTGGAAGAGATGAAATCAATGCTGGATGTTTGGAACAGATAAATCTTCGGAAAAAAATAGAAAACGGTAACCACTTTGCTTATTTGAAAACATAATTTTATTTATACTATTTCGACACAAAATTTGGTTTCATCCTTTAATTCAATATGTTTTATTCACGTTGAAATTTGAAACATGCTACATATATGAGGAACATAAACTTTTGCTTTCCACCATTTGCAACTTTTCATTACGATACAGTTTGGACTTTTAATATAGGGTATTTCTGATAGAAATTTAGCAGTAAAATAGCACTTTCCAATTTTCTCTTTCATTCTTTCTTTTTCTTTTTCTTCGATTTCTTTTGTTCAGTTTCTATTAGTAGTCTGAAATGGAGGATGTCACTAACGCTATCTACCAGGTATATTAGAATTTATTTTCGGTCAGTACGTCCAATGAACACTACCAAGTTTGCAATCGAACAATGCGGAAACAAAGCATGTGCGTTAAACTATGGACATTATCCTAAATGTGTCTCGGTGATATACTGTTCTACTGGAAATTGAGTATGGTGTCTATTATGAAAGTGACATAATACATGTTTAAACTATCTTTTATATATTCAAATAGTCTTGAAAAATATGTGAAAACAGGCGTTATTTTTATATTACTCTTGGATTTCTGGAAACGGAGTTTTATAATGTTAGGTTCATTTCTTACCATGTTTGAATTCCCCAGTTTTATCTGTCCTCTTCTTTTCTTCTTCTTTCTCTCTTTCTCTATGCCTTTCTCTCTCTCTCTCTGCCTCATTTTTGAATCTCTGTGTAATAGGCATCCATTATTTTCTGCGTTTCGTTGTATGTTTTTCAGGTTCTCCCTACATCAACTTATGGATCTTATTTCGTCTCGGTATTCTTATTTCATTTTTAAGAAGCTAATACATGTGTAGTTTGAAGTCAGAATTGCGCTCATGTTGTTAGCTAATTTTAGTATTGGAGAGAAGAAAGGAGGAGAGAGAGGGGTCTCTATACCTGACACGATTATGGGATAAGAAGGTGTATATTGGGTGGAATTACTGCACGGTGTTAGCTTTAGGAATTTTTTCATGCGGAGTGTACAAGTTATCGTAAAATGTTTTAGAATTTCTAATACCTATTTTCGCATGGTTTTGTTATTATATCAGAGATAATAACATTTTTTCTGAATCTATGATCTGCTATTCGTATTCGTAATTAAGTACATTTATAGCTGAATATTAAAGGAAACATTACGTTGTAGATTATATATATATACCACAGTGTTATGGATTTCAAGACAGTTATTTTTTATCTACTGTGTTAATTTCGAAACGAAGCTGTATGTAGAATTGTTTCGTATCGTAAGTATTACGCTTTCCAAACGAGCTGGCTTGATATTATGCTGATTCTCTTTTTATTTTGTTACTAGAAACCAGACAGATTAGCTATTATATTGCCAAAGTGTTTTCATCATGCTATAATATATGTTTAGCAAAGAAAATGACTTTGATCCTTGTAATGATGAAACGGACTTTATATATGGGATTAAGTTATTACACACGGAAGGAACAATTTTATTTGTATAGCACTGTTTACTTAATGCTTTATTATTTTTATAATTAAGTCATATAATCTAAGCTGAGCGCCTTCTTTTTGAAAGAGATTTTATTTATCCTTAAAAATAATAATAATATGGCTAATATTAGGTTTCTCGTACCTCAAGCTGATTTTGGTTTCACTTTGTGCAAGCTCAATCAATGGCGTAAAGTTCATATTGAATGTTTGTTATAAACTATAGAAATCAAGTTTCTGGTGCGAGGAAGATATGCATTTGTATGGCGGCGTAAAGATAAGTTAATAGCTACATCGAAACTGTTTTCAAAACAAATCCATAATTTCAAATTGGAAAGAGTATTGGCGATATTTGTATTTCGCAGAAACTCTCTTACTGGTACAGGAAATAAGTATAATATGTGTATTGACATATGAAGCTCTTTTAACACAGTTTTTAGCAACCACACTGTACATAAGACAAATTAAATATTTAAATGTTATTTCTACTTATTAGACAAAATATTTTCTGAACTGCACATGGGACAATCTGAAGCTAGAAAGAAATCATACTTTTGTTTCAGGAAAGCAAATTTTGTATAATCTAAATACATTATTGTAAAAACACCTTAATCCGTTTCCTGCCCTTATGAGTTTCCCAAAGTAGGACAAATCTGCAGATTTCAGTAACATAAATTCAGTGGGCAAAAAAAGTTGCAGAATTCAATAATTCAATTGAGATGGAAAATTTTTAAACTCAATTACATCCAATTAGTTTGTATAAGATCCGATGACACTAGTCCTATTCTTCAACATTTTCCGGCCCGCTCTAGAAATTGCAAGATCTCAAATTACGACAACTTATTTAATAACATGTATTCATATTTTCGCCTTCTGTGGAACTTGATGAAATGTGAGATTTGTAACGAAAGATCTCAAAAGTCGTCTTTTATTATTCTATCTGTTGCGTGGCCCTCACTAATGGCATGTAAATGTGTTTAATATAAGTTCCTTTTTCTATACATAATAGCATGAGAAGATACTACGGTATTCAATTGAGTGGTGAGCAGGATATTTTAGTATTTTACTGCCTACGTTCTTTTCGCAATATTTAAAGAAATAGTTATTTCTATATATCTCTAAGTTTTCATTTACATTTTCCGTTTACCATAAATATAGTATTAGCTTTGTAATTATGTACAGACTATTATAAATGATCTAATGTTTTACCAGAAATCTCGTGCGTGAATTGTTACTTCTTGTTCAAATAATGTTTGATTTTAAAAATGGTTTACAGAAATCGAAAATTGACCATTCTTAGAGTCTGACAAGGCCAAATATCGAGATAATTATATAAATAATTATTATATGTACCTTTGTTGAGCAAAGTTGAAGGCACAACATGTCTCTCCACGAAGTTTGAGTTCAACATAGTAGTCGCTGCACGTAAATGCAACTCCATCCAGTTCACATTCACTCAAAACTGAACAGTTAAGTTTCACATGATCCATGCTAAATCAATAAATTTAATAAATCATTATATTAATAAAACATGAAATATAAATTCTGAAAGAAGCAGAAAACACATTAGAGGAGTTTACTGAGATATAGGGTGAACTCGTTCTAACTCAGTCACTAATTCTGACTTTTAGTTTGGTCTACGGATTCTATAATAATTCGAATACAAAATGTATTCCAGAACCAATGGATGTTCAAAATATTTTCACTGCCAATGATAAACGCCACCTAAAGATAATTTTCTATATCTCCTTCCTCTACCACCTGTCTGTTTCCGCTACTACTCGTATATATCTAGTAAAGCAGACGTGTGACGTTTCCAGCTGAATTGATCATATTGCACTTAAGATCTCTGGAATAGTTACAGCTCTCCCTGCACATTGTAACAAACAATAGAGTACATTACGTGTTCGAGACTGTAGTGTAAGTGAACACCGCTTTATTTATGTTTAAGTTGTTGTTTTATGTTATGTTGTTTTATGTTATCTAACCCAAATGTCCTTTCGTTACGAACACAGATCTTTCTCAGATGTAAGCAAATTCTCCGTTAGTTATCAATACATTCCGAACTTACATAAGTCAAATACAATAGAAAACAAATTGGGGGTAAATAGTGAGTAAATGTAACTATGTTGTGAGTTAAGGTGCCTCATTAACTTTGATCTCTCCAAAATTGTGTTTCTTCAATAGAAAAATCACTACCATACATGTCCCCTTGAGAAATTGAATTATTTGGACCCTGAGCACTTACTATTATATATTTGCTAAAACTACATTTTTAGCTAAAGCAATGTTCCTTTTTGTCATATTTTAATCTGTTTCGTAAGCAGACTGATGGGAAACCTACTGGAGACACTGTTGCCCTCGGTTGTCCAGAAGCACTCAATCCATTGCATCCACTAACTTTCAGATTACGAGCAGTTTCGAAATGAGATTTGTTTCAACGTCCGATCACAATTTCCTTCTTGTACACATTCTGTAGCCAATGTTCCTCACATCAACATTACCTTTAGATAAGTATTGTCGGAGAGTTTAAGCTTACCAACATTTCGGGGGTTTCCATTCCCAGATAAGATCGACCCTCTCAGGTACTGACTTTCTTGGGAAACCTGGAAAGATATTTCTAAATTATAGCAGTTTCCAACGAACTTGAGTGAGTATTGACCTTCTTATTATCCATCTGTTTCCGTAGAGCTTCTATTCATAGTATAATGGATGATTCCTGTGGCTCCATTCCAGAAGGTACACAACTGCAAGTTCAATGACCGTCCATAGTCGCATACAAACATTGTTTGTTCGTCATTCCAATGAAGAATTTTCAACAGTATACTGTACATGGTAGCAATCAATATTCTTAAATAACTCATAACCTTTGGAACTCTGATACAAATTAGAAGACATGTACGCTTATTTAACATTATGCAGTCATCTTATGTACATAACAGCGGCGTCGAATTATACAGCTCACAGATCACGGGAAGCACCAAATATTTTGCTTTGGTTATCTTTGCTTAAAATATACAATATTATTTAGAATATTGTATTATCAAATCATTTTCTTTCTTTAGCTTTTTCCTTTTATAAAGTACTAGAATTCAAATGTTAACTGTCAAAATTTCACAACAATCTGACTTTTAGTTCGCAAATTACAGTGGTTTATGTGGCGCTACGCTTGTAATTCTCAAAACAATGAATAAAGTTGAATTCCGTATACTGATATAGCATTGCTTTTTAATGAGATAACTACTGTTCAAGTAACGCAATGGCATGACAAGTATTATTGGAATTCTGCTAAATGGAGAAAAATGGAGCGGATGTGGTACGGAAGCGTTTTAAAGTCGTAAATACAAACATCGATGATGCTGAATGTTCTGGTCTATCAAATTTAGCAGTTGTTTCCGAAAACGTACAAACTGTTCACAAAATAGCTTTGGACGTATCGTCAATTGAAATAAAATGTAAAAAAAAATTACATTGAGTTTTACGTCACATGGTTATGCTGTTAGGCTAAAGGGGACGGCGATGATGAAATAATGAATGAATGGTGGAATGAAGAAAGTGGGAGGAAACGGGAGAACCCCGAATAAACTCCGTGCACAGGGAATTTGCCCACCACAAAGTTCACAGCTGCCATTGAACCCGGGAACCCAAGCACCAGACGTGGACGCTCTACCACTGAGCCACCGCGATCCCGATCTCAATTGAAGTTGCATGAGACAGATGACTCCACAAAGATATCACGAGGCAGTGTGTTCATAATTTTCCATGAACAATTGTCCATAAGAAAGCTCTTTTCGAATTGTGTACCGCTTTTGCTCACACTAGGACAAAACAAACAACTTGTAGATTATTCAAAGCGCTGTTTGGAGCTGTTACAGTTTAATAAACATAATTTTCTCATGCGGTATGTAACAAATGATACAAATAAATAACAATTCATGACTATACTCCCAAGTCGAAGCGGCAATCAGCTAAGTGTACAGCAACCGGCGAAAACCACCCGAAGCGACCAAAAACCCAAATGTCAGCTGGTAAGGTTTAGTCCACCATATTTAGGAATGTACACTCAGCATCAAAAAAAATTGCGACATCTAACGCCGTGCTGCAAGGCCACCCAATATACACCTTCTTATCCCATAATTGTGGCTGGTAAAGAGATCCCATCTCTCTTCTTCTTTGTTCTCTCCCATACTAAAATCAGCTAACACATGAACGCAATTCTAATTTCAAACTACACATGTTTAGTATCGGTAAAATGAAATAACAAAACCGAGACGAAACGATATTCATAAGTTAATTTATGGAGACACTGAAACACACACAATGAAAAATTGAAACCAATGGATGTCTAGTGCACAGAGGTTCAGAAATGAGGCAGAGAGGGAGAGAGAGAGAAGGCGAAAGATGAAGAAAAAGAAATGGGGGAACGGATAAAAATGTGGAATTTTAAATTTAGCAAGAAAAGAACCTAATATTATAAAGTTAAGTTACCAGAAATCCATCAGTAATATAGAAATAACGTTTGTTTTTATATTTTTTTCAGGACTTCGAATATATGGAGGACGCTAGAAACATTCTTTAGGTCACTTTCAAAAAGGATAGCATACTCAGTTTCCAGTAAAACTGTAGATTTCACAGACACGTGTAAGATAATATCAAAAGTTTAACACATATGCTTTGTTTTCGCGTGGTTCAGTTGTAAATTCGGTAGTGTTCATTGGACGTACTGATGCAAACTACATTCTAATAAACCCAGAAGGTAGCGGTAGGTCATATATTTTATTCCAGACTACTAATGCAAAGTGAACAAAAAACTAAAAGAAAAAGAAAGAACGAAAGATAAAATTAAATAAGTGCTATTTTACTGATAAATTTTTATCAGAAAAATCCTATATTAAAAGTCCAAACGATATCATAATGAAAAGTTACAAATGTTCAAATGGAAAATTGGATGTTCTTTATAGATGTACCAGACCTTTATGTTTCAATTTCAACGTGAAAAAATCACATTGACTTATAGGATGGAAACAAATTTGTGTCGAACTAGTATAAATAAAATACTGTTTTCAAATAACCAAAGAGGTTGCCATTTTCTAGTCTTTTCGGACGATTTATCTGTTCCGGTCATCCAGCATCACTTTCATCTCTTGCGAATATAAAGTTGTAATTTGCAGAGATAGAATCAACACGCTAGAGCTCAAACGGATCATAGTGTCAGTCTGATGATGTTGGTTAGCTTATGGCCCACCACTGGATCGAGGATTCAAACCCCTAGTTACCCGGTAATTTGACTGAAACTCGGTAACCCAGATGATAAAAATGATATTTTACTTATTCCGTTGCGTTTAAACAGTATTTCTTTCAGAAATAACCATGACTGGAATTGTCATGGCCAACGAAAAACTCGACGCTGAAGTTGCCAGTTACTTACATTCTCCAAACCAGGTTATCGGTATCTTGCTTCGCTTTAACTTTGGAACACGCACACATACATGAAGTGCGTGTGTACCTGAGAGAGAGAGGGGAGAGAAGTGAAAGATGCAACGACAGGATAGGAAACGCCAAGAAAGGAAGAAAGAAAGAAAGAGAGAGAGAGAGAGAAGAGAGAGACGAGTATAAATATGAAACATACTTATCATTACAGTGTATGAGGAAGAATGCACAATCTGTTTATTCGAATTCTCGCTAGAGATGCTCTGTAAGTTCTCCAACAGAAGATAAATCTCTGTTTGCACCCTTTATTTTATGCGAAAAAGTTATACATCCTGGCAAAGAATCTAACCCAGATTTTCCGCTTGGAAGTCTGGTATTCACCACTACACCACCGATTGCTTTACACAAACCTTGTTCAACAAATGCTGTATTATTTCTTTCTGAGAACGATAACATGAAAAGTGTTTACTGCAGATCAATGAAGGTCCTGGTAAATGCCTTGCCGTTTCCCAACCAACTTTCGTAAATCGTCCCTCTCATGATAAAGGAGTTATCTTCCACATTCTTAAGCATTGCATGTCGAATGTGAGAAATCGATTCTTCACTATCACTTTCTAAAAAATGCAGGTTTGGCTTGATCAGGATTCGAACATATGCTGGACAGCTGTATTAATCGTAACTCCGTTACTTTACCGCTACACTATGAGTTTTATTATTTCCTTGGAGAAAATACTAACTGGAAACTCTAACACGTGAGCCAAATATAAACAACTTATAATTTAGTACAAAAGGAGGCTACATCCTGCTTACTATATCACATAATAACACTTATAGTATATATATATGGGATAATAAGACTATATTACATAAAAAAAGGGGAGAAAGAAGAATGTGCGTTATTGCAAAACCACTTCTAAAAACCGGCTAAAAATGTGCCGGTCCCTGTACGGGGGATATAACTTTCGACATATGCGTTTCAAAAATTCAAAATACGTGCGTGCATCTAACAAGGTTGTGTGACTATCATGCTACCTGAAACTAGAAGGCGAACATTACTTACCTTAGCCTTGATGTTTGGAACGATCAAGCTTCTTCCACTAAGGTCATTTGCACCTAAGCACACGACGAAATTCATTTTTTCGACAACCTACAGAGAAATTACTGTCCACTAATAAAGGAAACAACATACAATCCAGGAAAAATTACAGAAGTAATAACATATTACGCAGTAGTTTCGCCCTGCATGTTCAAAAGTACGTGCATAATAATAATAATAATAATAATAATAATAATAATAATAATAATAATAATAATAATAATAATACTAATAACAATAATAAAAATGAATATAATAATAATAATAATAATTATTATTATTATTATTATTAGCATTAATTGGCTGCTTTGTTGGGTTAAATTGAGAAAAAATAATAATATGCTCCGTTATTCAGTGACTTTTTACTATTACTAAAGCGCTCTTTGATATCGATCATTTTTGACGAGTTTTATATATCCCCTCCCCTTCCCATGTTGCGGAGCACGGCATCTTTAGTGTCATTGTTCATCTGAGCCACCCGGAAAACTATGAATTCGACAGTGATATTGGTTATTTTGATCATTTTTATATGCCTTCCCCTTCACCATGTTATGGGCTGAATTTGTATTCAAATCGAATCAGATATGTCACTATTCATCTCAGCGACTCCAAGACTTATAGATTCGATACTAATATCTGTAATTTTTCGTTCTCTTTTAAATATTTGTATCCTTCCCCCTTCCTTTAGTTACGCCATCAAAATGATATGAGGAAAATCATCTCGGGTTTGAACTTAATCTAAGTTGAAAATTTTATCGAGATAGGAGGCGTGATTCAAGAGTTATTCAGTTTCATTTATTTTTATATATCTTCACATCCCCTAGACTCCTCTACGTTTTACCGTCAAAGTGATATAATGAAAAGCACACCAGGCTCGAAATTCATCCATGTTGAAAATTTGATGCAGATCTGTTCGGTGGTTCAAGACTTATTAACTCATTAACATAGTCACTTTTACTTTTATTTACATTGATTTTTTATATATCTCCGTTCTCTCCCTTCCCTACAGTCTACCATCAAAGTAAAATGATTAAAAACATTCCATGCACAAATCCATGTTGAAAAACTATGTTGAAAATTTCATCCAGATTGGTTGTTTGTTTCAAGACTTATTAAGTTTTTAGGTTATTATTATTATTATTATTATTATTATTATTATTATTATTATTATTATTATTATTATTATTATTATTATTATTATTATTATTATTATTATTGCTCTCGTACTTTTGAATTTGCACGGCGAAACTACTGCCTAATGTGTTTTTATTTCTGTAATTTTTCCTGGATTGAATGTGGTTTCCTTTATTAGTGGGCACTAATTTCTCTTGTTCTCTTAAAGTTGTGTACTTAAGTGCAAATAACCTTACAGGAAGAAGCTTGATCATTCCAAAGATCAAGGCTAAAGTAAGTAATGTTCGCCTTCTAGTTTTAGGTGGCATGATCACTGAAACGTATCACTGTGAGGATAGTTCGGAATTCGTAATAAAATTCCTTTATGTCTGTATGTCTTTTCTTAAACAATTAGTAGTTTGCCCACTTATTACTCTTTTTCACCATTCCTGTTTATCCAAATGAAGTGTCATGGTAAATAATTAAAGTTGAATACCTTTTTGCAACATCTCATGTTGTTTTCTCAGATCGTCTCTCATTCAACTTGGCAATGTTACCGGGAGAACTACGTTGTGAACCTTCTTTGTTCTCTAAGCTTAGACACAATAGAAATTTCGGAAATTAAGTTCTGCTATCAACTCGTTTCCCTTTTACATTACTCCGTACGTCATTAATGCTTAGAAGTGTTTGTATGGCACTTGAAATCTTGTTTAAAGTAGTGGTAGACTTGTCGAAAAATCTTTGACTTCCTACATTCTTAAAACCTGAATATAGACGAGATGTGTTATAGCGATGGTGTAACCAGAATACAATATACCATAATTTCAAATTTTATACATTTTTTTCACTTTGTTTTATGACCAGATTTTTGAGTTAAAATTAATGTATAACGAACACAATATTAAGTTTTTTTCAATCCAATAGGACTATGTACATTCCTATTTCTAAGAAAAAATATTTAAATGTATTGCTTGTCGTTAGCAGATGATACCTAGGTATATGAATTTTCCGTATTTGTGCTTATTTTTAAATACCTTTCACATGGTTACGCCTAAGGTTACATGATTACCTTATTACGTAATAAGGCCCTATCAATAAAAAGTCAGAAATTTCCAAAATTTGAAATTTTTGGTAATTTTATAGAATTTTTTTGGTAAAAGAAAAGAAATTACCTCTTTAAATTAAAAATGTGCACCCTAGACCACAGTACTCAATAATATAACGTAATAAGGTCTCATCAAAGGAGATGTAAAGAAAACCCTCCGAAATTCATAATTATATCCATTAAAGGGAACGAGATGACTCCCAAATTTAAGAAGGAGTATCTACTATGTCCTATATTATTGAACTCAATCATATAACCATATAAGTAATAAAGTCTCATCAAAGATGATAAGAAATTGATATTTTTTATTAATGTTATACCCATCAACGAAAAAATTTAGGTGAGCTACTCATAGACCCTGTACTCCATCATACAACACTATAAGGTAAGAAAGGAGATAATCTCCAAATTTTATGCGAAACAAAATAGATCCCCAAGATGGGACGGGACTATTCCACTAACACAGAGCTTAAAACTACGTAAGCCACAAAGGCAGGAGCGATGCCTAACACTATCTGACCCCATGAAGTCATACCACGTGATCCCAGAGGCGAAAGTAGGTGCGATCCAGGGCACCACATTCCAGGGGGCCCAAAATTTCCGTCAGGTATCGCAAATGCTACTCCTATATCACTTTAACGGACCTACCGAGGGAAGGTATGGTATGGCTTTCCAAGTACTGCTCTATACACGATATTTGGTTATCGAAGTAGCGGAGCTACTACGTGTACATGGTACCTCAACACATAAAAGAGGTAGCCTTATATAGTTTGGATGGGCCTAAGAGAGCATTATACAGACAATATGGAAATTCCTCTACTTCGGCAAATTTCCAAATGAATATGTCTTTGCACAGACGATTGACTTTGAAAATCTGCAATGTTCCGTTACAGTAATTAAAGGAAGTCCCGTATTATTTGTACAATTTACCGAAGAGAGGTGATCGGGCTACTGCATCGAGAATGCCAGTACGGAGACTAGAGAAAGGTGCCTACTCAGGAAACTGTGATACGGCTTCTGGTAGCTGTAGAAAGAAGGAATTACTCTCTGCTACAGGACTGGTCACAAATTCCAATGATGACCTGACACCATTGGATCTTTGATAGGATATTAAAGTATTTCGGAGTGTTTGTAGTACCTCTACGAAGGACTTTGGTTGTACTCTCAATGGTTGTGGTCAAATACGAAATTCGGTAGCAAGTATTTGCACTGGCGGAAAATGAGTTTGTATTGTGACACTCGATCGCCATACCTGTATATTAGGGAAATACCTGTCTTCCTAGAAGGCCAGACGTGGCCAGTAGGATGAACTGATAGGCATTAGGGACTTTGATCCGGCTTCACACTAGATGCATCCATATCCCTGAGAGTCAGATGGGATCTACTTGCTAAATCTAAATCCAGATTGAACTGCAAACCTTGACGGTGCACGGAGTGCATAAGGTCATAAAAGTCCAATGGTTGTGGAACTATACAGACTCAGTTATGCAGACTCAGAACGTAAGCGAAAATAATACAGGTAATATTTTTTTATGGATAAAATTCGTGGCGATAAATCAGTCATCAAGATAGTGTTCCTAATTTCACACATATAAGATTTCGTCTGCAGCTCTGTACTGCTTTTGATACAATCTCCCACCAATGGCTTGTTGTGTTTTGACAACCTAGTTCTTTCTTGGCACCCCAAATACCTATATCGAGTTAGTGACTTGCTCAAAGTTACAACAAATTCTTTTGTTCAAATATAGTCAAAAAAGAAAGATTTTTATTTTCTGGTGAAATATAGTATCTTTTTCCGTGCCTTGACATGCATCCTGATATCATTCGTCTCTAATGTGTTGACTTGGTCTAGCTTTTAGATTCGACTTTTGTTCGTCCCTTAATAAGGTACCAAACATTAGTAAACAAAAGTGTTCCGGCTTTGAACTCTTAATGTTCTTCATGTCACTGTGTGAAAAGTAGTAATTACACAAAAGGGATTAGTTGCGATTACATTTTTGCCCAATTGGCTCAATCCAAACTAGAGTATGGTTCTATCCTTTCCATCTGTTCTTTATCCCTATTAAAACAACTTGGACTCTATATAATCTAAATATTGAGCTACCTGGTGCTTCCTTCTCTAACAGTGATAACAACCTGCAGTGTTATAAGATCCCATATCGAGTGGCAGAAATTCCCATTTTGCTCTTGAATTTCCCACGCTACACTAAAAACAAAATCCAAACTTAGAAAACATGAACACGCAGCGTGTATATATCATTTTCATTAATGTATGAGTGAATTATTCCAAAATTCCGAGTCTCTACGTTTATCAAACAATTTATGAACAAGCATTTTCTTAATTAAAAGAGACACTTGACAATCTTGATGAAAAAAAGTATACATAGTGAGTTTAGTATTTCCATCATGCTTTTGTCCCATAACCTTCTACTAAACGTAATAAAATTATACATTCTTCAGTCATTTCGTGTTGAACGATTTGCAAGTTGGACGTTTCTTGTTTTACTTTTTCCCCTTAGTACTGTTTGTTTTACATCCCCATTATCTTTAAACATTAGATTAACAATACTTGGTAGGCCTACTTGTTTTCTGAAATTTCCAAGTGACTGCATAAATCACTCTCATATTAAAATCAATTTTATAGTATTGAAATTTGACAATTAGCAACAATTTTAAGTTTATTGAAGACCGATTTGTCTACTTCTCGCTCGCAGACAATTTTGTTAGCGTCAGAAACATAGATGCATGAAATATCCCCTGCCCATTTTTAGAAAAATTCCCTTTATGATATTGCGACAAATGATCGTAAAAAATCTCACAATATGAGATTTTTCCCACCGGTTGGCATTACTGTCCTGTAGTATTCTCTAAGGAATTGAACAACCGTTGTCGTCACGCTGTCACAGGTTTCTCCAAAATCATGCAGATGACATGCTTTACGTATTTGTTACTCGTGTGGCTTTTCAAAGTTAATTGGCCGCATGAACAGCATACATACTGTTCATGCATTTATTGACAATATGGAGATTGTTTCCGTTCTATGATTTACCTATCCATCCTTTTCAAAGTCCGTACTTAATTTTTAATTGTTTTAACGAGCTCTGATATTATTGTTAACTTGAACATAAACAGTGGTTTTCGGAAGCTTTCATTTCTTATGTTAATAGTCATCAGAGTCTCTCATTATTATTATTATTATGGTAACAAGAATAAGTAGCTATGTTGGTGACGACTCTAATGCAAATACTAAACGTTTGCTGTCTACAACAGCAACTATACAGGTGAGATGAACAGTACAACAAACACTGAAACTACGTACTTAATATTGAATACTCTTAACATGATATATGTAGGAATAAAGTTACAAGGAAACTTATTCCGGAATAGTACAAACGATTAGATATATAAAATTGCCATATACTGAATTATAATTTTTATGCCTCTTATAAAAATGCTTCTTTGAATAGTATTTATATCAAATAATATCCCTATGTCAATATTTGCATCCTCAAAAAATAATGGCGTTTTTATATATTAGTTTGAAAGCATACGAGGTCGTTCCAGTAAAAATGGCCAAATATATTAGTCGATAGACATTTTTGGATCAATTGAATTTAGTATTGAATCAACTATAAAAATAATATATACTTAACTAAATCATTGATAAGTGCTGATAATTTCAAATTTATATACTTAAATTCAAACAGTTATATGCAGTTAATTACTTACTCAAATGAGTTACATAAATGTATAGAAGGTGATTTAATAGTCCAGTCTTCATAGTTTGTATCCAGATGATAATTAAGAGTTGTTTCAAGAGTCATCTCATATAGCCAGAACATTGCTATTATTGCAAATATAGTATGAGCAATAAGAATGCACAACCAAAACAATCTGAAACATTTAAAGAGAAATAAATACAAGAATATGTAAATGAGAAAAATGCCACACAAATCATCTTTATTGTTTCCCTCTATATTTGCACTATAAGGTAATAACAATAACTGTAATGTAACGTGTTTAAAGCTTTATATAATTTCAACAAACATGAGATATTTTGAAAATTCAGCAAGATAAATGCTTCAGTAATGATTGTAGAAAATATGAGCCCGGAAAAGGATTTTACTGCTTGATGCAAGTCCATTACCTGTCGTGAATCATAACATGCTCTATCTCAGTGTTTCTCAAAGTGTGGATCAAGCCCCATTAGTGAGTAGGAGGCCTTTTTTCGTGCGTCGCGAGGAGTTTATCATTTTAATTATGAAAATTTTGTTTTGATTGAGGAACATGTTGTGAAAGATTGTTTAGAAAATGAAAATTGGAATCGTCTTTTTCATGAGGTGAAGAGTAAGTAGCTAGTTACTCACAGCTCTGCTCTGCTGTGCAGACAGTAGAGATGCTGGGAAAAAAAGGAAAGAGAGTAGGTGAGTTAAAATCTGTCACGGGGTAGGGTACTGCGTCGGGAGTAGTGTCAGCTCTGTGTTACATTTCTGTGGAAACACTGTACTTCGAAACCGACAGTGATTTTGTATTCAATTCTCATTCTCCATTTTTCTGGAATACATACCCAAGATTATTTGAAGTCAAGGTATGCGTTCATATTCAAGTCCTTCATCTATTTGACATATTTTACATGTTTCTATTCCAATCAATTAAGTGATTACTATGTGTGCGCTCCCATCATATATTCGTAAGAAACGTCTCTCTCTCTCTCTTATATTTTTCTTTATGACACCTTTTCCACTCTCAGCTAAACAACTATTTTTATATTAATGGACTCTGCAGACTTAAAGATGAAGAGTTTGTTAACTCATATTTTCCTTCGCTTTTGTCAACGTAGCCAATACTGTTCAGTAACCGTACATCCAAACGCATTTTGAGGACCAATTTATAATTGACGTATAAAGAGTTAACATCAAACAGCAATATAAATCAAAAATTAAATCGTCCAGGGCGTAAATCTATTAATATTACTTATGCATTGCATGGCTAAATTCAGTAAAGAACTGTGGAAAACTATGTTAAGGAAGGCCAGCAACCGAGTTCCATTCAGGACCATCAACTGGATAGTGTAATTCCTAACATCTAGTCTTTACTATCGCTGTTACATTATAGTAAAGAGCTATATTGCGAAGACTAAGGCATTATTCTTGGCCTACATGAGAGAGATACTCCATGAAAACCACTCTCTATACCCATAATCTAGAGGTTACCCTCCCTGTGCCATTCTTCTTAATCTGGACATCAGTGTGAACGGCACTTTGTACGGACAGGACTTTCGGTCAGCTATATGAGTATTCCTACTGAAATTTGGTTGGCATTTACCTTAGAAATTGTTGTTACTTCCTGTTCCACGCTGTAAACTTATTCTAAAAATATTCAACCTTTGGTTTCAAATGCAAATCCCACAAGAAACGCTCAATAATATTAGAGAAATTGAGAACTTTAGTGGAAGAGTTCATTGCCTTTAATATGTTTAAATATATGAAGGTTTGTAAATAAAGATTCCATTAGTTTCGAATTCTTTACTGCCGAGAACAGCGCAGAATTTAGCAGACATTATACATTAATCAATAGCTTGGTTGGTTAGGAGTTTATTGGGGGTGTCAGCGTTATTTATTACTAAAGTAAGTAGCATAAATGAAAATTGCTATCTAGTCTTCATATCATAATAGGGATGTCTTTTGTTTATTTCCTCTGTCCAACATTTATTTCTTGTAAGCTTTCTTTGTTTCTTTAGTAAACACCCATATTTCAATCAATTCTACTTGAATGTCATTAGCTGGTATCTACATTGAACTTGCTTTTGGGATTTTTCATATATTGTGAAAAAAGAAACAAACACACCAATATATCTGCAAATCACATCAACTTTTCAGGAATCGAATTGATGCATTACTTCCCTGTTCGGGTCTCTGTAACGATTTTCAGTATATTGAGTGTTCTCAGTAGTAATATAAACAGGCGTAAACGGAAAAATTATTTTGTAATAGTTACGTTCGATAATTGGAAGATAGCATTGAGTACAAAACGCAGGAGTGTAGTAGTGCTCTCACCTGAGTGCCGCACATTCTGAACATGGATATTCGTGTTTAGTTCTTCGTGCTACTTTTCCTAATTTAAAGAGTTTACCCGCACATCATCATAGAATATCCAAATACTCAGAAGTCAGATAATACTTACGGCTGACTGATTACATTAAATGTCTTGGAAAATTGGAAATACTTTTGTCATTAGCAAATATAGCATTCAAATATGTTCTGTCAATATATAGTTTCGATGTTTTACTTGAAAGTTCTCTATAAAAACATATGTATTTACTTTTAATTCAATGTTAGATAGTAAAACGATTTATACTAGGAACTTGAATTATACTTATATGACACAAATGGTAATCTTATATTCTGATATTAAACTATTCAAAAATAAAGAGATAAAAAATAAACCTGTTTATATACTCGCATGTCTATATTTGAAAATATGTAATGACGTTTACCTTGCAGTTCTTGTATTCTCATTAAGATATTTCATCCCATGTAAGACGCTATTTCTTGTGTAATCGTTCCACGCTCTTTTTGTACACACAAAGAAAGATGTTGCCGAATGTACATTGACGTTCATCATACTCCTACATCTTAAAATAAAGTAAAACAATGAGTGTTTGTAACTTAAAATAAACCATAATGTTAATCGTCGTCTCATATAGATTTTCAGGATATTGATAGGAAGAACCAGTGGTTGATGGTTTTCAAAGTGTAATAGCTAATGCTTCGTTAAAATAATATACTCTAATGCATTCTCACAAATAAAGTCAATTCCAATGTTTGACAAATAATTTTGGTAGTCCTTTATATCGAAAATATACTAATAATGAAAATTCTAGTAGATGGATTTTTAATGGCATTTAAAGTGACACATTGTAAGCTTAAATACCTTAAAATATATCTATATTTAATGAGACATTCGGAACACTACACCAACAAAGCACGAATATTAAAATGTAAAAAGTATTATGCTATTTCATCGTATTTTATGACACTTCAAGATTAGTTTAACTACACAAAAAATCAGTTTCTCCTCCAAAAATTAATAAAAGCAGCGAACTTACAGAAATTTATACCTATCAGATTATCTGGATTTTATTAAACTTATGCACTATTCAACACATTCAAGAACACATTTTGGTCAATTATTTTCAAATAGTAATAACTATGTCAGTAAATTGTCCTCTTTAAAGGGGATATGGCTCTTGTATGTTGCTGCATATTTTATTAAAGTGACTTAATTCTTTTGAAGTATTAGGAGAGAAATCATGTAAATAGTTGCCTGCACTTGCACGCAACCAGTGCTATATAATGCTTGCAGCCAGTGAAAACACGAACTCTTATAAAGTACTTTAGCTATATTTTCAGAGAGCGTAAAAATAGCAATTTTCTCGTTTGCAAATTTCAATATGCGATTAGAAACGTAGTTTTGTTAAATGTTGACACTATTACCTTAAAGAGAGTAAATGTTAATATCTTCAGTGTTTTAAGTAAAAAACTGATTTCTTTAAATTATAAATTGAATTCAAAAGCGGTTGTGTGGTTTACGCCATTTTGTATTTAGAAAAAATACATCTTACGTACTTCGTACGTCCTAGGAAGTAAAGTGTGAAAATAATACTCTCAATGTGTTGTTCTTATCACGACTGTAAATATAGTTTTATACAATAAATACATTCAAGCAAGACATATTTTTGCAAAGTGAATGAACACTCAATACCAATACGTTTCAATGTTATAATATTTTCAAAAAGTAAGTATTACATCTTCATTTCACGAATAACAAATAAATGTAATATTGTGAATGGAAAAAATTCAATTACAAATCAATGTAAGATGATTAGGTTCAAAACTAAAGGTAAATTCTAATTTAAGAGTTGAGCAAGCAATAATGACTCTATATCATATTTCTAGAAATCAAGTTATTATTATCTACCTAGTAGGGAAATTTTGAATAAAAATGACGAACTCAGAATTTCGAATAAGAGCAATAACATCCCTTTAAAGAGAACTTAAGTTTTGTATTTATCTGCTTATATCTTCGCAGAAGTAGCAAGTAAAGACAGAGTCTGATGTAAAGCATCTTGTACTAATTAAGACAAGTATATTGATCCATTGAGTGGGTCCAAGTGGGATGCTTTGAAAAATTATTTTTCTTTTCGTGTAGATTTTCAAACATGTATTTCAGAAACTTCAGTCTCATTGTAACGCTTTACTGTCTCGTTATCGTTGGTGAAGTAATCTGGACAGTGATTTGAAATTGATGAACATATTGGCTTCCGGTTATGTACCACGTAAAAAGAAACTGGAACTGCAAGGTCACTGAAAGTAACATTACTAGAACAAACTACGAGAGTGCAGTAAGCATCCAAAATATATCCCCCCATACTTCTTTAATTCTATGAGTTCAGGTTGCGTACTTCTGCCGCTACCACAATATGCTGCAAACACATTTTAACCGACAATTGCTACGTCTGTGGAGCATTGAAGCAAGCCTTCGCTTTGGATTTGAAGCACGAAAGTCCTTCTTCATTTTGATATTAATTTCTATTCTTTGGAGCGTATTGTAAAGTGATTGCTATATATTATTCATAGTCTAATTTGTTGTATGTATAACACATCTTTCCCTACATTCTGTATGTGCGAAGGAAGATTTACACGAATTGCAAAGATTGACCATGACTGTTATGACCTTGGCAGGATATAAATTACAAAATGGTTGAAACTACCTGAAAATATTGAATCTAGACCGATTGAAGAAAATAGGTTGTAAATCGTTTTCGACGTTCATTGACCTATTCTAGTTCTCAGTGATTCCAGCATCTTTTTCCTACTTCCCAAGAGAAAATTTTCCATATCACACACTATATAGATTGAATTTTAAACTCAAAGCATGTTAAAAACACTGGATGTGTGGGATTCGAACCCAGATGTCCTTGGTAGAAAACAGAATCTGTAAATACTTGCTCAAGTTGACAATTCACTTGTTGTTGCACAAAAACTGTTATTAAGCGCCAAAAAACTTTCATGTAACATTAGTTTGCACATAGTGTGGTGTGTGTAAATAGCATCATTAGTTGCCTTGCTCATTATTTCCTTCTTCAACTCAGAAACATGTTAAATAAGTCTTGCTTAATATATGAAATATCTTCAAGCATTTCTCGCATTGAGACTAATGATTTAATATTGATTCCATAACTTAGGAAGAAGAAAAGAAGGCAGACGTTACTTTGTAGTTATTTAATTTGTATTGAGTTGTCCAGGAGTATCATTTAATTTTCCAAATATACTAAATAAAATCTGCTTTGCAACTTGAATTTCTTACATTTCTTTGATTGACTTGTAGCCTAATGGTATCGTAAACAAATTACAAGTGGCGGACTGCGATTCGAGTAATTTCAAACATATTAATTTCTTCGTTAACCTTTATTGTTTACGTAACAATTATTGCAATGCTATTATTAATTTAATATTATTATTAACAATTTTTCCATATTCCCAACTGTTCACTTATTCTGTTATACGTATGTTATTTTGATGTAAAATAAAATTTGACGTGTGACTTTGACAAAACTTTGTTTATACGTTGCAAGAGATGTAGCCTCCAATTGCTTGCTGCAAACTCAGTAGCTCTTGTCTGGAAAATTCCATCGTAAAACTGAAAAAAGAAAGTATGATGATCGTGAAAAAAATAGAATTTTAGATGTTAATGGATTTACAAATTTCATGGTCTCTAAATACGGAAAAGAGATTTCGAATAGCCGAACATCCGTACCAACCTAACGTGCACACTCACATAGAAATCATATTTCGGAATGAATATGTGACAAACTTTTCACTTAACATACTTTATATGAGTTGCTAAGATTTTAGTCCTACACTAAAGTAAGCATTAAAGATGGTATATAACTTCGTACCAAATTCGTTGTTATACGTTGATTCGTTTTTCTCTGAAGGTATATATTTTCAACGCGTAACAAGTGGATTGTATTTTTTCAACTTCCGACAATTGAAGTTCAGAAAAAAGACAAATTATTGCCCGACTTCTAAGAGGAATAACTATCAAGTGCAGGCCAGCGGACTAAACTTTCATACTTCTATTTTCTTTACATTACGTCATGTTATGCCTGTGTTATTAACGAAATATTTTTTTCTAAAATAGGAAAGTAAATTATGAGACATTTTCTGAATTCAGAACCCTCACAATAAACTTCTTCGTTTCAGTTCTTAAAACGCATATGACCTATGTCATTTGCAGTGTTTATTAACCCTTTCACTGCATAAATCGACTTTTCTTGACAGAAAGAAAATTTCCCTCATAAGCGAATATCGACTATATTCAATATTTTAAAATTTTTGTCCGTATCGTGTGTTTATCAACAATATTCGTCAAAAATCGCATACCACTCCTTTCGCGACTACTCTCAACAAGCCCAAAATACTGCCTAAAAGTTTGAAACATTGAGTACAGTCGACATTCTCTGGTTAAGGAAATTTTCTTTCCGTCGCCTAACGCACCGTAAAGGTTAAAAAGCAAAAGAAATGCACGAGTTGTGTTTGAGAATAGTCTGAAAAAGCACTCACTTCACCAGTTTAGGATATTTTCGTAGGAAGTATTTGATTTGCAATTTTAAGAATGAAATATAAATAAAATCACTTCATTTGTTTTTGAGAAAGTCATCGGAAAAACCCACGTTCTAGAACAAAGTACCCTTTGTGAACTTTATTCTTGAACAAGTGAAATTCAAGTGATATTCGTATTGTCACTGTGTTAATCAAAGATCTATTTATGATATGAAAACAAAAGTTATCTGAGTCATTTTTGAAAAAAAAAATATTCAATGCAAAACCTCTACCTTCCTAGAAGTATTCAGATCAAGTAACTTGTGCATCGTCTGGTTGTTATTGAAATGTGTATAACGAATGATTAATACTATTACGTCTTTTAAGAAAATTGTTCGGCAAGTACATTGCCTTAAAGAAAGTACCACGTTTGGATTTCACCCAGAAAAAAAACATACCCCAGAGTATAGAGTTGTTAATGTAATATTGGTGTAGAAAATATCGACAAAATTGATAGAAGCAAAATACATTACATTCTCCAAGCCAACAAAATACAACAACAGAAAGTGAAGAAACAATAATTCAGTTAATATTTATTGAGTAGTTTAGACTTTTCACAGAGAGTATAAGCGAATTAGCGAAAATTTTAAAACAAAAGAATTTGGACAAACATTAAGGATTCTTTCCCAAAACGTAATTGATATGTTAATTTTATATATGTTAAATTTATATATGCATATGATTATGTTAGTTCATTGTAAAGATGAAAAGAAACCGTTCCATTATCAATAGGCAAGCTCAAAAACAGATTAACGGCAGAGCATTAAATAATAAGGGTTATAATTAAATAATAAGGGTTATAATCATCTTATAAAAAGTTGTTGTGTATTAAACTTTAAAGCCAAAGGAAACATACACACCTTTATATATAAAAAACATATTATTCAATTAACAGATGATACCTAAAGCTTTAGACGTATAATTTTTAAGAATATAAAAAATATATCCTACGTGGATTACACGTGTCAAGGATTTTTCCGGAATGATGTTAAAATGACATCAAGATTGTAATTAACTTATTAACAGATCATAGCAAATTACTTTCTCTAGAAAACGGTATAAGAAGAGACATTTCTGAATCTAAATGTTGTAGGAAACATTAAGTAATTAGAAAATTACGATGCCAATTTGGTGTAATGGTTGTGAATTTCGTGTATGGTTGTGAATAATGAATATGGATGGGCTATAAAACATCATATGTCGTTTGTACATTTTCAATGGAAATATGTTAACAAAAGAAAGAAAAAGAACATTGATAAACAAAATGTTGCAAACTAAAGACGATTTTGCGGTTCACTACGTTTTAGAAATATATTAGTCTAATCTGAAAAGTTTCATTATAAACATTCGGACTTACCATTAGCTCCACAAAATTATATAACGTAAATAATAAAGAATTCTTAAATAAATATATGGACTTAAATACAGAAATTTGATCACACGCAAAAAATGATTATCAGAAAGACTTTTATAAATTTGATAATAATAGTGTGTTTGGAAAAACTATGGGAAGCGTAAGAAAGAGTGCATATAACACTTGCACATATCAATAATAATTTTGGAAAACTTCACTGCCAAACCTACATTTAAACATAAAAACATATTTACTGAAAATCTAGTATTGCTATGCATAAAATTAAATTACTTTTAACAAGAAGCCCATCCGTGTGGGAGTGACCATTATATACAGATGTGTTCCAATTATTTCACTCGTCCTCGAAAAATGCAAAATTGATATTGCAGTCCTAATTTCGGAGTTCTAGAACATTTAATTTAATCGTTTAAAAGCAATAAAGGATCCTTCACTTGTTTACTGTACAGTATCAAAAAATTAAAAGTATAGGCTCCGGAAATCAGACACGCAACTTCTAGAAACTTAAGCATAAAAATAGCTGGGTATGGTGTCGACATTTCGCCTGAAAATGTTCGAAGGATTCTATGTGCTGAGGGAATAAAAGCACTCAAACCAAGAAAGAAAGGAAAATTACTCCAAGCACCTCGAATGGGCAAAGAAGCACCTCGAATGAGCACGAGGCCTAGAATATTGGACTGCTGATGATTGGAGAATAGGCGTTTCAGTGATGAATCATGTGTCTTCATGTCTCATGAATGTTCACAATATGTGCGACGTGTACCTGGGAGGAATTCATGTTTGAATGCCTTCGACAAACAGTGAAGCATTCTGCTTCAGTCATAGTCTGGGTCCAATACTAACAAGTTCTTCAAGAAGAACCGATTCCCCAGACTGCAATCTAGTTTGATGACACACTTCATCTTTAAGCATGGTTGAGCCCCATGTCAGTAGTGTAAAACTGTCACAATATCTTCGAAAACAACGAATTTACAGTTCTTCTCTAAACGGGAAATAGTCCTGATATGAGCCCCATTGAAAACCCCTGGAGGTTCATGAAGGAAAAGCTAATGAAGAACCACATTACAACCAAACATCAATTGATCGATTTTAACAATTTGTGGTATCACGATGATGAATTGAAATCAAAATATGACGAACTCGCATATAGGATGCCACAAAGGATAAAAGAGTTAATAAAGAATAATGGAATTCACACGAATTATAATCTTTGTGTGAGAGATCATTTTCTTGTAAGTATTCTATTTCATTTTTGTTTACAATTTAGATACACTCACTGTATAGTATTTATATTTAAAGTCACATATGCATTGTTTTAATTGATATTGAAAAGCATATGCCACGACGACAAGGAATTAGAACACAGTTACAAAAAAAAACAGAAATTTGGACTAAGTTCAAACGTAATGTTGTAAGAGCAGCAAAATATTCAGAAATTGAATGTTCAGTCTAATAATTTGAACTTGTCTGTACATGCAGTATATATATAAATATATATATATTCGATGACAATTGCAAGGCCTTAAAGAAAAAGATAAATAATTGTGATCCCGTTAGAACACATATAGAACCAAAATAATGTGAACAATTAAAAATACAAAGAAAATCATGATATTTTAATCTAATTCAATAATAGATAATTTGGTGAAGTATTTTTCATAAAATGTGATTATGTAATGGAATGTCCTTACACTTTCATTTGTATTTTATGTTAATGTGTAAGATAAGTGGTTGTCAATGTATGTGTATGTGTAATGTAAGTATATGTCAATGCACTTTCAGAAAGGGTATGTTGAAACTGAATATATATTTGTACTATTGAAATATCATCTTTTTATTTAACCCTTCATGAACTTCATTCATTTGTCAAATGGAAGAAAATCTGAAAAACTCTCCCAGAAGCCTCTAAGTTTAGAATTTCTGCGGATTCGTTGAATGATGATTTCTATGTAAATGTACATAATAGATTGGCACGGACAAACAAATATTCACGTTTTTGGTATACAGAATCTATGAAACATATAAATTCGTTGTAACCTCGAAATTGATTTTTTAAAGATCGCCATACTTCCTTCCTTCCTAATTTTCATTAAGTTGTTTTTCCGTCAGACACGGCTATGTTCGTGTCGAAAAATTGGCTGGATTGAAAAGTATACATGCAGTTTCCACACACGTTACATTTTGCTATACGTTACAATGACGTATGAAAAAGAGAATTCATGAATTGAAAGTCACTTGAAATGATCGTTAATATAATAATAATAATAATAATAATAATAATAATAATAATAATAATAATAATAATAATAATAATAATAATAATAATAATAATAATAATGATAATGCAGTAATAGAATAAGAATATCAATTACATAAACAATTAAAGTTGATGCTTTAAACTAACTGACTCGATGTCACTCACACCTGGCTCTGCCGCTTGTTACTTTCCCACAATATCACTACGCTACAAGTTCAATGTGTAAATGTGGCAATTGATGCACAAGTTACAAATATAATATCTTTCCTATGCATATTTTATTTTAAAATATCTCGAAACTTTAGCAATATTTATGGACCTCTCGATACAATTTAAATAATTCCCAAAAAATCTACCATTCCTCCTTAATCCTAAGCTGGGAAAGAACCATTAAAGCTTCAGCCGCAACTGCAGTAACGAATTCAAACATTATCATGGTTATAGACTATAGTGTAATCTGTTTCATACATTTGTGTGTACTATGTCAATTATCTTTCTATATTCCTATTATTGTTAGTGTTGCATATTGTTCTGTAAACTAATAAAAAGTCGTTGAAAATTAGTGGATAGCATACAAAGATATGTGCGAATGACAGGGAATTGGAGTAGGGTCATGAATGTAGAAGATTTACAAATTTCATTCTTTTAATTATTCTGCTAGATTCCATATTTTCGACGAATTTAAACCGTTTTATAGCTGCTGTATTATAGGCCCTTTTTCTTTCTTCTCACAAATAGAATGTAGTAAATGAATACATTATGCACACAATGAATTATAACATCAATAATATCTGGCACTCATCTTACAACACACTCAAAAAATAGAGATTAATTTTAAAGTGGATATTTTATCAGTGTTTAGTAGGCTTACCAACTGCTGTCTGGTGGACGAAATGCTAGGGTTGCCTCTGCCAAGGCGTTTATGATAGCAGTAAATTGATTGAACCAGACGTAATGGAGTTATAACAGTTAGGAAGGATATACTTTTTTGCTGATTGTACAAAAAGATCGCTGAAATACTTACTACATACCAAATTGCACTATGGGTCAAACCATCCTCGGCAATTGAGGCAATATTATTAAGTAATGCAGTTTAAGATAACAATGAAATATTTGAAATGCACAAAACAAAACAAAGAAAGAACAAAATTATGCTGCTTTTTGGCTGTTTGTGTTCTGGAAATACGTTTTATTATTGGTTACACTCAACAATACGCAGTCTATTTCACGAATATGATTTGTGAATTCGCTTACATTTCCTTGGAACATGAAAGAACATTAGATAATCCCTCTAGTAGTGATATATCTAAATTGCCATGTTCTTGCTTCCGGCACTTTGTGTTCTCACGGGTATTATGTACAGTGGTGATGTTTGAGAAAATCACATTGGTAGAAAATGAATTTTGTCGATACAAGATAAAATTAAATCTTATCTAATATATTAATTTTTTGTATTCAATTTTATGAAAGAAGATTTCTTTATTTATCCTGTACGAAAAGAAAGAAATATTTATTTACCAATTAAAAGTAAAATCACTAAAATAGCTCAAGAGTGTAATATAGGTTTCTCCACGAAAACATTATTTTGATGCCACTAGCTATAATTAACGATACTACTAATTACTTGAAGTTGTACGAGTGAATCTGTTTGTGTTATATATCGTTGGAAAGGCCACACCAAATACACCTTACATGTAAAACACCTCGCTTGAATCGGTACAGTAAGGAGCGTGGCGAATATTTGATGATCAGAATAAGGTACACCCCGAAACACTAGAAACTTGGATGGAATACGTAGATATGATGCAATTCTTTTGAGACTCGTGTATGTAGGTTTAAAAGTTAGCTGAAAATGAACATAAAATCAAATGGTTACAAATCAAAATGGCAGATCCAACATGATAGACCAAAATTACAAAAAAAAAAAAAAATAAAATAAAATAAACAATCCACGACTCTGAAATTGGGCATATAAAGATATTCAACATTGCTATGTACGAATCGGGTACTAAAAGTGCAAAATTGAAAATGGTGGGTCCAATATGGCGGACAAAAAACGAAACACTGCTATGGAACTGGAAGCGTGTAGATAGAGGTTTTCCTCAATGCTGAGTACGAATTCAATGTTAAAATTGTCAAATGCAATAGATGGATCAAATGTGGTTTACGGAAAGAGCACAAAATATGAACAGAACGGACACATGTGATTATTACACACGAAATAGAAAAATGCCTATAGTACATGACGGGACAGGTACGGAAAGGTCATGTTTTACGATAAATAGGGAGCGTGGTTTGTTATAAAATCATGTCCAAATTGAGTTTCGGAATGCAGGGCAGGTTTTGTAGCGCACATAAAGAAATTATGATATGAACAGAAATCAATCATAGACAATAATTATTTTACTACCAACTCTCTGTCCGCCTCCAAAGAGATACGCGGGGATCGGCATGTGTGTATATATATAGTTGAAGAAGCTCGCACCGAATACACTTTACATCTGTATAATCTCGCTTGAAAGAAGCCTGTAGAGTACGCTGCGATTATTTGCATGTAACATCTGAAGATCTGAACAATAACAGTGAAAACTGTGCGTAGGAGTTTAAACATCGTTATGCTTTCAGAACTCTCGTGCTGCTATCATATTATGCGTGTACACTTCTGATTCGTACAGTTTGTATGGCAAATGTCTACTCTCATGAGACCGAGACGGAGAATAGGCTCGTCTAGATACACATATGTCCATTCTATTCTTTTGCACCTTTTGTCCACCATATACGATCGTCAAGTTGCATTTTTCACTTTTAACATTGAATTCGTACTCAGCGACCAAGGAAACATCTTTCTACCCGCTTTCAATTAAATAGCGGTGTTTTGTGTTTTGTAACAAATCTTGAATAACCTATTTTCAATTTTAAACTCTCGGTATCCGATTCACACATAGAGACGTCAAATATCTGCATATACCCAACTCCAGATTCATTTTCTTTTTTCTTTTTTTTTTTTGTAATTTGTGTCCGTCATGTTGGATCCGCCATTTTAATTTGTAAACATTTGATGTTAAATTCGTATTCAGCTTACTTTTATACCTATATATACACCACATATCAAAACAATGACCTCATAGCTTCCACGTTCTCTAGTGTTTCGGACCGTTTCTTGTTCTGATCTTCAAATGGTCGCCACTCCCTTACAGACCCCATTTAAGCAATATATTTCACATATAAATTGTACTCGGTGTGACCCCAGCGTACCATTTCAAGTACTCCCTTTGTACTTTCTGAGTATACTTTCCAAGTAAATCGTGTTACCAAAGTGTTCAAGTCCGCATATAGTGAGATGGGTAAGGTATACCATTATAGCTGGACATTGTTTTCAACTATAAATATATGTTTATTTGTAGGTAATAAAATACTCTTTTCTAACCATGTACAAAAATTAATTTCTTAACAACTTCAATGAAAATTAGACTTTCTCATCTATATGTTCGCTTATTCTTTTACATCTACAAGTCCCTTCTTTTCGTCTGAATTCAAATACTTTTTCTATTTGACTCAGCACTTTAAACTAAACTATAGCATGACAATTTATAAGAGGATTGAACGCAAATCTTTAATTTTATGATAGTCTAATTAAGAATCGGGAGTTATCAGTAATTCGTACGAACAACTGCATAAAGATGAATGAATGTAAAGAAAGCATAATAAAGGTATATCAATTAACACTATGCTATTCTTACGCACTTTATATATATTGTGGACTATGCTTATATTTAAACTTACTTATCACTTTTACATTTTGACAGCCAAACAAGACATTTCCTAGAACATTGCTTATGTAGTTTCAATTCTCTCACTTTTACTTTGTTCCTTGTGACTCCGGGCGCAATTACAGATGGGACATTGTCTTTGTTACTCCGTAGTTTTTCCATCAAAAATCTTTTGAATGATTTCAGTTTTCTCTTCAGACAATTGTAATTAATCCTTGAATTACGTCTACACCCATGAAATGAGTTATAGATTATCTCAATCAATGATATAAAACTGAGGCCTGTGAAGAAATTCAAAGTTCCTCCAAAGGAAGCTGTAACGACAAATTGTTAAGTCTCGTGAAATTTATAATTAGGGTTATAATAAATTGTTGTGTGTCTATGAAAGGCAAAAACTAAAAACAAGGTTGTAGTACTAATTTCATCTGTGCTGGAGCTTTGATGGGAGAACAATACCAAACATAAGATTTAAAGATAAAGAAAGAAAACTAAAATCAAATAAAGAATCTTTATTTTAATACGAGGGTGGATCAAATATGAACTAGTCTTGAGTGACTAAGCGTCGGAGTGAGTATTTGGTTGATTGGGGAGGTGCGGCAGGCAGATAGGGCTGCCGAGAGTCAGGAATCAGAACAGCTTACTTGTAGCATGCTTACTTAATAGCCCTCACGATAAGTGAGAAGAACGTGCCAGTGTCTATTGTGCAAAGCATTATTATCACGTTTCTCACACAGGAGGACGTCAAACCGGCCGACATTTACATTGGACTGCAGACCCAGTTCGTAAATGATACCCTTTCGTGGGCAAGAGTGAAGGTGCGGTGCAACGAGTCCAAGCAAGGCCGTGAACATGTTACAAATGAGGTTCACCCATGTCGTCCTCGCACTAGTGCAACTAATGACCAAATGGCACGTGTTTCTGAGATTCTTGAACAGGATCAATGCTTCACTGTGCTTGAAATTTCGACAGAACTTAGTGAGAGCGATGGACGTGTCTAATAAACCATACCAAGGCAGTTGGACTTAAGCAAAATTGAAGCATGATGGGTTCCCAAGCTGCTGAATGATGGTCAAAAAGCTGAACCAGTTCGCATTGCTCAAGTGCTTCCCACTTCGTTTGACGTGGAAGGGGGAACGTGTGTCGAGACCTGGGTCATCATTACAGCCCAGTAATTTGCGATTTGCGACCAACGATCAAGTGGAAACCTTCGTGCGCAAATAATTGACTATCTGCCCAGTTTCATTTTACGAAAACATCAAAAACTTACCAAAACACTTTTTTAGAAATGTACCCGTAAAAGCAGACACTATAAAGAAAAAATAATTTGTGGTAATGTCTCTGTTTTCTTATATAATTTGTTCTAACACAAGGCTCGTATATATTTGATCCCCCTCGTATTATATAATGAAATAACATGTAACAGAAACATTCGTAGCATATTTTTTCTCTCTCAGATTTTCTTTCTATTACTAACTAGATTAACTTTTGTTATACTGAATTACTTAATTCATTTGTTTTGTATCAATGTTCACAAAACAACTCATTTATTATTTTAATAAAGTGAAGTATCCATTTCCATTACATTTCTCGTTACTTGGAAACATGAAATTTCAAGTTTTTAATTCCGCAAAAAACATAAATTATGTTATAGGCATGAAAAATGGAAACCAATTCGAATTATAATTTTAAATTGGAGATTTGAAATCATGAACTTGATTCCACACTTTTGGCTAACATATATATATATATATATTTGATTTTGTACCACACCATCACTTCTCTCTCATAAGATGTGCCGGAGCGGTGCTTCTCTTCAGGTGCACTACACCGCTGACTAAAAGAAAAGCGAAGACATCACGATGAACATCAAGTTTCATATATCATAATTTGGTATCGCGTTACGTTGTACTTAATTAGACTATATTATTCATAAATAGACGATGAATTCAAAACAATTCAAATTCCTCATAGTTTAGTTATGCTAATTTGGATTTCTTATGAATCTATCGATCATTTATACCTAATAGAGTGCATCAGCATTAGATAGATAGATTGACTGATTTATTGATTGAATGAATGAATGATTATTTGATTGAGTGAGTGAGTGATTTTGAATGGGTCAGTTCGTTCACATTTTGGAACGCAGCGATCTTTAGCAAGTTTAGTCTAAAAATTCGAACGGTTTCCCCGTTACTCTAAGTTCTCTTCATCACACGTCTTCTGGTTTCCAAAATATACATTTAAGGAGGTTGGATTGGATCTACGACGTCTATTCCTCCAAATCACACATACGGATCAAACTATAAACAAAAAACTACAAATTTTTGAATTTTAAGCTCGAGATTTAGAGAATTCACTGTGCAATACTTTACAAATGTGTATACTGTTTCACGCATCCTAAATAACATATCGAGTAAAATTTCAAAATCGGCTAGGGTATATCAAAAATTGTTTCTATTCAAAATCGTGATACCCTCACTGACCATTTTTAAATAGTAAGAAACTCGTAGAAACTATTCTACAATTTTGCGAAGTGTCACCATTGGCTTAGAGTTTGAAAGTATTAGAAAATCTTAGAATATTTAAATACGTGAAACACTTGTTAGATTACATTAGGTAATATTAGATCGTTTATCATTAATAATAATTGTTCTCCAAATAGTAAAATTTAATGTGGAAAATTTCAAATTAATACGTCGGCTTTTCCAGGTGAGACTGTTGGCTCTGAATTCAAAATACAGTGAGAAAAGCGTAATATCCTTTTAAAAATAATTGAAATACTCGTTACTTCATACTGTTTTAGCCTCAATAATAATTGATTTTAAATAATCCAAATATGTTAGTAAATTCGCAAATTATACCTCAAGATTTTTAAATATGGCCATTCATTTAAATTTTGGGGAAAATCAATAAACTAGTGTATTTATGAACATTACGGTGAAAGTTTGAATCTGTTAATATTTTCTTGCTAGGTATGATACTTAATGCAGTCAAAAATAAATAATCTGAAAAGTATTTCACTTTTCATAAACTTCAAAATGCCTATGTTGTTGACAATGAATAAAATATAAGGCAAATGATGTTAATGAATATTTGGTTTTGGATACAGTAAACATGATATATCTAGTGCGAGTTTTATTGATACCTACACATGTAGAAAAGTTAATTTTTTTCGTTGCTTTGCTCTACCATTTGTCTGAAACATTCGTCAACGCTGAATATAGGCGTGTTGATCTGATCCATTACCTATAATACCAGGTTCCAGTAGCCCGAGCTACAAAAAAGAGCTAGGCGGAAGTTGGGTGGCAACTTCTTCAGAACCCGTCAAACACCCTAGATTGAATGGCATTATTTTCAATTGTTTACTTCTCTCATCTTCTCGTTTCGTAGATAGTTCCCCGAAAAGGAAATTTAATGATAGATCTACAGACGCTGAGACAGTAATGCATAGAAGACATCTATACAAAGGGTATTGAAATACTAATAAATAAGCAACAAGTGCATCGATACATGTTCAGATTATGTGGAGAAAAATCTGAAGTGTAAAAACAGTTTTTGCAGTTATTTGTAATCTATTTACTTCTAAATACTGCCAAACAAGCATAAACAACCAATATTACTTTAATAATATTTTTGGGCAAATACGTCACAAGCTTGTACACAGCAGTAGTAGTTATCTGCTCTGTAATATTCAATGGCGAGTAATATCCATACCTTTAGAAACTGAATTTGTAAAATAAGAAATTCTCATAAAAGTAGCTTAATATATCCTATTACAAAAAATATCAGTAATAAAATGATTAAAGGGGGCATAACGAGAAAACTATTGGAGATTCGAACTCTACCATGCATGTGACAAATTTAAACAGCAAATGGTTATCTTGAAATAATATATTATTACAAATGTTGCATAAAAATTTCAACTTGAAAATAAAATGAACCAAATATAAAATGTAAGCCTGGAAGTAGCATTCAAAGCAGAGAATCGCAAGGTACGTACAATCCATTGTAAAATAAACACACTATTTATATGCATTTCTAACTAATATACCAATTAAATAATTTTTGTGTCTTTTTCTCAAAGTTCATATGATATTTCAGTAATTTTGGTTTAAGGATAATCTTACTCCTAACTTAACTTAATTTGTAATTTATTAGACACCAACTAGTACTGCTTAGCAGAAATGTAGCATGTAATAAGATCAACTTCCTTTAATTATAGGATTAATTAAAATATTAGCATTAGATTTCAATATTTAGTAAAGTTAGTACGGGAAATACAAAACACAATACCTGTTAGTTCTAACCATCCAAATGAAACTGCACGACTTATGGCCAAACGATCAGAAAGTGATGCATGGGCAATGATGACAGACAATCGTCGACTAAAATGAAGATATAAATTAAAAGAAGTTTCAGAAAATAAAATGAATATATAGGATGTATATATATATATATATATATATATATATTCATATAAGTACGTACATGTCCATAAGTTAATATCGGGACAATTTCCAAACTCGAAAATAGCACACAGGTTATGAAATGAATTCGCTAACCGCAACAAGAAAGATCAAAACAAGACTGCTACAATGGATTAAACATTGGGAAATTCTTATTATGTATGATTTCAATAGTACACTCAACAACAAAATAATCTACATTCCTAAGTTATATAATTCCTTAACTTTAGGTCCAGCATATCACGGTAAGTTGGACAGTTTCACCCTACCGGACAAGAAGTATTTGTTTGCATTTGATTTCCATATCGTGCTTACCAGATGAATAAAAACATGCCATTCTTAAATGTATACATCGTTTAAAATACTTAACAGGTGATGAGTTTTGTATGTCACATATTCCTTCAACTCTGGCGAAAACGACCGAGTAATCAATTTTCATATCAGTCATCTGTTTTATAATAGGGATAAATGAATTTCACTATGAATTTGAATCTGCTCAGGAAAAAAATTCAACTAACTCATAAGGTAACACTTTGGAGAACAAACTAATCGAACGCTTATAAAATTCGTCTTTCAATATTATTTAAGAATTATACTCATTAAAAGAGTTACTAAACCAGAAAATACTAAATAAAAGCTAAAACATTCATGTAAATTGCAAGTTAGAAATTTCACATTTTATTTAGTACAGCAAATGTTGTTTTTCTAACAAACTCATTTTAAAATATGCGTAACGGTTAACACTGTAGCCAAAACCTTATAATTAATATTCTAGAACGCCCATAGTTGTTCAATACGCAAAATAA
Organism: Thermobia domestica; assembly: GCF_964235325.1. Classification (NCBI taxonomy): domain Eukaryota; kingdom Metazoa; phylum Arthropoda; class Insecta; order Zygentoma; family Lepismatidae; genus Thermobia; species Thermobia domestica. The sequence goes on along the minus strand of NC_137456.1, from coordinate 238,608,937 downwards.
TTAGAAATGAAGTAGTACATTTTATACTTACATTTATATATTCCCCTTATATTGAAGGCATTTTAACCAAGAACAAATACTAGTCTTCCATAATGTGATAATCAAATCTTCATTGATAGTTTTGCTTCTTTTCCTTAATATATTGATGGAATACATATAGTATGTTTCTTCATAGTTTATTTCTTTTGAATTTATGATTTCTAATTTTCCAGTAAATGTTTTTTTCCATGAGCTTTTGAACCAAATTACTCGTGATTTTCTACCTCATTGCTTCCCAGAAATCTTTGTATCACTTCACCAAATATTTTCCGGTCGCTATTTCCTCTTCGTTTAGATTGCTATAAATATTCTTAGCTTCTCAAAGATTACAAATTGCTGATCGACGATTCATTACTCAAGCTTTGGAAACGCTCCTATGATATATAAGAAATATTTTCCACTTGTCTTTAACTAAAATTTTTTTATGAGTATGTTTGTGTATGTACGAGGTGCACCTCTCTCTTTTCAGTTTATTTAAATTGCACAATTAACGTTGATGTTATGATGTATACATCTCTCACGGAGGATGTCTTTATTAGTAAATTATAAGATTGTTTTCTATTCTTGTACACGAATAAAAAGCAAAAGTATTCTTAAACATTTCTTATAATCCTGCTAATATAGCAATGTATTTTACTCCTTCATATATTTTCCACCAATGCTTGTTACAACGAGCCAGATTTAAAAACATAGAAATACAATTATTTTTTTAAAAAAAAATGTGGCATTGACTTTGGTTACTGGTAGAGTACTGTGTTTCTGTTGTGTAACAATAGTGCTATGACAGTTCGGAATATGGACAAGCAACCTGTATCCTGCAGGAGTCAATAAAGCTCTGTGCTTACAATAATGCATATTTGTACAGTCAGTGACGAAATTAGTTGAACCTTTGGGTGCTATAGCTCCATTATGTCAGTTGCAGATCCTTTGCTGATGTCAAAGACGCTTCTAAAGATTAAACCTATCTTACATGAACTTCTCAATAAGTTACTAAGAATATGCAACAATGAAACATGCTTTAGCTGGGCAATTAATGAAGAAAAATATTTAATTTTAGTTTATATTGTTTGGAGCTTCTTGTCTAATGAGTACTATATGCCAAAGGCATTATAATTTTTATGCATACTGTATAATTTCATTATATTCTGCATGTGAAAACATGGACAATAGATGAGGTAGAAAAGGGTTGAAATAAACTTAAAATATCAGATCTGAACCATTTGAAGGAAATTCTTTTCGAAGTCGCTGTTTCGATTCATGGTCCTACTTCAATTTCCAGTCATTCTAACATATATTTCCTTTTCCACGGCATAAGATATTAGTTACCCATTGAATATAAATTGAAATTGAAAACGAATCATGATATAAAGCTTCGCCTCTGGCGATACTCGAACTGGGATACTCTGGTTGGAACTCTAATGCGTTACTCACTCATTACGCTAATAGGTTTTATACAAAATAATGATTAGCTAGTTAAAATAACTTCATGAAATTTAGATATGCCCCTAAGACCCTTTGAAGAGATGAATATTAGCTTTATAATTAATTACTTCATTGAATTGTATTGAACTTGATTGATTTTATTTTATCAATTTCTTCATTGAACACACATTTAAAGTAGCGTAGATATAGTTGAACGGTTTGGGTGAATAATTAGTTAATTATGAATTTGTGTGTTCAGGTCCTGGGGTAGCTCATCCTAACCACACGGAGTCTGCGCACATTTCTTTCAAAAACCCTTTGTCAACTGTTTGCTTTTATAATTCGATTAGGAAGCAATATTATAAGAATTGTAAATGTAAAATGCAATAGCTGAAAACAGGATATTAACTATCTTTACTATTCAATTGTCACAATGGACCGCGAGAGACCAAGATAAGATTTTTGATAAGAGCTGTTGCGGTTACGATGCCTCGTTGAGTTGTGGGTACATGTCAAAAAAATACTCGCTACTAAAAGAGACACTAAAATAATTAAACTGGTAGAATCACCTCAGCTAGGACAAAATATAATGCCCGAATGGTTTCTTTACAAATAGAATAGTTTTCTTTCTTCCTTGTTAATATCATATTTTTTATAGAAATGAATGAAAGAAATTTTGTTACTTTTATTATAATTATTGTGCGTAATATTGATTTCGGCAAGAGGAAAATGCTTAAATCAGATTAGAACTCGAATTATGGTTTATATTCCACTTTATAGTAGCCTCGGGTATACAAATAGTGCCGGAAAGGATCGTTAAATTAAAATAATTAATTAAGGAATTAACATAATAAATTAACAAGTATCACACAGTTTCTCGTACAGTTGTATTGACCACATTCGTTCCAAACTAACTCTGTTGTGGTAAGAATTTAAAGATGTATGCATTCTGGCATTGTCTTGGTGGTAACATAAACTCTTTGTGTTACCTAGTACTTCTGTTTATTTGAATTTCTAGGTTCATTCATGCCAGTTACCGACAGCACGGATCCGTGTCTATCGTTCTGCCAGGAGGTAGCAGCTCGTATTGCATAACAACCATCCAATCCGACCAAACGCACAGCATTACCAATCCTAGACGTCAGTGTGGGTTTTGTCATAGATTATGCAGTTTCTTAATTTACGATTTTTCCCCAAATTTTTCTAGATTAACCATCTTTCGTCACTCGCGGGCAACCACTCCGTAAATTCTTTGCGTTCGTTACGTACTAGTAGAGAATCGTACATAAAAGTTCGATGGAGTGAACGTTTTTATTTCATATCATGTTGCACACGATTGTCGAACGTCTGTAGTCAGCTTTCTGTAAATGGTTTGACACTGCTTAGTGACTACTATTTAGTTCCCAGAACTAAAGGGACTGAACCATATTTTGACCGTCACTTTTCAATAAATGACTCTTTATCAACAGCATAACTATCTTATGGAATTTCGTAACGCTTGCGCTAATGTTAGAATGGCTCGGATATGCATAAGATATCACTGAACAGAAAAGCTCAAGTACGACAAACTTAATTTTAAGTTCAAAAATTGTTTATATGAAATAAGATGGTTCAGAAATACATTTTCGTATCACCTTGTTATCATAAATGACAGAAATAAATGGCATTTCTTAATTAGCGTCTTTCATTTGTGTTATTTAGGAAAACAGATAGATGCTTAACGAAAATTGAGGAATATAAAAGAATTGGTTGATGGATAACTTGCGTTAAATCCGAGTAACCTCGATATAATCCAAGAACACGATCATATGAACAAATATTTACGTGTGGGTTTGAATCAAAGATTCCTCGCACTAGAGGTATACGTTAAATTGTATTTTAATTTATTTTGAAAACTTACTCAACCTTTCTAATTTTATACTTGTGCATTTCCACCAAAATTTGAGAGTGACACGAACGCAGAAACATTCAGAACAACTTGGAACACAGCGGCTTGTTGATAAGCAGCTGTCACATAATGCCATGTGAAAATAGACTGATGCTGGTGAGGTGAAACGCGTTGGGGATTCTAGTCGTTCTGAATAGCACGGACATTATTAACTGTCTTCAATGTTTCTGCGTTCATGTCTCTGTCGACTCCAGTAGTTATTAAAGTATACGAAAGGAGACCTAAAGTTCAGAAAGATATTTCGCATTTAAGAAAAATTGAAGAATACTCACCTGATGGAACAAGTCTCTGGTTGGATCCAAGGCCATATGGATTTGTCGCGGACAACATGTAACCGTGAGTTCTCCCTCTCATCTCCACATTATCAAAACACAAATTATATCATAATCGCGTATCACCGCTTTTTGAGGCTCACCACTTGCTTTAATCAAAAGAAGATGGACAGTTTGTGCAAACTTCGAATTTATCAACAAAATCTTGTATAAAAATGAAAAGTCCTGGAAATTCCTATCTCGCAAACATATACATGTATGTTTTTCTGTGTATGTATACGGTTGGTTTCTAGTCGGTCAGCGAAACCCATATGGTGAAAAATAGAGGAAAGCATCCCACATTGGATTCCTGCCGACAGCGTCATCGTCACGCTTAAATTTGTTGTGGTCACGGAGGTATAAGGAAATCGGAAATTTTTCCTCCCAAACTCCAAGACCGAAGGAAGTGGTAGAAAAGACAATCACTCGCGCGACTGGGTTCAAGAGAGTACGAGTGCGAAGACGTACCTTGTGCAGATCTGCCTGTCAGTAACATTTAGGGGATCTAACGTATGTATTAGTGTGGTTATATTACATCCGTTCATGCTATATGCCGAATTAAGGCAAAGACTCAGTGCTGTTGTTATTTAATTTTTTAAAGTTCGAGGAGGAACGTTACAAAAGTGTTCAGCCTGGTGTTCGTTGATGCAATTGGCATCTCGCTGAATTGCGTCTTACGGGAAATTATTTGTGATTCCCTTCACCAGCGCATCAGTTATCGTGAACGATACTGTAATTTCGCGAAGGGCCCACGGGTGAGTATGATACAAATTTAATTTTAAGCCACCAATCAGAAAAAAGGGGGTGTGAAAACTAAAAGAGAAGATGAATACGGCACTATAAACCAAATTGCACTCTTATTGTTTTTGTATGTTGTAAGGTTTTATGATATTAACGTCTTATGATGGTAATGCGTAAATCAATAGTATTGTTTGTTTGAAGTAGCATATGAACTTTTAAGTTAAGAGTCATACATATATATGCTATTCAACTATCATTCAACTATAGTATTAAGATTTCAATACGTAATTTTGTGTTGATTTTACTAAATATTTACTCCACACCAGTTAACGATGCTTATGAAGAAATTCATCGATCCCAGCCTTAGGTGGAGGACGGATCTGAACATGAAGTGCGCGAGTTGGTAGTGGCTAGCTGAAAAAAAACAAACAGAGAGAGAGGGGAGAGAGAGAGAGAGAGAGAAACAGCGAGGAAAAAAAGTAAAATACTTAATATATTAAGTTTTTATCAGGTTATTAATGTCAATAACAGTTGCCACATCAAACCAGTCTCACATATGTGCTTTCATTAATCATCCGCTTACGTTAACTCAAAGACCACAGGTCACGGACAACGATCCTTTGGCTTCGAAGACTCTGGTTTAATTTCTGACCTAAGCGCATGTGGTTCGGTTACGCTATAAATATAGTTCCGAAGGAATTCGTTTGCAGAAAAGGCTTGGAACTCAAAAGATCACAAAAGTGTCCTAACAGTTAAAAATCAAGTCACGACTTAGGTATGATATAATGGTCAGCTATACATTTCGTATTAAACTTAGAAGTTCTTTTTTTTAACAAATCGTGCATTATTCACTGTTATTCACTGAATCAGATCCGAGTAAGTCCGTCTCTTATCTATTTCTGTTGTTTGAATACAGTATAATCCCACGAGAAACAATAATTGAGTAAATTTAATAACCTTGTTCATGTTAAGTGCTACAATTGTATTCCGGCAGAACAACGTAATACGTTCTAACGTGCTAGTAACTTAAATACTACATCCATATAAGAAATTTCTACTACTATTCAGAAAAACCATCTATCATTGAATATATACATACATATACATATATATATATATATATTATATATAAACTCCAAATATATGAACTAGATCTTAAAGTAATCTGTTCAAATATTTCTCTTGTAGTGATGTTTTGTACACTTTCATGTCATCGCTCACTTAAAAAATGAGTAATCGTAATCTACACTTGATTACATACTTTACCAAAATAAAACCGTTAGCATAAATAGAAACTATAATCATGTATAAGTATATCAATAATATATATACAGTGTCTTTTTTGGCGGTTGGTCATACTGTTACTCTTCAAAGACTGATTTTAAATTGTTATTAGAAGGATTGACTTGCTGTTCCAAGTAAATTAATGTGTTGGATATTGATCTTCAACATTGTAATATATGAATTTACACTACGTATAATGTAAATCATGTCAGACAGTATTATAATTGTTACAGAATATATCCTTTACACCAATTTGAACACTATCATATCAGAGTCAGTACGTCTCGTTAGTAAAAATATATACTTTATAAACTTAAAACAATTAATATTCATGATCTTATTTGGGAAGGCTTTGTTCGGCTTGATCATAAACTGTTTGGAAAACTCAATATCAATGAATAGACTAAACCTCCAGTCAGTGTCTTTTATACGTAAAACTTTACTGGGTTTTCTGCGGTTTCGTTCCCATGACATTACAAGCGACATTAGTCCTATTTTTCAGTTGTGCAATGACTGTTTTCAATGTGCAATGTGCAGAATGGCCCTCTCTCAATATCTCCTCTGCTTACGTAGTAAACTTATTAAATTGTGATAAAAAAAACATAACTTAAAGTTGAACGAAAATCTATTTCAAATTACTATAATATATTAATATACTTGCATTTGCTAAATTTTATCCATATTTAATTGTTTATAGCTCACCTCCACTTGTGTTAATACGGCGCTTACAACTACCATACATTTTTACACACATATTCTACCATTCTGATCTAATGGACCCTAATTTAAAATCGATGATATGGAGTAATTTTATGAGATTTTCACATTGTTTTATTGTATGAAATAACAAATACAGCGCAACAAATTAGCTTTCATGAGTTCAAAAGTATTCACATGTGTTCCGAGGTCCAACAGTGTTCACAATCTCACGAAGTATATTAAAAAAATATATGATTATATTGTACATATTATTTTTATTGGACAAAAAACATAAAATAAAAATAATGCAAAACAGTGTAGTGCAACGTGATCACAAGTTCAGAATCTCAAGTCTATATGAGAAATTTTATATGATTTCCAAAAGGTTTTAATAAGAAATGAAAAGAAAACTTGATATAGGATGTGTTCACAATTTCACAAAATTTACTCAGTGCCGCAATTTTTGCAGACAAATACACAGTGTTCTTGGCAAATATTGTTCTTCTACAAATTACACACAATTCTGGTCTTTCTATCTATGCGTGATGAGCACATATGGCAACGTGTCTTTTTGTCTGGTTAGAAGGTCCATTTGTAGGAGAGGGAGGCTTTTTAGAGTTAGCTGTAACCTCACCTCCCTTTCCCAAATTCTTCCGCAGTCTGTTAAGGAAAGACCTCCGTTTTCTCTTCTTTGGTGTAGCGTCTGTACCACAAACGTAGAGCCACAAGATAAATGAATTTAGAGCACTGGCAGCTATCATGTAGAAAAGTGAAACAGGCCATCGCCGAGTCATACGCTTGAAACTGTAGCATCTCACCATTCGATCCATTTTCCCGACTCCTCATTTTTTCTATTATAGTCGAGTATAACTTCTGGTTTCCTATCCGGACGGAAGTTGTCCATCGTTGGTTGGGAGTTCATTGAGCTCATAAGGGTCAGAAATCTCCCTTTTTTGGACAAAAAGGTAAAATCATAACATCATCTTGAAATCCAAATAAAAGTTGAGTTTTCATGCCGCCCACTCGCGGTTGCAAAAGTCAGAGGCAACTCCGATTTGTTTTTCCGTACAATTCTACAACGACTCACCAAAGGTAGTCGTCAACCTGGTTCGGCTAATAATATAAGTAAATCTTTAGTGGCAGTAATTGTTTACACATTAAAATATCTTCAGTAATTATATCCACTAGTATTCTCACCTATTCTATCGAAATTACAAGTCGATGATGAGTATTAAATAATTTATTAGTTGATTCTCTTTTAACGTATTTTCACACAAACTGTCTTGCAAACATACATGTTGATTAGGTATCTATAAACAACTACATAGCAACCAACTATATAATAATGTATATTTCTTACATATATATTAAAAACATTCTTCTTTTGTTATTTTTAAATTAACATTATATCAGGTATAGTGCTTGTGTATGAGCACTTTCTGCCAAAGGTACAGGTAATTATCAACCTATACAAAGTATCTCGTTGTATAAAAATGTCGCCCGATAATGGGACTAGATATAAAAGTTACAAGGGAGCTTGGCTTTTATATTTAAGAACCACTGGTCCGTTTATAATAATGATATTACATTACTTATGTCCTTTACATTTTGATCGCCCCTCGTATATACCATCATTAAGTTTCATACATATAGATACATTTATAATAAGTCTTTTATTCCTTTAATATTTATCTTTTATTTTAAAAACGTCGTCGCTTACTAATATAATCAACGAAGGGTGCGAAGTCAAAAACATAAGAAATAATTACATTTTAAAACACATTACAATGATCAATAGTTTCAATCATCATTAAAAACGGTGATGTTAAGAAAAAAAATGTTTGATCTTTCCAGGGGGCATTATATAATAACTACGTTAGATGATATTTTAAAATATACATTGTATCAATAAGGCGTCAGAATACAGAAGAATCTTATTCGAGTAATATATAAGGTAGCGCACAAAGACAGTCGTCGAATAATTAGCTTAATAGAATGAACCTTATACTTAACATAATCTTTGACAACAAATTTTCAACACAAATCCATATAATATAAATAACCTTTGCTTTTAATCAATTATGAATCGAATTATAATTCTTCAAATTAACAAGAGAGAATTAAAATCATTTGAAAATTATCATTGGTTAATGAGAATTAAAGAAAATTAAATTGAAAAAAATAAGATAAATGTTCATGAGAATCTATAGCTGATATGGGTTTAACCCTTACTTCATCAACTGTAGTCAGCTTAAATTCGTACTTGCATATGATTCTAATAAAGTACATTGTACTGCACAATCGTTATTATGTCCCACACTATTTTGTACATGAATTGCGTCATGACTTTGATTTTGATATGAAGTGCCATCTCTTGGATTACGATTACGTCTATCCATAGGATTTATAGCATTCCTAGAATTTCGCCATGTATTTTGACTGTTTTTGAGTCTACTTCGATTAAGTGATCTGACATAATTATTGTCACGATTGATTAGGTTAGGTGGATTACCAACATATCTTTGTCTATTTTGATCGTTCTGATCGTTTAAATTTGCTCGACTTAGGTTATGTTCCGTATTGTTCACATTACGGATATTTAGATTACGAACAGGTACAAGGTGATCTGAATTGTTTTTAATTTTACCTATTCCCGCTTGATGATTCAGAGCATGGTATTGAGTTTCATAACATTGGACAAGCATTAATAGGTGATTAAAACTCATACACTGTGTAGAAAACAGGATCTGTTGTAGCTTAAACGGTAGTAAATTTCGAATTGATGCAATCACCCTAAATTCCGATTGCAGTGAATTTACGACTTTTAGTTCGTTATACGTATTTACAACAAAATCAACAACAGATTTGTGCAAACGAGGATTAAAAGGTTGGTATCTAATCGTGGCATCTCTGTTTGCAAGCAAAAAGTCATTTTCATAATTTGCAATCAGCGCTGCTTTGAATTCATCATATGTATTGATGTGATCCCGTACTGCTTTAAACCATAAAGAACATGGTGGGAGTAATAAATGAGGGATTAGTTTCATATACTGCGATTTATCTATACACATTATACTGCACTCATCCTGAAATTTTTCTAGGAAAGAGGTAGCATTTTCATTACATTTACCGCTAAACTTACTCATAGCACGTATTTCGCTCATCTTTACACTTAACTTTACCTTCCTTTCACCATTTCGTGTTCGTGTTGAGTGACAATTCCTACCTACTGCATGATGTGTAGTTACACCATCTCTTTTCCGCCCATCTGTTTTCCTTGGATGAATTCCTTCCAAAATAATGTCCTCATCGGATGGATTACTTGAAGAAGAGATAACGTAAGGTCCACGTTGATCTGCTGCGGGTGAATGCGAGGTCATCTCTTGTGAACAAGGGAACTCCAAACGATCATTAACCATATTGTTGTAATATGTGTTGTCCTTAATCTGTAACGTCCTAATTTCTTCTTGTAAGGTAGATATCAATTGAGTATTTGCACGTATTTGGTTAGAATTATCTGTGACCTGAATCTTTTGCTGACGAACAGAAGATTCTAGTACTTCCAAATCCTTTTTTACCATATTAACTTCTTGGATTACATGATTGTAATTATCCTGGCAATCTTCAGATACTCTTTTTAGCTTTTCATCAAACTGTAATGTGATGTCTCTCACCGCTTGGATAACAGATTGTTTCGTCTCTTCGGATGTCTGCTCCAATCGTCTACTTAATTCCTCATACTGTCTACTGGATTCCTCGGATTTCTGTTCCAATCGTCTATTTAATTCCTCATACTGTCTACTGGATTCTTCGGATTTCTGTTCCACCGTCTGTTTTAATTCCTCATACTGTCTACTGGATTCTTCGGATTTCTGTTCCACCGTCTGTTTTAATTCCTCATACTGTCTACTGGATTCTTCGGATTTCTGTTCCACCGTCTGTTTTAATTCGTTGGACATCTGAGCCAAATTTTGCTCCAGTCGTTGTTCTTGTCGCTGTAAGGCTAGTAGGATTCTGTCTTCTAATGTCATTCCTGGAGCAAGAGGAGCTGTATTTTGCTCGTTGTTCACACTGTCAACAGTTTCTTTCTCCACTGCCTCACCAAACATGCTTGTTCTTGTGATTACTCTGCCACTTCTAAGTATAGTTGTGTTCGTATTCATAAACCTTCTTTAATGAGGTAAATTCACCCTTACTTTAGACTTCGGGATATGAATTTACAAGAATCCCGGGTGAGGTAAACCAAAAATTTTACAACGACTCACCAAAGGTAGTCGTCAACCTGGTTCGGCTAATAATATAAGTAAATCTTTAGTGGCAGTAATTGTTTACATATTAAAATATCTGCAGTAATTATATCCACTAGTATTCTCACCTTTTCTATCGAAATTACAAGTCGATGATGAGTATTAAATAATTTATTAGTTGATTCTCTTTTAACGTATTTTCACACAAACTGTCTTGCAAACATACATGTATTTAGGTATCTATAAACAACTACATAGCAACCAACTATATAATAATGTATATTTCTTACATATATATTAAAAACATTCTTCTTTTGTTATTTTTAAATTAACATTATATCAGGTATAGTGCTTGTGTATGAGCACTTTCTGCCCAAGGTACAGGTAATTATCAACCTATACAAAGTATCTCGTTGTAATTCCAACGTAGGATATTGGATTCTCTAACAGTTTTTTCACAAGATCTAAACTGGTGAAAAATTATCCGCTGTTATGTTTCTGCCACTGTTAGACAAGTGTTCAGCTAAATCTAGCACAACTCTTTTACCCTGATTTACTTCCCTTGGTTGATGTTCTAGCCGCCCAGTATAAATTTGCATGTTTCAAGCATAACTCATAGCACTGTCACAAAGAACCCATATCTTGATTCCATATTTTCCAGGTTTGCATGGTATATATTGACGGAAAGGACATTGTAACGCCCCTTCAACCCGGTATCTACAGAAAGCTTCTAGCTTGAGAACTATTACTATTCAAAGTAATAATAATAATAATAATAATAATAATAATAATAATAATAATAATAATAATAATAATAATAATGACAATAATAATAATAATTGACAATCCGGATGCAATCCGATGAAACCTAGTCGATGGGACTTGGGCTGAAGATTCAGTTCCCCATCGTTCAATTCGTCAGTGTAGCATTTAAATATTTTTTCCAATATTTCCAAATAAAATAGGAAATTCAAACATATATAGGAAATAAGTATAATATATTAAATAAATAACACCAAAAGAAATTCAATTTTATATAACCATTTTATTAAACGAAACTAGGGTTGTGTATTTACATTATTGTGTTAGAATAATGTAGATACACTAACGAAACAACATAACAAGAAAATATGTAATAACAAAAAAAGAAAATACTAATGAAAAAACCTGAATGCTTTTAATATGCAATAAATTTCTTTAATTCTCTTGAATTCTAACCAAAATGTTAGGTGAATATTATTCTTCAAAAAACTATAATTTATGTTTCTTGAATAAATATTACTTGAAAAATTTAATTTCCTCCTAATTTCAAATATTATTCTCAATATAATAATTCTATTAATGTTGCTTTAGATCTGACTTCATAAAGTAAAGAGAACATTTAACAATTTATTAGCGCGCTTCTAATTTCTTTACAACTTCACTTTACGAAGACACTGACAATATTCAAGTTAATGAGACGATTCTCTAGATTCAACTTCAGGAAATGAAGTATATGTCAAATCTCTTAATCTGTAATAAATAATATTACTTTCATTTATAACTCTTAGTCTCTAATCCAGAATAGTAGACTGATAATGTTAGATACTTAAATTCTCAATTAAATATACCTTAATCACATTTCAATCAACTCTCAACCAATAATATACTGTACTATTTTCATTCATTAATTTTTGGTAAATGTGGAATGAGAATGCTGGAGGAAAACAATCCACAATCAAGACTTCTTACGATAAAAATACTCTGAAGACTCAATCTATAACCAATATAAACTGTAAATTGAATAAGAGACCAATTTAATCTGGAAATATTGGAAATTTAGTGATCTCATGAAAAAGGCGATAATTGTCCCCCTGAGTACTTAGCACTCCGCGAAACATAAAAAATGAAGAACATTCAGAAATTTAACGAAGGGGTGAAAAGACATTGAAATTGCATTAGCAATTCGACCTGGATTGGATAACGAGCTTGACAACCGGACAAGACACAAATTTGACAAGTCACAATGACTACTTGAAAATAAGTTGGAAATTCACTCACCTTTAATTGTTTCAAATACGTAATTTACCTTCAATTGTGTTAACCTCTCACTCCATTGGTAATATGGATTCAGTCTGAGCTATTCTGGCAATCGAATAAAATCAAATTGGTAGTAAAACGTCAGTATTCTTATATAACGTAATTCCTCGCAAACTTCTTTCCGTGCCTTAGTTTCTTCACAAAAATATATAAACAAGAAAAACTTAAAACTTGTTTTCAAGCAAACCAAACCAGCTAATACCGAATAGGAATTACTTTTCACGTGATCGAATCGGGCTTTCACTTGGGACAAAAACCCTTCACTTCACTGCCCTTTAATTGCACTATTTCTCTGCACAGAATTAAAAGAAAGTGCGAACATAAAGTTATCACGCAAATCACTATCTGTGCTAGCAATTCACAACTATTTAACACACTTTCAAAGAAAGCTTTCACACTCTGTTTCACTATCATAACTTAGTAGCCACAAAAAGAGGAAAGAACAATAACCCGTTTGACTTGCCACTAAGTTAGCTTGTGAGAATTGCAAAATCAAGGAATAAAACATTCCTTTTATTACTGATCACTTTATAATATATAACTGACATTTCACCAATATGACTTTATCGATACACGTCGTTAACACCACACTAACAAGAAATACAACGGTGAACCATTCTCCGAAATAGAGAAACCCTGTCAAATCGAAAGGATAATCCTCCCGGCTAAGCAATCTATCAGCTGAGCAATACGAACAACAAGTAAAGAAGCAGCGAAACTTCTATAGCTTGTTGAGCCGGTAAACGTTAACCACGTCCCCTTTCGCGACTGCTATCGTTTCCTCCAGCAGTCTTTCCAACTGCTATTACCTATTCCACATACATTTAAGATTTTTTCTTCCTATTTTTTAACTTTTTCTTTTCTTAAAAGAAGAACATATCTAACCAAACCAATGCTTTTCATATATTGAATGGTGACTCTTACATCTTATTATGATTTAATCAATTTATATTACAGTGCTTTTCTTCCTTTTTTAAGTTTTATTACTCTTGTGACGCGTCCATATTCGTCGGCCTCATTCCGCACGAAGATGACACGTTACAACATCGGCCTCTAAATACCACAAGTTGTTCGTCAATGGTTACATTATCCCCGAAAATAAATGCATAGTGAAGTGTTCATACCCAAGAGTCAAATATTTTGCGAATTGGTTGCAATTTATCTGAGGACCGATTTTTGCGTCTTGAGGTTCCGGCTTCAAAACGGAGCAATCGGTTTCTTGACTGAAACCGGTTACGAGACATTATACGGTTGAATAATGGGCGAATATCATGAACACTCCACAGTTGGGTTACTTCTTCACTTTTGGATTTGTAAACACCTATTATAATCAACACAACACATTTCTCAAATTCGTCCCGAGTTATACATTTAAAATCAACGCCATATGCAATCTCCCCTTCTTTACTCGTACAGTTGCAAATGCTGTCAATCAGAGGATCACAAAAGAAAAGCCTAAATGCACAAAGTTCATCATCCAAATTTCTTAGTGTATAACGAGTAGGTCCTGATTTTTCATAAACAACATTTGCTTTTTTAGCACGAGCGTGACTTGATTTTGGGGGATGCGATTGCCATACTTTCACACCATTTTTCGACACATACTCCAAATTTCCTGTGGGAAGGTCTAACATTTGGGCCAGTCTTACACGCTGCGACAGGGGAACATCATCAAGCGTTTCAGGTTCACTTATAATATCCTCTTCTGCTTCCACATAATCTAATTCACCATCATCGTCTGATGGCAAGTACTCTCTGTAGGACACATCATTGTCAGAACTCTGCTCATGTAAATATTTTTCAATGTCTTCGTTGCGTAGGTGCAGTTTTGTGGCTGCTATTTTCACATAGAACACTTTTGTGTGAATGGATGGTACTAGTATGGATTCTAACACACAAACTGCTGAGAGAAATTACATCGTTTCAAAAAATGTGTAGCTTCAGCAGCACTAACTAAAACTACTGAAGAGAAAGGGCTCTAGCATTTAGGAAAAACTATCCAATGTACATCTAGTGGCTATCACACAAACTAAATTCAGGTCTGTAAAGTGACAGCATATGCCATCTATATTTTATAGTAGAAACATAATATAAGCACATACAGCACATATATAATGCTATTTGGCGATGAGCCCATATAACCCGAATGGTAGACAATGGGACAGTTGAGGAAATTTGGCAACACGTGAACACGAGTGAAGTCATTCTTTCGTTTTTTTATTCAGATTGATCAAAAAGTAAAAGTGACTAAATGAGATAAACATTGCTTAAACAGGAAGAGAATAAAAATATTGAAAAGTATAATCATGGGTCGAATGGACCCGCTTGGTAGTTCTCGGGATAATATTTACTTCATTTGATTCGGTCTTTGATATTTCCACGTTTCTGCTATAAAACAAAAGGTATAGAAATGGTACGAGTTAGCCATTAGCTGAATCTGCCAACAGTATCGGCATTGTTCGGTTTAAAAAGACAGTATACATTCAAGGAAACCCTTCAAATTTCTGCCTTAAAATTGTTTGATCCATCACATGTTCTGTCGAATTATAAGTAAGGAAACGGAAATGAATTAAACTCGAACAAAGTTATTATTGTTAGATTTAAAGTTTTATTTCACAAACATAGGTAAAATGAAAATTTTGGCTAGCCAAAATTTTTGTGAATTCTGCGTTTGTTGATAGAAAGTTATACTTCTGACATTTGTCTTCAAATTATAAATATGCATTTGTGAAGAGTTCAGAGCTGAAATCCTTGTTTCGGGTTTCTTAAATGCATGTACCAGAATAGTCCTAATTACAGATTTAGCTGGGGAGGCAAGACCCCTACCAACGTGGAGTTTCAGGGTTTTAATAGTATACCAGTATAGCAGCGATTAAATTAGATGTGTTCCTCAAAATCAGGGCAAAATCAAGAATGAAAATCCTTGCTTCAAGACGTGATGGCAGCTTTCAAACTAGGTGCCCTTCTTGCACGAAAAAGGCATTGACTTCTTTCTGCGATGGATCTCGAACCAAGCTCAGGAGCAAATTAAAGCCACGCTCAAAGGTGATGGGGGATTATTGGATTTGGATTGACGTAAAGTCCGGAAACATTACGAAGGTTTGTTTTAAAATCCCCATAAATAAGTCAATACATTGAACATATGGAAAACACTTTTAAATGGGAAGAAGATGATAATACATATCACGAAACATCTAAAACATTTACTGAAAAATTGCAGAAACGTGTTAATTCCTTAATACAGATTTTGAGTATGCTGACAATTCTTTTCTGGAAACATCAGGAGAGCTTTACATGATCAACAACAAAGTAATAGCAAAATCCGAAGCAGCTGACAACCTCGAAATAGTAGAAAGAGAAGGACAATCGCTCTTCACAAGATTTGTTGAAGAGAGGGTGAAAAACGAAATTAAGTAATACTGATCCGTTGAAATGCAAGAGGTTTCCTTATTCAAGGAACAACCGAAGAGACGAACACGTCTTGCTGGTAAGTGCACCAGCTTTACAAATGACTGTGTGTTGTTTAGTCCTCTTTACATTGGATGCCAATATAGATCAGGCAATCTGGACGAATTCTAGATTTATAAAAATGAGTTGCACCGTCCGTCACTGACAGTAGGAGATTGTACATCTGAGTCACAAATCTAGTTTCTCAAATGCCTTAAACGTCTTCAAAAGGAAGAAATTTTTCAAGAACATGAAGTAGACGTGAATTTCTGATGGTGCAGCCATTATGCATATGAATCCTCGAAGAGCTGCCAAAACGTTTGAAAAATATATAGAAAACAGCTTGCAACAGTGAAACGAATCGATTTGGTGTGGGATAAATATTTCGTCAACTCCGTAAAGGAAAGGGCACGAGAATCAAGACGAAGTAGTTGCAAACGTCGCTTCTCACCTAATGCTCCAATTCAAAAGAAGTATCTTCAGTTCCTGCGATAAAATTACAATACGCCACCACTTTTTCGTTTTATCATCCCAAAGTTGATGGAGATCGTACAAAATAAGAAATAAGTTTATATAAAGGTAAGCAAGAAAGTTCTGCCGCTTTTTCAACCACTACCTTCGAACATTCGTACATTGTCACCTAATTGTACCTCGAAGATCAAAATTAGTTCCCATCAACATCGGCGAGCGGGAGGGCAAAAGTTCATGAAGGCCACAGATTCCATCTCGGTAGAGCTTGGTGGGCCGTGAAGCGATGAAGGTATCAAGTGCATTTTCTACTTCTACCTAGGATATGAACCGGCGTCTTCTAAGGTGATTGTTGAAGAAATGTAAAAGGGGTAATCGGACGGTGCAACGTCAGCGGAGTATGGCTGGTTGCAATAGTGTTTCGCATCCAATGCATAGAATGGTGTCCCTTGTCATCCAACCGTGTGGGGCGTTGCGTTGCCCTCTAACAAAAGGACCTCTTTGCGATTCGGAAGTACTGGTTCCAGAGTTCTGAGTTTTTCTTGAACACGGCTCAACTGCTGTCATTACACAGTTTTGTTGATGTTCTGACCAGCTAGTAGCAGTTCCCGATGTACGATGAAGCGAACAGTCTACCAAACACACAGGAAGACCTTCTTTTGGTGAACTGCAGGTTTAGGTTGTTTTGGAACCGGTTCATCAGATGACCGCGCTGTGGAGCTTCGTACAGGAGCCACTTATTACCACATGGCAATACCCTATCCAGAAATGGCTTCTTTCTCAGACTAGACAGAAACGAAACATAAGTGTCTCCTCACGTTGCCTTCTGGGCCGGAGTCAAATCATGTGGAACCCATCTACCCAACTTGTATTGCTTCCCAAGTTGATGGAGGTTCTTCTGAATGGTTTCTCCACTCACAGTGAATTGTAATCCCAGTTTCTCACATGTCTGCTCACTGCTCGCATCAATTCCTGCTTGCATTTGCTGTATGTATACACATTTTACATTATCCACATTGATAATTTCTTACTTACTGTATAATTAAGATTAGGTATGGAGTACCATAACTGCTACAAACATAGACTGTCGACGAATAATCGCTAGCCTTCCAAGAAAATATACATAATGTCTATAAATGAGACCACTCATGTTGTTTTTCCTTGCGAGCCACTACTTTTGTCAGCGCGAGAAAATGTTTGGTTAAATAAAATGCACTCCCACACACCTTCGTGAAATATCCTTTTATTTATTGCTCATCGAGTGACACTTTACGCTGTGTTTAGTTGAGCATTCCAAACGCGTAAGGCATGTGCAATTTCTGTATTCCAGATACATAAACGTGAGAGAAATGTCAGAGTCATTGGGGCTATCAAAGACGGGAACATTACCGATGTTTTATGCATTTACGGAATGTAATACCACATTATTTTACTTAGAGGCAAGAAAAAGCAGCATCAGAAGTGACTTGAGCTTTTATCGCACTGGTCAACTGGAATATAGATGAGGTGACTTCATCATTAGAAAACTATGTTCTGCTACTATATGATATGTCATATAGATTCTGTATATGGAGCAAGAAAGCATTTATTTACAAAGGAAAGAAGAACTATTGAATTAATCGCACCTACACAAGACGCACTGATTCAACATGTTCGCAGAGAATCAAATCAATCTATAATTTGGGCTCAACTTTTGAAACCAAAAAATTACCTTCCCCTACTAACTTCGAGAAAATGAAAGCAAGTTAAACCTGCAGTGTACAACGATCCCTCTCGCTGCCGAGACCTATTTGGAGTTCGTTAGATTTAGTTGCAAGAGGATGTGGTCCGAGAATCGATGCAAATGCCGTAAGTCCTCATTAACTTGTAAAACGTTTTGCTACTGCGAGTGAACTGTTTCGAGAACTCTTTTTTAACTAATTTGGCTTCTGTATTTCACTTTATCAATTATTTTATATTGCAAATAACTTTTTGACAGTGTAGAGTGATGTAAATGACAGTTAACTATGGATTGCTCTTGTAAAGCAATAACGATGTATTTTAGTTACGTTTGTGCTCATTTTAAAGCTACTCTCATGCTATAATTAAACAGCTCTTGAAACCTAGCACTATTAACGATTATTTTCATTTTAATTGATTTCTGATTAACTACTCAGATATACATTTTTAAAAGAAAGTGAAAGATCATACATTTTAGGGCTGAAATTTGAAAAGCTATTCTCGAATGTAGTCAATCCGCCATATGGACTACCTCTTTTAACCGAACAGTGCCGACGTTGATTGACTCGTACCATTTTTATACGTTTGTGTCGTAAACGAAATATTTGAATGTCAAATAAAGTAGGTGGGGGAATCAGATCATTGGGGAAATCGGATCAGTCAAAAACAACCCTTGTGACTGGACGTTAAAAAAATACTCTTTGCATCGAGGTTGGGCGTATTATAGTTATACCTCTCAGAAAAGATGGCTACTAAACGAAGACCCTGTTGATTTGGCGCCCGAAGAATTCCAGACAGCACTGTTTAGGAATGCGTGATTTTTGAGTAGTAAAAAAATAGCAAATGTATCTTTTCATTCTTGCAAAATAAGCTTTTTCTAACTGTGGAAAAATTATATTTGGTTATCAAAGCTATTATTTCATTGACTGATGCACAACATAGTTGATGCACAACATACAATTCGTCCAAAAATTACTAAACGTACCGTGTGAAAAGGAAAAAAAAGGAAAAGTGCCCATTTGAACAAAATCGGATGAGTGAATTCGTAATTTGCATTAGATGTTTGTAAGAAGATTGGGGAAGTATTGAAACTACTTGTCTCTCTCTATATATATATATCGTTGTATTTAAAAAAACTCTCTTATATGATGTTGCTATTATCATAGGGGACACTGTGGCTCAGTGTTAAAGCAGTCACCTCTGCTTCCAGGAGTCCCTGGTCCGAATCGAAGGCAAACGATGACAAATGTGGAACGTGGAGAGAATGTGGCGGTACAAACTTGTGTACCAGGAGTTTACATTTCACCGTTTTTTTTAAGTGCAAGTGACTGAAATTTGAATATCGCAATGGTATGCTACCAGGATCCGACGTGTGTATGACGGAATCAAGATGGGGGAACGAGGAGGATTCCATGAAATGGGTGTAACACCTCCTGTTCGCACACATCCCTGTCTGTAGTAGACATGTGTGATAAATATGATATAGTAGTATTGTAGTTACTACCTCAAACAACACATGTTCTGCAGGCTCTTGATGTTCTTGTTATTAAGCCTTGAAAGGCATATTTTAATCAACAAGCAGCAAAAAAGTTTATTTGCGGTTTTTGCATATCACAATTATTGTGAACCGATTTCCCCTAACACTAATCCCATTTACCTCACAATGTTGGGGTAAATTTAATCGATCTACCATGTGTTACGAAGTGAAATTGTTGGGGTAATAACTATAAAATTTAAAAACTTTTCATTACAATCTTTTAGATGAAGATTCAATTACTACTATACAAGCAATTTTCGTTTAAATAGAAGCATATTAAACTTCCAATTTGACGTTTTCTGTAAAGGGGATCCGATTTCCTCCTATCAACCCTACCGAATCATATGCTGCAAATAGTAATATACTCCTGTAGGTAGGCAACCATGCCTGACAAAGCCACCTGCCACGAATTTTAGCTGTGCCCCCCTTCTTAAATTATTGACTAGAGCCCAAAGAATATCAGTGTGAAGTGTAACCTTTCAGTCATAAAATTCAGAATTTAACCCTTTAACAGCCGTACTATATTGATTACAGATAGTGCAGCGATTAATTTGCGCTCTGACAGATATGTGCGTAGAACAAAGATGCTAATAGAATTTCTGTGATGGAAAAAAGCAATATAAACTGTGCCGTGTCGTCTTCGTGTGGAATGAGGCCGACAAATATGGACGCGTCACAATAGTAATCAAACTAATAAAGGAAAAAAACACTGTAAAATAGATTGAGTAAATCATAATGTGTTGTAAGAGTCACTATAGAATATGTTAGAAGAATTTGTTGGGTTTAATATGTTCTCCCTTATAAAGAAAAGAAAAAGCTAAAAAAAATAAAAAAGTTGGAAGAAAAATCAAAAATATGTGGAATTTTAAGGTAACAACAGTTGGAAAGACTGTTAGAGGAAATGATTGCAGTCGCGACAGGGGGCGTAGTCAACGTATCCGACTCTACAAGCTAAAGAACTTTACTTGTATTCGTATTGTCTAGCCGGAAGATTGTCTAGCCGGAATATTGTCCAGCTGAAGGATTGTACTTTTGTTTCGACATGGTTTCTCTTTATTGGAGAACGGTTCACCGTCGTACTTCTTGTTAGTGTGATTTGTGTGTTTTTCGAAGTGTATCGATAAAGTCATATTTGTGATATGTCAGTTATATATTACTAAGTGATCAGTGGAAAAAGGAATGCTTTATTCCTTGATTTTTCAATTATTGCAAGTTAACTTAGTGGCAAGTCAAACGGGCTCTTTTTCTTTCCTCTTTTTGTGGCTACTAAGTTATGATAGTGAAAACTATCTTTGAAAGTGTGTTAAATGCTTGCGAATTGATAGCACAGATAGGTATTTGAGTTATAATCTTTGTTCTCAATTTTTTTTAATTCTGTGCAGAGAAATAGTGTATTTAAAGGACAGTGTAGTGCGGGTCCTTTTGTGCCAAGTAAAGCCCGATTAGATCACGTTAATAGTAAATCCTATTGGGCATTAGATAGTTTAATTTGCTTGAAAACCAGTAATAAATCTTTCATGCTTTATAATTTTGTGAGGAAACTAAGGCACGGAATGATTTTTGTCAGGAATTACGTTACATATGAATACCGACTTTTTTCTACCAATTTGATTTTATTCGATAACCAAAAAAGCTCAGACTGAAGCCATATTACCTAAAGAGAGAGAGGTTAAATCATTGAAGGTAAATCCGTATTTGAAACAAGTAAAGGTGAGTGAAATTTCTATATTGTTCCAAGTAGTCACTGTGGCTTGTTTAAATTTGTGTTTGTCCGGTTGTGTAGTTTGTGATCCACTCCAGGTCGAATTGCTAATAGAATTCCAACGTCTTTTCACCTTTGCGTTAATTCTCAGATTTTTCTGCAATTTTGATCTTCGCGGAGTGCTAAGTAGTAAGGGGGGACAAACATCGCCTTTTTTGACCAAATTACTATAATTACAATATTTCCAGATTAAATTGGTTTCTTTTACAGTTTACAGTTTATATTGGGTACATATTGAGTTTTCAGACTATTTTATCGTAAAAAAACTAGACTGCAAATTATATTCCTCTAGCATTCTCATTACACATTTATCGAAAAGTTTAATGAGTGATATTATTATATTATTGACTGAGAGTTAATTGAAATGTTGACTGATATATATTTAATTGAAAACTGAAGTTTTCAACATTATCATTCTACTGTTTTGGATTTGAGACTCAGAGTTTAAATGAAGGTAAAGTTGTTTAATTACAGATTAAGACATTTGATATATACTTATTTGCTTGAAATTAAATTGTCTCATTAACTTGGATCTTGTTAGTCTTCGTAAAGTGAAGAAATTAGAAGCGCGCTAGTAAATTGTCAAATGTTCACTTTACTTTATGAAGTCAGATTTGAAGTAACGTTGTTAGTGTTATCATATTGAGAATAATATTTGAAAATTAAGAGGAAATTAAATTATATTGTTTCAATAATATTTGCTTAATAAATAGAATCCTTTTGAAGAATAATATTTAAAATTATCATTCTATTTAGAATTCAAGAAGATTAAAGGAACTTTATTGCATATTATAATCATTCAGAATTTCATTAGTATTTTTTTTATTAATATTTTTTATTGCTATATTATTTCGTTAGTGTATGTACATTATTCTAACGCAATAGTGTAAATACACCACCCTAGTTTTGTTTAATAAAATGTTTATATAAAATTGAATTTCTTTTGTTGTTATTTGTTTCATATATTTATTTCGTATGTATGTTTGAATTTTCTGTGGTATTTGGAAATATTGGAAAAATAATTAATATCTATGCTGACGAATTGTACGATGGAGAACTAAATCTTCCGGCCCAAGTCCCATCGACTAGGTGTTAGCAGATTGCATTCGGACCGACGATTATTATTATTATTGTCATTATTATTATTATTATTATTATTATTATTATTTTTTTTATTATTATTATTATTATTATTATTATTATTATTATTACTTTGAAAGGTAATAGTTGTCGGACTGGAAGCTTTCTGTGGATACTAGGTGGAAGGGGCGTTACAAAACGTACATCTAGTAGCCCTTTAAACTGAAAGACAAGGTAGAAAGCCATAATTTGTAACTAGTAAATGGCGGCCAGTATAGCAGCAACAGGACGTAAGAAGGATTGATTTGCAGATAGATTGTTTACAGAGATATTTTCAGCGATTCGTCTTGAAGCGCAGCGACAAATTCAGCTTATACGCGTGGTAAAGAAAAACGTTTCCTCATTCGATCCTGTAGCAAACCCAATTTAAACTCTATAATATTAAGATCCGGTGATTGAGTGAGCCATGGCAGATGTTCAAACTCGCTGTCGTGCTGATCGAACCAATCTGTAGCATTATTAGCAATATGAATGGGCATTAATCATTCTGTAAAAATGTTCCACCGCGCGGGAAGGAGGTTCAAACCATAGGGTGTGAATGTTCCTCCAGGGTGGTCCGATAGTCCTTGGCAGGGACACGAACCGCTACAACAATTATGGGCGCATAGTCTCCTGAACCATCACACATCCCCTTCAATGTTGACTATGGTCAACAAGCATTCTGGGTTATATGGATCAGTGGGGTTTCTCCACACGAACAATATCCCCGTTGGTTAGAAAACAGTGCATCTCAACTCATGCGATTATATGACACGTTTTTGGTCATCCAACATCCAGGTTTTTTGCTGCTAGCACCACTGACCCAATTTTGGGGAATTTGTACTACTGCAGAAAGGCTTCGCTATAGCTAATTTGCAATTGACATTGGCCTCTTGCCGGTAATGACCTACTGTATTAGTGCAAACAAGTGTGTTTTCACTTCTGGAATGATTGCTGATGAGGTGGTTTCCGCTTTGCCTTTCTTGTTCATATGCACACTTCACCCTCGATCCTTATCGCGTGAGATGTCCCGAAGTGTGGCAGTTTTGGACATAGATACACCTCCTTGACGTGCCCTACCATTTGTCCTCTTTTGAAGTAGGGCATGTTCCCCATTATACTTCTTTTAACAAACGACTTGACTTTCACTGACGAGCCTCTTTAACTGGAGTGACTCCCAAGGACTCGCGCCCATGACAAAAGTGTAATATAAACTATCATATGGCAGTGATAAAAACCGGCGAATATGCTATGCTATTTGCGCAAATGTTAAAATTTCAATGTCCACTACCTGTAGATACAGTAACATAATTAGGAGTTAACTTCAAATTACTATTACTTTGTATATGTCTATATTTGAATTAAATTAAATAAAATTATAAAACTTGGAAATTGTAATATGGTCTTTACTATTTAATACTGTATTGGTTGGATCCAATATATACTAACCTCACGTACTTCACTTTGTATCTGCTATGAAAATGGATATCTGTAACACGTACTTCGTCGCAAGTATGATAACATTTGCAGTTTGTTACCTTTCGTTGTTCTTCACTTTCTGGAAAAATATTAAAAGATCATTAAATATAATATATAAGATACTTACAGACTACTCTTAAAAGTGTAGGATTTAAATATTGTTCAATAAGCATAATTAAGTATCAAAAGTAAGCAAGGACAGTCACAGTTGTAAAATAATTCTTCATCAGCAAAAAATATACCTGCTTAGATTTGAGAACTATATTATGCTGTTGGTAGAAACTGAGAAAAATATAGCCGTAAACAGAATATGAGAGGTACATCAAATTCAACATATAGATCAACGAAAGCACAATAGTCGTGATGTGGTGCGCAAGAAGAGAGATAAGAAGAATTTGAAGATCAAAAGAAGGCGTCATTTGTTGGAAGTACTCCAGGAATTCTGTTTCTTAGGAAGAAAGAAACAACAAATAATAATAGGTGCAAACAAAATGTAAAATTAAATCAATGTTCAGGTCGAGAAGGTATAAGGAAAACAATGAAACTTCTAACCGAAAGCATCCATATAAAACTCAAATGAAAGTGATGAAATCATATGTGTGGAGTAATGCATTATACGGATGGAAGTGTGAACACCAGAAGAAGATGAAAATACAAAATAAAACGTTTAAAATATAACACTACAGAAGAATATTGAAAACTGACTAACTGATATGGTATCAAACGAAGGAAATGATAAGAGATAAATATACCGAAGAATACCTCAAAAGAAGAGAAAGGATTATTAGATGTTAGACATAAAAGTCGCTGTATTAGCTGTAGTAGGAATAACAAAAGTGGAACTGCTACGGGAATACTGCAATATTAACATACGAACAAACTAATGATAGAACTTAGATTTAAGATGAAAAGTTTGGTTTAAGACAGGAAAGGGTGAAAGGCTGCATCAAACCAGTTGAAGAATTGATGAACTCAGAATAAAATCACAATAAATTATAGTGTAATGTTTATTAGTACATTATATACGTAGTAAATACAAAAGTCTTTTTAAAATAATGCAATCATTGCAAATCAGCTAACACTAATTAGGATTCATCATAAATACTTCAACTGTTAAGAAAAAGAGCATACTTCATGTGTTCATACTTGTAAGAGAACATACTTGTATACTCAAGAGCATACTTGTAAGACAAAGTTCCCTTCAATGATGTGAGCACAGGTTGAAACTTGCATTTAAGTTCAACTACTTAATAATAAAAGAAAGTATTATTCATATTTGAGTTATCATTACATCTCCTACGGCAACTATATCAGGTGTGTCCCAAAAAGTTCATTTTCTTCGTTTGAACAAGCTTCCAGCATTGTTGTCTTAACCAAACTTCTTGTACTTCAACTTCATTTTTTTTAGTTTTCTTTCTGCTGCGAGAAGGTATATAGAAAAACGAATGAAAAAGTTGAAAACGAACAGCTCAGGTTCAGTAGAGGTAGGACCACAAGAGATGCAATTAGATTATTAACCCTAAGAACACCGAGGGGAGCCTTTGAGTCCCACACATCTTGGCTTTTCATGTAACCTAAAAATACCTTAGTGTTCCTAGTGTTAAGGGTGATCAGTGAAAGGTTTATAGAAAAAGGGAAACAGGTAGGTATACGTGATATTTGTTGATCTAGAAGAGAATTTTGATCGCGTGACTTGGGAAGTATTGTTGGAAGCCCTAAAAAAGGTTCGATGGGAATGGAAATATTGAAACTTAAATAGGAACCAACAATTAAATGTTATAGTAGAGGAGGAAATGACAGAGAAGAATGTAATCGGAAGGGGAGTTTGACAGTGATGCTGTTTCCCGCTAAGAAAGGTGGAATGACTGGATATTAAAAATCCATATGTTTTAATAAAAAGTACACTACAGTATTGGGATAATTTGCTATGTACTCAAAAAATCTGGAAGTTTTGCTATGGTATTACGAATGCTATACGTGTCCACCAGCAGCAGCACAAACAACATCTAGGCTATAGCTAAATTCGTCCGGGGAACTTACCTGGAAACTTGTATTTGCACAAGCATCCTGTCACTTCAAATTGAACCTATAGACTAGGGTGTACCGAAAAAAACTTTTTTTCGAAATGTTAAGGTGGGTAGTGCGGAAAAGTGGCCATTAGTGACCAAAAAGACGCCAGATTTTTTTCAGATTTTTTGGAGGTCGTTTAGTTGGCGCGCATCGACTTTGAAGTTTTGGTTATACAACCAGGCACAACAATTTTACAAAATTCTTAATAATTGATTATTTTATGTAATCATTTGTAGGTTAAAGTAATTTCTCATTTTTTCCTGGAAAATATATTAAATTTGTGCCTCAAGGGGGGTCCTATGTTATTTACGTATTATTTTTGGCTGGAAAAGTAATTTTCGGCTAAAATTCATTTCTTTCTATGGATTTTTTCTCATTTCTTTTCAGTTTTAATTTTTCGATAGTTTCTTGATATAAAACACTAAAACACTTCTTTTCAGCGTTCAAATGTATTACCGTTTCTCAGTCTCTGTCCAGCTCTTCGCTTATTTTCATTGCTAATTGTGCTATGAAAATAGCCCAGAACTCACCACGAGGAGGTAGCTGGACTGCGAGCTGCATCCACCCACCCACTCCAAATTATCATAGTAAACAGAAGTTTACTAAGAGGCTAGCCAGGATTTTCTTTTAGTTTTCTCCTTTAACTTTATGGTCACTTTTTGTTTGAAATGTCGGCATATGTCCTCTAGATTTCAAGTTTGCTTTGATGTAGCTCTCACGTGCGCTGGCGCCGAAAACGGAAGAAGCAGCCTCTGTAACAATTTTCACAAGTCGCTCTACACCTTGGGTGTGACAGGGGAAGTCTTGAAATTCTACTATTTTTTGTTTTTAATGTATTCATCTACTTCTTCATTTGTCATCTTCTTGGTCAGCGGAGGCTCGTAGAGGGCAATCATCTCATAGTATTGCTCTGCATTAAAATTGATGACTGGTAAAACGAAAGTTCGTATTCTCTTGCCTTTTGTCAATCCTCTTGCTTTCTTAATTCTTCTGCAGCCAAGACTTCTGATGTCTGGATTTTGATACGTTACTAAAGCCAGCAGAAGATTTTCAGGGTGAGCAAAAAATGTTGAATGACCCTATCAGTCAGATTTCTCAAGTGGTCTGGAAGAAATCGGAACAAGTGAATCATATTCCAGAGGTGTCGGGCTCCGTCAGTAATCAATGGTTTCTTCTTGATCTCAAACCCCACTGGTGCGTACACGTTCATTATATACCTTGCAAGAAGTTGCCGCTGTTCAGAGGGGTAGGGTGTGCTTACATACAGCCGAAGAACACTGCATGCTGTCGTTAACCATCGTGACTGGACAAGTGGCATAGGCTTTTCCCTAGCTAAACTGCGAGGACAAGCGCCGCTCGAAACAGCTGAAGAGATATCCAACAGGTATTGTTGATCCGTGCTTAAATCTGTTATACCTGACATTTCTTTCACTCAGGGGATTGTGATAGATTCAAACTTACGAATTGAAGACGGACCTTTCGTGGCGCCATCTAATGTTGTAAATAAGTGGCAAAACGGCAATTCGTTCAAATGAAGAAGACAAACTGCGTGTTGGAGTGGTTTGCCGACTTTTTCTTCAATCAAACGGATGACTCCACCTTTCCATTCTGTATTTACCGGTGTGCCGTCACATCCGATCACTTGTATATCACACAAATCAATGTTGTTCTCTACAATGAAATGAAAAATACTATTTTTAATCTCCTCGGCAGTTTTAGATGAGGGCGTTGTGTGCCCTAATTAAACACACCCTCGTTCTTCTACTAAACACACATGTTCTTCAAAGACATCTTTTCGGTAAAAACGATCTCCTTTTTGCTCCTTTGCTAAAGTTTTATCTTTACGCCCATCAAAGTAAAGTCCACTGATAGGTTTTTGATCTGGTTTTGATGTAGACTCAATTTCAGCTCGAAGTCTTTTCATTTCTCGCGCCACTTTGTTTTTATCAACAACATTATCTTTGTTGTCATGTGAAATCATTCCCACATCTTCCAAAGTAGCAGATACTATAAGAGCAACTTGTCTCCTCGAAGCCCCTGTTCTATAAGAAGCTGAAGCAACGGCTTTTAGATCTAGACGTTTCTGTGGTTTTCCCGACTTTAAGGCTGATGCCACTGGTTCTAACTCCGAATCACTGTTACTGTATTTTTTTTAACATTAAAGGCGCTTTACTTTTTCTTATTTTCTTTTCTTCACGCTTCACCGATATAAACAACATAAGAATCCTTTCCCTGAGGCACAAATTTAATATATTTGTCATGAACAAAAGAAACACGATTTTAAAGTAGAAATAAATACATAAAAAAAGGAAAAATGATAATTTTGTGAAATTGTTGTGCGTGGTTGCATAACCAAAATTTCAAAGTCGATGCGCGCCACCAAAATGATCACCAAAAAATCTGAAAAAATCTGGTGTCTTTTTGGTCACAAATGGCCACTTTTCCGCACTACCCACCTTAACATTTCGAGAAAAAAGTTTCTTTCGGTACACCCTACTATAGACCACGCACATTTAAACAACACTCATTTCCTTGACGAGACGTCCCATGTAATTATTACCTTCGAAAATCAGGTCATTCTTTTTGAAGCATGTTGCAAAACATATAGTACACAAATTATTAGAAGATGAACTACCCGAGGTACCCACGCAAGATAAACTGTAGAGTATATCTGTACGATAATAGTTGTCAGAGTCGACTAATGGTCAATACGTGGCCTACTATGACCCACATGCATACGATAAAATTTGGTTCGGAGTCGTAATATGCTAGAGTAAAAGGCGCATAGTGGCTAGATGATGTTGGATTCGCCTGGCGGAATGGAGGTACAATATGTAGAAAATGGGATCCCAGATACTATTCACAATGTTCGAAGGACATGATTGCAGACATTAGGAACACATGAAGTACAAGTTAGATTTCAATGAATGAAAACCAGAGCGGAGTGGATTATATAGCTTCTACCTCTTCTCTTATCAAACTCAAGAAAATAGTGTGTGTCCTTAAGTATATGACAAATGAAAACACACTGGATTTTAGCTCTTACCTTCAAGTTTATGTACGTACATACAATCGTCAATTGGTCTAAGAAGAAAACTTCTCTCATCGCTGAATACCAATACTATTCATTCATGTTATCGTTGAACTTCTTGCAACGTTCTTTGTGATTGCCAGGTGTCAGGAGTAATCATATAAAAGGAACCCAGGATGGTAGATCAATTGTAAATAGTCTTTTGCTTTGGTGTTCGTGCATTAAGTATGTTCAGTTTTTGAGAAACCGTTGTTATTATTGTACTAACTTGTAATTAGAGCGACCCAAAAGAAATTTCTGCTAAGAAGCATTTTGGTGCGTCGCGGAGGCTTTGAAGATAGCACGTCGAGTATGTGAAATATCTGTCTCCTATCGAGAATACCATCATAGGGCCACTAAAACGACGTATTACATGATATGCGAAGACAATTGAAAGGAACGACTATCCGACCTCTCGCCGACTCAGTATATTGCCACGCTCAAGAACTCTTAATGAACAACATATAGTCGTTGGTGTCATCTTCAGATTGCAGACACTCAATGTCATCTACACGTAATTACAGTTGTCTTGTTGTCTGAAAAATTCACACTGCTAGGAGGATGCCCCCTTCAGGCTCTACAATCAGCCTGCCGTTCTCGGTAGCCGGGTTGCAGGGACTACCAAACTAAGATCAATATGCTCTATACAAATGCAGTCTGTGATGTGAATTTCGTTCGAAACAGGTGCTGTACATTATTCGGTGTGATTCCAAATGTTTTCTGCTAGTGCGTTAGTTTCATAACATACGTATCATACGTTAATCCTTTAATATATATACATATATAAAAAGATTACACGGAGAAAGAAGTAAGGAAATTCAAGAGTTTAGATTTGGAACGACAAATCGCACAGACATGCAATTAGATTACAGTATGTGAGAGATTCTTAGTCAAAGGGAAGCGACTGCGAGTAATATTCGTTGATTTAGGAAATTACTTTAGGTGCTTGATCTATGAATTTTGAAATATGCTTACGATGAAACGACAGATCAGACTAAAAAAAACTTTATTTCGACATATTAAATGTTGGAATGGAAGAAATGATACTCAATAGAGAAGTCGGAAGAGATAGTTCCCATAAACAGTGTCATTATATACTATCTAGAAAATAAGTAAAGAAAAGTATTTGTTAACATGTAAGTTGGTAGGAGCTAAACGAACCAGCATATACCCTTTTATGTGGCTTTGGTTCCGGAATCCAGATGCAAAATTGACATGACCTAGGAAATATGTAGAAGAGGTATGATAATAATTTGAGGTGGAAATAAATACGTAAACAATAAAATCATGATGTCTGGGATAATTAACGTTGAGGCAATTATCGAACTCTCAGCAAAGAAACTAGAATATGTTCTAGTTATTAATACTTATACCTGCTGTTAATAAGCAAGATTTGAATGTAATTGAAAAAAAAGGGGTGAAGAAATGGTAAAATAGTTTACCATTGTAGTAATAAAAATGGTAAGAATGATTATAGTAATGATAACGATCAGAAACCCACTTTAAGAAATACTGAATAGTAGAGGAAACCATATAGTTGTTGGCACTCTGACAATTATTGGCACTTTCCTTAGTTTTTTCTCTTCACTAAGGAAAAATGAATACCTGTTGGTAAAAATTTCCTGCTGCTGGCAGCTCTGATCCTCTCTGCACGCGTTCCCTTTGTTTGTTTTGCGGGGAACCTTTCAGTTGGGGGCAAGCTCTAGTCGACAGTGGATGATATTTGGATTTTTCAATTTTGCAGGTAATTCTTATACTTTTTGTTAAGGATTTCTATCAGCTTAAGAGAAATGTAATTAGTTTGCAATTGTTTAAAGTGTTTCAGAATTTTTTGCACGAGAGCAATTGGGTCTACTAATCATTCCAATGGTACATTTTCAACCGATTTGTTGGTCCTTCGAGTGAATGCGTGGGGTGCCAATAACTGTACGAATGAAAATTTAAATATCACTTATTGGTACTAGAGTGCCAATCACTGTCTCTGATGCTGAATAATAAAATAGCTTGAAAAGTGTCCGATAATGCTTTCCATCTCTTCATCTATTCTTGGTCAAAATTTTGGTTTCCTACTCTAATAAGTATCAGTTATTTGCACAGTGCCAAGAACTGTATAAATGACCATGCCAATGACTGTATGGATTTGCAGCAGAATAGGTTCTGGTAATGAAATATGTCTAATATGTCTATTGAAATTATTTGTTCATATAGTCTAGTTCAGGGGTGGACTGCCAAAGTTTGGCCCACCCGGTTGAGTTACAGAGTTAGCCCACCATTAAAATTTATTATAATAGTTTGAACTTATTACAGTAACAGCAAGAAAGTATTTTCAAAGCTCAGCTAGTCGGCCATGAAGTGCGTGTGGTCAGACACAAGCATAGTTATTAACAATGGCGAGCTAGCCTAAGTCAATGTGAATGCAGGATGCAACACGTGTTTAACGGTGATGAAACTAACTTTTTGCTTTGCCCGAAAATGAAAAGGTGTTAGCGGAAAAAGAAGTAAGCAACGTGTACGATGTAGACACGCGGAAATGCAAAAGTGTCTTTAACAGTTATGTTTACTTTCAGTGCTGCAGGTGACGTAACACCCCCAATGATAGTTTTCCCTTATGTTCGTGTGGCTCTATCTGTGCCTACAAAATAGGGTATTGGTCACAGTGAGAACGGGTGGATGGAAGCCGAAGTATTTTATAGATATATAGGTAATGTGTTGTATCCGTGTTTAAAATTGAAAAATGTCAAGTTCCCGATTATATATTTTGTGGACGGTCATAAACCTCATCTTACTTACCAACTTAGCGAGTTTTGCGGCAAGCTTCAAATTGAACTCATTGCTCTGTACCCCAATTCTACAAGAATGTTGCAACCTGCTGACGTTGCCGTATTTAAAGCATTGAAGGATGGGTTGAAACAAGTGGTACGAGGATGGATTTATAATCAATTGCAGTCTCTGACGAAAGCTAAATTTGCTCCTCTGTTGAAACAAGCAGTTGACACTTACATTTCGGCATCTATTATACAAAATGGATTTAGAACATGCGGTTTACACCCATTTGATCCCAACAACATAGATTACACTAAATGCGTTGCAAAACCAAGACAAACAGTTCAAGAAATACGCGGTTGTAATGAGGAAACTAAGGATGTAGTATTAACCAGAACCGAGTTTGAAAGTACAGTAGGAACTGATGTAATGAAAAGACTTCAGGAAGTTGACAATGAACAAGTCCTTGTAAATAGGAACGAAGAATTCCATGTACTGTATCGCTTATTTCAACATTTTATAGATAATAGTAGGCCTAAATCTTCGGTAGAGAGATGTGTTAACCTTCAGTCGGGGCAGGCGAACAATCAGCAAGGTTCACCTTTATCCTCTGTATGTATCCAACTCAATGATCTCAACCACTCAGATACTGTTAGTGATGCTCATACTCTTTGTGAAGTAAGCCCTAGTACACATACCAATGGCAGTACTACAGATGCAAATGCTTTACAAAAAGGTTCCCGCTCAACTCCAAAAAAAGGTAACCACCGAACACCCGTTGCTGCAAGATGTTTTAGTGTGGACAGAAATTTCTAAGAGAAAGGGGAAACGAAATGTAGAAAGACTGCCGTTTGTAACAATGTCTCATAAATATCAAGCTATTTTGCACGAGAAAAATTAAAGGAATTAGCTGAAGAAGAAAAGATCAGAAAGCAAACAAAGAAGATGTCTGAGAGAAAGGAACAAGAGTTTAAACGCAGAGGAAAGCATCCGCAAAGAAATCAAAGCACGAGGTCTGTCTCGATTGTTCAACGGAGATAAGCGCTCCTTCAACTTCTAACCTTGAACAAGACAAAGGACTGACTGAATCATTACAAAATGGAATACAAGGAGGCTGTACTTCGATTCGTCATCAGCTGCGCGAAGCAACATAATATCCTGCAAACACTGTTTTCAGCCATTCTTTTAGGGAAGGATTGATCTTGAATGCGAGTTGTGCCACAGAAAATATCACAGTCGTTGCAATCCAAAGTACCATAAGGAACACATACCAGAAGATATAGAAGATGGATTTGTGTGTCACGGGTGATACGTTCTACAGGATGACAGTGAATGTGGTCACAGATGAGGACGAGATTAATGAAACGGATTGAAATAAATCATTGAATCATACAATTTTGGTTGTGCATTTCCCGTTTCTTTTTTTCAATTTTCAAAATATGTTGTGCATTCCCCGGTTTCAATTTGCTTTTACTTCATAATGTTCAAGGTACAAATGTCTATTTCTACCTTAAAAGCCTTATGTCTGTCAATCGTATCTTCTACTGTATGCTTTATAATGGTGCCAATAACTGTCCTCATTGGGTGCCAATAATTGTTTTCTGAGTGCCAATAACTGTAAGATCATTGTCACATTACAATATATATTTTTATTGCCAAACTTTATATTTGTATTGTAATTTCTCAACATATTATTCAATTAGAGATTCCCAGAAAGTATATATTAAAAAATCGCCAGTATATGTTATAAAATAAGTCTGTTATAAAGATATGAATGAAAACAAATCCTTAAAGTGCCAATAACTGTATGGTTTCCCCTAAGTTGTAAAACTTACTTAGACATAGAGTAGTAATCGCATGACTTGGCCTCACTTTTTGGCCCCTGGGTCCCTGCCTCAGGACCCATGGTCCCTGGCCCAGGGTCAATGACCTAGGGGTACCTAGGACCACCCCCTAAAATTTGGCAGGGGTACATAGGACCACCCCCAGGACCCATGGTCCCTGGCCCGTGTCAATGACCTAGGGGTACTTAGGACCTCCCCTCTAGATTTTGGCAGGGGTACATAGGTCCACCCCTTAAATTTTGGAAATTGCCAAATCTAAAAATTGGGTGTGGTAGCCTAGAACCACAGTATGTACCTCTATCAGTATTGGGTGTCTATGTCGTTCCCTTTCATGAGTAAAAAATTGCCAAAAATTCAAATTTCGGGGTGTTTTTTGACCTAATTTATCCCCTTGGATGAGGTATTATTACCCTATATGGTTATATGTGCATATACAGGGATTCATTCCCTTTCATAAGACATGGGTATATTGCTGCACCCCTTGAAATTTTTGGGAGGGGTACTTTGGCCCACCCCTTCAATTTTGGAAATTGCCCAATTTAAACATTGGGTATTATAGTACAGGACCCTAATATGTATTATGATAAATTTGGGTGGTCCACCTCGTTCCCTTCTAGGGGTACAAAATTGCCAAAATATAAACGTAAGCAATACGTAGTACCACGTGTTTGGTTTTTGGTCGATTTTATCCCCTTTGATGAGGTTATTATCCTATATATATAGTTATATGGTCATGTATAGGGGTCCATTACCTTTCATAAGATATGGGTATATTTGTGCACCCCGGGAGGGGTACTTTTGGCCCACCCCTTAAATTTTGGAAATTGCTCATTTTATATATTTGGTATTATAGTACGGGACCCTAACATGTATTATAATAAATTTGGGTGGTCCACTTCGTTCCCTTTTAGGGGTACAAAATTGCCAAATTTTAGTACAACCACGTGTTTGGTTTTTGGTTATTTTATTCCCTTGGATGAGGTCCTATTACCTTATATGGGTGTATACAGGTGTTTATTTCCTATTGTAAGACGTAGGTACATTTGTGCACCCCGGCAGGAGTGCCTTGGCCCACCCCTTAAATTTTGGAAATTGCCCAATTTAAACATTTGGTATAATAGTATAGAACCCTAATATAGATCACTATAAATTTCGGTGGTCTATCTCGTTCCCTTTTAGGGGTACAAAATTGCCAAAATATAAACGTAAGCATTACGTTGTACCACGTGTTTGGTTTTTGACCTAATTCATTTCCTTGGATGAGATCCTATTACCTTATATGGTTATATGACCATGTATAGGAGTCCATTCCCTATTATGAAACATGAGTACATATGTGCACCCCCGGGAATGGTACCTTGGCCCGCCCCTTAAGTTTTTAGAAATTGCCAAATTTAAACATTTGGTATCATAGTACTGGACCCTAATATATATTACTACAAAATTTGGGTGGTCCACCTCGTTCCCTTTTAGGGTGCATTTTGTTCCGCTTTAGGAGTGAACCTTGCAATCGTCCCGAGTTTGATTCTTGGAAATGTTGAATTTAACGTCCCCGCGAAAACGGTGAGAAATGATAGGACGAAACATGAACTTACTTGACTGAGGATTGAAGCAGTGACCTCATACACTAGAGACAATTGCTGAGCCATCGTACACGTGTGTTGATTACTATGCAATGGTCCCGAGTTTGATTCTTGGTGTTAGTTTCAGGAAATGTTATCGTCCCACTTGAAACGATGATGAGAAATGAGAAAACATCATAAACTTACTTGCTTGCGGATTGAAGCAGAGATCTCACACATCAGAAATAAGAGCTGAGTCACCATGGCCCATTGAGAAGTTCAGTTTGTTGATTACTATGTCATGGTCCCGAATTCGATTTTTTGTGTTAGTTTAAGAAATGTTGAGTTTAACGTCCCCTTGAAACGATGATGAAAAAAATGATAGGAGGAAACATGAACTTACTTCGTTGTGGATTGAAGCGCTGAGCCGCCGTACTCCATTCAGTGCGAACAGTTTCGCGTATGAAAAGAAGACGAGCAGATTATGTTACATTACACATTTCAGTGCGAGCAGTTTATACTAGGTTTATGTTTCATATAGAAAGATAGAAGATCTGCGTTGTCATCTTTTTTACTTCGTGTGCAACTTTGACCTTGAAGAAAACCTTGTTGACTCAGTGCAAAGAATTGACGTATACACATAATCTTATTGTTTAGTTGGCTGTATTTAGAGATGAATCAGACATGTAAGGTTGCTGGTTCGAATCTAGTTGTGTTCGCTGTAACTCAGTGCCTGAACGATACTTACCGAAATTTTTCCAGTGTTGCCAACACTATCAGAATGAATCGATTCATTTAGTCGGAGCAGTTTCGTGGCGAAAACTGATTTTTGTTTTGCACACAAAAATTTTTCTGAAACAGAATTTTGTTTGTACATAAAAATTTTTCTGAAACAGAATTTTGTTTGTACATAAAAATTTTTCTGAAACAGTTTTTGTTTTGTACACACAAAAAAATTTCTGAAACAGAATTTTGTTTTCGTACACAAAATTTTTTTTCTGAAAACATTTTTTTTTCGTACACAAAAATTTTCTGAATCAGTTTTTTTTTTCGTACACAAAAAATTTTCTGAAACAAAAATTTAGTTTGATTTTTTTTCGCAAAACATTGATTTATTTTACCGGTAAACTGATTCAGAAAAAAGAAATTGAAATCGCAGTACAGGAAAAAGAATTTGATTTTAGGATGTGAAATAAAAAACACAGAATCATGTTTTTGTACATTTATTTTAGCATGTGAAATAGAATACAGAATTTCTTTTTTCTTCAAAGGAAGACGTGTCCGTGACGGGTACAAATTCTGTAAAGAGAAAATAAAACATATGAATATACATGGTAATATTTATTTTGTTTCCTGTGAAAGAAGAAAAACAGATTATTAACATCGAACTAACTGATCAAGAGAGAGTGAGGTGAGAAAAGAAACGCAAATGTGACGTACCTGAATTCCTTTTTTTTTCTCCACGGGTTTCTGCAAGGTGATGTCATCTGAGTTTTGTTTCCGCTGTGGCCTCGTTGAAGCATGCCCCGTGTTGCGTTGATTCTTTGCCCCGTCTTTGGGAGGCGTTGATTCTTTGCCCCGTCTTTGGGAGGTGATGTTGGTGGGATTAGGGGAAAATATGGCTGCTATTCTGTTTTGGCTTTTTTATACCCATAGGGCAATGTCTCGTATGTGTCTGGTATTAATCGGCGTTTTTTATAGTTGAAACTGTACTTCTTTTCTTCAGGTTTTGTGACAAGATGATGATCGTGGGTTCTGTAAATTTTGTGCGGCGTGCTAATGGAGATTTTTTCATTCGATTGATTTATGATCATTTGCTCCAGACTATTGAAATTTAACTTTTGACTTGCAGTATAATTGAGTGTGAATCCACGAATTTTGCATACATAACTGGTTGATTTCGTGTCGGGGTTGTAGATTTCCAAGGCGTACTGTTTTGGGCCACCAGACACGAATTTTTTAATGTATGCTTTTGGTCCAATTGATTCCAGTTCATTTGACATTGAACCAAGAAATACTTCTGGTTCTATTGTGGGCTGTGATGGTCGCTGCGTGAATATCACTGAATCTGTATCGAAATATAATACTCTTTCTTGCAGAAGTTCTAAACATTTGTAGAGTTCCAGACGAGCTTGACACGTTGTAAATGCTCCAAGGACAACATTAGCATTGTGATTTTGTACTGGAACATCATCTTCATACTGCCAATAAAGGTATAACATCGAATCGTTAACAGGTAAAA
Organism: Thermobia domestica; assembly: GCF_964235325.1. Taxonomy (NCBI): domain Eukaryota; kingdom Metazoa; phylum Arthropoda; class Insecta; order Zygentoma; family Lepismatidae; genus Thermobia; species Thermobia domestica. The sequence continues at coordinate 238,571,085 of NC_137456.1, read as the reverse complement.
TTTGGTTGACTTTTATGTCTGGAGCAGTTAATTTTTGATACAGTTCTTTGGGGTCGTTAATGATGGTCGTTTGGCTGAAATTGTCTCTTATAGCGAGTCGTCCCCAGAAGGCATTCAAACAGAGCTTTGCAAGACTACGACGTGCTGAATTTGTCATTATATTTGCTGCATCCAAAGTTATGCCTTCCCGTTGTTGTACCACTTGGATATACTGCTGCTTTTCTTCTTCGGTGACGCAATTGGCAGGCCAACCAGAAGCTTCCAGCTTAGATTTCAAAAATGTATTAATGTATTCGCTGAATAATCCGCCAGCCTTGGTTTCTGGATCATATACGGTGATGTCGTAATCCCAAATTTCGTAAATTTCAATGACTTGATACCCAAGTTCAATGGCTTTTTAAATTTCATAGGACACCCATGTTCCTGTTAGACTTCGTTCACTGTCCGAATGTGTACATTCAGAATCTTGATTTAATGCTGTGGCACAGGCAGCACAAAGTGGAAACAACAACTTCTTATTTGAACGAAATGGCAGCACTGGATGAAACACATTTCTGCTAGGCAAAATCTTCAACTTGACCAATCCGTTGACATCTTGAATGTCGGGCATTTCTGGATCTCCCTGTAGATATGTGCGTGGATGCCCTATTGGATACCGTCCACATTTATTGACATAAGGATACAGGGAGACGATATCTAAGAATTTTATTTCTTCGCCTTCATTTTCATTTGCGACGTGATACAATTTAATGGCATTAACACGGCCACCATAGAAGCTGTCTCTTGGATTTAATGGTGTCTTATTAGTATAAGGATGTGTGCTTAAAGAAGAGGCCAATGCTGGATTGGATTTTAACACTTGACGAAATTCACATTCCCACATTTCATGTACTTTATATCCCATGGATCGTAATAATTTCATTTTACGCTGTGTTCTCTCGTAGCGATAGTTCATTGTTTCTTCGGAGTTCTCATAAATGGGTTGATCACGGCCTGTAGGGACACATAGAGGACAGCCGTGGAATCTGCACCCTTCAAATTCATACACGTGTTCCTCTTTAGTGTCGGGATTTTTGTAGTAACCGTCCAGATGAAAACCAGCAACATAAACTTCTTTTCCTCTCGCAGCATGTTGAATTGAATGACCCTCTTTTTCTTCCATGTAGGCAAGCCACTGCAAAGCAATCCGTGACTGATTGTTTCTGTGACGGTATCCTCGTGCAGGAAGAATGCTAATAGTATTGGGTTTTAAGAAATTTCGTCGAAATACTAAATTGCACGCACTCGCCAAAGTGATAGCCTCCAGGAAAGGATTGACGTGAGTTTCTTGTTCAAAAGTGGTCATGAAAGATATACAAGCCATTCGAAGTACGTTGACGTCCTGGACACAATAGTTCACCAATTCTTCTTGGAAAATAAACGTATCGTTCTGGTGTTCGTTGTACCATGTCATGAATTTCTCTCGTTCATCCACTTTCATTTCATCTGCACCATAATAATGGATGTCCGGTAATTTTCCCACATACGTTTGATTTGCAGCAGTATTAAAAAAGTGTGGAAAATATCCTTTGGTCGCTGGTAAATGAAATGCCTTGGATAATTTACTTAAAGCCATTGGCATGAAATTTAAGGAGTCAATAAACGATAAGTGATTCACTTTCATGCTTAAAATTTTTGCTCCGTTCAAGATCAAAGTAGGTTTCAATTCATGTTCTTCCACTAAAGATTTAAGAATAAAATGACCATCATATCCCTTACAGTTATGTGCCAAAGATACAATAAGTTTGATGTTGGGTCGTGGTTGACGTAAATACGCAAGAAAGGCATTGATCGGATCATCTTGAAAAATATGTTCTCGCTGTCCACAAACTTCACACGGATGATGTATATCTTCATCTTGAACACAGTTGTAACATACTTGTTGGGCCACCAGTAAATTGGGCTTATGAATGAACGTGTCTTCATCGAAGAAAGTATCCTGTGTGGCTTCGATATCATAGAAGACAATCATAGCCTTCTTGGCATGTAACACTGATGGAACTCCAGGTTTTAATTGAGTCGTATCAGGCTTCATGTAGCATTAGTGGGTAGACGTAACGTGTTTATGGCACACATTACAAAAATAATCTGTACAATCATGTTTTCTTTCCCCTGTATGGACAAACGAATAAATGCGTAGACATTTGGCACACTGTTTCACCATCTTGCATATTGGTTGGCCTTTATGGTATGGTACAGTTAGATGATTTGTATAACATGTTTCACCATAAAATTCACGATTGCATTCTAGGCACTGCTTCTCCGTATTGGTCTTACTGCATGGCGGTTTCTGCAAACATTTCTCGCACATGGCCGAACAGTTCTTGACGTGTGCATTACGATGATCATATTTTTTGTGGCATGCAGCACAGTAATAGTTGGTAGAAAAAACAGACGTTAATGACGTGATGATGTCATAATGAGAATTGATGCACATTAAATTGATTGGAATCTTGTCTTCGCCACCCGGCCCTTCATACAGAATATCTTCTCCGGAAAAGCTAGTGTATACGGTAAGTTTATAATTTGTCAAGTAGCGTTGCAATTGTCGTAATTCTTCCACGGATCCCCCATGCTCTAAATTCACTGATGATCTGGACAAAAGTTCATGTACGGCTGGAATAACAACACACTTTCTCTGGTTGTGATATTGTCTGTACAGTTTCTTATTTGTATCCTTATATTTCTTTAGGCCAATAGCAATCACAATCGCATACGCTAAACATTTCTTGTCGGTGTTTTTTACACGTAAAATGCCTTTCTTGCGTTTTAATAATTCGTCGTTTGATAAAAGACCTCGACGCACCAATCCAAATCCACGGGGCACATCCACATCATGAAAATGGACAATGAACGGTTCGTTCATGAGAAAACTATCGTTACTTTGAAGGATGCGATCAAAGGAAGCCCATAAAGTCTCCAGTGTCAAATTACTTGCATGCCGGAAAGATAGATAAAACGGTTTGTTCTTCTCATCGTGGGATAAAATCGATAATCCAATCATCGATGATTCGTCGACGTTTTCCAATAAGTAATCCAACATCTGTTGAAAGGAGGCCTGAACCCATTCAACAATATCGGTGCCACTGGTCGGAGCATTAATTTGAATTTCCAGCATTCGTCCTTCAAGATTAAAACGCCGATAATGTCTATTGAATTCTCGCAAGACAGTAAAGCCAGAAGTAGCCATATTCAAATAGGGAAAAAGGTAAGGTAAGCAAAAAAGGAATAGGCAAAGAAAAACAAATATCTAAAACGAAAAGAGAAAAAAAAAGCACGAATTAAAATTGAATTCAGAGATCACTACATTATCAAAATGACTACACGATCAATCCTAAAAGAATGATCATATCTCAAATAGTTCTACTACTGAAACGTTTTATTGTCGTCATACTGGAAATCAAACCCGGACCAACATCAACATGTAAATGACCTAAGTTTCTGTAGTGATAAAAAGAATGAATGAAATTGTTTTTCTAACTGTGCTGAAAGAATCATTGTAGTAAGCATTTTTCCTCTGACACTGAACTTTAAAACGTATGACGAACATGAAACGAAAACAAAATCTCATGCGCTTGCTTTTTTTTTCGAGCTAAGACAAGAAAGACTCGAATTCGTTTCTCGGCGGGAGATCAGATCCCACATTAAACTGTAGGTCCACGTCTCACGTTGTAGGGAACAAATTCGTGCGTAGTTTCTTTGTTTACTTTCAGAAACTGAGCTAAGTGGTTAGCGTTACGCAACTCTGGCCCGGGTTCAACACCCAGTATGCGCTCAAATTCAACATTAAGCTGTATTCCTAGCACCCCACTACTGAAGGGACGCTAAATCAAACTCAACAATTTTCTCGTGCTTACTTCTAATGTGTGGGATTCCTAATTCGATCCCCGGTCAAGTAAGTGAGGGTTATTCTTCCATTTGCTAAAATAATTAATGTTAAATAAAAAACAGTGATAACAATGTTATCCTCATGCAAAAACACTCCATTGATATTAAGAAACGCGGTTGATACTTACCTCAAATTCAAGGAACGGAGTAAAGTCACGCTGTCACTAGAGGTACACCTACGTTCATTCAAGATCTTCGTGGAAGTAGGACTTGAAAATGAAAATTAAGAATTTTATTTAGATCTGAAACGGTTCAACTATAAAGTGACAACACTATCAGCCAATCAGAAACGAGGAAATGAATCAATGACATCACGGAGAACCAATGAAAACACAGCTTTCATCATGTATCATGAGCCGAAACGTGATGTAAGAAGCAATCTGATTGGTTGTGACATTATTCACGTTTTTTCTCCTTACACATCAATCGTTACGACATCTAGTATCGCAATTTGATAATGACATCATACCGTTGACTCGTTAGTTTCTTACGACATTCAAATTACCACATCTAAAATGTGATTCATTTTCCTTAAACTTGATTGAAAAAAATGTAACACACATCGATATGTTACGAAACTGTCTTTGACATAAATGTAAAGTTGAGCTTTAAAAGTCCGTCAGCTGAGAAAAATGCTGATGTAGTAAAAGCACATGCTGCAATTTCACAATAACAAACTTCTATGCTTAACAACGAGCAGAAATGTGTAATGTAACATAATCTGATCATGTTCTTTTTCATACGCAAAACTGCTCGCACTGAAGTTGGCATGATGGCTCAGCGTTTTTTTTCTGATGTGTGAGGTCTCTGCTTCAATCCGCAAGCAAGTAAGTTTATGATGTTTTCTCATTTCTCATCATCGTTTCAAGGGGACATTAAATTCAACATTTCCAAGAATCGAACTCGGGACGATTGCAAGGTTCACTCCTAAAGCGGAACAAAATGCACCCTAAAAGGGAACGAGGTGGACCACCCAAATTTTGTAGTAATATATATTAGGGTCCAGTACTATGATACCAAATGTTTAAATTTGGCAATTTCTAAAAACTTAAGGGGCGGGCCAAGGTACCATTCCCGGGGGTGCACATATGTACTCATGTTTCATAATAGGGAATGGACTCCTATACATGGTCATATAACCATATAAGGTAATAGGATCTCATCCAAGGAAATGAATTAGGTCAAAAACCAAACACGTGGTACAACGTAATGCTTACGTTTATATTTTGGCAATTTTGTACCCCTAAAAGGGAACGAGATAGACCACCGAAATTTATAGTGATCTATATTAGGGTTCTATACTATTATACCAAATGTTTAAATTGGGCAATTTCCAAAATTTAAGGGGTGGGCCAAGGCACTCCTGCCGGGGTGCACAAATGTACCTACGTCTTACAATAGGAAATAAACACCTGTATACACCCATATAAGGTAATAGGACCTCATCCAAGGGAATAAAATAACCAAAAACCAAACACGTGGTTGTACTAAAATTTGGCAATTTTGTACCCCTAAAAGGGAACGAAGTGGACCACCCAAATTTATTATAACACATGTTAGGGTCCCGTACTATAATACCAAATATATAAAATGAGCAATTTCCAAAATTTAAGGGGTGGGCCAAAAGTACCCCTCCCGGGGTGCACAAATATACCCATATCTTATGAAAGGTAATGGACCCCTATACATGACCATATAACTATATATATAGGATAATAACCTCATCAAAGGGGATAAAATCGACCAAAAACCAAACACGTGGTACTACGTATTGCTTACGTTTATATTTTGTACCCCTAGAAGGGAACGAGGTGGACCACCCAAATTTATCATAATACATATTAGGGTCCTGTACTATAATACCCAATGTTTAAATTGGGCAATTTCCAAAATTGAAGGGGTGGGCCAAAGTACCCCTCCCAAAAATTTCAAGGGGTGCAGCAATATACCCATGTCTTATGAAAGGGAATGAATCCCTGTATATGCACATATAACCATATAGGGTAATAATACCTCATCCAAGGGGATAAATTAGGTCAAAAAACACCCCGAAATTTGAATTTTTGGCAATTTTTTACTCATGAAAGGGAACGACATAGACACCCAATACTGATAGAGGTACATACTGTGGTTCTAGGCTACCACACCCAATTTTTAGATTTGGCAATTTCCAAAATTTAAGGGGTGGTCCTATGTACCCCTGCCAAAATCTAGAGGGGAGGTCCTAAGTACCCCTAGGTCATTGACACGGGCCAGGGACCATGGGTCCTGGGGGTGGTCCTATGTACCCCTGCCAAATTTTAGGGGGTGGTCCTAGGTACCCCTAGGTCATTGACCCTGGGCCAGGGACCATGGGTCCTGAGGCAGGGACCCAGGGGCCAAAAAGTGAGGCCAAGTCATGCGATTACTACTCATAGAATATTGAATTGCTGAAGCCAAGTCGCTGGGCCGAACCATTAACATTACGAAAAATTACCAGAAAATATTGTACTCCAGTTCTCGGAAATTTGGAAATTGAAGAGAATTAAAATGATAAATTAAGAACGGTTAAGAAATAATAGCGGTAAAGGAACACTATTGAAAGTAATTAAAAGAATGCTTTTTAAGTTACGTGGTAGAAAGTATGGTGCAAGAAAATTAAGTTAGGGAATTATAAAATTAATTGAAATGAATTGATCGACTCCTACATGAGAACTAAATTTCTTAAGGACCTTAGTATATAGAAACTTCTAAATATATAGCATGTGATCTACTTTTCCAGTGATGGAACAATATTGTTATTAATTGTTCTAGTAGCAGTTGAGATCTCCTTCGTTTTCTCTAAATTCCTTAGCTCTAAATTTCCTTAGCTTTCCATTTACACATACAAAATTTTGATATAAATTTAGATAAGGTCTAGAAGCATTCTTTATTCTTATCGCTGCGCTCAATTTTTACATTCCAGAGATGACCGTGCGTTAATTACACTACTCTCGAGAGAAATTTAAAAGCCCCTATTCCCCCTTAGAATGAACGTTTCCAAAATCCTTCCATATCCCTAACCTTCATTAAGAATGGAATATCTTCTTCAAATTTCACGTTTCTGCCTATATTAGTATGACTTAGGTGACACACTTGTACCTTTTTTACAAAATAGTACACATATAGATAACTATAGGAAATGTACGAAAAGGAACTAAAGTACATATTTCGAAAACCATATGGTCACTCGCACACCTAACAGCCATTCTCCCTGGAAGTCAACATACAGCATATTTGAACTAATCGCAATAATTTCTACGACCTATTCATGCGTATTACTACCTAGAGATTGAATTCATTACCATAAACGTGAAACCACTTTCTGCATTTGAACTATAAATTATAAATAGTTGAATAGTGCTACTAACCTATTTTGTTGACACAGACTAGCCCATCAACATTGCATTCCTTGTAATAGCCTACAAAGGAAACATCTCGTAATTTAGTATATGTAATATGTTCTCTCGAAACATTTATGGTTATTGTGGCAGGCAGGTCCACCAGAAAATTAAATGCGCATAATATATTGATAAAACACTAATGAAATAAGTAAATAAGGAGCATCGAGAAGAATATCCTGAAAGGATTTACATACAGTTGCTTAAGAAACTATTCATATATTACATAGTGTTCGACGCGCATGCATATCAAAAGAAAATTAAGCAACTATACTATTTTAATATGAAAATAAACATAATTTACTATCCTCATCATGTGTCATTTACTATGTTTGTAAAATACTAAAAATGTATTTTACAAACTTAAATACTTTTTTCTTCAACTTTTACAAAAATATACATACAGAAATGAAAAGTACAAAATGATCCCAATAAGGTAGCAAATCAATAATTTATTATTTCGTGTGCACACCTTCTGCATAAATCATTACCTTGACACGCTTAGGAATAGATCCAACGTTAATATTATTTTCTAGTAAAGTTTGAGACCACTCATCCGAAAGAAATTTTTCGAAGCTTCCTTGATCAAAGAGCGGAATTTCTTACTTGCAAAATAAATAGTTCATCTACTCTATGTTCCAATTTTATGTTGGTGAAAAAGCGCTTATTCTGTTGTAAATAACAATGTGGATATCTCCATTACTTTCCCTGACTTACTAGTTGAAAGATAACTAACTTCTAAGCAAGGTGGTCCCTATCTGTGTACTTCAGATGATCGATGTATATCAAAGTACAGAAGAAAATTTTCTCCAACTCTACGTTTATTATATAAATATTTGACCAGAGGTTATTTGCCGTACACTTTTTATACAATAAAGTTACTATACGAAAATTTGAAATAACAGCTACATGCCTTTCACAAATGTAGTAATTTGTATGTCTTCAATAGATCTAATTAGTTATGAAACAACAAACAAATGATGTCAAATTATCTAATCTATTCTATACACTTCCAACCTTTTAACATCGCGGGAATAAATACAATTGACAGTATATTTTGTTTTCTTTCCTGTTTCTTTTTTTCTTTTTTTGCACACTGTGCCAAATACTAATTCTTTCAAATCAGTATTTGTATGGTATCTTATTGGCTTCTAAGTCTTTTTCTATCATTTTGGAATTGATTACTTTTGTTATTAATCTTCTTACTTTTTCTTTCATCATAAGTTTCTCTCTCTGCAAGCATTGTCTCTCCTTTCCTTCTTTTAACTTGTATTATCTCCCTTACAAACTCTCATGTTTGGTTCCTGTTCACTTTCTAACTGCTCATCCTGTTTGCTATAATCTGAAATTTCCAACACAGTTCCTTGTATCTTCTAGATAGCGATTATAAACTTCTTCTTTCTACATTTTAATATACTAACATCTTCCTGTTCTGGTGTTTTGCGTTGCTCTGAAATTTATGAGGCCAATGTTTCAAACCTCATGTGATAACTTCCCCTTAATATGGGAAAACAACTCAATAATATCCATTTTTAATAATCCTGCAATTTCCTGCACTTTTAGTTAATGTGTGTTTTTGACTAGCCTTGTATGAGCTAAATGTTTACAGTCGTTAGACATTAGATTATATCAATGCGACCCAAAGCACCAAACAGTGGGGAAAATGATCCCAGCCCATTCATTTGAAACTTTCTATCCCGATTCTCGCCGCTGATTTTCCTTGTGAATCTTATTGAATATTTTTGAAGTACCAGTTTCCGTCTTCTGTCTGTAACTCTGACAAGTGACAAGTGAAGAAGCTGAAAGGTTTGTGTCAGATGTCCTCTCTGAATGTTTAATTTGATTATATGGTTCTCTTCAGTGCATCTAGACAAATGCCTTTGAGAAAGAAACATTCAACTGTGCGTCTGTTTGTTCCACCAAGCTGGTTCAAGGAATATCTTGTTAAAATATCAGCTTGTGGGCTGCTAAACTTATCTTCTTGCTACCTAATTACGGGTACCACATGTAAACTCCCCCTGAGTACGTACTGAAAGTTCAAATAGTAATTACAAAATGAGATATGTTTTCTTAAAGAAAAAGTTGAGTTGATTTGATTATGAGTTTAACGTTACTTTCAGCAGCAATGCTAAATGAGACAGGATCCGCTGATTACCGTGGAATCCGAACCACATGAGCTCCAAATGGGAATCAAACCCGGTTCACTCATGCCAAAGTTCTTAAAGTAAGAGCGAACTACATAACTCTTTTATACTCCTTCTGTCGAATATTGTGTATCTTGCGTATCATTCTCTTATGTATCATTTCATTTCTTACATGACGTATCATCGCATGAGAACCAGAGAAACGTAATTCCATTCTCGTAGTTTTAAAGGCGAGCGGACAAAAATATTATTTTCTTAGAAATATGTGTTTCCAATATAACGGTAATATGGTTACATTACCACACATGATCGAGAAGGGGATTCTATGGCGTTCCGTTCCATTTACACCAAGTGGGGCTTTAATATTGTGTCCATATATGAAGAAAGGGAAAACCGCATTTTTGGAGTTACGTTCCTCTGGTTCTCATGCTACGATATGAACTAAATACAAATGTCAAAGCTCAATATATGCCTCAGGACCTATCATTACCAAAACATATGGCAACTTATCTCTCTCTCTTTATATATATATATTTGACATTGCATAATATATGCCGATTTGCATAAAGCGTTCTATATAGCTATACACTCTCCTGTAATTGACATCAAAAGATTCCAGTAATCAAGTGATTCTACGATGATCTGTTATTGCAGCCTACATCCAATGCAAATGAGCCAAAAATTGTTAAGGCAATTACAGATTAGTTTACCAAAATAACTTTTTATATAGACTTGATTTCGATTTTATATTGACGATGGACTAACTTACGATATTATAAATAGCAACTTAGAAATATACACCATTTTTCATTAGATACTAGTTGCAATGACAACTAACCTCTACAAATGGTAGGGTAGGGTAACCTCTAAACGGTTTAAGAAACGCAAATGGAAATACAACCAACCAAATTTTCAATCACTTTGGTAATCAGCTCTAGTTTGTGTAACAAAGTGGTATTCATTACGTATTTGTTTCTCATAAATCTTATCAAGTTACAAACATATAGCATATACTTTATCTCCAAGAACATTTTCAATTGAAATATGATTAAGAACTGAATATTGTAGATCATTTCTATCCAATATTTTATTTTTAGTATTGTTATGGTGGACTCTATAAGAACCTAACTACATGACATTATTTGCTTAAAAAATATTGTTACAATGTACATCACTAGAAAACTAGAAGCCAAAAATTTTAAATTCTAGAAGCGCCTCACTAAAATAATAGTTGAAAGAGGAGAATAATGTACTTCTATCCTGCCAGATATTTAATTTTTTTGTAATTGAAGGTCAATTGCAATATTATAACTAATGATAGTTCCGAAATGTTCTTTCGCTCCAGAGTCAATATATGTTATATTGAGACCAGCCAAATCTACGTATTAAGTTATTACGTATTAATCTACCTATTAATTATTAAAAATTACTCTTTCCATAATGTATTTTATAAATTAACATCATTATTACCGAAAACTGGAGTCATAAACGTGTATTTAGTCACATTCGCAAAAAAAGCTACCTAAATGAGGCAAGCTGATTTTACTGTGAAAAACATATCCACACTATATGGATTCAGAAGATATGATGTTTGTGGAAATCATATTGTTTGTAGCTGGGAAGTCGTAAACAGCAGGTTAATTGTAACTTTGTTTGGAACGAATCGCCTTTGATTCATATTATATGCTTTAAAGGAAAAATCGACTGCACAGAACGAAGATTGTGAAATTAAATCACTTCGGGACTTGCCGTGTGAGAGACTCCTAGGTGCTAGTAAATCTATATTATAAAATTGAAAGTGACTATGTTTGTGACTCTTAATCTCTTGAACAGGCCGACCAATCTCAATCAAATTTTCAACTTAGATGCGGTTCTGGCCTGGGAGTGTGTTTAGCTATTTACTTTGACGGTACAAGTTAGGGAGGGCGGTGAAGGGGAACAAATAAATAAATAAATAAATAAATAAATAAATAATACTTAATAAAAATCTTGAACCAGCCGATGATCTTCGTCAAATGTTCAATGTAGATGAGGTTCGGGACTGGGATAATTTTTATAATTTCATTTTGGTAGAGTAACGTAGAGAAGAGGATAAAGAGGAATATATACAAAAATGAATAAAAATAAAAGTAACTATGTTTTTGAATTAATTACTTTGAACCACCTGATCGATCTCAATCAAATTTTCAACCATATATGAAGTTCAAATCTGGGAAGTTTTTTTTCTTTCATTTCATTTTGAAAGTAAATCTTAGGGTTTTGGTATTGGAGGAGGGCAAATATATGAAAATATATAAACCTTAATAACTATTGAACTTCTCGACCGATCTCGATCAAACTTTCAACATATATATAAGGTTTGGGCCTGGGATGTTTGCTTCATGTCACTTTTACAGTGGAACATAGGGGAGGGGTAGGGGATATATATATATATATATATATATATATATATATATATATATATATATATATATATATATATAAAGAATAAAAATAAAAGTGACCGTCTTTGTGACTTCATTACACTCTAATCACAAGAGAGATCTTAATCAAATTTTCCAAATGGATTCAATATTACTTTGACAAAAAAATTGGAGTGTTATCCATAAGCAATGTTTTGATTCAAGCACTGCTAGTGTTCACGTAAGTTGAGTCGAAGATTGAACCTTTAAAGTGTATTTTTGAAGCAAAGTCAAGAGAAGTGTTGGAGTCTTTCCCACGACTTTGTATTATCATGTTATATTACTTTCCAAGGTACAAACAAAGTGCAGAATTACAAAATTTTATAGGCAATACTAAAGATAATAACTAGGAAAGAATTTTAAAATTATACCACTGATCATCAGAACATCAACATCTAGAATAAATAGTGATAGCAACTTAGAAAGACGTAGTATAGACGATATTTTGGAATACATAATAGAACGAAATTATACGATAAACAATGATTTAAGAATATTGTATAATTCAAAATTTTAATTACGGCTGCTGAGTCTTATTAAATATACATATGTATTGTAATTCCTTTGTTGCAGAAGACATAAGAAGTATAGTAACGTTATAGTGAGAACTCACCCCGATTGCGATATACATGGGGTAAACAACCACACATCTTCACATACAAGTCAGCTCTGCATTGTATCTTGCACATATTAAAGCTATAAAGGCCACTGACACGAAGTATCTTTTCTTCCTTATACAAACACTTCCTCTGATGTATGGTCAAGTATTTGACATCCGGTGAGCTTATGATGGGTAACAGTTTATAGCTATATACAAGGGTATAATGTATTGGACTGTCATATGTTAAGCTCAGCTTAGAAGGAAAATCGTACGGCGACAGCGTAAAATACTGGAAAAAGAATAAAATTAATGAATTAAGTACATTTTCTTCTATGACTTTCTATATCTCATCATCCCGTATACATTATTCAATATCCTAAATTACTAAATTTTTGAAACCAAATTATCATTAAGCGAATAATGGAATGTGTAAAGACACATTGTATCAAATACGCATAGTATATTCCTTTTATATGTTTATAATAATGAGAATTCCATAGACAAATGATGTACACTTGATGGAAAATAATACAGAATTAGTGCTTAAATTGAGGAGTAAATCACTTAATGTTATACTTTTATGTAAACGGTGACATGACAGATATTAATTACGCAGATATTGTAATTTAAAATTATATTACAGGATGGTAAGAAACTCTTAAACAAATTGGGAGCTCCTTTTTGACACCGAAACTAGCAATAAAGTCCTCTGGAACTTTGGTGAATGAGGGATAGTTTCGGCTATATAAGATGCCGAAAGAGTTGGGAAAATGAACTACAGAGGGTTGTAATTCAGAATCAACGCAAGGTACAGTGTGCGGTTTCGAACATGACGCTCGAAGTCATACTAGCTCGATTGAAAAATGTATGTGTAAATCCCTAATGTTCTTTTGGAGAATCACCCTCACACTCTCCTCACTCCCTACCTCACTTAACTCAAAGGAAATTTCTCCATGTATGAATATCCTGACTCACCCCTTTTCACTCTGTACAATTTCTGTTTTCTGAACCTTGGTCTGTCTTGTGCTTGAAGATGCACATTTTATTCGAAATTCGAAATAAATTACTATTTTCATTTTGACGTACCACGCTATGCTCCTTAGGACAAAGGAGAGGAAGACAAATGATTATGAAATTAAAATTCCGGGACTACGTACATCAATGCCACACACATTAAGCAGTAGACTAGCGAGGAGGATTTGCAGAAATTAGAGACTAAAACGAACATAAGATTTTTATAAGTGACAGTGTAAGCTTTAGACCCTTCTAATTTCTGTGTTCTTTTATGGCTGTCAATCTCCTTTCGTATTTTTCCTGATCTTGGTTAGTACTTTGTAAATACGTGTATCACATCTTAATCCCCGATTTTTGTTAGGTGTAAATGTTTACTTACCATCCAGGCCACATTTAGTCTTGGCCATATATTTCCTTGAAACTAGCGTATTCTACAACCTTTTCCCGGAAGACGGATCTATAGATTATCGGATTTTTATCTGTGTGTATATTATATTAGCGCTTTAACCTGAGCTGGAGATGTTGTCCTAGATCTACCTGATCTGAGAAAAGATTTCGGGTCATTTAATTCCAAGCAAATGCTAATTATTTGTCTGTCACAAACAAATGCTGTTTCGATTTCAGATGCATTCTGTCCTTGTGTTCCACGACCCAAAATTCCACTACATTGGGTGTCAACTCTTGAAGCCCACGTAGACGTGGCATAATTTTACTTCTCAAAATGAATTTTTTGGGCTACAATCAGCCGAATGAGGTGATTTGGAAGTTAACGCGATCTGATTTTAACCATTGATCTCGGCGACTGCGAAAACTATGAATTCGATACTAATGTCGGTCATTTTTCTACTAGTTTTACATGCCCTGGTAAACGCGCCCTTCAGACACCCCTGGCTCGAAATTTTAAAATAAGCGCTTTATCTTGGTCTGGAGCCTGCACCAAGGTACCCGTGACCCAACATTAGAAACTCTCGTTCTACTCGTCTGGTCTCCAGGCCACACACAAACAGACATACACATAGAAAGATAAAAAGCTCTTATTTTATTTACATTAGATTGATCAAACGAGCATTTCTCAGTTTGCTCAGCACCCAAATTCCCACGTAAAGGATTTTAACTCCTACCAAATTACACGAACACAAACATATCAAGAATAGTCAAATTCCGAGTTTGCTCATCTGAGGAATGCGAATGCCCAAATTATTGCCCAAGTGATATGCTTGAGTTCGAACGCATATAGTAATATTTTACGTTTTAAGAGATCTTGAGCACTGGTCGTTATTGCTGATATAAAGTGTCCGAAAATACAGACGGCTTCTTGTTAGATAACCGGTTTGCATCACTATCTCTTGGCCGATTTGGCCTTAAAGTTGCGACTGATTTCTGAGCAAACATGCGCCTACTGTTTCTGTTGTTGAACTATTCCAAGACATACATCTCATTCTTGTTTATATATATGTCAATGATACAAGGGGGTGTTTCAAAACAACACCTACAATGTTTGGGAGGTGATTTCTGACATCAAGATAAGAAAATAGGTTTAAACCAACTTGGGTGCACAAGTGTTTCCTTTCGGCATTATAGGCTGCCGAAAATGTGAAAAAATGAAGTTTAAAGGCCCATAACTCTAATACTGTGAAATCTACTATAGTCGGGTCATAACTTTGCTTAGGAATTAATACGTGCACTATCGAAATATCAAAGTTACAGAATTAAACGGTACAATTTTTATAGAGGTATTTGCTGAGCACTTCAAATTTAATACCCGTAGCTAAACTATCTCTATAACACTTCTTGCATGAGTACCTTAGAGTTCTGAAACACGTATTTTTGGATATCACAAATATTAATTACTTAGTGAAGTCTTGACTCGACTACGGTAGCACCATAATATTGGAGTTATGTGCCTTTAAATTTCAATTTTTCATATTTTCGGCAGCCTATAACTCCGAAAGAAAGCATTTCTGGTTTATATTTTTTGTCTTATTTTGATTGGATGAATCACCTTCCAAACATTGTCGGTGTTGATTTGAAATAATCTATATATAGCTAAAGTTTGAAATTAGATATTAAAATCCATTTAAGACATTTTAGGTTAAATGAGATATATGAGGTGTATTATAAATCAGAATGCAGAGGAGGTAGTCAGGTAGTCGAAAGCTTCCCCCAATGTCTTATTGTTTGGGTTACCGTTTGATGAAACGTAAATACGATTTTTCCATCTTGCAGTTTTTTGTCGTTGAAATCAAGCTACATAATTGGAAAATGGATCTCAAGTTTTGCCATAGAATTATGATGTACATGCAGTAATATTTCCAGATACCATTAAATCAGCACTTCGTCAGTATAACTGAATATACAGAAACATATGATTGTCTTAATACATTATACAAACTTTGTAAAACTTAAATCCCAAACACAATGTCCTTTCCCATCGATACTACGCTAAATAATAAAATGAATATTAACATATCCTTACCAAGGAAGGGTCCCAATGGGGCACTAGAGTTGCCGAACAACATGTATCAGATATGAAAGATAGTATGAAGTTATGTACATATGCAAAAGTATAGCGGCTGAGGGCAACATGGCGAAGCACGAGAGCCGGAATAAGTATGCCGACCATAGGATCCAGCAAGGGAGAAAGCTAAGGAATCACAAGTTGAATAGGTAAGGAATTCAACTTGTGAATACTCACAAAAATGAAGCTAAATGTTAAGTAGTAGATGCATAATATCCGCTATATGTAATGAACGTCATGGCCGCCATATTGAAAGTGGCCATCTTGAATTCGGATTCACAATATAAAAGATAAAGTGAATCATGTGGCATATGAAGTAGCACTGAAATTTCACCAGGAATACATTGGTGTTAACCATTCAGTAGTAACTATTGTGAGTTGAAAAGTAATATGCAAGAAGGATGCATAAAAACTCTGTGATAGTTTCACTAGTATGACGCAAAAGCTAAAGCTTGGAGTGGTATGCTTTCTATACAGACCAGAGGAAAAGCGTGTTTACATGCCGAATAGTTGAGAAAGACAAAGGTGGTCATTGACGACAGAGAAAGAAGACACCAAAAGTGAATCCGTGCTGCCTACTGTGTGTCCTTTTTGCAGACAGAAAATACGCAAGAAAGCCCATTCGTTAATATCTGCGTTATCAATGAAGTAGTCAAGTAAGATACGGAGGTTGGTAGGAGGTTAATGTGTTCTTAATCCATGGGCCAATGTTGAGGAACTGCTAGAAAATGACAAGGTATATTCTAATTCATCATATGGAAAAGTTATTTCTTCTTGTTGGTATGAATATGAATCCCCAGGTAATTGTGTCATTATTAGTGCTTGACTTTAGCACGCGCGACAGTAATCCCTGTGTAGAAGATCACAAATGTACCGATACAGTGGCCGAAGAATAACAAACGTTACAGTTAGATGATAGCGTGTCAGGTGACAACAGCTCTTGTGTTTCCATCAGCTCTTCTGTTTTTACCACACTCTATACTCTTCGCATCAACTGTCCTTCATAGATTGGTATGTACCTTTATGCGTATACTAGCTTAAATGATGAAATATGTTTTTTTAGAAGAACCTCGCCGTAATTGTACCTGTAACTCCCAACTCTCCTTTCTGTCGGTTGTTTTAACGTGACAACAACTATTCATCTTTAACACTCCAATATTACGAGCTCTTTGCATGTGCAAATGTTCTTTGTTTTTTTTTTCTCGATGTGCATCATGTGTCAACATTATAACGACAGGTTATTCCGAAGTTTGTTCAAATATCCCCTTACGACTTCCTTGCATGTTATTTTTCAACTCACAATAAAGATAATACAAAATGCTTACTACCAATATATTTCTGGTAAAACTAGAGTGCTATTTTATATACCACTATACCACATGATCTACTTTCTTTTACAATGTGAATCCGAATTGAAGATTGACACTCAATATGGCGGCCAGAATGTTCATTACATATACCAGATCTTATCATGCAACTACTACTAAACATTTGCCGTTAATTTCTTTTGCCACTCACGCGTAAAACGAGTGATTCCTTAGCTTGCTGTGCTGTTTGCTCTACGGTCGGCCATATTTCTTCCGGTTCTCCTGCTTTTCAATGTTGTCCTCAGCAGCTACAAATTAGCATATGTATTATTATACATATTCAATGTTGTTCACACTTACTTTCATATTTGATACATGTCGCTCGGCAACTCCAGTGCCTCATTCTGACCCTTCCCTGGTTAAGTATGTGTAAACGTTATCCAAATGCATCAGGAACTTCAGTTTGATAACCATCATTTTTCATTGTCCTTTTCTCCATTGCTCAAATTCCAGGACTGAATTCCCTGTAGTTGGACCTTAGAACTAACTGCACTGTAAACATCAGTCAATACCTGATAAAAACATTTTTCAACCCTACAGTGATGAACTTACATCTAGTTAGATCTCTGATATATTTCTTAGGGCTCCAAATTGACTGTTCACTGCATAACGTTGAAAAAATTATCTCAAAACGCATTGGTGTATATTTTTTGTACAAAACCATTCAGAATTCGTAGAATATTTTAGCTAGGTACAGCACATGTTGAATGTATTATGTATGCTCTCAAATATCAACATGTTGAATGTATATTGCTCAAAACACAAGGGTGTACAACATTTATGAAAGGTGTACAAATTTGCACAGTAATTCTACAAAATTATAAGCTAATGAGAATTATGATTTGCTGAATGAGCACTCCGAGTGGACGACCTTTGTATTTAGATTTATCATAACTTAAGAAGTTAAATATGTATGAAGGTTTCTGGTTATGTGACATTTTGAAGTGGCAATTATTTACAATTAAGAAGGAAGCAAATAAGAAGCCTTAAACGGCACTTATATTATTTTCAGAATTTTATAAAACTAGTACTTTGAACATCAGGATATACATGGTGAATCGATAGTCTTTTGCTGCTCCTTATGAAATGAAAGCTAACATAGATAGCCGGAACTGGTAATTTATGGGTCACGTTAGGGCGAGGAAGATTTTTTATTGTGCGTGTCTAGTAAAGTAGCCCTCTTGTTGTCCGCCATTTTGAATCTCTCTCAAAATGTTTCCATGGGAAATGTCCATGTAGTAATCAGATTTAACAGAAGTGTAATAAATATGAACTTGTAATAGCATGAAAGTCACGCGTCAGATTACCTGTTACAAAATGTGTTTAATGTGCTCGCCGTATTGCGCTATGAATAATTGTAGACGTAATCCTAAGTTGTATGATCACGGAGCAATGTCTCAGGTGTGAGTTGTGCATATGCAGCGTGCATCCTTCGCTCCAAATGATCCAGACCCTAGTCTTTTCGGTACATACCAATGTATTCTGGTGACATCACATGTAAAAGTCCATGTTAATAAATCAGGTAATGTGGCAGGCAATTCACTGGTCCACATCGACTAATCCGTCGACCAGAAAATTGTTTATTTACATACTGACAAACCTGCAGTCCATAATGAGGTGGTGTCCCAATTCGTTGATAAAATAATTGCTGTCATCCGGGGCCGGTTGAGGTGAGAAGGAATTGCTCTAGAAGGTCCAAGAAACACTCTACAGTTAAGGTGCCAGGGATAATAAATGAACACCTGATGTGTGTCTCACAAGTGCCTGTCCACACAATAATTTTCCCTTCACAATCATTGTACACGGATCTGTCCACTTGGAGTCATCAGAAGACCAGTAACTTGGATTTTGTTCTTTTACCTCAACTGTAACATAAAGAATCACCAGTGTTTAAAAGTTTCATTCTAAAATTTTTTGACCTGTCGTAATTATTCTACTTCCCACTCATAAAATCCTAGTCTCTGATCTACAACATTCTAACAAAGGTTTTGCTGCAGCTACAAGCTGTAAAGATGTCGCTTATACATCTGTAACACTCTGCGAATGGAGGTCTGGTAATCACGGTGTTCCATTGATTATCGGCGCGTGCTGAGCTTTGGAGTTAATAAGCGATGTGAGCATTGCCGTGGCTGTTCCGTCGTAAGTGACAGTTTTTGGCCTGGTGAAGGTGGTCTGTTCTTGACTATCCCTGTCTCTTCAAACTTGGTAAATAACCCTGCCACTGTAATGTGAGCAACTGCAAGATAATGAGAACTCCTTTTGTTGAAACTACGAGCTACAGCATGTGCACTTCTACCACCCCACATCGTGACAAACGCGATGCTTTCGGCTTTGGCTAATGTAAAATATAATTTTAGCTTGTACGTGATTATAACTACAAAGTTTTTACAATTATGATGCTCTCATTACACCATTAACTTCCTCTTAAAATGTAATCCTTCCTTCATGTATTACATGACCCCATTCATATTCAAACTCTTTGAGCGACATGGAAAATTGCGGACAGTAAGACGGCAGCCGTTCACCTGATATATACCATAAGGGATCCCCCTAGGTCTAACATGTCCCTAGAATTACTCATTCCGGTTTTACATACTCGACTTTATTTCATAAGGAGTGGTAGGAGACGTCTGACGTATCTTATACTTGTAACTTCTGACTCACCTTCTATCAGTGATATGCCAGTATTACAAATTTACAAATCATTAAAACATAGACAGATACTACGTTCGTGCCAAGAAAAATCTATAAATGTTTGCAGAGATCCAGAGGTCAACGGTACATTTTTTGAAGAGATTATTCATTGATTCCTTAATTTTTAGCAGATGTAAAGGATTAATTTTGATATTAACATATGCTGAATTCTACTACTAGAACATAATCCCTCTTTCTCATTGAGGTATATTAAATGTTGTGGGTCTGTATGCGGGTACAATCTAACCACTGGTTCTAGAACCATACTTCTGGATCTATTGCATATGTACAAGTACGTAGTTGACGTAGAGATGTATTCCTTAGATGTTGGTAATGCTTTTAATATCACTCGCGTACTAAACACGGCATGATTAAGATATTTGCCCTGAGAGGTATTCGTTCAATCTTACAGTAGCAGTGGTAGAACTTCAGAGTAACAAATCAGCAGTTTCTTTAGTGTTTTATTATGATCGTAAACAATCCCTAATTTCAAAAAGAAAACGTTTTGACAAAAACATCTTTTGATGTGAATTTGGCGTTGTCTAAGGTTCCTTTGGCCTATCACAACTCAGGGCTATTCCCCTTTTTTATTCTCAGAAAATATTAATTTGGCCAAACAAGGAGTACTAGCTCGTACGCCATAGTAAAATTTACCTTATTCTCAGGTTGTCCTCTTTGATTTTGCAAATATAGGACAGGATTGTATGTCTTTTTAAGACGTACTTTGAACGTGACTTATAGACTTTGGACTAGGCTATACCTCAACTTACGAAGATGCACACTATTTTGACATTTGACAGGTATTTAAACTTGAGTGTTGTACTTCTCATTTGAAAATGAATGGCACATTTATCTGTTGCATCCGCGCGATTACATAAGAGTTAAATGAGCAACTCTTTTGAATGAAGAGTTAATGAATAATACTTTACTCGTAGCTTCTAAATTTATTACTGTCTATTTGTTTCCATTATTAAAGTGACAAAGCGTTCAAACTTCGAAACAAAAGTATGAATTTTATCAAATAAGGATTTTTACGTTTTATATTTTTAAACTTTGGTACTTCGCAAGTATGCTATCCATAAGCATGACCAGCCTCGTTGAACGTCTATATCCGTCTCTTTATCAATATTTACAGATAATAAATATAATATCTATTTTCCTGGAAGTGGTTCAACGTCTCAAAAGCGGCGAAGTTTCTTCTTCCACCTTAACCAACTATTATAACGAACAATAACATAAATTATACATTTCTACTTTCAACTGTGACCACCATACAAATATTATACGAGATAATGAGAAGAGCTTTCGGGAATTGGTTCGGCGTACAGAAAGTGCATTCTACCATTCTCTCTACTGAAACCTAGAATTTTAATAATATTTCTGCTTTCAATAATGCTCTTGATAATGCACAAACGGGAAGAAATAGCAAGAATTCAGTATTTGATGTGGATTCAACATTCCATGACTAAGTATTATATCAAACGTTATCCATTTATTCAATCTGTAATTGATAGAAACTACTATTTGCAGTTTTAAGATTGAATACCATACTAAAAAAACTGTTATTTGCTATGCTTTCGGTGCTATAAGAATATGTTGTATCTCCAGCGTTATCTCTAATCAACGATCACAAACTGTACATGTTTCATATAATTATTAATTTCCATAGAGAGAAACGGAATGAGATAGCTGGAAGCGTTTTATTACAATCGATTTAGTTACCACGAAATATGTTAGTTGTAATCCTTAAATGCTGAATTTAAACTGAACTGAATTTGAATGCTAAAAATATTCAACGTAGAACCGCTCTCGAACTTACTCAGCAAACAGCCAAACCGGTAGTAAATAGTGAACAATAGTTTTTCGATATGGATTAAGAACTATAATAATAGGATTCTAGTTCGTCGTTAATACTCTTTTGTGTATTGATGTTACAGAATCCACTAATATTACTCTTTAATCGGAAGTTGCAGTGATCAACCACATGCAGCTTCAATATACCTCTACATAGAGCAACACAGGTAAGGATATCCTTAACTGAGAGGATAAGCAAGGAAAATCCTTATGAAAATGTATTTACCGTGTAATAAATGAAACCATTCTCTCAGGTTTCTCCATCCATGAGATGAGGTTCTGCTTGTTGAAGCAGTTGTAATTGAATTAGTTAAAATTCTTATACCTTTGTTTTTTACTTTTACCTTTTTATTATTGTTACAATTTTCTTTTTTCTTTTTACTTTCTACTTGCTACTTTTCTTTTAGTTTTTTATCAGAAGCTGTATTAATTTTCAACATTGATAACACTGTTCAACAACCTTAATGTAAATTGAACAAAATCAGCTAATTCTTGTTGATTTTGTGGTGCTGATCACGAATTTGAAAGTTATTTTCGAATATTAGCTCTACTTTTCGTTTTACAGACATGTTTAATAATAACGCTATAAAAATAAACATATTCGCTTCGTTTGGGGTAAAATGTTACACTGATCCGGCAACACTTGAGAAACTATATGAACGCTTGGTTTAATTGTGTTCCTATCTCAGTAGTGTTCTGCTATTGTTAGAAAAGACAGGTTTAGTGCAGTTATCAGCGTTTTGGGTGTGACGTTTGTGTAGTGCAGTACATAAAAATACAACTACAAGTACGCAAACATACTGGTATTTCGAATGTATATTTTTAAATAGTTGTCGGAACTATTTCAAGTGACATTTTGAGGACTTTAATAAACAAAAATGGCGCGAAATTTTGTAAACAGTGCGGATACCTACTGCTACGTGTGTGGGGAAGTGACGATTTCCTCACAAAAGCAGACTATAACACCACTAGTAAGAAAAGCCTATCAATATTGCTTTGGTTGTAAAATTGGAGACCAAGATAAATCTTGGGCACCCCACATTGTGTGTAACACTTGTGCCAGCAATCTAACAAGGAAGGGAAACGCAGTGGCTCCGCTGAGATCCTAACGAGACAATTGTGTTTGCATTTGATGTGTTATAACTAGACGAATCCCAAAGTATACGTGCCACCGGGCGGAATATCGTGAGTTACAACATATTTTGTAATGTAAGAACTACAAAAAAATTACCTGGCAGAATAGTTTAAATCGAGTCATTTTTTTCGGAAACGGTTGGGTAAGTGAAAAACTCAGCCAACACGTATCCCATCATTTTCAAGGACACACTTTTTCGGATATAAAAAAGTTTGCTCCAGGGTCCTCGCAGGGTCCCAGACGGGGTCCAACTCAATTTTTTTAAAATGGCAAGGGGGTTAAGTAGCACATCGTTTGAAAGCTGTTGTAAAATGAAAGAAAATGCAGCAAGTCTCGATCTTCGACGACAACCCTGTGCAAAATGGTGGAGGGTCAAAATGTAAACAAAAACTTAATTGAAAAATCCATGGTTACCCCTATAAATCGGAGACGATGAGACAAATATGAAAATAGGAAAGGAAGTGTGGCATTATTTTCAAAATACAATTTAAGTTAAAGCGTCTTGTCCTAGGGTGCTCACAGGGTCCCAGGTGGGGTTCAACTAAAAAGTTTCAAATGCAAGAGAGCTTAAGAAGCTCATCGTTTGCGAGATCTTGTTAAATGAAAGTAGATTGAGCAAGTCTTGACTTTCTACGACAACCCTGTCCAAAATTGCGGCGGGTCAAAATGTAAACAAATGCTTAATTGAAAAACTATGGCCACCTTGAATCCAAGATGGCCGCTTAAAACCTATGTCATTCATAACAGTACAAATCTAGACTAAAGAACAATTGAATTTCAATTCACTTCAACTATTATTTCATTTGGTAACAACACATATATGTTTTGTTCTTAATGCACGTTCGTTACATTTGTATGTCATTCGTTGGTTTGATCGAAATACTTCAAGCAATACCAAATATACAAAAAAAAAATCATTTGCAACATTGGCGAGTAGTACCAAACATATGTAAGTCATTTCAGTACTTCGAGCTGCGTCAAACTTTGTTGGTTTGGTCACAGTATTCCAAGAAATAACATATTTATATACAAACTCATTTTTCACGCTGGCAGCCATATTGGATTACAGATTATACTCCTTGATATTTTGTGGATATCTACTATTAACCATAAACGTTCGCTTCTCTAACACCAGTGGCGTGAGCTGGATATGCGTTTGATACATAGTGTGGCATTTTGAACTCAAGATGTCGCGTTTTTGAACATTTTCATTATTTTAGTCACTTACTAATCAACAATAATACCAAATTTGTTTTCCTAGCTTCAGCAGTTTGGTATGCTTATCGTTTCGATATATGTTTTAAGCGGCTATCTTGGATTCAAGGTGGTCATATATTTTTAATTAAGTTTTTGTTTACATTTTCACCCACCACAATTTTGGACAGGGTTGTCGTAGAAAGTCGAGACGTGCTCCATCTTCTTTTACTTAACAAGAGCTTTCAAACGATGTCCTACCTCTCTTGCCTTTGAAACTTTTTAGTTGGACCCCACCTAGGACCATGTGGGACCCTGGGACAAGACGTTTTAACTTAAATTGTTGTACTTTGAAAATAATGTCACACTTCCTTTCCTATTTTCACATTTGTCTCACCGTTTCCGATTTATAGGGGTGACCATGGACTTTTCAATTAAGTTTTTGTTTACATTTTGACCCGCTGCCATTTTGCACGGGGTTGTTGTAGAGAGTCGAAATTTGCTGCATTTTCTTTCATTTTACAACAGCTTTAAAATGATGTGCCACTTAACCCCCCTTGCCATTTGAAAATTTTGAGTTGGACCCCGTCTGGGACCCTGCGGGGGACCCTGGGACAAAGTTTTTTACCCCAAAAAGTTTGTTGTTGAAAATGATGGGATACGTGTTGGCTGAGTTTTCCACTTACCCAACCGTTTCCGAACAAATGACTCGATTCAAACTATTCTGCCAGGTAATTTTTTTTGTATTTCTTACATTACAAAATATGTGGTAACTCACGATATCCAGCCCGGTGGCACGTATAACTTTGGGATTCATCTAGAAATGACATTTCAAATGCAAACACAATTGTTTCGTTCGGATCTCAGCGGAGCCACTGCGTGGCCCTTCCTTGTAAGAAATTGGATTAATGGGAAGGGGCGCTCAATGCCTTTTGCAGTGCCCTTGATTTGGAGGGAGGCAAGCGACCTCATCAGAGACTGTTATTTTTGTATGGTTCCTTCCGTCAAGAAGGAAATTTCCACGAAGAAGAAGCGGGCCTTGATCTATCCTAATATTCCTTCTGCAATGCGCCCTGTTCCACATGGAGAAGGACTACCTGTTCCTGACCCACCTAAAGAATACGATCTTTTTTCTGATGATGATCAGGAAGTTGAAGCTCCTGAATCAAGTACTTCGACCCTACGTTTGTTGTAGAAGAACCTCCATGTGAACCACATAGACTTACTCAAGAGGAACTAAGTGATCTAATCAGAGACTTGGACCTCTCGAAAAACAAAGCCGAAATTTTAGCGTCACGCTTAAAGCAATGGAATTTATTGCAGGAAAAAGTAAAATTTCAGTGTATCAGAATAGGGAGAAGATGTTCATTTCATTTTTTACTATGGAAGACACACTTCTGGCATGTACAGATGTAAATGGTCTCATGAGGGCACTTAAAATTAATTACGAACCTACGGAGTGGAGGCTCTTTATAGATCGTCCAAGGTTAGTTTAAAGGCAGTGCTTTTACATATTGGAAATGAACTTCATTCAACTCCTGTATGTTACGCAGTTCATATGAAGGAATCTTATGAAAACTTGAAACGTTTACTTCAAGCCATTAAATATTACGATTTTCAGTGGCTCATTTGTGGTGACCTTAAAGTAATAGCACTGTTGCTAGGTATGCAGTTAGGGTATACAAAGTATTGTTGCTTTATATGTGAATGGGACAGTAGAGATCGTGGATCTTATTACATCAAAAGTTATTGAATTACCAGAGAAACTCTTCAGCCGAGAGTGAAAAATGTGCAGCATGAACCACTGGTAGATCGTAACAGAATTTTGCTTCCCCCTCTATATATTAAATTAGATCTTATGAAAAGTTTTGTTAAGAGCATGAACGAAGAGGATGAGGCCTATAAGTACCTAAGAGGATAATTCCCTCGATTAAGTGATGGCAAAGTTAAAGAGGGTGTGTTCATAGGGTCACAGATTAGGCAACTATTCAAAGATCACAAGTTCGACGAAATTCTCCAAGGTGAGGAGAAAGCTGCGTGGGAAAGCTTGAAGAGTGTTTGTTCACAGTTCTTGGGAAGACACCGAGAAACAAATTACAAACAACTGGTAGCAAAGGTGTTATTGTGCTACGAAAATCTTGGTTGCAATATGTCTCTGATATCCACTTTCTTCATTCACATCTAGACTTATTTCCCAAAGATTGTGCAGCAGTAAGTGACGAACATGGTAAGCGTTTCCATCAAGATATTGCTGCCATGGAGAAGAGATATGAGGGAAAGTGGAGTTCTAACATATTGGCCGACTACTGTTGGACTATTGCAAGGGATGCTCCAGATGTTACCTACAAAAGGCAAGCCAAGCGAAGACGCTCAAAATAAAATAAACATAATCCTGTACAAGTGATCACTTGAAACTTTTGTCTAAATTGCAGTGTAGTTCTTGCACAAAAAGGTATTTGTACATATTTTTCATGTTTTGATGTTAATACTGATTTTTATTACGGAATTGGTAATGTTTAACTTGACCACGATTACTTTATTTTCTGTATCCCTGTGAAACTGGTATTTGCGCAATTTTGAAAAAGGAAGTACAAGGGTATAGAAAGCTATAGGTTAGTGTACTTCTTAACTCCCCAGCTTATCACATTACAGTGAAATAGATAAAAAAAAGTGAAATGTAGGTTTTTACATGGATTTTGCTTAAATGTTCTATAAATATTAATACATCTGTATGTATATACAGCTACTGGTTTACAAGGGCGGTTTTTTCACAACCTGAGCTAAGCAAATTCTTCTATTATCATTTCCTTTCATATTATGCTTAAATGAATGTAAAACTCGCAATTTCAAAAAGAATTTACATACTGTCAATCAAAATTTGTTGAACAGTCTAATTGTTCACTTATTTTCAGTATTTGACCAAAGTTTTGTATCTTCCTAAATTGTGTAAAGTATTTATTTTCATTTTGGAAGTACTTTTATGATGATCTGTTTTGGCAAAAGATTTTTTCTTGTCTGGGACAAACGTATTCGCTGCTCAAGTCCGCCTGACATTTCGTCAATCAATCAATATACTTTCAACACTACGTTAGTCCTTATTGAATTATATCAAGCGATAACTTTGTAACGTCGGATTATATTACGGAACTACCAACTAGACATCTAAGGAGAATTTTTTAAGAACTCCAACTCAAAATTTCTTAGCATTATATATAATTTTTGAGCCATTTCAAAAAAGATACAATAACACGTCTCGATATGTGGCTAAATTGCTGAACTTTTGTTTGCACTGTTTCTATTGTTAATGTTATATACTGTCGAACAAAGAACGGGTATATCTACTAGTAATGCATTGTAATGTATTGTAATCTGTATATCAACCGTTAATATCTTGTAGTTTTACACAGTAATAATAAACATATAACTATTTATATATTTAAAAGGAACCAAATATATTGCACGTTAACATTTAATTTGTGATTCACAATACCTTAGTGTGTCCTACAGCATAAAATACAGCAACATGAGAGCCTTCTTCCAAAAAATGAGTTTGAATTACGGACTTCTGTCGAAATATTTTGTGAGCAGTTCTGCAAAATATGTTTATAAATTTGAAAAATTAGAATTCTAAGAAATGCCAATACTTCTATAATAAACCCACTGTTACGTATGTAACGTAAACCAAACACATTCGAATTTATGATTGGAAACATATTTACAGATTTCGAAGAATATTAGCATTTCTCCATATGTTTAACACATCCAAAGTTGACTGACTTGAGATGGTTCCCAAGTTTTAATACGGTGATTCTGAAACTAACGAGATTGCATTTTTTATATAATGGATACCGAACCCTGTCGTCACTGAAGCCAAATATTATTTCTTATATGAAGATTAGGTCAGGAGTATACAGAAGATTGGGGAGGACTTGGTTTAGAACTATTAACTTAAACAGAGTTCTAGGATGTATTAAGTGCAAAAATCATGGATACACCACACCTTATTATTCCCACTAAGAAAGGTGTGGATATTACGGAAATAAAGAACATCAAAAGCAAGAGTCTTAAAACAAAATAAAACTTTTGCATCTTGTACACAATCAGGGAAAGAATGTAAGATTGAACTTGAGAATGAATAACTAATATATAAAACAGCTAGATAGAACAATCATAAAATTTAATTATTACAACAAGTAAAAGAAAATATCAAATACAAGCATAATGAAAAAAATTACTAGAGGTTCAGAAAGAACAAATTGAACAAAGCAATGATTTACATATTAAAGAAAAAGAAAAAATAGAGGATGAAAACAGGTAATGCGGTTACAGAAAAGAAAGATAAAGAACAAGAGAGAATAAAACCAGAAGGAAAAGTAGAAGAACTTAGTAATAAATAAAGAAGTAAACTTATTATGTAGCTTAGTAATAAATAAAAGTTAAAATTCAAAATGTAGAAATCAAAGAAAAATGTGTTTGGTTCTAACAGAAACAAATTTCATCATTAGAAGGAATAACATTACTTACAATGGCAAATATCTAGTGACATAAGTATGAAAAGGCAGATAACAAATAATGTTCTACATAATAAACTAATATTTCCTAGCTTTGAAAAAAGTTGATAAGATTAGTTCTGATCATATGGGATCCCAACTATCCATATTTACGAAGCTCTTGGTAATCTTCGATGAGCTTTACAAAAGAAGACACAGAAAATTTAACTTAGAGTAAAGTTAAAAGTAATTGCATCTTGTGAACAAAGTACTCTAGTAAATGCATTGTTTCGAACACAACAACTTATCCAACTAAACACAGTTAAAACAGCTGTAACAGGAAAGAAATACAAATATATGTAAAAGAAAGAATAATGGATATATATATATATATATATATATATATATATATATATATATATATATATATATACAAAAGAACCAATATAATAACAATGGTAAATATATGGCAAGAACGATTAACAATTAGAGAAACCGGTAGATTAATTTATCATCTAATACCGGATATGAAGAAACGCCTAGAAATGATGGTTTAAATATACATACGATTACATGAACTTACTTACTGGACATAACTCAAACAAACCCAAACTTTAATTACTAAAATCAATTACAGAGCCTAACAAAAAACATAAAAGTTATGTTTATCTGACCCCAGGGTATGAATTCCATGTATTTTGATACACATAATCTAAATTTCAAACCCCAGGATGATTGACTGTGACAATGCATTTTTATGGTCGAAAAACGTGAGTGGTTTCCGATAGGGAGGATACAAGTAACAGAGCCATTCCAAAAAACAAAATTTCTGCTCAGTGGATTCCAGGCTATGGATTCGATGTACTTTCTTACACATAACCCAAATTTCGAAACCCTAGGACCCCGTCAGTTCTGTTTTATGATTTTTTTTCCAAATACAACGTTCTATATAGGACATGTAATAAAATTATAGAATTACGTTAAGACAGATAAACGTACCGCAGTGAATTAAATTTAGCAATTTTAATGTGAGTCATTTATAATCAGACATTTGCAGACTTAAAATCCCTAGACATCCATTGAAAATTTACACTGAAGACAAATTAATACATGCTATGGAAATTTACTTTACAGCCACAGCCATGCAATTTATTTTTCGTAGAAATATCATAATTAGTTAAATAACAGTTCAACATTCAGCAAACATGAATTATGACTGGTATATTTTTTAAAAATAGAAACTGATATTAAATCTGAGAAATCCCAAGGGGGTCGCCTCCAAGAAACCACAAGGTAGTTTTTATTTTAAAAATAGAAGAAAAAGTCATCAGCTAAGTTATTCTTTTTAATTACTTGATAGTTACATTTATGTGAACAATTTACCATAGGTACCTGAAAAATCCTATTAAAATGGTAGCAGTTCAAAGGAGTGATTCTATTTGAACATTATATCATGTTTAATCTAAGTACCAGAGTACCATCTGGCCAGAATATCAAGTTAATTTTATCTCTCATGTCTTCGAATAAAATAAAATATTATCTGACCATACTGGTCAAATAGGCAAGGACAAAAAATAAAGTGAAAATGAAATCTTTAAGTTTTACGCCGCACGATTATGCCGGCTAGGCTAAAAGAGACGGTGATGATGAGAAAAAAGAGAAATGGTGAAATGAAGAAATTAGTAGGAAACTCGAGAACCCCGAAGAAACCCACGCATATCTAGTTTATCCACCACAAAGTTCACTTTGCGCGAGGGCAAAGACAAATGTGTCTGTTTTATATATTTTCTAATCAGTTCAATATCAACAAAGAATATTAGTGCTTTCTCTAGAGAAAACGAAATAAGTTCTATGACTTTTATGTACTACGCAGGCCTGCAACTATCGGGGAGCTAGGGCCTCCCTAAACCTTACGTGAACCCTCCAGACCTCAATACGAAATACACAATTTAGATGTTTGTATCAGAATTTTTAATGACTTGTCAACCACTAACATATTCATTGTCCCCCAAACCACTGTGGCTGGTTTCGGTCCTGGTAGTATGAGAGTACATGGATGCTTGTGAGTTAACTAAATTTTTAATAACTGTTTCTAGCTCTATCCTCAAAATACTGAGTCTTGGATTCGGATAAGCTGTAACCTAAACTAACTTGGAATTCGTAGTACAGTTACGTTTTAGATTAAAAGCGACATATTTGGAATTTTGAAGAATTTTGAACAAACATATTATGTAACCCCAGGGCATCTTTACACTGGTTAATATATTTTCTTCTTCTTTCAGTAACTGTCAAGAAGGCATAGCCGCTTTCATTCCAGTATTTGTTACATGTGGGTAAGAATCAAAAAGTTTCTCTCCTTCAGTTCTTCTCAAACATAATCCTTATATACAAGCATCAAATTAATTCTATGCTATTTAAACAAGCATAGAAATTTTGCGTGGTTTGCCTGTTTGGAAAAAGTATATAAAAAAACTACATTTTTTTATAATTAACCTGTTTAAAATAATTACGGACTTTATAATTGAACATTAAAGTTTTACCTGTAGTAAGAGCCAACACCAGAATTAAAACCAAAGCAGAGACCGTATTCTGTCTTCATGATCTTTGGTAGATAGATATGTGAATTCGTATCATACAACGCTCCTTGGTTTCCATATGTGACCTTCAAGAGAACGTAATTTTGTTCATTTTATAGTACATAGAGACACCGTAATATATACATTATTTACATAGACTTCCTCGATACAATTCAAATTCGCTGGAAATATATCAAATACTAATCTTCTCAGTCAGAGTAATTAAAAAGGATATGTAGCTAAATAAGATGGAAGATTAAAGACATTGCGTACCCCCAAAAAAACTTATTACATAAATATATCAAAGAAAAATATGATCCAAGAAACTTCACAGACACAATGCCGTTCTCAACAAAAAATGTGAATCTAACAAACATGATATACAATAATGGCTATCCCGAAATGAGTTCATTATACATATAGTTTTTGAAATAAATGAAACAGTCACGCACTGTGTGGTCACGTAGTTTTAAGTTTGTAACAATTTAAATAGCTTATATCAGTACTTTGTAGGCGATAGTGCATAGTAAACATACGAGGTGGATCTATAGTGAGGATTTATACATCCAGTACAGTCTGTAAACCTCTGTGATATACAAATCAAAAAACTTGTACATGTGTTGTTACTTGGAGGAAATGTACCCAATATTGCCGTTGTGGAAGTTGTATTGGAAGTGATTCCTACCAGCTTTGGTAAATTGAATAATTTACACTAAACTAGAGATTGCTAACCAAAGGAACGTTTATTATAACATAATAAATGTGTGACAGTTTCGCAAACTAACTGAACATATTGGTTTCATCAGACACTGTATCTGACTGATGAATTGTCTGATAAAGCCAATATGTACAGTTAGTTGGCGAAAGTTTCATACATGTATTATTTTATAATAAACGTTGCTTTGCTTAGCAATTCGTAGCTTAGTGTAGGTGGTATCGATAGAAAAAGACTAAGTTGAAAAGTACATTGAGAACTCTGCATTATATCGCCAGAAAACTGCAATTGTTGGTGGAGTCCAAGGCTAGGTAAGACCAATATTAACGTCCATTGTTACAAATGAACGTAGAATTCATATAGATCATTGAACATCAGTGTACAATAAGCCTATAGAATGATGTGTTTGTACAATCGCAGTAAGATGAGTGTTATCTAACCCTAATATTGACAGTCAGGTTTGGAAGACTATTATATTGGCAGCGGAATAGTATCACTGTCAATAATATGTCGAGGTTACGTATGGGGGGCGACAAGGAGGCATTTTTCATTCATAATATTTCTTACAATTGATTGTACTTTCTTGGTAAGGCAGAACTTTATGATGATGAGATTCTTTTCTTGTTGATCTGAAAGCAGGAAACCTGTTATTTTCCTAATGGGTTAATCCTAATATATACATGCTGTTTAACATTAATAATGTAGTCTTACAAGACGACAATGCTCCAGAACATCCTCCAAATCTTTTTCAGTTCTTTTGAGTAATCGGTTCAATTTTAAAATCTGCCAAAGTTTAATGAATTAATCTACCGAGTTTGAAGGAATTATGTATAAATCATTTATTGCAAAAATACTCTAAACCTTCTTTCGATCGAATTGGAATTCTGGGCGCTAACGAATTCTTAACTATTAAATAAACGATTTATAATAATATAGTATTTCTTAATTATGGATTTAGAATTATGGTGCCCACATGTTGCTTTTGTCACGTAAATTTCCATCATAAAAGAAACTTTCCAGCGAAAGGAAAGACAGCAAACATGGTTCTCGCATCTATAGTTGAACGAAAAAAGCAAAGCAGGAAAAATAGCATTTGTAACTGATTCGAATGTCATTTCTTGTAAATTGAGTTATATTTCTTCAGAAGGTGTTCGGTAGGAGTGTTCATTTTTTAACGTCCCAAGGATATGCCTGCTAGGCTAAAAGAGAAGAACTGCTCACGTTATCTCAGTATTAAAATGTGGTAGTTACATGATCGTAAGCTCAATTTTTGTCTAGTTGCAGAGACATGGGTTTAGAAGTAAATGCAGAGAAAACTAAATACATGGAAGTGCGTCGGGACCGTAATACGGCAAATTGTGGAGGCGTTAAAATATTAAATAATGCTTTTGATAAAGTGGATACTTTCAAATATTTAGGATCAATATTAACAGACGAAAATCATATTCACGAAGAAATTAAATGTCGACTAAAAGCGGGAAATTCGTGTTACTATTCGGTTCAAAATCTCTTGTCGTCGCGAATTCTGTCGAGGAATTTGAAGCTTAAAATATATAAAACGATAATCATGCCTGTTGTTCTGTATGGTTGTGAAACATGGTCGCTTGCTCTGAGGGAAGAACATAGACTGAAAGTATTTGAGAACAGGATCCTGAGAAGAATATTCGGACCCAAGAGGAACGAGAATGGGGAATGGCGGAAGCTTCATAACGAGGAACTACATAGTTTATACGGTTTACCCAACATTTTTAGGGTCGTCAAGTCTAGGAGGCTTAGGTGGACAGGTCATGTAGCTAGAATGGAAGAAAGTAGAAACGCTTTCAAAGTCTTGACTGGTAGACCCATAGGAAAACGACCATTAGGAAGACCTAGGCGCAGATGGGAGGACAATATTAAGATGGATCTCGCAGAGATAGGAATACAAAGTAGAAACTGGATGCAATTAGCTAAGGATAGAAGTCAGTGGAGAGCTTTTGTGAACGCGGCACTGAACCTCCGGGTTCCATAGGCCATAGAGTTAGTTAGTTAGAGTTAAAAATTTGGGTATCTAATTATATATACCTCCTGTATCTTAATGTGAATATTAACAAATTAAGTAGATCTGCAATAGAAATAAATAAGTACATGTAGTTTATCTGTCTGCAACTACTTTTATTTGCCGTATGGTTACTTCTCAATATTCTCATTATAGCATGCATTTACATTCTTAAATTATAACCAGAGGCTTAAAGAGAACATGTGGTTATAAAGGAGAATGTCCCAAGTCAAATCGTTGGTTCTAGATAACAAACTTACTATTGCCAAAAGGCATGTCCCCAGCAACTTCACGAGCCACCAGCTACTTTAGAAAACTAAATCGTGTTCTATTAAGGGAAAGAGAAATTTTGTCCATAGGTTTTTAGTTCAGTACTCTGATATAGTTTTATATGGTAGTGATGAGGCTATGGTCGCGATCTCTCTCTCCCTAATCATATATATATATATATATATATATATATATATATATATATATATATATATATATATATATATATGTGTGTGTGTGTGTGTGTGTGTGTGTGTGTTTGTGTGTGTATGTAAATGTATGTTCCAGTGTAATTCTGAAACACCTAAAGCAATATTAACCAAACTTGGTACACATATTACCTAGAGTATGGAAAAGGATTCCGAATAAGACCTACTAGCATACCAAAAGGAAGTGGGATTTGGGAAAATAAACAAATGATCGAAAACCATCGATATTAATGTCCGAATCCATATTTTTCGGTTCCATCAGCTGATTGGTGACAGTTTCCAACCCACTAAAATCCAATTTCAGCTTGCTCTAAGGACAAGCCTCATAAGTTACATAGGGCGCGAAGGAGGCGTGTCATAAAAATGGTCGAAATGACAGATATTATTGTCGGATATGTTATTTTCCTAGTCGGTTTGCGGAAGTGACACTATCGATGCCGTTTAAATCCAATTTCAACTGCCATTAGTGTTCCTGAGGAAGGGGTAGTGATATGAAAAATATGAGGAAAACATCGATATTAGTGTCGAAACCATACTTTTTGTCGTCCCCAAATTGATTGGTGACAATTGGTGCCCTCAAAGTTCAAGGTCTGCCTCTAGTTGAGTGTCCGCCTTATAGCTATGAAAAATTTGTGAGCAGAGGTGAAGCGTACTCTAAACGACGTTTGGCCTGAGTCAAATCCACGATGAACAAATGCCTATAGGATGTAGTTTTCGATTCATCGCTAGAGGTATGGAATAGAGGTACATTTGTCGACAATATAATATATTCCAAGACCAGAAAAATAGAAGTGTAATAAATGCAGAAATCTTGAACACAATGTTAGGGCCCACACATCAAGGACCAAAATTGCCCTTTTCAGGGCTACCTACAGCTTTCTGAAAACGTTTATCGTAGAAACCACTCTTTGTATTATACATTTATCTAATTGTACTAATAAAGAAACATCTCTGTGCAATTTGAGTTCAATTCCTGACGATTGAGGATCCTGTGCTCTATCAGTGAGCTTACATGAACCCACACAAAAACCCTTTCTGAATAAACATGATTGAATTTCCGGTGATAGTATACATATCCTTCGAAAATATTCTATTAAACTTTATATATGTTGAAACCCTGGAGTCTTGATATAGCAAATGTTTGTACACACTTCAACAGAAAATAACAGTTAAAATATTTCAATATACTTCCATTACTGTATTAAAGAAAGTGTGTATTTGCAAAGCTTCTTTCCTATAAACCTGTTAAATTTGTATCTTATGTTTCATAATTTTAATTATGGTAGTTTCATATTCTATGATTGCGAAATTCTCAAATTCAAAATTTTCGAGATTCTGGAATTCGATAATTGAATTAATGATTTCCTAATACTACCCAATCGACCACCGCTGGTTTTTGTACAAGCTATGTCACAAAACCACAGGGTGGAAATGTTCAACGAACTACAGCTATGCATGATTCAGTCTCTCATGTAAGTATTACGAGAAACATTTACAATTTCAGACCGCATTACTCAAATTATAGAATAAATAGTGCATTTTACTATGCATATCTTTGGTCATGTATTAGATGGATAAAGTGCATACATAAAAGTACTGAACATTAGCTTCAACGTAGGCAAACACACTCACAATATAAGAACAAGAATAGAATGGAAGTAACAGCAGTAGAAATATTATAGCATTATACATTCTCATCTTAATCATGTGAGTCGCCTGAACTATTGCTACAATCTATACACATTTTCTATTTCCTTTAGATAAACTTACATTGCTTCCTTAGAAATTGGACTTGCCATTGCATAACAATTTAATTAACATTTAACTGAGCTATAACTTTATCGTTATATTTTTTCGCATGTCTTCCCAATCTCTATTTCAAAACTGTTATGATTTCCTTTTCCTGCCCTTTCTCTTTCTTCTTATTACAGTTGGATTTTTTAAGTGTTTAATGTTTACGTTTCTTCTTTCTGTCATCATTCCGAGAAAGTACTTTGTTTATATGGACAATTCTGTTTCTGAGATTTCATTGGTTTCGAAAACTTGAAACATTCCCAATTTCTCCGCATTAACTACTTCTGAGGTAGATTGGATCTTATTCTATTCATTGTTCAATACATTACTAACATTTGTCCAATTGTCCTTTGAGATCATAAGATTCTCTTCATCTACGTATGTCACATAATAAAATAATATTTAGAGTATTTCAGAATCATCATTATACATTTGTGGATATGTGAATACGTGTCATACAATGGTCCTTGATTTTCATATGTGAAATTCAAGAGAACGTAATTTTGTTCATTTTATAGTACATAGAGAAACCATAATATATATACATTATTTACACAGACTTCCTCGATACAATTCAAATTCGCTGGAAGCAAATCAAATACTAATCTTCTCAGTAAGAGTAAGTAAAAACGAAACTTAGCTAAATAAGATGGAAGATTAAAAGAAATTGCGTACTCTTTGGCCTATGGAAACTCCGCCTAGGAATTTCGATTAAAACCTGACAATACTTTGTGCTACGTTTCTGCTGGAATGTATCGCGAAAATATTTGTTTATACCACTTCCCTTAAAATGTTATAATAGTTTCTAAGTGGGACATAGATAAAAGCCCCTTGGAATTTAGAAACAAAATGTATGCCAATGTTTGTGCTGGGTTCTTCCAGAATGTACCGCAAACATTTTCCTCTCTACCACATTCAGTACTAGGCTATGAGAATTTAAATGTGGAGGGCCGCGAAACGACAACACTCATATTGGCATAACAAAAGAGAACCTATGCCAGTCGATTGTTCTACGTTTGTCTAGGAACTGTACAGCAGAAATTGTCATGTGTACAACTTCTGGTACAAAGATATAACACTTTTAAAGTGGGGGCTGAAGAAACGGCAGCCCCCAAACTTTGTATTTCGAAACAAAGCCTATGCCAATTGTTTGTGCTACGTTTTTTCCGGACTTTACGGCAAAAAATTTCAATTGTACCACTTCCGGTAAACGTTATAATAGTTCTAAAGTGGGGCTGGGGAAAAGCCGGCCCTCATATTCGAATATCAAAACGAAATCTATGCTAATCGTTTTTGCTACGTTTGTGCCCAAATCTACTGCAAAAATGTCGTTTGTACCACTTCCGGTATAAGGTATAATAGTTCTAAATTGTGGCTGGGAAAACAGCCGGCGCTCATCTTCGAATATCAAAACGAAATCTATGCCAATCGTTTTTTGCTACCGAATGTACTGCAATCAATTTCGCTTGTACCACTGCCGCTACGAAGTTATGACAGTTTACAAGTGGTGGCTGTTGAAGCGGCAGTATCCCACTTTAAGATTTCGAAATAAAACCTATCCCAATTGTTTACGCCGAAATGTATAGCAAAAGTTTTCGTTTACACAACTTTGAGTACAAGTGTATGAGAGTTTAAAATTCAAGGGATATGGAAACAGCAGCGCCCCCACCTTGGAATTTCCATCAAAACCTATGACAATAGTTTGTGTTACGCATGTGCTGTTATGTATCGGGAAAACATTTGCTTGTACCACTTCCAGTCCAAGGTTATAGTTTTAAATTTGCGAATATGGAAACGGCAGCCACTTCACCATAATATTTCGAAACAAAACCTATGGAAATCATTTGTGCTACGTTTTTGCAGCAATTTACCGCAAAAATTTTAATTTTACCACATCCGGTACACAGTTATAGTAGTTTTAAAGTGGGGGCTGGAGAAACGGCGACCCCCATCTTCGAATATCAAAAGGATACCTATGCCAATCGTTTGTGCTACTTTTGTGCCCGAATGTACCGCAGAAATTTTCGTTTGAACCACATACCGTACAAATTTATAAGAGTTTTAAAGTAAGGGGTGGAGGTACGGCAGCCCTCCCACATTGTCATTAGTAGATAAAAACTATGTCAGTCGATTGCGCTACTATTGTGCCAATGTACAGCATATTTTTTTCTTTGTAACACTTCCTGTAAAGCTGTATAATAGTTTCAAAGACGGGGCTTTGAAAAAGCAGGCCTCACCTTGAAAATTGGAGTCAAATTTCATGCCAAGTGATTGTGCTACGTTTGTGCAGTATTGTATTGCAAAAGTTTTCGTTTGTACCACTTTCTATGCAAGGCTTAAGAGTTTAAAAATGAAGGGCTATGGAAACGGCTGCCGCGCACTCTGGAATTTCAATACGTTTGTCCAAAGTTTGAGCCGGAATGAATCGCAAAATTTTTGTTTGTACCAATTTCCGAACTACCTTTTAGAGTTTAAAAGTCCAGGGTTGTCGAAAGGAAAGCCAACATGTTCAAATTTGGAAGATAACCTATGGCAATCGTTTGTGCTACGATTGTGACTCCATTTAACAGAAACATTTCGTTTGTATCACTTCAGGTACAAGGTTATATGTTTTACATTTGTAGCTCTAGAAACGGCAGCACCACCCCTTGGAATTTCCGAACTACACATATGCACAGTTTTCGTTTACGCCATTTTCGGTAATAGGTTATTAGAGTTTAAAAGTACAAAGCTGTCCAAACCGCAGGCCCATACCTGGGAATTTCGAAACAAAACATATGCAAATCGTTTGTGCTGTAATGTATGGCAAAACGTTTCGTTTACGCCACTTCCGGAACAATGTTGTAAGACTTTAAAGTGGGGGCTGAAAAACTACAGCACCCCATCTCGGAATTTCGAAACAAAACCGACTCCAATCGTTTGTGCTACATTTGGGCCGGAATGTATCTCACAAATTTTGCTTTGTACCAAGTCTGGTACAAAGTTATAAGACTTTAAATATGGATGGGCTGTTTATACTACAACACTCCACCTAGAAGTTGCGATACAGAACCTTTGTGAAATGGCAGGCACCAAAACCTGGAATCTATAAACAAAATCTATGTCAATCGTTTCTGCTACGTATGTGCCGGAATGTAGCCAAAAATATCTCGTTGGTACCACTTTCGGTAGAAATTTATAAGAGCTTTAAAGTCTGAGATTGTGGAAACGGATGGCCACCAACCTTGGAGTTTCGAAACAAAACCTATGGCAGTCATTGGCGACAAGAGTGTGCCGGAAGGTACCGCAAAAGTTTTCACTTGTACCAATTCGGGTACAAAGTTAGAAGCGATTCAAAATGGTGGGACTTTTCAGACGGCAGCACCCGATCTCGGAATTTCAAAAGAGAACAAACAAACTCCTATCGTTTTTACCACTTTTGTGGCAGAATGTATCGCTAACATTTTCGTTTATACCACTTACGGTACTAAGTTATTAGAGTTTTAAAATGGCGACAGGTTAAAGGTACAAGCCCACGTTGCAATTTCGAAACAAAATCCATGCGAAATCTTTATGCTATTTTTGTGTCGGAATGTACTGCAAACATTTTCGTAATATTACTTCCCACAAAAGTTATAATAGTAACAAAGTGGGGGCTGGGGAGTCGGTAGCCCCCACCTTGGAATTTCGAAAGTACATCATGCCAATTGTTTCGCTGGAGTGTACTGCAAACATTTTCGTTTGTGTTGGAAATAGGATTGGGTAATAAGTGCTTAGAAATATGTAAATGTCCGTTATGTAGTTAAAGAAACAGTCTGTGCAAATAAGATTTAGAATTATGATGAATGTATAACTTGATGTGTGCGATATGAATAAGTATGAGGAGATTGTCCATATTAAATATGTAATAGCTGTGGAGTGACAAAGCTGAATTGTGATAAGAGTACACTGGGCACAGATTAATAATAAAGAGGTATAGAAGAACTCAAGTATTCATTGTGGAACATAGTTGCTAAGAGGTTTACACATACATAAATTATTGCATCCTTTGGCTCTGGTTTAATATTTGGTGCTGGGAATACATTTGTTGTTTTTCTAGTGTTAATAATTGGCGCAGTCAATTTTGAACAACGCTTCCGAATTGAAATATTATGGCAACGTTTTGAGGTTTCAAGCAAGATCAAAGTCATAAGGTAGTCATGACCAGTTCAGACATCTAGTGCAGTAAATGGGCACATCGTTTCAAATTTCATTCGATGAAGCAACAAAACCAGCAAAATGTTGTGCAGTTTATTACAGATCTTCAGAACGCTTAGAAATATGTAAATGTCCGTTATGTAGTAAAAGAAACAGTCTGTGCAAATAAGATTTAGAATTATGATGAATGTATAAGTTGATGTGTGCGATATGAATAAGTATGAAGAGATTGTCCATATTAAATATGTAATAGCTGTGGAGTGACAAATCTGAATTGTGATGGGTAAAGAGTGCACTGGGCACAGATGAATGATAAAGAGGTATAGGAGAACTCAAGTATTCATTGTGTATATATAATAAGATGGAACACAGTTGCTATGAGGTTTACACATACATAAATTATTGCATCCTTTGGCTCTGGTTTAATATTTGGTGCTGGGAATACATTTGTTGTTTTTTTAGTGTTAACAATTTGTACCCATTTCGGTACTACGTTATAAGAGTTCAAAAGTGTAGCGTTGTGGAAACGGCAGCAACCCCACCTTGGACTTCCGAAAGATAACCTATGTCAATCGTTTCTTCTACTTTTATGCCAAATGTTTCGTTTGTACCATTTCCGGTCCAAGCTTATGAGAGTTTTAATGTAAGGCTGTGGATACGGCAGCTTCTCTATCTTGCAATTTCGAAACTAAACCTATACCAATCGATCGTGCTACATTTGTCCTGGAATGTGCTACAACATCTTTCATTTGTGTTACTTCTGGTACAAAGTTATAAGTTTTAAAGTGGGAGATGGGTAAAGGGCAGCCCCTCCACCTTAGAATTTCGAAACAAAACCTATGTCAATCGCTTGTTTTACATTTGTGACGGAATGGACCATAAAAATTTCGTTTGTACCATTTGTGGTAAAGGGTTATAAGAGTTTGAAGTGGAGGGACTCTCAAAAAGGCAGCTTCCTAGTTTGAAATTTTGAAACAATATGAACAGGGGTCTTCCGTTTCCACACTTCCCTAGCTTAGAATTTCGAACCAAACTCATATCAATTGTTCGTACCGGAATGTAACCCAAATATTGTTGTTTGCATTACTTCCGGTACAATGAACTGAGAGTTTTTAAACTGTGAGGTTGCCGTTTCCACAGTCTCTCTATCTTTGAATTTCGAAATAAAGTTATGTCAATCGTTTGCACCGGAATGTAACGCAAGATATTTCGTTTGTATAAAGGTATCCAAGAAAGTTCTTTCGTGATGGCGCAGCATAAGCGGCGTCAGGGGGCACAAACGAAGCAAATGCATCGCGGAGAAAAGTGACCAATTTACACTGACAAATTGTATGAGGTGATGTTATATGGAACGTGCAAGACATATTGTTAATGAGTAAATGCAACAATATCTACGCTGTAGGGACACTATGGGAGGCGGAATGTAGGAATACAGTATCTGTATAACGGAGAGAAATAGGTATGCCGGGTAAGAAGATTTCAAACCAACACCCATCCGAAAAATCAAATTATGCATAAGTGATGGTGAAGCAGTGGCGGCCCAAGGAGCACAAAGAAAGTGAATGAAACCCAGAGAAAAGTTCTAGCATATATGTTGTTCTGGGATGAGGCATTTATACGGGATGGCATCACAAATGTCCGGAATGACCATGATGGAAACTCAACGACCAGCATGCAATTGTAGAAACGAAGCATCATCAGCGTTTCCAATTCCACGTGTTGGCTGCTATTATTGATGACGACGTTGTGAAACAACACTTCTTACCACAGCGATTGAACGCAAGCAATATCGTATCTCCAGTTTCTGACCTAGGCCCTACCAATTCTCCTTAAAGACGTGCCACTGAGGACATGACAGTGTATTGGGTTTATGCATGATGGCGTCCCTTCCCATTCATGTCCCACTATTCGTGTATATATGAACGAAAAATTTCCACGCAGGTAGATAGATTGTGGAAGCAAAGGAGTATGGCCCCCGATCTGAAAACCCTAGACTTTCTCCTGTGGGGTTACGTGAAGAGTCTCATACATACACGGCTCGTGCATGGCATTTAAGATTTTCGCTAGCGTGTAGTTGCTGCATTTGCCCCATTACTTCAAACTCCAGCGTTATTGCCAAAATTCAGAGAATCCTCACGCCATCGTATAAATGCCTTTCTCGAAGAACAAGGAGGACAGATTGAACACCTTCTTTAAGACAACATTACGTTGACCACGGTAAGTACAATACATCTTGTTTTTACAGTACACTGGGCCTTATCTTCCTACGTGTTTTGTACGATTTGCACGTATCATCACTAAGAGTGTTCAACAGTTTCTTTGTAGCTCCCACGCACCGCAAGTGTTCCGAAGTACGTGCGCATAATTGGATTCTTCGGATGGGGTTTCCTTTGATATCTTTTGACCAGATATTCCTATTTCTTTCCCTTACAAGGATAATTTATTCCTACATTCCGCCTCCCATAATGTCCCTACAGCGTAGATCTTATTGCCTTTGTTAATTAACATTTGTTCCTGCATGTTCCATATAACATCCCCTCCTACAGTTTGTCAGTGTAAGTTGTTCACTTTTCTCCCCGTTGCATTCGCTCCGTTTGTGCCCCCTGACGCTGCCACTGTTGCGCCATCACTTATGCATGATTGAATTCTTTGGATGGGGTTTCCCTTGATATCTTTTGACCCGACATTCGTATTTCTCTCCGTTCTTGTGATATTGCAAATTGCGCCTCAGAAGTTGACATTTCAGACGTCCAAACGAAGCCGCATTCACTCAATCTTCATATGGCATATTTTGCTCCCGAATTTTCCGTCATCAATGCACGACCACCCGATATATATATATAGTTCAGGAAATGAGTATGGTCTTCGTTACTCACTAAAATCTCAG
The DNA here is from genome assembly GCF_964235325.1 of Thermobia domestica. Classification (NCBI taxonomy): domain Eukaryota; kingdom Metazoa; phylum Arthropoda; class Insecta; order Zygentoma; family Lepismatidae; genus Thermobia; species Thermobia domestica. The sequence goes on along the minus strand of NC_137456.1, from coordinate 238,527,604 downwards.
CGTAAGAAACGCGTCACATATATGTACAGGTGAACGATGAAAGAGATCCGGAAAGAAATCGGTTACTAGCACTTCCCATCACACAAACAAAATTGTTTGCCTTTCAAATACTATAAATTAGAAAATGATTTCTGTCGTTCCAAAATATTCAGAGCGTTGTATTTATAAATATGATACAAATTAAGCAAGTGGAATTTTAATTAGACAAATGCTATGGATATACTGAGAGACATCGTATATTGCAAACTTAGTACTCAATGCTAGTACATATTACAATAAATTATTCCATTATTTTACCAGTCACGGGTAGAGAACAAAGAAAATGTATTTTTTGAACATATGATCTCTTGGATATATAAATGTATAGATGCAAGAAATACACAATGCATACAGGTTGACAATTCCAGAATTTTAATATTTCACACTATAATTACGTCTTCAATAAAATCTATAATAGTTTGCATATAGTGGTCACCGTTTTTATTGCCATTAAAACAACAGAGACTAAGAGATGAATTTATAAACAAGACGTAACACACCATTAAACTTATTCTTTGTATCTACATGAAAATATGCATAGCCTATACAAAATATATAAATGAAATTAGTGGGTGTTATTTTAGCAAATATGCTTAGTACGTAAAATCCGAACATATTGTAAAGTTAGTGAAAGATATAGTTTGAGAAAGTTATATTTATTTTATTATAAAATGAACTTAGCCGAAGAACTATTACAAAATTCTCTTTAGGCAAGTTCATTGGACAGTAAGTCCCTGTAGCTTGATTTTCCTTTTGAAGTATTACATTAATTTTATTTAAGAGGATTTAAAACATTATATACGATTTTCAAAATCGAAGTTTCTTCTTTTTCATAAGGAAATAGAGTTCGTGCAGCATTGCCTAATTGTTGCACTGTATTATAGAATTATAATTTGTGTTTCCGATCGTCGAGTATGCATATTAAATTTTACTAGTGAACGAAGGGTCAACTATTATTTTTAGTGAACGAAGGGTCAGCTATTATTTTTTAAAGTTCAAATGTTTAGAAAAGCATCTGGCAGGTGAATCTCTTCCCGTTGATACATTTTCTTTTTTGTCATCAGATCACTGTACAGTTACCAATGGACATTTTGACTCAAACATAATGCTATGTAGTGGTCAATTGCATTTATTTCCTTTCCTTTTCCTCCAGATAACACCACTATTCCACGAAGCTTAAAAGACCTTCCAAAATAAATCTCCCGTGGTATTGCGGACAATGGAATATTCAGATCACTCGCAGCATGTGATGACGGAGAAGGAAGTATTTCTTGGAGTTTTGAACATTCGTCCAGGTTCAGTATCCTTCAAGCATACAATGTTTCTTCTGGAGAAATAGTCGTCCAAAATTCTTTCCTGATTACCAATTTCGTAATTTGCCATTACAACAGTGATTACTACTCGGTGAACAGCTCTGTTGGAAGTACAAAGGTTTGTACCACAGGGGTAATTCTCAGTAACTGATGGATGGCCAGCAAGCGTGCACTGTGCCATTTTTTCACCGGCGACTCAGCAGATACTTGACATAGATTGTGAAGCAAGTGTGTGGAAGAAATGCTTCCATCAATAAATGCATTCTTTGACGGTATGTGCTCAGAGTCACCGACTGTAGTTGAGCGTAATATTGCTGACTGTCACATGCCGAAGTTGCCAATATCTGCGTCAGAGAATCAAAAGTACACTTATTATTTATTTTCATTTGTCTGCCTTTCATTTTCAAAGATTTTAAATCTCTCGTACGGTTACCATTTTTCAAAAGGTCATTTGGGTGCGTTATGATACATTTTCTAAAATCTGTCTTCAAAATTTCCTTATGGAGCTCCAAATAGCAATGTCTTGGTAAGGCTAATCCTCTCCAGTTCCCTACTGATGTATTATCATCATCCTGCATATTTCGGTCTGCAGCACATGATTTGCAAATTTTCTTTTCTCCATAACCTTCTTCGGAAGAGTCAATTGGAAAGAAACATCCCTGAAGAACATGAACATCCACGTTGCAGTTTATACAATTTTCAGCTCCACTTGGCGCATCACCTCGCTGACAAGCTATACACCCATTTTTCGTCTTACCAGTAGCTAATGTAGACCTGTCTTCATTAATGCTCATCGGAATCTCTCCTTTCTCTTTCCTTCTAGATGGTATTTCTGCTGCATTTGACATCACTGAATTTTCATTTAAACCCTTTTCAGTTCGACACTCTTCTGCTACAAGTTTCATTGTTCCTTCAATAGACTTTATATGCAAGTCTAGTAAAACATCAGGGTACAACGACAGCATTATGTGAGCCAGAACTCGATTGCTCACATCATTGAAACTACTTTCAACTGTAGAACCATGCGTTCATGATCTATATCCAAAAAGTGGTGCCATTAATGCTGACCATAATATTATACGTTTCACAAAATCTACGATGCAGGGCACAACTTCAGTAAATACTGTAGGTTATCGTGATCCCCTTCTTCCATCTTTATTTGCTAATACATTCCTGGGTAAAGTTGCTTGCCAACAGGCCAAAATCAGAATTGGCATCTACATTAGTAATGCTGACATCAGAAGGTAACTCTTTTGTTGTCTTTCGGTGTTGATATAAGATAAATCTTGTTTAGGAAAACTTGTAGCAATTTTCATTTTCAGTTTGTCTTTCGAAATTTCACAAGATGTAATTTGTCCTGTTTTCTTATCTACAAATTCTGCTTCAGAATGTGAAACGACGAACAAATATTTCAAAATTCCATTCACATTGTTAATTCCTTGTGACTGAATTGTTAATGCTAAACTTCCGAAATACATTGGCGTGTTCGTCGATCTTTATCCTTCAAAGTTTTCCAAGATGTTACAATTTTAACAGTATAGCCTACATCAACCCGAACGAAGGAATATATGTATGTCGAATTGTCTTTGTTTAAACATAATGCAGTAGCAAGCTCTGATGTAATCTTTCAGATCGTTGAATTGCGTAAATGCTGAGATGATAGGTCCGGCGAGAGCTAGCGAACGATGGCACACTATTCTTTTGAAATAATGCCAGTTTCTTTTCTCCAAACTGAAAGCCTATGATCTATTACTATTTTCTCGTGTCTTTCGGAGAGCATATTGCTTACCGGAAATATATGTGATCCCATACGTGCAGTAGCTTCATACAAGATAATATAAGCCGATTTCTTTCAATAAGGTGTCTGAATGCGCTTAACTACACCACCTGTAGCTCCGATTGCTATTTTCGGAGTTTCGTCAGATTAACAGTTCGCGTGATAAACATGTACTTGAGAAGCAAGCCTACACATAACATAAAATGGGTTGTAACTAAGGCATTTGATTGATCGTTGTAATTGATTTTCATGCATCATATGACTAATTCATACCAACGGATCGTCGTGAATAAAATTCTTTCTCAGCTCTTTAGACTTTAATACCCGTAAAACATTACAGCAATGTAACTGACTTGGTGTTGGGTATCCGAAACTCATGAGTTTACTTGTTCCTGTTTTCGGTAAGCTGTGATGGAGAGTCCTTGTTCGAGCAAGGCCTTCACAGCTTAACCTCAGGTGGTCCAACAAGTCTTTTTTTTTTTTGCGAACGTTACACAGTTAGCATAATTTTCTGCAAATCGGCACTGCACAAAAACTCTTATGCTTTATGTAGGCTCTTTCTTAATATGGCCTTCAATTTCTGACTTGCATGATGAGCATTTTGCCCGCATTATAGAATACATTGACCTACGAATATACATTTTTGCCCTTTTAAAAGCTAAGCAACAAGGCAACGACGTATGTATCCGGAAGTGTACATTCATTACAGGTTCAAAAATATTAGGCTGAAATATTTGGTATTCCCTCGATAACTGAGTTTATTTTTTGGAAACACTTATACTGTAGACTTTGTGGTTTGATCTTTTCCCATTCCTCGGCCGAAAGAGGTACTAAAAAGGTCGGTCTCTGAATACACTGATGGCGATGACTCTTCATTACTTAGCTGTTTGATTTCTTCACCATTACTATTTCCATTCTTTGTCACAATCCCCAATAGTTCGTGAACATTGTAGCAGTTCAACTTCACAATGAAATAAAAATGATTATGAGAACACTCCGAATTCAAATTTTTGCTCATATTTCTCCACACGTCTGAAGATAGAGGCTAAATACCACCGTCGGAACAGACGATTTCACTTTTGAAGCACATAATTTCATCGAGCAGAAATGTCCTTTCAATTACTGACTTTCTAGGTAATTTTGTAGGCTAAAATTTACACACAAAGATATTGGAGCAGCAATCAATCACTTATAAATATAAACGCAATTTTTAACACACACACATCACACACAACCACAAGAGTTTACAGTACGCAGCACGATTTGTTGGTAATCCGTAATAAAAGTTTAATTTCACAACTTAAAATCTTGTACCGTAAGAGGTGCAAACGAATATTTTTCGGTATATTCCGCCACAAATGTAGCACAACCGATTGTCCTAGGTTTTGTTTCGACATTCCAAGGTAGGGGCTGCCATTTCTGCAGCTATTCACTTTAAAACCCTTATAACGTTCTACCGGAAGTGGTACAAATGGACCTTTTTGCGGTACATTCCGACAAACGTAGCACAAAGGACTGGCATAGGCTTTGTTTTGAAATTCAGAGGGCGACTGCCGTTTCTACTGCCAGCACTTTTAAAGTGTCATAACTTTGTACCGGAAGTGGTAAACTCCGCATAAAAAAATTGCGACGGCTAACGCCCTGCACTTAATCCATCCAATATACACCTTCTTATCCCATAATCGTGTAAGGTAAAGAGACTCCTCTCTCTCCTTTCTTCTCTTCCATACTAAAATTAGCTAGCAACATGAGCGCAATTCTGGTTTCATACTACACATGTATTTCTTTCGATAAAATTAAATTTAAAAAAAACTGAGATGAAACAAGATTCAGAAGTTGATATAAGGAGAAACTGAAAAACACACAATGAAAAATTGAAACAAATGAATGTCTATTGCACAGAGATTCAAAGATGACGCAGAGAGAGAGAAAAACAGAGAGAAGAATAAGAAAAACAAAAGGTAGAACAGATAAAATTGTGGAATTCAAACATAGTAGGAAAAGAATCTAACAATATAAAGTTCCGCTTCCAAAGCACCAGCAGTAATTTAGAAATAACGTGTCATTTTATATATTTTCTCAGAACTATTCGAATATATCGAGGATCCTTTGGACATTCATTATGTCACTTTTGTAATGGATAGCATACTCAATTTCCAGTAGAACTGTATATCTTCAAGACACATCTAGGATCATGTCAAAAGTTTAAGACACATAATTTGTTTCCGCGTGTTTCGATTGCAAATTCTGTAGGGTTCATTAGACGTACTGATCAAAAAATATATTCTTATACGTAGTGGATAGCATTGTTCATATCCTCAATTTCAGACTCCAGCTAACAACATGAGCGTAATTCTAATTTCACATGTATTAACTTCGATAAAGTGAAATAACAAAACCGAGACGAAACCCCATTCATAGGTTGATGTAGGGAGAAACGTAAACACAGACAATGAAAAATTGAAACCAATCATTGACTATTACACAGAGATTTAAAAATGGGGCGGAGAGTGGGAGGGAGAGAGAGAGAGAGAGATGCAGAAAGAGAGAGAAGAAAAAGAAAAGGAAGACTAGAAAGAATTGTAGAATTCAAACGTAGTAAGAAAAAAACTTAATATTATAAAGTTCCGTTTGCAGAGGTCAACAGTAATAAAGAAATAACGGTTGTGTTTATATATTTTTCAGAACTATTAGAGGATGCTTTAAACATTCATTATGTCAATTTCCAGTAGTACTGTATATCTCCAAGACACGTCTAGGATAATGTCAAAAGTTTAGAAAACATGCTTTGTTTCCGCGTGGTTCGTTTGCAAATTAGGTCGTGTTCATTGGATGTACTGATCCAAAATACATTTTAATATACCCACTAGATAGCGTTGGTCATATCCTCCATTTCAGTCTACTAATGCAAACTGAAACAAAACAACAACAAAAAAACGAAACGAAAAAAAGAAAGAAAGAAAAATTGAATAGTGATATTTTACTGCTAAATTTCTATCAGCAATACACTATATTAAAAGTCCAAACTGTATCGTAATGAAAAGTTACAAATGTTCGAAAGCAAAAGTTTATGTTGCTCATAAATGTAGCATGTTTCAATTTCAACTTGAACAAAACACACTCAATTATAGAATGGGAAAACAATTTGTGCCGAACTGGTATAAATAAAATTTTGTTTTCAAATAACGAAAGAGGTTACCATTTTCTAGTCTTTTCTGAAGATTTCTCTGTTCCGAACATCCAGCATTGATTCATCTCTAACGGATATAACGGAATTTGCACAGATAGGATGAACACGATAAAATCTCAAACGGATCATCGTGTCAGTCGGATGATATAGATCGCACTGCGTCGAGGATTCAAATCTGCAGTGATCCGGTAATTCGACTGAGATTCGGTAACCCAGAGGATAAAAATAGATTTTACTGCCTTCCCTTACGCTTAAACAGTATTTGTCACAGATGAGCAGGACTGGGGTTGCTATCCACAGAGCACGAAAAACACGATTATCAAGTTCCTAGTTAATTAGATTTTCCAGACCAGGTATATCGAGCTCTACTTAACTTTGGTATATAAAGTGTGTGTGTGTGTGAAAGAGAGAGAGAGGAGAAGTGAAAGATGCAAATAAAGGCTAAGAAATGTCAAAATGGAGAGAAGGGGCACGAATATATATATAAAACATACTTACCATTGCAGTGTATGATGTAAACGGACACACTGTTTACTCGAATTATCTCTAATGATCCTTTGTAGGTTCTCCATCAGAAGGTGAATCTCTGTGGGCAGCCATTATTTTATTCGAAAAATCAGACTACCTGATTTAGAATCGAACCAAGATTTTCCATTTGGAAGTCTAGCACGCTACCACTACACCACCAGTTGCTTCATCCAAACTGTATTTAACAAATGGAGTAGCGTTTCTTTCTGAGAACGATAACACGAAAAGTGTATGCTGCAGATCAATTATGTGTTTGGAGTGTCCTGGTAATTCCCTTGCTCTCTCGCAACCAACATGGTTTCTTTTATGATACATGTGTTTGCTTCCACATTCTTACGTATTGCTTCTCCAGAATGATAAGTCGACCCTTATCAATCACTTTGTAAAAAAATATATTTTTGGGATAAACAGGATTTGTACCTATGCTAGATAACTGAATTATTCATAAGGCCATTGCGTTGCCTCCACACTATCATGCCACCTGAAATTACGAGCCAAATATTACTTACTTTAGCTCTGAGCTTTGTAACGAACAGGCTTCTTCCTGTAACGTAATTTGCACCAATGCGCACAGCGAAATTCATTTATTCGACGACCTAGAGAGAAATCAGTACCCACTAATAAAGGAAAAAGATACAATCCAGAAAACATAGAGAAATAAAACATATTTTGCAGTAATTTCGCCGTGTAAATTCAAAAGTACTCAAATAATAATAATAATAATAATAATAATAATAATAATAATAATAATAATAATAATAATAATAATAATAATAATACCAATATTCTAAAATTGAAAGTAACGTGTTTGTGGCTCGTAGTCTCTTGAACCAACCAACCGATCTCGATCAAATTTTCAGCATTGATAAGTTTTTGGCCTGTGAGTTATTCATCATTTCATTTTAATGGTAGAACTTTGGAGGAGGAGGTGAGGAGGAGGGTTGATATATAAAAATGAAGAAAACGTAATAAGTCTTGAACCAGCAGACCAATATCTATCAAACTTTCAACATAGATAAGTTTCGGATCTTTGTCGACTTTTATCATTTCAGTTCAACGATGCAACGTAGGGGCCGGAGAGAGGAAGATATATGTAAAAAGATGAAAATGAAAGTGGCGGTCTTTCTGACTTCATCACGAACCACCCGACCGATCTCGATTAAATTTTCAACATAGATGAGGTTCGATCCTAAGATGGTATCTATCTATTTAGATGGACGATATAATTTAGGTTTCAGAAGAGGGACGAGTTAAAAGGAATAAATACACCTTGATAACTGCTCAAACAAAGGATAAATCTCGATCAAATTTTTAACATAAGTGAAGTTCGAACCTGAGATGCTTTGTGTCATATCACTTTGACAGTGTAACTTAAGAGATGGGGAGGGGAAGCAACATTTAAAAAAGAACGAAAAATGTCCGATATTAGTGGCGAATCTATAATTTTTGGAGTCGTTGAGATAAACAGTGACGCATCTGATGCTGTTTAAATCCAAATTCAGCACTTCAACTAGAAGGAAGGGGAGACATATAAAATCGAAATCGATCGAAATAACCTATATCAGTGTCGAATTCATATTTTTCCTGCTCGCTGAGATGAACGATGAAACTGCAAATGCCGTGCCCCACAACATAGGATTGAGAAGGAGATATATAAATCTCATCGAAAATGACCGATATCTAAGAGCGCTTTAGCAATATAAAACAGTGACTAAGTATCAGAACATATTAGTATTTTGTCTCAACTTAACCCAAGGAAGCGGGTAATTGATAATAATAATAATAATAATAATAATAACAATATACAATATACAACATTCATTACTATTATTATTATTTACGTACTTTCGAACTTGCACGGGAAAATTACTGCAAAATATGTTTTATTTCTGTAATTCTGACCAGATATGTTCTTCATTTATTAGTGGGCGTTAACATCTCTCTGTTATTTCGAATATATGAATATAATTGTGCACTTTAGTTCGTTCCAAAGATTACGGCTAATGTAAGAAACATTTGGCTTATGGTTTCTGTTGGCATGATAGTGTAGGGGTAACATTATGGTCTTATGAACAATACAGATATCTAACAAAGGTTCACATTCTGTTCACGCCAAAGTTAAGTTTTTACAAAGTGATTGTGAAGGATAGACTTATCATACTGGACAAGCAATAGATAAGAATGTGGAAGCAAACACATGGATCATGATACAAACGATTTATAAATGTTAAATCTCGGGATAGCAACCTTGTCCTGGTCATCTGTGACAGAAATACTGTATAAACGCAACAGAAGGCAGAAAAATCTCATTTTTGTCATCTGGGCTACAAAGTCTCAGTCGAATTACAGGGTCACAACGGATTTGAATTAACGAGGCAGTGGATATCTAAATCATTTTACTGACACAATGATCCGTTTGAGCTCTTATCGTGTTCATTCTAAACTGTGCAAATTACGTTATATTCGGAAGATATGAAATCAATGCTGGATGTTCGGAACAGAGAAATCTTCAGAAAAGACTAGAAAATCGTAACCTCTTTGGTTATTTGAAAACAAAATTATATTTATACTAGTTCAATAGAAAATTTGTTTTCGCCCTATAATTCACTGTGTTTTATTCAAGTTGAAATTTGAAACATGCTACATCTATGAGGAACATAAACTTTTGCTTTCGAACTTTTGTACTTTTCATTTCGATAAAGTTTGGACTTTTAATGATGAGTATTCCTGATAGAAATTAGCAGTAAAGTATCACTATTCAATTTTTCTTTCTTTCTTTCTTTTTCTTTCCGTTTCTTTTTTGTTTTGTTGTTCAGTTATCAATAATTGTCTGAAATGGAGGATATGACCAACGCTATCTAGTGGGTATATTAAAATGTATTTTGGATCAGTACGTCAAATGAACATGAGAATTTGCAATAGTTCTGAAAAATATATAAACGCAACCGTTTTTTCTTTATTACTGTTGACCTCTCCAAACGGAACTTTATAATATTAAGTTTTTTTCTTACTACGTTTGAATTCTACAATTCTTTCTAGTCTTCCTTTTCTTTTTCTTCTCTCTCTTTCTGCATCTCTCTCTCTCTCTCTCCCTCCCACTCTCCACCCCATTTTTAAATCTCTGTGTAATAGTCAATGATTGGTTTCAATTTTTCATTGTCTGTGTTTACGTTTCTCCCTACATCAACCTATGAATGGTGTTTCGTCTCGGTTTTGTTATTTCACTTTATCGAAGGTAATAAATGTGTGGTATGAAATTAGAATTACGCTCATGTTGTTAGCTAATTTTTGTATGGGAGAGAAGAAAGGAGAACAGAGAGAGACGGGTGTCTCTTTACCTGACTCGATTATGGGATAAGAAGGTTTATTAGGTTTTCCTAAGTGTACGACATCAGCCGTCGCAATTTGTTTGATGTGGAGTGTAGAACACAAACCTTTTGTGGTACATTCCTTCACAAACGATTGGCATAGGTTTTGTTTCGAAATTTCATGGTTGTTTTTGCTGTCGTTTCCCAATCCCTCCACTTTTAAACTCTTATAATCATGTACCGAAAGTAGTACAAACGAATATTTTGCGGTATATTCCGACACAAACGTAGCACAAACAATTGTCATAGGTTTTGGATTGAAATTCCAAGGTGGAAACTGCCATTTCATAAGTCCCCCTACTATGAAACTTCCAGAAGTGGTAAAACGAACATTGTCTCGGTACATTTCGTCACTAACGTAGCACAAACGATTTGGGTAGGTTTTGTTTTAAAATCCAAGGTGTGGGCTGTCGTTTTTGCAGTCTGCACTTTAAAACTCTTTTAACTTCGTACTGAAAGTTGGACAAACGAAACTTTTGTGGTACATTTCAGGACAAACAATTGTAATGGTTTTTTTGTTTTGATATTCCAAGGTAGAGGGGCAGCCGGTTCCACATCCCCATTTCCAGACTGTTACAACTTTGTACCATAAGTGGTATAAACGAAATTTTTTGTGGTATATTCCGGCACAAATGATTGGCACAGGATTTGTTTCGAAATTCCAACGGGGAGGCTGGCGAAATGTACCTCAGTTTGTGTCAACTAAAGTAGAAATTTACATTTCCCAACCTGATAGTCAAGCGGCTTGCGTGTGTGCCTCTATTGCACAACATTCCAAGTTAGATGTCTTTTGGGGGAGTTTTAAAATTTCGTTGATATAACGATTCAGATTCTACCATAAACTCCTATTGCCAAAGTGCTGAAAATAGAATCATAAACTACAACAAACAAACAGCAACAGAGGCTCATACGGCCGGACAAAATGTAAATAAAATTTTATAGCTCCATTCATCTAAATATGCTCTTGGTTTAATCAATGAAATATTTCAAATCATACCAAATTAACTTGTTTCAAGATTGTTGGTTAAAACTTAACCTCTAGGGACAGTAAATATTTAAACAGTCTCTGGTCTATAATTTTATATTTTTAATACAAAAAGGTCTTGGACAACTAATAATCCTAACTACTTATTATTCACAACTCTGGATGCAATATTATAAGAGAAACCTGTTGGACAGATTCAGCATATATGAGTAAAATATGAGCTCAGAGTTTTTACTAAATAGCCTCTACATCCATGAGGGAAAGTTTATTTCTATGATGCATCTTTGTTCTGTAAATTTCAAGTACAAAATCTTAATTACAAGCCACCTTTGCATTCATAGATATTGGCACTATCTGCCCTTCAAATATTCAGGGAGTTGTCAATTTCTACAATTTGTATGGAGCAGGAACAACCTTTTGTTATTTCTATTATTAACCTGCTTCAAAGTATAACATATGAGTCAAAAACAATCACTATTATTATCTTTCTTCAGAACTTGGCAGGCTACTATGTGTTACTAAGCCACTTTAAATATTGGGTACATTTATAATCTAAAAATTATATCTTTTACTCAAACTTAAAGAAAAGTATATCATGATATATTTGGAAATCGCATATAAAGCTGTAGCACTTTTAATGAATTTAGCTAAGTTTGTACAGACAATATTGCTAAAAGTATAAATAAAGAAGGCAGGTATTTATTGTTGACTACAAACGTCTGAGAGCTTGTCCGAAGGTCACTTCAGTTCATCCAAAGTCTTTTAAGTCTTAATGTTATGGCTAAATATATCACGCGATAGACCATTATAATGTGTATTGCATTCAGCAATTGATATCAAGAATTTAATGGCGATGTGTTTGGGTTGGTTTGTCTATAGCAATGATACAAGCTTCTTCATATTGTAGTTATTTTCAGGTTCGTTTCAAGTTCCAATGTCCTGAACATATTTGTAGACATTATAATATTTATTTTTAAAATTGTGAAATACAAATTTAAAAGAAACTGAAAAGTACAAAAGTCCGATCAAATATTTCTAACTGATTAAATTACATTTTAATGCATATCTTACTAACAAACCAATCTAACGTAAATTTAATCCTACCGTATTCCTAATGTTGCTCATTTTGACATATGTTAAAAGCTTATAACCCTGGAACTTCTTGAATTTGTAATACTTTCCTGCTTTTGCATTTGCAACTGCCCTGATGTAATGTCTCAGTAACGCCTTGCGAGTAGAGTTATGTTCACTGTAAAACAAATTAATATAATATCAAATTAATAATTGTCTTGAATAATAATAACAAATATTAAAATAGTATTAAGTACATTCATAAAACATGAAAACTAAGTTAACATACTTAATTATACAAACTTACTTAATATAATGCTCACATACTTAATGTATGTTTTCAAAAGAGTTAAGTAGTGATTTCTCAAATATATATTAACTATTGGCTTAGTAATTTATTTCTGTGTTGTTATTTGCAAAAAATGTGTTACTGTCCAAGATTTTTAAATATTCGAATTTACTTGTAAGGACATGTATCAGAGTTTTATTAATTTCATTAAACTGTTACTTATTTATCGTGTTTTAAAACTTACAAAGTTTCTTCACAGGATAAGTATATTAAGCTGTAAAAGAATAAAATATTTCCAGAAAGCATCATTAAAAACTGTCAAGGAAACTTTATTATTTATATTTTTAATTAACTACATTATTAGTATAAATTGACAAGAAACTTCCTAGTTAATATTTGTTATTAAAAATTAATAGTTTCAAAAACTCAGAAAATAACTTTTGAAAAACTTGACATGCAATACATCCTTTTCATATTATACAGAGATAATGTTTCAGAGATGACTGTAGGGTAGAAATATTCCACAAGTAGAAAAGCATTAATTTAATTGAACTTAATCATCTGCAATGTATAGAGTATCTCATATGTTGGATTATCTCATAAGTATCTCATAGGTTAATAATACATGTTCTGGTATTTTACATTTTATACTTCATTGTGTATAAATTTACAAATTTCATTGCCTCAAAAGGCAGTTCATTTTTAGCTTTTTGTTTTTAAAGTGAACAAAGATTTTCACATTCTAAATTTACTTTTAATACATTTTATATACTTACGACTATTAATATCGCTAACGCATATTGCAATATTTTAAGTTAATGACTAATATTAGTGTAACTAAATGTACACGTTTTGAATCAAAATTGGAGTTAAGGTTAATGATAAATATCGATTAGTACAAATAATATTTATAAAAAAATTACAAACATAGTAACAGTGGGAAGTATTCATAATTACCAATGAAACTACCTCAACCGGTTAGGGTTACTCTTCTTACTACATAACTACTTCAGTATTAATTTATGTTGGTTAGCATTTCTCTCGTACTGTATAGTATTTTTCTCTCGTGGACTATAACGTCTTTATAAGTAAACACTTAGGAAACCACATTAAATTTCCCACACCTTTCGCGTAACTTAGTTGGTCGACGGTGTGATTAAACTGCTCTTATGCTATTTAATGTTCTTTGCTAATTAAGCTAAATAATTTAGATGCGTTCATGTTCGTTTTCTTGTTCTTTTTATTTAGCACTGGTAATTGAAAGAAACGAAATATTTAAAAATAATATATTCCAGAGCCTATCGTGTATCTAGCGCTCTGCCTTTACTATTATATACATATTTGGATTAAATGTCTTCGCTCGTGTAAAAAAATAGCTATTCATGCTTGTGCTGAGTGTCACCTATATGCTCATAATAGGGTTTAATTCTGTGTACAGAAATCTCCTCTATGGGTTGACGATATGAGTCAGGAAATCTGACCATATAAAGCTTTGGATTTGCTCTTTCGATAATTTCTAGAGGTCCGACGAATCTAGACGAGAAACTTTCTGGTATTTCTGTCTGACAATTGGAGAAAAATACAAGTACTTTCTGGCCTTTAGTAGTACTTGCCCCACTTGGTCTAAATTTGGACTTTAACCCCGACATTTGTGACGTCATAGGTCAAAGGTCAATGCCCTTGGCTGCTTATCACAACACTATTCATGGACTGACAAATCGCAAGTCTTAAAAAATGTAATACATTTAGAAAACATGAGCCATTGCAACAAGTGCAAAGTTCCAGTTGTAAGCTTAAAATATGCGGTGAAAATTAGGAGTGTTGCCAATTTGAAGGATCGAATAATGGACGTTTCGTGCAAATCAGAAGAGTCATAAATTCATACTAGTTAACTATAGAACAAAAATAAACATACCATTGGCTCTTGGGGAAAATTTACTATTGAGGGTAGAAATTATAGTTTTGTTCTATATCAGCTATGGCTTTCATTTTTCAAAACTTCACTTTAATTCAAAATGGCTGATTTCAAGATGGCTGCCGTCAATGATACCCTTATCGTATCACTACCCTCTAGCCATAATATGTATTACCGAAACCTTAATCCACTTATTATCATTAATACGAGGGTTAGAAGCGGAGGTAAGGGACTTATGCACATAGTAATTATAAACAATTAATACGCCTGTAACTTTTCCTCAAATGGGCGAATCTTAAAACTAGCTTCACCATTATCTTTCGGATTAATTTCTAGCCCGAAATTATGTATCATATTATCCTATTCCCATTCAAAAAAATTGACCTTAAATCAAAATGGCCAATTTTGAGATGGCTGTGATCAAGTTCATATGTACCATACGACTTCCCCCTATGCCCTATACGTATCTGAATGGTTGTTCTTTCATTAGCACTCCGTTTGCAAAGGGTAGTAAGGGAAATCTGCAGTAATCTCTATTAACCAGATCACAACATTTAAAAATTATTAAAAAATAGAAAACATCCACCATGGCCAAAATTTCTATCATCAGAAGTAATGAATACATGTCCTCTATCAGCAATAAAAATTTCATTGAAATCGGAGCCGGGCAACTGGGTGATATCCCTTGTTAGGTATATGGAGAGAAGTATTCTTTAAATTTGGGAATTGTGATAAACAGAACTTGAATATAAGGCGCGAAATTTGAAACAATACTTTAAACTTTAGTCACAGCTCATAGTCTAAGATCGTTTGTGGTGATTGATTTGACCTTGTGCTTTACAAATCTGATAGCTAATCTTATTGAATCTTATGACATCTTAAGGGAATACATGCTACAATACTGAAATTTTGTCACAAGGTAATGTAATCTGCCAAGTTATTGTTGATGCAATTTGATTGGTTGATCACTGTCTTTCGTGCAATCTGATTGGCTGATCACTATCTTTCGTGCAATCTGATTGGTTGATGATTTTCAAATCTTTGCTGCATTCAGTTTTGTTTTGTTTATTAAAAGTTTTTGAAATTTTTGTTTAAAACCTTGGTTTGACATTTTTTCGTATGATATTTTTAGTTTGAAAATTTTTGTTTCGAATTTTTTCTTTGCAATTTTTTGAAATTTTTGTTTCAAATTTTGTTTTGAAACTTTGGTTTGAATTTATTTTCGTTTGAAATTTTATTTGAAAAATTTTTGTTTCGAAATTTTTGTTTGAAAAATTTTTGTTTCGAAACTTTTGTTTGAAAAATTTGTTTGAAATTTTTGTTTCAAAATTTTTTGTTTGAAAAATGTTTGTTTGAAACTTATGGTTTGTAATATTTTTTAAAAATTTTTGTTTCAAAATTTTCTTTCAATTTTTTCGTTTGAAATTTTAATTTTTTCGTTTCAAAACTGAAATTTTTTATTTGAAATTATAGTTTTAAAAAATTGTTCGATTTTTCTGTTTTAAAATTTTTTGTTTGAACATTTTCGTTTCCAAATTTTTGTTTGAAAAATTTGATTTCAAATTTTTAAGTTTGTTAACTCATTAGTGAAGAAACTTAACTGCTTAGAAGAAAATTTGGTTTGAAATTTTTTATTTGAATTTTGTGTTTGATAGCCAAAAATTCTTTACAAAGTTTGGATTAATAATCGTGGTTAAGCTTGAAAATGATAAGAATATAATTTTACCAGCAAGATATTTACCCATTGAAGTATCAAAACAAGAAGAACTGCTGCGTTTCTTAAATACTGGATCTGTATCTTTATGTTGCAAAGGATTCTTGGGTCGAAGTCATCAATTTGAATTTTGTACACAAAAGGATCAATGAATTTGGTTTCGTCAGCAATTGTGATAAAATGATTAATTTAAACGTCAGCACATTCCTTTGACATCAGAGTAGTTGTATGCTGAATGCGATCTATAAATTGGATTGGTCAGCATGACGTCAACTACTGTGATGAAATCATGAATTCAAACGTCAGCATAATTCTTTCCAATGACGTCAGCCGTAGTTCTATAAATCAGCAAATACAGTGTCATCGGATGAAATAATATGAGCAAGTGTGTTTCAGCTTTAAAGATGTGTACTTCTAACAATAAATAATTCATCCTCGAGAGCTATTATCCAATAAATATATTTCAAACAAAACATGTGATGATTGGTTTCAGTGCTAGAACATTTGAACCAGTGATTCGATCGGGCAAAGCAGAACAATTTGGTGGACAACTGAACTTTGAAGAATGGCAAATATTATGTTCACGAATCTACCAAATGAATGAATATTTTCATGATGAGCTAAATGTGACCATAGTCAAATCATTACGCTCAAATCATGAAGTGGTGCTGCGTACAGTCCTCGAAGAGAAGATGGTACTGTTGGGTAAATAGAGTACATTGCATGTAAATAGAGTAAATAGAGAACATGTTGTATCTAACGCAAACGGAATGGAAGAAATTCATCAACGTATTCTAGTGTGTTAAGCATGCAGTCGAAGTGTGCAAAAATACAAGTATATTCCTGAAAAAGTACTATTTTGAGAAATGTGTCATGCATATTGTGCAACATGTATCTAGATGTTGTGAAGGTTGTCAACATTGTTCGTGGGTGCATACCTGTATTGATAAACAGTTTATTTGTGATCAAATGGACATTGAGTTTCCAACAATTGATATTGCAATAGACCTTAAAAAACTTCAACTGGAATTAAAATTATACGCTAAAGACAAACTAGTGCAAGAAGTTCAAAATACATTGTATGGACAGTATCCAGATTCTTTATGTGGTATGGATGTATGTGATTAACAAGTGCAGTGTAATAAAATGATCCATTTCAATGATTTGTGTTTTTTTCATTTCAAGTACAACCCCATGTTCTGACGTGTACTATCGCACCATGATAAACAATGTTGCCAGAGGTTTTTGTTCTAAACAGTTCCGGTTCTTTACTAATGAGTGCACAAACTTAAAAATTTGAAACCAAAATTTTCCAAACAGAAATGTTCGGAGAAAAAATTTTTAAAAAGAAAAATCAAACATATTTTTAAAACTAAAATTTAAACCAAAAAATTTCAGTTTTGGAACGAAAAAAAAATTAAGAAAAATTGAAACGAAAAAATTTCAAACAAAATTTTGAAACAAAAATTTCAAAACGAAAAATATTACAAACAAAAAGGTTCAAACAAATGTTTTTCAAACAAAAAAATGAAAAATTTCGAAACAAAAATTTTCAAACTAAAATTTCAAACGAATAAATTTCAAACCAAAGTTTCAAACAAAAAAATTTGAAACAAAAATTTCCAAAAAAATCAAACAAAAATTTGGAAACAACAATTTTCAAACTAAAAATATCAAACGAAAAAATGTCAAACTAAAGTTTCAAAGAAAAATTTCAAAAACTTTAAATAAACAAAACAAAACTGAATGCAGCAAAGATTTGAAAATCATCAACCAATCAGATTGCACGATAGATAGTGATCAACCAATCAAATTGAATCAACAACAACTTTGCCAGTGTCAGATTACATCACCTTGTGACTAAATTTCAGTGTTGTAGCATGTATTCCCTTAAGACTATGAGTCATAAGATTCAATAAGGTTAGCTATCAGATTTCTAAAGATCAAGGACAAATCAATCACCACAAATGATCTTAGATTATGAGCTGTGACTAAAGTTCAAAGTATTGTTTCAAATTTCGCGCCTTATGTTGAAGCTCTGTTTATCACAATTACCAAATTTAAAGAATACCTCTCTCGATATACCTGTCTTAGAATTAATCATATAATTACATGTTGTAGTTAGGCCTCAATTAGGTCAATTGTTTACCTGAGTAAAACCAACTGTTTCTGCAAGTGTGTACTCAAACTTGAGAAGTACCACAACAAAGGAAATGAATCCCTGTACACTACCTCATCAAGGTCAATCACGCGGTTCATCGTATTGCTTACGTTTATATTTGGTCCATAGGCTGGAATAATCAAAACCAATGACGCAATTTCATTTGACAATCCTCAAATTATCCTACAAAGTTTAAATGTACCATTTTCCTGGACTCCTAATCCCATCATAGGTCAATAACTGATCAAGTGATCATACTAATATTTGACAATGATTTACCCAATGAATGAGATACTATCCAATTTTAAGAACAATTACCAATTATTGATATGACAATAAGAAATGTTCCCCTTCCAAAATTTAAGATTGGTACACAAATACACCTGTGTCTTATGAAGAAGTAATAAATCATGTAGTTATTCAATAATTAAGCCGTATCAAAAAATAGCTCAATAACCTTTAAATTTTGAATATTTGGCCATAACAGGAACACCAACATCTTCAATGGGTCCTAGAAAACGTTTACCGAATTTTATTGTTTGATAATTCTCAAATTTAAAAGGGAACATAAACATATGAAGGTAATAAACGTCTGTAATAACCCTATAACGTGTTAAATCCTAATCAAACGGGGTCAATATCATCCGAAATTTGATTTTTGGTAATTCTTTACCCATGAAAGGGAACGAGGTGGACTATCCAAATTTATAATGGTACATATTGAAGTCCTGTACTATGATACCAAATGCTTATATTTAACAATTTCTAAGACCGTGTGGATGACCGAAGATACCCCTCCCAAATTTTTAAAGGGTGCATTAATGTACCCATGTCTTATGATAGGAAATGGACCACTATCCATAATCATATAACCATATAAGGTAAAAGGACCTCATCCAAGGGGATAAATTGAACCAAAACCAAACACGTGGTTGTATTAAAATTTAGTAATTGGGTACCCATGAAAGGGAACGAGGTGAACCACCCAAATTTATAGTAATCTATATTAGTGTCCTATACTATAATACAAAATATATAAAATGAGCAATTTTTTAAATTAAAGGGATGGGCCAAGTTACCCCTCCCAAAAATTTAGAGGGTGCACAAATGTACCTCGGTCTTATGGTAAAAAATGGTGCCCTGTGCATGACCATATAATCATATAAGGTAATAGTACCTCATCCAAGGGAATAAATTAGGTCAAAAACGAAACACGTGGCTGTACTAAAATTTGGCAATTTCGTACCCATGAAAGGGAACGAGGTAGACCACCCAGATTTACAGTAATATTTATTAGGGTCCTATACTATTATGCCAAATGTGTAAAATGGGCAATTTCTAAAATTTAAGGTTTGGGCCAAGGTACCCCTCCCAAATTTTTAAAAGGGTGCACAAATGTACTTATGTCTTATGATAGGAAATAGACCCCTATACGTAACCATATAAGGTAGTAGAACATAATCCAAGAGGATAAATTGTGCCAAAAGACCAAAAACGTGGTACAACGTATTGCTTACGTTTATATTTGGCAATTTTGTACCCCTAAAAGAGAACGAGGTTGACCACCCAAATTTATCATAATACATGTTAGGGTCCAGTACTGTAATACCAAATGTTTAAATTGGGCAATTTACAAAATTTAAGGGGTGGGCCAAAGTACCCCTCCCAAAGTTTTAAAGGGGTGCACATATATACCCATATCTTATGAAAGGGAATTGACTCCTGTATACGCCTATATAACTACATAGGATGATAGCATCTCATCAAAGGAGATAAATTAGGTCAAAACCCCCGAAATTTGAATTTTTGGCAATTTTTTACCCATGAAGGGGAACGACATAAATCCCAAATACTGATAGAGTTACATACTATGGTCCTAGGCTACCACACCCAATTTTTAGATTTGGCAATTTCCAAAATTTAAGGGGGGTGGTCCTATGTACCCCTGCCAAAATTTAGGAGGTATGCCATGGTACCCCTGCCAAAGTTTAGACGGGGTGGTCCTAAGTGCCTCTAGGTCATTGGTCGCGGGCGAAGGTAATTGACCTTTGACCTATGACGTCACAAATGTCGGGGTCAAAGTCCAAACTTCGATCAGGTCACCCCATTACTACTCCTTTCTCGAAATTAGTCTGTTCATGTTTAAGGTCATAATATTCCTTTTGTTTGTTATATTTGTAGTTAGATTGTCCTGTACAATTCCACGTATCTTATTCATGTATTCTTTGTTGACGCATAACGACAGTGTGGATGCTAGTGCAATATCAAAAATGGTCTGTGTTTCGTATCCGTGCATTAGAAAAAAAATGATTTAGTTGCAGTTTGTACAAATGTATTAATTGCAAAATTTATGTACGGAATAAGAATATTTTGATTTTCCTGTACAAAAAATTTAAGAGCGTTCTGTATGATTCTTTCGAATTTCCACTACACCTACAGTTTGTGATCATATTTTGGACAAAATTTAAATTCAAAGCTGTAGTACTTTGCTAGGTTCTGCAGTCTTTCAGCATTATGTACAGGGTGTGTATACAAACACAGTAACGAAAAAGCTCCGTATTCAAGAATAATTCAATTTATAAGAAATTGTTCAATTTATTCGGCTGTGATGTCTACAATCTTCGTCACACAGAAAAGCCATTTCAATAACTACTAGTGTGTGTGTGTGTGTGTATAAATGTTCCTTCCTCAACCGGCACCCATCCAAATAAATTGTACTGACATGCATTTGCTATAGAGGTAGATGGATGATGGGGGAATTTGCCTGACGGCCCGGATTCTTGAGTTTTTGGCAAAGATTGCATATCCTTATTCTGCTTGCTATATAACTTTTCATGTTAGGAAAAAAAAATTCTAGTGTCTACTGATACGTCTTAGTATGTCCAAAATGCCACTGGTTTGTTATGAATGGCATCGAACCGTTCATTAACAAATATTATGGTATATAAAGTAAACATAGCAATTCTAATTGAGGATGTTTCTGAGTTCTATATAACAGTGCGTTTTTAAAAGAAAAATATTTCGCCGCATGGAGTGTAGATAAATTATTAGGTTCTTTATTTTGCAACACAGTGATGTTGTCTGAAAATGAAGGGCCCTTGCTTTGTTCCTCCGATAAATTGGGTTACGTCATGGACCGATCAATTTGAAAGCTGGGCACCAATGAGTGAATAGCAAAGACTTTAGCGTCCTCTGTGCCCGAGAAGCTATCAACTTCTTGATTTTCGTCCAGCTGTATGTCTTGCTTGTCTTCTAAGCGACTAAAAATATCTGCTGGATGCTGTTGACTTTTAACGTGGTGAATTTCAAAATTATAATCTGCTAAGAATATCATGTAGCCAGTAGATTTTCCGCCTTTGTCAGGTTGGGTATTGAGTGAATATAAGCATTTAGCGTCTATAAGTAATATATTTTTCTCAGTATGAAATATCGAAATTTTCGACGGACATTAATCAATGCATGAAATATCGAAATTTTTGACGGACATTAATCAATGCATATAGTTCTTTCTGCCATGTTGAGGCCTTACCTTCTGTTTTGGTAAAACGACGACTACAATAGGAAACAACACCTTCCTGATTAGAATTAGTGTTATAACATACCAAAATTATCCACGTGGTTAAAAACCTGGAACAGATTGTTCCTATAGCTAATGCACTAAGAGCAGAAACTTTTCAATCTTTAATTATAACGCCAGACGTATTTTTGCAAATTGATTCCCTATGCATTTCATAACTGCAGAACAAACTTTTTGCTGTTGGGAAAGTTCCAAACAAACGACCTAGAAGTATGTTGCGGGAACTACCGGCAAATGAGTGGTTTTATTTATTATATATGGTAGGTTCAAATTCTAGAGAGGGAAAGGATGCTTCGTTCTAAAAATCTACTTATCTTCCACTAATGTTTCGATTCCATTGAAATCTCTTCTTCCAGTTGAGAATTTTGAAGATTTTGAAGTTGATATTGATGCGTTCTTTGGTGCTCTTAAGCATGATTTAGTATTAGAACAAATATCAAGAGATGTAATATCTATTCTAAGTTACATATCTTGGAACGCAAACTTTTTGAAACATCTTAAAAACCTTGGGTCAGGTATGGAACATTGACCTATTAGCCTTCTCCTACTACACGGTAGTAAAACAAATATTTTCTCCGAAATCCAGTGTTGAGAAGAAATTCAAGCGAGCTGACAATTTTCGACCAGAGGGGTAAGTATTCTTCTCTGTCACTTGAGAAAGGTTTTGGCGAAAAGGAAAAAAGTAGCGTAGAAACTCCGAATGGTTTGTGTTGTTTAGTTATTTGACACTTTGAGTGGAAAATCTTCCTTCTTCCTTTGCAATCTATACAAAAATACTCTTGAATGCTAATCAAATAATATTTGAAATGTATGATGTAGAAGTATCTAACTTTCTCATTAATATAATAGATAAGGCAACATGAGATCAAAAATTTATGAATAATGTGTTTTAATTATATTTTTAATTTTATTACATTATATTTAATTAATTTATTACATAATTACATTATATTACATCGATTATTTTTATAAAATTCTACAGCAGATGGTAGATTGTCCTAATTAATTTTCTTTAACTGATTTTCCTTGTGACACCAGAAGAACATTAGTATAGTATTACATTTTCTTCTTTCTCTTCCTTTTCCGATAAAGATAAGAAAAATCTATCTCGAGCCAAGTGCTGTTTCAAAATTATTTTCAAACGGTAAAGCAGTTTCCTAGTGAGGATGAAACAAGACAGTCTCGATTGTCTTCTTTCCAAAAATTTTATTTTTACTTTCAAGCAACGATAGAAGATAAGAAAGTATAGCAATAAAATGGGAAAAATCGAGATTTGAAAGAATGTGTAAGTTGGATCGCCTCTACCTGCCTCAAAACGGAGTTGTGGACGTCTGTTCGTCCAAATGAAAGTATTTTTGGTCGCCTAGAAGGTATAACTACGGTTCAACGTATCGAGACGTAATTTTAATTTAAGGTTTTTATAAGGTTCTCTAGCGGCTTGTTTCGAATTTTCTTACTACTGCCAAAACTATGAGTAGTTTACTAAACATGGAAAAATCGGCAAGGGGTAGTTCACTTTTGGAGTGAGTATTTTTCGGACGATTTTTTAAAATACGAAACAAGCGATTTGATTAATAACCCTATAATAGGGTTAAGTAACTTCTCCCGAATAAATCCGCAAGGGGTAGTTTGTTATTAGGAATGAGTTTATTATTGGATGGTATTCTCAAAAGCGACTCAATCGATTTTGTTTATATATCATTAATAACTCTGTAATGTTGCGTAAACTATTTTGATGACACCTCATAAATAAATAACCAATTAATAACCCTGATATACGAGGGTGCCGTTTGTCACTTCTTATAAAAAAGTTCATGTTGGTAATTTCCCTCGAATGAAATTTCCTGAAAACATGATGTCGCTCGCATTTTATGTTTAAGCAATAACTGCAGCATAATACGATATACTTTAAGAAATTGGAATGAGAAAATTTAGTGGAGTGGCCTGTATCTTTTATTACATATTGAGAAACAATTATAGAATTTTTCCTCTTAAAGCGGAATCTCACAAAATGCTGGACCAAGTGTTAACTTACTTTTAATAATGAGTTTATATACGGTTCCATCTCCCTAACATATCGCGAAATATCCTATTCTTGACATACATTTTAAACCCAATTCCTCCACCTTAGCATATACATTTTGATGACATAACAAGTAAGTACCGTTTCACTGTAATTAAAACTTTCAAACTATGCTAATTCAAGAAGGAGATTAAAACATATTCTTGGGACACTAAATCGATTGCAAAAAGCAGTTTCTTGTTTTACTCATTTAAAAGCAAATATTTTACTTATTATTTAATTATTATTCTTAATTTTATCGAAACAAATTTGAAATAAGCAAAAAATAAATAATAACAGAATTCATTCTTCTTAATAGTTGAAAGTTGTGTATATTTTGTATTTTAATACATACTTTTAAGACTAAATTATGACATTTACATTAAATAGTGAATATTACACATGATTTCTTGCTATAGATAGAGCACACTATAAAAATATGGTATACTCTGAAATATTAAAATATTGATGTGGTCGTGTATTTAAAAATCTTTTATTCCTTTTTTTTACTTTTACTTTTTTTACTAGCATGAACACAAAATAGAGCATGTACCTTTGGTTGGCGACGAGGAGAAAAGTGGAATCCCAAACCCACGGAAAGGGGGAAAAAGAAAGAGAGGAAAGTGACCTCTTAAACCCACATGTGTAAGTCATAAATCAGAGTGTAACAGAGACCAAAACTATGGCAACGTTCGTGGATACACATTTACTTACAATGTCACTAGTAAGAGGATACGAGTGTACGGATATTGCCGAAACCACACAAGGAGAGCTTTCTTGTTTCTGCCAATTCTGTAAGAATTGTGTAAAGTGTAACTTATGGATAGAATCTGGAAAAGAGGTTGGTGTCGAAGTTGCCATTGCATCGTGGAAAACGAATCGTCCCAACAGAATTTGCGCTAAGTTTTATTTCGGTCTACACGGAATCAGTTGTCTGAGTTACATCAATTAAGTGTCATCAAGCTATTACAAAACAGATATGTCCTAACTTTCAAACTAGAGGATAAATGCCAATGCAAACTAACTTTGCAAGACATGTTTTCAAATATATGTTTACGACCCAGTAAAATAATGATTCGAAATTCACAAAGACACTAGTGGCTTTCAAAAAAACTCACATGTTTCGACCTAGAAAATAAGAAAATTGAGTAAATAATATTGTAAACTGTAATTGAATAAATAATATTGTGTGTGATGCACTTTATTATAAACGCGTATGGATTTCAGCAGCATTTGTTACATGTTTTGAGCTGATTTCAATATTTCTTAACTAATAATTATATGTTTGGTTATAAGTTTAAGTAGTATTTGTAGTATCAGATAGTACTGTAATAACGTTCAGCTGTTGCACAACTGTATTTGTTTTCTGTCTTGTAGTTTCTATTGTAATTTAATATTTTCTTCATGCCAGACCGAAGTAGCATAACGACGGATATTGTATAAAAATCATTGCACTCTTAGCTGGTATATTAATTATTCGGTTAGGTTTATTAGTTCAAGGTACTTCCTACCCATAAACTGCAAATAATATAGAATCTATTGTTTGTCAGAAACATTTCCTCTAAACTAAAACAGACAGAAAATTCTGCGGTACAATCTTGTCGCTCTTTAAAAAACTAGTCTGCGAAATTGTATCACTGCAATTATTATCCTAAAATGATTATTTTTATAGTTGTCCTGTAGACGATATGAGACAGAGCTCTTCCAGATAGGTTTCTAGATAAGACTCAAGTAGGTTTCTAGATAAGAAATTATTTTCATTACATATTTTCGACACAAGATAGTCTCAACTCTTATCTCATACGCAGTTCTTATTATTTTCTACTCACTATTGAACATGAAACGAAATACTACATCCACCGGGCCAACTTGTGCGAGATACCAATTTGAAATAGGCTTTGTATTGCATCCCAGTAAGCACAAAGCATGGCGGTGCGTGACACAGCTCACTAGGTGCAAAGAAATGGTGGGAATGTGTATAAATTAACACAACGAACATGTCTTGCTTGCGCCTACTATGATGTGGTGTTACTTGTTCCTTTAGGCTATGACAATACTTTGTATTTCTGCCTTATTATTGCACTTAGCTTTCCACACCAATAAAAATGTTACATAATTCTCTCTTTTATCTACCAACAGTTCCCGTGAATTGAGTATTACCCGAATACTCTGTAGCTTCACCGTTGATATTGTCTAAATATGCACATGTTTTTTTAATAAAAAATAGTTTGTAGCATGCAATCTTTACATAAAGCTTGATTGTGTAGGGTAAGGCATAGTAAGTTATTAAATAAGTCAAGTGAACAAGAATATAGAATGTTGTACATGAACTTGGTTTATAATGCATATTTTAGCAGTGTTAACACGTTACCCGACAATATTGGGTTAAATTTTACAACTTGTTATAACATGCTTCTACTGCAGGGCAAAGCTGGTGGAAAAGTGCAGGAAGAGCGTAGGTTATTTGAAGGGCGTTAAACAGCGGCGTGAATTCAGATACAGAATCTCTTACAGCATATTATACAAAAAATGAAATAAAAATTTACTTTTTGATTACTTTTATCCACAAAAGTTGTTAGTATTGCTCGATCGTTATGTACGAAACGAGGGTTGAGGCAAACGTAAATTAATTCCTTATAGTCAGCCTGCTTTCGTGAAAATAACTCGCCTTTCATAATTTCTGTAAGGTTCCTTAACCTTTAAAAAAGTATCATGCAAACAATGAGTGGAACAGAATACCGTATCTGTTTTTAACTCAGTTTGGCCATGGTAGATCATCCTCACAGTTAATCTATACGATTGCTTGCATATTGTACATCCATCACTTCTGTTTAGTGTGTGTCTCATTAGTTGAATTAACAAGGTCTTTTGTGATTTTTTTACTTTCTTTTACTTTACTGTTTTTATAAACTTCAATTTCTGATTTTTGGTGCGTGAGGTCCCTGGCTCAATCCCGGCTCGGAGGCATCGGTTTGTGGTGGACAAGATCATGTCCTTGAGTATTCTCATGGTCACCCGTCTCTTTCCACATTATCATTTCCCCAGTTGTCTTCAATATATTCATTACTTCGTACGAGGGACGTATGTAAAAGTATGTAAAGTTCCAGATAATTATGATTAAGATTAATTGTGTTTTCTTTCTCTTCTAAAATATAATGCCAGTTAAGTGAGTGCAAAAATAATACTTTCTGTATCAAATTACTCCTAATTCACAGGGACAACGGATTTTGATATAGGATGGCTGGCAGAAATTTCTGTTAATGCTAGATTATTTTCTCATAGTCAAACGTCCAGATTTACAGGAATTCGAAATAATTCTTCGAATTGAAATAACAATTTTTACTCAATTTTTCTTGCCTGATGCACTCCCTAAGGGATTATGTAACCTTACTTTCCTAAGGTGCATGTCCAAAATGATTGCGCTCATATTCATTGTGAGTGTAAAAACTAATTTTCCATAAAAATATTTTCCATCCAGAAAACACGAACCAAACTATGCTTGGTGACCACTAAAACAAAGAATTGTATGTATTCCGCGCCACGGTAGAGTGAAATTCTTGGGCACATGCGGGGGTATGTTCATAGCGAGCAGGTAAGAAGATATCGTAAACTATTTACTGCTTAAATTTCTACTCTCTGGTGCATGGGGTCCCTGACTCTATCCCAGGTAGTCCCAAGCGAACTTTCTGGTGACTCGGGGTTCCACCGTTTCCTCCCATTTTCTTCGTAAACGAATTCGTTCATTTCTCATCATCACTGTATAATTTAGCCTCGATGATAAACGTAGGACGTTAAGTTAGCTATTTCATTTTATATTGTTCTAACTTTCTGCTATAAATATATTCTTTCTTTCCTGTATTTTTTACTGTTTTTTTTTGCCACCCCTAAATAACAAAGGTGCTGCAATTCGATGCAATAAGGGCACTTGCAGCTGATATATTAATTATTCTGTTTGGTTTGTTACCTTAAGTTGGTTTCTACCTACAGACTGAAAATGATATAAGATCTTTAGTTTGACCCAAATTCTCCTCTGTATTAAATCGCTTCGTCCGTGTAACAGCATGTATAGAATAAAACGGAATGGTTATGTATGTGTTCGATTATAGTCTGAAATTATTTTGATTATAATTAAAATTCTCATAAACATGCTATTACTGCTGCTACATTAAGGAATTCTGAAATTATCCTGTGGTAGAACCAGGGAACTACAGTTAGATTTCCATTATTCAGCTTGAAAAGTGAGTCTGACTAAGTTGATGAAGTCACACTTGTGTTGTTACGTTCTGTCACTTACCTACGTCACATACTTACGAACCATACAGAATTACAATATAAAACCATAGAAGATCCGAAATGTTATATACTACCTCCTGTCTCTTTCCTACGTCTGATACATATGGTTAATACAGAGTTGCTGTATACAACAACTGTATTCTTACTCATTTCACACGACAAAAACATATTTTCTATACAGATTTGCAGTATGCAAAGTTTAAATGTACCATTTTCCTGGACTCCTAATCCCATCATAGGTCAATAACTGATCAAGTGATCATACTAATATTTGACAATGATTTACCCAATGAATGAGATACTATCCAATTTTAAGAACAATTACCAATTATTGATATGACAATAAGAAATGTATCCCTTCCAAAATTTAAGATTGGTACACAAATACACCTGTGTCTTATGAAGAAGTAATAAATCATGTAGTTATTTAATAATAATTAAGCCGTATCAAAAAATAGCTCAATAACCTTTAAATTTTGAATATTTGGCCATAACAGGAACACCAACATCTTCAATGGGTCCTAGAAAACGTTTACCGAATTTTATTGTTTGATAATTCTCAAATTTAAAAGGGAACATAAACATATGAAGGTAATAAACGTCTGTAATAACCCTATAACGTGTTAAATCCTAATCAAACGGGGTCAATATCATCCGAAATTTGATTTTTGGTAATTCTTTACCCATGAAAGGGAACGAGGTGGACTATCCAAATTTATAATGATACATATTGAAGTCCTGTACTATGATACCAAATGCTTATATTTAACAATTTCTAAGACCGTGTGGATGACCGAAGATACCCCTCCCAAATTTTTAAAGGGTGCATTAATGTACCCATGTCTTATGATAGGAAATGGACCACTATCCATAATCATATAACCATATAAGGTAAAAGGACCTCATCCAAGGGGATAAATTGAACCAAAACCAAACACGTGGTTGTATTAAAATTTAGTAATTGGGTACCCATGAAAGGGAACGAGGTGAACCACCCAAATTTATAGTAATCTATATTAGTGTCCTATACTATAATACAAAATATATAAAATGAGCAATTTTTTAAATTAAAGGGATGGGCCAAGTTACCCCTCCCAAAAATTTAGAGGGTGCACAAATGTACCTCGGTCTTATGGTAAAAAATGGAGCCCTGTGCATGACCATATAATCATATAAGGTAATAGTACCTCATCCAAGGGAATAAATTAGGTCAAAAACGAAACACGTGGTTGTATTAAAATTTGGCAATTTCGTACCCATGAAAGGGAACGAGGTAGACCACCCAGATTTACAGTAATATTTATTAGGGTCCTATACTATTATGCCAAATGTGTAAAATGGGCAATTTCTAAAATTTAAGGTTTGGGCCAAGGTACCCCTCCCAAATTTTTAAAAGGGTGCACAAATGTACTTATGTCTTATGATAGGAAATAGACCCCTATACGTAACCATATAAGGTAGTAGAACATAATCCAAGAGGATAAATTGGGCCAAAAGACCAAAAACGTGGTACAACGTATTGCTTACGTTTATATTTGGCAATTTTGTACCCCTAAAAGAGAACGAGGTTGACCACCCAAATTTATCATAATACATGTTAGGGTCCAGTACTGTAATACCAAATGTTTAAATTGGGCAATTTACAAAATTTAAGGGGTGGGCCAAAGTACCCCTCCCAAAGTTTTAAAGGGGTGCACATATATACCCATATCTTATGAAAGGGAATTGACCCCTGTATATGCCTATATAACTACATAGGATGATAGCATCTCATCAAAGGAGATAAATTAGGTCAAAACCCCCGAAATTTGAATTTTTGGCAATTTGTTACCCATGAAGGGGAACGACATAAATCCCAAATACTGATAGAGTTACATACTATGGTCCTAGGCTACCACACCCAATTTTTAAATTTGGCAATTTCCAAAATTTAAGGGGGGTGGTCCTATGTACCCCTGCCAAAATTTAGGAGGTATGCCATGGTACCCCTGCCAAAGTTTAGACGGGGTGGTCCTAAGTGCCTCTAGGTCATTGGTCGCGGGCGAAGGTAATTGACCTTTGACCTATGACGTCACAAATGTCGGGGTCAAAGTCCAAACTTCGATCAGGTCACCCCATTACTACTCCTTTCTCGAAATTAGTCTGTTCATGTTTAAGGTCATAATATTCCTTTTGTTTGTTATATTTGTAGTTAGATTGTCCTGTACAATTCCACGTATCTTATTCATGTATTCTTTGTTGACGCATAACGACAGTGTGGATGCTAGTGCAATATCAAAAACGGTCTGTGATTCGTATCCGTGCATTAGAAAAAAAAATGATTTAGTTGCAGTTTGTACAAATGTATTAATTGCAAAATTTATGTACGGAATAAGAATATTTTGATTTTCCTGTACAAAAAATTTAAGAGCGTTCTGTATGATTCTTTCGAATTTCCACTACACCTAGAGTATGTGATCATATTTTGGACAAAATTTAAATTCAAAGCTGTAGTACTTTGCTAGGTTCTGCAGTCTTTCAGCATTATGTACAGGGTGTCTATACAAACACAGTAACGAAAAAGCTCCGTATTCAAGAATAATTCAATTTATAAGAAATTGTTCAATTTATTCGGCTGTGATGTCTACAATCTTCGTCACACAGAAAAGCCATTTCAATAACTACTAGTGTGTGTGTGTGTGTGTGTGTGTGTGTGTGTGTGTGTGTGTGTGTGTGTGTGTATAAAAGTTCCTTCCTCAACCGGCACCCATCCAAATAAATTGTACTGACATGCATTTGCTATAGAGGTAGATGGATGATGGGGGAATTTGCCTCACGGCCCGGATTATTGAGTTTTTGGCAAAGATTGCATATCCTTATTCTGCTTGCTATATAACTTTTCATGTTAGGAAAAAATTTCTAGTGTCTACTGATACGTCTTAGTATGTCCAAAATGCCACTGGTTTGTTATGAATGGCATCGAACCGTTCATTAACAAATATTATGGTATATAAAGTAAACATAGCAATTCTAATTGAGGATGTTTCTGAGTTCTATATAACAGTGCGTTTTTAAAAGAAAAATATTTCGCCGCATGGAGTGTAGATAAATTATTAGGTTCTTTATTTTGCAACACAGTGATGTAGTCTGAAAATGAAGGGCCCTTGCTTTGTTCCTCCGATAAATTGGGTTACGTCATGGACCGATCAATTTGAAAGCTGGGCACCAATGAGTGAATAGCAAAGACTTTAGCGTCCTCTGTGCCCGAGAAGCTATCAACTTCTTGATTTTCGTCCAGCTGTATGTCTTGCTTGTCTTCTAAGCGACTAAAAATATCTGCTGGATGCTGTTGACTTTTAACGTGGTGAATTTCAAAATTATAATCTGCTAAGAATATCATGTAGCCAGTAGATTTTCCGCCTTTGTCAGGTTGGGTATTGAGTGAATATAAGCATTTAGCGTCTATAAGTAATATATTTTTCTCAGTATGAAATATCGAAATTTTCGACGGACATTAATCAATGCATGAAATATCGAAATTTTTGACGGACATTAATCAATGCATATAGTTCTTTCTGCCATGTTGAGGCCTTACCTTCTGTTTTGGTAAAACGACGACTACAATAGGAAACAACACCTTCCTGATTAGAATTAGTGTTATAACATACCAAAATTATCCACGTGGTTAAAAACCTGGCACAGATTGTTCCTATAGCTAATGCACTAAGAGCAGAAACTTTTCAATCTTTAATTATAACGCCAGACGTATTTTTGCAAATTGATTCCCTATGCATTTCATAACTGCAGAACAAACTTTTTGCTGTTGGGAAAGTTCCAAACAAACGACCTAGAAGTATGTTGCGGGAACTACCGGCAAATGAGTGGTTTTATTTATTATATATGGTAGGTTCAAATTCTAGAGAGTGAAAGGATGCTTCGTTCTAAAAATCTACTTATCTTCCACTAATGTTTCGATTCCATTGAAATCTCTTCTTCCAGTTGAGAATTTTGAAGATTTTGAAGTTGATATTGATGCGTTCTTTGGTGCTCTTAAGCATGATTTAGTATTAGAACAAATATCAAGAGATGTAATATCTATTCTAAGTTACATATCTTGGAACGCAAACTTTTTGAAACATCTTAAAAACCTTGGGTCAGGTATGGAACATTGACCTATTAGCCTTCTCCTACTACACGGTAGTAAAACAAATATTTTCTCCGAAATCAAGTGTTTGGAAGAAATTCAAGCGAGCTGACAATTTTCGACCAGAGGGGTAAGTATTCTTCTCTGTCACTTGAGAAAGGTTTTGGCGAAAAGGAAAAAAGTAGCGTAGAAACTCCGAATGGTTTGTGTTGTTTAGTTATTTGACACTTTGAGTGGAAAATCTTCCTTCTTCCTTTGCAATCTATACAAAAATACCCTTGAATGCTAATCAAATAATATTTGAAATGTATGATGTAGAAGTATCTAACTTTCTGATTAATATAATAGATAAGGCAACATGAGATCAAAAATTTATGAATAATGTGTTTTAATTATATTTTTAATTTTATTACATTATATTTAATTAATTTATTACATAATTACATTATATTACATCGATTATTTTTATAAAATTCTACAGCAGATGGTAGATTGTCCTAATTAATTTTCTTTAACTGATTTTCCTTGTGACACCAGAAGAACATTAGTATAGTATTACATTTTCTTCTTTCTCTTCCTCTTCCGATAAAGATAAGAAAAATCTATCTCGAGCCAAGTGCTGTTTCAAAATTATTTTCAAACGGTAAAGCAGTTTCCTAGTGAGGATGAAACAAGACAGTCTCGATTGTCTTCTTTCCAAAAATTTTATTTTTACTTTCAAGCAACGATAGAAGATAAGAAAGTATAGCAATAAAATGGGAAAAATCGAGATTTGAAAGAATGTGTAAGTTGGATCGCCTCTACCTGCCTCAAAACGGAGTTGTGGACGTCTGTTCGTCCAAATGAAAGTATTTTTGGTCGCCTAGAAGGTATAACTACGGTTCAACGTATCGAGACGTAATTTTAATTTAAGGTTTTTATAAGGTTCTCTAGCGGCTTGTTTCGAATTTTCTTACTACTGCCAAAACTATGAGTAGTTTACTAAACATGAAAATCTGTGATTTCCTCGGAAACACCTCTAACGATTTTTTCATGTCTCATAAATACATGATTGATAACAATCTGATAATATGGGATAACTCATTTATCCTGAAAAATCGGCAAGGGGTAGTTCACTTTTGGAGTGAGTATTTTTCGGACGATTTTTTAAAATACGAAACAAGCGATTTGATTAATAACCCTATAATAGGGTTAAGTAACTTCTCCCGAATAAATCCGCAAGGGGTAGTTTCTTAATAGGAATGAGTTTATTATTGGATGGTATTCTCAAAAGCGACTCAATTGATTTTGTTTATATATCATTAATAACTCTGTAATGTTGCGTAAACTATTTTGATGACACCTCATAAATAAATAACCAATTAATAACCCTGATATACGAGGGTGCCGTTTGTCACTTCTTATAAAAAAGTTCATGTTGGTAATTTCCCTCGAATGAAATTTCCTGAAAACATGATGTCGCTCGCATTTTATGTTTAACCAATAACTGCAGCATAATACGATATACTTTAAGAAATTGGAATGAGAAAATTTAGTGGAGTGGCCTGTATCTTTTATTACATATTGAGAAACAATTATAGAATTTTTCCTCTTAAAGCGGAATCTCACAAAATGCTGGACCAAGTGTTAACTTACTTTTAATAATGAGTTTATATACGGTTCCATCTCCCTAACATATCGCGAAATATCCTATTCTTGACATACATTTTAAACCCAATTCCTCCACCTTAGCATATACATTTTGATGACATAACAAGTAAGTATCGTTTCACTGTAATTAAAACTTTCAAACTATGCTAATTCAAGAAGGAGATTAAAACATATTCTTGGGACACTAAATCGATTGCAAAAAGCAGTTTCTTGTTTTACTCATTTAAAAGCAAATATTTTACTTATTATTTAATTATTATTCTTAATTTTATCGAAACAAATTTGAAATAAGCAAAAAATAAATAATAACAGAATTCATTCTTCTTAATAGTTGAAAGTTGTGTATATTTTGTATTTTAATACATACTTTTAAGACTAAATTATGACATTTACATTAAATAGTGAATATTACACATGATTTCTTGCTATAGATAGAGCACACTATAAAAATATGGTATACTCTGAAATATTAAAATATTGATGTGGTCGTGTATATAAAAATCTTTTATTCCTTTTTTTTTACTTTTACTTTTTTTACTAGCATGAACACAAAATAGAGCATGTACCTTTGGTTGGCGACGAGGAGAAAAGTGGAATCCCAAACCCACGGAAAGGGGGAAAAAGAAAGAGAGGAAAGTGACCTCTTAAACCCACATGTGTAAGTCATAAATCAGAGTGTAACAGAGACCAAAACTATGGCAACGTTCGTGGATACACATTTACTTACAATGTCACTAGTAAGAGGATACGAGTGTACGGATATTGCCGAAACCACACAAGGAGAGCTTTCTTGTTTCTGCCAATTCTGTAAGAATTGTGTACAGTGTAACTTATGGATAGAATCTGGAAAAGAGGTTGGTGTCGAAGTTACCATTGCATCGTGGAAAACGAATCGTCCCAACAGAATTTGCGCTAAGTTTTATTTCGGTCTACACGGAATCAGTTGTCTGAGTTACATCAATTAAGTGTCATCAAGCTATTACAAAACAGATATGTCCTAACTTTCAAACTAGAGGATAAATGCCAATGCAAACTAACTTTGCAAGACATGTTTTCAAATATATGTTTACGACCCAGTAAAATAATGATTCGAAATTCACAAAGACACTAGTGGCTTTCAAAAAAACTCACATGTTTCGACCTAGAAAATAAGAAAATTGAGTAAATAATATTGTAAACTGTAATTGAATAAATAATATTGTGTGTGATGCACTTTATTATAAACGCGTATGGATTTCAGCAGCATTTGTTACATGTTTTGAGCTGATTTCAATATTTCTTAACTAATAATTATATGTTTGGTTATAAGTTTAAGTAGTATTTGTAGTATCAGATAGTACTGTAATAACGTTCAGCTGTTGCACAACTGTATTTGTTTTCTGTCTTGTAGTTTCTATTGTAATTTAATATTTTCTTCATGCCAGACCGAAGTAGCATAACGACGGATATTGTATAAAAATCATTGCACTCTTAGCTGGTATATTAATTATTCGGTTAGGTTTATTAGTTCAAGGTACTTCCTACCCATAAACTGCAAATAATATAGAATCTATTGTTTGTCAGAAACATTTCCTCTAAACTAAAACAGACAGAAAATTCTGCGGTACAATCTTGTCGCTCTTTAAAAAACTAGTCTGCGAAATTGTATCACTGCAATTATTATCCTAAAATGATTATTTTTATAGTTGTCCTGTAGACGATATGAGACAGAGCTCTTCCAGATAGGTTTCTAGATAAGACTCAAGTAGGTTTCTAGATAAGAAATTATTTTCATTACATATTTTCGACACAAGATAGTCTCAACTCTTATCTCATACGCAGTTCTTATTATTTTCTACTCACTATTGAACATGAAACGAAATACTACATCCACCGGGCCAACTTGTGCGAGATACCAATTTGAAATAGGCTTTGTATTGCATCCCAGTAAGCACAAAGCATGGCGGTGCGTGACACAGCTCACTAGGTGCAAAGAAATGGTGGGAATGTGTATAAATTAACACAACGAACATGTCTTGCTTGCGCCTACTATGATGTGGTGTTACTTGTTCCTTTAGGCTATGACAATACTTTGTATTTCTGCCTTATTATTGCACTTAGCTTTCCACACCAATAAAAATGTTACATAATTCTCTCTTTTATCTACCAACAGTTCCCGTGAATTGAGTATTACCCGAATACTCTGTAGCTTCACCGTTGATATTGTCTAAATATGCACATGTTTTTTTAATAAAAAATAGTTTGTAGCATGCAATCTTTACATAAAGCTTGATTGTGTAGGGTAAGGCATAGTAAGTTATTAAATAAGTCAAGTGAACAAGAATATAGAATGTTGTACATGAACTTGGTTTATAATGCATATTTTAGCAGTGTTAACACGTTACCCGACAATATTGGGTTAAATTGTACAACTTGTTATAACATGCTTCTACTGCAGGGCAAAGCTGGTGGAAAAGTGCAGGAAGAGCGTAGGTTATTTGAAGGGCGTTAAACAGCGGCGTGAATTCAGATACAGAATCTCTTACAGCATATTATACAAAAAATGAAATAAAAATTTACTTTTTGATTACTTTTATCCACAAAAGTTGTTAGTATTGCTCGATCGTTATGTACGAAACGAGGGTTGAGGCAAACGTAAATTAATTCCTTACAGTCAGCCTGCTTTCGTGAAAATAAC
The DNA here is from genome assembly GCF_964235325.1 of Thermobia domestica. Lineage (NCBI taxonomy): Eukaryota > Metazoa > Arthropoda > Insecta > Zygentoma > Lepismatidae > Thermobia > Thermobia domestica. The sequence continues at coordinate 238,490,872 of NC_137456.1, read as the reverse complement.
TCGCCTTTCATAATTTCTGTAAGGTTCCTTAACCTTTAAAAAAGTATCATGCAAACAATGAGTGGAACAGAATACCGTATCTGTTTTTAACTCAGTTTGGCCATGGTAGATCATCCTCACAGTTAATCTATACGATTGCTTGCATATTGTACATCCATCACTTCTGTTTAGTGTGTGTCTCATTAGTTGAATTAACAAGGTCTTTTGTGATTTTTTTACTTTCTTTTACTTTACTGTTTTTATAAACTTCAATTTCTGATTTTTGGTGCGTGAGGTCCCTGGCTCAATCCCGGCTCGGAGGCATCGGTTTGTGGTGGACAAGATCATGTCCTTGAGTATTCTCATGGTCACCCGTCTCTTTCCACATTATCATTTCCCCAGTTGTCTTCAATATATTCATTACTTCGTACGAGGGACGTATGTAAAAGTATGTAAAGTTCCAGATAATTATGATTAAGATTAATTGTGTTTTCTTTCTCTTCTAAAATATAATGCCAGTTAAGTGAGTGCAAAAATAATACTTTCTGTATCAAATTACTCCTAATTCACAGGGACAACGGATTTTGATATAGGATGGCTGGCAGAAATTTCTGTTAATGCTAGATTATTTTCTCATAGTCAAACGTCCAGATTTACAGGAATTCGAAATAATTCTTCGAATTGAAATAACAATTTTTACTCAATTTTTCTTGCCTGATGCACTCCCTAAGGGATTATGTAACCTTACTTTCCTAAGGTGCATGTCCAAAATGATTGCGCTCATATTCATTGTGAGTGTAAAAACTAATTTTCCATAAAAATATTTTCCATCCAGAAAACACGAACCAAACTATGCTTGGTGACCACTAAAACAAAGAATTGTATGTATTCCGCGCCACGGTAGAGTGAAATTCTTGGGCACATGCGGGGGTATGTTCATAGCGAGCAGGTAAGAAGATATCGTAAACTATTTACTGCTTAAATTTCTACTCTCTGGTGCATGGGGTCCCTGACTCTATCCCAGGTAGTCCCAAGCGAACTTTCTGGTGACTCGGGGTTCCACCGTTTCCTCCCATTTTCTTCGTAAACGAATTCGTTCATTTCTCATCATCACTGTATAATTTAGCCTCGATGATAAACGTAGGACGTTAAGTTAGCTATTTCATTTTATATTGTTCTAACTTTCTGCTATAAATATATTCTTTCTTTCCTGTATTTTTTACTGTTTTTTTTTGCCACCCCTAAATAACAAAGGTGCTGCAATTCGATGCAATAAGGGCACTTGCAGCTGATATATTAATTATTCTGTTTGGTTTGTTACCTTAAGTTGGTTTCTACCTACAGACTGAAAATGATATAAGATCTTTAGTTTGACCCAAATTCTCCTCTGTATTAAATCGCTTCGTCCGTGTAACAGCATGTATAGAATAAAACGGAATGGTTATGTATGTGTTCGATTATAGTCTGAAATTATTTTGATTATAATTAAAATTCTCATAAACATGCTATTACTGCTGCTACATTAAGGAATTCTGAAATTATCCTGTGGTAGAACCAGGGAACTACAGTTAGATTTCCATTATTCAGCTTGAAAAGTGAATCTGACTAAGTTGATGAAGTCACACTTGTGTTGTTACGTTCTGTCACTTACCTACGTCACATACTTACGAACCATACAGAATTACAATATAAAACCATAGAAGATCCGAAATGTTATATACTACCTCCTGTCTCTTTCCTACGTCTGATACATATGGTTAATACAGAATTGCTGTATACAACAACTGTATTCTTACTCATTTCACACGACAAAAACATATTTTCTATACAGATTTGCAGTATGCAACAACAGAGTTTAGGTATATCACATACAGATAACACGATTCATAGAGAGCGTACGCATGTTATAAAAATAATAGTATAACTGTAACATTATGTACACTTTCGTACAAGCAGCACGTATAAACGCCAGCATCAATGCCTGATCTCTTTAAATCTGTAATCCTATGTCACATATATTCCGGGTATAAGATTAATACTTTGCGTTTATAAATAGTCATGCTTTCCGTAAATTTCATACCTCTTCACGTATACAAACTCTACAGTTTTCGTTATGTTTTCTGTAGTTTTGAGTACATATGATCCCTATAGACAACTGTCTACATTCGCTGCATGGTATACCCTACGGTCAAGCTCTTGGTCCGGAATTTACAAGATTTGCGTATGTTCCATCCCGACTTCAATGTAAGTTATTCTTTCTCTCCATTTATTGCTTCGGACATCGTGTGCTGGAAACCGTTATTGCAATCTAGTATAGTTTTGTAACATAATTGTAATAAACCGGTTATATTGACATTTTATTGGTTATTAAAATGCATAGCCAAAGCATTTGAAAGTAAGAAAATCAACGAAACTTACGTAAAAGGAATTATGAGTTCTAAATTAGAAACGGGACACATTTGGTTATACTCAATACTCCAAAACAAAAGTAATCATAATCAATTATTCTCTAAGGCTTGCCTTCTACAGAGAAAGTAGTATTTAACAAAATACTTAGGAACTTATATTGTTTATAAAGCTGTTTTTGACTAATCACTGCACGAAATTGATAAATTAAATCAATGTAATAAGACGATTATGCTACTAAGTGCAGTCTATGGCCAAATATGTCAGCTTGCTACTTAGTGAGATTCGTACTTCTCACTAAATGTTCCAATCTAGAAACATTGATACGTACAGGGTACAAATCTTCACCTTATCGAAGAGCATAAATTAGGAGAAAAAAATAAAAATTATTTTTGAAAGTATTTTACTCATAAGAAAGGTCCATATAGTCCGACCAAACTTACAAAGGCATCATGATGCTATACTAATTTTCAGTGGGAATTTCCAAATTTTAAGGGTTCATTCTACTCACTCTTCCAAAACTTTTAGAGGAATTTGTCATTATACCAATTTTCTATTTAAGAGGGTGGTGCCCTATGCTCCATCATATAAACATATAATGTAATAAACTCTTATCAAAGAGGATGATAATGAGGTAAAAAATAACTTCCAAATTCATATTTCTTGGCATCTTTTTACAAACAAAATGGAAAGAGATGAACCACTTAAACCTATGAAAGTAGGGTCTGCATACTATAATCCTATACTACCATAACTAATTTGAAAAACTTGCAATCTCCAAAACTTAAGAGTATGCGCATACACTGCTCTCAAATTTTAGAGGGTGAAAAGAAGATACGGGTGTTCTATGAAAGACAATGGGCCTCTATCTTTTCAGAACTTTTGAAAACCTCATCCAATTGGATACATTTGGTCAACATAATCTGAATTCTGAACATTTAGTCATTTTATACCAATTAAAGAGAACGTGATGAACCATCCAAATATCTAGAGGTACATAACAGCTTGCTATACACCACTTTTAGGATAGTTCAACGTACACATTGCTGAATTTTTAAGAGGGTGATGCTACACAATTGTGGGCTCAAGTCCTGAGTCAGACTCAACACAAACGTGTGATCAAGTAATGTTAGTACTACTACCATTCTCGTAGATGACTAACAACGTAGATGAATGACAAGCAAGATAATATCTTGCATATTTGTCATTAATAAATGACTTCGTTTCAAACAAACTGACACATTATGTTTCGAAGACGGAAGTAGGATCGAAATATGCTGTTCAGATTGATGTGAGAGCACCCAGAAATAGATTTGAGAAATGCTATTCTTACTTTGTTATGTACAATATAAACTGTTATGAAAGGAAAAAAGAAACTATTTCGTAATACCGTTCACAGTTTCAGAATTTACTAACGCCGGTGAAAGTTTATTTACGTGTACTGTTTGGATTATTCTTTAATTTATGGAATAAAGTAATATTCTTAAAGTACATTTTAAATTAATTTATCTGTAAATGTAAGCCACAACGAAGTATATAATACTTAAAGCTCAAAAGAACAAAATGTCAAAAATTACATTTTAAGCTTTACAAAGAAATTCACAATTATTTATTTTTGTTGCTTTTACAAGTATGAAAGTAAGACTTTTCATCGGTTTGGTTCAGTTGTTACGTTATATAGATATGTGACTTCGACTTGGAATACCTGGGCTCGATTCGCAATAGAATTATGTCTTGTGATTCAAATTCAATGCAAACAACAGGACAACCAGTTGCTGAAAATTACTGGTTTAAATGGCTACTAATTTGCTTTACAAACTATCGAAAGCGGAGGCATCATGATGTAATACATATGATTCAGCCTCGTTGAGGAAAATATATAACGAGATTTTTCCGATGAATTATTGCTCGTTATTTAAAGCAACAAACACAAACTTTCCTTTTCCTAAAGAACTGAATATAAGAAAATTCTATAATTGTATAAACGTTGTATGCAATGTACTAAATGTTTATTAAGTTTTCCAACAATTCAACAATTCTGAAATGTTAAGTCTGTTTTTAATTTTGTGTCGCATTTATGGAATGATTTAGGAAGAAAATATATTTAAATAGATCACGTAATAGTTCCTGTATGATTAATGTATAGACCTCTCTTCTGTAGATTCATAATTTTAAAGAAAAATATGTTTACGTGTTAATGTTGCATATGAATCTATCTAGTAGGTCTGAAACTATTTACATTTTCAACTCAATGCTCAGTTGATATTTTCTTCCCTTCGATTCTTCACTATGGTGAATATTTACCTATTTGCTAAACTCAAGCATCACAATTCTGTTCTCGAAGTACGTAATCCTATAATTGGGGACAAGATGGACTATAATAAAGACACAGCTCCTCAGTCTCTTTCAGCTCAATACATGTTCTGTTTATGCAAACACTCTCTAAAATCCAATTAGGTATTGCAGTTAACTTCTGTTCATATCCTTAGTTGCTTTAAAATCTGATAGCAACCTTCTACCTCAAATGCTCCCTCCCAAATAGCATTATCCTATCGTAATGAAAATGTAGTTCTATCATAAGCGACTATTTAGTCTTATGAAGTTAGGCCTCTCTTTTGGTTGATAAGTCACAATGAGACTGCTAGCGAGACTGCTAGCTTCTTGCTGTCTCTAAATTAATAACCAATGAATACTCTTCAAATAGCACTCTTTGCCTTATTGAACTAACTATAAGATACGGTGCTCATACTTCCTTAAACATTCTTATTCCTCTAATTCTTCGCCTCTAGTCTATAACATAGTTCCAACCTCCCGCTACAATAACTACATACTACATGATTTCATTGTTTACTTACCTTCCAATTAAACGGTCTATTTTCTGTGATGACGTTATATCGTGTGGACAGAAGACCATCGCAGCCAGTGGAAATGTTACACTCTCATCTCCTCTGATGTAGGTAATTGTAATAGGATCTTCTTGAAACAAAGTCCAAGAGCTTATAATAATTTGCAATCCAATGATAAACGAAATTACATAAAGTGTTGTCCAAAAGAACCTACAATTCAAACGAACATAATAGTATAAATAAGATCCAATAGTGCGCACGCTTACTTGGGAATTTATAGACAAATCATTACGTGTAAAATTTTAGACTTCCTACAATGATATTTATGGTTACGAGTATATGATGTTAAGAAAAACTTTTATCTAAGGCAAATATCTAAGCTATATTAAAAATAATAAACGATCCTATTATTTTCATGGGAAACTTTGATTTGCTATAGCATTCCATAGTAGCGCATCCTTAAGTTCCTTTTCGAACTCGAAAATTTCATTTCTTAATTGTAGGTGTTAATTAAAAATAAGAAGTTTTAATTAATGATTAATTGTATCATATATAGCTATTAATGGAATTTATGAAAAATAAACGAATATGAATAATACTTGTTCCAACGATATGCGCAACAGTCATCTTCCCAAACTACCATGACGGTCTTAGATTTGATTCGCAGTCAGAAAACTGTAAAAACACTCTTCCAGGACAACCACAGACAGTAAGGTTTCCCCTCATTGAAACCAGGAGGGGATGGTACCTAACACAATGGGTCCCGGCCATCTTCCTTCCTGCCATTCCTTTCTTCCTCACCAATTACCCGGGTACCATGGACGCCAAGGAACGTCATTTCACATACATAACTGGCTAACATGGTCGTAGATTATGAAAGAACAGCAATCTAATTCCTACTACTACTACACTAAACTATCATGAGTTTTAGGAGGGTGGAATGTTACATATTTTAGGATTGTTAAGGAAAATATTTGCAAAATTATATATCACCATATAGAAAGAAGTGATGTAAATGTACTTATTTGCTTTGGTTACTGGTAAAGAATTGAACATAGAATGATAAACAACACCGTGCGATGTATGCAGCACGAGAAAAGTACTGATGGTAGAATCTCGAAGCCAGTAGGTACAGTTGGTAGTATGCGATATATATTTTCGAGTATTTCTTGCAATTGATTATAAATGTTGAAGACATACTTCATCAATATCCGCGAAATGAGTTTGTGCACTTCACAGAATGTCTTAACAATTATTCTTAACCTCGTGATATATGCAATGGCACTAATGACTGGACTTGGTAATTGTTGACTTATTCTTTATTTGTGTAGTTCACCATATTAACACTCAGAAGGTCAGCTTTTGGAATATGCCATGAGAGAATCTCTCAAATTTCGACTTTAAACAAGTTATAATCGCGGGGTAAGTGTGTTTAAATCTTCCTAGAATGGGTTAGGAAAAATGTCTGCTACGAAAACCAATAGCACGTTTCGAACAGAACAAAAGTTCAAACCAATGTTTTATATTTACAATCGTAAGTGCGCAGTCTAAGGAAATTTCTATTGCCTGCTGAGTATATTTATATTCAATGTATTGTGATTTTCTTCGCCAAATCATAGTATGGTTAGGTAAACTTTATATTTCATCTCAAAATATAATTCAACTTCTAATTTAATTATTAAAACGAAGCATTTTGAATGCTTTCTAATGACAACGAGAATGGTATTTGTTGCATTTGATGGCCAAGAGGTATTATTAGTGCCGCGCATTGGTAACCATATTTGCTTCGTTATTCAAAGTATATATTGGTGTTTCAATTGTAATGAATTATATCCCCAACAACCTACAATTAATAAATTTATGAGTATTTCGCATTAGGTATACAAGGATTCTTACACCGGAATTTTCATGTATTATCTTCCACCACAGCGACTACTAAGGAAAATTAAATGTGTGTTGGCCAACTACTTAGCTTCGAAGATAAATGCCTACATTAAACATATTCGGATTAAGTCATGTGCATGAACTTATCATATGTGATATAGGAGTAACATAACTTACAAGACAACACTAAAGAAATAATTATCATCAAAATAATCTCTAATTGAAAATTTTCATTTAATATCGTGTTCGAATATTCACGAGTACAACAGAAACATTAAGCATATGACAGTACTACCATGGCAATAAAATAAGTATTACATTAAACAAACGATACGCAGCTAACGATATACTTAATAAGTAACAATAAAAGCTACAGTAAACACAAGACAGATGTCCATACAAATGTACATAGGTGGCATACATAGTGAGGAGTATTATTGCTATAATGTGTCTTTAACCTTCCATTCATACGTGCATGTAATAATAGTCAAGCAACTTCAAATTTAGCTAAAATTGCAAGTTACAATGCTCGTCAGTGCCAACATTTCTTAACTGCAGATTATACTAGACAGTAAACATCAAATAAACGTACTGAACCAATGTAATTAAATGAAGCATGCAGTTACTGGAAATGTAATTAATCTGTCAATCGAAAAGACTATATATTTTACGTCATTTTACGAGTAGATTACAGATAAAGGGTGTATCAAGATTCCACTTTCCGAATTTTCTAAATGTTTGTTTGTATACTGGTATCATAATGTCATTGTAAACACTTATATAAGAGCACTACATTTCTTTTAAAAGTATTAGAATATTTAAACAATTGTTCTGATACGCAATTAACAACACCTACATCCATAAAATTTGTGATTGGTTTAGAACAAATTTGATTTCATTATATAGGGGTGATTATTTGGTTATTTATAAGTTCTATGTTTTATCATTTTGAGTTTCCCTTTAATTGCAATCCTAATGAATAATTAATTTCTTTGGAAGTAACTTTTTAAAACTACGCCGAGTAGTTTACCTAATAAATTATTTTCCTTTGATATATTTTTATCTGTGTATTATTGAAATATATCTGTCAGATACTCAACTCAATCAGGCAGGAAGAAAGTAACAATAGCGCGAAGAGATATTTATTATTATGCAGCATATATATTTCGTTATCTACAAAATTAATATGAACATAAAATAATTTTGAATCACCATATAGTGAATTTTGACTGAGTGACTACTGTAGACTCCAAATATAATGTAAAAATAATATAATATAATGTAGACTGAGATACCAAATATAATGTAAAAAATGTAATATTTGTTCATGTTTTCCTTTAATAACACTATGCTAAAACTAATATCTAATATACACACTACATGAACATACTAGATAAGGTGAACAGTTTCCAAATGTTTAAATCCTTCAATATATGTAAAAATGTTTCGAAATGTTGTTGGCACATACGATGGTCATATAAGACTCTCTCGGAATGGCATATATAACAAACTTTTACACCTTAACAATATTTTTCGTTGTCAGAGAGGGATGTCAGAAACTTGAGTTTTCAAATTCTACAAAATATTGCTCCACCAAAGTTATATGATCAGCTTCAAGAAGAGAAGGAAGCCATCTGATACCATATTTGTCAATAAGATTAATGTGGCAGTAAATCATACCCTATCGCATTCATTTTAGTTATTGCAACTACACCGGTACGAGGCGTAACAATTGTACTGATTCCAGATATGATTCTAATTTCATAGGTGGATATAGTCAATTACGAAGTTAATTTTTTCCTTCCTAAAAGAACTCAAGACATGATAGCAGATATCACACATGTGTTCTTCTTTGGAAGTGGACAAGCAGAATGTTTCCGTTGACTGCTGTTTCGATTCAGCAGAACACCAGTACACTCATGTTCGATCGGCGAAACTGTTAGTTGTGAATCGACGAAATACGTCAGTTATGGATTCTTCGAAACAACGTGCTAAATTGATTATGGAGTTTTACATGTAGTGATTTTAGTCAGGAATCAGAAGTTGCAGCTCGTATCTTGCAGGGTGTTTCATCTTGCAGACAGCTTCTACCAATAGTGTTATTGTAAAATATTCGTTCGACTGAAATGTTTACAGTATCAGAAATCAGTAGCATGTAGTCGCTGTTTTAGGACAATCATACCATACATATTTTGAATACGGTTTGGTGTAGTTACATCTTTTCGTCTCCACTTCCGGCTCGATTTCCTGGCTTTCACAACCACGTTTAACTCATTTAGCAGTTATCATACATAAAGACAAAATATTCAAAGGGAAAATAATACGTTTGAATTTTTTTGCCAAAGATGAAGCACGCGGTAAACTTACTAGATCGCTATCTTAGATTAATTGATGCAATACATCATTAAAATAATATCATTACATCCGTTAATATATTGCATATTTGTACACAATAATACTATGCAATATATTTCAAATAAAGGTAACTGAAATAGAAGCTAAACCTAAATCTAGTAAATCAGTTTTACGAAAAAATAGAAGTAAAGCGTTGTATGCAGACTGAGAGATTCTGAAATTATCAGATCCTCTGGTTTTAAAAAGCAACTTGAAGTAAATGTAGAACCTAGATATAACTAAATTGGTACATTCGGGAAACTAATAGAATTCCCCGAGCAAGAAGTTGAAAAATGTTTTCTGTTGTTTTATTTTTCGTCCGGTATTCTACTGGCCATGATAAAGATCTCTGGGCCAGAAACTATGGTATTTTTGGTAGTTTAAATTAATATATAGGGAAACAGAAGACTATAAATTATTTCTCTGGTTTCGTGCCTCAAAATTAATAGGTAAAAGTAACTATTCTACGATTTTATGAATTCTTGGGTCCAATGAGAGCAGATATATCAAGTGAAAGGACTTCTATCCCTTCGGTCCTAGCCGGTACTTCATTGTTTCTGCTGAATTGAAATTCAAATTCTCATTTAGTGTGTAATTTTTCTTCCTATTGCCTATAACTTCCTTAATTTACATTAGTAGGTATTTTGGGAAAGTGAATGAATGAGGAAAAGTGATTAATATATAACAGTATCTTGTACATTTTAACTATTATTCGCTTTTTGTTTTCAATAATGAAGCTTTTTGCATGGTATTGAACATGTTATTAACTTATGCATGTCTTAAACATTCAATTATTTTATTAATCATGCATTATATACATACAGGACTTTACACATGCCGCTAGAAAGGTTTTAATATTTTAAAAATTTTCTTTCTTTTCTTCTATGCAAATCAATTTAGAGAGTTGTTCGTGTCAAATTTGGTTAGAGGTTAAATTGTTATGCTTCCGCGGTCATACTTGTATGTTACGTGATGCAATTAACTCTTTCGGCAATGAAAAATGTTTAATCTTAATAAACTAAGTATTAAACGACTACACAGTGTGATTCTACATTAAAAGACTATTGATACACATTTCTTAGCAGGTCACTTTGAGACGTTAAAAGTTGACTGTTTGTAGCTGTCAAATATGTTAACAAATTAAATTACATCTCTGTTCGTAAGACCATTTACGAAATATTTTTGCAGTAAATGGAGAAAGTATGGTAAATAATGCTGGCGTTACTACATCTCAAAATTAAGGTTCTTTAAACTTTATACTAAGTTTTTAGATTGAAATTTGATTCCAAATAATACATATACACATAGATTCTATGTAATAACAATCAAGTTTTACGGCTCGCGCTAGTGTCCTTTGGGCCAAAGTGGATTTGTATTTACGAAATGAATAGTTGAAACTCAAACCTTAATCGGGGTTCCAACACAAGACTGCCAAGTTCTGAGATCGCCTATGCCTTACATCTCCCAACCACGCAGTTGAAAGTAAGTGTACTTATTCACATCTGATAGTTTCTTTGCCAAAGATTCAACATTTCAAAACTCATTCCATATTAAATCGCAAACGGTAACCTGTTTTGGTAAAAATTACTACTTCCTGCACGAGAATGAAGGGCAAACTAATAAATCCCTAATACTATTTAATCTTCGAGTAGCTGAACCGCGATCAGAAGTACCACGGTTATTATTTTTATCGTGTAGTCACCCTGTCTGTCAGACTCCACCGTCCAGCTAATCTTACCCAACATCTTCCCGAACATTCTTGCGCAATCACTCCGTTATCCGGTGTTTAGTTTGACTACTAGTGATTGTTTAGTGATTGGGGTGCTTTCCACCGCACGCGACTAAACGTGGATTACTTTTTCCAGTGCTTCCCTCCGCACGTGGCCTTTGTATTGGAGATGTTTTAAGTTTTATAAACATAAATATTCTTTAATGGACAGAAGAGAAGTTGACATCTCCAAGAAACTAATACAAAATGTAGAGCTGTTAAGAAACTAATACAAAATGTAAAAAAGAGGAAACTATAAATTAACAGCTTAAAACAACGGGGAGAAATATTAGGAAAGGACTATTTGGATAAATTTCCCAAGATGATCTCGTGGAAGCTTTGACTGAATATGTAGAAGTGACTGAACACGAAAGTCGAAATGAGGAGTCTGCAAGCGAGTTTGAAGACATTAAACCCAGAAATCAACAGTGATTCCTCGAATGTTGTCAAAGCAGCAGAGGCCGAAATAAGTGTAAAACAGTGTAAAATTGAAGATAACAAAATACTTCACCTTAACCTGTATCGGTGAAGATTAAAAATAACAGGACCGTAAAATAATTCAATGTAAGCTTGATTTTGATTTTACTTCAGTTTAGCGTCCCTTTCATCTTCGAGCCTATATAACACGTGAACCTACTGTTTATCCTGAGGTCCGAATCACATATCTCCCAACGGGAATCGGACCCAGAAGACATATGCCAAACGCGCGTACGGTAACCGTTTAGCTACGAGTGAGCTCTAATTGAATGTTAAATAAGCTGTGAAGTATTGTTTTATTGTTATGTTTATATAGTATTTATTTCACTAATTTACTATTGCGTTTCAAATTTTATTCGTGTAACGTGGGTTCTTGTCACCACGGCATGGTGCGTCCTCAGGTTGCGGATCGAGGAGAAGGCCTCTAGATATAGAGGTTAGCTGCGAATATACTGAATAAGCAGTCGCGGACAGCCGACTAGGAGTGGTCCTCTAGCTTGGGGGATTGGGTAGGGCTAACAACCTCATCCTGCAAAAGAAGCACTTGTTCAGAAATATTCGCGAAAGGCTCGGACAAGGACTGATAACTTGGCATGACCTCAGCAAAACAAATGTTCATCAGATTTGGAACATGGAATATTGGGAGTCTTTATAAGGCAGGCGCGTTAAAATCCGTGACGAGTGAGTTAGAGAAATACATGGATGGACGTAGTAGGAGCTCAGGAAGTTAGGTGGGAAGGAAATGGATCTGTGAATTCCGGAAATTTTACGTTCTTTTACGGGGAAGGAAATAAAAATCATCAGTTAGGAACAGGGATTTTCGTTCATAAACGTATATTACCAGCAATTAAACGGGTTGAATTTGTTACTGACAGACTTTCTTTTATTACTCTTAAGGGACGGTGGTGTGATATTATTGTTTTAAATGTACATGTCCCAACTGAAGATAAAGATGACGAAGAAGTGGAACGGATATTTGACGAAATCCCGTTACCGTTTTATTTGACGATACCACATGAAAATTCTATTAGGGGATTTCAATGCCCTAGGTTAGACGAGAGGATATTTTTAACCGATTATAGGAAACGAAAGTCTGCATAAGGAAAGTAATGGCAGCGGTGTTAGACTCGTGAACTTTGTAACATCCAAAAACCTAATCGTGAAGAGTACAAAATTCCCACATCGCGACGTTCATAAATACACTTGGACATCACAGGGCGGAAAAACACATAATCAAATTGATCATGTTTTAGTAGATAGAAGAAGGCAATCTAGCATAATTGATGTCAGATCGTTTAGAGGAGCTGACTGTAACACTGACCACTACCTGGTAGCAGCGATAATACTAGAGTGGTTATCGTTGAATAAAGGTAATATTCATTGTCCGAAAACGGAGAGATTCCATTTAAAAAAATTAGAAGAGAGCCAGGTAAGAGAGAAATACCAGATTGAAGTTTCGAATAGATTCTCGGCTTTAGAAGATTCGGAGTGCACTACTGTTGAGGATACCTGGATTGAAATTAGAGATAGCATTAAAATTTCAGCAAAAGAAAAATTAAGACACGCGGAAATACGTAGGAACAAACCATGGTTCGACCAGGTATGCATAAAACTAGCAGAGAAGAGAAAACAGGCAAAATTAAGCTGGCTACAAAACCCGAATGAAATAACTTCACAAAATTTCGCAGATATCAGGCGGGAATCTTCCAAAACTTTTAGAACAAAGAAACGCGATTTTCTGAAAGCTAAAATTAAGGAACTTGAAGATAATAGTAAAAATAAAAACATCCAGAACATGTATAAGGGAATCAACGAATTTAAGAAAGGCTATCAACCTCGTGCTTATATATTAAGGGAAGGTGACGGTACAGTTCTCACTGACACGGATAGCAGCTTAAATAGATGGAAAGATTTCTTTGACGATTTGCTTAACACCCAACCAAAAACAAGTGTGCGTGAAGAAAAGAAGATACACACCGCAGAACCGTATATTCCAGAACCTAACCGAATAGAAGTAGAAACCACTATAAAGAAATTAAAGAAACTCAAATCTCCGGACGTAGATGAAATTCCGGCTGAGTAATTTTAGCTGGAGGCGAAAAATTGTGGAACAAGATACACAAACTCATTCTTCTTATCTGGAACAAGGAAGAATTGCCCCAAGAGTGGAAAGAATCAATCATTGTTCCAATCCAAAAGGAAGGCGACAAACTGATTGTAATAATTATCGAGACATTTCTCTTCTGCCAACATCCTATAAAATCCTTTCAAATTTTTTTATTAGCAAGACTGATCCCATACGCAGATGAAATTATTGGAGATTATCAGTGCAGATTCAGACGAAATCGATCAACTATCGATCAAATATTTCCTATTCGCCAAATACTCGAAAAAAAGTGGGAATACAATACCCCGGTACCTCAACTATTTATTGATTTTAGAAAGGCGTACGACTCGGTTAGGAGAGTAACATTATACAACGTTCTTACAGAACTTGCAATACCAAGAATGCTAATTAGATTAATTAAGACATGTTTAAATGAATCCCAAAGTAAAGTCCACGGAGAAATTAAATGTCGACTAAAAGCAGGATATTCGTGTTACTATTCGGTTAAAAATCTCTTGTCCTAGCGAATTCTGTCGAGGAATTTAAAGCTTAAAATATATAAAATGATAATCATGCCTGTTGATCTGTATGGCTGCGAAACATGATCACTTACTCTGAGGGAAGAATATAGACTGAGAGTATTTGAGAACAAGATCCTGAGACGAATATTCGGACCCAAGAGGAACGAGAATGGGGAATGGCGGAAACTTCATAACGAAGAACTACATAATTTATATGGTTCACCCAACATTGTTAGGGTCGTCAATCTAGGATTCTTAGGTGGGCGGGTCATGTAGCTAGAATGGAAGAAAGTAGAAACGCTTTCAAAGTCTTGACTGGAAGACCAATCGGAAAACGACCATTAGGAAGACCTAGGCGCAGATGGGAGGATGGGTTTTGCAGAGATGGGTCTTGCAGAGATTGGAATACAAAGTAGAAACTGGATGCAGTTAGCTAAGGATAGAAGTCAGTGGAGAGTTTTTGGGAACGCGGCACTGAACATCCGGGTTCCATAGCCCATAGAGTTAGTTAATTTTTATTTAATTTTATATTAACCAAAGAGTTGACTTCCAAGTGTGTTATTATAAAGAAAGGAATATTGTATTTCGTTACAAAAACAAAAACAACATCATTATTCGGATTTTCAATAAAGCCATGCGTAGTTAACTATCTAAAGATATATTTAACAAAGAAACGTATGGTTTATTCCAAATAAGAATTTAAAAGATAGATTTCTAATTGTACGTAATCCGAAATATATTAAATTACCTTTCTGATACAAGAAAAATATTTAAAACGATTTTTGCAACACAATGTTCATCCGGTCCTTTTGACAGCACGCGCCTACTCACGTTACTTCATCAGCGCGACTTACCTGGGGTTAAAGAAAGCAAATTAGTAAGAAGGAGGTCGTATCGAAGAGGAAATATGAAGTTTTCTTTGCCAGGACTCAGAGTCAGAATCGGAACCAGGAGACGGATTTTGAAGAATAATAATTTGAATCCCAACAAGAATGTTTCATTTACTGATTTTGATGTATGCTCTTTCATTTATCATTCTATTTTTGTATTGTTCTCTTTCTTCCTAAATAAATCTATTTCCTTCCTCTGTATAAATTTGATGCTGTGTCTTTTTATCCATCTTTGTGGCACCTTGCTTTACGAATTACGTGAGTTAACGTAATCTATTTCAGTAATTTATTTTATCTTCCACTCTGCGATTGAAACTTGTCTTCCTCTGTCTGTCTTAATGTCTATATACTTGACTGATGTAGTTGTGATGTTGTCAAAGAACTGGTCATTCGAAAGAAACAACCACATTAACCTCAGTCAAGGGCAGCTACATGAAAATATTTCCCAGGTACGGACCTTTCAAAATAAACAGAAGTGCTTACAGGTTCCACGTTTGCGCTGAGTGAGACAGACAATCATGAAAATTAGAAGATGACAAACTGTATGATCTATAAAAAATGTAATATTGGTTTATGTTTGCCTACGTCATTCGAGATTTACCATAGCCGTGTTCGAGCATCATATAGTCAGTTCAAAATAAATGCAGCCCGTGCGTTCTATTTTACTCACACAACGATACAAGTTTGTTATTGTTATTAGTTTATTCATTTCTAACTTATCCACTCTCATAACAGCTGGTAATTTAGTAAATAATATATTTTTTCGAATACGGATTTTATAAGTATTATAATGTTTTTTTTTAAAGAGACTGCTAAACTGAATTGCTATTAGTAAAAGTATTAACTTTCATTAGGTAGGTGTGTTAGAAAAATATGATGTATTTGTTCCTAAAAATATCTATTACTGCATTCGAGCAAGTTATCTTGTGTTGTAAGATACGAATTAAACACTTAAAATAAATTTATTATTACCAACTTTTTTTCCATAAACATGCTTTTAAATCTTTAGCAAATTAAAGAGATAGTGAGCCAACATAAGTTAGTTATGAGTATTTATCAATTATGACACAACAAGTGTTATATAACAAGTGTTTGTTGGACCTCTTAAAACTCAATAACTTAAAAACTTCAAAATATATTCTGGAACTTGAATGGTGTGTAATCTTAACATGTAATGTATATTATATAATAGAAAGACGAAATATTATGATGGTAAGAAATGTCTAGAATCTTTTATAGTCTATTTTTAACAAAATTCGACAAATAGCGTACCCCCCTATTCTGAGGGCTGCACCGTTTAAAAGCCTCGTGGAAATATTCGAAAAATTGCAATTGTAAACTATGTTAAAAGTTACGGAAGTACATTGCAACTACTATTAGATCTAAAATATGTTATTGAGGTAAATATGTACCTGTAAAATATTACCTATCGAACTTGGATTTATTTCCTTTTGCAATATCTGGCACGAAACTGAAATATGCACACCTTCGCAAAATATGTAACATGATTTATAGCAAAATGTCTACACAATCATATATTAACTCTTGATATAAAGTAAACGTTTTGAAATCTCCGAACACTGTACGCCCAGTACAGAGCATAGAACATAAATAACCCATTTCATAACTTCTCTGAATTACCTTCAATCCATTAGGTGCAGTGTTAAAAGTCGAGAAACTTGAATAATTTAATCATTCGTTGAATTACAAGTTGCATTTACTTTCAATATAACCAGGAGCTTTCATCACTTATACAAGATTTAATTTTTCTAAGTACCAATTACCATGGTTTTGCAACACACATATAGACACTCGAAAACAACTATCAATATAATTATGTTATTAAGATAATGAAAGACAATTTAGAAAAAATTGTTATGAACACGTCAAATTTGACGATATTAAAGTTAGGAGCTGTTCGTAACTCTTACGAAAACATGAATTAATAATAATTTACAATATGGATATTGATACGTAATTCGATCACATTATCGGTTAGAAAAAAAACGTTGAATAAAACACTACTAAAGATGGAATTTACTTCACTTTCAACTAATGTGAATTGTAGAAGCATCATTCATGTACATTTATTCAAATAAAAGTGTACCAAAAATTGCCTCACCAGAAACAAAAAAAAAATGGCTCAAGACTGTTCGAGCGGAGGGTTATCTCCTATCACCATTACCATCACTAATTAAATTCATTCAAAATGTTTAAAATAATTTACCTGTACCTCCAAATGTAATTTGAGCTTCTCGGAAGCTTCAGTAATGTGCAAGGAAAGGAATATCATGCTATGTAATAAAAATTTATGTTATTTGCATCTGTCGAGTATGCACTGAAGTTGAAACGTTCAATTATTGTGCCTTTGAATTAGCTGGAAGACTTATTCGAAAATTACACTATAGAATGTCCACCTTTCAAAACTCTCTTTAAATCTAAGTTATAAGGGTGGAAGAGCTAGTAAGCAAAATCACGGAACCTTTGTTAAATTTGGATAATATTGGTCATGCCTTGAATGGGTTATCAGAAGTAAGACCAGTTTTCCTTCCTTAGTAGCTGACTTTATGAATATCCTAGAAAGGCGTACTCCACTTTCACAGGTCTCCTGAATATGTAAAAGACATAAGAATTTGATTGAGAAACTTAAATGAAATTAGGTGCAAAGTCGGCTGATAGGGCTATCATTGATGATGACAATAATACTTCAGTTCTCTATGAAATACAGCGAATCATCATCCACATTAACCAGTACATGGATCTTGTTGAAAAGCTATAAATTAAAGACACGAATATTGTAAGTTACTTCAACTCTTCACTATATTAGGAAGCTACTTTTTAGAAGAAGCCCACCTTCGGCTTCGTGAATGATTACACATAAATATATTTGATCATTTTCATTCCCTCTTAATTACGAAGTAGTTTTTTTTGTCAGGGTTAAAATTATGGAGGTGGGGCAAATTGTGACATGGTCCCCCAAATGAGCTGGTGTGTAAATTGCTCTTTTAAACATGTTTATTACACCAAAGGAGAATGCTTGCAATGGAATCAGTAGAACTGCTCATTCTTTCCACGAGAAAAGCAAAGTGTAATGAATATAAAACCGCGAAATTGTATATTTTAAAAATTATCCCTAATTTCCCCTTTAGAAATGGAATTTTCGAACATTCCGCAAAATACTTTCATTTATATTTTATTATGAGTTTATATATCAAATTTGACCTCCAAATTAAGCGAAAACAAGTAAAAATAGAAGTGGCGAAGAAGTCTTAAGGACTAGGGAAAGTTTATTATGTGAGATCAGATTTGATCTCAGAAAGATTTGAGAAAAAGACATAAAATGTTTTGTGAGGAATAGTGAACTTTATGGGGCAGAATTATAAACATTATGCAAAAGTTATGAAAAACGATTCGGAAGTTTCGAAATATGTGTATGGAGAAGAATGGAAAAAAATAGTTGGGTTCGTCGGAAAACAAATGAGAGGGTGTTAGAAATGGCGAGGAAGAAAATAATAATTTTACATATTACTGAAAAGAGGAAGAGAAGTTTATTGGCACAATGTCTAAGAAACTATCATGAGGGATTTTATTGAGAGTATTGTGGCAGGAAGGAGAGGGAGGAGGGTGAAAGAGACTACAATTGATGAACAGTATGAAAACAAAAATGATACGTGAAGACTAACAACGATTAACAGAAAACTTTGGAGCATGAAAGGTACTCAGTTGCGTTAAGTGACTTGCTTATAATGGCAGAACACCTACGATAATGATAATGACGATTATGAACTTAAGCGAATCATCATATTAGGCAGTTTCTGAATAAGGAATCGAAAATGTGATACTAGAAGTAGTCCCCTTTATTTATTTATTTATTTATTTATTTATTACTTCTTTTACGTGGCGAAGTTAAGGCTCTGCAGCTTCCCCGAGCACTTAACCACGTGCATACATTTAAAAAAAAACATCAATACATAAAAAATGCTAACAATTACAAAATAAATGTATTGAAAGTCATAAAAAAGAATATACTACTTAAGTAGAAAAAATAGTTAAACAATTCGAAACAAAAATTTAAAATAATATACAATAGAGGAAACAAAACAAAACATGGAGAAACCTAAATTGCATATTGCTTATAGCGGTACTAGAAGCATGAATATATAAGCTGTACAAATTAACATAGGTTACCTATTGGTTGGTTGTTCATATGGGTAATTAATAATCTGGTAAAACGAAGATGCCTCATGTGCTACCAGTATCGTTATCTTTATTCCTTCCCTTCGGCAAATTCTGGTCTGTGGTCATGGCAGGTATTTCACAAAGGGAAGGGAGGAAGGTCATTGTCACTATGAGGGTGGAAGTGTCATGCCCACTGAAACAGTTAGAAATCATGGTTGCCACACTTCAGTCTGCAAATGTGTCATTCATTGTCCTATCCTGAGAAGATAACCAGATGCAATATAATGTAATGTGCCTGAAATGTTTACAACAATCCCTTCCCTACACACATATATAAGATAAATGGTAGTTATACTTACAAGAATGTCCATAAAAAAACAAGTCGAAATATCGACATAGCAGCAAAATAATAGCATAAACACACACACACAGAACAAATCATCTGCTGCCGACACTGGATACATAAACAACACAACTACGCACACAAGATATCCGACACATGACGAGAATGTTGTAGGCACTGCACAAGAAAGATATATGTAATTAAGATATCTCTAACTTTGCAATATGAAGTGGAGTACAAATACAAATTGAAATAGTTATTCATAGATATGTTAAATAAACTGAAATATAAAAATAATTCATGAAACTAGCAACAAATAAAAAATAGTTGAAAGAAACATATTGCAAGAAAGAGTTCATGATTATTCACAGAAAGGTGCTACCAGGATTGTACCTATATGATGTTCGTCTGAGGAAAGCTACTAATATAATGCTTAATATTTCCATGTTTCACTACAATATGTTTATCGGAAGTCCAAGTGTTCTTAAAGCCAAACCGAGCTGATGCTGCTTTGTAGGAGCCGAACTTTAGAAAAGACAAACACGTTTTCGATTATTTTCAATTGGAGTTCGTACACCTGACTTCATATCTCCAACTTAAACAAAATAATGTAATTAACTTTTTTCTGTGTTATAAAAAATCGGAGATTTGGATTTTACACAAAATATCACTCTTTACCATTATTAGCAGCCTGATTGTCGAAAATATCGAACCATGTAGTATTTTATTTTTTAAGTAAGAGTTTAAATACCGGATTCCTCAGATGTAGTTTAAGTGAAACCTCCCATTTGGCAGTTTTACATTAAAGAGTCTGATTTTGTATTCTAGAAGTTTGCCTCGTTTCCCATTTGGAATTGATTCTTTTTAATAAAATGTAATTTCGTGGGAAAATGATCCTCTTTTAGAAATTTTATATAACTAACTATAGTAGAATTCGTTCTCATGTTGATTAATACGTCATTTCCATTTTCTTATCAAAATAATAGCATAAGTATGAACGAAATCCTTCTAAACTTCATTATTACGAACGTTTCAAAGGCAATAATTAGTACAAGAATGATTAGTGCGATACTAATCTGCAGAAATACATCATGGAAAGCACATACAATTGCCACAACGAAGGAGCGCACTTCCACATATAATAAGCATTATAGGCCGTCATCGTCTGAAATATGGGCGATAAGAGAGCCCAGAATAATTCATGGGCTCTTGCGATACGATATTACTGCATTCAGAAGAGACAGATAAAAAATAAGTCACATACTTTTCATTCTTCCCAAGTTACACAAACTGAGAAAAAATCGTATGTAGCGTACTGAAAAAAAAACGTAAGTAATGTGTGTAACTCATATAGATTTTGTACTAAACGCACAGCAATAAGTGTTCCGAAAAACGCAGGCTACCTTCCGTACGATCGAAAGAACTGTGTAATGGGGATGTGAGGATCACATACTTGTATGTAATATACGAAAAACTTTTAGATGTCAACATCCTGCAACGGCACGATGTAATTTCTAAGTGGGGAAAAGGACAGAACGTAACTAGCATATGTGTAACGTATGCTGAGAACTGGTTTCTGCAGTAAACCTGAGGATTTCGTATATTTGTTCAGTATAGCGCTGACCGAATAACCGATTTTTCTCGTACTTCGGAGGATAACGGAAAAATCGTATATTTTGGTTTACCAACATGAAATTTTCTACAAACATTCATTATCACTTGGTTATTCGAAGATGTGGAGGCATTTTCAAAATCACGTTAATCCAAAATGTCGGGCAATTTTCAAAATGGCTGAACGTAATTACCAAAAAAGAACACAAAGGTCGTGTTTTTATAATAATACAGTGAAGATTACTATATGTATTCTTTGAGTTCCACTTGCAATTTTTATTTGGAAAAGAATAATTAGTTTAAGAACTCCTTATAAAAATGGAGGTCGATTTTCAAAATGACGAATGATAATTCCAGAAAATATACAAAAAATTGGTAATTTGAAATTTAGATTAAGTATTACGTGAATGCTGGTGACCAGTATAAAGAATAAACGATTTTCAAAATGGCGGATTGTAATTTTAAGAAACTAACGGAAATTAGAATTAGAATTTATTAATGTGTATATGAGTACAAAACAGTTACTTAACAATCTTTATAGCGATTCAGGGAGAGGCCGAGCTTCTCCCTTTCAGAATTTATTTACATATTATAGGATGGCGGGTAAATACTTAATATATGTAGATAACACAAAGTTGCATGGTTATTAACACATAATTAGTTCATAGTAAAATAATAATAATAATAATGACACATTAACATGGTATTGTCTCAATTTTCTAAATACTCGTTCACCTGTTTTTTAAATTTGCTAAAAGTTTGTAGTTCTCTGATACTAGGGGAAGGGCATTCCAGGCCTTAATACATTGGTACCTGATGCTTTTGATGCCATAATTTAATCGTGGGTTTGGTTTTTCAAGTTCTTTGTCTTTGCACGTGTACTAACTGAGTGTTTTTTTCAACAAATTGTGTTGAAAATATAATTCCATCTTTCTTGAGGATTCTGTACATTAGACAATTTATCCTGTAAAGATAAAGTTTATCTAATTTTAATATGTTCAGTTCATGGAATAACGGTTCTGTATGTGCAAGAAAATGTTCTTTTTTTATTATTCTTATTACTCTCTTCTGAAGAACAAGGAGCTTATATGTAAGCTCAGCACTTAAGTTTCCATACCAGGCTTCGATTACGTATGAAAGGTATGGGTGGATGAATGCATAGTAATATATTCTTGCGATAGATTCCGGAAACATTTTTGATATTTTAAACAATAACCCAGTGTGTACCGAAATTTTTTCCTGATTTCAGAACAATGTTTCTCCCACGTAAAGTGCTCATCAAACCAAACACCTTTTTTTTATGTTTTCAAACTTTTTGAGAGCTTTTGTAATAGGATAGTTATTTATGTTTTGCATTTTTTGTGTGTTTCTAAAAAATACGCACTTAGTTTTGTCAACATTAAAGTTAATTTATTAATTCGAAACCAGTATGATAATCTGTTTAACTCAAAATTAAACGATTTCTGTACTGTTTTAAGCTCTGATCCTTTCGTGAATATAACTCTATCGTCCGCAAATAAAAAGCACTGGGAATGTTTCAATTTTACGCTTTATGTTGAAACCCACTCTAATGTTTTGTGGTTATTATTTGCGCTTGATAACGTTTATTATACTGTGATGTAGCAGCTCACCGATGGGATATGCGAACACTCTCTCAGAAGCATCCAGGCGTCTTCCAGTTATTCTGCAAAGGGAAGTTCACTGTGCGGAAAACTGCCGTTGAATCACTTTCTCAAATGCCGTTTGACAAAGCACAGGAGCAGAATAACGCTTTCGTTAAAAGACCAGGAGGAGCGATACGCCCAACTGAAAACCCTTTAGTCCTTGTAAGATAGATGGTAATCGGACCCGAAGTCACACGCATCATAAATAAATTTCTAAGTGACCTTCGACCTTTCACTGATCCAGGTTTCCATCACGAAGATGTTCCTAGCAAACAGAAAAGTTTATCGAAGATGTCGCTGCGATGGCTGAAGTTATGGACGTAATAGGAAACCGGTTTGCAGATGTGTACCCTGACTTAGTTGTGCTTGATGCTGACGACGTAGTGGATCCAAGCGTAACACAATCTATTCGCAATATGGAAGAAATTGATTGAAGACAGAGCCAGGAATTTATAGAACACAGTATTATAAAGCGTAGTGTGACATTAAACAATGATTTGATTTTTTTAAAAAAAAATGCTACTATTGTGTTACTTGAAGTCTGAGGAAAAACTCATCAATCAGAAACAGCAACTGTGTTCTCTGATATACGACCGTAACTTTTTCTACGCATGTACAGCTCTTGTAAAGCACGTTATGGAAATCTTTGATACTTCTTCCGACATGAAAATCCACGGTTTCCTTCAGCATTGACAGAAAAGGATGGTTTGATGTGAACCGGTGGAAAGTTTGATTTACTGAAATGTTTAGAAGACTGCATAAGAAAGGACGAGCAAATCATAGAGGGAAAGATCGATCAGTCTCCAAATTTGATCATCATTGATGGCGCAACTTTAGTCAACATTATAAAAAGGGGAACAAGTATAAGTAGAAAAGTACAAGCTGTGAAGAAAATTCTAGGCAAATAGAACAAATTTCTTCGAGTAGAAGCAAACAAACAAGAGTTTTTCTTACTTTTCGCAGACATAATATCAATAGCTTCTTGCATGGTGATGATCTGTTTCAAGAGTGCGGATGAATATGGAAAGCAAAACTCTGAGTGGTGTATAGCAGTACGTAGATTAAGATTCTGTTGTAAATCAGTAAATATGGTGTCAAGAAAGATATGTTTACGATCATGGAGACTGGTAGTTATGAACTTATGACGCAAGTGTGCTATGTGTTGAAAAAGCGGAGGAAAGGTGATTTTGTCATATATGTCAGTATTATGATACGGGAGTTTGATCCTAAATGCAAGACGAATGGCGTGTCTCTCTAGAATTTCAAGTTTATCGTAAAATTTCGGAGGTGCTGAACAACAGGATGTGTGTCCGAATGTAAGTACACTCCGCATAAATGCTTTATATGTGTTAAGCAATAATTTAAAATTTAAACCCCCGGTTCTGGGCAACAAAACGACAAAGAAATTGTAAGCGATTATTTGCTTTGATAGCAAGTTTCTGAAGCTGGGGTTACCATCCCAACTTATCGTCAAAAATGATTCCTAAGTATGTGACAGTTTTAGCTGGCTGAAGAAAGGGATCTCCCACACGTATCTGTAGTTAATTTGGTTTTCGTCCAATTTTGCTGCGACATTTAGGAGTTATAAGAACAAGTGTTTGTGTTTTGTCTTCATTAACGGAAAGCCTCCGTTTACTACACCAATTAAGAAAGCCAGTAATTCTAGTCTGTAAATTTGTATTAATCTGCTGTATCGTGTTTCCCAGTGTAAGAAAAGCTGTATCATCAACATATTGAAAGATATAAGTGTTCAGCGATGGAGACGGTAAATCGGTACGGTAGAGTATGTATAAAAGAGACTAGAGACTTGCGGCACTCATGTGTATGGGAAGCCTGTATGTGATAATAAATTGTTTATGCTGATGTAGGCTATTCGGTTGAGTATAAAAGAAAATATGACTCGAAGGTATGTAACAGGAATACTCAGTTTAAGAAGTTTATATAATAATCCATAATGCCAAATCCGTTCAAAAGCTTTTTTCCAAATCCATTAAATCGAAACAGGACGGAAGAGAATTGTTATAGTGATTGGTAATAATGGTAGTTAGACGAAATAGTTGATCATTTATGCCATAATGAGGTCTAAATTTAGTTTGATGGAGAGGTAGAAGTTGTAGATCCATGATGTATGGGTGTAAACGAGATACTAGTATGTTTTCAAAGACCAATGTGGAAGTTAACTGGATTGGACGCTAGGACTGTACAGAATGCGGTGGTTTGTTGGGTTTTAGAAGCATACATATTTTAGATACCATCCAATCGATAGGATACAAACCAGTTCGAAGGTTAAATGTATTATTCGATGCTAGAAATATGAAAAAATGACCGAACATTCCTTAAGTAATATGTAGGTCATTTGGCTAAATCCTGGGTCAGTACTACGTTTCCGCTTAATGATGGACTGTATGTCCGCGGAGGTGATTTCACAAGTTAAAGTATTAGCAGGTTCTAAAGTGTGCTTCGTAAAAGGTTGAAGTAATTGTTCAATTGCCTCTTCAGAAACTCTAGGGGTGAATCGATGTAGTTAAAGGCGGAGGCGTAAATACTGACTGAAGATGTGTGGCTAAACTGTCTGCTTTATATTGGTCTGTATCTAAAGGTTGGTTATCCTGTATGAGAGGATAAGACGAACTAACTGTCTGTCCAGTTAGAAGATTATTTTTTTTTAATATTTCGTGGGATGTTACTCTGTATTCAATTGACTGCATGCTTTGCTCCAAGTAGGCCGTTTATGAGCAATCATATAGTTATGAACTGTCCTTTGCCATCGTCCTGCTTGCGTCAAATACTCTGGATTTCGTGTTTGTTCGTATTTTCTAAAGTAAGTGCGAGACTTTTTGACGAGAGTACCTTTGCTGTGGAGGTAGCAAAGGTTGATATATTTTGAACGATGTATAGGTATGTTTTTGTTAGCGCTACTGTCATAGCTGTCCTAATGCTATTCACGGTATTATTAAGGTCGGTCCCTCATGTCGGTGGTACAAAGGGTACAAGAGCAATATCTATATCAGTACGATACTCATGCCATTTCGCCTTGTGGTATAACATCATAGTTCTCATAGTTAATTCAGATATTTGTCGTCGCTGATGGTTGATAACGACTTTCACCGTAAGATGGTCGCTACCGATGCAATCTAGCACATGTATATTACAATTATCGACCATAGAGGCAATGCTGATAACAACATCGGGTGTAGTCTGACTGCTCGGCCGCGTATGATTATGCAATTGTTGTATATGTCCATGTAAATTAAGAGTTATATGATCGAAAAACTCATCTTTAGCACGGGCAGAGCGACTGTGAATATTAATGTCGGCTAGTAGTTTAAAGTGGTGAAACAAATAGGTGAAGAAGGCAAAAGGAATGATATGACCAGGTCGAACGTAAATTGTAGCAACTTTTAATATAAAGTGAGGAAGGTAAACTGCTGTCACTAGGTGTTCAGGTTACTGCATATGCTGCTGAACAGAGTTGCATCTATAAGTGAGTTTATTACGAACTCCAATTGCAGCGCCACCTTGAGCTCGTACGTTATTGTCTGCATTATCGCAGCGAAGAAATTGATATCGGGCATAAGTAGTAGGTTTGAGTGCAATCTCAATTAGTACAGATAAATCGATATTTTCCTCAAGTAGTAACTGCTCAAATAGTATCCGATGTTGCGCTAAAGAAGGAATCTTCAGAAAAAAGTATAAGAGAAATATTCCTACACAAAATTACGGAGTTAAACTGCAGTGTCTTGGGAAGCAATATGGAAATTAAGGTACGGTCCAGAATATGTTGCCTACAAGTTAAATTCAAATATAGCGGAGTCTGCTGCAACAACATTATCTAGTATAAGTTGACGTTGGTATGGGAAAATATTTTGTAATATGAACGTTATGTAGCGGAGTAAGTTTTGCACAATAATAGTACAGGTGATAGACTCTGATAAAGACACGTTAGAATCTATGGTACGTAGCGGTACCGTCATCTCCGGGTGGTTATTAGTTGGTTTTCCCGTATTAGTACACTCTTTAGTATCATGGTTGCCAGCACAGTAGCCGCATTTTACGACATTTGGACACTTAGCCGTTATATGTTGGTTGTAAACCTGGCACTTTTCACATCTAATTGTTCGGGATGGTTCCACCCTATGACGTTTCTTAAACATGTATGCGCCATCTTGTAACAAGGAATCGGTGGAGGATTGAGAAGTAGTCAGAACTCTCACGATATATGTTGGACCTTCATTATTTATGATATGAATACATCTGGTCACTTCAATTCCCTCTGCTTTTAGCTCCTCAAGCACCTCGTCATCGCTTATTTTAGGTAAAACTCCGCGAATAACTGCAAACATCATTGGTGTACTCGAAGGTAGAGGAGTTTGCTTGATTCTGTCAGGAAGCTTAGACAGTTTTGCAGCTTTGTCAGAAATCTCGTAACTGGCCTTATTATGGAGAGTAATGCCAAAATTTTCGCATTGAGCTTTAATAATAACACGCCCCATGGTGGACACTATCCGTTGGATACTGGCCCTTGGAAGATACTTGATAATCTGATGAAAGATATGGCGGGTATTACTGTACTTTGGGTCGAAGTTAGTAAGAAGAAAAGAAAGCATTTTAGGACGAGCAAGGGTGGCTGCATATGACGGTTGTAACCCATCAGTAGATGTGCTATTATCACCAAAAGCCTTCTGCATTGGTTCCGATTCTTCCGTTTTACGAATGTAGGTAGGTGAGCGAGACCTGGAACGCTTATCAGCTGACTCTAAACTAGCCATGAGAGCTGACGGGTACGTCGATTGGTTCGAGGATCGCGTTTGGCATCAGCCACTGCCTTATGTGTGGCACCTTGACTAATCCCCGTTGCTTATTCATGGTACGATAAAAAATATGCACCTCATAGAGTAATGTAAACAGCACCCCGTTCAGATAGTGCTACAGGTATCCTTAAAAATGAGACAAAAAAGTTGGTGAAAGTGTGATCACAAACAATGACCTTCAAAATTTAAGATAAACCCTCCAGAAGTTGAAGGTCCTCTGTCAATCTCCTATGTAGGGTATCTGCTCTGATCTCACAAGTACGCTTGCAATACTTGATCACTTCTTAGTACAGTATCTAATTATAAGAGGAGTTCGTAGTAAATATTAACAAATTTGCCTGAGTTCCAACCTATAACTTTGGATTTCAAATCTTTGATTTACGGTTATTTGTAATTTCACGTTTAATATACACAAACATTTTAAAGTATGTGTACTTTAAATAAATTATTTAAATAGATCCGTTTTTCATAAAGTTTTTTCCTTTTTAAATTATTGTTCAAATCCTTTGTATTTTAACAAATCTTTTGCAAAGTCAATGCAAATGAATTGTGCTCCCATCTTTGGAATTCTTTTAAACTATACGTTTGTAAACGTTTATATGTTTGTGGCCATTCCTTTTGACAACGAGATCTCGGAAACTACAGGCTGACGTTTTCAGTGATGGATTGCAAAATTTATGTAGATCGTCCAGTTCTAATTGAACATTTAAAATACCAGATCATTATTTCTTTATTACATTTTTACGGAGAAACTGGAAGTGTTGAAATTAGAAAAAAAAACTAAAGAATCATATCCTACGCATTATATATTCAAACATCACATTATTGTATACGGGGATTACATACATCTCAGGCGTTTGTTTTATGGCCAAATGATAATGAAAAACGAAGGATAATCATTTCCCCACTCTATGTTAAATCTTTATTGTTTGGAGTGTTTTGCCCAATGAACATCATATATCACTGACATTATAATTAATTGCGTGTGTAAGGTATTTTCTTATTACATACTGCATGCAAGAAGAAAGAAAATACTGATCATACATGAATTAAAAACTCCAACCGAAACTCTGAAAAAGTAATCGAAAAATCACCTCTTTATCGTATCTCTTGCCAATTTTTAACAAGACGTCTCTTACTTGTGTTTGTAAAGGGTCGTGTACTGATGTGAGGAATAGCAAGTAGATTCATGTTCATAAGTGAATCATGCGCGGTGTAGAAAGCGCAAGTTCAGCTAGTCTATATATTTAAATGCTGGGTTTATATGTTTGTCGCCAATCCTTTCGACAATAAGATCCCGGAAACCGGAAGTGCTAGAAACGTAACGTTTTCGCTGGTCGATTCCAAATTTTGTGTGGATTGTTCAGTTCTAATTTAATATTTGAAAACATGCCCGTTATTTCTTTATGAAAATTTTTGGTGTGCACTGGAAGTGTTAAAATTTTAAAAAATTGAAGCACCATATCCTATGAATTATACATTCCAACACACTATTGTTGTATGCAATGGTTGCATATCCCTCAGGCGTTTGTTTGATGGGCAAATTATAATGAAATACAAAGGATAACCATTTCTCCAAGCTAAGATGTATCTTTATTATTTTGAGTGCTTTCTCAAATGAACATCATATATCACTGACATTATAATAATTGTGTATGTAATGTATTTGCTTATTACATACTGCATGCAAGAAGTAAGAGAACACTGATCATACATGAATCAGAAAATGGTACTAAACTTAAAACAATTGAAGGAAATAAACTTCTAAATCTTTTTCTCCATTCATTGACATACTGCAGTCCCCTTCCTTTTCGCCATTCGACTATATCTTTTTCTTCTTCACAGAAGATTCTTCCTGCCCCAGTGACCTACGAGTTAAAATAAAATTTACGCATATTAAAACGTTTCGTGGCGGTGGATTTGAATACGAGTTCTTCCAACAGAAATCCATTGCAGTAAGCACTCATTTATCAAAATCAGAGGACTGATGATTTGCAAAATCTTTTAGTCACTAAGGACGCTTCACATACTGTTCTTCGAGAATGCAAAAGGGAATTATAATTACTATGTTAACTGACGCAAATTTTGCAATTTGTGAACGAAATTCCCTAGAATATAACGTTCAACATCTCAACTCATAAGCACAAGCTCTGAATTCACGAATCCGGAAGCAGACTAATTTCTCGGAAACGGACCAATATACTGAAAAACTAATAAAAAGAAATTTTGACTTTTCAATACCCTTTGCCGATTATCATTACGATACATATATATACTAGGGTGGTCGAAAAAATCGATTTCTTTCAAATAGAATTCTAATAGTGCGGAAAAGTTGGACCATCTATCGAAATGTGTAAGTGTAATTTTTTTTTAAATCGCGTAATATCTTCAGTTCGCGCATCCAGGTTAAAGTTTTACCAAATTGTCAAAAATCGTACTTTTTTGGAACACCATGTATAGAAGACAGTTTGCTTCTGATAGTTGTAATAGAGCGCTAATTCTCAAGTAGGCATGTAACAATACACAGAAGAAAAGAAAATCAACATCGGATAATATCTTCAGTTCTTGCTCTAAGGTCAAAATCTCGTGAAATTGTAATAAATAGTACTTTTTGGAACACCCTGTAAAAATAGTTTATGTTGTTATAGTTTTAACATGGCGGTTATATTTTTCCCAACCAAGAGGGAATATTCAGAAAAAGAAAATAGTAATTGGATAGTACCATCAGTTTGTGTATTAACTTAAAAATCGAAAATTTTACGAAAGGATTCATTTTCTATGTTTCCGATCTGATCGTGGAGCTCATCGCTCATTTCTGATATTAAAAAGGACGCAGAACTCACCACGATGAGGTGGCTGCACTTCGAGTTCCACCCACACCCTTCCCAACTATCCTACCATTGTAGAGGTTTCAAATTTGTTTCTTTTGTATTTCGGGCATAACTTTAAAATCAGACTTCATACTAAAATCTGGCATTATAGAGCGTGACAAAAGTGTGGTCCGAATAAAATAATCTCTGTTTAGGGAGCCACACTCTTTTGTAGCAGCCTCTGTTAAAAGTTTAACACATCTTTCTACGGATTGCGTGTTACATGGAAATGTTAGGTAGTCAAACTCTGGTAGTTCTTTTGTCTATAGAAATGACAAAATACTCGCTGTAGTTACATGGGCAATAATTGGTGGTGATGAAAGTTTACACGTTGACCAATCTATCAATTCGGTATAGCTAGTTGCTTCAAAATTGAGATCTGTTGGAAAAAAATTCTCACACTTTTACCTGATGGTGGTTGATTCCTCAATTTCCACAATCTTCTGAAAGCTAATTCTCTTATGTGTTTTCGTTCATCCATCGCCATGGCCAAAATAAGGTTTTCAGAGTGCGCTAAAAAAACGTTTCGCTGTATTAAAGGATCGATAATTTCTAGTAAACTTTCCAGTAGATATCGTGATGTCTGAATCAATTTAAGCACATGTTTTGCACCATCTTTTACAGGTGAATTTTGTTTAATAGCAAATCAAGCTGGTGCATATGTTTTTACAATGTAAGTCGACAATGTCTTCAGCTCAAATGAAGGATCTTCTGTCCAAATATATAACCTTAAAATACGATACGCTATAGTAAGTCACCTTGAATGACTTATTGGGCCTGGATCCTTTACTGCAAGATCACTTGGACACTCGCCGCTGTTTATAACTCTAACAATATCCAGAAGGTATTTTTGGTCTTTGCTCAGGTCATTTTCTTTTACGGAGATAACTTCGGTCTGAATATTCTCATAACCAACAACAGGAAGCTGCTCACAGTGTTTCAATTATTTGCCGATAGTTCCAGAAAATGATTTGGGCCTGAGGTATCACCATCTAGGCACTGTTAAAGATGTCTGAGAGGTAACTCATAAAAATGTAATAATCAAATGAACCACTAGAGTGGTCTTCCAAGTTTGGCCTCAATATTATGAATAATCCCACTTTTCCATCCAGTTTTAACCACTGTCCCATCACAGCCGGAAGCAACAAGATCACTTATGCCCACGTCTTTGTCACTTAAATAAGAAAGTATACTCTCAGATATATCCTTTGCAGATCCAGTTCTATGCGTTATATGGCCAATGAAAAAAAATATTAAAAAATTATTCTGAAGAAAAAAATATACATTTTACAAATGGGGATATGAAACACTATGGAATTTCTATTTTTCGTGAAGAATTATTCGATTTCTTTTTTTGTATGCCTGTTGCTACATACCTGAAGAAAACCACAGCCCTATTAGGGCTATAACAACATAAACTATTTAATACAGGGTGTTCCAGAAAAGTACGATTTTTTCAATTTCACGACATTTTGACCTTAGAGCAAGAACTGAAGATATTATCCGATGTTGATTTTCTATTCATCTGTGAATTAGCGCTCTATTACAACTATCAGAAGCAACCTGTCTTCTATGCAGGGTGTTACAAAAAAGTACGTTTTTTGACAATTTGGTAAAACTTTAACCTGGATGCGCGAACTGAAGATATTACGCTATTTCCAAAACAAATACACTTACTCGTTTCGACAGATGGTCCTACTTTTCCACACTATTAGAATTCGCCTTAAAAGAAATCGTTTTTTTCGACCAACCCTAATATATAATAATTTTAATATACCTACGAGAATTCTAAGTCCAACCAAAAGTACGCACATATTTCGCAAATGGTACGATATATTGGAAAAATAACCGAAAATCTCTCCTTTATGACACCCGTTGTCGATATTTATTAGAATATACGTATAACGTATACCTAATTGCATCTCCCTCGACATTTCTAACTTCAAAACCGGAAGTTGGTTCATATCTCGTAAAAGTGCTAAACATTGAAAAATTGTCGAAATATCTCCCAATTATAATATCCCTTGGTGATTCTCATTACGACACATACATATAGTGAATTGCATCTCACTCCACAATAGAGGCTGCTGTGGCTAATTGGTGGAGTGTTCAACCCTTGTGTGTAGGGTCTCTGGTTCGATCTCAGCTCATAGACATTGACTTTATAGTTGACAAACACCGTGTGTGTGTTTCCCGGGTTCTCCAGTTTCCTCCAATTTTCTTCATTTCACCATTTCATTCATTTCTCATAATCACCGTCTTCTTTAGCTTACCCGCAAAAATCGTGGAACGTAGAACTCAAAGGTTTCATTTTACCCTCGAAAATTCCAACTGCAACCTCAATTAGGATCATATCTCGTAAACTGAGCGATATATTCAAAAAATAATAGAAAAAAATCCCCTATAATACTCCTTGCCGGTTGTAATCAAGGTTCATACATATACCACATTTCATCCCGTACGACAATTCTAACTCTAAATCTCGTAGTAGGATCATGTCTCGCAAACATTGCGACATATCGCAAAATAATTGAAAAATATTCCCTTTAATATCTCCATTTCCGTTTTTTCTTCTTATCAAATGACATACATGTATCATATTTCACCTACCTACAACAATTCTGACTCAAAACTATAAAACCTTCCCCGCTGGTCTACCGGCTATCGTGCACGACTTTGCAAACGGTGCGAGATATTGAAAAAAATAATTGAAAATATCTCTCCTTTATTACACCGCTTGCCGATTCTTATGAAGATGCATACATAGGCCACATTTCACGTCCCTACGACAATAATTCTAACTCCAACCGGAAGTAGGCTTAAATCTTGCAAACGATGTGAGATATTGAAATATATCTATTCTTTATGACACCCATTGCCAATTTTTATTAAAACGTATTTCACTTGTGTCTGTAATGGGACAAGTACAGATGTTCTGAGGAATGATAAATAGATTCATGCTCATATGACAATGATGCGCTGTGTAGAGAGCGCAGGTTCAGCTAGTATCTATTATACTTCTTAAGTCATTTTACATTAAATACGACTGTTACTTCTATGTCATTGTTTATTCGTGTAATCGTTTCTTTCATGTGGCAAACTTTGCGTACTGCTTGAGACGCTTAGAGGCAGATCCTGAAATATGCTTTTCTAAAGGGATGTGGGGCCTTTGGCAAGTGAGTACCGGGTGATTCATGAAATGTTATTATAAATTTTAAGTGTTAACTGTGACGGACAAGTTTTCAATGGATGCATATCGTCAAGCTGCACTGCTTATTCTCAAATAAAAGATACGACCAACTTGAATTTCGCTTACTTAAACGTTTATATACTTTTAGTTTTATTTCTAGATATGTTGGGGAAATGTGTATTGCTATGGAAGGTGAAGTCTTCAGAACATTCAAACATGTTTAATAATCTTGTTGCAACCATTTTATGAAACAAAATAAGTGAAAAAATGAAATCTGTAAGTTTTACGTCCCACGCTTATGCCGGTTAGGCTAAAGGAGACGATGATGATGAGAGATGAGTGAAATGGTGGAATGAAAAAGTGGGAGGAAACGGGAGAACCCCGAGAAAACCCACGAGCACGGTGTTCGTATACCACAAAGTCCACACGGAGCAAGCTGGGATCGAACCAGGGACCCCAAGCACCGGAGGTGAACGCTCTACCACTGAGCCACCGCGCCCCCGCAACAAAATAAGGAATAGATAAAGAAAATGCATATATTATGTTTCTATGGTATTTTATTTACGCTTTACGTTTGATAAAACTTGATAACACATATATGAAAATTAAAATATTCTTGAAACAGATGTCCTCCATTTTTAAAATTCGCAACCATTTTCGATGGAGGATATTCCTAGACGATCCTGAAAATACATATAAACGACAAAACGTATAAAAGAAAACCTCTCTGTACCACATACTAGCCAATTACATCAAAAAATATTATTTTCACTTATTTCTCCTCAATTTACTTTCGGCCATTTTGAAATTAGGTCTATATCTTAAATATAGGCGATTCTCGAAGTACCTCCATATCTTAAAATGAACAAATTGATACGGAGAACCCCATGTTCACAATTCTCTTGAAATCATGCATTATCCTCCGGACTATCAGTGCAGTATTGAAATACTAATGAAATTTGCTAACAAGCAGAAGGTACGATATCAGGACTCGAGTTGTGCAATAAGAGTTATATATTCTTAAAAGAGTATCACGTAGCTAGTTAATTACCAAGGTAATTGCTGCATTCCGCCAATGGGCAAAAGTGATGAATAAGAACCGGGACTTTATTTTATATCAAATATTTATTTTACATAGAAATTGGAAAATGGGGTGCGATCTTCACGTATTAGGCAAAACCCACCTGAAATAAGACAAAGTTGATAAGACATATTTTGACATATTTTCTACATTTTCCAATTTGGAAACATATCTTTTCATTTTCATAATGATAAGACATATTTATGTATATATTTTGCAATATATTTGCACAAACTCAATAGTTTTCTTTTTTACTTCTCTTATATGCTTTCTGCCAAATTAATATATTCCACGTTCTCGCTGTGGTCGATTGAATTTACATCAGAATATGCGAAGCGCATTTGCTTTACTACCATGTTAAAATTTAGTATAGGATAAATACTACCGCTTTGCGTTATAATGCTGAAGATCGTTTAAAACAAAAAGCTCTCTGGCCATTGTTGTATGTGCGCATGTCAATCACAACTATTCTTTTTTTATTTACATTTTTCCTTTTTAAGAAAAACGTATAAATCTGCGTTTTGTGCTGAAAATAGTTATTTTTACGTCAGTCAAAATCAACAGTAGTTGTAGCCAGGCGTGCAGAGAAACAAGTGTAGATAATGTTGCCTGTGAAGTAATCTTTTTCGTTGAAGTTGAGAGCATACGTTGCAGAATTTGGGAGCGATGTGTTCTCTACAGATGACAAGATATTTTTCTCTAAATTCTCTGAATCCAGTGTGCGATATTCGAAGAGACTTTCTGTATTGCAAGGTTTAGATAACGACGAAGCACAAAAGAAATGTGTGTGGGAAGAAAGCGAAATTACAAATGGTTCGACATGTGTCATAGTCCCAGAGCAGTCGAATGTACTCTTTTTCTACAAGAACCTGTGTAAAGGATTTATAGCAACTGATATCCCTGTGTGGATGTTTGAAAACTTTAATCTTCGTGCCTTTTTGCAAAAGTATTGCAACAGGGAAATTCCTAACGAATTCACACTTAGCAAGGCCTATGTGGAAAACGTCTACAGGGCAACAATGTGTAACATCCTGCAAGTGAAAATAAAAATTTCTCGTTATCTGTGGACGAAACGACAGACTGTTGCGGACGTTATATAACCAGTGTTGTGCTTGGTATTGAGGAATCGGAAAATGCTGGAGAAATTTTCCTTCTGCATGTTCAGCAGTTGGAGAAAGTTGACCATTCTACGATCGCTAGCTGTATGAAAAACGCAATGCAGGTAGTTTTTCCAGAAGACGTTTCTCGTGACAAGCTTCTCCTATTTGTAATAGATACAGCTAGGTATATGGTGAAAGCAGGAAAAGCCTTGAAAGTTCTATATCCCAAAATGATCTGCCTGGCACACGGAGTCTACAGACTATGTGAAGAAATCAGAGCAAGATACCCCAACGTAGATCGCTTTGTGTCAAATATGAAGTAAATTTTCTTGAAGTATCCGTCACGACTCCAGGCCCTAAAGGAAGCTTCCCCGGATATTGCTATGCCACCACAGCATTTGGGACACGTTGGGAAATATGGCTTAAACTAATTTGCTATTAATGCTCCAATATGTGTATTCTTGCCCAAATAGTTGCTCGATTTCAAACTGAAAACGCAGCAGGTATTAGTGTTGTTCAGGAGTTGCATAATGATATTAAACTAAAAGATGATATAGTGTGTATCTGCAAATTTTGTTTCTCTGGTGTCATCCATTCACCGATTGGAGAGAAATGGTCTCAGGGTGCAAGACTGTCTAGAAACCGTAGAATATGTCAGAACAAAGTGGTCAATAGCAGATTTGGTAAAAGACAAGTTCACTGCCATCCTGAACAATAATCATGGATGTGGCACTTTCACCAACATCACCGTTGTTCTAAGTAGTGACGGAGAATTAACTCTAAAAAATGCTAAAGAAGATTTAACATCTGCAAATAGAGTATGTTTGATGTTTGCAGCTTTGACCTCTTTCTATGTGGAACGTACATTCTCATGCTACAAGTCACTGCTTGTAGATAATAAGCGAAATTTATAACAATATGTCTGGTTCCTAAATGTTAATATTGAGCCATTAAACACACAAAATTACTATTTTTCACATTTTGTTTAGTTATAATAAAGGAGAAACGAACAATTTACTTCCACACAAATTTTTAAGATGTC
Organism: Thermobia domestica; assembly: GCF_964235325.1. Taxonomy (NCBI): domain Eukaryota; kingdom Metazoa; phylum Arthropoda; class Insecta; order Zygentoma; family Lepismatidae; genus Thermobia; species Thermobia domestica. The sequence goes on along the minus strand of NC_137456.1, from coordinate 238,453,709 downwards.
TGCTTAACTAACTGAATAATTCTATTTTTATTTCTGTTGTCGTGACAACGACACCAATCTTAGATTACCTAAAAACATTTGAACATTTTTATATATTGACATTATAAATATGTTATTTCTTTTTCTTTCTCTTCTTCTATTAACAGAATCTGCCTAGTATATATTTAAAATATTTTATGGCCCAAAATTACAATTAAAAATACAATTATTACAAGTAAAAATATACAACATACTGTTGTAAATTTCACAGAAGAAAAAACTCAGGAAGGTCTTCGTGTCACAACGCAATGCTTAAACTTACTTTTGCCGATTGATTTCTCCCATCTTTATTTTTCTTTCTTCAAGTGTATAGCATACTATTACATTGAAATGTATAATTCTCTCAATTTGTGTGTGTGTGCATTCAACTAAAAGAAACTGAAATCACAAGTACTAGAGATTCGTTACAAGTTGTTTAAATTTACATGAAAACCTTCTATAATTTTTTACTGAAAAATGGTCCTTTTGAAACCGTAAGATAAGTAAAATAAATCTTTAAAAAATGCAGTAAAACGTTTCTTTAAAAGTCTGTTTAGAAACACAACTGGAAAATGTTCCGTTTGTAATTGTCAACAATGTTCAAATAAAACATTTTCAAATATACAAAAAAAAATGAAACAACAAAACGTTCCCTAAAAATGCGTTTGTAAATTAAGTACTCATATTGCAGTTTTTTTTTTTTTGCTTTTTTTTACGTTTTGGGGAGATGCCATGTTCTTGAATGTTTCTTATTTTCCGTGACATTTTCTCAAGTTTTTATGACATATTTACATATATATTTTACTGTTCTATAGGGCATAAAGTCCAGGGCCCTAGTGATGAGACTTCAAAGTTGGTATAGGAGTGTATGGCAAACAGCAAAAGAGGGCGTCACATGTAGCTACTAGATGGTGTTATAATTTGAGATGAATTACGAAATTGAGTGTTGCTGTCATTGGGGTGGAGATGGATCCGGCAGGAGTCGTTGGTGCTCTCATTAAGAGATTCGGAACAACTCACCGACCGATAAATGTAAAAGAAGATGCTGTTTTCAAGGTTATGCAGGAAATCGTGTCTAGTGATATCAAAGTAGTGAGTATTGTTAGTTCTCTTGGATTTGACTTCACGTGCCCAGAGAGTGCGTGTCACTATGATTCGGATTTTAGTGTCGAGGATGAAGGTGCAAAGGCAATGCAATTATGAACATCGGTAGTATCTTAGATTACTCCTCCAAAACCAGCAGTGAAATCCTTGTACAACAAAGAGTCCTAGAGTAAGAGGTCAAAGGCGGCAAGTCAGAGAGTCGGCGACCATTACAAAAAGCAAAAGTACGAGCTCCTAATGCACAATCCCAATGCCAATCAAAGGTGAGCAAAGCCCTACAAAATAAACACTATTTTGCGTCAGTTCCGACGCTTTTCCAAATCTTTGTTTCCGCATTTATTTTTTTCTCCCAAAACGGGTGGGTCTGCCAAAACAGTCCGACACAAACAAAGCAGTGCTGGCCAAATTCCTTAAAATTGTGCAAAGTTATGCTATTATTCATGGCAGGACTCTCCGAATCTGGGAAATGGAAGCCAAACGGCTGATCGATCCAGGCAACAACCTGAACTTTAAGGCTTCACACTCCTGAGTGAAAACGTTTAAGCGCACAACAAGATTTTTAGCTGTGCAATCACACATAAAGAGAGTCGGGCAAGCCGTATCAGTGAGGAGCAGCTGAAAGCCCTCAGCCGATGCGTAGGTCACCTATGTCCGGGCACTAATGGAGTTGCAATTAGTACCCGGTAATGTCATGAACACAGATGAGAGCCAGTTCGATAAAGAGTTCCACGATCAACAAACGTTGCGTCCACATGGAATTCCTCCTGTCCGAAGAGTTTTGGCGTCAGTTCCCTGCATCAGCCATTCATATAGGATAATGCCAGTCATCACCGCTGATGGTGAAATTCTTATGCAAATATATGTCCTGCTGTCCGAAAGAAACGGTAAATTCAACAATAACTTCCTCCCCATCCGCCACACATAAGAGCCTTTGCTGTAAGGGCAGAAAATAAGTAGAAACCGCAGCTTGCTGAGTTTCATGACAAAGTGTTCTAGGACAGCATTCCAAGCAACAGGATGAACATCTATCTATTGCTGGACTCGTGGACCTCGAACAAAGACAACAGGCTTTCAAATTTGTTCCTGCGAATGTCATATTCACGAAGAAACTGATCTCGGCTGGATGCACAGGACTAGTGCAGTCCCTGGACCTGGACCTTTTTATGTCCTTACAAGAACTTTGCCATGTTCTTCACCCAGGGAACGAACATCTGGAACCGAGAAAAGTTATTGAATCTCCAATCGTTTACGCTGTATCAGTTCTGTGTTCCCATGTTTCGCAATATAGTTCGATTTGCTTTCTACAAAGCGGGATACCTGGATATCAAACCAAAAACATTCCAGACACCCATGCGGTACTGCTTCGACTCCCTTACCAGCGAATTCTGTTATTACTGCAGGTCGATGACCATTGTAACATTTATATATTTTTTTAATTTGCTTTCGTTTAGATCATTCGATCCTTTGCAAATCAACTGTGTAGTTTGAACATATTTGAATCGCTATCTCACCTTCCAAAATACATAGGAGAGACGCGAAAAACGCTTTCTTTTTTGTGTGTGCAATATATACTCCTATGTTACCTTTGAAGCCTGATCACTTTTTTCTTATAGGGGAACTTCCGCTGAAAATTAGGTAATTAACTAATTCCTTGATGCTCTTTAAAGATATATGTTTTATTGTGCAATTCGAGTCCTAATATAGTACCTTCTACTTGTAAGAAGTACCAAATTAAAACTTCCCAGTGCTACAACCCATGAAAGGATATGGCCAGGTAAATGAACCGGGTTCAATTAGGTGATGATTACTCAGCGCATCGGTTCCCAGGCGCCTTTTTTTCTATCGGAGTTCGTATCTCTTAATTCAAGGAGCTCAATTGCCTCATGATGCGAGGTCAATACCACATAATGTTTGTACTTCTACCGAGAACAAATTTTGATTGATTGAATGAAGCTTAATGCGGACATCACCGCCGAGTATAGTTGTCACCGCCACGATCGACCCGACTGCTAAAAATAAAATTTAAAAGCAACATAGGGTAAACCATACAGTGATTGGCACTTTAAGGATTTTTTAAAATATAAATGACTACATCTTTCATCTTTTTAAATATATTCTCTTGATTTTTTCTCTAAATATACATTGATACATATTGATTACGAAGAACGTGTATTTTTTACGTATTTCAAAAGCAGAAAATGTTTATAGAGCTTACAGTGAACACAAGTATAAAACTATAGTGATTGGCACTGAAAATACAGTAATTGGCACTTATTCATATAGTGATTGGCACTGTTAGTAATCCGCAACTCAAATGTTTTTTATTTATGAAGGACAACATAGTTTTACATTATGTGCCAAAATATAATACTATCAGGTTACTCTTTGACCAATAATTAGAAGAAATAACTTAGAATTATTTATAACGTTCTACAAACAATAACATTTAAATTCAGCGAAATGACCAATGTTTTTTAAACATCTATCTTAATAAATCTTTGAATATGAAAGAAGGAAACGAGAAACAAGGGTCGCACGATTTACATTACAGAGACTGAATGATATAACTATCATTATAACCTGGTGTCATGGGCGCCCAAGGAAAGATTTCTAGTGGGGCTCAAATCCCTAGTTGTTATATTATGTTTTTTTAATGTTTATTTGTATTAAGAAAATGTTAAGAAATTTAATACATATTCGTGAGCCAGGGGGACTCGGGCCCCACCTTGCCCTCCCCTTCGGGCATCCATGCTTGTATATCTATATCTTCACTGTCATCCTCCAGAACGTATAGCAAATATGGCACACAAAATCATCTTGCAGGTCTTCTGGAATATGTATCTTGTGATCTCTAGGAATGCAACATAAATGAAAACTATTCGTACACAAAGAACGCGTTATCATGTTGTAAGCGTTTAACACATTTTCGACCTGATTTATTGGAGTTCTTACTGACATCCGTTTGGACACCCAACAAATTTATCTTTACAGCTGTTCCTCTTTTGAATTCTGAGGAGAAATGCTTCTGATTCTGGCACTACTCTCGCCTATTTCTGCTTCCTCTCTGGCTGTACAATCTTTTGATTCACTTCTGGCTGTACAATTTTTATATCCTATTTTGCTGGCATTTTCCTTCCATTTTCTGCCTTAGATTTCTCTCTTTCTTTTCCGCATAGCTTTTTTTTCTTCAATTTGCTTCTTCCGGGCTTTCTTCTCTTATCATTTCTTGGTATGTCTCTGAAGTGACAACAAACGGTAAGCGCTCTATAATGCATTTCTTCTTGCGCTTAGGTGTCTCTGGTCAATGCAGATGATCAGCAAATGGCACATAATTTAAATTGTCATTTTTCAATTATCTGCTTGAGCCTTTACTCATCTCAGCACTTTCTGAACACGGTGCACTGACTTCATTCTCAAATGTCTCTTCATTTGCACTCCCAGAAAATAATGGTGGTCTAACATTGTTGGAGTTATTTTAATCACGAGTATTTACATTTGGTTCTTGTTCGTATTTGGCGGCGCCTGATGTTTCTTGTGTTTAATTGACTGACGGGTCCTCTGCTAAAGAATTTTGAAGAACATTTGCATTAATTCCTTTTCCTAATGAATCTAGGTTACTGCTTTGTGTAGATGTTTTGAAATGTCTCCACAAACAATACTACTACTAAATATTCCATACTACGATTCTTTTCCGAGTCCTTCTCCACTTTAGTGCTTTCCAATTATTGCAGTACATCTTCTCCTACAATGTCTGAGAACTACTCAGCTGTTAAGACAATAGTTTCGTTTGTTCCGCACAAGAATGTTGAGCAACAATTGGTGAGGACGTAGATGTGTTCACAATGCATTTACTATAGTCCATACTATTTGGGTCAAAGGAAAATAAGTCAAAGGAGGCAAAGCCATTCTTAATAGTAGACGGGGAAATATAATTATCCACAACTTCTTTAAGAAGAGGAGCAAAATTCCGCTTATTCACATTTCAACGAGATGGTTGTGCCTCCAATTCCGAACCACTTTTCTCCACCCCTTCTTTATAGGTCAAAATGCTGCAACATTTGCTGTTTGAAGTATTCGAGTTGCATTTGGATACAAAGCAATAAGTTATATTCGTAATTCACAGCATAGCTCGACTGGCGACTCGACTGGCAAGATACAGGGAGTGATCTTAAATGTAAACAATACTGTTATTGAATCTTTAGCATTAACTTCGTGCACATTTTGCCACTCTTTTCAGATAGAACACTCCCTGTATCAGTTTTACTTATATAGGTTCTTCTTTTACAAAATTAGAGTAGGACCGAAGTCATCTCTGCAACTAGGATTTTTTAACGGAATTATGATGTAGATCTTGGTACACCGTACATCTTTGAGGCTGTTATGATTCTCATGCCTTCTGAAACTGATTGGAGAACGAGTTCGAATTCTTAGCATATTGCAATATTGAGCTAGGTCTCTAACCAAGAGGAACTACTCCAGTACAAGATATAAAAGTTAACATTACCACAACGTGCCGCCATAAATTGAATCGATGAGTTCGAAGAGCAGTCATCTCCACTTTTTGACAAAATTGATATTCTTGCACATTCCCGCTCAACTGATGTGGGAACACCACTTAGGCTGAAAACAAGTCATATCCTTCCACTGGTTGTAGAAAATGTTGAGCATTGAAATTTTTATTTAATTTGAAAACATGCCATGTCCTAGAAAGACTTGTTTCGATGGGGATGACAGGTCTTTAAACTCAATGATTCAATTGAAAAAAACAACAAAAATGGACAGTGTTTTGCATCAATAGGCAAAGCGCCACTTCTTAGAAATTATGTTTTATGGCATACTCTATTTGGAAAGTCATGCAAGTAAAAATCATTACCAATTCTTAGCAGCGCTTGCCTACAAATAATTTTAATGACTGAGCACGAGTTTACTTATATGTGATAGACTTAATTATCTCATAAGGAGATTCTGGCGCTTGGTCTAGTGTTATATAACACTATCTAATGTGCCATGACTTCTGATTCACGCGGTCGAAACTAAGAGCTCAAGTGATCAACTTTTTTTCAATTTGATTATTTTTGAATTACAGTGATTGGCACCACAATATACAGTAATTGGCAGGGGTGCCATTAACTAGAAAGAGTTAACGTAGAAACACGAGAATTTAGTACATTTGTATTTTCCCTAATTGAAAGCTTTTAAAAGCCTTATATCATAATCATATACAAAATATTAATTTGATAGTTATTGGCAGGGGTATGCCAATTACTATCTAGGCACATACTTCTTCATACAGTGATTGGCACCCCCATTTTGTCAACAATGGAGAGATGGGTTACACGATTGCTTGAAGGGAAAACACATTTTGATACTTCCTGATCTGAAATGCCAATAAACCAAAACGTAAGTAACATTTAATAAGTCGGAACGATGGTAAATATTCTTTAAACATCCTTAACAAATTCATAAGAAATAAGACAATATTTAATTTTAGGAAAACATATCCACCTATTCCATAAACCACTTCACTCTAATACTAAAATAGTAGAAAAGAAACTTTACAGAATATAGAAGCAAAGACTAGTACTGTCATTCGTTAGTGAATACGTTCAAAAAACTGAATTGTTTTCTTATTATTTAATTATTAACTGGAAAAGTGCCAATTACTGTCTAGGTGCCAATCACTGTATGGTTTACCCTACCCAAATATAACAAAAATACTGGGAAAATAACCATATCATTGATTTGGCAGATGTAGTGCTTAAATTTTAAGCCCGCCATGTGAGGTTAGTGGTGAAGAGCTGCTGTTCGCCGAAGACCAATGTGCAGATAAACACATGAAGTTTTGGGGATTTCGCCAGTTGATGCAACTGGTTTCTGAATTTCAGAACTTTAGTCGGGAATAAGATATGTTTGGCTGGAGACGTCAGACGTCTGGGTTACCACAAGATTGAAGCCGGAGAAGGCAGTGAAAAGTACCCTTATAAGGATTGCTGTGATATATATACAAGTACAAGGTACCTAATATCAAAAGATAACTTCGTCCAGAAAATCAACTTTAAATTCATTAGAATTATGAAGTCATTGTTGAAAACTCGAAAATCAAAATTGTTCATCCGTGAAACGACTTACGTTACGAGGATGAAACAAAATATGAATATACTTCGCTTGCAGAGTCTGATCGAAAACTAGAAACAATGCATCTATTCTTTGAAATTCCTAGTAAAAAGCCCACCAAGAATATTCGAATTCAAATATTTTGCTTAATATTAGAGTGACCACAAGCTGTACAAATCCATCTATATTATATCTTGACGATGGTTTGATACTCGCGGTAGAAAGTATTTAAATGAAGAAAATCAAGTCGGACGCGCCCGTAATATATGCAACCAGCGTTACACAAGAAATGTTTTGATTGGCACAAATACTTTCAAAAATAAAAGATGGTCGAGATTGAATTTCTGAGCAATCATGGATGACTGTACGTGACAATATAATTCCCATAATCTTACCTCTTCGAGAAATCGCGTGAACGCTGCTGCCGCGGACAATCGAACTGTCATTTAATTACTGTTACGTTTTTGTTTAAACTGCATATTTTGACTACTTTCAATGTTGTAATTCTATTGCTAGAAACGGATCAGTAAGTTTCTGATATGTTAATATTTGTTATGACGTCCTTCTAATCAAATCATTTTACCTTCTAAGTTCGGAGTCACAGCCTTTTGACGAGAAATGCTTGAAATAATTAAACCAGCTATTGTTGCAACGAAACTTCACAGTAGTGTTGACAATTTGGTACTAATCTTTGATTGAAGATACATTCGACACGGGAAAAGAGATCGAATAATGAGTACCAATGAAAATCATACCCTGGACCAAAAAGAGATGCTGCCTCTATGTAATTCATTTACTATTTGTACTAAGATTGGTTATATTGTAGATATGCTTGAGCCAACATCTAAGATCCAAATGGACTAGCAACTCTTATGGCACAAGGTGATATTTATTGTGTGAACCTCAGCTTTCGGGATACAACCGAATATTTGGAAGAAAGAGGATTTACAATTTTAATGTCTACACTGAAAGATTAGCTCAGGCAATTGACTACGGCTAAGACGAACTTTCCTTGCTATGTTACAAAAATTGGTTGGGTATGGTATTCTTGGACAAGTGTTCCCTTTTACGTCACCAACTGGACAACATTTTGTTTCCCCAAATAAGATTGTTATGCCGCATAGCTTCTTATTTACATAATACTTTTGGTAATCGTCTTAATTCTAACGACAGCCTCGACGAGAATGTTCAACAAATGTAACGACAGCACATCGCAGAGAACACGTTAGGATTAGAAATAGAAGAGCACGGTTGAAACAGGTGCACGCTCTTTTTCGAAAAGTCACATCTACGGACATGCTGAACGTCCCGCAGTTGACAGACAGAGACCTATAAATTCTTTTTACAGGATTCTATCAGTTGCGTCAGACACTTTCCTGCTGGGTTAAAATGATGAAAGAGAGCTCCTTTCGCGGCTAATCGGTTAGCGTACATTCGGAGACTTTTGCATTCAGGGACCTGGGTTCGATTCCTGGCGAGGGCTCATAAGGTTTGGATTTCACGTTAATTAGCAGACCCACGTCTCATATACCATCGCTGCTGAAAGGGACGTTAAACTCAAAACAACTCAACTCATGCAATGATGAGTGAAGGTAACAGCATCAATCTCCACTCCCAGAAGTAAAACACCTATACCGTTAAATTCGTGGCACAATCTCGACATATTAGTAGGAAGAGAGGTGTTATTTTGATTTTCTTCCAACCACAATAGGATATTCGCGTTTAAATTCTTATAAGTGTGTATGTGTAAATGGAATCGAACAGTTTGGTGTTGTTAATATATCTTTACAAACATTTATTACCTTCACTTTGCTAAGTTGGTTCGACCTACAGAGATTTTAAGCAAATTGTGTGTTGGCGGTGTTGCCATTCTAGTAATAAACGCACATAGTGATTAAGATTGAATGTTCCATATACAGTTTCGATAATTTTCGCCCCATTGCAACAATATTTTTAATATTTTTGTATTTTCATCTCATGCATTATAATATTTTGTACATTATATAAAAGTTTACATTATATGTAAAGATACCCAAACTCTGTAATCCGCATTTAAAATATCGGTTTGCTACTGAGGCAGATTGAAAATCAATATCACTACGTTCTGGAAGAAGAATGATTAGACCCTATGAGATTGATATTCCCACGTATAAACATTCATGACAAGGCAGAAAGTCAAACTCGACCACCTTTGACTTCTGACAGTATGCGTGCTGGCCAAAACGATTCTGGTGTAACACGGGTTACATATCTTCAAGCCGTATCCTAGTTTGCTTTTCCTCATTTTACTCCAAGTTGCACCAACTATCAAACCATGGTCAAGAAATATTATACGTGGGTTGGTGCTGCTTCTATGGGGAAAGTAGTTGGTGGTCACTCAAACATAAATAAAAAATATTTGAATTCGAATAATTTTGACGCACTTTTCGCTACAAACTTAAAGGGGGAAATACATTGTTTCTGGTTTTCGGTAAGACTCTTCAACCGAAGTATATTCATATTTTTTTCACCGTCGTATTTTAAGTCGTTTCCGAGTTATGAACAATTTCTGATTTTCGGAATTTCAAAAATAACCACCAAATTCGAAGGAATTTGTACGAAGTTGATTTTCCGGCAAAACCTGTCTTTGGATATGATGCATCTTTGGTGTAAATATCACAACAATCCGTGTAAGGGCACTTTTCACCGTCTTATCCGGCTACACCCTTTACAAGAGGTAGCTTTAGCAGTAACAAAGGGCCCAGAAAGCGAGGAAGGGATGCGTTCTTTTAAACGACGCTAAAAATTGGAAACAGAGGACTTCTCATCAACCATTAGCTCTTGAATACTTTTCTCACGTTGATAGGCTGGACAGTCTCCAGACCAAGCAGAATGCTCGAACTTGCAGTTGACACTGAAGGACTTAGTTGCTGTACAGCGTGCCGCATCATGACTACCCCGGTCACAGTTCGCCCAGAAAGCAGCACTTGCATTATACCACTGGCTTGTGTGCCCGAGGTGTTGACATTTGAAAGAGCGCATGAGACTGGGAATATAAGAGCCCACCATAAGCCAATAGTAATCAACATTCACGTAATTCGGAAGAGTAGGAAAACTGAAAGTAAAAACCAGTGAGCAATGAGTTCACCTGACTTCTTATCTTACATGCGAGTTCCCCGACTTACTTCTACAACATGTTGGTCAGCCAGCTCCGATTTAATCTTTTCGGTAGCGTTTAGGAGCTCCAAACTTAATATTATACCATGAGCGACATTAACCCGAGATTACTAACCCTATTTTTTACCTCTTATTGCTAACTATGCGTAAAACTGACGCATATATCCAAAATTGTGTTAAATATAAGGCAAAATGTAATAAAATAAAAAGATATTAATGTTAAAGGTATTTTATTGCATTACAATACTAACATAAACAACTTACTGTGAGATATGCATAAGCGCTGCAGACAGTATGAGTATTCCTATTAAGGTTTTAATTTCGTCCCTAGGGGTGTTTTTAATGGTAGCATTACAAACTCGGTACTTCCTTCTTTATAATTCAATTTCTTCATTTGTTCTTGTCACTATCTCATTAATTATATCTTCTGTGAAAAACAAATTAAAACACTCCTTAGAGTCGGGATATACTTTCTTCGTAGGTCCAGAACAAAACTGAACTATATTTTTACTTGGAATTTTCCCATCGGATTTGGTGTGAGAAGTTTTCCATCGAAAACCACTTTTACCTATTGATTCCTCTTCCTGAAGGCATAGAACCGTTGAAGGACTAACTCCAATCAATTGTGTTGAACTTGAAGACTCGTCTTTAGAAATTTACTTATTCTTTACATTGCCACAAGTTTCTACACTTTGCTTCATGGATCGCTCTCCCTCACGAATATTCTCCACAGTTATGTTTTCAGTTTCTGATTCACTCGGTACGTAAGTCGGATCCACATCACTATCGTCAGACCAAAATTGTTCTTCAAGACAATCCTCCGCGCTTCCATCACCGTCATCTATTTCATCAAGCATACGAATTATTAGTCCTTCTTCACTCATAGTCATTCGGTAATCTAAAAAAAATTAAAATGGAAAGGCCTCATAATTATAGCATTCTTTTCAACTCATGTGAGTATGTTGCGCCTGTTTTACGCAGAAAGATTCACTATTAATCATATACTTGCATAGACATTACATATTATTTATAACCCCTTAATACTAACCATGAGTAAACCATACGCATAACATTTTTCTATAAATACTAACCATGCGTAAAATCGACGCACTAATTTATAAATAAGCACCTGTTGCTAGCTGTCCAGCTGCAAAAATGAACCATCACTTGCACGAACAGACAGCCAAATGAACGGAGGTAGCACTGCTAAGAGGCTAGTAAATTGTGACATCAGGGTGGGAGACAACACTAAAATTTTAGTGACTATGCGTAAAATTTACGCAGTGTTAGTAATCTCGGGTTAAGTAAACAATGGGGTTCTATCGACACGTTCACTGGTCTAATGGTAGTCAATTTTAGTAACTTCTTGTTTGCTTCTCATAGACTGTTTCCATTCATTACGTAATTTCTCGATATCTTTAATCTGTTCAGAGTTATAAGTATTTACCTTATTAATAAGGAAAGGGGACAAGGGGTTGATAACATTTGGACAGTTAGCTTCAGCATTTGCACTATCACCATCTCTAGCTTTAATAGTAAGATAGCTGATTACAGCATCACATACTTGTATTTTCCAGTCTATCGAAAACTTGAGATTTTGTCTGGCACTCTCTTGGTTTGCGCTTCTTGCGACTGGATAAACCCGTGTCCTACTTTAGTTTTAGTAAATATGAAATGTTGATGTTACAATAATAAATGGAAAATGTGTGTGAACTCCGCAAGGTCACACCGTGGCGCATGCAAGGAGAACATTTAGGCTACTCCCCTGTCTATACCATAAGCGCAATAACTGCGTTGGCCCGACGCGATGAAGGGCAATCGGTATAGAAGAAAACCATTAATTTCTAAAAAGTCGCATGGCCCGGGAAAGGAAGAATTTGAACCAAAGATAGGAACTAAACTGTCAAACGAAAAGGAAAGACACTCCCCTACCCGAAGAGAAAAAAATGTGCGTTTTTATTTCTTGTGTTTTTATTATTGTTTTTAAACATTTTATATTCTAATAGCTTAATAGGGTATTATGCTATATTTTCAAAGACTTGGACACAGGAGAACAGAAACACCAAATGCACATAACAGCATTCAGGGATGGGTGCATGTCCACCGCAGATGGAAGAAGACGTCCAAGTATCACCCATTTCCCAAGAGACCCACCAATCACCCGCGAGTTCAATAACAGTATTTCGCGACTGAGAGGGCATACAAGATTATGCGGATAAGGAGTATACATGAATAAGAAATGAAGCTGTATCTCAGCTCTACTTCCTTCCCGATGATGACGGTTCGCTACATGGAGTTGGTACCGATAATAAAACCAGTGATTGTGTGCATGCTAATAATTTGGCTAATCATGACCTAATTAATAATAATAATAATAATAATAATAATAATAATAATAATAATAATAATAATAATAATAATAATACAATGTGAACATCAATTTCTTTCTTAATGATCGCTAATCACAGGTGGTAAATTTTAAGCATAAAAAAATGAACAATACAGTATAATTAGTCTGCTAAAATATTGTGTAAGTATAAAGATAGATCTTAAAGAAAGTGGATTTTTCTTATTTAGAAAATGCATCATATAATATTTGTTTTTTTCGTAAACATACATATCATTGTAATTTCAGGGATCACAAATGGCACACAATACTTAAAAACGGAATCGTTTCGATATCACACTACTAAAATGAAAGGGCTTGAGCCGAGTCGGCCTCATACCTACAATACTGATACAGATTAATCATGAATTGTGTTACTCAAATTTACTTAACTCGATGTACATATTTGTTTCTTATTACTTTACCATCGTATAACAGTGTCCAAGTATGACCTTATTTTGTTCTTCGATTTTTCTTCTTATTAGCCATTTTTACTCATACAAATGAACATCCTAAAACAATCTTCCTTTGCTTATAAATAGTTTATCGGCAAATTTCTTACAAGTTGTGATTTTAATCTTGCACAGTGTTAAAAACCATGCTTCAACTGCAAATACTATAAATATAGTTACAACAAGAACTATAATATCTGTAATGTGATTCTACCCTGTGCATGGAGAGGTTAGCGGGCAAGCATGGTAACATAAATGTACATTTATATACAAATGATGCTTCCGTTGGTGAGTGGTTAAAGTCGTGGCTTCATAAACCAAAACCCGCCTTCGAAATCTTAGAACCTGCTGATTTATTATTCTCCAAATGTTAACATCTTCCTCTTTCTGTGCAATCATCTGATGTCTCAACAAAAGTTCATTTAATTTCTTCGACTGCGACCAATTCTAAGATTGCATATTCAATGTATCAATCCCTGTCCCCATATTTGATTTTCTCTCTCTCATCTCTCTCTACTTCTCTCTCCCTGCCTGTTAACCTTCATGAACTCTCGAAAATGCTCTGGGATCAAACGTCCGACTTTTGAAGCCTTATTAATGTCAATCAGACTCCTTGTAGTTTATTTTTTAGTGGCTGTGGATATTTAAACAATTTAAACACGAACCATAAACACAAAATGAGTAAACCAGTGGCTTTCGTCCTAGAAATTTCGACCTCCAAGATAATTCTTGCAGTGGGTTGACAATTACAGAAAAAATGCGTGACATTCTGGCAAATGTTGAGCAAGATCAGAATATAAACAGTAATGACATCGCAAGGACCTAAACACCCATCATCAGTATTAATCACTTAGTATTAGCTGGGTGAAAAGTTTTCTTACCTCTTGGTTTTATGCAACTTACTTATGCATACCCTTTATGCAACACGCCTTGCTTTATTGAATTTCTCGTAGCAGTATATTTTAGGACAGTTTTTTCAGACATTACCTATCTTTTCTTTTTTAAAAAAAATCATTAATTACTTAATGTTTTCTTTGTTTAATTTTTCAGACACATAAACCTTCCTCAGTGAAAGCTTATTTGATTAGTAAAAATCTCATCGAAGTGTCAACAACGATTATCCAGAGAGTCGCATACAGCTGTACAAACATACACACATACACAAGAAGAACTAGCAAGAATTAAGGACACTTTTATCTGATTGGCTGTGGGGCGTCACGTCACCTGATCATTAGCTATGACGTCATTGGGGTGAAGGCTATCTTGATTTTCAGAGAGGTACAGAGTATCTTGGCCCAGCTACTAAACATTGGGAGTAGTAGGTAGGACCAACCCTATTAAAGTTTGGAAATTGCCAAATTTTTAAATTCAGTTTGGTAGTATAGAAATCCGGTATGTACATCTGTAAGTGTGTGTGCTTCATATAGTTCCCTTTTATGGGTGAAAAATTGCCAAAAATGTAAATTTCGTAGATTTTTGACCTATTTTAGTGTCTTTGAAGAGGGTTTAGTACCTTACATCGTTATATAGGTAACCACAGGACATGGAAAGAAAGATATTATCATCTTATATTTTGAGACAGGCAAAAGAAAAATTCATTAAATATTGGAATTTTGGAAAAAAAAATTTTAAATGTTCTTTATGACCCCCAATATATACCACTGTAAAAGACGGTGGTCCACCTTATTCCATTTTATGGGTATAAAATTTCCAAAAATCCAACATTCGTATGTTTCGTATCCTCTTTCATGTAGGTTTATCACGTTATATGATTATATAGTTGTGTATATGTGTCCATTCACTTCTATAAGAAATGGGTATAAAGATGTATCCCTTTCAAATGTTGGCTCCCCCCAATATATGACCCCCAATATATTGGCTCAGCCCTTAAATTATGTAACTGTTAAAAATTAAAATGTTCTCTAAAATTTGTATATACATCACTGTAAATTCGGGCGGTAATCTTTATCCCTTGTGTGGGTAAAAAAATTGTCAAATATTAGTATGGTAAATTCGATGTATTTACCACGTGTAAGTTATTGATCTAATTTATCTTCTTCGGTGAGCCTTTAACATGTTATACGGTTACTTGGTTGTGTGCAGCGTCCATTCCCCTTTCACAAGATATGGGCACATTGATACTTCTTTCTCAGAATTAGAGAGAATGGGTTGCATACCCCTTAAATTTGGAAAATTTCATAAAGCAAAATTTAATAATTGTTCTCTAGGATCTAAATATACATTTTTGTAAATTTGCTTGGTCCTTCTTATAGCCTCGTATAGATAAATTACCACAAATTATATACGTAAGCAAACGTCGGTTATTAAAATAATATATCTCCTTGTGAAATTATTTCAACATACATAAAACTAATTCCAATTTCCCGTTAAAACATCAAGTGTTAATTAGAACCAAGGTTTTTTAAGTGCCACACTCCGATTTGCTTGAAACTCCTGAAGGTAATAAAGGAATCTAAAGTAGGATATGCATCTTTTTTATATCAGCCAAAGTGGGGATGAAAGGGGGGATACAAATAAAGGGCAACATTGGACAATATAACACATTTTAGCAAGGCCATTACTAGCGACGCACAATGCAGATTTGCTTCAAACTCCTGGAGTGAATAAAGGAACAAAAGTAGGGATACATGTTTATTTATATCGTCAACGTGGGGGATGAAGAGTGTAAACACCCCCCTAAATTGCGAACATAGAGCAATATGACACATTATAGCAAGACCATAACCAATAACGCTCAGCAGAAATTTGCATGAAACACCTGCAATTAATAAAGGAATGGAAAGTAGAACATGCATATATTTATATTGCCCATCGTGGAGGATGAAGGGCTAAACACCCCCCTAAAGTGCGAACATACGCAAGACTATACTTGCTAAGAAGACCATAACTAGCTATGCCGTTAGAGATACACATTGGCTAATGTTCCAAAACAGCTATATGTTTGGTCACTTTATGTAAAACAAACTTGAGCGCCCGCACACGACCAACCCTAAACGCTCACAACAATTTTTGACGTCGTAAATGAAGCAAGGTTACGCTCGTGACTTTCGTGGAGAGCCCGCCGCTGCAGACCTACGTTATGCAACGGTAAATGTGAACCGACGGTGGTTTGAAAATCATGAACCAATTGTCTGTACATATAAAGTGTATCTCTGCCCTCTTCAGAGGTGGGTCTAGAATGTATACAATAACAAATTATACTGCAAGTTAACGAATGACATTTAAAGGATTTAGACAATTGTTGGTTAGGGCCCTATAGCTTTGACTCATTTAGAGCCCAATAAACATAATCATAAGTATGAAGTTTTGTGCATATATATACACAGGGGTTGGGCAAAAATCTAAGACATTTGCAAAAGTGTGAAAATCATATCTAGTATGGTAATGGGGCCTCCTTTTGCGTTCAAAACTGCATATTCCGACGTGGAATGGGCGTATACAACTCCTCAGTGGCGGTATGTGGCATTTTGTACCATTGTTCCTCCAAAACACGCTCCAATTTATTAAGGGATCATGGTGGAGGGTAATCAAATCGAACACTTCTTTCTAACTCAGAGACAATGGCTCAATGAAGTTCAGTTCTGGTGATTGTGGGACCCAGTTGAGGTGTGATAGCTCCTGGTCATGCTCCTCAAACCATGATTTCACCGTTTCTCCAGCGTGACAGGCTGCAAATTCATCCTGGTAGATACCATCACAATCAGGGAACTATATTTGGACCACTGGTAGAACCTAGTCCCTCAAAATGGCCTCATACGCTTTAGCATTTGTCATTCCATGCAGGGATATGATGGAACCTGCAGAAAACCACGATTTCACACCCCATACTGTAACAGAATCACCCCATGCTTTACAGTTGGGAATAGACAGTATGTATCACTTGCCTACGACGGTGTTTTCCATACGTAAACACGACCGGTTGTTGGAACCAAGTCGAAAGTCGATTCATCGGACCACATTACGTGTTTCTACAGCTCATGAGTCCACGCCTTGTGGTCCTTGCAACACTGGATACGCCTCTTCGCATTTACTGCTGTGACCAGGTGTTTGGCGAAAGCGGTCCTGCGACGAATTTCCATTTTATAAAGTTCCCGTCGCAATGTTTTCGATGAAACCGGGTTTTGAAAGCCGGAATTGAGTTCAGACGTAATTTTCAATGCAGTGGTCTTTTTTTTCAGTTGCTATAATCCGTTTTAATGCCCTCCGTTCCCCATCTGACAGGATTGTCTTTGGACCACTATTGCGCTTTGCAGACGTCGTTTGCCTTTGAATTGTGTATGCCCTAGAGGCCTTGGACACAATCCATTCCGATACCCCCACAATGCTCGGCAATGTTGGTACTCAAGCTCCAACCAGACGGGCACCAACGATCATGCCTCTTTTAAGTTTGTCAGGTCGCCCATTTTACAGCACCACTTCCACACCACGATACTCACAGATGAATAGGTTATTGCTGAGGGCAGAGGAAGGTCCAACCGTAACACGTGTTGTACAGTGTAGGTCCAAACCTACCTGTCTTCTAAGAAGTGTTTTTAGATTTTTGTCTCCCCTGTATATATATATATATATATATATATATATATATATTTCATCAGTTAATGATTATGACATCAAACACAATTCGGAGCTTTCTTGCACCCACTGGAAAACGTGAAGTATATTAATATTTATTTGTATACATTGTTATTGTAGACGGTTCCCATAATGCTCACAGACTTCGATTTTACAAGATTTGAGAAATAAATTTTACTTTTTATTTTGTGGTCAAGTTGAAGGCATTTTGTTATACTACCATTAACAAACCGATATACATCATATTATGAATCAATCATTATGGAACAATTTAATGTGTTACACGCAGCAGTTGTACCAATCTTTGAAAGTTTCATTTACAACATTTTTCTTTTTTTCTTTTTTAATTGATTTTGTGAGTAATGGTGCATTCAGTATAAAGGTACAATAAGATTTTCTCTCTCCCTCCCTGTGTGTGTGTGTGTGTGTGTTTCTAGTTTCCGGCGTAAACGTTTGGATACTACCAGGTATACTTCCGTGTGTACATATGCTAGAGTGTGTGTGTGGCGGGGGTATATGAAGTATTAATTGGGATCGCGTAGTGGAATTTATCAACATTAGTACTTATATACATGGGGCCGTTACTTCACACGATAACTTTGGAAGAATGCGAAAATTTTAATTCTGCTTTTTGCAATAAATAAGTAGAGTGATTCCTCTCGAGGAAGTTTGTTAATGGAGTTGATTCGCCTACTTAAAGTGGTAGCAATGAGTCATTTTCGATTTTAACGTTGATCACTATAGAGCGGAAATGGTAATAAATAGTAAGAAGAAGTTTTCGGCAATCGATAAAGGGTATCAAGGATAACTTTCAGCTTCATCCTTAACATTCTGGTAAAACCGGAAAAGATAGAAATTAACTATGATTTCTGGCTTCAAATTAATATACATAGTGAGATAAGAAGAAGCTCTTTTAAGAATGAATTTAGCATTGCGGGAATAAATATCGTCTTCCCTTTTAAACTTCTAATCAGATCGGAAGTAGCAAAACTCAACTACTTCCCATTTTAGTGTTGATCACAACAGATTTAAACGATTCTAAATAGCAAAAAGAGGTTTCCTGAAATCAATTAAGTTTCCCAACAAAATGTTCTATATCCACTATAATGTTTCTAATAAAACTTGAAGTGGCAGAAATCAATCGCTTCCGGTTATAACATTGAGCGTTATAGAATGGATAGCGAGAAGGCTTTTTTAGGTAATTTATGAAGTGCGCCAAGAGTATATTCCATCTCGGCAGTAATCCCCCTACTCAAATCGGAAGTGAAATAAATATACTAGAACTTCTGGTTCCCAAACCACTTCAGAAAATATAACATGATCCTCTTTAAGATTTTTTTTATTATTAGGATCACGTAGTGGAACTTGTAATATCAGAATGTTAGTAGGTAGTTACACTCATGTCCAAAATTATTGTCGCATGTCTATAAATATTTTGTTTAAGAATATAATTTGATAATGAATTTGCCCGGTATTTCTTATAATGTTAGTATGTGTATAATTGGCAAAACATAAATGTGGCAAATTTCATGTCAATAGAGCAGTAAATAAGAAAATTAAACTTGGTGGTCCATTTAGCAACATTTTGTTTACTCATTCTAATTTTCGTATTTATAATTATTTTCCTATGAAATTTACCACAAATATGTATTTTCCGATTATACACATAGTACCAGTATTAAGCGTACCCTGCATAGTTATTATCAAATTATATTCTTACAAGAAGACAGTTATACATATGCGACAATCATTTTGGACATGAGTGTATACATATACATCCGTTACTTCGAACGATAACATTTGAAAGGATGCGAATTTTCTAATTGTTTTTTGCAATAGGTATGTAGTGTGATTTTCTCGAGAGAGTTCATTAATAGAGGTGATTCGTCAAACAAAATGGTAGAAATGAGTATTTTCAGGTTTTAACGTTGATCAATATAAAACAGAAACGATAATGCATAGCGAAAAGCTGTTCTCGACAAATGGTTATACGCTTCAAGGAAATCTCTCATCCTATTCTTAACATTCTAGTAGAACTGGAAATGGTAGAAATGAGCCATTTTCGGTTTTAGCATTCATTACTATAGAGCAAAAACGATAATAGATAACGAGATGTTTTCGGCAATCAATTATACTTTCCAAGAACAACCTTCATTTTCACTTTTAACAAGTTAGTAACACTGAAAGTAATAGACTTGAGCCATTTACGGTTTCAACGTTGATGACTATACAGCAAAACTGTAATAGATCGTAAGAAGCTGTTTCCAGGGACCTATATAGCGTTTCAAGGACGACCTTCATCTTCACCCTAACACTCTAGTAAAGCCGGAAGTGGTAAAAATTGAACCACTTCCGGTTTTAACGTTGAATGCTATAGAACAAAAACGAAAATAGATAGTAAAAAGCAGTTTTCAGTAATCGATACAGCGTTCCAGGAGTAACTTTCATCTTCGTGCTTAACTCCCTAGTGAAAAGGAAGTGTAGAAATCACCTATAACTTCCGGTTTAAATTTAATTTACATAAACTATAAGACATACGGAGAAGCAGTTTTATGGAATCAATTTAACGTTGTGGGAACAAGTAAGTTATTATCTCACTTAAACACCAAACCGGAAGTAGCAAAACCGAACTACTTCCCGTTTTAGTGTTGATCGCAATAGATTAGAAAGTATAATAGATAAGGAGAAGCGGTTTGCTATAATCATTTAGTGTCCCAAGAATATGTTCTATCTCAACTCTATACTAAAAGCAGAAGTGGCAGATATCAATCACTTCCTGTTACAAATTGAGTGTTATTGATTGGAGAGCTAGAAGGGATTTTATGTAATTCATTAAGTACCCCAAGAGTATATTCCACCTCGACAGTAATCTCACTATTAATACCAGAAGTGAAAGAAATATGAAACAAATTCCGG
Organism: Thermobia domestica; assembly: GCF_964235325.1. NCBI lineage: Eukaryota > Metazoa > Arthropoda > Insecta > Zygentoma > Lepismatidae > Thermobia > Thermobia domestica. The sequence goes on along the minus strand of NC_137456.1, from coordinate 238,432,970 downwards.
TATCCGTATTAATTCAGAACATATTACGTCATCATCTTTACGGTTTTTACTAGAGTTTATTTTTAAATTAAATACTGGCCGAATCTTTTCTAAATTTTGTGAGTTACTAACCCATTTCCTAAGGAATAAGTACTGCTATATTCTGTGGTCAAACTCGGCCAAGAACAGGGTGGGCACGGGATGAATTTCATACCTTATTTCTCGATAACTACTTAATTAACCAGAATCATTTTCTTTATAACTATTGGCCGAATCGGAACAAAATTCGGTGGTGAGCTGCACTAAACCTAGTTAAGATAACTACATTTGCTGGCCGAGCTTGGCCACGTTTTGGACTTGATTTGTGTTTGGTAATTTATTTCTCGGTAATTTCTTGCCAGATCCAATCGAAACGATTTACCATTACAGAAAATCGCCCATCGCTATTATCGATTTTGCACTATATTGTCCAACGTAACACCGGAAATGGTTTATTTCTACGACTTTCGGTTGGTAACAAAAATAAATGAAAGGTATTCTTGGAATGCTTAATCAATTGCCGAAAACCGTTTTTATTTTATAGTGGTCAACGTTAAAAATTGGAAATGGTTGATTTCTACCACTTTCGGTTTATGGATCACTTCAATTAACTAGCTCCTCCGAAATAATTACTCTACCTATAGTTTGCAAAAAATAAATAAACAAATAAATAAAAACTTTGCTTTCCTTCAAGAGCTATCGTGCGCAGTAACTTAGTCGCAGCAGCTATCGTGGTCTATTGTTGTTGTTGTTGTTGTTGTTGTTGTTCTTCTTCTTCTTATTATTATTATTATTATTATTATTATTATTATTATTATTATTATTATTATTATTATTATTATTATTATTATTATTATTATTGTGTCCAGGTTCTGTTATTTTTTTAACTGCTAGAGGAAAGGTTCAATTTTTCTACAGTCTCATTTTTCCATAATGGTACTTCGGTATTATGCTTAATGTTTAGTTAACTAAAGAAGAAGCGAATCTAGTTGTGTGGAGGCCCATTTCATGTTAGCCTTCGGTGACCATTTAGTACTGTTCAGCGAGATAATTTAGCAGAAGTGCAATGTTTTTATAGATTATTCGTTTTATTGTTATAAAGTAGAAAATGATACAAGACGCTGTATTTTCTAAATTAAAGTTTTAGGATCCTCTAGGGCAAACGTTCCAACCTTTTTAACAAGCACCCACATTTGTAAACCCTATATTCTTCACACGCGCATCATTCGCGCATGTCTTTGACCGTTTTGCAATTTTAGTTGCAGCATTGTATTCGCAAATTATCAGTAATAGTAACAAAAATTGAAATATAGCTCTGCAATATGAAAAAATGTTCCGATGATTTTGGTTTGAGTGGCATTTTCTTATAATTTTAGGCCGCTGATTACGAATATAACATCAATTTTCACCCATCACGTCACGTTTCCCTGGGAATGTGAGGTATTTTTATATCAACACGTACAAAATACATTATAATACAGAATACATAATATATATTTTTCATGTACATACAGTGGTTTAAGAATGACAACAGTAACTAAACACACACAGATCCAAACAAATTCCAAAATTTACTCAAATATGTACACTTAATCATACAAAAGCCTACTACTTCGAAACAATTTCCTTCGTTTGGTAAATTTTCGAGGAGTTACAACGCCTGTGTTCTCCCTATTCAGCAGCAAACGATAGTTGGCCATCTTATTAATGGTCCAACCACCTTCATACATTTTTCAATATCCTGTAAGTCCTGGTAAAAGCGTTCACCGTGTTCTTCACTATAAACATATTGTGTGGGAAATTTTCGAAATGTGCATAGAAAATTGTAGTTAGACACTCACATTACACCTAAGATTTCTAAGATCTTGCAGCAACTTTTACAATAAGTTCATAATCAGAGCGTCTTGTATTACCCACGAAGTTTTTAATAATTCCTGAAGCTTTGTCATGTTGTCTTCTCCATTTGGGTCATGGGATTCTGAAAATGTGGATAGTTGATAAGTTTCCTTATCTGTGGACCAGTAAATATACTGCCGAGAGTTTTTCGAAGCTCATAGTACTAAATGCCTTGCATATGTACTGCGAACACTTAAGACCTTATTTAGAGCACGAACTAACTGTGTGATGATGCAGAACTTCATATGTAAAGAAGGGAGAAAAATTTTTGAACGCTCCACGAGTGATTCACGTTCAACATTCTTCACTCCAGGTGACAGAGCATTTCCGGATGACCATTCTTTCCTAACCTAATATTCACCCTTTGCACGACTGTCCCATTCGCAGACATAACAAGGATGTTTGGTGTAGTCTGATTGAAGTCCCAGCATGAGGTCTATAAGTTTAAAATCGCCACACGAAAGCCATTGTTGTTGTTTGTAGTTTACACATGAGTAGTTTACAACATGATAACGCGTTCTTTGTGTACGGATAGTTTTCATTTACATTGCATTCCTAGAGATCACAAGATTCATAGTCCAGAAGACCTGCAAAATGATGATTTTGTGTGCCACATTTGCGACGTTCTGAACGATGACAGCGAAGATACAGATATACCAGGTTACGATAATAGTAAGTAATATCATTCAGTCTCTGTAATGCAAATCGTGTGACCTTTGTTTCTCGTTTCCTTCTTTCATATTCAAAGATGTATTAAGATAGAGTTTTAAAAATTGTCATTTTGCCTGCATTTAAATGCCTGAATTGTTTGTTTGAATTGTTTATAAAACGTTATAAATAATTTTTAGTGACTTCTTGTAATTACTGGTCAAAGAGCAACCTGATAGTATTATATTTCGGTACACAATATAAAACTATGTAGGCCTTTAAAATAAAAAAAAATTTGAGTTGTGGATTAATAATAGTGCCTATCACTATAGGAATAATTACCAATTACTGTATTTTAAGTGGCAATCACTATAGTTTTATACAGTAATGTTCACTATAAGCTATGCAAACATTTTCTGCTTCTGAAATACGTAAAACAAAACACGTTCTCTGTAATCAATATGTATTAATGTATATTTAGAGAAAATGTCAAAAGAATATATTTTAGAAGATAAAAGATGTAGACATCTATATTTTAAAAATTCCTTAAAGTGTCAATCACTCTATGTGTGTTGACAAAAACTGATTAAATGATTCCTTAAGTTTACTGGTACTATGTTCCTAAGGTGAGAGAAGATTATATTTTTATGAATTACATTTTGGAGTCAGTAGGTACTAACTGATAGTGAATAGTAGTGAAATTATTATTTGTCTTTCTCTTTTTCGTCATTGAGACATAGTTTGGTAATTCACATTACGTTGTAATATTACGATCTCTGTTAGTGAGCAGCTAATTACCACGTAGAATAATGTGGACGTAGTGGCATACCTGGGGCGGAAATTGGTGTTTCTAGTTTGAGGCATTGGATGGAGTTCCAGGTAGAAGAGAACCATGAAAGAAGTTAGAACCTACGTTTCGAAAATCGGTGAGAGAAGTAGTGGACCTTTATGCAATAGATTTGTCTACGTTGTCAAATATTTCAAGTTATTGTGTAACCATGATATTAACTGTAAATACTGACAAGTTTTAATTTGAGATATTCTGTTCTTCCAATACTTCAATCCATGAGACGGTCACAAAGCGACCGTTAGTGGATGAACCCTGCTGTCAATCTTTATATTAAGATATACGCGAAATCCAAAACAATATGTGCCATACACATGTTTCATCCAGTGTGTAGTTCTGGTACCGAATAAGAGTAAACAACTTTTAAAGATAAGAACGCTTTCCACTTTATAGTATAGAAGAACAAAAGAGCAACGCAATTAATAATGGTATGGTGGTTTGTCGTTGATTCATTTCCAATTCAAAATTTACTTTAAAGTAAAATATTATTTTACTATAACCTAATCACAAGTTTCAACAATTATCGGACATTTTGCTAATGTCTCCAGACGATTTCCACAGCTTTCATTTGGCTTCTTCGAACTTCGGAAGGGACTATAACTCTTCACAGTGAAGTGCGTAGAATCGTGCACAATTCCATGTAAATAGGGAACTAGAAAAATAATACTATCTATATCACTTCACTTGTACAGCTTGAGGACGTGTTTGAAGGTGTGAGGAAAATCATTTACAAAGTACTCGAGTTCCATGGTGACTACTAACTTTAATGTTTGATACTTTCGGTGTTATGTTCATAATGTTGCCAGTGGTCATTTATCAAATAAGTACGCTGGAATCACAAGCGAAATTTTACATGCTAGTTTTCTTTTAACTCACGTGAATACCAAGGAATATCTAAATTTGCCGCTACCAACGGATGTTAGTTCGAGTGATGTAGGAGAAACATTTACTTATGATTGGACTTATAGTTCTAGCTAAAATAAATCATTATTATTATTTGTATCAGTAGGAGTAGATAGCAAAACATATATCTATTATTTTTGTGAGAAATTTTTATTTGACTGGGTCATTCCACGTCAGTTAGTCGAGCAAAAAACCGAAATGTCACCTGCAGATTCAAATGTTAATGATATTTCCCCATCAGGATGCCGCGGTCGGCAAGAGAGATTCACGACGATCTACTTGTTCAAAATTGCCGACCATTTGCCGAGGCGGCAAGCGGTCGAAAATCGTAAAAAAAATGCCCTTTGCCGACTGTTGCCGACTGTCAGAGTCGGCAAAACAGTCGGAAAGACCTCTTTCCGACTCTCTGCCGACTCCTTATGCCGGCCTCTTTTCGACGGCGGCGGCGGCGCATTTACTGCAACTTTACGGCTGAGTGCCGACTGCTCGGCAAGGCAACTTTCCAACGGCGGCGTCCGCGCATTTAATGCTCATTTCCGGCTGTTTGCCGACTGCTCGGCATGGCAACTTTTCGACGGTGGCGCCGGCGCATTTAATGGTTATTACCGGCTGTTTGCCGACTGCTCGGCAAGGCAAAATTCCGATGGCGGCGCCGGCGTATTTAATGCTCATTTCCGACTGTTTGCCGACTGCTCGGCAAGGCAACTATTCGACGGCGGCGCCGGCGCATTTTATGCACCTTTCCGGCTGTTTGCCAACTGCTGGAAAGGACCTCTTTTCTACGTCGGGTCCCGATTCTCCCACAGGCGGCATCTGACTTCTTGCCGCCGTCGAAAAGTGGCCCTTTGCCGACTGGAAATCAACGCTTCAGGAAGGAAAAATTTTCATCAGCTTTTACATTAGTCTTGCTTAAGTCTTCCTCCATGCTATGATTTCTGGACAAGGAGCACCCTTGCAAGTTCTTGAAGTATAATACTTGCATTTCTTGTGTGGCCCAGTATAAAACTCGTTCCTTTTTGCTGTTTTGGAGCACTCTCAGCCAAAAAGAAGACATTGAATGGGACATGGAAGTATTATATACTTTCAAAACTAGCAATTGTGCCCTTCATGAGAAATCATAGCACGGAGGCAAACTTAGGCAAAGCTACTGTGAAAGGTGTTGAAAATTTTGCCTTCGTGAAGGGTTGATATCCAGTCGGCAAAGGGCTATTTTCGACTGCGGCAAGAGGTCGGATCCCGCCTGTAGGAGAATTGAGAAGCTGACATCAAATAGAGGTCCTTTCGAGCAGTCGGGAAACAACAGGAAAAGCGCATAAAATGCGCCGGCCCCGCCGGTGGAAAGTTGCCATTCCGACCAGTCGACAGACAGCAGAAAAGATGCGTAGCACTGCAATGAAAATCATGGCGGATTCCCACCAGCAATGTTGCACTCGGTACATACGCAGTACATTTCTACAATTCTCAGTACGATTTAAGTGCTATATAGAGGGAAAGTATCTGGGAATGACTTACAAATACTTAAAAGCGACCTAAAAATAACAACTGAGCAGCTAATAATGAACGTTAAGAATAATTCAATTAACATGTCTGTGGGCCTAATGTGAAAAACTTCTAACAGTCAGTATATTTTCCCCCTGAAAGCACATTTTTCACTATCACGACCACAAGGAACAACACTGTTCTATGCATTAAAAATTTGCTAGTTGCAAACGCTTTCTTCCAAAAAAAAAAAAAAAAAAAGCCGCAGCAATCCGTCGGAATACGGTCTTTTCAGGTTGTCGTTTTCCCATCAACTATTGGAAAAAAGGATTTTAAACGTCAATGATTTTCTAAATTTTTTAAAGTACAGGGGTCAGACCCAATGGAAAATGAGATTTAAATAAAAATTAATGAAGTAAAAATTATAAATAAAAATACTGTCATAACAGGTATGTGGTGGCGGAGAGATTCAATCCGAGCCTACACGCAAAAAAAAAAAAAAAAAAAAAAAACTTGACAGTAACCAAGTTAGTTTGTCAATATATGGAAAACAGAGACGTGTGTCCAAGCAGCCAAGCCAAAAAGGTTAACGAGAGAAGGTGATAGCAACCTTGAGTTACAGGTTAATATTGCTAGGTTACAGTGTAATAACTCACAGGGGTACGCTAACCGATCACGTAGTTACCACTATCAATCATAGCCTGTAACCGGAAACCTAGTTAGTATGTTGGAATAACCGACTGCTCGGTTAATGAAACGGGGTGCATCAACTGCAGTAACCGAGTATTTTGGTGAATATAACATATTCAATTACTTAAAGTAACCCATTTACTGGGTTAAAGTAATACGGTAGGACAAATGTATAACCAAGTGGATCGGTTAATATAACAAATTAAATTAGTTAAGATAACATATAAGGTCGAGCAAATGTTTAACCAAGTAGATCGGTTAATTTAACCTGCTCAGTTAATTGAAATAACCCGTTTACTCGGTTAATGTAATAGGGTAAGTTAATTCTAGTAACCGAGTATCTCGTCTAATATAACCTCCTTTATTAGTTGAAATAACCATGACTCAATTTGTTATAACCTCTTTTGCTTTGTTGTCGATATATTGACAAAGTTTTCAGGGTTAAAATTGTGTTTAACCTTTCTGAAGGTTAAAATTTTATACCCAATTATAATTTCTCGCTTTATAATTTTTGAACCACTTAACGTAGCGATGTGAAACAAACGTTTATGTACAAAACTAAATTTTTCTCTAGTTTATAAAACCACATAAAGTGACGTACTTATTTTCAATATGAATCCGAGGACGGTGTCTTATACAGAAAGGTAAAAGCATTGTTTAGAATGATTCAGAATAAATAATTGGAAATATTAATTAATAATAGTATAGAAAAGAATTATCAATGCAATGCGAAATGGTAATTCCTTAATTTCCTATAGTAATTTGCTAATTGAAATTTGAAAAATTATTTCGGCTGCAACATAACAGATTTCTAAAAGTACAGTAGAGGGTCTATTTAATAATCCATAAAATTATGTTACTACCTTTCTGTATCATTTGAAGAAAGACTAAAAATGTATAGTTTTATAAAAGGGAAATAATTTAGCTTTGTGGAATGGATTTGTTTCACGTCTAACTTAAGTGGTTCAACGGTTTATACTAGGACACATTTCTGGGTTCGACATAAAATCTTAACCTTAAAATTAATACAAAATTTTAACCCTGAAAAATATAAAGCTTTTATAGTCCTGTATAACATATAGAACAGGAGCTCCGTGAGTTTTTACACATTGTAAACAATATGAAACAATTGAAAAAAAGCAGAACAATGTTATAAAGAGTCATGACAGTATCCCACCGCCCTTAATGTGAATTCTACTTTAGATTTCCATACTGCAGAATTTTTGATGTTCTGTTTAATTTACTGCAAATAGATGGTGAATATAAAATATGAAACTAACATTTTTCACTAGCAATTCCACGCCTGCGTCTCTGAATGCATTCATTTTCTTATACTAGACTGAAAACAAAATTGTCTGCATTTGTTGTAACTTTCGTACTTAAAAAAAAAAAATAGTGGCCGGAGCAATCACTTGTCTGCTTGTCCGGCTATGGTCGAAAGTGTGGGGCAATAATTTAAAATCCCCGATACTAATGTGTCATGTACGTATTGTTGAAACCAGGGTCAAGGGCGCCGATCCTGGAGGACCTAGCCCCCCCCCCCCAAAGATCATGTGAGCTCTCTCGCATTGTTATCTTAGTGGCGCGGAGCGGGCACAGTAGGTGTGGCGAAACTGTAACGTATGGCTTCACGATTTTGTTGTATGGGCAGAACCTCAATTTTATAACATCCTTGACCATCGCATTGACGGCAAACGGCGCAGCAATTTTGTTCGTCAGTGCAGGGAGTTTCCCTCGTGGATTTATGGTTGTTACGGGATTCGGATATGAGGGTACGTTGATGATACGCAAGGTCGAAGAAAGCCTGAAGGTGGATGCCAAATACTTCCAAGAATCCATTCTGATATTCACCTACCGAAGAGATATCCTACAATTGTATCTATCAGTCGCGAAACAGGTGATGGTCCATATGGACAAAGCTTTGACTTATACGGCCAGAAAATCACTACGTTTTAATGAGGAAGTGGCAGGGGAATTAGGTATTCGTATCATTCTGTTTGAGACATTTGCTGTATTCTGTTTGAAAAGTATTTTGCTCTGACTTTTTTCTTACAAATTATATACAATCAAAATTTTAAAAAAATCTTTGACTTTTACCTCCCACGTTTATGCCGGCTATGCTTAAGGAGACAGCGAAATTGAAAGATGAATGAAACGGTGGAATGAAGAAAGTCGGAGGAAACGGAAGAGCCCCGAGGAAACCCACGCACATGTTCATTGTCCACCGCAAGTTCACTTGGCAGGAGCAGGGTTTGAACCGGAAACCAATGCACCAGAGGTGAACGCTCTACCACTGAGCCACTGCTGCCCGCAAAATATTAAAATAAGACTGTCTGGTGCAGGTGTAGTTTTCGTGCATTTCATTTTGGAAGATTTGCAGGTAAAATTCTATACTTTCCATGAAAACACATCTTTATAAGGAACAAATTTGTACAGGTAACTTAATTACATACAATGTAATACAACTGTATCTTAGGTTTACTAGTGTAAAATCATTACAAGTGCTTTATGACGAATAAAACAAATGACTGCATGTGAAAAATGGCTCTATTAGATTTTATTTTCCACGGGTGGCTTATTTCTGCACCGTGTACACCGGCATCATATTTCTGCACAGTGTGCAGAACCTGTATTTTGTTTACAAGTGGAGAGTTACTAGTATGAAACAACAACAAGTGTTGTTGAAACTTGTATCATTCTCAAAACGCACTTCCTTCCACTACCCTCACCTCTGCCCATACACACTATCGCTGACGTGCCTGCTCCCTTCGGACGCATTCCGGCGCGGGACCACCAGCTTCGCCCTATCTGACTCTGTTCGATAGTATTCGTGCTATTTAGTGGTCACCCAGCACAGATTCTTTTGTGCTTTCTTTGCGCTGTTTTTATGCTAGACATCTGGAAGGCTTATTTATACGCAAATCGTAAAAGAATTGTACCTTTTCAATAATTACTTCTAGAGGTCCCCTTGAATTTTATTATGTCAAGTAAAATGTATTCCGCCCAGTAGAAAGCGTCTAGGGGACAATAAAAAGGAAATTGTTGAAACAATAATAATTTTTCAACAGTTATGTCTAGTATTGCGCCACAAGTAAACCTGTACACAAGAGCGTTTAATCACTACTTCATTTCTCCTGTATTTTTTTTAATTAGAAGTTTTCGCTCACATGTGAAACAAGTCCTGCAGTATATAATCTAGTGGATCTTATTAGGTTACTAAAGAAACACTAAATACTAGAGAATACTACAGAAACACAAAGCTTGTCACGGCACTAAGCATTATGAGAAATTGTCCACGTTTCTCTAAGATAATTACGTATCTTCCTTTTTGTTATTTAGGCTTAAAACTTATGTACAAATCCGAGCTTGCGTTCGTTCAGGTTTATTATTTCACCAACTTCCTTCTTATTGTTTCTAAAATATTTCCACTGAGCGACATGAAAATATCCCACCTGGCATAGATAAAATTATTAACTGGTTCTAGCAGCCAAGTTATCCTTTAATCTCCAGTTGGTTACCGATTATTTTTCTCAGTGTGCCACTCACCGCGCTGACGTTTTTCCCCTGGAGTACGATTTCTGCTTGGAAATAGCGTTCCTTTGATTGTATTATAGGAGTGAAGCCTGTACACCACCTCGCTTTATTAAGTATTTTTGCCATAAGAATAGGTTGCGGGTCACAACTATTCACAAAAAGACAAAATTAAGCTATCACCTCTAGCAGTAAGTCAGAGCACTTAATCTAAAAATTATCCAAACTAACCTAACCTAAATTTAGGGATTTACAGTTGTATCGCAGAACCAATTTGAAAATCGAAAAACAATGTACGAAAACGTACTCCGATCGGCTATACTTGGTTGGATTAGATTAAGTTACGTTCGATTACTTTACATTAGCTTAGGGGCATAAAAACTACAGTGCAAAAACACAAACGAACCTGTGCTAGTCAGGGGCAGATCCAGGACGGATTTCTGGGGGGAGGTAGGTTGTAATACTACTACTTTGAGCTCCTTTTAAGTACTCCAATCTCTGGAATGGGTTTTATTTATATATATAAAGTAAGAAGGATTCCTCTTTGGGAGGGGGCAATTGCCCCGATCGCTCCCCCTGGAATCGCCCCTGGTGCTAGTTGGCCACTAAAGAGCACGAATTCTATATAACTGAGTCAGCGCAGGGTAAAGTTGGTGGGCCCGCGCGGTAGCGCGGGGCTGTGTCCGAAGGGAACGAGTACGTCAGCGACGGTGGGTATACGCGTAGGCGAGGGTAGTGAAAACATGTGGGCTTTGGTAATCATACATATTTCAATATCACTTTTTATGGTTTCATACTAGTAGCGCTTCAGTTGTAAACATAAAATACAGCTTTCGTACACTGTGCATAAATACATTGGCGTTGAGTTAGAAGCCACTTATCTTAAAAACTAAGGCATGTAAACTTTTGCAATTTCAAGAAGAAAATAGTGTACTACAGTTTTTTAATAAAAACCAGAACCTCGTTTTTTCTAAATAAAAATTAAGTGAAACCTTTAAGTTTTTGTCCAACGGTTATGCCGGTTAGGCTAAAGAAGACGGTGATGATGAGTAATGAATGAAATGGTGGAATGGAGAAAGTGTAAATAAACGGGAGAACCCCGAGGAAACCCACGCAGACAGTGTTTGTCCATCACAAAGTTCACAATGCGATGGCTGGGATCGAACCCGGGACCCCAAGTACCAGAGGTGAACGTTCTACCATTGGGCCAGCGCGGACCCTACAATTGTAATCGAGTTCTTGATATACCGGTAACTCTTTACTTTGGGCAAGGCAATGATATCCTGTCAGTACATAGTATTGTCGAACGAGCGTTAGCGAGTGAAGGCGGGTTAGAGCCCCGCAGGGCACGTTGTTTTCTGTCTTTCCTTCTTCGGAACTGTAACTATAATTGCGGGAACCGGTTCAGATGACTTGGTTATTGTCACTGCCTTGCCTAAAGTAACGACTTGCCGATATACCTTAGGGGGTTCGTGAAGGCAAGCAGCAAGGCAACAAATAGAATCGAAGTTAAGATACAGGTTGGGCTAGGTAGTACCATTTAAATTACTTTGTTTGATACTCGCCCCCAAAAAATTTTATATGCCAGAGACGCCAGTGCGCGGGAACATACTATAACCGAATCTTTTTCATGCGCAGCAACAATTAACACATGTAACACAACATATAAAATTTATGACAATTTGAAATGTATATGCATAATATTAAATTAACTCACCACATGTATATGCATAATATGTGCAATAATATATGAAAATGTATATGAATAATATTAAATTTACTCACCACTCTCTCACTTCATGTTTTCGTGGTATTTGCTTAACACTTAAAAACCGATGGACGATCCTGAGCGTCCATCCCTTTACTAACGTTGAATCCGCTGGACGCTCACGAGCGTCCAGGCATTTAAACATTATAAAAAGGGTATATAAACTTAATTTCAGACTTTTTAAAAAATAGTCAATTTCCTACTCCTTTGTATGATGCAGGAAAGTCTTCATTTTGATATATTTTCATACTTTTTTGGGCAAAACTTTTTGGCAAATGAAAGGGTACTTTGCAAAATTGAGGCAAATAGGTACAGGCAGCAACAAATTGACAAGGAAAAAAGAAGGGACCCTTGAATAATTTTATCTTGATGTATCAGTATATTAGCATACATTTCACAAAATTTCTTTGACTAACTACAAAAAAGAAGCAAGATATGATATTTTAAAATAACCCTTGATTTCTGCCGGACAGGGCGGTTTCGAAATTTAAATCCCCATCGGCCTTTAAGTGTTAACCAGCAACTGCGTACAGTTCCAATGAATGAATATTTTTTATGATAAACATTATTTTCCGCACTTGCAAACTCACCTCAACGAATTTTGTTTGAAGGACTTTACCCACACTGCATCACAATGTGACAAATGAAGAACGCGAACCGAGGCAGCACAACCAGACTACGATTTCTGCAATCAGGCTCTTCAGCGGCAAAGGCGGCTCGGCGCCTGTCCGAGCATCTTTTCAAGGTCGGTCCATCCGCTGTTTGCCGAACTTCTTTCGGCTCCTTTACTTGTCGGCACGCCACCAACGTTTCGGCGTCTTTCCGACAATATTTGCCGCGGTCGCCGTCCGCTGTTTGCCGTCTCCTTGCAAAATGATTGTCAAGGATCCTCTCGTACTTGTATTTTATTTTAAGTATTTACTTCTCATATACCCTTTACGTACAGTCCCTTTACTACATTTCTTTTCATGCATTCACCTTTTTCGTGGTCTACACGCCGTCAACGTTTCGACGTCTTTACAACCATCATTTGACGTTCTCGTTCCGTCCGCTGTATGCCGACTTTCTGCCGACTCCGTTTTCACAAGACATATTTTATGGAATTACTGCCCACCCACAAGAAAAACCTTCAGACAGTTTCAATTTTTACTTCATCATTAAAGAAGATACAGGCTCTATTCATTTTTCAAAATTCGACTCTTTGCCGCTGGTACGCGTTATTGCAACTTTCGCCGACGTCGTTTTTCAAGACATTGCCGGCAGTCTCTTCTTGCAGTCGTCGTCCGACTGTCTGCCGACCGTTTCGAGAAAGCTTTATACGAGGGAAATATAAGCCCTAATTCGTATTTTAAAGCAACAAATTACCTTCTAACTCTCTTTGTTTTCTTTTGATGAACGAATCTCTTTTTGCTCGTCTCGGTCGAAGATCGAGCGGAAAGACGCCGGTGTCCGGCGCCGGCAATCCGACCGCGGCATCTGGTCGGCATGGACAAATTGCCCGACTATAGGCGGCAGAATCCTGATGGGGTTGGTACACTTGGTCTACAAGCACCAAAACTATCTTGTGCAAAATATCAGAGCTCTCGCTCAACCCGTTCCCATGTTAGTCCATCAAAATTTGGATATGGTGGACAAAACATTCTGCTCCCGGGAGCCAGAAATTGTGCATCTAGGTTTAACGCTGCTCTATTAATATGCTCATGTAAATCCTTTGAACAAAAGACACATTTATTCTGATGCAGAATGGTCCGTATATTTCAAATCTCTAGTCAGATTTGACATAGTATCAATCTAAAGTGCACTTTTATGCAAAAACACTAGTAAAAATTTTACTTAAAAAACGAGCCTCAACTAGAAGTACAAAAATGGCTCTATTTCAAAGATTATCAAATTCATAGAAATATTTCCTAGATATTCTGAAAAAAGATAAAACTTCCTTAAAAATGAAGTGAAAATCGTGTTGGGTATTTGAGCCTGCAACGTACTACATTCAAATATGTCATGATGAACTAAGAATTGTCCAAGTTTCCCTCTATCTTTTAGTTGACTTGGCTCTTACTTTGTCGCAGAAATTAGACAAAGAGCGACCTGTATGAACAAAGAGCGAGGTACAACAAAGGAGATAATTTGGAAGGCAAAATTTGACTATTTGTGACATATTTTAGTACAAAAAATAACAGTACTAGTGGCTGCATAATCTGCAATACTGCGATTTGTAATTACTAACATTTTTAAAATTAATTAATTAATGTATAAAGCTATTACTTACTTACTTATTTTCTAATTTCATTTTTAGGATTGAAATGGAACGTGAATGTTCGTCTGAAGTTATTGAGATTGATCTCATTCCTTGCAGCATAAGTTATGCAATACACACTCAACATGCCACCAGATTACATAAGGTTCTACGAAGGAAATTCTGCCAGTTAATAATGAAACTTTTGCAGAGAGCGAAATTGAAATTATTTTGTGGAGGTCTAAATTACAAGGCAGCAATTAGAATCTGACTAATTATTTCATCATAAGCAATGGTATTTGCATCACTATGGAACAGCTCACAAGAAATGATGTGATCCTTTTACAAGACGCAAGAAAATAGTGCCACGTGATTTGTGAACAGCGACGCTGGAATTTATGAAAACCGTCAAGAAACATCTGGATATTATCGTTATTCTAGGTCAGAAAATGTGCTTCATCTACCGCAAAAGAGTGTAGAAGGAAATTTTCACTGTCAAAAAGGGAAATCGTCTTCAGGTACGGAAGAGTCAGCGTCTCAACAGAAAAGCTCAGACAGCGAATGCAAATTTGATCCGGATACAACAGAAGATGCAGTGAAAGAAGAAAAGGCTAAGGTTGATGCAAGTTCAATACTCCCCTTTAAGTCTTTCACCTTCAAAACTGCATACCATTCCTGCACATCAACGTGTAACATTTGGGTGTAGAAAATCAAAGTGATGCACGAACCAACGAAGTTAACAATGAAACGCAGTTTACAACTTGATAATACAGAACACTTGTTATCTGAAACGAGTGATTCGGACTTAAGAACCAGTACAAATGAAGTAAAAGAAATAGCAGCACAACTAGATTGCCTGGTTCCGTTAATGAAGCAGAAGATAGTAATAGGAAATAAACGTCAAAAACTTCAAATTCTCTCTATTGCTTCAGAGTCATTGCCCCACAAAAATCTGTTGTTTTTAATGTTTGTAAATACATAGCTAAGCAGGCTATGGCATTAAGTACAAGCAAAGGTATATGCTCCTTACCAGAACACAGATTAAAGGAAAGACTACCTGAACGAACTTGTAATTTAGTTAAGAATTTGTAACAAGATGGCGAATTTAGTGGGATACTTCATGGAAGAGAGATTTTCAGCTGAAAGCTACAGGTGCAAAGCGACTAATATTGTGCGATCTATGTGAGCTTCATGCTGCTTTCAAAGAAAAATATCCTGACATTAAAATTGTGTTTTCCAACTTCTGCATATTAAGGCCTAAATGGTGTGTTGCTGCAGGTTAAACATGTACACACAATATCTATTGTGTACTACTCATCAAAATGTATATTTATTGTTGCCTGCCATTAGTTTAAGAAAAGAATATCTTGATTATTCAATTTCACTGACGGTTTGTGATAAAAGTAATAGAAATGGTATGTTCAGAGAGTGTATAAAATGTACCCAGGATAGCAATAAAATAAAAGAATTTCTAGAAAACAAAACAGAAGTGTATTGGGACGACGAGCAGGTGAGCTTTACAGAATAGGTTAATTTTAATTGTAGTCAGTTAGTAGAAAAAACACAACCAATTTTAAAATTAATTGATCATTTTTTCTAGAAGCTCCAAGGATTAATACCCCATTCTTTCATTACTAAGAGGCAGACTAGTTACCGAAAGAAATGGAAACAAAATCTCTCATGATGATGCCCATAAATTGACGTCGGAGAGAATTGTGGCTTAATATTGCGAAACGAGATACAGACTTACCATATGAGTCGTGTACCAAGTATCGTACACCCTGTTTTACTTAATTGTGTTGAGACTAAACGTTTAACTGAGAAATCTCTACATTTTTATCTAATGTCTTACAGAATGGCGTGCCTTTTGTTTATAAAGTCCAATATGAATCCATGTCATTCTTAAAGAACAAATATCCACATATTATAAAGGTCGAAATTGCAACAGATGGGTGTGCTGCCTAATATAAAAATTGAAACAGCTTTTCAAATCTGTGCCATTATCTCCAAGACTTTGTTATATCTGCTTGTTGGTATTTCTTTGCGAACATCCATGGCAAGTCACCTTCCGACGGGATTGGTGATTGAGTGAAACGCTGTGTTACAAAGGCAAATCTACAGAGGCCATTTCAAAAACAGATAAGAAATCCAAAACAAATGCATTACGTTTGCAAGCGGCAGTTGTCGAAAATTACATTTTTTATCTACCTGAAATTGAGATTAAGAATGTACGATGTGTGTTAGCATATCTTTTCTGGATTTCTCAGACTATAGCAGGCATAAGAGGTATTCAGCAAGACGATTAAGTGCATATGAAACACCAGCTTTAGAGTTTAACTTTGCACCAGAATATGATCAGTTGGAAAAGTTGACTAGGCAAGACATTAAAGTTAATTGCTTTGTAGCATGAATCTATAATAATAAGTGGTATATCGGATTAGTAGTAGAAGTGCATGCTGACAATGCGGATATAAATATAAAATGTATAAATCCAGCTAGGCCTGCAGCATCCTTTTATTCTTCTAGCAGACCTGACACATGGTGGGTCCCAGTACAGCACATTGTATCTGTTTTTGAGACTCCATGTACTCGTACTGGTAGGCAATACCAACTGAGTAATAAATGTACATTGTTAACTGATCAGAAATGTAAAACTGTTACCAAAATGAAATGTATAGGCCTATGTAAGTTTGTTTGAATGCTAAGAAATATTACAATTTCCTGTATTTTGTGGAAAACTGCAATTTTATTTCTTTTTAGCACTAAACAAAATGCCCAAAATGATTTTCACTTCATTTTATAGGAAATATCATTCTCTTTTAGAATATGTAGGAATTATTTCTTAGAATTTGGTACTTTTTGACGTACAGCCATTTTTGTATTTCTAACTGATGATCATTTTTACAGCATACTTTTTACTAGTATTATTGTGCAAAAGTGCAGTTTAGATTAATACTATGTGAAATCTGATCATAGATTTGAGATCTACAAACAACTCTGCATCAGAATGGATAGATCTGGTGCCTGAAGGGACTCATATCAGCATGTCACTAGGGCAATTTTAAACTCAGATGGACCATTTTCGGCTGTCACAGGTTGAAACGTCTGTCTATCGTGACCAATTTTTTATGGACTATAACTTGGGAACGGGTTGAGCGAGAACTATGAAATTTTCACAAGTTAATTTTGGCGGTTGTTGAACACATATTATGAAATTCTGTGTCGATGAGTGACATGACCTGGATGAACTGAAGTGGAATGACCCTTCAACTAAAAACTGCAGAGGGGTAAACTCTGTAATTTTAGAACATTAGATTGAATATTTCTGTACTGTGCGGGTATAGAGTTGAACTGTTGCTAGCGACGTCATCGATAATACTTATTGTTGGACGTATAATTTTGACTTGGCAAGAGATAACCCTTCTGTATAATGTTTTGTATTCGATTAATCAACGTATCACGCACATACATCTAATATTGTTGTATTTTTGGAGAACAATACATTACGTAGGCGGAACGTAACTCTTCATAGTACTTTATATTTTGCCAATATGAGCTGTCTCTTACGCGCCACCATTAAGTTTTTGTTTTCAATTTGACACGAGGTATAAATCGCGTAGCCCGGAAATGCCATCTCTAAATGTGTTACAACTGTGAAGCCTTTGATGTACTTTTCACATATGCGTGTTGGAATTTGCTAAAGAGGTTGAGTTGAGTTGATTTTAGTTTAGCGTCCCGTTCAGCAGCGAGGCTATATGAGACGTGGACCTACTGATTAACGTGGAATCCGAACCACATGAGCTCCCGCCGGGAATCGAACCCGGATCTCCCACGCCAAAGACGCGTACGCTAACCGTTTAGCCACGAAGGAGCTCTTGCTAAAGGGGTATAATATAACTACGCATTTATTATTCGCGAAAGGATTAGTATTTACTTAGCAGATACTTACTGCATTGGTATTTTGTATTAAACGTTAAGCCAGTTACAGCATAATATTTCCAAATTTGCCCTTGTAGATCGGTGCTTCGTCTATGATCAGAAAATTTCCACTGGTTATGAACAAGATTCATTCATTAAGACTTCTACGTTGGTCTGGCATTCCAGTTTATATTGTCAATTAAGACATGTAAGCTAACCTTCCGGTCAGTTTACATTCACAATTTGTGATCTGTTGCTCTATTATTTATTGATTGTCCTATATGTTAATCGTCTAGTCGTAACATGCTGAGGTATTGTGTTGCTAAACATAACTCCATCGCGGAATTTCACTATTCTAAGTCTTGAGATTCCAATGTCTTTCTCTTTGGATGTGATTTCATTAATGATATTTAATATATAATATATAATTATAAAACTTTATCAGTTGTTTGCTCTACAACGACACTATTTCGAGACAGTTCTATTATGCGGGAAATGCCCAGATTTAACGGAAAAGAGCAATGGGGTGCCCTCTCGGAAAGCTGCAGTTCGAGGTTATTCTCATTACCATAATAGCTCTATTCTCCTTTACGTGTTGCTCAGAGGGAATAAAATTTTAATACGAGTATTATGAAGTTAGGAACAAGTGGAAGGTAATACACCCTGGCATGTACATCAAATTTGGGATGAAAATCAAAACACTTTCACTTCATTCAATAATACAAATCACAAAATATATTCCATTCCCTAAACATGCCTTAAAATATTATATGATTTTCAGGTAAACAGGATACAACATAATAAAAAGCATTAGTGGTGAAATACATTTGATATTTTAATAACTATGATTTTGAGATTAAATTTTAAAATATCTAACTTACAACGAATTCATACAGTTTAATTTATGATCTAACGAGACGTATCATAAAATGTTAATAAAAAAAACTCTAAGAGCATGTTACAATAAATATTCATGTACTGCAGGTGGTAACAAATTATAATAAATGATTCCATACAATTTAACAAGAATTTAGAACGCAGATAATCACCGAGATCACAATAATTCCCTTGAAGATACCAACATGCTATGCGGGAGAAGTAAGTTTATTTTATTGACAGTATATTTGCAGCTGAACAAAATCAAGACGTCAACTACCTTTTCTATTAGTGTAGTACTCTTACATGAACATTTAGATTTTACGAAGAGGAAACAAATGTACCCTCTGTAATATAATACAAAATGATTGTTTTATGGGAAGAGCTACTGTCCTGCTAGAATATGCATTTCATTCTTCAAAATTTCGCTTTTATAAGTCGTCTAAATTAAATACAGTACTTTTTGAAATGAATAACTTCAAGATTATTTTGCAAGATCAGCTGATGTAATAAACACAGCACATTTTCAGGATATTTCCAAAAAAAAGTGCAATTTACAATTGTTAGAATAGTAAAAGTTGCAATCATTTATTTACAAATACACATACAAAACTTTCGCATACCTGCGATTTAAAAAATATCTCCAGTAAAAATATATAACAAGGTCAAATTAACCGCTTGAGATTATACTGCTCTATTTATCTCCCCACTGTAGGCTATATACCACTCTAGAGAAGGTATGATACTAATTGGTAACATAGTGAATCCATCACACTGGTGAACAACACTTATAATAATGAAATTCCAATTTCATGCAACATACATGGTTGGGTATTTTTTCATCACCTCCATACCTACCCGAGTATTACACTGATTTCTTTATATCAGTCGAAGAAACTCATATCTTTAGGGCATGGAGTCACTGCTTCGACCACCCCCAACCAGTGGGCTTTATAGTTGACAAACATAGTGTATGTGGGATATATCGGGGTCATCTCTATTGGCCTAAGATTGTAATCTAGAGATGAAAACACAAAATTAAAACTTACGTTTTCAAAAATTTAGTGTTTTTATGCATTTGGACATTTTCTTTCATAGGTCATTTCAGTCTCACGATAGATTCTGAATGCAAATTAACTACAATAACTACATAATAATCCACTCTACCTCAACTATATCCATATTTCTGGCAGAGCTATTCTAGCCCATCATTGTCATTTTATGGATATAGAAATATTTCATCACAAGTAGGATGCCAACAAGGTGACCCTGCTGGACCGGTGATTTTAGCATACTTGCTTTCTTAGTGCGCTTGCTTTCTTATATTAAAAATATATATTTTATTTAGATGATGGGGCATTAGGGGCTCACCAAATACGGTTATACAAGATGTAAATTTCTTATTGACACAATCTAGGAAGATAGGTCTGCAAGTTAATCCTTCTAAATGTGAACTGTTCTTTTCGTCGGGTAAAACAGATCCAACTATAGAAGCCCTGTTTCAAGATTTGTTGCCTGGAATTCGGACAATACAAGCTCACGAGCTATCGTTATTAAAATCATCACTTCTTGGAGATAGCTATGAAAGTTATTTTGAAGATCATTTGAACAGTTTAAGAATGATAACACATAGATTAAAAGGACTGCAATCACATATAGCCTTCTTTCTCCTACAAAATTGCCTAGGTGTCCCCAAATTAACTTACTTTTCGCGTATCACTCGCACATGGCTTCTCTCATAAAAATACTTCAGTTGGATAACTCCCTGAAAACACCTTTACAATCAATAATGAATCAAGTTTTAAATGAAAGTCAAAGGGCTCAGTCAAGTTTACCAATACGGTTCGTGGTTTAAATATTCAAAGAGCATCCGATTTGAGCCTTCCTGTGTTTCTGTCTTCTTACTGTGGAGTATTGTCACTAGTCTCCAACATTTTGAAAAGTTTAGTTGACGAAGTGAAAATCCCTCATCTGTCGGAAGCATTGGAATTATGGAAAGGTATTTATAATAATGCCAAGGAATCACAAAGAAATTTGGTTGAAATCCTACTAAACGAGATAGCTGGAAGGGAGATAATTTCATGAAATACATTTGACGTTGCTCGCCTAAAAGCAGTTCAGAAAAAAGTCTGGTGCCTGGTTACAAGCTACACCTTCAAAAAATCGGAACTTTCTTAGACGATAATAGTTTCAAAATATGTATAGCATTACGCTTCGGAGTAAATGTTTGCCACTCATTCACATGCACGTGCCAAAATCTAGTGGACGAGAAAGGTTTACATGCCTTGAGCTGCATTAGAATGGGTGGTAGAATCACACGTCACACATAATTAAACCAAATAATCAAACGAGCACTCGCCGGCATCGATGTTCCTAGCATCGTAGAGCCACAAGGATTGTTTCGAAATGATGGGAAACGACCGGAAGGAGTAACTTTAATCCCTTGGAAGATGGGCCAGAGTCTTGTATGGGATGTAACATATGTTGATACTTTCGCCCCTTCATACATAACACTAACTTATATGGAAGCAGGAAATGCAGCAGAAGGAGCCGTTAAACGGAAACATACAAAGTACTCCAGACTGAAAGACGATCATCTTTTTGTTTCGTTTGCTACAGAAACAATGTTTTCTTTAAGCAAAGAAGAAAGTGAATGTTTGACTGAATTAGGATCAACTTTAATTAAGAAGTCAGGCAATCCAAGATGCAAACACTATTTACTACAACGAAGAAGCCTAGCAATACAGAGATGAAATGCAGTCAACATTTTAAAATCCTTCCCATCAGCACAAGAGCTGGATGAACTTTTTACTTAGTAACATAAGTAGTATAAACAGTACTATGAACCCATGGTTATAAAACCATGGTGATGGACATCAATGTGTTTTTCTAAGTAACGAAAATTGACTTTTGTCTTAATTTGTTAATAGGTTCATATGGAAATTTAGCACTGTAAGACTCATCTATTGTAATACAAACAAGAACATTGTTTGAACACTGTTACAGGAAATGTGATCAAACGCAAATGGATTTTCAAGATTGTGAGTGGCGCTTATTGTAGTGTAACATTTTCGTCCGGTTCTTCGTAGCATATGAACTGATTTTCGTTGAGTATGGTTAGTCGTAATCAGTCAGAGGAACAGTGGAGTAATTTTTGGTATTAAATTGATTTGTTATGTACAAGTTTGTAAAACTTAGTTTTAAATGTAGTTGCAAATATATGTACATGTATATCAAATTATTAGAAAGACGGAATAAAAAACATTATCCACTCTACTAACTCTATTATGAAATATACTGCAGTAATAAAAGTAATCCAATATCATAAGAAACAATTGCCGTAAACTCGAAATGCATGTTTAGATTGCCATTCAAAAATTTGATTTTTTTTGCGATAACAACGATAGTATTCACATCCAAAGGCAAAGAAGGAAAGACAAACGTGCTATGAATGTCGAGTAAACAAGCACAGAAAGTGTAAATCTTACATAACGTGAATAAAGAATGTCTGCAATAAACGCCATTTTGTATTTTGTTTTTGTGCAGGTTACGCTGAACACTGGACCAATTCACAAACAAACAAGATAAGTTAGTCTTATGTTTATGTTAGTGTCAAATAATTTAAAATGAATATTCCAGTTGTAATAATTCAGAAGCCTTTTCTACGAAACCAATTTCAAAAATTATAACATTGCTTAAAACCACATAATTTTTTACTTTTTAAAATATGTATTATATACACTGTATAAAATTTATATTTTCTTCTTATTAACTTTACACAAAGTGTGTCCTTATCTAAGTAAAATAGTAGATTTCGCGTTTGCGTAAGATAATATTGTGTATAAATAGTTCAAATGAAATATTACAAAATTTTATGAAAATACATTTTAAATGAGAATTTTCTCCAAATTATATCATGTCAATCCCAATTTTCATGTTAACGATTTAATTTCTATAGGACCTTAGCAGCATGCATCTCAGTATAAAGTAATAGAAAATTTCTGCTACCGACATGGTGCTGAATCCAAGGAATAATGAAAGGGTACCACCAACTGTAACTAGAAAAAGAAATTAATAATGTTCTATAACATGACCATTTTACATAAAATGATTTGAATGTATATTTTTTTTACCTAAGAAAAATGTCTAGGTTATGTATAAGCCAATAAACTGTCATAATGATTCTAATTGAACTTGATTATTTCTTGTATAAATATATACAGAATGCATAAAACAAAAACTATTTCAGATTTGCATTAGTGAAAAGAAAAATTAAAATTTATAGATATCTTTACGGAATCATAAATGCTTGTCGGATGCACCCTCTCGTAAGATCAGCTTATGTGGCATAGAATTTGGGATATCTGGGAGTTGAGTCAAATTATCACTATATCAAAACCAAACACAAAAATATTAATGTTACCATTACGAAATAAATTACATTTGATACTTTTACTATGTAGTTTTATTTGATATAAACATATTCGCTGCAATGTAAAACAGATTACGAATGATACAAATTTGCTCAAGTTTATAAATAAAGAAATTATGTTTGTAATATTTTCTTGTTTATTTTATCGCATTTATATTACTTTAAAATGAAGTATTAATTAATTATTTTTATTGTTAAAAAAACGCTTAGATAAAAGATGTCGAAACTAATAGGGAGTAAATCTATCTACCATTATACACATACACATACAGCATGTTACACAAAAATAATGCTTTTTATGAAAAATTGTTTTTCTATAAAAATATTGTGTTATCTATGTTCTATTAAACGACACTAAATTTATCTCTTTAGGTTCAACCATAACGAATATATTGTTATTTATATCTGGGTATTTTTATTTAACACTTCCAGCGGTCATTTTCCAATATGGCTTCCAAGCTTAAGTGGAATTTCAAGGGACTTTTAATATGTTGTTTAAAACATCATTCCCAACAACTGTACCAATTATCAGCTTGTTGCTAATTTGTTCCTTACTTTTTTGATATTTGACTGCATCATATTCGCTGTTTTCACATACTTATATATTAAACATATGTTATTTACACTAAGCAAGCTCCTGATTAAATGAATTTTTAATTTTAAATTACTCTAATTCACTAAAATATTGTTACTCTCAAATGTGATATTGACTAAAAGATCGACAACTCGGTTGAAAATTAAATAAATGTGTTTGATACATGTGAAAAAAATTATAACAAATGCATTTGTAAGTATTAGATATTGCCGTTCTTAATAATGAGTATAACCTACTACAATACCGTTCATAATAATGGATAGAAAAGATAATATTCTAAGCTGTTTTGAATACTAAAAATACATTTCGTTTTTGTGATATTATGATGTAATATCTTCTTAGTTAAATTAGATACATCAGTTTATTTGAGCTATTTTGCTTTGATTGATACGTTAAATCTAGTACATATAAAAGTATAACTCAGGGAAAGGGACATGATGTTATCAATAATTCATTTATATGAAGTGTAATCGAAAACGTGACTCTTATATAACTTCATTGTTCTTTAGAATATAACAGCGAAAAAAAACTTACCTATGATACTAATTTTTGGATATTTGGTGATAAGTTTCAACCTTTCTTTCGGAGCCACGATTGTAACTGTTATGTCAGAATGAGGACCATAAAATTCTCTTGAAAATAAAGAATTGAATTAATCACAAGGTTTTACCGTAATACAAGACGTTATGTAAACATTTCTTGTTTGCAAAAAAATACCGACATTAAGGAAAAGATTGAGAACATTCAAGCTTGGATTTTTTCCTACGATATGAAACAGGTTTGTTAACAACTTTAGTATGTTACCGTACTCACAAGAACACAAGTCTGCAAGTTCATTCTACGGAGTAGCACCCGTGGAGGATCTAGAAGGTAAAAGCTGCGGGGTCTAAAAGTCTCAGACTGTTTCAAAATATATAAATACTTAAATTAGTTTTGTCTCTCAGAAAACTGCATAAGCCCTCCCCCCTCCAAACAACGGCCCCAGGCAAGATCTGCTTTTGGGTAGCACAATGTTGATTCAAGTAGTGAGAGGTAGGTTATCGAGAAGCAATAAGTATGCAAGTGTCACTTTTTTAATATAACCATCAAAAGACGATAAACAAACTGAATAATGTGTATGAACAAGGAAGCATATTCGCCTACGAAGAGACCGGTATGCATTCTACGAAATTACTTAACGTATTGCTCATTCTGCGATAAAAGTATGGGGACCTACAGCACGTTTACTATTGTCTATAGTTCTTGTTGTTCACTTCAACCATAGGTTGGTGGGCCACATGGAAAATTTAAAACTTTTGTCTCCCTTGGGAGAGCTGTTTTATATTTTGATAAGGCCTCTTCTTCGTAACTGCATCTAAATATTTTATCCTTGGTCTTTCTCTTCCTAGTTTTCCTTCTGCCTTTCCCTCTATCAGCACGATGATCCGATCGGTGTGCCGAATAAGCTTTCCAAGTTTGCTATTTCTTCTTTCTCCTATTATATCGTATTATTTATAAATGCCGCTTCAAATGATTCTACAATCATGGCCGAGAAAACTTTAAAAGACACACTATACTGTTCTCTCTTCTTTAAATTAAAACAAAAATCAAGCAACATGTGTAAACTTTTGAGTTTAAAGAGCGTAAAAATACAAATAGGCGTTTATTCCTCTTCTCAGGCTAACTAACTTTAACGTGTGCGTTTTTGATTAACGGAATTCCGAATTGCGATTACTATAGAACAGAATTGGAATTTAACACTTGCATTCGAATGCAATATATGTATCCCTTAAACAGCAATGAGGAGTCAATAACCGACCCCAGGTTAAATGTTTCATTTTCAGGAAATTTTTGTCAAATATGATAATCAAATGATTGACAGAATTCATTTAATTATATTCTGTATTTTCTGTTTGTTAATGAATGAATGATTGAAATCCCATATCTAAATGCATGATAGTTTCAAAGCATTTATCTTAACTACAAGCTCTTTCTCTCAATGACGAATGAATAAATAAATAAAGATGCTGTTTACTTGAAGGTGACCTTTTTTAACTTCTATTATAATTTGTAAGTTCTGTTTCATGAGCTTATGTTAGGTTAGATTAAATACGAGGTAAACCTTTTAAATAACAATACCAATTACATCTATTGCTAATTTGAAACCTTAACTATAGTAATATTTATACGCATGAGGAGAAAATAAATTGTGTAACTTTGTTTGAATTACGTTACTTAAAAATATAATTCTATTACCATATTTTTGTCTTTTCAGAACTAAAGTTGACAAATATCTTTCCTCAAAAGAGTGAATTGAGTTACTTCAACCATCCAGAAGAGAACCTTTTTGTACTTTTTCCTCATTTTTTTGTGTGAAAAACTTATATGTTTGTAACATTCTGCGAATGCCTTCACAAATTTTCTGTCCTTTCCACGAGTACTCAGATAGTAACCACCTTTTCTTGTCAATTTTCACTACTTAACAGATTCACTTTACCAAGTGACTGTGAGCACAATAACTCTAGGTACTACTCATTCTCCTTGATTACAACTATACCCAAAGATTTCAATAATGTATTTCTACTAAAGACCAAAAACATTTTATGCGCACTTCTTAATGTTGAATCTACGTAATTGACTTGCACGTCCTTTCAGAAAATATTTTCCACCTGATACTTTACTTGATTGTACTTGGGCAAATACTTCCTTAGTTTCTTGAAAAATTATGTTGGAGTTGTAAGCTGATATGTCAATTATGTTGCAGAAAATTGATATAAGCAATCGACTTGTTCCTCTTCGACAACTGTAAATTTCACACATTGATCGACTGCGTCTACAACAAGTATCGTTGATTTATAATAATGGATTATTTCGGCCTTATCGTCAGTAAATTCAATTTCATGGTGCTGAGTAGAGAGTACTATAACAACCTTTCTTCTTTTAGGTATGTAATTAACCAAACTACACTTGTCTGGAAAAGCATACTGGAGAGTGCCAGCTAATATATGTTTCAGTGCAGGAGTACGAATTTCTAATGATAAGTCTTTCCTGTCACTTCTAATAGTGCCTACAGCTGTCATTTTCTTTTCCAGCAATTCAGAAGCATTTGGAATAGATGTAAATTTTCTACCAATAGTAATATTCCTCCAATACACCCCTAATTGAACTTAACTCTACTAATCTTTTCACTATTTCTGGACCACTATTGCACCCACTTCCCAAGTTTTCAATTTTTCCTATATAACGTTCCCCAGCAATACAATATTTAGTTTTGGAATCAAACCTCAAGTTCATTTGAATGCCATATTTTCCAGGTTTAGTAAGAATATACTCTTTGAAAGGACAACTGCCTAGGAAAGGTAATAGTTCTTCATCGACACTAACTGACTAATGAGGGTAATTATATTTAGGAGACTTACTGCCCACCATATTCCATAAATCTCTAATTGGGGCAAGTTTATATTCCTTCTTCCTAGCTTCACGAGTGGTTACATCCTGAAACCGCAAGCATACCAATATCAACAGCAATCTCTGTTGCCATAATGCGGTTCTGTACAATGAAAAATTGTCCATATTAAAAGATCTCGAATACTGTCTTTTGTCTGTCGATACAAATCACAATTCAACAGATCCCCTGTAATCTCTCGGGAGCTCTGAAAAATATATCCTTATTTGATTACTTGAATATGAACATATTTTGCTTCTATATTTTAGTATGCAGTCCACATTATTATCAAAGAAATATTGAAAGGTTTCCGCCGGAGTATCATGAATAAGTCCTATTCTAACACCAGATTGAATTCTCATGGTATTTTATGATTTAGATTGTCTTTAATTTTTGAGAAGTTGAGACTTCCAAATCATACCGGATGTAGTTTTCATACAATCAGAAAATTGATTTATTTTTATATCTGAATGTGGATTCCTTCGTGACTGTTCAGTATCTTACTTGCAATCAATCTATTCAGAGTTTTCATTGTTTTTTCTTCCCTCGTTTCTTCAATACAGTCATCATAGTTACAATCAGAACTATCAAAAATATTTTCATCACCATCGAAATAAGAATTTATGAATTCTTATTCAGCTTCTTCAGACGTAAGTGATCTTTGTTGTTTCGCCATTGGTTTTGTTTCAATTGAAAGACAAGCATGAGACTATTCACATTATCATGAAAATAACTGCTGTCAAAGTTATATAATGTATTTTCCCAACCTCCTTATAATTATTACTAGGGTTCTGCCTTCAAAAGAGAAGCCAAAATAATTGGTATTGTTGTTTGATATATTTACCTCATGAAACATAGAGCATATATATATATATATATATATATATATATATATATATATATATATATATTAGTGCGTTTTACAGTATATTTTATATTATAGTAGTAGTGAGTACTACTATATTAGTAGTACAATAGTACTAAATTAGTACTATAGATTTTATAGTGCTGATAGTTTCGTGCGTTTCTATAATTTGTAAGGAGATAAAAATTCTCATTCTTAGTATACCAAAGCGCAGGACAATACATATATCTACATCATGTAACATACCACTCGAACCAGCTCGGCAACAATAGGTAATTCATTATATTTAGAACAATAAGGTATTAACGTTAAATGTCCAAAAATTTGATATTTATATTTCAAAAGATAGTGCGTTTTATAGACATTTTTTGTCTACGAGCTTTTACGTAGAGAATGGCTTGAAAAGAGGAGATGCGCTGTTTTCCATTGCAAAATTTTTCCAAATACAATCTTCCTACTTACCAATATGGATTTAAATTACAATACTAACAATCAGTGATAGCTAGATTTATAACCTTTTCACAAGATCAGCCTGGCTGCTGAAAGGGACGTTAAACTCAAAGTCAACTCAAGTCATATCCTGATATGACCGTACCAATACAAGATTTCGTATAAAGAAACACGCTATGACTCTTATTGGTTTCATTTGGCCTTCTGCATTGGTTCTTTAAAATTATGTTTTCGTAATATGTTGTGATAAAAGGATATACAGGTGTAGAAGTTTCAAAGCAAATATAAAGCAAAAGAGCAAATATATCGAATGTTTTTCTTAAATACTAGCATCCTCGTCTTTGGTGCGAGACACCTGATAAAAGTAATTCCGGTATCTGAATGTGAAAGCGCATATACTTTATTATAGAGGAAGATACTTTACTGAGAATTTTCTAGAGGAGGAAAATTAATTGAAACATGTAACAACTCGCAAGTGTAACGCACCGATTTTGATAAAATTTAAAAGTAGATTTTACACATAAACGAATAGGTTTTTTCTTACTTACTGCAGAAAAACGGTTTTATGGGGCAAAAGCCCCCACCCAAGATTTTGAAAGATGAGGCCCGTAAAGCAAAAAAAAAAAAATGGAACGAATTGAATAAAGTTTGACAGATATTGTAGACGTAAAATGAGGGAAGAACGCATTTCGTATTTTCCGGAAAAAACAGTTGGGTGGGTAACGGATCCATCCAAATCTTTGATCACGAAATATAAAATGTGCTATGTTCTTATAGGTACTTCTGACGAACTGTTATTAGCGCTTTTGATATTTCATGATCAAAGGTTTGGAGGGGTCCGTGTCCAACCCAACCGTTTTTTTCCAGGAAAATGAGAGGCACGTGTTCCCTCATTTTACTTCTACAATATTTGTGAAAGATTTCATTCACTTCGGTACATTTCTTCTTGCCTTTCGGACGTCAACTTTCAAAATTTTTGGTGGGGGCTTTTGCTCCCTAAAACCGGTTTTCGGCAGAAAATACAAAACTCATATTCGTTACATGTTAGACTTGGGAAGTGTAACATGTTAGACTTGTAGAGTTCAAACCGGGCAACAGTGGCTCAGTAGTAGAGCTTTCGCCTCTGGTGAATTCGTTCTCAACCGAAGTGAACTTTGTGGTTGACACACACCGTGTACGTTTGCTTTCTCGGGGCTCTCTCAGTTTCTTCATTCCACCTTTTCATTCTTTTCTCATCATCACGGTCTCGTTTAGCCTAGCCGACCCAACCGTGGGCCGTAAAAGTTAAAGATTTCATATAATTGTAGAGTTTAACGTTCCTTTCAGCAGCGATTCTATATGAAACGGAACCTACTGATTAACGTGGATTCAAAAGAACATAAGCTCCCGCTGGGAATTGAAGACCAACTGAGTACGTAACAACAATCAGTGACTATTTTCATCAATATATGTATCATATAAGAATCTCTAAGTTTGGTAATAATTAATATTATTTTTATGTTACATATTACTTGAAGTGCAAACTATAGTTGCAGTATTCTAGAAAGAATATCACCTAAGTGATAATCCTTATGGGAATTGTGGGTTTCTATAGGGGTGGATCTATGCTTTCCACCCTTCAAATCAGTAATTACGAAAATTTCTCTTCCACACTACAAAGAGAGCACTGATCAGCACATATAGTACTGGAAAATTATTGGGTTTTAAAGAGGAAAGTAAAACTTTACATATTTTTTCTGTGAAACAGATGATTGTTTAGCTTTACTAGAAAATATTATTTTTGTCAAGAATATTAAATGCTGAAAAAAACTGTAATGGAACGTATTAATATCTTTAATTTTTTACCGGAAAAACAAAAACCTGTCATTTCTAAAGAGAACAGAAATATGGGAAGTAAAGATAAATCGAAGCCTCTACTGGGCTAGTACTCACAGAAGAGTACATTATGTTATGTTATGTTAAAAACATTTCTTTTAACATTTTGATTTGGTCATATTTCTAGTGGCGTTACAGGATCAGTACATTATTATCTGTTAACGTGTAGAAATTGCCTGGAGGAAAGTTGAACAGAATACTACATTAGATACTTACTAAACTTGTGGAACGAAGGTGCAACAGAATACTTACTAAACAGTTTTACAGTGCTCAGTTTAAGTCAATCAAAATATATTTAAATAAGGAGTGGATCTTGGCATTTAGCAAATAAAACTTACTATTTTATAAGCTGTTGGAACAACCAACTGCACATACTGATACAAATAGAAGCTACTGCTAGAAATAGAAGAGATTCAAATGTTTTAAAAAAGTGAAAACATGCTTCGTAGCAATTGAATCCCGACTATGAGAAATTATAATAAATGACCGCAGCGAGATTCGTACACGGACTCCCACGTTAGTAGTCCATGACTTCACCGTCTTAGCAGCTACTATTTGCTTGCTTTCATCTGGTATATCAATGCATTTCGGGCATCACTTTGGAACATAGGCATGAACATTGATTTACATGAACATTGAAGCAAAATAATTTGAATGATTGGAACTGTCCACCATTGCAAGGCTAGTGGGATAAAACATCACGCAAAATCTATTTTATATACAACCATTATTATACATTTCATTTTCATAAACTTCAGCTTACAGTAAAAATACCGATTTCTTAATTAACTTCAATGTATAGATAATTGTTGAGCTGATGTTGAGTTTACCGTCCTATTAAGAAGCGAGGCTATATGAGACTGGACCTACTGTTTAACATGGAATCCGTACAACATGAACTCGGGCTGGGAATCAAACTATGGTCTCACACGCGAAAGGTATAGATAAATGTGTCTTATATAGCAGCTAATATTTTTGTAATAAAGTATAAAATAACTAAACATTTGATGTAGATAAATAAGAAATCTAAAACATTGCAGATTACTGAATTGCGATTTAATTCAATTTTAATATTAATCGATACGATTGTTCACGTTGCTTTATAAAGATGCAGATTATGAGTTATTCTATTTTTTTCAATGAAATTAAATTAAATCTTTAGGTTAACATCCCACGCTTATGTCAGCTAGATAAAGGAGATGGTGATGATGAGAAATGAATGAAAATTGTAGAAAGAAGAAAATGGGATTAACCAGGAGAACCTTGAGAAAACCCACGCACACGGTGTTTCTCCATCACTAATCTCACTTTGTGCAAGCTGGGATTGAACCCAGGATCCCATGCACAAGAGGTAAGTATCAGGAGCATGAACAATTTTCATTTTGGACTTCAAGTTGGTATTTAACTCAAACCTTTGTTCTTAATGAGTTGAGTTGATTTGGAGTTTAACGCCCCTTTCAATAGCAAAACTATATGATACGTGGACGTATTGATTAAGGTAAAAACCGAGCCACGTGAACTCCCGCCTAGTGTGATGATGATGATTTTGTGTTTAACATCCCGTTCAGCAGCGAGGCTACATTGGACTTGGAGCTAGTGATTAACATGCAATTTAAACCAGATGAGCTCCCACCGGGAACCAAACTTGGGTCTTCTAAGACAAACGCGCGTACGATAACTCCCGCCGGGAATTGATATATGTTCTCATTGTAAGAATGTTAACGTTCCTTATTTTACCGTCTTCTTATAATTTGATGGACATAGCGAATAAATACGATTGAGCATTGAACCGTGACAGTTCATCTGATTGTTTTCTCAGCACTTCAAAATAGAAATTTTATATTTTTAAAAAGCCATCCCTATATTGAAAAAGGAAATTTACTGTACTCATGCTCGAATCGCCGCCTTCCGTTTCTAGTACTTCAACAGCATTATTGAACATGCTTGACAACAGACGCAACTCACGTAAATGCGTTGTTATATAGCTAATAGACCCGCTCCAAGCGCAGGTTTACATTTGGAGATTAAAAGAGTCATTTTCTGTACTTTCCGGTAATTTCAGCTGAAGATATTAATTGATTCCCCTTATTGGAACTTTGCATGAAGTATGAATAGTATGTACATTTCAAAAGTACATTATTTTGTGTATTTGTGAGTGTTCCTCATACCTATGCACTGTGTGGAGTCATTTTCCCTCAAATTTCCTTCGGAACATTCTTCGTGTAATTATGTGACAGACTAAAATTTCATAACAATCAAAGTTGCTTATAATTGTTTTATTTTGTTTTATTTTTTCTCAAAAATCATAAATAATTATTCATTACTACACTGATTGGTTAAGGAAAGCATAATGAAGCGATAATATATTAAAAAACTGACTTATTAATGAAAATATATACGTTACAGTATATGTGAACTTTTTATTGTGGATGACCATACCTTTAGCCTAAAAAATCTGCATCGTTCGAGAAATTGTAGTCTATTTGTTGAAACACAAAAGAGAAGACAATGAACATTGGATATTTCTCGAAGGTACGCTAATATAGACTTCACGTTAACACTCTTCGGCTTTCGCTACCACTTTTGATTTACAAATAAGTTTCTTTTGCAGTGTAAAAGTAATATAAACTTACAAACTATGGGATTTCATTACAAAAACTTGACAATTGCACATTTATAACTTGTTGTAATGCATCAATGATATCAAAGCTGGAAGTTGTTCTCTGGACACTGAAACTATATTAAAAAATTAAACCACGTGTTGATTACTATTTTTGATTCATGGCGATAAACGTTGAAGCCGGAAATCATTTATTTGAAATACTTCTGGATTGAAACTAAGGCTCAGGAAGAAAATAAAACCTTTTGAAAGCACAATCATTTACAGGATACACAACTCGATATCTGAATATATTTACTTTACGGAAATCATTATTGAAAAAAAATAGTAGTAAATGTCAATCATTTTTGTTTTCGGTAAGGTGTTGCAATTTGTGTTGGTATGTTCTCTTCAGACCTTGAATTGATTACAGAACATAGCTTGTTGCTATATATGTTGGTATGTTTTAATAAAAGATAAAACTGAAGATCGTAAGTTTAAATCAAATTCGGTTTGAATTGAAGAATCTCCAATCTATTATTAGGGAGCTGAATCTATTGCACAAACCGAATCTCTTAATGCATCTCTTAATGATATCTCTTAATGCTTTCACTCTAGTAAAATTAGAATTAAACCGGAAGTAGAAGTAAATTGCAATCATTTCCAGCTATTGTGGCTTGTGATGGCATGATCTCTTCAGATTCGGAAACCTTTGTAGAAAACCACATATCGCTATCCAATACATTTTTTGTTCTGTGGTGATTCATGTTGAAATCGCGAGTTAATTTAGAAAAATTGCGGTTATGGAATCTATTTTGGGGACACTTAATCAATTATAATAAACTGCATCTTCACATTTCCTATCATTTTTACTTTATTAAAATCAATATTGAAACCGGAAGTATCACTAAAGTACAAACAATTATGATTTTGGTTGACTATTCCGGGATATTTTATCTTAACGCACCGAATCAAATGCAGAAAGCTGATTGACGCTACTACTACTACTTTTGATCTATGGCAATAAATATTAAAACTTGAAATGGCTACTTTGAGCCACATCCATTTCGAATAGCAAGGTAATAACAAAAATAGAATCTATTTTGCGACAATTAATTAAATGTAGAAAACCGTATCTCAATGCTTTTTACTGGTTTTGCTATGTGAAAACCAGCATTGAAACCGGAGGTAATATTACTTTTGAATGGGTTCCATTTTCAATACAATGTTTCGGATTATCATGCTGTATTCACTTCAGACGGTGAATTGCTTCTAAAAACAAAATATATCCTCGTTATCTCCCACCGTTTTCGTTCTATGTTGGAAGGAGAAGTGAACGCGGAAACTGGAAACTGCTAATTCGAACCACGTTGGGTTTAGTTAGGGAGTTTGCACAAGTTATACAACCTATTCTTAGGTCGTTTAATTGAGTGAAGATGAAACGCAAGTAGTTATGCATTACTATTTTTGCTCAGATAGCTATCGATAGGAGGACAAACAAAATCGTCCCATAAGACCCACGACACCTATGCATAGCATAATTTGGAACTACAAATAATCGGTATGTTTGTCTAAAGACATGAGTAATTCAAGAAATATTTAAATTCGATTTATTCATATTAGGACATAATAGAACATAAAATAATAAGCGCACTAACTAACAACATACACAAAACTAACAACATTTACACACACACACACACACACACACACACATATATATATATATATATATATATATATATATATATATATATATATATATATATATAGGCCATTTTGAATTAAGGTCAAGATTTTAAAATAAGAATAATGTAATATGGTACATAATTTCCGGCTAGAATTTAACCAGGAAACCAATGGTCAAGTTAGTTTTAGGATACGCCCATTTGAAGAAAAGTTACGGGCATATTAATTCTTTATACTTGCCATGTGCGTAGGTCCCTTACCTCCACTTCTAATCCGCGTATTAATGTTTATAGGTTGATAAAAGCTTTAGTAATACATATTAGGCCTACAAGGAAGTGGTACTGTAAGGGTAACTTTGACGGCAGTCATCTTGAAATCCGCCTTTTTGAATGAAAGTGAAGTTTCGAAAAATGAAAACCATAGCATGTAACACCTCATTTTAATAGCAATTTTTTTCCGAAAAACCTATGGAGAAGGCTATGCACCTATTTGACGTAAAGAGGTACAAATGAAATTATATCAAATTGTTGTTATATGGACACAAAGTTATCAGGAAATGTAGCGGACATGTTGTGCAAACGACAAACAAGAAAATATGTTCAATAATTACAATTTTAAGGGAACAGCAGCAATGATAAAAAAATTTCAAAAGCAGAATATGACTGTTCCCAACCACTCTTTGTACCATGACCACAATATGAAAACGTGTAACTTGTTTATAAAGAGGTGTAACTTGATCGACTTCCCGATCAAAACTAATTACAAATCCTACAAATATGAACCTACGACAACAATCGCTAGAAAACGAATGACATTTGTCTGACGAGCAGAAAAATTGCCATAAAAAATAAATAATAAACAAACAAACAAACAATAAAGAAATAAATATAAAACAAATAAAAGACCATTGATTTACACAGCAATGATATATCGTTTTTCTTCTTGAAATGAATTTTCCTTTTATTTCTCGTCTCATGTACTATTCGTTACAAGTTACGTATTCGGTATTATCTGAATGCAAAGTTGGAGTCGTTCCGTTGTGCGATGATTCATGTCAGTAAACGAGCTTTTGAAGGGCAGGTGTAGGTCTCTTAGTTTGTGTTCGCCTGTGGCAATGTTTCAAGTTGAAGTGGACGTTCTCGTATTGTTCATGTTAATAAAACTTGAATTGTGTTGTAATAATCGACTACTTTTGCTTTGATCAAATTTGCCGTAGTGAAAAATGGTAAAATTAACTGCTCCAAAGTTGTAAATTGCTCTCCGAAAAGTACAAGAATACAACTCATGAGACCCAATCAACGTGCATCAGATTGAATTAAAGTCTCAAATAGTACAAATTATCGACGAGTGCATATCTTCAAGTACATTGCGCATCCAGAGGACTACCTATTTGGATTTTAGTGAAAGGGAGCCTGAACCTGAAGCCGGTGGACAAACGTTTTACGATAGTAGTAGCATTGATGCGCAACTAGAGGACGAATTAGCATCGAGTTCCACGTCCTATTCAGGTCCCACAAGAAAGGTACGCCAAAAATTATCTTTAGAAAGTAAAAAGAAAGTTGTTGAATATTGGGAAGTGAGAAAAAGGGACGTTATCATCTGGGAATTATTGCTAAATATTACCGTGTTGTCTCTAATGACTGACAATTGAGACTATTTAAAAATGAAGTTACAGAAGCTCGAAATCAATTTGACAAACTAAACGAGTTCGATCAACATACCTTTAATGAGTTTTTTAAAGCAAAATCTAAAAAACTTATTGTACAAGATTCTGCTTTGAAATGATGGGCATTTATGAAGCAAACAGGAGTAAAGGTAAAAGACTATTTCGAAATCCAACTGGATTAGAAAATTCAAATAAAAACATAGAATCGTGTCACAAAAATAACCAGATTCATAACTCATAGCTTTTGTGTAGAAAGTAATGATGTCAGTCAAATTGCGTTTGATTTTCTGCTAGCCAGTAAACAGTATTTCGATAAATAAGTTTATAACAGTGATCACAGTGTGTTAATCTCGACCTTCATTCCGGACGTATATTGGATGTTTAAGGTATCAAAACAAAATAAACAAATGTTCAATCAAAGTCATCCACAACTCATTCAGTACAAATATGTCCTCTTTTTCAGGTGCTAGTCAATGAATGAGTCCGCTTTACACCGTGTCACCGGAAACAGGAGGAAACTTTGGTCCAAGAGTTTTAGAATCATTATTTTTACAGCCATCAATCTGTACATTGCAGCTTCGAGTAGTGGAAAGATGGAAATACAGAATATGTTAGAGTGGTTTGAAAAGATTTACTTTATTAATGTTTCAGTACATTAATGTTAATGTACTTTTTGTCGATTTATGGACAATTTATAACGATGAGCGCAAGGACGGTAATAAAACCGTCCAATTGCGATGTCAAAATCTTACGTATACCTCCGAAGACGACACTTATCATCCAAGGTGCAGATGATTATTTCTTCAGAATATGGTAAAACTTTGTTCGAAAATTTTCAGGTCGAGTCTGAGTCGATACCCTGGACATCAATCTTCACCAACGAAACAATGTCTTAAAACTCCAATTACTTGCTCATAACCATTTCTCATTTCTAAGATTAAACAATTTCATTGCTTATTCTTGGTTTAAATCCGGATATGCTGAAGATTGTCCTCCAAATTTTCAACATGAGGTCGAATTCTGCTACAATCCAGTTGTCACTCATTGCGATATGTGTTCTTCGCCAACTGTTTTCATATGATTTTCATGAAGCAAAATGTATCTTTGTTTCCAACATTTCTCCTTGATTATCACGATTGTAATTGTTACGTAAATTAAATCTCTATAAATGAAATGTCAATCTATTTGAAAAGGGTGTTGCGAGCAGCTTTATTATGCCTCTTTGATATTTTTGTCGATCGTTAGTAAAGCTCCTGTTGGGACTCAAAGCCATTTGTACGTTTGTCTGTGTGTCTGTTCATCTGTCTCTTTGCATAACGCCACAAGTCATAATTTAAGCCTTTTAACCTGAAATTTGGAAAGTAGGCTTGTAGGACACACAGCATTTGTTCTGTAATTTGTGGTTGCGATCTAACGACGGAAAACTGTCGAAATCGGCTACAACTTCCGATTTCAATGTAGCTTTAATAGACCAAAAATGGCAAAAGATACAAAGAAGCTGTTTCCTGCAATCGACTAAGCGGCCGGCGAATAGGTTTTATAGCTACCACGGTAATCCTCTATTAAAAAACGAAGTGGTTAAATTTACCAACTTTCGGTATCAATATTCACTTTCATAGAACACAAACAGTAACAGATAGCGAGAAGCGGCTTTCTATAGTCGATTCGGCGTTACAAGACGACACACTCGCCATACCCATACCTATTCACTATAACCGGAAGTGATAGAAGTTTACTACTTTCGGTTCCTACTACTACTACTACTTTGATCTATGTAAACTAAAAACTGTAAATGATAGAAAGAAGCTGTTTTCTCCAATCGATAAAGGTTATCAGGAATAGCTTCAATGTTTGTCGTTAACCCTCTATTAAAAACGGAAGTAGTAAAAAATTTACAAATTCCGGTTCCAATATTGATTTTCGTAGATCTTAAACGGTAAAAGATAGCAAGAAGCGATTTTTGGAATCGATTCAGAGTCATAAGGCAATATGCTATCCATACTCATATTTCTCAACTAAAAACAGAAGTGGTAAAAATTTAATACTTCTGGTTTGAATATTGATCTTCAAAGAGCAAGAGCGGTTAGATATGCCGAGAAGCGATTGATTACAATCGTTTCGCATTGTAACAATATGAACCATATTATCTCTTGAAACTCTTTTTTAAGCAGAAATTGAAGAACACAACCTCTTTTGGTTTAACGTTAATGACCATAGAAGGAAACGGTAACAAATGGCAAAAAGCGATTACATTGAGTGTGACGTTAACACTGGAATTTACGTAAGGTATCTAATCGGTGGATCTACTAGTCTATTAATTGCTGGTGTTCCTTTGAAGAGTATTATTATTATTATTATTATCATTATTATTATTATTATTATTATTATTATTATTATTATTATTATTATTATTATTATTATTATTATTATTATTATTATTATTATTATTATTATTATTATTTGTCGCTTGTGCAGTCGCTTGTGCAACATTCCAATTTAATTTTTGTTTGTTCATGCATCTCAAGCCTTCTATTGTTCACGTTTCACAAGAGTTCTCATGTATTCCGGTTTGAAATAAATCATTACATTCCAAGTCTTCAAAATTCAGAAAGATTACTGGATACTTTTCCCAACACTATTCATGAACTGACAAATAGCATCTCTTAAGAATGCAATAAATTTAGAAAACATGAGCCATGACAACATTTGCAAAGTGCCAGTTGGAATCTTAAAACATGCGGTGAAAATTAGACGTGTTGCCAATTAGAAAGATCGAATATTGGACGTTTGGTACAGATTGGAAGCAGTCCTAAATTCACAATTGTTAACTATAGAACAAAAATAAGCATACCGTTGACTTTTTCGGAAACAAATTGCTATTAAAATTAGGTGTCACATGCTATGGTTTTCATTTTTAAAAACTTCACTTTTATTCAAAACCGCGGATTTCAAGATAATTGCCGTCAAGCTTACCCTTACTGTACCACTTCCTTGTAGGCAATGTAATACTGCAGCTTTTATCAACATACAAACAT
Organism: Thermobia domestica; assembly: GCF_964235325.1. Lineage (NCBI taxonomy): Eukaryota > Metazoa > Arthropoda > Insecta > Zygentoma > Lepismatidae > Thermobia > Thermobia domestica. Next base: position 238,393,530 of record NC_137456.1, on the reverse strand, counting down.
TAATACGCGCGTTAGAAGCGTAGGTAAGGGACTTAAGCATACGGAAAGTATAAACAATTAATATGCCTGTAACTTTTCTTCAAATGTGTGTAACTTAACCCTTACCCGGGCAACCGGGGCCTCCCAGGCCCAGTAGCTTCATTTTTCTAAAATTTCTCAATAACCATACATATTTCGAAGACCTAAAATACTGAATTCTTTTATCTTTCGTCGAAGTTAAAATCATGAACATATCGAGTTGGTAAAGCGTTTTTTTTTATTTGAAAATCTTTTCCTGCCGTAACCGGACAACCGGGGCCTAGGAGGCCCCGTATAACTTTAGTGAAATTCCTGTCAAATATTAGGTCAAATTGTCACATAATTATATATTGAACACGTGACTATTGTAACCTTTAGTCGGAACAGTATGCGGCAACAGACATTGAATTTTGAGTGTTCTGCACTTAAAATATATACTGGGCCTGACAGGCTCCGGTTGCCCGTTTACGTTACAAAAATGTCTTGCCCGGATAAGGGTTAAAACTAACTTCAACTTGTTTTTCTGATTAAAATACTTGACCTTAATTGAAAATGACGGATTTTAAGATGACTGACGTCAAGGTCATACTTACCATACCACTTTTCCCTAGGCATTTTATGTTTCCACATGGATATTCTTCACTTTTTTCATTAACAATCGTTATATAAAGGTTAGTAATCGGACTTCTGCAGTAATCTCTAATAGCCACGTTACAACTCTTAAAAATGTTATTTAAAAAGTAGAAAACATGTACCATGGCAATAACTTCTGTTATCATAAATAATACATACATGCCCTTGGGTAATATGTGATGGAATAGTATAAATGTAATAATGATGGAAAGTATTGCGAAATCCCGGGTGTATAACTAACACTTCATTTTTATTCTTTCGGCGATGCTATGTAATTCTGACACGGTTGCCATTGTCTCGTTCATCCGACTTCAATATGTTGGCTGTCAAAGTAGGCCGCCTTCGCGAATGCACAGAGCTGTTTTCAAAAGCCTATATCTCCCAAACTAATTGGCCAATCTTCATGCAATAAACACCAAACGGCGTAGAATATAATATATATTTTTAAAACTTGACAAGATTTATTACGTATTAATGCAAATAATAAAGTAACAAATAATTTTATTTCAAATTTTGAACATTTTATTATGTGTTTTCTTTATATTTGTTTAAATAACAAGTAAACGGCAAAAAATTTAGAACAATGTTGTGCACCTTTTAAACGAATAATAAATAATCTTTAAATTGACATGTATATCATTCAGTTTGGCTTAGAAACAACGAAATTGTAACAAATTAATATTTCCTTTTTTCGCTTGATGTTCCCACATGAATAGAGGGGGCTTAATGTAATAAAATAACCAAAGAGTCACTTTGCTGAAATCTTTCCAGTTGGATGTGTTGATATTATGATGCGATGAAAGAGGAATTGAAGTGGTCCCAGTCGGACAGGTTGGCCGAATCCAATATTGTGGCCCTCAAAATTTGTGACATAGCGAAAACATTGTTCTCGCTTACAGCCGGTAAGCACCTATTATATTGATCCGTGGGTGATAATTCTGATGAACGAAAATTGGTATTGTAGTTATTGCTTTTACTTCTGATAAGCAAATTCAGATTGTGCAAGCACAATGTAAATAAATTATCCTCTTTCCTACGTCCTGCTCATGTTTCCTTTTGATATTAATTCAATCATGTTAAATATTCTAAATCACAATTTTATTTGCTTTAACAGACTACATAATAATAATTCAACATCTTTAAAACAAACTTCACAAGAATACTTAATGAGCGGTGAAAATAGTTTGCTCAGACAACACAAACATTTGAGAAATTATTAAACTCTTTTGAACGCAAAATACATACTTAAATTGTTTATTATATTGCTAGTATAACGCTGAAATTGAAAAAAAATTGGACAGCGTTTTACAGCAACCATTATGCACAATATGGTAACATGCATCATTAGGAATAAACACCATTTGTTGTTTCCAAAAATAAAAATAAAAAATTTGCTCACGTAGGATAGCTCTCTGTTGGCATATGCATCAATGTGTTTAATTAAAAAATACCGCCCATGTACTTCATTCACAACGCTACCTAATTATAAAAAAATACAACGCAAAATACATGAATGTGGAGATTTAAATCTAATGTAGCGAATGTTTGTGACCGTATTGTTTATCAAAGACTCTGTGGATTTTTTCCTTTCAAGCAGTGTGAAACTGTTTTATAGTTACACCGAGTCTTCTTCAGAATTACTTCCTGCATAGCCTAACACATGATCTGGTGAATTTTCACACTCATCTCCACACTGACACAATTCCGTGCAAGGTACTTTGCGTTTCTTGCAATGGCTTGCATTGCGTCCAGTTTTACAGACACAGTAAACATTCAACAAAATTGCGTCCTGTGCCCGGTGCTGAAATCACAGAATATGCTGGAAACGATGTTGTTCTTCAATCCATTCTAATTCGTTGGGAGTGGAACTTTGGGATGGGGAAGATGACTGTTTCTCCACACAAGGCACACGTAATGAGCTCTCTAAATGTGAGGCTTTAAACTTGCGCATGTTGGTGGAAGTCGTCTCCCTTCGGCTTTTCTTGCATGAGAAGAGTTGTCATCGCAACTCTGAGAGGTCGCTAATAGAGTCAGTGCCTGTTGAGTACATATCACAAACAAATGGCTCTAAATTACTGCATGTTTCCTCGGTTAATACTTCGACAGTCGGTCCTAAAGAGGCAAAGGTATCTATTTTTGTCGCTGTTTTGATATATTTCAAATGTTTTTTTTTTCGATTTTACAGGAAATTATTCAGAAACATCTGTGCCAGTGAATGCATGGAAACCTAATAGTCCTCTACACTAATCAATTCCGAGAGCTGAATAGAGATCCCAAAGGGGAATTACGCGTCTTCCCTGGAGATTACCCACAATGGTGACTTGCGGGCCAAAGTCTGCAAAGTAATGTAACAGAAGCAGTGCTGCGTTTGTATATTATCAAGTGAGCGACAGACTATTTTCTTCGAGCATGACTTCGAGTATCTTCTTACGGGATTGAATGAAAATAATGTGTGTATTCGCCTCTTCATGACTGTGCTTTCTTATCTCGTCTTCCATCAAACCTGATGCTGCTTCTGCGCAATCCTCCCACACAATGATGACCTTCTTCTGTGAATATATATTTCGGGAGTAATCGAAGGTCTCTTTCGCCAAGAAGGCTGTTAAATGTCGTTTAGTTCTGGAATGTGAAAGAAAATAGGCCATAGATAAATTACTGATCTTTGTGGAAGCATCACATGGAACTCGAGTGATGTACCTCCACTTCGCTTGGCTCGCATTTTTTCTTTTAAGGAATTTTCGATTGACTTATCGAATATAATGCGAATTTCGTCTGATGATCGTGAAAACCACTTTGTTTCTTTTATAAATTCAGATGCAAAATCACCGAAGGTTTTCACCGTCGGGAACTTCTTCATGCTTTGTACAATTCACATTCCATCAATTATAATGATGTTTTTATTGTGAACACACCTGTTCGAGTTTTCATCAATTTCTGGCTCGGTACTGTTGCGTGAATCTAGCATTCCTTTCAAAGTGCTAATAATAGTAGCCTTATCTGTGCGCAATAGGAGCGAACCATCTGCAGAAAAGAGTGCTCGATGGATCGTAGACCGCTCAAACTCTCCAATAAACTTTTTTATGTCTAAGTCATTTCGTGTACGGCAGATGATTACAAAACGCGCTAGCAAATTTCTCTCTTCCTTCAATTTGATGATTTTACCGGGTACAGTTTTTGTTACCTTCTCCAAATGTTTGAAGAGACCCGAATTAATTTTCCTCATTTTATCAAACACTGTCTTTGCGGAACCGTGAAGTCGAGATTTCACGAACTAGTCAACTTGATCTGCCCCTTGTCATGACGGAGAAGAATATCTGTTTTTATTTTCTCAGGAACAACTGCTTTGGATGTGATGTTTATAATCTCTCTTGCTCCAGAAAAAGGATTACCATAGTGAATTAAAATCTTTCATAACTAGTCTGCATTTTACAGAACTCGAGTTTTTGAAGTTCCAACGAGACGATGATGGTTATGTGACTGCACGTATTCCTTTGGACCATATAATATTTCAAATTCTTGGAGGATTTGAGTTAAATGGGTGCTGACCAAAGATATTGATCTAGAGCTGACTCATCACGTGTCAATCCAGTGATGCCTCCTGCTATTTTCAGTGATCGAATCTGATGCTCTATCCCGTGATTTAAGCCAATCGATGTAAAAGGATGACCGGACTTGTTGAAGCAAAAGTTTCTTTTAGGTTTTCAAATACTTCAGGCTTGCTTTTCTGCAGACCTCGCATTTCTGCACAATACAGAATGGTCATTCTGGAGCAATTTAGTTCATCATTTACAAAAAATTATGAGGTTTTCTTGAGCAGAAAGATGATGGGACCAATTGACCTCCCTTGTGGCCCGAATGTAGTGCAGCATAGCTTCAAATAGCTTCATATGGTTCCTTTGTTCATCTTTCTCTTCCAGAGTGCTTCCAAATTTTTTCCTCCTAAATAGCGCACATAACATTGTTATGTTCTTCTCTAATTTCCTGTGCGAATGTTGGATCAGAAGGTACCGCAGTAAGAGGCTTGTCCAAGGTTGGATATATTTCTATCTTCTTCTCTGGACATTTCTGCCATATGCAATCCAGATATAGGTAATAGAGAGCGAGCACCATAGACGTCTGTGCTTTTATTCCTCTGTATAAATGTTTTCCCTGAATAACTTGACGGGCGATAGTGGGGCTGGAAATTCCAGCAGCAACCCAACAGTCATCAAACTCACTACCTTCAATATAGGATCCTAGAGAACTCAAGCATGCCAAGAGAGTGTGGAGTTTGCCCAAACTAAGTACGAAGTTTCCTCTCACATCCTCCGTGGCATGAGTTTCTGTGCTTTCTCATACAAAGGCATATCAAGGGTTACAACACATGGCGTGTTGAAGCACATAACTAAATCACAGATGCGTCGTGCATTCATCAGGGCGCTAAATAGTCCTGAATATACTGTGTTCGGAATTCTTAAAACGGGTGCAATAACGGCAACTCTGTTCTTGTTAACTGGTTTGGACAGAAAAGCATTATACGATATCCAAGAAGTCGTAAACTTCGCAAAAGTATTGACCCACAACATTCATTTTCTTCTTGTGAATCACATGTCCTTGAATTTGCTATGCATGCTGAGGATGACATAATCCATACAATGTCCTTGTCATTGCACATTGGTAGTTCGTCACTTGGTTTAGAAATACAAGTCTCCGTCTGAGAAACTGGAGCTGAAAACTGACGAATGCACACACTTGGAGTAAGTTTTTGGTGACTGTACTTACCTTCAGGATTGATGCATAATTTCTGAACGATCGGTACTTCATTGGAATACTGATTTTGAGGCATTACGGTGCACGTTTCGTGTAAAGTGTCTTTTCCTGTGGCTGTATTTTCATTAATGTTGATGTTATCAATAACAACCACACTGGCTTCTATTTAACTGTGAATGGATGTATATGAACATTATCATACTATCTCACTTCTGTCAGCATTGAATGGGCAAATCTAACTTCATTGTTCCCTATTTGCTTAATGCATTTTCGAGATGTTTGCTTCTTGGTTTATGATGAGTGATTAGCGGAAACCCAATGGTTAATTGTGTATCAGCTTGTTGTAGGAAATTACTGTCATTATGTTTTGGATTATAGTCAATTTGACGATCAGATCTACAGCAAGCAACAACCAATTGGCATAAGTTGTTCACGGCTTTATTAACTTCTTCAACACATCATGTATGAATCTCTGATTTACAGCCTTGTATCAGCCAACGCATGAACTGTTGGAGGTTTGCTATACCTGTCATAACATCCATCAAATTTCCAGTGTTCACTGACATGGATTTCGTCACGAATTATCTGTGAGGCTTTGTGTACTGCATTTGTGTCAGTAAGAGAAATGTTTTCAAAGCTAGGGACGGCCTTTTCAATCGTCTTGGAAGCGCAGCGATTCTCAAGAGAGTTCATTTGTGGTGGACTGATAAAGTTCACATTTGGTAACTTCTTCTTTATTTGTGATTTCAGATGACTCATATAATTGCCATCAACTATCTTTCCACTTTTCTCAGAGAGAAGATTAGGATAAGTTGTATTGACATCCCGCATACTTATTATAGCATCTTTATCCCGGTAAAATGTGAAATGAAATGAAATGAAATCTTTGAGTTTTACGTCCCACGGTTATGCCGGTTAGGCTAAAGGAGACGGTGATGATGAGAGATGAGTGAAATGGTGGAACGAAGAAAGTGGGAGGAAACGGGAGAACCCCGAGAAAACCCACGAGCACGGTGTTTGTCCACCACAAAGTTCACTTGGCGGAGGCTGGGATCGAACCCGGGACCTCAAGCACCAGAGGTGAACGCTCTACCACTGAGCCACCGCGCCCCCCACCGGTAAAATGTGCATTGCAAGATATTTAGTAATTCAATGTCACACAAAACATCTGCCAAAGATGTTGAAAATCCAGTTTCATGTTCTTCTGATAAGGATTTTCTTCTTTCAGCATACACCAAGCATTTCAAGGGGTCTTTCATGTCATATGCAATTGTGTTCCCTGGTTCGTTCAATGAGACATTATATAGAGGCAAGTTTAAAGCCAGATTAGTGCGAGAAAAAATGATGACGAGTATAATCATCATATAAATTTTGTAGAGTATTTAACATAGAAAATGTAGGAGAGTATACATAATGTTTAAAAAAACATATGTTCTTCAAATACAAACAATTATTTAAAAAATTACAGATAACATTTTTGTAACATATCAACTAGATTCGACATATATTTTCAAGGGTCCAAGATTTTTGGGGGGGATGGGATCTAAAAAATGAAAAAAATAAAAATATGAACTGATTTTGACAAATTTCTGCTTATAGAAAATATCAAGGCGTATTTCCCATTGTTGAAATCAATATCCGGTAGCTACTAATAAGGATTTACAAAGTTATGATGATAATATGAAGAGTTCTTCATAATGTATATGTATGCTAATAATGAATATGGGTTGGAAATGGAGCATCATATGCTTTACAGGAAGTTTCAAAGGATATACATATATAAACAACAAGAAAGATAAATATTGGAGAAACAAAATATTACAAACTAAAGACAATTCTGGTATTGAATAAGTATTAGAATTAAATTTAAAATATCCGAAAGAATATCATAATAAATAGTCGGACTTGCTATTAGTTGCAGAACATTACCTAAATAATAAAAGAAATCTTAAAAAATTATTATCAACAATTTACTATAAAGTAAATTACATATTGTATTATCGGAATCTAAAATTTTATTTACAGCAAAAATTAAACTTTAAAAATAAATAAAATAATAGTATTTAAAAATTAACGTGGTTAAAGAAATATATAGACTTACATACTGATACTCTATCAGAAGCAAAATTTGATTCTGAGAAAGACTTATAAAAATGCTAATGCTGCTTTTCTTCAAAAAAAATATGTAAAACATAAGAAAGAAAACACATGTTAGATATGCGAAATACTAACTGTCGGCAGAAAGAGTAGTTGGATGAGAGTCACAACTTGGATGAAAAATATCAAAGATGATTAGAATATTTGGTAACGAGTACGACCAAAAACAAATCTTCCAGTAATTGTGCCAAAAATTCAAGTACGTATGGAAAACATCGGTACAGTATAATTATATATAACTAATTAAAAAGTAATTTGCGTATTAGAGGCGTGGGCTGTTTTTCAGTTATCAAGTTCATAGTCAAAGAAACACATTTAACCTGTAACCAAGATTGTAGTCAAAAGGGCACATTTAACTTAATGTAAATTTCATGTAGATTCTACTGAAATAAGAAAATGAATAACAATATCTAGCATTGAAATGGACTGTTTGAAAAACGCACACATTGAACTTCATCGATCCAAGTTAACAAAAGAATTTATAGAACTACCAATTCACTATTGAAAACTTGTATGAAAATATGCGAAAAATGAGATAACTAATTTGTGAATTTCTCAGCACAAATTAGGACGTCTTCCCATAAGCGAAAAAATAAACAAAAAGACATATTTTACACATGTACAGTGCCATTCTGAAAAAGCTAATAATGGTAAAATCGTCGGAGACGTAAACGGTAATGAAGATATACCATTGCTCATACACACTCTGATACACTAACTTAAATATTTTTCTCCGGTGCACTCCGAATACCAACTGAAAATTCATTGCATTCAAAAGTACGATGTAAGTCAACTTTTTTTAATTTAGCGTATAGGTTTGAAGTTAAAGTGAATATTCAATCTAGGTACAGAAGTGCAATTCCTTAAAGTACAATTATTAGTATCTAGCGCATTATTATTCAGCTCGGATTGTGTGAACAATCAAGGCTCACATACAGTAAGCGGCGTAAAACTGTAAATGAAAAATTAATAGGATCAGAAAATTCTCCAAAGTCCTTAATCTAATTGACAATTCTAGTCACAATGCATCGTAACTGTGATCTAAGCCAGATTATCAAAAATGTCATGTCGAAGGTCATTACGTGTTTCAATTAAACTAGTTATCTTTATTTTTGTTTTAAGCTTTAGTATCAATTGGATAAATTCAAAATATAGAAATTCAATTGATATTCTGAATCATAGATCTTTGAAATATTTTTCATATATTCTGAGAAACATTGCCGGACACAAAAACGAAGCCTTAGTACAAGTTTCAAAACTTTATATCAAGTCACTTTTCAGACAGAATTAAAGATCTAAAAGAAGAACAAATTATTATTATGGCCCAATTTATTTTTTCCGAGTCTAAGTTTCATTATTTCGTTAAGGATTCATTTGTTGGCTAGTATTAGAAACGTTAAAAAACAATTAACAGGAGAAGAAAGTTTTTAATTTTATTTATCACTTCATTTTGCAAATGATTTCAAGTAAAGAGACAAGAAACGTCAAGTCTGTAATCGGGTCCTAGATTACTGGATTTTTTACTTTACGGGTTATAAACGAGAGTTACATTCCAAAAACTAAGAAAGATTCGAACTGTTGTGAATTCATCATGGTCTACAAAATGAAAATACCTACAACAACATGTTTCGAAAAGCACATATTGTAAAAGTTAAGGGCTTCTCCTATCATAATACCGCTGTGAAATCCTCTACCCGCTGACGTCGATATTCCAAGCAGCTGAGCATATAATTTCAGATCAGTAATATTGACGGCCGATATATAGGAGAATCGTAGGAATGAACGAGATCGATATCCACAGAGCTGCATATCCATAGGATTTCCTAGCAATGCAGCGTCATTTGTATTTTATATGCAGAGGACAATAAAAATAATATTTTTCTCTCTTTTCTCAGACGGAATACTTGAGTACGAACAAGAAAACACTTGTAGAATGATGAATCTAAAATGCACCGTACCAATGTTTCTAAATATGTCTCATTGAGCTAAATGAATGAATGGATGAATTGTTTATATTCTACAATGGATGAATTGTTTACTAAGTTTTGAGATACGTTTTACGCTAAAGAATTGTACAAATATGTTTATGATCAAATCCGTGCATTTTATTCATCGTTGTATAAACAGGCAGGTCGCTTGGAGTTTGAAACTTGGTAGATCAATAATTTGTACGTAGCAAAATCATCTCTGATTGAGAGGACAAATCCAGTTAATAATCGCATCTTGTTCATCGTGGCATATGAAACGTAAAACTGTCTGCAGACCTCATTCAAAAAGTACACTACCCCTTCTTAATTTCCTCACAGAAAAGTAATTCATATCATGATATTGGGTTGTTATTGAAAAATTGATTTCTGAAATAAAAATAAAATCTCTATTAGTATTTTTGAGGAAATCTTTTTTTATTTTCACTCCTCACTAAACTAAACTTATTTTTTGGACTAGGAAATAAATTTGAAAACTAATGCTAGGGAATCACATAAAATAACCTTAAGTTTAACATTTGGTCTCGATATGTTGAACAGTATCTCGTTTAGACTAATGTACGTCAGAACGAATGGACGGAATAGAAGGACAGATGAAAAATCGCCTTTTGTTACGTATGGCACATGAAACGTGTAAACCTGTTAAAATCAGGAATTTGATTTTTTTTCACGATCACAATATTACTCCCATTCTTTTGTAAATTAATAAGGTATTGGACTATCTTTAGCCACCAGAACAGCTACCGTGCGACGTACACTGAAACTATACAAGTCATGAATGGCAGAAAGGAGAATATTGAACTATTACTCAACAATCAGCTTTAACTTTGGATGAAGGTGGAGAGCTGGCTGTTTTCTTGTCTCCAAGACGAAGGACAGACGTTCAATTATATTCAGGTCTAGGATTGTCCGGAATAGAGAAGATGTTCAACTTCATATCGGTGTTTCCGTAAAGGACCCACAATAACACCAGTTGTGCGAATGGACAACCCTGAAATCTTTTAATAGCCGGAAACAACATCTGGACGATAGGATCCACATATTGCGCAAGATAGCAACACAATGACAAATACTTTATTTGTCACTACAGATTCCACTGAAACCAATATCACGCAGATTCGCCGCCATAAATCATGGTTGAGTAGAGCTAATGAGGATCACATTTTTCTTTCATTGTCTGCCGCACAAAGAAACGGCTTGTTGTTTGAAATCGAGCGAAAATTAACTCATCCTGCCATTAGTGTTGCGCTGAATAGTAAGTTCCATATCAGCGGAATTGTTCATATAAGTTCAACTCGTATATCCTTGTCATGTAATTTATTGTGGACAATGATTGTCCACACAAGCTGGGAATGTGCTACCTAAATTATTTCCTTCCTTTTAAAGTGTCTCTTAAATTTTACTCCATTTCGAAGCAGATATTACTTTTAGAACACATTTGGTTCTTCTCGCGACCAATAGAAACGTATAATATTATTATATGAGGGAAATGCAGAGACTTCGCTCATGGTGAATTGTCAAATATTGAGTTTCGTGGACAACAAGTTATATGAAACATGATTCTTAGAGAACCTCGGTATATCAAGTAAGAAAAGTATCTCGCACTGCTTCTGTTCCCAAAAAAAATGAATGTTTTGGGATTGATTTTTTGTTGTTGTTCTTTTAAGAAGTTCAGCGCCCTTTTCGTCATTGACGCTGTACGAGGCATTGATGTATAGTTTCATGTGGTATCCGAAATACAAAAATGTGTAAATATTAAAACGCTCTCTTACCTGGAATTGAGTTTTTATCCCCGTGCATCCAAGCCTTAAAGGCAGGTGCTAGCCACTAGTTTAGTGGATGAGTGTTCAAATTAAATCACTAGAAGACTGTAAAATCTCCAAGCAGATTTCGAAAATTTAAAACCCTGGTGTCACGTGAAAACATTTAGTATAAATATAACTGAATGCGAAACTATAACATTTACTAGAAAGAAATATAAATTATGATTATATTATTGATGGGGTAAATCTTTGGAACCCTGAAATTATTAAAGACCTTGGATCAGAAACTGGCTTTCGGAAATCAATTAAAACTATTGTAAACAATGCATATGGGAATCTTGGCTTTGTTTATCGTATAAGTAGGGATTTCCATAGCCACATGACAATTTTGAAATTATATGGTTAATATATAGGACAACAACTGGTATTCGCTTCTGTTATTTGGACTACTCATAATGCATTACACAGTAAACTGAAATGATTGAAAGAGTATAGTGCAACTTTTTGAGACTATTCATGTATTAAAAACAGGATTCTACCCTGCATATTATCATACCTGAAAGTAGCAAACAACTTCAATATATTGACATTAGAGCAACGTAGGTTTGTTAATGATTTTTTCTGTATGAAATACTAAGTAATAAAGGCGATGGCATAGAACTAACTTTTAATGTATTTTTGCAAATTCCAACGTAAAAAAGAGTTTGAACAATGGTAATATCAAGTACTGTAAGAAAGCACGTACTGACGTCCTATATAAATGTTCTTTGTGAAGATCTATCTCTCACTGCAATTATTTTAAATAAAAGTGTGAAGTGATATATGTATTCAATTATGTCTAAAAGAGTATTACTGAATACAATTTGTAATCTGATAACTTGAATTGTTGAAACAGTTAAAAAGTCTGTTTTTTTCTTCAGTAAGATAATAATGAGTTTTAATATATATACGAACAACCACTGAAAATGGACAGAATGTTTGTTGTGTTGTTACAATAAATAAATAAATAAGACAATTGTGAATTTATTTAATTTTTTACATAATATATAATATTTGCTAGTTTGATCGGAACATATTTGGATATGAGAAATATGTCATCGTGTTCCGCATTAGAAATTGCGAAAAAATTAAAGTCATTTACTTACCCAGCTGGAGGAGAAAAGCTTGTAGTAACACCTGCAACTAACGTTTGCTCACATTCTACTAAACAGCTACAATTATCATGTACTATTGCAGAATCTGAAAAAAAAAAACAATATATTGTTTCTTAATTACGTTAGATTCTTATCTAACAAGATTTGCAATAGCATTATAATAAATCAAATTCTATTTAAATATTATACATTTATCATATCCGACACATGCAAATATTTTTAGTAATGTCAAAGCTTCCTAGGAAGATGGACTATCCACTTTTTTGCAAAAAGAATGCAATAATTTTACAACTAATTACTGTTATTCTTTCTTCACATCTCTACAGTCGTATTGTTAAACTTTGTAAAACGAGCTGCATGATTGACAGCATTAGGCCTTCTCTGTCTTTTGTAAATATACTGTAAGTTGCGCGTATAGTCTATATCTGAGATACGTGTAACATATCCGTTTGCCCCTTACTAGAATAAACTAGGATACGAAAACAGATATTTAAGTAAGCCTGTAAATGAGTAGATGTACCTTAACAACCTCAACATCCAAGTGTATGTCTTTGACGACTGACGGAAGCCTTGATCGTTACACTGAATTAAAGCCTAGTCTACTTGTGAATCCTGCACTTATCACGCGTCGTTAATAGTTACACTTGAATTAGACGTGAACTTGTTCTTACTTTCAATACAGTCTTACGATCCTACTTCTAGTTAATGTTTGAGCTCTTTCGTCGCTAAACGAATAGAGCACTCCCCTTGGGCTTGGGAGAACTGTGTTAGATTCCCGGCAGGAGCTCATGTGGTACGGATTAAACGTTAATCAATAGGTCTACATCTCATACAGCTACGCTGCTAAAAGGGACGTGAAAGTCAAAATCAACTCGAATCAATTTCTAGCAAACGTCATTATTTTAAATTTGAACACTACAACGTTTCCTGATTTTTCTTTTATGGCATTACAGAACAGTTACCGGAGTAATGATTCAGTGCAGTCGGCAAAAATATTACATGATAGAGTTGAGTAGGATTTTCAGTAGTAGAACAATGATCGATTTGGCTCATACTTGCTCAATCCAAGAGCCCATGGGAAATCGAACAACTTAAACCGTCTACCCACGGTCTTTCCTGACCTCCATTTTAGGGGTGTATTGTATCTCTTTTATGAGCACTTTTTAGGGAGTGCATTCGTTCTCTTTTATGAAGGGGTGGACTCGTTCTCTTTTATGAAGGGGTGGACTCGTCCCCTTTTATTTTACTATAGCAGAGAATACCGAACACATAGCAGAACATGAGACTACGTAACATAGCAGGGGTGTATTCGTTCTTTTTTATGATCACTTTTTCAACCCGAACACATAGCAGAGCACAAGACTACGTAACATAGCAGGGATATATTCGTTCTCTTTTATGATCACTTTTTCAACCCCTAGAGACTACGAACACATAGCAGAGCATAAGACTACGTAACATAGCCGGGATGTATTCGTTTCCTTTTAGGGGTGTATTCATTCTATTTTTCAACCCCTATTTGAACATAGCAGACAATACATAAGACTACGTAATAGCAGGGATTTATTCGTTTCCTTTTATGATCACTTTTTCAACCCCTATTTGAACATAGCAGATAATACATAAGACTACGTAACATAGCAGGGATGTATTCGTTTCCGGAAATCGAACCCGTCCACCCACGGTCTTTTACGACCTCCGATCTGGCTCAACTTGCTCAATCCAGGAGCCCATGGGGAATCGAACACTTTGAACCGTCCACCCACGGTCTTTCCTGACCTCCATTTTAGAGGTGTATTTGTTCCCTTTTATGAGCACTTTTTAGGGAGTGTACTCGTTCTCTTTTATGAAGGGGTGGACTCGTTCCCTTTTATTTTACCACAGCAGAGAATACCGAACACATAGCAGAACATAAGACTACGTAACGTAGCAGGGACGTATTCGTTTCCTTTTAGGGGTGTATTCGTTCTCTTTTTCAACACCTATTTGAACATAGCAGATAATACATAAGACTATGTAACATAGCAGGGATGTATCCGTTTTCAACCCCTATTTGAACATAGCAGATAATACAAAGACTACGTAACATAGCAGGGAGGTATTCGTTTCCGGAAATCGAACCCGTCCTCCCACGGTCTTTTACGACCTCCATTTTAGGGGGGTATTTGTCCCTTTTATCAGCACTTTTTAGCTTTTACGACCTCCAATTTAGGGGTATATTTGTTCCCTTTTATGATCACATTTTAGAGGGTGTACTCGTTCTCTTTTATGAAGGGGTGGACTCGTTCCCTTTTCCACACCTTATTTTACAATTACAGGTAATACATAAGACTACGTAACATAGCAGGGATGTATTCGTTTCCTTTTATGATCACTTTTTCAACCCCTATTTGAACATTATAACATAGCATACAATACGAACACATAGCAGAACATAAGACCACGTAACAGCAGGGATGTTTTCGTTCCAACCCTTATTTTAACATAGCAGAAATCGAACACCCTGAACCGTCCAGTAATGGTCTTTTAAGACCTCCAGTTTAGGGGGTGTACTCGTTTCCTTTTAGGGATGTATTCGTTCTCTATTTGAACATAACAGAAATAGCAAAGACTACCAACATAGTAAGGGGATGTATTCGTTTCCAACATAGCAAAAATTACATAAGACTATGTAACATAGCAGGGGTGTACTCGTTCCAACCCCTATTTTAACATAGCAGAAATAGCAGACAATGAGCACATTATAGCCATCGAACACCCTGAACCGTCCACCCACGGTCTTTTACGACCTCCATTTTAGGGGTGAACTTGTTTTCAACCCCTATTTGAACATAACAGAGATTATTTTCTTTTACGGGGGTAGCAATCACAACCCTCCTCCTTTCTCATTGAGAGCTTGGGACCGGCAATGGCAGAGTTAACCAGTGTTTAAAAAAACAACAGGCCAGAGACCATCATCATCATCATACTTTCATAAATGAATAAAGCATAATATCATTAGCATCAATAGCGGTGAGTGCGAATTTGTTTAACAAATCGCGTAGTGAATAACCAGATAAACGACATGTTAGATATAGAAAACAGTAATGTTCACAAAAGTGAGATAAATCACTTAGAATACGTCTATTATTTCATGTATAACACAGGCTGTTTCGTTTTAGAAACCTTATATGATGTTGTATATAGGGAGGTATACCATAGCTATCGAAATACTCTCCCACACACATATTAGATATACAAACAGCAATCCAATGTTCTCCAGGCTTATCACTAGAACCAGTGTTTATAATTGTGGCGGCTGGAAATGTGTGAATAAACAACGGTAGTTCATCTGCAGCATACACACCAATAAAATGATCTTTACGCAAATTTTGTTGTATGGCCTCATAAAGTTCAATTGTATTTAACATCTTTTAAAAAATTAATTAATATATATTTTTCTCTGGAAATCAATTTCTAATTCTGAAGAGAATTCAACATAAATAATTGCTGTTACAAGAGATGGCAGTGCTTCTTTAAAATGAATCTCTACACGTACACTTCCTTGCTGTTGTGGACTAGTATGAAATGCAGCACTAGCGCTAGAATCGGGAGTTAAATCAAACACCAGTAAAGTATAACGATTAGGATATTCGTCAAATGAAATATCACTACCTTGATTAGAATAAGAAATACCTGAACCTGTAAATAACCTAGAATATGCTTGTATATATAGCTAGTAGTTAGGGGTGGTTACTTCTGGCGCAATTTCCCCCTCCCAATATTTTTAACCAGCGCAGAAGGAGCCAACTAATTATACAAACTTACACAGCGCAAAGTATTCCCATAATTACAATGTTAAAGTGAGATTAAATATGCTTTTATGACCTTTAAAATCATAAAAACTTACATCTAAAACTTACATCTAAAATCTTACATCTAAAACTACAACTTTTATAACTTATAATGACCCCATGGTAGGGTATTGATCCCATTCTTTAAAACACATCTCTTATCATCCACACAATTTAAAGCTAACTTATTTACTTCTATACTGTACAAATCGTGCTTATAACTTCTAATCAAATTCATCTTCTTATAATATTCTCTTTGGCTGAACAAGCAGTCTTTATAATCGTTAAATGACAGTTCTTTACTTACAACATTTTTCTTAACTTCTTTTGCTTTCTTACAACATATATCTTTTTCGAACCTGACTGAATACATTTTTTATCTTAAACCAACAAATTCTTCTATGATTGTTCCTTTAAGTTCATCTTTCATCTTACCAAGTATTTTCTTATTGACCTGTGGTATCTTATATCTGTTATCTTTAGAGTAATCACTCGTGTCGAAGTAATCAATATAATTTTTCATGTCCTCGTACACATCTTCTGTTTGGATATGATATATATAACTATCGGTATCTGTATAACATACTTCTACTTTGTCATGATATTTTGGATTCATCACATTATAATGGAAATCGTACATTAAATATTTCGACAAATCTAGAATTGACATACCCACATAAATCGGTTTGTTAAATTGCACTTTAACCTTGCACTGAACTGCTACTAAATTTTCCGTAAAAACTGTAGTACTCTTATAATTCGGTTTTGCTACAAGCTTCTCGTATTTTTTCTCATCACTTACAAGTTTGATATTAACTCTCTTTCTAATATTCTCCATAGTCTTCCCAAAAACTGAATTGTTCATGAGCTTATAGAAGTCTTTTTCAAAATCATTTGTTGCTTTCGTTCTCATCTGTGTGTTTAAATCAATATATTTCTTTGACCAATCTGATTGTTCGAACTCTATTACTCGATGTATCTTGTTAAGTTTCAATCCAAGTGACAAACATTGTTTTAGGTTTCGATAGTGAATTACATATTTCTCTTTGTCATATAGGGTTGTTAATAGCTTCGATTGTTTTGAACCAGGCGGACATATATTTTGAGGAGCTAATGGATAGTGTTTGTGATAGTCATGTAATTCTTTAGGATATTCAAGATCAACTTCTAATATGTAACCAGTATCAGAATCATCAGGTATATTTGTGAAATCTATTTCTTCAATCTCATCTTCACTTAACCATCTAAATCCCTTATACGGTAGATATTGACTCATTGCCCACCCATACAAGTTATTGGCGTCTAGATACATTAAGTAAGAATCTCCTTTATCCTTATCGTAATCTTCCATATACTTATTGTTTGCTTTCACATATCTTTTTGAACATTGACTAATCCCTCTTATACCTTTCTCTACCATTAATACCATATCATAATCCCACAACAATTCTAATTTTATATTTGTCATCTTTAACATTGCATCCCAAGCTAAACCTGGTGCCGTCATATACCAAGCTGGATCAAGATCATAAGCTTTAAGACATGTTTCTCTAAAGTTCTCAAACACATCTGCTAACAATAATACATCTGTTTTCAAATATAAATCATGGTATTGTCCGAGATTCTTAATGTCAAATGTTTTCCATACTTTCTTTGCGTGTTCATAATCTTCATCACTTATATGTGTGTTCATAAGCATGTTGAAGAATGCTTCCTTTAGTGGTAATTTTCTTTCTCTAAACCTATCCCAATTGTTAACATAATCATATGGGTAAACACCTTTTCTTATTACAAGTTGAAACTGTTCTTGATTAGGATTAAAGTGTTGCGTATGTATCATTTGCTCAGGTTTCAAGTTCGATGACAATTTGTCTAGACTAGAAGCCATAAATCTAAATGAATCTACAAATTTCAATTTAATAGTTCCAACCTTTTTACTCAATGATATGTATCTTTCCTCGTTATTGGGTATTAGATCTATTTCTTCTTTATTACATCCAAGCTCTTTTATAAACAAGTGAGAGTCATATCCTGTCAAGTTATGTATGATCACTGGTACAAACTTTGGTACTTTAACTTTTAAATTGCAGTTATTACATAGACGTGCTACAAACTCTCCTGTTATATGATCGTGATGTTTAACTTTGTGGTTTTCTGGTGTATATTTTAGTTTACAGTAAGAACAGGATTCTGATTGGTTGAACTCTTTTATCTGTTTACGTGTTAATGGTAGTTCATTATTTTGACTATATATGTTTGATATTTGTTTGGCTTCTTTCTTTAACATTCTTATGAACTTCTTAGCCGCATCTTTACCTCTATACACAACAGGATTTGTTTTACTTCCTTTGCTCTTTACTACATAATAACAAAATCCAGATGGCTTATGTTGTTGATATTTTTTCGTATATGGCTCGTTATCTGGATAACATTCTTTACAACCCATAACTTTATGTAACAAACATTCAAAATCAGCATAAATCACAAATGGCATTTTCATTATGTATTGGTAGTTTTTAAATTCAACGCATTTACCTTCTTCAGGCATTATTATTTTTACTGGCTCATTTAACGAACAATCTTGCTCATGTTTATTTAAAGCGTTTTGAGAGTAAAAGTATAACAAACATCTGTCACATAAATATTTTCGAGCTCTCTTTTTAGTTAATTGTGTACATACTAGTCTGCTTAAATCCTTAATCCAACAATAGTGCGTTTTAACTTGGTCTTCATTTTGTTCCTTTATATATAATAAATTGACATGATGTTCTTGCTTGTTTTGTGTGTGATGTAGTATATAGATTGAATAGTCTTTATCATATGCATAAACATTTATAGAAATATTAAGTATTTTTTCAGCTCTTGGAATATCACATAGTTTTACAGGAAAATGAATATTTTTTAATTTTTCTTTTAAGTATTTAACAGCCTGCTTGTACTTGGAAGGTCGTTGTGGATCTTTATTAACTGGGTATAGTGCAGAACAAATTGAATATAAGAAACATTTTTCATCTTCATTCTTTACATTAATTACTGCCTTTTTGTTTTGAATTTGTTTAGATAATTCTATGTATGTTGATCCTCAATATGGTGTATATTTGACAATTGCTAGTTGTAAAAAGTTAATGTTTATAAGAGCCCAGCCAGAACCTCTAGCTTGGAGCTAATCCATTTTTGTTCTTAATCTTTGTTTCATCTTAGTTATTTCTTCTTTTAAATTACTTGATCCATATATTTCTTGGCTTTCAGTGTTAAAATAGAATTTTTGAGTTTCTTCACCTTTCTTATATGTACAACTTATATAAAGATTAGCTTTCAATGAACTATGTTTACTTTAGCCAATTTGTAATCTGTTTAATATAGCTTTAGATGTTGCAGTAATATATTGTTCAAGTGGATCTTGTGGTTTGTAATCTGTTGTAAATCTCCATGTTTCTAATCTTGATTTTAATACAATGTTCTGACGTTTTACATCGATTGGTTGTGATTCAACTTTGATTCTTGGTTCTTCAATTACTTCTTGTTTAAATGGCAATATATCTCTAATCTGTCTTCTGCTTTGTTCATCTTCATGTTGTTTAAGCAGGTCTATCAGTTCTGCTTTTCGTAATCGGGAATATCTTCTGATCCCCTTCTCTTTACACTGTCGTCTTAACTCTATTACGGTTAACTTACTATAATTACTCATCTAATTCATACTATAAAAAATCTTTATACTCTTCAATTTTTATCTACACCAAAATTGTTTACTTCATTTTCATCCATCTTTTAACACATCGTTCAAACATCTGCATGTACCTATATATGTTTAAACTGTGTGTTAGTCTAGAACTTTCATGGGAAGACCCATCAAAGTTACTTATACACACATTTAAAATCGAATCATTTTTGTAAGCTTAACAAATACGACTCCTGGAAACGGGGACCCGCGAACCCATCAAAGTCACATATACACATATTAAAAATAAATCATTTTTGTAAACTTACTCATCATCATCATCATAATCATCACTACCATATTTATATTCATCATCACTACTCAAATCAGATGTTTTTTGTTGCATTATTAATAATTCTTTTTCCTTTAACAGTATTTGCTTCTCTAGTAGTGCTGCTAAGAGTTTAAGATCATGATGAATTAGTTTAAGTCTATTATGTAATAAATCAAATTCTTTCTTCATATTTATTATATCGAAAACCAACAAAAATGAAATAAATTTAAAAATCTAAGAATAAAAACAAACATGACTAGTGCTAAGGAAATATTATCTTACAAGCCTATATTTGATTGTGTATGTAAACATTTAGATATTGGTGGTTATAATGATGAAGACAAAATATATTTTAGCGTATCCAAAAGGTATGTTAGATCATTTGTTCAAGAAAGCCACTAAAGAAAAGAACTCATTTCTCATACAAAACATTCTATATGCGAACGTTATGAACTTGTCTGATGAGATATTAGATTCACTGACTGACGAACAATGGTTATCTATAGGTTATGATGATTATGAGGAGGAATATAACTATGATCACATTACAGAAGACTGCATACTTAAATATCTGCAGAAAGTTAATTTGAGCGAAACATGCTTATGGAAAAAGTTATCAGAAGAGTTTATAAGAGAATTAGCTGATAAAGTTGATTGGGAGATTATTTCAGGAAGCCAAGACTTATCAGAAGACTTTATAAGAGAATTTGCAGATAGAGTTGATTGGGAAGAAGTATCGTTAAATCAAAACCTATCTGAAGAATTTATTAATGAGTTTATAGACAAAGTTGATTTTGCTGCTATATCTTATGGAAGCAAACTCTCTGAAGCCTTTATACGAAAACATGCAGATAGGGTTGATTGGTGGAGCTTATGTAGGACTCAGCAATTATCAGAAAACCTTATAAGAGATTACGCTGACAAAGTAGATTGGGAAATGATTTCGATGTTTCAAAATTTAACAGAAGAATTTATTGCAGAGTTCAAAGACCGAGTTTATTGGGATAACATTTCAATTTATCAAGACCTATCTGTAGACTTTATATATATATTTAGACATTACGTAGACTGGAGAGTTATAATAAGAAAATACGATAATCACGATTTAGGTAGTATATTGAATTTAGCATTCGATGTTGCAACAGATGGTTTTGTTTAATGTTTAACTAATTATCTTTTATGGCTATTATACAATAAAAGTTGTAGCGCTAATTATCTGATAATAACCTATCATACAAGCAATCTATACTGTTAATCAATTCTTCTTCTGATAAGGGTGTCCAATACCCTTACCTCTACAAATCTCTTATACTTAAAAACAAATTAATAACAAACTCATCATCTTCTTCTCCATCCGCATTCTTTAGACCTACATGACAACCATGCGAAATAACACAATCATACTTTTCTTTTACTTTATTGAGAAGGTTAATCGCGTTTGGGTCTTTGGTTTTAGACAATATAGTCATGTCTGGATATTTTTCTTGTAGACATTGTAATCTTGTCTTTATGTTACGCTCTTGAATTCTTCCAACCCAATATCTGTAATTTTCGTAAGTCTGAACTTGTCCTCTTTTGTCTGTTTCGTACTTGTCTAATATATTTTGTAGTTGAATAGGAGATAGATTCTTTCTAATAATAATTAGTTTGTGTACTTTTCCCGGATCTTCTGTATGTTCTGCAGCTATTGACTTAAGTTTTGATATTTCTTGTGCTTGTTCTTCGTTTTCTATTTTTAATCTTTCCATTACTTGTTCTATCTCTTCTACTCTTGATTGCAATTCTTCTTGGTTTTCTCTATATTGTCTAAAGTCTCTAGTCAAATAGTCTTCTATGATTACAGAACATTTTTCATAAAAGTCGTGTGATAATTAAAAAGCAATAGATAGAAAAAATTCTTTTGTATACATACGTGCCAGAAATTAAATTTGACATATCCGATCTTCCACACGGTTCTACATAGTAAAATGGGTTTTGCAGCTTCCCGGAAAACTGGGAAGCTAGGTTTCTCTTATAATAATCCAATAAATCTTTTGAGTGTTTGTTTTCTAACCAATGATCAAATCTTTTTCTGCATTCTTTACACAACTTGGTAGCATTGAAGTATCCTGTACTCTTATCTATAATCAACTTGAAATCGCCAAAAACACCATACCAATAATTGTCTTTAATCTGTTCATAGCAAATATCGTTTAAACTAAGAAAACTATCCATAGTGCCCATATTTATTATATAGAAAATTTTTATTTTTAACTTCATTTTCGTTACCAGCCTCCTCCTGTTATTTGATAAGTAGAGCGTCTGCCGGAAAGTCGACCTACGCTTAGATATGTAGAAGAGCAGGTGCGTATTTCTTCTCCATTGCTTTTTTGTTGTGTTGCTATTTTTTTGATAATTTCTACAGCCGGTTTACCTACCCTGGAAATATATGTTATGAGAGTAACGTTTTGTTACTGTGTAAGATGAATTTTCAAAGTAGCCCGAATTCGGTCCACTTAGTTTGTTATTGTAAATCTTTGATCACTGTTTGTACCTTTTTGGCTCTATATAATACGTTGAGTTTTGCTGGCTTGGATGTAAGCCAGCTAATTTTTATCAAAATATTCAAGTAGTTTCTTACTTCTTACTAATCTTAAAGTCATCCCTACGAATTCGGTGGGTTGACTTTATATAAGAAATTAACTCTTTAGATTGTTTATTTCGTTACCAGCTAGTTTTACTGTGTAAGATGAGTTTCTGAAGTTCCTAGATTCGGAGGAACTTCGAAGTTTGTTGTGTTGCTAATTTTTATAATTTCTACAGCCGGAATTCCGGCCCTGGAAATATATGTTATGAGGTATCGTTTCGCTACCCCCTATCTCATTCAAACTATCCCTTTATGGAATAACCATAAAATACAAACATTTATATTTACACTACAACATTACTCTTATCTATCCAGTTGTTATGTGAATCATCAAATCCTAACCATTTAACGTATACCTTATCACCTTTCTTTCTCAACACCTTTTCCACCAAGTATTCATCTTTATGTTTAGTCTTTAATAGTTCTGGTTCGTAAAATCTACCTTGTACATCCTCTTCTTCTAAATCTTTAATTCTATATGTAGGCGGATTAGATGGAATAACTTTACTAATAATAAATACTTCTGTTGACCAATTAGGTGTATATCCTTTCTCAAATAACCCTTTCGATTTACTTATACGAACATGATCACCTAACTTGTATTTGGGTTTAACACGCCTATATTCTTTCTTATACACTTTCTCCAATATTGCTCGCTCATTCTTCTTATTAACTTCTACAGGCTTTAAACCAATTGTTCTATGAATTTGATGATTATACTCTTCAACTAGTGTTGGTAATATATCTATCCACTTATAATTCCCTTCTGTTGTGAACCTTTTCCACATGTTTTGTTTAAGTGTTCTATTGAATCTCTCAACAACAGAAGCTTTCTTACCACTATAGGTTGAGTAATGATTAATCCCATTTTCCTCCATTAACTTCTTAAACTCTTTATTGTAAAACTCTTTACCTTGATCAGTTTGTAAGTTACTAGGTTTTCTCGTTCTTAATATGGATTCGAATGCTTCTGTAACATTTTTACCACTCTTATCTTTAACAGGAACAGCAAACGCATATTTAGAGAACACATCTATAATCGTTAGCAGACTCTTATTGCCTTTATTTGATTTGGAAACACCTTTTAACACACCACTATCCATTTCCAAAAGATCAGCTTGCCAAAGATCATCGATACCTTTTATAACTACACTTAATCTGTCAAAGTTTTTTCTAGATGGTTTGTGAATTTCTTCTATAATGTCTTCTCTAACACCTTTACCTTCTTCTAGTCAATCGGGCTTTTTAACGAATTGAGTTTTAGTAACACCACATACAGAACAAATACCTTTCTTTAGATATCTTCCATTCTTTGTTTGTTCTATTCTAATAGTATCTTTCTTCGTATCTGTCGATTTCTTACACTTAACACAATACATTCTGTTTATTATATAGAAAATCAATAACTATCGCTGTTTAATATTAGGCTATCAACATTCTCATCATCATCATCACTATCCTCGTCTTCTCTTTCTACGTGCATATTAAGCAATAATAATTTGCCATGTTTCAGATCAGAATCTTTAGATGGTCTAACTGCTAATAGATCATTTATATTAAAGTGTTGGGGAAAACTTTCAATTAGAGAACCATTTAAATATATATTTATAAAATACGTATTATAAGATGATTCTATATGCATTATCCTACCTTTATAAAGAAATTTGTATGCGGTAGATAGATTATGTATTGAAAAGAACGGATTTTCAACATTTTCTGATATCAATCGACTTGGAAGCTCTATAACATGACTCCGTTTGATGAAGTTAAGCTTTTCTTTTAACATGGCAATATCTTTTCCCACAATTGTATTATCTAACTCTGATATTATTTTAACATTACCAAAGATATCCATATTTATTATATAGCAAACGTCTTTAAAAAAGCTCTTTTTCTATGTACATTACAACAAACAATAATTGTCCTTCTTCCATAGCTGAATTTTTATTTGGTTTAATCGTAATTATATCGCTCTTGTTAAAGTTAAAAGGTAAATTTTCAATCAAAGTATCACCTAAATATATCTCTAGAAAGTATTTATCCAAACTTAATTCCATGTGCATCATTTTCCCATTATAGAGAAATTTGTAACCATTAGAGAGATTAAATATTCTAAAGATTGGGTCTTTAACATTCTTAGTTCTCAATCGACATAATAGAGGTATAGTTTCTTTTTGCATAACCAATTTAGTAGTATCCATCCTAATCTTTTCAATATCTTCTTTCTTTATATATGTGTCTTGTAACGTTTCTAATGCATCTTCAAATCGTTTTCTATCGTTCTCTAATTGAGCTTCTGTCGATCTAAGTTGACTTACGCTAACAACATCATTTAAGTTCTCCAAAATCTTTAATTTTTCTTCACTAATATCAACATCACCTTTTCTATCTTTAACATTACCAAATATATCCATACTCATTTATTATACAGAAAATGTCCATCCTAATTTTTCAAAACATTTCTTTAACGTCTCTATTTGTTTAGATGAGTGTTTAAAATCAATATCAACATGAACATCGTGCTTTTTCAACAGATGGTACAAAACACATTTTGAAGTTAATAAACAATACTCTTTTCGGATACAGTTGTTTAAAGGTTTTGTACAAGTTTTCGAAGTCGTTTATAAGTGTTTCTTCCATATGTCGTAAGTTTAATGGTTATTGATCGGTAAGGTGATAGTGTATTAAATAGACATCATCATAATATTTTGTGTATTTGTTTTTCTTTAGTACTTCTAGAACATCTTTTGCTGATAATAAATCTTTTGGTGTCTCTCTAAATTCATCACTTAACACCTTGAACACGTCTTCAGGAATAATTCTATCCTGTAAAGGTTGCAAACGAGATAGCTGTAACCCAAATCTTTTTGTAGTATCATACCACGGTTTTCTTGCACAACCAGCTCTCATTTCTTCATTAGTATCGTAAACCTGACCACTCTCTACAGAACAATCATCACAAATGTATCTACTCATACCTTTTGTTAATGACTTACTATCACAATCACTGCATTTTAATGGTCTAGAGCTATAATTTGACAGCAACTCCTTTAAAGTAATTATTGGACGTAACTTTTCCCACTCTTCCTCTTTGTACAAAAATTTAGGTATTAGCATTCTCCAAAAATCAATAACATCATATACATTGTTTCTATCTTTTTAAGTCTATCTCACTAACATACTCAAAATACTGATAAAAATTATATCTAACTAGATAATCGAGTTCATCCTGATGCTTCTCAAAATACTCTAAAAATCTATTGTGTATAGCTTCCACATGTATCTTAAACAAAACTTTTATGGATACAAACCATAAAAGCACTTAATCTTTTTTAATCATATACATAACATCACTAAAAGAATACCCCTGATTTATAAGATTTAAAACTTTAACACAAAGATGACCACATATAACTGAATTAAAGTCTTGTATTCGCTCATCATTGTAAAATAAGTTTTTGATACCAAGATATTGTACTAGCTGCTTAGGAGGAACACCACCATAAGAATCGAACACGTACTTTATGTTGTTATCTTTCCAATAGCATATCCAATGAGTACCAATGTTTTCTGATTTATCGAGGTTAACTACACCGCACTCATTTACATAGGGTTTTTGTGGAAGCTCATCACTCATAAATACACCTCTAAATCGTTTTATCTTAAATTCTTTAACCAACCTCTCTATATCGAAGTTAGTCAATGGTTTTAGTTTTTTGACTTCTTTGGTTTACCTGCTCCCTGCTTTTCTTCCATAGCCATATTGTGTCTCTTTTGTTCTTCTAGTTCTTGTTTATTCTTCTTAGCATCAAGTACAGTTTTAGTAATCGCTGCTGCACCACCTGCTAATGAACCGACTGCACCTAAAGCTGCTAAAATGGCCGGAATTGTAAAGATAAAGCCACCCATGTGCTCTTTCTTAATCTTTTTCATTTGTGCGGTAGTTAAAGTTAAATTCATTCCTTTACCATCTTTGATTTTCTTAGATTTATCACTAAGCTGTTTCTTTGTTAATACATGACCGATATTTAAATCTTTTAGTTCGTTATAAGGAAAGCTAAAAATACAACCTTTAATAGAACACATCTTCCTATTTATTTAAGAGAAAATCTTAGTCTTTAGAAGTACAGTTGTTGTTGCTCCACCAAAATCAATTAAGGAATAATTCTCATCTGTTATCCTTATCTCAAAATTATCAACCTTGTCTTTGGATATAGGGAAAAATAATGGATAAGTAGGCTCGTAAATAATACTATGTTTGAACTCGGCATCTGTTTTAAATGATGCTATATTTCCTGTTTCTCTATGTGCGTACTCAGTATCTTTAACAAACATACCATCTGCTATATTGCAATGAACATTAATTGTATCAAACGGATGAAACTTTGGCAACTTACTTCCAATATGTGTTTTGTTTTTTTCTAAAACTTCAAAAGGATTAAACCCGAGGACAGTACCTATACCCCCAATTGTAACATCATTATCATCAGTTTTTATTTTCACTCTGTTTCTTAAATGATCTTATGATAATGTTATGTTGATGGATTGAGATTTTAAATACTCATTAAGTGATTTCAAATTGTATTGCCCTTCTGGTATAAAAACTTGTCTATCACCATATGAGAAACTGTTTTTTTCTGTTGTTATGTTTGGAGTTAGATACGTACTGTAAAACCCGACTAGTCCTATACTTAAGTAGTTGTTACTGTTGTCTAATTCGTAATGGAGTTTCTTCTTTAAAACAGAAGTATCACTCATTAACTTGAAAACCTTAGCCATTTATTATATAATAAATGAATGAGTTTGATTTACCTAGAGATATTTCAAAAGAGAAAGTAATCAAGTTAATAGAAGGTATCATTCAAAAGTTGGAATACAGTTTAAAGAAGAAAAAGAGAAAACTACGAATTGTTAGATATGCATACTGCACTTTGATCACGTTATCGGTTATACTTTCTGCAACAACTGGGTTTATTAATATTTTTATACCTGTAACAATTTACTCGATATTAACAACGTCTCTTGCAACTGGAAGTGCTATATTAACAGGTTTGTCTTCTAAGTTAAACATAAGCAAAAGAAAAGATGAATGTAAAACCATCGTCACTAGTATTAACTCATTTAAAGAACAGTTAGAGATGATAATAACACTAAATTATGAAATGGATAACGAATATATAAAAGATACGTTGCTTAAGATCAGAGAACAACTTAAAGATATAAGATCATAAAAGGCTCTTTACGGTGGCTTTATCGTTATCATGATTAAGAGCGACGACTACCGCAACGGGTTCATGAACGCAACTAAACTTTGTAAAGATGGCGGAAAGGATCTATTTAACTGGAAAAGATTACAAGATGCGAAGGAAACAGTTGAAACGTTTACAAGACTTTCAGGCCCTTCACATGTGAAGGGCCAAGGATTAGAGTTCTTTAACAAATCAAAAGGCACAAACAAGCTTGATCTTCTTATCTCAGGCACATACTACAAGAAGGCACTTGCTACGATACTAACTCTATCAATCTGTGTTTGGTTTCGCTGTGTGAGATTTTGCACATGGGGAAATCTTGTTAAACATAGTCAGAAGATCTCTTGAATTTAGCCAAAATTTTAGAGTATGAGAACACAAACAAAGCTATCGAAGATCATGTAAGAGAGAAATACCAACAAACATATACAAATATAAGTGGGGGTAACGAATCGTTACCCCTTCAGCCACATACAATTTTCATTAACGAACTCGGTCTCTAATCAAAAACAACGTCAAAGAAAAATATCAAAACAAATCAAGAATCTAAGGTCCATCAGCACTGGACCTTTATCAGTTGGCCACCCTCAAACTGTTTTCATCAACGAACCGGGTCTGCACTATTACAAGAAAAAAATTAACGGTCGACTTTCCGACCGTTTCAAACAAGCATCATATGAAGTCAAATTAGCAGGTAACAAGATCAATAACACCATATTAGGCACAAAAGAATTAATAAGGTACTATAATGAAAAAAACGTAGCTGGAAACCCATCGGGCGCTCTACATATCAAATAACAGAAGGAGATAAAGAAACAAATACAATTATCTCAGGAACATACGTATATAGAAAAATATTTCTTGCTATTGCTCATTGGCACTTGCTACTATAGACGATGAAGACAAACAAAACTTTACTAATATGGACAAGGGGGAGTTTTTATCCCCCCTTTCAGAACGTTCATCCTCAAACAGTATTTATCAACCACTTAAAACAGACGAATACAAAAGCCAAGGGGGCTACGCTGTAGCCCCCGGTAGGTTTAGTAACAGAGTAGACTTGAAGACCTGGAAACTACAAGTGTCCAAAAAACTGACACATTAATTATCGACCGTGCACCCTCACATAACCTTCATCAACGAACCGGGTCTGTACTAGTAACAAGAGAAAAAACGGTGACCCGGATTTGGGTCATCGCTCTATGTATGAGGTCAAGGGTGGAGACCATATAACAAAAAAATATCAACAACAGTATTCGGCTTTAAGGGGTATCGAAAAGATACCCTTGCATCCTCAAACTGTTTTCATCAACGAGTCCGGTCTCTACTCATTCTTACTAAGATCCAAAAAGCCTAAAGAAGAACCGTTTGCAACCATTTTAGAGTACAAAGACACCAAGAAGGCAGCCCAGACTCATTGATGAAGATTGTATTTGGATGTGTTTTTGGTAAGGGCGGTGAATTGCCGCCCTTAACTTCTGAATTTTTTTTCTTATCTTCTTCGTCTACATGATCTTGAATAGCATCTCTTGGTCGTGAATACTCTAAGATAAATAAGATCATAAAAGGTGATGATTTTCTCTATAATAAATGAGTAAGAAAACTATTAATTGGGATGTAAAAGAGATGATAAAAGAAACAACAGCTAAGAAAAGAAATGGGGAGCTTATACCACATGATGTTCGATGCCTTATCGTGGGTTCATCTGGGTGTGGTAAAACATTTCTATTATTTAACTTCTTATTACAACCAGGATGGTTAAACAATAATTACTTCTACATATATTCTAAGAGCATGAATCAGCCAAAGTATGAGCAATTGAAAGATCGATTTGAAAAAGCAGAACTAAAGTTTAAGAAGCAAATAGCAACGTTCTTAAGCAGTAATGACTCTATTGTACCTATTGATGAATGTGAAAAATACTCTGTTATTGTGTTTGATGATTACATTTTGGAGAATCAAGATACTGTTAGAAATTACTTTACAAGAGGTAGGCATAGACATTTAGACTGTTTCTATCTTGCACAAACATATTCAAAAGTACCTAAACAGCTTATAAGAGATAACGTTAACTTCCTATGCATATTCAGACAAGACGATACTAATCTTAAACATGTGTATAATGAGTTTGTTGGAGGAGATATGTCTTATGATAAATTTAAAGAGATATGCTCAAAATGTTGGCAAGAAGATTATGGTTTTATGGTAATTGATATGACAAGGAAGGTAAACAATGGTAAGTATAGGAACAAGATGTTTGATGTTTTTTCACGTTTTACAATTTAACG
The DNA here is from genome assembly GCF_964235325.1 of Thermobia domestica. Taxonomy (NCBI): domain Eukaryota; kingdom Metazoa; phylum Arthropoda; class Insecta; order Zygentoma; family Lepismatidae; genus Thermobia; species Thermobia domestica. Next base: position 238,363,083 of record NC_137456.1, on the reverse strand, counting down.
TTTGACGTTTTTTCACGTTTTACGTTTGAACGTTTGACGTTTTTTCACGTTTATTGATGTTTATAGACGTTTTTGGCGTTTGTTCGTTTTCTATACAATAAATGGATGAGAAAGAAATTGATAAGAATATTAAGTTGAAGGAATTCTTGATAAAGGGTTTCAAATCTTGGAAGAAAGAAAGAGCAGGTATATATGATAAATTTAAGACACAAGAACAACCTGTAATTGATGCTATTCAAAACTTAGGAAGTGAGATCAAAGAAGTAGCAGAACAAAATAAAAATCTAATAACTGAACTTGTTCCAGTTGTACATAAGACGGCTTCAATAGATCCTAGTCTACTAGAAACACCTAAAAAGATCGCTTATGATTGTTCCCCAAGTAGTAGTGATACGCCTATAACGGGAGAAATAAAACAAATGAGAAAACAGATTAAAGACAAAGTGAAAGGAGTAGAACCTTTAGCAACAGCACAATCATTTGGTAAGATTGCAACGAAATATTATAGTAAAAGAAATGATAGTGTATTTGGAATAAGAACTGTAGAAGAAGATGGAACAATAATAAATAAGATAGGAAATTCTGAAGTTAAAGTGAATGGTGATGATTTGATAATTAATGGTAAAACTTATAAGGGAACGGAAGGTCTATGGGAATTGTTAACGAGAAATACTAATAAAACCATCGAAGATTATGATGATGACGATTTTGAACAGTACAAGGAAATAATAATAGAATCAGATGCTGCCTTCCAAAAATATGATCGAGATAAAAAAGTGGCATCTAGTAGAGGTTCTAAGTACATTAATATTATCAAGCCTATTTGGGATAATTATATTAAACCAACTTTAACTCCAACTCCTAAAAAGAACACGACACCTAAAAGGACTGGTGAAGGAATTAAACAATATACAGAGATACCTAAAGAATATATGTGGTTGGATGATGTGAGAAAGTTAATTGATCGGTTAATAGTTATAGACGGAGAAGAAAGGGCTGGCAATAGTAACTTTTACAATGAGAAACCAGGTATAGTGAGTATGATTAATAACAAGCTTTCACAATTTATTCCTAATGATCCAAAAGGTATTGGTTATTTGATTAAGATCTTAAATACATTACCACCATGATTCCGGAATGATGAGAAGCTTGGAAAAGGATTAGTAAATGATTTGATTAATAAACTCCCATTTGAATTACATATTCCAGGTTTTAGATTTTGCGGTCCGGGAACTAAGCTTCAAGAAAAGTTAGAAAGAGGTGATGAGGGTATTAACCCATTACATGAGGCTTGTAAAGAACACGATATATACTACAGAGACAATAAAGAAACAGAGTCAAGACATATTGCAGATAAGGAGTTAGAAACTAAAGCATGGAAAAGAGCATTTAGTAGTGATGCGTCAATTGGTGAACGATTAGCTGCTTTTGGAGTAGGTACTGCTATGAATGCTAAGGTTTAGTGGGGATGGGGGTTATAAGTTTTTAAATGTTTATTATGTATGATTCTTTTATGGGTACATCCCATAAAAGCGTTGTTTCAAGATTTTCTTTATAATAAATGGATAGTATTGAGAGTTACGAGTTACAGAGTTTTAAAGCTAACACAAGAACATTTAATAATTTGAATGAAGCTAGCAAAGATATTGAGTTTGATTTCGATGTGGGGGATGGCTTCATACATCCACACAAAGCAGATTGTCATATGACTTTTGAAGTTGTTGGTGCATCGATTGGAGGAATATTTGGTGCAAACGATACTATAAAACTTGTAGATAACTTTTTCCCATTCTTCTTTTCTCAAATTGAGGTTAGAAAGCATGGAGTTGTTATAGATAAGATTGAACTACTAGGAATAAACATCTACAGCTATCGGAACATTAAAGATTTCCAAACCAGAAGTTGAATATCTAAAACAAGCAGGATTTGAGACAGATGATAAACTTGGTCTAAGAAAGGACTTTAGCGTTTTGTATCCATTAAGATTAATTCCAGGCTTTTTAAGTGATTATAAAGAGGTTATGTGGAAAAGTGGATTGAGAATAACATTTACAAAAGCTAACAATAACGATGTTTTGTACAAATGGGTTGGAACAGGAGCAGGTGCAGCAGCTCCTCATGATGGAAAAATAACAATAAAGAGTATGGAGATAAGAATGCCTATTGTTGAATACGAGTCTAATTACGAAAACAAGTTAAAGTTGAATATTCTTAAAGAACCTAAAATCATGTTTTCATTCCATACTTATCAATGTGTTCAGAAGACTGTTGTAGGTTCTTTCTTGGAGTTTGATGTTACTACTCAATTTAATTCTAGACAATTTGATATGCCTGATTTTGTAGTTGTAATGTTCCAAACTGATAGAAGTGGCAAACAAACAGCAGATGCAAGTAAGTTTGATCATTGTAAGGTAAAGAATATATATCTTAAGAATGGAAGGAATGAGGCATTTTCAAAAGAATCAAGAAACTTAGATATTGCTAACAGGGATTATTTCAAGATGTACGAAGATTATACTGCATTTAAGAGAATAACATGTGGCAATACCGAAATGTACTATGACCCTAAAGAGTTTATAGATATCAGACCAATGTATGTGATTAATTGTAGTAAGAGGAAGAGTGTATCGGTAAATGAGAGAACAAACATAAAGATTGTAGTAGACTTTGCAGAAGCTGTGGCTGCTGATACTATATGCTATGCGATTTTAATTGGACGAAAGAACTTCACATATGATCCTAAGAATGAGAAAGTAGTAGAAGAGTTTTAGATAGTTAAATGTATGTTTGTAATGTTTATGGAAGTTTTCCATAAACGAAATTAACAAAAATGATTAAATATTTTTGGGTGAAGATAAAAATTGAAGAGTTGATTTTCTATATAATAAATACGATGGCAGGTCATATTGAACTTTTAAACAAACTTGGAAGTCTTGAGCAAAAACAAGTTGTTGGATTAAGAGAATTAGAATTAAATACAGAATATAAGATTGTGAAAATGGAAAAGATTAAAACTAAGTTTGGAAAGAGCATTTTAGTTGGGTGTGAGGAGTTTAAGGTCTTTCTTCCACCTAGATTTACAAAACACTTAACAGATAAAATGATTGATGAGATCGTTTAAGATGGAATAAAAATCAAATACACTGGTTATAAAGATAACTATCCAACTGTTGAGTTCTGTATGTAGATTTCAAATGATGATCGGTTTTGTGATTTCAAAAAATAACAAAAATGAACAAAAATATGTCGTCAGAAGTAAAAAATAGAGCGATTAGAATGGATCCTCAAAAGAAGTTCATTCTTACTAATAATTTCAATGTAATTGTGAAAAATGTGAAAACCGAAGTTCAAGTTGTTTTCGATATTAACGGCTGTCTATTCAGCTTGAATTATGATCAGTGGACAGAGCTTAAGAAGTCATTGTTTCCTATTGAGAACGAGGTTAGCAGAAGGTTCCATTATCAGTATCCGAACTTGTAATTTTAAGTATGTTTTAAGTGTATAAGTGTTTTATAGTATCAAGACTATAAAACCTAAGACCTTTGGATATACAGAACATAATGCCGTTTGAATTTTGAAAATCGGTTAATATTTGATGTTATAGCAAATTCGAAATTTCGGGAATTTTTTACGGGTTTTCTGGAAAATGTTATTGTTTAAAAAAGTCTTAGAATCTTATTGTAATTATGGTAGTGTTTTTATTTTTCGATTTGTTGAAATTTTGTAGAGATATTGAAAAAGGGAAACATATCCTGTGGGTTAAGCAAACATTTATGAATTTCAGAAAATTGGCTATGTTATTAGTATTCATTTGCCGTTTGAGTTTTGAAAATCGGTTAATAAATAAGGATGGTATAAGCATTTTTCTTTTTGGCCCCTGAAATTCCAGAAGTTATGCATCCCGCAACACTTACCCCTGTGAAGTATGCAACACGCAATACATATATGGGCTATCCAAAAATGCAATCAGATTTCCAAAATATTCAATAGGAACCACGATATAGATAATCTTATTGTTATACATTTTGAATTTACCGCTTCTATACTCATGCTCTCTCTAAAGAATTGTATGTTGGTAAGAGAACCAAGAGATTCAATGTATTACGTTTTCCCCCCGAAGGAGACTACGTCACGGATTCAATGACGTCATGTATGATGTATTCTCCCCAAAGGAGACTACGTCATTGTACAGCGCCATCTCTCTCCACTGCTAGCTAGAAGTTCAGTTGAAGAAAGAGAGTTGCTAAGTGCATATATGTATGTTGGCATGAGGAGAAGGAAAGAGAATCGGATTAGACAGTCCTGTGCTGGTACTGGAATCGTTCAAATGAATCAGTGACAGATCAACTGTTCCGGAGTTGTATGTAATCTTTGTATGTATTCCATCTCATTGAGTTTTTAAAGCTAAATATTAACGGATTTTCATGATTCAAGTGTCAAAAGAAAGCGTGTAATCTGGAGATTAAGATGCAATAAATATGTTTTGTGTAAGATTCCATTGTAAGTTTTTAGATGTAAGTTTTTATGATTTTAAATGTCATAAAAGCATATTCAATCTCGCTTTAACATTGTAGTTATGGGAATACTTTGCGCTCTGTAACTTTGAATAATTAGTTGGCTCCTTCTGCGCTGGTTAAAAATATTGGGAGGGGGAAATTGCGCCAGAAGTAACAACCTCTAACTACTTAGCTTATTATCAAAATCAGGTTGTAGTGCTTTGTATGGTACAGGCGTTCCACCGCCTCAATTTGTGGCTCTGTATTCGAGTTATTAGGTTTTAAGTATTTGACCAGACTATGGACACCTATTTTCGCAACTCCCTATGTATAAAAGAGTATGACCTATTTTTAACCATTATTTTACATAGCACAGATTACAACCTCATTTTAATACAGCAGAGAATATGAACCAATAGCAGGAGCGTACTAGTTCCCTTTTATCAACCCCTATCTACCATAGCAGTAATTACACAAGCACTCATCTAGTATTACATGTCCCAAAAGTACTGACCACCGAGGTCAAAAGTCAAATATTTCAACCCGAACAATTCGTAAACGGAACAACGTATTGAGATGTTTTTCCATATTTATTAATAGGTCATCAACTACTACATGAACCAAAAGTACTGACCATCGAGGTCAAAGGTCAAATATTTAAACCAGAATAGTTCGTAAACGGAGCTTAGTATTGAAATGCTGTTTCCATATTTAGTTTTGGGTCATCGACTACGAAAAGTACATGTACCAAAAGTACTGACTATAGAGGTCAAAGGTCAAATAATAAAACCCAAATAACTTGTAAACGGAGTTACATATTGAGGCGGTGTTTCCACATTAGTAATACGTCATCAACTTGTACATGTCCCAAAAGTATTGACCACCGAGGTCAAAGGTCAAATATTTAAGCCCGAATAACTTGTAAACTGAGCAACATATTGAGATGCTCTTTCCTCATTTGGTAAAAGGTCATCAACTACTATATGTCCCAAAAGTACTGGCCATCGAGGTCAAAGGTCAAATACTTAAACATAAATAACTCGTAAACGGAGCAAAGAATTGAGGTGCAACATTTAGTAATAGGTCATCAACTACTGCAAGTCCCGAAAGTACTTACCATCGAGGTCAAAACTAAAACATTTAAACGTAAATAACTTTTAAACGGAGTGACGAATAAATTTGTATGACATTTTCAGTTTTTATCAAGCATAACAAAGTGAACAACGAATAAATTTGGGTGTCCTATTTACTTCTGTACAAACATTTATATCATTTTGTACTACTCAAATAAAACTGAATAAATACGTATTAACCAGAAAAAGCGAAGAAGGACCATTTTAACTAACTCAGACTTTCATACCATTCTGTAATACTCCACTAATACAAAGAATAAATTTAGGTGTTCTACGTTTTATACCCACGAAAAAAATGAACGTCCATTTTAGCTAGCTGAGTATTTTCCTCTATTTAAATTAACAGAGGAATAAATTTGTACTAACCAGAAAAAGCGAAACTAGACCATTTATCTGGCTCATAAAATAAGCAAAAATATATTATTTTTGTTGTAAGCTATCATTAATTGTGACAATAATATTATATAGTACATTTTGTGTTAATGTCAATATAACGTTGTCACATGAGTAACTTACTTACCAAAACAGAATGAATATAATTTGTTTTTATAAAAACATGGTCTCTTGATTTTCGTACTGTTTAGAAATAGTAGGTTAATTACCCTTGTATCATTCAAAGCTTAAAAGAAACACACAGTAAGGAACCTTAATTTTCATCATCTGTTGGTACGTTTGGCCTATCAGAGGAACAATGATTGCAAATGTAAAATTGATCATTACCAGCACATATCTCATGTGCCTATCTTTTACATTTTAGACATTGAACTCAGGTTTCTCCATGCTTATTCTTTGAGTATGGACCGAAGGAAAGTATAAAATTCAATCCGAAGGAAAGCCTTTGGAAAAGGGTGAACTATTTCTGGAGTAGTAACGGTAGTTATATTTTCATCTGGAGAATCCACGGCAGAATTTTATCTACTTGTTGAAGACATGTCATTTGGAAATTTGGCAACGTTGGACGGTACGATTTGTTGATTACGTGGCTCGACAGGGGGAGATCTATCAGTAACACCAGCACTCAAAAATTCACTCTCTGTGTTTACATTTCCAATGCATGGAACGTCGTAGATTGATATAGGTGTTCCAGGATGCGAATTCATCCAATCAGAGGGAGCGGTATATTTCTTGAACGGGTCACACACACTTAAGTCTAATGGCTGAAGGCGGTGGGAAGTATGAGGTGGGAACGATAGAAGTACAATGCCATTTTTACAGAAAACCAGTACTGACAGGTACAAATGAGAAATATGATTGCCCAAGGTTACTACAACCGGAGATTCGGGAGAAGATGGCACATGCCTATAAAAATGTTGCATGAATTTCAGAAAATTTGGACCGGTTATCTACCCAGTAGGACGAGCAGTGCCTACACAACCATCTGGTCTCGAACTAATTAACTTCGGTTTGAAGTGCACACGGGAGAAAACAAACACTGAAGGCACGAAATTTCCTATCGCATTCACTGCAAGAACCATAGTAACAATTTTCCCCTTTTCCCCTGAAGTTGTTCTCCCAACCTGTATCTTCTCTGTAATAACTTTTGACCCGGTTAATGCTCCTGTTTCGTCTATATTCCATATTTTATGTCTTTCAAACTTGTGTTTCTTTAAAAAAGTATCCATGTTCTCGTAAAATATGCTCTTTTTTTGCGTTGAAACAGGTAGCTCTGGCAAGGATCGTTGCCTTCGGTGTACGTAAGGTGAGTACTGGATGCTTCTTCATAAATCGTAACTGCCAGTATTTAGTAGCCATTTGCGCTGTGTCCAAGTTCTTTGAATAATTCAGTTCGCACGCAGTTACGTAGTCATAAGCTACACGTCTTTTGTCCTTTGATGTCAGACCATGATAAATGCAGCTGCAATGAACAAGGTATTCTTTTAATTTTTCCTTGTGGGTATCCGAAAACACTTGCCTGTGCTTCCTATAACCAACAAATTGAGTTCTTTCATTTGATGTTTGTTCACATTCCTCCTTTCTCCTTATATATCTCTGCAGCCATAAAATTTATGTGATATTCTTCTGCAGCTTTTCTGAGCAATTTATCCTCTTCAACCTCCCTTGCTGCTATCATATATATTTCTTCCTTTGTTTTCCTCTCTGTGTCTTCCTCTTCTACGTTCGTACCATGTTGTTGAAGAAAATGAATGTAGGCTCCTTTAAAAAAGATATTTTAAAATTATATTTCGTATACATATTTTGTACATTGCACCTTGTTATAGTGTACCGGCATGCCCCAACGCCGATGTCACAACTAGCTCCATCTGCCGCCAATTTAGATCATTTCAAATTACGCATAAAGTTCAACAAGTAACACGCTGACAGCATGCAAACTTATAGTTAACGAACGTTAAAGTAAAATTGATATATGTCATAAAACTTACCTCCTATTTTCGTTGTAAATATGTACAAGGTAATGAAACTTAAAAAAAATACCACAGAAAACTTTTTACCACAGAAAACAGAAAATTCGCTATAACACGCTTCAATGAACAACCTCAATATCCGAAGTAACTGTGCTTCCTCTTCACTGGCCGCGTCACGCGTTAGGGTGGCTGAATGGCTCGCGCGCGTTGCCAATACCATGAAAAACAGAGCGTTTCAACATCTTCGCTGTAACAACTAGCCTCGGTCTCTCCTATTCTACAAATGGGAATAATTTTGAATGCATTTTTTATTCTTGTTTAAACAAAACTTCATAATACACCTTTAATTTTAGGAGTTTGTATAAAATACATGGCAACCATGTACATTCGCAGAGGGAACTACAAAATCACTATTTCATTTTGTTCTATAGATTAACCTATATTATTATTATTATTATTATTATTATTATTATTATTATTATTATTATTATTATTATTATTATTATTATTCAGGGCTAAACTGCAGAATTGGGTGCCACGGATTGGGCCATCATAGTTTCCAGGCGCTGTTCTACCTCCCGTCCGCATACTAAACAACAGAAATGATGAAGGACCGTAGGAGATATGACTTCACTATAGTATCTGTAACTTTGTCCCTTTATACTGGAGATATTTTAGTTACGTCCAAGAGAATAAAATTGTTAAATTCGGATCAATACTTAATGATTATAAATCATCAACGTCTTGAACCACACAAAATAGACAAATTCCAAAATAACGGAACTAAATTTTGTATTTTGTACCGAAGCGTAAAATGTGGTTTCACCTACAACTCCATGCATTACAGAAAATAGTCTAATTTTGTATTGGCTGAGACTTCATATTTAGCACAACTAGTATTGACTAACTTCAACATGTTTCACTATGGTGCGACAGTACAATAGTGAAGAAATTTAGTGTAGTATTCTTTTTAAAATTTAAAAAATGTTTTTGTCATCAAGTCCTTTTGCCTTGGGAAAGATTTAAATTGATATTCTGGTTATGATCACTTGCTATGCTAGTTTTTACTTTTATACCAAAACGTTTAATTTGAGTGCTTCTATTTGCAACTTAAGGGATAATTTGAAGAAATGTGTGGATTAGCGTAGACTTTTCAGTACTTTTAATATATATATTTTTTTATGAAATTTGGAATTACATGTTCATTATTATTACGTATATTGTACTATCCTACACTTCTGAGTTTTATGAATATAAAAGTGCACGTTGTAATGAAATAATAATTAACGTAATTTAATGAGATTTTAATTCAACATCAGGAATCAAATCCCGTGCTTGGTGAGTTTCGGCGTCGACTTGGAAAGGAGTTTGAAACACAAAATAAAAGAAGACGTTCACGTAAAGACTAAGAGGTGTCTGTCGGCTTGCTTTGTAAAACATTCATTCTCTTATAACATTTTCTATCATATCAATTTAATGTAAACATAATATTCCATTCCAAAGTTTATTGCTGTTTATGTTTAAGAACATAGGGGGAGACATAAAGTACTTTCCAATGTCTAGGATCAATATTAACATGCAAAAGCCATATTCAGAACGAAATTAAATGTTTACTAAAAGTAGGAAATTCGTGTTATTGTTCAATTCAAAAATCATTTGTCGCCGGAAATTCTGTATAGGAATTTAAAGCTTAAAATATATGAAATGATAATCATGCCTGTTGTTTTGTATCGTTGTAAAACATAGTCGGTTACTCTGAGGGAAGAGGGCAGACTGAAAGTATTTCAAAATAAGATCCTAAGACGATTACTGGCACTCAAGAGGAATGGGAATAGTGAATGTCGGAAACTTCATAACGAGGAAGTAGATAACTTATGTCCTTTACAAACATTGGTAAAATCATCAAATCTGGGAGGGTTAGGTAGGGAGGTCAAGTAACCAGAATGAAAGAATGTGTGAACTATTTCAAAATTTCAACTGCAAATCTAATCGGACAGCAACGGTTAGAATGCAGATGGGAGTCAATATTAAAATGTATCTCGTAGAAATAGGAATACAAATAAAAACTGAATCAAGTTTACTAAAGATATAAGTTAACGGAGAATTTCTATGAACGCGGTATTGTACCTCCGGGTTCTATAGCCCAGAGAATTCGTTGAATTAGTTAGATAATCAGAGGAAGAGACAAAGAGGTCATCTCATTATTGCACAAAAAGTGACTTATTTATTTGAATAGGGAATGTACTAGCTTACTAATGAGTTATCCTCTCTAGAATTCCAAGATAAGGAAACAGGAACAAGGATTTCCCTCAGTGCCAATAGTGATACATAAATAAAGTAACTAAGAAAGTTTTGTCGCTTTTTCACCCACCACCTTCGAACATCGACATGTCACCTAAGATGTACCTGTAAGACCAAGAATAGTCCCTATCAGCATCGACCTGCATCTAGCAACGTTCTGGAAGGCCACGGATTCCATCGCAGTAGAACTTGGTGAGTCGTGAAACGGAACAGGCATTTTGCACTTCTACTAGGGATTTGGACTGGCGTCCTGTAAGGTGATTGTCAAGGGAATAGAACAGGTGATAATCATACGGAGCAATGTGAAGGGAGTGTGGCGGATACAATAGTTCCCCATCCAAGGCGTAGAGGGTGTCCCGATCATCCTAACCACGTTGGGCTTAGCGTTATCCTGCAACAGTAGAATCCCTTTGCGATTTGGCTCCAGAGTTTCAGCTTTCCTTGAACACAACTCAACTGCTTACAGTTCGCAGATGCATTGATGGTCTGGCCAGCTGGTAGCATCTCCCGATGCACGATGCGGTGGGCAATCCAAAAGACACACAGGCGGATCTTCTTCTGGTGCAGTGCTGGTTTCGGCTGTTTTGGAAACTGTTCGTATTATGCTAACCAATGATGACGGCGCCGTGCAGCTTCGTACAGGACACATTTCTCATTACATGTCAACAGCCTGTCGAAAACGGCTCCTTCCTCAGACGAGACAGCAAAAATACACAGACGTCTGCTCGCGTTACCTTCTTGCCCGGAGCCAAATCATGTGAGATCAATGCACCCAACTTGAAGAACTACCCATTTTGATCGATGTGCTGCCCAATGCTGTCTCCACTCACAGTAAATTGTACTCCCAGTTCCTCACATGCCTGTTAACTGTTTGCCTCAATTGCTGCCTGAAGATCTTCACTTTGTACATGTGTTGGTCTTCCGGCACGTGGTACGTCTCCGAGTGTTTTGTCGCCTTCCTTAAACATTTTAATCCACCGCTGCACTGTGCGCGTAGTCCTTACATCCTCACCAAAGAAATCGTATATCTTCCGCCCTGCTGCAGCGAAGTTTAACCCAGGTTAAAACTCGTATAGCACACACGCCCTAATAACGCTTTGTAGAAGTCCCGTGTTCACTCTGCCCTGACGCAAGTTCATGGTGAAACTGAAATTCCATAACCAGACAGTATGTTGGATATACTCACACCAACAACTGGCCTTCGCCTTATCTTCATTTGCATGCAACTCACGGTGTGAGGGCCAATGGAACACGAAACAAGCAAGATAATTTTCTTGGTTAACTTTATAAATAAGTCGTAGAACGATATATTTCTGATTGTGTATACCGAGTATATCAAATTAAAGATTAGTATGTGCCAATCTGTGGTTTCCTCTTAGGTTTATTAGGCAAATATCAGGATGATAATTTTAAATATAATTCCTGGCCGATTTTTTGCACTTCATTTTTAATAATGATTTTTATTCGATTTCGTTCTTAATTACTAAATTATAAATTGGCTTCACAGCCTATCTGAAAGGTTGTAAGATAAATATTCCTAATCTTAATATTACAGGCAGAGACTTTTACTATCGTTAGCGTCCTAATCCTAAAATAACAAGTACTTGTCATATAAGACTGGCATGCTCATAGCTTTTATAGCTTTCAAAATTAGATTTTTTTGGAATTTATAGAAAAAAAGTGAATAAAGACGAATTTTATTTCAAAGAATGTTGGCTTAAACCAACCAACCGTAGAAGAAGTACTAACAATTTCAATGTGTTTAAAATGGGATTGTTTGTATTACAATGCACAAAAGCCCTTGCGTTTATGCACCTGGACATCCTTTTCATATTTTTTATAACATTAACAAAAAACTAACGTCGCATTGTTACTAACGTCCTACAAATTTATTCGTAATTTAATTTATCCTGAGGTATCTAAAAATAGGTAATTTAATTTATCTAAAAATAATTCATACAGGACATGTAAGTTTGCCCCTCCACTGTACATCACGTATTGCGGTTGACGATAGCTTTTCGTTTTCAATGTGTCATGTGGACCTTCCTCTTTTGTCAGCAGCAACCAGTTAACCTATGAGTGTCGTGGTGTGAAAGTGGTGCGGTACACTGGGCGACTTGACAGACTTCCAAAGAGGCATGATCGTTGGAGCTGTCTGGTTGGAGCTTCAGTCGCAACACGGGCGATCATTGTGGGGGTATCGAAAGACACTGTGTCCAATGTCACGAGGGCATATACAATTCATGGGAAAACGACGTCTGGAAAGCACAAGTGTGGTCGAAAGCCAATCCTGTCAGATAGGGACCGGAGGGCATTAAAACGGATTGTAGCAGCTAAAAAGAAGACAACTAAAATGAAAATTACGTCTGAACTAAATTCTGACCTACAGAACCCGATTTCATCGAAACCAGTGCTACGGACAGCAGTTTTACGGGAACTTCATAAAAGGAATACTCATGGCAGAACCGCTATCGCCAAACCCCTGGCCACAGCAGTAAATGCGAAGAGGCGGATCCAGTGGTGCAAGGTCCAAAAGGCGTGGACTCATGAGCAGTGGATTACGTAATGTGGTCCGATGAATCGACTTTCTCCTTGCTGTAAAGCATGGGGGTGGTTCTGTTACAGTATGGGCAGTAATATCATAGTTTTCTGCAGGTCCCATCATAGCCCTCCATAGAATGATGAATGCTAAGGCGTATGATGCCATTTTGGTAGAGCAGGTTCTACTGATGCTAAAAATATTGCTTCCTGATGGTGATGGCATCTACCAAGCCAGCTGTGACGCTCCAAAAATGGTACATTCATGGTATAAGGAGCATTACAAGGATCTATCATACTTCCCCTACGTTATGTATGATATCATTGCCCTCCACCAGCATCCCTTAACGAAATGAAGCATGAAGCATGAAGAGATTGTTTCATAATTTGTGAAATTTTCTAGAGGACTGGGAGAAGATGAAGGTTTCACACTATTAACCTAAAATTTGGCACTCTTACTGCGGAATATCTGAATTTGTCGAATGTTAAAAGGAAATGAGAGCCAATTGCTGTTCATTCTTCCTTTTAGGGGTATAAACACGAAAGTTCATTTTCCTTATGGGACATTCAAATTTAAATTTTGGAAGCAGTTTTGTCCAATAATTATTCGTATAGATTTTTGGGAAAATGAGTTGTATTTGTTACAAAATGCAAAAATACTCATTCACAAAGCTAGTAAAGCCGTTCTACAATTTAAATTTCTAAAAATGCTTACGTACAAGAAAACAGCTTTCTATCGCAAACAGATTCCCTACGTGGACTTAGTAAGGAGTTTGAATTTCCTAACGTTGAAGAATCGACGAAAGATGTTTGATTTACTATTTTTATATAAAGCATTAAATAATAAAATTGACTGCCCAGAGCTTGTCACGAAAATATATCTGAGCGTTCCAACAGGCAGGAAAACACAAGGGAATACCGGTATATTTTTCTGTGAAAGGGCACGAACAAATATTCTCAGTAAATCTCCGCTGTGGAGAATGTGTGACTCCTACAATAAATTAAGTCATAAAACTGATGTATTAGATATATTCAGTATGTCAATCTATAATTGTCTATGTATGTATTATACGGCACTATAATTAGGCATGAAGCATGTTGTGTTGTTTTCTGAATAAATAAATGAATAAATTTTGGGAACGCCCCCCCCTTTTGGGAGATAAGGGGAGTAAAAAGGTGGTGGGTGATGTGTTACCAAAATCCCAAAATTTACTTTCGGAATCCCAGTAAGCGTCAGATAAATCACAAATTTCACAGAATTAATGCTCCAATACTCTTTACATGTAAGAGTGAGTGATAAAGACGCTACAGCACCCTTCAAAAACGAAAAAATAACCATAATGATCCTTAATAGGGACATACGAGAAGAAGGCTTTGTTTGTCAATTAATGTGGAATTTGGTGTCATTGTAGCAAAAGAGTATGAGTTTTCCAAATCTGGAATGTTGTTTTAGTAACGCACCGTCTTAGGCGGCCAAAGGAAGCGGAGCATTAGATGATGGATCTTTATAAAGATTCCAAATTTTCTTTCGGAAATGTCAGAGAGCGTCAGATTATTCACAAATGTCACAGAATTAATATTGCAAAGCTCCTTGCATGGTCAGTGATTTATATGGGGCTATAACCCCCTATTAAAATAGAAAAAAAAACACCAAAAATATCCTTAGTAGAGGCATTCGAGAAGAAGATATTTTTGTCAATTATTGTAAAATTTGGCATCATTGTAACAAAATAGCATGTGATTTTCAAATCTGGAATGTTATTTTGGTAACCACCAGCTTAGGGAGCAAAGGGGGCGAAGCATCAGATGATGGATCTTAATAAAAATTCCAAATTTTGTTTTGAAAATGAGAGAGAGCTTTAGATTATGGTCAGTAACTTATAAGCCCCCTTTAAAAATAATAAAAAAAACACCATAAATATCCTGAGTATAGATGTGCGAGAGAAATCAATTTTTCACAATTAATGTGAAACTTGGCGTCGGGTTAGCAAAACGTTATGCCTTTATCAAATCTGGAATATTATTTTTGTAATGTACTGTCTTAGGGAGGCACAGGGGTAAAGCATAAGTTGCTAAATCTTTATAAAAATCAAATTTTATTTTTCAAAATCCAGTGTGTGCCAGAGGGATCACAAATAATACTAAATTAATATTCCGATATTCCTCGTATGTGCCAGTGAAAGATATTAAGCTACAGCCCCCTTCCAAAAATCACATTAAAAATTCACGATAAATATCCTTAGCAGGGACATATAGGAAAAGCTATTTTGTCAATTAATGAGAAATTTGGCGTTATGATAGTAAAGATCTGAAATATTAATTTGGTGACAGAACGCACAGGACACGGAGGGTAATGTGGTATGTTTGGGGTTCATAGGGGAGGACTGACTGAAATTTCAAATTTTATTTTGGGAGTGCTCATGAGTGTCAAATTAGTTGCACGAGGAACAGAATTAATGCTCCATACTACTTTTATGTGCCAGTGACTAATATGGATCTTTCGAAAGCATCATAAATTCAATATGATTTCTCTTACGCGAAGACCTACTAGCAGAAGCAATTTTGTTTATGATTAATGTGAAATTTGGTATTAATTTAGAAACAAAATGTTTGTTCAGAAAGAATTCTTAAGTGACAATAAAATAATACCCATGTGTGAATTTTTATGCGGGCATGGACTCAGAATTTCTTTTGCCTAATGTTAGTGTCAATGTGAGATGTTGAAAGCAGTTTTCTCTAATTATATGTAAGAATTGTTCGGTAAATTTGTACTTTTGCATAACACTCTTTCACTTGTACTCCCATGCGCAATAAAAATTGCGCGTATACTGTAACTCACGATTTTTCGCATTTATTCCATTTTCCTTACGTTTATGGGTAAAATTCAGTTATTAGTATGTGGGGATAATAGAAAGCAATTCATCTAAGGAGATATTTCAAAAACATATAATAAAATAATAAAAATATACGCAAACAACAAAATTATGCTCGGTTTTGTGTATACTCGCAACGATGATTTCTAAGGATTTTTTCAGTAGCAGAGCAAGTTTGCGGAGGGAATTCAGTGGGGGAGTCGAAGAGTTGGATGAAGGAACTGGAAAGTGGAGTAAAATGTTACATTTATTGGTTAAAACCTAGTGTGTAGATTACCTGCCAAATATAAATTAGTTTCTGTAACTAAGATGGCGTACGAAAACATAGAATTAAATAGAAAAACTTTTATCTTAAGGTTCGAAGCGATACGCACCATGGCTATGAAGATTATTTCTTAAGAAAAAAGGAAGCTGACATAGCCTCCGTGCTTAGGTGGATAGAGTGGCGGATTCGTAGTTATCTTATTATTTTGACACCACATCGAATCCCATCTCATCCTTTTTTTCTTTTTTTACAGAACATTATAATTTTCATGTTAATAAGAACTGAAGCAATATAATAAGGACAACTTATTGATATTTTGCTGTAATGACGTATTTATCCAGGATTGGAGTACTATTGGTAATAGCTATTGTTTTCAGTTCATGCTGGTTTATAGCTTCTCTCCTCCTGTTTTCTTGGGAAAAGAACAATTTTGTCTCCAACAAAGTGTGAAGGATATATACGGACAGAAAAACACATCTTAGTACCAAATGTGATTTATCGTGATGAAATGAACTAGTTTGTCATTATCAAAAAAAAAAAAACCTATATTATTGAAGTTGGCTTCTCTTTAGCTTTTAGCTTTAGTTCTATTTTTTTCTTTATAGTTTTTTTCTTTATAAGACTATACTTTATGAGGCAAGGTGTGTGATCATACCCACAAATTTAGCTAGGGACTGAAAGATAATTGTTCATACAAACATTTTACAGGATTAGGTGTATAAAACACCAATACAACATGGTCTTGCTTATCCGACCACCCTCTGTTCCACATACCGTATGATCCGATATATCATAGGAGATAGCACCAATCGGCAAGTAGAACTGCAACCTTTGGTCTTAATTTATTTTTCATGCTCTGGAGTCTATCGCCTAGCGCGCCCGTCTACACTTTGACTCATACGTCTATCGTTCAGTGCAGACATTAGTAATTGCATGACCTGAGGACACTTTTGGCCCCTGGGTCCCTGCCTCAGGACACATGGTCCCTTGCCCGGGGTCAATGACCTAGGGGTACTTAGGACCACACCCTCTAAATTTTGGCAGGGGTACCATGGCCCAGCCCCTAAAATTTGGCAGGGGTACATAGAAGCACCCCCCTTAAATTTGCTATGGTAGCCTAGGACCATAGTATATACCTCTATCAGTATTGGGGGTCTATGTCGTTCCCTTTCATGGGTAAAAAATTGCCACAAATTCAAATTTTGGAGGATTTTGACCTAATTTATCCCCTTTGATGAGGTGTTATTACCTTATATAGTTACATGGGCGTATACAGGGGTCCATTATCTTCCATAACACATGGGTATATTGATGCACCCCTTTAAAAATTTGGGAGGGGTACCTTGGCCCACCCCTTAAATTTTGGAAATTTCCCAATTTAAACATATGGTATTATAGCATAGGACCCTAATATGTATTATGATAAATTAGGATGGTCCACCTCGTTTCCTTTTAGGGGTACCAAATTGACAAAATATAAACGTAAGCAATACGTAGTACCACGTGTTTGGTTTTGACCTAAGTTATCCCCTTGGATGAGGTCCTATTACCTTATATGTATATATGAGCGTATGCAGGGATCAATTACCTTTAATAAGACATGGGTATATTGGTGCACCCCTTTAAAAATTTGGGAGGAGTACCTTGGCCAACCCCTTCAATTTTAGAAATTGCCCAATTTAAACATTTCGTATAACAGAACCCTAGTATGTACTAATATAAATTTGGGTGGTCCACCTCGTTCCCTTTCATGGGTACAAAATTGCCAAATTTTTGTACAACCATGTGTTTGGTCTTTTGACCTAATTTATCGCCTTTGATGAGGTGTTATTATCCTATATGGTTATATGGGCGTATACAGGGGTTCATTACCTTTCATCAAACATGGGTATATTAATGCACCCCTTTAAAAATTTGGAAGGGGTACCTTGACCCACCTCTTTAATTTTGAAATTGCCCAATTTAAACATTTGGTATAATAGTATAGGACCCTAATATATATTACTATAACCTCGTTCCCCTTTAGGGGTACAAAATTGCCAAAATATAAACGTAAGCAATACGTTGTACCACGTGTTTCGTTTATTACCTAATTTATTCCATTGGATGAGGTCATATTACCTTATATGGTTATATGGTCACGTATGGGGATTAATTTCCTATCATAAGATATAGGCCTAGGTACATTTGTGCACCCGTTTAAATTTTTGGGAGGGGTACTTTGGCCCACCCCTTCAATTTTGGAAATTGTCCTTTTTATATGTTTGGTATTATAGTATAGGACCCTAATATAGATTACTATAAATTTGGTGGTTCACCTCGTTCCCTTTCATAGGTACGAAATTGCCAAATTTTAGTACAACCACATGTTTGGTTTTGGCTCAATTTATCCCCTTGGATGAAGTCCTATTACCTTATATGGTTATATGGTCATGTATATATTGGTCCATTTCCTATTATAAGACATGGGTACATTGATGCACCCCTTTAAATTTTTGGAAAGGGGTACCATGGCCAACCCCCTTAAATTTTGGAAATTTTCCAATTTAAGCATTCGGTATCATAGTACACGCCTCAACATGTATCATGATAAATTTGGGTGGTCCAACTTGTTACCTTTCATGGGTAGTATCATAGTACACGCCTCAACATGTATCATGATAATTTTGGGTGATCCACCTTGTTTCCTTTTATGGGTAAAAATTGCTAAAATATAAACATAAGCAATATGTTGTACTACGTGTTTGGTTTTCGGTCCAATTTCTCCCCTTTAATGAGGTTCTATTACCTTTTTTGGTTATATGGTCATGCATATGGGTACACTGATGCACTCTTTAAAAATTGGGGAGGGGTATCTTGTCTCATCCACTCGGTTTTAGAAATTGTTTAATAAGCTTTTGGTATCATAGTACAGGACTTCAATATGTATCACAATAAATTTGGATGGTCTACCTCGTTCCCTTTCATGGGTAAAGAACTACCAAAAAACAAATTTCGAAGGTTATTGACCTCGTTTGATAAGGATTTAACACGTTATATGGGTATGTACAGAGGTTTATTATCTTCATATGTTTATGTTTCCTTTTAAATTTGGGAATTATCAAATAACACAATTTGGTAAACGTTTTCTAGGACCCTTTGTAGATGTTGGTGTTCCTCTTATGGCCAAATATTTAAAATTTAAAGGTTATTGACCTATTTTTGATACGGCTTTATTATTGAATAAGTACAGGATTTATTACGTTTTCATAAGACACAGGTGTATTTTTGTACCAATCTTAAATTTTGGGAGGGGTATATTTCTTATTCTCATATCAATAATTGGTAATAGTTCTTAAAATTGGATAGTACCTCATTCATTGGGTAAATCATTGTCAAATATTAGTATGATTACCTGATCAGTTATTGACCTATGATGGGATTAGGAGTCCAAGCCATTGGTAACTTTAATCTTTGTATGATAATTTGAGAATTGTCAAATGAAATTACGTCATTGGTTTTGATTATTCCAGCCTATGGACCGAATATAAACGTAAGCAATTCGATGTACCATGTGATTGAACTTGATTAGTTACTGTACAGGGATTCGTTTCCTTTGTTGTGGTACTTCTTAAGTTTGAGTACACACTTGCAGAAAACAGTTGGTTCTACTCAGGTAAACAATTGACGGACATTATTGCCCTTATTGAACATATAATGATATGATTGATTCTAAGACTTAGGTATATCGAGAGAAGTATTCTTTAAATTTGGGAATTGTGATAAACAGAACTTTAACATAAGGCGCAAAATTTGAAACAATACTTTGAACTTTAGTCACAGCTCATAGTCTAAGATCATTTGTGGTGATTGATTTGACCTTGAGCTTTAGAAATCTGATAGCTAATCTTATTGAATCTTACGACTCACCGTCTTAAGGGAATACATGCTACAACACTGAAATTTAATCACAAGGTGATGTAATCTGACACTGGCAAAGTTATTTTTGATGCAATTTATTTGGTAGATCACTATCTTTCGTGCAATCTGAATGGCAGATCACTATCTTTCGCGCAATCTGATTTGTTGATGTTTTTCAATCTTTGCTGCATTCAGTTTGTTTTTTTTAATATTTAAAAAGTATTTGAAATTTTTGTTTAAAAATTTTTTGTTTGAAACTTTGGTTTGACATTTTTCGTTTGATATTTTTAGTTTGAAAATTTTTGTTTTCGAAATTTTTGTTCGATTTTTTTAAATATTTGTTTCAAAATTTTTTTTTAAACTTTGGTTTGAAATTTTCTTGTTTGAAATTTTAGTTTGAAAATTTGTTTCGAAATTTTTGTTTGAAATTTTTGTTTCAAAATTTTTGTTTGAAAATTTTTTGTTTCAAATTTTGGATTGACATTTTTCGTCTATTTTTAGTTTTAAAATTTTTCTTTCGAAATTTTTGTTGTAATTTTTTTGACATTTTTTTCAAATTTTTTTGTTTGAAACTTTGGTTTGAAATTTTTTCGTTGAAAATTTTAATTTTTAAAATTTTTGTTCGAAATTTTTTAAATTTTTTTTTTAAATTTTTGTTTGAATTTTTTTTGAAATTTTTGTTTCAAAGTTTGGTTTGACATTTTAATAAGTTTGTGCACTCATTAGTAAATAACCGGAACTGTTTAGAACAAAAACCTCTGGCAACATTGTGTATCATGGTGCAATAGTACACGTCCGAACATGGGTTTGTACTTGATATGAAAAAACAGAAATTGAAATGGATCATTTTATTACCCTGTACTGGTTAATCACATACATTCATACCAGATAAAGGATCTGGATATTGTCGATACAATGTATTTTGAACTTCTTGCACTAGTTTGTCTTTAGCGTATAATTTTAATTCCAGTTGAAATCTTTTAAGGTCTCTTGCAATATCAATTGGTGGAAACTCAATGTCCATTTGATCACAAATAAACTGTTTATCAATACAGGTATGCACCCACGAACGATGTTGACAACCATCACAGCATCTAGATACATGTTGTACAATATGCATGACACATTTTTCAAAATAGTACTTTTTCAGGAATATACTTGTTTTGTGTCATACTTCTACTGCATGTTTAACACACTGTAATACATTGATGAATTTGTTCCATTCCGTTTGCGTTAGATACACCATATTACGAGGGACATGCAATGTACTATTTTTACGTAACAGCACCATCTTCTCTTCGAGGACTGTACGCAGCTCCACTTCATGATTTGAGCCTAATGATTTGACTATGGTCACATTTAGCTCATCATGAAAATAATTGTTCATTTGGTCGATTCGTGAACATAGTATTCGCCATTCTTCAAAGTTCAGTTGTACACCAAATTGTAGTGCTTTGCCCAATCGACTTACAGGTTTAAATGTTCTAGCACTGATACAAATCATCACATGTTTCGTTTGAAATATATTTATTGGATAATAGCTTGCAAAAAGGAATTCTTTATCGTTAGTAGTAAACATCTTTCCTCCTGAAAAGCACTTGCTCAAATGTTTTCATGGGCTGACACCTTCATTTGCTGATTTCTTAGAGTTATTGCTGACGTCATTGGAAAGGAATGTGCTGACGTTTGAATTCATGATTTCATTACGGTTGCTGACGTCACGCTGACTAACATAATTCAACGATCGCATGCAGCATACAACTACGTTTGATGTTAAAGGATTGTGCTGACGTTTGAATTCATAATTTCATCACGATTGCTGACGAAACCGGCTGTGTACTAAATTCAAATAAATGACTTCGACCCAAGAATCCTTTGTAACATAAAGATACAGATCCAGTATTTAAGAAACCTAACAGTTCTGCTTGTTTTGATGGTTCATTGGGTAAATATCTTGCTAGTAAAATTATATTCTTATCATTTTCAAGCTTCACTACGATTCTTAATCCAAACTTTGTAGGGATTTTTTGGCTAGCTAAGATTCTATAAGGTACATTCTGTTGTAAATCAGTAATCTTGGTAAATGATTTTATCACATCACGTGTGTTTAGAAACTGCAGACAAGTAGCCATGATGAGGTTATCATGAATACTAACTCGAACGATACTTATATATGATGCAAAACTGATGACGTTGCATCATCATGTTCTGACGTGAACTATTGCACCATGATAAACAATGTTGCCAGAGGTTTTTGATCTAAACAGTTCCGGTTCTTCACTAGTGAGTGCACAAACTTAAGAAAGATCAAACCAAAGTTTCAAACAAAAAGTTTACAACCAAAAATTTCGAACAAAAACTGAAACAAAATTTTGAAAAAAAATTTTGAAACGAAAAAAATTTGGAAACGAAAAATTTCAAACAAAACTTCAAACGAAAAAAATTCAAACAAAATTTTGAAACGAAAAAAAATTTCTAACAAAAATCTTGAAACAAAAAATTTGAAAAAAAAAATTTAAACACAAAATTTGGAAACGAAAAATTTGAAACAAAAAATTTTGAAACGATAAAATTTCAAACAAAAAATTTTCAACAAACGTTTTCCAAACAAATAATTTCCAAACAAAATTTTGAAACTAAAATTTCAAACAAAAAAGTTTTCAAACAACAAATTCTAAACAAAAATCTTCAAACTAAAAAATTTCAAACCAGAGTTTCAAACAAAAATTTTCAAACAAAAAATTTTCAAACGAAAATTTCAAAAACATTTTAAATGTTAAACAAAACTTAAAACTGAATGCAGCAAAGATTTGGAAATCATCAACCAATCAGATTGCACGGAAAATACTGATCAGCCAATCAGATTGCACGAAAGATAGAGATCTACCAATCAAATTGCATCAACAATAACTTTGTTAGTGTCAGATTATATCACCTTGTGATTAAATTTCAAAGTGTTGTAGCATTTATTGCCTTTCGTCTATGAGTCATAAGATTCAAGAAGGTTAGCTGTCAGATTTCTAAAGCTCAAGGTCAAACCAATCACCACAAATGATCTTAGACCATTAGCTGTGACTAAAGTTCAAAGTATTTGTTTCAAATTTCGCGCCTTATGTTAAAGTTCTGTTTATCACAATTCCCAAATTTAAAGAATACTTCTCTCGATATACCTAAGTCTTAGAATTAATCATATCATTATATGTTCAATAAGAGCAATAATGTCCGTCAATTGTTTACCTGAGTAGAACCAACTGTTTTCTGCAAGTGTGTACTCAAACTTAAGAAGTACCACAACAAAGGAAACGAATCCCTGTACACTGCCCCATCAAGGTCAATCACGTGGTACATGGTATTCTTTACGTTTATATTTGGTCCATAAGCAGGAATAATCGAAACCAATGACGCAATTTCATTTGACAATTCTCAAATTATCGGCCCGGCCCGGTTTTGGCCCGGCGAGATTTTGGCCCGCGAGGTTTTGGGTGGCGAGATTTTGGCCAGGCGAGGTTTTGGCCCCGCGAGATTTTGGCCCGCGATGTTTTGGGCGGCGAGGTTTTGGCCAGGCGGGGTTTGGCCCGGCGAGATTTTGTACCCAAACCGAATATTTGTTGTGTTTATTTTATTTATTATTATCAACGACTCTTCCACGGATCAGTTGTCTGTATACAGTTAAACAAATAAGTATCACATTGGGGGAATGAGTGTAATTATTTACTTTAATAGTAATAGAAAGGTATATTTTCTTGTATTTTCTACCGGGAATAACTGCATCCGGTCTAGAAAGCTGAGACTAAGAACAAGGAAACCTGATGTGCCAAACTCACACCAGCCTATAGTCGTGAGTGCCACAAGTCCTTTTCTACGTCTTGGTACCCTAAGGGTTGTTGCCTTCAACAGAAAGAGAGAGAGAGAGAAATAACTTAAGTCCATTGACTTACATGCTTAAAAAAATAAATTATGTAAATAACTGTTTCGTTTTCTGTTCATTATTATTATTATTATTATTATTATTATTATTATTATTATTATTATTATTATTATTATTATTATTATTATTATTATTATACATTTCTTAGGAAGTAGACTGCCATATGTATGCACACTGCTTTCCCGTGCGGCGCCTTGTGTATGATTTTCCATACACAAACTATTTGTTCCAAATTTGTTGTGTTCGTTCTATAGGTGTGTTTGTAACTAGATGCATATGAAATAGAAGTCAAAATTTAATGTACACGCTACGTATATGCAAAACCATAGACAAAGAAATTTATGAACAAAGACATTTATGGCGCTAAAACAAAGGGCAAAAATAAAGAATTACTGGTGGATTGTTGCCCGTAGTTCACAGGTGATAACGGTTAACAGTGTTAAATTTAAACAAAAAGTTTTAATTAAGCACGAATTTAACTTATAGTGTCCAGTGGGAAAGGCTCAGAAGTTCGCTAGGATCGTTACAATATCGAACCCCGTGAAAAGCACTGCAAACCTGTCTGCAAGCCCCCCGTAATGATCAACATATATTGTGTATTAATACTCATTTCAATGCAAACCTACATAGAACTATCCACTTCAATACTCAACGAAGGTACAGACTATTCATGAATTAAACTCTCACCCAATGTATTCTCCTAACATGTCTCCCAGCGATTACAACATTTTTTTGTATCTCAATCACTTCCTAGTAGGATAGCTTTAACTAGAGATCACTGATTAACCTGGTATTGGATGTTTCACTTTCTTATCTTTGGAGTTGACAGTCATCGGTTGGACATTTCACACGCAAATATCTAATATTAACAACGTTTCTTCTATAATTTCGTAATATTGTATTATTGCTTTGTATTATTCATTAGCATGGTTAGGCTTGTTTAAACACTTTTCTCTTTGCACCTACTTATTACCTATACCTTAACGTTGGATAAAACCATACTAGCTCTCACCGGGAATCAAATCCAGAACCAATGCACCTGAACCATTTGGCCACAACAAGGCTCATTTAAAAAGAAGTTTCGATTTTGTTAAGAAAATTGTGATTAGGTGTAACAACTAAAAATATATTTAAGAATGGGTACGGATGAAATACACTGATTTTTTTCGCTCGAATTTCTTAAACTGACTCATGTTAGGCTGCAGCTATTACTGAAACATTTATTTGGAAATGCGAATAAAATAATGTGTTTTGGAAAACTTTGTTCGAAGCAACTTACGTCCAAAACTAAAGTACCATTGGTCATACTTCTGTTAGAAATAATTATGCCATATATTAGAATTATTAAGGAAATAATTCTATGTGAACTATGAGCAAAAGCGTCTGAGTATTTTGTAAGAAAGTCGTCAATAAAGTCATCCCCAAGAATCTCTTGCGTATCTTTTCAGGACAAGAGAGTTATGCTATTTATGAAATACGAACAAAATTGCCTGAGTCGTTCTCGACAAAATCGTAGGGTAAAACATGCACCAAAAAGTAATATACCACTTCTAGCTTTTTAGGATGATGGAATTATACCATATCGTTAGGTTATTTATGTAACATTTATTTATGAATAAATTGCATCAGGCGTTAATGGGAAAATCGTCGGAGAAGAGTAAACTACCCTTTCTGAATGTTTACAGGACGAAAGAATTGTGTCATATTGTTAGGTTATTAATGATACATTTACTTATGAAATGTGATTGAGAAAATTGTTCGAAAAAACGCATCTCATACAGTAAATTATACCTTACGTATTTTTTTCAGAGCAATTATTCATACTATATTTGTAAAAAAATAAACAAAATCTTTACATCTGTTTTTCAGACAATTTAATTATTTTAAATTTTCATCCTTCAGTGAACTACCCTTATTTGTAGGTGTCGGAGGATATAGAATTCGAAACGATAAAGTGTTATAAAAACTTCATGTCTAGAATTCGGTCCAGATACGTCGAACAGTATGGCCTCTATTTGAATCCATGTAAAAGCGTGACGTACCGACAGACGAACAGATGGATAAACATCAAAATCAATTTTTTGACATGTGGGGACGTGAAACTTGAATTCATAGAAATCTCGAATTCGATTTTTATCACTATTACTACAATTTCTTCTTTCGTCGCTCGAACGTGAAAACGAATAGGCATACAACGACACGTAAGGTGATAATTTGTAATTCCCAAAATTTAATGAGTTACGTTTAATGTGTTGCCGTGCTAGAAAAAACCTTTTGCCTGTTTGTTATATCATTTTAATATCAGTTTTTCACGCTACTACGTAATGTAGAAATATTGTATGAGCATCGTTCATATTCATGCTATCTTTTGGAAATATTCGTGTTCCGCATACATAGATATGTATAATTTAGTATCGTTCAACGAAAGCATTCCTTACACAGACTTTGCATTTCTTGCACTTGTGGTTATGAAAAAAAAGAGAGAAAGTCAATACTCTAAAAAGAGAAAAACACAAGCACACACACATACACACACACATCCAAACGATAATTTGACATCAGCTTTCTTCCTTTCTTTCTTTTTTAATGACAACAAGCATCATTCGATGTAACCTCATGTTGATATAACACGGGGTAAGATTGGAAAGACTGTCAAGGTCGCGTATTTTCTTTTTCCTGTTCATGACACACAAATCCGAAGTGCTGTTGAAGAACGGGCAGGGGAGGTGTAACATACAGGACCATAAACTGAAAACAATAACTGTTTCCAATAGTACACGTTTTCTAATACTGAATAAATACGTCGATTAAAGGATACTATCAATAAGTTATTTCTTTATTATATTGTTTCGGTTCTTAATAACATCAAAATTATACACTTCCTATGTTTTGTAAAATATAAATATATATATATATATATATGGGACGGGATGGGATTCGATGTGGTGTCAAAATAGTAAAATAGCTACGAGTCCGTCACTCTATCCACCTAACCACGGAGGCTATATTGCGTTTGTTCTTATTCCTTAAGCAATAATCTTCATAGCCATGGTGCGTATCGCTTCGAACCTTAAGATAAGAGTTTTGCGGTTTAATTCTACATTTTCGTACGACATCTTAGTTACAGAAGCTAATTTATATTTGGCAGGCAATCAACACACAGGTTTTAACCAATAAATGTAACATTTTACTCCACTATACAGTTACTTGATTCAACTCCTCGACTCCCCTACTGAATTCCTTCCGCAAACTTGCTCTGCTACTGAAAAAATCCCTAGAAATCATCGTTGCAAGTATACACAAAATCCAACATAATTTTGTTTTTTGCTTGTATTTTTATTATTTTATTATATTTTTTTGAAATATCTCCTTAGATGGATTGCTTTTTATTATCTCCACATACTAATAACTGAATTTTACCCATAAACGTAAGAAAAATGGAATAAATGCGAAAAATCGTGAGTTACAGTATACGAGCAATATTTTTTGCCTATGTGGGTACCTATGATGGTGCATACCTCTGGAATTTTATTACGGCCATTTCTTCTTATTGGGCAACAGTAGCGACAATAAAAATGCAAACTTTTTGTTATTTGTGTTATTGGCGTGAGCGTAAAAATAATCACTAATATCACAGAATTTACGCTCAGAAGTTACTTCCATGAGCCAGTCGTCATAGTGGGACTACACCTTCCCCTTCCCGATAGAAAAATTGAAAACCACAATACATATCCACAGCACCTCTTACGACTACGACTATAAATCTTTTAAAAGAGAAGTTTGGTGAATGACTTATTTCTATGGGGTGAAGTGTCGAATGGTCACCAAGTAGTCCAGATCTTCCTCCATGGATTTTTTTCTTGTGGAGATTCCTAAAACAAATTCTATCAAAAATCAGGTAACAATTTTGATGACCTAAAACAAAAAAATATATCCAGAGCGTAGAGATGATCACTCCAAATATGTTGAAGGAGGTGTTAACAGTGGCTTTACTAAATCACATTAATTCATGTCTTGTTCGTTCACGATGGAGTGCTGAATAAAAGTTCATTTTATCTGTCTTACGCTTAGATTAATGAAATCTTTAAACAATATTGTTAATAACAACTGAGCCAAAAATGTGTTGCTTTTTAAAAAGGAATAATATGTTTTCAAAGGGTTTATGGTATAGCTTTACTCAACTTGATTCTTATTCCTCCCGAGACATTTGTTTTTACTACAACCATGTGTCCATAGTATACGATTTCCTGACGTGCTTACATGTGCAGTATACGTGTAAGCTACTGCGTGGAAAGTGCGATTATACAATTATTGTGTAGCAAGTAAGGAAAAGTTACGTTTGTTTATGAATAACGAAAAAATATTAAAACTTAAAGGTCACCTATTAGTCTTTTAATTTTTAAAATATTATTTCTCATTAAGGTTTTCCCATTCGCGGCACCTGCGTCATTTTCCGTTGTCATTTGTGTACTATTTCGAGCTGTTTGCTAAATGTGCAGAAAATATATAGGTGATTTGTATGTGTGATTTTATGCCATAAAACGAGTCCAATTTAGCTTTTAAAAACGCAAAATTCTTGATTATATTGCAGTGATGCCAAAACAACGGAACTATATCCTCAATCTGGTACACTGAAAGATGATATTCATTACACTACATGCGATATTAAAAAAAAGAAAACATTCTTCTACAATAATGACAAATTCCACATGTGAAGCATATTTAAATTCTTCCCGTACGTCTTTCTAAGAATATTTATCGTAAATTATATGAATTTTGGAAGGCTGGCTGTAGCCTAATATTAATTACTGGCACATGCAAGGAATATTAATTTTGTATCATTTGTGATTAATGTAACGTTCCCTGGAATTTCCAAACTAAAATTTGAAATTTTTATAAAGATCCAACAAATTATGCTACGCCACCTGTGACCCTTAAAGCGGCGCGTTATGAAAATAACATTAAAGATTTCATTCTTCATACTTTGTTGTTACAATGCCGAAAAATGTCACATTAATTAACAAGAAAATACCTTTTTCTCGTATGTCCTTATAAGGATATTTATGGCGATTTTTTTTGGAAGGGATCTGTAGCCCTATATAAGTCACTGTCCATGCAAAAAGCATTTGCATATTAATTATGTGTTATTTGTGAATAACCTGACGCTCACTGGCATTTCCGAAACAAAATTTGGAATTTTTATTAAGATCCATCATCTGATACTTAGCCCCCTTTACCCCCTAAGCTGGTGGTTACCAAAATAACATTCCAAATGTAAAAAACACATACTTGTTTGCTATAACGACGCCAAATTTAACATTAATTGAGAAAAAATACCTTCTTGTCGTAAGTCCCTAATAAGGATATTTATCCCGGGATTACTAACCCTATTTTTTACCTCTTATTACTAACTATGCGTAAAACTGACGCATACATCCAAAAATGTGTTAAATATAAGGCAAAATGAAAAAAAATATTAATATTGAATATGTTTTATTGCATTACAATACTAGCATTAATACCTTACTATGAGATATGAATAAACAGTTTGTTTGATTTATGCTTTACACTATATTCCCATACAAAATTATGTGCTAAGTATAAATTTGTCCTACATTAAAATAAAGACTTTCAGACTGCTCATACATTGTTGTCAGTTTCGCTCACTCTTCATGGTCATTTTAACAGTTTAGACAAAATTTCCTTTGATGCTCACCGCATATTGGCTTCTTTCATTTTTTACAGTATGTTGTAGTGAATCGCTGTTTCGAGTAATGGCACAGAAAGCAGTATTTGCGGTTTCCTTTTCCAGTGACTGGCTCGGCTTCTTGTTCTTCTGTTATCTCCAAGAGCTTAGTTATTGTAATTTTAAAGTTCTCTGCTTACAGATGGTGTAGCAAGTCGTTGCTCTTGCCAAGGTGCAACCAATTGCTTGTGTAATTGTATCATGAAATGCACTCTTGAAAGAGGACTTGTAGTTCCTTCTTTGGATCTTCGAAAGAACTGATGACAA
The DNA here is from genome assembly GCF_964235325.1 of Thermobia domestica. Taxonomy (NCBI): domain Eukaryota; kingdom Metazoa; phylum Arthropoda; class Insecta; order Zygentoma; family Lepismatidae; genus Thermobia; species Thermobia domestica. Next base: position 238,333,273 of record NC_137456.1, on the reverse strand, counting down.
TATGTAAATGTGCATAAGCATTAATTCCTGCAATATTTAGCATACCATAAAACATGCAAAGTGGCCAACGTCTTGTTTTCCTGCTGCTATTCATGTCTCCACACATGTGGTCAAAAGTGTCTACTGCCCCTTTTGTTTGGTTATATGTCAGTATTATTTCAGGTTTCTTTGATGTCTTATCTACGGACGGTCCGTCGTGCACGGTTGACAAGAGCAAGACTAATTTATTTGACTTGGGTTTAAAGGATACTGCTGTGAGTCCTTCCGCGAACAAGAACATAGAACTATTCACTTCTCTGTTACGGAAATGCACATCAACAAACTCCGGTGGCAATTCGCGCTGATTGCTTCTTACGGTTCCAACAGCAGTTAACTCATACTCAGAAAGAAGTTCCTGGAAAAGAGGCACGCTCGTAAGCCAATTGTCCATTGTTATGTTTCGGTTGGTATTTTTGACGCATTCGACAAGAGATTTTACAAAATATCTGGCAGCTTCTTCTCCAGGAGGTGTGCTTCACTTACCTAAATAGGGTATAGCCGTGACCATGTATTTAGTTGAATTATCGCAAAGCATGATAGTTTTAATCCCATACTTATTTGGTTTGTTACTCATATAGACTCGAAATGGGCATCTACCACGAAACCCTAGTAACTGCTATTCTACAGTGCAATATGAGCTTGGCTTGTAAGTCATTTCGCAATTAGACACAAAAATATCCCACACTGTCTTAATGGGAGCAAGTTTACTTTCAGCCCTTCTTTGTTCTCTTGTTGCTTTATCATCGAATCTGAGACAATTTATTAAGAAATCACACCTTTCACTCGACATCGTACCCCGATATCTATCACCACAAAAATCACTGTTAAATAAAAGTCTTGATGGCAAATGATTGTCCTTGAGCGCTGCAAACAGTATGAAGATTCCTATTAAGACTTTAATTTCGTCCTTAGAGGTGTTTTTAATGGTAGCATTACTAACTCGGTACTTCTTTCCTTTTATTTCAATTTCTTCATTTGTTCTTGTCACTATCTCATTAATTATATCTTCTGTGAAAAACAAATTAAAACACTCTTTAGGGTCGGGATTTACTTTCTTCGTAGGTCCAGGACAAATGTGAACTACATTTTTACTTGGAATTTTCCCATCGGATTTGGTGTGAGTAGTTTTCCATCGAAAGCCACATTTACCTATTGATTCCTCTTTCTCAATGAAAAGAACCGTTGAAGGACTCACTCCATTCTATTGCGTTGAACTTGAAGACTCGTTTTCTTTAGAAATTTTCCTTTTCTTTACATTCCCACGAGTTTCTACACTTTGCTTCATGGATCGCTCTGCCTCACGAATATTCTCCACAGTTATGTTTCCAGTTTCTGATTCACTCCGTACATAAGTCGGATCCACATCACTATCGGCAGACAAAAATTGTTCTTCAAGACAATCCTCCTCGCTTCCATCACCACCATCTATTTCATCAAGCATACGAATTATTCTTTCTTCCTCACTCATAGTCATTCGGTAATCTAAAAAATTAAAAATGGAAAGGCCTCATAATTATAACATTCTTTTCAACTAATGTGAGGATGTTCCGCCTGTTTTAGGCAGAAATATTCACTATTAATCATATACTTGCATAAACATTACGTATTATTTATAACCTCTTAGTACTAACCATGAGTAAAATATACGTACAACAGTTTTCTATAAATACTAACCATACGTAAAATCGACGCACTAACTTATAAATAAGCACCTGTTGTGAACTCTCCCGCTGCAAAAATGAACCACCACTTGCACGAACAGACAGCCAAATGAACGGAGGTAGCACTGCTAGTAGGTTACTAAACTGTGACATCAGGGTGGGAAACAACACTCAAATTTTAGTGACTATGCGTAAAATTTACGCAGTATTAGTAATCTCGGGTTATGGAGTTTTTTTGAAGGAAGCTGTAGCCCTATATAAGTCACTGTCCATGCAAAGAGCACTGGAATATTAATTCTGCGACATTTGTGAATAACCTGACACTCACTGGCATTTCCGAAACAAGATTTGGAATTTTTATTAAGATCCATCATCTGATACTTTGCCCCCTGTGCACCCTAAGGTGATGGTTACCAAAATAGCATTGCAGATGTGAAAAACACATAACTTTTTGGTATAACGACGCCAAACTTCACATTAACAAACAAAAGTAACTTCCCCTCGTATGTCCCTAATAAGGATATTTATGGTGATTTTTTATTTTTGAAAAGGGGCTGTAGCCCCATTATCATTCACTCTTTCATATAAGGAACATTGGAGCATTAACTCCGTGACATTTGTGATAAATCTAACGCTTACTGGCATTCCGAAAAAAATTTTGAAATTTTCTTAACACATCACCTACTACCTTTTTACGGCCCTTGCTCCCGAAAGTTGGGCGTTCCCAAAGTAATGTTTGAGACGGCTTTACTAGCTTTGTGAATGAATGTTTTTGCATTTTGTAACAAATACAACTCATTTGCCCCAAAGTCTTTACGAATAATTATTGGAGAAAATTTCTTCCAAAATTTAAAATTGAATCTCCCATAAGGAAAATGAACTTTTGTGTTTATACCCCTAAAAGGAAGGGTGAAAAACAATTGGCTCTCCTTTCCTTTTAACATTCGAAAAAGTCAGATATTCCTCAGTAAGAGTGCCAAACTGTGCGTTAATAGTGTGAAATCTTCATCTTCTCCCAGTGCTCTAGAAAATTACACCAATTATGAAACAATCTCTCTCTCTCAGGAGTTAGGAGATATATATAGGAGTTAAACAGAAAATCTAAAGCGTTTGCAAAAGTGTGAAAATCATATGGACGTTTGAGCAATTATGAGAAATTAAATTCGCAAAAACAGTTCTTTTTTGATCACCATAATATGTATATTCTTGTTTATCGTAAGAAATACTCCTAAATGTTATCTCGTCAAATGAGTATAATTAACCGTTATTACAATGAAACAATGAGATTTAAGCAAATAGTAGATGTAACATCATTCTCGTTATTTTAATCCACGAAAGAAAACTAGAGAAACTAATAGGACCAAAATAACCTCATCCCATCCCTTTTATCCTTCTCAAAAAATGAATATGTCCTTTCAAAGTATACCATTACACAATACCTGACAAGTAAACACGGTATATGTTCAATATACAATAACAAAAGGATGTAAATGATATTGACAACAAACACGTAAACACATGTAAAACAATATAACTGACGTTTGCTTTTAAACATATGATTATAAGCGAATACACGAAGAAGATTTTAAACTTTGCAACACTTTTATTTAATCTGCGAATAAAAGCGATATAAATTAATGTTGTTAATTTAGTTCGGAATCGTCCCCTCTTTTACACATCTCAGAAATATCAAATAAACAAATTGACATTGTACTATTTGTGAAAACAGATTTTGCAATTTCACAAAACAAAACTCGTGTGCGTAACTACGAGCAGAAATGTGTAATATATCGTAACATAACCTCCTTAAGCCTACTCATGTTCCTTTTCAATACAGAAGCTATATGAGAAAATGTCCTCACAGTAAAACAAACTAAAACTTATCAACGAGTAGGGTGACACAGTGGTAGAGCGTTTACCTCTAATGCGAAATATCCCTAGTTCAATCCTCAGCCAAGTAAGTTTGTGATGTTTAGTGTTTCCCAAGTTCTCATTCCACCATTTCTATTATTTCTGATCGTCATCGTCTCCCTTAGCCTTGAAGGCACATACATGGGAAGTTAAACTCAAAATTAACTCTACGCAATCGGTGTTAAATTTTTTAAAACTATCATCAAGAATCGAACTCTGGACCGGCTTATATACATTTCTGTCATACTCAGAGAAGTACAATGTCTATAACATTGTAATCAATCATTATTCAAGAAGAACAATATAAATCAGGAGAGACTACATAACCTTAAAATTAGTTCTTTTTTAAATTAAACTACACACAGAAATTGGACTACGCACAAAACATATTTAATATGTCCCTGAGGTATATAACCTATCATACAAGGTAATAAGACTACATCATGGGGAGGTCAACAACTTCCAAAATTGATTTTTATACCCATCGAATGGAACGAGATAATTCCCAAATTTAAGAAGGAGTGCGTACTTTGTTCTGATTAGTTTAAATTATAAAAGGGAACGAGATGAACCTACAAAGGTGCATAGTCCCAGTCTTATACTCCCCATGGACCCTGGCCTAGTGCTGTTAAATTTTGACCTTGATCCTTGACGTTTAAAATTATGTACCCATACCATTTTTCCCCCGAGTAAGAGGTGTGTTCTCCTGGGAAAATATAGCTCAGACTCATTTGTGCCAAGTAGGGTTGACTCATTCAGCATAACGTCTCCACTACTACTTGGATCGACTATACGTGTAAAACATGGACGTTATCAATTTTACCTTTGAGGTAATTAACCGAATTGAAGTGATTTAGCGGGTTACACTTCCAACTGTTCATACGTGACGTGAGAAAGCAGTCAGATGAAAGACAATTGAGAGAGCAGGATTCGGGTCTTTTCGATTGTGACTCCGATGGTGACTGGCTTGTCCCGCGTGATCATTTCGCGACTACCTTGCTGAAATACGAATCCATGTATTGAATAGAGGGAGAAGGGACGCCGAAAAAGTTTACTATTTCGTGAGACATACCCATATTAAGTTGCTTATATGCTCTGCCTGCCAAAAATTGCCTAATTCTCTTTTGCTACCATTAGAGCTCATTGAATTATGCGTTTATTTTAAATTGCCTTTTGACAGCATCCCGTACTCTTCTGACGTAATGTCTTATGTTTTTTCTAGCTAACGTGTATCTCAGCGCCTGACTTTGAAATATTAGCTTCATTTGAATCAAAAGCTAAATGCCCTGCTATGACATATTTTTACAGATAAAAGTTTATGATCTTAATATACTTGAGTTTAGTTGATTTTGAGTATAAGGTCCTGTTCAGCAGCGAGACAATATGAGACGTGGAATACTGATTAACGTGAAATCCGAACCACATGAGCTCCGGCCAGGAATCGAACCCTGGTCTCCCACGCTTCACTGTTTAAACCAGAAGGCTTGAGAGTAAAAGGCGATAACACATTTTAAAACAGAATGTTATTTGAGAGTTGATATCGAAGATTTTCCTTCTCTGAGACTGACTAAAATTTTTACAATGTCGTTCAAATATCTATTATACGTGTTTTTTATACAGTGGGAAATGTAAGCAAAACAAATCAACATATTATTTTGCAGATAAACTATTAGAAAATTCAAAATGATAGTAAATATATTTAGATACTTACCTTTCCAGTAATAACCAAGTCCAAATGGATTACATTTGTCCAAATCACACATTTCATACTGACCTTTTGTAATATGAAAAGGTAAGAATTAGTACATATTAATACCCATTTGTTGTTAAATATTTGCTTATTTATGAAACTGTGAACAATTAATGCCGTAATTAACTATCTACATATGAATAAGTGGTTGTAATTATTATAGATTAGCAGAAACTTTTCCACCAAACAGTGTTGCTTACTATAAAGAAAGCAACTCCGAAAGGTATCTTGACATCTGTTTCTCATAGATGTTCGTAAGACAAATTTATTTCCTAAAGTTTTTTTCATTCCATTTTAATCATTTCAAGTTTGAAATTTCAGAAAGCGAGAAAATAAGAATTGCGGTCGTGTAAGAAATTTCTAATTTCAGATGGAAAACGATAAACTTAGAAAAATCATTTCTTGAGGCATAACATAAACTCAAAGTTTATTCCTATAAAGGCAATCAAGAAAGTTCTCTCGCTTTGTGACGAGGTTTGTGTTCAATTGGCCGTCACACTGTGAATTTAATACCAATGGAAATAAGATGAATATCAGTTGTTAGTTTCGGTATATCCAACAAACTAGCTGGTTGTGGCAGTTCAGCTACACCAAAAACTTGCGTAAGGAGAGAGTGAACATAGGATCTCCCCAGAGCGTCACAAGGCCGTGTACGGAGTTTGAGTACAAACTGGGGTCAAAACTCATTCATTGGGGCAGAAGATATGTCAGGCCTTTGGCGAGGGTGCCGTGACTACGGGGACAGTGCAGCGGTGCTTTAACAAGTTTAAAAACGGTGACGAAATACTGGAAGACATACCACGTGTCGGAAGATCACCACATGTTCAAAATGATGATCTTCAGACAGTAATTGAGGTGAGCAGTGGCCAGACATATGAGGAACTGGGACTACAAATCAATGTAAGTGGAGAAACCATTCGGCATCACATTCATCAACTTGGGAAGTAGTACATTAGCATCCCATTAACCGATTCCAAACAACAGAAATCAGCACTGCACCAGAAGAAGATTATATTTTATGTTTGATGGACAACGTGCGGTATCATGTATCGGGAACGGTTACCAGCTGATAAGAGCATTAATACAACTGTGTACTGTCAGCAGTTGAACCGTATCCAAGAAAAACACAAAACTCTGAAACCAGCACTTCTGAATCGCAAAGGGGTTCTCCTTTTACAGAATAACGCTTAGCCCCACGTAGCTAGCACGTAAAAGGACACAATTCTACGCCCTGGCTGGGAAATAATATTGCATCCACTATACTCCACCGGAAGCCCATGGATACCGGCTCAAATCCTTAGTAGAGGTACAAAATGCACTTGATAATTTCTTCGTTTCACGTCCAGCCGTTTCTACAGCGATGGAATCCATGGGCTTCCGAAATGTTGGCAGAAGTTCGTCGATGCTAGCGGGGAATAAGGCTGATCTTCTAGGTACATCTTAGGTGACATATCGATGTTCAAAGATTGTGAGTGAAAAAGTGACAGAACTTTCTTGATAAGAAGTAAGAATAAGTAATAGAGTATAGAGTATAGTATAGTAAGTAGGCAATCCAATAAGATTTGGGGTACCATGGCATGCCTAAACTCAGCCCTTGAATTTGTTTGGAGATATTTCTTTAAAATTATTTAGAGAATGTTTCAAATATATATTTACCGAAATATATGGAAATAAAGAGGGATGCAATAGAAATCTGAGGTTTGTATATTAGACGGTGCAATTTCGAAAAAAAAAACATTATAACAATTGGCAACAACAAAGCAGTATCGATTCAAAACAAATATATATCTACATAGGGCATGGCAGCATCACGGGAATTGTAAAACCCATTTTTTATTCTTTTTTACATAATTTAATACAGCTTCGAAGAACTTCATACATATGTACTCACCAATACCAAGAATTCGGTATTTCAAAGCTTTTTCGAGATATTGTCAATTAAAGAGAAACCATAGAATTATAGGTTTTCCATATTAGATTCAAACATTTTCAAAACTGATCACTGAAGCTTAGTAAGAAATCAAGAAGTAATTTCACTCAAATGTATTCAGCAGGTATCAAAGGAAGTGAGAATAACACGTGGTATCAAAAGATTCAATTTTAAAAGTTTTTAAATTTAATTTTTTTCACACACTTTTAAATAAAGTTACTAATATGTTACTCTCATAACGCATTGTCGCAAAATGACAGATCAGGACTTCGGATTGTCTACTTCAAAGGTGCAGAAAAATTGATAGAACGACATCCAATCCATTTATCAGGAAATACCTCATTGAGATATTCTCTAACAACAATAGCATAATGGAACTGGCCCCATCTTGCAGATACCGACTAAACCAATATGCAAAATGATGAGATACCCAATGTTATTCACAGCACCATCATAAAAATATGGACGTCGAAGTGCGTTCAGACATTGAAACCCAGATCATGAATTCTGGTGGAATGTGTTCAAGTTCTTCATAAAAATCGAGGTTCCTTTTACTCAAGAAATAAACGGTTCGAGCTTTTGCACTGCGATATATTGCATACTCATCCGAGAAAAAATAATTTTCCCTTAGAAGGTAGAGTTGTAAAATCATTGAGCATTCGCCCACAAGCCTGCTGACGTTTTCGTAAGGCACTGGCATTCAATTCGTTTTGAACTGCAAGTCCTTCATCATGTGTTTCTGTAATGTCTAGTACGGAACACTCAATCCCTGAGACCGCTTATGAGTAGGTTTTATTTGCCAACGTTCAACAGACCTGCACCTTTCACACAAATTTCCAGCATTCTTGGTGGTCATCCTGAGCGGGATTTAACTTTTATGTAACCAGTTTCAAAGAGCTTTATTTCTCCCCGTAAAATTATTAGTATTGTTAGTATTGGGAGGGATTCTGAAAAGTTACAATGAAATCATGCTGAATATATCTCACTGATTTCACGTATGGGCTCGTTTGTGATTCCACGTGGTCATTATGATAGATTCCTCCGTGGTGCAATGGACTCATTGGACATGATATAGAGCTTCAACATCTCCTGCAATAAGAAGCAGAATCTTCAGAATCTACTCCCTAGACATTATTATGATACAATGTGGGTATTTACTGCTCCACTTACATTTAACCCTTATAAGAAAATCGTATTTTAGGATAACACAATAAAAATCCCGATGGATTTTCATTTATTAACAATAAATGCTTTCACAAAACAAAACTTACACAAGTTATTGGGCACTTCAAATTCAGTTCTGAAGTCGCATGTGATGTATGCTCTTGGGTTAAGTGAATTCTGTAATATGGGTTCTGCCCGTAAGATTTAAATTTCTTTCCAACAGTTTAAAAGATACATGAAGTTGAGTAAAACAGCGAAAATTTCATAACAGAAACCGTGATATAAATGATTTTATTTCATATCACGTTCTAAGTAATTATAGAGATCTTTGTGGATTTGAACTTATGGGCCGTTTTCATAAAGAGGAGAATATGTAACAAACCGAAATGGAATATATTTGTGTAAATTGTCCTTCCTTATTCTCTAATTTCTCTTACGCAATCGTTATTTTCAAGTTTGATTTACACTAAATGATATTAGTTTGCAAAACTAGTATCTTTCAACTGTCACTTGTTTCTAAGTCTGTTTCTTTACAAATGGCGTAACTATATACACAGATGGAATTTAGTTTATTTTCTGTGCCTTGATACTATTGCACTGGAAAGATACGTCCCAAATGTTATCCCCGTGTGTGACAAGTTGTTGGCTCGATTTTCTGCGGATTTCCCACGTTCTCATTGACCAATTTATTACGTAATCATTCAGTTACATTCATTAACCGCCTTATGTTCTATACCTTGATGCATTTTACTGGAGAGAAAAGTTCCAAATTGATATCTCTCACCCCTGGTTCGATTTTCTGAGTTTTTTCCAAATTGTCATCGCACCAATTATATTCTAATAATTTAATTACAGTCATTAAACACCTTATTTTTGGCTCCTTGATATTATTGTGCTGGAGAGACACACTCCAAATTGATATCGCTCAACCCTGGAGTGAGAGTGGCTGGTTTGATGTTCTGAGGGGTTTCCCACATTGTCATCGCACCACTGTATTATACTTATTCAGTTACATTCATTAACTACTTCTTTCAACGTACTGACGATATCCGTAGGACGAGATACTAGAAATTAATCTCGATACGATAATAGAGACTAGTATTATTGCCTTGATTAGATACATAATTATAAAATGAAGCGTTTTGCATCAATCAAGCAGTCATTATCATCATCATTTTTTTACCATTATTGGCAAGTCACTTGATCTTACGGGATGCTTCCATGCCCTACAGTCTTCAAATAACCTCTTCGTCTTCACGTCTGACTTTTCTGCTTTAATACCTTTCATTAACTTCTATATTTTTCACCCCTTCTGACCCCCTTTTTAAATATTGTCGTTTCTAGTTCGACCTTCGTAGTACGCTTCCTTCTCAGCTAATGTCCTAATCTGCGTCTGTTCCGTTTCAAATTGTACCAATATGGCACAGTATAGTGAATGAAATAAAATTGATCTTACGAGGGAAATGTTTTCATGAAGTCTTGAGCAGTAAATCTACAAAGCAACAAGAACGAATATTGTTTATCAATAATCAGTCTTCTATGAATCTAAACTTGGCTTTGTTGTATACGGTTTACCTCGAATGCAATGAGTAAATCATCAATTTCGGAGCATCTAGTTGAAGTGGATCTGAGGGTGTATAAATTTATATCTTTAGCCTTAACTTCATTCTTAGACATGCAGTGTTTCATTGTTCTGTAAAATGGTAAATATGTTCAATTTGTTGTGAGGTACTCTAAACTTCAATCTAATGTTCATTGTTAATCAGAAAATAATAAGAAAATATTTTCATCATTGAGATACATGTTTTTAGTTTCTCGGGCATCACTTGGAAGGGGCACAGGGGCAGTATATACATTTTAATATATAATATAATATTATACAAGTAACTGATAAAAATATGCAGAAAATATAATTTTGTAATATGAATTACTTTCTTTGCCATATACTTTAAGATTTTGTATAGTAAGCTTTTAGCATCTATTAAGATTGTGTCCTTCTTTCTAGAGCTTTAGATATTTTTAGTCTGTTAACTTTTTAAAAAAATGTTTACTAAAGACAAAAGCTGTTTATAAATTTGATCACATTTAATTCCAGAAATAAATATGATGGAATCTAAGCAGACCACACATCGAATAACTTAATTCTAACAGCAAAAAATCAAACATCAAATAACTAAATCTTATAGACCGTAGGTGTTTGATTACTATCAACTGTAAGGTTTTGATCGGATAAACTTGAACTTGTTGATGAGAGTGCTAAAAAAATCGATTAGGAATGGAAGAATAAAAGACTGATAAGAAAGTTGTATTTTCAACTAAGAAATGAGTTTTAGAATATTGGAAAATGACTATGATTTTCCGTATTTTTTAGGTGACATACAGAAAGGTATCGTCTATCGCTAACGACATTTTATAATGCTCCGCTTATTGTAGCTTGCAGTACAGGCCATATTTATTGGTTTCAGTTTTATTTGACTTTAGATAATCATGAGGTTTCTGTTATTTGTTATGATTGGGGGATATAAAGTTTGATGCAAATATTGGAAAAATAACAGTGGGATGAAAAGAAGAAAATAAAGAGAAAATGAAACCAACTGTTTCAAAAGTATCTATAACAAATTTAAAAGAAGGTAAAAGGTTGCTATTATATAATACTTCAAATAATTCATACTTTTACAAGAATCCTGTTATACTTCATGAAACTGAACACTAAAAGTAACACTGATTCTCCATTAAGATAATATATAGATAAATAATATATAATTAAAAATATTTCATGTTTTGGTGGTAGATTATTTGAACGCTGTGTACCAGAATGGACCTAACATTTCACTATTTTTTCGACAAAAGAGACACTGAGCAAAGCTTAAAACCCACTTTATTTTAAATTATAATTTGTAACTGTTTCGGATATCTAGCATATCCTTCTTCAGACACTATCGAAATTAAATTAATGAAAACTTTGTTATAACAACATTTATACATATGTCTGTATTTTCATTAATTTAATTTCGATAGTGTCTGAAGAAGGATATGCTAGATATCCGAAACAGTTACAAATTATAATTTAAAATAAAGTGGGTTTTAAGCTTTGGTCAGTGTCTCTTTTGTTAAAACAATCAATCCAAAGCCATGAATAGTCTTACTATTTTTTCACTCGAACTTTGCTTAGTCACTAAATAAATATGAAGTACTCCTCTAAACAAATTAATCAGATACGTTAAACTTCTCTATGTTAGAACCTACATGCAATGGAACATGGTAATCTTACTACATCGTGCTATATAGCATTTATTTTCATTGCGTCTTTTGAAACGATATATTATATATATTGGAATAGTAACACATATATGAAAATTGATATACTATAACCGCCACCAGGTTATAGAATTATTTTTGTGGACGCTCTGTATATTTCATAAATACAGCGACTATTTTTTCGATTTATACTCTATTCTGCGACGCAAATAAGTTCTTTCTTGGGTGGGAATTGCTTCTTTCCCACGCAACTGGACAAAGAAGTCTCTCATTGTTTTTATCATATATATATTTAAAGCATTGCCTTCTGGTGAGAACATTTCAGTGAGTGACGAACCTTTCAGTGTTTCTACCTGACTTATTAATATGCACAGTATATTCTGCGGTTATTTGGAACTGAATTAAGTGCTTTCTTTAATCATTTATGGAAATACTAGCTGAATAGGTGTTGAAGTGACCAGAGTTACGCCAGTCACTTTTCTTTTCCAGCTCCTTATCTTTACTTTCTCACGCCCGAGTTATCGCAATGTCTGGTGCATCGTGTCCTGTGGACTAAAATTAACATAAATTATTTTCCGTCTTCTGTTTGCATGTGCATACAGGTGAATTAACTGAGTGGTTTTTAGAATGAACTGCTAACACTCTTCAGTCAACCATTGCAGCTCCTATCCTGAACTTTTGAGCTCGGGAAGTTTGACTCCGGAATTGTGTGCTGCCACCACGCACGTTGCGTCGGGAATTAAGTATGACTTTGTGTTAAGGGGCACAAGGTATTAGCTGGCGAAGGACGTTTTCTTCGGCTAGCCCCAACTAGTGAAGTCCCAGGGGCACACATACCTTGTGCGCACATGTCAGTTATAAACGTGCCCTCCCACATTAGCATTCTACTTTGGAGACTTATTTTGCTGAAGACTCATATATGTATATATATATATATATATATATATATATATATATATATATATATATATATAAAGCAAAGTGATGAAAGGGCTACAGTGCATTAAAAAGGCAAAGTGTGATTTTAGTAATGAAGATTATTCTACATATTCTGTGTTGAGTGTTGTGTTCATTTCTCTTCGTTATTTTTATATAATAGTATTCTAATAATGAAATATAGTGTTATTTAATCCAGTGTGTTTTCGTTCTTTGTGTGCGTTATGGTCTGGATGACCGTCTAATCGTCCATGAGGTTTTCGAGAGGAGACATTCGAACCTCTCGGCGCCTAATGGTCATCTCATCATTGAGACCGACGAGCGATTTGGAAACAATTTGTAACCCCTTCATGGGGAGGTCCTGCATCGTCCTAACCAGGTATGTTCAGGTCTCAGGAGAATACTTATTGGTAGGACAACGAACCACGGACAGCGACAATATTACCAGGTTGGTTAGAAATAAATGGCCGCCTGAACAGAGACCAAGAATTGGTTATAAATAAATGGTAGCCCGAAAAGCGACCCGATACCTGATCGGTTATAACACAATGTATTTATCATAACTACGGATATTTTAGTACTATAATAAATTATACTACTTTATAATATGAATATGTAATGATAGGAATATGCATGATAAGTAGAAATAAAAGACAGCAAGCAAAATACTTACACTCTACGTGGACACGGACCGAAGTTGCTAAACCTAGTGATGTTTCGATGAGAATCTGGCAGGGAAATATACTTAACTAATCAATGAATAATACAGTAATAAGTATTATGCCCTGAATATTATAAGCTAATACTGAAGCTAACTTGAGCGAACAAAAATTAATGAACTTCGCTATCTACCAACTGGTAATTAGTGATCATCACTATTGCCGGTTATTTTTATATGTTTATAAGAAATACTTTACTTAAATTAACTTACCTACGGTACACTTGCTGCTCGTTTATTTCCAGAAACAAAGGATGAAGGCTCCTATATATGCTGAATGACTTTTGAACATGTTTCACGTTATTTTTTTCTGATTATTGATATGTTATTGTTTTGAGTGAATCTGTCATTGTTATATTCCTGTATTCTTACTTTGTTAATATACTCCAATTTATTGTATAACTCCCTTTATTCTGATAATTTTCATGGAGAATTGTTTATATCATATTGTAGAATTACTATACATATTCTTATGTGTGAGATTTGAAAGAGAAAGATTGAAACGTTTTTGAAAAGTATGATTGGCATTACCCCTTAAGATTTTATTTTGTTTTTTCATTGATTTTTTGTATTTCAAAGATTTCCTGTAATGTATCTTTATTCGTATTTTGTAAATAAGTCTTTCGGGAATAAGTGAAAGATAACATGCATCAGTATAAAAAATTCGAGTGAGAATGTGTTGGACGGTAGTCTGTACTTGGTATTTTCATGCATTTTTAGGTAAGCAACAAGCAATCTGGAGAAGTAATGTATCGATTTAAGAGAAAAAAAGACCCTTGACAGTTATAATGCAACTTTAATGTAGATCATGATTTCATTCATTTTTGCTGGAATACGAATAGTAAGCGACTGTAGTTTTATCTTTCATTTCTATGATTTATCTGCTATACATGTTTCATGATAATTTTATTGGTCATATCACAAAACAAAAAAGGATAAAATATATTTTTCCAGCAAATAATTTCAACACAAGTACACAAATCCGTTAATTCAGCAACTGATAATATTATGAGTTTATTTCCAATTCTTTAAGTCATACAAATGATTTGCAACAGTAGAACAATAAAGGCGTTTTGGCATCTGTGATCAAAGTAGAACTAAAGGGGTATTCATGATGTTAACGTTTAGCAAGATATTATGCAAAAAGAAACATTTCCTTATTAGGAGCCATGTACAATGTATGTATATTCACACAAATACCTGTAACAATTTGGAAGTGAGAACTTTAAAATTCCCCTCGATTTATTGATGAAATACTGCTTATGCTACTTTCACGACACATTTATGTAACATGGCTTAAAATCTCGATTCATGTTGAAGACGAGGATGATTAAACCAGAAACGTAATTATTTTTATTTACAATCGTTACTTTTTTCACCAACACTTGTGTTCAGTTGTCTTCCCTTATGTTTGTTCTTATTTCATTAAAAGTGTCAGTAACAATTTTACAATAGAAGATAATTTTTTATGCATATCATATCTATAAGAGGTAGTTCACGCTTGTTTTGAGATCTTTACTAACTGTTTTCAAAAACATGCACTGCCAAAAGGAAATCATTGTTTAAACATATCTCCGTCATTTTCTTAAAAAAAAACTTTTGACAATTGTTTAACATATCAAAAAGTGACCTGAAGTGTATTAAATGCATACAGTTAGAAACAATGTTTGAAAGTTGTTAAAACATTTCACACATTATCAATGTTTAGGCTTGATATTTAGGCTTGTAGTTTGTTATTTGGCAATTTACAAGATATACATCAATTGCTTTTTTATTTTCTTGTTTTTTTTAAAAAAATTTAAATAAATAAAAGTTTTGATCGTCACACGGGCCTAGCACTACATACGTAAACTTAGTCAACTCTGTTCATTGCAAGTTATTGTAAGATAGGGATAGGTAATGCTTTCAGTACTGCATTTAATATTAAAAAGGACTACAGTTATCTATACTAAGTAAGTAACTAACTCTATGGCCAATTAAACCCGGAGGTTCAATGCCGCGCTCACAAAACTCACCACTGACATCTATCCTTAGCTAATTGGATCCAGTTTCTACTCTGTATTCCTCTATCTTCGAGATCCATGTTAATATTGCCCTTCCATCTGCACCTAGGTCTTTCTAATGGTCGTTGTCCGATGGGTCTTCCAGTTAGACTTTCAAAGCGTTTCTACTTTCTTTCATTCTAGCTACATGATTTGCCGACCTAAACCTCCTAGACTTGAGGACCCTAACAATGTTGGGTAAACCGTATAAATTATGTAGTTCCTCGTTATGAAGTTTCCGCCATTCACCATTCCCGTTCCCCTTGGGTCTGAATACTCTTCTCAGGATCTTGTTCTCAAATACTTTTAATCTAAGGTCTTCCTCAGAGTAAGATCTCAACCATACAGAACAACAGGCATGATTATCGTTTTATATATTTTAAGCTTCAAATTCCTCGACAGAATTCGCTACGACAAGAGATTTTGAACCGAATACTAACACGAATTCCCTGCTTTTAGTCGACATTTTATTTCTTCGTGAATATGATTTTCGTCGGTTAATATCTACCCTAAACATTTGAAAGCATCCACTTTATCAAAAGTATTATTTGACCCCTTGCCATATTTTGACGCGCTGGACGCGTTGCTTTTCACTTTTCACTTCCGTATTTTGACGCGTGTCACGCGTTTCGATGTTTGAGTGTCTGTATCACGCTTGCTGTCAACAGAAGGCAGAAGCTTACAGGTTTCCTCTGCTTTGTGAACATCTGTTAGTTTAAGTAAGCGTCAGAAGAGGCATAGATGTTTACAGGATTGCAAAAAAATTCCGAAAAAAATCATATGTGAAGGGGTTAATATTTTAACGCATCCATAATTTGCCGTATTACGGTCCCGACGCACTTCTATGTATTTAGTTTTCTCTGCATTTACTTCTAAACCCATGTCCCTGCAAGCTTTTAATAAGATATCTGCATTTCTTGCTGTTGTTCTCCTATCATCCTCTATTAAATTTACATCATCAGCATTTTCTATAACCTGGTAAATAACGTTCAACTCTAGGCCCTGGTTGTTATCTTTGATTTTCCTTATAGCGTATTTCAGCACAAAGTTAAATAATAATGGCGACAACGTATCTCCTTGTTTCAGGCCATTTTTGACGTGAAAACGCGTGGACAAAAATTTTCCTACCGCTCTCTACACTAGTATTTTAATATATTTTTACTATTGTATGTTATTTTCTTGTGGTTTTTTATACATATTAACCATATTGTCTTTTATTTTTTTTATTTCACCTTTTACGATTGATTTATGGAAAATAAGACGATGAGTTGAAACCGTAAAACAGCTGACTTGGTACTCAAAAACTCAAACTTACTATCCTCATGGGTTCCTATAAACCTGTCTTAAAGAAGCTGATGCTTACCTCGCTATTCTCAATAATGCTAGCGATGATCCCATATAACAATCATTTGCCTCACCGGATTCCTGTTCGCCAAGGGTTCAGGCTTGCTGTCAATGGGGATCACATTTGCTTATGCTCGTTCTCTCTATTGTCATTAGAGCTAAAGTTTCTCCGGACTTACTTGGATTGTTATCAATTTTGCACTGATGCTCACACAAATGTTCGAGCACAATTTCCGAAGATTTAGCCCAAAAGCCTGACTTACACATTTGGAAACTTCTGCTTAGGTACATTACTATCTGCAAACTCATTATACAGGGTGTTTCAACTGAACACAGACAATGTTTAGGAGATTCTCCCTGACATCAAGATAAGTCAAAACGTATAGATCAACCTGGTGCACAAACACTTTCTTTCGGAATTATAGGCTGCCAAACACACGTAAAACTGAAATGTAAGGGTTCATAGCCCAAAAACTGTGATACTTCCGTAGTAGAGTAAAGACTTCACTTAGGAACTAGTATGTGCCCTATCCAAATATGCATGTGTTAGAATCCTCCGCTCTTTCAACCTGTATTAATTTATTATTATATAAGTAGAGGATAAAATTTAATTTATCGTACTGTCTTTTCAAACTCTGTCTCAGTTATGTCGGCAAACATTAACATAAACTTGTCATCTTTCTGGAATACTGTTTTAAGAATTAGCACTTTACAAATAAGATCAGAAAAAATTTTAAACAATTATAATCCATATTCTCCTCAAAGTCAGTTATTAAAGCGTATAACTACTGTTTTATTGTTTATAGTGTCACTCAAGTTCTTTTGTTAGATTTCAGACGTAATTATTTAACGTGAAATCTTATAACTTGGAGTACACAGTTCTTAATGAAAAAAATATGCATTAATTTCGATTCAGATTTCTCAGATGTAGTTCAATCTAGTTCATTCATATTTCCTAAATGAGCTTTCTTCCAATAACGTTTCCGAAACTGCTTATTAAAGTTTTCTTAATAATTATAAATAAATGTTTCCATAATAAGTATTCCATGGTACCAAAAACGAGAACGAGAAAGTTGAGTGATATATTCTGTGCCTGTTTGGGATATATGGGTAGTGAAGCGTGTATATTTGTTGAAATCTCGAACTCATTTCTTAGTAGAACCATAGCTCATTATCTGTTATTGTTGAACAAAGTGAAAATAAGTAATTAAGAACAAGAAGAGACCCAATTAGAAATATGTTACATAGACAAAAAGACGTGTCATATTTTTGCCTGAAATAATTGATCGGCGGCTCATGGTTCTACTCTTGGCCACCAAGAATTTTTGTATTTTAAACGAAGGAAATAAAGTAAGATTTAACAAAAGTTGTTTCTGCATTTTTATATTATTACAATTTAGGTTTATGTTTGCATCTTCATTTGATCATAAGTTTAATACCAGTTTTAACATGCTACTTAATGCAAACTGATAATTTTCATACAATACAATATTAATTAATATTTTGCTTCCACGTACAGTTCTTCTAGATTCATGACTGACATAATCCGTAGACTTTTCGTTTCATCTCACTTTTGCCTTAATTTCATTTTAAAATGTCTTTCACGACAAAGCCTCTCTACATCCAATGTCTCAACAATATTTTATTTGTCTTCTCAAATACTTCCAAAAGCATTTTTCTCATTTAGTATTTCTAACACTTTCTGATTTTCAATTGACCCGGCTAATTATAGTCATTCTTCCCCAAACTATTATTTTAAAATCCCTCATTCTTTTCCATCCTTCTGCTTAATGTATACTTCTATTCATAGACACACAAAATAGACTTTACTACTTCAAAAACAAGTGTCACACCTTTATCATTATCCGATTTGCTGTATATATTAGTAGGAAATTATACAGATCTTGCAATAGACATTACTTACAATTCATTTGAGCAGTGACAGCAACCTATATCAGCGCGTGGAAGTGATGTACTAAATCAATCTTCTTTATTAGCCATTTCGTGGGCCTGGCGTAAATCTCAAATGGCGAAGAATTCTTAACATTTGGCCTTATGGTTAACGCCGTCACTCAAGACTAGTGCCTTTGGAAAACTTTGCTAGATTCAAGGCACAGAGAGATGACTATGACGGAGTTTACGTAATTACCATCACGAACGTAATATGTTAACATTTTATAAAAATTAAACGAACATCGTATAACATCAATTTGAGAATATTGTCAAATAGATTATACTCAAATATAACAACGACAGAGACAAACCAAAGTCGTAGTTACATACCAATAAATAGGAAATTTCAAAGCGGAACATGTTTAAACGTCGTCCAATATCTACACTCGTGGATAGTCTCCAGGTAAGCAAGGAGCAAAAGATACATGTGTACGTTAACATATGTATGGTATTTTTCAGAAACTGTAAATTACCCAAGATTACATAATAAATATAAAAAAGAAAGAAATTAAAATTGTAATCTGAAAATTGTAGTAGAAACTTAATTTTTTTCCGTTAATCTTGCTAAAGCTGTTTAGAGTGGGAAGCACTGAATGCTGAGAGCTACCATCAGCTGTTCTTTAATATGTTCGGTATGACGTCAAGCGTTATCTACTAGCTGTCCGTAAGCTTGTCGCCCGGCGCAGTGTTTTTATAACTTGTACGTGAGTATGAGATTAGATTAACTATGTAATGAAAACTGAAAAGGGAAATGCGTTTCGATTTGAAAATGCCGTGAATCTATTTGATTGGAATAGGCTACAAATTTTGTTTCGATATTTCTAGATCTTCGATATATGATACTTTGTGTTGTTTAACGTGAAATATATAGTGACAAGAAGACAGGGAAATAAAAAGGAAATGAACTTTGATAGAATCCATGTATAGGAAACAAAGCTTCAGTTCACGTAATGGCAGGTAGAGACTAGTTGTAAGTCGTTAATAGGTTTTCATTAATATTGAAAAGTATATATTTTATTGCTGATAATTTTGTCTTGTTATATTTCACAAGTTTATTTTTTTTCAAACGTATGATGCGTAGAGTCTTTAGTAATTTAAATAAGAAAAGGATATTTAAAAATTATATCGTATCGTGAAGTACTAAATTCCCTTTTGAATACTTTGTTGCCACTCTTTTTATAATTCCACTTTATTCGGTTAACGGGTGTGAGGCTACATAACTATTTAATTACTTGTGAAAAAAATACTGAAAAAAGGACATATGTATTTAAATGCTAATTGAAAATTCGTCACTAAATTTTTAAAATTGTTTCTCAACCTGTGGAGCACGTTAAATTTAGCACCTGATTTTCATGGGTACTGAAACTTTATTATTGCAATACTTGGAGAAAATACGTTAACATTTTTCAATATTTTTTCTGGTTTTAAATTACTATTATTTCCTGCGTATTGTTAGTTTTTATTTATACACATATTTACTATGTTACAATAAATGTTATGAATGTTATTTCATTTTTGTCTTAACAAGTAGCTTTTTAAGCATTAGTTTTAAGATTTATCAGCCTATCAGAACAAAGATTTATCCAGAATACTGTAACTCATCTCACGCCATCGTCAGTATGCATAGTCGTTGGGGAGGGATTATGTCCTCTCTTTTTATAAGTTCTTGGTTTTAAATGGGGAAGAAAGTAAGGTCTCTTCGCGTAGGGCTTTGGATATTGAGAGCAATTGTAAATGTTTAGTCTACGCGTTACATATATAATACTTAATATTTTAAAACATTGCTTCTGGATGTAACCATATAGCCCAATTCATCCAATGTTATTTAAGAAAAATATACTTTTTAAGTAAACCTCGAATACGAGCGCTTGTAAGAATTTTTTCTTCGCCAACGAACGAATATGTATATATATGTGTGTGTCGCGACTGCGACAGAAGTCTTGTTGGACCCTCTCGCTTCTCCAAATATGCCGCTGCAATCCAGGGTAGAAAGCACACGTCGTCACCAAACATTTCCTTTGATAGGTTGTCATAGTTATTTTTAGATTTGACATCAACAGGTTGCATTGCGAGCCCCGCTGCTTGGTAGAAGCACGAGGAGATGGAAAGAAGAGCCAGTCAGTTTATTTATGGACGGGCAATCGAACAACAAACAAATTTACGTTAAAATCTCAGTAATCTATAGTTTTCAGTCTCACAGGCGCAACGAATCTGACAACATGCAAATAGATCAACTAGTACAAATGTGCCAACAGTGCAACGATAATCAAGTACATAATTTGTTCATGTGAATATACATAAATTAAAATAACCGTAAAGGATTTTGAACAATGTGCAACGTAAATAATCAATGTAACTTGTACAAGACGAAGTCTTCCGAATGTCTAGATTATGTCAGTTTCAAGACCACCCGAAAGAAGATAAAACGGATAGCAAGGGGATCCTATTTCCAACTTCAAGTACACGCACTGGAACCGCCAGAAATCATCTTTCTTCCGCATCAAAGTGGATGAGAAGTGAAAGTTCGAAATAATAAAAAGCATGCGATGTAGTTAAGTTCAAACGGTAGCTCGCGACCACCACGTCTTCCGCAATCGTAGTGAAAATAACTGGGACGAGTGTAAAATTGCATTACTATATCTAATTATTTAAATCAAAGTGCCAAATTGTAATTTAATGTGTGTTTGTGCAGTTTCAGTGTTGTTAATTAAAACAAAGGTGTAAAAGTAAACATATCCTTTACAAAAATAATTTTCATGATTTAAATGTGTTTTATAGTTTAAGAGAATTTAATCGACTTTTTCTTTCCAGCATAAATAATTAATGCCTATACAACCTAATAATTTTTGCATTAAAAATTGTATCGACAATAGGAATACGATTAGAATCAGTTCTTATGTTTAATTTCCCAGAATGTTCTGACTCGACCTCTGAACCATACTGTCCAATGGTTATATTTTCGGATTTGGTTGAAGTTCTGATTCGTTAAAGTCTAAAGGAGACGTCCTGAACATAGAGGATCGAACCCGGGATACTCACAGATGTGTCATAAAGTGTCTTCCCAAAAAAGGGACATAGAAGATCGAATCCCGGATTCTCAAAAACGCCGAAGCCCTCACACGGATCCACGGGACACGAACCAATACCATTATAGATGTCTATTCCCTCATAGGGACATACAAGAATAGAACCCAATGCAGTTATATGGAACGGCTATGTATACTGCTTCTGGGAAGGGAATGTTTAGAAGGAGGCATGTCTCAGTAAAGGATATGAGTTTTTAGATATTATTCTTTTATATATTTGGTACAAATTAACCTTAAAATTAGATGAAATGTTTTCTTAGCATTAGACGCCTTTCCTTGTGCAAGATATTATTAAACGTTAGGAGAAAAGAGGGATTCTTGTTAGTTAAGAAAATATTTTTGCAAATAAATGATTACAATAGAATACTTACTGCGAGTGTTTTTAGTCGATTAAGAAATTTGTAGTCTGTTTGGGACATTGAATCGCTAGAAACCATTTCAGCTAAAATAAGTAAACTTAATTGTTTTCGTTTTTATTGTATATTTTTCTTGGTATTTCGTTGTTTGTGTGTATGGATGGCACACTAGAGTAAAGATTTTCAGATTCTTTTAATTCAAATGGAGATGAATTTCTCGGTTATTCTTATTAATTTATTAACCCCATATTTGGGAGTCAGAGGGAAAAGGTCATTCTCACCCACATCAAACTTTACAAGGCTGTTTTCTAGGTAAGCCTCAGGGTCAATTTCTTAATATGCCACCACAAATAATTGTGGGACCACACCAACAAATGGAAGTTCCGTCGCCAAATTTAGATGCAGGAGTGACTACACACTTATAAAATAATACATACATATATCTTCAGCTATAGCAATTTCAGTTAATTTAAGTTTTGATAAATGTGCTTCGAAAGAAATTTATATTCCGTTATTGCATGATGTAAATATTTTATCAATAGACGGTACCAATAGTGACTCTACATTTCAATTTTTATTAACATTGATAGTATTGTGAGGAGTAAGGGTTTACATTTAGACATAGTGTTGGTGATTGTTTTTCTAGTACAAAAGGAGAAATGCACAAGGTAATCGTTTATTGTAAACTCTTCCCGTCCCACACTCCATGTGGACTTTTAGTGGTACGCTTTATTTCGACAATAGGACGAACTCAGTTCATACGTTTATTTTCTACATTCCAATGCGTGAAGATCAATCGTTATATGAATTTCTAGATGTTTCGGATAAGTCCATTGATCAGGCCGCCATTTGTAGTTTGAGCACTAATATGATAACGCCCTCTAAGAAACAGATTTTTAGCAGGACGATTTATGCCTATAACTTTAAATCAACTGTTTTTAGCTGCAGAACATTTTGGTACTTTACATCGCAATTCTAAAGATTATTACAGGTTACGTAATCAGGAAGGTAGTCCACGAGCTTCTTACCATCCCGAAATCCATCTTCTTATATTCGTGCTAAAAATACAGAACAGCAAGTAGTGTTGACATCTTGTGAACCTGTAAATGTCTATAAATATAATGTATCGCACTCTACTCATTCTAATCTCTGCCGTTATGGTAATAAGGTGGTATTGTCAAACTATACCTTGTCTATGCCTGATTGTTTGAATCACGAAACTACAAATATGAATCAAAGTGGGGACAAAATGAAAAAAAAATTGTTAGCTATTCCTGTTTATGTAACGGATAAACATTTTTATTGTCTGATAGATACGGAAGCTCAAATTTATTTTTAGGTAAATATCCGTATGATGAACTTCGGAAAACATGTAGAATTAAGGCAAAAAAGATGAAGGTACCTACAATCTTTCTTGTAATTACACACCTTACTGTAAAATATCGCTTAAGATTGTATTTCAAGATAGAAGAAGATAGAAGAAAGACAATTTTCAGAACTGTCTTTCAAACTGGATTCTAATGAATTTGATCTTCGAAATGACTTTCATAAAAAATTTAATGCAGTTATTGACAATTCTGGTATATCATATAATATTAAAGAACGGAAGTTATTGGTCCCTACGATCCGAGCTGATGAAATTTTGTGTGCACCGTCTTCTCTCGCTTCTGAATATACTTCTAGGAGTGGGTGAGTGGAAAGCAGCCGACGTGCGACCTTACTCTTTCGGAAGTTTCATCTCAGCCAAGATATTTTGCTTTTACACAGAAAATTCAAATAATCTGTCATCAATCAGATATATGGGAGTTTGAACTATGCTTGATACCGAAGTGGATTTCCTTTTGACCAGTCCATTCAACATCCTCCCGACAATAGGCCAGAAGAATCTTACGGTAATTATGCGGTTTCCGATAAGTTATTACAGTGTAATCACAATTTACATGGTTACATAAATGAACTTTGGATTCATATCTAGATGTTATAGGTAAAGTTCAAAACTTTACTTACACTACAGAACTAGCTGATAAAACTCCAACCCGATTTCAACCCTGTCAATTTCCGCTCCATCGGCAAAAAGTTAGATTCTTTTATCGATCAGCTTTTAAAGAACGACATTATGGAAGAAGTGAATTATTCACCTCGCCTAGTTTTCTTGTCCCCAATTTTGATGGTAGTAAATGCTTATTAGTTTCGTACGGTGAAAGAAACAAAATTGTAGTAGTTAATGGTTCTCCTTCACCCAACATGGAGAGTGTTATTCTAGTATTTCCAATAGTAATTTCGTTTCAAAACTGGACTGTACATCCTGCTTTCATCAGATCTCGTTGACCCTTAAGAGCAGTTATTATACTACTTTTGTAACTAAGAATAAAATGTATCATATAAATCTCTGCCAATCGGATAAGTCTTTTTACCTTTTGTTTTGCGTAACTTTGAAAGGTTAATTGGAAAGAATTTAGATATATATTTTGACGATGTTATTTTATTTAGCAAATATATTGAAAGTCATAAAAATTTATTAGAGGAGGTATTCTCCAGATTAAGCAATTAAGCAATTGAGCAATTAATCTCTGAGAAAAAATCTTGTGTCAAACTAGTATAAAGTAAAATGTTCATGGAACAGTTTTGAAAATGGAAACATGTCGATTGATTCTGAGAAAATTACATGTATACAGAAAATTCAAAAACCAAAGATTAGCAAGGGTATAAACACAATTTGTTCTTTTTACCTTCTTATTCGAAATATATTTATGGATGCTCAGAATTAATCCCCCTTTTCAAGAATTCAGATATTTAAAAAAGGCCATTTAGGCGGACTAAGATTCATGACAAAAGCCTAGATATTTTAATATATGGTTTTTGTGATGAGGTCGTTTTACAGGTCCCAGACATGAATTCGAACTTCGTTATACACTGTGATAGCTTTTTGTGTTTATACAGGGGTTGTCATCCAATATGATTCGGTAGAGTATATTAGACCAGTGTCAATATTCAGTCGGCCAATTCCACCATTTGACGGGAGGAAAATTCTTTATGAACTTATATTGAAGATTCTTTTATTATCGCTTGAAAAATTTGAATACGATTTGTTAATCCTTTTGTAGTGTGTACAGATAGTAAGGGTTTTTCTCTGGTTACTAAATACTCACAAAACGAAAGACAATAGGGAACTTTGTTAGAAAAAAATTCAATATCTAAATTACGAATAGTCCACATAAGAACAAAGGTCAACTGTGTTGCAAACTTTCTATCGAGTGTTGGTAACCACCTTGAATTCTACACAAAAAATAATACAGTCGAGATTGTAGAAGATAATGGGTAATAGGTTAACCTGTCTTTTGTTAATTTTTGCAAAATCCTATCTTTAATATGCCTCTTCCGAATCACCAAAGGAAGGATCCTCAATTACAGGAAATTATTTACGAATTAGAAATAAAGGAAGAAGATCTTCATTATATATTAAAAATAAGATCTTGTTAAAATAAACTAAATTAAACAGTAATTATGGAATATCGATAGTAATTCCTTCTCCTCTTACACAATCTGTAATTGAATATTCACATTGTCAGCTAATAAATGGTTGGCACGTGGAGTATCGAAAGACGATTTCCAAGGTCTCTTCGAGGTACACGAGGCCGACCATGTTCTCCGATATTAAAAACTTTATAAGGTCATATTTTTTATGCCAAACTTCTACAGATTCAAAATGAAAACATATAGGAAATTATTTTACTATGAAAGTAGTGCATGCGAATTATACCTGGTTCATGGACATTGAGAGAAAATTACCTAATAGTTCCGGATTGGAAAATATTTTAATTCTTAAAGATGCATATAATCGTTTTGTTTTTCTAGAATCTAGAAACTACATTCAAAGATCATTTGAAATAAGTTACAGAAATTGTTTCGGAGGAATGGTTTTCCTGGAAAAGTGCTCCACAACGGAGCTTCGTATTTTCAAACTAATTACTTCGTGACATTTTTCTGCAACTATGGTATACAAGGTATAAAATTCTCCGCTTAAAATCCCCAATCAAATAGAGCCGAACGTACGTTAAGTTTTGACTTAATTCTTATTTATGTTAATAAGTCCCAATAAAATTAAGGCAATTTAATATTTAATATAGCATTTACTATTAAGATAAGCACTAACGAAACTACGGTAACTAATCCATTCTACCATCCGCTAGTTGCAAATTGGTTGATATATTTAGATCTTCTCGAAGATGACCAAGAAAAAGAACAAAAACTGGTTGAC
Source organism: Thermobia domestica (assembly GCF_964235325.1). Classification (NCBI taxonomy): domain Eukaryota; kingdom Metazoa; phylum Arthropoda; class Insecta; order Zygentoma; family Lepismatidae; genus Thermobia; species Thermobia domestica. Next base: position 238,306,867 of record NC_137456.1, on the reverse strand, counting down.
ATTAATAATAATAATGAACGTGTTTGTAAGCATAGTGCAAAAGTCTATTCACAAAACATATTCCTGTTAATTTAAATTTAGATGATTTGACTTTGGTAAAATGAAATGTGAAAATAATAACTGAAAAACATTTCAATCCGAAAATTGCCCATCAATAGAAAGAATAATATCGGGTTATCTATGAAATCCGCATCGAAAACAATCTGGCTTGTAGACACTAAAAAGCCTAATGTGCATATAAAACACCACGTTCGATTTTGTAAAAAATATTTTCGTCCCAGACAAACTGCCCAACAGAATTCTTAAAGGTGTAATATTTGTATATGGATTAGACAAATGTTAATATCTACTAAATTTCGATATTGAACTTTGTAACAAATTGTTCGAACAGATTTTGTGTTGTATACGTTTCTATTCGTGTAGGAATGCCTCGTCCGAGAATGTGAGAAGTCCCTTCATCATAAGCTGTTTGTGTAATTGTTTGTTAGAATTGCAGTCTACGTACGGAAAGAAATTATTGTAAAGAAGGTGTTAACATATTAAAGTTAAGGAAATTATGGCAATTTATTGAGATTTGTTATTGGACGTGGGACTGTTCGAATTAGGAACTATACTCAACCCTTGGAAATTATGTAACCTGCCCAAGTTTTTATAATAAAAATAAAAAGAAGAAAAGGCAAATTGCTACCTGAAAATCGTATTATGAAACTTCGTCGGCCGTTAATCTTGTTAAAGCTATTTAGGGTGAGAAGAAGTGGTTGCTGCCAGCTACGATCTCTCACATGCTCGGTGGAAATCGGTATGAAGACACGAGTTATCTACTAACTGACCATGAGCTTGTCGCTCAGCGCAGTATTTTCCTAAGTGGTACGTGATTATGAGCTTAGATTAACTATGTAGTGAAAAATGGAAAGAAAATGCGTTTCGATAGAAACCTTTCGTGAATCTACTTCATTGTAATAGATTCACTGGAATAAATTGATTAGAAATTATTTCTCAACCTGTGGAGCTTGTTTTATTTAGTACCTGATTTTCATGGTTACTGAAGTTTTACTGTTGTAATATTTGGAGGAAGTATGTTAAAAAATTTTCACTGCTTTTCCAATTAAACAATTACTATTTTTGTTGCATATTATTGGTTGTTCTTTACATATATATATATATATATATATATATATATATATATATATATATATATATATATATATTATGTTGCAATTAATGTCATGAATATTACTTCCCTTTTCTGTTCACAAATAGCTTCTGAAGCATTACCTTTAAGATTTATCAGAAGTTTATTAAACATTTTGGAAAAATACCTGTCAGAATAAAGGATTATGCAGAACACTGTAGCTCATCTCACCACGTCGTCAGTATGCATAGAGGTGCGGGCGAAATTTCCCTTTTTCTTTTTTAATTTCTTGATTTTAAAAGGGAAAGAAAGTAAGATCACTTCCCTTAGGGTTTTGTGTATTGAGGGCAATTATATATGTTTCATTTACATGTTATAAAATATATACAAATAACCGAAACTTTTAACTCGTCTCTGTTTATCTGTTAGCAAATAGCCAAGTTCATTACTTTTTATTAGCTTAAGGTAGTAACGAGATTTATGTTACGGTACTTATTGTTGCATTAGTCTTTTAATAATTATGTATTCTTTCCTTGCAGGTTCTCATATAGTCCTAACGAGTTTAGGTAGCTTTGAATCATTCTCATCGTAGGGGTGGTCAGAAAGTAGGGTTGCGGAGCAGGCAGTGAAACCTGTATATATTATTTCATATAAATAATAACTAGTACAGCCAGCAGAAATTATATAATTAGATTCTTTCCTAACGTAATCTCTGTCGGTTCAGGCACTTGTGGCATGCTGGGATGAATTTGAGCATTGATTCCTGTTTAAAAAAGATCCTTTTCTTGCGTGATCCTGCAAATGAAGGAACAAATAATAGTCGCTTGGAGCGGGATTCAAGATATAAAGGAGTGGCGGATGATTTCCCAGCAAAGGTTATGCAACAGCGTGATGCTGGATCAGCCACTGCGCCCCTTGTGGGTGATACTTTCTGTACCAACCGCAAACTTTGGATACCTTTCTGCGACACGCTGACGAGACGTTACAGTCTCTCCGTAAAGCTCTACCAACTGCCGGCGAATTTCACCCGCGGTTAAAATTTTCGACCACAATAAACGAACAACTGAGCTGAATATTTCGCAAGACCAGTTTTCGAAACGAGTCACCATTTGAATGTACCTACAACTATCGCTGACGGGTAGCTGAAACACAGCACACTTGTCAACTCGATGTATTGAAATTACCGAACACTCCTCACACTTTTATAAAGGACGAAACTCCAGAAGTACCAACATAGGAATGTTACGTATTGGGTTTTTACTTATTATATAAAGAATATTGACAATGAATATAATTGTTTCTATTATATCTCTCCTCGTTTACGAGTATAAAATTCATTTTTAACTTGATAAAACAGCGCGATTTTATGGCATTCTTCTGATTATGTAATGTTTACTACTGGCAACTTCGATTTAAAATATATCAGAGTAACCTTGATCTACTGTATATGTATCAGCGGTTGTAAGTTATGGTTGCAAGAAGTGCATTCGTAAGCCAGACTAATGGGAGAGAGAATATGTAAAAAGAAAAAGAATCAATGGAAAGAAATATGTGAATGATAACACTGGTAAGAAAAAAGCAGCTAAGCAACGAAGACCTTGATGTCATTGCTAAAACAAATCAAGCGGATTTAACCTCAACTCGTGAAGCTATTGAATTTAACACGAAGAGTGTAAAAGCGCATTATTTTGGTAGTTTTTGAAAGCTTCAGGAATCGAACAATCAAAATGCATGTCTTAATGGTCTTACGTATAAGGAGTGCAATCTGAGCTATTCTAAAAACACGATGATGTAGAAGTATGCAGAAGAAAAAATTCATTTGCTTATCTTGTGGCACTAGTTACTGGTACAGTCCGCGGCATAAAATTTGTTACAAAAATTCTAAGTCCAAATGAATAACAAATTCTTGCCCAGTATTCTTATGCATTCCCGCAATACATGTATCAATCGATTAGTTGCTTCTAGTATTTATTCCAACTCCTCCCCGTCCTCCACCTCTCCTTGTCTAAAGCAGTGTGTGTGACGTAGTTCACTCTTTCCATTCAGCTGAAAAAGAAACAGGAATCAAGTTTATAACGTTATAGCTTTAAAACAGTCTTTTCCATTCGTTTGTTCTGAAATATTTTTAAGAGCCTAAATTAAAGGAAAGTCACACAATCTTCCCAGAGCTTCATAAATATATTTAGTTTCATTCTTTTCTTTCTTTAAAGAGTGCAAGCTAAAAAGATGCTGCCTAAGAAATCTATGGAAATTGCCAAGAGCTCTAAAATATCTACGGACAGAAACGAGTTTTATTCAATGATTCATTGAATTTCTTTTCAGTAAGTGCAAGCAAATGTTTCAGGGGCGTCATTTGGGCAGGACAGGAGGGTGTAATTCCCCCTCTCTTGAGCTTCATAAATACGTATTTTTAGATGAAATGTATAGTAATACACTAATAAAAAGTGAAATAGTTATGTCGCCGGAGAATCTCTTCCTCCCCCCCCCCCGAATAAAGTCTAAATGACACTGGTTTTAACAACAAACCTATAGAGTTACGATAGCACATTGCTAAAGAGCTTACATTTGGTTTCAAGAGTCGAAGGTTTGATCTCAAGCCATATGACTTCCTGGGTGACATTGAGAGAGAGAGAGAGAGAGAGAGAGAGAGAGAGATTCAAGTAGGGAGACAGAGAGGGATGATTTGTATACACAGATTTAGAATTGGGGGGAAAATGATCGGACAGCATTCGTATTATGACGAAAATTCTGATTTTGTGAAAGATAAGAAGGGAAGTTTTCGAACTGCGAGGATCACATTAGGCAGTTGTCGAATTAATGTGGAGAACTCTTTTTAGAGCATCAGATGATTACGAAAGGAGAGAACGATCTTCAGAACTGAGGAATTAAGATTTTAGAAAATATGGTTTCGGCGACGGGTTTCGAACCACGAACCTTGTGGTCATCGAACCATGACTTTATCCATTCTGCTACGGAGGATTCTATTACTCCTTCACATATGTTTCCCTTAGCTGCGTTGAAAGCTACCTTAAGGGGATATTCCAAAAGTTGACTCGGTAGATGCGCCGTTCAGTTATGACGTAAACCTCTTGTAACTTAGTTACAATGTGCAAAATGAACTTCCTCTTCTTCAGGACACTTTCTAAAGCTTTAAAATTTGTTACCATTGTTTTAATTAAGTTACATTTGATAGAAACATCTGATAAAGTAGTGCCAAGCCCTGTGCGTTATTGTCTGTTAGGTGAATGGTTAATGTAAGTTATTTTTACGTGGATGGTCCGAGCTTCCAATCAAGACCATTCTTATTGATTATTTTATTTGAGCTACTCTCATACTCATCGGCGCAAATTTGTTTTCAACATTGTGGGGGATGGACGGGTAAGACTGTTCCCATATTATATATATATATATATATATATATATATATATATATATATATATATATATATATATATATATATATATATATAAGCAATGTTCAAAATATTTATGAAGATGAAAAACAATGCTGTCAATGATCATTGGAGCAGAATTGTCTTCAGTGGCGTATTTAGGAGGCTATCGGGCTCAAGCTCTCCCCGAAATAATTTTTTTACTTTTTCGCATTACACGTACAACAATAATTCTTCTTACCTTTCTAAGAATGTGATTGACTTTTCATTTTCTTATGCTCTTTGGTCAGAAATAATACTGTATTTGTCAAAGGGTCTTTCCTAGTAAGATAGTGAAATAGGCCCTTCATCCAAATAGGGTCTCTATTGACCCAAAAGGTTACCCTTGACCTAAAACTACCTCAAAAATTTTTTGGAGCCCCACCCCCTCCCCTTACCAAATTATCGTATCATACATGCTCAAAATTGAATATTTTTTTTTTAAATTTTGGTAGGGGTGAACGAAAAATGTTGAAAGTTTCACAGATTGTAGATACTATTTAGATGTAAATTGCATTTTTTCAAAATCATCGATGAGTATTTTCTTTATTTTTTTGCGTGTTGAAAATTTCAAAAAAATGTAGGAAAAAATGTAGGGGGGACACGTCGCTGATTTTTTGGTTAAAAATTTGCTATACTCTTAGGTACAACATATATTTTTTCAGGGCCTGAAAGTGTGGCAAAATTGTCAAAAATTGTGGAGAAGAGAAAACAGGCAAAATTTCGTTGGCTACAAAATCCGAATAACTACACAAAATTACGTACACATCAGGCGGGAAACTTCCAAAACTTTTAGAACAAAGAATCACGATTTTTTGAAAGCTAAAATTTAGGAACTTGAAGATAACAATAAAAATAAAAATATTCGGGGCATATATAAAGGGATCAACGAATTTAAGAAAGGCTATCAACCTCGTGCTTATATTCAAGAGAGCTGATGGAACAGTTCTCACTGATACAGGTAGCATTTTAAATAGATGGAAAGATTTCTTTGATGATTTGCTTAACACGCAGCCAAAAACTAAAGTGCGTGGAGAAAGGGAGATAAACACCACAGAACCGTATATTCCAGAACCCAACCGAATAGAAGTAGAAATCGCTATAAAGAAATTAAAGAAACAAGAATCTCCGGGTGTAAACGAAATTCCGGCTGAGTTAATTTTAGCTGGAGGCGAAAAATTGTGGAACAAGATACACAAACTCATTCTCCTTATCTTCAACAAGGAAGAATTGCCACAAGAGTGGAAAGAATCAATCATCGTTCCAATCCACAAGAAAGGCAACAAAACTGACTGTAATAATTATCGAGGCATCTCTCTTCTGTCAACATCCTATAAAATCCTTTCAAACATTCTATTAGCAAGATTAACCCCAAACGCAGATGAAATTATTGGAGATTATCAGTGCGGATTTAGACGAAATCGATCAACTATCGACCAAATATTTACCATTCGCCAAATACTCGAAAAGAAATGGGAATACAGTAGCCCGGTACATCAACTATTTATTGATTTTAGAAAGGCCTACGACTCGGTTAGGTGAGAAACATTCTACAACATTCTTACTGAATTTGGAATACCGAAAATGCTAATTAGATCAATTAAGTCATATTTAAATGAATCCCAAAGTAAAGTTCGGGTAGGAAAAGTTTGTCCACGAGCTTTCACGTCGTAAATGGTCTGAAACAAGGAGATGCGTTGTCGCCATTATTATTCAACTCTGTCCTGGAATACGCTATAAGGAAAATCAAAGATAGCAACCAGAGCCTAGAGCTGAACGGTGTTCACCAGGTTATGTGTACGCCGATGATGTAAATTTAATAAGGGAGGATAGGAGAACAATAAAAGGAAATGCAGAGGTCTTATTAAACGCTTGCAGGGACAAGGGTTTAGAAGTAAATGCAGAGAAACCTAATACATAGAAGTGCGTCGGACCGTAATATGGCAAAATATTAAATAATACTTTTGATAAAGTGGATACTTTCAATTATCTAGGATCAATATTAACAGACGAAAATCATATTCAGGAAGAAATTAAATGTCGACTAAAAACAGGGAATTTGTGTTATTATTCAGTTCAAAATCTCTTGTCGTCGCGAATTCTGTCGAGGAATTTGAAGCTTAAAATATATAAAACGATAATCATACCTGTTGTCCTGTATGGTTTCGAAACATGGTCACTTACTCTGAGGGAGGAACATAGACTGAAAGTATTTGCGAACAAGATGCTCAGACGAATATTCGGACCCAAGAGGAACGGGAATGGGGAATGGCGGAAACTTCATAACGATCTACTACATAAATTATACGGCTTACAAAACATTGTTAAGGTAATCAAGTCTAGAAGGCTTAGGTGGGCAGGACTATAGTCAGGATGGAAGAAAGTAGGAACGCTTTCAAAGTGTTAGCGGTAAGATCAATCGGAAAACGACCATTGGGAAGACCTAGGCGCAGATGGGAAGACAATATTAAGATGGATGTCGTAGAGATAGGAATACAAAGTAGAAACTGAATCCAGTTGGCTAAGGATAGAAGTCAGTGGAGAGCTTTTGTGAACGCTGCATTGAACCTCCGGGTTCCATAGGCTATAGAGTTAGTTAGCTTACGAAGCATGAGTAGGTGCCTAGGCTGATACTACAAATAGATTAAATGCGCATTTACTGAAAAGATGGGTTCTACTGACACTGCATAGTCTATATACTCTTCCTGTGCTAGGGCCTGGGGGCGAGAAGGAGATAAGATTTCATATCAGGTTACGTCACGCGCAGTCGCACGCCTTCATTTTCATTAAAAATGAAAAAGTCAAGAGAAACATATTTCATCTCACTTTCCTTTGTGGCAGTCGGACACAAAATCATCACACTTATCTGCAAAAAGCACTTTTCAAATCGGATTATTGGGAGAGCCTCCAGTTCCAATGTGGGGGGGACATATCTCTCCATTTCCCCGAAAAGTGTGCCCGTACCTACAGCTGAGACAACTTTTCAGCATGAGGAGAGGGGCGTATTTTCCTCTAGCATTTATTGCAATTTGTACCCAAGTAGGGGAAGTGGAATTAATACATATTGATGAGACTACTAAAGCACTACAGCTCGAAGTTCAGTGTGAAATACTACAGAATACGATTCTTTTTTAAAAATGGAAAAGCCAAGAGAAATCAATTTCATCTTACATTCCTTTGTGGCAGTCGAACACAAATCATCACACTTATCCCAAAAAGCACTTTTTAAGTCAGATTATTGGGGGGGACAGTCCTCCCAGGTCCAACATTGGGGGGACATGTCCCCCTCGACCCCCCGGATTTGCGCCAGTGTTCATACTGTATATTCCACAAGTTCAAGTTTGAAGTAATGTAGTCACAGCTAGTTTAATTCGAAATAATTTTCCAATATTATATTTGTTACTAAATTTAAATGGTACTCCTCACTTGTTTGTAGCCCTGCATAAATACAAAATTGTTTTAAAAGTATATTTTACTTTCAAGTATTATTGAGTTTTTTAAATTGTCCTTCAAATTTATTTTATAATTATTTTCTATTTCTTAATTATAACATATTTTCTATTTATATTGTATTCTTTGTTACACGTTTACTATTTACATTTTATGTCTTACCTTTGAAGAGGAGCTTTTGACAATTCACAGCAGCAGGGACATACACAGGATGCAGGCCTTGGCAATACAGAGCTTCTGCCCCCACGAAATCACTACTTTTTTGTTTGTATATATATCTTATTTTATAGATGGTGATAGCAGGGGCGGATTCAAGGGAGTGTGTTTGGGGTGATCGCATCCCCCAGAATAGGGAACTTTTTATACTGTTTATTTTAAAAATAAAACATATCCTAAGTATTTTTCATCTTTGTATTATAAACGTAAATTAAAACCTAAAGTAGATAGACCTTACTTTCTTAAGAAAGTTAATTCTACAGAAGAGCTCTTTCTCATGTTCTATTTTTTTCTTTTCTTTCGTTCTTTCTTTTTTCTTTTCTTTTTTTTGCAATCCGCTCTTACCTTGATTTGACTTCCAACGACCGCCCCTCCCAAACAATCATCCTGGATCCGCCCCTGGATGATAGACATAGTAAAATTTGCCCTCAATCGCTGAAATAAATTCCTGTCAAGCTTTCGATCGCTGAAATAAATTTATGTCTACGGCCCTGCAAAACAGTGACGATTTTAGGAAGTGATCAGTTAGTAATGCCTCCCTGGAACAACGACACTTCCCCAGAAGTCATATCTCCGATAATTCAGAATGTGATTTGTGCATTATCACTTTTCACTCTCAGTGTCTTGAGACGCACCAAACAGGAACTGTTCTGAAGTATTTACTGGTTCTCCCTATGACCCCATTTCAATATGGCCAACCTTGGACATATACACATCTGAAATATCACCTTTTATGTCAGTGATCCCGAAAACTATCCATTCGACACAAATATAGGATATTTTCGATTCTTTATTCCTGTCACCCTCTCATTGTCAACTTTAAGCCAACCAAGGCTTATTTTGGACTTACGCAGCATCCACAATGTCACTTTTCATCTTCGCACATTAATTCGACACTAATTTCGTTAGTATTTGACTACTTTACAAGTCACCTTCAACTTTTGGTAAGGAATTTTGCAGTCTCTCGCCCCCACAACTATGGAGAAATTTCAAGCAACTAAGTATAATTATAAAGTATCATCTGAGACACAACAGTACGGGTGATCTTTTTCGCAGAGGAATTCGTTAACTACTGTTTCAATATCAATGTATTGGCTTTTTTTGCTCTGCATGCTGGAGATTGCCAAAGAGCTAAACTTCATTCTGTACTATTGTGCTATGAATATAGTGGTTTAATTTACTGAATACTCGCTTAGATGATGCTCTCGTCACAGGAAAAGTGAGATACAGTTATAAAAGAAAAACGAAACGAAATATTTAAGTTTTACGTCCCACGTTATGCCGACTACGCTAATGGAGACAGTGATGGTGAGAAACGAATGAAATCGTTTAATGAAAAAAGTGGGAGGAAACAGGAGAAACCCGAGGACACTCATGCACACGGTGTTTGTCCATAATAAAGTTCATTCGGCGCGAGCTGGGATCGAACCAAGGACCCCATGCACCATAGGGAAATTTATAAAAGAATAGGCGTCTAAACACATACGGAACACTACTATCAATGAGAGTTGTGTAAGATTAGATTTTTATTTATTTCATTCTAAGTTGAAATTTCAGTCAATCTTGATCTTCGTTATTGGTCGAAATCCGGACCAACCAGTATTCCCTACTAGGGTAAAGATTAATTGATCGCCAACAGAAATCCAAAATCCTCTGTATAACCCCACGTTCCATTATTCCATATACACAATTAAGAGTCCAGCGTAACCTACCAGTTAATAAGTTTTCTTCTTATTATTATCATTATATTTAACACCTCAAAAATATAGGCTCATAATTGAACCACTGATTGGAAAAATTGAATAAGTACATAAAAATATTTTTTCCACTTCTAAGCTTCCCTCACCAATTGCAGTGCTACAATACAAGATTCTTCTTGTTGTCTTAGAGTTTGTCAGTTCTTTTGCTACAATTAATCAGTTATACACGTGTTGAAAGAAATACAAATACGCCTCAGGAAGGTATTTTAGCGTTTCTGAAAACTTAGGTCTGATGTACGTATTCCCTTTTGCTGGAAATAGTTGCTGCAAATAGTTGCTGCAAGGACGTGATAAATCTTTTGGGTAGACTTCACAGTCTATAGCTCCTTCACAACTTCCTTTGCATCTAAGGCTAAGTAGTTACAATTTAGACATTGAGGAAAAGGTGTGAAATTAATTAAAACCCTTCAAAGTGGAGTTACGAATCTTCAATTGACCCCATTTTGCTGTTGGCCTCGCTCAACGCACTCCCGCCACGGTTCTGGGTGCACGATGGAGTTTCTCCCTTTTAGGAATACTTTCTAAGACAGTACTAGTTTTCTTTACAGCTGTTTCAATTGACTTGTATTTGCTAGAACTGTCGGTTAAAGTAAACAAAAGATTCTATACTCAAACACACATCATCTCTCTAGAAGCTCTAATGGAAAACGAAACGAATCGTCGTAAACATGTTACGTTCCTGAAGAGGAAAACAGCAAAACATTGATTGCACAAACGTATAATGGTATAATTTGCTTGCAAATTTAAAACTTATAGAAGTTGATGGCTTGTTAGGTGAGGGGTTAGTGAACAGGATTTTTGTACTGGTGGTCCAGGGTTCGAATCTCGTCCGTTCTTCTTACGTTTTGTTTCTTTAAGCTACACTGTGTTTGTTCATTCCAATTCTTTAAGCTTGAATTAAATGTAATACCAGTTAGTGAATTAAAAGTACCTAACATTATTTTCAAATACGAGACGTTATTACATGCTTGTCATTAGCTCACAATACTCAACTTTGATATAAACTCTTGCAGCCTTCATTTAACTCATTTCTTGACGTGTTTTGTCACAAAACTCATGAATCGTGGCGAACAAAATTGCTTTACCAGATAATGGTGACTGCTTTGAAACCAAATGACAAGTATGAGAATTAAACGTATCATATCTGTAGTTTGGTGTGGAGAAGAAACCAAATAGCGAACGAAAGGTTTAAGAACAACCACGTTATTAATATAAACTATGCCAAAGATTATTGACTTATATGATTAAAAAACATCGAAAGAAATTTTGAAAGAACGAACAATACTAACTTAGAATTTTGTAACTGGAGGCAAGGAAATCTAATTTAAACATACTAAAACATACCATTTAGCGCATATAGAGCGTGTATCTGTGCTCAAGGCGCTAGCTAATAATCTGGAAGTTCTCAAGTCGGAACCATGTGTGAATATTTTGTTTAAATTTAGAAGTTTTGGTGATCATTTGTCGGCGATGACACACGTTTAATTGTCTTAAGGTATTTGAATATTTTGATCTTTCATTATTTGAATGACCAAATCTTCAATACTACTACTACTACTACTAATAATAATAATAATGATAATAATAATAGTTATTATTATTATTATTATTATTATTATTATTATTATTATTATTATTATTATTAGCAAAGTAATTCAATAACACGTTAATATCTTTAATTATTTCTCGATAATTACTCGAACTTAAGACGTCCTCGAATCTAAGTCGCACCCCGATTTCACTGGGCTAAATTAAAGAAAAATAGTAATATGTTATGGTTTTACTATTACTAAAGCACTCTTTGATATTGGTCATTTTCGATGATTTTATGTATCCCTCTCCCCTCTCCATGTTGGGTGCACGGTATGACAAAAATTATCCCAGGCCCGAATGTCATGTACGTTGAAAATTTGATCGAAATCTGTTGGATGGTTCAAGAGTTGTTCTATTTATTTTTATATATTAATCTCCCCTTCTCTTATCCTCTCCTATGTCCTACCGTCAAAGTGAAAATATTAAAACAAAAGTTTCTTGACCCGAACGTCGTCTATGTTGAAAATTAGATCGAGATCGGTCAGGTGGTTCAAGAGTTGTTAAGTTTTATTCATTTTTATAGATATCTCCCCTCCCCTCCTCCTACCCTACGTTCTAATATCAAAGGGATATGATAAAAACCACCCCAGGTCCGAACCTCATCTATGTTGATAATTTGATTAAGATCAGTTCGGTGGTTTAAGCGTGATGAAGTCACCAAGACAGCATTTTTATTTTTATTTTTTTTACATAGTCCCCCCTTCCACTCCCCTACATTGTGCCGTCAAGGCATAAATGAAAACATCCCAGGTCCAAACCTGATCTATATTGAATGTTTGATTGATTGGGATCAGTCGGATTGTTCAAGAGTTATTAAGTTTTATTCATTTTCATATATTTACCTTCCCCTCCTCTTCCGCAAGTTCTAATATCAAAATGAAGTAACATAAAGCTTTCCAGGTTCGAATTTCATCTATGCTCAAAATGTGATTGAGAACGATCGGCAGTTCAAATTTATTCACCACCGAACGTTGTCACTTTAATTTTTATATTTATAGCTGTTATGTATATTCCCTCTCCTCTCCATCCTCTACGTTATTCCGTCAAAGTGAAATGTTAAAATCCATCCCTCGCGTTAATCGAGACGGGAACATATAGCCTCATTGTTGACGTCCCCATTAATCACCCTACTCATACCCTTTAGTGTGTTTAAGTTATTTTTTTTTTTTTTGTCTTCAGTTGCAAATTTCTAAGTTATTTTTCTTTGTTTCAAAATTCTCGCATTCCTTGTATGATAATACAAGTTAATAATCTTTGACTTGTTTTATATTAATAATCTGAGTTGTTCTTAAACCTTTCGTTTCCAATTTTGTTTTGTATCTACACCAAACTACAGATATGACAAATTTAATTCTCATACTTTACATTTGCTTTCAAAGCGGTCGCCATGAACTGCTTAAAAGCACTTTTTCCGTCACGAAACACCCAGCAGAGGGCATACGATATCGTCTACAGCAATGAGAGGAAATTCCGCCTTGTTACGTGACGTCACATGAAGCACGTTCCGTTCAAACACCTAAGCAAAACTATCATTTTGCTTCTGGTGTGAAAATGGCTCACTGCGAAGCTTCTGTTAAAAGCAGCGTGATTGCTTTAATTGAGCATGCGGGCATGAACTATAACGAGGCAGGCGCGAGATATGGCGTTAAATGTGCTACAGCACGGAGGTGGTGGAGGAGATATGAGGAAACAGGAGATGTAAGACGTAAAAGAGGAAGTGGGCGACAAAGAGTTTCCTCTGCCGAAGAAGACCAGAGTGTATTTGCCCAATGCCGTGAGCACCCTTTCATGTCTGCCCGACAGTTACGAGATGAAACCAATTTCCCAGGCAATGTTACGACTGTCCGTCGTAGACTCAAATCCTTTGGTTTGAGATCATACAGGGCAGCTGTTAAGGAGCGACCAACAGAAGACCACATGGTTGACCGTCTGGCGTTTGCACAGTTAAATATTGCACGTGTGTGGGACGAGGTCTTTTTCACAGACGAAAAAAATATTTTCCAGTGCAAACTTCGGGCCGAAGCATGTTTACCGCCCTCCTCGAAAAAGGTATGCCTCTGAATACGTTTCCCGTTCTGGTCGAATGGGACATGTAAGTGTCCACTGTTGGGCATGGATATGCAAGGCTGCAAATTTCGGAGGAATCTACAGGATTCCCGGTCGCCTAAACGCCCACAAGTATGTGGAACATCTGGATGAAACGCTTCCGGAAATAAAAGCTCATGTAGGTGACGGCATATTATATTTGCAACAGGACAATAGCTCGATACATAATTCAAATGTGCTTCAGACATGGTTGCAGAGGCAACCTGATGTCGAAATAGTTGACTGGGTTCGTCATGGAGCAGATCTGAACCCTATTGAAAATATGTGGGCCTCTGTTGCAAGAACATTGCGGGAAACCTGGTCTAACAATCCTCCACGAACATCTAATGATCTTTGGGAGCGTGTTGAAGATGAGTGGTCGATCTGTTGCACCCAACGCTATATGTCTCGCCTGGTGGATTCAATGCCACGGCGTATGGCAGCTGTAATCGAGTCCCAAGGGGACTATACACACTATTAATAAATGCTCCCCCACAACACCATCAGCCCTCTCGAGGGCTACCTAATTCCACCCACTTATTAACAAAATTTTATGAAATACATTACGCGACACCAGTGAATGTAAGTGTCTCAGCATGTTCTGCATTAATAAAGAGGCTAACGTGCGAGACTTGGTGGCAGAGTGGTATTATGCTTGCTATGTAAACCAAAACCGCCTGTAACAGTGGTTCGAATCTAGTGAAGAAGACCCCTACTTTTGCAATACGCCTTCTGCTATGTCCGCCTTCATACGGTCTATTATTTGACACATAATGTGGACCGCCATAAGTTTTTACTTAGTAAACAATTTATAAATATATGAACAAATACCTAGGTATATTAGAGTAACAATGGAATATAGTACTTTCGTCCGACTGACGTCGCTCTGCAAATGTTCATTGTATTAGACCGGAAGATGAATTAAATAAAGACTGGAAAATTTGATATCAAAATTGGTACGTAATAAGTTAAAGACAAAATATGTAATTATAATCTCATATTTGAAACTAATTTTGACTGCAATTAATTCTCTACCTGCTTTCATAAATAATCCAAACCAAACTTCGAGGTTTGGAATGCACAAACTAAGTGTAGCTAAGGGAAAAAGTAACAAGAAGAGCAGAGATTCGAACCCACGATCACCAGCGTAAGAATTCCTTTTACTAACCCTTCATCTATCAAACCATGACGTGAACATGACCATTGTAAGTTATAAATTTGTATCCAAGAAACACCATTAAGCGTATGTGCAACTACTGCTTTGCTCTTTTTCTCTTCAAGAGCGTAACATGTTTAGGACGACTCGTTTCGTTTTCCATTAGAGTTTCGAACGAGATTATTTGTGTTTGAGTGTAGGATCTTTAGTTTCCTTTAACCGACACTTCTAGCAAATACAATTTAATTCACAGAGCAGTTAAAAAAAACTCGTACTGCCTTAGAAAGTATTCCTAAAAGCAGAAGCTGGATCATGCATCCTGAACAGTGACGTAACTAACGGCAGTGCGTTGAGGGAGTGCAGAGTAAAACGGGGCCCATTGAAAATTCGTAATTCCACTATTTTTCCTCGATGTCTAAAATGAGACTACTTTAGCCTTACATGAAAAAGAAGCTGTGGAGGGGACTGCGAAGTCTACTGAAAAGATTATCACGTCTTTGCAGCAACAACTTTAAGTTTTCGAACAGTAATGAAGAACAAGATTGATTGAAATTTTAACTTAGAATGAAATAACTAAAAATCTAATCTTATATAACTCTCATTGATAGTAGTGTTCCGTATTTGTTTAGACGCCTATTCTTTTATAACTTTCCCTATGGTGCATGGGGTCCTTGGTTCGATCCCAGCTCACGCCGAATGAACTTTATTATGGACAAACACCGTGTGCATCAGTGTCCTCAGGTTTCTCCCGTTTCTTCCCACTTTTTTTATTAAACAATTTCATTTATTCTCACCATTACTCTCTCCATTAGCGTAGTCGGCATAATCGTGGGACGTAAATATTTGATATTTCATTTCATTTTTCTTTTATAACTGTATATCACTTTTTCTGTAACGAGAGCAACATCTAAGCGAGTATTCAGTAAATTACACCACTAAAACCTATATTCATTGCACAATAGTGGAGATGAAGTTTAGCCCTTTGGAAATCTTCAGCATGGACAGCAAAACAAGCCAATACATTGATATTGAAACAGTAGTTAACGAATTCCTCTGCGAAAAAGATCACCCGTACTGTTGTGTCTCAGATGATACTTTATAATTATACTTAGTTGCTTGAAATTTCTCCATAGTTGTGGGGGCGAGATACTGAAAAAACCCCTACCAAGAGGTAAAGGTGACATGTAAAAGTAGTCAAAAACGAACAAAATTAGTGTCGAATTCATATGCAAAGATGAAAGTTGACACTGTGGATGCTGCGTAAGTCCAAAATAAGCCTTGGTTGGCTTCGAGTTGACAATAGGAGGGTGACAGGAATAAAGAATCGAAAATATCCTATATTTGTGTCGAATGGATAGTTTTCGGGATCACTGACATAAAAGGTGATATTTCAGAGGTGTATATGTCCAAGGTTGGCCATATTGAAATGGGGTCATAGAGAGAACCAGTAAATACTTCAGAACAGTTCCTGTTTGGTGCGTTTCAAGACACTGAGAGTGAAAAGTGATAATGCACAAATCACATTCTGAATTATCGGAGATATGACTTCTGGGGAAGTGTCGTTGCTCCAGGGAGGCATTACTAACTGATCACTCCCTAAAATCGTCACTTTTTTGCAGGGCCGTAGACAGAAATTTATTCCACGATCGAAAGCTTGACAGGAATTTTTTTCAGCGATTGAGGTCATATTTTACTAAAATGTCTATCATCCAGGGGCGGATCCAGGATGATTGTTTGGGAGGGGCGGTCGTTGGAAGTCAAATCAAGGTAAGAGCGGATTACAGAAAAAGAAAAGAAAAAAGAAAGAACGAAAGCAAAGAAAAAATAGAACATGAGAAAGAGCTCTTCTGTAGAATTAACTTTCTTCAGAAAGTAAGGTCTATCTACTTTAGGTTTTAATTTACGTTTATAATACAAAGATGAAAAATTCTTAGGATATCTATAAAATCTATAAAATTAGATATATATACAAACTAAAAATTAGTGATTTCGTGGGGGCAAAAGCTCTGGATTGCCAAGGCCTGCATCCTGTGAATGTCCCTGCTGCTCTGAATTGTCAAAAACTCCTCTTCAAAGGTGACATAAAATGTAAATAATAAACGTGTAACATAGAATACAATAAAGAAATAGAAAATAATTATAAAATAAATTTGAAGGACAATTTAAAAAAACTCAATAATACTTGAAACTAAAATATACTTTTAAAACAATTTTGCATTTATGCAGGGCTACAAACAAGTGAGGAGTGCCATGTAAATTTAGTAACAAATATAATATTGGAAAATTATTTCGAATTAAACTAGCTGTGACTACATTACTTCAAACTTGAACTTGTGGAATATACAGTATGAGCGTAGCTCAAATAAAATAATCAATAAGAATGGTCTTGATTGGAAGCTCGGATCATCCACGTAAAAGTAACTTACATTAACCATTCACCTAACAGACAATGACGCACAGGGCTTGGCACTACTTTATCAGATGTTTCTATCAAATGTAACTTAATTAAAACAATAGTAACAAATTTTAAAGCTTTAAAAAGTGTCCTGAAGAAGAGGAAGTTCATTTTGCACATTGTAACTAAGTTACAAGAGATTTACGTCCTAACTGAACGGCGCATCTACCGAGTCAACTTTTGGAATATCCCCTTAAGGTAGCTTTCAACGCAGCTAAGGAAACGTATGTGGAGGAGTAATAGAATCCTTCGTAGCAGAATGGATAAAGTCATGGTTCGATGACCACAAGGTTCGTGGTTCGAAACCCGTCGCCAAAATCAGATTTTCTAAAATCTTAATTCCTCAGTTCTGAAGATCTTTCTCTTCTTTCGTAATCATCTGATGCTCTAAAAAGAATTCTCCACATTAATTCGACAACTGCCTAATGTGATCCTCGCAGTTCGAAAACTTCCCTTCTTATCTTTCACAAAATCAGAATTTTCGTCATAATACGAATGCTGTCCGATCATTTTTTCCCCAATTCTAAATCTGTGTATACAAATCATCCCTCTCTGTCTCCATACTTGAATCTCTCTCTCTCTCTCTCTCAATGTCACCCAGGAAGTCATATGGCTTGAGATCAAACCTTCGACTCTTGAAACCAAATGTAAGCTCTTTAGCAATGTGATATCGTAACTCTATAGGTTTGTTGTTAAAACCAGTGTCATTTAGACTTTATTCGGGGGGGGGGGAGGAAGAGATTCTCCGGCGACATAACATTTTCACTTTTTATTAGTGTATTACTATCCATTTGATCAAAAAATACGTATTTATGAAGCTCAAGAGAGGGGGAATTACACCCTCCTGTCCTGCCCAAATGACGTCCCTGAAACATTTGCTTGCACTTACTGAAAAGAAATTCAATGAATCATTGAATAAAACTCGTTTCTGTCCGTAGATATTTTAGAGCTCTTGGCAATTTCTATAGATTTCTTAGGAAGCATCTTACTAGCTTGCACTCTTTAAAGAAAGAAAAGAATGAAACTAAATATATTTATGAAGCTCTGGGAAGATTGTGTGACTTTCCTTTAATTTAGGCTCTTAAAAATATTTCATAACAAACGAATGGAAAAGACTGTTTTAAAGCTATAACGTTGTAAACTTGATTCCTGTTTCTTTTTCAGCTGAATGGAAAGAGTGTACTACGTCACACACACTGCTTTAGACAAGGAGAGGTGGAGGACGGGGAGGAGTTGGAATAAATACTAGAAGCAACTACATGTATTGATACATGTATTGCGGGATACATGTATTGCGGGAATGCATAAGAAAACTGGGCAAGATTTTGTTATTCATTTGGACTTAGAATTTTTGTAACAAATTTTATGCCGCGGACTATACAAAGGCCATGGTATACAGTATTTCAAAGTGTGTTTTGGCATATTTGAACTTTCAAGGAAAAGGATGGCAAGAACAAGAGACACAGGAAATTGAATAAGGTTGGTAAAAATGAATCTAGTTATGAACATACTAATAAATACAATACGCCGTGGCGTCCCGCATATAGATAGATGTGAAAAGCATGGCAATGTTAAGAACCAAATAAGTGAAGCCTCATCAGATATTGTTCATGATCATACTAAAGGCTTTCGAAAATTCCAAGTCATTACTCATGTTAAGACAATGGAAATAAAATGTACATATTAATGTGAAATCCGTGGCTGAAATGCTCCATCTCTCTGACAAATTTTGCTAAGATGCAGGAGTTATACCTGCAAAATATGAAATATATGCTAATATTTAATTCACAATGTATAAATGCCTCTGTGGTTGCTACTTGAAAAGTGCAATGTTTGCTTTGTTTCCAATAGGCGCTTATATTGACTTCTGTTGTCGAATATTTTCAGGGGAATTTGGAATCAAAATATTTTTTACGTATTTTTTGTTCATTACGTCAAATTAGGGACAATGGATTATCATTGAGTTGTATTCCACTATTTAATATTTTCCAATACACTTAAGTACTATTGATAATCGTTTCGATTGTCGTCATATGGCTCTCGATAAAGTTTGACTTCAAATTACATCGACTTCAGTACATGACTTAACGTGATTTGATAATTTCGAGGTTCAAGGGTTCACATATGAGTTTTGGGAAAGGAGATTCAAGTACATCTCTATCTTCTTAGATGTCATTAAATGTAAGCAAGAGGAAACATACTTAATAACAATGGCACACAAATCTCTTACGGCAATAACATTTCAAAATTGATGTAAGTCACATGGATAAGTGACTATATATTTTAATAATCATCTACGTTTCTTCGTACTTTAAAGTTTGTGAAGTCGAATTCCTCAGGAAGCTATTGCTACACACGATAAAATTAAGTCCACTCTATCAAAAGATTTACTATAAGATGTCGGATATTTTGGATTTTAACTTAGCTTTCTTTTGTATGTGACTCTTTAGGACTTTCAAAGAAGTATCATGATTAACCTTTGTTATTAGGAACAAAAGCAATGCGTTTGTTAATAAAATAAGCAAAATAGTGTTGTTAAAGAAGTAAGATGTCCGACTTTTAGAAATACCGAATACTGCTCTTATAGAGAACCAAAGGATAGCAATTACATTTAGGAAACGCACAAGGAAAAATGACGACGCCAGGCGTTAAAAGGAGGAAGAGATACAACTTTTGGGAGGCGGCTATTTTTCATACCAAAAATAATAGTTTTCTATGTTTGACTTATATTACACTATAACATTTTTCATATTATATAATTATAAATT
The DNA here is from genome assembly GCF_964235325.1 of Thermobia domestica. Classification (NCBI taxonomy): domain Eukaryota; kingdom Metazoa; phylum Arthropoda; class Insecta; order Zygentoma; family Lepismatidae; genus Thermobia; species Thermobia domestica. Next base: position 238,286,821 of record NC_137456.1, on the reverse strand, counting down.
AAACTTATTTCAAGTAAAGTTTGTAACTAACAAATCAAGAACATCTACGTATGAAATATTTTTTAATGTAAATTTTGATAGAATATGCTACAAGTAACTCGTTTGTCTGTATCATACGTAGTAATATTTTCAATATATATATATATATATATATATATATATATATATATATATATATATATATATATATATATATATATCACGAGGCGCTGCTGAAAAACTCGTAGCGCAACCCAGAGCGAGTCTAGGTAGAATAATGAAATTGTATGGTTTTGAAAAACGTATCACTCTATGTACAAATTCAACTTTTCATATTAATAATGTAATTTTTATTGCCTTTTTCAGGCCTCTGAAGTGACTGTGTGCCGAAGAGCGAGTTTCACGAATATAGAGATTGCAGCTGTCATAAAATCTTTGTTCCAACAAGGAAAGTCACTAAAGTAAATTCACGAGGATATCAGTGAAATACAACGGACTCTCCTAATCTATATACAATAGTGAAAAGAAGTGAGTGACACAGTTTAAACTTGTCAACTTTTCCACAGACGATGCTTTAAATCCAACATGACCAAAAGCACTGACTGTCCCAGAAATCCTGCAGTCTATTCGTGACACTATTCTTGATAATTGCAGAATTTCAGTAATGTGTGTGTCAGAGATTTTAGGCATTTGTCTGGAACGCTTTGGTAACATAATTCATGACTTGGGTATTCGCAAGTTCTCGGCATAATGGGTCACCAAAAATTTTTCAGAAGATAACAAGAGTGAAAGAGTGGCGGCATGAAAGGAAGTCTTCTCCTATTTTGACCGCAATGTCTATCGATTTCTATCACAGATAGTAACCATGGACAAAATATAGTTGTACTTCTACGATCCTAAAACGAAACAACAATCAATGGAGTGGTAGCACTCATTTTCCCCCCAGCCGCAAGAAGTTCAAGAGGCAGAAGGAGGCTGAAAGAGAGTTTGTAACATACTTCTGGGCTAACAATGAAGTCGTGCTCATAAACTACCTGGTCAAGGGTCAGAGATTTAATGCGTTTAATGCAGAATCTTTGCACTACAAAACTGAAAGAAACATTAAAAATTCAACGCCGTAGAAATTGTAAAGAAAGGAAATTCTGTTTCTTTAGGAGAATACACTTGTCCATCAAGCACTGCAAACACAACTGTCATTGCATGATCTAGGATTTCAATGTTTAGATCATCCTCCTTATTACACAGGTTTAGCTTCGTTTAATTTTTACCGGCACTTCTTTCCCAAACTCAAATAACGCTTGAAAGGCTCCATTTTACACCTGATAATGGTAGTGCTACAAAGTTGTGATACAAGGATGTCTGCAGATTATTTGAAATGTAGCACTGTACACGAGAATGTATTGAACCTTAGAGGAGGTATGTAGAATAACTAAAAATTCATCATTCCACGTGCACCCCTTCTGGGCTTGACTACGATTTTTTCAGCAGATTCTTGTACATTTCTACTCAATACGCGTCAGATCTTTGGAGCAAAATAAGTAAGGGAGCACTAGTGCATACAGTTATTAACTAAAGATAAGCATTCTGACAATACGTTGTATGGAGAGCTAATCAATTTAATTCCAAACATTTATTATCATTATTATTTGCAGCAAGGAAAAGAATAAAACTTTTCATCATTAGCTGAAATTAAACTCTGGTACTGACAAATTAGCTTTTATTAGCCCATCGTATGAGTATTAAATTGCGAGATTAATGTTTCATAAGAAACTATAGAACTTTTAAATTTCAAATAAACAAAAAAAAAAGAAACGAAAGAAAAGAAAATTTGTAACTGAAAACTTCAAACCCGGATAAATACACACGAATTATTTCATGTGTATAATATAATTAATGGTTTTGCCTTTGGTTGTTTCTAATCGAAGTTGATAAAATGTGAAGAAAACAATTCGACGAACTCTAATGTTGTTGTTTGATAAGCATAATTAAAGCTCTATTTTCAGTTGTATGGGTTCTAAAATGTTGCTTGTTCCCACATTTTATAGTTTGCCTATTCTCAAATTATAACTAAAATTTAACGAAAAATAGCGTTAAATAACAAAATAGAAATACACCTCTGCGTACACAGTCGCTCAAAGAAGAAACCCTGAGCATTAATCTGCCACATAATAAATGCATGGATAGTACAATTTGATATTGAGGTTTGGATATGATATTGATATAAAATACCATATGTAAAATGTTTTAAGATTTTAGGAGTCTGGGTGGCAGTCAGAAGGGCAGGAGCAGCCATCAGGGTACGCTCGTCTCCTTAACTCTCTTGGTGTGATTACTGACAGGAAAACAGCAGAAATTTCCCGTTTCCTTTACTCATTGATCAGTCTGGAGCATGAATTTAATAAAGTAACGAAAACAATGGCATAGCATTTTTTATATTGTAACAAACAATAGCCTTGCTGTTTGCCACATTCGTTATTCTACTTCTCGATTTTTCAACTTTCAACAACCTTTCCCTATTTTCCATGTCTAATAATTCTTCATCATAAATTGCAATACAGTACAGTGCAGTCACAGTATCAGAAACAGTCAACTCAACAGTATTTTGACGAAATGCAGGTATTATCTTGTCACCATTCTCCTTTCGATAGTAGATCTCTAACCAACAAGAAAAACACAAAACGTTTGTTTTGAGGGACAACACAAATTCGGTAAGCCTTCACAATTGATAACCTCTTCATTGTCTTGGGATGTCGATGACAAGACCATCCCTTTCTTTGAGAGCCCGATTCTGAAAATGATCTAATTTGAAAACCAATTCTATATTGCGAACTATCGCCTTAGTAACTTCAGTTTTGAAACCTGTCCATCAGCACTTCCAGTACAGGAAGGATTCAGCCCACTTTCCTAAGTTAAATATTGCAAACATACGTCTCTTCTGCTGAGACGGTGTATCTCCTAGATGTATCTCTACTATACGTAAACAGTATGCATGTGACTATTGGAAAAATTTTCGTGATTTTGAATCTTCATAGCTTGCTTGGTTATCATATAAATCTTTGCCTCATGAAAATGCTATATATCTCCTTATATTTAGAAAGTTGCGCAGTCCAAGCTACTACTCAATAATAAACATTTCTGTATTAGAAGAAATTATTTTCTTTAAACAGACACTAGAAGAACACTATAAATAAAAGTCACATTGGTCATACTACATCATTTGTTATTCTGAATTCAGCTCGAAGAGAGTTGTTTTGGAGCAGTATGTGATAAATGTAGAGCTTCCAAAATATTTGCCAATATATACACCTCAAATTAAAAACTCGTATATTATTAGGTTTAGCAAGATGGAGACTTAAAGTGGATAATGGGAATTGATAATTGACATAGAGATATGGATCAAATCTACATGTCAATTTCTCTTGAATAACCGCGTAATTAACACGAGAATTTGCTTGCATCCCATTCTTATTCAAGAAGTAGGAAATCCGACTGCTATGACAGTGTATGGGATTTAAATCACCTCGAAGTTATTACACATTATGATCCTTAAATATATGTACCGGAAACGCGAATTAGCCTGAAAGAAAAATAGATCATCTTCAGTAGAAGAAAGAACTAAATGGTATCATATAAACTTCGATTGTAGGAGAATGTGTCTGAGAAACATTTAGAGAGCGAGTAAAAAATTGGCATCATACAATTCCAGTACATCAATAATAAGTTTAAAATATCTAGAATTAAAGCAACCGATTCACCAATGTGACTTTACCAAGAGCGGTATGTTCACCAGGTCGACTAACGCGTCTGTAACGGAAATAATGGCACAAAAGATTAAGCAGTGTTGGTTGAAATTGAAATTACTGCAAGCAGATAACAGGTTTTTGTAAAATAGTAGTTGATTTAATTACACAATTTAACTACTGAATTCGTTAATGTTCAACTAAACAAACAGCAAGTTAGAAACACCAATGTCTAAAGAGGACCTTAGACCGTGATTATATTACATTGTGGTCTTATAGGGCATCTATTATCAGTTGATTAAAATCCAGATGGTGGTATAAACTTTTGTGAGTTCTTTCAGTTTTATCTTAAATGACATAGGCGAATTGGTTCATAGCGATTTTTGTCTGCTTTTTCTATATTTTTATACGGACTTGACAACAACAACAACAAAGAACTCTAGACGCATAGAATCATATCTAGATGCACTTCTAGACTCGGCATGAAGAAGATGTACAGTATCATCCTCATTCTAAAATTTCACTAATTTCACTCGAGCCACACAATGGCATTCGCAAGTGTGAGAGCAGACAAAAAATATGAGAGTGAAAGATTGGGCAACTGAATGATAAATAAAAGTGCTCTACTAAATCCACTATTTTCCACCTTGTAGGTCTAATTCGTGATGGAGGACGTATGTGTTTAGTTTGTACCACCTCCATAAATCTTTTAGTTTCACTTCACTACTTTTGCAGTTACGTTAGAAAATGTGCGATGTTATATCTTGAGCTCTTTTATAGAAAGTTTCGAATTTCATCGTAAGGATTCAACTCAAAACATAATAAACATATTGTTATCCTCATTTTACGCATTAAGCTGTTTCATAAATTTCAATATTTACGTAATACGAACGTACATGAAGTAGATTGCATTTCAGTTAACATTTGTTGTGGGTTTAGTCCAGAAATAAAAATTTACCACTGAATTATTCCATAGTTCTATTTCTATCATTTTTATGTTTAGTTTTCTACTTTCGAGAGAGTTATTTCTGCTATCTACAAACTAAATATATAAAACTTATATTAATATAAATAATTTCAAAATGTAATTAAATTATTTACAACGAACAAAATAAGTTTCGAAATACCAAATTTTGTATTCGTATCATGAATATAGAATTAAATATATACAGTAATGTCCTACCATGATCATAATCGATGGAAAAAGTTGAACAGTTACAAAATTGTAGCACTTTTTTATATTCGCATTCGAATTTGCATGTCGAATAACTGTAATGGGGAAAGATTTCTCCTTCATTGTTTTCGTCACTGAAGCGACATCGTCTTATATTGATTGGAATATTTCTTACACTTATATCAGCCGTCATTTCTCTTAGGATAACTGTAACATTTCCCACTACTTTCGTTATATATATACTCCTTTCAGTTTGAGCATCCTGACTAATTTCTTGTTGAGAAAGAATAAGCATCTGAAATAAAGCCAAATAAAATTTCTTTGTGATTTATGCATACTATGATCCTTCTTAATTGATGTCAATATTGTTTAATCATAAAATAAAATTATTGATGAATGAATTATATAAAAATGTAATACTACCAACAACTGCTACATGGAGCTAGAATATTTCTCCCTTCTGTTTCTGCGGATAGTGTATGGGATTCTTTTCTTTCTGAACTTCTGAAATTGATTTCGTTGGAAAATGTTAAAGCTTGTCATTGTGTTGAGCAATATATTTTACTACAATTGCGTATTCGTATGTGTAGTGATCGAGGAATGATGTCCAATAACCGTTAATTTTCTCCGCTTACACATTTAGAAAGAATTATCAAACAATATGCCAGTGAATGACCCTATTTGTAACATCGTGAGCAGTCTCTGGCGGCTGTGTAGAAGTCTGTGTTATTTAGCCCTACCGCTGAAAAAGTGAGGTACGTTCATTCCTCTTAAATATTAAATTCGTTCATATTGAGTTCGAGTAATTGATGAAGATTCCAATGTATAACGGAGAGTACATACATAAATAATTTTGTTTAATTGAAAAAATCGCAACATATTTGCAAAAGTAATAAGTAAATTTTCTGTTTTTCTTATTGTCAGACGCGGATATATAAGTCCACATAATCACGTTTCAAACTAACCTTTGAAGCAAGTATAGACGGTCATCTATCATAAAATTAATTTATTTTTAAATTTGTGACTCTTTTTGTTTTATGATAACTCCTATAACAAATTTTATCCTATTTCAAGTTGATTATCGTAGATGATCATGCTGTTTCAAGTGAAAATCCATGAAAAATAAGAGTGTAAATTATTTATAAACTACTCCATGTTGCAGGTTTACAATAAATAAATAAATAGTGTTATAAGTAAGTTGTCTTCTATAACCAAGGTAAAACATATTCCATTTCAAATTATCCTATTTATATAATATAGTAAATTTTTTTTCGGAAACTACTTTCGCATTTGTTTGCTATTCATGAATATGACATTTATCATATTTAAGACCCGCTAATTATATTTAATACTTCCGGTTGAAATGTATCAATGATGAGAATGAATTTATTGCACTCAACTAAAAGATATAATTAGTGATAATTTCAATTAGAAACATTTGATTTTGAATTATTGTGGTGAAAATTATTTCATATTCTCCAATCACACTAACTGCATCGCGTTAATATCAGTTAAGAATTATAAAACGAATCCGCCACCTACTACATTTATTTTGAAAATTAAAGTATGACAGTTTTAGTTCGACAGTTTCATATGCTGTTAATTTTAGTTAAGATTTTACCATTATTCGGTACATTTGCAGTTAAACTTAGACAAGAATGGCGGATAAGTTTACGCTTCAACTAGATGTAGGTACCATAGATTCAAAAATCATGTTTTGCAGCAGCTTCAATTAGAAAATTATCTTTCGTTAAGGAGCATTTTAGTCTGAGACTTAAAACTATTCCCCTAGTAGGACCTTAAGCAATTTAAGATTACAAGCAAATTTTACCCAATTCCTCTAACTAGTAAATATATGAATTATCAATTTCATTTAAGAAAATAAATTTGGTGCATTGTATAGAACAATTACGTAAGTCCTAATATCAACCCATATTGCATCTCACTCAAATTCATAAGGAATTAGTAAGGCAATGTGCCCAGTCCAATGAATTAAAGCAATATGTTGTAAGATTACATTCATAAATAAGTGCTTGGTTCTGGTAATATATCGTATTATATTTTAGGGTTAGCAATCATGCTATTGATTAGAGTTGAATTTGGTTAATAGAAATGAAGCAAATTTAACCAACTAACTTTCCTTAATATTCTCTAAATTCTATGAATATTATTGTGGATTTTATTCAGTATATAGCAGTTGAATTATTGTTTGAAGTTGGCATAGAAACACACACAAAAGAAATAGTAAATTTCCTGAAAGAGACTTAACCGTATTCTTTCTTCTATAAGATGAAATAGAAAAAGGAAATGAAGTTGCCTTTGTTTATGTAATTCCATATATAGGAGAAAGTTTATTTCTATCTTTAGGAAAATATTTCAGAGCGGCTAGGTTGAAAACAAAGGCTGACTTTTCATGAAATAAGATTTATTTAATTTTACAAAATTAAGAGCTTCTCCTGTTAGAATGTATTTAAAATTTTGAATCAAAAAAGTATGAAAATCTTTCCTAAAGATATTTCGCTCCCTCTACATGGCAAACGCTCACCAGTTAAAACGACCTTATATTATTATATTCAATTTCCATATTATGTTGCTATCAAAGTGACTGGAGAACCGTTAAACGGTAACTCACATATACGCTTTTCGCTTTGAATGAAACTTTGTATATACTTTATACTAATGCCACCAAAAATATGTTTCGGACAAATAATCTATAAGGAAGATAAGAAGGAAAGGAAATTCATTGAAATTGTTCACATGTCTACCAAATAAAACTACTAAACGTCACCTTTAATAATCTACAAAAAACAAATTAACTTTTGATACAATATAATGTACGTCATATTAATGACTTAAAAATATGCAATGATAATGGTTGTATCATTATAAACATTATATATGACAAAGTAACTTTCCACAAAACTTCAAGTTTTCCTTAAAATAATGTGATGCGAAAATATTTTTCCCCAATAGAATTCATGCAATTATTCGAGTTTGATGCAATACGTCGTACATTGCACTTGAGGTTCCCAGGTCATTCTCACAGTTTAGGATTGAATTCCTTCGAGTTGACCAGTTTATAGAACCCCTCCTTAGTATTTGAAAACAAAATGTTTCGTTAGAGAGTCTTAACAAATTATATATATAATGAAATATAGTGAGTAGTCTATCGGATATTTTTAACCACTTCTACTTCATTAAATTAAGATCAGTTATGAGCACGAGTTTAAAATTAGGAATCTTTAGAATTTGTATTAAGATTTCGCTATAAATTGCGCAACGAAATATCGACTTTAATACGCTATAAATTTATTTTCTTTTTGAGTGTATACAGAATCAAATATATTCGTTTCTAAACTCAGAGAGGGAAGCAGATTTAATTATTATACAAGGATAAAAAGCTATTCACGAAATATCTAGAAAGAGAAAAGAACAGAAATATGCTTAAATGAGTCCAAAAGTATTTTAAAGATTAATATAATATTGTGGGCTGCAAATCACATCTACTCCATTAGCTCTAACGTAGTCTGGAACGTAAGAGTGAATTTGAAATATTCCGTGTGAATTTAAGAAATACATCCACTATATCTCTCCGAAATATTATTCGATTTCGTTGTATTAATTTTAAATATCCTATGAGACTTTCCCAGACACAACTCCCTGAGATAAAATCAATCATAGAAGAGGTAATGAGTTTCTGGCAAAAGAAGAAAAATCATTTTCATATTTAAACTTTGTACGTACTCATAATGATGTTAGCAAAAACATTATAAAGCGTAAAAAGTCTATTTCGAAATTACTTCTATTCAGGGTTATTATTTGAATAGAAAGATCTATTTATCACAATATGAAATACATTGCATATGAGTTTTTTCCTATCCTCCTATCTCCAAAAGGATTTAGTCCTTCATGAAAGGAAGGAAAAAGATTTCAGATTTAAAATATGCTTCCCCAACCTCCCCCTCCCTAAAATATTACATTTTGAATAAGTATCGAGCAAATGTATATTTTTGCAGTTTCAACTATTCAAGATCTGCCAAAGGTATATACACAAAAATTGCTCTCGTAGGACATTTAAATAGTATTAGTGATAACTGATATAAAACTAATTCGATTTTTATACTATAATAGTTATATTTTGTGAATATTTCCTATGTACCACACAGTATGAAGTTAAAATCGGTAACTAGCTGAAACGGGATGACTTGAATTAAAAGAAACATGTTCAACGTAATTTTTCACGAGCTTCGTCGTGGCTAATATACGTATGAGCCCTTTGAGTGGAAAACATGAGTCCAATTCCCGGCGGGAGCTCATGCGATTGGTATGTCATGTTATGATCTCGTAGGTCCAGGTCTGATATAGCCTTGCTGCTAAAAGGAACGCAAAATTGAAAATAAAATCAAATGAAAGCAAGTAATTTTCACTTAAAATATTTTATTTTCATGTAATATAAGAAATATTGATCTGTGGCTTTAAAATTACTGCTCGAAGATTAAGTTATAATGAGAAACAAGTAGCAAGTGAGCTAAACTGTCCTAAACCGCAATATAAGATATATGTTGCAGGACAAGGTTTATTTTAATTTTGATTTAATGAAATACGATGTTTGTATTTTTCGTGACTTTGTTATAGAAACGTTTACTTGGGTTTAAAATTTGTCTACAATAAAGAAGTTAACATGATGGCATCCATTGATATAAGAATAAATCTTCTAAACTATGTTTATTAAGGAATCCCATGTAGATGCAATTTTGCATTCTTTCGTGAGGATTCAAAGAATACTCACGGTAAAGGTACGTTCCATTCCACTATTGTATCTATTGGGAACATAATGGCAACATAATGAGTAGTTTTCAACTATTATACTGATAAATGGAATAAATGTTGTTTAATTAATATTATATAATACTAATTATTTAAAAGAGACACTTATATAATTGCTAGTGAAACAATACTCTGAAAAAATAGGAAAAGAAAAGAAACATTTGTATTTGATTACTACTTCTTTTTTATAAAAAAATAAAGAAAGAGCGAAAAGGATTAGTTGCATTAAAGAGAGCTGGCAACAATGATTTGTCTGTTCCCTTTTTGCGGTCCTTTTGCTATCGTTAACTCGTTTTCCGATTTGATATGTTGTGGTTCTACTTCTAATTGTTGTGCGAAGTTGTTGTTTTTTCGTCCGCTTCCAGTGTGAAGTAGCTGTGTAATAGATGTGAGGTAACCATGCGATAATTGTGTAAACTCTTAACTTAATTCGCTAAAATCAATTACTTTATTAAGTTACATTATCAACGATATAAACATTTAAAATATAACTGAACTAAACTTTTTATTAATGTTGTACATTGACAGACAGTTTGAATAAGAATGTATTTGTTAATTGTTACCTTTGAAATTGTCAGTAAACGCGACTAGTTTCTTTCTTACCTTTCCGTGTTCTTCTCCACCTAGCTTTACATTTTCTTGTTTACTGAACATCAGACTCATTGATTTTTGATTAAACAAAACCACGGAGAACACATCGACAGAGGGTATTCGCTACAACATTGAGGAAAGTGCAGGATCGTCGTGAGAGGCACATTATACAGTAAAATCCAAGTCTTGGGAGTATCATTCTGTCGGTTCATCGCCGCAGATTCAATAGAGTCCAATATCTGACTAGTGGAATGAAGGTGTAGGAAACCGTTGTAAACGCACCAAGACGAAAGAACTCGATCTCCTGGCAGTCTAGCTGAATTAAGATTCAGTTGTTGGCTGACTACAGTATATCCAGGCTCCTCCAGGGAAAACCACTCATCATACAGATGACCAGGACGACACCAGTCTCATCGGAATGTCAGGATAGTGATCATCCTTAATCTTTTAATCACAACTTATCTCTTTCTCACACACATATTTCCCCAACAAGTCATTTTCAAAATTAAAGCATTTGAATTTTATTTAAATTCACCCATAATTTTGCAGTTAAGTACTGTTTTAGACATCAGTTTCATCCGCAATTGTTGCATTCATTTGATGAGTATTTCAGATATTATTCTGAGCTACAACTGAAGGCACAGCACCGGCATAATTGTGTTGCGTGTTGAATGGAAAGTGGAGTGGAATGTGAGTGCTTATAAAATGGTTTATAAAGGAAATTTGTGCTTCTTTATTACTGCTTCAATTACCACTAGAAGTTGCTTGGTGGAGAATAGTGAAAGTTTGTGAATTGAAATGCTTTTGGAAAGAGTCGGAATCTGATGGACATTTGCGGGAAGATTTGCATCCTAATTATTAAGTTGTTAGTTTTATTACAGTTTTCATAGCCTCTTGTTTCCATTGTTTTGGTGACATTTGAATCTGCAAAGAGAAATTAACAGGAAATAAGAGAAGAGTGGCGTTTGAAAGGGTACCTTTTTGTATTGTTTAGCGAAGAATCTTGTAACCTATTACGATTGTCACTATAAGTTTTATTTTAATGGCATTTTTGAAGCACTTTACTGAGACTGTTTACTGAGATGACGCAAGCAACCTAAACTCAGAACTTTCAGTATTTCCTTAACACATATATACATCAATGTATTGTTTGAGAAAACATTCTATTAACGTATTTATATGTATTTATTAACAATATTTGTTCCTATAATACCATAATATACCAAAAAATTGTATTAATATACACACCTGGTAACACTCGTTACAAAAAAACGATGTTTTGACAGAAACATTCACTTCAATAACGTCATAGACATTAGTTAGTTTTACCGTTCAGCACAAAACTGCATTATTATTAATTCACATTTTAACTGATATTGAGAAGTACTCAAAAGAGACAAGATACATAGAGCATCGAAACATACAAAAATACTATATACAACAAATTAATAATATATACAATAATATTCCACTACTATACTGAAAATAGCCTTTGCAGAAAAACGAGAGTCCGCACTGCAATAGCAAACTGTATTGTTATCTCATACATCTGGAAAGAATTGTTTTATATAGGCTTGTTTTTTATTTCATTTTTCTATTTATTTTTTATTTATTTATTTATTTATTTTTCACTGATGCACTGTACTATTATATTATAATTGCCACTTCGTTATAAGTGTTTCTATCTTCTATTCTGTTCTTGCCCGAACAGATGATTCACTAGTGTAACACTAATATGCACAGAAATTGATTAGCCAAATGACACTTGAAGGTCGCAAGATGGGAACTTTTATCTAGACTGAATTTAACTTATTACTGATATTTAATATGTTCTTTACTTAGCAATATGTCAGTTAGCAGAGTTTCCATAAATAATACAGTACTGCCGTAGTAGTTAGATTTTTTTTCTAACTATAGATTGAAGTTATATTGTGCTATTATTTATATCAAATTTAGATGGATTCTCATTCAAACGCTTTTTATGTATATTTATTCCAATGTTGAGTTTAAGCTTGAAAGAATCTAATACAAATCAATGTGTTCGTATTGTGCCCTCACTATATACATAACGTTATAGATTTACTCATAATATTAACTTCCTAACAACTTATGAACTTCCACTAATATTGACTGACGCAAGAAACCAATCAAATATATTAGGTTTGAACAAAGTATTTAAGAAGAATATTCTGACTTCTCTTTAGGGAAATACTTCATAATTTTTTGTCTTTAATTTTATATGCGCATATGTATAAACGGTTACATCAAAAAACTTCTATGCTTTACGAGTGCAAATCATGCTTTATTGTGTCGTATGACGTATACATATATCACTCGTTTGAATCCTTTTCTTTGATGTTAGTACACGAATTCACATTAAATTTAATTATTTATATTTTCTTACTATGATGTGTGCAAACAAAGTATATAATCCCTGTATCTAAATACGATGATCTTCGATAATGTATATGCAATATTTACTTACAGTGAGTTTCTTGTTCACAAATACGGCTTAACTTTAAACACGTTTCGTTGTTCTTACTTTCACTGGCAGGTTAAAATTATGTATTTACGATTAATCGTTCCGTACTGGTTCTCAAACTCTTCTTATCGGATTGGAAACTCACTTAAATACAAATTATTCTTCGTTTATAACTCCCCGCTGCTCCTTTTTCCATCTTTGGTTTCTGCCTGCCTTACTCCTCTTCTTCGTACATGTCTGCTGGTGTTGCGCTATCAATGTTTCCAGTCAAGTTTAAACAGCTAACGTGGAGCTCATAAGGTTACTGAGCGAAGCGCTCAGTCACACCTCTCGAAATGAGCGAAACGCATGATTCTAAAAAAAATGATTCACAAATGCTGATGGGACAGTGTGCTCAGCCACATATTTTCTCAATTAGAGTCAAAATAATAGTTATTGCAAGTTGGACATTATGCAGGCCAAAATAAATCGGAATATATTATTGATTTTTAAGTTAATATTTCAGTTTAGGGCAAGGATTCTTACTGTTAAATTAAATTAATATTCCAGAAGAGAGATGATAGATTATTATTATTGTTATTATTCATGTATATATATATATACATACATATATATATATATAAATATACATGTATATTATTAAGTATGTCATATAACAAAATGTAGCTATATAAATTCAACATTGCTTTATACCAAAAGCGCAAGAACAAAACAAAACAAAAACAAAAACGTCAAGCAGAAGCGGTTCTTCCAAATCGAAAAAGGCCTCTTCGGCACTATATGAAGCAAATTGGAAGTAATATAATAAATAATACTGCAATATAAAACAATGGAAATTAATAACAACAATGAAATTTAAATATGATTTCTAAGGAGCAAACGCAATTTGAATAAATATTATGTTACAGCTAGATGGATCAACATTTAAAGTTTAAACGTAAAATGCTGTGAAATTTCTCTGAACATTGATATATTATTTTTATTATTCTATTGTTGGCTTGTTTCTGTTATACTATAGAAGAAACAGCTCCTCCAGTTTCCTTCCAGGTGACAGCGTACCAAGAACTGACGCCGCACGTTGAACCGCAATGGATATACGTTGGAATAAGAAGGATGCTGAACGAACATCTCCAGAAGCGATAGATATGCGTTTGCCTACCTCTCGGATAAAATCAAGGCTTCTAGAACACCATGCTTCACTGGGCTCGATGCTTATTGGAGCAAATATAAATTTATCGAGGAGATTATTGTATTTCCTTTCCTTTTCTGCCTCTCTACGTCTGGCAATTTCTCCAGCATTCACAACAGTCAATGGGAGGCTTGAATGGGCAAATGTGTTGATCATCTAAAATCCCATACTAGTGATTTGCCTCTCATCCAAGGTATTAATGTCATGCCATCAGGTCGTTTACCTCGGAACGACAACAGCCTGACGGTTCACGAATCGAAGAAATTCCTGCCCTCGTGAGGGCTCGCAAAATGATGTAATTAACAGATTAATGCCTGGTGTTTCTGCCTATGCTCTTCATGCCTGAAAGGCCATGCAGGGCGCGTTGGGTAACTTGATCCCCGCAAGCTGGACATGATGTGGCTCACAAACAGCTGAACCTAGCCTTAGGGCTACTGCGATTCGAAAGGTTTCATTAGACATGTGAAGACCTAATTGGAGGGAAGGTAACGCATTTAACCATGCATCAGCATAGGTGTATGACGCATCAAGAAGTCTAGCTTTATCCTCTGGAGTAGCAACGGATTGTAAAAGAAGTTTATGGAAATGTACTGCTATTGGTGTGTACCAAGATGTCTGAGAACCTCTTTTGCTTATTTTCTGAAAGGTCCGTATCTGTTATGTTCTTCCATTTGCCAGAGCCTTAATCTTACACATTATTATATATATATGCTTTCTTTAACTATGCTATTGTTAATAAAATTGTTATCAAAATTAATGTTTGCCTTTGCTTTATATTTGGATATATTTGTCTTATACGAAAAGGGAAGATTGAATCATTGAACGGCCAAGACCAGCAGCTTCACTGGTGCGGATCCTATCCATTAAGTATGATCTATCTGAATATTTTCTGAACGATTTAAACTTAAATTTATGTCGATATATATATATATATATATATATATATATATCCAGGGTGGGCCATTTTAATCAATCCACGGAAATATCTGAAAAATGATAAAACATAGAAGACATGTTTGAAGTACACGTTATATATTGCCAAGGGGGAAAACCAATTCCGCCGAAAGTACCCCTCCCCGCTCCCCGTAAATGGGGGTAACGGGGGGTAACTTTGAAATGTCAAATGGGAACATGGGTCGAGTAATACCTCGTTCGAAAGGTCTTGGAAAACTAAGTAACGCTACCAAAAGATTTTCCATATGGAGCACCAGTTTCAAAATGGCCGCCATGATATGGTTCGGAAACTACAGTACCCGTAGTATGAAAACCGTGGAAGGTAAATGAATGGAACAAAATTGAAATACGTAAATATCATAGGACATATCGAGGGTTCTGATCCCTGTGATCCCAGTGGCCTCTTTGAAGGGGTCTTGTGGGCTACATCAAAATTTCAAGGTCCGGCCTGACTTGGTTCTGGCGTACGCTTGACCTACCCAATGCTGTTTGGAAGGCAGATTTCATTGATAGAGAATTGGTACACTGAGTTGATGCGGATGGCCACATTTATATATTTTAATTAACTAGTAGCACTCATGTCATATTGTGAGCTTCAGGGATGAAACGGTGTGTACGTATATCCCCAAAATGCTTTCCGAATAACCAGCACGCATTGCATAAAAGTTTCTGTGGCGACGGAGATTAGCAATTTCATACGTTTGTAAGTTCCAGCAACTGCATTATTCGACAACTTCTTTCGTATAACGTTCCTTCTGTTTTCGCATCAAATCATACTCATCCATACAGATATGCGTTACGATTCAAATAAAATTTCAACTTTTGTAGTCACTACAGCGTCATTCTTAAAAACAAATGTTTCAACCACATCATACCTCTTTGTACTGTAGCCTTAATTTGCGAATTAAAGTAGAGTTCTCATTTGAATTTTCACAGTTACTTTCCACCCCACTCACATACAGAGCGCAGGGAGAGATTATTTTGCAGGACTTGGATTTCTCTCTATACATTATGGCAATTTTACTCTAACAGTTTTATCTCTGTTGTATCATTCTCGAGCCATGGAATGCCGTCCGAGGTTTTCCTATTTAATTTTCGTTATTTTCATTTATCTCTAACCGTATTCATACTATGAGCACTAAACGTTTTCTTAGACACAGACACCATGTCTTGGCGATCATTTTGCAAACGGTGTCTCATGTCGAAACTATTCTTACAGAACCTGTTTAATATTAATTTGTCTATCTAACGTGATGTTACTCGCTTCAAGTTGCTATTTGAAATTTTCAAGTTGGCCCGGATACCCTTCAGTTGGCCCTGGAGCCACCCCGACAACACCTCTCGATGTGCCGTACGTCAGTTACCTACTCCAGTTTTACTTCTGTTGATTTATCTCCAATCGCTTTCATACTACGGGTACTAAACCTTTTCTCTGACACGGATACTATGTTTCGGCGGACTTTTGAGAACAGTGTCATTTCATCTCAATCGTTTTCTCCTGCAAGATTTTTGATTTTGAAAGATTTATCGAACGTGGTACCACTCGACTCATGTTACTATTTGAAAGTTTGAAGTTAGGCCACAAGACCCCTTCAGGGAGGCCACTGGGATCACAGGGATCACAACGATATGATCACAGGGATCGATATGCCCTATGCTATTTACGTATTTCAATTTTGTTCCATTCATTTACCTTCCATGGTTTTCATACTACGGGTACTGAAGTTTCCGAACCATATCATGGCGGCCATTTTGAAACTGGTGCTCCATATGGAAAATCTTTTGGTACAGCGTTACTTAGTTTTCCAAGACCTTTAGAACGAGGTATTACTCGACCCATGTTCCCATTTGACATTTCAAAGTTACCCCCCGTTACCCCCATTTACGGGGGGTGGGGAGGGGTACTTTCGGCGGAATTGGTTTTCCCCCTTAGCAATATATAACGTGTACTTCAAATATGTCTCCTATGTATTATCATTTTTCAGATATTTCCGTGGATTGATTAAAATGGCCCACCCTGTATATATATATATATATATATATATATATATATATATATATATATATATATATATATATATATATATATGTGTGTGTGTGTGTGTGTGTGTGTGTAGATAGATAGATAGATAGATAGATAGATAGATAGATTGATTGATTGATAGAAAGATAGATAGATATTTGTTTTCTCTAAATTTATTTTGGGTTCTTTTTAGGAAGTGGGAGGATGGAGACACTATATTTTAGCCAGGAAACAAGTTCTAGAATTTCTTGGAATGAGTTCGTTCCAAAATGTCCATTAAAGATTCAAGTAATTAAGAAGGGCATACTGAAAGTTATGAGCAACATGCTTTCACAACCGTAATCTTTAGTTATAAGTGAAACCAGGTATATCATATCTACTTACAGAGCTTTTATTCTTTCTTTTCAGACGTTAACACTATTTGGAGCTAGCATGTGACCACATGCAGGACATCAAAAATGACGGGCAGCGATGGTTCGTTTCCACGCCTTGATGTGATTGAATTCCTTGCTGAAGGGACCAATCTGCTTCTGAAATTCATTCCAAACTGAAGCGTGCCTATGGAGATGTGTGCACGGGTGTCAGCAGTGTTAGGAGGTGGGTGAGACATTTAAGGATGGAAACACGAATATCGTAGATAAGCCTCCCAGCAGGCAACCTCGAACTGCGTATACAAAACGCAACAGGATAAGGATAGACGACTTGATTGGGGAGATAGGCGTATCTTTGTGTATAATAGCGCTGCAAAACTTGCCGTTTTACAGAGTGCGGTGCAAGAAATGATTCAGAGTTTTCGTTATTGGAAGATGTGAGCCCGTTGGGTCCCAGCGCCCGTTAGGTCTCAAAGCCCGTTTGGTCCAACGTTTGTTAACCGTGGACCACAAACATCAGAGATTAGCCATTGCCCAAACCCTCTTCTGGGATTTCCAAACGGAGGTAATGACTTTTATATCGTCGTTTTTTTTTTTTTTGACGAATATTGTGACTGGAATTGAAAGCTGGTTCCATTATTATGAGACTGAAAAAAACGACAGAATATGAAATGGCAACACTTGATTTTACCATAGAAAGAAACCGAAGACAGTACAATCGGTAAAGAAAGTTATGGAGCGTGTCTTCTCGGATGCACAAGGTTACATTCTGGTTGACTTCCTTGAGCCTTAACAAACAATAAATTCTGCATCCTTCATTCAGACACTTTTGTGATTTTTTTCTGATCAAGTGCCTTTTGTTTACAGAATGAGGTAGTTAGCCTCAGAGTTAGAGAAATATAGGATGGACATAGTAGAAGTTCAGGAAGTTAGATGGGAAGGAAATGGATCTGCGAATTAAGGAAATTGTACGTTCTTTTACGAGGAAGGAAATAAAAACCACAAGATAGGAACAGGTTTTCTCGTTCACAAACGAAATTTACCAGCAATTAAACGTATTGAATTTGTCACTGACAGATTTTCTTTTATTACTCTAAAGGGTTGGTGGTGTGATACTATTGTATTAAATGTATTATCTGTCAGGAAAGTAAATGTACACCTATTTTTCGAGGCTGGCATTCATGCTCTCCATCCGTGGAGACTATGAGAATTAAATCAATCAAATGTTTACTGAGGGGCAAAAAGAAAAGTTTAATCTGCATAAGACATTGCCCAGGGACACAAGCTGTCAATATGAATAGTGCATAGTCTAAATAAAGGACGACACCGAAAGAGAAAGCCAGAAACAGCTCTTAAACGGAGAAAAAAGACTAAAAATTGTCGAAGTGGGAACATAAAACACAAATACAACAAATACGTCGACAACCAAACGCTCACTACGCCGTGATCTTGGTGTAGTGGTTAAGGTGCTGGCTTACAAATGCGAAGGACGTCAGTTCGAATCTCCGGTAAGGACATTTTTAAATGTTTTTGTTAATAATACATAGTGTTTAGATTAGGCTGGTCAATACGTTTTGCACAGAGGCCCGGTTTAGCTCTGACCCACCACAGGTGCGAGAAGGGAGCAATACACTTTTTCTCTCTCCCTCTGTGTGTCTGTTTATCTATCTATCTGTATATATATAACGTTATTTGTGAATGCCATAACCACTCTAATATTCAGCGGATTGAGACGAAACTTGGCACAAACATTAATTGTTGAAATATCTTTATGAGTTTGTTAACCAGAATAATCAGATGAAAATGTTCAAAATGGCGGCCCTTCAAACTCTTAAATATTTCCAAGGGAACCAAATTTCGACCAGAAATAGGTATTCAGGAAGTTTGAATAACTTTTCCTCTTTTACTGAAATATTTTTGTGCAGGGACTTATCCTCTTTTATTGAAATATTGGACCCGATTAATCGCCTAAAGAAGGTTCACGTCGTTTTGCTACGGTCAGGCTTTTTTTTTTGCAGGAGGGGGTCTATTTTCCTATCGGAACAAGATGATTATTAGTGATGATATGAAATTACACATTGAAAGTGAAGTAACTTGTGAAACGTTTTATTTGAGAGAATAATATAATAAATGTGCTTTCCCTAACACAGAGAACTGTAAATCATATATTTCGAGTTCGGGAGCGTGCATGACGAGGAGTGTTATTTGATTTGCTTTTTAGTAACACATTGCATTGCATATATATGTCGGCAACACTAGTGGTAAGTAAAATAATAATAATAATAATAATAATAATAATAATAATAATAATAATAATAATAATAAGTATTTTTTGTGGCAAGGCAATATCTTCTTCAAACGTAATGATTGTAATGCCATATCTCCCTTACAAACAAAATATTAGCAATTTATATCGAGAGAACGGGAAATTGTAGAGTGATGGGAGCAACGTTGGACATCATAGTACTCAGAAAAATAAGCGATTTCAATGCAAAATGAACGAAGAGTCACTGTCATGAGGAGTCATGGGGCCACGGCAGAGCCCTCTTTAGGCAAAATGTCGATAACTTATATCGAGAGAGCATGAGGTGATACTGGAATGGGACCAACGTTGGACACCGTGGACCCATAAGACGCATCGAAAACATTAGGGGGGGCGGGCGCCAGACAGCCTTACTTATTTCCACATAATAATATAAAATTATATTGTCAAAATACACGCACGAGTTAGCTAGTAATATTCCATATTATTATTATTATTATTATTATTATTATTATTATCATTATTATTATTATTATTATTATTATTATTATTATTATCAACAGCGTCTTTTCATTACGTGTGCACGTTTGACATGAAACCAAAGAGAAGATCCATCATTCGTAGAAAGAATAAGAGTAGCCAGTTACTTTACCTGTGAAGGACGGCGAAAAATACGAAGAGTGACTACCTGTAGGAAAAGAAATAATACTTTATCTCAAATGGATAAAAAAAACAAGCCGAGATAGATTCGAACTCGCATGGACGGCGCGAAAAGCCAGTGTTTTGTCCACTTTTTTTTCAGTGACTCACCGAACTTCTTTCAGTAACTTACTTATTGCTAATTTTACTTGCTTCACTCGTTTAATTTGCTTTTTCTAATAACTTGTAACGACAAGGACACGAACACAGAAACATCGAGGACAGTTAAAAATCAAAAATGATCTCCCGCCGGGAATCGAACCCGGGACACCATACACCAAAGACGCACGTGTTAGCCACTAGACCAGTGGGGAGGACACTGCTCACTCCCTGTGTCGTGAGGGATTACGACCACTGAATTACCAGCTATCACTTCTGTGGGTTGTATACTATAATCACATGTTTTTTTCTTTTCTGGAAGAGTTAAACCTACATTCTATGTAATACATGAGGTATTTAGACCTACATGCTCTTCATATAATGTAATAAAAGGGTCATGCTAGGAATAAGAAAAAGAACATGCCTTGGACAAAACGGAAACTATTGGCATCAGAAATATTTATCTACGAGACATGCGCAGTAGTATATTTCAGAACAGTTACTGTTTAGTTAAGTAAACGAAGAAAGGGGTATAAAAAAGCAAAAATGTCGCGTCAACGACATCGACTAGAGTTGACAGAGGAAGAGGCAGATGTGTATTAATACAACTTGGTTAAATTGATAATTGATTCTTTATCCTGTAGTAGATCGTATCACAACTTTACGGGAGAGCAGAAATAGGCTTACTAACGCTATCATATAGTAAGCTTTAGTAACACAATCATATAGACACAAATGGATGTAACTGTGAGTACTACAAGTCGGATTTAACGAAAGCCGTTTAGATATTCAGTGGTTTGTAGGGTTGTATAAGACACAATATAATTCTTCATACCTCAGCTTCCAGTAGCTAGATACATGCAATTCCTGGTTAGATACTGAAACTGCTGTCGGTTTTTAATACGTGACGTATTGCAGGATACAAAATGCTTTCAATTACTTGTTTGTTTGTAGACAGCTACTAGCTTAGTGTTCTGAAAGGTTGTGTATAAACTAGGGATAACCAATTCCGGAATTATTACTTTTCGGACTCCCGAAAGTAAAACCGGACAAATTCCGGAATTCGGAATATTCCGATTTTGGAACAATTCCGGAATACGGAAAAATCCGGAATTTAGAAATTTCTGATTTCTTTAAGGATTTTTTTTCGAAATCCAGAGTTTTCTCAATTCCGGAATTTTCTTAATTCCGGATTCTTCCCGAGTTCCGCAATTCTTCCGAAATTCCGGAGTTTAACTGAATTCCATAATTATCCGAAATCCGGAAAGTGAAAGTTCCGCTTCCGAAAAATGAATTTATTTTGGTTAATATGAATCGTGGCGGAAATAAGTTTTTGACCAGGTAATGGCGACTGCTTTGAAAGAAATGGAGAGTATGAGAATTCAATCTGTCACATTTGTTATTTCGTGTGGAGAAAAAAAAACTTGTGAACCAATTGTTTAAGAACAACTCAAGTTATTAATGGAAACTTTGCCGACATCATAAAAGTAATACGAAAGACATTTTGAATCGAAGAAATATAACATACAAGTTTGCAAGCGGAGACAAAGAAACCTAACGTAATCAGACTAAAGACGAATCGTTTACCGCGTAGCGATCGCATTTCAGTGGTCAAGGTGCTTGTGCGAATGCAAGTTGCAATTCTTTGTTGTTGTTGTTGTTGCTTTAGGATTTTTAATGGCGATTGATCGGCGTAGACATACGTTTTATTATATTCAGATATTTGAATACTCGGATGTTTCAATACTTGAACTATCAAATCTTCAGAAATAATAATAACCTAATAATAATTATTATTATCTCGTAGAAGATTAAAAGCTAGGAGCTAATTATCCCTAAGGTCATACCATTACAAGCAGAAACGTGACATTAGTTAAGAATATTTTGGTTTGGTTTAATGTTGCTCACGAGAAGAGGAATTTTTCATCTCGTTTCTAAAATAAATAAAATAACATGAGAATTAACATTTTACATTCGAGACGGGACAAGGCAAACTCAAAATTTTCGTCTCTATTTGGAGATGAAAATTGAGACGAGACGAAAAGTATCGTAAACATTTCCCGTCTTGTCTCGATTCTCGAAATAGTGTATGTCCATTCTTTAAGTAACAATTGCTAAGTAGGCTGAATCTCATAAGCTATTTCGTTACATTGTATTTCAGAGCTCATTGAATTATGCTCTGTGTAGCTATTTTTGTAGCAAAGCTTTTATATTTACCTCTACATATCCTAAAAATTAGTTTATTATATGCCTTACTGTTGCGCGATATTCAGTTATATTTATTACAGTTATTTTCCTTAAAACATACAGTAGAATACTTTCTACATGAAACTTCAATGGAATGGTCTAGTTTAAAATGTTGGTAGTTCCAGAGGTGTGTCTTGAAGGTATGGAACCTTTTCCAGGAAATCTCTACCTTTCCGTAAGTTACTTAAAGAATGCAATTGTTACTTAAAGAATGGACATACACTATTTCGAGAATCGAGACAAGACGGGAAATGTTTACGATACTTTTCGTCTCGTCTCAATTTTCATCTCAAATAGAGACGAAAATTTTGAGTTAGCCTTGTCCCGTCTCGAATGTAAAATGATAATTCTCATGTTATTTTATTTATTTTAGAAATGAGATTAGAAATTCCTCTTCTCGTGAGCAACATTAAACCAAACCGAAATAATCTTAACTAATGTCACGTTTCTGCTTGTAATGGTATGACCTGAGGGATAATTAGCTCCTAGCTTTTAATCTTCTACGAGATAATAATAATTATTATTAGGTTATTATTATTTCTGAAGATTTGATAGTTCAAGTATTGAAACATCCGAGTATTCAAATATCTGAATATAATAAAACATATGTCAACGCCGATCAATCGCCATTAAAAATCCTAAAGCAACAACAACAACAACAAAAAATTGCAACTTGCATTCGCACAAGCACCTTGACCACTGAACTGCGATCGCTACGCGGTAAACGATTCGTCTTTAGTCTGGTTACGTTAAGTTTCTTTGTCTCCGCTTGCAAACTTGTATGTTATATTTCTTCGATTCAAAATGTCTTTTGTATTTCTTTTATGATGTCGGCAAAGTTACATTAATAACTTGAGTTGTTCTTAAACCATTCGTTCACAAGTTTTTTTTTCTCCACACGAAACTACAAATATGACAGATTGAATTCTCATACTGTCCATTTCTTTCAAAGCAGTCGCCATTACCTGGTCAAAAACTTATTTCCGCCACGATTCATATTAACCGAAATAAATTCATTTTTCGGAAGCTTTCACTTTTCGGATTTCGGAAAATTACGGAATTCAGTTAAACTCCGGATTCAGAAGAATTCCGGAACTCGGATAGAATCCGGAATTTAGAAAAACTCCGGATTTAAAAAATCCGGATATTTCCGAATTGCGGAAAGTAAACGAAATCAGAAGTGTCTAAATTCCGGATTTTTCCGAATTCCGGAATTATTCCAAAATTGGAATTTTCGGAATTCCGGAATTTGTCCGGTTTTACTTTCGGGAATCCGGAAAGTAATAATTCCGGAATTGGGTATCCCTAGTTTATACACAACCTTTCAGAACACTAAGCTAGTAGCTGTCTACAAACAAACAAGTAATGCAAAGCATTTTGTATCCTGCAATACGTCATGTATTTAAAACTGACAGTAGTTTCACTATCTAACCAGAAATTGCAGGTATCTAGCTACTGGAAGCTGAGGTATGAAGAATTATATTGTGTCTTATCTTTTTGTGTCTTATACAACCCTACACACCACTGAATATCTAAACGCCTTTCGTTAAATCCAAGTTATAGTACTCACAGTTACATCCATTTCTGTCTATATGGTCGTGTTACTAAAGCTTACTATATGATAGCGTTAGTAAGCCTATTTCTGCTCTCCCGTAAAGTTGTGATACGATCTACTACAGGATAAAGAATCAATTATGAATTTAACCAAGTTGTATTAATACACATCTGCTTCTTCCTCTGTCAACTCTGGTCGATCTCGTTGAGGCGACATTTTTGCTTTTTTATACCCCTTTCTTCGTTTACTGAACTAAACAGTAACTGTTCTGAAATATACTACTGCGCATGTCTCGTAGATAAATATTTCTGATGCCAATAGTTTCCGTTTTGTCCAAGGCATGTTCTTTTTCTTATTCCCAGCATGACCCTTTTATTACATTATATGAAGAGCATGTAGGTCTAAATACCTCATGTATTACATAGAATGTAGGTTTAACTCTTCCAGAAAAGAAAAAGCATGTGATCATAGTATGCAACCCACAGAAGTGATAGCTGGTAATTCAGTGGTCGTAATCCCTCACGACACAGGGAATGAGCAGTGTCCTCCCCGCTGGTCTAGTGGCTAACACGTGCGTCTTTGGTGTATGGTGTCCCGGGTTCGATTCCCGGCGGGAGATCATTTATGATTTTTAACTGTCCTCGATGTTTCTGTGTTCGTGTCCTTGTCGTTACAAGTTATTAGAAAAAGCAAATTAAACGAGTGAAGCAAGTAAAATTAGCAAT
The DNA here is from genome assembly GCF_964235325.1 of Thermobia domestica. NCBI lineage: Eukaryota > Metazoa > Arthropoda > Insecta > Zygentoma > Lepismatidae > Thermobia > Thermobia domestica. The sequence goes on along the minus strand of NC_137456.1, from coordinate 238,261,903 downwards.
AAGTAAGTTACTGAAAGAAGTTCGGTGAGTCACTGAAAAAAAAGTGGACAAAACACTGGCATTTCGCGCCGTCCATGCCAGTTCGAATCTATCTCGGCTTGTTTTTTCTATCCATTTGAGAGAAAGTATTATTTCTTTTCCTACAGGTAATCACTCTTTTCGAATTTTTCGCCGTCCTTCACAGTTAAAGTAACTGGCTATTTTTATTCTTTCTGCGAATGATGGATCTTCTCTTTGGTTTCATGTCAAACATGCACACGTAATGAAAAGACGCTGTTGATAATAATAATAATAATAATAATAATAATAATAATAATAATAATAATAATAATAATAATAATATGAAATATTACTAGCTAACTCGTGTGTGTATTTTGACGATATATTTTATATTATTATGTGGAAATAAGTAAGGCTGTCTGGCGCCCCCCCATAATTTTTTTAGATGCGCCTTATGGGTCCACGGTGTCCAACGTTGGTCCCATTCCAGTATCACCTCATGCTCCCTCGATATAAGTTATCGACATTTTGCCTAAAGAGGGCTCTGCCGTGGCCCCATGACTCCCCATCACAATGACTCTTCGTTCATTTTGCATTGAAATCGCTTATTTTTCTGAGTACTATGATGTCCAACGTTGCTCCCATCACTCTACAATTTCCCGTTCTCTCGATATAAATTGCTAATATTTTGTTTGTAAGGGAGATATGGCATTACAATCATTACGTTTGAAGAAGATATTGCCTTGCCACAAAAAATACCTATTATTATTATTATTATTATTATTATTATTATTATTATTATTGTTGTTGTTTTACTTACCACTAGTGTTGCCGACATTTATATGCAATGCAATGTGTTACTAAAAATCAAATCAAATAACACTCCTCGCCATTCACGCTCCCGAACTCGAAATATATGATTTACAGTTCTCTGTGTTAGGGGAAAGCACTTTTATTATATTATTCTTTCAAATAAAACGTTTCACAAGTTACTTCACTTTCAATGTGTAATTTCATATCATCACTAATAATCATCTTGTTCCGATAGGAAAATAGACCCCCTCCTGCTAAAAAAAAAGCCTGACCGTAGCAAAACGACGTGAACCTTCCTTAGGCGATTAATCGGGTCCAATATTTCAATAAAAGAGGATAAGTCCCTGCACAAAAATATTTCAGTAAAAGAGGAAAAGTTATTCAAACTTCCTGAATACCTATTTCTGTGCGAAATTTGGTCCCCTTGGAAATTTTTAAGAGTTTGAAGGGCCGGCTTTTTGAACATTTTCATCTGATTATTCTGGTTAACAAACTCATAAAGATATTTCAACAGTTAATGTTTGTGCCAAGTTTCGTTTCAATCCACTGAATATTAGGGTGGTTATGGCATTCGCAAATACCGTTATATATATACAGATAGATAGATAAACAGACACACAGAGGAAGAGAGAAAAAGTGTATTGCTCCCTTCTCGCACCTGTGGTGGGTCAGAGCTAAACCGGGCCTCTGTGCAAAACGTATTGACCAGCCTAATCTAAACACTATGTATTATTAACAAAAACATTTAAAAATGTCCTTACCGGAGATTCGAACTGACGTCCTTCGCATTTGTAAGCCAGCACCTTAACCACTACTCCAAGATCATGGCGTAGTGAACGTTTGGTTGTCGGCGTATTTGTTGTATTTGTGTTTTATGTTCCCACTTCGACAATTTTTAGTCTTTTTTCTCCGTTTAAGAGCTGTTTCTGGCTTTCTCTTTCGGTGTCGTCCTTTATTTAGACTATGCACTATTCGTATTCACAGCTTGTGTCCCTGGGCAATGTCTTATGCAGATTAAACTTTTCTTTTTGCCCCTCAGTAAACATTTGATTGATTTAATTCTCATAGTCTCCACGGATGGAGAGCAGGAATGCCAGACTCGAAAAATAGGTGTACATTTACTTTCCTGACAGATAATACATGCCCCAACTGAAGATAAGGATGACGATATAAAAGAAAGTTTTTACGAAGAAGTGGAACGGATATTTGACCAACTCCCGCTATACTATATGAAAATTCTACTAGGGGATTTCAATGTGTAGGTAGGACGAGATGACATTTTTAAACCGATTATATTGAATGAAACTCTGCATAAGGAAGGTGATGACAACGATGTTAGACACGTGATCTTTGCAACTTCCAAAAACCTAATCGTGAAGAGTACAATATTACCACATCGAGACGTTTATAAACACATTTCGACTTCATCAGACGGACAAACACATAATCAAATTGATCACGTTTTAGTAGATAGTAGAAGGCAATCTAGCATAATTGATGTCTAGTCGTTTAGAGGGGCTGATTGTAACACTGATTACTACCTGGTAACAGCGATAATACGTGAGAGATTATCGTTGCATAAATTTAATATTCCATGTCCGGAAACGGAGAGATTTAATTTAGAGAAATTAAAAGAGAGCCAGATAAGAGAGTAATACAAGATTGAAGTTGTGAATAGATCCTCGGCTTCAGAAGGTTCGTAGTGCATTAATGTTTAGAATACTTGGATTGAAACTAGGGATAGTATTAAAAGTTCAGCAAAAGAAAAATTGGGATACACGGAAATATGTAGGAACAAAACATGGTTCCACTAGGAATGCATTAAACTAGCAGAGAAGAAAAACAGGCAAAATTACACTTGCTACAAAATAAGAATGAAATAACTACACACAATTTCTTAGATACCAGGCGGGAAACGTTCAAAACTTTTAGAACAAACAAACACGATTTTTTGAAATCTAAAATAAAAGAATTTGAAGATGATAGTAAGAATAGAAATATTCGAGACATGTATAAGGGGGAACACGCAGTCAAAAAATGATGTGCGTTGAGAAAAGGAGATACACACCGCAGAACAGTATATTCCAGATCCCAACCCAATAGAATTGGAAACCGATATAAAGAAATTAAAGAAACACAAATCTCCTTTTGTAGTGAGTCCGGCTGATATAATTTTAGCCGGAGGCGAAAAATTGTGGAACAAGATACACAAGGTAATTCTCCTGGTCTGGAACAAGGAAGAATTGCCACAAGAGTGGAAAAATCAATCATTGTTATAATTCTCAAAAAAGGCGACAAAACTAACTGTAATAATTTTCAAGGCATTTCTCTTCTTTCAACTGTATAAAATCCTTTGAAATATTCTATTAGCAAGATTGACCCCATAAGCAGATGAAATAATTGGAGATTTTCAGTAATGGAGATTTAGACGAAATCGATCAACTATCGACCAAATATTTCTCATTCCCCAAATACTCGAAAAATGATTGGGAATACAATACCCCGGTACATCAACTATTTATTGACCTTAGAAAAGTGTACAACTCGGTTAGGAAAGAAACATTACAACGTTCTTACGAAACTTGCAAATACCGAGAAATCTAATTACAATAATCAAGATATATTCAAATGAATCCCAATATAAAGTCCGAGTAGAAAAATTTTGTCCACGAGCTTTCACGTCGAAATGGCCTGAAACCAGGAGATGCGTTCTCGTCATTAGTATTTAACGTTTTGCTGGAATACGCCATAAGGAAAATCAAAGATATCAACCAGGGCCTAGACTTTAACGATATTCAGCAGGTTATAACATATGCTGATGATGTATATTTAATAGCAGATGATAGGAGAGCAATAGAAAGAAATGCAGAGATCTTATTAAACGCTTGCAGGGACATGGATTTAGAAGTAAATGCAGAGAAATCTAATTGCATGGAAGTACGTCGGGCGCGCAATACGGCAAATTCTTGATACGTTAAAATATTAAATAATACTTTTGATAAAGTGGATACTTTCAAATATTTAGAAACGATATTAACAGACGAAAATCATATTCACGAGAAAATAATTGTCGACTAAAGGCAAGGAATTCGTGTTAGTATTCGGTTCAAAATCTCTTCTCGCCGCGAATTCTGTCGAGCAATTTGAAGCTTAAAATATATAAAACGATAATCAAGCCTGTTGTTTTGTATATTTCCGAAACTTGGTCGCTTACTGTGAAGGAAGAACAGGCTGAACGTATTTGAGAACATGATCCTGAGACGAATATTCGGACCCAAGAGGAACGGTAATGGGGAATGGCGGAAACTTCATAACGAGAAACTACATAACTTATACGCTTTACCCAACATTGTTAGGGTCGTCAAGTCTAGGAAGCTTATGTTGGCGGGTCATGTAGCTAGAATTGAAGAAGGTAGAAATACTTTCAAAGTCTTGATTGGAAGACCAATAGGAAAACGACCAGTAGGAAGACCTAGTGGGAGATGGGAGGACAATATTAAGATAGGTCTCGCAGAGATATGAATACAAAGTAGAAAGTGGATCCAATTGGCTAAGAATAGATGTACGTAGAGAGCTTTTGTGAAAGTGGCATTGAACCTCCGGGCTCCATACGCCATAGAGTGAGTGAGTTAGTTTGTTACATTCAGACACTTTTGAAGCTCCATCGTGCCTTGCGTGATAGAAATCCTGGAAAGATCATCCTTCAATAGGATAGTGCGCGTTCGCATACTGCATGTGTCACAATGAAGCAGATCAGGAGATTTCGATTGGAAACATATCCTCATTATAGCTCCGACATAGCACCCTGCGATCACCACCTTTTCAGTTTTATGAAGCAACAGATGTGAGGCAGTCGCTACGAGACACTGGGGCATATTCGGCATGCAATGTGTCAGTGTCTACGTGCAGCTGGAACGGAACTCTATCGCAAGGGTATTTTCTAACTTGCAGCACGATAAAAAAAATGTTGCAAAAAGCGGAGACTATGTGGAAAAGTGAACGAAAAGTATGCAGATTCAGATTATATATTTCGTTTCACTTACAAATAAAAATTAAAATTGTGAAAAAAAATGTTGCTAATGAATTTCAGTATGCTCCTCGTACTAATAACGTAAGTTTAATCAGTCAGAATAATAAGTCCCTCGGACATAGTTTACCTTCTATATTATAATATTACCGCCAAGAGTTATGATTTCTTTTTCTCTTTTCGTTGCTGATCTATTTTCTTATCAAATTGTTGAAATCAATTTATATAGTAAGTTTAAATATTCCTTGTTTGTTATTATTATTAATGCTACTTCTCATCCAGAATTTGATTAGGGCAGTAACAACTGCGGTCGGATCGACTGTCATTTGTTTAGTTGTAGTTTTGGTAGGTTTAGATTATTTTTATGTACATTATTAAACATATATATTTATTACTTATTGATTGTATTCTTGTATGATTTTCTTTTTCACAATATGTAAAATAACTGTGACGGTGTCCGTATAGATACACCAGATTCTGAATACTTAACCCTTGATGCTACAGTGTATATTGATTTTGATAGGAATTCTAGTTTGGTACTATGAATATGAAACTCACTCCTCCAACACATGGTAGTTTCAATTTTAGACATTTTTCTATATTTTTTTTAACTAATTCTCGAGTACTCTGTGCATAATTCAGATGGTATTTTTGGCTGTAGTAAAATTACTAATGGTCCTAGGATAAATACTTCTGGAAGTAAACATCGTCAGGTCATCTCTGAGCCAGCCATTAACAATAATTAAACAGGGTATCTCAATGACTACCGAGGTGAAGATGGTCGATATCGAAATAGGTATCTTAATCTAGGAAATTATTATTAAATGTTGCCTATATTAGGAATTATACTCCACGAACCGATAAAAATAATGTACTTGACGGAAATCCCACTTTACATTCAGGTAATAGAATTATTTAGTTTTTCTAATGATCATTTAGGTTATTCTAATCCAATGTCTAATATACTTTCAAATCAATTCACTCCTAGTTTAGAACGCAAGATTATATACAGTTATAAACAATCACCTGAATCCTTGGAAAAGAAATTTAAGGAAATTTAACATGTATATTGAATCAATAGTGTTCAAATATTTGAAATGTTAATCAATATAGAAGATATATTACAGGTAACATGTTATTCTTGGGGGCTTATTTTAACTGTATTGCTTCCGAGTGATTTCATGAGAAATCTTGCATCAGCTTTAAACGGCGTTGTTAATTGGGAAACTTTTAGGTGAAATAAGTTAACAAAATTTGTGACTCCGCTATGTGCTGGTTCCTTGATAGCGGGAAGAATTTATGTGAAACAAAGATGAATGACTATGTAAAATATATTATTGAATCTATGAGGATTCTAGATATGGATTCTCAGGAAAATGGTTTAGTTAAAATAATTTTGAATTGGATGAACCGTAGCCAGAGATCTAAGATTCTGAATCATTATCTACCGTGTAATTGAAATGAATTATTACACTAGGCAACAAATTGAATCTTTTTTTTTTTTGTAACTAGAATGAAAGTATCTGTTCTTTACTAATTTGGGGTCGCTGAATTCAATGGTGTATTTATAAATCTTCCTTCACATTTCTGAGTTACAGAATATGCCCAGTTTCCATATCCCACTCTGTTCTCACTATATGCAGCGCATCATGTATTGGGATCGTAAAGTAGTTAATTATTCTTTTCTCCACCGAAACTGCGAAGACGCACTAGAGAAATTAGTTTTAAGAGGCACTTACTTGTCACTGCAGGAAATAAAAACCTGAAGATCTTTTGTGTGATTTAGTGTCGGGCTCCCTGCACAAAAAAACAGTAGTCGCGCATCATTGAAGCACTCCACCTGCCTTGGTGCCGATATTCGATTTGGGAAGAAGTCCAAGTGAGAAACAAGGAAATGTATCTTCAATGACATGCGACAGCCTAGAACTGGATAGGTTGCTATCAAATCATCGACCAACTGTACATAGTGAGGATTCCTGTATTTCCCTAAGAAGCTGTTATAAAACGCAGCAAGTGCATTCCATGGAGCGACTTCAAAATGGTTCATTTTAATTTCAAAACCTGGGTCATGAATAATTTCCTTATCTGAGGGCCGGTAAAAATCCCTGCTGCAACCTTTGCTTCACTTAAGTTGGGAACCTTTTCAATTAAGTGCTTGAAAGTTACGCGCTCCTTGTCCAGAGTCTTCACAAATGTACTCATTACAGCAATTTTAATGTGAAGTGGGGGAAGTAAGATTTGGTTAGCATCACTCAGTGGAAGATGTTGTATATTTTGCTCAACAACTGTGTATTGCTCACGCATAGGTCAAACCCTTTGTATATAGTGGTTTGCACTGTCTCTGCTGTTCCACAAACACAAAAGACAACTATACTTTGTGTATCCTCCTTGCAAACCCTGGAGGATAGCTACACCTTTAAGATCGCAACACCTTTTCGACTTAAAAGAGTTGTATTTTGTGGCAAACAGCACTTCATCCATAGTTTGATACGACTCTTTCATGCCTACTGCGTGGGCAATGGGTATGGACGGCCACTGATTGCCGTTATGCAAAAGCATTGCCTTTAAACTTAACTTAGATGCATCAATAAACAGACGCCATTGCATTGGGTTGTGTTCAATTCCAAGTGAATGGAACAGTCCATTCACATCGGTACACATACACATTGAATTCTCCATCCATAGAACTGTGCGAAGTCCTTCTCTCGATTCGTTTATAGTGAAATAAACGTGCCTGGTGTTAAAAAATGCCACTGTTGTAGTCTAGACCCAAGTATCTGGGCCTCATTTTTTATCGAATTTAGGTCTCACACGAAGTAATTAAATTCAGGTTTCTGAATGAGGTGAGGCAACTGATCATTTTCAAATTACCATTCTGATAAAGAATCACTTTCACTTTTGTTGCTACAATCCTCACTTTCACTCATTGTTCTTGATAGTGCCGAGGGGATTGGAAATCCTGCCCGTGAGGTACCGGTTTCATTGCTGACATCACGTCGGCATACACATTACAATGATTATTTTTAATGGAATAACCTGAAACACTAGTCAGACAAAAGTAACAATCCGTTGTGTGGTTCTTCGTTTCGCGCCAATTTATGGGCACACCGAACTTCATTGCTCGCTTCTTTCCTTTCATCCACTCAGTGTTACCACATATGATACACAACACAAATGAGTTGCCCATGATTTATCTTGATCGCCTAGGGGACAATCAAAGTATGCTTTGTAAGCTGTCCGTATCAGTTGCAAACTTTGTTCCCTCTGTGATTTTGGTGTAAACATACCACGCAAGGAACAGAAGCAGTTTGGACGGAACCACGGAACCACCAGTGTACCGTTCCGTGCTGTAGCCATTGAGTTCCAACTTGACTATATTTTTATCCAAACGACAGAAACAAAATATTCTATTCACAACACGCTGTCCAATACAACTAAGTAAAGCGTATAAACTGCAGCAACTATATTTCCACCAGGATAAAAGACATAAAAAACAAAGCAATCTTGAGAAACGCCCACCGGTTTATCTATCACGGATAAAGATCTAACTGACTGATATACACCACATGTTTTACTTTTTCTTTAGTTCAGGAGCTTTGCCAGCAAAATAAATAAAAAAAATCGGCCGCAACATAGCACCAGAAGTGACGTCACGCGTAACTCGAAAATGGTACCTGCTGGAAAATTTTGCGTTACGAATTTTTATTCAGCGCACCGGATAGTAAAGAACACATATTGGCACCGCAGTTACAAAATGGCTGTCATAGAGTGTTATAAATTGCTAAACAATTTGTTTTGCGTACTCGAGGACAGCTAGATTATAACAGGCTAACGGTAGCTAGTAAAGGAAAACATTTGTTTCTTTTCTAATAATAGTATGACATCATATTTCGAACATTTAGTAAAAGGTCAGAATTATGAGACTTCTCTTACTCTAGTATCGAATCAGATGAAAGAACGATCTCGGAATCTTCCGGTTTTCGTTATGAAAAGAAGGAGGATCAATCAGTACTGATGTTTTCAAAAAATAGATAAGTTTCATCAGAGTTGGATGGTGCAGTAGCAACTTTTGATCCAGGAGAAGCAAATAATGTCTTGACTGTTATATGTATCGATGGAAGCTCGAGCTACATCCTTATTACAACAAGCATTTATAGACGTTGTGGTGCAGAAAAAATAGCTGTGAAATGGACGAAAAAACCCTTTTGCTCCTTCGGGGTTGAAATCACTGACAAATGAAGAAGTTACCATCAACGTAAATCTATCTGTATATTTTCAAAGAGTGGTCTTTATAATTGTTAATAAACTACCATATGACTGTTACTTAGGAATGCCATTTTTTTCGGGTTACGTCGACAGTTGCGGACTATAACAATATTTTTTTATTTGCGCAATGTTAAGGTAGGCTTCGACTTATTTATCGTCGAGATGAAATTAAGACCTGTTGATCATGGCGACCAACTGAAAGAGCTTTTAGCTGTGAACGCTTTCCTAAGGTTTCGGTTCCTGATAAATCCTCTGAATTGACTTCTATTTTTATTACGGAAAATTTCCTTTTGTTGAGATTAGTGACAGAAGTGTTTAATGCTGTTTGGACTTTCAGTAATTTGAACCTGAAATCTTAGATAATAATGCACCAGATCCATCAAAATTATTGGAGTAAAGAAGTATGATTAAATGCAACTTAAAGAAGAATTCTGACTTGTCTATCAAAACAAATTCTGAATTAGAGAAAGAAGATTTCAAAATTTTTTGGAATCGGGAATCAATAAACATGAATTATAGAAAATCAAGAAAGAAATATTTATTGAAGTGCAGTGAGAAAGGTCTTGACGTAAGAACATTGGTAGATATAGCCATGGTTAAGACTAATTACGATTATGAAGGTATTCAGATTGAACATCATTATCAGGAAAATACTCCAGTTATTGAAACTACCAGAGTTGCGGTAGAAAATCATCCGTTGTCAAATCCTTCCAATAAAAGATGTAAACGGCAGAATAGATCTTTATGCAAGGATTCTAAAGTCCAGACAATCTAGCAGAAAAAAAAGAAAAAGAATAAAACGGAGTAGAAAAACCCCAATGATCTAAAGAAGAACCAGAGTGCTAATGATTGAAAAGGACTTGTGCTGGGAAAACATTGTGAGTTTAGACAACATCAATCTACGGCAAAGGAATCCCGAAAGGATGATTTATTGGATAATGCTTCGAAGGCATCTGACGAACATATTGAACCTGCTGAAAATTTACAATGCTCTTTTAAATCGAAATACGGAATATGTTTCGGATAATATTACCAGTCTAAAACAAAAAAATCATCGATCTAGTCAGGTGAAAAAAATTAATATCATACACGATGATAAACGAAAATATATAAATGAAACCTGGTGTATCCGGAATCCAAACACCAATTTTTTCATTGTTCCAGTAAAGAAAGGGTATTCTGACATCATCACTGATCGGATTGCATGGATAAAAGTTTTTTGGGGGGAATTTACCACTCACAAATCTTTATGCAAACACATTTACAATTCCCAAGAACGAAAAAAAAGTTGTTGAACAGATCCAAGGGTTTATTCTACAAGGCATCTTAGTGCAAGTCGATCACTCGAACTACACAAGCCGTTGCTTCCTGGTAAGATTAAAATTAGGGTAGTAGTTACATTTAGGCTAATGAATTAGTTATTAATAACGCATTTCCGCCTCCTAAAGCGAAAGCTTCTTTCCCAGAGTTGGCAGATAAGCTGGTGCGTACGAAAGGAACCTTCGTAAAGCGTACAACCAAATATACCTGCATGATAACTCGCGTGTTCTAACGACTATTGTCAAAGCAAAAAAAATACACCAATATATACGTAAGTATTAAAGCAAGAAGTAATATATTATCGCACGTAACGCAAAAGATACTTGGCGATCTTTAAAATGAAGTGGTAAAACTATTTTGATGATATCTTAATATCAACAGACAATTTAGAAGAACATAACAAAACAATTCTAATGTTGATGCAACGGTTCAAGGATTATAATATTACTGTTTCGCCGGATAGATGCTTAGTTTTTTTAAAAAAGATTAATTACTTGGGTTATGTGATATCAAGCGACAAAACGAAGGTCGATCAAGCTAGAATCGCTGCCACCATGAGTATTCCTCCTTTTAATCGGAGAGGCAATTTGTACTTATTAACAATTTCTCACTTTTAGATGCTTTCTTTGAATTTCCAATGTGATCTCGGGAAAATGTTACACTGGTTTTAAGAAATTGTTTCAGAGTAAATACAAAATTTAATTTTAATCGAGGAATGTGTTTCTTCTTGTAAAGCTGACACTCGCTCATTTTGAATGAAATTAATTTTTGAAAACGAGTAGGAAATAAAAATGGATATCACTAGCCTCAACAATGCAAACCAGAGCTAGTAGAAATATTGAAGCACACTCAAAATTTTAGTTATGGAAGTAAAATTCTATCGTTAAACTGAAACGGCTTCTCTCTATGTAATTCCGCTACTTACGTACTGACATAAAAATCGCTAAATTTTTAAAAAACAGAGTGAGCGCTTTCGCAATGTTGGTTTATAATGCTGTCACGTGGAGTTGAAAACCATGAAGAGCAATACTTAAAGCATGAAGTGACGTTTATATTGATCCTGGTAAAAATATAGTGACCCTGGTGTAGGTTTTTCCTTTTACTTTTGTATGTGACCCGGATCAGCTTAAAGATAAAAATAGACTTCCTCAATTTTTTTTCACAATTAACTTACAAAATAACAAATGAAAAAATTAAACCTTACGTTACAAACCTGGATTGTTAATCCTTATCCGTTTTTAGATTTCGAACGTTGTAACTTTGTGTGTTTCGCTTGCAGTTTAACAACACATAATTAGACCTGCGTATTATTTTTCCATAAACACAAAAACACGCCTTAAATCATAGCACAACTTCGATTGGTATACGGGATGCGGACAAACGTACACGCCATTTAGTTACAACTCCGGTCATGTTCAATATAACTCTTTCGGTCACTATTGAACGTGATATTCGTCAACGTCCACAAACTGTCGCGGTCTACGATGGTATTTTCAGATGGTGTTTGGGACAGTGGCACTCTGTACTTTTGAGGAAATTTTTCCATAAAAATGTTTCCTTGCAAAGAAGCCTTAAATTTGCAGAACACTGTGAAGTCACTGGAAAGGATATCTACTGAATATTGATGACATGGGAGAGATTTGGTGCTTTTGTGCTTCAAAATGTCGAGCTTTGGCAGAGCATTCTCCCAGTCCAGGAGGAATCCTGTATTTTTGAACCGTTTTCAAAGTTTTTGAAATGCAGCAAGTAATCTCTTCCTCAAAAGCTGCACACAGTACTTTCCATTGATTGCAGGTTGTATTGTGATGGGCAGGAAAACACCCATTTTTTATCTCAGAATATTTTATACAGAAAATTTTACATTTCAAAGAATAATGCAAAACTTTGGTGATGAGGGTGAGGTGAAATGATTTATTTGTTTCTTTTGTTTTGTTTCCAAATTGAACAGGGGTACAAATATTTCCTCCACAGTGATCACGGAGTCATATATTTGTCCATTGATAGCTATTGTTCTTGTAAGCCAATCACTGCCAATAAATATTGTAGCTACTAAAACTCCGTATATCTAGTGTGAGCTCATCTTTCTTATCTACAGATCGTCAGTCAGTATCCATTTCATCGCAGAACTTAGTTAGATTATATCTGTCCTCTAAGGTTCGCCATCTTTCGTCCATTGCCAACTCCATAACACGAGTAATATTTTTAAGGCTCTTTAGTACAACTCGGGTACAGAGTCCTTTTTAAATCTCCCTCCCAGTGAATGCACGCATATATATTCAAACGTTATCATTGGCAAGAGTACTGTCCCCAGGAAAAATAGTGTCATGACCGTTTCCAATACCTTTCTAAGAAAAAGGAGGAAAATAAGGGATAGGAAAATTATGTAATAACTTACATATACTCAGTTTATGGGACCTTGGTAAAATTCAATTCTCATCAGTATGCTTATCTTCCTGATAAAGAATTGGTGGTGTGGAGATGGAAGTATTTAGATGTGGTGGTGTTAGGATCCGCTATTGGGGCGGTGAGACGACTAGACTCCCAAATGAGTTACTAAACTAACCACGTCCTACTTTTCAGCGTTTAAATTAAGCGATATTCATTTATTGTCGTAATTATTGATTGCCAGCAACTGGTATCTCCAAAATGGCTACGTCTGTCCAAAATGGATTGCCTATGTGAGTCATTTGTACCAATAATGTACAATGTAGCTGTTCAATAAAAAGAGGTAAGCAAAACATTAATAACTTGTGACCCTGCTGAGGGAATGGAAGCTTTTGAGCTAAGTCACATATAAGCTATTAATGTAGTGCCCTTGTGCTCAGGATGTAGTGCTAAATGTATATGTAGTACATCTAGCTACGTTTTGAACAATGAGGCAAAACTGTCTGGTTTGTGTTGTGTTCTGCTGTCTATAGTCATAACATGGAATTCAGCAACTTGAAGATCTTCTACTCCAAGGAGCAGGTAAACTTTAATTTTAACATTCAAGTGATAACACCGGTTAGATCGGTAGGATCCTATTCGCCACGGCAGCTACCATTTACTTACGTTACAAAGTTCTTATGTTTGGTCGTTCGAAGCCTCACGCAACGGAGTGTGGTCGACTTAATCCATTATTGGTTCTCTGAAGGGGTGTCCGGTATGGTAGGTGTTTAATCTATCAAATGTAAGGGGGAAGAAGAATGGCACTAGGTATTACAAATTCCGCAATCCTTACAATCAGTTGATCAGTCATAAAAGATAAAACAGGTTTGTAAAATTGGATTGTTACCAATCCCATAAAGGCAGCATTATGCGATGAGTATATCATTAGTTATTCTATGACCCCAAAAACTTCTTTCTTGTCGATAAACAATCACGGTTTTTCCACTTCGTAAGACAACCTTTTTGAGAACTCTTTGCTCCTCTACTGTAAAATTCATGCTAGCACATCAGTATGCGAGAGGGCTTCTCTTCAATTGCGTCCTTGAAAAATTGCTGGGATTAGAATTTTTAAATTTGGCCCAGTTATACTTTAAAGTCGAAGAGTAAGCTTCTGTAATGTAAAATTTCCTTACTTGCTTTCGAACTAAATCAAAGAGCACGTACTTTAGTGCGCATTTCTTACTGCGATAAATATCGGATTCTTAGTGTTGACTTTTAAGCAGATCTTGAATATTGTGAACTATTTAATTGAATATGACAAAATTTAGTTTCATAAACCCAATAATATACTTTCAGAAATCTGCAATAACAGGCAACTCTGAAAGACAAGAAAAGTTTACAGTCCTAAATAGATCTCAGTTTATTAAACGAGATGTACGTCCCATACTTAATATGTTGAGGGTTAAAAGCAGGAAATTTACCATATGTTACAATTTTGCGCATACAGTCATTATTTTACAAACACAATCAGCAAACATGATCACTATCAAATACAAAAATCATCCGATTTTGTAATGAACAATGTTATTCTATTTCAAGTATCCTAATAACATTCAATTAGAAGCAGAATAAATAATTCCACAATATGTACCCATTTAAGCATATTATTGTTATCGCAGGTAAGAAGTGTAATTGAAAAATTGCAAACACGATTTGTCGCGTGAGAAAGGAGCTTAGTCACTTGTTGAAACTTTTCAGTTCGTGATATATTATTTACCGAGAAAAAGAATATTTAGTTTGTTATTTGTGGTTATTTCTAGAAATAATGATAATGTGTCTCATCCTACATTTCATAGCAGGTAATTGGTGTTAAGAGAATACGTCGATATGTTTTGATGTGTGTTTTTAGCCCTCCTGAAAAAGTAATGTTTAGATTTAAGCTCCGTTGAGTATAAGTCAAAAACTAAATTTAGTAATAACTCTTCACATACAAGTATATGTCCATTGCAGGCCCCTAACTTATGGTTAGCGCTTAAGAGCCTGATAGTTGGTGTTAGGACTTGAAACACAGCAAGACATGAAATATATCGCCGCTGAGATACTCAGAACTTGATGATAACATATTTCTTCACTGTCTGACCCTGCAATTTATTTTATCGGGTAAATTCACTTTCGTTCTGGAATACAATCGAGCCCCTTAAATTTCTGTAGCGCTAATACATAGACTTTTAACATTCCCTTTCACTTGTCTTGACTTCGTTTATTGCTCTAAGGATTGAAAGTATGTCTAATGATATAACCCACGTATCTTGTCACATATATTCGCCTTAATAGCCTAAAGTTCTACTTTGGAATCTTGTAATAGACAAAACTGAATCTCTGAAAAATTTGTGGATCCACGGTTCATCTAATTTCATCTCACATCATGACTAATTACCTGGTGAGTATTAACAGTCCAATTTCCTTTCCAGTGATAATTGGAGTAGTTCCGGTCTACACAAGGGTGCAAGTTTTAAAACCTGGATCCTAAAATATTCTATTTACAGTCTTTTATTGCATATGCTTTATTTTTCAGCAGGATTCAGAGGTAATTTGCTATCATGATATATGAAACATCTTTATGAACAAATGAAAGGGGTTTATGGTTACATTACACAGTCTTTAAAATTAGCTTTGTTAAACATTATTTTCGGCTGTTTGTGGATTCTAGTATTTGAGAGCCATTTCAGTACCAAAACACTGTCCCCTAGGTGAATGTTTTCTGTGTCATTTTATTCCCTGTTTCCTTCCAGAGTTTTCTGTTTCAGGTGAAAATTCTTGTAAATGTACTGATATGTCTTGGCGACCTAATTATTTATCACATATCCGGATTCGTCGCTCTACCTTTACGTAGATTGCATTGTCTTCTACCACAACGGTGGACTAATCTCATTCTCCTGGACTTCAATCATAGCATCTCTTTCTTCGCACGATCCAATTTTTGAGCTTAAATTTCGACCATGGCTTAACTTACGTGTGACACCCCCTTGTTTGAATTTGCAGCAAATACTTAGTACCACAATGTCATACCGCCTTCACTAACACATACCGATGTAATTTTAATGTAATCAGATTTGTACGAGTATTATTGAGTCTGTTTACGGCAAGAAAGCAGTTGGTTCTATATGTACTGAGTTATCAGAGTTCAACTCTTATTATTCACAAAGAAAATAGAAGGAATCAATATGCCCCATTGAGACTAAAATTTTGGAACTTGGCTGACATAATCTCCTCACATGGTGTTAAGTATCATGTATTTTCCAAATGTGACCCGAAAGACCAAAATATGTACACTTTAAAGGCCTTATTTTGTCCTTCCAGTTTCAACTATAGTTTCAAAAGTTGAGAATATTTATTTTACGTCCTGATATATATTAAGGACTAGCTGAATATACCCATTTTTCGCACGGGACAGATGAAATATATATATCTGTAAACAAACAACGAAAAAATATTGATCATTTCTACAACTTTTACAAATCCCGGTAAACGACTCTGAGTCTCCCTGGTACGAATTTTAAAAAAACATCTCTGGGCCTCAGTCAATGAGAGCTGTATTTGGAACCCAACGCCAATGGGTGTACCACCATTCATCTCAGCAACCGGACCGTGAGAATTGTGTACTTGAAGCTAATATTGGTCATTTTGGTTATTTTTACATGTCGCGGCATCCCCCTCGGTGACTCCAGGCTCGCAGCAGAATAGAATGAATGCGATCGGAGCTTGAACATTAATTTCAGTGACCACCAAAAACCATGGATTTGACTCTAATTTCTGTCATTTTGGATAATTTCTACACGTCTCGGTAAACCCCCGCAGGTTACCGCCGGCCCGCATACAATGGTGGATGAATTTCCAATTCATCGCTACTGGAAATGTCACCATTGATCACAGCAACCGTGAAAATTATAGATTTGACACTATTATGTGTTAATTTGGATTATTTTTACCTGTCTCTGTATCCATTCCGGTCACCCATGGACCGCACGAATAATTGCGGCAACATGCCTACTACATTCTTGTCTGACTCTTCTTCAAATCTCTACAATATTGGTTTCACCTTCATTTAAGCGTAACTTGACTAGTTGTCCTATGTACAGGTTGTGAATGTGCCGTCGATCTCTCCAGTTGATCCTAATTTCTTTGAGTATTTGCAGAAGTTTAGTCCAATTGACGCTGTTGAAAGCTTTTTGTCAGTCTATAAAGCACAAACACCACTCTTCCTTTTTGTCAAGGGTTCGTTATGAATAATTCCCGTCAACTCAATGGTATCTATAGTCAATTTCACTTTTGGAAATTCAAATTAATCTTCCTCACCTATCTCATCTATCTTACTTCCCAGCTGCCTGTTCAGTGTACTCGAATTATCTTTCCAGTGTGGGAAATAAGGCTATAAGTTCTGTGATCGCTGCGTTTCTTTGCATCCTTTTTCTTGGGTAATCGGATCATTTTAACATGAAGAAAATTATTTTGCCACTTTTCAGTTATGTCGATCTTGTTAATAACTAATGCGAAGTTAGTACTTTCATTGCATTGTCCCCTAATCCCTTGAGTAAATCTGCTGCTACTATGACGTCGTCTACAGTCTTCCCCCTCCTTCGCGTGTAATTGATGGCTTGTGCTACTTCAGTTTACAATATAATGTGGGTCCTTTTTCTTTATCGTCCACCTCCTTCTCTGCTTGGATCGCAATATCTTTGGGGCGGTAATTCTCATCCTAGAGATATTTTATATATTCCTCCCAAACTCTAACAACATATACATGTGATAATTGGTTTCCTCCTATGCAAATGTGCTTTCAGTGAATTAGTTGTGCCATTACTGAAGTTGAATTGATTCACTTTGTTTACAGTAATTAAGATTCACAATACCAAAAGTACCTGTAATTTCCTTTAATTACGTATAAATGATTCCCCTGCTTTATTGTTCTTACTAGGGAATTAGATTTTACCTTGACTTTGTTTTCGTCCTTTTGACATTAAAGACGCCCTTTTCTTTTTCTATTCATTGTTTTTTGTTGTGATTCCTTATAGACTGAATAAATTAGTTTCAGATAGTGTTATACGAGTATATGGGACCGAAACTGTGACTGAATTACAAACTATCCTATAATATTCCAAGATTTCAGAATACGAGATACTATAGATGTTTTCTTTTTATCTGGAAATCTGATTTTAGGATTTAGGAGACACTTTTGCGCTGCAAATCTCACACCTAATAACGTTTAGAACTTTAATTGTAATTAAACATTTGCTCTAAAGGAAATTTTCTTTCCGTTTATATATATATATATATATATATATATATACGTATAAATTGTATCTGCCATATATTTGAAACAGATGTGGAAATGAATGAGAACGTAAGATTCTATATATAGGTACGAGAACGACTAACCTAGTACTTTTCGACATTTACGCGTGCATTTTACTCCGTTGTTGTTCTTCTCTCTTTCACTTACAAGAAAATATACGAACTAACAGCTTACTTCCCATCTCGACGAACATTGCTTCTAAAGGGAAATAACACAGGGATTTCAAATAGAAAAAGAGACAAGATAGCGAGAAAGGAGGCAAGATAACAATTTTCAAACCGGTCCGTAATCTTGTCGCAGTTACCCCTACCAACTATGTTTTTTCTTCACTAACTACAGAGCAATTCAAACCAGAAAACTTTTTGTAATTGTAATTACCATATTGGACCTGCATGTTTGAATTTTGTAATTTTGACGTCAGATATTGTATCAGTTGTTCTAAAATCCCCCTAGTAGTATGTTTTCCTCTACATTAAATGATTGTTTTGTGTCTGTGCTTGGAGACCACCCCTACCGCTCAAAGGATGGTTTCTACCCTTAAACCTACACCATTGTCGAAATAAAGAAATACGTTTCAATTATTTTTCGACGTTCTACAAATATGCAAAATTTCATTCAAATCAGTGAGTGATACTTCTTTAAGTCTCCTTGTAAGTAAAAAATTAAATTTGATGGTCATTAACTTAAGAACCAATTGCCCGGAGAGCAACATACTTCACAGGTGAGCAAAGCTCAAGTTCTACACCATTCCAATATTGGTCAAGATCGCGTGTATTTGATTGATCACGTAAGATATATATATATATATATATACTGTTTTCCTCATATTAATCATTTTTACAAAATGATCAAACGAAGAACGAAACCGAACGCGTTTAACGTAATTCTATTTAAATATTATTTGATATAATACCTAACTATTATACTTGCCTCAGTCATTGCACTTCCTCTTATACCAGTACGTAATCTGAGCTTTGTGGAGCTTCCTGGGATCATATTTGGTATCAGCATTTTTCCTTTCCTAAATTTAAAAATAAATCAATTGTATAATTTTGAAATCACCATGTAACAGTTGGTGGGGAATTCAATTTCGTATTTTGTTTAGGACCGTCAGCTACCAGGAGTTATAGCATGGTCTTTCACAGAAAGGTGATGTATTCAATGTATAAGTTATCGTAAAATGTTCTGGAATTTCTAATACCTATTTTATCATGGTTTCGGAATTATATCTGAGATGATATCATTTCTTTCCAAATCTCAGATTAGCTATTGGTATTCCTAGTTAAGTACATCTATAGCTGCATATTACAGGAAATATTACTTTGAGGATTAAATAAATATAACACAATGTTATGTATTTCAAGATATTTTTATTACTGTGTTAATTTCAAAACGAGACTCTATGTAAATTTGTTTCGTTTCGTAAGTATTACGCTTTCATAAGCAACTGGCTTAATATTATGCTGATTCTCTATTTATTTTGTTACTAGACAGCATACTGTTTTGCTATAGTATTACCAAAGTATTTTCTTCATGTTTTAATATATGTTTAGAAGAGAAAAATGACTTTGTCATTTGTATTGCTGAAACATACTCTATATATGGCATTAATTTATTACGATCAGAAATGATAAGTTCATTTGGATACCTCTGTTTACTTACCGCTTTTTTATTTTGACAATTATATCATAAAATACAAACTGAGCGCTCTTCTTCTGGAAGAGATTTTATTTATCTATAAAATATAATAATAATGTGGTTAAAATTAGATTTGATGTATCTCACATTGATTTTGCTTTCACTTTGTGGAAGCTCGTTCAGTGCCGCAATATTGTCTATTGAACGATTGTTATAATCTATGGAAATCACCTTTCCGGGGCGAGAAAGCGATTGAGTTATATGCTGGCGTCAAGATCAGACACTGGGCCTATAGGGAAAGTATTTTCAAATTTAATCCATAAATTCAACTTCAATAGAATACTCCTGATCTTTTTTATTTGGCAGAAACTCTCTTACTGGTATAGAAAATAGGTATGCCATTTTTGACACTACGAAGATCGTTTAACGAAGATATTAGGAACCATATTGCTCATAAGTCAAAATTAAATTCGAATTTAAACATATTATTGGTATTTCCATTTGTTTGACCTAAAACATTTTATAAATTGGAAATGTAACAATATAAAGCTAGAAGGAAACTATAGTTGGCCATCTGAAAAGTAGTTTTATCTTACATTCTACATACTTTGTTGTAAAAACATCTATATTTTAATCGAGTGATGTAAATATACTGTTTTCTGTTTTCATGTGTTACACGAAGTGGGATAAATCTGCACATTTCAGAAATATAAATGCAGTGTGTTATATCCTCACGTTGGGCAGTCATTGCAGAACGTCATTGTGAAATTTCCTTCATGATCAATACGTCTTTTATTAGAAGATTAAATTATTTTTTCAAGGTAATTAAAAGAGAATCTCATAACATTAATTTCTAGTAAACGTAATTGAAGACTAATGTTCGAATAACATAGGCCAAGCTAATGTAAGAGAAATGAAAAGATACCCCTTGCGCTGTTAGACAAAATATAGATACTAATGATAGTTGACAATAAAAGGCAAGATTTTCTAAAAATACCTTAGGAATGTCAATGTATATATTCGATTAAATCCGAGAAAAACAAACAACATAACTATGTAGACTGAAATATTAAAAACGACTTTCCAGCAGCAAATATTAAGTTTCAGATTCCACTGAAAGACAGAATGGAGACCACATGAAATGTATATAAAATATATTTGTTGTTAAATACAAAGGAAATTTAATGAACATTGCTGAAGTTTTGGTGAACACTTAAAGTTTCTCTTGATGTCAATGTTTGTCTAGAAGTAAAGGACTGTAAGAAAATAGTGATGGCTTAAGTAATTTTTAAGTAATTCACTTGAGATGGGACATTTCGAAACTCAATTGCATTTAAGTTTCCATAAGGTCCTATGCCATTTGCCATATTCTATTATTCAACATTTTCTTACTCTCTCTAGAAATTGCAAGGTCGCAAATTACTACAACTAATAACATGTATTCGTGTTTTCGCCTTCTATGGAGCTTGGTGAAATGCGGAATGGATATCATAAGACGTTAAAAGTCATCCTTTATTATTGTATCTTTGACGTGGCCCTCACTAATGAAATGGAATAGTGTTTATTGTAAGTTCAGTTTGCTACACGTAATAGCATGAGGAGATACTACGGTATTCAATTGAGTGGTAAGTAGGTAATTTTAATATTTTACTCCCTACATTCTTTTCATAATATTTAAGGAAATACTTATTTCTATTTATCTCTATTTTTTCATTTAGCTTTCCCTGTTCACCTTAAATATAGTATTAGTTTGTAATCATATACAGAATATTATAAATGATCAAATGTTTTCTACCATAAATCTCATGCATGAAAGAAAATGTTATTTTTTGTTCAAATAATAATTGATATTAATAATGACTTTGCAGAGGTCGAAAGCTGATCATTCTCAGAATCAACAAGACAAAGAATCGTCACAATTATATGAATAATTATTACTTGTACCTTTGTTGAGCGAAGTTGAAGGCACAACATCTCTCTCCACGAAGTGTAAGTTCAACATAGTAGTCGCTGCATGTAAATGGAACTCCATCCAATTCACATTCACTCAAAATTGAACAGTTAGGTTTCACAGGATTTGTACTAAATCAAGAAAGTTAATACACCATTATATTAATAAAACCTGAAATATAAACTCTAAGCAGAAAACGCATTAGCAATTTAGAACGTATGATATTTGTGAAACACGGGAGAAAATAAAATCTCCCCGGACTCTGATATTGAAAGAATGGTAAATTGGGAACTCGTTCTTGATTCAGTTGATGATGGTGTTTCTTATTATTCATTACGAAAGTATATTATCTAGTTAATTCTAAAAGCGATGTAAAATCTAGCCTAAATGATAGGCGTTGGTATATTTTAGCAGAATGTTAATGTATCCGTAGTGGGATAGCTTGCCTCAAGCTGAAATTGAGCAATAATATGTATGTGATGCACTTAGATTTTCAGGGCCGCATAGGAACCACACTAAAGGAATTAAGGTAGATTCTCTAAAGCAAATGTGTGAGTAACCCACTGAACCTTCGTACTATAGATTGATACTTGCGTTCACGTTCCATCTTACTCTATTACTAACAGTACTTCAAACTATTTGGCTAATTACATCTTCCGTTCATGAGTTTGTCACATTTAGCAAAGGGGTGGGACATAAATTGTAGATACAATTGTTATCCACTCCTCACGTGTTCATTACATATTCTTTGATTTCCTTTGTACCTGCATAGACTGATACAGCATTCTTTTGTGTACCTGATGAAGGTTATATATGGAATGATCTTTGAATAATTAACTTTGTTTTAAATGTTCCTTCACAATCCTAAGCTGTGCAGTGTGGGTGCAATGTTTTCTGTTCTTTTTAGGAAAGCTTTGAAGTCCATACTATGTGATACAAATACTTAAGAGATTTTATGCATGTTTATTTATATTGATGAGAATTGCATTTTCAGATAATTTAATAATAATAATAATAATAATAGTCATAATAATAATAAAAAGAAGAAGAAGAAGAACATTTGTTATAGTGTTGGGAAATGCTTGGAGCATAAATCAGCATTTTATACGATATCATAATATAAACTTGTACAGTATCATTATGAAGTAAAAGAATGTAAAGAAATCTATCAACTTATAATGAAAAACGAAATTCAATTAAAGCACATCAACTTCATTGTCGCATTTCTATAAAATTTAATCATTTTAGATTCAATACGCTTCAAAGCGAAAAGACCAATGAATCAATATATATAATAAAAGTAAGTGTGGTTTGTCCGTGCGTGCCAGAAAGACTCCAAAACTAAGACTCGGAGCCCCATGGGAATTATATGGTGTTTTAGCCCGGTATCTCCCATCAATGAAGAAATTTTCGGTTTGGATTTGCAGGGTTCCTAGAGGGAGACAACGCCCTACCAATGGTGTTACTGTGCTAAAAAAAATGAGGTAAATGTTAATGACAATGCGTGCATTTCTTTATTTTCAATTGCAATGTTGCTTTTCCTTCTACACAAATCGTTATTCATCGAATATTCCAGGACGTTCGAGAATTTTTCACCGATTTTGGAAAACGATACAGACTGTTATAGAAGTTTCCAGAAGGTTTGAGAAAATTCTAGAATTTTCATAATGCTCTAGAACCTTCTAGAATGACTCAGGATGTTCTAGAATGTTCCAAAATGTTCGAAATTGTTGCCAGCATGTTATATTATTTTCCTATAGGTTCGAAAATGTTCTAGAATGAGCACCAGTAGGAAAGTATACATTAAGAATACGTGGTCATTTTTATTAAAATTTACAGGTATCATTGTCATTATGCTCAGGTCCTTCTCAACCTATTTAATGTGTTGAAAGGAAAATGGTGGGATTATATCTAGATAATGGGATTTAGACAACATAACCTATATTAACCTAAAGTAGTGGAGTATATACCGGTTCTAGCACACCTCTAACCAACGACTTAGCTCAAATCTTTAAAAAAATCTAGTTTACGCACACTTTTTGACTATCGTTTTCCCTCCAGGTGTTAGTTTAAGTATACATTCCGCTTCCCAGTACTTTTCACAAATATTATTTAACACAGAAGGATAGCATAATGTTAAAATGAGATTACATAGGACTTTATAACATTTAAAATCAAACAAAAAATGAACTATCTATCTTGGATATTTTATATTTAATAAATCACGAAAACGTGTGTAATTTTTGTGGAATTAAAACAATTCCAAGAGTTTACTAGAAGTGGAAAATAGAGGTCTGATAACTGTAAAAGATGTTATAGAGCAGAGAATAAGAATAAAGAAACTGAACTGGATTTAAAATATTCTGGACCGTTGGTAAATTATTCACTTTCATCAATAGAACGAGTGGTTGAAATACATAATAAAATGTTAGAGCATGACTTTATAAAAATAATGTATTTTTTCTTTAAGGATATAGATACACGATTTATGATTTTAAGACCAGCTACATTATCGGAATGTAAGTTTGTAGATTCAACATATAGCCCCGTAGGATTTACATTACCAGCATGACAAGTTATTTTGTTTAAAGATATAATACGTGTTGGTTTCCCACCATATCTTACTAGAAGGAACGAAACTACATCTTGTTATGACTTAATAATTGAAAGAAATATTAATAATAAATGTGTTGTATGTGGAATTCCTGCATATTATAATGAATCATTTTGCTATATATCCCGTATAAAACTTCACGATTGGATACAAAGTAAAATGTCAGAATTTAAAGAAAATGGGTGTAATATCACTAACTACAAATCGGCACTAGATGACTAACGTAATTACTAAGCATTTTCTTTGAATAATTTTTTGCTTTTTTAACATTAGTTGACTAGACTTTTGGCATATGAAAATTGGCTAAAGAGTTGTTTGCGTATAGAACTTTATAGTACTTAACTATAAAGAACTTAAATCTACTTTAGCTCTTCTATTCGTTGTGTTTCTCTTTCTCGTCTACTCTTAACATATTGGTCATATAACATTTTAACTTGGGAATCAAATCTTCTTTCATTAATTCTATGTTCTAATGACCCCAAACTAGAGTATGTATACCATCATTCAATATATATCTCTTGTCGTCATAAGCACTTAAAGCTAACTTGTTTTTTTCTATTGAGTATACATTATGCTTTTTACTACGAATATGATTTTGTATTTTATATAACTCTTTCTTTTCTAAAACACAGTTCTCATAATCCTCAAATGATAAATCTTTTATAACTACACTTTTCTTTATACCCTTTGCTTTTCTAATATGATCATCCTGATCTCCCCCTTTCTCTTTAATAGCATACATTTTTGTTTCTAATCCTACAAACATCTCTATTACAACACCTTTGACTTCATCTTTAAATTTACCTAATTCCTTTTTATTAACTAATTTCAATCCATATTCATTGTCTTTTTTATAATCAGAGGTATCTAAATATTCATACATATCTTTCATATCTTCGTAAAAGTCTTCTGTTTCTATATGTGCTATAACGGAATCAGTATCAGTCATTAACAATTTTACATTGTCTCCATATCTCTTTTTGAAAACATTTAGTAAAAGTCATACAAACATATTTTAGAGATATCTAATACTGCCATCCCTACACAAATAGGTTTGTTAAATACAATTTTAGTTTTATACATATGAATAGCAGCTAAATTCTCAGAGAATATCGTTCTATCTTTGAAGCTAGGTTTAGCTACTAAATCCTCTAACAAATTGTCGTTATGTACTAATCTTACATTTATTCTTTTTCTTATATTTTCCATAGTTTTACCAAAAGCAGCATTATTAGTTAACTTCTCAAATGCATTCTCTGCTTGTCACCGTATATTAGTATTTAGATCTATATATTTCTTTAACCAAGCTGATTGTTTAAATGTTATTACCTTATGTATTTTTAAGCTTCATTCCTTGTGACAAATAGAATTTAAGGTTTTGATAGTTTAGTATATAATGCTCTTTATCATATAGAGTTGTCAATAACTTTGGAAGCTTTTTGTTATTAGTGTAGTTTTCTGGAGCTAAGGGAAAATCTGAGTGTTTATTATGAAGTTCTTTTGGATATTCTAAGTCCACCTCTAAAATATAACCATTTTTAGAATCATTTTTTGTTTTTAGCATTGCTTTGCTTAGTGTTTCTCATTATACTTATTAACATATACCCATTGAAAACCTCCATACGGCATGTGATGATTCTTCGCCCAACCATACTCGTTATTTGCATCCATGTAAGTTATATAAGAGCTTTTTTTCGTCTTGTCAAAGTTATCTAAGTATTTATTATTTGCCACTGCATATCGATTTGAACATTGAAAAATTCCAGCTCTTCTACCTTTCTCTATAAATAGTAATTTGTCATAGTCAGTCAATAATTCTAATATTTGTTTTGTTATCTTTAACATTGCATACCAGAAAGAAACAGGACCGGTAAGATACCACGCGGGATCTAATTTACATGTTTTAAGAGCTGTATCTCTGAAATTTTCAATAATATCTGTTAGTTGAAGAACATCTGTCTTATTATAAAATGGAGTATATTCACTTATTTTTTTAAATCAAATTCTTTATAAACTCGTACATGTTGCTTATGACGCTCAGGACTCATTTTTTTCTCCTGTTAATCTGTTTGTAAATTTGTCTATAGATAATGGAACAGATTCTTCTAACTTTTGTTTAGAATCAAATTAATCGTATGGATAATCACCTATAGTAGTAACTAGATAAAGTTTATGAATCGGGAAAAACTTTGATGTTTCTCGAAATTGTTCTGGCTTTAAATTCTTTGCTAACTTTGCTAAGCCTTTTAGTAAAAATCTAAATGAATCAATGAATCTTAACTTGATAGATCTATCTTTTCGTTTTGAATCTTTATACCGAATGGTTTTTCAGAATGTAATGTAGTTTTCTTCAGTGTTAGCTATTACATCTAATTTTTCTTTCTCATCCCCACCTCCTAAACTTTTTATAAATAAATGCGCATTATACCTGGAGAGATTGTGGAAATATACAGGAAAGATCTACGATTTGTATATTTTATATTACAATAAGAATGAGCATCACCTATAAATTTACCTGTTAAATGATCATGATCATGTACTTTTGTTTTACATGCATCTCTACTATCTTTAAGCTTTTTATATTCTTTCTTACATTCTACTAGGACTTCTTTTATCATTTTCTCTGCTCTTTTATCTCTGTTATGCTATCATCCTCTTCGTCCTCTATTTTAAAATGATGTTATTTTTCCAAGTGTATAGCTCCTTCTTTTATCTTTTTTCTTTAAATACTCAATTTTAATCTTTAAGCTTTCTATTTTTTTCACTAATTTTGAAGCTGATTCATATATCTCTTCTTCGTCCTCAGATAATGGAGTCATAGGTGTATAAGTATCATATATTTTTGCTATTTTGATTGCTTCTTCTGTTAACCTTTTTATAAGCTCATCTGCTACATTATCCCCTATGTATTCTACAGGTTCACTTGTATAGAAATTCAAAGTGCCTTTTACATAGTAAGTAAAACTATTAGGCTCATGTAGTTGATAAGGATTTGAGTTGGATCTTTCAGGATCAGGCTGATATGTACTTATTCTTCTAAGTATTGATTCTAAGTCTGCTATTATTGTGAATGGTATTCTTAAAGAACGCTTGTCATTTAGCAATTCATATATGTTATTCCAATCTCTAGGCAAAATGATCTTTGCAGCAGAATGTAAACCACAGTATTCTTCACGCCGTTTTAATAATTCTTCTTCTGATTTAAAATGCTTAGCTAAACATCCCTTACATAAAAATCTCTTATGTTCATTTTTTGTTATTTGACTTCCAACAAGCCTCCATAAATCTTTAATCAAACAGTAATATGTTTTATTTCTTTTCTTTGAATATAAAAGACGAATATGATTTTGCTTTCTTTCTTTGGGTTTTCTAAGTGAGTAGATTTTTCATTATCATGTATGGTAAACACACTGATAGATATATTAGCTCTATTTTTTTAAATTTTGCTATGTCAGTAATTTGTACAGGAAAGAGAATATATTTAAAGTATTTATCCAATTCTTGCTCATATTGTCTAGGAACTCTATGTGGATTTCTATCAACAGGATGTAATGCTCTTAGAACAGACCATAAGAAGCATTTTTGATCTTTGTTTTTAATATTAATGCATGCTTTTCTTCTTGGAATTGTTTTTGGACGTTCTATATATGATGACCCATTCATTGCTACATATTTGTTAATTCTTAGTTCAAGATAGTCAACAGAATGTAAAGTCCAACCTGAATCCTTTCCTTGAAACTTTTCCATCTATGCTCTAATTTTTCTAGTTGCATTTTTAAAATTATGTTCTTGAATCTGTTTATCTTTTTTGAAGCTACATGTAAATGACATATTTACCTTAAGTGCATTAAAATATTTAAATACATTTTTAATCATACATTAAACCGGTTTGCTAATTGAACGTAGGAATTTAGAAGGATCTTTATATTCACCTGTGTTTTTTTTTATTTTGAAAGTATGTAACCTATATTTAAATGAAGTTTCTTTTGGTTCAACATTTATATTTGTTCTTATAGGTTTCGGTTCTTCAAGAATTTCTTTTTTAAAATGTGAACAGTTTTAAAGATTTATTCTTACCTAATCTCTTAGGTTTTGGTTTTTCAAAAATGTCTTCTTGAAATGGAAATGTTTGGTTAAAGTTTAATCTGTTTTGCTCATCTTCATGTTCTTTAATACGGTCAATAAGTTCTGCTTTTCTTAATCGGGAATAACCTTTTATCCCATTTCCTTTACATAAGATTTTTAACTCAATTACTGTATGTTTAATTAAATTACTCATAATTACTTTATTGTTCTTTATTCTACAAAAATAATTTTAATCATTTTCGTTTTCTAATACAACATCTAACATTCATGTGACCTAGGACATTTCAATGTCTATTAGCATATTGTATTAGAACATGGCTTTCATGGTAATAACCCATCAAAGCTACTATTGATCTAATGGAAACTAATTCATTTTTTAACAATCTATCTCCTCACTATCATTTGTAGACTCAAGTTCTTTGTCACTATCCCAATTTGATTCTGGTGTAAATCTTTCTAGTGCTGCATTCTCTTTTTCTTTTAATAAGATTTCTTGCTCTTTTAATAATATTTGTTTTTCTAGTAGTGCTGTTATGAGTTTAAGATCTTGATGAATAAGGCTAAGCTTATTTTGTATCAAATCACAATGTGCTTCCATATTTATTATATAGAAATTTAGCAAAAATGATTATTATTATTTTAATTAATATACAAAACGAGACTATGGAGAGGAAAACTTTCCCCAACTTAAACAATACTGTAGAGAGAAAGGAATACATGGTTATTCAAAGCTTACAAAAGCAGAACTAATAACCTTAATCAACGAGCACAGAAATAAGTCTCTAACAACAACTACCACAAATTCACTATAACCAAATAAACAAGCTAAAAAACTGCTACGAATTCACAACAACTAACTGAACTTATAAAAGACGTGGTTCAAAATTTAAATCCTGAACATATTGTAAATTACTTTCAAAATCCGCTTTCTAGAAATATAGTTATAGATGTACTTAATAATCGAAATGTCAAAGAATGGAAACAAATTTCAGAAATAAAGAACTTATCCAATGAATTTCTACATACTTTCAAAAACAAGGTAAATTGGTATTCAGTTACATCAAATCATAATCTCTCATTTTCTTTTATTGAAAATCATGAAGAATACATCAAGTGGGCTAAATTATTAAAAAGAAAAGACTTGCCTAAACATGAAAACATTATTAAAAAGTATGGCAATAAACTTTCCTGGGACAAATTGTGTGAACCAAAGTATAGATCAAGTTCTTATCCTTATTTAAAACCAGAATTCGTTTTAAAACATAAAGAACATACAAGACAGCATATTCATTGGGATTACTACACTTACGAATATGCTTGACAAATGAGTGAAGAAATTCTTAATGAGTTTAAAGAAGAGATTGATTGGCTTGCGTTCAGTGAAAAACTACTGGAGAAAGTATACTCAGAAACAAGCTATTAAGTTTCGTACACAATTCAGAGAATACTTACATTGGGATATAATCTCTCATCATTCAAATTTGCGCAAACTTGCGTTCCTAAGAACCTTTAAAGATAAACTCCGTTGGAATATTGTTTAAAAAAGGTGTTACATTGAAAGAAAAGAACTAACAACCTTCTTGACCGAATTTAATTCTCTTATCGATTGG
Source organism: Thermobia domestica (assembly GCF_964235325.1). Lineage (NCBI taxonomy): Eukaryota > Metazoa > Arthropoda > Insecta > Zygentoma > Lepismatidae > Thermobia > Thermobia domestica. Next base: position 238,231,858 of record NC_137456.1, on the reverse strand, counting down.
CAAGTTATTACACCGCAACTAGATGAAACACATGTGAGAAAATACCAAAATAAAGTTTATTGGCCAAAAGTTAGTTTAGATGATAAAAGCGAAAAATGCATTCTCGAGTTTGTAAGAAAAGGCTTAGTTTTAAGCAAGATAGTATATACTTGTTGGAATAGGAGGTTCTCTGAAAACTTTCTAATGGCGATCAAAGACAAGGTCAATATAGTTCAATTCTTAAGAGTAAATAAGCATGTTCCTGCAATCCCCTTAGAAACAAACTAATATTACTATCATCAGGTTTACTCTTAATACAAAACTCAGTAGAATGTCCAATATGCAAAGAAACAAAAACCCAATTGTGTAAAACAACATGCGAACATTTGTTCTGTGTTGAGTGTATGCTTACCTGGTTAGAAAATAATAACACTTGTCCTTTGTGTAGAGCGGTTATACATTACAACGGCAACAACGACGACAACGATATTGAATATTCTTCAGAAGAACTTGATTTTGATAATCCGGTTTATTCTAGATAACCTGAAAGTCCTGATATTGATAGGACGTTTTTTTTATGAAGAAGAGGACTGGAATTAGGTTAGTGTAGATTAATGTTAAGCTTTTATGAATAATAATCATAAAAGTTATATTTAAAGCTTTTACATAGGATTAGATATTAACCGATTATATAAACCATCAATTTCTTTAACCACACCTTCTTTTGATAGGGATGTCCAAAACTCATTACCCTTACCTTTACGAATATCTAGTTCTTGCTGCATTAGGTTAAATAAGTTAATATTGTTAGGATCTCTAAACTTTTCGTATATTATCTCATGATTCGGATATTTTTCTTCTGCTTCATTAAGAGCCTTATATAGGCTTCTCTTTTGGCATCTGATAGCATAAAGAGGGGAAAGGATCATTAAGTTTGTTCTTGTATATGATTAGGCAATTATCTTTTAAATTATCGTCTGTATATGGTGCTGAAATTTCTTTTAAGCCCTTGTTTTGAATTCTCAATTTCTACATTGTTTTATCTTTTGTACTCTCGTTTTCAACTCTTTTTGATCTTCTTGAATCTGTTTAAAACTAGAAACGAAATAGTCTTCAATAATATTATATCACTTATCGTAAAACTCATTCGAGATCCAAAACGAAATACTTAATATTAGTTCTTTTCTTACATATGTTCCTGTTAACTTTATATTTGTCTCTCTTTCTCCACCTTTGATTGTGTACATAGAGCGGTTGGTAGAATCGTTCCCAGCGTCTTTTTATTGTAATAGTCTGTTAGTTCTTTTGATTTTTGTAACTTTAACCATTCTTTGAATATTTACCTCTTCTTTGGCACAACTTAGTAGCATTAAAGTATCCTGTGTTCTTATCCATAATCAGTTTAAATTCACCAAAAATTCCATACTAATAATTGTCTTTAATCTGTTCGTAACAAATATCGTTTAAACTTAGAGAACTATCCATAGTACCCATATTTATTGTTTAGAAAATAATTTTTTAACTTATTTTCCTCGCTTTCTTCAAGTTTTATTTCGTAAGTTACTTTAATAAAGCTCCTAGAATTAGAAGGATTAAGTTTTTTCGCTACATATGCTCCGGAAATAATAATATTTGCTTTTTCATCTCCTCCATCCTTCACTAGATACTTAGAGCGACTCAAGTGGAACGATTTGTTTCTATTAAACAAATTATTCTAGTCATCTAGCTTAAACACAAGTGGAATGATTCGTCCCTATTAAACAAATTGTTCTAGTCATCTAGCTTAAACACAAGTGGAACGATTCGTTCCTATTAAACAAATTATTCTAGGCATTTAGCTTAAACACAAGTGGAACGATTCGTTCCTATTAAACAAATTATTCTAGTCATCTAGTTTAAACACAAGTGGAACGATTCGTTCCTATTAAACAAATATCTTTAAAATCATTACATAAACAAAGGGGAACAATTCGTTCTCAGTTTTCTCATTTACACTAGCCTTTTATGGAATAATAACCATAAAAGATAACATTTAAATTTACACTACATTATTATTTTTATCTATCCAACTATTATGTGAATCATCAAATCCTAACCATTTAACGTATACTCTGTTGCCTTTCTTTCTCAACACCTTCCCCACCAAGTATTCATCTTTATGTTTCGTCTTTAATAGTTCTGGTTCGTAAAATCTGCCTTGTACATCCTCTTCTTCTAAATCTTTAATTCTATACGTAGGTGGATTAGATGCAATAACTTCGTTAATAACAAATACTTCTGTTGACCAATTACGTGTACATCCTTTCTCAAATAATCCTTTCGATTTACTTATACGAACATGATCACCTAATTTGTATTTTGGTTAAACACGCATATGTTCTTTCTTATACACTTTCTCCAATATTGTTCGCTCATTCTTCTTCCTAACTTCTATTGGCTTTAAACCAATTGTTTTATGCAGCTGATTATTATACTCACTAAAAAATGTTGGTAATACCTCTACCAATTTGTAATTCCCTTGTGTTGTGAACCTTTTCCACATGTTTTGTTTAAGTGTTCTATTAAATCTATCAAAAACAGAAGCTTTCTTACCACTATAGCTTGACTAATGATTAATGTTATTTTTCTCCATTAACTTCTTAAATTCTTTATTGTAAAACTCTTTACCTTGATCAGTTTGTAAGTTACTAGGTTTTCTCATTTTTAATATGGATTCAAATTATTCTGTAACATTCTTACCGCTCTTATCTTTAACAGGAACAGCAAAAGCATATTTCAAAAACACATCTATAATCATTAGCAAATACTTATATCCTTTATTAAACTTTGAGACACCTCTTAACACACCACTATCCATTTCTACAAGATCTGCTTGCCATAAATCATCTATACCTTTAACAATAACACTTAACCTAGGATAATTCTTTCTGGAAGGTTTGTGAATTTCTTGTATTATGTCTTCTCTAATACCTTTACCTTCTTCTAGTCAATCTTTCTTTTTAACGAATTGAGATTTAGTAGAACCACATACAGAACATATACCTTTCTTTACATATCTTCCATTCTTTGTTCGCTTTATCCTAATAGTATCTTTCTTTGTATCTGTTGATTTCTTACACTTAACACAATACATCCTATTTATTATTTAGAAAAATCATTTAAGTTCTCTTTCTACATACATAACAACAGATAGTAATTGTCCTTCTTCGAAAGCTGAATTTTTATCAGCTTGAAACGTAATTATATCACCATATTTAACGTCTAAAAGAAAAGTTTCAACTAAAGTATCGTTCAAAAATATATGTAGATAGTATTTATTCAAACTTAATTCCATATGCAATATTTTCCCATTATAGAGAAACTTATAACCGTTCGATAAATTAAATAATCTAAAGATTGCGTCTTTAACATTCTTAGTTTTCAATCGACATAATAGATTTATAGTTTCTTTCTTCATAATGAACATATTTGTTTCTTTATTTGATTTTTGGAAATCTTCTTTTGTAACAAATTTATCTATATCATTTTTCTAACAACATTCTCTAACTGTGATGACATTTCTGCTTTGTATTTATTGAACTCTGATATAGGAACCTTTGCACTAAACAAAAGAACTACATTATTATTAGTCTTTTGGATTTCTTCCATATATTCTTTCTGAAAAGCGTTAATATCATCTATCTTTATCTATGTGTTTTGTAATGATTTTAATACATCCTCAAATTTGTTTCTATCACTTTCTAATTGATTATTTATTGGTTCACGCTGATGAAAAGTTACTACATCTTGTTGGTCAATAGCATCAGCTACATTAACACGTCTTTTCTTTTTAAAATCAACCCATGTTATATTATTTGATATAAACACTTTATCTAGATCAATAAGGTTTTTGGGCTCGTCACTAATGGCATCATTCTTCCTACTTTTAATATTACCAAAGACATCCATATTTATTATATACAAAATTTATATCTATTTAACAGCGAGAAGAACAGTTACACGAGCACCACCAAAATCAATGAAATCACCATTCTCATCTCGAATTGAAACTTTGAAATTATTAAATTTCTTGTGATGTATTGGGAAAAATATTTTTTCTTTAGGCTCATATATAATTGGTTCTTTAAATTCTGCACTTGTTCTAAACGTCGCAATTAAATCTGTTTCGTAATGTGTTATATCATTATGTTTTAGAATTATACCTTCTGCTAAATCACAGTGAATATTTATAGTATCGAATGGGTGAAACTGTGGTACCTTATATCCAACATGTTCTATGTTTTTGGTCAACTTTTTCTCAATAAAACTTAATACGGTATTAATGGTATCTAAAATTATGTCACATTGCTCGTTAAATATTTCAACTCTATTTTTCTCTCTGTTCTCAGTAAATTTAATATTTTTATAAGCATCGGCTGAGTATAGAAGATTTGATTTAATATATTCTTCTAATTCTCTTAAATTGTACTGACAAGGTTGAACTATAAGTTGTTTTGTAAGTTTAGTATACTCAGGAAAGTTACTACAAAATGTTACTTTATTATTTCTTTCTGTAATGTTTGGAGTTAAGTAAGTTGTGTAAAATACTGCAAGAGCTATTTCTAAGTTGTTTTCAAATGGATATTGCAAAGACATATTTAATACAGATGAATAACCATTTAAACTAAATAATTTCATTTATTATATAATAAATAATAAAATGGATAATTGAGATATTAAAGTAAGATTAACAGAAAAAGCCACAAAGAAAAAAAGAACAGTGTGTTGTTACCTGATGATATAAGATGTATAATAGTTGGGCCTAGTGGTTGTGGTAAAACAAAGTAATTGATTGATAATTTTTGTTATCAACTGAATGGCTAAAATATGCAAATATTTATATCTATTCCAATATCTACATCAACCTAAACACCAACAGCTAATACAACTTTTTCGAGATATAGAATGTAATATTAATAACACAATTGCAATAGTAAAAGGAAACAACGAAGAGATTATTCCGTTAGATGACTGTGAGAACAATTCTGTGGTAGTATTTGATGATTTCATTTTAAAACCACAAAACCACGTTAGAGAAAATTTTACTCGAGGTCGTCATAAAGGTTTGAACTGTTACTATCTGGAACAAACATATTCTAAAGTACCAAAACAGCTAGTGAGAGACAACTTAAATTTTCTTTGCATCTTTAGACAGGATAACACAAATTTAAAACACATATATGATGAATTTGTTGGATCAGATATGTCGTTTGAAAAAATACAATCTTTATGCAATAAGTGTTGGGAAAAAGATCATGTTTTCTTAACAATAGATATGACTAGAACAACGAATAATGGCAAATACAGAAATAAAATTAAATACTTTTTAAAAGTATAGACTGGAGAGAAACGTGATTGGACGTACCTAAACGTGTATGTTGTATTACGTTAAGATACGTTTTTATTTTTTCTTTATATAGTAAATGAGTCAGTTAAGTGCTGGTGAAGCTTAGAAATATATAAAGTTAAAAGAAGAACTTGTTAAAAGATTTAAAGAAATTAAGCAAGCTAATCGAAGTAAATATGAAAAATATAAAGAGTAAGATCAACCTATTATAGATGCAATTGAAGGTTTAGGACAAAATTTATCAAAAGTAGCAGAAGAAAATAAAAATTTAATTCAAGAGTTTGTTCCAGTTGTAAATAAAAGCGCGAAAGTAGATTCAAGTTTATTAGTAACACCTCCTATGTATGAGAGTTCAACAAGTCAAAGTGATACGCCTATAACAGAAGAAATTAAACATATGAAAAAGCAAGTATAAAGTAGAAATAATAGAATCATTACCAGCTACCCATTTTGGTAAGATTGCTTCGAGATATTATGCAACTAGAGATGATAAAAGTTTTGGAATTCAACCATATGATGATAGAAAAATCGTACATATGATTTGGGATACGGAGTTAAAATTCATGGTAAGGATTTAGTTATTAATAATCGACATTACACAGGAACAGAAGGTTTATGGGAATTACTAACAAAACATAATCCAAAAAACTATAATGAAGATGATCCAGAAAAATATACACAAATAGTTATTGATTCTAATGTAGTATTTCATAACAATGATCCAAATACAAGAAAACAACGATCTAGTATAAATGAAAAATACAAAGAAATTATCAAACCTATTTGGGATGAATATATAAACTAACACTAAAACCATCGCCACCAAGAAAGAAAACCCCAAAATCTGGAGAAGGAATAAAAATATACAATGAATTACCTAACGAATATATATGGATGGATGATGTGAGAAAATTAATAGATAGGTTAATAGTTATAGATGGAGAAGAAGAGCTGAAAAGATAACTTTTATAATGAGAAAGTAGGCATAATGGATATGATTAACTTTAAACTCTCGCAATTTATTCCTAATGATCCAAAGGGTATGGGTTATTTGATAAAGATATTGAATACGTTGCCACCAAACTTTTGGAATAGTGAGATATTTTGGAAAAGGACTATTGAATAAGATTTTAAACATGAAGGGGCTACCAGAATTACATATACCGGGCTACGAATTTTGTGGACCTTTTACGAAGCTGCAAGAAAGGTTACAAGGAGGTGATAAAGGTATTAACGCACTAGATGAAGCTTGTAGAGAACATGATATTTACTACAGAAATAATAAAGATAAAGCTTCTAGACATATTGCAGACAAAGAATTAGAAAATAAAGCATGGGAAAGAGTTTTTTGCTAAAGATGCTAATCTAATAAGTGAAAAACTACCTGCTCTTGGAACTGCTTTAGCTATGAACACAAAGTAAGTTTTGGTTTAGGTTTATAAGTATTGTGTTTAATTTTTATGGATTTTACCATAAAAGTTTTATAATAAATATAAGTATGAAGTTAAGTAGATTTACATTTACAATTCCTAACGAGGAACTTAAACAATTAACACTAGAAGCACGAAGCAGTCATTTTGACTGCTTCAAGAAATATAATTTCGTATCACTTCTGTAATGTTTTCGCTAAGGCCCTGAAATTCGTTGACTTTCAATATTTTTGTGTCCACTTGTTGATACTATTAACAATAAGTTTATGTCCTTTTTCACAGGAGCGCTAGTGCCAGCTATACCTAGAAGCACGAAGCAGTCATTTTGAGTGCCTTATAAAGAGTATGGAAAATTAGTGTTTCTGTTTGTGATTTGCAAATGGCAGCATTACACACTTCTTATTTCTATACAAAAGAAAAATTAAAACTTTTATTGATTGTAATTTGAGACACAAAAACTTATTGCTTTCTATAACAACTTCATATCACGTAGTGTGTTATTGTAGACAAACAAATTTGTTCAGGTACATGCGGCCAATAGTGAGTACGTATAGTTAGTTGAGGTGAACCGTGTACATGTGACATTTTACGATGAGACCTCAAGAAATACATGATCTCAGAAATTGAGTCTGAAGAAAATAATGAAATTTTGCAGGATTCTAGTAAAGGGAATGGAAACTTAAGTGTTTTTGAACCTGAAGAAAACATTTTTTATTCAAGTGATAAAGAAAAGGAACAATGATGCATAAGACAACGACAATAGTGGTGACAGTTTTATTGCTCCAGATGGAATAATGTGGACAAAATTGTATTTGGGACAAGGTGACGTTTGCCGTCTATGTAAGCAGAATATTGTTCGCGAAGCGACAAATTTTGGCACGAAGCGAGTGTCTGAGGAAGAATGTAGTAGTGCTTTTCGTTTACTATTTGATGAGCCAATGAGGAGGCATATACTAAAGTGCACTAAAGCTGAAGCGTATAGGCAATTGAACTCAACAACATTTACTTCAACTCTTTCAGAGCTACAATATTATTTGGGCATTATTTACTGAGGTGCTAATAGTGCTAAGCAATATCCATTAGGGTCTTGTGGAAAAGAACGACCGGGACACTAATTTATAGTTAAACAACGAATAGGGATAGGTTCTGTGAAAGAAAACGGTACTTCAAATTTGATGAAAAGGGAACAAAATCTGAAAGACTTCAAACGGACAAATTCGCACTCGCGTCATAACTTTTGGATGCATTTACTGAGAAGTGAACAAAATGTTAGAAACCACATGACGTGATCGTTGATGAGCAACTATATCCCACGAAAGTCAGATTTCGATTTCAGAAATAAATGCCAAACAAATTCGATAAACTTGGCATCAAGTTCTGATTATTTGCAGACGTGCAATGAAAGTATGTCCTAAAAGACTTTCCATATATGGGCAAGGATTTGAAATGCCCTGCTGGGACACAGTTAAGTGAATTTGTATTGTCTTGTTTGATAAATCCACTCACTGAAAGGAAATAAGTGTTACATGTGATAACTTCTTCACGACAAGGAAACTAGCTAAATCATTTAGGGCTAAATGTACTAGTTTAGTTGGGACAATACAACCAAACAGAAGAGAGCTTCCTAAAGGTTTTGCTACCTCAAAAGACAAAGACCTGTATCACTGTGATGTTTACCATGACCAGAGTGGTAATATATTAACTGTCTACCAATATAAGCGGATCAAAAGTGTGTATGTCTTGAGTTCCATACATAAGTAATTATCAACTTCCGCGACACCAAAGAAAATGACCCAAAACTATAACATAATACAGTCAGAAGAAATTTGGTGTAGACATCGTGGATCAAATCGTAAAGAAACACACAGTGCGATGTGCGTGTAGACGATGGCCAATGTACGTTCTTTCAACTTGGTTGATTTTACATGCTTGACTTCATGGATAGTATACGAAGAAGCTACTGGAAAGAAAATCAGTTAGCTACAATATCCCCAACGTTTGGCCAAAGAGATGATGGTCAATGTCACTAATGACAGTGACAATGTATCTGAAGATAGGGAAGTTCCTTCCACACGAAAGCGAATACAATGTCAAGTACGATTGTCAAAAACTACAAAACAGCAGACATATGTTTCAAATGTCGAAAGCACGTTCGTGGATAGTGTACTGCAGAGATCCGAAAGCGAATTATCTGCGCCAAGTGAAAGTGACACTGTAATGGCCTCCTCCTAAGAAGATATCTTCGAAACATACCATATAAAATGTTATTTTACAATTAACATTTATTATTTAAGAGTTGACAGTAATCTTTGGTTATTTTCATTATTTTAAAATCTATGATATTAAACTTATTTTATTCATAAACATTTTGATATTACATATTTGATGTATTTAATGTTTATAAATAAACACTATAAAATAAATATTTTGCTTGATAGGGTTATTTGTAGATGTCTCAAAAAGAAAGTCACAAAATACAGTCATCCTGTGACACCTTATTTTCTTTTTGTAATCAGAAAAGGAAAGCAGTCAATTTGACTGCTTCGTGCTTCTAGCGGATTCAGAATTTCCGTGCTTCTAGTGTTAAATATTGATCACATTTTAACTAAGAAACAGACAAATGATAAACCTAAAAAGATGAAAGAGGGTACAAAAATGCATTTAACTTTTTCTATACTTCAAGTTAAGAAAATAAACAAAGAAATAAAGGCGAATGATAATAAAGTTCACTATGGAGGTTTTATATTTACTATTCCAACCATTCTACCTTTAATAGGTGCTCTTGGTTCTGCTACTGCTGGAGTTGCTACTGTAGTCAAAACGGTAGAAGATGTGAAAAAGAATAAAGCAGAATTAGAAGAACAGAAGAGACATAACTTAGCAATGGAAGAGAAACAAGGTGGTAAGCTTCCAAAAAACTTAAAGGCCAAAAAAGTAAAGAAAAAGAAATCAAAGTCTTAAGTAACATAGATCTAATTCACCTTGTTAAACAACTTAATATAAGAAAATTTAGAGATTTATTTATGAGTGATGAATTACCTAAACAACCAAAGAAGAATGAGTGTGGTATTGTTAACTTTGGTACGTCTAAAAATATAGGAACTCGTTGGATTTGTTATTGGAAAGAAGGAAATAGAAAGTATGTGTTTGATTCATTCGGAGGTAATCCACCAAAGGCACTCGTAAAATACTTTGGTCATAATATAGAGTACAATAGCAATCGTATACAACATTTTGACGAGGCAATCTGTGGGCATTTATGTATTGTACTATTAAAAATGTTTAAAGGTGGATATAGTTTGTCAGAAATCATTAGTCAGGTGAATAGGAATAAGGATATTTGCAGAAGTTATATTTAAGTTTGTTTTATGGGTTGAATACATAAAACGGTAACAATATTTTTTCTTTATAATAAATATGGATAAAATAAGGTCATATGAATTACAATCCTTTAAAACTAATCAAAGGACAATCGAAAATGTAAATAAACCAAACAGATCTATTGAGTTTTATATAGATATTGGGGTTGGGTTCAATCATCCTTAATATGCTGATATTTATGTAGCTTTTGAAATTAAAGGTAGAGATGCTAATGGAGAATATACTGCTGGTCAAAATATTAGACTTGTTAATAACTTCTTTCCACATCTGTTTTCTCAAATACAAGTTAGTAAGCTTAAAGAAATATCGGATATTATAGATTATCCTGGTTTAACTTTGACAGCTATAACACATGTACAATTTCAAAACCAGAAGCAAATCATTATGATGAATGTGGATGGGAAGGAATTACATGGCGAAGAACAGATAAAGAATTAATATTTTTACTAAGATTTTACCAGGATTTTGTTTTGATTATAAAGATATTATGTGGAAAGGAGGATTGAAATATACATTTAAAAGAAGTGTTCCTGATGATAATGCATTTGCTATTTGGAAAACTACAAAGCAGGATGGAACGTATGAGAGTAATCAACCACATCCAGGTAAAGTTAAGATTACAAATATGGAGTTGAGAATGCCTATTGTTAATTATGATCCTAACTATGCTACCTTGCTAAGAACAAACATTTTAAAACAGGGTAAGATTCCTATTTTCTTTAACACATATCAGTATTTACAGAAATCAGTTACAGGCAAAAATTTAGAATTTGATCTAACCACACAATTCAACTCAAGCGAATTTGATATGCCTAATTTTGTGATTGCATTTTTTCCAAACTGATAGGAATGATAACCAAGAAAGTGATTCAAGCTATTTTGATCATTGTAAAGTACAGAATATCCATTTTCGTAATTCTAGAAATGAGGCTTTCCTTTAGAATCTTTAAACTTAGATTTTGAAAAGCATAAATATCTCAAAGCGTACGAAATGTATACTATATACAAGAGAGTTACAATTGGAAACACTGAGATGTTTTATTATCCTAAAGAGTTTTTTGAAAATAGGCTGATGTTCCTAATTAACACAAGCAAGCATAAATCAGTAACTGTTAATGATAGAACCAATTTGAAATTAACTGTTAATTTTGAAAGTGATGTGCCAGAGAAAACTATTTTTTATGTTGTAATGATGGCAAGAGAAACCTTGAATATGATGTTCAAAAAGATAAGATGATTGAGAAGATATAAATCAATTATATGTTTTGTTTGCAAGTGTTTTTATGATATCATAAAACTTATTTAATAAAATGAATATTCCAGATAACATTCCACGAGAGAATCTAATTGTGTTAAGTGAGGATACTATATTAACACTCCAAAGCTTACTAGCGAAAAATAAGAGATTAAAATGTATCAATGTTACTCTTACTGCATTCTTGATACTGCTTTCCGCTTCTAGAGGTTTTATAAATATATTTATTCCTGTTACAGTCCATTCGATTATTACAACAGCATTTGCATCTACTTCTGCTGCTATCATTGGCTTATCTACACGATTTAATATAAGTTCGAAGAAAGAGTATTATAAAAATATGGTTACTCAAATTGCAATGTTTGAAGATGAGCTTAATGTTATGAAAATAATGAATGTAGAATTAACAGACGACATATAAAAGACATTGTTGATAGAATTAACTATATATATAATGAGATAAGATAACTATAAAAATGAACAAGTTTTTAAAAGTTTTTGTACAATAAATGATAAAAGGCCTCCCAATTAAACAAGAAAAACAATATTACCTTTTTGAAACTTGTTAAATTGCAAGATCTGGAGGAAGGAAAATCATACAAAATAACCTTATGGAAATTAATACAAATAAAGTACACTGGTGAAAGGGTATTAGTACCTTTAAATGAGAAATACAAAACCATATTACCTCAGAGATATAATGAGGATACTGATCAAGTTTTAAAAGATGAGAAAACTAAGAAACTGTTTATGAGGTATGATGGAATGAAAGATCTTGATAATGGTTATAAAATGCACCAACTGTTCTTTAAAAATGAATCTAAGAAGAAACCAAAATGATTTTAAAAAATTTCTAAAGTAAAAAAATGGAGTAGGTAGTATGGAGCCCCAAAAGAAGTTCATTCTTACTAATAATTTCAATGTAATTGTGAAAAATGTTCAGAACGAAACGGAAGTAGTTTTTGATATTAACGGTTGTTTATTCATATTGAATTATGATCAGTGGACAGAGTTTAAGAAATCATTGTTTCCCATAGAGAGCGAGGTTAACAGAAGATTTCATTATCAGTATCCAAACTTGTAATTTTAAGTATGTTTTAAAATATAGTTTATTCATTTTAAGAGTTTTATGGTTAGAAAGATATAAAACCAAGACTTTTGGATATACAGAACGCAATACCATTTGAATTTTAAAAATCCATATACAAATGGCAAAGTTATTTGAGTTTTTGTAATAACATCCTTAGAGTTATACAACCTGGAGTACATTTAAGAAAAATTAAGACTTACTACTCTATCGATTGTTGTTTGAATTTTGAAAATCGGTTAATATTTGGCGAAGTTATAACAAATTCAAATTTTTGGGAATTTTTTACGTGTTTATCCTTAAGTTTTCGGGAAAATGTTATTCTTTACAAAAGTCGTAGAATTTTATGTAGATTATGCTAGTTTTTTTTGTTTTTCAAATATCTGAATTTTTATTTTTTGCAGCGTTGGAAACCTTGGACCAAATTTGTTACTAAACTTAGTAATTTTTAATTTTATAGGTTGGCAACACATATGGGTCAGCCAAACACTAGTGGCCAAAAATTAAATATCAGCCCTCTATCTCTTATAGGAGCCAAGATATCCATAATTTTCATATTTTTCCTTTTAAATTTGCGGCTAGGTGAACATATTCAAGCAATTACCCACTTACTCAATAGATGGCGTTACATATCATTTAGTTTGTCACTTTGCTAATAGATGGCTCTTGCTGTTGCCAAACTCTTCAAATAGTTATACGCTCTAAGAGAAGGCTGTGTCTTTATGCATCAGTTTCTTGTTGTGTGAATAAGAAAGTGAATTTTCTCTCTTACATAAAGCGTTAGCCAGTAGCTCAGTTGGTTAGCGCGCGGTTCCATAAAGTTTGTGATTTGTTACTGACAACGTAGGTTCAAATCCTTGCCGAGGAGTGGCGAATTTATATCTGCGGCCGGGGTATAAATTTGGAATTTCTCAAGGAACAATAAATTGATTGAGCTAAGTGTTGTGTACCAACTCAGATGGCTACAGTGTCCTCAGCTCTGACTCATGTGTGGGATGTGGCTTGGCGTCTCTGATGCTTGGAACCAATAAATTAGGAGAGGAAAAGGGGAAACCTTTGGCCAGGGGTAGGATTGAGGACTGTGTGGGTGAATGTTGTTACTCGTATTCAGATAGGTGACTATACCGATGCTGGGTGGAAAGCCACAAGTTCACTTACAGACCTCAAAGTAAGGAAGGAAGGCACATAGAAATTGAACAAAAAATCCTGGAATCCATCTGTGGTGAAACAACAACAACAACCATCAGCGCGGAAATCTCAGGTGGAACTAGGATTTCTGCGACGGCAGTTTTGCTGAAATAAACTCTGATTTTTTTAACCTTTATTTAACCTATTTCTTATGATCTCGTTTTAGAGCGTTCCAGAGGTGGTACTGGAATCGTTCCAATGAATCAGTGATAGATCATCTGCTCCAGGAAATGCTATATTTATTATACATTCCTTCTCATTGAATTTTTTAAGTTAATTTTTAACCGATATTAATGATTCAAGTGTCAAATGAAAGCTCAGAAACTGGAGATTAAGATTCTGTAAATATATTTTGTGTAGTATCTCATTGTAAAATTTTTAGATGTAAGTTTTTATGATTTTAAAATGTCATAAAAGCCTAGGCGTCTACTCAATCTCCCTTTGTGCTATCCTTCTGTGTTAAATAATATTTTCTAAAAGTATGGGAGGGGGAATGTATACCTAAACTAACACTTGGAGGGAAAACGATAGTCAAAAAGTGTGCGTAAACTAGATTTTTTTTAAGATTTGAGCTAAGTCGTTGGTTAGAGGTGTGCTAGAACCGGTATATACTCCACTACTACCTAACCTAACCGAATCCGAGCCACTACTACTATTTGTAATAATACTAGCACTACTTACTACTACTACCAACTACTACTATTACTGTTTGTACTACTACTATTACTACTATTACTACTGCTACCACTATTACTCCCGACTACTACTATTACTATTTGTACTACTATCACTACTAGCACTAAAGGCTGCCTCGCATATCTCAACACAAGAGTCACAAACTGTCGTATCTCAGTTTTCTAAACTTTTCAAGAGAGCGATTTTTGGGTTTTCACACAGCTTTGAACAGCCATAACTCAAAATCTGTTTTACCGAAAGGAGTGAAAATTTACCAAGTTATAACCTAAATCTTAACAAATCAGCGTGGAAAGCTTTATTGAATTTTCCTGTAAAACCTTGTGGAAAATTTGGCGGAAAAAATATACGAGTTTGTGACGATGGTAATCCTCTCTTGTATGAAAGATACGACGCATATTTTTTATACTGAGAACGACATTAATAGATGAACAATCGGAATATATTGCACTTTTATTGAAAAAACTTCGTGTTAATTGCACAAAACAAATTAACAAATGCTTCCTGAGATTCTTGAGAGTAAAACGAAATTCCTGAGAACACACAAGAAATACAATATTAAGAACATACTAACCATAACATAAAATAATGATATCAAGTTGTCACTGCCAGAATATAAAATCTTGCAAAGTAATTTGCAAATTGCATGCTTTGATATTGCACTTGACAAGGATGGCTAATGTGGTAAGTTTCTGTAAAATTGATAATGTTCAGGGTTTCTAATGATTGGAGTTGGGCCAGGACACAATGATAACGAGTCCTCATACTTCTCTCTCCTCAGAACTTCTATTTGGTGGATTTAATCTGCGTTCTTTTCAGGGAAATAGTTCTGAAAGTGTCCTCAAAATGACTTCTCTTAAACTGAATGCAGATTGGATAGTCTTTGTTCACTTTCACTTCGCGCATTTCCGTCCAATTGATTGGATCTCCATTTTCGTCACGTCTAACTGACATAATACAAAGGCATTGGGACAGAGATATAGTCTCATACATCGCTTCTGTCAACACAATGAACGGTATATGGGTTATTTTTCCTTGCCAGTTTAACAATCGGTTCAAGTTGCGAGGGTACAAAATTATTGCCACAGTGCTTAATAGATGTGTTTATAGCACTGTGGATGAATCTTCCTCACTTTGTCCACGCCGAGATTCAAAGAATCGGAGAGAAATTTCTCTGATGTTCTTACGTGTTTCCACCCCATACCCCATCATAGCAACAAACCTGAACTCCTACTAGGTCCATCCTGTATTTCTCTGACACATTCGTTACGGATTTTAACTCGCCTGTCCTATAAAGAATTTTAATATTCCATGTTCCAAATCTCATGTCAATTTTCTTTTGCTGAGGTCGTGCCAAGTTATCAGTCTTGGTCCCAGGCTTCTGTGATTGTTTCTGGAAAAGTGTCTCTTTTTTTTTAATTACAGGATGATTTTGTTAGCCTCACCCAAACTCCCAAGCTGGAGGGCCACTCCTTGACTGTGCGCGACTGCTTATTCAGTATATTCGCAGCTAATCTCTATATCTAATGGCCTTATCCTCGACCCGCAACCTGGGGCCGGGGTGGCTCAGTTGTAGAGCGTTCACCTTTGATTCATGGGGTCACGGGTTCCAATCCTGATCCCGCTATGTGAACTTTATGGTGGAGAAACAGCGGCCCCGCATTGTTATACTTGACCAACGTGTGCGTGGGTTTCCTTAGGGTTCTTCCGTTTCCTGCTACTTTCTTCATTCCACCATTTCATTCATTTCTCATAATCACCGTCTCCTTTAGACTAACCGGCATAATCGTGGGACGTAAAACGCAAAAATATCATTTCATGTCGATCCGCAACCTGAGGACGCCCCATGCCGTATAAATATATATGTATACAGCCCCGCGTTGATCAAGTATAACATTCTAGCTTATAAGTTTATTTGCTTCGGCTGTTTCGAGCTTAATATATAAGTAAAAATACATTAGGAACAAATGATAAAGAAACTAAGTAGATAACAATAAGAAATTATATAAAAAGCAATAAGTTTATCAGTACGGGACTGTATACCTACTTTTGGGCCACTTTGTATATATAAACAAATTGATTGGAATATAGGCGTATCTGTCCAGTTGCAAAAGATTTGTTGCTCACAAACTGTCGTAACTCAAGATACGACTTTTTGCGAAAATGGTTTGTATTCTTTATCTTAAGATACGACACAGTGACGTCATCACCACCGTCAAAACAACGTAAATTACAGACGTGTAGTTTTGAGAAAATTGTAGAAGTCAATGTATGCAACTGCATAGTAAAATATCTCAATTTTCGACTTTTTAGATACGACACTTTGTGACGCTGTCAACGTTATGTCTGTGGAAACCCTGAAGTTTACCGGTTCCATGTTGAGTATCGCCATGCGCCAACACACGAAGAGTCTAAATAGAGTAGCGACACTATTTCCACAAAGAAACGTGTTCCAGAGTTACGGTAGAATTACTTATTCAAAAGAATAATTAACTAAAATTATAGATTACTGAGAAACAACTTTTCTGGGAGGTACAATGACAGGAAGTTAGATATATGTCAGTTTCGTCTTCAAATTACTTAGTACTCTTCGGCACCGGTGTGCTCGGATAGCACAATAGAAAGTTAACAGGCAATGTGGACCGGAGTCTGAGCAGTAAGATTAGCATTTAGCATCAATATAAATAATGCACAAGGACAAACGTTAACATATTGTGCTATTAACTTAAAAGAACCATGCTTTTCTCACGGTCAGTTATATGTAGTTTGTTCTAGAGTGGGAAACCCAAATAATTTATATATCTACTCACCAAACAATAAGATAACAAATGTAGTTTATAAGCAGGTGTTGTAATAAGCCAACTTAGTTAAGTATGACATAAAAAGAAGAAAACATTAAATACAAACCAGATCTTGTTTTCACTACAATTTTCTTCATTCGAATTGAAATGAAATCTTTCAGTTTTACGTCCCACGCTTATGCCAGTTAGGCTAAAGGAGACGGTGATTATGAGAAATGAATGAAATGGTGGAATGCAGGAAGTGTGAGGAAACGGGAGAGCCCCGAGAAAACCCACGCACACGGTGTTTGTCCACCACAAAGTTCACTTGGCGGGAGCAGGGTTTGAACCCGGAACCCCAAGCACCAGAATTCATTCGAATTGAATAGCAGCATTGTTGGTTTTCTTCTTAAATGGACTTCCGTTCACCAAATTTTCCATTCTTACATAACCGTGCACTTACACATAAAAGTACGAATAGTCACAAATCAATTTATAGCGAGTCACATATCTCCTACAAATATATTTCCCCTGTGCGAAGAACGGGCATTTCACCTAGTTAACAATGAACTAAAGAAAGTCTTTTTAAAATTAGAAATTGTAGAATATTGATATTCAACATTCTAAAACAATGAGTCAAACCATGGAAATGAATGTGTTTTAACATTCTTAAAATTTCACATTTCCAATGTAACAGGACTAACATTGTACTATTTGTTATGCTGTGTTTTGGAATTTTTAACCAAATATTATGTTAACAATATCCAGTATTACTGTGTATGAAAACATGATAAGCTTTTCATCTGTTTGTATGTATTTCTAAATATCAATTCAAAAATTCAGTTTACACTCAATTACTCCTCTTTTTATCAGAGGTCCCTTTCGTTTGTCAATGTGGAATGATAGTCTGAACCTTTTTTCATTCTCTTTAACAACATTAGAAGAATACTAAGTCTATGGTGAGGGTGGAATCGCTATTGTAGTAGCATAAATTTTACCTGATAACCACTCTGGTGTGGTGTTTTGGTTATCATATACTGTTTTATATTTAATACGTTTAAAATCTAACACATTTTTTGTTAAAATATATTTCAATTCATCAGTGTCGGTCTCCCATCTTACGAAAATCGAAACGTAGGAGCGATATGTGATGTACCAAATCGTGAAGGGAAAGTAGAAAAGGCAAGCGAAGCAGTCCTAGTTTTCTACTTTGTTTGAAAGAAAGATGTAAACGAAAGTAGTATTTATTACAGTAGTGATGAAATCAGTGCGATTAAGAAGTTGTCTCTTTTTGTAATTAACAAAGTAACTACATTGACTCCCGGACCGATTAAAGATTTTAGAAAGCTAAGATATATCACATTGTTGATGAAACCCACAATGAAAAGTAGACAGAGGTGCTGCTGAAATTAGATAGTATTAGACTAATTTGCGTCGCTGGAATTCCCTATAGTATATTAAAGATTATTATCGGCCGAGCATTTTCGAATTGGAATATACTCTAACTCTAAAAGTAGTTTACGGAGATGTCACGTGAATTCATTCCAACTCAGTCACTAATTCTTACTTTTAGTTTATCTTTGCTTCCTGAGTTTCTGAAGGCTGAATGTTATCGTACGAAGGTTCAAGCCTGCATAACTTATCTTTCTCGTTGATGTAAAAATCAGCATTTATGAGCAAGAGCTCTCTTTGTAATATATGTGCTAGTATTAGATGAGACTCTGGCCACGATTGTTATAATGCAGTTGCATAATTTAGTTACATAGTTGTATTTACAATTCTAACAATGTTAATTTCGCTTCGTCTACGGATTTGCCTGTAATTCGAAGGCAAAATGTATTCCTGAGTTCATGGATGTGAAAATAATTTCACTGCTCTTGATAAGACGACACCTAAAATAAACAAAACCTTCTAACTTCGCTTTCTGTACCACTTATCTGTTCCCGTTACTATTCGTAGAGCTCTGGTAAATCCGGCGTCTGACGTTACCACCCAAATTGAAGACATTGCACCTATGAACCCTGAAACAATAATACCTGTGCTTTCACACTGTAACAAACATTATAGTGCATCATGTTCGTGACGGTAGTGTGAAGCTAACTCTGCTTCATTAATGTGTAACATATGTGGCGGGCATCAAACAAATCTACTCAAACATCATTGCCTTAGCAACACATTTCTATCTCAGCAATAAGTGAATCTCAGTAATTTTTCAAGACTCTTTCGAAATTACAGAAATCAAGTACGGTGTAAACGAAGTGATAAAAAGTGAATGAATGGTAAATAAGGTTGATTATAAATTTTGATCCCTCCGAAATTGTTTTTCTTCAATAGAACAATATCTACTGTAGATGTCTCTTGAGGAATTGAATTGTTTGGTTTTTGAGCACTTACCATTATATGTACATTTTGAGCTAAATGTACATTTTGAGCTAAAGCTATCGTCCATTTTATCGTATTTTAATCTGCTTCGTAAGCAGACTGTTGGTAGAGCTACTGGAAACACTGTTGCCGTCGGTGGTTGAGAAGTGTTCAATGAATTCAGTGAATTAACTTCCAGATTACGATCAGTTATGATATGTGTTTTGTTTAAGCGTCCGACCACGAATATCTTTTTGCATATTACTCAATCTAGAACAATCGTTGTCAATGTATTTCCCATTAACTTTAACTTCAGATAAGCACGACGGGGATCCCCTACTTACCACAATTTTAGGGTTTCCATCTCCAGATAAAATCGAGCCTGTCAGATAACTGACTTTCTTGAGAAATCTGGAATGACCTTCCTAAACGACAGCTGGAGATAATTATAAGATACCTAAACATTTGTAAGAGACGGGTAACACTGGTCGGCAAAATGAAACTTTTTTTTTTTGCTCTCACGAACGAAAATAGGTTATTCCTATAGGTTTTGAGCTCCTGCGTTCGAATCCGTAACCCGCTTTTCTCCAGGGCATACCAGTTATCAGGGGGGATAGGGAGTTGTTTCAATATCCGCCCAAAGATGCTATTCTCCATCCAAAATAATTTGCACGTTATAATTTAAATATCAATATAAATTATGCAGATAAAATTGCATAAAAAGTTAAAGTTTAACACTTACGTGTCACTTGGTTTTCCTAATCCTCTTGTAATTACTACAGAGTGTCTCGCGTGAAACATTCCAACAGAAGTCTGCCAACATGTTCAAACTCTATTTACCATCGTTATGTCTCTTCATGGTAGCTATTTGCTGGTGAAACCTTTCCCCGTGTTCATAAGAGACCTCTCCCAAGCTGTACATTTTAGGGAAGAACTCCAGGTGGCAATCCAGGAAGTGAACTTTAAGGAATATTACATCCCATGTTACGAAATGAAGTAATTAATCTGCCCACAATGTCTTTTGTAATCAGGAGACTTATGATTCCCTAGAAAGTTACTGCACAATTCTCGAAAGGCCTCCCAAGCCTCACTTTCCACTTCATTAAGCTTAGACGAAAATGTAGTATACTTAAAAACGTCTCTGATTTGAAGTCCCGTAAAAACATCTTCTTTCACATTGGACTCTCTGAGTCATGGGAATGGTTTTTTGAAATGATTAAATGCTTGACCATCCCGGATCAGGGCCTTGACGAAGAACTTCATGAGCCCTAATTTGATATGGAGGGGTGGTAATAATATTTTCTCCGAATCCACAAGACGTTCATTAGCCACGTTCATCTGCCCTGGAAGAAATTGCTGCCTTGGCGGCCATTTTTTGATGGTTTACTGATCTTTGGCTCGACTATCCCAATGACATAAGAAGCAGAAGTACTTTATGTAACTCCTTTTAAACCGGTGAGAATGGTAATAACCTTAAGGTCAGCGCATACGGACCACTGGAACTGTCCATACTTTAGTTTCTGCAATAGGATTCACATGCTCTCGTATATTTCTTTCATATGTACAGCATGGGCAAGTGGGATAGCTGGCTTTTCATTGCCAGTGTGTATTAACACTGCCTTGAGATTTATCCTAGAGGAATCCACGAATGGCCTCCAATCTTCAGCGTTGTAGTTCAACTTCATTTGTCCCATAAGCGATGGAATGTCACTGCAATACAAGAAATCACCATTCTTTGTAAAATTAGGAACTAGGCCCACCTCTCTTTTCCTATACATCGATATATTCACATCTTGATTTAGTAGATTCCATTGTTGAAGTCGTGATGCTAGCAACAGGGCCTTAGACTTGGGAAAGTTTAAGTTTCTTCCTGACTTATCACATGTGGTCCATTAGTGTCAGGCACTGGCGCGTAATTGGGACCTGACTGTATACTCAAATATTGTACAACATCCTCACAAGCAGCAGGTTCTTCATCGGATGAAACAGTGCACAGGGTGTATAAGTCTGGTGGTACAGGTACAGGCAGAAAACATCATGTTTCACAGGTTTCCTAGCGGAATCCAGATTAGGATTCTGTATTTTATGCTTCATGTTTTTTGAGAAACCTTTTATATTAGTCAGGCAGAAGTAACAGTCTGAAACATGATCACGGAGCTTGCGCCAAGCCATAGGTACGGCGAACGGCATCGATTTAAGTGTACCTTTCAACCGTTGTGCGAGAGTACGAGCACACGAGTTACAACTTTGTTTCGGATCCCAAACGCGATCCTGGTCACCGATTTTACACCCGAAGTACAGATGGTAGGCTGTCTTAACGAAAGGTGACAATGTCCTACTTAGTCCCTTGAAAATCACTTTCCCACATATGTAGCAGAATGAATCTGTCGAATTGTTGCAAGTTCTTGACATTTTCGTTTACATTAATGTCAATATTTCACGCAGAAATATTTTACACCTACGTTATACACAGACACATCGTAACACCACATTCTAACACAAAGATCAACTCGAAACTGAAATATTTGTTTCACGCGACAACGTGGTGTATGTCTTGGCGCCTTTCTTCCACAATGTGTCTATCGTCTAGACAAAAGGCAGCCGACAAATGCTCGAAAGTTGATTACGAAACCTTTCTCTTTGAATGACGCCTAGGTTTTAGTGTACGCAGTGTGGAACGACAATAAATTTTAGCAATCCAAGGGAAGGGGGTTACGTTTAAGGGGAGTCGTGAGCTAGACAAAAAGAATGTTAATTGTGATATAGCTTAGTAACAGTTCCTGGATTAAGATAAAAATTCAGAATTATGCACTCCAAACACGGAAAACACATATTAAATACGAAAAATAGATTTTTCTGTCAATTAAGGAAACTGCACCCCGCCAAGAAAAACGTTACGTGCTGGAACTTTCTCGATGAGATATTCGTAATCAGCGTCTCAAAATCTATCCGGTACAACCTCTCACCCTCGTGGGAGGATTTTCGTGCCGACCAGTGTATTTGCTGTGTTCAATAAAGAGGATAAAACGCCACACTGGCAGTGATTATGGGCCCTCAGAGAGTGTGTGGTGCTTGCTCTCGTGTCCAGGATACTCGTGTTCTATCGCATTCTTAACACTTCTAAAAGAAGTGGGAATCATTGTACTTCCTTCCAGGCTTGCATGCTCATTTCAACAGAACTTATGACCCTACCGAAGGAACCACCGTTACCAATTTTCCAGTATTTGGAGATGGTATATATGCTCCACATTATTCATTTGGTGTGGCAATATACGAGTGTATTTCTACTATAAGTAGAGGAAGTCCTACATTGTTTGAAGGTCACTACCGACGGAAGGAGGGGTAGTGCTTTACAAATTGTGCCCCAAAACTACCATTGCCTTCAGAGTGTAGCTCAGCTACTACGTGTGCATGGTATCTCAACACGAAAAAGAGAGGCAGCCTCATGTTGATTGGACGGGCCTAACATAGCATGACACTTTGGCAAATTTCCAAATGAATATATTTTTTAACACAGAATTGGCTTTGAAAATCTACGACGTACATTTACTGTAATTACAGAAAGTCCTGTATTTCCTGTACGATTCTACCAAACAGGGACAATCGTGCTACTGACTCGAGGATGACTCTACGGGGACTGGTGAAAGGGGCCTATTCCAGAAAATTGTATGACAATTTCTTATCCCTGCGGAAAGTATATATCACTTTGTGATAACGAGCTGGTCTCAAACTCAAATGGTTACCTGACACGCGCCATTGGATCCGTAATGGGATATTTAAGTATTTCGTTGTATTTGTCGTTCTTCTACTCGGGAAACGGTTTCTATTCAACGATAAAGTTAAGCAGGGCCGAGAATGAACAAATCTTCTACCGGGGTTCGTCTTGGTTTCCGTAGTACGTTTGGACGCTGCTTGGTTGTTTCTCAAATTTGGTAGCTAGTACTTGCACTGGCGGGAGGTGAACTTGTCTTATAACACTCGAGCGCCATGCATGCTATGATCTGCCTCTCTAGCAGGACCGACTTGGCAAGTAGCATAAACGTATATTAACTAAGGACTTCAGTCTGGGTGCCCAGTGGATGTATCCATTTTCGTGAGTGTGGGATCGGGGTTACTCGGTAAAAGTGAAAGTACAAACCTTGAAAACCCACAAAGCGAAAAGGAACGTAAATGTTCAATGACAGTAGAAGTACCGTTGGTTAGCTATTCAAGCTCATAATGTATGCTAACAGGCTACAGTAAACCATTAGACTGCGGATGAAAACGTGGCAGTAAATCACTATACAAGACAGTACTCTTAATGTTATACTAATTGATATCACCCTCAGCAAGGTACTGCCTAAAATCCGGTCACCTACCGGTGGTTTTTGGTACGTTGATGATCTAGTTCCTTCTTGCCAACCCAGATTCCTTCATGGTGTTAATAAGTTGCTTGAAGTTACACTAAATCGTTTGGCTAGATAATCGAGCAAGTAATATTTTGGATTTTCTGGTAAAATATTCACAAATTAAACATAACTTTCTTACAAGTCTGTCTATATTCTTTATTATAAATTAACGAGAAATGTTGCAGTTTCGGAAGTATATCACTAGTCCCCCGTGCTCTGACATATATCCTCATAACACTCGTCCCTGATTAGTTGAGTTGGTCCCTCTTCTAGATTTGAGAATTTTGTCCCTCAATATGCTAGCAAACATTAGTTCTCTAAACTGCTCTTGGCTTCGAATTCCTGATGTCCTTCATGTCCTATGCCTCTCTATGAAAGGCGTTAATTAAATAAAATCGTTAAGGTGTAATTATTATTTTCCAAATGGCTCAATCCAAAGTATGATACGGTTCTAATACTATTGATCTATTGAAAGAACTTGGGAGCTTTCATCATATGAGTATTCAGCTAGGCAGTGATAGCTTCTCAAGTGCTGTTGAAAGGATTACATACAATGTTATTAGAAAATATAGAAAAAGTAATATGTACTTACTTAACTCATTGATGTGCTGATAATTTCAAAATTATATACGTAAATACACACAATTATATGTTATTAATTACTTACTCAAATGAGTTACATAAATGTATAGAAGGTGATTTGATAGTCCAGTCTTCATAGTTTGTATCCAGATGATAATTAAGAGTTGTTTCGATAGCCATATCATATAGCCAGAACATTGATATTATTGCAAATATACTATGAACAATAAGAATGCACAACCAGAACAATCTAAAATATTTAAAGAGAAACAAATACAAGAATATGCAATTGAGCAAAATGCCTCACAAAACAACTTTTTTTCTATATATGCACTGTAAAAGCATATATAAAAGCAATAACTCTAAAGTAAATTATTTAAAGCTTTACACAATTTCAATTAATATGAAACATTTTGAAAATGTAGTAAGATATATGCTAGCGTCAGTAACGCACTTTTCCCACATAAATACATTAATTGTACATGATCTTTTAATAGGGAAAGCTTTGGTTATTTCACAAAGAAAACATTTTAAATCGAAAACATTTTTTTTATTTCGTTTAACGTACACGACTATGTCACGAGGCTCAGGGATGTGGTGATAGTGAATGTATGATATGCCTTAACTACAATTTTATTTCAGTATATATGATGTTAACTGGTCCAACCAATTTGCACAATTTCAATTTTTACAATACAATCTTCAGTTAATTTACCTGTACGTAACTGTAGACACTTCTATCGTTGTGCATCATAAGTTAGCACACAGTCTTAATGTATCATGCATAATAGTTTCCTTATAGGAAATGTTTAACTCATCTAATTTTCTTTTATTCGATTTACCGTTATTACTTCTCTCTCAGATAATACCCTAACATATTTATATTACGTACACAGTACTTCATCTAATTGACTCTAGATTCTGAGACCGTGAATAATGGATGATCTAACACACTTACCAAAATAAATTAAAGCGAGTGGTATTAGCTACATGAAATTTGCTTCATTAGATAGACGTTTTTTGCAGTCACTGTAGATTGTAAGGGTGATTTAGAGTACACGCATACACACTCTTTGGAAACGTCTGCTCGTTAGGAAACTACCGCTTGTGGCTCACAACCTCCTTGCTGCCCTCCATCTCTATAGATACAAAGCTTGCTTATACTGACATCGTAAACAAGATAGCGCCTGTTCTTATAACTTATTGCTTTCATGACATATATTTAGACGCTAATTATAATTATGTACGCAATTTGTGGGTAGCATACCAGTGAGGGTACATAAGAGTGCTTTATGAATTTTCTGTATAATTTCACAATAATAGACACTGTATTTATATTTGAAATTTTTGAACGCTCCTAAAACTAACCAACATTGACAAATGCAACGCTATCGATGACCAAACTGTTAAAATTACTAAGGACAGATATAGTAAAAGAGACTGTAAAAATGTTCTTATATTTGAATACCTGCTCTAAATCTGCATAGTCATTTTTAAGGTGTACCAGATCTGGTAGTAACACTTATAGCAGAGTAAATAATAAGCACTGAATCGATGTGAGTACTGATTAAGAATAGTTCTACATAAAAATAGTAATTTTACAATTAAAATGCATGAGTGCATATGAAAGATGATTGGGTACGATTCCTCTCGGAAGAATATTTTTTTTATAATTTTGGAAACCAGTAGTTCATGTTGACAAGTGTAATGCTGCAAACCTGAAACTATAATAACAGCTACATTAGTGTTAAATTGAACGAATGTATAACGGAGATAACTGTGTAACATACAAATTTTCATCGGCGAAGTATTTCTGCACGATGTACAAGATCTGTATTTTACGTTAGACTTACAAGTGTGAAACTAATACAAGTCCTTTAATCTTTGTAATCTTATGCTTTACTATATGCAATTGGACTATCCTAATTATACACATAACCTCAGCAGCTAATATACCTGCTGCCCGCGGACGCAAGAAAGCCCCAGCTCCTTTCTGTCCTGGTTCTATTAAGTGTAATTCTAGCTTATAGTTACAGCGCAAGTTGTATTGTGTTTTAAGCATAACCTGAATTTACGGACTTACACTCCATCGCTCACTGCATTATTAGATGGACATCCCGCTGCTACCCTGCTTTTGACTTGGTTAATAGCATTCTTGCTTTTAATAGCCATCTAGCATAAGTTGGTTTGTTTTTTGCAAGTCCGTACTCACATTTATACCTGTAAAATGAATCTAAATCCGCAAGTGCCAGTCTAGCCTAACATTGAACTTCTAAAGCACTACGAGTGAGTTTCTGACGAAATAGTTGCATATAATCTGCTGACAGGTAATAGAACAACAGTTGTTATTTCCAGTGGACAGTAGTTTAGAATAATCATCAATCTGTATGCTATTACCTGGGCATGCACCAGGATAATAGGTGTCTAGAATGTCTTACGGAACAATTTAAAGCAAAAATTTCTTAATCTATACCCGGATCTGAACATCATTATGAACACTTCATAAGTTTTCATTTTAAAAAATTCACCGTTAGGTTACTAAATTAGTTACAATACATATTTTATCAGAAAGGCAGGTATTATATTGATAAAGTAGAATTCGTACTGGGATTTGAACACAAATCACCTTATTGTCATCTATACACGTTAATTCTACTTCATACGAGACAGTGTAAAATCTGTGACTTTTGCAATAAGGTATAGTGAACAAGGGGGTGTATATTTATTAATTCCCAGGCAATATTTCAGTTATTTATGCAAGATGATTGCAGAGAGTGGAAAGCGTCTGTGTAAATATACAGTTTTACAAAGATTCATAAGAA
The DNA here is from genome assembly GCF_964235325.1 of Thermobia domestica. Taxonomy (NCBI): domain Eukaryota; kingdom Metazoa; phylum Arthropoda; class Insecta; order Zygentoma; family Lepismatidae; genus Thermobia; species Thermobia domestica. The sequence continues at coordinate 238,204,526 of NC_137456.1, read as the reverse complement.
AAACATACATGTTTAACATTTCTAAAAGATTTCTAACGTTATTTGTGGCATGACTTGTAAATAATATCTTACTATCTAAATGCTTACAAGGGAACCTTCCGAAAATGATAGTCATAGTGAAAGATGTGACCTATGCCAATTGAAAGAGCTGTAACAGAGATGAGTATTCCCCAAAAATTAGCTGCCCATAGCAATAGGTTCAAGAAATATAAGGGATGGAAATTCGGGAAACAGCAAGGTTGGACAAGGGGTGAAAAGTGAAAATTCCGCAAAAAAGGGGGGCAACATTGTACGTGGAATTGTTCGATGAGACAATGGTTCAAACAGAAGATATATTTGCAGTGAGCACAGCAGAACACTGCCAATCCGTCACACATGGTACAATGATCGCCTATGAATGTCTCGAAATAGTACTCTAGAGGTGTCGGAACCTTTGGTGGTCTTTCTATCACATATCCACACCTGTAGAAAGCAAACATAATCAAAGGCTTGAATAAACATGCCGTAAACTGGTAATGGGTTAAGGCTTGAAGTTTCAGAAAATTCTCGCGGGACCAAATGTTAAAGTGAGTATTTGATAAAACAAGCTCTATAACGTAGCTTACAAAGTTCTTGTATGATCTAAAAACATAAACATCAAGTGGTTGTATCAGACCCGTACAACCAGGAGGGATCAGCTCAACTTTGGAATTCACTCCGGATGGTACATGCTCGTAGAGCAAGTTCGTGTCTTTGTTCGCTGTCCATGAATCAACAAGTTGCACTACATCAGTTAGGTTTCTTTCGTCACCACGTCTTTATCACATTCGTATATGATAATGCCTGTCATCTCTGCTGACGGAACTCTCTTGTCACCAATGTATGTGCAAGTGGCAGAAGGCAAAGAAACATTTCCCCAGAAGACCAAAGACTTTTTGTCAACTCTTCCGAATATAAAGTGTATCAGATCACTACACTTTAACATTTGGTCCCAACTACAAGCCTTCCCAACTACAACCGCAAACATGCGGAAGAGTGATTTAAGCGTGTTTTATGCCAACGTGTTTTGCCAAGTTTGGCAAAAAGAAACTTAACTGATGTTGTGCTACTTGTTGATTCTTGGACAGCGAACAAAGACAAAAACTTGCTCTACGAGCATGTACCATCCGGAGTGAATTCCAAAGTTGAGCTGATCCCTCCTGGTTGTACGGATCTGATACAACCACTTGATGTTTATGTTTTTAGACCATACAAGAACTTTGTAACCTACGTTATAGAGCTTGTTTTATCAAATACTCACTTTAACATTTGGTCCCGCGAGAATTTTCTGAAACTTCAAGCCTTAACCCATTACCAGTTTACGGCATGTTTATTCAAGCCTTTGATTATGTTTGTTTTCTACAGGTGTGGATATGTGATAGAAAGACCACCAAAGATTCCGACACCTCTAGAGTACTATTTTGAGACATTCACAGGCGATCATTGTACCATGTGTGACGGATTGGCAGTGTTCCGCTGTGCTCACTGCAAATGTATCTTCTGTTTGGACCATTGTCTCATCGAACAATTCCACGTACAATGTTGACGAGCATGCACAAATGATACGAAGCTAATGCCTGTTGCCGGAATTTTCCTTTTGTGAAGCGAGAGCCTTAACTATATTAGAATTGTCTGGATTTTTATGGCCAGTGTTGCCAACTTTGGAACACGTTTTTCTTTTCGACTCTAGGTACGTCGGTTTCCTGCATAGTTGGTGCTTTCTTGTTTTGTTCATTCTAATATGCACAGTTCGTGATCAAATGTGGCGCATTATGGCCAACTCCGTCTTTTACGTATTTTTCGTGCTTGTGTTTTTCACTATTTTCTTTTGTTAGATTGTACCACTGATTATACACGTCATATCTTATGTTCTACATGACAGGTTGAGACTGAATAATGCACTCACTTCATATAGTGCTCTTTGCAAAACATGTACTTTTCATTGCAGTTGGCAACACTGTTAACCCCACTGGTGGCCTTCATTTGTTCCCTATTGTGGCAAGTCTCTTTCTATACATTAGTTGTCAGCATTGTATTTTGTCGTGCTCCCCTGTTTTGCGGAATTTGCACTCTCCCCCCTTGTCCAACCTTGCTGTTTCCCGAACTTCCACCCCTTATATTTCTTGAACGTATTGCTATGGGCAGGTAATTTTTTGGGAATGCTCATCTCTGTTACAGTTCTTTCAATTGGCATAGGTCACATCTTTCACTGCAACTATCATTTTCGGAAGGTTCCCTTGTTAGAAGTCGTTTTTCAAGAATAAAAGTAATTCAGAAATATTCTACACAAACCTATATTGTATACAAACGAATACAATTCTTTAAATATAGAACTTGTAAAGACAACAAACCATCTGACTACAAATAAAAGTTTTCTTCCTTATCTTATCCCCAAGTATTTGGATTTTTCTGTAAAGGAAGTAAATAACTTTATGATAAAAATACTATTTTGTTTTGTTCTATTACCCCTTTATTACAAAATAGTGGTAACATCCCAACATAAACACCCCCTTTTAGTTAACTGCTGGGAAAATCAACAGAAACTAGAATGTTCTCCAAGAAAGGAAAAATAATCAACAACATAAAATTGAAATACAAAGGGGTCTCACTAATCCGAACTAATTGGGACCGAACTCTGTTCGAGTAACACAATTGTTCGGATTGGACGGAATAACAGTAAAAGCGCGGCTTGAAGCATGTGAAAGGGTCTATTGTGTTTTAATACGTAACGTATAGCATTTAAAAACTTTTCTGACTACAGTAATATACCGTACTAGAAAAATGAATAAAATGTTGGAAGAGACTTGTTGCCTTTATTTTTCCACGCACAGTACATACGGAAGTTACATATCTTTCCGCTAGGAGTATTATTATCTTTGTGTAGTTCAAAGATACAAATACTGTAATACTGTACTACATTACTGGATTACACTCATCAGAAACATATAAGTTTTAACATTGTACCTACAGTACGTATACTATATTCTATTTTAACCTTAAGGGCGCGAAATGGCTCAGTGGTAGAGCGTTCACCCCCGGTGCTGGTTCGATCCCAGCTTGCGCCGTGTAGACATTCTGGTGGACAAACACCGTGCTCGTGGATTTTCTCGGGCTTCTCCAGTTTTCTTCCACTTTCTGCACTCCACCATTTCACTCATTTCTCATTATCACCGTCTCCTTTAGCCTAACCGGCATAACTGTGGGACGTTAAAATTAAAGATTTCATTTAATTTCATTTCTATTTTAAACTTTGTGTATTTATCGTAATGTGACTTACAGCCTAAATACAGGTATTAAAGGAGAAGCTGTATTTATCGAGAATTTACTTTGTTTTCTACGAAAGCATACACCTATTTTTTATAAATTTAGTCATAAATTTTCTAAAACTACGTGTTTTCGCCACAAAAAGATAAAACAAAATAATAAAGAAGTAAATAAAACTTTCCTCCCCCACCTTTTCAGATAAACCGGATGATAGGATTAAACGTGTCCGGATTACCGTGACTCCACCGTAATTGATAGTACAATATTAACTCTATATCACTAGAAAATAGTTATTGAAGTAAAAAATGAAGACATAATGAGTTACGTTTATGCATTAGAACTTTTTCTGTTAATTAATTATAACGTGAAACAAATTACACAACATTTTTACATTACGTATGGTACAGTTTTGTTCACAGAAACCTAGGAGCCATTTCAGAAACTAAGTTCACTGAAACCCTTTTGAAAGAATGGCCATGGGTCCATCATATTTGTCGCAGATCTGTACTCAAATCCAAGACGTACACCCTTATAGGTTTTTCCTACTTAAGCTCATAGTATCCTACAGCCGGCATCCTTTCAACACATTAAACGCTCATTAAACTTGAAAATATATCTCGCCATAGAGAAGGTATTGTTTTTTACTTCAAATCAATCCTCGGATGGGAATGCAACTCTTGTTAAAGAAGGTCTAGAAGTACAGGTGCCGACGGTAGCCAAGCGTAGCGAGGCACTGAGTCTTCATGAATACATCTTATGATCGAGTGTTCAAAACTCGATCTGAGATGTTTTAATTTGTATTTTAAACATGAATATATTATGAAATAAGTAAAAGTGTATTATTTGGTACACATGTAAATTTCAAAAGTAATGTTTTGGGTTAAAATTGGTGTTTATGGCCTATAATGCATTTTATGGTTGTTTTTCTTTCAGTTCCAAAACAAATACTTATAAGACTTCTCGAATTAAAATCTCTTGAATAATAAGGGCCAATCAGGTGAAATAAATACAAATACGCTTCTAATTAAAATTTATACGAAAACTCATTTTATATTTGATAAAATACACTTCTATTACAAATATATTCGATAAACAATTAATGATATAATTATGAAAAATTTCAAAGTATTTATATATTTCAGACAAAGTATACTCACTGCAAAACATAACTTTATTTTGTTATTATCACGAATATAGTTATCCATCAGTTACTGTGAAACGAAGAATTGAATTCCCGTCCTTATGAAGATATTTGGTATCGCTCTCCCCTTTTTGTTAAAAGAATTGTTAGATATTACCTTTTTTTAATATTTAGTAATTTTCTAATGAAAAGGGGTACAAAATTTCCACAAATATAAAACTATAGTAGAACCGTTTACAATATTTACTGATCATCTTATATTCAGTCAGTAATTATTGGCTACTGTCTTTCCAAAAAGATCGGCAGCCAGAAAAAGCAATCAGAGCTCTTTCCCGTTTCGATCTTCAGCTTTCAATTACTCTCTGTCTCTTGAAGAGAGGTACAGGAAATTGAACTGAAGACAATTAATTAGAACATATATATTATTAAACAATGCTAGTAAGTAACCTTCTAGATTCGAAATGTTAGTTGTCTGGGTTGGTTATGTTTTTTTCAAATGTAACAATAAAATTCGATTTTTCGTTTTTATGTTATACGAACCATTCATTCCTGTTTTGAAATGCATTGCTTCGTAACAGATTGAGAAATATTATGGGAAACATGCCCCCCAAAACGTGTCCCTTTTGCTACTGTAAATGTAATTATCATCATTTATGAAATAAGAGGTAAATATTCACACAAACAGTTATCACGTTATTACATATTTATAAAATGACAGCTCTTTAAAAGTGGCTATAAAACGGGCTCTGACTCTCCCATCTAGTGTATTAATATAGAGCTACACAGCCATACTCTCATTACTGTACATTCACACGTTTTCACCACAATGAAAATTTTATTAAATTTCATGATATAGATTTGGAGAAGGACAGAATGTCAGCTGGATAGAGAAAATAAGAGATATAGAAGTTCTGAGAAGACTAAATGAAGATAGAAGAATGGTGACGTTGATAGCAAGAAAAAAACAAAATTCTTAGGACATTCTCTGGGGATGACTTTTCTTATTCGGGATACCTTGGAGGGAATAGTTAATAGACGAAGAAAGAGGGATAGAAGAAGGGGTCAGCTCTTGGACAATATGAAGATCGTAACTTCTTATGCTTTAACAAAAATTAAGACTGAGAATAGAAAGACATGGAGAAAGACTGATTTACTGAAAGTACCTGTCAATGTTCCAGAACACTCATGATGATTGTAAAGATCTTTTCATGGTCATAATAAAATACTAGCATTTGTTGTCTTCATCATGATGCATATGGACGCCCTTTCTTTGGGTAAAAAATAGGATTATGTGTGAGTTATATTGAAATTTGAAGAAAATATACATACGAATATAGTAAAGAATTGTTGCGATTTACAAATTTTTGTTGAACGGATTAATGGAACGTATTGGAAATGACCATCATGGATTAATGGAAAAATGTTGTTATTAATATTTCTAGCAGTAGCAAAGGAAGAAGAAGTTGACAATTATGGACAATTCCACAACTGCAAGGAAACAATAAAGTTTGTTCTTGATCGGTCATATTTTTTACCCATACTAAGTGTGTGCATTATGTATTCGTCAATTGTTTGCACAATCTAGATGCTGCTCTCCAGTTTCCACAAGTCAGTGATATAGAAATACCGTAACTCCAATTTCTTCAAACGTAACCTCAACTTCATTGGTACAGTACTTCTAAATCAATACGTCAACGTGATATTTATTCTGTCATTATTGATAGTTATCTTGCCTAACTGAAATGCCTCCACGCTCCACGTTTTCGCTTAACGTATTCGTTTTCATGTAAGATTTTTCTGATTCGACAATGTGTATCAATTGAAACTGAACAAACATTTTAATCAAGTAAAATGTTAAACTAAAAGTGGTTATACTTCGCCGGTAATAGAAAGCTATTACTGTAATTTATCTTTTATTTCTGTTTCTGTTTGCGATCATAAATCAGCGACAGTAAGCATACATCATATAGCATAGCAATATATACTGTAATTTTTAACAAATAAGCAAACTGAAAGGTGAAATGCTTGTGATATTATAGTGGAATATTCTACAAAATAATCATAGTTCATTGTCTTGATTTCTATCAACGTTTTGACAAAGTCAGAACTATAAGACGAATAGAACTAGAAATGAGATATTTCTTTACTTTTTCCTTTCGGAGTTGAAGACTTCGGAATTTTGCTGAGATTGTGATATTTTACATATAAGTCTCTTATCATGTACTCATTCAGGCTACAGGGGTTTCGAGGTAATCGTTATCCGAAAGTATAAATTTGTCGATTCTCAAATCTCGACAGTTTCTGCGTTAAAAAACGGCTTCTGGTTGGCTCCATTCATGGTGAATTAGTGAAATTATACACTCTTATTTTTTTTAAAAAAAAAGCAAGGGCTAAGCCGTGCAGCTTGCCCATCCAATATAGACCTTCTTATCCCATAATGGTGTCTGGTAAACAGACTGTTTCTCTCTCGTTCTTTCCTCTCCCATACTAAAACAAACAAATAAACAGAAAATTCTAATTTCAAAATACATTTGTATTAGAGTCAATAAAGTGAAAGGATAAAAATGAGACGAAATAAGATTCATAAGACGAGAAATTTAAACATATCTCAATCAAAAATGGAAACCAAAAGATATCTGTTAGAGGTACAGTATTGAGACAACGCGAGAGAAAACGGAATAGAAGAAGAAAGAGAAAAGTGGACCCTGATAAATTTATTGGATTCAAACGCAGTAAAAGAAGAATCTGACATTTTAAATTTTTGTTTCAAAAAATCCATGAATGATATAGCAATAACGCATTTTTATTCCTTTTAGAACTATTTGCATCTATAGATTATGACTGGAAAATTCATTATGTCATTTTCAAAATGAATACCAACCCGGCACTCAAATGTAATACTCAATTTCCAGTGAAAATGTTGAATTTCGAGACACATCTATTATAATACCGAAAGTTTAACATCCATGCTTTGTTTCTGTGTGGATCGTTTGCAAGTTCCGTACTGTTCATTAAACATACTGATGCAAAATACACTATAATAAAACTAGTATGTATTATGGGTCATACCTTCCATTCCAGACAAGCAATGCAAACTGAAGAAGAAAGAAAATAAAACAAAATAGAGAAAAATGAAAAATTGAATGAGTGCCTATTTACTGCTAAAATCCTATGAGAAACAGCCTGAGTTAAAAGTCCAAAATGTACCGCTATAAATGTTTAAAAGAAAAATTCGATGTTGGTTCCTTATAGACGTAGCAAATCTTGCTTATTTTGCATTTTATACATGGTTGAAAAAAATTGAATTATGGTATAGAAACGAATTTGGTGTAAATTTATATATATGGAATGTCTCCTGACATAACCAAAAAGCAGGAATTCTTCAAGTCATTTCTGAACATTTGTCTGTTCCGAATATTCACTCTCGATTTCCTCTATTGCGAATGTAACATTGTAATACGCAATGATAGAATGAACATGATAGAGCTGAAACGGGTCATTGCAGTGACACGGTGATTCGTTTGACACTTCGTAACACACAGCAAAAAGAAAGAGCTTTTTCTTATTTCCTTCCCATAAAGTGTTTGTTTGGGCGTGCGAGAGAGAGAGAGAGGGGGGGGGCGGAGTAATATGCAAGACATGATAAGGAAACGTCAGGAAAGGTGGATAGACTGAGAGCGAGACAGACGAATATAAATATCAAAACATTTTAATACTACTCTGTATGATGAAGAACGCACACACTGTTTACTTGGGTTCTCGCTAGTGGTGCCTTTTAATTTCTCCAACCAACGTTGGTAGAGAATGTTTTATAAAAATGATACTACCTGATGGGTATTCGAACCGAAATTTTTAATTTCGAAGTCTACCAGGATACCAATACTCCACCGGTTAATCTACCGGAAACATTTTTAAGAAATGGTATAGTGTTTCTCTCTAAGAACATTAACATGAAATGTGGAAAACAAAGGCCAAATAAGTGTTTCGAATTTTCCTAGCAGGCCCCACAGTTATTAACAGCTCTTTCCCAAACAACATTTGCAAATTATCTCTATCATGATTACAGGTTATTGCCTCCCCATTGGTACGAATTGCTAGTTTACTATGAGAAGTCAATCTTCGATTCATCAGGATCACTTAGTTAAAACATATCGTTTTGCTTGAAAAGGATTTTTACCTATGTTTTGAACCCATAATATTCGTAAGTGAAGAACGTTACCCCTACTCTATCCTGCCAGCTAGAACTATAACACAAATCTTACTAAGTTCTATTCTTCTCTCTGGAACGAACTTCTTCCTGTAAGGTTATTTACACCAAACTGCGCACCGAAATTCATTTATCCGAGGACCTGAAGACAAACTAGTCCCACCTAATTAACCAAATAACATACAATCCAGGAAAAATTTCAGAAATAGATACATACATACAATAATTTCGCAGTAAAAGTCCAAAAGTGCTTTAATAATAATAATAATAATAATAATAATAATAATAATAATAATAATAATAATAATAATAATAATAATAATAAATATTCATCTTCATTCTATACTTGCCACTTCCGCAAATATATTATCAATATTCAGAGTCAATCTAGTGAACATTCTTTGAAGATTAGGCAGTTGACCGAATTTCACTTTCTTTCCCAGAGAATTCAAGCAAGTGGTGTTTATCGATCACATTCTACATTACATGAAATGGGATTGGTCTTATGTATACATAAAAGTCGAAACCAGTACTTCACATATTTTTTGTCTATTACATCAAGCTTGTGTGCAGAGTTACAAAAGTATTTCGCAGTCTTGTGCGCGTGGACATGGATTCTGTTGTGGAGTATAGAGCACAGTGGTTGTTAACATACTTTAGCAAAAAATGTTAGTGCCATCGTTAGTAGCTCAGGTCTTCGTTTTAGTATTTGGTAATAATTATTACTGATAGTGCTGAGTACCTTTAATAATCTTCGTCTTTGCGTATTGTTTCTATTATTTTCTTCATTTTTAAATCATGTCCAAATTAACGCCAACATAATTATTCTTATTTTGAAAGTAAGTGCCATTTACAATTGATAAAAAATTAACGTTCCGACGTACCTGCAAAGAACAAAAAATGAAACTGAATGTATTCTGGTTCGAACCCATACTCATGAAAATCAAAAGTTGGGCTTGGTCATGATGATTACGCTCAATAGCACTCAATTAATTCATTTTCAGTATTGCTCATATCAAAGTAAGTAAATGTGGATTTTAGTTACTTTATTTCAGAGAAGTTGAACATTTGGCCAGAACTTTTATGTTTAGGTTGCCGTTTATAAATAAGTTTTGAAAAGTGGCTCGTTTACAGCTCTGTATATGCACAGGCGCAGAAAGAGAGAGTGTGTGTGAAAGACACAGATGGAATCAATAACTGCTGAGCATAAATAGAGACAGAGATGAAGAAGGAAACAAATACATGATAAAGAAAAGTTATCAAAAAATAGAAAGAGACAAAGGCGAATTAAGAAATGCTCACTGCATTCTGATCATGGTAAAGAACATACAAAATGTTTACTTGGAATCTTGAAAGTGATCGCCAAGCATGAAAACTATCTCTATATTTCGATATCCTCTAACATAAGGAAAGAAAATTTCCTCATAAATTTGCTGGAAACAGTATAGGAATTGCAAAAATTCAACTTTACTCATCGTAAGCATCATAGCTGAGGGAATTCCTGATGAGACAGTCTTTTGAATTTTAACTGTCGTCGATCTTTATGCGTTCGTATAACTGTCTCTATATCTTACAGGAAAATACGAGTAAAACAAGTAAAACATAATAATTAGTAGTTAATAAAGTTACTGGAAAACTTTCGGTAGAAAAAGATCTTCAGGCATGCGATTATAATAATCCCATGCCGTAAGCGTCGGTGAACCACCGATGGGTAACTAGCGACATCTCTTAAAAGTGGCGGCCCCACTGTGACGATCCACTGTGTCACTTTTTCCCTTTTCGAAAATTATACCACCAGCGGCCCAACAACAGCACAAAAGGGACAAAACGCAAATGAACAGCACAGTTAGTCCCCAAAAATATGCTAAATCGCTTATATGCGTGATTTGCTTACATCGAAGTGAGTTCACAATGCACTTGAAACTAGTAAAAGTACCCGCGGGTGGTGACGAACCACCAACATTGTGATTACTAGGCGCGCGTTGTTCCGACTTAGCCAGGGAGGCAACGATAAAAAATACCTCCCTTGTAAATGGATAAATCTTTGAGGTCTTCTCAATTTCTCTGATTATTGCGCTCCTTTAATTGTGTATATTTGACGAAACGTTTGAGTTCAGACGAAACACATTTTCCATGTAATTATATTAAAAAATGACGCGCTCCATTTACTTTAATTCATACTTCTTTCATATTAACTTTTTAACGATCGGCCGCATTTGGCATCTAAATTCATACAATTATACGTAATTATTCACTTTATGATCTAGAGGCCGGACGTGTAATGTGGGTTCCTGTCGCCACAGTATTGCTCGCCCTCAGGTTACGGATCGAGGATAAGACCTCTATATAGAGGTTACCTGCGAATATACTGATTAGGCAGCTGCATACAGACGACGATTAGTGGTTCTCTAGCTTGGGGGTTTGAGTGAGGCTAACAATCTCATTCTTTAAAAAATGGACTTGTTCAGAAACATTCACAAAAGCCTCGGACCACTACTGATAACTTTGCACGACTTCAGGAAGAGAAACTGGACATGAGTTTGGAACATGGAATATTACAAATCCTTTTAGGGCAGGCGCGTCAAAATCTGTAACGAATGAGTTAGAGAAATACAGGATGGAACTACTAGGAGTTCAGGAAGTTAGGTGAGAAGGAAATGGAACTATGAATACCCAAATTTTACTTTATTGTACTGTTAAGGAAATAAAAAATACCAATTAGACACAGTTTTTTTTGTTCACAATCGAATACTATGAGCAATTAAGCGGGTTGAATTTGTTAATGATAGACATTCTTTTATTACTTTTAAAGCTCGGTGGTGTGATATTGTTTTAAATGTACATGCACCAACAGAAGATATGGATGACGATATAAAAGAAAGTTTTAAGAAGAAATCTAAAGAATATTTCACCAACTCTCGCGAAATCATATGAAAATTCTATTAGAGGATTTCGATGCGAAGGTATTACGAGAGGATATTTTCAAACAGATTATATGGAACGAAAGTCTATATAAGTAAAGTAATAACAACGGCGTTAGACCTCTGAACTTTGAAACATCCAAAACCCTTACAAAATTCCCAGAACGCGACATTCATAAACGCATTGGACCTCACGAGACAGAAGAACACAGAATCAAATTGATCACGTTTCACTAGATAAAACTACCATAATTGATGTTCGGTCTTTTAGAGGGGCTGATAATGACCTGGTAGCAGAAATAATAAGAGAGAGGGTATCGTTGATTAAAGGTATTACTCAAAGTCTGAAACGGAGATTTTTAATTTAAAGAAATTAGAAGAGAACTAGGTAAGAGACTAATACCAGATTGAAGTTTTAAGTGAATTCTCCGTTTTAGAAGATTCGTAATGCACTAATGTTGAGGAACTAGGATTGAAATTAAAGATAGCGTCAAAAGTTAAGCAAAAGAAAAATTGGAACACCCGAATATACGTAGGAGCAAAAAATGGTTGGACCAGGAATGCACTAATCTAGCACAGTAGAGAAAACAGGCAAAATTATGTTGGTTACAAATTACAAATGGAATAACAACACAACATTTTGTAGATATCACACGGGAACCTTCCTAAATTTTTAGAACAAAGAAAATGCGACTTTTTGAAAGCTAAAATTAAAGCACTTAAAGATAATAGTAAAAGTAAGGACATTCGGAACATGTATAGGGGGATCAACGAATTTAAGAAAGGGTATCAATGTCTTATTTATATACAGAAAGAAAGCTGATGAAACAGTTCTCACTGATAGAGATAGCATCCTAAATAGATGGAAAGATTTTTTTGACGATTTGCTGAACATGCATCCAAAATATAATGTGAGTGGTGGAAGAGAAATACATATCGCTGCACCATATATTCCAGTAGCAGAAGTAGAAATCGCTATAAAGTAATTAAAGAAACACAAATCTACGGGTGTATACGAAATTTCGACTGAGTTAATTTTATCTGGACCCGAAAAGTTGTCGAACAAGATACAAAAATTCGTTCTCATTATCTGGAACAAGGAACTATTGCCACAACAGTGGAAAGAATTAAACATTGTTCCAATTCACAAAAAAGGCGACAATACTAAGTAATAATTATTGAGGCATTTCTTTGTGTCAACTCTATAAAATCCTTTCAAACATTCTGTTAGCAAGATTGACCCCATACAAAGATGCAATTATTGGAGACTATCAGTGCATATTTAGATGAAATCGATCAACTTTCACGCACATATTTACCACTCGACAAATACTCAAAAAGAAATGGGAATACAATACCCCGGTACAGCAACTATTTATTGATTTTAAAAATGATTACGACTCGGTTAGAAGAGAAAAGTTGTACACCACTCTTTCAGAATTTGGAACACCGATCTAGCTAATTAATTTAGATTTTTTTAAATGTATCAGAAAGTAAATTTTAAGTAGGAAAATGTTTGTGTATGAGCTCTCACGCTGTGAATGGCCTGAAACAAGAACATGCGCTGTTGTCATTATTACTTAACTATATCCTGGAATTCGCTATTAGGAAAATCAAAGGTAGCAACCATAGCCTAGAATTGAATGGTATTCAGCACGTTAAGATATAAACTGATGTAAATTTAATAGGGTATAATAGAAGAACAATAGAAAGAAATGCAGATATTATATCAAACGCTTACAGGGACACTGGTTTAGAAGCACATGCAGAGAAAACAAAATACATGGAATTTCGTTGGTATTGTAATACGGCAAATTATGGATACGTTAAAATACTTTTGATGAAGTTGACACTTTGTTAAAGATATGTGATCAATATTCACACACAAAAACCATACTGAGGAAGAAATTAAATCTCGGCTAGAAGCAGGGAATTCATGTTATTATTCAGTTCAATATATCTTGTCCTCCCGAATTATCTCCAGGAATTTGAAACTAAAAATATATAAAAGGATAATCATGCCGGTTGTTTTGTGTGGTTGTAAAACATGGTCACTTACTGTGAGGGAAGAACGTTGTCTAATAGTACTCGAGAACAAGATCATGAGACGAATATTAGGTCTCAAAATGAAGGGTAAAGGGGAATGTCGGATATTTCATAAAGAGGAACTACATAATTTATATGGTTTACCTAACATTATTACGGTCATCAAATCTAGCAGATAGTTCAATTTGGTCCTTTCGCGATTCTTCTCGACGAATCAAAGGAACGCCTAACAAAATGAAGTCCTCCCTTCTACGTAGTAGTAACTAAAACACTCCTACTCTAAGTTTTTGTTTCGAGTCTACATTTGTTTAGACTCGACGAAACTTTGGTACTACTGGCACACTGGTATAAATCCTTCGACACGTTGCTATATCGACAACTGACATTTACCCGCAAGTTGGCCACTATGTGTTATCAACATTTACCCCAAGGGAACTTTTGTTGTCCATGGGTATGTGTTTGAACCATAAAATTTCCACTGTTTGTATTTTACTTTGCATCTACATCGGAATGTTTATTTTCGTTCTTTATCAATTCTAAATGGCGATAATATCCAAACTAAGAATAATTATGGTGGTATTTATTTGGATATATTTTTAATATAAAGGAAAGAAAAAACAGTATGCAAGGTCAAAAACTGTTACTCGTAGTGAATATTATCACTAATAATTACAACGCAAATCTAAAATAGCGTGAGCTTCTAACTTCTAACTGATTTTTTTTGTTAAATTCTGTTAAGGTCCACTGCGTCATATAGTTAGCAACGGACTTGAACCAATGCCCATGTGCATATGATGTAAGTAAATGCTTTTGTAAAGATTTATACAAGCTAGAGGTATTCGACAATAACAATGTACTGGTCTCGACATTTAGGTATATATAAAATCGATCCCATCTCATGCCATATGGATTTTACGGTCGATGAACACTACCTGTGTGGATTTCCTGGAAACGGAAGTGAAAATAGTAGATCTACCTAAACTTGAAAGAATGTTTGCTAGATTAACTACGAATAATAATGTTATTATTCGTTGAAGTAGCAACTATACAGTGAAGATGAATATTTATTATTATTATTGTTGTTGTTGTTATAATAAAGGTAATTTTGAATTTGCATTTCGGAACTACAGTATAGTATGTTATTATTTCTGTAATTTTGCCTGGACTGTATGTTATTACGTTTATTACTAGCCACTAACTTGTCTGCAGTTCTTCTAATAAATTAATTTGGGCGTGCGTTTAGGTGTATATAACTTTACACGAAGAACAAATATCTTTCCAAAGAGAAGAACTGAACTTAGTAAGCTTTGAGTCATAGTTTCAGGTATCAGGATAGTGTAGGGGTAACGTCCTGCACTGACTAATAATATGGTTCAAAACAAGTTCAAATTCTTTTCACGTCAAAGGATATTTTTAACAAAATGATTGTGAAGAATCGAACTTTGCATATAATACCAATCATACTAATCCGTAAGAATGTGGAAGCAAACACCTGTATCACGATAGAAATGATTTACAAATTTTTGGTTTGGAAAGGGCCATTAAAAATTGTGGGGACTACTAGGACAATTTGAAACACTCAATTAGTCTGTATTATCATCTTTTAATATTATTGTTCTTGGAGAGAAACACTATGAAATTTCTTAAACATGTTTTGTGAAGAGTAAATGGTGCTGTATCGGTATCCTGGTAGAATTTCAAACGGAAAATCTCGGTTCGAATAGCCATGAGATGTCTTTTATCCCAAAAAACATTCGCTACCAACGTTGGTTGTAGAAGTTCCAACGCATCACTTATTAGAATCCGAGTAAACAGTGTGTATGTTCTTTAGCATACAGGGTGATCATAAGTAGTTTTCATATTTATATTCGTCTCTCGTTTTCTGTCTCTGTCCATCTTTCTTGACATTTCTTTATCCTGTCTTGCGTCTTTCTCTTCTCTCTCTCTCTCTCTCTCTCTCTTTCACAAATACAGACACACACATACAGAAACGCACACTTTATGTAAAGGAAATAAGTAAAATCTCTTCTCACCAAGCCTCAATCCAAGCACTGTGTCGCTGCAAAGATCTGCTTCGGCTCCCTTCGTGTTCATTCTATGATTGCAAAGTATAACATTATAAAATCTGCAACTGGTGAAATCGAGATTGAGTGTTCGAAACAGACAAATGTTCAAAAATGACTAGAAAATTAACCTTTTTTGTTTAATTCAAAAGAGATTTAATTTATATTAATTTAACACAAAATTCGTTTCAATCCTATAATTCAGTTTGTTTTATTCGAGTATGAATTAAAAAATTTGCAAAATTTAAAAAAGAACTAACATCCAATCTTCCTTTTAAACTTTCGTAACTTTTCATTATGATGCAACTTTGACTTTTAATATAGGCTCTTTCTGATAGAAATATGTTCGAAAAGTACCCAATTTTACATTTTGCGTTGCAAGCATACAATTTGGTTTAGGAAGGGGTTGCGGCCTAATACATTCACATGTAGGTAAAGGTGGACATAACTTAGCGCGAACAGGGTCAAAAATGTCTTGCAAATACAATGGAAATGTCCTTAACGCGCACATGTTTTGACATATTTTTTGTATATTCCCCAAGAGATGGGGCACGCTTCGTTTGGTTTCATGAAAGCGAGACTACAGATTGAACTCTACAAGCTCTGTGAACTTCATCGCACTCGAGATTGCGGACCAAATAAATAAATCGGGTCAACGCCAGGAGAAGTACCATTTCCGATGCTCAGACTGGCTTGATATGAAGCAAACCTCTTGGAAGAGAATGCCGTAACCGTGTGTTTTAATTCCGGTGATTGTAGTTAGGATTTCGCACATTGCGCACCATGTAGAAAGAACAGGAATGTTCGCAGAAATAATGATAATTCTACTAACGTAGCACATGGTTTCGAAAGGTACGAAATAATTCTTGTATTACCTGAGCTGAACTCTAAGGTTTCCCTTACTTCAAGTATCGATCAGACAGTTAAGGTGATTATTATGTACAATGCAATGTTTATACATAAGTTTGCAAAATGTTTCAATTGTCTATTGCCTCATCCTCTGATATTAATGGTTCACCCAAGAGCCCAAGAGTCTAGTTTTGTCTTCTTATGGATAAAATGAACCATCGAAGAATGCCCATATCTTCGGAAGTGGTGCACTTGCTTTGTCCTTTCCTCAGTACCAAATAATGAGCATAACATGGACACAAGATCCAACTGCTTGTGCTCCATTTGCACATTGATAAAAATATCCTACAATGTAATCGTCCCCTTCTCGAGCAAGATCGTATAAAGCGAAAGTGCAGTACCTTAACCGATTACTGTGTTTTGAATGGATATGTCCACCAACAAAGCAATGCGTCATATCAAGCCAGTCTAAACCACGGAGATGGTAAATCTGCCGTGTTTGACAAGATTTGTTCCCTGTTCCACAGGCTCCAGTGCGATGAAATTAACAGTGACTGTAGAGCTTAATGTGTAGTCTCACTCCATAAAACCTCAACGAAGCGCGCCCCCTCTTTTGGTCTATGTACAAAAATCATCACCATCATCATCATCATTATTCTGCCTTTATTGGCAGGTCACTTGCCGCAGCTCAGAAGCTTCCATGCTCCACGGTTATCCGCTAACCTTTTCGTCTTCGCATATGATCTTTCTGTTTTAATATCATCCATTAATTGTAGTCTCCTTCTCACCCTCCCTCTCTTTCCCGCCACCATACCCTTTACGACGTCCCTCATGATAAACAAAAATGTATATATCATCATAAAGATCATCATATACAAAAAAGTATATAAAAAATATACGCGTCTTACGGGCATTTCCATTGTATTGTTGGACCATTTTTAGACGTGTTATCGATGAGCTATGCCAACCATTAATTATATATGAAGGTAATAACCACGACCTCTTCCCACACCAAATATATGCGAGCAACGCAAACGGGAAAATTGGGCACTTTTGGAACATCTCCTTTAGTAGTAACTAGCACTCATTTATTTATCTTCTTTATTTTCTGTTTCTTTCCTTTTCTTTTCTTTTTGTTCATTTTCCATTAGTAGTCTGCAGTAGAAAGTGTGACCCATGCTACCTACTAAATTTATTACAATGTATTTCGGATCAGCGCGTTTAATGAACTGTACCGAATTTGCAATCGAACCACGCAGACACAAAACATGGTTATTAAACTTTTAACATGATCCTCGATGTGTCTCGGAACTCAAGTACAGTATGCATTTTTAAAGTGCCGTAATTAATTTTTCAAGCATCCTCTATATATTCTAATCGTTCTGAAAAAGATAAAAAAGAAATATTTCTATATTATTGTTGGGTTTCTGGAAACGGAACTTCAAATGCTAAGTTCTTCTCTTACTACGTTGAAGTCCAATAAATGTATCGGTGCTTTCTTTTTTTTTTTTTTTACTTCTATTCCTTTTTATCTTGCGTTGTCTCAATACTATACCTATAACAGATATCTTTTGGTTTTCATTTTTTCATTGAGATATGTTTAAGTTTCTCTCTACATCAACTTATGAATCTCGATTAGTCCCATTTTTATTATTTCACTTTATTGACGTTAATACATGTATATTTTGAAATTAGAATTGTGCTCAAATTGTTGATGATTTAATATTGAAGAGAGTAAAGAAGGAGAGAGGAGGGTCTTTCTACCAGACACGATTGTTTGACAACAAGATGTATATTGCATAGTCTAGCTGCACAGCTTTGCTGCTGTTTTTTAAAGCGAAGTGTATAATTTCAGTTATTCACCATTAACGAAAAAACCAGCAACGGTTTTGTAACACAAAAATAACGACATGAAGTGTGAAATTTCTTTTGACAAACTGTCGAAATTTCAGAGTCGACAAATTTACCCTTGATGGTATCGATTACTTCAAAGCTCCAGTCCCCAGAATGTTTAAGTGATAAGTGACTTATATTGAAAAAATGTGACAATCATAGCAAAATGTAGAAGTCTTTTAGTCTGAGAGAAAAACATAATGAAATCTCAAATTTCTAATTCTATTAGACTTCTGGTTCTGAGTCTGATCAAAATTACGGATAAAAATAAATGATAATGAATTATGATTATATTGTAGAACATCTCACTTTAATATCACAAGAATTTCATCTTCAGGTTTGCTTATTTGTGTAAAGTTAGAAGAATGCATTGGTATACTTTGTAAAGTATGTGTACTGTTCGTGATTTGTCATCACAATCACTAGCAGAAGTAAAAAATAAATTACACTAATAGTTTTCTATTAAGGGGGAAGGATAACTACTTTTATTTTAACAATTTTTGAGCTTAAAATCTTTGTTCGATTTCACCCCTTCCCCCCTCAACCTTGGGTACGGAAATCGAAGAGCACAATTAGATTTTCATTTTGGTTTAATTATGTTTAAAGTTTCATTTTTAGATTTAGGCCTGAGCGATATATCGATATATCGATGTGGATATTGACGAATATCGTAATTCAATATCGCAAATATATCGACATCGATATATCAACATCCTATATTTCCGATATAGATCATCACGGAAGGCGAGGTATAGGGGTACTTAAGACTTGAGTTAGATGAAGTAATAAAACTTAATTTTTACAATAATGTCATCTAATAACAATTTCTTTAGTACCACAAATTGTAATGTAAATAAGCCCACTGGTAAATTTGCAAAATTATATACTGAAAGTTTATAGCCGCCAAAATTTTCCTCTTCCCGCAAAAACGGAAACAAACAAGCACTGCCAAAAGCAAGCAAGTGGTTCGAGACTTTACCTAGAATTACGATGAGAAAGTTTTTTTTCTTCTTCCCTCTGGATGATTTCCATTCCTTTTGTCCTTTCAGATGGCTCATCGACAAAAGGTGCATACATCATCGCTATATGCAGACATGGTCTTAGGCAGAGTCAGACATTTTGAAAAGAAAACGAATTTTCAATATTATTATTATTTTAACAATTGGTTTTACAACTATGGTCCCTTCTCTTTATCTTGCATTGGAGGCCCGCAACCAGCTACGCCAATGGTGTCCCTTAGTCTGTGTTTGTCTCTCTTTCCGCTTTGTGTGATGTTTGGTTTAGTGTTGCTAGGCTTTTAAATTAAACATTTACACTAGTAACCTTTTTATGACTTTTTTTTGGAAAAAAAGAGTGATAGTGCTTTCTTCTTATATCTATATTTACTATTGATCTTGTTTGAGCTGCATAAGTAAGGTCTTTTATATTTCTCGGCTCTCTGTCTTATATTTCTCTTAAGGCTACCTTACCCAGTCTCAGCTAAACAACTATTTCTATAATAATGGACTCTACAGGCCTATCGACGAAGAGTTTGATTATTCATATTTTCTTTCGCTTTTATGGACATAGCCAACACTGTTCAGTACCTCTATATCCGACTAGTGATGCATACTGTTATTTGTTAATTTCATTAGTCTTCCAGTGCTAAAATTGAGCACTATATCTGGCTGAATCGCGAACTAGCTATTCTAGTGGTCTGCCTCTGAATGACGTTTCTGAAATAGCTGAAGTGGGAGTTCGACTCTAGAAGAGAGGAAAGTGTGTTAACTGTTACGAAAAAAATTGATGGGCAAGATAACAAGCGAATATAGTATTGGAATTTGGATAGAAATCGAAGTGAGTTTTGGAATTAAAGGAAGTAAATTGAATTTCTGTTTTCCATGAAAATAATATATTTCATAGTGCTAAAGCCAGTGAATTTACATTTACACGATTAATAAGTGGTTTTCATTCAGATCGTCGGAGTTATATTTAGCGGTATCTGAGTGCACATATTACGTTCATCTCAGCGTTAAGTAAGGTGGGTTTGTTATTTGATTTACTAATAATATCTCGAAGAATCCAGATTTGAGGCCAAAAGTTAAATATTACAAATAAGTAAGATATAAGAAGATAGTAAAGTATATTACGACATTAGTGATTGAATGTGGATTATGCCAGTTTCTTGTTTAAAAGGACAATTATACAATCCTTGTTGAATGTTTGTATTGAGAGACTTTTCATATCTCATTTGGTTTATATTTGAGAACGTTTATAAAGTTTATTCGGAAAGAGGACTTAATCATCTTATATTTTCGAAAGAGCTACTTTTGCTTAAATTTATAATTGCCCTGTATTGGTTGAACAATTTTCCATGCCGAGGAGTCTTACTAATATTATTATTACAAATGTAAGTATACAATATTTTTCCGGTTGTTTTGCAGGATATTTGTCTAGTCTATATTGAATTAGCTAGTGCCCCGCGAACGAGCCTCGCTTTGTAACGGGAGAAGTTACACCTCTTAAATTTATCAATGCTCCTGAGTCTATTGCTTTTCTATTTTCGTTTTATTATTTATTCAATACGTTTTGTTATTCTGTCCTGCTTATTAGTTTATTCTTTTGATTTTATTTTCGCTCTATTTAATTTCCTTTCTTGTCTTTAGCATTATATTTTTTGTACTTCTGCTTTTGCAGTCTTAAAATTGGTAGATAATTGAAGAGCAGTAAGTCTGAATTAAGCTGTTTACTACTACGTACAAATAGTTTTGTTGACAAGGTTTCCATTATCTCTCGATATAAATTGAATTAGGTAATCGATCTTGCGAAACCTTTTTGGATGCGGAAGGCTCTCTGCTAGCATAGATCTCAAGTCTAATTACAGTATACACAAGATACTTCCTATTCAGAAGGCACTGTTACTTCTAAAGACGTTTCTAAACTGGAGAGATAAGACATTGTGATTCTAGGGATGTTTCAGTCACTAGTTGGTTGTGTCTAATTGGAGGATTGCTGAAACAAAATTATAATTTGACATGCTTAGCACATTATATTGGAAATAGTTATAGTGTTCACTAATAATCAAAAGTTTGTCATTAGAAAAAAAACATTTAAATGTGGTTCTGTGAAAATATATTTTCGATGTTTTACTTGAAAGTTCAAATTTAAAAAAATCAATGTTAGGTAATATAATTTGGATTATACTAGGAACTTGAATTATATTTGGATGACATAAATGTTAGTGTTATATTCTGATTTTAAACTCTTCACCAAATAAAGATATAAGATAATAAACCTGGCTATTGGCTCAGTGGTAGAGCGTTCACCTCTGGTGCTTGGGGTCCCGGGGTCGATCCCAGCCCCCGCCAAGTGAACTTTGTGGTGGACAAACACCGTGTGCGTGGGTTTTCTCGGGGTTCTCCCGTTTCCTCCCACTTTCTTCATTCCACCATTTCATTCATCACTCATCATCACCGTCTCCATTAGCCTAACCGGCATAACCGTGGGACGTAAAACTCAAAGATTTCATTTCATTTTTAAACCTGGCTATATACTCGTATGTTTATGTTTAAAAATATGTAATGACGTTTACCTTGCCGTTCTTGTGTTCTCATTAAGATATTTCATCCCATGTAAGACACTATTTTCTGTGTAATCATTCCAAGCTCTTTTTGTACACACAAAGAGAGATGTTGTTGAATATACGCAAACGTTCATCATATTCCTACATCTGAAAATAGTGTATGATAATAGAATATCATAATATAAATAATGTACGATAATACATTCTAATATAAAATTAATCAAAATTTTCATCGCCGTCTCATATAGATTTTCCAGATATTGATAGGAAAAAGAAGTGACTGATGATTAAAGTATAATAACGAATAAAATAAAAAATAACGATTAAAGTAAAATAAAATCACCACAGACAGTCATACACGACTTAAATGTTTTACTTGTGGAATCAAGTAAGATAGGATTACAAATAAATCCATTAAAATGTGAGCTATTTTTTACGTCGGGAACACCAGATCCCATCATTGAAGCTCAATTTCAAGCTGTGCTACCTGGAATACGAACATTACCAACTCATGAGATATCATTATTGGGGGCACCACTACACGAAGATGGATATGATATTTGTTTGGAGGATCATCTAAATAGTTTTAAAAAAATAACCGAGAGGTTGAAAAAATTAAAAGCACATATAGCATTTTTCCTTTTAAAAAATTGTTTAGGTATTCCTAAATTGACTTATTTTTTACGTACCGTTCAAACATCGTTCAGGTCAACTAAAATTTTTCAACTAGATGACATTTTGAAAAAGTGTCTGCATTAGAGATGCAAGGGCTCGGAAAAAACGACTTTTTTTGGGAAAAAACTCGGTTTTTTCTGCTTCGCTTTTTTGCTTGGGAAATTTTGGGCTTTTTTCAAAATTGTGCTTTAAATTGATAAAACAGACTTTGTTTCGCTTCTTTACAGCAAAAAACTCATTTAATTAGTGGTTGATGTAGAGCAACCCACATTATGCTTTATTTTTTGTGTAATTATGCTTTATTTTTTTCCAAATTATGCTTTATTATCCTTTATTGTTAATTTCATTCATTGTTTTATATTAATCGTGTATAATGTAAAATATTTACTATACATTAAATTTTCTAAATATCTTGATCTATTTATTAATATTTTATGCATCCAGTTTATTTCATATTTAATGAAATTTCTACTTAATGCATTGTAAAGCGATATGGTTTACTCGAGTCAGTTTTTGTTTCACTTATGTGAGCCTTAGAGGTGCATATATACAGAAAGGGAAAGTAAAAGATATCAGCAAAAAATACAGAAAGTGCTCAAGTTCAAGAGGTACGCATAACAATATAGAGTGGAGTTCTTGTGTACTATTTGTTGTTGGCGGAAAGTTTTATTCATTTCTTTTTTTTCTACACATCAAACCATTACACCGAAAAGTTTACAGAAATAAAAATTAGCTTTTCATCATTGCAATGTTACGTTCTCAATGATTTTGCTTTGTAAATACTGGTTTTAAAAATAATATAGTATTCCTATGCTAAACTTGCAGTTAAACAGTATTTTCCAAGAATTGTGCTATATATTTTAAATTATGCTTTACTTTCTAAAATTATGCTTTATTATGCTTTTAAAATTGGTTTCTTATGGACAATGTTCAAGGTACCAAGCATATGTCTAAATTGCTATTATGCTTTTTATACTTTTGGATTGCTCTAGAAATAATATAAAACCTAAAATAAACCATGAATTTCGAAAAGATTTTTTTTAAAATTAATGGTATTCAAATTTACATTATGAATTCCTGAGGATTAACCAATTGATGTAATAATTTTTTAACTTCTTATGCACAAACTAAGTACTTTTATTTAAAAAATGATACACAAATAACTAGCAAAATTGTATGTAGTATTTTTACTTCAAAATAGCACACACCCTCTTTTTGAAACAAAAAAAAACATGAGAGAAATACATTTATATGATAATCTTACAGGCTGTACATCAAGAGCTTGGTTTCGGATGGTTCTGCACATTCTTGAAACTTTTAAGTTTTAACTTTCATATACATTATATGGATATTTCGAACAAATTTTTCATCATTGATCACATACGTAATAATCTGTTACCACCTATTAGGTGCTTCGGATCTGCAAAACCGGTAAAATTCCAAATTCTACAATGCACTGACTGTTCCTTAAGCTTGTTTACAATCGGACAAGTACCGAATTTTCTGTTCATGGGTCATATTCGTAATAGACTGTTCATCTTATCGTGTGGTTTCCTAGGCTTATAACCACCATCACAGTTTACCCAGTCCTGGAGGTTTCTGAATTTTTAAGGACAGGAATTCAACTTTCTTTGTTTAAAAAACCTATGGAATACATCTAAGAAGAGTGAAAGAATCAATCACTTTCAACTCACAAGAAAGGCGACAAAACTTACTGTAATAATTAACGAGGCATTTCTCTTAACATTATATTAACAAGATTGATTCCATACGCAGATGAAATTATAGGAGATTATCAATGTGGATATAGAGAAATCGATCAACTATCGACCAGATATTTACTATTCGATAAATACCCGAAAATAAATGGGAATATATTACCCAATACATCAGCTGTTATTGATTTTAAAAAGGTTTATTATTCGGATAGGAGGGAAGTATTGTACAGCGGTGGATACTTCTAAATGGTACACCTTAGCCGTAAATCTCCATATGGCTGTACCATTTAGAAGTGTCCACCGCTGTACAATTCTTAGCTAATTAGATCAATTAAGGCATGTTTAAATGAATCCCAAAGTAAAGTCCGGATGGGAAAATTCTTGTCCATGAGCTTCAACGTCGAGAATGGTTTGAAACGAGGAGATGCGCTATCGCCATTATTATTATGCATTGTTCCGGAGTACGCTATTAGGAAAATTAAAGATAGCAACCAGGCCCTAGAGCTGAATGGTATTCACCAGGCTATGGCGTATGCTGATGATGTAAATTTAATAGGGGATGATGGGATAACAATAGAAAGAAATGCATAGGCCTTACTAAAGGCTTGCAGCGACACTGGTTTAGAAGAAATGCAGAGAAAACTAAATACATGGAAGTTCACTGGGATGGTAATAGGGAAAATTGTGGATGCGCTAAAATATCAAATAATACTTTCGACAAAGTGGATACTTTCAAATATCTAGGATCCATATTACCAGACTAAAATCATATCCACAAAGAAATTAAATGTCGACTGAAATCAGGAAGTTCGTGTTATTATTCAGTTCAAAATATTTTGTCGTCGCGAATTCTGTCGAGGAATTTAAAGCTTAAAATATATAAAACGATAATCATGCTTGTTGTGTTTTAAGTTTGAGGTCGCTTGAGGGAAGAACGCAGACTGAAAGTATTTAAAAATAAAATCCCGAGACGAATATTCGGACCCAAGAGGAACGGGAATGAGGGAAACTTCATAACGAAGAACTGCATAATTTATACGGTTTACTAAACATCGTTACGGTCATCAAGTCTAGGAGGCTCAGGTGGGCAGATCATGCAGCCAGAATGGAAGAAGGTAGGAACGATTTCAAAGTTTTAACTGGAAATCCAATCGGAAAAAGTGCATTAGGAAGACCTAGGTGCAGATGAGAGGGCAGTAAAATGGACCTCGCTGAAATACGAATAGAAAGTAAAAACTGGATGCAGTTGGTTAAGGATAGAAGTCAGTGGAGAGCTTTTGTGAACGCGGCATTGAACCTTCGGATTCCATAAACCATATATAGAGAGAATATTTTTAAGTTAGGCACAGCTGCACAACAACCATGAGTGTGTGATTAGTTTTTGCAGTTCTATCGTGAAGTCCGGGATTCAACCCGAATTCGAGCATTTTGATAAACGTTTTTCTTAATTCCATCTGTGAATGTAGAGATAGTGTGTGTACTGTGAATCCTGGCAAACTTCCTTTATCGTTTTTAAATCGTTGTTATTACTAATTACCAGCAGTGACGGATTTGCGAAGGGGGTTAGGGCGGGGATGTCTTACAGATTGAAGCCTGTATCCCGAATTACGGAATTTCTAAAACAATCGAAATATTTGTTATGCCTTTACTCATAAACTTCAAGCTCTCGTCAAATAAAAATTAGGTACTTTTAGAAAAACTAAACATTAATGTGGAAAAACCCTCCCAAAATACTTTTCTAAATCCGCCACTGATTATCAGCATAAAATGGTCTTCAATGTTGTATCCGGAAGATTATTGCTGAATACAAACAAAACGAAATATTATTTATGCCTATACTCATAAACTTCAACCTACTCCCAAATAAAAATTAGGAAATTTTAGAAAAACCAAACATTAAGCAGAAAAATATTTCCATAAAACTGTATTCAAGGTTGTATCCGGAAGATTATTGCTAAATCATTGCACAGCTACAGTATAACAAAAATGTGGAAGTACGCTCTGACAGATATACTGACAAACGTACGCTCTGACGGATATATTGAAAAACATAAGTTTAACTTATGTTCTAGGAGCTAGAGTAGGCTTGCTTATTTCTAAGAAATGGAACACGGATGACTGATAAAGAAATGACGTAGAGAAGAAAAAATGTCGATAACTCAGAAGTTAAAATAAAGTTAAATATCCTCTGCAATTGCCCTCAAATACTACGTACAGTGTGTTTACTTTAATTCATAAAACATATGCTCCATCCATCATGATGGTGAATTCCAGAGCGAAATATAGTATTTAGGTCATGAAATCTTTTTTAACTTAAGAGTATACTATAAGAAAGCTATTCGAATAGAAAAATCATGAAAATGAAAAAAGCGAAAATTTCCAAAATTCTCGTTTTTTTCCAAAAAAAGCCGGCTTTTTATGTGCAAAAAGCTATCGATTCAAAAAAGCCGGCTTTTTTGCATCTCTAGTCTGTTTTCAATACTCAATTATAAGTTAAATGAAACTCAATGGGCACAAGCAAGATTACCCATTCGCTTAGGAGATTTAGGGGTACGGAAAGTTTCAGATTTGAGTTTCCCTGCATTCTTGTCTTCTTCTTATGGGTGTTGCCTCCAAAGTTCTTAATATTCCAGTTGACGAAGTGAAGATTTCACATCTGACAGAGGCATTTACAACACATTTACGGCTGTAAAGGAGTCGCAAAGAAAATGGGATGAAATTGCAATCAACGAGATAGCTGGAAACGAGGTAGTTTCGCAAAATGATATTGGTTCATCTCGCCTCAAAGCACTACGTCAAAAATAGTCTGGAGCATGGTTGCAAGCCACACCCTCAAAAAGCATCGGAACATTTTTAGAAACAAATATTTTTCAAATATGTGTAGCTTTACGCCTAGGACTTAGTATTTGCTATGAATTCACATGCGCGAGTCAAAGTCGGATGGATGAGAAAGGTTTACACGCATTAGGTTGCATCAAAAGTGGAGGGAGAATTCTACGTCACAATGAATTAAATCAAAATATAAAACGAACCTTCACCAGTATAGACTGTCCTAACATTTTAAAGCCACCAGAAATGTATCGGAATAATAATAAGCGGCCAGATGGAATTACTTTGTCACCTTGGAAAAGGAGCCAGTGTCTAGTATGGAATGTAACATGTGTAGATATTTTTGCCCCATCTTACTTAACGTTAACTAGTGAAGAAGCGAGAAGTGCAGCAGAGACAGCGTGTATGCAGAAACATTCTAAATATTCAAAACTTAAATAAGATCACATTTTTATCGCGTTTGCCACGGAAACAATGATTTTTTAGCAAAGAAGCCAGAATGTTTTTAAAGGAATTAGTATGAAGTTTAATTAACAAATCAGGAGATCCTAGAAGTGGTTACTTTTTGAAACAAAGAATAAGCCTAGCCATAAAAAGAGGCAATGCCATTACCATATTAAACTCCTTCCCATCTTCACCCAAGCTGGATGAATTTTTTTTTATTTAAAATAAATATAAACATTTTTTCAATGTTAACAATTACTACTTGAAAGACGGATACAGTATAAAATGATATTTTTGTTCATTAGTGTATTTTTGAGATTATGGCAAAATCTAAGTATAGATGACTGAAACACTTATTAATGATCATGTGTTTCCCTACGTTTTTACAATTGTCGGTGTATATAGTAGCACAATAATGTTTTTTTGTTGTTTAATTTTTAAAGATATTAAATTTGATGTCAGAGCAAGTAGTATAGCATTTTGTAACATATATCTAGAGTAGGAATATATTTTCTCTAAATATTTAAAAAAATAATAATTACTTATATGATATCATTGTAGTTATTAATGTATTGTATATTAATGTAATTATTCATGCACAAAATACTTGTTTTTTAGTGTGACAAATTATAAAGATTCTGTAGATAAATGAAAGTGAAAATAACGAATACTTATTAAATATGATATATTCTAATGTGTCTCATAAACAAAATTAAAGCCAAGGTTTTGGTAGTGCTTTATATGGAAAATACACTAATATTGAAAACTCTACTTAGATGAATTTTAAATAAAACTTAAAGTAAAAAATTGTAAGCTTAAAGGCCTTAAAAGTATCCATATTAGAGTTGCAACCAGTTATATGGGAAAATTTCAAAACATATTTACCAAAGTATCACCCAATGAATTTATTCCTTTTGGATACTTAAACATGCATGCAAAATTTCATGAAAATATTTTCTTATTTAAAGGTCGCTTAATGCGCTCAAACTTATTGCTACGTTTACGTTACTTAAGCATTACATGCGAAACTCAGCCTGTCTTAACTTGGATCAGCACAACTTTTTCTCGCTGAGATACAGTTTTCACACTTATATTATGGGACCTCCGGATGTATTCACGACATATTATAAAGTTTGGTGATGATATGTTTAGAGGTCTCATATATAGTTTGCGTGACGAGTATATTACACTGGGCGCTAGTGACGTACTTTCACTTCCTCATTTTCCCTTAGATTTTCATCTCAAACCTTACAATTATTTTGCTGTTCGGAAACAAGATACAATGCAAAATACATTTTAGAAATCATAAATACACTCTGGGAAAGTAGTTAAATTAAGACCTTAGTCGGTTTTGTCTGTTCGTTCCAAGGAGAACCCACTGATGGACGTTATCTCTTCGATATGAGTATTTTCTAGAAATATATTTTAGAGAGAATCGACGGAAATTGCTGGAGGATTGGGATTTAGCCACAGGTGTACATTTCATGTGCTTTGGCACAACATGAGGTCAGAAAATGGAGTTTGTACCCTGTTGGAACAGAAAATGCAAATGGATATGATCAAAGTCCCTTGCAGGGATCACATAATGGAACTAATTTTGGTTAGAGTGTTCGACTAGATTTTCGGTGCTTCAATGGGTTTACACATAAAACTCTTTCAACGTTTCTCTGAGGCATGGAACTCAAATAACAAGCTGAAGTTCGACATCGGCAGTCAGGACAACATATAAATATATATATATATATATATATATATATATATATATATATATGTGTGTGTGTGTGTGTGTGTGTGTGTGTGCAGAACTTTTGACCCCAGCAAAGTATAAACTGATATCTTTCTTCAAGCAGCAATTGACGCACTATCAACCCAGAGATGATTACAGAGAACTTCTACAACTTGCTCTCGACGTCCTTCAGGAGGTCTCACATTCTACGTTTCGGGAGCCTACCAACGTGCACCATGGATAGTGAAATTGATTTTTTACCTGAACATATAACTTCTCCGATCACAGTTTCACCTTACATCTCGTGACCTTAATAGGCTTCCAGACTTCAGGGCCGCGGTGGCTCAGTGGTAGAGCGTTCACCTCTGGTGCTTGGGGTCCCGGGTTCGATCCCAGCCCCCGCCAAGTGAACTTTGTGGTGGACAAACACCGTGTGCGTGGGTTTTCTCGGGGCTCTCCTGTTTCCTCCCACTTTCTTCATTCCACCATTTCATTCATTACTCATCATCACCGTCTCCTTTAGCCTAACCGGCATAACCGTGGGACGTAAAACTCAAAGATTTCATTTCATTTTTCCAGACTTCAACATATTTGTCGTCGCAGTGTATCTGAAAGCATGGTATTCGCCTCCTCTTGCGCTTTCAGCTCCAAGGAATGACGCATTCATTCCTACAAGAATGATAATGCAAAAATTGCAGAAGCAGCAATGCATTGTTTATCACCACATCCGTGGTATTTGAGCAAACCACTTATTGGTCTCAGTTTCATTAATCTTGTCTCCCCAGCAGGGAAGATAGACATGGTTACCGAGTCATTTATGGATGGAAGGGAAGGAGAAGAACTCGTGCTTTTAAGATATGAGGAGACCACAAAGGATAATGCCGTTAGACTTCGTTTTCAGGAACACCAGAGAATAGCTTGAAGCACTGGAAATCTCTATGGATTTTTTTAAAATTAGAACACCCTGAAATATGGGAAACGAACGATATTTTTCTTCGGGTTAGAGAGCGTATAAAAACTGCATGTTGTAAATGATCTGGTAGAACGAGGAATTGAACTGATTCAAAACTTTAATGGAAAACTAACCAATCAGGTAGATCAGGTCAAATTTCTTCCCCGAGTTGTATAGCAACACAAAAAGAAATTTCCTCTTCTCAAGTAAATTCAATCTCAGTCACAGCATTTTTTTATTTGTTGGGTTGAATATACTTTCGCAAAGTTAAATACTGAAAAATATAAATTTGTAAAACACAAATATTACTAAAGGATGTTTCCAAATACATTTTTGAATTTCATGGTAATTATATGTGGATTTACACATTTTAGTGTTTCTAAGTGAATTTATGGATTTGTTAAGCGATCACTGAATATTGTCTAATTGTTTCAATTTTTTGAAAATAAACATTTGAGATAAAACGAAATAAACTTTGACCCTGAGACCATTAAAAATGCAAAAGTGAATTGCCACCCTAATGCATATTTTATGAGACATTAGGAATATTACAACCACAAAGCACGAATGTTAAAATATGAAAATTATTATATTTTTCATCGTATTTTACGACACTTCAAGATTAGTTTAACAACAACAAATTTAGTTTCTTCTCCCAAAATTTAAAAAAGAGGCACGAACTGACAGAAATGTTTATCTATCCGTTTTATTTTTTATTTTATCAAGCTTATGCACTATTACAACAGATCCAGGTAGATATTTTGGCCAATTATTTTCAAATAGTAACAACTATGCCAGTAAATTATGCCGTTTAAGGGGTCATGGCTCTTGTATGTTGCAGCATATTTTATTAAAATTACTTATTTGTTTCGAACTATTAGGACAGAAATTAATTAAATAGTTGACTGCGTTTTCTGGCAACATATAGTGTAAAATAGTTGTCGCTGGTGAAAACACAAAGTGGTGTAATCCACTATCGCGATTTTTTCAGTAGAGCTAAAAATAACAGGTTTCTCGTTCGCAACCTTTAATGCACAATTAGAAATGTGTTTTTGTTAAATGTTGACATGTTTAATTTGAATAGAGTAAATGTTAATGTCTTCACTGTCTTAAAGCAATCAAATCATTTCTTTTTATTATATATTGGGCTCAAAAGTGATTTTGTGGTTTGCACCGTTTTGAATTTTTTTAAAAATACTTCTCAACTCCATTCTTATGCCTAGGAAGGAAGGTGTGAATAGAAGGCCGTCAATATTGTCTTGTTTATTTACAACTGTAAATATAGTTTGATATCAGAAATGCATTCAAGCAAGACTAAATGTCTCCAAAGTGAAATAACACTCCATACCAATACCTTGCAAAGTACCTCTGAGACTAAGGATTAGTGGAACAGTATTTACAGATTAATGTGGTTGATGGATCGACACAGATGTGAAAACTATTCTATGTATATACTAATGTATTATATAAAATATTAAATAAATGGTAAACTTTGTTTACACGAATAACAAAGAAATATAATATTGTAAATGGAATCAAACCAATTTCAATAAAATGCAAAACGATTTGATTCAAAAGTAAAGATAAATTGTAATTTAAGTTATAAGCAAACACGAATGACTCTCTGTCACATTTATAGAGATAAACTTACTGTTATGTACCTGTTTATTATTATCTATGTGGTGGAAAAGTTTCTATAAAAATGACGAATGCAGAATTTTGAACATGAGAGATAACACCCTTATAAAATTTTCGTATTTATCTGCTATTATCTTAGGAGGAATGATAAGTAGAGACATAATCTAATGTAAAACATCTTGTGATAGTTTGGGCATGTATATTAATCCCTGAATGGGTCCAAGTGGGAATATTTGAGAAATCATTTTCTTTTTCGTACAGATTTCCTAACACATATTTCAACAATTTCGGTCTCATTGAAACGCTTTCCAGTCTCGTTACCGTTAGTGAAGCAAACTGGTGAACATATTGGCTTCCAACTGACGTACCACGTAAAGGGTAACTGGAACTAATAGCAAGAAAACTGAACTAACCTTACTGGAACAAACTGTGAGATTGCAGTAAGATGCTCCAAAATCTCCCCCATACTGTTTTAACTCTATGAATTCAGGTTTCGTACTTCTGCTGCTACCACAGTGTAGAGTACACACATTTATATCTAACATTTTAACCGACAATTGATACGGCTGTGGAGCATTGAAGCATGCTATTCCTCAGGATTTGATGCACAAAGAGATTTCGTCATTTTGGTACGAATTTCTATTGTTTGCAGAGTATTGTAAAATGAGTGTTGCATATTATTCAAATTTTAATTCGAGGTATGTATATCACATCATTTCCCTACATTCAGTATGTGAGAAGGAAGATTTGCGCGACTTGCAAAGTATGACCATGACTGTTATGGCCCTGTATATAAATTAATAAAATTCCGTGGAAATATTGCACCTAGAAAGATTGAAAAAGATCGATCATTGACCTATTCCAGTTCCGAGGGATTTCAACATCTTTCTCCTCCTCTACACAAGAAAAATTTTAAATATCACATACCATACGGATTGCATTTTAACTTGAAGCAGGATAGAAAATATTGGATTTGCTGGATTCGAATCCAGATGGCGTTGGAAGAAAACAGATGCTGTAAACACTTGCTTAAGTTGACAATTTACTTGATGTTGCACAAAAACTGTTAACTATCTCGAAATCTTTCATGTATCACTAGTCCAGATGCTAAGGCTTGTGTAAAAAGAGCATCAAGAGTTGCGTTTCTCATCATTTTTTCTTCAACTCAGAAACAGGTAAAATAGGGTTCTCGTAATTTGGGAATACCTTGAAATTTTCCCTATATTGAAGCAAAGGTAGTAAGGTTTTCTTAATACAAGTGTATCATCTTACAATGATCAGGAACTGAAAGCTAATGATGAGATTGTCTTTTTCTTCGCACATTATTTAGAATCAGTTAGTAGAAAAGATAAAGCTCGACCCAACACTGAAGATAACGACATACGCTTGAAAGGACATGACACTTTAGATTAGCTCTCAGTTTCACTTCTATCAGCAGATGAAATAAAGGGACCTTAAAAAAAATAAAATCAAAACGTCCGATTGGCCCTGATAATATCCCGGAGTACATAGTGAAGTAATGTGCGGAACATTTCTTGTATATCCTTTCTATCATTTTCAATCTCACTATTCGTACGAGCTCATTCCTGAAAAAAATGGAACGTTAAAAGTGTGTCCTATACCGAAATCAAACTATAAAAGAGAAGTTGAAAATAACAGATCGGCTGCAATAATATGTTTCTTGCAAAAATATTCGAAACTATTATATAAACTCATTATGAAAAACGACAGATCATCAATTTTAGAGTATCAGCATGGCTTTCTAAAATGTAGATCTACACTAACAAATCTTAACATAATTACTAATTATATTGCACGTTCACTGCACGTTCACTGCACGTTCAAATTGACGTAATCACCGCAGATTTTTCTAAACGTTATGATTTTGTAAACCGCAGTAAACTAGTGCAAAAAGTCAATCAGATTCATTTTCCCTTGTCTCTTACTAAGCTCTTCTCATATTATTAACAAAATGGTAAATAATTATTTGTATATAAAGGATGCCGATCAAATGAATACTCTGTGCTGGCTGGGGTTCCGCAGGGTTCTAAACTGGGGCATATGCTTTTCTTAGTATTTATTAATGACTTGCCTACAAAGTTCAAACAAACTATTCTTTGCAGACGATATAAACATTTATTATTCAATAAATTCTGTTCATAAGTGTGACAAGCTCCAACGCTATTTTAGCTCTGTTGTTAAGTGGTGTGAGGATAATTTACTTGAAATAAATGTTAGCAAATGTAATATAATGACATTTATAAGACGAAAGGTACCGACACACTTTTCATATTTAATTGACAATATGATACTACCAACCCCGGAAACAGTAAGGGACTTAGGTATCATATATGATTCCAAATTAACATTCGATAGTCATATTGACAATATCATTAACGAAGCAAATAACAATCTTGGATTGAATCTTGGAAATAGGAGAGAATTAAAAAAAACTAAAACATTTCAAAAACTTCATGTTCGTTATAGCCGGCAAATGCAAGTACTATTTGTAATTCGCTTTTCAAAATTAATACTACCAAACTGGAAAAAATTCGATCATATTTTTTAACTAACATACTTTTACAACAATTTCGTAGTATGAGTTTACAAAAATTTGAACTCTATTTGACGTGTCATACATTCATAAAATATTTAATAGTAAAATTAACTGTAACGAACAAATTTCATCTCTTCATATTCATGTTCCACCTCGAAACACTGAAATATTTACTAATTTTACGAATATTTTAAAGTAAAATCAGTTTTCAAATATATTCATAACTATGCTTGTCTTTGTCACCTTTCTATGAAGAACTTGTAACCTAATAATATCCTAGGAAACTTTCAAGTGACAGACTTGGATTTGAGTCCTTTCATATCAATTAATTTCTTCATGATATGTTATTGTTTACGTAATTATCATTGTAAATAAATTATTACTTTGATGTCCTTGTTATCATCATCATTATTATCAACGATCTTTCCAAACCCCCGTCACTTTAAGAATTCTCTTATACATAAGTTATTTGATGTAAAATAAAATTTTAGGTATGACTTATGGCGAAACTATGTTTATGCATTGCGAGGAATTTAACCTTGCATTACTTGCTTCGAACTCCTTGGTCTCTGGAAAATACCGTTGTGAAGCAGAAAAGAAGGAAATATGGTGATTGTGAAATAATAGAATTTCAGATGTTAATCGATTTGCAAATTCCGTGGCTTCTATATACTGAAAAGGGACTTTGAATAACCGTTCATCCGTACCAATCTAATATGACACTTTGATAGAAATCACTTAATAAATATGCACCAAACTTTCAACTTAACATACTCTAGAAGAATTGCTAGGATTGTACTCCTTTCCCCACAAGAAGTTTAGTGATGGTATATAACCTCATTTGCCATTTTTGTTATACATTGTTTCGTTTTTCTTTGAAAAGGAAAATATATTGAACACAGAATAAATGGATTCTTAGCTTTTCAACTTCCGGCAATTGAAATTAAGAAATGAAGTGAAACAATATTACATGATTCCAAGGGAAATAAGCGTCAGGTTAATGCCAGCGCACTAAACTTTCTGGCTTTTATTTTCCTTACACTAAGTCATGTATTGATGCAGTTCTTAACGAAATATTTTTAGTAAAACATGATATTAAATATTGAGACATTTTCTGAAATATGGTGCGAAAAATGTTACCTCAAAATAAAATTTTTCTTATGTCAGTTTCCTTGTATTATTAAGAAAATACTTGTTATCAACAAAATCGGATGAGTAGTATTTGAGAATACTTAGAGAAAACACTCACTTTACCTGTTTTGGATAATTTTCGTAGGAAGTAACTTCTTCACAATACTAGAGGTATTACTGAAATAAAATAGTTTCAGTTATATATGAGAAAATCGGCGGGAAAAACCTACGTCCTAGAATAAAATACAACTCGTGTAATTCCTTCTAGAACAAATGAGTTATGTCGTATTGTCAAGGTATAAAATAAAGATATATTTATGAAATTTAAACAAAATTACTTGAGAAATTTTTGAGAAAATATTCCATGCAAAACATCTACCCCTCGTAGATCTGTTCAGAACAAATACTTATACATTGTCTGATTGTTATTGAAATATATGTTAACGAAAGATTAATAATGTTACCTGCTTTTAAGAAAATTGTCCGGAAGGTACACCACATTGAAGAAATTTCCACGTTTAGACTTATCCCAGAAGAAAATACTTATATCACAACATAAAGTTGTTAATGAAATACTGGTGCAGGAAATGCGAAGAAAAGTTTTAGAAAAAAAATCATTACATTCTGCAAGACAATAAACTTAAGAACGGGAAATTTAAAAAAACAATAATTTAATTAAAATTTAAGGAGTATTTTAGACTTTTGACAGAGAGTTTAGCAGAATCAGCGAATAATTTAAAATCAAAGGATTTAGAGAAGCATTAAATATTCTTTCTTAAAATGTACTTGATATGTGAAATAAAAGTGTATAGCTATATGATTATGTTGGTTCATTTCAAAGCTTAAAAGAAACCGTTTCATTATCAATAAAGAAGCTTAAAAACAGTTTAACAGAAGAAGATTTAAATGATGGGGACTATAATCATCGTATAAAATTATGTCGGGTATTAAACTTTAAAGCCAAAAAGAACATACACAACTTTATAAAAAATAACAGATAATCTTACATTAGCAGATGATACTGAAAACTTTAGAGGTACAAGAGCTCCTTCGTGGCTAAGCGGTTAGCGTACGCGCCTTTGGTGTGGGGGACCCGGGTTCGATTCCCGGCGGGAGCTCATGTGGTTCGGATTCCACGTTAATCAGTAGGTCCACGTCTCATATAGCCTCGCTGCTGAAAGGGACGCTAAACTAAAATCAACTCAACAACTTTAGAGGTACAACTTCTAAAATATAAAAAAATATATTCTGTATGGTATTTCACGAGTCTAGGATTTTCCGGAATGCAATGTTAAAAATGACAATCAATTGTAATTATTAAGAAATTGTGACAAATTACTCTTTATAGAAAACAGTATAAGAAGAGAAATTTCTAAATATTCAAATCGATATATTTTAGCAAATAATAAGTATTTGGCAAACTATGACACCAATTGGAATGTCCTTACGCAATGTAGATGGTTGTGAGTAACGAATATGGATGGGCTATGAATTATCATATGTCTTCTGTATATTTTCAATGCGGAACATTCATAAACAAACTATTAGAAACTATATACGATTCCGCTGTTGACTACATTTTAGAAATAGATTTAGAATAACATACTTTAATCTGAAAGAACTTCATACTAAACATTCGGATTTACCGTTGGCTCCACAAAATTATATATCAATAATAAAATAATTTCTAAATAATCAACAATGCTTTGCGATGAAATAAATTATATATTCCGTTATCAAAAAATTTATAAAATTCTATCGCAAAAAATTATACTCAAAAGATCAATAAAATATTAATTAGCGTGGTAAAAATATGGACTCAAATACAGAAATTTAATCACATCCAAAAAATGATTGTGATAAAGACTTTTATAAATTTGTAAATAGTAGTGTATTTGGAAAAGTATTGGAAACGTAAGAATGCGTAGATATAAGACTTGCACTTAACAATAAAACTATTAGAAAAAATTAACTGCCAAACCTATATTTACAGATAGAACAGCAATATTTTCTGAATATATATATATATATATATATATATATATATATATATATATATATATATATATATATATTTCTGTGTGTGTGTGTATGTGTGATAGCAGAGATGGTCATTCTTCCTAACCCCCCACCCTCACCTTCCATCACACTCCCCCTCCATTGACGTCCTTTCCTCACCCTCCCTCACACTCCCCCTCCATTGACGTCCTCACACTTACCCTCCCTCATACTCACCCTCCATTGACGTTCTCACAGTCACCCTCCCTCACACTCACCCTCCATTAAAGCCCTCAACTTCACCCTCCCTCACACTCACCCTCCATTGACGCCCTCAACTTCACCCTCCCTCACACTCACCCTTCATTAACGCCCTCACCCTCAATCGATGCACTCACCTTCGCCCTTGCTCACACCCACACTCAAATGACGCCCTCACACTTACCCTCAAGCAACTAAATTAATCAGGACACGACAAACTTAAATGTGCTGAATATAGTACGTGTAAAATAGCAGTGGAGGCTGGTACTTTATCTTGCATGGTTGTGCAACCGGATATTTTTTTTTAATACTAAAGATATTTTTAAGTATTAAAGTAGTGTATCAGTAAAATATAAACCTTTGCTCTTGAGCGCAAAACAGTATTGATGCATTTATAAAAAGATAATTAAAAAAACTGAAAAAAAGAGACTGATACACAAATCCAGTGGCAGCGAGCGTTGCCACTGGAAGCAGTAACATTGAGCATATGGCAGGAAGCTCCTATCTCTTAACATAAGGAAGTGGATTTATTCTTACATCGTTGCTATCCTCCCGTATTGCGCTCTTGCAGTTGCTATTTGACTCAATTAATAGGTTGAGTGAGATATAGACGCTTGAAAGAAAGAAGTCCTTCACCAAACAGATACTTGTAAAGGGCAAATACGCGTCAGGTGGTAGCAGGGGCGCATCCAGGCTGAATGTTTTGGGGAAGGCGGTCGTTTGAAATCAATACATTTTATTTTTAAAATAAAAATTTCCTTTTCTGCGGGGGCGATCGAGACTCGAAGAAGAGAATGTCTTACCACTGGTCTAATTCCTAGACGTGTGTCGCTCGTGCACATGATCCCGTGTTCGATTTCCAGCGGAGAGAATACAAAATTAATCTGAAATAATTCACTTTCAACATTCATCTGTCTTCTTTAGCCTAAATTGCTGGAATGTTAAACTATTTTTTTTTATTTTCGAAGGAAAAAATCTTATATTCATTGTTCTTTATAATAGAACAGCAGACAAAAATACGTAGTTACTGAAAATGAACTTTTTGTCCCTTACATTCATACAAAGAAATGCTAACAAAATGCATATTGTCGGAGGAGAGAGGTGTTTGTGTAACTTAAAGAATATAATGCGGAAAATATTTGCATTAGCGATGCTTTCTATTC
The DNA here is from genome assembly GCF_964235325.1 of Thermobia domestica. Lineage (NCBI taxonomy): Eukaryota > Metazoa > Arthropoda > Insecta > Zygentoma > Lepismatidae > Thermobia > Thermobia domestica. Next base: position 238,165,470 of record NC_137456.1, on the reverse strand, counting down.
TGAAAAACTTGGAGAGAAGCAATTCAGATTTCAATGAAGTCATAGAGAAATTTGAAGATCGAAAAGAACGAAGAAAGACCTTACATTTTAAAATAATGCATAGTTTACTTAATTAAATAATTTTGTTTAACTCTGTGCATGAATATATGCAATTTTCTTGCTTCTTTTTCTTCTTTTTGGGTTAACGATATCATTCAGGCTTACAGCACATGCTATATATTCGATTTATTTCTTGTTCAATAACATGAACGTAGAAGTTTTGTATATAAATAGTGTATAACGTATATCGATAGTGGTTGTTTGAAAAAAAAGGAAATAACTTATATATTAAATCAATATTAGAGAATACACTTTAATCAATAAATATAAGGACTTATAAATACTTTCCTCTTCATATTTCCTCAATATTTTTTGGATAAGACTCAAGAATGCTGAGGGAGGGGAACACTTGCGCGTAACTACAGTCCGGCTCAAACCTCCTGACGTTTAAGGCGTGTCCTCCATTTCACAATATCCAATGGAAGTTGGGTGACGTGTCTAATAACTTTGTTCCTGGATTAGTGGAAAGCAATTTCAAAGGTACCTCCTTATGATATATGTTACTATAGAGTTAATGAATTTGTAAGAACGAATTTGTTTTTTCGGTATCTTAATTTCTCGCGTTAATGGACTCGTTCAAAGAAGGCAAAAAAGAAAAAAGAAAACTAAAGTAAAGAAAAGTAATGTATAAAACTATAACTAATTGTATTGTTGTTAACTGTGTGTAATTATATATATATATATATATATATATATATATATATATATATATATATATATATATATATATATATATATATTTACGTCTTTCCGATACAAAAAAGAGGAAAAGAAATGAAAGAGTGAATTGACTTAATCTTTGTGTGCTATTGACAACTGGACAAAGAGAGGAAAATAGTGACTTGCGCGAATAGAGGGCGTGGCCTGTCTCTCGGTGAGATTACGAGTCAGAGTAAAATCTGGTTACGTTTACCTGTTCTGTATGTTGAAGACGCTGGCGGCTTGTCTCTTATTCGTTGCTTCGCTTCGTGAATCTGTAGTGGCTGTTTTGTGTTATTTTTAAAGGGACAGCAATAGGGAAGTTCGGAGTTTCGTGCCAGTGCGTATTTGTGCTACATATCGTTAGTAAATGGTACAAGTGGAAATATATTATCAGTACAAATCAACGGGGAGTGATTAAGAATGACACAAGCGATAATATTGTGGAATCTCTTATGTTGAGAAAATGCCGGACCGGGGAATCCAAGTATAGGTCCAAGTAGATAGTGATTTTGAGTGATTTTTCAGGTTAATTGTGAAAATATAATTAAATTTTCGAATTGGTATTCGCGTGATTGCAACCTTAAATTTTGAGTGCTATTTTCTTGCAAGGTATTTTGATGTGCAGAAATTTTTTGGTGGACAAGACGAAATTTAGTGAATGATTTCGATTATGGATTTCCCCTTTAATTTGCTAGCTATTTGTGGCATTTGTCCATATTTAGGCTTGCTATTTTTATACTGTTCAAATTATAAAATAAATTCTTTGATCGGACTTTTTGGAAGAAAAACCTTCACTGGCTCTAAACGATAAATAATCCTAATGCATGATTTAGGAGTTCAGGATACGAAAGTCAAATGGTTCCATTAAATCTAAAGGATAAAGGTAAAACAAGCAATCTACCACGAGGTAAGTGCATGGTTTTAGTAGTTAACCAATGAGTCGTGTCACGTTTTCCTTGTTCAATTGCTTGGTTGTCAGATTATTGCTTAAAATCCATAATTATTGAAAAAGAGAATACGGTTAGTCCTTTTGCTTCTCTGGTTTTATATTTTTGGCCTCCTAGATTATGTGGCGATCCATTAAAGGGGGGCTTAAGAATGGAATGGAATGCGCGCTTAACACATATATCGAGTATTTCTTTATAATTATATTTTTCTCTCTTGCAGTTACATTTTTTTTATGTTGTACATCAGATCGAAAATCACATTTTTACGATTATTTTTCACTCCAGCTCCGGTTGTCAAATTGAATTATAATAATTCAGTAAGATTCTCAGAGGTTGAACTGTGATTTTTCTAAGCTTAACTAAGGATTTGGATTAAATTGACAGGAACATTAGGAGGACTGTATTGTTTGCTTAAGTCTAAATTTAAAGAAGAGAAGTACCTAGAAATTTGCTCAAATTATCAATATATTTGGATTGTCTTAAATTTCAAGAATATTTCATATATAGGATTTTTTGAATATTAAATTCAACGAAGAATTTGAGATTTTATATAAATTATTCTTCGAATGAATATTGTAATTTTTTTTTGATTCTGATGAGTATCCTTTGAAATGCAGAATAGAATTAAGCTCCACACTTTGTTATGAACGATTTTTTGTCCGAGAACGACGGAATATAACTTGGTATTGACGCATGAATATTAAATTATCTCGAACTTTCAGATTTCTCCAGTTTACAATTTAAAGATTTTCTAAAGCTTTATAGATTTATATTGGCTGTTATTTCTTGTCCGTGTATATGCATTATTCAAACGTTTTAGCGTATATACACGTCCCTATTATTGTTGAATAAAATTGTTAATTAAAAATTGAATATCTTGTGTTTGAGTTGTTTGACTTGTTTATGTTGTTTTGTTTGTGCAAAGAAATATTGGATCAATCGGCTACTATCTTACTACTATGTAACTGAATCCAAATTGACACTCTATTATTATTATTATTATTATTATTATTATTATTATTATTATTATTATTATTATTATTATTATTATTATTTATTTTTTGAAAACTTTTGGTTTGGATTCAAAGTGATGAAACTAGGCAGATATGAACGTTACAGCGAACACAATAACAATTACCTACACGCGTTCAGTTCCACAGTAGTATTATGCATTTTCCTCGCCATTTTGAATCTGCCATTCCGAATTTTACACTTTTGGTATTCGATTCATACAGAGGAGCGTCGAATATCTCTATCTTCAGGTTCATAACTTGTTTTTTTCTAATTTGCGTCCGCTATGTTGGACCCGCTATTGTGATTTGTAAACACTTGATATTAATTTCGTATTCACCTAACTTTTAAACCTTTATATACCACATGTCATAGCCATATATCCTGTCATAATGAGGAACTACATAATTTACGCGGTTTACCAAACATTATCAGGACCATCAACTCTAGGAGCCTCAGGTGGGCAGGTCATGTAGCCATAATGGAAGAAATTAGGAACGCTTTCAAAGTCGTAATTGGAAGACCAATCGGAAAACGACAATTAGCAAGATCTAGGTGGAGATGGTTGAACAATATTAAGATGGATCTCACAAAAATAGGAATCGAAAGTAGAAACTGGATCCAGTTGGCTAAGGATAGAAGTCAATGGAGAGCTTTTGTAAACGCGGCATCAATATCCGGGATTCATAGGCCATAGAGTTAATAAGTTTTATACATCACATGTCAAAAGAATTATATCATACCTTTTTACTTTGACCACGTTTTCTAGTACTTCGGAGCGTGCCTTGTTCTGATCTTCAAATGGTCACCAACCCCCTTACAGGCCCCATTCAAGTAAGATATTTCACATGTAAGGTGTATTCGGTGTGACCTTTCCAACAATATATAATACCTACAGAGCCCAGCATACCATTTCTAGTACTTCCCTTGTACTTTCTGTATGCAGTTCCTAAGTACAAGTGTGCTAGTCCGCATTTATGGAGTCGGTTAAGGTATACTATAGTAGCTTGACATTGTTTTCAATTATAAATATATGTTTATTTGTAGGTTATAGAATACGCTGTTCTAATTATGTACAAAAATTAATTTCGTAACAAGATCAGTGGAAATTGGAATTTTTCATGGATATATTTGAACATTCTTTTATATCTACAAGTCCCTTCTTTTTGACTGAATTCAAATACTTTTGCTACTTTTCTCGAGACTTTAAACTAAAGTTTAACATGACAATTTATAAGGGAATTGAACCTAATACTTGAATATTATGATCGAGGAATTAAGAATTGGGGATTTTCCCAAATTCGTAAAAACAAGTTCATAAAAACGAATGAATGTAAAAAAAAGCATAATTAAAGAATATATACTATCACTTTATATTCTTACTCACTTAAATAGCATATAAACATGCATATATTCTTATGTTTCAATTATATATATATATAAAATTAATATGCTTATATTTGAACTTACTTATCACTTTTATACTTTAACAGCCAAAGAAGACATTTCCTAGAACATTGCTTACGTAGTTTCGACTCTCTCACTTTTACTTTGTTTCGTGTGACTCCGGGCGTAATTACAAATGGGACATTGTCTTCATCACTACGTAGTTTTTTCTTCAAAAATCTTTTGAATGATATAATTTTTCTTCTCAGACAATTGTAACGAATCCTTGAATTACGTTTCCACCCATGAAATGAGTTATAGATTATCTCAATCAATGATATAAAACTGAGTCCAGTAAAGAAGTTCAAAGTTCCTCCAAAGGAAGCTGTAACGACAAATTGTCATATTGCGTAAATTTTATAATTAAGATTATTATAAATTGTTTTTGTGTCCATAAAAGGTAAAAACAAGAATGTAGTACCAATTTCATCTCTGCTGGAGCTGTGATTGGAGAACACGAATAAAAACAATATTTAAGTATAAACTAAAAAAATAAAATTAAATAGTGAATCTTTAGTTTAATATTATATAGTGAAATAATACGTAACAGAAATATTCGTAGCATATTTGTTCTAACTCAGATTATATTCTTACAATATACCAATTCCAGTTTTGTTATACGGAATTACTGAATAGTTTGTTTTGTATCCATGTTCGTAAAGCTATTTTTTTTATTATTTCAATGAAGTGAAGTTCATATTTCCATTATATTTCCTGTTAACTGAAAACTTGAAATTTCAAGTTTTTAGTTCCATAAAGCCTTAAATTATGTTACAGTCATGAAACCAATTTGAATTATAATTTTAAATTGGAGATTAGAAATCACGAACGTGAGTCAACACTTTCTGCGGTAACACGTATATTTTCCTGATTCTGCACGGGACCATCACTTCTCCCTGTAAAGATGTGCCAGAACGGTGCTCTCATCCAAGTCCACTACACATCTGACTAAAATAAAATTGAAGACATCGCAATGAAAATCAAGTTCCATATATGATAATTGGATATCGCTCTGCGTTGTATTACATTATATTAGGCATAAATGATGGATGGATTCATAAAAATTTCATTCCTCATAGCTTAATGATATTAACCTATGAGGAGTTTGAACTTTTTATGAATCTAGATAGATGTGTATAGTATTTCTACACGTCCTAAATAACATATCGAGTAAACGTTTAAAATTGTATTCCAATTTCCAGATCAAGATTTGACACTGAAGTGTTCGAACATCGAAAGAAAGAAAGTGAAAACAAGTTAAAAGAAAAACTGATTCATTCCAATTGATTAATATCCCCAGTTTGATCTATGTGAAACAGATCTCGCATCATTAAGACATTTATTGCAATTATTTTTATCTTGAAATTAGTGGTAATACTTATATTACATGAACAATACTAGTGAATTTCAATAATCTACTAGTAATAGAAGTAATTGAGTGACCGAAGAGTGACGAAACATTTATGATACTTTTTTTTGAAATTAGATTATTTATTTGGATTTAAGTCTCTCTCTTACAGGCCTAGTCAAACATATTAGAGCTAGAATGTACCAGCACTATAGTAATATATAGGCCTATTTTAGATATCTTTAGAATGCCTCATTTTGATTCTAGTTTTTTCTGTATATAGTAATACTATAATATTTGGTATTTTTGCTACCATGCCTCATTGCTATAAAGGAAATACGACTATTTTCATTTTAAGGTAAATAATTCCTTGTTTCCCATGAGAAAGTATAAACTGAAGTCCAATATTTCTCAAGCTGTAGTCAGCAAGCCATAATTGTTCTAGAGATCTACACTTGTGATGCTCCTAGAATAAACATTACTCCTAAAAGAAGAGAAAGGATAATATTCAAGTAAACTTTCTTGAGACACTACAGTTGAGGATCTAAAATATGATTTGAAAATTACATACGCAAGCGTCTTTCACTTTCGCAGGACTGGGATTTTATGAAATTCATTCCTCCATTATATAAAATATTCTTATATTCTTTTTAGAATAAAAATAATTGTATTATGCACTGGTGTACAAAACTCAGGAACGAGTATGCAACATATAATATTGCATAGTGAATTTAAATGAATGAAAGGCCTGCTTCATGTTGCCAGAGGTTTGCTACATGCACGTAGAGAGGAATACACTCAATGACGCGAGGTCAGCATGAACGTCACGCCGTAAAGTTCTCCTCAACCATAAGGAAATAGTTGAAGGAAAAGGGCTGCCAGAGAACTGCATTGTGGCCCAAAAACATAGCTCGGGTACATAATTTAGATATCGATCACTTCACACTTGGAATAATCATCATAAAACTGAAAGAAGAACGAAATCAGACGATCCTAATTAAAAGTTGTTCTCTGGAAAACATATGAGGTGATTAATTCCCATGTAACCAGAGGAGAGGAAATCTGATGGACACACAGTTATTCTGTTGAAACAATTACGAAATTGTGTTTCTATATGTTTATCACGTAGCTTTACTCAGTGTGTTATTATGTTTATTTGACATTTCTATCCAACGTATGCAAACCTGCATGATCCAAGACGTATGTACGGTACAGAGCGAGCTCTAAAAATAATATTGTTAATCTCCTTAACCTGATTGTCCCTAATTACTTTTAGGAAAGGGATAATCTTTCTTCAACAAAAGAAGCAAAGATTCAAACAATTCTGAGAAAGTAATGAAGAAATATAGTAAGAAAATGGCAACACATAAATAAAATCTCATCTGTTTTTTCGTCTTTGAACGCTATTAGTTATGAATAAAATCGGTAAATCTTTCGAAACGTAAACGCCCTGCTCACTAATTTCATGCCAAAAGAAAACATACGAAAAATAAGCTAACTTCGTTTGTTAAGGAAATGGTTTTAAACATCGGTCTTAGGAAAGTAAAAAAAAACCTTACTAGTTTTGCCTCCTGGAAGTCACTTGAGCATCAGTAGAACTTACCAGGATAAATAAACACTTCGAATAAAGTCCATATAGCGTCATCAAGTTATTCAGTCTGAAAAGACTTCTAGGGAGGCCCTCAGCAACTACAAATTGAAAAGGAACTTCGCATGTTAGAGAGAACTTACTGGTGTGATTCTAAAACTTGCACAAACTTAACCAAAATAAAGTGAAAATCAGAAAGCGAACTGAAGTTAATTTCGGATTCACTCAGCAAATACATCTTCAATGAATCTGAAGGCTTCTGAAATTTTAATTAAAACTGTAAATAAATTTACTCAGGAAAATGGCTGTTTAATTTAACTATTTTTTAGTTTATTAAAGCTTCCTCTCGTACATGTACAGAATGCACTAGAATATTAGAGCTTAGAAAGTTGTGTTATTTTGATTTAATTACATGTTATTAGTCTTTAGCACGACCAATGTAATCCCCATGCTAAGTAAAGATACGCAAAAATTCTCCCATCACACTGAATAATTGACTCTTTTGATTTTCAGGTATCTCTACGTTAGTGTTAAAGGTCAGTATCTATTGAAGCATTCAGGCAAAGGGAACTAGTGTCTACTGTCTTCACAATAGCTACATGCTTGTGTGTGCCTAAACTCTCCGGTAACTGTGCATCGTTTCTAATGCAAACTGACGAACCCAAACCCACATTCTTATCAAAAGACAAACATTTTCATATCAAAACGTTTCTATATCTCCCTGTGGTGTTCAAAATCCGAAACCTGGTTAACTGGCTCAAGCAGGGACTGTGAAATAAAAATTTCGTAATCAATATAATTTTATAATGAACACTAAAAAATTCTTTAATCCAGGTAAATCATTTATCATGGTAAGAGAGACAAGTATACAGAATACAGTTGGCAACCTGAAATATAGTATGAATTCATTTTGGCAAGTTGGTTCAAACCAACTCGAATTGCATTTTCTTTCGGCAATTCTAGCAACAGTTGTCTTCCTTTTCTTAGTAAGATTAACATTTTTTTTTATTTTGACATGGTGACTTCCTCTGCAGTGAAGAAGGTTTGACTAAGAATAATTCCTTCCACGAAATTTTGTAAACCCGGTATGGTTTCGTGAACCTACTGCAACTGAGGAAGAGGTTTAAAACACCATTTCAGTGACAGAATCGTGTTCCCTGTAACACTTTTAAAACCTTTATGAGAGATAAAACCAGGCATTTCTTGTCCAACAACATGTAAAACTTTATATTTATATGAGAAAACTTTCTAATGAAAAGAGATATTCTCTAGAGCTAGTCTGAGTCTTAAGATATATATTCTCATTCGAAATGATTAGGGCTGTATTACGTTTTTCAACATTGTTTTGCATATTGATAGTATTACTCTAAACTGTTTGTATGTTCTCCCTGTATATTATTAAATATATGTACCGAAGCATGACTAAAAAGTACCTTTGGAATTTTGTATGTTAAAATCATTTTGTGACAAAGGCAAATTTATTTTAACTTCATTCATTGTTTTTCTATCTCATTTGCAAGAAGTGTTAATAAAATGATGAATTTGTTTCAAAGATAGCTACTGTTATTAACGTAACGTGATCCCTTAGAGAAGCAATCTACTCAGATATAGAATTATCAAAAATGTCTGATTCGTTATTCTGAGTTGCAGGAGAAAGGTTGAAACAGAAGAATTCTTTTCAGTTAACTCAAGGAAAATTTATCTGTGACACCTAGTCTCTCTCCATCTTTGTACCCACTTTCTTCTCACTTTCTTTTCTTTTATACAGAACAACTGCACGTATTACTCTGTAAGTGAATGTTTTCTATGTAAGTTACAGATGAAGCTTTATTCTTACAAGCACTGCAAGATTCGAGCAAGAGGCAACATTAATTCAATCGCACTCTAACAGGTGTTCAAATACCATGTCTAAATGTAAGATTTAATTTGCTTTACAAATGCGAAAACACGGATTCAGTCTTTTTCTGTTTGCTTTCCCTCAAATTTTGACTCCACTTGAGGTATGAGAATAGCGTTTAAGGGGATCTTATATCTTTTACCACTGGTTTCTCCGTTCCCATATGATAACATGTAAATTTTACTTCATAAATATCTAACGAAATATCGTACATAACAACTTAAAATTTTCTATATGTATACAGAAAAGCAATAGAAATTACATGGGTGTTTGAATTTTACTTTTAATGAGGTAGACCAAGGGTAATGAACTTTTTATGTAACATTGTAAGGGATTATATATTTAAGATTCTGTGTTCCAATTTAAACTTCGCGAACTGATGTCCTGCTGACAGGCAGGGATTTCCCTCCTCCCTCTTAAGTCCTTTTCTAATAGGTGTAGTACAAGTCCGCGGAGTGCCACCCTCATCACATTTTCCCTTCGTTTCTGCAGAGCGGATAAAAGATTTTCTGTAAACGTCCCAAAGGAAGAATCTTTGCTTCCAAGTCAATTTGAAATATTTTATTCTTGCGATTTCCTGCTGTATGATGTATACTGCGAAAGCAAAGATCGCATAGAGAACGACAATTTCTTCATTACTAATACCTCTAGTTAGATAACTTAGCCACCAATTTCATATTAGTAAGTTCCAACTCTTTGTAGTAACACTGCATCAACAGTTGAAAATAGGAGGGGGACTATATGCTTTGGAGAGTAGGATCAACAACTTGATATAGATCATGGTTAAAATGTAGATTTTTTTACAGCACAAAGTTCTTCTGAGACGTTTCCACGGATAAAAACTACATAATTCCCTCTAGTAACTGGGATTTGAAATTTGTGGTGGGTATTTACTTCTACTTTCTGGCAACATTACTAGCTATTTAAATAATTTTCTGCAAGTAATAAAAAATTCAATCTTACTTCAAGATCCATTCAACAGAAACGATAGATTGAACCCCATGAACTAAATTTCCCGTGAATAAACCTACGTAAGTAACATTCTAAAAGTACAACAGCCCTTCGCGTTCTGTCTAGTTTCTAGCTCGCACACCTTTGGAACACGGATCTCGGGTTCGACACCCAGTGGAAAAGCCTTGAAATTCCAACACATCACTAAGGATTCAGATTCCACTGAAAGCTCAGGACCCTTCAGTGCAGAAAGAGATACTAAACTCGAAACCCACTAAACTAACCTAGCTAAAAAGAACGGACGCAAGAATGTCACAATAATTTAGAATACGTGAAAGATTTTATAAAGTGTTCATATTATGGTAATAGATATAACTAGAACTAGGACCTCGAACATTTCTAGTGCTTGTTACTCGAAAATATGCGGGTATGATATACATATGATGTCAGGCAATAACTTCGGGAAGTGAATCCTCGAACGAAAACATGAAAAAGCCTATAGACCAACCTTGGAAAAAAAACGTTATTTCAGAGATATTGTCCACAGAAAGTTGGTCGTAACCGTACAAGAAAACAATAACTCGAGCAATATTTTGGAGTTTTCCGAAAACGCCTTAAGGACGTGTCTAACATTTTCAGCTGAGATCATCAATCCCTATAGAATAACATAGTGAAATTCTTTCGAATGTTTCATGGAAACTATTTGGCTTATACAGTTCAAAGTTTCTGCTGTTGCTAACATATTCCAATACTACATGTTGACTTTTTTAATTTTAAATCTAGTACTTATAGTCCATTAATATTACTTTTTAAAAGGAAATATGCTATCACTGGAAAGCATATAAACTGTGTTTCTTTTCCTGCTCGTGGAGGTGCAGGTAGAAACTCTCCTGATCAATTCAAACCATTGTTCCTGACTCATCATCAAAAAGTTGGTAGGGGACGGAAACAAGATACGAAATGAGATAAGATTGTTAATCTAAAATGCGGAGAATGCATATCTTCGAAGCATCGGCGCAAATCTGTTTTCAAAATTGGGAGAACGGGTAAGACCTTCCTTTTTTTTCGATGTTGAAAATATTTATGAAGTTGAAAAACAATGCTGTAGAGGATCAGGGGAGCAGAGCTGTCTTCAACATTTGGAGACGGATAGATTTGAGGCTTATTCTGGAGAGGAAACTCATACTATGGTAGATTAATCTGATTTCTCAGGTGAACCTATTGTATAGGGACCTATTATATATCAGGCGTTGTAGATGATGTAGCAGTCGGACACAATGCATCACATTCCCCCCCGAAAGCATAATTCAAATCGGATTATTGGGGGGACAGTCCCCCCTGTTACAGGATTGAAGGGGACATGTAACCCTCATTTCCTCGGAATTAACGCCAGTTCTTCGAAGTTACGTTAGCTGACAATCTGATGATATGGTCCGAAAGAAGAAAGGGTTGCGGAAGGCAAGACTGACTGCTGTCAGAAATGAGACAATCTTATCTACCTACATCATTTTACGTGTACTTAATGACCAGCCTTCTTGTCAAACAGGGTGCATTTTCCCTATTTTGATATGGCAACCATTTTTGATCCTAAATCTTGATTCTTGCGCGGTGAAAAAAAAAGACACGTCAGAGGAAACGCAAAACTAAAAGCATTACTATCAATACCCGTATTTTGCTTCCCAAAGTAAGGAATGCAACTTTAAAAAAATAAAATTTTAAAAGAAACATCTGGGAAGATGAAAGAACAAATCACCGTATTTCATGCGTGTGCGTTCCAGTAATATACAAAATAAATAAATATTATAATATTTCTGATAGTCTAGATCATTTGAATCCGATATTGGTATTCCAAGGATAAGCAAGTGAAATATTTTTCACTTGATTTTGATTTAAAACCTGATTTACAGAATTGTGCTTGGTATTGTTTTAGTATCCGTGGAATCACAAATATTGAACTTTACTTACAAAACAAAATAAGGCGTACATTGCTATGAGCAATCTGCAATGTTCTGCGTTAGGACAGTACTAATAACGAATTCTTAACTCTATTGAAATAATAACGTCCTTCGACGGAACCTTCCCGAAGAAAAACACTACTGAACGACGTGACGGTCTCAGCGTTGTCTCCAGTAGTATTTCTTAAATCGGACTTGTCCAAGACCGTAGCATATATTGGAGGTGCATTCCTAAACATTTCCTCGGAACTTCCCAGCACTGAAGATTTGGCGTAATTAGCTCCATTGGCGTATATACCTGCAGTTACCTTATATATATATATATATATATATATATATATATATATATATATATATATATATATATATATATATATATATATATATATATATATATATATATATATATATATATATATATATATATATTTGCGTGTGTGTGTGTGTGCGTGTGTTATATGGTATTTTGACTCAGTTTCTTGACCAACCTTACATTACATCTTAGGAATCTACAATTACGTCACTTCTGAAGAAAGAGACGTTTATCCTTGTTCCCCCTATGTAGTTCATAACGCGTCATAATTTTAGGGAAAAATATCTGGCAACGTGTATCACTTCTATTCCCCTGATTCATTTAAAGAACCAATTACCGGTTGGTGGCAAACTGGAATAATTTTAGGGCTTAGGAATCTTATCAAACGCTCAATCAAATTTGGTCGATACATGAACCTTGTCGCAAATTGGAATGATCACAATTCGCTGGAAAACTTTCTTAGTTCATATATTCACATTTGTACATACGTCTATTTTGAAGTTGCCCATTCATCACAACAGAGACAATACTTGATATGTTGATGATTTGCGGGTGAAACATCTCCACGAAAATTATCACGGCGTGTAATCTCGCCTGGCAAAAACCTGGATAACGTATAACTCATATACCTGAGATACAGAACTGAAAAGTTGTTTATCCCATGATAGTATTCTATGTGAACAATGGAATGAACATAAGTATTTAGTAATATTATGAAGGGCAATTTACATTTATTCAGTAATAATTATAACAAATATGTTTTGATCGGGCTCAAGCCACCCGAAAATAATTTCATTATCTTTTCGCATTATATGTACAACACAAGTGCTTCTTAATGGTTCTCAAGCCTCCCCCTGCGAAACAGGATCCTAAATACGCCACTGGTTATGATCACTTTTGAATCGATATTATAAGTTCATCCTTACAATCACTTTGGCAGTTTATACTGTAAAACATTTCACTAAGAAAAACAAAAACTGGATATTGGTCGATATTCGTGATGTATCTAAATTTTAGCAATTTTAAACGTATGCATTTTTTTTATTTTTATTTACATAATGATTGGATAAACTTGTAGTTTACGAGCATACCCCCCGTTCCAAACGCAACTGCTCTCTACGGAAGCATCCCCGCTCAAGTCCACCAGTTTATCCAACTCTGAACTCGGTGTTGTCCACGAGACCAAACATTTCTCGTCTCGTCTCGATTATAATCTGGAAAACCACAAGAGAAGTATCTTTCTAAATTTCAGACGAGGCAAGAAACACAACAATTATCGTCTCGTTTTCGAGACGAGAAATGTCTCTAGTCCCGTGGGCAAAACTAACTCACCCTAATCTTGATCTTAAACACTGTTTTAGTGTTGTACGATTCATATGTAGAAAAAAATAAAACTTGATAAAATGATGGTACAAAAGAAGTGAAAAGCATTTATCTACGTTTAAAATATGCAAGTCATTACACAATTTACTCCAATAGTTAGAACGGTTTAAATATTGTTATATCACACTATTCGTGGACTAATTGTGACGGGAACGGTTGGGATAACTTCCAGATGGAATTAAGGAAAAAAATAGGACTTTTTAAAAACATAAATTATCAAAACGGTGCAATAAAATTTCGATCACAAGACCGAAAGAAGTCTTTGAGGACCGAGACCTATTAAATTTAGGAGACGAGACGAGAAAACTTCACTTCTTGTCTCGTCGCATCTCGGGGGGAACACTCAACGAAATAGATATAGTTCTTCTTCTAGTGACCACCTGGTAGATGTTGGTGCATTTTTTGCACGAATAATCCATTTTATGGCATATGAATAATCTGTATGCTATTATTGGGGCATTGGCCAAGAAGAAAACATTGCAGAATGCATTACGTTATTATTTAGAAATGAAATGAAATCTTCGTGTTTTACGTCCCACGGTTATGCCGGCTAGGCTAAAGAAGACCGCGTAGAGGAGAATGAATGAAATGGTGGAATGAAGAAAGTGGGAGGAAAGGAGAGAACCCCAAAAAACCCATTAACAGGGTGTTTATCTGGGTGAATCTGGAATCGAACCAGGGACTCCACATACCAGAGGTGAGCACTCTACCATTGAGCCACCGCGGTCCCCGTTATTCTTTAGGACATAATAACTTATGTAAAGGAATCCTTCAAATTTCCATATTCTTAATGTGCAGGAAATGGATTTGATTAATTATATTTCTTCTACCTGGCTTTATTAAACTTACAAACTATTCTATACATAAGTATCGGAAGTCTAATGGAATGGCTATGTTCGTCTGTCTGTTAGCAAGTATAAGACAAAAACCGGTAAGAGATATCGAGAAGATTTTTCCGAAATCGTTTTAGCGTTCTAAGAATAGGTTCCAACTCCTCTGCCAATCTTCTATATAAATCGGAAGTAATAGAGATTGACCACCTACGGGCCATAAAAAAACTGTAATAGCTAGCGACAAGCGGTTTTAGGGAATTGATTGAACGTCTCATTAAAATATACTACCTCCATTCCTATCTCTCTGTTGAAAACCAGAACGGGTGGAAATTTACTAGTATTCCCGGTTTCATACTGGTTTTCATAGAGCATAAACGATACAATATATCGAAAACCAGTTTCGAGTGGTTTTCTTTTGACACATATATTAACTATTTTGCAGTTCGCTATACATCGCAAATTAAAACCTGGCTGATGTCTTTGTAAACGTTTGTCAGTTGATGTGATAAATAAACGAGTTTACTCTATAGAGTTCAGAACTATTTTTATAAGATGAACACTTCCCTCACTTGAAAGCAAAATAGGGAGATTTTATGAAAATTTCCTATGTCGTTAGCTCCAATATGTCTCTACAGGTAACTATTTACGGAGAGGTTTATGTAGAATCAATACAATTTTTAGGATCTATGAAGAGAGAAAGAAAACAAACTTTGCCCTTATCTGCTTTTAATCTGCATTCCATCGCTTTCTTTATTTCAGGGGAAAACCCAAAGATAGGGAACGTGACCTAGCGGGGGACAGAGAATGAAAGAATCCTACGGGGTTAGCCTCCTATCTACTGTTCTGCGTTGCTGCATCATGTAGGGTCATATATTAAACAGCTTTTAAATGAAAGAAAATTAAATTTTAATTGCCGCCCTCTAATATTACCCTAGCAAGAAAAAGTAAAAGTGAACATGCAATATTAATACTAGCAAACTCTTGGACGAATTTTAAATGTATAAAAGAAATAGTTTTCATGATATTTTGGAAATAAATATGCCATGTTATTATAAAGGGAAATCACAACGAATCCCGAGTATTGGACACAGCCTTAAATTTTTGTTGTATTTGACTGCAGCATAATATAATTTCGTTCAAGAAATTTTAGCGTGCATCTTTTAGTGCGGTGAAGTGTAAGTTTCATTTTGTGTTCTAGTGTAAGAATTAATTTCCTTAAATAGTTTGATGTTGTTTCCGAATACCCTGTGAACATACATGTGAGACCTCGGGTCGCGAACTTCATATCTATTCCGCTGCAGGAATAGGCACGAGCGAGTTCTAGCGAGTTTTCCTTGAAACTCGACTCAACTCAAAACAGACATCTTTGAGCTCGACTCCAGAACTCGGCTCGAAAAATTCCCTCCAACTCTACCCGAATTCCGGTCGAGTTTCGAGTCGAGTCGAACTAAAAGGAATCAAATAATGTGTGTAGTTTCAATTACTCTTTTTAACCATCCACCATAGATAATACAATTATTAGTGATACTACTACTACTACTTAGTATTATTATTATTAGTAGTAGTAGTAGTAGTAGTAATAGGAGTAGTAGAAGAAGTAGAAGTAGTAGTTGTATTATAACAACAACGTGTATAACCATGAAAAAAAGGTTGTTTGTACCTGAATACTAAAAAGTTGTTTACTGCCGATCTCAGTAGACGAGAAGTAGACGAGTAGGCAAAGACAACGTCTCCTGTTTCTGGGTTTTAATTCCACAGAAGCAAGTATCAAGCTCGAGCCAAAAAATGTTAAAAATTACAGGGCACCGGCCAAACATGTTCAAAACTGCTCGCCTCGTGTTTAGGATTGTTGGTTGCTCGAGCTGCTTGGCTCATAGGTCATTCACTATCGAGACAAACCGAGAAGTGAGTCGAGATAACAGCTCACCCAACCGAGCCGGCTGAACCAGGATGATGAACTCGTTTCAACGTAGTGGGCGACCAAAGACTGCTACCAATAAGGAAACTGCAACGGCAATAGTTGCGTCGTTTGTGAAAAGTCCTACCCGTCTTGTGTCCCTAGGATGTGCAATAAGCTAATCCTCCGTTGTCCGGATATTGCACGCCAATCAGTGGAATCCTTACAAAGCTATCAATGTAACATAAACTGAACGAGGATGAGCCTGATCGCTGGTTGGAGTTATGCATGTGGGCTAATGAACAACACGAACTGAATCCTGCGTTTGCCAAGGGCATACTGTTCAGCGACGAGGTGTATTCACTTTGAACGGGGAGGTTAATCAACATAATTGTCGATACTGGTGTGACGCAAATCCGAACTGGGTTGACCCGAGTGAGAACATAGTCCAGCGAAGATGATGGTGTGGTGTGGCATATGGGACACCCGCATCATTGGGCCATTTTTCATTTACAACACCTTAACTGCAAAAAAGTATCTGATGCTGCTGCAGGAACTTGTGTTTCCTGCCACACTGAACGCTGACGGCATTTTGCCATCTTATTTTCAGCATAATGGAGCCCCTCCAAGTATGGACTCGGTATCCGGTAATGGTTGGATGAACAACTGCCAGGGTAGTGGATTGGTCGCCGTGGTCCCGTGGGATGGCCGCCAAGATCCGCTGACTTAACGCCCTTTGATTTTTATCTATGGGGACATCTTGAGCATATAGTATATGCTGAGACAATCCGTGATTTGAGACACCTGGAGGAACGCATCCAACGAGCCTGTGACCAAATTTCAGGGGACATTCTCCGTGTCCAGTGAGAGTGGTTGCGGCGAGTACAGTTGTGCATTGCACAGGATGGACAACACGTAGAACATGTGTTGTAGCATTCAGTATCAAGGTAATTTCCCAGCTTTGAACATTAATAACTTCTAAACTGTACAAGATAGAAAAAAAAATTACACGACTAAATTCCTGAGCTCAAGCTCAGTGTTATTTGGTGTCATACACCCCATTCCCATTCAAAAAATGATTTGAATCCAAAATGGTGGATTTCAAGATGGCGGCCATGAATGGCACACAGTCCAAAAGTTGCGACCCCTCATCAAACCTCTGTTCCCATCATCACTTTTTACTTTTCCCGTTGATTTTCAAACTTATGCAGGTGTCCAAGGACTTTTGACTCACCCTGTATAGGGGTAGATGAACGAAATTCTAGTTTTTTATATACGAAACAAGAAAGCTTAGTTTTTGCCACCCCTGCATACAGTTAATCCGTTATAACCACAGAAACATCGCACTGTGAAATTAAACCTATCCTTGCAGAAAACAAAAGATAAGAAATATTTGGACTTTTCTTGGTTGTATAGCTGTGAATGGCAAAGGTCAAACCTACTGCTTCGAAGAAGAATCCCTCCGTTTCAAGCAACAAGAGATGTAGAAAAACAATCGGAAACATATGTCCGATACCGAAGTTTCAAAGATCTACCAAGAATTTTATTGACACGAGAGTCACACCAGCTTCCACCGAAAAGGCAAATTCAGATAGTTCCCGTGGTAAAGCTCTAGGAACACAGTAGGTAAGTGCGGGTGGGGATTGGAAGGTTAACTGCTCAAAGCGTAAATGATTGTGAAAATGGAGGTGGTAGACATGAGTTTCGTTTCTTACATTCCCACAATGCTTTCCTTTCCAGCATGTGTTCTGCAAAGAATACTCCGTAGTAATTTATGGGCTATGAAAGTGCTCTTTTGATCCTTTACCTACGGTGTAATTACCTCATTACGGAAGTAATTATTACAATTAATCTAAGTCATTAAATATAAAATTGAGATAACTTTGTACTTTGTATTGCTCTTTGGCATTCATATAGAAAATTACAATTGCACGATATTTGTGAATTAAATTTTACATGTTACCTTATGGAGATTCTGAAGCCTCTGATGAGGGGTAGACATCCCTTTAATGCTATATTTTAATCTTAAATATCTAATAATAGTGAAGTATTAATTTTGGCAATAAAAAAAGCCATTCTTTTGCGGCGTTTTTCAACATATATTGCCAAAAGTGCCGTTTCTTAACATCTTTAAAAATTTGGATTGCAAAGTAATCTTCAAATCATTCTAAGGAAAGATAGACAGCTTCAATGAAAACACGTGACCTTAACAAAATTATGAAATGTAAGTGGCGTCGCATGTGTACCAACATTCTCTAACACAATTATGTAGCTCTAAATATGCAAATGTATACATATACTCAGCTCGTGCATAACCTTAATATTACCAGTTCAAAGTGTAATGTAGTAACAAATAAATTAAAAGAAACATAGAAGTCAATTCATCTACTTATCTTATAACCTTTATTTACTAAAGACGGTCTTGTGCCCAAGAGTCAGAGGGAAATAGAAAGAATAACTAAAAAGTCTGAAAAACCAATTTTCGGCTCGGGTATATCTAAAATCCTTTCTCTTCTAAATCGTGATGCCATGTCGTTTTGTTTAAATAGCATGAAACCCTTAAAAAGATTGAAATCTGTACCGCAATTTTGCAAAGTGTCACAATTGGCTTGAAGTTTGAAGAAAATATAAAATCTTTGAATATTTGAAAACGTGAATCACTTGTTACATTAGATCGTGTACCATTAGTAATAATTGTTCTCCCAATAGCAAAATTTAATGTGGAAAATCTCAAATCAGTACCTCAGCTTTTCCGAATGATGCTATTGGATCTGAATTCAAAACATAGTGAGAAAATCATAATATCATTTTAAAAAGAACTGAAATATTTATTACTTCGTGCGGTTTTACTCTTAATAATAATTGTCTCTGTAATAATCTAAATAAAGTGTGGAATTATTGCCAAGTATAACTCAACTTTTTCAAACAATGCCATCCCTTTAAATAGTGGCGAAAATCAATAAACTATTATATTTTTAACAGAACGGCAAGTATTTGAATCTGTTAATGAATATTTTATTATTAGATATCATACATAATGCAGTCACAAATAAATAAACTGAAACGTGTTAGACGTATAATGAATTTGAAAACGCCGTTGTTGTTGATAATGGATAAAAAATAAGAAAAATGCTATCATTTAATACTCATTGCAAATCGAAACATATTGTTTGCATACAGTAAACCTGATATAGCTAAAGCGAGTTTTAATAGATACTTGCACAGTAATATTCATATATAAGACTTCGTTTTCACCGTAGCTTTGCTCTACCATTTGTCTGAAACATTCATCAATGCTAAATAGAGGCGTGTTTTACCATTGTCTATAATATCAGATTCCAGGTAGCCCGAGCTACCAAAGAGCGCTACGCGCAACTCGGATGGCAACTAATTCAAATCCCGTCCTATATTCTAGATTGAAAGGCAAGTTTTTTCAATTATTTGCTTCTCTCAAGTTCTCGTTTCATAGATAGTCCCGTGAAGTGGAAATTTAATGATAGGTCTGGAGAAGCTAAGACAACAATCCATAGATATCTACGCAGTGGGTATTGAAACACTGATAATTAAGGAACAAATGCATCTTTACAGATAGAGATTATGTGGAGGAAAAATCTCTAGCGTGATAACATTTTTTGCTTCTCTTTTCAGTTATTTGTAATATATTATCTTCTACATATTGCCAAGCAAACTACTTTACTAATATTGTTGGGTAAATACGTCACAAACTTGTACACAGAAGTAGTAGTTATCTGGTGTGTAGTACTCAGCGGCGAGTAATAACTAGAACTTTGAAAACTAAATTTGTAAAATAAGAAATTCTCACAAAAATAGTTTAGTATATCTTATTTCAAAAAATATATACTTAGTTATAAAATGTTTGAGGGGGTATAACTGGAAAATTATTGGAGATTCGAACTCTACCCTACATGTAACAACTTTAAACAGCATATATTTATCCTGAAATAAAACTTTATTACAAGTGTTGTTTTAAAAATTCAAATTGAAAATAAAAATAACAAAATATGAAAATGTAAGTCTAGAAGTAACATTCCAAGCAGAGAATCGTAAGATACTTACCATCCATTGCGAAATGAACACATTATTAATATGCATTTCTAAATAATATGTCAATTAATTATTTTTGGAGTCTTTTTTACTCAAAGTTGAAATGATATTTCACTAACCTGCGTTTAAAGATAATCTTACTCTTTCACGTGTCAAAGGATATTTTTATCTGTCCTCTTATTATTATCAAATGCGACTTAGTTTGTAATTTATAAGACACAAAGTAGAAGTGATTAGCAGAAACGTAGAAGATAATAAGATCAACGTTTTTTAATTATAGGATTAACTAAAATATCACCATTGAGTTTAAATATTTGGCAAAGTAGTACGAGAAATACAAAACATAATACCTGTTAGTTCTAACCATCCAAATGAAACTGCACGACTTATGGCCAAACGATCAGAAAGTGACACATGAGCAATGATGAGAGACAATCGTCGACTAAAATGAAAATATAAATTTAAAGAATTTTCTGAAAATAAAATGAATATATATACTAATATCAGTACATACATTTCCATAAGTTATTACCTGGACAATTTCCAAACTCGGAAAGAGCACATAGGTTGTGAAATAAATTCGCTAACCACGACCAAAGATGGAAACAGGACAGTTACAATGGACTAAACATTGGTAAATTCTTATTATGTTGATTTCAATGGTACACTAAACACAAAGTAATATAAAGTCTTAAGTTAAATAATTCCTTCACTTTAGGTTCAGCATTTGACGGTAACAAACGCCTGGACAGTTGAAGCCTAACGCACAAGAAGTATATTAGCAGTTGGTTTCAATTTTGTGTTTACCAGGTGGATAAAAATAAGCCATTATTGAATATATACGTATATACATGGTGGTAAAATACTAACCAGGTATTGTTTTTTGTACGAGAGATTTCCTTCAAATCCTGGCAAAAGTGACAGAGTAATCAATTATCGTATCAGCCATTTGAATTGTATTATTGATACTTGAATTTCACTATGGAATCTGTTCACAAAATGAATACATTCAACTCATAATGTAGCACATCACACAACAAACTAATGGAATGCTTGTATAATTCGTCTTTCACTTAATTATGATTTAAGAAATACACTCATGAAAAGAGGTACTGAACTAGAATATCATAAATGAAAACTGAAACATTCCTGCAAATTTACAAGTTAGAAGTTTCAAATTTTATTTAGTACATTACATTAAACTTTTATAATAAAACACATTTTAAAATTTGCATAAAGGTTAATATTATAAACAAAACCTCAGAATTAATATTCTACAACACCCGTAGTAGCTCAATACGCAAAATAATTGCAAATGAACTATACGTTTCATGCTTACATTTATTTATTTCCCTTATATTGAAGGCCTCATTAACTAAGAACAAATACAAGTCTCTCATAATGTGATAATCGCATGTTCATTGATAGCTCTGCTTCTCTTCCCTAATATTTTCGTGGAATCGTCTACTTCCTTCAAGCTTAGGACTTCAAAATTCTAAGTAAATGTTTTTATTGAGGAACCTTTAAATAAGCTCATTATAATTTTCTGTTTCATTGTTTCCCAGAAATCTATGCATCACTTCAAAAAGTCCTTCCCGGTTCCTACTTTCTTGTCCTTAAAATTCCTATAAATATTCTTCGTTTCTAAAAGCTCTCCAAACACGAGGTTTGACGATTCATGTGCAGAAGCTTTCGAAACGCTTCTCTGATATATAAGAAATATTTTACACTTGTCTTCAACGAAATTTATATTGTCTATATTTATGTATGTAGGAGGTACAACTCTGTCTTCTGAATTTACTAAAATAGCACAATTAATATTCATATCCTGATGTATACACCTCTCACACATTGTGTCTTTGTGAGTAAATTGTAAGATTGATCTTTTTTCTATACTCGCACAAGAACAAAAATGCATTTTTAAACATTTCTTGTAATTCTGTTAATATAGCAATGTATTTTACCCCTTTATAATTTTTCAAGCACTGCGTCTTACAATAAGATACAAATACTATTATTTTTTGTAAAAAAAAATCATATCCCTATCATGGTTACTGGTGGAGGCCCGCGTTCCTCTTGTGTAACAATACTGCTTTGATAGGAATATCGATAAGCAACCTGTATTCTCCTGGAATCAATTAAAAGTACAGTCAGTGACAAAATTAGTTTTACCTATGAGTGCTATAATTCCATTAGGTCATTACCGGTACTTTCGCTGGTATCAAAGACGCTTCTACAGATTCAACGTAACTTATCTGAACTTCTAGTAGATCTATCGAACACTGACATAAGCTTTTGCTGTACAATTAATGAAGCAAAATCTCCAAATTAATGTTATTTTCTTTGGTTTGGAGCTTGCTGTTCAATGAGTGCTATAATTCGTGTGTATGAGTAATAATTTAATTACACACTTCATGCAAGAATAAAGAGAAAACACGCACCATACATGAGTTTCAAAATGATTGGAATAAACTGAAAATATCAGATCTGGACCATTTGATGGAAATTATTTTCGAAGTGTCTGTTTCAATTCGTAGTCCAACTCCACTTTCCCGTCATTCTAATATCTCTTTCTGTCTCCATAGGAAAAGATCTTAGTTACCAATTGTGCAGAGATTGAAATTGAATCATGTTAAAAACTTTGCATGAAATAACTTTTAGCTAGTTAAAATAATTTCATGAAGCCTAGACGAACCACTAAGAACCCATGAACAGATGAACATTAATTGAGTTAATTAATTTTCTTCATCACATGTTATTGTTTATGTAATTTTAATGTCAATTCTCTTATTACTTTCTTGTTACTAACAATCATAGCAAACCCTATCGTTTCACAGATGAAATCGGTCTTACATCAATTATTGTAACGTTTAAGAAAATATGACTTGTTCGAGATATAGGTTTATACATTAGAAAATACGTAATTTTCAATTATTCCCGGTAAATTGTGATTATAAACAAATTGAATCAGCAATTTGAAGAAAGAGACAAATAGAAAAATCTGATTTTGGGGATTTTTTTAAAAAACTTCCTATTGTCTTTAGCTTACAGTATTTCTTAATTAAAAAAAATATAATAAACCCGTGAGATATACCTCCCATTCTAGTTCTTAGAATTTGTTTATTGGATTAAAATAGAAATTGATATTAGGATTATATCACTAAGGATTCGTTCCGTTCTTCAGCGGATGACATGCCCATTAGGTATTATGCATATAAATGATGTATTTAAAAGAACAAGAATTTTAGGAAAAATCAAAAAAGAATCAAAATATTGAGATCTTGACCTGTAAGTAGTTGTAGGATCAAGAGCCACAAAATTTTTGAACGGACTGTACATCGAGCTTTCATATTTTTAAGGAATAAGCACATCATACTGAGTTAAGTGATAGTTTGTGTTTGGCTACACTGCATGTAGTTCTCCAAATATAAAGCGTACAAGAAAAAATTTCCTTGAAATATATTGGATCTTTCGATCCGGAAACAAATATTTATTTTCAACAAATTATTATTATAGAAATGTCAAGTAGCAAACATTATTTGGTAATTTAGACAGTGATGAATCTTGCACTATTTAATACAGTGACCGAACGTACACGAAAAACTATTGTTCTCTATCACTCAGACCATTATTCTCCATTAAAGTAGTTGGCCTTATCAAGAACTCTTCATAAAATGGTTTGTATTCGTGTAGCATGTGCCTGACTATCATGGCTACATCCAGTATCTTCTTGTGAGTAATGGGGAGTTTTCCATCTTTCCCGCTTTCAGTTGGGATCTAGGGTACGTCTGAGTTTGGTTTTGCAAGAGGAAAATGTCGTTCACTAGGTTATCTATATACACAGATGTGGTCACATACCTCTTGGTAAGGAGTATTCTATTTGCCTGTATTTAAAAATCATAAATGGCTATTAACTTTGCCGTTTTTATAGAACTTCGGCCACAAATTCTTAAAGTCCAAACCAACTGTGACAGATATTCGAGTAATGTTAAAACCTGACGTCTTACATGTGTTAATCAGCTAAGTGCACTCTTCTGATGTTTAAATGCTGTAGTGGTGTATAATTCTGTCCTTAATTTTTTCGGCTTGCAAATCCTGAAGCTACGGTCACATTAGGAAGTACCGACAGACCTTATGAAATCCTCTTGTGGCAACCAATACTTGGGAAAACCTTACTAATGTATTTTTACAGTTTTGGGCTCCTCAGACCAAATGCAGTTCTTCGACTTCAGGGTTCACAATTTGAATTTTTAACCATAACATACTAGAAACATCATCAAGACCACGTTTAAATTCACCTTCTGGGTAAACACCAAAATTGACAGAGTTAGTTTTCCATTCGTGAATGGAAAACAGGTGTAACTAAGTTTCTGATGGTAAAACTTTTCTTATACCGCTATTTTTAGCAATCAAAGATTTTGCATAAAGTGAAAAATAATCCGCTAAACTCAGAGACACTGAGATGCGGATTTTTAATTTTTGTAGTTCGCGAGTGCTACACACATCTATTTAAGAATGTCCATATTTGAAAAAATGATGTTCATCATAACATTTCCTGTAAAAATCGCATTCCATTATATTGGCCAGATTTTTTGCTTTACAGAAGAGTTCATACATGGTATTAATATTTAGGTCAGCTCTCAAATATTGTATTTTTTGTTACTGTAGTGTGTTCCTTTCAACGGGATTTCTTTAATATATTAATTGATCAATGAACGAATATTTCTTCGCTAATAGTGCTTCAATTATGAACGGCCAGTTTACTTGATGTAATCAATGAAGTTAACCTAAGCAGTGATTTATTTCTGATACAGGAGAAAATTAAAAATGCTTTTTATACACACTACTTTTCAGTACAAGGTAAACAAAAAAATTCTGGAGTTGCAGGTCTGAGGTACACGTGGATGCATTAGAAACTCCCAGACAAGTTATTGTAACTTCTGACAGGCCGTTAAAGTTGTATGCATTCTGGCACTGTCATCGTGAAACAGACTTTCTTTGTTAACCATCCCCGGCCGTTTGTTTTGAATTCCTAGATACATTTACGCTAGTTGCTGACAGGACAGCTTCGTGTCTATCGTTCTGCCCGGAGGTAACAGCTCGTGTTGCACAATGATTTTTCAATCCGACAAATTGCACAACACTATCAATTCTAGACGTCATGGTGGGTTTTGCCACAGATTATATAATTTCTTCTTACTTTGATCAAGAAGAAATCAAGATCAAGACCATTTTTCGCACTTATAGCTGATTATCCGCTTTTCGTCAATCACGGGTAACCGTTCCAGAAATTGCTCGATTTCGTTAGCCCAGTAGCAAATAGTAAATACACATTAAACAGAGTGAACGTTTTTATGTCAGATCATGTTACACACGAATGTCAAGTTTCTGTAGTTCATTTGTGTAAATGGTTTATCACTGTTTAGTAACTGATATTTAGTTCCCAGAAATAAGTGAACTATATAATGTTTCCACTGTTACTTTTTAACAAACGACCATTTATCATACGTAAAAGTTTCTTACGGAACTGAACAACACTCTTTAAAAATGCAAAGTGCCTATTAAAAATATTTATTTCTGATAGTCTTTAGTAAACTAGTTTTTATGCTAGCCGCGCACGACTAGTCCGCCCAAAGGGTCATGCCTTTTATAAAAGGATGAGGAATGAAGAAAATCTCTTGAAAGGAGTGAGATATGTTGTAGAAGCTAGTTTTTATTTATTTGTTATTTTTAGCACTGATATTGACTGGGAGAGCTGCAGAACATCATGGCCTTTAATTATGATCATAGCATGGTAGATGATGAGATGAGGGGGAAAGTCATTAGAAATCATAACACGAGGATAGAGTGAATTAGAAAAATGCAGTTTATCGTCTGATCCAGGGTACTGTAGATTTTGATGAAGACAGTAGGAGGCGTGTTGGAACAATAAGACTACCTTGCGGTAGATGGGAGGATGAAAGATGAATCGAAATGAGTGATGAAATTGCCAACAAGAGGAAGATAAATGCTGTCAGGTGGCAGGGAGTAATAATATAATGTGAAATGCAAAAACTACGAAGTATGACGAAGTAGTTCTGCGTTGGGAAAGGTGGCGGCAGAGTGTATAGTGCCAAAGAGTAAGGGAAGGGGGCGGCAGACTGTATAGTGTCAAAGGGTAAGGAACGGTGATTCTAAAAGCGGTGAGAAATATAGCTTAAACGGAGGGTATCAAGTTGGTAAAGATATGTGGAAATGTGGTACGGTATATAAATCACGGGCTTCGAAGACGGAACGAAAGGTAAGTCGGAGTACATGACGCTCAAGAATTTGGAGGTGTTTATAGAATGTGGAGGGGGCGTCGATCAGCCGTAGGTAAGGACTGGTAGGTGGAAATATTTGTATGTATTTAGAAGAGTGACAGCAGAATTACCCCATGTAGTTCCTACCGGGCAACGAAGAAAGTTAAAGCGTGAGTAAGCTTTGGCACAGATGTATTTGGGGTATGGAGTACATTTAAGGTGTTGGCCGAAAGGAACGTCTAAATAACTAACTGTTCTGCTGACGGTGACAAGTGTGTGAGAAATATGGAGTTGGAGGTTAGTAGGATTGGTATTATCATGGGAGCATTTACAGGCGGTAAGAAGACAATCGCTTGCGTTTTAGCAGCCTTTATGGTAAGAGGACATTTCTGACACCAAGAGAGAAAGGAATCTATGGCAGATTTCAGTGAATGATTAATGCGTTGAATCTTATTTCCTGTGAAGAGCAATGAAGTCCTTGAATTTCACGTCCCACGATTATGCCAGTTAGGCTAAAGGAGACGCTGATGAAAAGAAATGAATGAATTGGTGGAATGAACAAAGTGGGAGGAAACGGGAGAACCCAGTGAAAACTCACGAGCACATTGTTTGTCCACCACAAATTCCACGCGTCGCGAGATGGGATCGAACCAGGTACCCCAAGCACCGGAGATGTAGTTTAAAATGTCGTGCGGAATGGGATAACCGGGTGAAATATATATATAATAGCTACAGTTACAGATAGACATTAATGATTATATGCTCAGGAAGAATAGGAACAGTAGAAAGATACTGAGATAACGTTAGCGACTCCACCATAAGCACGACACGCTGGAAGAGAATTATCATGGCGAACTAACTGATACGGGGATGGAGGAGCGGAGTTAGATAAGTTTTGTTTAAGAGATATGTATTAACTAGAAATGGCAACAAAGTTCCGATTCAGGCGGAACCGGTACAGGGAGGAACGTGTTCTAGGAGAGCAAGTCTTCAGAACCGTTATCGGACCTGGATCTGAAAACCCGGTTCCAGAACCGGATCTTAGGAATCGTTTGCAGATCTGGATTTGAAAACCCGTTTCTAGAACCGGATCTTAGAAAAAGGGTTCAATATTTGGATCCGAAAGCTCCAAAAATCCGTAAAGGAGGCAGAAAGTTCACCTTCAAAACACTGCAAAGAAGACCATTGAGTTCTGCCCTCCCCGCCCAGACCCGCTTGTGCCATCAGGAAAAAATTTTGGCCCACCAGAGGGTGTTTAGCTAAATGAGTTTGTCAGTTTGCCTTTTCAACCAATGAGTTTGCCACTTACCCAGTTTGTTTAGCCAAATGAGACAAGCGGCTGCCGCCTGGGCGTCTAACTGTCGCTTCCACCATTTCATCTAGCACACTGTTCACAGCCTGCCAGTAGCTCAGGTTTAGCGTACGGATGACCAGAAAGTTCTGGTTGCAGTGGAATAAACTGTTATTGGAGATCCGGTTTCAGAACCGGTTCCAGACCTGGATCCGAAAACCCGGTTCTAGAACCGGATCTTGGGAAACGGTTCCAGAGCTGGACCCAAAGACCCGGTTCCAGACCTAGATTCAAAGAACCGATTCTGGACCTGGATCCGAAAAGCAACTACCAGACCTGGATCCGAAAAACCGGTCATCGAACCGGATTTTTTAGAACCTGGCCCGTACAAACCCGAAAACCAATTCCACCAGGAACCGATTCTGGCTATCCCTAGTTTTAACATGTTCTTCGCGGAGGAGTTGCTCAAAAACGGGTTGATGTTGAGATAAGGAATGAATGTACAAAAATAGAATGTTCGGATACAGGATGAAGTTAACAGCGAAAATGAGTTTAAGACAAAGATGGTCAAAATAATTGCACTGCTATTTGGAGCACATCGGAGTGCATTAGACAGTTGGACCAGAATATGTTGCTTCACTCTCGATGTTAAGGATGGCTTTAGCTGTTTGTTCAACATGTTGTAAGATGTGATGGCCAAGGAAAGGATGGATATTCTGAAGAGTGACAGTGGTGAAAGGCAGGAATTGATTAACGATGATTTGGTTGATACACATATGATGGCGGCAAAGGGCAACGTGTTCTGGCTTGAAAGGTTGGGCGGTTGGTCGGGCTTTGCATTTGTTGATACAGTTGGGATGATTAGAATCAAAGGTACTACAGAGTGGAAGTTGCATAAGATTTGTTCACGTTTTGCTGACATAAGTTTCGGAGCAGAAACCACATTTGAGTGTATTCGGGCACTGAGAATTATGATGTGACAAGATAAACTAGTTATGGTTATGATAGACTTGACAGGTTTCACAACGAACGAAAGAAGATTGTCGATTGTTGATGAGGATTTCTTAAGCACACGGACCATGTACGTATTTTGGATACACTTAAGGATAGAGTACCCGTCAAGGTTAAGTTCCTTGGCTATCTAGTCATCAGTGTGGTCTGATGGTACTCCTCGAATAACAACTGAGAGTCCTGGTAAGCGACGGACTGGCGGATGGTTTTTGTTATGTGAGATGTAGTTTAGAAAGAATTGCGTTCTTGTCAAAGGTATCATAGGAGTATGTATTTAATAGGGAAGCAGTGAGGTTGGAGTCGGGACTTTTGATGTTGATTCCTTTACGGATTGAGATTATTTGAGTGATGTTTGAGCGAGGGACGTATTTGGTGAATCGAAGGTAAAGTTGCTTAAGATCCTGATGTTTGGGGTCGTAATTGGTAAGTAAAATTGAAGAAATTACTGGAGATTGAAGATTGCTTACTGGAGGTCGATTCCGTGAAGGAGGTAACGATAAGATGTCTGCATCCATGTCAAAATGATCTGAAGGACTTGACGATGATGATTTAATAAGAATATGAGGACGTTTAGCTCGTCGTGATTTTGACTGAGAATCCTCCTTAGAATAAAAATCGTGAGCGTTTAGGACTAGGTTGAGGTTATCCACGTTGTTTCTTTCGTGTATCCACCTTCGTGGGTACAACACAAGAGCCAGAATCAGTGATAGTGCGTCTTGTAGAAAACATAGCTAGTGAAAGCCTAACACAAATATGATATAACAAATATAGGTACCAGGTATTAGGCTGAAGACCACCCACTTGGATAGTGATATAAGCTAAGGATGTGCAATAGTTTACACGTTTCGCAAAAAGCTTAAACTGATAACTGTTGCTCATCTAATATCTGACGAGCAAATCCCAGGATTGGGAAAAGGATTACAGAAAACAGCCGTGTTGACTTTGGTACGTCACAGCTGATGTGGTAATATCGCTATCAACGAGAAAGACATAAAATAGTGCTCTCCCAACTTTGAAATGTATGATGAATTCACTTATTATCGACAAGAGCTGCTTAATCAGACGTGACGCAAACACTAGACTGGTTGAGAAATCAGTCACCTGCCCGTGTTTGACGCTGAACTAAATCTCAAAACACTACTCTCAACACTCAGTCACATGCTGCACAGAAAGAAAAGAGACTGCCAGCAGCTACATGAAACTAGATGATGATGCCCTCTAGTCACACGCTACGAAAGCAAACTCTGTGTGAATTTTCATCCAGAATAGTAATCTAGGGTTAACATTTCTGTGTTCATGTCTCTGTTGAGTTTAGTAGTCATTTCTCTTCAAGCTCAGTGAGAAGCTCAGCACATGCACGTGGTGAAGGGAAACCTTTCCTCACCCAATCCTCTAACAAATACCATACAGGTTCATTAATGTTGAGATCCGGAGATTGAGTGAGCCATGACAGATGCTCACCTCACTGTCATGTTCATCGAACCACTCGGACAAGTTTCACAGTCTCCTGGAACAATGTTCCACCATCCTGGAAGAGAGTTCGTAGCATAGGATGTGAATGGTTCTAAAGAATGGTCCAATAGTATTTGCGTGACACGAACCACTGAAACAATTAGGGGAGGACGTTATCTAACATATTGCACCACAAACCATAACGGATCCACTTCCATGTTTGGTTATTGGTAACAAGCAGTCTGGGTTGTATGAACCAGAGGGATTTCTCCAGACGAACACAATCTCGTTGTTTGGAAAACAGTGTATCTCTACTCATAGGAGAATATGACCCGTTTTAGGTTGGCACCACTGAACCCGTTTCGAAGAATTCGTGATACTAACGAAAGACTTCGGTATCGCAACTCTGCCATGAATATTGGCCTTATTCGAGGATCGAACGACTGTTTTCGTGCACACAGATTCTGTGACGTGTGTATTCGTTTCTTCAGTGATTTCCGATGCTCTGGTTTTTCGATTTCGCGCAACAATCTAAATCAATGTCCTGATATTCTATTCAAACAAATTCCGTTTTCTCCTCAGTTGCTCCTCTTGGATGTGATTAGTGCTTCCTATTCATATGCACACTTAACCCTGGATACTGTAGCTCGTGAGATGTCACAAAGTTTGCAGTTTTGGATACAAATGCGCCTGATGGACGCACCCCTACCATATGTCCTCTTTTGAAGTAGGATGTTCCACATCATACCTCTCTACACAATCGATTTCACGTTCACTGACCAGCCTCTTCTACTGAAGTGACTTCCCACGGACTGGCATGTATGACTCATTGCCCAAAAGTAAAACATAAACTATCAGATACATCTTGTGAACAGTTCGAACATCCTATTATATTTTCACAGTTGTTTCTGTTTCAATGTCCACTACCTGCAGATACCGTAACATAAGAAAGATTTAACAATAAACTATTATTACTTTGCCTACGTATATATATATATATATATATATATCGGCTGATTCCGTTAGTCCGTACCACGCCATTAAATAGAAAACGGTCCGAGATATGTACAAACTGGAAAACACATATCTCATTAGTTGCAAAGGACAACAGAGCGAATTAAAAAGTTTAGTCCCAGAGTCCTCCGCAGGGTCCCCGACGGAGTCCAACTGAAAATTGTCAAATTTAAAGAGGGGTCAAGTGGTATGTCGCTTGAAAGCTCTTGTAAAAAGAAATAAGCTACAACAAGTCCCGATTATCTACGATCACCCTATGCAACATGGCGGCGAATCAAAATGTCATCAAAAGTTGCATTGAAAACAATATGGCCACCCCTATAAATCTGAAACGCGCAGCCACACGGAAAAACTGAAAAACAAGTATCTCATTATTTCAAAAGTACCACATATCACGGTAACCAGTTCTAGATATCCAGGCAGGGTCCATCTCCAAATTACCAGTTGTTTCATTGTGCTGGAGGGAAGACCCTGACAATTTTGAACAGCTATATTTCCTTGGTAACATACGTTTTCCGGGTACAATACTATAGAGACTGTTCAGTCCTCTTTCGTGACACTACTGAAAAGTGTTGTCTTGTCTCGCCTCGTAGTCAACACTGGTAACATACAGAGTATGGAAATGGAAACGTTATGGTGGACTGGTAAGCATATGATATTGAAACGTCTAACGTTGTTCTAAAAATTAATTTACCATCGCATAACGAACAAAGGATATATCATATTTACCTTGGAGACGGCTGCTGTCCGTTATGTAACAGATGTGCACTTCACACAGCGCGTTTTACATCATGTTTTGTCATCCATGTACAGCAAGACAACGGTCCAGACGGCGATAATAATTATAGCTCACAGCTTCAAGCTCTGCCTCTCCTATGCTTCGAAATACGGTCATTATACGTTGGCTCATATCTTCTGGTGTAGTTGGTCCATTCGTGTAAACAAGCACCTTTAGTCGACCCCAGAAATAATAGTCCATGCACGTAAGGTCTGGAGAGCAAGGAGAGAAAGAAGTATTGGACCCTCTTCCTAACCAACGGTGAGGGAATAAATATTTACTGCACCTCTGAATATACGAGCAGCATGTGCTGGACAACCATCCAATTGCATCCAAATATTACGCCGCACATGAAGTGAGATGTTTTCCAGCAGTTGCGGTAGATTTTCTGTCAAGAATTGATGGAACAGAGCCGACGTTAAATTTCCAACAATAAACCAGGGCCCAATTACATGTGTTCGAATGATAACACCCCATACATTGCTGCTCCAACGTCTTTGTCGGTCGATCTGTTGTGTCCAGTGCGGATTCTCCGCAGCCCAATAATGCCCATTGTGTAGGTTGACATGACCATCACTTGTAAATATTACTTCATCTGTCCACAACACGTACATACTGAAAAATGCTGGGTTTGTCCTCAATTTCTGACGGCCCCAATTACAAATCTGGAGGCGCTTATTACGGTCGGCATCTGTTAGCACCTGGCACAGGGAGATATGATACGGGTATAGATTATGCTTCCACAGTATACGCAGTACACTTGTTTGACTAATTACACGGTCCCGGGCAATATCTCTTGGGGATGCATTAGGACGGACTTTGAAGCAGCCAAAACATCAATAACGTCATCGTTGTCATCTACAATTGGAGCATGTTTGTGACGGCCATATTGAGGAGGTATGTGCCCTGTTTATTTCAGATAATTTGCTAACCGTCGAAGTACATTGTGGGAAATTAATTGTCGCTGTGGGAACCTTGCGTTATAAATTCGGGCTTCAGCTCTATAGTTTTGCCTATATTCCCCTAACACCTTTAACATGTGAAATGCAATGTACCAATACAATGTTATCTTTAGCCGACACTGCAGTAACACACGATATTAGGGTAGTACGTGCCACCTTCTACAGTGAAATGGAAGCCTTCTGACACACATACACTCACACACACACACACGCGCGCGCGCACACATACACACAACTCAATTCGTAACGTATATTATTTTTCCACAGCACAAGTACTTCACTCCAATTCATACTAACGATCCTTCAGCAAAGCTTGTTCAACTTACTGTGGAAAAAACTGTGTTCCAGCGTACCTCACGTTCGTGCGTTTTATTTCAAGGTTGTCTGCGACTGTTTCTCTCGAAAGGCGTATGTTTGTACAACAAACATAAACCAGCAAACAGCGCAATCCACTTTCAGTAATCGTTATCAAAGATGTGTATGTTTATTCATTTCGGTATTTCATTTGAAGTTATACGTTTCACGACATTAATGTCTCATGAGTTTCACTTTTACACGACATATACGGTAGAAAAGGGTATTAAGGACAGGGCTGGAACCTTGCGTCAATCCCATTATTCACCTGTTGTTACTGAGGAACACTGAGCTTAAGATAGGTATACAGACGAACCAGGCTGTGACATCATTCAAATGGGGTCGGGAATTGGGGGGAAATGCATTATCGAACGGGAATAACACAATAACGCGGAGAGGGTCGCAACGTGACACTCGAGGATTGGCAAGATTTATACGTCATTGGATAGCACATGGCAAGTCCAGAATACAGATCTATTCATACCGTATTTTGGTTTCTGGGCTGAATGCGGGCAAATGCTGCAAAACAACATTTCCCAGGGGAGTGTTCCGTATAATTGCTGTACCCTGGAGAGTTATGGTGTGCATCATGGAAACAAATCATCGCGTGGTGCATACAGCGGTAACATTTCGTCCGTTGCACTAGCCAATCGGAAGGATACAGTTTTTAATTTCCTTGATCCCCTAGTGTCGGCGGTCTGGGAGAGGAGAGGACACCCTAAGAAGCAATATTACACTAACCGACAAAGGGCTTTCAAACACACATCCTGTGCGGAAACCAAGGTCAAGATCTGGGAAGTGCCCCAGACCTCTTACAAAACAGATGCAGGAAACATTGGTAGAGCATGCTTGCCTCGTTCCACATCTCGAAGTATTCTGTGCAAGCAAAGTAAAAACAGTTGTTTTGTCCCGACGGACTAGTGTCATCGACTCAATAGTTCGACTGTGTGCACCACTCGCTGATGAGTTTTTATGATGAACACCACAACTCTCCAGGACTACCGGGCACTGTCCAGCAATTTTACCGCCAATTCCACTGGAATATGTGTTTTTCCACATTCATTTCAATGCAACTTCTGATGACATGTTGACCCGCCGCCAGGTTGCATAGGGTGATCGTAGCGAATCGGGAATTGTTGTAGCTTCTTTCTTTTTACAAGAGCTTTCAATCGATATACCACTTGACCCCTCTTTCCATTTGACAATTTTCAGTTGGATCCCGTCGGGGACCCTGCGGCGAAACTTTTTACTTCAATCTGTTGTCCTTTGAACATCATGTGACACTTGTTTTTCAGTTTCCCATCTGGCTGCTTGTTTCAGATTTACAGGGTGGCCATATTGTTTTCAATGCAAATTTTGATGACATTTTTACCCGCCGCCATTTTGCATAGGTGGTCGTAGAGAATCCGTACTTCTTGTAGCATCTTCCTTTTTACAAGAGCTTCAAAGCGATATAGCACTTGACCCCTCTTTAAATTTGACAATTTTTAGTTGGACCCCGTCTGGGACCCTGGGACTAAACTTTTTACTTCGCTCTCTAGTCCTTTGCGGACTAACGGAATCAAATGATATATATATCCTCACGGCATTGTCAAGGCTCTATATTTGTATTTTACATTTATTATTGCAACCGTATGTTTCTCGCTGCCGTATACTGTAGTCCGATCATTACCCTTCTTCTTCGCGCGCACAGTCATTCGAAGAACTGAAAACGTACTCTATACGCAAAGAATTGATGTTTGTGAACTCGGAAAGCCTGGTACTTCTGCTTGTCAAGGTCAAATAGTGGGAGAAAAAAGCACGTGTAGAATGTGAAGAGGGTGCAACAGTGACTGATACTTGTAAGAATCATATACATTTGTAGTTTGTGTATATTCCACCTGTAGCGCTACTGTGGCACAACGTATATTGTAACTGTATAACTCTTGTCCACCGCTTGTAGGTCTATTGGCGTAAGTGACGATCGAAACTATGTTGTCAGCTCTGACTGCGATAAGGCACTGCTGTGCTGCTTTTGCTTTTCTTTTTTCTCCTTTGTCATTTGTGAGACGCCAAACATGTCTTTTTTTGTTGCACGGGCTGAACGGGTTCCTGCGGAGCGAAGTATTTTTATGAAGTTGACTACTTATTCTTGTTTACGATAGAAATATGATAAGTACTTTGAATTATAATACGGTTTTAAATTGGTTAACTATTGAAAAAAATACGAAAATAAAGCTGTACTTGAAAATGTATATTAGCCGAGGACGTAGCTACTGACAGTGCTGATTACAGATTTTCTGATGGAAGAATTTCATTACACTAGAGCTGAAAACCAGACGCCCATTTAGACAGAACCCCCCTCTTTTTCAAAGTCAATCGGAAATGGCCTCAATCGTTTGTACAGAAATGTGCAGGCCAAAATTTTGATTGTATAGAATTAGAGGCGCCGCCAGAAAGAAAAAAGTGGGGGGAGCTGTCTATATGGTAGCTCCCCACCATGTCCAATTAATCACAAAATGTCGCAATTGTTTGTACTTCATTTGTACAAAAATGTTCAGAAAAAAATTTCGTTTGTGCAGAATTCGGGGCGCCGCCAGAACGAAACAAGGTAGGGGGATGTCTAAATGGTAGCACCCCACCATGTCCAATTCAATCACAAATTATCGCAATCGTTTCTACATCGTTTGTACAGAAATGTGGAGGGCAAATGTTCGTTTGTACTCAATTAGGGTTGCCGCCAGAACGAAAACAAAGTGGGGGCTGTCTAAGTGGTAGCCCCCACCATGCCCAATTCAATCACAAATTGTCGCAATCGTTTGTACTTCGTTTGTACAGAAATGTGAAAGTGAAATTTTTGTTTGTACACAATTAGGGGCGCTGCCACAACAAAAAGTGGGGGCTGTTTAAATGGTAGCCCCTCAACCATGTCCATTTCAATCATGAACTGTCGCAATCGTTTGTACATCGTTTGTACAGAAATGTGCAGGCGAGATTTTTGTTTGAACACAATTAGGGGCGCCGGCAGAACGAAAACAAAGTGGGGGCTGTCTAAATGGTAGCCCTCCTACCATGTTCAATTCAACCACAAACTGTCGCACTTGTGTGTACGTCTTTGTACATAAATTTGCAGGTGAATTTTTCGTTTGCACATCAACGGGGGGCCGCCAAAACGATAACAAACTATGTGCTTTCTAATTAATAGCCCTCCCACCATGTCGAATTCTACCACAAACTGTTGCACTTGTTTGTACGTCTTTGTACATAAATTTGCAGGCGGAATTTTCGTTTGTACATAATTAGGGGCGCGCCAAAACGTTAACAAGGTATAGGCTGTTTAATTGGTAGCACCTCCCCACGTCCGATTCAAAAGAAAATTATCTCAATCGTTTGTACGTCTTTTGTACAGTAATGCGTAGGCAAAAGATTTGTTCCTACGCTATCAGGTGCGTCGACAGAACGAAAAGGAAGGGGAGTGGTCTAAGTGCTAGGCCCATCATGTTCGATTGAACCACAAATTGTCGCGATCGTTTATACATCGTTAGTGCAGAAATGTACAGGTAAAATTTTCGTTTGTATTAAATAATATACGGATGTGAGTATTTTTAATATCTGCGATCAACGTTAACCGGTTTGAATAACGGTTGCTGAGATTGAAAATGGTACCTATTACACTAGTCGACAAAGAAAATCTTTTTCTCTGGCACACGGAAAAAATACCTGATTATAATAGAACGTTTCACGTAGAATTCGAATCTGCAATCAGTTTTTCTCCATCACCCTCCGTTTTCCCGTGACAGAGGGGTTTTCGGGAAATTTCCTCTCAATTTTTTTTTACCATTTTCATACCTGTAGCTCGGGCACCTTAGGTATATAAACGCACAAATTATATTGTATGTTAGCTTTATTTATACTTAGTAAGCCCTCTAAGTTTCATAAGAATAGCATTAGTATTTCTAGAGAAATAAACATATTTATATAAAAAAATATGCTATGTGTACTGTTCATTTTACAATATTCATTAGTGCAGATAAACTCACATATAACTTCCACAAAAATTACAATATAAGCACTGTTTACATCTTATTGGATTTGAAATAAAACATATTTTAAGTGATGTATACACCGTGTCAACATTTTATACCTACTTAATAAATAATACAAAAGAATTGAGTGGTATCTTCTTAATAAATGAACATTTACTTACCTCAACTAATATGTGTTAGTTGTCGGCTTTCTTCTGTGTTTGGCTTCTTTAACATCTCTTTTAAGTGTCCAATTAGCTAGCATTTTTGAATTCCACTGTCACTGGTATCTCTTCTACATGGAGGAAATGTCCTGATGAAAACGTTCCCCATATTCATCACTAACAGCACCAATATTTTCAGGAAAGAAATGCAGGTGGGAGTCTAGAAAGTGAACTTTAAGGGACATGTTGCAACCCATTTCTTTGAATGATTGCAGGAAATCACTCACAATTTCACGGTAAATTGGGACTTTCTTGTTTCCTAAAAAATTCTCTGTTAAACATATAAATGAACACAAGGCTGCTTTCTTAACCAGAGTTAAGAGTTCCTCAAATTTTTGGTCACGAATCAAACATCTTATTTGGGGGTCTACAAAAATCCCTAGCGTCACTAACCCGAGGAAATTTTTCCTTGGGGTAACAGAATCCTGAATTACTTTTGTCCATTGCCTTAACAAATTTTTTGAAGAGCCCCAACTTTATGTGAAGGGGAGATAGAATTATCTTATCAGGGCTCACCAGTGAGGAATAAACAGCCTTCTTCTGTCCAGGAGTTAATACATGTGTTGGCCATTCCTTCTTGATGTAATGTTCCGCTTTGTTCCTGCTGTCCCATTCGCAGAGGAAACAACAGTATTCCGTATAACCAAGCTGCAAACCCATTAACAAAGAAATGACTTTTAAATCACAGCAAACGGCTCACTTGTATTTCTCATACTGAATTCTTTCTAACACTATTTCGATGTTTTCATAGGTTTCCTTCATATTAGTTGCATAAGGCAAAGGCACTGAAGGAAATTTGTAGTCATTGTGCAGAAGAACAGCCCTAAAACTAGTTTTGGAAGAGTCAATAAACAATCTCGACTCTGTACTTATATGTGTATGTCCAAGTGTATCCATCATAGCACATACATTATTACAATACACTAAATCATTTTCTTGAGAATAATAGTTTTGAGACTCTGTATGAAGGTTTCGAAAAATGCACACTTTAGTGTCACGATGGAGCAGCTTCCAGCCTTTAAGTCTAGAAGCAAGAAGTTCTGTTTGTACCTTGGAGTGTTTTAAATCCCGTACAAAGTCAATTAGTTAACCCTGAGTTATCAGATGGGGATCCAATGTAGATGTGCTTCCTACATAAGTAGGATCATCTTCTTCAGTTGGAACTTCAGTAGTTGCCTCAAGTAAGTAATCCTCATTTACCGTAAGGTGAGGAAGAGGTACTGGTACAGATAATTCTGCACTGTGTGAAATTGGCCTAATTGCTGATGGTAAATTGGGGTACTGTACTGCGTGGTTAGATTTACTGGTTATTTCTTTTATCTGTGTCGTACAAAAGTAGTAGTCTGAAAAATGATCTTTTGTTTCCCTCCAGATCATCGGTACTGCGAAGTTCATGTTTCGTTCACCATTTGCCCAACCAGTCAGACGTTTCACGCAAGTACAACAAATGTAGTGAGGAACGAAATTCTTATCTTGGTCTCCTACACAGCAACCAAAATATAACTGATAACACTTCCTCACAAGTGGAGTAAAACATCGACGTTGCGATTTAAATATCAGCTCCCCACATACATAACAGAAATTCTCCGGTTTATTTACACACTTCACCGGCATCTTGTATCCTGTAAGGTACCAGACACACGTACACACAGGAATCTACACTCCATCAAATTCCCACAAAATCCCTCTAGAAATTTCCACATACAAAAATGGTATAAACCGTGGTATATTGTAATTTTCGTGGAAATTATATGTGTTGAAGACCGACCCGACCCGTGACCCGAGTTGACTGACCCGACCCGAATAACCCGACCCGACAATCCGATCCGATTGGCTCGGCCCGAAAACCCGACCCTAGCTGGCCCGATTGGCCCGACCCTACAACTAGACCCGAGCTGACCGGAGTGACCCGACCCGAGGTGACCTAAACGACAACCGACCCGAGTAATCTGACCTTACAATCCAACCAGTTTGAGAGAACTAGAACCTTACAAAGCTGCCGTCAGAAAAAAATGCTGGCCAATTCGTATGCATAAACCATTGTTTCGGCTTTTTTATTTGTAGTATAATTATCCTCCTCCTCCTGCTCCTCCTCAGTGTTCTGCCATTAATGACAGGCCAGTTTCCGTGAACTAGGTAAAAAGCTTCCATTTTTGCGATCTCCCGCTAATATCTTCGTCGCAACCCAACATAATGTTCCACCCTCCTTATTACAATCTATCAATTGCAACCTTCTTACACACTCTCGCTCTCCTGATATCACCCCCTTTACTACATCTCTCAGAATGCAATCCCTTAGCAAGATCGAAACTTGTGATCCGTCCATTTTTTCGCTTCCTTATATCGTCCAATATTGCTCTCGTCTCTTGCATTTTTTCAGCATTTCCTAATTCGTTTTCCCCTCTACCCTGCTAACCTTCTTTATTCTCCTCCACATCCAAATTTCCAAGGTTAAAATTTAGGCAATCAACTTCGAAAGTCAAATCACTACCGCAATAATAATAATAATAATATAAATAATAATAATAATAATAATAATAATAATAATAATAATAATAATAATAATAATAATAATAATAATATAAAGATCTTCAGGCAGCAATTGAGGTGAAGACAGATATGTGAGGAACTGGTACTACAATTCAGTGTGAGTGGAGAAACCATTCGGCACCACCACCATCAACTTGGAAAGCACTGCAAGTTGGGTTGATGGGTCCTACATGATTTGACTTGGGGCCAGAAATCAACGCGAGCAGACACCTGTGTTTCTTTGGTGTCTCGTCTGAGGAAGGAGCAATTTCTGGAGAGGGTTTTGACATGTGATGGAAAGCGGGTCCTGTACGAAGCTCCACGGCGCCATCATCGTTGGTTAGCATCCCATGAACCGGTTCAAAAACAGCCCAAGCCAGCACTACACCAGAATAAGTTTCTCCTGTGCATTTTGTGGACTGCTCGCGGCATCGTCCATCGGGAACTTTTACCAGCTGGTCAGATCATCAATGCAACTGTGTACTGTCACTCTCTGGATCCAGCACTTCTGAATCGCAAACTAGTCCTCCTGTTACAAGGCAACGCTAAGCCCCACGTGGCTAAGATGGTCCAAGACACCATTCTACGTCTTGGACGCGAAACACTATTTGATCCGCCATACTCCATAGACATTGTACCGTCCGATTATCACCTGTTCCATTCCTGGGACAAACACCTTAGAGAACGTCAGTTCAAATCGCTAGTACAGGTTCAATATGCTCTTGATATCTTCTTTACTTCACGACCCACCAAGTTCGACTGCGATGGAATCCATAGCTTTCCAGAACGTTGGCACAAGGTCGTCGATGCTGATGGAGACTTTTTTTGATATTCCAGGTACGTCTTAGGTTACATATCAATGTTCGAAGGTGTTGGTAAAAAGGCGGCGTAACTTACTTGGTCACTCTTAAAGTAATAATAATAATAATAATAATAATAATAATAATAATAATAATAATAATAATAATAATAATAATAATAATAATAATGTGTCCTGCCCAAAGGCAGATGTTTGTCCCGAAGGTCCATGGGTATTGATTCTAGCTCGTACCAAGAAAGTTAGTTTTCTGGTGGACAAACATCGTGTGCATGGGTTTTCTCGGTGTTCTCCCATTCCCTCCCACTTTCTTCATTCAACCACTTCAATTATTTCTCATCATCACTGAGCGTTGGTGCATAACGTGGGACGTTAACTAGATATTTCCTTTCAATTTCACTTAATGTGACATTTAAGTTGACATAAAAACGCAGAAAGAAAAAAGTCAGTAGTAATATTATGCCTAATTACAATTACCATGCCAATTAGTTAATATAGGGTTAAATTAAAATTTTATTACTATTTCACCTTCAATTAGTCACATTTATCATTCATTCACCAACTTCGAATTGAATTCTACAACAAAGCTCTTTATAGTATTCCGTATAGAAAATAAGTGAAGAATGTGACGACCCGACCCGAGCTAAAACGACTGACCCGACCCGACAACCAGACCCGACCCGTAACCCGACACGTTTGAGAGCACTACCAGAGGTGTACAATTTACGGTACAATTTATTTTGTATGGTTTAGCATACTTTAAGGCTACCATATATCTTGAAAACAGTTAACACGGAAATATTACAAATTAGTAGTAAATATTGCATTTTTTATTAATTTTATCTTACGAATTTTACTACAGCATCGCACTAATTATATAACTTAAAATAATGTATTAATATAGTCCATACTTAATCAACAGTGCTAAACATTATTATAGAAGCTAGAAGTTGTTATACAATATAAACGCAATAAGTGAACATACAAT
Organism: Thermobia domestica; assembly: GCF_964235325.1. NCBI lineage: Eukaryota > Metazoa > Arthropoda > Insecta > Zygentoma > Lepismatidae > Thermobia > Thermobia domestica. The sequence continues at coordinate 238,123,330 of NC_137456.1, read as the reverse complement.
ATTTATGCAAAAATTATACGAGGGCAAGTCAAGAAAGACTTGGACTGATTTTTTTCCCGGCAGTTCTGTTAACGCTGAAGCTTCATAGTTTGGCATACAAGTAGGGTGGGTCTTGCTGTGCATATATATAAAATGTTGTTAAGGAATCATTGCATGTTTGGTAACCACGACTTTTTATTGCAGGTGATGTTCTGCGCCGCCTCTAGAAGTCGCCTGTAGAAGAAATGGAGTCATTACGAGATGAACAATTTGCAGCTATACGGTTCTGCTATCGCCTGGGGAAAAGTGCAACAGAAACTCTAGGAATGTTGAGAGCAGCCTACAAAGATGACGCTCTGCCACGAAGTACCGTGTTCTGGTAGTTCAAAGAGTTTAAAGAGGGCCGAATGACAATCACGAAAGCTGGTGGACCAGGTGTATCAGCGTCAGATGTTACTGAGGTGAACATTAACACGGCAGCAGTCATTGTTAGAGAAGATCGCCGCATCAGTATCGACGATCTGGCAGCCGTACTACGCATATCTCATGGCAGTGCCTTCAAAATTTTGCATGACCACCTCCACATGAGCCGAGTGTGTGCGCGATGTATTCCGCGACTCCTGACACCAGAGCAGAAGGCCGTTCGAGTGGAGACTTGCAGGGAGCTGTTGCAAAGGTTTGAGGATGGTAGAGACGCTTACCGCACCGTGCGATTTTTTTCTATTCCCTGCCCTAAAATCCAGACTGCGTGGACGCCGTTTCTCCGATAATTCCGAGGTTCTGAAGGCATCGGAGGCGGTTTTGAAGGACCTCTCAAAGAATGGCCTGCGACACGTGTTTGAGGACTGAAAGAATGAAAGAGTGCATTCAAATGGGCGGGGACTACTTTGAAAAGGATCATGTGCCTGTTGCTGAGTAATAATAAATTGCCTAGAAAAAAAATCAATCCAAGTCTTTCTTGACTAGCCCTCGTATTTTCAATATTATTACATATAGAACCTCACATGCTCTACATGTCTATAAAGAAAATATCCAGATTTATGAAGTTGTTTCCAAATTTCAATGGACTGTTTTATTTTTGTTAACCTAAAATGCGAACTAAAAGAAAGCAATTTGCATAATTGTTTTTCTGAAGAAGAAAAAAATTGTGTTTTCGGGAATGGTCTGCAACGTTACAAGAATTTGTTGCCACCTCGAGGTATACATTCTTACTTTTAGTGATCAGAGTGCCACTTAGGAGGATTTAAACATTGCATGTTATATCCGGGGAAGGAGCAATTGGAATAATAATAATAATAATTAGAATAAAATTGTTCCTATTGTATTGTCAGAATCGAAAGCAAAAGGAATAAGTCGATTTTATTATCTTTTCAGAAATTTTGATATGTAATTAATAAAAACAAAAACAGGACAAGAAGGAAAATTTCCGCACACCGGGACAAATTTTAAGAAACCGGGACGTATGGTAGCCTTACATACTTATTTGCATGCGGAGTGTCAATACGGAGCCACTACGTAGCAGAGTTGAAACAATACCTCGTAAATAGGTTGCCAACTCAGGAAAACAAAATTACCGGCACACCCTCAAAATTTTCTGTACAAATGAGAAACTGAAGACTGTATTGATCGTTATTGTATTTACAGCAATTGCCACTTCTTTAAAATTATCGAAACAGGTGAATAATACTATCAGACGAATAATAACAGATGAATAATATTAATCACTCCGTAACAATAGTTGATTCATAAAATAAAAATTTACTCTATAAACTTACACTTCAAACAAAGGAAATTGCTTTAAAAAGTCACTTTCTACTTTCAATAAATGTATAAAATTCTTTTACAATAAAATGTAAGTGTTATCAAATTTCTTATGTTAAATAAATAAAAAAACTGCCATAGATTAAAAAAATATATCGATAATGTATAATACAACGGAAATTTGTGTTTGTAAAGGCACTGTTGAAAAATGTCAATGTTCAATGTTATATTCTGAATTGCAGATTCCAAAATACCGGTCAGAAAGAGGCTAATAAGAAGTTAGTACCGGTCACCGGCCTTAAGCAAAATCACAGCAAATACCGGCCAGTTAGCAACCCTAGTGGTAAATCAGAATGCTGAATGCACCAAAATACTTCACCATGCATTCTATAGTTTCTCCAAAATGAGTTTAATGAAGATGTTCAAATAAAACAAGATACTGTGTTATAATTTTCCCTCTAACAGCCTACTTTGTGAATTTGTTATATCTTCCACTTATCAATTTCCTGTACGAGATGAGAATAACGGTTTCTGTGCAAGTTAGAAAGAAAAAATGCATTTTTCTCAGAAGGATTCAGCTCACGTAAGAAATAATGAATAAGTTTAATAATGAGAGCCGAGGAGTGATAAACTAACTCAGCAATAATGATTGTAAGTATAAATATAAAAACAAAAGAAAACAAAAAACATTTAATTCCATCAGCGTTAGAATAAGATCAATATAGTGAATCACACGATAGTGTGAATATACCAATCGACACAATAGTGTGAACAAAGACTTGTTAGAAAAATACTTCATAGTATGTGATACATTTTTTAATGTTTCTACCATTTAGACAGTCCCCCACATTGTTTTCGTTCTGGCGGAGCCCCTAATTGTGTACACTGATAAAAAAGGACTAGGATATCCGTGTGGATACATCGTATTTACGCGGGTGCGCTCCTTAAGTAATGTAATTTCATGTATAAAAGTACAGCAGGTGGGAACACCATGCCAAGTCTGGGGTTCGGCGTCGAACTAGACTCGCTGTGATTGGATAATTTTATTCACATGATTGATTTCGTGTTAAAAAGTATTACTCTCGTAAGGTAGGGAGTCACAGATTTAGAAAGAACCAAGTGGGGACACTCGTAGGAAGATAGGAACAACATTATATACCTAAGTTACCACCGTCGGAATGGGCATGGCGTTAATTCTAGATTTGAAATGGTGGTCCCCCAATACAAAATTTTCGCTGGACGGTGGTGTAGATCGTACTACTGATGAAACAACATTACTTAATGTGGTGACGCGCGTAACCTGGTAAAAACAGCATTTACATGCCGACTGGATTATGAATTTTTCTCCGTGTACAAACGAAAATTTCGCCTGCACATTTCTGTACAAACGATGTACAAACGATTGATATAATTTGTGATTGAATTGGATAGGATGGGGGCTACCATTTAAACAGTGCCCCACTTTGTTTTCGTTCTGACGGCGTCCCTAATTGTGTAAAATGAAATTTGGCTTGCACATTTCTGTACAAACGATGTACAAACGATTGCGACAATTTGTGATTGAATTGGACATGTTGGTGGGGAGCAACCACTTAGACAGCCCCCCACGTTTTTTCGTTCTGGCGGTGCCCCTAATTGTGTACAAATGAAAATTTTGCCTGCACGTTTCTGTACAAACGATGTACAAATGATTGAGATAATTTGTGATAGAATTGGACATGGTGAGGGGCTACCATTTAGGGGAACTCCCTCGAGAGGAATCACTCTACTTATTTATTGCAAAAAGCAGAATTTAAAAAATCGCATTTTTCCAAAGTTATCGTGTGAAGTAACAACCGCTCGTATGTACGTATTAATTTCGATAAGTTCCACTACGCGATCTCAATTAATACTTCATATACCCCCGCCACACACACAAACACTAGCATATGTACACACAAAACTATACATGGTAGATCCACACGCTTACGCCGGAAAGTAGACACACACACACACAGACAGCCAGAGACAGAGAGAGAGAGAGAAAGAGAGAGAGAGATAAAATCGTGTTGTACCTTTATACTGAATGCACCATTACTCACAAAATCAATTAAAAAAAGAAAAAGGAAAAAGGTTGTAAATGAAACTATCAAAGATTGGTACCACTGTTGCGTGTAACACATTAAATTGTTCCATAATGATTGGTTCGTAATATGATGTATATGGGTTTCTTAAATGTAGTATTACGAAATGCCTTCAAATTGGACCACAAAATAAAAAGTGAAATTTATTTCTCAAATTTTGTAAAATCTATGTCGGTGGGCATTATGGGAACAGTCTACAATTGCAATATATGCAAATATATATTAATATACTTCACGTTTTCCAGTGGGTGCAACAAAGCTTCGAATAGTGTTTGATGTCATAATCATTAGCTGATGTAAATATATATATATATATATATATATATATATATATATGTGTGTGTGTGTGTGTGTGTGTGTGTGTGTGAAATTTCGAGGTTTATTATATGAGACTGCAACAGTAAATTCTGAAAAAGCCTGAAAAAACGTAAACCGAAGTAATACCAAACAAAAAGCTCTATGGTATGATTCTACGTCGCAAGCCGAGAAAATATGCTTCAATCAAGTGTCAAGGTCAGAGTTTACGGTCAGATCAAGGTCACAATTCACCTTGATAAACCGTTTGAATACACTGAAACAACGCAATTTTCCTATCAAATCATGTTTAACATCAAAATGAGGCGGCGGAACATGCAAAGAAAACTTAATAGTATTATGTGGTCAAAGGTGACAGGCAAATATATTCAAAGGTCCACCACAAAACTCAAATTTATTTCTAAGCGAAAGGTAAGCACGATCTGGGTGTGCTTAATGCTGTGTTATTTGTCCTCTCGGAAGCTCACTAGGTTTTTCCAGCATGAGCGACAATGATCCTTCTTGAGGATTTAGTGTCACTTGGCTAAACAGTATTTCACTTATTCTATATGTCCGCCACCATGGGCTAAGCACAGATTGATTCTGTGAATCAACTGCTTAGTGAAAACTCTCTGAAGCATTATAGGAGTGATGTACTCAACACTACGTTCGATTTCTTGCCTTAGTTGTTCAACAGATGTAAATCTCTTTTCTGTACACCACCTTTTCCAGTAAACCCCAAAGAAACAAGTCACACGGCTACATGTTGGGACTTCTTAGTGACCATTGCACTTCACTTCCCACAGATATCACACGCTGCCCAAACCGTTTCCTCAGAACATATATAGTTGCATTCATACGATGTGCAGGAATACCATCTTGCTGATATCAACTTTCGTCAATCTCATTCATGTTCAGACGTTCCAACTCCGGGAAAATAAACTCACGTAACATGCGTTTTTAAGATTCTTGTATCACCTTTGCGTCGAACAAGAATGGACCAATAATTTGCTAGGATACCCATCCACTCCATTACACAAGTATGATCAACGAAACGTTCACTGCAAACAAGTGGTTGAGAATGAGCCCAATATCGAGCATGAGAAGACAAAACGGAACCATTAACAAAAAATTAAGCTTAGTCGGTCACAAGTAATTGGAATAAGAACCTGGGGTTTTCGTTAAACTTCTCAATGAACCAAGTATAAACGAACAAACGCTCACCGTAGACTTCTCGCAGTTCCTGCACTTCCCTGATTTGGTACGGTTTTAATTCCATTCTTTTTAACAGTTTACTTAAGGTTGACTTATTAAGACAAACTGCAAGACTACGACGGGTCAGAGACTTCTGAAGAGATTGACGAATAGATACAGATACTTCCCTTTCCTTCCTTGGAGTCGGTACTATTACGCGTCTACCAGCCCCTTTCCTTGTCAATAGGAGTTTGTATGGAAGCAGTTGCTGTGAAACTGTTTATAGAGACGATATATCTGGGTGTTTCTTATGGCAATGTTCCACTCTGTGTGAGCTCTTAGTCGTGTAGCTGAAGCAGATTTATAACAGTGGATATACCACTGACTAAATCTGCTCGTTATTCCTCCGATAAGGAATTCATTGCGAATACGTACCTTGCCAGAGTTACAACCAAACGAAGTAATAAACGGATACACTTGGAGTATAGACATAAAATGGCTCTCTCGTGTTTTGTCCTTATTCGACTTTTACTGCACTTGGCTGATTAATATTAACCCGAGCAGCGTCTCGAAGACTATGCACAAATGGTGTTCTCTATCAGCGGCTGAGGAAACCAGGCCTACTGTTTTCAAGATCCTCGTGATGTCATCCTGCTTGTAGCTCGTTCATCACGCTTGCAACTTTATCGTACGGGAGCTGAGGTGCTGAACTTAATTGTTCAACTGTTTTTTTTCGTCCTTTAACATGCCCTTTATTATAACAGCTGCTGTTTTCCCAGAGACTATTTGACTTTTGTGGTTGACCTTTGACCTTGTATTTGCCTCTGACCTTTGACCTCTTACTACTATTGAGAGTTCCTTGCTAGTCCCAATGCTTCATTGTGAAGTTTGACATGATTTGATAAGAATATTGCGTTGTTTTCAGTGTATACAAATGGTTTCTCAAGGTGACCTGTGACTTTAGTCTGACCGTGACCTTTGACCTTGACACTTAATTGGCGCATATTTTCTCGGCATGTGACGTAGAATTATTCCATACAGCTTTCTCTTTGTTATCACTTCGATTTACGTTCTTTTCAGTCTGTTTCAGACTTAACATTGTAGTCCCATAAGAAAAAAAAAACTCGAAAATTGAATTTAATATCTCTTCAATCTTTAGAACAAGTGGCATGCTTCTGTGGCGAAACAAAAGTTATGTCTTTCGTCTAAAGTTACACTACTTTTGCACAGTGAACATATAAAACTGAACAGACATACAGAAAAATGAAAAATGAATATGGTATTCACTACTTAACAGTGTAGTGGCTGGGTTCAGTATATACTAACCTTACAAACGTCACTTTGTATCTTGAATGAAAATTTATATCTGTAACACGTATTTCGTCGCAAGTATGGTAACATTTGCAGTTTGATACCTTACGCTGTACTTCACTCTCTTGAGAAAAAAACATTAAAAGATTGTTAAATATAGAATAAAAGAAACTTACAGATTACTCTAATAATATGTATGTTTTCACATATTGTTTAATAAACATAAATAATAAACAAAAGTAAGCAGGGACACTCACAGCCAACAAATAATTCTTCATAGGCAAGAAAATACGTTTAAAGTTGCGAACTACATCATTGTTTTAGTAGATCAAATTCACACGTATATCAAATTCAACATGAGGATCAACGCAAGGACAACAGTAGTGATGAGGTGCGTAAGAATAGAAATAAAAAGAAAATTAAAGATCGAAATAAGGCCATTTGTTAAAAAGTACTCCAGGAATTCTGTTTCTTACGCAGGAAAAAATAAGAAGTAATAATAGGTGGAAGCAAGATGTAAAATAAAAAATGTGCTCAGGTGAAGAAGGTATTGGAAGATCAATGAAACCTAACCGGAAACATGAATATAAAACTAAAGAGAAAAGTGATGAAATCATATGTGTGGAGTGATTTATTATATGGAAGGCAGGTATAAACACCAGAAGAAGAGGAAAAATAGAGAAAAAACGTAAAAATGTGGTAATACAGAAGAATGTTGTAAAGTGAAAGAAGTGTGAAACAATAGTGAAAGCCTTAAAAATACTGTCGGATATTAGCATGTGCACAATAGGTAATAAACTTGTAAAAGTAAAAGAAGGCTTAAGTATAGGTTCGAAATTAAGTCTAGTTCAACCTAAAACAGTGATCAATATGTGGGAACAAAAGGCAATGAAAAAAAGGGGTAAAAAAAACCTAATATTGTATTGCAGATACTTAGATGATTCTTTAGAAATATAGAAAGGAAGATGACAAAAACTGGAAAAGTTTGTAAGAAAAATTGAGAATGAACAGAAAGGGGTAAGCCTGGAAACAGAAGTAGAAAAACAACAGAATAAACAACTTGAACATGACAATATAAAGAAATAAGGAAAAATGCACTCAAGATTGTATAACAAAGAACGTGCTGCAAAAGTAAAATCAAAGAGCACAGAAGGAAAGGCCAGAGAAAAAATACAAAGAAAGAGTAGAAGAGAAAATGGCATAGTATAGAGAGCACTGGAGAAAAGGCAGAGATACTAAAGATCTTATTAAGAAAAGGAAGTGTGAACAGAAGCAGAAAAAGAGGAAGAAGAATCCTAGAAGTAATTAAAAAATTAGAAATGAGGACGCAAAAGAAGAAACTTAGGGAGTAGAGTATGAAGCGAAATGTGAGATATATAATATAATATATATTGGAGAAACGAGAAAAGCTTAAAGAAAGCGTAGAACAACATACGAATGACGTGAAACTTAAAAGAGAAAATATAAACGATTAACTAACGTAAAAAAGCAGGATATGATATAGATTATGAAGGAGTAAAAGGTTTAGAAAAAGAGAATAGAACGTTAATAATACTGTGTAAAAAGCAAGAAAGATTAATAGAGAAAAAAAGAAAAAATTAATAAATTGGACAAATAGACTCCCCCGAAGCTAATGAATTATGGGATAGGTTGTTAGAAACAATTGAACAATAAAAATTCACGAATAATTGGAAATTTATTTGATACTTGGAAATGAGGAGAAGAAAAGAAAGAGAAAATGATAATAGTGATATATATATATATATATATATATATATATATATAGGGTGTTATTGAACAAGACCAACATGCTGAAACTGGTGATTCCTCACACGAAAATAAGGAAAAAACTTCGCATAGACCCGTTATCAAAAGTGCATAATTTCAGAGTTAGGACTGTCCAAAACCGTAGGAAAATGAACTTTGGGACGAATATCTCCAAAACCTAGCTACTGAGCTAAGGCGGCATGTTTTTCTCTTAGACTTCTAATCTACTCTATCCAAAAATGGGATTCTGAATCATTCAGTGTTGGCGCAGTGGTCATGGATATTTAGAAAAAACGGATGGGTTCGTTTCATGACAGATGGAACAATGTCCCATCAAGTAACAAAAATTGTTGACAGACCATCTATATTTTGAACGGTATCAAGATGGCGGAAGATTGTGTGGTGTGTTGTACGTGATTCCAAACTACAGTAGGAACTGAATATACGTAGTGGATAAAGGGAAATTTAATTAAATCGTTAAATCTTCTAACGACTTAGATGCTTATTCAGGAAAGCATCTTCGTTCAGCTGTTACTAGTAGCAACAATAGCGGCTTTGGATCGTACTATTCGGTTCGTGTATCTTAGTAGGAATGACAAGCGCCATAATTGATAGAAATTGTGAACTCGGAACACCGGAAATAGCTGTTGCTTTACCGTTAGATCTTTTCCGTGAAACTTGATTGTTACTTTCGTCTCGACGTCTTCACTGATATATATATATATATATATATATATATATATATATATATATAATGTATATTTATTATTTTGGATCGTGAGCAGTATAATTCTATCTGACATGTATATATATAGAATGCTTCGATTCAATGGTGTTAATATTTTATGTGAAAATTGAGAAGTGTAATTTAAAAAGAAAGCGTGCTTTCCGATATCTGCAAAGTAGTAAGATGGTATGTGCATTAGTTTGTGTAGAGGTGGCATGCACAATTACTTTGAAGATCATTTTACGAGTGGTAAGTTGCTAATTTATGTTACATATTTAGAAATTATATTATTAAATATCTATTTCGGATAAATTGGCTTCTATATGTAGAAGAGAAAGTGTTGTGAGTTTTGTCACATCGTTCGAATACTAAATCAATCTGCACATTTTAAGATTAATCTAATATCCAGCCCTTTAAGCATTATATAAGATCCTGTCTTTTATTATCAATAAGTTAATGTTTTTCTTTGAGATATTCACAGTTTTACTACTCCAGTTTATAAATTCATATTTAAAATTTACGAATATAGTTTTCTCCTTCTCCTATTGAAGTGTATTCTTATATTAGGTACGAGGTACCTTTTAATCTGCAGGTTGATTATCCACAATCATGACCTGTATGCTAAAGGAGAAGGACATTAATAATACGTAATGATTTTGAAAGAATTGAGCCAATGAGGGTTTACAGCAAAATGGGAGTATTCTCGCTGCAAACTAAAAATAGAAAAAACGAAAATAAGATCAATAGATACAATGTTTGTTACGAACTCACTTAGACGCAGACTTAAATTGGGACCCGTTGCCGTAAGGTGCATATTACAACTCAGCTACCATGTACACTCCGCATCAGAAAAATTGGGAAATATCAGTTTGGCCACCCAATATACGCCTTCTGATCCCATACTCGTGTCAGGTAAAAAGACCCTTTCTCACTCCTCCTTTCTTCTCTACCATACTAACATTAGCTAACAACATGAGCGCAATTCTACTTTCAAACTACGCATATATTAGTTTTAAGAAAATGAAATAGCAAAAAAAAGACCAAACAAGATTCATAATTTGATGTAGTGAGAAAGCGAAACTCACACAATGAAAAATTGAAACGAATGATGTCCATTACACAGAGATTCAGAAATTTGTCAGAAAGAGAGAGAGAGAGAGAAGAGAAGAGAGGAAGAAGAAGAAACGGGAGAACAGACTAAAATGTGAAATTCAAACGTAGTAAGAAAAGAATCTAACATTACAAAATACCCTTTATAGAAATCCAACAATAATATAGAAATAACGTTCGTTTTTACATATTTTTCATAACTATTCGAATATATAGATGATGTTTTAAACATTCATTAAAGCACTTTCCTAAAGGATAGCGCACTCAGTTTTCAGTAGAACTGTAGATCTCCGAGATACACCTAGGATAATGTCAAGAGTTTAACACACATGACTTGTTTCCGCGTGGTTCAATTGGAAATTTGGTAATGTTCATTGGACGTAGTAAACCGCCGGCCAGCAGGCTGTACGCTTCTCCATACCGCGGGAAATTTAAATGATTTTTAATAGTTTGTAGTCTATGAAAGAAAAGCTTCTAAAATAACTTCTATTGCCTACAGAGACATAAAGTAAAAGGCATTTTGTTGCCGAAGGTCGCTGCTATAATTTTGGGGATCATTTGAGATACTTGGTACAAACCGAGGAGGCGCCACGGGGCGCCAAAGATCAAAAAGTCTATAAAAATACTAAATTTGGGGTGAAATGACCCCCAACCCCCTTCTTTTCAATTTTGTTTGTAAAGAATTTTATTGAAAATGTACGTGCATCCTTCCAAATGCGAAATCTTTTTGGTTGAGGTCTTACAATGAAATAGTACTATTACTATAAATTATTGTCTGACACTTTGCACATTCCAAAAAATGTGTAAAATTTATGTCATTGCAGTGTATCAGAAAACATTTTTTTCTGCCGTTACGAAATGCGACTAAGTTATGAAATCATTTTTATATTCTTAAGTCCCTGGTATAATTTTTGAGTCCTTTCACATACGTGGTACAAACTGAGGTGGCGCCACGGGGCGCCAAAGAAAAAAAATCTACAAAAAATGCTAAATTTGGGGTCAAAACACCCCCAATCCCCGTTTTATCAATTTTGTTTGTAAAGAATTTTATTGAAAATGTACGTACATCCTTTCGAATGCGAAATCTTTTTGGTTGAGGTCTTATGAAATTATTACTATATATTTTTCTGACACATTGTTGAAGGTGTCAATGGGGTTTGAGTATGCAGTCAGTCTGTCGGTCTTTGGTCCAGCTTGCAAAGTGAAAGGGAAAGATGTAGAAGAAGATTTTGATCTGTCCCGTCAATCCCAATGCCTATAGCCTCGACGTGTTTCGTCGTTGCTGTCGGAATCGTCTTCGCTCAATGTATTGGGTTCGATCTCTGGTTCGTCATTGTGAGCAGCGTCCAAATCATCTACATTTTATTTGTCTGTGTGGCCCCAGAGTGCTTGTTGAATTTCTTCTTTGGAAAGGCTTGTTGACGCCATCTTCTCAAAGGATAATTCACTTGATTCTAGACTTTCTTCTGCGTAAAAGAATTCCAGCTACCACAGAGAATGGAAAATGAATCACATGGAGTTGTACACAAGAAACAAACGACGCAGTTTGAGCTCGCGGGTTTGAGGCGAAGGGGGTAGGAGGACAAGTTGTGTATATCGCCCATTTGTTATAACGAAATGGAGATAACATAATCAACTTCCTATTCGTGGCTCATAAATTATTTTCTGTGACGACATACAGGCTTGTATGTTTAGGCTAGCACGGCAAGAGAACATGGTTGTCTAACTTCCCTCTCCCCGCACCCCTAGCTGTTGTAAAAAAAGAAGGGTTTTCTTTTCCTTCGCAGCATTTGAGCTATAGTATACATTGAATTACCATGACAATATTCCCTGCGAAACATTCATAAAATCTTGTGAAACGTAGATCTTTTAAAATTTAAAAGCCATTCTTATAAAAATCACAAACCTAAGTTCTTATCGCTGTTAAAAACTAAATAAAAATAGGAATAGCACACTTATTTTTTGCTTATTGTATGAAGAGATAGTCCACAGTGAAAGGAACGAAAAACGTTGGTTCTCAACAGACGTGTCGCAGGTCAAAGTAGACATTTCGCCTGTGTCAGTACAGTGACACGGAAAGAACGGATTTACTATTCTGGCAGTGTACTGACGCTTGGTAAATTAAAGTAATAAACCCAGTAAATAGCGTTGGTCATGTCTCACATTTCAAACTATTAATGGAAACTGATCAAACATAAAACAAAAAATGAAACAAAAAAGAAAGAAGGAAAAATTGAATAAGTGTCATTTTACTGCTAAATTTCTATCAGAAATACTCTATATTAAAATTCCAAACTCTTTCGTAATGAAAAGTTAGAAATGTTCGAAAGGAAAATTTGTTTCCCCTTTTTTGTAGCATGTTTCAAATTTCAACGTAAATAAAACACACTGAATTAGAAGATGGAAACAAATTAGAAGATGGTTCAAGAGATTATAAGCTACAAACAGAGTCACTTTCAATTTTATAATATAGGTTATTATTATTATTATTATTATTATTATTATTATTATTATTATTATTATTATTATTATTATGATTATTATTATTATTATTATTATTATTTGCGTGCTTTTGAACTTGCACATTGAAATTAATGCAAAATATGTTTTATTTCTGTAAGTTTTTCTGGAGTGTATATTTTTCCTTTATCACTGGGTACTAATTTCTCTCTACGCCGTGGAATAAATGAATAACATCACAGGAAGTAGCCGGTTCGCTGCAAAGAACCTGGCTAAAGTAAGATTTATGGGCTTGTAATTTCAGGTAGCATGATAGAGTAGGGGTAACGTAGTGGCTTTATGTATAATACAGATGTGTAAGATATGTTCAAATCCTGTTCAAGCCAGTTATTTTTTTACAAAGTGATTAGGAAGAATCGACTTATCATACTGGAGGAACAATACGTAAGTTTGTTGAAACAAACACATGTATCATGATACAAACGATTTACGAATATTAGTTGGGAAAGGATAAGTGAGTTACCAGAACATTCCAAACACGTCGCTGAACATTCCAAAGTTTGGCTAAAGCAATCGGTGGTGTACTAGTAACGTGCTAGACTTCCAAACCTAAAATCTTGGCTCGATTCCCCATCAAGTAGTGAGATTTTTCGCATAAAATAATGGCAGCAAACAGAGATTCATCTTCTGTTGGATAACTTACAAGGTATCACTGGCGATATCTCGAGTAAACAGCGTTTGCGTTCTATATTTTACACTGTAACTATAAGTATGTTTTGTATTTTTATTCCTTCCCCTCTCTATCTTTCTTGACGTTTCAATATCATGTCTCTGCATCTTTCACTTTTCCCCTCTCTCTCACACACACACGCAGTTCATGTGTTTCTGAGTGTTCCAAAGTTAAAACGGAGCAAGAAAATCTAATTAACAGAGAACTTTGGCGTCGTCTTTTTTGAGCTCTGGGGATAACATCTTCAGTCCTTGTCATCTCTGACACAAATACTGTTTAAACGCAAGAAAATAAGTAAAATCTATTTTTTTCCTCTGGGTTACCGAGTCTCAGTCGAATTACCGGGTCACTACGATTTTGAATTCTCGATCCGCTAGTGGTTTATAACCTAACCAACCTCATCCGACAATTACGATGATCTTTTTGAGCTCTAACGTGTTCATTCTATGTGTGCAAATTACGTTACATACGCAAGAGATGAAACCAATGCTGGATGTTCGGTACACATAAATCTTCGGAAAAAGACTAGAATATGGTAACCTCTTTTCTTATTCGAAAACAAAATTTTATTTATACTATTTATGCTACAAAATTTGTTTCCATTCTCTAATTCAATCTGTTTTATTCACGTTAAAATTTGAAACATGCTACATCTATGAGGAACGTAATCGTTTCCTTTCAAGCATTTGTAACTTTTCATTACAATATAGTTTGGAATTTTAATATAGGATATTTCTCATAGAAATTTAGTAGTAAATAGCACTCGTTCAAATTGCTCTTTCTTTCTTTTACTTTTCTTTTCGTTCTTATTTGCTTTTTGTCCTTTTGTTCAGTTTGTGTTACTAGTCTGAAATGTGAGATATGACCAACGTTATTTACTGGTTTTATCAAAATGTATTTTGGATCAGTACGTCCAATGAACACTACCGAATTTGCAATAGAACCATGCTGAAACAAAGCGTGTGTTAAACGTTTGACATTATCCTAGAGGACATTATCCTTTACAAAAGTGACATAATGAATGTTTGAAACATCCTCTATATATTCGAATAGTTTTGAAAAAATATGTCAAAAAACGTTATTTCTATATTATTATTGGAGTTCTGTAAAGAGAACTTTATAATGTTATATTTTTTCTTACTAGTTTTGAATTTCACATTTTTATCTTTTCTCCCATTATTTTTCTTCTTCTCTCCTCTTCTCTCTCTCTGTTTGTCTGTCTCTCTCTTTGTCTCTCTCTCTCTCTCTTTCTCTGCCTCATTTCTGAATCTCTGTGTAATAGACATCATTCGTTTCAATTTTTCATTGTGTCTGTTTCAGTTTCTCTCTACATCAACTTATGAATCTTGTTTCGTCTCAATTTTGTTATTTCATTTTATCGAAACTAATACATATGTAGTTTGAAATTAGAATTGCTCCCATGCTGTTAGCTAATTTTAGTATGGGGAGAAGAAAGGAGGATAGAGGGGGTCTGTTTACCTGATATGATTATGGGATAAGAAGGTGTATGTTGGGTGGCCTAACAGCACGGCTTTAATTGTCGCATTTTTTGATGCGGAATGTACGTATAGTGGGCCATCACTGTGTCTAAGATTGAAATTATTCTCATCACTGAATCCACACCCTTCATTCATGTTGCCGCTGCAACCCCCTCCAATGTTCTTGATTATGGAAAGATGTCAAGAGTAATCATATGAAATGAACGCAAAAAGGTTTATGCATTTTCAGCAACCGATTACTTAGGGTTCCTGTATTCACTATGCTTAGTTTTCAGGAAACCACGGTGCCTCTGATTGAACTAACCTCTCAATTTGTACGACCAAATTAGTCATTCTGTCTAAGAGCACTTCGGTACGTCCCAGAAGCACGTCGGATATGTCGAATGAGAACCTTCTTCCTTCAATCATGAATATTACCATTGAATCACAAAACATATAATATGATAGGAGAGCGAGAATTCAAAGGAACGACTATCCGACTTCTCACTGCTAGTATTCTGCCACACTTGAAAATACTAAATTATCCAATAAATGCTGCTTGGGATTGTCCTGGGATTGCACTCACACAATGTGATCCGCACGTAACTACGGTTATCTTCTCTGAAAAACTTCACACTGCTATCACTGTGGAGTTGAGACATCAACCACTCAGCAATGTTACCAGACAAATGTGTGTAGAACCTAAAACCGTCTGAAAACACCATTAGGGATATGCCCCCTTCTGGACCACCCTGCATGATGACTGGGATGATTAAAGCTGCCTAAGACTGGACAAGAAAAAAACTAGAAAATGTGACCAGATGTTAATACCTTGATAGCGCTGATAACAAAGATATGAAAGATGAATTATAAATAAAAACAACGTGAAAAATGGCAAACTTTTTCACCATTGTGGTGATTAAAATAGTAAAAATGATGATTACAGAGGTAATCATGGGAAACAAGCCTAAATGTGTTTGAATGAAGAATTGAAATATTTATTCAGATGTACAATATTGCATTGTGGACATTACGAAAAGTTTACAAAAATATTGTACTTAAGTTCTCGGAAACTTTAAAACAGCTGAAATGAGAACTGCTGGTTAGAATGATAAATTAATAAAAGAGTGAGACATAATGGAAGTAAAGGAACGTAGTGGAAAAATAACTAAAAGAATGTTAGGTTCTTTTTCGAGAGGAAATAATATTTCAGGTGACGTGGTAGAAGATATTATGGAAGAAAAATGAGTAAGAGCCAATTGTGTAATTCCTACATCAGGACGAAACTTAGAAAGAATCATAGTATATGGAAACTTCTTATATGTAGCATGTGACCTACTTTACCAGTTATAGAACAATATTATAATTAATTGCTCTGGTAAAAGTGGAGAGCTGATTCCGCTAAGTCATAATTGTAGTAGAATGCTATTTAGCTCACAATTTTGTTACAACTTTAATTAAGATCTAGAAAGAAGCATTCCGTTACAATCGTTCCTCATTTTTTATTTTCCACAGACGCCCATGCGTGAGATACACTATTCATGGAAGATATTTAAAAGCTTCTATTCTCACTTAGAATGGGCATTTCCACAAATCATTCAATATCCCTTAATTTCGTGACGAATACAAAAAGGAAGTATTTTCTTTAAATTTCATGTTTCTGCGTATAGTAGTATGACTTGGGAGATATGACCCACTCACTTCTACTGTTTTATAAAATAGTATAAATAACTATAGCAAATGCAAAAAGGCACAAAGAAACATGTTTTAGAAACTATATGACAACTCACACACACAACAGCCGTTCCCCCTGGAAGTCAGCACATGTAGTAGTACATTTGAACTAACGGCAATAATTTCCAGGATATATTCACGTGTATTGCCACCTAGAGATTGAATTTATTACTGTAAGCTTGGAACCACTTTTTCATTTAAACCATAAAATATGGAAAGTTAAATAGTGCAACTAACCTATTTTGTTGACACAGACTAGTCCATCAACGTTGCATTCCTTGTAATATCCTACAAAGAAAAGATCTCATAATTTAGTGTAAGTAATATGTTCTCTCGAACAATTTAAGGATATTGTGGCAGATAAGTCCAGCAGAAAATTAAATTGGCATAATATATTAGTAATAACCTAAAGAAATAAATAAGAAGCATTAAGAGGAATATTCTGAAAGGATTTATATACAGCGGCTTTAAAAATATTCACATATCCCATAGTGTTCGACGAAGATATATACCAAAAGAAAAATAATCTACTATATTATTTTCATATGAAAATATTTATCATTTAATATCTTCATTATACATCATTTACTAAATTTATAAAATAATAAAAATGTATTTTACAAATTTAAATACGATGTTTCTTTAAGTTTTAAAAATTATACATACAAAAATGAAAAGAACAAAATGTTCCACAATGAAACAGGGAATCAATAGTATTATTTTGTGTGCAGATTTTAGCATAAATTATTACCTTGACACGCATGGGAATAGACAAATTCAATATGTTGATCCCTTTTTATTTTGGTAAATCATGGGACCGCACACTCGAAAGAAGGTTTTCGGAGCTTCCTTTCTTGGGCGGAATATCTGTACTTCTTTTCTCACCAGGAAAGGTTCCGAATGGGCTACGATAGTTGCCGAACGACATCGATCAGATATGTAAAAAAGCCTGAAGCTGTGTACATATACAAAATTGTAGAGGCTGAGGACAACATGGGGAAGCATGAGAGCCGGAAGAAATATGGTCGACTGTAGGGCTCAACAACACACAAAGCTAAGGAATCACTCGTTCCGCGTGTGAATGCCAATATTAATGAATGACAAATATTTGATAGTAGATGCATGATAAGATCGGCGATATGTTGGAGAACATGAATATCGCAGCCGCCCTATTGAAAGTGGCCATCTTGGATCTAGATTCACAATGTAGAAGTGAAAGTGGGTCATGTGGTATTTCAAATAGCACTGAAATTTATATAAGGAACTCATTAGTGTTGATCGTTCTTTAGTAACTTTATTCTGAGTTGATGAGTAACATGCAAGCAAGTCGTGAGGGGATATTTGAACAATCGCCCGAATAACCATTTTTCCGTTTGGTGCATAGCCAAGATATAAGCCAAATGACGAGTTATACCTATATGCGAAAAGCGACAAGTACCAATAATGAGAATCTAGAAAAGAATAACTGCTATAAACAAGCTGCAACATGTTCGCACAGGATGCACATCTAGAAAAAGAGTACAAGGGGTATTTGTACACGCAAAGAGCTGGTAGTATTGCAGAATAAACAATGGATAGTTGTTGTCTCGTTAAAACGCCTGAAACAAAGAAGGGCTAGGGATTACATATACAATTTCGACAAGGTTCTCAAAGAAAATAAAATGTAATATCACACAAGTAATTACATTGATAAATGTACATATTAATCTATGAAGGACAGTAGATGTGAAGAATATCTATATAGCCAAGGGCCCAGCCTATACCCCGTAAAAATTTTTATGTCCGGAGAGTTTGATTGCTGGAATGAGTTATACAGTGACCAAATATAATTAAAATTTTAGGTAGACATCTGATATCCTGTTCATTCTCTTTAGGCAGTCATTTTCGAAAATGGTCGCCGCTCATATGTAAATGTCTATATATCTTGTGAACCAAGGTACTTAAAAAGGTAATTTTGGTGTCAAAGTATATGTTTTCGAGGTCGCTGAATTCAAATATGGCATCATCGGTAATGTCACTTAGAAAACGTACTAGCTGGCAACAATGTTGTCTTTAACGGCGAACTATAAAAAGCTACTGATGCATATTGCACAAGGATGTAGCGTGTCCCTTCCAGGACTACAGAAAACCAATTTTTGCTTGTAGTTGACATCACAGAAAAACAGATTTTAGAAATTAAAATAAGAAAAAAGTGGCTTTAAATTCAACATGGCGGCCAATATGGCGTCTAGTAACCAGGCTGCTAAGCAATGGATTTATTCAAATGCCTGTAAGGCAGTCACTTATTGGCCTAAAGAGTTCAAACAAGAAGCAGGATGTACAGGAAAGGACGGACGTTCCAAGCGTTTACGGTTTAGGTCCAGGGAACGAAGCGTATTCTCAGGGGGAAAGATGGGCTGGGGCGGGGGCAGGAATTTTTATGTAAAACAGGGATTTGCTCTAGATAATTATGCATATCACGCACAGTAAAGCACTAAATGTTCCCTGAAAAATGTCATAAGATTCAATTCCTACTTTGTCCATACTGTCTATAGTTGCCTGTGATAAGGAAGTAACTCATCTTTATTCTATTCCATTGTATATTTTGAGATGAACGGGTTTGCAAGGGGTCTAAGCCATATATGTTCGACCATATTCATACCATGAATGTGTACTTACATGCCACAAAAACTGTATAAAATTAATAAGTACAACTTCTTTTCTTATTTCAGGTAAGAAACAAGGATGACTAATAGTTTTGCAATAAGTTTTACCCCAGATGTTCAACTTAGTGTCAACGCATGGAAGAGCCCTTGGACAGCAGCAGATGCGCAATTTGTCAGCGGAATACGTTGGAACGATTGACCAGTACAGCTGCTGGGATTAAAAGACTAAGAAAAGTTACTGAAATTCGTGATGACGACGTAAACAAACGTACAAAAAGAAATCATGGAGAGAAAATAATGTACCACAGTGGCAACGCTTGTTACAAGACATATACATTTAAAAAAATGTAGATGCTATTTGAAAAGCAAAGGAAACTGAAGTAACTGAAAGGGCTGTGGAAGAGAGAGGATGTTCATTATTCCCACCACGGAAACCATCGCTTCGCTCAGGAAAACGAGAACGTTCAGAACTTAGCAGTGTTGTTTCGCCATACCTATTACCGTGCGTCATATGTGCAAACATGGCAACTAGAGGAAATGTAGGAGAGATTGTGAGGAAAAAACTATAGAATTTGTGAGTCAGGACGTGCAAACTCCTTTCTAGCTGCAGCTAGCCCTTTCCAAGACGAAGTATTTTGATGAGTTGCTGAAGTGGAAAGTGATAAAAATTTTTTTGCAGCCGACCTGTACGCAACATATTCGTGGACAGCTTCAAGATCAGCCTATTCTTCCGGTATCTTGTGATGAAGCAGTTTTTCGGACTGTGGCAGACATAATACTCTTTTGTCCTCTTGAGTTTCAGGATATATATCCCATGATGGGCACTTTCCACATGGCAAAAATCGCATTACGTTGTGCTGGTAATTTCTTGATCGGATGTGGAATGGAAGAGGCTATGATTGAATGTGAAATTTTTGGAAATAAAACAATACAGACTGTGCTTTATGGAACACATTATGTCCATTCTCTTCAAGGTATGCATATCGTTTCACAAGTTATACGAACTCTTCAATGGCAAGCCTTCTGGGCAAGGCACGACAAAAAAGTTTTCCAAACGCAGATAGAGCTAGCAAAATCGTGTCAAATGCCTTAAGAGAAAAAGATCATATTCAGGCCCACCACTGTTAAACAACTGTTGCCAGTGTTTCACGAGTTCGATTGCACCAATTATCTGCGATATGCTTCGTGGTACCTGGAAATGGCCAGAAACCTAGAAATGAAATTGCCGTATCTTTACAGCAAGTTTAAAGATGGACACTTCGTCGTGAAAGACAAGAACGGTTCCTTCAATGCAGTCTCTGCGGATATGAAACTTGAGCAGACTATCCAAAGATCCCAAAAAAGCTCGAAAGGGATTGTTGAGAGAACAAAAAAAGTGGAGTACATTGCTAAATTGCAGTTGGTGTATCATGAAATTCTGGAAATAACCAACGCATTTAGAGAACTGACAAATTCTCGTTTAATGGATCACCATGAAACTGTACTTCATCGTGACCTGATCGGGAAAAGAGGTGAAAATTTTGCTGTGCAAGTTAAGCGTTTGCTAGATTTTGTGATTTAGCAAGGCAATCCATTTGATTACCAGCAGCATCCAGTAAAGCTGCACAACTTTCTAACTAGACAGTACGTGTACGAAGAAATTGCACGTCGCTTGTTAAATGTTTTGGCGGAAGGAGAAGAGAATTACAACCAATTCAAGAGGAGAGATTTGTACTAAAAAAAACACACTGACACTATATCTCGCGTCAGTTTGCCGACTTTGTTTGCTTCAATAGTTGGGGATGTTGATACCATATCAAACAATCAATTTGCTCAAGCTCAGAGAGACATTGATGTGGCAAAAGAGCGAGGTGTGGCTATGCAAGATATTCTTTCACATGACCTGTTTGACACAAACGCACTTTTCGAAGGAATCGCACCAACGAAACCATAAAAATACGTTTTGGTGTCGGAGCTAGAAAGCCAACTCCAATCGACCCAAAAAAAACGATTACCATAACATTCCATCTTCCAACAGTTTTGATCGTCGACTTCATGGCTCAGTTGCGAACCATTAAAATGTCATCAGTGAAAGACTCCGGAGAGGTGATGCACCGCTTTCTGCAGACAGTGATGTCCACTTGTGATGCCCAAGAGTTGCATATTGTTTTCGACAACTATTTTCCCTTATCAGTGAAACAATCAGAGCGGATAAGGAGATCATCGGATTGTTCAACAATCGAAATGGTATATATCGACTCTTCAACCCTCATTCCTATTCAATTAGGTAAGTTCTGGGCGTCAACAGAAAAATAAGATAAAACTGCAAATGTTTGCGCGAGATTTCATGTTACAAGACTCATCAATGATGGCTAAGGGTCCTACTGTAATTATTGGTAGAATACTTAATGATGGTGGTGTGATGAGCTACAAGCAACCCAAATCTCTAATCACGAAACCTCAATTGTACAAGATCTTAACAGTAACGTGAAAGAAGCGGACCTGCGTATTGTACTTCACACATACTGGGCAATTATTTATGGAAAGAAGAGAGTTGTTGTTCTTTCAAATGACGCCGATGTTGTTGCATTCCTTCTTCGCTTTGTTGAGAAGTTTTTTGCTCTTAGGTTTACAAGAACTTTGGGTAAGCTATGGAACTGGCGAAAAACGACGTTTCTTACCTCTTCACACACTATTCTCCAAATTTGTTTCACTTTTCTGCAACAATCTTATAAAAGCTCATATATTCACAGGCAATGATGAAGTTTGCAAAATTGGAACCAAGAAAGGTGTTATGCGTGCGGAACCTATAATGTATTTACAGAAGTTTGTAGAGACAGAGGACAACACAATCGGAGTCTCTGTTGTTGGGAAATACCTAGTGCGCGTTTGGAAACCTAGCACAAAATGCTCAACTTTTAACGAACTAAGATATGAACAATATATAAGAAATGTTCCGCTTGCAAAATTACCCCCAACTTCGAAGTCAATCCAAGGTCACATTCTCGGTGCCTATTATTCAATTAGAAAAGGTCTTACCATATTAGAATCATCTTTTCCGGAACTGGATCCGTATACTTTTGGATGGACTGAATTGAATGGTGCTTAGCGACCAATAAAATTCATTAGACTATTGTCAAATGATGTGATCCGAAATGTGGATGCAAGTTGTGTAACAATTATCGATGTCCTTGTAGAAGCGTATTTCACAAGTGTACGACTTATTGCAAGTGTAATAGTGCACATTGTAATAACAAATAAAAAATACAAAGTAAAAATTTTGTTAAGCAAACAAATTGCTTCATGACAGAGATAACATAAAAACTACATTATACAAAGAAGATTGATAATGAATAAAACTATCATAATTATACGTTAGAAATATATTTATATCCAGCGAAATATTTTGTACACACAATTTTTACTATTTCTTATAAATTATAGAATTTTACATCCAGTATTATCATTCGCTCTGTACCTACATAAACTAAAAGACAGTATGGACAAAGTAGGAATTGAATCTTATGACATTTTTTCAGGGAACATTTAGTGCTTTACTGTGCGTGATATGCATAATTATCTAGAGCAAATCCCTATTTTACATAAAAATTCCTGCCCCCGCCCCAGCCCATCTTTCCCCCTGAGAATATGCTTCGTTCCCTGGACCTAAACCGTAAACGCTTGGAACGTCCGTCCTTTCCTGTACATCCTGCTTCTTGTTTGAACTCTTTAGGCCAATAAGTGACTGCCTTACAGGCATTTGAATAAATCCATTGCTTGGCGAACTGGACACTAGCCGCCATATTGGCCGCCATGTTGAATTTAAAGCCACTTCTTTCTTATATTAACTTCTAAAATCTGCTTTTCTGTGATGTCAACTACAAGCAAAAATTGGTTTTCTGTAGTCCTGGAAGCGACACGCTACATCCTTGTGCAATACGCATCAGTAGCTTTTTCTATTTCGCCGTTAAAGACAACATTGTTCCCAGCTAGTACGTTTTCTAAGTGACATTACCGATGATGCCATATTTGAATTTAGCGACCTCGAAAACATATACTTTGACACCAAAAACACCTTTCTGACTACCTTGGTTCACGAGTTATATAGACATTTACATATGAGCAGCGGCCATTTTGGAAAATGGCTGCTCAAAGAGAATGAACAGGATACCAGATGTCTACATAAAATTTTAATTATATTTGGTCACTGTATAACTGATTCCAGCAATCAAACTCTCCGGAGCTAAAATATTTTACGGGGGTATAGGCTGGGCCCAGGACTAATAAGAGTGTAGTGAAAGCACAAGATCTGTTAATAGTGACCACGAATGATGAAACAGAGATTATTACACTGATGAAGCTGACAATCCGTTGAGGTTTCATAATCAAAACAAAAGGATATTGGAGTCTAGAATTTTCTCGGATGCTCTTCAGTTTAACCAGCCATGTGGAAGGCATGTTTACCGAAATTGGCGAACTGGGGAGAACTAAACATTAAGTGTGTAAAAGCTATGAGACGGAAAATGTTGCCACTATGCCATACATCAAACCAATCAATATGTAACGCAGCATCCGAGATAAACCTCACGCACTGTTTGTACGTGCGAAAGAATCCAACGTCGAGATCCTGAATACGTCCAGCATATCTAGAGGGTATCAGTTTAGTGTGAAACAACATATTATCTGGAACAGTAGAGTGTATCGGTTTATCATTTTGATTAGAAAGCCACGAATCAACCAGAAGAAATATACAATTCACATGCACATGTGTCCAAAATACTTTATGAAGAAAAATTGAAGTTATACATATTTGCTGGTTTTCTAGCAAGTGCCTTGATATTCGGAAGGATGTCAAACATCTTTGTAGGTTCAGCAGATATAAGAAGTATAGTGATAGTAGTTTCTCATTCATTGGTATAATTGACATTAGAGTGGTGACACTTGACGGACGTTCTTGTATCAGGTTTCCGATAATTATTGAAATCAGAACTAGTAACTACTTGTATCCTTTTACGACCATTTTTTTACAGGGAAAGAAGAGTACGAAGACTTCATTAATTTCCTTTGATGATCACTTTCGGTACCAGTCTGGTTCCTGTTCCAGTTCCGGTATCTGGAACACTATGAACAGCAGAAAGGTTGTAGCCTTTTACGACCACTCTCTAAGACTACGAACACATGAGCAGAAACATTACACACAGCAGCAGGCTACGAACATAAGAGAGCTGATAAAAGACTATGGCTTATTTTCTCAACCCCCATGTACCATAGCAAGATTGCAACCATGTCACGCGTATCAACCAGCTACGGAAAACTGAGTACTCCCTTAGAACTCATTCTCTTTTACGTCCACCTTCTCAACCCCTATATAAGGTAGTAGAGATGTTTTCTACATGGCAGACCTGATAAAAGAGTATTACTTTTTTCAACTTTTATTTAACACAGGGGTGAATACATAAGAATATGAACCAGTAGCAGGGATACATTTTATCAGCCCTATGTAACATAGCACAGAACACCCCTATGTAACGTAGCAGACCTGATAAAAGAGTATTACAACCTTTTAAACCCTTATTAACCATACCAGAGATTACATAAGATTATGGTACATAATATAAATTCCAACATCTATATAGCATAGCAGGTACTAACGAGTACAAACACATATTCAACACAGTAACCTTTAAACCCATATTTAGCATAAGAAGGTGTACTCGCTATCTTTTATGGTACCTTTTCTTCAACCCCTAATTAACACAGCAGACATTGTAAACGATTAAGGAGCTTTGTTCGCCTATTATTACCAAAGGATACAAGCACTGGTATTTAACCCAGAAGCAGAAACCTCGTTTTTTAACAACCCATATGTCGAAAAAGCCATATACAAATATTATATTAGTTTATGTGAGATATCATTTTAGCCTATTTAGACAAACCTCGGTATCTAGAGGTTTTCAAACATGGTGATTACGAATATTTCGTTTATTTTTACTTCGGCCTTACAGTTTATACGGGATACACCATTTAGTGACAATTTCAGTTTTTGTAGAATTTTATGACACCCTTTATGATTCCCTAAATAACATACAATCGCTACCAGTATTGGTGCGAAGAAAGACTATGACAACATGGTAGAGATGAGGTTAAAAATAACAGCTGAGCTAGCACAGTGGTTCGCTCTCACCTCGCATGTCGCCTTATTTAGCTTATTCGTCATATTTGTGGGACGTAAAACTTACAAATTGCATTTCGGCTTGTACACACACCGAGACATACAAAAATATATGGTTCACTAGGCCCTTGGTAGTGTATGTCCAATAAAATTACAGCTAAAATTTAGTAAAAATTATATGTATGCACAGAAAATGTGCATTTTCAGTTCCAATTAAACACAGCAACAGACTACGAACATAGAAGAACGAGTATGACATTGGCTGCTGGGTTTTAGTAAACTTTATAATAGACTATGACCTATTTCTCATTCCCTAAATAACATACAACGCCTGCTCGTATAACTGTGAAAAAAGACTATCGCAATTTAATAAAGAATAGATTTAAAGATAACAGATGTGGTGGCTCGGTGGATAAACCATCTACTTAGAATATTCGGAATAATCATGCGGCTTAAATCTATCTCGGTGATACACTCAGACACACATATATGGTTACGGAGCACTTAGAGATGTATGTACAGATCCAATTTCGGTTACAGTGTGAGTTCCGGTTCCACTTAGACATTAGCAGACTGCGAACATACTTAACATAACAAAATTATTACAGAATATTACTAAAAGGTACTGGCACACTTTTTCTAATCCTATCTACCCTTGAAGACCTAATAAAATACAATGACCTATTTTGCCACCTTTGAACCTCTACGTAACATAGCACAAAAATTACACCGTTTTAACCATTTAATTGTAGAGATTTTTATAAGGTCATGGCATACTTTTGCAATTCCTATGTAACATTCCGTGGTGGCAAACTTTATCCTCCTAAAGGCTGGTTATCTGCTACAACAGGAGAACTGCAATTTGTGCTCTGTTGTAGAACTTTTTCTATGCTGCACGTAAAGAAAAAGGACACTCATAATACCGATGTAATCACTTTCGTACAGCTCAACAAGATGATATTACTCCTATGCGTAGTTTTTGAGGTTCTGCATGAAGGATACCTTAATTCTGCAGTTAGGACTATCGTAATTTGGAACTAATGCAGCGTCTCCAACGAATTACAGGGTGGGTACAATAGACGACTGCGTGCGAATTGGATGGCACGGTAGCCCAGTGACAGAGTGTTTATCATTGGTGCGTGGGTTGCTATGTTGGACTATTTATCGAGTAAGTTTATGGTGGGCAACAGTATGTCTTCCCGTTTCCTCCCATCTTTCTCATAGCACCAATCGACCACTATTATGCCTTCTTTAGCCTAAAAGGCATAATTGTGAGCCGTTAAACTGAGGTGTCTGAGATTCAATTATTCAGAGGTGTCAGAGATTAAATATTTGTAGTTTTGGAGAAAAGTTGAAAAAAGTATTTTAATTCTGCTAAGAATCCGTTGTTTTGGTTCCAAAAAGATAACAGCCTCCTTCGCCCCTTCGTGCTTTACCTACCCCCGTATATTTCTTCCCATGTGTTTTCTTCACTGTTCACCGCGGGACTGTGCATTGGAAACTTCTACCAGCTGGTTAAGTCAGTAATTCAAACTCAAAATCCAGCCCTCCTGCTACGGGACAACGCTAATCCACACGTGGAAACAAAATATCATCAGCCATACTCCCCAGACATTGCACCTGTTCCATTCCTTGGAAAAGTCAGTTCAAATACTTTCTTCGCAATGGAATTCATGACATTCCAGAACGTTGACAGAAGGTCGTCGATGCTGATGGGAACTATTTAGGATGTCTTAGGTGACATATCGATGTTCCAAATGGTCAACTTGAGATCAACTTGAGATCGTTTGATTGCATATAACTCGATATCCGTATATTTTTGTGAACCGTTCCATTATTAAATCAGCGCATAGATTATGTACAATAGCGGGGCAGCTAGATGCCAAAGTAGAACCTCAAAATTATTTTGTCGCGTCCCATTACCAAAATGGTGTTTTTTTACGGGCAATTGACAACCGCCCGTCCTGAAATAGTCTTACAGATAGAGTTCGCAAGGTGAACCTCGTCGGAATTATCGAAACCAGTCACAACGGAGTTCTGATTCTTTGGAGTCTTACGCGCAACGCTCTTACGCCTTACGCATTAGCAATTATTGCTTCTCAAACCAAAGGAGAGTTGGCAATTGACTTTTCGCACAGTTTAAAGACGCCTTCATTTAATATGCACTGTTATTATATCCAAATTTCGAGAAACGATTCCGGGCGATTCCTGTATTTACTGTAGAAGAATACAAACGAGTACCTAATTGCACACGTGATTGGCTGTGAACTGCATTATTCAATTTATTAAACCTAAATGCATTAGTTAAAAAGTCGGAATTGCTAAAGCTAACTGCAGAATGGAAAGACATTGAACAATGTTTATTTCGTTGGCAAATTCACTTACAGAAATTCCGGGTACGCGTGTGCTGTCAACCTCTGAACAGAAAATAGCTCGATCATACGCACTCCAAATGTTGTGAGAGAATATCATTAACATATAAACGCAACATTTAATAAAATATAATAATTACTAAATGCCGCCAAAATTAATGTCCTACGAACTATTTTCGTAAGTATTTCATAGCGAGAGCTCCTCCGTGGCTAAGCGGTTAGCGTACGCGCCTTGGGTGCGTGAGACCCGGGTTCGATTCCCGGCGGGAGCTCATGTGGATCCAATTCAGTAGTTTAACGTTAATCAGTAGGTCCACGTCTCATATAGCCTCGCTGCTGAACGGGACGTTAACCTCAAAATCAACCACCAACATTGAAAACAATGGCTATACTTATCTAGGCTAAAATATTTAGGCTATCCTTATCCAAAATGCCGCCGAGATTAGTCTCCCCAGAAATTATTTTCGCACCTATTTAATAGCGAAACTGATAACAAACTATCAATATTTTCCCGAGTTATATTTCTCCTAGAGCTGAAGACTTTTTACATATTCTATACAGGGTTTTCATAAAGTATGGACTTATTTAATTCGCTTATAATTTACATAAAATGGTCATATTGAAATCAAATAAAGTTCAAACGGTAACGAAAGGATTAAATTTTTACCTGTAATCTGCACCATCTCAGTTCATTCACCGCCACACCTCCAACTGGGCGCCATTTACGTCCACACATTCGCAAGTTCTGTGGGCTGTTGATGATGCTTTCCCTTACCCTGCTCACTGCTGCAAGCGATGTTGGCGGCCTCCCACTTCGAGGACGGTCCAGGACGCTTCCTGTCTCCAAGAACTTAGCATGCCACTTTCGGATTGCACTCTCAGTCGGTGTCGGCTTTTTGAACCCTTTGGTGAACTTTCGACACACCAGAATTGGTGATTTTAGCTCTGCGTAGCACAGAACACATTGCGCTTTCTCTTTCACCGACGCCACCGACACACACACCAATACAGCTTACGGCTTACTTTTAACAGTCAACATTGAAACAACAATGAAAACAACAATGGATGGAATTATGTAAGAAACTGACCCTTGCCCTTCCTCTCCCTCTCTCAACGTGTTCAGAGTTGCCGCTTATCTAACAGTGTTGCCAACTAAAAATTTAATCCTACCGCTACCGTTTGCACTTTATTTGATTTCATTATGAGCATTTTTATGAAAATTATAAGCAAATTAAATCCGTCCAGACTTTATGAAAACCCTGTATACGACCTAATACCAGAATCATTTAGGCTACACCTATCTAAAGCAAGGTATTATGCTGCAACAGCTGGTTTTAATATTTTCTCAAACCAAGAGCTTTTTTTTTTTTTTTTTTTTTGCTTATTTTTAAAATCAACGTACTAATTGAGCTTCGCTCTGCAAGGTCGTAAAAAAGAATTATAAATGATACTAAATTTCGTTCCTAAAAGCAGCCGAATTTGCTAGCACAGAAATTATTTACGTACTTGTCTAACAGTGAATCTGAAAATAAAATCTCAAAATGATCCAGATTTATATTTGACATTGAGCTGACCACTATTTTACGCGAGGAGACAAATTACATAGATCTAGCACATCATTGCCAATTTATAGACTTATGGAATGTCAGTGAAATTCTTTTGAAGACATACTAAAATACTTTTCTCGACAAAATGGGTATTGTTATAGTAATATTCAATTACTTTATTGGCAAGGGCTCGAGGAAAACAAGATATCCAGTCTTCTGTGGAATGAATTAATAACATAAATACTCTATTTTATAACTTACATTTTCTCCTGCTAGCAGTAGTTTGGGCACAAATTTCTTCACATTTTTGACTCGCGCTGCAATTTTTTATTAATTGTTGCGTTTATACGGTAATGACATTCTCTCATAACATGTGGAGTGTGTATAACCGAGCTATATTTTGTTCAGAGGCTGACAACACACGCGTACCCGGAATTCCTGTAAGTGCATTTGCCAATGCAATAAACATTGTTCAATGTCTTTCCTTTCTACAGTTAGCTTATAATTCCGAGTTTTAAATAAGACATTTAAGTTTAAAAATTGAATAATGCTATTCACAGTCAGTCATGTATACAATTAGGTACTCGTTCATATTCCTTTATACCAAATGCAGCAATCGAACGGAAGCGTTTCTCGAAATTTGGATATCATAACATTGCACTTTAAATGACGGCGTCTTTAAGCTGTATGAAAAGTCCACTGTCAATTCTCCTTTGGTTTGAGATACAATAATTGAAAATGCCTAAGATGTAAGAGTGTTGCGCCTCAGACTCCAAAGAATCAGAACTCCGTCGTGACTGGTTTGCATAATTCAGACGAGGTTCACCGTGCGAACGCTGTCTGTAAAGCTAATTCAAGACCTGCGGTTGTCAATTGCCGGTCAAAAAAACACCATTTTGCTAATGAGACGCGATTAAATAATTTTGAAGTTCCAATTTGGCATCGAGCTGCCTCATTTTTGTACATAATCTATGTGGTAAACTAATATTAAAACTGATTTTAAATATATGGAACGGTTCACAAAAATACACGGACTTCGAGTAATATGCAATCAAATAATTGACCTAAGTTTGACCTCAAGTTGACCACTTGGAACATCGATATGTTATCTAAGATACCCTAAATAGTTCCCATCAGCATCGACGATCTTCTGTCAACGTTCTGGAATGTCATGAATTCCATTGCGAAGAAAGTATTTGAACTGGCTTTTCCAAGGAATGGGATAGGTGCAATGTCTGGGGAGTGCGGCAGATGATATTTTTTTCCACGTGTGGGTTAGCGTTGTCCCGTAATAGGAGGGCAGGATCTAGAGTTTTTAATTACTGATTTAACCAGCTAGTAGCAGTTCCCAATGCGCAATCCCGCGAAAAGTGAACAAAACCTACGGAAAAAAATATATGGTGGTAGGAAAAAACTGGGAGGGGCAACAGAGGCTGTTATTTTTGTTTGGAACCAAAATAACGTGATCTTAGCAGAATTAAAATACACTTTTTCAATTTTTCTTAAAAACTACACATAATAATTCAACCTCGGACACCTCAGTTTAACTGCTCACAATTATACCGTTTAGGCTAAAGAACAAATAATAATGTAAGAATTTGTGCAATGAAAAGATGTGAGGAAACGGGAGAACATAATGTTGCCCACCACAAACTTACTTGGAAATATCCCACGCACCAACGGTAAGCGCTATAGCACTGAGATACAGTGCCATCCAATTCGCGCGCATTCGTCTATTGTACAGAACCTGTATTTCGTTGAGGACGCTGCAATATTTACAAAATACTGCAAAATGAGGGAATGCTGCTTGCAGTACCTCAAAAACTACGCATAGGTGCCATATCACCTTGTTGGGCTCTACGAAAGTGATTAGATCGATATTATGAGTGTCCTCTGTCTTTACGTGCAGCATAGAAAAAGGTCTACAGCACAGCACAAATTGCACTTCTCCTGTCGTACAAGAAAACCAGCCTCTAGCTGGATAAAGTTTACGACCACGCCTATGTAACATAGGAATTGCAAAAGTATGCCATAGCCTTATAAAAATCTCTACATGTAAGGGGCTAAAACGGTGTAATTTGTTTGCTATGTTACATAGAGGTTCAAAGGTGGCAAAATAGCTCATTGTATTTTAATAGTCTTTAAGGTTACATAGGGTTAAAAAAAGTGTGGTAGTAGATTTCATTAATAGTCTGTTATAATTTTGTTATGTTAAATACGTTCGCAGTCTGTTCGTGTCTAACTGAACCGAAACTGGCACTCTAACTGAAATTGGAGCTGTACATAAGCTGTCTCTAAGTGCTCTGTAATCAAGTATGTGTGTGTGTGTGTGTGTGTGTGTGTGTGTGTGTGTGTGTGTGTGTGTGTGACCGAGATAAAGTTTTAAGCCCCTTGATTATTCCGAATAATCTAAATAGATGGTTTATGCATTGAGCCACCACACCTGTTATTTTTAAATCTATTCTTTACTAAATTACCATAGTCTTTTTTCACACAAATACGAGCAGGCGTTGTATGTTATTTAGGGAATGAGAAATAGGTCGTAGTCTTTTATAAAGTCTACTAAAACCCACCAGCCAATGTCATAGTCTTCTAGGTTTATAGTCTGCAGCTGTGTGTAATTAGAACGGGATCTGTACTTTTTCTGTGCATACGTATAATTTTTACTAAATTGGAGCTGTAATTTTTTGGTAATACGCTACCAAGGTCACCGTAGACCATGTATTTGTATGTGTTTGTACGAGCCGAAATGCAATTTTTAAGTTTTGCGGCCCACGAATAACTCGAGTAAGATAAATAAGGCGGCACGCGAGGTGAGAGCAAACCACTGAGCCAATTTTTTAATCTCTGCACTAGTATATTGCCATAGTTTTTGACACCAATAGAAATAGCCATTGTATGTTATTGAGGGAATAAAAGGGTGATCGTAAAAGGCAACAAAAACTGAAAGTTCATAAAAGGGCGTATCCCGCTTAAACTATAAAACCTAGGGAAAAGCAAATATTATACTCGTAATAAGCATATCAAAAATCCCTATATGCCGAGTTTCAACCGAATCGTCTAAAATTCTAATAAAAGTGCGTATCTAGCATAAACTGTGACCTAGGTAAAAGCAAATAAGATACACGTAATCAGCTTGTTCGAAAAACCCTACATACAAAGTTTCATCCGAATCTACTGATTTTGTCAGAGGAAGAGCGTATCCCAATTACACTGGAATCCCGAGGTAAAAAAAATAAACATAATATTTGTAATCAGCATGTTCAAAAACCCCTATATACCGAGTTTCATTCCATTCGGCTAAAATTGTCATAAAAGGGTGTATCCCACATAAATTGTAAAACAGATTTAAAATAACGTAATAATCGTAATGAGTATATCCAAAAGCCGGGTTTCCGAGTTTACGAGCCTATATAACGAGTTTCATCTGCTAAAATTGACGTAAAAGGGCATACCCCACATAAAGTATAAGGCCTTGGTAAAACAAATATATTCGTAATCAGCATGTTTGAAAACCTCTAGACATCGAGATTTGCCTAAATAGGCTAAAATTGTCATAGAAAAAGCGTATCTCGCATACAGTAATATAATAAAAATGAAATCTTTGAGTTTTACATCCCACAGTTATGCCGGTTAGGCTAAATGAGATGGTGATTATGAGAAACGTATGAAATGGTGGAATGAAAAAAGTGTGAGGAAACGGGAGAAACCCATGAAAACCACCACAAAATTTACTTGGCGGGAGCAGGGTTTGAACCCGGGGCCCCATACACCAGAGGTGAACGCTCTACCACTGAGCCACCGCGGCCCCCACAGTAATATAATATGTTTAAATAGCATGTTTGATATATGGGTTGTAGAAAAACGAGGTTTCTTCTTCTGGGTTAAAAACCAGTGCTTGTATCCTTTGGTAATAACAGGCGAGAAAAAGCTCCATAATGATTTACAATATCTGGTGTGTTAATTAAGGGTTGAAAGGGTTGAAAAATGGTTCCATAAAAGAGAGCAAGTACAAATTTATGTGCGAAATAGGGTTTTAAAGGTTACTGTTTTGGAATATGTGTTCGTACTTTTTACTCTCTTCTATTGTATATAGGTGTGGGAATACCTATTATTTACCATAACCTTATATAAATGCAGATATGTTAAATACTTGTTAAAGAGGTGGTTATATCCTCTTTTCAGCTCTGCTTCGTAGCATATAGATGTTGCGAAAATAGTTGCAGATAGTCTTATTTAATCTCTGCTATGTTAATTATGTGTTGGAATACGTGTTCGTAGTCTTACGTATTGTGTGCTATGTTACATAGGGCTTGCTAAA
This sequence comes from Thermobia domestica, assembly GCF_964235325.1. NCBI lineage: Eukaryota > Metazoa > Arthropoda > Insecta > Zygentoma > Lepismatidae > Thermobia > Thermobia domestica. Next base: position 238,089,626 of record NC_137456.1, on the reverse strand, counting down.
AGTACCACTGGTATTGGTTCATAGTCTTACGTATTCTCTCTTGTGTTAAATAAGGGTTGAAAAATAAGTAATGCTCTTTTATCAGGTCTGCTATATTGAATAAATATCTACTATGTTACATAGATCTTGAAAAAAGTGGTCGTAAAAGCGAACGAGTTATCGGGGTACTTAGTTTTCCGTAGCTAGATGATACGTGTGACATGGTTGCAATTTTGCATGTTACATAGGGGTTAAGAAAATAAGAAACAGTATTTTATCAGCTCTGTTATATTCGTAGACTGCTGCGCATGCGCATGCGTGTGGTCGTAGTCTTAGAGAGTGGTCGGAAAAGGCTACATCATTTCTGTTGTTCATAGCGTTGAATAGACTGCTCATGGAACCGGAACAGGAACTGGACTGGTACCAAAAGTGGTCATAAAAGGAAGTGAATACAGTATTCGTACTCTTTTTTTCCTGTAAAAATGTGGTCGTAAAAGGGCACAAAATTACTTGATCCGGTTACAAAAATTATCGGAAATCTGATAGAAAAAATTCCGTCAAGTGCCATTACTCTACTATTGACTTTATCGTATACGAGTTCGTAACTGTTGTCGTTGATCCTATGCTACAATAAACTCGTTTGTCAACTTTATTTGCCAGTATCCTGCCCGAATGCATTTCTTTGTCGAATCTATTTTGACCTTTGTTAAAAACAGCGTACAATAACGTTTTCGTTTACTATCATAGACTTTGTTTTAGCAACATATCTTTCTGCAGTTTGATGGAACACTTGCTCATCTTCGGGTATTTTGGACACGTGGTGAGTAATTTTGCGTGACACAATACTGTTACGCTTTTCAATTTCGTCACTCACCTTTGAAATGCAGAGGACCCGTTGGATCTATGTCGTTACGATATGTATGGCCCATGTTCTAATTATCCAGTCATGAACTATTCCATGCGTGGCCGCGTTCTTTCAGAACGTTTTAACACCATCGTTTATTTTTCTTATATACACTTCTTTCCGTTTCGTTCAAAGTTACGAAGGGGCTTCAAATTCCGTTGCAGAACCTTGTAGCGTGAAAATAGAGATTACACTTTTCTTCGTTTTCTGACGTTGTCTCTGTCCAGTAGTAATATGTATTTTCTAACTGTTGCTTTGTATATTTCGTAGACCCCATATGAGGTGTGTATGGAGCGTATGGTAAACTACCACTCTTGCCTTAATTACTATCTCTTTAAGCATGCATTGATGTGCCTGTTACACATTGTTTTTGTAAGAGCCACTGTCACTGTTTCGTCCTCATCTGCCAGGCTATCAATTATTTAAAACGGTTAATATTTTTCGACCCCAGTATAATTACTCACTTAAGACTTCCTGATTAGTTCAAAACATTTTCGATCATCTGCTCAGGGAACATAGTCGCATGTCCCAAACTCACGCACTAATGGTGATAGAACTACCTGGGGATTCATATTCATGCCCACAATAAGAAATAGCTTCTACAAATGGTGAATTAGATTATAACTTGTCCCTTTCTAGCATGGTCTGAACAGTGGCTTAAAGATAGATGGATCATTGAACTTCCTACCAACGATTCTATCTAACTCGACTACTTCAGAGATAAAGCAGATATAAACGTAATAAGCTTTCTCGTTTATTTTCTGTCTACAAAGAGCACACACAATAGGTGGCACGAAGTCACGTTTCGTACCTTCCTTCTGTGTTGTCAATAATCATTTTTCCCTTCCCGCAAATATTCTGCATTGAAACACACTTTTCCTCTGGTCTGTATGAAAACCAGAGTTCCCCAAGTTCTAGATCTTGCGTCATACTGGTGGGTGGGAGCTTCGAATTGCTGCTAAGATTTCAGTGCTATTTAAAATGCCACATAGACCACTTTCTCTTTTACTTTGTGAATCCAAAATCAACATGGCCACTTTTAATATGGTGGCCATGATGTTTATATTCTCCAACATATCGCAGATCTTATCATGGTCTACTACTAAACATTTGTCATTCATTTCTGTGGGCATTCACACACGGAATGAGTGATTCTTTAGCTTTGTGTGTTGTTGAGCCCTACAGTCGGCCATATTTCTTCTGGTTCTTACGCTTCTCCATGTTGTCGTCAGCCGCTTTGTATTTGCATATGTACATAGTTTCGCACCCTCTTTTATATCTGATCCATGTCGTTCTGCATACCCCATTCGGACCCTTCCCTGATCAGATAGCCCATAAATGATGTATACGATTTCATCTCACCTATGTGGTTGTTCTGATAATTACAATTAAGTTTGTTCCAAAATATTTCATTTATCTTATGTTTCGATTTTATATTGGCGAAGAAGGCACTTACCGTCATTATGTTGTAAATAACACCTTAGAAACCCACATTACTTTCTTTGTCGTACTAGTTACAAAGGCAGCTGGCTTCCAAGCTCTCAACATCCATCTGGGTCAAAAGAAATTGGCAGTATTTGGTCTTTTCTTCTTTTTGCACACTGTGTTAAGTACTAACTTTTTCAACTCAGTATTTGAATGGTAAGATATCAGCTTCTAATTTTTAAGTCTCCTTTGGGAATTTACTACTTATTTAACTTCTGATTCTCTTACTTGTTCTTCATTGCGTTCCTCTCTCTGCACGCCTTCATTCCGGCTTGACTATCCCTTCCTTCTTCTCAGCTTGGTCTCCTTCGTCTCTGGTTTGATTCCAGTTTGGACTAAGTAAGCTTTAGGGTGGAGAAACATCTGAGTTGATTCTCTCGGAATTCTCCGTTTCCCCCACTTCACTCATTCCACCAATTCATTCATTCTCATCACCGCCTCCTGTAGCCAACGCAGCATAAACTTGAAACTCAAACGATATGTATATTATCTGTGAAGATGCATTATAGGTTTCATTGCTGTACAATTGCATGCAACTATATAGCGCAAGTCAGTGCGTATTTTTTGCACTGAGTTCGTTTGCAAGTATATCCACTTTCACTAATGCCCCTGTATCCTATCGAGCCGGCCCACCTGCCTTCAACTGAGACAGATACAATTCTTACTTTTATTACCTCCTTAGCATAGATTGGTTTGCGTTCTCTTCCTCTCGGTACATTATCTCTGCATTCTGTGCCACTATGCATTGTTTCCCATAAATAAAAATTGAAAGTATGGAAATCAATTTTGTGAAAAAAGGCTCGGCATAAGTAATGGGTTTCTATTACGGTCCCTATTATAAAATGCACCCAAGTTTACAGAGTGCACTATTTGTCTTGAAACGCTACTCTAATTTCTAAAATAATTCATTTTAAAAACGCTGAAATTTCTTACGATTTAAATTTCAACACGGAAAATTATTTGATGTATTTAACAGTACTACCGAGCCACGGTGGCTCAGTGGTAGAGCGTTCATCCCTGCTGTATAGTGAGCTTTGTTTGATTGCATCTCACAAGTTGCACTATGTTGTAGATAAACACCATGTGTGGATATTCTAGGTTTTCTCTAGTTCCCTCTTGGTTTCTCCTTCCACCATTACATTCACTACCATCATCACCGTTTTCCTTACCCCGTCTTGGGAGAAAATATATCAGGATCATTGTTGTCAACCCAGTTTAAATTTCATAAGAGGTAGAACGGCCGGTTATTATATTGATCAAATCAATATGTTAAGAGAAAATTTAAAATACATGTGTCAAACTGATGTTCTATAAATGATGCCTAATAATTTACCCCTGTGGATATTGAGTGGCCCCATGCCAAAACGGACTAACTACATTCTTGATAAAATTGAAATAGAGAGACATTCGTGTTGAGAACTGAAAAGTTCATCACTCGCCACAGAATTCACTCATCACAACAACTTACTCTATCCCTTTAGAAACTAAAGAAGCTACAAACTTGGTTCATTTTGGCTTGATAAAACTCTCAGCTAATAAAATGTTCCTTTATCTCAATTTCATCACAAATGTAGTTAGTCAGTTTTTTTATGGGAACACCCATTGTATTACAGAGAAATTCAGAATCGGTTATGTACTAGATAGGAGACTAGAAAGACGTTTAAAGCTAAATGTTGTGTATATGATTGACGACCTCGTCTGCTAGTGAATCTCACAATTAGCTTATTGGGATCTTTACGTTTTTGCTACCTATATTACGAAAGATAACTATGTTCGTAATCTAATGGGAATGTAGAGTCTTAAAAACTGAATGTAGGTTATCTCACAAGGTGGTATAGGAGCAGAGGGCTGGTCTTATCTATAACTAGGTTTTCAGATTTGGTACATAAATGCATATAAGTGAGCATACTGAAGAGGACCGCATATATTCGTACCTTATTAATTTATAGATATCGAAAAAAATATAAATATTAGGCTACGATAATCTACACATTTTAAAACAGTTTCTACCTATAAATATTACTTTATGGTAGGCAAGCCAATAGCGGAGTTGTGATTAAGGCGCCAAGATCCAGAAGGTAAGCTCTGTGTCGGTTTTGCAGATTATTATTTACAAATACTAAAAAATACAGAATAAATTCAACCATTTTAAAGTTCTTAAACCTAATACTTTTGAACGTGAAAAACAAGCGAGCAAATTTTATTTAAATCGAAGCAGCAAATATAAACCAGCAAACGATTACTGTGCACGAACTCTGTCAAACTCGTAAAACGGAGGAAGGTGCCGTAACGTTGGTAATTTTCGTCCTTCTCTCAGTAATACCCATGCGTCTACAGCTTCCATTTTCATCCTAAAATAAGTTTATTGTTTTTCCTGTAATATCATTTTTTAAAGTTTTGATCATAATTGCAATTGCATATCTGCCCAACTACTTTATTTAGCATACAAAATTTGAGTGACAGCTATTAATGTATTTACTATATAACTTCCAAAATTGTAGGAAATAATCTTTTAATGTTTTCATGAATAGCCTAAGGTAAGATATACACATTTAAAAAGTAAATATAAAACGCTTCGTTTCAATTAACCTTGATTCTGATATGTCTTTCGTTTTTAAATTTAGCATCCATGCTGCAAATTTTAATTTCAAAAGTACTATTTTAGGAGTGTACTGTGTTTGGAGGTTATCAATCGAGATGATTTCAATATACAACGCACATAGGTACTACTCAGACGGTACCAAATTAAACAGTAAGTAAGGATGGGCTCCAGGAAAAAGTAGAAAGTGTTCTCTCTCACCTATCGTTTCATATTGTATTCCTATAAGTGATGAACTATCATGAACCTGCATTCTATCATCATCATCTCATTATTAGCAAGCGATATGATTAATTTGCACATGATCACAGCTTCGACTAAAAACGTGTTCTATAGAGAAAGCTTCCAAAGAGATATTTAGTGTAGGAAGCCCAAAATTTTAGCATCAACATAGCGCCAATTTGCAAATGTAAACTAAAGATCTAATTATTTCTTCTTATTGACTGTTTCTTGATTAATTGTTTCTTATTGACTGTGAGTTTTTATTGGCGTAGCTCGTTTCATGTGATTGTATGGTACTCCTTTAAAGTAATTTGCGTGCATAGATTGCTAAGTTTTAATTTATGGTAGTTAAATCAACTTTCAAATGCTAAAATGATGTATACTATGCCTTCTTCTTATTGTTAAATATATTCTTAGAAGAAGATAGCAGAGAACTTTTCAAGAATTACATTAACTTATATTGTGTGCGTGTATGTTGGAGGTGGATGTAAGTAAGCGCATGATTCTGCTGCTTGGTTTTCGGTGATTTGTACTGTCACATTCTGAACTACAATGATAGTATGTGGGGAAAATATTTGACAAGACTAGAAATGGATGTGTACCTCCATTCAAACTCTTCTTACCAAGTAGGTACTTTTTAAAAATGTTATATAACACTATCTAAAATTGATACACTAATGAGATGTATACACACATTTCAAACTATTTTAATGTACGACATGCAATTACTAGCATTGTGATCTATACAGAAAAACGTTTGTAGTAAAGTGAAAAATGCCATTCATCTTTCAAATTGGATCAGTAGATGAAACATTGTTTCAAAATACAATAAAGTTAAACTATTATAGACCTTTTTTGTTTATGTATTTACATTAAATTTATTGTGCACTACGAATGGATACTTAATGTAAAATTTAGTAATTGTTAATATAATCATTCTCAATAAATGTACAGGATTTCATTTTATGTATTGCCTTTTAGAACACCATTCCTTTATTTGTTTTTACAGTTGTTTAAAATTGCAACTAATGTAAGATGGTGGTATTTAGGTAATCTTAAGGATAATTGGTTCAATTTCTCTATTAAATACGATAACTAAAGGTAATAACCATTTGGGGATCACATCAAATGTTTACATGATCTAAAATGAGTTATTTCTTCCATTTATCATATATAAATCTAGCTACCAGTGGTGTTCTTTAGTGTAGACACTACTTGGCCAAGTACTACACAAGTTGCCGTATAGTCAATGCGGTCTCGTTGCATGAGCACCGACTTCAAGAGTGGTAGAATGTATGACTTAGGGAACAGTGAGTACCCTATTGGTTAATGCATCTACATAGTAGGGTGGTATTCCAGATTCACATCTTAGTCCAGTTTTGCATTCCCTTACCTTTTGAACATAATTTGACTGAATAGCCATATCTTTATATATATATATACGATATCAAGAAATAGATTTAATATCTATCTCTCGTGCTAATATGGAAGTACTTTGAAAAATAGAAGTGATTTCTGACATCTTCTGGCTTCAGTAGGTATTGATTAAGGTATCATAGGCATTCCTAATAATAATGAGAAACGGCATAATTAGTGGGTATTTACCAATTCTGCGTTTCCATCATGTACATGTTCATTTGTATGTGCAGTCTTGTTCTAGGTTAATCACGCATGCAGGTCCTGTTGACATTTTTAACTTGGCAGTATTTCATTTCTGCAGTATTTTACTTGACAATATTATGCACGGCTTTTGTCGCATACTTTTGAAAACGTTTATACGTACGTATGTGTCTTTTGTCTTCCTACACTGTTTTGGATTCCGACTTGCCTTTTCTTTGCCAACCTCAAACTATCTGACATTGTAGTTCCTTATTCCGAAGGTATCCTTGCTCTCTTCCTTTCTGTGTCTTGCTCTCTGAGAGAGAGAAGGGGAGATCAAGTGGCCTCTTATAAGGTAGATGGTGACGAGAGGGAGAAAGGACTACTTGCCGAAGATATATGTGGAGGCGGCAGACTACTATTTACAGCCTTTTATGGCAAGCAGTAGGTTCGACGACGGCAAGGAGTGCCAAAAGAAGTGGATCCAAAATGATGCAGCGGTGGGTTTTAGATGGCAGACTACGGAAGACAGCGGCATGCGGCTGCGAAATCAGTGGATCGAGGGTGTTCCAATGGTGGTTTTCAGGTAGCACACCGTAGAGAAGTTGGTGGAAAGCGGAAGCGACATCAGTGGATCGAACGTGATTCAACGTTGTTTTTCAGATGGAGACCGTATGGAAGACGGTGGAAAGCGGCGGTATACTGGGAGATAGCGGTGTTTACGGCTACAAGTTTCCACTTGGGGTACAGTGGGCACGACCGCTAATTCCCGCCAGCACCCACGGTGGCAATGGACCTTCCTTTTTCAATGGTAAAGGATTAGAGAACCGTTGGCGTCGCCGCCATGTAGTGCCTTTGCAGGGAAAGGGTTTTGGAGCCGTTGGCAAAGGGGAGGTGCCGCTGCTAACCGCTCGCATTTGCCGAGTCGGTTTCGAGTTGCAGAAAATGTACCTCGAAGACACTCTACCGACTCCCTAATGAAGTGTTGTCATGCATGCTACGCCCTACTCCTTAAAGTCTATATCAAGAAGTATATATATATATATATATATATATATATATATATATATATATATGTGTGTGTGTGTGTGTGTGTGTGTAAAGTCGATATCAAGAAGTAGATTTAACATCCCTCTTGCTAATATTTAAGAACTTTATAAATAGGACTGATTTGTGACATTTTCTTGATCCAGTAGGTACTCATTAAGACATCCTAATTATTCCCAATCATAATGGGAAATGGCATAAATAGTGTGTAGTTATCAATTAAGCGTTTCTATTGTGTGCATGGTCATTTGTATGTGCAGTCGTGTTCGAAAGTGTAGTTCTCTGATAAACACACATACAGGTCGTGGTGACAGTTTTTAATTTGGCAGTATTTCATTTCTGCAGTATTTTGCTTGACAATATTATACATGGCTTTTGACACACACATTATAATACGAATGTACGTATGTATGTATCTTTTTCTTCCTACACTGTTTTTGACTTCGTCTTATCTTTTCTTTGGCAAAATCAAACTATCTGAAATATAGTGCCTTATTCCAAAGGCATCCTTGCACTAGTCCTTTCTGTCTCCTGCCACCGTCTACCTTATAGGTAGGCCAATTTATCTCCCTTTCTTCCTCTCTGAGAGAGAGAAGGGGAGATCAAGTGGCCTATCTATAAGATAGATGGTGGGGAGAGGTAGAAACGACTACTTGCCAATAATATGTGTTGTCGGCAGACTACTATTTACAGCCTTTTATGGGTTGACAAGCAGTAGGTTCGATGACGGCAAGCAGCTACAAAACCAGTTTCTCAGGTGGCAGACCATATGGAAGACGGTAGAAAGCGGCGGTATAATGGGCCGATAGCGGTGTTTTCGACTGCAAGTTTCCACTTGGGATACAGTTGGAACGACCGCTAATTCCCGTCAGCACCAGCGGTGGAATAGACCTTCCTTTTTCGATGGTAAAGGATTAGAGACTCTTTGGCCTTGCCGCTATGTAGTGCATTTGCCGACACACCGTCGGGAAAGGGTTCGGGAGCCGTTGCCAAAGGAGAGGCGCCACCGCTAACCGCCCGCATTTGCCGACTCGGTTTCGAGTTGTAGAAAGTGTACTCGAAAACTCTCTACGGACTCCGTACCGAAGGGTTGTCATGCATGTCGAAGGCCCTACTCCTTCCCATCGGCTTATTCCTCATGGAGATGATAAAAGAAAGTTACTTGTCTCATTGGAAGTTCATATCGGAGTACACACATGGAAATGAATGGCGATAACAAGAGATACATAACGTAACAAAAATGAGAGCAGGAGGCAAAATGATTTTAATCTTAGGAAATTAAACCAAGCAGAAAACTTGCAGTTAAGTTCCATGATAAACCAATTTTTATATTCTGAAAATTCCCTTACTCCTCTTCTCTTTGACCCTGGTTGTTCCACAAAATCTTATAGGCTATACGGGGAAAGAAACTTCCTCAACATCTACACAATTTCTGACGCAGGTATTCAGCATTCTTTCTTACTGTAGACTGTAGAGCTCGGGGCCGTACGAAGAACTCAAAAATTAATATCAAATTTATCTGTATCTGTATTTGGAAGGAAATGTTATCCCTGTGAATGAAATAACCGGTGTATTTTAAGATTATTGAAAAGATGTGAATGTTGACTTCACCATACGGACAACAGTAAATAGAGCACAATACACTATGAAAGCATCCAAAATGCAAATCAATTGTTTCGTAACTGGATGACAACATTCTGTACGATATACGGTGGCTACATGCGTTTCGAAATTAACATCGAGAAATTATCAGCACGAGAATATAATAGTATGTCACATCTCCTATCGAAATTATACTACCTGCGACCATTGTTTTGTGGTTCGACCCCAATCCATTCCACGTAATAACTCAATTTCACGAGAAGTAGCGCTTGGCCACATCAATATTGAGTTGAAGAAAGTAAAATAAGGATACTGTTATAAAAAATAAACTGAACTCTATGTAGAACATATATATTTTTTAGTAAGAAATGTGTTTCCACATTTTTCTTACTATCCAAAATTTTAGGATAACATTTTTATAGGATATTTTACTTTAGACCATTTTATATACAATACTTCTTTAATTTTGTACTAAAATACATGCCTGTCGCATGGGCGGGGCGACCAGGCCAATCACTCCAGACGCCGCTTGCAGGAGGGACCGTCGGGACGACAAATCATCACAAATTCAATGAATTTACATTATGTTGCTAAATGAATTTTTAAAATTAATCTTCATTCAGATATTTTAATAATAATCGGGCCATGGTTAAGTTTATTTATTTATTTCATAAGGACAATACAGTAGGCTTAATGCTCAGTTATAATGTCGGGTACATAATTATCTAACATACACTATTATACATACTGAAATATATAAGTCGTTTAATTATGCAGACTTTTTGTCCTGACGATTGTTTTGAACTTGTTTTCGAATATAATAAATATATCCACTACATGAAATCGTAATATAAAGCACACATTCTCCATTCTTATGTAATATCTTACTTCTTAGTTTTCTACAATAGAATGTGACAGTCTTTGCTGTTCTAGTCTTACCTATTGGGACACATAATAATGCTTCTGAAACTAATTCTGGACAGCCAATTTTACCGTTTAATAATTAATGTAAAAACAACTGATCAAACATCCATCTACCTTTTTCTAATATTTGAAAACTAAAATTCGTTACTATGTTTTCCTAGAGGACATACTTTAGGTAGAAACCGTTTTTTTTTTTATGCAAGCCTCTTTTTAAAATTTAAACTCTATATTTTCTATTTCATCAGACAGTGACATTGGCTGTCCAAACAGTACAACAATATTCTAGTTTTGACCTTACTTACGAAAAATGCAACCTTATAAATCTTGATTCTTTATAGAAATCCTGCCCTATCCTATAAATTAAACCTAAGTTTCTGTATGGACTACTCTATCGCGTTAATGTGTTGAGCAAAGGTTTATTTGCTATCAATCATAGCTCCTAGATCTTTGATGGCATTTGGGGTAGACAAGGAAGTGCCACCTATTGTATATGTATAGTTAATTGAATTTTCTTTTACCATGAAAGATACAGATTTACATTTCGACACATTCAGCACTAATTGATTCTTATCACACCATATTTGAACTTTTTGTATATCCTATTAAAGTTTCACGAAGTCATCAATTGAACTTACTTTGGAGTATAATTTGAGACTGTACACAAAAGGAAGAACTTGAGAGGTTTCAATACACAGAGAAATTTACTCAATTACAAAAAGAAACAATAATGGACCTAGGTTAGATCCTTGAGATACTCCCGATATAGTTTTGAACTTGAAAATAACCGGTAATGTAAAACATCATCTAGGAATATTCAAATGAAACTCTCTCCAGCCCTTTTTGAAAAGTGTTTTTTTTTTTTTTTTTTAATCTTGGAACCTAATATTTGTATATTCTATGCTATTACTATGTTCATGTGTATCAAGTTCAAAATAAACAAGAATAGCACTCGACTTCAATAATTCAAAACAATGCTTTCATTAACTTTGAAATTTTAACTACAAAAGACGTTCACTTTTATAAGTTGGCATAATAACAACGTCTTTTATCGTACATTATGATCTTACATTCCACATTTAAATCTAGTAATACAGAGTAAACTCTGATTGTATCGCATAACATACTGAGCGACGTCTTGGAGTTCTCTTCCCTTGCGCTTAAAACTCACGCGACGGCCCTGCTAATATACACAAGGAAATCCGTATTAATGTTCTTCGCGCTATTATTTTAAATAAATTCATCCTACATGGTATTAACATACCATTTAACTTGAACGTTTTCTACTTAATTAAAATATAAGTACACGTTCTTTCCAATTTTAAGCAGAGCTTCAGACATTAATGTTTATATTGAAAACATACTGTGTTTCAGTCCACGCCAAAATATTGATATAATGCAAATTTTCAATTTACTGAAAGCTAACAAATCTGGATTATTATTTGCTTATTTCACATATTTTGTTCTGATTGTTACTTACATCTGTGAATTTTAGATTCGAGAAATCCCGAAATATGATGCTGATACTAAAAAAATCTAAAAACGGCAAAAATTAAAATAAACCAAAAAAATGACTTAAATATTTAGAAGTTACACATAAAATCTACAGCTTCACAAAGAATGTTTAGACTATTTCTGAAAAGTCTCAACAATATTCATAGGGAAATACACCTTAAATAGAGTAAATTATTCAAGTGAAACAAGACTAAATAGCAGCTATGTTTAGATTGACTTCATCTATCCCTTTCATTCAGAGACCGGTAGATGACTAATTTTGGGGGTGTTTCTCCACCACCAGCAACATACGCTGCAATATGTAAATAAATTTCATCCGAAATACAACTCAACAAATAAGGCAATTGTAGGTCAAAGGTATTTTGAAATTATAACACGAACACCAATTTGTATTTTCATAAGTGCAGCAGATCAGGAAAAGTACAGTTAGATTAATAACAAAAAATCTGGTGCAGTTACTAGATGTTTCGACGTATTTACCGTACCTTCATCACTGGTTGACACTCCATTCTCCCCCCTCTCTCTAGCTGGTTGCTCTTCTCCCAACTCTAAACGAAGTCCTCCGAGAAAAACCAACCATCCAGTTTTGTTTTCCGGACTGACGCCTAAAACCACACCTCCCGACTTCCTCAGTAAAAAATATAGTCAATACATAATTCACCTCCTCATAACACCGTGTTCGTGACGTCACATATGACAGAACTTTTGAGAGTCGTAGACCTCACAAGCTGGGGAAGTCACCTCATAGTCATGAATTGTACTTTCTGAGGAAATCCAAGTGCGAAGCTAAACCTCATCAAAAAGGAGGAAACACAAAATACACACTTGACAATAATCGCCGATGTAGCTACCAGACCATAACTTATACCTGAGGCAATCCCTTGGATCAGCTAGAGAAGAGCTAACTCGAACATCGCGCTCGAAATCTTAACAATTTAGTTGAATGTGAGCAATGTCCTCAAACGCAGTCTAGTGACACTACCAGGAAATGACAACGTAGCCAGACAAAAGCAGGAAGTAGACAGATTGCAGAAGGGTAAGGAAACACAAGGATATTGACTTGTTATAAGGTTAAAGGAATCTGCTTTGCACTTACCTTTAATAAAAGAAAAAGGTATAAAAAATGCTTCTACGAAGCTTGAGACAACATAATTGAAGTTTCCGAAGAATAAAAAATATTTAAAAATAAATATAATTCAGAGAATTAGATGTCTTGAATCCAATAGTCTGTCGATGGAATCAAACCAAGGACTTCCGGCGTGTAGTATCGTTACATGCCCTCCCCGCAAAGGTGATTGAGTCTAAGAGCTGAATATATGGAAGATCTAGAACAATCTTCGCATCTAAAAGAAACTTAAAGAACACAAATAAGTATACAATCATATTTTTCTAACAACCCAAAATGATCAATAAAAAGCTACATAAAAGAATGCTTTATTAGTACCACGAAGTGTAGAAATAACAATAGATGGCATAGGCGGTATCGGACGACAGACTCCATACATCCAGGGAGACGACACGCTCCGAAATAAGCAATAGTAGCGTCTTCATACGGTGGATACCAATAAAGCATAACAACGGAAAAATGAAATTAAACTATAAAACTCAGGACTAGAAAAAATTATACTACAATGAAGTAACACAAAAAGTCCTCAATGAGAAGAAAAGGAATTAACGGAATATTACAACGTAAATATTTATATTCTTGTATTAGGGGGAAAAATAAGCTGATATAGATGGAAGAATAGTTAGGCCAAAATAAACGGAAAGAAACCCGGTAATGAAAAGTGTAAAGCCTAAAGAAAATTAAAAAAGGATGTTTCTATTACGTTTGGCCTTCCTTACTTAAAACAAATGTTAATATGTGGTGTAAAGTAAACAGAGGGGAGAAATAAAAACATAAATCAAATTAATAGAAATCAAACCAGTCTAGCACTAAAGTATTTTTTAAGCCATAAAGACTGAATGAAATAAATGATCCACAATGTAAAGTCTCTAATGTAGATCCCACTTTAATAGAAGGCAAAGCTTATTAATTTACCCATTTCTAGATAACTACCGATAGAACAGCACAGAATGTCGGCGGAACAAATCCGAGGGGCAAAGAGTGATCATATTAATCTTTAGAAAATTGAACCATGAAGGAATTAGTCTTCACGGTGTCCATAGAAATGGACTTATCCCGGTCCATATTCACATTTGCAAAGAAGAAAAATAGGACACGCAGACCACCACCAAAGTACTCACAATCTAACGCGGAATAAAAGTTTGGATGTCCAAGTAAATATTCAAGGTGGAATTACTGCACGGGGCGACGTAATAAGATCGAAGATCAAAATAAGGCAAATCCACTAGGTGAGAGGCTTCCATGGTCAGTAGCAAGGCTGAGGCGTAGATTTCCCAATAGCCGTCCATATCAGCGAAGTTAAAATAGGTGCAGACGAAACATTGAAAGTAAAATTATGAAAATGAAATGAAATTTTTGAGTTTTACGTCCCACGGTTATGCCGGTTAGGCTAAAGGAGACGGTGATGATGAGTAATGAATGAAATGGTGGAATGAAGAAAGTGGGAGGAAACGGGAGAACCCCGAGAAAACCCACGCACACGGTGTTTGTCCACCACAAAGTTCACTTGGCGGGAGCAAAGTAAAATTATGTTCGTAGTAAAAGGCAAAACTTTAAACACTACTAAATTAACAGTCTATAATGTAGATGAAGTACGATCTGTCGTAGCATACAAATTATGTAATATTATTATTTACGTTTGTTTCTTCTACTCTTAATAAACTCAAAACTCCATACGAGATATATGTACATATAGTGCCAATAGCCGTCCATATCAGGCAAGTTAAAATAGGTGCAGACGAAACATTGAAAGTAAAATTATGTTCGTAGTAAAAGGCAAAACTTTAAACACTACTAAATTAACATTCTATAATGTAGATGAAGTACGATCTGTCGTAGCATACAAATTATGTAATATTATTATTTACCTTTGTTTCTTCTACTCTAATTAAAGTCAAAACTCCATACGAGATATATGTACATATAGTGTAAGTGGACGAAAATTATAACTGTAATACATATACAATACGATGATACTGATCAGCTTTTATATATTTATTCTCTCCAGGAATACTTCTCAAGTCCAGCAGCTTCCGTAGAAACTGAAATGTTCAAAAAGCAATTCTATGAAACCGCGTAGTGTTGATATTTAAAAAAACAATAACAATTATTAGAAAATTAATGGTTACAATGGAAGATAACCTTATCGTATTATATGTACTAGCCACTCTATGGACACAGGTGGGATGCAAACTTCAACCCATCCAAGGATCTCCACTTTGTGACTATTATCTCAGCATTCTTCAAATAATAAAATCAAAATACTAAACCGCATCATATGCCACTAAGAATTCTTAATAACCAATATATATATATAGATTAATTAAGATATGTGTAAATGAGTGCCAAAGTAACGTCCGGGTAGGAAAATTTTTGTCCACGAGCTTTCACGTCGAAAATGGCCTGAAAGAAGGAAATGCGTTGTCGCCATTATTATTTAATTTTGTTCTGGAATACGCTATAAGGAAAATCAAAGATAGCAACCACGGCCTACAGTTGAACGTTATTCACCAGGTCATGCCATATGCTGATGATGTAAATTTAATAGGGGATGATAGGAGAACAATAGAAATAAATGCAAAGATCTTATTAAACGCTTGCAGGGACATGAGTTTAGAAGTAAATGCGGAGAAAACTAAATATATGGAAGTGTGTAGGGACCGTAATACCGCAAATTACGGATGGGTTAAAATATTAAATAATACTTTTGATAAAGTGGATAGTTTCAAATATCTAGGATCAATATTAACAGAGGAAAATCATATTCACGAAGAAATTAAATGCCGACTAAAAGCAGGGAATTCGTGTTACTATTCGGTTCAAAATCTCTTGTCGTCGCGAATTCTGTCGATGAATTTAAAGCTTAAAATATACAAAACTATAATCGTGCCTGTTGTTCTGTATGGTTGCGAAACATGGTCGCTTACTCTGAGAGAAGACCATAGACTGAAAGTACTTGAGAACAAGATCCTGAGATGAATATTCGGACCCAAGAGGAACAGGAATGGGGAATGGCGGAAACTTCATAACGAGGAATTACATAATTTATACGGTTTACCCAACATTGTTAGGGTCGTCAAGTCTAGGTTGCTTAGATGGGCAGGTCATGTAGCTACAATGGAAGAAAGTAGAAACCCTTTCAAAGCCTTGACTGAAAGACCAATCGGAAAACGACCATTAGGAAGACCTACGTGCAGGAGGGAGGACAATATTAACATCGAACTCGCAGAGATTGGAATACAAAGTAGAAACTGGATGCAGTTAGCTAAGGATAGAAGTCCGTGGAGAGCTTTTGGGAGCGCTGCATTGAACCTCCGGATTCTATAGACTATAGAGTTAGTTAATTAGTTATATATATATATATATATATATATATATATATAATAAACACAAATGTTCAATCTATATACAACAATATTATACCAACGCCCATAATTTTCTCTATAATAATAATAATACCTATCCCGCATTGCAATAAGTTCCAATAAGTATTAGTAATATGTAATGTAATCATGTAAATAAGAAGCTGAAACCGAAGGGTGTACATTAGTTCTATTACTTTCACTAGTAGTTGGAGGAGGGGGTGGCGGCAACTAGCACTTCTAAAAACTTCAGGATTTCTACGTAACATGGGGCGTCACTTATAAATTTTAAGTAACAGAAAAACTGCTAACAACAATAAGAAAACTTCCACAATGTGAACAATAATCCACAACACATCCTGATCCGAAGACATAGACTCAGCTCTAGCGCCTTTCGTACAAAAAGTACAGAAGAAAATTTCTTCTTTATATAATAAGTAACCTGTAGCTTGTGTCGAAATAATATTCCAAACCATCAGAAAAATAGGAATGTAATTGTCTCTTTAATAAATTGGTGTATAGCGAACCATAGAAGCAACAGAATAACTAGATAAACTTACATGAGGTACAAATAGTGCCAATTTAAATTTAATAAGTTCGTGGAACTAAAAACTTCATGAGTTTCAAATTTCTGATTAAGGTGTAGAAAACAATTGGGTGATAAGAAAGCCGGAAATAAATGCACCACAGTAGGCATAACGGATTCCGTTTGAAAACAAGGGAAAATGAATTTAGCAAATAAATGTCTATTAATTCTTAATGACGTACCACAAGGCAGTGTGATCATAATGGAACCATATTTACCTTTACCTGTCATGTCTATGAGTTTAATATAAGTTCCAGTCACTAGTTGAACAGTAGAAGTTAGATGAGTTAACACATAAGTATGTGGTTGTAATTCCAACAATTGGCTTTGACAATTGTCACGAAAAATATAAGAGCGAGATGAAATTATATCATGAACAGTTATAACAAAATATCCTTTATATAAAATTCGCACTCAATGGAAAGACACAGAAACACGAGATGGAATTTTACATAAGGGTAAAACTTGCAAAATTACATGACAAAAGGTTTGATCCAGTAAACGGTAGGGCTAAGATATGACCCTGAAAAATAACATAACTGGGTGAAATACTAATTGAACATGTTTCATTGTGATAACCAAACGGAATGGCTTTAACTGAAAATAATTTAAATTGCAAATCTTGTTCTCTAAGTGGCGCTTTAAAATGCACAAAAATGTAATTATCAGTAATAGTGCACGTTAGTAATTTCAAAGAATAATATGTATCAATATCTTCAGCAGGAATAGCCAAAACCATTTTTTTTTTTTAGATACAGACTCCTCTAAATTTTAAAGCTGAGCTTGCAAAACTTCATAAGGGACCAATACGGGATCCAACTTCCCTGTTCGAAAGCTGAATGGACGTTTGATAACGCTTAAATTCTAATACTTTCAAAATGTGCATCGATAATTGATATAATTCACCCAAAATCGCAAAAAAATTCGAATTGATCCTGATTTGATAAATTTTCTAAGGTCCTAGTCAAAACGTTCCATTGATCCAAAAATGTTTTGGAAGAAAACGTCCATCTTTTGAAAAATCTTGCCCAATTTCCCTTCGAAATTTGTTAATTCAACAGAAGGGTTCTAATATACACAGAATTCCTCAGTAACTGCTGCCTTAATTTCATAATTGTATATTCTAACTTATCTTTTTTTTTCAAAAGACGATAACTCTCCTTGGGTAGTCACATTACAACAAAAAGAAAAAAGGTTCCCTAGAATAGCAATGCCTCTCTTAGATCGTGAATTTTCTCTTTATCTCTAAGATTCATGAATTTTTTTAAAAAATATTCACTATATGTGTATGTAAAGCGTCAAGACTATGAGCTAGAGAACACGTCTGAACAGCATACGAAGAATTAGCTACACAGTGGAATGACTTAAATAAAGAAGACGCAGGCAGGGATTGCGGAAATGTAAAACCTAAGTTGAACATGATGGGAATTGCATATTGGTATAATATAAGGCCATGTAACTATTTAAAAAAATGCACTTGAAATCGACACATCGAAATTGGCAGAAGGAAAGGCAATGAATAAAACCGGGATCATCTGTAAAAAATACAGACGAACACACATATAACACCGAAAATAAATAACTAAAATAAAATTAAACTCATACGAAACTCAAAATTCAAGTGCATTAACGCACTATATATATATATATATATATATATATATATATATATATATATATATATATATATATATGTATGTATGTATCTTAAATGCCATAGTGTAACGATTCGCTAAATAATAAAGCAAATAAATGCACTCAAGTAAAATAACTCAACTAAGTATCATTAAATCAAACTGCTATACTCCTAATAAAATTAATAAATAACTTACAAACCATAACATAGCAGTCATAAAAATATAATTGTAATAATTTTAACACTAAAATCACTAATCAAACAAGTACATATTGCAATTAGTAACACAGATAACTAAAACTTATCTCACACAATGCCCATATGGACTAACTTACGTAACAATATTCGTCATACTCAGGAAAATAATGTCGAAATAGGGGACTGTACTTTTAAAGTCTTAACTCGGTAAAATTCAAACTTCACAGACCAGGGTAAAATAAACAATTAGGTAAATATATATTATATAGATCATGATTTACAAAATTATATTCGAGTAATATAGTCATGTTGAAAATTGCAAAATAAATAAATAAAATAAGTAATAGACCAGCTAGTATAAAAATGGTATTATCGGTTCTTTTAGTTTGTGATCTGAATAGAAAAAAAACCTACGTCATATCAAAGTATTATAAATGTGTAAATCAAGTTTCTTTTTTTCAGGTAAGTAAAATGGAAACCCATATGCCAGGATCTAAATAACCCAAGACTAGTGATCAATGAGAGTGAGTACGTGATATAGGGCATTGAAAAAAAACTCGTGATAAGTGAAATATATGAAAACATCCGTGAAATATTTTTTACTAATGATCCTTCTTTTAATTAGTAAGTATCAACATATAGGTAAGAGTAGCTGTAAGAGTCCTACTAACCTCAATATATGCACTACTAACCACATTTTTTTAAAGTCCGTACTGAGAAATAGGCAAACATATTACTTTCATGCAATTTCCTTTTCTCTTTATCAAAAATACACACCACAGTGCGATTGAAATTAACTTGCAAATTAACTTCCAGAACATTTCGAATCGTGGATAAAGCAATCTACATTGCCTGAAACCTATCAAAATTGAATTTCCCAGCCCTCAAATTAGGGAACGCTATCGTCCGACAATTATTCTCCAAAGCGCGTTGAATACAATTGATGTAATATTGTCGTAAAGTTGTCTTATTAATATCGTTTTGTGCACAAGTGAATAACACATATTCCGCTGGTAAATTGAAAGCAGAATAAATCTTAGCTTTACCAGGTTTCAACGAACCTAGGTTTCTACAAACTTCAGCGAGCTCATTCCCAGCTCCTCTGTGAATTTCTCCGTCGACTCCAGACAAGGGAATAAGGGCTTCATTCGCTGCATTACCCACGATGTTACAATTCAGATCTCAAATATTGCCACAATATACACTCACATTCTTGTTAATTTCCTCATTATAACTATAGAATGGTTTCTTGTACGCGAATTTCTGACAAATCCATTGAAGTTGGCAACTCCAACACATCCACAACTCGCTGAATTTCCACGGGATTACTCACTGCAGTGGTCAAAGTTAGCTGGTTAAACTCTTCATTATGTTCAGAACAATCTTCGGAAACATTTATCATTTGCATGTCACTAGTTGTTTCTTCTCCATCGTCTGTAATCGGTTCTGGGACTACATCCGGGTAGTACGGATTAAGTCTACTGATGGCAATCGAATCAATTTTTCCCTTCCCTTTGAAGTTTTGTACTTCAGAAAATATGCCTTTCCATAATCTTTTCGTACAATAGCAGCAGGTCCAAAAACAATCCAGAAAATGCTTTGGCCCTACCCTTTCGTCTTGAAGGGTCAAAAATCCATACACGCTGTTCTTCCGTGAACTGTACGGATCTATGACGTTTATTGTAAGACCTCTCCGAAGTACGAAATGTGTTAAGAAGTATTTCCTGCGCCTGTTCTCTGATGTCAACAAGAGTGGCCAAATGCTCTTGATACACACTGTGTATACACGGTCCATTTATGATCGCCTGATGCTATAAATAAAGATCTATTCCGTGTAACAGTTTAAAAGGGCTAAATGACGTAGAGTGCTTCACAGTGATGTTATAAGCAAAAGTAACGGCTGGCACGTGATCCAACCAACAACCATGATTGCTAGGATTCACTTTTCTTTTCAATAACACTTGAATATGGCGGACGGAAGTCTCGAGAAGACCATTGGTCTGGGGAAAGTAAGGATTAACGAAGTTCATTCTAATATCTATAATATTACATAGTTCCTGAAACAAAGAACTACTAAACGCTGTAGATCTATCTAAAATCACTTCTTTTTTGAACAGAAAGCGTAAACTTGCATGATTGTACAAAAAATCTGCCAAAGCAGCGGCTCTCTGTTCACCCAACATAGCCGTTACTATATAGCGAGTATTATAATTTATTGGTATGGCTAAATATGTCTGACACAAAATATTAGCATCATAGTACCTCCCCGCAACATGAAACCCGATGCGAAAGAAAGAAGGCAAGCTAGGCGTATTTTGTAAAACTCCTGAAGGCGACCCTGCCACATTTTTGAAGCGCTGACATATTTGGCAACTTTTACATCACTCGATGACGAACTTTTTCATGTATGGAAAATATACTGAATCTAGTAACAAATTATACGTTTTTGTAAATCCTGATTGTGTACTCCCTAAAGTAGAACTGTGGGCTGACTGAAACACTATCTCACGTAAAGAGGAAGGAATAGCTACTAACAACTGCGTACCAGCTGGACGTCTATGTTTTCGATACAATAAACCATCCTATATCTTATATGGAAGGGACTGTCGTTCAATATCATAATTTTATACCTGAGGCAATCCATTGAAATAGCTAGAAAGGAACTAACTGGGCGCTCGAAATATTAACAATTTACTTGAATGTGAGCAATGTTCTCAAACGCAGTCTAGTGACACTGCCAAGAAATGAAAACGTAGCCGGACACAAGTAGAAAGTTGACAGATTGCACAAAGATAACGAAACAAACAAGGATATTGACTTGTTATAAGGTTATAGGAGTCTGCTGTTGCACTTACCTTTAACAAAACAAAAAGGTATACAAAAATGCTCCTAGGAAGCTTGAGACAACATAATTGAAGTTTCTGAAGAAAGAAATATATAAAAAATGTAATTCAGAGAAGTTGATGTCATGATTCCAAAATTAAGCGGATGGAATATAACGAAGGACTTCCGACGTGTAGTATTGTAACATACGTTTCATAACAAATTATTCAAAAACTCACTCGTAAATTTCTTAATAATATTTATTTTTAAAACCCTCCATCTATCACCTAATTATCTCTAAAGCTTTGCTGCGAATTATTTAAACACTTTCTGAAATATCTCGCCAAGAATTTATGGTTAAAACACAGCTTATAATGTTTCAATATTTTAAAAGCTTTGATAGGGAATAATCAGATTCCATACTCTTTGAAAAAACATCTCAACAATATTTCTAGGCATAACGGTGCATCCCTCGCCCCAAAACTTTTAAAGTTCATAAGCCTCTGACATTGTTTAAACTAAAGTAAATGTGGAACAACATTTTACATAAAATTTATTACATGAATATTGCATATAAATGACTTCTGTAAAAGTTCATTCGATATGCCTAAATAAATATCTCACAAAGAACAACAATAACGGGTATTTATGAAAAATTATGCGATAAACAGTTATTTTAGAATATTATGTAACCCGCAATTTGAACTATTGCTGCTGAGTCATATTAAATATTTTTTGTAATTCCCTTGTTGCAGAAGACATAAGAAATATAGTAAAGTAGTGATGAGAACTCACCTCGGTTGCGATATACATGGGGTAAACATCCACACATCTGCACATATAAGTCAGCTTTGCATTGTAATTTGCACATATTAAAGCTATAAAAGCCGCTAACACGAAGTATCTTTTCTTCTTTATACAAACACTTCCTCTGATGTATGGTCAAATATTTCACATCTGGTGAGCTTATGATAGGTACCATTTTATAGCTATATGTAAGAGTATAATGTATTCGACTGTCGTATGTTAAGCTCAACATAGAAGGAATATCGTATGGTGAAAGCGTAAAATACTGGGAAAAAATAAAGTAAGTAAATTAAGTACATATTATTTTGTCAAGTTCTATAACTCAGCATCCTATATACAGTATACAACATCAGCTAAAATTATATTTTTGAAACCAAAGTGTCCTTACTCGAATAACGGATTGTGTAAAGACGCATTGAATGAAATACGCATGATATATTAGTTATATATAATTAGAAAAATGATAATTGCATAGACAAATGATGTACACTTGTTGGGAAACAATATAGAGCTACTGCAAAAATGGAGAAAATTCCTTTTACTGATGGCGTGTTAGTAGGTCATTTAATATTATAGTTTTATCTGCACAGTGACATGACAAGATACAAATAAAGAATTATCGTAATTAAAAATGATAATATAAAGTGGGAGAGTGTAGCTACTATATTTCAAACAATTAACTGTACATTTCTGTGAGTGTGGTATCAATGCAACAATTGGTGCTTAGAATATGATAATTAAAGAACTTAAATTTGTATTTTAGCGGGGAGAGGCAACGAAAGTATGAAGGGCAACTCTAAGGAAGACGGAAGTTGTAAATGCAAGCACACTATTCAAGTGGTTATAGCACAAAAGAAACACAAAATATCTATCATACAAAGCAAAACCACGTAGAAAATTTGAAGCAATAGGACAGATTGGAGTTGTCTATAAAGCCCAAAACAGAAGATAGGGAAGGTACAATGTCTTTATGATAAAGTTATGATGTTAAGACTTAAAGAAAAAACAGAATCTAGCAATGATATGCACCTACGGCTTCGCATCAATTGAAGAAGTACAGAAATATTATGATAAAATATAATAAATTATAGATAGCGAGAATTCATCCGGGTGCATGTGTAATAGTAGCGGGAGAATTCAATGCAGTTATGGGAGAGAAACAAGAAGGTAGTGTCGAAGGCAAATACGGTCAAGCGAAAGAAATGAAAGGAGAGAATGCCTGGTTAATTTCTGTAGACAGAATTCAATAGTATTAGGGAACACGTGGTTCAATCAGCATAAGGGGAAAATATGTACATGCAAGGCCCCAATACACGACAGAAGATATCAGATACATTGAAGAATACATTGGAGAAAGCGAAGACTTTTCGCGGGGCTGAAAGTTTCTCTGACAATAACATTATGCTGGTTGAAATGGATATTCGTCTGGAAAATGTAGACAGAAGATAAGTAGGTAGCAAAATGTTGAAATACCGGGAATAATCAAATCTTTTCGTCGAGAAATTCGAATAAAAATATTCAAGTGAGGAATGGAAAGTAACAGACGGTGGTAACATATTATGCTTTGCATACAGCATGCTGCAGAAGAAGTAGTACCTCACCGGGAACACAAAACGACAAAAGAGATCACGGATGTCAGACTGGATGTTGCAGAAAAGGTTTGTTTATTTATTTATTTCGGCTTGTTTGACATGTCGAGGTCAAGGCTATAAGAAGCCTTATCTACAACCTAAACATGATACAAAATTCAAAATTCAGAGAATATAGTTTACGATAGCAATAAAGTAAGAAAAAAATAGAAGAAACATACGCTCCATTACACGCACGCACATAACACACACAAATATTATAGTGCTACATTAGAGTACATAGTGTTACAATATATAATAAATGTTAAATTTTATTTCCTTGTGATGAGCTTTTCTATTGGCTCTTCTGTCTCTGTGTCCATTCAACACTGCTTCGACAATAATAGATTGTAAGCTGGTCTTTTGAAGGATGCTCATGTAGCGAGGTTGGCAAAGGATTCCAATCAGGACACGTTGAAATTATGTATGACTTCGCGGAATAAGTAGATCTAAGAAAAGGAATTGCAAGTTGGCTATTAACCCGTGATCTTTTGTCCCTGTCATGGAAATTACTTTAAAAATTGAGGTGTTTTAGAATTTAAGAAGGTTCTGTAAAAGTAAATGTCTTATACATCAGTATCAATGAGTGCAATTTACGCCATAGCTGCATCTTCAGCCATTGTAGTTCTTCAAAGAATGGTGTTACATGATCGGAAAATTGTAAGTTAAAAATAAAACATGTATAAGCACTCTGCACTTGCTGCAAACGGTTTTGCAAATCTATATCAGCGTCAGTTAAGGCGGTGTCACAGCACTCCACATGAGGTACCACACTAGAGATTGAACAAGAGTATTTTCTACTGTATTGGAAAAACATTTTTTAATTTGATGAGAAAATGAGAAATTCCAAAAGCCTTCTTGCTAGATCCATTAATTTGATCAGACCAAGTCAAATATTTGTTAAGTAGCAAGCCAAGCTTTTTCACAGAGGAAGAGAAGATAATATTTACGCCTTCAAATGTTATATTGGGAACAAGTGAAGCATTTATTAACGTTGTTGCACGTTTGGAAGTAATTAAAATTGACTTTGATTTGACTGGATTTATAATCAAACAATGATCTGCTGACCATTTATCCAAATTACTCGCTTTCTTTGATCTTTGCTACACATGTATCTATTTGCCTTGGTGAAGAAGGTAGATACAATTGAAAATCGTCCGCATACAAGTGAAAGTCATTAATATAATATAAGACAGAAAAGAAGAGGCCCTAATACACTACCTTAAGGAACCCCACAAGAGAGGTTGCGCTGAAGAGAAACTAAGTTGGCAACTACTACACACTGTTTCTGGATGATTAAATAATTTTGAATCCACTTAGCAGCTGAAATAGAGAAGTTAAGTTTTTGTACAAGCTTCTGCAGCAAAATGTCATAGTTTACCGAGTGGAATGCTTTGCTATAATCCAGTAAGGTAAGTGTGGTTATCACTCTTGTCCAAATCAGAACGAATGTTATCAGTAATACTGATAAGGGTTGTAGAAGTGCTGCAACGTACAATATATTAAAGAGCTTTAGATAGGACAGGTAATATTGAAATAGGCTTTAAGTCTCCTGCAGACCGGACATCCTTAGTCTTAGGGAGAGGCAGGACTCGTGCTGATTTCCACAATGCTGGGAATGTGCCGGTAGTAAGGAAAATATTAAATAAATTGGTAATTGGGGAAAGGACAAAAGGTAATATTTTCTTCATCAATGTTATACTTATCTCATCTGCACATATAGCAGTGGATTTTATCCTTTTAATCGCTTTCATTACAACCTGTGGGGCAACACGAGTGAAAGATAAAACATTTTCTTCAGAATTAGGAATTTATCCAATATTATCAGATAATGCATTTATGTGTGAGCTAGAAGTATCAATTCTACAAGAAAAAATAATTATTAAGATAATCGGCAGAGAAAGAAGTAATTACATCTGGCTGGCCTCTTTTACTGCTACGTATGCGAAGTAGCTTCAAATTTCACCAAAGTTGGGACGGGATCTTATTCTCGATCAAGGTGTATGAAAATTTTAATTTCACATTACGCACGACTTGATTAGGTATATTTCTAAGGATCCTATATTCCTCAAATTTGTCATTTGATTTGAGTAGATTTAATTTACGTGCTTTCTTAAATTTACTATACGCTCTGTCGCGACAAGCCATTAAACTTAGAATTTCACCTGTAATCCATTGCGAAGGAGAACGAGAAACACATTTCTCTCTTAAGAGGACATAAATGTTCAGGAGATGTTAAATTAACTCATTTAAATAAAATAGTTGGTGCCTCATTTAAATGAGGAAAATAATTTATTAAATGCCAAGGCAATAACTCAGCATCACACAAGAGCGATTTATTGTTAATGTTAGCTAATTACCTGTATAAAACAATTTTAGACTTGAATTTGGGAATGTTAATAGAATACCAAACAGAGATAAGAGCATCACGAGAAATGCTAGGTACTGAAAATTGCCCGAAATGAAGAACTCTAAGATTAAGTCGAGAAGTGAATTTGAGGTTGTAGTATGAAAGGTAGCTTCGAGCGGGCAGATGGAAAAATTAATGATGTAATAATTTCAAGGAATGGTTCTACTTCACGTTTTGAGGACAATAAGTTCATGACTCCAAGTATCAGACTATGCATATAAAGTGGTGAGATATGAGAAATATCTTCATCAAAATTCTTGAATGATGCTTCTGGTGCGCGGTACACACAAGCCAAAAGTAATTTTTTGTTCTCAATACATATCTCAAATATGATGTACTCAGATTCGAAGCTGTAATGACCAGTACATTGACAAAGATTTTTTGCATCAATGTCATTTCTCAGAAAGATTGTAGAACAGAAAGATATACAGAAAGTTAATAATCAAGCTACGAAGACAAACAGACAGAGAGGGAAGAGTTTCAAAAAATCAAATGCGATGATTCAGAATAATTAGAAAAAGATGGGAAATATGAGGAAATGCACAATGGGATGGAATCTATGAAATTTCGGAGGAATAAAGAGATATTATGATGGCAATGGAAAATAAGAATCGGAATGTTGTGAGCGAGAGAAGTGAAGTCTTAGGAAGATGAAAAGTATATTGTGTGGACTTACATGAGAGTAGGAATAGACCGTGTGGAATGGATGAAATATAAGATAAAATAGGATAATAAAGATAATAAGATAATAAAGATAATAATACTGATAATAAAGAATGACTTTGAAAAGGTTAGACTCGAGACTAGGAATTTAAAGACAACCGAGATATATATCCATCCAATTCATTAAGAATATGGGAGAGAAGGGCATGAAAGAATAGTTTCGACTGTGGAATGAAATATATGAAGCACAAGAGTGGCGAAAAGATTTCTTGAGCACCATCATGATACCGATGACTAAAGAGTCGGACCCAAAGAGACGTGAGCACTAGAGAACAATTAGAAAAAATGAAATGAAATCTTTAATTTTACGTTACACCGGTTATGCCAGGTAGGCTATAGAACAATTAGAGTTATATCTAATGCAGCAAACATTTTACTTCGAATTCTGAACAGAAGGTTATGTGGAAGAACAAATGAAAAAGTTCGGGTTTAGGAGAGGAAACTTCACAAAAAAAAGCAATTGGATAATTAAGGGTGATTGGTGAAAGGTTTAAATAAAATAGGAAAGAGGTGAATGTGGTATTTATTGATCTAGAAAAGTATTTGACCACATGAATTGAGAATTGTTGTTGGAAGTTCTATAGAAGATTCATAAGAAACTTATATATGAATCAACAAGTAAATATTAGAATACGGAGCAAATGATAGAGGGTAGTGCAATTTGAAGTGGAATTCGAGTGGGATGCTGTCTCTCGCCTACATTATTTAACATATATCTAATGAGTTATTGAAAAAAGCCTACAAAATGAAGACGGGATTTCAGTAGCAGGTACAGTGATTAGACGTATACGGTTTGCAGATCATATAGCGCTTTTGAAGGGCTGTGAAGGGCTGTGAAGAGAAAGGGGTGAAAAGAAATCATAGAAAGAAAAAACTCACGGTGATCGGAACGAAGCGATCCGTATCAAATAAAGAAGTAGGAAGAGTAGTTGAAATAGAAAATAGAGCAGGTGATTAGTTTTCGATTCCTTGGAAGCATTATTAGTGATGGTATGAAGAGTGAGTGTGAAATAAAAGCAAGGATAAGAATTTCGAAATAAGCCTTTAGGAGTGCAAGCCGTGCAACCTTCCAGTGGAAACAGCAGCTCCCGATACCGGTTGCTACAGTGCATTTCCTGTTCTACAGAAGAATACCCACATACCCGCGTCGTCCCCGATTTTGCCACTTGCAAGTGCTGCATCTAGTGCTTCCGACATTCATCCCGTCCACCCTTCCATTGCTGACGGCTCACATAGTATGGAAGTAGCACCTACTCCCGATGCTGACGAGACAAGTGTTCCATCTCCAGTTCCTGTTACTGATCAGCCACTTCTACTAAACTCTGAGGTAGGTGATAGAAATACAATAGAGGGGCACGATGCTACCCCTTCAAGCGTTCCTCTCGCAGTTGGTTCCATTGACACCACTGGTTTTGAAGATGCTACTAGTGATATCATAAGTGATTCCGATCTGAGTGTAGCATCCTGCGAAAAGCGCAAGTTAATTCAACTTCAGTTTAACAGTAGTGCAGTGTCTAAAAATTCTAAAGGTAACCGAAGTGATGAAACAACAAGTGGTCACAATGTTAGGAAAACACGAGCTTCGACCAAAAAGTTCAAATCTGTTGTTCAATCAGACGGAGAATAGTGCATTGCCAATCTTTGGTATCAATAATTTATATTGTTTGTATATTTCTTCGTTGTTTCTACTTTACACACGTTCTTGTTGCCGCATTGCTTTACATTCATGTATTTACTTTATATATTTTTTGTAATGCTTAGTTTTCGTTTTGCCACAGTCAATTTAAATCGTCTTACTTCCCCGGTCAAGTTACACACACTACGAGATTTTATATATCAGGAAGAAGTTCATATTCTGTTTGCTCAAGAGGTGGCAGTACCCGATTTTCAAGACATTCCTAATTATTGATGTGTTTCACGCTTCACTGAAAATGGTTAAGGAACTGCTATTCTATACCTTAGTGATATTAACTTTCAAGCGCTTCTCCAAATGCCTACTGAACGTATCACCTTAGGAACACTAGCAAATATACGCCTGTGTACAGCCTATGCTCCGAGCGGTTCGAATCATGCACGAGAGCGCAATAGTTTCTTTAATACTGAGCTTGCTCAAGCGTTACATAATGGTTCTTCTCCTTGTATATTAGCCGGAGACTTTAATGCTGTTTTGGCACCAATAGATATGACCCCAAATTATACCTTCTCAGCCAGTCTGTCCAATTTAATTGCCACCTATGATCTAGTAGACGTGTGGCGACACCTATTTCCAACTACGCCTGGCCATACTTTCTTTACAGGGACGAGTTCCTCAAGACTGGATAAATTCTATATCAGTCGACCTCTTATACATCAGGCTCAACACATGGCTGTGGTCCCAGTCTGTTTTAGTGATCATCATGCTGTTCTCATGACCATCAAACTACCAGCCCACAAATTTCTCAAACGTAGCCCATTGTGGTACTTTAATACGTCAATTTTACGTGAGCCCGAATATGAAGCTCTGATACATGCTGAATGGAAAGGCATCCTTCATATGAAACAACGCTACAAAGGTTCTCTCATGCAATTTTGGGAAAACCGTGTTAAACAAACTTTTTGCTCTGTGACCAAACAATATTGTCGAACTCGAAACGCCGATCATTATCAGCAATATCACTACTATACTGGTCTATTGCGGGATTACATGATAGAACAACAACGCGGGGGTCAAGTACGACCTCAAATTCAGCAGATCAAAGCTCATTTATTAACGCTGCATAAACGACGTATGCAAGGTTTTATGATTCGTAGCAAAACACGTCAATATGATGACACTGAACAGGCAAGTATCCACCAAATACGCAAGGAGTGCACACGGGGCAGACAAAAATTGATTTCTAAAATTAAGGGTGACGATGGCCGTGTGTATGAGGGCGTAAACGTCATGACTTGTTCTATTGATTATTATAAACAATTATATGCTCAACCTCCTACTTGTTGTACTGATTCTTCTATATTAGAGTATATTCCCTCTGTTTTAACGGATGATGATCGAGAGTGTCTATCGGGTCCGTTCACAATAGACGAGGTGAAACAGTCCATCCGATTAGGCAAACTAGGAAAGTCCACAGGTATTGATTCTCTACCACTAGAATTCTATATTACATTTATAGATATTTTAGCTCCCTTTCTCACCGACCTTTTTAATGAATACCGCACACATTTTGTTTTAGGCCAGTCTCTCAGAACGGGCATTACTGTTTTGGTCCCCAAACATTCATCAGCATCTAGTGTTACAAATTTCAGGCCACTAAGTCTCTTGTGCACGGACCTAAAACTATTAACTCGTTGCCTGACGATCAGAATGAAAACATACCTTGAGAAGCTATTAAGTCCTTGCCAATACGGTCTTGGCCACAATAACCCTATTTATAAGGCCTTATCAAATCTCAGAGATTTTATTTCCTTTCATGAGTCTGCCGATCCCTCTTCGGTAGCAATTTTATCCACCGATTATTCCAAGGCCTTTGAAAGAATTAATCACAATTATCTCTTCCAAGTTTTAGCTAAATATGGATTTGGTGACCTTTTCATTTCTCTTATCAAAGGAATATATACGAAACGAATTACCAGGTTAAAGCTAAATGGAGGTTTAAGTGCTCCCATCTCTGTTTGTAATGGTATTTTACAAGGGGACACAATGTCTAGTATTTTATTTAGTCTATCTTTAGCGCCTCTTGTATATGCGGCACACCGCTTACTCCCTGGTGTTCCTGTGTATAACAACAGCCTAGCGGCGCAATCATACATTGATGACACACACTATATATTACGCAATGACGCAGATCTGGAATGTATACAGAAGCTACTCTGCCTTTATCAACACGCCTCAGGCACGCAACTTAATAAAGCAAAAACAAAAATATTATGTTTACATGAACAATATCAGTCTCTGTATAGTAGAACGTTTGAAACTGTTCCATCAATCAAAATACTTGGTATTGTATGGTATCCTACTTTGCAACAGACTATCACGAAAACATACGAAGTCATAGCCTCTAAGATCCGAAGTCTTTTAATAACGCAAAAATCACGTAATCTCAGTCTTTTCAGTGGAAATTTGTTTCTTAAAACTACTGTGTTTAGCTTACTATGGCATTCTGCACAGATTTTCCCGTTACCAAAGCCTATCTATAAGTCTTTAAACAGTCAGGCGTTGTTTTTTCTCTGGCGTAATAAAGCTTTAAGAGTTGCTCAAACACAACTACTTTTGCCTGCAGCAAAAGGAGGAATAGAGTTTATGGATATTGGAATTCAGTCACGTGCTCTGCTTGTGCATAGAAGTTGTCGTATGGTTTGTTCCCACCCCGATTCGATTACTGCTACGGTTTTCAATGTCTGTTTTCAGTGTATTGACCTTGTGCTTCCGATTCCTATCTTTCCTTGGGCGATTAAATTCCCTCATCTTCGCGATGTAGTACTTGATATGCTGTATGCAACAGTCGCACGATAGCAGATCGAAATTAGGTCAGTCAAAGAAATATACTGGCACTATCAGAGCACGCGCGTATCTGTTACGCCACACGTCATGCTTCACGTGCCATGCAAAAACTGGAGTAACATTTGAAAAGACATAACTGCCAAGTTTTTAACTCACAAACAGAAAGAAATGTGGTATTTTATTGTTAATAATGTATATGAAACGTCTGCTAGGCTATTTAATCTAGGTATCACTTCTACAAATGTATGCTATTATTGTAATCAGATAGACACTCTTGAACATCGATTTCATAACTGTTTTGACATACCATCCATTTGACAGGGTTTTAGCACTATACTTAATAGAATATGTCGTACCTCACAAACTGTTTTTAGCGTACATAATGTAATATTATTTCCAGATTTTCATTTCTTTCCTAGCTATAAACATAATGCTGTGATCTGGTTTACTGTACAAACTTTCATTCTTGTAACAGCACGACCATTGTGTCTTGAAATGTATGAAACGTATTTAACATACCAGGCTATGAAGCTCTCTCCTGTATGTAAACGAAAGTATTTTGCCAACTACTTATCTGCAATAGCCCCCACACTTTCTTATGATGTAACCAACAAACAAAAATGAACTGAACCAGTTAGTTTTTTTTTCTTGAATAATGTTTTATCTTGAATAATGTTTTATCTTGAATAATGTTTCACACTTTCAGTGAGGCTGTGAATAGTAAATATCCTTGTAACTTTCTCTGTATTTCGATGGCAATAAAGTTATTTAAAAAAGTGGTAGAGCGTTCACCTCTGGTGCTTGGGGTCCCGGGTTCGATCCCAGCCCCCGCCAAGTGAATTTTGTGGTGCACAAACACCGTGTGCGTGGGTTTTCTCGGGGTTCTCCCGTTTCCTCCCACATTCTTCATTCCACCATTTCATTCATTACTCATCATCACCGTCGCCTTTAGCCTAACCGGCATAACCGTGGGACGTAAAACTCAAAAGATTTTTTCTTTTGTGATGGTCTTGGCTGACACCAAGAAATCAAGTGAAGAATATTCGATACTTGTTCTCTCGTAATTCGTTGCGTAGTTTACATATGTAAGGCATCACATATTTAAATACTTGTCAAGTTATACAGCCCCGACATAGCGATCATTCTAAACTAAAATTCCACCAAACCAGTTATTTTCCTTATTAAAAATATTTCCTTTAAACAGAAAATAAAACCAAACCATTTTCAATTTTGATTCAAAATGAAGAAATGAACTAGTTCGTAGATGTGAAAACATACGAGAAACGTGTATCAAAACAGATACTTACTACTTCAAGGTACAGTATAGTGTTATTTAGAAACGTGCTTGGTTTCATCTATTGCTAGGATGAAGAGGGAAATAGAACCAAACTTTAGATAAATTAGAAATACAAAAATAAAAGTAAACTACAACAGAATCAAACCCTCAATCTTCAAGTTAGTAGATCAATACAGTAATCTCCGTTGTTTGGAAAACAGTGTATCTGGACTCATCCGAGAATATAACACGTTTTAGGTCATCCAACGTCCATTTTTTATGCTTCTGGCACCACTGAACCCGTATTGTGGAATTTGTGTTACTGCCGAAAGGGTTCGGTATCCCAACAATGGCACGGATTTTTCTCTTATGTGGGCTTCGACGGACTTTTCCATACACACAGATTCTATGACGTGTGTATTCACATCTGCGGTGATTGCCGATGCGATGATTTTCCATCTTCGTGCAAGAATCCCAGTAAATGTCCTGACATCCCTTCCAAACATATTCCGTTCTCCCGTGCAGTTGCTCCCCTTGGATGTGGTTCGCCTTCCTGTTCACACGCACATTTCACCCTGAATACTGTTCCTCGTGCAATGTCAGAAAATTTTGCAGCTTTGTACATAGATACATGCAAAATGCGATCCTAATCCGCTCATTTACACAATGACACACACACACACACACACACACACACACATATCTATATCTATATATATATATATATATATATATATATATATATATATGTGTGTGTGTGTGTGTGTGTGTGTGTCTGTTTAAAAATATGAATCAGAGTTTGACTGGCCAGAAGCCGCGAATCAAGCAAAATTCTGCCGCAATTGTGTACCCCAAACCATCACGTATTCGCGATCATATTTGACTATGGATAACAAACAGTCTAGGTTGTGTATATCATAAGCATGTCTAACACAATATTTCGCAACTTATTTTATAATAGCTCAAGTTCTACCACCATGCCAAGTTTGATACCGATCGAATGAATTCGATGCATGGGTTTTTGTTTTCTGAGTTTTTCACTCACAATTTAACCTTCACACCCAACAATCAGTGATCTCCACATGGTATATGGATAGATAGATAGATAGATAGATAGATAGATAGATAGATAAATAGATAGATAGATAGATAGATAGATAGATAGATAGATAGATAGATAGATAGATAGATAGATAGATAGATAGATAGATTGGTAAAGTACCAACCAAAACTAGTAAAAATATAAAATCTGAGCGGCAAATAGATATAGTTAGATATAGTTAGATAGGTCTAAAGCTGAAATTGTAATGTAAGAAAACTCTTATTTGCATGTTGTTCTTATGAACTTCTACAATCTCTCTTCTGAGCGGGTGGGGGGCGCGGTGGCTCAGTGGTAGAGCGTTCACCTCTGGTGCTTGGGGTCCCGGGTTCGATCCCAGCCCCCGCCAAGTGATCTTTGTGGTGGACAAACACCGCGCTCGTGGGTTTTCTCGGGGTTCTCCCGTTTCCTCCCACTTTCTTCATTCCACCATTTCACCCATCTCTCATCATCACCGTCTCCTTTAGCCTAACCGGCATAACCGTGGGACGTAAAACTTAAAGATTTCATTTCATTTTTTCTTCTGAGCGGGTGGCAATAGCTGATGGTATCGGGCATTCGGCTTCGGATAATGAAGCACAATTGATTGAGGACTCGAATCTCTATGAAGAGCATGGTCGATATTTTAACTGTTTTGGATATGTTTATGTTCGTATCCCTGTCAACTTTGGGAAGAATTAAAACTCTGTACAAGGAAAGTCGGCTGCCCAAGAAACGTTGGTATGATCGGTTGATCTTCAGCAAAAAAATCAACTATTGACTAGCATGTATGCCTTTTATGTACATGGTCCTGGGTTCGATTCGGGGATGGAAAATACAGCATTTTAATTTCCCATTTACTTTCATTAATCCTCCGTTCTCTTTTACTTATACGGCATAACCTTGAATGTTAGACTTGAAAAATAATTATTTTGGACTTATATATATATATATATATATATATATATATATATATATATATATATATATATATATATATATATATTCTTTATATGTAAATATATTAAGAGTGTCATATATTAGAGTAATAAGAGTAAATATATTAAGACCTAGAAGATACG
The DNA here is from genome assembly GCF_964235325.1 of Thermobia domestica. NCBI lineage: Eukaryota > Metazoa > Arthropoda > Insecta > Zygentoma > Lepismatidae > Thermobia > Thermobia domestica. Next base: position 238,054,538 of record NC_137456.1, on the reverse strand, counting down.
AATTGCGCAGTTAGAGTGGGATAGAGACAAGACAAGCATTCATACATAAAGGAATACAGCGCTCCTCTGCCAGTTCACTTCACTTTTCCCTTCTCACTCCCTACCTCACTTTACTGAAAGAATGTTTTTCCTCATCCCTCTCCCACTCTGTACAATTCCTGTCTTCTGTCCCTTGGTCAGTATTAACGTGCCTGCATATAAACATTTCAGGCAGTGTAAATTTGAACGAAATTGTCTTTTTTATTTTAACGTTCAACGCTAAGCTCTTTAGGATAAAGAAGCTGATTATTAATACAAGTAAATGATTTTAAAATTAATATTCTGTAGTCTAATACCCGGAATCAAACCAATAATTACATACAGCAATAGCGTACGTGTTAATCAGTAGACAAGCGAGAATGATTTGTAGAAGTTAGTGACTAAAGTGAAAATAAGATTTTTATAGATTACAATCTTCGTTTTAGAACTTTCTAATTCCTATGTTCGGCTTTCGTATTTTAGTGACATATGGTTAGTACTTTATGAATATATATACTGTCTATATTTCTAGTTTTTGTTAGGTGTGCATGTTTACTTGTCAGCCAGGCTACGTTCAATCTTCCGTGGTATCGGCCGTACTCCACGGATCTGTGGCGTAATTGATTGTTTCTTGTATATTATATTACCGCTTGATCCTGAGCTAGAACTGTTGTTCTAGATCTATCTGATCTCAGAAAACATTTGACTCTTTTAATTCAAACAAAATTGCGAACATTTGGCCAGTAACAAACAAACGATCTGGCAATTTCAGACGTATTCTGTCTTTGCGTTGCACGACCTACAATTTCACCACAATTCAGCTAATCTGTCAACTCTTGAAGACCATGCCGATGCGTCGTGAGTTTGCTTCTTAAAATGAAAATTTTGTGCGATAATCAGATAATTAGTAAACAACATGCATGACAGATTTTTGAAACTCTCGAAGCAATACGATGGAATGCCAGACGGATGGGTCACTGTGTTATGTGTCAGTAAACAAGAAAAGTTCTTTTGCTCGGACTTGCGCAAGGTAAGCAATTTGGAAGCAAGTCTTGTTCACACAGACAAAACTCCCGTAAACTGCGACTCTGTGAGATTTTTTTGGTGAATGTTCTTACTTCAAACTTAAGATGCGACTATTATGCGAGGGCAACTATTAAGTGAGTAAACATGGTAATCGGTTTGCCATACTGCCTTTTAGGTCAATTGGATTTATACTTGCGACCGATCGCTGAGCATACAGTCACCAACCAAGACTTATAGCTCATTTTTGTATATATATATGTCAGTGATATATAGTCAAAGTTTGAAATTTGACATTAATAGCCATTTAAGAGATTATGTGTTAAATGAGAAATGTGAATAGCATTTTAAATTAGAATGCAGAGGAATTAGAGTGTTAATCGAAAGCTTTCCCCACTGTCCCTATGTTTTTAATTACCATACGATGACATGTAAATACGACTTTTTCCTTTTGCGGTTATTGTCGTTGCAATCATGCTATATCATTGGAAAATGGGTATCAAGGGTCACCATAGAATTATGACGTACACGCCGTGATATTTCCAGATATCGTTATATCAGAGCTTTGTCAGTATAACTAAATATACAGCATTAGATGTTTGACTTAATTCGTTATATAAACTTCTTAAAAACTTAAATCCAAACCGTAACTTCCTCCCCGATTGATATTACGCTAAGTAATCAAATGCATATTAATATAGACTTAGGTAAGTGTAAACTTCATCCAAATGCATCAGGAACTTCTATTTGACACCAACCACTTGTTTTTTTTCTTTTTTCTCTGTTGATCTATATTCTAGAGCTGGATTTCCTGTAGTTGGACATGACAACTGACCATTCACCGTAAACATCAGTGAAAACCTGATCAAAAGAATTTTCTATTCAGCAGTCATCAACTTCCTTCTACTTGGGTCTTTGATATATTTATTACCAACTCTTAAATTGACTGTTCCTGCATGACGTTGAAAAAAATATTTCAAAACACAATTTGTACATTTTTGTACAAAATCAGTCAGAATGCGTAGTTTCGAATGTATATTGCTCAAAACACAGGAGTGTACAATATTTATGAAAGATGTACAACTTTGTATAGTAATTCTACAAAAATATAAGCTAATTAGATTTCTGATTTGCTGAATAAGCACTCCAAGCGTAAGGACTTTTTTTATGGATTTTTTTATCATAGCTTAAAAAGATACATATGTATCAAGGTTTCTGGTTATGTGATATATTGAAGTTGCAATTATTTTCAAATAAGAAGGAAGCAAACTAGAAGCCTTAAACTGCAGTTATATTATGTTTAGCATTTTCTAAAACTGGTACTCTGAAAATAACGATATACATGGTGAATTTAAAGTCTGTTACTACCCTTTATAAAATAAAAGCTAACGTAGATAGCCGGAATTGGATATTTAAGGGACACGTTAGGCCAAGGGAGAACCTTTATTGTGCATGCCAAGTTATCAGTCACCGTCTAACTGTCTGCCGTTTTCAATCTCGCTCAATAAGTTTCAATGGAAAGTGGTCATGTGATAGTTGAAACACGGTTAGAATTTTAAGAGATATCAATGTTGTATTCAGATTTAAAATAACTGAACGAATTAGGAACTTGTAAAAGCATGAAACTCAGAAAACCTCTTACAAAATGTGTTTAATGTTCTCGCCGTATTGTGCTATGAATGTTTGCAGACGTGTATTCCAAGGTGTCTGAACATGGAGCAATGTCTCAGGTCTGATTTATACAAATACATCCTGTATCCGGAGCTCCAAATGATCCATATCCCTAACCGTTTCCCCACATACCAATATATTTAGTTGACCCGACATCTAAAAGTCCATGCTGATAAATCAGGTGATCTGGCAGGTAATTCCACTGGCCCACATCGATTAGTCCATCGACCAGGAAATTGTACATTTACATACTGAAAAACCTTCAGCTCATAATGAGGTGGTCTCCCAATTCGATGTTAAAATGAGAGCTGTCATCCGGTTCCGGCTTAGGGAAGAGTGAATTGTTCAAGCATGTCCAAATGAACACTCTACAGTTAAATTCCACGGATAAGATAAGGACTAATGATGTGTATCACAGGTGGCTGCCCACACAACAATTTTCCCTTTACCAATCATTTTACACGGATCTGTCCACGCGTCGTAATCTGGAGACCAGTAGCATAGATTTTGTTTGTTTACCGAGGATGAAGAATCATCAGCGTGTAAAATTTTCATTGTAAAATTTGGATCCTGCAGCAATTATTCAGCTCTTCACTCACAAAACCTTGCTCTCTGATCTGGGCCATCCTAAGAAAGATGTTGCTGCAGCTAACGCTTCTAAGGATACCGCTTATGCGTTTGTAGTAACCTGCAAATGGAGGTTTGGCAATCGTGCTTCGCTTTGGTGTTAAGCTGGATCGCTAGTCACCTTTAGGGTAAAACTTTCTCACTAGATGGCAGAGCTCATTGCGATGCATGCGATGTTGCCACATGAGTTACGGATAGAAAAATGTTTAGACATGGCCGCATTTTATACATGATTTACAACAAAGAGAAATGAGAGCTTTTATTTCCATTTTACTCAATACTGCCTGCTTTAAAATTTGAATTAATTATATTCTTTGATCAAAAGTGATTTTTAACTTATGAAACGCTATGTGTATCTCTCAAACTAGATGACTTTATGGTGCAGATTAAGAATGCCCATACTAATACAAAATCATTACATAAATTTCATCTTTTGGACAAAACAGACCCTCAGTACGCTCAAAAATTGTGTTTTATAAGCCTAGTTGTAATACTTGGTGCAAAACTTATCTCTACTTTAGAGATTTAATATATCATGGCTAAAATTCCCTTGTTTTTGGTCAAAGAGCAACTCAATTTGCATTTAGGGAGAAATCATATCATTTCTATGGTAACAGTTTCTTAGAAAACGGCAGTTAAACGTTATACATTTATTTATAATTAGATGCCTCTACGGTGCAGGTTAAGGATACGTGTACAAATACAAAATCATTACCTAGGTAGATAGGACAAAACATATTCTTAGTAGGTTCAAAAATGTTATTTTGTAGGTGAAGTTGCAATCCTTGGAGCAGCTTTAATTTAGGGGCTTAAATATCATGGCTAACATTCCAGCGTTTTTTGGGACAAAATTCGACTCAAACTGCATTTAGGAGTAACGAAAACTACTTGCATGGTAAAATTTTCTTTGCAAATTACAAAGATATACGTTTATCTATAACTAGATGTCCAAATACAATAATAAGTATCCAAATACAAAACCATTAAACAAATCCGATCTTTTCAACAAAACAGACTTAGTTCCTTCAAGCGTGGTATTTTGTCAGTTGTATTCCCGTGCAGGTATTTTGTAAGTTGTATTCCCCAGTGCATATATTTTGTAAGTTGAATGCCGTGTAACTTTACTTTAGATGGCATAATCATGAGGCCCGTATCCAGAGGGGTCTAGGCGGGCCGCCCCCCCCCCCTAAAATTTTCACCGTAGGCTTGCAAATGAACTATAATATTGTTGGATCGAGCCGCCTCTAACTTCAGCCGAGCCCCCCTACAATTTTGGAGTGGCTACCGGGATGATAATCATTATGGCTAAAATTCCAGAGTTTTCTGGACCAAACATGGCTACGTTAAATGAAAACTATCAAACTTTTACTAGGTTGCTTACTTACATACAGATTTGTTCCACAATCCAGGTGGAATGAGGAAACAGATAGGGCTTTATGCAGAGTCGTTTTGACGTATGATTAGTGTCATACTAAAGGCCTGACTACTGCAGGAAACATATGTTAGTCGAACTCTTTAGGAATCACGCGTCAGAATGACTCTGCATAAGTTCCCAGAGCGAGTAAAACTACGTTAGTAGCACGGGTGTTAGGGTGCCGAAGGCGCTATTTGAAATTTTCTAGTTTAATATTCCACGATTATAGTCTGAATCTAAAAGGAGCAGTGATGATGATTATCGAAATGGTGGACTGAAGGAAATGGGAAAACACCGAGAAAAACCACGCACACTATGGATCCTACAGAAAGTCTTCCTGGCGAAAAGTAGGATCGAACCAGCGATCTACCTACCAAGCTATTTACAGCTAATTTTATTAAAATCTACTAGTATATTTAACCTACTTCATTTCTCCATGTGTTTTGGAAGTATTTGCTTTTGAACCTTGATTGCTGTACTTCATATATCACATGATCTTCTACAATAATAAGCTCAATTATGAATTCTGTGATTCTTGTTTATAGTGGCATATATTCAAAATAATGTCACGCTATCTTTTAGTACTGGTTAATACTTGATACTATGCACACCTGAAGATAATAACAGTTCCGAATAAGAACACTTTTATCCAAAAACACCCGCAGGATTTTCCCAAGGCCGGGGAAGGGGCAAAAGCCCGACATACATTGATGCGCATAACGCATGATGCAAAACAGTTATTATTCAGGCATATTGCATATCTTTGTGGACTACATTAAATAGATCTATATTAAATATTCTAGTAGGTGTAACAAAATATAATGTTCCTTCATGTGTATTTCTGGGTAAAAGCGTTTTGAAACAACCAAACACCTTTCGAAAATACAGGGTAAAGCGATTGTCCGGTTGCCTCCGCTGCGGACGCCCATGGCTTGATCGTTGACAGAGCATACGGGTCTATTGTTTTACTCAATGGTGTCATTCGCCTAGTCCGCCCGAACCGGTTAGTAAAATTTCTCAGGTTCTTGGAACCGGTTGTTAAAATCGTATCTCCACTTCCATATCCAGTACTTACGGAAACAACAATTTTCTAGTGTTACGAGGTGTCAAAAAACATTTAAAACTTAAAAAAAAGGAAAATATTGAGAGAGCATGGAACAAATGAATTTCATTTTTCTACATAATCCACTCTACGCTCAATATAAGTTTCCCATTACTTCCAAAGTGTCCCAATGCCTCTAAAGATCTTTTTTTTCTTTTTATTGGATACGCAATCAGTCGTACACCATTCGCTGCACCTCTTCATCAGATTGCAACTTCTTTATCTTTAGTGCCTTTCACCACTGAGAAAAAATGCAAAAATGCAAAAATGCTGTGAAAAAATGCAAAATATGAATTCCTCAGATACTCATAAGGAACTGTATCTCTCAATTTTCTTAACAGAAAGAGCACTCGGGAGAGCTTTGTACATACATATTTGACATGTTGTTCCCAGGTTAGTTGGCTGTCTATACGTATACCAAGAAATTTAACCTCAGTTACATCATAGCTTCCCTTATCATTGCAGTGATTGAGACTAAAGGTTACTTTTTTTGTTTTATCTTGATTTAGCACAAAACCATTTCTTTTAAACCAGGTCGCTGCCTCTCTTAATGCAGCTTGAGCTTCTATATACACTTCTTCAAAGCTTGTATTTATGTTAAGTAGCGTAGTATCATCCGCGTATAGAATTGATGTGGTATTAGTATTTAGAGGCAAATCATTTATCATTATTAAAAATAGTACCGGACTCAGAACAGAACCCTGCGGTACCCTATATTTCGCTTCTAAGATGTTTGAATGCATGTTGTTAACACTGACTATCTGTTTACGTTCCTTTAAATAGGATTTTACAACGTTTAAACTGCTACTGTGGAATCCGTAATACGCTAACTTATCACATAGAATTTTATGATCTACACAATCAAATGCTTTACTTAAATCGCAGAATGTAGCTAGAGCAAAACCCTTATTTTCAAAAACTTCATATATTTTGTTCGTTAGTGATTCTACTGCATCAATTGTGGATTTCCCAGATCTGAATCCAAATTGAGCTTTTAGAATTATGTTTTGCTCAGTCATATATTTATATAGCTGATCTTTAACAATAGTTTCCATAATTTTAGAAAAAAACCGGAATAAAAGATATTGGACGGTAATTTGACGAACACGATCGATCTCCCATTTTGTATATAGGAATTACTTTTGCTGTTTTATGCGCTTCAGGAAAAATACCTTGAGAGAAACATTTATTGAAGCATATTGCAAGGGGTTGCGCAACGTGATTAATGATAGCTTTTATAAGGTTGTTCGATATGTCAAATATATCCTTACTGTCCGAAGTTTTCATTTTTTTAACTACTTTTATGACATCATCAGGGCTAACATGGCTAATAACAAAAGAACTATTAAATGGACTATGTTGACTTAAATACTGATACATATTTACATTAGTATCTGCATTGTTTTTCTTGATTTCCTCTACGGCAGTAACAAAATACGTGTTAAGAGTATCAGGCGACAGCGTAACATTATTATTGTTATTATTATTACTATTGCTTACCTTGTTGATTATCTTCCATGCAGTTTTGCATTTATTTGATGATAATTCAATGCAATTTTCATTGTATGTTGCTTTCGCTACCTTTATTGCAGATTTATATTTACTTCTTTGAGACTTATAAATATCACTGGATTCACTAGTCATTTTATTCTTATATATATTATAATACTGCATTACTTTAGCTTTCATGGCAGAGAGTTCTGGGGTATACCACGTTCTTTTACCTAACTTTGTTTTCTTTGATGAATTATATCGGACCACCCTTTTAGGCACACACATTTCAAAAATATTTAGAAACTTTGTTAAAAAAAGATCAAATGAGTCGCTGGCATTTAAATTATCATACTTAATGTTTACTTCCCAGTTTATACACGATAATTGTTGAATGAAACTTTGCAAATTAGTTCCTGTGATGGGCCTAGTTGCTATAAGTACGGTGGTGGGAAAACTAAAGTTGCAGGATTCTACTTTTGTTGTACTTAGATTGACTAGCAGGGCATCATGATCTGAGAAAGGAAATTGACATACATTACTGGTTAAATATTCCGTTTTTACATTGGTAAATGCATTATCTCAGCACGCTGTGCCTCTAGTCGGTTTACGATTAACCACTTGAAGATTATGTTCTCTGAGTAGATTAAGTAACTCATGGACAGTTCGTTTGTCAGTAGTCACATCAAAATGTGCATTTACATCGCCCCCTATTACTATCTCATAATTATGTCAGTTGCTGAGAGATGCCAATAACAAACGGTAAGCGATAACAAGAAATTATTTGTTGATATAAATTCAGCTTCCCAAGCATGGGTTCCATCTCCGCTCCTTATTCTTATGTTGAAACCGCAAGCGGTAAACGTATCACTTACAAATCGGAATTCACGGACAATATTCGTCAGAATATTGGATCAATAAGAGCTAGACATAGATCACTCACTTCTGGTGGGTCAGGTTTTTAGCTGGATCCCAGCCCGCGCCAAGTGAGCTTTGTGGTGAACAAACCATGAGTGGAGTTTCTTCCGGGTCCCTACCTTTCTTTCATTCAACCATTTCATTCGTTGTCATCATCACCTTCTATCTTTCCTTCGAAGCACAATGATAGGACGTTACAGAAAAAACATCCATGTCTCTCGATTATGCCATATAGGTTAAACGAGACGGTGATGATAAGAATGAATTAAATGGTAGAATGAGAAAGTAGGAGCACAAAGAGAAACTCTGAGAAAATCCACACACACGCATGGTGTGTGTCCACCAAAAAGCTCACCTGGATAAGCTGGGATCGAACCAGTGACCCCGCATACAAGATGTCAATGCTCTAGCACGGAGTCACTGCAGCTCCGGAGTAGAAAAAGGATTTCTACATGAGTGGTTGCGTTTCTCAAGTGAAGCTATAGGGTCTGAATACTTTCTTTTCATTATAGAAAAAAAATTCAAGCTTTACGGTTTTATGAATTTTTAAGTACTAAGTAGAGAAGGTCGCTTGATATTACTCTGACTTCGTCTCGATATTATGCTCAGTCGACGTCTTTTTACATATGAAACAGTTAGGCAACTGGAGAAATCCTCGATCGCAAGCGTGTTCGAATTATGAGCGTTAAAAGTTCAAAATTGAACAGATTTGCAGAAACTTTGAAGGACCATTTCTTGAGATAGACTCTTCAGTTTTGATATCAGGGAGTTTTCCTGGATACCCAACACAGTAGTAAGTTTAAAACGTATGTATTTTGCAAGGTAAGGGCAATTATTTGGAATGGTGTGAAGGGTAATGGCGTCTTACACCATGCAAATTGCCTCTCATTTGACATACTGGGCCAACCAGTGGTAAAAGTGGATCTGAAAGGATGGGAGGACGGTAGGTAGCGGCCGCATGACGCCACGCCGTTCCCCTGCCTATCTATACCCATTATAGTTTTTTTCGGAACTGGAGAACGCCTTAACTTTTTTCGAGGTGGGGGTATGGCGTCCGTGCATTCTTCTTCACTTTTACCCCTGGGGCCAATAGGCTAATAAAATGTATTTGATACTCCTATTCGACTATTGTTATTCAAATATCACTTTCCTGTGTGGCCACCTTCAAATTGAACAATCACATTTGTCTTGGGAACGGTTTGCCAGGCGTGCAAAATTCAATGAAGAACGACGTGATATTCATAATTAAACTTGTGATGATCTATATTGTTGTTCTTCCCAGGCCCGTATCCCTGGGGGTTTAGGGGGCCGGGCTCCCTCTACATTCTTACTGCTCCCCTAAAATTTTCACGATAAGCTTGCAAATGAACAATAATATGGTGATGAACTATAATATGGTTGGATCGGCCCCCCTAACTTCTACCGCTCCCCCGCATTTTTGGACTGACTACTGGCCTAGTTCTTCCCCTTCTGTAGCTAGGTCCAAACAGCTCGAGCAGCGCCAGACAGGCTTGCCCTGTCGCGGTATTCCGAATCCTGTCGGCCTATGCTTATGCATCGCAGAATATGGTGTTCTAATACATCATCGCTAGCCATGTGCTTAGTTTTCAGCAATTGGAATGTCGATTAGGGGAAATATTGGTCAAACTAAAGGAAATATTTTAAGATATTCAACGAGAAAATAGACCAAAAAATTTAAAGAAGAAAAAAATGGTTAGCGGGAATGTGCGCTCTAAGTTGTGAACTAGGTGACTTTTATTCTCGAGAAAACCGCTGTTTCAACACATCACCTCTAGCCGATTGTTTGTTTTTTGGTCACATTTCTTGCGAAATACCGTAAAATATTGTCTGAAATTTGGCCACTATTTTCAAACAATCGCCACTGAAATCCGTTGAAAATTTTAAAAAATGGCTAGCGATGAAATATTGAAACACCGTCTTCCACAATGAATACCATCATGTCCATGGGTTTTCTTGGGTTACTCATGTTTCCTCCCTTCTTTTCATTCCATTAATTCTTCCATCATCATTCATTTGCCTTAATCATCGTCTTCCTTAGCTTAAAGCGTATAATCATCGGATTTAAACTGAAATATTTCATTTTTTCCACAATGCACAGAGGCCGGCTGGGTTGAGTGTCGCGTTGAAGTTAGTCCCGCGGCAAAGCGTTTCGGAGACACATGTCATTGTTTAATGTTTAGATGGCCACAGAGAAAGTGACATTTGAATGACAATACAGTTGGTTTCAAATAAATTTTATTAGCCTATTTATCCGGTGTGCCAAATAGGATGCAATTTGCAAGTTGTAAGACGCCATTACCCTTCATCCCTTTCCCAATAAGTTTCCTTATCTTGCGAAATGCGTACGTTTTGACCTCACCATTCCGTCAAGTACCCAAGAAAACACCCCAGTACCAAAAATGAAGCGTGTATGTTAAAAAATGGTTTATTCAAACTTTTTTCAAAATCTGTTCAATTTTGAAATGTTAACGTCCATAATTCGAACAAGCTTGCGATCGAGGATTTCTCCGGTTGCCTAATTGTTTCATATGTAAAAAGGAGTCGACTGAGCATAGTATAAAAATGAAGTCAGAGTAACACCCCACGACTTCCCACAGTAAGTGGAATTAATTACTATTTTCCACTAACGGGTTCAGACACTAACGGGTATGTATGAAAGCTCAAAAACATATATAAATTATTTTCAAGAAGATATAATATTTTAACTAACCAAAATGAGTTTCAGAAAAAAGAAAGAAAAGAAAAGAAGAAAAGAAAGAACACATATTACATATTTAACGTTCAAAATGATCGTCAAAATAATTTTCGTATTACACGTGTGTATAATATTTACGTGGAAACAAATAGTTAAAAATTGAAAAGCGCTTAGCTGTTTCTTCGAATTATTCTCCCTTTCTCTTCGCTTCCCTTGGCTCTTTGATCTTTTACTTTGAGTTAGATTCTTCTTTTTTGTGTATGATTCCTTCCGTTTCCCCATTTTCCACTTTTATTATTTGTAATAGTTTTGTCACAGTTCACAGGTTCCACCTCTGGACTTCAAACGCTAACAAGGAATTGCCCTACTACTGTGTCTGCAACAGTACACATGTAAGTTTGGCAACGAAGCATTATGACGTCCTGCGTAAGCATGAGATTCAGCCGATAAAACTATTTCCGTAAACACAAAATAATATTTGGATAAAATGTAAAACATAACACGAAAAACGGTAATATAATATTCATGTTCCGTAATGAGACAACTACTTGTAAAATAATTTATGTTTATAAGTAAAAATTTAGTAAAACTGACCACAGGAGTAGCAAAATCTAACAGCAAACGCCATCTTGCGTACTCATCTTAAAACTGATCAAGTTTTCCTCTTATATTTTACTTTTTTAGCTAACAGAATACATAAGCACAGAAAATAGTATCTCATGTTGTAGCTAACGCATAACTCTTATTTTATAGTGTAATACTTATAATATGTGCCATTTCTTTAGGCGTTGGTTAAGGCAATAAACTAATGCTTATACTGACTTCCGGGTAGTGATCCACCTTAACAAGCGATGTGGGCACTGTCATGTGGGCACTGTCGCGAGTGACAATTTTGGGTCTATTGATCGTGGCCTCTCCTCGACTGTATCTGTCTCTTCAAACTTGATCACTAACTATTCCACTTTAACGTGAGCAACGGGAGCATACTGAGAACTCCTTTTGTTGAAATCACTAGCTACAATATGGGCATTTCTACCACCCCACATCATAGTGACAATTTCGATGCTTTAGGCTTTGGTTAATGTAAAAATAAATTTAAGTGGCATGTGATTATAAGTTCGAAGTTTTATAGTTATGATAATCTGATTACACCATTTAGCCACTCCTGCTTCATATATCACATGATTCTCTTCCTATTTAAACTTTTGGAGCGGCATGAGAAAAGTGGACAGCATTACGGTGGCCGTTCACCTGATACGTACCATAAAGAATTCCTCTAGGCATAACGTGTCAGTACAATTACCGATTCCGGTTTTCTACCCTCGATTTTATTTCGTAAGGGGTGGTAGGAGGCTTCTGACTCACCTTGTACTTTCTATCAGTGATATACCCAGTATTATAAAACTACAAGTCATTAAAATATAGACAGATACCAGGTTTAGGGCCAAGAAAAAATTCTAAATGTTTGCAGAGATCCATGAGTTCATGTACACCTTGTCTCAAAAAGGTTGAGCGCATTCTTTACTGGTGTTTTGAGGCAATAATTTTCTAAGTCCAGCTTCGGGTATCTTCGGGAAAAAGTAAGCCAGGTTCGAACCTCCAAGCCAGCCTTTGCAATCGGGAAAAAGTTTGCAGATGTGTTTTTCTTCTTTTAAATATAATAAGACTTGTTACCAAGTGTTTAAAAAAGCAACATTGATTGAAATACTTAAGGACACAATATTTCGAAACTTTTTTTTTTTTAATGTCAGCACATGCTTGTTTGTCATTTAGCTCTCCATACGTAATGGAACATTTAAATACGTTAAAGAATCTTTCCATATATAAAAGAATGCTCAAAGTTAAGAAATAGAACATAATTATCGCCTGAGTACTAAAATGAAAGTCAAAGTAGAACAGAAACAGCGTTTGAAATGGATATGAATGTCATAATTATCTTGAGATCCGTTATACATCGCTAGAAGCATAGTTCTGGAAGTCCTTGTGTTAGCTCATTGGTAAGCTGTCGGATTTCAAATCATAAGGTTGAGAGTTCGAATCCCGTCTAGGTTAATCATTTTTTTTAAATTATATTTTCTGCAATGCATGAAAAATTATATAAAATAATTACATTAGAATACATAAGTTGTGTATATATAACATAATCATTGCAGAACATAGTAATTATTATGTTTAAAATATAACATCTGAGATAATTTTCACAGTAGATCGGTATTATATATAAGAATGTAAATACAAGTTAAGAAACTCGTTCAATAGCAATAAATAAATCATGTAGTGTATTTATTTGCAGCTATTTGTCATATAGAGGGTAATTCTCAACATTCATAATACAGAATGTCATTTATGTTCTTGAAAAGTTATTCGATGCATAAACAGAAGGTATAAACAGAGAATCCAAAGTCGGAACGCTCGCAAAAAAATTCATGAACCCCAAAGGTCACGTGAGCAGACTGGAATTGTCCTTATGAAGCATGCCACAGCAGAAAGTCTTTACATAGATTTTCAGTTCAATTCCTGATATATGCTTTTGCAATGTGGAAGTGGTGATGCCTTGAGTCGCCCTCTCTCTCTCGCTCGCTCGCTCACTCTCTATTTATACAGAATATAAAAGTGGATTTATGTGTGTATTTCAACATAATTCTGATATATCTAGAGCAATTTTAACTATATTTCTTACAGTCTGGAAAAAGAGTACTGTCGGGATACATATCAAAAATGCTAGAAACGGGTCGATATTAGTATCGAATCCATAGTTTCGTGGTCGCTTAGGTGAATAGTTCTACTTTCAATTCAAGTCCAATTAAGCTCCCATTAGCACCCAGGGTGGTTACGTAGCGACATAAAGATATCGAAATCCTTCGATATTAGAATCGAATCGTAAGTTTTCAGCGCCGCTAACAGTGCAGCATTTCCTATTAGTCCACATTAGTCCACATTTCACATTAGTCCCATTGCCTAATTATTATTATTATTATTATTATTATTATTATTATTATTATTATTATTATTATTATTATTATTATTATTTGTAGTAATAGTAGTAACATTGATGATAGAATAATTATTGTCTATGTATTGTCTAGGTAGGGCTACACACAAGATTTTGCTCGTTTTGGTTCGACTTGACTCTAATCCGAGTCGAGTTGGAAGATATTTTTCGCGCCGAGTCCAAGAGTAGACCTCAAAGATGTCTGTTTCGAGTCGAGTCGAGTTTCAAAGAAAAGTCGTTCGTGCCCATCCCTATTAATGAGAGCTTAATCGGAGTTAAGCGAAATTGAAAGTCTCACTATTTATCTAAGCGACCCCGAAAACTATGAATCTAATATCGATCATTTTCTAGCAATCTTTTATATGTATCCCCCTCCCATTCACCATAGGTAACCCGACAGCACTCTTTTCGAAACTATAAGAAATGTGGTTAAAATTTCTCTAGGCCAGTGGTTCTCAATCTAATTCCTATCACGATCTCCTTTTATCTCACGCTCTTGCCAGCGACCCACAACTTCCCACAACTTCTTGACCAAATAATAGAACGATCATGCGACAAGTCTTTGCAACTGGTTTTTTTTTTGTAACGAAGACTTGGACAAGTTCTGCCTGATGAGGAGAAAAGAATATCCTGGTCTGGGGATTGCTGCTTTAAAAGTAATAATTCCATTTGCTATATCGTACTTATGCGAAAGTGTGTTTTTTATGGTAAACATTAAAACAAAGATAAGAAATCGCTTATCAGTTGAAAATGGCTTGATAATGTTCGTCATGAAGATTGAACCGGACATTGCTGAACTAGTGAAATTACACCATGCTTAGGTGTCTCATTAGGTTTTAATTTTAATTGTATTTCAATGTGCAGGTTTTGTTGCATGTGTATTTTTCTAGTATTTCTATATACAGTTCTCATTAGTTTTATATCATACCTCTTTGATTTAAATTCATTTTTAAACAACTCTACTAACTAACTAACTCTATGGCCTATGGAACCCGGAGGTTCAATGCCGCGTTCACAAAAGCTCTACACTGACTTCTATCCTTAGCCAATTGGATCCAGTTTCTACTTTGTATTCGTATCTCAGCGAGATCCATCTTAATATTGTCCTTCCATCTGCGCCTAGGTCTTCCTAATGGTCGTTTTCCGATTGGTCTTCCAGTCAAGATTTTGAAAGCGTTTCTACTTTCTTCCATTCTAGCTACATGACCTGCCCACCTAAGCCTTCTAGACTTGACGACCCTAACAATGTTGGGTAAACCGTATAAATTATGTAGTTCCTCGTTATGAAGTTTCCGCCATTCCCCATTCCCGTTCCTCTTGGGTCCGAATATTCGTCTCAGGATCTTGTTCTCAAATACTTTCAGTCTATGTTCTTCCCTCAAAGTAAGCGACCATGTTTCGCAACCATACAGAACAACAGGCATGATTATCGTTTTGTATATTTTAAGCTTCAAATTTCTCGACAGAATTCGCGACGACAAGAGACTTTCAACCGAATAGTAACACGAATTCTACACCCTTTGAAAATGTTCAGTAGACTTATTTTTTATTGTTCTTTACAGTGTGTATAAAAAATAAAAGTATGCCTATCAGAACAAAATTAAAAATAATATTTAAAAATAATTTCTGGTATTAGATTCTAACTATATTTATCTCTTCCGCCTATCTTCGCGATCCCCTAGGGGCCGCGACTCCCAGGTTGGGAAACCCTGCTCTAGGCATACATGAGTTATGTTGGAACATACATACATACACTTTTATGTGTATAAATGCAGATAAGAGAGAGTTGAGAGAGAGCGATTAAGGAATTACCGCTCTCAATCTCTTCACTTTACTTTTGCGATTCGCGAATTTCTTACGTGACAGTTTGGGGCTAGCTAGTTTTTTGTCTTGGACCACGATCCGATTTTCGATATGCTCTACCTAAATGCTGTAATGCGAATATTGAGAAGTTATCTGCGATGAAAGTAGCTGCAAATAAATACATTACATAACTTATTTATTGCTATTACACGATTTTTAAAATTTGTATTCAATATTCACACATAACACACCGACGTTCTGTCAATACCTCAGATGTTATATTTTAAAGATAAGAATTACTTATGTCGTGAAATGATATGAATATATATATTCAACTGATATATACAACTGATGATATGAATATATACATTCAACTGATATATACAACTGATGAATTGTAATGTAACTATTTTACATAATTTTCATGCATTGAGGAAAAGTAGAATATCATAAAAGAATTTCACCTGAACGGGTATCGAACTCACAATTTAAACGCTCGGTGGTGTACCACTGAGCTAACATGACCGCTTTTCGGAAGCTGCTTCAGAAATATAACTGAGCTCATACGTAAATGCTCTTTTCCGTATGGAAATCACAATGACGAAACGAGAGTGTGAATACATAGTCTCGAAATATTGTATCATTAAGTATTTCAATGTTACTTTTTTCTACACTTAATACCATTTCAACATGTCTTATTATATTTAACAGAAGGAAAAACATATCTGTACATAGTTTCCCGATTACTAAGGTTGGCTTTGGAGGTTCGAACCAGCAGCTTTAGTTTACTGTTTTCCCAAGATACCCGAAGTTGGACTTCGAAAGAGTTTGTCTCAAAACAGCTATCATCATATCGCTCAATCTGTTTGGTATATGGTATATGTTTTTATACGCGTAAAGTCAGTATAACAATTCATTCTTTAAACAGCTTTTCGTATGTATTAATATTCCTTTATAAAAACTGTTTTTGATATTATTATTACGGCGCACCATTTTCAGATTTCTTTCGCGAGTCGTTGACCAAGTCGTTCCCCACAAGCGTTGCCAGACTCACAGCTCGAAATTATTCCAAAACCTGATCGAACTTATGCTAGATTCGGTCAAATTATGCTAGATCCTCATAATTACTAATTCAGGAGTTTAAAAAAACGAAGTTGAGATACGATAACGTAACTTAAAATACACAGAGAGCAAGAATGCATGGATAGAACTCAATACTTCACGCACCAAAATTTTAACTCAACTAAATTAATGCAGTCGTTGCCAGACTCAATGGCGTATATATCGTATAAATGAATGCAAAGTTTTTGTTTACATATTTTGAAAGAAAATTACTTCGCAGCATAAGGGGAGTTGGGAATCGTCTGCTGGGGGGGGGCGGCAGATTTTTGGTCGGTCTCGGAGCTGTCATTTCAGGAATAAATATGATCATGAAGTCAGAAATAAAGATGGTGAAGTTGTCAAAAAGTTGGGGGGAGAATGGCCCCCATAGCTCCGCCCATGCCTCGGAGTTAAAGGATTAGAAAACCCTGGGTGGAGCCACAAAAAATCCCAAAGACGTTTCGAACTTACTTCGGAAAATAAGACTGCCTGTATGGTTTACCGACTGTATGAATCAATGGAAGAGGATACATTTCTGCCGTTCTTTTTCTTCCCACGACCAACTTCTTTCTCATCTCCAGGTTTTACGGCTTTTTGATAAAATTGCTGAAATTGTGCTAGATTTGGGCAGGATGCTAAAAGCAAGCTGCTAGATGCTAGAGACATGCAAATTATGCTAGATCTAGCATCATTATGCTAGATCTGGCAACGCTGTTTCCCACAGTAGGCGTGTCGTGCAAGTAACCAATCACACGTCAGGTACTAGCTTTTACCTATTGCTTCCTTCTCACAGCTCAGAACATTGGTAACTATGGATAGACGTACAGCAGTAATTACTTTATGGAAGTTGGAAGGTTATTCTGCAACTGCAGCTAGCAGGCGAGTAGGTGTCCCGGCCTCTACAGGAAGGCGATGGATTCGGAAATATGGTGCTACAGGTCAGACTGATAATTTACGATTTCCTGGTCGTCCGCATGTGTCAACCGAAGCCCAAGATGCGAGATTAATAAACGAAGCCCGGTTAGACCCACTAAGGACGTCTAGACAGCTAAGGGAAGTTTCTCTCTATCCTGGTAGTAAGCATACAGCTCTGCGAAGGCTTCGTCATGCTGGGTTACGTGGCCATGTTGCTGCCGTGAAGGAAAAACTCTCAGACGACCACAAAATTTACCGTCTCGCGTTTGCACAGGTGAATGTGGGTCTCAATTGGGAAAACGTAGTTTTCTCAGATGAATCCATATTCACAACATCAAAGGAGGGACGTCGTTTTGTGTATCGTCCGAGAGGCACCCGATATGACCATGGATATGTGGCTGATTGCAATCGCAGTGGCCATGTATCTATTTTATGTTGGGGTTGGATTTCCAGTCGCGGAGCAGGACAGTTTCATAGAATTGAAGGACATCTGGACAATGCTCAGTACTTAGACATTATGAATAATATCATGGTGCTATCTGTACGAGTATTTCAGCCCGATGGTGTAATTCAGTTCCAGCAATACCAGTCGCCAATACATACTTCCCGTGTGATTCAGGAATGGTTCGCAGGGCACCCTGAGATTGATTTAATCGACTGGCCGCTCGTGGAGCAGACCTCAATCTCATGGAAAATATGTGGGCAGAAGTGAAGCGTACTCTAAGGGAAAGTTGGCCTGAGGCAGATCCAACAAGAACTCAGGATGACCTGTTACATCTTGTTTCCGAAGCATGGCTGGAGTTAGGGGAAGGAGATAGATTTGTCACCCATGTAATAGATTCCATGCCCAGAAGAATGGAGCGTGTAATAAATTCAGAAGGGTCTTGGACACAATATTAATGTCCCCGCCTTAACTCCCGAAAACAGCCCTTTTCAGGGCTACCTAAACGCTTCTGAAAATATTTCTAGAAGTAAACCACTCCTTGTATCCGATTTCTGTGCAATCCTACTAACAAAAGA
Source organism: Thermobia domestica (assembly GCF_964235325.1). NCBI lineage: Eukaryota > Metazoa > Arthropoda > Insecta > Zygentoma > Lepismatidae > Thermobia > Thermobia domestica. Next base: position 238,035,727 of record NC_137456.1, on the reverse strand, counting down.
ATGATAATTAGCTGTAGGCTTTGAACTCAAGACCTCTTTATTGGCAAGTCCGTACTCTACCAGTGAGCTAACATGAACACGCAAACCCAACCTGAAGAAACACGACTTTCTATTTCTGGTATTCGATGACAATGATTCTCATATACTTGTCAAATGTTGTATTCAACTTGGGATATTCCGCAACACACACACACACACACACACACACACACACACACACACACACACACACACATAAACAAAGCGAAAGAGAGAGAGAGAGAGAGAGAGAGAGATGAATATACAAAAGCATATTCAACGTATTCGAATGAGACTCTAAGTAACGACATTCCATTCTAAAGAGAGTTTGTGTTTCTTCCCGTGACGTTAAGGGGATCGGGAAAAGTTATGTGTCTTGAAGCAGGATACGACTTTGGATACTCTGTTTATACACTTTCTATATCCGTAGGAATATATTGTATTTCACGAATGTAAATGACATGCTGTAATGAGAATATTGAGAAGTTACATCTGTATGACAAATAGATGCAAATAAATACACTACATAACTTATTTATTGCTATTAAATTATTTTCCTAACTTGTATTTACATCCTCATATATAATACCGACCTACTGTGAAAATTATCTCAGATGTTATATTTTAAACATAATAATTACTATGTTCTGCAATGATTATGTTATATATACACAACTTATGTATTCTAATGTAATTATTTTATATAATTTTTCATGCATTGCAGAAAATATAATTTTAAAAAAAATGATTAACCTAGACGGGATTCGAACTCTCAACCTTATGATTTGAAATCCGACAGCTTACCAATGAGCTAACACAAGGACTTCCAGAACTATGCTTCTAGCGATGTATAGCGGATCTCAAGATAATTATGACATTCATATCCATTACAAACGCTGTTTCTGTTCTACTTTGACTTTCATTTTAGAACTCAGGCGATAATTATGTTCTATTTCTTAACTTTGAGCATTCTTTTATATATGGAAAGATTCTTTAACGTATTTAAATGTTCCATTACGTATGGAGAGCTAAATGACAAACAAGCATGTGCTGACATTAAAAAAAAAAAGTTTCGAAATATTGTATCCTTAAGTATTTCAATCAATGTTGCTTTTTTAAACACTTGGTAACAAGTCTTATTATATTTAAAAGAAGAAAAACACATCTGCAAACTTTTTCCCGATTGCAAAGGCTGGCTTGGAGGTTCGAACCTGGCTTACTTTTTCCCGAAGATACCCGAAGCTGGACTTAGAAAATTATTGCCTCAAAACACCAATAAAGAATGCGCTCAACCTTTTTGAGACAAGGTGTACGTATTTGGAAGAGTTAAAATTCATTGATCCCTTAATTTGTATCAAAAGTAAAGAATTAATTTTGCATTAACATATACTCAATTCTACCTTAGAACATAATCCAACTTTTACATAGAGGTATGTTACATGTGGGTCTGTAATCACCGTATAATCTAACACCTGGTTCTAGAACCATACTTCTGGAGCAATTACATACGTACGAGTATATAGCTGATCTAGAGATGTATTCCTTGTATATTGGTAATGGTTTTGATTTCACCAGAGTACAAGACAACGAAGAATCAAGTTACTTGACTGGAGGGGTATTCCTTCAATCTTACAGTAGCAGTGGTAGAACTTCAGAATGACAAATCAGTAGTTTCTTTAGGTGGCTTTATTATCGTTGTAAATAGTCAATAGTTTTAGAAAGAATACATTTTGACAAAATATAGCATTTGATCTGAATTTAGCGTTGTCTAAGGTTCCTTCGCCTTATGAGTACTCAAGGTTCTACCCTATTTTCCTGCTCAGAAAATATTAAATTGGCTAAAAAGCAATACTAGGTCTTATACCATACTAAAACTACCTTATTCTCAGAGTGTCCTCTTTTGATTTTGAAAATATGGGACCGCATTTCATCCGTTTTCAAGACATGAATTTGTACCTCACTTATAGACTTTGAACGACGCTATACCTCAGCTTAAAAGCATGAACAATATTTTGGAATTTGAGAGGTATTTAAACTTGAGTGCTGTACTTCTCACTTGAAAATAAATGACGCATTAATCTGATGGATCCCTTTGACTTCATAAGAGTTCAATTACTGAACGATACTTTACTCGTAGCTTGTAAATTTATTCCTGTCCTTTCCATTAATAACGTGATAAAGCATTCAAACTTCGAAACAAAAGCATGAATTCCATAAAATATGGACTTTTACGTTTCATAATTTTAAACTTTGCTACTTGGAAAGCATGCCAAGTTTAGTAGAACGGCTATATCCGTCTATCTGTCAACAGTTATCAGGCAAAAATATCTATTGAGAATATTTTATTGGAAGTGGTTCAACGTCTCAAGAACTTGGTAGGTTTCTTGTTCCTAATTAACCCACATTAATACTGAAGTTATTACTGTATAACTAAAGTTATAAATCCAATAATGTTCCATTTAAATCGGAAGTTGCAGAAATCAACCACATTCGGCTTCAATATAGATCTACATAGAGCAAAAGAGGTCAGAAATAGCAAATGACTGGATTCATAAGTAGATTCAGCGTCCTAAGAGTAGGTTTGTACTGCATCTTTAGCGCTTAAATTCCAACCGAAAGTAGTAGAAATCCAGGAATTACTGTTTCAATAGTGATTGCCATAATGAAGAAAAGTACGGATAACAAGAAATAGTTCTTGATGCAAATTCAGTACCACAACAATTCTAAAATATCTGACGTTCTTTCTTTTTTAAGTTCAGAAACATTTTTGATAATGATGCAGGTTTAGAAAGGAAGATTTTACCTCAATGCTTATTGTTCTACCAATACAGAAAGAACTAAAGAACCAGTACAACTTCTAGTTTCGTTATTAATTTGTACGAGTATATAATAATATTTGTAAGATATAGCAAAAACTTTTTAATATGCTATCAGGTCATAGGAACAGATTCCATTTATCAACTTATCTCTCCATTAAAGGCAGAAGTTATAGGGCTAGTACTTCCGGTTTCAGTATTGACGTGACACAGTTCGGAATTTTACCGTAGTTTCACAGTGTCAAACGAAACTATCTTCTTTATTCTTATTCTTTTTGGGACACAAACAATAAAAAAATATGAGATTCACACAAGAATGGGTCAGGAAGGGTGCACATCCATCACGTTCGCAGGAATTGATTGCCCAATTTTCACACTGCCACCAACACATGTAAGCATTGCAGTGATATCTGCAACTGAGTGGTGCATTACAAGTACATTACAAATTCTTCAATTCGTGCTTTCCTTTAAGGTGTTTTGTTTTTAAATTTTGGAAGTACTTTTATGACAATGTGCTTTGAAAAATGACATTTTCGTATCGAAGACAAACTTCCGCGCTCCTGACGTCCCCATTAAATATAGTCAATCAATCAATCAATTAATATATTTTCAGCACTATGTTAGTCTTTATTGAATTCTATCAAACGTTAATTTTGTAACGACGTGTGTTATTACAAAACTACCAACTATACATCTAAGCAAGAATTGTTAAGCACTCAAACTCAAAATTTTGTAACACTATTTTTAGTGCTTGTAGCATTTCAAGAAAAATTGAATAACACGTTTCTACATGTTTCCAAATTGCTGAATTTTTGTTTTCACTGTCTTTTTTAATGTTATATACTGGCGAACAAAGAACGGGTACATCCACTAGTAATATATTGTAATGTGTTGTAATCTGTAAATCAACCGTTAATATCTTGTAGCTCGATGCAATAATAATAAACATATTACTATTAATATCACACTTAAACCAACTCAAATGTATTAGACGTTTAACATTTAATGTTTAATTCATAATACCTTAGTGTTTCCTACAGCATAAAATATAGCAACGTGAGTGCCTTCTTCCAAAAAGTGAGTTTGAAGTACGTACTTCTGTCGCAATATTTTAGGAGCAGTTCTGCAAGATATGTATATAAAGTTGAAAATTAGAATTTCAAGAAATGCTAATACTTCTATAATATATCTACTGTTATGTATACAATGTAAACCAAATACATTCGGATTTCTGGTATTCACACATTTTGAAGAATATTAACTTTTCTCCACATATGTAACATATTAAAAGCTAGTTGACATAGCTTCTCTACCATGTTTAGAAGCTATGATTCTGAAACTTACGAGATCGCACTTTCTACATAATCGATACAGAACTATGTCATAACTGCAGCCAAGTATTATTCCTTATATGAAGATTAGGTTAGGAATATACAGATTGTGGAGAATCTAGTTTAGAGCTATTAACTCAAACTCGGTTGCAGGATGTATTAAGTGCAAAAATTACGGATACACAAGTTACTATTCCCAAGAAGAAAGGTATACATATTATGGTAATAAAGACAATCCATAGCAAGAGACTTAAAACAAAATAAAACTTTTGCATCTTATACACGATCAGAGAAAAGAATGTGAAATTCAACTTGAGAGTGAACAACCAATATATAAAACTACTAGATAGAATAATTTCAAACTTTAATTAATTACAACAAATAAAAGTAGATGTCAACTACAAGCACAATGAAAGAAATTAACTAAAGGACAATTCAGAAAGTTCAAATTAAACAAAGAAATGATCCAAAGCAGACGAATCAATTATAGTATGCAGACAGTTATGGCAAATACAGGAAAAACAGACAAAGAACAAGAAACAATAAACAACCAAAGAATAATAGAACCAAAACGAAGTATTAAAGGAGAAAACAATAGGATCGTAAAACGTATTGATAAACGAGACTAGAAGGGAAAAGGAAGATGAAATGAAAAAGAAATATTTTACTATTACAATAACTACATCCCTCACAAAAAGGAAGTATACCGTATAAAATGAAATATGAAAGATCGAAGTAGCTTAGTAATAAATAAAGGTTAAATTCAAAATATATGTATAAATCAAAGAAAACTGTGTCTGGGTTTAGCAGAAATTTAAATTCCATCATTAGAAGGAATAGCATTACTAACAACTGAGCATATCTAGTGAGATATCTGTATGAAAACGGAGACAACAAATAATGTTCTAAGTAGCAAAATATTTCCTAGCCTTGAAGAAGTTGATAAGATTAGTTCTTATCATACGGGATCCTAACTAATCCAATTTAAAAAAGCTCTTGGAAAACTTTGATGAACTCTCTGAAAGAAGGAAGAGAGAATTTAACTTAGTGTAAAGTTAAACGTAATTGCAACCTTGTGAACACACTATTCGAGTAAATGCAATGTTGGGAACACAGCATTCAAAACAACTTATCCAATTAAACACAGTCAGAAACAGCTCTTAACAGAGATGAAATAGAAACATATGTAAAAGAAATAATAAAGGAAGGATATAAAAGTTTAAAAATAAAAGAACTATTATAACAACAATGTTAAATATATAGCGAGAACGATAAACGCTTACAAGGTACATTTCGTGAAATGTCCCCTCGGGATTCATTTGTGTAAAATTGATTTAAATCCAATGTTCTCAGCGGCCCATACGGGTAATTTGCATATTTATGGGCCTTCATATATCCTGAATTCATACATTACTATAACGCTCGGACACAAATTGCTTTTAGTTTCGTTAGATGTTAATGGACATGAATGTGGGTATATTCAAAACAAACTGCATCAAGTACTGCTTGTCTGATACATGTTACTCACCCCGGCCGCCATCTTGGATCCGCCATATTGGATTTAACTTTCGGTTTTTCTAATCGAAATAGGTGTAAGTGATATATAAAATTCAGGTAGATTTTTTTTTTCCGAAATCCACAGGTGTAGTTAATTTTACCGTAGCTTATACCGTTTGGAAGATATTGCAATGTAAATCCCTGCAGGCACTTCGCGAATAGACATTTTAGAGTAATATCAGCTACGGTAACGATGTTGACAAATCAAAACAATTTCTAACTGCAAAAAACAACTGTAGGCAGAGGCGTATTTAAGAGGGGTTACCGGGCTTAAGCCGCTCCAAAAAATTTATTTACTATCTTACAGAAAATGAAATATCTTCCAGAATTTTCACATTTCCAGATATAAAGTTAGAAAAGCCCCGAAACAAAATCGTAAATACGCCACTGACTGTAGGTATGAATAGACTCTTTACAACATTAGTGTTATAATTTTATTACATTTATGTGAGTGGTTGTTATTACTTTCGTGTTATACCATAACAAGGAAGTATTCTATTACGGTCAAAATGCCTAATGTAAATGAAGATACGACCAGATTTGGGTGAAGACCTACCATTCCCGTATTTATGTTTGTGTGTATGTATGTATTTACGTTCAGGGAATATTTTGTCAACAATAAATTACATATACATTTAAAAGATTACATATACATACGGAAAACTGCACAATCTTCTATTTCATTCAACATTCGTGAAGTGCCTGATATTTAACATGCAATACCTTGCAAACGTACAAGCTACGGTAAAATTAACTACACCAATGAATTTCCGAGAAAATTTTATATGAATTTGGTGTATCACATGCACCTATTCCCATTTGGAAAACCGAAAGTTGAATCCAAAATGGCGGATCCAAGATGGCGGCCTGGATGAGTAACACGTGCCAGAGAAGCAGTACTTGATCCTATTTGTTTTGCATATACCCACATTCATGTCCAATTATATCTAAAGAAACTAAAAGCAATTTAGTGACCGATTTTCATAGTAATGGTTAACTAAATTCTGGATATATGAAGGCCCATAAGTATGCAAATTACCCATATGGGCCGCTAAAATTTGTACAATGCACATTGGGCCGCGGAAAACTTTACATTTCAATCAATTTTACACGGATCCCGAGGGGACACTTCGCGAATGTACCTTGTGAGAGAAACAAACAGAATAATCTATTATTTAATATCAGATATCACGATCCACCTAGAAATGACCCATTTTAAATCTACTCATGTATACCTCAACTCACATACTGAAAATAACGTTTACAATTTTTTTTCTCAAATATGAATAATTGGAATCACAGAGTGCAAGTGCGGAGAGAGAGAAGCAACTCCGGCACACGATGGATTTAAATATGCACGGATTCCACATGTAGAGAAAATGAGAAAAAAATAAGACATCACCATGATAAAAATTCCAAAGTATAAATATTTTTAGCAGGCTAAAGAAATTAACTGCTGAAACAAGTAAATACTACGAACAATTATGATTTAAACAATAACAAATAGAACTCTCTTCAGCGCCACCTAACAAAAGTTCACGTATATTGTATTCCAACTGAAGTGTATGTAGAACGAAGACTAAATATGTGGTGTGTCTCGTTTGAAAAACTCAGACCATTCACTGAAAGTAAAGTCTAGAAGGTCTAAACAACGCTGAATTGTGAAGTTAGCTACCCGTCAATGAGATATTGTGTTATGCATAATTCTTCCTTCTCTCCGCCAAATAAGGTATAATCTGCTAACATACAGATGAACAACCTAATATTATATTTAGTAAGAAGTTTAGTGTAAGGTGAAATGGAAAAGATGAGTGTAGAGATGAAAGAGAAAATATATAAATGAGAAAACATAGGTTCATCCAAATGTTCTGAAGTAAAAAAAAAAGTAATTTTAAAAATTCAAACAATCTGGAAGTCATAGGTGAGAAATCAACGAAGAAGATACTAAACGGAAACCAAAATTTAGTTATTAACATCAATTACTCAGAACAGTAAGACGCCTAAAGTTCTGTATAGCTGACTCCAGGGTAGGAATTCGATGTATTTTGTTACACAGAATCCCAATTTTAAAACCCCATGACGATTGACAGCGTCAACGCCTTTCTATGGGCGAAAACCTTGAGAGAATTTGGATAGGGAGGATACACGTAACGAAGCCATTAAAAAAACAAAAGTTATGCTCAGCGGACCCCAGTCTATGAATTCGATGTGATGTGTTACACAGAATCCAAATTTCAAAATTCCAGAATGATTGACTGTGTCAAATCCTTTTTATGGGCGAAAAACAATTCCTTTCTATGGGCGAAAAACTTGAGCGATTTTGCATAGGGAGGATGCACGTAACACAGCCATTCAAAAATCAAAAGTTCTGTTCAGCGGACCGCAGGTTTTGAATTCGATGTGATTTCTTACACAGAATCCAACTTCCGAAACACCAGGATGATTTACCGTGCTATTTTTTTAAGGGCGTAAAACTTTTGAATAGGGAGGATACACTGCTATACAGAAAACAAAAACAAATGAATAAAATGAAAATGAAATCTTTAGGTTTTACGTCCCAGGGTTATGCCGGCTAGGCTGAAAGAAACGGTGATGATGAGAAATAAATGAAATGGTGGAATGAACAAAGTAGGGGGAAACGGGGCAACCAGAGTAAACCCCTCGCACGCGGAGTTTATCCACCACAAAGTTCGCGGGTCGCGACTGCACAGGCAAATGCACCTGTTTTATACGTTTTCTAATCAGTTCAATATCAATAAAGAATACTGGAGTTTTCTCTGGAGAAAATGAAATAAGTCCTATGTGTTTTATGTACTACGCAAGTACATGGAAGGTTATGAGTTAACAAAATTTAAAACTACTCTTTTTAGCTTTAACGATATAAATCCTGAGTCTCATTTCGGATGACCTGTAAAATATAATAACACGGGATTTATAGTAAACTTAGGTTTTAGATTAAAATTAACATATTTGAAATTATGAAGAAGTTTGGGTGGTACACATTATGTGAGCTCTGGACGTGTTGTACCACTAATCAATGTATTTTTTCTAGTTTTAGCAACTGTCAAGAAATCATCCCTGATGAGAATCAAAGTAATCCTATGCTGATTAAACAAGCATTGAAATTTTACATGGTTTGCTAGTTTGCAAAGAGTATGACAAAGGGAAAAACAAAGCAAATTTTTATTTCTAACCTGTTTACTCTACAATGGAACAGTAAACTTTTACCTGTAGTAGGAACCAACAGCAGAATTAAAACCAAAGCAGAGTCCATATTCTGTGTTCATGATCTTTGGCAGATAGATATTTAAATACGGATCATATAATGCTCCGTGATTTTCATTTAAAACCTTAAAATAAACGTAATTTTGTTCATATTTTGTACATAGAGAAACCATAAGATATACATTATTTACACAGACTTCATCCATACAATTAAAATTCGCTGGTAGCATACCAAATACTTACCTTGTCGGTCAGGGCAAGTAAAAGAGAAATGTAACTAAATGAGATGGAAGATTAAAGAAACTGTTTACTACTACAAAAACTTTTTAATAAACGTATAAAAGGAAAATACTCTCTGAGGAAACTTCACAGATGTAATGCCGTTCTCGACAGAAATTTGTGTATCCAACAAATATGATGTCCAATAATGGCCATCCCGAAATGAGTGCGCTTTATATATATATATATAATATGGCGCTAAATTCGTTGTACAAAAGCAGAGGGGTGATTCCTGAAAGTAAAACAAACAAAATGTTCTATTAAACATAGGGCGAAAACCACGTCGTTTACGTGTTAAAGGCTGCCGAAAGAGTGGGAAAACGAACTTTAGACTTAAATATTTCACTAACTATTGAGCGTAGCGTAGTGCGGCATGTATCGTCAAAGGATCCTAACCTGGTCTATCCAAATGTGCAGCTTTCAGATTTGTGGAGTGGCGGCGCAAGGGATTTCCCAAAGGACGTTAGGGATTCCCAGACATTTTATAACGTAAATTGAGTGGAAAAGAGCATGTAAAAGACGCCTCATTGACTAGAAATCATACTACGTGGCAGATCAGTATTCATACACGCTGATTAAAAGATGGCGGATGAGGTATTAATCACTGTTTGTGGTTGCATACCTCCTCAAAAGGTACTAGTAAAAACGTTGTACAAGAATTCACTGGAAACGTCACGTGGCTACAATGTAAAAATAGGTACAACACAAGCTGATAGGTAACAGAAGATATAGAAGTTCCGATTGCTGATGTGCTCATATTAATGATATCGCAGCACTTTTGAAAACGATTTCAATTTTACCACTAGAGGAATTGAACAAGAACTACTATTAAAAGACAACTAAAGAACACGTAATAATAATAATAATAATAATAATAATAATAATAATAATAATAATAATAATAATAATAATAATAATAATAATAATAATAACGATACACATAACTGTTTGAGCACATTTGTTTCGATCAGTATATCACATAAATGCGACTACCATACGTTCTTTTTTTCAATTAATGTTCTAAACTGACCGACGTGGAACAAAACATTCATTCCACTTGCGATATTTGTTGTAACAGATGTTGGTGTTTCTTGTCCGAAATCGTATAACGGGACTGCATACCGGAGAGAATTGTAGGGAACATGTACAGAGAAGAGTCTTTGTTAAAGTTAAAAGAGGATGGTTGTCAGAACTGTCACTACAAAGCGTATTCAAAGTTTTGATCCGCCACTTCAATGCAAAAGTTACAGCTGCGGTGAAGGGACCGGGGGCGCGTTTTACACTCCTGGCGTTTCGCTAATGCTCCAGGCAGCACCAAAAATTTGAGAAAGCAAATCCTACTCTGATTGTACAGGCGTCGTATAGACTAGTTGTTTCATTTGGTCCCAAAAAAGGAAATCAAAGCGGTTAAAATCTGGTGAGCAAGGTGGCCAAGACACTGGTCTTTCTACGCCGATCCATTTGTTCGGAAAGAATGCGTTGAGATAATTTCACACCTCCGCAGCGAAATGTGCTTTAGCACCGTCGTGCATAAAAAAGCATGTTTCGAGGAACAGCCAGTGGCACAATCTCTAATAGTTCAGGAAGAACCTCTTTCATGCGATACTCCCACCTGGTCAAGCCTTTTGGTAGTAGGTACGGTCCGATGAGATAATTATCAACGATTCCTGCCAAAAAAAAATAAACAGAACACCCTTTCTGATGGGCAAGATTTGACGTTCCGTGTGGGTTTGTCTCAGATCACAAATGTTGATTGTGAGTATTGAACACACCATCACGGGAAACGTAACTTCATCTATGAAGAGAACACGAGACATGATGCTAGGTGTATTAGCATGCCGTTCACGTAGCTACTGGACAAACTAATCAACATGGAATCCGAATCACATGACCTCCCGCTGGGAATTCAACCCGTATCTTTCATGCAAAAGTCACATTGTCTAACGTCCCTTAGCCATGAACGGGTTGGAAAAGATAGTGGGGAGAATGACAGATGAGTATGTAAATTACGAAACACAAATAAACTAAACGACATTACCATTAGTAACAGATCGCCATTAAAAGCGATGTGATGTCATTAATATGAGCACATCAGCAATCGGAATTTCTTTATCTTCTGTTACCTATCGGCTTATGTTGTACGCATTTTTACTTTGTAACCACGTGGCGTTTCCAGTGAATCTTGTACAACGTTTTACTAGTACTTTTTGAAGAGGTATGCAACCACAAACAGTGATTATTACCTCATCCGCCATCTTTTAGTCAGCGTGTATGAATACTGATCTGCCACGTAGTATTATTTCTAGTCAATGAGGCGTCTTTTACATGCTCTTTTCCACTCAATTTACGTTATAAAATGTCTGGGAAACCCTAACGTCCGGTGGGGAATTCCTTGCGCCGCCACTGCACAAATTTAAAAACTGCAAATTTTGGATAGAGCAGGTTAGGATCCTTTGACGGTATCATGCCGCATCACGTCTACGTTTAGTAGTTAGTGAAATATTTAAGTCTAAAGTTCGTTTTCTCACGCTTTCGGCAGCCTATAACACGCAAATGACGCAGTTTTCTCCATATGTTTATTAGAACGTTTTTATATGTTTTACTTTCAGGAAACACCCCTCTGCTTTTGTACAATGAATCTAGCGCCACACTGTATATATAGTTTTTGAGATAATAGAAAGAGCCATGTACAGTCAGCGACAGTAGAAACTGGAGAATGGATACATAAGAAATGATAGCTTTTTCCAGTACCAGAATAGTTTCACTCGATGTCTGATAGTTGGACAACCAACATGACAGCAAATACGTGCCCGAAAACATAACATGCCAGGATATTCCTCCATTTGGAGGAAAAAGTATTACTATCTGAGAGCATCACTTAAAGAAACAACCACGAGATAGATATGCAGAAAATCCATTCACTTTAAGATCAAAGAGATAGGAATTAATGCAAAGGAAACGAAAAGAATAATACGTATCATGCAGAGACCGAAAAAGTATGGAAAGCTAAACAAAATGAGAAAAGAAGGAAAGAGGGAAAGGAAAGAGCAAAGGACATGGGAATAAATTAAATTTTAACACTTAAGGATAAACAGTGTCCGTCTTTCCTCCTGCCCCCTGAATCCTTCTTGGTTTTTCTCCCTTCATAGGATAAATCTCATTCAGCATCAAACCCGAACATCATTTATAGTGTTTAATTCCTTGAAAAGAGTAAACTCCGTCCAGGGCGAGACTTGAACTCCGGACCCTTACAATGTCAGTCTGACGCTGTAACCACTTACCTAAACACGCTATAGCAACTCCGTGCGTTTATAAACCAGCCATTACCCGCGCTGTTAGCAAACGTCTTAAATCAGCCATAGTCGGGAGTTACCCCAGTTACACTTGAAGTTTGGATTTTATTTACGGCTTTTAGCCATCTATGGCAACAGGCCCCATGTTTTCATTAAAAACATTTGTTCTATAGATTAAGATCAAGAATAACTTAATCTATACTCTTACTTACTGTTGTCAATATATATATATATATATATATATATATATATATATATATATATATATATATATAGCGAAAGAGAGAGAGAGAGAGAGAGAGACAGAGAGAGAGAGGTATATAAAAATCGAATTAATGGGGATTAAAAGAGCGATTTCGTAACCTTGAAATGGGTCTTCAAGACGGTGATCGCACCACTACTGACATCTGGTAGCCGTGTTACGTAACACACACAGAAATAAAGCTTCGAAACGAATAGTTGCACGTTGTGCCGTGGATAAGTCGGTAAGGTGACTGCATATTGAGTAGGCAACTCGAGTTCGAGTCTCGAATACACCAATTACTTTTTCCTTCAAAATACTTTTCTATATTTTTATGTATGATATTAATAATTGCTTTCTTGCATTTTTGTAAATTATCTTAAATTAGTGAAGGTTCAGTAAAGTCAAGAAGGTTAAAATACATATATGATAGTTTTATCCGTATGTACAGTCCAGAGATGGAGAGGGCCGGGGGGCCGCGGGTCAACAGAACGTGACCCACTGCAACCTCCCACCCACCAGGACCCAATCTGACTTAACAACCTATTACGGCCCACAGACTCATTCTGCTCAGTGCATTATCGACAGCTTCTGAACACTGGTGAACTTGTCTACTTTCAAGGCATCCTTTTTCTTTTCATTTGTTTCCATTGACAAAAGAACTTCAGGCAATTTTAAATATTGATATTTGCAATTGTAATAATAGCAATAGGACTTATTTGAGATGCAGCCTGTTATTTCGTAGAGGAGCTAACTACTGGGAAAAATGTTTGAATCATGTGTAATATATGAATTATTATATAAAAAATTGAATGTGACTATGTGTGCATGATCATCATATCCAAATTGCAAAGTCAAATGAAATGATTTTTGGTATATACTTAGGCCTCAATCTCAACTAGGAAGTTATCATACACGTATCGGTTTCATTATATTACATATTCTAAGAGGGTCCGAATTTTTGCGAAAAATTTAGTATCTCGCAAGCCGTTCAAGTTGGAGAGCTGATATTCAGTATATTAATTCTTTATCCAATATAAATAAAATAAAGAGTTTGTTTGTGTGTTGTTCTGTCTGTCTGCCTGTCTGTCTGTGTGCAGCCTGGCAACCAGACGAGTGGACCGAGAGTTACCAAATTTTGGTCAGGGGTACCTAGCCCAGGCCCCAGATCAAGACGAAGCCGTTTTTTCAAATTTCGAACCAGGGGAATCTTAGGGGGGCTTTTACCGGAACCGGTTTGGGAACCAGACAAATAGACCGAGAGTTACCAAATTTTAGTCACAAATACCTTGGTCCACGCTCCAGATCAAAGTGAAACGTTTTTCTTAAAATTCGAACCAGGGGGTCTCAGGGGGACGTCTATCGGGACATGTAAAAGTAGTAGAAAATTTCCGATATTAGTGTCGAATTCATAGTTCACGCGGTCGCTGAAATCAATAATGAAGCTCCTCTCGCAATAAACTTCCAAATTCACGCTATTCGGCTCCTTGCCAGGGGTCACCGGGGGAGATGGCTGAAATATCGAAACATATAAAAGTAATCCAAAATGACCAATATTAGTGTCAAATACATAGTTTTCGCGGTCGCTAAGATCAATGGTGACACTTTTATTAGCTATGACTTGCAAATTCATCTACCATTGTATGCGGACCGAGGGTCACATATGTGTGTGTGGGGGGGGGCGGTTACCAAGATGTAAAAATAATCCAAAATGACAGATATGTATCAAATCCATAGTTTTCGCGGTCGCTGAGCTTAATGGTGACACTTTCATTAGCGATGACTTGCAAATTCAGGTGAAATTGTATGCGGGCCCGGGTCACATGTGGAGAGAGGTTACCGAGACATGTAACAATTATATAAAATGACCGATATAAGTGTCAAATCCATAGCTTTCGTGGTCGCTGAGCTCAATGGTGAAACTCCGAGCGCATTCACCCCATTCGGCTAAGGGCCGGAAGTCACGAGGAGGCGACACCGAGACACGTAAAAGTAATCCAAAATGCCCAATATTAGTGTCAAATCCATAGTTATCACGATCGCTGAAATCAATGGTGACATCTCCATTAGCGATTGCTCAAAATCAGCTAATATTTTATGCGGTCCGGAGTCACCGGGAGATACCGATACATCTAATAATAATCCAAAATGACCTATATTAGTGTCAAATCTTTAGTTTTCACGGTCGCTGTGATGAATGGTGATTCTTCCAGAGACGTTGACTTCTAAATACAACTCCCATCAGCTGGGGACCAGAGACGTTCTTTTTAAATTTCAAACAGGGGTGTCTCAGGGCGTGTTTACAGTGATATGTAAAAGTAGTAGAAAATTACCGATATTTTATCGTTTCGTTGTTCAGTATGTTTACATAGATATTTTATCTGACCCTTGCGAAAAGTGGGTATTTCAGCTAGTTATTAATAAATGCAAGATACAAATTACTAATAATATACAGGGATAAAATTTTTAAAGCTGACGCCCGAAAGGCAAGAAGAAATGAACCGAAGTGATTGAAATTGTGAACAGAGATTGCAGACGTAAAATGAGGGTACGGGTTTCGTATTTTCATAGAGAAAAACGGTTGGGTGGTTCACGGACCCCTCCAAACCTTTGACCACGAAATATGAAAAGTGTTAGTAACACTAGGTCAAACGTGTACAGGACATGAAGAATTGCAGGGAAACTTTACGTGTTGACAATACGCAAGAAATAAATGAATACTGGTTTTTATTTTCTGCGGAATAACGGTTTTAGAGGGCAAAACTATCATAGAAAATTTTGAAAGTTTACGCCCGAAAGGCAAGAAGAAGTGAACCGAAGTGAATGAAATTATGCACAGATATTTTACACACAAAATAAGGGAATACGAATTTCGTATTTTCCTGGAAAAAAAGATGGTTGGGTGGGGCACGGAGCCCTCCAAACATTTGATCACGAAAACATTGTAAGCGTTAAAGGTGCCTCCCGAAATATTATAAAATACTATATTTACTGTTTGTGCTTACTGTTGATCTTCCAAATTTGAAAAATCGGATGGATACACTTGTGAAACACGAAAGGTCTTATTTTACATATCCAATATCTACACACAATTTATTTCGCTTCTGTCCACTCCTTCCGCCATCAGACGCCTCGGTCCACCCAAAATTGTTTTCTTTGCAGAAAAATACGAAACACGTATTCCTTCATCTTACCTCTACAATATTTGAGCACAGTTTCATTCACTTCGGTCCACATGTTTTTGACATTTGGGCGACAATTCTCCAAATTTTGGGTGGGGGCGTTTTCCCCTTTACCGTTTTTCCACAGAAAATAAAAAAACGCATTAGTTTTTTTTCGCATATTGTCACTAAACAAGATTTCGTTGCAATTCTTCATGTTCTGTAGGCACTTCTGACATACTGTTATTAGCACTTTTGATATTTCGTAATCAAAAATTTGGAGGGATCTGTGGCCCACTTAACCGTTTTTCCAGGAAAATACGAAACCCGTATTCCCTCATTTTATGTCTACAATATATGTGCACAATTTCATTCACTTCGGTCCACTTGTTATTACCTTTCGGGCCTCAACTCTCAAAATTTTGGGTCTGGTTTATCGCCCCATGAAACAACTTTACCACAGAAAATAAAAATACACGTATTAGTTTATTTTATGTGTAGTATCTACCTACCAAATTTTATCAAAATCGGAGTGTTACACTGGAGAAGTGTTACTCGTCAGTCATTGTAAAACTATTTTCCTTGTTTTTCCATCAATAAGAAATTGCCTGACAAGTAAAGGGCCCAAATGGATGAATCGAGTTGCGGGATGACCCTTAGTGTGACTGATAGAGGATATGGAAATATGTATATGTGCAAAGTTATAGGGCTGAACAGCATAAGAAACGGAGGGGGGTCAAAATTGATGGGAGGAGGGCTATGCTATATTATTGAAATACATCAAATAAACTATTGAATCATGAAAATAGTGAAAGATAGACAATGCAAATGGTGATAGTTTCTCATATTGACAGAAGAAAAATGGGCAGAGTAGATCGCGAAACCTCTGGCTGCACCTTCAAATCCGCCATTTTGAAATCTGTGATAATTTTGGAAATGGAAAGGTAGTGATGTGATATATCAGTTAGGGCCAGCATGTTCTCAAAAGTCAATTATGAACTTTAGTGATCGGTATCTGTACTTAGTTGTTAGATTTAAGATAATCTTCCTAGTTATTTACGAAAATCTAGGAGACTGATACTCGTATGTTAAAAGTTTGGACTATCACGAAAACACATGTAAGTTGAGTAAGTAAACTAACCTCGAAATTTGATATCCAAGTTCTATATTATTATATTTCACTGTCGAGTATCAAATTTCACTGTTAGTTTTCTTGGTTTGTAGATATGACTTATTTTTTGTCCATAATACGACTAATAATGCTAAAAGACTCACAAATCAAATTTAGTTCGCACCTTTAGCATTTCTTACAATCAACGTTCAATTGTAGTTCTTAGCCTTTCAAAATTATGAGCCTCATAGACTCTTTCTTTCTTACAAATATTAGTATCAATAATATAACCTATTGAAAAATTATCTTAACGGTAACCCACCGACAAACTGTAAGCAACCACTGTAAAATGAAATGAAGTATTTCATTTTAACGAACCACGATTATTCTCTTTATGCTAAGGGAGACAATGATTAAGGCAAGTGAATGTTGATGGAAGATATGATGGAATGAGAATGTGGAAGGAAATTAAAGTATCCCGAGAAAACCCACACACGATACGATGGTGTCCACCACACAGTTTCTTGGCTGAGGATCGAACCAGAGGCCCCACGTACCAGAAACAAGTGTTTACCACTGAGTCACCGTGTCCTCCCCCAATCCCTAAGAGACGCGGGCATCCAGTTAAGAATAACTGACATAAAAAAACGTACTTACCATTTTCTCACAAAGGAAGCTCCACGAATCCCACATCCTGACCGTTTGTACTTCTTGTATGTTGGTTTATCACAAACATTATTTAGTATATCGATACATCTGTCAGAATAATAGTGTTTTCTCCAAAGTAGGGGCAGGTTACTTAGTGATAGAGCGTTTATTTCTGGTGCGGGATGGACCTCGTTCGATCCCAGACTTAAAGTTTGTAGTGGATACCATCGTACCCGTGAGATTTCTCGGAATTATCCTGTTTTCTCCTACAGTCTCATTTCACGAATTATTTCCGAAAAATTAGCTTCCATCCATTACCTCTCTTTATTATTGGATCGGATTTCAGTTTAGCATCCCTTGGGTAGCAAAATTACATGAGATATGGAGCTACGGATTAACGTGAGATCCGAAATGCTTGCGCTCCCGCCGCGAATCGGAGCCGGGTCTCCTATGCGAAAGTCGCAGACGCTACCCAATATCCATGCGTGATCTCTCTGTCTTCATTAGCCTAGAAGGCATAACATTTAAACTTTATGGACTTCATATAATTTCAGTTCTTCCTCGATAGCGAATTCTATACTGAGACAAAGTAGATCAATCAAATGTGTCCATCTTCCCTTTTTTATAAATTTAATGATGTTCTTGTAACTTTGTTCTAAGATTCCTGTTAGTTGAAATATCGTATTTAATTGGAGTTAACTTGCCTCGGTCAACGTTTCATAAAATATCCCCATAATTCTTCAATTTCTTTGAGGTGACCTTTGTGCTGCTCCTGTACCATATCGAGTTGTGCATTAATGGAAGCCATGGCTAAAAATAATATACATTTCCTTTCCCTCGACTTCTATCCGATTTTTTGTTCTCGAGTTATCTCTGTTTTCGGCATTTTTGCAACTGGTTTTTGGCTGGTCATAGCGCCAAAAGGAAGCATTTGTGCACCCAGGTTGTCTTATCATGGTGTCAGGAATCAGCTCCCAAACGTTGTCTGTGTTGTTTTGAAACACGCTCTATATTTCTATCCTGTTTCTGATTAGCTTCTCTTTGCCAATCAATTTCGAGTATTCCCAAAACAAACCAAAAGTGAACTAAATTCACTAAATCGCCTACCCCGTATGCTTTCTTCTTGTATAGTACTTATATATGTATATTGTAGTTGACAGAGATTGCCAATAATGATTGAAATATCTGGTTAAAATGCTAGTAGAGGAATTCCCTCTTCAGTACAGAAATTCCCTCCTTGCATCCTACCGCAATTTTAGGCGAGATGGGATTAAGTAAGATGGGAATTTCCATCTCGCCTAAAATGATAGGCTTTCTTATCTTGGAGATATAAGTGGCTGATAAATCGTTAGGCTAAGTGGGATTAGGCTAGATGGGATGGAATCATCTGAAAATGTAGGGGGACGGTAGGTAGCGGTATGACGTCACGCCGTACCCCATGCCTATCTTTGTCCAATGTAAATGCTTAGGAAGTGGGGGGTCGCCATACCCAGTTTTTTGGAGGTGGGGATAGGGATCCCCGCGTTCCCACGCACTTTTACCCCTGCTGCTAAGTATTAATTGCTGTGAGGACTAACGAAAAATATTATATAATAATAATAATAATAATAATAATAATAATAATAATAATAATAATAATAATAATAATAATAATACTGAATGATAAATATATTTTTCAACTTTTATTACAATTGCTGTCGGTTCCCGTGAATCTGGTTATATTGTTTTTGTAAGGAATAAAGAGGCTTCAAACAACAATATGATTTGTATAAAAGAAAAAAAGCCTTATCAGTAGTATTACAAACTCACAACTGACCTTGTCTGTTTTTTTAAACACAATGTTACGAGGAACAGAAGCCACCACGCCTGTGGTGTGCTTGCTTTTTTGCCTCAGGCAGCTTCAGTACTAAAATTAAGACTTTCATTCTGTCAATTTATGTGTAGCTTTCAGTCAGTCACACAGGTTCTTTGCAACGCTGAATGCTACAAGAAAGGTTTTGTTCATCGGATAAGAAGCGAAGCCATCGTACGTTGTAATCCCTACCCCTCTTTTGCACACTCTGTGAAATTTAACTTGTATACTGTAGTAAGTTACAGAAAAGAGAATGCTATTTTTTTAAATGACATTGTCGAATAAGATTGACCATTATTACAATATATTCAAGATGAAAAATATTCATTTAACAGTCGTCGTACTTAGTTGTCTGCACTGAAATTCCCATAATGTCCTTCATTCTTTTCTAATATGAGCTCCGAGCTTCTTCGTGGCTAAGTGGTTAGCGTACGCGCCTTTGGCGTGTGAGACCTGGGTTCGATTTCGGTGAGAGCTCACGTAGTTCGGATTTCACGATTAATCAGTAGGTCCCGTCTCATATAGCCTCGCTGCTGAAAGGGACGACAAAATCAACTCAACTCATATGCAGCACCATAGGAGATATAACTCCGAGGAGAATTTTGTGTCTGGAAAACCTCCCAAAATCATCAACGGTACGAAATATGTCTGCAATACAAGATGTCAATCATTTCCAACTCTATGCTCTGTGACCTAGTTTGCTTTTCATGTTTTCAGTAAACTAGACAGACAAAAGGAAGAATAGAGGCATTCTTCCAGAAAATTGTGTTCGAGGGTGGGGGGTCACACAGGCCCATATCCATGGGGAGTCTAGGGGGAAGGGTTCACCCTAAATTTTTACATGAGAACGATTTATGAGCATTAAAGTAGTCAACCATTAACATTTTTCTTTTTGTTTTAGGATGATACTAGATTCGACTATTGGTGTAAGCTCAACTTTGTCCTGTGTCATTTGCAGGTCTCGTTTCATACAGATTCGTTGAAAAACCTCTAAACATGTGCTATGACTAGTATGCGAAGTAAAGTTTTTTTTAGCAAAAAAGAGAAATTTCTTGCTTTAGACTCAGCCCTGCAATCCAGTTTTTCTGGAGGCGAGATAGTATGGTTGGGAACGGCCAATCAGATTCAAGTTCCGAACCCACATTAAAAAGACTTTCCTTTATAACCTTGGTGTTGTATAAGGACGAAAAACAAAAATATACTGATAGCTCCAGTAATAGATATTATGGGAAAGAGATTTAGAGCTTTTGGTTTTGAAATAGGTGGGTTTGAAATAGAGAAAGAACAATACCTGAGCTTTATTAGTATTACTAGCATATATTACCCGCTTTGCTAAGTTGAAATGAAAATTTAAAAGCACAACTCCGTATTTCATGTGTTTAGTACCTGTGAAATATGCTGTTTTCGTTATGCTAAAGGTGCGAACTAAAATTGATTTGTGAGTCTTTTAGCATTATTAGTTGTATTATGGACAAAAAATAAGTCATATCTACAAACCAAGAAAACTAACAGTGAAATTTGATATTCGACAGTGAAATATAATAATATAGAACTTGGATATCAAATTTCGAGGTTAGTTTACTTACTCAACTTACATGTGTTTTCGTGATAGTCCAAACTTTCAACATACGAGTATCAGTCTCCTAGATTTTCGTAAATAACTAGGAAGATTATCTTAAATCTAACAACTAAGTACAGATACCGATCACTAAAGTTCATAATTGACTTTTGAGAACATGCTGGCCCTAACTGATATATCACATCACTACCTTTCCATTTCCAAAATTATCACAGATTTCAAAATGGCGGATTTGAAGGTGCAGCCAGAGGTTTCGCGATCTACTCTGCCCATTTTTCTTCTGTCAATATGAGAAACTATCACCATTTGAATTGTCTATCTTTCACTATTTTCATGATTCAATAGTTTATTTGATGTATTTCAATAATATAGCATAGCCCTCCTCCCATCAATTTTGACACCCATCCGTTTCTTATGCTGCTCAGCCCTATAACTTTGCACATATACATATTTCCATATCCTCTATCAGTCACACTAAGTGTCATCCCGCAACTCGATTCATCCATTTGGGCCCTTTACTTGTCAGGCAATTTCTTATTGATGGAAAAACAAGGAAAATAGTTTTACAATGACTGACGAGTAACACTTCTCCAGTGTAACACTCCGATTTTGATAAAATTTGGTAGGTAGATACTACACATAAAATAAACTAATACGTGTATTTTTATTTTCTGTGGTAAAGTTGTTTCAGGGGGCGATAAACCAGACCCAAAATTTTGAGAGTTGAGGCCCGAAAGGTAATAACAAGTGAATAAAATTGTGCATATATATTGTAGACATAAAATGAGGGAATACGGGTTTCGTATTTTCCTGGAAAAACGGTTAAGTGGGCCACAGATCCCTCCAAATTTTTCATCACGAAATATCAAAAGTGCTAATAACAGTATGTCAGAAGTGCCTACAGAACATGAAGAATTGCAACGAAATCTTGTTTAGTGACAATATGCGAAAAAAAACTAATGCGTTTTCTTATTTTCTATGGAAAAACGGTAAAGGGGAAAAGGCCCCCCACACAAAATTTGGAAAATTGACGCCCAAAAAGCAAAAACATGTGGACCGAAGTAAATGAAATTGTGCTCAAATATTGTAGAGGTAAGATGAAGGAATACGTGTTTCGTATTTTCCTGCAAAGAAAACAATTTTGGGTGGACCGAGGCGTCTGGTGGCGGAAGGAGTGGACAGATGCGAAATATATTGTGTGTAGATATTGGATATGTAAAATAAGACCTTTCGTGTTTCACAAGTGTATCCATCCGATTTTTCAAATTTGGAAGATCAACAGTAAGCACAAACAGTAAATATAGTATTTTATAATATTTCGGGAGGCACCTTTAATGCTTACAATGTTTTCGTGATCAAATGTTTGGAGGGCTCCGTGCCCCACCCAACCATCTTTTTTTCCAGGAAAATACGAAATTCGTATTCCCTTATTTTGTGTGTAAAATATCTGTGCATAATTTCATTCATTTCGGTTCACTTCTTCTTGCCTTTCGGGCGTAAACTTTCAAAATTTTCTTTGATAATTTTGCCCTTTAAAACCATTATTCCGCAGAAAATAAAAACCAGTATTCATTTATTTCTTGCGTATTGTCAACACGTAAAGTTTCCCTGCAATTCTTCATCTCCTTTACACATTTGACCTAGTGTTACTAACACTTTTCATATTTCGTGGTCAAAGGTTTGGAGGGGTCCGTGCACCACCCAACCGTTTTTCTCTATGAAAATACGAAACCCGTACCCTCATTTTACGTCTGCAATCTCTGTTCACAATATCAATCACTTCGGTTCATTTCTTCTTGCCTTTCGGGCGTCAGCTTTAAAAATATTATCCCTGTATATTATTAGTAATTTGTATCTTGCATTTATTAATAACTAGCTGAAATACCCACTTTTTGCAAGGGTCAGATAAAATATCTATGTAAACATACTGAACAACGAAACGATAAAATATCGGTAATTTTCTACTACTTTTACATATCACTGTAAACACGCCCTGAGACACCCCTGTTTGAAATTTAAAAAGAATGTCTCTGGTCCCCAGCTGATGGGAGTTGTATTTAGAAGTCAACGTCTCTGGAAAAATCACCATTCATCTCAGCGACCATGAAAACTAAATATTTGACACTAATATAGATCATTTTGGATTATTTTTACATGTTTCGGTATCCCCCGGTGACACCGGACCGCATATAATGTTAGCTGATTTTGAGTAATCGCTAATGGCAATATCACCATTGATTTCAGCGATCGTGAAAACTATGGATTTGACATTAATATCGGTCATTTTGGATTACTTTTACGCGTCTCGGTGTCGCCTCGCCGTGACTTCCGGCCCTTAGCCGAATAGGGTGAATGCGCTCGGAGTTTCACCATTAAGCTCAGCGACCGCGAAAACTATGGATTTGATACATATCTGTCATTTTGGATAATTTTTAGATCTTGGTAACCGCCCCCCCCCATACACATGTGACCCTTGGTCCGCATACAATGGTAGATGAATTTGCTAATCATAGCTAATAAAAGTGTCACCATTGATCTTAGCGACCGCGAAAACTATGTATTTGACACTAATATTGGTCATTTTGGATTACTTTTATATGTTTCGACATTTCAGCCCCCTCCCCCGTGACCCCTGGCAAGGAGCCGAATAGCGTGAATTTGGAATTTTATTGCGAGAGGAGCTTCATTATTGATTTCAGCGACCGCGAGAACTATGAATTCGACACTAATATCGGAAATTTTCTACTACTTTTACATGTCTCGATAAACGCCCCCTTGAGACCCCCTGGTTCGAATTTTGAGAAAAACGTTTCACTTTGATCTGGAGCGTGGACCAAGGTATTTGTGACTAAAATTTGGTAACTCTCGGTCTATTTGTCTGGTTCCCAAACCGGTTCCGGTAAAAGCCCCCCTAAGATTCCCCTGGTTCGAAATTTGAAAAAACGGCTTCGTCTTGATCTGGGGCCTGGGCTAGGTACCCCTGACCAAAATTTGGTAACTCTCGGTCCACTCGTCTGGTTGCCAGGCTGCACACAGACAGACAGGCAGACAGACAGAACAACACACAAACAAACTCTTTATTTTATTTATATTAGATAAAGAATTAATATACTGAATATCAGCTCTCCACCTTGAACAGCTTGCGAGATACTAAATTTTTCGCAAAAATTCGGACCCTCTTAGAATATGTAATATAATGAAACCGATACGTGTATGATAACTTCCTAGTTGAGATTGAGGCCTAAGTATATACCAAAAATCATTTCATTTGACTTTGCAATTTGGATATGATGATCATGCACACATAGTCACATTCAATTTTTTATATAATAATTCATATATTACACATGATTCAAACATTTTTCCCAGTAGTTAGCTCCTCTACGAAATCACAGGCTGCATCTCAAATAAGTCCTATTGCTATTATTACAATTGTAAATATCAATATCTAAAATTGCCTGAAGTTCTTTTGTCAATGGAAACAAATGAAAAGAAAAAGGATGCCTTAAAAGTAGACAAGTTCACCAGTGTTCAGAAGCTGTCTACAACGCACTGAGCAGATTGACTCTGTGGGTCGTAATACGTTGTTAAGTCAGAGTGGGTTCTGGTGGGTGGGAGGTTGCAGTGGGTCACGTTCTGTTGACCCGCGGCCCCCCGGCCCTCTCCATCTCTGGACTGTACATACGGATAAAACTATCATATATGTATTTTAACCTTCTTGACTTTACTTATCCTTCACTAATTTAAGATAATTTACAAAAATGCAAGAAAGCAATTATTAATAACATATATAAAAATATAGAAAAATATTTTGAAGGAAAAAGTAATTGGTGTATTCGAGACTCGAACTCGAGTTGCCTACTCAATATGCAGTCACCTTACCGACTTATCCACGGCACAACGTGCAACTAATCGTTTCGAAGCTTTATTTCTAATGTGTATGTTACGTAACACGGCTACCAGATGTCAGTAGTGGTGCGATCACCGTCTTGAAGACCCATTTCAAGGTTACGAAATCGCTCTTTTAATCCCCATTAATCCAATTTTATATACCTCTCTCTCTCTCTCTCTCTCTCTCTCTCTCTCTATATATATATATATATATATATATATATATATATATATATATATTGACAACAGTAAGTAAGAGTATAGATTAAGTTATTCTTGATTTTAATCTATAGAACAAATGCTTTTAATGAAAACATAGGGTCTGTTGCCATAGATGGCTAAAAGCCGTAAATAAAACTCAAGCTTCAAGTGTAGCTGGTGTAACTCCCGACAATGACTGATTTAAGACGTTTGCTAACAGCGCGGGTAATGGCTGGTTTATAAACGCACGGAGTTGCTATAGCGTGTTTAGGTAAGTGGTTACAGCGTCAGACTGTCATTGTAAGGGTCCGGAGTTCAAGTCTCGCCCTGGACGGAGTTTACTCTTTTCAAGGAATTAAACACTATAAATGATGTTCGAGTTTGATGCTGAATGAGATTTATCCTATGAAGGGAGAAAAACCAAGACGGATTCAGGGGGCAGGAGGAAAGACGGACACTGTTTATCCTTAAGTGTTAAAATTTAATTTATTCCCATGTCCTTTGCTCTTTCCTTTCCCTCTTTCCTTCTTTTCTCATTTTGTTTAGCTTTCCATACTTTTTCGGTCTCTGCATGATGCGTATTATTCTTATCGTTTCCTTTGCGTTCATTCCTATCTCTTTGATCTTAAAGTGAATGGATTTTCTGCAGATTTATCTCGAGGTTTTTTCTCTAATGATGCTCTCAGATAGTGATACTTTTTCCTCCAAATGGAGGAATATCCTGGCATGTTATGTTTTCGGGCACGTATTTGCTGTCATGTTGGTTGTCCAACTATCAGACGTCGAGTGAAACTATCCTGCTACAGGAAAAAGCTATCATTTCTTATGTATCCAACCTCCAGTTTCTACTGTCGCTGTCTGTACTACGGTACTATGTAGTTTTAAGTTAGTAACATTTTATTTATCTTATATCAGTACTTCGTTAGGCAATAGTGCATAGTAAACACACGATGTGGATCTATTGTGATTACTCGAATATTTAGTACAGTCTGGAAACCTCTCATGTATACAAACAGAAAAAACTTGTACCTGTGTTGTTAGTTTTAGGAAGTATATCCGATATTGCTATTGTGCAAGCTGTATCGAGAGAGAAGTATAAGTTAATAAGTACATTGATAAGTCTGCACTATATCGTCAGAAAATTGCAATTGTGAATGAGTCCAAGGCTAGTTAAGACCAAGACTGACGTGAATTGTTACAAAGAAACATAGAATTAATATAGTACATTGAACATCAGTATACAATAAACTTATAGAATGATGTGTTTCTACAATCGCTGTACGATGAGTGTTGTGCAACCGTAATATTGACAGCTGGGGTTCCAATATTATTATATGGAAAGCGGAGTCATATCATTGTCCATAGTATGAAGGACGACCAACAATATACTTGTTTTCTTCATAATATTTCTTATTATTGATGGTACTTCTTAAAGAGAATAACTTGAAGATGATAATATTGTTTTCTTGCAGATCTGAAAGCTGGAAACCAGTTATTTTTTCAATGGGTTAATCCTAAGATATGTATGATGTTTAACATTAATAATGCAGTCTTAGAAGATGACGATGCACCAGAATAGCCTCCAAACCTTTTTCAGTTTTATGGAGTATTCTTTTCAGTTTTAACAGCTGCCAAACTTGAGTTTGAAAGAATTATTGTATATAAATCGTTTATTGCAAAAGGACTCTAAATCGTCTTTGGACCGAATTGGCATTCTGAGCGATAACGAATTCATAATTATTAAATCAACCATTTGAGGACAAATATAACCAACGTTACGAATCACTGCAGTTAAATTCAACATAGCATCCACATAAAAAGAAAATACAGCACTCAATGGCTCGAAGGTTTGGCAAAAAGTGAAACTTTTGACCAGAACAATAGCTATGTTAAACTAAATGTTTGTAAAATCGAGTAACATGTGTTGAACAGTTTATGAACATTGATTTCTATGTGATACTTTTAAATTTGAAGGATTTTGGAAAAGTTACTTCCTGGTATTGGCTAAAGTAATTACACGCTGAGCTAACTTCTAAAATGTAGTTTTTACTAGTCCAAATTGCATACGATACGATGGAAGAAGCTTAGAATTGCTCTAAATGCTATGTGAATCTTCTAAGGAATCTACAGTTATAGTTTGTTTTGAGACGTTTGTTACTCCTGAGCTGTGCATCTCTAATTTGCGTACTTTGAAGGTGCCAGATATTCTAAATTAGTGACAGTTTTGAAATTATACGTGTTTATAATATCTAATGTGATTGACACTAATTTTGTGTTTATGTGCGTGTAAATTTGAATACTTGTGTATTATGTATGGGTTTCTAGCAGAAGGAACCAATCTTTCAACTCCGAATCCACTGCATTCGACTTATAATTTTGGCCTTGATTGCTCCTGATATGTTTGTTTTTTAGCAGGGTTATTATTTCCTGAATATTCTGTTTATTTTTCAGTGCGATCTGTTTATGCACATATTCTAAAAGGTATGAGCACACTGATTATGACTGTTTTGAAATAAAAATTGGGATATTCTCGGAAACAGTAAACCATCTAAGCCTACCTTTGCAATCAGCGAAAAATGCGCAGATGTACTTTCATTCTTTTAACTATAATGACACATTGAAATTTTGTTAATTTTTGAAAAAGTAACATTCATTGAAATACATAATATAGTATTTCTAAACTATGTATGTATGTGAGCACATGCCGGTTTTGTCATAAATTTCCATCATGAAACATTATTTCCAACGAAAGGAAAGACAGCGAACATAAGTTCTCGCATCTATAAGAGAACGAAAAAACAAAGGAGAAAAAACAGCATTTGTAGCTGATTCGAATGTCATTGTCTTGCAAAGTCAGTTATTATTTTTTTCAGAATTTGGTCGGTAGGAATGATAATTCTTTAACATCCCATGGATATGCCTGCTAGGCTAAAGAAGAAGGAGTGTTCATGTTAGCTCAGTGGTAAACTGCGGTAGTTCTAATTACACAAACGTGAGCTCAATTTTTTCGTAGGTTAAGTTTTTAGGTATCAAATTATATATTTCTGTTGTATATAAATGTGAAGACTAACAAATTAAGTAGATCTGTATATAGCAATAAATAAGTATATGTAGTGTATTTGTCTGCAACTACTTGTATTTATCATAAATCAAATCATAAATTATAGGTTCTTAAAATATAATCAGAGGCTTAAACAGAACATGCGGATATAAACAGAAAATCCAAAATCGGATGTGGTTCCAGATAGCAGACTTACCATCACCAGAAACTATGTCCACAGCAGCTTTACGAGCCCGCAAGCTACTTTAGGAAATAAAATTGTGTTCTAGTAAGGGAACCAGAAATTTTCTCCATACGTTTTTAGTTCAAGACTCTGATATATATATATATATATATATATATATATATATATATATATATATATATATATATATGATAATGTAGGTGGAAGTAAACACGCCATGTTAAGTATGTTAGTTTTTTCATCGACTTAATTTTCATTAAACACAAAGAACAAGATATGTGCGTTGCAGAGTACAATTTTCCGCATGTACAAGAAATATGACAATGTGTGACTCAGTTCTATTTAGTACCCAAGATGAAAGAAAAGAGTGCTACGAAGTGACGTATTTACCAACACGTGCATGTAATTACGCCAAGTCTAAGATACCAGTAGAAACCTGTAATAAATATTGCAACTGCTTACATCGTCTGTATTATACGAACACAAATATTGCTAGACAACATGGTTATGCAATAAATAGAATAACCAAAATGAAAGATGAAGATAAAACGATGAAATGTAAAAAAGGATGATCGCCAAAGTTGAAATGAAGTTCCAAACTGAAAAGTTCTAGTCCATAAGAAGATAAACAAGCAGTGTCACTTCACTATATCTTAGAAAAACTACACCGATATTACATGGAACATGGGTGAGAAATGAAAACATCTTTGTCTTCTGCAGTAGGTCCTGCACAAGCTATGGCGTATTTCACTGCACCATGTTTGGTATTGTTTTAGTATCCGTGGGATCACAAATATTGAAGTTTTCTTACAAAACAAAGTGTTCCTAGACGGAAATGAAATAAGGCGTACATTAAGGTGGCCGAAAAAATCGAATGTTGATGAATCGACTTCCGATAGTGCGGTAAACTTGCCTCATGACCTCAAAACAACGTTTGCGATATTTCAATGAAATTGGGTAATAGTTTAGGTTCCTCAGAGCTGTCTAAAATTTGAAAATTATTCAAAACACGTTTTTTTTTTAAAAAAATAATTTCATAAAAGTAATTACATTAAACAACTTCCGACAGCAATTTAAAAAATTCACTTTTAATAGTCTTTAGCAACAGTATAAAAATTCAGCTATATCAATGAATATCTTTAGGTTCCTCAGAACTGCCAAAAAATGACAAAATTTCACCAAAATCCTACTTATTTGAAAAACATTCTGATTTTTTTTAGATAAATTGCCAATTGTTCAGTACGTAGTAAAAAGTAAACTAGTTAGAACTGGTAATTGTTAGCGAGCAGTTGAGAAGAGTGTTGTACGTACAAATCAGAAACAATCAATACGTGGCGTTCAATGTGAGGTTAAAATTTTGTTTTTATTTTAGTGCAGTTAGATATTAATTATTAAATCAACATTAAAATAAAACTTGTTGATCTGTTCCATTTTCTTTGAACGCAAGCTAAGGAATTGAGGTAAAAAGTTTTGTTATTTTAGTACAGTAAGAAATTAAAGTTAATGTCGAAATGGCCTCCTGCAAGCCAGTAGACAAGAACAAGTATGTGACCTCTAGGCCAAAGTCAAGCAAAGTATTGCGGAGAGAAATGCAGTGTCCGATATTCGGACCGCCAAAGAACTTGAATCCTTGCCAACTTCCAACTATCCTCGATGTACTGCGATGTTGCTTAGAAGAGAGGTTCAACATTATAAATGCTGCAGGCAATAAGAAGGACCCAAGTTCTGCTATTGCCCAAACAGTTGCAGTAAAAGTTGCGGAATTGTACCAAAAGTGTTCCATCCCTTTTCTTAGTCACGACAGAGTAATCAAGATGATTAAAGGCTTTCACGTGAGGTAACAGGCACTAAATAAGAACCACAAACCTGATAATGAGAAATCGCAATATGCCGCTAAACTGGATAAATTCATCAGGGAAGCTGGAGGAAAACTTTTTGACACAGCTGCTGGCAAGTGTGTCAAAACCTGCACTTGTGAAAAATGAAAAAGGTTCCTCCACTTGAGCAACCCTTCCTTTTGGACCAGACGACTGCGAGGAAATGAAGATTGGCTCCGTGGACAGGAATGAAACTAAAAAGATTCAGCGTAGAGAAGATAGAAGGAACCGTGATTGCATAAGGAAAGAGAGGACTCTCCGAATGGAGGCTACCGATCAGCCGGACTTCGAATGCGAAACTATGCACATCAGGACGACGATTCAGATTCAGATTCTGAGGAGATGCAGGCAATGGATCTGTCTAAGGCACTAACAGTAAGCGAGCAAACTGAAGACCAGCCCTGCTCTTTTGCCAGCACCGCTACAATCACCCACACGAACAGTTCCACAATATGAAACATATCGTCATCGACATCACAAATGTGCTTCCATCTGGCGAAAACAGCTTTGTCTATCGACAGGTTCGACATTTCGGACCGTGCCACGGCAGCTATTGCCATAAGTGTTCTGCAAGATCTAAAGCTCGTGAAACCAGGTGAAACAGTACTTGTAATCAATAAGAATCAGATTAGAAGAGAGAAGATGTAAGTGAGAGGTTGCCTTCAAGCTGGAAACGACACCAAGGTGAAAGGTCTTTACTTTGACGGAAGGAAAGACAAAACTATATACATTGAGAAAGAAGAGTCTAAGTCATATCGGAGGAGCAAGACTGAAGAGCACATTTCTCTTATCGAGGAGCCAGGATCGAAGTATGTCGGCCACCTTGTTGCCTACAGGGAGTGAGGTACTGTCATTTCGTATACCTTAAATTAAATACTGAGAAGACCTATTTATGCTGCCTCTGAGTATAGAAGGGTGACTGAACAGCGTTGCCATCAACAGAAGAGAAAAGTTGAGTTTGGAAAAGGTCACTACTGTTGTAGGGTTTAAAACCTATAATAAAAGGCGGAAAAGCAAAGGAGTAGTACCGCGCTTATGTGAGATCGGTAAGTCACGTACTGACAGAGATATTTGATATCTTGTTAAAGCTGAGAAGTAAGGTTTTGTAATAGGTGGCAACGCTGCACAGCGGGTTCCTATGCTATAAAACCTGGTTAAAACACGAAGACATCGTGCAATTTGCTTAGGTTTATGTACTCGTGGGTTTTTGAAATCGCTGATAAGGATGATGACGTCAAGAGTAAACAATCGCCACTTTGCAGCGTTGCCAACTTTTACAAACCTTACTTCTCAGCTTTAACAAAATACCGAATGCCTCTGTCAATACGTCACTTATCGATCTCACATAACTACGGTACTACTGTGCCGGTGCTGTGCCATGAGTTGTAGCTCAGAATAATCTCTAAAAATACTCATGGAATAAAGTAACAATTGGGGATGGAACTGATGCACAACACGGTACTTAACAACTAATCATGATTGAATTTAAATGAAATTCAAATGTTTCAATTTTAAAGATTACTAGTATGGAAAAGGTGAGAGAGAGAAATAGGTTATGATTAAAAGAGAAAGGATGAGCACTAGCCTGATAGATCCATCGAGACTGGCGTTGTCCTGGTCATCTTGCACGATGAATGTTTTCCCTTGCAGATAAACAGGATAGAGGTCCAGGTGTTGATTGTTTCCAGCTATCCAGGCTGCTCCAAGGAAAAACATTCATCGTGCAAGATGACCAGGACGACGCCAGTCTCGATGGATCTATCAGGCTAGTGCTTATCCTTTCTCTTTTAATCATAACCTATTTCTCTCTCTCTCTCTCACCTTTTCCATACTAGTAATCTTTAAAATTGAAACATTTGAATTTCATTTAAATTCAATCATAATTTAGTTGTTAAGTACCGTGTTGTGCATGAGTTCCATCCCCAATTGTTACTTTATTCTATGAGTATTTTTAGAGATTATTCTGAGCTACAACTGATGGCACAGCACGGGCACAATACTCTTCATGCTCAATAGCCTTACATTATAGGTTTTTAAACCATAGAGCACTAGTAAACTTTTCCTATTGCACCTTTTCCAAACGCAACTTTTCTCTTCTGTTGGTAGAAACACTGTTCAGATCGCCCCTCACGACCTAAAGTCAGCTTGTTAATATTTAGTTAATTGTAAAAATCTTTAGCATATCACTCCCTGTTTGTGCCAACGGTGATTGCACATGTTTCACGTGATTTGTCGGGAACTTTGCTTCACTGATCTGCGATTACCATCTTTCTTGTCTTTACTTTCATTGTTGCTTCCAACGATGATATCCAATTTAGGTCATTCATTTAACAAAAACATAACTTTATATTGGCTTGGCAACACTCTTCATCCGGTGATGTTCTTCAGTACACGGTCAAATGTCGTCCTTTTTCTAGTTGCTTCGTGGAAAGCTTCGTTTCTCCGCCTCTGTCAGTTTCTCTGTTATGACAGTTGGAAATTATAAATTATATTATAATGTGGAGACGTCATTTCATGACTTTGTGCTCAAGTTGGCAGAGCTCTCCTTGAGCTGTCCTCAAGTCGCAAAGTTCTCTTAAAGACTTTCTGTTTCACTAATGCCTGTTTACGGACACATAAAATACATTTGCGGGATGTGTGTATCACAACACGAAATTACCCAAAATAAGGGACACCCATATATATATATATATATATATATATATATATATAGCTAGATAGCTAGATATAGATATAGACTGTATTTATTATATAAATGGAAATACGTGTGTATGTTCCAGTATTTCAGTGTAAGTCTGAAACACCTGGAGCAATTTTAACCCAACTTGATACACATATTATCTTGAGTGTGGAAAAGGAGTTGGAATAAGACCTCCTAGCATATTTGGGGGGAGTGGGATGGGGAGAATAAAAATGGTCGAAAACGACCGATATTAGTGTTCAAAACCGTATATTTCGGGGTCGTTCAACTGATTATGCACCAACTGAAATCCAAGTTCAGGTTCCAATGAGGACAAGCAATATAGCACTTATATGCGGAGTGGAAGGTGTGACATAAAAATGACCGAAAATGAGCGATGTTAGTATTGAATATCATCTTTTTGGCCTCGGTGAGATGAACAGTGACACTTTCGATGCCGTTTAAATCCAAATTCAGCCCTTATTAATATTCCTTACGGAAGGTAGGTCATATGTAAAATATGTCAAAATGATTGATATTTATTGTCGAATCCAAATTTTTGGCATCCTCAAGCTGATTGGTGACATTTGGTGCCCTTTAAGTTGAAGGTCTACCTCAATCCTATGGTGAAACGTTTTCTAAGACATTTAGCGTGAAGCAAATCCACGAAGAACAAGGACCTATGGGGCCTAGTTTCAGATGCATCATTAGAGGTAAGGGATGGAAATACATTTGTCGACAATTTAATAGATTCCATGCCCAGGAGAACAAAACTTGTAGTCAATGCAGAAGGTCTTGGACACAATATTAGCGTCTGCACCTCAACAATCAAAATAACCGTTTTGATGGGTACCTACATTTTTCTGAAAATATTTGTCGTAGAAATCAATCTTTGTATCAAATTTTTGTCCAATTTACTAATAAAGAAACGTCTCTGTGAAATTTGAGTTCAATTCCTGACTATTGAGAGTCCTGCGTTCTATCAGTGGGTTAACATTAGCCCACATACAAAACCCATTCTCAAGAAACATGACTCAAGTTCCGGTGTTCGAAGACAATGATACTCATATCCTTTGAAAATATTGTATTACACTTGGGATATTCTGAAACCTCGGAGTATTGATGTAGCAAATGTTTGAACACACTTATACAGAAAATGGTAATTAAAACATTTCAATATATTTCCATTACTGTATTAGTGAGCGTGTGTATTTACACGGTTTCTTTCCTATAAATCTGTTAAATTTGAATGTCATGTTTTATATTTTTGATTATGGTATTTTCACTATCTATGATTGCGAAATTCTCAAATTCAAAACTATCGAGATTCTGGAATTCCGAAATACATTAATGACTTCCTAATGATATTCATTCAACCAACGCTAGTTCTCATACAAGATATGTCAGAAAATTGTAGGGTGGAAGTGTTTAACGAAATACAATTACGTATGCCACCAGTCTCTAGGAACATTTATAGTTTCAAACCACATTTCTTAAATTGTACAATAAACAGTGCATTTCTCTCTGCACGTCTGTGATCATGTATTATATAGATAAAGTGCATACATAAGAATACACAACTTTAGCACGAACGTAGACCAAACAAACTCAGAATATAAGAACAAGAACATAATAGTAGTAACAGCAGGAGAAGTATTATTGCATAACATACTCTCGTCTTAATCTTCTGAGTCGCTTGAACTGTTGCTAGAATCTATACATATTTTCTATTTTCTTTGGATAATCTTACTTTGCTTCCACAGATATTGGACTTACCATTGCATAACAATTTAATTCCAAATAAACTCTGCTAAAACTTTATCATTATATTTTTTCGCATCTGTATTCGCAATCTTAATTCCAAACTGTTTTGATTTTCCCCATCCTGCCTTTGTCTTTCTTCTTATTACACTTGGATATTTCAGGTATTTCACGTTTGTTTTTTTCTGGCATCATTCTGGAAAAAGACTTTGTTTGTATGGACAATTGGGTTTCTAAGAATTCATCAGTTTCGAAAACTTACAACATTCCCAATTTCTTCGCATTAGCTACTTCTGAGGTAGATTCTATGTTACTTGATTCATTCTTCAAAGCATTGGTAACATTTGTCCAATTGCCCTTTGAGATCATAAGATTCACTTGATCTGTGTCATATAATAGAAGATTCCATAGAATATTTTCAGAATATTCATCCATGGCAGTCTCCTTGGTCGCATATATCAAATCCATTTTCAGTTAATTGGACATTACATTTAATTGCTCTATATATTGTTTCCCTCTTTCAGAATGCTCTTGTGACGTATCCATAACTAACATTTGCGCCTGTTTTTCAGTTTCGGAAGATTGAAATGTGTCATATTGGAAAACGAGTGCAAATTTATTTTTTCGCCCGCTTTCAGGTAACGTTTCTCCCATGCTGTATATTATTTTCTACGGTGCTTGCTGGAAAACATCTTCCAATCTAATATCGGTAGCGACAATTTGGAGAGAATCACGTTTATATTTGTCCTTACCTCGACTTTTTACTATAGGAACTGTTACTTCCCTGTTTTATAACATATATGTCACTGTTAATAGACGATTTATGAAACTATAATAAGCTCTTAGCACTGGGCATGGCTTGAACAATCTCTACCGCTTTATGATGGATGAGACCCTGCTGACTTCATCGACGACGTATAGCTGGTACTCCATATAGTTTCATACCTGATACCAAAATCCACCAAGTCTCGAAGATTACAGTCCAGACAATACTTGCAATCACAATATGACAAGTGTTGGATTGGCTTCAATACAAAAGTTGATATCGTTTGATGCTGATCTTGTATTATAGAGTGGATCTGATAACGTTTAGATGTAACGTTAATCGTCGTGGCAAAATATTTTTTCTTAGTCTTTTTAATTCATAATTTGTCCTATCTGCAGGTAAGCTGGTCACCAAATATAACACAATAGAAGTCGCTATATTTCGTGGTTAAACTTAAATAGGAACAGTGTGGGTTTTGCTTGGCTCTATTCAGAGGCCTTCTTTATTTCTCGGTAACTACTTGGCGGATCAGAAGGAAATTTTACGGACAAATAGATCATTGTCTAAGAAACCAAGATCTCTATATTTGAAGGCTGAGGTCGGCCATTATGAATTTCGGTACTTTATTTCTCATTAATTACTGCCGAAATTTGGCTAGGGATTTGAGTCAAATTTGATGCTCAAGTAGCCCATTGTATAAAAGTAAGGATCACTAATTTTGGCGACCATACTCGGCCAGCTATAAGGTCGGCTCTGCAAGAGAAACTATGTTCCACTGCTTTGCAAAGTGGAAGTTTTAGAGTTCTTTCAACCACTATGTTTCCCTTGTTCAATTATTACGAAAATGTAGCCATACTCTAAAAAATTTTACTTCTCAAAAGCTCTCTATTTAACTCTACGTACGCTTCCAACATAATAACTACATTCAGTATTCATCTATCGAACTCTTTTTATGTGGTGTTTATCAAAATATACCAACTGCTCTTGCCAATACAAAGCATTAAACAGGAAACTGGTTGTTCATATTAAACATATATAACTGAGTCCCTGCTTAGCTTAATTGTTAACTCGCGAGTTCGGCACACAGGGTCTCTTACTCCTGGTGGGACCCTGTACATATACATTTTTTCCATCAAACACTATAGTTTTAACCCTTCTAGGGTATTATATGTAATGCTTTGCTGTATATTATGCGCAGGGCTTAAAATGAGTTTGAAATCTATATCGAGATGAAAGAGTTTGTTGACCATTTTTTCTTGCAGAGATGTAATTTATGCAAATGCTATTCACCAAGCTAAAATATTTGGGCGCCAGTGAGGACCTGGCAATGTAAAACTTCGTTCTTGCGACCAATTTGACCCACAATAGTGCATTTTGGCTTTACAATAGCTAGACGCCAAACACATATTTGCAGTTCCTTTACCGATCTTTTACAGAGTGCAGCATTGAACATTCGAGTTCCATAGTCCATAGAGTTAGTTTGTTACATGTTTTTGTGTCTTTCCCCCGCCTGATATCTTTCTGGCTACAACACTGATGTCAGACACTGTATTCGTAGATTTGTCAACAATGTCCAATGCTATTTCGTCTCTAGAATGAAGATAGATTTCCAATGCTCACTATCATGGCCTCGAGTGAAAATTAAGAATTCACCGCCACTTCAAATGTGTGATTTAATTAATATTTTCTTGCAATTTACGTTTACATCATGTTACAGTTCTCCAGTTCCATTCCCACTAACAATTGCAATCATTTTACTCAATGACAATAGGCATTATACCTTGTTAAAA
Source organism: Thermobia domestica (assembly GCF_964235325.1). Taxonomy (NCBI): domain Eukaryota; kingdom Metazoa; phylum Arthropoda; class Insecta; order Zygentoma; family Lepismatidae; genus Thermobia; species Thermobia domestica. The sequence continues at coordinate 237,998,405 of NC_137456.1, read as the reverse complement.
TAGGTGCAGTATGGCAACCAGGAAGGCGTTTACCTACCAAGTGGGCGACCCGTGTTCGAAGTCTGGACAATAAGAGAACATTATGTAATTCCTTCTTCATTCCAATGCTGCTTTCAGGTATATTCCCCTGTTTTAACATGAATACCTTCAACAATCAAGGGACGTAAAGGTGTCAGAGTATTTGATTAGTAAATAATTTTCCAAGCCTGGAATAGTTACGTCCGTATGATAGAAGTATGACATACTACTAAGATTATTGTAACTATAATAGAGCAAACAAGTAACACAAAGAAGCGGAGACAACGAAATATGTGAAAGTTGACTAGAACTAGTCATATCAGAGTACTACGATTACTCATGAATGATTGATAAGTAAGATCAAAATATATTAACGTCTGATTGTGCCAATCATCCAAACTACCTTGGACAGGAAGTTGAACATTCTGCATGAAATTTATAACTAGCACTTATTAATCCTTCTGGAAAGTTTCTCAGATTCATTCACTGATAGCTTCTAACTTTTAATCCCTTCTTTTGCGAAATTTTTATTGAAGCCTTCTTGCTATTGTCATAATGATATGATTTTGGATCTTGGTAGACTTTAACATTAAAAGCTTCGGAAAAGGACAACTGTCGATACAGGAAGAGTAATGTACCTATTTTAAAAGAATTCACGGAGATTAAATCATTGATATCAGAACCCACTAAAGTGTAACTCAGGTTCTTTTTTTACAACATCCAATTTAAATTTGCGTTTGTAAACTATGAACATTCTAGTGGAAACGATCCAGATTAATAATAATTTATGTACGAAAATAGTTCTGTTCATTCGTAAATTTAAATTTTGAAACTCAAATATCTATACCATTTAATAGTGCAAATATCAGGATGTCTGAGAAGTATTGAGCCTTTTGGCTCACGATGGAGTTAGTGGATTAAATCTCAGAAAATGTACCGCGGATGGTCAGGCCTAAAGCAATTTAACAGCAGAGGCTGGATGATAGTAGATAACTACGTACTGCAAAATGTGTTGGAATTCATACAATCAGACGCAAGGAGTTGCGTAGTAAAAAAGTTTCTAGAAACTGTGCTACATTTCACATTTTCATTCCGCTAGAACCACGAATGCTGTGCGGTCGCATGAAGAAATTTGTGCTGTTTATCGGAAAGATACATTATCAGAAGGCAAAAGCCAAAATATGGTTCAGTAATTTTTATTCTGCAAATTTCGTTGTCTAAAATGCTACTCGCTGTTGGCAAAAAATTGATAGTGTTCAGGTAAAGTCAAGCAAGACTAGTGAATATCGCCAATGAATTAAACATTCATCAACAAAGAGTAATAAACTATTTAAAGAAGCTGGCTATGCAAATAGAACCTTAATGTTTGAGTACTGTATGATGCTACACTAAAATATTTACTCGATCGAACTTCTATCTTCGAAGTTCTACTGAAAAGTAAATAAATCTAGCCGTTTCTGAAGCGGTTGGTTACAAGGCGAAAAATCGTGTTGGAAGTGATTAGGAGCTGTATAGGGTCTGGGAAAGATAATATTAATGTCAAGAAAGGTTCTCCAATACATTTTGCAATATGTAAGTAATACATATTGAGGTCCTTAGTTAAACGTGTCAGACAAAAAATTAAGAAACCGATTCTTTAGAAAAATGATAAAGCACTGATGCAGCAAATCTCAGTTTAACTAAATAAACCCACTCCTTAATTCTCTAGTAAAACTGGCAAGTCTATCAGTGATTCTTATGCAACTTACCTCCCTCTACGTAAGTCATAGTCATATACTCAGCAAGGCGATAGAAAGGATCTCAATTTTGATGATAATAATACCATTTATGATTACAACTTCTACCATGTTTCCGCTTGGGCGGAGACGCAATGTAGAACTGGTATGACGGTTGCCTAGGCCGTATGCAATTGTATAAACAGTTGCTGTGCATGGTGCGTTCTCTTGCTATTTCTAGCCAAAATAAACTGCTAACGATTTTCCGCGGTTAGTTATGCAGAATTTCCCAGTTTGAAGTTTTAAAGGAATATCACTTGAAATTGTATGTTATTCATGGTATACTTTCACATGACCTTGTTCAATAACACACTCCCTTTCGACAGACTTGTTACCCTACCTATTTTCTGAATATTATAGGATTGTTGACGTCATCCATTTTCTATCGACACGAATTTGTTAGAGACGGTGGCTCCTCATGAGACTGAACATCGGGCATTCCATTCGATATCTATATATCAGCCTATTATATTTGTTTAATATGACCGCGAAGCTTAATTGACGGTCTATTATTTGCTTTTATGTGTGTTTATTTATTAAAGTTTAGCATTTACTTTCAAACCTAAGATTATAACAGACATCAATCTACATTTTAAGGTGAATCCTAACCATAATAATGCATTCAGTGCCTTCTCATCAGGTATCGAGCTAACCCTATGTGCACGAAAGACAATGCTCTAGCTATAAAACCAGCAGAGAAGGATATTCGCCTTTTATTTGTGAATTTTGTCAACAGTTCTTATTAAAGTATATTTTACATAGACAAAATAACTATCCATTACTCTTTGTTTATATATCTTTTACCTATGCCATGGGTCCTATCGAGAGTGACTAATGGCTTCCAAGTTGATTCTTACTTCTTTATCAAGTAGGAATCTTACAGATAGCTATGAAATTAGCGTATGGGTCCTTGGCGTGGGAAACCCGGGTTCGGTTTTTGGCAGGGTCCCATGAGTTTCCGATCCTACGTTAACGTATATCCTTTTATCTAGAAGGAACAAAGATGAGGAGGAACAGCCAAATTGTTAAATAATAACGGACTTGCCCAGACCCAAGCGGTGCTAATAAACTTTTATTATGTTGTCTCTATATGTTCAATGATAATGTACTGTAGATTAAAGCAGAAGAGGGAAAATGAATAAATTGATAAATAATGATAATGAAAGAATTACTGCAATAAAGGTACTCATAGTCAAGACAGAACCCAAATCCTAGTGTTACAGGTAAACTAAGGTAAAACAAAAAGTATTAATTCAATATATTTCTCTGTAAGAATTCTTAATATTCTTTATAACAATATTAATCTCTCGTGATTGTTGTTAGTATACGGGTTTTCTCCTGGCAAAATCTAATTGCATTCCTAATGAGAACGCATGTGGTTTGCACATTAACCCGTAACTTCTTATACCATGTAGCGTCGGCTAAAAAAGATATTCAACTCAAAACCCAATCATCTTTTGTGAAAGTAATTACACTATTCTTAGTTTTGCCATGTGAATTTAAAAGTAATTCTTTAATTAACATTTTATATTTCCTCGTTCATCTTTCCTTAATTGAAATTTGCCAATTATGTATTATATAGTGATTTGAAACAGATTATGTCTACGTTACAAACGATATTTAAATACGTAGTCAGTTTCTATCAACTAAAGCACAAAGTTACATTTGCCCGAATCGATGGTCTAGCGGCTAGAGCGCGCGCCTTTTCGGGAGAGCGTTCCAAGCTCGATTCCTTTTGCACGGAGGTGCCTATAACTCGATAGAACAAAAATCATTCAAATTTTGAAATGTCAAATCAGCAACAATGTGCTTTTATGTATAATTGGGTAATAAGTATATAATAACATTAAATATCGTCAAACATCAAATAACTTTTATTCATCTAAATATGTACTTGGTTTAATCAATGAAATACTTTACATCATACCAAATTAATTTATTTGAAGATGGTTGGCTCAAACTTAACCTCTAGGGCAGTAAATATTTAAACAGTCTCTGGAACATAATTCTATGTTCTTTTAACATAAAAAGATTCTGGACATCAAAGAATACTAACTGTTTATTAGTTACAACCTTAGACGCAATATTTTAAAAGAGGCTTGTAAGACAGTTTTAACGTAAATGAGTAAAATAACGTTTACAACAAATATGAGTTCAGAGTTTATCCTAAATAGCCTTTACATCCATGAGAAAAAATTAATTCTAAGATGCACTTTTATTGTGTGAATTTTGAGTCATCATCATCATCATCATAGGTATTCTGCCTTTATTGGCAGGTCACTTGCCGCAACTGAGAAGCTTCCATGCTCCACGGTCTTCCGCTAACCTTTTCGTCTTCGCGTATGATCTTTCTGATTTAATATCATCCATTAATTGTAGTCTCCTTCGCCCCCTCCCTCTCTTTCCCGCCACCATACCCTCTAGGACGTCCCTCATGATACAATCTCTTCTTAGGCAATGTCCCAACCAGTTTCTCTTCCTCTTCCTAATAATATCTAAAAATGTTCTTTCCTCACCCATCATTTCCAACACTCTCTGATTCGTTTTCCGCTCTACCCAACTAATTCTTTCCATTCTTCTCCACACCCACATTTCGAACGCTTCCAGTCGATTTTCGTCACCTTTACGTAATGTCCACGTTTCCGCCCCATACAGTACAACACTCCACACGAAGCATTTTATGAGTCTTTTTCTCAACTCTTTATTCAAGGTCCCACAAAACAGACTTTTCTTCCTCCTAAAGGCTTCTTTCGCCATTCCTATCCTTGCTTTTATTTCACGTTCGCACTTCATGTCATTACTAAGAATACTACCCTGATATCGAAAACTATTCACTTGTTCTATTTTCTCCCCTCCTACTTTTATATTTGACACAGACCCCTTTGTTCCAATCACCATGGCTTTTGTCTTTTTAACATTTATTTTCATCCCATATTCCTCAAAACCCTTTCTCATTTTTTCTAACATTTTATTGATTTTCTTTTCAGATTCTGAACATATAGAGTAAAAGAATCTAAATTTCAAGCCAGTTTTGCATTCATAGATACTCATACTATCTGCCCTTGGAATTTTCAGGGAAGTTCTCATTGTCCATATCTACAAGTTTTATGGAGCAGAAACAACCTGTTGTTCATAAAAGAACAAATAACATTTTTCTTGGCACAGATATGATAGTTATTTAACTCATTGTCTACTATTAACTTGCTTGAAAGTATAACGTATCAGTCAAAAACAATCGTTATTGTTTCATTTCTTCGGAACTTGTCAGACAACTATGTATCATTAAGCTATTTCAGTTATTGGCTTGGCTTATTACATTCATAATCTAAAAATTGCATCTTTAACTCAAGCTTAAAGAAAAGTATACTTGGAAATCACATATACAGGTATAGCACTTTTAATGAGTTAAGTTAATCTTGTCCAGGCAATATTGCTAAAAATGTAAATAAAGAAGACAGATATTTATGCGTTGATTGACAAATGCCTGAGACCTTGTTCCAAAGTCACTTTACTTCACCCAAATAAATTTAGGTCCGATTGTTGTCGTTGAATGTATCACGCGATAGACCTTTATGATGTGTATTGCTTTCACCAATTGATATTAAGAATTTAGTTGGTTAGTGATTTGGGTGGTTTATCTACAGCAATGATACTTGTTTCTTTATATTGTAGCTATTGTCAGGTTCGTTTCAAGTTCCAACGTCCTGAACACTTGTAGAGTTATAATATTTATTAATACAATTGTGAAATCACAAATTTAAAAGGAACTGGAAACTACAAAAGTCCGATCAAATACTTCTAACTTATTATATTTTTCTAGTTACTATGTATATCTTGCTAACAAACGTGTCTAGAGTAAATATAATCCTACCATATTCCTAATGTTACTCATTTTGACATCTGTTAAATGTTTATGATCCTGGAACTTCTTGAATTTGTAATACTTTCCTTCTTTTGCATTTGCAACTGTCCTGATGTAGTGTCTCAGTAATGCCTTGCGGGTGGAGTTATGTTCACTGTAAAAATAATAATATCAAACTAATAATTGTACTGAATGGTGATAACAAATACTAGAATAGTGTTAAGTATATCCATAAAATTTTCAAAATTTAATCATACATATTGAATATGATGTTTTCAAACGAGTTAAGTAATTATTGGTTTACAAGTGAATTTTCAAGTATAAATTAACTATTGGTCTAGTAATATATTTCTATGTTGTTATTTGCAAGAAATGTGTGATTATCCAAGGTAGTTTTCATTTTGTATTTTTTTAAATATTAGCATTCAGTTATATCGAGAAGTACCAGAGTTTTATTACTTTCATTAAAGTGTTATTTATAGGGTTTTATAACTTTAAAAAATCCTCAAAGAATGCGAATATTAAAGAATAAAACAAGAAAATATTTCCAGAAAGTGTCATTGAAAACTGCGAAGGAATGTTGATTATTTGCATATTTTAGTTACATCACACTATTTATTAATACAAATTGACAAGAAACTTCCCAATTTAGATTGTGATTTAAAAATTCATACTTTCAAAAACTCAAAAAAATATTAAGAGAAAAAAGAACTGAAATCGAAATACTAAGTAACATACGGAATATGAAATGAAATGAAATCTTTGAGTTTTACGTCCCACTGTTATGCCAGTTAGGCTAAAGGGGACGGTGATTATGAGAAATGAGTAAAATTGTGGAATGAAGACAGTATGAGGAAACGGAAGAACCCCGAGAAAATTCAAGAGCACGGTGTTTGTCCACCACAAGGTCCACACGGCGCGAGCTGGGATCGAACCAGGGATCCCAAGCACCGGAGGTGAACGCTCTATCACTGAGCCACTGCACCCCCTATACGCAATATGTCCTTGTACTTGACATGCAATACTTCCCTTTCATGCTATACCTATGTAATGCTTGACATTTTCACTATGATGTGAAAATGTCTAATTAAAAAAGGATGAACTTGGTCATCTGCAATTTGCACAGTAGCTCATGAGATTTATTATATATTAATAATTCATGTGTTCGTAAATTACATTTTACAGTTCATTGTCTATAACATTTAGAAATTATATTGTTAGAATGTAGTCTATTGTAGATTTATGTTTTAAAAATAAACGAAGTTTCAAGCAAAATCTAACATACGTTGTTTTCCGATTTTTGAAATCTTGAAATTGAACAATGGTTGAGATTGTTATATCAGAAAAAATCAAAGCTAATTTTTCGTTACAGAAAAATCAGCACTAAAATTTCAGAAACAGAATTTTCCGAAAATTAAGATTTGTTCTAGCCCGAAAATTCTGTTTCAGATATTTAAGTTTTAATCAAAAAATTTTTAATCGAAAATTCTCATCAACGTTTTTTTTTCTAAAAAAAAGTGTTTTCACATTTTCAGAAATTACTAAACCATTTTTTTTTGTCACGAGAAAACTGTCCCAATCATGTGAATCGATTCATTCTTATAAAACTATTTTAGTACTGGTAACGCTGAAAATTACCTAAACGTTGTTAACTACTTCTAAGCAACTAATTGTTTTAAATTTAAATTAGTGTCACTGAAGCTCTGGCCTACAGCTTAAAGTGAAATTCAAACTATATATACACTGCTAGGTTTGAACATATCGTCCCTCTCCAGATAAAATGGCGTATCTCATTTTCTTAACTTTTCCAGGAGAAAAGTTTAAATCCTTTCTCATTACTTATTCTAATGTCTTCTTTTCAAATTTAGTTTGATATCCTTCGTGTCAAATATGTGGCTTACAAGATCAAATTAAATTTTGGTAGAACACTATAAAATATAAATATGATAACATCTTTCAACTTATCTCGGGGAAAAGTTGAAAAAATTAGATACGCCCCTTTGTCTCGAGGTTAACGATTGTAATAACAATCAAATATTTTGAACAAACTAATAGCATTCGCTCAGATTAAACAATAAATGTCTGGTAATCATTCCTCCTCTAGATACAGAGAGCTAAATAATAATTTAATTATGTCATTCTTTATGCAATTAAAATCCCATTAAGTATCAAAACGCTTATCATTGCAATCAAAAAATCATGTGATATGAGAAAAGTATATGAATGGTTACCTTGAAGGTGAAACGTTATTAACCAGATGAAAGTCATAAAAGATTCAAAATACCTTAATATACAGTAGGTAATGAAAAAAGTAACACAAACCTAAAAGAAATGCTAAAATATTATTTTAAATAAATGATTAATTTAAAGTTTTATATTTCTTTTCAAGTCCATGGCTAGGCAAGACATCAGCTTATAGCACAATGTGAGATCTGCTCTCACACAATATCAAACTAGGACTTCAGCAAAGCTATCATCTGAAGTCGAACCTACGGCCCCTCTATTGTGTTAATACGTAGGGACCTTCCATTCTTGTAACATGTACACTAATCACAAAGCAAAATATTATTTAGTAGCAATTTAGGTTTCTATAGATATTTGTTGAATTGTCAAATGACTTTGACCTTATCACAGATGATAAACTAGGACAAAAATATCAAAATTATTTTTGACAGTAATTTACCCATAAGAGGGGATCGACCATACTTACAAATGTATAAATCATGACAATATACTACTTTCCAGTAGCAACTTCAAAATCGTAATGGGTGATTCGAAAATAGTAGAGGAATGTGTCAATATATCCATCTTCTATAAAAGACAATGAAGCCCTCATTTATATAAACATATAATGTAATAAACTCATCAAAGATGAGAATACATGAGGTAAAAGCCTTCCAAATTAATATTTCTTGGTATCTTTTTTACCAATAGAATGGGAAGAGATGGATCACCTAAACCTATGGGGGTACATAATATAAAATAATACTGCCATAACTAATTTTAAAATTGTGGAATTTCCAAAACTTAATGGTACACCAATACACTGCTTCCCAAATTGTACAGGGTTCATTAATGTACCATTGTCCTATAAAAGAAAATGGATTTCTATACTCATCCACATAGCCAGATAACATCAATAAAACAACATTAACCCTCTCGCACACGAATTATGACAACGACGATGAAAAATATTTAAAGGTCTTATCGTGCGTATAAGACTGCAAAGTAACAATTTTTGTAGGCGTTGACGTTATAGAGACTCACAGGTGCGTAGAATGGAGGTGTCTCATATGAGGCTTAAAGTAAATAGTGGAGTATTTTCTAATGTACATGTTTATTGCGTGCTTTCACAGTTGATCTTTTAAATTTTTTTAAAAAATGAAATGAAATCTTTAAGTTTTACGTCCTACGTTTATGCCGGTTAGGCTAAAAAAGACGGTGATAATGAGAAATGAATGAAACGGTGGAATGAAGAAATTGGGAGAACCCCGAGGAAACCCACGAGCAGAGTGTTTGTCCACCACAAAGTCTACACGTCGGGAGCTGGAATCGAATCAGGGACCCTGAGCACCGGAGGTGAATGCTCTACCACTGAGCCACAGTGCCCACTCTAAAATGTTTACTATATCATGTTATTAAGCATATTCCATAATTTCCCATTATATAAACTTAGTTATTTGAATAATATTGCATTAATATACATATTTTTATATTACCTGAATATATTTATTTTTAGTTACATATAATACAGCTATGTAAATTTACGTTACATTTGCCTTTTGGTTTATTTATCTTGATTGGATTTTAACCGTTCTTAGCTACATTTGTGTGACTATCAATCACTATTTAGAACACCTTGTTGATATTAATCAAATTACACATTTTTGTGCTTAAATGTACCACTTTCAACGTAAGTGAAACTCGTAGAAACATTCTAGGTATAATGGTTCTTTGCACCGCATGCAGATGTACCGAGTTTTTCTTTTGTAGCCAAGCAAATGAAACTTGGTGGAATATTTCTTATCTAATTTTTGTGCATACTGTGTTAATCCGTCAATTGTAAGTTCTTTGGGGGTTTTCACCTTCACCCTCCTCTTCAATGGTGTTGGTATCTCCGACGACGATGGTCTTCCTCGCTTTACCTTTGCTGTCCCAGAATAGATCAATGAATTGGCAACTGAGCTCTAGAATTCAATTAGATTCATTGCGTCATCTTCCAAACACATTCTACGAAGGAGCCATTCGTTATTAATAATTATGTTCAGAAATAGGTGAAATAAGTGTACCACCTCCTACGACAAAGTTTATGAGGATACAATCCAATTAGAGCAACCATTTTGTCGACTCTTCCCACGTTCTTGTTGAAGACTTCTATCGCAAATGATCTGGAAATAATTATTTTTGAATTCAACTATTTACTCTAGCGTTGAGATCCACTTTGAGGTTCAACCCCTGTATATCCAGATGCAACGTGAACAGCGATATTATCAAACCACCTGACAACAGTGATATTATTCTGAGATGTCCATATGGAGTGTGATACTCCCCCATATTTTTTTTTTAAAATTCAGCGACTGATTTGAGTTTCTTAGAGGCACCCTGAAATCTGCTTATGCGTATTGTACCAGAGGCATACACCCCAGAGATACCACTCGGATTCTTGTCCTCCACCCGGCCATACTGACTGAGGTTTTATATTTTTTCCTCAGTTATATCAGCGGAAAAAAACTTACATAATCATGATAAATACTCGGCAAATTTCTATATGGGTCCTTTTGCTAACCTATCCTGCTGTAAATAATAAGATATATTCGCATTTGCTCTAGGTGCTAATACAATAACTTGAAAAAATGTACAATATTTAGAAGTAATTGAACAAGATAACATCTATTATTATATATAAGTCGAACCACATTTTAACAGTTCAAGTATTACATAATACATCGGGCACAAATAAAGTTATACACACTGTTCAGTAGTATGCAAAACGTGTAAATATCATTGTAACTTACCACGTTTTACTGAGGTCTATGGTTCAATTATAACACCATTAATGCCAATAAGCCTCATATGAGTTAGTTTGTTCTAAGTTGCATATTTCACTACCCGTGAAAGTCTATGCCACAATATGCAATATGTTACCACTTTAGATACTAAAAAATAAAACAATATTTTCCTTACTTTAGTAATCTGTTCTCCAACGTAAAAAATATAATCCGATTTTTGTGATCACACGCACAAAACATTTTCTGTGCCTTTCCTGGTTAAGAATAAAATAGGATGCCACTGAATGCCCCTGCTCACTACCGTGAACACATTGAATGCGTCATCAGCCTCACACGAATTAATTTAGTACTGAAGGAGTTGAGCTAAATAAATATATTACATTGTTGGCTAGAAATAAGACAAGAATCAATACAATTTTCTTGCCTCCTATGAGGTCTAAATCAACGAGAGGGTTAAAGAGGATCCATGAGATCAAACTTCTTCCGAATTTACATTTTTGGCAATTTTATACCTATGAAAATGGATCACCTACCTTTACATGGTCCTACGTTACCATACCAAATTTTGAATTTTGGCCATTTCCAAAATTTAAGGTTGATCTATAGATCCACTTCCAAAATTTTAGATAACATCAATGTAGCCTGTCCTATTAAAGACATGGACCCATGTACTTATCCATAACATGATAAAACCTCATCAAAGGGGATGCATTTGGTCACAAATGTTCAAATTCTGGACTTTTAGTTATTTTGTACCCATAAAGGAGAACAAGATGAACCAGCTGAATATCTAGAGGTAAATATTCGCGTCTTATTCACCCCTTCTAGGATAGATCAACATACACATTGCCAAATTTTAAGGAAATGGTCCTATCCACCACTAGAGGCATTAACCCAGAGACATAAAAAGTACGATCAAGGCATGTCAGTACCAGTGGCGGCGTAAGGGCGGGGCGAGCGGTGCCCCCGCACCGGGCCCCACTTGGTGGGGGCCCCCGACGGTAGGCAAAAAACAATTACTAAGGAATCTTGTTAACATGAGCCGTACAAGGACTGTCAAGGTTTATAATCCACACCTTTCCTAAAAGTAAACGCAATTAATTGTCAATGAATATTAAACCAAATAACGGATGAAACGACAGAAATATCTGTCTAATATAGCTAATCAGTACCGGACTTTCGTATAAGCTAAACAAGCTATACCTTCGGGCCTCACTCTCTTGGGGAAGCACAAAGAAATTTAAAGAAAGAAATGAATGTAGATTAAAAATAAATAAAATATAAGTTTCATTATCTTGGAGGCTCACAAAAAAATTTAAAGGAAAACTTTGAATATAGGTGAAAAATAAACTCTTTATATTCCTTGGGATCTCCAAAGAAATTTAAAGGAAAAGGCTGAATTTAGTGAAAAAATAAAACAAACGTTTCACTTTCTTGCGGCCCCGAAGAAAATTAAAGAAAAAAGTTGGATGTAGGTGAAAAATACATAAAATAAAAGTTTTACTCTCTTGGGGCCCCAAAAAAATTTAAAGAAAAAATGTATGTGGATTAAAATATGAATAAAATAAAAGTTTTACTCCGTTCAATAACCTTAGAGAAATTTAAAGGAAAAAGCTGAATGTAGATTAAAATATAATAAAAGAAAGAAAATATATTGTGTTGTTTACATTCTAAGGTCTTATGATGCAAGTAATAAGGCCCTGTCAGCTAGCCTCCTTCCTAAAATATCACTTTTTATTTATTTATTTATATGTCAATTCAACAGAAGGGTAGAAAGAAGGGATCAACGTATCTAATGCTTCATTAGGGTACTATCATTATGTTGCTAACTAAAAGCTCTTTGGTGCAGACGCTATAGTAGCTGATTCACTTGTTGTCCTTCTGTATGTTTTCATTTACCTTTACAAGTCGAATTTTCAGCGAGAGAAACCCTTTTGCTTAGCTGGTTTCCCCATTTTTGCTCTTGCTTTTTGGCGTATGAATTTACATTTCAGTTCACAAACTTAGAATGAAGAAAATGTTCAATAAGAAAACAAATGTTCAAATATTCAAAATACTTTAGCATTATATTTAATTCAACTCCTGATAGTTCTCATGTGGAGCAGTTGTCACAAATCATTCAATTTGTTGACATACAACGCGATTCTGTTCAAGTTCGGGAAGCATTTATTGATTTCATCTCTGTTGAAGGAAAGACTTCTGAGAGTATTTCTGCTGAAATACTGAAGAAACTTCAAAATGATAGGCTTGACATTAAAATTACAATGGCCAGTCTCATGATAATCAGGCTACAATGGTCGGGCAATATTCTGGAGTTCAAACTCTGATACGGAATTTAAGTCATTTGGCCATTTTCGTTCCCTGTAACAGTAATTCATGGAAACTTGTAGTGTACATGCTGCACACGTTAACGTTCTGGCGGTCACTTTGGCGCAATGGAACGTTTGTTGGTATTCTTCTCTAGATCTACTCACCGATGGAATGTGTTGCAAAATCCCGTAAATATTGGTCTGAAACGTAAAAGTGCGACTAGATGGAGTTCAAAAGCAGAAGCTTTGAAGTCACTTCTAGTCAATTGGATGAAGTAATTGATTTGCGCCAGATTTGTGCGTCACTTTCTCTTAGAAGATTTGCGTGACACATCGACTGAAACGCTTGATACTAGAGGAGATGCTGGTCTTCTTCTTGCATGCATCCAGTCATTTAACTTCATCGCTTTACTATATTTCTGGTCTTCAGATCTCTCATATATTGATCAGATCCAAAAATACCTTCAATCTCAGGATATGAGTTTCAACCAAACTCTTATTCAGTTACAGAGCCTGGTTAACACCATTGATACCTGGAGACTTGAGCTGGGCAAGGAAATCATGTCCGCAGCTGAAGGGAGTTGCAGGGCATGGAACATAACTGTGGGTACACACAATAGGAGAAGGAGATGCATGCCTGGAGAAGCAAAGAATGAACCTCTGACTGCAGAGGTTGAAGTGAAGCGCTCTATAAAGAAATTCTAGATGACAACAAATATATGATCAGTTTACTCAGAAGAATGACCTGAATAGCAGATTTGGATTCCTGTGTTCTATGGCCAACTTTGTGCAGCAGCTAGATGATGAGAGCGGGGAAAGGCTAAAAGCATGTTGCTATGATCTGGCTTTGTTCTACCCGAATGACCTGGATGGCTTAGAATTATTTCAGGATTGTAAGGATCCGTTCACTAAGGTGTGCTCAGAAAGCTAAGAAACAATTTGACTTCTCCCCACAAGGCATCCTGAAATATGTATCTTCAATGGGGTTTGGATTTTACTAAAGTTGGGCAACCGCTCTTCAGATTTTGGTAGAACTGCCCGTATCTGTGGCATCATGTGAAAGGTCTTTCAGCAAAATGAAATTGATAAAATCGTATTTGCGTTCCACAATGAGTCAAGAAAGATTCACGATTCTGGTCATTCTTTCTATCAAAAATGAAATAGCATGCACTTTGGATTTTGATAATATAGTTGAGACTTTCGCTGCTACCAAAGCAAGGAAGGTATCATTCTGAATGTTGGTGGAACAGAGGCTAATATGGTAGTGGAACTATTGTCGAAAGTAGTTTCATGTTTGAAGTAAAGGCAATAAAATACAAAAATACTAAAAGAGTAATAAAAAGCCGTGAAGATTTGTCAGTTGACTGGTGATAGGTGGTAATGAAAAGTAGGGTGGTATAGCCCGTAGTAGAATTCTGTGCTCACATGTTTAATCTATAATATATCCCCAATTATTCAATATATACAGGATTTTTTGTTATAATATATTCTAATATTAAGTATGTTAGTAAGTGATAATGGAAATAGTCATAAGTGACAGAATATAAACATGACTGAATTATTAAATACAAAATAATATAATCATAAAACAAGTGCGAAATCTGGAAACAATAGTAAAAAGACAAGCAGGAGCGAAATATTCTAGTGCTTAATTATTCACTGATACTTCGGCATAAGTAGTGGGATTAAATAGATCGTACATTATCACTTGAGAGAAACCTAGTAAATGATAAATGAAGAAGACACGCAGGGGAGAAATCTATTCTAGCCATTATTTACTGATAGTTCGGTTAAAAAAAGTGTTTAAGTATTGTGTATGGTCACTGGAGAGAAACCAAATGTTAAAGTGAATGGGACTAATTGTAGAAGAAAAATCTAATCAAATAAAACCCATGTAGCGTAAATTTAGACAGGGAGAAACTATGAATAAACTTAACCATATGAGAAATGGCACAGGAGAAACACCAAACGCGAGAACCGAACAAGAAAATTCTAGAAAACATAGGTCTTACATTTAGAAATCGCATCGGTTGTATTATTATTTGCAATTTTATCAATATCAGCTCATTGTTAAGTTGTGTACGCAAATTTGTTTCTAAATGTATTATTAGGAGGATTACTTCCACTATTCCATCTAATTACAGTATCCGTTGATATTAGGATAGTATAGGTGTAGGATAAATTCTGGATTCTTTTTTGTTACGTTTTATTTGTTCTTCAGATTATGCTATTTCTGTCGTGGGATGTAGTTTCCGTTACACTTGTATCCCTAATCCTTTTTCTATCGTGTCCTTTGAAAACGAATAAAAAAGAAAAAAAATATGCAATGATGGTCCTGGTCCAGTTTTATTTTTAGATACCAGACTGAAGGCGATTCTAAGCATTAAAAAATAGACAGGGATACTGAATGTCATCCCTATTTATTTAATATATCCCAGATTAAAATGATCTGAACACACCAACGGGAAAGGGGGAATAGGAAACAGAAATAATGATTATGTAAATGAATGTCAAAAATAGAAGTGTATAAATCACGATTGTTCGAAAAGGGGCCCCGATCTACTTCACTGGCCCCGGGCCCCACTTGCCTTACGCCGCCACTGGTCAATACTACTATCATTCTCTCACTTTAATATGTTTCGATTAACAATGTACATGAATGGCATGGCGAAGTAGTGTCATGCATATTCTGTAATTATTAAGTGTATTCTGGTTCAAATAGGTTGGCACATGCAGTTTCCAAGACAGAAGTAACGAAATCTGCTGTTCATTTCGAGGTGAGAGAACCCAAGAGTAAATTTGCGAAGGACTATTTTTGCTTTATTATGCGCAATACAAACTGTTATAGACGGACAAAAATTATTACTTCCTAATACTCTTTACAATTTCTGAATTTAGCAATATCGATGAATGACTTGTTAGCTTCATTCAAGCATTTGTGGAATGAATGGATTATCTTCAAATACACTTTAAATGAATTTATGTCTGAAATGTTACTACTAAAGTAAGATGTAAGCCACAGCAAACTATCTAACTATAACACTTCAAATTCAAAACATCAAATTGTCAAAAATTAAATTTTAAGTTTTAGAAAGAAATTCAGAAATATGCATTTTTATTGTTTTTACTAGTATTCAAGTCAGAATTATTGTCGGTTTGAGTCGGTTGTTATGTAGAATAAATTTAACGCTAAAGAATACTCACGGGATTCAGAAATATGATTGCGGTTAGACTTGCAAAATTTATTGGAGAATATTATGGAACTGCCTTGTGAATATACAATTAGGAAAGGTGCTTTAGGGATGGAATATCAGGGTTAGATTCTCGATACAACTACGTCATGTGATTTAACTTCAATATAAACAACAGGTCAACTATGTGCTGAAAATTAATGGTCTAAAGAACTACCATTTTGCTTTCAAAAATATCGAAAACGAAAGCGTGGTGCATCTGCAATGGAGTAGTTTCGTTATTATGTGCAATGGAGATGCTTCAGGCCCATTAAGAAAAATACGTAACGAAATTTTTCTCGATGTATCATTGATCGTTATTTAAAGCAATAAAATTAAACTCTCTTTTACCTAAAGAACTCAATATGAGAAAATTCTCTTATTTTATAAACGTTGTAACCAATTGAAATACTTACTAAGGTTTTCATTAATATTAACGATTCTTAAATTTTAATTAATTTTTAGTTTCTGTGTGGAATTTGTTGAATGGTTATGAACAGATTATATTTAAAAAACATCATGTAATAGTTTCTATCTATTTAATGTATATACCTACCTTCTCTTGATCCATAATTTTAAAGAAAAATATGTTTAAGTGCTAATGTCGAATACGTTTCAATCTAGTAGATTTGAAACTTCTTACCGTTCCAAATCAAGGATATATTGATATTTTCTTCTTTTCGATTTTTCGCTATAATTAATATTTGCCTATTTTCTGCACTCAAGCATAATAATTCTGTTCTCGTATTATTCTAATCATGTAATATGGGACAAGATGGACTATAGCAAAGGCACGGCTCCTCAGTCTCTTTCAGATTGGGTACCTTTCAAAAACACACAATTTCTCAATACATGCTCTCTTTTAGGCTTCTCTAAAGTCCATTTTATATATTGCAATAAAACTTCTACTCCTGTTCTTAGTTGCTTCCAAAATCTTATAACAACCTTCTACTTCAAAGCTCCCTTTCAAATAGCAGGCCCTCAACCGTAGGGAAGATATAGTCCTGTGATAAGCGACTGTTTAGTTGTTTTAAGTTAGTATTCTCTTTTGGTTGACGGGTCACAATGAGACTGCTAGCTGCTTGCTGTCTGTAAATTACTAACCAATAAATAATTCCTAAGTAGCTGTGTAAATATATATACTATTTGCCTTATTCAATTAACTATAAGATATGGTGCTAATACTTTCTTATACATCCTTATTCTTCTAGCTCGTCGCATCTAGTCTATACTATCGTTCCAATCTCCTGCTACAATACATGCATACTACGTTCTTCCAACTCTTACTTACTTTCCAATTAAACGGTTTATTTTCTGTGTTGACGTAATATCGTGTGGACAAAAGACCATAGCAGCCAGTGGGAGTGAAAAACTGTCATCTCCTCTGATGTAGGTAATTGTAATGGGATCTTCTTGAAACAAAGTCCAAGAGCTTATAATAATGTGCAATCCAATGATAAACGAAATAACATAAAGTGTTGTCCAAAAGAACCTATAATTCAAACGAACATATTAATATAAATAAGAACCAATAATGCGCATGCTTACTTGCAAATTTATAGACAAATAATTAAAAAATATAGCTCTCCCACAATAACAGAATAGTCTTATTTAAGACTATCAAGAAACAATCCTGGCTTAGGGTATGTGATGTTACGTAAAGCTTTTATCTAAGACAAAGATCTAATATATATTAAAGAGTAATCGTTCTTTTAATTTTCGTGTAAACTTTGATTTTGTATCGCATTCTTTAGTAGGTCTTCCTAATTTTCTTCTCGAACTCGAAAAATTCACGTATTAGTTCTAGATGTTAACTAAAAAGAAACTGTTTTAAATAGTTATTCACTATATTGTATGTAGCTATTAATGAAATATTTATTTATGAAACATTAACAAATATGAGTTATACTTGTTCTAAAGATATGCGCAACACTCAGGTTCCGAAACTATCATGACGGTCTCAGGTTCAATTCCCGGTAGGGACACACAATCAGAAAAGTTTAAAAGTATTTTCCAGGCCAGCCACACTCAGTGAAGTTTCCCTCAATCAAACTAAGCCAATGCCGAGATTTTACCTAACACTATGGTTCCAACTCGATTTCTCCTTACTCATTCCTTTTTTCCTCACCGATTTGCGGGGTAATATGATTACCGAGGAACGTCATTCCACGTCCGCGATGAGCTAACATGGTCGTAGATGGCTACTACACTAAGCTGTAATAAGTTTAAAAAGGGAAATCGAATATGACATTATCATTTAGCGTAACTGCCATACTCGTGGGACGTAAAACTCCCAATATGACATATTGTAGGATTGTTAACGAAATAAATTTTCAAAATTATACCATACAGAAAGAAGGGAAGTAAAAGTGCTTATTTGTTTGTGTTACTACTAAAGAACTGAGCTAGAATAAGAAGTAGCGCCGTGCAATGTACGCAATACGGAAGGAATACTGGTCGTACAATCTCCAAGCCAGTAGCTACAGTTGGTAAGGTTCGAGAGATGATTTCTTGTATTTCCTGAAAATGGTTGTGAATGTTGAAAACATGCTTGAGCAATATTTGCAAAATAAGTTTTTTTCAGTTCAGGGAATGTCAGAAAAATTATCTTTAACCTCCTTATGCATGTAATGGAACTAATGACTGGTCATGGTTTTTGTTGACTTATTGTTTAAACTTATTTATCAGTTAACAGTAACGACTCACAATAGCTCAGTTTTATGATCTGTCGCGGCGAAAACAACAAAACGTCCATGCTAAATAATTATAATCGCGGGAAAGTAAACTTACAATCTTAATAGAATTATTTACTAAAAAATGCCTGCTAGGCAAACCAATAGCCCATTTCGGGCAGAATACAACAAGTTCAAACGAATGTTTGTGCCATTATAAATGGGTAGCTTGTGGAGATTTCTACTACCTCCTGAATGCGTGTATAGTTAATGTGCTATTGTTTTGTTCGACAAATCATAGTATGGATATGTAAATTTTATATTTCGTTTGAAAATATGATGCAACTTTTAATTTAATTATTAAAAGGTCGCATTTCGAATGCATTCTAATGCCTATGAACAGTATTTTTTGCATGTGATGGTCAAGAAGTGTTGTTAGTGCCGCGAATTGGTAATCATATTTACTTCATTATTCAAGGTATATATCGGTGTTTCAGTTCTGATGAATGTTTCTGTAACAACCTACAATTAAGAAATTTATCACCCTTTATTTCACACTAGGTATCCAGAGATGCTTACATCGAAATTTTCATTTATGTGTTATTTTGCACAGCAGCGACTGACAAAGAAAATTAAAACTGTGTTGTCCAACAACTTAGCTGCGAAGACAAATGCATCACGTGAATGAACTTATCGTATGTGATATAGAACTGATTTAAACTGCAAATCAGCAGTAAACAAATATAAAAATAATCTGTAAGTTCAACTTTTCATTTAATAATGCATTCGAATATTCATGAGTATAACAGAAACATAAAGCATACCAATACCTTGTCAATAAAGTGAGTATTACACTAAGTAACAGGAAAATAAGAAAATTAACAATCTTTCGTATCTCGTGTAGCCTTTGAATCATTGCACATTGAACTGAAGTTTAGATTTATTTTATGATAATAGGCCCGTAGAGTACTGCGTGTAATATATCTTGATCGCTTCTAGTGCTAAAATGTAGAAACATATGTATTTACTTAGATGGTTAAATTTAGCTGCAGATTCGCATGATAAAGTTTAGGTGAACCTTAGCTTAGTATATAATGAATAGAATAGTACTAGATATTTCACGCAGAGTATGTGCGATTACTAGTGAATGTAGTACCTTCCGTCATATATTATATATTTGTAATCACGTTTGTTAATAATCTGATCTTCATTTCAGGTATTCCATCGTCAATATGGAATAACTGTTTCACCACAAAATATAAGTATTGTTATTTATTTATCATTAATATAATTTCTTCCTTTTCATTATTTTATTATTTCATTTTTGTTTATTTATTATTGTCAAATTGGTTTTGTCTACCTTCCCATTACTTAATTATATATAAATGTTTCTCTATTTATCTATATCTACATTTCGCAGTATCATTTATTAAGTACTGATTTTTTTAATAGCGTGTTACAGAATAACGCAGCTAACTCCGATGATACGCTAAATAAGTAAGAATAAAAGCTGCTGGAAACACAACACAGAAATTAATAGAAATGCATAGGTAGCATACATAATATTATAGCTATAATGTGTATTTACACTTGCATTCATATGTGCATGTTATAATAGTCAGGCAACTGAAAATTTAGTTAAAATAGTATATCACAATGCTTGTCAGGGCCAACATTTCTTAACTATAGATTGTACTAAACAGTAAACATCAAATAAATGTACGACACCTATGTAATTGAATGAAGTAAGCAGTTTCAGGAAATTCAATCAATCTGTTAATCGAGAAGACTACATATTTTACATCATTTTACGAGTGGATTTCAGATAAGAGAAGTGAATGAAGATTCCACGTTCCGAACCTATGATTCCTTCAATGATGTTGCATTTTGAGTATTCTTTTTCAAGACATATAAACAAGAACGGTAAAATAAAAAAAATACTTTGACGTTGGTTCTACTTCCTAAAGGTATCTAATGTTTTGCCCACTGAATATAAATATATCAATTGAAACAATAATACTTATAGATTGATTAGTTAATCAAGACCAAGATTTATTGCAACTATTCTGCAAAGTCTTGGTTGCAAACTTATTTTAAATTCTTCAGAAGGCGTACTTCACTTCAATTTTTAATTTGTGTTTACAGTTAAATTTTGGAATTCATGTGTCGAATTCGCAACTTGTACTCGTATACAAAAAAATCACATTATCTTTGCTTACTTAAGCCATACAGCAACTATGATTTATGACCTTCTGATATTTACAATTAAGATATCGACGAGTTTCAAATAGAACGGTTACATGTAGAACTCACCACTATACCATGTGGGCATCGCGTTGATGTAGAAACATTACAAACTTCCTGCTAGACAATACTCAACTTTGTGTCTCTATATTCTTGACCATACATGCCTCAGAGCTTACATAAAATAATAACTTAAGAAAGAATACACACAAAGAAAAATCCGTTCTCCGGACAGCGATATATTGTACAAATATACATTATCCTCTTACTTACTATAGAAATCAGCACGGGGCATACGCTATCCGTATGCTACATAGGCACTGCCCTTAGATGATACATCATGCCGTTGCAGGTTGTCTGACATCTAACAATTTTCCGTATATCACATACATATACTTATGTTACCTTCGTCAACTATATGTTATATACGTACATTTGTATGTGAGATCCTGACTACCTACATTGATCATACAGAAAGTGCTTATAGATGAAACACTATAGATGGAAAGTATTATGAAACATGCGTTTTCAGTTATACGTCTGCTGCACGTTAAGTCCAAAAACTACAGAAATTACGCATGTAACCTATCTTTTTAAGTACGCCACCTACAATTTTTTTCCTCATTGCAGGTAAACAATGATTTGTTACTAATGGGACCAATGTCTAAATCAGAAGTTTGAGAAACGAATCACAACAAATTGGATCGGAATTTTGGCCTTCACCGAAGTTATATCTTCAGCTTCAAGAAGAGAAGGAGGCCATCTGATGCCCAATTTGGTCAATAAGATTAATATAGCAGCAAATTGTATACAATGACATTGGTTTTCGTTATTGCAACTACAACAGTACGAAGGCAACCACTGTAGTAATTCCAGATGTGATTTTAATTTCATACTTGGAAATAGTAATGGCGAAATTAACTTTTTCTTTCCTAAAATAATTGAAGGCATGATAGCAGATATCACACACGTGTCCTTCTTTGGAAGTGGACAAGCAGAATGTTTCCGTTCACTGCTGTTGCGATTCTGCAGTGTACAATTGTACTCATGTTTGATCGCTAATTATGAATCGACCGATCAAATCAGTTATGAATTCTTTGAAATAACGTGCTAAGTTGCTTCGAGAGATTTACATATAGTGATTTTAGTCAGAACTCAGAAGCCACAATTCATATCTTGCAGAGAGTTTCTTCGTGCAGAGAGGTTTGACCAAAGTGTGCAATATTCATTCGATTGAAATGTCTGCAGCATCAGAAGTCAGTCACCTGTAGTCGCTGTGTGATGACAATCATATAGATATTTTGAGTACACTGGGATGTAATGAGATATTTTAGTCTTCACTTAAGAATCGCCTTCCTGGCTTTCGCAACCACGTTTAAACTCATTTATCAGTTGTCACAAATAAAGAAAAACTATTCAAAGGAAAACCTTTACATTTGATTTCTTTTGTCAAAGATCAACCACTCTGAAACCTTACCAGGTCACTATCTTAGATTAATTGAAGCAATACACTTTTAGAATAATATCACTACCTGCTTTAGTAATTTGCATATTTGTTCACAGTAATACTATGCAATGCGTTGCAAATAAAAATAAAACAAATAGAAGCGAAAACTAAGTCTTGTAGATCAGATTTTAGAAAGCCATATTCCTAAAGCATTTTATGAAGATCAAGAGATTCTGAAATTTCAGATTCTTGGTTGTAAAATGTAAGTTGCCTCAAATGTAGAATCTAGATATGAAAATTAATAGGTAAACTCGGGAAACTGAGTGAATTCTCCGATCAAAAAGTTGAAAAGTTGTTTTGTATTGTTTTATTTTTCTTCTGGCATCCTACTGGCCATGATAAAGGTCTTTGAGCCAGAAACCACTGTATTTTTGATAGTTTAAATTTCTTTATAAGGAAATAGAGGAAATTACTTCACTACTTTTGTAGTTGAAATGTATAGGTAAAAATAACTATTCTACACCTTCAAGATTCCTCGGGTTCTGGGAAGGGATTTCTATTCACTTGCTCATCATCGTTTCTGAAGAATCGAAATTCAATTTCTCATTTAGCGAGTAATTCCTCCCTATTGCCTATAACTTCCTCATTTACATTTCTATATTCTTTTGGAGGGAAATGAATGAACAAGGGAAAATGATTTACATATAATACTATCTTACACATTCTAACTATTATTTCAAAGATCCTGTTTTGAATCATCCAGCTCTTTTGCATCTTATTGTTTATGTTAATTTACTTGTGTTGATCTTAAAAATTCAATTATTTTATTAATCAGTCATCATATACACGCAGGACTTTAAAATGAAACTAGAGTTTGTTACCATTTTAAAGATTTTCTTTCTTTTGTCTCTGCAAATAAATTTAGACAGTTGTTCCTCTCAGACGCGGTTAAAGGTTAAATTACTATGCCCCTGTTCTCATAGCACGCTATATAACGTAATTGAGTAGATTCGGCAATGAAAAGCATGTAATTTTAATTAACTAAGGAGTCAACGATTACACAGAGTGGTTGTACATTAAAAGAGCGTTGATACTCATTTCTTGGCAGGTTATTTTCAAACGTTAAAAGTTGACATTTTGTAACTGTCAAATGTGTTAAGAAATTAAATTACATCTCTCCTAGAAAGTCCATTTACGAAATATTTTTTGCAGTAAATGGAGAAGGTATGGTCCAAAATGTTGGCGTTACTACATCTCGAATTTAAGGTTCTGAAATCTTTATACTAAGATTTTTAGATTGAACTTTGATTTCAAAGGACACTAAAACCCACAGTCTCTACGTAATAATAATCAAGATTTACGGCTCGCGCTAGTGTTCTTCAGGCTAAAGTATATTTGTAGCTACGAAATGAATAGCTAAAACTCAAGCATTAAGCCTTAAGCAAGTTCTGACTCGTGACAGCCAAGTTCTGAGATCAATCGTCTATGCTTTACATCTTCCAACCACGCAGATGCAAGTACGAGTGTTTTCTCAGTTCTGATAGTTTCTTTGCCAAAGATTTAAAAAATCCAAAACTCATTCCACATTAAATCACTAACGGTAATCAGTGGTTTGGTGAAATTTACAACTTCCTGCGCGAGAATGAAGGGAAGTCTAATAAATCCCTATAACTATTTTAAGAAAGCAAACCAGTAAGAATAGAGGTTGTAGGTGAAGAGGAAATACGAAGTTTTCTTTGCAGGACTCCGAGTCAGAATCTGAACCAGGACATATTGCTTTTGAAGAATAATTATTCTAATCTCAAGAAGAATGTCTCCTTTACATATTTTGATGTATCTTCCTTCATTTTACATTCTATTTGTGTTTTGTTATCTCTTTCTTCCCATATAAATCCTTTTCCTTCCTCTGTATGTTTCTGGGTCATTTTATCCATATCTGTGGGACATTGCTTTACGAATTACGCGAGTTAACCTAATCCATTTAAGTTATTTACTTTTTCTGCCACTCTGCGATAGAAAATTATCTTCCTGTGTCTGTCTTAGTTTCTATATACTTGACTGATGTAGTTGTCATATTGTGAAAGATCTGGTCATACGAAAGAAAGAGCCACTTTACCTCGTTCAAGGGGAGCTACATGAAAATGTTTCATGTACTGACCTTTCAAAATAAACAGAATGCTTACAGGTTCCACGTTTGCGCTGAGTGTTGCAAACAATCAGGAAAATTGGAAGAGGACAAACTGTATGATCTGTTAAAAATGTAATATTGATTTATGTTTGCCTAAGTTATTCGAAATTTATTATACACGTGTTCGAGCATCATATGATCAGTGGACAAGAAATGCAGCCCGTGCGTTCTATTTTACCCACAGAAAGAAACATTTTTCAATTGTTATAAGTGCATTATATTAGGTTATTCATTTGTAACTTATCCACTTTCATAACAGGTGGCAGTTTAGTAAATACTATAATGTTTTCGAATACTGATTTTATAAGTATTATCATCTGTATTCAAAAAGTAATTACACATTTTAGAAGTATATGTAATTTTAAATTAGTACTTTCATTCTTAAACTGAATTGCTATTAGTAAAAGTATTAACTTTCATTAGGTGAGTTAAAAATTAGCATGTATTTGTTCCTAGAAAATATCTATTACTCCATTCGAGCACGTTATCTTGTGTTCTAAGTTTCGATTTACATATACATAAAAATACGTTTATTAACACTAACTTTTATGCATAAATGTCCTTTTAAATATTCTTTAGGAAAATAAAATGATGCTGAGCCAAACAAACGTTAGTTTTGAGTATTTATCAGCAACAAGTGATTGCCTGACCTTTTAAAACTCAATAACTTAAAAAAGTAAGAATGTTCTCTGGAACTTGAATGGTGTGCAAACTTAACATCCAATATATATTACATAAGAGAAGGACCAAATATTATGATGGAAAGAAATGTTTCTATATTTTATGGTCTATTTTTAACAAAATTCTGCAAATAGCGTGCTCCGCGTATTCTGAGGACTTCACCGTTTAAAAGGCCCGTAGCAATATTTAAAAAATTACTAT
Organism: Thermobia domestica; assembly: GCF_964235325.1. Taxonomy (NCBI): domain Eukaryota; kingdom Metazoa; phylum Arthropoda; class Insecta; order Zygentoma; family Lepismatidae; genus Thermobia; species Thermobia domestica. The sequence continues at coordinate 237,972,769 of NC_137456.1, read as the reverse complement.
TGTGACCAATGTTAAAAGTTACGATAGATAACTGAATCTACTGTTAGATCTAAAATATGCCACTGTAGTACTTATGCTAAAATATATTCAAATGTGTATATATAATCAATGAAAAATATTACCTATGGAACTTGGACTTATTTCCTTTTGCAATATCTGGCACGAAACTGAAATAAGCACACCTTCGCAAAACATGCAACATGATTTATAGCAAAATGTCTACAGAATCATATATTAAATCTTGATATATAGTAAACGTTTTTAAAGCTCCTAACATTGTACGCACAGTACAGAGCACAGAACAGAAACTACCCATTTCATAAGTTTTCTGAATTAGCTTCAGTCCATTAGGTGTAGTGTTGAAAGTCGAAAAACCTGAATAATTTAATCCTTCGTGGAATTACAATTTGCATTCACTTTCAATGTAGCAAGGATCCTTCATCACTTATACAAGATTTAATTTGTCTAAGTTCCGATTACCAGTATTTTGCAACACATATATAGACACGAGAAAACAACTTCCAATATAATTATGCTATTAAGATAATGAAAGATAATTCAGCTAAAATTGTTCTGAACACATCAAATTGGACCATATTAAAGTTATGAGCTACTCGTAACTCTTACGAAAACATGAAGTAGTACTAATTTACACATGGATATTGATAAGTATTTCGATCACATTAAAGTTAAGAAAAACGTTGAATAAAAATAGTACATAAATTAAAATGGCATTACCTTCATCTCAACTAATGTGAATTGTTAAATCATCATTCCTGTACATTTATTGAAATAAAAGTGTACCAAAAATTGCCTCGCCAGAAACGAAAACAGAATGGCTCAAGGCTGTCTGAGCGGAGGGTTATCTTTCATCACCATTATCATCACTAAATAAAGTTTATTCAAAAATCTTTAAAATAATTTGCCTGTACCTCCAAATGTAATTTTAGCATCCCGCAAGGTTTCGTAATGTGCAAGAAAAGAAATATCATTCTATATAAATAATATTTCTCTCATTTGGATCTGTCTAGTATGCACTGAAGTTAAAACGTTCAATTACTATGCCTTGGAATTAGCTGAAGACTTATTCGAAAATTGCACTATAGAATATCCACCTTTTAATACTCTCTTGAAATTTAAGTTATCAGGGTGGAGGATCTAGTAAGCAAAAACTCGGAACATTGGTTAATTTTGGATAATATTGGATATACTTTCAATTTGTTATCAGAAAAAGACCAGTTTTCCTTCCTTAGTTGCTGACTTTACGAACACCCTCCAACGGCGTACTCCACTTTCACAGGTGCTCCAGAATATGTAAATCACAGAAGATATTGATTGAGAACCTTAAATAAATTAAAGTGCAAAGCATGGCAGATAGATAGTTCTCTATGAAATGGAGCGAATCATCATCCACATAAACCAGTACGTGAATGTTGCTGAACAACTATAGATTAAAGACACGAATATTATAAACTATTGCAACTCTTCACCATATTAGGAAGCAGCTTTTCGAAAGAACCTTACCTTTGGCTTCCTGAATGGTTACACATAAACTTATTTGATTATTTTCATTCCTTCTTAATTACGATTTTCATTGTTTGTGAGGGCTGAAATTACAGGGATAGGGCAAATGGTGACCCGGTCTCCCAAATGAGTTATTGTTAAAATTGCTCTTTTCAACATATTTATTAAATCAAAGAAGAATTCTTACAACAGAATCAGTAGAACTAACCATTCTACCCACGGAAAGGGTTGCGTTTAATGAATATAAAACAGAGAAATTGTATATTTTAAAAATTGTCCCACTTTTCCCTTTAGAAGTGGAATTTTCGAACTTTCCGCAACATGATTTCATTTATTTTTTTTATTATGAGATTATATCCCAAATTTCATCTCCAACCGGAACGAAAGAAGTAAACATTGAAGTGGCGAAAGAAGTCTTTAGGACTGCGGAAAGTTTATTTTGTGAGATCAGATTTGACGTCAGAAATATTTGAGAAAACGACTGATAAAATGTTTCGTGAGAAATATTGTACGTTATGGGGGCAGAATCATTAACATTACGCAAAAGTGACGAAAAACGACGCAGAACTTTCGAAATGTGGGTATGAAAAGAATGGAAAGAACTAGCCGGGTTGAGCGGAAAACAAACGAGAGTATGTTAGAAATGATGAGGAAGAAAAGAATAGTTTTAGATATTATTATAAAGAGGAAGAGAAACTTGTTGGGACATTGGCTAAGAAGAAACTATCATGAGGGACGTTATAAAAAGTATTGGGGCAGAGTAGAGAGGGAGCACGGAGAAGAAAGCTACAATTGATGAACAGTATCGAAACAAAAATGGTACGTGAAGACCAACAAAGGTTCGCAGAAGACCGTGGAGCATGAAAAGTACTCAGTTCCGTCAAGTGACTTCCTTATAATGGCAGAACACCTATGATAATGATAATGACGATTATTAATTTAAGCGATTCCTCATATTAGTCAGTTTCTGTATAAGGAATCGAAATTTCGATACTAGAAGTAATCCCTTTTAGGAGCCGAACTTTAGAAAAGACAAACACGTTTCCTGATTATTTTCATTTGGAGTTCGTACACCTGACTTCATTTCTCCAAATTAAACAAAGTAATGAAATTAAGATTTTTCTGACTTATAAAGAATCCGAAATTTGGATTTTATACAATATTCCTCTTTTTACCCCTATAAGCAGCCAGATTGTCAAAATGTCGAACCTCATAGTCTTTAATTTAACTAAGAGTTTAAATACCGAATTACTCAGATCTAGTTTAAGTGAAACCTCCTATTTAGCAGTTTTACATTAAAGAGTCTGATTTTGTAATATAGAAGTTGCCTCGTCCCCATTTAGAATTGGATTTTTAAAACTCATTTTCGTGGCAAAAGGATTTTCCTGTCGAAATTGTATGTATCTTACTATAGTAGGATTCGTCTTCATGTTGATGAATGTCATTTCCATTATCTTATATAATGGCATAAGTATGAAAAGAAATACTTGTAAACCACGTCATAATTACTTACTTTTCAAATGCAATAATTAGTGCAAAAGTGATTAGTGCGATACTAATTTTCAGAACTGCATCATGGAAAGCGCTTATAATTGCTACAACAAAGAAGCGCACTTGTACATATACCAATCATTATGTGCCGTCACCGTCTGAAATATGGGTGATAAGGAAGTCCAGAATAGTTCATTGGCTCTTGCAACACCATATTATTTGTCACTACATAAAGATAAAGCGTATTCTGGGGAGACAGATAAAAAAGAAGTCTCATGTTTTTCACTTTCTTCTAGTTACACACACTAAGAAATAATCGTTTGTGTCGTACCTAAAAACGTAGTGACCTGTGTAAATCCTGTAGTTTTTTGACTTAACGTACAGTAAGTGTATAACTAAAAAGTATATTTTGTATGTACTTTCTGTATAAGTGTTCCGAAAAAAAGTAGGCTACTTTTCGTACGAACGAAAGAACTGTGTATGGGGGGTGAGGATCGCACACACAAATAAGCGGATATAACACAGCTGTCGTATGTAAGATACGTATTCGTATGTAGTATACCGAAAACTTTTAGATTTCAACATCCTGCAAAGGCAGGATTGATTTCTACAGTAGACATGAGGGTTAAATATATTTGTATACTATATCGCTGTCCGGATAAAGGATTTTTCTCATACCCCGAGGATAAGGGAAAAATCGTGCATTTTGGTTTGCCAACATGAAATTTGTTACAAATGTTCATTGTGATCACTTGGTTATTTTAAGATATGGAAGCATTTTCAAAATAAAGTTAATCGAAAATGGCTGCCAATTTTCTAACATAATTACCAAGAAAGAACACAGTCTCGATTTCTATAATGATACAGTGAAATTTACCATATGTGTTGTTTGAGTTCCAGCTATAATTTTTACATGGTAAAGAATAATTAGTTTTAAAACTTATTATAAACAAAAGAGGTCAATTTTCAAAATGACGAATGATAATTCCAGGAAATAGACAAAAAAGGATAACTTGAAATTTAGATTAAGTATTCTCTGAATGCTGGTAGTCAGTATAAAAAATAAACAATTTTCTCAACACAGTGATCTAAAACGAAGGCCGATTTTCAAAACGGCGGATTTAAATTTGATGAAACTTACGGAAATATTACTCTTATCATTTCGAAACATGTTCTACACGTTTAATTTCAATTTCCCAATATGAAGATATTTGGAAAGAACTTCCTGTCATCTCAATATCACCGTTCGTACTTTCAGGATATTCTTCAATTATCATTTAATCTGTTGATCTTGTTTACGTATTTCTGCTCAAGGTTTCTGTAATATGAATCATAGACTAACACTTGTTCTTATCGTTGCTGGAAATTAGTTTCTCCTTGAAAGAGTGCCTTGAGGAGTCACCTTTATCCTTGTGTGTGTCGACTTATGTTATTAGTGATTGAAATAAATATTTGTGTATTCCTAGTGTATGTATCTTTGGCAATGAAATGAACATTTCAGATAATTGATATATTATACAGTGAATCAAATAATGATACTGACTAAAACAAGTAATTATTTCGACAGAAGGAGACCATCGAACATTTAGTATGTCCTTGTAATCCGACTAGTACGAGAAAACTTCCCGTAATGGAAACGGTAAACAAGTAACTTCTTTAACATCATTACTTCTTTTGTTTCCCGACTCTTCGAAGTATGTTGCCATAATTAGGCATTCAATGAAACGTAGTGAACAGTCAGTGGAAATATTAATACTTGAACAACCCTGTTATTCTCTGTAACCAACCTCTGAACAAAGCCATCAATAGTTATGGCATGAACAATTCGGGGAATACCAGCTTGTTGTAACTCTCGGTAGATTACATATCAAGCTGACACTTCTAAAATGTCTTGGAGATATTTTGAGCATCAGTGGATGGACTCCAGTGATAGAACAGGCTGGAGTGGCTGCTAGTGGTACTGTTTAGTCTTTTCTTTCATGTTAAGAAGAATTTGCGGGCGAACCAAATTACTGCATGTGCCTTGTACTATCTAAAACAACAAGCATACCATCAATGTTGCTGCAACAACGAAGGGAAGGTACTAAATGAACACAAAAGGCATAAATACATGGAAAACAAGAGCACACAATTTCAATACGGGCAACTAATACTTAAGATCCGATTAAGTATACTTTCATGAGGCAGAGCAATTCACATCGAAAAATTTTCCAAGTTACTTTCAAACCCACTCTAATATTTTGTGGTTATTATTTGCGCTCGATAATGTTCATTATACTGTACTGTAGCAGTTAACCTACGGCATATGCCAACACTCTCTCAGAAGCATCCCGGCGTCTTCCAGTATTCTGCAAAGGGAAATACACTGTGCAAAAAACTGCCGTTCAAAACTTTGTCGAATGCCGCTGGACAAAGCTCATGAGCAGAATAACGCCCTCGTAAAATGATCAGGAGGAGCCATAGGCCTAACTGAAAACCCATTACCCCTTTTAAGATGGATGGTGAGCCACCCGAAGTCCCACGCATCATAAATGAATTCTTCAGTAAGCTTCGACCATTGACTGATCCAGGTTTGCATTACTAAGATATTCCCAGCAAACAGAAAAGTTCATCGAAGATGTTGCTGAGATGGCTGAACTTATGAACGTAATAAGAAACTCATTTCTAGATGAATACCCTGACTTAGTTGTGCTCGATATTGATGAAGTAGTGGATTTAAATGTAACACAATCTATTCGCAATATGAAAGAAATTGGTAGAAGACGAAGTCAGGAATTTATACAGGACCGTCGTTTAAAGCGAACTGTGTCATTGCCTGTGCAGAATCTTTTGAAGAAAAACAAGCTACTGTTGTATCACTCGAAATCTGTAGAAAAACTCAGCAAGCAGAAATAGTAACTATGTTCTATGAAGCATAACCGTAACCTTTTTCTACGCATGTACATCTCTTGCAAAGAGCGTGATAGAAATCTTTCACAATTCTTCCTACATAAAAATCAACGGTTTCTTCCAGTCTTGAACAAAACCGATGGTTAGACATGATTCGGTACAAAGTCTGATCTACGTAAATGTTTAGAAGATTACCTAAGAAAGGACAAGCAAATTGTAGACAAAGAAATCGATCTGTTTCCAGGTGTGATCATCATTGATGGCGCAGCTTTAGTCAACATTATGAAGACTAGCAGGGACGCGGAGAAACAGATATAAGAAGAAACGTACAACCTGGGAAGAAAGTTCCAAGTAAATGGAACGAATTTCTTCTCGTAGAATCAAACGAAGAAGACCTTTTTCTACTTTCGGCAGACAGAATATCATACCCTTCCGTCCCTGGGTAGGTTGTTGTAACTTCTGGGCAATCTACTTTCAGGTTGAATTCGATCTTTGTAAGTAGACTTATGCCCAACAATCACGAAGAAGCAAATACTAAGATGTTTCTTCACACTGCACATCGTTTTCCCAATGGACAAAACCGTGTCTTGGTACGAACTGTTGATACGGATGTTGTAATTTTGCGTATTTACAACTACTTTAAGCTTCAGTTTGAACAGTAATCTGGATCTTTCGGTACTGGAAGCCATTTAAAAATCATCGACGTGAGTGGTATTGCTGGAGTGAGGGTTTACCGGCGTTTCACACCCTAACAGGTTGTGACACCACATCTAGATTCGAAGGTCAAGGGAAAATGTCAGCATGGTCGGTATTGCGCTCATTCGAAGCCCTGATCTAGCATTAGTAATATTTTGTCGTTCACCAGGCAAAGAAAATATTGTCAAAATATTTCCTGTTGTAGAAGGATTTCTGGTTATGCTCTATGATAGATGCACTTAATAACAACACGCCAACAGTGCGAATCAAAAACTCTTTGCCCCCCAAAATTGAAAACCTTCCGCTAACGCAGAATGCTTTGGAGCACACCTTTCTTCGTGTGGCCTACCAAGCAGGATATGTACGATAACAAACTCTTCAACCAATACAATACCTCTCTTCTTCCAGTGATTTCGGATGAATGGGATTCGCAGATTCAAAGGGATGGATACCAAGATTAGTATCCGATATACTTCTTAAGTCATTTTACATTGAAATATGAATGTTACTTCTCTGTCATTGTTTATTCGTGCAATTGTTTCTTTCAAGTGGACAACATTGCCTGCTGCTGCGGAAACTTGGAGGCAAATTCTCACATACGCTTGCCTAAAGGGATGTGGGGCCTTTGACAAGTGAGTAACGACTGATTTATGATATTTTATTATAAAATGTAAGTGTTAACTGTGATGGACATGTTTTCAACGGGTGAATTTCCTCAAGCTGCACTGCTTATTTATAAATAAAAGATATGACCCATGTGAGTTTCTCTTTCTTAGACGTTTATATACTTATAGTTTTACTTCCAGATATGTTAGAACAATGTATATAGCGTTGGAATTTAAAATCTTCAGAACATTCAAACATGTTTAATAATCTTGTTGAAACCATTCTAAGAAAAAAATAAATGAATAGATAAAGAATATCTATATCTATATGTATATCTATATATATATATATATATATATATATATATATATATATATATATATATATATATATATATATATATATATATATATATATTATGTTTCTATGATAGTTTATTTACGTTATCAAAACATTTAAGAGGCATTTACTTTCTAACAACCAGATTTCAGATAAATCATATATGAAAATGGAAACTTTCTTGAAATAGAAGTCCGCCATTTTGAAAATTATCAGTCATTTTCGATGGAGGATATTCCTAGAAGATCCTGTAAACGATATAAATGATAAAAACATATAAACGATAAAAATACAAAAGAAAACCTCTCTGCATCAAATTCTAGCCAGGTACACCAAACATTATTATTTGCACTTATTTTTCCTCAAATAACTTTCGGCCATTTTGCAAATTGGTCCCCATCTTGAATATAGGCGATTCTCGAAGTGCCTCCATATCTTAAAATGAACCAACTGACACGGAGAATATGTGTTCCAAGTTTCATGATGGTATGCCAAAGTGCATATTACTCTTGAAATCATGCATTATCTTCCGGACTATAATTGCAGTATTGAAATACTGATGAAATTTGCTAACAAGCAGAAGGTACGATATCAGGACACGAGTTGCACAATAGGAGATATACATTCTTAAAGAGTATCATGTAGTTAGTTATTTACCAATGTATTCGCTGCGGTCCGCCAATAGGCCAAAAGTGATATGACTTCAAAGGTAATATGGGAGTCTATTGCAAATACCGAAAGACGGCGACACAGGTAGCATCTAGATGGCGCTATAATTTGCAATGAATTACTAAATTGAGTGTTGCTGTCATTCGGGTGAAGATGGATCCGGCAGCAGTCGTTGGCGCTCTCGTTAAGAAATTCAGAACAACTCCTCGAAAGATGAATGCGAAAGAAGAGGCTGTTTTCAAGGAGATGAAGGAAATTCTGTCTTTTGTTATAGAAGTAGTGGGTATTGTTAATTCCCTGCGATTTTACGTCTTTTGCTCAGACAGTGCGTGTCAAGTTGATTCGGATTTTAGTGACGAGGACGAAGGTTTAAAGGCAATGCAATTAAACACATCGGCAGGATCGCAGATCACTCCTCCGAAACCAGCAGCGATCAGTGAATCCTCGTAAAATTAAAAGTCCCAGAGTAAGAAGACAAAGACGGCTAATCAGAGAGTCTGCGATGATTACAGAAAGAAAGCGTACAAGTTAATGATGCACAATCCCAAAACCAATCAAAGGTGAGAAAATCCGGTCAAAATAATCAGTATTTTGCCTCAGTTCTGACGCCTTTTCAAAACTTCGGTTTACGCATTAATTAAGCATATGGTTCTTCCATAAGAATCAGACACAAACAAAGCAGTGCCGTCCAAATTCCTGAAAATTGCGGACAGTTGTGCTATTATTCATAACAGGACTCTCCGAATCTAGGAAATGGAAGCCAAACGACTGATCGAACCGAACTTTACGTCTTCCAAATCCTGGGTCAAAAATTTAAGTGCAGGAACAAGATTGTCAGCTGCGCAATCATACGTAAAGACAGTATTGCAAGTCGTACTAGTGAGGAGCAGCTGACAGCCACAGCCGATGCGTTCGCCAGCAGTGTCCGGGCACAGATGGAGGAGTTGCATTTATTGTCAGGTAATGTCATGAACACAGATCAGAGCAGGTTTGATAAGGTGTTCCACAGTCAACAAACGCTGCGTCCACGTAAAATTAGCCATATCTGAGGGGTTATGGGGTCAGTTGCTTGCATCAGACAGTCATATATAATCATGTGAGTCATCACCGCTGACGGGGAATTATTATACCAATTTATGTCCTGGTGACCGAAGGGAACGTCAAATTCACCAATAAGGTCCGCCCCATCCGCTAAACATCAGATCCTTTGCCGTCAGGACAGAAAATAAGTCGAAAGCGCAGCTTGCTGAATTTCATGACAAAGTGTTCTAGAATAATATTCCAAACAACACATAGAACATCTATCTCTTGCTGGACTCGTGGACCCAACAAAAGACAACAAGCTTTCCATCAAATTTATTCCTTCGAATGTCACATTCACGAAGAAACTGCTCTTGGTTGGATGGACAGGATAGGACTTAGTGCAATCCCTTGACCTGGACCTATTTATGTCCTTACAAGAACATTGTTAAGTTTCTCACTGACAATCGTACTCTCCCAGGGAACGGACATCTAGCACCGTGACAAGTTATTGAATCTCCAACAGATTACGCTATATCAGTTCTGTTTCCCCTGTTCCGAAATACAGTTCGATTTGCTCTCTACAAAGCGGGATACCTGGATATCGAGCCGAAAACATTCCAGACACCAATCAGTACTGCTTCGACTCCCTTACCACCGAATTGTGTTATTACTGCAGGTCGTTAACAATGGTAAATATGCATAGTTTGTAATCTGCTTTCTTTTGGATCATTCAATCCTTTCTAATTTTCACATCAACTATGTAGCTCGAACTTATTTCAATCGCAATCTTACCTTCCCAAATACATAAGAGATATGGGAGAAACACTTTTTTTGGGTGTGAGCAATATATGCCCCTGTAAGATTTGAAGTCTCAACACTTTTTTCTTACTAGGGCACTGACGCTAATCACTAGATACTTAACTAACTCCTTGATGCTTTATAAGGATATGTTTTATTGTGAAATTGGAGTTCTGATATCATACCCTTTTCTTGTAAAAAGTACTATATTAAAATTCCAGGTGCCACAACCCATGAAATGATATAGCCGGGCAAATTATTCATGTTCAATTTGGTGACCCAGGGCATCGGTTCCCAGATTCATTTTCTTTCGCTTTTTCTAATAGGGATCGTATCTCTTAATTCAGAGAGCTCCTTAATTGGCTCATTATGCTAGGTCAATACCACATAATTTTTGTACTTCTAACGAGAGAATAAATTTTGATTGATTGAAGCTTAATGGGGACGTCATCGCCGTGTAGATTTGTCCCCGTCACGATAAACCCGACTGCTGTAAATTAAGTTTAAAAGTCAACATATTCAAATATAACAAAAATACTGCTGCAAAAGACAAGTTAAAATCTGAATGACGAGATAAAATAATAAATCTATGACAATATCAAATACATAACAATAACAATAAATATATATCAATAATAAAAATAGTAGCAATAGAAACAAATACAATAAAAATAAATTCTAATAATAATAGCAATAAAGAAAATATATAACAATAAGAATACTAAAAAAATAAAAGATAAGAAATCAAGATTTTAGTCGAATCTCTTCACGTGGGACAAGTACCGTCCACTCAGAGTCCATTAGTTTGTCTTTCACCATGTGAGATTTGAAAGAAACTACAGATGGTTTACGAACGCGTGTAGATTTTGCTCTTTTCGGGGAAATAACCGTATCATTGATTTGGTGTGTGAAATGGCTAAATTTTAAGCCGGCAGTATGAGGTGAGCGGTGAAGAGCTTGTGTTCGCCGAAGACCAATGCGCAGAGAAACAAGTTGAGTTTTGAGGAGTTGGTGCGAGTGACGTCTGAATTTCAGAACTTTTGTCGGGAACAAGATCTTTTTGGGTGGAGACGTCGGACGTCTGGGTTGCCACAAAGGCTGGAGCCGGATGAGGCAGTGAAAAGTACCCTATACGGATTGCTCTGATATTTATGCCAAAGGTATCTTATAATTATAAGAAGTAACATAGACCAGAAAATCAACTTCAAATTCATTAGATTTCTGACGTTATTGTTGAAAACTCGAAAATCTAAAATTGTTCATACGTCGGAAACGACTTAAGTTACGAGGATGAAACAAAATATGAATATATTTTGCTTGCACGGCCCGACCGAAAACTAAAAACAATGCGTTTCGCGTTTCAAGTTCCTAGTGAAAAGCGTGTCAAAAATAATCGAATTCAAATATTTTGCTTTATATTTGAGTGACCACCAGCTGCACGAACCCATCTATAATATATCTTGACCATGGTTTGATACTCGCGGTGAAACTTGGTGTAAAATGAGGAAAACAAAAATAGGAATCGCGTGTAAGATGTGCAACCTGTATTACGCAATAAATATTTTGTTGGCACGAATATTGTCAGAAGTCATAAATGGTGAAGTATACATTTCTGACTCATCATGAATGGCTCGACGTGAAAGTATAATTCTCATAATCATACCTCTTCGAGAAATCGCGTGAACGCCTCTGCCGCTAACAATCGAACTGTCATTTAACTACCGCTATGTTTTCGTTTAAACTGCGCACTGGCAATTCGAATAGTTTTAAAGTTACAATTGTATTGCTGAAAAGGGATCAGCAAGTTTCTGATATGTGTGTGTCTGTTATGGTGTCCTTGTAAACAAATCATTTTACTCTATAAGTTCGGAGTCACAGCCTGTTCACTAGAAGAGCTCATAATTGAAAAAGCTATTGTGGCAAGGTAACTTCACAGTACTGTTGACAATTTGGTACCAATATTTGATGGAAGATACATTTGACACTCCAAGAGGTTGAATAAAGAATACGAATGAAATTCATAGCTTGAATCAAACAAATGCTGCCTGTATGTAAGCCATATACTATTTATACTAAGATTGGTTATATTTTAGATATGCTTGGGCCAACATGTAAGATCCAAATTGGCGAGCCAATCTCATGGCACAAGGTGATATTTATTGTGTGAAATGCAGCTTTCGCGATGCAGCTCAATGTTTCGAAGAAAGAGGATCTACAATTTTAATGCCTACAATGAAAGATAAGCGAAGGTAATTGACTATGTCTAAGGCTAGCTTTTCCCGCTATATTACAAAAACTCGCTGGGTTGTTGAGGAAGTTCATGGTATTCTTGGACAAGTATTGCATTTTACGTCACCAACTGACAATAAGTTGCTTCCCCAAATAGGATTGTTATGACATGTAGCTTCTTATTTAAATAATACTTTTGGTAATTGTCTTAATTCTAACTATAGCCTCGACGGGAATGTCCAACAAATGGAACGACAGCACATCGCAAAGAACACATTAGGATTAGAAATAGAAGAGCATGGTTGAAACAGATGTAATCTCTCTTTTGCAATCGGCGCATCTACGGACATCCTGGACTTCCCTATGTTGACAGAGAGAGACCTACAAATTCCTTTTACAGGTTACTATCAGTTGTCTCAGGCAGTTTCCTACTCGGCTGAAATGATGAACGAGAGCTCCTTTAGTGGGTAATCGCTTAGCGCACGCGCTTTGGGCATGGGAGACCTTGGTTCGATTCCTCATTATTCAGTAGGTCCCGTCTCATATAGCCTCGCTGCTGAAAGGGACATTAAACTCAAAATAAACTCAACTCATACAATGTCAAGTAAAGGTAACACCATCAACCTCTATTCCCTGAAAGAAAATACCCACACCGTTAAATTCGAGATTTTCTTCCAACTTCAATGGGATGTTCACGTCTAAAGTCGTATAATTGTGAATGTTCACATGTGAATCGAACACTTTGACGTTTGTTAATATGTCGTTACAAACATTTATTACCTTCCACATACTCGAAACTTTGTTAAGATTGTTCTACCTGCAGAGAGTTTAAGGAAATTATGTTTCGGCGTTCTTGTCACTCTAGTAATAAACGCACATAATGATTAAGATTGAAAGTTCCACATACTGTGTCCATAATTTACCTTGTAATGTTTTCTAATACAGGAAAGACATTGCAACAATATTTTGAATATCCTTGTATTGTCCTCTTGTTCATTATAATATTTTGTGCATTATATGTGGGTATACATTATATGTAGGGATATTGAAAAACGTTGTTTTCACTAAATCAGGATTTAAAATATTGCGATATTTCTGAGACAGATTTAAAATCAATGGCACTAGTATTCTCATGCTGTTTCTGCAACAGATACAATTATAAAAGTTATATTCCCACGTATAACCACTCAAGAGGAGACAGAAAATCAAACTCGAACATCTTTGACTTCTGATAATAGTCGTTCTTGGGAAAACGTTTATGGTGTAACACGGGTTCCCTGTCTTCCAGATGTATCTAACTTTGGTTTTCTTCATTCTACATCAAGTTCCACGGGCTATCAAACCATGCTCAAGATATATTATACGTGGGTTGGTGCCGCTTCTACGGTGGAAATTAGTATGTGGTCACTCAAACTTAAAATCGAATATTCTCGACGATCTTTTTGTTAGTAATTTGAAGGTAAAATACATTGTTTCTACTTTTCGGTAAGGCCCTTGAAGCAAAGTATATTCATAATTTGTTTCATCGTCGCACTTTATGTCGTTTCCGAGATATTTTTGATTTTCAAATTTTCATCAATAACTTCGAAATTCGAAGAAATTTGAAGGAAGTTGATTTTCCGGCCAAAGTTAGGTACGTTTGGATATATGGTACCTATATTATAAATATCACAGGAATCCGTGTAATGGCACTTTTCTACATCTTATCCGGCTACACCCTTTACAAGAAGTAGCTGCAGCAGTAACAAAGGGTACAGAAAACAAGGTAGGGATGTTCTCTTTTAAAAGGCGTTAAACATTGGCAAGTGAAGTCTTCTCATCAAGCATTAGCTCTCGGACACTTTTCTCAGGTTGAAAGGCAGGACAGTCTCGAGACAAATCAGAATGCTCGAACTTGCAGTGGACAATGAAGGACTTAGTTACTGTACAGGGTTCCGCATCATGACTACCCCGGCCATAGTTCGCCCAAAAAGCAGCATTTGCATTACATTATGTGCTGGTGTGCCCGACGTGTTTACGTTTGAAACAACGCATGAGGCTGGGAATATAAGGACGCACCACAAGTCGATAATAATCAGCCTTCACGAAATACAGAAGAGTAGGAAAGCTGAAAGTAAGAATCAGTGACGGAATAGCAACGAGATCACCTGGCTTCTTACCTTTAATGTGAGGTCCTCGACTTACGTCTACAACATGTTGGCCAGCCAGCTCCGATTTAATCTTCTTGGTGTGGTTTAGGAACTCCCAACATGATATTACAGCATGAGAGACGTTAACGATGGGGTTCTATCGACACGTTCACTGGTTCAAAGGTAGTCAATTTTAGTAACTTCCTATTTGCATCTCGTAGACTGCTTCCACCAGTAAAGTACCATTCCGTAATTTCTTGATATCTTTATCCTGTCTGGAGTTATAAGTAATTACCTTATTAATAAGGAAAGGGGGCAAGGAGTTGATAGCATTTGCACCTTTTGATTTAGCATTGGCAGTATCACCATCTTTAGCTTTTAATAACAAGATATCGGATTAGAACATCACGATAATTGTAGTTTCCAGTCTATCGAAAACTTGAAATGTTCTTTCCTACTCGTTTCTATTGGGTTGCCTGCGACAGGGTGCACCCGGATCCCATTTTATAGTTTTAGTAGCCATGAAATGTTGATGTTACGTTGATAAATGGATAATGCGTGTGAACGCCACAACTTCACACTTTAGCGCATGCAAGAAGAACATTTAGGCTACTGCCATGGCTATTCCATAAGCAAGCCCTCACAGTTGGGCCGACGCGGTGAAGGTGAATCGGAACATAGAAAAAGCATTCCCGCCAAAAAATTCCACATGGTCCAGGAAAAGGAAAAATTGAAACTAAAGAATAGGAACTAAACAGTTAAACTAAAAGGACATACACTCCTCTAGCCCAAGAGAACAAAAGCTTATTTTTATTTTTTGTGTTTATATTATTGATTTTAAACTTTTTGGTTTCTAATAGTTTTAAGGGTATTTTTTGTATTTTAATGGACTTTGACACCGGATAACACAAACACTGGACGCACATAACAGTATGCAGGGATGGCTGCATGTCCACCGCAGATGAAAGAAGACGTCCAAGGACCGCCCATTTTCCAAAACTACCACCAACCACCTGCGAGTTCAGTAACGATATTCTTGGCTGAGAGGGCATACAAGAACACTCGGATAAGGAGTATACATGAATAAGAAATGAAGCTGTCCTTCAGTTCCACCCCATCCAAATGATGACGTTGCGGAAGGTGTATCGAGATTAAAATCAGTGACTGTCTGCATGATAAGAATTCGGCTAACTATGAGCTAAATAATAATAGTAATACAGATTGAACATCTCTTACTTTCTTAATGCTCTCTATTCACAGATGGTAATTTTAATAAATATGGTAACGGAAAAGAGCTCTAAAAGCAGAAGAATCTATCTATTAAAATGCTACAATAGCAATTAAAAGCGCCTGAGCTCCAACCTATAAATTTACCATTCAAATTTTTCATTTACGGTTATGTGTGATTGCACGTTTAACAGAGAAAAACATTTTAAGTAGGGGCCTATTTGTACTTTAAATAGTCTAAATTTGATAACTATATGTTTTTCATAAAGTTTATGATATAAAGTTATTGTTCAAAGTCTTTGTATTTTGAAAAGCATTCTCTAAAATCAATGCATGTGAATTGTGCTCCCATCTTTCGAGTTCATTTAAACTATGTGTTGAGGACTTTTATATGTTTGCGGTCAATTCTTTCGACAATGAGATCTCGGAAACTACATGCTCTTAAAAGATGACGTTTTCACTGATCGGTTGGAAATTTTGCGTAGGTTGTCCAGTTCTAATTGAATATTAAAAAATATATGTCCATTGTTTCTTTATTACACTTTTTAGGGTACACTGGAAGCGTTGAAATTAAAAAAATAAAGAACCATATCCTACGCGTTATATATTACAGCACCACATTGTTGTATATTTTGGTTGTATATGCCTCAGGCGTCTGTTTCATGGCCAAATAATAATGAAAAAGGCAGGTTAACCATTTCTCGAGTCTAAGATAACTCTTTATTTTTTGAGTGTTTTGTCCAATGAACACCATATATAACTGACATTATAATTAATTATATTTATAATGTATTTATTTATTACATACTTCATGCAAGAAGAAAGAAAACAGTTTTCAAACATGAATTAGAAACTCCGACCGGGAGTAGGCTCAAATCTTGCAAACGGTGCGAGATATTGAGAAAAAATAATCCAAAAATCCTCCCTTTATGATACCTCTTGCCGATTTTTTAAATCAAGACGTCTTTCACTTGTGTCTGTAAAGGGACATGTCCATATGTTGTGAGGAATGAGAAGGAGTTTTATGCTCATATGCGAATGATGCGCTGTGTAGAGAGCGCAGGTTGAACTAGTACAGTATAATTAGTCTGATAAAATCTTGTGTAAGTATAAAGATATATCTTATTGAAAGTGGGTTTCTCTTATTTTAAAAAAACTTCTAAATAATACTTGTTTTTCGTAATCTTACATATCATTGTAATACCGGGGATCACAAATGGCACATACTAATACAAAGCGGAATCTATTTCGATACCAATCTACTACAACGTAAGGGCTTGAGCAGAGTCCTCCCCATATCTTCACTGCTGATATTGATTAATCATGAATTTTGTTACTCTAATTTACCTAATTTTTTGTACATACTTGTCGTTTCTTATTAATCTACCATCGTATAACATTGTCTAAGTATGACCTTATTTTGTTCGATTTTTCTTCATTTTAGCCATTTTCTACTCATATAAAGTCGAAATCAAACAAATGAATTTCCTAAAAGAATCTTCCTTTTCTTATAAATAGTTTATCAGCAAAATTCGTACAACTTGTGATTTTGATCTTGCTTACTGTCAGAAACCATGCTTCAACTGGAAATATAACTATATTTATAATAATAATAATAATAATAATAATAATAATAATAATAATAATAATAATAATAATAATAATAATAATATTAATATCTGTAATGTGTATGTATTCCATGCATGGAGAGGTTCGTGAACAAGCATTGTTAGATAAATTTATATTCATCCTATAAAATGTTCTTCCGTGGGTGGGGTCGTGGTTTCATCACACAAAACTCTTGGTTCAAAACTTGCCTCCAAAAGCTATGAATGTTCTGATTTATTAATCTCCAATTATTAAAATTTTTCTCTTTGTGTGCAATCATCTGGTGTTTCAGCAAAAGTTCTCCATCTTAATTGTACACCATCTTAATTGGACAAGGAGAGGTGGAGGAGGGGGAGGAGTTGGATCGAATAGTAGAAGGAACTATTGTGCTGTCAAAATATCTTGAGCCGTGGCAAAAATGCGAACTAACGCTCACACCCTCACACACCCACACGTTGAGCCAATAAGGATTAAGCTGTTGCTAAGAGAGAAAGCGAGTGGAATTCCTTCAACTGATAGCAGTGCTTGCAACGGAAGACAAGGGATCAAGTCAATGTGGGATATCTATAATAGATTGAGACATGTATTTCTGGCTGCAAAAGAAAACGGGGCAAGGTTTTGTTATTAATTTGGAGTAGATTTTGTGTAACAATTTGTATGGCGCTAATTGTACCGTTTTCGAGAATATATTTTGTAGGATTTAAAAAGTAGAACATTTAGTCTTTTAAATACGTTATATAATGTTTGGTAAAAATAAATATGATATTCGTAATCAGCATGTTAAGAAACCCTTATATACCGAGTTTCATTTAAATCTGCTAAAAGTTTTATAAAAGGGCGTATCCCACACACTATAAGACGTAGTTAAAAATAAATATGATATTCGTAATTAGCATGTTCAAAATAAGGGTCGTTAAAAACGAGGTCTCTGCTTCTGGGTTAAAAAATGGTTGTAGCCTTTGCTAATAGGAGTTGAGAAAAGCTATAGAATTTTATAATCTCTTCTTCGTTAATTAGGGATTGGAATAAGCTACCATAAAAAAGAACGAGTTCACCTTTATATGCTAAATACGGTTTGAAAGTTACAGTGTTGGAATATGGGTTTGTACTCTATACTCTCCGCTGTGCTATATAGGGATTAAAATTTCTATTGTATGCCATAACTTTATGTAATCTCTTGTGAGTTAAATAGGGATTGTAAAAAGAGAACGAATACACCCACATTATTCACTATTATGTTATGGCCTTTCTTATGTACATTAGGGTTAAAAGGTGGTTATACTCTTTTATCTGCCTTCTATGTTACCTAGGAGCGTAGTGATAATATGCCATACCCTTATGGAATATATGTTCTTAGTCTAATGTAATTTATGCTACGTTACATAAGGGTTAAACGGTGTTACACTTTTTTATCAGTTCTGCTATGTTACATAGAGTTTGCGAAAAAAAAAATGTGTTCGTAGTCTCTGTGTAATTTCTGATTGGAATATATGTTCACAGTCTTAAGTAAGTTTGCTATGTTAAAATATGAGTTCAAAAAATTCAAAATAAAACGAATACATCCCCAACGAGGAGCTGTAAAAGACAAAAAGTTCTATGGGGATACACATATTTCCATACGTGGGCGATACGCGTGACATGATCGTAGCCTTGTGTTCGTAATCTGTGCTATGTTATATATGGGCTGAAAAAAAGGGTCGTAAAAGAGATCGAGTTCACCCCTAGAATGGTCATAAAATAGAACGAATTCACCCCTAAAAAAAGGGTCGTAAAAGAGAACGAATACATCTCCGTACAATAGAAGGAATTTCCCGACTCCTCCGGGGGTCTTCCGGTATCACGTAGCAGGCGGCACCGAGCACTTGGGTCCTCTGTATCAGTCGGTGCTGACGAAATGAGTGTATGTTCCCAGTGGCGTAGATACCTCATTTTTCTACTACTGTTTTCCATTATAACTCAATTTTATCAATAAATGGAAAACACGTTCTCTAAGAACGTGAGCGGGAATTAGTGCAGTGTTTCTAGCGAGGGTAACGCAGGGTTAACTTCCGGTAGTTTGCAAAGACCGTCAGTTCTATTATGGAATGACAAGACAGAAGAATCGGTTAACCAGTTTATGTTTCCAAGATTGTAATTAATATGACATGTTTATCAATTATTTTAAATGGTTGATTCTGATAATGAAAAGGTAGTAAAATGAGTCGAAGGAACTGACTGGATTTAATTCAACGAATCATAGATTGTATCACTATTAATCACAATATATTGCCAATCAAGTGACAAATTTTCGTTCGCAAATTCTAATAACGAAATAATTCTGTACCTGTTTCTAAAACGAAATAATTCTGGCTCTGTTTCTAAAATTTCGACTCTATTACTTTCCAATCACAAGAAAGTGTGTTAGGATAAGACGCTAAACGACACTACATAACAATATAAATTTTCCTATTTTGGCTTTCATATTGAAATGTGGTCAAAAGATTACTGGGAAGAAGGAGCTGTACGGAAAGAGTCGTGTTGTGATTTCGAAATTCTTTTTCAAATTCTCTATTTACTGCATTTGGAAGGTATTTTACTTTTGCATTTCATGCAGAGCGTTATTAACTTGTAAGGATATTTTTTTTTAGTAGAATCAAGGGAAATGATGATGTCGTGTTTATCGAGCTGTATTTTGTTGACTAATTGTTTAATACATCACTCATTTTCCTTTCGGTTGTCAAATCATTGTGGAAAGTACTCTTCGAATTAGTGTTACAACACCATGACAACACATGGCATATAAAAGGTAACTCACAGTTAGTTTTGCCTGATTGTATCGTAGATCAATCCAAATATTCTTGTTGCAATTGCAAATTAAATAACCTCCTGTATTGTATTGTAAGTCTTAACACATGATACTTATGTTCAAATGTGTCTTTAATGTATCGCAATAACTCGATATGATGCCGTTACACAGTGTGGAACAGGGTTTGAAGCTCGGGTAAGCTATACATAAGCAATCTATAAGCAGGTATGAATAACGTATAGTGGGCTACTTTCAGTTTGAGTTGTTTCTAGTATACTCATGCATTTGTTATCGCAGGAATAGTAGCGGCTTGAATAGACGAAGGTATAAATAAAATCCGTATAGACAATAAAATGACAAGGTAGCAGTGATTCGACATTTTTCTGAAAGGTAGCAGTGATTCGACATCATCCTTTTGGTTCTCATTTGAACAAATATTTTGTTAATTAAATATGAAATTTTATCTATTTAACAGTAACCCAGAATGTGAGACGGCTTTCCAAAAGCGAAGAGCTCAAATGAAATGGATATCAATTTGCGTTTTAATTTTTATATAAAGTTACTGCGTAATCACACCGGATATTGTAGTACTAATCAGACGTTGCTGAAGGTCACTTTCACACAAGTAAGAGGTTTAGTGGCGTTCTAAGATGTATCGTGCTTACGTTTAGCTAATCCGTCAGAATAAGAAAACAAACATTTCCGCAAGTATCACAACTCTACCATGGTTGTTGGCTTTATCTAGGCATCTACAGACTGTTTTCCTATACACATGTTTTACGAGGTGTGTATTTACTTCTGCCGTGACTGCCGAGTCGGTGGTTTTTCGTGTTCGAGAAATAATCCTGGTCAATATCCGGACACCCCTTTGAGACAACTTCCGATTTACACTGAAGTTGATCCTCCTGGATGTGGTTCATACTTCCTTTTTATATACACACGTCAACCTGGATACTGTAGCTCGTGAAAGTCACAAAGAATTGTAGTTTTGGATACAGATGCAACTGTTAGCAAGCTCCTACGATATACCCTCTTTCGAAGTCAAATATTTCCCTTCCATTATAGTGCTCTACAGACATTATTTGACGATCTGATATTCATAGAAGAAAACTCTTCTACTTAAGAGAGAACGAAGCCTCGTACACGTGACTTATTCCCCCAAAATACGATATAAACTATCAGATAGCTCTGTTGAGCCCCGTGAACATCTTACGCTCTTTGAACAGGTGCTTCAGTTTCAATTTCCTCTACATGTATGCGTTTATTTTTTTCTTCCATTTCCATAGGGACGTCTTTTTTCTAAATTAATCGAAATTTCAGTATCTATCACACCCTGTTTCAATCACATAGCCAAATGCATTAGCGGGTAATCCTCGTAATAAATATTGAAATTTGACTTTATCACAAATTTTGTGAACACTGCTCCTCTTGTTGTTTCTTTTCCACTGTGCAAGTCTTAATAACTATCTGAAAGCATATCAATGTTTCCAGACGTTTTCCACAGCTTTCAATTGGCTTCTTCGAAATTCGGAAAGGACTATAACTCTTTATGGTGAAGCAAGTAGAGGTCGTGCACAGTTCCATGTAAATAGATAACTAAAAATGACACTCACTTCACTTCAGCAGCTTGAGAGCGAGTTGAAAGGTCTGGAGAAAATCTTTTAGAAATTCTGCTGGAGTTCCATGGTGACTATTGTTCTTAATGCTTGAAACTTTCGTTGTTATTTTCATAGGGTTGCCGGTTTTTTCAAATACGTACGCTGAACAACCCCAAGCGAAATTTTACGCGCTAGATTTCTTTTAACTTACGTGAATACCAAGGAATATATAAATTTGCAGCTCGAGTTATGTAGAACAAACATTTACCTATAGTTCCAGCTAAAAGAAATCATGATTATTATCTGTATCAGTAGGAGTAGATACCAAAAAAATGTATTTCATTTGACTTGCGTGTAATTCCACTTCAGTTCATCCAGCGAAAAACCGAAACCTCATCCACAAACTCAGGTTTTAGTGATATTTGGTACACTTGGTCTACAACCATCAAAATTAACTTGTGCAAAATTTCAGAGTTCTTGCTCAACTTATTCCATGTTATAGTCCATCAAAATTTGCCAAAACATTCTACTAGCGACAGCCGGTGCATCTGGGTTCAAAATTGCTCTAGTAATATGTTGATATGAATAGAGGCAACAGATACATCAATTCTGATACAGAATTGTCTGTACATCTCAAATCTATGGTCAAATTTGACACAGCATGAACCTAAAGTGCACGTTTATACAAAAAAACTAGTAAAAAGTATACTTGAAAAGCGAGCCTCATCAAGAAGGAAAAATGACTTTATTTCAAAAAGTATCAAATTCGTAGAAATAGTTTCAAAACAGTCTGAACTAAGATGCCATTTCCTATAAAATGAAGATAAAATCGTTTTGGGTATTTGTTTTAATGCTAAACAAGAAACAAAAATGCAATTTTCCACAATATACAGGTAATTGTAATATTTCCTATCATTCAAACACACTTACGTAGGCCTATGCATTTCATTTTTTTGGCAACAGTTTTCCATTTTGTTTATTTAATTATTTATATTTGCTACTCAGGAAAAGGAAGATGTTGATCATGCAATTTCACTGATGTTGTGTGATAGAAGTAGTAGAAATAGTATGTTAGGAGAGTGTGTGAAATATCCCAAGGATAGCAGTAAAATAACCTAATTTCTCCACAACAAAATCAAGGTGTACCGGGTTGATAAGCAGATGATCTTTGCAGAGTGTCAATGTTATCGTATTCAATTAGTAGAAAGCCCCATTCTTCCGTTGCTAAGAGGCAGGCAATTTTCCTAAAGAAACGTACACAAAATCTCTATCATGATGAATCCATTATATTGTTGTACTTTGCAGAGAATTATTGTTTATAATACAAAATGGGATTCAGAATTACCATTGGAGTCATGTGTCAAGTACCGTACACCCTATTGTACTAAATTTTATTGAAACTAACCATTCAAACGAGAAATCTCTATATTTTTTTTCTGATGTCTTGTAGTATGACGTGTCTTTTGTTTATAAAGTCCAATCTGAAACCATGTCATTCTGAAAGGGTAAATAACCACATATTAAAAAGTTCGAATATGTAACAGATGGTTGTGCAGCACAGCATAAATATTGTAAGAAGTAGTTAAACCTTTGCACAATCTCCAAGACTTTGCCATATCTGCTTGATGGTCTTTCTTTGCCACTTGCCATGGTAAGCAACCTTGCGATGGGATTGATGGCAGTGTGAAACGCTGTGTTACAAAGGTAAATCTACAAAGACCATTTCAAATCCAGATAACAAATCCAAAACAGATGTATGACTTTTGCAAATGTCAGTTGTCGAAAAATGCATTTTTTTTATCTAACTGAAACTGAGATTAACAATGTTAGAAGTGTGTTTGCATTTCGTTTTAAGATTTCTCAGACTGTAGTAAGCACAATATGTTTTCATAAGTTTTTACCACTGTCAAATACGGTTATAACTGCAAAACGATGGGGTGCAGATGAAACACGAAATTTAAAGTTAAACTTTGCAGCAGAATATGATCAGTTGAAAAAGTTGAATTGTCAGGACATTAAAGTTAATTGCTTTATAGCATGAATCTATAATAATAAGTGGTATATCTTATTAGTAGTAGAAGTAGATGCTGACAATGCGTATATAAATATAAAATTCATGCATCCAGCTAGGCCTCCAGCATCCTTTTATCACCTAGCAGAGCGGAAAAATGTTGGGTCCAAGTACAACATATTTTATCTCCATCTACTCGTACTGCTAGGCAATACCAACTGAGTAATACATTTAAATTATTAATTCAACAAAAATGGAAAACTGTTGTCAAAAAATTAAATGTATAGGCCTATGTAAATGTGTTTAAATGCTAAGAAATATTATAATTACCTGTACGTTGTGGAAAACTGCATTTTTTCTTGTTTAGCACTAAGCCAAATACCGAAAACAGTTATAACTTCGTTTTATAGGAGATTGCATCGTCTTTAAGAATATCTAGAAACTGCTTCTGTGAATGTAGTACTTTCTGAAATAAACCATTTTTGTACTTCTAGTTGAAGATTGTTTTTGAAGCATACCTTTTACTACTTATTTTGTACAAAAGTGCACTTTAGGTTGATGCTATGTCAAATCGTACCACAAATTTGAAATTTACAGACAATTCTGCTCAGAATGGATGTGTTTGTTGCCTCAAAGTATTCATATCAGTATGTCACTATAATTGTGACCAGAATTTCAGCTCGAGCATTATACAGTGGTGGGGATATTTATCAAATTCCTAGGCAAAGATAGCCCTTGTGTACAAAGATTTTATTCGATTAATCAACTTGTCAATCACATCCATCTAATATTGTTGTATTTTTAGAGAACAATACGTTACAATGTAACTCTGCATAATGTTTATATTTTGCTAAGATGAACTGGCTCTAACACGTTATTATTTAGTTTGTGTTGCAATTTGTGATGATGTATAAATCTCGTAGCCAGGAAATGCCACCTCTAGTGTGTTAAAATTGTGCAGTAGGGTGGAGCGTTTTGCACTTTTGTTGGAAATTCATTGACGGATACACTGGTTCGATCCTACCTCGCGCCGTGTGTACTTTGTGCTGGACAAACACCGTGCTTGTGGGTTTTCTCGGGGTTCTTCCGTTTCTTCCCACTTTCTTCATTCCACCACTTCACTCATCTCTCATCATCACCGTCTCCTTTAGCCTAACCGCAATAAGCGTGGGAAGCAAGAAATGTAAAGATTTTTCGATAACGGCTAGTGCGGAAAAAATGCCATTTGTGGCACTGATCTTACTGATTTTTTATTTTTTTTCGACAACCCCTTAACCTGCCCAACGGACTTAGTTTTATAAATGTTTGGTTAGGCTATACGCACAACATCAATGACAAAAAAGCTACTTGTGGTCGTGTTCAGTTACCTGATGGCTAAAATACAATAATTTTGTTAAAAGAAATTTGTAGTAATGCCAGTAAATAATTTTAAAATGCTTACGAGTCAAAGAACAGTGATATTAGCTCAGTTGTTGGAACTAATGTCCGGACTTTGTTTGAAATGCCTCGTTAACGATGATTATAGTTATAGCCCTAGATATAACACGGTTTTCTTTTTTGCAACTCTTCGCTTATTTTGCTCTGTACGCAGAATAACCCAGAACTCACCACGGGGAGATAGTTGCACATCAAGTTCCGATCACTCACCCACCCACTAGGCATACGTTGACATTTCACCTTAGGTCACGTAGTTTTTTGGTCTCGAAGCGGGGTATTCTTGTTCTGGACTTCAGTTTGGCTCTAACATAGGTATCTCTTGCGTTCTGGCCGACCTTTTTACGCTGCCTCGGCCACCAGCTTCAGTTTGCGTTCCACAGCTTGACTATTGAATGGGAATGTTGTTGTTAGGGTAGCTAAAGTTCGGATGTTTTCTTCAAGCTGCTGATTCGTTGTTTCTTGTGTTGGCGGCTCTATTAGACATTTAGGCCAATTAATCATGTCATAGTAATTTTCAGTTGTAAAGTTTAATTTCGGAACAATGAAGTCACGTGGGCGGCTTGATCTTCTGGCTGCGGCACATTTTTTATCCTTCTGCAGCCTAACGATCTAATATGCGGATTTTCATCTGCTGTCATCGCTATTAGCAGGATTTCGTGATGATCTTAGTATCCGTTTGTTTCTAGAACAAAATAAACTATGTGTTGTAGATATTTTGGCAGAAAACGTGATAGCTTAACTATGCTAAACACATGAATGACGCTCATTTTGCACGAAGTATTCAGCCGTATTGAAAACCAGACGCTTGCGTATAGTTTAACAATGGACTGGCAAAGTAGACACAAACATGAACTAGGTTTATCAATACTAAGGTAGTGGCGAAATATCCTACAAACCAATGTAAGCCATCGTGAATGTGATACTGGTCCTGGTTTACTGTTTGCTAGATCTTTAGTACTCATTACTGTAGCAACAGCCTTACAAATTTCAAAGAGATAATTCTGGTCGCTGCTTAAACCATTTGGTTTCTCCATTTCAGACACCCATTGAACGAGAACGGGTGTAAAGAAGACGAATGTTAAACGTTCACAATCCTTAATTTCTTTCTGATGGGGCTGCGAAAATCGTTAGGTACGGTCGTCCCAACATCCAATTCGGTAACCACTTATCGAAATGACAACTCGTTGGTATGAAGAAGGCAAACGAGAGCTCTCACCAATGCTCATTTTCCGTGATGTCTCTGGTCCAAAATAAACTTGAATTCTCGTTTTGGAATCTTGCGTTTCCTATCACAGTTGAAATCTTCAACGGTTTTACATTTGCAAGACGCAATATCAAAAACAGAGTTTTCCGCGTGTGCAACAAAACCTACACGAAGCGTTGCTTCTTGTCCTTTTCGTCTGAAATGTGTTTCCTTGGTACGACACTTATTATAGAATGTTTTCATCATGTCAAAAGCTCTCTTTTCTGAAACCACAGGAATGCTTGCTTTACGCCAATTATAAACAACATATTGTCCAACTAGTTTACAAATGTCAGTCACTGGTAATTTAATCAAACTTTTGTCACTACTTAAGCCACTTCGAAACCAATGATAATGTTGCATAATGTCAGCGTACGTGGGTTAGTGCACTTCACTCATTGGACTTGGAGTGCCAAATAAGACTCGTTTCACACTTTCCCGCATTGATCTGCTATGAGCTTTTTCTTCATCTTGCTTTCCATTGCTTCCGAACTTGGAAATCAAAGTATACAAATGTCTCTGAATCGTATCGCACTAAAAAGACTGTAAATTTAGGTACAATATAAAAACTCTCTATCTTAACACAAACAGTAGCGAACTAAAACAGTTAAAGCTTAAGAAGCAATAATCTGGCCTGTTCGATTGGTTGACCGAATTACGGAATATTTACACCACCGCCGAACTTCCAGCGAGAATATGTAGAAACTTCGATGTAATTTCAGGAGTCAACGAAGCAAGCGGGAGGTGCGCGAATCTTCTAGACGGAGCCGGACGTTGCGACGATACTCGAAGATGGTGGCCCAAGTAAGTAACCACGAAGTTGTGTAGCCTGCCGCTAGATGGCATTTGCTGTCGGTGTACATAACAGGCGAAAAGTTGCCAAAAGCAAATTGTGTTATATCAAGAGCTATGCCTATAATCATCGTTAACGTGACATTCCAAATGAAGCTGGACATTAATTCCAACAACTCACCTAATATGCCTATACCTTAAGTCATAAACATTTTAAAATTATTTACTGGCATTGCTACAAGGATTGTTTAATAAAACGATTGAATTATAGCCATCAGATAACTCTAAAAACGCCAGAAGTAGCTTTTCTCTCATTGGTGTTGTGCATGTTGCCTAATCAAACACTTGTAAACTTTAAGTCCGTTGGGGCAGGGTAAAGGGTTGACCAAAAAATTTTAAAAAAATCAGTAACGTCGGTGCCACTAATGGCACCTTTTCCTTCTAGCCATCATCGAATTTCCAACGAAAGTGCAAAACGCTACACCCTATTGTGCAGTCTTTGATGAAATGTTCATGTGTGCGTGTTGGAATTTGCGAAAGAGGTTTAATATACCTACATATTTATTATTCATGAAAGTATTAGTATTTCCTTCGCAGATACTTATTGCATTGGCATTTTGTATTACTCCGCCAGTTACACCAGTGTATATTCAAATTCGCCCTTGTAGATCGGTGTTTCGTCTATGATCAGAAAAATTCCCAATGTTTATGAACAAAATCCACTTATAAAGACTTCTGCCGTTTGTCTGGCACTCCAGTTTATATTGTAAATTACGACATGTACGTTAATCTTGGGTCCAGTTTATATTCACAATTTGTGATCTGTTGCTCGATTATCTATTGA
This sequence comes from Thermobia domestica, assembly GCF_964235325.1. Taxonomy (NCBI): domain Eukaryota; kingdom Metazoa; phylum Arthropoda; class Insecta; order Zygentoma; family Lepismatidae; genus Thermobia; species Thermobia domestica. The sequence goes on along the minus strand of NC_137456.1, from coordinate 237,944,831 downwards.
TTGGTTTATAAGTAATCGTTTAGTTGTAACTTGCTGAATTATTGTTTTGCTAGAGATCACTCCATCGCGGCTTTTCACTATCATAAGTCTTGTGAGTTCTAGTGTCTTTCTCTTTGGATGTGATTTCATTGGTGATATGTGTTGGCGAAGAGACTGCTGGGCATAGTATATAATTATAACACTATCAGTTGTTTGCTCTACAACGACATTGTTTCGAGACAATTCTATTATGCGGGAAATGTCAAGTTTGGATGGAAAAAAAGCAATTATGTGCCCTCTCCGAAAGCAGCAGTTCGGGATTGTTCTGTTTACTACAATGGCCATACTCTGCTTCACGTTTTGTTCAGAGGGAATAAAATTGCGATATAATGAAGTTAGAAACATGGAATGAGAATCAAAATACTTTCACTTCATTCAGTGATACGAACATGACAAAATATATTCCTTTCCCGAAACATGACTTAAATTTTATTAATATATTATTTTCAGGTATACAGTGTACAACATAATAGAAAACATTAGAGCTGAAACACATTTTATATTTTAATAACTCAGGTTTTGGGATTTAAATTCCAAAATATGTAACTTACAACGAATTCATACTATGTAATGCATGTTGTAACGAGACGTAACATAAAATGTAAATAAAACAAACTCTAATAGCATGTTACAATACTTATTCATGTGCTATAGGTCATAATAAATTATAATACGTGATTTCACACAATTTAACTAAAGTATTTAAAACGCAGATAATCACCCAGATTACAATACTTTCCTTGAAGGTACCAACATGCTATTCGGGAAAAGTGGGTTTATTATGTTTACATAGTATATTTGCAGATGAAAAAATGAAGACGCCAACTACATTTTTTAATAGTGTAATACTCTTACATGAACATTTAGATTTTACGAAGAGTAAACAAATATAACCTCCGTAATATCATATTGAATGTCTTTTTATGAAACGAACTACAGTTCTATATGATCTTGAAGCTTTGCTGGCGTCTACTATTAATCCAATGTTCTCGGGATTGCTGCCAGAGTGAGTGTTGCTGTGCTGAGCTTTCGTTACCATACTGCGGCAACATCTTCAGAGCTATGTGTTGGAGTGTGGTGGTTGTACAATTTATATTGTGGTCTTTAAGAATGCTGTGTTTCTATTGGTTGTTTTTGTTGGCCAATGGCGTGCTCTGATTTTGCTGGTGGAAACTGCTCTCTGATTGGCTGATGGTTCTTTTCGTACTGAGAACCTGGACCCAGATGTCAGGTAGATGATAACCTTCGGCTCTGTTGATGGATGGCTTGTATGTACGGATGAATAGAGATTCATGTATTTTCCTGTCCCAGAACTGTTTGCTTTTCTTTAGTATTTCAATTTGGTCCCACATGGCCGTATGATTGTATTGTATGCAGTGTTCGGCTATTGCAGATTTTTCAGGTTGTTTAAGTCTGGTGTGTCGCTGGTGTTCTTTCATCCTGTCTTCAATGTTCCTTCCCGTTTCACCTATGTAAGTGGCGTTACATTCACAGGTGATCCTATAGATGCCTGGTGTCTTTAATCCCAATGAGTCTTTTGCAGTTGGTAGTAAACTCCTGATTTTCGGTGGAGGGCAGTGTGCAGTCTTGATGTTGAATTTCCTTAATAGTCTTGCTAATTGGTTGGAGGTTTTTCCCATATATGTAATTACTGCAATATTTCCTTTGTCTGCCGTGTTGTCCTCTTTTGTGGTGCAATTCCTGTTACTGTATTTTCTCATGGCTGTCTTGATCTGTTTCGACGAATTTGAATACCGTTTCCAGGTGAGACAGTTCCGTGCGTATATTATCTGGATCTGCTATGTGGTATGCTCTGTGTATTAGAGTATTTAACACCCCCATCTTCTGTGCAGGATGATGAAAACTGGTCGCATCGAGGTAGAGATCAGTGTGCGTGGGTTTCCTGTAGATTGAATGGCCTAGACTTCCATCTGGTTTCTTGTATACGAGTACGTCCAGGAACGGGAGTCTTCCTTCTGTTTCTGTTTCCATAGTGAACTGGATGTCGCGGTGTATAGAATTCAGATGCTGCAGGAATTCCTCGAGTTTCTGTCTGCCATGGGGCCATATGACGAATGTATCGTCTACATATCTGTAGAATACTGTAGGTTTGTATATTGCTGTTTCTAGCGCTTTGTGTTCAAAATATAGAAGTTCGATATTACTGGAGAGAGAGGAGAGCCCATTGCCACACCATCACTTTGTTCAAATAAATTGTCTTGGTAACTGAAGTAGGTAGACGTTAGGGTGTGTCTGAAGAGATGTACTATATCCTTGCTGAAGTGCGATTCCAGGAGTTTAATAGAATCTTCTAGTGGTACCCTCGTAAAGAGAGAAACCACATCAAGCTGACGAGTATGTCATCTGCGTTTATCTTGATGCTGTGTAGTAGTTGTACGAAATGGCTGGAGTTTCTGATATGGTGTGTATATTCTACTGTTAGTGGCTGTAGCCGTCCTGTTAATTTCTTGGCCAGGTTGTACGTGGGTCCTCCTATGGTGTTAACTATGGGTCGTAATGGAACTTCTTTCTTGTGTATCTTCGGAAGGCCATAAATCCTTGGTGGTATTAAACCGGAAGGTTTAAGCCTCTTCTTTTGTTCTTCATTCAGACTTTAACTTTGTATTAATCTGGACGTTTAATTGAACTACAGTTCTGCTTGAATATGCATTTCATTCGATAATTCGTTTTATGAATCATGTGACTTAAATACTGTACATTTTTGAAATGAATAACTCTCAAGATTATTTCGAATGTTCTAGTAAAATTCGCTAATGTAATAAATACAGGCCATTTTCGGGATATTTCCAAAAATCTGTACAATATACAATTGCTAGAATACTAGATGATGCAAACATTTATTTACAAATATACATACAAAATTTTCAAAAAATGCATCTTTAGCTATTGTATCTGTATATGTTAGTTCGATTGATGGATTGACTGCATGTAATATCAAAATTTTCGAAGAAAGAGAACAAACATAGCTTAGAAAGATGCAATGTTTCTTAACTGTGTGATTCTATTAACTCAAGAGCGCAAAATATGTGTTAATATGTTCCATTAGATGTTTTATTATACATTTTTAAAACTTAAGTTCTATGTATATATATTTAGTTGTCAGCAGCATATTCTATTGGTATTGTTTACTTCTTAAAACGCACGTATTTAAATATTTTTGTTTGCGTACATTTTCAGCAATTTAGTGTTTTTATGTATATGGACGTTTTACATATCATAGGTCATTTCAGTCCTACGATAGAATTTGAAAGCAAGTTAACTATGATAACCACATAATAATCCACTCTACTAACTCCATTATAATAATCCACTTTAATAATAAAAATAATCTACTATCATAAGAAAGAATTACCGGAAAGTGGATCAATTCACAAACAAACAAGATTTGTTAGACTCATGTTTATGTTAGTTTCAAGCAATTAAAAATAAATACTTCAGTTACAATAATTCAGAAACTTTATCTACAAAACAAATTTTAAGAATTATAACATTATTTAAAATCCCATAATTCGTATTTTTTTAAATATGTATTATACATACTGCATAATACATATGAAACAAAATTTGTATTTTCTTCTTAACTTTACACAAAATTTGTTAATATCTGAGTAAAGTAGTAAATTTTAAGTATTGCATAAATTAATATTTTTTGCAAATGATTCAAATAAAATATTACAAAATCTTATGAGAATAAAATTCAAATGAGAAATTTCTCCAAATAATATGTCAATCCCAATTTTTATGTTAAAGGTTTATTTTCTATAGGACCTCAGCACGATGCATCACATTATGAAATAATAGAAAATTTCTGCTATCGAGATGGTGCTGAATCCAAGGAATAATGAAAGGGTGCCACCAACTGTAACTGGAAAAGGAATTTGAAATATTCTATAACAGATATGATACAAACAGTGTACAAAATAATGAGAAGAATTGTTTTACATTAAAAAGATTTGAATATAAATGTTTTCACCTAAGAAAAGATGCCTAGGATATGTATAAGCCAATAAACTGTCATAATTAATCTAATTCAACTTCGTTATTATTTCCTCATATAAATACATTACAAAATGCATAAAACAAAAATTATTTCAGATTTGCATCGATGATAAGCAAAATTAAAATTTGTAGATATGTTTATGGAATTTGATAAAAGAAAGAAATGTAGGAGTTAAAGATAGCTCATACGTAGATGCACTCTATCGTAAGATCAGCTTATGTGGTATAGAATCTTGGATATCTGGGACTTGAGTCAAATTTTGACTGTAGCAAAACCGAACACCGAAGAGTTATTGTTGCAATTACAACATAATTTACATCTGTATGCAGTTTTAATTGATATAAATATATTTACTGTAATGTAGAACAGGTTATGAATGATACAAATTTGCTCACAATTTATAAATAATGGAATTATGTTTTTAATATTTCTCTAGTTTGTTTTATCGCATTATATTACTTCAAAATGTAGTATTAATTGATTGTTTTTTGTTAAAAACACGCTTAGAATATAAGATGTCGAAACTAATAAGGGGTAATTATATCTACGTTTTCATAAGTACACTATGTTACATATATCAGCTATACGTTGTATACCTCCATCTGTATGTGAGATCTTTACTGCGTAAATATACAGTTCTTTCTTTCATACGGGAAGTACTTATAGATGGTATACTTATACGCAAAGTTTTATAAACATATATTTTCAGTTAAAAGTTTGCTTAAGGATGTTACATATAGGCGTAAGTTAAGTCCAAAAACTACAGTATTTATACATGTAATCTGCAGTTTTACGTACCGCATACGTTTTCCTCTGTGTGTATTACATGTAGAACTCGAATATTGTTAAATGACAATGAATTATTGTATAAAAAGACGAGAATAAACAACTTCTTCCCCGATCTTCGTTCATAAACAACAAACAATACATAAGGGAACAAAATAATAGATTATGAAACTGATAAAAATGAATATGTCCTTCAAACTCACCAATAAATACGAAAAACAGAACAATGAGGACGTATTATCTATGGACGTATTATGGATACCATCAAAAACTTGAGCTCCCACACTATTTATATACTGAGGCGTTTGTTCAAAGTTTCCTAAATTTTGTTCACCAAGTACTCTTTGATTTACTTCAGTTTCAATTTCAGAGCCCTTTTTACAAATATTGTGACTACTAGATTTCATTACCTTAGGGATAGCACCCTTATAAAACAAGGGAGGAGGCGGAACAATAAGTTTTCTATCATTTCCCTGATTTCGTTGTTTAAATATTCATATTTTATTTCCTTCTTATTTAAATGCTGATTCTGATCTGGCATACGACAATGAGCATTTACTCCTAAACTACCAAACCCCACTGGCATGTTAGGATTACCTAAATTATGACCAACATATGGTTCTTGATGACTAACTTCAAACGACCTACCAGGATCTAACCTTACCGACTGTTCGCTTCTATGACTAAGATATTTATCAATAAAGTTAAGTTGTACTGTAAAATTTCTATTCGCATAGCTATGAGAACCGACAACTCGACTAAAAGGTTCATTTTGTGGTCATTTCCTGGAAACACCTAATCCTGCAAAACATCTATTTGCAATTTTACTATTACCCCCATTTTCTATTTTTGGCCTATTCAATTCATCGCTTAACTGGTAAGCAACATCGTTTTCGAACCTAGGTGGCGCTACAATATTCTCCTTTAGAAACTGATTCGACATGTCAGAAACTTCAACTACTTCTATCATAGGATCATCAATAATAACTGAAGTCGTATTTGAAACATTAGTTCGATTGTCAAATTCCATGTTTATACCACAATAAATAAATAAATAAAATGTAATTTAAGCACACAGTACAATTTGAATAAGGAAGTGGTAACAGAAATAAATTCAATTACTCCAATATATAAATACTCCAATTTAGCACCGCTACAACAACTACTACTACAATCAATCTCATTCATTCAATCTCTTGCACGCAAGCCAATACAAATAAAGGTTGACAAAGTTTTTGTTAAATTTCACTTTATTTAACAACAAATTTAAATAGAAAATATCCACAGCTGACAGCTTGTGTAGTTGCAAGTCACTCGTGCTTTTGTTAAGGGAGCTATGAAAAATTCGAAACTGTTCATCCAAAAGATCAAGCTCGTGAATTTTTTTACTAATCTCCAACTAATTTCATTTAAATTCTCAAACTCTAATACACGCAAATTAGTTTTTAGCAAAAATGCTATTGCCATCATCAACTGAACTGAGTTTAACCAACAAGGTCTTAAAAAATGGAAACGAGATTAATATTAATTTAGGACCTAAAAATCCTATTCCCCAATCAAAATTCCGGAAATGAATCCCACAATGAAATATCCTACACACCATAACTTTTAAACAACTCTCGTATATCCGGAATTTCACTTCAATCACGAAAATATTCACAATTACTGTAATCCTATATACTATAGTCGGTGATGTTAGAATAGACCTAATCTACAGGATAATATACGAATCACCGAAACAAAATATAACTGTTTCGTAGTTTATCTTTTTTGTCACAAACCTCGATATCGCGGTCAGAATGTCTCCTGTATCTATTAGCTACAATAGATAAAAAGAAAACTAAATGTGACTTCGAGTGACTTAACCACACCTGATTGGACAAATCCTGGAACAAAGATATTATTAAAGCAAGCAAATTACAACTAGGTTTCATTCACACCAGCACACAATCTTAACGCTTAAAGTGAGTGAAGGTGAGTGATTAGAATTATAGATTTTAAAGAAATTCAAAACAAATGTTTAATTAAAATATTTATTGCAATTCAGATTAGGTTCCAATAGAATAACCTTTACTCAAACTATTTCAGTAAATTTCGCAAGGCAGAGATCATTTACAGTAATTTAGATCAAGCACGGAGACAACACTAACAAAACTCTCAAATTATCACAATTTAAATGTTAAATTGAATTCTATAGTTCAAAAATAGCAAAGGCAACAACCACGTCAATTAACTTTTCTCATTATTACAAACAGGTCGGGACTTTTCAAAGTAGAATCGTATATTTATTAACAATTCACTTCCTGAATTATTTACCTCTTTATTAATTAATTAAGGTATATGCGCTGTCATAGTGCTACTAAGATACTATTCTACTAACTATTACACATTTCACTAGTATTAATACTTCACACTTACCATAACTCAGCAGGAAACAATAGTTACAGAAAAGCAGAGGTAGTTACCATTCTTATCCCCAGCTCCTCTTGGGTCTTAGTGACTGTTCCATCACAAAACAATACACTACAGTGCAGTGGATGCGAATATTTCAATCAATTCAAAATTTAAGAAACATTATTCGGACAGACGATATGTTCTACTTTTAATCAAAATTTATTCATTTTATTTCAAATTTACATTCGAAACCTTCCGAGAAATCCAAGTAAACTAAAAGAACAGTAAATGCATTTTAACAGCAAAATGAGCTAACTAGTGACGTTTTCTTTAACAGCACTGTAAGATAATTAAACTATTTCCACAGCAGAGAATAATCATTTGTAATTTACTTCAGTTCTTTAGAAACTTTTAAACCTTTAAGAAAGGAAACCCAGATTAATTAAACCCTATCTTAATTATGGTTAAGGGTAATTAACAAACATTTTTTACTAAATTACTTTAGTCCTTCAATAGCTATCAACACGTCATTAGACAGGGTTTAGTGTTGTAAATTTAAATTACTGATTATCAAAGTGAACAAAAACTGAACTAATTAGGAATTTAAATTACCGTAAATTAGCAACATAATTTAATAATGAACAAAAAGAAGCTAAAGAAATCCGTCTCATACTAGTCACCACGAGAGTATGCAATTTAAGGCTGTAATTTTAACTCTTGATTTTACTTTTTAATTTTTTTTCCTTTCATAGTTGCCAAGTTAAATTTCTCACTCGACCTCCAATGGCACAAATAAAGCAAGACAAGCAGTAGACACGCTGACGCATTACATGTTCCGTCTCTCACATAACCACATTAGGAAAGTTAACGTATTTTTCAGCTTTTAAAAGGTTTTAATACGGAAGTCCTTTTAAAAGAAGTAGACCTTTTTAACTTCATTTCATTCACTTTCAAGATACGTCTTCTTTAACTCCAACTTAACAGCACTTGACTTGCAAAATATAAGTAACCTTGTCACTTTTAAACTGATTAAACTTTAGTGAATTTAATTATACCCATAATTTAAATTAAGCCTTTTAAAACTTTGCGTAATTTAGCACTAAGTTTATAACCACAATTATAATTAAGGTACTGTTCACAATATAATAGGAGGCACCGCTACATAGAACTCTTCGACCACGTTTTTTTTTACTTTTTTCTAAAAAGAACAACTTTCGGCGCGAAGTAATGTGAGTCGATTACTTGAGTCCAACCCGTGTTGGCTCAATAAACTTCGAAAGAGTTATGAGGAGCAGCGGATTATAGTGTCATATATAAGAGAAAGACTCTCGCTACTGCGCAGGGCCCAACTCATTAGATACAACACTCTAGAATACTGCGCTAAACTGAAGTGGTTGCGAATGTTAAAAAACATGATTCTCTGTCGTATTACAAGTATTACTAAGTTAACATATAGACATTTATACATCATTTTAAAGCATTTTTAACGATCTTTACAATTAAAGTATTTTCAATCAATATAACAATGTACAAGAAAATATTTCTTCAAAAACAAATTTTTTAACCTTTCTTACTTTTTTAAAGTTGTTCGCGTTATGAGCTATGGCTACTAGTTTGTTAATACCAGAACGCCTTTCTGCAAAGTAATCTAGGAACTCTACAGTACATTTTTCTCCATAAAGTTCATGTTCTCTAATACCGCATACACCACACCGTTCATAGTATTATTTTTACAGTTGTAGCATACCAGTTTGGTTACTAACAGGTTGGGCTCATGCTCTAAAATACCACCGGGTATTTCCTTATATTGTCGGCACTCAGTGTTATAAAACACTAATAACCATTTTTGTGGAATACGTATTCTGCTCGGTTGATTATAACATAGATGCCCTGATGGCATCATATTATTACATTCCGTGCAGAATACTTGACCAAAGACATGCGGATTCCGCCCTTTTTCACTGCGTATCTCTTAAGATATTCAGCGCACACTTTCAAGGCATCGCCTAATGAAGACTTATGATTGTTGTAGTATTGAGCTCTATAAAAACATGTATTACATTCCTTACAATATATTACAATTTCAGTTACGCTGCATGGTGGATTACTCTGATATCTATTGCACAAGGCTTTACACTGCCCTACATGATTGTCTTTAATATCATTTTTATTGCATTTTTCGCAATAGTAAGGGCATGGAAATGCCGCAGTTAGGTTAGTGATTACATTGTAATTGTTGTTAAAATATAGTAAATTTATATTCTTACCCTGACCGTGCCCCTCGAAAAATATTTTCGACTCAGACAACCCGTCATACACAGTAATTTTATTCACTGTTAAGGCCGTGTCTAACGTTTTTAGCTGAGATCATCAATCCCTATATACTAACATGGTGAATTTCTTTCCTAAGTATTATGAAAACTATTTGTCTTATGCAGTTCAAAATTTCTCCAGATGTTAACCTACCTCAATACTACATGTTCACTTTTCTATTTTTAAGCTACCTCTTATAGTTCAATAATATTACATTTTGCAAATAAATGAGACAACGCTGGAAACAACATAAATATATAGACAAATGCAGGTATTGAAGGATCAGCAGGATTTCATTTCCTGCTAGTGGAGGTGAAGAAATAAACACCCTCTCCTGATCCACTCAAAACATTGTTCCTCACTGATCTTCAAAAACTTGGAAGGGGAGGGAAACAAGTTACAAAATGAGATTAGATCGTTCATATAATAATGTGGAGAATGCATATCTTCGAAGTTATGTTAATTGACAACCTGATCTTATGGTCGGAAAAAGCGTTGCGAGAAGCAACTCTGACTGCTGTTAGAAATGGGACAACCTTATCTACCTTTAGATCATTTACTTGTACTTTATAATGAACCTTGTCAAACAGGATGCCCTTTTCCTATTTTCATGTTTCAACCATTTTCAATCCTAAATCTTGATTCTTGCGCGGCGAAAACGGGAAACACGTCAGAGGAAACGCAAAACTAAAAGCATTATCATTAATATTTTGCTTTCTAAAATACGGAAGCATCTTTAAAAAATAAAACTTTAAAAGAAATATCTAGGAAGAAGAAAGAACAAATCATAGCATTTCATGTGTGTGCGTAACACTAATATACAACACAAAGAAATATTACAATATTTGTGAGGGTCTAGATCATTTGAAGCCGACATTGGTATTCCAAGGATAAGCAAGCGAAATATTTTTTACTTGATTTGGCTGAAAACATGATTTACAGAATTATATATATATATATATATATATATATATAGATAGATATAGATAAATACATACGTAGATAGATAGATATAGATATAGATAAATAGATAGATAGATAAATAGATGTGTGTGTAATATGTGCGCCTGTATTGCATAGTATTTTCAGTCAGTTTCCTGACCAACGTTAGGTTACATCTTAGGAATCTAAAATTACGTCACTTTTGAACAAAGAGGCGTTTATCCTTATTTCCCCTACGTAGTTCATAACACTTAATAATTTTAGGGAAAACTACCTGGCAATGTCTATCACTTCTATTCTCCTGATTCATTTAAACAAACAATTACCGGTTGGTCGCAAACTAGAATTAATATTTTAGACTGATGGATCTTATCAAACTCTTAATCAAATTCGGCCAAAACACTTACAGGTCGTCAATGGTTTGATTTTTTAAAGCCCGAGGATTTAACGATCTCTAAAGCATCAGTGGTTTAATGACACAATCTCCAGATACATTAGAACATAGCAGCAGTGTAACTCTATCCTTTGCTCCCTTAAATCCAGGAGCAGACTTTTCGCTTTTAGAAATGAATGTTTTGTTTGGCATTCTCTTCCAAAACAGTGCAGTTTCGTCTGCATTAAATACTTGCTCAGGTTTGTATCCTCCATCAGCTACTAGGTTTGCAAATTCTTCTGGATATCGTTCTGCTGCAGTAGTGTCTGCAGATGCAGCTTCTCCAACGATTTTAATGTTATGCAATGATTGTCACCTTAAATTTATTGAATCAACCTTCCGATGCTTGAAATCCTCCTCTTTACATTCACCACTACAACTACCATCAGTTTCTTTAAAATGAGCGTAAAGACGCTTTGCCTTCTCCCGGACCATTGGATCACTCAGTGACACCCTTTTTTGGTTGCGGTCTTAGATCCAAAATGACAACGCCACATCCGTTTTTTCTATTGCTGGATCACGAACAATTTTCGCTGAGAGTGAAGTTGAAGCTACAGACGACCTTATTTTATCTTCGGATTTTTTATCGATCGTACAGTTGATTCGTTGACATTGAATGAGCGTGATATGTATGCAAACGACTTTCCAAGGCGTAAACAATCAAGCATTTCTATTTTCACTTTAAGCTGTAACACAGATTTTTTTCGTGTCGAAACTCGTTTTTCATTTTTTTAGTTGACATTATTGTATAAATTAGGAAGACAGCGGTAGAGACGTGTTACTCGATCAAAATTTTTATAACAAAAGGAAAGACGAAACAATAAAACACGAATAGCGGCTCTTACCAAAGGACGGAACGTCTAATAATGTGGCGGCACTGAAAAATATACTTTATTCATTGAGTAATAAGGTTGCTTTCATTCTGTTTGTTTACATTATCATAAACACCAATCGCGGCGAAGGCGGCTTATGTCAAAGTCCGAACCAATACAGCGGCGATGTCATTTAACAACATACTTTAGGCAAAGTTGTAATGAGGTCTATTTTACATTTTATTAGTCCATTTGACGGCGTTTACAAATGATATTGGTTTGGATTCCTATTGGATCCTTCTTATTATTACGTATGTATGTACGTACTGATTAGATCCGCGAATGACGAAATCTTTAGCCGCGAATATAGGAATTGGGTCGCATTTTTTAATCCGCGAATAGGGAAAACGCGAATGGAAGAAGCGCAAATAGTGAGCTTTTACTGTACCAAGAAGAGTTTTTACTATTATCGTATTATTCTTAACGTTCACTGCTTTACAACGATCAACAATCACTCACTGTAGTACATCAAGAAGTCTTTTTTTGTAATAGTGTATTATAGTTATTATTTATTGTTTTAGTATAATCGGATCTCTTCCCACTATACAACAACAGTTAGTGTTTTCTCTAATAACATATTATTCTCAACGCTCACTGATTTCATGCTTTCTCAACCTTATGAGCAGGGGTGGGACATTCTTTTTGCCGAAATTTCAAATAATCGAAAACTTCTCGAGAACGGTTAGAAGTAGAGGCACATGGTTTTCAAGTTTGACATTGTCGTGACAAGCCACACACCATTCATTATATAGGACCAGGGATGGGCCAATGTTGCCAACATCTCAAATTATAGTAAATTTCTCGAGAACGGTTAGAGCTACAGGCTCACGATTTTCAAATTTGGCATTGTCGTGACAAGTAGCAAAAGTTCCATTGTCCTATGACCAGGGCTAGGCCATTTTTGCCAACATTTTAAGAAACCGCTGGCCGATACGAAGTCATCTTGCCCATAAACCGCACTTCTCGCCACGATTATTGAGATTTCGAATTCGAGACTATCAAATTAATACCGCTGTGTTGTACGCTGATTACGAATCTGAATCCGCCGAATCATCTTGAATAGTAAAAACGCACGTTTGGTCACGATTTTTGAGATTACGAATTCAACACCACCAAATTAATACCGAAGTTAAATTCGCTGATCACGAATCTCAAGCCGGCGAGTCGCTACGAGGCACAGTGGTCCGAAACGCCGCAAAACCTGCGCAAAAATCCAAAATGTCAAGTACTGGAGTATGGAGTATGAGTATCATACACGTTTAGTCCATACAATAGTGCATTCAAAAACAGCATTAAGTATTTTTAAAATACGAATAGAACGAACATTTAGAGAAGTAAAGTTCGTATAATGTGTAATTAGAAGTTTGCTCTACAGAAACTGGAAGCAATACTACAGCACCACTCAGAGTCTCCGTTTGAGAACACAAGTAAACGAAAAGGGAAACCCCATGAAACAGAAACTGTAGGGAAGTAGCAATGAGAGGAAGTATAAAACTGCTCTCTAGAAACGAACCTGGAGGAACAATGTCATATAAAATCTTAGCATATAAGTAGTAGGAGAAATTCACTGTAGTGGTGATAAATCATTGAATTATAAAAAAAGTACCAAGAGGTACCAGTAAGATTCCTGCATAGGTGTGAAGGACAACATGTATAGGTAACGTACATGACAAAAATTGTTGCACATGAGTAGTAATTGCCCCACTTGGTCTCACTTTGGACTTTGACCCCGACCTTTGTGACGTCATAGGTCAAAGGTCAATGACCTTGGCCCAGGGTCAATGACCTAGGGGTACCTAGGACCACCCCCCTCTAAATTTTGGCAGGGGTACCTTGGCCCACCCCCTAAATTTTGGCAGGGGTACATAGGACCACCCCCCTTAAATTTCGGAAATTGCCAAATCTAAAAATTTGGTATGGTAGCCTAGGACCATGGTATGTACCTCTATCAGTATTGGGGGTCTATGTCGTTCCCTTTCATGGGTAAAAAATTGCCAAAAATTCAAATTTCGGGGTTTTTTGACCTAATTTATCCCCTTGGATGAGGTGTTATTACCCTATATGGTTATATGGGCGTATACAGGGGTCCATTCCCTTTCATAAGACATGGGTATATTAATGCACCCCTTGAAAAATTTGGGAGGGGTACCTTGGCCCACCCCTTAAATTTTGGAAATTGCCAAATCTAAAAATTTGGTATCGTAGCCTAGGACCACAGTATGTACCTCTATTAGTATTGGGTGTCTATGTCGTTCCCTTTTATGGGTAAAAATTGCCAAAAATTCAAATTTCGGGGTTTTTTGACCTAATTGATCCCCTTTGATGAGGTATTATTACCCTATATAGTTATATGAGCGTATACAGGGGTCCATTACCTTTCATAACATATGGGTATATTAATGCACTCCTTTAAAAATTTGGGAGGGGTACCTTGGCCCACCCCTTAAATTTTGGAAATTGACCAATTTAAACATTGGGTATTATAGTACAGGACCCTAATATGTATCATGATAAATTTGGGCGGTCCACCTCGTTTCCTTCTAGGGGCACAAAATTGCCAAAATATAAACGTAAGCAATACGTTATACCACGTGTTTGATTTTTGGTCGATTTTATCCCCTTTGATGAGATGTTATTACCTTATAAGGTTATATGGTCATGTATAGGGGTCTATTCCCTATCATAAGACATAGGTACATTTGTGCACCCGGGAGGGGTACTTTGGCCCACCCCTTAAATTTTGGAAATTGCCCAATTTAAACATTTGGTATTATAGTACCGGACCTTAACATGTATTATGATAAATTTGGGTGGTCCACCTCGTTCCCTTTTAGGGGTACAAAATTGTCAAAATATAAACGTAAGCAATACGTTGTACCACGTGTTTGGTCTTTTGGTCCAATTTATCCTCTTGGATGAGGTTCTATTACCTTATATGGTTATATGGTTATGTATAGGGGTCTATTCCCTATCATAAGACATAGGTACATTTGTGCACTCCTTTAAAATTTTTGGGAGGGGTACTTTGGCCCACCCCTTAAATTTTGGAAATTGCTCATTTTATATATTTGGTATTATAGTACCGGACCTTAACATGTATTATTATGATAAATTTGGGTGTTCCACATCGTTCCCTTTTAGGGGTACGAAATTGCCAAATTTTACTACAACCACGTGTTTGGTCTTTTGGCCCAATTTATCCTCTTGGATGAGGTCCTATTACCTTATATGGTTATATGGTCATGTATAGGGGTCCATTCCCTATCATAAGACATAGGTACATTTGTGCACTCCTTTAAAAATTTGGGAGGGGTACTTTGGCCCACCCCTTAAATTTTAGAAATTGCCCAATTTAAACATTGGGTATTATAGTACTGGACCCTAACATGTATTATTATGATAAATTTGAGTGGTTCACCTCGTTCCCTTTTAGGGGTACGAAATTGCCAAATTTTACTACAACCACGTGTTTGGTATTTTGGTTCAATTTATCCCCTTGGATGAGGTCCTATTACCTTATATGATTATATGGTTATGTATATTGGTCCATTCCCTATTATAAGACATGGGTATATTGATGCACCCTTTAAAATTTTGGGAGGGGTACCTTGGCCCACCTCTTTATTTTGGAAATTGCCCAATTTAAACATTTGGTATAATAGTATAAGACCCTAATATATACTATGATAAATTTGGGTGGTCCATCTCGTTCCCTTTCATGGGTACGAAATTGCCAAATTTTAGTACAACCACATGTTTCGTTTTTGACCTAATTTATTCCCTTGGATGATGTCCTATTACCTAATATGATTATATGGTCTTGTATAGGGGTCCATTTTCTATCATAAGACATAGGTACATTGATGCACCCCGGGATGGGTACCACAGCCAATCCCTTAAATTTTGGAATTTTTTCAACTTAAGCATTCGCTATCATAGTGCATGACCTTAATATGTATCATGATAAATTTGATTGGTCCACCTTGTTCCCTTTCATGAGTAAAAAAAAAATTGCCAAAATATAAAGATAAGCAATATGTTGTATCACGTGTTTGGTTTTTGGCCCAATTTATCCCGTTTGATGCGGTCTTATTACCGTATATGTTTATATGGTCATGTATATAGGTTCATTTCCTATCATAAGACATGAGTACATTGATGCACCCTTTAAAAAATTTGGGAGGAGTATCTTGACTCATCCACTCAGTTTTAGAAATCGTTTAATATAAGCATTTGGTATCTTCGTACAGGTCTTCAATATGTACCACTATAAATTTGGATGGTCCACATCGTTCCCTTTCATGGGTAAAGAACTACCAAAAATCAAATTTCGGAGGTTATTGACCCCTATTTAATACGTTATATGGTTTATTACCTCTATATGTTTATGTTCTCTTTTAAATTTGGGAATTATCAAATAACAAAATTCGGTAAACGTTTTCTAGGACCCATTGGTATTCCTCTTATGGCCAAATATTCAAAATTTAAAGGTTATTGACCGGCTTTATTATTGAATAAGTACAGGATTTATTACTTTTTCATAAGACACAGGTGTATTTGTGTACCAATCTTAAATTTTGGGAGGGGTACATTTCTTATTGTCATATCAATAATTGGTAATTGTTCTTTGGGTAAATCATTGTGAAATATGAGTATGATCACGTGATCAGTTATTGACCTATGATGGGATTAGGAGTCCAGGACATTGGTACATTTAAACTTTGTAGGATAATTTGAGAATGCGTCATTGGTATTGATTATTCCCCGCCAAATATAAACGTAAGCAATACGATGTACCACGTGATTGACCTTGATGAGGTAGTGTACAGGGATACATAGCTATCCTTATTGAATCTTATGACTCATAGTCTTAAGGGAATATATGCTACAACACTGGCAAAGTTATTGTTGATGCAATTTGATTGGTTGATCACTATCTTTCGTGCAATCTGATTGGCTGGTCACTATCTTTCTTGCAATTTGATTGGTTGCTGATTTTCAAATCTTTGCTGCATTCAGTTTTAAGTTTTGTTTAACACTTAAAAAAGTTTTTGAAATTTTTGTTTGAAAATTTTTTTGTTTGAAACTTTGGTTTGACATTTTTTTCATTTGATATTTTTAGTTTAAAAATTTTTGTTTCGAAATTTTTTGTTTGAAACTTTGGTTTGAAATTTTTTCGTTTGAAATTCTGTTTGAAAATTTTGTTTCAGAATTTTGTTTAAAAATTTTTGTTTAAAATTTTTTTTGTTTTGAAATTTTTTGTTTCAAACTTTTGTTTGAAATTTTTTTTTCGTTTCAAAACTAAAAAAATATTTGTTTGAAATTTTAGTTTAAAAAATGTTCGATTTTTTTTCTGTTTAAAATTTTTTGTTTGAACATTTTTGTTTCGAAATTTTTGTTTGGAAAATTTTGGTTTCAAATTTTTGTTTATGCACTCATTAGTGAAGAACCGAACTGCTTAGAAGAAAATTTGGTTTGAATTTTTTTCTTTGAAAATTTGTTTCGAAATTTTTGTTTTGAAATTTTTCGTTTCCAAATTTTTTTGTTTAAATTCTTTTTGTTTCGAAAGTTTTGTTTGAATTTTTTTTGTTTCAAAGTTTGGTTTGACATTTTTAAAAGTTTGTGCACTTATTAGTAAAGAACCGGAACTGTTAGAACTAAAACCTCTGGCAACATTGTGGTGCAATAGTACACGTCAGAAAATGGGGTTGTACTTGAAATGAAAAAACACAATTCATTGAAATGGATCGTTTTATTACACTCCACATACATCCATACCAGATAGTGGTTCTAGATATTGTCGATACAATGTATTTTGAACTTCTTGCACTAGTTTTTCTTTAGCATATAATTTTAATTCAAATTGAAGTCTTTTAAGGTCTATTGCAATATCAATTGGTGGAAACTCAATGTCCATTTGATCACAAATAAACTGTTTATCAATACAGGTATGCACCCACGAACGATGTTGACAACCATCACAATATCTTGATACATGTTGTACAATATGCATAACACATTTTTCAAAATAGTACTTTTTCAGGAATATACTTGTTTTGTTGCACACTTCCACTGCATGTTTCACACATTGGAATACGCTGATGAATTTGTTCCATTCCGTTTGTGTTAGATACACCATGTTGCGAGGGGCATGAAATGTACTCTTTTTACGTAACAGCACCATCTTCTCTTCGAGGACTGTACGCATCACCACTTCATGATTTGAGCCTAATGATTTGACTATGGTCACATTTAGCTCATCATGAAAATAATCATTCATTTGGTCAATTCGTGAACATAATATTTGCCATTCTTCACAGGTCAGTTGTACATCAAATTGTTCTGCTTTGCCCAATCGAATCACTGGTTCAAATGTTCTAGCACTGATACCAATCATCACATGTTTTGTTTGAAATATATTTATTGGATAATAGCTTGCGAAGATGAACTCTTTATCGTTAGAAGTACACATCTTTCCTCCTGAAAAGCACTTGCTCAAATGATTTCGTGGGATGACAGTGTATTGGTTAATTTATAGAACTACGGCTGACGTCATAGGAAAGGAATGTGCTGACGTTTGAATTCATGGTTTCATCACAGTTGCTGACGTCATGCTGACCAACCAAATTCATACAACTATGTCTGATGTGCTGACGTTTGAATTCATGATTTCATCACAATTTCTGACGAATCCGGCTGTGTACTAAATTCAAATTGATGACTTCGACCCAAGAATCCTTTGTAACATAAAGATACAGATCCAGTATTTAAGAAACGCAGCAGTTCTTCTTGTTTTGATGCCTCCATGGGAAAATATCTTGCTGGTAAAATTATATTCTTATCATTTTCAAGCTTCACCACGATTCTTAATCCAAACTTTGTAGGTATCATTTGGCTAGCTAAGATTCTATGAGGTACATTCTGTTGTAAATCAGTAATCTTGGTAAATGATTTCATCACATCACGTGTGTTTAGAAACTGCAGACAAGTAGCCATGATGACGTTATTATGAATACTAACTCGAACGATACTTATATATGATGCAAAACTGATGACGTTGCATTATCGTGTTCTGACGTGTAATATTGCACCACAATGTTGCCAGAGGTTTTAGTTCTAACAGTTCCGGTTCTTTACTAACGAGTGCACAAACTTTTTAAAAAAAATGTCAAACCAAAGTTTCAAACAAAAAATTTCAAACAAAACTTTCGAAACAAAAAGAATTTAAACAAAAAAATTTGGAAACGAAAAATTTCAAAACAAAAAATTTCCAACAAAAAATTTTCAAACAAAATTTTGCAACAAAAAAATTTCAAACAAAAAAATTTTCAAACAAAAAATTTTGAAACATAAATTTCAAACAAAATTCTGAAACAAAAAATTCAAACACAAATTTGAAACAAGAGTTTTCAAACAAAAACTTTCAAACAAAAAATTTTCAAACTAAAAAATTTTACGTTTCACGGTTAACCGTCAAACTTTATCCGGTTTTTTAACTATTCGATTAACAAATAAACGGTTTTGATCATATTTATCAGTGAGTGCAAAATGTTGAACGAAACCAAGATTTTTAAATGTTAAACAAAACTTAAAACTGAATGCAGCAAAGATTTGAAAATCAGCAACCAATCAAATTGCAAGAAAGATAGTGATCAGCCAATCAGATTGCACGAAAGATAGTGATCAACCAATCAAATTGCATCAACAATAACTTTGCCAGTGTTGTAGCATATATTCCCTTAAGACTATGAGTCATTAGATTCAATAAGGATAGCTATGTATCCCTGTACACTACCTCATCAAGGTCAATCACGTGGTACATCGTATTGCTTACGTTTATATTTGGCGGGGAATAATCAATACCAATGACGCATTCTCAAATTATCCTACAAAGTTTAAATGTACCAATGTCCTGGACTCCTAATCCCATCATAGGTCAATAACTGATCACGTGATCATACTCATATTTCACAATGATTTACCCAAAGAACAATTACCAATTATTGATATGACAATAAGAAATGTACCCCTCCCAAAATTTAAGATTGGTACACAAATACACCTGTGTCTTATGAAAAAGTAATAAATCCTGTACTTATTCAATAATAAAGCCGGTCAATAACCTTTAAATTTTGAATATTTGGCCATAAGAGGAATACCAATGGGTCCTAGAAAACGTTTACCGAATTTTGTTATTTGATAATTCCCAAATTTAAAAGAGAACATAAACATATAGAGGTAATAAACCATATAACGTATTAAATAGGGGTCAATAACCTCCGAAATTTGATTTTTGGTAGTTCTTTACCCATGAAAGGGAACGATGTGGACCATCCAAATTTATAGTGGTACATATTGAAGACCTGTACGAAGATACCAAATGCTTATATTAAACGATTTCTAAACTGAGTGGATGAGTCAAGATACCCCTCCCAAATTTTTTAAAGGGTGCATCAATGTACTCATGTCTTATGATAGGAAATGAACCTATATACATGACCATATAAACATATACGGTAATAAGACCGCATCAAACGGGATAAATTGGGCCAAAAACCAAACACGTGATACAACATATTGCTTATCTTTATATTTTGGCAATTTTTTTTTTACTCATGAAAGGGAACAAGGTGGACCAATCAAATTTATCATGATACATATTAAGGTCATGCACTATGATAGCGAATGCTTAAGTTGAAAAAATTCCAAAATTTAAGGGATTGGCTGTGGTACCCATCCCGGGGTGCATCAATGTACCTATGTCTTATGATAGAAAATGGACCCCTATACAAGACCATATAATCATATTAGGTAATAGGACATCATCCAAGGGAATAAATTAGGTCAAAAACGAAACATGTGGTTGTACTAAAATTTGGCAATTTCGTACCCATGAAAGGGAACGAGATGGACCACCCAAATTTATCATAGTATATATTAGGGTCTTATACTATTATACCAAATGTTTAAATTGGGCAATTTCCAAAATAAAGAGGTGGGCCAAGGTACCCCTCCCAAATTTTTAAAGGGTGCATCAATATACCCATGTCTTATAATAGGGAATGGACCAATATACATAACCATATAATCATATAAGGTAATAGGACCTCATCCAAGGGGATAAATTGAACCAAAATACCAAACACGTGGTTGTAGTAAAATTTGGCAATTTCGTACCCCTAAAAGGGAACGAGGTGAACCACTCAAATTTATCATAATAATACATGTTAGGGTCCAGTACTATAATACCCAATGTTTAAATTGGGCAATTTCTAAAATTTAAGGGGTGGGCCAAAGTACCCCTCCCAAATTTTTAAAGGAGTGCACAAATGTACCTATGTCTTATGATAGGGAATGGACCCCTATACATGACCATATAACCATATAAGGTAATAGGACCTCATCCAAGAGGATAAATTGGGCCAAAAGACCAAACACGTGGTTGTAGTAAAATTTGGCAATTTCGTACCCCTAAAAGGGAACGATGTGGAACACCCAAATTTATCATAATAATACATGTTAAGGTCCGGTACTATAATACCAAATATATAAAATGAGCAATTTCCAAAATTTAAGGGGTGGGCCAAAGTACCCCTCCCAAAAATTTTAAAGGAGTGCACAAATGTACCTATGTCTTATGATAGGGAATAGACCCCTATACATAACCATATAACCATATAAGGTAATAGAACCTCATCCAAGAGGATAAATTGGACCAAAAGACCAAACACGTGGTACAACGTATTGCTTACGTTTATATTTTGACAATTTTGTACCCCTAAAAGGGAACGAGGTGGACCACCCAAATTTATCATAATACATGTTAAGGTCCGGTACTATAATACCAAATGTTTAAATTGGGCAATTTCCAAAATTTAACGGGTGGGCCAAAGTACCCCTCCCGGGTGCACAAATGTACCTATGTCTTATGATAGGGAATAGACCCCTGTACATGACCATATAACCTTATAAGGTAATAACATCTCATCAAAGGGGATAAAATCGACCAAAAATCAAACACGTGGTATAACGTATTGCTTACGTTTATATTTTAGCAATTTTGTGCCCCTAGAAGGAAACGAGGTGGACCGCCCAAATTTATCATGATACATATTAGGGTCCTGTACTATAATACCCAATGTTTAAATTGGTCAATTTCCAAAATTTAAGGGGTGGGCCAAGGTACCCCTCCCAAATTTTTAAAGGAGTGCATTAATATACCCATATGTTATGAAAGGTAATGGACCCCTGTATACGCTCATATAACTATATAGGGTAATAATACCTCATCAAAGGGGATCAATTAGGTCAAAAAACCCCGAAATTTGAATTTTTGGCAATTTTTTACCCATAAAAGGGAACGACATAGACACCCAATACTAATAGAGGTACATACTGTGGTCCTAGGCTACCATACCAAATTTTTAGATTTGGCAATTTCCAAAATTTAAGGGGTGGGCCAAGGTACCCCTCCCAAATTTTTCAAGGGGTGCATTAATATACCCATGTCTTATGAAAGGGAATGGACCCCTGTATACGCCCATATAACCATATAGGGTAATAACACCTCATCCAAGGGGATAAATTAGGTCAAAAAACCCCGAAATTTGAATTTTTGGCAATTTTTTACCCATGAAAGGGAACGACATAGACACCCAATACTGATAGAGGTACATACTATGGTCCTAGGCTACCATACCAAATTTTTAGATTTGGCAATTTCCAAAATTTAAGGGGGGTGGTCCTATGTACCCCTGCCAAAATTTAGGGGGTGGGCCAAGGTACCCCTGCCAAAATTTAGAGGGGGGTGGTCCTAGGTACCCCTAGGTCATTGACCCTGGGCCAAGGTCATTGACCTTTGACCTATGACGTCACAAAGGTCGGGGTCAAAGTCCAAAGTGAGACCAAGTGGGGCAATTACTACTACATGTTTGCACATTTTCAGACTAGTCACCTGTTAACATGGGTCAGTACATAAAACAATGCATAATTTGACCCATACTATATCCGCATTATGTACTGTCTTGACACGTTTCGCTTTTCATTTGGTCTTTGTCAGAAGGAAGATAGGTGAATTACTAAACCGCACGTCGTTCGCTGCACTTTCGAGGGAGAATGGTTAGAGAACAGTATGTATAGGACGTGCAACAGTGGAAATCGCAACCTAACGTAGATTTTCTTTTCAGGCCTAATTGCTTTGATATTGTACACATTAGTCTTTGTGCTTGTTAAATTCAAAAAGTGATGTTTATTATCTGCTTTCTTCAGGAATAATGGCGTTTAGGCCTACCAGAAGATACCTTTTGAACGTAATGAGGGAAAAGGATGGCAAACATCATTCTGAACAAAAGGACACTTGGAAGAGTACATTATAGGAAAGATGCGAATTCAGGATAATGCAGAAAAGTGCAACGACATAAAGACAGCTATCAAATTGTTTTGCACCAAGATTTTCCAGGGACTAGATAGTTGTTCCAGAATGGTTGATAGGATTCTTGAACGATATTCTGATAGGCTTAATGCACCTGCAAAGTTACCATTTCTGGAGCTGGCAACTGAAGCTGAAAAAAGTTCCACTGTTGCACGTCCTATACATACTGTTCTCAAACCATTCTCCCTCGAAAGTGCAGCGAACGATGTGCGGTTTAGTAATTCACCTATCTTCTTTCTGACAAAGACCAAATGAAAAGCGAAACGTGTCAAGACAGTACATAATGCGGATATAGTATGGGTCAAATTATGCATTGTTTTATGTACTGACCCATGTTAACAGGTGACTAGTCTGAAAATGTGCAAACATGTGCAACAATTTTTGTTATGTACGTTACCTATACATGTTGTCCTACACACCCATGCAGGAATCTTACTGGTACCTCTTGGTACTTTTTTTATAATTCAATGATTTATCACCACTACAGTGAATTTCTCCTACTACTTATATGCTAAGGTTTTATATGACATTGTTCCTCCAGGTTCGTTTCTAGAGAGCAGTTTTATACTTCCTCTCATTGCTACTTCCCTACAGTTTCTGTTTCATGGGGTTTCCCTTTTCGTTTACTTGTGTTCTCAAACGGAGACTCTGAGTGCTGCTGTAGTATTGCTTCCAGTTTCTGTAGAGCAAACTTCTAATTACACATTACACGAACTTTACTTCTCTAAATGTTCGTTCTATTCGTATTTAAAAAATACTTAATGCTGTTTTTGAATGCACTATTGTATGGACTAAACGTGTATGCTACTCATACTCCATACTCCAGTACTTGACATTTTGGATTTTTGCGCAGGTTTTGCGGCGTTTCGGACCACTGTGCGAGGTCATCATATCCCGTAAAACAGCACTTCCGGAATCGATTTTTGAGATTTCGGATTCAGCACCACCACGTTACTACTGATGGCATATACGCTAAGCAAGAATCTGTAATCGCTAGTCTCCACGAAATCATCTTGACCCATAAAAAACAATTCCGGTCACGATTTTTTGGTGTAAACTGTGTGTTGTGTGTGTGTTTGTGTATTTGTGTGTGTGTTTTAAACTGTACTTTACTATTTTCTTCATAGACCTTGTATGTTATTTAGGGTCATAGTCTTTCAAAACGGTTAAAAATGTGGTTCTGAAAGGTCACACTCGGCATATCCGTTCTGCTATGTTCATAGTCTGCTGTTGTGTGTAATTGGAAAGGGGGTCGGAACTGGAGTAGAAATTGGCAAAAACAACACGGAATATAATGTTTTTGCGTATGCGTTATTTCTACTAACTGGAACAGAAATTGTAACTGTAATTCTATTAGGCACAAAGTGCTCCGTGAACCGTGTAACAGTGTGTGTCTGGGGGTTAACATCTGCTTCACTATTTTCGTTGTAAAACAGTGAACGAGTAAACCGGGTATACATTGTATGTGTTTTAGGGAGTGAAGAAAGTGGTCGTAAAAGGCTATAAAAACACCGCCATCAATGACATAATCGTTCTGTTTCGTTCACAGCCTTGCTGTTATGTGTAGTTGGAACTGTAATGTTTCTGTGCATGCGTGTGTGTTTATGTTTTACTCTCTTCTCTACTGTAATATCTAGGTGTGCCATTGTCTTTAAAAGAGCGGTAGTAAAAGGCTACTGCCTTTCTGCTGCGCATAGCATTGAATAGACTGCTCCGGAACCGGAAATGGTACTGGAACATGAATCGGAAAAGGAGCAGGAACAGATTGCGCATGTGCAGTAGTTCACAAAACATGCCCAAGTGTTACCACTCGACTCCCATTAAAGAGAATAAAAATATGTCAAAATATCCGTGATTTGAGTTTTTTGCAACATTTTACTCATGCAAGGGAACAAGATGGGCCAACCACACCTACAGATGTGTAGTGCGTACCCTGGTCCTATATTAAACACTGAGTTTTGGAAATTTCCAAACTTTAAGGCGGAGACTTATGTACTTCTTACAAAATTTGCGGTGTTAACAAATATACATCTGACAAAATGAAGAGAAGATTATCTCTATGACATGACAGTTGTCCGGTGTCACTCAGCCAATCAGAGCCGAGTAAGATCCACTTCTGCAATTACTACTCCTACTTCTGTTAATATTGACTGATCAAGAATCTAAACTACAGAAGTATGGCCGGAGGCGAGTCCTAAAAGCAAGAGAATCGATCAATATAGTGACCGCGTATCATTGAGTGACTTCGCCCCTCTTGAAACGAACTTAGGAGTGACGAGCTATGTTCTTAGAATTAATTGGTCAATGTGACGATCGACAAAGCCACAATTGACAGAACACTAGTGTTTGGAGAGCTAAATGGAAATTTGATTCTGGTTCCAATTTCTGAAGAATCTATTACATCCTTTTCCTTTTACACTCTTGCTATAGAAAGAATTGTAAAATTAGAAATTGAGGCGGCATCTGTGGTACGTATGCAAGGGTACTAACATGGATTTTACTTAACAACACTAAACGAAAAGGTATAAAATGCTGAGTTAGTTAAACTGGCATTTCTTCTCTTATTTAAATATTACATCTCTTTGTGGTTGGTAAAATTTAAATAGAACACACAAATTTATTTTTCGTCTATTAGAAAAGCCACAAAACAGTGTATAAAAATGAATGTATATGCCAGTTAAACTGAACGTTGTTCACATTTTTTGGTTGGTATTGAAATAAATTTTCCACCTAAATATACCTCTTGGTTTATTTGAACAATACAAAAGTTATAAAATTCTGAATCAATTAATAATGGTTCTTTGCTTTTTTCTGATTGGTAAAAAACTAAATAGCCCACCCAAATTTATACCTTCGTTTATTTGAATAGTAGAAAAGCTATTATGACCCTTCTTATTTCCCGATTAGTACAAAAATAAATAGAACACAACATTTATTTCCTCGTTTGTTTGAATAGCACGGAAAAGTATGAAATTCTGTGCTAGTTACTTTCAACCTTCTTCATTTTTATTCTACTTTGTACAAAATTGAATAGGTCATTCAAATTTATTACTTCGTTTATTTGAATACTACAAAATGTATAAAATTCGCAGTTAGTTAAAAATGACATTTCATCTCTGGTTTAAGTAATACAGTTCTTTCTGGTTGGTACAAAAATTAATAGGTCACCCAAATTTTAAAATAATTATCCTCATTTTATATAAATCTCACAAAATTACAAAATTCTGACCTACTTAAGTTCAAATTTAGAAATTTTGCACCTCAAATAATAAAAGTGACTTAATATTTAAAATGGCTCTCCTTGTTCCTTAAAAATACAATAAAGATATAAATAAAATGCAAAATTTCAAACGATATGAATTTACACAATAAGATTGAATTTTGTCTGGTTGGTACAAAAATGTACAAAATTGAATAAAGTTCTAGCTTGTTAATATTTAAATTTGAAAAACTGGGTTCACACTTGAGCAACTTCCAACTAGGGGATGTTACGGAACATAACTCGCATATTGGTCCGTAGTCACTGCTTTTTAATAATCTAGGACAAAATTGCTTACTCTATGAATTACACCAAATCCAAAATGTCATCACTTTTCAATATCCTCATACCAAATATAAAAACAGAAATTTTATATATTGTAATGTTTACAAGAATATATTTTGTAGGATTTAAAAAACGAGGACATATAGACTTTAAATTGGTTATATAATTTTTGTAAAAACCTTAGGTAAAATAATTATGATATTCGTAATCAGCATGTTCGAAAACCTCTACATATCTTAGTTTCATCAAAATCGGTTAAAATAATGTATCCTACATAAACTAATCAAATATTCGTAATTAGCATGTTCAAAACAAGGGTCGTAAAAAACGAGGTATCTGCTTCTGGGTTAAAAAAGCAGTTGTTTTAGCGTTTGGTAATAGGAGTTGAGAATGCCACAAACTTTTATAATCTCTCCTTCGTTAATTAGGGTTTAGGAAAAGTACCATAAAAGAGAACGAGTTCATCTTTATATGCTAAATAGGATTTACAGGTTACTGTGTTGGAATGTGCGTTCATACTCTATACTCTCAGCTTAGAATTTCTTTTATATGCCATAACATTTTGTAATCTGTGGTGTGCTAAATAGGGATTGTAAAAGGAGATCGAGTACACCTCCAATATTCTCTGTTATGTTAGTAGCCTTTCTTGTGTACATAAAGGTTGAAAAGGTGGTTATACTCTTTTATCAGCCCTTCTATGTTACCTAGGAGCATTATTAAAATATGCCTTACCCTTATGGAATATGAGATGGAATATGAGTTCATAGTGTTATGTAATTTATGCTACGTTACATAAGGGTTAAAAGGTGTTATACTCTATTATCAGCTCTGCTATGTTACCTAGGAGCGTTATGAAAATATGCCATATCCTTATGGAATGTGTGTTCATAGTGTTACGTAATTTATGCTACGTTACTTAAGGGTTAAAAGGTGTTATACTCTTTTATCAGCTCTTTGCTGGTTGCATAGGGTTTGCGAGAAAATATGTGTTCATAGTCTGTGTGTAATTTCTTATTGGAATATGTTTTCGTAGCCTTAAGTAATTTTGTTATATTAAAAGAGGAGTTGAGAAAAGGTACTATAATAGAGAACGAACACAGTCGCAAAAAGGAGTCATAAATGAGAACGAGTTATATGAAAATACTAAGTTTTTTCATAATATGGCGATAAAAGTAACATGCTCTTAGATTTGTGTTCGTAATCTCTATGTTATATACGGGATGAAAAGGAGGTTGCGAAAGAGAACAAGTACACCCCCAAAAAGGGTAATAGAAGAGAACGAATTCACCCCCAAAAGGGTCGTAAAAGAGAACATATATACCTCCGTACAATACAACGAATTTAACGACTCGTCCGGAGATCTTCCGGCATCAAGTAGCAGGCGGCACCGAGAACTTGAGTCCTCTACACCAGTCGGGGCTCACAAAATGATTGTATGTTCCCAGTGGCGTAGAATCCTAATTTTTCTATTACAGTTTTACATTTTAACCCAATTTTAGCAATAAAAAGAAAACACGTTCTCTAAGAACGTGATCGGACATTAGTGCAATTTTTCTAGCTCGGGTAACGCAGGGTTATTATCCGGTAGTTTACAGAAACCGTCAGGTCTATTTTGTCATGACAAGATATCAGAATCGGTGAAATATATTTCCGTTTCCAAGTATGTAATCAATATCACAAGTTTATCAATTATTTTAAATGGTTGATTGTAATAATGAAACGGAAGTAAACTGAGACGAAATAACTGAATGGATTTAATCCTCGGATCATAGTTTGTATCACTATTAATCACTCTCTATTGGAAACCAAGTGACAAGTTTTCATGCCCAAATTGTAATAACAAAATAATTCTACTACAGTAATCATTAATATTATTGTTTTTGTTTGTACAATGTCGATTCTGTTATTTCCCAATCTCAAGAAAATTTTCTAGGTTGAAGACGCTTAACGACATACTATATAACAATATGTATGTTCCTATTTTGACTTCCATATTCAAATGTGGCCAAAATATTTTTGGAAAGAAATACCTGTACGCAAAGAGCCGCGTTGTGATTTTGAAATTCTTGTTCAAATTCCTTATTTACTTCATTTGGAAGATATTTTACTTTTGATTGCATTTCATGCAGAGCGTTATCAACTTGTATGTATAGTTTTTAGCAGAATCAATAGAAAGAAAAATGTAATGGTTATCGAGTTGTATTTTGTTAACTAATTGATTTACTCACTCATTTTCCCCTGGGTTGTCGCGTCATTGTTGAAAGTACTCTTCAAATTAGTGTTACAACATCATGATAGCAAATGGCATATAAAGGGCAATTCACGTTTAGTTTTGCCTGATTGTAAATAGAGGATGTTTACTGGCATTACTAAGATGTGCTTCCGTTTAGCTAATCCGTCAGAATAAGAACACAAGCTTTTCCGCAAGTATCAAAACCCTGCCATGGTTGTTGGCTTTATGCAAGTATATTCAGACTGTTTTCGTGTACGCATGTTCTAAGAGGTGTGTATTCAATTCTGCAGTGCCTACCGCGTCTGTGGTTTTCCGAGTTCGAAAAACAATCGTGGTTAATGTCCTGACGCTCTTTCAGACAATTTCCGATTTATTTGCAGCTGCTGCTAGTGGATCATACTTCCCGTTCATATACACATGACAACCTGAATATTGTAGCTCGTGAGACGTCACAAAGCGTTGTAGTGATAAAGATGCAACTGTTGGACGCGCTCCTACGATCTGCCTTGTTTTGAGGTCAAATATTACCAACTATTACTGTGTCCTACACACATGATTTGACAATTTGACATTCATAGAAAAAATCTTCTACTGGAGAAAGTACCACGCCAAGCATACGTGACTTATTGCACAAAATACGATATTAACTATTGGATGGCTTTGGTGAGCCCCGATGCTATTTGAGCAGGTGTTTCAGTTTCAATATCCTCAACATGCAGGTGTTTAATTTTTCTTCAATTTCCTTAGGGATGTCTTCGTTTTAAATTATTTGAAAAGGATGAGATGTACAGGATGTGGAACTAAGTTTTTGTTGTTCTTGCTTCCTATAACTCTGACAAAAGAATGCAATTTACTTAAATTGTGTATTAGTTTCTTCCCTTCTTGTGTATTTTTCACAGATATATCTATACTTACCTTTAAATTATACCTTGTTGGGAATAAGTTTATTTTAGTGTATCGTAATATATAAGTATATATGAGTACAACAATCTTTAATTTTTTGTCCTCGTGCTCGTGTCTATAGACTATTATGTTTAACTGGAAGGTATATAACCGAGAAGAGTTACGCGAGAGAGGATAGAAATTAAGCTATACGCTGTTTGCTCCCAGAAACTGATTGAATGATTCCTTCTGATTGCTAGTATATTGACAACTATATTCCTAAGCTGAGAGATTATATTTTTATGAATTACATTTTTGAGTCAGAGGCTAGTAACTCTTTCGCCATTTAGACATAGTTTCGTCATTCATATTACAATGTACTATTACAATCTCTGTTAGTCCTGAGCTAATTACCACCTAGGATAATGAGGACGGAGTTGACTACCTAGGGCGGAAATTGAGGTAACTGCCCTCCAGTTTGAGACATTCGATGGAGTTCCAGGTAGAAGACGACTATGAAAGAAGCTTCAACCTAAGATTCGAAAATCGTTGAGGAAAGTTGTGGACCACACTCTAACAGATGTATCTACGTTGTTAAATTTCTCAAGTTATTCTGTACCCATGATAATAACTGTGAATACTGAGAAGTTTTAATTTGGGATGTTCCGTTATTCGTAAACATCAATATATGTGACGGGTTCCAAAGCGACCGTTAGTCTAAGAAACATGTAGTCAATCTCTATAATAAGATAAACGCGAAATCCTAAACCATTTTTTGCATACATATGTTTCATCCAGTGTGTGGTTCTGGCACAGAATAAGCATAAACAACTTTTATTAGAAGAACGCTTTCCATTTTATAGTATAGCAGAACAAAAAAGCAACGCAATTAATAATGGTATGATGCTATCTCGTCGATTAATTTCCAACCCCTAAATAACAATTTTTGATAGTCAGAATTTCATCATCTAAACACTGAGAACATAATATGCAAATTCTTTTAGCTAATTAAACTAAATACTTTTACAAAAATAAAAGAAACGTATCCAAACAATGCATGATATACGTAGAAGAGATCAAAAACACGTCTGCTATGTCATTAGCTTTATTCCTTCTTATTTTTGCGGTGTATGGTGTCCGCTATTGGTTTTCTGAGAATCTTGAGAACCCTTCGTTGCTGCTAGTAAATCTTGAATTTTATATTTCGTTTGATGTGGAATTATTTCAGTGGTGACGGCTTAACAGAGATTCATCCATTAACAGAGTGCCTTACATATAGGTCTTAGCCCAACATTGAGCCCACAGATGACACGCACTTCCGCACCTGAAATAGAGTAATGTGTTCGTATTCTTTTCGTTCCCTACTGCAATTGATGCAACTTTCTTACAGATTAGTCTAAGAGACGGTACCTTTTCCGTTTACTGAGTTACTATTTAACTATTAGTAGTTCTGGGTGCATCTTTTCACAGGATCGAACTCTGTGTCTTTCATAATTGCGAATATGCACGGGTTTTCACATATCGCTCCAGCATGGCTTAAACATCTTCCGTTTCACCACTCTCTGTTTCAATCACATAGCTAAGCATTAGCGACTAATCCTCTTTATAGATGTTGAAATTTGACTTTATCACAAATATTGTGAACACGGCATTTGTGGCTGTTCCTTTCAACTTTTCAAGTTTTAATAACTATCTGACAGCTTGCCAATGCTTAAAGACGTTTTTTACAGGTTTCAATTGGCTTCTTCGAACTTCGGAAAGGACTATAATTCTTCATGATGAAGTACGTAGAAGTCGTGCACAGTTTCATGTAAATAGGGAGCTAAAAGAATGGTACTATCTACCTCACTTCACTTGTACAGCTTGATGGCGAGTTTGAAGGTCTGGAAAAAATCATTTAGAAAGTCTGTTGGAGTTCAATGGTGACTTTTTATTTTAGTGCTTGAAACGTTCGGTGTTATTTTCATAATGTTGAGAGTGGCCATTTTTCAAATAGGTATGCTGAACAATCACAAGCGAAATTTTACGTGCTAGTTTTCTTTTAACTTACGTGGATACCAAGGCATATATAAATTTGCAGCTACCAACGGATCTTAGTTCGACTCAAGTAAGACAAATATTTACTTATAACTGAACTTATAGTTCCAGCTAAAATAAATTATTATTATCTGTATCAGTACGAGTAGAAACCAAAAAATGTATTTCGATTGACTTGCCGTTATTTCCACGTCAGTTCATCCAGCGAAAAACCGAAATATCACCCAAAAACTCAGATTTTAGTGATATTTGGTAACCACTAAAATTAACTTGAGCAAAATTTCAGAGTTCTCGCTCCACCCGTTCCCATTTTATAGTCCATCAAAATTTGGACATGGTGGGCAAAACATTCTACTAGTGACAACCGGAAATGGTACATCTAGGTTTAAAATTGCTCTAGTAATATGCTGATATGTATACTTTTATGTAACAAACACATCCATTCTGATGCAGAATTCTCTCTATATTTCAAATGTGTGATCAGGTTTCACATTACATCAACCTAAAGTGCACTTTTATACAAAAAAACTAGTAAAAAGCATACGAGAAAACGAGCCTCAACTTGAAGGAAAAAATGGCTCACTTTCAAAAAGTGCCACAATCATAGAAATAATTCCTAGATAGTATCAAAGAGGATGAAAATTCCTATAAAGTGAAATGAAAATCGTATTGGGTATTTGAGCAAGCAATGTTTTACATTCAAAAATGCAAAATGAAATAAAAATTGTCAAAGTTTCCCTCCTGGCTCTTTTAGTTGAAGTGGCTCTTACTATGTGGCAGCAATAAGAAGTACCCTGTGTAAACAAAGAGTGAGGTACAACAAAGGATAGAATTTGGAAGAGAAAAGTTTAGTACTTTGTGACACATTTTGAATTACAGAATAGCACAAGTGGCTGCATAATCTGCAATATTGTGATTTGTAATTACTAACATTTAAAAATTAATTAATTAATGTATAATGTAATTAATTCATTATTAATTTCTGTTTTATTTTTTGGATTGAAATGGAAGATGAATGTTCATCTGAAGGTACTGAAACTGATCTACCTTCTTGCAGCATAGGTTATGCACATCCAGACTCAACGTGTATGGTTCCACGAAGGAAATTCTGCCAGTTAATAGTGAAACTTTTGCAGAGAGTGTAATTGAACTTGTTTTGTGGAGATCTAACTTAAAGGCACCAATGAGAATTTGACTACTTGTTTTCATTATAAACAGTACTATTTGTATCACTATGGAGTAGTTCACAAGAAATGTTGTGATCCTTTTACAAGGCATAAGAAAATAGTGCGATGTGATTTGCGACGAGTGAAGCTGGAATTTACTAAAACCGTCAAAAAACATCTGGACATTATCGTTATGCCAGTTCAGAAAATGGGTCAACTGCCGCAAAAGAATCGAGAAGGAAATTTCCACTGTCAAACAAGGTAAATCGTCTTCAGACACCGAAGAGTCAGCATCTCCAAACGAAAGCTCAGACAGTGAATTCAAATTTGATCTTTGTACAATAGAAGCTGCAGTGCAAGAAAAAAAGATAAGCTTAATGCAAATTTAATACATTTAAGTCTTTCACAGGTCTGCATGCTGTTTCACCACATCAACGTGTAATAGTTGGGCGTAAAGAATCAAAGTGATGCACTAACCAGCAAAGTTAGCAATTAAACGCTCTTTACCGCTTGATGATACAGAACATTTGTTATCGGTCACCAGTGATTCGGTCGGTCTTAAGAACCAGTGTAAATGAAGTAAAAGAAAAAGCAGCAGACCCCGGATCGTCTAATTCTGTTAATGAAGCAGAAGATAGCAATTGCAAATAGATGTAAAAAACTTCAAATTCTCCCTATTGCTTCAGAGTCATGGTCATTTGACAATATCTGATGTTAGTAATGTTAGTGAGTACAGGTTAGGCAGGTTATGACATTAAGTAAAAGCGAATATATGCTCCTTACCAGAACACAGAATAGGGAAAAGACTAGCCGAAGAAACTGTAAATTTAGTTGAACATTATAACAAGATGACGAATTTAGTTGGATACGTCCTCGAAGAAAAGATTTTGTGAGTTTTAAAAGAAACCTCCACATGCAAGAAACGACTAATATTGTACAATCTAAGTGACCTTTATGCTCCTTTCAAAGAAAAACATCTTGACATTAAAAGTGGGCTTTCAAACTTCTTTTTATTAAGGCATAAATGGTGTGTTGTTGCAGGCTCAACATGTACACACAGTGTCCGTATGTGTGTACTACTCATCAGTGTAGATTTGTTGTTGCATGCCATTAATTTAAAAAGAAGAGCTTGATCATGCAATTCACTGATGGCGTGTGATAAAAGTAATACAAATGGTATGTTAAGAGAGTGTGTGAAATGTCGTCATGATATCAGTAAAATAACAGAATTTCTCCACAACAAAATCAAGGTGTAGTGTGTCAATGAGCAGGTGAGCTTCGCAGAGTGGGTCAATATTGATCATAGTCAGTTAGTAGAAAGAACACCAACAATTCCAGAGTTAATTGATCATTTTGTTTAAAAGCTTTAAGGATTAATACCTCATTCTTGCGTTGCTAAGAGCAGGCAACTTAGCTAAAGAAACGTATACAAAATCTCTCTAATGATGAAGCTATTACATTGATGTACCTTACAGAGAATTATATTTTATATTACAAAATGAGATACAGACGATAGGAGTCATGCGTCATGTATCGTACATCCTGTTTTACTTAATTTGATTGAAACTAACCGTTTTACTGAGAAATCTGCATATTTTTTATCTGATGTCTTACAGTATAACGTTCCTTTTGTTTATAAAGTCTAATTTGAAGCCATGTCATTCTTAAAGAATAAATATCCACATAATAAAAAGGTTGAACAGGTAACAGATGGGTTTGCTGCACAGTATAAAAAATGTAAGAGCTTGTTAAAGCTATGCCATCATCTCCAAAACTTTGGTATATCTGCTTTTTGGTCTTACTTTAACACCTGCTATGGCAAGCCACCTTGTAATGGGATTGGTGGCAGTGTAAACGGTGTATTACAAAGGTAAATCTGCGTAGGCCATTTCAAAACCAAATAAACCAAAACCAAATCTGCATAGGCCACCAAGCAGAACTGACACATGTTACGTCCCAGTACAGTATATTTTATTTGTTATTGAGTCTCCATCTACTGGTAGCCAATACCAACTGAGTAATAAATGTAAATAATTAGTTCAACAGAAATGGAAAACTATTGCAAAAAAATGAAATGTATAGACCTATGTGTGTATGAATGCTAGGAAATATTAAAATTATCTGTACATTATGGAAAACTATATTTTTATTTCTTGTTTAGCATTGACGCAAATACTAAAAGAATCACTTCATTTTATAGGAAATGTCATCCTCTTTCAGAATATATTGGAACTGTTTCTACTTCTAATTGATAATCGTTTTTCAAGCATACTATTTGTTTTGTACAAACGTACACTTTAGGTTGATACTATGTCAAATTTACAAACAATTCTGTATCAGAATGTGTGTTTCTGTTGCCTCAAAGGATTCATATAAGCATGTCACTAGGGTAATTTTAAACATAGATGCACCATTTGCGGCTGCCACGGGTAGAAATGTTTGCCTACCATGTCCAAATTTTAATGGACCGTAACATGGGAACGTGTTAAGCGAGAACTCAGAAATTTTCCACAAGTTAAATTTGGTGATTGTACACCAAGTATACCACATATAATCAAATTCCATGTCGATTGGTAATATGCCTGGATGAACTGACATAGAATGACCAATCCAGTAACAACTCCAGAGGGATAAACTCTGTAATTTTCGACATTAGATTGGATATTTTTGTATTGTACGAATATAGAGTTGAACAGTTTCTTGTGACCTCATCGATAGTACTTATTGTTTGACTATAATTTAGACTTGATAGTTATTGTGATCAGAATTTCAGCTCGAGCATTTTACAGTGTTTGGGATAATTTACAAATTCCTAGCCAAGAAATAACCCTTCTGTATAGTGTTTTGAATTCGATTAATCAACTTGTCACGCACATACTTCTAATATTGTTGTATTTTTAGAAAACAACACATTACGTAGGCACAATGTAACTCTGCATAGCGCTTTATATTTTGCTATTATGAGTTGGCTCTGACGCGCCATCATTTAGTTTTTGTTGCAATTTGAGATGAGGTATAAATCGCGTTCTGTAGTGTGTTAAAATTGTGCAGCCTTTGATGTACTGTTGACATGTGCGTGTTGGAATTTGAAAAAGGTATAATATACCTACGCATTTATTATTCATGACAGGATTAGCTTTTACTTCGTAGATACTTACTGCATTGGTATTTTGTATTAAACAGTACGTTACGCCAGTTACACCAGAGTATTTCCAAATTCGCCCTTGTAGATGGGTGCTTCGCCTATGATCAGAAAAATTCTCAATGATTATGAACAAGATTCACTCATAAAGACTTCTGCGGTTGGTCTGGCACTCCAGTTTATGTTGTAATTCAAGACATGTATGCCAACTTTCCGGCCAGTTTGCATTCACAATTTGTGATCTGTTACTCGATTATCTATTGATTGGCCTATATGTAATCGTTTAGTCTTAACATGCTGTAGCATTGTGTTGCTAGAGATCACTCCATCGCGGATTTTCACTATGATAAATATTTTGCCCTCTCCGAAAGCAGCAGTTTGGGATAATTCTGTTTACTACAATAGATTAACTTTGCGTCATGTGTTGTTCAGTGGAAATAAATTTCCGATATAATTGAGCTAGAACCAAGTGCAAAGTAATACACCCTGGCATGTACATCAGCTTTGAAATTACAATCAAAATACCTTCACTTCATTCAGTGATGCGAAAATGACAAAATATATTCCTTTACCTGGACATGTCTTAAAATGTTACTAATATATTATTTTCAGGTAGATAGTATACAACATAATAAAAAGCATTAATTGAGAAATACATTTTATATTTTAATAACTATGGTTTTTGGATTAAATTTTCAAACAATGTAACTGCAAATGAATTCATACAGTGTAATGCATGTTGTAACGCAACGTAACATAAAATGGCACTAAAACAAACTCTAATAGCATATCACAATAAATACTAATGTGCTATAGGTCATAATAAATTAAAATACCTGATTTGATACAAAACGCTGAATATCACCCAAGTTTCAATTCTTCCCTTGAAGTTGCCAACATGCTATTCGTAAGTAGTCAGTTTATTATATTGACATAGTATTTTTGTAGCTGAACCAAATCAACCGTCAACTATCTTTTTTTATTAATGTAGTACTCTTACATGAACATTTATATTTTACGAAGAGTAAACAAATGTACCCTCTGTAATATCATATTAAATTATGAAAATGATTATTTTATGACAAAGACTAAAGTTCTGCTTGAATATGCATTTCATTCTTCAATAATTCGTTTTTATTAATCATGTAAATTAAATACTGTACCTTTTTCAAATTAACAACTCTCAAGATGATTTTTTACATTCTAGTAAAATGCGTTGATGTAATAAACACATAATATTTTCGGGATATTTCCAAAAATAAGTGCAATAGAATACTAAAGGTCCAATCATTTATTTACAAATATACATGCAAAACTTTCGTCTACCTATGATTTCAATAATACGTCCAGTAAAAATATTCATCAAGAGATGTCTATCAAAATATCTAACCGCGTGAGAATGTACTGCTCCATTTACCAGAACAGTGTATTCTATATATCTCTCTAGACAAGGTATGAAACTAATTGGTAATATAGTTAGTCCATCACACTTGTGAACATAACTTATAAAACGCAATTCTAATTTCATGCAACGCACATGGTTGGAAATTTTTCGTTACCTCTATACTTATACGAGTATTACACTTCTTTCTTATATCAGTCGTAGAGACTTCGACCTCTAGCGCATGGAGTCGCTGGTTCGATCACACGTAACCAGTGGGCTTTATAGTTGAAAAACACAGTTTACGTGGGATTTCTCGGGGATGGTCTCTCCTAGCTTAGGATCGTAATCTAGAGATGATAACACAAAAATTAAAACTCTCATCACATCTAAAACATGGTCACATGAGTTTACTCATTACAAAATCCGGGTGTTTATATTATATACATATTTTAAAATTCACAAGATACACTGAATAAATTGCACTAATTATAGTTAAAACATATATGTTTTATTATACATTTTTAAAACTAAAATTCTATGTATATCTTTAGTTCTCCGTGATATTCTATTGGTATGGTTTACTACTTAAAAACTTCAGATTTAAATATTTTATTTGATACAGTTTCAACAATTTAGTGTTTTTATATATAAAGACAATTTAAATATCATAGGTCTTTTCAGTCCCACGTTAGATTTTGATAGCAAATTAACTATATTAACTACGTAATAACTCTACTAACTCTATCATAATAATAACTCCAATGATGAAAATAATCTACTATCTTAAGAAAGAATTGCCATAAACTCGAAATGCGTGTTTAGATTCGCATTGAACAAAATCAATCTCCTGTGATAACAACAATAGTCCTCACACACAGCAAAGGCAAGTAAGAAAAAAACATGTTTTGAATGTCCCGCAAATAAGCACAGAAAGTCTTTAAATTTTACATAGTGTGTATAAAAAATGCCTGCAATCAACACAATCTTGTATTGACTTAAGCTGAACAGTGGACAAATTCACAATCAAACAAAATATGTTAGACTCATGTTTAGGTTGGTTTCAAATAATTTAAAATGGGTACTTCAGTTGCAACAATTCAGAAACCTCTTCTACGAAACCAATTTTAAAAATTATAACATTGCTTAAAATCGCATAATCTATACTTTTTAAAATATGTATTGTATATACTGTATAATACACATACAACAAAATGTATATTGCCTCCTTCGTAACTCTACACAAACGTGCTTAGTATCTAAGTAAAATAGTACATTTTGAGTGTTGCATAAGTAATCAATTTGTATCAAAATATTAGAAAACTCTTACGAAAATAAAATTCAAATGAGAATTTTCTTCAATTGATATCATGACAATCCCAATTTTTATGTTCCGGGTTTATTTTCTATAGGACCTCAGCATAATGCATCTCATTATGAAATAATAGAAAATTTCTGCTATCGACATGGTGCTGAATCCAAGGAATAATGAAAGGGTGCCACCAACTGTTACTGCAAAATAATAATCCTCTATAACATGTATGATACAAACAGTGTATAAAATATGAAAATATATTATTATACATTAAAAGGGACTTGAATATACCACTTTTATCTAAGAAATAGGTTATGTATAAGCTAACAAACTGTCATAAAGATTCTAATTCAATTTTGTTTTTACTTCCTATATAAATATATTACAAAAATGCATAAAACAAAATAGATTTCAGATTTGCATCGATGAAGAGAGAAATTTAAAATTGTAAATATATTTGGGGTATCTGATAAAAGAAAGAAATGCGTCAGTTAAAGATAGCTCATATGTAGGACCCATCCTATCGTAAAATCAGCTTATGTGGCATAGAATCTGAGATATCTGTGACGAGTCAAATTATCACTATATCAAAACAGAACACCAAATGATTAATGTTGCAATTACGAAATAATTTACATCTGACACTTTTACTGTGTAGTTTTATTTGATATAAATATATGTTCTGCAGTGTAGAACGTATTATGAATGATACAAGTTTGCTCACAATTTATAAACAAATACATCATGTTTGTAATCTTTCTCTGGTTTATTTCATCGCATTTATATTACTTCAAAATGTAGTTTTAATTGATTATTTTATTTGTCAAAAAACCTCTTAGAATATAAGATATCGAAGCTAATAGGGAGTAAATCTATCTGCTTTTACGTATGTACACTTATGTTACGTATGTCAGGCTATACTTTATGTACGTATATCTGTATGTGCGATGTTTACTGCCTATATACAGTTCTTTTCTCATACGGAAAGTACGTATAGATAGAACACATTAGGAAAGTTTTATACATATATTTTTGGTTATACGTTCCCTGAAGGATGTTACATATAGTTAAGTCCAAAACTACCGGATTTACGCATGTAATATGTGGTTTAGCGTACACCACATACGTTTCCTTCTGAGTGTATTACAGTAGAATTCCAATTTTGTTATGATGACTTTGGAATTCGACAAAACTAAATTGACCACGCATATTTGTATAAAAGGACGAGAATACCAACTTATTCCCTGATCTTCGTTCTTAAACAACTCGGGGGAGAATAGATAAGGAAATAGAATAATAGATTATGAAGCTGAGAAAAATAAGTTATGTTCATCAAACTCGCCAATAAATATAAAAATCAAACAATGGGGACATATACTCTAATGGAAAGATGGAATACATTGCAATGTTTGACATATTTTCTAAAGGAAAAATGGAATACTTTAGAAAGTTTATAGTTTTGGCTTAACACACAAACTCTTTTCTCTTTTTAATTTTCAACTACTTGCACAAGTTCCTTACTGTTGAGGTAGGTAGAAATTTGGCTATATTAGCATTAAACTAAGTTTAAATGATTGTGTGGTATTCTGCTACTTTAATATTACTAATACTGTCCTATTTGTTCGTATAGTTTCATATGTAAAACAATTTTTGTGAATGTCTTTTTAACCGCTGGCATCTGACGTTACTAACTTGGAATTTCTAGTTCACAACTCAATCAGCCCACCCTTTGACTTCTTTTTCTGACATACATGAACAAATAAGTAGCCACGTTTACTATTATTGTAATTCTAATTATCATATAAAATGTTGAGTTCATACCTAAGGAAATAATTACACGTATAAAATATTGGTATATTGAACTAAACTAAATATGATTGTCACTAATCTCTACTGAATAAAAAATTGTCGTAAATATTGAATATATGAAGCAAATAGAGTAATAACATTAACGATATTTGTCATCAGGCAAGTGCACGTGATTTCAATATTTATTTTTAGAATTATTTCAACTTCTGTGTATGAGGTACTATCATCGATCAACCGCTTTGCTGAGTTAAAATAAAAATGTTAATACACATCTCCTTACCTCATGCGTTTGGTACTTGTAGAATGTGCTAGGTTTGTTTTTAGTGGCGTGTATTCAAACCCCCATCGGAAGTATAACTGTTTATCTCGTCAACAACCAAAACTATAGATTCGACGGTGATATCGTTCATTTTCGATTAATTTTAAAATCTAACCCTTCCCTTCCCCTAAATTCCACTTCCAAAGTGATATTTAAAAATTCAAGCACGAATCTCATCTGTGTCAGTCACTTTCATGTATATATATATATATATATATATATATATATATATATATATATATATATATGTGTGTGTGTGTGTGTGTGTGTGTGTGCTCATCCCCTCCCCTACGTTCTACCCTCATTCAATAGATAAATACCATCCCACGTCCTAGTCTCATCCACGTGGAAAATTTGATCGAGATCGGTAGAGTGGTTCAAGAGATTAAGAGTTAGAAACAGTCCTTTTCAATTTTATAATATAGATCGCTGTTTATTTTTTAACTACTTTCAAACAGAAATATGGGAGACGAATATTAAAAATTATAAAATATACTATAAATACGCAATATTTAAATAAAATGCAAATATAATCGAAAGTGAATATGAATAATTTCTCATCACTGCACTGTGTTGAAAGTACAAAATATTGTTGAAAAATAATGTTTACATAGTGTGAAACGTTTATATGAAGTAAAAATGTATTTTCTTCCAATGTTTAAGAACACAAATTTAATAGTTCTTGCAAGTATGATAGTGTTTTCTATTCCTCAATAACTAGAAAGCTAATTTAATGATTTGAGGGGTCACTTAGCAGCTTGACGTACCATACGTCACAAGCTGATTTTTGAACCAAGCCTAGCCTAGCTGAGAAGTGTTAACGTGCCTTCTATGACATTGTGTTGCATACGCACAATCGAGACCAGCACGCATACGCTCTCACTGGGATTGACAGTGCTTCTCAGTACTGGAGGGTGAGACTTATTTATCATCTCTGTTATCAGAATAACTCGATCATAGTTTGAATTTCTCATTGTGATTCACGCCACTCGAGTGCCTATTATTGCATTTCTTTGAGATATTACTGGTCTGAGAGACCATGCATCGCTTGCCTCCGGTAGTTAAGGGCCCAGACTCGCCACCTCCGGGGGATAAGGGGAGGGATCCCCGTCAAGAGCGCCGTAGTAGACAGCTTTCTGAAAGCAGTATCGGATCCGTTGAAAAGCGCTCACGCTCTAAATCACCGCACTATGTTGCTCCATCTACCAGCATTGAGGAACC
This sequence comes from Thermobia domestica, assembly GCF_964235325.1. Lineage (NCBI taxonomy): Eukaryota > Metazoa > Arthropoda > Insecta > Zygentoma > Lepismatidae > Thermobia > Thermobia domestica. The sequence goes on along the minus strand of NC_137456.1, from coordinate 237,902,551 downwards.
TATGCAATGTTCGTCTAATGCAACTCTTGATAACAACCAAACTCCTAACAATCACTTTGCACAACGCGCACCTGTTTATTCATTTCTGTTAACAGATTTCGATCCGAAGTACAGTAATCCACGGCTAATTTTCAACCAAGTTGTAAAGTACCTACCTCGTGCTAGCATCAAACAGATAGTCTTCACCAAGAATGGTGTCATTATACGTTCAGAGGATCAAAACTTTGGAACCACACTACGCAACAAAGCTAGCTATGAAATCTTTGGAAAAAATGCGAAAATGAAGCAGCTTACTAGTAAAGTCAAGCAAACACCTCCGCCGTCCAAGAATCCAATGCTATCTGTTGTCATCCGTGGTGTTCTACCTGAGATCACTGATGCAGAAGTGCTCGAAGAACTTACAGCTGAAGGCATCCCTGTCGATAAATGCATTCGCATCAGAAATCAAATGGGACCTACGTACATGGTTCGTGTGCTAAGCTCCAATAAATCATCTATTGATACTCTTCTTCAAGAGGGAGCGTACATCTTTAAGCAAAGGCACAGAGTCGAACCTTCACGTACCAATTCGCCCCTACCTATTCGCTGCAAACGATGCCAGATTTATAACTCCCATGTAACGTCAAAATGTCCAAACATTCCTAAGTGTGGATACTGTGCCAAACAGCACGAGACCAAAGACTGTCCGAATCATCAAAAGCCTGCTCACTGCTCTGTATGTCCCGGGTCACATCCTACATACAGCTACAAATGTAAAGCTAAGCCAGCTCCACCCGCAGATCATCCTGAACTTACAGTTCCACTACGTACAACTGATCCACCGGTTCATGCCCACCAATCAATCGCAGCAGGTCTTACAGTTGAAAACTTCCTCCGATATTTCACGCTTGTCCTTCAGAACATTTTTCCTTTTCAACGACAGTTCATCCTCGAACATGTTATCGCTGCCGCCACGAGCATTTTCAATATTAATCTGTATGCCACATATTCCGGGACCTATGTGCACTTTCACATATCTCCAAAAGAAACTGCTGTCTAAGCAAATAGCTTGCGTCATCATCATGGGTTTGGCTTTATTATTTATGAACATTCGATCATTACCACAACACAAAACTCTTTTCGAACACTTGCTTCTCGAAGAATGTATTGATATTTTTGCTTTGAATGAAACGGCTTTAAAACCATCAATGCTATCGAGGTTCCCACGGTATCAACTCCTGCGCTATGATTTTCCAGTAGATAATGCTCGAGCGCAAGGTGGAGTTGCAATTGGCATCAATAACAAATTATCTTACCGACAGCATCAGATTCAGATTCCTTATCGACTTCCTGAACATCTTATAGCCACTATCTATCTACCTAACATAGCACTTACGATAGCAACAATCTATGTACGTCCCGGACAGGTGATACCATTCGAGTATTTCAGCCGTTTGTTTCAATCATACAGGCATCTACTAATACTAGCAGACATCAATATCCATAGCCGCTCCGAGAGGGAAAAGAGACAGTTTGCTGACCATATAGCACTTCACTTACATGGTCACATATATCCCCTTCCGAAACACACCAGACCAAGTAGCCAAACTACACCGGATGTTGTTCTTTCTACCACTTCACTCATAGACAGGTGTCATATCGAAGTTTTGGATTGCATAGGTAGTGATCATTTACCGGTGAAAATAACAGTCAATGATGTAGGTAAAAATATTTCTCATACAGCAGAACGCACTATATACTTATATGACAAAACGAATTGGCAGAAATATCGCTCAGATATTGACGCTGCTTTAGAAACTGTACGACCACCGGATACCGAGGAAACTCTTAACGCAGCCATAACTACACTCACCAAGGCCATCACCACCAGCGCACGTAACAACATTCCTACCTATCACGGTAAAACTTATCAGCCAATTTTGCCTCCGCAATATTTGCATTTAGTCAGAAAATCTCGTCATTATTATAGACAATATGAGCGTACTCGTAATCCTGAATATCTAACACAGGCACGTAGATGGCAACGTACTGTGCACAACTATATTGTTGCCCATAAACGGTTGACGTGGCACAACACATGTAAACAACTGAACGATGAAACTCATCCCACACGCTATTGGAACAAGTTCCATCAGCTGACAGGACAGCAAAAAACAACAAGATATCCACTGTTTCAAAACAACGATCCTTTACATTCAGATCGCGATAAAGCCAACGCTTTCGCCTCTCATTTACAAGCTGTGTTCACTCCGCCTGTTGAACCACATCAAGATAGTCCCAGATTTTCTGAAAAAAACATCACTCAACTATTACAACCGTCACCTACACATACCTTAGATGAAACTCAACCGTTAACAGTATCTATAACTTCTGATGAAATTCAGACGAGTATCAAAAGAAAACGTAATACAGCGCCTGGTTTTGACCAAATATCTTACCGACTTATCAAGGAATGTTCCGTACAGTTTTTTCTGCTTCTTGCAGTTATCTATAATTTTATTCTCCGTACAGGATATTATCCAGTTGAGTGGAAAGTCTCTAAAGTATGTATGTTCCTAAAACCGAACAAGCCTCCGAATTCTGTCAGTTCGTATAGACCGATACAACTAACTGCCACACTGGGGAAAATATTTGAAAAGATTCTAGTGAAACGTTTACATCCATATTTGCAAGACCATCAACTTCTTCCCACTTTCCAAACCGGATTTCGACCATCATATAGTATTAATGATCAATTGCTTCGATTAACGACTACACTTGTAAACCAGTATAACAGATCACTACCATCTTGTCTAATTTTAATGGATTTGGAGAAAGCATTTGATCGAATTTGGCACTATGGTTTATTTTATAAATTGCTAAAATTTGGACTTCCCCTTACTTACGTTAGAGTAATTTTCTCATTCATACTCAATCGAATCGCATATGTCTGTATCAACGGTTCCATCTCCCATCCTATATTTCCATATACCGGGGTACCTCAAGGGTCCAGCCTGTCACCTCTTCTTTACATATTATATGCATCAGACGTACCAGTACCTGCTCCTCCTACTTATTTATTCCAATATGCCGATGACACCGCTTTCTTAACTCTCGGAACAACTATACAACAAATTAATAGAACTTTACAACTCACAGTTAATAACTTTCTTGTGTGGTGTAGGAAATGGAAGCTCACCGTCAATGAAGAGAAAACTCAGACCCTAGTCATCATACCACCTAAATGCCGCAGTAAAGTTCACCGTAACCCCAATCGTCTTGATATCACTGTCGGAACACACCGATTAGAACCATCTAAATCAGTTACATATCTAGGAATAACGTACGATAATAAATTACAATGGACTGCTCATTTCCAGAAACTTGTGCTTAAAGCAAAAAATCGGTTGCAATTACTTCGCAGGCTAGTAGGACAGCATTGGGGACTAAACTCAAAATTGCTTATCAACACATATAAAGCGTTCATGCGCAGCATTCTTACATTTGGCCATATTGCTTGGTCTCCAGCTCAATCTAAGTTCTACAGTAGGCTCGAAATTATGGAGCGCCATGCAGTACGCTTAGCATACCGCATCAAACTACCATATCCCAACCGAGAACTATACAATCGAATAGACTTTCCACCACTTGTAGAACATATCTCACTTTTACGTAAGCGATATATAGCCAAATGCCTAGACTCTCATAAAGATATTTTTCTGGACACAATCTTCATAGATTCTGAGCAGGATTCCTCTTTCAAATATTGTTATACACCGTTGAGTATATTGATCACACTTCACGTAAATAACCTTCCTATGGATCACTTTCATCGTAGATTCTTTCAACGTCAGATCATTCATCAAGCCATCCCTCATCTTTTTCCATAGCTGCACTGTTCTCCCTCACCATTAATCTGGGCTCCCCATGTCTACATCAGTCTTGAGACGCCCCAAGACAGAAGAATAACATGCATTCGTTCCTATTAACCATTTCACTGTGTTGTGGCGTATAAGGCACTTTCATCTCATCAATCATGATAAAGTAATTACAATTTCAATTATGTTCACCTTGTAGTCTTATATATCATTTATCATTATATACTATCACCTTTTTCCAGTTATTTATTGTTAATTTTTCCTCATGATATGTATATCTTTTCCACAGTTCAAATCATACAATGTTTGTTATTTATGTTCATGCACATAGATCTATTTCAGCACCATTGAATGTACTCGTTCTATTTAGCACTAGTTATTTTCTTTATATCACATTGTCCAACTAACGTTGTTTATGTTTGCACTTGTTTTCAGTATATCACTTGCCGAGAGAGAGGGCGTAACCCTCTAGAGGCAGATCAATATGCAACTACTTGATGATTCATGGTAATAGAATGAATTATGTCCCAAAAAATCAATAAATACTTCAACAAAAATGTATATCCTATATTAAAACCTATTCCTTGTTTAAACTCAACTCCTCAAAAAAAAAAAAAAATTTAATGATTTGAGGAAAGTGTGTGATTGTGGAACCAAAAAATACCCATAAAATGTAATAGTGTACGTTTGAAGCCAATTCAATTTCTATTATTTTTAAATTTATGTGAATACTTAGTTCCACATCAGAATATTATCCGCCAGAGCTTCTCAAAAGCATTCGTAATCAGATTTCAATATTAAAATATCTATGTATATTGTATATATTGAATATTCTCAAAGTGCTGCATTGGTTTTAGACTCTTGATAATATTAGTCAAATAATACTTGGCGAACTGTAAAGTAAATTCATCAGTTTATCTCTACTTTTTCTATAAGGGTATACTGAATAAAATCCTTGTCTGAATCTCATTATTAGACAGTGATTTCTAAGATCTTAATTTACACTCTGTTTATGGATACCTGGTTTCCGTGGACTGCCGTATGATAGGTAGTTTAGAAAGATATTTTATTAATAAGGTGACTGTGCATAAATAAAGAGTACATTTCACTCTATTTTATTTATTATTTAGTACGCAGTAGTTAATTTAATATTTAACTTAGCTGAAAGTATGATTATTGAATGCGAGAATAACACAAATTAGAATCATTTTTTTCAATTAACATTTGAGAGCAAATTGAAAAAAGAAACTATTATAGTGACTACAGATAAATCTAAGAGAATATTTAATTTACATTAGCAAACCTATGCATATTTTTAACTTTTATAGTCTTTTGTGCCATAGTTTGAAATTTAGGTCAAATCGCTTCTCTGGAAGTTCATTTTTGAGGGGCACAACTAGAAATTTTTACAAAGAATATATCAAGAAAACCATACATTCAGTATTTTTCCAGAGTACTGTGTTTCATGACTTCGGTTCTGCTTCTAGTATTTTTTTTATTAAAGCAATAATAAACAAATAAATAACATTGAAGGAGTTAGTTATATTGAAAATTATTATTCATACAGTTTGTGTAAGTAGCATAGGTAACATACTAAAATAAGAAATTGCCAAGCTTAGTTATAGAATACGTTGACTCTAGTTAGAAGTATTCAGTTTATAATTATATATATATATATATATATATATATATATATATATATATATATACAATCGTTTTAAAACAGTTCACCACATTTGTATATTCAATCGTACAATTAGTGAATCCCAATACGCACATTTCTATGAAGTGACTAGATTATCTTATTTATTCACTGGTTTCATTTACTAAAATATTAAATGCATATAATATACACTAAGCATGATCGTGATTAAATGAATTTCTAACTTTAAATTACTGTAATTGACAAATATTTGAGCTCTCAAATGTGATATAAGCTAAAAGATCGACAACATAGTTGCAAATTAAATTAATATGTTTGACACATGTGTATTTTTTATAGAACCGATGTATTTCTAAGTGTTAGAAATTGCTGTTCTTAATAATGAGTGTAACCTATGACAATATTGGTCATAACAATGGATAGAAAAATATTATTTTAAGCTGTTTCGAACACTAAAAATACGTTGTCTCTTTGTGATATTATTATGTAATATCTTCTTAGTTAATTTAAGTAGATCAAGTTATTAGAGCAATTTTGCATCGATTGATACGTGAAATCTAATGCATATACAAGGAGAACTCAGGAAAATAGACACAATGTTAACAACAATTCATTTATATGAAGTGTAATCGAAAACGTGACTCATATATAACTTTGTTGACAATTAGAATAAAACAGTCAATCAAAAAAAACTTACCAATGATGCTGATTTTTGGATATTTAGTGATAAGTTTCAATCTTTCTTTCGGAGCCACGACTGTAACAGTTATGTCAGAGTAAGGACCATAAATTTTCCTTGAAAATAAAAAGTTGAATTAATTACAAGTTTTTATCATAATACAAAACATTATATAAACACTTTTTGTTTGCAGAAATATCAAGACTAAGAAAGAATATTGAGAACATTGAAACTTACATTGTCTTCCACGATATGAAACAGATATGTTAACGATATTAGTGGGTTACCGTACGAACAAGAACTGAAGTCTGCTAAGCTCGTTGTATGCCGTAGCAGAGTGTTGATTCAGGTAGTTAACCCTAGGCTATCAAGAAGCAATCTTGTACGAAAGTGTCACTATTTAGTGTCCCCATCAAAAGACGGGAAATAAACGGAAGAATGTGTATGAACGAAGCAGCATATTCGCCTGCGAAGAGGCTGGTATTCATTCTACGAAGTTACTTCTTGTACAAGGCATTCTGCGATGAAAGTATACAGCACGTTTACTACAGCCTATAGTAGATCGCATAATGATACCATACAATGGGACGCCCGCTTCCTTATTTGTATTGCCGCGAAGTATCTTCATCTTTCACATTATTAATTTAGCATTTGACGCCATAACTTATAAGTACATAGTTTTCTAATTTATATATAGCTAAAAAGTTTAGTCAAAGATTAGTTCGATATAAGAAATAATAAAACAGTGTACATATTAGAAAGTTCGTCCTTACTAAAACTGTTACGTTTCTATGTGGTTAGTGTAAGAGGGTTAGTTTTAGAAGACCTGAGTTCCATTCTTGGTGGAGCTCATATGACTTCGATCCAAAATTAAACTGTATATCCCCTCTTATACAGCTTGAGTGCTGAACGGAACATTGAACCCGAAAACATCACCATCATCAAAATATTAGCTCGTCTTTGAAGCACAGTAACGAATGAGGACTTGTCTATGTCGACAATTCCACGACATCTGCTGAATTCCGTTATAGAAGTAAGTCAGATTTTGCGTCGACTTCCATTGACAAATAACCACAAATGTGTATGCTACAATGCATTCGAAAGTATTGAAGTTGGAATGCTGTATAGGTTACAGACGTGTTATCTATTACAACCACTTCAAATGATTCTACAATGATGGCAGAAGAAACTTTAATCGACACACTATACTGTTCTGTCTTCTTTAAATTAAAAATAAACATGTGTACACTTTACTTTTAAAGGGCGTAAAAAATAAATAGGTGTTTATTATTCACATCTGGCTTAGTAACTAACAAGTCTGTTTTTGACACACTAAATTCCGAATCCCGACTACCGTAGGATAGAGTTGGAATTTAACACTTACATTCCAATGGAATGTATGTATCCCTTTAACACCAATGAGGAGTCAATAAGTGACCCCGTGTAAAGTGTTTCATTTTCCGGAAATTCTTGTCAAATGTGATGGTGATATGATTGATACATTCACTTAATTATCTTTTCTATATTCTGTGGGTGAACGAATCAATGAATGACATCCCATATCAAAATCCATTATAGTTTCAATATTTTATAATGATTCCAAGCAAACTATTGCTCTTTTTCTCAATGACGAATGAATATACAAATAAATATGTTGTGAGGTACTCGAACGTAACCTTTTTAACTTCTAATACAATTTATAAGTTCTATGTTGTATGAGGTTATGTTAGATTAGATTAGATAGAAGATAAATATGTTAAACAACAACACCAATTATGTTTATTGCTATTTGAAAGCATAACTATAGTAAAGCATGAGGGGAAATACATTCTATAACTTTGTTTGAATTATCTTAATTAAAAATATAATTCTCCTGGCATATTTGTGTCTTTTCAGAACTGTACTACACTAACAAAATTGACAATCATCTTTCTTTTCAAGTAGGATTTGAATTATTTCAAGCAAGCAGTGCAGACCCTTTTTGTAACTTTCTCTTCATCTGCAGTGCCAGAAGAAGATATATATATATTTGTAACATTCCGAGCAAACCTTCATATATTTTCTGTCCTCTTCACGAGTATACAGATAACAATGATCATTTCTTGTCAACTTTTCACAGCTTAACCGAGTCACGTTTCCAAGTGGCTCTGTGAGCACAATACCACTGGACACTGTTAATTCTCCTTGGTTACAACTGTACCCAAAGCTTTCAATTACTATAATATATTTTTCGTGCAGACGTAAACAAATTTCTGCGTACTTCTAAATGTTGAATCTACATAATTGACGTGGAATTTCTTGAATGTACTTGAGCAAATTCTTTGTTAGTTTCTTTTAAAATTATGTAGGAGTTGTAAGCTGATATGTCAATTAGGTTGCAGAAAATAACTATAAGACACCGACGTCTTCCTGTTCGACAACTGTAAAGTTTCACACATTGATCGAGTGCGTCAACACCAGGTATCGTAGAATTATAATAATGGATTATTTCAGGCTTATCATCAGAAAATTCCATTTCGTGGTGCTAAGTAGGGAGAACTGTAACAAGCTTTCTTCTTTTAGATATGTAATTAACCAAGGTACATTTGTCTGGAAAAGCATACCTGACAGTCCCAGATAATACACGTTTCATTGTAAAAGGTTAAATTGCTAATAGTAAGTCTTTCCTGTCAGTGGAATCACACATCAAGTTCATTTCGATGCCACAATTTGCAGGTTTTAAAAAAATGAAAGAACAGCGGCCTCGGAAAGTAGCTGACTCAAGAGGGCAATAATATTTATGAAACTTACTACCCACCATACTTTATAAATCTCTAATTGGGGCAAGTTTATGTTTTTTCATCCGAGCTTCATGGGTGGTACATAATCAAACCGTAAGGATTTCAATAGCAATGGCAATTTTTGTTGCGATAATTCGGTTCTGCATAAGGAAAAATTGTCCATATTAAAAATCTCGAATACTGTCTTTACTCTGTCGATACACACCACAATTCAACAGATCCCCTGTAAACTCTCTGGAGTTCTGAATAAATAGATCCTTATTTGATTGTATGAATATGAACATGTTTTGATTTCTTTATTTTAGTATGCACTCCAGATCACTATCAAAAAACAATTGAAACGATTAAAGTTCTCTCCTAACAAAAGTTCTAATTTTCATGGTATTTTCTGATTTAGATAGTATTTTATTTTAGAAAGGTTGAGGTTTACAAATCTTAACAGACGCAGCTTTCAAATCATCAGAAACTTGGCTTATTTTATATATTAACGTAGGTTCCTTCGTAACTGTTCAACGACTCCTCGCATTCTTAATAATTACTGCTTTAATTGCTTTATTCTGCCCTCATTTCATCAATACAGTCGTCATAAATACTATCAGAACTGTCAAAAGTATTTTCGTCGCTATTGAAATCGCAATTTATGATTCCATCTTCAGTTTCTTCAGGTGTAAGTGGTTTTTGTCGTTTCGCCATTGCTTTTGTTTCAATTGAAAGACAAGCCACATACTATTCACAATATCATGATAATAATTGTTGCCAAAGTTATATAATGTATTTTCCCACATGCTTATAATTATTATTATAGTTCTGCCTTCAAAATAGCAGTAAAAATAATTGATATTGTTGTTTGAAATATTAACTTCATGAAACATAGAACAGCGCGTACTAGTACTATTATTACTACTACTAACATAGTACTATAGTACTAAATAAGTACCATCAATTATATGGTACTAATAGTTTCGTGCTTTTTCTATAATTTGTAAGGACACATACATTCTCATTCTTACTATGCCCTAGCACATGAAAATACATACATCTACTTCATGTAACATACCACTCAAAACCAGCTGTGTAACAATATCTATTTCGTTATATTTAGCACAATAAGGTATTAACAAAATGGTAAATGTCAAAAAATTTGATATCGATATCTATATATATAAAAGAGAACGTACAAATCCTTTGTTAGCTCATCACGCTAATACGGCTGAACCAATTTCTTTCATTTTTGGGGGGTTATTAAGATTTGGACCCTAGATGGTTTTTATCATATCACTTTAATTTTCAATTACCAGTGTCTTGAGATAATTGACCATTCAAGTGTTCATAACGTACAAATCCTTTGTTAGCTCATCATAGCTAAATCTAACCGTATTTATATGCAACCCACATGACCGTGTCACTCGGCGGGTTAACATAAATGACAGGCGATATAATGTTAACATTTACTGCAATCTTCTATGGTTTTTATCATATCACTTGAAAGCGAAAAAGTAAAAATTATCTAAGTAACAAAGTTTATTGCGTTCCGGGGTGACCCCAGCGAAGCGGGGTGAACGCTGCTAGTTTTAAAATATAGAGCGTTTTATAGGAAAATTTTTGTCTACGAACTTTCTTGTCGAGAATGGCCTGAAACAAGATACCCTGTATTATTCAACTTTGTGCTGGAGTACGCTATAAAGAAAAACAAATATAGACACCAGGGTTTAGAATTCAAAGTTGTTGATGTAAATCTAATTGAAGATGATAGGAGAGCAATAGAAAGAAATGCAGATGCCTTATTAAACACTTGCTGAGACATGGGTTTATACGCGAGTAAATGCAGAGACAACTAAATACACAGAAGTGCGTCGGGATTGTAATACGACAGATTATGGATTCGTTAAAATATCCAATAATACTTTAATACATCGTATACTTTCAAATATTTAGGATCAATATTAACAAACGAAAACCATATTCAAAAAGAAATTAAATGTCGACTACAGAAAAGCAATGTCGGGAATTCGTGTTATTATTCAGTTCAAAATATCTTGTCGTCGCAAATTCTGTCTAGGAATTTGAAGCTAAAAATATATAAAACGATAACCATGCCTGTTGTTCTGTATGGTTGCGAATCATGGTCGATGACTCTGAGGGAAGAACATAGACTGAAAGTATTTGAGAACAAGATTCTGAGACGAATATTCGGACCCAAGAAAAACGGGAATGGGGAATGGCAGAAACTTCATAACGAGGAACTACATAATTTATACGGTTTAACAAACATTGTTAAGGTGATCAAGTTTAGGAGACTAAAGAGGCAGGTCATGCAGCTAGGCCACATTTTTCAGTTTGCACCTAAAATTGTAGGTATATGTTTTATATGGCATCAGTACTGAAGGAGACGCTGAAGTTTACTCCAGCCCACTAAATAGATATTCAATCGCAAGTATGAAAGTGTTTGGAAGATATTTAAATGTATTTTGATAGTAGTATCTTCAGGCGGTGGCAATCATGCTGAATTTAGTTTGTTAACTGAACTGGAATTTAGCGTCCATTTCAGCACAGAGACTACTTGAGACAAGTTGAATAGCTTTAAGTGAAATTGAACTCCATTAGTTCGTCCAAAATTCAACACGGATCTGCCGCGAGGATGCATACGTTAATCTATAACCACGGAAATGCTAAACCAATAATTATGGAAATTTCTAGTAGTTTTGTAATAATAATATATTCCTACAAACATTTGAAAGATTAGTAGTTCATTACTGTTTATTGTTTGATTATACCTCTTACACTCACAGATAAATAAGCAACATAACAACTGTGGAGTTTGTATCTGGCAACATTGTGAAAAGTTCAAAAACGATTGACTGTAATGATACGTAGTAGTTCCGCAGAAGCTGAAGGTGAAGAGAAGGTGAAGCCATTGTACCGGTAACATTTGTAATGTTGAAGACATTCAGTCAATGTGTATGGTTTTGGTCTTGTTTTGTCGAATTATATAGTAATGTGTGACATTTAATTGAAAATAGACAAAAGATAGAAAGTTGTGTTTCTGATTCTTAAACACAAGTTCCTTTGAGAGGCTGTTACACCATCATTATTTACACAGGACAACGCCGAAGACATAAGTAATAATTACAAAGTTACAAATAATAATTATATTCAAACAGTTTTGTTCATTACACAGCCCAACAATTGTTACGCTTACGAGAAGAAAAAACACAGGGCAGAGCAGAGTTGATGCCAGGTTATTTGTGAATATGGCATTATTGATTGGCAAAAAGTATAGTTTCAAAAATGGTGACACGTAAGTATTAGTACAACAGCATAGAAATATCAGGAGAGTCCTGACGTAATGAATATATGATAGGAAGGAGTACTGAACACAATTTTCCATTTACCTAGAAGAGAAGATGGGAAGAAATCCCATCACGGAAAGTAATACTGTATGAAGTGGAAGTGTGATAATCTCTTGCGAACTGCTGACTAACACGGTGTAATCGTTCATACAAAATAGTAAACAGAAACAAGCTCTTCGAGTGCCGGAAAATGAAATTTAGTTAATAGAACGAATGGGTTCGAAATGTTTATTGTTATAATTTATTAAATGCTCATGGTGTTATTCACTTTAAGAATATAAATATTCAAATAATACAGACTGAAACTTAAGGTGTGAAATACTGTAAAGAAAAAAACTGGCTTGCAATTGCTTTATCAAATATATGTTAGTTCTCATGCTTCACGTACGACATTACACCTGTGTCTATAACATGATTAATTCTTGTATTTACTGAAATGTAGGATAATGCGTTAGAATAACTAGTTTTTTAAAAAAACAAATCAGGACCGTGTATATTTTAAGAGTTCATTGCCACAAAAGCAATCAGTAGTTAATGATATTAATGTTAAACGTTTATTTAGAAATCGAAGAGGATTTTCGTGTGAGTATATTAAAAAGAGAAGACCACATGCTATCATATGATAGCAAGGCTCAAACCGTAAACAATATGAGAAAACAACACGTTGCGGAAAGAGTAAAACAATTTGCTGCAAGGTGGGTTTAAATTTGATGTAAAATCTTGGGACAATAGACAAACTTGAAAAACTTTTACTTAATTATTAGTTAAAAAAGTATTAACGATACAAAAGTATCCCTTTTGTAAGGCCCTGTGTAGTCTTGTCTCTATGGTTATGACACTGTTTCGACAGCATGATGAGGGATATATACCCTGTTTCAAAAAGAATATACGTTTTCGAATGCATATATTTATTAAACTTTAAGACATACAAATATGAAATTTTACACACATATTCACGAACCTCTGAATTTCAAATTACAGTTCAAAATTCAATATGTCCTCCATCAGCAACACGAACATCACATCTATACTCAAATTCCTCCCATACTCGGGCAAGCATGTCCTGCGTCACTGATGTTATGGTAGTACGGATCCAGTTCTTCAACTCTTCTAGGTTCTGTGGGAGTGGGGGTACATAAACGTTGTCTTTAACGAAACCCCAGAGGAAGAAGTCACAGGGTGGCAAGTCCGATGACCATGGAGGCCAGCTGAGATATGCTAAGTCGCCAACTCCTTGACGACCAATCCAACGGTTCGGTAGACTTTCATTCAGATAATCGCGCACTTGACAACTCCAGTGACGGGGTGCCCCGTCTTGTTAAAAAATGAAATAGTCTTCGTGCAGCCTCGGAAACAACCAGTTTTGTAACATAGCGAAATACTGCTGACTGTTAACCGTGTTTCCATTAAAGAAGAATGGACCGTAAACACATGATCGGCATATCGCACAAAACACATTGACTTTGGGCGAATCTCGTACATGGTCAATGGCTGCATGTGGGTTCTGTAGGCCCCAAATTCAAACGTTTTGTTTGTTTACCTGACCACTAACACGGAAAGTCGCTTCATCACTGAACATGATGCGTTTTGCTAAAGCGTTATCATTACAATAGCATCCAGAATCTTACTATCAAATGCCACACGTTTGCGTTTGTCATCAGGACGCGGAGCTTGTAACAGCTGTAACGTGTACGGCTTCATAACCAACCGATGTCTCAAAATACGCCAAATTGTTGTTGTTGGCACTTGTAGCTCCCGACCATCACGACGAGTTGCTTTTGAAGGACTACGTTGGAAAGCAGTTTGAATTCGTGCAACATTTTGTTCAGGAACACGAGGGCGGCCAGAACTCTTACAAACACTTGAAGTTGTACATTTATAAGTACTGTTTGAATTATATTAATGACATCAAAGCTAGAGTTTGTTCTTTGGATGCTGAAACTGTATTAAAAAGTCATAACATATGTCGATAACTGTTTTCGATCCATTGCGAAAAAAGTTGAAACTGGAAATCATTTAAAATACTTCTGGATTGGAAAGATGGTTCAGGAAGATCATAAAACCTTTTGGAAAGCTCAATTAATTGCAAGAAATACAACTCGATATCTCAATATTCTTACTCTACAGACATTAGTATTGAAACCAAAAATATTAAGGATATGTTCTCTTCAGCCCTTGAATCGATTACAGAACACAGCTTGTTGCTATATATGTTGTTCTATTTCAATAAAAGATAAAACTGAAGATCATTAACTTAAATCAAATTCGGTTTGAATTTATAGTTAATCGAGAATGTGCAATTTATTATTAGGAAGCTGATTCTATTGCCTAAACCGCATCTTGATACCTCTTAATGCTTTTACTCTACCTAAATGACCAATTAAACCAAAAGTAGTAGTAAATTACAACCAAGTTTTGGAAGAGTATTGTGGTTTGTGATGGCATACTTTCTTCAGATCCCTAATAGTTTGCAGATAACCACATATCATTATCTAATACAATTTTTGTTCTATGGTTATTCATGTTGAAATCGCAATAGTTAACTTAGGATAACTACGTTTATGAAATCTATTTTGCGGATACTTAATGAATTATAATAAACTGCATCTTCACATTTCTTACCGTTTTTTTACTTTATTAAAATTAATATTGGAACCGGAAGTAGCACCAAATTAAAAACCCTTATATATTTTTAGTGTTGTAAATAGAAAAAAAACATTCGTTTTTTTAGAAATGTACGTATTTTTAGAAAAAAAAACATTGCCTCTCGTTTCTTTTCTAAATTTCGTTTTTTTTTTAAATAGTCATTTGTAATATATCTTACGTCATTTAAGTCTGAAGTATTTTTATGTAGGTGTAATTACCATAAAATGCAACATAAATTAAACACCGGATACTGATACGGTACAAATATTTTACAATTTATATGAGCAGCGTACCTACTAATAATCCGTGTTTCTGTCCTGTTTCACCAATATCAACGAAGAAATAAAAGTATAAATGAACATTTGTTTCTTTTTTTCGTGAAAGTAGGCCTTTAATAAGTACGAAAATAATTTAATATCACGAACAGTATAAAATGCAAATAACTTGTCTAAAGGTAAAAACTAATACTAATTTCCTTACTAATATTTTCTGAATATCATATAAATTATTTGTCGACTAGATATATGATATGCATTGCTGGCTCTACCATATGTGCAACACGTGCATTTGCACTGGGCTGCAATATCTGTCATAAGTGTTTTATTTAAAATAAATATTTCTTGTTGGAGATACACTTCATGATCATGGTAGCTAAATTTACTAAGCCAGGGGGGCTATGACGCAAATTGCGTCATTGAAATATTTGGGGGGATTAAAAATATATATAAATATGCTTGAGGGTGTGTAAAAATTAATCGAAAAGATTTTTTTTTCATGGAAGAACACCTACGGATAGACAATTGAGGGGGGTGCGTCATGGACATGATGGGGGTGGGCACCACTGACTAAGCTGACCTTCTATTTGAATACTACATTCATAAATTATGTTTAGGTCGCATTACTTTAAGTAACATGATCAGTGCTAAAGCAAATGGTAAAATAAATCCCAGAATAAATTGCTTGATTGTTGTCAAATGCACGAACTCAATTCTCGAATGCCTGTCCCCTTTGGTTAGTTATCAAAGTTCTGATACGAAAGCTTCTCTTGTCTTTGTCGCAAATAAGATTGTTATCATGGAAAGTGGAAACACTTTTTTTTTTAAAAAAAATAACAGATGTAGAAGGAAAATAAAGAAATAAAGGTAAAAGAGCTAGTTGCACTATAATTGCAAACTGATAGGTTGAGATTGAAACTCGATATTGAATTCTATAAAAAGGATTACCATCTTTCAGATGTATTTGCTTTATCTTTCACTAACATAATAGATTAATATTTAAAGAAAAAACAGACACAACAATATTGTATTTGTAGTAAGTATTTAAGCCTTTCTGAGTGCGAGTGTAGTTTCCCTCCCTTTCGTTGTTCATGCTGAAGTAGCATACTTAAAATCGTGACTTTTAAGATTTGTTCTTTCTGGAGAAAGATTTAGGCGGCAAATTACGTCATTGCGCGGGCGACAAATTGCCTGGGGTCGGCCCGATGATATGTACATTCATGTCCACAATGATTGTCGCATATCTTTAACTGTCTTCTTGTAAGAATATAATTTGATAATGATTTTGCAGGGTACTTTTAATATTACGTGTATAATCGGAAAATGTATATTTGTTGTAAATTTCAAAGGAAAAGAATTATAAATACGAAAATGAGAAAGAGTAAAAGAAACTGTTGCTAAATGGAAAGAAAGTTTTATTTTTGTTTTATTGTTCTTATTTACTGCTGTTTTGACATGAAATTTGCCACATACATGTCTTTGCCGATTATACACATACTAATATTATAACAAATACCAGGCGGATTCGTTATAAAATTATATTCCTACAACAACATATTTATAGACATACAACAATAGTCTTGGACATGAGTGTACATACAAGACATGAATATAGGATGACATAATTTGAAGTAATGCAGGGTGTTTCAAAATGAATATTAGGGTTTTGAAACCTTGTAGTATCTATTACAATTAACTTACAATTATAAGTATTATCAAATAAAAGAGCAACTCAAACAGTTTTGTACACACGCATGCCATGCATTGTTTCCTCTGTCTGCCGTTAGAAAGAGCAAGTAGCAAAGATGGAGACTAGAGACCAGAAAGCTTTGTGTGTTTTTACTTTGCAAAGACTGAATCTGTAGTTACAGTGCAACCGTCTGTGTGAGTTGAATGTTTTGTGCCATATGGCGGAAAGTTTATGGGCCTTTCTCACCTATTGACTCTATGTGTGCCATGTGACGAATGAAGCTCACATCGAACACTTGAAGCAAAAACTGTTTGAGGTGTTCTTTTATTTGATGTATTGTTTATAATTGTGCGTAAAATGTAATAAGTACTGCGAAGACTTAATTCCCCGATATTCATTTTGAAACACCCTGCATTTCTCAGCATCAGTATTGGAACTAAGATGTAAAAAGAAGAGATTGTGATTGTTTACAACAACGATATTATTATTAGTCAAGACTATAATTAATACAACAACACAAGTTAGTAGTCAAAAAATGTAATTAAATGTACACTCGTAACCCTTTCGGACCCAGGTGGCCAAAGTGGCACATACGGATATGTCAATTTTTTTAATCCGCTCCTGTATGGTCACTAATTAAGATATCGGTATATATATATTTCTTGCCAAATATGGTTGGTCCATAGTTTATCATTTTAGTTTCTTTTTCTTCTGTGTGTCGAATTTCCCTTTCAAATTTCACCCCAGTCAAAAATTCGAGAATTTTCGAATTTTCTTTATTATTTTTCCCCTGTAGCTTCATTCGTTGTAGAGAGACCTCCTTAAGACTTGTCAGGTAGATACGTCCGATGGATACCTAATTGTTGACATCAATTGGACGGGCTTGCGCGCAGTGTTGCCAACTACGGAAATTAAAATCTCCTTATATTTGGGCAAAAAATTCGAAATTTTTGTTATAAACCGTACATACACATCGGAATGCAAGTCAACTTACGTCAGTCGAACATTTGTTCTTACTGAACAAACTCGGGTACATATCGTTACAGTGGGGTAATTAGGGGAAGCACGAAAAATTCGGATTAAGGTTTTAACTCTTGATTTTCCCCTACTTTTCTCTTCATCGAAATATATTTTTGGTAATTAAAACCATTGTTTCTTAAATATCGCCATGATACTTGTAGGATATTTTAGTAATGTACCAGTGTTTATTTTAAGATAGTTTTCGTCTGTCTGGTAGCAGTGTTGCCACCTACGGAAAATTTTAATTCAATATGTTAGGGGAAAGTTACGTGTTTTGTCTATTATATCCCTCTTGTTGGCTACATAGGAACAAAAGTGCCAGTATCTGAAAGTCTTGTCTTTACCCTTCACAACGCACTATAGAAAGTTTCAATAGGATAGTTAGGGGAAGTACAGATAAGGTTTACAGTAGATCTTGTTCTCTAAGTGGAAAGATAACTGTGATTTTTTTTAGGTAGACTGAAATATTTTTTAATGACCTGCTTACTTTATTAGATATTGTCACAATACTTGTAGGGTATATTATAGGGATACCAAAGCTTTTTTCAAGATAATTTGTGTGTGTCTCCTAGCACTGTTGCCAGCTACAGAAAATTTTAATTTCCGATTTTAGGGAGAAATTTTGTGAAAAATCCCTTTTTGTCTCTATTATTTCCCTCTTGTTGGCTATATTCGAACAGACGTACCACTGTCTGAAACCCTCGTCCTTGACCTACACAACACACCATAAAAAGTTTCGGTAGAATAATTAGAGGAAGTACAGTTAAGGCTTATAATAAACTATGTTCTGTAAATGTTAAGAAAATTGTGAATTTCTGAGGTAGAATGAAATTTTTTTTTTAAAAAAAATCATGCTTACTTTGTTAGATATCGCCATGATACTTGTAGGAAGTATTCTTGGGGTACGAAGGTTTACTTTTAGATACTTTACGTCTGTTTTATGACAGTGTTTCCAGCCAAAACAATTCCTGATTTTAAGTAAAAAATTTTGGCAAATTTCCCTTTCCCCTCTATTATTTCCCTCTTTCTTGCTACGTTGCAACAAATGTACCACTACCTGAAAGCCTTCTTTTTAGCCTACAGAACGCACCATAAAAAGTTTCAATAGGATAATTAGAGAAGCTGTAGCCCCGGCATATATGTTGTTTTTTGTTTCTGAGGCGTAAAAAGTGTCAACATTTCATGTGTATGGAAAAAGAGAATTTCTTCTTTCTCTCTTTGAATGGAAGCCAGCGACTTTAGATTTTCACTCTACCTTGTCAACCACCAAAGAATTTTTTAGGTGACTTAGACCCATATGGCATCAGTGGTGCTAGATACAAAAATCTTGAAATTCGGTTAGGGATTTTTTGTAAATTTTCACCCCTACATTTCCCTCAGTAATTTCCCACCCGCTCGCAAAACTGCAATGTAATGTACACCAAAAAATAGCCACATTCCTTTTCTAAAAAACAAGGTCTTAGCCATATCAATAGGGTAAATGGTTTTTGAGCAATAAGTCACTAATTGACAATGTAGGAAAATGCCAAAAATGATCTGGGTCCGAATGGAATAATCACACGATTTTGCTCGTATAGGTACAAGGAAACAAACGATTTGTAAGTTACGAGGGCTTCGATTCAAGTTCTATTGATTATTTCAATAATCTTCAAGATAAATCAATAAATAATAGCTGCCAGAAAAAAAACAGACATTTGAAAAAAAACATGAAAAAGAACGATGTTTTTTATTGAAAAAAACTTCACAGAAAATAAACCGTTTTTTTACAACACTATATATTTGGTTGACTGTTGCGGGATATTCTCTTAAGACACTGAATCGATTGCATAAACCTGATTGCCGCTATCTATTAGAACTTTTCTTCTATAGCGTTAAATATTAATACTTGAAATGGCTGATTTCTGCAACCTCTGTTTCGAATAGCAAGGTAATAAGAAAAATAGAATCTTTTTGCGACAATTAATTAAATGTCGAAAACCAATTTTAATGCTTTTTACTGGTTTTGCTATGTGAAATCCTGCATTGAAATGAAATTACCTTCGAGAATATTAATTTTGAAAGGGGGCGCGGTGGCTCAATGGCAGATTTCACCTCCAATACTTGGGGTCCCTGGTTCGATCTCAGCTCGCGCCGTGTGGACTTTATGCTGGACAAACACCGTGTTCGTTGATTTTATCGGGATTCTCCCGTTTCCTCAGACTTTGTTCGTTCCACAATTTCACTCATTTCTCATTATTACCGTTTCCTTTAGCCTAACCGGCATAACCATGGTACGTTAAACTTCAAGATTTCATTTCATTTCATTAATTTTGAAGCAGTTCCGTTTCTGGTACATTGTTCAGGATGATTATGATATGTTTCCTTGAGACGGTAAATTGCTTATATAAAATCTCTCCTCGATATCTCTCACCGTTTTCGTTTTATGTTGAAAGAGGAAGTGAATGTTCAAACCACAAATGACTGATTTGACCACGTCTGGTTTAGTTAGTGAGTTTGCACAAGCTATGCAACCTTTTCTTGGGACCCTCAATTGAATGAAAAAGGATCGGAAGTAGTTATGTATTACTATTTTTGCTCAGATACCTGTCGACAGGATGACGAACAAAGTCGTTCTATATGACTCCAGACACTTATGTATTGCATAGTTTGTAATCACAAATAATCGGTATGTTTGTCTGATGCCATACTAGTAGAAGAAATATTCCAAATTGATTTATTCACATTATGAAGTAATAGAACCTAAAATAATAAGCGCACTAACAACATGCACACAAATGACACAAACACACACACCACACACACACACACACACACACATATATATATATATATATATAATTGAAGGTAATACGTTCAATTCACGAATAGAATATTGTTCCTTACTCCGTAAGAATTTACTTATCCTGTTTCTATCTCTAAATTACCATAGTGGCCACGGGGGCTCACTGGTACCGTGTTCGCCTCTGGGGCATGGAGCCCTTGGTTTGGGGTCTAGGTCAAAACCCCCACAGCCAAAACCCCCACACTCAAGAAATGTCAAAACGCCCACACGATCGGTCATAACTCCCACACAAATGGACAAATCCCCCAAACGCACGAACGGTCAAAACCCCCACAGCCAAAACCCCCACACTCAAGAAATGTCAAAACGCCCACACGATCGGTCATAACCCCCACACAAATGGACAAATCCCCCAAACGCACGAACGGTCAAAACCCCCACAGCCAAAACCCCCACACTCAAGAAATGTCAAAACGCCCACACGATCGGTCAAAACTCCCACACAAATGGACAAAACTCCCACACATAGCAACGGTCACAATCTCCACATAAATGGACAAAACCCCCACACAAAAGGACAAAACCCCCACACAATCGGACAAATCCCCCACACTCTGAAAATACCGTGATTGCACGTCTTTGTTGCGGCTCTTTACGACGCCCACTTTAGTGTTTCTGTCATTAGAAAACAGTGCAAGAAGAATAGTTGCAACATCGGTTTAAGTGGAATAAAAAATGTTATTAAAAAGTACAAGGGCAAGACATACAACCAGGATCATTTCAGAGTGTGGGAGATTTGACCGATTGTGTGGGAGTTTTGTCCATTTGTGTGGGGGTTTTGTCCACTTATGTGGGGATTGTGACCGTTGCTATGTGTGGGTGTTTTGTCCATTTGTGTGGGAGTTATGACCGTTGGAGGTTATGACCGATTACCAGTGTGGGGGTTTTGGCTGTGGGGGTTATGACCGTTCGTGTATTTGGGAGATTTGTCCATTTGTGTGGGGGTTATGACCGATCGTGTGGGCGTTTTGACATTTCTTGAGTGTGGGGGTTTTGGCTGTGGGGGTTATGACCGTTCGTGTGTTTGGGAGATTTGTCCATTTGTGTGGGGGTTATGACCGTTTGTGTGGGCGTTTTGACATTTCTTGAGTGTGGGGGTTTTGGCTGTGGGGGTTTTGACCGGTTCCCTTGGTTTGATTCCAACTCCCACCAAGTAAGCTTTGTAATGGGCAAACAACATGTGCGTAGGTTTTTTCGGGGTTCTTCCGTTTCCTCCCACTTTCTTGATTCCACCATTTTACTCATTCCTCATCATCACGGTCTCCTTTAAACGAGTGGCATAATCATGGGACCTAAAACTAAAAGATTTTACTTTCTTAATTACTATATTAAAATATACTTTGAAATTAATATAAAAATATAGTGTTTTCAAATTTGCGGAATAACATTATACTTAACACTGAATACTTGTTAGAAATTTTCCTTTCGGAGGTCATAATATGTGAAGATATTTTGGTAAGGGCCACTTAGTGTTAGAGTATTCACTTTGTGTGCAAGAATGATTACACGTTGAGGAGAATAATTGAAAAACTTATAATAGTTGAATTTAATATATATGTATCCAGTGCTGCATATGTCAGAACTTTTCTGGTGACTCACGTATAGCCAGACTTGTGACTTTGATCTATCTTTGAGTATATTTGAAAATTGTTGCATGATGGTATTTAGATTAATAGCAACACTTTACGGATCAAAATCACCTTATCTTCATCCAATCTTACGTGCTACAAGAGTGATGTGATGGTTGCTTGAGAGTTTGGCCTTTTTCAATACTAAGACTATATAATATCCCTCCAGACGAATCGAAGCTAGGTCTCCGTATCGAGCTATAAGATTTGAAGAATACTATGATGACACCTAATGATATTATCGTTGTAATAATTACTTTTAATTTCATAATAATTATCCCATTGTCTTCCTTAGCGTAAAAGAGATAAATAAAAAATAAAATCTTATTTTTTCTTTTAATATTATACTAATGGAATATAAAGTTCAATGATACGTATTATCTTTCAACTTAGTAATATCACCAAATTATTGATGATGATCATATTCTGGTTAAATAGTGGACAATTTTTCAACATACAGAAATATGTCATTTATTCACACAAATAGAATATAACTAATATTTTTCTTCTCTTTTCCAGTATTCAATTCACATAATACTTATCAGAATTTCATTAAAAAGTATACACAGACCATTATTCTACATTAGTAATACTCATCAGAATTTCATTGCATAACAAACAGCATTTTCATCTCATAGTTAAAACTCAGATAACATATGCATTTTAAAGAACATCTGAGGTAATATTATTTCGGTCTCTAGTCCTAAAGCGTTCAGTGGTAATTCACTGAACATGCGGAAAAGGGGAGATCATGGAGTGGATTATACGTAAATAAAGTCTAAACTTGTCATATTTTTAAAGGACAAATTTCGAACATTGTTATATTCATATTTGTGTCTTTAATTACTGACATGTTTCTTTACAAAAATAAAATTAGACACCACAGTAACGAAACATCATTCAATAAATAAATCAATACATAATACTTCTCTGATCCTTAATAAACTTCTTCGTATTCATTCATTCATCCAGAGAATTATTTCATCTGTGGTTTCATTGGTGAAAATAAAAATATCTAGAATTAGATACACTTTAAGTTGAAACGTGTTTAACTTACAAAACGTGGTGCATATAAATCGGGGAACTCTAATCCCCATCTTGTATCGTTTGGTCACCACCGATATTTTGAAGTTAGTAAAATACACAAGTAACGCATTCAATAGTTCAAAGCACTCAAGAGCATTTAAAACTTATAGTTACGGCCTACAACGAAACGAAAACTATGATTATTATTTGAACTTTCTTTCGACATATCATTTGCATTGAAAGGTGTAGACGATTAAAGTAAATGAGCAATTTTAAAATCAATTTCTGCCCTCCCCGGGAATTAAATCCGGGACTATTTGTTGGCCATACGAGCCAACAACTAGAGCAAAAGTGTTAACTACATGTTCTAAAATTTCCTAATGGGTGTCTGAAGGAAAAGAGTTCTTTAAAGACTGATCTTAATTAAAGGTTGTAGAATTTGTTCTTATCATTTATATTTAAAATACACTTACGGGACTCTACATTGACAGTTTTCTTAGAAATGGGACTTTCTGGTTTGAGAATAAGAAGAAAACGTGAAGACTGAATACCTTAGTCTCTTAGATTTGATTGCCACTCAAAATGCGTGATTATTGATTGTTCTGATAATGGTTAGATGCTATTTCGCATTGCTGGAAATGTTTGTTGTTTCTCAAGAATTATGAACAAGTGGTTGAATCGTCATGCAGAATAAGGGAGACCAGAGAATGGACTAGATGAAAAACAGCAATGGAAGACTGCAAGCAAAATCAGTAGTGCAAGCTCTTGTTGGAGGAGAAAAGGAATCGTACTTCGAGCCATCAATCTGTTAAGAAGGACAAAGCAATTGAATTATCATGTTCACACTATTCATTAAGGCTCCAGATGGACTTCATCACTCACGTCAAGTCAAGAGACATCCATGTCCAGTCGTCCTCACGTCCAGTCCAGATATAATATGAAATTCTTATTTTTACTCAAGTTATCATAAAATATATATACTAAATCGTACGGAGAAAAGTTAAATTGCTTCTCTCATCCTGAATTAATTCAACATCAAAGTGTTGAAGGTGATTGGAAAACTTTAGATACGTATATCCTACATTACATCAAAACTGAATACTCGTTTACGAAAGTTATCGTAGACCATGGTTTGTGTATAGTAAAATAAATAGTTATTCTTTACGAATTTTCATTTCATCCAAAGAGAATGATTGAAAACTGAAATTTGAACTAAGTTCCTAAGAATAAAATATATTTGACGAAAAGAACCATGAAACACATTTATTATTCTACTGAAATTCAGCATAAAATTATTGACAGAATTTAATCCCCTGTAGCGTTGGACTGGAAAGTCTTAGAGAAAAGAAACGACAAACTGCATCAAAATCATTTTTTAACGTTATCAAAGAATATTATTTTCTTATCATATTGTTTCAATAGCGAAACTTGTTGGAATGCCAACCCCTTTTTAACAACTTATCCTTAACCAGTTTCAAAAACCAGCTTTGAAGATGATTGGAATATACCAAAGAAAGTACGCACTACAATTTGTCGATTACCAAATAAGTTTCACATAGTTCATAACAGAAAATTGTTTTCTTCAAAAGTAAATATGCGACATTTCGAAGATATTCGCGTTTACTTCCTTATTCATGATACATTCTTGCAACGTCAAGGAATAATGTTCTTTCGAATGAATGGAGGAAGGCACATACCAAATTTTATTCAAATCGAATAAGCGTTACGCGAAATATAGTGAAGCAAACAGATATATCGACAGTAACATAAGTCTTGGTTGAATCAAATAATAGAAACTCGTTACGTTCATTTAAATTGCGTGTATATTTAATTTCGAATGTAAACTTCTTTCTAGTGTTTAATAAGGGAAGGAAAATTTAGAACGCTCATAGTTTTGATCTAGAATTATAATTATAATTGCTGTCTTATTTATTATCTTGGCAAAAAGTAAATAAAAAAGAAACAATCTAATAGGACGAAACCAGATCTAAAACTATAATCCTATATTTTATACATATTTCTTTCACAAACATGAAGAAAAGGTGTACTTTGTAAAGATTCGAACATTAACCAGAAAACATGTATGGAAATACGATATTCACAATGTCAAATTTTCACGTTCTGTACGTCTCCAATGAAATTTGACTTTTTAATAGATTTATATATTTCTTTTGCCTGGAATTTAACATAAAATGTTTTACGTTTTTCTTACCTCTTACGTAATTGTGCATTTATTGTTTAAACTGCATTTGTGAAAGTAATATTTTTCTAAAAAATTAAAATTTACAGCTATCAAATGATCACATAAAGTGCCTTTCCAATACCTGTTTTGCTAGAAAGGGAAACTACATTACCTGTAGTGCCTCTCGGTTGGGGTACACGAATGGGTATATTCCTAAAATGTGATCTTAATTTATGCACTTCAGTGACGGGCGACTGTGCAGCCACCGGGAAACTGCAGATCCTGATCTCTATTGATATGCGTCCTTTAAAAATATAACTCATTCCAATTTCCTTGGGTAATAAGTGAGTACGATGGAAACCACCTAATCAGAACGCCCTTTCGATTAATTGCTTATTACATTGACGTTATAAGTAAAGGTAGCATTTAGCATTCTGCATTTTATGCTAGAAATTAAACAAGGACGGATATATACTGAGCTATGTAACATTTCAATATACAATTTAATAAAAAATTCTGAATAATATTAACCCAATATGAATAAATATATTTCTGAAATAGAAGGATTCTAGTAAAGAAAATTGCGATATATCAAGAATCATACAAAGTCAGTATTGAATATCAAACGGTAGGTATAGTCGGAATTTCTTAACGAGTTAGTTTTTCCCAGCAGTAAAGAGGAACTAATAACCCGGATTATTAATAACAAAGGTAATAAAGTTCTGTTGTGTTTATAAACTTATGTAGATTTTCGGTTAAGTTTAGCTAAGATGCTAGTAAAATTAATTTTGTTGTATTTTTGTAGCACTTTCTCTATATGATATTATATTTATATATTTCCTGACTGTATCTCAAACCTTTCTTACTCACCCTTATAAAAGACCCCTTGCTAAACCATCGTCAACCCTGATTAAGCTTCGGAAATTTAGTTTCCGAAAGATGAGTATGTAGGTTGGTAATGTAGGATCGAAACATTCTTAAACATATTCTAAATATCATGAAATATAATAGAAAATTATTTTAAAATATGGACTTTTTTAAACTTTAAAAGGCAGACAGAAACTAGTTGAAATTCTCGTTCATTCCAAAAGAAATATATTTTGAGAATATTATTTTTGAAATATTTATACCGTTTGCAAAAATAGAATACACATCTCAATCAAACCGAATTATAAAAGCTTAAGTCAATCGAAGTGTTATATCCAAGATTTATTTCTATTGTTTAAAAGTTTCCTCATTTTTGGCAAATTTTATGATTAGTAAATTAAAATATTTTATTGATTGACTTCTCCCCCAGAAGAGGAGTTTTCTGTAGCATGTTTCACACATTTTTAATAGTAAGTATATTTGCCTAGTTTCGTCTTCCTAAGATGAAGGGTTGATGATATTCTCTTATGTTTTGCATACATTTCAATCACTGTTTCTCCTCTTAAAATATGTATTATAATGAAAATAGTACGATAAAAGGCCTGCTCAAGAAAATTAAAAATTGTCAGCTGGCACTCAAGGGGAAACTTGAACACTGTTTAGAGATTGCGCAACTATACATAAACACAAAATTTCAGATAGATGTGAAAAGGGAAATTATGGGGATTTTGAAGTAAAGGTTAGCATTGAATGTCAATAAGAAATACATTTTGAATCAGTTTTAATCTGTCAGTAATAATTACAGCGCAACTCAACAGTTTAAATATGCGCATTAAATAATACTGTTATTATTCACAAATGCTTTTGAAAACTTCTAATCTCAATAATTGGAGTTTTCAAATTATTTTTAAAAATAACATATTTGAGCTTCATCCACGAATATGTTATTGGTACTGTTATCAAGAACATAAATCGAACAGTTTTACTAATTATGTTATGAGTACTGTTGATTCATATATAAAAAAGTTTGTATACCGAGGACACAACAAATGTATTTATAGAGAAATAAAAAATATTCAATTACAAAAACTATTAAAATATATGTGATACATATAAACCTACTAACTCCTTTTCAGAAGAAGAAAACCTACGTACGAATCTGCTTAATGCTGTCATATCTGTCGAAGAAAATTTAAACAAATTATATTTCATTGGTAAAAGATAGAGTTCAAATATCTTAATTAGTTATTCAGAAAAGACTGATGAGGGAAGAACATTTATAAAAGTTATATTAGGAAAGACAATACTTTTATGTGGAGTATGTAGTAGGTAAATTATTAATATAAATCAAAGAGAAACTTAAAGAAAACACTATAAAATATTTATTTGATAAATAAAGAAAAATTAGTAAAAATTCCAAGTAATATGCAAACGAAAAGTTGCTAATCATGGTCATTTAACATGATAATTTAGAGGAGTAGCTATTTTTATTGGAAATTAAAATATACAAAGTCAAGACTTATTCCAGAATTTATTCGCAACTTGTCGGGGTAAGATAGCATTTAATTATAACATGAGGAGGAGAATTAAAATTGAAAATAGATAGAAAGCCTAACACAGAAGGTAAATTCATTTCATTTTTAAGGAAATTAAAATACAAAACTAAAAATTTGACACTCTAACTTAAATATTTTTCTCTTGTGTACTCGGAATACCAGCTGAAGCCTGCACTACATTCAAAAGTACGATGTAAGTCAACTCTTTTTTGGGCATATATGCTTCAAGCTAAAGTGAATATTCAATTTGGGCACTGAAGTGCAATTCCTTAAAATAGAACTATTCATATCTACCGGAGTACTATTATTCAGGTCGTATTGAGAGAACAATGAAGGCTCATATATTGTAAACGGTGTAAAACTGCAAATGGAAAAGTAATAGAATCATGAAATTCTCAAGGCCCTTCATCTAATTGACATTTCTAGTGACCAATGCATCGTAACTGTGATCTAGGCTAGATTATCAAAAGTCTGATATCGAAGGTTATTTCGTGTTTCAATTGAACTCGATATATTTGATATCGGTTTAAGCCTTAGTATGAGTTGGATAAATTCGACAAATGCAAATTTAATTGATATTCTGAATCATAGATTCTTGAAATATTTTACATATACTCCGAGAAATATTGTCGGACACAAAAATGAAGCCGTCGTACACGTTTCAAAACTTTATTTCAATTCACTTTTCAGATAGAACTCAAAAATGCAAAAGAAGAACAAATTATTATTATTGCGCATTTATTTTTTTTTTTTTTAAGAAACGGATGTCCGACTCTAAGTTTCATTATTTCGTTAGAGATTCGTTTGTTGGCTAATATTAGAAACGTTACAAACAATTAACAAGGGAAAAATTTTTGTTAACTTTATTTATTAAGTTCATTTTGCGGATATTTTCAGTAAAGAGACAAGTAACTACAAGTCTATGATCGGGTCCCAGATTACCGGATTTTTTACTTTACGGGTCATAAACGAAAGTTACATTCCAAAAACTCAGAAAGATTTGAACTGCTATGAATTCATCAAAGTCTACAAAACGAGAACACCTGCAATAAAATGTTTCGAAAACCACATATGGTAAGAGTTAGGGGCTTGTCCTACCGCTGTGTAATCCTCTACCTACTGACTTCGATGCTCCGAACATGTGAGAATATAGTTTCAGATCAGTAATATTGATTAGGAGAATCGCAGGTATGAACTACAGCGACACACACATGGAGTGGCATATCCATAGGATTCCCTACGAGTGTAGGTTCAGTTTATTTTATGTACAGAGAACTATGAAAAATATTTTGCTCTCCGTCCCAAGCGCAATGCTTGAGTACGAACAAGCCAACTCTTGTCGAATTATGAACCTAAAATGTACACTACCAATAGTTCTAAACAGGTCGCATTGACTTAAATGAATGAATTAATTAATTGTTTATATCCACTAAGTTTTGAGATACGTTTTACACTGAAGAAGTGCACAAATATGATCATGATAGAATCCGTGCGTATTGTTGTGTAAAGAGGAAAGTCGCCTGGACTTTGAAACTTGGTAAAGCAATAAATTGTACGTAGCAAAATCATCCTTGATTCAGAGGATAAATCCAGTTAATAATTACATCTTGTTCATAGTGGCATATGACGGCGTAAAATCGTCTGGAAAACTCGTTCATATCGTGCACTAGCTCTTCTTGATTTCCTCACAGAAAAATGATTCATATCATACTATTAGTTGCTATTGAAAAATTGATTTGTGAAATAAAAATAAAATCTTTATTAGTATTTTTGTAGAAATATTTTTTTTTAATTTCACTCCTCAGTAAACTAAATTTATTTTTAGTGCTAGGAAATAAATTTGAAAACTCCTGCTAGGGAATCACACAAAATAACCTTAAATTTAACATTTGGTCTCGATATGTTGAACGGTATCTCCTCTAGACTAATGTACGTCAGAACAAACGGACAAATAGATTGACAGATGTCGAAAAATATCATCTTTTTTTTTACGTAGTATGACACATGAAACGTGTAAACCTGTTAAAATTACGAATTCGATTGTTTTTCACCATCACAATACTTACTTCTATGCCGTTTGTAAATTAATAAGGTATTGGACCATCTTTAGCCACCAGAGCAGCTACCGTGCGATGTACACTGAAATTATACAGGTCATGAATGGTAGTAAGAAGAATATTGAAGTTCAACATACAACAATAAGCTCTAACTTTGGATAAAGGTGGAGAGCTGGCTGATTACTTGTCTCCAAGACGAACGTTCAATTATATTCAAGTCTAGAATTGTCCGAAATAGAGTAGAAGTTTCAACTTCATATCGGTGTTTCCCTAAAGGACCCACAATATCACCAGTTGTGCGGATGGACGCATTACAATCCAGAAATCTTTTTAATAGTCGGAAACATCTGGACGATAGAATTCACATAGGCCTCTAAAATAGCAACACAATGACAAATACTTTATTTCTTACTACAGATTCCACTGAAAACCAATATCACGCAGATCCACCGCCATAAATCATGGTCGGGTGTGTAATATTTCATAGTGTGAAGCTGCTTCTGCATGTGACTAAGCTTTAGGACCGCTTCTGAATGTGACTTTCCTCTGGAGCCGCCTCCGAATGTGACTGATTTGGAGCCGATAATGGATGTTACTTTCCTTGGGAGCCGCCCCCGCCTTGGTACGACGGCTTAGAAAACACCTCTCAGTAACATAATGGACGAGACTATCAAATGAAATCAAATAAAAACTAAAATAACCGAAATAGTGTTTTAAATAAATACTAATTATGGACGTTAAAAAGAAGAAAATAACATTTAAAAAAATTATGTTTATAAATTAAAAATGGTATTGGATTGTTTAAATTAAAAACAAAAACAGTTTGTAGTTAAGACAATATGGCAACAGCTCGATTCTTCCCTTCCTCCTGCTCCGTTAGGTATCGGAAGGTCAATTGTGACCTGTCCTGATTCTGTTTAGTGTTGCTGAGAGTTGTAGTGAAACAGTCTAATGGTTAAGAGCAGAATGGAGTTTTGCTGAAGGATCCTTGTAGCTTTTGCAAGTCGCTGTACTTTTCAATTCCGTGTTTATTTTCTTTCTTCGGGTTCATTAAATATTGGGAACAGATCGAAAGGGAAAAAGAAGGGTGAGCAGATTGTGCATTTCTAGAGGTAAGAAATGACTTTTCTAACTTCTTATTCTATCCTTTATGTGTCTTTGTGATATTTAATGTTTGTTTTCGGTCGAGATATAGTCTCCAATTGGGTTCATCAGTCGAAGTTTTTATGTTTATTGATGCCTATTGGGCCCATTGTTCATTATTGAAATACAAGTAAATTCCAGATATTGCAAGAAATAATAAAAAGAGAATAGTTAAAGTTTACCAAATTATTAAGTTATTTACTATATAAAATAGGTCGTTTGTTGCTGCATCGTTTGACTCAAACTAGTAATTTGACAAACTATTAATACATTGTTAAAATTGAAAACTGTATATTAGTGATGACTAAGATTTGTGTGATAACCTGACCTATTGAAAATTTGTTTATTGAAAGGTAGATTAGTCTTGTTGAAGGAGTTTACTACTTTATATAGTTTAAGTATACAATTCCCTAGACTATTTGTTGTTAGTATTGAATTTATTAATTGTAAATAACTTGTTATTAATCGAAGAATTAACTTTGATTTCTATTCCAAATTTCTGAAAAATTGGTCAATATTAAATGTCTTGCATCTGGAATATTTGACTGCAACTTGTGGTAACCTAAGCGGATACGAGTCCCTGGTTTTGTAGGGTAAGGATACGTTTCTTTTTTCCATTTATATGTTTTTTAAATATTCGAGGTTTCAAAGTTGAGTCCTTTTGGACGGAGGATCATTATAAGTGGAAGTGATGAGGATTACATTTTTCTTTCATTGTCTACCGCACAAAAACACGACTTATTGTTTGAAACCGAGCGAAAGATAACTCATCCCACGGTTATGCCGGTTAGGCTAAATGAGACGGTGATGATGAGAAATGAATGAAATGGTGGAATGAACAAAGTGGGAGGAAACGGGAGAACCCCGAGAAAACCCACGAGCACGGTGTTTGTCCACCACAAAGTCCACATGGCACCAGCTGGGATCGAACCAGGGACCCCAAGCACCGGAGGTGAACGTTCTCCCCTGGAGCCACCGCGCCCCCTTATATGCGGGAAATACAATACTTTCGCTCACGGTGAATTAGCAAATATTGAATTTTGTGGACAAGCAGTCTGAAACATGATTCTGACAGAACCTCTTTGTATCTAAGGAAGAAACGCACCTCACTATACTTCTGTTCCCAAAAAAATCGATTGTTTTGGATTCATTTTCTGTTGTTGTTATTTTATGGAGTTCAGCGCCTCTTTTATTATTGACGCTCTTCTGAGAGTTGATGTATAGTTCAATGTGGTATCGGAAGTACGAAAATGCGTAAATATTACAACGCTTCGCTATCTGGAATTGAGTTTGGAACCCTGTGCATCCAGGCGTTAGATGCAGGTGCTAGCCACTAATCTAGTGGAAGAGTGTGCAAATTAAGTCACTAGAATACTGTAAAACCTCCAGGCAAATTTTGAAAATGTAAAACACTGGTGCCACGTGATTGAATTTAGTATAAACATAATAAGTAAATACAAAATTAGAAAACTATTAAAGACCTTGGCGTCACCATTGATCGGAAACTGACTTCCAGAAATCAACCGAAACTATTGCAAATAATGCATGTAAGAATCTTGGCTTTGTTTATCGTGTAAGTAAGAACTTTCATAGTCACACGACAATTTTGAAATTATATTATTCTGATATAAGCCCAACTGGAATACGCTTCTGTTATTTGGACTCCTAATAATGCATTATACAATATACCCAAACGATTGAAAGCGTACAGTGCAACTTTTTGAAACTATTAACTAACTAACTAACTAACTCTATGGCCTATGGAACCCGGAGGTTCAATGCCGCGTTCACAAAAGCTCTCCACTGATTTCTATCCTTAGCTAATTGGATCCAGTTCCTACTTTGTATTCCTATCTCTGCGAGATCCATCTTAACATTGTCCTCCCATCTGCGCCTAGGTCTTCCTAATGGTCGTTTTCCGATTGGTCTTCCAGTCAAGACTTTGAAAGCGTTTCAACTTTCTTCCATTCTAGCTACATGACCCGCCCACCTAAGCCTCCTAGACTTGACGACCCTAACAATGTTGGGTAAACCATATAAATTTTGTAGTTCCTCGTTATGAAGTTTCCGCCATTCCCCATTCCCGTTCCTCTTGGGTCGTTTTGAAACTATTAATGTATAAAAAAAACTGGATTGTACCACACATACAGTATATATCATACCTGGGACTAGCAAAGAACTTCAATATACTGACGTTAGAGGAACATAGGTTTTTTAATGATTTAGTTTATCTGTATAAAATACTAAATAATAAAATAAATTGCAAAGAACTAACTTTTAATATATTTCTGCAAATTCCAACGTGAAAAACGAAATTGAACAATAGTAGTATCCGGTACTGTAAGAAAGCACGTCCTGACATTCTCTATAGGTCCCCTTTATGAAGAATGATCTCTCACTATAAAAATTTTGAAGAAAAGTGTGAAGTGATACATGTATTCATTTATGTCTGAAAGAGTGTTTAGGAATACAATTTGTAATCTGATAACTTAAATTATTGAAACACTAAGAAATTGTCTTTTTTCTTCTGTAAGAAAATAATGACTTTTACCTCTGTATATGGACAGAATACATCTTGTGTTATTACAATAAATAAATAAATAAATAAGAATTGTCGAATTTATTTCATATTCAATATAAAATATAATATTGTTAGTTTGATCGGAACATATTTGGACATGAGATATGGAGTCCCAATGGGATTTGGATCGAGTTTCCCATTAGAAGTGGCGGGAAAAAATTTAAAGTCATCTACTTACCCAGCTGGAGGAGATAAGCTGGTAGTAACACCTGTAACTAACGTTTGCTCACATTCTATTAAACAGCCACAAGTATCACGTACTATTGCAGATTCTGAAATAAACCATATATAGTTATTTAAATATGCTATATTCTTAGCTAACAAGATTTGCAATAGCATTATAATTAATCAAATTCTATTTAAATACTTTACATTTATCATATTCCACTCATGCAAATATTTTTAGTCAAAGCTTCCTGGGAAGATGGACTATCCACTTCTTGGGAAAAGAATCCAATATATTTTAAAACTAATTAGTGTGTTAGTCTTTCTTCACATCTCTATAATATTTTGTTAAACTTTGTAAAACAAGCTGCATCAATGCCAGCAATAGGCCTACTATATATTTTGTAAATGCACTGTAAGTTGCATGTAGCGTCTACATCTGAGATATATGTAACATACCCGTTTGCTCTTTACTACAATAAACTAGAATACGAAAATAGAGATCTCTAGGTAAACCTGCAAATTTCCTTAAGAGCTTCAACATTCAAATGTATGTCTTAGACGACTGAGGGAAGCTTTCATCGTTAGACTGAAATAAAACCTAGTCTATTTGTGAAACCGCAAGCAAATGTCGTAGCTCCTTCCCTTTGTGGCTAACTGGTTAGCGCATGCGCCTTGGACTTGGTAGAACTGGCTTAGAGTCCCTGCAGGGGCTCATGTGGTTCGGATTAAGCGTTAATCAATAGGACTCCGTCTCATATAGCCACGCTGCTGAAAGATACCTTAAACTCAAAGTCAACTCGACTGAACTTCTAGCAAACGTAATTATTCCAAATGTGAACACCGCAACGCATTTTGTGACGCTAGTGGCTCATCATGTGATTACAAGCTCAACATTCATTTCCTGATTTGTTTATGGCATTACAGAACAGTTACAGGAGTAACGATTACGTGGAACCGGCAAAAATATTACACGGGTGAGGTGAGTAGAACCTTCACATCTTTTAAATAATTAATTATTGGTTATTAGAGAATAAGATGTTTGTGTGTATTAAGTAGTGTACAATTATTGCACAATATCGTATTCGGTTAGGAATAACACGGAATGTACTTGAACCTGAACCCACAAAGTGGGAGTGATGTATGTATTTCCTGAAAGCTTGGGTCAAGGTAAGATCAAAACCGGTTACCAAAATTGGGGAGGTCTAAAGCATTCCGCCTGAGGGCAGCACGTTACTCATTTTTTATTAACACCTTTAAGCGTGTCTTAAAGTCCGTTGCAAGTCCGAAGAATCTGAAACTGTGGGACAAATATGAAAACAGAAAAATATGTCTTTCATCATTTCGAAAGTGTAACGTATCAAAATAAAATGAAATGTCCCAGGGTCTCCCGCAGGGTCCCAGATGGGGTCCAACTCAAAATTTTTAAATGGAAAGGGGGGGTCAACTTGCATATCGTGTGAAAGTTGGTTTTAAATAAAAAAGATACATCAAGTCTCGACTCTCTACGATAAGCCTGTGCAATATAGCGGTGGGTCAAAATATCAAGACAATGTTTATTGCAAAGTCTATGGACACTCGTATGAATCTGAAACGGTGGAATAGGTGTAGAAACAAAAACACGGATAAGTCATTGTTTCAAAAGTATAATGATTCATTTTTTTTAAAAAAATCCCAGGCCCAGACGGGCTCCAACTCAAAATGTTGAAATGGAAAGGGGTTCAAGTTGAGTATCCTGTGGAAGCTTATGTGAAGTGAAAGAAGAGAAAACAAGTCTCGACCCTTCATGAAAATGACTATTGCCACTCCTATTAATCTGAAGCGGTGAGACAGGTGCAAGCACAAAACAAAACAAAACAAAAAACTAGAATGTATGAAAGGAAATGACTCGTTCCATTTTGCAATACTTATCGATAGTCGAGACTTGTCCAATGTCCAATTCTGTATCATTTAACACAAGCTTTCACATGATGTGATTTTTACAACCTTGGCACTTGAAACTTTTGAGTTGGATCCCGTTTGGGATCCTGAAGTTGAAACTGGGATATTTCTTTTTCTTTGATACATTCTAGTTTTTGGTTTGTTTGGTTTCATTTTATACCTATCTCACAGTTTCAGATTAATAGGAGTGGCAATAGACTTTTTCATCAAGAATCGAGACTTGTTTCCTCTTCTTTCATTTAACATAAGCTTTTATACGATACTCAATTTGAACCCCTTCCTATTTCAACATTTTGAGTTTGACTCCGTCTGAGACCCTACGAGGGACCTGGGACATATTTTTTTTACTTTGTATCATTATACTTTTGAAATAATGACATATCCGTGTTTTTGTTTCTACTCCTATTCCACCGTTTCAGATTCATACAAGTGTCCATAGACTTTGCAATAAAGACTGTGTTGATATTTCGACCCACCAGTATTTTACACAAGCTTATCGTAGAGAGTCGAGACTTGATTTATCTTCTTTTATTTAACAGCAACTTTCATACGATGTGCAAGTTGATTCCCCTTTCCATTTAAAAATTTTGATTTGGACCCCGCATGGGACCCTGCAGGTGACCCTGGGACAATTTATTTTACTATGATACGTTATACTTTCGAAATGATGAAAGACTTGTTTTTCTGTTTTCATGTATTCTCACCGTTTCAGATTTTTCGGGCTTGCAACGGACTTTAAGACACGCTTAAAGGTGTTAATAGAAACGGGTAACGTGCTGCCCTCAAGACCTCCCCAATGCTTGAGACCTCCCCAATTTTCGTAACCGGTTTTGATATTACTTTGACCCAAGCATTCAGGAAATATATACATCACCCCCACTTTGTGGGTTCAGGTTCAAGTACAACCCGTATAAGATTTCCAACCCTAAACCGGGACACTATGAAGATATAGTCTATTCACTTATTTTTTAAAGGTCAGTATTACTAAATATTAAGATTATAGTCATCAAAAGTGAGCAGTAAATTATTGTTATCAGTTTAGTATCGGTGAGTATTAATATCATTTTCCAAATACTGCACGAGTGGATTTTAGAAACTGTCAACATGTTATCACTGAAACTCAAATATAAGTTTAATGAAACTGATACATTGTAATGTCCAATCCTTTCTTGTAATGTGTACAACGTAACTGCCGCGTATAGGTAGTAACTCTTATAACTAGAAACGCTGCTCAGTGAGTAAGCTTGATGCCTTTGCAATTAATGGGTCTTGGGTTCCATCTCCAGTGGGTGGCAATGGTTTGGAACCTAACCTAAACAAGGTGGGTTCAGTTCTAAATGCCGAAATCCGGTCGCTTGCTTGGCATTAGTGTGCATTAAGGTGATACGGAATATAATTAATAATTTGGTGCATTTTTACCTATTAATCTGTAGTTTTTCCACAAGCTTCACTTTAGTTTGGGATTCGTGTTTACATCTATGCGTATTTCCTCTCAATTACATCATCGCAACATTTCATTTATTCTCAGCCTAAGCGTCATTTACTGCATAGTCATGTGCGTAAGACTGAAAGATTTCATTCTATTTTTTTTGTCTTCAAAATATTCTGCAAATGAATAATTTTGAATGTATTTTTTATTCTTGTTTAAACAAAACTTCATAATACACCTTTAATTTTACGCTTTTGTATAAAATACATGGCAACCATCTGGATACGCAAAAGAAATGACAACATCACTATTTCATTTTGTTCTATAGGTTAAGCTATATCATTATTATTGTTATTATTATTATTATTATTATTATTATTCAGGGCTAAATTGCAGAATTGAGTACCACGGGTTGGCCCATCATTGTTTCCAGTCGCTGTTGTACCCGCTGTCCGCATACTAGACAACAGAAAAGATTAAGCGTCATAGGAGATATGACCTCACTATAGTATCTGTAACGTTGTTCCTTTATATTGGGGATATTTTAGTTACGTACTCGGAAATAAAATTGTTAAGTTCGAACCAATACTTAATGCTTATAAATCGACAACGTCTTGTACCATCAAAACAAAAACAAGTTCCTGAATAACGGAACAAAATTTTGCATTTTGTCCCTAAGTGTAAGATGTGGTTTCACTTGCAACTCCATGCATTACAAAAAAAAGAGAGTATAATCTCGTATTGGCTGTGACTTTAAATTTGGCACAACAACTAGTGTCAACTAACTTCAACATGTTTCAGTATGGTGCGACAATAGAATAGTGACGAAATTTAGGATCG
This sequence comes from Thermobia domestica, assembly GCF_964235325.1. Lineage (NCBI taxonomy): Eukaryota > Metazoa > Arthropoda > Insecta > Zygentoma > Lepismatidae > Thermobia > Thermobia domestica. The sequence goes on along the minus strand of NC_137456.1, from coordinate 237,864,334 downwards.
TAAAAAAATCAAAATGTTTCTCATTAAATCATTCTACCTTGGAAGAGACTTAAATTGATATTGTGGTCATGATCATTCGATATACAAGTTTTACTTTTATACTAAAATTTTAATTTCAGTGATTCTATTTACAACTTGAAAGGATTTTTTGATTTTGAAGAAATGTGTGGATTAACGTAGACGTTTCAGTACCTTTTAATATATATCATATATCTAATGAAATTTGGATTTACATGTTCATTATTATCATGTATATTTTACCAAACTACATTTCTGAGTTTTATAAATATAACAGTGCACGTTTTAATGAAATATTAATTATAGTAATTTAATGTGACTTCAGTTCAATATCAGGAAACAAATTCCATGGTCGGTGAGTTTCTGCTTCCAGTTGGGCAGGATTTTGAAATATAAGAGAAAAATAACGTTCATATAAAGACTGAAAGATGTCTGCCGGCTTGATTTGTAAAACCTTCATTCTCTTATAACATTTTCTAACATAACAATTTAATGTAATCATAATATTCTATTCCACAGTTTATTACTTCTTTTAAGGATATGAGGGAGAGACATGAGGAACATTCAAATATCTATGATCAATATTAACATATAAAAACCACATTCAGAAAGAAATTAAATGTCTACTAAAACCAGGAAATTCGTGTTATTGTAAAGTCCAACCCAAGAGGAACGGGAATAGAGAATATCAGAATCTTCATAACGAGGAACTGCGTAATTTATATCGTTTACCAAACATTATTAGGTTCATCAAATCTAGGAGGGTTAGGTAGGGAGGCCATGTAACCAGAATGAAAGAAAGTACGAACGCTTTCAGAGCTTCAACTGCATATCTATTCGGATAACAACCATTTGGATGCAGATTCGAGGAAATATTAAAATATATCTCGTAGAAATAGGAATGCAAAGTACACACTGAATCCAGTTGACTAAGGACAGAAGTTAATGGAGAGCGTCTTTGAACAGGCATTGAACCTCCGGGTTACATAGCCGATAGAACTAGCTAGTTAATTAGAGGAAGAGCTAAAGAAGTCATCTCAGTATTGTATAAACAAGTAACTTATTTATTTGAATAGCGAGTGTGCTAGCTTATTAATGAGATATCCTGAGTAGAATTCCAAGATAAGGCAAACAGGAACAAGGATTTCCTTCAGTGCTCAGATTGATATATATATATATATATATATATATATATATATATATATATATATATATATATATATATATATATATATATATATATAAAGGTAACTAAGATGTGAACTTAATGACCTAGTCCGTGATTTGCACCTGACAAAACAAGAGGCGGAACTTCTGGGATCTAGGCTCCAGCAGTGGAACTTATTGGATGCAGAAACGAACATATCAGTGTACAGGAAAAGGCATGTTCAATTTTCAAGCTATTTCTCAATGCAAGATAATGTGTGCGTATGTACGGATATAAATGGGTTGATGGCGGAGCTAGGAATACCTTACGTTCCAGAAGAATGGAGGTTATTTATCGACGCGTCAAAGGTCAGCCTTAAAGCTGTCCTTTTACACAATGGAAATAAAAAACCTGCTATACCACTTGCGCACTCAGTGAAGATTAAGGAATCCTATGACACCATGTCAACTTTGCTAAATCTTATAAATTACAAGGATCATTGTTGGCAAATATGTTGTGATCTCAAGGTAGTTGGTATTTTATTAGGACAGCAGTGCGGTTACACGAAGTACCAATGTTTTTTTTTTTTTTTTTTTTGTTTATGGGATAGCCGAGCTGATGACAAACATTATGAAGTGAAGGAATGGGAACCTAGAGTGAATTACGTACCTGGAGAATGCAACGTCAAATACGCTCCTTTGGTAGATCCTAATAAGATATTACTACCGCCACTTCATATCAAGTTAGGACTTATGAAAAACTTTGTCAAAGCCATGGACAGATCTGCTGAAGGTTTCAAGTATTTGCGAGATAAGTTCCCTAACCTGAGTGATGCTAAGATTTCAGCGGGAGTGTTTATTGGTCCCCAAATTATTAAATTAATGCTTGATGATAGCTTTGTCAGCAAGTTAAACAGTGCTGAGCTAGCTGCCTGGACAGCATTTAAGTGTGTTGTGGGCAACTTTCTGGGCAATAACAAAGCTGAGGGTTACACAGAAATCGTACAGGACATGATACAGAAATATAAAGAGTTGGGTTGTAGGATGTCTTTAAAAATCCACTTTTTGCACTCCCACCTCAGCTTCTTTCCTGCTAACCTAGGTGCTTTCAGCGACGAACAGGGGGAAAGATTCCACCAAGATATAATGGCAATGGAGAAAAGGTACCAGGGACGAGGGGATCCTTCAATGATGGGGGACTATTGTTGGGGTCTTGTTAGAGAATGCAAAATTTCTTACAAAAGAAGGAAGTAGTGTACGTTTTTGTAACCCAATGGAAGTTTCATATATTGTGATAGTTTTGATTGTCTTTTCATGACCTTTTGGTACATTTGTATTATTGTTTATTGTAAATTGTCACACTTGTAAATTATATGTGTTTGTGGTAATAAAGCAAAACGTTTTACCTTAACTTAAGAGATCTGAAAGCATTACTATAAGGTGCAATAAACAGTACACACAGTATACATACAAACATATTTATTTCTCTAGAAAGAATAAAGCGATTATTACGAAACTTGGAGGGTTTGTTAAATATGAATCAAAGTATACTGAGGTATAATTTCTATGTTAGTATATGCAAGGGGACAAGATCTTGGGGTGTAAAATGAACGAAAAGGGAAATTTTTGAGGGATTTTCCTGAAAATCCCTCTGTTACGGGAAAATCGTACGTGATGGAGAAAAACCGAGTGCATATTCAAATTCAGCGCAAAACGTTCCTTTAAGAACAGGTATTTCCTTTTATGTAACAAAACCTTTGTTAACTAGTGCTAGTAGTCAAAGCCCAGATTTAAATATCAGCAGCATTTTATTTCAAGTTCCTCAATGTCCGCCCACGTTTAATACATTAAACCCTACAACATCTTTATTATTTTATTTTTATATCTGACAACTGATATATAGCATTAATAGCTCTATTTTCTACTGAATTAGGCCTACTGCTAGTCAAAGTCTAGATTTTAATACCTCTTTATACCCATCATACGTTTTTCTAAAGCGAAATGAAATATATCTCAGACACTTTCAGCCATAGCAAAAAAAAAGAGAGAGAAAAAAAAGAAAAAAAGAGGAGATATCCTTTCCCCAAAATGTTTTCGGATATTTCTGTGCTGCAAAATTTCTTGCACCGAAAGTTTTAGCATGGGGGAGGGGGTTGGATTGGTATCTTCAGTAAAAGAAAGTACTAACATTATTCTTTTGTTTGTCCAAATCAGTTTTCAATTTGTATTTTAATATTCAAAATCTACTTCATATTAATATTCAAAGTCTAGTTTTCATTTTTGTCATATTTTCCGTTTGCCATTTATTCATTGCTTACTTGTATTTATTTTATTCAGGTTTATTTACCTTTGTAATTAAATTAATTAACCTATAAATGTAGTTAGTTACCATTATTGTTTTTTTTTTATTTCTTCCTTTTTTTTAAAGAGTATCAAGTGTTGCGAGTTTATGTATAGTATCGAAATTCATCTAACATTTTACAAGTATTTTCTGAAACATGAAACAGGCACATTTCAATTAAAGACAATAAGTATCCATTAATTCATGAAAATAAATTATTGTATTGGGGCTTTCCAATTGCTTAGCGCGCAGTTCACGTTTCCAAAGCTCTCAAAAGACATAGGACAGATTAATTCCACATTCATACAGTCTGATTTGTCCGATCTTCTACTTAAGGAAATTTATAAACGGACATACATAATATGAAAATGTAAATTAAATGACAAACCAAAGAACATAAAATAAATTAGACATGAAAAACATTAAGAGAAATATCCTCAACTTGTCATAGATAAAAAGTTAACCGAAATATGCAAAATGATGTACAAAGAATCATTGCATTACATAATATACGAAATTCCAGGCAACACTGTGCTGTGCAATGTGATGTAATTGAACCTTCATATAACAGTACTTGATGGTAGATGTGGCTAGCGTGGAACGGATTAACTATTTAAGATAAAAAGAAACTTATTCCATAATATGATTAGAAGGAATGATTTAAAAATGCAAGCTGCGTTTCCCCCGCGGAATTGCTAAACTGAGTCTCTGTATTAAAAATTGTTTGCTACGCTTATCTCCTGTTTTTACAACCAGCTGTGAACCTAGAGTATTTGTTTCACTAGATTCTTTGCCTCTTTGCTGAAAACACCCATTGTTTCAACAGCAAAGGGAATGAAGAAATGTCCTTCTTTTAAGCATTTACAGTAGAGTGTCGATTATCCGAACGTCGGTCAACCGAACGACCGCTTAACCGAACTGTGTACTTGCTCGCACTTGTTACTCTCCCACCGTACTGTCCATCATCCCCCTCACTCCCAAACCAAGTTTCCCACAGTAGTCGCTGCACTGAGCCACCGCTGGCGGAACATTGCTTCTAATGGAGCCTTCATAAGGCGCTGCTGACCGGCCAAGCCGCCATGCGCTGTGTTTCAACAATCAGCACACTTCTTTTTATGAATACATTTACTGTACAGTACTTCTTTTTGGCAAATAAACATGTACAGTTCGATAATCCGAACAAACCGGTTTTCCGAACACCCATGTCTCCCAATTACTTCGGATAATCGACGCTCTACTGTATATTTTAAATGTTTTTGTCTGCACGCTGTTTCTGCCGCACTTCCAGCTTCCTTAGATGTTGATACGATATGAGAAGCTGTAAAAGCATCAACACAAGTGACATCCCATACTAGACATTGCCCATTTTCCCAGGGGATTAACGTGATGCCATCTGGTCTTTTCCCATCATCCCTTGATAAACCTAATGGTTCTCATTATTGTATTCTTTATTGCATTAATTATCTTATAACACACTTATATTATTAGTGGTGAGCTTATGTCCGCTTTTGCATTTAAAAAGAGTCTCAAACGATATTCAGGAATAATTCTTCTCTCTTCCTGCCTTGTTTCTTTCCTACTTGACAAATGTTATATTGCTTTGCTTGGTGAATCCGTTTCCTTGAACATTCAGAAAATCAACTTAAACTATTGCTTTTGCAAAACTTCTCTTTCTTTTAATCCCCAAAGGGAAATATGACGGCAGAAAGTTTCGAAAAGTATTGCTATTTTCACTGCTAGTTTCTCATTTTAGATAGTGCATATTTACAACGAAGGCGGTGCACGTGTACCGGTTCACCTCCCCCTAAATCCGGCCCTGTACATATATGTATGTTATATTCGTCCATTTGTATATGAGAACCTGACCGCCGATATTATTTCATACGGAAAGTACGTACACATGGAACACTTACAGAAAGTATTATAAAACATGCGTTTTCAGTTATACGTTTGCAGTACGTTTTATAGTACTTTGCAGTCCAAAAACTACAGGATTTATAAATGTAACATACGATTTTACGTATGCCACGTAAACGTTTTTCTCAGTGTATGGTTTTGAAGCATGGTTTCGAATACATAGCAATTATCTACAGAGCACGACAATGAATGACCCTCGAGGCTTGGTAATACAATAAGGTCTGCTTTTAACATACCTAGGATTTACTAAATTTGTTGTACTTACTAATTCATGGAGTTCTTGAGCACAAAATTATCATCGGCCAAGGTCGATTTTCGCTTCACTGACTCGGGGTTGGATAGTTGGTTTCTTAACAATGGGGATGGGATGGGGAGAGGGTTAACTTCTTCAGAGCACTAACACTTTCACTTTGAATGCCTTGGTGACAGGGGTTTAGAAGGTGTATACTGGAATGTGGACCACACAATGGTTCAATACTTGCACTATCTCATTCACAATTAGTATATCATACTGTAATTTGGACATCTTCGTTACGCTGAGTAAACGATAAAAAATCTCCTATAGATCTAATTTATTCCTAATAAAAATCATTGGACAAGAGTATTACAAGCCCTTCCACTGGTCTAGTGGCAAGCACGCGCGACTTCGGTGATCGATTCCCTGTGGGAAAGTATTGAACAACAGTGGTTCAGATTCCACGTTAAAACTATAAGTCCATGTCTCTCGCTGATGAAGGGGGCCGCTGAAAAATAATCAATTAATCAATCCACAGTATTTCACATTTCAGCTGCATAAACAACATATGACTTGTAGGACTAGTTCATTTTGTTAAAGTAGCTCTTTTAACGAAGATTAGTATTAACGTGTCAGGTATTTCTATGAGATAAGAAAAAACATTATTTTGTAACTAAATGATAGCTCTATCCACGTAGATTCTGCAAACAGGAACAATGAAAATCGATATAAAAGTGACTCACATTATTTTAACAAAAATCGATTTAGATAATAGTTTGGGCTGCCGCAAAAATAAGAAAAGTTAGAAAACTCCGATTAATTGTAACAACTCCGTCAGGGGTTGAAATTGGAGAAGACATATGCCATTAATCAGCCAATTAAGGTTGTACAAGCTCGCGAACCTGGCTTTTGCGCTCAACTGGGCTCGAGCTCAATAATTGAGCCCGAGCCTCAATGAAACAAGTCACTGCGAGCGCAACTCAGAGAAGTGAGCCCGAGTGCAAGTGAGCTCGAGCCCCAATGAAATACGTGAGCGAGCGCAATTGAGGGAACTGAGCCCGAGCACGTATGAGCGCGAGCCTAATTGAGAGAAATGAGCCCCAGCGCGAGTGCAGTCGAGAGAAGGGAGCGTGATTCCAAGTGAGCGCGACCCCAATTGAGGCAAGTGAGCGTGAGCCCGGCTGAGCGCAAGCCTATTGAAGAGAAGTGACGCGAGTGATCGCGAGCTCAGTTGGGAGAAGTGAGCGCGAGCGCTAGTGATCGCAAGTCCAGTTGAGACAGGTGAGCGCAATCCCGAGTGAGTGCGAGCCCAGTCGAGAGAGATGAGTGCGAGCCCGAGTGAGTGCGAGCCCAGATAAGATTAATGAGTGCGAGCGCGAGTGCCCAGTTGGGAGAAGTGATCGCGAGTCCAGTTGAGACTGGTGAGCACGAGCCCGAGTGAGTGCGAGCCCAGTCCAGAGAGATGAGTGCGAGCCCGAGTGAGTGCGAGCTCAGTTGAGAGAAGTGAGCGCCAGCCCAGCTGAGACAGGTGAGCGCGAGCCCAATGGAAAATGGCCACCTTTGGTTTATTTAGTGTAAGTACAGAACTCTTAGATTAGTTCTAAAAAGTTTGTTTTAGTTTAACATCAGTGTATAGGAATAAAAGTGTACAGCAATATAAATGAATTTTCCAATCGTCAAGTTTCCCAAGAAGGAAGGCTCTGAAGCACATAGGTTGCACATAATGGATAATACCATGGCGTGCTTACTCTTTTTACTCTGTTTATATACCAAATGAGCACAAAGAAAGACAGAAAGGAAAAACAGATATTCAAGACAGTTGGAAGAAATATTTCATCATAATTTTTACCAAATTCGGTAAGAAGTGTTCATTATTCAGCATTTTTAACCCGAATAGATATCATTCATTCGATTCTTATAAGATTAAATTGTTTCTTTAAAATATTCAGAAGTTTTGGGTGTACAGATTGTAAACAAAAGAAAATGCTTATTACTTTTTTGTTATTTATAAAAAGAATCAGAAACATTTTCGAGAATTACAGTCTCCACCCAGTTTTATTAAGTTTGAAAACCATGAGAACTTAATGGTGAAGAAACGCGGAAACGTAAACATTAAGGTAATAGAAACTAGTAAGTAGATAGTGTTCTGTGACGTGGAGTAGTTAGTTACTTCAAATAAACTTTTATTTCTACTTTAATTTTTAACTTTTTTCTACTTATTAAAGATGAACATGAGGATGGTGATCCTTGATCATGTTCTTGAAATTTGTAATTAATAAGTTAATTTAAATAAGACATGCGGACGCCAAATGGATTAACTCCACTGTTTGTTGCTTTTTAGTTCTACACATTTTTGATTTGGATAAACATATATTCTTTCCTAAGACAAATTGGATTAACTCCATACCTTTTATTTATTTATTTATTTACTTACTGAACAAATTCCCAGATACAGCATAACTTTGCCATTTTACACAGGGAAATGTTAACAAAAGAAAGATAAAAGAAAACAAGACAACAATAACAAAACAACATAGAACAGTATCAAAAAGGAGTGTAAGAGTAATACTGATCCGTCAAAACTTGTTTAATTGCTCTATCAAACACCGAGTAGCTCGAAAAAATGTCTACTTTAGTTGTTACTTGATTATAACAGTTGGGTATTCTGTAAAAAAAAAAGAAAAAAAGAAAAGAAAGAGAGAGAGAGAGACCTCTGTATAATTGCCAACCTAGGACGAGTAAGATGATGGAATAGGTGGGTATTTCGGGTGATACGGGAAGGAACACGTAAGGATAGTTCTGAATCAATATTTCCGATCTTAAGTCTGCATTCACTATTTTATGAAGATATTTCAGGTCAGAGATAATTCTGCGTACTTGCTGGGTTTGGATATTCAGATGTCGCAAGAGTTCCTTCTCAGATAATATTCGAAGTGCAGGACGGAAATGGACTATAGCGATAAAGAAATTAAGAATTGAATCAAGTCGCCATGGCCCATATGGGAGAGCAGTATTCGATCTTGGGCCCTATTAAAGTTTTATAAAATGTTGCTAATGACGAAACAGTGCGTAGTTCAGTGAATCGATAAAAAAAAAGTCCCAGCATGCGCATTCAATTGTAAAGTATTAAGATCTGGTCAGAGAATGTGAGTTTTGAATCAAAGATGACACCAAGATCATTATGACTAGAAGAATGTGTGATAGTGGAATCATTGGCATGGTATGTGGAGGGAAGAGGAGACTTTTTCAAAGTAATAGTAATACTGTCACATTTCTTATTGTTGAGTTTCAAGTGCCACATTTCACACCAACCTATAAGGTAATTTATGTCTTCCTGTAGAGCAATTGTGTCATGGAGACACGATATGTCTCTGTATAACTTGCAAGCGTCAGCAAAAAGCAGGCCACTAGGTTGAGCTGATAAGTGCTTGTAGAGATAATCCATAAATAGGACAAATAGCAGAGGCCCAAGTACATTTCCCTGGGGCAACCCTGAGATCACGGGTTGGGTGTTAGAACAACTCTATGTTTACGGTCCTTCAAGTAGCTGGTGATTAGAGAGAGAAATTTGCCATGTACAATAAATCTATTAGAGGTTTAAGAAGAAGATGAATGTGACTGACAGAATCAAAGACCTTCGAGAGATCAAAGTAGATAACAACTAATTGAGTATTGTTATTCATACATTTGACTGCACAGGAAAGAAGAGTACTTAAGTCTGTGAGACTTGAGCTTCTCGGTAGAAAGCCGTGTTGAGAACTGTGGATGTAAGATGAGGTGAATTTAAGTAACCTGTCTTTGATTATTTTTTCGCAGATAATTGATATTACAGAAAGAAAAGATATTGGCCTATAGGAGGATACATGATCTTTAAGTCCTGATTTATACAGTATATTTGGGTGACGTGAGCTAGTTTCCAACTGGTGGGATAAAACCCTTCTGTGAAGCATCTCTTGAATAAGAAAGATAGAGGAACCGCAATAACTGAAGCAGTTTAACAAGTTGCCACTAGAACATGTTTACGTTTTGACCATGTTCATTTAAATATATTGTATCTCAAGTCACTAAAATGCCATCTTCTAAAAATATCGTTTGATGGAGTTAACAGGTTTGGCATCTGAACGGCTAATAATATACCATTTCTTTGATTTGCTGTTGAGCTTATTATCACTACTGGTTATTTGTACTATTATAGATTTAAACGTATTCTATTAAAGCAACTCAACAAATAATGTTGTTGCTTATACGCTCTTTATATGTCTATTTTGAATGAAAAACAATTTTTAACCTCTGTTATGTCAGACGCCAGAATGAACTGCTGCAATTTGTTTTAACATAATTTTTCTTAACTTTGTTGTGTAGGTTTTCGTGACATGTTTTCATATTGCACAAATTATGATTTATCATTGTTTAATTTTTTTCATGGTACAATGATCGTATTGTCAAATATACGATTAGCTTCTTTATGAATATTAATTAAATATAGGAAATATATTATCAGAGTTAAACAAATGTGAGTTCAACAATTTTCAATTGTAGAGTTAAGTCATCTCCTATGATTTCATAATTATTTCCTTGTTATAGAACATCTGCTTGTACCTAGAAGCAAGTATTAAAACCTCATCGTCCTTAGGCATGCATATGGTATAAATGTAAGGTTTCATATTAAAATAAGAACAAACTAGCACTACTCTAATAGCGTTTAAATTTAAAGATAGACCGTTCACCTTTAATGTGAACACTTGCATGTGCCTTAGTTATATCGATTATGGTAACCCCGTTTCTCAGATAGCTTTTTAAATTGTGCTAATGTTTACTATAATTGATATACAGGAAGATCTAATTTTACAATATTTTATCCGCAATATGTAGCCTTACATTATATCCTCCATGTGTATGAATGAAGACTATGTGGCATTTTCGAGAGATATTACATAGATGAGCCTCGATAAGAGACGAATGGTAAGCATTCTAGCGTTTACTATATTGTTTGCTTAAATCTCTGTTCCTTCTAAGTTCCAAGCAATCACTTAATTTCGTTAATTTTTTGAATAGTTATTCTTATAGATTCACAAATCACCATATATGCATAATTTGTTTATATCACGTAAACTATTTGTGCATGTCCATGGTCAATTAAATCCTACCTAAGATATTTGTATAATGTTAATACTACACATTCTATATTAAGTACAAAAACTTAAATGAACAACACGAACCCGGGGGCCTCAATAATGGATTTGCTCGCACTCTTGAGATCGCGGTTTTATATCTGGTTGCAGGGATATTTCTGTTTCTTCCTATTCATAAGGTAAATACGGGGATATTACTTTTAAAATTGATCCTGGTTGAGCTCCAATCTCATCACCACCCATATCCTGGCCAGATTACAGAATACGAAGGTCTTCTGTTTATCAAGTTATCAAAATATTGTACAATACTATTCGATATTCTATGAAACATTACGATCCAATTGTCCTATCAGGCATAGTTTAAATATAAAATTTCATATTTTGAATCTCTTTAGTCAACTCCAGCAATATACAGAGAAGGCTAAACAAAAACGGAATGAACAATTTCTACAGCTGCAAATATAAATACATAATAATACATTTGTTTGAGAGATGTGTGTTCGCAGCCGTTTTAGTTTACATTGTATATCATTAAAAAGAATACTTAGAAGTGTATAAGTATGCGTAGAGCTACAAAACATCCTGAGTTGCATGAACAACAGTGAAAAACTTGAGAGGGGAGATCAAGAAATAAAGTCATTTTTTTCTAATTGGTCATATGAGAACAAATCCGTTTTATTGCACTGTTATTAAATTTGATTAATGAAGAACAACTACAAAACAAAATGAGGAGTTTGTGAAACCACAAAGTCGCTTTCTATAGGACTTTGGCCTTTGAAATATTTATCTAAAATTGCAATAACTTACGTGCTTTAGTTCTTGAGACATTCATTATGAAAGTTTGAATATTTTTAGATAGGGAGAAACTAAGATTCTTTATGGGGTTAGAAATCGTATTAAATTACACTGGTCAACAGTGAAAATGCTTTGGAGATAAAAGTATCGAATTCTTACTAATTTTAATGTGCTCATTACGAATATTAAATTAGTTTTTGAAGATTAGTTCGGTTTCAAAGAAATACGTGTGCTACGGTGGGCAAATTAAGGATTCCTGGCAACAGAAGCTGTCTGCTTATTGCAATAAACTTCAATTGTTTGACGGTTAGTTTCATTGCTATCCTGAGGGACGTACGGAGGGAATTTTTACCCTAAAAATTCCTTTCTTGTTTTTCTTTAAATAAATTTAGTCTAATTTCAGGCGCCATTTTGCAAATTTTAGTATAATTTAGCCTGAAATTGTATTCGGATCCCCCGAAAAGCTTAAGATTCCTCCCGAAATAAATTCCTGCGTACGTCTCTGACATCCTTATTATTATTATTATTATTATTATTATTATTATTATTATTATTATTATTATTATTATTATTATTATTATTATTATTACTATTATTATTTATCATTCTATGACTGTACAGAGCAAAAACATGCCACATAAATGTGTTTACGTTGCAGAGAAACTTCTTGTTTCTAACGAAATGAAACGAAAAGTGGAACTTCACGCCTATCATAAAGAAAGCTTATTACTTGTACTTTGGCTATAAAATGGGAGATATTGCCAAGATGTGGCATCACATATTTCTTTTAATACTTGTTCCACAAACTTGCGGGTCTGGCTAAATGAAAAAAGGCAATGCATGCAATTTGCAGTTCCAATGATATGAAGAGATCCGACATTTAATACTTCAAACTGCTATATTTTCGCAGTTCCTCCAATTAAAGATCTATCGAAGAAAGAAAAAGTGGACTACTACTTATCCAAATGTTCTTTAAGTTGTTCATCACTGTGCCACATACTGAGGAACAAAAGGTTCCAAAACCTCCAGTACCTTACTCCAATGGCTCATCCGATAAAGGGCAAAAGGCGGACAAAGTCGACACAGACTGTCAAATTCTGCTGCAGATTCATCGTCATCCACCGATCCTGACTTCACAAACCCAACATAGTGTCATTGTATTCGTCGTATGATACTCAATCTGTATAAAATTACCTGGGGTTCTAAAAAAGCGGCGCACAAGCACTCGCATTCCGACTCAAACAGTGACTAACTTATTTTGAAGATCTAAAATTGTCCGTGTTTTGAACACGTCAGAACCCCCATGAACAGTATTTTCACTTGAAAGTGACATAGTATGTTGAAAGAAGGTAACTGTTCTTATGAGTAAACTTCACATAGAAGATAATACCGATGAATGGAGACTATCATAGACGCATCAAAAGTATTTTTCAAATATATTCCGCGAAATCTTCCACAAATTGTTGAAACTAAAATTAGGTAGGGAATCATTGTTGGCGCTCAAATTCGCTAATTCCTCAGACATCCTGAATTTGATGCAGTGTTAGAAGATAAGGAGAGGATTGCATGGGATTCTTTCGGAAAAGGTTGGACCTGCCATGTTGATCGTGACGGAAACAAATAGCCATTATGCTGACGTCTCCATTACACTCCCAACTACTCACTCACTCTTTCCGAAAAGAGATGAATGTTTTGGGAAACTAGCAGTCGTAGAACTATAAGGAAGTAGTTGAGAACCTAATATTATCTATTAAGCAATGGGATGCAATATGACACTAAAAGTGCATATGTTGCACTCCCACATAGATTTCTTCCCAGAAAATTACAGAGCAGTCATTGATGAACATGGGGAACATTTTTACGAAATAATATGTATTATCGAGAAACGATATCAGGGCCACTGGAGCAAGTCTGCCTTTCCCGATTATTGTTGGACAGTCGCTAGAGATGTTCCAGAAAGACAGTGAAAGAGATAGGCGCCAGTTGTAATGTCCATGTAAGTTATGTTTTATCACTTTCACTTTATACAATTTGAATTTCTTATTGACGCTTTTATATTCTTTAGAATAAATGCTGTGCCAGCCACAAACATAATCAATTTTCATACCTTATAACGTATATGCCAAGTTATTTTTTGTTTCATATGTAGAGCCTCTAACGTTATAACAAAAAGTATTTTCCTCTCTTTACGTACGAACATCAGTTTATGTACATTTTTTATGTTTCACTTTTCCCTATATGAATTTTTTTATTGCCAAGCATGAATAGAAATTCTTTTGTGGATATTACAATGATGAACCACAGTAGTTTCAGGGTATATTATATTTTTGTGCGTGTAGCTGGGGGCGCACCAGGGGGCACTACATTTAAGAAAAGAGATATTTTGGATGGAAAATTTGCAATTTTACCCCAACTATCCCTTCTCTCGTACATCACACACACATTTTCATGGTACCATTTGAAAGACTGCCTTATTCTGAAGAGAGTCACGATACTCAAATAAATAGAACTGTCTGGGTTCTTTTTATTTTATATCTCACTTTTCCTTATATGAAATTTGGTACTGTAAAGCAGAACTGTCAAATATTTTTCTCTTGCAACTATTGTAGATATTAGAATGAAACTTGGCACATATATTACCTATAAACTACAGTAGTTTTAAAGATATATTATGTTTGGGTACCTTTAACCGGGCTGTTACATTTAAAAAAAAAAGAACTCTGGACTAAAAATTCCCAATTTTACCTTAAAATTTCCTCCTTTTATACATTATGCACACATGCGCATAGTACCATCTACAAGATGGTTTATTCTGAAGCGAATGACATATGAACCACGGTACACGGGTGAACAAAAATTGAAGCAATTGCTACTTAAATCAAAGGCTAATAGAAAATTAAGAAATCTAAAAGCCTCAACACTACATAACACATATAGTACGCGACAGAACATAACAATTTTTTCCCTCGAAGGTCAAGATCTAAGGGTTTACTTATCCCTACCATAAATTCTTCATTGTAACTAGATTCCGCTGCTGCCGCTCCAACTCAGGTAGAACTGTATAAAGCTCTCAGTATGGCTAACCCCATTACAGTTATCATAGTGGGATCGGACAAAATCTCGCGGCCGTAACATCGCCGCCCAAAATCTCGTGTGGCCAAAACCTCGCCGAGCAAAATCTCGCCGGGTAAAAACCTTGCCGGCCAAAACCTCGCGTGGCCAAAACCTCGCCACCCAAAACCTCGCGGGACAAAATCTCGCCGGGCCAAAACCTCGCGTTGCCAAAACCTCGCCGGCAAGACGTCGTGGGCCAAAATCTCGCCTGCAGTTTAATAAAAAAATTCAGTGTAGTATATCAATATCTGCTGCTTTTCTTATAAGTAAAAAGAAAAAAGGAAGGAAGAGCTTGGTGTGGTGAGAGTAGGGGCGCCGAAATCTCTAGCTACGGCTCTGTATATATATATCCCACTCCCCCTCCCTTTTGTTGTGCCGATAAAGTGAAATTATAAAAGACATCCTAGGCTCAAACCTCATCTATGTTGAAAATTTGATTGAGATCGGTAGGATGGCTAATGTAACAAACATAATCATTCAATTTATATATATATATAGATTTCCAAAACATGCATTACAATTTTTCTTGTCATTATTTTAATGTAATTATGTGTTATTACTAAATATATAATCCCCGACAATGGCTGATTTAATACGTTTGATAATAGCTCGTGTAATGGGTGGTGTATAAACGCAGTTGATATAGCCTGTGTAGATAAGTGGGTAGCGTGTGTGACTGCCTTTCTAAGAGTTCTGTGTTCGAATCCAATCCTAGACTGAGTTACATTTTTTTCAAGGAATTAAACACTATAAAGGATGTTAGCGTTTGATACTGAAAGAGATTTATCCCATAAAGGGAGAAAAACCAAGGCGGACAGGAGAGACAGGGGGAGAGGCGCAGACTGTTTATCCATCAGTATTAAAATTTAAATTATTGGCATGTCTTTCGCTCTTTCCTTTTCCTCTTTCCTTCCTCTCTCATTTTGTTTAACTTTCCATATGTTTTAGGTCTTTGCGTAATGCGTATTTTTATTTTCGTTTATTTTGAGTTAATTCCTATCTCTTAGAACTTAACGAGAATGGAATTTCTGTAGATTTATGCCGAGCTTGATTCTCTAAGTGATGCTCTCAGATAGTAATACTTTTTCCTGCAAGTTGTGTAATACTCTGGCATGTTATGTTTCCGGGCATGTATTTGCTATCATGTTGGTTGTCCAACTATGAAGTAAACTGAAACTATTCTGCTACCGGGAAGAGCTATCATTTCTTACATATTCAACCTCCAGTTTCTAATCTTCGTGACTGTACAATAGATTGATATATACTTCATTTTATATTGTTGAATTCTGTTACAGTTAAAATTGATGCTGAAGACCTCCATATTTTGCTAAGTTAAAGTTGCTGTTTGAATTTTCGCCTATGTGTTGATATCGGTGGAAGGAGTTATTACAAAGTGACAACTTGTTCCTTCGTTAACGCTCGGGTGAAAAATACAAGCAGTGGCTACAGGAAGTAATGCTTACTCTATCAGGATTTCTATCCGATGGAGTAATCATCACACATTTTAGGTTGAAATTTTCTTTCGAAGTTTTAAAAGATTTTGTTTCAAAATTTTGTTATGAAAATGTTTATTTTCAAAATGTTGTTTGAATCCTTTTAGTTCATTTTTTGTTTTAAAAATTTTAGTTTGAAATTTTTGGTTTCAAATTTTTTATTTTTGTAAATTCTTGCACTCAGCGGAACAGTTTCGAAAAGAATTGTAAGAGTCTAGATAAAAAAAAATCTGACAACACTGCTACCATCAACGAAGCGCTTACTGAGCAACGAAACGCTGAGCTCTTGAAAAACGCTTAAACCTTTAACAACGTTTGTTACTGTCTGATTAGAAGAGTTATTACAATGAACTAGTCAAGTTTAAGCAAAGAGCAAATGTGACGTAATTTTTATTTAACAACGAAGGGAAACAAAAGGTAATAACTAAGTCCGATCCGAAATCACCACATTTCCTCCCTCTTTTTCCTTCTCTAAGAATGGAAGTATTCTTGCAAACCAAACCAATACACACACATAAACATACATACATATATATATATATATATATATATATATATATATATATATATATATATATATATATATATATATATATATATATATATATATATATATATATTTGTTTGTAGTAAGAAATAGTACCCAATGTTATCTCGTTAAATAAGTTTGGTTAATCGTTATTACAATGAAGCAATTAGCTTCGAGCAAAGAGTAAATTTAACATCATTTCTTTCTTTATTTCACGTACGAAAGCGAGCCGTACCTGCTAGGTCCAAAATCACTCCATCCGATCCCTTTTATCCTTCTCAAAGAATAAATATATCCCTTCAAAGTAAAAAAATTACACACTATTTAAAAACTAAACACAGTATATGTTCAATATGCAATAACAAAGAATGTCGAGCTCCTTCTTGGCTAAAAAGTTAGCGTACGCCCCTTGGCGTGAGAGACCCGGGTTCGATTCCCGGCGGAAGCTCATGTGGTTCGGATTCCATGTTAATCAGTAATTCCACGTATCACATAGCCTCGCTGCTGAACGGGACGTTAAACTCAAAAATCAATCAATCAAAAGAATATCAAGGATGCTGACGAGGAACACGCAAGCATATGTAAAACAATGTTGCTGACGTTTGGATTTAAACATATGATTATAAGAAAATACACAAAGAAGATTTTAAAATTTGCAGCATATTTATTTTATCTGCGAGCAAAAACGATATAAGTTAATGTTGTTAATTAGGTCCGGAATCGCTACCTCTTTTACACACCTTAGAGATATTCAATAAACGAACTCACATTGCACTCTTCGTGAAAGCAGATTCTGCAATTTCACAAAGCAAAACTCATATGCGTAACAATGAGCAGAAATGTGTAATGTATCGTAACACAACCTGTCTAAACCTGATCATGTTCCTTTTTAATACAGTAACTATATGTGAAACTGTTCGCACAGAAAAACAAACTGAAACTTATCAATGGATAAGGCTACTCTGTGGTAGAACCTTTACCTATAATGAGAGAGATCCCTGGTTCTATTCCCAGCCAAGTAAGTTTGCGATGTTCTTAGGTTTTCTCCTAATTTCTCACTCCGCCATTTCTTTCATTTCTGATCATCGTTGCCTCTCTTAGCCCCGAGGGCATATACGTGGAACGTTAAATTCAAAATCAACTCTACGAAATCGGAATTAATCGTCTTAAAACTATCACGAAGAATCGAACTTGGGACTGTGTTCTATACATTTCTGTTACCCTCAGAGGAGTGGAATGTCTATAAAGTAGTCATCAATCATTATTCAAGAAGAATGATATAAATTACGAAGTCATACGTTACCTAAAAATTCGATAGTTTTTAAATTAAGGGTGAAAAATTCACATTTAATATATCCCTAAGGTATATACAATATACATACAAGATAATAAGACTTCATCAAGGGAAGATCAATAACCTCCAAAATTGGTAATTTACACCCATCAAATGGAACGATATGATTCCCAAATTTCAGAAGGAGTGTGTACTATGTCCTGATTTTTTTTTAAATGCTGAAAGGAAAGGAGATAAACCTACAAACTTTCAAAGGTGCATAGTCTCAGTCCTATACTCCCCATGGGTCCTGACCTTATTCTCTCAAACTTTGACCTTGACCTTTGACCTCCAAAATTATATACCCATCCCAAAATTTACCCCCAGCAAAGGTTGTGTTGGCCAGGACCAAGGTACCTCTGACTCATTCGTGCCAATTAGGGGTGGCTTATTCGGTCCAATGTCCCCGTACTACTGGAATCAACAATATGTGTAAAACTTGAACTTTGTCAATTTCAGCTTTCAAGTATTTAAACGAATAGAAGTGATTTAGTGGGTTCCACTCCCATTTGTACATACGTGATGTCAGAAAGGCAGTCAGATCAAAAGCAATTGAGAGAGCACGATCGGGGTCTTTTCGATTTGGTCTTCGATGGTGACTGGCTTGTCCCAGTGCCTGCCCAGTGACTACCTTAATGCAACACGAATCCATAGTATTGAAGAGAGGAAGGCGGGACAACTAATAACTTCACTATTTGGTGAGACATACCCATATTAAGTTGCATATATGCTCTACCTGCCAAAAATTGCCTAATTCTCTTTTGGTACCATTAGATGTCATTGAATTATGCGTTTATTTTAAATTGCCTTTTGACAGCATCACGTACTCTTCTGACGTAACGCCTTATGTTCTTCCTAGCTAACGTGTAGCTCTACGACTGACTTTTAAATGTAAGCTTCATTAGAGTCAAAAAATAAATGCCCTACTATGACATATTTTTGCAGATAAAAATTTATGATCTTAATATACTTGAGTTTAGTTGATTTTGAGTATAAGGTTCCGTTCAGCAGCAAGGCGATATGTGACGTGGACCTACTGATTAACGTGGAATCTGAACCAGATGAGCTCCCGTCGGGAATCGAACCCGGGTCTCCTATGCCAAAGGCACGGACGTTAACCGCTTAATCACGAAGGAGCTTCTTAATATACTTAATGATCCAAAACATTTAATTCAATCGTAAACTAATTTCATGATACTTACTGATTAAATCAGAACACTTGAGAGTAAAGGGCGATAACACATTTTAAAACAGAATGTTATATAAGACTTGATATCAGAGTTTCCTTCTCTAAAAGTGACTAAAATTTTTAAAATATAGTTCAAATATCTATAATACTTATTTTGTAAACAGCGGGAAATGTAAGCAAAACAAATTAACATATTATTATGCAGGTAAATTATTAGAAAATTCATATTGATAGTAAATATATTTAGATTCTTACCTTTCCAGTAAGGACCAAATCCAAAGGGATTGCATTTGTCCAAATCACACATTTCATACGGACCTTTTGTAATACGAAAAGGTAAACAATTAGTACATATGAATACCCACTTTTTGTTAAATATTTGCTTATTTATGAAACTGTGAACAACTAATGCCGTAATTAAGTATCTATATATGGAAAACTGGTTACAATTATTTTAAATTACTATAAACTTTTCAATAAATCAGGGTTGCTCACTTATAAAAGGAAGCAACTCCGAAAGATATCTTGCCGTCTATTTCTCTTGGAGGTTCGTAAAAAATTATATTTCTTATTTTTTCATTTTGTTTTAACCATTTCAAGTTTGAAATTCCAGACAGCGGGAAAATAATCATTGCGGTCGTGTAAGAAGTTTCTAATTTCAGGTAAAATATATTTTGAAAAATCATTTCTTGGGTCTTTTTCAAAAAACAATTCTCACATCAACTCAAAATGTGTTACTATAAAGATAACAAAGAAAGTTATCTTGTTCGAAGTTTGTGTTCAATTGGCCTTCACACCGTGAGTTTAATGCCAATGGAGATTAAGCAAAGATCAGTTATTGGTGTGGGCATATCCAACATACTAGCTGGCTGTGACAGTTCAGTTAAACCGGAAACTTGCGTAGGCAGAGAGTGAATATGGGACCTCCACAGACCGCCAAACGGGCGTGTATGCTGTATGAGTTCAAACTGGGATCAAAAGACGCTGCAACGGAGCAGAAAATATGCCAGATCCTTGCTGAGGGTGCCATGACTACGAGGACAGTGCAGCGGTGGTTTAACAAGTTTAAGGACAGTGACGAAATACTCGAAGACACATCACGTGCTTCAAAATGAAGATCTTCAGACAGTACTTGAAGCGAGCAGTGTCCAGACATATCAGGAATTGGGGCTGCAATTCAGTATAAGTGGAGAAACAATTCGCCATCACCTCCATCAACTTGGGAAGTACTACAAGTTGGGTCGGTGGGTCCCACATGATTTCACTCCGGGCCAGAAGGCAATGAGAGAAGACTCCTGTGTTTCTCTGCTGTCTCGTCTGAGGAAGGGGTAATTTCTGGACAGAGTGTTGACATAAACAGGTCCTACGGGGCCATCATCATTGGTTAGCATCCCATAAACCGATTCGAAAACAACCGAAATCAACACTGCACCAGAAGAAGATAAACTTGTTTGTTTGATGGACTGCTCGCGGTCGTGTATCGGGAACTTTACCAGCTGGTAAGAACATTAATGCAACTGTGTACTACCAGCAGTTGAGCTGTGTTCAAGAAAAACGCAAAACTTTGGAGCCACACTTCTGAAACGCAAAGTGGTTCTCCTGTAACAGAATAATGCTAGCCCTGCGTGGCTAGGGTGTCCCGGGACACCATTCTACGCCTTGGATGGGAAACAATATTGCATTCACCATACTCCCCGGATATTGCACAATCCAATTATTACCTATTCCAATCTTTGGACAATCACTTTAGAGGACGCCAATTCAAATCTTTAGTAGAGGTACAAAATGCACTTGATGTCTTCTTCTTTTCACGGCCCACCAAGTTCTAACGCGATGGAATGCATAGTCTTCCAGAACGTTTGCAGAAGGTTGTCGATGCTGACGAGGCTAGTTTTTATCTTTCAGGTACGCCTTAGGTGCAATATCGAAGTTCGAAGGTGGTTGGTGAAAACGCGACAGAACTTTCTTGGTTACCTTTATACGTAAAAATAAGTGCATAATCCAATAAGATTTGGGATACCATGGGCCACCTAATTTCTGCATTTGAATTTGTTTTAAGATATTTCTTTAAAATGATTTAGGGAATGTTTCAAATATCTATTTACCGAAATATATGGAAATAAAGAAGGAAACGATAGAAATCTGAAGTTTGTATTTTAGACGGTACAATTTCGAAAAAAAAACATTATTAACAATTAGCAACAACTTCAAATGTACCTAGGTTGTATCAATTCAAAACAAATATTTATCTACGTAGGGTGTGGCAGTACCACGGGAGTTGTAAAACCCATTTTTTAAAATATTTTTTACATAATTTTAATATAGTTTCGAAGAACTTCGTAGATAAGTACTCACCAATAGCTAGAATTCGATATTTCTAACCTTTATCGAAATATTGTTAAAACAAAATAGAAACCATAGAATTATAGGGCTTTCATATTAGATTCCAAAATTTTCAAAACTGATCATTAATACTAAATAAGTACTTAAGAAGAAATTTCACGCAAATGTATTCAGATATTGAAGGAGCTTGGTTTTAACACGTAGTACCCAAAGATTAAATTTTATAAGTCTTTCAATTATAAAAACGTTTTCACATACTTTTAAATGTTGTTACTAATATGGTACTCCCATAATCCGTTATCACAAACTGACATATCAGGACTTCGGGTTGTCTACTTGAAAGGTGTAGAAAAATGGATAGAACCACATCCAATCCATTTAACAGGAAATACCTCATTGAGATATTTTCTAATAACAACAGCATAATGGAAATGTCTCCATCTTGCAGATATCGACTAAACCAATACGAAAAATGATGAGATACCCAATGTTGTTTACAGCACCGTCAAAGAAATATGGACGTCGAAGTGCGTTTAGATATTGTAACCCAGACCATGAAATCTGGTGGGATGTGTTCAAGTTCTTCATAAAAATCAAGGTTCCTTTTACTCCAGAAATAAAAGGTAATGGCTTTTGCACTGCGATATATTGCACACTCGTTCGAGAGTAAACACATTTCCCCTTGGACGAAGAGTTGTAAAGTCATCAAGCATTCGCCCACAAACCTGCTGACGTTTTCGCATGTCAAAGTCATTCAATTCGCTTACAAACGATGGTTTAAATGCCTTTAAATCCTTTTTAATGTGTTTTTGTAATGCCGAATACGAACCACTCAATCCCTGAGATCGCTTACGAGTGGATTTTATTTGCCAACGTTCAACAGACCTGCAACTTATACAAATGTTTCCAGTCTTGTTGGTGGTCATGCTGAGCGGGATTTATCTCTTATGCAACCAGTTTCAAAGAGCTTTATCTCTCCCCGTAAAATTGTTAGTTTTATAGGGGAGTGTTTATTAATCGTTAAAATGAAATCATGTTGAATATCTCTCATTGATTTTCCTATATGGGGTCGTTGCTGATCCCACGTGCTCATTACGATCCGTTGTTCCATGTTCCAATGGGCTCATTAGTCATTATATAGAGTACCAACATCTGCAAAAAAATCATTAACATCTATGTAATACATATGGGATAATGGGACTTTATGATCGCTCTATGCAGCTCAGAGTCTGCTTTTTAGACATTATTATGATACAACGTGCGTTATTTCTGCTCCACTTATATTTGACCCTTATAAGAAAGTTGTACTTTACGATAATACAATAATAAAAATGCTGATGGATTTTCAAACATTTACAATGAAAAACAACGTTTTCAGAAAACAAAACATACAAGTTATTGGGCACTTCAAATTCAGTTCTGAAGTCGCATATGGTGGTATCTTCCTGGGTTAAGTGAATTCTGTAATTTACGTTCTGACCGTCACATTTCAATTTCTTACCAAAAGTTTAAAAGATATATAAAGCTGAGTAAAGCAGTGAAAATTTCATGTTAATATTAATACAGAAACCGTAATATAAGGAATTATATTTCATATTACGTTCTAAGTAATTATAGAGATCCTCGCTGATTTCACTGTTCAACAAATTTTGATCGAAAGCATGTAAATTCTTTGAAATTGCGCGTTTTACACGCGTGTCAAGTTAGACCAACCACCAACACCAAAACGACCGGAACATATCTCAGAATTATGGGCTAATTAGTTGCTCTAAACCCAATTTTTGGGCTCCTACTGTTTAGCGGGAAATCGGGTTCAAAGTGGGCGAGTCCAGCTTGATATCAAGCTAGAACCCCCCATATGGTTAGAATGGTCCGATCGAAAAAACTCAAACGCCGGAATTATGGGCTATTTATGGGCTAATTAGTTGCTCTAATCCCAATTTTTGGGCTCCTACTGTTCAGCGGGAAATCGGATTCAAAGTGGGCGAGTTCAGCTTGATATCAAGCTAGAACCGCCCATATGGTTAGAATGATCCGATCGAAAAAATTCAAACGCCAGAATTATGGGCTATTTATGGGCTAATTAGTTGCTCTAATCCCAATTTTTGGGCTCCTACGGTTTAGCGGGAAATCGGATTCAAAGTGGGCGAGTCCAGCTTGATATCAAGCTAGAACCCCCCATATGGTTAGAATGGTCCGATCGAAAAAATTCAAACGCCAGAATTATGGGCTATTTATGGGCTAATTAGTTGCTCTAATCCCAATTTTTGGGCTCCTACTGTTCAGCGGGAAATCGGATTCAAAGTGGGCGAAAATGCCTCTTTGCCGTTGCTGGAGGCCGCAGTTGCACAGTGGTAGAGCGTTTACCTCTTGTGCGTGTGATTCCTGGTTCGATCCCAGATCGTGCCAATTGATCTTTGTGGTTGACAAACACCATATACTTGGGGTTTATCGGCATTCTACCGTTGTGCCATTGCGGGCCCCAGCAACGTTGAAGAGGCATTTCCTATAACCTAAAAAAATATTTAAAAAACAATATGATATTTCACCATATAAATTCTATATATACACTACTTACTTCCAAACATACTGAACATATAAACGTGAAAAGACATTTCATAAATTTACTAGTAGAGATATATATTTGCATTCGCAGAGAATGCAAAAAAATCAATTTTCAGTTAATAGATATCGACGTTTTCTCACTGCAACTTTGCAACTATCATCCCACGTTATCTAGAAATCAATACCAATCTTGCATGAGATTTCTTGCGAACGATAGAAGAACTAAAATCGACATTAGAGGAACTAATTAGAAAACAAATAAACCATAATTCCGGCATTTTAATTATTTGATTATTTATAGCACTAGGTTTATAGCTAGAAGTTAAGCCAAATCACACAATTTGATGCAGAACTCCTGCTAAACGGTAGCAGCCCGAAACTCGGAATTAGAGCACCAATTAACCCAAAAATAACCCATAATTCCGGCGTTTGAGTTTTTTGGATTGGACCATTGTTACCGAATCGGAGGTTCTAGCATGATGTCAAGCTAGACTCGCCTGTTTTGTTTCCGAATTCCCGCTAAATTAATGAAGCCCAAAAATTGGGATTAGAGCAACTAATTAGCCCATAAATAGCCCATAATCCTGGAGTGTGAATTTTTTCGATCGGACCATTCTAACCATATGGGGGGTTCTAGCTTGATATCAAGCTGGACTCGCCCACTTTGAATCCGATTTCCCGCTAAACAGTAGGAGCCCAAAAATTGGGATTAGAGCAACTAATTAGCCCATGATTCTGGCGTTTGAATTTTTTCGATCGGATCATTCTAACCGTAACCGTATGGGAGGTTCTAGCTTGATATCAAGCTAGACTCGCTCATTTTGAATCCGATTTCCCGCTAAACAGTAGAAGCCCAAAAATTGGGATTAGAGCAACTAATTAGCCCATAAATAGCCCATGATTCTGGCGTTTGAATTTTTTCGATCGGATCATTTTAACCGTATGGGCGGTTCTAGCTTGGTATCAAGCTAGACTCGCCCAATTTTGAATCTGATTTCCCGCTAAACAGTAGGAGCCCAAAAATTGGAATTAAAGCAACTAATTAGCCCATTAATAACCCATAATTATGGCGTTTGAATTTTTTGATCGGACCATTTTAACCGTAACCATATTGGGGGTTCTAGCTTGATATCAAGCTAGACTTGCCCATTTTAAATACGATTTCCTACTAAACAATAGGAGCCCAAAAACTTTGATTAAAGGAAATAAGTGGTCTATAAATAGCCCATAATTCTGGCGTTTGAATTTTTTCGATCGGACCATTCTAACCGTAACCATATTGGGTCTTCTAGCTTTGTATCAAGTTAGACTCGCCCATTTTAAAACCGATTTTCCACTAAACAATAGGAGCCCAAAAATTGGGATTAGAGCAACTAATTAGCCAATAAATAGCCCATAATTATGGCATTTGAATTATTTCGATCGGACCATTTGGACCGCAACCATATTGGGTCTTCTAGCTTGATATCAAGTTAGACTCGCCCATTTTAAATCCGATTTCCTACTAAACAATAGGAGCCCAAAAATTGGGGTTAAAGTAAATAAGAAGTCTATAAATTGCCCATAATTCTGGCGTTTGAATTTTTTCGATCGGACCATTCTGACCGTAACCGTATGGGAGGTTCTAGCTTGATATCAAGCTACACTCGCCTGTTATGAATCCGATTTCTCGCTAAACCGTAAGAGCCCAAAAATTGGTATTAGAGCAACTAATTAGCCCATAAATAGCCCATAATTCTGGCGATTGAATTTTTTCGATCGGATCATTCTAACCGTAACCGTATGGGAGGTTCTAGCCTGATATCAAGCTAGACTCGCTCATTTTGAATCCGATTTCCCGCTAAATTGTCGGAGCCCAAAAAATTGGGATTAGAGCAACTAATTAGCCCATAAATAGCCCATAATTCTGGCGTTTGATTTTTTTCGATCGGACCATTCTAACCATATGGGGGGTTCTAGCTTGATATCAAGCTGGACTCGCCCACTTTGAATCCGATTTCCCGCTAAACAGTAGGAGCCCAAAAATTGGGATTAGAGCAACTAATTAGCCCATAAATAGCCCATAATTCCGGCGTTTGAATTTTTTCGATCGGACCATTCCAACCATATGGGCGGTTCTATCTTAATATCAAGCTGGACTCGCCCACTTCGAATCCGATTTCCAGCTAAAAAGTAGGAGCCCAAAAATTTGGATTAGAGCAACTAATTAGCCCATAAATAGCCCATAAACCTGGCGCTTGAATTTTTTCGATCGGACCATTCTAACCATATGGGGGGTTCTAGCTTGATATCAAGCTGGACTCGCCCACTTTGAATCCGATTTCCCGCTAAACAGTAGGAGCCCAAAAATTGGGATTAGAGCAACTAATTAGCCCATGATTCTGGCGTTTGAATTTTTTCGATCGGATCATTCTAACCGTAACCGTATGGGAGGTTCCAGCTTGATATCAAGCTAGACTCGCTCATTTTGAATCCGATTTCCCGCTAAACAGTAGAAGCCCAAAAATTGGCATTAGAGCAACTAATTAGCCCATAAATAGCCCATGATTCTGGCGTTTGAATTTTTTCGATCGGATCATTTTAACCGTATGGGCGGTTATAGCTTGGTATCAAGCTAGACTCGCCCAATTTTGAATCTGATTTCCCGCTAAACAGTAGGAGCCCAAAAATTGTAATTAAAGCAACTAATTAGCCCATTAATAACCCATAATTATGGCGTTTGAATTTTTTTGATCGGACCATTTTAACCGTAACCATATTGGGGGTTCTAGCTTGATATCAAGCTAGACTTGCCCATTTTAAATACGATTTCCTACTAAACAATAGGAGCCCAAAAACTTTCATTAAAGGAAATAAGTGGTCTATAAATAGCCCATAATTCTGGCGTTTGAATTTTTTCGATCGGACCATTCTAACCGTAACCATATTGGGTCTTCTAGCTTTGTATCAAGTTAGACTCGCCCATTTTAAAACCGATTTTCCACTAAACAATAGGAGCCCAAAAATTGGGATTAGAGCAACTAATTAGCCAATAAATAGCCCATAATTATGGCATTTGAATTATTTCGATCGGACCATTTGGACCGCAACCATATTGGGTCTTCTAGCTTGATATCAATTTAGACTCGCCCATTTTAAATCCGATTTCCTACTAAACAATAGGAGCCCAAAAATTGGGATTAAAGTAAATAAGTAGTCTATAAATTGCCCATAATTCTGGTGTTTGAATTTTTTCGATCGGACCATTCTGACCGTAACCGTATGGGAGGTTCTAGCTTGATATCAAGCTAGACTCGCCTATTATGAATCCGATTTCTCGCTAAACCGTAGGAGCCCAAAAATTGGGATTACAGCAACTAATTAGCCCATAAATAGCCCATAATTCTGGCGATTGAATTTTTTCGATCGGATCTTTC
Organism: Thermobia domestica; assembly: GCF_964235325.1. Taxonomy (NCBI): domain Eukaryota; kingdom Metazoa; phylum Arthropoda; class Insecta; order Zygentoma; family Lepismatidae; genus Thermobia; species Thermobia domestica. The sequence goes on along the minus strand of NC_137456.1, from coordinate 237,836,768 downwards.
TAACCGTAACCGTATGGGAGGTTCTAGCTTGATATCAAGCTAGACTCGCTCATTTAGAATCCGATTTCCCGCTAAACTGTAGGAGCCCAAAAATTGGGATTAGAGCAACTAATTAGCCCATAAATAGCCCATAATTCTGGCGATTGAATTTTTTTCGATCGGACCATTCTAACCGTAACCGTATGGGAGGTTCTAGCTTGATATCAAGCTAGACTCGCTCATTTAGAATCCGATTTCCCGCTAAACTGAAGGAGCCCAAAAATTGGGATTAGAGTAACTAATTAGCCCATAAATAGCCCATAATTCTGGCGTTTGAATTTTTTCGATCGGACCATTCTAACCATATGGGAGGTTCTAGCTTGATATCAAGCTAGACTCGCTCATTTTGAATCCGATTTCCCGCTAAACTGTAGGAGCCCAAAAATTTGGATTAGAGTAACTAATTAGCCCATAAATAGCCCATAAACCTGGCGCTTGAATTTTTTCGATCGGACCATTCTAACCATATGGGGGGTTCTAGCTTGATATCAAGCTGGACTCGCCCACTTTGAATCCGATTTCCCGCTAAACAGTAGGAGCCCAAAAATTGGGATTAGAGCAACTAATTAGCCCATAAATAGCCCATAATTCTGGCGTTTGAATTTTTTCGATCGGATCATTTTAACCGTATGGGCGGTTCTAGATTAGTATCAAGCTAGACTCGCCCAATTTTGAATCTGATTTCCCGCTAAACAGTAGGAGCCCAAAAATTGTGATTAAAGCAACTAATAAGCGCATAACTAGCCCATAATCTGTCTTTTGAATTGTTTCGATCGGACCATTCTATCCATAACCGTATGGGAAGTTCTAGCTTGATATCAAGCTAGACTCGCCCATTTTAAATCCGATTTCCCACTAAACAATAAGAGCCCAAAAATTGGGATAGGAGCAAATAAGTAGACTATAAACAGACCATAATTCTGGCGTTTGAATTTTTTCGATCGGACCATTCTAACCGTAACCGAATGGGAGGTTCTAGCTTGATATCAAGCTTGACTTGTCCATTTTGAATCCGATTTCCCGCTAAACAGTAGGAGGCCAAAAATTGGAATTAAAGCAACTAATTAGCCCATTAATAACCCATAATTATGGCGTTTGAATTTTTTTGATCGGAACATTTTAACCGTAACCATATTGGGGGTTCTAGCTTGATATCAAGCTAGACTTGCCCATTTTAAATACGATTTCCTACTAAACAATAGGAGCCCAAAAACTTTGATTAAAGGAAATAAGTGGTCTATAAATAGCCCATAATTCTGGCGTTTGAATTTTTTCGATCGGTCCATTCTAACCGTAACCAGATTGGGTCTTCTAGCTTTGTATCAAGTTAGACTCGCCCATTTTAAAACCGATTTTCCACTAAACAATTGGAGCCCAAAAATTGGGATTAGAGCAACTAATTAGCCCATAAATAGCCCATAATTATGGCATTTGAATTATTTCGATCGGACCATTTGGACCGCAACCATATTGGGTCTTCTAGCTCGATATCAAGTTAGACTCTCCCATCTTAAATCCGATTTCCTACTAAAACATAGGAGCCCAAAAATTGGGATTAAAGTAAATAAGTAGTCTATAAATTGCCCATAATTCTGGCGTTTGAATTTTTCGATCGGACCATTCTGACCGTAACCGTATGGGAGGTTCTAGCTTGATATCAAGCTAGACTCGCCTATTATGAATCCGATTTCTCGCTAAACCGTAGGAGCCCAAAAATTGGGATTACAGCAACTAATTAGCCCATAAGTAGCCCATAATTCCGGCGTTTGAATTTTTTCGATCGGACCATTCCAACTATATGGGCGGTTCTATCTTGATATCAAGCTGGACTCGCCCACTTCGAGTCCGATTTCCCGCTAAACAGTAGGAGCCCAAAAATTTGGATTAGAGCAACTAATTAGCCCATAAATAGCCCATAATTCTGGCGCTTGAATTTTTTCGATCGGACCATTCTAACCATATGGGGGGTTCTAGCTTGGTATCAAGCTGGACTCGCCCACTTTGAATCCGATTTCCCGCTAAACAGTAGGAGCCCAAAAATTGGGATTAGAGCAACTAATTAGCCCATAAATAGCCCATATCTCTGGCGATTGAATTTTTTCGATCGGATCATTCTAACCGTAACCGTATGGGAGGTTCTAGCTTGATATCAAGCTAGACTCGCTCATTTTGAATCCGATTTCCCGCTAAACTGTAGGAGCCCAAAAATTGGGATTAGAGCAACTAATTAGCCCATAAATAGCCCATAATTCTGGCGTTTGAATTTTTTCGATCGGACCATTCTAACCATATGGGGGGTTCTAGCTTGTTATCAAGATGGACTCGCCCACTTTGAATCCGATTTCCCGCTAAACAGTAGGAGCCCAAAAATTGGGATTAGAGCAACTAATTAGCCCATAAATAGCCCATAATTCCGGCGTTTGAATTTTTTCGATCGGACCATTCCAACCATATGGGCGGTTCTATCTTGATATCAAGCTGGACTCGCCCACTTCGAATCCGATTTCCCGCTAAACAGTAGGAGCCCAAAAATTTGGATTAGAGCAACTAATTAGCCCATAAATAGCCCATAATTCTGGCGCTTGAATTTTTTCGATCGGACCATTCTAACCATATGGGGGGTTCTAGCTTGATATCAAGCTGGACTCGCCCACTTTGAATCCGATTTCCCGCTAAACAGTAGGAGCACAAAAATTGGGATTAGAGCAAATAATTAGCCCATAAATAGCCCATAATTCTGAGATATGTTCCGGTCGTTTTTGTGTTAGTGGTTGGTCTAACTTGACACGCGTGATTTTTACATTCATTTAACCATAATATGAAAGGAAATGATAGTAGAAGAATTTTCTTAGATCAGGTTGTGAAAAAAACGCCCTTGTACAACAGTAGCTGTATATATACAAATGTATTAGTATTTATAGAACATTTAAGCAAAATCCTTGTAAAAACCTATATTTCACTTTTTTTTATCTATTTCACTGTGATGTGATACGCTGGGGAGTTAAGAAGTACCCTAACCTATAGCTTTCTATACCCTTGTACTTAATTTTTTCAAAATTGCGCAAATACCAGTTTCACAGAAATACAGAAAATAAAGTAACCGTGGTCATGTTAAACATTAACAATTCCGTAATAAAAATCAGTATTAATATCAAAACATTAAAAATATGTACAAATAACTTTTTGTGCAAGAACTACACTGCAATGTAGACAAAAGTTTCAAGTGATCCCTTGTACAGGATTATGTTTATTTTATTTTGAGCGTCTTCGATTGCCTTGCCTTTTGTAGGTTACATCTGGAGCATCCCTTGCAATAGTCCAACAGTAGTCAGCCAATATGTTAAAACTCCACTTTCCCTCATATCTCTTCTCCGTGGCTGCAATATCTTGATGGAAACGCTCACCATGTTCGTCACTTGCTGCTCCACAATCTTCGGGAAAGAAGTCTAGATGTGAATGAAGAAAGTGGAGTTTCAGAGACATATTGCAACTAAGATTTTCGTAGCACAATAACAACTTTGCTACCAGTTGCTGTAATTTGTTGATCGGTGTCTTCCCAAGAACTGTGAACAAACACTCTTCAAGCTTTCCCACGCAGCTTTCTCCTCATCTTGGAGAATTTCGTCGAACTTGTGATCTTTGAATACTTGCCTAATCTGAGGCCCTATGAAAACACCCTCTTTAACTTTGGCATCACTGAATCGAGAAAATTGTCCTCTTAGGTACTTATAGGCCTCATCCTCTTGGTTCATGCTCTTAACAAAACTTTTCATAAGACCTAATTTAATATATAGAGGGGGAAGCAAAATTCGGTTACGATCTACCAGTGGTTCATGCTGTACATTTTTCACTCCCGGCTGAAGAGTTTCTCTGGTACTCCAATCACTTTTGTGATAATGAGATCCACGATCTCTACTGTCCCATTCACATATAAAGCAACAATTCTTTGTATACCCTAACTGCATACCTAGCAACAGTGGTATTACTTTAAGGTCACCACAAATGAGCCACTGAAAATCGTAATATTTAATGGCTTGAAGTAAACGTTTCAAGTTTTCATAAGATTCCTTCATAAGCACTGCCTTTAAACTCACCTTGGACGAATCTATAAAGAGCCTCCACTCCGTAGGTTCGTAATTAATTTTAAGTGCCCTCATGAGATCATTTACATCTGTACATGCCACAAGTGTGTCTTCCATAGTAAAAAATGAAGTGAACATCTTCTCCCTATTTTGCTACACTGAAATATTTACTTTTTCCTGCAATAAATTCCATTGCGTGACGCTAAAATTTCGGCTTTGTTTTTCGAGAGGTCCAAGTCTCTAATTAGATCACTTAGTTCCTCTTGAGTAAGTTTATGTGGTTCACATGGAGGTTTTTCTACAACAAACGTAGGGTCCTTCGAAGTACTTGATTCAGGAGCTTCAACTTCTTGATCATCACCAGGAAAAAGATCGTATTCTTTGCGTGGGTCAGAAACATGTAGTTCTTCTCCATGTGGAACAGGGCGCATTGCAGAAGGAATGTTAGGAGAGATCAAGGCCCGCTTCTTCTTCGTGGAAATTCCCTTCTTGACGGAAGGAACCATACAAAAATAACAGTCTCTGATGTGGTCGCATGGCTCCCTTCAAATCATGGGCACTGCAAAAGGCATTGAGCGCCCCTTCCCATTAATCCAATTTCTTAGATTGCTGGCACAAGTGTTACACACAATGTGGGGTGCCCAAGATTTATCTTGGTCTCCAATTTTACAACCAAAGTAATATTGATAGGCTTTTCTTATTAGTGGTGTTATAGTCTGCTTTTGTAAAGAAAATGTCACTTCCCCACACACGTAGCAGAAGCTATTCGCACTGTTTACACAATTTTGCGGCATTTTTGTTTATTGAAATCCTCAAAATGTTACTTGAAATAGTCCGACAACTATTTAAAAATGTACATTCGAAATACCAGTATTTTTGCGTACTTGTAGTTGTATTTTTATGTCCTGCACTACACAAACGTGACATCCAAAACGCTGATAACTGCACTAAACCTGTCTTTTCTAACAATAGCAGAACACTACTGAGATATGGAACACAATGAAATCAAGCGGTCATATAGTTTCTCCAGTGTTGCCGGATCAGTGTAACATTTTACCCCAAACGAAGCGAATATATTTATTTTTAAAGCGTTATTATTAGACATGCCCGTAAAACGAAAAGTAGAGCTAATATTCGAAAATAACTTTCAAACTCGTGATCAGCACCACAAAATCAATACGAATTAGCTGATTTTGTTCAATTTACATTTTCGTTGTTGAACAGTGTTTCAACTTTTGGGCCTTTTCCACAAAGAGGAATATTTGTAACGAACTGAAATGTAGTATATTTGTGTAAATTTTTCTTCATTTTTCTCTGTTTTCTCACACATTCGTTATTTTTAAGTTTTATTTAATTTACATTAAATATACCCAGTAAATAATATTAGTATGCAAAAAATGTATTTGAACTGTCACTTGTTTCCAAGTCTGTTTCTTTAAAAATGGCATAACTATATATTCAGACGGGTTTTAGATTATTTTCTGTGTCTTAATACCATAGTACTGCAGAGACACGTTCCAAATTGTTATTGCTCACCCCTGCTGTGAGTTGTTGCTTCAATTTTCTGGGGATTTTCCACATTGTCATTGACGAATTTATTTCCTAATCATTCAGTTACATTCATTAACCACCTCGTATTCTGTGCCTTGGTGCATTGCGCTGGAGATACACGTTCCAAATTGATATATCTCACCCCTGATGTGAGTGGTTTGTTCGATTTTCTGACGTTTCTTCCCACATTGCCATCGCACCATTTATATTCTAATCATTCAGTTGCATTCCTCAACCACCTTATTCTCTGTCCCTAGATACCAACTGGAGAGACAAATTCCAAATTTATATTTCTCGCCCGCGGTGTGGGTGGTTGAATTGATTTTCTGGGAGGTTTCTCTCATTGTCATCGCACCAATTGTATTCTAGTGATTCAGTTACATTCATTAACCACTTCTTTTAACGTGCTGGCAAAGGGCTTGATACTAGAAATTATTCTCGACACGATTATAGAGAAATAGTATTCTTGACTTGCACAGATACAACATTATAAAATGAAGCGTTTGGAATGAAACAAGCAGTCATTATCACTATGAGTCTTCTACAATTATTGACAGGTCACTTGATATTACGGGACGCTTCCATGCCCTATAGTCTTCAAATAACCTCTTCGTCTCCACGTATGATTTTTCTACTTTAATACCTTTTATCAACTCTAGCCTCTTTGCCAATTACTTTCCCTTTTTCCTACTATTGTCCTTTCTAATTCGTCCGTCGTAGTACGGTTCCTTGTCAGATAACGTCCTAGTGTGTTTCAATTCCTTTTTCAATTGTATCAATGCTATATATTAGGGTGAGTGAAATAAAATTGATTTGCGAGGGAACTATTTTCATGAAGTCTTGAGCAGTAAATCTACAAAGCAACGAGAAGAAATATTGTTTGACAATAATCAGTCTTCCATCAATCTAAAATAGGCTTTCTCGTATACGATTTACTTCGAATGCATTGAGCAAATCATCAATTTCGGAGCATCTAGGTGAACTGGATGTGAGGGTGTAAAAGTTCATAACTTTAGACTTGACTTCATTCCTAGACATGCAGCGTTTCGTTGTTCTCTTAAATGGTAAATATGTTCAATATGTTGAAAGGGACGCTAAACTTAACGGTCACGGTCACGGTCACGGTAATTTTGTGGTTATGTATAGAGTATCGGGCCAGAACCTCTGACTCCATGAGTAATATGTTATAAAGAATATATCAAGATGTGGTGGTGGTTTATTGGATGTTACTATTGTTTTGGTATGTATGCGAGACTACATCTGCAACTGTCGCAGAGTAGCTGATTATGACTTCTTTACCAGTCCTGGAGAGATTTTAAATGCGTGGTGTTCGATGGACGTTCCGCAGTGCGCATTCGGTGCCGATATTAGCTATAGCTGAATTTATATGTCTGGGTAAAGTACGCCAGAACTTATTGTGGAGATGCCGTAATACGTCTCTGACAGTGGGTAGCTCTAAGTCTTCCAGGATCTGGCTGTTTCGTGTATATTTGTCGTGACCAGTGATTATATGACCAGCTCGAGTTTGCACACTTTCGAGAGTTTGTACGTGACTATGTGAAGCATGTTGCCAGGCAGTGCATGCATAAGAGATGGTAGACAGGATTATCATTTTGAAGATGTGAGCTCGGACCTCATGAGAAAGGGAGCTACAGCGCAAGATGGGGTACAACGCTGAGATTTTTCGTAATGCTCTCTGTTTTATGTCTCTGATGTGTGCGGCAAACGTTAGACCACGATCTAAAATTACACCCAAATATTTGGCGTGCGTAGCATGAGGAATGCGTGTGTTCTCATAGGTTAGATTTCGATGGACGCGGATGCGTCTCCGACTGTGGATGACAGCACAGCTTTTGTCTGCATTTATTTTGATTCTCCAACGTCTTGCCCATTCTTGAAAACCTATGAGTTGGCGTTGCATGTATATGTAACACTGTGCAAGTGAGCTACTGGTCGTGAAAAAGGCAGTATCGTCGGCGTATGTTGCAACAAAGCAATGGGGTAATGTCGGGATATCTGCTGTGTACAGATTATATAAAAGCGGTGAAAGTACAGCGCCTTGTGAAACACCTGCTTTAATAGGTCTAGACGTGGATTTAACACCGTCAACGGACACATGGAATTTTCTGCCAATAAGGTAGGAACGCAGTAAATGCAGAAGACGATCTGAAAAACCTTGCGTGTATAGTTTATATAAAAGTCCAGCTAACCATACTTTATCAAAGGCTTTTGAGACATCCAGATAGACCCCAAGGGTGTGTTGTTTTCTGTTGAAAGCTACTGTTAAATGATCCACTACTCGCACGAGTTGTGTGGTAGTGCTATGTTGTGCACGAAACCCAAACTGATGAAATGGTAGAAGGTCTCTAGTAGCTACATGCTGTTTCAGCCTCCAAAGAAACACACGTTCAAATAGTTTACTTAGGTGTGACAGAAGACTTATTGGCCTATAGTTTTCCGGGAGAAGTGGATTCTTCCCGGGCTTGGGGATGGTGATAATACGAGCTTCCTTCCAGGGCTTCGGGAAATAGCATAAGTGAAAGATGGCATTAAATAAATAGGTTAGGAAGACCAGTAGTTTTCTGGTTGGATGTTTTAGGATATCAGATCGAATTCTGTCGGGCCCGGATGCTGCCTTCGCCGGCAGACATTTGATATGTCTTTCTATTTCTCGAGGTGTAACTAAGATGATGTCATGTATAGGGTTTTGTGTAGTTAGGCTATGTAGTGTGGTTCGGATGTGCTGTTTGAGATAGGGATCAAGACGTAATCTGTTAGGCTGGAACTGTTCTTCCAGGGAGTCAGCAAAAATATCCGCTTGCGACTGTGGGTCTTGAGTGAGTCCTTGTGGGCCTTGAAGGACTCTAGCTCTGGAAGCATTTGTAGCACGCTGAAAGGATTTAGAGATTGTCCTAATTTTTCGATCATTTGCTGAGATATTTCGAAAAGTATCTTCCCAGTACTGTTGATTTTGTCGCTGTGAGAGCATCTTGAGCTTCGCACGCAGTTTATTCCATAATGTTTTGTATGCTGGATGTAGTGTGTGCTGCCATCGGCGTCTAGCCCAACGTTTTAAATGGAGATAGATCTGCAGATGTAGACTGTCACATTGTCCTGTGTGCGTTGGAGAGATTTTGGTAGTGGAGCTCGCTGCCTCTGCTGTTCGAAGTGCTAATGTGATGTGAGAAACCGCTTGGTCGATGTCCTCAATGGTAGCTGGCCGATCTCGGAGATCTATCATAGTGTTTAGTTTTTGTTTAAAGATATCCCAATCGGTTTCTATTTCCTTAAAAATAGGGACAGAATGGGCAATGCTGCGGTGTGATACGTGAAAAATGACTGGATCATGGTCAGAGTCTAAATCTGAGATGACATAAGGATGGACAGTAAAGGATACGTCTTTACAAAGAGCGACGTCAAGTACATCGGGTTGTCCGCCGAACTTTGGATGATGAGTTGGTTCTGGCGGAGCACTGATGTTGAAGTTGGGCGTAAGGAGGTATTGGTGTAAATCGTCTCCAGCACTGTTTGAAGTAATCGAGTTCCATTCGCCATGTTTTGCATTAAGATCTCCAGCTAAAATGACCTTTGGCCCTAAGTTTACGATGACATCGAAGTCTGTGGGCTCTAGTTGTGTGGCCGGGGACCTGTACCCGGTAACCAATATTAATGGAACGCCTGGAGTTATTAGCTCAACAGCAAGTGCCTCCAAAGTAAGTAGGGGTGGTATTGTAACCAATCTGACTGGGAAAGCCTTTTTGATTATAAGTAGTAATCCCCCTTTCTGTCTGCCCACTCTATCCTGCCGATAGACAATGTAATTGGGTAGTCGCCAAGTAGTGATCCGAGCAGTAAAGTGTGTTTCTTGTACAAACATAACATCAACTCTATGGTGTGTGAGAAATCTAATTAGCATTAGTTTCTGCCCCTCTAGACCATCTGCATTCCATGTAGCAAGGATAAGTGTATGATGTAGGACGCTGGAGTTAGAAACAGCCATCGTCAACCATTTCTGCTATTGTTTCTATTACTGCTGCAGCCTTGGAAGCTGAATCTGCTGCTTGACGGAAACGGGTAATACCACGTTTAATATGCGTTATGATTTTGTGGAAATGTAACCCCTTGAGGAATGAAAGAATAGACTTTAGGTCCAGGTCTTGTTTGGGGCTCTCCTGTTTTTCGGCAGAAGCTGGTTGGATGTGGGAAGCAGGAGGGGCTTCAGCGTCTTCATTGTCCGTAGCCATAGGTTGGACATTAATAATAGTGGGATCGGGAATTTTTTCTGCTGCTGGTTTGTTGACAGTTTTCTCCGCTTTATCTTGAAGTTTTCTCGGCTGCTGTGCCTGCAATTTAAGAGCCTCAGAATAGGATTTGAATACTGGACATCCACGGTAATTTGCCGGGTGATCTCCCTTACAATTTGCGCAAGTGGCGGGTGTGGAGGAGTCTGCTTTACTGCAGGACTGGGTAAAATGAAATTGCCCACATTTGAGACAGCGCGGATACGCTTGGCAGGTGCCCTGTGAATGCCCCAAGCATTGGCATCTGTAACACTGTAGCACCGAGGGAGGCTTATATGGTTCGATTTGGACCTTGTAATGAAGTAGGGTGTTGATAGCATAGATCTCTTTAATAGCTGCACTTCGTTCCAGAGCAATCAAAAACAGTGGCATCATAATTTTCTTGTTATCTGTCTTGCTTTTGCGAGACAGTTGATGAACGCTTGTAGGTTTGTAGCCCAGTCGGCTAAATTCATCCTTCAGATCGTCTAAGTCAGTGTCAATAGGCAGTTTTCGCACAACCACCTTAATAGGCCTTTCATTTTTTGCTACCCCTGTCGCATACTCAGTTTTCGTTTGATCGCAGAAAGCCTTGATAGAATTGTAGTCATCTTTGTTTGCCGCTTGAATCCGAATGCGCTCCTTAGTTGGCTGAGCTAGAGGGGGCTCCTTCAATGCTCGTGTCAAGGTCTTAATAAATGTATAGGTGTTGGTAATTCCGTAGATGAAAATCGGAGGAGGCTTGAAACTGGGTGGCTCACTTGTCGTGGCAGTTTTAGTGCTAGTACTAGCATTATCTGATTGTGCTGGGGACAAAGCCTCGAACTTATTACTGAGTGGAAGAGGTGGATATTCGGAGACACTATTAGTGAGGTGTTCTGTCTTGATGTTTGCTAAAGACGACCTTCGTCGCTTCAGCGTTCGTACTACCGTGAAGTCCTTGTCTTCAGGCTTACTCGAAGTGGATTGTTGTGAAGCACTGGACTGCTTAAGTGCACTGGATTTCAATTTCGCTGGGGCGGCTGCTTGCTTCTTTTTACCTAAAGGCACTAGAAAATCTTCTGGTTTGTACGTTGGTTTTGCTATTTTGCCCCTGAGACCTGGAATCCGGAGTGATTGTACTTTTTTATCTGATTTTGCTGCTCGCTTCTAAGAAGCCATCTTAATAACTAAAGTGGGAGATGGCGCCAGCTTACCACAAAAGAGGGTACTGATCGCCCCTGTATACTGTGGTGTCTTAGAGCAATGCTCTAAGGGTGGAGTTAATTAAGGTGCCTACTCCTCCGAAGAGGAAGCATTAATATAAATCGTTATCCGGTAGATATGCCAAAGTCGTCAACTAGTTTTGGTGATATCAGCCTCCGAAGAGGAGAGTATCGAAAACAAATCGTTAAGCAAGGGAATAGCAAGTTCGTCAACAGTAAAAATGAATAAGGAGTATTGGCCTCCGTAGAGGCTTAAAACCAATTCGACGGTTGTTTCCTTAATCCTCAGAGAGGTAAGTAATCCAACCGTATTAATGAAGTTCGCGATTTAATCAATGGGGATGGACACACTAAATGACTTGCTTATTTTTCTCCGCCAGCTACGGATACCCTATTTTTTTACCTGGTTAGAGATTCCAGGTGGCCAGTTCCAAACTCAAATATAATGTTTACTCTTAAACAGAAAGTATTAAGAGAAGATATTGTGACCGTCAGCCCGGCCACAAAACTATGTTTTTGGACGAGCCGTGTATTTCTTTTTAACTTTTGTTCATGCAAAGAAATTATTATTTTACTCATAAAAGTGAAAAGCTATTTCTCTTTTGGTGAGAACTTCAATTCTCTCTTTGTCTGCAGGTGTTCTTCGGCCGTTGTTATCGTTTCTCACGATAGAACAAAGAACTTGTTGCTTTTCAATGCAACACTTATCGTCTGGACAGAGTGCTTCGTCGCATCAAACTTATTTTTCTTTCCCTAAAATAGTTTCCAACTTATAGTCTTCGTCACCATGACTGTTTCGCATACACGTTTTTCCTAACAACATTTATTAAGATTGGGAATATTTTTGGACACGAAGTTGATATTGTGTGTGAATGATATTGTGTTTGTCGTGTTCTCACGCACTCATATTACGTCATCCTTCCTACCGTGAGAACAAGTGTTCATGTCCTGCAGGAGTCGTAGATGAAATGACTCATACACACAATTACCATCGTTCGCTCCTTTCCACTGAACTGTTTTACACATAACAGCAGTGAATAAAAATCCAATAACCATGGAAATAATTTATTAGTTTAGACTGCCACACTTTTTTTAACTATTATTTCCGAGCTTCATTCTCACGGAACCAAATCAAATGTTGCCAGTGTTTTCTATTATAACATCGACCTATTGGCATTGTGTATGAATGCAGAAAACTTTAACATTTTCTTTATTATTTTATATAATGGATTGTCATCCCTAAGTGTAGAAAATGGGTTGTTCCAAAACGTCAGTAGAAGCGGGGAGTTAGCAAAAGGAGTTCGTCGTAAGAGGAGTTACCAAGAAGTCATAGTATGAAGAACATTGTGTTGCTACATTAATATATAGGATGTGAAGCTAAAAAAACGAACGAATACCTTATGGATACGTTTTGGAGTCAGGATACTTCATTGATCAGTATTTTTCCAGTATTTCCCAATTCCCCTTGACATTATTACGCAGTGAAAGTCTCGTCTCAGTGCGAATAGTCAATTTATAGTGCAAGTGATATTTAAACAAGGGCTATGTTTCTAGTGTTCGTATATAGTGTGCGCATATCTATATTTACCATGCAGCGTTAAGAGTTTTATTCTTCATTTCGTTTATTCGATTGCCTCAGTGCAGTTTCTTCTGTTTGAGCATTTAGCTCTGTAAAGTAAGAATGTTGTGTGTTGTTAATATATATATATTTATTATTCCGCTCCGTACCCACATATATTCATATTCAATGAATAGGAATTTACCTAAGTAAATCTTATCGTCTTCATTCATGTGTGTGAATTCCTGCGAGCAGACGGCTTGCCAGTTGCGTATAGGTATGCTTGTGCATACGCAAAAGTAAGTATGATACAACCTGAGTCTCTAAAGCACCAACGTGGCTCATGTCAAATCACTTGTCATATTTCAATATTATCAATCTGCGCCCAAAGAGAGTATGAGCCTGGACCAAAATTGTTATCAGCTGTTTTCTTAGGGAGTACTTCGGGAGCCAGCACCCAAAGGGAAACGGTAGGTAGCAGTTTTAATGACACCCGAAGTAGCGACACGAGCCAAGACCGTTAGTGATTTGTGCATGGAGACAGTAGTTTTATATGAATAAGTACTAATAATATTGGAATAGGAAATTTTATTAATCACAGTTTCTTTTTACAGGTTGTCCAATACAAATAATAATAGTAAAATTTAGTATTTTCGTACTCATATAGTGTTCTATAATATATGTATTTTGTGCGAATTCTATTTACATTTATTATTTGTGACTAGTAATTGTATTTTCATCATGGCTCACCAACAAGTTGACATGCTTAAGATGCTTCAACAAATGTAAGTTGAAAATAGAGAACATTTTCAGAAAACCGGAGAAAAATTAGATAGGCAGGAACAGGCACTGAATGAGAATAAGGAAAATCTTGCTAAGTTACAGGTACAAATAGAAGCAGTTTAAACTAAATGCGATGAGGGAACTACAAAAGTAGCTGAGAGAATACAAGCGTTAGAGAATAAAGTAGATCAAAATATTGAAAGAGTTCAGAGGGGAATCGAACACAATACAGTAGCCATTCAGCAAGACAGAGATAACATAGAACTCATGGTCCGCGACGTATTATCTGTCAGGAAAGTAAATGTACACCTATTCTTCGAGTCTGGTATTCCTGCGCTCCATCCGTGGAGAGTATGAGAATTAAATCAAACAAATGTTTACTGAGGGGCAAAAAGAAAAGTTTCATCTGAATAAGACATTCTAGAGGAGCACAAGCTCTGAATACGAATAGTGCATAGTGTAAATAAAGGATGACACCGAAAGAGAAAGCCAGAAACAGCTGTTAAACTTAGAAAAAAGAGTAAAAATTGTCGAAGTGGGGACATAAAACTCAAATACAAAAAATACGCCGACAACTAAACGTTCACCACGCCATGATCTTGGTGTAGTGGTTAAGGTGCTGGCTTACAAATGAAAAGAACGCGAGTTCGAATCCCCATCAAGGACGTTTTTTAAAAATGTTGTTAATAATACATACAGTTCATGAGAGATGGTAAAAGAGGTCGTATTTAGTCTTTCGTAGCAATTATTATTGGTAATGTTTAACACTGATAATACTTTTTGTCTTTGCGTATTGCTTTTATTCTCTTCTTAATTTTGAAAGAGAAGAATATCCGAACAAGTGCCACCAAAATTCCTCATATTTTGAATGTAAACGCCATTTGCAATTAGTAAAGAATAAAAATTGAACGTTCCGATGTAGTTGCAAAAAGTAAAAAGAAAAACATGGAAGTGGAGTGTTCGAATCCATACTCATGGTTATTAAAAATACAATTTCTACATGCTTTACACCTCCCGACCACGTTTCTACGTTAGCAATTAAGAGGTTTGTGTTTAGGTTAGGCTGGTCAATACGTTTTGCAAAGGGACCCGGTTTAGCTCTGACGCACCACAGGTGCGAGCAGGGAGCAAAACACCTTCTCTCTCTCCCTCTGTGTGTCTATTTATCTATCTATCTGTATATATATATATAACGCTATTTGTGAATGCCATAACCACCCTAATTTTCAGTGGATTGAGACGAAACTTGGCACAAACATTAATTGTTGAAATATCTTAATGAGTTCGTTAACCAGAATAATCAGATAAAAATGTTCAAAATGGTGGCCCTACAAACTCTTAAAAACTTCCAAGGAAACCAAATTTCGCCCATAAATAGGTATTCAGAAAGTTTGAATAACTTTTCCTCTTTTACTGAGATATTTGTGTGCAGGGACTTATTGAAATATTGGACCCGGTTAATACGTTTTGCAAAGGGACCCGGTTTAGCTCTGACGCACCACAGGTGCGAGCAGGGAGCAAAACACCTTCTCTCTCTCCCTCTGTGTGTCTATTTATCTATCTATCTGTATATATATATATAACGCTATTTGTGAATGCCATAACCACCCTAATTTTCAGTGGATTGAGACGAAACTTGGCACAAACATTAATTGTTGAAATATCTTAATGAGTTCGTTAACCAGAATAATCAGATAAAAATGTTCAAAATGGTGGCCCTACATAAAGAAGGTTCACGCTCTTTCGCTACGGTCAGGCTTTTTTTTTTTGCAGGAGGGAGTTATTTTCGTATCGGAACAATATGATTGTTAGTGATGATATGAAATTACACATTGAAAGTGAAGTAACTTGTGAAACGTGTTATTTGAAAGAATAAATAATAAACGTGCTTTCCCCTAACACAGAGAATCATGTATTTCGAGTTCGGGAGCGTGAATGGCGAGGAGTGTTATTTGATTTGCTTTTTAGTAACACATTGCATTGCAAATAAAGGTAGGCAACATTAGTGGTAAGTAAAAAATTATTATTATTATTATTATTATTATTATTATTATTATTAATAATAATAATAATAATAATAATAATAATAATAATAATAATAATAGGTGTTGTTTGTGGTCAGACAATATCTTCTTCAAACGTAATAATTGTAACGCCATATCTCCCTTACAAACAAAATATTAGCAATTTATATCGAGAGAACGGGAAATTGTAGAGTGATGGGAGCAACGTTGGACAGTATGCACTCATAGTAATCAGAAAAATAAGCAATTTCAATGCAAAATGAACGATAAGTCATTGTCATGGGTAGTCATGGAGCCACGGCAGAGCCCTCTTTATGCAAAATGTCGATAACTTATATCGAGAGGACAGGAGGTGATAGTGAGATGGGACGAACGTTGGACACTGTGGACCCATAAGGCGCATCGAAAAAAATTAGTGGGGGGACGCCAGCCAGCCTTACTTATTTTTACATAATAATATAAAATTATATTGTCGAAACACACACACGAGTTAGCTAGTAATATTTGACATCATCATCATCATCATCATTATTATTATTATTATTATTATTATTATTATTATTATTATTATTATTATTATTATTATTATTATTATTATCGACAGCGTCTTTTCATTAGGTGTGCATGTTTGACATGAAGCCAAAGAGAAAATCCATCATTCGTAGAAAGAATAAGAATAGTCAGTTACTTTAACTGTGAACGACAGCGAAAAATACGAAAAGAGTGATTAGCTGTAGCGAAAAGAAATAATACTTTCTCCCAAATGGATAAAAAACCAAGCCGAGATAGATTCAAACTCGCATGGACGGCGTGAAAAGTCAGTGCTTTGTCCACTTTTTTTTAACTGACTCACCAAACGTGTTTCAATAACTTACTTATTGCTGATTTTACTTGCTTCACTCGTTTAACTTGCTTTTTCTAATAACTTATAACGACAGAGACACGAACACAGAAACATAAGGAACAGTTAAAATTCATAGATGCTCTCCCGCCGGGAATCGAACCCGGGACACCAGACACCAAAGTCGCACGCGCTAGCCACTAGACCAGAGGGGAGGGTACTGCTCACTCTCTGTGTCGTTAGGGATTACGACCACTTTATTGCCAGCTATCACTTCTGTGGGCTGTATACTATGATCACATGTTTCTTTTTTACTGGAAGAGTTAAACCTACATTCTATGTAATACATGAGGTATTTAGACCTACATGCTCTTCATATAATGTAATAAAAGGGTCATGCTGGGAATAAGAAAAAGAACATTCCTTGGACAAAACGGAAACTATTGGCATCAGAAATATTTATCTACGAGGCATGCGCAGAAACATAATTCAGAATAGTTACTGTTTAGTTCAGTAAGCGAAGAAAGGGGTATAAAAAGCAAATATGTCGCGTCAACGAGATCGACCAGAGTTGACAGAGGCGGAAGCAGATGTGTAGTAATACAACAACTTGGTTAAATTGATAATTGGTTCCTTATTCTGTAGTAGATTGTATCACAACTTTACGGGAGAGCAGAGAAAGACTTAGTAACGCTGTCATATAGTAAGCTTTAGTAACACGATCATATAGACACAAATGAATGTAACTGTGAGTATTACAACTTGGATTTAACGAATGCCGTTTAGATATTCAGTGGTTTGCAGGGTTGTATAAGACACAAAAAGATAAGACATAATACAATTCTTCACACCTCAGCTTCCAGTAACTAGATACATGCAATTTCTGGTTAGATACTGAAACTGCTGTCGGATTTTAATACATGACGTATTGCAGGATACAAAATGCTTTGCATTACTTGTTTGTTTGTAGACAGCTACTAGCTTAGTGTTCTGAAATGTTGTGCATAAACTACGGATAGCCAATTCCGGAATTATTACTTTCCGTACTCCCGAAGGTAAAACCGGACAAATTCCGGAATTCGGAAAATTCCCATTTTGGAATAATTCCGGAATTCGGAAAAATCCGGAATTTAGAAATTGCTGGTTTCGTTAATATTCCGGAATTCGGAGCAATCCGGATTTCGAAGAAATCCGGAGTTTTTCTCAATTCCGGAATTTTCTAAATTCCGGATTCTTCCCGAGTTCCGGAATTTTTCTGAATTAGGGAGTTTAACTGAAATCCATAATTTTCCGAAATCCGGAAAGTGAAAGTTCCGCTTCCAAAAAATGAATTTACTTTGGTTAATATGAATCGTGGCGGAAATAAGTTTTTGAGCAGGTAATGGCGACTGCTTTGAAAGAAGTGGGGTGTATGAGAATTCAATCTGTCATATGTGTAGTTTCGTGTGGAGAAAAAAGAAACTTGTGAACCAACGGTTTAAGAAAAACTGAAGTTATTAATGTAAACTTTCCGACATCATAAAAGAAATACGAAAGACATTTTGAATCGAAGAAATATAGCATACAAGTTTGCAAGCGGAGACAAAGAAACCTAACGTAACCTGACTAAAGATGAATCGTTTACCGCGTAGCGATCAAGGTCAAGCTGTTTTCAAGAGCAAGTTTCGAGTTGAGTCGAGTTTGATAATGGCTCGCTCGCGCGTTCAGTTCGTTTTAACTCGTTTTGAAATAATGGCCTGATTAGACTGGAATTGCGAAAGCCATGAGAAATGTAAGCAGTAACGTGGAATACTTTTAGTGTTGCTCACGACAGGGGTGCGTCTCGTCTCGTAATTTTAGTGCATCTCGTGGGGCAATTTTAGTGTGTCTCGTCTCGTCTAGATAACGAGAAGACAAGAGTTTTTTTTTTACGAGACAGCCTCAAATGTCGTAATCACCAATATAAGTATATACTGTAGTTCTTAAAATCAAGGCTGAGACCTGCACTGTCGAATTCTTGAGCCCAAGCAGAAGACCAACTCGGGTAGTGATATCAACCGGCTCGGCTCGCATCAACTGAGCGAACAGCTCGAGTCGGCTCGGTTGGGATGAACCGATGATCCGAGCCGGCTCAGTTAGAACGACATTTGAGCTGAGTCGATGGCTCGAGCTTTCTCGGTTGGGATGGGTCCCCTACTCGGCTCATGTGAACCGGTTCAAGCCAGCTAAGTTGAAACTAATCCATCGGCACGTTTCGATTGAGCTGAAATAAGCCGATGGCTCAAATCGGCTTGGTTGGGTGAGCTGTTGGCTCGGCTCACTTCTCGGTTCGGTTCGATAGTGAATGAGCTGTAAGCTGAGCCGCTCGAGCCGTTGAGAAGCCTAAACCCGGTCCCAGCTGTTTTGAACATGTTTGGCTGAAGCCTATAACTTTTAGTGTTGCCACGACGAGACAGAATAATAGTTAACTATTTCAGGTTGGTCTCTTTAAACCTTGGGCCATGAAGGGAAACAATCTTACAGGAGGATAGTATTTAAATTTTAAGATGGTGGGGAAAGGAGAGCGAGGATGAGAAAGATGAGAAGAAATAAAGAAAGAGAATTAAAGAAACACTTCTACATTTACTTCTTAATGAATTTAAGTACATATAAAGCAAAAGGGATATCGGAACCCACCACCATAATATTTGTGGAAGTGTTGGCAACATAATATTCTGAAGCAATATATTTCCCGCTAATTCTGGGGCCTCAGTGTTTGGCCCAATTCTGGCCTTACAGCACTGGCAGACCAGGGGGCGATCGTGGCAATTGCCGCCCCCAGGAAAGGAAACTTTCTCAATTTTTATATTTAAATAAAACCCAATCCCAAGATTGGAGCTCTTAAAAGTAGCTCTAAGTAGCAGTATTAAAATCCACCGCCCCCCAGAAGTCGGTCCTGGATCCGCCCCGGCCTTACAGAAGCTACCGTCTAGGCATTCACCTCGTGGGACTGAGGAAAACCCTAATAAGAAATAACGGCCAGAGCCGGGTTCATGGCCACGCTCGATCTACCTATTTTAATGTTTTTTTTTTGTGTGTGTGTGTTGCACAGTGTCTGGTAAGGGCATCCAAAGACGGCAAATCTGTACAGCTTTAAAATGTTTAAATGTTAAAATTCGTTCTATACTGTACTTTGAATACGTAATTCAATGTGTATTATGTTCTTCCTACAGCAGCATGGTTTATTTCCTAATACTTTAAGTCTATGGTGGTTAGCGTTTATAATTCTTTCATCATACTAATCCTTCTCAAAGCTCGTTCAATTAGTATGAAATTCTAAACTTAGAAGATTGCAACATTGCAAACCTTCACCAACAGGCAATATGTGGCGAGAATATTTCCACCTATACCCGCATCGAAATTCCCAGCTCTTGTTTACAATCAGTACAATATGTTCTATAAACAACGCTGCCCAGCGAACCTAACGGTCTTCGCTCTCTCTGCTTATTGTTTACAACACAAACTGCCATCTTCCAATATTGCCAGGCGTACAAGGTTTTCGCACACTTTCGAACAAGAACACTTGTAGAAAATTGAGTGTGCATTATATGTAAGAGTGTATTACATAATAACTAACTCGATTTGTCATAACGTTAATATCTCAGTCATCTCAAAAGCAGCAATTTATGTAGTAATAGCATTCGGTCCTTCGATTCATGTGCCTGGAAACCATGAATTAAGCATGTACGGGTGAGAAGCAAGATTTTGACGCTCGCACTACAATTGTTGTTTGTAAACAATTTTCCATCCTAGTGTAACGGACAATAGATGACGCACGAAAAATATCTCCTTTCTGAGATCATTATCTTTGGTTCAGATTGTGTTGTCCAATGAACAGTATAAGTTAATCTCAATATTGTTGTGTATGTAATATATAATTTCATTATATACTGTATATTCATGGAAATAAAAACCCTGATCACGCATGAATCAGAAAATGCTTGAAAGTAGACTAGACTGAACGGTTCTTATAAATTATTGAGCCATTAAAATGCCAACTCCGCTGAATAAAAGTCCATTTATTTATATTCTTTGTTCTCCTGACCACGATTCCAAATTCCTATTATTTAAAAACATAAAACATATGAATAACATGTTTATTTTTCGTTTTCTTCTTCGAATTACATAATCAGCCTAGTAAATATTTTAAAATATCTTACGCCCCAAAATTACAATAAAATAAGGATTCACAAGTAGTAAAATTATGCAACGTACTGTTGTATATTATGGCGCTCGAGGGACTTTTCTTTTATATTTATTTACTCAATAAGAAGAAAAATAATTCTGGACCGTCTACCTTTACATGTTAATCATTCGAGTTTTCGAATGCACCTCTTATACTTGAAAACTACAATTCATATAAATATACATATATATCATATTTAATTTTATTACCATATTATTATCATATTTATTTAAAATTTTATCATCATCTTCATTTACGTATACGTTTCAACGACGATATGGCACATTCGAAATTTAATTTGCAAGTTATTTGATTTTTTCTTTTTCGAGTCCATTAAATGCTTGTTACAATTTAATAATTATTTAATTAGGCATCATGAAGAAAGTTTTGAAAAAGATATATGTCATATTCATATAGTTGTTCTTTGAAAGTAAAATGATAAGATTAAAGATATAGTTAAACAAGATATAGATTAAGATTCAAAATATAATAATAATCAGAATATAACATAATAATTAACATCTTCTTAATATCATAAAAATACGAATAACAAACGAAATCATAATGATATTTCAAGTGATATAAAGCAAAAGTCAATTGAGTACTGTTTTCTCAGATGTCGTAACTTTCATTTAAGTTACATGACCAACGAATTCATTTAAGTTGCATTGAAAGTCATAAACAGAAATACAGTATTGTGCGTTATTTACTTCTACAGTTCTTCGTTTCTTACTTTGAGAATTGTCGCCATCTATGAGATTTCTATCAAGTCCTCATCGATCGAAATTAGATCTAACTCTTGCATGCTTCTTAGGTGTACGTAATCGTACTACACTAGGATTAGGTTGATTTACACAATCACTATTACTGTTACTATTAAGGTTAGGTTCGGTTATCTTACCAATAAAATTAAGTTCTCATTCGTTTTACTGGTGGCAAGATGTCGTGTCTGTACCTATTCTTTCTACAATATTCACGGTAATCTGTCCTACCACAGTTTCTATTCCTATTGTAATTAGGTTCAGTTACATTACCGTTACTCGTTAATTTAACATCATCTTGTACATTGGGATCACACTTTAATCTCACATGAATGTATCGAATTTGGATTCGATTAAAGTTCGTTTGGTTCAGGTCATTACTGTATTGCACGATCAATGGATTTTCAAAATTTTGCAATATCACACTTCGACGATGGAAACCAACGCACTGCATCACGTTCTGTGAAAGCATCGTCTGATTCTCTACTAACATCATTTTGGTCTTTTCGTTGAATGTACAACTTGACAGATTCAACTCAATCGGCTAATCACTACGAACATTGGTGGGAACACATGCTTTCTTTCTGAATTTCACCAATACTGGAATCAACTTTCTTCCTGCTACATGATCCAAAGTCGTGTACTTATCATTAAATGATTCTATTACCATTACTTCATCTTCAGGATTGGTATCATGACATCAGTGCCGGTCTGGAGCAATCACGGGCCATCGGCTAAAGTTGGTTCTGGGCCCCTTGATCGAGAAACTTTTCACAGCGTATCTTCGGTACTTACAACAATGATTAAAGGTTTGTTTATGACAAAAAAAAAGTTTCTGAAGTATTTTAAATCTATGTTACGATAAATGACAAGGCAAAACATACTTACGCAATATAACGTAGATATAAATCATGATATAGGTTTCGGCGTCAGTTCAGCATTGTACTATATGATGTAATGAGGCTATGAGTGAAATAAAGATAAATGTGTTGATATGGCAAAATTATGAGAAACCCGTAAAGTTATAAACCTTTTTTTATTCTATGAGAACTAATGACAAATATTTAACGTGTATTACAACATTTATATGACCACATATAACTGTAAAAAGACGAAAATATTGATATGCACTAACAAAGTGAAGCTTATTCTAGATTTATATTAATACAAACAGGCAAATTATTGATTACTACTAATAAATGATTACAATATCATAAAGCACATAACTGTAAAATTGAAAATGACTCCGACACACACAGGAATTACAAAGTATCAGGACCATATCAATATATTAATTTTCTTTTCAAAACTTCGCTTGTCACCGCAATTTCATTAATGAATTTATTTTTCTCCAAATTTATAAACAACTCTCTCTCCACATTCAACATCAAAGGAGATAGTAAGTTCGAGTCTGTTTTTTGCAATTTTCAATTTCGAAATAACTCGTTCACAAGTCACCTGAGTGGATGTAATGATCATTATGTATTTAAACACAGTATATAAATTACTAAATAATCCAGACTGTGACGATAGTTAATAGAAAATGGGAAATGCACATGAGAGACATCTGAAACATTTCCTTTTAGTACCACATTCAGTTTGAGACTTTTTTCCTTTTATCTTCAGATTCTTCTTCAGATGTCACACTTTCATCTGAATCACCATCACCATCATTATTTGTAATTCTCACTAATTTACACACTTCTTTCTCTTCTGGTTCTTCAGACTTGTCACTAAAATCTGCACTCAAATTACGATACTGGCTTCAAACTGTTTCAGTTCTAACAACATCTCACTTCTATTCACGTTTGCTAATTGAGAAACAGTTTGCAAATTGAGAAACAGTTTGCAAGCAATCATCTGGAAAATCTTCTACCTCCATTGCAACTATATCCTCGTACCTTTTTGAGTCTAACCAGAAACAATCAAGCAGTAGAGTCTTGTTGGGTACAAACCGTTTTTCTGTACTTTTACCCGCATAATCGAGAATGTTCAAGTATAGTGCTTTGTATTTCTGGTCATGTGACAAATTTCTATTCTTGTCAGAAACTTATTCACAAGGCATTTTCTTCACCTTGGGAATTCTTTTTTTTTCCTGGAAAATCACCTTCTATATCAATTTCCCCATTCCTAAAATAAGCTTTGATGTCTTTAACTAGGGATTTACATTTGTCATGCAATCTTTAAAATTTTTTGTCACTTCTTTTTCTTCTAATTTCGTCTAATAATGCATCTACCGACTACCAGGCCTTTGCATAGTCTAAATACTAGCTTTGGAGAAAGGTGGACTCAGGAGAAGTATCTGAAAACATGTCTAGCATGACTACAGCTAGAAACAAATTTTCGAATTTGCACCACTGTCCTAGAAGTGAACGCACTGTAAATTTTGCTTTACAATCGAAATTGCCTGTTGACATATCTAACAATACTGACAAAAATGTAACGCATTTAGAAGATTCAACAAGCTCACCCCACTGTAAACATCCGATAATAGACTAAGCTACCGCTTCAATCTTTTTTCTAGTGATTAAAGGACCGTTTTAAGGAAGTTATACATGCAGAGAACACACACACACAAATATCTTGGAATTAAAAAAAGTGTTTAGTAAACTATTTCACTCGTTTGTGTCGGGAATTAATACAATGTTAATGTTAGAGAATTTTAGGAAAACCTGTGAAAAATACGAAAAGAAAGGAACAATAAATCTATGAAAACTGTCACAAAGGAAAGTGCGGCAACTATAATGTCCGAAGGGAAATAAAATAGTATAAGAGATAAATAGTTTTCGGTACTGTATCTAGGTAATGTTATTAGAGAAGATACCGTATGAACTGTGAACTGAAAATTAAAGTTAGATAGGAAAATATGTCATTACATCCAACTTACTTTATTAATATTTTGGGTGCCGCCTTAAGCTATAGCTTGTTATGTGTAAATCTCGTACTGGTTGTTTTTAAACTGGTTTTCAGGCATTACATTAAACTATGTTGTTGTGTTTTAAACTAATCAGTAGTTAATTCTGTGTTTGTATTCTAAACATCTGATAATTAAGTTATTTTTTAAGTTTTAAATATTTATTTTCCTATGTATCCGGGCCCTCCCAAAGGCTCTCGGGCCCTTTGGGCCCTCGGCGATCGCCGAGCAGCCGACCTAGCCAGACCGGCACTGAATGACATATATACTCAACATGATACTGTGAGTTCAAGTAATCAATAGTATTCACTAGACGAAAACGATCGTAACTTTTCGCACATTGATACATATCAAAATCGTCATTACACGCAGCATCCATAAGACAATCAAATATATTCGACTGAAAAGAAAAGTTAGGATGGTCTGTTCCAACCAATACGGCAGTATGCTTTTGTGAAAACTCAGTAAATTTCACTACTGTAAATTCAAAATTTGCTTTCTCTGTTGTTTCTATAATGTCTACAGAATCGTGAACTTCGTTGAACCTCTGTACTATCTTGCCCATTTCTTCATCATAACGCTCTAACCTAGCTGTAATTTGCTGATTCATTTGACTTAATTGTTGTTGTATTTGGTCCCATTAGCCATCGTTACATTGCTGCAATTGCTCTAACTTTTCGTCAAAATGTTGAGCTTGATCCCGAGCTTGATCCTTAATCTGTTGATTTATCTTTTGGTCTAACTTCTCAAACTGTTCATCACTTCGTCGAGCTTGTTCCTTAATTTGTTCCGATATTCCCTTTAAAACATCCATTATGTTTTCTGGAAAATTCATATTATTATGTATATTTTGGCTATCCGTAGCACTCATGATATCAGGCTCAATGTCCCTAGCTTTTACTTTTATCTAAACGATACAACCTATTCTCGGTGTTTCGGCACCAATTTAAAACGGTTCTTGTAAATTATTGAGCCATTAATTTGCCAACTCAGTGGAATAAAAATATATTTATTTATTTATAATTTTTGTTGTCCTGACAACGACATTTCAAAATCCTATTATTTAAAAACATATAAAAGATATAAATAACATTTCTTTTTCTTTTTCTTCTTCGAATTACATAATCAGCCTAGTACATATTTTGAAATATCTTACGCCCCAAAATTACAATAAAATAAGAATTTACAAGTAGTAAAAATATACAACGTACTGTTGTAAACTATGATATCTAGATCAACTGCTGGAAATAAGTAGGTAAGTCATTGACTTAATTGACAGACCTTCTCCTTATTCCAACATCCTTTTTTTCTTTTTGGGAAGAGATCTTGCTTGTAGCACTGAGTATGAATTGAAATTGAAATTGACAGATTTGAAAAGTTTCAACCTGACCATGATTTGAACCCGGGATTACCGAATAAAAGATCAATGCGTTAACAACTCACTTACGGCGCCACTTCATCTTCCAACCAAACCAATACCTTGTTCAAATCATTTCATGCAAGAATATACACAACATACTAATCATTATCTGATTATCACAATGACTTACTCACGTTTTCCACGTTAACTCAAAAACAAGTTATTTACACGTTCTCAATGAAGACAATATAAGGGAACGTTCTTCAAGTTGAGGCTGCGTCATCGGTTTCAGGGATGGTCCCGATTTATATTACTATTCTTCTTTACCATAACTTCTAATTTCCGAAGAAGAAAAGACGACAGAAATTATTTTTACATTCTTTGAATTGTATCAACACGTGTAGAAATAATTCAATGTTTATGTTCCATAACTACTAATTTTTATTCTTATATTCATATGAGGAATTTGTGTCAAAATGAGCTGGTGTGATTAGGCGAGTGATCTCGGGCGTTCGGCTTCTCATCATGAGGCGCAATCCAGTGGGGGTTCGAATTCCTCTGAAGAGCAAGTTCGGAATTTTAACTGTCCTCGGTATTTCTGTGCTCGTGTCCCTGTAGTGTTTGGAATACATCGAAAGGACATGAAATGCCATCCCATTGCAAGTACATGGGTGGAAATCCCGTCCTGGCAATTATTTATTTTTCTGTACGGGAAGGTAGAGTTTATGAGATTGATATTGTAATTCTATTATTCATTATTAATATTATTATTATTATTATTATTATTATTATTATTATTATTATTATTATTATTGCCATAGAAGGAAAGAAAAGTTTACATAGTCGAAGCTATTCCCAGGTACAGAAATGTTACACAGTATGTCACATGTTTCTTAGGTTTAGACATGAACTAATAATATTATTATACGTTTATGGGTTTATAGATAGATTTATCATTTTATGACAACAAGAAATGGAATAAAAATATTTGTTAGCTGATAACAGTAATGCATTTTGCTTCGGCCTTCTTCTCGGTAGAAAGGTGAGATGGCATCTTAAATAGGATCATTCTTGTGACTAGAGTGGTAACTTCGATCATTATTTGCAATTTGTTCGCAGTTGGAAACAATTTCTAGGAACTCATGGCTCATTCTACTGCAGTAAAGACGTGTTTAGCCCTTACGTAGTCACCAATTCTTGTCCAAACACGTCTCGTTCACATAGAGTACGAATCAAGGTTGATGCAGATGACGTAATTTTGTGTTGTTGGCATTTCAAATGTGAAGGAAGTCGCCTCAAGTCAGTGATCCAGAGAAATTGAATATTTTTCATGTTGATATACATAGGAATCTTAAATATTCCAAATTATAAAATTTTCCTTCATTACCTTAGAGGAAATCGAAACGCGACCCCAACATTATGAAACTAACGCTTAAGCCACCACTCTAAGATATCACTGCACTGGGAGAAGAAAAAACTGGATGTGCAGTGAATTCAGTAATTCAGTAACCCTGCTTTTCCTCGAGCGCCCAACTAAAGGAGCGAAAAATTTGGAGGAAAAAGGAAAAACAAAGAAGGAAAAGGCATTAAAAGTGCTCAAAATCAAGGAAAAGCAGGGTTTATTTTCAAAACTTTACTTACGCAATTCATGGCGGTGCTTTGCAGCTTTTCTAGCGACCTTACTCATGTATACGGAGGCGCTGCCATATGTTGTAGCCTCGGGCTTTAACTTTTCACGGCACGGTACTAGAGAGACACTCATATTGATTGATTCGAATCTGAAGTTTAATGACTCCAGTTTATTTTTCTAAACGTTAACTAATTTAGCAGACCTTGCTTAGTAACTTATGTTTCTACTTTATGCGTTTTACTTAATCTTGCTCGTTTTACTCACTTTTACAGTTTTTCAGTAACTCTTTAAGAACAGAGACAAAAACACAATGACATTGAGGACATTAAAAATCACAGAACATACAGCGTTATTCCCTTGCCTGGAGTAAAACAATAAAATATTGTGAACATGCAATTTTTGGTCTTCCATCTTCTATATGATGCCAAATCTGTAAAACCAAACGAAACAAGGAGCAATATTAATACACAAAACGCTCAATATCTTAGATATGCATGCCATAACTATTGCGTGATCAGAATAACTCTAGTATATTCACAAATCATCATTTGTCATAGTTTACCGAAATATGTTATGAATTTTCCGACAATCTGAGATTTTAAATATTGTTAATACGCGAAGTTCATTGATCAAATCATTTATTGACTTACTCTCTTATAATCAAAACTTTAGGGCACTTCCAGTAGACATAGAAATATGAAATGTAGTATCCAGGCTTGGTGAAGCGTGCAAGTAAACTAATGAAAAGCAACAGGATGATATTGCCGTCACCCATACTCCGTCAGTGGAGTGTGTTGATTATTCAACAAAAGACTTCATAAAATATAAAATATGTAGCCAAGTTTCAACTTTGCAATGATAATAATAATAATAATAATAATAATAATAAAAGGACAACAAAATTATAATATTAATTAAGTAAACAATATCTTCCAATAAAGAAGAAAATCATATATGCCATAACGGGATTTGAACCCACGTCCCTGGGATGGCAGTTCTCATCTTTCACAATTTGCCATCAATTCCTCATAGAAAGAGAAGAAAATAAACTAGTAGTTACGTTAGATAAACATAGCGCACACTATTTCTACACGTGATGATATAACTCACAGAATGTGAAAATAATTTCTACCATTTTTTCTTCTTTGGAAACTGGAAGGTAAAGAAGAATTGCAATGTAATTTGGGACCATCGCTGAAAACGATGGCATAGAATTAACTGAAAGATTGTTTCGTGATATGTTTATCATTGAGGAACGTCCATATAACTTGTTTCTGGATTAA
This sequence comes from Thermobia domestica, assembly GCF_964235325.1. Lineage (NCBI taxonomy): Eukaryota > Metazoa > Arthropoda > Insecta > Zygentoma > Lepismatidae > Thermobia > Thermobia domestica. Next base: position 237,808,253 of record NC_137456.1, on the reverse strand, counting down.
TGAAGGAAATGTCGAGTAAGACATTGTGACGCTCACATAAGCAACGTCTCCTTAAAGAGGGATAAGTCGTTGAGTCTTTATAACTTGACCAACAGAGTGCTCGTTTAACCGTGTATATTGGACGATAACTGTTTGGGATAAGTAAAACGCGTTCACTATATAATTTGAGAATAAAATTACACGCATCTATGTATTTTATTTCATAGTTCTCCCATATCCACTTTCAAATATTCGGCGAAAGCTGAAATCGAATTTTATACAATTATACGCATAACAATGATAACAATAATAATAAAGCAATAACACAATTGCAATATCAATTACATAAACATTATATTCCTGTACAGAAAAGTTGGCCATTGCCACCACGCCATTTGAACCCAGGTAGGTGCAATGGGAGTTTCCTGGTTTCATTTTTTAAAAAAAACAAGTCGCCCTAATCGAGGTATTGTTCGCCCTGGCACCTCCTGTTCTTTCGACGTATTCCAAACACTACATGGACACGAACACAGAAATACCAAGGATAGTTAAAATTCCGAACTTACTCTTCAGAAGAATACGAACCCCCAGTGTATTGCGCATCATAATCGAACGCCTGAGATCACTCGGCTGAACCGACCGGCTCAATTTACCACAAATTCTTCATATGAATGTATGAAAATAAACTGGTAGTTATGGAACATAAACATTCAATTATTTCTACACGTGTTGATACAATTCAAAGAATGTAAAAATAATTTCTGTCGTCTTTTCTTCTTTGGAAATTAGAAGTTATGGTAAAGAAGAATTGTAATGTAAATCGGGATCATCCCTGGAACCGATGACGTAGCCTCAACGCGAAGAACGTTTCCTTATATTTTCTTCTTTAAGGAACGTATATAACATTGCTTTTGAGTTAAACAAAGGAATCTCGAGTAAGTGATTGTACACTCACATAAGCATTAGTATCTTGTGTATATTCTTCCACGAAACGAGTTTAGCTCGGTATTAGTTTGGGTGGAGGATGAAGTGGCACGTTAGGCAGTTCTGCTCACGCTTTCGAGCGGGTCATATCGGTGATTCGTGAGGTATGGATGAGTTAAGGTTCAGGTACTCTTACATTCATCGACGTGCTTTTGTTTTTTATTTCTAAGATTTATAATCTTCAGTTTTTTTGGTGCATAGTATCTTCCGTTTTCAGCGTTTAGCAGTTTATTCAGTGATCAAGACATGGGATGCAAAAGAGTCCTATAGTTTCAATTCTTATTTGACCAGAATTTTCGCAGTTCTAGGCCAAATGCCAACCAGATAAATATCTGGTTAGCCGACCAGTTTCCTGGTATTATTGAGAACCTAAGTTTACTGCAAATACATGCCGAGTCATATTGTATTTTTATTAAGTTCAAAAATCAATGTGCTTATGAACAGTTCGCATCAACCGCCCCGGCTTCTGTTGCATTTCACCATTTCGACTGCAATATCAGTGACGTCAGGATCGTAGCAGTCGGGGATTCAGTGAAATTAATACTTGTGCATGATTACCCACTATAATGTCCTCTCTCGTTCGTTGAATAACATTTTGGTCTGTATGGATTGGATCGAAAAGCTGAGCCCCAATTATACAGAGCGCCATTCCCCTCTGCTATAGACAGCGGAGTGCGAGTTATTCATATGGAACTCAAAAACATATTCCGTCTCGTATTATAGTCTAGACTAAAAACTGTGTTTACGACGGGTAGATATAATCTTTTCATCATTCTCCTTTTTATAGTAAATGTCTGACCAATAAGAAAAACACAAAATTATTGTTTTGACGGGCAATACAAATTCGGAAATCCTTAATTGTTCAAAACTTCTTCATTATCTTGGGATGTCAATGACAAGACCGTCCCTTTCTTTGAGAAGCCGATTCTGAAAATGATCCAATTTGAAAACCAATTCTACGCGACGAACTATCTCCTTAGTAACTTCAGTTTCAAAGCTGTAAACCAGAAAAATATACATCATTAGTTCTAAAAGTTGATATCAATATCTTAAAATGTTTTTCGTGTTGTATTCTTTTCTTATGTCTCTGTGCCATTTACAATTTTATATTTTGTGTATTATTTCTTGTTTTCGTATTTTGGTGTCAATTCAGCCTCCAGTACAGAAAATGATTGTAGCCCAATTTGGTAAGTTAAATATTGCAGACGTACGTCTCTTATGCTTATCGTAAAAACCCTAGGTATATTTCTGCTATAAGTATACGACATACATGTGACTATTAGAAAAAAATATCGTGATTTCGGATCTCTTCATAGACTGCTTGGTTATCTTATATAATAAAGTTTGAGGTATTAAAAAGAAATTATTTTCTCTAAACAGACTCTAGAATGTCACTATAAATAAAACACTCACTTTGAGCATACAACATCATTTGTTATTCTGAACTCAGCTTGAAGAAAGTTGCTGTTTTACTGAACACTGTGTGATAGTGGTAGAGCTATCAAACTAACTGCCAATATATACACCCTCAAATTATAAACTCGAATATTCATATCAAGATGGACACTTGAAGGGAATAACGGGAATTCATAATTGACACAGAGATATAGATCAAATCTACATGTTAATTTCTTCTGAATAACCGCATAATTATCACAAATATTCATCAGCATCTCACTCTTGCTAAAGAAAGTAGGAAACCTGAGTGCTACGACCCTATGTGGGTTTTAAATCACATCGAAGGTATGATACATTATGATACCCAAACTATATGCACCGAAAACTCGAACAAATCAAAAAGGAAAATATATCATCTTCGGTAACACAAAGAACTAAACGGTATCATAGAGACTTCGGTTCAAGAAAAATGTGTATAAGAAACATTTTGTGAGCGAAAAAGAAATTAGTATCGTATTACTCCTGTAAATCAATAATAAGTTTAACGTGCATCAGATACACAAATGGTGACTTCGCCAATAGTGTTATGTTCAGCAGCTCGACTTACGCATCTGTAGCGCAAATAATGGCATAAAAGAAGATACAGTGTCGGTTGAAATTATGGTTCCTGCAAGCAAATAACAGGTTTTTGTTAAACAGTTGTTTTAATTACAGAATGTATATACCGAATTCGTCAATGTACAACTAAAGAAACAAAAGGTAAGAAACATCAACGTCTAAAGAGGAACTTAGAACGTGATTAGATTACATTGCGGTAGTATAGGGCATATATCATCAGTTGTTTAAAATCCACACGATGGTATATACTACTGTGAATTCTTACCGTTTTCTCGTAAGTGACACGGGCGAGTTTGTTCATAGAGCTTTTGTTTGCTATTTCTATATTTTTATACAACAAAAACAACAAAACCTACGACACACACAGAATCATATCTGGATGCATTTCTAGGCTCGGTACTTCTAGAAGATGCACAGTATCACCTTCTTTCTAAAATCTCACAAACTACACCTGAGCACCAAAATGATATTAGCAAGCGTGAGAGCAGACAAAAATATGAGGGTGAAATCCTGGACAACTCGATGATAAATAAAAGCGCCCCAACAAATCCACTATTTTCCACGTTGTAGGTCCAATGCGTGATTGAGAACGAATGTGTTTAGTTTGTATCACCTCCACCTATTAGTTTCACTTCAGTACTTTTGCACTTAAGTTAGGTAATATACGATATTATGGGCTCAGTTATAAAAAGTTTTGAATTTCACGGTAAGGATTCAACTCAAAACACAACACTATATAGAATTATTCCATAAGTTCCTAAGTCTACGCATTATTCTCCCTTACAAATTTAATATTTAAGTAATTAGTACGTACACACAACCATAGAAGTATCTCTTTCCCTATGTACTCTACTTCCATTACTTGGGGTCCCGGTAATTAGTAGTGCTGTCGAAATCGTTTTTTGGAAAAAACGAAAACCGGTTTTTGAAAAAAGTGAAATTTTATAAAACCAAATGTCGGTTTTGAAAACCACATTTGCGGGTTTCGATTTTCAGAAAACAAGTTTTCTCAAAAACCGAAAACCTCAAATGTCACAAAAATACTACAGAACTAATATCAAAGTAACGTCGAGAAAACAGCAAGGAATCTTTCCCCACTTCGGTTCACAGTTACCAGATGGAGGGAAATTTCCCTTGTTGTAGGGAAAAAATGCTCAAAATTTTGCACAGGGGAAAGAAGGAATTTTTAAAGAAAAATATCTTAAAGTGTACGGAAAATCTTGTTGAGTATACTTTTATAATTGACAGAATAAAATGATAAGTTGCAATTTCTAACAAAGAGGCATTTCTATCGTGATTGGGAAGTAAAAAGATACAGAATAAAATATGATCGTTGTTTCCTTCACGTATAAACTATTGCAGGTGTCTGTGACTTGCGATAGAAAAGCAGTCAACACATACAAAACCACAACATTCACCTTTATTGCAGTGGCATCAAATCAACAAAAAATGGTGTATTGCGATCTAGATTTCCTTTCTTTCTTTTCTTTTTCTAAGAAATTGAGGGGTGTTTTTTTTTGTTAACAAAAGAAAGAGTGGCAGTACTATTTTTAAAAACAAGGAGAAAGAGTAATAATAATATATTTTTCAGTCTATGTGAATGAGATTTTAAATTGACTTTCATGAGTTGCATGTGTAGTGATCTTAAATAGGGATATACCTTACTTTCTATTTAGCTTAATGTTGCCATATTACCCCATTTTAGCGGGTACCACCCAATTTTCAGGTTGTATATTCGTCCAAGGCTTAAACATCTTTTAATCACGAAAAAACACCCGCTTTTTCGGATTGGAAAAAATCTAAGACGACTTAGTTGATAAAGTGTTGGTATATTCACCGCTACACTTCTGACAATCTCAATCGCGATTCAGTTAAATTTGGTTTCGCTCTCAGTCTCAGGCTGTTGGTTATCTGAGAAGTACACGTGTGCAGGGCCATTTGCTAAGAAGAGATCTGCTTTAATGCACAATTATTTTCTTTGTGTACTTCATGTATTTGAGGTTTTATACGAATGAATATTCGTTTGTAGATGTTGTGACAAACATACTTGAATTATTCATGCTGTCATAAGCAACAAGAGTGCCGAACGACAATGTCAAGTGGAACTTTAAGGACTCTTATAGGAGAGAATTTACGTATATTAGCCAGGGCAGAACTCAGTTTGAAGCATAATACACACTCTCGAAAACTCAGTTTCGTTTGGAATATAGGTTGCAGGGAAGCAAACTGGATCCCATCTGATTTTTTTATATATTTTGTAAACTAGATCACGACGAACACGAATCTGAAGGAGTTTCGACATTCCGACTTCCGGAACTCGAGATATTAAAACTTAAAGTTTAATATAGACGTTATGTATATATATGAAAAAAAAAGCAATATTCTCTATACGAAACATACTATGTCCTGTGAGATATATAAGGGTAACCAAGAAAGTTCTGCCGCTTTTTGTAGAGGTATATGTTCAATTGGTCTTCACACCTTGAGTTGAATGCAAATTGAGATAAGACGATGGTCAGTTGTTGGTGTGGATATATCCAACATTCTATCTGGTTGTGGTAGTTCAGTTACAACGTGAACTTGTGTAAGGACAGAGTGAATATGGAAACTCCACAGAGCGTCATAAGGGCGTGTACCGGTATGCTGTACAAGTTCAAACTTGAGTCAAACGCCACTGCAGCGGGGCGAAAGACATCTCAGGCCTCTCGTGAGGGTGTCGTGATTACGCAGACAGTGCAAGGGTTGAGAGAAGAAAATAAAATTAATTTTAAACATTACCAGAAAAAAGTCATAATTTCCCTCGAGAAAGTAAAGACAAACGGAATATTGCTTAACTACGAACGGTTAATTCAGGGATGCAAATAAAAGCAACAAAATTTTACTCGCCCAAGATGAAAGCTACTAGCGCACATCCCTCAATATAAATCATTTACTTATATTCGGTATGATATTAAATACTCGCCCGCACCAACGAACCACTCCCCACAGGCGAGTGGTTAATTGTGTTACACTATAAATAAAAATGAACAATATATTCGTGTGCTAGCTAAAATGCCATTTCAAAAAGTTCCACGTTTAAAGTTCTAAAATAACTTTTAGAGAAGTTACAAGAATAAATATTAGAAACATGCAGAGAAACTTCAGAGTCAAAATTACTTATTCCTTATTACAACTATTATATTTACTTACTTATATGACTTAGTAATTGTTGATGTTCGATCTTCCACCGCTGTCTTTTTCATATTTGAAGTACGAATACAAGACTACAGGAGCAATTTTTTAAACATTGACGCAAATAACATAGTATTCTGAATACTAACTTTGATTATACGCTGTTCTATTCGTTCAAACGTAAAAACTACTAGCCTTACAAATGTTTTAAAAAATGACACAAAATTTCCCTATCATAATTTAAAATTCACTTTGCTGGTGTAAGATAAAATGAAAAGGGCAAACGGGAATTCCTGTTTCGACATACAATTAAATTAGCATACGCAATCTTAGCATCATAGGCTTAAGTAGTGAAAACAGGAACAGGGCAAAACGGGAAGAATTGTTCACTTACATTTTTCTGTGTATTATTAAAGATATATTTTGCAAACAGACAATTATGTGACGTTTCGAATTATGTGACGTTTCACAAAAATATGAAAACTGTTTTTGTGATGTACTATAATTACAATGTTCAAAAAGAAGTTATATTTCTGGGATAAGAGTCTGTAGTTCTATAGTAATTTACCATTTTAAATTCAAATCTCAAATCAGAATTTCGCTATCAGGGTTACTTTCTCAGTAACATAGGATGTTACATTAGTACACGATCCATGTTCTGCAAAAAAAAAAGGAAAAATGAAAAAATGAAAGAAAAAGAAAAAAGAGAAAAGAAAAAAACCTCTGAGAATGGAACAGTAACTAAGACGTTACCGGTTTAGCCTGTAGTACGTGCTTATGTTTTGTGGTGATTGTGTCTCTTGTCTCTAATGACACATCATCAGTAGCCTTCGGACATGCTGGATCATGTTTCTTTCATTCTTCATTCATGAAACTCTGAATTTTAAGTAAAAAGAAGTAACGGACAGTTTAAATCTCATAATCAAATTGAATTCATTGGAAAAACATAACACTAGTATAAAATCCTGTTAACCTCTGAAAAGTTAACCTAATAGTGTTGACAGAAATTATATTTAAAATTTCCTTTTCTTACTATACGCCGTGCTCAAGCGGCGCCATACATATTTACCTATCATGTCCTTGAGACGGAAAGTTTGAGGAAAAATAAGGCTCTTGATGAAAAAAAGTATTCTATTTTGGGACTTTTTGGAACACCTCGTGTTCACACACAGGTCTCAAAATCAACTGAAAACTACTAAGTGGTGTACGAAACGTGTGTACAAAATTTCAAGCTTCTATCTTCAATTGTAAGGATGGGAGAAAATATTTACAAATGAGCTACGAACACCCCCACAGTGGCCTAGATGACTCCAAAGTATTCAGATGTAATATAAAATTTTCTGAGACATCTGAGAATCATGTTTTGTCATTCTCTTCAGAATAGAACAGTCTTTCAAACGATACCGTTCATATGTCTCCATCATGTACCTGCGGCTGTAAAAATTACAAAGATGGGATTTTTGTTAAAAAGTATCCCTTTTTTCTTAGCACCTCTGGACCCCATCCCCTATGTTAGCACAGATCTCAAAATCAGCTGAAAAATATTAAGGGTATAGTGAATATGTCTACAAAAGTTCAAGTTTTTATTTAGAAAAGTAAGGCAAAAAATATTACCCTAAATGCTAAGAATATCACCACAATACTCCAATTCCCGCATAAAACGGCAAATTTTCTAAGACATCCCTACTTACCCTAGGACCTATTTACTCTTCAGGATGGAAAATACTTTCTAACGGTGCCATTCACATGTCTTCATCATGTATCTGAGGCGAGAAAATCGCGAAAAAGTGATTTATTAAAAATATATTTCTTTTACCTTTATACCCATTTGAAACATATTTGCAAAACACTAAGGAGTACAGTGAATGTATGTGCAAAATGTCAAGCTTCTAGGTGCAAACGTAAGCCCGACAAAAATAATATATCCACAGTACCATAAATTCCCGTTTGAAACGGATATCAGTTAAACATTTCCTGAGACATCCTTATTTGTACTAGGATCATGGTTCTTACCTCATTCTCTTCAAAATAGAACTGCCTTTGAAACGGCACAATTCGCATGTCTCCGTCGTGTATCTGAGCGGAAAAATCGAGAAAACAGGAATTTTGTTAAAATTATGATTATCATTATTAATATAATAATAATAATAATAATAATTATTATTATTATTATTATTATTATTATTATTATTATTATTACATTTTTGCACCGCTGGACTGCCCCTGTGTTAATGCAGAGATTTAACAAAATCTGGGAAACTGAATGAGTGCGCAAATTTTTAATTTTAATAGTTGCAAAATTATGCCCCCCAAAAATAATAATAATAGGCCTAACAAAAAATTTATGACGCCATCACACCTTATGTCTCGCCCCAGAAAGGAGTGAAACCATACGTAACGTGTTCTACCATTCTTCCACGCTAGAAAAAAAGCTTTAGTAGTAATTTTTAATCGAATAATGAAGATACTACCCCAACGTATAAACATAACGATATTAAGGGTTAATGCTGTGCTGCTGTTGTTAACCTTCAATTTATTTCCTGCTCAATAGTAGGCATACTCGTATTTTGTCAATACATATTTCAATATCATGAAATCGGGGATTTTTGCCCGATACTCTAAACAAAACATGACAATTCCTTGACCATCTTGATCTTTGGTACTTTACTATTGGTATGTGTAGGAAAAGGGCACCGTTTTTTGTGTAACTTCGGAGCAACCTATGGAAGATATGCATTACTAGAAGGGAAAAACGAATGACCATGTACTGCAGAAATAGGAGAACTTGCTCCAACTTAGCAATTTTCCCATGCCGTAAGCGTCGGTGCACCACCGATGGACAACTAGAGATATCTCGCCAAAAATTGGCGGCCCCGCAGCGACGATTCACGGCGGCCCCACTTCCGTTTTGAAAATTCTACCACCGGCGGCATAGACGCGACGAAACGCCAATGAACAACAAAATAACACCCCCAAAATATGTGTAATTTGTTTACATTAAGGAGAGTCTGAAAAACACTAAAAAAAAGTTAAACAAAAGTGCCCCGGGGTGGGCGCGAACCACCTCCCTCTAGATTACTAGACGCGTGCTCTTCCGACTTGTCCACAGAGGCGATGAAGAAAAAGTCGCTTGTAGAGGCATAAATCCTTGAGGTATTTTTATTTCTTCTAATTAGAGTGCTCTTGGAATCATGTATATTCGACGATATCCATTTGAGATCACATAAGTCCGTTCGGCATGGAATTTTACAGCAACATGATGCGCATCTATTTACTTTATTTTATGGTTCTCCCATATTCACTTTCAAATGATCTGCTACAGTTGTCATCTAAATTCATACAATTATACGCACTTATCTCAAAATATTTCACTTCATGATGTAGAGCCAGTTGATACTCTTGGCCCCTGTAGCTCACTTTAGGAACAATTCGTCAGGAAAATATAGTATATAATAATAATAACCGCATGCACATGACTGGCGATAGTTCATGTTGGTCCCTTCGCGATTCTCTGCAACAAATCGAAGAAGCGCGGACCAAAATGAAGTACTCGCTGCTGTGCGGTGGTAACTTCAATACCCCGAATGTAGATATCAATTTCGACTCGACGAAATCCTGCCACCAGTGGCACACTAGCGGCAGTCCTTCGACGCGTCGCTATAGGTACGATCGACATTTACCGGCAAGTGGGTCACTAGGTATTGACGACGTTTACGACATGGTGTTGGGCCCTTCATTAAAGGCTATTTCAACTGTGGGGGTCCCAGGCCACAAAACCCCACGATCGGCGCACTTGGTGCAGAACTACCAACTTATGCGAGCTAAATTAAGTTTTTTTCTAAACAATCAACATTCACTTAATAAGAATATTAAGTATTAATAATAATAATAATAATAATAATAATATCAACAACAACAACAATAATAGCGCTCCGGAGTTCACGAGTGCATTAGATATTTTTAATGAGAACCTAGAAGCATCATCATTTTTCTTCTAAATCTTAAATTATTTTTGAAATTATACGTACTTTTATATGAATAAGTAGCATGAGTCACTAGCATTCACTCGTCACAAGTTAGTGGTGTGTTGATTCGATGATTTTAGTCCAGTGTTTTTTGTATTCTTCTTCATTTCTTGGAAGTGAATCACAAGCAGGTGAGTTTCCTTTGAACATATATGCTGTAGTTAACCTAAATATTTTTTCACTCCTTTGTGGATTTACGCATTAAATGAGTTCCTTCTGAGAATCTCTTATGGCTTTATCTCTTTTCTTGTTGCTATTTTTGTTTGACTAACGGTACTTTTCTTAACAACTATATACTTCCACTACCTAACAGTAGCTCATCATTATAAACTGAAATTATAACTTTCAAATCAGAATCAAAGTACGTAACACAGTAATATCTTATTTTAATATACTTACCTTCGTTTTCCTTAGCAGTTTATCACTAAACAAACGAACACTCACAATAACAAGTCAGAATTCTCTCCATAACAACACGAAAACCAGTCGAACATGCGCAGCAAATGCTGGAGATTAGCTTCAAAGAAAACACGACAGGTGACGCTCTCTTCAAGAAATGCAACAGAACGATGTAGAAATCTTCATCAATCGAGTAATCTTCAACCAGAATGCATTTACATGTTTCAAATTACTCCTTTTTTTAATCGTCTTCTCGTGCTGAAAATTTATATTATATATATTAAAGCGCCATTTGATGCACGTAAATGTTTCAGATTTCCTATGATGCACTTGTAATTCTGTGTGTAGTTTGGGTGGAAGATCAAGTGGCGCTGCAGGCAGTTCTACTCGCGCTTTCGAGCAGGTCACATTGCTGATTCTAAAGTGTGGCTGAGTTAATCTACAGGTACTCTTACATTCATAGACCTACCTTGTGGTTTATGACTAAGGAAGATGAAGTGGCGCGTTAAGTGAGTGTTTTGCGCACTGAACTTCTATTAGGTAGACCCAGTTTCAAATCCCCACCAGATTGAAACTTTTTCAAATGTGTAAATTTCAATTTCAATGCATACTCACTGTGACAAGCAAGATCTTCTCAACCCTAGAAAGAAACAGATGTTGGAAGAAGAAGAATTTTAATTTGTCTGTCAATGGGGACAATGACTTACAAACTTATTTTCAGCAGTTCTTACAGCTATTTCCGTCTACTTTCAAGCATTTTCTGATTCGTGCGTGATCAGTGTTTTTATTTCTTTGAATATATAGTATATAATGAAATAATGTATTACATACACAGCAATATTGAGATTAATATATGATGTTCATTGGACAACATTCTTTAAACCAGAGAGATTCATCTCAGAATGGAGAAAGGCTTCGTGCGTCATCTACTCACAATTTTACTTGCATAAAAACCTGACTCAGTATTACCAACTGCTGTTATGCCGAGAAAAGTTATGTGTAATTTGGGTTGAATCTGTCCTGGCGTTCTCACAACTGCAAATTATCTGGACCCCAAATAATGGAATTAGAGCGCTTAGGGGTAGGAGATACTTTTGTGGTTTTGTGTACATGAAGTAAATGGTATTCTATTTAAAATTTTATGTGTGTTTAGTCCAGAAGTAAAAATGTACCCCTGAATTATTCTCTACTTAGAATTACTCTCTATTCTCTCTTCTAAAGATTATTATATCAAACTTATATTAATGTAAATAATTTAAATGTGTAATTAAAATATATCCCATGAACAAAATATGTTTTATAATATAGATTTTAATACTCGCTTCATGAATATTTATGAAGATTACATAACTGAATTATATACCTAGGGAGTAATTTCCTACCGTGATCATGATCGATGGAGAACGTTGAACAGTTACAAAGTTGTAGCACTTTTTTATACTCGCATTCGAACTTGCATGTCGAAGAACTGTAATTGGGAAAGAGTACTTCTTCATTCTTTTCGTCACTGAATCGGCATCGCCTTATATGAATTGGAATATTTCTTACACTTGTATCAGCAGTCATTTCTCTTAGGATAACTGTAATATTTCCCACTGCCATCATTATATGTATCCTCCTTTTAGTTTCAACATGCTGACTAATTTCTTGCTGAGAAAGAATGAGCATCTGAAATAAAGCCAAATAATACTTCCTGTATAATTTATGAATACTATTATCCTTCTTAATTCATGCCAATCTTGTTTAATTATAAAATGAAATATTTTGGAGAATGTATTATATAAAAATACAGTGTTACCAACAACTGTTGCATGATGCTGGAATATTTCTCCTTTGTGTTACTGCGGATAGTGTATGAGACCCTTGTCATTCTGAACTTCTCAAATTGAATTAGTTGGAAAAGGTAATAGTTTGTCATTGTATTGTGCAAACTATTGTACTACAATCGCGTATACTCACTGTATATCTAGTGATTTAGGAATGACGTGAAATAACCAAAAATTTCCCCTCTTATACATTTAGGTAGAATTACCAAATAATATGCCTTTAAATGACCCAATTTCTAACATCATGGGTAATCTCTGGTGGCTCTGTAGAAGCCTCTGTTATTTAGCCCAATCGCTGAAAGGGTGAGGTACGTTCATTCCTCTTAAATATTGAATTCACCTATATAGAGGTCGGGTAATTGAAGGAAGTTTCAATGTATAACAGAGAGTACATACACACGTTATTTTTTGTTTGTGTAAAAAACTCGGAACAGATTTGCAATAGTAACAAGTAAGTTTTCTGGTATTCTCAGACGATGATATTTAAGTTCACTTAATCACGTTTCAAACTAACCTTTTGAAGCAAGTGTAAACCCTAATCTGTCATAGAAGTTAATTTATATTTAAATATGTGACTCCATTTGCTTTACGTTAGCTTCTTTATATCTGGCTCGTGCAAAAATAATTGCGGTTTTTCGTATTGGAAACTTTGAGGTATATGTATATACAAATATAATATTATAGATTTATGTTCATGTAATATATCATTGTAAAGAGGATACTTCGCTCTAGTGATGCAAGGTCATGGTTTCGTGGTATCTGTTTTTGTTTATTTTTTTTCAGGTTTTCCAAGCAATGATGGACAGAAAGCAATTTTATTGTATGAGTTCAAACTAGGACGAAAAGCAACAGCAACTGCTCGCAATATCAATCAAGCATTTAAACAGGGGATTCTCAGTGAACGTACAGCACAACATTGGTTCCAAATGTTTCGCCAAGCAGACGAGAGCCTTGAAGATGAGGAGGGTCGCGGACGTTCTGCTGCGAATGACGGCAACCAATTGAGGGCCATTATTGAAGCAGACCCACGCAAAACAACACGAGAGCTTGTAAAATAATTACATGTTGACCATTCAACAGTTGTTCGCTATTTGCACTTAATAGGAAAAGCAAAGAAGCTCGACAAATGGGTGCTTCATGACTTGAACGAAAAACAAAAACTTCGGCCATACAAAGTGTGTTCCGCGCTTCTTATTCGCAACAAAAATTATGCATTTCTTGATCGTATTGTGACCTGCGACGAACAGTGGGATTTATGCAACAACCGACGGCGTTCTGCGCAGTGGCTGACAAAGATGAAGCACCAAAGCACTTTTCCTGGGCCGCGGTGGCTCAGTGGTAGAGCGCTCACCTCTCGTGCTAGGGGTCTCGGGTTCAAACCCTGCTCCCGCCAAGTGAACTTTGTGGTGGAAAAACACCGTGTGCGTGGGTTTTCTCGGGGTTCTCCTGTTTCCTCCCACTTTCTTCATTCCACCATTTCATTCATCTCTCATCATCACCGTCTCCTTTAGCCTAACCGGTATAACCGTTGGACGTAAAACTCAGAAATTTTATTTCATCTCCAAAACTCTTTCCCAAGCCATGATGTTTCCAGAGAAAGATTTGGTTACTGTTCGGTGGTAGTCATCTGGAATCATTCACTATAATTTCTTGAATCCTGGTGACGCCATCACATCAGCCAAGTATTGCCAGGAACTCGACAAATGTACCAAGAACTGCAACAGTTGTGCCGAGCATTGGTCATTTGCAAAGGACTAATTATGCACCATTACAACGGAAGACCGCGTGTTTCACAAATGACTGCAGAATGTGAATGAATTGGGATATAAAACTCTACCGCACCCAGCATACTCCCCGTACCTCTCACCAATCGCCTATCACTTTTTCAGGCACTTAGCAACAGATGATCTTCAGCACCCAAGCAGCAGCTAAAATGGCCTTCGAAGAATGCGTCGCTTCTAAAACTCCAAGCTTCTAAGCTGTCCGAATAAATTGTTGGAAAACATGCATAGATTGTAATGGTTCTTATTTTGAATAATACACTTCATTCTAAGATGAGATATATATTGATTTAATGTTGATAATGCAAATCCGTAATTATTTTTGCACCAACTAAATAACAGTATTTATCCTATTTCAAGTTGACTAGTGTAGACGATTATGCAGTTTGAAGTGCAAATCAATGAACAATAGGCGAGTAAATTATTTATAAACTACTCCATGTTGCAGCTTTGCAATTAATAAATAATGTGATAAGTAAAATTTCCTTCTATAACCAACATAAAAGATATTCTATTTCAAATTATCTTTTTTAAATAATACAATAAGAAAATTTCTTTCGAAAACTGCGTTTGCATTTTTTTTTAATATTCATGGAGTATGATTAGTGATAGTTTCAATTAGAAAATTTGATTTTGAATTATCGTGGTTGAAAATTATCTCATATTTTCCAATCACCCTAACTACATCGCGTTGATGTCAGTTAAGAATTATAAAAATGAATCCTCCACCTACTACATTTTTTAAAAAAAGAAAATTTGCTCTATGTTAACTTACAGTATAATAATTTCATTTTCACACCATATGCTGTTAATTTTAGTTAAGATTTCCCCATTATTTGGCACATTTCCAGATCAAAATTAGACAAGAATAGCGGATAAATTTACGCTTCAACTAAATGTAGATACCACAGATTTAAAACTCATGTTTTGCAGCAGCTTCAATTTGAAAATTATCTTTCGTTAAGCAGCATTTTACTCTGAGACTTAAAAAGCTGTTCCCCTACTAGGGCTAAAATCAATCACGTGCAAATTATAATCAATTTCTGTAACTAGTAAATATATACATTATTAATTTCATTTGAACAATTAATTTTGATGCATTTTATTGCATATTTCTGTAAGTTCTGATATCAACCCATAGTGTTTCTGGTTCAAATTCATCAGGAATTAGAAAAATAATGTACCCACTCCAATGAATTAAATCAATATGTTGTACGATTACGTTCGTAAATAATTACTTGATTGTATTAAAATATGGTATTATATACTTTATTTAAGGGTTTCCAATCCTCTCACTGCTTACAGTTGAAACTGGTTAATAATAATGTAGCAATTGTAACCAAATAAATTTCCTAAACATTCCCTAAGTGGTATGAACATTATTTTGGATTTTATATAGTATTACAGAAGTTGTGTTATTGTTTAAAGTTGAAATTAAAAACTGTCTTCACAAAAAATTCTAAATTTTTGAAAGAGTCTTAACCGCATTCTTTCTTCTAAAGGCTGAAATAGAAAAAGGAAAAACTACATATTTCTGAAAAGCTTTCCATATAGATGTCTTAACATGGCAGATTGCTTTGGTTCATGTAATTCAATATATAGATAAAGTTTTTTCTATCTTTAGGAACATATTTCACACCAGCTAGGTTCGAAAGAATCACTGATTTCTCATGATGTAAGAGTAGTAAGGGTCCCGTTATATTGCGCCGAGTCAGCAAAAATTTTCTCGATTCTGATTGGCTGAGAGAGGTCACGTGACGTTAGGCCCCGCCCACGCGGGAAATTCAAATTTTTCAGGTCACGTGGTATGACGTCATGAGTTACCCAGCGGGGAAATCCCTCACTCTAGATTTTTGAAATTTGTTCCCTTTTATGGCTAAGATGAGTGATTCTGATTGGTTGACAGCTGTCACGTGATCTTAGACCCCTGGGATATTTGAAAATTCGTTCCCTTTTACGGTAAGATGAATCCTTTGGTACCACGATGTTGATTGGCTGATAGAGGTCACGTGATCTTAGGCTCAGGGATTTTTTTTAAAATTCGTTCCCTTTTATGGGTAAGATGAGTGGTTTGGTACCTTGAATTTGATTGATTGATAGCGGTCACATGATCTTAGACCCTGGGATTTTGAAATTTGGATATCCTCTTTGATGAGTACTTTGGTACTACGATACTGATTGGCTGATAGAGGTTACATGATCTTAGACCCGCTACACGGTGAACAGGTCACATGGTATGACGTCATGTTTTACCCTTGCGGGGAAATTCATTACTAATTCGGTTTTTTTTACGGGTAAGATGAGTGCTTTGGTACCTGAGGTCACGTGATTTTAGGTCCTAGGATTTTTGAAATTAGGGTGTCCTTTCTGATGTATACTTTGGTATCTCGATTCTGATTGGTATATAGAGGTCACATGATTTTAGACCCGCCACACGGTGAACAGATTACATGGGAAATCCCCTCACTCATTTGTTTCATTTTATGTGTAAGATGAGTACTTTGGTACCACGATTTTGATTGGGTTGATAGAAGTCACATGATCTTAGCCCCAGCCCATGCGGGAAA
The DNA here is from genome assembly GCF_964235325.1 of Thermobia domestica. Lineage (NCBI taxonomy): Eukaryota > Metazoa > Arthropoda > Insecta > Zygentoma > Lepismatidae > Thermobia > Thermobia domestica. The sequence goes on along the minus strand of NC_137456.1, from coordinate 237,791,505 downwards.
TTCAGAGTGATATGATGGCGATCCACCTTTGACCAGGGATTTTAGAATTTTGTTCCCTTTTATTGTTACTGTACTGAAGTTCATCTTAAATATTATCGTTTCCTTTTATGTGCAAGATGGCTGTTACCTTGTATGTTTACGTATGAAGATCCTGTACTTGAATTAGTAGCCTATGTCTCTGGAAGTAACAATGGTGAAAGAGGGGGTCCATCGTTGTCGCATGTAGATTTCTTATAACACATTGTTGTGAGTTTAAGCGATTTATTGCTCAGTAAGCGCTTCATTAATAGAAACAGTGTTGCCAGATTTTTTCTTACCTAAACTGCTCCGATTCTTTTGAAACGGTTCCGCAGAGTGCAAGAAATTTTAAACTAAAATTTTTTCGAACTAAAAAAATTCTAACTAAAATTTTTCGAACCAAAAAAGTTTGTTACTAAAAATTTTGAAACAAAAAATTTTCAAACAAAAAATTTTCGAACTAAAAATTTTGAAACAAAAATTACAAAAAAATTTTCGAACCCAAAAAAAATTTCGAACTAAAAAAAATTGAAACAAAATTTTGTCGAACTAAAACATTTTTTTAAAAACAAAAGTTTCGAACTAAAGATGTAAATCACATCTAAAAATTTTCAAATCAAACTTTTTATCGAACTAAACTTTTAAAATTTTCGAACTAGAAATTTAAACCAAGTTTTAGAAAAATCCTAAGAAATGTTTCTCCAGGAATCGAACTCAGGTCTTTCAAACCAAAGATGTGTATGCTAACCGTTTAGCTATGAATGAATTCGGTTTTAATCGTGCTTGGTGGGTTTCGAACCATGGTTCTTGAAAAGGATACACATATACTTTAAGAAAATAAATCTGACAGTGTAACGCTTCCGTTCGTGGATTAAAATAAAATGCTGATAGACTTCTTTGTGTGTAGACATAGAAGTACATATGATTGAAAATGCAAAAGTCAGCGGATCGCATTACTTTTGTTTTACTACGAACGTGTCAGCATGATTCATGAAAAAAGCAAACATTGACATTCTCGTATGGAATATGAGGAAAATGAAATGTCGTCACAGTTACGACAAGTAGTGACATGATTCTGGCAGAAGGGAATTGGCATCGGAATTGCGATACTAGATGTTGTAACTATTGAGTAACGTGAATGACGTCACGATCGATTGTTACACATCGTTTTGGTTCGTGATTCATGACAAAAGCAGCGAGCGTTTTGATTGGTTCGTTGTGATGTCATTTTATAAATTTCCTCGTTTCTGATTGGTTGATGATGACATCGTTTTCGCAGTGACCTAAATAAAAATCTAAATTTCATTTTTCAAATCCTACACCGCTCTCAACTATCGAGTGAGAAGGTTTGTTTTTTAAAAGTGTCTTCATTAAGAAGCTTTACTGCACCGACTTTTTGTTCATTGAATTTGAGGTAAGTTCAGTGTGATTTTATTTTTCACACAAGATTCGAAAATCATTTTTATTTTATATTTGTGGGCGGATCACGAATACACTGTTTTACTTTTAGTACGAAATATTTAGACTATGAAGAAATTAGTGGAATGGGAAAGTGGGAGTACGAATCAGGAACCCCCACACATTAGAAGTAAGCACGAGAAATGATATGGTTTAGCGTCCCTTCAGCGAGCACCCGTCGGGAATTGAACCATGGCCAAAGATGTGTGCGCTTAGTTTTGAAAAGAATGCATTACAGAATATTAAAAACTATGCCTGAGAATAATATTGTTCGATACCCTTTGAAACCATTATTTTATTTTAGCGTCCCCTTCAGCTTAACGTGATATTCGAGCAATCACCCGGGATTGAACCTGGGCCAGAGGTGTGTACGTCAATCATTTAGCTTAGTTTTGAAAAGAATGTATGATAACGCGTGAGAATATTAAATTTCAAAAAAGGCTTGACAGTGATTCGATGTGGGAAAGCAAATCCCACCGAGGATTGAACCAGGGCCTTCCACATCCGAACCATGTACGCTAACCGCTTAAATAAAAAAGAGTGCATGAATATTTGGTTAAAAGATTTACGCTATACAGATTTTGTTTTGACAATTACGTATGTGTTACGTTAATGGTTGGTGAATCTCTTCAACTTGCAAACGCATCATTTAAAGGTCGTTGTGAGTAGAAAAAATGCTTACGCGTGCTTTATCACATCTCAGTACTGTTGAAACATTCATTCATTCATGCATTCTTTTTATCACTATAGAATGGTAGGTCAGTTATATGCTGATGCAATGGTCTCAAGTTTGACAGCAATAAAACACACATTTCAGTAACATAATTATTTTTAAAAAAAACTTTAATTTCTAGTACACGTGCTTTCATAATGAGATTCTGAACGCCACCACCAGGAATCAAACTCAGGACCTTTACATGAATTGCTTAGTTAAGAATTTATCATGAATGTTATGATTTCCTGTTTATCAGGTGGTTAAGATTTTTCTTTCTTCTTTTCTTTTGTAGTAAATTCACGCTGCACAATTCCTTTTTCCCATTACATATTTCTTTTACCGTAATTGTACCTGTTTGTTTGTTTTCATTTTTAACCAGGGCCGAATCGGGTTTTACTGTTTGTAATGAAATCACTCGTCATTATAGACGATTTATGTACGTTTATGTATTATGAGGTGTGTACGTCAACCATTTAGCTTAGTTTTGAAAAGAATGTATGATAACGCGTGAGAATATTAAATTACAGAAAAGGCTTGACATGCCCCGACGTGGAAAGCAAACCCACCGAGGATTGAACCAGGGCCTTCCACGTCCGAACCATGTACGCTAACCGCTTAGTCACAATAATAATAATAAAAAAAATACGCTATACAGATTTTGTTTCGACAATTACGTATGTATAACGTTAATGTTTGGTGAATCTCTTCAACTTGCAAACACATCATTTAAAGGTCGTTGTGTGTGAAAAAAAATGCTTACGCGTACTTTGTCACATCTCAGCACTGATGAAGCATTCATTCATTTCATGCATTCTTTTTATCACTATAGAATGATAGGTCAGTTATATGCTGATGTAATGGTCTCGAGTTTGACAGCAATAAAACACTCATTTCAGTAACATAATTATTTAAAAAAAAACTTTGATTTCTAGCACACGTGCTTTCATAATGAGATTCTGAACGTCACCGACAGGGAATCAAACTCAGGACCTTTACATGAATTACTTAGTTAATTATTTATCATGAATGTTATCAGGTGATTAAGATTTTTCTTTCTTCTTTTCTTTTGTAGTAAATTCACGCTGCTCAATTCCTTTTTCCCTTACACATTTATCGCAATTGTACCTGTTTGTTTTTATTTTTAACCATGGCCGAATCGGGTTTTACTGTTCGCAATGAAATCACTCGTCATTATAGACGATTTAACATTGAGGGCAGAATGCTCGAAGTTCAATTCAACGCACCGCCCGTAGGAACCGATATTATCCAATATGTTCATAATAGTTTCCAAGCAATGCTGGACCATTTGTTAGCCAATGTCGACGATGAGGCGATGGTTGGTTTATCAGTAATATCACCACGCAATACGAACAAGCCATTTTGGGTGAGTTTTCGCCAAGCGCGAAACCTAACACTGGAAACGATGTGGGCCTCGTTCGAAAGAGTTTTACAAAGTAACAATGCATTTCTCCTGCACGAGCCATTCACCGTTCATTTCCATCGTGTGGATATTCCAAGAGGATACGGATATGGAGATCGTTTAGCACAAGGAATACTTCAAAATGAAGAATTGTTACGTTGCAAGCGTGGGATTGAACGTGTAAAAAATCAAGATTCGAGGTGTCTGGCGTACGCCCTTGTTATTGGTATTGGCCTGAAGGCATACAAGAATACAGATATGAAACGATATACACAGTATCAACATCAGAGAAAATGTATTGTGGACGATGAAGTCGATGCGCTATGTGCAAATGCAGGAGTCAATTTGGATCATGGTGCCAGTGTAAATGAAATTCGGCAATTCCAGGCATACCTCAAAGAATATAAAATTACTGTGTATACTAGTTTCACAGGCCGTGACATCATGTACGAGGGGCCCAACGATGAAAATCGCACTCCCATAAATTTGATTTGTTTGGCTGGCCATTTTGATATCATTCAATCTTTAACTGCTTGTTTTGCAACCAAGTTCTACTGTGAAGCGTGCCATAAAAAATACAGTGAACGTAACAGACATGTGAAAAATTGTCCTGTAACGTGCTCCAAATGTCTATAGAGACCTCTATGCGACAAGAACCAAACGCCGATATTGTGCAACGACTGCAATCGTCAATTTTACGGCGAAGAATGTTTTAATAATCATCGTAATATTGTATATCATCGTGGGGAACCTATATGCAAAATGGTGAAGCAATGTACTAGATGCTACAGAGTTTATTCTTTTGTACGAAGTGGACAACGCATTCATGATTGTAATGAGATTTTTTGCAATGTTTGTAAGAAGATTGCTCCAGGATCACATCAATGTTTTATGCTCCCTGATCGCCAATGCTTGAAACCTGGTGTTCCTTCACTCATGCACGCAAAGAAAGCCTTGTTGATTTTCTATGATATAGAATCTATGCAGGACACGAATATTGGCGATAATACGTATGTACACGTTCAAAATTTATTGGTTGCACAACAAGTATGTTACGCATGTGTTGAAAACGATAATATCCAGCAGTCTTGCAGTACGTGTGGTCAGCGCCAGCATATTTTCCAAGGAGAGGATCCAGTTTATAATTTTCTCCAGTACTTGCGGGAACGTCGTCCCAACATAAATAGGATTTTCTGTCTCGCTCATAACTCGAAAGGCTACGATGGACATTTCATCCTAAAGACCATGGTCGAACAATGCCAATGGAGACCTGACGTCATATTAAATGGGACCAAGATACTGAGTTTAAAGTTGAATAATCTGACGTTCATTGACTCGTTGAACTTCCTGCCTATGGCATTAAGTAAATTGTCAAAAGCGTTCAATTTACCCGCAACCAAAGGCTACTTCCCGCATTTCTTCAACACCAAGGAGAATCAATCGTATATTGGACCACTTCCAGAAACGAAGTATTATGGTGCAGATGAAATGGCCGTCGAAGACAGGAACAAGTTCATGCAGTGGTACAACGATCATCGTAATGACACGTTTGATTTTCAGAAAGAAATTATCAAGTATTGTATTCAAGATGTCAATGTACTGCGACAAGCATGTGTTTCGTTTATGACGTCATTTGAAGCAGAAACCAAAGTGAATCCCTTCTTGGAGACGATCACGATTGCAAGTGCCTCCAATTTAGTATTCCGCCGGAATTTCCTCAAACCCAACACTATTGGAATTCTACCGGCACATGGCTATCGATGGAGAAGTACGCAATCGATCGCTGCAATGCAATGGCTGGCCTACATTGAAAAAAGCGAAGGAAAACAAATCTTACATGCGGCCCGACAAAAAGAAGTGTTTATTGCGGGATTCCATGTTGATGGTTACTACCAAGATCCTGAGACGTTAGAGGAGCACATCTACGAGCATCACGGGTGTTTTTATCACGGGTGTAAAGTATGTATTACTACTGGCCGTAATCAGCCCATCTATGGCAATCCAGAAGACACCATGGAATTCCGTTATGAACGAACGCAACGAAAAAATGCAAGACTGCGTGAATTGGGGTATATTGTACATGAAATGTGGGAGTGCGAATTTAATCAGTTCTTAAAACAAAATCCAACAATGGCGACGTATCTGAAAAATCACCCGTACATGAACCGCAGACCATTAAATCCAAGAGATAGCTTTTTTGGAGGAAGGACCAATTGCGTGAAATTGTACCAAGTCGACGAAAAAGCAGGAGAAGTAATAAAATATTTCGATATTGTCTCGCTTTATCCTTACATAAATAAGTGTGCTAAATACCCTGTAGGCCATCCTAGAATTTATCTACAGGGTGATGAAAATATACCACCAATAAATAAAGTCAATGGTCTGATCAAAATGACGATATTACCAAGTCGCCATCTTTATCATGGTCTCCTGCCTTACCGATGCAACAAGAAACTACTCTTTCCACTGTGTGCTGCTTGTGCCGAAGAAATGAACCCAGACCCTACAGCAACGTGTACGCACAACGATCAGGAGCGATGCCTCACTGGAACATGGGTATCATATGAAATACAGAAAGCAATAGAATTAGGATATAAACCGGTGGAAATTTTTGAAATTTGGGATTATGACATTGAACAATATGATCCCATCACGAAAACAGGTGGCTTGTTCACGGAATATATCAATACGTTTTTAAAATCGAAAATGGAAGCGTCTGGCTGGCCCAGTTCCTGTGTCACCGAAGAAGACAAAACAAAATTCATACAAACCGTCCTGGAGCGTGAAGGTATTGCATTGGGACCAAAATTGAAAATAATCCTGCACGAAGAAGTTTATCTAAGCTTTGTGTTAACTCATTATGGGGAAAGCTTTGTCAGCGTTCAAACTTTAGCCAGACCACAATTATTGATCGGCCGGAAGAATTTTATGAAAAACTCACTTCCCCCGACATTAAACTCCATCAAATTGTACCCATCAATGATACGATGTTGTATGCATTCTGGGAGTACAATGAACATGTGCCTGTTCAAAACCGAAACACCAATGTCGTGTTAGGCGCATTTACAACATGTCAGGCACGTCTGGAACTGTACAAGTACCTGGAAATGTTGCAGGAACGTGTTTTATATTTCGACACGGATTCTGTGATATTTACAGAAAAGCCTGGGGAGCCAACCATTGAACCTTCAACGTACTTGGGATGCTTATCGGACGAGATGGAGTCTTATGGACAAAGAGCATACATCAAGACATTTGTCAGTGGAGGACCGAAAAATTACAGCCTAGAAATATACAATCCAGATACCAACGTCACCAGCTACATATGTAAAATTAGAGGATTTACATTAAACTACAATGCAGGACAACAATTAAATTTCAATACGCTAAAAGAAATGATTACAAATCAATGCCGTGGACAAGTCACCATCACTATCCCCCATAAAATATGCAGGACCAAAGACCATACCATCGTCACACGCAAAAAAAAATGTACAGTATCCAGTACACAAAACGTCGATTTAAAGAACTCAATTCCTATGATACGGTTCCGTACGGGTACGTTAAAAAAAACAGAAGATGGAACTGGAAAAAGAAGATGAAGAAGAAAAAACTGTAAACACCCAATGAGGCCGCCATTTCTTTTTTTCCTTTTCCTTTTTCCACTCCTTGACCACAAAGCAGCAACACCAAGAAGAAAAAAAATGAAGTACCCACAAGAGTTCATAAACCATCAACACCACCATCTGTGGAAGAAATGTAGTCATCTCGTACCGAAGGGGGAACCTTGACCATAAAGCAGCAACACCTAGAAAAAAAATGCAGTACCCAGAAGAGTTCATAAACATCCATCAGTGGTAGAAAAGCTGTCATCTCGTACCCGAGGAGGAAGATGAGCCTAAACACATCCATCTTTTACGAGTAAGTTTTATTTCTCTCTTATCAATATTGACTCGTTTTTATTGTTTCAGAAAAAAAGAAATTCTTAAAGTAATCCGTCGTTTCTTCTTTTTCTTTACAGGATACGTCTACAACATTCGAAGATGATGACACGTCCAACATATTCATTAAACTAGATCCTGTATTTATTATGTTAATCACCTTGTATGAGAAGAGCACATACCTTTCGTTAAAATACAACAAGTTGAAAAAAAAATATGTTTTATTATTTCTTGAAACCCTGAACACTTGTTTTCAAATAAATGGTAATCTTCAAAATTTAAGGTGGAAAATATATCCAAAATTTGGTTTACACGATTTTATTCGAAAAAATTGATTTGAAAATTTACTCCTAAATTTGATTTTTAATTTAGTTCGAAAAAAATTGATTTGAAAATTTTTAAATGTTGTTTACATCTTTAGTTCGAAACTTGTTTTTAAAAATTGGTTCCAAAATTTTTTAAAAAATTTTTAGTTCGAAAGTTTTTAGTTTAAATTTTTTAGTTCGAAATTTTTTTTGAAATTTTTGTTTCAAAATTTTTAGTTCGAAAATTTTGTTTGAAACTTTTTGTTTGAAATTTTTTTTGGTTCGAAAATTTTTAGTTTTGAAATTTTTTTTAGTTCGAAAAATTTTTAGTTTGAAAATTCTTGCACTCTGCGGAACCGTTTCGAAAAGATCGGAGCAGTTTAGGTAAGAAAAATCTGGCAACACTGTTTCCATTAACGTAGCGCTTACTGAGCGTTTAAAAAAAATCTCTTAAACTCACAACAATGTGTTATAAGAAATCTACAAGCGACAAGGATGGACCCCTCTTTCACCATTGTTAAAATAAATGTATAATTTCAGAGGCATAGGCAACTAATTAATGGACATGATCTCCATACGTAAACGTATAAGGCAAGCTGTCTCTCCATCAAGGTAAGAAAACTGGTAATCATCTTATCTGTCAAAGAGAATGATAATATTTAAGGTAAACTTCAGTACAATATCATGATACCAAAAAGGGTTATTTAAGGAGGAGGTTGAACCCTCCATGGGAACTTTAAGGATAACCATAAAAAGGGGACAAAATTCTAAAATCCAGGTCTAGGATGGATCGCCGTCATATCGCTCTGTATTTCCCTCATGGACTGGGGGGGGGCTAAGATCATGTGACTTCTATCCACCAATCAAAATTGAGGTACCAAAACACTCATCTTACACATAAAATAAAACAAATGAGTGAGGGGTTTTCCCATGTAACCTGTTCACTGTGTGGCGGGTCTAAAATCATGTGACCTCTATCAACCAATCAGAATCGAGATACCAAAGTATACATCAGAAAGGACACCCTAATTTCAAAATCCTAGGACCTAAAATCCCGTGATCTCTATCATCCAATCAGAATCAAGGTACCAAAGCACTTATCTTACCCGTAAAAGGAAACGAATTAGTGATGGATTTCCCCGCAAGGGTAAAACATGACGTCATACCATGTGACCTGTTCACCGTGTAGCGGGTCTAAGATCATGTAACCTCTATCAGCCAATCAGTATCGTAGTACCAAAGTACTCATCAAAGAGGATACCCAAATTTCAAAATCCCAGGGTCTAAGATCATGTGACCGCTATCAATCAATCAAATTCAAGGTACCAAACCACTCATCTTACCCATAAAAGGGAACAAATTTTAAAAAATCCCTGAGCCTAAGATCACGTGACCTCTGTCAGCCAATCAGCATCGTGGTACCAAACCATTCATCTTACCGTAAAAGGGAACGAATTTCAAATATCGCAGGGTCTAAGATCATGTGACAGCTGTCAACCAATCAGAATCACACATCTTACCCGTAAAAGGGAACAATTTTCAAAAATCCCGGTCATAAAAGAGAATGAGGGATTTCCCCACAGGGTGACTCATGACGTCATACCACGTGACCTGGAAATTTGAATTTCCCGCGTGGGCGGGGCCTAACGTCACGTGACCTCTCTCAGCCAATCAGAATCGAGAAAATTTTTGCTGACTCGGCTGGACATACGCGGGGGCCTACTACTGTAAGATTTGTTTAATTTTAAAAGATTAAGAACTTCCAGTGTTACATTGCGTTTAAATTGGTGAATCCCAAAGGTATGTAAATCTTTCATAAAATATTTCACTTGCCTCTACGAGGCAAAACCTCACCAGGTTGAACAACCTGACATTCTTATATTCAATTTCCATATTCTGTTGCTATCAGTGTGATTGGAAAACCGTTAAACAGTAACACACGTATAGGCTTTCGATTTGAATGTAACTTTGTATAACCTTTACACTAATGTCACGAAAAAAAAATATGTTTTGGACAAAACATCTGTAAGAAAGAAGATAGGAATAGGAAATTCATTGAAATTGTTCACATGTGTACCAAATGTAAATATAAAACATTATCTTTAAAAATCTACGAAAAAGAAATTAACATTTGATACAAAATACTGTATTTCATATTCATGACTTAAATAATATGCAGTGTCTGTGGATGTATCGTCACAAAACATTATATATGACAGAGAATTGTCCTCAAATTTTGAAGTTTTCCTTAAAATAATATAATGCAAACATATTTTTCTTCAATAGAATTCCTACAATTATTCTATTTTGACGCAATACGTCGTGTATTGCACTTGAGGTTCCCAAGTCATTCTCACAGTTTAGGGCTGAATTCGTTTGAGTTGAAAAGTTTAATTAAAACCTCCGTAGTATTTGAAAGAAATTCTTTGTGATGGAGTCCGTAACAAATTATATACATTTTTATGAACTATCTAAAATTATGTATCGGATGTTTGTTAAAAACCTCTACTGCGTTAAATTAAAATCAGTTGAGAGTACGAGTTTGAAATTAATTATCTTAGAATTTGTATTAAGATTTGACTGTAAATTGCGCAACGGAATATTGATTTTGATACGCTACATGTTTATTTTCTTTCTGAGTATTTAGAGAATCTAATATCTTCGATCGATTTTATCACAATATGTTTTACATTCCATATTTTTTTTTTATATCTTCCTATCTCTAAATGATTACAGCCTGTCAAGAAAGGAAGGAAGCAGTTTCCAGATTTAACTCCCCCCATTTTGAATAAGTATCAAGCAAACATATATTTTTGTAGTTTCTAGTATTCAAGATGTCTCAAAGGTGAAGACATAAGAATTACTCTCGCAGGATATTGAAATAGTTTTAGTGATAACTGATATAAAACCAATTAGATTTTTGTAGAATAATATTTATATTTTTTGAGAATTTCCTATGTACCACACAGTATGGAGTTAAAATCGGTAATTGTACATTCTAGTTGAAACGGGATCACTTGAATTAAAAGAAACATGTTCAACGTAATTTGTCACATAATTTTGTACGTATGCGCCTTTTGCGTGCGAAACATGGGTTCAATACCAAACGGAGCTCATGTGAGTGGTATCTCATGTTATGCTCTTCAAGGTCCACGTCTCATATAGCCTTGCTGCTAAAAAGAACGCTAAACTGAAAATAAAATAAAATCATAGCAAGTAATTTTCACATAAAAATATTTTATTTTCATGTAATATAAAAAAATTTGATTTGCAACTTTAAAATTACCTACTGCTCATACCTTAAGTTAGAATGAGTAAGAAGTGGCAAGTAAGTTAAACTTTCCTAAACTGTGATGTAACATATATATGTTGCACGTTAAGTTTTATTTTTATTTTTATTTAATACAAACGATGTTTGCATTCTCCGTGACTGTCATAATCACGTTTACTTTGGTTTATAAATAGTCTACAATAAAGCAGTTAACATGACGGCATCCACTGATATCAAAATAAATTTTCTAAACTAGAAATCCGATTGAGATGCAATTTTGCATTCTTTTGTGAGGATTTAAAGAATATACACTGTAATTGAATGTTCCATTGTACTGTGGTATTTAAAATATTATACTGAAAAAAGGGAATAAATTTTGTTTAATTATTATTATTATTATATAATAATTGATATGAAAGAGATATTTATATAAATGGTACTAAAACAATACTCTGAAAAAATACATAAAGAAAAAACATTAACCTTCGATTAATACTTCTTTTTTTAAAAAAGAAAGAGTGGAAAAGATTAGTTGCATCAAAGAGAGCTGGCAACATTGATTTGTTGGTTTACTTTCTGCGGTCCTTGTTGGTATCGTTAACTCGTTTCCTGGTTGTGGCATAGTGTGGTTCTCCTTCTCATTGCTGTGGGAAGTTGTTTGTTCGTCTGCTTGTAGTGTGGAGTATTGACTAGAGGGTTACTTTTATCTGCATTGAATAAGTGTAGTTGGAAGTGAGTGCTTATAAAATGGTTTATAAAGGAAATTTATTCTTCTTTATTAACTTCAATTGTTATTAGAAGTTTCAGGTGGAAAATAGTGAAAGTTTGTGAATTTAAATGCTCTTGGGAAACTTTTGGTGGGCAATTACGGGAGGATTTACATCCTACTCGTTAAGTCAAGTAGGATGTAAAGTGCTATTTTTGTCAAAATGCTTTTCACAGCCTCTTATTTCCATTATTTTGGTTGACTATATTTGTATCCGCAAAGTGAAATTAACAGAAAATAAGAGATTAGGGGTCCTTTTTGGACTCTTTAGTGGAGGAGCTTGTGACCTTTACGATTGTCATTGTAAGCTTTAAGTCAGTGGTATTTTTCAAAGCACTTACTTTTGATCGAGTGTCTATTGCTATTTTGGTTTTAGCTCCACGTTTTATGCGAAGAGCAATTTTTGGCTTAATATCGTCACTGGAGAAAAGGTACAATTTCAGCGAAACTTGGACAAATGCGGTTATATTTCTTGAATAGTTCAGTTCAATTGTGATAAGAAGCCTCTGAATATCGATGTGGTTCAGCAGAAGTAAAGACAAACAGAATGTTGGAAGAAAGATTTACTACTTGGTAAGTGCTCCTTGTGACTTCGTTAAGTAGTCGTGTTATGTCTAGTGTATATTTTTTGATGGGTGGTGTATTTGGTAGTCTGTTCAATTCGTTGCTTTTTGCGTCTTTCTCGATTTTCATGTATAATTGTTCTTCGGAAATCTTTACCCTACCCCAAACATTTTTCTTTAAAATGATTTTCTTTTTGCAAAAGATATGGAAGTAATGGCAATATGATCTATTTTTCTAGGGACAATGATATATTTTTCTAAAGCTCCTTTCCTATTGAGATATTTATTACATTATATAGAAGAAGTACTGCGTTTACATGAATAAGCTCTGTTTTATGTTAATTTTGTTTTCCGCTCATGAAAGCATTCGTAACAGGAAAACAAGAAACTAGATTATGATTGGTTCTGTTAGGGAAGACCTTATTTGGCAGTTATAATTGAAGAGAATATGAATTAGCGGTTATGACCTGTACGTAATTGAAGAGTTTGGTAAGAATAATCCTATATATAGGTTAACCATAAATTTTAGCTTAATTATGATCAGAATAAAACTTGAGATTTTTAATTCTAGTTAGATGCGTCACTTAGTGAGAATTTAGTAGGTATCTTTACGATGATGAGATATAGATAGTAATCTAGTAGTCGACTGAAGATATTTTCAATTTGTGAAATTGGGAATTGCGCTAGATTAAATCAATTGGAATATATTATTTATATTTAAGTTGACTTTTTAGTTTAGGCCTATGATTATCACTAGAGTCCGTATTTTTATGTAATATCAACCCCCTAAATATGTAACAAAAATCCCTTAAAAGTATAAGAAATATGTAATATTATATAAGAATATGTAATATTACATATGTTACATATTTATGAAAACGTAATATTAACACGCGTACGAGTATGCAATATTTAAACGAATTATGAAAATAAAAAGGAAAATCTACTACACTTTATCCTGCTTAATGCAAGTCCTCCAATGAAGTGAAATGCTTGAACAGCGGAGATAGCCATACGTCACTGACGTGACTGATTGCAGGATAATAAAAATCAGACGCGAATGGAGGAAGATGTGAATTGGCTAGAGAGAAACAGGAAAACTTCGAGAAGAGCAATGCATACGGCATTTGTACGTCAGAAATCTCATGTGGTGTGGTGTGGTCCTGTTTCAAATGTAGAACATCTTACAGTAAATGAGCATCCGTCACCACGGCCCAATCTTGAAACCAACTACTGTTACGGAGGCCCGTAACAATAGGATAAATATTAATATATGGTGGGTTGGGTTTTGACATGGCGTAGCTTCAATAATGCATGGGTCAAGACACTCCCGGTACATCTCGATTTCAGCCGAAAGCTTGGTTGAACTCAAGCGGTCGAATCGCACTTCGAGAGAACCCGAAGTTTATGGGATTCTTTACTGGACCCGGCGTCCATCCTGTACCATCGAAACCCAGAAATTGTATAGCATTAAAATTAATCACTAAACTTTGCACCTACGAGAGGTGGGCGATCGAAACACTGATATTTGAGGATTGCACCTTCATACAGCATGTCTTGCAACATAGGAAAGAAATTGGCCTCCTTACTACACGTCATTTCCTACGGACTTGTCTAGAAATTAAATTCATTCCCTCAATTAAATAGCTTTATTAAAGAAATTGAAGAAGAAAAAATACAAAAGTGTATTAACAACATACCACTCGGATAGAGCCGAGAATGATCATCTCGATTTTAAATTTCCGCTTTACTTATTACTAGGTTTTCACATAACCTTCGTGCTGGTCATGCGTTTCCCTGGAACACTAGAAATAATCACAGAACAAGCTGTTTAGCCTTTCCATCGATCTCGGGCCACGGTTCACAAAGCATTCAGAAAATTTTATAGAAATGTCAACAACTACCGTGCGTGGTTTATGCTCCCAATTATATACTATTGATGAGAATTACCTTGAATTGAGATCAGTCAATCACGATCCAGTGTAATTCTCCGTGGGAAGGCTTGCTAGTCGCAAAACCTAAGTTTTTAAGGAAAATGGAAAAATTTAAATATATCTCCAAATGAGCCAAATTTGCTCGGAACAACGGAAATTATACGCTAGTCGGGCGTTATTAATATTGAAGCTAATAGTTATAATTCAAGCTGTCAACAAGGGACGAGTATGTTTCAGCTCACTCCGAGACTATCTCATTAAAACAAAATGAAAATTGATAAAGATGTTAAAATTATTCTTAAATGCTTAAGTTTTCGAGAAATCTAATTAAAACACATTATAGCATCAAGTCAGACTATTTCAGCCTAATACAGTTTGAGTCTACAGTGCATACCCACTATACCATGCCCACCTCGGCTGGGTTGAGTTTATACTTGCTGACACAGCTGACCAACGCGCCAAAATAATAGGGAATAGATCTCTTTGGTCTGCCATTGTCAAACAGAGACTAAGTTCGTTTTTAAAATCGCTTAACTGTTAAAAATTCCTAACTTGGAAAAAATTCACCTCAGAATTCCCGTTTGTGGGACGGAGGAGGAGGTTGCTTACTGTCGGTCTTGTTCCTAAGCTGGCGGATATGGGTGTATGTCGACCACCTTACTGTCTTTAACATCCGTGCGCTAACTTTTATTCTCCTTACATGTCTGCTAGTGTTCTACTCACCGTGTAGATTGTATCTCAGAGTAACCTTCTAAACAACGCGTATCAAGTTCAGATCAGAGATGGTCATTTTTCTTAACCCTCCCTCACCCTCACCCTCCGTCACACTCACCCTCCATTGACGTCCTCCCCTCACCCCCCCTCACACTCACCCTCCATTAACGCCCTCACCCTCAATCGACGCCCTCACCCTCGACCTTCCTCACACCCACACCCAAATGACGCCCTTACACTTACCCTCAAACAACAACATTAATCAGGACACGACAAACTTAAATCTGCCCAATATAGTATGTGTAATTCCCCTCTAAGATGTGGAATTTTCAAAAAATCTAAAAATTACTTTTTATGGTAAATTGGTGTTCCAAGTTTTATCTACCTAACTTCAGAAATATGGGAGATACACTTCCTTGAAGAAAAAACTACCATTTACTCTTTTAGAATACACCTTTCCGAAAATCCTTCCTTATCCCTTGTTTTTGTGACAAAAGGAGCATTTTATGTAAGTTGCACATTCCTCTCTATAGAAATATGGTCTGGCTGATAATGAGTCACTCACTTCTGCTGTTCTATATAATAGCATAGTATTGCTATTATTACTGAAGATTTGAAAATAAAATGCTGCATCTGAAATCCCAGAAAAGGCCATGCAAAAAGTACGTATGACAAACAAGCGGGGATGAAGGAAATGGAAAGTATGTAGAAATTACGAAGGGGGAGCGCCAGGTAAAACGATGGGAACCACTGGGCCCTAGGATAAATAAGATAAGGTTATTTATTTTAAAAGTGATTGGCGGTTAACAGTTTAACAATTTCAGGAAAGCTCAAGCCCCATGGAAATGGGTGTGACCTGTACGATCATTGGCTGTTTGCACCCAACAAGTAGTGGCGTAACTACGATTTTTTGAAAGGGGACTGGAAAACCATTTTGGGGCCAAGGTACCCAACACTCCACAATTCCATTGTTTCGGTATTTTAGGTTTATCTTTAATCAAGAACATAACACAATTTGCGAGCATTTGGGGCAAAAGAATTGTGGTTACTATTTCAGTCTGGCATATTTTTAGCAACATAGTGATGTTTGTTTTATTCTTTATTAAATTAAAGCAACTGTTTCTCAAAATAACTTGACAAGATTCGAAACGAGATAGGGTTCTTCCAACCGAAAATGATACAGTTTTCGAGACATCACTTTTCACAACATATTTTCGAGGCGAGACAACCTCTAATCTTGTCTCGTGCGCAAGCCTATTTGTACGAAATAATATTAGAATATAGTAAAAAAAAGAAAATGTTAATTACCTTATAAAGTAATCATACGTTAAAAGACACCTATTTAAAATTTGCCCTTTCAAATATTTCATATTTTAAGTGGGCTATTCATATAGTAACAGAATATTAATAATCAACGATCAATACTCTGTGAAGAAGCTGAATTTTAAGGTGTGTGTGTGCACCTTCTGCTGCATTTGGGTGCAAATTCGTCAATACTGTAATTTCGGTAGATTTTCTTAGTATCCTCTTTTCTAAAAGTATGTAACATAGTGAAGTTTAGCTGGGCTTGTAAGAAATTGTGTAGGCTTGAACACCCCAAATTAGACCTAGTGACGTCACTGCTAACAAGCCACCAGTCACGAAAGACAAATGGAAATATTTAATTTGATAATAATAAAAAAGTTGAACTGTGTAATTTTAGGACTATAATTGTATATGAAAATCATTATAAATACAATTACGTTTTATATTTAATTCAGCTTTGCTTCCTATCGCGGAACTTATGTCCGGCACGGAATCGAACCCGGATAACCCAAGGATCTCTGCTTCAGATAATCGCTGGTTAGAAATGTTCTCCTTTAAATAAAATGAAATGAAATATTTTGTTTAACGTCCCACGTTTATGATCCGAAGCTAAGAGAGACGATGTTGATGAGAAATGAATCAAATGGTGGAATGAAGAAAGTGGGAGGGAACTGAAGAACCCCGAGAAAGCCACCGCATACGGTGTTTGTCCACATCAAAGTTCACTTGGCGCTCCTTCAAATAAAGTACAGCTACAAATAAAACATTTTCTACCCTAGAAGAAAGAATCTCCTTTACATTCTTCCGTCCATTAAATGAACATTTTAATAATTGCTCTACTGAAACCATCCCTCCAACTAGTGATATGAAGTGGAAAATTTTCCGCTTAAAATTTCCCATTTCTGAAAATTTTCCATTCTAAACAAATATTCACTATCAAGTATTAACTCCACATTAAGCCATGATATTGATTGAATCCATGAATAGAAATATAACATTACAACAAATTATAATCTTCCAACTTTCTAGGTCCTATAATGGGAAATATATAAATATTATTGAGTACCTGATATCTGATAACACAAGAATTATATGATAGAACAAGCGAGTATCGTTCTACAGTATGAAACTATGGTAAACTTCCAAACTAGACAAATTCAATAGTAAAACTGGAAATAGTAGAAACCGAAAGTAGTTGATTTTTACCACTTACGGTTTAAGTATTAGGTTGTCGAAGGAGATGGGAACTATTATTGGAACGACGAATCGTTTCCCGAAAACCGTTTCTCAATAGCTCTTATAGTTTTTGAGTTATGGCCAATATTGTTGAAACCAGAAGTGGTTCCACATAGCTTCTGGTTTAACTCGAAGATTGGTGAAAGAGATGGAACCCATTCTTGGGATGCTGAATAGATTCCCGAAAACTGCTTGTCGATAGCACTTACCGTTTTAGGTCGAGGAAAATCAATATTGAAACCAGAAGTAGTAGTGAATTTATACCACTTCCCATTTTAGTGAAAATACAGGAGTACAGGTGGTTTGTCCCCTTAAGACCTTAAATCGATTTCTGAAAACTCTTTATCGCTAGCTATGTTTTATATTCGTTTATGAGTTATGAATATGTTTGTTGAAACCAGATATGGTCGACTTCTACCACTCCCCGTTTAAGTAAGATTGTTGAAAGAGATAGAACCTATTCTGGCAATGCAGAATTGATTCCCGAAAACCGTTTGTCGATAGCTCTTACCCTTTTAAGTTTATAAAAATAAATATTGAAACCTGAAGTGGTAGTGGATCCTATCACTTCCAGTTTTAGTTGAAATGCAGGAGTTAAGGCGGTTCCTTTTATATCCACCTATTTCCAAAAAACATTTGCCGATCGCTATTACCATTTTTTACTCGTGGCCTTTAATTTGAAATAAGAAATTTCCGATTTCTATTACTGCCGGTTTAACACATTGACTGCCAAGGTGATTTGAGGGTACCTGTTAAGTAGGAGGTTCTTGAAGGAGATGCAACCTATTATTGGAATGCTGGATCGATTCCCGAAAACCGCTTGTCAATAGCTCTTACCGAATTTGATGTGATACCTGTTGACAGACAGACACACAGGCGGACACAGCCGTTTTATGAGACTTCCCTTTCATATGCATAGCATAGTTTGGAAGTCTAAAAGTACGTATATAGACAAAAGCAGGAAATATCGTTTTATTTGATAATTAAATATAAAGTTATTTATTGCGGCTTGAAGCTTTGTACTTTTCTTATATATATTTTCCTCTTATTTAGAAGAAGAAATAAAGCTTTTTCTTAGTTACAATTTCAGAATGATTGAATATATGAATATTTATTACTTTCTCTTTTGAACGAATATATGAAAACATTGTTTCCTGAGAACTTCTAGTATTTTTAATGGGTAACTTTTGTTGAACTTTGAAATTTTCGGTAGCCAAAATCTTGCAGTAGATATTTTTTATATATTTCGTAATTATTATTTCTATAAAGTTAAAATATATAAATATAGAAAAGTAATAAAGCTATGAGAAACATCTTGTCTTCGCGCATAAAAAGCGTATGAAACTGATGGAATATTGATATGAACGACGATCTAAGAAAAAAAACTACATTACATTTTCTAACATTTTCCAGACATGAAGAATTACAAGATAATTAATTTTATGAACCCTTAACCTCACCCTCGATTGACGCTCTCATCCTCACCTCCGTCACAATCACCCTAAACTGACACCTTCACTCTCCCTCACACTCATCCTCCATTGACACCCTCATACTCACCCTCCCTCACACTTACCCTCCATTGACGCCCTCACACTCACCCTCCATTGGCGCCCTCACACTCACCCTCCATTGACGCCCTGACACTCACCTCCATTGACGCCCTCACACTCACCCTCTCTCACACTCACCCTCAATTACTTTATCGCCCTCACCCTCCAACGCCCTCACCCTCAACTACTAAAGTGAGGGTGAGGTGAGGCTGAGGGCGGCCCCCATGAGGGCAAAATAAGGGAGGATGACCATCTCTGGTTCAGATAGACCCTACGAGATAGCTCCTGTCGGACCCCGCGGGGCTCCGAACTCGCGTTTATATACTCGGGAAGTAAGGCAACCATAACCTTGGGTCGGCCCACAAAACGAGGGTTAGGATTTCTGTAACCTTGGACAAACCTCTTTAGAGTGAGATGGAAGAAGACACAACAATAGAGATATAATATATTATTTCCGTATTTGTCTGAATACCAGAAATCGCATCTTTTCATGAATCCCAATTCTTTTATCAACACAAAGTTTTATATGAGAAAACATATGGAATTTCTTGAAGAGAACAACGATTTAGCAGAATGCATTTAAGTAAATTTAATGGAAGGGAATATTCTCCATATCGTCCAGATCAGGTACTTATCGTTTTTAACAGCGTTTTTCCTCCTTATCGCCGTTAATTCTGCCTGCCATCACTCACATACCAATCTCTCTTTATCTAACACGTCCTTGTATTACGTTCATTACACTCCTATCGCAAAAGCCAGGAATCCAGGTTCCGTCCGGTTCAAAGCAACTTTACGGCCTTTTACGGATTCTCCAGTTACCTCGAACCTAAGATAGAACTTGCACACATTAGGTATGATCACGCATACAGTCGGCCAAGCTTCCTGTTGCGTTCACCAAACCAAGTACAACTCAGTGTCATACTTCATCCTCCTATTGTTTCATACATACAATTTTAATGTGTACCGAGCTCGACAGGAAGTCGAACCAGGACACCTCTCATTCATGTTCCAACCCAGCAGAAAAACGCTGTTTTTCTATCCTGGTGTCACTGAGATTTTAAGGTCAACATAAAATCTATCCACATTATCGACTCATTATTATGTTTTACATTTTTATTTTATAATTATTCTTTTCTGTTGCTTATAAATACTCTTTAAACTTAAAAAGAAATAAATATCTTATCTGTCTGCGCTTCCGGTGCTAAACTCGGCGACGATTTCCGGCGACATTCTCTATTGATGTTCATCATTTGTCTCTCTTTCAACTTCACATATCTTGGGTACGTGTGTTTGGTGCCCGGTTACAAATCGAGACACAACCGTATCCTGAAGGTATAGGGGGCTCAAAACTTGTATCGTAGCACTACGCAATATACAAATGTAAATACTGAAAGCAACTTTAGATGAAATATATCGTTTTATATATATTTATTTCATGCAGGAAAGCAGTCCTATATCTTTTAAACAATACCAGCTGAACTAAGATTGAAGAATATTTCCACTAATGAACATTTTTATTTTGAAATAAACTACTTACAAAAGATGTGCCTGCAATTCGACTGTGTGTTGTTACACAATGGGTTACATGGTACATTTCCAAATGATCAGAAGTAACATTTTGTCGGCGATCTGATAAAGTATTCTTGTATGAAGAGAATGATCTCTTCACATCACATAAGGTAACAGAAGCGTATTTCAACAGGGGGATGTAGTTGCGGGAAATATCTTCAGGGGGGTTCTTGTTCACCACAAAGAATCTCACACACTGCCATTAGGCTGTCGTAACCCCGGTTTCTTTCCAACTCTGCATTTAGTTTCTTTCGACCTTTTTCTCCTACATCTCTACACACACTTTTCAGCACTCCTTTTGCATTCTCTATGATTTCCATGGATTCAGGAAGAGGCCGCCCAACCCTCTCTAGTATTGTAATGCTTCTAGGTAGCCAACTAAAACTTCTGTCTATGTTTGCGATATCACACGCTACTTTTGAGACATTAAACAGTTTCTGAGCGATGCCAACTGACACAGCAAACTAGAATGGAAATGAATGAACAACAGGCTTATTTTTTTAAAATGTTCATTGTAGAAGTGTACTGCCTGTATCCAAGTGCCCCATCGCGTTAGCACAGCTCCGAAGGACGTGGCACGTCTGGCAGTTGATCGCTGTAAACTTGAACACGTTCTGGCGCCTTAATAAACATTTTTTTCATGGAAGAAACTAGTTGATTTACTTCGCAAAAGTTGTCTCTCACCGCTTCAGCAACACACTGAAGAGCATGTGCCATACAGGTGAAATGAATTTAGTAATGGTAAAATACTGTGAGTGCTCTAGCCGCTTTTAACACGTACGCTGCATTGTCTGTATAGAGAACAAGGACATCTACTTCCTGAACTCCTCCCGGCCACAACATTTTAAGACCATCGTTTACAAAGCGAGCAATCGTGGAATGATTCGTATGTTCCAGCAATTTACTCGCAATAAGATAGGATTTAGATGGAGCATCTTCACTTAACTTTCCAATAACTAAATTTAGTCCACAGAAATCCAAACATCTGAACTTCCCTTTTCTCCCCTAATGGTATCCATAGCTTCCCTTCGAGATAACATTTTCGAAGAGTGGATTCCTCAGGAATTCGACGCCTGCAGTACTTCTCCAGAAACACACGGTATTTTGGCATTTGTATTTTGTTCCAACAAATGTTTGCTGTTATCATTGCTTAGCTCAAGTCACTCACCGAAGTATCTTGAAAAACTCACTCACTGAAGTATCTTGATACATTTGTGTCAAGAGTCCAAGTTTTTTTGCCGTTCGCAAATTTTTTTCTTGCATGGAGTGCACTTCGTACATGTTGTTCTAACTGAGATTTTATTGAACATCCACTTTTTTTAGGACACACTTGGCACAACACCACTTTACCGTCCGTAGTAAACGCATCATAGATAGTTATCCACGACCGCTATTTCGCGGATTAAGTTGAGGCCACCGGAGCCATTTCTAACTTCGACGGCCAATACAGAACACGTGCGTTTTGCAACTGCAATACTAGAGTACTGTCCTCCTGTCATTCAGTTGAACAAGCGAAGTTCTTTGAAAACTTAGGTTACCTGCTATGATATTGCCATTGTCGCCAGCTTCTTGGAACGAACACTTGCAGTAAATTCCTGGAAGCACACTAGCATACAGTTTTAACTTGCATAGCAGGATTTGGTTTCATCTTT
The DNA here is from genome assembly GCF_964235325.1 of Thermobia domestica. Taxonomy (NCBI): domain Eukaryota; kingdom Metazoa; phylum Arthropoda; class Insecta; order Zygentoma; family Lepismatidae; genus Thermobia; species Thermobia domestica. Next base: position 237,769,085 of record NC_137456.1, on the reverse strand, counting down.
TTTCCCGATCGACATCCGATAACAATCAAATAGATTTTATTTTAGGAATTCCTGGCCAGTCGCCAGTGAGACATGTGATCTATCTTCCTCCAGATTTGCGAATATAGGGTGCTGCTAATGTATCCCGGAGGGAAGAGTTTTACCTGTTCCTTTACATATTTCTTTTCTTATCGGCGGAAAGTCTGTGAAACATGGTTTGACAAATAAAAAAGAGAGAGATATATTTCTGCTTCGGTAAAGAAACGAATAGATAGACATTACAAATTTGAATCTAGATGCAAGCCTTGCACAGTTGGAAAGTTTATTTTTTTATTTTAAATTAAAATTTCAGTAAACGGAAATTTTAAGACAATTTTATGTAAACAATATGTAGAAACATAGAATTATGTAATATTGGTCAAATATGTAAGAATATGTAATATGAAATTTGAGTTGAAGCACACTAGAGGTGTGAATCACAAACATTAAAGGATTTGACGAACCTACACATGAAGGAAAAAGTATGTAATTACATACAAATCCGGATATTATCACTGTTAAATGAAGACTAATGTTTTTGAAGAGAGCTATTAGATGTTTGGATTAATAGATATATAGACCTTGGCTCTATAAGATGATAACCCACAGTTCCCTTATTTTTGGCAAAATGGAGTTGAATGTTCACGTACGTTGCATGCACTTATTCTGCTGCCGAAAAGTATTCAGTTTACAGTTTCATCAAGAACGTGTATCACTTATGCTTATTCTAAATGTTTGTCAATTTAGCATTCTAATTCTAACTTTGTTTCTACCTATTAATGGTTATCGCGATTTATGTGCATATAAATTAGGTGTTACCTTATACAAGAAAACTACTGCTGTTGACGTTTCAATTCTAATTTTCATTTAAAGGTTGTAAGCACCTGTGGCGCAAACTGGGATAAAGTAGGAATCAGTCCTGACCCATTTGAAGTTCTTTTCCAGAATTTACTTGGTATCACCAACCGAAATTTAGTACTATGAATAGTACAGATTACATTGTTTTGTAAGTACGTTTGATGCCATGAAGTGGTTTAGTATTTGACTGAAAATCAGATGGACAGGGGCGGCGCAGGGGAGCCAGGGGATATTGTCCTATCGCCAGGATTTCGGAATTTGTGACGAAATTCGTGACTCCCGTTTGTGCTCATTCCTTGATGACGGAAAGAATCTATAGGAAACTAATATGAATGACTATGTAAAATCTATTATTGTTTCTATGAGGGTTCAAAATATTAATTTTCAGGAAAATGATTTAGTTAAAATACTTTTGAATGGAATGAACTGTAGCCAGAGATTTAAGACGCTGAATCATATATATCTTGTAATAGGAATGAATTATTGTAAATTGCTGAACAATATGTTTTGAGTACTCGAGAACAGCTATATTATAACAGGTTAATTAGGAGTTACTAAAGGAAGGCAATTTTTTTTAATAATGGTATGATATCTCATTCTAAAGATAGGGTAAAAGTCAGAATTATGAGACTTCTCATAATGTAATATCGATTCAGATGAGGGAACGATCTCGGAATGCGATTACTTCTAGTTCTCCTTATGAAAAGAAAAAAGATCGATAAGTTGATGTTTCAAAAAATAGACAATTTCCATCAGAGTTGGATGGAGCAGTAGCAACCTTTGTTTCAGGAAAAGTGAATAATATTTTGACTGTTATAATCTTGATTCTGCGCAAATGTACGAAAAGGCTTCGACTTATTTATCGTTGGGATGTGTTTGATAGAAGAAAATTGAATTAAGATCTGGTGATCATGGTGACCAACTGAAAGAGGTTTAAGCTGTTTAAGCTTTGCTGAGGTTTCAGTTCCTGAGAAATCGTCTGGACTGATTTCGACTTTTATTCTCGAAGATTTCCTTTCGTTTGGTATTAAGGATAAAAGTATGCAATGCGACCTGAACCTTCAGCAATTTGAATCTGAAATCTTAGATATTAATGATCAATATCCGTCTCAATTATTGGAGTTAAGAACTATGATTGAATGCAACTTAAGGAAGAATTCCAACTTGTCTGCTTGTCTGCCAATACAAATCCTGAACTACAGGAAGAATGATTTTAAAATTTTTGGAAAGAAAAATAATGAATCGGGAATAATAGAAAATTAACATTTAATAAAGCAAGATTTGGTGAAGTGTAGTGGAAGAGGTTTTGACGAGAGGACATTGGTTGATATGGCTATGGTTTAGAGTAGTTATGATAGTGATGATCCTCATGTTGAACATCATTATCAGGAGCAGACTCCAGTTATTGAAACTTCCAAATCTGCGGTTAAAAATCAATTGTCAGATCCTTTCAGTAAAAGATGTAAACAAAAAAGTACGTCTTTAGGCAAGGGTTCTTCAGTCCTTCCAATCTAGCAGAAGAAAAAGAATTGAAGGAAGAAGAAAATCTCAATGATCTAAGGAAGAACCAGAATGTTAATGAATCGAAAATCTTGTTCAGGAAGAAACATTTTGAGTTTATACAACATCAACCTACGGGAAAGGAATCCTGAAAAATGGTTTAGTGGATAGTGCTACAAAGCCATCTGACGCAGGTATTGAACTTGCTGAAAATTTCCAATGCTCTTTTAAACCGAAATAAGAAATATATTTCGTATAATATTACCAGTCTTAAACAAAAAATGATAATCTCATCAGGTGAAAAACCATAATCTATAGACGACACCTGGAATTAGCGGAATCGAGCATCAATTCTTTTCATTGATTCAATGAGGAAAGAGTATTCTGACGTCATCACTGATAGGATGGGATGAATCAAAGATTTTGTTGACATAATTTATATCTCAAAACAAACCCTAATGCAAAATCGATTTCCATTTCCCAAGAACAAAGAAAAATAGTTGAAGAACAGATCGAAGAGTTGATTGGACAAGGCATCGTACTTTTATTCGATCATCACTCGAACTACACGAGCAGTTGCTTCCTAGTAAAGAATAAAATTAACACCTCTCAGATAGTTGGTAATTACATAAAGGTCAATAAATTGATTGTTAATGACGCATTTGCGTCTCCTAATCTAATCGCTCGTTTAACAGAGTTAGCAGATAAGCTGGTGTATACGAAAATCCACTTTCGAAAAGTATACAACCAAATTTGCTGCACGAAAACTAGCGTGCTTTAACGGTTATTGTCAACGCGAAACACTTATACCTATATAAACGAGTTGTAGGTATTAAGGCAGTAAGTAATATATTATCGCGGGTAATGCACTAAAATACTTGACAATCTGAAAAATAAAGGAGTAAAAATGTATTTTGATGGTGTTTTAATATCATCAGACAATTTAGGGGAACATAAGAAAACAATTCAAATATGATACAGCGATTCAAGGATTGTAATATTACTGGAAAAATCACTGGGATTATAAATTTCCAAATTGGCACAGTTATTCCTTAAAGTCTAAAGAGTAAACTTCTGGAATGTAAAATTAATCTACATCGTTTTCGATCTACATCAAAAGCATGTACTTTAGTGTGCTGTTTTGCCTTTTTAGCAAATCTTAAATGTTGTGAAGTATTGAATAGAATATGATAAAAATTTAGTTTCATGATCCCAATAATCTACTCTCAGATCTCTGGAGCAACGAGCAACTCTGAAAGACAAGAAAAGTTTGCAGTCCTAAATGGATCTCAGTTTAGTAAACTACGTTAACGTCCTCTGTTCATTATGTTAAGGTTAAAAGCAGAAAATTTACAAGTTACAATTTTGCGCATGCGGTTACAAACATTATCTTACAAACACAATCAGCAAACATTATCAATATCAACTACAAAAAACCCGAATTTGTAAAGAACAACGCCATTCTATTTCAGGTCCTCTAATAATATTCCATTAGATGCAGAATAAGTTGTTGCCCTATATGTACTCATTTGAGCATAGGATTGTTATCGTGGGTAAGAATTGAAATTGTAAAAATGCAGTACAATTTGTCGCATGAAAAATGAGCTTAGTCACCTGTTGGTCCTTTTCAGTTTGTGATATATTATTTAATGGAAAAACATAATATTTTGTTTGTTAAATGTGGTTATTTCTAGTTGTAATAATAATGTGCCTTAAGCAACATTTCATCACATGTAACTTCTATTAACAGATTACGTCGATATGTTTTGGTGCCTTTTTAGCTCTCCTTAAAATGTATCTTTTAGATTTAAGCTCGTTTGAGTATAAGTCAAAAACTCAATGTAGTAATAACTCTTCACATACTATATGTCCTTTACAGGGCTCTAAATAATGGTTAACGCAGAAGAACTTGGTGGTTGGTGGCAGGGCTTGAGACACAAGAAGACATGAAAAATATCGCCGCTGGGATACCCAAAACTTCGTGCATATTTCTCCAATGTCTGACTCTGTAATCTATTATATCGGGTAAAATCACGTTCGTTCTGGGGCACAAAGAAGCCTCTTAAATTTCCGTAGGGCTAATACTTGAACTTTTAACATTCCCTTTCACTTCTCTCAAGTTCATGTATTACTTTGAGGATTGATAGTTTGTCTTATCACATTACTCACGTATCTGGTACATATTTCCTCCTGAATGGCCTGAGGTCCTGTTCTTTATTATTCGAATATACAAAACTGAATCTCGAAAAAAATTGTGGATCCACGGTTCATCGAATTCCATCTCGCATCATGACTAATTACCTAGTACGTATTAACAGTCCAATTTCCATTGCAGTGTCCATTTGAGTAGTCCCAATCTACACAAGTACGCAATTAGTTTTGAAACCTGGATCATAAAACCTTCTCTTATCTTCAGTGCCTTGTTGCTATATGTTTTAGTTTTAAGTAGGCTTCACAGTTAATTTTCCATAATGATATGTGAAACATCTTTATGAATACGTAAGGTGTTTATTTCCACATTACACAGTCTTTAGCTATTATCCTTGGCAAACATTATTTTTGATTGTTTGAGGATTCTAGTATTTGAGAGCCATTTCTCCAACAAAACAGTGTCCCCTATATGTATATTCTTAGTGTCTCCCATTCAAGCACAAACGATGAAGATAGTGCCGTTCGTTAACAAATTGTTTGTGCTCGATTGTGCACGAAATGCCATCTTTTGTGCTACAATAGTTTCTGAGTTATAAGCCAATAACTGAAAATAGAGTTGGAAACTGGATACAAATTTTTGTTATTTCTATTAAAATAAAATGCTTGTATTTCTCTCATATGAGAAGCACAAACGATTGATTAGTGTCCTTGCTTAGTACATAGCTTGTCCTACGTGCACGAAACCCTATCGATTGTGCGTTATTAGTTTCGGATATATGAGCGAAAAACAGGTAGGGGTATCGCTTATGTCTCCGGAAAAAAGGTACAAATGAAGTGGTTTCGTGCACAACCGAGCACAAGCTATGCATTAACCACTGACAATTATCCTATTGTTTGTGCTTCAGTTGTGAGAAAAATGCAAGGAAATGTATCCAGTTTCCGACTCTTTTCGGTTTTTCGCTTATAACTCACCAGGAACTATTGAAGCACAAACGATGAGGTTTCTCGCACTAACGAATGGCAATACTTTCAACGTTTGTGCTTGAAGTCGGTCAGGAAGCTTGAACTTCGCCCCCTACCAGCTTTTCAGATATTTCTTCAATACTAATAAAGCACAAACAAGGAAGATTCGTGCACAAGCGTGAACAAACGATCTAATAACTAATTACAGTACTTCCATCTTTGTGCTTGAACTCGGGGGGCCAGCGTGAACTTGGCCTATCTACCAGCGTTTTGCTTGTCTCCGGAACTATTAAAGCAGAAACGATGGGTTTCTTGCACAAACGAGCACAAACATAACACTAACCAATGACACTAATCTCATCGTTTGTGCTCCTAGTCAGGGGGCTAAGTTTACGCACTTGAGATTACGAATGTAACTTTTTTTGTTTCTTGTTTTGCATATAAAAACACCTTAGTTTTTTCTGCATAAACGATAAAATTCAAGTACTTTCAAAGAGAAACGTTGAAGAATAGATTGACATATTGAATACATTGTTTTCGTAAAGTCTCTTGGCCATATTGACGTCAGGTTGACATTCCAAAATTTTTGAATGTAATTTAATTCAATCCGATAGCAATGAAACTCGAGCACTTTCCTGCACAAACGTAGCACAAATGATCAGAATATTAAAATGTAACTATAAGGAAACTGATCTTGCCAACTTCACGTCACGTTGGCCGGGATTTTGGAAATGTAAAAACAGCGTTAGTCTTGTTGTAGAAACGTTAAAACTAGAGCACATTTCAGCGCTAACGAAGCACAAACGATTAATATCTTTAAATGTGTGCTATCTACGATTATTCCGGCCAACCTGACGGACATTATTTCCGACCAATTTTGAAAAGGTAGGGACTACCGTTTAGACAACCACTACTTTCCTTTTAACTCATTGTTTATTGTTGCACAAACAAAAATGTGTGTTACATCTTTTCTGCACAAACGATTGACACCATTTCGGACTGATCTTGACAAGATAAAAGGCTCTCGTTTAGATACCCCTACTTTGTTTTTATTCTAGCTCATTTTTCATTTTTGCACAAACGAAAATTTGAGTTGCATGTTTCTCCGCAAATATTGAAACCATTTTCGATGAATTTTGACAAGGGCTCAGACACTCCACTTTGTTTTTGTTCTAGTTCAGTGATGCAAATACCCACGCGCTCGGGACGAGTGGTTCATCGGTGCGGGCGAGTATTTAATATCATAAGGAAGGTAAGTAAATGATTTCTATTATGAAATGTGGGCTAGTAGTTTTTTCTTGGGCCAATAAAATATTGTTGCTTATTTGCATCCCTGTTCTAGCTCATTCTTCATTGTTGCACAAATGAAAATTTGAGTTACACATTTCTGCAGAAACAATGTACAAAAGATTAACACCATTTTCAACCGATTTGACAAAGTGGGAGCTACCGTTTGCACAGACCCCACTTTTTTGTTCTACCTCATTCTTCATTATTTCACAAAACAAAATTTGTGTTTCACAATTTCTTCACGAAAGATGCACGAACGATTGACATGATTTTCGACTTTTTTGGACAAAATCTTGACTACCGTTTACACAGTTCCCAATTGCTTTTGTTTCTTCTAATTGTTCATTGGTGCAGAAACGAAAATTTGTGTTTCATATTTTTACACAAGTGATTGACACGATATTCGATCGATTTTCTCAAAGTGGGAGCTAGCGTTTAGACAGCCCTTCTATTTGTTTTTGTTCTAGGTTATTGTTCATTGCACAAACGAAAATTTGCTTTGCACATTTCTGCACAAACGATTCACACAATTTTCAGCTAATTTTGACAAGCTGAGGAAATCCGTTTAGACAGTCACCAATCTGACTTTGTTCTAGCACATACTTTATTGCTGCACAAACGAAACTCTGTGTGTGTTGCACTTTTCTGCACAAATAATTGACACAATTTTTGAGTGATTTTGATGAGGTGGGGGGCTGTCTAAATTAACTTGGAATTACAGACTAAATATGAACTTCTGAAAAATCCATGATAACTGTAGATATTCTGCCTGTTTGCAACATTTTAAATATGCCAACATATTATTATTATTATTATTATTATTATTATTATTATTATTATTATTATTATTATTATTATTATTATTATTATTATTATTATTATTATAAGTATTCTGCCTTTTGGCGGGTCCATGGACTAATGAGTTTGTTTTCTTCTTTCTTGATTTTAATTTTGGGCCTGGAAATGTTTCTTCCACGTTTCTTGATTTTCAGCTTCCTCTTTTTAACTTCCAATATTTTGTTCTATTTTTCAAATCACCGAGCACTTGTGTTCTTCTTCTATTCCTCAGTTTTCTTCTATCTTTCCTTCTATGGCGGTATGAAAAAGACAATTTCTTCGCAAGATGTGTCCAATCCAATTGTCTTTTCTAAGAAGAATGGTAGCTGGAAGCATCCTCTTCTCTCCTATCCGTATCGAAACAACTTTCTTTGTTATTTTTCTGTCATTTATATCTTTCTCCTTTTGCTCCATCACCACATTTCGAAACTCACTAAACATTTTTTCTCTAACTTCCGTGATTTCCAAATCCCTTATCCATAAAATCCAATACTCGATATATAACACTTGACAATTTCTCCCTCAGTCCAATGTTAAGGCTACTAGTTAAGAGTGGTCTTCTATTGTTGAATGCTTCTTTGTTTATGGCAATTCTCGACCTGATCTCTTTGCTGCAGTACGCATCTTTTGTCATAATACTTCCAAGATATTTAAAATTATTGACTTCTTCAATTACTCTTTGTTCTACTCTGATTCGAAGGGCACATTTCCACAGGATATTCTCATGACTTTCGATTTTTAGATGCTGATTGCCATTCTATATAATTTCCCAGCGTAACTATTTTGTCAATCATCTCCTGTAGTCTTTCTTTGAGTCTAGCTATAATAACCTATCATCTGCATACTGGATCTTGAAGTCTTGAAGTCTCCAATTAATGCTTCCTTCATTAAACATTCACTGGAAATTTTGTATAATTGGAGCAACATACTACATACATCGTTGCCTGACTTCTCTTCCAATCTTCACACTATTGTTTTCTCCTTCATTCAAGCACCACTTGACACGTTGCCCCACGTACAGGTTGCGAATGACTCATCGGTCTCTCCAGTTGATCCTAATTTCTTTGCGTATGTGTAGAAGTTTCGTCCAATTGACCCTGTCGAAAGCTTTTTGCCAGTCTATGAAGCACAGAAACAGATCTTCCTTTACGTCAAAGGCTCGTCCTGAATAAATCAACCCAATGGCATCTCTTGCTCCTTTCCCTTTCCTGAATCCAAATTGATCTCCCTCACACATCTCTTCTATCTTACTTTCCGGCTGCTTGTACAGTGTACTCGCTATTATTTTCCAGTGTGAGAAATAAAGCTAATGGTTCTATGATCGCTGCACTTCTTTGCTCCCTTTTTCTTATGTAATGCAATCATTGTAACATCAAGAATATCCTTTGGCCATTCCCCACTCACGTAGATCTTCTTAATAAGTTAAGTCAATACTTTCATTGCATTGTTTCCTAATCCCTTGAATAAATCTACTGGTATGTCGTCGTCTTTAGTGGCCTTCCTCCTTCGCATGTCATTGACGGTTTATATTGCTTCACTTTTCAAAATACTGGTTTCTTTTTCTTCATCGCCCACTTCTTCCTCTGCTTAGATCGCAATATCTTTGGAGCGGTTCTTTTGGTCATACAGATTTTTATGTATTCCTCCCAAACTCTAAGAACATATACATGGGACAATTTGTTTCCTCTTATGCAAATGTCCTTTCAGTGAATTACTTGTTTCATTACTGAAGTTGAATTGATTCTCTTTGTTTTAAGTAATTACTGTTCTCACTACCAAAGGTTCCTGTAATTTTCTTGAATTACGTATAAATGATTCCCCTGTTATATCGTTCTTATTAAGGAATTAGAATTAACCTTGGATTTGTTTTCGTTGATTTGACATTAGCGGCGCCATTTTATTATTCTCTTAATTATTATCTGTTGTGATTCCATAAGGGCGACTTAACTAAACCCTGTTCGGCCTAAGCTCTAAACTGCGATAAACAAAGCCACATAAAACCAAATCTCGCTGATTTGTTGTTGGTCTACCGACGCTTGTGCTACTCCGGAAAATAGTTCATATCATGTGATTATTACTTTTACTTTGAAGCTCCATATAAAACTGCTACATTATTACAAATGACAAAAATATAATACGGGTTATATAATAAAACTGGAATCGAGTGTACCTAATGAAATAATAGAAATAAACAGTAAGAATGTGCAGTAATTATGGCTCTAATTCAACTGTAGACACGTGTTCTGCTTTCAAGCCTGAAAGACTTCTGACATGAATCCCGGTTCCGCGAGTGTTTTGGTGAAACACAAACAAGGGAAACCTTTACTCACTAAGCAACAATTGTTTACCAGCGAATTTCAATTTTTTGGTCTTTCGAGTTTTTCTCTTTCTGTTCTGCTGCTGCTTTATCTGGACAACACGAGACAGTATTGTCAAAATGTACGTGTATAATTTGCTCCTCCCCGTGGGGAGTGGGAGTGATACATCACTAGCCAATCGTATTTGTGACAAACTGAAGGATACAAATATTTTGTTTATTGGAGTTCAGAGCTTACGCTGAACAGGGAATACTTTTAGATAGTGTTACACCAGTATATGGATTCGAAACAGTCAGTAAATTACAAACTACCCTATAATATTCCAAGATTTCCGAATACGAGATACGATAGATGGTTTCTTTTCAGCTGGAAATTTGACTTTAGGAGTTAGAAAACACTTTTCTGTTGCAATTTTCACAACTAGTAACGCTTAAAACTTTAATTGTAATTGAACGTATGTTATAAAAGAAATTTTCTTTGTGTTTTTCTTATATCTGTCGTATAAATTGCATCTACCATACATTTCAAGCAGATGTAGAAAGGAATGAGATAATATTATTAGATTTAATATATAGGTACGAAAACGACTAACTTATTACTTTTCGACATTTTCCAGTACTTCCTACTGTGTTTCTCTAATTCTCTTTTTCACTTACAAGAACTTTGCGAACCAACAGACTACTTCCCGTCTCAACGAACATTTGCTCTGAAGGAAATTGACAAGCGAATTTCGAATAGAAGAAAAGGGACAACAAAGCGAAAAAGGAAACAAGTGAAAAAGTGTAGCAAGATTTTTAGCTCTTTACAATATATATTCATTTAGTGAATAATCTACATTTCATTAAGTTCAACCCCAATACAAGGGATCAATAACTTAAGAACCAATTATCCAAATACCATATTAATTCATCAAAGTACTACGGTGTACGTATTCTGTCATACCAAATTTCACCAATATCGAATAAGTATCATAGATAGCACACCACATATTACTCCTTTCCACAAAGTCAAACCTTATATTTGATGTCCATTAACTTAAAATGAAATGAAATTTAATCTTTGAGCTTTACGTCCCACGGTTATGCCGGTTTGGCTAAAGGAGACGGTGATGATGAGTAATGATTGAAAGGGTGGAATGACGAAAGTGGAAGGAAACGGTAGAACCCCAAGAAAAACCACGCACACGGTGTTTGTAAACCACTACATTAACTTAAGAACCAAGGACCTGTACACTAATATGTTTCATAGGTGAGCAAAGCTCATTAAGTCCTATACCATTCCGATAAGGGTCAAGATTACATGGATTTGATTGATCACGTAAGATATATATATATATATACTGTCCTAATATTATTTTTTTACAAACTGATCAAATGAAGAACGAAATCAAACACGTTTAACGTAATTCTACTTAAATATTATTTGATATATTACATAATTATTACACTTGCCTCAGTCATTGATCTTCCTATTAGACCAGTACGTAATCTGAACTTTTTTGAGCTTCCTGGGATCATATTTGGTATCAGCATTTTCACTTTCCTAAAATTAAAAATGAATCAATTATATCGGGTGTTGCAAAATAAGTGTTACAACTCTTGGGAGGTGACTCCTGCCACTGAGACAAGAAAAAAAGTTCTCTTGAACTTTCGGCTATCGGACATAGTTTCGGATCTACAAGGTGCCGAAAGCGTGGGAAAATGACTTTCGGACGCTAATAGTTCGGAAACTATCCAACGTAAAAATGGCGGGTAAAAAATTTACTGAAGAAGACATACCTGCTGCATTGAATTTTGCATGTTTCATAATCCTACCATGCACGCGCAAGAGATTCCCCAAAGGAACGTAGGGAGTCCCGGATAATCTGCCAAATGAAAATTGGTCTAATGGATATGAATTGATAGGATTTCTACCAGGTAACAATAATTCCTTTGAATTAAGTCGATATCTGGAACAAATACAAAATGGTGGACTACTTCTTTCCCGTTGTGTGTGGTTGCATAATCGCCAGGTACGGAAGCTGGCCAACAGTGACGTTCTGAGTATTAAGTGTAGCGAATTTGTACTCAAATGCTCTAGAAAGACATCTGGAGTGAAGGTAGAGAACGACAGATGAAGCAGGGTGATTCACATGTGTGGAAACACGTAACGAGAAATGCCCAGAAATGCACTCATACTCAGTTAACATGAGTTCAAAGCGTCGGATATGTAAGGAATAGCATCAAAAACATGAAAGCCGTTGCCAATCCACCAATAATATTCCATCAATCCGTTTCAATATGAACTGCACAGTTGCATACCAATAAGGATGCAACAACTGAGGCCAAGTTGAAATTGTGCAAGGGAACTCACTAAGAAACTGGTTAAACTAAATGAATGCCACTAGTGGGACCGCATGATCGATATTCAAATGTGGCCAATGTGTGTGTTGATATAGACATGTACCTAATGGACAAATGTCAACATGTCCCTCTACTGATGGGACACCGTCCCACGTGCGAGAAATTGGAAAATAACTACTCGGGTCTTGAATCTGAGATCGTGGGCTCCTAGTAGAATTGGAAACTGCTACTATGCGAGCGAAAGCGAGCGCTCCAGCCCTGAGGCTTCGAGGGAGCCTCACTTTCTCTCCATTCATTTCTTTGAGGGGTACCCACTTTGTTTGGCAAGCGCTCTTGTACAGCCTCCCGACATGCTTGTGTGTTTCAATTTGTTACTCCTACTGCACAGTTGTAAACAACCAGAGCATAAGGACGTTTCTATTTCTCATGTCATTTTATTTTCCATATGTATGGTGTTCCAGCAGTAGTGCTACATGTGCCAAATTGGTTCATTTTCGTCTTTGTCTTGGCATGTGCACTGTGTGTAAGATACGAATTTCTGGAGGTATTTTCCTATATTGCGAGTACGTCATAGTCCCAGAATACGTTGGACATGATACAAAAATGTTATTTTCACGCTATACCAGAATTTGAACCATGGATTAAGAGATTTCTTTTCATATTTGTCGACTGTGGGACAATATCCCAAACAAACAGGAACATTGATACAATCGTGTTCTAGTTACGTTCCACCAAAAAGTGAACCAGATGTAATAACAGAATATACAACGTCATTTTCCTGGTTTCCACACGTGGTACGGTGTCCCAGCAGTAATGGGACATGTTGACATTTGTCCATTAGCTACATGTCTATATCAACACACACATTGGCCACATTTGAATATCGATCATGCGGTCCCACTAGTGGTATTCATTTAGTTTAACCAGTTTCTTAGTGAGTTCCCTTGCACAATTTCAACTTGGCCTCAGTTGTTGCATCCTTATTGGTATGCAACTGTGCAGTTCATATTGAAACGGATTGATGGAATATTATTGGTGAATTGGCAACGGCTTTCATGTTCTTGATGCTATTCCTTACATATCCGACGCTTTGAACTCATGTTAACTGAGTATGAGTGCATTTCTGGGCATTTCTCGTTACGTGTTTCCACACATGTGAATCACCCTGCTTCATCTGTTGTTCTCTGCCGACACTCTAGATGTCTTTCTAGAGCATTTGAGTACAAATTCGCTACACTTAATACTCAGAACGTCACTGTTGGCCAGCATCCGTACCTGGCGATCATGCAACCGCACACAACGGGAAAGAAGGTGTCCACCATTTTGTATTTGTTCCAGATATCGACTTAATTCAAAGGAATTATTGTTACCTGGTAGAAATCCTATCAATTCATATCCATTGAGACCAATTTTCATTTGGGAGATTATCCGGGAATCCCTATGTTCCTTTGGGGAATCCCTTGCGCGTGCATGGTAGGATTATGAAACATGCAAAATTCAATGCAGCAGGTATGACTTCTTCAGTAAATTTTTTACCCGCCATTTTTACGTTGGATAGTTTCCGAACTATTAGCGTCCGAAAGTCATTTTCCCACGCTTTCGGCACCTTGTAGATCCGAAACCATGTCCGATAGCCGAAAGTTCAAGAGAACTTTTTTTCTTGTCTCAGTGGCAGGAGTCACCTCCCAAGAGTTGTAACACTTATTTTGCAACACCCGATATAACTTGTTAACTTTTGGTGGGGAACTCAATTTGGTATTTTGTTTAGAACCGTTAGCTAGTTCGGTACCAGGAGTTATAGCACGGTCTTTAGCAGAAAAGTAATATATTCAATGTACAACTTATCGTAAAATATTTTGCAATTTCTAATACCTATTTTCTCTTAGTTTCAGAATTATATCTGAGATGGTAGCATTTCTTTCTGAATCTCAGATCTGGTATTGGTATTCATAATTAAGTTCATTTATAGCTGAATATTACACGAAACATTACATCGTAGATGAAATAAATATAACACAATGTTATGTGTTTCAAGACTGTTTTTTTTTATTATTATTACTGTGTTAATTTCGAAACGAAGCTTTATGTAGAGTTATTTCGTATCATAAGTTTTACGCTTTCTTAAGCAACTTTCTTAATATTGTACTGATTCTCTTCTTATTTTGTTACTAAACACCAGGCTGTTTTCCTATAGTATTACCAAAAGTATTTTCTTCATGTTGTAATATTTGTTTAGCAGAGAAAAATGAATTTGCTACTTGTATTGATGAAACATACTCCATGCATGGCATTAAATTATGATCAGAAATGATAAGTTCATTTAGATACCACTGTTCACTTACCGCTTCATTAGTTTGGTAATTATGGCATATAATCAACAGTGAGGACTCTCTTTAATTAGATTTTCCGCACCTTAAATTGATTTTGCTTTCACTTTTGGAAGGACGTTCAGTGCCATAAAATTATGTATTGAATGATTGTTATAATCTATTGAAATCTCCTTTCCGGTGCGAGAAAGCGATTCATTTATATGCTGGCGTGAAGATCAGTAACTGAGCCTATAGGGAAAGTGTTTTCAAATTAAATCCATAAATTCAACTTCAATAGAATAGTCGCGTTTTTTTCTTTTTCTTTTTTTTGTGTTTGTGTGTGTGTTTGGCAGAAACTTTCTTACTGGTACAAGAAATAGGTATGCTATTTGTTTTGACACTACGAAGCTCGTCTAACGCAGTTTTTAGGAACCATATTGCTCATAAGCCTAAAGTGAAATTCGAAATTAAGCATTTTAATTGTATTTCCATTTGTTGAACCTGAAACACTTCCTGAATGGATATGTAACAATCTAAAGCTAGAAGGAAGCTATACTTGAACTTCGGAAAAGTAGTTTTTTCTTATCATCTAAATATTTTGTATAAAAACATTTATGGCTTAATAAGAAAAGTAAATCTACCGTTTCCTGTCTTAATAAGTTACACGAAATGGGATAAATCTACGCATTTCAGAAACATAAATGTAGTGTGCTATATCCGCACTTTGGGCAAAGTCATTGCAGAACGTTGTTGTGAAATTTCCTTCATTGTTAATACGAGTTTTATGAGAAGATTAAATTATTACATCAAGGCGATTAAGAGAGAATCTGATAACACTAATTTTCAGTAAAACTAATTTAAGACTAATCTTGGAATAATAACGAAGGCCTAGCGAATTTAAAGGAGAATGGAAAAGTACACTTGTGCTGTTAGACAAAATAAAGATACTAATGAGATTTATGACAATAAAGGGCAAGACGTTCTAAAAGTATCTTAGGAATGTCAATAAGTTATTTGACTAAATCCAAGAAAGACATACACCCTCCATTCCAAAAGAAACCGAACTTTTGAAAACAAATAGTACCGCTAGTGCCATCTGTTGTAATATTTTACCGGTAGATGGCGTAGTCCCTCATTGACAACTGGTATAAACGTCATGACATTTGGATGCACGGCAACAAAGTTATTGCGTTTCAACTGTCAGTGTGTTGTGTACATCGGTCGGAAAATGAGTTTCAAACAACGAGCTGCAATTGAGTTTTATGTTAAACTGGATAAAACTTTTAGTGAAACGCACCAAATTCTACAAAATGCATATGGTGATGAGTGTCTATCCCGTACGCAAGTTTACGAGTGGTTCAGGCGATTCAAATCGAATAGAGAGACGCTGGATGATGACGAAAGATCAGGCCGTCCCAGAACCGGATTATCGGAAGAAAACATCGAAAAAGTGCGTGAATTCATCAAACATAACAAAAAATCGTCGGTGAAAGTTATTGAAATGGAATTAGGCATTCCTCAAACAACCGCATACTGCATTTTGACCAAATTTTTGGGCCTTAAGAAGGTTAATTCGCGGTTTGTACCACACAAACTCACCGAAGACCAAAAAGTTGATCGAATTGCGCATTGCAAAGACATCGTTAAAAGTGCTCGGCAGGATCGAAACTTCTTGAAATCGATTGTAACTGGTGACGAGACGTGGTGTTTTGAATATGAGCCCGAAACAAAGCGGCAACGTGCTGAATGGAAGGCGCCGGATGAAGGAACACCCAAAAAAAGTCGCTTGGTGAAGTCAAAAGTTAAGGTGATGCTGATTTGTTTTTACGATTCAAAAGGAATTATCCACAAAAAATTTGTTCAGCCAGGCCAGACAGTCACTTGAGAGTTTTACTTGGGCGTCATGAAGCGTTTGCTGGTAAGAATTCGTTGTATTCAGCCCGAATATCGCGAAATCGGCAGTTGGACTCTTTTGGACGATAATGCACCATCACATCGTTCGCGACTTGTCACTGAATTTTTGGTCAAAAATCAGATTATTCGGTTGCATCATCCGCCCTATTCACCAGATCTCGCTCTGTGCGATTTCTATCTGTTCCCGAAACTGCATTTGGCGATGAAAGGAAAGTGGCACGCATCGATTGATGCCATTGAGAAGGCGACGACCACCGTCCTAAAGACCATTCCAATAAAGGACATGGAGAAGTCGTTTGACAACTTGTTGGAGCGTGCAAATATGTGTATCGATGCAGAAGGGGAATACACTGATTAATAAAAATGATTTGTTCCAAAATGTACATTGCTTTTTTGTTTTTTTAAAACGTTCGGTTTATTTTGGAATGGAGGGTTACAACGCAACTTTGTGGATAGAAATATTAAATACGACTTTGCAGCAGTTTCACACTCCACTGTAGGACGCAATGGAGACCACATGAAAAGATGTAGAAAATATGTTTGCTGTTATATAAAAAGGAAAATTAATAAACATTGCGGAACTTTTGGTAAACACTTGATGTCGATGTTCGTCTAGAAGGAAAGGACTGTAAGTAATTTTATAATAATTCACTTAAGATGGAATATTGCGAAGCTCATTTTCATTTAAGTTTCGATAAGGTCCCATACTATTGGCCATATTTTATTCTTAACATTTTGCTTCCCTCTCTAGAAATAGCAACACCGCAAATTACGACAGCTAATAATATATATTCATCTTTCCGCCTTCTCTGGAGCTTGATGAAACGTGAGATGAATATCATAAGTACTTAAAAGTCATCCTTTATTATTTTATTCGTGACGTGGCCCTCGCTAGTGAAATGGAAATGTATTTAATGTAAGTTCATTTTGCTACACATTATAGTATGAGAAGATACTATGGTATTCAATTGAGTGGTAAATAGGATATTTCAATACTTTACTACCTACGTTCTTCTCATAATATTCATAGTCAAGGAGCTAATATCTGAAAGGCCTCTAAAACTAAAATTGGCACAACCCACATTACATGTAAGGTTTGATACTACCGTTTGGTAGAATGGGTGATATATAAACACCCTAGGTAGTATTTCATCTCAAATTACGGTATAATTAATTTCTTGGAAGCTATTTTGTGTTTTATCACGTGACTTTGCTCACATTCACGACTCGTTGGTTTATAATGTGCATAATTCCTTTTAGAATGTGGCTATTTAAATATTTTGACACCAAATGAAAGACAATGAATTGCTCTACTACATTTGCAGCCAACAGGTTCCAAACGTGACCGAAGTCATGTGATCACGATCCAAAATGGCACCCATAGAGTTAATGATACCACAGTTTGACGTTACATCTAAGGTTTGATACTACAATTTGGTAGAATGTAGTATATATGAATACCCTGGGTAATATATCACGCCAAATTGTGGCATCACTAATTTTATGGACGCTATTTTCTGTTTTGATCACGTGACTTCGGTTACGTCCAGGAGTCGTTGGGTTAAAATGTGCATAATTCCGGTAGAATGGAGCGATTTAAATAATTTTGGCACCAGATGAAAACAAAGAAATGCTCTACTAGATTTTAAGCCAACAAGTCCTGAACGTGACCGATGTCACGTTATCACGATCCAAAAATGAAGCCCATAAAGCTAATAATACGACAATTTGAAGTTTCATCTAAGGTTTGACACCGCAGTTTCGTACAATGTGACGTATTTAACACCGTATGTTGTGTGTCATGTCAAATTTTGATGACACCAAATGAGAGGTGAGTTAATTATTTTATGATTTTATACACCTTTTCTTTCACCTTTGCACTTTAAGTTCCCCACTTGCACTAAACCAACATTTCTATTGTACTACTAATAACTCCCTAAATGTCATCATCATCAATACCTGAGTTAGGAGGGTCACTACGAAAGTTTTGAGATACGCATTGTTGTGGTACCGTATTTGAATTCCGACAATTGTGTTCGGTAGTGGTATCCAGAGCGAAGAAGCGAAGCAAGTTCCAACTCGCCTCGCTTACCGGCGTGGTCGTATCGCTTTCACTTGTTTGTTGATATGAGCAGTATTCGGCTGTCTAGAATGGAGCTCGAAAGGAAACATTTTCGGGCAATGATCCTTTACGATTTCAAAAGTAGTTTGAACGAGACACAAAGACTTGACCGTTTGCAGGGGGCATTTGGGGACCTTGCTTCTTCCCGTGCTACAAATTTTCGGTTGTTTGGTAAATTCAGAAGAGGCCGGACAAAGCTTAAAGATGAAGAGAGAGCTGGACGTCCGGCAACAGCTGTGTCAGTTGAAAACATTGCCGCTGTGGAACAAATGATTCGAGAAAATCCTCGAACAACTTTCAAGGGCATTGAATCTACAGTGAACACTGGAACGCCAGCAGTAACAAAAATTCTTCATGATCATCTTTGTCTGCGGAAGGTTTCATTTCGTTGGGTGTCTCACACTTTGACTGAACAGCAGAAGTGCATGCGTGTGGAATGGCGTGAAGAAATGCTTGCAAGGTTTGATGGAGGCAATTCTCGACGCGTCTCTGACATTGTTACTGGTAATGAGACTTGGATCTATCAATTTGACCCTGAAAATAAACGCCAGTCTACAGTTTGGATCTTTCCAGACGAAAATCCACCCACGAAAGTGAAGCGATCGCGAAGTGTGGGGAAGAAGATGGTCGCAACTTTCTTCTCCAAATCTGGCCATGTTGCAACTGTTCCACTTGAAGAACAAAGGACTGTTACTGCTCAGTGGTACACCACTGTTTGCCTAACAAAAGTGTTCCAGAAGCTTCGGGAACGGCGACCAAGAACCGGTAAATTTACGTAAATTCACGTGATTTTTAGGAACTTTCAAGAGAATCACTTTTCAACAATATTGAGAATGTTAATTGTTCTTGTCCGTTCTATGTATATTTTCTTCTTACTTTTTCAAATAAAAATGAGGACGACATAATTTATAAAAGATATGATGTCATATTTAATAACAGCAATAATGGAGTGACACCATTACCGGTCATGTCAAAACTCAAGTGTAATGCGGAAATCACAAAACAGGAATGTTGTATTTCCAGATGTTGCTAGACATTCACCGAGGCAAACATGCAAAAAATCACATGAAGGAATGGTAAAGACTCCGTTCTTGATTGCATTTAAATCTGTATGTGGAGCCTTAAGCACTGACGCATTCGCTACTGTGAAAATGCCATGACGAAAGGATATGAATACTTGCTTTCAGTGCATTGTTTTTCTTATGCATATATTTTTTTACCACGGTATAATGAAATATTTCCAATCAGTCAGGGCGGAAATTAATGAAAGGGAGACTAAAACCCAATTAACCAATGTTTTTTTCTCATCTGCATACAGATTATTTCTCCAAGCATCGGAATACAACTTGCAATAAATAGTGCACATAAATACTAATAGAATGTAGACGCCACTACATAGGATTCAAATGTACTCCTTCCAGGCATCCGTTTTGAAGCAAACACCTACGGTCACGGTTACGGTAATGTTGAAATTTTTTGGAAAGTATCTGGCCAAAGCCCCTGACTCCATGAGTAGATTGAAATAGATCAGAAATACAGATGTACAGGTAAAAAGTTGGGTATTATTATTGAGTTTGTACGTACGGTAGGCTACAACTACAACTGTCGCAGAGTGGCTGGTGGTGACTTTAGTACGAGTTCTAGAGAGTTATTATATGCGTGGCATGCGATGGACGTTCCGGAGAGCGCATTCGGTGCTGATATTAGCAATAGCTGCCTGGGTAAAGTACGCCAGAACTTACGGTGGACATGGCACAAAACTTCTCTAACAGGGAAGGGGCAGCTCTAAGTCTTCCAGCATTCGACTCTTGCGAGTATACCTATCGTGACCAATAATGATACGATCAGCTCTGGTTTGCACACATTCGAGTGTCTGAAAATGGCTGTAGGAGGCATGATGCCAGGCAGAGCATGCATAAGAAAGTGTGGACAGGACTATAATCATCAATATGTGCAATCGGACATTATGAGAAATTGAACTGCA
Source organism: Thermobia domestica (assembly GCF_964235325.1). Classification (NCBI taxonomy): domain Eukaryota; kingdom Metazoa; phylum Arthropoda; class Insecta; order Zygentoma; family Lepismatidae; genus Thermobia; species Thermobia domestica. Next base: position 237,748,479 of record NC_137456.1, on the reverse strand, counting down.
GCAAAAGATGGGATATAATGCTGAAAGTTTGCGTAATACTCTTTGGTTTATGTCTTTGATATACTCAGCGAACGTTAGCCCACGGTATAAAATCACTCCTAAATATTTAACGTGTGTGGCGTGAGGAATGTGTGCGTTTGCACAGATTAGATTTCGACTGGCGCGGATACGTCTTCTACTTTGATAACAGTAAAACTTTGGTCGGCACTTACTTTAATCCTCCATCGTCTGAAACATAACTCAAAATCTGAGTTGACGTTGCATATAGATGTAACACTGTGCAATGAACTAGTTGTTGTGAATACGCCAACCACCTGCTTTAATTGTTCTACACGAGGATTTGACGGCATCAACATACACATGAAATGTTCTGTCAACGAGGTAAGAACGAAGTAAATGCAGAAGGCGATCCGGAAGACCTTGGTTGTGTAGCTTATATAATAGTCCTCCTAAACAGACTTTATAAAAAGCTTTTGAGACATACAGGTACACTCCAACAGCAAGCTGCTTTCTGTTGAGAGCCGCTGTTAAGTGATCTACTACACGTGCGAGTTGCGTAGTAGTGCTATGTTGAGCACGAAACCTGAACTGATGAAAGAATAGAAGATCACCTTTGTCAACATGTTGTTTCAGCCTGCAGAGGAACACACGCTCAAAAAATTTACTCAAGTGGGACAGAAGTCTTATCGGCCTATGGTTTTCCGGGATCAGCGGTTTTTTCCAGGTTTGAGGTTGATGATGATACGTGCTTCCTTCCAGGTGTTTGGGAAGTAGTATATTTGGAAGATGTCATTTAAAAAAATATGTTAAAAATGACCAATAATTTTCGAATTGGATGTTTCAGTGTCTCAGCTCGAATCCCATCAGGCCCAGATGCTCTTTGTGCAGGCGGATACTATATATGGCTTCTATTTATCGAGGTGTTATTAAGGTGATGTAATGTGTAGGTTTGTGAGTACTTATGCCATACAATATGGTTCTGATGTACTATTGGAAATAGAACTCAATACGTGCTCTATTGAGCTGGGACTGTGCTTGCAGAGAGTCAGCGAATATATCCGCTTGCAACTGAGCGGCTTGAGTCAGTTCTTGTGGTCCTTGTATGACTCTAGCTCTGGAAGCATTTGAAGAATCTTTGAAGGATTTGGAGTACGTCCAAATTTTACGATCATTTACGGTGACATTTACAACGATTGTCGCATTGACGTGTGTGCTTTGGTGTGATTCTGATAGTGGAGCTCACTGCCTCTTGTAACGATCCCGTTACTATGAGTTGGGAAAGAAGAAAATAAATGAAAACTATGATAAAGAGAAGAAAAGAAATGTTGATGATTATGCGATATTTTTCTCTGATTTGTAAAACTTAATAAGGTTTTGTAACCTTATTACTGTTGCTTTCTTTTTTTTGTAAAAAAAAGCAAAAAAGAAATGAAGAGAATTTATTTATGATTGTAGAATGAGAGAGTGCGAGAGACATACAGATGGTGATCAGAAAAATGGAAACACCTGAACGAAATTGCAACTTACCACATTAATATAGTTTCGGGCCACCTTTCGCCTTCAGAACAGCCTTGATGCGACGTGGGATGGAGGCATACAGGTCGTGAATGGTAGCTAGTGGAATTTTACACCATTTCTCGTGCAGGGCATCGGCCAGTTCTGTGAGAGAGAATTGAGGTGGAAATCGTCGCCGCAGTCGTGTTTCCAAGACGGACCACAGATGTTCAATTATGTTGAGATCTGGGGATTGGGCGGGCCAGGGGAGGTGTTGAACTTCATCCCGATGTTCCTCAAACCACGCAGCAACAACGCCAGCTGTGTGAATGGGTGCACTATCATCCTGGAAGATGGCGTCATTGTCCGGGAACAACATCCGGACCATAGGAGGATGCAAGTGGTCTCCTAAAATTGCGACATAATCATTGGCAGTGATTCGTCCGCTAAGTGTGACCACAGGACCCAATGAAAACCATGATATGGCGGCCCACAGCATCACCGAGCCGCCGCCATGTCTCACAGTTTGGCGGAGACACTGCAGATCATAAGCTTCTTTGGGCGTTGTCCACACATAAACACGGCCCGTGGTTGGGAATAGGGTGAAGGATGACTCATCCGACCATATCACACGTTTCCAGTCCTCAACGGTCCAAGTTGCATGGTCGCGGCACCATTTGCGGCGTGCGAAAGCGTTATGGTCCCTGTTGAGCGGTTTGCCCCGTGCAACACGACCCCGTAAGTTCATGTCATGTAATTCGCGGCGGACTGTGATTGTCGAAACAGGGTGGGGGAGGTGCTGATTGAGTTCCTCCGTCTCTTGCTCCGCAGTGGTACGATGGTTCTGCGTGACAATGCGCTTTAATACCCGGCGTGACCTGTCACTCAAGATTTTCTTCTGCCCACTGTTCCGCTTCCCCGATGTGGTTTTCCCGTGTGTTGTGTAGGCCGTCATCACCTTCGACACTGTCCCACGCGACACATCTAACACAGTAGCCACTGCCGTCACACTGACTCCACATAACCGCGCACCAACAATTTGCCCTCTTTGAAAATCTGAGAGGTTTCTCATTTTACACTACTTCCGTCTGCTGCAGCCACTGGACCCTGCTGTTCCACTGCGCCTGACGTAATATGGACACCGACCTAACACACCACCACCAGACGTGCCCTATCGCGATCGTAGCGCCGCTGGCCTTCGAGGGAACTCTCAGCCTTCTCGGCTGCGAACTGACCCTTGAATCCTGATGAAAGACGGATGATTCTGCAGTCTTCAAGCAGGCCGATAATTTTTTGTCGATGTCGAAAAATGGGACGCGTATCTTATTCCTTTCGCTTAGTTTGTAGTTTCTGCTATTTCCTGTGTTAAGTTATAGTTGGAAGGTGATATATCACAAGAATAAAAGTGCAAGCTGTATTGTGTTTTGTGATTTCCTCTTTTTTTTTTAAAAAAAAAAAGGAATAGAGTGATACGATTGTTGCAAATGGAAGGTTGGTCTTTGACCATACGATTTGGTGCAATCGAAGTAAGATTGAAAGGGTAAGATTATGCTCTGTGGCTTTTCCCAGTGTCGCGAATGGAGTTGGAAGTATTAAGTTAAAAATTGCAATTGCTTAAGTTTCCATCGTTCTTTTTTTTTTTTTTTGTCAGACAAGTTGATTGCATATTAAGGAGACCAGGGGCATTTGATGGTTTCAATCTGTAACGTACATATCTGTATAGTTGGCCTAAGTCTTGGTCGATTGATCGCTATCTCATTTCGGCGACGAAGCCGTCAATTTTTAGAGTAATCAAATGGTGGAATGTCTATGTGGGTCATTCACGTGTACGGAATGGTTGATTTTCAACTGAGTATAGATAACCCTGTTCTTGACAATTGCCCTAAAATAGCATGTTATTAGTGCACCAATACTCGTAATACCCAGAATCTGTAGTGGTCGTTCGGTTGGTGGAATGCCAATGTGGGATATTCGAGTGAGAACAGAGATCAACTCCCCGTTGCACGTTGGAACGCCTGGTTTTTCATAGGAATTATATTCTCTGCAATCATAGTAGTGACCACTCTTTTGTCCAGTTGTCTGACGGAACGGTGGAATGTCAATGTGGGAAAGCAAGTGAGACTATATCATTTTAAGAAAACCAGACCTAAGTTCGGTCATTGTGGTTTTAATAAGCCTAGAAACGAGAACGTGACATTCGTTATATTCAGTTTGAAGCTAGTTTAGTTGAATGGTGGAATGTCAATGTTGGAGATTGAGGTGAGAATAGTGGTTAATGACCGCTAAGTGACACAAGACTTTATCCTTGTTATTGTCTCGCAGTTTTTCACTGGAGATTTGTGTCCTGACTCTCGATGTTTCTGGATCGAGAGAGCTGACTGGAACAGTGAACGAATTTGTATCATTTCCGGCATTTTGGTTTTCTTGACCTAAGCACTGGTCTTTGAACTAGTTTCCTGGATACTGCAAAAGCACGTTTATTCTTGCAAATCAAACACAGGAAGGACGACAAGCAGACTGAGATTGAGGCATAAAAACCAAAGAAAGGTAACATAAAGAAGATTATAATAGGTGAGTGTATATTAAAATATATTTCAGTTGTTTGTCCTTTGTTTGTGTTTTGTGTCTGTGGGTTGTCATTATTGATTCCAATAGGATTGTGTTATAGATTACTTCTATGAATCGTGTTAGTAATTTCGTGGATGTGATTGATAATTCAGCATTTCGTTTTAGTAAGCGGGCTTAAGCCCGATGTGTATGGTATTGTTAATAATCTACTTTGTCTTTCAGCATTAATTAATGCGATTAAAGATTGATGTTAATCCATACCGATTTTGAACTATTTGAGATTTAGACTATTACCTGCTATTGTAGGCGAACGGTGCGGTGAGGCACGGCAATCCAGAATTGTTAAAACGTTTTGGTATAGCTTGTTGAATTAATTGTTATCGTTGTTGCCAACATTTACCTTTTGGATCTCTTTATTTTTGGAGATTCCCCCCCCCCAAAAAAATGCTTTTAATCGGATATTCGATTTTTTTAAAAAACTTTTCTTGAATTAAGATTTGAAATCAATTCAAAGGAACCTTCCCTCCTCTCTGATCGTATAAATTGAAACTGTTAAAAACTTTATATTAATTATTATTCATTAAATTGTATTTTGCTCAAATTCATAATTGTTGCTGGATAGGATTATAACTCTAATGAGAATTGGATTTTAATATAATCATCGATTGAATGTTGTCAAAAAATCAATCCTACAAATAGACGCCGAAGGAAAAAAGGAATTGTTTGTTGCTCAATATATTTTTTAATATTATATTGTATCTTATTGTAATAAAATAATATTTACTCGAGTTGTTGTTGTTGTTATTTATTTATTTACTATATATATATATATATATATATATATATATATATATATATATATATATATATATATATATATATATATCTTGAGATTGGTGTTAAATATTCAATTATTACTTGTTTATGCTGAATTATCCATCTGTTAACTGCCGAGTGACGTGGAATTGAGTTTGTCTTCTTAGATCCCTCTGTGGTTGGACTTAGGGTGGTGTTGATTGGTCAACATTGCTTGAGTTTTCGTATCCATGAATGTTGCCCATTTAACATCGGCTCTTGTCCCGACAGCGGATGGAAACGCTACACTCTGCTGTACGAAATGTTAATGTGATATGAGAAACCTATAACATTAAAGTCTTCTAGAGAGAAAAACCAACATTTTTACAAGATGACACTTCTATAAAGGTCCGCAGTTAATATTTCTATGTAAATAAGGCTACTAAGACACCATAAAACATTTCATATTGCATTTTAACATTTCCCTTTTATTGTGGCACGTAATTATTAAAATAAATACACACCCCAAAGATTATGCTTGTAGCTTTTTATAAGATTGTTCCGGAATTATATTTTATTTATATTGTTTTGCTATGACATCGAATCTCTATATTGACACAAAAGAGCAACGTATATCAACAGCGAAGACAATTACGTTTATATATCCTTTTTCTACATATTTCTTCTTCCTTTCTTAAATAGCTTGTGCATCAATTTGAAGTACATTCTGTCCCAAAGATATTAAAATACAAGTAGAAATACACGTATCGTTATGAACCGCTTGGTGCATGTCCTCAATGGTGGTGGGCCGATCTCGTAGATCGATCATACTGTTCAGTTCTTGTTTAAATACATCCCCATCAGTTTCTATTTGCTTGAAGATAGGGGCAGCATGAGCAATGTCTGAGTCTAAATCCGAAATAACATAAGGATGGACAGTAAAAGACACATCTTTGCAAAGAGCGACATCATGCACATCGGGCTCTCCGCCGAATTTTGGATGATGGGTAGGGTCTGTTGGAGCACTGATGATGAAGTTAGACGTGAGTAGATACTGGTGTAAAGCCCTGTTTGGAGTAATGGAGTTCCATTCTTCACGCTTAGCATTAAGATCTCCAGCTAATTTCACTTTTGGGTCTAAGTTAGCGATGATATAAAGACACCCGCGCTCAAGGTAATTTTGGTGTTTTGAGTAGAATATCGGGCCAAAGCCACTGACTCCATGAGTTAGATGGTATAAAAGATATATAGAACATGTGCAGGTGGTTTGTTGGGTAGTACTATTGTTTTGTTCTGTGTGGTAGGCTACATCGGCAACTGTCGCAGAGTAGCTGATGATGACATCAGTACGAACATCAGTACGAACGCTGGAATATATTAAATGCGTGGCGTGCGATGGACATTTCGTAGAGCGCATTCGGTGCAGATGTTAGCTATTGCTGAATTAATGTGTCTGGTTAAAGTACGTCAGAACTTACTGTGGAGATGTCATAGTAGTTCTCTAACAGTAGGGAGCTCTAAATCTTCCAGAATCTGTCTGTTTCGTGTATATCTGTCGTGACCAGTGATTATGCGACCATCTCTAGTTTGCACATTTTCAAGTGTTTGAAGATGGCTGTATGAAGCGTGTTGCCAGGCAGAGCATGCATATTAAAGAGTGGACTGGACTATCTTCTTAAGTATGTGAACGCGGACCTCACGAGAAATTGAACTGCAGCGAAAGATGGGATATAGCGCTGAGATTTTACGTAAAGCTCTTTGCTTTATGTCGTTGATGTGTGCGCCGTAGTCCAATGGTCTAAAGTCACTCCCAAGTATTTGGCGTGGGTGGCGTGAGGAATGTGTGCGTTGTCATAGATAAGATATTGCGGTGCACGAATGCGTCTTCGACTGTGGATGACAGCACAACGTTTGTCTGCATTTACTTTAATCCTCCAACGGTTTTGCCCATTCCTGAAAACTTATTAGTAGATGTTGCATATAGATGTAGCATTGTGCAAGGGATATACTGGTCGTGAAAAAGTCTGTATCATCGATGTACGTTGCGAGAAAGCAATGTGGTAGGGTCGGAATATCTGCTGTAAAGTACAGCGATGAAAGTACAGCGCCCTGTGGAACGCCTGCTTTAATAGTCCTAGAGGAAGATTTGGCACCGTCAATAGACACATGAAATTCTCTGCCAATGAGGTAAGAACGAAGTAAATGCAGAAGACGATCCGGAAGACCTTGGGTGTATAGTTTATATAATAGCCCTGCTAACCAGTCTTCATCAAATGCTTTTGAGACAGCCAGATATACTCGAATGGTGTGTTGTTTTCTATTGAAAGCTACAGTTAAGCGATCTACTACGCGTACGAGTTGCGTAGTAGTACTATGTTGTGCACGAAACCCAAACTGATGGGATGGTATGAGATCATTATTGACTACATGCTGCCTCAGCCTCCAGAGTAACACACGCTCAAATAATTTACTTAACTCTGACAGAAGACTGATCAACTTATAGTTTTCTGGGAGCAACGGATTTCTTCCAGATTTGGGGATGGTGATGATACGTGCCTCCTTCCAGTCTTTGGGAAATAGCATAGTTGAAGGATGACATTAAATAAATAGGTTAAAAAGACCAGTAATTTCCTTGTGGGGTGTTTCAGTATCTCAGTTCTAATCCGACCAGGCCCAGATGCTATCCTTGCCGGCAGACGTTTGATATGTCTTTCTATTTCCCGGGATGTTCCTAAGGTGATATCATCTGCAGCGTTTTGTTTACGTATGGTGTATAATGTGGTTCGGATGTGCTTTTGGAAATAAGGAACGAGAATTGCTCTATTGGGCTGGACCTGTTCTTCCAAAGAGTCGGCGAAAATATCCGCTTGCAACTGAGGGTCTTGACTCAGCCCTTGAGGTCCTTGTATGACTCTAACTTTTGAAGCCTTTGTAGTACGTTGGAATGATTTGGATTACATCCAGATTTTGCGATCATTTACTGTGACATTTCGAAAAGTGTCTTCCCAGTATTGTTGGTTTTGTCGCATAGTTAGCGTCTTGTGCTTTGCACGCATGTTGTTCCATAGTGTCCTATATGTAGTGTGTGCTGCCATCGACGCCTAGCCCATCGTTTTAGATGAATATACAGTTGTAGATGAAAACTGTCGCATTGACCGGTTTGGGTTGAAGAGATTTTGATGGCGGTACTCGCCGCCTCTGCAGTACGAAATGCTAAACTGACGTGTGAAACTGCTTCTTTGATGTCCTCAATGTTGGCTGGTCTGTCTCGTATATCGATCATATTGTTTAGTTCCTGTTTAAACACATCCCAAACAGTTTCTATTTTTTGATGAGAGGGGTGTTATGTGCTAGGTTGCGGTGTGAAACGTGGAAAATGACATGATCATGTACAGATTCTAAATCGGAGATGACATAGGGATGTACAGTAAAGGATACATCTTTGCAAATAGCGACGTCAAGCACATCGGGTTGACCACCGAATTTTGGGTGGTGAGTCCGGTCTCGTGCAGCACTGATAATGAAATTGGACGTTAGGATATATTGGTGTAAGGCGTCTCCAGCGTTATTAGGATTAATTGAGTGCGTTCACCATGCTTAGCATTAAGATCTCCAGCCAAGATGACTTTTGGCCCTAAGCTAGCGATGATGTCGAAGTCTCTGGGATCTAGTTGTGTGGCCGGGGACCTGTACCCAGCACCAATATTAATGGAACGCCTGGAGTTATTAGCTCAACAGCAAGAGCCTCCAAAGTAAGTAGGTGTAGCATTGTAATCAATCTGACTGGGAATGATTTCTTGATTATAAGTAACAATCATTCTTTCTGTCTGCTCACTCTATCCTGTCTCTACACAATGTAGTTGGGTAATCGCGATGTAGTGCGTTTCTTGTATAAGCATAATATCAACTTTGTGTTGGGTGAGAAATCTGATAAGCAGATGCTTCTGCCCTTCGAGACCATCTGCATTCCACGTAGCAAGAGTAAGGGAGTAATGTAGAACTTTGGATATAGAAGCAGCCATCTTCAACCATTTCCGCTATAGTCTCTATTACAACTGCAGCTTTGGAAGCTGAATCGGCTGCTTATCAGAAACGTGTAATCCCACGTTTGACATGTGTTATTATTTTACTTAAAGGTAATTCCCTGAATAAGGAAAGAATGGACTTTAAGTCCAGATCTTCTGTAGAGTTCCCTTGTTTGAGGGTTGAAGCTGACTGGATGTGGGAAGATGTGGGAGTTTCAGCATCATTATCTGTAGTCACTCGTTGTTTATTAACAGAAGTGGGAATGGAGGTTTTCTCTGTTGCTTCTTGTAAATTTTCTTGGGTGCTTCTGGGTCTTTCTTCGGCAACTGTGCCGGTAAGTTTAGTGCTTCAGAGTAAGATTTAAATACCGGTCAACCACGCTAAATTGCCGAATGATCTCCCTGACAATTTGCACAAGTGTCGGGTGTGGTTGTGTCTGGTTTACTGCAAGATTGTGTGAAATGCAGTTGCTCACATTTGAGACAGCGCGGCTGGGCTTGGCAGGTGTCTTGCGAATGCACAAGCGTTAGTACCTGTAACATTTCAGGACTGAGGCAGGCTTGTAGGGTTCGGTTTGGACCTTGCAATGTAGCAAGTTAATAATTGCGTATATCTCTTTAACAGCTCCAGTTCTCTCCAAGGCAACCAAAAACAGTAGCATCATTATTTACTTGCTATCCATCTTGCTTCTGCGAGACATTTGGTGGACACTTGTTGGTTTGTAGCCCAATCGTTTAAATTCTTATTTGAGGTCATCTAATTCTGTGTCGATAGGCAGTTTGCGGACAACTACCTTAATGGGTCTATCATTTTTGGCCACTCCTGTAGCATATTTAATCTTCGTTTGCTCACAATAAACTTTGATAGAGGTATAATCATCTTTGTTAGCCGCTGGAAGTCTAATGCGGTCCTTATTGGGCTGTGCAACTGGAGGCTCCATAAACGCTCGTGTCAAGGTCTTTATAAAGGTGTATGTGTTTTTAATTCCGTACATAAAATCGGAGGAGGCTTGAAATTTGAGGGCTTGTTAATAGGAACAGTGTTGTTGTTGGGAAAAGCGTGATCTGTTTGTTCTGATGTTAACATATCGAACATGTTGCTGGTGGAAAGAGATTGATGCTATTAGTTAGCTTTCCTGTCTTGTTGAGGTTCCACAAAGAAGATCTTCTTCGGTTTATTTTTCCTACTACTGTAAAATCCATATCTTCCGATTTGTTCGACGTTGATGGTTGTGAGGGACTTGATTGCGTTGTTGGTTTTGATTTCAGCTCCGCTGGAACGGCTGGTTGCTTTTTGTTGTCAAATGGCAGAAGGAAATCTTCTGGTATGTAAGTTGCTCTTATTATTTTGCCCCTGATACCGGGAATCTTGGTTGATTGTGACTTTTTCTCAGATTTGACTGGTGTCTTCTGAGAAACCATCTGGATAGCTAGAATGGGAGATGACGCCTGCGTACCATAAAATGGTAGTGACGTTTACAATAAATGGTATGTTCTTAGAGCAGTGCTTAAGTTTACCTCCGGAGAGGAAGCTCGAAAGCTTATCGTTCGCCAGTAGAGTTGCCCAAGTGGTCAAGTAGTGTTAAGTACCTCTACCTCCGAAGAGGTCAATATCAAAACTAATCGTTAAGCCTAGAAAAAAGCGAGGTTGTCAACAGTTAAGACCAAATCAGGGTATCTACCTCCGTGGAGGTTTAAAAAACAATTCGACGGTTGTTTCCTTAACCTCACAGAGGCAAGTAATCCAACCGTATATACGAAGATCGAGATTCAATTCAACAAATGAGGATGGAATACCTAAATGACTCGTTTATTTTTCTTCGCCAGCTATGGGTACCCTACTTTTTAACCTGATTAGAGCTCCAGGTGGTCAGTTGCAAAACACCTATCTTTTTTTTAGGGTAGTGGTTGGAGCTAACACTTTATTTCTGGATACGGAAGTATGAGGGCATCTTATTATGAGTGGAACAATCTTGGTAATTGTAATAAACATTAGTTGAATATAATCTGCCACTAGAGAGTTTCGCCCTCTCTCTTTGCCTGGGGTTTGAGATCATAAATTATTGTTTATTCATATTATGGTCAGTCAAGGAGCTGTGAAAGAAATATTTATTTTAGTCATTAACAAAATCAAAATACAAAGATTATATGAAAATGAAAGATAATTTTTTATATCAATATCATAAACAAAACGAAATATGAAAACAAAATGTTATTAAACAAAGAATGAAACTAGTAAACAAAGGTGCGAGTGCAGAAAAATAACATAAGTGCAAAAAAGTGATAATAGAAGTAGATCAGAATAAAATTTTGTGAAATGTATAGAAGGTACTGTTGAAAGAAATTATAGTACAAATTTATGACAAATGAATAGTGATGAGTGAAAAGAGTTTCAGAATTTTTTCATTACTTGCTGTAAATTACTCGTTCTAACTGTATTTATATCCATTTTCTGGGATATATAACTTTATAATGACTTTCTCTCATATCTTTACGTACTTTATTTGTCGCACTTTCCGAGTGAAAGGTCAGTTGTAGGTAGAAATTGTACGTAATGATGTTATCCTTAAACTATCTTTTAATAGTAATGATAAGACAATCTGTCTCCTTACATAATGTCTGTATAGTACGGATGTGTTTCCTATTTGCAGTGTAGAATGGGTAGGTCTCATTATCATAACAACATTTCATTCCTAACGTGAAGTTTGCACTCTACTAAGAACATTTTCACATTATTGAGTTTCTTTTAACATTATCATGTAAAAAATGGATTACAAGGAAAATTTGTTCTTCTTCCTGAGATATTTTCTTTACTCATATAAAAAACACGCACTGGATAGGATACCCTGTAATATTTTCATTCCTGAAAGGCATTTATTTCTCTTGGATGACGTCACATTTTCTGTCCAATATCGAATGTATTCTTAACATTACAGGATTGAAACATTTCTGTCGTTATGTATATTTATTGCATACTACAGATTTTTCAGAAAAGACAAAATGCAGCATGTTGTATTTCCACTTCACCACATGATAAGTTAATATTATAAATGTTTCAAGTCCAAATTTATGGAATTTAAGTACGGAATCACGAAAAAATCAACTTTACATGTCTTTACTGTTACGTTTTCTATGAAAAGTTTTCTCAGTGTACAGAATATTATAAATGATCAAATGTTTTCAACCATGAATCTCATGCATGAAAGAAAATGTTACTTCTTGTTCAAATAATGATTGATATTAAATAGACTTTACAGAAGTAGAAAGTTGATCATTCTTAGAGTCTGCTAAGTGAATGAAGCTTATATGAATAATTATTACTTCTACCTTTGTTGAGCAAAGTTGAAGGCACAACATATCTCTCCACGAAGTTTAAGTTCAACATAGTAGTCACTGCAAGTAAATGCAACTCCATCCAATTCACATTCACTCAAAACTGAACAGTTAAGTTTCACATGATCTATGCTAAATCAAGAAATTTAAGAAATCATTATATTAATAAAACATGAAATGTAAATTCTAAAATAAGCAGAAAACGCATTAGCAATTAAGGACTGCTGAAATTCGCGAAACACGGGAACAAATGAGAAGTCGCCAGACCTGAACATTGAAAAGAATGCAAGATTGGAAATTCTTTCTTGATTCATTGAATGATGGTGTTTTTCTATGCTTCGTTACGAAAGTGTATTCTTTAGCTAATTGTAATAGCAACCTAAATTCTAACCTACTAGATAGGCGTTCGTATATTTTCTTAGAATATTAATGTATCCATAGAGGGACAGGCTACCTCTAGCAGCATGAAATTGAGCAATAAAATGTCTGTGATACACTTAGATGTTCTGGGCATCACAGGAACCATGCTGAAGGAATCCACGTACATTCTCTAAAGCAAATGTGTGAATAATCCACTGAACCTTATTCGTACTATAAATTGGAACTTGCAATCATGCCCCATCTTACTATATTCCTAAAAGTACATCAAACTATTTGGTTAATTACATCCTCCAATCATGCAGGTTGTCATGTTTAGCAAAAAGATGAGGTGTAAATTGTAGCTACAATTGTTATTCATTCCTCACGTGTTCATTACATATTCTTTGCTTTACTTCGTACCTGCATACACTGATACAGAATTCTTTTGGGTACTTGGTGAGAGTTATAACAGGAATGATATTTGAGCAACACTCTTGGCCTTAGATGCTGCTTCACAATCCTAAGCTGTTAGTGTGGGTGCAGTTCTCTCCTTTAAAATCTATATTTTGTGATACAAATTCTTAAAAGGTTTTGTTCATGTTTCTTTAATAATAATAATAATAATAATAATAATAATTATTATTATTATTATTATTATTATTATTATTATTATTATTATTATTATTATTATTATTATTATTATCATAACATTTATTATAGTATTGGGAAATGCTTTGAGCAAAAATCAGTATTTTATACGATATCATAATATAAACATATACAGTATCATTATCAAGTAAAAGAACGGTATGAAATCTATCAACATACAATGGAAAGTGAAAGTCAATTAAAACACAGAAACTTCATTGTCGCATTTATACAACTTTTAATCATTTTAGGTTCAATACGCTGAAAAGTGAACAGACAAATTAACAATAAACTAACGAAAGTCTTTTTAAATTACATCTTGTGGAATGTTGATATTCAACATACTAAAACAATGGGTCATATCATAGAAAAAAATGTGTTTTAACTTTCTTAAAATCTCACATTTCCAATGTAGCAGGACTAAAATTATGCTATTTATTATGCTGTGCTTTTGGAATTTTTAAACTAGTATTATGTAAACAATATTCAGTGTAATATACATTTTCAAATACTTTTCATGAAAACATGTAAAACTTTACTTCTGTTTGTAAGCTTCTCTTAACTCCAATTCATAAGTCCAGTTTTCATTCTTTTTCTCCTCATTTTATCTGAGGTCACTCAAGTTTGTAAATGTGCTTGGTAATTTGAATAATTTTCCATTCTCTTAGATCATGTCAGAAGAATGCTGAGTCTATGGTAATGTGGTGGAATCGCTGTTTTATAACTTAGGTCATGAATCTCTACAGCGATTCTAGTTCTTCGTTGACGTCAATCGCGGCAGAGATTCGTGAGCTAAGCTTTAGTAGCATTAATGTTACGTGATAAACACTCTGGTGTGGCGTATTGGTTATTAGATACTGTTTTATATTAGTTACGTTTATTTTTTTAAAAAAATGGTAAAATATTTTTCAATTCTTCAGAGTCGATCTACCACCTTAACGAAATTGAAACGTAAGAGATATACATAATGTACCTAATTGTGAAGGGAAAGCACAAAAGGCAAGCAAAGCAGTTATAGTTTTCTCCTTTGTTCAAAAGAAAAATATAAATGAAGGTAGTATTTATTGCAGTAGTGAGTTTAAAGATCTCAGTAGGATTAGGAGTTTGTCTCTTTTTGTATTTAACAAAGTAACTACATTGACTGCCGGACCAATTAAATATTTTAGAAAACTAAGAACTGTCACATTGTCGACGAAAACGACAATGAAATGTAGACAGATTTGCTGCTATTACATACTAATGGAGTACTTTGCGTCCCTGGAATTTCCTATAGTATATTAAAGATTATCCACGGTGTATTTACGAATCGGAATCTCCTCTAACACAATAGAGAGTAGTTCATTGAGATGTCAGGTGAGCTAGTTCCAACTCAGTCACTAATTTTTGCTTTTAGTTTGCCTTTTCTTCCTCAGTTTCTGAGGGCTGAAATTTACCGTACGAAACAACAAACTTGCATAACTTATCTTCCTCGTTGATTTAAAAATCAGCATTTATGGCACAAGAGCACTCCTTGTAATATTTGTGATATTATTAGATCTAACTCTCTCCATATTTGTCATAATGCAGGGCTTCATTTAGCTGCAAAGATTTCTAACAGTTCTAGCAATGATAATTCCGCTTGGTTTACGTATTCTCCAGCAATTCGAAGACAAAACCTGTTCCAGAGGTCATGGATGTTGAAAATATTTTCGCTGACCTTGTGAAATGCCACCTAAAAGAAAACATAATAACGTCGCTTCCCGTACCACCTATCTGCTTCCGCTACTACTCATAGATTTCTAATAAAGCAGACATCTGACGTTACCACCCATTTGAACACATTGCACGAAAGAGCCCTGCACACTATACTGAAAAGTCTAATTAGTTTTGTGTTTGATTCGAGTAAAACACATTAAGTTTCCGTAGCACTAATACTGATAGTTGTAAGTTTAATTCTAGACTCTCAAAATGTAAACTGCCTTATGTGAATCTTTCAATACTTTACCAGAGATCGGTCACGTATATTGCGACATATTGTATAGTAAAGTCTGTAGCAATTTAGAGTTCACGTTACTCCAGCTGATCAATTGTGTGTCCACAAAGATGAGACCTCGATGTTAAGAAACTGACTATTGAATTTCCGATCCGAAAACCAGATAAAGCCGTAACGACATACGCTACAGCAGCATTATACTTACAAACTGTTACTAAGTGTTTTGAGCGAATAGCAATAAAAAAGAGGCTGTGGTTTCCGCAGTTTAGCTCTCTCTTGAGGCCATTACAATGCAATTCACTACTAAATCATCTACATACTCAATTAGGTTCTGCATGTTTCAATTTTTAAAAAACATTCTTGACTAACGTATTTCTAGAGTGCACATGTGCTCCTGTTTCTCAGTGATTTCTTCAGGAAAGTGTTATATTAGCTTAGTGTCCTACGTTTGTACGCCAAGACTAATTGAAATGCTGATAATGAGATAGATTGTAATGATAAAGTGATGAAAACACAAGATATAATGTAATACACTGATACACGGTATTTGTCCAGCAGAAACTTTACAGAACTCTACGCAGTTGAGGTAAGCAATTTGTCCCTAATCAAGGAAGAAATTTGCGTTTTCAAAGTTAAGTACGTTTATGTACTCCCGTTATGTCGCATTTATGTACTGATTGTAGAGAGTTCAGGCATAATCTTTCCGGAAATGAAATCTTCCCCTTGATGGCGACTAAGGCGTGTCATCATATCGGGAAAGATGGTGACTCATCGAAGTACACGGAACACATATACAAACTACCGACTCCACCACAAGAGGTAAGGTAGCCACTAAATGGACCATTGTTTCCTGGAGATAATTACATGGTTGCTAAGCACGTGTAATATACGAGAAATTATTTTGTTCAGTATAGCGGATCCAACTCTCTAATGGGAGGGATTACGAGCCCTCAGAAAGCGTGTGGTGCTTGCTCTCATGGCCAGGATATTCCTTTCATATCGCAATCTTGGTAATTCCAAAGGAAATTGGGTAATATTGTAGTTTGTTCCAGGCTTGCATTTTCATTGGAACATGACTTACTACCCTACCTGAGGACACCCTGTTGCCAACTTACCAGTATTTGAGGATGGTATATATGCTGTTCATCAATCATTGGGTGCGGCAATGTACAGTGTATTCTGCTATAAATAGAGGAAGTCGTACATTGTTTGAAGGTCACTTCCAAAAGAAGGAGTTGTAGTGCTTTCCAAATAGTGCCCTACCCTACCATTGGGTTCAGCAGGTAGCTGAGCTCTATGTGTTGATGGTATCTCAACATGTGAAAGAGAGGCAGCCTCATATTGATTGGACGGCTTAACATAGCACAATACTTTGGTAAATTTTCAAATGAATATATTTTTAACAGAGGATTGACTTGGAAAATCTACGACATATATTTATTGTAATTACAAGAAGACCTATATTCCTTGTAGGATCCTCCCAAACAGGGATAATCCTGCTACTGCCTCGAGAATGACTCTTCTTGAACTGGTCTCAAACTCAAAGGGTGACCTGAGTCCTACCACTGGATCCGTAATGGGATATTTAAGTATCTCAGAGTGTTCGTCGTACTTATACTCGGAAAACGGGTACTATTCAACGATAAAGGGAGGCAGGACAGAGATTGAACAAATCCTCTCCAGGGTTCGTCTTGGACTCCGGAGTTCGGTTGGACTCTCCTTGGTTGCTTTTCAAATTCGGTGGCAAGCACTTGCACTAGCGGTAGATGAATTTTCCTTATAACACTCGATCGTCGTGTATGCAGAGCATGAAAAGATCTACCTCTCTAGCAGTACCAACGTGGACAGTAGCATAAACTTATAGCGACTAAGGAATTCCGTCTGGCTGTTCAGTGGATGTATCCATTTCCCTGAGCGTGGGATCAGCGTTACTCGGTAAAAGTCAAAGTACAGTTAGAATACAAACCTTGCAAATACGCAACGTGCAAAAGGACTTAAAAGTTCAATGATTGTGGAAGTACGGATGGTAAGCTATGCAGGCTCATGATGTAAGCAAACAGGCTGCAGAGAATCATTGCTCACAGATCAAAACGTGACTGTAAATCACTTTGCAAGACAGTGTTCTTTATGTTTCACTAATTGATGTTGCAATCAGCAGTGTACTACTTTGGATCCAGTCACCTACCAGTGATTTTTGGTGTGTTGATGATCAAGTTCGTCCTTGCGAACCCAGATACCTCCATCGTGTTAGTGACTTTTTCCAAGATACACCTAATCGTTTGGTTCAATAATCGAACAAGAAACATTTTCGATTTTCTGGTAAAATACTCAGTGTGAACTCTTCTTCCGTGTCTTGACATGTATCCTTATAACACTCGTCTCTAGTTTGTTGACTTTGTCCCGCTTTTAGATTTGACTTTTCTTCATCCTTCAATATGATAGCAAACATTAGTAATCAAAAGTACTCTTGGCTTCGAATTCTTAATATCATTCATGTACTATGCCCCTGTATCAAATGTTTTAATTACATAAAATGGTTTATATATATTTCATTTTTGTTCAATTGGCTCAATCCAAAGTAGAATACGATTCTATTATTATTCATCTATTGGAACAACTTGGGAACTTTTGTAATGTGAGTATTCAGTTAGCTGGTGCTTCCTTTTCAAGTGCTGTTGAAAGAATTGAATAGCCGCTAGTCTGTCGGTGTGAGATTTATCCAAAATTATGGAGTCGATGTACTTTTCGTACTCCCTCATCGTGTGGGTTTTCAAAATGTATCCACTACATGAACAACCAACATATTGTTCGTGCATTTATTTAGACGATCGATATTCTTCACGGTATGTCATTTACCTTTTCACTCTTTCCAAAACCTCTGTTTTTTTCACATTGTTTTATAGAACTTTGATTTTATTGTTCTCACGAATATAAACAGTGGTTTCCAGAATCTTACTTTTCTTATATTTATAATAATTATGAATTAACCATTAGTATTAAGGTGACAAGAATACATAGCTTTTGGTGACGACACTAATTTAAACATTAAAACGTTTGCGGTCTACACAGCAACTACAGAAGTAAGATGAACAGCACAATGAATACTGAAGGTCCGTACTTAATATTGAATAATACTAACTTAATATATCGTACTTCGAATGAATAAAAATAACATTATAAAGGAAATCTATTTCGAAAAATTATAAACAATTAGGTATATTAAATTCTGTATACGGAATTATGCTCTTCATGTCTGCTATAAAAATGCGTACCTTTAGGATCCAATATTTTTCTTAGAAGTTTCTCGAATTAAAAATATTTGAAGAAATACAATTTCTTAAGACTTAAACTTTGTTCTTATTTATTCGAAGTGCATCACATCATGATAATATTCAACAGTAAGGTACTTCGGATGTGTATTGCCCTTATGTCTCACTTGCATTGTTGCTATTGTAATGACATCTAAACACGTTAGTGTAATAATGTATTAGAGTTATATCTTCCTTAACTTGTGCTCCTCAAGAGCAAATTGGGTGTTGGAAACTGTTGTTAATATGTAACTTTCAAACATGTATAATATGATATAGAGCTACTCCTTATATATATGGTAGTAGACATAATATATCAAACAATATTCCTCTGTAAATATTTGCATCTAAAATAATGCAGTTTTTATCTATTAGTTTATAACTTACGAGGGTCATTCCAATAAAAATGGCCAACGATATTAATTGATAGGACTTTTTCATGAACTAAATTTAGTATTGAATCAACTATAAAATTGTATTAGAAATATATAAGATAGTAAAATATATTTACTTAACTCATTGATATGTGCTGATAATTTCAAATTCATAAACGTAAATACACACAGTTATATACTGTTAATTACTTACTCAAATGTGTTACATAAATGTATAGAAGGTGATTTGATAGTCCAGTCTTCATAGTTTGTATCCAGATGATAATTAAGAGTTGTTTCGATAGTCATCTCATATAGCCACAACATAGCTATTATTGCAAATATAGTATGAACAACAAGAACGCACAACCAGAACAATCTAAAACATTTGAAGAGAAACAAATACAAGAATATGCAAATGAGCAAAATGCCACACAAATCATCTTTATTTTTTCCTACATATGCACTATAATGTAAAAGCAATCAATAACTGTAAAGTAACTTACTAAAAGCTTTATATAATTTCAATTAATATGAAACATTTCGAGAATTTATCAAGATATATGCTAGCTCAGGCCGTGGTTTAACCTTTTTTCAATTTGTGTGACTAGATTCGTCTTTTTGAATGGCATGAGTATTTTATGCATAAGTAATGCACTTTCCCTCATAAATTCCTTTCTTGTACATGATTTTTTCATTGCAAAAACCTAGGTTAAAATGTATTTCAAAAATATTTTCTAATTTACCATTGACGACTATGCCTCGAGCTTCAGGGGTGTGCTGATAAGGAAATGTATGATATGCTTGCACTACAATTTTATTTCGGTATATGTAATGTTTTGCTTGTACGATCAATTTGCACAATTTGAATTTTTACAATACAATCTTCATGTATTCTACGTGTATTTACCTGACGATACATCTATGGTTGGGTATCATAAGTTAGCACCCAGTCTTAATGTATCATGCATAATAATTTCCTTATAGTGGATTCCGTATTTAATTAATCTAATTTTCTCTTCTTCGTTTCTCCGTTATTAATTCTCTCTCAGATAAGATCCTCACATATTTAGATTACGTACACAGTACTTTATCGAACTGACTCTATATTGTGAGACAGTGAATAATGTGTTATCTAACACACCGAAAATAAATTAAAGCAAGTGTTAAGAGCTAGATAAAATTTGCTACATTATACGTAGACGTTTATTGCAGTCACTGTAGATTGTAAGGATGATTTATAGTGCACTCATACGCACTTTTTCGTAACGTATGCTTGCTAGGAACCTACCGCTCGCGGCTCATCACCATCTTGGTGCCCACAATCTCTATAGATATAAAGCTTGCTTGTAGTGGCATCCTAAACAGGATAGTGCGTGTTCCTAATACTTATTGCTTTTATGAATTATATTTCGACGCAAATTATAATTATGTACGTAATTCGTGGGTAGCATACTACTGAAGGTACATAAGTGTTTTACGATGTTTCTGTTGCATTTTACCGTAAAAGACACTGAATTTATATCTAAAAAACTCCTGAAAGTAATTAACATTGAAACCAAAAATGTGAAAATACTAAAGATATATTTTGTAAAAGAGACTGCAAAAATGCAATGAACATATGAAATGCAATTGAATATATGCTCCAAATCTGCATAACTATTTTTAAAGAATACACCAGAGTGTAACATGTGTATATATTGCTACTAATTATACAAAATATGGTAGTAACACTCAGCAGAGTAATTAAAGAACAGTGAACCGATGGGAGCACTGATTAAGAATAGTTCTACATAAAAATGGTAATTTCACAGTGAAAATGAGTGAGTGCATATGAAAGATGATTGGGTACGATTCCTCCCGGGAGAATTTCTTATAATTTTGGAAACCAGTATTTCATGTTGACAAGTGTAACGTTGTAAATGTGAAACTATCACAACGGCTACATTACATTTAAAATAAATGAATGCGTAAGAAAGACAACTGTGTAACATTCAAATTTCCAGCGGTGAAATATTTCTGAACGATGTACGTGATCTGTATCTTATGTTTACAATTATATTCTTACAAGTGGGAAAGTAATACAAGTCCTCTAGGCTTTGTAATTTTATGTGACATCAAGTGCTATTGGATTATCCTAGTTTATACATACAACCTCAAGTAGCTAATGTACCTGCTCCCCCGGACGCAAGAGGACCCAGCCCAATGTCCTGGCTGGCTTAAATATAATTTTAGCTTGTAGTTGCCTACATAGCGCAAGTTGGATTGTGGTTTCAGCATTACCTTCATTTATGAACTTACACTCCATCACTGACGCACCTTATCTCTGCGCTGTTGGATGGACATCCCGCTCCTACCTGCTTTGTCTTGGATAAATAGCATTCATGCTTTTAATAGCCATCTAGCACAAGTTGGTTTGTGGCTTTGCATGTCCGAACACGTATTTATACATGTAACGCGAAGTTCTCGTAAAATGAATCTACATCCACGAGTGCCACTCTAGCATAAAATTGAACTTCTAAGGTACTACGAGTGAATTGCGTGACGAAATGATTGCATATAATGAGCTGGCAGGTAATAAAACAGCAGTTGTTATTTCCATTGCACAGTAGGTTAGGAGCATATTATCAATCTTTATACAATTGTCTGGGTATGCACAGGGTAATAGGTGTCGAGAATGTCTTAGACGATATTTTATGCAAGAATTTCTTAATCTGTACCCGGATCTGAACATCATTACGAACACTTCAAATGTTTTCGTTTTTAAAAAATGACTTTAGGTTACTGAATTAAGATACATTACATCTTGAATCCCGAAGGCAGGTATTATATTTATAAAGTAAAATCAATACTGGGATTTGGACACAAATCTCCTGGTTGTCAATCGTGCACGTTAACACTACTCCATAGTAAAGAGTGTACAAACATAACTTTTGCAATACAGTGTAATTAACAAGGAATAGAAATGATTAATAAATCCCCAGGCAACATTTTAATTTATTATGCAAGATAATTGTAGATAGTGGAAAACGTCCGTGTAAATAAACGGTTTTGCAAAGATTCATTAGAAGAACATACATGTTTAACATTTCTACAAGATTTCGAACGTTATTTGTGGCATTACTTGTAAATATTATTATACTATATAAAGGATTATAAGTCGTTTTTCAAGAATAAAAGTCCTTAGAAATGTTGTATACTAGCTGAAATACCCATTCTTCGCATGGGGGTTATATTTGAAAGTCAACGGCTGTGGGAGTATTACCATTCCTCTCAAAGACCGCTGAAACTATGGTTTTGACACTAATATCTGACATTTTGGATACGATTTACATGTCTCTTGATCCCCTTCTCGCTGACCCCCGGTCCGCATACAACAGTAGCTGAATTTCCAAGTCGTTGCTAATGGAAGTTTCATCATTGATCTCAGTGGCAGCGAAAACTATGGATTTGACACTAATATCGGCCATTTAGGATTAGTTTTACGTCTCGATACCCCACCCGCTGACTATCGGCCCGCATACAATAGTAGCTGAATTTTCAAGCCATCTAATGTAAGTTTCACCATTGGTCTCAGTGACCGCGGAAAATATGGATTTCACATTAATATCGATATTTTTTTACATCTCTCGGTATCCCCACCCCCTGTGATCCCCGTTCCGCAGCCGAATAGGAAGTTTGGAAGTTAATGCGATCGGAGTTTCAGCAGTAATCTCAGCGACCGCGAAAACTATTAATTATACACTAATATCGTTCAGTTTCTACTACTTTTACATGTCCCGGTAAACGCCCCATGAGAACCCCCTGGTTCGAATTTTCAAAAAAGCGCTTCGTCTTCGTCTGGGGCCAGGAGCAAGGTACCCGTGACCACAATTTGGTTACGGTCAGCCCACACTCCAGGCTGATCTCGGTAAACACCCCCCTGAGACCTTTTGTTCGTAATTTGTAAAAAGCGTTTCGTCCTGATCTCATGCCTGCAGCAAGGTATACGTGACCAAAGTTTGGTAACTCTCGTTCCACTCGTCTGTTCCCCAGGCCGCACACAGCCACACAGACAAACACACAAACAAAGTCTTTATTTTATTTATATTGGATTAGATTAGATTGGATAGATGCAAACTTATACAATTCTTTAAATATAGAAAATATAAACACGGCAAATAACCTGACTACAAATAATACTTTTCATCCCTATTTTCTCCCCGACTATTGGGATTTTCTGTAAAGGAATTAAATGATTTTATGATACAAATAAATACTCTTTCGTCTTGCTCATTCAAAACGTTATTCCAAAATAGTGGTAAGGAGGGAGGGAAATGGTCCAGGCCAGGTGGCCCTTGTACTCAAATTAACCCATTTGTTTTCGGTTTTAACACTATTATTTATAACCCCAGAGGGACATATCAAATCTAGTAAAAGGGGAATGGTCCCTTTCCTGAAGGGAAAAGTACCTTTATGTAATTATTCAACCCATTATATGTTGGAAGCTGTGGTTAATTTAAGAGTAAATAGGGGTTCCTGTGAGAATTTACACTGACATAGTGAAAATTAACTCAACAACAAAAGAACCTACATATACCGCCATGTTAAAAAAATCACATAAACTACATACATAAACTGTATTGGACAGGCTTATTGCAACCTAACAAAAATTTTAGGGGTGAAGGAATATCCTAAAAGTTTTTGAAGCACCAAATCTTAGTTTTTAGTTCACACAAAATCTCAAAAAAAAAATCACTTCACACCTGTCCTTGCAATCAAATATGGCGATCCTGATACTTAACTTGGAAATCCGTATTTCACTGACTCTCCTCTGTTTTCAGATAGGATTCTAATATTTTGGGACTTTAACTGGCTATCAAGGTGTTTATTTATTAATTAGTACGTTGTTACCTGATTTCTGGTGGGTTTTCCTTGTCAAATATCCATTTTTTTTACATAGCAGATAGTAATACAGTCCGTCTCATCATCTAGCACACAAAGAACAAGATGAAGGTGCGCCAGAATACTAAGGCGGGAATATAATTCCCAATCAGACCAAAGGAATTTTCGCAACGGAAAACATTAAGCGAATAAAAAATTATAAAAACTGGATTAAACTAGATTTTAGCAGGATATGGGCATCTCAGAGAGAAAGAGGGTCTAAATTATTATACCAAATATTGAATTGTTGGACAAATTCAGAAAATTCTACCCAACTACTGACCTATGGTTTACATTGAAATAAAAAATGTATAATTTGAATAATCATCCAATTGAGGTGCCCATATACAGAAATTTACGATGGAATAATATGTAAACAAAGTATAATATATAAAGCATAGTAATAAAGAAATTTATTTTCCGAAATATAATTTTTCTTGATTATTCTGAAGCTTCTAGGTTAATTTTAATTTGGTAAAAGGAACAAACGGATTTAATATATAAACCGAAAATTATGTGGTAAAATCTACTAATACGCAGAACGGTCAAAAGTATTTGACCCCCCGCCCAAAAAATGCTATCTTAACTGTAATTGAATATTACAAAAATAGTTATTTTCTGTTAATTCAATGTTAGGAAATAAAACTTGAATTATACTAGGAAGCTGAGTTATACTTGACTGACTTAAACAAGGACGTCCTTGTTGTGGTTTCCAGAGGGGGACAAGTTTAATCGACATTTGAAATATAGTTTAAATTTTGCGGTAACTATTCGAAGTACAATTTCCTGTAGGGGGCGATCGCACTACCTTGCCCTTCCTGATGGGCGCCCTTCGACGTAAATGCTAGTCTTATATTCTGATTTTAAACTATTTACCAAATAAAGAGAAAAGATAATAAACGTCGTTATATACTCTATGTTTATGTTTAAAAATATGTAATGACGTTTACCTTGCAGTTCTTGTGTTCTCATTAAGATATTTCATCCCATGTAAGACGCTATTTGTTGTGTAATCGTTCCAAGCTCTTTTTGTACACACAAAGAGAGATGTTGTTGAATATATACATACCTTCGTCATATTCCTACATCTGAAAATAATGTATGATATTATAATATCATAATGTGACGAATGTGCGATTATGTATTGTAATATATAAAATTAATCCAAATTTTCGTTGTCGTCTCATAGATTTTCCAGATATTGATAGGAAGAATAAGTGACTGATGATGATTAACGTAAAATAACTAATACTTATAAACTATGATATATTCTAATGCATGTATCACAAACAAAATCAAAGGTAAGGTTTTGGTAGTCCTTTATATGGAAAATATAGTCATATTGAAAACTCTACTTAGATTGATTTTAATAAAACTTGTAAGCATAAAGTAAAAAAAATTTAACTTAAAGACCTTAAAAGTATCCATACTTAATGAGACAGGAATATTACACCCACAAAGCACGAATGTTAAAAAATGAAAAGTATTATGGTATTTCATCGTATTTTACTACACTTTAGATTAGTTTAAGAACAAAAAATTTTCAGTTTCTTCTGCTAATATTTAAAGAAAACTTCGAACTCACAGAAATGTTTATCTATCAGATTCTCTGGGATTTTATCAAATTTTGCACTATTACAACACATTCAGGCAAACATTTTGGTCAATTATTTCAAATAGTAATAACTATGTAAGTAAATTATGCCATTTAAAGCGGATATGGCTCTTGTACGTTTGAGCATATTTTATTAAAATGGCTTATTTCTTTCGAAGTACACTATGTAATCAGAAGCATCCCGGCCCCTGTCTGAAAATGACTTATACGTTCGTGGCGGTCACCATCGGTAGTGATGGAATTCAATATGGTGTTGGCCCACCCTTCGCTTTGATGACAGCTTCCATTCGCGCAGGCATACTTTCAGTCAGGTGCTGGAGGGCTCCTAGGGGAATGGCAGCCCATCCTTCACGAAGTGTTGAACTGAGAGGTATTCATGTAGGTCTGTGAGGCCTCGCATGAAGTCGGCGTTCCAAACCATCCCAAAGGTGTTTTATAGGATTCAAGTCAGGACTTTGTGCAGGCCAGTCCATTACAGGGATGTTATGGTCATGTAATCACTCCGCCAGAGGCCATGCAGTATGAAGAGGTGCTCGATCGTGTTAAAACATGCAATTGCCATCACCAAATTGCTCTTCAACAGTGGGAAGCAAAAAAGTGTTTAAAACATCAATGTAGCCCTGCGCTGTGAGTGTGCCACGCGAAACAACAAGGGGTCCAAGCCCCCTCCAAGAAAAACACGATTACACCATAACACCACCACCTCCGAAGTTTACTGTTGGCTGAAAGGTGACGTTTACCGAGCAATCTAAATACCCACACCCTGCCATCGGATCACCACATTGTGTACCGTAATTCATCACTCCACACAACGTTTTTAAACTATTCAATCGTCCAATGTTTACGCTCCTTACACCAAGCGAGGCGTCGTTTCGCATTTACCTGCGTCATGTCTGACGTATGAGCAGCCGCTAGATCAGTAAATCCAAGTTTTCTCTAAGACATAGTACGTGGAGTGGATCCTGATGCAGTTTGGAATTATTGTGTGATGGTCTGGATAGATGTCTGCCTATTACACTTTACAACCCTCTTCAACTGTTGGCGGTCTCTGTCATTCAACAGACGAGGTCGGCGTGTACAATTTTGTGCTGTGCGTGTCCCTTCACGTTTCCACTTCACTATCAAATCAGACAGTGGACCGAGGGAAGTTTAGGAGTGTGGAAATCTCACGTACATACTTCTGACACAAGTCACAACCAATCAAATGACCACGTTCGAGGTCCGTGAGTTCCACGCAGCTCCCCATTCTGCTTTCTCACGATGTCTAATGACTACTTAGGTCGCTGATAATGAGTACCTGGCAGTACGTGGCAGCACAATACACCTATTATGCGAAATTATGTTTTTGGGGGTGTCCGGATATTTTTGATAACATAGTGTATTAGGAGAAATTGCATAAGTAGTTGCCTGCATTTGCTGGCATCATATACTACAAACTGCTTGGCGCCGGTGAAAGCACAAAGTGGTGTAGTCCAATATCGCGATTTTTTCAGTGGAGCGTAAATATAGCAGGTTTCTCGCTCGCAACTCTCAATGCACAATTAGAAATGTGTTTTGTTAAATGTTGACACGTTTCCCTTAAATAGAGTACATGTTAATCTCTTTAGTGTTTTAAAGCAAACATCATTTCTTTAAATTATAAAGTCGTTTTAAAAGTGATTGTGTGATTTGAATTTTAAAACAAATATTTCTCAACACCCTTCTTACGTCCTAGGAAGTAAGGAGTGAAAATAAGACTGCCAATGTCTTCTTGTTTATTTACAACTGTAAATCTAGTTTCATATAATAAATACATTCAAGCAAGACTCAATGTATCCAAAGTGAAATAACAATAAGTTGCTATGTACCTCTAAAACTAGGGATTAATGGAACAGTGTTTACAGATTAATTTGTTGAAAGACCGACATAGATGTGAAAATTTTTCTATGTATATACCAACATAATAAATAAATTATTAAATGAATGTTAAATAAATTGTATATTCACGAATAACAAAGAAATGTAACATTGTGAATGGAAACAATCCAATTTCAATACAATGTAAAATTATTTAGTTCAAAACTAAAAGTTAATTCTAATATAAGGGATGAGCAAACAGGAATGACTCTCTATCACATTAATAGAGATAACTTACTGTTATCTACCTGTTTATTATTATCTATCTGGTGGGGAAATTTTCTACAAAAAACGATGACTGCAGAATTTTAAGAGGAATAACATCCTTATAAAGTCTTCGTATATATTTGCTATTATCTTAGTAGGAATGATAAGTAAAGACAGAATCTAATGTAAAACATCTTGTGATAGTTTGGGCATTTATATTAATCCACTGAATGGGTCCAAGTGGGAATCTTTGAGCAATCATTTTCTTTTTTGTATAGATTTTCTAACATGTTTCAACAAGTTCGGTCTCATTGAAACGTTTTCCAGTCTCGTCATCGTTGGTGAAGCAATCTGGTGAACATATTGGCTTCCAACTGACGTACCACATAAGGAGTAACTGGAACTAACTGAAAGGGAACTGAAACTAACCTCACTGAAACAAACTGTGGTGGTGCAGTAAGCAGCACAAATATCTCCTCCCATACTGCTTTAACTCTATAAGTTCAGGTAGCGTACTTCTGCTGGTAACACAACGTGCTGCAAACATATTTATATCTAACATTTTAACCGACAATTGCTACACCTGTGGAGCATTGAAACAGGCTTTCGCTTAGGATTTGATGCACGAAAGTCCTTCTTCATTTTGATATTAATTTATATTCTTTGGAGCCTATTGTAAAATGAGTAATATATATTATTCATATTATAATTCGTTGTATGTGTAACACATCATTTCGCTGCAGTCTGTATGTGAGAAGCAAGATTTACTAGACTTGCAAAGTATGATCATGACTGTTATGCCACTGACCGTATATAAATTAGAGAATAGTTAAAATTATCTGAAGATATTGAATCCAGACTAATTGAAAAAGATAGGTTGCTAGTCTTTCTCACCATTCGTTGGCCTATTCTAGTTCCAAATGAATCCAACATCTTTCTCCTCCTCCACAGGAGAAAATTCTACATATTACACCCATATGGATTGCATTTTAACTTGAAGCACGTTAAATATATTGCATCTGTGGGATTTGAACCCAGGCGGCGTTGAAAGAAAGCAGATACTGTAAACACTTGCTTAAGTTGACAATTTACTTCATGTTGCAGAAAAACTGCTAGCTAGCTCAAAACCTCTCATGTGTAAAGAGAGCATCATTAGCTGCGTTACTCATCATTTTCTTCTTCAACTCAGAAAGACCTCTCGTAATGTGGGAATACCTTGAAATTTTCCATATATTGAGGCTAAGGCTTTAATGTCTTCTTAATACAAGTGCATTATCTTACAATGGTCAGGAACTGAAATCTAATGATAGGATTGTCTCTTCCTTCGCACTTTATTTTGAATCAGTGTATAGAAAAGATGGAGCTCGACCTAACACTGCAGCTAACGACACACGCTTCTTGAAAGGACATGACAGTTTACATTAGCTCACAGTTTCACTCATGTCAGCAGATGAAATAAAGGGAGCAATAAAAAGTTCGATTAATTAAAGTCTAAAAGTTCGATCGGCCCTGATATACCCATTTCCTGTATCCCCTTTCTACCATTTTCAATCTCACAATTCGTACGAGCTCATTCCCAGAAAAATGGAAAGTTCCAAGTGTGTCCTATGCCCAAATCAAGCTGTAAAAGAGGAGTTGAAAATTACAGACCAGTTGCAATATTATGCGTTTTTGCAAAGCTATTCGAAACTATTATACAAACGCATTATGCACCAAGTCAGAATATCAATTTCAGATATATCAGCATGGCTTTCTAAAATGTAGATTCACACTAACAAATATCAGCATAATTATTAATTATATTTCACATTCACTGGAACAAGGGGTCAAGTTGACGTAATTTTCGCAGATTTTTCCAAGGCTTTTGAAACCATAAACCACAGTAAACTATTGCACAAAGTCAGTCAGTTTCATTTTTCGTTCTCTTATTAAGCTTTTCTCATGTTATTTACAAAATCGTAAACTATTTGTTTTATATAAAGGAAGCCGATCAAATGATTACTCACTACTGTCTCGGGTTCCGCAGGGTTTAAACCTGGGACACTTGCTCTTTTTACTATTTATTAATGACTTTCCTCTTTGCATACAGAATTCAAACAAGCTATTATTTCCAGATGTTCTAAAAATGTATTATTCAATAAATTCTGTTCATAACTGTAAGAAGCTGCAACGCGATCTTATCCCTGTAGTTAAGTGGTGTGAGGAAAATTTATTTGAATTAAATGTTAAAAATATAATATAATGACATTTACAAGACGAAAGTTACCGACACATTTTTCATATTCAATTGACAATATGATACTACCAACCCCGGAAACAGTTAGGAACTTAGGTATCTTAAATGATTCCAAATTAACATTCCATTTTCATATAACAATATCGTTAATGAAGCCCATAGAAATCTTTGATTGATACTTCATAGACTATGTGAAGACTATGTTAGTTCCAAACTGAAATATGCAAATACTATTGGAATCTGCTCTTCAAAAGTGATACCGCCAAACTGGAAAAAAAATGAATCACAATTTTTAAGGTATCTTATGCTCAAACTAGCGCACATGTAGATAGCAGTGACTCTTAAATACCAATTTGGTTTGCATGAGTTTACAACAAGGAAGAACTCTATTTGACATGGTTTACCTTCATAATATATTAAATAATAAAATTGTCAGTAACAAGCTAATATAAGCTTTTCATAGTCATGTTCCACGTCGAAACACACGACCAAATAACTTTGATATACTTTATTCCAAAAAAAAAAAAACAATGGGTAATATACTCCAGAAGTCACCAACATAGAGAATGAGTGCAGCTGATGATAGTATAAGTGAAAAACATTGATTTCAGTTATAATATAGAAACTTTTAATAAAAATATAGTAGAAGAAATTTGTAATAATGTATAGTATTTGCAATATACAGACAATGTATGAACACTTAAATGGGTTCTGGCCTGTTGTGTTCAAATCCAATGAAATAAAATGTTGATTCCACAGCGTAGGAATAAGAAAAGAAGGCATGTACCATTTTGTAGTTATTTAAATTTTATGTAGAAGTCCAGAAATAATAACTAATTTTCCAAATATTTTAAACTAAAATTAGCTTCTCAAACGTAATATATTCGTAACTATACTTGAATTTGCCACCTTTCTATGAAGAACTTGTAGTCTCATGGTATCGTTGGAAACTGACAAGTAACAGACTTGGATATGAGTCCTTTCATATCAATTAGTTTCGTAATTAACTTTTATTGATACGTAATTATTATTTTAATTCTATTATTGCTTTATTATTATTATTATTATTATTATTATTATTATTATTATTATTATTATTGTTATTATTATTATTATTATTATTATTATTATTATTATTATTATTATTATTAACGATCTATCCAAACACAAACAATTTCAAGTATTCTATTATTAAACATGTTATTTTAATGCAAAATAAAATTTCACATACGACTTGTGACAAAACAATGTTTATACGCTACAAGAGATGTACAGCGTACCTCCAATTACTTGCTACAATCTCAATGGACTCTGTCTGGAAAATTCCATTGTGAAGCAGAAAAGGAGGAGGTATGATGATCGTGAAATAATAGAATTTGAGATGTTAATGGATTTACAAATTTCATGATCTCTATATACCAAAAAGAGCTTTTGAATAACCGTTCGTCCGTACCCATCTAATATGCACACTCGCATAGAAATCATATTGCTTAATACATATGCACCAAACTTCCAACTTAACATACTCTAGAATAGTTGCTAAGATTTTACACTGATATATCAGGAATATATATCGATTCCTGCATATTGATATACATATCAATACAAATCAATTTGAACGTACACAAATTTCTCTTATACCGTTTTCTACAAAGAGAAAGTTGTAATATTCTGTTAATAATTACAATTTCCCTGTCATTTTTAACATTGCTTTCCGAAAAAATCCTAGACTCGTGAAATACCATGCAGGATATATTTTTTTTTATTTTAAAAGTTGTACATCTAAAGTTTTCAGTATCATCTCTTAATTGAGGAATACTTGTTTTTTATATAAAATTGTGTTTGTTCTCCTTGGCTTTAAAGTTTAATACCCGACAGAGTTTATGATTATAGTCCTTATCATTTAAATCTTCTTCCGTTAACCTGATTTGCGCTTGCCTATTGATAATGTAACGGTTTCTTTTAAGGTTTCAAATGAACCAATATAACCATATGCATAAACACCTTTATTTAACATATCAATTACGTTTTAGGAAAGGATATTTAATGTTTCTCTAAATTCTTTTGTTTTAAATTATTCGCTAATTCTGCTAAACTCTCTGTCAAAAGTCAAAAATACTCGATAAATTTTAACTGAATTATTCTTTCTCCATTTCTCATTCTTGTATTTCATGGAGAATATATTTTGCTTCTAACAATTTTCTTCGTATTTCCTACACCAATAGTACATTAATAATTCTAATCTGTGGTACAAGTACTTTTATCTGGGAGAAGTCTAAACGTGGTAGTTTCTTCAAGGCGGTGTACTTGCCGGACAATTTTCTTAAAACAGGTGCTATTGTTAATCGTTTGTTATTACATATTTCAATAACAATCAGAAAATGTATAAGTTGTTTGCTCTTAACAGACCTACAAAGGTTAGAGGTTTTGCATGGAACATTTTCTGGAAAATTCCTCAAGTAATTTTGTTTAAATTTCAAAAATATATCTTTAGTTGACACCTTGGCAATACGACATAGCTCATTTCTTCTAGAAGAAAGCTCACGAAGGGTATTTTATTCTAGGACGTGGGTTTTTCCGGCGAATTTCTCAAAAACAACTGAAGGGATTTTATTAATATTTCATTAATAACTCGATAATTATGAATAAATAACTTCCTACGAAAAGATCCAAAACGGGTAAAGTGAATGTTGTCTCTAAATATTCTCAAATACAACTCATCCGATTTTTTTGATAACAAGTATTTTCTTAATAACCCAAGGAAACTGACATCAGTCATATTTGTTTTGAAAAACCCAAAAGAAGAATTTTATTTTGAGGACAATTTTATTGGCACGGAATCTCAGAAAATGTTTCATAATTATATTTCCTATTATACAAGAAAATATTTCGTTAATAACTGCTCATAACATGACTTAGTGTAAGGAAAATAGAAGCCAGAAAGTTAAGTGCGCTGCCCTGTAACTGATGCTTATTTCTCTTGAAGTCGTGTAATATTTTTCACTTTATCTCTTAACTTCAATTGTCAGAAGTTGAAAAGCTTCAATCCATTCATTTCATGTTGAAAACATTTTTGCTTTCAGACAAAAAAGAAACAATGTATTACAAGGAAGGTGTATGAAATTATATACCATCGGTAAAGCTATTTTAGGGGTAGCAACTTTTTCTGTTCGGATTACGTTAATGTCCTGCAGTAAGCGACTACTTTTTCTGTGTCAGTTTTTCTTTTTGTCATAACAAGCTAGTACTCCCTCTGCCTGTACCTGACTGCTTTCGCTGTACACCCTACTTTCCAAGGAATCGTCAAAATGAGATAGAGAGAGAGCTCGAGGAATGTCCTGCTTCAATTGTTCAAAAAGAGTGCCAAGTTCCATTGTCCATTTTAATTTAGAGTTAGTAGTTGCCAATTGTTGGAATGGTTCAATTTTTATCGTAAATCTTAGATATGTGCCTTAAGATACGAACGTAGCCCAATGAAATTTCCGAGAATTTGTTTTGTAGCCGGCCTTTTAAAATTTCTAACTTTCTTAGCTATTTTGGTGATATTTTAAGTGATTCTGCGCTTACAAAGTATCCCAATACATTAACCTTGTGATAACACAAGCGTGGTTTCTTAGGAGATGCACGAAAATCGTGTTCTCTAAGTTTCCTGAACAGTAATTCTAAATCCTGTAATTGCTACTGTAAGTTGTAACTCCCGCAAATGATATCATCAGCTAATGAAGTTATCCTATTGGGTAGGCCGTCCAAATTTTTTCTCGTTGAGATACTGAGAATCTGGCTCGAAGTCCGTTGTCCCATTACGCACTTCAACAATTTGTACGATTTTCTTATGTGATTGACTTCGAAAGTCTTATATTTTCGGCTCTTTGGATGAAACAAGATTTGATGATACGAGGCTGAAAGATCTAATGTTGTTATGAAAGCCTTTCCCTTGAGAGAGCTTAAAACGTCTTCTGTAGATTGAAAAGGGACTGATAAATATTTGGTGTAACTATTACGTTTCTTCAAGTTGAGAACAATCAGAAACTCTTGTGTAATTGGCTTTACGAATAGCCAAAAATTGAGAACTTCAAGTAATATTGTCTGTTGTTCTAATTATCTTTGCATTGATGAGCTTTTGAATCTGTTTATCTACCTGACTTCTTATATGGAGTGGGATGGGTGGTGAACGATCATCAAATGCAGCTGACTTCGAAATCCTAATCTTGTGGACGTATCCTCTAAAATATCCAATATCACCAGGAACATATGTAAAAACGTCACTATATTAGAACAATAAATCATAAACTGCCTGTTTTTGAGTTTTATTTAAGTTAAGGTTCACGTCAAAAAGCTCTTTCTTAACCCTACAGTACGCGCGTAGATTTTTGTGACGTGGATAGTCGCGTGGGCTACCACTGTAGCCCATTTTTTTTAATTTTATTATGTTGCCTAGCTTTGTTAATATTTCTATCTTCCTTGTAGAGAATTGTATTTATAAACTGTTTTGAGGGTTTTATACACAATTTCAGAAATATGTTTATTTTGAAAGCTATGTATATACAAATAAGACCAACACCAGTCATATTTTCAAAAGTGATACACGAATAATACTGTAAAAGTTATTTGTATTTAGCAACAAATGGACGAATCTGGCGCATTTTAAACTTTTCATTCATCGTAAACATATATGTTAGAATTCTTTAAAAAGTAAATATAATTTTTCAAAAATTTTACAAAGCTTACAAATAAACCTATTATCCATAAAATATATACCTTTAGCATAATGATTTTCTGGTATCAAAGTTTAATTACCATTTTGCATAATTATACATGTGCTATTTACACTCATATATTTTTCTTTTTGTTTCCCTATTCATGTCATTATAAGCATGTTCTGTACACAAGTAATGAGTGGTCAGTGCACACTTTCCTTCAAACATTCACCACTCATCAAAAGCATCAAAAATCCAAATAAGTTCACGTACAGTCTTTTCTCTAAGTTTTGCATCACGGTTAAGTACAAATCTCAATCTAACACTATCAATGTAAATATTGATATAATCAACTATAAGTCACAAAATGTTTGCATCTAAAAGTAGTTCTAGACTTTCAAGTTGCGACAACGCAGATATAGAATCACGTTTATGTCCTGGAAATCGAAGAACAAGTGTTTTTCATTTTTCATTTGAGATTCTCATTTGCTAGATAATAATTTACTTCACAGATTTCTTTACTACAACTATCATCAACAGGCATCAGTGATCCCAGCCGCCCGGAATTCTCAGTCACATCTTCTGAATTTTCACTATTTCTTGTGCGAAAAATGCATTGCTGCGGTCTCAAATTGTTCACTATCGCCATCTAGAAACATTCCCAATCATAACTGGCATTTTGCAAACTCATTGACCATCTGATCAACACTCAAACTATAATGAAAAAATATAATCTTGAAGCTTTGCTGGCGTCTACTATTAATCCAATGTTCTCGGGATTGCTGCCAGATTGAGTGTTGCTGTGCTGAGTTTTCGTTATCATACAGCGGCAACATCTTCAGAGCTATGTGTTGGAGTGTGCTGGTCGTACAATTTATATTGTAGTGTTTAGGAATTGCTGTATTTCTATTGGCTGCATTTGTTGGCCAATGGCGTGCTCTGATTTTGCTGGTGGAAACTGTTCTCTGATTGGCTGATGGTTCTTTCCGTACTGAGAAGCTGGATCCAGATGTCAGGTAGATGATAACCTTCGTTTCTGTTGATGGATGGCTTGTATGTACGGATGAATAGAGATTCATGTATTTTCCTGTCCCAGAACTGTATTTCTATTGGCTGCATTTGTTGGCCAATGGCGTGCTCTGATTTTGCTGGTGGAAACTGTTCTCTGATTGGCTGATGGTTCTTTCCGTACTGAGAAGCTGGATCCAGATGTCAGGTAGATGATAACCTTCGTTTCTGTTGATGGATGGCTTGTATGTACGGATGAATAGAGATTCATGTATTTTCCTGTCCCAGAACTGTTTGCTTTTCTTTAGTACTTCAATTTGGTTCCACATGGCCGTATGATTGTATTGTATGCAGTGTTCGGTATATGCTATTGCAGATTTTTCCGGTTGTTTATGTCTGGTGTGTCGCTGGTTTTCTTTCATTCTGTCTTCAATGTTCTTTCCTGTTTCACCTATGTAAGTGGTGTTATATTCACAGGTGATCCTATTTTCCTTGCCGCAAAGTAATTCGCGATGCTAACTCAAAGAGTGGCTGTGTACTTTTCTATCAACTATCATTCTGTGTGTTTAGTGTGTGGTCGAATATAAAATCGAAAATAGCTCATTGTTATTCTGCTTGAAAGATTCATGGGCTACATCTGTAGCCCGCGCGACTATTGCTGATACGAGTGTTTCAAAACGTCAAAGTTTTTTCATTATAAATCCAATGTTCTCTTGATTGCTGCCAGAGTGAGTGTTGCTGTGCTGAGCTTTCGTTATCATACAGCGGCAACATCATCAGAGCTATGTGTTGGAGTGTGCTGGTAGTACAATTTATATTGTAGTCTTTTCCAGCAGGCCTGAAATTTGCTCCAACACCAAAACACATTCCAATCACGGAAACTGTATGTCTGGTGTGTCGCTGGTGTTCTTTCATTCTGTCTTCAATATTCATTCCCGTTTCACCTATGTAAGTGGTGTTGTATTCACAGGTGATCCTATTTTCCTTGCCGCAAAGTAATTCGCGATGCTAACTCAAAGAGTGTCTGTGTACTTTTCTATCAACTATCATTCTGTGTGTTTAGTGTGTGGTCGAATATAAAATCGAAAATAGCTCATTGTTATTCTGCTTGAAAGATTCATGGGCTACATCTGTAGCCCGCGCGACTATTGCTGATACGAGTGTTTCAAAACGTCAAAGTTTTTTCATTATAAATCCAATGTTCTCTTGATTGCTGCCAGAGTGAGTGTTGCTGTGCTGAGCTTTCGTTATCATACAGCGGCAACATCATCAGAGCTATGTGTTGGAGTGTGCTGGTAGTACAATTTATATTGTAGTCTTTTCCAGCAGGCCTGAAATTTGCTCCAACACCAAAACACATTCCCATCACGGAAACTGTAAGCGATATTGAACAAGCAATAAAACACTTAGACCAAGAAGCAGCAAACCACATACGCACACAAGCCGTTACGGTCCTTATGAGGGCCAAGAAGCAGAAGCCGAAATACAACCTATCCAGAGAAGAGAGGAAAGTTCCAGTGACCTACGATCAGATCACAGCATCATAATATTACTAGCAGACAAGGGGAATGCGACCGTCAATCTCAACAGGGAACACTACCACTCCAAATTGACATGCCTACTGGAAGATCCAGAGATCCAACCAAGGCCATCGAAAAGAAAACCTCCAGATTAATACAAAGTTCCAGTCTGAATAAAGAAGATAAGAAGAGGTCTAAACCTTCCGGTTCATTACCACCAGGGACTTATGACCTTCCAAAGATACACAAGAAAGAAGTTCCATTACGACCCATAGTTAACACCATAGGAAGCCCCACGTACACCCTGGGCAAGAAATTAACAGGACTGCTACAGCCACTAACAGGAGAGTGTACACGCCATATCAGGAACTCCAGCCATTTCGTACAACTACTACACAGCATCAAGACAAACGCAGATGACATACTCGTCAGCTTTGATGTGGTTTCTCTCTTTACGAGGGTACCACTAGAAGATTCTATTGAACTCCTGGAATCGCACTTCAGCAAGGATATAATACATCTCTTCAGACACACCCTAACGTTTACCTACTTCAGTTACCAAGACAATTTCTTTGAACAAAGGAATGGTGTGGCAATGGGCTCTCCTCTCTCTCCAGTAATAGCGAACTTCTATATGGAGCATTTTGAACACAAAGCGCTAGAAACAGCAAAATACAAACCTAAAGTATTCTACAGATATGTAGACGACACATTCGTCATATGGCCCCATGGCAGACAGAAACTCGACGAATTCCTGCAGCATCTGAATTCTATACACCGCAACATACAGTTCACAATCGAAACAGAAACAGAAGGAAGACTCCCGTTCCTGGACGTACTCGTATACAGGAAACCAGATGGAAGTCTAGGCCATTCAATCTACAGGAAACTCACGTCCACTGATCTCTACCTCCATGCGACCAGTTTTCATAATCCTGCAGAGAAGATGGGGGTGTTAAATACTCTGATACACAGAACATACTAAATAGCAGATCCAGATAATATAAGCACAGAATTGTCTCAGCTGGAAACGGTATTCAAATTCAACGGATATTCGTCGAAACAGATTAAGACAGCCACGAGAAAATACAGTAGCAAAAATTGCACCGCAAAAGAGCACAACATGAAAGACAAGGAAAATATTGCAGTTATTCCATATATGGGAAAAACCTCCAACCAACTAGCAAGACTATTGAAGAAATTCAGCATCAAGACTGTACACTGCCCTCCACCGAAGATCAGGAGTTTACTACCAACTGCAAAGACTCATTGGGATTAAAGACACCGGGCATCTATAGGATCGCCTGTGAATGTAACATCAATTACATAGGTGAAACGGGAAAGAACATTGAAGACAGGATGAAAGAACACCAGCGACACACCAGACTTAAACAACCGGAAAAATCTGCAATAGCATATACCGAACACTGCATACAATACAATCATACGGCCATGTGGAACCAAATTGAAGTACTAAAGAAAAGCAAACAGTTCTGGGACAGGAAAATACATGAATCTCTATTCATCCGTACATACAAGCCATCCATCAACAGAAACGAAGGTTATCATCTACCTGACATCTGGATCCAGCTTCTCAGTACGAAAAGAACCATCAGCCAATCAGAGAACAGTTTCCACCAGCAAAACCAGAGGACGCCATTGGCCAACAAAAACAACCAATAGAAATACAGCAATTCCTAAAGACAAACAATATAAATTGTACGACCAGCACACTCCAACGCATAGCTCTGAAGATGTTGCCACTGTATGATAACGAAAGCTCAGCACAGCAACACTCACTCTGGCAGCAATCCCGAGAACATTGGATTTATAATGAAAAAACTTTGACATTTTGAAACACTTGTAACAGCATTAGTCGCGCGGGCTCCAGATGTAGCCCATGAAACTTTCAAGCAGAATAACAATGAGCTCCTTTCGATTTTATATTCGACCACACTCTAAACACACAGAATGATAGTTGATAGAAAAGTACACAGACACTTTTTGAGTTAGCATCGCGAATTACTTTGCGGCAAGGAAAACAAAAGTGCTGGGCTACAATAGTAGCCCGCGCGCGTATTGAAGAGTTAACAAAATTTCCGTGTATTTTAATCGTTCTTCAGTCTCTTCTTTTGTTGTAAATTGGTGCGCTTTTTCTAGAGAACTTGATGTTTCTAGAGCGTTAAAAGAAATTTCGTGATCTTCCTCAAGAACCGCTACTGGTGTATTCTTCTTTATGGTAGTGCTGTGGTTATTGGTATTTGAAATTAAAATTGTTATTTTGTTGATTTCCATGTTCTGGTCGAGGGCATGTAATCTATATCTCTCAAGTATTCCAGGAAGCAATGGCATACAAAGATTCCGCGTCATCTATCTTTTCTTTGTTCCAACAGGGATGAATGTATGCGAGCTAGGAGGACGTGTTATATTTTTAGTTATGTATAAACATCCTTTCTGAGGTTGCATTATGACTCGAGGTATAAGAGTTGATAACGTGTTTCCCTTTTTTCAGCTGGTTTTCTCGTCTTGCGTGAATATTTGCAGAAAGAAATTATGTTTTTGTTTAAGTCTATGGTGACATAAGTACGTTGCAGAAAATCATTTTCAAAAAGGATTAATATTGGCTTATCAACTATCCAAAAGTAATAACTAAATTTTTGTCATATTTTGAATGTAAATAGTGCTATTTGTTTCAAAGAAATTTTTCTTCCTGATACTCCTTTCATACTGTTTGGAATGAAATTAAATTTGATCCAGGTAGTATAATATCTAAGGGCCAAACTGAAATTCTACTCACTATATCGACTATTGCATTTTGTGGTCCTAATTTAGTATTGATTACTAAATTTGATCTATTAGTTTCGGCTTCTAAAGTGATGTTTCTAGGACGATCTGCCAAATTTTCCGATTAGATTTCGGAAGCAGGTACATCGTAATTGAAATGGTTCAAATCTAGATAAGAATTTTCTTCCCTATAATCTTGACTGTCATCCCCGTCATCAACGGGCACACCTACAGGTTTTATGACGCCTATAACATGTGGTAACTCCTTGTCCGCGCTTTCTACATACGGAACAGACAAGTATCTGGCCCTCTGTAGGTGTGGCCTGTTGTTTGTTCTGGGAGGGTCCCTGGTTTTCTTCCCTGTATTATTTTTATATTGGTTGTTTCTCTTCTTAAATCCGTGTCCTCTATTCTTTATTTTACTTCTATAGCTTAACTGTGCTATTACTAGCGATAACTCCGCCATTTTATTAGCCAAAGTGGATAAGTCAGATTGAGGAGGATGATGCTCTGGTGGGGAACGACCTTTGGTTCATGATTAACTTTAAGATGTTCTTGTGGATTAGGCGCTAATGCTTGAGAAGATTTTAAAGATACGTTG
Source organism: Thermobia domestica (assembly GCF_964235325.1). Classification (NCBI taxonomy): domain Eukaryota; kingdom Metazoa; phylum Arthropoda; class Insecta; order Zygentoma; family Lepismatidae; genus Thermobia; species Thermobia domestica. The sequence continues at coordinate 237,708,115 of NC_137456.1, read as the reverse complement.
CAGTGATAGTTGTTAAGTTGTTCCTGAGGAAGACGGATATAATTGTGCATTCGATGTATAGCAGGTTGCGTTAAGTATAATGGCAAGGTTGCTGATCGAGATACGTCATCTTAGGTTCGTTTACTAATATGTATAAACGATTCTGTTGATTAGGTATAAGTTCTGGCCTACAACGTATTAATGTTTGTGATAATTCTTCTTCTACACGATCTCGTTTTCTTAAAAGATCATTGGCGTCTTCTAAGGTACTAAACTTTGTTTGTAAATCATCAATCGTCTCAAATCTTTCTAATGCACTTTTATTGAGAAAATCCCGTTGAAGTCTTAAGGATAGGTGGTAGATCTTCTGCTCCTCTGATGCGTCCAGAATTAACTGTCTAATTGCTCTAAGTTTACGCAAGAAGTATGAATCAATGGATTCGTCTGGTCTCTGCTGAACTTGAAATAATTCATGTTCTACTTTATATGATTGAACCTTTGACCTGCTTAATGCGACTAATTTAGCTTCAAAAATTTCATAGGTTAATACTCCGAATTATTTCTGATTCTTAAGTTGAAATACTAGATCTAATACTGTATCCTGTAAGTATATCGTTAAAACTTCCTTTTTGTTCGCTGACGACCACGATTACATAGTTGCCATATGATCAAATAACATCAAAGATCTCTCTGGATCCTCATACATATCTCCTGAATATTTCGTAAAGTGGGCCATACTAAAAGACATACTAGATGCACCTTCTGTATGTTAAAATTTGTATTGTTATTTTCTCCTGATCTCTTTATCTGTTTATCAGACCTCGTTTCCGGCATAAAATCGCACTCAAAGAAGGAGAAGAAGAAAAGCAAGAGGAAGAGAAAATGAGACTTCGAAATATTTTCGTATTGACCTAATTGATTTTGTGCCTTTTGAAAAGATAATAAAAAGAGCGTCCCTTACAAATCTTCCGCGCCTGTCTCCATGATATGTTTTGTAGGTAGAGTCAATAATGGACCAAGAATCTAGCCCTTAACCTATTTATTATAAAAATACAAAATTAGTTTTGTGTTTAAGACGTTCTTATAACTAAATCTCTATTATGACCAAGGTTGAAGGATATATCGTTTCGTACGAGAAGCCTATCGCTTAAAGCAGCCGCTGGGGCGTCTTATGGTGACTCCAGGTTGCGGTCCTAGGAAACCTCAGTTCATAGCAGCCTTGTGAGCTATGGTTGTGTTGAGGAATCTCTTTGCTTCGTAGCAGCCTCCAGGGATGTTAGGTATAGCCCCTTAGTCCAAAGCGACCTCCAGAGCCGAGCTGGGTTCGCGATCAGTGGTCAACTAATGCCTCCTTCCTCTGTGGTTCCCCTTTTATGGGCTCTCTCCGGGTAGCTCATCTTCCTTCGGTTCCCTCCGTGTCCATCCTGTTCTCTTTGTATCGTCTACTTGTTTGTAATCGTTAGGAAGTGTCTTCATAAACATGTGCTCATGCTGTGATGTGGAGTGTATATATATATATATATATATATATATATATATATATATATATATATATATATATATATATATGTGTGTGTGTGTCTGTGTGTGCATGATTTCTATTACAATGACAAAGAAAAATAAGGAGATAAAGTAAAACTATTACGTAAAACATATATATGAACATTTAGGCACGTCTAATTATTAAAAAGCAATGAGTATGGTCTGGACTTGATCAATTAAAAAGTTTAGGGAGGAATTAAACATGATTTTAAAGGTGTTAGAAAAGATTTAGGTCTTAAATAAAAAAAAAATATATGCTATTAAGAGGAAAGGAGGTAGTGATAACGAAGAAGATGCAAAGAAAAGGAAAGATCGGACAAGAAAATCAAAAAAAGTATAAAATTGAACATTGTTAAATCAGAAATATATTTCAAAGATTATGAAGATGCTTTTAAAGATTACAAAATACAATCCGAACTGAAAAATATAGTATATATTAAGTAGGACAAACTAGTATTAAACTTTTATAATGATAAAAGATACGTATTAGAAGATGAAATATAGGTAGATAGATAGATACATAGATAGATAACCTACCTTAGAAACACTACAAAATAAAGTTAAAGAGAGAAGAATGGAATTACAAGAATTGAAACATAATAATGAGAGAAAAAAGAAAAATAAACCACAATATTCAAGTTAAATTAAAGAAATATGATTAAGTTTAGGTGTAAGTAATTAGATCTAAGGTTTATATGAATATGTTTATAAAAATTGTAATTCATTAATCATACGTAAACTAGTGTGTTAAAATAATGAACTAAAGATTTTTATATAGAAATTATTTAATCAAAGAATCTTATGATCATATTTTAATCTAATTCAATAGTAGATAATTTGGTGTAATATTTTCCACAAAATGTGTTTATGTAATTTTCTATGTGAATGCACTTCAAAAAGGGGTGTGATGAAGCTGCATATATTTGTACTACTGAAATGTCATCTTTTTCCTTTACCCGTCATGAAATTTATTTATTTGTCGGGTAGGAAGAAAATACAAAAAACTCTTCTAGAGAACTTTACATTTAAAATTTTGGGCGGATTCGTTGAACGATGATTTGTTGATACGTTTACATATTACATTGGCACGGGCTAACGGATATTCACTTTTTTGGTATACAGAACTTATGAAACATATAAATTCGTTGGAACCTCGAAATTAATTTTTTTAAGATCATCATGCTCCCTTCTTTCCTGCTTTTCATTAAGTTTTTTTTTTTTTCGTCAGACACAGCTGCGTTTCTGGCAAATAATTGGCTGGATTGCAATGTGTAGATGTACTTTTCACACCACTTATATTTCACTATATGTCACAATAACGTATGTAAAAGATAATCCGAAAACTGATAGTGGTTTGAAATGATTGTTAATAATAATAATAATAATAATAATAATAATAATAATAATAATAATAATAATAATATAAAATTACAACAATTACATAAACAATATAAGTTGATGAAGAAAACTACCTGACTCGATGTCACTCGCACTTGCGTTTGCCGCTTGTTAGTTTCCCACGATATCACTACGCTAGAAGTTCAATGTGTATAAGTGCCAAGTTAATGCAAACTTACAAATGTTGTAGCTACGTTTCCTAAGCACAACTTATTTCAAAATACATCGAACCCTAACTAATATTTATGTACCTCTCGATACAATTTAAATAATTACAAATAACATCTATCATTCTTCCTTAATCCTAGGCTGCGAAACAGGCATTAAAGCTTCAGCGGCAACTGCAGCAACGTATGGAAACAATATCCTAGTTATGGGTTATACTGTAACCTGTTTCAAATATCTGTATGTACTACGTATTATCTTTGCATATTCCTATTATTGTTAGTGTTGCATGTCGTTGAAAAATTGTAGGTAACACAAAACGTGGTTACCGTATGAGTTTTCTACGAACGGACAGCTTTGCATCCCCACAGGAAAGAAAATTTTAACGTGCTTCAATTTATATTTCAATACATACTCTGTTATATGCAAAATTTTCTCCTCTTGAAAAAGATATGTTCGAATGACAGGAAACTGGAGTACGGTTATCAATGGAAAAAAAGACTCACAAATTTCGTTTCTTCTATTATTCTGCTAGATTTCATATTTTCAGTTAATTTAAGGTGTTTTTTTCCTTTCTTCTCACAAATATAATATAGCGAATTAATACATTATGCACACAACGAATGATACCAATAACGTATGGCACTCATATCCCAACACACTCCAAAAACAGAGATAACCTTAATGTGGAGATTCTTTCAGTGTTCTACAGGCTTACCAACTCTTCTCTGGTGATTGATATGCTAAATGTATAATGGGTTGTGTAGGTGTTTGTGATGGTAGTTAACCTACTGCACCAAACTTAAGGGAATAAACACAATCAGGAAGGATATACTTTTGCCGCTGATTGCACAAAAAGGTTCCTAGAACTATTTACTACATATCAAACCACCCTCGGCGATTGAAGTATGATTAAATAAGGCATTTTAAGATAACAATAAAGCAATCGAAATGAACAAACAAAACCAAGAAAGGACAAAATTATACTAGTTTTTGGCTATTTGTGTTCTGGGAATACGTTTTAATATTGGTTACACTCAACAATGTGCAATATACAGATGAGAAATTGCAACTTACCAGATTAATATGGTGTCGGGCCACCTTTCGCCTTCAGAACAGTCTTGATGAGACGTGGGATGGAGGCATAGAGGTCGTGAATGGCAGCAAGTGGAATTTTACACCATTCCTCGTGCAGGGCATCGGCCAGTTCTGTGAGAGAGGATGGAGGTGGAAATCGTCGCCGGAGTCGGGTTTCCAAGACGGACCACAGATGTTCAATTATGTTGAGATCTGGGGATTGGGCGGGCCAGGGGAGGTGTTAAACTTCATCCCGATGTTCCTTAAACTACGCTGTAACAACGCCAGCTGTGTGAATGGGTGTATTATCATCCTGGAAGATGGCGTCAATGTCCGGGAACAACATCCGGACCATAGGGTGCACGTGGTCTCCTAAAATTGCGACGTAATCGTTGGCAGTGATTCGTCCGCTAAGTGTGACCACAGGAGTTAATGAAAACCATGATATGGCGGCCAACAGCATCAACGAGCCGCCGCCATGTTTCACAGTTGGGCGGAGACACTGAAGATCATAAGCTTCTTTGGGCGTTCTCCACACATAAACACGGCCCGTGGTTGGGAATAGGGTGAAGGATGATTCATCCGAACATATCACACGTTTCCAGCCCTCGACGGTCCAAGTTACATGGTCGCGGCACCATTTGCGGCATGCGAAACCGTTATGGTCCCTAATGAGCGGGTTGGCAAGTGCAACACGACCCCGTAAGTTCATGTCATGTAATTCGCGGCGGACTGTGTTTGTCGAAACAGGGTGGGGGTGCTGATTGAGTTCCTCCGTCACTTGCTCCGCAGTGGCACGACGGTTCTGCGTGACAATGCGCTTTAATATCCGGCGTGACCTGTCACCCATGATTTTTTTTCCGCCCACTGTTCCGCTTCCTCGATGTGGTTTTCTCATGTGTTGTGTAGGCCGTCATCGCCTTCGACACTGTCCCACGCGACACACCTAACACAGTAGCCACTGCCGTCACACTCACTCCACATAACCGCGCACCAACAATTTGCCCTCTTTAAAAATCTGAGAGGTCTCCCATTTTACACTACCTCCGTCTGTTGCAGCCACTGGACACTGCTGTTCCACTACGCCTGACGTAGTATGGACACCGACCTAACACACCACCACCAGCGGTCTGGCGCTGCGGGCGCCACGACACCACTGCCAACCCATACATCTGACGTGTTGCCAACTACAGGTGTTTCCATTTTTCTGATCAGCATCTGTATTTCTCGAATATGATTTGTAAATTCGCTTACATCTCTTTGGAACATGAAAGCACATTCAATAATCTCTTTATTAGTGATATACTTTGTGTTCTCACCGGTATTATGTACAGTGGTGGTGTATAAAAATCACATTGGTAAAAAATGAATTTTGTCGATACGATACAAAACTAAAGCTTAGCTCATATATTCATTTTTGTATTCAGTCTATTGAAAGTGTAAGAAGATTTCTTTATTTATTCTGTGCGAAAAGAATCAATGTTTACCAATTAAAAGTAAAATCACTAAAATAGCTCAGGAGTGTAGTATATGTTTGTACAGAATATGCTACATTGATGACAATAGCTGTAATTTACGATACTAATAAAAAGGGAAGTACTTGAAGTGGTACTAGGGCAGAGCGCAAAATTTCCGGTGGCCAGGTCGATTTTGGCGACTAGAAATTTAGAGCTGGCGACCAGTGTTCAGTAAGAATTGTTTCTGCCTGAACTCACGGGGCACCGATTCGCACGAAAATAATTGTCTCTCAGTGAGAGAAAACACGGAATATGAAGACTTCACAACGGACATGGAAAGTGAGGTTTTCACAAAGTTGAAATTCGCCTCTTCTTTCCCACCCTCAATCGAAACATGAAGTCTTAAGGTAAGTTTTTTTTTGCACATATATATATGAATTGTTCAAGCCAAAAATTGATTGTACTTAATATTCTGCTTTTGAAATTTTATGCCCTGAGGTAATCTCATTCTTTGTCAAACCAAAGGTCCTGCGGGGGAGTCATAATTTGTACGTGGGATACAATACTGGCGACCGTCATTTTTGGATTGGCGAGTGCATCTGACTTTGAAATTTTGCGCCTGTACTAGGGGATCTGTATGTGTTATATATCATTATAAAGGTCACATCAAGTATTCCTCACATTTGAAATATCTCGCTTCAACGGAACCTGTAAAGGGCGCGGCAACCATTTGAAGATCAGAACAAGGCACGCTCCGAAACACCAGGAAACTTGGACCAAATAGAAAGCTATGATGAAATTGTTTTGAGACGCGGTGTATATATTTTTAAAAGTTAGGTGAATACGAACCTGACATCAAATGTTTACAAATCAAAATGGCGGATCCAACACGGCAGACCCAAATTATAAAAGGATAATCTATGACTGAAATTAAGCAAATATTCAACGTCGCTAGGTACGAATCATGTACCAAAAGTGGAAAATTCAAAATGGCGGAGAAAATGCGAAACACTGCCATGGAACTGAAACCGGGTAGATAGAGGTTTTCGTCGTCTCTGAGTACGAATTCAATGTTAAAAAGGTAAAATCCAATATGGCGAATTCAATATCGCTTACGAAAAGTGCAAAAATATATACAAAATCGACATATGGGATTATTACACTCGTAGTAGAAAAATTCCCATAGTACATAACGGGGCAAGTACGGGCAGGCGTTGTCTTACAATAAATAGGGAGCGTGTTTTCTTATACAATCATGCCAAAAAATACGGAATCCAGAGTAGGTTTTGCAGCACACATGAGTTTTATGATACGAACAGAAATCAATCATAGGCAATAACTATTTTATTAATAACTCCCTCCCCAGCCCCAGAAGAAATACACAGGGTTGGACATGAATACGTATATAATTGAAGAAGCTCGCGCCGAGTACACATTACATCTGTAACATCTCGCTTGAATGGCTCCTATAGGGTACGTTGCGATTATTTGCAGATACCATCTGAATATCCGAACAATGACAGTGAAAAATGTGCGTTGGAGTTTAAAACATCAATATGCTTCCACAACTGTCTTGCTGGTTTCATGTTATGGCGTGTACCCTTTTGAGCCATACGTATGACAAATGTCCACTTTCATGACCAGAAATGGTACCGATACTGTGACTACTATCGATCTTGTTCGGTATCGTCTCTAATCCGAGACCGAGATGTGCTTTTTCAAATCAAGACTTAACCGAGACGAAGAACAGACTCATCTCGATACACATATGTCCATTCTGTACTTTTGGATCCGTCATATTGCATTTTGAACTTTTAACATTGCATTTGCATTCCGTGATCATGAAACCCGCCTATCCGCTTTCAGTTCTATAGCAGTGTTTTGCATTTTTTCCGCCATCTTGAACCCGCTATTTTGAATTTTACACTTTTGGTATCCGATTATTACACAGCGACGTCGAGTACCCCTTCTACCTAATTTCATACCCACAACTTGTTTTTTTTTTTTGTAATTTTTTGTGTATTTTTTTTTGTAATAAGCACATCTCCTGTCATAAAGAGGAGCTACATAACTTTTTTTTATAGGTTTACCAAACATTATTACGGTCATCAACTCTAGAAGGCTCAGGTGTGCAGCACGTGTACCAGGATGGAAGGAATTAGGAACGCTTTCAAAGTCTTAATTCGGAGACCAACCGCAAAATGACCATTAGGAAGACACAGGTACAAATGGGAGGACAACATTAAGATGAATCTCATAGAAATAGCAATCCAAACTACAAATTTAATCTAGTTGGCTAAGGATAGAAATCAATGGAGAGCTATTTGTGAACGCGGCATTCTCTCCAGGTTCCATAAGCCACTGAGTTAGTTTTATATACCACACATCAAAATAATTATATCATAGCTTCCTATTTTGCCCACGTTTTCTAGTGTTTCTAGAGTTCTGATCTCAAATGGTCGCCACGCCCCTTACAGGCCGAATTGAAGCAATATATTTCACATATAAGGTGTAGTCTGTGTGATCTTTCCAAAGATGTATAACACATACAGACTCCAGCGTACCATTTCAAGTACTTCCCTTGTACTTTCTATATACAATTTCCAAATACATCGTGTTACTAAAGTGTTGTAGTCCGCATTTATTGAGTCAGTTAAGGTATACTATTATAGCTGAATGTTATTTTAAATTACAAATGTGTTTATTTGGAGGTAATAAAATACGCTGTTCTGATCGTGTACAAAAATTAATTTCTTAATTAACTTCAGGGAAAATTGGAATTTTTCATGGACATGTTTGCATATTCTTGTATATCTACAAGTCCCTTCTTTTCGTCTCAATTCAAATATTTTTTCTGCTTTTTAAACTAAACTTTAACATGACAATTTATAATGGAATTAAACCCAATTCTTGAATTTTATGATAGATAAAATAAGAATTGGGAATGTTCAGTAATTCATAGAAACAACTCCATAAAGGCGAATGAATGTAAGGAAAAAGAACATAATCAAGGAATATTTACTAACAATTTCTATACTTGCCAACTTAAATAGCACACAAACACGTATGCATTCACATGATTTAATAATAATTATATACATACATATACATATATATATATATATATATATATATATATATATATATATATATATATATATAATGCTCATATTTGAACTTACTTATCACTTTTATATTTGGGCAGCCAAAGAAGACATTTCCTAGAACATTGCTTACGTAGTTTCGACTCTCTCACTTTTACTTTGTTCCTTGTGACTCCGGGCGTAATTACAGATGAGACATTGTCTTCCTCACTCCGTAGTCTTTTCTTCAAAAATCTTTTGAATGATATCATTTTTCTTTTCATACAATTGTAACTAATCCTTGAATTACGTCTACACCCATGAAATGAGTTATAGATTATCTCAATCAAGGATATAAAACTGAGTCCAGTGAAGAAATTCAAAGTTCCCCCAAAGGAAGCTGTAACGACAAGTTGTTAAATTGCATGAATTTTATAATTAAGGTTATTAAGAATTGTGTTTTGTGTCTATCAAAAGTAAGAGCTAAAAACAAGGGTGTAGTAATAATTTTATCTGTGCTGGAAGTTTTATGGGAGAACAGGACCACAAGTATTATATATGTATAAACAAAAAAATTAAATCGAATAGTGAACCTTTATTTTAATATTATATAATAAAATAACACGTATCAGAAACATTCGTAGCATATTTTTTCTAATTCAGATTTTATTATTATTTCATAGTTCCACTTTTGTTATACGGAATTACTGAATACATTTGTTTTGTATCAATGTTATAAAACTCATCTTTTGTATTTCAATACAATGAAGTTCATATTTCCATTATATTTTCCGTTATTTGAAAACATAAAATTTAAAGCTTTTAGTTCCATAGAAAACCTAAAATTATGTTACAGCCATGAAAAATTGAAACCAATTTGAATTATAATTTTAAACTGGAGATTAGAAATCATGAACTTGAGTCAACACTTTTTGCGCTAACATGTATATTTCCCTGATTGTGTACCGGATCATCACTTCTCCTTCAAAAGATGTGCCGGAGCTACGCTCCCTTTCAGGTCCACTACACTTTTGACTAAAATAAAATTGAAGACACCACAATGAAAATCAAGTTCCATGCATGATACTTGGGTATCGCTCTGCGTTGTATTTAATTATATTAGGCATAACTGGTTAAACTATGGGGTATAATTATATTAAACTATGGGGAATTTGAATTTTTTATGAATCCATCGACCATTTATACCTGACAAAGTTTATCAGTATTAGATAAATAAATTGATTGATTGGCCGATTTTTCAGTGGGCCACTTCCCTCACATTCTGAAATAAGGGACCTTTAGCATATTTTAGTCTAAACATTCTAACGGTTTACTTGTTCTCCTAAGTTCTCTTCATCCTACGAAGGCGGTCTTTTCGTCCCCAAAATAGACATTCGAAGAGGTTGTATTGGACCTATGAGGTCTATTCGTCCAAATCAGACTTACATATGAGCGAAAGGTTTTGGCATATGAATGTTAAGCTCGCGCCTTAGAGAATTCGCTGTACAATGCTTTATACATGTACATACTGATTTACGCATCAGAAATAACATATCCAGTAAAATTTTAAAATTGTATTCCGATTTCGGGATCAAGATTTGACACTGAAGTGTTCAAACATTAAAAGAAAGAAAATGAAAGGAAGATAAAAGAAAAATGATACATTCCAATTTATTATTATCTCCAGTTTAATCTATGTGAAACAGATCTCGCACCATTAAAACATTTATTGCAATTATTTTTATCTTCAAAGTAGTGGTAACCCTTAGATTACATCAACAATACTAGCGAATTTCAATAATCTACCGATAATAAAAGTAATTGAGTGACTGAATTGTAACGCAATATTTTATATACTTTTTGTTGAAATTGGATTATTTATTTGGATTTAAGTCGCTCTCATACACGTGTAGTCAAATGTATTAGATTAAGATTATACCACAAATATAATAATTATTATTTTCCGATTTCTTTGAAATGCCTCATTTTGATGCTAGTTTCCCTTCTGTATATAGTAATACTATGATATTTAGTATTTTTCCTACAACCCCTCACACACTGGGAAGATCCTTAGAGCGATAGGCAACAGAAAAACTCATTCTGGGCAGACCTTAAAATGTATGTACACGAGCAAAACTGCATTCACACTACCAATTTTCATATAATGCAACGTGAGACAACAATTCTGTTTAGGTCTGTTGGTTAAAAACTATACAACTTTTACAAGTACTCTAGTTTGTTTTAGAAATGTCAGTGTAGCAAACAGCAAAAGATAGAAAAATATCGAGGATATGAGAGAGGTACAGAGATTTTATTTAACCTTAGATATACAAAGGAAAAATCAATATTGGTTTCAAAGGTTACAGTATTTTGTAAAATCTCTGAATGTTTTACATTATTCGTTTCAACGTTACCTTCACTTTTGTTAGTTATCAGTCTTAATACCTCTGTTAAAACTTTATAAAAAAATATCAGGTCGAGATGATTTTACTCCCAACTTTGTTTCGCGAGAATACTTTTTTATCAACTAAACCACTGTAGCTTTTATTTTTAATATATTATTATTATTTTTCTCTTTACACATTAAACCTAACAAAAATATTTTCTGGTGTTATATTACTGGTTTCCATTGTGTTTGGAAAATGAAACAAAAAAAGAAGAAATACAGTGGAGAAAGAAAGAGAAAAAAGAAAGACAATCCAAGAAAGTAAAAACAAGACTTGCAGTGTATCAGTTCAATTTTCAAAAACCATTGCATCAGTAGAAAACATTTCTTATATTTAAAATATGACAAATATAATCATATAATGTGTGCTCATGAGTTTGCGTAATTTAATCCCCAATTAATGATACAAGAATCTTTTTATTAAAAGCATATACGATATCGAATGAATACAAGTTCTCTCTTATAATACGCCGTAATATATCATTCTCTATGTCTCTTGCTAACGTTAATAATCGATAACTGTAATAAACTAAAACATAAATAAACAAAAATAAACTAAAACATAAATATACATATCGATGAATGTTTAGAATAATATTTCAATTGGAGATATCTCCATTCTCTCTTTCTCTCGGTTAATACTGCATGATTATTGCGTTTCATCTCTAGATGGAGAACTTTGAGGAAAGAGAAGTCACCATGTACCTTGGAAGAAAAAAAACTAAATTTAAAAGTATTAAGTTAACTTAGAGTGGATTTGAGCCCAAGACCCCCGGATTTCTAACCTATTGCCTGTAACACCTAGACAATTCTTTCACTACTGCCGAAGTCTCCTAACTTGAGAGTTTTGTCATGAAATGATGGTCGGAGAGGGAAAGAACTGAAACAAAACTTTGATTTTAAAAAAATAACAAAACTAAACAGAAATTTCCGTTTGCCGAATGAAGGCTTAAGTAGTCAACTCTCGGTTAGAGCAAGCCTTTTGAAGAAATTTTGAGCATAACAGAATATTTCTGTTCTACCATAGAAACCTGTGTGTCTTGGTAGCTATTATTTAATTACGCTGAAATCTAAAACAAGCGTCTTGTGTGGTAAAATAATACATTACTATCCGTCGAAAAGATTTCTGCCGCGAGTCTACATTGTTTAACCCTTACTGTAATCTACCTAGGTACGTTACGAACAATCAATCCATACAATACGCATTCAATTCGTAATTTGATTGTGTTTAACGAAGCTATTCAAGTAGCAAATATGGATAGAATATTTATTTCCATTTATTCTACTGTTGCAGTCCAAGGAGCGGAAAAAATAGAAACAAGAACAAATTTTACTAGTTTCTCACTTACTGAAACAAAAGTATAAGAACTAGTCCCAGATAATAAAAGTGTTACAGAAATTTATGTTTTGTATTGTTGATCAGCCCTGCCCACTGGTCTAGTAGCTAGTACGTCTCCCTTTGTTCTATGGGTTCCAGCTTCTATTTCCGATGCCTCTAGCATCGGAATCTGTCCTAGATAGGTATATGTTCGTGTCCCTGTCGAGTTTAGTAAAGGTTAAAGAAGCCTTATATACGAGGAAACTGAGGAATGATCTGTTTGAGGTTTTTGAACAACAAAAATGTTGGGTAAGTGGATATCGTACTTGACCAGTGAAATAGCCATTAGGTGTCTTAGATAAAGTTTATCTTTTTTTAAATTATTGTTCAAAGCCTTTGTATTTTAATAAGCGTTTCCCAAAATTAATGCAAATGAATTGTGCTGCCAGCTTTAGAGTTCTTTTAAACTATACGTTTGTGGATGTTTTTATGTTTGTGGCAAGTCCTTTCGACAATGAGATCTCGGAAACTACAGACTCTATAAAGATAACGTTTCCACTGATTGGTTGCAAATTTTATGTAGATTGTCCAATTCTAATTGAATATTTAAAATACATGGCCATTATTTCTTTATTACATGTTTACGGGTACACTGGAAGTGTTGAAATAAACTAAAGTAAAAAAACTAAAGTATCATATCCTACGCATTATACATTCCAACACCACATAATTGTATATGGGGTTCCATACCTCTCAGGTGTTTGTTTCATCGCAAAATGATAGTGAAAAACGAAGGCTAACCATTTCTCCAGTCTAAGTTGAACCTTTATTATTTGGAGTGTTTTGCCCAATAAACACCATATATCACTGACATTATAATTAATTGTGTGTGTAATGTATTTGTTTATTACATACTGCATGCAAGAAGAAAAAAACACTGATCATATATGAATTAAAAACTCCAACCAGAAGTAGATCAAATCTTGCAAACGGTGCGAGATATTGAAAAAGTAATCAAAAACATCTCTCCTTTATGGTATCTCTTGTCAATTTTTATCAAGACGTCTTTCACTTATGTTTGTAAAGGAACATGTACAGATGTGAGGAATAACAAGGAGATTCATGCTCATGTGTGAATGATGCACTGGGTAGCATAGGTTCAGCTAGTGTAAAATTAAAAACAGACCGGAATATTAAAAGGTAACAACAACAGGTGACGTATAGAACTAGAAAGTGAAAGTGCGTAGCCTTGTTATATAAATACTGAGCTTAGAGATCACAAGGGAGAGCTTGCATTTCGGATATTGGCGAACTTCCTTCAGAACGCACATAAACCACCATCATACACTTTTCACCTGATATAACGTAAGTTATCCTTTAAATATTTCTGGATTGATACTTTGGTTTCAGATATGGCTTATTGTAATTAGGAATGGTTTTCGCGACAGGCAATAATTAATTTATATATCAATATCTGTAAATTCGATACTCCACTATTATTACCCATTTGTGTTATTAGTTATAAATTAATTAGATTTGCTTGAAATCATTGAATTGCTTCAGAATCATTGAATTCGTGAAGCTCTCATCAATAATGTTGTGTTTATTGTTTTAATTGTGTAAATGATTTCTGCATAAGCTAATGGCACCACTCTTGCTAATAGGAATAAATATTCTTTTATTTCGTGCCTTGAATTACCTATGAGCAGAATGTGTTAATTGTATTATTGTTTGTTGTCACTCAATAAATTTGTTAGCTAATAATCCCATCAACCCTTTCATTTCAATATACATTATGTTCTCAGTAGTAATAGTAATACCAATATGCATATACTTTTTTCATAAATGATATTCATAATTAATATTCTAATATATAAGAGTAAAACCATCTAATTTTAAGGTACAAAACAATATGCAAAATATATATCAACCACGCGTGTTAACGAAAGAAAGCAAACGGTATGAAATTGTCTACTACTGATATACGGTACAAAACACAGTTATCAAGTGTGAACTATTTACAAAGACTGCACTCATGTAACATATATATCGTTCAACTCGTCTTAACGAAAGAAAGAGAATGATACAAGGATTCATTACTTTCGGGGAATCACTTCCGGTAAACGACACCTAATACAGCTTTGGATTGTGGAAAATTCCCTACGACTGAACATATGTAACATATATATTATTGAACTCGACATGGCAAAAGAAAGCAATCGGTAACAAAATTAGTTACTTCCGGTACATGGTATATAATACAGTTTCAGGGAGTGAGGTCTTTTCTACGAATGCACACATTCACCAGATGTGTCATTTAGCCCTAACCATTCTTGATGGAAAAAAGCGATCGATACAGAATCGGTCACTTCAGTCCAATTGCTTCCACTTTTCGGTATCTAATACAGTTTTTAGAGTTTCCGACGGTTGTATGTTTTCAGAGATTGCACACACACAAAATATATATCAATTAACTCGTCTTGACACCCCACGTCGGAAACTATGATATATACCGTATGGAAATGGTTCACTGTGAGTGAGTTCAGTTGCGTTCGCGATCACTTTTTTTCGTGAAGACGAGTAGAATGATGTATGCGTTGCATGTGCGCAAATCGAGATGGTTCACTGAAAGTGAATGTTCCGTTCCCGAACATTTCCTTTTGTCTAGAAGACTTGATTAACATGTATGTTGTGTGTGCAATAAATTGTCGAAACACTTCACTGCAATAAATTGTCTTAGATATCGTATGTCGAAACTGGTAACCGGAAGTGAGTAATTTTGGCGTTAATCGCTTTCTTTCGTGAAGACAAATTGATTGATATATAGTCTATGTTACATGTATGTAATTGCTGGAAACACTTTATCTTTCAAACTGTGTTTAATATCTTGTATCGAATTGGATCACCAGAAGTGACTAACTCTGGGACCGGTCGCTTCCCTTCAAGAAGAGTTGTTGATACACATGTTGTACGTGTCCAAGTGTTGAAAACACTTCCCCGCCAGAAACTATAATAAATACCTGTACAGGAAGTTTTTGGCCGTGACTATTCCAGTGCCTATCGCTTTCCTCAAGCCAAGTTAAGCAAAGATTTGAATCCAACATGGCTATTCAGTATGCAACTACAGTATAATACTGACTCATATTTGAAAAAAGTTTTAATTATTTAGTCGTATCTTTATGTTAAGAAATGAATAAACATCTGAGACAGAGTTTTGAACCTCGATTTTCAAGTTTCACAAGTTCTTTACGAAGGCTAAGCGGTTCAACACACTTGGCTACTGGCGGAATATACAGCTCGGAGCTAATGTCTATGTAAATAACGCAGGGAAAATGAAATTCCTTTGTATAGATCTGCTGGAATTATGACAGATTTAGGCTAAGTTTTTTGGACTAATTCTTTGAATAAATTTACTAGTTTATGTAAACAGGAATATACCACTGAAACAGCCCAAATATGCCCTGAACCTTGTTGGAATTGGACGTAATAATTGAGATGTGAAATCTTCAGTAATAATAATAATAATAATAATAATAATAATAATAATAATAATAATAATAATAATAATAATAATAATAATAATAATAATAATAATATAGAAAACAAATTCCGCTTGAAGACAGATTGCACTAAGATCTGTAAAATCCCCCCCAAACATTAGGAAAAATTTACAAAACAGTCGGGATTGCACAGAAGTGTCCGGACCACCAGGACATATACCCTGCGTACGTCCCTACAACTAGCTACCACGTTAGCTGCAGTAGTATAAACTGAGTTTGGATCTCAGTGCTATATGAGTCACTGTAGAACCATTTTTCAGAGGTTCTTAGGTTAACACAAAACAAAATTACACTTTACCACGTTCATGCGGCATGAAAAAACTATTTGAATCTCAGTGCTATACGAGTCACCGTGTGTTTTGTTGAAGCGCACAAAAATAAGGTATCGCACAGCCACCGCTAACTCCTAATGCAGCGAACGTGTTTCAAACGAACGGTTTCCAATCAAATTTCATGTAGAAAGTAGGCCTACTGAACTGACAAGAGCCTGAAGAAAATTATATTTTTAAGTTATACGTTCCATGGTTATGCCGGGTAAGCTAATGGAAACGTCGATGACGAGAATGAAACAAATACTGGAATGAAAAAAATGGGAGGAATCAGAACCCAGAGAAAAACGAAACACACGGCTTTTGTTCAGTGCAATGCTGACTGGACGTGCGCTGGGATAGATACAGAGACACAAGCTCCAGAGCTGAGCTGGCTACGACTAATAACCGTAAAGTAAGCACGTAACATTTTGGAACAGGGTAAACCATCAAATCCGCAAAACTTCAGTAATAATAATAATAATAATAATAATAATAATAATAATAATAATAATAATAATAATAATAATAATAATAATAATGGTATTAAAAACATTTACAGTTACCCTAAAGTGAGGCATAACTTCCAGAGAAATCGGGGTTTCCGTTAGGAGTCCGGAACTTCTGGACACACCTGTGCAACTACACAAATTGTAAACGAAAACGTTCCACTAAAATTTCATGTAGAAAGTATTCTAGGTTTTAAGGAAAATAACAGCAAAAAATGAAATATTTAAGTTTTACGTCCCACGGATATCCCGGTGAGACTAAAGGAGATGGTGATGATGAGAGATGAGTGAAATCATGGAATGAAGAAAGTAGGAGGAAACGGGAGAACCCGGAGGAAACCCACGAGCCCAGTGTTTGCCACCACAAAGTGACGGCGCGAGTTGGGATCGAACCAATGAATTCAAGAACCGGAGGTGAACGCTCTACCGCTGAGCCATTGCGCTCCCATCCCCCAAAAGTAACTGAATATCACTGAAAAGTAAATTATATAATAAACTAACTTTTAGTATAAGCAGAAGTTATTATAAAAGTTTTGCTTAAAAAATACGTACACAGACCATAATTTGATAAACTCAGAAATACAAAGTAACAAAATAGCGTTTGAGATCCAGCCTACAGAGTAATTGTTACTTAAAGAATGGACATACACTATTTCGAGAATCAAGATAAGACAAGAAATGTTCACGATACTTTTCGTCTCGTCTTGATTTTCATCTCTAAAGCGAGACCATAATTTTAGGAAACTTAGAAAATTTTATCATTCACAATGTTCATATTTCTGATGTATAATAACATGAAAAATGTTCATTTCTCTCGTTGTAACAAGCTAGAGTTGAAACGACATTCTCTACAGGAGAAATACCAACAACATGATGCCACAGTCTACATTCTTGAACGTTAGTGTCTGAGAACTTAACGTGTTTCGCAAACAATTCATAAAAACAAGAAGGTCATCCTTAGGGCCTGGTATGTGTCGTAAATGTGAACAAAACGTTTTGTTTTCATTGTGGAATTGTTTCTCAGTTCTTCCACTCTTTGTAGAAATAATAATAATAATAGTTTCAGACACCATTTCCAACACATTCCATATATCCATTCAACCAAAATTTGTAAACAGGAACTGTTCTTTTTCATATTTGTATGTTTATCTTGTAAAAATATCAATATAACGCATATATAATCCAAAGTCTTTTAACCAAAGAAAAGGCGTTACTATGTATCCTGATGAACACAAATTCTACTTAGTTTCTGTTCAGGCACCCGAAGGTTCAACTTCCAAATTGTCCAGGAGCTCACACCTTCTTTTTCCGCCTTTTCCTTCGAAAGTATCTCTTATAAGGCAATTTATCATTATACATGGTTCAAAAATCTTTTTTCATTTTTCTTAACTTCAGCATGCTTATTTGCATTGAAATAGGACCTAAAATTGAGGTCTCAAATATTCAATAATAATAATAATAATAATAATAATAATAATAATAATAATAATAATATAGAAGAAAAATCCCTATTAGAACAGATTGTATTAAAACCTGTAAACTAGCCCCTAGTGTTAGACAAAAGTACCATAATAGTTGGGATTGGAAAGAAGTGTAACGACCATGAGGACATACTCTCTTTGTGCATCTCCACAACTAGATAAAAGTTAAACGGAAAGTTTCCAGGCAAATTTCATGTATAATGTAGGGCTACTGAACTCACAAGAGTCTTAAGAAAATTTGCTTTTAACTAATGGTTGTGTTGCCTAAGCTACATACAAGTAAATCTATGATGAGAATGAAAGAAGTATTCTAACAAAGAAAATGGGAGGAAGCGGAACCCGGAGAAAACCTACACACACAGCGTTTGTCCAGCACAATGCCCTCTTGGCGGGAGCTGGGTCGAACAGTGTGAACCAATAAATTCACAACACTTTAGTAATAATAATAATAATAATAATAATAATAATAATAATAATAATAATAATAATAATAATAATAATAAATAATGGTATTAAAAGATTTAAAGTTGCACTAAAATTTGGCAAAACTTACTTAAAATTAAGAATCTTGGGGAACGGATTCCGTACCTTGAAGACACACCTCTGTAAAATCCCAAATTTTAAACGTAACCATTCCTCTAAGGTATTATGTAGAAGGTATTCTATTGTAAGTTCTAAGGAAATAACTGTAATAATAAAAACTGGTTATCATTGAAGAGTAAGGCATATAAAAATCTAACATGTAGGATATGCAGATGTAAGTATAAAAGTTTTGTTACAAAAATATATACACAAACCATAATTCAGTGAGCTCTGAAATACAAAGTAACAAAATAGCGTTTAAGATTCAGTCCACAGAGCAATTGTTACTTCAAGAGTGGACATACACTATTACAAGAACCGAGATAAGACGAGAAATGTTTACGATACTTTCTTCTTTTCTCGATTCTTATCTCCAAAGCGAGACGATGACTAGAGTTAGCCTTGCCCCTTCCCGAATGTAAAATGTTAATTCTCATCTCGATTTTTCTTAGAATCCAGATGACAGATTGCTCTTCTCTTGGGCAACATTAAACAAAATCGAAATATTGTTTTGCCAAATGTCACGTTTCTGCTTGTAATTGTATGAATTGAGCGATAATAAGTTTCTAATTTTTAATCTTCTAGGAGATAATATTAATAATAATTTATTATTATTATTATTATTATTAATATTATTATTATTATTATTATTATTATTAATATTAATATTAATATTAATATTATTATTATTGTTATTATTATTATTATTATTATTATTATTATTATTATTATTATTATTATTATTATTATTATTATTATTATTATTATTATTATTTCTGAAGATTTGATAATTCAAGTATTGAAACATCCGAGTATTCAAATATCTGAATATAATAAAACGTGTGTCATCGCCGATCAGTCGGCATCAAAAATCCTGAAGTACAAAAAATGCCTGGCGTGAATTCGATCCAAGATCCAGATTACTAGTTGAACGCCTTGATCACTGAATCACGATCACTACGGGGTAAATGATACGTCTTTAGTCTGGTTACGTTAGGTTCCTTTGCCTCCGCTTCCAAAGTTATCTCTTAGTTTTCTTCGTTTCAAAACGTCTTTCCTATTTCTGTTATGATGATATAAGGGAATAGTCTTCGGCAAAGTTTATATTAATAACTTGAGTTGTTTTGGATCAGAAGTTTGTTTCTTCTCAACACGAAACTACAAATGTGACAGATTTAATTCCGTACACTGCATTTGTTTAAAATCATTTGCTATTACGTGATCAATAACTTGTGTCCGCCACAATTCATTACATATTACATTAGGGATTAACAATGCAGACCCGCGACAATGTAATATTTTAAATTTAATTTGTTCTTGCAAAGTGTATGTTGCCTTATCCTTGCTCAAAGTTCTCCATCTAGAGAGGAAATGCAAGAATCGTACACATGTTAACTAAGGAAAGGAGAGAGTGGAGATATATCTAATTGAAATATTATAATAAACATTCATCAACATGCGTATTTGATTGTGTTTTAGTTCATTTTCGTTTGTTCTTCTTTACGAAATTACAGTTCTCGACTACTTAGAATAAAGCAAGAAATAGTGAATGATATATTACGGCGTATTGCAAGAGAGAAATTGTATTTTCTTGACATCGTATACTTCTAATAAAAACATGTTAGTATTATTAATTGAGGATTAAATTCAGATATTCGTGTTATGTGCACACATAATATTACTATTGGTCATATTAAAAATATGGTATATTTTCTACTGATGCAATTTTTTTTTTACAAATTGCAGTGACACACTGCGAACCTTGTTTTTACTTATTAGATTCTCTTTCTTGTTTCTTTTCTTCTTTTTTGTGTTTCTTTCTTTCTTTTGTTTCTTTTTCCGAACACACTGGAAACCAGTAATATAACACCGGAAAATATTCTTATTAGGTTCATTGTGTAAAGGAAAATAATAATAATACATTTAATAATATAAAAAGTAGGATGGCTTTACTGATAAAAAATAATCTCGCAAAACAAAGATCGAAGTGAAAACACATCGACCTGATATTTATGATAAGTTTTTGTAGAGATACTAAAACTGATAACTAACAAAAGTGAAGGTAACGTTTAAACGAATAATGTAAAACATTCAGAGATTTTATAACATGCTATAATCTTTGAAATGAAATGAATCTTCGACGAGCTTTGATTTTTCATTGGTATATGTAAGACAAATAAAATTTCTCTCTAACTTTCTCATGATATCACTCGCTCTGTAGATACTAAACTGTGAATTATACAAGGGTTTTTATTCGTTGGAGAGGTATGGATATTTTTTTAGTTTTTTTAAGTTTGCTACACTGACATATTTCGAACAAACTAGAGCTCTTGTATAACGCCTTGTGTAGTTCTCAACCAGCGAACCTTAACATTATTGTTGGTTGTCTAACTTTGCAGAATATGAAAATTGGAAGTGCTCGTGTGTATTCATCAATTCGCTCACCGTGATTTTCCTTATACCCAGTCAAATTGTAATCCAGTATATCAAGCAATATTTTATTTCCAACCTGTGGTTAGGTTTTAACGATAAAATCAACTTGGAAGTTGCTGAAAACGAAATACGGTTACTTTTAATTTAAGGTAAATAATCCCTTAGTCTTCTTGCTTTCCATGAGTATGTATATACTCAAGCCTAGTACTTCTCAAGTTGTAGTCAGCAAGCCATAAGTGTTCTAGAGATCTACCGTTGTGGTGCTCCTAGCATAAACATAACTCCAAAAAAAGAGAAAGGATAAAGTTCAAGTATACATTCTACGAGACACTACAGTTGAGAACCTAAAATATAGTTTCAAAATTACATACGGAAACGTCTTTCACATTCGTAGGATTGGGATTTTATGAAATTCACTCCTCTAGTTTATAAAATATTCTTGTTTCATTATATTCCGTTGAGAAAAACCATAATTGTATTATGCACTAGTGTACAAAACTCAGGAACGAGTACGAAAATAAAATATTGCATAGTCAATTAAAATGAATGAAAGCCTGGCAGCATGTTGCCAGAGGTCTTCTACATGTACATAGAAAGGAAGACATCCCATGGCGCGAGGTCAGCATGTACGTCACGCCGAATAGGTCTCTTCATGAAAACGAAGTAGTTGAAGGAAAGGTCGGCCAAAAAGCTGCATTGTGGCCCAACAACATAGCTCGGGTACATCATTTAGATCACTTCACACGGGGTGTAATCATCGTAAAGCTGAAAGAAGAACGAAATCTGACGAGCCTAATTAAAAGTTCTTCTCTGGAAAGTATGCAAAAGGTGGATAATTCTCAAGTAGCCAGAGGAGAAGAAATCAGATGGAAAGACAGTTATTGTGTTGAAACCGTTACGTGATTATGTTTTTATATGTTTTTCACATAGCCTTACTCAGTGTGTTGTTAAGTTTATTTGATATTTCCATTCAGAGCATGATTAACTTGCATGATCAAAGACATATGTACGGTAGTTCAAACAATAACACGTTACAAAGGGAGCATCATGGCATCATTAATCTCCTCAAACGGAGTGATACGAATATATTACCAGAAAAGGAAGAATCTTTCTTCAACAAAAAAAGAAAAGATTCTTACAATTCTGAAAAATTAATCAAGAAAGAGAGTAAGAAAATGGCAACACATAAATAAGATCTCATCTCTTTCTTCTTCTTTGGACGCTAGTAATTATGAATAAAATCAGTAAATATTTCGGAAAGTAAACGCAATGCTCACTAATTACATGCTAAAAGAAGACATAAGAAAAATACACTAACTTTGTTTGTTAAGGAAACGGTTTTAAACATCGGTCTTTGAGAAGTTAAAAGAGACCCTTGTTAGTTTTACGTTTTGAAAGTCACTTGAACATCAGCAAAACTTGCAAGGATAAATCCACACTTCGAATAAAGTTCATATAGCGTCATCAACTTATTCAGTCTGAAGAGACTTGTAAGGAGGCCCTCAGCAAGAGCAAATTGAAAAGAAACTTGGCATGTTAGAGAGAACTTAGTTGTGTGTTTCGAAAACTTGCACAAACTTAAGCATATAAACTGAAAATCAGAAAGCGAACTGAAGTTAGTTTCGAATTCAGTCAGCAAAAATATCTTGAATAAATCTGAAGGCTTCTGAATTTTTAATTAAAACAGTAATCTGATTTACTCCGGCAAATGGCCGTTTATTTCGACTATTTTTTTAATTTATTGTAGGCTTCCTCTCGTATATATATAGAATGCACTGGAATATTAAAGCCTAGAAACTTGTGTATACTTGGATTTAATTACATGTTATTAGTCTTTATCACGACCGATGTCATCCCCATGCTAAGTAAAGATATGCGAAAATTCTTCGATCACACTAAATAATTGAGTCTCTTGATTTTCGAGTATCTCTACGTTAGTGTTAACAGTCATTATCAGTTGAAGCATTTAGGCAAGGGGAACCATAGTCTACTGTATTCACAACAGCTACATGCTTCTGTATACCTAAACTCGCCGGTAAATGTGCATCGTCTCTAACGTAAACTGACGAACCCCAAACCACATTCTTATCAAAGAACATATATTTTTTTATCAAAACATTCCTATATCTTCCCTGTAGTGTTGAAAATCTATTATATATTATCTGGCTCTAGCAGGGAGTGCGAAATAAAAATTTATTAAATATGATTTTATAGTGACCAATAAAACATTGTTTAATCAAGGTAAATCATTTATTATGGTAAGAAAAAAAGTACAAAAGAAACGCAGTTTGCAACCTGAAATTTAGTATGAATTATTTTGGCAAGTTGGTTCAAACTAACTCGAATTTCATTTTCTTTTGGCAATTCTAGCAGCAGTTGCCTTCCTAATCTAAATGAGCTTCACATTTTTTTATTTTGATACGTGGTGACTTCCCGTGCATGATGGTTTGACTAAGAATAATTCCTTCCACGAAATTTTGTCAATCCGGGATGATTTCGTGAACCTAGTGCAACTGAGGAAGAAGTTTAGTAACGCCATTTCTGTAACAGAATCGTGTTCCCTGTAACACTTTGAAAACTTTTCTGAGATGTAAAATCTGACATTTGTTGTCCAATAACATGTCAAAATTTATATTTATATGAGAGGGATGTTATCTAGACCTAATCTGAGTCTTAATGTGTCATAAGTTCTGATTCTAAGTTATTAGAACAGTATTATGTTTTCAACATTGTTGTACAATGGACAGAAGCATGAAAGAAAAGCACATTCTGTGTTCTGAGTGATAAAATCATTCTGAGACAACAGCAAATTTATTTTAACTCTATGCATTGTTTTTCTTTCTCGTTTGCAACAAGTTATAAGAAAATGATGAATTTGTTTCAAAATATAGCTATTATAACTGTTATTAACGTAACGTGATCCCTTAGAGAAACAATCTGTTCAGATATAGAACTATCAAAAATGTCTGGTTCGATATTCTGAGTTGCAGGAGATAGAAAGGTTTAAACACAAGGATTGTTTTAAGTTAACTCAAGGAGAGTTTATCTGTGACACCTAGTCTATCTCCATCTTCGTGCTCTTTTTTTTTTACTTCTAGAGAACAACTGCAGTTATTACTCTGTAAGTAAATGCTTTCTAAGTAAGTTAAGATGAAAATTTATTTCCACAAGCACTACAAGATTCGACCGAGAGGATTATGCAACATTAATGCAATTTGCACTCTTACAACTGTTCAAATACCATGTCTAAATATAAGTTATAATTTGTTATAGAAATGCGAAAACACGGATTCAGTCTTGTTCTGTTTGGGTTCCCTCATATTTTTCTTCCACATCAGGTATTAAAAGTCCTTTCAACACTATATTTTAATCTTAAATATATAATATTAGTAAATTATTAATTTTCTCAATGAAAATAGCCAATGTTTTGCAGCGTCTTTCAACATATATTGCAAAATATTCCGTTTCCTAGCATCTTTATAAATTTGGATTGCAAAGAAATCTTCACTGATCCGTCCATGAAAACACGCGGGTTTAACAATATTATTAAATGTTAGTGGCGTCGCATGTGAACCAGCATTCTCTAAAAAAACTATGTTGCTCCAAATATACAAATGTACACATTTATTCAACTAGTACATAACCTTAATATTAATAGTTTAAAGTGTAATGTAGTAACAAATAAATTAAGAGAAACATAAAATTAAATTCCTTTACTTATAAGCTATATTTTACTAAAGAGGGTCTTGGACCCATGTGTCAGAGAAAAATAGAAGAAATATCTTTAAAAAGTTTCTAAAAGCAAAATATCGACTAGGGTATATCTAAAATCGTTTTCGTTATAAATCGTGACGCCATTACTGACCATGTTATGTTTAAGTAGTAAGAAACCCGTTAAAAGATGAAAATCTCTACGGCAATTTTGCAAAGTGTCACTGTTGCCTTGAAGTTTGAAAAAAAATATAAAATCTTAGAATATTTGAAAACGTGAATCACTTGTTATATTAGATCGTGTATCATTAGTAATCATTATCCTCCAGACAGCAAACTTTAATGTGGGAAATCTCAAATCAATATCTCAGCTCTTCCAAATGATGCTATTGGCTGTGAATTCAAAACATAGTGAGAAAATAGTAATATTATTTTTAAAAGATCTGATATATTTATTACTTCATACTGTTTTATCCTTAATAATAATTGTCTTGTAATAATCCAAATATAATGTGGAAAAATTAGCAATTATACCTCAAGTTTTTTCAAATAACGCCATCCCTTTATATTATGGAGGAAATGAATCAACTAGTATATTTACGACCTTAACGCCGAATGTTTGAATCTGTCAATGAATATTTTCTTGTTAGGTATCTAACATACATAATGAAATCAAAAATAAATAAAATGAAACGTATTCCACTTTTATAAATTTGAAAACGCCGGTTGTTGACAATGGATAATATATAAGACAAGTGATATCATTGAATATTTATTGCAATTCGGCTTTGCATACAATAAACCTGAAGCAGCTAACGCAAATTTTAATAGATACCTACACAGTGATATACATATATCAAACTTTATTTCCACCGTAATTTTGCTCTACCATTTCTCTGAAACATTCATCAATGCTGATTAGAGGCGTGTTGTGGCATTATCTATAATACCAGGTCCCAAGTAGACCGAACTACGCGGATCTCAGGTGGCAACTTCTAAAGAACCCGTTCTATACTCTAGATTGAACATTTTTTTTTTAATGTTTGCTTCTCTCAAGTTGTCGTTTCGTAGATAGTCCCGCGAAGTGGAAATTTAACGATAGGTCTCCAGAAGCTGAGACAGCAATTTATAGAGATCTACACAGTGGGTAACGAAATACTGATAAATAAGGAAAAAGTACATCGATACAGATATGAATAATGAGGAGGAAAAATCTCTAGCGTGATAACAGTTTTGCTTTTCTTTGCAGTTATTTATAATGTATTTACTTCTACATAATGCCATGTCAACTAATTTACTAATATTGTTGGGCAAATTGAAGTCAGAAACTTGCACACAGAAGTAGTAATTATCTGCTCTGTAATATTCAGCGGCGAGTAATAACTAGACCTTTGGAAAGTGAATTTGTAAAATAAGAAATTCTCAGAAAAAATAGCTTAATGTATCTCATTTCAGAAAAATATGTAGTTAGTTATAAAATGTTTGAGGGGGCATAACGGAAAAATTATTAGAGATTCAAACTCTACCCTACATGTAACAAATTTTAACATCAAGACTTTACCCTGAAATAATATCTTATTACAAATGTTGCATAAAAAATTTCAACTTGAAAATAAAAAAGAACCAAATATAAAAGTGTAAGTCTAGAAGTGACATTGCCAAGCAGAGAATCGTAAGATACGTACTATTCATTGTGAAATGAACACATTATTAACACGTATTTGTAAATAATGTTCCAATTAAATCTTTTTGTGTCTTTTTTTCTCAAATTTGAAATGATATTTCACTAACCTTTGTTTAAGGATAATCTTACTCTTTTACGTGCTAAAAGATACTTTTATCTCTAATCTTATTATTACTAGATGTGTTTAGTTTGTAATTTATAAGACACCAACTAGATGTGCTTAGCAGAAAAGTAGGAGGTAATAAGATCAACTTTCTTTAATTATAGGATTAATGAAAATATCAGCATTAAGTTTGAATATTAGGCCAAGTCAGTATGAGAATTACAATACCTGTTAGTTCTAACCATCCAAATGAAACTGTACGACTTATGGCCAAACGATCAGAAACAGATGCACGAGCAATGATGACAGACAATCGTCGACTAAAATGAAAACATAAGTAAAATAATTTTTAAAAATGAAATAAACATATATACTAATATTAGTACATACATTAGTACATTTATATAAGTTATTTTCTGGACACTTCCAAACCCGGAAAGAAGACACAGGTTGTGAAATAAATTCGCTAACCACGACAAAAGATCAAAACAAGACAGCTACAATGGATTAAACATTGGAAAATTCTTATTATGTATGATTTCCATGGTACACTTAAGAAAAAATAATATAAACTCCTAGGTTATATAATTCCTTCACTTTATGTCCAGCATCTCACGGTAATGAACGCCTGAACAGTTGCAGCCTAACACACAAGAAGTATATGTTTGCTATTGGTTTCAATTTTGTGTTTACAAAATGGAAAAGTAAGACATTCTTGAATATACACATGGTAGTAAAATATTTAATAGGTAATGTGTTTTGTGTGACAGATATTCCTTCCATTCTGGTGAAAATGACAGAGTAATCAATTATTTTATCAGCCATTTGAATTACATTAGTGATATATGTATTTCACTATAGAATCTGTTCACAAAATGAATTCATTTAACACATAAGGTAACACTTCGCGCAAAATATAATGGAACGCTTCTAAAATTCGTCTTTCACCTAAATATGGTTTACGAAATACACTCATTAAATGAGTTACTGAACTAGAATATCCTAAATAACAACTCAAACACTCATATAGATTGCAAGTCAGAAATTTCAAATTTTATCTCGTATATTAAATGATTTTTTTCTAATAAAACACAATTTACTATATGCTTAAAGGTTAATATTGTAAACAAAACCTTAGAATTTATTATTTACAACGTCCGTGGTAGTTCAATACACAAAATATTTAGACATGAAGTGTGCGTTTTATACTTACATTTATTTATTTCAATTATATTGAAGGCCACTTTAAATAAGAACAAATACTAGTATTTCATAATGTGATAATTTCATCTCATTCGTGGGTCTGCTTCTCTTCCTTTATTTTGATGGAATCGTTTATTTCTTTCAAGTTTATGACTTCAAATTTCTTAGTAAATGCATTTACCCAGGAGCCTTTAAACAAACCCCCTATAATTTTCTGTTTCTTTCTTCCCCATTTTTTCCTATAGATCACTTCGCCAAATTCCTTCCCGTTTGCTACTTCCTCGTCGTTAAGATTTCTACATTCTTAGTTTCTGAAAGCTTTCCAAACGTGCAGTTTGACGATTCATGTACGATCCTCTCAAATATAAGAAATATTTTAATCTTGTCCTCAATTAAATTTATACCGCCTTATGCAGAGTTGTTTTGACGTATGATTAGCGTCAAACTAACACCTGACTACTTCAGGAAACATATATTAGTCGAACTCTTTAGTATGGCACTAACCACTTCAGAACGATTCTGCATAAGGCCCATATTGTATATATTTATGTATGTAAGAGGCAATGGCGTAAATCCCGGGGGAACGAGGGGGACATGTCCACCCAATCGTGGACCTGGGGGACTGTCCGCCCAATAATCTCACGTGAAAAGTGCTTTTTGGGATAAGTGCTTTTTGTGATGATTTGTGTCCGACTGACACAAAGGAAAGTGAGATGAAATTGGTTTCTCTTTTCTTTTCCATTTTAATGAAAATAAAGGTGTGGGACTCTACGTGACGTAACCTGATGGGAAATCTTACCTCCTCCTCTCTCCTATGCCCTGACATACGAAGAGTATATAGACTACCCAATTTAGGATCTTGTTTCGAGGTCCTATGCCCAACACAGGGAAGGAAGTGGGCAATTGCCCACCTGAGTTTGAGAATTAAATATATTTTATTTTATCCATAAATTGGTTATAATGGCAAGAATTGCAAACCAATAAATCCTATATGATACAAAACTTTAGGAGTGAATCTAACCCTTTATTCTATTCATACAAGAAAAAGGAAGCATCCTCTTGGCCTTCCTAATTTCCCGGGCTAATTATTCCCCCGTTTTGATCTTCTTTAATTCATACATTTCCTTCTTTTAGAAATAACTAAACGATATATTTTTTCCTTTGTTACAATAACTATAGTCCCGTCATGTTCATATTCGCGCAAGCTGGTGTAGAACACCAGTTTCGCTTATCTACTTGTGTTAGTTTTGGTGATATTGATGACGGCCGATTTGAATCACAACGGTCCATAAAGTATGATAATAGAAACGAAAGAAAGTAACATCAAGAAAAAGAAACAGAAAATAAAAAGGCCGAAAGGAAGAACAAAAGGACGTGGTTCTTACATGGAATCAAATTTGACAAATACAGTATTCTTTCTGAACAAAGAGAACAAGAAAATGAGAAGTCAATGACATCCTTAGAAATGGTCAGAAGGATTATTGTTGTATGTGTAATGCAAAAAACTAACAAATTTATTTCGGGAGGAGCTTGAGCCCGATAGCCTCCAAAATACGCCACTAAAGACAATTCTCCTTCCCTGATCCTCCACAGCATTGTTTTTCAACTTCATAAATATTTTGAACATCGCTTTTATACATCCATCCATCCATACATACATACACACACACACACACACACACATATATATATATATATATATATATATATATATATATATATATATATATATAAAATATGGGAACGGTCTTACCTGTCCCCCCCCCCCAATGTTGAAGACAGATTTGCGCCGATGGTAGGAGGTACAACTCTATCTTCTGAATTTACTAAAATAGCACCATTAACATTCATGTCCTGATGTATACACCTCTCCCAGAGGATGTTTTATGAGTAAATTGTAAGATTGTTTTTCTACTCTTGTACAAAAAGAAAAAAGTACTTTTAAACATTTCTTGTAATTATGTTAATATAGCTATGTATTATACATCTTCATATTTTTCCAGCACTGCTTGTTATAATGACCCAGGCTTAATAGCATAAAATACTATTATTTTTTTAAATTCATATCTGTGGCAGTGGTTACTGGTAGTTCAACGTTTCTGTTGTGTAGCAAATTCTGCTTTGACAGGAATATCGATAAGCAACCTGTACCCTCCAGGATGTAATCAAAACACTGTGCTTACACTAATTAATACATGCACAGTCAGTGACGACATTAGTTGAACCTCTGAGTGCTATAATTCCATTAGGTCAGTACCGGAGCTTTTACTGGTATCAAAGACGCTTCTACAGATTCAACCTAACTCATACGATGAACTTCGCTATCAGTTAGTAAGTCTAACGAATATTGATATAAGCTTTTCCTGTGCAATTAATGAAGAAAATCTCCAATTTAATATTATTTTATTTTGGTTCAAGCTTGTTGTTCAATGAGTGCTACACTTCGTACGTATGATATATAATTTCATTACATATTTCGTGCAAAAACAAAGAGAAAACATTTATCAAACATGAGTTAGAAAACGATGGAAATAAAATGAAAATATCAGATCTGGACCATTTGAAGCAAATTATTGTCGAAGTGTTTGTTTCAATACGTAGTCCTATTCCAAATTTCCGTCATTCTAATATCTTTGTCTTTCTCCACAGGAAAAGATCTTAGTTACCAATTGAATACAGATTACATTTGATTCATGTTAAAATCTTTGCACCCGGTGGTGCTCCAACAGGGATACATTTTAATGCGTAAACCACAATTATACTAATGTAAAGAACTGTATTATTGTGTGAACTCTTCATTCAATTTGTTAAATTCAATTTTAGTATTTTTACGTTTTATGAAATAATCCGCATTTGTTTCTATTGGATTCAGGAAGTACAATTAACATGATTTCAGGCAATATTTTAAGAAATAAGCATAAAATAATCAAAGGTACATCTTTTATTCGCGGCGTCACTAGAAATTCTTAAGAGAGTCATCAGATTGCTTTAGTGAAATTTAAATTAGACGGACAGTATATTCTCGAGTGTACAAAGATTTTCCTTATAATAGTATAATTGGTCAAGATTTCTTTAAAAAATCATCTTGCAATGGTTAATCATAATAATAATTCATTCAGTTTTGTTAAATTTGGTACGGTATCCTTCCAAGAGTTGAATTACCGCCATACATATATTTTGACGAAATTTCTAATCACATAGCGAAATTATATAAACCTCAATTTTTAGTTGCGCGTTCTTTAGTTTTACCTCCGAAGCAAATGATCTTGTAGGTACTTGTAATTTACTTGTTCCTAGTGAATTAATAGATAAACAGACAGAAATTTTTGTGCGTAAAACTGTTGTAGACGAAATTCACCCAGTGATTTCTCTAATTAATCCTACAAAAAGTAAATTTTACTTCAAAAAATGTCTTTTTGGGTTTTGCCAAATATGTTATCAGTGGTACCAACTTACAGAAATAAAATTGCGCTAAAATAATGTATGTCAATTGAATGCAGTAGCTGCAAAATCTTTTCCTGATAGTTATGACAAATATGATGCTAATGTTAATTCTGAATTATTGCCACATCAACAACAGCAATCGTACGATTTGGTAGAAGATTTTTCTAGCTTTATTTTTAATGACTTTGATTATGGAAGTGCTAAAGGATATAAGCAATAAGATTGAATTAGTAGACAATATTCCTGCCAATCCGCAATTTGTATATAGACAATATTAAATATAGTCTGTGGGATGAGATTAAAAAACAAATTGATATTTTATTGAAAAGTAAAATCATTGAGCCTGGTATTAGTCCTTATAACTCCCCGGTAATGCTTGTTAAAAAGAAGAATGGACAGTTCAGATTTATTCAGGATGCTCGCTATATAAACAAAAAAATTGTTCCTGACAGCTTTCCAATTCCTCCTATTCAGGAAATATTGACTAATTTAGCAGGACGCAAATATTTATATTTTAGTGATATTTTGGAGCTTTTTTTTAATATTCTCCTCACTGAAGAGTCAAAACCTATTACAGCTTTTTCAATTCCAGGTGTTGGTTCATATCATTTTAATTTTTTGCCTCAGGGAGTAAACACATCTACTAGTGGTATGAATAGACTAGTGAAACTTACTTTAGAGGATCTTCCACAAGGTAAAATATATGCGTACGTCGACAATTATTCTTGGTCCAGTGATAATTTTGACGAAATTGTACAGCTACCCTATATGTTTTTCAAAGAATAAAGGAAGTTGGTTTAAAGCTTTCGCCAGAAAAAGAACAAGTAGGGATATTTTTCATTAGATGTACTTGGTCACACTCTTAGTAAAGAAGGTTTGTCTATTTCAAAAAATAAAAAGCTCACGATTTCAAATAATTCACGTCTGAAAATTAAGAAACAGGTAAAAAAAATTTTAGGACTGGCTTCTTTTGTTCACTCGTATTTTCCCAATTTTAGTCACTTGGCACAAGCTTTACTTTCATTGTTGAAAAACATGCTCCTTTTCGCTGGAAAGAAGCACAAGAAATAGCATTCAATAATGTCAGGCAAGCTGTCATTTCTGCTCCTTGTTTAATGAGATATAAACCTGATTGTCCCTTCTACCTCTACTTTGATGACAGCAAACTTGCGCTTTCTGGGCTAATTAAGCAACCTCAAAATTCACCTGACGATCCAAATCTAGTTCCTATTAGTTGTTGTAGTCGTGCGACGTCTCCTAGCAAGAAAAAGTTACACCCATACCAGCTTTGCTGTATTCTTCGAGTTCATTTAGTTATTTTCTTTTGGGACGTCATTTTTATTTAAAAACAGATTGTCATAGTTTAGTATATTTGAAGTAAATAAAGAATGTAAGTAAAATTTCCAGATGGCTCAGTGAAATCGAATCTCACAATTTTACTATTTCACATATTAGTGGCTCCACCAATACAGAAGCAGACGCTATTTTTTACGATTTTCATACCCCCTAGAGATTTGGAAGATGAGAAAAAGATTCAAGAATATCCGAGAATTTTTAGTCAAGATATAACTTATTCATTTTCAATTTTAGATTAACCAAATTTGGCAACAGAGCAAAGTAGAGATCCTTCTTTCAAAGATGTTTTTTCTTGGTTTGAACAAAAAGAAAATAGAAATCCTAAAATAGAATAGCAAGCCTTATATTTTACTATTAAGGATGGTATTTTATATAGAAAACAGAAAACAACTCAAGTTACAAAATTTAATTTGCATTTGCTACTTCTCTGCGTTACAAAGTTTTTAATGCTTGTCATACGTCTGCATTAGAATCAGCTTATTCTGGTAATTCTAAAATTTATGATATGCTAGTAAAAACATTGTATTTTTCCAACATGAAGAAAATATATATCAGACATGAAGTGAGTTTACAATATGTCTGAATCCAAAATCGAAAATTGGTTCTCCATATGGTACATTGCTTACTTATCCCTCAGTTCCGCAAATAAATCGACTCTCCTAATAATATGTCAACATGCTCTCCTAATAATATGTTAAATCATAAATATTTGGTAGTTGTAGTAGACAGTTGAACTAGATGCATAATTGCAGATTCCCTTCCTGGTGATATAGCAAACACTTTGGCTTCATTTCTCTGCCATAAAGTAAGTTCAAAGTATGGGAATTTTTATGATATTGTTTTAGACAAAGGTAGTTCATTTACTAGCGGATTACTCAGAGAATTATGTGCTACGATATGTGCTAATATGCCTTTTGTAAATGTGGATGTACATTACAGTAATGGTGTTTGTGAAATTAGTATTCCAAATATGAAACAACGATTGAAATCATCATTATGTAGCAAACATTTAGAACAGTAGATTGATTTGTTACAACGCATAGTTTTCCCTCTTAATATTGCTATGAATTTATCTTCTCAAATTTCATTCTTCGAACGCCTTTTTTGTTTTAAACCTAGGCTACCTCATCAAGCAATTGTAAACACTCCATGTCAATATGAAGACAATGCTATTCGTTTGCAACAGTTACAAGAGATTAAAGGTAAAGCACAAGAAAATCTTTATAAGCGACATAAAACAGCTACCAAATTTTTTGACTAGATACACAAGAAACCTGCTTTTACAAAAGGAGAAAATTTTGGATATTAGATACTACAAAGAAGAAAGTTCACGCAAAAGCAATCAGTGGAAAATTCATTGGCCCAGGTATAATTCAACGAATAGAAAATCCGAGTTTGTATTACGTTAAATACAAGACAGTTTGAGGATCTTACAAGAT
This sequence comes from Thermobia domestica, assembly GCF_964235325.1. Taxonomy (NCBI): domain Eukaryota; kingdom Metazoa; phylum Arthropoda; class Insecta; order Zygentoma; family Lepismatidae; genus Thermobia; species Thermobia domestica. The sequence goes on along the minus strand of NC_137456.1, from coordinate 237,673,837 downwards.
AGATAGTATACCAGTTCAGAGACTGAAAAAAATTCATGAGAAGGAAAACCCGGAAGTGGAACACCATCTTGAAGACTCTGACGAAGACATGCATATCAACGTTTGCACTGATGACCCTACCATGAAGAAGAAGCTGAGACACGAAGATCATCAAGGACCGCCAACTGAAGAAATTGAGAAATTTTCAAGCCTAGAAGAGAATATAGAGCAAGTTTTCATCCCTTCTCTTCACATCAAGGATGCTGTAATTGCCGCTAATTTGCCAACATGGGCAACTATATGAAAGAATTCTACAGCAGAAGGCCTAATTTTGCTTCCAACACTGCCATCAATCAGGAGATTCGTGCTTATAAAGGTAATATAGTGGACATAAAACCAGATGCCTTGGTAAATCCGACGAATGAAACTTTAACTCCTTTAGGAGCACCACACAAAACTTTGGGTCTGAATTTTTAAAAGAACGTTAGAGTATATTATCGTTGAAGCCAGGAGAAGTCTAAATTGCCAATGGTCATTGTATAGCAACTAATTATGTGATTATGACATGTGGACCACGAAATTTAGATAAGAAGATTTTGAGTGAAACATAATAAAATTGTTTTAAAGTAATGTTGGAAAATGATCTTTCTACGATCGTACTACCTAATACTTCTATAGCAAGGTTTAAATTTCCGAAGCTAGAAGCTGTCAAAATTGCTTTGATCACAACAAGAATATTTCTCGAGGTACAATGTCACGGCATAGACCGTGTTGTATATTGTATTTACGATAAGGAAAATTGAGACATTTATCAGCAATTATTCCCAATGTATTTTCCCATAGACGAGCAACCTGCTAGTCCGTCTGTCTGCACGCAACATCCATGTGGATTACTTTCTTAAAGATTGGATTGCAGACAGAAATAGAATATAGTTGGACGATGAACTTTCTTTTAGCACTGGCAACGCTTAGAAGTTAGTTTATCATGTTTTTGAGTTGTGCATCCATATCCACTGGTGGAATACTTCGAAACTTGGAAAAGAGCTACTAAAGCTTGGAAATAAAATTTTTAAATTACCAGATTACCTACGATCAAGTAGCCACATCAATAAATCTGGAACACGTTGGTATCTTCAAAAATTGTAAGATTTTACTTTCTAGCACAACGTATTGACTACAGAAGTTTCTTTTCGAAATGTGAGTACATGAAGAATGGATGCAAGAAGATGCAAGGAGATCGATTTCAAGACTGCAAGTACTCTGTTCCATTCATTTCGATGCCCAGGATTCGAAGCCGGAAGATGTCAAGATTTAAGAAAGAAGATGAAGACAAAAAGAATTTAGATATTAGTTAGGGTTGTAGGTTACATGTGGTGAACAGTACTATCGTACTGATTTACTTCAGTTTGATTACAGCCAGTGTATGTGAAATTAACCATATGTTGGAATTTTTCCCAAGTTGAACTGGCGCTTTAAGCCTAAATAATTTAGAGCTCATTTTTTCTAAACTGAAATCAATACCCTTATTGTGTCCACTTACTTTACTATCTTTGGTTAGCTAGATAGTATTACAACGGTTTTTTCTTTCCGCGTATTGGTCACATTCTATATTGCAGTTATTATCTGTATTAGAGGAATATATATATATATATATATATATATATATATATATATATATATATATTGGATTTCCCTATACTTATGAACTATTTATTCATTTAATTATCATTTTTATTTTTATCATATCCTATATCAACATTTATAATTAATAGTATTAGTAATACTTAATTTTATTATTACTCCCTCCTTTCCCGTCCCATCCTTAAGAGCACTGATATTAATACTCAAAACAAACAGTATATTTTATCAAGAACTCTTTATCTCCCAGGAACTTTTTCTTTAATTACTTGAATTGAAATTATTTTTCTACTACGGAAAATTAAATTTTTGTGTATTCTTGCGACCAGGAGGGTGTGTGTATAATTGTATGAGCTCTTGATTCTATTTCTTGAATTCCATTTTATTATTTTTACATTTATCCACACCTAAATCTTAGCAGAATTATAAACACTAAAATTTCAACGAAACAAATATTTAGTTTCTCGTGTACATTTGCAGACGACTTGCATAAGCATGCATTTCTCAACGGTTATTACACAAAATTGTCCATAAACACGATTAGAATCCCTTCCTGCTTTCATGCATTCCTTTCCGCCTAGCCTGATGCTTCCTAGTTGAGTGAAAACCACGGGGGACATATCGACAAGGGGTATTCACCACAAGAATTCTACAGGTGCAGGATCATCGTTAGAGGCAGAACGCACTATTGTAGAACGACCAAGTCCATATCTTGGAAATACCATCATGTAGGTTCGTCGCCACAGATTTACTTGAGTTAGATATCTGTCTAGTAGAATGGAGATGAAGGACAGCATCATTAAAAAATACACCGTGACAAGAGAACTTGACGCCCCTACCAGTTCAACAGGATCGAGATCCAATTGTTCGCTGACTCCAATGCATCCAGGCTCCTCCATGGAAAACCATCCATCAACCCAGATGATCAGGACGATACCAGTCTTGTTAGAATTATCAGTCTAGTTCTTTTTCTCTCTTTTACAATCTAAATCTTTCTCTGTTTCTACCTATCTCTTATCTAGTCAATTTCTATAAAATTGAAACTTTTGAATTTTGTTTAAATTCATCCAGAACTTTTACAGTTAAGTACTGTGTTGGGCATCAGTACCATCCCCAATTATCACAATCATTTCATGAGTACTTAGAGATTATTTTGAGCCACAAACTGATGGAACATCGTGGTACACATCGCGATGGATATCTCCTCGACTTTAAAAAACTGTTAGCTATTTAAAATAGTTTCACGAATTCTAGACGAGCTACTAAGACGTTATGAACAGATGAACATTAATTGAGTTAATTAATTTTCTTCATCACATGTTATTGTTTACGTAATTGTAATTTGCATTCTCTTACTAGTGTCTTGTTATTAACACTCATAGCAAACCCTATCGTTTCACAGACTAAACCTGTTTTACTTCAATTATTGTGACTTTTAAGAAATTGTGACATGTGCGAAAAATAGGTTTATACATTACAGGATATGTAATTTTAAATTATTCTCCTTAAATTATGATTTAAACAAATTGAATCAGCAGTTTGAAGAAAGAAACAAATTTTAAAATCTGGCTTTTTGGGAAATTAAAAAATTCCTATTCTCGTTACTTTTTAGTATTTGTTAATAAAGTTTTTTATAATAAACCCGTGACATACACCTCCTATCCAAGTTCTTAGGATTTGTTTATTGTCTTATATTAAAAATTAATATTAGGATTGTATCACTAAGGATTCATCCCATTCTTCAACAAATGAGATACCCGTTAGGTATTATGCATATAAATGATTTATCAAAAGCAACAAATACTTTAGGAAATATCAAAAAATGAATCAAAAGATTGAGAGTTTGGCCAATAAGCAGTTTTCGGATCAGGGACTACAAAATCTTTAAGCGGACCCTACATCGAGTTTTCGTATATTTACTGAATAAGCATATCATACTCAGTTAAGTGATAGCTTGGATTTGGCTACACTGCATGTAGTTCTCCAAATATAAGACGTACAAGAATTTTTTAATTAAAATATATTAGATCTCTTTATATATTTTGGGATAACGGTCCACAAAATTTTTGAACTATCCTTAAGTCGAGTTCTCGTGTGTTTTACGGAATAAACATATCATGTTTAGTTCAGTGATAGCTTGGGTTTGCCTACAGTATAAAGACCTACAACGAAATATTTGCCTGAAATATGTTGGATCTCTCGATCCGAAAACAAATATTTATTTTGAGCAAATTATGATAATAGAAATGTTGAGTAGCAAACATTATTTTGTGACTTCGACAGTGCGGAATCTTTTATTATTTAATACAGCGACCGAACGTACACGAAAAATTATTGCTCACCTTCACTCAGACCATTATTCTCCATTACAGTAGTTGGCATTGTCAACAACTCTTCATAAAATGGTTTCTATTCGTCTGGCATGTACGTGACTGTCTTGGCTACATTGTGTATCTTCTTGTGAGTAATAGAGAGTTTTCCGTCATTCGTGCTATCAGTTGGAATCTAGGGTACGTTGAGTTTGGCTTTTGAAAGACGACAATGTATTTTACTAGGTCATCTATATACAGAGATGAGATCATATAACCTCTTAATAAGGAGTATTCTATTTGCCTATATTTACAAATCATAAATGACATGATCTTGGTTAGGATCTATGCCGTTTTTGTAGAACTTCGGCCACCAATTCTTAAAGTTAAAGCCACTTTTGGCAGATATCTGAGTAACGTTAAAACCTGACGTCTTACATGTTTTAATCAACTCAATGTATTCTTGTGCTGTTTAAATTCTATAGCAATGTATAATTCTGTCTACTTTTTTTTGATTTTACGCTTGCAAGTCCCGAAGCTACGGTCATATTAGGGAGTACTGATATATCTTATGAAATCCTCTTATGGTAGCACGCCTGGAAGAACCTTACTAATGTATTATTACAGCTTTGGACTCCACAGACCACATGCAATTCTTTGACTTCAGTGTTCATATTTTGAATTTTTAACCATAATATACAACAAACATCATCGGGACCACGTTTAACTTCACCTTGTAGGTACACACAAAAATCGGCAGAGTTAGTTTTCCAGTCATGAATACAAAACACATGTATCAAGTTTCCAATGGTAAAACTTTTATGTACCGTTTTTTCAGTAATCAAATATTTCGCATAAAGAAAAAAACAATCCGCCAAACTTAGAGTCTTTAGCCCAAAGATGATACACTTCTTGCTGTTTCTTATATGGTTGGCTCTGCTTAGATTAACAATCTTTCGGCGACAGCAGCACGTTTCACATTCTCACTCAGATGCGAACTTTTAATTTTTGTAGTTAGCTCTTCGCAAGTACTCCACAAATCTACTTTAGGATGTCCGAATCTGTAAAAATGATTTTCATTATAATATTTCCTGTGAGAATTGCATTTCACTAGATTGGCAAAATGTTTTTGCTTTACAGAAAAGCTCATACAAGGTTTTAATATTGTATATTTTGTTACTTTAGTGTCCTCCTTTCAACGAGATTTCTTTAATATATTAATCGATCAATGCACGAGTATTTCCTCGGTGACCTGCTTCCATTATGAACGGACAGCTTACTTGATGTAATCAATGAATTAACCTAAACAGTTTTTTAGTTTTGAAAGAGTACAAAATTAAAAATGTTTTTATACACAGGTACACGTTCAGTGCCTTTCAGTATAAGCTAAACAAAAAATTCCTGGAAGTTGCAGGTCTGAGGTACGAGGTCGTATACGTGTTTGCTTTAGAAATTACCAGCCAAGTTCTTGCAACTTCTGACAGGCCGTTAAAGATGTATGCATTCTGGCATTGTCATCCTATAACGGACATTCTTTATGTTAACCATCTCCGGCCGTTTCTTTTGAATTACTAATTCATTTACGCTAGTTGCCGACAGGACAGGTCCGTGTCTATGTTCTGCTAGGAGGTAAGAGCTCGTGTTGCACAATGACTGTTCAATCCGACCAAACACACAGCATTACTAATCCTAGACGTCAGTTTGGGTTTTGCCACAGTTTATGGAACTTTTTGTTACTTTGATACGCACTTTTTCGCACTTATTGCTGGTTATCCACTTTTCGTCACTCGTGGGTAACCACTTCCAAAATTGCTAGAGTTCGTTACCCCAGTAGAGAATAGTATATAAAAAACAACAGAGTGAACATTTTTAAGTCAGATCATGTTACACTCGAATGCCGAGTTTCTGTAGTCACTTTATGTAAATGGTTTATCACTGTTTAGTGACTGATATTTAGTTCCCAGAAATAACGCAAATGAGCAATGTTTTGACTGTTACTTTTCAACAAACGATTATTTAACATTAAATGTTAAAGTGCATATTTAAAAAAAAATTTCTGAAAGTCCTATTATTCTTATAGTACATATTTTTAGTAAAATAGTTTTTTTTTTTTGCTAGCTGTGCACGACTAGTACCACCCAAAGGGTCATGTCCTTTATTAGGGGATGAGGAATGAAGGAAATATCTGGAAAGGAAAAAGAGATGTGGTAGAAGCTAGATTTTATTTATTTATTATTTTTTTTTATTTCAATATCAACAACATCAATTTGTAGCACTGTTATTGACTGGGAGAGCTGCAGGACATCATGGCCTTTAACCATGATCATAGCATGATAGTATGATGAGATGAGGGGGAAGTGCAGTAGATTTCACAACACAAGGATAAGGTTAATTAGACAAACGCTTATTATCATCTGATCCAGGGCTACTGTTGATCGTGATTAAGACAGTGGGAGGCCTGTTGAGACAATAGGACTACTTTGCAGTAGATGGGAAGATGAAAGGTGAATCGAAATTAGTGTTGAAATCGGCAACGAGAGGAAGATCAATGCTGTTAGGTGGGAGGGAAAATAACATAATGTGAAAAGCAAAGACAATGGAGTATGTCGAAGTAGTTCCGTTTTGCAGAAGGTGGCGGCAGAGAGCATGGTGTCTAAGAGTGGTGATTCTGGAAGAGCTGAGAAATATAGCGTAAACAGAGAATATCAAGATTTTATAAAATGTGCAAATAGGGTACGCCATACAAATCACGGGTGGGCCTTGGAAGACAGATACGAAAGCCAAGTCCGAGTGCGTAACGTTCAAGAATTTGGATGCGTTTATAGAAAGAGGGAGTCATCGATCTAATGAGGGAACCTATCCAAGAGTGATTTTAACTTCGAGTCGAGAGTATGGCCCTTGGATGCCTTGTCCTAAAAGAACATAACACAAAAAGGGATATATCCTCGATCGCAACCGTTGCGGAGATATAAGCATGAAAAGTTAGAAATTGAGCTCCATACTATACGTTACAAAGTCAGATTCCGAGTCAAATTTTTCGGAAACTGTCAGGTAAGGAAACTCAGCGAATACATATAAAATTAGTGTGGGGAGCACAGCATCTTGTGAATGAAAAATTTATTTCCCCGGGGCACTCGCAGGATCCCAGGCGGGATCCAACTCAAAATTTGCAAATGGAACCGGGGGTCAAGTAGGATATTGTATGAAAGCTATTGTTAAATAAAAGAAGATAGAACAAATCTCAACTCTCTACAACTCTCTACAACAACCCTGTGCAAACGGGCAACTGGTCAAAATGTCAATACAACCTACATCAGAAAATCTATGGCCACGCTTCTAAATCCGTTAAGTTGCGACAATAACAAAATAGAAAAACCCATTTAAAAGTGTAAGGTATTGAAGTAAAACAAATTGCTTCAGAGACTCTCTCTCAAAAGCACCCTCCGTATATTTTATTTCTGCTCCATTATTCCAGTTTTCTCCAAACCCACTCCTCTGCAGTTGCCTCACAGTTTCAAGGTTACTCTTTTTCGTCTTTACCATCATGTTACTCGTTCAACAAATTCCCTGATAGAAATTTCACAGTGCAATGTGTGAATTTGAGGTCCCGATGCGCGAAGCATATACCGTTGCTTTTTTCATTCTCACCCTCCACGACGATTGCGATTGGCAATGTATCCTTTCTATTTTAGGACAGGAAATCCAATGGTCTTGGTTATTCTATGGTCCATTAGTCATTCGAGGTCACACTTATATTTGGATAGAGTCCGTTGTGCGACTCTGTGTGCGACTCTGCAGCAATTTGCTTTACTTTAATACCTCGCACTTTCAAATGTGATTTTCTGGTTTGTTATTGTCGCAACTTAACGGATTTAGAGGCGAGGTCATGGATTTTCTGATGTAGGTTGTATTGACATTTTGACCAGTTGCCCGTTTGCACAGGCTTATCGTAGAGAGTTGAGATTTGCTCTATCTTCTTTTATTTAACAATAGCTTTCATTCAATGTGCTACTTGACCCCCGGTTCCATTTGCAAATTTTGAGTTGGACTCCGCTTGGGACCCTGTGAATGTCCCGGGGACACAAATTTTTCATTCAAAAGGTGCTGTGTTAACCCTTAATTTGATATTTGTTCGCTGAGTTTCCTTACTAGACCGTTCCCGAAAAATCTGAAAGGAAACTGACTTTGTAATATATAGTATGGAGCTCAATTTCTAAATTTTTACGCTCATATCTCCGCAACGGTTGCGATCGAGGATGTATTCCTTTTCGTGTTATGTTCTTTTGGGACAAGGTATCCAACGGCCATGGTCTCGATTTGAAGTCAGAGTTACACTTGGATAGGTTCCCTTGTAAGCCGTAAAGCCGTAGGTAAGGACTGGTCGGAGGAAAGACTTGTATTATTTAGAAGAGTGGCAGCAGAAAGAATCCATGTAGCTCCTACCAGGTGACGAAGAAGATTAGGGCATGAGTAAGCTTTGGCACAGAAGTATTTGAGGTATGAAGTCCACTTAAGATGTTGGTCGAAAGTAACGCCTAAATAAGTAACTGTTCTGCTGACAGTAACAGGAGTGTGAGAAATATGGAGCTGGAGGTTAGTATAATTGCGATGAGCACGGGAGCGTTTACCAGGCGGTAAGAAGATGATCGTTTGCGTTTTAGCGGCATATATGGTAAGAAGCCACTTCTGAAACCAAAAGAGAAAGGAATCTATGCCAGATTTGGGAGAAAGATTAATGTATTGAATCGTTTCCTGTGAGGCAAAAAGCAATGTCGTCAGCATATTGAAAGGTAGTAATATTTGGGGGAAGAGTGGACAAGTCTGCAGTGTATAGATGGTAGAGAAGAGGTCATAGGGCTGAGCCTCGTTGGAACACCGGAATGAAGGAAGATAGGGTGGGAGAGGTGATTATTTAGTGATACTTAACTAAGTCTTTAGGAGAGAAAACGATGGATTAGGCAAATATAACAGCGGGGAATATGAAAAGAGAAAAGTGTATAAAGAAGGGAAAGATGCGAGACTTTATCATAAACCTTTTCGAATCGAATAATATGAGGCAATAAGGTTTAGATGTATAGAATTGATTAGTGATGAACATAGTAAGACGAAGAAGTTGGTGTAAGATGCTACAGGAAGGACGAAAGTCTGATGGAGAGAAAGTAAATTATATGTTGAAATGTGTGTTTGGAGGCGAGTGACAAGAATACGTTCGAGAATCTTGCTAAGCACAAGGGTGAGTTGAATTGGGCGGTATGATGAGACAAATTGAGATAGTTTGCCAGGTTTGAGAAACATTAAGGTAGTAGATGTTTTCCGAGAAAAGGGGTAAAACTCAGTGAGAAGGATGAAGGTGAAAATGGTGGATAGAAGGTAAAGCAATTCATAGAGGCTTTCCTTGATGCGGTGGTAGGTGATTTGATCTATTCCAGGAGCAGTGTTCTTTTTGCGACAGATAGTGTGCTGGATATCAGGGACAGTGATGGGAGCAGTAAGGGATTATGGAGTAGTAGTGAATGATTGGGGTGGGGTTGTAGTTCAGGTGATGAAAGATCTAATTAATTAGTGGGATGTCGGCGAAAATTTGGGTCAGGTGCAATGGAAGTGAATATATCCTGGAGGTATGTGGCAAAAACGTCCGCTTCAGCAGTACCGTCGGGAAGAGTGGATGTATCATCGAGAAATAGATAGGGAGTGTGTGTGATTTTTCCTGTAAGTGGATGGAAACGCCTCCAGAACATGGTGGGGTGAGAGGTGTCAGAAAGAGTATTAAAAGTTTTGGTCCAATTTCGACTTTTTAAAGCTACGAAATAATTATGAACGGTGGACCTAACGGATTCAGAATTGCCAGTGCGGGTGAAATCAAGATATAATTTTCTAGACCGGTTTCTTAATGGTAGATATTGGGGTGGAAGGGTTGGTTTATGTGGGTGGAATTTAGACTGGGATATGTACTTCTTTGATACGGGCTGGATAGTATTGGTAATAGTATCTAGATCTATATAAAGGTCAGTTTCGGTAGTCGGAAGAATAACAATTTTAAGAGCTGCAGCTATACGCAAGCGGTAACTAACCCAATCGGCCTTGTCCAAACGAGGGGTTGTGCGAGCAGGAGGAGGTTCGCGATTGTCAGGGCAATCGCGAAGGAGCAGCGAGAGTTCAATGAGAACATGTTTGCTTCCAAGGGGGTCAAGGACTGAGATTGTACAACAGGATGAGAGATTTGACGATGTTATCACCACGTCAGGTGTGGTGTTACTGGCGGGAACGAGTTGGTTTTGGAAGAACAAGTATGAACCCAGTGGTATGTGTGGTAATATAGTACGAAAATGTTATTGTCGGGCTGAGAGGCTGTGAAAGTTCATATCGGCCATAATAATGTAAAAGCGGGAGTTGGTACAGATGTAGTGGAAAAAAGTCGTAAGGAATGGGATGGTTAAGTCGAACATATAGTAGCGACAGTGACAGATACATGTTTAAAAGAAAGCGCAAGAATGAGACAGTAAGGAAGATTATTAACAGTAGAGAGATGCTGGTGGAAAGAGCACTGGGAGATACCGACCCCACCATGAGCACGACGTGCTGCAACACAATTATCATGGCGGACTAACTGATAGCCAGAGATACGGGGATGGAAGCGACGAAATATATGTTTCTTTTAAGAGAAATGTATTAACATGTTCTTCGCGGAGCAGATATTCAAAAAGAGGTTGATGTTGAGATAAGGAACGAATGTTGAAAAATAGAAAGTTGAGTTCCATGATGAAGGAAACAGCGAAAATGAGTTTATGAGAGAGATGATCAAAAGAATTATTTGCAGTTTGGAGCACATCGGAGTGAAAATAGACAGTTGGACCAGAATATATTGCTTGAAACTCGATGTTAAGGATGACTTTAGCTGTTTGTTGAACCAGTTGTAAGATGTGAGTGTCAAGGAAAGAGTGGATATTCTGAAGAGTGACAGTGATGAAAGACAGGAATTGATTAACGATGATCGGTTGATACACATATGATGGCGGAGAGGAGCAACGAGTTCTGGCTTGAAAGGTTCAGCAGTTGGTCGGGCTTTGCATTTGTTGGTATTAATGGGATGATTAGAATCAAATGTACTGCAGTGTGGAAGTTGCGTAAGATTTGTGCATGTTTTGGTGACGTGAGGTACGGAGCAGAAACCACACTTGGGTGTATTAGAGCATTGAAATGTACTGTGAGTTGAAGATTTGACAGGTTTCGTAACGGACGGGGAAGGTTGCCGGAGATTTAGAGGTATCTACTCTATTCTTTGTACGATAAATGTAAGCGACATGCGAAAGAAAATTGTCGATTGTAGACGAGGAATTTAGAAAGCACACAAATCATGTACGAGTTTCCAGAGTCGTTTTTAATCCGGATGCACATAAGGATAGAATGCCCATCAAGTTTAATTTCCTCGGCATCAGTGTTGTCTGGTGGTACTCCTCGAATAACAACTGAGAGTGCTGGTGAGCGACAGGGTGGAGGTTTTTTGGTATGAGAGGCAGGTAGTTTAGAAAGATTTGCGATCTTGTTAAAGATTTCGTAGGAGTATGTATTTAAGAATAAGGCAGCCAGATGAAGTCGGGACTTTTGATGATGATGCCTTTAGGGTTGAAACTATTTGAGTGATGTTTGAACGCGGAGGGTACTTGATGAGTCGAACGTGGAGTTGCTTTAGATCCTGATATTTTGAGTCGTAATTGGTAAGTAAAACGTTGAAATTACTGGAGACTGAAGATTGGTGACTGAAGGTGGATTCTGTGAAGGAGGTAAAGATGGAAAGTATGCATCAATGTCAAAACTACCTGAAATAGCTGATGATGATGATTCACTAAGAATATGAGGACGTGGTGATTTTGACTGAGGATCCTTCTTAGAATGACGCGATTGTGAGCGTTCAGGTCTAGATTGGGGTTTCTCACGGCATTTCTTCCGTTTACCTACCTTCGCGAGTACAACGAAAAGCCGGAATCAGTGGTAGTGCGTCCAGCAGAAGAAATACCTAGTGAAAGCCTAACACAAAACTAATACAACAAATATAGGTATCAGGTAGTAGGCTGAAGACAATCCATTCGGATAGTGGTATAAGGTGAGGAAACGCTCCAATCCAAACGTGTCGCAACAAGCTACCCTTGGCTGAGGTAAGTCTGGTAGCTGTTACTCACTGAATATCTGACGAGCAAGTTCCAGAATCAGGAAAGGGATTGCACAAAACAGCCGTGTTGAAGTTTGGTAGGTCACTGCTGAAGTGGTCGATATCCCTATCGACCTGAAATACGTAAAATAGTGCTCTCAGAACATTGAAAAGTGTGATGAATTCAACTTTTGTTAGCAAGAGTTGCTTAATTAAAAGTAACTCAAACATTAGGATGGGTGAAAAATTAGTCACCCGCCCGTGTTTGACGCTGAGCTAATCTCAAAACACTACTCTCAACACTCGGTCACATACTTCGAAGAAAGAAACGAAAATACCATCAGCTACATGAAACTAAATGATGATGCCTTCTAGTAACCCTACTAAAGCAAACTCTGAGTGAATTTTCACCCAGTCTAGTAATGTAGGATTAATATTTCTTTATTCATGTCTCTGTCGAGTTTTGTAGTCATGAAAGTATACAAAAGCAGAACTAAGAATCAGAAAGAGATTTCGTTTGTAAGAAAAATTGAAGAACACTCACCTGATAGAATAAGTCTCTGGTTGGCTGCGAGGCCCAGTATAGTAACGGGGGTTCTCTTGCTCATCTCCACATTATCAAACCACCAATCCTATCATAATCATGTGTTGCCATTAATCATTCGTTTACGTTACCTCAAAGACCACAGACGTGGGATTACTCCCTGGTGGCTAAGTGGTTAACGTACAATCCATTGGGTTGGAAGACTCGGGTTTGCTTTCTGGCTGAAGCTCATGTGGTTCGGATATGCTATATACATAGCTACGAAGGTATTCTTTTGCAGTAAAGGCTTGGAAATCAAAAAATTATAAAAGCGTACTGATAGTTAAAAATCAAGTCTCGACTCAGGTATGATATAATGATGAGTTACACATTTCCTATTACACTTGGAAGTTTCTTTTTTAAATAATGAATAAATCACCTTATTCACTTTTATTTATATGCCGAATCAGATCAGAGTAAATGTGTTTCTTTTCTATTGCTATTGTTTGAATACATTCAATCCCACGCAAAACAGTAATTGAGTCAATTTGATAACCTCGCAAATGTTAATTACTTAAAACATAGTTTTGCAGCATAACGTACGTGTAAGTAACATAAATAATACATTCATGTAACAACTTTGTACTAGTATTCAAAAAGTCGTCTATCTTCGAATATATATATATATATATATATATATATATATATATATATATATATATATATTCGAAGATAGACGACTTTTTGAATATATATATATATATATATATATATATATATATATATATATATATATATATATATATATATATATATATATATATATATATATATATATATATATATACCAAATATCTTAACTAAATCTTAAAGTAAGTATGCTAAAATATTTGTTCTAAGGTGATGTTTCATACTTTTTATATCATCTCTCCCTTAAAAAAAATAAGTAATCGTAATCTACAGTTGATTATATATTTATCCAAAATCAAAGCGTTAGCATAAGTAGAAACTGTATTCATGTATCATGATATCAATAATATAAAGACAGTGCTATTTTTCTGGCGGTAAGTCATACTGAGACTCTTATAAACTTGCTTTTAAATTATTGTTAAAAGAATTCACATGCTATTCCAAGTAGACAAATTTTCTTGAATATTGATTGGCTATATTATAACATATAAATTTAGACTATGTATAACTTAAATAATTTTAGTCAGTAGTAAGATTGTTACAGAATATACCCTTTATTCCAATATGAACACTATTATATTGGAGTCACTGCCTCTTGTTAGAAAAAGTACTTTATATACTTAAAACTATTAATGTCCTTTTTCTTATTTCGGAAGGTTTCCATCGGCTGAATGATAAAGTTTTCGTGAATTTCAATGATTAGCGCAAACCCCTGCCAGTCAAACAAATTACTGTATTTTCCGCGGTTTTGTTCATTGGGCGCCTTTACAAGCTAGATACCAATCCTCTTCGCAAATTGTATAGCCTTCGCTTTCAAAGAGCTGTGAACAGTCAATTGATTACAGATATTTCAGCAGTTTATTTGGACTCTGACAGATATGTGCGTAGAAAAATGCTAATAAGTTAGGCTTTCTGTAATTGTGTTGGCCATTGGAAAAGCAATATAGCCATAATTATATAGATAGTGGACATTTAAACTGAAACACCTGATGGAAAACCATAACTTGTATCTAATAAAGTGTTAGGGCTCCTTCGTAGATCCGTACAGCAACAACAGGACGTAAGAACGATTGATAGCATTGCTGCAGGTTCTGAATTCTTTGGAGAGGGATTTTCATCCGTTTCTTTTCAAGCGCAGTGAGAAGTTCAGCACGTGCACAAGTTCAGCATGTTTCCTCACCATATCCTCTTAACAAACCCCACACAGATTTAATAATGTTTAGATCCGGTGATTGAGTGAGCCATGACCGATGTTCACCTCACTGTCATTTTCATCGAACCACTCTTACAAGTTTAACTGTCTCCTTTAACAATGTGCCACCGTCCGAAAAGAGCGTTCGAACCATAGGATGTGAATGGTTCTCCAGAATGATCCAATAGTCCTTGGCAGTGACACGAACCGCTGGAACAATTAGGGAGGCCGACGTTTGCTACAATATTGCACCCCAAGCCATAACAGATCCACTTCCATGGTTGATTGTGGGTAACAAGCAGTCTGGGTTGTATGGGTCAGAGTGATTCCTCGAGACGAACAATGTCTCGTTGTTTGTAAAATACTATATCTGGACTCATACGAGAATATGAAACGTTTTAGGTCATGCAAGGTCCAGGCTTAATGCTTCTGGCACCACTGAACCCGTTTTGAGGAAATGTGCTGCCGACGAAAGGATTTGGTATCGCAACTCTGCCATGGATATTGGCCTTATGTGATTATCGACCAACTGTTTTCATACACACAGATTCTGTGACGTGTGTATTTATTTCTACAGTGATTTCCGATGCTGTGGTTTTCCGATTTCCTGCAACAATCGAAGTCAATGTCCTGACATTCCTTTCAGACAACTTCCGTTCTCCTCTGCAGTTGCTCCTTCCTGTGCATATGCATACTTAGCCCTGGATACTATAATACGTGAGATGTCACAAAGTGTTGCAGTTTTGGATATAGATACACCTGCTAGACGCGCCCCTACGATCTGTCCTGTTTAGAAGTAGGATGTTGCCCATTATAGCTCTCTACACAAACGATTTGACGTTCACTGATAAGCATCTTCTACTGGAGTGACTTCCAAGGACTCGAACGTATGACTCATTGCCCAAAAGTAGAACATAAACTATCAGATAGCTCTAATGAACCCTTCGAACATCCAATGATATTTGCGCAGGTGTTTCAGTTTCAATGTCTACTACCTGTAGATATCGTAACGTAAGTAGTACTTAACATTAAATTACTATTACTTTGCCTATTTATCTCTCTCTCTCTCTCCATATATATATATATATATATATATATATATATATATATGTGTGTGTGTGTGTGTGTGTGTGTGTGTGAAATAAATTAATTAAGATACCGAAAAATTATAACTGTAATATGGGCTTCACTACTTAACAGCGTAGTGGCTGGATTCAGTATGTACTAACCTTACATACGTCACTTTGTGTGTAGCATGAAAATTAATATCTGTAACACGTACTTCATCGCAAGTGTGATAACATTTGCAGTTTGATACCTTACGCTGTGCTTCACTCTCTGAAAAAAAAATAATAAAAGATTATTAAATATAGAGTGAAAGATACGTACAGATTACTCTAATAATGTGTATGTTTTCACATACTGCTTAAAAAACATACATAAGAATCAAAAGTAAGCAAGGACACTCACAGCCGACTAATAATTCTTCTTAGGCAAAACATACACGCACTTAGATTTGCGAACTACATCATGATGTTAGTAGACAGTGAGAGAAAATATAGAACTAAACAGAATATGGCACGTACATCAAATTCAAGGTGAAGATCAGAACAAGCACAACAGTAGTCATGAGGTGCGTAAGAAGAAATAAAAAGAAATTGAAGATCGAAACAAGACCACTTGTTGGAAGTTCTCCAGAAATTTTGTTTCTTATGCAGGAATAAATAACAAATAATAATAGGTGCAAACAAACTGTAAAATAAAAAAGTACTCAGGGGAAGAAATATTAGAAGAACAATGAAACTTCTAACCGGAATCATCGACATAAAACTAAAGAAAAATCGTTGACATCATATGTGTGGAGTGATGAATTATATATATGGGAGGCATGAACACCAGAAGAAGAGGAAAAGTTGACAATAAAAACTTTTAAAATGTGGTGATACAGAAGGATGTATAAAACTGAATACAAGTGTGAAACAATAGTGAAAGCCTTAAAAATGCTATGCAATAATAGCATTTGCACAATAGGTAATAAACTGGTAAAATTTTAAAAAAGGCTTAATTATAGGTTCGAAATTAAGTCAACTTCTATCTGAAATAGTCACTAATAGGTGGGAACAGAAGGCATTAAAAGAGGGAGGAAAAACCTCATATTCTATTGCAGATACATAGATGACTTTTTACAAATATGGAAAGAAACAAGAAGACAACTGGAAATGTTTGAAAGAAGCATTGAAGATGAAGAGAAAAGAAAAGCCTGGAATCAGAGATAGCGAAAACAACAGAATAAACTACTTGGACATGACAATAGAAAGAAAAGAAGGAAAATTGCATACAAGAAGATATAACAAAAATGTGCTGCTAAAGTAGAATCAAAGAGGACAGAAGAAAAGGACAGGAAAAAGAGACAAAGGAAGAGGAGAAGAGAGCACTGGAGAAAAGAGATTGACTAAAAAACCTATTGAGAAAAGAAAGTGTGAACACAGACAGAAAAGGAGGTAGAAGAATCCTAGAAGTGATTAAGAATGAGAAATGATAAGGACATAAAAGAAGAAAATAAGGGAGTAGTGTATGAAGTGAAATGTAAGAAATATATACTGGAGAAACAAAAAAGGCTTAAAGAGAGAGTAAAACAACTTATGGATGACGTGAAACTTAAAAGAGAAAATAAATACGATATATAAACATGTAAAAGAAACAGGACATAATATAGATTCTGAAGGAGAACAAAGTTTAGAAAAAAATAGAACGTTAATAATAAAATAGAAAAGCGAGTAGGATTAAGAGTTTTAAAAGTGGAAAATTATTGAATTGGGAAAATGGACTTCAAAATCATGAATTATTGGATAGGTCGTTAGAAAGAATTGAAGAATAAATATTCACGGATATTTAGGAATTTAATTGATATTGGGAATAAGGAGGAGAAAAGGAAGATAAAATGATAATAGTGATTATATATATAATATATAATCACTATTATCATTTTTCTCTTTTATCAGACCAGTATCTACATCATCTGCACACAATGTTACAGCCGTATCTGGATGAAATTCCTCTGGTATCGCAGCGTGTATTTTATTTCCAGCTCGATGGAGCACCGCCACATTACAGCCGCTCAGTGCCACAATGGCTCAACGAGGTGCTTAATGACTAATGGATTGGTGGAAAGGGTACCGTGGAATAGCCGCTCAGATCACCCGACCCCACGCCATTAGAATTTTACTTGTGGGGATATCTAAAGTCCGTTGTGTATCAGAATAGACCCAGAACCGTGGAACAGCTCCAGAAGAATATTCGAAACGTGTGCAGAGCACTAACACACCAAACACTCCGGCGTGTGCATGATAGTCTGCGACGCCGTATCCGTTTGTGCCACCAGCAGGAGGGACACCAATTTGAGCACCTATTGGCATAGTGTCCAGGACTGTTGCGTCTGGAAGCAAGTGCCGTACGTGCGTGAGGTATGTACATTTGTTCTCTAACATGTGTAGTAAACCTGTCTGAAAACGACACGACTTATTTTCATTTTTTTGTCTTCCTTTGTGGTACAGATGCCACTGCTATGGGCCCTGCAAATAGGTCTTCTCCTTCCTTCTTAATTTGCTCCCCTTGGCCCAGAGTATTTCACACTCCAGATTATTTCATTCCATATTGTCCTCCACTGACGTGGCAACGTTGAATTCTTCTTTATTATCGGTGCTATACCAGGGTCGAGCTTAAATGGTTGGTTCGATTACGAAAATTCCACCATTTTAGATTGACAACCCACACTTGGCAATCAATATGCTGTCTTATAATTTTTTCATATAATCAATAGTTACCGAGTTCGCCTATGGCAAGGGACTCTTGCATCGCTCGGTATAAAGAATGCATCGATTCAATGGTGTTCATATTTTATGTGAAACTTGAGAGGTTTAGTTTAAAAGTAAAACGTGTTTTTCGATATCTGCAAACTAGTGAAATGTTATGTGCATTAGTTTATATAGTTTTTCTATTTGTCATGAATCGGACCCATCTGTCCTAACTTAATGTCCGGGACCCCCACTTCCTGCTCCGTTGCGCCGCCACTGAATGATTCAGAATCATGCATTTTTGGATCGAGCATATTACGTGCCTAAGAAAATAGCATTTCAACTGAGCTCAATAGCTAATAGTTTTGGAGATATTCGTCCCCAAAGTTTCTTTTTCGCACTGTTTTGGACAATCCTAGCTTTGAAATTATGCACTTTTCACCACGGGTCCATATGACCTTTTTTCCTTATTTTGATATGAGGAATCACCTGTTTCAGTTTGACGCTCTTGTTCGTTAACACTCTTTATATACAGGGTGTAACAAAAAGGTGCGGCAAAATTTCAAGGGTAAATTCCTTATAGGAAAAATGTTCATATGACTATAAGCTGGGAAACGCATTGTGTCCCCTAACGCTGTGAAATAGTCATATTTTATTCACCGATCAATGTGTCTCAATTTAAATCTCAGTACCTCAGCCCCTAATTAAGCTAGAAAGATAATTTTGGTATCAATGTATTCCTGAAGGACGATGGTTTCCGAAGGTATACATGTGAGAGGTACCACGGTGGACAAAGGAGGGTATGATATTCCTTTCCCCTTGGGGGTAAGCTCACAGAAAACAGTATATGAAGCAATGAAGTATTCCCCTATATGGTAATACCCTGTATGTGTACTTATTGCTTGTATGGGAAAAAGGGGATGGCAAATTTTCAAATTTTTTGAATCTCAGTTTGGAAATTACATTTATTTTCAGGACTGCTCCATATAAGACTTCTGCGGAAGTACACATATTGGGAATTATTATATAGTGGACTATTTCATTCCTTCAATTACCAATTTTTATGAGTGTATCCCCAAGGAAGAAGGAATGCCATCCCCAAAATTCTGGTGCAAAAAAGAAAAAGTATGTACTTTGCCCTTCCCCGTCCGCTGTGGTACCTCTCACATATATAAGATGCATATCGACGAAAAGCTTCGTCCTTCAAAAACACATTGATATAAAAGTTGTCTTCCTAGCTTAATTAGAGGCTGAGTTATTGAGGTTTAAATTGTGTCACATTGAGAAGCGACCAGAATGTGACTGCTTAACTTCGTCAGGTGGCTTAATGGCCGTAACTCTGTAACGATCCCTTTCCTGACATAACGTCATATGAACTTTTTGCTTGTCTACCCATAAGGAATCCACCTTTGAAATTTTGTTATAGCCTGTACATGTATATATATATATATATATATATATATATATATATATATATATATATATATATATATATATCGGGTGTTGCAAAATAAGTGTTACAACTCTTGGGAGGTGAATCCTGCCACTGAGACAAGAAAAAAAGTTCTCTTGAACTTTCGGCTATCGGACATAGTTTCAGATCTACAAGGTGCCGAAAGCGTGGGAAAATGACTTTCGGACGCCAATAGTTCGGAAACTATCCAACGTAAAGAGGGCGGGTAAAAAATTCACTGAAGAAGTCATACCTGCTGTATTGAATTTTGCATGTTTCACAATCCTACCATGCACGCGCAAGGGATTCCCCAAAGGAACGTAGGGAGTCCCGAATAATCTGCTAAATGAAAATCGGTCTAAATGGATATGAATTGATGGAGTTTCTACCAGGTAACAATAATTCGTTTGTATTAAGTCGATATCTGGAACAAATACAAAATGGTGGACAATTTAATGTACGTTGTGTGTGGTTGCATAATAGCCAGGTACGGATGATGGGCAACAGTGAAGTTCTGAGTAATTATTATAGCGAATTTGAACACAGATGCTGTAGAAAGACATCTGGAGTGTCGGTAGAGCACAACAGATGGATACCCGATATATACAGGGTATCAAAATAAGTGTTACAAGCCAATATCTTGCGAACTATACATCATATAAGAAAAATATTAAGAGACAATGTACAATATAGAGAGGCCTAAGAAATGAGTTAAACACTAGGTTCTCCCCGCCTCCCATTTTGGGGGAAGGAGGTGAACGTGAAATTTTTAAATGGGAACATAGGTCGAGTGATACCTCGTTCGAAAGAGGTTGAAAAATTGAACAATTTTTGTAGGAAACAATTTTTTATATGGGGCACCGTTTTCAAGATGGGCCCAAAAAATGTTCCTGTATCCGATAAAATTTCCAGTACTTATAAATAAGTGTTACAAGCCAATATCTCGCGAACTATACATCATATAAGAAAAATATTAAGAAACAATGTACAATGCAGAGGGGCCTAAGAAATGAGTCAAACATTAGGTTTCCCCCGGCCCCCATTTTCTGGGGAGGGGGTGAACGTGAAATTTTTAAATGGGAACATAGGTCGAGTGATACCTCGTTCGAAAGAGGTTGAAAAATTGAACAATTTTTGTAGGAAACAATTTTTGATATGGGGCACCGTTTTCAAGATAGACCCCAAAATTGGTCCTGTAGCAGATAAAATTTCCAGTACTTATAAATCGGAAACGGCTAAGTAGAAAAACATGAATCAAAAAATAAAAAAGGTAAACGCCATAGGCAACGTGGAATGGTGTTGTCGTAGTGCCCCAGGGCCCCATCATGGGGCCCCGGGACCAATTTTAAAATTTCAAATCTGAATATAGGTTGAGTGATATCTTGTTTGATAGATGGAAAGCCAAACAGCTTAGTAAAAAAAATGTTTTGATTTCGGGCAAGCCTGTTTCAAAATGGCCACCGAAAATGGTTCCACATTCAGATAGAAAGTGCAGTGTTCAAACTGAGTGTTACAAGCCAATATTCCGCGAATTATTGCATCAAATAAAAAGTGTTATGAGTCAATGTACAATACAAACAGGCCTAAAAATTTGTCGAACACAAAGTTCCATCATCATACTGTAAATGAATAACAAGTAAAATGTTCGGGGGCAAAATCGAGCTATAAGGGTTATCGTAATAAGAAGAAGAAGAAGGAGGAGGAGGAGGAGGAGGAGGAGGATACTACTACGAAAAATAATAATAAAACTAGTAATAATAATAATAATAATAATAATATGAATGAAAATAATAAGACATTGAATAATACTAATACGTATGCGCAAAGAGACGTCGTTCCTCAATCACTACAATCCTATGAGAAAGGGATAGGAAGGTACCTATTAGGCCCTACTTGTAGGGAACATCTCAACATGTGCCCAGTTAGAGTAAGGAAAGCCCGTCAACGTCATTGCCTGGTGAATGGGACTGATGGCCTTCGGAATATAGTACAACTATAACGTTGTATATTGCATTAACAATCTGTATCATCTTATTAAAAAAGGATCAGAGGCGAATTATTTGAAAGAAAAGGAAGTTGCAAAGAAATATCTTTAGATTATTTTTGATCGTCAACTATTAATGTAATCGCTATGGAAACGTAATAAATGTAAGTGTAAGTGAGCAGACATCTTGTTAAATATGTAAATGTGGAATATAAACGCTTCTCAAAATTAAGTATTAAAACCAATTTAAGAAAATGGTAAATTGTGTTTGTCACGTAGTTTAAGAACCGGGATACAATCTAGATACTACGAAGAAATAAATGTAGTAAAATTAGTGGTGTCTCAACTCCAGAAAATAGACATTTTAACGTATTATAAATTGGTGCCGGAAACCCGAAAATAGACATTTTAGAAACGTAACTCTACCTCCTTAATAATGGTTGGTATACACAAGTGTCAATAGAGCCGATCACACAGGGGACGGGGAATGTGATTTTCATTGTTCTACTGAGAACATCTGTATGTTGTTTGTTCATGCAGTGTGAATAGTATGGTATTATTTTTTTCTTGTTGAGTAGTAGTGTTCAACGTAAAATCATCATTGATGTTACATTGCCTAGCTGTAAGTGAGAATGTTAGTGACTTAAAGGGAAGTGGCAGTGTGGATATTGTAGGTAAGGGCTGTAGTTGTGTGTTCGCTTCGATTCGCTCTAAGTTTTTTATTTTGTTTCGAACAAACTCGAAGTTGAGGTCGCACTGGCTAAACGAGTGTCCACGCACAGGATATAAACAAATTATTTCCACTTTATGAACTTTTGCGAACCAAGAACAACATTTTGTTATTGTAGTCTTTCTGTTTTGTCCACGTGTAGCATCTGACAACAATACTACTGTTCTTAGTTCTGAAGCTTGCTGAGGTTGTTTTCTAAATAGTCAAATAAGAAAGATGCTACCGCTGCTAGGGTTTGAAGTCAGTTGTTCGCCAAAACAGTAGTGCAAAGGCTTACAAAAACAATGTCGCCAGTCTGCCAAAAATAAAGATATCAAGATGAAATTTTCACACCACCTACAGTATAACATGGCGGTTCGTTTTAAATGATTTACGGAAAAAGGGCACATAGGTCTATGTGCCCTTCTTCCGGAAAAGGTCTTAATTCTTAAAATATAGCAAGTAAAAGGAAGCAAACACAGCGTCTAACTAGTTGTGGGATTAAGTACAACTAAAGAGCATGGATTATAGAAGAAGCTGTGGAAAATTACGAGAGGAAAAGTATAGAAACAAAGATATCTTTTACTGATGAATGTAAAAGATATCTAGAAAGTTGAATTCTGAATCAACAAGGGAAATCAACAGAGACATAAAACGAAGAAGAAGAATGATTTGAAAGACAAAAGAAGTTTGAATAAAGTATATGGAGAGAAATTCATTCGAAACAGAAAGTTCTAAGAGAAAACTACTACAGTAATACAAGCTAAGAATGGAAATGCCTCTTTAGTAAGGAAAATGACCTTGAATCAGATGAAAAGGATACATTGATGAATTGTATGATGGATAGAGTAATCTGTGTATTTTGGGCGTGAAAACGGGAACGAAGTAAATGAGATACCAAAATATTGTTCTCCTAAGAAGCAAGTTAAGAACAGAAGAGAAGTGAAGAATGAAGAGTTAGATAATATCTATTGTGCTTCTTAAGAATAAAGGTGAAGAAGAGGAAAATAAGTATTCGGATTTTGTAATTACATGACGAGAGAGTCGTCACAAGACCCCTTACAGAGACATCAATAACTACAATAAAAATAAAATATATGACCAGTATAAAACGACACTGCCACAAACTTACTTAAGATCACGAAGTAACAATTCACTTATTTGACTGAAAGTTGATGGACAAAAAGAAGCTGATGGTAGTTTCAACCTAACATATCCTGATCATTTTGCAAAACATACAGTACTTCACTAAATAGAACTTATAACTGCCCACAACTGTTCCGACGCATAGCTGGGTGGATACTGTAGACTATGTCTGTCTGCAAAATAATAGTTGTTCGAGTCGGCTAATAGTCAATACATCCTACTATGTCCCACAAGTGCTCGATAAGATATGAATTCGGGGACCATGCAAGCTAGAGTAAATGGCATATACTGGGTACATGACGCTTGATTCACCTCGCAGTACAGAGATGCATGATATGTAGCTGGAAAATGGAGTTCTAGAAAGTATCCACATAAGGTCGGGGGACAGGACTGAATTGAAGACGTTACGAACGCACTAAGTATTAGTCACAGGCCCCTGGATGAGGATCAGAAGATGAATGGGATATATAACTTCTATCAACTC
Source organism: Thermobia domestica (assembly GCF_964235325.1). Lineage (NCBI taxonomy): Eukaryota > Metazoa > Arthropoda > Insecta > Zygentoma > Lepismatidae > Thermobia > Thermobia domestica. Next base: position 237,649,790 of record NC_137456.1, on the reverse strand, counting down.
TCCTATTAATCAGAAGAAAGTCAAGTGTAGGTCCTATAGTATGTAACAAATGAAAAGACACTGGAAGAGAAAACTCTTACCTTCAAGCTTACGTACGTATAGACAACCATAACTGTTTCTAAGATAGAAACTATTCCCATCGCTGAATACCACACTGTTCATTTACTTTGCCGCTGCAACCCCTTCCGATGTTCTTGATGATTGACAGATGTCAAGAGTAATCATATGAAATGAACACAGAATGGTAGATCAATCTTCAACAACCGATTATTTAGGGTTCCTGCATTAACTATGCTTAGTTTTCAGGAAACAACGGTGCCTCTGATTGCACTAACCTGCCAATTAGGACGACCCAATTAGTCCTTCTGTCTAGGAACACTTCGATACATCCCAGAAGCACGTCAGGTATGGGAATAAGAATGGGAACCTTCTTCCCCCAATCATGAATACCACCATTGGATCACAAAACATATAACATGATATGCGAGCAACAATTCAATGTAACGAATCTCGTACTTCTCACTGCCAGTATGCTGCCACACTTGAGAATTTTAAATTGTCCAATAAATGCTCTTTGGTATCGTCCTGGGATTGCACAATTGCACATACTCAATGTAATCCACACGTAACTACAGTTGTCTTGTCTGAAAAACTTCACACTGCTGGCACTGTAGAGTTGAGGCATCAACCACTCAGCAATGTCACCAGACAAATGTGGGTAAAACCTAAAACCGCCTGAAAACAACAATTAGGAGTACGCCCACTTCCGGACCACCCTGTATGATGACTGGGATGATTAAAGCTGTCGAAGTCTGAGCAAGAAAAAAACTAGAAAATGTGACCAGATTTTAATACCTTGGTAATGTTAATAACGAAGATATTAAATATAAATTTTAAATAAGAAACAACGTTAGAAATGGTAACGTATTTCACCATTGTGGTGCTTAAAATTGTGAGAATGTTGATTACAGAGGTAATGATGAGAAACGCACAGTAAAAGTTGCTAAGTGAAAAATTGTAAAATACATTCAGATGTAGAATATTGCATTGTGGACATTACGAAAAGTTTACAAAAATATTGTACTTGAGTTCTCGGAAACTTGAAAACTGAGGAGATGAGAAGAGCTGATTGGAATGATAAATGAATAAGATGGTTAGAGATAATGGAAGTAAAGGAACATAATGGCATATAATTAAAAGGGTGTTAGGATATTGTTCGAGAAGATATTATATTTTAGATGACGTGGTAGAAGGTATGGTGGAAGAAAAATAAGAGAAATATAAAACTAATTCTGTAATTCCTATATCAGGACGAAACTTAGAAAGGATCATAATATATGGAAATTTCTAATATGTAGCATGTGACCTACTTTACCAGTTATAGAACAATATTATGATGAGTTGCTCTGGTAAAAGTTGAGACCTGATCAAGCTAACTCATAATTCTAATAGCACAATATTTAGCTCATAATTTTGACTTAACTTTAATTACGATCTAGAAGCATAATGTAATAAGTAGTTCCCTCATTTTTTACATTCCAGAGACGCCAATGCGTGAGATACACTATTCATAGAGGATATTTAAAAGCTTTTATTCTCACTTAGAATGGACATTTCCAAAAATCCTTCGATGTTCCTTAATTTCGTTACGAATACAAAAAAAGTGTATTTTCTTCAAATTTCACATTTCTGCGTATAATCGTATGACTTGAGCGATGATAAACACTCACTTCTAATCTTTTATAAAATAATATAAGTAAATATAGCAAATGTAAAAAGGCGCAAAGAAACATGTTGTAGAAATTATATGACCACTCACACACACAACAGCCGTTCTCCCTGGAAGTCAACACATATAGTAATACATTCGAACTAACGGCAGTAATTTCTAGGATACATTCACGTGTATTGTTATTACTGTAAGCGTGAAACGACTTTTTGATTTGAACCATACAATATAGAAAGTTAAATAGTGCCACTAACCTATTTTATTGACACAGACTAGTCCATCAACGTTGCATTCCTTGTAATAACCTACAAAGAAAAGATCTCATAATTTAGTGTAAGTAACATGTTCTCTCGAACAATTTAAGGATATTGTGGCAGATAAGTCCAGCAGAAAATTAAATTGGCATAATATATTGGTAAAAACTAAAGAAATAAATAAGAAACATTAAGAGATATATCCAGAAAGGATTTGTATACAGCGGCTTTAAAAAGTATTCATGTATCCCATAGTATTCGATGAATATGTATATAAAAAAAATAAGCAAATATATTATTTTCATATGAAAATAATTATCATTTAATATCTTCATTATACATCATTTACTATGTTTATAAAATAATAAAAATGTATTTTACAAATTTTATATACGATATTTCTTTAAGTTATAAAAACTATACGTACAAAACTGTAAAGAACAAAATGTTCCACAATGAAGCAGCGAATCAATAATATTATTTCGTGTGCAGACTTTTAGCATAAATTATTACCTTGACACGCCTGAGAATAAACAAATCCAATGTTTTGATCTTTTTATTTTGGTAAATTTTGAGACCGCACATCCAAAAGAAATTTTTCGAAGCTTCCTTTCTTGGACGGAATTTTTGTACTTGTTTTCTCACCAGGAAAGAGTCCAACTGGGATACGCGATTTGCCGAACGACATGGATCAAATATGAAAGAGGGTATGAAGCTGTGTACATATGCAAATTTATAGAGGCTGAGGACAACATGGAGAAGCATGAGAGCCGGAAGAAACATGGCCGATCGTTGAAGGGGTGTCAAACATCTTTGTAGAGTAGCAGATATAAGAAGTAAAATGACAACAGTTTCCCATCCGTCGATATAACTGGCATTATCATATATGAATGCGTAACTGCTGTCGTTGATCCTATGCTACAGTACATTCGTTTGACAACTTTATTTGCCAGTGTCCTGCCTGAATGTATTTCTTTGTCGAATTTATTTTGATCTGTGTTAAAAAGGGCTTAAATTGAGGTTTTCGTTTACTATTATAGATTTTGTTTCAGCAACAATTTTTCCTGCAGTTTGATGTAACTATTGCTCATCTTTGGTTATTTTGGACACGGAATAAGTAATTTTGCGTGCACACAAAATATTTTACAACAAGCACCAAATCAAATAGGAAGGTTTGCCCTAGGAGCAAATAAATTAAGTGCAAATGTAACAATAACAGGAGAGATGGGATGGAGTGATTTTGAAAAAAGAGAAGTTATGAGTAAAATAAAAGAAACAAGATTAGTAAAAGTTGTGCATAAGGCCACTAAGCATATGAGAAAAGGGGAGAACATCACCGAAAATTGGAGAAAAATCACCGAAAAGACAATTACAGAGAAAGCGCAGGAAAAGTGGTATGAAGAAGTAGTCAAGAAGAGCAGTTTGAAAGGAATATACACATATAAAATGCGTTACGATTAAATAAATTATATGGACAATGATTTACGGGGCATTTTGCTCTTCAAAGCCAGGTCAGGTGGCCTTGAAACAGGGGTAAGATTGAAAAAATTTAAAAAAGTGAACGAAAAATGTCAATTATGTTTTAAAGAAGATGAAACACTAGAACACTTATTGTTAAAATGTGAAGAAACCCTAAAAATAAGGGAAACATGGAAATGGAACGATGGCATGGAAAAGGAAGGGAATTTGGTTAAGTTAGCGTGGAGGCTAGGCTTTAATGTAAATGGAAAGGAACTAAGTGATAAAGAAATGGAAAAAAAACACAGAACTTCTTGAATTTTGGTGGAAAAAGAGAATGGAAATGTTAAATGAAAAAAGATAAGTAAATGTTTTTTTACTTCTCTCACTATTTTTTAAAATATTTTTCAGGAACCAAACTTCCGAAGAGAAGGAATAAAAATACCTTGAACCTGAACCTGATCGAGTATTACATGAGAAAATGTCTCCGTGCCGATATTTGCATAGTGCAAAATTCCAGCATTCTCTATTCATTGGTTTATAAGTCACATGTGTGTTTCAAGAAAAATGGTCCACCCTGTATATATTCCACGCCTTCTATGACACTAATGTAATATACAATTTCTGTGACTTTACTTTATCCTTTTCAATATCTTCCATGCGCTGTGAAACTTGAGTTATATGAACCTAATAGTATAAAGGAATGCTCCATAGTATTATGAATTGTAAATATCCAACACGTTGTACAGAGTGATTCATATTTTAGGATTGACGTCCAGTGTTCTTTAAAGCTGACATCTTTTAACTTGGGTAATAATTTCATACTTATTTTTTTCAACACCTTTATCGTTCAATTGTATTATTGTTCATTTTTATCTGTTATGTTTTGTACGGAGGTAATGCTTGTTAAATGTCCTAGCATCAAGTCCTTTCGGAGAACATTGTACAGTTGTTGTTACGGATACTGGTTGAGCATAAATAGGGGCGATGAATGTTTTCAAAGTCGATACTAATCGTAGAAGAGAAGGAAGAAGAGAGTATATTGTAATTTTTGTTTGTAACATACAAGTTATGTATCATTAATAATGGTGTTATTCTTAGTGTAGTAAGAGTAAAGAGTAAATTCACACCGATCTTGTGTGTGTATTTTATTTGGTGAACTAAGAGGAATTCTTGCATTATCCTTTTTATTATCCATTCATTCCATCAGTTCATTTTTGTCTTATAATCGTTACGTTTATGTAACATACAATTTGCAAACAAATACTATTTTAACGCCATGATACAATATAGCAGAAGAAAAGTAAGACTTGTAGATATAAATAAATGCCAGATAGTCATAAATACATAATAAAAACAATATAAATAAGAATATATTTTCCCAATCTTGTAAAGTATATGGAGGGGCGTAGCGAAGGAGAGAGCCCAGGGGGAACGCCTCCCCAAAGGTTTTCGAAAAAGTACTTTGGTACTTTGAAGTTGGTAATTTTTTCTCGGAATAAACACCAATTGCCTTTCATGTACTTTATCTCAAACCAAAATATGTCACTAAATAGTTCCTAGACAAGTCGTGTTCGCCAACGTCATACTTATTCCTTAAAAATGTGTGCATTTTGGGGTACGGAAATCGAGTTTCCCAAGAAATCTCTTCAATTTACTACTAGTCTCCTTTGACAAGCGCATGCAAACACACACACACACACAACAAGTTCAGCTGAATGGACCTGGCAACAAAGGAGCACAGGGAGGGGGTCCATTTTAGCTCGGTCAACGACCTCTCACCTTATGAGCCTACAACCATATCCAATTTTAAATTCCTATTTCCATTTCAGTCATGATATTTTATGTCTCAAGGAAACGTCCATTTAAATAACATGGAGTTTTTTCTTCTCCCTATTAGACTCCCTAAAAACTGAAAATATTCACTTTTCGGAATTTTCCTGTGGGTTAGTCCCAGACTGAAACAATCATGCTAAAACTGACCATTGGGGTCCTACCCGAAGTGCCCAATAATTTTGGGGTCAAATCATGTCCCATTTAAATAACATGAGAACAATTTTTCAGTTCCCAAAAAAACCTTCAATAAAATTGATTCTTTTTTAAATTTTTGTTATTTATTTAGATGATGCTATCGGAAACGTACAAGGATACCAACTTTTAAGTTTTAATTCCAATTCTAGGTACATAAAACATAAGATTTTAGGTCGAGAAAATCTCCCGTAAGAATAACATGGGAAAAATTTTCTCCTCCCAATTAGACCCCCTAAAAACTAAAAAATTCACTTTTCGGAATTTTCCTCTGGGTTAGATCCGGAATGCTACAATCATGCGAAAGCTGACAATTGGGGTATTATTCGAAATGTCCAATAATTTGGTGGCCAAAACATCTCCCTTAAGAATAAGATGGGGAACATTTTCTCCTTCCCATTAGATCCCTAAAAACACAAAATATTCACTTTTCGGAATTTTCCTGTGGGTTAGTCCCGGAATGCTATAATTTTTCAGTTGCCCATAAAACCTCAATAAATTTGGATTTTTTTATTTTTGGTGATTTACACCTATGATCCTATCGGAAACGTACAAGGTACCGACTTTGAACTTCTAATTCTAATTCTAGGTACCTAAGACATAAGATTTTATGTCCAACAAACGTCCATAAGAATAACATGGAGAAAATTTTCTCCTTCCCATTAGACCTCCTAAGAACTAAAAATGTTCACTTTTGGCACTTTTTTCGGTCGGTCATTTCCGGAAATGAACAAACATGAAAAGAGTCAAAAAATGTGTAATTTAAATAGATTTTTTGGATAAGACTTTCGGTTAGCTTTTCCGGCCCTCTTGAATAAGTCATAGTCCCCCAGAAAAACTTCCTAGGTACACCTAGTGATGGGTAAATTCCCGGGAAGATATCTTTCGGGAATATTCCCTGGGAATATTCCCGGGAATATTCCCAAAATGGGAATTTTTCCGGGAATTTATGTTCAATCAGAAAGAAAATTGCATTCTATTACTATATTATGATTTCAGAGTTGAATTAATTTTAATATCACAGCATATTATTACTGTTGTCCCCAGAGAATTCTTTAAAATGTATATTCTGAACGGTACTATGTTACTTTATTAACACTTTATTATATTTAGAGAGTACGCATAAATGTATATTTATTTACAATGTGCTCTATCAATTAAATATGTGTGAAAAAATTATATGGTAACAGTTTAAATTTATATGTAAGTGGATTTGCTCAACTTGACTCTATTACTGATATTATGATCACATTAAATTTATAAATGTTATAAACCAATTAGATTGAGTAAATGCTAGAAGATACATGTCTCAACAATTTATCAACATTTGTGCATACATATTTATATTCACAAAATTTGCAAGATACTTACTTATCTTTATGTTTTATCACGTAATATTGCCATATACGACCTTTCATTCTACCTATTTCTCAAAATTCCATACGTTAATTCACATGTAAAAGAAGTCCGAGTACCTCTTCAGATATTCGAGTCAGCGAGATAGACCGACGTCTATTACTAATGGTGGTTCAGGGTTTATTAATAGTACTTCATCTCTATTTCTACATAATTCTAAATTACATCACAAAATGGTTCGTTTTCATCATTTGTAAATTAGTGCGTTGCTAATTTTGGCTGTTCTTTAGCATTGGTGGGCAGCTTTTGCACCTACTTTTTTGCGATATTCTATTCCGATGCGGTTGTTTTATGGTTTCATACGTTAAATTACGTTACCAACATTAAATTCAGACAGCATTGCAGAGCGAGCGTTAGCGAATGAAGGCGGTTAGAGCCCCGCCTGTTATGTTGTTTTCTATATTCGTTACCAACAATTCACTTTCTTTTCTCACATAAATCACTTCCACTTACCTTTCCGTTTTGTATAAATCCTCTACTGCTCTAAAAAAAAAAAAATGTGTTCGATACTTTCTTGACTACTTGAACATCACTATCAACTCGTTTCTTAAGTAAATTATCCTACTTTTTGCTAGTTTTGGCTTTCCAATACTAAACAATTACCTTACTTTTTAGTGCAAATGGAAATGGAACTTAAAAAATCATATTATTAGTTATATAAATTACCGTCAAATAATTTTAAATTTTTTAACCTCCAAATTCTTTAAAACCTAGAAGTAAATCATAATATATTAAAATAAAGTAATTAGTCATATAGTTCTTATAATTTGGAAGATAAAGTACAGAAATGGAAATAAATTCCTTCCCGGGAATTTATAGGCCAGGGAAAAAACCCGGGAATATTCCCATTTTTAAATTCCTTCCCACCGGGAATATTCCCACTGCCCATCACTAGGTACACCCCTGTATGATTATTTAATTATATTTGTTACTATTTTATTTGTCAGTTTCGTTTCTATGCAGTTTAGATCGTACCCTGTTTTGACGCTACGCATTTTCGGTCGTATATAGTTTTGATGCTACGCCGGTTTTTCCCTATATAACTGCAAAAAATATTATTACTTAATATTCTGTGATTATACAATATTTTTTTTTATTGTTCGATCATATGAACTTACCTGTTTTGGATCCTACGCCGGTTTCAGTTTGGATCGTACGCAGTTTGGATCCTACGCAGTGTGGATTCTACGCAGTTTGGATCCTTCGCATGTAACCCGGCAAAACAACGTTTCACATATATGTATGCATGAACGATGAAAAACTGTTTTGTTCTAATGCGTGGGAAAGAAATCAGTTATTAGTAGTTCCAACCGAAGAAAGAAATTATTTGCGTCGCAAAAATAAAGTATAAATTGAATAATGATTTCTGTCTTTCCAAAATATAGAGAGTGTCCACAAAAATTACTTATATAACCTGGTAACGATTATATAAACACAATTTTCCTCTGGTCTGTATGAAAACTAGAGTTTTCGAAGTTCTAGATCTTGCGTCAAAATTGGGAGTGGGAGCTTCTATGAGTCCTGCTTGCTTGTTGCTTCTCAACTCACAATGGGGTTATTACAAAAAGGTTAACACCAACGAATTCCTGGTAGTATTTCAGTGCTATTTGAAATGCCACATGGCCCAGTTTCTCTTTTACATTGTGAATCAAATCCAAGATGACCACTTTCAGTTTGGTGGCCATCATGTTTACATTCTCCAACATATCGCAGATCTTATCATGATATAATACTAAACATTTGCCATTCATTTATGGGTGCATTCACACGCGGAACAAGTTATTCCTAAGATTTCTGTGTTGTTGAGCCCTACGGACGGCCATATTTCTTCTGGCTCTTATGTTTCTCCATGTTGTCCTCAGCCGCTATAAATTTGCGTATGTGCTACGCTCCGTAATAATAATAATAATAATAATAATAATAATAATAATAATAATAATAATAATAATAATAATAATAATAATAATAATAATAATAATAATAAAATAAACCTTACATATACTGTAACTTCCACAATTTCATTATTAACTCACTTTTCTCATTTTATTATTGCTTCTTTGTGCTTTGTTTAACAAAAGAGTGAAGTAATGAATAATTATCTATGATTTTTGAGAAAAATAAAGCAAAATAAGAAAATTATAAGCAAAAAACCTTTAATTGTAATGAAACTTTGGTCTGTAAGATGATTACGATAAGAATATTCCGAGGGAAATTTGAGGGAAAATGACTCCACACACTGCATAGGTATTAGGAACACTCACAAATATGTAAAATTGAACGAACACAAAATAATGTATTTTGAGATGAACATACAATTCACTCTTCACGCAAAGTTCCAATACGGGAAATAAATTAATATCTTCAGTCGTAAATACTCAAAAACGCAGAAAATGCCTGTGTAAAACTCTAAGTATAAACCTGCACCTGGAGCTATTCTGTTAGATATATCACAATGGATTTTCGTAAGTTGCTTCTGTGGTCAAGCGTGTTCAATAATACCATTGAACTTCTAGGAACGAACGACGGCGGTTCGAGCCTGAGTACGGTTATTTGTTTCAATATAGAGTTGTTTTTTTAAATATAAAGTTCTATTTTGAAGTGCTTGAAAAAACTCTCACTTTCTTCGTTCCATCATTTTCATTCATTTCTCATAATCACCGTCTCCTTTAGCCTAGCCGGCATAACGTGTTACGTTAAACTTAAAGATTTAATTTTATTTCATTTACAAATTAGTGCAATTCATAATCTGCATTTTTATAAAGCAATTTTAACAAGTATATAGATGTATACCGCTTGAAATTGAATTAAAACTCAATTCAAGTAATCTGTAATATCTTAGGTTTCTCATTTATTTACATGATATATTTAGTTGTTTTATACTTTATAGCAAGAGTATTAGCTGCCATGTAAAACACACTTGTCTATCTTTGGTGTAGGAGACGAGGGAAGATTTCCAACCGGAGCTCATGCTGCTCGGGTTCCACATTAATCAGTAGGTCCCGTCTCATATAGCCTCCCTGCTGAAAGGAATGTTAAACTCAAAATCAACTCAACAATTATCTATAATATTGAATTTAATAAGGAAATCGCTGTTCTTATCATTAGAGCTACTTTATGAAAATGAAATGTATAATAATAGTTGTATATAAAATAGACTTTGCGTAATGGTATATGTATTGCCCCTCCAGCCTTGCAATAGTAAAGACTTCAAATTGTCAATTTCCATCATTCTAATTATTTCGTTTCAATGTTTAATGGCGGACAGAAGTCTTTGATCAGCTAATGGCGACTGCTTTGAAACAAAAGCAGAGTATGGGAATTAAAGGTGTCATATCTGTAGTTTGGTGTGGAGAAGAAACAAACTTATGAACCAAAGGTTTAAGAACAATCTCAAGTTGTTAATATAAACTATGGCTAAGATCGTTGACTTATATCATGATAAAAGAAATACGAAAGACATTTTGAAACGAAGAAATATAATGTAAAGCTTTGTAAGCGGAAACAAAAAAAAAAAACAAACGTAAACACGCTAAAGACAAATCAGTTACTGCGTAGTGATCCTGGTTCAGTGGTCAAGGCCCTCGACCAATACTCTAGACATACTCGGATCGAATCCGCGTCGGGCAAATATTTTTTTACTTTAGGATTTTGGAGGCGATTGATCGGCGATGACACACTTTTTTTTATTTTCAGATATTTGAATACTCGCGTGTTTACATTCTTGAAATATCAAATTTTCAGGAATAATAATAGCAATAATAAACTAATAGTAATAATAATTACCTCGTAGAATATTAAAAGTTAGGAGCTTATTATAGCTCAGATCATACCATTACAAACAGATACGTGACATTTGGCAAGAGTATTTCGGTTTTGTTTAATGTTGCACACGAGTAGAGGAATTTCTTATCTGATTTCTAAAACAAATCAAACAAAGGTTTCTAGACATTTTTGCAGCAAAGCTTTTTTACTTATCTTTGCATGTTCTAAAAGTTAGTTTATTATATGCCTTACTATTCAATTATATTCAGTTAATTTTGGTAGTTCCAGAGGTGCGTCTTGGAGGTACGGGCTCCCTTTCCCGAAATCTAAACTTTTCTGTAGATTTTGCCTAATGTAAGAGGAACTTTAAAAATTGTAACACCTTATTATTATTATTAATAATAATATTATTATTATCATTATTATTATTATTATTATTATTATTAATAATAATAATAATAAAATGTTGTGAATTTAATGGTTCCACCCAGTTCTCGTTCACAGGACATTGTGCTGGACAAACGCTATGTGTGCTATGTGTGTGGGACAAACGCTATGGGATTTTCTCGAGGTACTGCTTCCTCTCACTTTCTCTATTTCAATATTTCATTAATTTTCATCAAGTCTTCTTTAGCTTAGCTGACATAACCATTACTGAGAAAGAAATGTTCTTAAGACCCTTGTGAATTCAGTAGTCTGACTTTCAACATGAAACTTCTCTGGCAAGGTTTTGTTTAACGATTAGCTTCTGACTTATATATTCCAACGCGAAACAAAAAAAATATAGTAAAATGGTAAAAATTCCAGTATTCTTTTATGGGAAGAAGAGAGTGGGTGGAGAGGACTTCTATCAATCAGTCCTTGGATATACCACCTTGTCAACTTTCAAACAGGGTAATGACAAAACTGCCACTTACTTTTGTTGTAATTTAACAATGAAAACGCGGAAAAGCAAAAACAGCGAAAACTACACAAGTTTGCAACACTGTAGCACAATTCTGGTAGCTCGTACGAAATTCTGTACTTGCACACATGAAGACCATATAATATTGTAAGTGTCACGTTAATTACATTTTGTTACTGCAAGGTATGTGGGAGTTATGAATCTGTAAAATGTAACTAATTGACTTAAATCTCGAACGTAACGTAATGCACCAAATCATTGTGGCGCACTTGGGAGCGCGTTGGATTGGCATTCGGGAGGTCGCAGCGCGTTCATGTCTCGCAGCCGACTGTCCTAACTTATGTTTTCTAGGGTTTCCCTCAGTCCTACCAGACAAATGCCTGAATAGTACTTTGCATATAGGCCTTCGCCGATACTATCCGAAATTCCTTACCTTGTTATATATCTAGTGTAAAATGGTGACTGACATGTACCTGGTGTCTGTTAATAAATAAATAAATAAATAAAAATAATGAAGACGACAGTTGACGAAATGTATAAACAAGACTGTGAATATTTGTAATGTACAGGGTGCGCCAAAAGTCAGGTGACAGTCCTCTAACAAAAAAGTCTGTTGGACTAGATCTCCATGTTGGTCAGAGATGATGAGTGGGGGTCGGGGGATCTAAAAATCACACGTTACCAGCAGGCCCGCCATCTTGAAGTACTCTATTTTGAAAATGACTTTTTTTTAAAAAATGGAAGGTAGGCATACGTTATATGTTTAAGACTCTTTTTCATAAGGAATGCAATGCTGTTATCCATTTTCTCATATGGCCTTTTTTACCGTTGATGAATTATGGCCTGTTTTATAGTTGCAGATTGCAGTGACTGACGATGGTTCTGGCGACCCAGAAAGGTATTGAGATAATACTGGTGTGTGGAAATCGAAGCTCGCGTGTGGTGGCTGCGGCATTTAATGCACTATATCCCAAAAGAGAGCCCATATCCCACAGTGGTGTGCCAAAACTCATCAACAGATTTCGGGAACGTGTTTTGTGGACGACCGACATTGTAGAGGTCGTCCGAAAACGTCTACAGCAGAGGAAGCCACAGTCTCTGTTCTCGGATCTTTCAGTAAAAGCCTCCAACGTAGCACACAGCGTTAATCTCAGGAATGTGGAGTTAGTCGAAAGTCCATTTGGAAGATACTTCCCACTAACAAGTGACGCCCATACAAGATCCAGCTTCACCAGCATCTCACAGAGGAAGATCCAGACTGTCGGATCCAGTTTACAATATCTCCAGACTGTCGGTTTACAATATCTCGTGCAGCGGATTGAGGATGCATGTGCTTCTATGCTTCCAGAGATATTACGGGTTGTGTATGAGGAGTGGAAGAAGCGTGTTTCACACACCATTGTTACAAATGTGGTCATTTCTAGCATATGTTGTGATAGTATAAATAGGCATAACACATTCCATAATTCATAAATAGGTAGCGATATGACAAAATGGACAGCAGTATTGTATTCCTGATCAACAAACAGTCGTAAAACATGAGCCGCATGCCTACCTTCCAGTTAAAAAAAAATAAAGTGGTATTCAAAATGACGTACTACAAGTTAGCGGAAGGGATCCAGCACATGTTTTGAGACTGCCTTTTGATGCCGTATACCGTTGACTTAAAAAGTCGACTCGTCGGGATCAGTATGGTCAAGGGCAAGTCTAGATTGGCTGCTAGTTGTGCTGTTGTTTATTCTGCAAATTGCACCCGACGGTCTGGATCGTCCTGTATGAGATGCTGGTTAAGTTGGTTCTAGTATGGTTGCCACTTGTTTATGAAAAGTATCTTCCGAATGGACGTTCGACTAACTCTACATTCCTAGGTTTAACGCCATTAGGGGCTTCTACTGAAGGAACTGCGGACAGTAACTGTGGTTTCCTCATCTGCAGATATATCCGGACGACCACTACGATGTCTGTCGTCCACAGAACACGTCTCCCGAAATCTGCTGATGAGTTCGGCCACACCATTGTGGGATATGGACCCTCTTTCTCGGCGTAGCTCATTAAAATCCACAGTCACCACACGCGAGCTGTGATTTACACACATGAGGATGATCTTAATACGTTCCTGGATCATCAATACCATCGTCCAGTCACTGGAATCCTCAACGATAAAACAGGCCCAAATTAATCAACTGTTAGTGATGCTACAAAATTAACAACAGCATTGCATTCGTTATCAAAAACAGTCTTAAAAATGTGCCGGATACCTATCTTCCAATTTTGAGAAATGAAGTAATTTTCAAAATGGCGTAGTTCAAGATGGCAGTCATGATGGTAACGTGTGTCTTTTAGATCCTCTCAATACTTATCATTTATGACCAACATGGACATCTAGTTCAAAAGAGTTTTCTGATACAGGACTGTCATCTGACTTTGGCTCACCCTGTATATCTCAAATATTCACAGTTTTGCTTATACACTTCGTCAATTGTCGAATTCAATATTTTTATTTATTTATTTATTTATTTGTTAAAAGACACCAAGTACATCTCAGACGCCATTTTACACTAAATATATAAAAAAGGGAATAATTTCGGACGGTATCGACCCGGGCCTATGTGATAAGTACCATACCGATATTTGTCTGGTAGGACTAAGAAATGGGAAACATCAGTCAGGACAGTCTATTGTGAGACATGAACCCGCGGCGGCCTTCCGAAAGCCAATGCAACGCGGTCCCAAGTGCGCCATGACGACTTGGTGCATAACCTTTACTGTTCGTGATTTAAATCAAGTAGTTTCGTTTTACAGATTCATAACTCCTACATACCTTGCAATGTCTAAATCTACAGTCCATTATCTTTCAAATAAAGTAGAAATGAAGGTTACATAGCAGTCAAGGGGAAGCCAGTGCCAGGAAAACGTCCTGCCAACCAAACCTAACCTAACCGCACAAACTCAAGTACAAGCTTTTAGTCGTAATACAAAGTTTTGTATGACTTGAAGACTATACATTTATTTAATATGTTTGTTGATATATGTATCTATAGTGTCAAGGATCTTACGTTCGTAGTTGTTAAATATACAAGGTGTCTCAAAAGTCCCCTGACATAGGGTAACTGTTATTATCATAGTTACAACAAAATGTAAGAGGGAAAACAGTTTCCAAATATGATGTTTTCAATCTAAAGTGAAGGATCTTTTAAAATCCGATTTTTTAGATTTGGTGCTGTGCACTCTTTATGCGCCCAATGTAAAACAAAAAAGCAACCTTGCCATTAATAGAGGGGCTGGGGAAGGTGGATCAATTTTGTAAAAGTATGGTGAAAAGGGGTCATGTTTTAAATGGGGGCTGGCCATCGACACGTTAGCGTAAAAGACAGTAACTTCATTCACTTATGTTGTGGGTCCAAGTAAATTGCAATGCTGCATTTTCATTTAACATTGCCTACATAAAGAGTGTACAGCCCAAACGGCTAGTTCGATTTAAAAAAATCCTTCACTTTAGATTGAAAACATCATATTTGGATACGATTTTCCCTCTTACATTTTGTTGTAGCTCTGATAATAACCGAGTTACCCTATGTCAGGGGACTTTCGAGACACCCTGTACACAAGGACAAATGTTCGTTTCATAAGCACCCAAATAAAATACTTTCTCTAAAATTATGTTGTGAGTCACCTCTAAAATTATATACCATTCCGTCACACAGCAAGCCTGCGTATGCTAAAAGAAAGCTTGACTCAGCAAGTTCTCCTCTGAAAAGTAAAATAAACAAAGTTGTCGGAAAAGAGCTTGTCTTTAAACAAGATTTTTGTAAAATTTCGAAAGATGTGAAACAAAAGACTCATGATATGGATAAACTATAAATACTTGATTTAATAAAGGCCAAACTCCAAGGTAAAATCACTAGAAGAGAAAAAGTACAACTGTTAACTTTAGTGCCTCATCTTGGAGCAGGAAACAGATTGTCGATGAATTTAATGTGAGTGAATATGCCGTCCGGTAAGCAAGGTAAGTTCTGAAGAATAAAGGAATTCCTGAATTGAGAAAGGGAAAACAGCTGAGTGAAGATACAATTCAAATAGTAAAAAATTCCACGTTGATGATGAATATCCCAGAATTCCACCTAGAAAAACAGTGGGTATTTCAACAAATGTACACATGGAGAAGCGATTATTACTTGGGAATTGAAAAGAATTATACTCCTCATTTAAACATCAAGATCCCAACATTAAAATTGGATTTTCTAAATTTTGCGCGTTACGTCCTAAGTGGTGCGTATTAGCAGGTTTTGCTGGAACTAGTGCTCTCAACGGGTCAGGTCGGGTCGGGTTGAACAGCGACCCGACCCGACCCGTGACCCGAATCTACTGACCCGACCCGACCCGACTGACCCGAACCGTGATCCGATCTGATTGACCTGACCCGATAACCCGACCCGAGCTGACCCGGTTGACCCGACCCGACAACCCGACCCGAATAACCCAACCCGAGCTCACCCCACTGACCGGACCCGACAACCCGACCCGAGTAGCCAGACCCGACAACCCTACCCGACCCGACCCGTAACCCGACCCGTTTGAGAGCACTGCTCACGACACTGGGTTAACGCCAAAATGCACTCACATTGGGAATTAAACCCGGACCACGTGTACCGAAGTTTACACGTTAACCACTAGCTAGATCAAGTGGGGGATTTGTATATGCATCTTAATGATTATTTGGTACTTTTGAGGTTTGGTTATTTCTTTTTATAACTGATACCAATATCCGACGTGGGAGAAGTTTATTTTTTTTTTCTTGCTTTAGTTCTATGTGACAAAATTTTTCAAGATCAGTGTTCTCACCTGCTCGGACGGCAGGGGGTCTTCTCGGAGGGCAGTAGCAAGAGTCTCTTGGTGGAGACAAAAGGAAATCGTTTAACTACAATGATAAGGGTTGAGGAAACGGGAGAACAACTGTGATTTTTTCCAACCCTTCAACTTTCATTCCAAAATAGGTTACTATGATTCCGGGACCCGTGTCACTTTAATTTTTCTTTCTCGGTAATTAAAACGTATTTTACAGTATATATACTTGCACGTAAGAAGATACATAATATGAATTTTGTAATTTAAAATTTAAAAATACAGTGGGATAATTAATTATAAAGTACTAATTTTATTTCATCACTTTCAGCCCAACAAATGAAATTCAAACAATTCGCTCCCTGGGTCTTGGTCATCAATACTGCGCCTTATCCTTTGTCTTGCAGTCAAGTCTTGGTTATCTTTCATGCTAAACAAGAGCAAAGAATGCTCGCCTCATCGGTACAAATGAAGACCAAGTGTGATTTTGATTGGTCACCAAAACACCAAAACAAGGCCAATAGCAAGATTACTATGCAATTCGTCTTGCATATCCAATCTTTATCTTGTTCTTGTATCGGTGTCCTTGGGCTTCGTGAAATAAAATGAAATATTCAGTTTAAGGTCCCTCGATTCTGCACCGAGGCTAAGGGATATGGTGACCATGAGAAATGAATGAAATGGTCGAATGAAGAAAGTGGGAGGAAACAGGAGAACCCCGAGAAAACCCACTACACGGCGTTTTTCCACCACAAAGCCCACTTAGCACAAGCTGGGATCGAACCATGGACACCATCAGTGGCGGAGCCAAGGGAGGGCTAAGAAGGGCCAGGCCCCCTTGCTCAAATTCTTGCCCCCCGTAGTGCCCCACACACACAGATGATGCTATTACAGGTCGACAAACGGTGAGTTGCCAGTGGCTACAAGTGAAACTACTTCCAAAACATCTCTCGACAACAACGTTACGAACTGCAGAATACCGTTGCGTTCCGAATAAAATAGCTCCACTCGTTTAAGTTTGTAGTACGGGAAGATCTAATTAACGGAAATCTGTGAGATGCTTGCATTGACCTCGCCACCTGGGCATTCATTTTAACCTCTGTCCATTATCTAGTTATCTCCTTTGTTTTTGACAAACAACCAGAAAAATAGAAAATCAGTCGGCATTCTCATTCGCTTCAATGTTGAAAGTCATATTAAAATATGATATGCATACTTACAAATAACATGCACTGCAGTAAAACATTATACTTGTGTTGGACGAAAAAACTCTTCGTACACTAAGTAATTGATTTCCATTGATTATGGCGACATAGAACAAATGCATAGCATCCATTAAATAATTTGGTATTATTATTATTATTATTATTATTATTATTATTATTATTATTATTATTATTATTATTATTATTATGAGTTTATCTACCAAACAACTATTTATCGATTAATAAAAATGATTAATCAATTATATTTAGTTACGTATGGTAGATGACTTGAGATTAAATTATTTACTGACCGACAGTATCCCACGCTGTCGTATCTGTGCATAAGAGGTAAGTTCTAATCTTTTCTTTGTAGAAGTTAAGTAAAAGAACCTGTTTTACCTCGAAATGCAAATTACAATTTTATTTACACAAAGACAATTCTAACATACGAGATGATATTAACGATGCTATTTGCATATACGAGTTACTTGTCACAAAAACTAATTACGCTAGGAAACTAAAACTATGCTCAAACTGTTTTTCTTAGCTAACTTTTACAAGTGGTAGCAATTGAAACTCACATTAGTAGAGGAACTGTACCAAATCCGGGCCCGGGTCCATAAAGCGGGCCCCCTCAATTACTGCTACGGGTACTTGCGTAGAATGCTAGAAATACACTGAATTGTAGTTTACGGTTACTGTTGCATGCAGCGCTAGTTTCTGTGTTGATCAGTTAATCCTTTGTTCTGCAATCAACATCTGACGAGTTTTCATGTGGTGGAAAGTTTTGAAGCTCCGACGAGCAAGCTTTGTTTTCCATAGTTAGTAAAGAGGTAAGTGAGCCAACTGTTTATTTATTTAATCTTAATGGTAAGAGGTATGTTCTATGTAATTAGCTAGTAATTTAGACGTAGGACTGACAAATTATTTGCAGCGAAAGTATAAACATGTATGGTCGTAAAGTGGGCCCCCTTGTCAATCCTAAAGCGAGCCCCTACTATGTTGTGCAAAAGTAAAAGATATGTTTCATACAAAATTCTCATAACTCGTGCAATTTATTTACAATTTTCAAGAGGGTCAAAATGCTCAATAGAAAGACGAAACTAACAACACAATGTCGCGGTTGAGGGCATGGTAGTGTTAAGTCATTATCAAGATACTATGATCCAGAAAAGGAAAGGACACCGCTGAGGGTGAAAGGAAGAGCCAAGGAAGACGATTCTGATTGTGGCTCAATTTCTGATATAAGGAAGCATCAACAATATTCTCAACATTAAACGTTCCACCGCAGAAAACACAGTCCACGGATGACGATGTCACTTGCTTGTACTGCACTGAAAATTTTTCGAGTGATACGAGAATTGAACTCTGGGTCCATTGTGTCATGTGCTCTTAGTGGGCCCATGTAGAGTGTGAGGAAACTGACAAAGTTATTTATATTTGTGACTTTTCCCAGTAGCAATCTTAACTTTGTGAAACATTTCATGTATCACTTTAATTTAGAAGTTTCGGTTCTGAAGTTTGAGAATCCTTTTTTTAAAAGTCAAATAAGCAGGTTAGATAAAGAGAGATATTTTAATTTCTTATTTTTACCAGTAGAATATTGAGTATTTCAGTTTTAAAATTTTCAGTCTTCAAGTTTAGTCTATTTGAAGATTGTTATGGAGCTTTAAAAAAAAGACTTTTTGATTTGCTATTTCCGCCAGTAAAATGTGGAATATTTAAGTTTAGATATTTTCAGTTTACAAGTTTAATATATTTGAAAGGTTGTGCTGGAGTTAAGAAAAAGACTTTCAAATTGCATTTCGGCCCCTAGAATGTGGAATATTTAAGTTTGAAGTTCAATTTTAGTGTGCTCTTTACTTTTCGGAATTTGTTTCAATTTCTTCTAATAAAGTCTTTTAAACATTCATATTTCATTTTATTTCAATCCTCAGTGTTTAGGATATTGTTTTTAGCTTAAATACGTAACTCATGTAAAGTGATACAGCATTTCGCTTTGTATAATTTATCTAAATTTAAAGGAGCCCGGTTTTGGAACACTTTTTTCGAATGCCGAAAATGCAGTCCGTATGAAAATCCATTTTTTCTCAACCTACTTTTTCCTTGATTGTTATGGGAAGAAACTAGCAAAGCAATTACATATCATATTATTTTCAGCCTGAATAGCAATTTTTTCTGATCGATATATTCTTAGATATATGGAAAAAAACAAAATAGGGGCCCACTTTTGGTACAGTTTTTCTATATGGTAACCTCTCACTCGAAGTCCAAGGTTAATCTCTTTGCACATGGCTAAAAAAAAAAAAAAAAAAAAAAAAAAGAACGTCTCTGTTGCCTCCGTTTTCACTCTCCCCCTCTGCCAGCCTGAATCCCCATTATATTACCAAATGTTATCAATCTTTAATTTCAAATTAAGTGCTTTCTTATTTATTTATTTATTTATTTATTTATTTTTGCAATTATAAAGTCTCATTAGTTTCTATCACCGTTGCCCCTTAGGACAAGTTATTATAACAAAGGAAAAACATATTAATGGTTCCTCTTGATTACTTTTCAAGGCTTTTTCTTATAATTCACTTAAGCACTATCACTTTTTTCACAAATTATCATATCCATTTATTCCTTTTTTTCATAAAATCTGTTTTCAACACATTATATTATCATGCGGTATTAAAACAAATCTAGAACTTCTGGTATTTATTTACCTCCATCATTCCATCCGGAAAATTAGTGTGATTTGTACACGAGGGAATGTTTTCGGGCTGCTAAAATTAAGATTACTGGTGCCATGCTATAACTTTGAGTTTCGCCTTATCTCAAGTAGATGCCAGAAGGTTTGATCCTTGTAGATACACTAGTTCAAACGCTGTCCAAGATGAGGTCTGGTAAATATGACTCTCAACGAACAATATTCGATCAAATTTATCAAGAATGTTTAAAGATGTGCAAAGAAAATGGTCTCGAATTCCAGAGCCGGAAACAAATAGAATATAGGGGTTCCTCGTGAAAACGAACTAGAAATCCGCCATCGAAATATCACAAATTCATTTTGGATGAATCTTTTCCTTCTTTGGATGCAGAAAACAAATTTTCTAAAGATGATATATCTATCAAGAGACATTTTCTCCCTACTATTAATAGACAATCTCTGATATGAAAAACCGCTTTGTATCATGTTGCAAAATAATCAGATCAATCACCACTCTACATCCAAAAAGTAAAAACTTTTTAAAATTACAACATTGTCGAGCCTATAACCCAGCATTATGGAGTGATCTGCAAACATTAAAGTGAGAACTCAAAATCCTCCCAAACACAATTAATAGAGCGACCCAAAAGCATAAAAAGCATATAAAGCATAACAGCAATTTACACATATGGTTGGTACCTTGAACATGATTGTGATTGTCTAAGAGTCCAGAAGAAACTAGTTTTGAAAGCATAATTTTAGAAAATAAAGCATAAAGCATAATTTAAAATATATAGCACAATTCTTGGAAAATTCTCTTTAACTGAAAGTTTAACATACTGTGTTAATATTTTTTAAAACCAATATTTACAATGCAAAATCATTGAGAACATAACAATGCAACAATGAAAAGCTTATTTTCATTTCTCTAAACTTTTCGGTGTAATCCTTTGATGTGGAGAAAAGAAAAAAGTAAAAGAAGAATTTTTTCCGCCAACAATGAATAGTATGCAAGAAGTCCATACTATATTGTTATGTTGACTTTTTGAACTTAAGCACTTTCTGTACTTTTTGGTGGCATCTTTTATTTTCCTTTTCTGTTTGTATGTACCTGTAAGGCGCACACAAATGATAGAAAAAATTATTCGAGCAAAGCACATCTCTTTACAATGAATTAAGTAGAAAGTTCATTAAATATGAGAGAAACTAGTTGCAAAAAAATATCAATAAATTGATCAAGATATTTAGAATATTTAATGTATAATAAATATTATACATTATACATGATTAATGTAAAATAATCATTGAAATTAACAATAAAGCATAATTTTAAAAAAAGCATAATTAAACAAGAAATAAAGCATAATGGGGGTTGCTCTAACAATTAAGTTGTATGAAGATGAGAAGAAAACCAAAGCTGATTCCTTAACGAATTTCGTTGATCTTCTTTGTGTCTACAAAAACGCATTAATAGAAACCTACAAGCTAGGTATCATCTCTGTGATTATATCAGTTTCTAGTGCTACATGTGAAAGGTCATTCTCTTCTTTGGAAAGATTAAAGACTTGTATACGCAATTCAATGACTCATGATAGGTTGAAAAACTTAGTGTTACTTTATATTGAGAAGAAAATTGCTAAATCGTTAGGTCTTTAACAAGTTGTGGATATGTTTGCTGTTGCCCACACGAATAGAAAGATCCTCTTCAAGTAGAGGCATGAACCTATAAGTTATTTTCTTTACCTGTAAAAGTGTGTTTGCTTCCACTTAAGTCAACCAGCTACACATATTTTAAACGCCATGATTAAATAACTATTTACTTATATTAGAAATCAATTGCATTAATGAATCGTAGTTGTTTGAGGTACTAAATTCTTATATTTTCACTGTTTTCCAAAGAGTAAAATCATGAACCACAAAGATGGAAACATTCACCTTGAATACACATACACACACACATATATATATATATATATATTGGAGATGGTCCCCTCAAAATCCTCTTGGGCCCTTCATTGGCCCCCCTGAAAAAAACTCTAGCTACGCTACTGGACACCATGCACCAGAGATGAATTCTCTACCACTGAGCCACCGCGGCCCTGCTTGGGCTTGGTCGTCCATATCCAATATCTCTTTTGGTGTTGCTTAAACAACTTCTAGTTTTGTTCTAAATCCAGACTCCATATTGGCGTAGATATTAATATTACAGTCGATTGGTAAAATCAATCTTCCACATTTAAAAATTAAAATACACATAAGTACAAAAATAAGCATTTACCATAAAAACACTAGCTGCAAGTGTTCAAAATAGATTTATGGTTTCTATAAAATCAATTGAAAATTGCTATTTTTAATTAGGCAGCTAGTGAAAAACAGCAACTTTCGACTCCAGCCGAGTTTAAACTCAACCTAAACTCAGTTGACCAAAGTGAACTGACCCGACCCGGGCTGACCCGATAACCCGACCCGAGTGACCCGAGCTGACCCGACCCGACAACCCGACCCGAGTAGCCTGACCCGACCCGTTTGAGAGCACTAGCTGGAACACATTCCTTGTGCGTGTGTACAATACATCAAAACGTTATTCTCCTACTGCATGCATGTCATATAGAAGATATATCAAGACTTGATCCGTCATCTGGTTCATCTGGTTTGTTCTGTCTACAGTCGGGATTGCATGCTGAGGCATTGTTCCGAGTGTCCCTCCAGTGAAAATTTGAGGCAGCTTCTGATTGCAAAATTTGAGGATTTTGATCCTTGGGAGGAAGTAACATATTACCAGTGGGTATCAACGGACAGTACAGAATTGGTAAAAAGTACTGTCACACTGAACGAAGGTGTGACAATTTTGATACAAAGCTTGAAAAGCTTGTGCCACATTCATTTATTTCCAAAGCACAGTCACGTTTCTTAAAGGACAGAAAGAGAAATCTTGAGCCAGAGACAGCCGTCGTTCTGATGGACTTCAGTGAAAATTATTCCTACATAATTCAAGACGAAGTTCAAGGATATCACTAGTCTACTGATTCCTGTACCCTACATTCAGCAGTACTATATACACGTCTTCCTGGATCTGCAGAGCTGACTGTTTCTAGTTTGTGTGTGATATCAGATGACTTAGAACAGGATGTCGCATTTGTTTATGACACTCAGAAACAAATAACTTCTTTTCTGAAAGAGCAATTTCCATATGTCAAAAATGTAAATTACTTTAGTGATGGATGCGCTGCGCAGTACAAGAATTGTAAAAACTTCATAAACTTGAGTTACCATTATGAGGATTTTTCCTTAAGTACATTATGGTTATCTTTTGCTACAAGCCATAGTAAATCCCCATGTGATGGTATTGGTGGGACAATTAAACGTCTGCTTACTAAAGAAAGCCTTCAAAGATGTTCTGATTTTTTAAATACACCAGAAAAAGTTTTTACCTTCTGTAGATCTCGCATTGAACATATAAATTTCAGCTTCCTGAAAAAAGAAACTCTCATAGATACACGCAAAAACCTACAAAATCGTTTTTCTGGTGCAAAAACAATTCCTGGAACACGATCATATCATCAGTTCTCTCCTTTAAGCCAAACCTCGATTGGGACAAAGCGAATTAGTGCTGATCCAGATTTCAGTTCCATTTTACATTTTACTGAAGAAAAGACATTTTCTCGAATGAACATCGCGGACATCATCACTAATTCGTATCTTGCATGTGTTTACGATAACCATTGGTTTTTTGGGTTAGCGTCACGTTGAAGTGAAGGAAAATATTGTTGAAGTCAAGTTTATGCACCCTTTTGGACCAGCTCCATTCTTTTACTGGCCTTCTGCAGGAAAAGAAGACGTGTGTCATGTTCCGATATCCACTATTATTTGTTCTGTGTGCGCCCCCTTTACTAAAGGTACTGGAAGAGTATATTATTTTTCAGATAAGGATATATTATTTTTCAGAGGAACATTACAGGCTGCGTTTTGCTTAAACGAAGTAGCAAGTTCCTTCAGTCTCAAATAGTGAAATCCAATCACTGTGATTGTGCATATGCTGAGGTAAGAAATCGATTGCATGCACAGGGAGTTTTGCATATTTCTTTGGTTACAAATTTTCAATTTAATGTAGTGGAAAAGTTCAATCATTATTTGTATTTCGTTTTGAAGACTAAAATGTAACTGTCATAAATGTTGATAAAAACAAGTACGAAATTGAGTTTTGATCTGTACTTTGTATTGGTCCTGTTGTTCCTATTTGTAAATTACGTTTATGAAAGTACATCTTCCCAATCGAAAAATAATCCGGTACTGCCCTCCCCCCTTCCCGGACTGTAATATAGCCTTCATTTCTACGTTATTTGAAAGATAATGGACTGTAGATTTGGAAAATTAATTCAATTTTAACATTAAAATTAACTTTGATTACAATAATAGTTCGGAAACAGTTTTTCTTTTTTAATTCCGAAAGTGAATGTTTTTAGCCTGGTCATCCCGCTTCTCTGTACCCCCACACACTTCAATAAAAACAACACGTATACTTAGTAATTACTTGAGACCTCTACGAGTAAGTCGAGCAATGATGTGCAAATACCTTGCTTGCATCAATGGCAATAACACTTTACAGATGACGAAAAGCTGGCGCGTTGGCCTTTAAGGGTTAAACGAGAATTACTAACCGAAGCAAACCACTAATTTTATTCTACAGTCTCTTAGAACATACCTTAAGGTTTAATTTTTAAAAAAGAGCGGCGAGGTAATTGATCCGCCTCACAGCGATAATGTGCATTACGTAAAATTAGAAATTTACACAAAAAATTAACTATTTTGAAGTGCAAGGGTAAATTTTTCACCCTTAACACGTTAACTGCCGGCCAAAATTAGCTGGTTGGGCCCCAGGCGCCATTGATGCAGTATTATGTGCAGTGTTAAATATTCACTGGTTGCTATAATTTTGAAATATCACTAACGGTTCCTGAAAAAATTTAAATTTTCTTGCGTTGGTCCCATCGGCGTGACAATTACTTTTTGCATCGCTGCGCCGTGTTGGTCCTTACGTTGGTCCTATTGCAAACTGAAGTTGCTTTTTTTTTATTTTTTAAATTTTATAAACCTTCTGTATCTCGGGTGGAAGTGTTTGCGCCGACAATCAATATTATAATTTCACAAACAATATTTTTCTACTCCTTTGAAATTTTAGTAATTGTTGTCGGTAGAAAAGCAAATATTTGTTTCTAAATAGAAAATGCTGCGCCCTTTTGTGTTTCGAATATAATAACTAGGTTTATTTTTGTGCACGCTTATTTTATGTCGAGTTTGTTATCAGAAAGGAGGCAAAACGCTTATCGAGTGATCTGTGCTTGATCAAGTAGACCTCTCTGATGAGGATATTGGTGTATCAGATGAAGATCCAGATTATTCTCCACACCACGACAAGTCAAGTAGATCTGGAACCGAATCAGAATCGGACCTTGAAGAACATGTATCAGATTTAAGTTCTTCTGTACCCGTTGTGCAGCAAGCAGCGCTCAATACAGTCTCAAAATGGATTGAGCCTGTAGGTAACTTACCTGTTGTTGTACCGTTTACTTGCTCTACTGGTGTGAACCCCAACGTTCCTGGAATGCTAGCAGCTGGTAAACCAAAAGAATTTTATGCGTTGCTAATCTCAGATGAAATTTTTGATGAAATTGCGGATTAAACAAACTTGTATGCAATGCAAATTCTTACATCAGAGAACACAGATATACTTCCTGGCTCCCGGTTGCATGAGTGGGTCCACACGTCACGTTCTGAAATCAAGAAGTTTTCTTTGGTTTGATCGCTTATATGGGACTAGTAAAAATGCCACAGCTTTCCAACTACTGGAGTAGGAATATTCTCTATAAGAACGCTTTCGTACCATCTGTGATGTGTCGTAACCGTTATGAGATTTTACTACGAATGATACACTTTGCTGACAAGGGCAATTGCTTGCCAGGTGATAGATTGCATAAAATTCAAAGCTTGGTCGATATGCTGAATTCAAAGTTCCAAGAATACTACGAGCCGGAGGAAGTTGTGTGTGTTGATGAATCACTTGTTTCTTTTCGAGGCAGAGTCATTATACGTCAGTATATGAAACAAAAGAGACATAAATATGGATTTAAACTCTTCAAAATTTGCTTTGGTGAGGTGCATTTCGCCAGCCCCCCACCTTGGAGTTTCGAAAAAAAACCTATGCCAATCGTTTGTGCTACGTTTGTGCCGGAATGTACCGCAAAAATTTTCGTTTGTACCACTTCCGGTACGAAGTTATAATAGTTTTAAAGTGGGGGGGCTGGGGAAACGGCAGCCCCCCCACCTTGGAATTTCGAAACGAAACCTATGCCAATCGTTTGTGCTACGTTTGTGCCGGAATGTACCGCAAAAATTTTCGTTTGTACCACTTCCGGTACGAAGTTATAAGGGTTTTAAAGTGGGGGGGCTGGGGAAACGGCAGCCCCCCCACCTAGGAATTTCGAAACGAAACCTATGCCAATCGTTTGTGCTACGTTTGTGCCGGAATGTACCGCAAAAATTTTCGTTTGTACTACTTCCGGTACGAAGTTATAAGGGTTTTAAAGTGGGGGGGGGCTGGGGAAACGGCAGCCCCCCCACCTAGGAATTTCAAAACAAAACCTATGCCAATCGTTTGTGCTACGTTTGTGCCGGAATGTACCGCAAAAATTTTCGTTTGTACCACTTCCGGTACGAAGTTATAAGAGTTTTAATGTGGGGGGGCTGGAGAAACGGCAGCCTCCAAACTTCGAATTTCGAAACAAAACCTATGGCAATCGTTTGTGCTACGTTTGTGCTGGAATGTACCGCAAAAATTTTCGTTTGTACCACTTCCGGTACGAAGTTATAAGGGTTTTAAAGTGGGGGGGCTGGAGAAACGGCAGCCTCCAAACTTCGAATTTCGAAACAAAGCCTATGGCAATCGTTTGTGCTACGTTTGTGCCGGAATGTACCGCAAAAATTTTCGTTTGTATCACTTCCGGTACGAAGTTATAAGGGTTTTAAAGTGGGGGGGCTGGAGAAACGGCAGCCTCCAAACTTCGAATTTCGAAACAAAAGCTATGCCAATCGTTTGTGCTACGTTTGTGCCGCAATGTACCGCAAAAATTTTCGTTTGTACCACTTCCGGTACGAAGTTATAAGGGTTTTAAAGTGGGGGGGCTGGAGAAACGGCAGTCTCCAAACTTCGAATTTCGAAACAAAGCCTATGGCAATCGTTTGTGCTACGTTTGTGCCGGAATGTACCGTAAACATTTTCGTTTGTACCACTTCCGGTACGAAGTTATAACGGTTTTAAAGTGGGGGGCTGGAGAAAAGGCAGCCACCAAACTTGGACTTTTGAAACAAAACCTATGCCAGTCGTTAGTGCTAAGTTTGTGCCGGAATGTACAGTAAAAATTTTCGTTTGTACCACTTCCGGTACGAAGTTATAAGAGTTTTAAAGTGGGGGTTGGGGAAACGGCAGCCCCCACCTAGGAATTTCAAAACAAAACCTATGCCAATCGTTTGTGCTACGTTTGTGCCGGAATGTACCGCAAAAATTTTCGTTTGTACCACTTCCGGTACGAAGTTATAAGGGTTTTGAAGTGGAGGGGCTGGAGAAACGAAAGCATCCAACCTTGGAATTTCGAAACAAAACCTATGGCAATCGTTTGTGCTACGTTTGTGCCGGAATGTACCGCAAAAATTTTCGTTTGTACCACTTCCGGTACAAAGTTGTAAGGGTTTTGAAGTGGCGGGCTGGGCCAACGGCAGCCCCCCACCTAGGAACTTCAAAGCAAAATTTATGTCATTCGTTTGTGCTACGTTTGTGCCTGAATGTACCGCAAAAATTTTCGTTTGTACCACTTCCGGTACGAAGTTATAAGGGTTTATAAGTGGGGGGGGGGGCTGGAGAAACGGAAGCCTCCAACATTGGAATTTCGAAACAAAACCTATGCCAATCGTTTGTGCTAAGTTTGTGCCGGAATGTACCGCAAAAAATTTCGTTTGTACCACTTCCGGTACGAAGTTATAAGAGTTTTAATGTGAGGGCTGCGGAAACGGCAACCCCTTCCTTGGAATTTCGAAACAAAACCTATGCCAATCGTTTTTGCTACGTTTGTGCCGGAATATACCGCAAACATTTTCGTTTGTACCACTTCCGGTACGAAGTTATAAGGGTTTTAAAGTGGGAGGGCTGGGAAAACGGCAGCCTCCCACCCAAGAATTTCAAAACAAAACCTATGCCAATCGTTTGTGCTACGTTTGTGCCGGAATGTACCGCAAAAATTTTCGTTTGTACCACTTCCGGTACGAAGTTATAAGGGTTTTAAAGTGGGAGGGCTGGAGAAACGGCAGCCTCCCTACTTGGAATTTCGAAACAAAACCTATACCAATCGTCTGTGCTATGTTTGTGCCGGAATGTACCGCAAAAATTTTCGTTTGTACCACTTCCGGTACGAAGTTATAATAGTTTTAAAGTGGGGGGCAAAATTCAGAAACATCAAATTCAATACAAATAGAGATAGAAACATTGAGTTAACGGGAATCGTTAGTGCGCTTATAAGCACTAAGCACTAACGTTAGGGCTATCATATTTTGGGATTTATTCAAGATTTTTGGTGGGGGAGCCAATTTCAGAAATATCAAATTCTATACAAATAAAGGTAGAAACATAGTGTTAACAGCAATCATTAGTGCATCATTAGTGCACTTATTCGCACTAAGCACTAACGTTAGCGCTACTATATTTTGAGATTTATTCAAAAAATTTGGTGGGGTGGTCAATTTCAGAAATATCAAATTCTATACAAATAGAGATAGGAACATAGAGTTAACGGCAATCGTTAGTGCATCGTTAGTGCACTTAAAATACTAAACACTGACGTTAGTGCTACAATATTTTGGGATTTATTCAAGATTTTAGATGGGGGCCAACTTCAGAAATATCAAATTCTATACAAATAGAGGTAGAAACATGCAGTTAAAGACAACCGTTGTTGCATCGTTAGTGCACTTAAATGCACTAAGCATTAAGGTTAGCATTACCATATTTTGGGATTTATTCAAGATTTCTGGTGGGACCAACTTCAGAAATATCAAATTTCATACAAACATTTTCTCCTCCCAATTAGACCCCCTAAAAACTAAAAAATTCACTTTTCGGAATTTTCCTCTGGGTTAGATCCGGAATGCTACAATCATGCGAAAGCTGACAATTGGGGTATTATTCGAAATGTCCAATAATTTGGTGGCCAAAACATCTCCCTTAAGAATAAGATGGGGAACATTTTCTCCTTCCCATTAGATCCCTAAAAACACAAAATATTCACTTTTCGGAATTTTCCTGTGGGTTAGTCCCGGAATGCTATAATTTTTCAGTTGCCCATAAAACCTCAATAAATTTGGATTTTTTTATTTTTGGTGATTTACACCTATGATCCTATCGGAAACGTACAAGGTACCGACTTTGAACTTCTAATTCTAATTCTAGGTACCTAAGACATAAGATTTTATGTCCAACAAACGTCCATAAGAATAACATGGAGAAAATTTTCTCCTTCCCATTAGACCTCCTAAGAACTAAAAATGTTCACTTTTGGCACTTTTTTCGGTCGGTCATTTCCGGAAATGAACAAACATGAAAAGAGTCAAAAAATGTGTAATTTAAATAGATTTTTTGGATAAGACTTTCGGTTAGCTTTTCCGGCCCTCTTGAATAAGTCATAGTCCCCCAGAAAAACTTCCTAGGTACACCTAGTGATGGGTAAATTCCCGGGAAGATATCTTTCGGGAATATTCCCTGGGAATATTCCCGGGAATATTCCCAAAATGGGAATTTTTCCGGGAATTTATGTTCAATCAGAAAGAAAATTGCATTCTATTACTATATTATGATTTCAGAGTTGAATTAATTTTAATATCACAGCATATTATTACTGTTGTCCCCAGAGAATTCTTTAAAATGTATATTCTGAACGGTACTATGTTACTTTATTAACACTTTATTATATTTAGAGAGTACGCATAAATGTATATTTATTTACAATGTGCTCTATCAATTAAATATGTGTGAAAAAATTATATGGTAACAGTTTAAATTTATATGTAAGTGGATTTGCTCAACTTGACTCTATTACTGATATTATGATCACATTAAATTTATAAATGTTATAAACCAATTAGATTGAGTAAATGCTAGAAGATACATGTCTCAACAATTTATCAACATTTGTGCATACATATTTATATTCACAAAATTTGCAAGATACTTACTTATCTTTATGTTTTATCACGTAATATTGCCATATACGACCTTTCATTCTACCTATTTCTCAAAATTCCATACGTTAATTCACATGTAAAAGAAGTCCGAGTACCTCTTCAGATATTCGAGTCAGCGAGATAGACCGACGTCTATTACTAATGGTGGTTCAGGGTTTATTAATAGTACTTCATCTCTATTTCTACATAATTCTAAATTACATCACAAAATGGTTCGTTTTCATCATTTGTAAATTAGTGCGTTGCTAATTTTGGCTGTTCTTTAGCATTGGTGGGCAGCTTTTGCACCTACTTTTTTGCGATATTCTATTCCGATGCGGTTGTTTTATGGTTTCATACGTTAAATTACGTTACCAACATTAAATTCAGACAGCATTGCAGAGCGAGCGTTAGCGAATGAAGGCGGTTAGAGCCCCGCCTGTTATGTTGTTTTCTATATTCGTTACCAACAATTCACTTTCTTTTCTCACATAAATCACTTCCACTTACCTTTCCGTTTTGTATAAATCCTCTACTGCTCTAAAAAAAAAAATGTGTTCGATACTTTCTTGACTACTTGAACATCACTATCAACTCGTTTCTTAAGTAAATTATCCTACTTTTTGCTAGTTTTGGCTTTCCAATACTAAACAATTACCTTACTTTTTAGTGCAAATGGAAATGGAACTTAAAAAATCATATTATTAGTTATATAAATTACCGTCAAATAATTTTAAATTTTTTAACCTCCAAATTCTTTAAAACCTAGAAGTAAATCATAATATATTAAAATAAAGTAATTAGTCATATAGTTCTTATAATTTGGAAGATAAAGTACAGAAATGGAAATAAATTCCTTCCCGGGAATTTATAGGCCAGGGAAAAAACCCGGGAATATTCCCATTTTTAAATTCCTTCCCACCGGGAATATTCCCACTGCCCATCACTAGGTACACCCCTGTATGATTATTTAATTATATTTGTTACTATTTTATTTGTCAGTTTCGTTTCTATGCAGTTTAGATCGTACCCTGTTTTGACGCTACGCATTTTCGGTCGTATATAGTTTTGATGCTACGCCGGTTTTTCCCTATATAACTGCAAAAAATATTATTACTTAATATTCTGTGATTATACAATATTTTTTTTTATTGTTCGATCATATGAACTTACCTGTTTTGGATCCTACGCCGGTTTCAGTTTGGATCGTACGCAGTTTGGATCCTACGCAGTGTGGATTCTACGCAGTTTGGATCCTTCGCATGTAACCCGGCAAAACAACGTTTCACATATATGTATGCATGAACGATGAAAAACTGTTTTGTTCTAATGCGTGGGAAAGAAATCAGTTATTAGTAGTTCCAACCGAAGAAAGAAATTATTTGCGTCGCAAAAATAAAGTATAAATTGAATAATGATTTCTGTCTTTCCAAAATATAGAGAGTGTCCACAAAAATTACTTATATAACCTGGTAACGATTATATAAACACAATTTTCCTCTGGTCTGTATGAAAACTAGAGTTTTCGAAGTTCTAGATCTTGCGTCAAAATTGGGAGTGGGAGCTTCTATGAGTCCTGCTTGCTTGTTGCTTCTCAACTCACAATGGGGTTATTACAAAAAGGTTAACACCAACGAATTCCTGGTAGTATTTCAGTGCTATTTGAAATGCCACATGGCCCAGTTTCTCTTTTACATTGTGAATCAAATCCAAGATGACCACTTTCAGTTTGGTGGCCATCATGTTTACATTCTCCAACATATCGCAGATCTTATCATGATATAATACTAAACATTTGCCATTCATTTATGGGTGCATTCACACGCGGAACAAGTTATTCCTAAGATTTCTGTGTTGTTGAGCCCTACGGACGGCCATATTTCTTCTGGCTCTTATGTTTCTCCATGTTGTCCTCAGCCGCTATAAATTTGCGTATGTGCTACGCTCCGTAATAATAATAATAATAATAATAATAATAATAATAATAATAATAATAATAATAATAATAATAATAATAATAATAATAATAATAATAATAAAATAAACCTTACATATACTGTAACTTCCACAATTTCATTATTAACTCACTTTTCTCATTTTATTATTGCTTCTTTGTGCTTTGTTTAACAAAAGAGTGAAGTAATGAATAATTATCTATGATTTTTGAGAAAAATAAAGCAAAATAAGAAAATTATAAGCAAAAAACCTTTAATTGTAATGAAACTTTGGTCTGTAAGATGATTACGATAAGAATATTCCGAGGGAAATTTGAGGGAAAATGACTCCACACACTGCATAGGTATTAGGAACACTCACAAATATGTAAAATTGAACGAACACAAAATAATGTATTTTGAGATGAACATACAATTCACTCTTCACGCAAAGTTCCAATACGGGAAATAAATTAATATCTTCAGTCGTAAATACTCAAAAACGCAGAAAATGCCTGTGTAAAACTCTAAGTATAAACCTGCACCTGGAGCTATTCTGTTAGATATATCACAATGGATTTTCGTAAGTTGCTTCTGTGGTCAAGCGTGTTCAATAATACCATTGAACTTCTAGGAACGAACGACGGCGGTTCGAGCCTGAGTACGGTTATTTGTTTCAATATAGAGTTGTTTTTTTAAATATAAAGTTCTATTTTGAAGTGCTTGAAAAAACTCTCACTTTCTTCGTTCCATCATTTTCATTCATTTCTCATAATCACCGTCTCCTTTAGCCTAGCCGGCATAACGTGTTACGTTAAACTTAAAGATTTAATTTTATTTCATTTACAAATTAGTGCAATTCATAATCTGCATTTTTATAAAGCAATTTTAACAAGTATATAGATGTATACCGCTTGAAATTGAATTAAAACTCAATTCAAGTAATCTGTAATATCTTAGGTTTCTCATTTATTTACATGATATATTTAGTTGTTTTATACTTTATAGCAAGAGTATTAGCTGCCATGTAAAACACACTTGTCTATCTTTGGTGTAGGAGACGAGGGAAGATTTCCAACCGGAGCTCATGCTGCTCGGGTTCCACATTAATCAGTAGGTCCCGTCTCATATAGCCTCCCTGCTGAAAGGAATGTTAAACTCAAAATCAACTCAACAATTATCTATAATATTGAATTTAATAAGGAAATCGCTGTTCTTATCATTAGAGCTACTTTATGAAAATGAAATGTATAATAATAGTTGTATATAAAATAGACTTTGCGTAATGGTATATGTATTGCCCCTCCAGCCTTGCAATAGTAAAGACTTCAAATTGTCAATTTCCATCATTCTAATTATTTCGTTTCAATGTTTAATGGCGGACAGAAGTCTTTGATCAGCTAATGGCGACTGCTTTGAAACAAAAGCAGAGTATGGGAATTAAAGGTGTCATATCTGTAGTTTGGTGTGGAGAAGAAACAAACTTATGAACCAAAGGTTTAAGAACAATCTCAAGTTGTTAATATAAACTATGGCTAAGATCGTTGACTTATATCATGATAAAAGAAATACGAAAGACATTTTGAAACGAAGAAATATAATGTAAAGCTTTGTAAGCGGAAACAAAAAAAAAACAAACGTAAACACGCTAAAGACAAATCAGTTACTGCGTAGTGATCCTGGTTCAGTGGTCAAGGCCCTCGACCAATACTCTAGACATACTCGGATCGAATCCGCGTCGGGCAAATATTTTTTTACTTTAGGATTTTGGAGGCGATTGATCGGCGATGACACACTTTTTTTTATTTTCAGATATTTGAATACTCGCGTGTTTACATTCTTGAAATATCAAATTTTCAGGAATAATAATAGCAATAATAAACTAATAGTAATAATAATTACCTCGTAGAATATTAAAAGTTAGGAGCTTATTATAGCTCAGATCATACCATTACAAACAGATACGTGACATTTGGCAAGAGTATTTCGGTTTTGTTTAATGTTGCACACGAGTAGAGGAATTTCTTATCTGATTTCTAAAACAAATCAAACAAAGGTTTCTAGACATTTTTGCAGCAAAGCTTTTTTACTTATCTTTGCATGTTCTAAAAGTTAGTTTATTATATGCCTTACTATTCAATTATATTCAGTTAATTTTGGTAGTTCCAGAGGTGCGTCTTGGAGGTACGGGCTCCCTTTCCCGAAATCTAAACTTTTCTGTAGATTTTGCCTAATGTAAGAGGAACTTTAAAAATTGTAACACCTTATTATTATTATTAATAATAATATTATTATTATCATTATTATTATTATTATTATTATTATTAATAATAATAATAATAATAAAATGTTGTGAATTTAATGGTTCCACCCAGTTCTCGTTCACAGGACATTGTGCTGGACAAACGCTATGTGTGCTATGTGTGTGGGACAAACGCTATGGGATTTTCTCGAGGTACTGCTTCCTCTCACTTTCTCTATTTCAATATTTCATTAATTTTCATCAAGTCTTCTTTAGCTTAGCTGACATAACCATTACTGAGAAAGAAATGTTCTTAAGACCCTTGTGAATTCAGTAGTCTGACTTTCAACATGAAACTTCTCTGGCAAGGTTTTGTTTAACGATTAGCTTCTGACTTATATATTCCAACGCGAAACAAAAAAAATATAGTAAAATGGTAAAAATTCCAGTATTCTTTTATGGGAAGAAGAGAGTGGGTGGAGAGGACTTCTATCAATCAGTCCTTGGATATACCACCTTGTCAACTTTCAAACAGGGTAATGACAAAACTGCCACTTACTTTTGTTGTAATTTAACAATGAAAACGCGGAAAAGCAAAAACAGCGAAAACTACACAAGTTTGCAACACTGTAGCACAATTCTGGTAGCTCGTACGAAATTCTGTACTTGCACACATGAAGACCATATAATATTGTAAGTGTCACGTTAATTACATTTTGTTACTGCAAGGTATGTGGGAGTTATGAATCTGTAAAATGTAACTAATTGACTTAAATCTCGAACGTAACGTAATGCACCAAATCATTGTGGCGCACTTGGGAGCGCGTTGGATTGGCATTCGGGAGGTCGCAGCGCGTTCATGTCTCGCAGCCGACTGTCCTAACTTATGTTTTCTAGGGTTTCCCTCAGTCCTACCAGACAAATGCCTGAATAGTACTTTGCATATAGGCCTTCGCCGATACTATCCGAAATTCCTTACCTTGTTATATATCTAGTGTAAAATGGTGACTGACATGTACCTGGTGTCTGTTAATAAATAAATAAATAAATAAAAATAATGAAGACGACAGTTGACGAAATGTATAAACAAGACTGTGAATATTTGTAATGTACAGGGTGCGCCAAAAGTCAGGTGACAGTCCTCTAACAAAAAAGTCTGTTGGACTAGATCTCCATGTTGGTCAGAGATGATGAGTGGGGGTCGGGGGATCTAAAAATCACACGTTACCAGCAGGCCCGCCATCTTGAAGTACTCTATTTTGAAAATGACTTTTTTTTAAAAAATGGAAGGTAGGCATACGTTATATGTTTAAGACTCTTTTTCATAAGGAATGCAATGCTGTTATCCATTTTCTCATATGGCCTTTTTTACCGTTGATGAATTATGGCCTGTTTTATAGTTGCAGATTGCAGTGACTGACGATGGTTCTGGCGACCCAGAAAGGTATTGAGATAATACTGGTGTGTGGAAATCGAAGCTCGCGTGTGGTGGCTGCGGCATTTAATGCACTATATCCCAAAAGAGAGCCCATATCCCACAGTGGTGTGCCAAAACTCATCAACAGATTTCGGGAACGTGTTTTGTGGACGACCGACATTGTAGAGGTCGTCCGAAAACGTCTACAGCAGAGGAAGCCACAGTCTCTGTTCTCGGATCTTTCAGTAAAAGCCTCCAACGTAGCACACAGCGTTAATCTCAGGAATGTGGAGTTAGTCGAAAGTCCATTTGGAAGATACTTCCCACTAACAAGTGACGCCCATACAAGATCCAGCTTCACCAGCATCTCACAGAGGAAGATCCAGACTGTCGGATCCAGTTTACAATATCTCCAGACTGTCGGTTTACAATATCTCGTGCAGCGGATTGAGGATGCATGTGCTTCTATGCTTCCAGAGATATTACGGGTTGTGTATGAGGAGTGGAAGAAGCGTGTTTCACACACCATTGTTACAAATGTGGTCATTTCTAGCATATGTTGTGATAGTATAAATAGGCATAACACATTCCATAATTCATAAATAGGTAGCGATATGACAAAATGGACAGCAGTATTGTATTCCTGATCAACAAACAGTCGTAAAACATGAGCCGCATGCCTACCTTCCAGTTAAAAAAAAATAAAGTGGTATTCAAAATGACGTACTACAAGTTAGCGGAAGGGATCCAGCACATGTTTTGAGACTGCCT
Source organism: Thermobia domestica (assembly GCF_964235325.1). NCBI lineage: Eukaryota > Metazoa > Arthropoda > Insecta > Zygentoma > Lepismatidae > Thermobia > Thermobia domestica. The sequence goes on along the minus strand of NC_137456.1, from coordinate 237,612,873 downwards.
TTTGATGCCGTATACCGTTGACTTAAAAAGTCGACTCGTCGGGATCAGTATGGTCAAGGGCAAGTCTAGATTGGCTGCTAGTTGTGCTGTTGTTTATTCTGCAAATTGCACCCGACGGTCTGGATCGTCCTGTATGAGATGCTGGTTAAGTTGGTTCTAGTATGGTTGCCACTTGTTTATGAAAAGTATCTTCCGAATGGACGTTCGACTAACTCTACATTCCTAGGTTTAACGCCATTAGGGGCTTCTACTGAAGGAACTGCGGACAGTAACTGTGGTTTCCTCATCTGCAGATATATCCGGACGACCACTACGATGTCTGTCGTCCACAGAACACGTCTCCCGAAATCTGCTGATGAGTTCGGCCACACCATTGTGGGATATGGACCCTCTTTCTCGGCGTAGCTCATTAAAATCCACAGTCACCACACGCGAGCTGTGATTTACACACATGAGGATGATCTTAATACGTTCCTGGATCATCAATACCATCGTCCAGTCACTGGAATCCTCAACGATAAAACAGGCCCAAATTCATCAACTGTTAGTGATGCTACAAAATTAACAACAGCATTGCATTCGTTATCAAAAACAGTCTTAAAAATGTGCCGGATACCTATCTTCCAATTTTGAGAAATGAAGTAATTTTCAAAATGGCGTAGTTCAAGATGGCAGTCATGATGGTAACGTGTGTCTTTTAGATCCTCTCAATACTTATCATTTATGACCAACATGGACATCTAGTTCAAAAGAGTTTTCTGATACAGGACTGTCATCTGACTTTGGCTCACCCTGTATATCTCAAATATTCACAGTTTTGCTTATACACTTCGTCAATTGTCGAATTCAATATTTTTATTTATTTATTTATTTATTTGTTAAAAGACACCAAGTACATCTCAGACGCCATTTTACACTAAATATATAAAAAAGGGAATAATTTCGGACGGTATCGACCCGGGCCTATGTGATAAGTACCATACCGATATTTGTCTGGTAGGACTAAGAAATGGGAAACATCAGTCAGGACAGTCTATTGTGAGACATGAACCCGCGGCGGCCTTCCGAAAGCCAATGCAACGCGGTCCCAAGTGCGCCATGACGACTTGGTGCATAACCTTTACTGTTCGTGATTTAAATCAAGTAGTTTCGTTTTACAGATTCATAACTCCTACATACCTTGCAATGTCTAAATCTACAGTCCATTATCTTTCAAATAAAGTAGAAATGAAGGTTACATAGCAGTCAAGGGGAAGCCAGTGCCAGGAAAACGTCCTGCCAACCAAACCTAACCTAACCGCACAAACTCAAGTACAAGCTTTTAGTCGTAATACAAAGTTTTGTATGACTTGAAGACTATACATTTATTTAATATGTTTGTTGATATATGTATCTATAGTGTCAAGGATCTTACGTTCGTAGTTGTTAAATATACAAGGTGTCTCAAAAGTCCCCTGACATAGGGTAACTGTTATTATCATAGTTACAACAAAATGTAAGAGGGAAAACAGTTTCCAAATATGATGTTTTCAATCTAAAGTGAAGGATCTTTTAAAATCCGATTTTTTAGATTTGGTGCTGTGCACTCTTTATGCGCCCAATGTAAAACAAAAAAGCAACCTTGCCATTAATAGAGGGGCTGGGGAAGGTGGATCAATTTTGTAAAAGTATGGTGAAAAGGGGTCATGTTTTAAATGGGGGCTGGCCATCGACACGTTAGCGTAAAAGACAGTAACTTCATTCACTTATGTTGTGGGTCCAAGTAAATTGCAATGCTGCATTTTCATTTAACATTGCCTACATAAAGAGTGTACAGCCCAAACGGCTAGTTCGATTTAAAAAAATCCTTCACTTTAGATTGAAAACATCATATTTGGATACGATTTTCCCTCTTACATTTTGTTGTAGCTCTGATAATAACCGAGTTACCCTATGTCAGGGGACTTTCGAGACACCCTGTACACAAGGACAAATGTTCGTTTCATAAGCACCCAAATAAAATACTTTCTCTAAAATTATGTTGTGAGTCACCTCTAAAATTATATACCATTCCGTCACACAGCAAGCCTGCGTATGCTAAAAGAAAGCTTGACTCAGCAAGTTCTCCTCTGAAAAGTAAAATAAACAAAGTTGTCGGAAAAGAGCTTGTCTTTAAACAAGATTTTTGTAAAATTTCGAAAGATGTGAAACAAAAGACTCATGATATGGATAAACTATAAATACTTGATTTAATAAAGGCCAAACTCCAAGGTAAAATCACTAGAAGAGAAAAAGTACAACTGTTAACTTTAGTGCCTCATCTTGGAGCAGGAAACAGATTGTCGATGAATTTAATGTGAGTGAATATGCCGTCCGGTAAGCAAGGTAAGTTCTGAAGAATAAAGGAATTCCTGAATTGAGAAAGGGAAAACAGCTGAGTGAAGATACAATTCAAATAGTAAAAAATTCCACGTTGATGATGAATATCCCAGAATTCCACCTAGAAAAACAGTGGGTATTTCAACAAATGTACACATGGAGAAGCGATTATTACTTGGGAATTGAAAAGAATTATACTCCTCATTTAAACATCAAGATCCCAACATTAAAATTGGATTTTCTAAATTTTGCGCGTTACGTCCTAAGTGGTGCGTATTAGCAGGTTTTGCTGGAACTAGTGCTCTCAACGGGTCAGGTCGGGTCGGGTTGAACAGCGACCCGACCCGACCCGTGACCCGAATCTACTGACCCGACCCGACCCGACTGACCCGAACCGTGATCCGATCTGATTGACCTGACCCGATAACCCGACCCGAGCTGACCCGGTTGACCCGACCCGACAACCCGACCCGAATAACCCAACCCGAGCTCACCCCACTGACCGGACCCGACAACCCGACCCGAGTAGCCAGACCCGACAACCCTACCCGACCCGACCCGTAACCCGACCCGTTTGAGAGCACTGCTCACGACACTGGGTTAACGCCAAAATGCACTCACATTGGGAATTAAACCCGGACCACGTGTACCGAAGTTTACACGTTAACCACTAGCTAGATCAAGTGGGGGATTTGTATATGCATCTTAATGATTATTTGGTACTTTTGAGGTTTGGTTATTTCTTTTTATAACTGATACCAATATCCGACGTGGGAGAAGTTTATTTTTTTTTTCTTGCTTTAGTTCTATGTGACAAAATTTTTCAAGATCAGTGTTCTCACCTGCTCGGACGGCAGGGGGTCTTCTCGGAGGGCAGTAGCAAGAGTCTCTTGGTGGAGACAAAAGGAAATCGTTTAACTACAATGATAAGGGTTGAGGAAACGGGAGAACAACTGTGATTTTTTCCAACCCTTCAACTTTCATTCCAAAATAGGTTACTATGATTCCGGGACCCGTGCCACTTTAATTTTTCTTTCTCGGTAATTAAAACGTATTTTACAGTATATATACTTGCACGTAAGAAGATACATAATATGAATTTTGTAATTTAAAATTTAAAAATACAGTGGGATAATTAATTATAAAGTACTAATTTTATTTCATCACTTTCAGCCCAACAAATGAAATTCAAACAATTCGCTCCCTGGGTCTTGGTCATCAATACTGCGCCTTATCCTTTGTCTTGCAGTCAAGTCTTGGTTATCTTTCATGCTAAACAAGAGCAAAGAATGCTCGCCTCATCGGTACAAATGAAGACCAAGTGTGATTTTGATTGGTCACCAAAACACCAAAACAAGGCCAATAGCAAGATTACTATGCAATTCGTCTTGCATATCCAATCTTTATCTTGTTCTTGTATCGGTGTCCTTGGGCTTCGTGAAATAAAATGAAATATTCAGTTTAAGGTCCCTCGATTCTGCACCGAGGCTAAGGGATATGGTGACCATGAGAAATGAATGAAATGGTCGAATGAAGAAAGTGGGAGGAAACAGGAGAACCCCGAGAAAACCCACTACACGGCGTTTTTCCACCACAAAGCCCACTTAGCACAAGCTGGGATCGAACCATGGACACCATCAGTGGCGGAGCCAAGGGAGGGCTAAGAAGGGCCAGGCCCCCTTGCTCAAATTCTTGCCCCCCGTAGTGCCCCACACACACAGATGATGCTATTACAGGTCGACAAACGGTGAGTTGCCAGTGGCTACAAGTGAAACTACTTCCAAAACATCTCTCGACAACAACGTTACGAACTGCAGAATACCGTTGCGTTCCGAATAAAATAGCTCCACTCGTTTAAGTTTGTAGTACGGGAAGATCTAATTAACGGAAATCTGTGAGATGCTTGCATTGACCTCGCCACCTGGGCATTCATTTTAACCTCTGTCCATTATCTAGTTATCTCCTTTGTTTTTGACAAACAACCAGAAAAATAGAAAATCAGTCGGCATTCTCATTCGCTTCAATGTTGAAAGTCATATTAAAATATGATATGCATACTTACAAATAACATGCACTGCAGTAAAACATTATACTTGTGTTGGACGAAAAAACTCTTCGTACACTAAGTAATTGATTTCCATTGATTATGGCGACATAGAACAAATGCATAGCATCCATTAAATAATTTGGTATTATTATTATTATTATTATTATTATTATTATTATTATTATTATTATTATTATTATTATTATTATTATTATTATTATTATTATGAGTTTATCTACCAAACAACTATTTATCGATTAATAAAAATGATTAATCAATTATATTTAGTTACGTATGGTAGATGACTTGAGATTAAATTATTTACTGACCGACAGTATCCCACGCTGTCGTATCTGTGCATAAGAGGTAAGTTCTAATCTTTTCTTTGTAGAAGTTAAGTAAAAGAACCTGTTTTACCTCGAAATGCAAATTACAATTTTATTTACACAAAGACAATTCTAACATACAAGATGATATTAACGATGCTATTTGCATATACGAGTTACTTGTCACAAAAACTAATTACGCTAGGAAACTAAAACTATGCTCAAACTGTTTTTCTTAGCTAACTTTTACAAGTGGTAGCAATTGAAACTCACATTAGTAGAGGAACTGTACCAAATCCGGGCCCGGGTCCATAAAGCGGGCCCCCTCAATTACTGCTACGGGTACTTGCGTAGAATGCTAGAAATACACTGAATTGTAGTTTACGGTTACTGTTGCATGCAGCGCTAGTTTCTGTGTTGATCAGTTAATCCTTTGTTCTGCAATCAACATCTGACGAGTTTTCATGTGGTGGAAAGTTTTGAAGCTCCGACGAGCAAGCTTTGTTTTCCATAGTTAGTAAAGAGGTAAGTGAGCCAACTGTTTATTTATTTAATCTTAATGGTAAGAGGTATGTTCTATGTAATTAGCTAGTAATTTAGACGTAGGACTGACAAATTATTTGCAGCGAAAGTATAAACATGTATGGTCGTAAAGTGGGCCCCCTTGTCAATCCTAAAGCGAGCCCCTACTATGTTGTGCAAAAGTAAAAGATATGTTTCATACAAAATTCTCATAACTCGTGCAATTTATTTACAATTTTCAAGAGGGTCAAAATGCTCAATAGAAAGACGAAACTAACAACACAATGTCGCGGTTGAGGGCATGGTAGTGTTAAGTCATTATCAAGATACTATGATCCAGAAAAGGAAAGGACACCGCTGAGGGTGAAAGGAAGAGCCAAGGAAGACGATTCTGATTGTGGCTCAATTTCTGATATAAGGAAGCATCAACAATATTCTCAACATTAAACGTTCCACCGCAGAAAACACAGTCCACGGATGACGATGTCACTTGCTTGTACTGCACTGAAAATTTTTCGAGTGATACGAGAATTGAACTCTGGGTCCATTGTGTCATGTGCTCTTAGTGGGCCCATGTAGAGTGTGAGGAAACTGACAAAGTTATTTATATTTGTGACTTTTCCCAGTAGCAATCTTAACTTTGTGAAACATTTCATGTATCACTTTAATTTAGAAGTTTCGGTTCTGAAGTTTGAGAATCCTTTTTTTAAAAGTCAAATAAGCAGGTTAGATAAAGAGAGATATTTTAATTTCTTATTTTTACCAGTAGAATATTGAGTATTTCAGTTTTAAAATTTTCAGTCTTCAAGTTTAGTCTATTTGAAGATTGTTATGGAGCTTTAAAAAAAAGACTTTTTGATTTGCTATTTCCGCCAGTAAAATGTGGAATATTTAAGTTTAGATATTTTCAGTTTACAAGTTTAATATATTTGAAAGGTTGTGCTGGAGTTAAGAAAAAGACTTTCAAATTGCATTTCGGCCCCTAGAATGTGGAATATTTAAGTTTGAAGTTCAATTTTAGTGTGCTCTTTACTTTTCGGAATTTGTTTCAATTTCTTCTAATAAAGTCTTTTAAACATTCATATTTCATTTTATTTCAATCCTCAGTGTTTAGGATATTGTTTTTAGCTTAAATACGTAACTCATGTAAAGTGATACAGCATTTCGCTTTGTATAATTTATCTAAATTTAAAGGAGCCCGGTTTTGGAACACTTTTTTCGAATGCCGAAAATGCAGTCCGTATGAAAATCCATTTTTTCTCAACCTACTTTTTCCTTGATTGTTATGGGAAGAAACTAGCAAAGCAATTACATATCATATTATTTTCAGCCTGAATAGCAATTTTTTCTGATCGATATATTCTTAGATATATGGAAAAAACAAAATAGGGGCCCACTTTTGGTACAGTTTTTCTATATGGTAACCTCTCACTCGAAGTCCAAGGTTAATCTCTTTGCACATGGCTAAAAAAAAAAAAAAAAAAAAAAAAAAAGAACGTCTCTGTTGCCTCCGTTTTCACTCTCCCCCTCTGCCAGCCTGAATCCCCATTATATTACCAAATGTTATCAATCTTTAATTTCAAATTAAGTGCTTTCTTATTTATTTATTTATTTATTTATTTATTTTTGCAATTATAAAGTCTCATTAGTTTCTATCACCGTTGCCCCTTAGGACAAGTTATTATAACAAAGGAAAAACATATTAATGGTTCCTCTTGATTACTTTTCAAGGCTTTTTCTTATAATTCACTTAAGCACTATCACTTTTTTCACAAATTATCATATCCATTTATTCCTTTTTTTCATAAAATCTGTTTTCAACACATTATATTATCATGCGGTATTAAAACAAATCTAGAACTTCTGGTATTTATTTACCTCCATCATTCCATCCGGAAAATTAGTGTGATTTGTACACGAGGGAATGTTTTCGGGCTGCTAAAATTAAGATTACTGGTGCCATGCTATAACTTTGAGTTTCGCCTTATCTCAAGTAGATGCAGACATGTCAGAAGGTTTGATCCTTGTAGATACACTAGTTCAAACGCTGTCCAAGATGAGGTCTGGTAAATATGACTCTCAACGAACAATATTCGATCAAATTTATCAAGAATGTTTAAAGATGTGCAAAGAAAATGGTCTCGAATTCCAGAGCCGGAAACAAATAGAATATAGGGGTTCCTCGTGAAAACGAACTAGAAATCCGCCATCGAAATATCACAAATTCATTTTGGATGAATCTTTTCCTTCTTTGGATGCAGAAAACAAATTTTCTAAAGATGATATATCTATCAAGAGACATTTTCTCCCTACTATTAATAGACAATCTCTGATATGAAAAACCGCTTTGTATCATGTTGCAAAATAATCAGATCAATCACCACTCTACATCCAAAAAGTAAAAACTTTTTAAAATTACAACATTGTCGAGCCTATAACCCAGCATTATGGAGTGATCTGCAAACATTAAAGTGAGAACTCAAAATCCTCCCAAACACAATTAATAGAGCGACCCAAAAGCATAAAAAGCATATAAAGCATAACAGCAATTTACACATATGGTTGGTACCTTGAACATGATTGTGATTGTCTAAGAGTCCAGAAGAAACTAGTTTTGAAAGCATAATTTTAGAAAATAAAGCATAAAGCATAATTTAAAATATATAGCACAATTCTTGGAAAATTCTCTTTAACTGAAAGTTTAACATACTGTGTTAATATTTTTTAAAACCAATATTTACAATGCAAAATCATTGAGAACATAACAATGCAACAATGAAAAGCTTATTTTCATTTCTCTAAACTTTTCGGTGTAATCCTTTGATGTGGAGAAAAGAAAAAAGTAAAAGAAGAATTTTTTCCGCCAACAATGAATAGTATGCAAGAAGTCCATACTATATTGTTATGTTGACTTTTTGAACTTAAGCACTTTCTGTACTTTTTGGTGGCATCTTTTATTTTCCTTTTCTGTTTGTATGTACCTGTAAGGCGCACACAAATGATAGAAAAAATTATTCGAGCAAAGCACATCTCTTTACAATGAATTAAGTAGAAAGTTCATTAAATATGAGAGAAACTAGTTGCAAAAAAATATCAATAAATTGATCAAGATATTTAGAATATTTAATGTATAATAAATATTATACATTATACATGATTAATGTAAAATAATCATTGAAATTAACAATAAAGCATAATTTTAAAAAAAGCATAATTAAACAAGAAATAAAGCATAATGGGGGTTGCTCTAACAATTAAGTTGTATGAAGATGAGAAGAAAACCAAAGCTGATTCCTTAACGAATTTCGTTGATCTTCTTTGTGTCTACAAAAACGCATTAATAGAAACCTACAAGCTAGGTATCATCTCTGTGATTATATCAGTTTCTAGTGCTACATGTGAAAGGTCATTCTCTTCTTTGGAAAGATTAAAGACTTGTATACGCAATTCAATGACTCATGATAGGTTGAAAAACTTAGTGTTACTTTATATTGAGAAGAAAATTGCTAAATCGTTAGGTCTTTAACAAGTTGTGGATATGTTTGCTGTTGCCCACACGAATAGAAAGATCCTCTTCAAGTAGAGGCATGAACCTATAAGTTATTTTCTTTACCTGTAAAAGTGTGTTTGCTTCCACTTAAGTCAACCAGCTACACATATTTTAAACGCCATGATTAAATAACTATTTACTTATATTAGAAATCAATTGCATTAATGAATCGTAGTTGTTTGAGGTACTAAATTCTTATATTTTCACTGTTTTCCAAAGAGTAAAATCATGAACCACAAAGATGGAAACATTCACCTTGAATACACATACACACACACACATATATATATATATATATTGGAGATGGTCCCCTCAAAATCCTCTTGGGCCCTTCATTGGCCCCCCTGAAAAAAACTCTAGCTACGCTACTGGACACCATGCACCAGAGATGAATTCTCTACCACTGAGCCACCGCGGCCCTGCTTGGGCTTGGTCGTCCATATCCAATATCTCTTTTGGTGTTGCTTAAACAACTTCTAGTTTTGTTCTAAATCCAGACTCCATATTGGCGTAGATATTAATATTACAGTCGATTGGTAAAATCAATCTTCCACATTTAAAAATTAAAATACACATAAGTACAAAAATAAGCATTTACCATAAAAACACTAGCTGCAAGTGTTCAAAATAGATTTATGGTTTCTATAAAATCAATTGAAAATTGCTATTTTTAATTAGGCAGCTAGTGAAAAACAGCAACTTTCGACTCCAGCCGAGTTTAAACTCAACCTAAACTCAGTTGACCAAAGTGAACTGACCCGACCCGGGCTGACCCGATAACCCGACCCGAGTGACCCGAGCTGACCCGACCCGACAACCCGACCCGAGTAGCCTGACCCGACCCGTTTGAGAGCACTAGCTGGAACACATTCCTTGTGCGTGTGTACAATACATCAAAACGTTATTCTCCTACTGCATGCATGTCATATAGAAGATATATCAAGACTTGATCCGTCATCTGGTTCATCTGGTTTGTTCTGTCTACAGTCGGGATTGCATGCTGAGGCATTGTTCCGAGTGTCCCTCCAGTGAAAATTTGAGGCAGCTTCTGATTGCAAAATTTGAGGATTTTGATCCTTGGGAGGAAGTAACATATTACCAGTGGGTATCAACGGACAGTACAGAATTGGTAAAAAGTACTGTCACACTGAACGAAGGTGTGACAATTTTGATACAAAGCTTGAAAAGCTTGTGCCACATTCATTTATTTCCAAAGCACAGTCACGTTTCTTAAAGGACAGAAAGAGAAATCTTGAGCCAGAGACAGCCGTCGTTCTGATGGACTTCAGTGAAAATTATTCCTACATAATTCAAGACGAAGTTCAAGGATATCACTAGTCTACTGATTCCTGTACCCTACATTCAGCAGTACTATATACACGTCTTCCTGGATCTGCAGAGCTGACTGTTTCTAGTTTGTGTGTGATATCAGATGACTTAGAACAGGATGTCGCATTTGTTTATGACACTCAGAAACAAATAACTTCTTTTCTGAAAGAGCAATTTCCATATGTCAAAAATGTAAATTACTTTAGTGATGGATGCGCTGCGCAGTACAAGAATTGTAAAAACTTCATAAACTTGAGTTACCATTATGAGGATTTTTCCTTAAGTACATTATGGTTATCTTTTGCTACAAGCCATAGTAAATCCCCATGTGATGGTATTGGTGGGACAATTAAACGTCTGCTTACTAAAGAAAGCCTTCAAAGATGTTCTGATTTTTTAAATACACCAGAAAAAGTTTTTACCTTCTGTAGATCTCGCATTGAACATATAAATTTCAGCTTCCTGAAAAAAGAAACTCTCATAGATACACGCAAAAACCTACAAAATCGTTTTTCTGGTGCAAAAACAATTCCTGGAACACGATCATATCATCAGTTCTCTCCTTTAAGCCAAACCTCGATTGGGACAAAGCGAATTAGTGCTGATCCAGATTTCAGTTCCATTTTACATTTTACTGAAGAAAAGACATTTTCTCGAATGAACATCGCGGACATCATCACTAATTCGTATCTTGCATGTGTTTACGATAACCATTGGTTTTTTGGGTTAGCGTCACGTTGAAGTGAAGGAAAATATTGTTGAAGTCAAGTTTATGCACCCTTTTGGACCAGCTCCATTCTTTTACTGGCCTTCTGCAGGAAAAGAAGACGTGTGTCATGTTCCGATATCCACTATTATTTGTTCTGTGTGCGCCCCCTTTACTAAAGGTACTGGAAGAGTATATTATTTTTCAGATAAGGATATATTATTTTTCAGAGGAACATTACAGGCTGCGTTTTGCTTAAACGAAGTAGCAAGTTCCTTCAGTCTCAAATAGTGAAATCCAATCACTGTGATTGTGCATATGCTGAGGTAAGAAATCGATTGCATGCACAGGGAGTTTTGCATATTTCTTTGGTTACAAATTTTCAATTTAATGTAGTGGAAAAGTTCAATCATTATTTGTATTTCGTTTTGAAGACTAAAATGTAACTGTCATAAATGTTGATAAAAACAAGTACGAAATTGAGTTTTGATCTGTACTTTGTATTGGTCCTGTTGTTCCTATTTGTAAATTACGTTTATGAAAGTACATCTTCCCAATCGAAAAATAATCCGGTACTGCCCTCCCCCCTTCCCGGACTGTAATATAGCCTTCATTTCTACGTTATTTGAAAGATAATGGACTGTAGATTTGGAAAATTAATTCAATTTTAACATTAAAATTAACTTTGATTACAATAATAGTTCGGAAACAGTTTTTCTTTTTTAATTCCGAAAGTGAATGTTTTTAGCCTGGTCATCCCGCTTCTCTGTACCCCCACACACTTCAATAAAAACAACACGTATACTTAGTAATTACTTGAGACCTCTACGAGTAAGTCGAGCAATGATGTGCAAATACCTTGCTTGCATCAATGGCAATAACACTTTACAGATGACGAAAAGCTGGCGCGTTGGCCTTTAAGGGTTAAACGAGAATTACTAACCGAAGCAAACCACTAATTTTATTCTACAGTCTCTTAGAACATACCTTAAGGTTTAATTTTTAAAAAAGAGCGGCGAGGTAATTGATCCGCCTCACAGCGATAATGTGCATTACGTAAAATTAGAAATTTACACAAAAAATTAACTATTTTGAAGTGCAAGGGTAAATTTTTCACCCTTAACACGTTAACTGCCGGCCAAAATTAGCTGGTTGGGCCCCAGGCGCCATTGATGCAGTATTATGTGCAGTGTTAAATATTCACTGGTTGCTATAATTTTGAAATATCACTAACGGTTCCTGAAAAAATTTAAATTTTCTTGCGTTGGTCCCATCGGCGTGACAATTACTTTTTGCATCGCTGCGCCGTGTTGGTCCTTACGTTGGTCCTATTGCAAACTGAAGTTGCTTTTTTTTTATTTTTTAAATTTTATAAACCTTCTGTATCTCGGGTGGAAGTGTTTGCGCCGACAATCAATATTATAATTTCACAAACAATATTTTTCTACTCCTTTGAAATTTTAGTAATTGTTGTCGGTAGAAAAGCAAATATTTGTTTCTAAATAGAAAATGCTGCGCCCTTTTGTGTTTCGAATATAATAACTAGGTTTATTTTTGTGCACGCTTATTTTATGTCGAGTTTGTTATCAGAAAGGAGGCAAAACGCTTATCGAGTGATCTGTGCTTGATCAAGTAGACCTCTCTGATGAGGATATTGGTGTATCAGATGAAGATCCAGATTATTCTCCACACCACGACAAGTCAAGTAGATCTGGAACCGAATCAGAATCGGACCTTGAAGAACATGTATCAGATTTAAGTTCTTCTGTACCCGTTGTGCAGCAAGCAGCGCTCAATACAGTCTCAAAATGGATTGAGCCTGTAGGTAACTTACCTGTTGTTGTACCGTTTACTTGCTCTACTGGTGTGAACCCCAACGTTCCTGGAATGCTAGCAGCTGGTAAACCAAAAGAATTTTATGCGTTGCTAATCTCAGATGAAATTTTTGATGAAATTGCGGATTAAACAAACTTGTATGCAATGCAAATTCTTACATCAGAGAACACAGATATACTTCCTGGCTCCCGGTTGCATGAGTGGGTCCACACGTCACGTTCTGAAATCAAGAAGTTTTCTTTGGTTTGATCGCTTATATGGGACTAGTAAAAATGCCACAGCTTTCCAACTACTGGAGTAGGAATATTCTCTATAAGAACGCTTTCGTACCATCTGTGATGTGTCGTAACCGTTATGAGATTTTACTACGAATGATACACTTTGCTGACAAGGGCAATTGCTTGCCAGGTGATAGATTGCATAAAATTCAAAGCTTGGTCGATATGCTGAATTCAAAGTTCCAAGAATACTACGAGCCGGAGGAAGTTGTGTGTGTTGATGAATCACTTGTTTCTTTTCGAGGCAGAGTCATTATACGTCAGTATATGAAACAAAAGAGACATAAATATGGATTTAAACTCTTCAAAATTTGCTTTGGTGAGGTGCATTTCGCCAGCCCCCCACCTTGGAGTTTCGAAAAAAAACCTATGCCAATCGTTTGTGCTACGTTTGTGCCGGAATGTACCGCAAAAATTTTCGTTTGTACCACTTCCGGTACGAAGTTATAATAGTTTTAAAGTGGGGGGGCTGGGGAAACGGCAGCCCCCCCACCTTGGAATTTCGAAACGAAACCTATGCCAATCGTTTGTGCTACGTTTGTGCCGGAATGTACCGCAAAAATTTTCGTTTGTACCACTTCCGGTACGAAGTTATAAGGGTTTTAAAGTGGGGGGGCTGGGGAAACGGCAGCCCCCCCACCTAGGAATTTCGAAACGAAACCTATGCCAATCGTTTGTGCTACGTTTGTGCCGGAATGTACCGCAAAAATTTTCGTTTGTACTACTTCCGGTACGAAGTTATAAGGGTTTTAAAGTGGGGGGGGGCTGGGGAAACGGCAGCCCCCCCACCTAGGAATTTCAAAACAAAACCTATGCCAATCGTTTGTGCTACGTTTGTGCCGGAATGTACCGCAAAAATTTTCGTTTGTACCACTTCCGGTACGAAGTTATAAGAGTTTTAATGTGGGGGGGCTGGAGAAACGGCAGCCTCCAAACTTCGAATTTCGAAACAAAACCTATGGCAATCGTTTGTGCTACGTTTGTGCTGGAATGTACCGCAAAAATTTTCGTTTGTACCACTTCCGGTACGAAGTTATAAGGGTTTTAAAGTGGGGGGGCTGGAGAAACGGCAGCCTCCAAACTTCGAATTTCGAAACAAAGCCTATGGCAATCGTTTGTGCTACGTTTGTGCCGGAATGTACCGCAAAAATTTTCGTTTGTATCACTTCCGGTACGAAGTTATAAGGGTTTTAAAGTGGGGGGGCTGGAGAAACGGCAGCCTCCAAACTTCGAATTTCGAAACAAAAGCTATGCCAATCGTTTGTGCTACGTTTGTGCCGCAATGTACCGCAAAAATTTTCGTTTGTACCACTTCCGGTACGAAGTTATAAGGGTTTTAAAGTGGGGGGGCTGGAGAAACGGCAGTCTCCAAACTTCGAATTTCGAAACAAAGCCTATGGCAATCGTTTGTGCTACGTTTGTGCCGGAATGTACCGTAAACATTTTCGTTTGTACCACTTCCGGTACGAAGTTATAACGGTTTTAAAGTGGGGGGCTGGAGAAAAGGCAGCCACCAAACTTGGACTTTTGAAACAAAACCTATGCCAGTCGTTAGTGCTAAGTTTGTGCCGGAATGTACAGTAAAAATTTTCGTTTGTACCACTTCCGGTACGAAGTTATAAGAGTTTTAAAGTGGGGGTTGGGGAAACGGCAGCCCCCACCTAGGAATTTCAAAACAAAACCTATGCCAATCGTTTGTGCTACGTTTGTGCCGGAATGTACCGCAAAAATTTTCGTTTGTACCACTTCCGGTACGAAGTTATAAGGGTTTTGAAGTGGAGGGGCTGGAGAAACGAAAGCATCCAACCTTGGAATTTCGAAACAAAACCTATGGCAATCGTTTGTGCTACGTTTGTGCCGGAATGTACCGCAAAAATTTTCGTTTGTACCACTTCCGGTACAAAGTTGTAAGGGTTTTGAAGTGGCGGGCTGGGCCAACGGCAGCCCCCCACCTAGGAACTTCAAAGCAAAATTTATGTCATTCGTTTGTGCTACGTTTGTGCCTGAATGTACCGCAAAAATTTTCGTTTGTACCACTTCCGGTACGAAGTTATAAGGGTTTATAAGTGGGGGGGGGGCTGGAGAAACGGAAGCCTCCAACATTGGAATTTCGAAACAAAACCTATGCCAATCGTTTGTGCTAAGTTTGTGCCGGAATGTACCGCAAAAAATTTCGTTTGTACCACTTCCGGTACGAAGTTATAAGAGTTTTAATGTGAGGGCTGCGGAAACGGCAACCCCTTCCTTGGAATTTCGAAACAAAACCTATGCCAATCGTTTTTGCTACGTTTGTGCCGGAATATACCGCAAACATTTTCGTTTGTACCACTTCCGGTACGAAGTTATAAGGGTTTTAAAGTGGGAGGGCTGGGAAAACGGCAGCCTCCCACCCAAGAATTTCAAAACAAAACCTATGCCAATCGTTTGTGCTACGTTTGTGCCGGAATGTACCGCAAAAATTTTCGTTTGTACCACTTCCGGTACGAAGTTATAAGGGTTTTAAAGTGGGAGGGCTGGAGAAACGGCAGCCTCCCTACTTGGAATTTCGAAACAAAACCTATACCAATCGTCTGTGCTATGTTTGTGCCGGAATGTACCGCAAAAATTTTCGTTTGTACCACTTCCGGTACGAAGTTATAATAGTTTTAAAGTGGGGGGCAAAATTCAGAAACATCAAATTCAATACAAATAGAGATAGAAACATTGAGTTAACGGGAATCGTTAGTGCGCTTATAAGCACTAAGCACTAACGTTAGGGCTATCATATTTTGGGATTTATTCAAGATTTTTGGTGGGGGAGCCAATTTCAGAAATATCAAATTCTATACAAATAAAGGTAGAAACATAGTGTTAACAGCAATCATTAGTGCATCATTAGTGCACTTATTCGCACTAAGCACTAACGTTAGCGCTACTATATTTTGAGATTTATTCAAAAAATTTGGTGGGGTGGTCAATTTCAGAAATATCAAATTCTATACAAATAGAGATAGGAACATAGAGTTAACGGCAATCGTTAGTGCATCGTTAGTGCACTTAAAATACTAAACACTGACGTTAGTGCTACAATATTTTGGGATTTATTCAAGATTTTAGATGGGGGCCAACTTCAGAAATATCAAATTCTATACAAATAGAGGTAGAAACATGCAGTTAAAGACAACCGTTGTTGCATCGTTAGTGCACTTAAATGCACTAAGCATTAAGGTTAGCATTACCATATTTTGGGATTTATTCAAGATTTCTGGTGGGACCAACTTCAGAAATATCAAATTTCATACAAACATTTAGTGCTTTCTAGAAGCACTAACAATACACTAATGAATGGCATTAATTTTTTGTTAGTGCTTGAAGTTGACGCAAGTTCACCGTGCCCTCCAAAGATATTGTACCTGCAGCACCTACACTAATGAAGTACTAACGTTAGGGGTTGGTGCACTAAGAACCACTAACAATTGCACTAGAAGATATCATTAGTGCTTTTGAATATGGCGGAAATTTGATGCAATTAAAAATTCCCAATAAATGTCTTATAGTAGTTTAGTGACATTTAATTGTCCATAACTACACTAATATTGAAGGACAAACGAAACTGTTAGTGTTTTCTAGAGGGACTAACGATGCACTAACGATTGCACTAGAATAGATCATTAGTACTCTTGAATTTGACGGAAATTTGACGCAATGAAAAATTTCCCATAAATTTATTATGTGTTTCGTTACATGTAATTGGCCATAACTAAACTAATATTGAAGTTCTAACTAAATTGTTAGTGTTTTCCAGAAGCACTACCAATGCACTAACGAATGGCACTAAGTTTTAGTTAGTGCTTGAAGTGGGGGCGCTAAGTTCACTCTGGCCTCAAAAGGTATTTTAATTGTAGCACATTTACTAATGAAGCACTAACCTTAGGTGTAGATGCGCTAAAAAGCACTAACAATGCACTAACGATCTCTCTAGAAGAGATCATTAGTGATTGTGAATTTGGCGGAAATTTGATTCAATGAAAAATTTGCCTAAATTTCTTGTGAGTCTCGTGATATGTAATTGGCCATAACTACACTAATAGTAAAGCACTAACGAAATTGTTAGTGCTTTATAGAAGCACTAACGAATTGGACTATTTTTTCCGTTAGTGCTTAAAGTGTCGGTGCGAAATTCACGCTGACTTCCCCATAGGTTTTTTTTACTTTTAACACCTACACTAATGAAGCACTAACGTTAGGTGTTTGTGCTCTAAGAAGCAATTACGATGCACTAACAATTGCACTAACAGAGGTAATTAGTGCTTTTGAATGAGATGGGAATTTGATACAATGAATAATTTCCCATGTGTTTCTTATGGGAGTTTTGAGACTTATAATTGGCCATTTCTACACTAATGGTGAAACACTAACGAAACTACTTGTATCTTCTAGAAGTACTAACAATGCACTAACGTATAAAACTAATTTTTTCGTTAGTGCTTGTAGTGGGGGCTAAGTTCACGATAAATTCGAAAGTTTTCTTTCCTTGTAATATTAGTGCTTCCTAGTGCACCAACACCTAAGTTTCGTGCTTCATTAGTGTAGGTGCTACAAGTAAGAAACCTTTGCGGGCCAGCGTGAACTTGGTTTCCACTTCAAGCAGTAACGAAAAATAAGTCCATTCGTTAATGTATCGTTAGCGCTTCTGCAAAACACTCATAGTTCTGTTAATGCTTAACTATTGATGTAGATATGGCCAATTATATGCCACAAAAATCCCATAAGAGATTCATGTGGAATTTTTCATTGCGTCAATTTTCCGCCAAAATCAAAAGCACTAATGACCTCTTCTACTGAAATTATTAGTGTTTCTTAGTGCATTAAAACCTAACGTTAGTTCTTCATTAATGTAGGTCCTACAAGTAAAAAAACCTTTGGAAGCTTTCATGAACTTGGCGCCCCACTTCAACCGATAACGAAAAAATTAGAGCCGTTTTCGTTAGTGCTTCACTATTAGTGTAGTTATATCCAGTTACATCTCAGGAAACTCACATAAGAAATTTAAGGGGAGTTTTTCATTGTGTCAAATTTCTGCCAAATTAAAAAGCACTAAAAATCATTTCCAGTACAATCCTTAGTCCATCGTTAGTGCTTCTTCGTGCACCAACCCCTAACGTTAGTGCTTAATTAGTGTAGGTGCTACAAGTAAAATATCTTTGGTGGTCAGCGTGAATTTGCGCCCTCTTCAAGCACTAACAAAGTAATTAGTGCATTCGTTACTGATTCCTGAAAATACTGACACTTTGTATGGAATTTGATATTTCTGAAAATGGCCCCCACCAAAAATTTTGAATAAATTTCAAAATGTGGTAACACTAACGTTAGTGCTTAGTGCATTTAAGTGCACTAATCACGCTCTAACGATTGCCATTAACTCCATGTTTCTACCTCTATTTGTATAAAATTTGATATTTTTTAAGTTGGCCCCCCACCAAAGATCTTGAATAAATCCCAAAATATGGTAGCACTAACGTTAGTGCTTATTGCGTTTAAGTGCACTAACAATGCACTAACGATTACCGTCAACCCCATGTTTCTACCTCTATTTGTATAGAATTTGATATTTCTGAAGTTGGCCCCCCACCGAAAATCTTGAATAATCCCAAAATATGGTAGCACTTACGGTAGTGCTTAGTGTATTTAAGTGCACTAACGATGCACTAACGATGCGCTATGTTTAGTGAAAATCTGTCTGCATAAAGATGGGTGGGGGGCTAACTTCATATGAAGTTGATCCCCCACCAAATTCTTCAATATCTCGTAAACGCTGATAGCACTAACGTTAGTTCTAAATGCACTGACGTGCACTAACGATGCATTAATGATGTGCAGCGTTTGGTGTAATTTGGAAGAGGTGGGGGCCAACTTCAGGCACTTTTTTTTCTTGCGGTACATTCCGGTAAAAACGTACCACAAACGATTGACATAGTCCTATCTCGAAATTCCAAGATGGGGGGTTCTGGAAACGGCAGCCCCCTAGTTAAAACTGTCATACTTTTGCACTGGAAGTGATACAAACAAAAATGTTTGCGATACATTCCGACACAAATGTTGTTAAACGATTTGCATAGGTCTCGTTTCGAAACTCAGAGGGGTTTGAAAACGGCAGCCCCGTAGTTTGAAACTCTCGAATCTTTGTACCGGAAGTGGTACAGAAAAGAGTTTAGCGAAACGTTCCTGTTCAAAAGTAGTTTAAAGAGTGGGCATAGGTTTCATTTCGAAATTACTGGGTGCAGGGTTGCCGTTACCACAGCCCCTCTTGAAAACTCATATAACTTCGTACCGGAAGTGGAACAAACGCAACTTTTTGCGGTACATTGCGACACAAACGTAGCACACACGATTGGCATAGGTTTTGTATCAAAATTCCAAAGTTGGAGGCTGCCGTTTCACCAGCCCCCCCCCCCCCCACTTTAAAACCCTTAAAACTACGTACTGGAAGTGGTACAAACGAAAATTTTTGCGGTACATTCCGGCACAAACGTAGCACAAACGATTGGCATAGGTTTTGTTTTGAAATTCCAAGTTTGGAGGCTGCCGTTTCTCCAGCCCCCCCTTTAAAACCCTTATAACATCGTACCGGAAGTGGTACAAACGAAAATGTTTGCGGTACATTCCGTCACAAACGTAGCACAAACGATTGGCATAGGTTTTGTTTCGAAATTCGAAGTTTGGAGGCTGCCGTTTCTCCAGCCCCCACCCCACTTTAAAACCCTTATAACTTCGTACCGGAAGTGGTACGAACAAAAATTTTTGCGGTACATTCAGGCACAAATGTAGCACAAACGATTGACATAAGTTTTGTTTTGAAATTCCAAGTTTGGAGGCTGCCTTTTCCCCAGCCCCCCACTTTAAATGACTTATAATTTCTTACCGGAAGTGGTACAAACGAAAATTTTTGCGGTACATTCCGGCACAAACGTAGCACAAACGATTGCCATAGGCTTTGTTTCGAAATTCGAAGTTTGGAGGCTGCCATTTCTCCAGCCCCCCCACTTTAAAACCCTTATAACTTCGTACCGGAAGTGGTACAAACGAAAATGTTTACGGTACATTCCGGCACAAACGTAGCACAAACGTAGCACAAACGATTGGCATAGGTTTTGTTTTGAAATTCCTAGGTGGGGGCTTCCGTTTCCCCAGCCCCCCACTTTAAAACCCTTATAACTTCGTACCGGAAGTGGTACAAACAAAAATTTTTGCGGTACATTCCGGCACAAACGTAGCACAAACGATTGCCATAGGTTTTGTTTCGAAATTTTAAGTTTGGTGGTTGCCGCTTCACCAGCCCCCCCACTTTAAAACCCTTACAACTTCCTACCGGAAGTGGTACAAACGAAAATTTTTGCCGTACATTCCGGCACAAACGTAGCACAAACGATTGCCATAGGTTTTGTTTAGAAATTCCAAGTTTGGAGGCTGCCGTTTCTCCAGCCCCCCACTTTAAAACCCTTATAACTTCGTACCGGAAGTGGTACAAACAAAAATTTTTGCGGTACATTCCGGCACAAGTGTAGCACAAACGATTGACATAGGTTTAGTTTTGAAATTCCTAGGTGGCGGCCTGCCGTTTGTCCAGCCCCCCACTTTAACACCCTTATAACTTCGTACCGGAAGTGGTACAAACGAAAATTTTTGCGGTACATTCTGGCACAAGTGTAGCACAAACGATTGACATAGGTTTAGTTTTGAAATTGCTAGGTGGCGGACTGCCGTTTTTCCAGCTCCCCACTTTAAAACCCTTATAACTTCGTACCGGAAGTGGTACAAACGAAAATTTTTGCGGTACATTCCGGCACAAACGTAGCACAAACGATTGGCATAGTTTTTGTTTCGAAATTCCAAAGTTGGAGGCTTCCGTTTCTCCAGCCCCCACTTTAAAACCCTTATAACTTCGTACCGGAAGTGGTACAAACGAAAATTTTTGCGGTACATTCCGGCACAAACGTAGCACAAACGATTGGCAAAGGTTTCGTTTCGAAATTCCAAGGTGGGGGGGCTGCCGTTTCCCCAGTCCCCCCACTTTAAAACTATTATTACTTCGTACCGGAAGTGGTACAAACGAAAATTTTTGCGGTACATTCCGGCACAAACGTAGCACAAACGATTGGCATAGTTTTTGTTTCGAAATTCCAAGGTTGGAGGCTTCCGTTTCTCCAGCCCCCCCACTTTAAAACCCTTATAACTTCGTACCGGAAGTGGTACAAACGAAAATTTTTGCGGTACATTCCGGCACAAACGTAGCACAAACGATTGCCATAGGCTTTGTTTCGAAATTCGAAGTTTGGAGGCTGCCGTTTCTCCAGCCCCCCCACTTTAAAACCCTTACAACTTCCTACCGGAAGTGGTACAAACGAAAATTTTTGCGGTACATTCCGGCACAAACGTAGCACAAACGATTGGCATAGGTTGTGTTTTGAAATTCCTAGGTGGGGGGGCTGCCGTTTCCCCAGCCCCCCCACTTTAAAACCCTTATAACTTCGTACCGGAAGTGGTACAAACGAAAATTTTTGCGGTACATTCCGGCACAAACGTAGCACAAACGATTGGCATAGGTTTCGTTTCGAAATTCCAAGGTGGGGGGGCTGCCGTTTCCCCAGCCCCCCCACTTTAAAACCCTTATAACTTCGTACCGGAAGTGGTACAAACGAAAATTTTTGCGGTACATTCCGGCACAAACGTAGCACAAACGATTGGCATAGGTTTTTTTTCGAAACTCCAAGGTGGGGGGGCTGGCGAAATGCACCTGCTCTAGTGTGAGATATACATATAACGTCATTATCTTTTGTGGAAAGGAGCTTGATGGAGGCAAGACAGTTCCTGGTGATGTGTTGAAATTGTGTGATGAACTTTCGGGGAAAGGTCGTACGATCGTTACAGATAACTGGTACACAAGCCTTGATCTGGCTAAAAAATTACTTGACAAAGACACCCATCTGTTAGGAACCGTCCATTCAAACCGAAAGGGCTTATCAATGTAAGTGACAGAAAAGAAACTGAAGAAGAACGAAGTAGTGACAAGGGAAAAAGAGCGTGGAATAACTGTTCTGAATTGGAAGGATCAAAGGAATGTTCTTGTTCTGTCTACAAAACATACTGCAAACATGGCTATTATCCAGAAACGAGGAGGCACCGTAGAAAAGCCGCAAATGGTACTGGACTACAACAAAGGGAAATCATCTGTTGACTTGTCGGATCAAATGGCTGCCTATTCTTCGCCGCTTCGTAAAAGTCTCAAGTGGTACAGAAAAATAACAGCTGAGCTTCTTCTGAATACTACTGTTATGAATGCATACGTTATGTATCGATCAGTGACAGGTGACCCAATTAGTATTGTGCACTTCAGAGAAAAACTAGTTCATTGGCTATGTACATCCGAAGACGAAGAAGAAAAAATGAAATGAAATTTTTGAGTTTTACGTCCCGCGGTTATGCCGGTTAGGCTAAAGGAGACGGTGATGATGAGAGATGAATGAAATGGTGAAATAAAGACAGTGGGAGGAAACGGTAGAACCCCGAGAAAACCCACGCACACGGTGTTTGTCCACCACAAAGTTCACTTGGCGGGACGAAGAAGAAAGATGTTCCCCTTCTCAGAGGAAAGGAGCAAGCCGTCGCTCACCTCACCACCTACTAACAATGGGCGGTCCTGCCCATAAGGTAAGAAAAATGTGCAAGAACAAGTACAAGGAAATCTCCACGGAGAAAGAAAGAAAAACCATGATGAACACAGTGAAGAAAATAGTTACTTATTGCGTAAATTGTGAAGGCGCTTTAACAAACTCCACAGCGCACAATAGGAAATGCGGGGAGCACACTACTTTACGGACATGCATAAAAGTTTTAGTTTCCTGTGATACGTTTATTTATAAAGTTCTTATATGAAGAAAGAAGTACATGTAAATAGAAGGAGTTGTTGTAAGTAATTTCTTTTAAGTTTTTGAATATTCATGTACGTTTCCGTAGTAATAATTTACTTTGACAAGATCAAACTTTAGATAAAACTGACCATCAATTTTACTATCAAACTAAAGATTTTCCATGTTAGAAGAACTGTAAAGTATATTCTAAGGGGCATCAAACAGCAAATGTTCTACGTCACTTCAAGTTGTACGTCACACTGCATCTTGCATGATCAAAATTCAATTTGATAAAAATACTCCTTAGCTCGGTCTAAAGTGTTATCGTGTCAAGCGGTGGCGGATCCAGCCCGGGGAACGAGGGCCTATCTCTCCCCCAATTTTTGAACGTCAAAAATAATTGAAGCTATTACTTACATATACTTTTCAAATTAAAATGGTTTGCGAAAACCCATGATATACCTATCATAGTTTGGTATCTCGCTGCCCCAAAAACTTTCACCTTCTAGATCCCCTACTGCTGTCAAAGGCCCGTTATCTTAATTTTAGATGTAAGTCATACAATTTGTTTTCCAAATTCGTGTTTTATAGTAAAATTATGCAAACATCTTTACCCAACTGTGTAAACATTCATTAAAATGATTAAGAAAGAAACTAATTGGAATTATCGAAATAAAAGTATAACCGATTTCCTAATCCTCCCATAAAATTAGTAAGTAAAAAAATTTCACAGGCCATTAGGTCCGGTATACTTTAGTACGCCGTGTTAGTCCGGCAGCAAGAATAAGTAGCTTTTGTTGTGTGCCAACGGCTGGGAATAGAGTCATAAACTCAATGTTACAATGTTGGTCCCATCGGACCAACGCGGCGCAGTAGGAAAGTTCACTGTTGGGCCCATCGACCCAACGCGGCAGCTAACGTATTAATGTCTTCATACCATAGTAGTGTTAACAAATAGTACACGAAGTCTCATTAAAATCTGAATCGGTGGGTGACATTTCGGAATTTTCTCGGTGATTTGACGTGGAATGAGCCGTAATCGTTTCCAGGCGCATCAATTTGTACGCATATTACCAAATGCAACTATTTTGGGCTTGCACCAGGGTAATAACACTCTGAAACATGTTAGGGAATCGTTTAAAGCTAGTTTGTAATTTCCCGTATTGCTATTTATTGTGAATCAGTTAAACTGCACGTTTAATTAGATTGGCTTTTCATTTTAGTACGAAGTTATGAGAACGTTGAATCTAAACTATTATTTCAGGGGACGTAACAATCAACAACAGGCACGTCAACTGGTTAGTCGCGAGAGTACATTCAAAATATTTTAACTGCAGTTCGCAATAAATAGAGTTCCAATTTATATCGCTATTATTATTATTATTATTATTATTATTATTATTATTATTATTATTATTATTATTATTATTATTATTATTATAAAACAATTGCTTTATTTTAGGAGTGCAGTGTGGATTCTATCAACCGAGATGATTTTAAGGTACACCGCACATAGATACTACATAAACGGCATCAAATTTGACCGTGAGTAAGGATGATTTCCAGGGAAAAGAAGAAAGTGTTCTCACCTATGATTTCAAATTGTCTTTCTATAAGTGATTAACTATCATCAGCCTGCATTCTATCATCATCACCTCATCACTAGCCTGCGATTTGGTCAATTTGCACATGGTTACAGTTTTGACAACAAACGTTTTATATAGAGAGAGCTTGGCAAGAAGATATTTAGTGTAGAAAGCCCAAACGTTTAGCATGAACATAGCGCTAATTTAAAAATCTCAACTAAAAATATAAATATTTCTTGTTGGCTGTGATTTTTTATTGCCGTAGCTCGTTTTGTGTGATGTGTATGGAATCCATTTAAGATAATTTGCATGCATATTGTGCTCAGTTTTAATTTATGGTAGTTAAGTCACACTTCAGATGTTAAAATAATGTATAATATACTTTCTTCGTATCGTTCAATATATTCTTAGAAGAAGGTGGCACAGAACTTTTAAGAAATTGTTTAACTTATATTGTGTGTGTGTGTGTGTGTGTGTGTGTGTGTGTGTGTGTGTGTGTGTGTGTGTGTGTGTGTGTGTGTGTGTGTGTGTGTGTGTGTGTTAAAAAAGGGTGTGAGACATAAGTAAACGCATGATTCTGCTGCTTGGTTTTCGGTTATTGGTACCGGTACTCTTATCTTCTGAACTACAATGCTAGGATGTGGGGCGCAAGTCCATTTAAACTCTTCTTACCAAACAGGTGCTATTTATAAATGTTACATAACAATGGTTAAAATTGATGCGCTGATGAGGTTATATACATTTCAAACTATTTTAATGTATGGATGCAATTACTAGCATTGTGATGTATAAAGAAGTTTGTAGAAGGGTGAAAAATGGCATTCACCTTTCAAATTGGATCAGTAGAAGAAACATTGTTTCCAAATACGATAAACTTAAAATTACTATAGACTTTTTTTTATGTATTCACATTAAATATATTGTGTACTACAAATGGATACTTAATGTAAAATTAAGTAATTCTTACTGTAATCATTCTCAATAAATGTACAAAATTTCATTTTATGGATTGTCTTTTAGAACTTTATTTCTTTGTCTTTCAATTTGTTATGCAATCGTACGTAATGTAGGGTAGCGGAATATAGATAATTTTAAAGGAGCAGCTCGACTTAGAAATGCATTTTTTACAATTTATTTCCATTTGAAGGTTGAAAATTCTAAAAGGAATGGTGTTTGTTTGATCGCGATACGTTCAGTCGTTAGCGAGTAACAGAGGAAGAAAGTTTTTGTGATTACGTCATTGGTGGGCAAGGAGCGAGAGAAGGCTTACATACAATACAATGCCAAGCATTTCGTTTATGAGAGTTGCGGTGGCACGTTCTAAGTGCGGTTTCCTTTTCCAGAACTGATTGCAAAGACTTACAAATATCATCTGCATGTAGAAAATGATGCCTGATGGTGGGCTGTATAAACGTTATTATAATAATATAAAACTTATCCTATAAAGCATGAGTTCAGCGTTTCAAAAAAAATCGAAACCAATATGTAAACAGATGGCGGACGAGATTGCTGAAACAACTAACCACCTTTCCTGTAATCATTCTTCCGATTCCTAAACATAAGTATGTTCATTTTCACGTTTTGTTGCAATTTTTAACACTGACCCTATAATTTTGTGCTTCAAGGTATGTAGAGGAGCGCAACATATGAGGCAAAAATGAAATAACATCTGTAAAGTTTGCCAGAATACGAAAAACACTTCACCGGTTAAGTTTCTTTTATTCTCATAGCTGTCCGCGGAACAACTCTCATCACCCGTTTCATCATCATTGTCACATGATACAGAGAAATTAAACGATGGATCAATGTCTCGAGGAACAGTCATCGTCACTGATTCCTTCTACAAGCCGGTATATTTCACCCCCTAATTCACATTGTATAGCTTATTTCTAAAACAGTATCTTCAGAATCATGAGTGACATCGTCTCTATTACCCCCTAATGCCTTGTCTTGACTACAACCGTCAATTCCGTCTTGTACGATATTTGTACATTGGTAACTGGACATAGATCGGTGCTTGTTCAATGGCTCGGATTTTAAACCTTTCAATAATATATTTGGAACAGCATTCTTTCTCAGTTTGCGTGCAAATAATTCTCCTGGCATTAGCCAGAAGTGGATCTTAACGGTAAAAACTATGGGGGGGGGGGGAGTCAGAACCCATACTATGATATGTATATCATGTTTACTAAAAACTTTCAAAAATATCTAAATAATCGCTTAAATCAATTTTGTCACTCAAAAACTGGGGGCCTAGGCCCACGGCCCCAGCGTAGATCCGCCACTGGCATTAACTTTTCTTTCAGTAAACTTAACTTCTCGAAGGCAGGCTCTTCAAGATGTTCGGAACGCGAGTGATTTTATTTGGAACATTTTTTCTCCATTGATTTTCTTGGGCCATAATTTATATCGATCTGGTGAATTCTCACGACTTAGAAACGTAAAAAAGATACTTTACGTCTTCAGCTTCAATTGCACAAGAATTACATCCGAAAAAACAGCAGGTGTTAGGCATTTCTACTTCACTTCACAGACACAGCACGCGCTGTCCTAACATGTGTTTTCTACTTCACACTAGTGTTTCTTCCAGAAAAAAAAAATTCGAGGAGAGGGAGGGGGAAAGGGACACTTAGTATTCGGAGAGGTACATTATTTTTACACAGTACTATTATATTTATTACATTATAGACGTATGATTTTGGTCTCCTCCGGGTGAATCTCTCAGAGCTCCGGGAGACAGTGCCACCCTAAAAACATGTCTGGAAGAAACACTGTTTCGCACAACAAACGTAATTACTGCTCTCTCTCTACTCTTTTTTATACTAATGCTATAGGAAAAACAACTAACAAAACTTCCCTCAAGAATTCAACACAGAGCAAGACTGCTAACAAATCCAAAACACAATCAATTAAATCCAATGCACTATTAAAGGTTTATCAGCTGCGTACAAGGGAGTGGTTGCTGACTCACATTGAGTTTCCCGCGTATCCCACCCATGACGTCACCATTTACGATTCATCAAAAACAAATGCCTGTAGAAGCTGAACGAGACGGCCTATCAAGATATAAAAAAATACGGGTCTCTTATTTTTGTTTCTCTTTCTATTGAATCAAACTTGTTTTTAACTCGAACTGCTCCTTTAAGGATAAATGGATTAATTTCTCTATTATATATGATAACTGATGGCAATAATCAATTGTGTATCACGTTTTTATTTATATGATATAAAATCAGTTATTTCCCCTATTTATCATATATAAATCTGGCCACCAATGTGGTGTTCTGTAATGTAGACACTAGTTGCCCAAGTACTACACAAGTTGCCTTATAGTCAATGCGTCAGGTTGCAGGAGCACCGACTCAAGAGTGGTACAATGTGTGACTATTCGGAAACAGTGAATAGTCTAGTGGTTAATGCATCGGCACGATAAGTTGGAGATCCAGGAAATCTTAGTCCACTCTTGCATTTTCTTACCTTTTGTACATAATTTGACTTAGTAGAGCTTATTTCTCCATATATATACGATAAAAAGTCGATATCAAGAAATTCATTTAACAACCCTCGTGCTAATTTTGAAAAATAGGAGTGGTTTTTGACATTTTCTTGATCCAGTAGGTACGGTACTGATGAAGAAATTCTAGGTATTCTCAATAATGATGGATGATGGCCTAAATAGTGGGTATGTATCAATTAATCGTTTCGATTGTGTGCATGATCATTTGTATGTTCTGTCGTGCACAAAAGTGTAATCATTTACTGATAAACACACATGCAGATCATAATGACATTTTTTTTTAATTTGGCAGTATTTAACTTCTGCAGTATTTTACTTGACAATATTATGCATAGCTTTAGGCACACACTTTTGAAGACGATTGTACGTATGTATGTGTCTTTTGTCTTCTTACACTGCTTTTGACTCTGTTTTGTCTTTTCTTTGCCAACCTGAAAATATCAGATATTGTAGTCTTGCTTATTCCAAAAGTATTCTTGGTCTAGTCCCTTCTGCCTCTTGCCAGCGTCTACCTTATAAGTATGCCACTTGATCCCCCCTTCTTTCTCTCAGACAGAGAGAGAGAGAAGGGAATATCAAGTGGTCTACCTATAAGGTAGATGGTGGCAAGAGGTAGAAAGGACTACTTCCCGGAGATATATTTGGAGTCGGCAAGACTAATATTTACAGCTTTTTATGGGTTGGCAAGCAGTAGGGACGACGATGGCAAGCGGTGACAAAACAAGTGGATTGAGAGTGATCCAGAGGTGGGTTTGAAGGGGTAGATCGTAGGGAAGACGGCGGCAAGTGGCGGCGGAATCAGTGGATCGAGGGTGATTTAATGGTGGTTTCCAGGTGGCATACCATATGGAAGACGGCGGATTGCGGTATTTTTGACTGCAATTTTCCACTTGGGATACAGTTGGCACGACAGCTAATCCCGGCGGCACCGAGGGTGGCAGTGAGCCTTACCCTTTCGATGGCAAAGGCTTGGAAACACGTTGACCTTACCGCTAAATAGTGCCTTTGCCCACACACCGTCAAGAAAGCGTTGGGGAGCCGTTAGCAAAGGGGAAGTGCCGCCGCTAACTGTTTTTTTTTTTGTCGAGTCCGTTTCGAGTTGCAGAAAGTGTCCCTCAAAGACTCTCTGCCGACTCCCTACCGAAGGGCCATCATGCATGCCGGTGCGCCTACTCCTTCCCTGTCTCATCCGAAGTTCATAACGGAGGCACACATGGAAGTGAATGGTGTTAAGAATAGATACATCACGTTTAAATATACAACGAAAATGAGAGAAAGAGGCAAGATGATGTTATTGTTAGGAAATTCAAACCAAGCAGAAAACTTGCAGTTAAGAAAGAAAGCGTTGACAAAACAAGTGGATCGAGAGTGATCCAGCGGTGGGTTTGAAGGGGTAGATCGTAGGAAAGACGGCGGCAAGTGGACCCCATCTCTTCACTTTATTGCTATCAAACATAACTCCGAGATCTTTGATAGTATTTTGGGGTAGACAAGGAAGTGCCAGTTAATTGAATTTTCTTTAATCGTGAAAGATACACGATTTACATTGGACACATTCAGGACTAATTGCTTCTTATCCCGCCATATTGGAACTTTTTGCAGATACTCTTGAAGTTCCACGCAGTCATCAATTGAACTTACTTTGAAGCAGTGGCGGTGATTGGACGTTAAAAGTGGGGGGGGGGGCAAGATCTGATCTGAATATTTGTATATCAACGTTAGTTTTCCTAGTTGTTTCTAATACTTTGTTTGCCGAAAGGTTGCATAACTAATAGGATACTCTCTTTTTTCAACTAAAATGTCGTATATTGTATTTCATATTTTATTAACTAAATTGGCAAGGGCAACCCAAATAGGTGCTAGGCCTTTGTAGTCTAAACAACGAAGGTGTAAGAAGAGATTTGATTCCTTGCTCATGAACATCTTAAAATTCTGTCTGAAAAAGTGTGTAATCAGATTATTTAATAACAAATTTGCAAAACAAATAAATAGAAAGGATAATATTAATCATAGTAATGAAGAATGACATTTTAGACAATTTCAATTTTTGTGCAATTTAAGAATAACTTGTGAAAGACTTATTATTCCTTTTGCGAAATGTTCTCTCAATTAGTTTCAAAGCGGCTAACATATCGAGTCCTTGTAAGAAGGAATTGTTGCTACGCTAGAATTCTTGCGCTCCAAATTTTGGACAGGGCCGTAACTTGTGGGGAGCAAGGGGCAACTGCTCCCCAGAGAAGCTCTCCGCTGTTCGATGCGAGCCCATTTTAAGACAAAATTTTCTTACTCCATATACGGTACGAACATGGAAAATATAAAGAAGTATCAAACAGTTTCACTACATTACATAAACTAAACAGCACACAAAAGGTAAATAAAAAAGTA
Source organism: Thermobia domestica (assembly GCF_964235325.1). Lineage (NCBI taxonomy): Eukaryota > Metazoa > Arthropoda > Insecta > Zygentoma > Lepismatidae > Thermobia > Thermobia domestica. The sequence continues at coordinate 237,582,546 of NC_137456.1, read as the reverse complement.
AGTTGTGAACCCATTTCAGTAAAAACTGTTCCAGTAGGATCCTAGAAATCATATTTATTCATATGGCTTGGAAGTTTGTGAATATTGTCCCATTAATTAATATGTCATGTATGGAACGGGCCCAGGGGAATAACTAACGGCCCCGCAGATCATGCCGTGTGGGAGGGCCCACAGGCTCCGGGGTCCCATAAAGAGTAAGAGAAAGATGGAAAGAGGAGACCCAAGAATTAGAAAAACAACTTTTTCTAGGGGGCCCACATACCCGTATAAATGCTTTCCTCCCAAAAAAAAAAAATCTGTTACGGCGCTGTTTTTGGGCCATTTTTCGTGGCAATTGAAGCGGAATTCCTGTAGCTTTCTTAACTCGACGGAAAGACAAACCATACGTACTCGCGCAACGACAAATATTATATGGCGCCATTTTTTCTATGTAGGAGTAATATACACAACCTTTACATTTTCAAATAAATTATGTACTTTAAGGGTCACTTCAAAAAAGTGAGGGGGCAACTGCTCCCTCTTGTTCCCCCTAATTGCCGCCCATGCTTTGCAGTATAATATGAGACTGTCGGCAAAAAGAAGAATTTAAGAGGTTTTGAAACACAGAGAAAATATCATTAATAACAAGAAGAAACAACAAGGGACATAGACTTGATCCTTGAGGGACTCTCGATAGTGTATTGAACTTGAAAATTACCGGTAATGTAAAACATCGTCTAGGATTATTCAACTGGAACTCTCTCCAGACTTCTGTGAGAAGAGTTTTTTTTTTTTTTTTTTTTTTAACTTACATCTGTGGATTTATATCAGCTTACGTCTGTGAAATTTTACATTCAAGAAAACCCGAAATATGATGCTGACACAAAAAACATATTTCTAAAGAACAGTAAAAATTAAAATACATCAAAAGAAATGGCATTAATACTTGGAAGATAGACACATAACTTCTTCAACTTCAGGGAGAATTTTTAGACTATTTCTGAGAAGTCTCAACAATATTCATAGGGAAACACACCTTCTATCGCGTAAATTATTTAAGTTTCATAGCGAATTACTCAAAGACTCACTCATAAACTTCTTAACAATATTTATGATTAAAACCCTTCATCTATCACCTAAATATTTCTAAAGCTTTGCTGCGAATTATTCAAACTCTTTCTGAAATATCTCAACAAAATGTATGGGTAAAACACAGCTTCTAATGTTTAAAGAATTTCAAAGCTTTGCCAGGAATTAAACAGACACCATAGTTTTTCTGAAAACATCTCAACAATATTTATAGGCAAAACAGTGCTTCTATCGCCCAAAAACTTTTAAAGCTTATAGTGTAAGTCTATGACACTGTTTAAACTGAAGTGAATTACAACAACGTTTGATATAACTATTATTACATGAATATTGCATATAAAAGATTTCTGTAAAAGTTTATTCGATATGCCTGAAGAAATATCTCACAAAGAACCACAATAACGGTCATTTTTGAAAAATTATACGATAAACAGTGATTTTAGAATATTATGTAAACCGAAATTTGAATTATTGCTGTTGAATCACATTAAATATATATATATATATATATATATATATATTTTTTGTAATTCCTTTGTTGCAGAAGACATAAGAAATATAGTAACGTTGTGATGAGAACTCACCTCGGTTTCGATATACATGGGGTAAACATCCACACATCTGCACATAAAAGTCCGCTCTGCATTGTATCTTGCACATATTAAAGCTATAAAGGCCGCTAACACGAAGTACCTTTTCTTCCTTATACAAACACTTCCTCTGATGTATGGTCAAGTATTTCACATCCGGTGAGCTTATGATAGCTAACGGTTTATAGCTATATTCAAGAGTATAATGTAATCGACTGTCGTATATTAAGCTCAACTTAGAAGGAAAATCGTATGGTGAAAGCGTAAAATACTGGAAAAAGAATAAATTAAGTGAATTAAGTACATTTTCTTCTATCCCGTTCTAGATCTCAGCATACCGTCTACAGTATACAACATCCCTTATAACTATATTTTTGAAACCAAAGTCTTTACTCGAATGATGGATTGTGTAAAGACACATTGTATGAAATAGGCGTATATTTAGAACAATGAGAATTCCATAGACAAATGATGTACATTTGGTGGGAAACAATATAGAATTACTGCAAAAATGTAGACAATACCTTTTCCTGATGGCGTGTGAGTAGTTAATTTAATATTATACTTTTATCTGCACGGTGAGATGTCAAGATATTAAAAAAAAGATATATCATAAATAAAAGTGATATTATAAAGTGAGAGAGTGTAGCTACTCTATTTCAAACAATTAAATGTACACCTTTGTCATTCTGGCATTAATGCAATCTTTGGTACTTAGAATATAATAATTAAATCACTTACATCTGTACTTTAATGGGAAGAGGCAATGAAAGTGTGAAGAGCACGTTCAAGGAAAACGGAAGTTGTAAATGCAAATAAACTATGCACTTATATGTAAGTGGCAGTAGCACAAAGCAAATACAAAACACTATCGAACAAAACAAAACGACATAGATAATTAGAAGCAATAGCAACGATTGGAGTTGTCTATATAGCCTTGAATGACAACGTCGTCAGCGCAAAGGGATCATGGTCTATGTTTAAGGGAACACACCTCCATCCTAAGAGCAACAGTTGAATCCAAAAAATGAAAATTCATTTATGTGATGCTTAATAGCTCACAATGGTGTATAAATAATTATTGATAAGCGCTGAAAACAAACAATAGTAAAAGTACAATGTGTTGATGATAAAGTTATGATGTTAAGACAAAGAAAAAAGGATGATCTAGTATTAATATGCATCTACGACTTTGCGTCAATTGAAAAAGTAGAGAATTATTATGATAAAAGAAATTATAGACAGCAACAACAGGGGTGCATATGTAATAGTAACTGGAGAATTCAATGCAGGTGTTGGAGAAAAACAGGAAGGTAGTGTCGAAGGCGAATACGGGTCAAGCGAAAGAAATTAAAGGAAAGACAGCCTGGTTAATTTCTGTAGACAGAGTTCACTAGTAATACGAAACACATGGTTCAATCAGTATAAGAGAAGATATATATGGAAATCGCCAATAGACGACAGAAGATATCAGAAATACTATATTATTATTCAGGACATATAAGGAACGCGAAGACCCTTCCCGGGTTGAAAAGCTCTCTGACCATAAAATTATGCTGGCCGAAATGGATATTCGTCTGAAAAATGTAGACAGAAGATTAGTAGGTAACAAGATGTTGAAATACCAGGAAGAAACAAATCTTTTCCTTGAGAAATTCGAAGAAAAATGCTCAAGTGAGGAAAGAAAGTAACAGAAGAAGGAAACATATTAAACTTTGCATACAGCAGGCTGCAGAAGAAGTGGTGCGTCACAGGGAACACAAAACGGCTAAGAAATCATGGATTTCAGAATGGATGTTGCAGAAAAGGTAGATACAGAGGAGAGCAGAAAGATATACAGGAAGTTAAACAACGAGATACGAAGGTAAACAGACAGAGAGAGAGAAGAGTTTTACAAAAGGAAATGCGATGATACAAAATTATTAGAGATGGAAAATATGAGGAAATGTACAAGGAGGTTAAATCTATGGAGTTTCGTAGGAATCAAGTACGATGGCAGTAGAAAATAAAAATCGGAATGTGATCAGCGAGAGAAGTGAAGTCTTAGAAAGATAGAAAGTGTATTTTATGGACTTATATGAGAATAAGAATAGACCATGTGGCATAGATGTTGAAATAGAAGATAAAATAGACGAATATAATAAAGGGTTTACTATTCTTCAGAATGACCTTGAAAAAGCTATACCCGAGATTAGGAATGGAAAGGCAACCCGGATAAATAATATATCAATCGAATTCATTAAGAATATGGGAGACAAGGGCATGAAAGAATTGTTTCGACTGTGAAATGAAATATATGAAACAGAAGAGTAATGAAACGATTTCTTGAACACGATCATGATACCGATGGCTAAGAAATCGGATCCAAAGGGATTTAAGCATTATAAAACTATTAGTCTCATCTCTCATGCAGCAAAAATTTTACTTCAAATTCTGAACAGAACGTTATGTTGAAAAACAAATGAAAATGTTTGGGTTCAGGAGAAGAAAGGGCACAAGAAATGCAATTGGATTATTAAGGGTGGTTGGTAAAAGTTTTATAGAAAATGGTAAAATAAGTAAATGTGGTATTTATTGGTTTAGAGAAATGTTTGACCGCATGAATTGAGAATTATTGTTGAAAGTTCTAAAGAAGATTGGGTTGGAATGGAAATATCGAAGATTCATAACAAACTTGTATATTAACCAACAAGTAAATGTTAGGATCAGGGAGAAAATGACAGAGGGTAATGCAATTGGAAGGGGAACTCGAGGGGGATGCTGCCTCTCACCCACATTATTTAATATCTATCTAAAAGAGATATTGGAAAAGAGCCTACAAAATGAGACTGCGTTTCAGTAACAGGTAAAGTGATTAGGAGTATTGAGTTTGTAGATGATATAGAGCTTGTTGCGGAATCTGAACAGAACGTTAATAAGATTTTAGAAAACTTGATGAAGGACTGTGAAGAATATGAGATGGAAATAAATGGTAGAAAAACAAAAGTCACCATGTTTAGAACGAAGCGATCGGTACCAAATAAAGAAGTAGAAAAGGAGTAAATAGAACAGGTGATTAGTTTTTGATACCTGGGAAGTATTATTATAACTCGACAAGTTTCAAACCAAGATGCGCAGATCGCTGCGGAGCACTTCGTATTCCACCACCCTCCCCACTACTCTTCCATCCACTGATCTGGCCTTGAAAGTACCAGTGATACTAACTCAGCAAACTTATGCTACAACAAATATCACCTGCTAAAATAAATGACAAATATTACCCTGTAGCGTTATACCTACAGTATCGACTCGTAATTCTCATATCAGTGGTCCATTTCATTTAATCCCGCTTTCGAAAATGCGTTGCGGTGGTAGCTCTTCGTATTCTACGGTAGTATATTCTGCGTATGTTCGTTATTAAGCTTTAAAACGAAGAGAAACCAAAAGGCGAATGGCTTAAGTTTCTGGATTCCACATTAAAGACTGAACTGACAGCCGAGCCTACTAGAACATTACGATACTGAACCAGGGGCGAATACAGAACGAGGGGCGCACCTTTCTGAAAGGGAAATATTTCTTACTTCAATGAGACGAGTTGACAAAAGTATTTTTGTCAATATAAGACAACAAATAAGCTGCTTTCAGTCTATTGTTAGTACAAACTATGTCTCAAGTGTTATAATGTTTAATATTTTGCGCCCCCCCCCCCCATCCTTCTGAGTAAGAATGAATAATTATTCAACTTCCAAAGATACAACTTGTGTAAAAAAAAAAAAAAAACCTATAACAACTTATAACTAGTAGAGAAAACTTCGTTCAACGATTTATTTTATTTCAGCTAGTTCCTCTTCCAGAAGTGCGGATCAAAATATTTGGTGTAGTTGCAATTAAAATATTTGATTTAATTATCACCCTAGTTATATGTTCGAGGTCCCAAAGGTCATGTAGGCCCCCTATTGTATTTATGAATATACATTATTTGGCATAATTTGAATGCAATTTGCTTTAAAATCCTCATGTATATACCTTCTGCATCTGAATGCCCCCAACTTTACAGAGAAATCGGCGCCCTTAGGTCGGGCCTAAATGCTAACTCGAGTCGGGCCTCACATTATTAATTCACGGGCCCGGCCTGAGATGAAACCTACATTCACGCATCACATTCAGTACTGGCGTGTTGGCAAAGTAAGAGTGAAATAGGTGCAACAGAAACTGTTGGAAAAGGGCCACGTCTTATTATGGTCCATGCAGGAGGGGAATTTGGGTTTGTTGATAATGCTCTATTATTGTCCAAATCTAAGCAGAAAAAGTGGAGATTATCATGATGAGATGAACAGTAGAAATTTTTCAAAATGGATCGATGAAAAACTACTTCCTAATCTTCCCGAAAACAGCGTTGTTGTCGTTGATAATGCCAGTTATCACAATGTTCAAATCAATAAAAGACTATCTATGTCTTCACTTAAAAGCGACATGATACAGTGGCTATCAGCGACAGACAAACCTATAAACGAAACCGAAATTGAAGCGGAGAATAGAGTAAATACATTGTGGAGAATGAACAAAAGACAATTTTTCTTAAGAATTCAAAATGTACCTTATGTGAAACAATACGCGATTGACAAGAAATTTATAAACGCGAGGCACACTGTAATAAGACTTCCACCTTACCACGCAGACTTAAATCCTATTGAACTTGTGTGTGGGGGGGAAGGGGGAATAAAGAGCAAAGCAAGGCAATGCATTTCCGATTCACTGGATGAAAAGAAAGAATTACTGGGAAAGTTATTTAATGAATATTCACCACAGAAATGGGTAAAATGTTCTGAACACGTGAAAAACATTGAAGATTCTTACTTTGAAAGAGACGGACTTATGGATGAGCGTGTAGATGAACTGATAACTAGATTTGGTGAAACCGATTCAGACTCAGATTCATCGGCCGATACAGATTCAGATGAGTGGGAGAGTGAAACTGAAGGAGAAATGGAAAATATTTAGAAGGTGATTTCTGTTATCATTTATTTATTTATTTTTCATTAAGATTCATTGCGAACTTTTCCACCTTTTAATTCATATATTACGTTGGTAAGGAATACCCCTAATCCTACTTAATTCATTTAATATTCAAAGAGAAAATATTAAAATGCATTAAAAATTTAGTGCAATCAATATACAGCATTTACACTCAAATGTCGTAGAAAATCCTCAGACCATTCCGCTCCCTCCAGATTGCAACACTGCAAAACATCATCGTCGCGGAGAAGGGAGTGGGGAAATGTAGGATTAGATGCGCAACAAGTAGGCTGCAGCGTTCTGTTTACAAACTTTTTCACTTATAGTGATGGCATGAAGAGTGAACGTGAAATAAAAGCAAGGATGAGAATGGCGAAATAAGCCTTTAGGAGGAAGAAAATACTACCTTGTTGGACTTTGAAGAAAGACTTGAGAAAAAGATTCATAAAATGTTTCGTGTGTAGTATTTTCCTATGTGGGGCAGAAACATTGACATTACGCTAAAATGATGAAAAACTACTAGAAACTTTCGAAATGTGGATGTAGAGAAGAATGGAGAGAATTAGCTGGGTAGGGGGAAAACGAATGAGAGGGTATTGAAAATGGTGAAGGAGAGAATAAAGATTTTAGATATTATTAAGAAGAGGAAGAGAAACTGATTGGACCTTGGCTAAAAAGTAACTGTATCATGAGGGACATGCTAAATGGTATGGTGGCAGGAAAGAGAGCGATAGGATGAAAAAGACTACAATGTTAATGGACGATATCAAAGCAAAGAAATTGTATGTCAAGACGAAAAGTTCAGCGGAAGACTGTGGAGCATGGAAGCTTCTGAGTTGCAGCAAGTGATCTGTCAATAATGGCAGAATACCTATTATCATGCTGATGATTATGATAATGACAAATATTCTAATGTTTTACGGTAAAGCAAGGTAGGCATGCTATTGTGAACGATAAAATTGTGACTATAAAAATTAGATTTATAAGATCACAAATAAGTTTAATTTGTTTTCTTGATGTGTGGAACCCTTGAAACGTTTCGAATCTATTGTTCAAAACTTTCACACGATTGATTTTTTTTTTTACTTCACGCGCTTTCTCGCTGAGGCTATATAAAAATGAATCCTACACCTCAATGTGGATCTTCAAGCATTCAGTTCCACCATTAATCGAACCCAAGATCAGACACATGAACTGTGTGGTATGGAAACAAGCAACATATTAGAGTTTTCCTCCAAATTTATAGGATAACTTTCAATGAACTACTTAACAGATCGTAAAGTGTTTTACAGAATTTGAAATTCGACAAGAAGTTTTATGAACTACTCAAATTTAATTTCGAAACTTTCATTGACATCGGATTAGCATCATATTTTACAAGGGAAACACCAATTGTTTAAAGTGAAATTCAAATTACCCATAAACAGTAGATTATTATACATTGCCCACTCAATCACTCTAAAGATTTCCAGTGTTGCTGTATGGTTTTAACGGATATCGATAATGCAGCGTCTACAATGGTTATTTTAGCAAAAAATGGAAAAAGGTATAGGCAAAGTCTCACGCATCCAAAACATCACCTCTTTCGTGACGGACTTGGCTGACATCAAGAAATCAAGTGAAGAATCTTCGGGACTTGTTCTCTCGGAATTGGTTGCGTGGTTTACAAATATGAGGCGTCACATATTTTAATACTTGACAAGTTACACAATCTCCACATAGCGATCATTTTAAACTAAAATTCCACCACACCAGTTATTTTCCTTATCAAAAGTATTTTCTTAAAACAGAAAATGAAAATCAAACCAGTTTCAATTTCGATTCAAAACGAAGAAATTACGTAGTTCCTAATAACGTTCTTTCATCTGTCCTTGTGAATGTGAAAGATCAGCACCAATATTTAACCGAACAGATACTTACTACTTCAAGCTACAATAAAGTGTTGTTTGGGGACGTTCTTGGTTACATATAGGGCTATTACTAGGATGAAGCGGGAAATAGAACCAAGCCTTAGTTAAATTAGAAATAAAAATAAAAGATAACTACAGCAAAATCAAACCCTCAATCTTCAAGTTAGTAGATCAATACAGTAATTATTTATGCCACGAATACCGACATAATACTCAGTAGTCCTAATTTGTAATTATTTTCTTCGTTGTTTCCCTTTTCTGTAAAATAATTTCTACAAGATAAGAAACCGTTTTGACAATTTTAGTTTCGGACATACTGTGTATTGATGCATAAGTGAAATACACGTAGTTGTAAAAAAAAAAAAAAAATGCCCTTTATTAGAGTTTTACTTTTTCTGTCCAAAAGAGACCTCTAATTGATATTTCAACGGTATTTATTATGGTTTCGTTTTGTTCAATGCATAATTAGGGACAAAAAAGCTTGAAAAATATAACATTTCACACGCTAAGGAACAAATCAATCACCATGCCAAATTGGATCTAAAACAGATGAGTTTGGTGTACAGGTTTTTGTTTCGGAAATGATGACGCGAAATTTAATTGCCCATAGCTCGGAAATAAAATCGTGCCCGAAATCTTGACTCTGCTCACTTTGCTCATGAGTAAGGTGAGCAAGCTCTGTTTCATAAGCATACGAAAAGCATTAAAAGCATTTCGTATGAATATAAACATCATAGTTGTGAGAATTTACTTCTAAATAACATGAGAATGCACCCAAAGGGCCTAGCGGAATAAGAATGTGAAAGCTGCCCCCAAGCATATCTGCACCAAATTTGCAGAATCGATTAACATTTATGAGAAACCAGTTTCCAAAAATTTCAGCCCTCCAAGCGCTTTTGGAGGGGTGTTAGGAGGGGAGAGGGAAAATTGAATTTTTTTTCTCCTGTAGGTCTCAACCAATTTGCACGAAAAAAAAGATGTTAGGTGTTCCCAACAAGAGAAAAGCCGGAATTTTTTTTTTTAATTTTTTGGGGTTGAAAATTGGTCAAAAAATTTGAAATTTTCAAAAAATAATTAGTGAAAGACTAACTAGGACACCCACAATTTTTTGCCAGTTTTGTCTTGAGAGGGTCCCTAACAACATATAGGGCCCTATGCAGAGTCGTTCTGAACCGTGATCAGTGTCATACTAAAGAGCTATACTAACATATGTTTCCTGCAGTAGTCTGAGTTTTAGTATGACGCTAATCGTGCGTCAAAACAACTCTGCATACGGCGGATATTGTTTTCTTTTTGTTTGCAAGGGTACCTCATAGTGAAAAAAGGCAAATGTACTTAGGTCAGCATCTATTTGATATACGCATGATACACAATGTACGCCACTAGGATAACCAATAACTTTGAATGGGGTGCATGAAGTTGTTATAACATTGGAATCTTATAACAAGTATTTTTTGTCTTAATGGTAATTGGTCTCTGAGGATGAAGGGGTTTCTCAACCCTGTTCGCACCTCTTTTGCTTACGCAACTACTGTACAGTACGCTGAGAAAAAAGATTGCACGTGACGTACGTCAAATCGAATGTTACATTTGTAAATCCTGTAGTTTTGGACTTAACATGCAGCAAACGTAGACTGAGAACGCGTGTTTTGTAATAGTTTCTATATAACTGTTCCATCTATACGTACTTTCCGTATGAAGCAATATCGGCGGTGAGGATCTCACATACAAATGGACGTATATAACATATAGCTGATGTAGGTAACATACATATATATGTATGTAATATAAGGAAGACTATTAGATATCAGACATCCTGCAATGGTATGATGTAACATCTAAGGGCAGTGCCTATGTAGCATGTGGATAACGTATGCTCCATACTGATTTCTGTAGTAAGCAAGAGGATTCCGTACATTTGAACAATATTTCGCTGCTGTCCGGAGAACAGATTTTTCTCAGTGTATAGGCGTTTATATCTTCAGAACGAGGTATAAGCGTTAATTTCTTCAGAACAAGGTATAAACGTTTATTTCTTAATCTCAAATGCTCACATATCAAGAATGAGAACTGAGATCACATGAATGTAGTGGTGAGGGTTAGACCTATTTATATTTGAAACGCATACATATCATTATCAACAATTGTCGATCCTTTGCTGCATTAACGTCTTTTCAATATTTTTTGACAACCCTCTATCTTGGGTAATTCGTTTCCAAGATATTTGCAGTAGTAGGCGTACCTAATTTCGTCACACCACTTTGTATTTGGATGTGTAAGTCCCGTCTTGTCACTTGTGGTATCCAGTCAATAATTTTTGTCTACCTTGTATGGTTTGTTTCCTAAGAGAATTATATCTCTTCATTTACTCTCTCTCTCTCTCACTATATCTATCTATCTATCTATCTATCTATCTATATAGATAGATAGATAGATAGATAGATAGATAGAGAGAGAGAGAGAGAGAGAGAGAGAGAGAGAGAGAGAGAGAGAGAGAGATAGATATAATGATATGTATGCATGTATACATAACCGGTTGTTGAAAACATAGAATAACATCACTGGTTATAGAATACGTAATTAATGAAATAATTATTTCTCAAATGTAAACAAAATCACCTCAATCGTTTTTCAGAAAATCGTCAGAAACCCATCTACAATAGTGAATTACTCCTGTTAACTTTTTCATAAGAGATGACATCCCATATTATAGTGTTAATGTTTAAACATTTATTTATGAAATATGAACAAAATCACCTAACTCATTTTTGAGGAACTGAACTTCAGGTTTTGCCTATTCTAGATTCTGTTAATACCTCCAATCTACGAAAATGGAATCAAAATTACGACAAGAGTTACTGTTCTTATTAGGCAAAAGTTGGATTTTTAAAACACTTATTTTAACTCGCATACGTTGATAATTCTGTTCTCATTAAAGATATTTAAGATGCAACTTTCAAAATGTTCCATAGATTTTCGCAGTATACACAATACATGATGGATATTTATGGTTATATTTCTCACTTCTTTAGTGTGTTCTTCCTTCGAAGAGAGAAACAACTACCATCATATATCATTCGTAATTCTATAAGACATTATAATAGTACAAAGGAATTACAAGGGAATTCGCAAAAGGTGACAATAGATGTTGAAAATGTCAGCCGCCAATTGATTTTGAGAAAGTCAGGTATCAGCTGAGTTTCAAAATATTTTCCCAATGCAGAAACAGAAGAATATACTTTCACAGCTTCTACAGGAAAGTTAATGGGATAGAATTAGTTCAACTACTTTGTATATGGAGGAATATCGGGATTTTATTGCACGTGCTTCCATATTTTAAGATTATGTTTTCCTTTTATAATTATTCTTTGGTGTACGCAGGGTTTCGTCAAAGAGTGGGAGTCCAAGCTTCAACTTCATATCACTTCAGATGTTTGTATAAATATCTTAATATGGCAAATATTTTGTGCATAGGATCTTGCTCAACGGGAGTTGAATACCGGAACCCTCCTGGGCGTACGCCACTGAATTTAACATTTCCGAAAGAGAATTAATCTCTCTTTAAAACTGCTGAACTCACAAATGCATTTGGTAGCCAATACGAAACCATACTTTAAATATACATTTCATAGTCAGTGACCAGATTTCGAATATGATCTTCGCCAATACTTCGATTTATTTCCTTAAGTTAACCTCCACGTTTCTTGCGACTCAACACCGAATTGTCTTCAAAACTTAAAACTCTCTCTTTCTCTCTCTGTATATATATAAGTAGTATTCCCAATCTGGGCCACTTTATGTCAAGTTTTTAGTGATTTTTGGGACCAGATCTAGTAACTTTTTGTTGTCTTTTATGGCCCCTTTTCAATGCTAAAAAAGAGTATGAGGGTGTACTCGTTCTCTTTTATGACCCCTATTTTCAACCCCTATATAGGATTACAGAGCATATAACTACTTTTACAACTCCTATATAACATAACAGATAATACACCGGTGTACTTGTTCCCTTTTATGACCCCTATATAACATAAGAGTATGAACACCTATTTTCGCAACACATAGCAGAGTTAATAAAAGAGTATGACTGATTTATTTTTCAATTACTATTTGACATAAGACTATGAGTACATTTTCCAACAATATTTAACATAGCAGAAATTACACAGAGACTACGAACATAGCAGAGCTAATTAAAGACTATGAACTCATTTTCCAACACCCATGTAACACAGCAAAGGCTACTACATAACGGAGAATAATGGGGGTGTGTATTCGTTCTCTTTTATGACCACTTTTCTCAACCCATATTTTAACATAACAGAAATTACTTAATACAATGAACACATAATCCTATGAGAGATTACCCAGAGGCTGCGAACACTTATTTTCGCAACTCCCTATGTATAGAAGAACATTTCCTATTTTTAACCAATACAGTAGAGAATATGAACCAATAGCAAAAGTGTACTCGTTCCCTTTTATCAACCTCTATGTAACATAGCAGATATTACACAAGCATTGCAACTACATGTCCCAAAAATACTGACCATCGGGTTCAAAACCAGAATAACAACTAAACGGAGACACATATTGAGGTTCTGTTTCCACATTTAGTAACAGGTCATCAACTACTACATGTCCCAAAAATACTGACCATGGAGGTCAAAGGTCAAACATTTAAGCTTTAATAACTGCTAAACGGAACCACATATTGAGGTGGTTTCCACATTTAGTACTAGGTCATCAACTACTACACGTCCAAAAAGTACTGACCATCGACGTCAAAGGTCAAATATTTAAACGTAAATAACTCGTAAACGAAACGACGGATAAATATGTGTGACCTATTCAATTTTTTTACCAAGCAGAAAAAAGCGATAAAGGAATAAATTTGAGTGCCTTATTTACTTGTGTATTAACCAGAAAAAAGCCGAGAAAGGTCACTTAACTAGTTCAGTGTTTTATTCCTTTTTGAGCTATTCAAATAAACGAAAAACTAAATTTATACCAAGCAGAGAAAGCAAAGATATGTCGTTTTAACTAGCAGAGAATTTTATATCATCCTGTATTATTTAAACAAACGAAGGGATAAATTTGAGTGACCTATTCAATTTTGTAGAAACGAGAAATGGTATTTTAACTAGCTCAGAATTTCTATGCATTTTGATGCTTTTCAAATAAACGAACAAATAAATTTGAGTGGCTTATATACTTTTGTACGAACGAGAAAAAAGCGAAGAAGGAATATTTTAACTGGCTTAGAATTTTATACCTTCTGTACTATTTAAACAAACGAAAGGAAAAATTCGGGTGACGTATTTCCTTTTGAACCAACGGGAAAAAAGGAAAAAGTAATATTTTAACTAGCTGAGAATTTATGTACCTTTTGTACTACTCCAATAAACGAAAGAATAAATTTGAGTGTTCAATTGTTATACCATCTTGTACTATTTAAACGAAGGGATAAATTTACACCAACCAGAAAAAAGTGAACAATGATCAAATATGTGTCGTATATGCTTTTGTACCAAGCAGAAAATGATGTGAAGAATGAATAAATTTCGTTGGTTTCTTTACTTTTGTATTAACGAGAAAAAAGCCAAGAAAGGTCGCTTTGAGTAGTTTAGTGTTTTATAACGTTTTGGGCTATTCAAATAAACGAACGAATAAATTTATACTAAACCAGAAAACGCAAAAAAGGTCCAATTTAACTAGCTCACCATTTTATACCCTTTTGTGTCGTTTAAAGAAATGAATAAATAAATTCGGGTATCATATTTCATTTTGTACCAACCAGAAAAACATAAGAAGGGTCATTTTAACTGGCTGAGTATTTTATATCATTTTGTAATATTTAAGCAAACAAATGAATAAATTATTACTAACCAGAAAAAACAAAAATGTCCATTTTAAGTAGTTCAGAATTTATGTACCTTTTGTACTGCTCAAATAAACGAAGGAATAAATTTGAGTGGAGTATTTAGTTTTGTAACAACCAGAAAAACAAAGAAGGTCCATTTTAACTAGTTGAGTATTTTATACCTTTTTGTACTATTATAATAACACAGAAATAATTTCTACCAAGAAAAAAGTGAAGAAATGCCGTTCAAACTAGCTCTGAATGTTATACCTTTCTGTGCTACTCAAACAAACGATGCAATAAATTTGAGTGACCTATTCAATTATATACCAAAGAGAAAAAAGCGAAGAAGGACTATTTTAAGAAGCTGAGTATTTAAACAATTTCCTGCTATATAAATATACAAATGAATAAATTTGTACTAAACGGAAAAACAAAAAAGGCCCATTTTAACTAGCTTAGAATTTGTGTATCATTCGTACTACTGCAATAAACGAAAGAATAAATTTATACTAACCAGAAAAAGCGAAGAAGGGCAATTTTCACTAGCTCAGAATTTTATATCGTTTTGTACTATTTAAATAAACAAACGAATAAATTAGTACTAACCGGTAAAAGGAAAAAGATCCATTTTAATTAGCTCAGAATTTACGGACCTTTGTACTACTCCAATAAACGAAAGAATAAATTCTATGTTCTACTTCTTATACCAACCAGAGAAAGAACTATTTTAACTAGCTGAATATTTTATACTATTTTGTACTATTTAAATAAACAAAGGAATACATTTGTACTAACCAGAAAAAGGGAAAAAGGACCATTTTAACTAGTTCAAAATTTATGTACTTTTTGTACTACTCCAATAAACGAAGGGTTAAATTTGATTGACCTATTCAATTTTGTACCAAGCACAAAAAGTGAAGAATGAATAGATTTTGTTGGCTTCTTTACTTTTGTATTAACTAGGAAAAAGCGAAAAAGCGCCATTTTAACCAGCTAAGAATTTCTGTACCTTTTTGTGCTATTGAAGTGACTGAAGGAATAAATTTTAGTGGTCTATTTTATTTTTTGTACCAATCAGAAGAAAAGCAAAGAACGTATATTTTAAGTAGCTCAGCGTTTTATACCTTTTTGTGCTATTCAAATAAACGAAGGAATACATTCGGGTATCCTATTTCATTTTGTAACAACCAGAAGAAAAGCGAAGACTGCCAATTTGACTACTTCAGAATTTCTGTGCCTCTTTTTCTATTCAAATGAACGAAGGAATAAATTTAGGTGTCCTATTAAGTTTTGAACCAAGCGGCAAAAAGCAAAGAAATAGAATTTAACTAACTAATATTTTTGTGCTACACAAATAAACGAAGAAATTAATTTGTACCAATCAGAAAAAGCAAAGAATGACCATTTTAACTATCTCAGAATTTATACCTTTTTGTTCTATTTAAACAAACGAATGGATAAATTTTATTCCGAGAAGAAAAATGAAGAAATGACATTTTAATTAGCTTAGTATGTTATACCTTTCTGTGCTACTGAAACAAAGGAAGAAATACATTTTAGTGCCTTAAATAAAGAAGGGCCATTTTAACTACCTCTGTATTTTATATCTTTTGTATTATTTAAACAAACAAAGGGATAAATTTTTGTGACCTATTGAGTTGTGTACCAACCAGAGAAAAGGGAAGAAATGCCATTTTAACTAACTGAGAACTTTACAACTTTTGTACTACTCAATTAAACTAAGGATAAAATTTGTACCAATCAGAAAAAGCGAAGAAGGTCATTTTAACTAGGTCACTATTTTTTTACATTTTTATGATTTAAATAAGCGAAGGAATAAATTTGGGTAGACTATTTAATTTTATCCCAACGACCAAGAAAGCGAAGAAGGTAAATTTTATCTAGATCAGAAATTTTCTATCATTTTGGAATATTCATATAAACGAAGGAATAAATTTGAATGGCTTATTTTTTGTGTCAACTAGGAAAAAGACTATTTTAACTAGCTTAGCATTTTATACCTTTTTGTGCTATTCAAATAACCGAAGTAAAGTTTTGTGTGGCCTATTTAGTTGTGGTGACAGATTTTGTAGATTTTTGTATCACCTGGAGAAAGGGCCATTTTAAAGTTTTGCAGGCCAATTTTTGTCCATATTACTATGTGCACATTTTGTATACCATTCAAAATAAACGAAGAAGGGCCATTATGTTATGGTGCTACATTTTAAAATTCAAATTTATTGTACTAACAGAAAAAATATTCCGTTTAAATAAGCAACACAATGTTGTGATACTTTGTATCTGGTAAAACTCTAGGGTCATTGAAAGAAATACTAAACAAGTTGCATTGCTAAATAAATTGTAATTGCCTCTTCCGTCATGTAAAAGAAAAGCACTATATAAGCAGCTTTTGCCTGATGAAATTACAGTAAAGCAAAAAAGTAAAAGAAATAATTTTAATAGCCGTTTGCCTTCCACATTAGTTAGGTGCCTATGCTATATAAAAACCATATTTGCGCTCAATAGACTGTACCTTATAACCTTCACTATACCAACAATACAAATCTTAGGTAACGCATTCGTAACGTTTCTTTTTTTATTTTATTTAAAGTGCATTAATATTGAGAAGGCTAAACATGTACAACAATTGAATTTTTAACACAATAAACACAAAAATAACAGAAAGAATAATAGTTTTGAGAGTTGAATAAAACTGTTCACAGCTAATAAAACAGCACTTTTTATAGATTGTGGACAACATGGAACTTTGAAAACTTTTCCTTGATGTGCTGATTTTTATTCTGATATGATCTCTTCTTCGTCTGGTTTTCCTTCTACCTTTTCCTCTATCGGCACGGTGATCCAAAATGACCAAGCAAGTTTTTTTTCTTTCTTTAGTACGTCTTCATCCGTTAATAACGCTACTTGCTATGGAGTCTGTTCTACAGAATTAAGTTAAAATTCAATGTATGACGCTACTCTCTTCTGAAACCAATGGTAGCTCATGTTGGTTAAATCTTAAGTTCAAATATGTAGTTAGTGACCGGGAAACTTTGGACAACCTATACTAAATGTATAACTTAATTCGCTAAACGCAAATCCATTGACCATATAACTATGAGCTTACTTAGTGACGGGAGAGGCAATTAAAAATTTATTTAGCAATGCTACTTTAAAGTGGCCCTTTCTCTGGGTGACACAAAAATATACAAAATCTAGCAACACAACTAAGTAGACCACTCAAATTTATTCTTTCGTTTACTTGAATCCCCCAGAAAGGTATAAAATACTGAGCTACTTGAAATGGACCATCTTTGCTTTTCTTCTCACTGGTACAACAATAAAACAGACCACCCAAATTTATTCCTTCATTTATTTGAGAAGCACAAAATGGTACAGAGATATTGAGCTAGTTAAAAATGACCTTCTTCGCTCTTTCTGGTTACTACAAACTCATTCATTCGTTTATTTAAATAGTACCAAATGGTATAAAATACCCAGGTAGTTAAAGTGGCCCTTTTTCGCTTTTTCTGCTTGGTACAAATTTATTCCTTCGTTTAATTGTGTAGTACAAACGATATAAAATACCGACCTGGTTAAAATGATCCTTCTTACCCTTTCTTCCCGTTTGTACAAAAGTAAATAAGCCACTCAAATTTATTGCTTCGTTCGTTCAAGTAGCACAAAACTGTATTAATTTTGAATAAGTTAAAATGGTCTTTCTTCGCTTTTTATTTGTGTAGCACAAAGTCATTAGTTAGTTAAGTGTTTCTTTTCTGTTTAGTATAAATCTAAATAAGCAACACCAACGTATCCCTTCGTTTGTTGAAATATTGCAAAAGGTATAAAATTCTAAGCCAGTCAAAAATAGTCGTTCTTCGCTTTTTTCTCGTTGGTACAAAAGAAAATAGGACACCCGAAATTATTTATTCATTCCTTTAAATGGTACAAAATGGTATAAAATGCTGAGCTAGTTAAAATGGACCTTCTATGCTTTTTCTCTCGTTAATGCAAAAGTAAAGAAACCAATGAAATTTACTCATTCTTCACTTTTATCTGCTTGGTACACAAGGAAATAGGACACTCAAATTTATTCATTGTTAACCTTTTCTGGTTGGTATAAAATTGTAACTTCGTTTGTTTAAATATTGCAAAAGGTATAAAATTCTAATCCACTCAAAATTGTCCTTCCTCGCTTATTTCCGTTGGTACAAAAGGTAATAGGACACCCGAATTTATTTATTCATTTATTTAAATGCCACAAAATGGTACATAAATTCTCAGCAAGTTAATATAGTCCTTTTTCGCTTTCTCTGGTAAGTACAAATTTATTCCTTTGTTTATTTAAATAGTACTAAATGGTATAAAAATAGAACACCCAAATTTATTTTGTTATTTATTGAAGTAGTACAAAAGGTACACAAATTCTGAACTAGTTAAAATGGTACTTTTTAGCTTTTTCTCGTTGGTACAAAAGGAAATAGGATACCCGAACTTATCCCTTCGTTTGTTTGCCAGTTGAAAATGGTCCTTTTTCGTTGGTACAAAATTGAATAGGTCACTCAAGTTTATCCCTTCCTTTGTTTAAACAGTACAGGATGATATAAAATTTTCAGCTAGTTAAAACGGCATATCTTTGCCTTTTTTGCTTGTTATAAATTTATTTTTTCGTTTATTTGAATAGCCCAAAAAGGAATAAAACACTGAACTGGTTAAAGTGGCCTTTCTTGTTTTTTTCTGGTTAATACAAAAGTAAGTAAGCCACTCAACTTTATTCCTTCTTCGCTTTTTTTCTGCTTGGTACAAAATTGAATCGATCACACAAATTTATCCGTCGCTCCGTTTCCGAGTTATTTACGTTTAAATATTTGACCTTTGACGTCGATGGTCAGTACTTTTGGGACATGTAATATTTGATGACCTATTACAAAATGTGGAAACACCACCTCAATATGTTACTTAGTTTGTAGTGTAGTACTTGATGAGTGCTTGTGTAATTTTTGCTATGTTACGTGGTGGTTGATAAAAGGGAACTAGTACGCTCCTGTTATTGGTTCATATTCTCTGCTGTATTAAATAGAGGTTGTAATCTGTGCTATGTTAAACAGAGGTTAAAAAATTATCCATACTCTTTTATATAGGGGGTTGCGAAAATAGGTAGCCTTAGTGTAATTTCTTCTATGTTAAAATAGGGGTTCAAGAAACTCGTGATAAAAGAGAACGAGTACACCCCTAAATATGTGTCATAAAAGAAGTTTACTCTACCTGGTCAAATCTCTGTTATGTTATATAGGGATTGAAAAATAAGTCAGTCATACTCTTTTATTAGCTCTGCTATATGTTGCAAAAATATATGTTCATATTGTCATGTTATATAGGGGTCATGTAAGAGAACGAGTACACCGGTTTATTCTCTGTTATATTATTTTGGGTTTGTGATATGTAGTTATATGCTCTGCAATGTTTTATAGGGGTTGAAAACAGTGGTTATAAAAGAAAACGAGTACATCCTCATACTCTTTGGAACAAAAGGTCCAAAATATTTCAGGCAAAAATTTTCTTGTAGGCCTTATATCGCGAGAACTACATATAGTGTAGCCAAACCAAAACTAACAATTTACTCAGTATGATGTGCTTATTCCGAAAGAATACGAAAAATTGATTTAAGGACCGTTCAAAAATTTTGTGGCCCCTGATCCAAAAAAATCAATATATTTCGTTGAATCAAACATTTTCCTATACACCCCATATTTTGAGAACTACATATAGCGTAGAAAAAAACAAAACCAATAATTTACTCAGTATGATGTGCTTATTCCGTAAAAAAGTATGAAAACTCAATTTATTGGCCTTTCAAAAGTTTGTGGCGCCTGATCCAAAAATTCAATATATTTCACACAATCAAACCTTTTCTTGTACGCCTTATATCTGGAGCACTACATATAGTGTAGCCAAACCAAAACTAACAATTTACTCAGTGTGATGTGCTCATTTCGTAAAAAATATGTAAACTCGATTTAGGGACCGTTCAAAACTTTGTGGTCCCTGATCCAGAAAAATCAATATATTTTATAAAGTAAAACATTTTCTTGTACGCCCCATATTTTGAGAAGTACATATAATGTAGCCAATAGAAACTAACAATTTACTCAGTGTGACGTGCTTATTCCGTAAAAAACAATACGAAAGCTCAATTTAAGGGCCATTCAAAAATTCTGTGGCCCCTGATCCAAACAACTCTGTATATTTCACAGAATCAAACATTTTCTTGTACTCCCCATATTTTGACAACTATATATAGAGTAGCCCCAACAAAACCAATAATTTACTCAGTATGGTGTGCTTATTCCGTAAAAAATACGAAAACTCGATTTAAGGACTATTCAAAAATTTTGTGACCCCTGATCTAAAAAATTCAGTATATTACATTGGATCAAACATTTTCTTGTACGCCTTATTTCTGGATATTAATAGATAGAATAGACAAACCAAAACTATCACTTAACACAGTATGATGTGCTTATTCCGTAAAAAAAAAATACGAAAACCCGATTTAGGGACCTTTCAAAAATTGTATGGCTCCTGATCCAAACAATTCAGTATATTTCATAGAATCAAACATTATCTTCTACGGACCAATTTTGAGAACTACATAAAGTGTAGCGTAACTGAAATTAACAATTTACTCGGTATGGTGTGCTTATTCCGTAAAAAAAAAAAAAAAAAAAAAAAAAACACGAAAATTGGATTCACGGGCCGTTCAAAAATTTTGTTGCCCCTGATCCAAAAAATTCAATATATTTCATTCAACCAAACATTTTCAGTACGCCTTATATCTAGAGAACTACATATAGTGTAGAAAATTCCAAACTATCACTTAACTCAGTATTATGTGCTTATTCCCTAAAATAATACAAAACCCGATTTAGGAGTCGTTCAATACTTTTGTGGCCCCAGATCCAAAAACTATTTATTGGCCAAGATCGCAATCTTTTGATGCATTTTGGATCATTCCTAAAATTCTTGTTTGAAAATGATGCAGGTTTTCACAGAAAGATTTTACTTCTAAGCTTATTGTTCTTCTAATACCGAAAGAACTAGACCAGTACAACTTCTAGTTTTGTAATTAATTTGTATATAATGATATTTGTAAGATATAGCAAATACTTTTTAATATGCTATCACATCATAGGAAGAGATTCTATTTATCACCTTATCTCCCTATTAAAGGCAGAAGTTACAGGGTTAGTATTTCTGGTTTCAGTATTGAAGTAGCATAGTTCAGAAGGGCACCGTAGTTTCATAGTGTCAAACTAAACTATTTTCCTTATTTTTATTATGTTTTTGGGACATAAACAATAAATAAACAAATATTACATTCACACAAGAATGGGTCAGGAAGGGTCACAGCCATCACCTTCGCAGGAATACATCCATTGATTGCCAAATTTTCACACTGCCACCAACCAGATAGAAGCATTGCAATGATCTGCAACTGAGAGCGTAAGCAAGGAATATCCATATGGAAGGGTAATTACCGTATGGTAAACGAAACCGTTCTTTCAGGTTTCTCCTTCCACGAAATGAGGTTCCGCTTCTTGAAGCAGCTGTAATTTAATTAGTTAACGTATCCTTATGCTTTGCATTTTGCCTTTACCTGTTTCGTTTATTATTGTTACAATTTTCTCTCTTACTATTTACTTTCCACTTGTAACTTCTTTTTAGTTTTATCAGAATCTGTATTAATTTTCACCACTCATAACTGTTTAGTTGTATCCCATATTTGACCAAAGTTTTGTATCTTCAATACATTAGAATGCTTGAAATCGTGTTTTTGTTTAAGGTGTCTTTTATTATTATTTTGGAAGTACTTTTATGACAATGTGTTTTGGAAAATGATCTTTTAGTGTCAGAGACAAACTTCCTCGCCACTGACGTCCCCATCAAATATAGTCTATCAATCAATATACCTTCAGCACTACGTTAGTACTTATTGAATTGTATCAAAGGATAATTTTATAACGTCGGCCTATATTATGGAACTACCAACTATACATCTAAGCAAAAATTGTTAAGCACTTAAACTCAAAGTATTGTAGTACAATATCTAGTATTTGAGCCATTTCAAGAAAGATTCAATAACACGTCTCGACATGTAGCCAAATTATTGAATTATTGTTTGCATTATTTTTTATGTTAAAGTTATATACTGGCGAACAAAGAACGGGTACATCCACTAGTAATACATTGTAATGTATTGTAATCTGTAAATCAACCGTGTATATCTTGTAGTTTAATTCAATAATAATAAACATATTACTATTAATATCATACTGAAACCAACTCAAATATACTAGACGTTTAACATTTAATTTTTAATTCATAATACCTTAGTGTTTCCTACAGCATAATATATGGCAACGTCAGCGCTTTCTTCCAAAAAGTGCATTTGAACTACGTACTTCTGTCGAAATATTTTATGAGCAGTTCTGCAAGATATGTATATAAATTTGAAAATTAGAATTTCAAGAAATACTAACACCTCTATAATATATCTTCTGTTATATATACAATGTAAACCAAATGCATTAATATTTGTGGTTGAGAAAATATTCACAGATTTTGAAGAATATTAACTTCACATTAAAAGTTGACTGACATGGCATGGTTACCAAGTTTTAATGCTATGATTCTGAAACAAACCATATTGCATTTTCTACATAATCGATACCGAACTCTGTCATCACTGAAGCCAAATATTATTCCTTATATGATTATTAGGTTAGGAATATAAAGAAGATTGCGGAGGATCTGGTTTAGAGCTATTAACTCAAACACAGTTTCAGGATGTATTAAGTACAAAAATTACGGATACACCACACGTTACTATTCACAGGAAGAAAGGTATACATATTATGGTAATAAAGAACATCCAAAGCAAGTCTTAAAACAAAAGAAAACTTTTGCAACTTATACACGATCAGAGAAAAATCTAAAATTCAACTTAAGAGTGAATAACAATTTCAAAATTTAATTATTTACAACAAATAAAAGGAGATACCAAGTAGAAGCATATTGAACGAAATGAACCAGAGTATAATTCAGAAAGTTCAAATTAAACAAAGAAATGAACTACATGTCAAAGAAAACGAAACCGTTATAGGATGCAGACAGTTATGGCAGTTACAGAAAAGACAGATAAAGAACAAGAGAGAATAAAAACCGAAAGAAAAGTAGAACGAAAAGGATGTATTAAAGGAAAACACGGCAGGATCGTAAAACATGATAAAGGAGACTGGAAGGGAAAAGGAAGATTAAATAAAAAAGAGACATCTTACTATCACAATAACGACATCCCTCACAAAAAGGGAGCATAATGTACAAAATGAAAAATAAAAGATCAAAGTAGCTTAGTAATAAATAAAAGATAAAATTGAAAATGTATAAATCAAAGAAAAATGTGTTAGGTTTTAACAGAAATTTATAAATTTCATCATTAGAAGGAATAGCATTATTAACAACTACAGATATCTAGTGGGACATTTGTATGAAAACGCAGACAATAATAATATTCTACGTAATAAAATAATATTTCTTAGCCTTGAAAAACTTGACAATATAATTCTGGTCATATGGGATCCCAATAAATCCAAAATTTTAAAGCTTTTAGAAATCCTTGATGAGCTCTTTGAACGAAGAAACAGAAAATTTAATTTACGGTGAAGTTAAAAGTAATTGTAATATTGTAAACACAGTATTCGAGTAAATGTAATGTTGGGAACACAGCATTCAAAACAACTTATCCAATTAAACACAGTCGAAAACAGCTGTAACAGAAAAGAAATAGAAATATATATGTAAAAGAAATTAAAAAAGGAAGTATATATATGTATAAAAATAAAAGAACCAATATAATAACAATGTTAAATATATGACAAGAACGATGAACACTTAGAGAAGCAGGCAGAAGAATTTATTATTTAATACCAGATATCATGAAACGCCTAGAAATTACGCATTTTAAATCTACACACGAGTACTTGAACTTACTTACTGGACATAACATTTACAAAATTTATTCACAACTATGAATAATTGTGGATTTAAATATGCACGAATTCCACGACGAGAGAAAATGAGAAAAAACCTAAAACATCATACCATGATAAAAATTATAAAATATAAATATATTTTGCAGGCCAAAGAAATTAACAGCAGAAACAACTAAATTCTACGAACAATTATGATTTAAACTATAACAAATAGAAAGCTCCTCAGCGCCACCAAACAAAAGCTCACGAATATTGCATTCTAACTGAAGTGTATGTAGAATGAAGACGAAATAGGTGAAGTGTGTCTCGTTTGAAAAACCCAGACCATTCACTGAAAGTAAAGTCTAGAAGGTGTAAACAATGCCGAATTGTGGAGTTAGCTACCCGTCAATGAGATATTGTGTTATGCATAATTCTTCCTTCTCTCCGCCAAATAAGGTATAATGTGCAAACATACAGATGAACAACCTAATGTTATATTTAATAAGAAGTTCAGTCTAAGGTGAAATGAAAACGATGAGTGTACAGATGAAAGAAAAAATATATAAATGAGAAAACATGGGTTCATCCAAAACATGGGCTTATCTGAAGTAAAAAAAATATAAAAGTAATTTTTAAAAATCAAATAATCTAGATATCATAGATGAGAAACCAACGAAAAAGAAACTCAAACAGAAACTCAAAAGAATTTAGTTAACAACATCAATTATACAGAAAAATTTAAAAAAAATAAAGTTATGTGTAGCTCACTCCAGGGTACTAATTCGATGTATTTCGTTACACAGAATCCAAATTTCAAAACCCCAGGATGATTGACCCTGTCAATTCCTTTTTACGGACGAAAAACCTCAGTGGTTTTGGATAGGGAGGATGCACCTAACACAGCCATTCAAAAATCAAAAGTTCTGTTTACTGGACCCAGGTTTTGAATTCGATGTGATTTATTAAACAGAATCCAACTTTCGAAACCCCAGGACGATTGACCGTGCTAATTTTTTTAATGGGCGAAAAACTTCTGGATTAGGAGGATACATGTAAAATAGCCATACAAAAAATAAACAAAGACAAGTGAATAAAATGAAAAAACTTTAAGTTTTATGCCCAGGGCTATGCAGGCTAGGCTGAAAGAGAAGGCTATGATGAGAAATAAATGAAATGGCAGAGACGGTGATGATGAGAAATGAATGAAATGATGGAACGAAGAAAGTGGGAGGAAATGAAAGAACCCCGAGGAAACCCACGGACACAGAGTTTATCCACCACAAAGTTAACTTGGCGCGAGCGCAAAGACAAATGTATCTGTTTTATACAGTTTCTAATCAGTTCAGTATCAATAAAGAATACTTGAGCTTTCTCTAGAGAAAACGAAATAAGTCCTATGTCTTTTATGTGCTACGAAAGTACGTGGATGCTTATGAGTTAACAAAATTTAAAATAACTCTTTTTAGCTTTAACGATATAAATACTGGGTCTCCGCTTCGGATGACCTGTAACCTAAAATAACATGGGATTCCTAGTAAACTTACGTCTAGATTAAAATTGGCATATTTGAAATTTTGATCAATTTTAGGAGGAATATATTATGTAAACCCTTGTAGAGGACATCTTGTAGCTCTAGTCAATGTATTTTTTCTAGTTTAAGCAACTGTCAAGACGTCATAGCCGCTTTCTTTCCAGTATTTGTTACATGTAGGTAAGAATCTAAAAGTTTTCTCCTTCAGGTCTTCTTAAACATAATCTTTATATACGAGCATGAAATTAATTATATGCCGATTAAACAAGCAGTGAACTATTACGTGGTTTGTTAGTTCGGAAAAGTATGGCAAAGAGAAAAGCAATGCAAATTTTTGTTCCTAACCTGTTCAAAATAGTTACGGACTCTAGAATGGAACAGTAAACTTTTACCTGTAGTAAGAACCAACAGCAGAATTAAATCCAAAGCAGAGTCCATATTCTGTCTTCATGATCTTTGGTAGATAGATCTGTATTTTCGTGTCATACAATGCTCCTTGATTTTCATACGTGACCTTCAAAAGAACGTAATTTTGTTCACTTTATTGTATGTAGAGAGACCTTAATATATACATCATTTACACAGTCTTCCTAGATACAATTCAAATTCACTGAAAGCATCTCAAATACTTACCTTGTCAGTCAGCGTAAGTAAGAAAAAGAAATGTAGCTAAATAAAATGGAAGGTTAAAGAAACTGACTACTACCAAAACCTTATTTAATAAATACATAGAAGGAAAATAATCTCCAAGGAAGCTTCACAGATGCAATGCCGTTCTCGACAGAAATTTGTGAATCCAACAAACATAATATCCAATAATGGCCATTCCGAAATTAGTACATTATATATATATATATATATATATATATATATATATATATATATATATATATATATATATATATATAGTTTTTGAAATAATAGAAACAATAATGTACTGCGGTATTATATAATTTTAAGTTAGTAACAATTTAAATACCTTATATCAATACTTCGTTAGGCCATAGTGCATAGTAAACATACGATGTGGGTCTATAGTGACGATTCGTATATCCAGTACAGTCTGGAAACCTCTCTGATGTATATACAAACAGAAAAACCTGTATGTGTTGTTAATTGGTAGAAATGAATCCAATATTGCCATTATGCAAGCTATATCGATAAAAAAGTGTAAGTTGATAAGTACATTGAGAACTCTGCACTACATGTCAGACATTGCAATTGTGGATGGAGTCCAAGGCTAGGTAACACCAATATTGACGTGTATTGTTACAAAGAAACGTAGAATTACTATAGTACATTGAACATCAGTATACAATAGAATGATGTGTTTCTACAATCGCAGTACGATGAGTGTTGGGCAACCCTAATATTGACAGTTGGGCTTCGAAGATTATTATATGGAAAGCGGAGTCATATCATTGCCAATAGTATGTAGAGATTACATATGGAGGATGCCTAACAAGGCATTTTTTCTTCATAATATATCTTACTATTGATGATACTTTTTTGGTAGCGGAATAACTTTATGATGATAAGATTGTTTTCTTGTAGATCTAGAAGCAAGAAACCAGTTATTTTCTCAAAGGGTTAATCCTAATATATAGACGTTGTTAACATTAGTAATGCAGTCTAACAAGATGACAGTGCACCAGAACAGCCTCCAAACCTTTTTCAGTTCTATTGATTACTCGGTTCAATTTTAACATCTGCCAAAGTTCAATGAATCAACGACCGAGTTTGAAGGAATTATTATATATAAATTATTTATTGCAAAAATACTCTAAATCGCCTTTCGATCGAATTGCAATTCTGAGCGCTAACGAATTCTTAATTATTAAATCAACGATTTGAGGACAACAATAACCAATGTTACGAATCACTGACGTTAAATTCAACATAACATTCACATAAAAAGAAAATACAGCATTAGATGGTTCGAAGTTTTGGCAAAAAGTGAAACTTTTGCCATCAACACTAGCTATATTAAGCTAAAATGTGTGTAAGATCGAGTAACAGGTGTTGAATAGTTTCTGAACATTGATTTCGATGTGATACCTTTAAATTTTAAAGATTTAGGAAAAGTCGCTTCCTGGCATTGGTTAAGTTAATGACACGCTGGGCAAATTTCTAATATTTAGTTTTTATTAGTCCAAATTGCATCAGAGACTCTGGAATAAGCTTAGAGTCGTTCAAAATGCTATGTGAATCGCTTAAAGAATTTAAAGTTATACTTTGTATTGAGAAGTTCGTTACTCATGAGCTGTGCACGTCTTATTTGCGTACTTTGAAGCTGCCAGATATTCTAAATTAGTCACGGTTTTGAAATTTTATGTGTTTATAATATCTAGTATGATTTAGATAAATTTTATGTGTGTGTAGAAATTCATATACTTGTGTATTATGTATGGCTTTCTAGCAGAAGGCACCAATATGCTGGTTTTGTCACGTAAATTTTCATCAGGAAAGAACAATTTCAACGGAAGCAAACACAGCGAAAATAGTTCTCTCATCTATAATAGAACAAAAAAACAAAGGAGAAAAACAGTATTTGTAATTGATTCTAATGTCATTGTCTTGCAAATTCATTTATATTTCTTCAGAAGGTGCTCGGTAGGAGTGTTCATTTTTTTAACGTCCCATGGATATGCCTGCTAGGCTAAAGGAGAGGGAGTGTTCATGTTAGCTCAGTGGTAAACTGCGGTAGTTCTTTTACAAGATCGTCTGCTCAATTTTTGTCTAGGTGAAACTTTTAGGTATCTAATTATATATTCCTCCTGTATATAAATGTGAATATTAACAAATTAAGTAGAACTGTAATAGTAATAAATAAGTAAATGTTTTGTATTTGCAACTACTTGTATTTATCATACGGTTACTTCTCAATATTCTCATTATAACATGGATTTACGTTCTTAAATTATAATTAGAGGCTTAAAGAGAACATGTGGATATAAACAGAGAATATCCAAAATCGGATCGTGGTTCCAGATAGCAGACTTACTATTATCAAAAACCATGTCCACAGTAACTTCACGAGCCCCAGGCTACTTTGGGAGATTAAATTGTTTTCTAATAAGGGATCCAGAATTTTTGTCCATTTTTTTTTCTTCAATACTCTGATATGGTTTCATATGGTAGTGGTGAGGTTATGGTCGCTCTCTCTCTCTCTTTTATCATATATATGGGGAATCAGTTGCGGAATACCGACACTTCTAAGCTTAAAGCGCTGTCAATTCTACCTGGAAGTGAAAGAGTTGACGTAACCACTACTAAGTGAAACTTTGGGATATATGGAATGTATATCTGTAGAAGTTTAAAAATAAGTAGAATAATTTGACGAGAAAAGGTTTAAGTTTATGAAGTAAGGTGTGAGAGATAAGTCAAAAGTGAAGGGTCACTGTAAAATTTGAGTATGTTTTGTTAAGTTCTTGTTTAGAAGTAAAAGTGGTATTGTTCATCACTCATGGTGGACAACATACAGTTGAAAGTTGTGCAATCACAGGTAGTTCGTTCATCAGTGTGCAGTATTTCTAACTTGCAAAAAATGTAGTTCGGGGTACTTCCGATACTCACATTTGCGGCACTTTCGACAGATGCTTTTGTGTTTTTTAATAAATATATATCAAAACTACCACATTAGTATTAACATATAGAAAATAAAATATCTGCGTCCGTTTTCCATTTCATGAGATGCTCCTGGAGTTTGAATAAAAGGTCAATAGTCATAGAGGCCGTAAAGAATACAATGCTACTTTCTACTGCTTCAAGAGCTTTTCAAGTCCCTCGGACACATTATGTGACAGGTTATTGAAAGTTAACTGCACTAAACATTTTGGTGAACATACAACATTTTCTACGCACTAGAAGAAAAGTTAATTATATTAGACGGGTATGGATTCATCCAAAAAATGAGATGTAGTACTGTAAAGCGAAAGACAACAGTGCCAAACTTTTACCATCTGCACAGAAAAATAGTAAGATAGTAAAATGTTGCAAAACACAGTCACAAAAATGAGAAAACTCAAAAAGAAAATTAGGGTGCTATCTGCCGAGGTTAATTTACTGCAAAAACAATTCCGCTGATTGAGTTCAATGTAATGTACACTTTTCCAAAATATAATTGCATGCCGGAATTTTTCCAAGTCCCTTAAAATTCTAGGTTTGGTAACAATGCATTCTGAGTGAGAGGAGGGGAAGGAATGAAAAAGAAACAAGAGCTATGAACACAGCTCACAGTTTGCTGTTTGAAATTCTCAGCTCTTGTTTTGTTACTTCTAATAACGATACTTCTAGTACAAAACAGTATCTTAGCATTAATGCAGCAAGCTTTTTTCTTTTTTAAAAAGCAAAACACAAACACTTCCCAACGAAAAACAAAGATCGTCATAAAAACAACGGTAGTTAAGGGGTTCGTTATCTATCAATGCAACTGAACGAGCTTTCTCTAGTTGTTCCGATAGCCTTGCGTGTTAAGTAGTCTATTTTTGTGTTGATGCAATACTTTTTAACCTGGTTCGAATCCCACTCGAGGCATTTATTATTTTTATATTGTAATTTTCAGTCATTCTTGTACATTTTTATAGTATATGTGGATGATGGACAACTTTCTAATTTATCCAAAAATAAGTGTACAGGTGTAGAACCTTTCCTATATATCCCAATGTGACTCTCAATTAGTGCAAATAACTTCTTGCATCAATCCGTAAAATTTTAGAAAACCTGTAAATAAATCCGGAGATCTAGTGTTCAGGAAATCAGGATCAGATCTAATACCTCTTTCATCACTACCAGAACGCAATTCGTATTATTATTATTATTATTATTATTATTATTATTATTATTATTATTATTATTATTATTATTATTATTATTATTATACATGTCTTTGGCGTGGGAGACCCGGGTTCGATTGCCAGCGGGTGCTCATGTGGTTCGGGGCCTACGTTAAGTTGTAAATTTACTTCTCATATATACTCACTGCTGAAAAGGGCGATAAACTCAAAATCTATTATTATTATTATTATTATTATTATTATTATTATTATTATTATTATTATTATTATTATTATTATTATTATAGGTAGGAAATAGAAAAAAACATTTTAGGGTACTAAATTTGGTGAGACATTTTATTTCTTCCCAGTATGGACTTTATTGTTGCCTTGGTGTATCAGAACCATTTTAAATAGGTTTTCACGAGTATCTCACATTTTTTCACTTAAAAGTTTTAATACAGGGTGTTTCATCCAAAAAACTGTGATTTCTAGCTTCTACAAAATTTATTTGAATAATAGTATAGTAATATTTATATGTAAATACACAGCGAAAGAGGATAAATTTTGTTTTACAATGTTTTTTTAAGGTTTCATAGTCTAGTATTATAATTGCAGACCGTAGACTTACATTGCAGCAGAAGATCTCATTGGTGCCTTGGTTCATTGAATCATGCTCCCTTGTTGGTCTCCAACATCGGTTCCGACTGGAGAATCCTTGTGCATGGGCACCATCCACCAAGTCCATATGGCGTTATGTTGATCAGTTGAATAAGACTGGTAATGTTACAGGACTTCGAACAAGGGGGTATCCATATCAACTGTGCGTACAGAACAGCGTATTGCAGTAGTGCGAGCATCTGTTGTAAATAGCCTAACTAAAAAAATCTCTGCAACGTTTGTCAGCAGAAAATGCATTATCCGTAATATCATGTTGGCGTATTTTGCGAAAAGATCTGTAAATGTTCCCCTACAAAATGAAAATGCTTCAAAAATTAACAGACATTGCAAAAAGAAGGCGTCTGAATTTTGCAAATCATTTAGTGCATTAATTGCTGATGACCCAGACATTATTGAAAACTTGTGGTGTACAGACGAAGCTTACTTTTGTCAATCAGGTGATGTAAACGAACAAAATGTAATATTTTGAGCAACAGAAAACCCGCATGAAGTGGTAGACTCATCTCTGCATCCGGAAAAGCTTTCGGTTTGGTGTGCTGTAACAAAACGTAGCATCATTGGACCTTTCTTCTTTGATGGCTATGTCACAACAGAAAATTATTTGGAAATGCTTGAGCATTACTTCTATCCTAGTCTTCGTCGTAAAAGGTGTCCACTTCGTCGGCAATGATTCCAGCAGGATGGAGCTAAACCGCATACAACAGAACCTGTCCTTGATTTCCATCACACAAAATTCTGCAATCGTGCGATCTCTAATCGCTATTCATTGTTTTTTTGGAACAGGCTTAGAGTGGCCTCCATGCAGCCCAGACATTAACCCTTGTGATTTTATATTGGATTACCTCAAGCAGGAGGTATTCAAGCTTAAATCCCGATATTTAAATGAATTAAGAGCACACATTGAACAATGTACGGCAGCAGGTAGTCACGTCACTCTTGGTAAGGGTTTTGATAACATGCGCATCAGGGTCAGGAAAGTGTCCAATCGCCAGGGTGGGCACTTCGAACATATGTTACATTAAACTTTAGTGTAAGATTAAACTTTAGTCTTTCACTTATCATACTATGTAAATTTCTTTTACTATGATCATCAATAAAATACGTTGTTGCACTTCAAAATCACTGAAACACCCGTTAGCTCTCAATAGTATCACCGCTTGCTAGAGTAAATTGCATCTCACAAGAATGCACTCAGTTACATAATACTTTGGCCATCACCTTACTCCGAACATTCTCACTTACTATAGTACATTTATTTTACGACGGGAGATGAGATGTGTTCTCTGCTGTTTTAAAAGACAAATTATGTGCTCAAAAGTGGGATATCTTTCACATTTTCCTATCGAAAAGCTTGTCTGAAGAGAAATCAAAGTGAGTTGAAGCCATAGTGGGACACTATTTAGTATATCTTAGATCCTGCGCAGAGCGATGTTTCAACTTCGAGGGGAAACGTACACCTAAAATTACGCTGAACTCGCTGCCAACTGTGTTCAGCATTCAGATTTCGAAACCCGCCTCGTCAATATTTCCTCATGCTCTGCCACATTTGTATCTTCAAGACTTCATCAGAGGATGTTGTAACTTCTGATACAAAATGACTATAATTTCTATAGCCCACCAAAAGTTTTGATTTTGCAATACTGTCATGGGTAACATCAATATTTTCTGGGTCAGTGTTATTGAAAGTGCACTGCACCGAAGTTAATTTTAAAAAATACCTTTTACCCTTTAGAAATCTGCAACGCAAATTCTCACAGGACTATTAGATATTGCACGGTTCCTCAACAATTGACATATATCTAGTTGGATTTTGGGGATGATATCCTTCTAGTAGAGGTACCCAATAAAAGCTCGGTAATGCGCACCACAGAGCAGGTTAGGTTGCGATGAGCTATCTGCTCTGTTCGACTCGGCACAGATGAACCATCCTCTTGATTCGGCTCGGTTGAGGTCCGCCACATCTCGGTACACGTGATATATGAGCGGTCTTTGTGAGCTCGGCTCTGTGGTGAACAACCCGCGAGTCGACCAATTTAAAGCAATTGCACTTTCATTCAACGTATTCAAATGGACCGAGTTTCCTCGCTAGAGGTTAGATCGGTTGTCGCTTTTATGGAAGTAACTGTATGTCCGTCTTAGTGAGTCTTCCTGTATCTGATCTCTCCTTAAAGAAATCCTTGGTTCAGCTGTGAAGAGGATTGTTACAAACAAAGTTCTTGTAAAGTCAGATGTAAATTTCCTACTCGATAAATTTCTTGTATAGCTATCTTGAAGCAGTGTTCAGTAGCTTATATGAATTAAGGTGAGTAAGGACATTTTTGGGACATTTGAAAAACAAACAAAAAAGAACGACGTTTTTTGTTATTGAAAATAAAACTTCATAGGTTTTGTTTACAACACCATGTTTCGTATCCATGCATCACAGCAGGATTTTCATTGGAGAAAAGATATTCAAGTGACAATTACCTCACAGTTTCTTTACTGTTAATGCTCTCTGCTGTTCTGTTGGAGATATCAGTAAAAGTGTTTAATGAGTATCAATTTGTGCAACAACGACACGCTGATGTTCTCTCATACTTCACAGCGTAAGCGTGAAGATTCATGAATTATCGAAAATGAATTTTCTAAAAGGTATTCCAAACTTTTGAATATATATAGGGTAATTTTGAATAGTCCTAATGTAGGCACATTAAAAGCAAAATGATATAAAAATATAATTTGACACAAACGTGAAATATCTTGTCTAGAGTTCAATCTATTGGTTAAGTTACTTTTAAAATGTATCGCGTTACTTTGTCATCAACTTTTCCTATGTACAGTAGATAACACAAGTTATACTAGGTGATAGTTGTTACTTATATAACTCATAGTCGGTTCGGAAGTAGCGCACTATTTGTAGCAAAGCTACAATAGCTAGCTACAAATTTTGTAGGTCTAGATGTAATTACTCTTAAAGTAAATCTACATGGCATTCTAGCAGCGAAGGCTAAAACGAAATATATATATAAACACTTCGCTTTAGCCCTGATTCGTTTTACGTATCTTAAAATCACTACGTCATTATAATAAATATACCAACTATTAATCACTAACCATAAATTGCATCCAGATATCGTCGATTTATTCTTCTGTTTTATACGTACATTAAATATCAACAGCAACCATAGCTTTTGTACATATCTTCCAATTTCGTGCGTATCCCTCAGTAATGAGCTTTTCCATAGCAACTAATAATCTTGTCAATAACAACATGTCCTATCAATAATAAACTAATAATCTTACTCATGACAACATGTCCTGTCAATAACAGCGTTCTTTCTTTTAATTATATCTAAGCTATATGCTTAATTATTGCGCCTCTGATCAATGTTGATAATATAGGTACAGATTAATTATAATAGGGATATATCGCTGTAAATGTCGCCCAGAACGGGAATTCCGTAACAGTATTACAGTGAAGGAAAGAACCCTGGATATTTTCAAAACACTCACTTTTTGAATAGCCCTCGTACTAATTATTATTACATCAATCCTCGTATTAATTATTATTATTACATCAATATAAATATTTTTCTTTTCTCTTCTTTCTCCATATATATATATATCAATTCATTTATAATAACATTTTTCTTTTATTACTAATTACATATCATAAAACGTCGATTCATTACAAATATCATTTATGGATCTATTCAAAATTATAACTAATTGATGACTTACGCAGAGTTACTAGTTAATTGTTCCTCTTTTACATTGAGCGATAACATCCATATACAAACAACATTATTTATAATTAAGATCGTCATCTTATCAAAACAACAACAAGATCAGAAGGCAATAATTACGTTTAAAAGCTTCAATTTAAAATCAATGTCATGGATTTCAAGTTAACATAATCAAATCTCTTTTGAACATGTAAAGTAAAATAAAGGTAAACATAACATTCGGAGTTAATACAAAGATAAGATAAATTAATCACATGATAACATGTTGCACAAACATAAAGTCCAAATGAAGTATTCACAACACAACTCGTAACATCTGAGAGAATAAATTAAGAATTGTTATCCAAATTTAATTTAGTTAACATATCAGGGTTGAAATTTTAACCAGCTTTAGCCGT
This sequence comes from Thermobia domestica, assembly GCF_964235325.1. NCBI lineage: Eukaryota > Metazoa > Arthropoda > Insecta > Zygentoma > Lepismatidae > Thermobia > Thermobia domestica. The sequence continues at coordinate 237,546,976 of NC_137456.1, read as the reverse complement.
TTACCTGCTCCAGCTTTTCATATCTAAATTATATTTATCATCAATATTATTCACAAATAAATTAATAGACGAATTTTGCGTCGAATAACCGTGGGAACCTTCGGCTGGTATGGGATTAACCCCAACCATATCAGCGGGTTTTAGTTTAAATTATGATTAACAAATGGGTCAATCAAAGTACATTGAACACCACAATCTTGGTTATTTTCACTTGATCCATTTCCTGTTTCATTCATTACTTCGGTCCTATTCCGGCAGTTCCTGCCATCTCGAGATCTCCAATTGGATCTGTTTTGAGTCACACTGGTATGCATCACATTGTTACTGCAATTGCGTCTTCCACGAAAGTTTCTCCCGTTCATCCAACTGTTCCTCGGATTATTATAATTCGTTCCATTTCTACCGCTAGAATTGAATCTTCCATTAGCTCCAGTTCCAGTACGTATAATAGATCTTTCACTAATTCCAATGCCAGTATTGTCACGTGACCTCTCATCGCTGCGAAGATTTTCGGTATTTTCATTAGTTATATTCAGGTTTCTGACAGGAATTGGATTGGATGGATTACGATTACTTCCGCTAGGGTTCGGGAATTGATTCTCGAAGTTCTGGACTAAAATTATCAGATGATTGAAGTTTACGCATTGAGCAGACAACAGAATCTGTTGTAATTTATACGGCAATAAAATGCGTACGGAAGCGATTATTCTGGATTCGGGCTGAAACGGATTGACGAGTTTAAGTTCATTATATGCATTGATTGTAAAATCCGTAAGAGATTTATCGACCCGAGGTGAATAGTGTCGAGTTCGCACCATCGCATCGCGGTTAGCTAACAAGAAATCATTTTCGTAATTAGCCAACAAGGCCCGTTTAAATTCTTCGTAGGATTTTATATGGTCGCGAATAGCTTTAAACCACAAGGAACAAGGAGGAAGTAACAGATGTGGTAACAATTTCATAAATTTAGATTGATCTACACCCATAATTTCACACTCTGCTTCAAATTTTTCTAAGAACGAGCTTGCGGTTTCGTCACACTTACCGCTGAATTTAGTCATGGCCTTAATTTCACTGACCTTAACGTTTATTTTGCTATAGTTATGTTTTTGTTGGCGTTGATAATGGTCTGGAACCCTTTTGCACTTATTTATCTCCTTTCTTCTTTTGCGATCTGGACTTTGGAATCGCCTACTGTGGTTTTCCACAACTAAACCATCATCAGTAGAACTCTTAGAAGAAGATATCCCGTCAGTTTCTATTAATGGAGTTCTCGGGCAGTGATGCAATGCTTCCTGTTGAAGATGCAATGTTTCCTGTTGATGATGCAATGTTTCCTGTTGATTGGGAGTACCCAAAGCCTCCTTATACATAGGATTATTGTAGTCACATTCCCTCTCTTGTAACGATCTGATTTCCTCTTGTATGTTGGATATCAGTATGCTATGTGAATTGACCTGGGCAGTAATATTCGCTATCTGACTTTTTTGTTGGGCTGTCGTCAATTCCATGGTTTCAACGACTTTCTTTATCGACTCGGTTTCTAGAGTTAGTTGATCCTGTCTATCTTGCCATTTGTTACTAAATTGTTGAAACCTGATATCAACTTCTCGTGTCATATCATTTGTAATTTTGATGGTAACTTCATCAGCTAATACTTGCAAATTTTCTTTCAAATTGTGTTGCAAGCGGTCAAAATTTTCTTGCACACCTTGTACTTTATCTGCAAGAGATTTATGCTGCGCTAGTATCTGTTCTAGCTTTTCATCGTACAATTTTTGTTGTTGGTCAAATTTAGTTTGTTGCTGATCAAATTTCTGTTCTAGCTTTTCATCGTACAATTTTTGTTGTTGATCAAATTTCTGTTCTAGCTTTTCATCTAGTAGTCGACTAAACACATCAATAAGATTAGAATAGGAATGTTCAGACAGAGTTACGGCATTTCCAGATATGGTTTCATTTGAAATACTGGGTACTTCTTCAATCTCGGAATTCTGCATATTAGCAATTCTTTGTATTCTCTTCCCACTTCTCAAAATAGTGAAACTCATAAAAAGGTATATATACGTATGCACATAAACTCAGTTCTTACTATTCTTCGGAACTAAATAGTATAGTATAGTCCCTGGTTTCGGCACCAGATAAAACGAAATATATATATAAACACTTCGCTTTAGCCCTGATTCGTTTTACGTATCTTAAAATCACTACGTCATTATAATAAATATACCAACTATTAATCACTAACCATAAATTGCATCCAGATATCGTCGATTTATTCTTCTGTTTTATACGTACATTAAATATCAACAGCAACCATAGCTTTTGTACATATCTTCCAATTTCGTGCGTATCCCTCAGTAATGAGCTTTTCCATAGCAACTAATAATCTTGTCAATAACAACATGTCCTATCAATAATAAACTAATAATCTTACTCATGACAACATGTCCTGTCAATAACAGCGTTCTTTCTTTTAATTATATCTAAGCTATATGCTTAATTATTGCGCCTCTGATCAATGTTGATAATATAGGTACAGATTAATTATAATAGGGATATATCGCTGTAAGGCATATACATTTTTAGGGGGAGAGGGTAATATATATACTTTAAAAAGAACAGACAAAATGCATACTTTACTGTGAAATGCAATTTACTGACAAAACTTTTGTGTAATATTTTAACCAAACTTTTAAGTTCAGTTACGCATGTAGATGCCATGACATATATCAATATGCATGATGCCAAAGAAACTGTATTTGTGATAAGAGCTTAAGTAGCGAATACGCTTCTGCAAAACTAGCTAATAGTTGTAGAAAGCTGCAATTTTTATCATGTAGCTGTAGAGCAGCTACTTTTGAAAAGTAACTTTCCGATCACTGCTCATACTAAAATAAATGGTTGGCAAATCGTGAATATACTGTATATTGCCTTCTACGTGTGCCTCTCGGGTTTACTCTAGGCGATATTGCTTTTCTCGATTTCAACAAACGACACAAAGAAATTTATCACCTTTCTCAGTTGGTTTTCTGTATGTTCAGAAAACTGTTAAAGTTAAGGATATGATTTAGAGTACTCGGGTCATAACCAAAGAAGGGGCATGAAAACCATGGCCCTACTCACCTGAACCGATGAAACTACTAAACACTGCTTAAATGGATTAATTATTTACGATAGCTATGCAAAAACGTTATCGAGTTTGAAATAGTGATGTCAAACGGCTCGGCTGGAACCGTGAGCCACCGACGCAGCTTGAACTACGGCTCGGTTCAACTGAGCAAGCAACTCGAATTGGGATGATTGGAATGAGCCATTGGCGCTGTTCGGCGCAGCTCAGGTAAGCCATTGGCTCGAGACGCCTCAGTTTGAATAAACCATCGGCTCGAGCCGGCACGGTTGGATGAGCTGTTGGCTCGGCTCACTTCTCAGTTCGACTCGGTGGTGATTGAGTCGGGCACCGAGCTGCTCTAGCCATTAACAACACTACTACTTGGAACCTAAAAAACACCAATTTGAAAGCAGTAGAGAAAACACCTCATCTCCATTCGCAAAATACTCACGAGAGATTGTTCGGGGTAAGATGATGACCAATGTTTCATGAAACTGAGGGCATTCTTGTGAGATAGACTCTAGTAAACGGGGATACTATTGAGAGCTATTAAGACGTTTAAGTAAAAAATGTGATATCGTCGTGAAAACCTATATAAAATGGTTCTGATACACCAAGATAACAACATACAGTCCATAGGTGTAACCAGCGCCATAAATTAGGTTTTTTCGGGGGAGGGGGCAAGCATTAAGACGCGTATTAGGGTTCCATTTAAAAAAGGTCGTTTTCTAATTCTTGGGCCCCCTCTTTCCAGCTTTCTCTTACTCTTCATGGACCCCTGGAGCTGTGGGCCCTCTCGCACGGCAAGGACTGCGGTTCCATTAGTTGCGCCTATGAGCCCGCTTCATACATGACAAATTAATAAAAGGGACAATATTGACAAATCTCAAAGCCATACTAATACATATTATTTCTAGAGCACCTAATAGTAGACATTTTTTACTGAAATAGGCCCCAGGCTCATTTTTGTTTTATTTACCTTTTGTGTGGTGTTTTGTTTATATAATATAGTGAATCTGTTTGACGCTTCATTTATTATTTCATCGTATCGTATATGGAGTAAAAAAAATTGTCTTAACATGGGCCTCCATCGAACGGCGGGGAGCTTCTCTCGAAATGGGAGTTGCCCGATGCCTCCCACAAGTTACGACCCTGGGTGTAACAACAAACTGGGAGGAAATAAAATCTCTCACCAAATTTAGTACCCTAAAACTTTTCTCTATTTCCTACTTATATTAATAATTGGCCTAATAATAATAATAATAATAATAATAATAATAATAATAATAATAATAATAATAATAATAATAATAATAATAATAATAATAATAATAATAATAGTAATAATAATAATAATGTGAACTGCGTTCTGGTAGTGATGAAGGAGGTATTAAGGCTGAGTGATCTGTGCAAGAAGTAATTTGCACTAAGAATGAATCACTATGGGATATATAGAAAAGGTTTTGCACCTGTACACCTTCTTATTTTGAGATAAATTAGTAAGTTGTTCATCACCTCCATGTTATACATATACTATAAAAGTGTACGGCAAAACAAAATGAAAAAAGTAAGAGCATCGAGTGGGACTCGAACCAGGTTCAAAAGTAGTAAATTCGCACTGAAAGCAAGAACTTAGCTCGCATGGCTATCCAATCTACTATGAAGTTCCATTCCTATTTCATGAATAGAGAACGAATTTCTTAACAACTCCCACTAACCTTTTTAACGAATATTGTGGTCGAAAAGCGTGTGTGTTTTACTTACAACCAAGTTTTCTGCATTTACCAAGTACTATGATGTTCTAAATGTATCATTACATTAAGTTATAAAAAGACAACTGAGTATTTCAAACAGCAAACTGTGAGCTGTGTTGGGAAGTTATTTTTTCTTTTCACTTCCCCTACCATTACGTCAACTGCGATGTTGGCAAACCTACAATTTTAAGGGACTTAGAAAAAATCGGGCATGCAATTAAAGTTTGGACAAGTGTACAAAATATTTTCATCGGTTTAACGAGGACTGTGTTCTTCATCCAGACGATCCCTTCTTTGTGTGTCAACAATGTGAAATCTCAGACAAATATGAGTGCAATATTTGCTCTTTCCTGTATATGAAGCTAACACTAATATTTTAATCTATAGCCACACTTTTTGCAACATGTGATTAACATAAATTGACAAATACTTTATAATGAAGTACAGAATTTTTCTGCTCTCTGCACTAGCTCACATTTAGTACATCATATATTTTTTGTAACTGAATAAATTTTCTGATTATTCTTTCCCTCATTTGAAACTCAGTGACATTTTTCTATATTTGCCGGAGCTGTAAATAAAGGTATTCTACATTCCTAAACTTATAGATTTCCGTGTTTCTTTAAAGTCCATGAACTACTTTACGAACAATAATATGCGTTGTGGAATTATTAGTGACACTATCGTAGTAAGTAAGGTTTTAATGTTGATGTCGGTATTACCCCAACACCCTGTCGGTCTTCCCCACAGAGTTGGGGAAGTTTGGCACTTCAATTGTGCATCAACAGCCACACATTGCTTTTGTGTAACATGTATTGTATCTGTCAACTAGACAAAATAACATATTTAATCATGGGCTATAATTCGTTTCTTTAATAATTCATTACAATCTTGTAGTAGCGTTAATGTCCTTAGGGTGTCGGTATTGCTCCAAATGACTATATATATATATATATATATATATATATATATATATATATATATATAGGGTGTCCATAAAGTCCTTTTGCCACCCATAAAACTCGGAAACAGTGAAATATATGTCAAAACGAAAAAACACTATTTCATCATTTCAAAAGTACCACCTATTGAGGGAAACAAAGTTGCCTCAGGGTCCCAGATGGGGTCCAGCTCAAAATTTTCAAATGCAAAGGGGGTCACGTAGTATGTCGTTTGAAAGTTATAATTAAAAGAAGGATGATGGAACAGAAATATAGTACTTGTAATATGAATATTAGTAATGGCGTCAGAAGTAGTAGTAGGCACACTTCTACTTGAAATATTATTGCCTCAATTAGTAATGCAGACATGGCACCCAGTTAATTAAACCTTTCAATAGACATGACTGTTTGCATATATCTCAGTTCACCCTACCCCTGTTCTTTCGGACACGGTTTGCATAGCCGTTCTGAACTTGTATCATCTTCATTCTTTTACCAATAACTTTCAAAGAATGTGGTACTTGACTCTTTCCCTATTCGCAACTTTTAAGTTGAACCCCACTTGGGAATCTGCAGGGATTCTGGGACAAATATTTGCACATCGAAAAGCTGTACTTATTTTACAAATACGAAAGCACTCCTTTTAGCGTTTTGACATATAATGTTTTACCGTGTCGGATCGTTGGAAGTGACATGGACTATTCAATGAAGGCCGTGTTAACATTTTAATCCATCCGCCATTTCACGCAGGGTTGGTATTGAAATTTAAGACCTGTTCAATCTTCCTTCTTTTAACGATAGCTTTCAAACAATAAAATACTCTACCCCCTTTCCATTTGAAAATTTTGAATTGGACCCCGTTTGGGACACTCCGAGGGACCTTGGAGCAACTTTGTTTCTCTTAATACGTGGTACCTTGGAAATGGTGAAATACGTGATTTCAGTTTTGATATCTGTTGAGCTATTCAGATTTCTTAGGGTGGCCAAAGACTTTTCAATGCAAACTGTATTAACATTTTGACCTGCCGCCATTTTGTACAAGTTTACTATAAAGCACCGAAACTTATCCCATCATCTTTCTTTTGAAAATAGCTTTCAAACGATATACTACTTGACCCCCTTGCTGTTTGAAAATTTTGAGTTGGACCCCGTCTGGGACCCTCCGAGGGACAATAGGGCAACTTTGTTTCCCTCAATAGGTGGTACTTTTGAAATGATGTAATACGTTTTTTCTCGTTTTGACATATATTTCACCGTTTCCGAGTTTTAGGGGTGGCAAAGGACTTAATGGACACTCTGCATATACTATATAAATGAAAATATATGTGTGTTCCAGTGTAACTCTGGAACACCTGGAGCAATTTTAACCAAACTTGGTACACATTAGGGGAGTGAATTTTCGTTTTTGAATATCCACCCCATGCACATAGTTTAACAAGTTTTCCTTATATGTACAAAATTTCAGGGTTTTGCGACCCTCCCTACCCCTCGCACCATACCCCAGCCATTCACTATATTATGTAGCAGCACTGAGTAAATCAGTAATAAGTATTGAGTCAGTAAATCAGTAATAACTATTGAGTCATTTTCTGAAATAACAGGTATTAAATAGGCAATTTATACAGCTGTAAGATTTCAGGCATGTACCAAGAAATTTAATAGAGGTTGTTCTTTTTTTTTTTTTTTTTTTGTACGAGTGTAATGTACCTACGTATATAGAAGATATAAAAATATCGCATAAAATTGTAATAGATTTTCAAACATTTTGGAATTTCGGGGATATTGACTTAAAAACTCACCACGTGTGTACATCACAAGGAGTGATATATTATACAACGTGTAATAATACAGAAAGTAAATTGAAGTATTAAGTAGAGTAGAGGTGTGATATTCTTTTGGAAATTTGAAAAAAATAATCGGTTGTAATAAATAATATTGATGTTTTGAGATTAAAGCATTTACTACTTTGTGTTGTATATTGCGTGTTGTATAATACAGTAATGTTCTTTTTCAGCCATCCAGAAGAGCAAGCTAACTTTCAGCAAATGAAAACTTTCTATGGTGGACTGTTACGTACTCGATACCACTGATCAGTGTAGAGATGGCAACCAGAAGCAAAAAACAGAATTCAGCGTGTGGACAACCTGCACTAGTTTCCTCCGTCCATGATACCATCAAAAGCAGACGTGTTCAGACATTATTTGTATGTAAGAAAATGTGAAGAACAACTTTCTGGTGCTAGCAGAACAGCAAAAGAGTGTTACCGAATACTTGCTAGAGAAGTTCAATTTATTTGGGAAAAGTTTTCATTTCCACATATTGGGTTTGAGGGAATAGTGTTAAAAGTGCAACGGGTAGAAGAATCTGCTATTAAACTAAACACGTTTCCTCGTAAACGGAGAAATGTAAATTGTCAGTGTAAACTAAGATCATACGACGACATGTTTGACATATGTACTTGTTCGTGTTATGACAAATGTATTAGTAGAATGAATTGTAAATGTGACATCAGAATTCCTGTTCTAGAGTGGGATTCATTTGTCGGACAGAAAAGAATAGATCACCTAAGCTCTGTTGATAAACGCGCAACTGCCGCACGAAAGAGAACAGCAGCTAGGAAAGAGATACTTGAAAGAAGACAGAGATGTTTAATTGCAGCCTCAAGTACTGATAGTGATACGATATGTGGCGATATTGTTAGTGATAGTGTTGAGCCTGATATGTGCAATGACAGTGACTATGTTCCTAATAATGAACTCATGGAAAATCAGCAGAACCGATTCACTTACGAAACTTTGACAATTGCAGCAGACAGATTTCGAGTCAGTTCCAGGGCTGCGGCTAATATTGTAAATGCTGCTTTGAAAGACATAGGAATCCTAGATCAGTCTAATATGTTAGATAAGAAGAAAGTAAAAAGGGGGACAAAACGAATTGGAGAACAGCATACTTTACAAATCAAATCCAAAAATGCTCAACTTGAATGTATTGGATTTGACGGGAGAAAGAATGAAACGAAAACTGCAAATGGGATGGAGCATGAGGATCATTATGTTATAGTAAAGGGACCTGGAGATGTTTACTTGGACCACGTAACTCCAGACAACGGAACTGCTCACTGCATTTCTGAAGAAATCATCAATTTCCTAGGAGATTCTGAGAGCAAAGAAACAGTTAAAGCGATATTATGTGATGGTACTCCGGTAAATACAGGGCGACGTGCAGGTGGAGTTATCAAGTTGATTGAACTATATCTCAACAAACAACTTCAATGGATCATTTGCCTTTTACACAAATGAGCTTCCCTTTAAGCATGTTTTTGAAGTCATAGATGGTAAAAGCTCAGGGCCGCACACTTTTAAAGGGAAAATGGGGCAACAAATTAGCAAGGATTTGACTCAGTTGAAAATAGTCAAATTTGACGTAATGGAAAGCAGTGTTCAAGAAATTCCAGCAGAGGTTGTTGTCACTTTGAGCTCAGATCAAAAATATCTTTATGAAATGTGTTACAGTATTCGTCGCGGCAATGTTTCAGAGCAGTTAGCTAAGAAATCGCCAGGGAAAATGCATCATGGAAGGTGGCTTACAAAGGCCAATAGAATACTTTGACTATATGTTTCTCTTAGGAACCATCAGAAAACGTAAAATATATTACCTAGTGACATTAATGATGAAAGTGTATGCGCCTAGTTGGTTTCGGATTAAATCGCATCCATATGTAAGGGAAGAAGCAAGAAACTTCTGGTATATTAGCAAATTATTAAGAAATGCTGATGATATAAAAGAACAACACAAGGAACTTATGAAATAGGTACTGAAAAATAATAGTTATTTTGCTCATCCGGAAAATATTCTTCTTTCCATGTTGACTGACCCAAAGAAATATTGTAGAGAAAAAGCAATTCAGAAAATCACTGAAGCAAGACAAGTAACCTCTGGCGACCTAAGAGACTTCCAGTTACCAAAAACTCTTAATTTAGAAGCAGACGATTACTTAAATATGATTAATTGGGAATTTGAACCGATTACACCTCCTCCAATTCTGGGAAATGTAAGCAATGAGGATCTTCTTCAAGCCCTTGATGGACCACTTCCAATGGAACCTATACCGTGCCATAGTCAAGGCGTGGAACGTGCAATGAATTTGGTGACACAAGCTGCTCAATTGAGAATAGGTTATGTTAATAGACACAAATACATCTTAAACGTTCAACAATCAAGAAAAACACTTCCTACATTTGACTGGAAAGGCCAGTGGTGTTAATGCATAAAGTGTTTCCGTACGTATGTTTGCTGTGTTTGGTTTTTTCTGTTCCCAAGGTGCCTCGTAAACACCGAAACAAAAAAAATATAGATATGTTTAGTTCAACATCACATTCCACTACCCTAAGCTGTATTCTATATTTTCTTACAATTAAGACTGCGGTCGTCCATTGTAACCCTCACAATCTAACTCATAATTATGTGCTATTAAATATGAAAGAATTCTATTTTATATAATTGTATTATAAGCAATAAAATTTAACACAACACAGCCGGGTTTAAATCCATATGTCAATTAAGCTACATTTTTGGAGAATTGTCAATTTGGTAACACTGTAATTTCTACGGATGGCAACTCTGATAATGCTTGTCATCTCTTCCGGTGTAGAACAACATTATCTATGATTGAGTAATAGTTACATTTCATTATCTGCTTTCATTTACGAAAGACGGGCAAACGGGGAACGATCACTTTTGTAAGACATTTGGTATCCTTGACTCCTAGGGGTATATGCTGTGCGAGGGGAAGTGGGTCGCACAATTGTTCATTTGCATTCCCTTATTCAGGGTAGCATAATGAAGTCTAGGCAATGTGTGAACACAAATGTAGAATTTCGACACCTCCCCCTAGTACACATATTATCTAGAGTATGGAAAAGGAATCTGAATAAGGCCTCCTAGCAAACCTAGGGGTAATAGGATACGGAGAGTATAAAAATGATCGAAAACGACCGATATTAGTGTTCGAATGCATATTTCTTGGAGTCCATCAGCTGATTGGTGACAGTCTCCATCCCACTAAAGTCCAAGTTCAGTTTCCAGTGAGGACAAGCCCCATAGCACACCTAGGGGGAGTAGGAGACGTGACATAAGAATGATTGAAAATGGCCGATATTAGTGTCACATATATTAATTTCGGAGTCGGTGAGATGAACAGTGACACTTTCGATGCCGTTTAAATCCAAAATCAGCCTCCATTAGTATTCTGAGGGAGGGATAGTGATATGTCAAAATATGTCAAAATGATTGATATCAGTGTCGAATCCATAGTTATCGGCGTCAAGTTGATTGGTGATAGTTGGTGCTATCTAAGTTCAAGGTCTGACTGCAATTGAAGGTCTGCCTTACTTCTATGGAAAATTTGTAGGCAGGGTAAAGCGGACATTTGCTCTAAGGCAAATCCACCAAGAACACGGACCTATGGGGCCTAATTTCCGAGGCATAACTAGAGGTAGTGGATGGAAATACGTTGGTAGACAATCTAATAGATTTCATGCCCAGAAGAATAGAACGTGTAAAGAATGCAGAAAGGTCTTGAACACAATATTAGTGTCCACACGTCAACAACCAAAATAGCCGTTTTCAGAATTACCTACACTTTTCTGAAAATATTTATCGTAGAAACTACTCCTTGTATTATATTTTTGTCCAATTCTACTAATAAAGAAACGTCTCTCTGAACTTTGAGATCAATTTCTGCCGATTCAGAATCCTGTGCTCTATCAGTGAGCTAACATTAACCCACACTCAATCCCATTCTCAAGAAACATGACTGAATTTCCGGTGTTCGAAGACAATGATACTCAAAGCCTTTGAGAATATTGTATTAAACTTGGGATATTCTGAAACCCCAGAGTCTTGACTTCGCAAATGTTTGAACACACTAAAACAGAAAATGACAATTAAAACATTTCAAAATACTTCCATAACTGTATTGGCGAAAGTTTGTATTTACACGATTTCTTTCCTATAAACCTGTGAAATTTATGTGTCATGTTTCATATTTTTGATTATGGGATTTTAACTTTCTATGATTGCGAACGTCTCAAATTCAAAAATGTCGAGATTCTGGAATTCGCAAATTAAATTAATGACTTCCTAATGCTATCCATTCGACCACCGCTGGTTCTTATACAAGATATGTCACAAAACAGCCGGGTGGAAGTGTTTAAGGAAATACAATTATGTATTCTTCAGTCTCCCACGTAAAGTATTACGAGAAATATTTATAATTTCAAACCGCTTTACTCAAATTAACAACAAATAATGCATTTTATTCTGCATGTCTCTGATCATTCAATAGATGAATAAAGTGCATACATAAAACCATGCAACTTTAGCACCAACGTAGATCAAACAAACTCACAATATAAGAACAAGAACAGAATAGAAGTAACAGCAGGAGAAATATTATTACATAATACATTCTCATCTTAATCTTCTGAGTCCCTTGAACTGTTGCTAGAATCTATCCGTATTTTCCATTTCCTTTGGATAATCTTACGTTGCTTTCTCAGATATTGGACTTACATTGCATAACAATTTAATTCCCAATTAACTGTGCTAAAACTTTATCACTGTATTTTTCGCATCTGTTTTCACAATCTTAATTCCAAACTGTTATGATTTTCCTCTTCCTGTTCTTTTCTTTCTTCTTATTAGACTTTGATATCTTAGGTATTTTACGTTTCTTCTTTTTGACATTATTCGGAGAAAGGACTTTGTTTGTATGGACAATTAGGTTTCTGATTATTCATCAGTTTTGAAAATTTAAAACATTACCAATTTCTTCGCATTAGCTACTTCTGAGTAGATTGGATGTTATTCGATTCATTCTTCAATCCACTAGCTACATTTGTCCAATTATACTTTGAGATCGTAAGATTCACTTCATCTATGTCACATAATAGATATTACTTAGTATTTTCAGAATCTTCATCGATGGCAGTCTCATTGTTCGCATCATCTACGTATATCGAATCCATTTTCGGGTACATTACATTTAATTCCTCATTACATTTACATTTAATTCCTCTATATACTGTTTTCCTCTTTCAGAATCCTCTTTCGACGTATCCATAACTAATATTTGCGTCTACTGTTTAGTTTCAGAAGATTGAAAATGTCATATTGAAAAACGTGTGCAAAGTTATTTTTTCGCCCACATTTCAGGTAGTGTTTCCCCCTTGCGGGACATTCTCCTTTTCTATGGTATTTCCTATAAAACATCTCCCAAGCTACCATAGGTGGCGATAATTTGGACGAGAATCTCGCGATTATCCTTACCTTGACTTGTTATTGTAGGAATGTTATTTCCCTATTTTATCACATTTATATCACTATCAATAGACGATTTATGAAACCATAAGTTGCTCTCAGCCCTGGGCATGGCTTGAACAATTTCTACCGCTTTATGATAGACGAGATCCGGCTGACTTTATCGACGACGTAGCTTCATATATGATACCTAAATCAATCAGGTCTCGATGATTACAGTCCAGACAACAATTATAATCACAATATAACGAGTGTTTCATTGACCTCAATACAAAAGTTGATATCGTTTAATGTTGTTCTCGTATTGCAGAGTGGAACTGGTAACGTTTAGATATGACGTTAATCTTCGTGGCACAATATTCTTTCATAGTCTTTTTAATACATCATATGTCCTATCTGCAGGTAAGCTGGTAACAAATATTACAAAATGGAGGTCGTTATGTTTCATAGTTTAACTCGGCTAAGTATAGTGTGGGTTTAGCTCGGCCCTATTCAGAGGCCCTCTTTATTTCTCGGTAACTACTTGGCGGATCAGAAGGAAATTTGATGGGAAAATTAGGTCATTGTGAAAGAAATAAAGACCGCTATATTTGGAGGCCGAGGTCGGCCAGGATCAATCTCGGTACTTTATTTCTCATTAATTACTGAAAAAAATTGGTTAGGGATTTGAGCCAAATTTGCTGCTCAAGTAGCCCATTGTATAAAAACTGAGGATCACTATGTTTGGCGGCCAAGCTCAGCTCTACGACAGAAACAGTGATCCACGACTTTGCAGGCTGGGAGTTTCTGAGTTCGTTCACCAACTGTTTTCCTTTTCATTATCACGAAAAATGTAGCCATACTCTACAAAATTATACTACCAAAAAGCTCTGTATTTAACTCTACATAAGCTTTCAACATATTAATACATTCAGTATCCTTCATCTATCGATCTTTCTATGTGGCATATTTATCAAACAGGAAAATGACTGTTCATATTAAATATATATATATAACTGAGTCCCTGCTTAGCTTGATTCTTAACTCGCGAGTTTGGCACACAGGGTCCCTTACTCCTGGTAGGACTCTATACATGGCCATCATTTGGCTTCAAACGCTATATTTTTAACCCTTGCAGGGCATTATGTCTAATTCTTTGATGTATATCATGCGCTACATATATATATATATATATATATATATATATATATATATATATATATATATGTGTGTGTGTGTGTGTGTGTGTGTGTGTGTGTGTGTGTGTGTGTGTGTGTGTGTTTCGTACATTAGAAATACTAGGGAAGACAATATTAAGATGGATTTCTCAGAAATAGGAATACAAAGTAAAAACTGGATCCAGTTAACTAAGGACAGAAGTCAAAGAAGAGCTTTTGTGAACGCGGCATTGAATCTCCGAGTTCCATAGGCCATAGAGTTAGTTAGTTACATATATGCTTCTGTGTCTTATTCCCGCTTGATAGCTTTCTGGTTACAACACTGATGTCAGACACTGTAAGAGTTGTTAACAATGTCCAATGCTATTTCGTCTCTAGAATGAAGATAGATTTCCAATGTGCAATTATCATGGCTTCTGGAGTGGAAATCAAGAATTTACCGCCCCTTTAAATGTGTGCTTTAATTAACATTTTATTGTAATTTACGTTTACACCGCGTTACAGTTCTCCAGTTGCCATTCCCACTAACAGTTGTAATTATTTTACTCAATGACAACACGCATTGTACTTTGCGAAAAGAGGTGCTGTAGCGTAATCAGAAAGGCGTTTACCTACCAAGCAGGCGACCCGTCTTCAAATTATGAACCTCGTGAGAACATTTTGTAATTCTTTCTTTATTCCAAATGCTGCTTTCAGGCTTATCCACCTGCATTAAGAAGAATACCTTTAGTTATCTTGGGAAGTAAAGGTGCCAGACTATTTGTTTAGTAAATAATTTTCCAAGTCTTGAATAGTTACGTCCGTATGACAGATGTATAACATACAATAGGCTTATGGTAACTAGGATAGAGCAAACCAGTTACACAGAAAAGCAGAGAACAAGATATATGAAAATTGAATAGAACTAGCCCTATCAGAGCACTACGATTACTCATGAATGTTTAATAAGTCAGAACAAAATATATATTGACGTTCAGTTGTTCCAACCATCCAAACTAATCTTGAACAGTAAATTGAACATTCTGCATGAAGTTTATAACTAGCACTTATTAATCGTTTTGGAAAGTTTCTCACATTTATTCACTGCTAGCTTCGAACTATAAAGTTTTTTTTTTTTTTTTTTTTGCGAAACTTCAGCTGAAGTCTTCTTGCTATTCTCAGAATGATTTTATTTGGATTTTGGTATGTTTCAATAAAGAAAGTTCAGAAAAAACAAGTGGTCATACAGGAAGAGCCACCCTGTTTTACAAGAAATTCACGGATATTAAGTCATTGATATCACAACACACTAAAATATAACTCAGGTTGTTTTCCACAACATCCAATTTAAATTTGTATTTGTAAACTATGAAACATTCTAGTGGAACCGATCTAGAATAATAATAATTTATGTGCGAAAATGAATCCGTCTATTTCTAAATCTTAATTTTGAAACTCAAAGGCCTATAACATTTAATAGCACAAATATCAGGAAGTCTAAGAAGTGTCGAGCCGAGCGCTTCGGCTCAAGATGAAGTTAGTGGATTAAATCTCAGAGCACATATCGCGGAGGATCAGGACTAATATAATTTAACACCTGACAGTTGAAGGTAGTAGATAACTATGTACTGAAAACTCTGTTGGAATTCTTACAATCATACGCAAGGAACTGCGAAGTGAAGATACGTGAAGTTTCTACAAAACTGTGCTAAATTTCACATTTCCATTCCGATAAAAACACGAATGCCGTGCAGTCTCATGAAGAAATTTGTACTGTTTATGAGAAAGATACATTATCAAAAGGTAAAAGCCAAAATATGGTTCACTAGATTTCGTTCTGCAAATTTCGATGTCTAAAATGCTATTTGCAGTTGGCAAGAATCAGAAAAAGTGGATAGTGCTTAGGAAAAAGTAGAGTAAGACTACTGTGTAGGAAGTCGTAACATTGCCAATGACTTAAAACATCCATCAGGAAACAGTGGTAAACCATTTGGAGAAGCTGGCTACGCAAAAAGAACCTCGATGTTTGATTGCAATATGATCTTACTATAAAACTTTTACTCGATCAAACAAAGCTACGAATTTCTACTGAAAACTGAAATGATATATTTAAGTGTTACGTGCTACGGTTATCGAGTGGGCTAAAGAAGACGGTGATGATGAGAAATGAATGAAATGGTGGAATGAAGTGAATGGGAAGAAACGGAAGAACCCCGAGAAAATCCACACCGTGTTGTATGTCCACTACTTGGCGCGAGCTGAAATCGAACCAGGAACCTCATGCACCAGAGGCGAACGTCCTGTCATTGAGCCACCGTGGGCTCCTTTTTACTGAAAAGTAAAGAACTCGAGCCGTTTCCGGAGCAGTCGAAAAATCGTGGTGGATGCGATTAAAAGCTGCACAGACTCTAGGTAACACAATATTAATGTCAAAAAAGGTTTTAAAATGCGTTCTGCAATATGTAAACAATACGTATTGGGATCCTTAGTTGAACGTATCAAACAAAAAAATTAAGAAACCAATTCTTTTCAGAAACGATATTGCACTGATTCTGCAAATCTCAGTCTTAACTAAATAAATCTACTCCTTACTTCTCTAGTCAAATTAATGAGTCTATCAGTGATTCTTATGCAACCTATCTTCCTATACATATGCCATAGTCATATACTCTGCAAGGTGATGGATAGGATCTCAATTTTGATCTTGAGGATAATATTTATGAGTGCATCTTCTACATGTTTCCATTTGGGCGGAGTCACAAGGTAGTAGTGGTATACTGGTTGCCTAGTCTGTCTGCAATTATATAAAGACATTCCGGCGTATCGTGTGTTCTCTTCCTATTTCTAGCCAAAATGAACTGCTAACGATTTTCCGTGATTAGTTGTGCAGAATCTCCCAGTTTGAACTTTTCTATCACTTGCAATTTTGTGTTCTTCATGGTATACTTTCACGCGACCTTGTTCAATAACACACTCCCTTTCAACAAACTGGTTATCCTACCCTATTCTCTGAATATTATAGGATTGTTGACGTCACCCACGTTCCACGCACACGGATTTTTAGAGAGTGTGGCTTTTCATCAGACTAAACATCGGGCCTTCATTCGCAACAACCCATTACATATCTTTCATATTGAGCGATGCTTAATTGACAGTCCATTATTTGCTTTCATATTCATTAAAGTTTAGCATTTCGTTTCGCAACTGAGACTATATGAGACGCCAATCTATATTTTAAGGTGAATCCGGACCATAATAATGAATTCAGTGCTTTCTCATCAGGTATTGAGCTAACCGTATGTACACCAAAGACAGCGCTGTAGCGATGAAACTACCGGAGAGGAATATTCATCCTTTATTTATGAATTTTGTCAACAGTTCTTACTTAAAGTATAGTTTAAATAGGTAAAATAATAACAAATTATTGTTTCTTTTTATATCTTTTATCTATGCCATGGATCCTATAGAGAAATGAAATATTTGATTTTTACATTCCACGCTTATGCCGGGGGATCCTATAGAGAATAACTATTCGCTCCCAAGTTCATTCTTCTTTATCAAGTAGGAATCTTACACGTAGCTATGCAGTTAGCGTACGGGTCTTTGGCTGTGGGAGACCCCGGTTCAATTGTTGGCAGGAGCCCAGGAGCGTCCGATCCCACATTAACCTATAAGCTCATAACACATTAACCAACTTTTATCTAGAAGGAGCAAAGATAAGCAGGAACAGCGAAATTATTAAATAATAACAGAGTTGCCAAGACCCCAAGTCGTAGCAGTGCTAATATTTTTTTTATCTTTTATGTTGCCTCTCTATGTTCAATTAATATCTTCTGTAGGTTAAAGTAGAAGAGGAAAAATGGATAAATTGATAAGTAATGATAATGAGAGAACTGCTGTAATAAAAGTACTCATGGCCAAGACAGAACCCGAATCCTAGTGTGACAGCTAAAATAACGTAAAACAAAATGTATTAATTCAATATTTTTCTGTAAGAACTCTCAATATTCTTTATAACAATATTAATCTCTCGTGATTATTGTTAGTGTACGGGCCTTCTCCCGGCAAAATTCAATTGCATTAATAGTGAGAACGCATGTGGTTTCCACATTAGCCAGTAAGTTTTTACATTATGTAGCTTCGGCTAAAAAGGATATTAAACTCAAAACCCAATCATCTTTCTTACACTATTCCTACCTTTGCCATGTGAATTTAAATGTAATTCTTTAATTAACATGTTATCTTTCCTCGCTTGTCTTTCCTTAATTGAAATTTGCAAATTATGCATTATAAAGTGATTTGAAAGAGATTATGGCTATATTATGAAATGAAATTTAAATACGTAATCAGTTTGTTACTTAAATATGTCAACTAAAGCATAAAATTACATTTGCCCAACTCGATGGTCTAGCGGCTAGTGCGCGCGCCTCTAGTGCAAAGGGTTTCAAGTTCGATTCCTTTTGGAAGAGTTTCTAAATTTCGGTGATATAGTGATTCAGATTCCACCATAAACGTGTATGGCAAAGATGCTGAAAAGAGAATCACAAACCACAACAGACAAACAGCAATAAAGTCACATATGACCGGACAAAATATGAATAAAACTCAATAACTTTTATTCATCTAAATATACGCTTAGTTTAATCGATGAAATAATTTAAATCATAAAAAAATAATTTGTTTGAAGATTATTGGCTCAAACTTAACCTCTAGGACAGTAAATATTTAAACACTCTCTGGCTCATAATTATGTGCTTTTTAAACACAGAAAGGTCACAAAAGGTCCTGGACATCCACTAATAATAACTGCTTATTACTTACAACTCTAGACGCAATATTATAAAAGAGGCTTGTAAGACATTTAAAATATATGAGTAAAATAACCTTTAAAATAAATATGAGTTCAGAATTTTTCCTAAATAGCCTCTACATCCAAGAGGATGAGTTTGTTTCTACGATGCACTTTTGTTGTGTAAATTTCGAGTAGAAAATCTAAATTACAAGCCAGCTTTCACAGATACTGACACTATCTGCTCTCGGAATGCTAAGGAAGTTCTCAATTCCAATAGCTACAATTTTTATGGAGCAAGAACAACCTTTTGTTCATAAATGAACAAATAACACTTTTCTCAATATAGATACGAAAGTTATTTTAGTCATTGCCTACTATAAACCTGCTTGAACGTATAACACATGAGTCAGAAACAATCATTGTCTTCAGAACTTGGCAGACAACTATGTATCACTAAGCCACTTCAAATATTGGTGTACATTTATAATCTAAAAATTGTATCTTTAACTCAAGCTTAAAGAAAAGTATACCATGATATACTTGGAAATCGCATATAAAGGTATAGCATTTTTAATAAGTTTAGTTAACCTTGTCCAGGGGATATTGCTAAAAATGTAAATTAAAAAGGCAGGTATTTATGCGTTGATTGACAAACGCCTGAGAGCTTGTCCGAAGATCACTTCAGTTCATCCAAAATGTCATAATGTTGTGGTTAAATATATCACGCGATGGACCTTTATAATGTGTATTGCATTCACCAATTGATATCAAGAGTTTAGTGGGTATGTGATTTGGTTGGTTTATCTACAGCAATGATGCATGCTTCTTCATGTTGTAGATATTTTCAGGCTCGTTTAAAGTTCAAATGTCCTGAACATTTGTAGACGTTATAGTATTTATTTGTACAATTGTGAATTATGAACTTTAAAAAACTGAAAACTACAAAAGTCCGATCAAATATTTCTAACTGATTATATCTTACTATCAAACATATCTAGCGTAAATATAATCCTACCATATTCGTGATGTTACTCATTTTGACATCTGTTAAAAGCTTATGGTTACTGGAACTTCTTGAATTTGTAATACTTTCCTGCTTTTGCATTTGCAACTGTACTGATGTAATGTCTCAGTAATGCCTTGTGGGTAGAGTTGTGTTCACTGAAAAAAATATCATATTAATAATTGTACTGAATGGTGATAACGAATACTAGAATAGTGTTAAGAATCTTCATAAAATTTTCAAAGCTAAGCTCATAAACTTAATCATACATACTCAATGTAATGCTTTCAAACGATTTAAGTAATTATTGGTTTAGAAGTAATTTTTCAAGTATGTAGTAACTATTTGCAAGAAATGTCTGATTATCCAAGACATTTTTATTTTCTAGATTTTTAAATATTAGCATTCAGTTGTAAATTTATACTGTTTACCAAACATTGTTAGGGTCATCAAGTCTAGGAGGCTTACGTGGGCTGGCCATGTAGCTAGGATGCAAGAAAGTAGAAACGCTTTCAAAGTCTTGACTGGAAGACTAATCGGAAAACGACCATTAGGAAGACCTAGGCGCAGATCGGAAGACAATACGAGTATTAAGATGGATCTCGCAGAAATAGGAAGAGAAAGTAGAAACTGGATACAGTTGGCTGAGGACAACTCAGTGATGAGCTTTTGTGAACGCGGCATTGAACCTCCGGGTTCCATAGGCCATAGAGTTAGCTAGTTAGTTAGAATTCAATTACAAGAACATGTATCATAGTTTTATTAATTTCATTAAAGTGTTACTTATTTATCGTATTTTATAATTTTAAAAATTCCTCACAGGATGACGAATCTCTTTCATATAAACATACAATGTAATAAACGCTTATCATACAGGATGATAATGAGTTTTAAAGAAAACTTCCAAATTTATATTTCTTGGCATCTTTTTACCCATAAAATGGAAAGAGATTCGTCACTCAAACCCATAGAGGTAGGGTCTACATACTATAATCCTATATTGCCATAACTAATTTGAAAATTTTGGAATCTCCAAAACTTAAAAGTGTGCCAATACACTGCTCTCAAATTTTAGAGGCTGTATTAATGTACCCTTGTCTTATGAAAGATAATGTGCCTCTATACTTATCCACAACGTGATAGAAGCTCATCCAAAGGGATACATTTGGTCAAAATTCTCCACATTCTGAACTTTTAGTTATTTTATACCCACTAAAGAGAACGAGATTAACCATCCAAATGTCTAAAGATACACTCATGTCGAAAATGATTGTCGCATATCTATAACTGTCTTCTTGTAGGAATATAATTTGATAATGATTTTGCAGGGTACTTTTAATACTGATAATATGTATATAATCGAGTAATGCAATTTAATGTGTGTATAATCGGTAAATTTGTGGCAAACTTAATAGAAAAGAATTGTAAATACAAAAATTAGAATGAGTAAAACAAAAAGTTGCTAAATGAACAAAAAAGTTTTATTTTCATTTTATTGTTCTTATTTACTGCTCTTTTGACATGAAATTTGCCACATACATGTCTTTGCCGATTATACACATACTTACATCCTAAGGAATACCAGGCGAATTCGTTTATCAAATTATATTCCTAAAACAACATATTTATAGACATGCGACTATAATTTTGGACATGAGTGTACATATCTGCGTCCTATACACCACTTTTGGGATAGTTCAACGTACACATTACCGAATTTTAAAGGGGGTGATCCTATCCAATTGTGGGCCATAGTTCCTGAGTCAGGCAGCCAGAGACACAAAAGTGCGATGAAGTCATGTTAGTACTACTATCATTCTCACACTTTAATATGCTTCGATTAACAATACAGATGCATGACATGGTGGAGAAGTATCATGCATATTCCGTCATTAATGAATGTCTTCTGCTTCAAACAGGCTGACTTATTATGTTTCGAAAACAGGAATAGTAACAAAATATCCTGTTCATTTCCAGGTGAGAGCACTCAGGAGTAGATTTTCGAAGGACTATTCTTGCTTTGTTACGTACAATATAAACTGTTAGGAAAGGAAAGAGAAAACTATTTCCTAATACTCTTTACAATTTCAAAATTAAGTAACACCGATGAAAGTTTATTTACGTGTTTTGTTTCTTTGATTCAAGCATTTATGGAATAAATTAAAATTCTTAAACTACATTTTAAATTGATTTATCTCTAAATGTAAGCCATAGAGACTTTGATAACACTTAAAACTCAAAAGAACAAAATGTCAAAAATTAAATTTTAAGCTTTTCAAAGAAATTCACAAATATGTACTTTCATTGTTTTTACAAGTATAAAGTAAGAATTATCGTTGGTTTGGTTCAGTTGTTAAGTTATAGAGGATCCTCATTGGATTCAGAAATTTGATTACTGCTAGACTTGCAAAATTTATTGGAGAATATTTTGAAACCGTTTTGCGAATATACATTTTGCAAACGTGTCTTCGGCATGGGATAAAGGGGCTCGATTCTCGATACAATAACGTCTTGTGATTCAAATTCAATGTAAACAATAGTACAACCAGCGGCTGAAAATTAGTGGTCTAAAGAACTACTAATTTGTTTTACAAACTATCGAAAGCGAAGGCATCATGATGAAATACAGATGCTTCAGTCTCGTTGAGAAAAATGCGTAACTAAATTTTTCCGATGAGCGATCGTTATTTAACGTAACAAAATCAAACTTTCCTTTTCCTACAGAACTGAATGTAAGAAAATTCTATATTTGTATAAACGCTGTAAGCAATGTACTAAATATTTATTAAGTTTTTTTTTAAACAATTCGACAATTCTTAAATTTTAAGACTATTTTTAATTTCTGTATCGCATTTGTTGAATGATTTTGGAGAAATTATATTTAAATAGATCACGTAATAGATCACGTAACAATGGTAATAAGAACAGGCAGAATTTTCAAGGAAAAGGGAATAATTTTTTCAGACAAAATAAAGGAAATCAGAATCACAACTCTAGTTAAAGAGGAAATTTTAGAGGTCGATTCCATGGTAACTATAGAAATTTAGAGACCAGTCGAGAAATCAATTTCATCCTAGAGATATTTTTTATAATTATCAGTTCCAAACGCCTATGTATGGTAGCAACTATCAACAGTATCCGAATCAGGCACAAACACATCCCATTTGTTCTGTTTGTGGTCATGGATTTCACACAAAGGATGCATGTTTATTGCGGAAACAATCTTTAAACGCATAATGTCTGTAAATGTGGGAGGTACATTTACAAATTACGCAGTATTCGGGAAAAAGGGTCATGTTGTAAAATCCTCCATTACTACACAAAACAATATGATTTTAATGGCAATACTGATAGAAGATAAGAATGCTCACGCTGTGTTAGTTTCTGCTTCACATATATCAATAATTAGAGAAAATTTAGTTTCAACAAAGGCTAAGATTTTGAATATTGATACATGCATAAAAGGAATTACTCAAAATTCTCTTTTGATAAATAAAATAACAATTGCTCGTTTTAAAATTAATAGGAGAACATTTCATCATGTTTTTCGCGTGTTAAACAATTTTTCCCAAGACATGTTGTTAGGAAATGACTTTTTAGTATCCCAGAGAGCACAAATAGACTTGAATAGAAATGTTTTGTTACTACGTAGATTTGGAAAACCTCCTATTTGCTCTAAGTAATAACAGGGATATTTAAAAGGAATTATCACCATAGGCTAATAATTTAGTTTGTAATAGTATGAGACCTGCGTTTGTTCTGGTTAATAATGTTACGATTCCGCCTCAAACGAAACATTTTATTGTAGTAAAATTAGCGAATTCAAAGACAGGACAGAAGTGGTTACTTGAACCAAACAAATCATTACAAGATAAGACAGGAATTTTGATTCCTAGGACAGTTCTATCTCCCAAACAACACTTTGTAAAGGTCATTAATTCTTTTGTCTCTTCAGTTTCGTTAGCGAAAAATGAGATTTTAGGGTACGCTGAAGATCTAGCATATTTAAGTGATTTTAAATGTTTCAATGTAATCAGAAGATATAGATTTAGAGCAATTGTTGAAAGATCAGATTGTTTGATAGCACAAAACTACATGTTGGTAAAGAGGTTAAACCCGAGATTACAGATAATGCTATTTTAGGTTTTAGCATTATTGAACTAAGTGAAAGATACGGTGCTCATACTTCCTTATACATTCTTATTCTTCTAACCCTTCACCTCTACTCTATAATATAGTTCCAATCTCCTGCTACAATACCTACATGCTACATGCCTTCAATATTTACTTACTTTCCAATTAAACGGTCTATTTTCTGTGATGACGTTATATCGTGTGGACATAAGACCATCGCAGCCAATGGAAATTTTAGACTCTCATCTCCTCTGATGTAAGTAATTGTAATGGGATCTTCTTGAAACACAGTCCAAGATCTTATAATAATTTGCAATCCAATGATAAACGAAATTACATAAAGTGTCGTCCAAAAAAACCTATAATTAAAACGAACATATTAGGATAAATAAGACCTAATAGTGGGCTTTGTTACTTGGGAATTTATAGACAAATGATTACGAGCAAAATTTTAGCTTTTCCACAATAACAGCGTAATCTTCTTTAAAACAATCAAATAACAATCCTGCACGATATTTACGTTTAGGGTATATGATGATACGTAAAACTTTTATCTATGGCAAAGATCTAAGCTATATTAAAAAGTAAGCGTCCCTTTAATTTTCATGGCAAACTTTGATTTGGTATTGCCTTCTTTAGTAGCGCATCCTTAATTTTCTTTTCGAACTCGAAAATTTCACTTCTTAATTGTAGATGTTAATTAAAAATAAGATGTTTTAATTAACTATTAACTGTATCATATGTAGCTATTAATGAAATATTTATTTATGAAATATAAACGAATGTCAATATTACTGGTTCCAAAGGTATGCGCAACACTCATCTTCCAAAACTACCATGATGGTCTCAGATTTGATTCGCGGTGGGAACACACAGCCAGAAAAGTGTAAAAAAAAACTCTTCCAAGTCAACCACACGTAGTGAAGTATCCCCTCATTCAGACTAGGCAAATGTTGGGATAGTACCGAACACTATGGGTCCCAGCCCGCTTCCTTCTTACCCATTCCATTCCTCCTCACCAATTCGCCAGGTAGTATGGTCGCCAAGGAATGTCAATTCACATTCGTGACGGGCTAACATGGTCGTAGATGATGAAAGTCCAGAAATCTAATTCCTAATGCTACTACACTAAACTACCATGAGTTTAATGAGAAGAATGGAATATGACATATTGTAGGATTGATAATGAAATATATTTGCAAAATTATATATCACTATATAGAAAGAATGGACGTAAAAGTACTGTATTTCCTTGTGTTTCTAGTAAATAACAGAACATAGGATGATAAATAGCATCATGCAATGTACAGATCGTAGGATCTCCAAGCCAGTAGTTACAGCTGGTAATATGTGAGAGATGTTTTCGTGTATTTCTTGCAATTTGTTATCAATGTTGAAGACATACTTGATGAATGTCTGCAAAATGAGTTTGTGCAGTTCATGGAATGTCTCAACAATTATCCTTAACCTCGTTATGCATGTAATGGAACTAATGACTGGCCTTGACATTTGTTGACTTACTGTTTGTGCAGTTAACCGTAACGACCCACAGTAGGTCAGTTTTTATCGGGATCCTGGGTTTTTGGGCTATTTTTTGGCTTTCAGTCAAGCAGCTACTGCATCGTCACTATTTATCCTAGGTTCATGGTTCATACCTCATTCTGTTCAGAATGGAGCTGCCTTTCAAATGGTATCACTTGCATGTCCATACCATATACCAGGAGAGGGAAAAGTGATGTCAAAGGGAAAATTTTGAGGGATTTTTTTTTCAAATTTTGGGCCCCTCTGCCCCCCTTCTGTGGGAACGTAGAGATCTCAAAGAAATCTGAAAAATAGTACTTGGTAAACTAAATGTGTGTACCAATTTAAAGTTTCTATCTTGAATAGTAAGAGCGGGAGAAATTTTATCAACAATCCCCACAATGCCACAAATTACCGCAAAACACCATGATCTTAGGGAAAAAATTTCCTGAGACATCCCTAATTACCCTAGGGCCATGTTTCGCCCATCATTCTCTTCAGAATAGAACTGCCTTTCAGACGGTATGACTCACGTGCTCCATCATGTATGTGAGGCGGGAAAATCCCGAAAATGGGATTTTTGGGGTCTAAATATCCCTTTTTTCAACTTTCCCCCTTCTGGACCCTCCTGTTTTAATGCAGAGATCTGAAAAAATCTGATAAATACTACTAGGTGGGCTGAATGTTTATGCACAATTTCAATCTTCTAGGTGCAAAAGTAAGCCCGCCAAAAAAATATACCGACCATGTCCCATTTTCCCCTATATAGAAGTATATTTTTTAAAAAATTCCCTGAGACATCCCTAATTACCCTAGGATAATAATCGATCGTCATTCTCTTCAGAATGGAACTGCCTTTCAGACGGTATGACTCACGTGTCTCCATCATGTATGTGAGGCGGGAAAATGAAGAAAAACGGGATTTTTGGGGTTAAAGAATCCCGTTTTTATCCCTTTTCCCCTCTGGATCCCCCCTGTTTTAACGCAGAAATCGGAAAAAAATATGGTAAATACTACTCGGTGGACTGAATGTTTGCAAAATTTCAATCTTCTACGTGAAAAAATAAGCCCGCCAAAAATAATAAACATAGGCTTCAGAAGGGAAAATATGTATTTTAAAATGATGACGTCATCACCTCCTATGTCTGGACGCAGGAAGGTCTGAACCATACGTAAGGTCTTCTACAATGCCTCTGGACTTGAAAAACAAAAAAACCGGACGAAAAAGCTCAAATAGAAGATAAATAACACAATGTACCATGAAACACCCGTATGGTACAAATTGTACCATAGGATCCCCAAAGGGTTAACCTCGTTATGCATGTAGTGGAACTAATGACTGGCCTTGACATTTGTTGACTTATTGTTTGTGCAGTTAACCGTAACGACACACAGTAGGTCAGTTTTTATGATCTGTCGCGGCGAAAACAAGAAAACTTCCATGCTAAACAAATTACAAACGCGGAAAAAAGTGAGCTAACAATCTTTCTAGAATAGTTTAGCAAACCAATAGCCCATTTCGAGCAGAACCAAACAAATTCAAAACAATGTTTATGTTTGTACCATCCTGAATGGGCAGTTTGTGGAGATTTCTACTGCCTGCTCAATGCACGTATATTCAATGTGCTGTGGTTTTCTTCGACTTTATATTTCGTTTGAAAATATAATGCAACTTCTACTTTGATTATTAAAACGACGCATTTAGAATAATTCCAATGAACAATATCTGTTGCATTTCATAGTCAAGAAATACTGTTAGTCACGCGTATTGGTAATCATATTTACTTCATTATTCGAAGTACATATCAATGTTTCCGTTCTCATAAATTATATCTGCAACAACCTACAATTAATAAATTTATCAGTCTTTATTTCACACTAGGTATCTAGAGATACTTACACAGAAATTTTCATTTATGTGTTATTTTGTACCGCAGCGACTATCATGGAAAATTAAACGTGTTGTCAAAGAACTTCTCATATGAACTTGTGAATGAACTTCTCATATGTGATATAGTCGTGATCAGTAAACAAACTTACAAGTCAACAGTAAATAAATAATTATCATTAAAATAATCTGTAACTGCAAATTATTTAATATTACTAGCTGAACCTGCGCTCTCTACACAGCTCATCAATCGCATATGAGCATAAATCTCCTTATCATTCCTTACAACATCTGTACATGTCCCTTTATAGACACAAGTGAAAGACGTATTGATTAAAAAAAGCCAAGGGTTATCATAAAGGGGAGACTTTTTTCGATTATTTTTTCTCAATATCTCGCACCGTTTGCAAGATTTGAGCCTGCTTCCGGTTGGAGTTTCTAATTCATGTATGACCAGTGTTTTCTTTCTTCTTGCATTCAGTATGTAATAAGCAAATACATTACATACACAATTAATTATGTCAGTTATATATGGTCTTCATTGGGCAAACCACTTCCCCCCCAAAAAAAAGGTTCATCTTAGACTGCAGAAATGGTTGTCCTTCCTTTTCCATTATTATTTGGCCATGAAACAAACGCCTGAGACATATAACCCCTATATACAACAGTGTGGTGTTGGAATGTATGATGCTTACGATGTGATGTTTTAGTTTGTTTTTTTTAATTTCAACACTTCCAATGTACCTGTAAAAATGTAATAAATAAATAGTGCCCATGTTTTTTTTAAATATTGAATTACAACTGGACAATCTACAAGAAATTTGCAATCGATCAGTGAAAACGTCATCTTTCTAGAGCCTGAAGTTTCCGAGATCTCATTGTCGAAAGGATTGGCCACAAACATATAAATTTAGTTTAAAAGAGCTCCAGAGGTGGCAGCACAATTCGTTTACATTTATTTCTGAGAAGGCTTATTAAAGGCAAAGGCCATTGAACAATAGTTTAAAAGGATAAACTTTGTGAAAAATATTTCTTTAAGTAATTTATTTAAAGTACACTCTTTTAAAAATATTTGTCTTTGTTATAAACGTGATATCACAAATAACCGTAAATAAAAGATTTGAAAGCTAAGATTATAGGTTAGAGCTCGGTCGCTCTTAGTTGGTACTGTAGCATTTTAATAGATAGATATTTATCATATTACGTTTCAATATTCATGAGTATCACAGAAAAAATATATAACACATAATATCATGTCAATAAAATGAGTATTACATTACACAACAGGTAAACAATAAAACCAAGTCTCCTTATCTGTGTAGCCTTCGAATCATTGCATACTGAACAGCAATTTAGAATTATCAGTGTATCATGAAGGAGATGAAGATTCCACTCTCCGAACCTATGATCCCTTCAATGATGCTGCATTTTTTATATTATCCTTTCCAAGAGATATAAACAAGAATGATAAAGTAAATAACAATTCTATTTCCTACAGATATCTAATGTTTTGCCCTCTGAATATAAATATATCAATTCAAACGGTAATACTTGTAGATTGATAGTCAATCTAGATCAAGACTTATTGCAACTATTCTGCCAAGTTTTGATTGCGAACTTCTTTTAAAATTTTTCAGAACGCGTATTACAGTTCAATTTTTCATTTATGCTTACGGTTAAATTTTAGAATTCACCTGTCGAATTCGCGCCTTGTACACATACACAAAAATAAATCACAAATTTTGTTTGCTTACTTAAGCTATACAGCAGCTATGCTTCAAAATCTGATATTTACAATTAAGATATCGACAAGATGCTAATAGAACAGTTATATGTAGTGCTCACCAGGCACGTAGCCAAGGGGGGGGTCCGGGGGGTCCGGACCCCCCCCTTCGAGACCAGAAATGAAAAAATTAAGGAAGGATAAAACAAAATAAAATGACAAAAAGAAGGATCAGCGTTAAAAATTAAAAAGAAAACTACAGGAAGCTTTTGCTTACTCTTTCTTATGAGGAGATTTGTATTACTTGCAATATGGTGGCGAGGTAAGCGAGGTATTCTGCAAGAGTCAGGGAATTTGAAATTTCAAGAAAAGTTATGGAATTCTCAGAATTCCTGCTACTAGTCAGGGAGATTTCAAGCTTTCGAAAGCATAAATGCCGTTGTGTAACAGCGTGGACTTTTTAAATCATAACTTTTCGTCATCGCATCCTTGCAGTATCAAACATGTTATTTCAAGGACAATTTTCTGGTGCTCCTTTAACCTGTCATTTGGAACCGACAGTAGTTGACGGAATAATAAAAACAAAAAATTATGTTGAAAGAAAATTCTGTTAGCATTTGATTCAACAGAGAAAGGAACGCATATATTGTAAAACTAGTTGAATATACACATTCTTCGCACAGGAGCTGTATTTGGAAGTCAACGTCTGTGGCAGTATCACCATTGATCACAGCGACCGCGAAAACTATGGATTTGATACTAATATCGGTCATTTTGGGCTATTTTTTATATGTCTCGGTATCCTCCCCCCCCCCCCGCTGACTCCCGGCCCGCATACTTGCAAGTTATCGCTAATGGAAGTGTCACCATTGATTTCAGCGACCGCGAAAACTATGGATTTGACACTAATATTGGTCATTTTAGATTACTTTTATATGTCTTGGTATCTCACCCCCCTCTGGTGACCCCCGGCCCGGAGCCGAATAGCGTGAATTTGGACGTTAATGCGACTAGAGTTTCACCATTGATTTCAGCGACCTCGAAAATATGAATTCGACACTAATAGCTCAAGTGGTAGAGCGTTGGCTTCGCATTCGGGAGGTCGTGGCTTCGAATCCCGCTGCTTACCATCCTGACTGAGGTTTTCCAGTGTTTCCCTCAGTCCTACTAGGTAAATGCCGGGATGGCACCTACTAAAGAGGCCCTGACCGATACCTTCCCAAATCCTTTTCATTGTTAATGTTGTTGGATATCCAATGTAAAATGGCCTCTGAGCTGTATCTGGTGATTGTTAAATAAATAAATAAATATCGGTCATTTTCTACTACTTTTACGTGTCCCGGTAATCGCTCCCCTGAGACTCCACTGTTTCGAAATTTGAAAAAAAAACGCTTCGTCTTGATCTGGGGCCTGGGCCAAGATACCCCTGACCAAAATTTGGTAACTCTCGGTCCACTCGTCTGGTCCCCAGGCCGCACACAGACAGACAGACAAACACACAAACAAACTCTTTATTTTATTTATATTAGAAGATAGTTTACAAGACAGTATTCAGTATGTACTTTTTATAATAATTGAGGTCATAAGGAAAGGAAAATTGTTATATTTGAATAAACAGAAGAAGGACGTAAATATTGCAAAACCTTTTTCAATACTTTTTTTTTTTTATTTTGCTCGAAATTTCTTCATAACTTGTTATTAAAATACTTGCCAACATATCCTCATTTTATTGTCCTAACAAACCAATATATGTTGATAGTAAAGTAGTTTAGATTGATCGAGCTCCTGGGCTTTCAGAATTTCATGTCACTTCCCCCCCCCCCCGTTACCAAATCCTGGCTAAACGAACCAATATATGTTCCAGTAAAATAGTTTAGTGATCGAGCCCCTTTTGTGATGACCACAGTCACGGACCCCCCCCTTCACGAAATCCTGGCTACGTGCCTGGTGCTCACTACTATAGCATGTCGGCATCGGGTTGATGTGGAAACATTACAAACTTTCTGCTAAGCACTACTCACTTTATGTGTCGCTAAATCCTTGGCATTATATGCCTCAGAGCTTACATAAAATACTAAATTACGAAAGAATACAGGTAAACAGTCCTGTGTTACTATTGGAACAAATGTACGAGAATTCCAAAGATGCGCGCAACACGCCTCGAAACACTTCCGGCAGCACCACTCGTAATTTCTGTCCACTTGTAAACCATGGAACATACTACGCACATGCTTCTGATCTCTTCAAATACCCAAATCACACGTTTGAAAAACAAACCACAGCAAATTGGAAAGAAACTTTGGCCAAAGAAGTAATTCTAATAACACGGCTAAAGAGTAGGGCGAAGCGTTTTGCACTTTTGTTGGAAATTCAATGACGGCTAGTGCGGAAAAGGTGCCATTAGTGGCACCGACCTTACTGAGTTTTCAAAAATTTGTTTGGACAACCCTTACTCTGATCCAACGGACTTAAAGATTTTTAAGTGTTTGGTTAGGCAATACCCACAACACCAATGACAGAAAAAGCTACTTGTGGTCGTTTTTAGAGTTACCTGATGGCTAGAATACAATTATTTTATTAAAAGAAACTTGTAGCAATGCCAGCGAATAATTTTAAAATGTTTATGAGTCAAAGTACAGCCATATTAGCTCAGTTGTTGGAATTACTGTTCAGATTTTGTTTGGAATGTCACGTTAACGATGATTATAGGCATAGCTCTTGATATAACACGATTTGTGTTTGGCAACTCTTCACTTGTTATGTACACCGACAGCAAATGCCATCTAGCGGCATACACAACTTCGTGGTTGCTTACTTTCACCACGTTTCTCGAGCGTCTTCGCAACGTCCGGCTCCGTCCAGAAGATTCGCGCACCTCCCGCTCGTCTCGTTGGCTCCAGAACCTACGCCGATGTTTCTAGAATATTCTCGCTCGAAGTTTGGCGGTGGGATAAATATTGCGTACTCTGGCCAACGAATCCAACAGGCCAGTTTATTGCAGTTTAAGCTTTAACGGTTTTAGTTCGCTACTGTTTCTGTTAAGACAGAGAGTCTGTGCATTGTACCTAAAGTTACAGTCTTCTTAGTGCGATACGATTCAAAGACATTTTGTATACTTTGGTTTCCAAGTTCGGAAACAATGGAAAGCAAGATGAAAAAAAAGCCTCATAGCAGACTAACGCGGGAAAGTATGAAATAAAGCTTATTTGGCACTCCAAGTGAAATGAGTGAAGTGCAGTTACCTACGTACGCTGACGTTATGTGACATTATCATTGGTTTCGAAGCGGTTTAAGTGGTGACGAAAGTGTAACTAAATTACCAGTGACTGACCTTTGTAAACTAGTTGGACAAAGAGTTGTACATATTTGGCATAAAGCAAGCATTACTGTGGTTTCAGAAAAGAGTGTTTTTACATGCTGAAAACATTTTATAATAAGTGTCGCACCAAGGAAAAACATTCTAGTCGACAAGGACAAGAAGCAACACTTCGTGCAGGTTTTGTTGCACACGCGGAAAAGTCTCTTTTTGATATCGCGTCTTGGAAATGTAAAACCGCCCAAGATTGCAACTGTGAGAGGGCATAGAAGATTCCAAAACGAGAATTCAAGTTTCTTTTGGACCAGAGAACATCACGGAAAATGAGCATTGGTAACATTGGCGTCCAAACAAGCAAATCTCTGTCAAAGATGTTTCCCCGTAAAGTGAGCAGATTGAAGGGGTAGACAACCAAGAAAGACGCAGGAAGTGTTGAAGCAAGTCCATCAACTAGTGGGATTAGGCATAGACAGAGGTCAAAGATACTGGCGTCGTCAGGGGAATCCAGCGAAGCTGTTGAATCGGGAAGCACGTCGGGATCTGACTTCGAGACGCGACCAAGAAGGGAACATAGCCTAAAGCGCATTTGTCTTCAA
This sequence comes from Thermobia domestica, assembly GCF_964235325.1. NCBI lineage: Eukaryota > Metazoa > Arthropoda > Insecta > Zygentoma > Lepismatidae > Thermobia > Thermobia domestica. Next base: position 237,513,740 of record NC_137456.1, on the reverse strand, counting down.
AATACAGCGGAGGCAGCGTTTAGAACTGGAGCTTCAGAAAGACAGGTTACTATGATCGCTTCTACCGTACTTCAGGACGCGAGACTCATAACGCCAGAGGACAAAAATTTTGTTGTTGTAGGGTACGAAGAGGAAAAGATAAACTGGGTGAGAAGATCCAGAAAGAAAAGGTTCACCTAGGTCGGGCGATTACAAGTATCTACTTCGACGGAAAAAATTATGCAACTCTTGTGCAAGAAAAATTAACGGCAAACTACGAAGACGAGAGGTTACAGAAAAGCATATCACAGTTTTATCGGAGCCCGGTTCAGAATATTTGGGTCATGCCACATCTAAGTCAGGCACTGGCAAGGACATTGCCGACTCTATACTGGAGCTTTTAGAGAAGAACCAGTACGACGTGTCAAGTCTTGAGGCAGTCGGCAGCGATGGTGAAGCCACGAACACAGGATGGGATAACGGCGTGATAAGTCAGATACAAAGATCCCTAGAAAAGAAACTGCAGCATCTCACTTGCCTTCTGCATACCAATGAGTTGCCATTGCGACACCTGTTTACAGAATTGGATGGTGGGACGACCGGACCCAACGCTTTTTCCGGCCTCATCGGAAATAAATTAAAAGATTGTGAACGTTCGCCGATTGTCTCCTTTACTCCCATTCCCGTTGAATGGGTGTCTGAAATGGAAAAACCAGATGGTTTAAGCAGCGGCCAGAATTATCTCTTTGAAATTTGTAAGGTTGTTGCTAGAGGAATGTGTACTACCGATCTAGCAAACAGAAAACCAGTACCATTATCACATTCACGATGGCTTACATTGGCCTGTAGTATGTTCCTCCACTACATTAGTACTGATAAACCCAGTTCAAGTTTGTGTCTACTTTGCCAGTACATTGTTAAAGTATAAGCTCCCGTCTAGTTTTCAATACGGCGAAATCCTATATCCTATCGAAATGGGCGCCACGCTCTGTTTAGCATAGTTAAGCTATCACGTTTTCTGATAGAAGAAAACATCCGAACTTCAGCTACTCTAACAACAACCTTCTCTTGCCATAGTCAAGCTGTGGAACGCACAGTGAAGCTGGTGTCCGAGGCAGCGTCGAAAAAGTGCGGCCAGAACGCAAGAGATACCTACAGAGACTCACTTTAATATTCGGCCACCCCACATTGTTGTCATTTATGTCAAAGAACGCATTAATGTAAATACATAGGAATTTTTAAGCGATGACAGGGAATAACTATCATGTCTCGTGTACTATTTCGTAATGTGTAAAAGTTGTAAATGCATACTATGCCTAACTAACCGCTATGTTTCTACAAACTGTCTTCATATCATGCAACTTTAATATTCGGCCACTAAAGTGACTTGATGATCTTACTACTGTATCTCCAGTTTACAGAACAATATGATTGGAGGAAGGAACGTCGTATGTACAACTCTTTTCTCGTCTTCGTGTTAGAAAGTGTGAATCGGTATTGGCTTTGCAGTATAACATTTCCAATGGGGCGAAAAAGTTGTAACACAACATTTGAGCAGAGCCAGCTGGTCATTTTCATCATAAAAGGGGGATTCAAATAGGTATATTGCCCGTCTCTTGAATATACCACGAACTACAGTCGGTGATATCTTGCGACGCTATAAGAACGAAGACACGATAGAATCCGTGAAGCAGAAGGGTCGGCCTAACAAGCTAAATGAGCAAGACAAACGTGTGATTGTGAAAAAAAGTGAAGAAAAACCCAAAGTTAAGTGCATTGAAGATTGCAGCGGAATTGTTGCAAGGGTGTGGAAAGGATGTACACCCAGAGACTGTTCGGAAAGTACTAAGGAACGAAGGATACCACGGAAAGGTAACTAGAAAGAAACCAGTTGTCAACAAAGTGTGCAGAAAGAAACAGCTTCAGTTCGCTAAAATCTATGTGCAAAAGGAACCAGAATAATGGAAAGACGTTATTTTTGCTGAGGAAAGCATATTCAACATTTTTAAGACAGATAGCAGGGTTATAGAGTGGCGAAAGGCAAATGAAGAACTAAGGAAACTGAATTTACAAGCAACAGTCAAATATGGTGGTGGTAACATAATGGTTTAGAGGTGCATATCTGCTGTCGGTGTGGATGAACACAGGTTTATAAATGCTAAAATGACAAAAGAGCAATGTCGGAGCATTCTAAAAGAGACTTTACACAAGAGTGCGGAGACATTTGGAATCAGCGAGACTTTTAAATTTTATCACGACAACGACCCAAAACATAAGGCGTATGTTGTGCGTGACTGGCTTCTGTACAACTGCCCCAAAGCTATCGAAACTCCATAACAAAGTCCGGACCTGAATCCCATTGAAAATTTGTGGGATGAACTCGACGCCAGACTTCGAAAAGTGGCGGTAACATCAAAGGAGGAACTTGAGAGAAGGTTAACAGAAGAATGGGCCAATATTGCTGCTGAATATACCGCAAAAATAACTGGTAATATGCAAAATCGCTTGAAGGAGGTGATACAGAATAAAGAGTATCCAATTAGGTATTAAAACCTTTTTCTTGCATCGAAGAAGGCGACAAGAAAGTTCCACATTATGTGGTGGCCGAATATTAAAGTGATTATAATTTTTGTGTTTGAGAAGAAATGTTCTGAGTTTTGTATGTAAGAGTTAAAATTTTATGGTTTAATTTTTGTCAAAAGTTGCAGAAAATATAGAGGTTTCACATAGAATAAACAATATTATCACTCTACTTTACTGTAGTTCATAATATAAGATAAAACGCCAGTACAATGTGGTGGCCGAATATTAAAGTGAGACTCTGTACGTTAGAGCCAAACTGAAGTCTAGTACAAGAATGCCCCGCTTCGAGACCAAGAAGAACTACGTGACCTAAGGCCAAATGTGAACGTATGCCTGGTGGGTGGGTGGTCGGAATTCGATGTGCAACTACCTCCCCGTGGTGAGTTCTGGGTTATTTTGCGTACAGAGCAAAATAACCTAAGAGTTGCACAAAGAGGAACACATATAAGATGACTACATCTGTTTTAAAAGTGTTAAAATTGTTAAACAATCGTTCTGATACGCAATTAACAACACATATATAAAACTTATTACTGTTTTATAACAAATTTGATTTCATTAAATAGCAGTGATTAATTGGTTATTTATAAGTTTCATGATTTATAATTTTGAATATCCCTTTTATTGCAATGTCAACGAATAATTAATATGTTTGGAGGTAAAATTTTAAAACCACGCTGTGTAGTTTACTTAATAAATTATTTGCCTTTGATCCATTATTATTTGTGTATTATTGAAATCAATCTGTCTGATACTCAACTCAATAAGACAGGAGAAACAGTCACAATAGTGCGCAAAAATATTTATTATGAACATAAATATATAAATTAATATGAACATATAATAATTTTCAATCGGCAGATAATGAATACTGACTAAGTGACTACTGTAGACACAGCGTTCTAATATACCAAGTATAATGTAAAAAATGTATTATTTTTTCTTTAAGTTTTCCTTTAATAATACTATGGTAAGACTACTATCTAGCACTACATGCCCATGATAAAGGGTTTAAACATGCAGATGTTTCAAACCCTCAGGCGGGGTGAAAAGTTCTCAGCCTGACCAAGAGATGGCACTCCAATCAGCAAAATTTTATTACTCTTGCCTAGCGGCGCTTTTCAGTTGTTCGTATAACAACTGTCAACTTGTTCTCTCAAGTAGGTTGTGTGCACGCACTGTTGCAGATAGATGTCTTGAGTGTTAGTTGTGAAAATGGGTAAAATTGAATACCGTGCGGTAATCAAATTTTTCGTTCTGGATAGATTAACCCCTATGGAAATTCATCTGGAGTTGACAAAAGTTTATGGGGACTCTGCTCCTTCCATGTCAACCGTTAAAAAGTGGGCAGCTGTATTTAAACGTGGTCGCACATCCCTCGAAGGTGACCTACGTGAAGGAAAGCCGAAAACCACAACCACACCGGAAGCAATAGAAAAAGTCCATGATATCGTGTTGGGCGACAGGCGAGTGAAGGTGAGTGAGATAGCAGAGAGTGTGGGGATATCGGAGGAACGGGTGCGAAACATCTTGCACAAATAACTAGGAATGCGAAAGCTCTGCGGAAGATGGGTGCCGCATTTGCTAACTGCCGACCAAACGCAAATGCGAAAACGATATTCGCAGCAATCTTTGGACCGATTCAAAAGGGATCCGGCCGATTTTGTGCGACGATTTGTAACAATGGATGAGGCATGTGTTCACCACCACAAGCCAGAAATGAAACAGCAGTCCAAACAGTGGGTGGAAGTCGGAGGTGCAGCGCTGAAGAAAGCAAAGACGATCGTATCGGCTGGAAAGGTCATGGCCAGTGTGTTTTGGGGTGCGAAGGGATCCTGTTTATTGCTTATCTTTTAAAAGGGAGAATAATTACAGGCAAATATTACTCCAACCTTCTTGACCAGCTGGATGCCAAATTTCGCGAGAAGAGGCCTGGCTTGAAAAAGAAGAAAATCATCTTTCACCAGGGCAACGCACCTGTGCACAAGGGTGAGTTGGCGATGGGAAAACTGCGGGATTTGGGGTACGATTTGCTCGGCCATCCCTTACATTCTCCTGATTTGGCACCATCGGACTTCTGTCTGTTCCCAAACTTGAAGAAATTTATTTCTGGGAAGCGTTTCACATTGAATGAAGAAGTTGAGAGGGTTGTGGATGACTATTTTCACAACCTTCCAGACTCTCACTTTCGCGAAGGAAGACTGATGTTGGAGAAACTCTGGACCAAGTGTATTGAAGTTAAGGGAGATTATGTCGAAAAATAAAATCATTTTTGAACTTAAATTCGCAGTCTTTCATTGTCAGGCCGAGAACTTTTCACCCCGCCCTCGTATATAGAAGTTTCGAAATGTTGTTGTCATATACGATGGTCATATAAAATTCTCTCGAAATGACATATATAACAAAATTTTACTATTTAAAAATTAATTTTCGTAGTCAGAGAAAGTAACATTCTATATTCTATTTGCCATGTCAGAAACTTGAGTCTTCAAATTCTACAAAATATTCCTCCACCGAAGTTATACCTCCAGCTTCAAGAAGACAAGGGAGCCACCTGATGCCCAATTTGACCAATAAGATTAATATGGCAGTAAATTATACCCAAAAGCATTGATTTTACTTATTGCAACTACACCCGCACAAAGGCAATCACTGTAGTGATTTCAGATATGATTCTAGTTTCATAGGTGGATATAGTCAAGAACGAAGTCTTTTTTTCTTCCTAAAATAACTGCATGATAGCAGACATCACGCACTCATTCTTTGTCATTCTTTGGAAATGGACAATCAGAATGTTTCCATTGACTGCTGTTTCAATTCTGCAGTATACCAGTGTACTCATGTTCGATTGCTAATTATGAATCGACCAATCAAATTAGTCATGGATTCTTTGAAACTGCGTGTTAAGGTTGCTTCGAGAGATTTACAAGTGGTTTTAGTCAGGAATCAGAAGTCGCAGCAAGTATCTTGTAGAGAGTTTCTTCGTGCAGAGAGCTTTGGCCAAAGTATGAAATATTCGTTTGACTGAAACGTTTACAGTATCACAAGACAGTCTTATGTAGTCGCTGTTTGAAGACAATCATATCATATAGACTTTGAATACGGGGTGTTGTAGTAATATATTTCGGTTTCCACTTCCAAAACGACTTCATAGCTTTCACAGCCACGTTTTAACCCGTTTGGCAGTTGTCATAAATAAGGGGAAAATATTCAAAGAAAAATACTACGCCTCAATTTTTTGTCAAAGATGAACCACTCTGAATACTTACCAGGTCGCTATCTTAGATTAATTGATGCAATACACTTTTAGAATAATATCATTAGCTGCGTTAGGGATTTCCATATTTGTACATTCAACCACAAAAGTATCTCCCCCCTAAGCGCTCTAATTCCATTACTCCCCCCTAAGCGCTCTAATTCCATTACTTGGGTCCAGGTCATTTGCAGTTGTGAGAACGCCTAGACAGATGCAACCCAAGTTACACGTAACTTTTCTCGGCACTGACAGCAGTTGGGAGACCAGATCCAGGTGTTTATGCAGGTAAAATTGTAAAGTAGGTGACTAACGAAATAGTTCTCTATTCGGAGATGAATCTCTATGGTTCGGATCGTGTTTTCCAAAGAACACCATATATTAATCTCAATATTGCTGTGTATGTAATGCATTATTTCTTTATATACTGTATGTTTAGAGAAATAAAAATACTGACCACGCATTTATCAGGAAATGCTTGAAAGTAGCTGTAAGTATCAAATCTACAACAACTGCTGGAAATAACTTTGTAAATGATTGCCTCCATTGAGAGACATTCTCCAATTCTCCTCATCCCAACATCATTTTCTTTCTGGAGGAGAGAAGATCTTTCTGGTCACATTGAGTATGTATTGAAATTGAAACATTTGAAAAAGTTTCAACCTGGTCGAGATTCGAACCCGGGCACGCCGATCAGAAGTTTAATAAGCTAACCACTTACCTACTAGTTTTTATTGTTCATGTGCTTTTCTTTATACAAATGGTGTACAAGAAACGGACTTACTCTGAGTGTAATACAATACAATAGTGCTTACATACAAGAAAAGGAGTAACGAAATGTACAATAATAATCGCTACAACTAAAATAAAAACGAAACGCTAAACCTACATCAAGAGTAGTTACTTTTTTTTTACGAGAAGGAAAGAATGCAACACCACTTCTAAAAACCGACTAAAATACTGCCTGTCCAACTCGGGGGAAAAGAGCTTTCTGCGAATGCGTTTAAAAAGGCCAAGTACGTGCGAGTATCCAGCAAAGGCACATAGCGATGGATATAAACAAGTGTGCATGCCACTAGTAAAAGCACAGCTTGGTGTTTGGTCTGTGGAAAATAACGAAAATCCGGCAACAAAACATAGAATACTGTGAACTGGCGTTGAGGTCATCGACAAATTCGTCCTAAGAAGGACGTGAGACAGTTCCAGATAGCTGGAGCACCCACACACTGATTGTACCGATGGGATAGTGCATCTTCTTTGTCGCATCCAGAACACAGTGGGTCAGGAACACGTTTCAGCTCAAATAAACGAGCACGCATAGGGAACAACTGATGCACCACTTGAAACCATTGAACCTGCAGATAAGAAGGTAATATCGGGGCGGAGATATTAGCCCATACTTATGACCACATAGTCTGAGGATATCAGTGAGGAATTCGGAGAATAATCTGATCGTTATGCAATGAAAGAAGGAAGTTATACAAAATACGAGAATTGTGTCCCGTAGGGCACAGAACCACACCAGCGAATGTCCAATAAAGTATTAGTGAAGTAATATACGCCGGACAACACTCAGCAAATTTAATAAACAGGGAGCTCACAGGGAATTTATAACTAGGTCAAAAACAGGATCCATTGGCAACTGGATATAGAGATCCAGCAACTGCAGTATAGAGATCGAGCATAAACAAAGTTTGACATTTCAATCTGAGCTTTACGAGACCCAACCGTCCCTGTGAACGGGGAAGATATAGTCCTGTACATGGAATACGAAAATAGAAGCCACGCCAATTATTCCATAGGAATAAAGAGTCAAACAGCTTAGCGAACAACTCCGGTAATGGGAAAATTCGAGACCAGTACCACAGTTTGGGTGCAATGTAAATATTGATAAAGTGGATATGATGAATTAAATGAAGGCGACGGAAACGCTGGGAAAACAAAAGCTGGCGAATTTCTAACAACGGGAACCAAATCTCCTCAAAAAGGGAGTAGGTTGTGACGTAAACGGGGTGCCTAGGATCTTCAACGAAGTGACGTGAGGTACACACGGCACCCCAGGCTCGTAAGCAGGTAAATGAAAACCATTGAACTGTAATAGGTTAGTTTTCTGTACATTATACTGTAATCCGGAACAAAGTGCAAAACGTTGCAACATTGCACAAACCCGCGCCATAAGAACAGGATCCACTCAGGTGATGGTGACGTCATTCGCATAACCAAATATATTTTCACTCAAGAAACGGAAGGATCTAGAGGGTGCAGGGTGACCAATTGTCTGAGTAAAGGATCTAATGCGAGTGCAAAAAGTGTCCTTGACTGAGAACATCATTGCCTTAATACACGTTTCAGCAGAATAAGAGGAGAAAAATGTAAGTTAATCTGGATGCGGAAATTGGCTGTTGTATATAAATTATTAATAACTGTGCGGAAGGCTAAAGGGAACCTCCAGGCTTCCAGTACCTGCAACAAAAAACGGTTATCTAAACTGTCGTGCGCTTTTTCTAAATCTACAGCTAATGCACCCGCGGGCACCTTCCAAAAATGAAAATAAGAAAAAATATCGCGAAAAGAGCGAAGAGTATATGAAAAGTTATGCGTAGTATGGGGTGATTCCTGATAAGGACTAATGTAGTGACGGATGATTGGTCGAAGTCGGGCTGTAAGCACTTTGGTGAACAACTTAAGATCGACGGGCAAGAAAGAAATACGTCGATAGTCCTGAACAAAATGCGCGGCGCCGGATTTCGGAATGAGGACCATGATGGTGGTATTACGCTTTGACTCGTAAAAAGCATTGAATACAGCGGTAGGAGAGGGACTGAGGTGAAACCAATACGGATATTTATAAAACTGGATATTTAATCCGTCTTCCCCGGGGCACTGCGGCCCTTCATAAGTCACACTCACCTTACAACCTTGCACTACGATACGAGACGGTATATGCCTATGTATTTCCATATGAACAATACGTATGCCACTGTCTATGCCAGGGTGAAAAGGGGCACTCCATAGTTGTGGTTCCACTTTGCGCACTTTACCATAAGTTTTGAAATGCTTTTCTAGTAATGATAACGTAATTCAAGAGGAAAGTCATATATACGCACCAACCGAATGGAGTCATCAGCGGGGACGATCCGGACTGTGCTTGTTTCCCCAGACATGTGCGTGAATTTTACAGACAAAGAAGCTGTTGCTGCGATATGTTCATTGGATTGTAAACCTTTAAACTTAATATATATGCTATATGGTTCCGCATGTAACTGGAGCGCACAAATGTTGTCGAAGATACGACGAAACTTATTTTCCAACTACTGATATACTTTGCTAGCATTAGGTTTGACACTTCTATATTTTCGGTCAAATATAAAATGAAATTGCAAGTCCTTCTTATATTCTGTAGTAGAATAAACTAGTAAACTGCAAAACAGTGTACACAAGGGTGCTATTTACCAAGCACACAAAAGCACTAAACTTGGGAAAGAAGCACGAGTCTTTTCAACTAACGGATGAGTAGCGATATCAGGCACTCTAATGGGACCAACACTACTCACGATGTGAACAGCTCGAGACCACGAGCTCAACTTATCTACCGCGTCACTTAACCTTTTATCTAAACTTTTAGCTAGTTAAAATCATTGCATGTAAGACTATACAAACTACTAATGCTCGTATGAGAAGACCTTCCTTATGAGTGTCACAATGACTTACTCAAGATTTCCTTTCTCTTCATCGTAACTTCTAATTTCCAGAGAAGAAGAATCGGCAGTATTTACGCCGATTCCAAGAGTTTCAGTATTCGCGCGCTACCCTAGATAGCTGTTTTAAGTTGGTCATGTAAAATATACAGAAAAATTTGAGCAAGAGAACAGAACCTAACCAACCCCTGCGGGGCTTCTAACCCGTTCCTATTATTATTATTATTATTATTATTATTATTATTATTATTATTATTATTATTATTATTATTATTATTATTATTATTATTACTTTTACTATGGATCCGTGTACAAAAACTGCTACCTTATTTTAATGAAAAGTGTTATAAAAATTTAAGAAATCTTTGGGCAAGGTTTGAACCCATGACAAAAACTATTTTCATTACTAGAACGTTACCCTAGAACGCTCGGCCACGAGGACCGACAGTAGTTGGCCTTAATTTCTGCTATATGTAGGTCATGACTCTTGATGTCCTATCTGTATCGGAAAATAAGATCAGAGGCAGTGGCGTATTTAGGGGGGTGGCTTCCGGGCTTAAGCCCCCCCCGAAATCTTACTTAGTATAGTAAAGTAAATGAAATATCTTGCAGAATTTTCACATTTCCAGGCAAAGCCCCTCCCCGAAAGTTAGCAAAGCCCCTCCCGAAACAAAATCGTAAATACGCCACTGATCAGAGGATATATGAAATTCTTGAAATCTCCCGCACACCAAGGTCTGCGGGGTCGTAGTTACGCCTCTGGGCCCGTTGTATACACGACAAATTAATTAAGCGGACAATATTGACGTATATTGACAATATTATACGAATATATATTATTCCTAGTGTCCCTAATAGTAGACACTTTTTTACTGAAATGGGCCCACGACTCATTATTGTTTTATTTTCCTTTAGTGTGTTGTTCTGTTTAGGTAATGTAGTGAACCTGTTTGATGCTTCACTCCTAATTTCATTTTCGTATAGAGTAAGACAATTTTGTCTTAAAATGGGAACCCCTCGAACAGCGGGGAACTTCCCTGGGGGCAGTGGCCCCCCTGCCGCCACAAGTTAAGGCCCTGCGTCGTTGAAATCATTTTTCTCTTAATTGGAAGGTATTGTTTACGTAATTGATTTTGTAATTCTGTTATTCCTTTATTATTATTATTATTGTTGCTGTTGTTGTTGTTGTTGTTGTTGCAAAGTCGAGACTAGGCTACATATTTTATATTTTATGAATTTTCTGATTGGATTTTAAGTCTTTTTGCTGAATAATCAACACGCTACACCGAGCCTCAATACTACATTTCACCTTTCTATATCTACGGGAAGTACCCTAAAGGTTGTGATGATCTTAAGAGAATAAGTGAATAAGTGATGAGATCAATGAACTTTGCGTATGAGCAACATTTAAAGTGTCAGAAAAGTCATGACGTATTTCGGTAAAATATGACAAATGATGGTTTGTGGATATACTAGAGTTATTCGGATCATGCAATAGTTTGTCATGAATAGCTAAGATGCTGAACCTTTTCTGTATTAATATTCCTCTTTGTTTGGTTTGGTTTTAGATTTGATCAGAAATGGCGTGGGTCAATAAAAACTTGACCCACTCTAACCCACCCACCTTGGCCCACTCTAACCCACTACCCACCATGAACCAGTGACCCACCAAAACACATCGTCATCAACTCTGACACATGATCCACGTCCTTTTTCTAGCGACTACATAGTTTATACTTGTAATAAAACCACTTTGTCAAATTCTAACTAATTGGAGTTTGAATTTCTACGGTCAATCGCTCAAGCACCGCTCTGTTACAATAATGATGGATCTGACCTTTACGATATAAAATGGTAAAGTGTTTCTCGTGGGCAAAATTACGATGAATTTCAATTAAATTATCTTGGTCTAATTATTTCCTTGTTGAATTATCGATACTTTTCAGTGGAAAAACGGATGAAATTTGAAAGTCAAAAATCAAGGTACGTAGACCAACATACCGAAGCATACATTACAAATTTTATGTCTATTTTCCTCTCAACTTTATGGGTTGATTTCCCGGTGCTCTAAGCGCTCCATATAGTAAACAAGCTTCAGCAATTATTATAAAGCGTTTGGTAAATATATATGGATATATGATGCGAAGCACTGAATTTTTTGTTGAGTTAATTTTGAGTTTAACGTCCCTTTCAGCAGCGAGGCTATGTGAGACATGGACCTACCCTATGTCGTAAACGTCACCAATACCTATAGCTCACTTGTGGGTAAACGTCGATCGTGAATATAGCGATGAGTCGAAGGATTGCCGCTAATGTCCCACTGGCAGCAGCGTTTCGTCAAGTCGAAACAGATATCTCGCGTCGGGGTGTTGAAGTTACCACCGCGTAGCACCGAAGACTTCGTTTTGGTCCGCGCTCCTTCGATTCGTCGCAGAGAATCGGGAATAGACTAACACGAACTATCGCCAGTCATGTGCATGCGGTTATTATATATATACGGTTAAAGAAGCACTCTGATTGACCAAATTAAAAAGACTTCAACGATTTATCCCTTTACAAGCAACGTCTTCTTCATCGCCTCCGTGGCGAAGTCGGAAGCACACCCGGCCATTAATCATAAGGTTGGTGATTTGAGCCCCCTCCGGGGTTCTCTTTGGTGCTTTCTAGTGTTTTAGACTCACCTTAATGTAAACAAATCACACATATAAACAATTTAACATATTTTGGGGAGTAATTTTGTGGTTCATTGGCATTTTGTCGCGTCAGAAGATGCTGTCTACAATGCAGTGAACAGAGAGGGTCGGTGGGCCAGAATGTGCCATAGTGAGTGGTGCGTCGCAGTGGGTCACGGTGGATGATGGCTTGCAGTGGCTCACATGCTATTGACCTACTGACCCACTGAGAAAACACGATCCATTTGACCAAGTGACCCACTCCAACTCTGGATTTGACACCCCATAGAAAATGGGAGACCGAAAATTGCTTGTTCACCATATTTGTTCACTTTACTTTAGGCAAGGGAAGAACACGCGAACAGTGTTTGTGATTTTTAATGTCCTCCATGTTTCTATGTTTTTGTCCCTGTTCTTAAAGAGTTAGTGGGAAAACCGTAAAAGTGAGTAAAACGCATCAAATAGGAAACAAGGTACTGAGGAAGGTTCGTTAAATTAGTTAACTTAAAAAATAATCCAGTGCCCTGAAACACCAAATTCCAATCAATATAAGTATATGTTCAATAGCGCCCGAGGCGAGAGCATGCGGCAGCGCCTGCGTACATATGAGTTGTCAATTTAAAATTGACCTCTATGGACTATTCTTTCTACATAATACTTTACTATTTTATCATGAGTGAAATCAGAAATTTTCAGCATTATTAAAAGTGTGCAATTACTGAATTCACTGCAGCTCCATTTTTTCCTTAATTCAGAACAGTGATGTCTTAGAGTAGTGGCTTAAGCGTTAGTTTCATAATGTTGGGGACGCAAGTTCGATTACGGCTGTAGCAATTCAGGATTTTTTATAATCTACAAAACTGATACTTCTGATGTATAGTGACATGAAAAATATTCAATATCTCTGGGTCTAAGAGTTGAGACAACTTCCTTTACAGGCAAAATGCCAACACAAAATTACGTCATCTGTATCAACCTTCGTAACTGTCTGGCAAGTAATGTGTTTGGACAAGAATTGATGAACACATAAGGGCTAAACACACCCTTACTGCTGTAGTATGGGCAAAAAATGAGTTCCAAAGAATAGTTCCTAGCTGCGCACAAATTGCAAATAGTGATCGAACTTACAATAGGGATCGCTAGTCACGAGAATGATCCTATTTAAGATGTCACATCACCTTTCTACTGAGGAGGGCGAAACAAAATGCATTACTGTTATCAGCTAACAAATCTTTACATTCCATTTCTTGTTGTCATAAAATGATAATTCTATCTGTAAATAAATAAACGTAATAATATTATTGCGTTCATGTGCAAACCTAAGAAACATCTGGCATACTCTATATCTTTTCTGTTCTTATGAATACCTTCGACTGTTACTTTTTCTTTCCATTGCGGTAATAATAATAATAATAATAATAATAAAGAAATAGCAATTACAATACCAATTACATAAACATTATCTTTCCATTCAGAAAAATTACTAATTACTACGACGGGATTTGAACCCAAGTAGCTGCAATGGAAGTTTCGTGCTTTTACATTTTTTTAAACAAATCGCCCCAACCGGAGTACTGTTCGCCACTGTCACCTCATGTCCTTTCGACGTATTCCAAACACTACAGGAACACGAACACAGAAATACTGAGGACAGTTAAAGTTCCGACCTTGCTATTCAGAGAAATTCGAACCCCTAGTGCATTACGCCACATGATCAGAAGCCGAACGCCCGAGATCACTCGGTTAGTGCCACCGGCTCGATTTGCCACAAACTCCTCATATGAATATAAGAAAATAAACTAGTAGTTATGGAACATAAACATAGAACTGTCTATTTCTACACGTGTTGATACAACTCAAAGAATGTGAAAATAATTTCTGTCGAATTTCCTTCTTTGGAAATTAGAAGCTATGGTAAAGACGAAATGTAATGTAAATCGGGACCATCCCTGCAACCGATGACCAGCGCCGTTACTTAGATTCTTTTCTTAGGGGCAAGCATTAATAAGCTTATTTGGGCCCCCAAGAAAAAGGTGTTTTTCTAATTATTGGGCCTCCTCAATCCAACTTTCCCTTAATCTTTATGAGTCCCATGGAGCCTGTGGGCCTTACCGCACGGCAAGGTCTGTGGTTCCGTTAGTTACTCCCTGGGTCCATTCCATACACGGCAAAATTACTAAGGGGACAATATTGATAAATCTCAAAGCCATGCGAATAAATATTACTGAAATGGGTTCACGACTCATTTTTGTTCTATTTTTGTGATCTGTTTTGTTTGTGTAATGTAGCGGTCTATTTGATGCTTCATTTCTAATTTCATGTTCGTATGGTATATGCAGTAAGAAAATTATGTCTCAAAATGGGTACCCTCGAACAGTGGGGAGTTTCTCTGGGTGGACAGTTACTCCCCACAAGTTACGGCTCTGCCGATGACGTAGCCTCAACTTGAAGAACATTTCGTGATATTTTCCTCATTGACCAACGTCTATATAACTTGCTTTTGAGTTAAACAAGAAAATCTCGAGTAAGTCATTACGATACTCACACAAGTTGCTTATATTTTCTTATTTATATTTTAGTTATATTTTGTTTATATTTGTTCGTTTTTGTTATATTTGAGTATCTTGTTTATATTTTTCCATTGAACGATTTTAACTAGGTATTTGTTTGGGTGGAAGGTTAAGTGGCGCGGTAGGTGATTGGTTAGCGCATTCAACTTCTATTCGGTAGACCCGGGTTTGAATCCCGGCTAAGCTGAAACTTTTCAAGTGTTCCTGTTTCAATTTCAATTTCAATGCATACTCAGTGTGATAAACAAGATTTTCTCTTCCCTAGAAAGAAAAAGATGTTGGAATAAGGAGAATTGGAGAAGGTCTGTCAATGGAGACAGTGATTTACAAACTTATTTCCAGCAGTTGTTCTAGATTTGATATTTTCGTCTACAATCAAGCATTTTCTGATTCCTGTGTGATCAGTGTTTTTATTTCTTTGAATTACAGTATATACTGAAATAATACGTTACATACACAACAATATTGAGATTAACATATGATGTTCACCGGACAACACGCTCTGAACCAGAGAGATTGAGGTCTGAGTGGAGAAATGTTTCTTGCGTCATCTACTCACAATTTTACTTGCATCCAGACTTGACTCAGTGCTACCAACTGCTGTCACTGCCGAGAAAAGTTACGTGTAACTTGGGTTGCGTTCTAGGCGTTCTCAAAACTGCAATGACCTGGACCCCAAGTAATGGAAGTAGAGCACTTAGGGGGGAGATACTTTTGTGGTTGGGTGTACACTATGCAATGGGTTGCAAATAAAAATAAAGGAAATAGAAGCTAAAAGTAAGTCTGGTAGATCAGTTTTTAGCATACCAATGCAGTAAAGTATTGTATGCAGATTCAGAGATTCTGAAATTATCAGATCCTCGGGTTATAAAATGTACTTTGCATCAAATGTAGAACCTGGATATGAAAATTAATAGATAGGTTCGAGAAACTGATGGAATTCCCCGAGCAAGAAATTGTAAAGTTGTGTTCTATTGTTTATTTTTTTTCTTCTGGCATTCTACTGCCTATGATGAAGGTCTTTGGGCCAGAAACTACGGTATTTTTGATAGTTTAAATTTCAATAGGAAAATGGAGGAAATTACTTCACTTTTTGCACCTCAAAATGAATAGGTGAAAATAACTAGAGCTATTATATTGCTTTAAGAATCTTCGATTATGTGAAGGATTCTGTTCGCTTGCGCTTCATCGTTATCGAAATTCAATTTCTCATGTAGTGAGTATCTCCCCTCCTTACTGCCTATAACTTTCTTATTTACGTTAGTAGGTTTTTGGGGAAATTAATGAATAATGGAAATTGATTCATATATAACAGTGTTTTGTACATATTAACTATTAATCCAAGGTTCGTGTTTTAAATCATCCTGCTCTTTTGCATGTTGTTATTTTATGTTATTCACTTGTATACATCTTAACTATTCAATTATTTTATTAATCAGGCATCATATACAGACAGGACTTAATAAATGCCGCTACAAATCTGTTAAAATTTTAAGATTTTCTTTCATTTCTCTTTGCAAATCAATTTGAAAGTTGTTTGTGTTAGATTTAGTTAATTTTATTATGCTCCTGCTCTCATTGTGTACGCTATATTACATATTGCCTCGATTCAGCAATGAAAAATATCTAATTAATATTAACGAAGATTCGACGACTACAAAGTGTACTTCTACATTAAAAGGCCGTTGATACTCATGTCTTAGCAGATCAATATCAAAAGTTAAATGTTGATATTTTCTAACTGTCAAATGTGTTAACAAATTAAATTGCATCTTGCTTTAAGACCGTTTATGAAATATTTTTTGCAGTAAATGGAGAAGGTATGGTCCGAAATGTTGGCATTACTACATTCAATAATAATATTCTTAAAACTTGATACTAAGTTATTTTAGATTGAACTCCGACTTCAAATAATATTTATACCCATAGATTCTACGCAATAAGAATCAAGATTTAGGATTCGCCCTAGTGCCCTTTGGGCTAAAGTAGAATTATAACTACGAAATGAATACTTAAATTATAAGTCTTAAGCGGAGTTTCAACTCGAGACAGCCAAGTTCTCAGACCGATCGCCTACACTTTACATGTCCCAACCACGCAGTTAAAAGTAAGTGTGTTTCCTCATATATTATAGTTTTCTTTGTCAAAAATTCAACGCTTCAAAACTCACTCCATATCAAATCGCTAACATTAATCAGTGGTTTGGGGAATTTACTACTTCCTGTACAAGAATGAGTGGCAATCTAATAAATGCCTATGACTATTTACAGAAAGCAAATCAGTAAGGATTGAGGTTATAGGCGAAGAGGAAATACGAAGTTTTCTTTTGTCAGAACCCCGGGCCAGAATCTGAACCAGGAGATATGGGCTTTGAATACTAGTAATTCGAATCTCAAGAAGTATATTTTTCTTTCATATTTTGATGTATGTTCCTTCATTTTTCATTCTATTTACGTTTCTTTGTGTCTTTCTTCTCATATAAATCCAACTCCTTCTTTTATATTTTTCTGGGTCTTTTTATCCATCTCTCTAGCACGTTGCTTTACGAATTACGTGGGATAACGTAATTCATTTCCATAATTTATTTATCTGCAACTCTGTCTATTTGTCTGCGCTCTCTGTCTATCCGTGATAGAAATCTGTCTTCCTCTGTCTGTCTGAATCTCCGTATACTTGACTGATATAGTTATATTGTGAAACGTCTGGTCATACGGAACAAACAGTCACATTAACTTCTTTCAAGGGGAAGCTAAATGAAGGTATTTGCCAGGGACGGACCTTTCAAAACAAACAGAAGTGCTTACCGGGGCCACGTTTACGCTGAGTGAGGCAGATGATCAGGAAAAATGGAAGACGACAAACTGGATGATCTATTAAAAAAATTTAATATTGGTTTATGTTTGTCTAAGTCATTCGAGATTTACCATACCCATGTTCGAGCATCATATGGTCAGTGGTAAAGAAACGCACCCCGTGTGTGCTACTGTATTTTACCCATGGAAAGAAACATTTTTGCAACTGTTATAAACACAACTTTTTCACTCTCATAACAGATTTCTCTCGTAGCTCAGTAAATACTATAATGTTTTCGCATACTCATTTTATAAGTATTACCATGCTTTTCAAATAGATCATTTCTGCGAGATATGTTCAAAACGTAATTACACTACTATATATGTAATATTCATATACTTTACATTAAATTAGTGCTATGATTGTTAAACTGAATATTTCTACTAGTAAAAGGATTTAATGTTTATGAGATATGTTAAAAAAATCATGTGTTTGTTCCTAGAAAACTCTATTATTGCATTGGAATACGTTATCTTGTGTTGTAAGTTCCGTTTTTTTTAACATAGAAACAAGTTTATATACGTTATTATTAATATTTTATGCATAAATGTACTTTCAAATCTTAAGCAAACTGAAGCGATGCTGAGGCAAACTATTTATCAGTAACAAGTATTCGTTGGACTACGTCCAAACTATTTTGTGGAGCTTAAATTGAATGTAAGCTTAATATACAACGTATATTACGTACTAGGACTAACGATGAAAAATGTTTCTATCTTGTATAGTCTATTTGTAACAAAAATCAAAGATACCGTAAAACCGGCAATATTTTGAAGGCTTCACCGTTTAAAAGACCCATGTTAAAAGTTATGGGAGTTCATTCGAACTACTGTTAGATCTAAAATACGTTACTAGGATACTTATGCTAAGATACCTTAAAATATTATATATATAATCACAGAAAACTATTACCTATCGAACTTGGATTTATTTCCTTTTGCAATATCTGGCACGAAACTGAAATAAGTGCACCTTCGCAAAATATGAAACATGATTTATAGCAAAATGTCTACAGAATCATATATTAACTCTTGATATAAAGTAAACGTTTTGAAACCTCCAAAAATTGTACGCCCAGCACAGAGCACAGAACACAAATAACCTATTTCATAACTTCTTCGAATTATCTTCAATCTATTAAGTGCAGTGTTGAAAGTCGAAAAACCTGAATAATTTATAATAATTAATAATTCACTTTCAATATAGCATGGAACCTTCATCACTTATACAAGATTTAATTTTTCTAAGTACCAATTACCAAAGTTTTGAAACACACGTATACACACGCGAAAACAACTACCAATAATATAATTATGGTATTAATATAATGAAAGGTAATTTAGATAAAACTGTTATGAACGTATCAAATTTGGTCGTATTAAAGTTATGAGCTGTTCATAACTCTTACGAAAACATAAATTAATACTAATTTACAACACAGATATTGACACGTGCTTCAATTACATTAACGTTCAGAAGAAAGTTTAACAAAAATACTACATAAATTAAGATAGCATTTCCTCCACGTTCAATTAACTGAAGTTCATGCATCACTCCTTTTATTTGTTCAAATAAAAGTGTACCAAAATTTACGTCGCCAGAAACGAAAACAAAATAATTCAAAACTGACTGAGCGGAGAATCCCCCTAAGATCATTATCATCACTAAATTATTCCACTAACGCTCTCGTCTTTTGGTGCGAGCGATCCCAGGTTTGATTCCTGGTGAGGGCACTCGGTCGAAAAAGTGTGAAACGCTATTTCAGGCCAGCCACCTTGCATGAGGTATTCCTTGGTTTTCCTCATTCATACCAGGCAAATGCTGGACTGATACCTCACTTATAGGTTCCAGACCGTTTCCTTCCTTTCCTTTCCTCGGATAGTGTGCTCGCCGTGGGACGTCATCCCTCAAACGTGACATGCTAACATGGCCATAGATAGAGGTCTGCGCGGATGCGGATATATCCGCGGATATCCGCAGCAAAATGAGTATCTGCTGATATATATTTCTTTTCTGTGCGGATAGCGGATAAAGTTGCGGATACGGTATCCTACATCTTTTCTCTACCTAAAAAAATCACTATAAAATTTTTGATGATGGTGGAAAGAGCACTAATAAACGTTTGTTTTGAATTAAACGTTTTAAAACAGGTTGAAAAATAGCTAAAATCAAAATAGGTATGTTTGAAGCTTGTGACTCAGTGACAGCAAAAGGACAAGAAATGACGTGAGAGTTGTCCTTTTATTGCTCTTTTCAATATTTTTAGCAGCCGTTTTGTAGGTGAATGACATCTCTGACCTAAAAAGAACGATACGACAGGCCCCTTCGCTACTCCTCGAGTATCGCTATTTACTGTAAAAATGGAAAATAATTGCTGCCAAAGACCCTCTGATAAAGCTGAAAATTTTCAGACCATTGGCCTTCAAGATGAAGAAATGTGTTTAAATAAAGTTTCCCCAGCCTGAGAGGTCAGGAACCAAAACCATAATTTAACACACCCTTCCGTAAACTGGAAACTGGTGGCAAACTGGAGAAGCGCGTAGGTCACCGAAATAGTAAACAAATCACATCATTCTTCAGCAGCTAAAATCTAGAAAAATACGCTCATCTCCCTCTCTCTTTACTGTTACTTGACTGTTCTTCTTTACTGTTTTCTTTGAAGTACAGCAGATACCGAATGCACATTTGCAATCCCGCAGATTTCCTTTTTCGGAGAGGTACCAATGACCTCAATGAAGATCCCGACGGATTGGAGTTTTATAACAGCAATATCTGTCTCTCTCCTTCTCTTCGTGTGTGTATGTATATTCTGGGCCTATGGTAACGAAAGAAAGAACAACCAATGCGTTGTTTCTCCGACCCTAAGTGTGTCCAACAATAAGTGGAGGCTGAAAAAAATAGTAAATTCCAAACTTCCTCTATTGCCTCTTCCCGAAATTAAAGGCATAGACCTCCTATTTGTATTCGAAGTTATTTTTACTTCTAGTTTCAGTAAAAGCGT
This sequence comes from Thermobia domestica, assembly GCF_964235325.1. Lineage (NCBI taxonomy): Eukaryota > Metazoa > Arthropoda > Insecta > Zygentoma > Lepismatidae > Thermobia > Thermobia domestica. The sequence continues at coordinate 237,493,131 of NC_137456.1, read as the reverse complement.
GGTCGTGAAAGCATTCAGATTGTATTGCGTTGTTAGTTTCGGCACTTTCTTTATTTAGTGTAATTGCTGGTGCTAGTGTCAGTTTGGGATGGAGGCTACCTCAGCCACTACAATTACTTCCAAATTAAAGCAGGGAGTATATACTATTGTGCAAGAAAATAAACTGAAATCAATAATATGGAAAAGTTTTGGTCATGTGTACGATGGTGATACTAAAGTCAAAGGTGTTGTGGCATGTTTCCAATGCAAGAAAGTTTACACTTACAAGGGACATCAGTCAGGTACATCAAATATAGCAAAACACAAATGTGATCTAAAGCAGGCGTCGATGATTAGTTTTTTGAATGTGAAACCACAGAACAAGTGTGTTCCAGTTCCACCGAACTTAAAGCAAAGTGCAACAAAAAGACTTGTGACCTTTGTTTCAAAAGATATTGTTCCTTTCTCTGTTGTTTCTGGGAACGGTTTTGTAGAATTTTCGCAATTCTTGCTTGAAACGGGTGCGAAATATGGACCAATAAACGCGAAAGATCTACTTCCACATCCAACCACGATTTCTAGGGCGTTGACAGAAGAAGCTGCGTCTCTTCAAGATACGGTATCTAGTGAGGTGAAGGAGGTGCTTGATGATATTGGTGGTGCAGTGACTGTTGACTTGTGGAGTGATCGGTATAGAAAAATAAACTATTTAGGGGTCACTTTTCATTACATTCACAAAGGAGCACTGCAAGAACGCGTCTTGTGTACTAGGGGATTGGACTGTGAGATGAAAAAGACTGGTGATAATATAAGAATTGAGATTATTCGCGTATTTAGAAGTTTTAATATCATCGAATTTATTGACCAAGTAGTGTTTGTGACTGACAGAGGTCCAAATATCGTTTCTGCTTTGCGGCAATACACAAGGATATCGTGTTCTGCTCACATTTTAAACACAATTGTAGAGAACACTACAACAAATTCAAACACAGAAGTGAATGATATTTCGTATTTGATTGGTTCTTGCCTTGGTCTTACGACATTCTTTAAAAGATCCGGACTGCAAAATCGTCTCGATAAAACCCTGAAGGGCGATATTGACACTCGCTGGAATAGTAAATTAATTATGTTTGAAAACATCGAAACACAGTGGGAGAACATCTTATCCATTCTGAAGGAAGCAAACAAAGTAGACTTCTTGGATGATTTAAACAGGGATTTGTTAAGAAAATTGATACTTTTCTTATCAACCTTTAAAGCAGCTTCCGATGAGCTTGAAGCTTCAAAAAGGCCTACGTTATTTCTTGCTGTATTATGGAAAGAGAAGCTTCAAAGTATGTTGAGAACACAAACAACACAAGACTGTTTGTTTCTTCAGAACTTGAAGAAAAAGGCGCTTGCACTTATCAGTGAAAAGTGGGACACAACAATGATCCATAAATTGGCAGTTTTTCTTCATCCTAAATACAAAAGTATGAAGTTTCTCTCAGAGGATGAGCAAGAAGAAGTTAAAAACAATGCTAGAGAGATGGTAGCGAAGAGGATGAAAAGCTCTATCCGAGAAGAACGACTATCTCCACCAATAAAGAAGCAAAAGTTCAGTGTTGACACCTTTCATGAATTTGAAGATTCTTCTGATGATGAAGCCACAGGAAGTCCATCAAGCCGGAAAGATGAAGTTACCAGCTATGTACATGGGAAGTTTCACTTCGAAGAGGATTTTGACCTCATTGCCTGGTGGTTTCAACAAAAAGAAGAAATGAAATGAAATCTTTAAGTTTTACGTCCCACGGTTATGCCGGTTAGGCTAAAGGAGACGGTGATAATGAGAGATGAGTGAAATGGTGGAATGAAGAAAGTGGGAGGAAACGGGAGAACCCCGAGAAAACCCACGAGCACGGTGTTTGTCCACCACAAAGTTCACTTGGCGGGGGCTGGGATCGAACCCGGGACCCCAAGCACCAGAGGTGAACGCTCTACCACTGAGCCACCGCGCCCCCCAACAAAAAGAAGAGTATCCCTTTCTGAGCAAAGTGGCATTGTTTGTCCACTCTGTGCCCGCTACAAGTGCTCCATCCGAAAGAAGTGTTTCAACTGCAGGTCATACTTTGCAGGATCGACGCACTAGTCTGAATCCAAGTTCAGTCGATGATATAATTTTTCTCAACAGCAACTTACCTTAACTCCAAAATTTGCAACATGTATAAAAAAAAGTGTGCTGTCTGTGGCAAATAATAACTAGAACATTATGTTTCGTTTGATTTTTTCTTCTTTTGCGTTAAAACCTCTACCATAAATATGAAGTGTTTTTAACGTGAATTGTGATGTGTGATTGTATGTGAATTTGTTTGCGGTGCTGTGATTAATTTTTAATTCTTAATAACGATTATTTCTATTTCAGCTTTGTGTTTTGAACAAATGTTCCTTTTTTATGAGTAATGATGTTTAAAAACTTAGTGACGTGGTCCAAAATTACTCGATAGAGGGGATATCACCTACGTGGAATTATTTTGGTTCGATACCTGCATTTGAAGATCTTGGGTAAGTACATAGATCGTTCATTAATTTCTAATTTGTATCTGCACGGTTTATATTACATTTTATTTAGCGTAGTTGATATTTGATCACGAGAAAACTGATATATTGTCTCGTTTGATTAAGAAAACTACAAGGGATAGCTATTTAAAATGTGTTTAAAAATATTTTCGAAATCATGACTATTATAGAATATATAAGTTGTATATATTTGCTACCTCATTATCTGCGGATGCGGGGGCGGATAGAGATGTTGCGGATGCGGATAGAGATGCTGCGGATGCGGTATGGATGCGGATGCCATATTTTATATCCGCGCAGACCTCTAGCCATAGATGTCCAAAGCTCAGAAATCTAAACCCAAAACCCCCTAAATTGAATTCATTTGAAAATGTTTCAAATAGTTGCATGTACCTCCAAATAGAATTTTAATTGCCGAAGGTTTGTGTTGTGCAACAAAAGAAATATCATGTTATATAAATAATATTTCTGTAATGTGCTTCTGTCGCGCATTAACTGAAGTTGAAACGTAGAAAAATTAAACAGGTCCAATACACATAAATATTCAGTTACTGTGCCTTGGGATTACCTAGAAGACTTATTCGAAGATTGTATGACATAATTTCTACCTTTCAATACTCTCTTGAAATCTAAGTTATCCGGAAGAAAGGGCTAGTAGTGGAAGGGGTAGAAGGTGTTATTAAAAATCCGGATCATTGTGAATTTTGGATAATGTTGATAATACTTTTACTGGGTTATCATAGAAAAGACCGGTTTTCCTTCCTTAGTTAGTGATTTACGAACATACCTCCAATGGCGTACTCCACTTTTCCAGGTGCTCCTAAATATGATATACATAAATTTTAATACATATGGTAACTACAAAGAACTTTAAAAAATGAAGAATACAGTATATAACCATTCTACTAAAATCTTGTGTAAGCAAGGGGGCGCGGTGGCTCAGTGGTGGAGTTCACCGGTGGACGTCGAAAGGTGTGGAAGTGCTTTCGACCTGCTCCTGTGCTATTACGATAAGTGACTAACGCCTGTGTGCTTTACAAGCTTTTTTTGTGGATTGTGATTATTGGAAAAAGACATGCTTTCAATTCGTAAAAATACTGTGAAATTTGAATTCGACCGCTCTATGCGATGTATAAAACCTAGTCCGAGTGACATACATATTTGGTTATCTGAAAACTTCAGTGACGTTGTGAACCAAGCAGTCGCTTTACAGCTACATAATGAGGACTTTGCTTTGTATGTGAAATTTGAAAATGATATTGTGTTTAATGAAGTGTTGAATCAGTTACCTGAAACTGTTCCCTATGTTCATTCAAATGGAGTACGCAGCACTGTTCGTATTTCGGATGCTGAAATCAATTACATCAAAGTTCGGGTATTTGATTTGCCTCTTGAAGTAGACAATAGTTTTCTTCATGATGTGTTGAGTGAATATGGTGAAATCAAGCAAATTATAAACGAAAAGTGGAGTGCTTCTTATAAATATGCCATTTTGAATGGGATTCGCTCTGTATATATGACTCTAAAAAAACCAATTCCTTCAAAACTTAAAGTGATGTCATACTCTGCATATGTTGCTTACTCGAATCAACCTAAAACGTGTTTCCGATGTCTCGGGACTGATCATGTACTCTCTCAGTGTAAATTACCATCCAGTGGTTCACCTCGACCAGATTCTTGACCGAGTGCTTTAGAAATGACTGATTTATCCACTGGCGGGTTACCGACAAAATGAAAAATAGGAACGCATGCTTTAGGGCAGTCTTCTAACCATTTTCCTCCTTCTACATCTACCAATCATGACTCTCATAGTATCCTGCCTGCAATTGCCGATCTTAATGCCTTTCCTGCTCTCAAACCGCCGTCATGTGAAGAAACTTCCCCAGAACCTCTGTTGTCGGCTTCGAACCCAGACCCTTTAGTGCATACTTCAGATATTGAACCGAAGGCTGCCTTATCGATTATTAGTGAAATTACATATGCCATGTCCCACCAAAATACGAAGAATCAAAAATCTACTTCTGCTTCACTTGATATTAATGCCACCTCCCCTCGTTCCGAAAAACAATTGAAGCCGAGTTCTAATCAACTCCCTAGACGTTCTTTAAGGAAGAAGAGGAAAGTGTTGTCCAAGGACAGCCGTACGATTACAGACAGTGGAAGTGAAATCGAGTCATTGACTCAGAATAGCGACGTTGAACCAAGCTTAGAAACCCAGGAGACTTCCTTTGGCGATAAACAACACGTCCAAGTAACGAAGCAGTCTGTTACATAACCAGCTTTGGAGTGTTTCCCTCCCCTTTTATGCGTGTCTGCTACAGGTGTTTTGCGACCATCTCTTTGTTTACAACTATGGAATGTATTTCTGTGAAGCAGTGTTTTCTTTCTGTTTTGTATTTACTACTATTGTTTTTTCTGTTATGTTGATTTGGAGGGAGTTACGTTCCGATAATACCAATTATATGTTCTACCGAAGTTTACATCTTATATGAGGTTCTGCAGTTCAATCCTGCTGTGATCCCCTTTTCCTTCAAACAAATGCAAGAAAATTTTGTTCTTTAAATATAAATGGTATAAAGCCTGACTGTTATAAGCAGAGCCTTGAACTATTTATTCAACAACATAATTTTGAATACGTTTTACTACAAGAAGTCAGTTTTTCTGACTTCAGTTTTCTTCCCACATACAGTGCGATTGTAAATGTAGGTACCAATGCCCGTGGGACTGCGATCCTAGTGAAAGATGGTATTGACTACTCTCAACTGAAACGAATTCCATCGGGACGTGGTATCAGTGTTTACAATGATGGCATCAATGTGTTAAATCTGTATGGTCCATCAGGCAATAACAAACGTGCTGAACGTGAACGTTTTTATAATGAAGATATATTGTCCCTATTACCGGCAGATTCTAGTTCCGTTCTTGTGGGTGGTGACAACACGTTGGAACAACGGGACACGACTTCTCACTTCCGTCCTAGCATGGCACCACCCACAAAATCTTTATCGCTTCGAGATGTATGGTAGTTCCATTGGCAGTTCCCTAAATTCACGTACAAAAATTCGGAAATGATATCCAGGCTCGATAGGTTCTATACCACGAATACACACATGTATAAGGTCATGGAAATTGATATTCTTGTTTCACCGTTCAGTGATCATGCTGCCCTTTACTGTACTATAAAATTTCAGAACTATATTAGACCAACATACGGATCAAGCTATTGGAAATTAAACACTACCCTTTTACAACATAGTGATGTGCGTACAGACTTTCATATGCGTTGGACATATTGGCAAAAGCAAAGAAAATCTTTTTCAAATATCATTCAATGGTGAAATCGTTATGTTAAACCGAAAATAGGTGTTTTTTTCAAGTCCAAAGGTCGTGAACGAAAGCAGGATATACACAATACACTGGAATATTATTATCGTGTTTTAAATTACTTCTGGAATCATCCTAGTAGCCTACCAATCGTCAACAGAAAAAAAATATTAAAGCACGCATTCCCAGTGTACAATCACAATTACTTCAGAAATATTATGTCACAATGGACACGAGTGATGTAATTCCTAATGATCAACCGTCTCTTTACCATTATGTACGTCACCAAAAACAGTGACTTTCTCAATATGTGAACTCTCTTCAGACAGAAGATGGTAGGATTTTCACAGACACTCATCGTATTCATCAGACTATTTTTAATCATTTTAGTGACATGTATGGAACAATTACCAAGGATCAGCGCACTATTAGTAAATATTTACAAGTGTCACTCCCTCAAGTACCTGCACATTTATTTAATACCCTTATGGTACCTATACAGAAAGAAGAGATTTATTGTGTGCTTAACAGTTGCAAAGATCGAAAATGCGCAGGGGCTGATGGCATCCCTTATGAACTTTACAAGCAATATTGGGAGATTTTACAGGATATTTTATGTGAATTATATAATGAAATGCTCCGTCAACGTAACATACCCGATAATCCAGGAATAATAATACTAATTCCAAAGAAAGGGAAAGCAGTTACTGTTTATGATTATCGTCTTATCACGCTACTTAACACAGATATCAAAATATTCCAAAAAGTTCTTGATGATCGCCTTAAAGCGATCTACCCTTTGTTTATTAGTGACTACCAAGCCGCATTAAATCCGAAGTATAATGTGTTTGCAACGCTTAGTAAAATTCGTGATCTCTCAGCATACTATAAGTTTGAACGGAATCCTGCTTTTCTCTTATCCGTTGATTTTAAACAGGCTTTTGATTGTCTATCTCATGACTACTTATTTGCGATCCTTCGTGCGTATGGTTTTCCTCATTCATTTGTCCAGGTCGTACAGTCAATGTATACACATGCTACAGCAAAAGTTCAAATAAATGGGCATCTCACCTCCCCTCTCAATATTAATTGTGGCATCCAACAAGGATCTCCGTTATCTATGGGATTATATTGTCTTGCTATAGACGTTTTATTACGAAAACTGATGCAACTCCATGAACCTCAATTACATGATTTTCAGGTACTCAATGTGCAAGCTTTTGCCGACGATGTGAGTTTAATGGGCACAACACCGAAGCAATTTTGTTATCTCCAAGACTGTTTACGCGACTACCAAAATGTGAGTGGAGCTAAGATTAATTATATGAAATCAACGGTTATGTTTTGTTATGTGGACGCCCACCTGGGCTATTTTCCTTTAATGGATACTTATACTATAGCCGATAATGTTAAAATATTGGGACTACGTTTCTCTTGTGATTTACAGTGCTCTTACAATTTAATATGGGATCCAATCGTACAGCAGATTCGCTTATTAACTAAAGAACATAAGTATCGTCGACTGAATTTATTGCAGAAAACTTGGTTCCTGAATACGTATAATTACTCCAGACTTTGGTCTGTCGCACATATATACCCGTTACCAGAACTGTATTCAAAAAAACTGGATTCTTTATGTGTTTTTTTCTATGGTCAAACATGTTCTTTCGAATTCATAGAAATACTCTTTATCTTCCATGTTCTGCGGGTGGATTCAATTTAGTGAATATTAGAAAAAAATGTCAGACACTGTATATGCGAACAACCGACCGCTATTACATGGACCAAACGACTCATACGTATCTGTGGTTCCACTTTTGGGCAGAAAATATATTTCCGAATAATCCGCCTTTAATTCGTTTTTATAAATTGATCCCAGATTATGCACGTCCTCTTATTCAATACTGGGCTTACAGTGGTATTCAAGATAATCCCAGTGATTTGTCTTCCAAACCACTATATTCGCTGGTAATAAAACCAGTTTATGCGAGTACTAGTCCAATAGTGTGTCAAAAATTTCCACAGTATAAATGGCCACGTATATGGAAAAACTGTAATTCCGAGTGTCTTACAGACGATGTTAGAAGTGCATGGTACTGCCTTATTTATGACTTATTGCCTACAAATAAGAAATGATTTTTTATCCATCCTGTAGTGAAAGAGGAGTGTTCCTTATGTGGTCCGGTTGATACTTTACTCCATCGCATCACGTCCTGTATTTCTACACGACAAATTTGGGATGCCTTGTGTCGGATGCTGGGACTTATTTGTCGACAGCCACCATCTACATTCTCTCCCTCCATCTTACGATTTCCAGACTATCGCTGGTACCCGCAGACCAAACTAAATGCGATTAATTGGTTGAATGGACATTATATATACTATATATTACAATATTCTACTAAGTTGTCATATTTGGATTTTATTTGGTACTTACAAGCTCGGAGATTGCATTTGCTTAATCCAACTTCTCAAATAGAGACAAAAAAGTTTGCAAATTTCTTACGCATCTTGCTTATCCAACAATAATGTAGTATTTTTATTTTTCTCTCTGTAGTGATTTACTTCTCCTGATTTGTTGTGTTGTACAATCCGCGGCAAAAAACCTGCAACATGAGGATGTAAGTTTATTGTGAAACTACGCCTAACAGCACAGGGAATGAACATAACGTCTAAGTGGAACGAATCACGCCAGGATAAACCTCGGGCTCCTCCCATGCACACTTATTTTGGAGCAAAAGACGTCGCCATTTCACAATAAACTTATATGCTCATGTTGCAGGTTTTTTGACGCGGATTGTACAATGTACTATTAACATTCATGTGAAATAAAAAAGTGAAAAAAGTGGTAGAGCGTTCATCTCCGGTGCTTGGGGTCCCTGGTTCGATCCCAGCTCGCGTCGTGTTGACTTTGTGGTGGACAAACACAGTGCTCGTGGGTTTTCTCAGGGTTATCCCGTTTCCTCCCACTTTTTTCATTCCAGCCTAACCGGGATAACCGTGGGACGTAAAACTTAAAGATTTCATTTCACTTCGTTTTTCTTGTGTAAGTATAAACATAGATCTTACAGAAAATGGGTATTTCTTTTAACAAAAAAAAAAAAAAACACCTCTATATAATGTTTGTTTTTCCTCATCTTAGATATCATTGTAATATCGGGGATCACAAATGGCACATACTACTTACAGTAAAAGCGGAATCCGTTTCAATATCCCTTTAGTAAGAGGGAAGGGCTTCAGTCGGGTCGGCTCATACCTACAATACTTATACTGATCAATCATGAATTTTGTTACTCTAATTTACCTAAGTGGATGTACGTAGTTGCATTTTTTTTATTACTATACCAGCAGTATCTGAGCATGACATTATTTTGTTCCTCGATTTTTTTCTTCATTTTAGCCATTTTTTACTTACATAAAGCAAAGGTGAAATCAAACAAATGAACTTCCTAAAACAATCCTCCTTTTCTTATAAATGGTTTATCGGCAAATTTCCTACAAGTTGTGATTTTAATCTTGCGTAGTGTCAAAAACCATGTTTCAACTGTAAATATTATAATTATACTTGTAATTATAAAAACAATAATAATATCTGTATATGCTCTGTGCATGGAGAGATCCGCCGACAAGCATTGTTGCATAAATTTATATTCATACTAGCAGCGTTCACCCCGCTTCGCTGCGGTCACCCCGGAACGCAATAAACTTTGTTACTTAGATAATTTTTACTTTTTCGCTTTCAAGTGATATGATAAAAACCATAGAAGATTGCAGTAAATCTTAACATTATATCGCCTGTCATTTATGTTAACCCGCCCCGCTTCGCTGCGGTCATCCCGGTGCTGGCATATTGTAAAAGTGTCTGTAAAAATAAGCAAATCAATTAAAAAATTTTAAACAGAAGATTCAAGCTATTTTCCGCTGTATATCGCCTGTCATTTATGTTAACCCGCCGAGTGACACGGTCATGCGGGTTGCATATAAATACGTTTATTTTTACCTATGATGAACTAATAACAAAGGATTTGTACGTTATGGACACTTGAATGGTCAATTATCTCAAGACACTGGTAATTAAAAATTAAAGTGATATGATAAAAACCATCTAGGGTCCAAATCCTAATAACCCCCCAAAAATGAAAGAAATTGGTTCAGCCGTATTAGCGTGATGAGCGGACAAAGGATTTTGTACGTTCTCTTTTATATATATAGATATAAAAGATGCTTCCATGGGTGAATAGTTAACGTCGTGGCTTCATAAACCAAAAGTTCTTGGTTCAAATCCCGCCTCCGAAAGCTGTGAATGTTCTAATTTATTATTCTCCAAATATTAAGATCTTCCTCTTTCTGTGCTATTATTTGATGCTTCAACAACAGTTCTCCATCTTAATTAGACAAATGAGGGTGAGCTTATTTCTTTCTCCAATTCTAGCCTTGCATATTGGATGTATCCCTCTCTGTTCCCATATTTGATTCTCTCAACCTCATCTCTCCCTCTCTGTCGATCGCTACGAACTCACATGATCTGGGATCAAACGTTCGACTCTTGAGGCCTCTATCAATGAGCATCGTAACTCCCTATAGGTTTGTTTCGTGTCGGCTGCGTACGTACCTTTAGGTAATTTAAACAGAGAACATATACAAAAAAAGAGTAAAACAATCGTTTTCATCTTAGAAGTTTCGATCTCCAAGATGCTTCTCGTAGTAGGCGACCAACCATAGAAAAAGTGAATTATATTCTGGCAGAAGTTGAACAAGGCCAGCATGTGTTCAGTCATAATATCGCCAATGACCAGAAAAACATCAACAGTGTTAATTATTCGGAGAAAGCTAACTGAAAAGTGTTGGAAATATGTGACTACAGCACGTGTTCACTTACGGCTGTTCAATGTTAACAGAGTAACCGCGGTGTTATACCATACGTGTCCCGATACAAATATTAATGTTCTAGTTATGGTAAAAGAAAAAAATTTTTACCTTGTTCATACTAAATTTTATCTGCATAGCTATATCTTGGTCTTCTATCTTCTTGTATGAAGCGTTCTCTCCCTCCTGACTTATTTCTTACAGAGACAGTCCTGTGCATAGGCTTTTTACTGTATTTCTTTATACATTTTTACTTCCTGATGGAACCTAGTCTGTTCTGTTCTAAGTCCACACTTGTTTCACTACCTTCGAAGAATTTCACTACCATAGAAGACAAAACTGTTAAATGGAACTATTCTCTTTTAGAAAAATGGTGCCTCTTCTTTTCAACTTACTGAATCTCGGCACGAACGAGATCGAGTTGTCATAACCGACAACTCCCGATATTCACCGAACACACACGGAAACTTGTAAACCAGGGATACAAATAACCGCTCGCCCGTTCGCTCACTCGCCCGAGGCGAGTGGTTCATCGGTGCGGGCGAGTATTTAATATCATACCGAAGGTAAGTAAATGATTTCTATTGTGGGATGTGGGCTAGTAGCTTTATTCTTGGGCGAGTAAAATTTTGATGCTTATTTGCATCCCTGTTGTAAACATAATCACAGATTCTTCAGTATGTGTAACACTTTCCCTTGTTGACAAGTTGTCTGTGAAAAAGAAATACTAACTAAATACAAACAGATACAATAACATATATACAACTATGTACATCGACTCATAACTTCTTAGTTCACTAGTCCTATCTGTTTACATAGACACACTAGGCGGTTCTTCATAAGTGGTTTCGTTAGTAAATCGGCTAGTTGTTTCTCTGTAGAAATTTGTTTTACTTCTAATTCATTTAATGTAACCTTCTCTCGTATAAAGAACTGTTTCGTCTGAATATGCTTAGTTCTCTTGTGAAATTCAGGGTTTGAAGAACGTTTCCCAGCTGCACTGTTATCTACTTGTATTACCGGTATCTACAGTGACTGTGTGATTTCTTGAAAAAGACATTTAAGTCAAATAACTTCTTTGGCTGCTTCAGCAGCTGCAACTAGCTCCGCCTCAGTAGTGGATGTCGTCATCATATTTTGTCGTTGACTTATCCAACTAATAATTCCACCTGAAAATAGTACAAGTACACCAGTGGTTGATTTTCCTGTCTTGTCACATCCAGCAAAATCAGCATCACTGTAGCATTGTAATATCCCTGTGTTCGTATTGTGCAAATAAACAATTCCTAATTCAACAGTTCCCGCTAAATACCTAAATACACGTTTGAACCTCATAACATCTGTCTCTGAAGGATGTTCTAAAGTTCTTGATAATACACTTACACTATAGGCTATGTCACGCCTTGTCCCTAACATCAAATACATTAAACAACTAATTGCTTCACGATATGTCTTGTTTTCCGTTTCTGTTTGATCTGATCTCTTTATTCTCAGAATCGGAGTAGACACAGTTCTACATGAGTCAAAATTAAATTTTTGCAGTAGTTTGCTTGTGTACGACTTTTGATGTTACCATTCCTATACTTCTCTACTTCTAGTCCTAAGAAGTATTTCGCTTCTTGTACAGTTATCTTAAATTTTCTCTTCAGTTCTCTCAAGAATTCTTCAACCTCTTTCTTGTTATGGAATGCAATTAATCAATCATCAACATACAAAGAGATAAGTATCTTATCTTCCTTTCTTTCCCTAATAAAAAGGCATGAATCTGCTTCACTCCTCTTAAAGTCTTGAGCAAAAAATCACCAAAGCGTTATTACATCAATGAGGTGCTTGCTTCAATCCGCATAAGCTTCTTCTTAACCTACATACTTTCTCTGATCCATCTTCATACCCTTCTGGCTGTTTTATATATAACTCTTCCTAAAGTTTTCCATATAAAAAGGCTGTTGATACGACAAATTGTAATAAGTGCAAACCTTCATTGGGTGCTACACTTACAATTGCTCTTATGATTCCAAGTTTCTCAACTGGACTGAACGTCTGTTTATAATCAACGTTCTTCTTCTGACTAAATCATTTCGCAACTAATCTGGCTTTGTATATTTCAATTCTATCATCTGGTTGCGTTTTCACTTTATAAACCCATTTAGAAGGAATTGCTTTCTTTTATTCTCGTAAGTTACATAATTCCCATGGCTCATTCTCCTGTAATGATTTCATCTCATTACCCATTGCATTCTTCCATTCAAAACTCTCTTTACTTCGAATAGCTTCATCATAGGAAGTAGAATAGCCTATTTCACTGACAATCTATTCCAATGACTTCACAAAATCATCATATTTTGCTGGCTTTCGAAACTTTGAACGATCTCTAAGTACTCTTTCGATCAATGAGTTCTTTCTCATTACCGAACGTGGTACGTAACTGCGAATCGATCTCATCTTCAATTCGAATTTCTTTCTCCTGAAACGAAGACTCTGATTTTTCTTCTATAGTATCTTCATTCTGAGCTTCTCTTCTTTAAAGATGGACTTCTTCTCTTGAAGTTTCTTCATTTGTATTCTCTTTGAAAATAGCATCTCTGGATATTACTAATCTCCTTTCATCTTTGATCCAAATACGATATGCTTCATCTCCATTATATCCAATAAGGTATCCTTGTTTTGCTTTCTTATCCATTTTTCTTCTTCTTTGTACTGGAATATGCACAAAGCACTTACATCCTTTGTCTTATGTGCTTAATTCTTGGTTTCTTCTTCTTCCAAAGTTCATACGGACTTACACCTTTCTGAGATGACTTTCCCGTTCTGTTTAAAATGTAAATTGCAGTAGAAACCATTTCTGCCCACATTTCTGATGGAAATTGTACTTCTGGATTGGAATAGAGAAACGTTCTTGCCATTTCTACTATGGTCCTCATTTCTCGTTCGCTTCAGCATTATCAAATTTTCCTCCATTATCACTAAGAAATTCCTTAATGGCATAACCTTCAGCTTAGCACTTGCTAATACTTGTCACAATGCCTCCTTTACCTCCGATTTCTAATGTACAAATACACCATACCGATATTTCGAATAATCATCGCGAAACACTACCAAATATCTGTACTTTTGAAACGATTCGTGTAAAGGGCCCCATACGTCTGCCGACAGTAAATCTACGACTGCTGATGACGATTTTCGATTGCTAAAGGGTAACCTATGTGCTTTCCCATATACACATGATTCACACAACGTGCTGTTGTCTTTATACATTTTTTTTTTCGTTTACCTTCTATATTACCTTAACATCACCTTTTCTAGTAAAATCAGCTGTTCACTAGCTGCTGATCTAATACAACAAGGATTTTCAAACTTCTCAAAATTAACGAAAAACTTTGAAGTATTAGTGACGTGTTTCGTTGCTCCATCGTCAATCCACCAGGCTTCAGGGCAATCTCCTTCAGCTGTATATTCTTTATTCGTTACCTTAACTACTGTCAACCTCATTTCACTTGGCTTCAATTTCTTCTATTTCTGGAAGGCTTTCCATCTTCTATCCATTTTCAACAAGTTCGAACAAAATTATTTTTAAGTTGACAGTAGTTACAAATGTCATTCTTCCTAGAATTTTTCTTCAATCCTTGCTTCGGTTGATTAACAACTAACGCCTCTCGTGAAGAAGATGCACCCTTGTACTTTGTTTCTGATGGATCTTGCACAAAGTTCCATTCAAACACACTATTGCGTACTTAACTCGTCAAAAGTACGTTTTTCATCCTTCGTGAGCAACATCCAGCTTGATTTAAACGTTTCAAAACTACTGGGAAGGATGTATAACACTTACAAACCAATAACATATCTGGCAGTTCTGTGTGTTCTTTCTCATTCAAACCACCATTAAGTTCCATCCACAAACTATTTAATTTCCAACATGTGTAGAAACATCTTCACTTTCGTTCCACGAAAAAACAAATAAATCCATACATACTTTAAACAACTGATCTTTAGAAGTAGCTTCAAATAACTGTTTCATGGAAAACCGCATCTCTTTAGTGGTATCCTTTTCCATAATTTTCTGATAAACCAAATCAGTTATTGCACTTGTGATCATAGTTTTCGCATAAATATTGGCTTTACGATAAATGTCGGATTTTTTCCTGTATTTTTTCATTTGAGCTCCCGAAGCACCCTCTTCTAATGCTTCTGGTTGTAATGTACCATTACAGTTGAGAGAAATGCAACTTTTTTTTACTCACCCTGTACCTAGTATTTTTTTAAAAAAAATTTGATTTCGGTTTAATTACACGATGTATTTATTCTCTTTACTTCAAATTAATGTAATGAATCGAAAGGTCTTATTAGGAATCATATTTTCACGGAATAATATATTTATTTATGTTTTGATTAATTGTAAATCCCATTTTCGCATATACAAGTTGAATAGTTACAAGGTTTACCATTCTGACGTCATACCGAAACATAGTTCCGTCATTGGATATATTTTTTTTTTAATTTCAGACCAATGTAGAAGTTGGCCAGGTAACTAAACTTTCCCTCACCCCCTCTCACTAGACCATCCTCACTTTCAGATCCGGTTATATCTGGATTTCACCAATTTCTATTTGCTTTGTAATTTCCGCGGCTGAAAGATTTCGCCCTGATTGGAGGAATCCTCCTATCCCTGTCGTTTTCGACGCAATGTTATCATTCTCACCTAAAACGCCTTACGAAGCACAACCTATGAAAGTGATCACCATATTTCAACTGTAAAGGGACTGAAATCTTAAGAAGAATTAAGGTAACATCCAATTTAATTTTTAATAGTTAAACACTGACAACGGCGTAGGAGCCCAAAAACCTACATTTTTATTAAAGAAACAGTTAATACTTCAACGAAAGATCGGATTTTGGTTGGCAAGACGCCATGTTGCTGCCAAGCTAGTACAACAGAATGGGAGCGTGACTTTACTTTCCTTTTCTTTCAAACCAACAAGTTCAATTAGGGGTTAGGGAAAATACGACCTGTCTTGTGTGTTTCGTTCGTGTATTTGGTAGATGTGATTGTTTTATTAATGAGTAAAGGCATGTACTTATTAGGTTTCATAATCGTAACATTAATCATCATAATGGCAGCCTAAGCTAACTAAAAGAGCTTCTATTCATTTTCCGAATTGAACCATTTCTAGCGGGGGAATGGGTTAGATAATATTCGTGATTAGGACCTTTTTCCCTCTCAGGGGAAATGTCCCTCAATAAATCTTGTTAAGGTGCCCCCAGGGCTTCAAACTCTAGTAAACATGTTTTAAATAATTGGTCAGGTCAATTGGACCTAGGGTTAACCTTCTCATTTTGTCCCCCTAAAAGTTCAATAGAGCCAACTTCATATACCGACAAGGAGTAATGTGTTTGAAGGTACTTGCCTTTAATATGCCTATAATAAATGGTGCTTGTTTCGTTAGTAGTTTTTATGTGTAGTATTTATAGTGGTGTATGTAGTTAGTAGTTCTGTGTGAATGCGTGATTTTACTGCGAGGACAGTGTATTTAACATGTGCTAATTTAATACAATTTGTCTAACTCGAAGTACACTAAACAAGAGTAAATACTACAGTTCTGATTAATAAGTGTAAGGGTATATTTTAGTACACATTAAATTATTTCTCACATTACAGCGCCATCGTGTTCGTTTTCGGTAATAAATTATTTGTTGACATTACGTCATTGCATGAGTTAGCAATTTAGGTTGTTTGATTTTGGCCCCTTATTCTTAAATTACATCCCGTGGACATGGTTTTCGGTTCATATGAATGTACGTTTCAATGAAATAGCATGAGATATCGTAGTTTTGAAAATTACAGCTCGTTACCTCAATTAGAAACCTAAATATCCGCCGAAATCAAGAATGCATATTTTCTTAATAGAAGTAAGCCTACATGATGTTACTGTTTGTTTCGAAATGCAATATTAAATTCTCTTTTCCCGTTGCTGTAGAGAGATTACATTGTTGCTTTAGTTCTATCAGCAAATCAGAAATAAAATAATCGTTGACAATTTAACTTTCAGTGAATACACGTATGATTTTTTTTTCAAAACTGCGAAGTAAATATAATTGTGGTGTTTGGGAACAAAGAGTCCGTGGTTCGATGAATGTTATCGTGTAGTAGTTTAAGCGTGACGGATTGTGATAATTATAGATTTATTAGTGCATAATGTAATTTGTGTATGGCCTGCGTGTAAATGTATATAATAGGGTGTCCGTAAAATATTACTTCGCGTGAAAATGAGTAAATAATGAATAAATGTAATGATATACTAATAATACGATTGATATAAAATATGAATGAGATGATAGGATCCCTGTACTTAAATGGATAGGCCTAGTGTATATTATATATTGAGAATATGAATATGTTTACTGAAAATCTCTCGCGTTTTGACTTCTACACCGATATTTCATCCAACTGAGTTTGCTATTGGATAGTAATGTGTAGTTGGGAATTATATGTTACTTCACATTTAAGTATCTCATATTAACAGCTCCAGTTCTTGAGAATTTCATCAGATAGGGTATCACCATGTAGGAATTACCTTTGAAGGTTTACGGAAATTATAATTAAGAAAAATAACTGCTATATCCTGTGATCATCGGAAAGTACAGGTTTGGTCATTTGCACCTTTAACATTCATTCACTCTCCGAGATTTTGTTTTCTACGTTGCTTACATTATTTACCGTAGTGTTCATATGGCGAATGAAACGGATGGGGCTATCCAACTGGGTTACATGCGTAGGATCGAAACTGCGTAGCGTCGAAACTGCGTACGATCGAAACTGCGTACGATCGAAACTGCGTACGACCGAAACTGCGTACGATCGAAACTGCGTACGATCGAAACTGCGTACGATCGAAAATAAAACCGGCGTAGGATCGAAAACAGATAAGGTCATATGATCAAGCAATAAAAAAACAATTATTTTATAATCACAGAATATTAAGTAATAGTAATTTTTTGAAGTTATATAGGGAAAAACCGGAGTAGGATCAAAACTGTATACGACCGAAACTGCGTAGCGTCGAAACTGCGTAGGATCGAAACTGCGTAGGATCGAAACTGCGTACGGTCGAAACTGCGTAGCGTCGAAACTGCGTAGGATCGAAACTGCGTACGATCGAAACTGCGTAGCGTCGAAACTGCGTAGGATCGAAACTGCGTACGATCGAAACTGCATAGAAACGAAACTGACAAATAAAATAGTGACAAATATAATTAAATAATCATACAGGGGTGTACCCAGGAAGTTTTTCTTGGGGGACTATGACTTATTCAGGAGGACCAAAAAAGCTAAGTCTTGTCTCAGCAGGGAGAAAGGAGAAGCCTCCCCCCAAAAGCCACTACTTCTGATCAAGTTGGCAAATTCCTTGTTCAGAAGATTGCCGTTAAGTTCAATTGACTTAGCTTAACATTTTCTTAGTTACCTAGTTGCTGTGAATTGTCACTTCTTTTATGGACTTTGCAGGTGGCACAATCGAAGGTTCATGTAATTAGTTCAAGTTTTTGCTAGTTTGGGCTTCGTCCCAAATTTACTAACTTCCAGGGTTGTTTTGTTCAAAACAAAATATTTAAAACAAATGATTAAAACTTTTTTTAAACAATTGATTTTGTTTAAAACAAATTTTGTTTATGTTTTAAACATTTTGTTTTAAACACGTGTATTTTGAAGACTTGTCTTAAACATATGTTTATTTGCATTTTATTTTATGTTCGTAAAAAAAAATCTTCCAGAGCAAGAGAACTGTCCAAAAGTGCTCCCCAATCAGAAGACTATTTTCTTCCCATGTGAATGGTTTGATTTCTCGTGGCTACAGCAGGTCAATGTGGTGATTTACAATTTATTTTGTCTCTTTTCCTCCTCATTTTTAACGTATATTGTATTGTTTAAATGCTTCTCAGTTAACTTGCGAGAAAGTGTAGTAGTCGAAGGTTGGACTACTTATAGAACTGATATTAAAAAATAAATAAAATAATTATCACGGAAACAAACTGTTGTGTTATATTCATTGCGACGTTGAGGTTCTGAAATTAAAATATCGCAAGCATTCGTTTGTACAGTACATGTTAGTTCTGTCTCCGTACAACATGGAATCGTTTAACATGGGTTATACGTGAAGAAAAGGACATGATTTGGTACAAATTTATTAGAGTAACTCAAACTCAATCAGGTAAGTAAACGATCAAACGAGTTTGTTGCAAAACGTGTAAGAAAGAAATGGGCGGTTTAGCTCCAAGAACGAAGATCATTATGAAAAATACAATGCTTGGTAAAAATGGAAACCCAAACAAATGGTAAAAATGTTGATCCGAAAATTGCTTCTGATGAATCTAACGTCAGTGGTGTGGCTGAGATGCAACTGGAAACTTCAGGTAACAATTAATTTTGTATCAACAATATCTTTTACATTATATTATGAAAATTTTATTTCGTACCTCTTCCCCACCACAGTTCTAAATTTTCTTTGAAACTTTACAACTTGGCATAGCTTGTATGAAGAGACCAGGTGAGAAACGCAAGGTATGGCAGTCGATCGTGTAACTAACCAAGTGTGATACTTATTATAACGTTAGTGCTGAACGTCAAGGTCTGGGACAATTTGATCTCAATTTGTTTGTTTGTATGTATGTACCACGCTACAGGGTGCAATATTCAGTCTTTTAACATTAATTTTTGAGGATAGAGACACGAGGCGTCGGAATTTGCTGTATAGATTTTGACTGCGATCCCACATAAAATTTCAAAATTAGTGGGTCAGATCCCACTTTAAACAAAAAGCCCTGTCTCATATAGCCTTGCTACTGATGCAAATTGTAATCAATCAAACTAAACAAACTAATTTTATATGTTTCGAACAAACCTGGGTTGCAGGATAAATTTGGTTCAACTCAACATTTAGAGCACAAGGGATCCAAGTTCATTTTCAGAAAGGTTCACTTTTGCTCAGCAAACGTAATATCTTCGTAGCATAGGGTATGAAATAAATGAAACAAAAACCACGGGAAAGCGTATGGACTAGAGTTTCATAGGACAACCGCTAGACAAGGGCGTTGACGGAATGGGGAGGAGGGCTAATACCTCCTTGCTCATACATTTAAGATATTAACATTATACTTGTATTGTGTATGTTGCAGCGTTGGAATGATTAACAAGTCAAGCTCCGAATGTCATAGTCAATGATGCATAATTACGTTACATAAATGCAGAATGTGTTCAAAAGAATACATCGACGTAAAATGTCATATTTTCACAACCACGAATCCGAGATGAAAGAAAGAAAAACTACCTGAAAAAAAGGAATCTAGAATTTTGTATGATTGCCGCTAGATAGGGGCGTTCGTTTAGAAGTCATCCGTCTTCTACCCTGAATTTCAGATTTTTGGGGCAGTAATGCAGATTTAGAAACATTTTGCTTAGCAAAGTCCAACATTTAAAAATTGAAGTCCTTGCACCGAATAAATACGGATTTTGATCATTGGCTGTAAGGAGCTATAGGCCTATATTGCTTTCTTGTATATTTTTTTTTACCCAAGGATTTCAAAGGTGCCTCTACTTTCGAGTTTCGGGCCTGCTTAAAATTCAGGAAATTGGACCTAAGCAACTTCCCAGTTTTAATCATCTGTATGTTCTTCGTATTTATTCGGTGTAATTACCTCAGGCTTATTCTGTTGGACTTTGCTTATCAAAAGATTTCTAAAACTGTCTTACCGTCCCCAAAATCTGAAATGCAGGGTGCGGATGAGGGTGGTTGCCCTCCTGTTCCACTGACGCCCCTACTAGCGGCTGTCATATGAAACTATCCTACGTCCTTTCGCATGGTTTTAGTTACATTTGTTTTGGATTCTTGACTGCGAAGTATTATTTTTTGAAATAGAGTTCATTTGCTGAGGAAAACTGAAGTTTATTGAAAATGGATTTGGATATATTGTGCTCTGAACGCCCCAAATATTACCTTTCGTCAATAAATTTTTGACTCAAAAAACAACCAATTACATAGACTTGCAGAAAATATAAAGTTAGCACAATATGAAGTGTGCTTCAAACATTACTTTTCGAAAACGTAGCCCTATTATTATAAAATAATTTTATTAGCACCAGTGTTATGAAATAGTAATCAAATTTTGCAACAAAAATCTCACCCGTCTCCACGAAACGCTAGCTTAGCCCCTAAAAGCATAACTACAAAATTTTTAGAAGCGGTAACTCGAAATAATTTTCTTTATGGTTAAAATAACCGCACAACAGCATTTCTGGTAAAATTCTAGCCCTCATGTAACATGACACCATTTGCATTTGAAATTTCGAATGCTAAGCACAGATGTTCGCCATGATGCTTGATAGCACCATCTGGTGTGTCAGACCACTTCCAAGTTTCATCATTCTCTCTCAACCCGTTCTCAACGCACAAGGATGGTGAGGACTTTTGTTTTGCCATGTATATTGATAGATTGTGTGAAACCTCTATAGTTGGTAAATTTTAAAATCTACCTTAAAAGCTTATTATATCCAAGAAAATACTTACTGTATGAGAGTTACTTGAAGAGGGTGTAATAAAAGGGTCGTTATATGAAATAAGTTGAGAATTACTAATCTATACGGAAATGTTCTGTACCCAACACTGTGTAGTCTTAAAGAGAATAAAATAAATGAAAAGATCGGTTGAAAGAGCAAAAAGTCTTAATAAATACGTGATTACACGATTTTGAAATATGTTTAAAATCATATTTTAAACTGTTCAAAATGTTTAAAACATGTACTTTTTCGTGTGTGTTTTAAAACATCTTTAAAACATTTTAAACACTTTTTTCATGTTTTAAACACGCGTTTTGTTCTTTTTTTATATAAAAAAACGGTATTTTTTCCAACCCTGCTAACTTTTGACCAAGTTGGAAAATTAGAATGCGTCGTTGCCAATATTTACTTAAAAGACTTCCGTTTCTTTCAATTGACATTTGGATTAGCATTTTCTTACTTACCCAGTTGCTGTGATTTTCAATTTCTTTATGAACTTGGCAATTGGCAAAATTGAATGTTTATATAATCAGTTTAGTTTTAAGTAGGTGGGAATTTGTCGCCAGATACAAAATTTCTCATCCTACGGCCTCGCGCCTCATAAACCTACTAACATACCAAAATTCCTAGTTTTTATTCCGATTTCAATTACGGTACCTAAAATATGAGATTTTGTACATCCAAAAAGTCTATTTAAATTACACAGTTTTTTGTCTCTTTAAAGCTGCTAAAATTGGAAAATATTCACTTTTGGAAATTTTCTATATAGTCCCAGGAGGCTAAAAACTGCCAAATTTAATCGTTGTAGTTCTACTGGAAGTGCCTATACTGTAAAAAATCGTTGTATTATTTCAACGACATGCTTATGTGTTAGCACGATTGTGTTAAAATATAACACAAACAAGTGGTTAGAACAACTCAATCTCCGTTTGGAGTTGTGTGTCAAATGCCGCTAGTTGAAATGACACACAGTCTGTGTGTTAAATTAACACAAGTGTAGAATCTTCGGTGTTGTTTTCTGCGTGATTGCCAAATATGTTGGGTATCTAATTATAAAGGCTTATGAACTGAAGCTACAGGCAAACACAGTAGAAAGAAATACTTAAACAAATCCAAGTATACGCAAAATTTCAAAATACAAACCGCGCGATGTGTTTTCAATTGTTTTACAAAATGTTTCTGAAGAAACCCTAACAGCACAAGATGTGCTAGGCATGTAGCATTTAGGTGTTCTAAATTCATCTCCCACATTTGATGCATTTATTGCTTCTTTTTTAAAGCGGTTGTGTACTAGAAGCAACAAACGTATCAACTTTATTAGATGGCAACTGGCGCCGATCATTTGAAAGTGAATATGGAAGAACTATAAAATAAAGTAAATAGACAGTCGTCATTTTGTTATAAAATTAGGTCTACATGGCGAGCAGATTTTATCCCGAACGGTTATCGTCGAATATACGCGGGTTAAAGGAGCACTCTGATTAGCCAAATTCAAAAGACCTTAAGAATTTATCCCTCTACAAGCGACGGTTTCTTCACCGCATCCGTGGCCAAGTCGGAAGAGCACGCGGCTAGTAATTGAAAGGTTGGTGGTTCCTGCCCCTCCCTTCTACAATTTTTCGGTGGCTTGGTGAATTCAGAAGAGGCCGGACATCGCTTAAAGATGAAGAGAGAGCTGGACGTCCGGCAACAGCTGTGTCAGATGAAAACATTGCCGATGTGAAACAAATGATTCGAGAAAATCCTCGAACAACTTTCAAGGATATTGAATCTACAGTGAACGTTGGATTGCCAGCCAGAACAAAAATTCTTCATGATCATCTTCGGCTCAGGAAGGTTTCATCTCGTTGGGTGCCTCACACTTTGACTGAACACAGAAACGCATGCGTGTGGAATGGTGTGAAGAAATGCTTGCAAGATTTGATGGAGGCAATTCTCGACACGTCTCTGACATAGTTACTGGTGATGAGACTTGGATCTATCAATTTCACCCTGAAAATATACGCCAGTCTACAGTTTGGATATTTCCAGACGAAAATCCACCCATGAAAGTGAAGCGACCGCGATGTGGGGGAAGAAGATGGTCGCAACTTTCTTCTCCAAATCTGGCCATGTTGCAACTGTTCCACTTGAAGAACAAAGGACTGTTACTGTTCAGTGGCACACCACTGTTTGCCTAACAAAAGTGTCCAAGAACTTCCATCCAGAAGCTTCCAGAAGCTTCGGGAACGGCGTCCAAGAACTGGATTGCGTGGGATCCTGCTTCATCATGACAACGCGTCCGCACACACGGCCAACATCACAATTCAGTTTTTAGAATCTACGGAGGTCAAACTTATGACTCATCCGCCGTATAGCTTTGACCTCGCCCCGTGTGATTTTTTATATTCCCCAGGATCAAAGATCGCATGCGTGGGAAGAGATTTTGCAGCCCTGAAGAAGCTGTAGTGGCTTACGAGAATGAACTTTCAAAACTTGAAGAAAAATACTGTCAACATTGCTTCCAAGAGTGGTTTTCAAGGATGCAAAAATGTATACAGTGTAATGGTGAATACTTTAGAAAATGTAAGTGTTAAATTGATTTTAAGTATGTAAGTTATTGCACATCTCAAAACTTTCGTAGTGACCCTCATATATTAGGGTGGGCCGAAAAAATATTTTTTTTCCTTTGTTTGAAACGCTATACTGCGGAAAACTTGCCCCTATGGTAGATAAATAAAATGCAAAAGAAATATGTCTTTTTTTTTTTACGTCTGGCTGTAGCGTAACGACCCTAAACCTTGAAAAAATATACGATTTTCGTAACTTTTCCAATACATGGAGAAAATTCAGATAACTTCTATAACAAGTTCTTATAGACATATTTCAATAGAGAAAATTATAGAAAAGATAAATAAATGTATAAGGAATACATTTTACAATTTATTAGCAGCGTATTACACTTATAAAAACACTTAAAAAAGACAAATTTCCATTGAAATAGACATTTTTCCTGATTGTGTAATACTTAAGTTTGTAATGTAATACAGTCTTTTACTTGTCTTTAGTTTCTTTTGTTAGTTTGAAAAATGATTTGCTTGAAAACTTGGCATTAAATATCTTATAAAACCATCCCTGGAATTGAAACCGACAACTTTTTGTGACGCCTCAGTTACCACCTACACGCATCGTTCTAATGCTTTGGTGTGACACGGGAATTTATCAAAGTTCCACTCAGCCGCTGTTTCACCTGATTGGACCTTAGACCAAATCTCGTGATCGGTAAATTTCCGCAGCAAAGGCTGAGGTGAAAGTGTAACAGTGTTCCAGTGAATCATTTCGGTGTAGTCTCTAGCTAGGAAATTGATCTTAGGTAGTTGGAAATTCCTTATTGACTTCCTCTTAGAAGTTAAGTTTCTAGCCTTTGTAATTCTTCTGAACCCTAAGTCTGTTATCCCTTACGTGATCCGGGGGTTTTGGGGTATTTTTCAGACTTTCAGTCAAGCAGCTACTGCATCGTCTCTATTTATCCTAGGATCATGGTTCATACCTAATTCTCTTCAGAATAAAACTGGCTTTCATATGGTACCACTTGCATGCCCATATCATACACCAGAAGGGGGAAAATTGATGCGAAAGGGAAAATTTCGGAGGGAGAATTTTTTCACACTTTGGGCCCCTCTGGAGCGGCCCTGTGTGAACGTAGAGATCTCAAAAAAATCTGATAAATAGTACTTGGTAGACTGAATGTGTGTGCCAAATTTCAAGTTTCTATCTTGAATACTAAGGGTGGGAGAAATTTTATCAAGAATCCCCACAATGCCCCAAATTACCGCAAAAGACCATGATCTCAGGTAAAAAATTTCCTCAGACATCCCTAATTACCCTAGGGTCATGTTTCGCCCATCATTCTCTTCAGAATAGAACTGCCTTTCAGACGGTATGACTCACATGTCTCCATCGTGTATCTAAGGCGGAAAATCCCGAAGAAAGGAATTTTTTGGTCTAATTATCCCTTTTTTCAACATTTAGCCCCTCTTAACCCCCGTGTTTTAACGCAGAAATCTGAAAAAAAATCTGGTAAATACTAATCTGTAGGCTGAATGTTTGTGCACAATTTCAATCTTCTACGTGCAAAAATAACCACGCCAAAAAAAAAAAATACCGAAAATGTCCAATATTCCTTTATACAGAAGTATATTTTTACAAAAATTCCCTGAGACATCCCTAATTACTCTAGAGTCATATTTCGCTCATCATTCTCTTCAGAATAGAACTGCCTTTCAGACGGTATGACGCACGTGTCTCCATCATGTATCTAAGGCGGAAAATCCCGAAGAAAGGGATTTTCTGGTAAAAATATCCCTTTTTTCAACTCTTTGCCCCTCTCGACCCCCCCTGTTTTAACACAGAAATCTGAAAAAAATATGGTAAATACTACTCGGTAGACTGAATGTTTGTGCAGAATTTCAATCTTCTACGTGCAAAAATAAGCGCGCCAAAAAATAATGAACATAGGCTTAATAAGAGAAAATATATATTTTAAAATTATGACGACATCTCCTCCTATGTCTGGACGCAGGAAGGTGTGAAACCATGCGTAAGGTCTTCTACAATGCCCCAGGACTTGAAAAACAAAACAAAAATTGGCAACGTCTTGAGCGGTCATTCACCTACCTCCTCCTCAATAAGGAAAAATGTGACAATAAGCCTATACCAGATTCAGTTAGTAAGTGCTACTCTGCAACAGGCTCGAAAACAGAGGGAGGTAAAGAGGGACTGGCCCCCCTAAATTTTTCATGTCCTCTCCAGACCTCAATACAAAATGCACAATTTAGATATTTGTAAGAAAATTTTTTATGACATAGCCCCTCCTAACATATTCATGGACCCCAAAGCTCTGTTGCTGGTCTCGAGCCTGCTCTGCAAGTGGTGTATCAACGGGCGGACGTTAGAAGGGTGTAGTCAAAACGTTTTCAGAAATGAAGAGATCGATCGAAGTAAGAATTATATATATTTTAGACTGAGTCTAGTGTTATGCAGGAATGCATTTGGTGCTAGCTTAATTTTTGTAAAGTATATTTTTATTTACGTAAATTCATTGAGCGGAACAGGGCTCATAGCGAGTCACTTTTTTAAACTAAAATTTACTTTTTTCAAGTTCCTCACTAAAAGTTACTTTTTTTTTCAAATTTGTCACTAAAAGTTACTTTTTTTGAGAGGTAAAGTGACTTTTTCGTGTGATTTATGTTTCGCATTGGCAGTTTTCTAAGAAAAAAAATATAAAAACAAATGGAAAAAGGCAGAAACTTGTTACTCATTACTCTTCTGAAAGCTTTAGTACTTGCTGCCACATGTGAAACAGTCAGCTTTATTCTCACTTCAGCTTCTATTCTTTCTAAAGCACAGTGGACAATTGGTGAATGCTTAAGCTCTCAAAGTGAGGTTGAGAACTCTTCTGTGTCTATTCTTCCTTCTATCATAATAATCTTTTAGTTTTCTCTCGTAATAGTTAATGCCCCATTCAACGTTGTGCATGTGTGTTTGTGTGGTTCATCATGTTCGTCTTGTGCTATGCTTCTTGTATGTTCTTCTTAAGAGTAGGTAATGAATTCGAATATTTCACGTTTTTGAGAACTCTTAATGCGAAGTTAAATATAATGTCTGGGATGAACGAATTCGGAAATAGGCCAGAACTGGTTTCACCTACTCAGAAGCTTTTTACATCTGCTAAGTCTGCTTACCGTAACTACAAAGCATACTTTGAAACCCTAAGAAAGGAGGAAGCTCAAAAAGAAGAAGTAAAGAAGAAACAAAATAACAAACAAAGAGAGAGGTGTTGGAGAAATTGACAAAGTAAAAGAGGCATGATGAGATTTTAGTCACTTTTTCGTGTGCTTTTCGCCATTTTTGGTCACTTTTCAACTATTTACAAGAGATCAGACCACTATGAGCCCTGGGATTATTAAAATTAGGGTATATTAAAGAAGACAAAACAGACAGATACAACATATTTGTAAATTGAAAAACTGAATATCTGGAAAATAACTAAATCAATGAATAATTGCTTATGAAAGATATTCAGAGCCAATAACGTAGCTAGGAAGGGGCAGGAACAGAGATTAAGAGATCAAATAATATTACAACAATTAACGTTAATAACAGGGTTAGAATATTAAAATAATGAAATTGGAACTATGTACAGTATTAATTACTAAACGAATGTGATTTCAGCATGGGACGAGGGAATTTTTTCCCAATTAATATTTTTAAAAAAAATCACCCACTAAAACTTGCTGGGGTGAATAAATTGAAATAATAGCAGAATTTTGCAAAATAATTAGACTACAATAATTCGTATGTAATGAATTCACATGTAACTACTGGGTAAAATAGTGGAGGTTAATTCCTAATACAGTGAAACCTCTCTTAACGGGCATCTCTCAATAGTGGACATCTTCGTAAGAGGACAAACTTTCTTATTCTTCCATGCCATAAATATGTGTGGTGTTGTGTTATAAAAAAGAGAGAACCCTTCCTTTTAGGGACACCTCTCATTTACGGACAAATAATCGGTTCCATCGGTGTCCGTTTTGAGAGGTTTCACTGTATTACTTAGTTTAATAATAATAATAATAAATGCTCAAATGTGTGAACTTACTTTATTGAACCTACCACTGCGAAGAGTTGATATTATTATTATTATTATTATTATTATTATTATTATTAGTAGTAGTAGTAGTAGTAGTAGTAGTAGTAGTAGTAGTAGTAGTAGTAGTAGTAGTATTGCAATAGTTGCGTAACAAAATATACTGTTTTCTTGTTTGAGTTTGTTTAAAAGTTATATCACTATTCTGAGAGCACACCCCCTTTTCTTTTGAAAACCCCCCTCCAAGTAAACATTTCTGGCGTACTTACTGTCTTCAGGCAAATCACTGCCCACCTCTTTTGACAGGAGAGTTTCTTTCTGCATTTGTGTATTTTGACAAGATGGCTGTGAAAATAAATTAACATTGGACTGAGTTCTTTTATGTTCAACCAACTTCCTTTCATGTCTTTGGGTAATCTCTTTTGTACCGTTACACTTCCAATATTACCTGTGCCAATATTTCTTTCGGGGTACAAGAATTTAATTCAATGATGGGTATTTTTTTCTAAGTTTTTCACAGTTATAGATAATGGACACAGGGAATTCACAGACCTCAGTATTAGTGACCTTTTGGCTATTGCAGTCAAATGTTATTTTGCACTTACATGCAAAGACATCAAACAGTAAAAAACATTTTCTTTTGAAATGTTCAACTTAAATGTTCTTTTGAAATGTTATCCCGCTTAAACTACTTCATAAGATTATGATAACTTACCTGGTATGCATTTATTAACCGAACAGTTCTGTAAGACGTTGCTGTTGGTATTGAAGCTTTATCAAACACAGATTCAACTTGTCTGCCACAATATTCGAAACTTAAGAAAAACTAACTGACCTGCTGTTTGTTTTCACTACTAAGTTGTAATGTTAATGAAAGAAAACGCTTAAGAAGATCTTCATAAGTTGGAAGTTTATTCAATGATAACTCTTTTGGGTTGCCAAATAACGGGCAGTAAAACTGGCTGCGAGGAATTTTCTTGTAAACTTTTGGGATCTCATTTCTGGAGTCTCAGGTCCCGGAGCTTTCCAACACCACAATATGTATCCAATAACTCCATGCTTAAAAGAAAAATGGAATGAAGCCAAGCTCAAAATTTCGGGACACCATTTTTGGACCTTTGAGACAAGGGCCCAATTTCTCACGTTAACACTGTGCTCAGACGACCCGAACATTTCCAACTTCACCACCCACATACAATTCCATGTTTAATAGGTGTATAGAAAGAACCCGCGCCCAAAACTTCGGGACCCCATTTTTCTGAAGCCTTGTTTCTGATATCACCACTGTGCTCGGGAGACCCGGACTTTTCCAATGCCACCATCTGCATCCACTAACTCCATGTCTAACACGGCTTCCCCATTGTAGGAGGATTTTGATGAATTTTCTGCAGGTTCTTTACAACTATTTACAACGTTTCAAACTATTCATAAGAAATGAAATTTCAATACATTAGAAACTATGTTCTTTTAAAATGTTCAAAATGGATGACAGCATTGATTTCCAGTAATAATTGTAAACTTTCGTAATTTTATTCTCTATTTGAATAGTAGTTTAATTTCGAATCTTTTACGGTTAAAAATATTTTTGTGAAATGTAACGGAATACATTGAAATGCTCCTACTCCCACGGGTACGTGTTCCAATTATAAATCGCTTTGAGGTTCAGTGTACAAATGAGAAACTCCCAAAGCGAAGTACAATATTGTAACGTTGTTGACATACATATGAATAACTGGTGATTAGGTCGTTAAGCTGTACATAAAATCATATAAATTTTCATTCATATTACGCAGACAAGTACACACAGAACAGCATATGAATCTTTATCTGACTTTTGTTTCTCTAACTTTCTGACAGCCTTTACGAAATAATATCTTTACAATCGAAATATTCGTTAAACATTATTATTATTCTTATCCTTCAATATTCATCATACATCATATTCTTCATTACTTTAAATTCTTCACATTACATAACTATTTTACATTATATTCCATCGAAGCTGTTTCAAAGTTAGTATTACACTTCTGACATAGTCATCATTACAAATCATAATTGATTCTTAATCCATACGCCTGTAACTTGTCCATCCTACCTGCAGTGTGGATCCTACGCAGTTTCGACCGTACGCAGTTTCGATCGTACGCAGTTTCGATCCTACGCAGTTTCGACGCTACGCAGTTTCGACCGTACGCAGTTTCGATCCTACGCAGTTTCGACGCTACGCAGTTTCGACCGTACGCAGTTTCGATCCTACGCAGTTTCGACGCTACGCAGTTTCGATCCTATGCAGTTTAGGTCGTGTGGAGTCCATGAATATAACTCTAATTTATAGCTGCACAGGTTAAAGAAATTAAAGAGAGAAGAAAATATATATTTTTTTTGAGCGCATGATTAAAACTTAAATTATTTCAGGGCAACTGCGTACGATCGAAACTGCGTACGGTCGAAACTGCGTAGCGTCGAAACTGCGTAGCGTCGAAACTGCGTACGATCGAAACTGCGTAGGATCGAAACAGGTTTTGAGCTGAATTTTTCGATCGTACGCAGTTTCGACGCTACGCAGTTTCGATCCTACGCCGCATTCCCATCCAACTAAATCAACCGCTACTAAATTAATATCTAGGGCCATTGCGTACCCGGACGTCGACCCCTAGTCCTCTTAAGTATTTTCGTTTCTTTTCTTAGTTTAATTAGATTATGAAAATTAACGACGTCCCAGACCTTGGCATGTCTGCGCAGGGTAGCCAACGGTGATGTTTGGTCACTGAAATCACCGATCCAAAATTCAGTTTTTTTTCTATTTTGGCAAATTACTCGTTAGGGATATCTTAGCTACTATTTACTCTAGTTTCATTACTATTCTGGACTTTCTTAGTTTTCTGAGAAGTCGGATGATTTTTATTTTTTGAAATTCCAAATTAAGATTTTACACTAACCTTCCGGTATGGCCGGGGTCTTCAATGGCGTTGACCAGATACGGTGAGTGGTGGGATTTCCCTAAAGCCTTTGTCTTTCCGAAAATCCCATTGAGGGCACAGACTCGTCTCGTTGTTGAAGATATTTGTTTTCGGCTATTTATTTGGTAAGCCGAACCCCTTTTGGCATAAAAGAAAATATTTGGTTGTAGTATGTTGTATATGGAAGTTCGACCACTTATCTTTCGTAGTTGTAATGTTCTGCCTCCTCTCTTTTTACCTATTCTTTCTTCTACTCCTTCTCTAAAGGTTTTTTATTTCAACCTTCCCCCCCCCCCGGTTCTGAAACTCATGAAAGCAAACAATGTTCATATCACTTATTTCGATCGTATGTACTAACTGAGATATCGAGGGATACAATTCGTGGAGGTATTTCAGAACAACTTAGGACCGTTTTTCACGATACTCAACCCACCATGGGAGGGACTGACGAGAGGGTACACTACGATTTCAGATTCTCAGAAGCTTGATTATTGTTCATCGATCGTACAGACTATACCCATTGATTACTGACTTCTGGTTTCTTTCTATTGATTGGTTATATGGTGTGTATGTATTAGTAGTTTGGGCCTACTATTTTCAAATAATCTTGAATTTCTTTTCTTTCTCTGTATACACATTTATATATATGCTTACATAGTTTGAAAAGTTACGTACCTGTTCTATTTGTTGTATTTCCACTTCTTGTGTCGACTTATTAAATAATATCAACCATTTCTTTATACTCGGATCTTAATAAATTGAATTATTATCGATTATCGGGTTTATATATACATTTCAATGTTGCAACCTTATTAAAAGAAAAATATTTTTTTAGTCAGGGTTTTTTGTTTTGTTTTGAGCCAAAAAATGTGAATATTTATCGAATATGAAAAGGTTATGTAGAAAATTAAGTGTCGACGAAATACTAAGATTGAAATTAGAATAAAATTTATTATATTGAGTAATATGAATATATGTATATATGAGCGAATATGTATGTAAAAGGCTGGGTATTTACCCTGGTTGTTTTAGGCTGCCATAGATTTTTGACACCCGATATTGACTAACTAGTTGTGATTATAGTATTACCGCGTAACTTGTAATAAACAACACCTTACGGATTTCGTATTAATGTTCGTAACTATTAAAATTTTAATACTATGTTAAATGTTGCATGTAAATAGAACAAGTAACAGGTCGTAAAATTAACCCTAATCCGTATCTAAAGCTATTTTTGTGAAACCATAATGAAATCAGTGAATTAGGAAACAGTGTGCCCCAAATCCTTCCCCTACGACTGGAAACATAACTATTTGTCATTCGCCAGTTCAGTGACTCGAATCTCTTGACTCCGCGATCTAGTCCAGAAATAAAATTTAGTGATCTTAAATTGAACTGAATTTGATTAATAATTTCGTAATGTAAATACAGGACCTAGGATAGGTCCAGAGACCTAGCTCCATTGAAATATTATATAATAGAAATATGTCACAATGCTTGGGACTACACTCACTATTTTTAAATTTCAAGAAATTTGGAATTTTCTTACCAAGTGCGTTAAGTTACTAAATGGAAAATATATATAATGTGAAGCAACTATCTTTGTCTGTACTCTCAAGACTCCATGTGAAGCAACTACTCTCATGGACGCTAATCATAGTGCATAAAGAGGGTTGATAAAAGTTATTATCGACGTGAGAAAAGGACTCATAAAATTGTCGAAATTTCTCCTCTTGGGACAGAGACTCAATAAAAATGCTACCAAAGTGCTTTTTTAAATGATTAACCAATGTTTTTCTCTTTCTTCTTTCGCATTGATATGTACTCGTTTCGTACTGAATCTTAAATATGTTCAATGTTAACCTTTGTTTTTCTTCTCTCTCCTGCTTCTTTCGTTTTGTCGATTTTTTCCGTAATCCGACTTTTCATGTATTTACAAAGAGAAATGTTTTATTCGATATTGTTGAAAGTAACGGATTTCTGTGCATGCCTATGAACAGTATTATTATTAATATAATTTTTTTAAATTCATGTATCAAACTTTTTCCTGTTATGTCAAACTAAGTTTTCTTGGAATGTAATAAATGTCTATAGAAATGTAGTTAGGTTAGTTTAATTCAACTAAATGCAACCTGAAGTATACATTGTCCCGTATGAATGTGAGTGTGAGTGAAATGTAGGTTTAGTATTAAGTGCACCAATTCTTTTGACATATATGTGTGACTTACTGTAATTAACGGTAGTTGACAATTAAAGTCGTTGAAAAGTCAATACTAACTCAATTTAAGTTGGCTCTATAAAGGAAGCAAAAAGGACAGAAATAGCCTGAACTAACGATCATCATGGGAGAGCTACGAAAGTCAAAACCTTCAACAAATATGTGTGTCACGTTGATTTTTTTTTTTTCTCTGTGGTCAATTCTAGCATGCCGTCCACTTCATCATTTATACTTCAAGTACTG
Organism: Thermobia domestica; assembly: GCF_964235325.1. Taxonomy (NCBI): domain Eukaryota; kingdom Metazoa; phylum Arthropoda; class Insecta; order Zygentoma; family Lepismatidae; genus Thermobia; species Thermobia domestica. Next base: position 237,459,814 of record NC_137456.1, on the reverse strand, counting down.
GATAGTAGTCAAGAACTTTCGGAAATATTGAATAAACTGTTAAATTAAACTTTCTCATCTATCTCAGAGCTAGATTGGGATAATTCGGTAGTTGGGGTTAAATGGATCTAGGTCTGAGGGGTATGGGTTAACATGTGTCTACCTTTGATCACCTTAATACCAAATACTCACGCAATAGCTCTTGGAAATTATCCCAATTCGATAATTATTCACTTTCCTTTACCATATTTTCCAAAATATCCAGTAACACTCCCTCTTTTCTTTCTTCCTATAACATCTTTCTCTTCTCTTTACTTCTTCTTCTATTTTTAATAAAACTGAAAAGGGGGTCGTGACTGGGAATTCTATATATAATAAACACGGTCATGTATTTATTTTATTTTATTTTTATTTTCTTCTGAAGTCCGATATAAAAGTCTTCTCATTTTGGTCGAAGCTTGTATGTTCGAAAGTAAGAAATGGATAATATATTCCTATATAATTAGACATAAGCTGATAGCTTCATGAATATCCCCACCAGGGGTGAAGGGTTCCCACTCACGACTTATTCCATGCATCTCATTTGTTATAGAGCGAGTGGAGCTTTGTTTTTCTTTATTTATTTATTTTCTCTTTCTTTTCTTCTTCGCCCTTTTCATGGTTTCCGAAATATGCCATCAATTACTTCAAGAGTTACTTCATGATATTCTAACAGATACCGGATATTCCGTTTCCAAACGGGCCAGTCTTTCTCACCTGTTGATGGTTTTATATTCTTCAACAAATTCATTTTCGCGCCTACAACTAAACAATACTAATTTCTAAATACACTAATTGTCTTACCTACAAAGCATATTTCTGTACTGTACAGGTGTACCACCACTCAAGAAAAGAAAAAAGACAATACTACAGTACCTCGACTTTTACTTCGAGTACTGAATATAAACTTGCACTTCGTATGTAACTTCAACACTATATCTGTAGAAAAAACTTAACACGCCAGTAAAGCCGTTCAAGGTAAGCTTACTGGGCCCATAACAACAATATGTTGGAAATACGTCACTACGGCACGAGTTCACTTACCGCTGTTCAATATTTAATGTTAACAGAGTATCCGCGGTGTTATACCACATGTGTCCCGATACAAACAATGTTCTAGTTATGGTAAAAGGAAAAAATCTTACCTTGTTCATACTAAATTTTATCTGCATAGACATAACTTGGTCTTCTATTTTCTTGTATGAAGCGTTCTCTCCCTCCTGACTTACTTCTTACAGAGACAGTCCTGTGCACAGGCTTTTAACTGTATTTCTTCATACACTTTTACTTCCTGATGCAAACTTTTCTGTTCTGTTCTAAGCCCACATTTGTTTCACTACCTTCGAAGAACTTAATTACCATAGAAGACAAAACTGTTCAATGGTACTATTCTCTTTTAGAAAAATGGCGCCTCTTCTTTTCAACTTACTTACTGAATCTCGGAAGGAACTGATTGAGTTGTCACAACCGACAACTCCCGATATTCACCGAACACACACGAAAACTTGTAAACATAATCACAGATTCTTCAGCATGTGTAACAAAAAAGTGCTCTTGCCCCTTAGTTTTATGCAATCCACCTTACTTTGTTGAATTTCTCGTTGCAGTATATTTGCGATAGTTTTTCTCATTCGGAGTTGCAGGAATTATGCTATTTTTTAAAATTATTATTTTTTAAAAAAATCATATGCATAACAATTTCTTGCTGAAAGTTTATTCTATTTGTGTAAACTGCATTGAAATATAACCAACTGTTCTCGAGATAATTGCGTACAGTTATAGCACAAACAGTACTAGCGAGACTTAAGGTTACTGTGCCCACCCCCTTGTCCTAGCACTTCGCCTTTTCGCCACCAGATGCTCACTTTTTCATTTAGCAATCACTGCTGGTACCTCTACTGGGAAGAACTGAAAGATCGTACCGCTCAGTTTAAATGTGTCCAGGATATCCACAATTGAAGTGGGCGGGGAGAGGAATCCAACAGTTTTTTTTTCTTCGTGCACCTGCAGTCAGTCAGAGTCTATTTTTACAAGCCGTGTTGTCCAGCCGCAGGGCAAAATCTCAACCATTGACGGGTAACAGAAATCTTTTCTTTTTGCAGGTAGGAATAGAGTTTTTGTACGAAAAACGTGAATTAGGTTGTAGAGAACTTCATTCGCATTGCGTTGACAAATTTTCTTTCGTCCGTTTATCACATGAAGCTCTTTTCTTTTTTTTTTCGATTATTACCAGAATATGAGATAAAAAAACCTAAATGGTTCTTTGTATACAGAAAACAAACAATACCAATATTTTCTTACATATCAGTATTATGATTTTTTTTTCCTGAAGTGTATGATGCTTGAAAAATGGACAGAATGAATTTTGACTTTTCTATTTGTCCCTATCCTTCTGAGTAGAGAGAATGCTGCGGCGCAATTAAAGGGCCTGCGGCGCAACATTAAGAGGCCCAGAACAGAAAGAGGCCCATTTCAGTTTCGAAGTTAAACTTTATAATGTTAGGATGTTAAAAATTATGTGATGTTCCAACTATATCTCATTTTTAGCTGTGAAGACGGTAACACCTGAGCGATTATTTAGTAAATGCCAACAAAACTTATGCTGACCAGCGAAAACATTATGACCACTCGCTACTTTTTGAACGAAATCATTGTGCAGAGATAAGAGCTACAAGGCATAACACAACCGCGCGCCAAACGTGACAAGAATCTCACTCGATTAGTCAGTGTGGTGCTTGTGCCTTGAATGGGGAAGGACGACGATATATCAGGGTGAGTAAATGGCTAGGAGCTTCATTTCGGAAACAGCGCGACTTGTCGAGTTTTCGCGATCTGCCGTGCTTATGTATTTCAAAGGTGGGAAAAGGACAGTGAAACCAGCATCGAACCAAACAACAAAAAGTGGGGCGACTACACCTCATTAAAAATGTCGGATGTCGGAGACTCTCGAAGTTGGTACAGCAGAATAGACGAAAACTATAGCACAATATAATAATAATAATAATAATAATAATAATAATAATAATAATAATAATAATAATAATAATAATAATAATGTGCATTTTTTTTGCATATGAGCAAGTTGCGACTCACTAGATAGAACATAGAAAGTCAAAACTGTTCTCTGTAAATTTTACGTGACTCATGGATGTGGATAGAGGGGGTCCGTTTAACATTTTTGCGGGGAGGCCCATTCGTCCTTACGCTACTGAGAGGTAAGGTAAAATAATAACACCAATATATATATATATATATATATATATATATATATATATATATATATATATATATATATATATATATAAACTCCTGGCGCAACAGTCCCTTGTGATCTGAGTCTGCAGCGGGCTTATGTTAGTGGTCAGCACAACTACACCCAACGTATCCGGCTGTCTAGATTGAACTCCGCTATCTTTTAGTTTCCCAACTTTTTTCTCGATGTTTGGTCAACACAGCAATGTTTGAGTGCCACACCGGGAATTAAACCCTGGACGACGCACACCGTATCACTTTCGCTAATCTTTTGGTAAAATTCAGGTTAGGGTGGTACTGAATTATTTTTGGAATATGCCATTTCTCATAAGGTAAAGTTCAAAAGTATTGTGACATAATTAAAAAGCTCATTATCAACCACGTATTCTTGCCTCTAATATCACTAAAAGTTTTCGAGATATGTGTCAAAAATGGTTGAAACACTTGAAGTTAGTTTAGTAACTTGAAGAAGATAGTGGCCTTATACATACATAATTGCTTCAATTTTTATTTTTATTCTTCTTTCTCGTAAAGAAATACAAAATCATAATTTCAACCATCTTGGTACAATTTTCATAATTTGAAGGGCGAACAGCCGGTTTCTTTCCTTACGTTTTGAACTTGGGATTTATATTCTTCTTGTCACTTATCGTGAAAGTCATATAATGGCATGGGTCCCAAAGCTAGAATATATTATGCGACAGAGGTAATGACAATTTCATCTCTCAAGATCTATTAAATTTGACATTTATTGAACGATAGCGGTTTTATAATACGAATAAATTTTTCGCAATAAGGTGCATATAGTGGTCGTAAGAAATGACAAAAGCTACCACTGACCTTTATAGTTTGACTGATGCTTTTTCGATCATGATATTCCCCTTAAATTTTGTAAAGGACAGTATAATTTTAATTATCTTGGCCTAATTTCCTAAAGCCTCTCATTCGTACGCTAAAAGAAAGATTTCTATTTTTTATCTATAAGAATTCAGGGAATGAAAATTTATTCAAAATTCGTTTACAATTAAAGTTGGCTAAACAGATATTCCTTCGAGATTTCTGTATTTTGAAAACAAATTCACGATTTCAGTTCTTTGTCTTTACTTGTTTCCATGTTTTTTTTATATCAATATTGTATGATCAATTCCAAGAATTATTTTAGTTCCCCGGTAAATCCATTTATAACAAGCTCCAAATACTGCTATAATTTTAATGTGGTTTCAGGAGAATCTGCATATCTCATCCTTTTGTTACTCTCTATATATTCATCTACTATGTAAACAAACATCAGTGAAAGAAAGAGGCTGAGAGCTAACACGTGAGGAACGTTGTCATTCCATTTACTGATATATCTAGAGAGTCTAGTGTTGCCACGAGACAAGACGAAACTTCTGGCTGTGTCGTCTCGTCTAGAAAAGATGTGCCCGTCTCGTCTCGTATCAAATGGTTCTGTCTCGTCTCGTAGCAACACCAGAAAGGTTGAGGCCCACAAAAAGAGCTGTTATACCAAGTGGTTAAAATTACAACTTTTAACCAAGTTTTGTTTGGTAGCACAACACACAACACGACTGCAATCTTCCAGCAACGACTGCTTAGATTCGACTGAACCATAATTACTTCGATAGGAACATTTGTCAATACCGTCAGTACAGTCGAAAGGCAAGATTTCCCCATTTATTCTGATATCCTTTTTTCAGAACCCCTGGCGCCACTTCAACAAATAAGGAGGCCTATGTAACTTTCCCATTTAAAAAATGGTTTAGCTTCGAATAACATCATAAAACAATAAAAAAGATAAATTTTGTTGTCAAATCAGCATCTTTTCAAACCTCAGTATCGAGAAAGGCTGACACGTTTTTGTCTTGGTTCGGAACGAGAAAGACCATGAAACAATAGTTAGTTACTGATAAAATTGCCACTTCTACTTGTACTTCTATAACAGGATTTTTATACGTAGATATCTCCACCAGCCCCCGGAATAAAATCTTCTAAAACACTGATGAACGCTTTACATTTGTATTTGAATCTGGAGCACTATCACAAAATAATTAAACTTGAATCAATTGAAAAATGGAAGTGAAAGCTGTTTGTAAGAATCATTTTTAAAAAATGCTTTAGGTATTCCCTGTTCTTTGTAGGATTTGAAACATTGAATCATTTCGATCATTTGAAATAATAAAAGATGGTATACATTTCGAAGGCAAATAATTTATTCCGAGTTAATAAATTTTTAAGCAAATTCAGAAACTGTGTTTGTATTTTTCGAGACACGAGACGAGACATTTCACAAAACGTTTCGTATTGTATCGTGTCTCGCTTCAAAGAGTCCTGTCTCGTCTCGTTGGAACACTAAGAGAGTCTTACGCATTCTCTTTCCAAGAAAGTGAAACTTGAAAAGCACATTCAGTCAATTGTTATCATAGAATATACTATGGGCATAGGCACTGATGTGTAGAAGGTGACACAGGCGGAATTTGTTCTTATGGAGCCCTTGGCGAGTTGGAGCCGTGGGTCTCTATTATTTGGATTGGAAACATTGGTTCAAAAATATTTTACATTTAGCATACATATATATATATATATATATATATACACACACACACACATATATATATATATATATATATATATATATATATATATATATATATATATATATATATATATATACGTACATGTGTGTTACATATACTTTAATTAATGTGTGGACCTGCGGACAATGTATAGTTCGCCCGCCCAAAAAGCCGCATCTGGGGGGTGGGTTCGAAGCGCACTCCTGAAACATAGAATTATGCTAATCGTAATCTTCTGAGATAGACTACCCCCCGAGGAATAAGTAAATAAATAAATAAATAAAAATAGTTTCGTAATGTTTATCTTCCGTATACGAGTAATTAAAAAATTTTAGTGTCTCAACAATGAGAGCTGTATACAGGTGATCCTGCGTTCCTGGCAGAACTTCCCTAGTTCCGGCCCAAAATTTCACACTATACCCTCTTTCGGCTCTCTCCCCCACGGTAGTTTTAAGAATTTTTATCTATTATCTACTCCCTTGGAGTAACTGTTGCTCTGTATTTTCACGGGCTTGCAACCGTCAGAATGAATATCCTGGCTGCTTTCCCAGCTACCCATTCAGCATGCAATAGATACATGCAATAACAATCAAATCCCACACAAACTACTCTACCCATCAAATATTTTAGCATGGAAAGTTCTTTTACGCAATGTATTTCGTTTGTTTAAAATGGAATAGACCTAAATACAACTTTTTTTTAAATGTTGTTCTGGAAATTCGATAGCGAGATCGCTCACATCCAAAAATTGAGAGAATTAGTGCTCTGACAATCTGGTAGAAATACAACATGCCATATATAAACATTACTGTGATTACATTGCTATTTATTCAATGATTATTTTGCTTAGAGCTTTCTTATTCTCCAGGGAATTCTTCAAGGGTATATAATTACTCTTCACTTATGTCGCGAAAAAATATTCAGCTTGCAAATTTATTTCGAGAACTTCTCAATTCCCTAATACATGTATATTCTCTGAATTTGTACGTACAGCCGACAAACTTACATAGAATCTCAACAGAGTTCAAATGTGAGGTGTCTGCTGGGAAGCACAGGTCAGTTGTATGGGAGGGGCTTTTAGAGTGCAATTCTAGGAACACTGTGGGCTTTTAGAGTGTAATTCTAGGAACGCTGTAGGGGGCCATCCCGCTCCACCTGAGACAAAAAAAAAAAAAATCTGGAGGCACACAACTAGTTCACACTGGTTATAAAACAGGCGCAACAAAGTTCTGAATGAAATGTGTTTATTTTTTTTTCACTATTCCATTTTCCGAACAATAACATTTACCGATGACCTGTTAGCCCCTCCACCACAGCCACCATGAAAACAAATTCAATCGGAATTTGTCCAGCTCGTTTGATCACGAATAATTATCGTTTGATCCCAACGCATACTGATGTATTACACACAATTTGGCTAGGGCTTGTTAGCCCTTGATAAGCGACATGTATCATTCCACAGATATTTCAATCGTAAATAGGTAAGTAAAGTTTGCTTAGTTTCTGGTAGCAAGTATGGAAAATAGTTTACTGTATATTTAAAAATAGAGGCCTCCAACAATGAAACTAACAACAATATGAGAAATCGACATGTACCATTCTCTAGATATCTGAATCGCAAATATGTCAAGTTTGGTCAGCTTCTGGTAAAAAGTATGGAAAATAAAGTGAATCGTTTATTTAATAATGGTAGTCTCCAACAACGTAACTAAAACAATATGTGAAATCGACATGAACCATAGGATAGATATTTCAATCTTTCATAGGTACGCAAAGTTTGGTCAGTTTCTGGTAGAAAGTATGACAGATAAAGTTTATTGTTTATTTAACAATGGTGGCCTCTAACAATGAAACTAACAACAACAAGTGAAATCGACAGGTACCATTTCATAGATATCTAAATCGTAAAGAAGTGTGCTAAGTTTGGTTAATCTGTGGTAAAAAGTATGGCAGATAAAGTTGATTGTTTATTTAACAATGGAGAAATCCAACAATTATTTATTGAACAATGGTGGCCTTAAACGATAAAACTAACAATAATATGTGAAATCGACAAGTACCATTCCCAAGATATCTCAGTGGTAATCCGATGGGTGTGCCAAGTTTGGTCAGTTTCTGGTACAAAATATAGCAAATAAAATTGATTCTTTATTTAACAATGGTGGCCTCCAACAATGAAACTAAGAACAACATGTGAAATCAGCACGTACTATTTCCTACATATTTCAATCTTATATGGGTGTGCAAAGTTTGGTTAGTCTGTGGTAGAAAGTATGGCAGATAAAGTTGATCGTTTATTTCACAATGTAGAAATCCAAGGATTGTGTATTTAACAATGGTGGTCTTCAACAATGAAACTAACAACAATACGAGAAATCGACACATATCTTTCCCTAGATATTTCAGTCTTAAATGAGTGTGTAAGGTTTGGTCAGTTTCTGCTAGAAAGTATGGCAGATAAAGTTGATTCTTTATTTAATAATGGTGGCCTCTAACAATGAAATTAACAACAGTAAGTGAAATCGACACGTACCGTTCCATAGATGTCTCAATTGTAAATGAGTGCGCCAAATTTGGTTAGTAGTGGTAGAAAAAGTGTAAGATAAAGTTGATTGTTTAGGTAACAATTTAGAAATTCAACGATTGTTTATTTAACAATGGTGGCCTTCAACAATGAAAGAACAACAATATGTGAAATCGACACATACCATTCCATAGATATCTCAATCGTTCATGAGTGTGCAAAGTTTGCTTAGTTTGTGGTAGAAAGTATGGCAGATAAAGTTGATCGTTTATTTAACAATGGAGAAATCCAACGAATGTTTATTTAACAATGGTGATCTCTACAATGAAACTAACAACAATATGAGAAATCGGCACATATCTTTCCCTAGATATTTCAATATTAAATGTGTGTGCAAGGTTTGACCAATTTCTGGTAGAAAGTATGGCACATATAGTTGATTGTTCATTTAACAATGCTGGCCTCTAACAATGAAAGTAACAACAATAAGTGAAATCGACCCGTACCATTCCATAGATATCTCAATCGTAAATGAGTGTGCCAAGTTTGGTTAGTTTGTGGTTGAAAGTATGGCAGATAAAGTTGATTGTTTATTTAACCATGGAGAAATCCAACGATTGTTTATTTAACAATGGTGGCCATTAATAATGAAACTAACAACAACATGTGAAATCGACTAGTACCATTAAGTAGATATCTCTGTGCAAATCCGATGGGTGTGCCAAATTTGGTCGGTTTGTTTTAGAAAGTATGGCAGATAAAGTTGATGGTTTATTTAAGAATAGTGGCCTTCAACAATGAAACTAACAACAATATGTGGAATCCACACATACCATTCCCTAGATACCTACCTGCAATCTTAAATGGGTGTGCAAAGTTTCTTCATTTTCTCGTAGAAAGTACGAAAGATAAACTTGATTGTTTACATAGCAACAGTGGCCTCTAAGAATGAAACTAACAACAATATGTAAAATCGGCACGAACCATGCCATTGATATCTCAATCGTAAATGAGTGTGCCACGTTAGGTTAGTTTGTGGTACAAAATATGGCAGACAAAAGTTGACTGTATACTTAACACTGGAGAAATCCAACGATTCTGTATTTAACAATGGTGGCCATTAATAATGAAACTAGTAACAACATGTAAAATCGACACATAGCATTCCGTAGATATTTCAACTTTCAAGGGGTATGCAAAATTTGGTCAGTTTCTGGTAGAAAGTATGGCAGATATAGTTGATTGTTTATTTAAAAATGATGGTCTCTAACAATAAAACTAATAACAATAAATGAAATCGACACGTACCATTCCATAGATATCTCAATCGTAAATAAGTATGCCACGTTTGGTCAGTTTGTAGTATAAAATATGGCAGATAAAGTTGATTGTTTATTTAATAACGGAAAAATCCAACGATTGTTTTAAAATGGTGGTCTCGAACAGTGAAACTAACATGTGAAATCGATTGGTACCATTCAGTAGATATCTCTGTGGTAATCCGATGGTTGTGCCAAGTTTGATAAGTTTGTGTTAGAAAGTGTGTTAGATAAAGTTGATTCTTTACTTAAAATGGTGTCCTCTAACAATGAAACTAACAACAATATGTGAAATCGGCATGTACCATTCCATAGATATCTCAATCGTAAATGATTGTGCAAGTTTGGTCAGTTTGTGGTAGAAAGTGTGGCAGAAAAACTTGATTGTTTGTTTAATAATGAAGAAATCCAATGATTATGTATTTAACAATGGTGTCTTACAACAATGAAACTAACAACAATAGGTGAAATCGACAGGTACCATTCCCTAGATATTTCAATCTTAAATGCGTGTGCAAAGTTTGGTCAGTTTCTGGTAGAAAATGTGGCAGATAAAGTTGATTGTTTTTTTTAACAATGGTGGCCTCTAACAATGAAACTAACAACAATATGTGAAATCGGCATGTACCATTCCATAGATATCTCAATCGTAAATGATTGTGCAAGTTTGGTCAGTTTGTGGTAGAAAATATGGCAGATAAAGTTGATTGTTGTTTAATAATGAAGAAATCCAACGATTATGTATTTAACAATGGTGTCTTACAACAATGAAACTAACAACAATATGTGAAATCGACACATAGCATTCCGTAGATATTTCAACTTTAAATGGGTGTGCAAAGTTTGGTCAGTTTCTGGTAGAACGTATGGCCATTAATGTTGATTGTTAGTTTAACAATGGTGGCCTCTAACAATGATACTAACAACAATATGTGAAATCGACACATACCATTCCATAGATATCTTAATCTTAAATGATTCTGAAAATTTTGGTCAGTTTGTGGTAGAAAATGTGGCAGAAAAACTTGATTGTTTATTTAACAATGGTGGTCTTCAACAATGAAACTAACAACAATATGTGAAATCGACACGTACCATTCCCTAGATATTTCAATCTTAAATGGGTGTGTAAAGTTTGGTCAGTTTCTGGTAGAAAGTACGGCAGATAAAGTTGATTGTTTACTTAACAATGGTGGCCTCTAAAAATGAAACTAACAACAATAAGTGAAATCTGTACGTACCGTTCCATCGACATCTCAATCGTAAATGATTGTGCAAGTTTGGTCAGTTTGAGGTAGAAAGTATGGCAGATAAAGTTGATTTTTTATTTAATAATGGAGAAATCCAACGATTGTTTTAAAATGGTAATCTCGAACAGTGAAACTAACAACATGTGAAATCGATTGGTACCATTCAGTAGATATATCTGTGGTAATCCGATGGGTGTGCCAAGTTTGATAAGTTTGGGTTAGAAAGTGTGTTAGATAAAGTTGATTCTTTACTTAAAATGGTATGTTTTAACAATGAAACTAACAACAACATGTGAAATCGACACATAGCATTCCGTAGATATTTCAACTTTCAAGGGGTATGCAAAATTTGGTCAGTTTCTGGTAGAAAGTATGGCAGATATAGTTGATTGTTTATTTAAAAATGGTGGTCTCTAAGAATAAAACTAATAACAATAAATGAAATCGACACGTATCATTCCGTAGATATCTCAATCGTAAATAAGTATGACACGTTTGGTTAGTTTGTAGTATAAAGTATGGCAGATAAAGTTGATTGTTTATTTAATAATGGAGAAATCCAACGATTGTTTTAAAATGGTGGTCTCGAACAGTGAAACTAACAACATGTGAAATCGATTGGTACCATTCAGTAGATATCTCTGTGGTAACCCGATGGTTGTGCCAAGTTTGATAAGTTTGTGTTAGAAAGTGTGTTAGATAAAGTTGATTCTTTACTTAAAATGGTGTCCTCTAATAACGAAACTAACAACAATATGTGAAATCAGCATGTACCATTCCATAGATATCTCAATCGTAAATGATTGTGCAAGTTTGGTCAGTTTGTGGTAGAAAGTGTGGCAGAAAAGCTTGATTGTTTGTTTAATAATGAAGAAATCCAACGATTATGTGTTTAACTATGGCGTCTTACAACAATGAAACTAACAACAATATGTGAAATCGACAGGTACCATTCCCTAGATATTTCAATCTTAAATGCGTGTGCAAAGTTTGGTCAGTTTCTGGTAGAAAATGTGGCAGACAAAGTTGATTGTTTTTTTTTTAACAATGGTGGCCTCTAAGAATGAAAGTTACAATAAGTGAAATCGGCACGTACCATTCCATCGACATCTCAATCGTAAATGATTGTGCAAGTTTGGTCAGTTTGTGGTAGAAAATATGGCAGATAAAGTTGATTGTTGTTTAATAATGAAGAAATCCAACGATTATGTATTTAACAATGGTGTCTTACAACAATGAAACTAACAACAATATGTGAAATCGACACATAGCATTCCGTAGATATTTCAACTTTAAATGGATGTGCAAAGTTTGGTCAGTTTCTGGTAGAACGTATGGCCATTAATGTTGATTGTTTGTTTAACAATGGTGGCCTCTAACAATGATACTAACAACAATATGTGAAATCGACACATACCATTCCATAGATAGCTTAATCTTAAATGATTCTGAAAATTTTGGTCAGTTTGTGGTAGAAAATGTGGCAGAAAAACTTGATTGTTTATTTAACAATGGTGGTCTTCAACAATGAAACTAACAACAATATGTGAAATCGACACGTACCATTCCCTAGATATTTCAATCTTAAATGGGTGTGTAAAGTTTGGTCAGTTTCTGGTAGAAAGTACGGCAGATAAAGTTGATTATTTACTTAACAATGGTGGCCTCTAACAATGAAACTAATAACAATAAGTGAAATCGACACGTACCATTCCCTAGATTTTGTAACGTCCATTAACCAGATTATATCCGTTTTTGCTTAATTTTTGAATTGTTCATTTTATTTTTGATTGTTTTAATTTTATTAGTTGTATATGTTAACATTGGTGACGGTGGCGCCATCTACCGTTTTAGACACAAACTATTTGGACGTAATGAATAACCTTAAGGACATGTTTTTCTGATTCGCTTACAGATGTCACGTGACCTGGTCACAATGTATGACGTTATAGGGGTTAATGTTTTCTTGATTTTGACAGAGGTACCTTAACCCACCTCGTAACTTTTGGGGGAGTACATAGGACCATTCCTTTTAAATTTTGGAAATTGCCAAACTTGAGAATTTGGTAGGGTAGTATCGGACCCAGGTACGTGCCTCTGTACGTTTCAATGGTCTATATCGTTCCCTTTTGTGGGGAAAAATTACCAAAAATGTAAATTTCCAAGATTTTTGAACTATTTCATTCTCTTTGGTAAGAGTTTTATACCTTACGTAGTTATATATGTAAATATAGTTGGCCATTCTCTTTCATGGGGCATTTGTATACACGAATCCAAAATTGAATTACCACCTTCAATTCCTCCTTTCCTGCAATAGTAGGCAACTCAAAAACAAGGTCATTGGTGTGATTGAGCATTAGATAGGCGTTGGACCAAACTTTTTTTTTTTTTTACAAATATAGAATATGACAAACTGCAAATAAGATATTAAAATAAATTGTTAAGAATGACGATTTTATTATTGTAAGGGCAATGGGTGACAAAAATTACAAAATGTTCTTAGTTAAGTAGTTAAAACAAGACGAATGGTAAGAAATAGATATCAGAGGAAAGCAGTTTCTCTACTTCTACAAAAAAAATGTCGTAAAAAATGAAAGAGATTACATAATGTAAATGCTTAATATAAAAACCTAACAGCACAAAAATAAACATCAACAAGAAACGGAAAGAGAAACAGACACAGAATAAGGGATCCCAGTAGCGTAGCAGACTTGCGGACCTCCCATGCAAGATAGAGAGATGGAACCCTATTGTAAACCCAATTGTTATAACAATAATAATAATCATGGCATTATTATTATTATTATTATTATTATTAATGTTACGATTATTATTATTAAAAACGCGTTTCCTCTTCAAAATTTCTGATTCTACCTAAGAGCGTGTGCGCATATATCGGCCATTTGTGCACTTTTTGTCAATCAGCGGTCCCAAAGGTCAAAAGGGATGGTAATATCCGAGAGAGAGGAGCAAAAAACTTTCTTAACATAAATTCTAGGTCAAAGTTCAAATCACTTACTTTTGACAGGTGCTTTTTTTTCTCTTTTTTCGGAAACAGGAAAATTCTGGCGGCTAAGAACTAACAGTATATAATATTGCAAATTTGTAAGTGGATTTATTTAGACTGTAATTTGTGACCAGGAAGAAATTGTGATTAGAAGACATTATTGTAAAAAAAATTAAGATTTGTTTCTTATCCATCGCATGTTTTAGGGACCCCCTATACCTCGGCCCGGAATGTAGATATCGAAAATTTAGGATGTTGCTATATCGATGTCGATATATTTGCGATATCGAATGTTAATATATGTCAATATCGATATTGACGATATCGATATATCAACACATTGCACAGGCCTAGATCCGACAAATGATGCAATAATAATAATAATAATAATAATAATACGACTATATAGAGGTTACTTGAAACATTCATGAAGTCACTATCAAAATGAGTACGAAACTTGGTGGTCAAATAAAATATTCAACTTCCAGTAGAACTGTAGATCGCCGAGACCCATCTAGGATGTCAAAAGTTTAATACATACTTTGTTTCCGCGTTGTTCGGTTGCAAATTCGGTAGTATTCATTGGACGTACTGATCTGAAATACAATCTAATAAACCCAGTAGGTAACGTAGATCATACCGTCCTTTCCAGACTACTAACGTGAACTGAACAAAAAGAAACAAAGAAAGAACGAAGGAAAAGAAAGGAAAAGGAAAGGAAGTGAAATGAGTTATTGCTATTTTGCTGCTAAATTTCCAGCAGAAACACCCTATATTAAAAGTCCACACTGTATCATAATGAAAGGTTACAAATATTCAAAAGGAAAATTGGATTTGCGTTAGACATGTAGTAGGCCTTGCATGTTCCAAATTTCAAATTTGATTAAAACACATTGAACTATAGGATGGAAACAAATTTTGTGTCAAACTAATACAAATAAAATCTTGTTTTGAAATAAGCAAAGAGGGGGGCATTCTCTAGTCATCTCCGAAAATTTATCTGTTGCAAACATCCAGTGTCGATTTTATTTATTGCGGATATAACGTTTTAATTCGCACAGTTGCAGCCATTATTTTATGCAAAAAGCGATACTATCTGACGGGGAATCGAACCAAGATATTCCACACGGAAGTCTTGCACGATAACCACTACCCCACCGATTGCTCTACCCAAACTTTAATGAGTCCACGGAATCCAAATATGTTTAGTGATTCAGATTTCATAATTTCTGAAATTGAAGCACAAAAAGCATGCAACCCAACCCTTAGACCTACTGCGGTCCAAGATCCGAGCCAAATAACGATTTTTCAGATCCTGTCCCTTCTACATCTTCCTTTGAAGAGTTTTCCTGCCTTACATTTAAAGATACTCAAGACACAGTACCTGCTACTTTAAATCTAGTAAATCCATAAATCCACTTCAACAGATTTTGTAATGGAAAAAACGCCAGCAACCGCGGTAGAAAAGCAGCCCCTGTTACTATTATAACGGGTACTCCTCACAAAGAAACAGTTCTTACTTCCTTACAAACGTTCAGTAAACGCACGAAGACTATCGTTGACTACCGTTGACCACAAATCCGCAAAGGTAAAAGGAAGATATCTCGACAGAAAAGAAGACAAGAAGCTCTAGACTTCAAAGCCAAGAATTAGACTCAGAAGAATGTGGGATGGTGCTTTCTGATTTAGATCTTTGTGATGATGAAGATACTAACTTGGATACGCCTGTTGGGCACGAAATGCCTGGTGTTTAAGATGCAAATTGTATGTACTGCGATAGGAAATTCTCTGAAGATACACAAAGTGGGTTATAGGTTAGGTGTATCATGTGTTCAATGTGGACACATAACGAATGTGCTGGTGCGGGAAAGGAAGATAAGTCTGTTACTTTTGTAAATAGACAGTCATCACCTCTACACTATTTTTTCATCTTATTCTGTACCTTTAAGAATTTTTCTTAGTTCTTTGTGGCAAACTTTGAAGATAGCCCATATTCAGACCATAGTTTTAAAACTTAACATTATGACCTCTCTCAGAAAACTGTGTTTATTATTATCAGTTTTCGGATTTTCAGCTATATTTGTAACTCTGTTATAAAGTTAACATCTCTCAATATAATTGCAGTTTTTACTTCGTACATTCGCTAGAACATCTTATTGACATTCGAAAAATAAAAGTAGTAGCTCATATTTAGACCTTCTCCTATATATCCCTTTGCAATGTGCGATTTTCAGGTGTGCGATTTGTAGATGTGAATGGGGAATCCTCCCCCTCCTCTGCATCAAGCCATCCTACCGTCTGGTTACGAATGATCCATTGCAACAAGGGATAAATTTCCCTTGTCACTACAAAACTTACTATATTATTTGTAAGAACAGTAATTTAAATTTATAGAAAATATATTTAAATCCAGTTATGCATTTAAACTGTTATCTTTTTAAAACTTTAAAATCTCACTCGACGACTCGTTTCACATTTCGTACCAACGATTACTTAACCAACAATTATTAAAGAAATTACAGTGTTTAGAAAATGTACGCCAATGGAAATAAAGAGAATTTTCAACCTTTTCCTAAATCTTTCTGCCTAACATAGGGCAGAAAAAGCTCCCGATCTTATGTTTCAAAGAGAAAGATGAATCTGTAATAAATATTTTCTTTCACATTACCATTAAAAACAAAATTTAGTTCACATAATCACTGTTATGTGATATTTTAACAGGCGGAAAGTAGGGGTAAGGATATATAGTAGTAAAATGAGTATCTATCTCTCCATGAAAATTTCAGGGGGACAGCTGCCCTCCTTGCCTCCGGTACCGACGCATCTGTAGACGTTTCTTTAAGATGGGGTAGGGATCGCCTACTGGATGTTTGAAGAAAAGGCTCGAAACAAGTAGTTTTACATCAAATCTAAATAAAGTAGTGCAATATTTTATATATAGGTCTTTAAAACTATAGCTTTTAGGCCCGCCGCCTTCCACGTGGATCCACCAGTGGTAGGCCTAGCTTATGATTGTATGCTGAATAGAAACTTTGAAAGAACTAAACATTTTTTTGAAGTTCTGTGGTCGCGCCTTAACTTTTCTTTATTCTTGCAGTTGAATTTTGATTTGTTGCTCATGAGTGCTGCCTTATTTACCACAAATAGTTGACCGCGTCGCTTGTGTAACTTATTTATTTATTTGTTTATTTAATGAGCATCGGTTATTCTCCAAGTAGGCCTGCGTGTCTATTTCGACTTTTTGTCAGTAGTGTATAGACGATTCATAAAAGTATTAAAGTATTTAGTCTTCCAGATGCACACGTACACCTAATACTTTTTTTTTTTTTTTTTTTTTTTTTTTTTTTTTTTTTTTTTTTTTTAGCTTGTCTACTGGTCACAATAGCTAGCCTATTCGCACTTTTCTTGGTTCCGTCTTAGTGGGTGGAAGGCAAACAATAACGACTTTCAGCCGGGCCCTTTAGTTAGTTTTTTTTCTTTCTTTTTAACAAAACTTTTGTCTACCGAATATACAGGAATTTTTACTTGAAAGGCCTTTATAGATAAACAATATATCGTAGTCATTGTATTTGACTTTTTTGAACGTTAATACAGCAAACTAAACAGCGGCAGTACAGTCAAATTCTTTGGGATTAGGATTTAGTTTTCTTGGCTTTCGGCATCTAAGGCCATTTTGTTCGTCACGTTTTGAGGGATAATGTCCCTCGGCGAACACACTATCCGTAAAAGGGAAGGAAGAAAGGGTTGGGAAAGGAAGGAAGCAGCCTGGGACCTATAAGTTAGATACCACACCGGCATTTGCTTGGTATGAATAAGGAAAACTCAGGAAAGAATCATTCAGGGTGGCTAGCCTGAAAAGGCGTTTTACATTTTTTCGACCGAGTGGCCCCACCAGGAATCGAACCCGGGACCGCTCGCACCGAAGGCGAGATTGTTAGCGACTACGCTACGCAGGGCCATAACAGTCAAATTGTGTGTATCTCGAAACTAATATTTTGGTGTAGCGACTTCTGCCAGATCAATGATATATTTAGAATTGACATTTATATAAGATATACATGTTTAACTTCACACAATTAATTTGTAATATAGTAGGTTTACAAAAGTACTCTTAAAAGTTTTGGGCTAACCAAAATATGTGAGGTGTGTCTAATTATGAATTAAGTCACCTACATACTACGTTTTCTGCCGGAGTGTATTATGACATAACAATTATAGTTTTATATACTGTAATTATGTACATTACCAGTTTTATTTCCATTGTTACTAATAAATAGCGACTGTCCTAGACACAATAAATAATTAATTAATTTTTTAACTTGATCAACTCTCTTATTATAAGAGAAATCAATTACATTGGAACAAATACAAGAATAACATTCACGTAAATGAGATTTCATATAAAAGAAATTTGCTCAGTTGAATACGTAAGAAAAACCTTAAGGAATATACATCTTCCGATCAAAAAGCATAAGGATTAATTCTCTAAGGTTCAACTCCTAATACCTACAATATTTAAACATAGAAAGTAATTTGGTTTATACATCTAGAGAGACAGTAATGTAGTCACAAAGTCACGTGCCCTCCTACTTTATTAAAAAACATAAAAAAAGTAGATATTTACTCCCGTATACGAATGAGGAACGACCGAACACAAATTTTAGTTATTTTAATATCGAGCCTGTAACCCTGAGTGATGTTCATATGGTAACATAGTGCAAATCATATCCTCTGTTCAGCATTCTGACACGGTTCTTTCTAACGTTCGCTGCTACCACAACAACTGCTCATTAAACGCAGGTTCTTAGGTACAATGTAATCACACAGTTTTCGTGACTGCATTTTTTTCGTTTTCTATATGCCCCTGTGGCGAGCGGGAGAGGAGGAAATAAGGTGGTGCCAATAAGCTCTGTCTTGATCGCGCGCTGAATGGAAGGAGGGAAGGAACTAAATAGGGATTGCTTCAAGTGTGAGGGAGCTTGACGGTAGGTTTTCAAACAATGATTTTTTTTTGTTTGTTTGTTTGTTTGTTTGCAACCCTCATATACAATCCTGATGACCTTTATGATGATTTCAGTACAGATAATGCCTCATGTATGTGTACTTTCTTCTTTTCTTTGTTTGTCAAGCCTGTAGAGTAGTTAAGGCCAGAAACACACACATAAGTTGAGTGTTCGGTCCATTCTAGACTTGCGGAATGTCATGCATATTTTGAAGCTTCCTCTTGAATATGTTATTAGCAAACACGTTTCCGGCGGGGGATAGCAGTGTTCAATTTCTGGTAGGACCACCTGTGATTCTGATTCTACGTTAAATAGTAAATCTACATCTTAGTGGTGAAAAGGAATGGTAAAATGTATTACTCATTTCCTTTAGGAACAATCAAAATAAAATGCAAATTAGAATTTGAATGCAGAATGACAGTATAATCTTGTCGCTATTTGAAAGTCAAGAAATAAAGCTACAGTAGTTAGCTGTTCACTATCACTTAGTTTGAATCCGTTTCAAATTACACTGATAATAAGTTAACGGGTATATAACCGAATGATTTTTATAGAATCGATTAAGAAATTCAAAGTGTAGAAATAGGCTGAGCAGAATTGGCAACATTCATTGTTTTAAACTTATATAGCTTGAATTATTTGTGCTACGTAATGTATTTAAAATTAAGTTCAATAATTCTATATGGAAGACATTCACGGATATATTTTTATGCTATGTCAAATTCACTGTTATTGTTTCTATACTATTTTATCTCACATTAGATTTTAAAGTGAAAATTCACAAAGCCGGGGGACGTTGAAGAGAGTGGACTCAAATCTTGTTTCACTGCCACTGCCAATATGATTCCCTTCTTATAGAATTCTGGAGCTTCCACTGGTTCTAAATTTACAAGGATATCACTCGGAAATTATGTAATAGATTGCTTCGATTTCAGAAATTTGATTATATTATTTTGTTACTTTCCTTCCTTTTTTTAAAGATCTAAAAGAATTGTTTTCTAGATGAACGTTGAAATTCTTGTTTCGTAGTAGAGAGATCCGGGGCTCATAGCCAGTTACCTTCAATGAAGTTTTTCCCACAAAATCTCCTGTCCAATCTGTCAAGTGTTAGATAGTTGAGGTTCTAGCTGAGCTTCTTCCCAGTTTCTATATTATTATTATTATTATTATTGTATTTTAGTTTAAAATGGTTTATAGCTGAAAATAAAACAAATAAAACTAAATTATATAATAAAGCAAGTTGAGTCTATTGCGACATAGTTTTAATCATATATTATTCAAGCACAAACTAGGAAGAAAGGAGCTTGGCTCGGCTCTCAGTCGTAGAGCACTCACCTCTGGTTCAATCGGAACTCGTGAGTTTTATGGTGCACAGCATTATTTCCGAAGGTTTTCTTGAAAATCTTCAGTTTCCTTCTACATTATAATTCCACCAATTGATCCATATTCATTTACTTCCATCAATCATCTCTCTCTTTTAGCCACATGCATAATCGTGGGGCATAAAACTAGAAATTTCTTTTCGTTTTTTCAAGCACAATCAGAATTGAAACAAGAGCGACCAAATGGGTTTTTCTATTGCTCCAGCCTAAAATACTGAAAACCCTGACCGTAGAAGGTCGAGTTTAATGTCGCATTACGACTTCCAATGATTTTTCTTTCTCACTTGCATTTAGATGAATTTCGGCCCATCAACTTTCTACAGTACCAACGTTCCTTTGATCATTGTAATTAATGTTTTTATTAATGTTTTAAGTACATTATGTTACGGTGCGCTTCTGTTTCTTCTCTGTTGAAAAACGTCAAAGCGGTGACCGAATTTTCAAATTATCAGACATAACTCAAACTATATTATTTGTCATCTAGTACAAGTTAATTATATTATAACGTAATGAAGCACTACAAACTACTGTTAGTATACGGTTGTTACAGGAGCCCTCTTCTTTTATATCTTATCACCAGAACAGTTAAGGAAACCGCTGTTTTTTTTTTTTTTTTTTTTTTTTAACAGTACTTGATAATGTATGTTTATACAATCTGGTATTCTAATCCACTGAATGAATTTATTACTGCATTTGTGTTTACTACGATTATATCCCAATATGGAGGAGTTACTATGTACAGGGTGACCCAGTCTCGGTTTCTAGTTTTGATTTGGCAACACTGGCCAGAAACGGTAGGGGGTGAGTGAGATCCTATCAGGCGGTAACAGGTGGCTTTGGTAGAGCGCGTTTTGGTAGAAAAAATTATAAAACGTGAGTCAATCGTGTACGTGCAGCGAGCATTCAGACGTACATTTGGTGACAAGCAAGGAAGAGAAATTGCCATTAAGGAAAACCAATACGTAGGCGGGTTACATGGTGGTGCACAAGCGGTAATTTACGTGACAAAACACGCCCACATAAGAAAATAGTCCGTACACTCGAAAACATCGTATGCATGCGGGAGACAGTTCTGACAAGTCACAGACGTTCGCGGCGACATTCCCTCACACTGAATCTTCCTAGGAGCAGTGTTGGACGAATGTTGCGATATGATCTCAAGTTTCACCCATACAAAATGAAAGTGTGCAGAATTTATTGGAGGCAACAGAACCAGAACATTCTTGATTCAATTCTCATGACAAATGAAGCAAATTGCTTTCTGAAAGGGTATGAACAGAACTCTAGATATTGGGTTCCTGAAAATCCATGTCTACTACATGGGAAGCACCTCCACAGTGAAAAACTTGTCCTCCGGTGTGATGTGGAGGCTAAGGGTTTTGCCGGACCATACTTTTTCGAGGATGAACACGAGCAACCTGTTACTTTAACAACGGAAAGATTAACACATAGGTTAACAAAATTCCTGCTCCCACAGCTACCACAGAAGAATGTTAATCTGTAATCTGTTCTGTTTTGACAAGATGGTGCAACGGCCCACGCAACAAGGCAACCGATGGTAACACTCAGGACCATATACACTGAAAATGTGATTCCCAGATTTGAGGACGTTCCATGGTCACCACGATTCCCAGACTTAACCACTCCTGACCCTTTCTTGAGGGGGTACTTAAAAGACAATGTGTATAGAGTTCGGCTGCAAACACTGGAGGAACTGAAGCACATGCCCTAAAAGAAAATTTAGCCATCATTTCAGATCTCTTACACCGAGTTACGGCCAATTTCCGTGAATGACTGACTAGCTACATTCAGAGGGCGGGTACACTTAGATTGTGTTAAACTCAAAAAATAACAGCTCAACTAAAAATCCAAGTGAATATTGTAATTATCAGACGTAATTACATTCATTTACCTATGAAAGTCTGTCTTTTATTTCAACATGAAATAAGGACACCGAACTGGACCACCCTGTGTTACACCATCATTTTAAAACTAGAATTCCACAAAATAATAATAATTCCACACACCAAATGCCATTTCTGGATATTTGGAGTAAATATGTATTTATCAATAAAACAATTCACATTCACGGTTTTTGATTTATTACCATTTTTATATAAGGTTCATTTTCTTACAAAAAGATATCCTATTAACGGTTAGATTTGGCCACTCGTTCCAATTCGTCCTTCTTTTTGATAGCATAGGAATTGGAAGATCCCTGTAAAGAAAGTAATCATAATTATGTCAGTAGCTTATACGTCTCTCCCTCTAAAATATACACTTGAGTCTTTCACCATTTATAATGGGGTATTTAGTTCGGTCCCAGCTCGCACCAAGTGAGCTTTGTGGTGGATACACACCGTGTGCGTAGGTTTTCTCGGAGTTTTCCCGTTTCCTCCCACTTTCTTCATTCCACAATTTCATTTATTTCTCATCACCGTCTCCTTTAGCCTAGCCGATATAATCGTGGGACATAAACCTCAAAGATTTCCTTTAATTTTTAGTCTATAAGAAATATATATTTTTATCAACCAATTAAAGATTTCAAGCAATGAAATAAACAAAATGTTTTCTTTTACAGATAATCTCATATAAAATCGCTTCACTGGTAAACAAGAAGGTTGCATGACCATTTTAGGAAAAAATCATTACCTATATGTATCTACGTATATGTATATTACCTATTTTATGTATCTAAAAGATTGTTTTAGTAAAAGTGAGTAACTCGTAACTTGATAGTAGTAAAGAATTATAGTAATTCTTGGCAGAACACATACCATTAGTAAGCAATTAAATAAAAGAATAAACTTAATTGACATTATAAAACACTTACTTAATCTTACAATAATCTTTGTGAGTGAGTGTAAGACAGACTTAGGAATTGACCTCTGTAATAAGTTACCACTCTGGACTCTGTCGAGATGAAAGGTGAATGTCGCAAGACTTGAATGTAATCTGATTAATGACTAGCACTACAAATGAGTATCAGTATGACTATAATTGAATGATGTGTGTGTCATCAGATGATGATTCCGACCGTCCTATTCTTACTGTTTGAGAAAGACAGAATACCGACGTGAGCACAAGAGAATCCACTTCTGTGTGAGGGAAGATCCGTGTAGTCTCCAACTAGATACAAATGTTTTCTCAATGAGGAAGCAAAAACACCGAAAACAAATGCTTGCACGTGTGTGGCTTGTGATAGAGTTAATCAATTAATTATGTCACAATATTTCCCTGGAACATGCTATGATTTAGATTTCTCTGTACTTTACAACAAAACGAAAAACTGAGGGCCTGGTAGAAGATAGGTTCATAGGGCAATTGCCTTTTTTCAGTAACGTACTTCAAATGACTGACAATGTTTCGTTCTATATTTAGACAAAGCTTTGCTTCTATTCGACATAGCACACGATTTACTGAAGTAGCTATAGTAGTCAGATGTGCTTGACAAGATACCAAAACTGATATTGTAACCCCTACACTACTTACGTGTAGCGACTGCATATTACGATTCACTTACGTACCCAAAAATCCGAACTATTATGAGTTTTTTTTTTTTTTTTTAATATGGAACGTTCAATAGCAAAATGTTACATTTCTCATTGTTTAAAATAGTTCTAATAACTGCTTAGCGACTTAACTGAAGTCACGATGTTTCATTTTCAGTCTCTGTCATGCCCTGTAGGGTAAAGGAGAATAAGTGAAACGAGTTATAAAATGAACAGGTAGAATATCCATACCTTCCGCAGATAAAGTTGATAATTGAAATAACTGGGATTTGATTGATTTTATTATTATTACTGTTTTACATCCTTACGCAACAACACAATAGGGCCTACTATGAAGTGAAATCACAACTCGACTAGTAAACGTTGTACCTAAGACTTGAATCCCAAGCAGAATAAAAAAAAGGTTCAAAATAACTAGCATTATACATCAATTAATACCATAAATCACCTTAAAATCACCACCAACTAACCACTTGTGTTCACGATATTTTCTAAGATCCAGAACGCGTTCCAACATGGCATAACTTTCTTTACCTAGGGGTGCATAAACAGCAGGGATTGATGCTGATATCTCCTTACTGTTGTACAGGAGCACAGACTTAAAGCTTGTTTTGGACGGCATCTTCAGCTTCTGCATCAAACCTGGAACACCATTGCAAAATACTAACTCATCGGTGCAGCAAAAATATTTTGCAAGATCTTTTTGACGATCGCGTAGAGTTGATACCCTAACTGTATCCTCCAGAAGGTTCCATAGCTGTAACCTAGATGCTAAGAGCGCAGCTTTATTCTTTGGCAGTTCCAAATCTCTAATCAGGTCAAGAAGCTCCGCTTGTGTGAGTCGGTGAGGTTTACGATAGTTTGCTTTCGGCTCAAATGAAGGATCTGTGTCACTGGTATGTGGAGCAGGTTCACCTTCACTTTCACTCTCTGTATCACTTTCCGCCTGAATGGTAGCCGGGGGATGGGGAACAAGCAATCCTTCTCCTTGGGCCATTGGACGAATGCTTCACTGGATATCACTGGGTATTTGATCTTCCTCTTCTTCGTATTTATGTATTTATACCTTTCTTCAAGCAGGGTAGCATGCAAAAGTAGCAGTATGTACTATGATTTGTTGGTTCATGCCAAATGACGGGCACAGCAAAGCACATGGAAACATTCTTACCATGCATCCAGGAATTGAAAGTAGATGAACAACTCGTACAACAAACGTGGGGAGCCCATGATTTATCCTGGTCTCCAACACGATACCCAAAGTACAGTAAATATGCTCTTCGCACTGCAGCAGTCAATGGCCGCTTCCTGGAACCACAAATCACGTCCGCATATATGTAGCACACACTGTCCACCGAATTTTTACAAACGCGGGGCATTCCTGCACTTTACTTGAATCAATGACACTTCCCAATGAAAACAATATGTACAACAGCGATAATGTCCTCACTTACTACTTTCAAACTGCTGGTTCACCAATAACACAAACAGTCTGCCAAACTATTGCTTGAAGCACACCATGAATACGATTAGAGACGTTAACTGGAGCTAGTTGCAACTTGCAATCATTGCCTCACGTAACTCATGAGACGCTCGCACTAACTGTTGATAACGTACAACGTTGTCAAGTCGAAAATGCAGAAAATACTTGTCAAGAACGACACTTTGTACCGTGTAAAACAATAATTTCAAATCATGCACTTATAATATCCCATAGCGTTATATGCAAAATATAAAACGCTAAATTTCCCAGAAACCTGAACCAGGATATAATTTTAAGTGCGTATTTTGCGTTCTGTGGCTAAAAATCAATAAAGAAGGCTACTTTCATTTCTATAAAAACTAAAAAGTGAAAAAATGTTGAATAGTGTTATTTTTACTCCAGAGCCCCCATTCTTCGAGGAACAAAATTTTAAAAAAATCGTAATAATATAAACCACATGAGACAGTGTGAAAAAGTTACACGTAAAGGTACTGAAAATTTCTCTTCCTACTTCCCTTGAGTCAGTCGTATTGAACTCGAGCAAGTGAGTAAGATGTTCTTATTACGTGCATTTACGTTGAATTTCGTTCTTTTCGGCTACCGATTCTAATGACTGATAATGCATTTTCATCTCTCCTCCCCCAACCTTTGGGATTAAATTTCCAAAATTAGAAACCATATAAATTTGAAAATTTATAAAAAGTAAAATGCGCTACTGAACTGGCAACCAAATAATTTCTACATAAATGTGTAAGCCCTCTAGCGGTGAAAGGTATAACTGCAAAGCTGCATATTTCTTTGTTTGAGAATTAGAGGGCTGGAAGTGTAGATTAGTTTGAGAATGTCAGTCGGCAACAATGGAGCTCGAGCTATGTGATTTTCGTGCAATGATCTTTCACGATTTTAAGAACTATTTAAGGTAAGAATAATGCCATGATTGTTTACAAAAGTGTTTCGAGGACTTTTACGCGCAACGGTTTTAAATTGATTTGTGGAATTTACACACGGCCAACAAAATCTGACAGATGCTCCTCGCTCTAGTGCCCTAGCACAGTAGTTACGGATAAAAATGTCGCAACAGTATGAAATCTTGTGAAAGAAGATGGCCATATCACATACGAGAAAATTCAATCTACCTTGAAGATTGGATCAATTGCAGCCCAGTCCATAATAAAAGATGGTCCTTTACAAGCACTGGAATGACTGCACCGCATATGTGCTTACGCCTAAGCAATCAGGTTACCACGTGGAGTGATGACGCTATATGCCTACAAAATTTTAGCAGGGGCAAAGTAAAGACGGTTATAATATCGTCACAGGTGACAAAACATGGAATTACAACTATGACCCTGAAATAAAACAACAGTGGATGGTATGGAGTTTTCAAAATTAAATTTCACCTTTAAAGTTAGAGCACGGAGCGTGAGTAAAGTTATGGTGGCATCTTTTCTCTCTAAAACCGGCTGTGTGGCAACTATAGTTAGATGATCTACGTACAGTGACAGCAAGTTACTTATTGCCTTCCGAGTGCCTTTGAAGCTTGGAGATTTGCCCACTTAAAGTCTCTACTGTCTCACTTTCTTCTTTATCACAATAATCCACGCCTATACGCTGCATCGAAAACTTTAGAATTTCTTCAGGAAAGTGGAGTCCGTATTCAACCGCATCCGGCTTATTCTCCAGTTTTAGCTTCGTATGATTCTCCTTCCCAAACTCAAGGAAAAGCTTCGAGGACATTGCTTTCAAACAAGTGAAAAGGCTATCGTGGGGTATAATAATGAAATTCCTGATATTCCAAAAAGCTAATTTTGAAATATATATATATATATATATATATATATATATATATATATTAAGAATGCAAAAGTATATTGATGCTTGTGAGGACTATTTCGAGAAATTGAGAAAGGTTTTATGTAAATAAATTGATTTTTCAAAGTATATCTAAAAACTTTCAGCATGTCCCTCGTATATACAAATATTCAACAGATTCAACATATTACTCACTGAAATACAACGTAGTCAACAGAGAATCTGATATTCTTCGAATTATTCAAAAAGTACTTCAATCACTCAAAATACTAGACACATGTTACGTATATCACACCTATAAATGAAAATGAAGACTCCTACGAAATAGGTTTGAAGCAAGCAAAGCTGTAAGTAACATATCCTAATTAAAATAATCCATTTTAAAATGTATTATAACTTACATGTTCAATGAAAGTATCAACACAGAACCATCCATGTTAAACCTACAGCTGCTACAATAATACTAAGTTTTTTGAACGGGAGATGAATACAATATTAACGAATGTTGCATTTTATTACTGAGATTATAATAATAATAATTATTATTATTATTCATACAAATAACTGATATTACGGTGTAGGGCATGAACAAAACGGTTCTATAGCAGGTAATATTATTCTAAATGAAATACGTTTAAAAATATTAATGTTATGATCATGAACTTCTCTTGTGCTATCTTGAATACTATGATGTACCTATACAACAGACTGAGTACTGACTACAAGATATTCGCTACTAACAAGATACTGCCTATAAGCATATTTAGCGAAACACTTCCAGACACATCAACATTTCATTTATTATTATTATTATTATTATTATTATTATTATTATTATTATTATTATTATTATTATTCTAGACGGTACTAGCCAATTAACCACCACCCTATACAATTCTTGAGTCACAGAATGAAGACGAAACAAGGGTAACGGTATACGAAATAGAAATGAGCTCAGAAGTAACACGAATACAGTAATGGAGAAAAGTGAAAAACAGATTTAAATAATGTATCAATCCTTATATTTCAAGACAACAACACTGAGCCTGCACAATTTTACACGACAGCAAGATCATTGCCCAATCCGGAAAGCTGAAAATGGGTCGACGGCTAATTTCACCTAGTTCAAAACAGCAGTGATTGTTTAGTGATATATAAAAAAAAAAAAAAAAAAAAAAAAAAAAAAAAAAAAAAAAAAAAAAACAACGACTACTTAAGAAGTGATAAATAAATAGAACACTAACTCCCATTAAACTAAATAAATAATCCTTTAGAAATTTCTTCATATATATAGCCCTTGAACCTTAAACAATACTTACTTTAGCAGCATTTATGAGTTCATCTGCTAAACATTCAGCAATAGTCTTAATATTTCTGAAGGCTGCTTCCCGGGCGCCCGTACACAACAACCAGATAGCCTACAAAGAGAATATACATAAAATTTTAATGTTAACGTGCAATGTACAATATCAACGCTTACTATACAGAAAATAAAATATTCGTGGAATATTAAAATAAACTCCACATCAATTTGCTTTCCTTTGACCGCAATTATTGGTCTGCCCGAATAAACTAAGAACTAACCTCTGGAAATGTTCACTTAGTTTTTCGACTGGCTTAACTCTCAGTGTAAATATAAAGGTAACCAAGAAAGTTCTGTCGTTTTTTTATGGAGGTCTGTGTTCCAGTGGCCCTTACACCGTGAGTTCAATGCGAAGGGACATAAGGTGAAGATCCGTTTAGGTGTGGGTATATCCAACATACTACCTGGTTGTGGCCTTTCAGTTACAACGTGAACTTGCGTAAGGACAGAGTGAACATGGGACCTCCACAGAGCGTCATAAGGGCGTGTATGCTGTACAAATTCAAACTGGGGTCAAACGCCGCTGCAGCGGGCCGGAAGATATCTCTGGCCTTTGGTGGGGGTGTCGTGACTACGCAGACAATCCAGTGATGGTTTAACAAGATTAAGGACGGTGACGAAACACTCAAAAGACAAATCACGTGCCAGAAGATCAACACATGTACGAAATAAAGATCTTCAGTCAGCAATTGAGGCGAACAGTGGCCTGACATGTGAGGAACTGGGACTACAATTCAGTGTGAGTGGAAAAACCATTCGGCAGCACCTCCACCAACTTGGGAAGCAGTACAAGCTGAGTCGATGGGTCCTACACGATTTAACTCCGGGCCAGAAGGCAACGGGAGCAGACACTTGTATTTCTTTGCTGGCTCGTCTGAGGAAGGAGCTATATCAGGACAGGGTGTTGACATGTCATGATAAGTGGGTCTTGTACGAAGTTCCACGGCACCATCATCATTGGTTAGCATCCCATGAACCGGTTACAAAACAGCCGAAACCAGCAATGCACCAGAAGGTCCTCCTGCGTTTGCTATACTGCTCACGGCATCGTGCATCGGGAACTGTTACCAGCTGGTCAGGGTATCAATGCAACTGTGTATTGGCAGCAGTTGAACAGTGTTCAAGAAAAACTCAGTACTCTGGAGCTAGCACTACTAAATCGCAAAGGGGTCCTTCTATTATAGGACAACGTTAAGCCTTACGTGGCTAGAATGACCCAGGACACCATTCTACGCCTTGGATGGGAATCCTATTGCATCCACCATACTCTCCGCTCATTGCACCGTCTGATTATCACCTGTTTCATTTCTTGGACAATAACCTTAGAGGACATCAGTTCAAATCCCTAGTAGAAGTGCTAAATGCACTTGATACCTTCTTCGCTTCACGCCCATGAAATTCTACCGCAATGGAATCCATGGCCTTCCAGAACGTTTGACCTTCCAGGTACGTCTTAGGTGACATATCGATGTTCGAAGGTGGTGGGTGAAAAAGCGACAGAACTTTCTTGGTTACCTTTATATGTAAGACAAGTCTTTGATGCACATCCCTTCTAAGTCTCCATATTTAGTGGGACTATGGTACAGTTGCTGAATGCTTCTGTGCATATTTTCTTACGATGCAAGCACCGTCACATATTCCTGAATTTCCAAAAACAGAGTTAAAATGAAGATGCAGAAGATGAAAACTAGTCGGCAGTGCCAAATCTCGTGAATAATTTGAGAAGTTTAAAAGTCATGTATTTCTGTTTATATATAACTGTTGGACAACAACGTATTGTGACCTGGCCTATTCCATTTGTTACGCAAATCGCGCACAAACCTTTTTCTTCTCAAGATCCCAAAGTACAATCTTATGCCGTGTCTTTGAAATAAAAACGAAATCTTTCAGTTTTACGCCCCACGGTTATGCTGGCTAGGCTAAAGGAGACGGTAATGATGAGAGATGAATAAAATGATGAAATGAAAACCGTAGGAGAAAACGGGAGAACTCGAGAAAACCCAAGAAGATGCTGTGTTTTTGTGTATTCCAAGAGCCATGGGAATTATCCTGTGCTAATGTGTAGTTTTCATTCAATTTTTGACGATCCCTTTGAACACAACATTGGCACGTCACAAGTTTTCACTGTTACAGGCAGTTTTTAGCACTTTAACGGTTTCTGAAGAATTGATTTCTTTCCCACTTTAAAAAAAAAAGAAAAAAAAGAAAGAAAGAGAAAGAAAACCAACTCTGTTGTACTTTTAAATCTATGGCTAGGGTACACAACACTGTTAATTTAAAAGTCGTTCATGTATGACACACTATACACATTCTAAATGCCAGATGGCAGTATTTATCTTCTTAGTGTTGCCAGTCTATAAACTTAATAGACATACTGTGTAAATATCCTTTATTCCAATATAAATTGTTTATCCCATTTCCAGAACACTTTCCGAATACACCATAACATCACACTTGCCAAGCACAACGTAATCTCGGTGCTACATTTTGGTACAATCTCGGTACGGCCATTTGTTCCGTACAGAAGAGCTCTATTACAGTGGTCATGAACTATTTCAACTACTGGTCCGAAGTTTTACAGCAATTTGCCACACATATCTACTATAGATCTTTCAAGAATGATGAATGATGCCATCCATGAATTCCTCAATTAAATTCCCTTTTAAATAGTCAATCATGGTCCACCTGAGCTTTCTGCAGAACTATCTTGCCACACCTTACTACATACACACCTGAAACTTTTCACATCTAGTCCACAAACACTAACCTAAGAAAATTCACTGCTTTCATCTTTTTTAACGTCCACGATTACTCACGAGACCAAGGGACACTCATGATTATTTGCATGATAATGGTGGAATGAGAAAGCGAGAAAAACGGAAGAACCCCACGAAAACCCACACATAAGGGCATTCACAGCTTCTAGTATTTTAGCACAACCGAATCTACCTATTTTTTATATTACCTTTGATCCCATATCCAGGCTCTCTCACCATACTTCAAAGACCAAAACCACTTCATATTTACTATTCGTTCCACAATCTGAATTCACTATTTTCTAATGAAGTCCTTGCTTCCATGGGTTTTCTCGGGGTTTTCCCGTTTCCACCCACTTTCTTCATTCCACCATTTCATTCATTACTCATCATCACCGTCTCCTTTAGCCTAACCGGCATAACCGTGGGACGTTAAACTTAAAGATTTCATCTTTTACATTATACAGGGTGGACTATTTATCTTGATATGCCCTTGTAACTTCTAAACTAACTCATAAGAATGATTGACATTTTGTACGATGCAAATATCGACAGAGGGAGGACAGACAGTAGGTAAAGTATTCCGCAATACCGCCAGAATAACAATGTTTCCAAACCAACATAAAGTTATTTTTCAAACATAACTACGTCAGATTATCACATATTTCAAATCTACATTAAATATCACATTTATTATTGCAGTATCATATTTTCTTCCCTCTCTTCCTTTTCAAGCGGATCAAAATGTACGTTAAAACAGTGAATTAACTTACCTGATTAACTCTCCTAAGAGGAGACACATCAACAGCTTGTCTTCTGACAGTACCCGCACGTCCAATACGCGTTGAATCTTCACGTGGTCCGGAATTAATGATGGCTGATACAAGAATTTGAAGCGGATTCTGCAATAATTGTAACAGGAAGAAAAAATAAATCGCTTAGATATTACATTACGACAGTACGTTCTCAGTTTTTTCAAAGCTTCGGAGAAGTCGCGAAATTAAGAGCAGTTTGACTGATGGAAACCAAACAAGGAATTAAAAGCAAGAAGGAAGAAAGAAAAAAAGACTTATGTAGCGCCATCTTAGTACCTGCATTTTTGTGAATAAGAAGGAACAAGGTAACTTCCATCACCCAAGGCAAAGGTAATCTTTTAACTACTACTATAATAGTATTTAAACTACTTGTGTCACTGCACCAGGCTACTGGCTAAATCTATGAGATCAAATAGGAATTTTCCTAGTTGCAATCATAAGCAAACAATACTAAATGAATCGGTGACGACATTGATTTCCCGCAACACTGTAACACTAAGAATCAATGATCTATTAACTACATTCTTAAGTAATAATAAAGATTATAATATCTTAACTTGTTGCGTAGATTTGATTTATCCTTGACAATTTCAGCTGACAAGCCTACAGACATTGACAGGTTCGATATTCAAATGACAACTGAAACCTAAATTTCATTACATTTTTCTGTATGTCTACTTCGCTTGGACAATGTAACCTAAAACCTTAAATTATACTGTTGTATACCAGAAGAGAACTTATGTCATTTGAAAGTATCCAGTACAAAAATATGTATACCAAGACGTTACATACATATCACTAAATGTTGGTGGTTGGTTGGTTGTTTGTGTGCAACGTACTTTATATATATATACAAAATGTATAGATGATGAAATTTCTCTTCAGATACATAACAATATAATTAAAGTGTTTTGGTCATATTACGTTGCTCAAAAGAAGATGAGATACGGAATGAAGTAATGAAATTTCGGGTTTAATCACTATTTGAATAACAAATACGTCTCAATGCTTGCAATTTGTCAATTGAAACTATTGTCAAGAATATAGCTATATATATATATATATATATATATATATATATATATATATATATATATATATAAATAAACTAAACTCTTAGTGCAAAAGCCCGCAGGTGGCCAAGTCCTTTCAGCCGTCTTGTGGCATTCATGGCTTTGGGGTCGAATCTTGTAGTCAACACATCGACTCCCCTCGCCACTAATCCTTGTTTTCTAAACGGAATTCGATACTTCTATCTATCAAGTAGCTCCCAAATGTCCTAACGATACTGGATGCCACAATGCCAACACAATTTGCTAAGAACGGTCACCCATCTTGTCTCCATCAGACCCTGCATTGCTTGACTTTGCTGATCTCACGAGAAGTATAGGGCGGGGGGGGGGGGGGCTGTCAGGGATCAAACTTATTTAGCGAGCACGACTTCCCTGACATTTCCAGGTCAAGATTTACAAATTTCCAGGTCAATATATAATGTGAAAAAAGCAACTATACTTTTCCCAACCAGGGTGTTCCTCCTCTAATATGCATAACATGTATATAGTATGTCTGTGTATAGAGAAGTATTGCAACACAAACTAATTTGTTTTATAAAGTATCCATTAACAAATAGCTGAGTAAGGCAAAACGAGAAATTTGCTCCGCGAAGTAAACATTTATACATAAAATTCTCTTCTGACTTAGATTTTCCAAGTCGGTGGAAACCCTGTCAATGGCAAAACATTCATCTCTGGTGCATGCTGCTCTTGTTCAATACCAGCTCCTACCAAATGCGCTTTATGATGGACAAACACCTTGTGTGTGTGTTTTTTTTTTCTCGGAGTTCTCCCGTTTCTTCCCACTTTCTTGATTCCATCATTATCCTCCTCAGAGCATAAGCATGGAACGTAAAAAGATAATCGAAAAGCAGTATTCCAATTGACTAGGGCATTGGTTGTCGAGAATATACATAAGAGCAGAAAGTAACAAAATAATCTTTATTATTAAGTATGCGTAAAATTTTCTCGTACCGGATATCAAAGGTGCTAGAAGAAGAGGTTATAAGCCTCCTAAATGGGTCATTAAAACGGACAATTGGGCCCGGGAGTATACGTGGTAACTCATCGCGATACAGCTGACGGTTGTGAGGCACACTATTGCTGCCGCCTTTACTGGGAGAATGCGTGCGCCTGGTGCAGATGGACTACATCGCCCATTATATCGATAATGTACGGTGGACCTCTTCCGCTAAGTGATGTAGACGGGGCTTTATTCCCTCTCGTCCCTATCGGGCGAGGAAAACCTTCGAGATACCTCCTAAGTGAACGAGTTAGGCGTGTCCTTAGGTTCAGTAGGAGAGACTGGGATACAGCGTGGTACCTCTTGGCGCTGCTAAACGACAAGTAGGTAGACAACATCAGATTCGAGCCCCCTCGGGTTAGCCCGGGGTTTATGACTTGGTTTGGACTCTGCTGAGCTTCGTCACCCGTGAGATTCAGCAAGGGAGAGGGAGCTCAGGTGTCGCCTGTTACATTTTTTCCGTATTTATTCCAGAAGAAAAACACGTCATAAAATCACTTTTTTTTTTTTTAAATCTAGTTTAAAGCTTAATGCTTTAATTCAATCAACCCTGACCACTAGCTTGCAGGCTTCCCAGTAATTTTAAAGTATGCTTAGCACACTAATATTTTGCTCACTTTCCTCGTAAATAATCAAGTACGAAAGATGCAGATGACATTACAGTATATTCGACATAAAAATGCATGAAAGGAGTTTCTACAGAATAACAGGCTGACAGGAACATATTCCATAGCAATTGTACTGGAACTTCTTCCTGGCAGTAACTAAAAACAAATAAGTAAATAAATAAAACAATTCCAGTTTCTGAAAGACAACGAGGAAACAGGCTGAAGGGCGAAGAAAAGGGGATAAATTGCTGTCTCAACGGAATTGGTTACATCAGTATACACATAAAACATTCCTGAAGATGACTACCTTCAATACTCCACATCATCATTTATACGCAACTCAAATCAAAAAAAACTCAGAAAATAATTTGTAATATTGTCCTATCTTTTGCTTAAATGATCAAAATGCATATTCAACAGTGGTTTATTCACTCAAATATTCCAGGATTCATTAACCTGTATTCCTACACTATTAAGCCTTTTCCTTTAATACTCTTAATGCTATATATTTATAATATGAATGTTCTTTAAAATATCAGAAACCCTCAAAACAGAACTTTTGTTTTCAAAATCGCAGGGCTCATAGTGCTCTGGTCCCTTGTAAATAGTTGAAAAGTGACCAAAAGCACACGAAAAAGTGCCCAAAAATCTCATCATGCCCCCTTTTTCCTTTGTCAATTTCTCCATCGCCTCTCTGTTGTTTTGTTTTCATCTTTTCTTCTTAACTTCTCCTTTTCGAGCTACCTCCTTTCTTAGGTTTTCTAAGTATGCTTTGTAGTTACGGTAAGCAGACTTAGCAGATGTAAGAAGCTTCTAAGTGGAACCAGTTCTGGTCTATTTCCGAATTTCTTCATCCCACACATTATATTTAACTTAGCATTGAGAGTTCTCAAAACCATGAAATATTCAAATTCATCATCTACTCTTACGAAGAACATACAAGAAGCATAACACAAGACGAACATGATAAACCACACAAACACACACATACAACATTGGGCGGAGCGTTAACTATTACGAGAGAAAATTAAAAGACTATTATGATAGAAGAAAGAATAGACACTGAAGGGTTCTCAACCCCACCTCGAGAGCTTAAGCATCCATCAACCATCCACTGTATTTTAGAAAGAATAAAAACTGAAGTGAGAATAAAGCTGACTGTTTCACATGTGGCAGCAAGTACTGAAACTTTAAGAAGAGTAATGAGTAACAATTTTCTGCCTTTTTCCATTTATTTTTATATTTTTCTTAGAAAACTGCCAATGCAAAACATAAATCACACGAAAAAGTCACTTTACCCCCAAAGAAAAAAAGTAACTTTTAGTGACAAATTTGAAAAAAGCAACTTTTAGTTCAAAAAAAAAAAAAAAAAAAAGTGACTCGCTATGAGCCCTGAAATCGTTGATTTAGTAAGTTCCTTCAATTTGACGATAGTAATTATTATACAATCTTTTTATATTTCGAAAAATATGAAATCTGTTTTGCGTCCCACTGTTATGCCGGCTAGGCTAAAAGAGACGGTGATGATGAGAAATTAATGAAATGGTGGAATGAAGAAAGTGGGAGGAAACTGGAGAACCCCGAGAAAACTCACGCACACGGTGTTTGTCCACCACAAAGTTCACTGGTGCGAGCTGGGATAGAACCAAGGATCCCACACACAAGAGGTGAACGCTCTACTACTAAGTTACCGGGGCCTTTTTTATATTTTGAATGTAAAGTACATTTTGTAACACGAGCAAACAGCTTCCCATACTCGCTATTAAGTCATTATAGTGTGACGTCACTGAACTAATTTTTATGATGTTAGATGCTCTTTAATATTCCTCTGCACGCAACAGCCTAACTATATATAAAACTACATGAACTGACATCAAATAAAGGGGAACTTCCGGTTGACGTGGAAAGTTGAAATTTTACACGATTGTAGCTTTTCGGGACTAACCTACAGGAAAACTAATAGTGAATATTTTTAATTTTTTAAGGGGTCTAAGGGTAGAATGAAAAAATTTTTTTAAAGGTACTTGGAAATTGAAATAAAAACTTGAAAGCTTATGTGTGCTTCTACGTTTTCGTTAGCGTTAACTAAGTAAATCACCAAAAATAAAAATTTCCAACTTTAGAGTGGATTCATGGGTAACTGAAAAATCTTCTCCATGTTATTTATATGGGACATCTTTTACATCCCAAAATTATTGGGCACTTGCTGTAGAGCTACAATGATTAAATTTAGCATGATTGTAGCTTTTTCAGACCAACCTACAGGAAAACTGCCAAAAGTGAATATTTTTAGAGAGTCTAAAGGGGAGATGAAGAAATTCCTCATGTTATTTAAATGGACATTTTTTGGACCTATAATCTCATATTTGAGGTACTTAGTATTTGAATAAAACCTTGAATTTCAGTATGCTTGTACGTTTTCGATAGCGTTACCTAAGTAAGTCGTCAAAAATAAAAATTTCGTAATGTAGAGTGGTTTTATGGGAAACTGAAGAATCTTCCCCATATTATTTATAGAGGACATTTTTTACACCTCAAAATGTTTAGGCACTTCCGGCAAGATTACAGAGGAGCCAACAAGAGAAGGTATCTGACAGCTCGTAGTGACGTTGTCACTACTCACGTGTCAAGGCTTTTCGGTGCATCTATAGTGGCAATATAATAAATGGTGTAAGATAGAGTGATCGTGGTTGGTAACACTAGTACCAAAGTAGAGGCCGCATTGTTCCTCTGCATGGGATAAGAAACGTCAGAGAATATCTGTTGTTGGCCCTGCTATAGTATGATGAAATTTGGCATAATTGTAGTCTTCCGGGACTAACCCACAGAAAAATTGCCAAAAGTAAATATCTTAAATTCTTAAGAGATCTAAAGGGGTGATGAAATGGGTGCCATGTTATTTAAATGGGCGCTTTCTTGGGATATAAAACCTTATCTCTTAAATAGTTGAAGTAACAAAAGAAACTTGAAATTTGGTAGAACAAGAGGTGCGACGCCGTAGCCCGAGCAAACGCGAGGGTCTGGGTGCGGAGCCCGCAGCTGGGCCAAATTCAGGAAATGTAACTAAAGATCAAATGTACGAAATTCACTCTTGAAGAAAAGGCTGATAACATCAGAGATGCTAGGCAGAGGTCTAGGTCGAGGAAACGCAGGGGTCTGGAGGCGGAGCCCCCAGCTAGCCACAGGCTAGTCTATAATAATGCTTTTTGTGTGCGTCTAAAAAAGGAATATTTATTCATGGTTTAATATTATTAGGTGAAATGTAGGTTCTTCAGAATAGGTGCATGTAAAATAGTCACAAAGAACTGATAAAGAAAAATCTTGACCAAAGTACTATGATCAAAATTTAATTTTAAATAGCCAAGCCGTTATTCTTAGCAAAAAAAAATTAACCCTCCTTCCCCTTTTACAACACGCATTCCAATCGAAGTATAATGAGAAAAATCCAGGTCAACCCAAGTGCCAACGATGTTCGTAATTCATTTTACACAATTCAACATTTTCCTCAATTTTGCCATTTTATTAATAAAATCAGAAACTAAGATATTATAGAAATTTACCCTTCCCTGTTAAAACTGAAACTAGAAGCTATTTATAAAGTGGCCGTATATTAAATCAATCTGCAGAGGGAAAAAAAAAGAAAAAAGAAAGAAAACTACTAACTTAACCTTCAAAAGACAGAGAGACACATATGAAACACTAACTTTTATTCTGATGCAGTCGATTCATACATTATACAGAGACCGGCAGAAGAACTTGACCTGCAATTGAAATTGTGACTAGACTAATCATCTGTCTGCAATTGAAATTGTGAGCGGACTAATCACTTCACATATGATGTTTTATTATCCAACATAACTATAACTCAAAGCATTTTGCTTACAAACAACTAGTTACGAAACATACCACACCTATCTCTTTTTTTAATTATACATTTTTTCAGATGTTTTCTTATGTCTGAGAGCCGTATTCATGATTGATTTAACTTAACTGAAAGCGTGCTTTAAAAACAGAATCCTGCATAGACGCCACTGTTGAGGTTTACTGACATTATAGACAGTTCGAATCATTTTAGATGCCATGAAGCATAATTTTCTAAAAGAATGGGTGTTTCATAACTTACTGTTGTAAGTAAAATACTTTGAGTTCTAGTTCAAAGGGAAAGAAAAAGTCATATGTGAAATAATCAGTCTAGCCATAATTTCAGTTTGAAAACAGACTTTTCTGCCAGACCCTTTACGTAACTCAACTGTACTTGAAATTCGTTTTAATAAGATACCTGTTTCCATAACTTTATAGATAACAGAAACTACTTCACTCAACAATTTCAATAAAAGCCACACAACGGCAACCAAGCTGTTTGCAACTTTAGGTATTTTCCGCCCATAATCTAATTCTTCTCCAACCCATAATATTCCCTGTTTTAGAAGCGGAATTTATCAAACTTTCTAGCATTTATGTCCACTTATTCTTAGAAGTTCACATACCGAGGACTTTATATTTGAAGGGTAAGGGGAAAAAACAAGGAATGTCCATGCATGTCCTTTACCGGGTGCTTTGTCCTATCTGTTGGTGACTCTTGGTACTATTTGATTGCATATGCCATGCACGCGTAGATGTAGAAATTTCCATGTAAAAAGGGACGAAAGATTTAATAACCCTATTCTTTGTACGTGATTTCCAATATTAAAATGCCGTTTTCTCAAAAATGTAATTTTGTGACATTCCTTCTTTTTTCCCCTTACCCTTCATTTGTCCTTTGTAAGAACTCTACACTTTGAAAGCTATCTCTACAGGAATTGATATGCATGGAAACTATTAACAATTATACTTATTTTCTTTCTTTTTGATTTAAGATATGCCGGTTGTATTTTTCTAAAGGAGACATCTTACTTATTGATGTTAGGTAACTTATATATTATAAATGCCTGCTGATGATTTCTCTTCCTTCCTTTCCATCTCGCATTATCAAATAAAAATGTACTCAGTAGAAAGGAAATTACAATGGTTCCAATTTTAAAAAAAATATACATAGTGGTCAGTACTTAAACTTTTAATTGGCTTTTGGGTTTCTTTTATATAACGAACATCATATTCATATGCATATTTTAATGGCTATTATTAAATTACTAAATAATATTTTAAAAATACGCTACACAACTCTACTAGATACGTGAATCACAATTAATTAAAACCAAGCACGCACCTCTCCTGTAAGCAAATGGATAATTTCAAATGCATGCTTCACTATCCGCACTGCCATCAGTTTCTTTCCATTATTCCTGCCGTGCATCATCAAGCTGTTGGTAAGACGTTCAACGATTGGGCACTGGGCTTTCCTGAACCGTTTGGCTGCATACCTTCCAGCTGAATGGGGTAAGTATTTGGCGTTCTTTTCCTTTACAGCTATGTAATCCTGTAAAGAAAATGTTCAAGTACAGCTTGAATTACACAAATAATGAACCTAAATAAGAAGTACATTACTTTGACATTTAGTTCACTTTAATTTGCTAAGTTCCGAAGAAAGCTGTTACGTACAGAGCTCTAGTGTAACTGTTCACATCGCTTTATTTAACTCAATTAACATAAGAGAATACCTAGTAAATGGTAAATGCAGCTTATAAGGTTTTTAAGATATGGATATATTAGATATGCAGTAAAGATCTTTATTACAAAAGAAACTGAGAAGAAAATTTTCAATTGTCGAGTCTACGTAACAAAATGAGCAAATATTAACCCTAGAAAGATCAAGAGGGGACAATTTTGCCCGCGAGTTCTTTTTTATTTAGATTATATGGATTAATAAGCATTCAGGATTCTCTGTTTTTTGTTATTGTTTTTTTTTTATGATTCATTATCGCTTCGTTTCAACCGGAATATACTGCGTTGTCTTTTTGTATAATAATAATAATTCATGTTGTGCGGGCCGATTTGATTTTCCTTGGTCATAAGGGCTACCCGTCTTTGTTTTCCCCAAAATTCCTTTCGTTCCCCCCCCCCCCATATCTAAAACGTGTATTATTTTTTGAAAATGTTACTTTTCTTCTTTACATAAACACTTAGGCTTTCACAGAACTTGTCGAGTGTTAGTTGTAATACTGGGTTTCTGCATAGTATTATAAGAAATTTGGTTTAATATATAAGTAGTTTTATGCACTGTATTTAGCCCTCTTTTTTTAACAAATAAAAGCACAATTCCTTGAAAATAGTTTCGTTTTTCAAATTTAGTTAAACATGTTAACTCATATTGAACAAATACACTCTGAAAGCTACATAAAACCAGCGCGAGAAAATTTGACCCCCCTCTTGGTCCTTCACGTAGCAGATGCGAGCACGGCCTTTCTAGGGTTAATAATAAATAAATAAATAAATAAATAAATAAATAATAAATAAACAATGTTTGCCTCATATACTTTGACATGTAAAACTGAATACGGGTACAGTACGATGTTCATGAAATGTGCACATACCTTACGGAAGAAAATGCAATATATTTGATACACTTTCCGCTTTGTAATCGAATTCATGGTTTTTTCACGACCAAACTTTTTGAATTTCACGGTCGGAAAATTTATAAAAATACGGGACTAAGTACGGGTGGGACCCAATAGGTGGTGCGGGGGTCAGTACGTAGCAACTGAATAACTAAACTCGCCCTTGTTTAACCTTACGATGTGAATTGCATATCAAAAAAGGTGAAAACACTAAAAAAAAATAACTTTTTTAACCCCCTCGTTCCCTGTGGTTCCTTAAGCAATCATTAATGCTTTTCGCTCTAACCTGTATATAATGATTATGACTGTCGAAATTTTCGGGGGTGTTCCGACAATCAATCTTGTTATCAGATGATTTGCAGCTCATGTTATGAAGTCACAGCAGAAAGCAAGATGATGCAATTAAAAATGCAAGGTTCAGAGATATGAATTATTTTACATTAATGTTTCTTTGGAATAAGCAGGTACTATTTGTGCTAGATTTTAGCTGAATGCTTCGTGATTGAGTATACATTGTCACTTAGATTCTAATACAGTGAAACCTGTCTTCAACGGACCCTTTATTAAACGGAAAACTGTCTTAAACGGAAATATTTCACGGTCCCATGAATTTTGGAAAACAAAACGTGTAAAACTCCCTTCATTAAGCGGAAACTGTGTTACGCGGACAACGGAAAGAAAAATAAACATTTAACGGAAAATTCTGAGTTCCGGACTACAGCGTTTAGAAGATGTTTAGACATTCTGTGAGACATATACATTACACTGTCTGCGATAAAATGTTTGTTCTTTTGTTAAATATTTCTGGACAGTGTTGACTTTCCGCAACCACTACTCATATTCACCCCAACAAATTGTCCTTAATCTCCGCAACTTAATCAAGAATAATACGGAATGTCGGAAAGAAGATAACGAGATAGAGGAAGAAGAGGAATACGATACCGACTTCCAAGAATAGTATAGAATAAATACATATCAAGATTCTCTCAGAAGTTTAAAGGAGCTGCAAAAATTTGCCTTACGAAAAAATGATTCTGATTCACTTAGTATAATTTCTGAGGCTAAAGTGTATGAGGAAAGTCAAGCAGCCAAGCAGCAATGTACACAGAAAACCCTACTTAGCTATTAGAAAAATAAAGAAAACGTGTGCATAGCATATTTTGTATTCATTTGAATTTTTTTGTGTGTGTGTATTTATTCGTAGAAGAAAGAAGTACTGTAATCGAACAATGTACATACAGCAATATATTTTCTCAGTATGTCCCTTTATAAGCATGTATTTTTTTTTTTAAAGAAAGGAAAGGTCTACCTCCACTAAGCGGAAACCTGACTTTAACGGAAACTTTTGCAAGTCCCGCTCGATTCCGCTAAAGACAGGTTTCACTGTATTTGAAATCAGGTACAACAAGGTATCGGAGCGTAAAGCGAATTTATGGTTGGATACGAAAAAAAAAAAAAAAAAAGTTTGCAGATTGTTTAAAAATTAACTGTTTCCTTTCTTTCCGCTAAAAATTTCCACTTTGGAGTGATTTTATGGGGAACTGAAAAATCTTTCCCATGTTATTTATATGGGACATCTACACCACAAAATGTTTAGGTACTTCCGGCAGGATTAGAATGATGAAATTCGGAATGATTGCAGCCTTCCGGGACAAACCCACAGAAAAATTGCCAAATGTAAACATCTTTAATTTTTAAGGGATCTAAAGGAGTGATGAAGAAATTCCCACGTTATTTAAACGGACACTTTCTTGGGATATAAAATCTTATCTCTTAGACAGTTGAAGTAGGAAAAGAAACTTGAAATTCGGTAAAATTGTGGGTTTAAGACGTGCGAGGCCGTAGGCCGAGCAAAGGTTGAGCTCTGGAGGCGAACCCCTCAGCTGGCCAAATTTAGGAAGCAAATACATGAAATTCACTGTTGATGCAAAAGCTGATACATGAGAAATGGGAGACCGTAGGCTAAGCCAATGAAGGAGTCTGGGGACAGAGCCCCCAGCAGGCCGAAGGCTAGTGCTTCAGTGGCATTCATTAATTCTAACTCACTCCATTACAAATCAAGTCAATATATAACTTCATATTCTTTCAGGGTAACCAGCTTCAGGCAAAAAATTGTTGCAACACGTGTATTCTTGTCCAATACTGAATAGCGGAAACTTCTATGCATTTAAATCTTATATAGTCTTGAGTATCAATATTGTCATAATGAACTATCAACCTGTCTAAAAAGTATTGAGCCTTTGGAACCCAAAACTGAGAATGTATTTATTGTAATTTGAAAATAACGATATGAGGCCACATATGCACCATTTAATTCGAAGATGATCTATCATTTTTTCACAAACACCATAATCTCCTTGTTATACAAAGCCAAGTTCTCTCGATCTCTAACAGGTCGTTAAAAAGGTATACTGTTTGGCGTTAGTACACATTCCTTTTGTTGACGAGTTCTGGCTGTTTCCTTTGAACTGCTAGATGCATTTGCGCCTCGAGAGTAAGTCCGATTCTATAGTTCTGCCCGGCGGCAGCAGCTCGTAATGCACGATGACCTTCCAATTCCGCCAAACATAGAGAATAACCTTTATTATTATCATCGTTGGTTTTGTCATGAACTGTGGAGCATAGGTCAATAGGTTTGTATGCAATCAACTAAGAAGTTTTGAATAGAATTAACAGAAGTTAGTCCAACATTTTTCAATCTTTTTTCAGTTCCTGGATATACTCACTGTAACTTAAACTTTTACGATATACACTAAAAGTATAACTTCTTTTATGTTAAAGCTAAATAATTATATATATTATCATAAAGAAACGTTGCCTACGAAAATGCAATTACCTATCAAATAACAAAAAGTAGCTCTAAAAGATATAAACTTTTCTGTAACGCGTTCATTATATTCTATATAGCCTAACTTTTTCCTGACACAGTTTGAAAATGGCTGATTTAGTTCCTTTTGTTCACTATATTCCACTTCTGGTTTTCTATTCTCATAGGTGTGCCCCTCTGTTTCCACCTCCGTTGTTTGCCTATTTTTTTTTTTTCTTTCTTTGTAAAATTTGACTATTGCAAATTCTACTATCTCCCCTCCTTCCTCACCTGGGAAAAATATTCAATTCGTAAACTAACTCTTCTTTCTCTCGTTCTTTTTCACGTTCAGTCCCACAATCATTGCTGCTGCCCTAGTTCAGTTTAAATCAGGATTTGGTGAACTTTGTGTCGTTATTCCCTGATGATTCTTGCCAAGTTTCAATAGACATCGTGAATTATTAAATGATGTACAAACTTATAATTTGTAAATTAAAACTACCATTTTTTCTTTCTTTTATGAACAAATGGAATACATTGTGTATGGTAAAACAACGGTAAATATCGAAAGTATGGGCTTTAATATTAAAACTGGAAGTAGTAGTTCTATTTCTTCCGGTTGCAACAGAGGGATAAGGACGAAGACAAAACCTGTTCTTCACATGCTGAATCTATGCGAAAGAATTTTCTCTATTACAGTTTTTGATACAAGAGGACCAGAATTGAAACCGGAAGTTACATAGATTTCTAAATCTTATAGTTTTGCTATAAAAATAAGTGCGGAAATAGAACCTATTCCTACGAAACTGAGTTCATAAAGGCATGTTGTTTTAATTCGAACTGATCTGATGCAATGTAAAAGGTAGTGAATGCTGTTTAGAATATTCCAAGTATC
This sequence comes from Thermobia domestica, assembly GCF_964235325.1. Classification (NCBI taxonomy): domain Eukaryota; kingdom Metazoa; phylum Arthropoda; class Insecta; order Zygentoma; family Lepismatidae; genus Thermobia; species Thermobia domestica. Next base: position 237,414,869 of record NC_137456.1, on the reverse strand, counting down.
AGGGTTGGCAAAAACCATGTTTTTTATTGAAAAAAACTATTTTTTAACCTTTTTTTTTTTTTTTTTTTTTTTTTTTTTAATAATTTGCTCTATGTATTTATATCGCATATGGACAGAAATAAGTTTGTTTCACCTTGGTATTATTATTAAACGAATGGGTTATGCTACAAGGGGTCACATAAGCTTAAAGCAGAATCCAAACCCTTTCTCGACTTACATCTGAAACAAATTGTCCTCCATTTGAACTCGAAACCGGGACTAATTGGTCACAAGTGCGATACGTCTGCCGACTCACTCAAGGACTCCTGATAAAAATACGTTGTATTGATCTTTACATACTTGTTAATACGACTGTCAAGAGTCATTTCAGAAGGACAAAAAGATTAACAGTTGCACAAGTGAAACCATTACACAGAATTACATATGGACAATTTCAAAATACTGTAGAGAACAGATGAACTAATTTAGTCCAAGTTAGTTCACTACGACTTTTATTAGTCCAAATTAAAGAAATACAACGACTTAATTTGCATATCAGTAAGAAAAGTGAATATAGATACAAATTATTTGAGTCTACTTGCTCTGACTCAATTATACATAAATAGATACCAAAGATATTTTTGATTTCAATAAATTCCTCTCGTGGGATTTGTATGCTTCTCCCCCCCCCCCCCCGGAATTAAAGTACAGCATTTCGATGTATATTATCAAGAGCAAACATTATTAAAACGAAACAATATTTAGAATTTTTCTTTGATTGCAACTGCATTGTAATGCGTCGAGCGATCGAGCGTTTCGAGAGATCGCGGATCCTGGCAATCTTCGAGGCTTTCCTCAACTCTTAATTGTTAGTAGTGGTGGCGGTCTTTTGTTTTTAAATGAAAAATAACGATTTTAGTAGAATAGATATATAAAAGTTTATTGGTTAAATTATAAACGAGTACAAGGCCACTCTCGTTTTAATTATAAGTATAAGAACACTATACTTCTGGATCGTATAAGTAATAATTTCACGAGTTACAGAGTTTTGTTTAAGTTGTTATAGTGAAAAGTTCACTTATACGAATGAGATGCAAGAGCTAATGTTCACAGAGTATAAAATTGAAACTTCAGTTCGTAAACTGAAGTGAGTCGAACACACCGATAGAGCAATGAATAAAATTTGGAACTGGAGACCGAAAAAGAATGAAGTCAGAAACTCTCTAAGTTCGAATGAAGAACACACATGCAGACACGCGGTACTACAAAGTTGGATTGAAGACGTCGACTGACTCTTGGAGAGCGTCTCTAAGGTTTTAAACTATCCTTAGAATTGGGCGTTGGCTAATTTGCATATTAGCTCAAGTTTACTCTCTTTCTGATTGGATTTCAGAAGGGCGTATTCGCTCCTGAGTTTTTAGTTTTGCGCACAGTGTTCCTATACCCTTACGAGAGGAAATTGGTTATACATAATTCCATATATGGTATTACACAAAATACAGAACATTTGGGCTGGGAGGAAGCAGCTGCTCTCTTCTCCTACTCTAAAGTTACTATATTTTCACTCGGGATTACACATAAATGTTAACTAGGACCATTCTACATTCTTCACACTCTATAAGGTTAAATCTGAGAAACATTAGGAATAGTCATTCGTTAACTCACAGCTACTTCTACCAGTTATGGATTTACAAAAGCTAATTTACAAGTCCTCCCTTAAGGGAAAGGTTTCTATTTAATGTGTTTGCAGACCTATTTTTATAACAGTACCAAAAGCTGAATATTCCACAATATTGTTCACAACTGTTACTTCCGTTCCTTAGATACTATATCTGTCTCCGAGTATGCAATTGGATTGGTCTTAGAATTTTCTTAAAGCAGTGCAATTTATTTTAATTGCGCTAAGAAAGTTGAGTTGCAACGTGTTGGCTATCCAACCCCGGATTCCTTCTTACGGAGAGGGTGAGAGAGATGAACTAACATAGCAGCTGGTTTGATGGGAAGCAAGGGGAAAACAAAAGGGAGACGTGTTATTTCTGTTTCGTCTCTTGTTGTTTCCTTGCGACATCCAAAAGAAAAAAAAAAAATCATATCGAAAATTCGTGTATCTTACAGCATAACAATAACACTTAAAAAATCACAAAAGAAACATTCATAAACTTATATTAAAAACCAATTGCTTTTGTAGTATAATCTCTTTGAGTAATGAATGGGAATGTAGGTTTGAACATAATACGAATAATATACGGGAGGAAACGTGATAACCCACAAATGTGTGTTCATCAAGATTTTACGAATATTTACACTTTTACGATTTTTTTTAAACCAGCCAACCCTGCTAAGTACTATATTATAATGTCATGAATTGGATGTTACTATAATTATTATTAATAATAATATTACTGCCCCTTCGTTTTAAATATTTAGAGAATTATCACTGTAACTGATATGGATAGTTCAAACTAGCACAAAAAATTTATTCGTGATGGATACAGAATTTTCACCTACATCGCTAGCTAGCCCCACAATTTATTGTTGTCTCCAGCCCCGCAAATCGATAAAATGTCTCTGAGAATAAGCATGACCAGGAAACAGCAGACAAAAAACCGAGCTTTTATTGAGTACCTCCACAAGAAGGGAATGATCTTAAAGAATCCATCTTGGATGTATCAAACGTTGAGAAATCGTGCAACCTCTAATGCAACTGTGAGAAATTGAGTTGCGCATTTTCAAAACTGTCAGACATTCATTGATAATGAACTTCGCTCCACTGCACCTTAGACAATACTGACCCACAAAACACTGATGTCATCCATGATATGGTATTGTAGAATCGAAGGTCTTTGGCATTTCGTACAAGAGAATTTTTTTCCCAGGTATATTTCTTCCCCTCTCCCCTTGGAATTAAAACACTGCCCTGCGCCGGAGCTAGGATATATCAAATGGTATCCAAGCGTGGCCCCAACTCATTTTGATTTCTCCCCGGACAAACTTCTGTATAGGAAAACGTAAGCGAGTGCTTACTTGAAAGCACATCATTTATCTAACTAGATACAAGATTTTAGTAAAATTCATAATTCAGGATACGATATGACTTACATCCACTACTTTCAACTTGACAAAGCCAGGTTGAAAGCAGTAGGAAACACATCTCATCTCCACTCCCAAAATACTCATGTGAGATTGTTCGGGGGTAAGGTGATGGCCCTTGTTTTATAGAACTCTGAAGGCATTCTTATGATAGACAGTATAGAAAACGGTGTTATGTAACTGGACTATACTATTGAGAACTATTAAGACATTAATTTAAAAAATAAAATAAAATGTGAAATCGCTGTGGAAAACAGTCTAAAATCGTTCTGATGCAACAAAATAACGTAATGTTTGTAGGTGTAACAACAAACTGCGAAGAAATAAAATGTCTACCAAGTTTAGTACCCTCACAAACTTTTTTCCCCTTGTTCCCTAGCTTACTAACAATAATGAACTATGCTCTAGCAGTGATGAGGAAGTCATTATGGCTGATAGTGATTTCGTGAACACTAGAACTCCGGATTTATTTTCAGATTCAAGAAAATCTTACGGATTGATGTAAAAATGATTTGCAATTAGGTTTTACGTCTTTGCAACTTTTTATTTTTGGAGATGTTCGAAAGTTGTCAATAACCCTCGTTTAACTCTTTGCGGCACGGTGTTTTTAAAACGTTATCTAAAAGGTGGTAAAATATAAGTTAGCACCGTGCTTCAAAGAGTTAATACATATACTACAAAACTGTACGGCAAGAATAACTAAAAAGTTACAAAATATAAATAAAATCACCTAGTGGAATTCGAACCAGGTTTACAGGTATTGAATTCGCAGAAAAGCAAGAACATGCACGGCCATCGAAACAACTACACGCATTCCTCCAATTGTATAGATAGATAACGGATATCTTAACAACCCTCTTCGTTTGCTTAACGAATTTTAGCGTGTGTTTTACCTACAACAAAGATTTCTGCATTCGCCAAGGTACTATTTTGTTCTGAGGTATCATTACATTAAGTAACCAAAGACAAGCTGAGTATTTCAATGAGCTAACTGTACGCTGTGTTCAGAAGTTATTATAACTTTTTTTTAAAATTATTATTGTGACCTCCCCTCCTATTACTTCGAATGCACTATTACCAAACTGACAATTTTAAGGGGCTCAGAAAAAAAAAAATCAAGAGTACAATTATGCTTTAGAGAAGTGTACATCTTTTGGCCTCTTCTCTATTTTTTCTTCTTTTCTTAAAAAAAAAATTGTTTTGTACCTCGTAGTTTTTTGTCCGGAGTACTCTGCAATTAATTCTGGAGTCCGAAGAATACAAAGTTTTATATGTTCCTACTACAGGTACTACGTTAGTACCTATGTATATTTTTTCCAAATTTAAATAGTTTTCTTTGAATTCTCCTATGAATCGATTCAGTTTCACAGTTCTCAGGTTTTTAGTATCCCACTTTTGTTTCCTACAATTGCCATCTGGCTACATTATTAATTTGGATATTCAATTTGGCCAGCATAAAGATATAAGACACGATGGCCTCGGCGAATTTTCGCATTTTCTTTTCATTTTTTTAAAATATTCGTATTATTATTATTATTATTATTATTATTAAGCACAACATTCAACATTTTATATTTCAGTTCAATTACTAAGAGTCCAAATGTGTCTTCTTGTTTCATGCTGATAATACGGATTTTCTTTTCATTGTTTTAAATTATTCGGATGTTTTTTATTAACCTTAACACAATACAATCCATTTTATACTTCAATTCAACTACTAAGGAGTTCAAATAATTATTCTTGTTTCGTGTTGATAGCATCAAGTGTTTGCAATTACGAAAAATTCTGTCGCCAAAGTTGATTAAGTTCTCCAGCAGAACTTTATCCGTATTTACCCATGATTTTACACAAATTTGAATTAGTTATGAAAGTTATTTTACCCACATTCCTTATGCATATTGAAATATCGAAAAAAATACCGCAACTTCATTATAAACATGCCTGTAATCAGCATGATGGTGTAACCTACCTGCAGTGACATGTCTGAAACTTGTACATCATCACAACTCCATCGGCCAAACAGTTTAATTTCTGGAAGTTCTGCTGGCTGAGCAAGAGGCAAAGTACTATCTTCGAAACTTTCAGTTTCCATTTTCCTAGAAAATAAAATTAATAAAAATATTATTTTTCTTTCTGTCTTAAATAAAATAATATTTTTTCATTACTTCCTATTAATGCATCGCTAATGGTCTTGGTATTTTCAAAAATAAATAAATCCTGAAGTTCAGGAAAAGCTCATAACACTCACAGCGCTCTATTGAGCCATTCCATGTGAAAGCAGTCAAATTTTCAGGGAAAAAAAAAAAACTCGTTGTCTCAGAATTTGATGAAACTTGGTGTGCATGTAGACCCCTATGAGAGATGATCGTGCACCAAACTGTAGCCCTGTACCCCCTGTAGTTTCAGAGTACAGGGTGGTAAAAAATGGACGAATTTGATGTTTTTTGTAGAACCTTGTTAACTTCAATTGGTCGTATCTCCCGTAAATACTGAGCTAGAGAGAAAAGTAATATACCATTTTGAATTGGAAAGAATAGGCTATAATATGTCGGGACCGTTTATTTGAAAATAAAATATCACTTTCCGGGAAATCCGGGGAAATTTTGGATGTGACATCTCAGAAAGTGCCCAACTGATTTCCTTGAAATTGGGTACCAAGATAGCTACATATATCCGACGTAAGTGTGCCAAATGTCAGCCTGGACCAAGAATAGGCCTGGAATCTACAATGATTTTCGTGTGAACATGTTGGGAGAGACATCTGGGGTGCCAATGTGGCAACTTTCCAATTTGTCAATACCGGTGAAGTAAGATGTAACTGACCTAGCAGTAATGTTTTGGTGTGGCAAGTGACGACTACGGAGTGGCATGTGAATGGCATTTCCTTGCAACTTCACATGGAAAGGACGTGTATGATGGTACTGGAGGTGCACTGAAAAGAAATGATGTAAAAGCAAGCCTTCAAAAACCGTACACAAATCAGATCATGACTCCACGCCAATTGTAAAACTGGGCCACGAATAACCGCAAGAATTCCAAAATGGTGTATGTGTACTGCACAGAGGAGGAACATGAGGGGGAAGCCACCTTACTAAAGGAAAGATTTGAAGCAGCTGGACAGATTCCTGGAACCCGTAAATTTCACTCTGAGTTCCTGTGTCTCAAAGAAAGGTTGCAATAAGGCAATATTCTAAACCAGACTTTAAGGAAGAGTTAGTAATTGCAGCAGATGGCTCACAAGCTGGCATTACTATTGATAGAATCTGAGGCTTTGTTACTTGCACTTACGATGGCTTCTGATGGCTTGCTTGAGTTCTGTAAGTCGACAAGACACACGAAACAGTAAAGTTGTGTTTTCTCACGGAGCAGCACCTTCCTTTGTATATCCAGATATACCAGATGTGCTCTCACTCCCTACTTGTGATTTTTTTTTTTCTGATCCCATAACTGCAACTGGCCGTACATACACGCTCAGCAACAAAGAGATGGAAGAAGCCAGTCGACTGCTTCAACACAGGCACTACTGACAATTGGTCACTTCCAGCAAGTCAGTAATAGCTAAATATTTATTACACCTTACTTCAACAGCATTGACAAATCGGCAAGTTGCCATATTGGCACCCCGTTGTTTCTCCCAACATGGTCACACGAATATCATTGTAGACTCCAGGCTCATTCTTGGCCCATGTTGACATTATCTGGCACACTTATGTCAGACATAAGGGGCTACCTTGGTACCCAATTTCAAGGAAACCAAATGGGAACAACGGGCACTTTGAGATATCACTGATCCAAAATTTTCAAGGAAAATTATATTTCATTTTCAAATAGATGTTTTTGACATATCTTGAAGCATATTCTTTCCTCTTCAAAATAGTATATTATTTTTTTCTCTAGCTCATTATTTACGGGAGATATGGCCAACTTAAATAAAAAAAAAAAAAAAAATCAAATGTGTATTTTTTACTACCCTGTAATCTGAAACTACAGGGGGTACAGTACTACAATTTGGTGCATGATCATCTCTCATAGAGGCCTATATGTACATCAAGTTTTATCGAAATTTGACACCATGAGTTTTTGGGCTTGGTTGATTTCACATGGAATGACTCTACCATTGTCACTGTTATCATCTAAACACCAGAAACAGAGACGGCTCTCGGATAAGAACCTGAATAGCTCTCAATCGTTTTTTTTTTTTTTTTTTTTTTCACAGTCATTTACGTCTTTATTTTTTCCACTTAATATTGTTAGGCATCTGACATCAACAACAATCACTCTTCCTGAAGGGGGGTTATTCCATAGAAGTAGTGTGGGATAATGATTCACATTTCAAAAATTCCATTTCGTTGGTGTAAGTGCTCCAGAGCATGAGAGCTTCTGGTAGTCAACGTTCCTCTGGGACTCCTGTTTCCTTCTATTATTTTTATCTACTACTATCCTACACTGTAAACCGAGGAATGTTGAAGTACACACAAACATTTTTTCCATCTTTAGGATAAAGGAGATGGATGACAAACAACAGATGATGCAGAAGTTGGTGGAATGAGAATGTGAGAAGACACGCGAGGAGTACAAGAAAAGCCATGGACTAATTTGGCCTGGAATCGAACCAAGGATGAGAGCTCTACCACTGAGTATCATGCCGCTTAAACTACAAAACGTATGCTTCAGAAAATTCATTAATTCAAACATCGAGGCACATCCGCTAATGATTACATTCTGAAATATGTATTTTATGTGAAAGCTTTCTGAGCTCTTAACTGATTTTGAAACTATTCTGACCTCGAAGATTTTGTCAGAAAACTAATTTTTACAGTTATTTGAGCTTTTCGTTATTTCTTAACTTTCGTTCTTTAGAGACCATATAAAAGCAGCGTAAATAACTCTAGTTTCAGTGACAAGTAAGACAGCTTATGGTGGAGCAAGTTTTGCGAATCGTAAATTAAGAAATTGTATAATAATAATAATTATAACAATAAATGAGAAAATTTTGTGATACAGAATATACACCACAAGTATACCTTAGGAATGTACTGATGTATCGGTATCGCTGATATCGGTCACTTTTGGGAGTATCGGCAAATGGACACCAATATTTACCGATATATTTTCCAAACTATTTTCAATCTGTTTAATATTAGCAGTGACACTATATTTAATCGATTTCTTTATGCATGTGTACGCCTTTGATTTGCAATACTCGTACTCAATTGACAATTTTAGTCCCTCCTTGCCAAAATAGTGGTCAAGAAAAGTCAAAGGTCCTCAGTCAGGATAGCAGATCCGTCATTTGAATCACAAACGAGGCAGAGGTTTCGATTCAGAAGAAAATGCTATGGAAGAAACCCACAAGACGCTCACTTTGTCATTATTTTCTTCTACTTATATATTAAAAGAAACTAACGGCTCATGAGGAATATGGAGCTGCTTCACACATTCTCGATCTATGGAATAAGATGAAGTGGTCCGTCCTACGCTCGGCCGCTTTTACCTTCCAAAGTACCCATAACTACCAAGGACACTTTGGTACTCAATTTGATTGTACGCTGAGCACAAGAAGAAACCACTGAAGAAAATTATCATCAAGTGTCCTGAGCGGCATTTTATGTGAGCTGGATTAAGTTTAGAGGAAATTCATTCTTTTGTGTGTGGAACCCAAAATGAAATTCTACTTTTTGTCTTCGTATGTCAAATTCTGGCCTTATTATACGAAATTATATAGTTATTCAAAAAGCGCGCCGGTTTTGGATCGTCTGGGAAATTTTTATTTCTCGGTAGCCGACACTGTTTTACATTGTTGTTCTACCCACAAACATTCCGATTGTCGCCCTAGTCTGAATTTCTCGCGTTTCCTCAGTCTGTGTCTAGCCATAGTGGAGCAGTTTACTATAGCGCAACGTGTGCTAATTGTGAAAACTTTTTCATCAGAACAGAGAAAGATATGTACAACTGTCAGGCGATTCTAGGGGGAAATAAAGCACCGAATGAATCAATAATTCGCAGACTTGTGAAAAAGATCATTGAAACGGGTTTAACAGTGAACGTTCAAATTCCTGGACCTCGTCGTAGTGCTCGTTCTGAGCAAAATATTGAGGTGGTTCGTGACAATGTGGCTGTTAGGCATTCACAGCGAATTTCACGAACAGTTATTGCATGCCAGCGCAGTAGAGGTCATATGCCCGACGTCATTCACCATATTTGAAATCGGAATGTTTGTGAATTTTGTTAGTGTTTCGAAAAAACAAAGTTCACAATTTGATGTAACAAAACCGGCGCGTTTTTTAAATAGTCCTATACAATATTGACCATTTCATTATTCTGAAAATTCCTAATATGCAAGAAATGTGTCCAAAAGTATTGGTATCGACAGTATCGGCCTCTGCAGTATTGGGATCGGTACATCCCTAGCGTAATTACTGATCCAATAAACCGTCTAACAATCTTACATTAAACCTTAACTGTGTTGGTGGGGTATTTAAATACCCCACGGCCTCTCTTCAGCAACGTACATTTTCTCGTTGTGGGCAGACATTTGTTATTCAATGTAATTCCAAGGAAAGTATTTACAAGGAACATCATTCGTACGTTTGTCCTGATTATGTATAACCATATCTGCAACTATTGCGCGCAACATAACTTTTACAAGATTTATAGTGTAATTTTAAATATATGTTTTTCAGATATCCCACCAGCAGACAAACGTGACTTTTTTTTTTAATAGCACAGTTAAGGGTATCTTTGTAATGATTCCAACTGTAGTGCAAGCGGGCATTGTAAAGTTCCCCCCTGTTTTCATAAGATTTACTAGTTTTGCCTGAAAATTTGAGTCCTATACTAGACAAAAGCTGGCCACTCCCTTATATGTACCCCATGGTTACAACAGTAAATGTCTAAGTCTCTGTATCAGATGGAATCTTTGACTAATTCAGAGGTCACGCCTGGCTGCTAACACCTTGTCTTAACAATTTTGTTAATTGGTCTAGCTGGCAACTTCAATGCATACGTGGTGTGCCTGGAAAGTTTTAAGATAGTTGGCAACACTGCTCAGGAGGAGTAGATATAATCGCCCGTTAGCATGGAAGCGGTGGCTTGGTGTGTTCTTGAGACATGTTGAAACATGCACCGAGATATCTTTATTCAGTACAGCGTAGCAACCAGTTGAGTGTGTGTGTGTGTGTCTTGGCGGATTTTTAAGTGCGCAAAATAGATGAAAAATTGGAACAACGCGTTTGTCTGAAATTTTGTTTTAAAACTGGGAAATCTGCAGCTTAGACTCACGCAATCTTTATAAACAGCTTTTGGAGACAAATGTTTGAGCCGGTCAAACGTATTTATCTGGTTTCACAGATTCAAATATGCCGCGAGTCAGCAGAGGATGACCCCCGGTCTGGCCGGCCTTCAACATCAAAAACTAACGAAAACATTGCGAAAGTTGGCAATTTAGTGCGCTCAAACCGTAGACTTACAATTAGGGAATGGCTGAAGACCTGAATTTAAGTCTCTATGCCGTTCAGTCAATTTTAACTGATGATTTGAAGATGCGTCGAGTGTCCGCGAAATTCATTCCAAAAGTGTTGTCACACGCGCAGAAACAACACAAACTTGAAGTGTCCCAAGAACTGTTTAATCGAGCCGAAATGAACTCAGATTTCTTGAATAGGGTAATAACAGGTGATGAATCATGGGTTTATGGGTATGACCCAGAAACAAAGGCCCAATTTTCTCAGTGGAAGAGCCCAGATTCACCAAGACCAAAGATAGCGCGACAAAGTCGGTCGAATGTGAAGACAATGTTGGTGGTTTCTTTTCGATCTAAAGGTATCGTGCATCATGAATTTGCCCCTAGGGGGCAGACAGTCAACTAGGAACACTACAAACGTGTCCTTCAGCGTCTATGCGAAAATGTGCGGCGGAAAAGGGCTCCTCTCTGGAAAGAAAAGAATTGGATTCTCCACCACGACAATGCACTAGCTCATTGTGCGTTCTCGATCCAGGAATTTTTGGCCAAAATGAACATTCCTGTGCTTCTGCAATCCTCGTATTCCCCAGATTTGGCCCCGGGCGACTTCTACCTCTTTCTTAAATTAAAATTGTCATTGAAAGGGAAGAGATTTGACTCAATTGAGGACATTCAAGCAAAAACGGAGAGAGTGCTTCACACCACCACGGAAAATAATTTTCAGGAGTGCTTCCAGAAGTGGAAACACCGTTGGAATCGGTGTGTTCATTAAGCAGGGGACTACTTTGAAGAAGATCCATCACAACAGCCTGTAAATACTGCCATTTTTAAATTACAAGCCCAGACTTACAACTGTGTTGGGAAACAGATTTTGCAAAAAGGATAAAACTGACACACACAAAAAGGTGTTGTAATTAAAGTATGATAAACACGAGGGATATAAGGAGGATACAGGCTGGCAAAAGGGAAGGACGGAAGCAGCCAAAGACGAGAGGAGAATTAAGAGTCATGTGGGTGAGAGGACACCTTATACTCATGTAAGACTTTTTCCTGTTTGTAAATCTTAATTTAAAAAAAAATTAAGCTAAGTAAGGTCTCTTGTATAAAATATTTTGTAATTACAAAATTTACGTTATTTCAATGTAATCTTATTGTTTTTGGATTCCCCCTAAGTGCTAGGAAAAAGTCTTACATGAGTATAAGGTGTACTCTCACCCACATGACTCTGAATTCTCCTCTCGTCTTTGGCTGCTTCCGTCCTTCCCTTTTGCCAGCCTGTATCCTCCTTATATCCCTCCTCGTGTTTATCATACTTTAATTATGTTTCTAATAATTAAGAAGTCTCTCTTGTCCCTTAGGCAAGGTTGTTTTCTTAAAAAACATTTTAATAGTTCTTCTTCTTAGTACATATTAATTTATTTTTTTTCAAAATCGGTTTCCCAACACACAACTTTCCAATCACACCTCATATATAGTTACTTTGCACTAACGGAATGGTACACTTTATGAACATCACATTTTGAAAAGTTTACACGAAAATTCAACATTCAGCATATAAAGAGGTATTTCTAAGGAATGAACTTCCGCAGGCGATTACGTACTATAGTTGTATTTTATGTTTACAAATGCCAGATAACGGTTAAAAATAAGTTAGTTCATATGAAAATGAACTGTACGAAAGTCCTTTCACAACCAGAAAAAACTGACAGCCCTAACCCTAGCAAAAAATGTTAAGAGAAGCTTGCAAACTAAAGTGCTTTCACAACTAGAAACAAATCGACAGCTCAAAAACACGCGCAGATTTGTTTTGAAGAAGGAAATCTACGTCACAGTTATTGCGGTCACTTAGCAAAGGTCGAATCATAAATGTCATTTTAGCAACAGTGAGTGCAGGGTTTCCTTCCAACAGACCTTAACATTCCAATGTTGTTGCTAGTAAATACGTGTTTTCAGAACGAAGAAAGCTATTCAGTTTTTCGTTTCTCTGTGCGTGTAAGTGACTTTAAAAAAAAAAAAAAAAAAAACACACACACACACAGTCCCCCCTCCTAACATGCACAAACTGGGTCAACAAACATTTTTTCATCCATCCAAACAAACAAATATTTAGAGATTTTCCTTCTTGTTAAGGCTCTCAAGACAGTATCACCTAATGACTCATTGGGTTGCGCACGAAGCGACAACAGCGTACCACGTGCTTTTCCAAACGTCAATTTGTTTCTAGTTTTGAAAACACTATAGATATTATCTTCCGTCAGTAATATTTCAGCATTGTACAAAAGCTATTTTAAAGGTAGCGTCACTAGTGCGAAAACATTACAGGTAATCGTGTCACTAAGAAAAGCGGTAGGTTTAGTGCAAAACGAATATGTGCTTTAAAACGGATAAAATAAGTAAGTGCATATGAAAGATTACTTTACTAATAAATATAATTTTCCACCAGCGGTGTATTTCTGCAGTGTATAGAAGCTGTATTTTATGTTTACAAGTGGAGCATTATTGGTATGAAATGATGACAAGTGCTATTCAAGCTCGTGTCATTCCAAAATCCACTTGCTTTCACTTCTCTTGCATACGTCTTTACCTACCGTCTCTGCTTCTATTGCGCAGGCCCAACAGCTTTGCCCTGCCCCTTTGTTTTCTGCACTAGTTTTTATGCCATACATCCGGACGCTGATCTATACGCACATCGTACATGAATTGTAATTTTTACAATTACCTCTAATGGCCCCCTTGAATTTAATATATGCCACATGCCTCGAATCACTTAGATAGCATTCGTTTTCTAGTAGCCACCCAACACAGGCTTTTTCTTCTTTTTTTACTATGATACATGGTAATTAGTGAACACTTAAGCGCATACGTTGTATTTATACGTAAGTTGTGAAAGTGTTATAGTTTTGTCGACAATTATTCCTGGTGGCTCCCTTGAACTTCATCTACGACAAGAGAGGCATTATGTCGCCCATTGCAAATATATTGGACGACAGTAAGACAATAATTGGTGAAAAATCATAACTTTCCAACACTTCTTTCAAATCGTGTTCTTAAACGTATCCTGCATTGATGGACTACTATCAACTAATAATACAGACATAAGAGTACCCAACCTAATATGTTACATAACAAGAAAATAAGATTAGCGTACAAATTACCTAGTTATTTAAATAGCAGTATTTCTACATAAAACCTCAATACTTCAAAGGAAAACGGCACAGGAAGCGCACACGAGGGCTGAACAATGTTACCAGCATATTTGCCAGAACTATAGTTTTATGGAGCTAAAACTTACCTCAAAGCCCATGCACCGGATATACGGGAACATTATGTATTGGTTTGCGTCAATACAACTCAAACTTAACGATAATCTACCATAATTAGGCATTTTTCATTTTTGGTGTTATTGCTGAACGCGGAATTTTGTGAAGATGATACAGAATGTCCCCACCTCTATAGGATATATTTCTGTACGGGTTAAACCAACATATAACAAAATATGCGTTTCATTGCGATAACACTAGTCACCAATTTCAACTTTTTGCACCAACATGAGAGAAAACACCTCCTTTTGCGTTGAATCCGAATGTACATTTCGTTTTCCTCCAGCACGTACAATTTTACCGCGATAGAGGGATTTTCGAGAAATTCCCTTAGAAATGTCTCTTTTTCGCGTATTTCATAACCCTAGCTCCGGTCTCCTTATGAATAATAGCACAAGAAGTACACAAAAGAAACTTTGATTAATACTCAATGAATCCTACAAGTTTCAGAACAATCGCTTTATTATTTCTAGAGAAATAAAATATTTATACGTATACTGTGTGTATTGCTCATTGCGGGAGCAGGAAAATTCGGTGTAGGAAATTTCGGTGTAAGAAAATTCGGTATAAGAAAATTCGCTGTAGGAAAATTCGGTGTACAAAAAATTCGGTGTACGGAAAACTCGGTGTGGGGAATGTTAGGTGTAAAGAAAGATTCGTTGTAGTAGGCCGTAGGATTTATTAAAAACTCAACATTGAGGATAAATGAGCGTATTAGTTTTAAGTTCAAATTGAAGTAGACCGTAGGATTTATTAAAAACTCAACTTTGAGGATAAATGAGTGTATTAGTTTGAAGTTCAAATTTTGTGTAGAACGTACTTTTACTGTCTACTATCATTTTTACTGTTTACTATCTACTTTATATTGCTTTATATTGAATTGTGTTCCTGAAATTATTGGAATTCTAGATTTCGAGGGATTTTAACATTTTATGGCCCATACATGACGAGAAATTTGTCCTCCAATCAGACACTTTAGTCCTCAAAGTCCTCCAATCAGACACTTTAGTTTGCTTACCTTAAGGCAAACAAACTAAAGTGTCTGATTGGAGGAGAAGTCAACTATTTGTACAACTATTATCTGATAAAACCATCCTGCTTTATATTGCCCTTTCCACTAAGACTTTTTGATCAATATGTTTTTGCATCTTACATATGCAGAGTGATTCTTTAAAAACTCACGGATTTCATTTAGCTCTAGAATTTCTAACTGAAGTCAGATTTTCATGCGGTTTGCTGCGAATCATCAAGGAGGGATGGGAGATTTATGGGACTATGTTTACTGATTTAAATTCATCAGGGGTAATATAGAGCAGGCCGCAAGAAAAACAGCAAATATTCGCCATTGTACGTTACAGTTCGAATGAGATATTGGATGTTTGAAGCGAAATCACATGTTGAATAGAAATTTCTTGGGTGACTTAGAGTCGGTACCAGACATCTTTCACAACATCCAACAGCGAGGTCCTATGCTTCCCTGTCTTCCTCAGAAGCGATCCTGTTTCCTGCAATTTATTCACTTACGACCATATTATGTTCCTGTCTGGGGCAGAACGTGAGGCAAAGTTGCGTGTAAATGCCCTTTGCGTAGCAACAACAGATCCCGTTTTCCAAAAACTTTTTAACGATAAAATCACGTTGCTCCAAAGAGTACATTATTGTAACTGTGTCCTGATCATATTGATACAGTAGCACAACATAATTCTCAATACAACGGCCCAGTTTCTTGTTTCTTATTGACCGTCGCGAGGTTGCCATCTAACGAAGAAACTCAGATCTCCACACCGCACCTCACCTAATTCCAAAATTCCAATTCGACACAGTGGCGAATATTTGCTGTTTTTCTAGAGGCGTGGCCGATATTACCCCAAATGAATTTAAACCAGTAAACATAGTTCCATAAATCTCCCAACGTTCCTTGATCATTTGCCACAAACCGCATGAAAATCGGACTTCAGTTAGAAATTCTAGACCCAAATGAAATTCGTGAGTTTTAAAAGAATCACCTTGTATATGTTCTATGATGTACTATAGGAAAGGTGTTTTTAGTTGTTCCTATAACTATTCTCTGAACTTATAATTGTTTTATTTCTGACAAAAAGTGTCAGCTTCATTGTGTGATGAAAAGTAGTTTATAGTAATACCCCGCGAAAGACGTGCAAGAGGTAGTGGACTGAAGCCAAAAAAATAAATTTGCTTTTCTTGAAATAGGAAATAACATTTTATTCGTTACATTTTATGGTTTTCGTCTTTAGTGTCGTAAATTATCGTAAGTGGTAATATTCAATATGTATTACACCGAATCTACCTTACACCTAAATTTCCCCACACCGAGTTTTCCGTACACCGAATTTTCTGTACACCGAATTTTCCTACACCGAGTTTTCTTACACCGAATTTTCCTACACCGAAATTTCTTACACCGATTTTTCCTAGACCCGCTCATTGCATCATATTTCACATATATTAATTTGGAGGAAAACGATTTGCTTCGTTACCACAAGCTGTCCTTTTACATAATGAAAGTGCGCTAGTGGTGTACAAGGATTTTTGACTTTCATTATGTAAAAGGGCAGCTTGTGGTAACGAAGCAAATCGTTTTCCCTCCAATCAATATATCTGAAATATGGTGCAATGAGCAATACTCACAGTATACGTATAAATATTTTATTTCTATAGAAATAATAAAGCGATTGTTCTGAAACTTGTAGGGTTCATTGAGTATTAATCAAAGTTCCTTTGGTGTAATTTTTGTGCTATTATTCATAAGGAGACCGGAGCTAGGGTTATGAAATACGCGAAAAAGAGACATTTTTTAGGGAATTTCTCGAAAATCCCTCTATCGCGGTAAAATTGTACGTGCTGGAGGAAAACGAAATGTACATTCGGATTCAACTCAATGCCATCATGTCAACTTTGCTAAATTCCACACATTATAAGGGCGACCATTATTGGCAAATATGTTGTGATCTCAAGGTAGTTGGTACTCTATTAGGACTGCAGTTGGTTGCACGGAATGCTTTTTATGTTTATAGGATAGCCGAGCTGATGACACGCATTATGAAGTGAATGACTGTGGGAATATCGAGTGAACTACGTTTCCGGAGAATGCTACATGAAATAAGCTCGTTTCGTATATCATAATAAGATACTACTGCCTCCACTTCATATAAAGTTAGTAGTTATGGAGAATTTTGTTAAAGGCATGGACACAACTGGTGAAGGTTTCAAGCATTAAATATAAGTTTCTTAACCTGAGTGATGCTAAGATTTCAGTGGGAGATCAGGAAACGCATGGTTGATGATAGCTTTGACAGTTAGTTAAACATTGGCGAGCCAAAACATAATGGCAATGGAGAAAAGATTACAGGGACGATGGGATCCTTCAATGATTGGGGATTATTGTTGGGGTCTTGTTATAGAATGCACTACTTCTTGCATAAGAAGGAAGTAGTGAACATTTGTGTCAATCAATGGAAGTTTCATACCTTCTGGTATTTTTAATGCCTTTTTCATGACATTTTTGTATATTTGTATTATTGTTTCTTGTAAACTGTGATACGTGTAAATTGTACTGTATTGTATTTTATGTCAGTGCTTGTGGTAATGAAGTAAGTCTTTTTTTCACGAAATCAAGAGATCTGAAGGCATAGACATATACATATATATATTTATTTCTCTATAAATAATAACGCGATTGTTCTGAAACTTGGAGGGTCCATTTAGTATTAATCAAGGTTTCTTTGATGTAATTCTTGTGTTATTATTCGTAAGGGAATAGGAGCTAGGGTTATGAAATAGGCGAAAAAGGAAAATTTTGAAGAAATTTTCCAAAAATCCCTTTGTCAAGGAAAACGTACTTAACGGAGAAAAATTGAATGCATATTGGAATTCAGTGCACACAGTTTCTTCAAGATCAGGTGTTTTCTCTTATGTTACCAAAACCTTGTTAACTAGTGTAACCAGTATAATACTTATAAACTGGATCACTACCAGGGCCGCAACCATCTACAGAGGTTTGGGAGAGCCATGGATATATTAGGGGGACCAAGTCATTAAAAATTCTCTTACAAATAGCTAAATTGTGGTTTTTGTATTAATAATAGTGTTTTGTGTTAAGGTCTGGAGGGGCTACGAAAAGTTTAGGGGGGCCAGACCCTCTAGCCCACTCTGGTTGCGGGCCTGATCACTACTACTTTTTATTTGTTTTATTTTTTAAAAAAATGACACGTGGAATAAATAAATAAATAAATGTTTTTCTCATTTTTATACGCAATATTAAGGAGGTAAAAAAAACTATTTGAAAAGTCCTTTAAGATCCTCCCACTGGAAACGACCTATACTATGTTTCTATGAAAATCATGTAACTAGTACCTAAGTTCTGTCGGAAGCCTAAGAAGTTACTGAATATAAAGCAAATGACTGAAGTTTGATTTTCTAAATTTCAGCATGTTGTACAACTGCATATATAATAATTTACTTTATACGTTAAAGCGGTCACTTTCCCATAAATAATAATAATAATAATAATAATAATAATAATAATAATAATAATAATAATAATAATAATAATAATAATAATAATAATAATAATAATAATAATAATAATACCGGTGACTGAATCGGGCGAAATTGATAGAATACACTATGTTCTTCTAATCTAGCGATTAGAGAAACAGATTAAATTATGTTACTATAGGGCCTACTAGTTAATAATCTCTTCTAATTAAATAACTCTATGGCCTTTTCCTGGGAGGTTCAATGTAGCGTTCACAAAAGCTCTCCATTGATTTCTGTCTTTTATCAACCAGATCCAGTTTCTACTTTCTATTACTATTTCTGCGAGATCCATCTTAATATTATTCTCCTTACTGTATGCAATATTAATTTACAAACTGTAAAGACGTCGATTCAACTTTATTACGAACGAGTTGTTAACAAATTTGATTTGCACTACTATAGGTTATTTATGTTGACTTTCATTTTAAGCACTTATTCCACGAAATATAATTTATATCATGTTGTTCACCTCAACCATAGGGTGGGCAACATGGAAATTTTAAAACTCTTCTCTCCCTTGGAAGAGATGTTTTATATTTTGATAAGGTCTTTTCTTTGTAACTGCATCTAGATATTCTATCCTTGGTCTTCCTCTTCCTGGTTTTCCTTCTGCCTTTCCCTCTATCAGCACGTTGATCCAATCGGAGTGCCGAATAAGATGGCCAAGCATGTTGTTTCTTCTTTTTTCTATTGTCTTCATGATCCGTCGTTCTTCACTAGCTTCCTTTAGCACAGGGATGCAAATAAGCATCAAAATTTTACTCGCCCAAGAAAAAAGCTACTAGCCCACATCCCACAATAGAAATCATTTACTTACCTTCAGTATGATATCAAATACTCGCCCGCACCGATGAACCACTCGCCTCGGGCGAGTGCTTATTTGCATCCCTGCTTTAGCACGTCTTCATTCTTTATCCTTCCGGTCCATGATATGCGCAGCATTCTGCACCAACACCACATTTGAAATGTTTCCAACTTGGATATTTCAGCTTTTCTCAATGTCCACGTCTCTTATCCATAAAGCACCACGCTCCATACCAGGGTGTTAATAAATCGTTTACGAACGTCCAACGACACATTTCTTGATGTTAGTAGTCCTCTTTTCGTACTGAATGCTTGTTTAGTGCGCTATTCTGGAACTTACGTCTTTTTCACTTCTTCCGTCCAAGGAGATTAGACTTCCTAAATGGGAGAACGTCCTAACGTCTTCGATTTTCTCTCGATCTAACCATATGTTTGCCCCTTAAAGTCCTGCTTTTGTGCACTTTATCACTTTGGTTTTCTTGTTATTTATCTTCATTTTGCATGTTTTTCCAATTGGTCGTTCAAGTTTGAAAATGCTTCCTGCAAGTCCCGTTCCTTCTCCGCTATCAGTGCTATGTCATCACTCATCAGCAAACCTTATTGTGCTGAAAACCTGGCCATTTATTTTTATATTTTTCTCGCTTTTATCAAAGAATTCTTTCATAGCGTCTTCTATATAGATGTTAAACAGGAGAGGTGGAAGTACACATCCTTACCTTACTTCTTTGCTTATTCTTGCTTCCTTCTTATCTCTTCCTATAACAGCTGTCTGGTTCCTATAAAGTTAGTATATTATTCTTCTGTTTCTGTAATCCACTTTCAGATTCTTCAGCGCTCTGAACAAGTTATTCCAATCTACGTTGTCAAAAGCATTTTCTATATCTACAAATGCTATAACAATTGGTTTGTTTATTCCGATGTTTTATTCTATGATCAATCATGCGCTCAGTATTGCTTCCCTTGTTCCACTTTTTTCTCCTGAATCTAAACTGGTCCTCCGATAGCCGTTCTTTGATATTCCCTTCTATTCGTTGTGCGATAGTTTTACACAGTGTTTTTGATGCATGGGAAAGTTAACTTTACATTCTGTGTTCTTCGCATTTCCATGGCCTTTTCTCTTTGGGATAGGAACCAATATGTTTTTCTTGGTATTTTTCACGCTAATATATATCAGCTTACACTATGCGTAAAGTGTACATGATAAAGACACTATTTCACTCTCACACCACGAACATGTCTTGAGTTTGAAATATATGTAAAATATATATCGTAAATAACTTCAGTTGACGTTAACCTGGTTCACAAATCAAACAAAAATAGTGGATCCTTAGATTTATTGATTATGCTTTGGACCATATTAGACTTAGATTTATGTCCACAACTGTATTTGAGAGACAAAAAATGTAATGAAGTCCATCAGCTTTACGCCCCAGGAATACCAAGCTAAAAAGATGATGATGATGAGAAAAAATGAAATGGTGATATAAACTGGGAAGAAATAAGAGAAGCTCGAGAAAACTCCTGCACAGGATGTTTGTCACCACGAAGTTAACTTGCTGAGAACTGGGATCCAACTAGGGACCCACGTGCCACAGATGAATGTTCTACATGAAGCCACCATGGGGCTACACAGAGATTAGAAATAAATAAAATCAATAACTATTGATTTGATTATTATATTATTGATTATAATCAAATAATATATATGATAAAATAGTAATATTGATTATAATTTGATTGTAATCAAATAATGACATGTGTTTGAGATAACCTTCGAACGAATTGTACCGTACACTAGTTAGCTAGTTAACTTATCTTTTGGTAAAAAAAAGAAGAAGAAAGAAAGAAAGAAATGAAATTAGTTTAACCTCCCAACATTACGCCTTTTGAGCTAAAGGAGACAGATGATTAATGAAAGTGAATAGTAATTAAAAAATGTTTATACTCTTCCATTGAAAATCAAACAGCGTCACATGTAGCCACTTACTTTTTCCTCTTGGTGCAGTTTTACTATACGGATCAACAGATTGTAAAATGTAGGGAAAATTAGAGAAAGTCTTTAACTTGCCCATTTTATGTCGAGAACAGAACACAACAAACTCCTGCGGGGCTTCTAACCCGTTCCTACAAACTCCAACTACTTATTACTTATATTATGGATCCGTATAGTAAAACTCCACGTTTCTCTTTCAGTTCAGATAAAATCAGTTCATTCCAAGGATGTTATTGCCTTGGAATGGT
This sequence comes from Thermobia domestica, assembly GCF_964235325.1. NCBI lineage: Eukaryota > Metazoa > Arthropoda > Insecta > Zygentoma > Lepismatidae > Thermobia > Thermobia domestica. Next base: position 237,393,413 of record NC_137456.1, on the reverse strand, counting down.
CCTTGGTTCATTCACTCTAATTATGAGACGATGCGGGTAAGGACTCCAACACACCTGTTGTAGTATTCTCATATTTTCTTCTTTTACTTAAGCTTCATAGTAATCGTAATTACGATCGATCAGTGGAAGATTTTGCAACCCTTCTCTTATGTTTATATGAAAATTCTTAAAGAAATTACGATTAGTCTAAATGATCAGCGAGTAAGAACCTACACCTTTCCACGTTGAAACAAGGAACAGAAATTTCTCCATGAGCAATTGGCCGTCAAATGTATCGGGTCAATGTTGGTCCCAATTCTGCTGACTATAGAACCTATAAAAAATGTTTATTGGGTTATATAACAGTACTGATAATACTGTAGTTTCAGGTTATTAGGTTGGTGCGAATGAGGTATCCACTTCAACTACTGGTGGGAAACTTGCATCACTAACACAACACAGGGATGGACTAAAGTCACACATCCAATGTTACAAACCCTGTACACGTTCGGCCAATAGAATAGGGTACCCTGGCAGTCAGGAGGCAGTATGTTGTTGAATAGGAGCGTATAAAAATGAGCCATGGAAAAACCACAGTTGCAAGTTATTTTGCTTTACGAATTCGAAGTGGAACATTCTCCACAGCAAGACGAAAAAATATATTTGGGTCAGAAGGAAATGAAATGAAATCTTTCAGTTTAACGTCCCACGGTTATGCCTTTTAGTCTACGGAAGACGATGATTAAAGCAAGTGAATGATGATGGAAGAGTTGATTTTATGAGAATGTGGGAGGAAACAGGAGTACCTCGAGAAAACTCACGGACAGGATGTTGTTCACCATTGGTCCAGGAAGGGCGAATGAAGGCATCTTAGGCCTAATGTTTGTCAGATTTCATTCCGGTGACAGCATTCGAAAATAAACCCCGCGGACACTGACTAACATCATGTTCTGATTAACTCTTCAGGTACAGCGTAGAAGCAAACCCTTGTAAATGTTCGAGCCAATACAAATGAGTTAGGCATATTCCATTCCTGTCGTTCGGCAGCTTGTGCGGTCGGCCAGGTAGGTATACAGGTTAAGATTCATGGGTGACCATCAAGAATCGCCATTTATTGGTTCTCTAAGAGTAAGTAAGTGTGGAAGTTTTCTGTATTAGATTGTCAGTTCAGAAAAGAAAAAAAGTTGACGACCTGCTTTGACAATCATAAATGGTCAAGACAATGGTTTGATCGTGACCATGTCCAGGGTGGTTTCCTTAACTACCCCTCTACCCGCAAAATGCACGGTTTTTGATCTGGTGGGTTTTTGATTTCCCGTTGACTACCATCTTTTTCGGCATCTGGATTATTCTTGAGATAGAAGCGCGGTGACTCAGTGGTAGAGCGTTTATCTCTTATGCATAGGATTTTAGTTCGATCCCCGACCAAGTAAGTTTGTGATGGACAACATCGTGTCCGTGAATTTTCTCAGGGTACTCCCATTTCGATCACATTCTCATTCCACCAATTCTTTCATCATCATTAACTTGCCTGAATCATGTCTCTCTTAGCTTAAAGGGTATAAATCTGGGACGTTAAACTCAAAGAAAGACTGAGAAAAAAGATTTTCCCGGATGATTGAGCGGTGCATAAAGGAAATTGAGTACATCGCAGACCTCACCACGAAATCCAATTGTTGGTGGAGTGATGGTAAAAGTATGCATTTACAGGGAACGACTATCTAGATTAAGTAGGCATCATAGGTTTATCCCCTTTTCCCTTTGGAAATGTTACATCTGGAGTGGAATTTTCTTCGCACTTACTAATAAATGCATTCAGTCTAAACTTGAAGTATTGAGTAAGTGTGTCAACTGTCAAATCTAAAATGGATAAGAAAATAAAGTTTTCCCAATGCACTCGAACTTTCTGTTTGAACACCAAGTTTGCTGCAGTAAACATGCTTACAGATAGAAGTAAAGTACCGCAGCGGCGTCACCTTATTCAGTTCACCCAGCTCACAAGAGCACATGAGGAATTCCAGCTGTGGAACGGTTGTTGAATGTACTGGCTTAGCCAGATTCCATCTGCCAAGTATATCTAAGATCAATGGGATACAGATCTGGCGAGCATGCTGGCCACACCATACGACCTATACCCTCAGCTTCCAGCATCCCATCCATTAACCGAGCTCTGTGAAGACGAGCATTATCATTCACAAAAACGAACTAATCATCAATAGCACCAGCATAAGCCAGGAGGAGAGGTTGAAGGATCGCATTTCCATACCTGCGAGCTGTCAAATAGTCATTTCGGAAGATATGAGTTTAGTATGCCCACCGATAATGATTCCTCTCCACACTACAAGTCCACCACCACAATACGAGGATCTTTCTCGTACAAATATTGGATTGTTTCATGTTTCATTCCTTGCAGATCAAAACAGGTCGAATATAAGGTTCCACATTGAATTACTATTCGTCACAGAGAACAAAATATGGCTCCACTCAATTGCGACCCCATCCTTGATGTCCCTCCGACCACAAACTTCTGGCAACATAATGTGCTGTTATTGGCACACACGACGGGTCTTCGTGCATTGAGTTCCCTTTCTCGAAGGCGATTGCAGACCGTTTGACTGGATATTGTGCGTCTTGTTACTGTTTGGAATACTCATTGCAGCAGAGTTGTATTTTGCCGCCGATTTCAACGGGCTACTAACAAAAGATAACGAACGTCTCTGTGGTTCTAGTTGCTTGTGGACGACCTGTCGACTTCTTCGAACACTTCCAGTAGTTTAAAATTGAGTCCACAATGGGAAAATCACACTTTGTGCCACTTCAATGACATTTGTCCCCTCCCGCTATGACTGACCAGCTTCCCACCTTCTGATAGCTTGTCATGTCAGTGATTTTGGCAAATCACGCTGTTGAGTCATTTCACTACGTTGGCTTGTCCCGCACTGAACGCTCACACTGAACATAGATGACTCCTTGAGCTTGAAAGCGCTCGCAGCACCACGCTACTAAACGCCTTCTCGCAGCACTGCGTCATCAGTCATGTGCACAGGCGTGTGAAGCAGTCCTTTACTACGTTGTGCATTCATGCTACTCGATTATATTCCGAACTGGACCAGATACATCTCGTAAGACATTTTACGTGATCTGTCATCTGCCCCACTAGTTGTTTTTAGCAGTATACATATACCACTTGATGGAGAACAGTTCAAAGTTTTACTTTATGCATTGGGCATTATAGTTCAAAGCTTTATTTTACACGTTGAATGTAAGCTCTATTTGTTTTCCGACAAACGTCGAATCGTTAGTCCAGTTATTGCTACACACGAATTAACGTGTCCCTGGTTACTGAATTCTTTTCTGTAACAACTCGATCTCGCAGATGTTGAAGAGTAGCTGGCATAGCTGGTAAAAACGCACTCTTTTACGTAGCCTCGCAGATAAAAATTGATTCATTCTTTGCACACCCAACTTCTCTTTGAGTGTCACCATTTTTCGTAAGCAAACCACAGCGCCCTGTAGACATTGAATGGAAATATGTGGGGCTTTAAAACTTCAAACTTCTCTCTATCGAGTGATGTATCGTATGCCTTTATCTCTTGTTGTTCATTAGAAATAAATATTTTAAATTGGTTCCTTCTTTTCGAATAGCCCGGCTATTTAATTCAGCTTACACTTTTTTCTGTGGCAAAACCAATGTTGACCATATTATTATACAGAGCTTTCAAAATAAAAATTAAATATTTCAGTTTAACGTCCCAGAATTATGACCTTTAGACTAAGGGAGACAATGATTTAGGAAAGTGAACGAAGTAAGAATTCGTGGAATGAGAATGTGGGAGGAATAGGGAGTAGCTGAGAAAACCCACTTATACGATGTTGTCCACCACAAACTTAATTTGCTGGGAATTGAACTAGGGACCACACGCACCAGGGGTAAAAGCTCTACAACTGAGCCACCATAGCCCTCAGCTTTCAAATTAGGGCATCATCACAGTGGTAATCAGGTAAGCAAACATGTATTAATAAGTAGCTACGTAATATATAGGCGTATACATACCACTTGAACGGGTCATATTATTTTGTGACATAGGGACTGTGATTTAATTATCTCATAGGCTGCATACTATTTGAATTGTCCATATTTTTTATGACACTGACTATTTGAATGGTTTCAATTTCAGTTTATCAATTACACAAGTCACTCACTCTTCATTAGAAAGACTTACATTACATTACCTGCAGTCCTTTTTAGATTTTGCTTTGGGAAGGAAGATGCGTCATCAATATAAGTTTCAAATTTTTATTAGTATGTATTACTATACAATTGATTGAGATATATGTGTTTGTGAAGCTCAGGGGAAGGGGGTATTTGCCTCTGATTATTACAGGAAAAGAACCTCTGATACATTTGTTCACCCTCTCATTAGCTGCATGAAGTGTCCAGGGGCGTCTTTTGGAGAACTTCTTCCCCCTTGAATTTGAGAAATACATGTTCAGTCAATTGCATAGTAATCGTGAATTTCTTATATGAGTTTATAATTTTGTCTGTCTTTAGCAAAATGTGACATGACATTGCTGGAAGTGACCCTACATTTTGTTTTGGAAAGGTGGTGGGACGTAAACCTATATTCAAAAGCCTTTACGAGATATCACCAAACTGAAATCTACTTATAAATCGTGTTAAGCAGAACATGAGAAGTGTGTGTGGTCCTTCGTGGATAACGTTTGTGCTTTGTGTGAGCGTGTTCCCCGGTTCGATTCCCGGTACTTCGGATAAAAACCCGGAAAGTGGTTCGGATTCCACTTCAACAGTAGATTGCGTCTCATATAGCCCCTCTGCTGAAAACGACCTTAAACTCGAACATAAAATCCATGAAAACAATTTTACCAAGTTTATTACTGGTTATATTAGGTACTTTCATCGCATTACTTATGTGACATTCTCTATCTGTTAACATTAATTCTTCCATTTCAAACATCCATAGTGTGCATATGGAAATATGAAGGGTAAGGGGAAAAAAGAAAGAATGTCACAAAACTGCGTTTTCGAGAAAACGGCGTTTTAATATTGAAAACCGCGTAAAAAGAATAGGGTTATTAAATCTTTTGCCTCTTTTTACATGGACATTTCTACATGTACGCATGCATGGCATATACAGTCAAATAGTACCAAGAGTCACCAAGAGATAGGACAAAGCACTCGGTAAAGCACGTACATGGACATTCCTTGGTTTTCCCCCTTACCCTTCATATATGAAATGATTGAAGACATCAATAAGAATAACTGTAGGTATTGCTTACGTTGTCACCTACGCAAATTATTTTTTTAACACTTACAATGACTAAGAACATGAGCTGATAAAGCGAATTAATAGTAAAATAATTGGAACCAATAATATTGAACCAAAATAACTTATTATTAAATTATAAAGGATCATATGATAAACAGCGCAGGAGCTATTGCTCAATTCTTTCAGTATCGTATATATTATTTGCGTAAGCAAATTATCTTTCTATATTTCGTCTTTCGTTTGACTAGAAATAACTGGGCATTACTATTTCAATTGTTCAAACACCTTTCGAATGTGCATAATTAACTAAACTACCTTTCCTTTTATAACCTGCTTTCCAATCATGAGTATTCCGATCATGAGTGATTGAAATCGCTTGTAAATGGAATAGTGAATCGGAACATTGGACAATGTTTACACTAAAAGGTGCTTGTATTACATTTTTGTTACTTAATATGATTTTAACGATATTAAATTCTATGAAATTTCAAAAGAACGGATGCTTCTCTAAACAACTATTTAAACAATTTACACTTGAAATGTTCCAGACAATAATACACTAAATTAACAAACTAACTACATTGGTTACATATCTCTATTATGTATACATATATCCACACTTAGAACAAAACACATAGACTGAATAACCACGTACACGGTGCAGATTAACAGTTTGTCAACTTGCACGATTCGACTGTTCAAGACTTAGGTCGGAATTATCTTTTCTACTTGTACTTCAATTTATATAAACATTGTTTCACAAATTACACTTAGAAGCTGTTACCGGATAGTATATATTTATAGCGTTTTAAACACTAGGATAACAAATATTATATACGACACCGGTATATTAAAAATAATCATACTCTTCAGGAAGGTATTCTTACGAATCCCAGTATTATTGTTAAATCTTTTGCTATATAAACTATTTGATCTTTGGAAATCCAGCATTAAGTCGAAGCACTTCACTAGGGCTAGGATATGGTCTCATCTGGTATAGCGATCCGGAAGCAGTTGTGTCAACACCAGTTTTGGCTTCATTCTTCTTTCCCAGGCCCGACGTCCAACTGCCACGTGGAGCATCAGAATAAGCAGCTGGATCCATGGGATCGAGATCATCACGCTTTAATTGCCAGTGACATCTCTGTCGTTCTTCACAACGCTTCTCACAGCCATCACGCACGATTTCTTGAGAATTATCTTCCTCGCTTTCTTCGGATTCAGTATCATCTTCACTGAGCATGTCCTCTTCCTCCATAGAAATCATTTGTAGTTCTTCCCTGAAACGGGCAGCTGGGTATGTGATTTTCGCACGAGGGTGTCTGGGTGGCAACCATGATACTTCGTCAGTTTTCGTGTTCCAGTAATAATGTCTTCCAACTCCAGGATCATAGATTCCCTTCCAGTGTTCTGGAAGTGGATATTTCCATAACATGTTTTGCTGTTTGACTAAATAAGCACGATCAGGTTCCCTAATACCATTTCCCCATCGTTCACAACAGTAAGTTGAACACTCATGGAAAATATTGTACTTATTAGGGCAACCATGATGACCTTTCAATTTCTTGCTCGGTTCTAATGGAAAAAATTCAGCAACATTTTTATTGTTATTAGTGTTACTATTTGGAACCTCCTTCGGTTGACAGTCGTAGTTCTCAGCAATAACTTCTTCTATCGTTTCAGACTCTCTACAATTCAACGAACTATCTACTTCTGCAACTTTACCTGCTGAAGTTGAGTCTATTTTATGATTATCAACTTTAAGTATTCCACGTTTAGCTAACCGAGCCGCTAAAACAGCAGGTAACATCTTGAAACACCAAGCCAACCAAGCAATTTCAAAACACTTCTTATTTCTTTCAACTATTGTTATATACAAACCAATGTTGCCAACACGCATGATACATTTCACACTAGCTGAGGGAGAACAATACAATAATTGATAATGACTTTGAAATCTCTATTAGACTAAAAATGCTTAGTTTTATTTTGACATTACGAGAGGAAATGGTTAACAAAGGTATAAATAGGAAAAGCAAATAACATTATGCCACTCAAGAAAAAAATAGTGAGTGTATTGACGTTAACATAATAGAGAGCTACGTAATATACGCATATTTGCAACGTGCAGACCAAGTTTAGGCAAACCACACGAAATAAATATTGAAAAATTATAATTCTATCACGAATTTTCTTCCTATTGTCTTCCAAAACATTTGGCTGCACGACATAATAATATCCAACTTAACATATATATATATAGTCCTAGGGACCAATAGAAGTAATTGTTAAAACACTAATTCTTTAATAATTTTCGTATAAATACAGTCTAGACATGTGCCATAAAAACTACAGTAAAAGAACAAAAACCAATCTGTATTAGGTAACTACAAAAAAGCACAAATGCTATCTAACTAGGTGAGTGTAGGGATAAGCTGGTGGGCACGCTCCACTGTTGCCACACTTGGTACAATTGTACCAAATTCAGCCCCTTTTGTCATTCATCGGCATCGTTGGTACTATGCAGGCATTTTCAGCCCCTTTTGTGAAAAAGTTGGTACAATTCTACCCAATTCAGCACCATTTAACAAATACTTGTCACATTTTCAAAAGTGTCAGTAAGATTTTTCCTACATCTCACGTTACTCATACTGTGTGACGTCATAAGGAGCGAACTCGGAGAGAATTGATTTGTTTCTCGTTATATATATATATATATATATATGTATATTCATATATGGCCATAATACCGTTTTGGTTTATTGGTCACTTTGAAATAAAGGCGCGTTTGATTTCCTTACAATACATACCGAAGACGATAACTATTTTCTTTTTTAATTTGCGCTCTCTGTCATACTTCCTACGTGCGAGAAAAGTTTCATCTACTTCCACGGTTGTTTGGGCTCCTCCCAGTGGCGTAGCAATAGGGTAGGCAGGGTAGGCATTGCCTAAGGGCGCAGGACGTTTCGGTATATTAGGGGGGGCGGTTTTTAGTAAAAGAGAAGCAATTATATAAATGGAGCTCCAAGTTTTATATAAATGGTGGTCTTCATTTCCAAACATGCCAAGAATAAAAATTCCTGCTCACTTCGCTCGCAGTTTATTACATTTGCGTATCAAATTATTGGCATTACTGTTAACTCGTCGAGGTTATAGCACTGTATGATTAAGAAATTAATCCTCCTGTTTTAATACGATACCAGTCCTATATTACATAAGCTTACTAACTATAAATAAAATTCCTCTGCGCAACAGGCTTTCAACAATAACGACAAATTCTATGACATATAAGATGTGGAGTAAAACGAGTTAAAAAGTGTTGTCATGAGGCACAGTACAATTGCCACGTACTGCAGCTACAGAGAACCAAGCACAAACACCAAAGGTTGGGCAAACCGGGCAACTGCCCGGGACGCTAACGTCAGGGGGCGCTCAAACGAGCACTTCAAAATAAATTTTCGAACGTAGTTTCTAACATCACTGTAATAAAATGTAAAGTATAGGCTAGGACTAGGTGAGGGGGAAAGACTCAGTGGCAGGGTAAAAATTTTGCCTTCGTCCGCTCCTGACGTTGACTGAGATGACGTAGTGTTAAATGGATGAGAACGATACTACTGACCTATTTAGGCTCTAATCTCAACATTATTGGATAGTAATAATTAGCTGATCTTCTTAAATACCGATTGCAATATTACAGTATTTTTGTAGATGTGATGACTTTTTTTTTTTTTTTTTTTGCAGTTAGCGAATTTTTAGCCCTGTTTTAGCATGTTGGTAACACTGCCCAAAGGTAATCAAATGTAGGATATGGCGCGTACGCGTAAGTTACAGATGGTCATACATTGGCCTATTAAATGTGTGAGGGGGGCACCATTAGGAATTTTTCATAGGGCCCCAAAGACCATTGCCACGCCACTGGGTCCTCCTATTTGGATGTTTTTTTAATAATTTTTAAAAAGAGCGTTTTCTTGATTTGGACTCTTCGAAGGGGGGGGGGGGCGGAGTGTTCTAGAACTTTATCTCTTTTAGTTTCGTGCTATAGAGCCATGTATTACACTGGTATAAAACAACGAATTCAGCCCTTTTTGTTTCAATTTGGTACTATTTTTCAGCCCACTCCAGAGCTAGGATTGTGGCAACACTGGCACGCTCAATAATGAGGTGTGCGTCCGAAGTTAGCAGATATATGCGTAAGCGAGGGTAGTGAAAACCATTGGCGGCGCCAGAGTGGGTGCAGTTGCACCCACATTAACTTCGATTTTCACATTTTCTACAATAAAAGTTTCTATTTTGTATATTTATTGTTTCCTATATTTGCATATATTTGAGTGACTTCTTAAATCTCCCATACGTTACTTCCTATCATACAGTGTTTTTCTACTTTTTTCTAAGTAAAACTTAATGGTTTTTGAGATTAGGATGTTAGGCAGAACGTCTTTGGCGAACAATGCGATGTAATTGCTAGTTGAATTGTTATTGTATGTACGCATGTAGGCAAGTTAATTTGCCCTTGAAATGTTTAAATCAAAACAAGAAACTTTGCTTGGGTGGATAAAAAACACATCTTCAACCAAAGCTTTTGTAATTGATGCCATTGTATAAAAAGAACTTTTGTACACTCCGTATCAAAAAAATTGCGACAGCTAACGCCGTACAGTTAGGCCACCCAATATACACCTTCTTATCCCATAATCGTGTCAGGTAAAGAGACCCCCTCTCTCTCCTCATTTCTTCTCTCCCATATCAAAACTAGCTAACAACATAAGCGCAATTCTAATTTCAAATTACACATGTATTAGTTTCGATAAAATGAAATAAAACCGAGACGAAACAAGATTCATAGGTTGATGTAGGGAGAAACTAAAAACACACACAAAGAAAAATTGAAACCAATGGATGTCTATTACACAGAGATTCAAATATGAGGCAAAGGGAGAGAGAGAGAGAGAGAGAGAGAAGAGGAGATAAGAAGAAGAAAAAGAAAAGGGAGAACAGGTAAAACTGTGAAATTCAAACGTAGTGAAAAAAGATAATAACATTATAAAGTTCCGTTTCCAGAAATCCAACAATAATATAGAAATAGCGTTTGTTTTTACATATTTTTTTCAGAACTATTCGAATATATACAGGATGCTTTAAACATTCATTATGTCACTTTCATAATGGATAGCATACTCAATTTCCAGTAGTAGTGTATATCTTTGAGATACATCTAATATAATGATCAAAGTTGAACACACATGCTTTGTTTCCGCGTGGTTCGATTGCAAATTCGGTAGTGTTCATTGGACGTACTGATCCGAAATACATTCTAATATACCCAGCAGATAGCGTTGGTCATATCCTTCATTTCAGACTACTAATGCAAACCGAACAAAAAATATTTTTAAAAGACCGAAACGAAAAGAAAAAGAAAGAAAGAAAATTGAAGAGTGCTATTTCACTGCTAAAATTTTATCAGAAATACCTATATTAAAAGTCCAAACTGTATCCTAATGAAAAGTTACAAATGTTCTAAAGAAAAAGTTTATGTTCCTCATAGATGTGGCATGTTTCAAATTTCAACGTGCATAAAACACATTGAATTATATGATGGAAACAAATTTTGTGTCGAACTAGTATAAATAAAATTTTGTTTTCAAATAACCAAAGATGTACCATTTTCAAGTCTTTTCCGAAGATGTATCTGTTCCGAACATCCAGTATTGATTTTATCTCTTCCGGATATAACGTAATTTGCACAGATAGAATGAACACGCTAAAAGCTCAAACGGATCATCGTGTCAGTCGGATGATGTTGCTTAGGTTATAGACCAGCACTGAATCGAGGATTCAAATCCGTAGTGACCAGGTAATTCGACTGAGGCTCCGTAGCCCATATCATAAAAAAGATATTTTACTTATTCTCTTGCGTTTAAACAGTATTTATGTCAGAGGTGACCAGGAATGGGGATGTTATTCTCGGAGCACGAAAAACACGACGCCGAAGTTCCCAGTTAATTAGATTCTCCAGACCAGGTATATCGGGCCAGGTGTTCATTCTATCTGTGCAAATTACGTTATATCCGGAAGAGATAAAATCAATACTGGATGTTCGGAACAGATACATCTTCGGAAAAGACTTGAAAATGGTACCTCTTTGGTTATTTGAAAACAAAATTTTATTTATACTAGTTCGACACAAAATTTGTTTCCATCATATAATTCAATGTGTTTTATGCACGTTGAAATTTGAAACATGCTACATCTATGAGGAACATAAACTTTTTCTTTAGAACATTTGTAACTTTTCATTAGGATACAGTTTGGACTTTTAATATAGGGTATTTCTGATAAAACTTTAGCAGTGAAATAGCACTCTTCAATTTTCTTTCTTTCTTTTCCTTTTCGTTTCGGTTTTCTAAAATTATTTCTTGTTCAGTTTGCATTAGTAGTCTGAAATGAAGGATATGACCAACGCTATCTGCTGGGTATATTAGAAAGTATTTCGGATCAGTACGTCCAATGAACACTACCGAATTTGCAATCGAACCACACGGAAACAAAGCATGTGTGTTAAACTTTGATCATTATATTAGATGTATCTCAAAGATATACACTACTACTGGAAATTGAGTATGCTATTCATTATGAAAGTGACATAATGAATGTTTAAAGCATCCTGTATATATTCGAATAGTTCTGAAAAAATATGTAAAAACAAACGCTATTTCTATATTACTGTTGGATTTCTGGAAATGGTTATTATCTTTTCTTACTACGTTAGAATTAAACAGTTTTACCTGTTCTCCCTTTTCTTTTTCTTCTTCTTATCTCCTCTTCTCTCTCTCTCTCTCTCTCTCTCCCTTTGCCTCATATTTGAATCTCTGTGTAATAGACATCCATTAGTTTCAATTTTTCTTTGTGTGTGTTTTTAGTTTCTCCCTACATCAACCTATGAATCTTGTTTCGTCTCGGTTTTATTTCATTTTATCGAAACTAATACATGTGTAATTTGAAATTAGAATTGCGCTTATGTTGTTAGCTAGTTTTGATATGGGAGAGAAGAAATGAGGAGAGAGAGGGGGTCTCTTTACCTGACACGATTATGGGATAAGAAGGTGTATATTGGGCGGCCTAACTGCACGGCGTTAACTGTCGCAATTTTTTTATGCGGAGTGTACACTTAAATTTATATATATATATATATATATATATATATATATATATATATATATATATATATATATATATATATATATATATATATATATATAAATCCATAACTCACATACACGTACAACATCCATGTATAAAATTTCTTTAAATATGTACATAAAAGTTTATATTGCGTACCGTGTTAATATATTTTTTTACGGTCCTGCTCCCACATTACCAAAATCCTGGCGCTGCCTATTGTGTAAACACGTGGGTTTTCGCCGTGATGGGAGTTCCTATAGCACTTGAGATGGTTTCACACTACTAACGCTGTACTTGTAAATATTATAGCTCTTGTACACTGTTCAGAAACACGCCACCAGGTGAAAATATTTAATACAGTAATCTTTTATAAGCAGTCACTTAATTTAACTATCGTATAGCATTTTTGTAATGATTTTACCTTAGTAATCCTACATTTGTAAATATAAAATACAGCCATATAACTTACTATTTAATATTGCCACCTACCGAAATGTGTTCCTTATAAACATTTTCCCCCTCAGACTGTTGAATTTTATCCCTAAATTTCGCAAAATATGATATGGCAAACTTGACCAATACCATTTCCAATACTGCTTTTCAGAATAACGATTTAAGAAAAAAATAGCAATAAAATATAAAACTAATACATTTAAGTCACGCTATACACTACGAGATAAATCCTAGGAAATATCTTAGGATATATCTTCGGAAAATGTTATGACGTATCTTGTAGGAAATCCTACCCATTCTTGCCATACATGTGAAGAGTTTTTCTGTCTGACCGAATGATGTCTATCAATATTATGAAATAGTTCTATTTAATAAAAGTACAAAATTGAAGAATTTCTATGCTAACTACATTGCTCATCCTACTGATATTAATATCAGCCGCTATATTGTTAAATTGGATACCTTTTGAGAAAAAAGTATAAAAATCAGAAGGGTTCTGGTGTACTTTTGGAGCACCACATTTTAGAAGATTTACACGTAAAATTCAATACTTTGCATGAAAAGACATATTTATATATATATATAAAACAAATTTCTGCAACCAACAGAATTATATACAAAGTAATACACCTGTACTTTATGTTTACAAGTGTAGGGTTGCTAGTGTAAAATCATTATAAATGTTTTATGCAGTGGCGGCGATACCGGCTTCGGGCCCCCCCCCGCAGAAACTGAACAAAAGGCCATGTGTTACTCGAACTTTATTTACAATTTCTATTGCATACTAATGTATCATTTTACAATGTTAACAGTATTATCACTATGATTACAGTTACTACGAATAATAATAATAATAATAATAATAATAATAATAATAATACAATATAACCCCGGTTAACCGAACTAAAGTAGGGTGGTTATTCCGGATATTTTTGTTAAGTTATGGACATCTATTACCGGGCCTGTACTACAGTATTTTTTATTTATCTGAAATGTTTTGAAGATCAAATAAGTTCGAAACTCTCTTTGTAGGCTACACTTACGTTCTTTATTAAAGTTAAGGAGCTCCATAGTCTAGTGGTGAGTGCGTTTTATTCATATCCACGTGATCTCGGGTTCAATCCTCCGCTGGAGTACTCTAAATTTTTGGCGTCTGCCCAGCGTCGTGAGGAAAACTGAGAAGTGATACGCCTGTTGGGGAGGGTGACGCAATGGGCTGACCACCTGTTCGTCACTCAGGTGGTCGTGGTCCACCAGTCGTTAACATATGGCGTTGAGGCCGACTCAGAACTTAAGATCTGTTACGCAAGTGGTTTCAGTTTTTAGTTTTTGTAAGTTAAATGAACATTTTTAGGACTACAGTACGTATTCTATTTGTAGTTAGTACTGCAATTGTTTATCCTAATGATATATGGATTAGGCACAGCCTAGCGCGTCCCCGTCCTCTAGATTATTCCCGTGCAGTACAGTACATGTCTTTGGATTTGCAATTTCGCATAATTCGGGTTTCGGTTATCCGTGATTATACTGTAACTATATTCCACACAGAGAAAAATTAACGTAGAATATTTTTGTGTACTCGCGTAAAACACAGTACTCTCGTTACCTAGAATAAAACGGAAGGGAAACTCTTGTTGTATCATCACATCGGAACACGCAACACACAAATACACATGGTAAAACGAAGGAAAGTTATTGTAAGCATTACTATCACTATATTTCACTTAGAATGGAATGGAATACAAAATTTTTAAGACCTGTTTACACCAGTGCTATTCAATCGGGGGTACGAGAAGATATTTCTGGGGGTCTGCTGGAAATCTGTTGACAGTTCACTGCAAATAGAATTCGATAACTTGTCAATTTGTGACTTTTGTATTTATGCTCGAACAGAGTACAGTGAAATTAGTGAGTATTTCACAACTTCCATTTCCATCAACATATTTGTGTGAACAGGGTTCCTTTGCATTAACATCAATAAAAACGAAGCACATAAATTGTTTGGATCCAGAATCAGCTCTGATTCTCGCACTCTCGAAGATTGGACCAAGAATAGAGGTGTTGGCGTCGCTGAAACAAGCTCAGTCATCTCATTAATACGTTACTTCTAAAGTTAACATTGTCCTCAGTGTACGAATTATCAGGGAGGATGAGGGGAAAATCCTTCTCAGTAGAACTCGATGTCTCCTATATGTTTTGAAATTTCCCATGTAAATTTTTCGGATGCACACTTTATTCCCCTGTAAATGGTCTTTCGCTTGACACACTGATTTTTTTTTGTCTCTATTTGCACACCACCATTTAATCAACAGATCATCTGTATTAAATTTAATAAGTTAATTTCGGCTTAATTTCTTTTAAACAGCTTCAGAGCTACACAATTGGATGGTGAACTGTGTCTGGGGATACACGAAGAAAAAAATGTTGAATAGCATTGGTTTACACAATAACCTTCGGTTCTTTAGGAACAAGAATTTCTCTATAATTTTATTTATTTATTTTTCATGTTCGATGCTGAAGATGGCAAGCGCACGCAATATACCTTCTGTCATGGTGTTCCGTAAATAATTCTTGATAATTTTTAATTTTGAAAAACTTCTCTCTGCTGCAGTACCGGTAGTTGTGACAGGAAGTGTGAGGTGCAGCTGTAAGGCAGTAGTCAAGTCCGACAACTACTCAGTAAACAACTGTCTTCTTCAATTAACAAGTTGCAATGTCTCGAATTGTTTTCTTGGTAGATATTTCCAGTAAACACGATTATTTATTGTAATACACAGTAATTGTAGTCTAAGATACACGATAACGAAAATATGGCATAATAGACTAACATAATAATATACAAATGTTACACTGGAAAATTAAATCTTTGGAAAATCGTAAAGAGCAGCCTGACATTCATGTTCACAGTCATACCTCATTATTTAATTTTAATGATTACTTCATTATTTAATTCAGTGAAACTGTTAGAATTAGTTATAGGCTGTATAGAACGCTTTCAAAATGCATTAAAATTATAAATAACATGTACAAGGTGCCTTGCTAAGTGTACTTTGTAGGGGGCCCCCTCAGGTCCGGGGCCCCCCCGCACCGCGGGGTCTGCGGGGCCCTTATCGCCGCCACTGGTTTTATGATAGATAAAATAAGTAAAGGGCAATATTTGGCAGAAAGGGTCCAGCTAATTTTTCTAAGAAATGTTACGATTTCGGTAGTTTCTGTTCACATTAGCTTAGTTAGGTTGGTTCAGGTTAGTTATGATTAGGTTAGGTTAGATTATATTAGTATATGGGTCGAGCATAAATTTCAAAAAAAGATAGAATTTCGCTTACTTCTATTAATATTAGATTAGTTTAGTTTCATTAGGTTAGATTTGGTTAGGTTTTGTTAGGTCTAAGTACTTGCATTTTACATTTCTCCTTTAAAATTTGTATTTTTTTGTGTGCGTGTACTTCTGCAAAACATTTATCTGGGTGCATATGAAAGATGGCCGTTAATACTATTTACAGAAGCTATAATTTATGTTTACAAGTGGAGTGCTAATACCATGATACCACGAAGGTTCTATACAAACTCGTATCATTGTCAAAAACCTGTTGTTTTCACTAACTTGACTGACGTGCCTGCTTCCTTCGAACGCAACCCCTCGCTGACGGTCGGGACCCCGCTTCGCCCTGCCCTGACTCCGTTAGATAACATTCGTGCTTTTCAGTGGCCACTTAGCACAGCTTGGCTTGTTTTTGGACTATAGTTTTTATACTATACATCCGGAACCTGCAATTGTACGCAAATTGTAAAAGAATTGTAGTTTTTTAACAATTGATTTTGATAGTTCCCTTGAATTTTATCTATACCAAATGAGATATTTTCATGTCGCTCATGGCAAATCATTCAGGAAACAATAAGAATGAAATTAGTGACCAATTATAATTTTTAAACAATTATTTCGTGTGGTGCGCCAAAAGTAAAACTGCACGATCACAAGATACCTCATCTGTTATGTTTTCACTTGTTTTGTTTTCTCTTTCTCTCATTTGATCTCGGTTAAAGGGAAATCTTACGAATTTTCTTTCCGAAATACAGTGTGCTCTAAAGAGAAATCTTATAGGATCGTTCAGAACACACGAAATGACATACGATCTGATGCCATACACGTTGAGATTTTGACTCTAGGACAAATCGTAATAATTTCCTAGGATCTATCCTATAGTGTATAGCGGCCTAAGTTACTAATATAGATTTCGTCATTCGCAACAAAATGAGATTTTTCGGAAAATATTTCAAAGATGAGTTTTCAAATTTTTGTTCGTTTCAAGACACTTGATGCAATTTGAACTTCAATGCAACTACGGAAACCGTCAAACAATCGCTCCTGTACATTGGCGTATTTTATTGGCTACCGGGTATACCGGCGGTAGCCCTACAATATTACAAAATAAAGTTAATATATATCTAAAATAAACTAATTTATATTGATAATTTTATACTTTAGTATCTTTTTTCAACGTTAAAAGTTTGTGTGAAATGTATGAATTTAGCAAAATCCACTAACCTTTTTCATGCACTCTGTGTCACTTTCTTAAAATTAAAAAACTTTCAATCTGACAACGCAGCAGGAAACCTCCTGTAGTTACTCAACTGCAAGAAGAATCGTGTGATGAGCGCATTTCCCTTCCCTCTACCTTCAACCACAGCGTACGAACGAGCTTTCAGGTAAGACTAGTAGCCTCTACAGTAATCGGTTTCTTGGGCGTGAGCGATGGTAAAGGGAATCTATATGAGAATGACAGTTCATTTTGAGAGTTTCTGGGAATTGTTTCGGACATGTTATGTCTCGTTCCGTAGCGGTTTGTTTCAAAGCAATGCATTTTTTGTTTTATACTAAATTGCGATAGTCAGCATAGTTATAAATTACTTATTTCATTAATTACTTACAGACTGAGGCTCCTTTGTTGCTAATCACCTATTTCAGCGTTCTTTATAACTCACACACAGTGGCGCACCCACGGGGGTCCACCGGGTCCGGACCGTTCTCAAAACATCCTAACTCACCATATATTTTGTACATTTTCTCAATAAAACAGTACTTGTTTAATAGGAATGATTGCTGTAGCAAGAAAATTTGATCTTACACTTCATCTGTACTTTTCTGTTATAAGGGGCCGCGGTGGCTCAGTGATAGAGCGTAGTAGAAAGCTTGCCGAATTTCTATTTTCCAAGATGGCGGCCGTTTCATTAAACTGTAATCACGCTGTATTATGGGCTTCTAGCACTGCGGTGTTGCCAAATCAGGCCTTAAAAAGATTGAAATTTCCTATAGTTTGCTTATTTATAGTGTAAATTAGACAACATTGTAAGATGTAATTAAATTAAATTTTGATATCAAACTCTAATAAGTTTGATATCAATCCTACTCCTATCAATTTGATTACCCCTTTAATCAAACACCTACTAATTTGTTCAATCAAAAATTATTTCCTAGAATTAATTTAATTGCGTATGATCATACACGTGACGTCATTACTTTATAGTAGTGTTTAATTACTTACCTTACATTTATTCTTGGCGTCAAAAAAAGATCTTTTCGCGATTGGTCGTTTCATTTCTTCTGTGGCAAATACATCATATATGATATAGAAAAGATTCGGAGTTTCCGAATATTCATGCTTGAAGAGTATATTTGTAAATTATGATGTAATAGAATATAAGTTTTTATTAAATTAATGAATGTGATATTATAATTTTAAAAAAATAGGCAAAACATTGTACCTTTAATGCGACAACTGATACTCTATTTTCTAAATAAGAAGCATATATATTCTCCCTTTATCTTAAACAGAATACACATACTTATGTTATTAATGTACATAAAAACTTATATAATAGTGTATGAAGCATACGTATTCTCCCTTTATCTTATATAGAATACACATATTTTTGTATTAACTACTTTATATGATTGATTGTAATTGTACAGGATGTAGAAATAAAATGCAGGAATATTAATTTTAAAAATATATTGAAATAAAAAATTGTGTATATAATAAAAAATAAAAATTATAAATATAAAAATAAAAAACAATTAAAAGTATTTGAATATAGGAAAAGGGTATATATACAATATTTATTGATTATACGTCGATCAATGCATCAGTATGTACAAACGTTTGCGTGTACTTGATTTTGGATTAACAAAATAATTTAAGATTTGAAATATGATACATGAAAACTATTTACAATATAGTATATAAAATCCTATTTACAATATATGAAAAATATTTACAATAATATTCACAAATATACAATATGACTTAAAATACAATATACATAATATGAAAATACTATTTACAATATAAATTATATGAAAAAAAATATTATTTGCACTTGAAGTTGTAGATCTTGGGTGTCAAGGTCGTGAAAGATTTAAAGAATTTGATAACATAAGATACCCACTAATAACATGACAGAGTGTATAATTGTTACGTGTTTCCTTTTCATTTATGGCATTATTTACATTTTCCTCATTCATTCATTTTATTTACAGTTTCTATATGTATTTTATAACATATTAACAAAATATATATAAATATTTACATCACATTCATACATTTACACATTTTCCAACCATTAGGCGCGGCACCCAAAGGGTATTGTCCTATAGTCGTTCGTGCTATCAGGATTTAATCATCTTTTGTTGCCCACCTTTTGATGGGTCTTGGTTTCAGGACGCGAAACGATGACAACTCCCCGGTTACGAGTTATCCTACCTTGGATATTTATAGTTTTTCTTTCAATTTTTCCGAGATAAATTATTTACCAGTTCACAACCAAAGATAGTTCTGAGTTCTCGTAGCAAACGAAAGAATTAAAAATTAGAAACATAATCATAGTACATAATAAAATGTAGCAATGAAATAGATCATTAAAAGTAGTACACACCTAAAGCACTTCGTGACAATAAATCAAATTAATGTACTTTTTATTATACAATTTTTAAATTCTTTTTTATTGTGTCTGTAATTGTTATTGCATGAATTTTATTACTAAAATGTTATTCACTACTAATTGTTGTCATTGCTCACTACTAATGAAAGTTGTAGCTCATGAAATATTTGTTAATAATATTTTATCTTCTACTTTGATAGTCATTTATATTCTGTTAAGAATAATGTTTTGGATTACATAATTTATCATATTTACAATTTTACTTGACACAGTACTTTGTAAACAAATATATATGTGTGTATCTATGTGTTTTCATTACACAAATTTTCTTATTCGCAAAATATGTATATTTGCATGTTGTACAATGTTAAACTGTAATTCTTGAAATGTTCATTAAATAGGTTAAAGTGTTTGTGTAATTTGCATTAAACACATGTAATATTAATCTACAACTCTCGAAATATATCTTTGCAATTCTTCGTACTTTCGTTTCATTAATCAAACGCCTTCATCGCAATTCTTGATATGATTGCTCGCAAATGTAAAACTTTTTTATTTAAACTGTAAGTTAGAAAAATAAAAATGCAAGTTGCAAAATTAAAAATACGAGTTGCAAAATCAAAATACAACTTGCAAAATCAAGAACACAAGTAGTAAAATTAAAGATACAACTTGCAAACTTAAAAATAGAAGTTGAAAATCAAAAATTCAAGTTGGAAAATTAAAAGTACAATTTGCAAAGTTAAAAATACAACTTGCAAAATTAATAGTACAAGTTACAAAATTAAAGATACAACTGCAAAATTAAAAATACGAATTGCAAAATTAAAAATACAAGTTGCAAAATCAAAAATACAACTTGCAAAATTTAAAATACAACTTGAAAAATTAAAATACTAATTGCAAAAATGAGAATGTAACTTTTTCAATGTAATTATTTGTGTATTCCTTTCACTATGTAAAACTCAAAATTATTTGTAGATTCATTTCATTAAATGAAAATCTTTCAATGTAATTCGGCACACGTTCATGTAATGTTAATCTACAATTCTTGAAATTGTAAGTTTCAAACGAAAATTTTAAATTTTAATTACAATTGTTTTACTAGAACAGTTATAAAAAGTATCAAATACAATTTGTAGTAAGTAAATGTATAAAGTTAACATCTACCACCGCTCCTTAGACACTTCTTGCTTTCACAGATGAGAAACAGTTGATGAAACACTTGAATGCTTTAACAATAAAGAAACATAATATTATTTTATATGCAAAAGTATATTTCTCGTTTTAAAATTATTTCTATGCACAGTTCATTTATCTTCATTACCTTTATTCTATAAAGTTCATTTATCTTCATTTTAACATATATGTATTGGTGTTAGGATAAAAATATTCCTTTCATAATACATTAGTTATAAGAACAAAAAATAGAAAGTGTGCAATTTTAACTTTTAAAAATCTTAGATTGTTTTCAAATTTTAAAAAGTATTTATTTAAATGAATCAGTATACTTCACAATTTAAGTTTCCTGAAAGTTAACCTTTATTTTAAGACTGTTAATTATAATTTGATTTTCCTGTAGGACAAAATGTATATAAAAATATATCACCAGTACTGAAGCTGGTTTCCACTTTTCAAGTTTGGTTTTCCTATTTACAAATTATTTACATGTTCACAATTTTTAATTTTTTCCGAATGATTTTAACGTTTCTATTCGACTTTCTATCTTTAAACACGTAGTATTATTGTAAATACGAATTACTTGTACGTTCGTACCGTAGATGCTCTTAAGAATTTACGAAGTAATTATTTAACTGTACGCAATATCTTGCTTTAAGAGTATTATTGTAGATAATACGAAATAATAAAAACATAAGAAGCGAGCCAGGAAAAAATTCTACGAAAAAGAATTATTTATTACATCGCAACGATCTTGCTCTATTTGAGTAATTTATTTATTTACTACATCGCAACAATGTTGCTCGAAGAGCTTCCTATGGAATTTTAATATGATTACAAAAAGTGTTCGAGTAATTTATTAAATATAATAAAAAGATACAAACTATTACATAAGTGAGATTCTACATGAAGTGAATTTTTGAAAGTTCATAGCGTACCTGCTCTTATTTGATCGAACGAACTAAAGTAAACAAGAAGTTTGGTATGCAATTATTTAACAAGGAGCTTCCATAAGAAGCGAGCAAATAAAATAATCACACTCAACCAGTGTTATATTTTTAAAAAGGAATGAGTTTTCAACGAATGTTAGTATGTTCACAGCGGAGCAGTTCTAAGAGTATTATTGTAAATATTACGAATTACTTGTAGGTTCGCACCGTATGTGCTCTTAGGAGTTTACATAGTAAACAAATAATTTACAGCATCAAAATCGAATGCTATCCATACAATCAGTTAAAAATAATTACGAGATATTAAATAATACGAGAGATTAAAATATTCACACTCATCTAGTGTTCTACTAGGAAAATAAAAATTAGTTTTCTACGGAAACGAACGAGTGAAAAAAGTGCATTTTAGGAAAATCCACAGAAAGCACTATGCTAGTTCCTTCAGGGTATTCCTCTAATACTTTTGGTGGTACACCTTCAATAATGGCACTTCTACAAAGGACAACCTAAAATATAACATAATATCTGTTAGAACGATATTACATATGTTGTAGTAAGAAGATCTATGTAGTATAGAACTTTATACCTTAGTATAAATATCATTATTTACATTATAGACATATGTTAGTATACAATATGATGTCATATGTATATTCTTGTAATATAGAATGTCTAATACTCATATATAAATATAAATGGTATGACTTAAACTGAAGCGGTAATTATTTCAGGATTATATTAACTATTTCATGACATGCAGTTATCTAAAGATATATTTCTGAAGTGGCTATAAGAATGTAACTTACATTTGTTCTATATAAGAGGTCAGAATGAAGTAGTTTTTTTCATATTATATATCTGTAATAAGGTAGATTGTACTTTCAAATAGGAACAAGTAACAGTACAGGAGTAGTGGGATACTAGGCTAGAAAAGCAATACGGGAAAAATCAAGAGAAGGTTTTATTACTAAGAGCCATCCAAACGATCACTAAGGTGTATGTGAATAGTGAAGTTTCTAGTTGACACACGAGATGTCAGTGGAAAATCTGTACATTGATTAGAGAAATACATACCTAAAGGAAAGAGAGGCTTAAAATTTTAAATAATTCAACATTGATAGAAATTTAGGAAACCATGGTTAGCAATTGGAGCACAAAACAATACTGCGAGAACAGTTAGAAGCAAAGTCATACATACATACATAAAAAACTTGTTATAGACAGAAACAGAAAGAAATAACATATAGGCTGAAAAAATAGCCAATAGCAAATAGGCTATATGCTATAGGATAAGATGCCAGGCAAAGATGATACTAAGTAGAATAGGATGGCAGGCAAACATTTTAAGAGATAACAATACTAATACTAATAATAGTAAAATAGGATAATAAGGGAGGCACAGAGAATACCAAAATGAAATGTCAAGGAAACACCAAACAAATACCTGTACTAATACTAATAATACTAACAATTAGATTAGGAAAGGCAAGCACAGAGGATAATACCATAGAGAAGATGAAAACAAATAGTAGCACTAATAGTAGTAGCAAATACCTTAGGAAAGGCAAGCAAGTAGTAGTATTAGTAAGAATACCAAATAGCAGTGATAGCTTAGATGGAAACAATAACATACATAAAGACAAAGAGAAACATAAGGATAAACTTCCGTTATAAGAGCATACACAAAAAACAAAAATAACAAAGAAACTAAGTTACAAGCACAAGCAGGAACATAAAAGGCATAGGATAGACAAAGAAAATAGCCAATAGCAAATAGAATAAGAAGCCAGACACAGAGGATACTAAATAGAATAGAGTAGCAGGCAAACATCTTGAGAAATACCATTAGTAATACTAATACCAAATAGGATAAGGCAGGCAGGCACAGAGAATACCAAAATAAATAAGATAGCAATGTAACATCAAATTAATACCTGTACTAATACTAATAATACTAGCAATTAGGTTAGGAAAGGCAAACAAGGAGGTTGGTAAGGGTAATACAAAATAATAATATCGAGGAAGCATCTTAAGGAATATATAATGCCAACACAATGAAAACACATATGCCAGTGTTAAAAATGAAAAGACATTTACAAAGAGGCGCACAATTGTAAATTCTAAGAGGCATCTAATAATACAATTGATAACATGCATATAATAGCAATAAAGAGGACAGCAAGAAGAAAACTTTTCAAATAGCTTAAGCTTGGTTCAGGATAGGAACATAAACTCGACTATGAGATAAATAATAGCTTCACACTGCTTTAGCATTAATTAAGAAGTAACAAACTAATTACTTAGCAATATTTACAAGTAAAAAGCAGGCCCGGGGCTTAGGTTGTCATTTACTTTAGGAAAAATTAATACAAACATTTGAAGCTCAGGTACAGACAAGATCTTTAAAAATATTAATTAATTCATAATAAATTAATCAGATTATTATTATAATACCGTATCGGAGCTTAATAAGTATTGTAAATCATTGTCAAAAAGTTTCGGTTGGCGACCGATCACTAACAAGGCAAAGTGCAAATACGTTAGATTAACTTTTGTTCAGACTAAGAAGTGAGAAAAATAAGTATTGTAAGGCAACACCAAGTGATGTTTCAGCTGGGGACCAATTACTATGAAAAGCAAAGCGCGAATTCGTTAGATTAAATTTAGTTCGCATTAGGAAGTAGGATTGAATAACAACAGGATTAGAAGTGGTAAACTACCACCAGAAAGTGGTGACTTATAATTATCAAAGTACACCACAAAATCATGTAATACGGAAGACATAAGGAAAATATTTACCGGTTCATACCATGGCGACAATGAACAACAGTTATATTACTTAACAAGCAATGGTAAGCTGATTATGTTATGCCAAATTAAGAAAAATAACTTAGAAATCAGATAAACCTATAGTACTAATCGAAGAGAAGCAGGAATAAGTTAACTGAAAGCTTGGTTAGAAGGACAGCAAAGAAACAGCGGACATAAATATCGAGACATAACGTAGGTAAAGTTTAGTTGGAAGGCAAAAATAATACCATCAAGTTTAGGGTAACACACAGATTAAATTGGAGTAGCTTTAGGCTAGGGCAGGTTAAAATAGCTTACATAGGAAGCTGTGAGACTCAAGCAAGAAAGAATACTATTCCGTAATAGGTGGTTTGTTAAAGGAGGAAAAACAAAAGGAACTTTACTTACTTCATCATATTATTCTATAGAAAGAGACAGACATGCAAGAGAAACAGAGAAATAAAGAGAGAAATATTCAATAGAGATAGATACATAAAGCACGGAAAAGAAAAAGGGCAGTTTAGAAGCCAATCAATGAAGGAATGAAACAGAAATAAATAAATGGGTACAGATAAAAGCAAAAGGTGAAATAGAAATCTAATAGCATACCACAAAGAGCAAAGAAAAAGGACAAGAAACAAATAGATAAAAGATACACGTAGAGAGAAAGACAGAGAAAAAAGAAAGAGGAAAGAAATTTTGGTTAGAAAAAAGGCATACATGCAAAGGTGTACATGGCAATAGAAGAAAGATTACATTACAAGCATAGAAGCAGAGACAGAAATAAAGAAACACTAACAAAGCAGTAGCAAATACTCGCTAGTTCACATGCAACCAATAGTAGTAGTAGTAGTAGTGATAGTAGTAGTGGTAGTAGTAGTGGTAGTAGTGGTAGTAGTAGTGGTAGGAGTAGTAATGGTAGTAGTAGTAGTAGTAATAGTAGTAGTAGTGGTAGTAGTAGTAGTAGTAATGGTGTACTAGTGGTAGTATTATTAGTAGTGGTAGTACTAGTAGTAGTAGTTGTAGTAGTAGTAGTAGTAGTAATGGTAGTAGTAGTAGTAATAGTATTAGTAGTAGTAGTGGTAGTAGTAGTAATAGTAGTGGTAGTAGTAGTAATAATAAGAGTTCATGCAGCCACAGCGATCATGTGTTTTACATATAGAAATCATCAGTAATTCATAGCTTAGTTATGATATATATAGGAACACAAAGCAAATACATATGTAACGGACTCAACTAGTACAGATTTAATATACCTTTACTATTAATTAGGTACTTTTTTGTTACATATAGAATAAGTTACCATATACGTAGACTCTCACCGGCTAAGCATTTATCTAATGTAGGATTCCATATACATAGACTTTTCAGCGGGTAAGCATTCTACAATGAACTAAATTTAATGACACACAGAAAGAAGATTTGTACTTATCAAGGGGTGCCTAAATTTAATAATTATTATTGCTAAAGCGTGAAAATAAAGATAAATATGACCCTACAGTCGTCTTTACAATGTATCACTCTAAGCTAAGCACTTATATTTTCTGACAATATCAATAAGTTGGCCATAATCTTCTAATACCTATATACTGTTCTGAATAGAAACTGCAAATACAAGTTGGATGGACTACAACAAAGTGAAACAGTTTTCTTAGTTTTACATGTGTCAGTACAGAAATTTATATTGAACAATAGTGTTTATATCGACCTTTAACACGTAAAACTGAAACAAATGTTTCCGCTCCTATTATGCATATTGGCTATTAATATAGGCCCATACTTTCACTAATATTAACAGCGTGCAGTTCACTAAAAATGTTTTTCTTACTGCATCTGTATCCTATGTTAAACAATTTACCTAAAAGCATTGCCTGAGAAATTGGAAATTTCATTTATATTAAGTATGTGCGTGGAAAAATCCATTCTTTCGCCACTGATAACATTGAAATCTTCTAACTAAAAGTGTAGCCTACTTATAGTTAAAATTGTGTTCATTTCACTCAAATGTATAGTATATTCAATGGTAAAATTGTGGGGCTCAGTGGTACAGCACATATTTGTGCTGCCTGGTTCGTTTTCATGACAAATTGCATTTTGTATAAAATCATTTTCGTGGGTTTTCCTCAAACTTTCTTCATTCTATTCATTTCTCATTATCAACGTAAACTGAAGGATGTCATTTCTTTTACCAACTGTGTACAAAATTCCCTCCACCCAATCTTAGGGAGCTCAGTGCTGAAGCGTTCATGTTTGAAAGTTCCACGCCCGGTCAATATTTTCATAAGAGTTTAAATCTTATATAAATCGTGGTGGGGCTCCGCTTTTCATCATCATCCAATTGGTTTACATTTAAGAAGAATGATGAGTATTTTTACGAACAGGCATAATCGCGGGACGCTAAACTAAAATATGCCATCTCATTTCAATGGTAAATTTCAAAAGAATAAGTTCAAATACGATAGTATCAGACTCAATGTTACCCCTGGTTGTATGCAACCCAACCATACAGAACTGCTTAGCTAGTTTGCATAGCATCAGGCACTTTTCTGAATATTCTATGAAATAGATTCCATACCGTTCACTAAACTAAATGTATTTCTTCCCGGTATAGTCAAAACTGTGGTACCCCACGCATTCTAAACGCCAAAATATATAAGTCCCAGCTCGCTTGCCTCTCCTCAAATAAGGTAATTATCGAAAGAATCCTAGAAAATCTAAAATCTTAATCCTACTTTTATATGTATTACTGAGTTACAATTATTGTCCTGAACATAACTCATTTATGTATCCTCCTAATCAACTTTATAAAGTATTGATGGGTGCTATGACATTTTCTCGCTCGCGTCAAATATTTTAAAGTAAGCCAAAGACCATAATTGATAATTAACAAATTTCATTTTAAATTTTTTGTAACGTAACCGCCTACATTATTTCTCATTTGTATTACCAAACGAATATATATATATATATATATATATATATATAAGAAAAACAAATAGCAGTAAAGTGTATACGCTAATATTCAAATATTACTGTAAACAAGTCTGTGAAAAAGACCCGACTTAATAGCTAATTTGATAACTGAAGATAAAATTATGTTTTCAATAATAATGAAACTCAATCGGGTGCAAATCAAATTTAGTTTCAGCATACTTAAAATAATTTAGAGCTGAAATTTATTTCAGAGAATACTAATTTCAAGTTGAACTCAGTAAGGTCAAAATACTTCGTTAACAAACAAAATTCAGGAGTACATTACAAAACTTAATATCTAAAATATAGTACAATTCTTTGCAAGTATATATCTAAAAATCATGTCTACGAATGTATAAACCCTGTAACCATTACTATTTCCTATGTGAACACATTTCCTAATAAAATGCAATCTACAAACTAAAATACGTGATTAGTCTAAATAGATATTCAGTACAACTCCCTTTCATATAGCCTAGCAGTTGATCCTTCCGTCATTTCAATTATTATGCTCATACCAAAATATTTCCTATATTTTTTAATTGCGGGGCTTAGTGGTAGAGTGCTTACTTCTAAGGCAAACTAAGGCATCTATTTTCATAAGAGTTTCTGCTGCACAATATCGTGACGATAGCTTTTTCGGGGTTCTCCCTATTTTTAAGGAGCCTCAAAAAGCGACCAATATAAAAAAAACACCGTCTTCCGCAACTTAGCAACTGCAGAAGTCGAAATAATTCAGCGGATCATCATGTCTGTGAGTTTTCCCGGGTAACTTAAATTTTAAAACAATATGGTGAAGCAAAATCAGTAAACAAAGTTAGGGAGTCCTGTATTTCTTTTAACTTGTTCTACCAATTTCCAAGTGTACTGTCCATGTTCAATTTCTAACGGCCTTTAGGATCTCAAATCAAACAAAGGTGCACTACTAATTCAATAATATATGACAGTATATATTAAATGCCTCATATAATCATACTGTTGGAGGGCCATGTCTCAAATAGCCATAGCTTTGAAAACCTTATGTCTCAAACACAGGAGGTAGGGGGTCCCCATTTAAGAAACTAAGTGATTTACTTCATGTACTCTATCCAATTTCCTTAAGTGACAACGCTACCATCATTACGTTAATCCAAATATATATAATATAGTCATGAATCTATTCGAATTTTCTATCACCTAGCAAGTATTAAACTAAAAAATCCTCTTTCAATAACCAAATCTTTTATTTTTCTGTCTGCAAATATATTCAATATATTCTTGGTCTAAACATTTAACCTATCTATATTTTAAGTCACCCGCTAAATTAAAAACCTCGTATTCCGCTCTACGCAAATTCTACTTTCATTTAAGGTGTATTAACCTCAAATTCATCCACAAAATTTAATTTTCCATGCGTCCAAAAGTAATAACGTCTATAAATTATTGAGCTTCCTCAGGGGTAGCATATACGACTTTAGCGTGGTGAGGGGCCCCCAAAGCTACTTCAAGTGGTTCACGTATATAATAGAATATAGGTCCATGTCTCACATAGCCTTCCTGCTGCACAAAACGGAAAATCAACACAAAGTAATAACAATAATAATAATGAAACTTCATAAGCAAATAATTTGTCCTGAGTAAGCTCATTGTTGGTTAAGTTGCATACGAGAAGAAATGAAACAAGAGTTCCGTCATGGCTAAGCGACTAGCCTATACACCTGTGGCGTGTAATTTTTATTCGTACGAAACAGTTTCTAATCCCTCTTTCCATTGTTCAGTCATTGAGGGTTTGATTCCCGGCGGGAGTCCATGTGATTCGGATTCACGTTAATCCGTAGATCCATGTCTCATGTAGCCTCGCTGCTGAACAGGACGGTAAACTCAAACTCAACTCACCGTGACGAGACAAATTTCTTTCAATAAAAACAAACTTTGAAAACAAAATATCATTTTCATGAATTAGCCCTAATTTAATCTCTACACATATCAAATTGTGTATTTCTTATGTGTAAAATTACTTACATTTTTCTTACCTTAATTCTGCTTAAACGCTGAAACAGTCCTTTCTTCAGTACTGGTAAGCACAAAATCATAGTCAAAATATCACTCAGAAAAAAATCTAATTCAGAACAAGCGAAGAGAACTCGAAAACCAAACGCAGTACTAGTAGAATAATAAGACGGCTATGGTCGCTCAGCTGGTTATAAAGGCAAATCTATCTAGTGGGGTACTTCACCCCTACTTCTCCTAATTTATAACCTCTTGCGGACAGCTTTCATCCACCCGCCCGTGCTCTTTTTAAAGGAAAGAAAAATTACGTATGTAAAAATCCATTTCCCTCATGCTTTCCATCAACCGTAATAAATGGGGCTCATACTCCTGTCTTGTCCTTGGGTGAGCAAACAGGACAAAACACACAATTGCATAAGACAAAGAAGCTAGCCAATTTACTTTATTTATTTCCACCCGACATGTTATTCAGAAATATTGAAATGAGTTTTGATTTACACATAAAAAAGAAATTGTGTTATCGGAAAGGACCGTTTGCTGGTTACTTGGTAATGATCCAGATTGTAAATAATAACGCCGGTGTACGTATAATAAAGCACAGTTTTCTTCCCTTAACTTGAATTCCATCAAAGGGACCGTTTAGTGGCCATTTCTTTTCAATCCGTCTATTGGTACACAGTTAGGTGTGTGAATATAACTATGTCTTATAGACATAGACCCAATCACGTAGCTAAATCAAAACATCATAAAGATAACCGTAAGGTGGTTCTTTTCAGATAATATTACTGTACCTACACTTCGAATAGCGGACCATACACTTACACACTTGCATGACCAACATGCATGAAAGGTTTGTTTCATCATGCATATTAGAAGAATTTTTTGCCCACACACGTGCCAACATGCTGTCCAACTTACTAGAAGTAGTTTGAGAAATATAAAGGACGGGGACCGGGAAGAGTCGAATGGCAACACAATATGACTGCTAGCAACCATCCATCCAAGTAGTAACCATCGAGGTCTGTTAATTCTACATGTCAGTACACAGGAATAAGTGCGAAAAACTACTTGCAATAATGATTCTCTCTCTTTTTTTTTTTTTTTTTAAAAAAACTTACCTGTGGAAATAACTCATCAGGGCCTTCGTCACTGCTATGTTCATCTAGGTTGCTTCTGCTTACATGTTTCTTCCTGTAGTACCACAAGGGTGTAGCCACTGGGACCCATCGGGGCCCGTCCCCCCACCCAAATGATTTCCCAGATGACCAGCTTTGAAACATCATCGTAAGATTACCTCGCTTCAGACATTTAAAACTAACTAAGTTTACAATAATTAATAATTTATGGTAAATTACTTATCTATCGAAAAATAGTACGGTGCCTCTTCCGTGTACGGAATAACCAAATGTACAACCTTGCTACCACGTATGCTACAACCGATTGATCTAGTGCTCCTGTGCGGATCATGTCCAAATTGGATTGAGAAGGTTTCGATAATGGAATTATATTATTATACATCATTTATATTTTGTGAGTGTGATTCTTCTTTAGATTTGTGTCAATATAAACTACATAAACAAACGGACTTCGATATTTTTTTTTAACAGCAGATTACACAATTTACTGTGATTTATATTTGACAGTTCGAAGACACACATTTTAACACATTGAAGAGGCCATTTTATGCTGGATATCTAACAACAACAAAACAATAACAATGGAAATAATTTGGGAAGGTATCGGCCAGGGCCTGTTTAGTAGGTACCATCCCGGCATTTGCCTGGTGGGACTGAAGAAAACCCTGGAAAACCCGTCAGGATAGTTGGCAGCGGGAATCGAACCCACGACCTCCCAAATGCGAAGACAACACACTATCACTTGAGCTGGAAAATCAGTCTTATGTAGATAGGTTCTGTATACAAGGGATTAAATTGAAATAGTTTTGCACAAAGGTATAACGTTTGATCCGGGTCAGTAGCTCTTGGTTAAGCATAATAAAAACTACCTGGTACATAATGTTTATGGAGAAAAAAGCTTTTAGAAACAGCGTTTTTAGTTTTTCGGACGGAAACCAAAATTTTCCGTTTTTTTCAGGCCTCAAAATTTCTAGCTGTAACAGTTTTTAGGCTTTGTACATTGTAGCTCCCCCCGTCAAAAACGACGCCCCCTCTAGATAAACCTGCTGGCTACACCCCTGTAGTACCACAACTTCGGCATGTAAATTTCATCAGCGGCAGAACCACTTAATTTGCTTTTTCTTACTTTGTTGTGCTCTCTTCTGTACTTGGAGCACAATGTGTTTTTCCTGCGTTTAACAACATCAAGTGTGGCGTTAAGTTAAAAATCTCTCAGCTTTTCTAGTTTTTCATATGCAGAATTCTTTACATTCTTCTCCACACAATAGTCTTTTTTTTTTTAATTTTACCTTCCACAAACACGGAAGTTCTTTGTATATCTGAATAGATTTACGCATAGAATCTCTTCTCATGTAACGCAGATCATCCATCTTCAACGACCTTGGCATGCGACGGAGGAGAGAGTCGCGTGATTTCTTCCGCTGTCGTGATTGGCGGACCTAAATATAAAACAGCCACCTTGCATGAACGAACCCATACACGGTAAACATGCATGCAGAACGGCAAAAACATCAAGCATGTTTTCAGAAGATTTTGAAAACTTTCAACATGAATGAACGAGGCCATACACGACCAACTTGCCTGTGGTTTTATCATTTTTCATGCAAGTCGGGCTGTTTCTTCAGGCATGTGTTTACGTGTATGGGACCCAAATAACCTTTATAGGAGACGGCCACATAGCGGATCGCAAAATAGCACTAGGGATCAAACAGCATATTTATTACAGCAATTGTGGTCCGTATATACTATTGAGATACCGCCTACACAAATAACGAGTCTCTCGTCCCTTTTTTCAAAAATATTTTACAACTCTATTTTACTCCACACTAATAGCACAGGGACTATGTACAGTACAATAGGTCTAAGGATCAAAGAATAATATTTCAGCAATCTGTATTTTCACTAGAGGTAAATAACATTCTAAAGAATCAATAAATTCCACATGCTTTCAAGGTTGAGTTCCAAATTTTCAATGACAATAAACCATCCGCTTATATTATACAGGCAATAAATAAATAACAAAATTTCTATTGATCAATCGTGCCGAAACCCCCAGATGTTGTTTCATTCCAGGTAAATAGTAGACCATATATCATATGTCTCTCTCCTGCAAGCTTCATCTTTGAAGTACAAACCGCTGTTACCAGATGGCGCCACCTTCCTTAAACACAATGGGAATCTACCTTCGCAGATCTCAGATATCAATACATAAAAAGATGGATAGTCGGCTTGCCTTTGGTTTTTTCAACAGAAAATCAACATAAAAAGTTTAGTTTAGAAAACAGGTGTCAGCATTGTGCTCTAACCAATTTTATATCAAATATTTTTATAATATGACTGTGTAATTTCCAGTATTTATTATTCTAGTACTTAAATCAACTATTTATTCCTAAATAAATGTAATATATGAAAATATTATTGTAACAATAAATAATTGTAAGTTGCTCAGAGGAAATCAGGTTCACACTAGAAATAATTGAAGGATCAGGGGAAGAGGTCGATGACAATCGGCCTTTAAAAACCTCCGGGATCAAAACACTGTTCGGATAGGCTCGGGTGTTGTCGGCGCTGGTTCTTCTCACATTTCGCTTTCAACACAGGTAAGATAAGTGTTATAAGTTCATTAATTCCTTAATACGTTAAACCACTCGTAATTAAACACTACTATAAGGTAATGACCTCACATGTATGATCATACGCGATTAAATTAATTCTAGGAAAAATCTTTGATTGAATAAATTAGTAGGTGTTTGATTAAATGACCAATCAAATTTGATATAATTAAACAGTACTATAAGGTAGTGACGTCACGTGTATAATCATATTCGATTAAATTAATTCTAGGAAGTCATCTTTGATTGAATAAATTAATAGGTGTTTAGTTAAACGGGTAATCAAATTGACAGGAGTTTGGTATCAAATTAATTAGAGTTTGATATCAAAATTTAATTAAATTATATCTTACAATGTTGCCTAATTTACACTATAAATAAGCAAAATATAGGGATTTCAACCCTTTTAAGGGCTAATTTGGCAACACCGCAGTGCTAGAAGCTCATAATACAGCGAGATTACAGTTTAATTAAACGGAAGCCATCTTGGAAAAGAGATTTGGCAAACTTTCTACTGATCGTTCATCTGTGGTGCTTGGGGTCCCTGGTCCGAACCCAGCGTGCGCCGTGTGGACTTTGTAGTGGATAAACACCGTGCTCGTGGGTTTTCTCGGGTTCTCCCGTTTCCTCCCACTTTCTTCATTCCACCATTTCATTCATTTCTCATCACCATCTCCTTTAGCCTAGCCAGCATAACTGTGCGACGTAAAACTCAAAGATTGTATTTCATTTTTTCTTTTATAAGGGGCCGCGGCGGCTCAGTGATAGAACATTCACTTCTGTTACATGAATACCTGGCTCGATCTCCACTCACGCCAAGTGAACTTTGTGGTGGACAAACACCATGTGCGTGGGTTTTATCGAAGCTGTCCTGTTTCCTTCCACTTTCTGTATTTCATTCATTTCTCATCATCACCGTCTCCTTAAGATTAACCGGCATAACCGTGGGATAAAATTTAAAGATTTAATTTCATTTTTCTTTCTCTTATAAAAACAATCTAGTTCTATAACTTTCTCTCTGAAAATATTGGTGGAAGTATTTTATAATTAAAGGGGTGGATTCCAAAAGAGCCTAAGTCAATTTTTGTCAATTTTGAGATATTGGTTCCATTAAGTTCCATTTCAGCATCTCCGTATATTGAACAGGGTTTCATGCCAAAACTCCACAAATCAAATTAATTGTAGGCAAAAGAAAACAATGTTGTTTTCCAAAATGTCTTTAGTCAACAGTTTTCTCTGAAGTTATTTTCTGACTTATGCCTAAAAACACTTATAAAACTCTTGCTATAGATGATAATTTCACAGTTATGTTACGAAAAGTAAGCAATTATAGTTTTCTTTCATGTAGATTACTTTTCTTTCACAGAAATAGAATGATGTAAACACTCACGCACACACAGAAATAGTCTCCTGAAAAACGTACTTTTTTGACTTAGGCTCTTTTGGAATTGAGCTCTTCAATTACTTATCGTATATTCGAGTGCAGAATAATAAATATCCTTTCAATAATACATATGCGTAGTAGCTTGTAGTATTTCCCCCCCCCCACCCTAAAGCTCGGACTCCTAACAAAAATGACTGGGTATGAGTAAGAAAACAACTTATCCAAAGCAAAATGTAGGGATACTTTGTGCAGCAAATGAAGATAGAAATGTACAATAATTTTCCTGTATTAACTAATATATAGATAATATAAGCCTTTCTAGTGAAGAGCAAATTATATTTATCTACTTGTTAAAAAGAGTGTTGCAAGTCTTTCTTATTTTGAAGACAGTACAATAACGTAGAAACTAAATTCCAATAATAATAATAATAATAATAATAATAATAATAATAATAATAATAATAATAATAATAATAATAATAATAATAATAATAATAATAATAATAAAGATTATAAATCTAGCGCATATCGGAATGTCATCAGCTAGTTGTTTCTTGGTTCGAACAATGAGAACCGACAGTCAGACTTAAGCAAGATATCAAATTGCGAGCCTGCCTCACCTCAGTAATCGAGAGTCACTTCAGATGAAAAATTGATTTGCCATGACAATCGTAAACAGACACAATAAAGGTTGCATCATGATGGTTTCCTAAATCTTCTCCTCATCCACTGGAAGTGTTGCTGGTATGATGGGAGAGTTCCATCATGTCTCTCTCAGGTGAAACCATCAATGCTAATTTTTGAACTCCATGAAATAGACCGCATACATCTCCGTAAGTTTCCAGCAATGGTGAACAGACATGGTGTCTTCACATTGGATCACAATGTTTACCCACATACGTAACTCTCACATTTGAAAGTTGCAACATTTCATATGAGCTTTTGTGCATGTGTTGTGAACTGCATTTTCCTGTACAAGACTGTTATGTTAATGAAAATTTGTTCAATTATTTTATCAAAATTTCTGAATCGAAATTTTTACCCCAAAAATTATGACTATGATATCGCAACAACATTACTATATGGTCCATGCAAGTTCAGATTTTAGTATTAATTTATCATTTTAAAGAGTGTGAGATTCAGTGGCGTCTACAATTGAGGGGTCCAGGTTTCAATTCACTTTGTTCAAGGTATGAAAAATATACGGTTACCATCTTAAGACAAATATGTAATCCTGAAGCGATATGAACCTGGGAGCTTGAATCTCCCTCTCTTCATGAAATTCTGTGCACGCAACCGGTGAAATCATATACGTTGCATGCCCTTCAAAATGTAAGTTACATTTGTTAGTATATAGTAGATCGGCTAATAGTATCAATTCGGTGGTGTGGCTTATTAATGTTTTGGAAATAATGTATTGAAATGAAGAAAAGTAGTATAGGAACCGCTGTATAATGTAGTCACAAAATCACGTGTCTTCCGAATATGAAGAAAAACGTTTCAAAATATGTATGAACGCTTACTCCTACATGGTGCACGGTGTCTCAGTGATAGAACACGCCTCTAGGGCGTGGGATCCCAGTCGATTCCTGGCTAAGCAAGTTTGTGTTGGATTGCATCGTGTCCGCGGGTTTTCTCGGGGTACTCCTGTTTCCTCGTTCATTCCACCACTTCTTCTATCATCATTCACTTGCCTAAGTCATCCATCTCCTTTAACATAAAGGGCATAATCGTGGGATGTTAACTGATAAATTTCATTTCATTTCTTATTCCTGTATAAGAATGAGGAATGATCGAACACAAGTTTTACTTATTGTGGAGTCTGATTGAAATCGATAAGAAATTTGGTAAGGTAGTGTAAGTTACATTGTACGATGTTACCCTCTGTTCACGTGTTCTGGCTTCGCCCTTTCTAGTGTCCCCTGCTGCTACAGAACAGCCATTTAAACACCTGACCTTACGCACAATGTTGACCTTACGTACAACGTAATTGCACATTTTTGCTAGTGAAAACATTTCGTTTTCTACTTTTTTGTGACAGGCAGGAATAGAGGAATTAAAACTCTCTACTAATCATGCGCCTCATGGAAGGAAGTGATTAAATAGAGGGGAAGAGTTTATTCTGCTTCTTGCGGGAAAAAACTAAGTTCTATTGTTTCAAGGGCGATATAGCTCCTCAGTAGATTTTCAAATCACTGTTTGCTTAATGACACTCATATACAAATTACGATGCATGTATAAAATAAGGCCGATAAATGTTTACACGGGGTAGTTGGCAACGCTGATAAGTTGATATGCGTAGGAGCATGCCCTAGTGTTCTGTGCCTACAAAAGAGAGAAAATTTTTCGAGTGGAGTTGCGTACATGAGAGTAGAAGTAAGGTAAAATGGCTCGTGTATTAGAAAATCCCACTAAACGTGAAATCTGTCATACGATTTCTAGACGTCAAAGGGAAATGCAGCCACATCCATCAAGTATTTTGTGTCATTTACGAACCAATAGCAATGAGTACAGGGATGTAAGGCAATAATGCAGGGAGTATCGCAAAAAGTGTTCAAATGTTCATGACAATGAGCGTAGCGAAAGGCCTAGTATTCAGACGGACGATCTATACATTATTCGGCGTAAGCTCTAAACTGCGATAAACAAAGCCACGTGAAACTAAATCTCGCTGATTTGCGGTTGTCCTACCGACGCTTGTACTCCTCCGCAAAATAATTCATGTGATTGCATTATTACTTTTACTGTGAAGCTTCATATAAAACTGCTATATTATTATAAATGACAAAAATATAATACGGATTATCTAATAATACTGCAATCGAGTGTGGCTAATGAAACAATAGAAATAAACACTACGCATACGCAATAATTCTGGCGCCAACTCAACTGTGGACGGGTGTCCTGCTTTTAAAGTCTGAAAGATGACTGGCATGAATCCCAGTTCCGCGAGTGTTGTGGTGAAACACCAACTAGGCAAACCTTTACTCACTAAGCAACAATTGTTTACGAGCGAAATTCAAATACTTTTTTTTTTTAATCTTTCGAGTTTCTTTTTTTTTCTGCTGCTGCTGTAAGTATCTGGACAACACGAGACAGTACTGTCAAAATGGACGTGTATAATTTGCTCCTCCCCGTGGGGAATGGGAGTGACACATCACTAGCCAATCGTATTTGTGACAAGCGGAAGGATACAAATATTTTGTTTATCGGAGTTTAAAGCTTACGCCGAATAATATATAGCGAAACACATTAACTAGAAAGTGTGATCTAATCCAATTGCCAGTTCAAAATAACTGAACTCGCTAAAGACTTTGCAGAAGTATCTGCAAAAATTGTGCATCGAATTGTGACTGACAAGCAGGGTTATTCCAAAGTGGGTGTGAGGTGAGTGCCAAATATACTGACAGACGCTCACAAAAAGCAAAGAAAGACGCTGCACGTGATTATTTGGCCACTGGAGGGAGGAAGATGATTACCTATTTTCTCACATAGTGACGAGGGATAAAACGTGGATATCGTGCGCCACTGGGGAGTCGAAACAGCAGTCATTGCAATGGTGGCATTCTGGTTCTCCTAAAGTGAAGAAATTCAAATAAACACCACCAGTTCACAAAATCATGACAACCGTGTTTTGGGACCAAACGGGATGTGATTCTTGTGGAATTCTTGGAACCAGGACGAACAATTATAGCAGATATATATTCCAAATACTCAGTGATCTTTGATATGCCATCCAAAATCGGCGGAGAACAATGTTACACTATAGAATTCTTCTGATCCATGACAATGGCCGTCCACACACAGCTGCTGGTACTGTTGAAATAATTCAGACTTCAGTGGAAACTATTCAATTATTCCCTTACAGCCCCGATCTCGGCACCCAATGATTTCGTTCTTTCTCTTCGTCTGACAAAGTGGCTTGCAACAAAGCGTTTCGACGACAGTGGACTGCTCAAGACTTTTTCTGGACTTGCTGCACTCTCAGGCGGTAGATTTTTACACGGAAGCTTGTGCCACGCTACCAAAAATGCCTGGAAGTTCATAGCTACTACGTCAAAATATAATACGCCAAGATACGTACTTGTGTATCAATCACAATTTTTTCTTCTATCATTTTCTTGATTTTTTTTAAACGACCGTTTTCGCGCCTCGTATTATGATGGAAAGGAATAAAGAAAACTTTTTTTTTAACGTACTTCACAATTTCGGAATTTGGTAACATCTTAATTATGTTTATGGATTTATTTAAAGAACTAGGGAAGGAATTAATATTGTTTAACTACATTTTAAGTTGATTTGCTCCTAAAATATTACTGTAAAACCATGCATGAGAAGCTACAGATATAAATATGTATGTTACACTTAAAAATCAAATAATTATACTATACCAGGAAATAGTAAAATGTGGTAAAATAATATTACAAATTATACAAAGAAATACATAAACATGAATTTCTATGGTTTTTACTAGCCTGAAGGTTCGTGGATTTAAGGAAAGTGTAAAGGGACAAGTTTTGCCGATAGATGTCACTACAGTCTTCCTATCTCTCTCATGTATTTTTTTACCTTTTATGAAAATTTACAATTTCTTTTATAAATTTCAACCTAGAGATTCAAATTTTAGTACTTAATAACCTATTAAAGGAAACAATCCGTGCCGATTTTTTATTTAGAATTTTCTTCATTGTTGAAACAGCTTCATTGTTAAAGATTTGGATATCGACTTCAACAATCAAGCTATTTCAACAATGAAGAAAATTCTAAATAAAAAATCTGCACGGATTATTGCCTTCGATAGATTATGAAGTTCCTTTTCTAAAAATTTGAAGTCTGTAAGTTGAAATTTGTAAGAGAAATCGTGAATTTTCGTGAAAGATAAAAAATACATGGGAGAGATACGAAGACTGTAGTGCCATCTATCGGCAAAACTTGTCCCTTTAAGCCAACCTTAAGTCAATTTTCACGTTATGTACTGGAGGTTGAAGGTGAAGAAAGTCCCAAGGTTTCTTGTAAATTCGTTCCAAGGTAGAGTTACGGAATTTCATGCACAGCTTGGAGCTTCCCCATCGATATATAGGTAACAAACGGATCTTCAGCATGGTATATCAGGGTTCAATTTCCGGTAAGAGTACATGTGATTTAAGTTCTATGTTTAAGCAGAAGATTTACGTCTTTGTGTTGAAAATGAATGGTCAAACTAACTAATCATTTGCTTAGAAACGATCGATATCGAACGCATACTTGAATTCCAATGCATCATGAAAATTTCATTATATTCTTATTTTACAATTGTATAAATATTATAAATATACAAGAAATGAAGCTACTCGTAGTTAACTTCTCACCATCTTGGTTTTCTTGCCTGTTTCAAATTGCACTGGTAATAATTATGTATACTAAGGGCTCGGTAATCGAATGTTTCTTTATAGAATCGATTAAGTAATTCAAAATGAAGACCAGGTTAACCAGCGTTGACAATATCAAGTGCTTTCTACTTATTGAATTCTTTGTGCTGAGTAAAGTATTTGAAAGTAATGTCAGTAATTCTGTACGTAAGACATATTGGGTACGTGATTGTGCAACGGCAAGTTCTATATATTTTTTCTGTAATATTTGTTCATTACATCAGAATTTAAACAGTGCTTTCAAAGTGAAAAATTACTCGAGACCCCAAAGCCGGAGGTGCGAAATCAGATAATGAGCCACTAAATATGTAACCCTGCTTTTTTTTTCTTTTTTTTAAGTCTGAAACCGCCACTGGTAACAATGTTGAGTTTATGTACGTAGCAATGATGTATGAATTAAAACTTTTCTTGTACATCCTAATTCAGAAAAAGTGGAAATTGTAGTACTTACCAGCTAACGAATGCAAGGAGATCAAGATTTGGTGTTAACAATTCTAGTTTTCAACCAAATATTGAAGCATTCTTTTGACTTCAGTGTTACACTTAGGCTATAAATATGGTTCACGTCTTGTTTACTCTTAGGTATTTTTCCTTGTGCAATTCGTAACTTCGTTTCCTACTTTCAGAGTTATAGATGTCTCTGTGTTTTTCTAAGTTGCAGATGTCCGCAAACAGTATGGATTAAGTGTGTTAAGTGTGAAAAAATTTAAGTTTGTTTTAGTTTCGTGGTTAAAGGCTAATGTGTGACGTGAGTGACTTACAGCAATAATAAAGCAAGCGATTTTGTTGTGACCCCCCTCAAAAAATAAAAAAAATTACAAACGTATTAAGGAATAACTGGTTTGGCATATTAGGATATAACATTTAAATCTTCTTCCATGTATCATTGTTTTTACGTTACATCATTGTATGAGGCAATTGGTGAAAATAAATGTATTGAAAGTGAGAGATTGTGTACTCACTCTAACAGCACTGAAATTATCTATAGCGCCTGTCTAAGCTTTCCACTCAATATTCTAAACCCAAAAACTTTTGAAATTGTTTTATTTCTATCTTCAGGAAAAGACTGAATAAAATTAAAACACAAAGTGTAGGAAGAAGGACTTTAGATGATTTGAGATTATGTTTAAACTATATCTATTAAAGTCTCCCAGCAGTTACTTTACCTACATTAACTGTGATGGCATTGTGGATCTGTCATGTTAATTGACTTCTTTCCTCATTATTCTTCATTTTCTTTCTTTCTAGCACAGAAGTTATGAATCACTGGACTAGAAAGATCTCATGAGGGTAATTTCTTGAATATTGAGTTTCTTATATGTTTATTATTATTATTATTATTATTATTATTATTATTATTATTATTATTATTATTATTATTATTATTATTATTATTATTATTATTATTATTATTATTTTCTACATCATTCCAACATATATTTCGTATTCACAAGTTAAATCATAAATACCAGATTATTTCTACTTTCCGCAAAATAAATTGTAATAACCTGTAAGGTTCTTTTCTACATATTAGGAGGAAAAGACAACGTTTAATTCTTTTTTAAAATATCTTTTCAGTTCACTACTGACCAATGAACATAATAATTTAAAGATATTAGACACATACCAGTATACCGACAAAATATTTTATAGAGATTGAATTAAACGTTACGCATATTGTTCCCAAAAATCTATAAAGGTAACCAAGAAAGTTCTGTCGCTTTTTGTGGAGGTTTGTGTTCAATTGGCCCTCACACCGTGACTTGAATGCGAATGGAAATAAATCGAAGGTCAGTTGTTGGTGTGGGTATATCCAACATACTGCCTGACTGTGGGAGTTCAGTTACACAGTGAACTTGCGTAAGGACAGAGTGGGACCTCCACAGAGTGTCATAAGGGCGTGTATACTGTACGAGTTCAAACTGGTGTCAAACACCAGTGCAATGGGGTGGAACATATGCCAGGCCTTTGGTGAAGGTATCCTGTCTACGCGGATAATGCAAGGGTAGTTTAACAAGTTTAAGGACGGTGACGAAACACTGGAAGACGCACCACGAGCCGGAAGACCAACACATATACAAAATGAAGATCTTCAGGCAACAATTGACACAGAGTGCCAAACATGTGAGGAACTTGGACTACAATTCATTGAGTGAAGAAACCATTTGGCAGCGCCTTCATCAACTTGAGAATCACTACGAGTTGGGTCGATGTGTCCCACATAATTTGACTACAGGCCATAAGGCAACGCGAGAAGACACCTGTGTTTCTTTGCTGTTTCGTCTGAGGAAGGAGCCATTTCTGGACAGGCTGTTGACATGTGATGAGAAGTGGGTTTTGTACGAAGCTCCACGGCCTCGTCATCATTGGTTACCATCCCATGAACCGGTTTCAAAACAGCCGAAAACAGCACTGTACCAGAAGGTCCTCCTGTGTGTTTGGTGGACTGCTCACGGCATTGTGCATCGGGAGTTGCTACCAGCTAGTTAGAGCGTCAGTGCAACTGTGTGCTGACAGCAGTTGAGTCGTGTTCAAGTAAAACTCAAAACTCTGGAGCCAACACTTCTAAATCGCAAAGGGGTGCTCCTGTTACAGGACAACGCTAAACCCGGCAGTAGTACTCGACAAAAAGGTACACGAGTACCGTTATGTGCTTAATTTATTTTGGAAAGTTCGTGTCCTCTTTTTTGACTGAATACGTGTATGCACCGTTCTGAAAAGTTCGTGTCCTCTTTTTGAGTGTAAATACGTGTATGCACACGTTTGTATATTGGATATTTTTAAAAATAATAATAATAATGGAAATTTAAATTTGAATTTTAATTGGTTCGAATTGAATTAAATCGGATTATGTGTTAGTTAATTAGAGTATTGGTACATATTATGAAACGTTATTCCGTATCATTTACTTTCGTAGCAGTGATTAAATTAATAATATTGAATATATTTACTTTATTCAAGTACGTGCATATGATCTTTGTATTATACAAGACCCCCGTTCGAATCTCGTATTATACAGATGGTTTTTGACTAATAGAAACTTACATTGAGATCAAGATTTCCGTTCGAATCTCGTATTATACAGATGCTTTTTTGACTAATAGAAACTTACATTGAGATCAAGATCCCCGTTCGAATTTCGTATTATACAGATGGTTTTGACTAACAGAAACTCACATTGAGATATGTAATTTGGATTAAATGGAATCTTTTGAGTGTTACGTTTCCCATGGGAAGTTGTTGTTGTTGTTGTT
Organism: Thermobia domestica; assembly: GCF_964235325.1. Taxonomy (NCBI): domain Eukaryota; kingdom Metazoa; phylum Arthropoda; class Insecta; order Zygentoma; family Lepismatidae; genus Thermobia; species Thermobia domestica. Next base: position 237,349,900 of record NC_137456.1, on the reverse strand, counting down.
AATTATTTATAAAAGGTATTGAGAAAAGATTACTTGGTGGAGGCTGGGATTGAACTTGGGACCCTTAGCATCAGAGGTGAACGCTGTATGATGGGAGGGAAATATTTATTTATGCGGGACCTTATTTTTATTTTAATTTTTGTATTGATTACTTGAACAGTATGATTTTTTGAAGAACTTGTTGGTAATTATTTATTGGTATGCTTCATTAGAAACGTATTGGTAAATATACGTATACAGAGCATGGTTTCCGTACGTCTTTTGCTGGTGAACTCGAGACAAACTGAACGTTTTGCGCGCTTTTGGAAAACCGGTTGGGTAGGAGTGAAGATGACGTTGTGTGCTTGCAGGGCAGTGTTAAAACTTGAATTCAAATAGAAAGGAAGACCGTTAACACGTTTGGTAAACATCAGAGAATACCGCCAGACTAATAGAAATAACTTTGGTGCCACGGTAGGTAAACAAAAGACATTGTTGGCGAAAAACATAAAAGAAAGTTTGCGGAAGTTGAAGATAAACATCACAGGTTGGAGAGAGAGTAATAAATATAACTTTGGTGTAACGGTAGGTGAACAAAAGACATTGTTGGCGAAAAACAAAAAAAATTGCGGACGTTGAAGATAAACATCACAGACTGGAGACAGACTAATAGAAATAACTTTGGTGTCGCGGTAGGTGAACAAAAGACATTGTCGGCGAAAAACAAAAGAAAGATTGGGGACGCGGTAGGTGAACATTACAGAATGGAGACAAACTAATAAAAACAAGTTTGGTTCCACGTTGGGTAAACAAAAGACATTAGCGGGGAAGAATACAAAAGAAAGATTGGGGAACGTGGAAGATAGACATTAGAGAATATGAACTTATAATAAAAACAAGTTTGTTAACAATGAATACAAAAGAAGTTTTACATTACGAATGGTAGAACATTTGACATTGAACGCGAATGTAAAAGAACATTTCTGTATTAAATGATGATCGTGTTGAAACATGAAGGGGTGTTGAATACGATTGTAATAGAAAATTGTTATATTAATGTAATAATGAATGAATGTGAATATAACGGTAGTTTGTAGTATGATTGATTCCTTTATTTTACTTGGACGATATGTTGCTGTATGGTAGATGTGTTGTTTACACGAATAACAATAATAATAGAAGTTGTAAATAACAGATTTTATTTTAAAAGCATGTAAACTATTTATTTACACGTGATTTATCTAAATCTTTTCTTTGCACATAGATGATAGAGGATTGAATAGTACACGTTATGAATAACATTAATGAGGGAATACCGTTGTAAAAATGGAGAATGATTTTATTAAAGTGAAAATACCAAATATTGATGTTTTAAAAGATTATATGAGAACATGTTTTGCTATCCCTATATTTATAAAATTCTATAGAGAATTGGAGAAGTACATGTAAAAATATTTTAATTGATGTAGTGGAACTGCGAAGAATGTTTTAAAGTATCACATGATATGATGTTAACGGTAAAGTTTTCCTTATATATGGGATATGAAGAGAAGACTGGTATAGTATCATCATGGAATCGATTCAGAGTCAAGTACGACGAGAAATTGAGTTGTGCGAAGAGGTAGATTGGGATTCTTCGTTTGAGTTTGTAGAATCTCCCAAGAAAAAAATTAAAACTGCGAGAGATTTACCAGATATATTTATTGACGAGGAAACTCAGTATTTTTCTCCAGCTTCGCCAGCATCCTCAGATATCATTATAGAAGCAGAAATTATTGATTTACGTGAGGATCCAATATTAATCCCATCCTCGCCTGTTGGATTGGTGACATCATCAGTACTTCCAGCATCCCCATCATTATTAGGAGTAAGAGCACCAGAGAACATTCAACTTCCATCTTTAAAGTGGACACTAGATGCTGAAAAAGAAAGAGTACCATCACCTGATTTATCTAGTGAAGAAGAAGAGGAGGACGAAATTATCCAATTATCTAGTGAAGAAGAGGAGGAAGAAAGAGCATTTATTTACTGAAGACGAGGAAGAAATTATTCGCCTATTTGATGAACTGGACGACTGTAAACCCCACACACCATCACCAAGTGTTTCACCATTGGATTTACGTATACAAAGTACACGGTGTAAGTGTGACTTTGTAGATGAAAAGTGTATAAAAGATAGCATTATTAACTGGAACCCGAATAATGTTTTATTATGTAATGGCTGCCGTTTATTTTTTAATCAATTGGGGCACACATGCGTATTGTTAAATAAACTCACATTAGAGGCAGAAGCCTGGAAAGTAATGGCGAGTAAAAGTGTAAGAGATGATTTGTACAATATTTATTATAGTGCGCATAATAATATTGAAGTAAGTGAACAAATGTTTGTGAAAGCGTATAATAATTTAATTACGAACGTTGATTATATTGAAATCCTACCTGAAATATTATTAGAAAAGGACAGAAAGAACAGCTTGTGATTTTGTATACATGTATATATATTTTTATAATTGTCTATGTTTATGTATTATCATATTGTATAAATGTATATATTTATTTTTGCTTATGTTATTATATTGAAATAAATATATATATATAATCATTTTATGATTTTTATTTAATGATAAAACTTTTCCCAGATAAAAAGGTAATGCAATAGTATTATTGATATACGAACTTGTATTTACAAGATACAAGTTTTCATATAGCACATGATTTTATATATATGCTATTTTATTTTTTAAAAAAAGTTTTATGAATATTTTTCTTGAAGAATAAATAACCCAAGTTTGTGTTATAATTTTAATATACTTAGAATTATTTGTTCGTGAAGTTTTACAACTTTTATTATTATCTTGCAACTATACTGCTCTTAGGAGTTTGAACAGCAGACGAAATGTAAAACATAAAAAGGAAATGGTAAAGTTATAGTGTGTTCTATTAATTTTAAAACTAAATTTATTTTTTATATTATATAAAATACAAGAAGTTATTTTTTCTTCATATTATAAAATGTAGAATCTAAAAGTTTTCACACATATATAAATATTCGAATGAATTTTTATCCATTTCGTTTACTGTGTAAACTTAGCTTTTGTATTCTTTTGTTTTCGTTGGAAACTCAGAACACTCTATGAGTGTGAAAATATTAAAATTTATTCATTGGATTGTATCTTTTAATATATCGTGATAAATTACTCGAACAACCTAAGATTGTGAAAAAATTAAAAACTCGTAAGAACGCTCTATGAGCGTGAACTTATAAATAATTCGTTCGTGTTATTTTATTGGTTCATTTGCTTTTTATAATGGTACGCTTCATATTTTTATATTCTAATAAATTACTCGGAGCAACTTATTTTGATAAATCGATTTCAATGAAATCTCATAAAGAAAAACTTGTTTCGAAAATATTTTAAAAATTGCGAACATATTAAAAATGTGAACCTACAAATAATTTCGAAAATACTACGCTCGTTTTTAAAATTGGAAAGTCGTAAGAACAATCTTTGATTGTAAACTTACAATTTTTTTATAGAAAGTCGTTGTTAATTTTTATGTATTCGTTTGTTTCTTAGTTTTATATTCTCCTTTCTTATAGAAAGTCGTAAGAGCAGCTACGCTGCGATCATTTTATTTGTTCTTTTCTTATTTTTATATTCTTTCTTATAGAAAGTCGTAAGAGCAGCTACGCTGCGATAATTTTATTTGTTCGTTTCTTATTTTTATATTCTCCTTTCTTATAGAAAGTCGTAAGAGCAGCTATGCTGTGATCATTTTGTTCGTTTCTTATTTTATCTTCTCCTTTCTTATAGAAAGTCGTAAGAGCAGCTACGATGCGATCATTTTATTTTGTTCGTTTCTTATTTTTATATTCTCCTTTCTTATAGAAAGTCGTAAGAGCAGCTAAGCTGCGACCATTTTGTTCGTTCGTTTCTTATTTTTATATTCTCCTTTCTTATAGAAAGTCGTAAGAGCAGCTACGCTGCGAACCTACAAATAATTTCGAAAATACTAAGCTCGTTTTTAAAAATTGGAAAGTCGTAAGAACAATCTTTGATTGTGAACTTACAAAAATTTCTTATAGAAAGTCGTTAATTTTTATGTATTCGTTTGTTTGCTGTGCAAACTCGGTGTTAATTATTTAATCCCTCGTAACGAACAATCTAAGATTGTGATTATTTTATTCGTTCGGGTTATTTTATTTTACTGGTTCATTTGCTTAGTAAATTCAAAAGAGAAACTGTTTCGAAAATACTAACCTCTTTTTTAAAATTGGAAAGTCGTAAGAGCAGCTACGCTGCGAAACTAACTAAATCGTATCTTTTTTCATTCCTTCGCTTCATTAGAAGCTCATTGTAAAAATAACATGTTCGAACAATATGTGAGTGTACTAAAATAAGCTCCTATTTTTCTTAATGGATCGTTTCCACTGGAAATTCGGAAAAGCAATCTTTGATTGCGAAAATATTAAAATTTTGTGAACATATAAATACTTCATTAGATGAAACTCGTAAATTGTAAAATTGTAAAAAGATTTTTATATACACATGTTAACGTCCTAATTACATGAAAAAATTTTAAAGAATCTTTTTTTCCTACGTATAAAATTGTAAATCCTATTTTACACATTTTTACTATATTTTGAAACATAGTTTACCTTTACACTAAGTGTTTTGAAATTTTCAGCGGTAAAGTAAAATATATAAGATAGAAAACGAATCGATAAAAAAGATGTGTAAGGAAATAAATAAAACGTAAATAAAATGAGAAAAAAAGTTATTTACAAATTTCAATAAGATATATAAATTTTACTTACAAATACAATTATGATTTTAAAATGTTAATATTCCTTAAAATAATGTTAATACATTCAATATTTATAGTATTATTATTATATGCACAACTAGCATATATTACCCGCTTCGCTGGGTTGAAATGAAAATTTAAATGCACAACTCCATATCTCATGTGTTTAATACCCGTGAAATATGCTTGCAGTAAATGTTAACATTATATCGCCTGTCATTTATGTTAACCCGCCGAGTGACACGGTCATGCGGGTTGCATATAAATACGTTTATTTTTACCTATGATGAACTAACAAAGGATTTGTACGTTATGGACACTTGAATGGTCAATTATCTCAAGACACTGGTAATTAAAAATTAAAGTGATATGATAAAAACCATCTAGGGTCCAAATCCTAATAACCCCCAAAAATGAAAGAAATTGGTTCAGCCGTATTAGCGTGATGAGGGAACAAAGGATTTGTACGTTCTCTTTTATATATAAGATTACATGTTGACCAATGTAATGGTGAAACTCTTTTATCACATGATTACATCTTTTATCACATTACTTTATTCACTTTCTTTGTATTATTATTATTTTGTGATTAACACAAATGCATATTACATTGTAAATCTTTTTGTAATAATAACTCTGTAATTAACTGAATGTTATCTTTGTTTAAAAAATGTTATATAATGTATATGTAAATGTCCAATCATCAATTTCAGTATCACAATGCACTGTTGCAAATTCTTTATATAAGTCATCAAAAGTTTGTGTGCTTACCATTGTACGCCATGCATTATAGCATAACATATCATAGTCCAAAGTAATACACTCATGCTCGTCTAAAATACTGCGATTTTGAAAACACCCGTAACACAAGTTTTCGCTGGGGTTTCCAACGGACAATACATAATAATACACATTGTTCATCTATAGAAAAAGAACACTGATATTTGCAATAGTCGTATGTATTTAATAAAATACATTGATACACTGTCGATTGTTGATACACATCTTTATCGTGTTCAAGATATGCTTCTCTTAAGTCAAATATGATAATCATTAAACGTGATTTCTTGATATGTATAATTAAATTTGTTTATAAGATATGGATTAATGTCCACTTGTATATATTTCACATGAATTTTCAAATATTGTTTTAGTATTTGTTGACGTGTTGATTTCTTGATTAGGAAATTCCACACAATAGTATTTAATACTTCATCACTTTCACTCACACATTTATGCTCAGTTTCTTTTTCATTACGATTCGCACAGCCTTCACAAAGTCATGGTTCAGAAAGTTTATATTTTTCTAGTATTTGCTTCACACAAATTTCACTTACTTCATTAGGAGTACAATCACACTTTAGTTCATTGAATATCAAACTGTCATTAGAAGTTGTATATTGAATTACTACTACTTCATCTTCAAACGCTATTTCATTTGGATATCTGAAACTTCTTCTGAAGACTTGTTCGGGTCTTGGCTCCTGTCTGGGAAATACTTTGCGACATGTATCATTTTCTTCAGGAATTTCAGGATCATTTGGATGTACAAGAATATTTTTTTGTTTTTCAAGATGAAAACGTTTTTCACGTGGTGAAATATACTTAGACTTTACACATTCACCTTGCGATAAAGAAAGATTTGTCTCAATTTCACCTTCCCGTTTCTTATTAGGAGATGAAGAAGAACCAGAATTTGTTTTTGCTTTTTATCTGCGGAAACAGCTTACTTTTGACTGTACATTGTAACAGCGTATCACTCACTTTATCTGATCTAGTACAGCTATACGCATGCGTGCTTTTATATTATAATGTGACATGCGCGAAAACCAAGTACAAGTATACACACGCATCTGACATGCGCGAAAAAACCTAGTACGAGTATGCGCACGCATAGAATTTATATTGTCATGTGACATGTTCAAATACATCAAGAAAAGAAACAGGTGTGATTATATAGTTTTTTCATTGCATTATTATATCATTGGAACATTTATATGTAATAATAGACACGTACGTGTTTTGTTAGGGATAAAATTAATATTAACAATTGCATATTTTGTAATTCATTTACTAACACTTAGTGCTTGCTAAAGCAATGTTGGAACAAACGATATATTAAAAAAATAAATAAATTGTGATATCAGAGAAACCAAGATTGAATTTTAATCCATGTGCTTACAAACTTAGGAATTCAAATAGTTTATTTCACAACTATGGGAATTTGTTTCTTCAAATGAAGCACGAAGCTTATGGTTTTCTTGCTTGATGTAAAACTAAAGACGAAAATTAATACATTAAAGAGTATCATGCAAAATATTGAATTGAACCCAGGATTGCGATATATTGCTAAAATATTTTTCAACTCGCTTTATGAAAAAAATGACATAAAAAACGAACTTCTTGCAACCCGTGATTGTTGGTACTCCGGAAATTTTTTTAACAGCTGATGTTAACGCGGTACGAGGTACAAATTGTAACACCCAGTGGTGATAAATGATTTTCACATACATGGATATCAAGAAAAAATAAAAGTGATAAGTTGGAAAGGAGATGGTAAAGACAATGATAAAGCTTTATATCCTATTGACAATACTAGGACTTTTGCAATATTAGAAGAACAATATATGCATATTTGTGCAAAGATCATACTAATAATCGGGTTTTAAATAGTAGAAATACTGAAGTTCTAATATTTTATTATTATTATTTCATTAGAAGAATATATTATTTCGATTACAGATGGCTTCTACAAGTGGAAACAAACTAAACCACCTACTATCCATGGCAGAACGCTTTGAATATGATGCTCCTAAAGTTATATATTATACTTGGAAAATGATAGTAAATAAATTTCATAATAATAATAATAATGGGGTGCGTATACCCAACGAACAATATCAGATATTATTCAAAGAATTAAAAAGCATTATGGGGGATGTTATTTTACCAGGGTGCGAATTTGATGCCGATATTACTAATTTTATCGACCAGGATTATTCTCTGAGGGTAATATTAAAAAAATCAAGCTTGCGAAAAGCTCAAGGAGCTAATACTAATAGGAAAAACAGCTGACTTATTTGTTAAGGACAATGCTAAACTACTAGGTGAACTTACAAGAACCAAGTTCTGAAAGTTGTGGGAAAGTACCAAAAGCAATGTTTCCTATGAGTGCATCCCGTAATTATACGGATTTCGGGCTAAAGGGGGACAAAACTAAGCATTAGGTGTATGGCTGCAAATGAAATTGAAGACCTGAAGAAATATATACTAAATCTGTTTGATTTCGTAATGTGCCATACATTAAAGGACGTTGATAAAAACGCATATGTTGGAATAACTATTGAAAGCACTACCTAGAAGTTGAAATCGGAATTGAACCCAAAGGTTCTTTTTTACATAGTGAAAAACAATCTTAATAGTAATGAGAAGTTTTTAATCGGAGGTAAATACTGTGCATTTTCAAAAGGGAAGAGGTAGAAAACGTGAACGAACCATTAAGAAATATCTTCCATTGGATGACTTCTTGGAAGATAAATTACTTCCTATGGAAAAGGATCTTTATTTTAGGTCTGGGAGGAACGAATCATTGAAAAAAAACAAGTTTACGAATTAAAAAACAATTTAAAACGCATGTTAAAACAAGCAAGAAATTAGACAAAAAACTTGAAAATAAATGCAACAGAACAAATTTTAATAGATTCGAAATACTTAAACAACGAACTTCTGATGAAACGAGCTAATAAATAAGGTAAGCTTCCTATGAAACCGATCCAGTAAAATTAGGAAACAGACCCAACTCGCAACCAAGTACCAAATTAATGTGTATGAAAAAAATCAAATCAAATGACATGGAAAATTCATGTGATATATCCGGGGATTAAAGGTGGTAAACAAATATATTTGCTGTACGAAAATAGTTACTACCAAGTGGTAACCAGTGTCCGTAAACTTTTGGGAACCGAGGGCTTTTGCGATTATTGTTTCCAAAGTACAAAAAAATCTCCGATTTATTATTATTAGTATAAAGTCTTCATTTATTCACCAATATAAAACTTTTAAGACACATCTACATATTTCTTAAGATTTATAAACACTTATTTGCAATAATGAAACAACTTTCATTAGTTTACATTGGTTTCTACACGATTTTTTAAAATTGTATTGTGTTAATCAGTTCGCTACATTTTCAACTCATTCAGATGAATATCTGAAGAAATGTTTAGTATGATAGCAATGCACTGCACTGCACTGCACTGTATTGTACTACAGAGTAACTATTTTTTTCTTAGATATTTACTTGAGTAAGATTGAGTTGTTACGTTCACAGAAAAAAAATCATAGCAAAGCGTACCTTTTCACAGTTTGTACATGAAATACAGCTACAGAAGAGTAACATCTTCATCCATACGTGTATTATTTCTCCACATTTTTCAATTACAAGCACTATCACTATCACTATGGTTTTTATTCCGAATTTAGAATTTCTTAAAATCTTTTTGCAAGAATGTTTCTATCAGTTGATTAACAAATGTATCATTATGAAGGGCATTATAATATATATGAAAAAACTGTTCTAATTCATTAAAAGTATTGCCGTGCATTTTTTGAAACTCATACCAGATTTCATCCTGTATATCCATGTCCGTAACAACACTTAGTACTTTTGTTTTCAATATATTTTTATGTAACAAAATACAGTCATGGTTTGTTGCGTCTTTTAATCCGCGTGCACATCCACTGCAAAGAAGCATACTTCTTTTAGATTCCCACATTTGAAACGCATTTATTAAGCACTGAATGGTTATGTGAATATCGCAGAAACAGACCCATACGTTTTCACCATTAGACATTTTTCAGTTCGAATCTTCAATAGTTACAAAGGGAAACGAAGGCTCTGTTCAAACAGTTTTGAAAATATTGTCTTTTTTAGGTATTTTTCTAAAACACTAGGCATAAATATCTTCACTGACTAATTCCCACCATACGAAGAAATCTTTTCATCGACTACAACCAGCACAAGATTATTCTTATGTACCTTTCTTAACTGTGGTATTTATACTTTTCACCGTGGGATGTATTGTCTTGTTTGGATTAACCAATGAAAACAGGTTTGAACAAGTTTAAAGTCGACCTATTAGTTTTAGATGCTATTCTTTTATGATTATGAAGTGATTCTTATATTCAGATTAACTTGAATATTACATCTTTGCAACAGGTTTTTTTTACAACAGACAAAAACACCCATACCGTTTACCCGCGCTTGTTTGAATTTCCATATACTGACATTTAGATAATTAAAAATCACAATACCTGAACATCAATAGATCCTTTGCATTTGCTTGTTTTAATTAGACTGTTGGATTCCAACGCATTGTGCCAATTTGACTTGATCGATAAATAATCCTTTTAAAAAGTTAAAGGAGGGATTTTAACAATGTCTACTAGACTATCCTATACTTTTGGCTATCTTACATTTAAGATATGGTGGATTACAACCTTTTCTGACAACTTTTAGCAATGAGTGGAACCATCGTATCTACAGAGTACTCCACGCTTGAAAAATTTATTAGACTTGTTATCATGACACACTAGCTATTGAACTATCGCTAAAATATCTGCACAGATAAAGTACGATGTGCAATGGGGAGGAACAAATGCTATCGAAAACTCGCTAAGTGTTAAGTATCATATTATTCTTGTAGACAATCCATGTAGTAAGTTGTTGATATATGTTAAAACTGAATCCTAAATCATGTATTTGACCAGTGCTAAGAATTCCTGTAAATGTTTATTTTGACTAAATTTTCATTATGTAGGCAAATAGTCTTATATGCTAAAAGCTTAGGAAAGAAAAAAAATCCAATTCGTATCAGTATTTTTTAGTAAACTGTTTCACAAACTTCTTTTTATGTCTGAAGTTTCATGAAATTAGAATTTATTTCTATAAGTAATCCTGATATATTTCCTATTTATCTGTATTCTTTTTCATGTCTATATGATACATATTCAAAGATCATTTACTTATTCAAGTAGCTTTTTATATAAAGGCAGTAGGTTATACATCTCTATTGTAATGAATTAGATTCAATCTGCAGCATGAGCTTCCTCCTCCTTGCTAAGTGGATAGCGTACATGCCATCGGGGTGGTAGACCCGCATTATATTACCTGTAGGAGATCATCTTATTTACACTTTTCTTCACGAACAATAACAATAACTTTGTGAGATTATATAAAATACCCCTCGCAGTGCAAAGGGGAGGTAAACTAAACTTAATCTCCAGTACTTATGTTACCTTTCCTATCATTTCATTTATTCATTTACGCACTTCTCTTAAAAGAAAAACTGCTAGAAACAATTTCAGTTCATGTTCTTGACACATTGTTCGTTAACCTTACCTTTGGACTGCCTACTTATTACTTATGTAATGTTCAAAACAGAAAACATTTGTCCAATGTTTTTCAAAGATCACTATTGTTTTCTTACCGATTCTCAAGACCAAAGTTATTCTTTCATAACAAGTCAGTCCCATGATTCACAATCAATTTTTTAAGTTTTGGAATACAATTCCTCTGAGCAATAAAATTAAAAAACATACGTTAATGTTTTACACAATTATGAGGTTTATTATGATGACAAAGGTTCAATGCTAGTTTTTCGGTGCTAGTTGGCAAATCACTGCTTCCTACAGTTAGACTTTTTCATTAAGTACTCATTTGTCATAGCGGGACCATAATGGCTCAGTGGTAGAGCGTTCATTTCAAGTGCTTGGGGTCCCTGATTCGATCCCCGCTCGCGCCAATTATTTCAAGATTTTCATGACAAACATTAAGTTTGGATTTATTTTTATAAATTGTGCTTAACAAACGCCGTGCTCGTAAATTTTTTCGGGATTCTCCCGTTTCCTACCACTTTCTATATATTTTTCAACTGCTTTCTTTGTAAAGCGAAGCAATATAAAAGATTCATTACTTATACTCACCGTCTCTTTACCCTAACCGGCATAATTGTGGGACTCAAAGATTTCATTTCATTTATTATTCAAGATAATTTCATAGTTAAGCGTACACAGATACCATAATAAGTAAGTAAGTAATTTTTTATTTCTAAGAGACAATTTCTATTTAATCTTCACAAATATTGAGAGTTCCGTTTCTGGGTGCACAAAGAAAATATTCTGATTTTTTTTAAAAAAACGTAGTTGTGGTGGCAGCATTAAGTATCTAAAATGAAGTTCTTCTTTGGGGATTGCGGTGGGTCAGTGGTATAGCGCTCACCTTTGGTGGTTGGGGTTACTGATTCGATCCTAGCTTACTCCAATTTGAACATTTTCATGACAAGTATCAAGTTTTGAATTTTGTGGTGAGTAAACACTGTGTGCCTGTTTTTCAGGGTCGCTTTTTCTTTTTATAAAGTTTCTAAGAGCTTTTATACAAGCTATAATACAACAAATCACCGTAGTCTAAGTGTAGGGACTCCATTTCAGTTTTTTCAAGTTCTTCTATAATCCATGTGGATAAATTATATCTTAATTAACATACATGTTATAGTTTGTTCTTTTACATTGAAACCGTTCATCCATACCTTACCTTAGATAGCTGGACATTATCGTGTTTTTGCACAAAATTTCATATAAAATGCCCTGGGTCGCAAATCCGCATCTTCAAACCCAAAAGAAATACCTAGTTAATTATTCAAGGAATAAAAAAACTGATCTCAATGTATGTTCCCTGGTATCAAGTACATTTTAGTGTTCACAAAAGAAAAGTTTTCAAATTCTTTTAACTTGTCTGCATAAAATTTCTTGAAATTCTCCCATTTCCTCCCAGTTTTCACTACCTGTATTTTATTTATTCAGTCATCTTAAACGGATCTACTCTGATTTAACCAAAAAAAGTAAAATTCTAAGATTTCTCTTTCAGTATACTATGTTATTCAGTATACCTTGTTTTAATTCTTATTTATGAAATATGGACACAAGCAAATATCTCAATAAGTTTGTTTCACCCTACAACTATGTATATTGGTTAAAAAATAAAAGGAAAACAAACTAATTATCCTGAAAACTCAAGTGCAATTTGAAACTAGAGGGAAATCAAATTAGTTATGGTAGACACAACAGCATAATCTAAAAAAAATAAATAAAATCTTTTCATTGGTAACTGTTAACTAAATAGTGCATCGTACTGAAAAGCATAAAGATTTTTTTCCTGCTTTTCAAAAAAAAATCTAAACAATTCTTATTCTCAAAATATCCTTTCCATGCTTCAAAACGTTACTGTTAATAAAAGATATCTATATGTTTCATTATACAATATTCAGCAATATAAGTTTAATATGACCCGGAAAGAAAAAAAATGTTAGAAAGGTTTTAAAATTCAAAGAAAAGAAAACTCAAATTTTCCCTTCACCCAAAACAAACATATTTTATTCACCTTATATATATATACATATATACAACTATTTACAATAATTTACAACCCCAAAATTACCTCTCCTCCCTCCCATTCCTCTTCCTCTACCATTTCTTCTTCCTTCTCCATCACGTCCTTCTCTTCGTCTTCCTTTTCTTCTTTTTCCATTATGTCCCTCACCCACCCCTCTAAGTCCCATGGCATCCCTAATACTTAACCATCATCACACTCTCTGTCTTTTTCTTCTATATAAATTTTTAAAAGTTCAATATTTACAGTTTTCACATGAATGCCATCTTTTTTTTTGTTTTTTATTTAACGAACATGTCGATGACAAAAAGTATGAGGTTCTATGTTCTCTATTTTTAATCTTGTCCATACCCTTTACTACTTATTCAATTGTAGTAAGTGGTCTTCCATAAGGGTAGGGTATCATTTTTCGTAAAACACATCTTTTCCCTCTTTTCCCCTCACCCGCTAACAATAAGCTATCCATTTTGTTGAACCATTGGATGTGGCTCGAGAATGAGGACGGGGAGGCGGCGGAAGTACTTGGATGTGATTCCATTCTTCTGCAAAATAAAGAAAATAAAAACTGTAATTAGTACAAGTTATATTTGTTTTTTTAAATATACAAAGATATTCCTAGCTTGCAATACCAAATCTAAGGGGTGCTACTTTATTCTATTTGAATTGTTTGTACTCGTATCAAATGAGAAAAAGATTTCTTCATATGTCTAAGTTAAACTTTGTGTAAATCCACGTCTCATATACCCACACTATTGAACGGAACAACAAACTTAACCGTTAGCCTACGTCCCAAAGTTTTCGAGTTCATTTTCCAATGATCGCTAATAGGTTCACGTCTCATATACCATTGCTGCTAAACGCTTTGGTTAACTGAAATTAAGCTACCAATAATAAATTTTACAATATGTTCGTGAATAACATCTACCACGTAAAAAGATTCATGCGCTAATATTTTAATCTTTGATGTTAGCAAACTTGAGTTCAATTTCCGGTTGTAACCTAAAGGTTCTACGTTAAATTTTTCGCCTTTGGTAAAAGTAAGTCCAAATTTAATTTCCACTGGTTCGGCATATTCTAAGCGCTTATGCTTCGGCCTTTGGTGCAAACAAAACCCTGGTATCACGTAGCATATTCACTAAGGCTACCATCTTTGCTGCAAACAAAACCCTGATATCACGTAGCATATTCACTAAGGCCACCATCTTTACTGCAAACATGTGTGCGTTCTCAACTACAGGTTTTGCGTGAAATAGTTCTTAATGTTGTTGCCTTTCGTGCTAAGGCGTACAAGTTTAATTCCCGTGCGGGCCTACGCGCGTAAACAAACACACCTTAACACCGGGGTGCGGGTTCAATTCCCGGGCGGGCCTACGTGCGCAAATTCACCTTAAATTCCCTACACCGGCGTGTGGGTTTATTTCCCGGGCGGGCCTACGTGCGCAAACAAATTCACCTTAACACCGGGGTGCGGGTTCAATTCCCGGGCGGGCCTACGCGTGTAAACAAACTCACCTTAAATTCCCTACACCGGCGTGCGGGTTTAATTCTCGGGCAGGCCTACGCATGCAAATAAACCTAACTTAAATTCCCGACACCGGTGTATGGGTTCAATTTCCGCGCGTCCCTACGTGTGCAAACAAACCTAACTTAAATTTCCTACAACGGTAACGCTGCAAAGGCTCGGAAATTAATTTTCAATGGTAAGCATCATATTTAATTTCGGGTTTTATTCAATGTCAGTCCAGTCCAGTTAGCTATAGGATATTCAAGTAAAGTTTTTCTCAATTCAAATGTATTCTGTAATACTTGAATATATCTTTCACTCCATTTCCCAAAAAGTATACTCAGCCCTCAAAATCTAACGGGCTAAACAAATTAAGTTATTTCAGTGTATAAATACAGAAAAAATCTCGCAAATGTCAAATCAAATTTCCACCCGAACAAACTCAAAGTAATTTATTAAAAGTGAAAATGCGTTCGCTTCATATGAGTAGTGTCTTTAGTTCAAGCCTTGAATCGGTTATAAATAAACAAACAAAATCTATATCGGTTTAATTATGCATCTCTATATCAATTTAAGCTTATAAATATTCTTTCAACGATAAACAAAAATAAGATTGTGTGTGTTTTCAATAACCATATTAAAACAGTAAAATTGCATTTCTTCTATACTTATTTTCTTTCTTCGAATAACCTGGTATTAGTACCTATATAATTGTCTTCAAACATTTGTTTTCCTAAGAAATTATCATTTTTTTTTCATTACTTTAATACAAAATCAAATATACCAGGGAAGCAAGAAAGTTCGTGCGCTTTTGAACCACTCCCGCTTCCATTTGGCTGCTGCGGCGACATCTGTCCCCATAGCATGAAAGTTTTGACTGTTTGGGAAAGCTTATTCATTGACGCATCAGCCACGGTGAATATAACAACGCATTTGTCAGTGTAGTGTGTAAAAATCGCTCGTGATCATGTCAGTGTCAAATGAAGTTTTTAGAGCTTGTTTGCTTTACGAGTTTAAATTGGGGACAAATGGTGCAGAAGCAGCTAGAAAAATATGTGTTGCGCTCGGAGAGGGTGTAATAAGTAAATGTACAGCACAAAATGGTTCCAGACCTTTTCAACTGGTGACGAGATCTTTCAAGATAAGCCTCGCTCTGGGAGGCCTAAATCAGTGGATATGGACCACCTGAAGGCCTCTATTGAAGATTATTCCAGTCAAACATGCGAGGAACTTGCTCACCGATTCGAGGTAAGCAGGAAAATTATTCGGGTAAGTCTGCATCAGTTGGGGAAGACCTGAAAACTGGGTCAGTGGGTCTCTCACGAGCTGACCGCTATGAGCCAAGTTCTAAGACTGAATATCTGTTCATTTTTGTTGACGAGACACAAAATCTGTCCAATTTTGGACCGTATAATAACTTGTGACGAGAAGTGGGTCATGTATGACAATAAAAAACGGTCATACCATTGGCTATCACCGAATGATCCGAAGCCTTTGACTGCAAAACCGAACATCCATCAACACAAGGTTTTGCTCTGTGTTTGGTGGACTACAAACGGTATCGTGCACTACGAGTTCTTGAAACGTGGTAAGACAATTACCAAAGATGTGTACTCATCACAACTGAGAACGGTAGCCACCAAACTGACCCAGAAACAGCCAGCACTAGTAAACAAAAGAGGTGTGCTCTATAACCAGGACAACGCGCTCCCTCACACCGCAAAACAGGCGCTGGAAGTAATCTCAGAACTTGGTTGGAAGCTTGTATCTCATCCTCCCTACTCCCCAGATGTCGCCCCTTCGGATTGCCATTTATTCTTGGCCATAGACAACTTTATGCGTGGCAGGCAGTTCAAGACTGAACAAGACGTCAAAAATGCAGTTGTTGAGTTTTCCGAGTCTCGGGAACAAATATTCTACAAAACTGGCATTTACAAGCTTGTTGAGCGCTGAGAGAAGGTTGTAGAAGCAAATGGAGGCTATTTTGCCGAATAAACAAACCGTTAAAACCCTGTAATTGACAGTTGTCTTCCATAGTATAAAAGCGCACGAACTTTCTTGCTTCCCTGGTACTAACAACTGTACTTGTATGACACCTAGCGGGAAAATTCTAAATTACACCTTAGTTCAGTTTAACCCGTGTGTAGTGCTGACGTATATCGTCGATGGTCCCAAATATATTTCTATATTTTAAAGGTAAAGTACGCTATATTTCTTTTTTAAATCGTAAGAAATACTACTAATAATAAAAATGATTGCAATATTACATTAAATAAGTAGCATAAACCCTTCTCGCACTTGTGTTCTGTCAATAAAATACTTTTTGGGGCATAGCTTCTTCTATCAGTAATCCAACATATGTTCAATGTGTTACGAAACCCTAAGGGGGACCTACCTACTAGGGCGGAGCGAAAAATCACTTTTTTATATATCGAAAACGCAATAGTACGGAAAAGTTGTCAATTGATGTTGATAAAATACTGTAAAAATTTCGTCGCTGAAATCGAATATCTTTGGGTGGCGAATCGCCAAAAATATGTTGTGTCTTTATAGGGTATGCAAACCCGCCGTACACATCACTCTTTTGCGTTTCTACGGTAAATAAGCAAAAGTATAACCTACATTTCTTAAGTTAAATAACATATAAAATTTAAGAAATGTTTTCTGCATGATTTAGGCACATTTTGGATCACACACTAGTCAATTTCACCATAATAACAATCTACTTAATACAAAATACATATTTTTCTGCACCTCTCTGCTTGTTTCAGCGAAACGACCCAGGACCCACGACAAGGTCGTGGGTACCAGTCAGGTCCCTCCCATGCCCACCCTACTATCCATACACGTATGTTCAAAATTAGATCTTTGGTTATTTGGAGAGCATAGTTTGCCTTTGTTTCTACTTTTGTGTTTACAAATTGGTATTTTTAGTTTAAGTCTGATAATACCATCTCTGCCACAAACTACTGCAGATGCTTCTGTTACAAGTTTCACGCAGCGTTCTGTCCTCGTAATGTGACAGAAATATTTTAAAGCTCTTTTTATGACTCGATGTTCACAGTTATTATTGTAGAGTTCAAGTTCTTTGTTGGAAAACAAGACAACGCTGGAGGATGCCTCACTTCAACTGATTCCCAATTAATAATGTCTGTGTAATCGTTTGCATTGAAATTGAGCTTTGGTAGCATACATTTTTTTACATGTGACTCTTGTCGTCATTGTGATTCGTTTCGTCTTCCTACTGATAATACTGTCATAATATCTGCTCTTCTCATTCCTAGCTTTTCCCATTACGTTGACTATCTTTCTCTACGCCTCTTTTCTGACGTGAAGTCTTTCATCGTCAACCATAGAAAGTAATATATTCTCTGGATGTGCGAAATAACAGTTATTTTGGATTACGCACTTCTTGAACCAACTGCCGCTCCTTTTGTGGTATGTACCTTGAAGAAATTCTCATTAACCACAAGTGTTTAGCTCCATCTTTACAAGTAGCGTATCTCTTTGCTGAAAACCAGCGACTTCCAGTCTCTCTCCTGCATAGAGTTTGATCTTTAAGACCATCAAAGTACAACCCTCTAAAATCCTTTCCTTTGGCCATTAGCACTTCCTTTTGTCCTATATTTTCCCTTTCTCGCCGAGCTTTTGGGAAGTCTATAATCTAGCCAGCATTTTGTGGATCAATTATTCCAAAAGATTGCAATGTAGCTGTTGCTATCAAAGCAGTTGCAAGATCAGATGTTCGAAATCGGTCTGCCAGCATACCGAGAAGTCTAAGGACATGTCGTTGCTGCTTGCTTCTTTTTTCTCTAATATTCTGTTGTTTTGCAAAGTAATCATCAACACCTGACTCATCGCCATCATAAGATGATGTCTGGAGTTCATTAGAAGTACTCGTTTGTGATGTATAAGAAGACTGTTGGCGGGGTGTCTCTCGTGATTTACTTTTAGTGCGTATGATTAGTTTTAAAGTCTCCTCGTAGTCAACTCACTCTATTCTGGCTACTCGTGTTGTTGTTCTCTGTTCTTGCAGAAATGTCCACTCCTTCCTAGGTATTTTTTTTTCTTAATTCACATGAGCACATGGAAAGTTCATGACATTTACAGGAAACATATATCAAAATACTTCGTGTAATCTTGTTTAAATATATCCATTTTTTCTGGAAACTAGCAGAAGCTTTCGTTTTCTTCTCATATTTAACAAACTTCTTATATACATTCCGTGCAAAGCAAGTAGAAGCTGAACTACACGTTCTAACGACATAGTAGGGATGGAAGCTTTGCCCTAAACAGATTTCACACATTGAGCAATGTCTCTCGTCAACTTTACAGATCGATCATACCCTTTCTCACACTTTTCCAGCTCTACCAATTGAAAATAATGCTTCATTAAATCTAATTTTGTGGGCAACTACACACCTAAAAGTTCAGCAGAATGTCCAAGCATGGGGTGAGTCGTTCTTAATCTTGTTCTTATCTTCGGCATGGTTAGAGTTTCAATATTGATATAAAATACAGATCTCACACACATTACATAAAGTTTAATTTACAGTACAAAAACAAACTGTTTATACACGTACCAACTACGCACAACAAAGTAAACACTAAAACGCAATGTTAACACTGCAAAATTACCTTGAAAAGATCGTCTTCCACACTCGAACAAAGTTATCGAATACTAACTTTTTTTAAAAAAAAATACTGCTACTATCAATTGGACTAGTCCAAATTGAATTCTTATTCAGGGGAGGAAGTTAAACTATAAAGCAGTACGAGAATTTTTAAAAGGAAAAAGAGTGTTGAAGGAAAAATTATAATGAACAATGAACACATTTATCGGCATATTAATTTAATGCTAGAACCTTATAAGAAACTACAAGTACAGTATATGATATGCAACATTTTGTTTTGCTAAAATGGGCTATTTTATGGTGCGAAATCTGCCTAAATCATCTAGAAATTATTTCTTCAATTTTATAGACTGCTTACGTTAAGAAATATAGGTAATAATTTGTTCATTTATCGTAGAAACACAAAAAAGTTGTGTACGGCAGGTTTGCATATCCTACAAAGACACAAAATTTTTTGGGCGATTCGCCACCGGAAGATATATGATTTCAGAAACTAAATTTTTACAGTATTTTATCAACATCAATTGACAACTTTTCCGCACTATTGCGTTTTCTATATATAGAAAAGTCATTTTTCGCTCCGCCCTACTACCTACCCACCTACCAACACATAGGGAAAACTCCCATCAGTTGGACATATCCATCATGCTATTATAGTATATGTTTATTACCAATGCATAACGTCATTTACCTTTCCGAAAAAAAAAAAGCCCACTCACTTGTAGGGTACCTAGCTAACGGGCAAGCCCCTTTTCACATGAACATAGCACTCTCATGCACCATTACAGTGTACAATCAATCTATTTTTAATACTGCTAAAATCTAGGGGAGCGTAGCTAACAAGCGAAAGCCCCGCAGTTGAAAAAATATGTTACGGATAACCGTACATAATTTCATTTCACTGTAATACAATATATGTTCAATCTATTTTTAATACTGCTAAAATCTAGGGGAGCGTAGCTAACAAGCAAAAGCCCCGCAATTGTAGGGGACATGTTACGGATAGCCGTACATAATTTCATTTTGCTGTAATACAATATATGTTCAATCCATTTTTTAAATACTGTTAAATCTAGGGGAACCCTAGCTAACGAGCAAAAGCCCCTCAGTTGAAGGGGCACATACTACGGATAGCCATACATAATTAATTCTCTTTCGCTTCGAGAATACAATATATGTTCAATCCATTTTTTAATACTGCTAAAATCTAGGGGATATATCTAAAAGGGTCCCATGCTAAGAATAAGCATGCATAATTCTCTTTCGCTTCAAGGGTACACAACAAGTTTTCAGAACTTTCAGACATGATTTAACAATTTTAAAGCTGTCACAAGATGATTCTCGATTACTACCTGAAACTGAATCGACATACTTCTTCTAGTGTGGTAATAATCGCTGAGCTCTGTCTATTAAATTCACATTTTCTATAAAAATATGAAGACATGCGAAACGCCAAACTGCACTGAAAATGGCATATGAAAGAAAAGGAATAGGAGTTTTAAATTTAACTAATGTAGCCACACATTATAATATAAATAGATTTAAGCATATATAGTTAGGCTCTAACTTATTGCTACATTAAAATCAACAAGACCAAAACAAGTGTTATTTAGGATTTTCTTCGGTTGCAATAGCCTAGCTACACTTCTGGACATGAGGACCATTTTGTAACATGAAGGTCAGAAACCACAAGCTCCAGACGCAAGGGTTGCCAACTCCTTTCAGAAGTCCTTCATTGTATGAAGACTTCTGCTGTAACAAAAAATTGTTTTCCAAACATTGTCAGATAAAATGTAAAAACAATGAAATAAACCTAACTTTACCGAAAATTTCCAGAATATATAGGAAATTCCCTAAGTTTTCCAAAAATTATAAAATTCCCTGACTTTTCCAAGTTTTCCATGTTTTCCAGACTAGTAGACACCCTGAAAATATATACAAAGTAAAGATTCGTATTAAAGATACTTCTTAACATAGTCGCCAAGTCTCTCAATACATTTTCCCTATCGTAGCACAAGTTTTCCGGTTACCTTTCTTATAATATTCTGTCTTTTAAGACAATAGTCATCTACGCCCAAACGATTTGACCCATCATTAGAACTGAAATGTTTACGAATTGCCTCTTCAATGGCCGTGGTATTCTGTTCGCTTGATGCTGTTACTGGTACGCCCGACACGAGGCAAATCCGCAAAATTCACACGACTCCCTTCAAACAGTTTATACTACCTTGCAATGTTGATACACATAAAGTTTTCCCCATTTCTCTATGAATTTCACTCCGATTTTTATAGTTTTGCCAACAAAACACGAACTATGCATTTATGCTCTTCATAAGTGGATGACTGTAACACATGTACCATCTTTGATCAATGCTTCTGCCGCTACACCTAATCGAAAACAACTCCCGACTACAGTGTGAACTTCGATTTTTTTTCTTCTTCTTCTTCTTTTTAAAATTTTTTCATGTCTCAGATCAGTATACTATCAAGTGAAAAAATTGTTGAGAGTTACTTATTGGCGTGATGTCAAATTGCGGCATTCTGTAATATTTCGCAAAGCACGTGAACATAAACAACAGTTAGTGAAACGGTTTTAGGAAAGGACAACAGCTTTCAGCACTATGCTATTTTGTTTCTTTTCATACTTACATGTATATGGTTTACTTGCTTCCAGTTGAATTAAGTTGGTTTGTATTTCGAACCACCGTACAATCACTTCCAGTTCTGAATCGAACCACTAAGATCTCTTTCTTCAAGTATAAAAGTGGTTTACATATGGTAAAAGTGGTTTCTTTTACTCTTTCATTCTTTCTTTCTACGGAAAACCAAAAATTTTCTTTCATTTTCTTGAATTTTACATTTATTGTTCAAATAAAGTGAAATCTCTTTTTCATTTATACATTTACGGCACATATGTATGTTTTATTGATACAAGTCTTTATTTTTTGCGCATATAATACATGGTACTTTTATTGGCTTGTGCCATGTTGTCACCCGTAATCGATTAACTTCTATTGTTTCCTCCATGAACTGTAAAAACTCGCACAACAATTTTAAAACGTCTTAACAAATATTCTTGAACACATAAAGATTAATGAACTAAGTATTCAAATAATAGATAAATTAAAACAATTTTCAATAGTTTCGGCATTGTTTCTGCTATAATGAGCACCAGCTGACAGAAAACGTATATCTACCTTTCTTTGGTGTATAGATTTTATCGCGAATGGAATAGTCTGCTCCTGAGTTTTTTCCTTCCATATTTTCGGTTCACCTATTCGAAAAAACTATTTTTTTTTTCCTTTAGGTACTATTTTTTTATTTATCATCATCACCAGTGTTCCCTTAGCTAACATAACCGTGAAAGGTAAAACTGAAAGATTTCATTTCCTACATACTATTTTAAAAAGTTTCCTTTATACTAAACCCATCTTCGGGGGACTACTTTATCCAATTTTCATTGAGGACACGATGACTCTACCTCATCTGCAAGAGATTCGTGATTCGATTTCCGGACACACGAATTTGTGGTCAACAATCGTGTCTTTAAGTCTTCTTGAGTTTTTCTGCATTTTCATTCCACCAATTAAAGCTCCTTCGTGGTGAAGCGATTATTTTTCCTAATTACTTGCTCAAAGGGCAAACATTGCTTCCAAGACACTAAATTATTTAGTATGAGAAGCTTTAAATTCACGTTTCATATAACCTCGTTGGTAAAAGGGACGCTAAATCCGTCCTTAACACACATATCATTTCAAAAATAATTCAAACCGGTAATGTTCATGTAATATACTTCTCTCGGGATAGGGGGCCCGCTGTGATTCAGTCGTACAGCATTCAATGCCGCTTTATTGTTTTCACGACAAAACGTCATGTCAGTGGGCAATACATTTTAATTCTACCTATTCAAAAAGCTATTAAGATACTTTCGTTTTCTTTCCACATTATTAAAATTTAAGAACTGTCTTAAGGATTAAACTATGAGTTTTTTATACTTATTCCGATCTTCTACGAATATATTGTTTAACTATAAAATTTTCTACTTATTCAAGGAGTATTATTTTTAAAAAAACTGTGTTACTACGTTTATTTTTGCTGGATTAAGGTTTTCGATTTGATGTGTAAGCATATACATTCTGCTAAACAAACATTGTGCTCGTGATTTTTTTTCTCAAGCTACTTTCGTTTCCTCCCACACTCATTCTACGCAAAACTAAGCTAAAAGATAGACTTAATCAATTAAAAATATAATTTTCTTCGGCTTCTCACTCATTCTCATTCTACAGTTTTATAGCTGAAATATAAAACATTTCACTTCCTATATTTTCCAGTTTTCCTTACAAAGTATAATAACTAATTAATAAATAAATCGCAAAGAAGGAACTTATCTCTTCACTATCATGAAAAGCGACTTCCAAACAATTCCAAATAATTTTTACCAAAAATGCATGCAATGTTCAAAACGAAAAAGAAAAGTATCCATTTTCTTATACTAAACTTTTATTTTAACAACTTGCATTTAAGTTAAGATCGATAGAAACTGATCACCTTGCTAAAAGCCATATGGCTAACCATAGATCACCTGAATATTCTTTCTTTTAAAGGTGAAGTGATGTTATGCCTAGCTTTAAAAACATTTTATTACCAATTTGTAGGAAAGATTAAAAGTTATTTTTACTTCAATATATGTGACACTAAAAAAATGTTTAGCTTATTAAATTAAATGGGAAATCAGGGTTTCAATCATAGAGTTCTCTACTGGGAGGTGACCCTGCTTCGGTTCCTGTCTAAATAAGATTGTGGTGATCCATGAGTTTTGTTATACATTCTCATTTGATCAAATTATTTTAACGAACTATGTTTTGTACTTTCTTACAACTAAAATATTCTAAGTTTAATCCTCATATATCCACAGTATTGAACACAAAAATATTTGTCTCTTATTTTCAATCAGTTAAATGTGCTTCTACATATCTGATAATGCTATGTATAAGAAACGTTTTCTTTTGATTTCTGAATAATAAATGAATGTCTATACATTTACTAAACTTTGTACATCCGTTAAAAACATATTATTTCTTCTGTAATACGCTGCCAAAATGTCATTCTGCTCGTTTGTACTATTCTCTACGGGAATAAAGTACATCCACTATACTCTTAAATCAAAAATAAGGTCTCAAGTCTAGAGAACCCAACGATTTGAATTACAGAAGACATAACAATCACTTTCCTAAAATTAAATCAATACCGTCAACATTTGTGAGGTGAAAGATAGATTACTAGTAAAACAATTATCTGTAAAGCATAATGTCCATGATTCAATAACACTGAATTATTCTGAACAAACTCCATGGCTCTGGATAAGTAGCTTAACAAATAAAACACAGTTCTGACCAGAGCAGAATGAAATATATTAAAAACTATACTTACAATGTGTTACAGTTTCAAGGACCTAACGTCCTCTTCATCAGACACAGACACTCTGTCTGATGAAAAGGACGTTAGGTCCTTGAAACTGTAACACACTGTAAGTATAGTTTTTAATATATTTCATTCTGCTCTGGTCACAACTGTGTTTTATTTGAATTATTCTATCGCTTAAAAACTCACACGAGAAAACAAAAGTTTTCGATTCTGTATAAATTGTGGAAAACAAACACCGTATGGGTTTTCTTGGTTTTCCCGTTGTCCTTCATCCTTTCCTTCATTTCTCATCTTCTCCAATTCCATTAGCTTAAAGAGCATAATTGTGGAACGTTAATCTGAAAAATTTTATTTTCTCTCGGGATACTCGCGTTTCTAAAGATTAAGCAACGGAAAAATACTAATACAGTACTAATATGTACAGAAAAATAACTCTTTCTCTATCCCATTAAAAATAAAGACAAAAAAAAAAATCTCTCTTTCTCTGTATTAAATAACGAGAAAATATCAATAATGCACTCTTTATCTCTTTTACTTAAAAATTTTTAAAAATAATAATTTATGCAATAACCAAATTATCTTATTGAAAGAACAAAAATTATTCTTTTTAGATCACTGAGTTTGCAATATTGACAAAAGCCCAGTCACTAAAAGCAATATACTCTTCCCTGTGTCCCTCTCCTCGCTGTTCGATTTCAGGAGGAACAGTGCAGTTATTCATTCGGTCTCCTCCTTCTCTTTCCACTGATGTCCACTTTAACGAGGAAAAAAAAATACCTGCCTTTGATGGGAGGGCGCTGTCACTCAAACTTAAAACCTGATCCGGGAGCTAGCGCTCTCTACACGAATCTTTGTAATGGAAGCTATACGCCATGTAATGATAAATAAAAAATATAACAATACTTACTTCTTCTTCTTCTTGTGTATACGACCACTGCACGGGTAATATGTAAATTTAAACTCTACTGTCTTCTTCCTTCTAAAAAACGAAGAGAGAAAGAAATGAGTGCATGAATACTGCAACAAAAGAAACTCAATTTGTCTTCTACCAATGTATTATATTAGACCTACCAAATAATAATAATAGCAATAATAATAATAATAATAATGATGATGATAATAATAATAATAATAATAATAATAATAATAATAATAATAATAATAATAATAATAATAATAATAATAATAATAAATAATCGTTTCCGATAGGGCAAATCATATGTTTTGGGGAGGGTGCCCCATAATTTTTGTTAAGATATTTATATACATATATAAACTTGTGTAGTTCATATCCATGTCTTTTATTCCCGCCGGGGACGCATGTAAAAATATATAAATAAATAATAGATAGGTTAAAGAATATTTCTGAAATTATCAATATCAAAAAAATTCAACTTCTCTAGATAAAAAAAAAGAAACTTCTTAAGCGCAACGGTATATCTACTCTTATTTGGTTTGAATAATTCAGGAACTTGCAGCAGTGCCACTCCAATCAAGAAACCTTGGTTTATGTTATTATTATAGCACTGAAAGAGAATTCTTCGTATATCTTATTTCTTCTCGTTTACATAATATTTTTTTAAATGTAAATAAAATATTTTTTCTCTTTCAATCTGCTAACATTAATTCAATTAATTAATTTCAAATGCATTATCTAGTTTGCAAGGTGAACAGTTTTCAAGAAAAATTACATGCATGCAGATATCTATATCTATCTATCTATCTATATACATATATATATATGCATCATGCAGGTAATTTTTCTTTTTGCTTGCATATATATATATATATATATATATATATATATATATAGAGAGAGAGAGAGAGAGAGAGAGAGAGAGATTAGATCAATACTGGAAGTTGTAGCAAACAAACTTATACCAGATTATGTCAATCCATTTTATACAAATTCTTGTACTTGCATATATAACCAATTTAATAATCGATAACCACAATTTCAGTGAATGCTTATTTATTTAGTTCAATAATGGATAATAATCATCATTTTTCAGCCTGGATTTTTTCCTTACATATAAATTATATGCTGGGATCTATGCGTGATCCTTTATATCAGTTAGTTTTCTTCTTCATTAACAATTATTCTGTTTCAGTTTACAATAATAACATCAATGCATATTTAACGTTACTCTCTATTCAAATCAACAATGCTCAAAATAGCAGAGACTTAATAACACTGACATATTCAATTTTAAGGAAGAGGAACTTATACATATTTGCTCTAAAATAGCAAAGACAACATTAGCATTATTATTCATTATTAAGAAAGAGCGACATATTTACGTTGGCTTTAAAGTGAAATTATATTTTCTTTTATCTCAGTACTACCCATGGTCCATGTTATTATAACAATTCATTCATTAACAATACGAGTCTCAATGAACCCTTTCATATATTCACATAGAATTAACGTATCAACTAACACTACAATTAATAAATAACATACCTAGACTAAGGATGATGATGATATACCTAACTTAACCTAACCTATTAATGAAACCTATCTAACTACTACTGATGATGAAAACAAAAATCCGGCGCTATTAATACGCATACAATAAACATACATTTATACTAAACGTTATTGTTATTTAATGAGGGAACAACAGCGAATAATTCTCATCTGAGTAACATACGCTAAAGAACCACTGCATAGATCATTCAAACTAAATATATATATCTATATTTTCAGAGAGCAAACGAGATGCGATATTCGTTCGCATTATGATTCGGTTTAATACTGATCAACAACAGATTACGATAATTATTTTGCTTTGCATTGAATTTTTTCCCGACTGATTCTCAATTAGTGAAAACTATCGAAGACAGGCTGTGAATATAAACAATGAATTTCACGTCGTACAATTTGGTAAGGATTTATACGTATTTCTTGATCTATTATCACTGTCCTGCAATAATTACTTTCCTGAATTAACGATTTCTACATTGGAATGACCATGGTAAGTAATATGCCACAGTAGTTTTACTATAATACAGAAACAGGACCCATAGGCCTATAGCTTAGAAAAAGAAAAAAAAATTGGGACATGCCCCCTCATAATCTGTCACCATATGTGTGACTCCGTGAAACTAAACTACTCACGATAGCACATACTTTAATTGACCTTGCAGAAAAACACATATAATGAAGAAAGACTACAACAAAGAGACGCATCTTCTTATGGGGGCCAGTGAAAAGATGGAGCAGGTCCATGGGGATGCAAAAATTTAACTTTAACGTAATTTTCATCTTCATGTTTTGACAAAACTAACCCAAAATACCACCGGTCATCATAAAGGCATGCATATAATTGTGCACACCGATATGACATCAGACACCTTGACCAAATGATTTTCTCCAGAAAAGTTGAATATTGTGCAAAAGTTGACATCAAAACACTCATTTTGTTGCAATGGACTCTTCAGATTTGGGTTCAAAGCGATGAAAACTACGTGTTCCAGATACTGTCCTGGCTTGGGTGAAACTACTTTCTAGTTTCTGGCGTGCCTCTATTAATGTTTCTTTTCTAATCATTGTGAGCTTTATATTTTCTATTTTTTCCTTGCAAAAATCAAACAAATTTTCGGAATTATCAATAGCATTACCAGGACTACGTTGGAGACTTGCTCTTGTCACGATGCGCTTGACAGTGTCACCTATATCCTCACAAGGGGACTTCCGATGGCTGGTGGCAAAAAAATACCATGTAGCTTTTAATCACAAGACCTTTTCATGAAGGCACAAATTGAGAAAGTTCTTACAGTTTTTATATTATGCGGCACATCCGTCACTAAAATAAATCACTCTTTTTTACTTCTGGAAAACTTTTTTTCAAGTATTCAATAACAACCTTGCGTTTCATAAACAAATGTTACATCATGCTCCAAGTCATCAGACACTATGCACAAGTTGGAAACTATTAGGTCTTCATTGTCGACCTCACGTGTGTAGACCACAACTGCATGGAGAGAGCAGCTATTGCTAGTCCAATGATATCCTTGGGCTTCATTTTGTAAAACAAAAGAATAATTCTCACCGAAATCAATAAGAACAACTGCTTCATCTACTTTCAGATTGCTTTTGATTTCTTTCAAATATCTGACCTGAGACTTAGTAATGAATAAGTGAGGTGTAAGTTTTATCCAGATATTCTTACAGTAAACTGCACTTGGTGAGTACGATCAGTAGATATCCAAGAAGAATATGTCACTTCATCATTAGGATCCCATTCTTCAAATTTCTCCATAATAAAGGATTTTACATTGTCCCTTGGAGGGCAATTGGAGCAGTATCGCAACATGCAGTCTCTGTTGTCTCTTGAACATACTAACTTGTCTACAAGTTCTTTGTAATTTTCTTCAATTGAGCAAGCATGAAGCAATAGTGAAACATTTTCTGTATGGTAGACACAAATTGTGTACCTGCTACGACACACCATTTTGGTCGAAGCATGTAGAACTTGGACAGTCCAATTTTAATATCTGGGTGGTCAAGGTTGAAAGCAGAGTACAGCTTATTCAAATTTCCTAACAACAGCACTTTTTGCATGTACTGATTTTTGGAAATGCTTACTTTATCTTTGACACCTGGCATTATTCTAGCGTATTCACTACTTTGGTAAAAGCTTTTGACAAGCTCAATCACATTTTGATTGAGTGAATGTCCTTTTCTTGGCTCAGGTAATGCAATTATACCCTTCTCTTTAAGAAGATCCCTTGCTTTACGTGCACTATACTCACTCACATTAAATTCTTCACTCATTTGTTTTCTGCTCCATGAAGCAGGAACTAGGGTTAAAATTTGAATGAGCTGGTAGCATTTGTGGTAGCATTAAACTTTTCTTTTCTTAGTTGTATTGTCCATATCCTTTATTTTCTGTTCATTTTCTTTCGTCAACTCAAGGCGTGGGGACTCATCTGATAAGGTAAATTCTGTTTCTAATATCTTGCTTACTTTTGATTTCAGTATACTACTTACAGATTCAAGCTTTTTCTTTGCATAACTTGATTTGCTCTGTGGTGCTATGCAATGCAGTTTAAATGGGGATTCTCTTAACTTTTGAATAGATATATTTAATTCTTCCAATGTCTGTTCCTTGGAAATAGATTGTTCTAAGCTACTTATCTCTTCACAATCACTAATCACTTCATCAATTTCAATTGCATCATGCAACAACGTATCACTTTTGTCAACTTTTTGACTACAATTATCACATATCTTCTGTCCACGAACTGATTTTACATATTTTTATAAACTGTTAACTCTTAAAGATTTTGATATTTTTTTTTTTTTTCTTGAGAGATTGAAATGGGTCTACATAGAATTTTTGGTAGCTCTCAAATTTGCTTTTTTTTTAAAAAAAAAAAAATGCTTTATGGTGCTCGCAGACAGTAATTAATTGTTCTAAACTCACCCCAGTTCTGAGACTTAAGATATTAATTTCTGACTGTCCCAACGATGTAATACTGACAAGATTTTTTTTGTGTGTGTAACTCAACTTATGTCGTTCAGTTCCATTTACTTTTCCAACACTACACTGTTCAGCTTGTTTGCAGATATTTTAAGAAAAAATAAATAAAAAAAATAAAATAAAAAGAAAACACACACAACACTAAAACAATAAACTGAAGTGTTAACAAAAAAATCACTTTAAAGAACTAGCAATGTTCTAGTGAACAGTATCAAAACTATGCACACTCAGCCAAGTCAGAATTCAACTATTCTTGAAGGACTATGCTTATTGCATGGAGAGGTACAGGGAAGCATTCATGTTTAATCCTGACCTATTCATGTTGGAACAAGCAGAATGCTACGATGAAGCCTTCTACGAGGAATAAACTGAATAAATAGAAAGGGTATAAATATTTATTCATATAAATTAATTTCTAAATACATTAAATATATTTCTAATTTATTAAAACTAAGGCCATTATCGAAAGCGCTTGTGAGCAAAAATAATAAAATTATATCTTGGTTGTTTGATTCTAAAGTTTACTCTAAAGCCTTATGTGCAGTTATACTAATGTTAGAACATTAATAAATTTACTGCAGCATAAATAATTTAACATCTTCAGCTGGATTAAAATGTAATAACATAATTTCATTACACCTTACATGTAAATCATTCAATGCGTTTTTCAAAAAGTAAAATGTGTATTATTTTAACCCTTAGAAGACGGCTGGCTCACCTCTTTCTCTTAGCACCAGTACTTCAAATTTCTGTTGCTGGGTTCCTAATGAATCTAGACTGTGCCTCTCCATGCCGAATCCGTAAAAGAAAGTGATTTTTTACGGCAAAGAACAGTGTTGCCAAAGTCCCACAAAAGTCACAGATGATTTTCTTCTTTTGTGGGTTGGGAACCGGGGTCACAAAAGTTATCTCGTTGGAACCTGTGTTCTGTAAGCTTTGCAACGAGGTATCAGTCGCGTCTCTGGACAATTAGGGAAATCGCCAGGGCTGACAACCTGAGGATAGACCACAGTTCCTTCGTAAAATATATACAAGTTGACCATAGTATATACAGGGTTTCGAATTTTTATCTCGCAAGCTATTGCTCCTAGACCCTTCATTTTTTATATGATTGCAACCAATGTCTGGTGTGTATGTGAGTATTTTTTTCCCTGCATACGACAATAAACAGTGTTGCCAGAGTCCGACAAAATAAAAAACAAAATTTGAAAAAGCCATCTTTTTCTTCTGTGGGTTGGGAACAAGGTGCACAAAAGTTACCTTGTTAGAATCTGTGTTTCCTAAGCTTTGCAACGAGGTATGGTTCATGTCCCTGTAACAATTAGGGACGATGCTGGGGCATCAACGTGAAGGTCTACGATTTTCTTGAAATACCTGGCTGTACTCTAAAGATAAATGGTTAAAAAATATTTGCAATTAAAAACCCACAGTTTTTCTTTCAGAACACATTAGCTCATGCCTTTAGGGTTATAAATACATAAAAAAATACTTTGGTTTCTGTAGTGCCTTTAAGTTTTTACTATATTTTAAGTTTTTAAGTTTTTTCTTTTAAAAAATCGTAATATCCAGGTTTGAGTTAATACTGTATTTACTACAACAATTCAAGTACAAGTTGCTGAATGCATTTTTACTTTATTCTGTATCTTTTTGTGATCATTTTAGTGAAAAAAAATCATTGTGTTATGATGAGAATTAGCAAAGTAATGATTTTTTTTTTTTTACTATATCAATGTCGTAATTTCTTTAACCCTCGGGAACAACAAAAACGTATATTTTACCAAACCAAAAACAACAAGTAAAAACAAAAAAAAAAAAAAAAGGTATATAAGATATCAAATTAAAATTTGGTGTGATTAATAAGAATGGTAAGTAGAGTAAATAGAAAAAAATTCATACCATTCTGAGACTGAGTTTCATTAGATATTTTAGCTGGATGATTTGAAATAGACTGACTCTTTTACCATCCTAATTTTGCTAAATTATTAATTATTTCGCAAGTCACATGATCCAAATATGGCAATCAGCGCTACTCCTATTTCGCTGCACAACAAGTGAGTTTCACTCTTTATTTTATTTACATAATATTACGAATTATGAATAACTTATTTCCTTAAAGCTATTACCCGTAAATATATTTAAAAAATTGTTAAGCACATTATCACATAAAATTTTTATCATTCTAACACTCAACTGAATTTATAGGGATGTAAATTCGGTTTACATTGTAAATATAGGCCTAAGAGTACTATTTATTTACGTAAGATTTGAAAGCTTATATTCTCTTTATACGGGGTCCTACGTAGTCTTATTTCTGTTACGGTACAAAATAGCATTCCTATATTTCTAATAACTCATGATGCAGTTGATAATTATTGGTATTTATCGAACATATCAGTAAAATGTATACATACGACACATCACTTATCACGACCATTATATAATTATACAATCCTCAATTGATCGTTTAAATATATATATATATATATATATATATATATATATATATATATATATATAGCATTACACACCTCTTGCATACGAATTAAACTATTATATATATCGGAACCGAAAATAAAATTCCCATCAATGTATACTCTTGTACAGTTCGCGGCATAGTAAATGTTACAAAAAGTTCCAACTTAGGAATAAACTCTTGCGCCGTGTGCTTATGTATTGAGAAACACACTTCGCCATCGAGCACCTACTTCTGGTATTCAATCCAACTCTCCCCTTCTCCACCTCTCCTTATCTACAGCAATGTGTGATATGATATACTCTTTCCATTCAGACGAAAAAAGAAAAAAAAAAAAAAACAGGAACCAGTTTTCAAGGTTTATAGCTCTAAAACCGTCTCTTTCATTCGTTTGTTCTGAAATGCCTTTTTAGAACCTGAATAATAAAAAAAATGTCACAAAATATCAAAGACTGCAAGTTAGGGAGATGCTCCTTGTGAAATCTATGGAAATTGTTAATCAAGGCAGTAGGTTTTGTGCTTCCCAAAGTGTGAAATGCGGGCGCAAAGCTCTAGAAACTACTG
This sequence comes from Thermobia domestica, assembly GCF_964235325.1. Taxonomy (NCBI): domain Eukaryota; kingdom Metazoa; phylum Arthropoda; class Insecta; order Zygentoma; family Lepismatidae; genus Thermobia; species Thermobia domestica. The sequence continues at coordinate 237,316,578 of NC_137456.1, read as the reverse complement.
ACGGAAATTAGTGTTATTCATTTCTTTACAGTAATTGCAAGCAAATGTTTTAGGGGCGTCATTTGACCAAGACAGGAGGGTATAATTCCCCCCTCCCTTGAGCTTCATAAATACATGTTGTTTGATCAATGCATAGTAATACATGAATAAACAAAATCGTAAAACACTTATGTCGGCGGAGAATCTCCGCCTTCCCCCGCCCCAGGCAAAATCTAAAATAACTCTGCTTATGACAAACCTATATAGTTACGATAGCACGTTACTAGAGCGCTTACATTTGGTTTCAAGAGTCGAAAGTTTGATCCCAAATTATATGAGTTCGTGAACGACATTGACAGAGAGAGGGATTTAAATATGAAGACAAAAAGGGATGATTTACATATACAAGTTTACAATTGGAGAAAAAATGATCGGACAACATAAGTATTATGACGAAAATTGTGATTTTGTGAAACAGAAGAAGGAAAGGTTCTGAACTGCGAGGATCACATTAGGCAGTTGTCGAATTAAGATGGAGAACTCTTTTTAGAGCATCAGATGATTGCAAAGAGAGAAAAAGATATTAAGATCTGGGAAATTAAGAATTTTAAAAATCTTCAGGTTCCGAGACGGGTTTCGAACCACGAACCTTTTACTTATCGAACCAGAACTTTATCCATTCAGCCACGGAGCAGTCACATACTTTTCCTTTAGCTACTTGAATGGGACATTCGAAAATTTGACAGGGTTGATGTGCCGTTTAGATGAGACGCAGACCTCTTTGTAGTTTAGTTACAGGGTGTCTAATGAGCTTCCTCTTGTTCAGGGACACTTTTTAAGGCAGTAAAAATTTGTTACTATTACGTTAATTAAGTTATATTTGATGGAACCATACTGCAAGGTACCCATGTGTCTTCACACCATGCTGTAACCATCTGTTTCTACTACACGTGCTTGAAGTACAGACGACAGCAACGAAGAGGACGTCGTTCATCATCGCCAATATTCGGCAAATGATGCAGAGGCCAGATATCAGCAACATTTGCTATAAAAGAGGAGAGTACACCTTAGGAAGTACAAATCTCGCCCGGTTGATCAAACTACCAACTCTCTAAGGCGCCTAGCCATTGAGAGCACCCTACCCCTCTCTAAGACGCCTGGTCATAGAGAGTACCTTTTCCAACATGCTCTAAGACGCCTGGCCATTGAGCTCTTCTTCCTCTCTAAGACGTCCGGTCATTGAGAGGCACCTAATCAAATTTTCATTCCCTCTCTAAGACTCCCGTCATTGAGAGAAACCTAACCAACAGAGCCCTAAGACGCCTGGTCATTGGATTCCTTTCATTTCATTATCTACATAATTAGAGGAACTTTACTTATTGTAATATACTTGTCTTCAAGAGGAACTTTTGTAATAAAAAGGTGAGGGAAAGTCCAATTTCCCTTGTACCGTATTTTTGCTCTACCTTACAGATTGAGAGAATTTTACAATATGATAAAGTAGTGCTAAACATTTCGTGTCATTGTCTGTTAGATGAATGGTTAGTGTAAGGGAATCCTACTTGGATGGTCTTAGGTTCGAACAGCGACCGTGTTTTTATTGATTTTTTTTATTGATTTTTTTTTTTTTTTTTTTTTTTTTTTTTTTTTTTTTTTTAGCTATGCTCATACTGTGCACTCCAGAAGTTCAATTTTGATGTAAATGTAGTCGCAGCTAGTTTAAGCCGAAATTATTTTCAAAAATGAAATGAAAATGAAATCTTTGAGTTTTACGTCCCACCGTTATGCCGGTTAGGCTAAAGGAGACGGTGATAATGAGTGATGAATGAAATGGTGGAATGAAGAAAGTGGGAGGAAACGGGAGAACCCCGAGAAAACCCACGCACACGGTGTTTGTCCACCACAAAGTTCACTTGGCAGGGGCTGGGATCGAACCCAGGACCCCAAGCACCAGAGGTGAACGCTCTACCACTGAGCCACCGCGGCCCCGAAATTATTTTCAAATGTGATATTTGTTATTACATGGTTTTCTTTATCTTGCGATGTTTCAACTTTGATATTAAATCTTACAACCTTAATGTAATTCATTTCCTAACGTTATATGATGATGAATGTTTGCACAACGACGACAGTCGGATGGTAATAAAAATTTTCATTGTTACTGTAATGAGGGGCGTTCCAAATTCATTTACACTTTCCTTTCTTTCTTCTTTCAGGATCTACCATTAAGCTTGTCATCACAGTTGGAAGGAAGTAGTACTTAGCTCTGCTTTCAGGTGGAAGAACAATACGGAGAAGTGTAATCCCTGGAACTACAGCACATTTTACCAACAGCTGTAAGTACGTGAGCGGGTAACATGAAAAGTGATAAGCTTTGTCGTAAGCACATCTTTCGCCCATTCTTTTTCATGGTCGTTCCCTCTGAATTGCAGAGCGCAAACTCCGACTCGCTGTCACGTATGACTCGCTGTTAATGGTGATGCTTGGTTCCAACCGGTCAGAGGATGATTCTTGAAGACTATGGCCATGCGTTTCCCTATAGAGGGCTGTGTACGAAACTTCTTTGGCGTGAGGCTGCCTTTATGTTTACGCTGCATTGATTGGGCTTTGGTCTCTGGCTCATGGTAGTGCAGCTACGTCTCGTCGCCAGTAACGAGTATAGACATGAAGCTTTTTCTGGATCCTGGCTGTAGCGTTGCAGATCACTGCTCATTTCCTTGCGCTGTTTTCTTTGTGCTGCATTCAAAGATTTGGGAACCCACCTGACAGACACCTTACCTATCTTAAAGTGTTCATTCATTATGCAGTGCAGAGTGATTCTCGCAAATCCTGTGGCCACTCCCAGTTCCGTAAACGTGATACACCTGTTGTCCTAAATACGCCACCCCACTGTTGAAATATTCACTGGTGTTGTCACAGTCACTTTCCTTCCAGAACTGGTTCCCTTTTCCGTTGATGTGCGGTCATTTTTATAGCCGTCCACCCAGTTGTATAAGGTTCTGCGTGACGGTGCTTACTCTCCACACACTACCACCAATCGCATGTGAATTTCCGTAGTCTGTACATCCTCTTTTCACAGAAACTACGTTGTCCAGTGCTGTCCTTCCTGATCACCTTGCATGTTAGCCGCTCACGTACTTACAGCTGTTGGTGAAGTGTGCTGTAGTTTCCAGAGATTACACTTCTCTGTATTATTCTTCCACCTGAAGACAGAACTTTCAACTGTAATGACGAGCTTAATGGTGGACCCTGAAAGAAGAAACAAAGGGAAGTGTAAACCAATACAGAACGCCCCTTGAATATATATCTTCAGAAAGTTTGACTCAGAAAAAAAACCTAGAGTGGACCGTACGATGCAACAGGGGACTCCTGGAGGAATTTCAAACGAATTTGAGTATAAATTAGCGTCTGAACAATTTACTGTGGGGGATAAGCCACTGACACCATTCCTAGGAAGGGAAGGGGTGACATGTAAAAAATTAATAGAATAAAAAAGAATACTGGTGTCGAATTCATAGTTTTCTGGTTCGAAGAGATGAATAGTGGCACTCCAAATGAGCGTTCCTCACTTGTTTTTAGCCCTGCATAAATGGAAAATGGTTTTAAAAGTATATATATCAAGTATAATTGTTTAGAAAGCTTGTCCTTCTACTTTAGTTTGTAATAATTTTCTACTTCTTAGTTATAATTACATATATTTTCTATTTATATTTTGTTCTTGTTTTTCTACTTTTTTTATATACATGGTATGTCTCATACATTTGAAGAGAAGCTTATGATGATTCAGAGTAACAGGGACATACACAGACTGTAGGCCCTGGTGGACAATGATGGTCCCCCGCCCCCCGATACCACTACTTTTCTGTAAATTTTACTTATTTTTGGAGATGATGTTACACATTTTAGTACAGTATGTCTTCATATTGAATTTGAACCCCTCAAAAAGCTTTCAATTCCTGAAATAAATTCCTGCTACGCCCCTGCAAGGGGCCCGGTTTTAAGGAGTGACCAAGAAATAATGCTTCCCTGGAGCAATAACAATTTCCCAGAAATCATATATCTGATAGGTCCGGATGTAATACCACAGTATTTATGCATTACCACTTTTCACTCTCAGTGTATTGCAACTCATGCAAAAGAAACTGTTCGGAAATCTTCATTGGTTCTCCCCTCTGACCCCCATGCCAATGAGGCCGACGTTGGACATACACTACATCTGGAATGTCACTATTTATGTTAGTAATCCCGAAAACTATACACTCGACACAAATGCAGGATGTTTCCGAGTCTTTTTGCTTGTCACATTCCCACTCTGACATCCATGCCAACCAAGGTTTAGCTTGGACTTAAGCAGCATCGACAATGTCACTATTCATCTTTGCAACCCTGAAAACTGTGAATTCGACACTAATATCGTTCGTATTTGACTACTTTTACTTGTCACCTTCCTCCATTATTAAAGATGGTCTTAGTGTCTTGCCCCTACATGGAGGAATTTCAACCAAATTAAGTATACTTCGAATTCCTCTTCGAAAAAGATCACCCGCACAGATGTTTTTCAGATGGTAATTTATAGGTACACTAAAGCGGTTGAAACTCCTCCATAGTTGTAGGGGCGAAACACTGAAAACACCCCTAATAAGGAGGGAAGGTGACATGTAAACAGGGTCGCAAAGATCTCATATTACATCAGCAACTATCGATAAATGATATCCACGTTAGAGTCAATTTTGTGTATGGCTGGAAGGAATGGAAAACAGACAGAAAACATCGTATCCACCATAATGTTTAGCGATAAATCTACATTTACGAATACAGAGCACATAAACAACACAATATCCATTATTGAGCTAGGGACAAATCCACTATGGTAGTGACTACTTTCACATCAGTATCGTAATGTCTCAATTTGTGACGTGCATTCTGGGTAACCGCATTATTGGATGGCCATCAATATGCCATCTGCCTACTCCAATTTCTGTTTCACTGATTTGTCTCCCACTGTGTACCTACTACGAATCAAAGAAGTTTACCTGAAGTACGATCCATTTTTGGGGACCATTTTCAAAACGATTTTCCCTATCGACTCTTATCAATGTCATTTTGTTTTCCAAGATGTATCGAATGAGGTATTACTCAACCCATGCCACGATTTGATTTTTTTTTTTTTTTTTTCAGACTTTATCGGCTTCTCTGCGCTTTTTAATATTGGTTCCCCGATGCTTATTTGGTGGGAAACTGGCATATAACACTGGTCAATTTTAAAACTAATGAGGTTGCAATGAAACTCTACTGGAGTATGTTGGGTATATAAGAAATGAAATATGCCTGTAAATGGTGCCTAACTTATGACACTGAGTAACGGCCTGCCAGTTACAGTCCGATCACTAGCATGTCTAACCATTCTCTCTCTTCCCTGACTCGCTTCTGCTAGTCTCAGTTAGGTTGGATGGAGCTTAGTATAGCTTTTAAGCACTGAAGCTACATGGAACGTAACCTACAGGTTAAGATGGAAACCGAACTACCTTAATGTGCTCAAGTTTCAAGCCTCCCACTGGAAATCAAACCCGAGACCCTGTTCACTACAGTTGCGCGCAAGCAATTTCACTTATTTTTCGGCTACTGTGACACTTCGAAAGAACTTCAGCCATTGCACTCTACTGATAAGATGCCGTCTAATTATTTTGTATTGTGATATCTGAAAGGAAGAGTTCACGCAAACACACCCAGAAACATGGACAATTTGAAAACGAACATTAGCAAAACAATTCAAGCAGTGACAGCGGACGTACTGGTAAGAACGTTCCGAAATGTGATGTGTCGGGTTCAATGTTGTCTGAAAGCAAATGGTGGCCAACTTGAAACACGTGTTACGATATCATTGCATTTCTTACAAAATGAGGTAAGCCCGTTTTAAATTTCACTGCAATGTCTTAATTAGTGTCAAAACTATAAAAGAAATACCGAATTCGATAGCAAAAAGAATACCCTGTGTTGGTGCGTGGGGGGGTCTAGTTCGATTCCAGCTTGTGCCAAGTAGCTTTGTGATGGACCATGGGTTTGTATTGTGATGAACCATGGGTGAACCATGTGCATGGGTTTTCTGGTGGTTCTCCAATATTTTCATTTTACTATTTCATTCATTATGATTATCACCGTTTCTCTTAGCCTCAAAGCATAATCTTGGGACGTTACACTACAATAAATCAGAACCCTTCTTCCCCCCCCCCCCCCGCAAGAAAGAAATGATGCGCACCTCAGTCTAACCTGTAGCGTGAATTTAATAAGCACAGATACCATACAGTACTAAATATTAGAGTTCGTTTTCATTAGTTTGATAAATGGCACACACAACACACACACATGAAATTAGCTTCCAAAGGAGTTTCAAACGTGACTAAACAATTTGGTTGTCAAAAAAATTAATCCTACGTCGTAATTTACTAAGACTGACATGCTACGCAGACATGTATAAAAAAAATCAATTCACAGCAATATATATCCGTATGAATGAATGGAATTAAATTCACTAAGTTTTGTCTAATTAGAAATCAGAAGTCATTATAGACCAAAATATAACAATGTTTACATATAAGATGTTTATCATCTTCAAAAGAAATTTTAGGTAACTGTTGACCTTAATCCTATGAATCAGAATGACCTACCTTGAAATTCTATGCTATTTAATATGTACGTTCAATTTTAACACTGTCATTCATGTCTCTGTCAACGTTTTCTTCTTTTCTTTCGATTTCCTACAAGTTTCTCCTTTCTTATCTAGATAAAAAAAAAAAAAAAGAAATATTAAAAACAATTGATGTAGATTTAGGAAGCGCACAAAGACAGAAAGAACGAGAAGCATTTACTTTTATTTATTTATTCATACACACATTCGTATCTGGGTATTACTGGTATCTATGACCTTAAGCCCATTACGTATGAGGGATGACATCCCTAGGTGACCACAGTGTCTAGAGATGGGGAAATGAAAAAAAGCGACTTGGCAGTCGTATGTTAGGAACCATCCCGGCATTTTCCTGGTGTGAATGAAGAAAACCCAGTGAAAATATCACTCAAGATAGGTGGTCTGGAAAAGCTATTACACCATTTCGACCGAGTGTTCACAGTGGGAATCGAACTCGGGACCGCTCGGCAAGAGCGTTAACACCAAAGGCAAGAGCGTTAACGACTATAGTACGCGGGATTACACGCTGGATAAGTAAGTAGAATATTTCGCACTACTTCGGCTTCGACCAACCAATCAGGCATATCATACTGTCGAGCTCTGTTACATTTTAACAGTTTTAATGGGAGAGTCCGAAAACGAAGTTTCTATACGAAATAGGAATCTTCAATCTTAGACTTACCTACGCAAACTGAATATGTGAGATAATTGTATCTATGATTTTTTTTATAACTTAACTCCATTTTACTAATTTTTAATTCAGTTTACAAGTGCCATTACATTTACTCAGAAAAGTGGTGTGCTAATTAGTAAAACGTGTAACTTGGAGTTAGAGAATTCAGACTACAAAATTGAATGAAGTTTCTTAAATCATAATATTAATTTAACGGAAAAATTTAGAAATTACATTTTTGTAACTTGGTTTTAACAATACATGTATTTATTGGGTTTAGGAATAAGTCCGTAGCGTTTTTATTAAAGAGTTTTATTGGAACAAAACCCAATAATTATAACAATACATTAATCAAGAATTTATTCGCCATTGCTGTTTAAGATCTGCTCCCACCTCTCGAAAAATTCGTTGATTCCGTTCTGCCAAAAATCGTCCAGCCTGGTGCGAAGAAGTTGTTCAGTCAGTTTTTGAAGTCCTCTTCGTCGTTAAAGGTAACGACCCTTATTTGGTTCGACATTGAGCGGAACAGGTGGTAATTGGTTGACGCTAGATCCGGAGAGAATGGCGGATGCTGAAGAACTTCTCACTCGAGCTCTTGGAATGCGGCTTTGACGAATTGTGCAACATGGGGTTTGGCGTTGTCGTGAAGGAGAATGTTTTGGCCTTGTCAATTGGATCTCTTCACTTGAAGTGCCTCATTTATGTGGCACACCGTACTGTTCTTCCCAAACATCTCCCAATGCAACATACCTTGGCAGTCCCACCACACGTAAATCATGGTCTTTATTGGGTGGAGGTTTTGCTTGACTCTCGGCTTCGGCGTATCACCTGGACCCACCCACTCCTTCGTTTGTTTCAGATTAAGTATAGGCACCATTTCTCACCTCCCGTTACGATTCAGTACAAAAAACGTTCCTTGTGTCCACGTGTTGCTCGGTGACGGGCAAGATGTTGAGAAGCAATTTGAAGGCGATTCTCTTTGTTGTTTTCGGTCAGCTCGTGGGGTACAGAGGCTCCCAAAGAGATTAAACAATGATTAGCACAGTTTTGTAGAGCAGAAAGAGTGTTCTTTCGAATGAATATCAACACTTCATCAAAATGCAAACAAAGAAAACAAAACGTTACGAATATATTCCTCAACCCAATAATTACTTGTCGAGCGTATGGAAGACAAAATAATATAATGTAATTCATTATCTGTATTTAGTTTACGGTTTAACCTTAGAAAGTTCATGTGAATATTACATACTTATTACATGAAAAATTTATATTTACTTATTTTCTTATTGAATACATATCATATTGAACTCATATTTATAGGTTACATATCTGAAACAGTTGAAGAAGTTGGTAAGGGACTATGAAAGACGGAAACAGCCCGCTTGGTGTGAAAAGATCTGTACCCACAGTCAAGTTGCGTATATAAATTTCAAGAAGACTCGTAATGAAGAATGACAGAGCCTGGTAGTATATCTGTGTCCAATTGAGTGCACTTTCATCAGAAGAGCTATAGTTTTTACTTCATTCTTACTATGTTCAGACATGAATAAGTGGTATAGAGGAAGAAGCACAAGCTTGGCATTTAATATTGACTACTTCCACATCGAATGGAATATTTTCTACCAAATATTACCCTCGATTCGTCCTAAAATAAAATGATTAGTATTGGAATCAGTTATTCCAAGGAAATAAAAATTAAAATGGAATCCACGTTCATAAACATGACTACGTAAAGCAAGGTAAGGTAAGCTAAAGAAGAAATATAGTTGATAAGAACAAAATATAATCCTGAAATCAAACCAGAATTCTCTACCCGAATTTCTAACAACACCTACCTCGTCTGGAAGTTGCTCCTCTGGACAATCTTTTCTTTTATGGCCATATATTCCGCAGCCGAAACATTGCTTTTGACATTCAAAAGTACCACATGGGTGTTGGGGAAGACAGCATCGATTACACTTGCTACAGTGTCTCCATGTGGGCTTTACGCATCTATTACACATGTCACAATGCACATATGTTCTACCATCCTGTATCAAAGAAAGAAAAATAAAGTACATATTGTGGCGTTTAACAGTGATAACTAGAATTTAATTAAGAGTTTCATTCGAGACGTAAAGAAAATCCACTGCAAACTGTAATTTAGCACTCACAGATACAATTCCTCTCATTGATTCATTTAAATGAAAAAGAAAAATCCAGAAATACAAATAATATATATCCATTATTGCTAAGTAACGAAAAACGATGGTTACACCCTTGAAAATATAAGTATACAAAAGTGACACTTAAAAATTAAAAGTTTCTCACGTTTTCTTAAGAAAATTCAAACAACCAAACATCAAATGCCAAAGACTACATTATTCCACCCATCAAAATCTAATATACAAAAAATGATTTCCAGGCTTTTCTAACCAGAGTACGAAAGATCTATATTACTTGAATAATTTCTAAGAATATTTTGAGTTTCCTAATGGATACATGGATAGCGTACGTGTCTTCAGAGCAGGAAACTAGAGCTCGACTCCCGTCGGAGACCATGTAGTACGTAATCTGTAGGTTCACGTATCAAATAATCTCGGTGCTGAATGGAACGCTGAACTTCAATCTAACCAACCAAGAATATTTTGCTAAATTTTGAGTTTTCATTAGATAAATTTCAAACTAATGAGAAAAGAAAAACGGCTAATACTCACCGCAAAATATATATATAGTAGAGTTTCCTTCTACATGTACCAAGTAGCGCTTTCGGAAGAAACCTCTTCCTTTATCAACTTGCTTAAAATTCAAAAGGATTTAAAACATGAAGGAGAATTGGAAGGATAAAAAAGGTTAAGAAATCTTTTAATGATAAGGTTAAGAAATGTTAAAAAAAGAGGTAGAGATTATAACCATCACATGGTGGAGTCATGTTTAATTGAAAAAGCAAAAACAGCAACAGAACGACAAACATCAAAGAATCATATTACATACTTAAAGAGATCCATACTTAATTTCGATAGAGGAGAAATAAATATTATTTGGGGTAATCTTTTCACTATATACTTTCGCCATCTGGAAAGCAAGAAAAGAAAACAGTGAACAGCAGTGTGGAATGACAGTGAGTGCCATTCCTATGTGTTTAATTTTTTGACAGTTTTTTTTTAAACCTATTTTACTCTTCCAAATTCTCCTTCACGTTTTAAATCCTTTTTGAATTTTGAGAAAGCCGATGAAGGAAGAGGTTTCTTCTGAAAGCGCTATTTGTTACATGTAGAAGAAAACTCTACTATATATCTTTTGCGGTGAGTATTAGCCTTTTTGCTTTTCTCATTAAATATCCACCGCCCGCAATACTTTGAAATTTCAAACTAGTTCAGAACATTTTTCGAACACTTCTTCTTGTCGTCATTCGTTTTACAGTTTTCTCTCTGCGCTGTTTTGATTTTCAATGTTTCGGTGTTGGTATAAATTTTCATACTATTGCATTTTCTAAGTTTGATCTCAACCCACACCTTCGAACTTACTTCGCTTGTCTTTTTATCCTTGAAGATTGCACCCGATCTTAATCACTTAAGTTATTGGAAGCATTTCTCTTTATTCTACGAAACTACAGAAGTATTACGAGGGCCAGTCCATATATACTGCAATACGCAAGTACTATAAGAGATGAAGCAATTATTATTATTATTATTATTATTTTTTTTTCCCTCGTTAGAGGTGAGACATCTGGAGAATTGAAAACATACAGAACTGCGTTGTTCAATCTGAGTTTTGTGTAAGAGTGACATTTATGATCAAAAGTGTAGAAAAAAGTGTAGTTGGAATGGAGCTCTCACACGAAGCATTTCGAGCCATGATTTACTATGATTTTTGCGTTGGGCTAAACGAGAAAGGCTGTCACCAAAGACTGAGGTCAGCGTTTGGGGATACTACTCCATCATATAGAACAGTATTTAGATGTTACAAGGACTTGCAAAGAGGTCTCATTATATAACAGAAGTTATGTTTATCTTATCTTTCTATTAAATTACATACATCTGTTTCCTATTTTTCAAATCTATATACTAAACTGTATTTCACTTACCTTGGATGTGCAGTTGTTACATTTACGGCAGTGCCTGTTCTCGGAACTCACAAATTTATTGCATATACCACAAAATTTATAACCATCTTCTTTTGGAAAAGCAATTGTATCGCTTACATTTGTGAAAATACGGATAGGAGAGCCGAATTTTCTGCCTTTTGGTCCTAGAATGTTAATAAAAGCAAATTTTTTAAAATAATTTGGTATGAAGAATTTATATATAACATAAAATATTAAACTAAAGCACTTGGAAATAGTAATGCTACTTCAGGATTTTTAAATCATATTCACAGTAAAATGCAAATATTAACTATTATTCTACTCTGTTTGATGGAAGATAATAATTTTTAAGAAACGAAGAGTAAAGAATCACACTAAGAAAACCAACGGAAAGAAAAAGAAAAGAAATCTTTCAACAGGGCAACACGATATAAATCGAGACTTCTTGCAAGCTTTTCAGGTGTTTTACAAGCATATAATAATTACAGCTTCCCTTCTAAGTTACTAGTAACTTGGTTGAAAGACAGACGAAAGAGCAATCCTGTTGATTATTGTTTGTTTCAAGCATATTCCTTCCAACTTTTATTGTTTCATTGTCTCAGTTTGTGTATGCACAGCAAGGCATCATCCTTTTTTGACAGTTTGAAGAATTTGAAATTACGAAATAACGCGCACAAGGAACAATTGTCTCGACTTTTTCATAAAGAGACGCAAGATTCAATGCAGTTGCAAGACTAATCAAATGTTGTTATGTGACTATCGTGGAATTTTGAATCTTCTTTAGTTTTAACAATCGTGAATAAGTGTAGAAGAGACAAAGGAAAATGCTTGTCTGTTATAACCGTAGAGCCCAACTCATAGGACGTTAGTTAAAAATAATTTTAATTTTTTAAATGAACCTCGTGTAAAAGCAATTCCAAGAATTTTTCTCTTCGCAAACAGACGAATATGTGTATGTGTGGGAGTTGCTCCTTCGACGTCTAAGCCCTCTCGCTTCTCCAAATAAGATGTTGAAATGTAACGTAGAAAGCAAATTTCCCCTCAGTGCATTCCACTAAACCGTCTCATCGTTAATTTTAGCTCTTACATCAGTTGGATGCGTTGCGTTTCCAACAGGGAGACCCCCCCCCCTTCCTGGTTGGGAGAACAGACAAGTCAGTCTGACGTGAACTTCATGGCGAACAGCAACGTACAACCATGTAGTGTCTAAAAATTAATATATTTATATTGCTAGTGTAATATACAACAGTGCAACGAAGATCAAGTGTACTACGTAAATTACATAAATTTATATGTCTTTCAACAGTAGAATATCGTTAAAAAATACTTTAAATAAGAAAAATGGAAAACGGTACAAACCAAAAGTCTTCGCAACGTCTCTGGTAAGTTAACCTCAAACCAGTCTAAAAAGGAGACATAAAATGGGAAAACAAGGAAAGTTCAATCTTCCAACTTTGAGTGAACATCCCTGGAACAGCCCAGGAATCCTCTTTCATCCACATCAATGTGAGTGACCAGTGAAAGTGCGAAACAACGAAAACAAATAATGTAGTGAGTTGTAACCGGAAGCCCGCGACCTACGTGATCGTAGTGAGGATTTTTGGGTCAACTGTAAAATTGCATTATCATATTTAAATCGGTTAAACCTAAGTCCATGGTGTAATCTGATATGTATTGGTGCAGTGAATATTGTGTGAGTTGTCAATTAAAGTTAAAATATTAAAATCGTACGTATCCTTTTACAATAATCTACCATAATGATTATAATAGTTTAAATCTATGTTTTAAGGTCTAAGAGAATTTAATTTACCTTTTGTTTCCAATATAATTAGATTAATGCCTATGCAACGCAATAATATTCGTATTATTGAATTGTATCGGCATTGGAGGAACAATTAGAATTTGCCTTTAATGTCAATTTCCCAGAATGTTCTGACCCGAACTCTGAGTTCCGAATGGTACTGTCCAGTGGCTATAAAGTTAGTTTTGTTAGCATTTCCGAATCAATGCCGAGATTAGTCTAGGAACGAGAATAAAATAAGTGACCTTCACTAGGAGGTGAGGTGATTTTAGTTTAGCGTCCCGTTCAGCAGCGAGGCTATATGAGACGTGGACCCACTGATTAACGTGGAATCCGAACCACATGAGCTCCCGCCGGGAATCGAACCCGGGTCTCCCACGCTAAAAGCCCTTCACTAAGAATCGAACGGTGCAGTTGTATTTGGGCTAGGTACAAAAGGGGACATACAGGAACCGCACCCAGGACAGTTGCATTTGACTACCTTGGGGATACAGGAAAGAACCGTATAGTCAGTGTTCCCTTGAAACAGATAGAAGTTTGGAGAAGTTTTTGCTTATGCTCCCTTTAATTACATTTATCTAAAAGGATCCTCTCTCCAGAATCCCATTCAATTTATTTATTAATATGTGTTTCTTATAACTTTGGCAATGAGACAGATAACTTTAAAAGCCGAATACAAAAACTTAAACTGTCGTCTCCCTACCGACATTTGTACTGCAGTATCAGTACAGACAGTAAATCTCTATGACTTTTTGAAATTTTTCTTTCTCTTACGTACATACGAAGCATTAATAATACAAAAACATGGTCAACAAACTTTTGTTAGAATAGATCCTTTAATATTATATATATTTAAACTATTTTAGTTCAGAATTTAGTTTAGAACTCAAGCTAAACGAATCGTCGTCCAGAAAAATAATGGTCGCGCTCAACAATACATTTCTTCTTAAAATATTTGCTTTGTCAATAATTTTAGAACGAGCTAAGCAACAAAGAACTGACAATTAATCAATATTTCTTATAGAACAGTTTTCGTGTTCTAGAAAATGAACGGAATTACGTACCTGATTTAAATTGCAGATGATTATCATATTCTACTTTGTAGTCAAGCATTCGGAAATCTGGGCACATTGCACTTATCTGACTTTCCATAAAATACGGAAATATCCAAAATACTGAAATGAAAGATTTAAGAAAACATATTTAGTTACACAAAACTTTTTTTTTTTTTTTTAAAGAAGATCTGTTATAATCTTTAAGCTATTATTCAACATTACTGAAGAACAAATGCATCTAATTAACAGCAGTTATTGGAATAAGTTTGAATTAGATTATCTTAGTAATATTACCTAATCGTACGTTTATCTGTGTACGAAAATGCACTTCTTTCATGTGTGTTATTTCGTGTCTTCAATAAAAAATAAGAAAGGAGGAAGTATATATGGTTCGATCATTCATATACATATACGTGTATAAAATCGCAGCATTTTTCACAACTAATAATGAAAGGAGACATTCAGCGATAAATACGGTAAGATCAAACCTGCTTTATCCGAAAGACCTGGAAAAGATATCTTGGTGGTGTATCAAATGTGTAGCTGCAATGGTAAACACAGTAACATATTTATCACCAAGAAATAATTCTCCATTATCAGTAGACATATGGTTCATTCAAAAATCTGATTCATTCCATGTTTTCCAAATGTAAGAATCCATGAAAAAGAACTATCTGAATCGAAACACCTTTAGATTTCTGTTTAAAGTATGGTCCTTGCGATCTACCTAAAGAACTGTTTAGAAATTTTGGTTTAAGAAGTACCGATGTGTTTTCCACTTGATCATTATTCAATTGCATACTTCGTCTGAATACCTCGCAGTGTATTAGCATAATATACGCAGAATATGTCAAATTTGGTATCACAGGGGTAAATCGTACGCATTGAAAATTATTGGCAATTTACGTACAGATTCCTCGTGAGTGAGTGGTTTGCGTTCTCATCTTTAGTATGGGAGATCTGATTTCGAATCCTAGGCGAAGTATTATATAAGGTTCGAATTTAACGTATCATATAGCTCGAAGCTGAATGGATGACAATATAGAGCAAAAGCGTAACTATGTGTATGCTTCAGCTAGACTCGGTATTGTTTTCGTTTTGCACCTTTTCTTTGAACAGTATCCCTTCCTTAAAGTTTAGTAATAATAAGCGGTTTCAACATTGAAATCTTCTCGGGTGGAATATGGGAATGCAATGAGTGTTATTCATCGCATCATAAGTGAGTTTATTTTGACATTTTTATAACTTAATTTTACAGTTTTAGTATGTTTTGAGTTATTGGGAAGGATTCCTTTTAGTTGGTACACCTTACATATTTCTGACTTCATGTTGGATAAAGCTAGCCTTGTTTGGTTTAGAAGTTGTAAAATAAACTTAACTCATACGCGGTGAATGGTGTTCAGTAACATTTTGGCCCCTGTACTTCTTAAAATATTATAGTTTACGATTCACGATTATTCCAGGCTCGACCGCTTCGTTCGGTGATTTATATTTGGTCTTCCGTATATTTCGAAAGAGAAATTATTTTGAAACAACAATAAAATTGCCATTACGAGAGGACTGAAGACAACTATTGAGACTAATGTGACATGGAAGAATTATGTCTGTGAAAACAGAAAGAAAAATTTTTGAGTGCTCAAAGTGTGTAGCCCATCAGGTATTAAAACTGCAAATGCATTATCACAAAGCCCGATGAATCTTTGACTTCAAATGCATCACCTCCTCTCCGGAATTCAGGAGAGAAATCTGACTATAAAACAAATTGCTTTATTTATGGAAACACAGCAATAATCTATTCTAAAACTGCATTGCGTCGTAAGAAGGAAAACCAAAACCGTATGGTAGCAACATTAGAAATGAAGGGAAATTCATTACAAACTTGGTAAGAAGGAATGATGATTGGAGGGAAATAGTTAAAACCTGTCAGTTAAGTATAAGTAACCTTGTTGCACGGGAAGCACGGCACCATAAAATGTCACATCACTTTTTCAAAGGGAAAGCCAGGTGAAGGATCTGCAGGATGGCGATTAAAGATTCGTTTTTAATGTAAAACAACTACACTGAACAAAGTGATGAATGCCAATACTCACTTAAAGAATAGCAAGATATAGATAAGTTAGGAACAAAGCTCCCCGTACCAAAACTGACAGAAACGATATGAATAATTGAATAATGATTTACGTATTCTACGAAGTCGTAAAATTATTTACTTAGAATCATCAACGACGATGATGCATATTGTTTGAGGTAAACAGGATGAGGGAGAATGCAGCTATCTGACGCCAATCCGCGGTACTAGCGAGCACGCACTTTTTTGTTTTAAGTTCTTTTATATGTCTGCATACTTCTACGTACATCCATATATTCACAGTTTGAAAGCTGAAGAAGCACTCTCCAACTTTATTTTGAAGTACTTCTTCAAATTATTTCAGACAAAAAACTTAAATTATATATAAAAAAAACTGCAGTAAAAAATGTAACATTTTACATATTTAAGTGAATATCTGTTAAAATATTAGCCCTAGCAAAAAATGTCAAGAGAAGCTTGCAAACTAAAGTGCTTTCAAAACTAGAAACAAATTGACAGCTCAAAAACACGAGCAGATTTGTTTTGAAGAAGGGTACCTACTGCACACAGTTATTGCGGTCACTCAGCGAGGGTCGAATCATAAGCGTCCTTTTAGCAACAGTGGGTGGAGGGTTTCCTTGGCAACAGACCTCAACATTCCAATGTTGCCGCTAAATAGTAAACACGTGTTTTCAGAAAGAAAGAAGCGTCTTTCGTTTCTTTGTGCGTGGAAGTGATTAAAAAAAATGTCCCCCTTCCCAAAATGCACAAATTGTGACGACAAATACATCCTTTTATCCATCGAAACAAACCAATATTTAGATATTTCCCCTTTCGTTAAGACCCAGAGGACAGTTCCAGCTGATGACTCACCGGGATGGGCACAAAGTGCCAACAGCGTACCACGTGCCTCTCCAAACGTTAATTTGTTTCTAGTTTTGAAAACACTACAGATATTAAAGGAAGGTATAGAGAAAGCAATGGAAAGGAGTGGGAACTTTTAGGAAACTACACCTCTAGTTGGGCTCTAACAACTGGCAAAAATTGAGCTTGTTGCTAATTTTTCCTGACAAAAAAATTTCATTTTCTGGGCTATAGGTAGACTTGGGAATTTTCGGTTAATGTGTACAGTGGGATGTTTACAGTCTACGATAAGCGTCAAGCTGGCTTGTGAGTCAACAGCTTTTATTTTTTCGAGAACTTTACAACTTACATAATTAAATCATTCATGCGGAAAACGTTATCATATATTAAAAACTCATGAAATCAAATACTAAAGAATCATCACAAATACACAGCTTAACTCGATTTGAACACCAAAGCGACCTACTATAATGTTGTTGTAAATCTAAATACATTGATAAACGTTTTCTGCCATGTTTAATAACTGAACCTTCATTTCAGCTTCTTTTTAAACATATTATTTGTTTGATATGTATGTGCGTATTAATTTGATTTAGGATTTAGATTTCTGGGCTTTCGTTATCTATGGCCAATTTAGCCGGTCACGTATACGGGATGACGTCCCTCGGCGAGCACACTATCCGGGAAAAGGGAAGCGGCCTGGGATCTATAAATTAGGTACTACCCCGGTATTTGCCTGGTATGAATGAGGAAAACCCAGGGAAACCTTATTCAGGATGTCTGACCTGAAAAAGCGTTTTACACTTTTTCGACCGAGTTCCCCCACCGGGAATCAAACTCGAAACCGTTCGCAACAAAGCGTATTAATTTGAATTGTTGCATTTAAACACAACTGTATATGTATTCTTCGCAATGTCACCTACTAACAACGATTAAAAATCACTCTGGTTCCTTTGTATTATAATAAATTCGAGCCATTAAATAATACATATTCCATCCCGTAATTTTATTCCATTTATTTATTTCTGGTTGTCCTAACAACGACGTTCCAAAACCTTATTATTTTTAAACATTTGAATATCTTTATACATTGACAATCATATTATTCAAAACATTTCTTTCTCTTCTTCTGATAGTAAAAATCAGCCAGCCTAGTACATATTTGGAATAATTTATGACCCAAAATTACATATATACAATGTACTGTTGTACTACTCAGTACTGCTATTTCTACAATCCACAGACCTGGTACAATTTTTCCGGAGACATCGTCCCTACAGCACTGGAATAACTGGGTGAAATTGAACGAAGATCTCAGGACCTCCTAGACTGAGAAAGTATTACTCAACGAGGAACGTGAAGACAGAGAACATAAAGGAAGTGCTGAAACGATAAATTAGTGAGCGACGTTTGGATCGAGAGGTTTAAACATGGTAATATATTTGGTCTGGTAGGAAATTACTGTACTGTAAATTTCATATTTATTTTAACGAAAATAAATTATATGAGTTTTATGTTACTGTAGCATTTCACTTCCTACACAAGTACTCATCCTCCGTGTTGAATCCCATTTTTTCAGACCTGGTACAAAATGTTACGATCACATTCCTTTGAATGAGAGACAAAGATGAGTGTAAAACCTTAACATCCTGTGCTTAAAAGTGATTAATTGTTTCGAAAGTCCAGATGACTGCATCCTTAACATTTTTATGACGTTCGTTTATCTTAATGTCTATATTTCTTTTCGTCATACTATATAAGAATTTTCACACTCACAAGTGTGTTTTAGCTACTAGGAAGTTCGAGGTTCAACGATTTTTTTTTCTTTATTTTAATTATATATATATATATATATATATATATATATATATAAGACGATAATAACCGCTAAGTCAGGTCTAACTTAGAAGTGCAACAAAGGAAGTTTTTAAACATACTTATTAACTTTTCTTTTAATACTAACCTATAAGTTTATCACGATCTCCACAGATCTTCTTGTGAATCTTCTTAATTTGTCGGTATGTGTGGGCCAAAGGTTCTACTCGACCACCAAATGGTGGATCCATTATTAATGCCATATTTTTTCCTGAAGATTCCGTTATGAATTTCTTGAACAAGGTTTTACTCTTTATTCCGCGAAAAAAGTAGTTATTGAACATATTGTACCAACAGAACTGGGTTGAGTCATAGAATTGATGCTGTGAAAAGAAAGTTAAACTACGTTTTAGAAAATATATAATTTTACTATGGACCTTGTAAGTAAGCATTCACCAATAATGATACCTACGAATCTTTAAAATAAAAAACTGAAAATCATTGCTTGCTTTAACAATGGAAATAAATAAATAATACGCTATTACTATTCAGTAGCCTAAGTCTTAGAAATTTTGGATATACAGTAAGTCTGATAATTAATCTAACACCTAAATTCAACTTTATTATTATATTAGAGCTTCTCAGAAAATTTCATTTATCTAAAAATTCCTAAACATTCAACAAAGGCACTGTTGGCTTCAAATTTGTAATTTTTTTAAACTTAATTTTACTGCGGACTTTCAACTCTTATATGATAAATGTCTATCCAAAATGCTACAGTGACTTTAAAAGCAATATCACATTTCACAATGAAAACAATGAAAATCCATTAATTTCTACACAAACAAAACTAAAATCAATGTAGCTTCAGATGTAAAGACATACACTGTGTGCGTGCAGAAGTTTTACCCGTTTGGGAGAAGGATTTGTAATTAGATTTCTGAGCTTTCGGTATCTATGGTCATGTTAGCCTGTCACGTATAAGGGATGACGTCCGTTGGCGATCACACTATCCGGGGAAAGGGAAGGAAGAAAGCGACCTGGGACCTGTATGTTAGGTATACCATCCCGGGATCTGCTTGATGTGAATGAGGAAAGCCTCACTCGGGATGCCTGGAATAAAAAAGCTTTTACACTTTTTCGACCAATTGTAACCACCGGGAATCGTACCCGGGACCGCTCGCGCCATTCTACCCGTTTGTGTTAGGTTGCCGATGAAAAATGTTGTAACCGAATAGGTGACGCTCCAAGAGCGGATCATGTTATCAGAAGAATATTACAGCAGCAGCAGAAAGTGAGTGTGTACTAGTAGATCTCCTAACTGGAGAGTGTTGTGCGATCAAATGGAGACTATCAGACACTGTTTATTGTTTGATTTCGATAAGTGCAGTAGTACGGCCTCGGCCTGCTGCAACATTAGACAATTGTATGGAAGGATGAAATTAAGAAACCTAAAACTGGTCACGATTTCGAAAATTCAGGCAAGCAACAGAAACCGACAAATTTAATCATGGTCTGGGTGCCCATAAGCGTTTTCAGAAAAGAATCTGAACCAAGCCATAACAGTCAGTCCAAATCCAACTGCAGAGGAATTAGCGGAAACCATTCAGGTACACAGACTAACAGTTGAAATAGGTTTCTGCGGTTGGGTTTCACCACAAAGTTTAATTCACCAGCTTTCTTGGTACAAGAATGACCTCTTCTTGACACAGATTCTCACAGAGGAGAGAAATGGGTTATGTATCGGAACGTGAAACGTCGTAGGATTATGTGTCGCATTTCTGAACTGCCTCCATCGGTGTCCACACAAGAACTTCATCCAAGAATGTGTTTTTGACTGTGTAATGGGATGTTTGAGACCTAATTCATTGAGAGGTCCTGGAACCTAATCAAACCATTAATGCGATCTTTAACTGTCAACAGCTAGACAGACTGCAGGGATCATTGCGGCCCAAGCGGCCAGGCCTTGTCAATCGCAAAAGGAATATCACCCAATATGGTAACGTTCAGCTACATACTATTGCGATGACACGTCAGAAATTAATGGATTTTGATTGGGAGGTTTCATCTCACCTGCCCTATAACCTAACTTGGCAGCTACAGACTTATACCTTTTTTGAGCTTTGGGAACTTCTTTTACTGGGAAAACCTCTGCTGGCGTAGAGGCTGTGAAAATTGCCTTATGTGAATTCTTCAACGCCAAACCTGCGGGAGTTTTATCGATGTAGAATTCTCTTCTAATGGAAAGATGACTAGCGTTCATTGATCATTTTGATGATTATACACGGTTCTAGGTGAGTAATATTTTGCGTTCTTCGTACATCCATATTCATACTCGACATGGGTAGAACTTTTGCACGTACCCAATAGAAAAGAAAGTTTTGGAATTACTCTCACACTTCAACTATTCCATGGTATACATATATGAGGAAAAGTGAAGATTAAAGTTCTGTAGGAAAATTTTATAAAAGAAGACACGGCACTCCCAGTACTTTCTTACATAATGTTTGTGAAAAATTCAACACCAAGGAAGACATTAAATCGAATGAAATTTATACCAGATTCGTTACAGAACCATACAGAAACGATTACAATTTCCTAACTGTATAGCACTTGCAGCCTTGATAAACAAGCATAGCACGAAGCCTCCATATGCTCTATACGCCATAACATGAATCAAAAATCAAGTAGAAATTGGTGCTGGATGTGTTAAAGAGGAATCGTTTGTCAAACTGCTTGTATACGAGTACAAACAATATCAATACTGTCTGTTAGGAGACCATGAAGAAGAAGGTGCATACCAAACATATGCAACATTTGTTCAATGGGACACATGTCAGGCAACCGTACTGACTAGGGAAGATGTGGTACTCGTCGTTTCTCGATAAAATCTTGGATATTCTAAAATGCATATGGCCGAGTACTCTCTTGTTGAAATATGACACACAAAAAAGAAGAAATGAAATGAAATTTTTAGTTTTAACTATCACAAGAAAAATTCTTACAAACCAAGATATGTCAACATTAGATACTAATGTAAAGTAAGGTAGTGGTCACTAAAGCGAAGATGCTGGTTGGGCCAGGTAATACATATCGTGGGCAAGTAACCAAGTAAATCTAAGTCTTTGAGTCAACATAGTCACTGAGATATGGGCACACTTCATAATTCAAGAAAAGAAGACAAGCAACACGAGGCAACAAGTTGGTTATTCAAGTTGCTTTTTGACGAAATGGTCAGGCGATTTTGGTAAAATGTTAACCGAAATTAATGCCACAGATAAGCTAAATTTACGCAGTAAGTGTGTAACAAGTTTTATTCATTATAATTGAATTCTTGTGATGCGTAGGACATAGTATACTTCTTCGCTTGACTTTTCACTTTTAAATGAAGTCATATACAGTCCCTAAAAAAAGAAGCGCAAAAAGATAGCGAAGGCTATTAAAGTTTCAGCTTTGTACTCTCACCACCTTGGATATAAAATATTTTATGTAATCTGTTGTAATCGCTCTTATTATCCTACCAACTCTTATTACACAACATTATTCTACTTAAGAGAAAGGAAATTATGCATTTCTCTTTCGATTGTTTGGAAAACTTGCATTTATTTTTCATTCTGAGTGACAACAGTGCTTCTCCCAGTTTACTGGTGTTGCTCTTTAAAATAACGGTTTCTGTTCCTTTTCTCATTACAACTAATATTTCTATACATTTTTATCATATAAATGAAGGGAACAACTGTTATTGGCTCTATGTGACTAATTATACATTCTCTGGTAACTAAAAAGAAGCATACGTTTACATCCAGTTGCCGCCGGAAGCACGAAGGAAGAGGAGTATCAACATACCAGTCAACAAGAGAGTTTTTATTAATAATAAAATTAGTAGTAAGCTTACTATATTCTAAGAAAATATCCAATATCTTGGAAACTTTTCGAGTTCCCGAAAGATTGGAAATTATTTCCTTGAGAATACAATAAGGTTAGTACTAATTTTATTAGCAGTATGTATTGCATTTGCTTCGTTAGTAATTTATTCTTCGTTTCAAAACAGTTACCAACTGTTCATTACAACTAGTTACATCCAAGACGATTTATAAAAAAAAAAAAAAATATGTTATTACTAGCAGAAAGTCAATTAACGGGTATTACTTTGTATTTTTAACATTTTGGTCAATTATGGAAGATGTAGTTTCGTCATCGCTGTTCTCATAGCTTAGTCATACGTCGATGTCTTAAAGCCATTTTGTATAGTAAATTAAACAGGCATTAATAAAATATTAATATTCTGAGCTACAAATCGACATAAGTCACGTAAAGTGTTTTCTCCAATATTCGGATTCTCTCAATATGTACATTTTCCAGTGCACCTACAATATATACACACTGAAGAAATACAGGTGCCGATGTAAGAGTTTTATTTGGTTTCTTAGAAACACCAATAAAGGTTTATTCAGTCGTAATTGTTACTTACAATCCATAACAACATAGATACTTCAGTTACAAAGGTGAATTAGTAAGAAAATATTTACAGCAGCAACTGTGTAACTTACCAACTTTCTGCACTGATTTGATTTATAATTTTAATGCCATTACGAATATGTATTTATTTTTCGCATGTATTTGCTTTATCTTTCCTGCAAGGCAACATTAAGATGGCGATACGATTACGTGACTTATCAGCAGAAAACAGTAAATCTAAAGAAACTCAATTACATTCTGTTAAAAAAAATATATATATCACGACTTGTCTTAAGCACATACTTGAACATTCTTACAAAGGCCTTAAGTTTTCTGTTATTACTGTCTTAATGATGAGGAAGGTGAAATGAAATTTAAACACATAAATATAACTAAAGAACTGAAGGCCACGATTTTGTCGCGATAAAGCAAAGATGTCACTGTCGTTTTAATCTTTACAAGAGTGAATGTATGCGCTACAGCATTAAAATTCCAACTTACATGAGAGTTGACTATACAAACGGAACACTTACGTATCTCCAATCGATATCTAGAAGTAAACTACACATTTGCCCTTTATAATCATTCAAAATAGTTTCATGTATCCTAGGCGATCCAACACACAAGACGTACTTCACATCTAAACTTTTCAATGACGATACCAACACTTCCACTGTTCTCTCGGAGAAGAAATATTGGGCTTCTTTCTTGGAATCTTCTACAGGTTTTAACAGCTGCAAAGAATAAGGAACAAAGTGTTAAAAGGAAATTTTCCTCTGTCGAAGTAACTGAATAATTATTATAACTTTAGTTGCTAAAAAATGCTTTACATTGTGCTCTACACAACAACAAATTGTCGGTAGCGTTGCTATAGAAATTTTTGCTACTGTCTATACTAATAAATCATAAAAATAAACATATTACTCGAGTCCACATGAGATTAGTAGCAAAAATGGATATAAATGAATGAATGAGTAGGGGGGTAAATGTGAATGTCAGCATCGAGGCAAAATGGATAAGAATATGCCCATAATTATGGTTTGTTAGTAGGGATAGTCCTTAAAACAATTAATAAATTACTCAGGAAGAAACTCACAAATAACTATTTAATTATTACAACAGTTAAAACTAACAAACCATGAAACAAGTCACGTTGTACAGTCCGCAGCAAAAAAATCTGCAACACGAATATGTAAGTTTATTGTGAAACTACGCCTAACTGCGCAGGGAATCAACATAACATTTAAAGTGGCACGAATTACTCCAGGAGAAACGTCGGCGTCCTCCCCTGCACACTTATTTTGGAGCAAAAGACTTCGTCGTTTTACAACCTACATGCTCATGTTGCAGGTTTTTTGCTGCGGACTGTACAAGATTTTCCTCTGTCAAAGTAACCATATAATAATGCATTCTAGAGTTCTTGGACATATTAATGTTTCCAATAAAAGCATGCGAAACAAAGACGAAAAAAGCATTAAAGACTACAATAATTCTGTTTCTTTAGTTGGCCTGAGTGACTCGAACTCTTTAGATGAGTTTGGAGTATTATATGTCACTAAATCAGGCAAGGTCTTTATAAAAATGGTTGTCAGATGTCAATGTCAAATGTACAACAACAGAAACAAACATGTATTTTTAACTGTCATTTTACTTCTAGTGTATTTAATAAGTTTCAACCCCATATAATGCAAATACACGTTAACAGAACCTGTGTATTCACACACAAAAGCGAATTGGTAGATTGATGGACGCAGTATGCGAATTACCAGGGGATGAGGGGCATTTTCTCTCTCAATCACATTTGGATTCCCCCCCCCCCTTCCAAACTACGTTCAGAGATAAAAAGTTTGACTATATTGTCAAATTCCATTAGTTTTTGTCCTTCAATATAATTTTAATCTGCTGTGTTCCGAAATGAAAAATGTGAACTATTCACCTTTGGCCCCTTTTAATTTTATACTTACAGCTACTATAATATAAACATTCTTCTTTTCCTTCTTTTTAACCTTCGCCCAGTTTAATTATTTTATTATCCCTGTTGTCGTCATTTGCAACCATATCCTCATGCCCTTCAGTTCGTCGACAGAGATGAATTTCAATGATGACATTATGCTAACTCCGTATAACAAAGTCATGTATGGATTTCCAAATGTCTTACATTCCAGAGTCTCAAAAGTACCCTGACATAGAGTAACTCTATTATATCAGAGATACAAAATGTAAGAGGGAAACAGAGGCGTCTCCAAATACGATGTTTTCAATTTAAAGTGAAAGGATTTTTTTTTTTTTTTTTTAATTGGGCAGGTCGTTTGGGCTATAAACTCTTTATCCGCCCAATGTTAAATGAAAATGAAACGTTGCCATTTACCTGGATCCACAACATAAGTGAATGAAGTTATTGTCTGTTATGCTAACGTGTCGATTGCCAGCCCCCATTTCAAACATGCTCCCATTCACCATACTCTTACAAAATTTGTCTACCTCCTGTCCCGCCCTTCCCTCCCCCAGCCCCAGGTATGACTGCATAAAAAGCATACAGCCCAAACGGTCGACCGATTTTTAAAAAATCCTTTACTTTAGATTGAAAACATTATATCTGAAGACAGTTTCTCCCTCTTACATTTTATTGTAACTGTGATAATAACAGAGTTATCCTATGTCAGGGGACTTTTGAAACACCCTGAATATATATATATATATATATATATATATATACAGTGGTTCCACGAATAACACTAAGGTCCACCTCCTGCAGAAACCAAGGCAGATAGAAACATGAAACCTTTTGGAACCTTCAAGGGACATAAAAGGCAACATTATGCTGAGAAGGAGAATCCCCCACGAGGGAGGCTAAAGGACTGGCTAAAGGGGGTTACTGGGGGTAACTCAAAAAATTTAAATAGCAATCCCCATCGTGTGGTACCTCGTTTGAAAGGTAATCACGAGTAAAGACCACTTGTGAAAATTGTAAGTCGGTAGCATGTCCGTAGCCAACATGGCGGCCATCCGTAAAGGACGGTCGAAGTGCGTTCTACGAATAACACTAAAGCTCGTCTCCAGAAGAAACGAAGGCAGATAGAAACATGAAACCTTTTGGAACCTTCAAGGAACTTAAAAGGCAACATTATGCTGAGAAGGAGAATCCCCCACGAGGGAGGCTAAAGGACTGGCTAAAGGGGGTTACTGGGGGTAACTCAAAAATTTTAAATAGCAACCCCCATCGTGTGGTACCTCGTTTGAAAGGTAATCACGAGTAAAGACCACTTGTGAAAATTGTAAGTCGCTAGCATGTCCGTAGCCAACATGGCGGCCATCCGTAAAGGACGGTCGAAGTGCGTTCAACGAATAACACTAAAGCTCGTCTCCAGAAGAAACGAAGGCAGATAGAAACATGAAACCTTTTGGAACCTTCAAGGAACTTAAAAGACAACATTATGCTGAGAAGGAGAATCCCCTACAAGGGGGGCTAAAGGGGGTTACTGGGGGTAACTCACAAACTTTGAATAGCAACCCCATCGTGTGGTACCTCGCTGGAAAAGTAATTGCGTATAGAGACCAGACCGTGTCCACAACAAACTCTAAAGTCTAACGTAGTTCTAGTTCGGAACGAATGCACAATACACATACCACACAACTAACACTATAACAGTATTGCAAATACAAAACATGGAAATTGAACTGAAACCGACAAAAAAGAGAGTACCATAATATTATTGAAACATCTGAACCCTCCAAGGCTCGAACCCCGGACCGCACGTTTACTGAACCAACACTTTACCATTGCGCTATTGTCGAACTGCTACTCTTACGGACGAGGAGATGTAGTTCATGACGACGAGTTGCCCGTGGTGGCGCTTTGGTGTTGGACACACGTACTTTAGCAAAGCTACTCAGTTTACTCGTGCACCACTATCAGATGTGCTTTTCCGACCAACAGTGCGCTACATTACAACCCGGAACAGTAGGTCTGAAGGACGTAGACGTGTATTTGTGCTGGTGCGTTTGACCATCCTACATTGCATACATAATGTGCTCTCTTGAACAGAGAATTGAAATTGTGTTACTCTTTGGTGCTACGAATCGTTCGTACAGTGCAATAGCACGGTTGTTCAATGAACAAAATGTGCGCAACTCAATTAGTGTTTCGTCTGTACGCCATTTATTAATCAAATTCTTTACGACAGGCAGTGTGACCAATGCCCCAAAACCTCGAAACCCTAGTGTTGCTACGGAAGAAACACAGATACAAGTGTTGGCGGAGCTGAATGTGCATCCTCAACAGTCCATAACAACTGTGGCTCAAACGTGTGGTGTGTCACGCACAACGACATACAGAATCTTAAAAAAAAAACATACCTTCCATACATACAAACTACATATGGTCCAGGAGTTAAGTGAACATGATCCCGATATGTGTATCGAGTTTTGTGAGCTGATGTGTGAGGCATTGGCACGTGGGAACATTGTGCTGACAAACGTGTGTTTCAGCGATGAGAGTACGTTCTACTTGAATGGCAAGGTCAACAGGCATAACTGTCGATATTGGTGTGACACAAACCCTCATGTATTTCGTGAAGGCAACACTCAACACCCAGAGTCGCTGAATGTCTGGGCGGGTATCTTAGGTAATCACATAATTGGGCCCCTCTTCATCGATGGAATATTAACGGGTGAGAAGTACCTGGCGCTGCTGCAAGACTTTATTGCACCGTTGATTGTCGAGGCAATGGAAGAGAATCCGCAAGAATTTGGAGAGATTCCGCCCGTTTTTCAGCATGACGGCTGTCCTGCCCATTTTCACCGCCTTGTACGTGACTATTTAGATAGTGAGTTTCCGCGACGATGGATTGGTCGTCGCGGCACCATTGAATGGCCAGCCCGTTCGCCAGACCTTGCTCCACCCGACTTTTTTCTCTGGGGCTATTTGAAGACTATAGTGTTCCGCACGCAGCCGAACAGCATTGCGGAGTTGCGCCAACGCATAGTTGATGCCTGTCATTCTATACCGGTAATGACTTTTACCCGTGTTCGAGAGGAGTTTGTCCAACGTTTACATTGCTGCCAGGAAGTAGGCGGTGCACACTTTGAGCATCTCCTGCATTAACCCTTTACTGTTCACTATGACTTACAGTTGACCAAAAAATCTCAAACTTGTACAGGATGATATATAGGCACTCTATATCATCTCTACTGATTTTGAAAATTTTCCCGCCAAAACTCTTCGAGTTATGAATTGTTACCATATGGTTACATTGTACAATATGCCTGTATTCATAGTTGTAACCATATGGTAACATTGGTCAATATGGTGTGCTTGTTATGTAAAAACCATTTCTACTAGGGCAGTACGATAGTAAATTGATATAAGAGTCCAGTTGCAAAATACTGAATATATTTTAAACCGTGTTCAATTACAAACAATACTTTTGTGTTACAGCTCCTAAATAGTCATGTTATCAAATATCTGGAGCATATAATTACAACTTACAGCCACTTGTCAAGAAATGATGGTGACTTTTTTGCGTGCAAGTTAGTATAAAAATGACAGTGTATTTATTTGGACTAAATAAATTACAAATAATGGTTATGGTATTGGATGTTTTCTTGCACTGTAATGTAGTGCTTATGGACATATTTCTTTACCATATAATAAAATTTTTAGAGCAGTATAGTTAGTTTCTACGAATGGAATACCAGAAAGTAGTTTTTGTTTTTATTTCAGTAAAAGACAACCTTGCATCACATTTCATGCACGTAATTCGACTAGTACCATATTTCTAAACCGGCACCTTCCTTTCGACGTATGGATAGGCCAGTGGGTTATATTATCTGTTGTAGTATCATCACTCGGGCGAAGTTTTTGACCTGTCTTTCCTTGCGGTTCTATTGTCGATTCTACAGAGGACCATCCTCTCTTTGGTTTCCCACACGTAGCAAGTGCGTAGGTAATATCAGAACGATATACCTTCAACCGTATATGTAATTCTCTAACCCTTTTACGGTCTCTCCTGCATATCAGTCAGCTGTTTACTACAGCCAAGTCTAGGATGTAGCCGAAGATTTTGAGGTACCAATGTTTGGCTTTCATTGTACGATAAATTATAGTTAGCATATTTGATTTATCCACTGCCCCTATATGTTTGTTTTATCGTTTGATAATGGCTAGGCACTAAACATGCAATTTTTCTTTGAAACTTCAAAGTCAGCATCAGAATCGGTTATGTCATCCGGTAGAGATGTAACACCTTTTGGAATGCTGTTATTCTGAAAAAAGAAACAAAGGTAAAATTATTCTAAATAAGATATTTTTCGATGTTTTTTTTTATGAAGTAAAACCTTCAAACATGAAATAGATTTTGGTGAATATCTGGATTCAAAGAACGTAATTTAAAATTGTATTATGTTACATAGAATTTACTGAAAATACCAGTAGCAAGTTATAGATATTACGCCAAAGGACGAGAATAGTGAAAATGTAGGAAACAAAAAGGGAAGGGTTTTTATCCACTTTCTTTCTACTACTAGTTTTGAAATGTATATTCAATATCAAGCATATAATATGCTAAAATTTAGCAGCAACACAAAGAAAATTTGCAACAGCAGAATACTTCTACGAGATGCATAAACATATATAGGTGCTAAATGATTCAACATACCTCACTGTCAGGTACATAATCTTGATCTTGAGGAACTTAGGTCTTCATCGGATTCGGACGAATCAATGTCAGGCAACTGCGATGAATCGGATATAACAGCTGTTGCTCCTTAAGACTTTTTCGTAAAACACATTGACCGAGATACCATCCCCATCCATTTTGAGCGACGACGATCTGAACTCTGAAATGAACAAACTAAAAAATATAATAAGTCAGTAAACTATAAATTTATTTCTCATAGATCAGCGTTCAGGATAGATCTGGGTAAAAGAAAAAGGTGTACACAAATTGTACCTAAAACACATTTACGTTTAACGATATCCTATATAAAAGTATTATTAGAAATGGTGTAATACCAACAAAACCTTTACTGACAACGCCCCTGAGTAGTAGCCCCCCCCCGTATATCTAGTCGAGTCAGCAAAAATTTTTATGACGTCATAGGTCAAAGGTCAATGACCGTGGCCCGGGGTCAATGACCTAGGGGTACTTAGGACCACCCCCTCTAAATTTTGGCAGGGGTACCTTGGCCTACCCCCTAAATTTTGGCAGGGGTACATAGGACCATCCCCCTTAAATTTTGGAAATTGCCAAATCTAAAAATTTGGTGTGGTAGCCTAGGACCATAGTATGTACCTCTATCAGTATTGGGTGTCTATGTCGTTCCCTTTTATGGGTAAAAAATTGCCAAAAATTCAAATTTCGGGGGTTTTTGACCTAATTTATCCCCTTTGATGATGTATTATTACCTTATATAGTTATATGGGCGTATACAGGGGTCCATTACCTTTCATAAGACATGGGTATATTAATGCACCCCTTGAAAAATTTGGGAGGGGTACCTTGGCCCACCCCTTAAATTTTGGAAATTGACCAATTTAAACATTGGATATTATAGTACAGGACCCTAATATGTATTATGATAAATTTGGGCGGTCCACCTTGTTTCCTTCTAGGGGTACAAAATTGCCAAAAATATAAACGTAAGCAATACGTTGTACCACGTGTTTGGTTTTCGACCTAATTTATCTCCTTGGATGAGGTCCTATTACCTTATATAGTTATATGGTCATGTATAGTGGTCCATTATCTATCATAAGACATGGGTACATTGGTGCACCCCTTGAAAAATTTGGGAAGGGTACCTTGGCCCACCCCTTAAATTTTGGAAATTGCCAAATCTAAAAATTTGGTGTGGTAGCCTAGGACCATAGTATGTACCTCTATCAGTATTGGGTGTCTATGTCGTTCCCTTTCATGGGTAAAAAATTGCCAAAAATTCAAATTTCGGGGGTTTTTGACCTAATTTATCCCTTTGATGATGTATTATTACCCTATATAGTTATATGGGCGTATACAGGGGTTCATTACCTTTCATAAGACATGGGTATATTAATGCACTCCTTTAAAAATTTGGGAGGGGTACTTTGGCCCACCCCTTAAATTTTGGAAATTGACCAATTCAAACATTGGGTATTATAGTACAGGACCCTAATATGTATTATGATAAATTTGGGCGGTCCACCTTGTTTCCTTCTAGGGGTACAAAATTGCCAAAAATATAAACGTAAGCAATACGTTGTACCATGTGTTTGGTATTTTGACCCAATTTATTTCCTTGGATGAAGTCCTATTACCTTATATGGTTATGTATAGGGGTCTATTCCCTATCATAAGACATAGGTACATTTGTGCACCCCGGGAGGGGTACCTTGGCCCACCCCTTAAATTTTGGAAATTGCTTAATTTCAGCATGTGGTGTCATAGTACTGGACTCTAACATGTATTATGATAAATTTGGGTGGTCCACCTCGTTTCCTTCTAGGGGTACAAAATTGCCAAAATATAAACGTAAGCAATACGTTATACCGTGTGTTTGGTTTTTGGTCGATTTTATCCCCTTTGATGAGGTGTTATTATCCTATTTAGTTATATGGTCATGTATAGGGGTCCATTACCATTCATAAGATATGGGTATATTTGTGCACCCCCGGGAGGGGTACTTTGGCCCACCCCTTAAATTTTGGAAATTGCCCAATTTAAACATTTGGTATTATAGTACAAGACCCTAATATGTATTATGATAAATTTGGGTGGTCCACCTCGTTCCCTTTTAGGGGTACAAAATTGACAAAATATAAACGTAAGCATTACGTTGTACCACGTGTTTGGTTTTTGACCTAATTTATTCCTTTGGATGAGGTCCTATTACCTTATATGGTAATGTATAGGTGTTCATTCCCTATCATAAGACAT
Source organism: Thermobia domestica (assembly GCF_964235325.1). Classification (NCBI taxonomy): domain Eukaryota; kingdom Metazoa; phylum Arthropoda; class Insecta; order Zygentoma; family Lepismatidae; genus Thermobia; species Thermobia domestica. The sequence goes on along the minus strand of NC_137456.1, from coordinate 237,284,202 downwards.
AGGTACATTGATGCACCCGGGAGGGGATTCGGTATCATAGTACATGACTCAACATGTATCATGATAAATTTGGGTGGTCCACATCGTTCTCTTTTAGGGGTACAAAATTGGTAAAATATAAACATAAGCAATATGTTGTACCATGTGTTTGGTTTTTGGCCTAATTTCTCCCCTTTGATGAGGTTTTATTACCTTATATGGTTATATGGTCATGTATATAGGTTCATTTCCTATCATAAGATATAGGTACATTGATGCATCCTTTAAAAATTTGGGAGGGGTATTTTGGCTCATCCACTCGGTTTTAGAAATTGTTTAATATAAGCATTTGGTATCATAGTACAGGTCTCCAATATGTACCACTATAAATTTGGATGGTCCACATCGTTCCCTTTTCATAGGTAAAGAACTACCAAAAATCAAATTTTGGAGGTTATTGACCCCTATTTATCATGTTATATGGGTATGTACAGAGGTTTATTACCTTTATATGTTTATGTTCTCTTTTAAATTTGGGAATTATCAAATAACAAAATTCGGTAAACGTTTTCTAGGACCCATTGTAGATGTTGATGTTCCTCTTATGGCCAAATATTCAAAATTTAAATGTTATTGACCGGCTTTATTATTGAATAAGTACAGGATTTATTACTTTTTTCATAAGACACAGGTGTATTTGTGTACCAATCTTAAATTTTGGAAGGGGTACATTTCTTATTGTCGTATCAATAATTGGTAATTGGATAGTATCTCATTCATTGGGTAAATCATTATGATCACGTGATCGGTTATTGACCTATGATGGGATTAGGAGTCCAGGACATTGGTACATTGAAACTTTGTAGGATAATTTGATAATGCGTCATTGGTTTTGATTATTCCCGCCAAATATAAACGTAAGCAAGACGTTGTACCACGTGATTGTCCTTGATGAGGTAGTGTACAGGGATTCATTTCCTTTGTTGTGGTACTTCTTAAGTTTGAGTACACACACACTTCTAGAAAACAGTTGGTTCTACTCAGGTAAACAATTGACGGACATTATTGACCTTATTGAACATATAACGATATGATTAACTCTAAGACTTAGGTATATCAAGAGAAGTATTCTTTAAATTTGGGAATGGAGATAAACAGAATTTTAACATAAGGTGCGAAATTTGAAACAATACATTGAACTTTAGTCACAGCTCATAGTCTAAGATCATTGGTGGTGATTGATTTGAAATCTGATAGCTAACCTTATTGAATCTTATGACTCATAGACGAAAGGCAATACATGCTACAACAGTTTAAAATTTAATCATAAGGTGATGTAATCTGACACTAGCAAAGTTATTGTTAATGCAATTTGATTGGATGATCACTATCTTTCCAGCAATCTGATTGGTTGATCACTATCTTTCGTGCAATCTGATTGGTTGATGATTTTCAAATCTTTGCTGTATTCAGTTTTAAGTTTTGTTTAACGTTTAAAAATCTTGGTTTCGTTCAACATTTTGCACTCACTGATAAATATGATCAAAACCGTTTATTTGTTAATCGAATAGTTAAAAACCGGATAAAGTTTGACGGTTAACCGTGAAACGTAAAATTTTTAGTTTGAAATTTTTTTGTTTGAAACTTTTTGTTTGAAAATTCTTGCTTTCAAATTTTTGTTTGAAGTTTTTGTTTCAAAATTTTGTTTGACATTTTTTTGACAACTTTTGTTTCAAAATTTTTTTTGCTTAAAATTTTTCGTTTGAAATTTTTAAAAATTTTTTCGTTTCAAAATTTTGTTTAAAATTTTTGTTTGAAATTTTTCGTTTCCAAATTTTTTCGTTTGAAATTTTTTGTTTGAAAATTTTTGTTCGAAAATTTTGTTTAAAATTTTTTGTTTGAAATTTTTCGTTTCCAAATTTTTTTGTTTGAAATTTTTTGTTTCAAAATTTTTTCGTTTGAAATTTTTTGTTTGAATTTTTTTTCGTTTCAAAAATTTTGTTTCAAAGTTTGGTTTGACATTTTTAAAAGTTTGTGCACTCATTAGTAAAGAACCGGAACTGTTTAGAGCAAAAACCTCTGGCAACATTGTGGTGCAATAGTACACGTCAGAACATGATAATGCAACGTCATCAGTTTTTCATCATATATAAGTATCGTTCGAGTTAGTATTCATGATAACATGGCTACTTGTCTGCAGTTTCTAAACACGGGTGATGTGATGAAATCATTTACCAAGATTACTGATTTACAACAGAATGTACCTTATAGAATCTTAGCTAGCCAAATGATCCCTACAAAGTTTGGATTAAGAATCGTAGTGAAGCTTGAAAATGATAAGAATATAATTTTACCAGCAAGATATTTACCCATGGAGGCATCAAAACAAGAAGAACTGCTGCGTTTCTTAAATACTGGATCTGTATCTTTATGTTACAAAGGATTCATGGGTCGAAGTCATCAACTTGAATTTAGTACACAGCCAGATTCGTCAGCAATTGTGATGAAATCATGAATTCAAACGTCAGCACATTAGACATAGTTGTATGAATTTGGTTGGTCGGCATGATGTCAGCAACTGTGATGAAATCATGAATTCAAATGTCACCACATTCCTTTCCAATGACGTCAGCAATAACTATAAACCAGCAAATACAGTGTCAGCTCATGAAATCATTTGAGCAAGTGCTTTTCAGGAGGAAAGATGTGTACTTCTAACGATAAAGAGTTCATCTTCGCAAGCTATTATCCAATAAATATATTTCAAACAAAACATGTGATGATTGGTATCAGTGCTAGAACATTTGAACCTGTGATTCGATTGGGCAAAGCAGAACAATTTGATGTACAACTGACCTTTGAAGAATGGCACGAATCGACCAAATGAACGATTATTTTCATGATGAGCTAAATGTGACCATAGTCAAATCATTAGGCTCAAATCATGAAGTGGTGCTGCGTACAGTCCTCGAAGCGAAGATGGTGCTGTTACGTAAAAAGAGTACATTCCATGTCCCTCGCAACAAGGTGTATCTAACACAAACGGAATGGAACAAATTTCACAGCGTATTTCAGTGTGTAAAACATGCAGTGGAAGTGTGCAACAAAACAAGTATATTCCTGAAAAAGTACTATTTTGAAAAATGTGTTATGCATATTGTACAACATGTATCTAGATATTGTGATGGTTGTCAACATCGTTCGTGGGTGCATACCTGTATTGATAAACAGTTTATTTGTGATCAAATGGACATTGAGTTTCCACCAATTGATATTGCAATAGACCTTAAAAGACTTCAATTGGAATTAAAATTATATGCTAAAGACAAACTAGTGCAAGAAGTTCAAAATACATTGTATCGACAATATCCAGAACCACTATCTGGTATGGATGTATGTGGAGTGTAATAAAATGATCCATTTCAATGAATTGTGTTTTTTCATTTCAAGTACAACCCCATATTCTGATGTGTACTATTGCACCACAATGTTGGCAAAGGTTTTTGTTCTAAACAGTTCCGGTTCTTTACTAATGAGTGCACAAACTTTTAAAAATGTCAAACCAAACTTTGAAACAAAATTTTTGAAACGAAAAAAAATTCAAACAAAAAATTTCAAACGAAAAAATTTTGAAACAAAAAATTTCAAACAAAAAAATTTGGAAACGAAAAATTTCAAACAAAAAATTTTAAACAAAATTTTCGAACAAAAATTTTCAAACGAAAAAATTTGGAAACGAAAAATTTCAAACAAAAATTTTAAACAAAATTTTGAAACGAAAAAATTTTTAAAAATTTCAAACGAAAAATTTTAAGCAAAAAAATTTTGAAACAAAAGTTGTCAAAAAAATGTCAAACAAAATTTTGAAACAAAAACTTCAAACAAAAATTTGAAAGCAAGAATTTTCAAACAAAAAGTTTCAAACAAAAAAATTTCAAACTAAAAATTTTACGTTTCACGGTTAACCGTCAAACTTTATCCGGTTTTTAACTATTCGATTAACAAATAAACGGTTTTGATCATATTTATCAGTGAGTGCAAAATGTTGAACGAAACCAAGATTTTTAAACGTTAAACAAAACTTAAAACTGAATACAGCAAAGATTTGAAAATCATCAACCAATCAGATTGCACGAAAGATAGTGATCAACCAATCAGATTGCTGGAAAGATAGTGATCATCCAATCAAATTGCATTAACAATAACTTTGCTAGTGTCAGATTACATCACCTTATGATTAAATTTTAAACTGTTGTAGCATGTATTGCCTTTCGTCTATGAGTCATAAGATTCAATAAGGTTAGCTATCAGATTTCAAATCAATCACCACCAATGATCTTAGACTATGAGCTGTGACTAAAGTTCAATGTATTGTTTCAAATTTCGCACCTTATGTTAAAATTCTGTTTATCTCCATTCCCAAATTTAAAGAATACTTCTCTTGATATACCTAAGTCTTAGAGTTAATCATATCGTTATATGTTCAATAAGGTCAATAATGTCCGTCAATTGTTTACCTGAGTAGAACCAACTGTTTTCTAGAAGTGTGTGTGTACTCAAACTTAAGAAGTACCACAACAAAGGAAATGAATCCCTGTACACTACCTCATCAAGGACAATCACGTGGTACAACGTCTTGCTTACGTTTATATTTGGCGGGAATAATCAAAACCAATGACGCATTATCAAATTATCCTACAAAGTTTCAATGTACCAATGTCCTGGACTCCTAATCCCATCATAGGTCAATAACCGATCACGTGATCATAATGATTTACCCAATGAATGAGATACTATCCAATTACCAATTATTGATACGACAATAAGAAATGTACCCCTTCCAAAATTTAAGATTGGTACACAAATACACCTGTGTCTTATGAAAAAAGTAATAAATCCTGTACTTATTCAATAATAAAGCCGGTCAATAACATTTAAATTTTGAATATTTGGCCATAAGAGGAACATCAACATCTACAATGGGTCCTAGAAAACGTTTACCGAATTTTGTTATTTGATAATTCCCAAATTTAAAAGAGAACATAAACATATAAAGGTAATAAACCTCTGTACATACCCATATAACATGATAAATAGGGGTCAATAACCTCCAAAATTTGATTTTTGGTAGTTCTTTACCTATGAAAAGGGAACGATGTGGACCATCCAAATTTATAGTGGTACATATTGGAGACCTGTACTATGATACCAAATGCTTATATTAAACAATTTCTAAAACCGAGTGGATGAGCCAAAATACCCCTCCCAAATTTTTAAAGGATGCATCAATGTACCCATATCTTATGATAGGAAATGAACCTATATACATGACCATATAACCATATAAGGTAATAAAACCTCATCAAAGGGGAGAAATTGGGCCAAAAACCAAACACATGGTACAACATATTGCTTATGTTTATATTTTACCAATTTTGTACCCCTAAAAGAGAACGATGTGGACCACCCAAATTTATCATGATACATGTTGAGTCATGTACTATGATACCGAATCCCCTCCCGGGGGTGCATCAATGTACCTATGTCTTATGATAGGGAATGAACACCTATACATTACCATATAACTAAATAGGATAATAACACCTCATCAAAGGGGATAAAATCGACCAAAAACCAAACACACGGTATAACGTATTGCTTACGTTTATATTTTGGCAATTTTGTACCCCTAGAAGGAAACGAGGTGGACCACCCAAATTTATCATAATACATGTTAGAGTCCAGTACTATGACACCACATGCTGAAATTAAGCAATTTCCAAAATTTAAGGGGTGGGCCAAGGTACCCCTCCCGGGGTGCACAAATGTACCTATGTCTTATGATAGGGAATAGACCCCTATACATAACCATATAAGGTAATAGGACTTCATCCAAGGAAATAAATTGGGTCAAAATACCAAACACATGGTACAACGTATTGCTTACGTTTATATTTTTGGCAATTTTGTACCCCTAGAAGGAAACAAGGTGGACCGCCCAAATTTATCATAATACATATTAGGGTCCTGTACTATAATACCCAATGTTTAAATTGGTCAATTTCCAAAATTTAAGGGGTGGGCCAAAGTACCCCTCCCAAATTTTTAAAGGAGTGCATTAATATACCCATGTCTTATGAAAGGTAATGAACCCCTGTATACGCCCATATAACTATATAAGGTAATAATACATCATCAAAGGGGATAAATTAGGTCAAAAACCCCCGAAATTTGAATTTTTGGCAATTTTTTACCCATAAAAGGGAACGACATAGACACCCAATACTGATAGAGGTACATACTATGGTCCTAGGCTACCACACCAAATTTTTAGATTTGGCAATTTCCAAAATTTAAGGGGGGTGGTCCTAGGTACCCCTGCCAAAATTTAGGGGGTGGGCCAAGGTACCCCTGCCAAAATTTAGAGGGGGTGGTCCTAAGTACCCCTAGGTCATTGACCCCGGGCCAGGTCATTGACCTTTCACCCCGGTCATGAGAGTGAGGATGAGTCATTCGGGCGAACGGGGGGGCCTACTACTCCCTGATCACAGTTCACTAGATTTACGAAAGCCGAAAATGAAAATGGACACGCCTTAATGAAACAAATTGATGAACCAAACTGTAATATGGAAAATTTCACGGAGCAAGGACACATAAAGCATTTCTTTCATGTATGAATATAAACAATTCAGTAAATACACTTGTACATAAAATCGCTAAGAATACAGTTCAATAAATAATATAATTTTATTCCCTCATTGAACAATGTAACCATATGGTTACGCGAGGTTTAACAACCCTAAACGTACTCATAAATTGATATAATTGATAAAATTAGATTTAAAATCATTCAATTAGGCTTTATAAACAACTAGAAGTTAACAAAACAAAATTACTGTTACTTACCTAACAACCAGGAATATTTCCTCCTCACCCTCTGTGAATTCTGGCTTCTACTAACAAACACAACACATCTTTCCCACATAAAGTTACCCGAACCCACTACAAGGTGTCAGAACGAGTCAGCGTACGAAGCGGAAAGGTGCAGCCATATGGTAACAATGACCAACAACGGAATATTGAATTAGCGTTCACGTTAGACAAGTTCGATTATTTTGTAACCATATGGTAACAAAAAACAGTAAAGGGTTAATGAGGTATGTTCCAAATCATACTATGTTCCAAATCATACTCTCTGCTTACAGGTTTGCAATGTTTCTTCGATCATAGTTTACGGATGGCAGCCATGTTGGCTACGGACATGCAATCAACATGCACTTTTCAGAACAGGTCAATACACGTGATACCTTTCAAACGAGGTACCACACGATGGGGCTTGCTATTCAAAATTTGTGAGTTACCCCCAGTAACCCCCTTTAGCCCCCCTTGTGGGGGATTCTCCTTCTCAGCATAATGTTGCCTTTAAGTTCCTTGAAGGTTCCAAAAGGTTTCATGTTTCTATCTGCCTTCGTTTCTTCTGGAGACGAGCTTTAGTGTTATTCGTTGAACGCACTTCGACCGTCCTTTACGGATGGCCGCCATGTTGGCTACGGACATGCTAGCGACTTACAATTTTCACAAGTGGTCTTTACTCGTGATTACCTTTCAAACGAGGTACCACACGATGGGGGTTGCTATTTAAAATTTTTGAGTTACCCCCAGTAACCCCCTTTAGCCCCCCTCGTGGGGGATTCTCCTTCTCAGCATAATGTTGCCTTTTATGTCCCTTGAAGGTTCTAGAAGGTTTCATGTTTCTATCTGCCTTGATTTCTTCAGGAGGTGGCCTTAGTGTTATTCGTGGAACGCACTGTATATCTATCTATCTATCTATTTATCTATCTATCTATCTATATATATATATATATATATATATATATATATATATATATATATATATATATATACAAGCAGAATGCCCGTTTTTCGCATGAGGAGAATACGTTTCATTTTGGACATAAAGGGTACCAATCAACTTAGGAGCCCCAAAAACTATGAATTCGGCGCTAAACCGGTCATTTTTAATTATTTTTACATGTCACTATCACCCGTTAGGACTACTAATGGGGGCTGAATTTGGATTTAAACGGCATCGGAAATGTCACTGTTCATCTCAGCGACCCAAAAAATTATGGATACGACACTGATATTGATCATTTTCGATCATTTTTACGTATCTTTCCTTCCCCTCTCCCAAATTGCACTTTCAAAGTGAAATGATAAAAAAAAAAAAAAAAAAAAAACAGCCTCGAACCTCATCTATGTGGAAAATTTGATCGAGATTGATGGATTGGGTGGTTCAAGAGTTATAAAGTCACAAACATAGTGATTTTAATTTTTATATATATAGATAGAAGATATCTTCTTCATTCAAAAGGCTACACCTTGTCTTTGCAGCCACAGCTTTCTACTTTCAGCAGTCCATTTCATCTTCTTGTAGGAAGTACCTCCCATTTCATTGATCATATTTTTAAGATACGATGTTCTCAGTCGTCCTCTCATTTTCTTCCGTAATATCTTGCCTTCGAAAATGTTTTGAAAGAAAACATCACGTCTAAGTAAATGACCAATGAGTTTTGCTTTTCATACTTCTATTAACATGTTACTTTGATTAGTTGTCTCTTCTTATTCACTTCTTGCAGTACCATCTTATTGCTTTTCTTTTTCAGTCCAGCTAGTTCTAGTGATTCTTTTCCAAAACCACATTTCCGCTGCCTCAAGACGGGCTTTCTCCTGTTTTGCTAACGTCCAGGTTTCGCATCCATATATCAAAACACTCCACACAAATATTTTTATAAATTTCTTCTTAGCGTGGATGTTAACGTGCTTATTCAGGATTAGGCTTCTTGTTCTGAAAGGCGTTCTTGGCCAGTGCTATTCTTCTCTTTATTTCATTAAGACATCTGTTGTTTTCTTCTATATTGCTACCGAGATAGCAAAATTCGGTTGCTTTCTCGAGTCTGTCTTCTCCTATTTTTGTCGGCTCTTCTTTCACCTCTATTCTTATTTATAATCGTGATTTTGGTTTTATTGGTGTTGATTTTTAGCTTGAGCTTCCTTATCTCCCGCTTTAAGATTTTGAGAATTGTATTCAGTTCATTTTCTGAGTTTGCTACTATTGTGATATAATCAGCAAATCTGATGAAGTGAATATGTATACCATTAACTTTGATTCCTTTCGTGTTTTCTTTCATTGTGGTTATAGCCACTTCGATGATCATATTAAATAAATAAGGTGAATCCTTGCCTCTTTCCTGCTACCATTAACATCTAATTCACTACTTTGGCTTTTGTATATGTTCAAAATTAATCGTCTATCCTTTCACTCAAGCCCTATTTTGCGCATTGTTTTAAACATTAAATTCCAATCTACCATATCAAATACGTTTTCTAGATCAATGTATGCTACATACGTTTTCCATTTACTTCTAGTCTTCTTTCCAAAATTTGACGCAGTGCCAGTATTGCTTCCCTCGTTCCTTTTCCTGATCTCAAGCCAAATTAGTCATTGTCTAGATTCCGATCTATTTTCTTTTTAATTCTCTCTTTGACTACCGCTAGTAGTATTTTTGACGCATGTGATAGAGGGACCAGCGTTCTATAATTTGTACAATCCTTTGCATGACCTTTCTTGGGTAATATGATCGTTCTACTTTTTGTGGAGTCCAATGGAATAGTGCCCTCTTCATAACGTTTCGATATCACCTCTAATAATTTATTTTTACTGTAGTTACTGCTGTTTAGAGGCTGCTCCGCAGGGATGTCATCTATTCCCGTTGCTTTATTTAGTTTTAACTTATGTAGTGCATGTAGTGTAAAATTCTTTGGTTATTGGTGGTCCTCTGTTATTCTCATCAGTTAGTATTTCATCCTCAACATACTTATCTAAACTTTTAATTGCATCACCATTGCATTCAATATATTATTTCCATCTATTACTTACATCTTTTGTGTCAAACAGCACCTTCCCATTTTTGTCCTTCACGACGTTACTCCTGGTCCTCGATCTGTACTGCAACAGCTTAATCTTGGGATAAGCTTGTCTCTGTCTTCCGTGTTTAAAATCATTTCGATTTCTTCGCTAATTTTTCTCAACCATTTTTCTTTTTCTAGATGGCACATGGTTGTAATTTCGTTTTTGATCATTTTATATTGAACGGGTTTCTATGTATCTCTATAGAAGATATATAGAATGTAAAATATTTTCAAGCACATTCTGAAGGGCGAGTATCTCAATATATAATTAATTTAGTTATTGTTACTAAGTCTATTGATTTAATAAATTTCTTGTTAATTAGTACTGTCAGAAATTCATATTTGTGTATGTTGTGAAGTGCGAAGATATTATTGTCTCATTCTGAACTACTGCACCTTCAGACCTCTGCGTCTAATTAGGCCTCCTTTTGTTCCTCTCCTCTCCCCCTTAATATTAATAACCTAATTTCCACATTGTGAACCGTGAAGTTTCTTTAATTCATTCCATTTAGTAATATTCAAAGTAAGTGGAACGTAATGAAGTTTTTAAGTTATCTCTTTTAAAGGATTAATGAAGTTGTATGAATTGCTGGTAAAGAAATAATTGCCAGCATTGATTATGCTATACTGTAATACACCATAAAACCTGTTATCAATTGCGAAGTCTAAATGGCGCGACTAAAGTTTGAAGACAAACCTATGCATCACATGAGAATTTTTATTAATGAACAATTATGAATCAAGATTATTATTATTATTATTATTATTTTATTTTTTTTTAAATTTTATTTTATTTTATTTATTTATTTATTTTTTACTAGGAAGAAAATATTGTCCTTCAATCATTTAATTTGCGTTTCATTTGTAGTCTGTAGCTTGAAAACTGGAAAACTAAATTTCGCAGAGACAGTGGATATTGATAAATCCAGACATATCTCTGATTAATTGTCCTTGGGGAATAGTGGCCCAAAAATTATTTATTTATCACTGGAAGTTGTACTAAAATATGTGTTTTCACAATTATTTACATCGATGCTATTACAGGACTTCGTGAAGAACTGCTACAAGAATTGAAGATATTGCTTTTATTTCCAGGATTTTTCTAGACATCTAGTGGCATCTGTTGCATATATACCGATGTTTTCACAACAAATTGGATAAATTTCCGCTACTCTATTATTGATTTTATTTATTAAATAACAAAGATTTTAAAGTTGTTCTGGAAGACAAGTAATTCCTTACAATTGTTCAAATATTTCCATTACGTGCATATTCAAAGGTGTATGTTGCGTGAATTAATTGAGATATTAATCAATCAATCGTTCAACAAAATTCGATTATTGAAATAAAGTCTCATAGCCTCATAGTAGTCTCATAGCAAGGAAGTAGAATCATATCGTATACGGAATGGGTGAACAGAGCAGATTGAAGTAAAATGAGTATAAGTTTTGTTGAACAAGTAACGGTGCTATAGTGTACATCACGTAAAGACGCTTAGCTGAAAGTACTTCGCGATCGAGTATGTAATCTTCCATGTCAATTAGATGTACGAGTTGTATATAATGTAAAAGAATTGGAAGTCGATCAACGAACTCAATTCGTAACTTCTGACCTTCCACATCCTGGCTAAAATTGGTGCTGATCCATCAAGTAATTCTTGAGGTTTTGTGTCTTCCGGACAGACAGAGGAAATATACAAAGGAATTTTTGGTAAACCAAACTCCTTAAAAATGCGAATTTTAATGAAGTACAAATCATAATATGAAATAAATATTATTAGTTCATTAATAACTACTGACAATTGAATTAACACTTGAAATATTTACAAGATTGACAATTTAAATAGTGATTCGAAGAAACATTCATAAAACATAGTACCAGATTGTCGCCTTATTAAACGACAGTATATTCATTGTTAGTGTTCATTGAAGAACTATCTTACAACTCAGACGAAAATATTGTAAGACAGATTTTCATGCGGCTCACAACAATATTGCTTAGATTAATTTTTGAGAACTTCGATGCTATCTACTCTTACCATTTAGTTGCTTTTGACTCATAGGATACAAGTTTCAGAACCATTCACGTAATTCACTTTTTCAGTTGATTTTCAAGAACTACATTACCAGCATTGAATGTACAGATGAGTTTTAATGAAATGATATAAAACCTTCAATTCACCATCGTATTCAGAACACTTCTCGAATCACAAATTTAACTAAATAACAAGTAGCTCAAAAATATGATACACCGAAGAATAGCTTGCAATTGTTTTGTTACTTAAGACTCAACACTAGTAGCCAAATCTCTTGACATCATTGGGTCTGCTTCCATCTCCTTTAATGTTACGTCGAACGAGCATCTGTACAAACTACACTGGAATACTTTTCAGCATTTCAGTGCTAGTAGGCATGATGATATAAGCAGCAATTTCGTAGTACTCACTGGGCTTTTACAAAATGAAAATGTAGCGTCACTACAATATCCACATATCTTATTAAGTTTTAAAAAGTGAAAATTGATACACAGGGGTCAAAAAAAAAAAAAAAAAACTTACCATCGTAGGACGTAATAACTCAAGGTCTGTTACTCCATGTAATACATTATGTGATCTATGTTCCATCGTTTCATCCGGAAACAGAAGAGATGAACAGCTATGACAGTATGATCTTTCACTGGGATGGGCCTTTATAAGCTTCTTCAATCTATGAAGAAAAAAAAAAAACCACAATTTAACATATAACGTGCTAAATGGTCACTAGATTTATACATTCGTGAATAGCAACAATCGAATAAGGAATGCTTTGGAAATGTACCAACTAGAATATGACGTATGCAAGAGTATCAGAACTTCAATGAAAAAAGACTTTGTAGTGAACTCATCAGTGTTTAGTGATAAAGACACCTTTCAGGTAAATGTCATATTACAATATATGACGATGGAACGCACAGCACAGATGCTATTTTATCAGTTAGTTGTGTAATATCAACATATACGCCAGAAACTTGATTGCAGGTTTAATGTGTGACGAACGATAAAGGAAGCTCACATTAGCACATCTGATTTAGAAATCAATTTTCATACTGTGAAAGAAACTTTTTTTTTTTTTAATTTATTTTTTCTTTGATGTATCTGAGCTGTCATTAAAGTGTGTGTTACGAGACTTGTGAAGAAAGTAAAGATACATACGAAACATAAAATATACAAGGAAGTGCTGGACGCGAAGAAAGCTACATTGATACAGAGGCTATTTTCCCAAGTAAATGTCAACACTGTCCAAACATTTGTTGAAACGCGGAAGTTTTTGTATTTAGTCGAGTCAAAATATGGTTTGACCTGGGCAAAATTGCAACCTTTAGTTTTACACATGTATTTTGTTTAAGTACTTCACCTGATGAAAATATCCAAAATCCGACAAAATCGGACCACGGGAACACCCCCAAAAACGGTTTTCAAAATGGCGGACTATGGTTTTTCGAAAAAATCGTAGACATTTACGTTGGCGGCTTTAGTAGCCCTCTTAATTAACACAGAGACGTGAATGATACCTCGTTGCAGTGCTCATGGACCACAAATTCTAACAAAGTGATTTTTGTACTCATCATGCCCAACCCGTAGAAGAAGAAGAAGAAGAAAAAATAGATTTTTTGTTTTTTTAAATTGATATTTCTTGGACGCTGGCAACACTGTACGTCCTCATACGCCGGCAGAAAAATTCCCACGCGTAGACCAGACATTGATAACAATAATATAAAAAATGAAGGACGTAGGTTCAACAGTAAGGGAGATAAAAATTCGGAACCGCGGACCAAGGAGGGTCACACTCTATATTTTTTACTGTGGTCTAACTTCTGTTTCTTAGATCTAGCATCCTCTCTAATTGTCACAGAGACATGAAGAATACCGCGTTTTAAAGCTTATGGAACTCCCTTGCCAACGACGTATCGTTTGTGCTCCCTGTGCCCAACCTGTAGAAAAAGAAGAAGAAGAAACCTTGAAAAAATTGGGAAAGTCTACACTTTTACCTTTCTTGGACTCTGGCAACCCTGATAGTCGTTCTACGCATGAAAATAATCTTGTTTCTTTCTTTAAATCAAAGGTCGCTTTAATATAAGTACTATATATAAAACAAAAATATTCTTGAGCAAAAGAATGGGAATAACGAAAGACTTTGGGAGGCAAATTACACATCTACATCGTCATTGCCTACGCTAGCACTGTCCTCATCATATTCATTTAAACAGTTAAAACATTCAGTTTCCTGGCACACACCACAAGCAATAGCAAATAGAAGGTCATACCATAATACAGTGTACAAGACAATTTGTTTTATAGAAACATAACACCTATATATAAAGCAAAAATATTCTAAAGCAAAAGAATAGGAAGACAAAAAACTTTGGGAGGTACATTACAAATCTACATCGTCATCGCCTACGCTAACACTGTCCTCACCATATTCATTTAAACAGTTAAAACATTCAGTTTCTTGGCACACACCACAAGAAATAGCACATGGAAGGCCATGCTTTCTGCAAGTACAATACGTTCTTTCACACCCGGTAGCACAGTTGCAATGAACAATGGTGAGCAAATTCCATACCCATCAAACATGATGGTTGATGTGGCATATTTACGAACCGTATACTCAGCAAATGATGCAGCGATATTGTCGTACGAACTGCCTTTACACCATGGTAGTCTATGTAACAGAGATCCTCCGTCTAAGACATACAGAATATTGTCTGGCTCCGTTTCCTCAAACTGTGCGGTCTTCTGCTTGCTGAGCCCTAGTATCGCATGGGCCAGTGGGGCTTTGTCTGCCTTACGCATCATGCTGGGTGACTCAAATAAAGCTGGTGGGTAGGCACATAATTCATGCGCTAAGGTCTCCTCTAAAGATGTGCTGCCTGCATTAGCGACAACTAACAGTCTTTGAAACAAAAGACTCGAATCGACGGAGATATTGCTGCTAATTTTAACACTACTCGGGGATGCTAGAGTTTTGACTTTATCTGCACGTTTCCACTTCACAGTGAACAGGTCTTTGCCAGATAGTTTCTTCGCAAGCTCTTCCCCAACTGAAAATAAATTATGGACGTTGACCGAGGAATCCGCTGTGACGTCAGTGGCAATGTTTCTCTACGATTTGTCTCCGTCAAATGGTGAGATGGGCTGCAGTCGTGCAAGAATGCGACGTGTGTCACCGATATCACGTGACATTCTTGACGTTTCGGTTTCTTTATGTTGTTCGCTAGTGACATATGCTGTGTGAGTAAGAGTTTGCATCGCCAGATTGTACTCGGACCATGCTGGCATTGAGAGCACCCACTAAGATCGTTGCATCTCCGACATTCCACTCCCATGGGTTAGACCTCCAGTGGATTTTAGCGATCTCATCAGAACCTGCTCTATGACTAGATCAGAGGACAACCCAGCCCAATAACGGTTGCTTCTTCTAATAACTCCGAACTCATTTTGAAAGCTTTCGTGAATTGTTGAATTAACCGATGACAGAGTAAACATTGTTTGCAGGTACAAGCACGTCGACTTCAAATAATTGAAGTGTCTTGCTGCAGCGAATATAGGAATGCACTCTGCTATAGCATCAAGGTGATCCTCCCAGCTTCCTGTTCGGTCTGCTGCCACAAGTTTCCTTGCTGTAGTTAACATGCGCTGGTATGCAAGCCACAAGTGACTTGTTTTTGATGTGTTAATAAGTTCTGACTTTCGTTCTTCTATTTTTTCTCGGGCTTCTTGAAGAAGAGATGCAGCACTAGCTCCAGTTACAGTAATCTCACCCGACATCAGACTCTGGTAGAGAGAGTACGCATCGTTGATAGTTCTGTGTGTCCCGTTATCGGTCTCCAGAAACACATTCTTCACAAGCAATGCACTTAATGCGAAGTCAACTATCATGTGCGCACGGAAGGCTCTTGCTACGTACTTGCCACTTAACATATGTACAACCGAATTTTCTCCATGCAAGATTTCACGTAAGCCTGAACCATCCATCAGGGAACCAATTGCTCCTAGAAGGTTCATCAGAGTATGAAATGAGCCCAACAGGACAACCGTGTCCTTAATACTGGCGTTATGTGCTCTGTCATGTAAGATACGTGAAGCTTTCCGAAACAGTGGTTGGTCTAAGGTGATGATTGGTGTGACTTTATATTTTCTCGCAAGATTATTCAGGTACACTAAAGTGGAATAGATGCATGACATATCAGATGGATGGAGGTCAATAATCGGTAAGCAGAGAACAGTGAATTTCTCTGGATGATGAAGAGATGGATCTACGTGAATGGCCCGCATCATTCGTGACCAGTTTGGTGTGCGTGACGGAAAGTGCCAGGAAAGTTTCCACAAAATATCCAGGGAGCTTTCGTTTGGTGATGGTGCTGTTACCAGTTCACAGTTGACCTTTCCAAGAATAGCCCTGGTTTCAGTGTATGCATGAATGGAAACACTGGCAAGGGACTTCACATCAGCATCAGAGACGGGCTTCCGAAGAATGGTTAGACTGGTAGTAGTGGATGGAGTAATGGCCGCCAACATTCCCATACCATGGAATGTGCCTAAACCACTCAGCGTTTGGAGATCATGGTCTACATTATCCGCTGCAAAGAGGAGAGTCTGGTCTGCTGACATTTCGACCACACGATTACCAAATGTACTTGCAGCACAGCGTTCAAACCGCTGCACTTCCGCGTATGAAGAGCAAAATCCCAGGTGATGCAGCGTGTCAATCAGGTGTTTCAATCGATAGTGCTGGTGCAGATGCACACCAACACCTAACTGCAGAGGAGCTAATATAGCTCTTGGTCTGGCTGCTTGAATCAAACACTGGCCAATCGATCCTATTTTGGTTTCATTGTCCTTTTCGTCAAAAAGTGTGGCCACAGAATAGCTTAAGGCTAGGTGGAATGTACTGAAAGGATTCCTGAATGGTCAAGTCGCTGGGTGAAGGATATGTATCACTTCCAGTTTGTATTTTGGATTTTATGTCGCTTTGGATCAGTCGAGCTACGGTTTCTATTATTCTATTTTTACCTTTTCTTCATCATACTCTCGTGGTAAATCACGATATGCCCGTAGAATGTGATTGGCAGTTTCTCGACAGTTTTTGTAATGAAATAGGCGTTTTTTCCACTGTCACTAGAAATTATAATTTTTTCACCGACGTACTCCATTCCTTGACACTTCATGTGCCGTCTGTCATATGCAATGTGATCAGTCCCTTCAAGAAATGTGCCCATTTTTGTAACAAGTTCTCCCACAGTTAGTTGCTCATAATCGAGGTCTTCCAAATAACTACAGATTCTCTCATCATTTGTAGGTCGGCCAGCCCGGATTTTCTTTTGACGCTGACTGATTATCGGTGCAGTATTGTTGAGGAATTGCTTTACCTGTTCGAAAGTTGATACTACATGATCTGTGATAGACACAGTCTGCTGCATGAAGGTCAGATGAAAAGTACTCAATTCGACCTCGGACAGTTTGTGACCAGGTATTGTTTCGTTCATTGCAACACTTTAAAATGCTGTGTGGTAATGCTCGTGTTTTCACTAGCACATTTTCTGATTTCAACACGTGAAGGACCCATCCGACTGTTGCTGTTGAAGGACCCATCCGACGAGCGAGTATCTCGTTTTTGAATCGGCGATGACATTTTTCTTTTTAGGGCAATCGCAATCTTTTTTTTTTTTTTTTTTTTTTTTTTTTTTTTTTTTAATATCAATGTAACGTTTGCGACAAGAGACATGAACCACCATACCTGCAGCGGCGAGAATGTTACTACCGCGAGCCTTACTGGCATTGTCCAGTCCTTCAGCTCCCTTTTCTTGAAGTGTGATGAGGTTATCGTCAGAATCTAAGCTTCTGCAGATGATACAAAAACGTGTAAGGGAATCAGGCATGGTTCTGCAGTGCCTAGGTTCATGCAAGACTATGGTATGTAGAAAAGCTTATGGAACCCCCTTTTCAACGACGTATCGTTTGTGCCCCCTGTACCCAACGATTATCAAGGTTGCCAGAGCCCAAGAAAGGTAAAAGTGTAGATTTTCCCAATTTTTTCAAGGTTTCTTCTTCTTCTTTTTCTACAGGTTGGGCACAGGCAACGTCGTTGGCAAGGGGGTTCTATAAGCTTTAAAACGCCGTATTTTTCATGTCTCTGTGACAATTAGGGAGGATGCTAGATCTAAGAAACAAAAGTTAGACCACAGTAAAAAATATACAGAGTGACCCTCCTTGGTCCGCGGTTCCGAATTTTTATCTCCCTTAATGTTGAACCTACGTCCTTCATTTTTTGTATTATTGTTACCAATGTCTGGTCTACGCGTGGGAATTTTTCTGCTGGCGTATGAGGACGTACAGTGTTGCCAGCGTCCAAGAAATATCAATAAAAAAACAAAAAAATCGACTTTCTTCTTTTCTTCTTCTTCTGCTTCTTCTTCTTCTTCTACGGGTTGGGCATGATAGGTAAAAAAGTCACTTTGTTGGAATTTGTGGTCTATGAGCGATCCAACAAGGTATAATTCATGTCTCTGTGTCAATTAAGAGGGCTACTAGAGCCGCCAACGTAAAGGTCTACGATTTTTTCGAAAAACCATAGTCCGTCATTTTGAAACCGTTTTTGGGGGTGTTTCCGTGGTCCGATTTTGTCGGATTTTGAATATGTTATTCAGTAGTAATTCCTGTATCGAAAACTGTTTAAAAAGCTTGTGTTGCAATTTTGCCCAGGTTGAGGGTAAAATTGCTCTAGATTTCCTGGACTAATTCCAGAATCGTACAAATCGCGTCGGCACCTGGAACCACGTTGTGACTTCTTTCCTGACCTCACCGTCGTCGTCAAAGTGTTTAACGACAACATGTTACTTTAGGTACAGGAAAAGATGGTAGTCGTTCGAGCGAGGTCAGGGCTGTATGGCGGGTGTTCAAGGACGTCCCATTGAAAATGTGCACCCCCTACATGAATAGGGCCCGGTGTTGTCATGAATAAAGCGGATTCCATGTGGCAAAATGACCTTTCATTTGTTTTACATTCACGGCAGAGATCTTTCAAAGTTTCCTAATATGTTTCAACATTGTTCTTTTAAGAGGCATGAAACCTGATCACGCTGCGCACTTCACACCTGGTGGAATTCCGCATTACCACTGCCATTTCTAACGTGTGCTCCTCGCACAATATTCACAGCGCAGCACTCACAAATCACTCTCAATCCTCGTCGTATTGATCAAGGTTACTGCTAGTGTCGCCAACTTTGGTACACATTTTTTTCTTAATCTTGGGGGTACGATAACTCAGTAGTAGAGCGCTTACCTCTGGAGGGTGAAGTTCCTGATTCGTTTCCCGGTAAAGTAAGTTTGTGAAGGATAACATTGTGTCGGTGGGTTTTCTCGGGTTACTCCCGTTTCCTCCCAATCTCATTCCGCCAATTCTCCCATCATCGTTCACTAGCCCTAATCATCTGCCTCCCTTAGCCCAAAAGGCATAATCGTAGAATGTTAAACTAAAAGTTTTATTCATTTATTTTTACTTTTCTGACAAGCCTCGTAGTTATGTGCTTATTGAAATAATGATGCACCTTACTTACTTGATTAATACGGCGTGAGACCAATATTAGCCTGTTGAACAACACTGAATCGTCGTGGAATTAAGTTACATTAAGCCATGAATGGTTTCCAGAGGAATACTGTGCTATTCATCATACAATGTAGCATTCACTACCGTCGGCGAGGATGAAGGAGGAAATCCGCTCCGGTTTCTGAGCTCCAGAACTGACAACAGGTGTTTAATAATGTTGAGGTATGAGTATTGGGCAGGGCAGGACAGGACCTTTATTTCAACCCGATGTTCAGGAAACGAAGCATTGTCAGCTCCAGGCGTGTTAATTGACATACTGTCATGTGGGAAAACTGCGTCATTGGTGGTAACATCTGGATTACAGGACACAACATTACGGATAAATTGTCCACATAAACATTTGTATTAACGCGTCCTGTAAGTGTAACCAGGAAAATGTGGCCCAAAGCATTACAGAGCAGCCACTATGTTTCACGGTAGGTAAAACAGGTTCACACTGAAATTTCGATATTAATTTCCGTGACTTCCTTGAATTTCCACGATTAAGTAAGTAAATTTCTCTGACAATGTAAAACCACGTTCCGGAATTCTAACTTCATCAGGAATTATTCTACTTACAGATATCTGTAATTCCTGAATTTTCTTTAAACTTCCAAGCTTTTGACTCTCCGCTGGAGTCTTTGGTTACGGAGGTTAAAAACAGGAAGAAAAAGAATAAAAACATCAAGGAATAAATGGAACGGACTTACCAAGGGAAGAGCTGTGTTATACATGCATCAACTTCTTCCGAAGATTACCGAAGTACTTGGCAACATGTTTCCGTATAGCACAGCTCTTCCCTTGGTAAGTCCGTTCCATTTATTCCTTGATGTTTTTATTCTTGTTTTTCCTGTTTTTATCCTCCGTGACCAAGACTCCAGCGGAGAGTCAAAAGCTTGGAAGTTTAAAGAAAATTCAGGAATTATAGAAATCTGTCAATTCTCTGATACCCGACTACACGAACACGATCATGTATTGTTAGGTTTAAAATAAAAGTAATTACTCTCATCGGCCTCCACCACCTTCATAGTCGTCCAACATTATATTTACTTTTTAAAAAAAATCCAGTATAAGCTTACTATGAATTAAACTTCCTGCATCTGGAAACAATGAAACACTAGTGCCAAACAATAATTACACTAACGATATCTTTTAATACATCGACATTCTGAATACTCACATAAACAAGCAAACGCATATTATAATTTGGTCTATCCTTTTGATTACCTACAACCACTAAACCTTTCTTTTATTCTGTAGCAACTGAATTCTTTATTTAATTTGTACTGCTTTTAAAGCTTTAAGTTTTGGTACCTGTCAGTGTTCCTCAAGCTTTTTATTTCTGAAGATTTTCCCCTTTTTTCTTATCATCTGTCTTGCATCTTTGAAGTGCCTTCGTATCTTCTGTCGGCAGATCAAAAGAAAATTCCTTGATTCTTGTGTGGAATATAACAATTTCCCTGACTTTCGGCATATTTTGAAGACTTCGCTAACTTTCAAGGTCATTGTGAATCCTGCAGTTCGGAGTATGAGCTTCTTTAGGCGTCTGCCATACATGAACTTTCTTTTTCTTTCTTGAAAAAATTTTTAAAAAAAAATAGAAATAAGGTGAACAGGATTCATCGAACCGTATTACGCGTTTTTAATCATCGGCACCATTTGTCACGCTAAAGCGTTGTTGGCAGTGATTTCGGAATTGTACCCCGGCTGTGGATGTTTTGAGGTTATGTAACTCGCGTTAGACTGTAACTGTCGCAATAAGCTGTTCCAGATGCTGATTGGATTCCGTAGTCATTTTTGGCGCACTCACTCTACGGTCCTTGGTGACAACCCTCCTCAACACTCGGCGATCCCAGACACTGAGGTTTATCTTCATTCCACTATTCCCTTCACCAATATTTGCCATGCTATTTGTAGCCTATCATTACCTCGGAGATATCTGACACACTAGTCTCCTTGGATACTCTTGTGCCAAATAACTGCGCACCAACAGTTTAGCCTCTCTGAAACTCGGAGAGGACTCCCATTTTTGCATTCTCACCGTTTATTCGCTTCGACACACGCCTTCGCTCTATCTCGCTTGACATATTACAGACGATTACAACATTAACAACGACCAGTGACATCATCTCATATATAACTTACATATTACAAATTGCAGGCGTTTCCACTACTCTGATAACCAAATTCAGAAAGAAACAAAGTGAAATTCACAGAAAGCCTCCAATGATATTTTCAACCATCATTCTCAAGTATTTAGTTTCTTTCAAGTTTAAATTACTATTATATTTATCAAAGTATACTATTTACAGATACAAATAAACGTAAAAAAATTGACTTAACCCTTTTACGATTTAAACTTTTTGAGATAAATTTTAGACTTTCACTCAAACATCTACTGCTTCCTTACTATTTAGCGTAGGACCATGGTTCATACCTTGTGGTTTTCAGAATAGAGTATCCTTTCCAACGGTACTACTCGCTTGTCTGTATCATACTCCAGAAACGGGAAAATCAGCAGAAACCGGGAGTTAAAAAAAAAAAAAAAAAATCAAAATTTTTGCACCCCTCTGGCCTGGGCTTGGGTTCACGTAGGGATCTGAAAATCTCTTGAAAAATACGCAGATATGTACACAATGCGTGCGCAAAATTTTAACCTTGTATTTTGAAAACAAAGGACGGAAAAATTTTTTAAAAGTCTAAAGGTGATCCATTTTACACACACACACACACATATATATATATATATATATATATATATATATATATATATATATATATATATAAGGCGATCAACTGAAACCCGTTTGTTCCATGTATTATTGGTATAGTGTGTAGCAGGATATTGTTTGTTTAATAGTGTGTAATGGCTAATGCCCTTGTGTGTAGGAATGTTGTTGATACGTGTTTTCGTTTTGCAGGTATAACGAGTAAAAGATGGCGTTTAAGATCCCCAATCCGTTCAAACAAGACCAGCGTGCCGTCATCCAGTTTCTGAGTGCCGAAGGTTGTCAACCAGCTGAAGTGTTCCGGCGTATGAAAGACGTGTATGGTGATGCATGCGTCTCGAAAACAACAGTGATGGACTGGGCAAGAATGTTTCGGAAGGGGCGTGAACAAACCACTGATTATCTCTGTCCTGGTCAAGCCTATGTTGTTTCCACAGAAGACGCGTCAAAAAGGTGATTGCGGCTATAGCTGCGGATAGAGGTATTAGTATTCAATCCATAGCGAACGGGTTAAACATCTTTGGGCCTCTAACGAAGGCAATGAAAGGTCAGAGATTTCAGTCTGACGCTGAGGTTCAGGACGCTGTGCGTGATAGTTTGATAGTCAGCCGTCCAAATTTTACATGGACGGCATCTTTGGTTCATTGACTGGTAATGTAAAAAAAAAAAAAAAAAAAAAAAAAAAAAGTGATATGAGCTTAATAAGCGTTAAACACAACACTATTTCATCGTACAGATTCGTACCAAAAATCCGCTAAGGGTTAAGAAAGAAAACAATGCAAACAAATCTTCCATTTTGTCTGGAATTCTAACGTCCCTGTTTAATAATGAGGCGTTACGACAAGACCTCACCTCATGAATTTTGGGATCAACGACATGTACGAGAATTCTCACTGGAAATTGAGTTTAAGTCTGTCACAAAAGACTCAAATGCTAACAACTAAAACCATAAATGTACAAAATTTACCTTCATAGTTTTAAACACTCTAGAAAAAAGGATAGAATGATACTGAAGTTCTATTTAAATATTTCGTATAACTATTAATGTTAAAAGAATAAAAATTCAAGTACTTTGAGCTGTTTTTCAGAAGTAATAAAATTTACTTTTTCCAAGATATTAACGTTACCTGCTTTTAAGTTTCTTCAAGTCAAAATGAGGAAACACGTTTCTGGCTTCCAATTCCCATATCTTCAGTTTGCTTTCAGTTATTTCTTCATCTGTCCAGTGAAAAAAGCGGCAAAATTTTCTATCACGATACGCAGAGCACGCAAAGTAACTTCGTTTTTTCCCATTTTTCTCCTGCTCAAACTGAAGCGTTGGTCCTTACAGAGAAAAAAAGACATGAAAGAAATCAGTACATTGAATACTACACAGTTATCTTACGAGGATCTCAGTAAATTTTTCAATTATGTACGGAAACTAAAACCAGAAGAGGATAAAGCGACATTTACTGATAACAACCTTATTTATTAACAAAACTAGGCCTTCGCACGGAACGAATAGGTCTACGGAAAATATCTGAAAGGGATATTTAAACTTCCTGTGGATGGGTATTTAAGAATCGATATGAAATAATGAAACAAAAATACCCAAGTGCTAAATATTTATTTCAAACAGTACAGCAGTTATTCTTTGTGAAAAATTTAAATCCCTTTCTCCCTCTTAAAACACGCATTTCAATCAAAGTGTAATGATAAAAACCTAGGTCGATCAAAATACTAACTATTTCAAAAATTCATTTTGAACAGCTCAGCCGTTTCATATTACCCATTTTAAGAATTTAAAATGAGAAATTAAAACTACCAACTCCTTCTTCTCTTAGAAGTGGAGTTTTTGAAACGCTACGATATGATTGCAATTATTTTTAATGAAGAGCTTGTATACCGAGTTTTATCTTCCTAAGCTGAAGAGCTCCTCAAATACTCTGTCTTTGGCATACATTTTGAAACTCCATCCTTTAGGAGACACATTTAAATCAAAGTGACATAACAGAAACCCGCCTTCAGATCGGTACTATGTTTCACAATCTATTTCAAGCGTTCGGCGATGTAGATTTGTATAGCAGACAAACAAAGAAAGATAGATTCAGCTTTATATATTGTAAGGTTCCCTACACTCGCGTGTAAGAAACCTCTATAAGCACATGCTTCATTCAGAATCACATGCTATTGTGTACAAACACCGTCACTAGTAGATGATGGAAGGAGAACACCAGGAAGTCACGAAGTTGGTTCGGAAGGGAATCGAAGATGGATGACCCTTTCCTCATGTACCACCACTTCAGAGAACACCCATAAAAGAGGACCACAAGTGGACAGGAGCATCAGTCTACAGCTGCTCATTAACCTACCAATCTCTCTCCCCGGGGGTCGCAATCGGCTATGGAGATTCCCTTTAAACCTTATCTCTGGTGGCTGCAGTGAGCTACGGAGAAACCCTATAACTGTCTCCTGACATCGCAGTGGACAAAGGAGGCTAATTATAATTATACTGTAGCCGTTATATCTCTGGCTCTAACAGTTATACGAAAAAGAAAGCAAGGGTTGATACTACATTGGCATACCCCCATAAGGCCCAGTGAGTGACCACGCTGTCACCGCGTTGGCATGGAAACCAGACGTTGTTGCCGCTCCGTCTTCTTTCTTTTGTTTGTGCTTAGTTGAGATATGTTCGATTATTGCAACTTTGTGTTGTTTTCTTTTCTTTTTGTGTGTTTGGGTGTGCAGTTAAGAATATTGTTGTAATTAATTGGTGACAATGGCTAGTTCTTCAGAACGGAAGCCAAAGAAAATATGTGTGTATAAGGGACAAAGCCAAAAATTAATATACAGACTTGGTGAATATTTCGAGAAAGAGCGCGATAATGGTGGTCCTCTTCTTCTTGTGACGAGGATGGTGAACAGAGTGGTTGACGCCTTGCGTGTGGGAAAATCCACTGTTAAGAGCATAACAAAAGAAAAATATCCCAAAGAACTTAATTCTAGATTACTTTGTTATGCTTAATGCTGGCTATTTTTATTTTGTTTCCTTTCACAGAAAGTTTGAAAAATCCACGAAAATTCAGCATTTATTAAGCAATTCATTTCGATTGTCTTTGCTTGATTTTTCTGTTTATTATTAATGTGTCCGGTTCAACCCAAGACAAATTGGCAACATTGTTTTGTCCACGTGCAGAACTGTCAGAGCCAGAGATATAGTGGCCCTAGTATACCTACCCTGAAGGCTGCAATGAGCGAATGGTTTCCTATTACAACTAAGACTAATTGAACCTATATTTTCGAAGCCACTACTGTGTGCTGAGGATACATTGGACTCTAAAAACATTTTCTACATTACAGAGAAACTTTTCAAATTATTATAGAGATATATTTTTATAATAAATAGGTGAAGAGCTTAATCCTGGTTTGTTTCATTAGGCTCTACCAAAAGCATTGCAATATACACACGCACCATTTTACAGTTATTTTACACTAGAAACATTAAGTTGGCCAAAGATGCTACACTTGACTGTGGAAAGTCTGGTTGAAGTTACTTCTGCAAACAGTTTCTCGTTATTTTTTTTTACAAAAAAAAAAAAATCGTAATTTGGGATTTACTCCTCCAAGGGTTATAAAACTGTGCTCTCCTCAAATATGAAACGGGTATTAAATATATCACTTCTGTGCTTTCCTCAAATATGAAATTAGTAGATTCCCACATCATTTTATGATATAAACGAATGATCCATACCCCACTATGCCACATTAAAATATACTTCGTATAAAATATGTCTTGATTTTGGTCTAATTATACATCTCTCAAAGAAGATTACGTACAAATAGTGTCACATAAATTGCAAATGATAAAAAGTTAGTTTACTAGATCCTAAGTTAGTATTTAAGAAAAATGTGCTTCAGTACGGTAAGTTCAAGTTTCATTTTTCTCACAATATAAGCGAAGTATAAAATATTATTTCAATGTTAGAAATAATCTTAAATATACTTCTTAACTACATGTTTTACTTTTATAACTACGTTTAGGAACAACTCGTATTTTATCACGAAATTCTCAAGGATTGAAGTGGAAGATAATAAAAGAGAAGGAAACTTTCTTCATCCGTTTCTTGTGTAGGCAATCTCAAAAAGACATTTTTCAAACTTGCATGTTTTTCTACGATTCTGGTACGGTCATGTTACATGGTTCCAGAGCTAGAAGATCCCGTACTGATAGCACGAGTCTTACATTACAAAAATTATCCAGAATTATAGTTCAGTTTTCGTCCAGTTGTCCCCACCCAATTTTGTTAGATGTTTCAATGGGGTGATTTTTTTTTTTTTTTTTTTTTTTTTTTAATCCACTGTTAAGTACAGTAATACCTCGGAATACGCACTTAATCGATTTTAATGTTCGAGTTCCAAGACGTTTTCCCTTTCAAATAATAGTAACTGGATTAATCCGTTACTGGGTCGCACGAACTCGATTTTTCAAAATGATTTTAATATAGTAAATAAACTAGATATTAAGGTAGAACAAAACAAATAATAATAGCATTTGAATAAAAGTGAACTCAAGAAAATTCACTAAGTTGCTGTTACATAAAAATAACACAAAACTGGTACAAAAACAAAATTAACAGCAAAAATAAATAACATGAGATGATTTCACTACAGCTTCCGACAACGAACTGAATAACAAGAAGTACTGGTGTCTCAAGTGCAGTGGAAATGTAAGGACAAATATATACGAAATATGTACTGGCTCTTCGGATTCCAAAGCAGCCTTCGTGTTCTGGAGTCAAATTTGCTCGAAAATTCGTTTGTATTCCAAATTGTTCGAGCTCTGGGGCAGTTGAATTTTGAGGTCAATACGTACAGTGTTTACTGACAGAAAAGGCATTTGGTCGAGTGAACTGACATTTCTTAATGGGAGTACTATTAGCACATACGGTTCGATTGGAGTAAACAGATCAAAGAAATAAGAAGTTTAGTTAGAATAGAAGAAAGAATGACAGAGGAAACTGTAATTGAGAGGAATGAGGAGTGCGGATTGTCTTGATTTCAATGCTATTTGTTTTGCTTTACTGATGCATAAGTATCATAGTGGAATCTCGTTGTGGTTGTGTGGTTAGCATGCGCACCACCGACATGGGAGTCCAGCTTAATTCTAGGTGTACATGTGATTCATGTGATTCGGACTCCAAGTTAAGATGGTCCACGTCTCATGTAGCCTAGATGCTGAAAGATGGACGTTGAATTCTAAACCAACCAACTACTGTAGCGGAATCTGACACTAAAATGAACAGAATGTTAGTAAAAAAAAAAAAAATATGGTTGAAAATACACAACAAAAAGGAGAAATCGGTGACTGAAATTAATGGAATTGTGCTTAATACAGCAATGCCTCGATTATTGATGTTATTGTTGACACGTAAAGTACCGCGATAATCGGAATAAATACTGAGTGATCACTACTAAAAACTTTCCAAATCTAACAGCTGAATTTTATATATGAAGTAAGAAAGAAATACGTTAAACATGTTGAGTAACAAAAATAAATAAATTTAAAAAATGGAGGATTACCTTTTTTAAAAACTGGGATAATTTTTTAATTTTTATTTACACGAGGGTATTTCTAAAAGTTTCTGGTCTAAAACTGAAATATCGCGTTACTCATAATAAAATAATCATGGCATATAGTGTCATTTATGTAAGAAATGATGTATCTAATTCAACTGTATAGCTGCGCGTGAGTTCATTGGAGGCAGTTATTGGAATCAACCGGTGTGTGTCGTGTTCGAATACAGCATGTCCATTGCTCCAGTCTACAAAGCTGTTATCATATCTGTAGTGAAAGATTCAGCACAGATTCCAGCATATACAGCCCAGATTCAGCACTGCAGCCTTGACTAGAATGCTGTTATTCAGTATCCGAGCCCAACGCACGATGACTGATCCTAATAACTACATCCAACCAATTGACACAGCTGGGTCATTCCATGTCAAATCACCTAATTTTAAAACATGACCGTGCTTCAATGTCTCAGATTCTCTTCAAAAATTGTTCATACATAAATACCAATGAAATTATGCTAAATTAATTTTTTTCGATATTTTGGATGGGAAATTGACCGGGGAGAAATTTTTGAAAAATGGGAATTTTGATTCAATTTCACTTTCCGGCACTCAGCATCATGAAACTAAAATTACCATAACTTCCTTATTATTGAAGATATTGGGCTCATCCAGGTGTCAAATGAAAGCTTAATTTTTGCTCTTTCAGCAGATCCTAAGAAACCTTGCAAAAGGTTCAACTGTCAAACATTAATGGGCATACAAAGCAAATTTTAAGTTTTTTTTTTACAAATTGTGCCATTGCTCAAAAGTTACAAGTATGAAACTTTTGAAACTTTTCTTGTACATTCATCTTAACACGTACATGGTATGGTTAAAAAATAAAGAGGGTGTATTTTGTACTTTTGTAATTATATATATATATATATATATATTACATGTACGGAAATATACAGTTTTAAGTTTTGTTACAAATTATGTCATTGCTCGTAAGTTACAACTATGTAACTTTTGAATCTTTTTAAATAGAATCATCTTAGCACATACATGATACGGTTAAAAAGTAACAGGGGTGCTTTTGGTATTTTTGTAATTATTATTATTATTATTATTATTATTATTATTATTATTATTATTATTATTATTATTATTATTATTATTAGTTTGGTGTTTTATATGTACGGAAATATACAGTTTTAAGTTTTGTTACAAATGGTGTCACTGATCGTGAGTTACAACTATGAAACTTTTGAAACTTTTTGTATTACTCCGGTTTCACCTTGTGACAAAATAGCCCCGATGGCGACTCTGTTGGCATCACAGCTAATCAAAAAGCCTTTTGTAACATCAGGATACGCCGACACAGGTTTATCTTTGCTTTTAACGTTTTAAACAATGCTTCCTCTTTTTCGGTCCAATGAAACACTGCATGTTTTTAAGCGTTGTATTTAATGGATTAGCTATTTTACTAAAATCTTACAAATTCTCTGTAGTAGGAACAAAGAGAAAAAAGTATCTAATTTTTTTAGTTGTTTTCGGACGAGGGTAATTTACCACTTTTTTCGACTAATTTGAGATCGGGTTTCATTTCGTCTTCTGGAAGAATGTGTCCTGAATAAGTCACTTCATTTCACATAAATTCGCACTTGTTGGACTGCAGTAGTAAATTATATCCCCTAGGTCTTTGTAAAACTTCCCTTAAACGCTAGTTACGTGAGGGTAAATTGGTACTATATACAATCACATCATCGATATAGAAAAACATTTAATAGTATTGAGTTTGGCGAGGATGGTGTTCATTAACCTTTTTTAATCCAAAAACCATTCGATTATATTTCCAGTGGCCGTCAGCCGTTGTGAATGCTATCCCTGGGTACAGTCCAGGAAGGAATTTGCTTTGCCTATTTGCTCTAGTATGTCTGTAATATTAGGTAAAGGAAAGTATTCGCCAACTAAGATCGAATTCGGTTTTCTGAGATCCAAGACGAGACGCATACATGGTTTGCTGCTTGCATCGGATTTTTAGGTAGCACTAATAAAGTTCCAAGGACTATGGCCTGATCTAATTATCTTATCACCTAGCATTTGTTGCATTTGTGTCTGTTTTTTTAATTAATTTGTGAATTTCAGGCATTCGGTAATTTTTGTTATTATTATTGTTTTTGTGTTGTGGAAGTAGTTCTATCCTATGTTCTGTCGTATTAATGTGTTAATATATCCCCTGGGAGAAAACATCACTGTAATCATTACATATTTTAAAAACGCTCTTCAGAATTTAAATAATTCAAGTGTAACAATTCATGCAGCTTTTGCAGTCGTTCCCTCAGTTTTTGTCTTTTTTATTTTGGAATTCGTTTGAATTCCTAAAATTTGGTCAATATTACTAATTGGTTCTTCATTCGCGTTAAAAATGGAAGCTACAAATTCATTATTTTCAACTTCCGTGATAGCTTCTCCTAATATTCCATTAGGTGAAAGATTTTGTATAGATACTAAACATATTCCAGTACATGCTGTCGGCAATTTTACTAGATGTTCGCAACGTGCAGTGATGCAGGTAATCATATCTTGTTTATCTGCAACCTTGAGAAATGAAATGTTGCAGTTATTTTTTTGAGAAATCTAACCCTAATATATCTTGACAATCAAACGGTAGTGTAATATTTTCCCTTACTAAGTGAAAGTTGTGTTGTAAACTCATATTTGGAAGATCTAGTGTTAACACGAGTGTACCTTCTGTACCATGCAATATTTTCAATGCCTCTTATTTGTTTCTCATCTCCATTAATTTGTGCTTTTAGAGATGGGTTAAGGATCAGTATCAGAATAATGCTGATATGACCCTGTGTTTGTTTTTAAAAGACAAAATAAATAAGAAGTTCCTTTATGGGTACATTCACAAAATTATTGGTACATTCCCTAAATTATTTTTTTCAATAATTTCATTATTGCAACCCATTAGGATAAATGGGCTACTCACGCAATTCTCCTACTGGGAGTTTTCCCACACTTCTTACCGTGTCTAAACTTGTTTGAACAAGGTCCCCGTGGTACTGCGAGTATCCGCATGAGTTCGATGCCCGGTCATATTGACAGCCCTTGGATATTACTTCAGAACTACCATTACACTGTACATTCTCGAATTTATTTGCATTAGAGCGAGAATACTTATCCACGCGCACGCAATAAACGCATGTCATGCATCAACCCAATTTTAGTAGTCGAAAAAAATGAAATTTTTTAGTTTTACATCCCACGGTTATGCCGGTTAGGCTAAAGGAGACGATGATGATGAGAGATGAATGAAATGGTGGAATGAAGAAAGTGGGAGGAAACGGGAGAACCCTGAGAAAACCCACGCACAGGGTGTTTGTCCACCACAAGGTTTATTTGGCAGGACAGGGTTTGAACCCGAGACCCCAAGCACCAAAGGTGAACGCTCTACCACTGAGCCACCACGGCCCCTTTAGTAGTCGATTAAACACTGATCGTTAATTTATGTCTTATGTTTAGAATAGTTCACTTTGGTCTCACTTGTCAGAAAATTAATATAGATTTTCTCGAATTGCTTTTGGGTTTCGAGTTTAGCTTTTTGAGTTTGATAGTTGGTATGATGAGGGCTATTTAATGAAGTAATTGGTTCTTCAGTGCCTCGTTGGCATCCCGTTAAATCTTCGTGTTAGTGTAGAATTCGATATTTTATTTTAAGGCATCTATAACTATCATTTTAGGGTTTTGTTCTGATCACGTATAGATACTTGTTGGTTTATCTTATTCTTTTCTGAATACCTTATGAATTGATGTATATTCTTAAAATGTTCATCAACATTGACTAGTAAAACAAGGAAGATATAATTTATTTCTATAAAAAGCACATTGAGTTTCTTTGGTCAGATGGATCTTAACATTCCAAAAATTTTAACAAGCAGTAAAATCTACACCAATTGAAATAGAGCAAAAAAGATTTACATGTCTACTTAAATCCATAAAAGGAAGGAACTGCCACGCTTCATCAAACTTTGAGATCATGGGTGTCAACTACATCTTTTTCTCGTTGATTTGACGTTGAATGACTCAATAACTCACAAAGATTAATTGAATCAGTCACTGCGAAAAGGTCATATGTCCATCCCCACCACATTTTCATTTTAGTGCAAAGTCGAAACGTACGCGAAGAAACGCACATCCCCTGTGAAAAGACCAATTATCTGGTCACATTATGTTTCATATCCTACTATTGCCTCAATATCATCGATGCTATTGTACACGTTGAGTTTGAAATCCAAAGTTTTTTCTTTCTCCTCAACAATTTACTTTGGTGGATATACTTTGGTGGATATATGGCTTTTTCGAAATGACTAATTCAATTTTAGAAAATAATAAATAAAGAGTTGATCCATTAATAAAATAGTACAAAGAGGGAAAAATAGAAATACCTTACCGAATATAAAAGTTACTCCATGAACAATTTACAAAATAAAAGTTACAATGAAGTCACTTATTTCTCTGAGGAACAAGAATTTTAGGAAAACCAAAAATGGATGAAAAAACTGCGATTTTGACCAATAATTAGCTTTTGGATCAGAGGCCACAAAATTTTTGAACGGCTCCTAAATCGAGTTTTCGTATTTTCTACGGAATAAGCACATCATATTGAGTTAGCTGATAGCTTGGGTTTGGCTACACTAT
This sequence comes from Thermobia domestica, assembly GCF_964235325.1. NCBI lineage: Eukaryota > Metazoa > Arthropoda > Insecta > Zygentoma > Lepismatidae > Thermobia > Thermobia domestica. The sequence continues at coordinate 237,251,657 of NC_137456.1, read as the reverse complement.
ATGTAGTTCTCGAGATATAAAGACTACAAGAAAAATTTTGATTAAAATATATTTGATCTTTTGCACCAAAAATACATAAGGAAAATAAAAAGTAGTTAACGTCGATGCAAAAATAACAATACAGTATAACAATTTACAATTCACCTAATATTAACTATTGGAAAAATGAAAACGGGATTAAATTTCGATGAGGGACAACTGGACAAAAGCTGAACTGCAATTCTGGACTTCTTTTTCTTTCTTTTGTTCGAATGTGGGAGTGCTACCAGTTTGTAACTTTGCAACAATGGGACTACGTAACATGGCGTATCGGAATCATAAAAGAACGTCGAGAATAAAGTCTTTGCACGAATACTGAAAATTACCTACACCTGGAATGAACCAACTAAGGTTTTTCTTCTCTTTTCTTTTTGTCTTTTACTCATTCAAAATCTGAAGATTTTTCACGAGTTATCAGGAGTAATCAATCAGAGGGCATTTACTTACACATGTCTATTAATGTTACTCTAGCATAAACACATCAACATCACTAAAATGTTTTCGAATTATTTCTATTAGGAAAAAAATTAAAGTTAACAAAGGAAAACTTGATCATAGGTGAAACTGACTTAATATAAAAACAAAACAAAATTATAAATAAAATTTCAGTACAGAATTTCAAAGGTTCATCTCAAGATTTTTTAAAAATTACCGAATAAAGGTTTATCACAGTTTGACAAATCTTGATCTGACCACAGTGATACATACAATACCGAATGTCGTCTGTGAATTTTCTGAAAATGTCTTAATGGAGAAGAATATTTAAACATAAAATGAGGAATTTGTACATAGTTTTAAATGAACTAAACTTCATTTATTAATAGTGTGTATAGTATACATGAAAACTATTGTGCAAAGTGATGGTGCAAAAACCGTTACAAGAAATGACGTTCTTATTCGTATGTCAGTGGACAGAATAATAACGGCAAACGAAGTAAGGAATCTAGTGTAATCCGGGAGTTCGAGGTTCATTTTCTTTACACAGACAATGACTGTATTATAGGAAGTGAAATGAAATTATTAAGTTTTACGTCCCATGGTTATGCCAGCTAGGCTAAAGCAGACGATGATGATGAGAAATGAATGAAAGGGTGGAATGAAGAAAGTGGGAGGAAACGGAAGAACCCCGTGAAAACCCACGAACACGGTGCTTACCCTTCACAAAGCTTCCTTGGCGCGAGCTGGTCTCGAACCAAAGACCTCATACACCAGAGATGAACGCTCTACCATAGAGCCACCGTAGCCCCACGATATTTTTGGAGTTCCAACATGTAAAAAGAAACAAATGGTTGCGGACATGATTCCCGAGCGAGTCAAAATATTAACATAAACTAAAATGCACAGGACCAGAATACAAAGGTAAGCTTTATTATTTTATACTCTTATCTTCTTATACTACTAACAGAAAGTCAAATTCCTGACAAAGGTTACTGTGTGTAAACAGTTGTTAAATAACATAGGCACTATGCAAAATAATAATAATTCGAAACTTACCGTGTGGACACTTTGGATTGTTCTTCAATCCTGCCAATATGATACGCACACCTTGTTTATCCATTCAGCGCTGAAATAAAGTAACGTAAACAAATCACAAATGAATAGTAGGAAAGGTGAAAATGCAATTTCTATCGATCTAATACGAAACCTCGCGTTGGCTTACATTAAAATGAAAAAAATGAAATGAAATCTTCGACTTTTACGTCCAGTAGAGATTGAACGCTCTATCACTGAACGACCGCAGCTCCTTAAATATAGAATAAAACACGTGAGTTTCATTTCACAGTTTGAAACTACGTAGACTTCGAAGCTATGCAAATTTAATACTCAAACTTAAAGCAGTACATCTGCAACTACAGGCTGCAATAAAGGAATAAGATAAAAGATAGAATCTTTTTCTCAGACGCAATCTATATCCAAAAGCCATTACTCACTATATCTTTTTTTTTCTTTCTTTCTTGTTCTACGCAGATTAACACTAAAACTATATGTGTAATTGATATTTGTCACTTCTGGTTGAAATATAAAGAATAAAATCAGAGGTGAAACATATTATTGGTACTGAATGCATATCATAGAACTGCTTGTCGCTTACAATTTTCCGTTCTATCCATTATGTGATCAGTATTGTAACCGAAAAATTGTAGGTTTTTCACCACTTTTGATTTAGACAGTTAGACAAAAGTCGAGACATAACTCAATCTTGGAAATCATTTTTTGATGTTCTTTATCGTTTTGTTCTTTCAAAATATTGAAACCGAAAATATTAGTGAATTCCAACCACTTCTGGTTTTGTAGAATGTTGTGGATAGTGGTGGTATGTTTATCTTTTTTTTAATGTCTAAAAGCCGCTACTCCCCATCTATTAATGTTTTTGTTTTTGGCACTCAAACTTGAAACCGGAAGCGGCTGATTTCTACCACTTCCAGTTTGAGCAGAGGGTTACTGGAGAAGACGGGGCTTACTCTTGAGACGGTGAATCGATTGAAAAAGAAGTGCTTCTCTTTAACGTTCTTGCACTACGAAAAACAGTATTGAAAGGGAAGTATTAGTAAATTTCAACCACTTTCGGTTTCAATAGTGTGTCGCAGGTGGTGCTGATCTGTTCTTTTAAGACGTTGAACTGATTGCAAGAAACCGCTTGTCGCTATCTGTTACTATGTTTGTTCTATTTGAAAAACGTTGAAATCAGATATAGCTTATCCACCAATTTCGGTCTGAATAAAAGGTTATCGGAGGAGAGGGAAGCTATTCTTGGAACGAACAATCGATTAAAAAAAAAAAAAAAAAAAAAAAAAAACACTTCCCGTTATCTATTACCGCTTTTGCCCTTATACCTGTCGACACAGATAGATAGACGGACAAAGCCATTCTATAAGACTTCCGACACTTACGCACAGAACAGTTTGGAAATCTAAAAATCTTGACCAAAAAACCTTCCGATTAATTATGCAATGAACCGTAAACATTTTAACTAACAAGCTACCGGTAGTCGTCTTTTCTTCATTGACGTTGAAACTTGTCAAAAACAAAACTATTCCAAAGTATATTATGTTGTTAAACTGTATGTGCTGTGTAATAACTTCATGAGCCGTACAAAAAATCACAAATATATGCAGGAATTATGTATCAATGCATCTAGTCATATTTTAAATGTTTGCCTGCAGAGTAACTGTTACCAATTCCTAACTACAATTTATTTTATTCTTCTACGCAAGTTTACAATTGACTAACCAAAATAAGACCACACTGGAAAGAAAAATTGTAGAGCTGTATTCGTTTATCAACATTGAATTTTGATTAAAATGAAACAAAAATACTACTCATTGTCTAAATGTTCTTTAGTCACCATCCTTGCAGAACTACTTCAAGTCATTCAAAAAAATTCTTGCATAAAAATACAACAAATACAAACCACATACATACAATTTTTAGAAATATATCATATTAATCGTTGCCAGATCATCAATAGAGAGAATTGTTGTCCTAATGTGAAACGAGTCATACACATATCTTTCAACTGAGGTAGTTGATTCGTATATAATTTTAACTTCTTTGATTTTATGTCTTTTGAAATACTAATGTTTAGACAAGCCAGACACTACCATTGGTATTTTAAGTATGATCCAGAATTCTGGTTACGATGTTTTCCATAACGCATTCTCATATCGCATCAAGTACGGAATTTATTTAATTATTGACAAAATAACTTTTGAAGATTGAACTGATTCTTAACACTTACGAAGGATGTATAATAAACACTCAATTCGTACTTCTTATCTATTTTATTTAATCTGAATAATAACTACCTTGCTTATAAGAGAAACAAAATATACGGGATGCACACCAAAAGTACGTGCCGTTTCGTTCTGATTTCCCAGCAGATGTTCAGAAAAATCCTCAGGGAAGACGTGTAAGTTTTAGTAAAAAATTTATTAACGAAATTCGGAATAGACTTCCTGATAATATACACATTTTTCAGCAAATATCGCTTTTCAGTGTCAACGAAAATTTGAAACCAATGAAGGAGTCTTTTACTGACTTAACTTTAGCTTTCACTTTGGGATTTGAAGGTAATATCGATAAAACTGAAAGTCAGTGGCAAACATAAATTTCATGAAATGGATAAATAAATCTTCAACTGAAGAATTTTTCCAAGTAGCTAAATCAGTACACAGATATTGGATGATTCCATTCTCAATATTAGTTTAGCGGATTTTTTTTTTTATTTATATTTTTTTTTTCAAAGTAATGCTTCCACATTCCAACGTGAAAGTGAAGCCTATAGTCAACAAGGTGAATATAACAAAAACAGACTCAAAGAAAAAATTTTGAACAAAATGCTCCTCTGATTTTAAGAGTGAGATTTAAAAAAACGATGTGAAATTTTTGAGTTTTGCTTCCCACGTTTATGTCGGCTAGGCTAAAGGAGACGGTGATGATGAGAAATGAATGAAATGGTGAAATGAAGAAAGTGGGAAGAAAGGGAAGAACCCCGAGGAAACCCACGCACACGGTGTTTATCCATCACTTTGTTGTGCCAGACCTATTAAAGTTTGTAAAGGTTGAGGTTTAGGAGAGTTAACACAGGGGCGGCTTGTAGTAGAAAAGAGAGCGGAGCAAGTTTGTTGGCTTTGTTAAACTTACGTAAAGCACCTAGAGTTTACCAGAGATTGAACAGAAACTTTTGAATTCCTTTTTGGATATTTACTTTCCACTAGTAGCTTGGTTAAATATAAGTTTATATACGAGTTGAAGAAATTTACAGTATATTTATAGAAAGTTTATAATGCCACGCAAAGGTCCGTAAGACTGGTGATGAACAGGTATTTTTTTTTTTTTTAACAATTCGTTAAGGAAAGGATCGAATTCGTATAGGTTTAGAAGGTGAAGTATGGACTACAACAGAGGAAAGACTTAGTGTCCCTCAACAAACGAGATTTAGCTCTTGATTAACTAGTATTGCAACTGAATGGTGACTTACGCACTTTAATTGGTTTTGTTTAAGTTTTATTTTATTTCATGTGTGACCATCACCAGCTTTGCGGATATATATTGAGATTTTAGGACGCGTGTGCCCAACGGTCAGTTGGCACAAGCGCCCTGGACACATGATCATTTAACGTGAACAACGTGATTAACTTCGTAATTTTATGAACCCGGGGTGACTAAGACGCCCCGAGGTCCTTTGGTTGACGCCGGAGTATCGCTTCTAGTGACTAAAATACATTTATCTTGTTAACAATAATAGGAACTATTATTATTTATTACTCTGTTTGCTTTGTTTATTAAAGCATTAAGCCGATAATGTTATGTTTTTAGGCTACAAGAATAAGTGAATGCCTCATATATGGTTTTAGTATCAGAATTCTGGTACATGTGTACTGAACTTTGTATTGATTTCACGACATGGTACGTGCTAGGAAGAAATGGCATTATAGACCAATAATGCCGCTATAAAGTGAAGGAATTGTAACCTCATTTGATATAATATGAAAGTCGTGTTGAAATCTATTTCCATCTAATTCTAAGGTTAGTGGAATGCCTTCCGAAGGTGTAGAAGGTTGTCTTAATACCTTGTATTCGGGTATTAGTATTGGAATTTACAGCCTGGAGTAACTGAGGGTTTAATTCACTTTCCTTTATTACACTGAGTTGTGATCCAGAATTAGGAAGAAAATTTAATGTACGGTCAAGTTTAAGAATTTTTATTTTCAGACAACTAAGGTGGCCCATTTTATTACCATTGCAACCGAGAAGGTCAATGGGTTGCCGCACTGCCTCCTCTACTGGGAGTTTTCCTGCCTGACAACATTCCTGCTCGCTTGGCCTTGGCCTGTATTCTCCTTGGAGCAATTACGCGACGGACATGTTCCACAGTTTGGATAACCTTGCGCGCCACCTGAATGTCTGGATGCGCTTACACTCGAGATACCAGAACAGTGGCCGCTATTACTTTTACAATGTGCACATTTAACTTCAACTAAATGGTTGCACTCCTGGGTCCCTTGCTTCTGAAATTTGCGCTTAAATCTATTTTTACTGCCGACTTTAGTGGTGGCTTGTACTACCTTTACCTGAGCCGTTCTTGGCTCGCGCCCCTTACGCAGGTAACAATTTGTGGTCCTATGGCCCTGTTTCCCGCAATTGAAACAAACAACTTTTGATTTGTCCAATTTCATCGATTTGCTGGAGGAGGTGGATTTCTCAGGTTTACTCAATTTTTCCTTTTGCGAGAGTATATGACTCTTCCTACAATGCAATTTCTACGCCTTTGCTCGAGGTTGTCTGATCGGACAATAGTTTGAATTCTGTCATTAGCTAACCCTTGTATAAAACTGGCTTTCGATAAGTGTTCGATCAATGAGATTGCTCCAGCAATTTCCTCTTCATCTAGAACTCTGTTTGCAGCTTCTTTCAAGTCTGATTGGAGGAAGTCGATCCGCGAACCCCAGGATGCGGTTATTTCTGTCTTACCTTGCCGGGCATTAAACAAAGCGCATGCATAGAAATCTAACGTTCGACGGACAGCATAATTTTCCTCTAAAATAGCTTTAACTTGGTCCCAGCTTTCAGCTGTATTACGGACCAGTAACTTGACTTTGCCTCACCCGTAATTTTTGCTCTTACAAACTTAAGCAACTTATCGTGTTGTGCTGGGTCTACCAACTCAAATGCTATGTCTACATTATCAAGAAATTCTTTTAGTTTCTTCTTATCGCCACTAAAGGGTTCAGTAATAAACTTTATAGCTTCATTGACTGTACAATAATTATTAAGTTCCCCATCATCTGCCATGGTTTACAAGATATTTACAAATTTAGTTTAGGTGTGTCGCACCTGTTTTATTAAATTTAGTTAAATTTTGCAAAATGAACACACATTAAATTCTCAGAAGATTGTTTACAAAACCAACGTATGGAAATACTAAAATCTCACGCAAAAATTTGAATAAGAAAACTTGACACTTACAGTGTTGTTGAACTGGAATGTTGAAACCAATAAATCTCGGGACTGATGATCTTTACTAGAACGTTCACACAGGCGTAAAACTCACTTCCACTAGTTACAGCAGAAAATAGATGTTTTCATCGAAATGATGACCTCGAAGACGTGGTGCGATATCCAGAACCTCCTGCGACCAATTTGGAACCCGGTGATAGAGAGCCTTAGTTGTTGGGGCGTGGTGACCAAACTCAGTTTCTGTACGTGAAATCAGCGATGTTTCGGTCAGATGCTGTGGGACGATGGAATACTCAAGGGACCAAGCAACTAAACTTCTGGCTCGGCGTCTACCACCAGTGGCGTACTCAGCTAGGTTACAGTAAACTATCTACTCGTCCTCGTACCAGGTGTCAATTCCAAACCCTGCGTCTGGATCGTCAAGGCTGAGATTGTCTGGATGGAAGTCTACGATGTTTTCGTCGTCTATGTGAATCGTTTTTTCCTCTTCACAAAGTGGTTCCAGTAGGGATCTCATCTGAATGCTAAGGTGCATATGATCCTAAATGGGTAGCCGTCAGTATCCTGGTATAGACTACAGCTTCTCTTGTAGTCGAACACTTGGCGTTTGTTGGGAACACTGTACACAGTTATGCACTTCACTGCAAGTCACTGCACTTCACATTAAGACACTAGGAAGCAAAGATTCGTGAGAACGAGTAGTCGATACTCTATTGGTGATCACTAAGCAGTTCGAAACCACCCCCACACCTGATACCAAAATTTTTGTCGTGCCGGACCTGTGAAAGTTTGTAAAGGTTGAAGTTTAGGAGAGTTAACACAGGGGCGGCTTGTAGTAGAAAAGAGAGTGGAGCAAATTTGTTGGCTTTGTTAAACTTCGTAAAGCACCTAGAGTCTGCCAGGGATTGAACAAAAACTGAATTCCTTTTTGGATGTTTATTTTCCACTAGTAGCTTGGTTAAATATAAGTTTATATACGAGTTGAAGAAATTTACAGTCTATTTATAGAAAGTTTACAAAGCTACGTAAAGGTCTGTAAGACTGTTGATGAACACGTATTTTTGAACAATTCGTTAAGGAAAGAATCAAATTCGCAGAGGTTTAGAAGGTGAAATACGGACTACAACAGAGGAAAGACTTAGTATCCCTCAACAAACGCGATTTTGCTCTTGATTAACTAGTATTGCAACTGAATGGTGACTTACACACTTCACGGGTGACCATCACCAGCTTTGCGGATGTACATTGAGATTTTTAGGGCGCGTGTGGCCAACAGTCAGTTGGCCCAAGCGCCCTGGACACATGATCATTTACGTGAGCAACGTGATTAACTTCGTAATTTTATGAACCCGGGGTGACTAAGAAGCCCCGAGGTCCTTTGGTTGACGCCGGAGTATCGCTTCTAGTGACTAAAATACATTTTATCTTGTTAACAATAATAGGAACTAATATTATTTATTACTCTGTTTGTTTTGTTTATTCAAGCATTAAGCCGATAATGTTAGGTCTTTAGGCTACAAGAATAAGTGAATGCCTCATATGTGGTTTTAGTATCAGAATTCTGGTACATGTGTATTGAACTTTGCATTGATTTCACGACATGGTACGTGCTAGGAAGAAAGGAACAGAAAGAAAAGACAAAATGAAATAATTTGATTAAAAAAGTCAATATCATTTGGCCTATGACCTGTCCTCCATTAATGCTGATATGTTGTTGCTCACGTTGAATAACACAACTAACTCTTGTTGAGAAAAGAATCTTGCTTTATTAAATTATTAAAATACCATATGAAACAATAATAGAAAGAAAAAAATAATGCTACCTGCTCATCACCTAGTTGTACCACATAGGTAAGAAGCTGTGGTGCGACAACTTGGTGCAAGGTGGCATCGAACCAGGGACCCCATGCATCAGAGGTGAACGCTCATCTACTGAGCCACCACAACCCAAGAGTAAGATTTAGGTTGAACCGTGCGCAAAAGTGTTATTTCAAACACGAAATTTCAGCCACAATTTTGCAACTAGTGAAACAAAAGCAGTTCGGTACAAACAACCGAGACAAGAGAAGCTTAGATTAAACCTGAAAAAGATGCTAATGATGACATTTATTTCTGTTAGGAGAGTTTTGCTTTAATTTTATGTTATTACAGGAATGGAATTTATTTGGCTTTGTTTCAGCGCGGAAGTCTGCTTTCCTTCTAACCACTTTTAGCTATTGATTTTAGCCACTTTTTCTCGTTGAGTGTTGGCAACACTATTATTATAACTCTTAATATCTTTCGTAATTATGCAAAGTATACAATTATTGAAATTTTAAGATTTATGTAAATCACATTTTTTAAACAATTAATGTAACTGTTAAATAGTTAGTTAATTATTCATTAATTAATGATTACTTCATTAATTAATTCGGCTAATTTCCTTACATTAATTAAATAACTACAGTTTGTGCTAACGTCTGTGTATTCTACCATAGATCATGGTTCTATTAACAACGCTAATAAAATCAACCTTTCATATTTAAGATAGTATTTGAAGTACTTCTGCAAAATTTGTATTTACTGGTCTGGGTATTTTCAGACTGCACACTGTATTTGTATTTATAACACTGTATAAATGTTATATCGATTTCATTTCTACAAATGCCCAAATAGTAATGTATCTTGCACTACGAAAAAGGTGTTGGTCAAGTTTGGATACACCATATTTTGCACAATTTACTGGTAAAATTGTCTATAGAAAGATATGTTTACAAAAACAAATTAAATGATAAGTAATACATGTGCATTTTATGTTTACCAGTGTAGCGTTATTAGTGCCAACCATTACAAGTGTTATAGGAACTCTTATCACTGAGTAAAACCACGTGTTGTTACAAGTTGGGTTAACTGTCGCAGATGGCGGCCCCGTAATATAAAATTTACAGAGAAATGAACAACAAAATGTTACTATGAGTGTAACAAGAAAGGTAATAAACGTAATCGGTGTAGAGTGATTAATTAGGGAGTAAAACGAAGTCAAATTCTGGACTTTACGTTAGATGTGATATCAGGTAAAGAGACAATAGAGCATACTATGGCAATGTTTCACCACTGTTTTCTTAACTAACTTTGGACGTGATTGCTGCAGAAATGAAGGGAAAATAGGAATGCAGAGCGGAAGCTAATGAAAGTGGAATTGTATCTGAACCAAAATGTGCTGAAATGGGAAAAAATTTGGATGTCATCCCATTTTATGCGGGTATAAATTTGTAAAATTTACCGAAGACTATATTACATGACTTCACAATAGGATTGTACAAGTACTGAAAATATACCTGGATCCTACCTTCTGCATGTAGAATAAGCTAGAAACTCGAAATGGAAAGTGTCTTCTTTACCGTAATACTCCATAAAGAAGACATGAAGTAAAGTGCTATTTGAAGGCAGTACGCTAAGTGATCATAGAAGTGTCGCTAAGCTGAACCACACGCAGTGTTTTTATACCATGCAAAGTGTTTTTCCACTACCTCCTTCATGCGTAATACCCACCGTCGCTGACGCGCTCCTCGCTATCGCTAGTCTCCCTCACGCGCTCCTGCTCCGATTCGTTTAGATAGTATTTGTGCTTTTTGTGACAATCTCGCACAAACTGATACATGTCATTAAGTTAATTCCAATTTTTACGATACATATGCACACACTGTAGTTACACCCAGCCCTTCTGAAGTCAATCTGCACCTATTAACGTAACTCTTCTCTTAAGGAACATTGTTTGTCATTAAAGAGTGCATTTCCTACAAAAAGAAATCCATATATCATGAATACGAATATCTTCTTGAATACAGGAAACAAGTGCTTTCGAACATGTTTTGGAATTTGTTTATGCCTCAGGGACACGTATATGGTAGGGAGCTTTATTTCTAATCCACGATCTGAAAGTTTATTTACATAACACTGCAGTAGGGTGTTATTATGATATTGGTTGGAAATGTGAGAAGTTAAGGATTCATAGTTTTCGTTATTTCTGAAATGTACGTAGTTTCCAACAATTAACCGTTTGGAGGTACTAATTTTACGCATTAATATAATACATATGAAATGAAATTATATAATTCAGTTTGAAGTCCCACAATGCTGCCTGTTAGACTATGGGAACTGATGATTGAAGAAAGTAAAGGATGACGAAAAAAATTGCTTGAATGAAAATGTAGGAGGAAACGGTAACACCCCAAGAAAACCCACGGTCATGATATTTTGCACCACAAACTTACTTGCCTTGGGGTCGAACGAGGAACCCCATGCATCAGAGGTGGATACATATTCACTGGGCCACCGTCCCCCTTATAATACAGATACAGGCATATTTTTGGAATTGGGGGGGCCAGAACTTTTTGCTTAAAGTTCGTACTTATTTCCTATATTTTCTGTAGTTTTTGATGATTTAGGTTAGGTTAGATTAGGATCATTGGATTTGGGGGCCAGAATTCTTTGCTTAAAATTTGTACGTTCATTGTATATTTTCTGTTTACGATGGTTTAGGCTAGATTAGGTTAGTCAGGTTTGGTTAGGTCAGATTATGTTCGCACTTACGTTAATGTTATGTTAGTACTAAGTAATTACCCTTACGTAACATCAACTCATTTCTCTTATAAACATAGTGTTTTTTTTTACCTGATTGTGGCCCCAGTTCCAAAATTATCCCACAGGTAAACATGTATTTAGTGAAGAGCAAAGAAAGCATAAAAGTAAGAAATATTTGTGATTAAGAATCAAGAGTGAATACCGGAAAGGCATTTATTCCGAAGTTGGGCGTCCGATACTTTTCCACCAATATCTTCATAAAAGCTATTAATATTCATAATTTTCCAATTCCTACGTTCTTAACTGACTTTAGGGTTCCTTTCGTTACATCGTGAGGTAGGGGAGAGGTTAGGTTTGGTTTGCATATATAACAGAGGTGCCCTTGGACGTCCGAACAAAGTTTATTATTTAATTCACACAGCATTGCTGAGCGAGTGTTAGCGAGTGAAGGCGGGTTATAGCACTGCAGGGCACGTTTTTAGTCTTCATTAAACTCTTAATAGTTTTTTCTTTTTTCTTTTTAACATTTACCTTAGTACTTCGGTTCGTACTGAAAGCAATAACTTTCTCCTCGTTTCTTCGCTGTCACCTCCTGTTTACACTTCCCAAAATTTGTTCTTAGGTTCATTAATTCATGCTCTTCACATAGTTTTAGAAGATTTTGCTCGTTATGAACGTATTGCTTCTAGAAATTTAACACAGTCAGTTTATATCCTGTGCATCGTTTCCGTATATTTGCCGCCACGTTTGCTCGTTAGTTTCCAACAATGCAACTATTCTGTTACCTTGCGCCAAGTAGTTCCCTCCGTTCGCCCAATAGTCCCATGTTTGTAACCGTTTATATATAACAAATAAAGATATTTTTCGAGATCCTTATAAATTATCAAGCACACAAACGATCAAATTATCCGTATCTTCTCTGTAAATTTATAAAAGGCACTTATTCCGAAGTTGGGCGTACGCTTTCGCCACGTTTTATCGCTGTTATCTCCTTTGCACACTTTCTGCAATTTGTTCCTAGGTTTATTAATCCGTGCTCTTCGCAAACTTTTAAAAGATTTTGTTCGTTATCAACGTATTGCTTCACAAATGTTAAAACTATTACTTCATTGCCCTTGTACGTTCGCCATGTTGATAACATAAATGCTCATTTCTTTCCCACAATGCAACTGTTTTGTTACCCTGCGCCAAGTAGTTCCCTCCGCTCGCCGTATAGTCCCATGTTTACAACCGCTTTATATAACAAATAAACAGATTTTTCGAGACTCTCATATATTATCAAGCACACAAACGATCAAATTATCCATATCTTTCCTGTAAATTTCGAAAATTTTGCTGGAAACGGACGCCCAACTTTCGAACTTAACCGAATGGAAATGAAGGAATATTTCTAATTGACAGTGAAATAACAACAAATGAATAGTAATACAACGTTAAAAACAGGTTCATGTGTGTCAAATCCGAGAAGCTTACAGCTTTTGCTTATGGAATACTCACTATCGCTGAAGCGCCTGTACCGTTCCGACGCACGGGCCCACCAGCTTTGCCCTGTACTGACTCAATTTGATAGTATTCATGCTTCTTAGTGACCACTTAGCACAGCTTGGCTTAAATTTCATATATGCTAAGTAGAGTATTGTAATGTCACGCAGTGTAAAGTTTTGGATGAGAATTACAAGGATATTAGTAAAAGAATTATAAATTTTCTACATTATTATTTCGAATGGTGTATGTAAACTTGATGTGCACGCAGAAAAATTGGTTCTGAGTATCCTTTACAGTTGTAATAAAAGAAAATTACCTTTATAATATATTTGAGCTTCTGTAACTGTAATATTTTTTAAATGATATTATTGCTTTTATTTGGAATAAACTACACTACAGCAAACACGTGAAACGTCGGAAAGAACACTTCATTTGTCCGCCTATCCAATGATGCCAGACAAAGTTAATTTCTTTGTGACACTATTCCGGAAGCGAAATTTGCAGTTTCAAGTGAAATTGCGGTGAGTTTCATGACCCATCGTAGAATAACTATTGAGGTGTTCATAACGAAAGATGTCTGCGCTAGTAATATTTGAGAATATTTTTCCGCTGTATGTAGATTGGTTGGAATAGTCATTATGCTTATAATAGTAACAAACCTATAATGTGCAGGGTAAGCTTATATACATCGTTCGAAAGAACATGAAATGAAATGAAATCTTTTAGTTTTACGCCCTACGGTAATGTCGTGTAGCCTCAAGGAGACGATGATGATGATGAGAAATGAATGAAATGCTGGAATGAATAAAGTGGGAGGAAACGGGAGAACACTGAGAAACCCTACGCACACGGTGTTTGCCGACCACAAAGTTCAATTGGCGTGAGCAAGGATCGAACCAAGGACCCCAGGCGCAGGGATGAATTCAGGGGGTAGCCCGGGGGGGAATCTCCCCTCCGAAGAAAATTCATTCCCCCCCCGGAGAAACTCCCAAAATTTCAGTCACAAAATGTAGAAATTACTTCACGCAATTATTTGCTTTTCTTTTCGTGGACGTGCAGACGAAATCCGATCTCTCAATATACATATAAATGACGCAGACCCATTCTACATAAATATTAAACATGTAACATCTAAGATAGGATACCAAATAGTGAATAAAACCGAGTTTGGCTGAACATGAAATTGTTAACTGTTGTAAGAAAGTTTTGTATTTTAGTAGGTACTATGCTCTTGCCCTATATTATATATTAGTAGGTAGCACTAACACAGATTGAGATAGGAAAGGAAAGATAGAGAAGATCTTTCGATCATTCTATATGATCTCTGATGTCAGCAGACTTCAGTTCTTGAAAATGTGCAATTCTTGCATTATCTGAAATAGAGCGCCTAAATCCCATTTCTCGCATCAGAAGTAACAGACGTAATGTGTTTTACGATTGTTAAAGTAAACACACTTTTCTTTAATTAAAAATAAGTCAGTTAAAGGGTAAGATTCAGAGGGCGTCATTTAGAGGGATCAGGGAGGAACAGTTATCCTTCCTGGGTTAGAGATTTATATAGAATTTATCAATATAATAGCAGTATATAAGTGAAAGATTGCTATTAAAGGTGATGAAAATCCTGCTCAAGCCGTGCCATGTGGGAGAGGCAAGCGGGGCAACGGCCCCGGTCGCCGAAGTAAGTGCGATGTGGGCATGTGCACATATATAAAATGAAAGGAAAAAAGTAATGAAAAGTGCTCAAAATCAAGAAAAAGCAGGGTTTACTTTTTAAAATTTTTTTACCTTTCGCGGCTGGTCCGTCGACCTCACTCATATATACGGGGTCGCTGATTTTACACTCGCGCCAAGCGCTGATTTTCCACGACACGGCGCTAATCCTACTGAAGGTTTCGTAAACTAAACTAGTGATGTGTATGCAGTGAAGAAACCAAGGATAATATGCTTGGTTTAGAATCAGAAGTGTGAGAAAGAATGATAACTTTTTGTTAAGATATTCGTATGTATGTTTGTTTTAGGACAAAAAATATTTGAGTTAATTTAAATCTTTATAAAAACTTCTACACTAGTAACAAACAGTAACTACTAAATATAGGAAATAGTAACAAAAATAGCTACTGTAAATAGCAATTAAAGTTTAGTCTAAAATATTTTTGCCAGTCTTTATTTAATGTTTTAGATAAAATTAAAGGATTGTTTTTTTCAATTGTAATCTCACATAGAATATTTATCAGCGATTAGTCTCACAAGGTACATTCGCGAAGTGTCCCCTCGGGATTCATGTAAAACTGATTTAAATGCAAAGTTCTCCATGGCCTAATGTGTATTGTACTAATTTTAGCAGCCCATATGGGTAATTTTCATATTTATGAGCCTTCATATACCCGGAATTCAATCACACACTACTATAACGCTCGGTCACTAAATTGCTTTTAGTTTCTTTAGATGTAACTGAACATGAATGTGGGCATATGGAAAACAAATAGGATCAAGTACTGCTTCTCTGGCATGTGTTGTCCACACCGGCCGCCATCTTGAATCCGCAATATTGAGTTCAACTTTCAGTTTTTCAAATGGGAATAGGTGCATGTGATACATCAAATTCATATAAAATTTTCTCGGAAATTCATTGGTGTAGTGAGTTTTACGGTAGCTTGTACCATTTGCGAGATATTACATGTTAAATCCCTCTAAGCACTTCGCGAATAGACATTACAGAGTAATGTGAGTTACGCTTACGTTTTTGATGTTGACAAATCAAAACAATTTCTAACTGGAAAATGCTGTAGGTATAAACAAACTCTCTACAACATTGGTGTCATAATCTTACAGCATTTCTGTGAGTGATTGTTATTACTTCCATGTTATTCTACGAACAAGGAAGTATTGTATTACGAACATAATGCCTAATGTAAATCTAGATACGACCAGATTTTGGTGAAGATCTACCATATCCTATTTACGCCTGTGTGTATGTATGTATGTACGTTCAGAAGACATTTCGTCAACAATGAATCACGTAAAAGACCACATATTCATACGAGGCCCTGCACAACTTTTTAATGGTTGAATTTGTGAAGTGCCTCACATTTAACATGCAATATCTTGCAAATGGTACAAGCTACCGTAAATCTCACTACACCAATGAATTTCCGAGAAAATTTTGTATGAATTTGATGTATCACATGCACCTATTTCCATTTGAAAAACCGAAAGTTGAATCCAATATGGCGGATTCAAGATGGCGGCCGGTGTAGATTAAACCTGTCAGAGAAGCAGTACTTGATCTAATTTGTTTTTCATATGCCCACATTCATATTCAGTTACATCTAAAGAAACTAAAAGCAATTTTGTGACCAAGCGTTATAGTAGTGTGTGATTGAATTCCGGGTATATGAAGGCTCATAAATATGCAAATTACCCATATGGGCTGCTAAAATTAGTACAATACACATTAGGCCATGGAGAACTTTGCATTTAAATCAGTTTTACATGAATCACGAGGGGACACTTCGCGAATGTACCTTGTGAGACTAATCGCTGATAAATATTCTATGTGAGATTACAATTGAAAAAAACAATCCTTTAATTTTATCTAAAACATTAAATAAAGACTGGCAAAAATATTTTAGACTAAACTTTAATTGCTATTTACAGTAGCTATTTTTGTTACTATTTCCTATATTTAGTAGTTACTGTTTGTTACTAGTGTAGAAGTTTTTATAAAGATTTAAATTCCGGATATATGAAGGCCCATAAATATGCAAATTACCCGTAGTAGTAGGCCCCCCGTTATGCCCGAATGACTCATCCTCACTCTCTTTTATGACCGGGGTCAAAGGTCAATGACCTTGGTCCGGGGTCAATGACCTAGGGGTACATAGGACCACCCCCTCTAAATTTTGGCAGGGGTACCTTGGCCCACCCCCTAAGTTTTGGCAGGGGTACATAGGACCACCCCCTTAAATTTTGGAAATTGCCAAATCTAAAAATTTGGTATGGTAGCCTAGGACCATAGTATGTACCTCTATTAGTATTGGGGGTCTATGTCGTTCCCTTTTATGGGTTAAAAATTGCCAAAAATTCAAATTTGGGGGGTTTTGACCTAATTTATCCCCTTTGATGAGGTGTTATTACCCTATATGATTATATGGGCGTATACAGGGGTCCATTCCCTTTCATAAGACATGGGTATATTGATGCAACCCTTGAAAAATTTGGGAGGGGTACCTTGGCCCACCCCTTAAATTTTGGAAATTGACCAATTTCAACATTGGGTATAATAGTATGGGACCCTAATATATATTATGGTAAATTTGGATGGTCCACCTTGTTACCTTCTAGGGGTACAAAATTGCCAAAAATATAAACGTAAGCAATACGTAGTACCACGTGTTTGGTTTTGACCTAATTTATCCCCTTGGATGAGGTCCTATTACCTTATATGTTTATATGAGCGTATACAGGAGTCTATTACCTTTCATAAGACATGGGTATATTGGTGCACCCCTTTAAAATTTGGGAGGGGTACCTTGGCCCACCCCCTCGATTTTAGAAATTGCCCAATTTAAACATTTGGTATAATAGTATAGAACCCTAGTATGTATCACTATAAATTTGGGTGGTCCACCTCGTTCCCTTTCATGGGTACACAATTGCCAAATTTTAGTACAACCACGTGTTTGGTCTTTTGACCTAATTTATCACCTTTGATGAGGTGTTATTATCCTATATCGTTATATGGGCGTATACAGGGGCTCATTACCTTTCATAAGACATGGGTATATTAATGCACCCCTTGAAAAATTTGGGAGGGGTACCTTGGACCACCCTTCAATTTTGGAAATTGCCCAATTTAAACATTTGGTATAATAGTATAGGACCCTAATATATATTACTATAACCTCGTTCCCTTTTAGGGGTACAAAATTGCCAAAATATAAACGTAAGCAATACGTTGTACCACGTGTTTCGTTTTTTACCTAATCTATTCCATTGGATGAGATCCTATTACCTTATACGTTATATGGTCACGTATGGGGATTCATTTCCTATCATAAGACATAGGTACATTTGTGCACCCGGGAGGGGTACTTTGACCCACCCCTTTAATTTTGGAAATTGTCCTTTTTATATGTTTGGTATTATAGTATAGGACCCTAATGTAAATTACTATAAATTTTGGTGGTTCACCTCGTTTCATTTCATGGGTACGAAATTGGCAAATTTTAGTACAACCACGTGTTTGGTTTTGGCTCAATTTATTCCCTTGGATGAGGTCCTATTACCTTATATGGTTATATGGTCATGTATATATTGGTCCATTTCCTATTATAAGACATGGGTACATTGATGCACCCTTTAAATTTTTGGAGGGGGTACCATGGCCAACCCCCTTAAATTTTGGAATTTTTTCAATTTGAGCATTCGGTATCATAGTACATGCCTCAACATGTATAATGATAAATTTGGGTGGTCCATCTTGTTCCCTTTCATGGGTAAAAATTGCTAAAATATAAACATAAGCAATATGTTGTACCATGTGTTTGGTTTTTGGCCCAATTTCTCCCCTTTGATGAGGTTCTATTACCTTATATGGTTATATGGTCATGTATATGGGTTCATTTCCTATCATAAGACATGGGTACATTGACGCACCCTTTAAAAATTTGGGAGGGGTATCTTGGCTCATCCACTCGGTTTTAGAAATTGTTTAATATAAGCATTGGTATCATAGTACAGGACTTCAATATGTACCACTATAAATTTGGATGGTCCACATCGTTCACTTTCATGGGTAAAGAACTACCAAAAATCAAATTTCGGAAGTTATTGACCCCTATTTATCACGTTATATGGGTATGTACAGAGGTTTATTACCTTTATATGTTTATGTTCCCTTTTAAATTTGGGAATTATCAAATAAAATTCGATAAACGTTTTCTAGGACCCATTGGTATTCCTCTTATGACCAAATATTCAAAATTTAAAGGTTATTGACCGGCTTTATTATTATGGGATAAGTACAGGATTTATTACTTTTTCATAAGACACAGGTGTATTTGTGTACCAATCTTAAATTTTGGGAGGGGGTACATTTCTTATTGTCATATCAATAATTGGTAATTGTTCTTAAAATTGGATAGTATCTCATTAATTGGGTAAATCATTGTCAAATATGAGTATGATCACGTGATCAGTTATTAACCTATGATGGGATTAAGAGTCCAGAACATTGGTACATTGAAACTTTGTAGGATAATTTGAGAATTGTCAAATGAAATTACGTCATTGGTTTTGATTATTCCCGCCAAATATAAATGTAAGCAAGACGTTGTACCACGTGATTGTTCTTGATGAGGTAGTGTACAGGGATTCATTTCTTTTGTTGTGGTACTTCTTAAGTTTGAGTACACACACTTTTAGAAAACAGTTGGTTCTACTCAGGTAAACAATTGACGGACATTATTGACCTTATTGAACATATAATGATATGATTAATTCTAAGACTTAGGTATATCAAGAGAAGTATTCTTTAAATTTGGGAATGGTGATAAACAGAATTTTAACATAAGGCGCGAAATTTGAAACAATACATTGAACTTTAGTCACAGCTCATAGTCTAAGATCATTGGTGGTGATTGATATGAAATCTGATAGCTAACCTTATTGAATCTTATGACTCATAGACGAAAGGCAATACATGCTACAACAGTTTGAAATTTAATCATAAGGTGATGTAATCTGACACTAGCAAAGTTATTGTTAATGCAATTTGATTGGCTGATCACTATCTTTCCTGCAATCTGATTGGTTGATCACTATCTTTTGTGCAATCTGATTGGTTGATGATTTTCAAATCTTTGCTGCATTCAGTTTTAAGTTTTGTTTAACATTTAAAAATCTTGGTTTCGTTCAACATTTTGCACTCACTGACAAATATGATCAAAACCGTTTATTTGTTAATCGAATAGTTAAAAACCGGATAAAGTTTGACGGTTAACCGTGAAACGTAAAATTTTTTGAAACTTTTTGTTTGGAAATTCTTGCTTTCAAATTTTTGTTTGAATTTTTTGTTTCAGAATTTTATTTGAAAATTGTTTCAAAATTTTTTGTTTAAAAATTTTTCGTTTGAAATTTAAAAAAAAATTTCGTTTCAAAATTTTGTTTAAAATTTTTTGTTTGAAATTTTTTCGTTTCCAAATTTTTTGTTTGAAAATTTTTGTTTCAAAATTTTGTTTGAAATTTTTTTCGTTTCAAAATTTTGAATTTTTTTCTTTTGAAATTTTTTTGTTTGATTTTTTTTTCGTTTCCAAGTTTTTTCGTTTCAAAATTTTTTCAAACGAAAAAAATTCAAACAAAATTTTGTTGATTGTTGATTGTTGATTGTTATGTTGTTGATTATTATGTATTGCAGGAGGTGATACACTACTGTTCGAATATTGTTTGCTAAGAGAAATGGAACATTCACTGGTGTGATATGGTGGAAATGATTAATTACAGTATAGAGGGTGGTACGGTAAGCTGGAGTTAACTTACACTGAAATATGAGATGAGATAGTCTCCCTTCTTGTTCGGCACAATAACAAAGAGGTGTGTTACGATGTCCTTGTCAGTATAATCTATACGGTGTTTGAGTTACTCCTAAGTACAATCTAAAAAGTAAACACACATGTCTTCGCGTCCAACCTGCAGGCGTAATCCACTGTTTCGTCGTGGGTCTTGGAAATATTGCCAAAAGTATTTACCTTCGCGGTGTCTATGTTGATCTTGGTATCGTCTCCAGTTTCTCAGTCGTTGTTTTTGGAGTTGGGCGTGGAGCCTCTCCGTGGGAATCAAGATGTCAGTGATGTGATCCAACTGTGTACTTTCCTTTGCAAGACGGTCGACCACCATATTGCCATGAATGCCAGTGTGACCAGGTGCGTGGAAAAAGAGGACATTGTGTCCTTTGTCCTTGATGGTTGTGATCTGTTGTTTGATGTTACCGTGGATTCATGTCATGCGGTTAGATAGGCTTGTTAAGGCGCTAAGACTGTCACTACAGATTCCAAAACTATGGTAGTTATGTTCTATGGCGTGTCGCAATCCCATTCGTATAGCCCATAATTCAGCGTGGAAAATTGACATCTGATTTGGTAGTCGTTGTCTTTCAACGTGTAGGGAATGAGGTATGTATATACTCGCCCCTGTGTATGCCACTCCTGCTTGCATTCGTTTGGAAGCATCTGTATATATTAGGATGCGATTAGAATGGTTTGCTGCCATGTAAGAGTCCCATCTGGGAGCCACGCTCTGCATAGTAAAGTTGTTCGTTTGTTAGTAGAAATCGGTAATTCCAGTGTAGCTGATTGCAATGTAGTTCGATATTGCAGGTTATAACAAAGTAGACGAGGATTCCGGTGTATTGTTTGTTTCCAGCGTCGCAGGTTTGCATATGTGTGATATAACCATGGAAGTCTCTGTCGATACGGTAATGCTTTATTTCTGTTCTGCGTGTAGAGGAGTTCGAGTTTCGGAATCACTGTGGATGTTGTTGTTCCTAACCTTCTCAAAATGAATCTCGAGACATAGTATTCCATGTGGACTGCGAATGGAATTGTACCGGCAGCCTCTAATAATGCGTTAGTAGGAGCGGTTTGTGGTAAAGAAAATATTGTATGGAGCGTGGTAGCTTGAAGCCGCAGTGGTAGTTGGCAAAGTCTCACAGGCGTAGGTGCAAATAGACAACCTCCATAGAGGAGAATGGCGTCTACACATTGTTGAGAGATGCGGAGTAATGGGCCTACGTCCGTCCCCCATTTTTTAGTACTAACACTTCGTATAATGTTGATATACGGTCGTATCTTCTCCTGTAACGATGTAAGTTGTAACTTCCAATTTAATCGCTGGTCAAAGGTGATTCCCAAATAAGTAAACTGCGGCTGATATGTCAATCTGAGATTGTCAATTTGCAGGTGAATTTGACCTATCTGTCTTTTCCGTGTGAATATGGTATAGGTTGTTTTGGTCCAATTTACATGTATGCCGTTCGAGAAGTTCCATTGATGTACAAAGTTCAGAGTGACTTGTAAGCGTCGTTGTATTTCTGTTAAGGAGGAACCGTGAACATATAACAGATGATCGTCAAAATAGCTGAGGATGCGGACGTGTTCCCTGAGTGCGTTATGAAATTCCAACATATAGAGGTTGAAGAGCAATGGACTGAGACAAGATCCTTGCGGGAGTCCCTGAGAGGTGGTACGTGCTGCCGTGATTTTCCCTTGGTATTTGATGCAGATCCTGCGGTTTACTAACAAATTGTGGACGTATCTGATAAATATCGACATCATGTTGGCCTTGGTAAGGTGGTGAACCAGTCTATCTAAGTCTAGACGGTCATATGCTCGATCAAAATCCAATTTGATAGCTGCTACGTATTGCCGGTGTTGGAATGCTTGCCAAATTTCTAGCAGAAATGTAGCTAAGGCGTCTAATGTAGCTTTACCTTTCTGCGCTCCAATGATTGTGGCGGTGAATGTGTTATAATATTCGGTATGCCATTTCAGTTTTCGTAGTATGATTTTCTCCAACACTTTGCTGAGACATGGAAGCAAAGTTATAGGTCGGTAACTAGTGGCCAGGCCAATTGGTTTGTTATGTTTCAAGATCGGGACTACTATATGTTGCTTCCAAGTCTGTGGTATATGGCCGGTGGTCCATATGTATTGGAAACCTTGTATTAATATCATATGAAGTTGCGCAGGAAGATCCTGGATATGCTGATTGGAGATTTTGTCGGCGCCTGGGCTAGCGTGTCGTCCTCTGGGAATCGCTTCTTCGAGTTCCGCTTGGGAGATGTTAGAGATGGCTGTTGACGATGAGGAAAAGGAAAGGTGAGATAATGTGTCAATTCTCGAATTTAACACGGACGGTGCTGTTAATTGTATATGGAATTCCTCCAACCAGGAGTGAGGAGCGTGGGATCCAGAATGTGGGTGACGTTTTGTCAGAGCATTCTTAACGTACTTCCAAATGGATGTGGCGCTAGTCCCTTCTTGTAAGCTGTTACAGAAAGTCTGCCAGTGTTTGCGTCTGTTCCTCTGTATCTGTTGTTTGAATTGCGCCTAGGCCTGTCTCGAGTGATAGTAGGATTCCGGAGTTCTGTCCTGAAAAAATTGTTTCTGAGCCGCTCTGCTTTTGTTGAGCAGTTTTTGACATAGTGTGTCCCACCACGGATATGTATGTTGCTTAGTACTGTTCCTGCTGCTGTCCCGTTCGTTCCCCGCCTGTTGCACCCCTGTTGTTATATGCTCCGTCAGAAGTGGAAAGATTTAGCTTCCGTTGGCTGTATGTAGGTGCGGCATAGCCTGTTTTAAATATTCCTGATAGCGTAATGCATCAGTTACGGGTAAGCGGTATGAAAGGTGTTGCGGCGTATCCCGGTTGCGTTTGTGAAGAGATCACTTCCATATTTGCCAAAGTAGTGATGATAGGAAAGTGATCGCTACCCCCTGTGAAACCGTAGACCGTCCAAGTATGATATAAGTAAGCATCCACACTAAGGAGAGTTAAATCAGGTGCAGAAGGTGGAGCGTTGAGGTTGGGCATGCGGGTTGCTGTGCCATCGTTTGCGATCAGAAAAGATTGATCTTCGAGTGCCTCCATCAGCAGATCGGCGGCCCTATTGGTATTCTTTGATCCCCATAGGATACTTTTGGTATTGGGATCTCCCGCGATGATACAAGGACCCTTACATTGAGTGAACAAATATTTCCAGAGTGTTGTTGGTATTGCTTTGTCTGGAGGAGCGTAAACATTGAGAATGGTAATTTGTTTGTATTTGAAGCCCTGCACTTGTATCGGGTACATCAGCTGTGGATGTTGTAAATCCAATTGTTGTATTTCGTTAACGGATGAGTGTTTGTGAAATCCAACTGCGATTCCTCCATATCCGTCTGGCCTATTTTGTGTGTACAGTCTATATTCCGGCAGCTTTGGTGGATATGTTAGAGTAGACCACGTTTCTTGTAGAAGAAGAATAGCAGGAGTGAAAAATCTGCATACTTGCCATAAGAAAGGTTCCTTGCCCTTTAGTTGTCTACAGTTCCATTGCAATAATTTGAACACTGGTTTATTGGCCATTCTCTAATGATCTGAAGTATGTGTGTAATTGGCGATATATCTCGGAATCTTCTGTCTGGTGCGTTTCGGACTGGTATCCGTAGTTAATTAGAGCATATGTTTCGATACTGCGTAAAAGATTCTGAAGAAACTGTTCCAACGATTCTTCCTTGTTTTCTGGTGGGTTGTTCATCCTCGTTTGAAGTATCCTGCGTCTAGGAAGGGACGGATAATCCTTCTGGGAGTCCTCTAAATCTTCCTGGGTTCTCCTTTGTTTACTATTATGAAGTCCTGTATTAGTCGTGGATGGCAGCGTGTCGAACGAGCCCAGCTCTTCATCTGTGCGTGGGGCCCTGCGTTTTTTAATGTGGTCCAGTTGCCTACCTCCCTTTCTAGGAGATGTGATATATGAGGTTGTAGGTGTTGGAACTGAGCGGGGAGATCTGGGCTTGGTTATTGTTGCTGATGTGGACGGTCCCTGGAAGGGAAAAGGTGCAGGAGACGTTATAGTGTTAGAGGTGAGGTTAGGAATTAGGTTAGCGGTGCTGTGGTTTGGGAGTAATTTTGTGGTAGGTATTCTTTTCTGGGCTTCATTATAGGTTATCTTTTCCGTCGCCATGTGTTGGTTTATTTGTTGATGTCGTTTCCTCTCGGGACATTGTAAATCAGTGGCCGAATGACCTCTTCCACAAATAATATATTTGAGTGCATTGGTGCAAGCGTTAGCCTCGTGTGGGGCTCCACAGCGATGGCATAGCTTCTGCTTCGATCGGCACCCCCTCTGAAGATGGCCGAGACGGTGGCAGCCATCTTTACATTGTTTAACTGCCGGAATGTAAGTGTATATAGTATGACCATAATGATATAAAGAGCAGAAATCCGGGAGACGTTGCGTATCGAAAGTTATGACCACTGAGTGGGTAGGACGTATTTCAGACTGTATGCGTTTATTGATCCTCCTGACATGTAAGACGTTGTCTCTACACTCGAGGTTTTCTAATATTTCACTTTCAGTAAATTCGGGGTAAGCCCCGTGAATAATACCGACCGATCTGGTTGTATAGTAGGGCACAAAGGCCGACCAGCCATGGTGTTTGAGTAGATCATGATTGAGAAACTCATTGGCCTGGTGTCCTGTATGAAATTCTAATTTTATTAAATTCTTGCCGGTTGGAGTAAAGGTTTTAATGCCTGCCACTTTGTGTTGATACAGTATTTTCCCGAGTACTTGCGGATGTTTTCTGACCGTTATGTTATTCTCCTGATTTGCATCCGGTACCACGTGCACTATGTATGGCGGAGCATGATGCGGTAGATATAAATTTATGAGCGGTGTTGAGTTTACGGTGACTTCTTTGGCCACCGGAATGGATTCCTCCATATGCACTACATTTGACGGATGTTCGAGTGGAACAGTTGGTAACGATGGGGGAATGGAATCACCACCTGACACCTCCGCCATTGGCGGGGTGCTTAAACACTATCTACACTGTTTGCTGATTTTTCACTTGGCACTAGAATTGGGAATTGGACCACTAAATGAGAGTATTTCACACTTATAGCACTACACAGATAGGTAAGCACTCGCGTTGTTTGCGTAAACGGTGTTCGAGGTATTCACTAGGGTATACCGTATGCGCGCGCGAACTCCTACCCACGGCTTAGCGTGTGACACAACATTTCGTATTTCATGTATTTTCATTTTTACATACTACGCATGCGTTCATCTTCTTTTCCGTAGTTGCCACATTTATTTTACTCACGGATGCATATGAGTTCTATAAGTTAATCATACCCAAATCATCATTTTTTGTTGTACTAAAAGTAGACTCTGAATACCAAAAAGGGCACCTTCCTTAGTAAAGAGTTAGTGTGCTTACTAACTAGTCGGAGTCTAACCTTCGATTAACGAATTCTCTCTGAATACCGCCTTTTAAATTTAGAAAGAGGTCTCATAGTAAGATTCAACAAAAATAGAAAGACTATGGACCAGTACATCATAGTGTTAATTGTTCATTTCAAACAAGAAAATTGCTAAAGTTGTTTTGCCTTACATTCGGAGAAAATTTCCATTTTTCTTTGAAAACATGATGGGCCTTATGCAGAGTCGTTTTAAAGTCTGATTAACGCCATACTACGGGGTTGACTAACGGATGGTTATCAAAATTATATTCAGAGTCTCTGATTAGGACGTAGTATTTGACGAAGTTAATCAAATGTGACTAATTAATCTAGAGCAGAGACTAATCTTTTACCCACGGTTTAGCGTGCGACATAACATTTCGTATTTCATATATTTTCATTTTTACAGACTACGCATGCGCTCATCTACTTTTCTGTAGTTGCCACATTTATTTTTCTCACCCGATGCATTGGGGTTATATAAGTTAATCATACCCAAATAATCATTTTAGTTGTACTCAAAGTAGACTGAATACCATAACGTGCACCTTCCCTAGTAAAGAGTAAGTATGAGAGCGAACTAGTCTGAGACTAACCCTCGATTAACGAATTCTCTCTGAATACCGCCCGATATTTGTAACTGTCTATTGTATATCCTTGATTTGTCAAAAGGTATTCTGTCTCAATCTCACAAAGCAAAATCACTGTATTTTGTTTTTGTGGTGGAAAATACTTAAAATATGGAAATAACATAAAGTCGGGCAAAACGTATCAATAGTGCAACGACACAATACGTAAAAGATTTCTGAGAAGAAACCAGATGTGACTAACTAGACTGCAAATTCTAAATCTACGTTGAAGGTTATCAAGTTCAGAGCAAGATACACAATTTGGGGATTGAGTGTGATAAATCTTGTGTAGTCTGCTTTTTGTTGCTACCAAATTATGCACTACTTTATACCAAAGAGATCGTTGGTTGGCGTTAAGAACCGCACTATTTACATTTCTAAAATCTGATTCCAATTGTGATTTGGATGAAACTTGAAACTTGTATACATCACTGTATGTGTGAATTGTAAGGATTTATAAACATTTTTGGCACTAAATCTTACTCATACACTTGGATCGATAACTACTTTGAAAAATATTGTCCTGAATGTATCGGACACAGGATGGAATCACTGTGAGATAGGGGCGGACTGGACATAGTGAGTTGTAGAGCTTTCTACAGGGGCCAGTCCATTACAATTTCAAGGAACCGGTAGATCTAAAAGGCTTTCAGACAGTACAATATGGAGAAATCAAAAGATGTAGGCTATAGCTGTAAAACATTTTTAAAATGTAGGCCTATTGAACAGTCAAAATAATTAATTTCTTAATTTCCAATTCAAAAATTAATTCCTTTCCTGAGGTAATACGCCTTCACTTTCAAAATACAACAATGTTCTTTATTTTTGTGAAAGTGACTTCCAAAAAGTTACAGGAACTTAGAGAATGATTTGAAACAATCAAGAATGAAATGAAAGAATCCACTGAATGAGCAAAACCTAACAAGGGAAAGCCATCAATTGGCTCCGCTGACATCCGAGTGAGACAATTGTGTTTGGATTTGATATAACTAAACAATCTCAAAGTTATACGTGCCACCGGGAGGGATATCCCTAGCTAGAAAACATTTTGTAATGTCAAAGCTATTAGTTGACAGAATAGTTTGAACCGGGTCATTTGTTCGGAAACGGTTGAATAGATGGAAAAATCAACGAACACGTATTACATCATTTTAAAGGCACACTTTTCGAAGTAAAAAGTTTGGTTCCCGCAGGGTCCCAGACAGGGTCCTACTCGAAAGTTTCAAATGGCAAGGGGGTTAAGTAGCACATCACTTGAAAGCTGTTGTGAAATCAAACAAGATGGAGCAAGTCTCGACACTCTACGACAACCCTATGCAAAATGGCGGCGGGTCAAAGTGTAAAGAAAAACTTAATTGAAAAGTTCATGGACACCCCTTTAAATCTGAATTGGTGAGACAAATGTGAAAACAGGAAAGCACGTGTGGCATTATTTTTAAAGTACAACGATTTAAAGTAAAAACGTCTTGATCCAGGACCCCCGCAGGGTCCCAGGTGGTGTCTAACTCAAAAGTTTCGAAGGCAAGGGATGTTAAGGAGCGCATCGTTTGAAAGCCGTTGTGAAATGAAAGATGAATTCACAATGACAGACTAATTTATGTATGATACTAACAGGATAGCAGTGTTGGGTAAGTTACTTGTAAAAATGTAACGCGTTACAAGTTACTTTACTTTCTCTTAAAATGTAACGCGTTACTTGCCCCAAAAAAGTAACTGTTACTTTACTTCGAAAGTAACGCGTTACTAACGCGTTACTTTTAGTTTCAAAACCTTAAATATGTGAAAAAGATATTACTTTAATTCTCCATACTACTATTACTACAGCTATAATAATAATAATAATAATAATAATAATAATAATAATAATAATAATAATAATAATAATAATAATAATAATAATAATAATAATATATTATTATTATTATTATTATTATTATTATTATTATTATTATTATTATTATTATTATTATTATTATTATTATTATTATTATTATTAATTATATCAACACTGTATATAGCCCACCCAACCGACTCGGCTAGAGCCCTCGGCTCAGTTGAGCCCAACCGAGCAGTTGGCTCATCCCAACCAAGCCAGCTCGAGCCGATGGTTCACTCCAAGCGAGCCCGCTCGAGCCATTTTCTCAGTTGAGCCAAGCCGAGCCGAGCTGAGCTTGTTATGAAAAATCTCTTGTGATTTCGCTATCGAGACGAGACGAGATACGAGCAGTGTCCCCTCTCGTGAGCAACACTAAAAGTATTCCATATTACTGCTTAGCTTACATTTCTCATGGCTTTCGCTTTCCTGTAATCAGGCCATGATTTCAAAACGAGTTTAAACGAACGAGCCATTTATCAAACTCGACTGGACTCGAAACTCGACGCGAAAAATTGATTCGGCTCGGAACTCGACTCGAGAATATTACCTTTGACTTGACTCGAAACTCGACTTGAATTCGACTTGAAGTTTTAGCTTGACTCGTGCTCATTCCTATGAGTTAGAAAATGGTTGCTTATTATTATTCTGCTAAACTAATTATATAATAATAACAATTTTGTTATGTAAAATTAAAAATACAGAATATAGAGAAACATTACACTACAACTAATAAAGTGAGAACACATGAACTGGGGGTGAATCAAAACTTGCCAGTAGGCCTAACTCTAAAATCGATATATGCTTTTTAAAGCTAGTTTCAAACTCTATAATCAACGGGACTCTAGGATAAGCAAACTGATCTGAAAGAACTCTAATATTACATACCATCAGCAAACTATTTTCTAGTAATAAAGTAGACCTGCTCATCAGAACACAGTTTATTCATATTAACCCCTTACTGTATATCGTTAATTATGGCACGCTAGTTGTTGATAAATATTTTCCGCCGGGGCATTTCAGACACTTTACTTTTAAATTCTGTCCACCATCATCCTCAGCTCTTAAGAAAAAAGTATTCTTTCAAATGTTCGAACAGTAAAATATTTTCGTTCTCCACCTTTATAAAAACAAGACCAATCAAAGTAAAATAAACTACCGGTATCATTGCACTCCTAGTTCACTCACTGAATGTATTGATTTGGAGCTGTCAAAATCTACGACAAAATCTTCCAGGTGCTTGCAATCAGTACACGTGATTTCCCTGAGGCTGTCCTCATCTTCCAAAAACAGCAAGTAGCACTACGAACTTATCTGTTTCTCTGTGTGTCGACTTTCGGTCACTGACATACGTAGTTCATGCTCCATTGTTTCATTCTGAGAAATTCACTTACAGGAAAGAAACATTTGTTTCCGAAAAAAAAAATACATATTTTATAGTTACTCATCCGAAATGTAACGCGAAAAAAGTAACGCAAACTAGGTACGTTACTTAAAAATTTGTAACGCGTTACCGTTACAGTTACTTTGGAAAAAATGTAACGCGTTACTAGGAAACGTTACTTAAAAAGTAACGTGTTATACTTCCCAAGACTGCAGGATGGAAAGTTGAAGTAAGAATAACAAAGAAATAGGAAATAATCGAAATGGTAAATAAATAATAATAAAAGAGACAATAGTAGTCTCCATTCTATGATGCTTCCAATCGTCTGCTGCGGCGGTTAGAGCTTCCGCCTGGTGGCAACAACTTCTGTACTTCGATCCAGTCATTCTTAAATCTCTTTATTTCAGCGGGTCGAATGAATGAAGCTGCAACATGATTGTCAGATGTAACATAATAGTCAGCATTTGTATACAAGCTCATTTTTCACTATGACAGTCATATTGGATTATAGATTATACATCTTTGACTTTTTGTGGATATCTACTATTGACAATAAATATAAATACAACATTTCGCTTCTTCAGCTCCAGTAGTTTGTGCTGGACATGAGTGTGATACATAATGCGGTATTTGATCTCAAAATGTCGCGTTTCTGAACGTTTTGTATCTTTTCGACATCTACTCTTACTGATCAACATTCATGCCAACTTTTGTTCTAGCCTCA
This sequence comes from Thermobia domestica, assembly GCF_964235325.1. Taxonomy (NCBI): domain Eukaryota; kingdom Metazoa; phylum Arthropoda; class Insecta; order Zygentoma; family Lepismatidae; genus Thermobia; species Thermobia domestica. Next base: position 237,220,995 of record NC_137456.1, on the reverse strand, counting down.
GCAGTTTGGAGTGCCTATACGTTCGGCATAGGTTTTAAGCGGCCATCTTGGATTCAAAGTGGCCATGGACTTCTCAATTGTTTTTGTTTACTTTTTGGCCCATCGCCATTTTGCATAGGATTGTCGTATAGTCAAGACTTGCTCCATCTTCTTTCATTTCGCAACAGCTTTCAAATGATGTGCTACTTAACCCCCTTGCCATTTAAAGCTTTCGAGTTGGACCCTGTGGGGGACCTTGGGGCAAACTTGTTTACCCCAAAAAGTGTGCACTTGAAAATTATTGGGTACGTGTTCGTTGAGTTTTCCATCTACCCAACCGTTTCCGAACAAATGACCCGGTTCAAACTATTCTGTCAGCTAATAGCTTTTACATTACAAAATGTTTTCTAACTCGGAATATTACTCCCGGTGGAACGTATAACTTTGGGATTCGTCTAGTTGTAACATATCAAATGCAAACACAATTGTCTCGTTCGAATTTCAGCGGAGCCAGTTCGTGATCTTCTCTTGTAAGTTACTTGAAGAAGAAAAACTGATCATTGCTGTTAGTACTACTCTTCCACAGAAACGACGAAGGAAAATAAAAATTATGCCTGGAGAATTAGCACCTGATGAACTTGTATCCGATCCAGAAGACGCCTATAAATATCAAGTTTTTAATGTTATTGTAGACATAGTAAACGCAACTTGTCAAGGTGGTTTGATGTGAACAATAGTGCTTTCTTTACTAGCCTAGCTATTCTTGATCCAAAATGATTTCAAGATATTAGAAGTACAGGACTTCAACCACCTGCACTTGAACATTTAGCTAAGACATTGGCATATTTTAAGTTGCATTGGGAGAAGCTGAAACAGTTTCCTTTAGACGAGTATGGTGTAATGGAATTAGAAGAGGAGGTTGAAACCACGAATATCTCTCCGGATGACTTCACTCTGAAGAAAAAATGTATTCGTTCATGTCAGGACTGTTGTTTGTTGCTACAGACTTGTGTGTATGTATAATCTTTTGATAGGAACTTATTGTAACATAGGATTTACCTACAAGTACATACTCACACTTCTTTTACACAGGTTGCATGCGAGAGAAGCTTTTCTGTGTTAAAGTTCATAAAAAGCAGACTGAGAACCACTTTACCACAGGATAAGTTGGAATCCTTTATGCTTATATCAGTGGAGAAGGAAATGTTTCAATATATTGGTGTAGACAACATCATAGATAGTACCAGAGAAAAGTGATGTCCTAAAAAATTACTCTTAACTTGAAAATGTAATCTGAAAGATATGTACGTATGTATCAATGTCTGGCTGTAGCTGTGTGTTCATATTTCTAATTCCCTTCACAACTTCAAAAACCTTGCTAAAATATATAACAGCCAGCCAACTCCCAAAATTTTGTTTTGTATAAAGTTGTAAATAAAAAGCTGAACACACAAAAAATCTTTCTCTTAAAACAGTAGAATACCTGTACTATAGTGACGATTGTGTGCTAAAGGAACATTAAGAATACCAAGCACAAAGAAGACCTATCTTAAATTGAATATAGTTTCATTTACAAGAGCATATATTCCTTAATGCATAAAGGACCAATTTAAATATATAAAATTATAAAAAAATATTATTGGATAACAAAAAATAGAGGCTATTTTTTTAAAGGGGCCGGTTAGTGGAATAGTTCCACAGTGAATTTTCATCCCAATCTGTCCCTGCTGTGAGGTTATGAAGTGCTACAGTTTTTGTTTTCTCCATCCAATATAAACTCCATAATTTTACAAATAACGATTTGTCCGAATGAAGAGTGTAGAACCATTTAGTGAAATACAGAACTTTACACTTAATGTGAACATCAACTAAATTCAATACTCCATTTGATTTTGGTTGTGTTACTACACACATAGAAGTTTTAGAAATGGACCTTTTCCACACAAACCAGTAGAGTGCAGCCTGTGTTTGCCTACCACAACGTAATGGCAAGGTTCAGAGTTGGCCAACGAACCAAATTTTCGCAGCTAAATACGTATTAGCAATCCAAACTCTTTCCTCTAAATAGAAATTATGATTTTTCAAGTTGTGGTACTTAACTTTCATGTTTTAACAATCGCATTCCAGTTGTAGATATCATTTCATGTAGAGGTCTACAAATCCAGACTCCTAAGATCTTGAGATTTTCAACTTGGGATATTGATATATTATGTTCGTTATTCCAGTTATCAAATTTAAGTAATTTTGTTTTCTCCATATATTAAGTTGTACACCACTCTATTTTGCAAAGGAATGAATAGTGGCAATGACACTGTCCAACTCAATTGTATCTTTAACAATTATAGTTAAATCGTCTGCATAGGAAAACAGTTTAAATTGTAAATCAACAAATTGTATACAAGATATGTTTACTTTAAGTTTATACAGCAAAGGCATCATATATAAATGAAAAAGGGTGATTTGAAATGGACAACCTTATTTACTGATCGTTTAACAGCAAAGGATGGAGTGAAATATCTATTAACCTGCACTTTGGATCTCTATAATGCTTAGACTTGTATTATTTCTATTCGAAATTCAATATTACTCATTACTTAATATAAATAATTATGATTTGCGAAATCAAAGGCACTTTGAAAATCTATAGAGAATATTCCATTTTGTTGTTTGCTATAATCCAAGTATGACATTGTGTCCCGTAAACAAGTCAATCATATTCCAATCATCATTAAATCCAGCTTGCATTGATGTAATATTGAGGGTATAACCTTCATTAGCCTAAGTATTTAGCAACGATTTTGTATTCCATGCAAAGTATAGACAATGGACATAATCTTTAATTTCATGTCAATATCTAGTTCTCGAAATTAGAATAATTACATCCTGGGAGATATTCGAATGACTAGCTTCACCCAAAATAATTTCATTCATCATTTGAGTGAATTTTGTTCTAATGGTGTCAGAAAATTTCTGGTAAAATTCTAATATTAAGCCATCTAACCTTGGTGTCTTGTTTCTTTTAAGGTTTTTAATAACTTCTATTTTTCTTTCTCTCTATACAGTTTCATTAACATGTCGTTAGCTGCAGGTGTAATTTCCGTCGCATCAGAAATTTCTACAAAATGAGTTAGATCTGTTGTAAATTCTTCGTCAAATAAATTTTCGAAATCGTCATATATGCATAAGGAAATGTCAGCCTGTGATGATAGTATATTGCCGGAATCAGTTTCCAAATTTGTAATCAATTGTTTCTGTCTTCTTGCACTGTGTTTAATCAACTGGTATAATGTTATCTTTCCGTCAGCTAAGATATCATTATTTGAACATGAAGTTCGATGTTTTGCTATTTTCTTACATTGTAACTGTAATATTTTATGAAAATGAAATGAAATCTTTAGTTTTACGTCCCACGGTTATGCCGGTTAGGCTAAAGGATACGTGATGGTGAGAAATGAATGAAATGGTGGAATGAAGAAAGTGGGAGGAAACGGGAAAGCCCCGAGAAAACCCACGAGCACAGTGTTTATCCACCACAAAAGTCAACACAGCGCGAGCTGGGATCAAACCAGGGACCCCAAGTACCGGAGGTGAACGCTCTACCACTGAACCACTGCGCCCCCTTGTATGTAATATTTTGTTTGAAATATTTCACATCCCTGTAGGAAACATCAGTATTACCGTGAGAAGGTTGGGTTGTTTCTGCTAAACATTTCATATAATAATTCGTAGTATATTTATCTGTATGTTGTATTTCCAGAGCATAATGTATATATAAAACCGTTTTATATTTTTCTTAACATACGCTTGCCACCATTGTGTTGCTGTGGAATATTGCTGCTTGTATTTAGCCCATAATTTCCATTCTTCAGAAAGCAAATCAATGAATTCTTGATCATTTTCCAATAACATTTCCCATAAGAGATAAAAGGCTTTCCTATGGTAAGCTCTAGTTTAATAGCAGAATGAGCTGTGAAGGGCGCTGCGTAGACATTATAATCAGTTAATTGTGAAAGATAGTACGATTAAAATAGCATCTATCTATTCTAAAATCAGCATTATTCCTGATATATGTAAATATCTGATCTCGTTTACACTAAATAGCACGATCAATTAAATAGTACGTTGGTTACATGGCTGGAAAAACTAAAATATTGTACATCTTGATTGGAATATGCCACTTTCTATGGTCATAGTTTATGTCAAAGTGTAACATTTGAGCCGAAGATCCACTTCGAAATCCGTGGAGACCATCAAAATGGCGGCTATCCAAGATGGCCCCATGAGCCGCGTTATTCCCTGTTTAAGTAGCTTTCAACACCGCTCATCTGAATTTCATGATTAGCACCGCATTCTCTTAACAATAAAACAGTCTTTCAACTGCATAATAGCGCATGTCCGTATGAATATGAGAAAAAGGGAACTTGGGGGAAGTCGGGAAATTTCTCTGGAAAAAAAATACCTTTTTTAAAGTTTGGGAGCATCTAGAACGAACCCAGTCAAGAGTTCTCAATCACATTGTACCCTGAAAATACATTTTTTTATTGGTATTGTTTTTGCCAGATATAATTTTGATATCTTAAATAATGGCGTGCGAAAAATATTTCCCAATCCTGTTTGAAATTAGAAAGTATATATCAATAGGGAACATTACGATGTAAAATTCCTTGAGCGAGTACAATCCATCCAAATTTTATGATTCGTACGCCATTCTTTTCAGTATTATGTAATCTTTCAAATGCAATATTGTTTATATCCCGATAAAGTAGGGAAAGGGAAAATTTGGGGAAAGCATGAAATTTGTCCGAAAAAATCCTGTTTTTTTTTAGACGTTTGGATTCTTTTAGAGGGCCCCAGGTGAAAGTACGGAACCCTAACATAGCACAAAAATACAACAGACTATTGTTAATGCTTCCTGCAAACATCATTCCGATATCTTATTTACTGACGTCATGAAAAAATATTTCCCAATCCTATTTGCAAGTAAAACATATATACTAGAAAAGTAGGGAAAATTACAATATAAAATTTATGGAAAAAGTTCTAACCATCCAAATTTTGTGGTTAGTACGTCATTCTCTTTAAAATGATGGAATGTTTCAAATGCAATATTTAGCGTACTCCCCTTTGGCGTGGGAGACTCAGATGTGATTCCCGGCACAGCTGATGTTGTTCGGATTTTACGTTAATCAGTAGATCCGTGTCTCATATAGCCTCACTGCTGAAAGGGACATTAAACTCAAAATCAACTCAAATGGAAATTGTCCATGACCCCATGACATACGAAAAAAGGGAAGTTTATATTTCAAATTTATTCAGAGGTAAATCTTATGGGGTTATTCAAGACATTTAAGAAGTTCGTTAAATTCTTTTCTATCTTATCTACTAATTGTCTGATTTAGATTCTTTTTAATTTCGAAACCTCTTGTTAAGAGAAATTTTTTTCCTACTTATACATCCTTATTCATACCTTTCTACGGAATAAGCACATCATACTGAATTAACTGGTAGTTAGAGTTTGGCTACATTATAAGTAGTTCTCCAGATATAAGGCCTACAAGAAATATGTTCTTAAAATATATTGGATCCTCTGATTCAATTGGATCAGGGGCCACAAAATTTTTAAACGGCGGCTAAATCGAGTTTCCGTATTTTCCACGGAATAATCACATCATCCTAAGTTAAGTGATAGTTTGAGTTTGGCCACACTAGATGTGGTTCTAAACAGAAGTAAAAGTGGATCTGAAAAGATAGGGGGACGCATGATGCAACGCCGTCCCTCGTGCCTACCTTTGCCTATTGTTATTTTTTCAGAAAGTGAGGGGACGCCACTTTCCATATTAACTGGAAGCGGGGGAGACGATGTCCCCCGATGTTCCTCTCACTTTTACCCCCTGATTCTAAAGATATAAGGCGTATAAGAAAATCTTTGCTGAAATATATTGGATCTTTTGAGTCAATTGGACCAGGGACTACAAAATTTTTGAACGGGTCCTAAATCGAGTTTTCGTATTCTCTACGGAATAAGCGCATCATACTGAGTTAAGTGATAGTTTGGGTCTGGCTACACTATAAAGTAGTTCTCCAGATATGAGGCCTACAAGAAAATTATTGATTGAAATATTTTATATATTGGATCTTTCCATTAAAAAACGAATAAAAAAGTCATCAATAAAATTTGTGAGAAGTGAAATAATTCTAATTTCGAAAAATGTATAGAACCCGTAACGTGCCGTATAGAATTGAATTGATTTTGATTTTTACGTTCCTTTCAGCAGTGAGGCTATATGAGACGGGATCTACTGATTAACGTAGAATCCGAACCACATGAGCTCCAGCCAGAAATCGAACCCTGAACTCCCATGCTCCATAAGGTATAGAGTTGAATGTATAAGGACAGAAAAGTTCCCTCTTAACCCTTTTATGTTTTAGTACCTATATACAGGCATTAAAGTAGTATCTTCATTATTCGATTAAAAGAAGTAGCAATAAAGTTTTTTACTTTGCTTTTTCTTTTTCTTTTTGAAGTCTAGAGGCATTGTGCAACACGTTACGTATGGTTTCAGGCCTTTCTGCGTTAAGACATAGAGTGTGATGACGTCAAAACCTTTTTTAAAAAAATATTTTTTGTTATACCTACTTTTATTACTTTTGGCGGGCTTTGTACCTAGAAGATTGAAATATTGCACACACGTTCAGTCCATCCCTTACTATTTTTCAGATCTCTGAGTTAAAACAGGGAGTCCAAAGGGGCAATAAGGTAAAATAAGGGATATTTTAACAAGAAATCCCTATTTTCACGCTTTTCCCGTCTCAGATACATGATGGAGACGGGAATGGTACCGTTTGAGAGGCTGTTCGATTTTAAAAAGAATTACATACGAACCATGATCCTAGGATAAATAGGGATATCTCAGGAAATTTTACCTGAGATCCTGTTTTATACGGAAATCTGGGATATTGTGGGGATATTATTTTACGGGTTTACTTTTGCGCATTAAAGATCCTTAGTATTTTTTAAAGAATTTTCAGACCTCTGCGTTAAAACAGGGTCCAGAGAGACAAAAAGGTAAAACAAGGTGGAAGTAGTTATTTTAATAGTAAAAGTTTTAGCAGTATAGCTAGTATAAGTTTCAGCAGTATAGCAGTGGCGACGAGGTAAAAGGATTTACAATATGGCAGGTTCCAAACTTTTTGAAGCATTTGCGGTGGAAGACCAGGAAATAAGTGATTATTTGGACAGGTTTGATCAATTCTGCATAGCCATGGAGTTACCGGCCGCAAAGAAAGTGCCTACATTGATCGCGTCTATCGGGGCAAAAACATACAAACTATTGAGAGACATTTGTGAACCGGAAAAGATACAAGATCTGACCTACGCAAAAATCAAAGACAAGTTAGTGTTACACTTCCGACCAAAACTCAACACAATTTCAGAACGGTACAAATTCAGATTTATTCAACAGTCACAAGGTCAGTCCGTTACAGAATTTGTAGCCACGTTGAGACAGCAAGCAGCATTGTGTAAATTCGGCACATTTTTAGAAGAAGCATTACGGGATCAGTTTATATATGGCATCAACGACGATAATGTGCGTAAGAGATTGTTAGCAGAAGACAATATGACCTTCACAGTAGCTGTTCAAATGGCAGTGCAAGCGGAAACTATTGGTAACGACATGGCAATCATGAGAAAGAAAGAATTCGAAGAGGTTGGTCAGGTGAATGTGTTGAGTCATTGTCAAGGTAAGCCAAATAAGCAAAATCAAACACAGGTAAGGTACAGCAGTAACAGTGGAAATAGTAATAAAGCAGAACGGTACAAGGGTAAATTTTTGTGTGTGGTAAGTGCGGGAAACAACATAACAAATACTCCTGTCCTGCGAAATATGTGAAGTGTAATTTTTGTGGTGTGCAAGGCCATTTTCAGAAAATGTGTTTTAAAAGACATGAAGTACAAGGGACTATTGACGCAGAGGAAGTAACGGAAAAAGTGAAAGAAATTAAAGTGACTACCCCAGAAACGTCAGTAATGCAGGAAGAAAACTTAGATAAGATCGTTGAATTATTGGCAATGGACGTATCAGACGGTAAACGCAAGGACTTATGTAACATACCGCTAAAATGTGACGGTAAGACAGTGTTTTTTGAACTAGATACCGGTGCTGCAGTGTCAGTAATCAGTAGAGATGCATGCAACGAACATTTCCCCAACAAACAAGTGGTATCGGATGCCATTAAATTATGCAATGCCGATGGTAGACCGTTAGACACTAAAGGTAAAATAATGGTGGAAGTGCGGTGGAAAAGTAGTAAGTGGCAGTTACCATTATATGTACTGGATGCTAAACTAAACCAACCAATTGTGGGACGTTCATGGATCAATATACTTTGGCCTTGTTGGAAAGAACAGTTCAGTAGTAATATTGCTTCTATAGGAACAGATGACGCAACTGTAGCTGACAACTTAGCAAGTAAAATCAAAGATGAGTTCAAAGGAGTGTTTGAGGGAGACTTAAACACACCAGTTAAAGGGTACAAAGTGGTATTACCAGTGAAAGAAGAAGCGGTACCAATTTTCAAGAAGGCATACGAAATACCGGTAAGTTTGAAACCACAAGTGAAAGATGAGTTAGACAAGTTGGTGCAACAAGGAATTTTGACGCAAGTGGATTATTCCGATTGGGCGACGCCATTGGTATTAGCGAGAAAAAAAGATGGAAGCATCAGGTTATGCTGGGACTTTCGCGTAACGGTAAACAAAGTTCTGGAAAAAGTATCGTACCCACTACCACGCATTGAAGACTTAATGAACAAGTTGAAGGGTGCCAATTGTTTCGTATTGTGTGATTTAAAGCATGCGTACCAACAATTGTTGATCCATGAAAATTCATTAAAATACATGACGCTGAGCACACCTTGGGGCTTGTACCAACACAAAAGACTAGCATTTGGGTTGAGCTGTGCAGCACAAATTTTTCAAAAGTTTATGGAGTCAGTGTTACAAGATTTACCGTGGGCTGCATGTTTCTTGGATGATGTGATAATATGGGGAAAAGATACGTATGATTGTTACGAAAAGACACGGATACCCCTACAAAAATTCAAGGATCTGAATATCAGACTGCGGGGAGACAAGTGTGTTTTCTTCAAACAGGAAATAGAGTATTTGGGACATCATATTAGTCCAGAAGGAATTAAACCAATGGAAGATAAGGTGGAAGCGATCATGAAATGTCCCGAACCGACGAATGTAACGCAACTGAAGGCCTTCCTAGGCATGCTTTCATTTTACCATAGACAACTACCTGGCTTAGCGTCAAAAATCCCGTCATTGTATGCATTACTAAGAAAAGGAGCCATATGGTGTTGGGATGAACGACATGCACAAGAATTTACACAAGCGAAAGAACTGCTGAAGAAGGCGGAAATACTACACCCATTTGATGAGAAGGAAGAGGTAGTACTCGTTACGGATGTATCACAGGACGGAATCGGCGCTATGCTGTGTAACAAAGTGAATAGTCTGTGAAGAATGTGGAAGAGTGTAATAGGGAATAATCTGTGAAGAATGTGGAAGAGTTAAATAGTGAGTAATCTGTGGAGAATGTGGTATAGCAAGTAGTCTGTGAAGAGTGTGACACTACTGTCAATAGTCTGTGATGAGTATGAGGATGGCCGGCTTTGGCATGAGTCAAGAGTTCGTGGGAGCAAGAATGAAGTTGGAGTATGCAAGTGGGCTAGTTAGAAGTACTGTGAAGAATATTATTTAGTAGCATGGGGATAAAAATTAGTAAAGTACTTTTGAAGTTTGTGTGCATGTACCCGTGTCCGTAAATAAAGAGTACCTTAGTTTGGAAGTAGTTATTTTAATAGTAAAAGTTTTAGCAGTATAGCTAGTATAAGTTTCAGCAGTATAGCACAAGGGATATTTTTTTAATTAAAAAATCCTTTCTTCGCGATTTTCTCGCCTCAGATACATGACGGAGACATGTGAATGGTACTGTTTGAAAGGCTGTTCTACTCTGCAGAGAATAATGGACGAACCATGATCTTAGGATAAACAGGGATGTCTCAGAAAATTTTTATATTACATTCGGGTCTTTTGGACTAATCTGAGGTATTCCAGGGCTCATGGATAAATATTTTCTCCCGCCCTTGCTATGCAAGATAAAAGCTTGACATTTTGTACACACATTTAGTAAGCCCCTTAGTATTTTTCAGTGACTTTGAGATCTGTGCGTTAACACAGGGAGGTCCTAAAGGGCTCAATTTTTTTTAAAAAAAATAGAAAAAACCGATTTCTCCAAAACTTTCCCTCCACATAGACATGAAAGGTAAATATGAAAGGAAATTTTTAGAAAGCTTTTCTATTCTAAAGAGAATGAGGTACGAATGATGACCCTAGGATAATTAGGGATGATGCTATAACTGCTTAATTGGAAGTCTATAATTTACCTTTAAAAAGACAGAATTTAAAAGGGTTTAAAAGAGGTTGCGATGTTTTTTTTATATATATATACGACGTCACTAAATAAGATATTGAAATATTGTTTGCACGAAGCATTAACGCTCCGACGTATTTTTGTGGTATGTTAGGGTTCCATGCGTATACCTTTGGCCGCTCTAAGAGAATCCAAACATCTAAAAAAAAGAAATTTTTCGGAGAAATTTCGCGCTTTTCCCAAAATTTCCTCTTTCCCTACTTTATCGGGATATAAACAATATTGCACTTGAAAGATTGCATCATTCTGAAGAGAATGGCGTACGAATCATAAAATTTGGATGGATTGTACTCGTTCAAGGAATTTTAGATCGTAATGTTCCCTATTGATATATATTTTCTAATTTCAAACAGAATTGGGAAGTATTTTCCCATGCCATTATTTAAAATATCAAAATCATATTTGGCAAAACTATTACTAATAGAAAATGTATTTTTCAGGGTACAATGTGATTGCGTACTCTTGCCTGGGGTCGCTCTAGGTGTCCCCAAACTTCAATTATGAAATTCTGATGAGTAGTGTTAAAGTAATGGCTACTTAAAAAGGCAATACCTGGCCTTGGATGGCTGTTGTTTTAGTGTTCTATATGGATTTCGAAGTGGATCTTCGGCTCAAATGTCACACTTTGATATAAACTATGACTACAGAAAGTGACATATTCCAATCAAAAACTGCAGGATTCTTAGGTGTACCCAACGTACTAAAATGGTATTGTTCGACTAGGAGTTGTAATGCTGCACTATACGAAGGCAGACCCTGACAGAATTGTGGTCGAAGGTGACAATTAGTATCTCTACTAAAATCAAGTTATTGAAGGTGTCCGTAAACCTATATAGAACGTCGGCAGTATAAAACACTTCTCGAGAATCCCTGTTTTGATGCCCACTCAAAGAATATATATTTACAATAACAGTTTACCCTCAACTAACATTTTAATATCTGAAATATGAATGTTATCTTTAACTAAGATCGCAGTATCAAAATGCTTCTTCCCAAAATTTACATAACTAGTGTAGCCAAAAATATATGAAAAACCACCATTCGTAACTTGCTGAAGACACAGTAAGTCGACATCATGTGCATGAACAAACTGTTTCAATAGGGACTGTTTTACTTCAGAAAGTAGTTTGTTAATATTTGGTGAAATGAACCTTGTAGCATATGGCATTTAAATGGACATAAATAGCTAGTAAACTGCATGAAATGCTTAAAAAGGATGTGATTGGATGGAATGATATTAGAGAAACTGGTTTTCTACGTCAAAAACTATGTCTATACACTTTGCTTATCTATTCCTTCAATTTGACTATTTTTTTTTCTTTCCTTCTTGTTTCTACTCTCATTCCAAATCTTCGTTGATGTGTTCTCCGTATTCAAGTCATCTTTTATTCCTTCCGTCTCGGGTAAGCTCTTTCCCTCGTCTGGGTCTGCCATATTATGTTCTTGTCAGCTATAGCAGTACCATCTTCCTCTGCTATCACATCAGTAGGTATAGTATCTTCGGTCAGTTTATCAAGAGATGCAGCCATACATGCTTTGATTTGATGATCATATGTAAAGATTGGACCAAGAATAACGTCATCAAGCTGTAAAGGACTTATGTGTTCTGCAGCACGCTTTTAGTCACAGCGTGAAATAATGGAGAGAAATTATGCTCAGAGGGAGTGAATTCGTTATTCTTAAAAATATGGGGATCGAGAGTGTTATACGTGTTGCTAGCGTGGCAGTTGAACTATGTTTTATGTCATCTGTCTTAATATTAGGTAAGATGTGCATGTGAATAGAATTGTTAAATATGCTGCTTTGTTGCAAAAATACAGAAAAACTCCCCTCCTCCGAAGAGTTCACATTCCCCCCTGGTGAAAATGTCTGAATTCAACACTGGTTACACGATTTCCAAAGTAACTGTAACGGTAACACGTTACAATTTTTTAAGTAGTGTACCTAGTTTCCGTTACTTTTTTGCGTTACATTTCGGATGAGTAACTACAATATATGTATATTTTTTTCTGAAGCAAATATTTCTTTCTTGTAAGTGAATTTCTCAGAATGAACTACGTATGTCAGTGATCGACAGTCAGTCACCGACACAGAGAAACACATATGATCTTAGTGTCACTTGCTGTTTTTGGAAGATGAGTATAACTACAGGAAACTACATGTACTGATTGCAAGCACCTGGAAGATTTTGTCATAGCTTTTGACAGCTCCAAATCAATACATTCAGTGAGTGAACTGCGAGTGCAATGTTAGTCTAGTTTACTTTGGTTGGTGCGTGTTTTTATAAAGATGGAGAACGGAAATATTTTACGGTAGGTTCTAAATTAATCAGAGAAATGTCAAAACTTCAATGTAAAAAATATTGTTTTAAACTGTTTTACAGGATGTGATTATCCTAATAAATCAATAATTAAGAATCATTATTGATACAAATATACAGTGGCGTATTTACGATTTTGTTTCGGGAGGGGCTATGGTAATTTTCGGGGGAGGCTTTGCCTGGAAATGTGAAAATTCTGCAAGATATTTCATTTACTTTACTATACTAAGTAAGATTTCGGGGGGAGCTTAAGTCCGGAAGCCACCCCTAAATACGCCACTGCAAATATATATATATATATTGACAACCCAGCCACTCAGTGCCTAATTGGGGATGCAAAGTTGAGTGCAACTGGATGCCTTCCACTCACCATCTAGAATGAGTGGGATAACCTTTGATATTCAATTGCGAGAGGTTTCTCATTGGGGATAAATCAAATAAAGATACTTCCACTTCATTAGTTTAATATCACTGTATTTCTTTGACTTATGTGTTTACTGTAAAATTTCAGAACGCTAATAATGACGGATATTAAGAATAATTTGCCAGACGGGTATAGAAACGGTCAAGTATTGAGCCTTTGAGCCCTGAGTCGGTGCAACACATACCTGGATACTCTGGTGTAATTCCCTCGTTGCTCTGGCGTTGAACTCGGCTCCTTTACGCTGAATCTCCTTACTGTTGAAAGACGATAACGAGCATTGAGATATGGCTCCTCTCAATTGCTACTCTTGGCGTGATGTTCTACGTTGTTAGAATGATGAGGTATGTGAAGTATATCCTTCTCCTGTCATCAGGCTGACTCGTGGCTAAAGCTTGGTTCTCCAAGAACTCGAACCAAAGACTGATCACTAAGACTTGATCATAGACTCGATCAACTGCACCCTGAGGACTCCTCTATGGACTTCCAGGACTTGATCCAAAACCTCTCTCGTCCTCTGGTTTTGTTGAGCTTTGTCCAACCTCCGTCGTCTGCTTGTCGTCTGCTTGCAGCACGTGCGACACCGTTTTCACATGGAGAAACAAATTCCTTCCATGTGTCAAGACTCAAAATTGCAATCCTCGACACGCTCTGATTTCCCGATTCTAAGCAATTCTCCGCATATCCGTAATTTCGTGAAATTCGTGAAATCTTACAGATTCACTTTATACAATATATAGAATCTGGCTAATGTGAGGATAGACACATTGTCAACATTTCCTTCCTACATTGCCAGACTCTCAACGAAGACATTCTTATTCACATTTATTTACAACAAACTGCTGACACAAACATTAGCAACATTGTGCCGCTTGCATTATACTCTCATACTCAACATTTAATTCCCGTAACCTTAATAAATGATTTTTATGACATAAACATTAAAATAGAATCAAAAATATACAAATCGATTTACTCGAAAATCGAGTGCTGCTACATGGCCCCCCTTAAAAACTTGGTTGCCTCGCAATCCAAGATAGACCTCGTAAGAGGGCGATTTTCCATAAACACCCTGTACATCATATAAACTGAATCAATATTGAAAGATAAATATAAATTTGAAATTAAATAACATATGTATAATTGTGCAAAATAGTTATATAAACAGTAATTCATATTCCTTCACCTAACCTTATTAAAATATATATATATATATATATATATATATATATATATATATATATATATTTGAATCTTTAATATTTTTCCTAATTCCTATAATTATAAAATACAAAAACTTCAAATGTAATTTGGCAAAGTATACGCTCACGACATCTAGTGAGTTTTCGATGAAATACTTGCTCATCACATTTGCTCAAGAATGGTTGTGCATAATTATATATGCTCGTTTACAAGTACTCTTGAATAATCTTCTCTTCGCAACAACGCTTTTAGAGTTTCATGTTACCAAAAGTTTCCACTACTCTGTCTGTCCATACGTGCCAACCAATGAATTTATTGGCCGTATCAGTACTGGTTCAACTTCATTTATTTCCAACGCTATGTAATTGGAAATCTAAAAACAAAAACTGGTAACATAGTGTTAAAACATAGTTAGTTAATATTTTTACATTAGCACTGTAAAAACTTGAAAATATAATTGTTTTATTTTCATCAAAATTTTAATCACTGACATTTTAGCATGAACGGAAATAAAATCTTGCTGCAGGGCGTTGGATATGCTGCAGATACTTCCAGCTTGGTAACTGCAAGATCAACACTTTTCAATCAAGGTTAACTTGACTTCCTTTTCCTGCCCTTCTGTTTGCGCGTCACTCTTGTACGGATAACACTGGGTGTTAATATTCACTAGCAATTATTTCGTTATTAGTTTTAAAACACTATATTTTATAATACCACCACGTCGCACGATGTGTGTGAATATTCTTATCCTTGCCGAATGTTTATTGGATTCACCAAAATTGTTCCAATTCTTGACATTTACTTGCGGGATTTCGTGCGGGATCTCATGCACTGCAGTAGTGTTACCAATACTCAAAGCTCATGCTAGTACTCAACCTTTACTTTACCAATCTGGCATTTCCGTTTACGATCAAAATATTTAAAATGTGATTAAATATTAAAAGTGATACTTAGAAAGTGATAAAATATTTAAAAGTGATAAAATGTTATTGGTTAATACGTGATATATACTTAAATGGATATAATTCACTTTATGGACACTACAAAGGATTACACAATGGACTATTTACCGGATTAATCATCTATATGGGTAAGTACAAAATAAAATTTACACGCGAATATATTTAGGCACTGAGTGGCTGGGTTGTCATGGTGGCGAGATGCTGGGTAAGATCTTTTTAGATCAGGGTACGATTAGAGTAGTAATTCAAGACATGGTGTAGAGCTGGGATCAGATCTCAGTAAGTAAAATTAAAGCCCTCCCTTCCCTCCCATGGTGCAGATGCGTTGGGTTAATTCCCAGTTAAAAAGGTTAAGCGTTCGTAAATTTAAATTTAATTCCCTCCCTACCCAGCATCTCCACCATGACAACCCAGCCACTCAGTGCCTAATTGGGGATGCAAAGTTGAGTGCAACTGGATGCCTTCCACTCACCATCTAGAATGAGTGGGATAACCTTTGATATTCAATTGCGAGAGGTTTCTCATTGGGGATAAATCAAATAAAGATACGTCCACTTCATTAGTTTAATATCACTGTATTTCTTTGACTTATGTGTTTACTGTAAAATTTCAGAACGCTAATAATGACGGATATTAAGAATAATTTGCCAGACGGGTATAGAAACGGTCAAGTATTGAGCCTTTGAGCCCTGAGTCGGTGCAACACATACCTGGATACTCTGGTGTAATTCCCTCGTTGCTCTGGCGTTGAACTCGGCTCCTTTACGCTGAATCTCCTTACTGTTGAAAGACGATAACGAGCATTGAGATATGGCTCCTCTCAATTGCTACTCTTGGCGTGATGTTCTACGTTGTTAGAATGATGAGGTATGTGAAGTATATCCTTCTCCTGTCATCAGGCTGACTCGTGGCTAAAGCTTGGTTCTCCAAGAACTCGAACCAAAGACTGATCACTAAGACTTGATCATAGACTCGATCAACTGCACCCTGAGGACTCCTCTATGGACTTCCAGGACTTGATCCAAAACCTCTCTCGTCCTCTGGTTTTGTTGAGCTTTGTCCAACCTCCGTCGTCTGCTTGTCGTCTGCTTGCAGCACGTGCGACACCGTTTTCACATGGAGAAACAAATTCCTTCCATGTGTCAAGACTCAAAATTGCAATCCTCGACACGCTCTGATTTCCCGATTCTAAGCAATTCTCCGCATATCCGTAATTTCGTGAAATTCGTGAAATCTTACAGATTCACTTTATACAATGTATAGAATCTGGCTAATGTGAGGATAGACACATTGTCAACATTTCCTTCCTACATTGCCAGACTCTCAACGAAGACATTCTTATTCACATTTATTTACAACAAACTGCTGACACAAACATTAGCAACATTGTGCCGCTTGCATTATACTCTCATACTCAACATTTAATTCCCGTAACCTTAATAAATGATTTTTATGACATAAACATTAAAATAGAATCAAAAATATACAAATCGATTTACTCGAAAATCGAGTGCTGCTACAATATATATATATATATATATATATATATATATATATATATATATATATATTTTGTAGGCCTATATACTTTTCAAAATATTTATTACTTGTTAACGAAGTTATTTACATTATGCTACAACAACTATAAATAGTGCAATGCACACTGTAAAAAAATCCTACACTTTTTGTACGTGTAAATGTGTGAGAAATGTACAGAAACTTCCAAGTATGCAAGTCGTACACATTTCTCACTCACATGTTTTGTACATATTTTACACTCTTTCTGTTGTACACATATATACATGTAAAAGAAGTGATACACACACATATATTATATATATATTATATACGATATATATATATACGATATATATATATATATATTATTATTATATATATATTATATATATATTACTGTGGATATGTTTGATGGATGCCATAATTAACGATATACAGTAAGGGATTAATATGAATAAACTGAGACTCATGAGCAGGCCTACTTTATTACTAGAAAATAGTTTGTTCATTTAATGTGATATTGGTGTTCTTTCATATCCTAGAGTTCCTTTGATTATAGAGTTTAAAACAACTAGCTTTAAAAAGCAGGTATCGATTTTATAGTTATTGGGAAGTTTTGATCACCTCCAGTTCATGTGTGCTCATTTTATTAGTGTAGTGTAATGCTTCTCTATATTATGTATTTTTAATTTTACATAACAATGTTATTATTAGGGTCTATTATATAAATAGTTTAGCAGAATAATAATAAGCAGCCATTTTTCTAATGCAGTATGGCATTTTAGTCAGTTTTACATTATAAGAAAATGTTCATATACATGTCAAGTAAGAATTTGTTCTTGCATTTACATAAAGCGATTCAGAACGTGCAATAATAATAATAATAATAATAATAATAATAATAATAATAATAATAATAATAATAATAATAATAATAATAGTGGTAGTAGTAGTTGTAGCAATGGCACTACAGAAAATTGAAATAATATGTTTATATGTATATTTATATATACAAGCTTCAAACCTAAAAGTAACTTGTTACTTTCGAAGTAGGGTAACAGTTACTTTGCTGGTGCAAGTAACGCGTTACATTTTAAGGGAAAGTGAAGCAACTTATAGCACGTTTCATTTTTACAATAACTTCCCCAAGTCTGCTTATGTGCATACTAAGCAGTTTAAATATGGCTTATTTTCTATTGTTATCTACTGCCGAAGAGTTAAAAATGAAAATAATGTTTAAGTTGTCTCCCTCAGGACTGTGGTAATTATTTTGATAGCTCGTTTCCATATGTCATCCTTTGGTTGCAGGGCCCACTGAATTTAAAATTTCCTCTTTCCCTCTTTGTTTTTGAGATGAGTGTGTTTAGTCTTACATTGACCAGTTTCATAAAAATGACATCAGAAACTATTTCTCTGACAGTGACTATTTATTTAAGTATAAACATTGATTATTCACTGAACTACAATAGCAACATAACTGATGTTATTGACGGAACGCGCCTGAGACAAAGTCGACTAGCTTTTCCTAAACTACAAAAACTGAACAAAAATATTTTGCTAGTGAGGCGATTCGACCCCATGACCCAGAAGTCATGGTCTGCTGCTCTAGCCACTATCCCAGAACAGACTTATGATACTAAAACATCTACGTTAACACTCGAATAAATGGTAATTTTCATTTCACAAGAGTAAATGCATAAAATCTTTCAGTATTACATCCCGCGGTTATCCGTGTTGGATAAAGGAAACGGTGATGATAAAGAATGAAATGATAAAACGAATTACCATGTCAGGTTATTAACGAAATATTTATTTATGAGATACCATATTCATTTTATAAAAAAATCATCCACAACAATTCGCAAGAATAAATAACCCTTCATAGATGTTTTTACGGAAAATATATTGTGTCGTAATATTAAAGTCTTAAAGAAACATTTTTTTTTAATATGAACAAAGTCGATTGAGTCAATTTTGACAAAATCGTCCGAAAATACTCACCTCCCAAAGATAAACTATTTCATACAGATTTTTCATTACAAATAACTTATGCCATATTGTCAGGATATTAATAAAATATTTGAAATATGAACAAAATCTAAGTTGCTTTTGAATAAATCGTCCGAAAAAAAAAACACCAATAAAAAGTTAGTTATGTCATATCATCAGGTTATTAATGAAGTTAATATTTCTGAAACATGAATAACATTGCATTCAGTCGTTTTTGAGTAAATTGTATGAAAAAAAACCTCCAAGAATAAACTAACCATCGTAGATTTTTCAGGACAATACATAATGTGAACAAAATCGCCTGATTTTTTTTTTTTTTGAATAAATCGTCCGAAAAATCTCACACTTAAGAATAAGCTACACCTCGTAGATTTCCTTATTAATGAGTGTTTCCATATTATCAGGTTATTAATAAAATATCCATTTATGAAATATCGGCAAAATTGCCTACGTGGTTTTAAGAAAATCGTCCAAACAAACACAAACCAAGAATAACCTATAGCTCATAGACCTTTCTCAGGAGAAATGCGTTATGCCATATTGCCAGGTTATGAATGAAATATTTATTTATGAAATATGAACGAAACTGCCTCAGTTATTTTTAAGAAAACCGTCCAAGAAATCTAACTCCAGAAATAAATTATCCCCTTTAGATTTTTGAGGACAAATGCCTTCTGTCATAATATCAGGCTATTAATGAAATATGATGAAAATCGCCTGAGTCGGGAAAATCGTCCGAAAAACAATCATCCGCCAAATAAACTATTACTCACAGATTTTTTCTTTTTTAAGGACAAATGAGGTGTGTGATAATATCAGATTATTGATGTAATATTATTTATGACATATGAACAAAATTGCCCGAGTCTTCCTTGAGAAAATCGTCCGAAAAAAAAAAACCCCAAGATTAAAGTATTCAGATTTTCTCAGGTGAAATGACTTGTGTCATATTAAGCTATTAAAGACTATTTTCTGAATTGAGTTGATTTTGAGTTTAACGTCCCGTTCAGCAGCGAGGCTCTATGAGACGTGGACCTACTGATTAACGTGGGATCCGAACCACATGAGCTTCCGCCGGGAATCTAACACAGGTTTCTCACGCCAAAGGCGCGTACGCTAACCGCTTAGTCACGAGGGAGCAAGATTATTTTCTGAAATATAAGCAAGATTGCCTAAGTCGTTTTTGAGAAAATCTCCGAAAAAACGCTCACCCCAAGAACAAATTACCCTTCATAGTTTTTTTTTTTTTTTTTTTTTTTGTCGTATTGTCTGTTTATGAATCAAATATTTATTTTTGAAATATAAACAAAATCGATTGAGTCATATTTTAGAAACTCGTCCGAAAATACAGTAAAAGCTCCTTATTCGCGCTTCATTCATTCGCGTTTTCACTATTCGCGGATTAAAAAAATGCAACCCAATTCCTATATTCGCGGCTAAAGATTTCTTTATTTGCGGATCTAATCAGTACGTATATACATAATAATAAAAAGGATTCCAATAGATATCCAACCCAATATCCTTTGTAAACGCCGTCAAATAGACTAATAAAATGTAAAATAGACCTTATTACAACTTTGCCTAAAGTATGTTGTTAAATGATATCGCCGCTGTATTGGTTCGGACTTTGACATAAGCCGCCTTCGCCGCGATCGGTGTTTTTGAGAATGTAAACAAACAGAATGAAAGCAACCTTATTACTCAATGAATAAAGTATATTTTCAAATGCCGCCACATTATTAGACCTTCCGTCCTTCGGTAAGAGCCGCTTTGCGTGTTTTACTGTTTCGTCTCTCCATTCGTTACAAAAATTGATCGAGTAACACGTCTCTACCGCTGTCTTCCTAATTTATACAGTAATGTCAACTAAAAAAATTGAAAAACTAGTTTCGACACGAAAAAAATTTGTTACCGCTTAAAGTGAAAACAGAAATGCTTGATCGTTTACGCCTTGGATAGTCGTTTGCATCTATATCACGCTCATTCAATGTCAACGAATCAACTGTACGATCGATAAAAAAAATCTGAAGATAAAATAAGGTCGTCTGTAGCTTCAACTTCACTGTCAGCTAAGACAAGGTGACCAGAACTTTTACTTTCAAAAACGGGACGCATACGAATCGGCGACGGGGGGAGGGGGAGGAGACTTCCACATTGCATTTTGGGACTCAGCAGTGTTTTCAATTTACAAAATACACAAGTAAGAATGATAACACAGCGTTTCTAACTTAAGTACTACCCAAAAATTCTTTTAACTACTTCAAAACTCAGAATTCCCACTCAATTCCCACTTGAACCACAGTACACTAAATTCTCATTTGAATATTCAGAAGTTCTAGGCACGGCTGAACCTTCCCAATGAGTGTTGGTACGGAAGAGTGTATAATTAGCATTGACTATTTATATTTTGAATAATAATTACGGGACACCTGAGTCATGTTTGCTTAAAAACGGGACATTTATGCGTCCCGTTTGAGAATCAGAAAAAAACGAGACAACGTTTGAAAATAAGGGACTGTCCCGGCTAAAACGGGACGTATGGTCACCTTGAGCTAAGATAGTCCAGCAATAGAAAAAATGGAAGTGGCGTTGTCATTATGGATCGAAGACCGCAACCAAAAAAGGGTGCCCCTGAGTAGTCCAATGGTCCGGGAGAAGGCAAAGCGTCTTTACGGTCATTTTAAAGAACCTGCAGTTGTAGTGGTGAATGTATCGGAAGATTTCAAGCATCGGAAGGTTGGTTCAATAAATTTAAGGTCAGACAATCATTGCATAACATTAAAATCGTTGGAGAAGCTGCATCTGCAGACACTGCTGCAGCAGAACGATATCCAGAAGAATTTTCAAACTTAGTAGCTGATGGAGGATACAAACCTGAGCAAGTATTTAATGCAGACGAAACTGCACTGTTTTGGAAGAGAATGCCAAACAAAACATTCATTTCTAAAAGCGAAAAGTCTGCTCCTGGATTTAAGGCAGCAAAGGATAGAGTTACACTGCTGCTATGTTCTAATGCATCTGGAGATTGTGTCATTAAACCACTGATGCTTTACAGATCGTTAAATCCTCGGGTTTTAAAAAATCAAAACAAGGACGACCTGCCAGTGTTTTGGCGTGCTAATAAGAAAGTGTGGGTTACAAGCGCTATTTTTTGTGACTGGTTCCGGAATTGTTTTGTTTCTGAAGTTGAAACTTATTTAAAAAACAGAATTTAGACTTTAAAGCAGTTCTAGTTTTGGACAATGCACCAGGTCATCCTCGCGAACTTGAAACTATGCATCCAAATATAAAAGTGGCATTTTTACCTCCCAACACGACGGCTTTGCTTCAACCTATGGACCAAGGAATAATCCAGGCCTTTAAGCTCTATTGCATTAGACGAACCTTCAAAATCGTATTGGATAATATGGAATGTAATCCTGATATGAATGTTATGGAATGCTGGAAGAAATTTGACATAGCAAAATGTATCGTAAACATAAAAGAATCATTGGAAGAACTGAAGCCACACACATTGAAGTCATGCTGGAAAAAACTGTGGCCTGCTCTGACTGCGGAAAATGACGAAGAATGTGTGCAAATTCAAACTTTGGCTGCAAACATAGCCGAAATTGCGAATGGAATAGGACGAGATGGGTTCGAACAGATAGAATCAAGTGTCATTCAGGAATTGCTTGAATCGCAAGATGAAGATTTGACTGAAACCGACTTGGAGGAAATGTTAAATTCACAGCCCATTGAAGAAGAGGCTTCAAGAAGCACTGGAAACGTGACATTTAATTTGAAAAAATCTTAATGAAGGTTTAAGAATGGCAAATGAGCTTTGTGATTTCTTTATGAAAATTGATCCGTCTATGGAACCAAGTCTTATTTTTAAGAGGTAAATTACTAATGCCACTGCCGAATATCAGTCTGAATTGAGGGAGCTTTTAGAAACTGCCAAGCAAGAAAAATTACAAAATTCTTCAAACCATTGCCTAAGCCTGAAGATAATAATCAATATGGTCAAAAACTTCAATTACAGTAAATTGATTTTTTATATATATGTATTTGTTTCTTTTCTCACCTAGGAACGTAACCCCTATAATCCCATATAAATTACCATTCCGTATTCACGGTTTCTGTATTCGCGGCATATTTATGGAACATATACCCCGCGAATAAAGAGCTTTTATTGTACTAATCCCAAAAGTAAACTACCATTCGTAGAACTTTTCAGGAGAAATGAATTACGTCATATTATCAAGTTGTAAATGAAACACTTATTTATAGAATACGAACAAAATTGTGTGAGTCGTTTTTGAAAGCAATCGTCTAAAACCAACTCACTCCAAGAATAAATTACCCATCCCCATCTCGATTTTCTCCAGAAAAATTACTTTGTTAATGAAATATTGAAATATCAAGTAGAAAGAACATTGTTTGATCAGTTTTTGAGGAAATTGCTTTTTTTTTTCACTCATTACTAAACTACTCTTATTTTAAAGGAATGGGAAGAAAATTCGAAAAAAATACCCAAGAGAACCACATAAAAAACACAGGTTTAAAATTTGATTAAGATACAATGAATGACATAGACTCTAGGCAAGTTTATATCAGGGAGAATGGACGAACAGACGGGCAGATGTCGAAAAACTCACTTTTTTGGGCATCTATGGGCCACGAATTCGATTTTTTCGCAACCACCATACTTTTTTCTTTTCTTTCCTCGTCCGAAAGTAACCTAAACATAAAAAGATTGGAATTTACAACTTTGTAATTAAAATGAAATTATCATTTTTTAAGTTTGTTAAATATTTTTTATTATTTTTATTGTGTTGACATATTTGTACATTTTGGTTGTATTTTTTTCTTTCTCATAATTCTAATTATCTTTACTTGAATTATGCTGAAAATGGAATGTGATTATACATATATTTGCCCACACTCACCCCGGTAGCCTCATACACGTTTCGTACGTCATAGCTAAACATGATTTCCGTGTTAAATATAAGAATTCAAAGTTAATCAATGATATAATTCTTCATTCAACAAATAGTAAATAAAAGAAGAAACATTCTCTGCTTTCATTTTAGAATTACGTAAAGTCACAAGTATATGTGAAAAGAATAATAACTACAAAAATAAAGCATTTAATGTTTCAGAATCAAAATTGAGTACAATATTCTCTAGAAATGGGAATTCATTTGAGTTACATTGCTAGTATTAGAGAACGTTTAAATTGATAATTTTATATGTAAAACTGCCGTTAAGAATGTATTATAAAAGGAACATCTCTACATCTAAAACTGTCAAACTTTGTGTAATTTGTGTCTTGAAGTGCATATTTTATTCAGTAAGTTTACGTGTATCAAAAATGTACTTGACAGATATGAGAAGAATGCAATATATTTTCAAAGGAAAAGGGAAAAAATAAGGATAAAATAGCCTACGTATTTTTAAACTGAAAGTTTGTCAGCTGATACACGTTTTTCAATGGACATGATAAAGAGTTTGCACACTTTTATTTGAATTGTTGCTTTCCATCTCCACACATATCTAAAGTGAGATAATATTGTCCTGCTAAAACGTCCAAGTTTGCACCACCTGGAAATACTTAAGAAGTATTTTGTGGATGAATTATTAAAAGACTCGAAGTCCAGGTTGAACTACAGCAGCGTTCCGTAGCCACAGTACCGCGGTACACTTGTATACCCCGCGAAGTTGAAGAATGACACGAGGTTTTAACTATTGTAAGAAATTAAATGTTGAGTTTTATTTATTTTTTTTTTATTTTTAATACCTTATAGTGATTCATGTACTTGTACTGTACAATATTTCATTCTCTAAAGCTCAAGTTCATATTTGCTACAATAAATTTTAGTTTGTGCTCATAGACCTATCGTATAAAAGCAAATGTGAGTTTGTTGATAACATCATCTAATAACTACTGAACCAATTGAAATGAAACTTGATATGATTATCAACTTTAGCCTCCTACCAAGAATCATATTATATAAAATTATATATATATAATAAGATGGAGCGCAGGGAGTCATGATTAATGCTTAACATTGAGTATCTAACGAGACCATAAAATTAAGAAAATGAAACGTTTTATATGAACTCCTCATTAAAATTAAACGAACGCATGCCTCAGCTTTCCTGAAAATTTCCTGTTTAAGGTGGAAAGGGGACATCTTATCTATATAATAGTGTACGTTCGTACCTATGTAAATGTATGTTGCAGCACAATTTCGGAATTCCTGGAGCACTTTCGACCACACTTGGTACAATATAACTTATAATCTTTTAAAAAAATATATTGTGGCATAAGGCACTCCTAGCGCTTTATGGAGGATGAAAAGCGGGCACACGTGTAAAAGCAATCGAAAACGACCGATATCCACAGTTTTCAGGGTCGGTGAGACGATTGCTGGCATTACCGATGACGTTTGAGCCCAAGCCTATGCAAGAAGAGGTATATCAGGTGACCTGGAAAACCTACAGGAGTAACGCTGAAGGCGTTGCTAATAATGATTTATTTTACTCGTATTTTAATTTCAAAAAAGAGCAACGCCTAACCTCAATATTAACGTTATCTTTCACAAGCGCATATATTTCTTTACAAGAGAATGTTCGGTCAAGCCGTGTTAAAAATAGAGCAGCCACACAGGAGGGCTTTTATTGACGTTCAGTTTATCTGTGTCCATTCTCTCTTGCATTAAACTTATAACGATATCACTGGTTCTTTATCCTTATATTGAGCCATTAAAACATCTTTATTTATCTGTTTTCACACTTTGTTTAATAATCATAAACGAGAAATGTACATTTTACCTTTACACACTTTTTCTTCAAGATGTCTACCTCGTTTAACTGATTGAATCTATTTATTTTCGGTTGTACTGACAACGACATCCAAAATCATATTATTTAAAAACATTTGAATATCTTTTTATATTGACATTATAACTAACTTATTTCTTCCTCTTTTTCTTCTTCTAATAGTAGAATCAGCCTAGTACATATTTAAAATACCTTACGGCCCAAGATTACAAGAAAATAATGATTTACAAGTAAAAATATACAACGTACTGTTGTATATTATGGCGCTCGACGGACTTTTCTTTTTATTTATTTATTCAATAAAAAGAAAAAGGACTTTGGACCGTTAACTTTAGGTACTTCTTATGTACCCCTCGTATATACAAAATATACCTATCATAATACACATGCATTTTCTTATTTTTACATTAAAAGCACTATTATTAATTATATTTCATCATAATCGTTGATTACAAGGTACAAAAAAATTACGGTCACTTAATTTAAGTCCGTTAAGGGCCATAAAAAGGTTAATTGTTAACAAATTTAAATCATTGACTTTAGGCATAATAACTAAAGATGTTAATATATGTGTATTCTAGGCAAATTAAAACTGAGTCCGTAATAACATTTAATTTCGAAGTTCTTTGAAAAACGTATAAATTTTGATTTTCATTACTCGTAATTTTTTTATGAAATACATGACATCAATTTTACATAATGGTCATTACTTCCATACGTTTACATTAAAAATACTATCTTTTATTCTTTAACTTTTATATTATTAGCATATAATTCGAATATAACAAGAACACAAAAGCAAGAATTGTTTAAATACAAATATAGAAAACATAAATTATTAACTTCAATATATATTCTCGCATTATAAAGATGCTTTCAAATATACTCTATAACATGAAACATGAATAATGCGATTAATATTGCGTTTTGCAATCATAGAAGAACACATGAATAGTATGAAATACAAATATCAAAGAAAACACATAACATTAAGACAGATGTTAACATAAAGTTGAGCAATTACTAATATGGATATAAAAATCAAAGATTAAATAGCATATTATGTTCCTTCTGTTAAACGTTCTTTACATTAGCTTTCGTTATAACTTCAGGAGGAACTAAAGTTTTGACTAAACGTTATTTGTATCTAAGGTTTTTAAATCAGTTTTATAATCAGAAAATTGATTAGAAGTATTTAACGTTGACGTGGATTCAACCCCTTCCACATCAGCACAATCTAGTTTAAATTAAGGTGACTCATAACTTCGGTTAAATTACATTGTATTCCGCAATCTTGAGTAGTTTCTTGGCGATTATGCACTGTTTCAGCATTCGGATTTCTATGTGTATAATTACTGTCATCTATAAATCGATTTCGTGTGAACAGGCGAAGATTATTGTTCCTATTAAAATTTCGATTACTATTTCTAAAATTCCTATTCCCATTTCTGCGATTAGGTTGCGTCGGATTACTATTAACATTATGACCATTTATTCTACTATTAAAACGATACGAGTTAGACCTATTCTCAGTTTGTACATTTAAATTGCGAGCCGGAGCATATTGTATATACATGATTACGACCAGAATTACCTTGACCTCTATCCAGCCCTCTATTACCATTTTGCATTACAGATTGACTTTCATAATTTTGGACAAGCATAATCAAATGATTAAAATTAACACACATAATCATCTTTATTTATCTGTTTTCACACTTTGTTTAATAATCATAAACGAGAAATGTACATTTTACCTTTACACACTTTTTCTTCAAGATGTCTATCTCGTTTAACTGATTGAATCTATTTATTTTCGGTTGTCCTGACAACGACATCCAAAATCATATTATTTAAAAACATTTGAATATCTTTTTATATTGACATTATAACTAACTTATTTCTTTCTCTTTTTCTTCTTCTAATAGTAGAATCAGCTTAGTACTTATTTAAAATACCTTACGGCCCAAGATTACAAGAAAATAATCATTTACAAGTAAAAATATACAACGTACTGTTGTAAACTGACATGATTTTTAAGACCTAACTCATGACTTTGATTTCTTCCTGTTTGTTTTCCTTCGATATTAGGCCCCGGGCGTTTAGTATGAACTTTCCAGTCACTATCTCCTTCAATCCTGTCCTGTTGTAATTTGCTAAGGCACGTTTCATTGATCTTCCTGATTGTGTTTATATTAAATCTTTGTACCCTGTATTGTTTGGTGATGCATTGCTCACTACTTCCTCACGTGTTTTTGTTTTGTTTCTTACTCAATTTAAGTTCATCAATTTCATGTTCTCTTGTTTTAATATATAATTTATGTTTTAAGGGAATCATATTTTCCACTGATATTGTAAAATTCTCTCAGTTTATGTAAGGTAGAGCAATTATTGTACACGGGAGATTGGACTTTCCCATCACCTTTTATTATAAGGGATCCTCTTGAATACAGAAATGTTACAATAAGTAGTTTCCTCTAATATATTTAGGTAAGAAAGTGGAAATAACCCAATGATCAGGCGTCGTAGGGCTTTTGTAGGTGAGGTTACTCTCTTTCACCAGGCGTCGTAAGAGGAAATGAGTTTGTGTGATTAGGTGTCTCTCGGTGACCGGGCGTCGTGAGAGAGAAAAAGAACCCAATGACCAAGCGTCGTAGGGCTTTTAGGAAATGTATCTCTCAATTGAACAAGCGTCGTGAGAGGGTAAGGTGTTCCCAATGGCCAGGCGCCTTAGGGCTTTTGGTGGTTTGTTTAACCTGTAGAGATGAAGCTTCTTGTGGCGTGCTGCTGACTTTTATCCTAAAATATCGGCTATCTTCTGTGATCTCCGTCTTGCCGACTGTTGGCCATGGTGGGCGACTCCTCTTCGGTACTATCGTCTGCGTTGTAGTTGTTTATTGCAAACACGTGTAGTACACACATGGTTACAGCATGATGTGAAGACATGCGAAAACTTACAATATATTCTAATATTGAGAGAACCATGACGTAGTTTGTATTTCACTATACCACAACATGTGGAACAATTTGTTACTTAAAATCTATGAGACCCGCGTTCTATTCCCGGCAGGAGCTCATGTGGTTCGGATTCCACATCAATCAGTAGGTCCCATCTCATATAGCTTCGCTGCTGTAAAAGACGTTAAACTCGAACAATTTGTTAAATGCCTGTTTATTTGCGTGCCTGCAAAGTCATCTTATATCATGTTCTGAGTTCTTGCCTTTGTTGTTGATACTTGGCTTAGTGGTTTTTTTTTTTTTTTTTTTTTTTTTTTTTTTTTTTTTTTTACCTGTATCGGAGTAACCACTGTACAGTTGACTGTTTCTTTTACAATTCTGACATTCGTACGTTGAAACACATTTTTCTCAATACATATTATTTTGAGTATATCCACATTTAAGAAAATTTTTCACATGAACATTTTCTGAGCATAAACTAAAGCAAGTATTAATTATTTGCCAAATATACTGACTTGTCACACAATCCACACATGTTTTCAAATGGTGTCATTTTCAATAATAACAAGAATAACATTAATTTTTAAAATTTAGGGTCGCAGTTTGCAAAATCTTGCCTCAGCTGCAGCCTGAGGTACAAGAGGCATAGTCTATTTTTCTCGAATTTCTGGTAAGGGACAAATTATTATTATTATTATTATTCGCAAGCTCTGCTCTCGTTCTTTAATTGTAGCATTTCATAAAATCCTGTCTTATTTAAAGCTTAGATTACAAGATAATTTCTACAGTTTCAAGGTTTTTCGTTTAATCGTTTTGGAGATCTGCTGAAGTGAATCAGTTTTCTTTCCATACCAATATATATCGTCAGTGATACATAGATTCCATAATACTTTCCTTGTTTTATTAAAACTTGGTATGTGCCTTCTTACAAGCTTAGAAATTAGGCTTATTGTTGGGAGTTAAGATCTGTCAAGAAGAAGATCGTTAAAGGTATAAAATTAATGGAATGGAATGAGTAGGGGCAGGCCGGTAGCCAGCCCAAAAGTGTAGGGGGAGGTCCGGCTGAATTTAGGGGGGCCCGATCCAACCATTATATAGTTTATCATCATATTAGTTCATTTGCAAGCCTAACGTGAAAGATTTAGGGAGGCCCGGCCCCCTAGAATCCCCTGGATACAAGCATGAGTAGGGGTCAATGTTGACGTCAGCATCGAGGCTATATGCCCTGGTCACGATTGACTAACTCCAAGTTAGTAATGTGTTCATGTACTTCAACACAATTTTCTTTTATTAAAATTTTCGTAAAATTTGTAAGTTTTCATTAAACTTGGCACGTACGTAGTTTCTCCAACCTTCACAAATAAGCTGATTGTTTATAGTTTGAATTGATGAAAAAAGTAAGTTATTAACTAAACGATTGATTGATTGATTTTGAGTTTTACGTCCCGTTCAGCAGCGAGGCTATATGAGACGTGGACCTACTGATTAACGTGGAATCCGAACCACATGAGCTCCCGCCGGGAATCGAACCCGGGTCTCCCGCGCCAAAGGCGCGTATGCTAACCGCTTAGCCACGGAGGAGCTCTATTAACTAAACGAGTAACAACAATAGGTACTGGCTCCAGACACGACAACAGATCAATTAAGTTATTAGATTATGACCAAGACATTAGTTCAGTATTTGCGTATGTAAATTATTATTTTCTTGTTGGTACAAATTAAGAACATCAATTACTAGTGATTAACTTGTATCACAGTGGTAAATTCGAGAGCATCTGCAAGCTAATGACATCACAGCTAATTATAACAAAGTGACTGTTCTATATTCGAACAATGTGTTTATCTTGACAACGATAGTTGCTAGTTTTACGGTAGCCACAGTTAAAGCAATATAGGATTTGTAGAATATCTGGAACGACCATGTATAGGTTGAATGCTCGAGTGGTGTTGTGTTCGGTATAGTTGAAGTTTAGACAAACACTTCATAATTGGATTTTGATACTATCACTATAAAAATTGTATACTACAGAAATCTCTCTAGAATAAGGGGTATTAGAAGGTACCAGTATAAGCAATTCCATATTGCAAGTTTGCATATACACGAACAAGGTTCAAGTCAACCCGATACTTTTTGTAAAAGAACAAGAACAAATTTGATGGAGTGAAAACTGCAATTATTTTCCCACGTAACCTCCTACTCACGAGGCTTTAGGATTCGTGATCAAGAAGTATGATAAGCAAAATAACATTCTTCTATATTTATACAGAATGAAAATCGATTACACAGTTTCAGGCTAGCTTATATATATTACAATACCTATACCACAGGACGTGACTAATGTACAAATCAATGCAGAAGCAAAGCAAGTGCAAAAGCAAATCCATCTCTGCGTAACCTAGTTTTATTCATTTTAAAATTTCAATGATTTTAAAATTTCCTGATTTTCCACTAGTCCATTGATAGTTTGTGAAATAAAATTTGCTTGTGGATTCCTCTTCTAGTAGATAATGTATTATACATTTTTTTCTAGTGATTTCATATGTAAAGGTATTCTTATATGACTTTTTTTTAAAAAAAAAAAAAAATAATACAGTAAAGGACTTTTTTTGAATCGTAGTTCGTGTGTACAGCACTAGTAAAAAAACACTAACGAAACTATCAATAAAACATGATAACCCTATATGATAGGACTTATTACATATTTATTTTTACCAGTATGTGTTCCAAAATGTAATACTTCGCAGTCAAGAGTCCAATAGAAATGTAACTAAAACCATGCGAAAGGGCGTCGAATAGTTTCATATGACAGCCACTAGACACGGGTGTCAGTGGAACAGGAGGACAACTGCCCCACCCCCACCCTGAATTTCAGATTTCAGAGGCAGTAAGGCAGTTTTAGAAATCTTTTGATAAGCAAAGTCCAACAGAACAAGCTTGAGGTCTTTACATCGAATAAATACGGAGAACACACAGATGATTAAAACTGGAAAGTTGCTTAGCCCCAATTTCCAGAATTTTAAGCACGCCCGAAACTCGAAAGTAGAGCCACCTTTGGAATCTATGGGCCAAAAAATATACAAGAGAACAATATAGGCCTATAGTTCCTTACGGCCAATGAAAATGGATTATAACTGATCAAAATCCGTATTTATTCGGTATTACTGCCCCCAAAATCTGAAATTCAGGGTAGGGGACGAATGACCTCTAAACGAAATCCCATGTCTAGCGGCAATCATATAAAATTCTAAATTGCATCTTTTCATGTAGTTTTTTAGTTTCTCTCATCTCAGATTCGTGATTGTGAAAATATGACGTTTTCTGTCGGTGTACTCTTTTGGACACTTCCTGCATTTATTTAACGTAATTATGATCATTGACTATGACATTCGGAGCTTGACTTATTAATCATTCCAACGCTGCAGTGTACACAATATAATGTTAATATCTTAAATTTATGAGCACGGAGGGAAAAATTAGCCCTCCTCCCCCACACGCTTTCACGTGGTTTTTGTTTCATTTATTTCGTACCCTACGCTACGAAGATACTACGTTTGCTGAGCAAAAGTGAACCTTTCTGAAAATGGACTTTGCTCCTTTGTGCTCTGAATGACCCATATCTAAAAATATTTTATACAAACTGAGTTGAAGCCAAATTTATCCTGCATCCCAAGTTTGTTCGAAACGCATAAAATTAGTTTGTTTAGTTTGATTGATTACAGTCTTACATCAGTAGCAAGGCTATATGAGACAGGGCTTTTTGTTTAAAGTGAAATCCGAACCACTAATTTTGAAATTTTACGTCGGATCGCAGTCAAAATCTATACAGCAAATTTAGATGTCTCGTGCCTCTATTCTCAAAATTCAATGTTAAAATACCGAAAATTGCGCTCTGTAGCTTGGTGCACACATACAGACGGACGAACATATTTTGATCAAATTGTCCCAGACACTTACTAGTCTAGGCTCTGTCCATAAGAGCTGTAGAAAAGTCGGGGATGACAGCAAATTTCTTCAGAACCTGTTAGAGGGTGATCAATTAATGAAAAAAATCGAAGGTAACACTTTCGCAACCGGGGCCTTCATTGTGAAATTCAATATATTCAAAATGGCGCCCGGGCGCAAGTACCAAATTATATTTGAACTAAAATATCTTCTCACAGAAACAAGTTAGAAACTTCGTTTTTGTACCAAATTAAAGATAATTGATAGTAGAAGTAGAAAACTGGATATATTGTTTACAGATTGCCGCCATATTTAAAAATAACGGTTATTTGGGCCAAAAATAGTTTTTCTCGTTTATCTTTTTTCATTTCATGACAAATAACTATAAAGTTATTAAAAATATGAAAACGCAGCCCAAACTAATTAAAGGACCATAATCTTAGCTTTCTATCGTTACCAATATCTTTAGTAGATCTTAAAAATGACGGAGCTATTTAAATTTAAGTGGCGCAGGGTGTAGCGTTTTTTGGACTGTTTAATAAACTACCGGAAAAAACTCACTACACGTAAAACTTTCAAAGCTATTACTTTTCACCAAATTAAAATAGTCCATTCATTTTATCGATAAATTAAAGGTAATAGGTTGCTGTGTCGTAGGAAGTGAAATAATAAAGTTATTGCATTTGTCAAATATTATTATTAACATGTTTGTTCATATAATATGTAGCTAATGTTGCAGACTCTAATGTGGACAGTAGAATAATAAAAATCTATAGTTGGCACCAATATCCTAGACAATGACTATAGAAAACTTGTTTGTCATCTCTCTATCTCGAGACACCTCTTCCTCTGCATCCGTATTAGACATAAATGAATGCATCATTTGCCAGAATCGTGACAAATCTTCAAATAAAACAATGTCGTCTTTACGAGGGAGAGAAGATGTTATAGCTGCGGCTGAAATTCGCAAGGATGGTATTCTGAAAAGACTTAAGGATCTTCAGCGAGGTGCAGAATTTGTGTATCATTGTAATAACGCATTTTATGTTATATTCAAACAAGAATGTGTTGTTACGGAAGAAAAAGAAAAGAGAACGTAGTGAAACTGAAGAGCTGGATCAACGTTTAATAAAATCTCAATCTGAGCCAATAGCAAAGAAAATGGGAGTAGATATTCCAGTTCAACAATCATCATCTTCAAACAAGAAAGCAAGAAATATTTTGTGTGTAGTATGTGGGAAAGAGAAACACAACGGAATTAAACAAAAGTACAGAATATATGAATCAAATCGTGCAACTACATTTTTATCCGCAACCATGTTCTTTAAAGATGACGAATTTACGAGAACTTGTGATTTGGAGGACAAATTACCTGTTTTCGGTGCAGATCTCTAGTATCATAAGGCCTGTCTTGAGCACTATCTTCTGAAGTTCAATAAATATTCTCAGAAATCGGATAGCACAACTACCGTGTCTAAGAAAACTAATAAAAGTGCAGTGTTTAATAAAGTGACGCCAATTATCGAGAAACTATTGGATGAGGGTGTGTATTAACATTGTCGGAAATTCGAGACTTCATTAATGGAAACAGTGAACTGACTTTTAATAACAACGAAGTTAAACTTTGGAGAAAAAGTAAGGTTTTCGAAACCTTCGAAAAGAAATAAACCGATTCTAGGTTTCAACTCACTATTTAGTGCTGAAGAAGTAGCTGACAAACTGAGATCGATTAACATACCTACGAGTGCAGCGAAAGAAGTACGAACACACATTTCGGTATTGAAGGAGAATTTGGGGACAGTCAGCATCTTCGGAAGTCCTGGCCAACAACTAGAATTCCTCAACCTCTTTTGGATTTCCTAGCAGAAGTGCTATAAGTGGTCAAGCTGAACATCATATCTGGGACGCATGCGAAGATCTACATTTCACTGACGAAGACAGTGAAAATGATCTTGAAGAATTTTCCGACCTACAAAATCTAAATTTTCAAAATCTATTGAAGTCAATATTCCAGACTTTATTCTATAATATATATCGTTGTAGGAAAGGTGGCATTTGACGGTGGCACATTCAATTGATGAGAAATGCAAAATCAGACAACTGATCTCAACTATAAATAAATTGGGTGTGTCATTTGGCTATAAAAATATCATGCGAGCACGAAGCAACCTTGCACAATATACACTAAAGAACTGTTCCTCCACCTTGTCTTTTTCAAGCCACTTTCAGGGTGATAGTTTCACGGTAGGAGTTATGGACAATTTCGACCGTAAAGAGGCTACTCTGTCAGGAATCCTTGATAGCCACGATACAGTCATGGTGCTTTACCGGGAAGTGCCATCAAAAGTTCCATCGAAACAGAAATTGTCGAAGTCAGTATTAGCAAGACCTCCAGTCATCTTCGATCCTTGCTTCCATCTCAGCAATTGAAGAAATAAGAAAGGAAGGTACAACCTATATCGATTCAAAACACGCTGACAATTTTTCCCGAACTGTATGATTTGGACATCGATAATCTGCGTCAGAAGGAGTTTACTCAAGACATAATGCATGCTGCATACGAGCTCGAAACTAAAGAATCCACTCTAATGCGGGGTACTATGAATGCGATAATATTGGATTCAGATGTTTCCAAGAAACAAGTTGGCTTTCTTCCAGTTCTGCCGTATCCAGTAACGGAATATAATAGTGTATACACAGCAATGAAAAAAAAACTTCCAAAGCCTACTTATACACTCAAACCAATCTTCAATGCCTGTAGTATATGACGAAGGGGTGTATCACATTGCTGCCGAAATTCAACTTAGGAGCAATGAATTTTCAAACATTGTCCTCACGCTAGGATCATTCCACATGACCTTGTCTGTACAGGAAAGTGCATTTCTGATAGTGGTTAGGAGTCTCTTTTCATAGAAAATTTTTGGGTCCAAAGTAACAGAGAGTATTCTAAAGGGAGCTATCTACGTTAGGGCAGTGAGAGGTATGTTTATGATTGTAGATGTGTTTATGCTAAAGGGAAGGCTTTCCTGGAAGACGAATTTGAATATTATACGTCTGTCATCCAGCAGTTCGTTGACACTATGATAATTATGAAAGAAAAACAAGCTTAGCGTGCTCTTATCAGTTCTTGGAGTTGGTCATTAATTCAGGTGAAATATCGAAGCTTTGCAGAACTTTTCAGAAAAACTCAGCTCAATCTCAGAGCAGTGCCACTGCCTTGAACAATTTTTACATGTTTTATTTCTCCTGAAAAGCCTTATAAGAGCTGATCGGGAAGGATACTGGCCCCTGCATCTGTATATTGTACAGCAGTTGCTAGCGGTATTCATGGCATTCAATCGAATCAATTTCCTGTGGTGCGCGTCCCTCTATCTTGAACAAATTAGAAATTTGGAGACTCAATTCCCGGAAATAAATGCTCAGTTCATTAATGGTTACTTCGTAGTCAGAAGAACGAACAATGTATTTAGCGCAATTGGTGCTGATATGATACTTGAACAGATTATAAATAGATCTAAGAAATCATCGGAAGGAATTATGGCTCAGACGCTCAGAAAGAATTATATTACGGATTGGGAACTGTCGTACCACGAAGTTCTTTCAACATGCCAAATCTTCAGTCAGATTCTTGGTATATCACAAACAGACCATGAGTTCCTTGGTAATGTACTTGATGAAGTTCGTAACTCTGTTAACATAATGGTAAAATTTTATGGAGCGCAGGGAAATCCCGTACAAAGTTCACAGTCCTGTAAAGTTGTACCATTTCATGTCGCATGAAGTTGTACCAGATTCTAATACAGAAGAAATCCTGAATTACCTGACACGTAGCCATGAAGCTTATGTGGCATTCCGAAACGAGCGATTTTTGTATAAAACAACTCCGTTGTCGAAGACCATTCACAGACGAAAACTTCCACTGTTTCGTCAAGCAAATACAGTAGTCTACTTAGTCTACTTTGCAAAAGTTGTTGGGACCGTCTGAGTACGTTTTCGAAGGAAAACATCAATGAATACAGCAATTATTGCTGATATTATGAACCAACTTCGTAAAACTCGAGTTAAAGGTTTACAAACATTTGCAGATCTGTTTGATGTATTCTTCAGGAGCTGCAGCAATGTTTAAACACGCACCCGCAGGGATTTTATGTGACTATCTAATCACTTCGCTCAAAAATGTGGAAAGACAGCAAAGGGTAACCACCTTACCTATACTACTAGCAAATGTGTCATGTACACATTCCTACCGGTGCAAATGGAGAGATTTTGGGCTTTCTCGGAAAACAAAATTGAAATTCAAGATGTCTTAAAGGACTACCTCAGCACAAAAGCAAAGTTTATCGTCTTTGAAATGTATCTGAGTGAATTACTGCTTGAAAATGGTGCAACTCCTGTTATATCTGTCACTGCCTTTTCAATTGTTCCAAAAATTACATGAGTGTTTCATGTTGGGTGTCAGTAATTTTACATTATGCTCTGAAAAGACATATCTAAATATTCTCAAAAGCACAGCTAAAGTCATATATTCGTAAAAATTTTGAAACTGTAGAAAACCTTAGTTAAATATTACTAACTCTCATAAGCACACACGATATTACCATCAAATTAAAGTAAATTCTCATGACATCAAAGTCTGCAAAATAAAACAACATAATAATTACATTAGCTACATATTATATGAACTAACAGATTGATAATAATAATTGACAAATGCAATAACTTTATTATTTCACTTCCTACGACACAGCAACCTATTACCTTTAATTTGTCGATAAAATGAATGGACTATTTTAATTTGCTGAAAAGTAATAGCTTTGAAAGTTTTGCGCGTAGTGAGTTTTTTGCTGTAATTTATTAAACAGTCCAAAAAACTCTACGCCCTGCGCCACTTAAATTTAAATAGCTCCGTCATCTTTTAAGATCTACTAAAGATATTGGTAACGATAGAAAGCTAAGATTATGGTCCTTTAATTAGTTTGGGCTGCGTTTTCATATTTTTAATAACTTTATAGTTATTTGTCATGAAATGAAAAAAAGATAAACGAGAAAAACTATTTTTGGCCCAAATAACCGTTATTTTTAAATATAGCGGCAATCTGTAAACAATATAACCAGTTTTCTTACTTCTACTATCAATTATCTTTAATTTGGTACAAAAACGAAGTTTCTAACTTGTTTCTGTGAGAAGATATTTTAGTTCAAATATAATTTGGTACTTGCGCCCGGGCGCCATTTTGAATATTGAATTTCACAATGAAGGCCCCGGTTGCGGAAGTGTTACCTTCGATTTTTTTCATTAATTGATCACCCTCTAACAGGTTCTGAAGAGATCTGCTGTCATCCCCGACTTTTCTACAGCTCTGATGGACAGAGCCTGGATTATACGTTCGGCACTATCACGCTTTAATGGTTAGTTACGCGGACGACTGCGATGCCTTGCGCTTTCTCGCTAGTCCCTTCACACAGGCTATCCCAGGGTGTAAAGTTTTTTAATGAAAATTTAGAACTGAGGTGGGGAAAAGTGACGAAATAAAATATTCATAATATAATGAAAAATATATTGTTGATACAAATTTAATTCTTACCTGCAGTTTCCAGTTGCATCTCAACCACATCACTGACGTTAGAATCATCAGAAGCAATTTTCGGATCAACACTTTTACCATTTGTTTGATTTTCCAGTTTTTTCACAGCATTGCATTTTTCATAATGATTCTTCATTCTTTGAACTAAACCAATAATTTCTTTTTTTACACGTTTTGCAACGAGCTCGCATGATCGTTTTCTTATTTGATGGAGTTTGAGCTACTTTAATAAATTTGCAAGAAATGATGTCCTTTTTTCTTCCCGTAAAACTCTAAACGATTCCAAGTTGTACGGAGACTGAGAACCAACGTGTACTGTATCAACGAATGCCTACGATATTTTAATTTCAGAACCTCAATTTAGCAAAGAACCTTTTGGTTTCTGAATACAACACACAAATTTGTTTCCGTGATAATTATTTTATTTATTTTTTAAATATTAGTTCTACAAGTAGTCCAACCTTCGACTACGACACTTTCTCGCAAGTTAACTGAGAAGCATTTAAACAATAAAATATACGTTAAAAATAAGGGGGAAAAGAGACAAAATAAATTGTAGATCACCATTACTGTAGCCACGAGAAATCAAAACATTCACATGAGAAGAAAATAGTCTTCTGAATGGGGAGCACTTTTTGACAATTTTCTTGCCTTTGCAGATTTTGTTTTACAAAAATAAAATAAAATACAAATCAATATATGTTTAAAACAAGTTTTAAAAAAAAATACACGTATTATAGCAAAATGTTTAAAACGCATACAAAATTTGTTTTAAACAAAATCAATTGTTTAAAACAATTTTTAATCATTTGTTTTAAACATTTTGCTTTAAACAAAATAACCCTGCTGGAAAGTGGCCTCACTCACGTTTGTGGTTGTTCCTTATTCACGTCACCTTTACGACAGTATTGCTACATTGCCATAGCGTGGAACGACTCCTGTAACAGAGGTCTCAATCCATATTGGCCACAATTGTTTTAAAAATCGGTGTGCGTCAAGAGCCATATGCCACATGACACCTTTCCCGTATATTCTTCTTGCGCTAATTCGAACATGGTGGTTTTTCAGATATCCCCCATGATTCACATTACACTCATTCAGTAGAGCTCAACATGCATTCTTCATGTCCAACATTTGATCTCAATCCCTCTACTCGTTTCAAAATTAACATGGCATTTTTAGACATTTTCTACGTTCTATCTTCGCACTTTGCCCTTACTTATCTCCCACCCTGTATACGGTCTGCCACTAAACACCCTTCTTTTCGCTGTTCCTTTTGATAGTGTTAGCAATCATTTTCAGCAATTGAATTCACCAAATCAGAATGATCCCTTGTTAGAAGTAAGGGGATTAATTTAATTCTATCTACAATCTTTATGTTCATGGATACATTTTCTTTTAAAAAAAAAAAAAACTTTTTTTTCTTTGATGATTTGCTTCCTTTGAAACTTGAGAATGGAACCTATTGCTTCGGATTGAAATCAATGGGAATTGATCCCGAGTTAAAGATTATATATATCGCTGAACACCATAAGTTAAATCATGCTTTGTCTTGTTTTGAAATAAGTAAATTGAAACAATGCAGTTTCTGGACCTTATTCCGTACAAGATTTCTCAAATATTACGGAAAGTAATGCACTGCAAAACATGCAAAAAAAAAAAAAAAAAAAAGAAAAAAAAAAAGAAAGAAAGAAAGAAAAAAGAAAAAGAAAAAGAAAAGAAAAGTAGTACTAAAGAAAAGAAAGATAAATCAATTAAAACTATTCTATCTATTGTCGCGAACTAAAACGCAATTTTCGTTGCGTTGACGCAAGCCATAATGGAAGAGCCCTTTTAAGTTGCTTGAATAGCTGCAAATTTCCCACACACTGTGCCATCTATGGCGCCAACCAGGCAGGAATAAGGTACAATGATGCCAACCCATGGGGACAATCCCATTTCGTGGGGTTGTATTTGGAAATCAATTTCTGTAGGAGTATCACCATTCATCTCAGGACCGCGAAAACTATGAATTAGACACTAATATCGGTCATTTTGGATTATTTTTACATGTTTCGGTAACTGCCCCACCGCAGATGAACCCCGGCCCGCATACAATGGTAGCTGAATTTGAAAGTCATTGCTAATGGAAATATCACCATTGATTTCAGCTACCACTAAAACTTTGGATTTGACACTAATATCGATCATTTTGGATTATTTTTACATGTCTTGGTATCACCCCGTGGTGACCCCGGCCCACAGCCCAATAGACTGAATTTTGAAATTAATGCGATTGGAGTTTCACCATTGATCTCAGCGACCGCGAGAACTATGAACTCGGCACTAATATTGGTCATTTTCTACTACTTTTACCTGTCCCGGTAAACGCTCCCCTGAGACCCCTTCCTGGTTCGAAATTTAAAAAAAAACGCTTCGTCTTAATCTGGGGCCTGGACCAAGGTACCCGTGACCCAAATTTGGCAACTCTCGGTCCACTCGTCTAGTCCCCCAGGCCGTACACAGAGAGATGGACACACAAACAGTCGAACAAAATCTTTATTTTATTTATATTAGATTATTATTATTATTATTATTATTATTATTATTATTATTATTATCATTACACCAGTCAATGCATTTTGCAAAATTTTTGAAATTATAATAGGCCTACACAAACATTTATGTTTTAATGTAAAAAACAAATTAAGTGAATTTCAGCATGGATTTTATAAAGGGAAATCGACTGTAACAAATCTTTTACATTTTACTGATTTTACACATTTAGGACTTAAGAATAGATTACAATTAGACATTATATATATATATATATATATATATATATATATATATATATATATATATATATATATATATATATATATATATATATATATATATAAAAAGCTTTTGATTCCATAGAGCATGAGCTTCTTATTGATAAATTAAGAAACATAGGTCTATCTCCATTGTACATTCACTGGTTTGTAAGCTATCTAGCAAACAGAACGTTTAAAGTAAAAATTGGTCAAATAACCTCTAGTTACGGTTATATAAAGAATGGCATACCTCAGGGGTCTCCTCTGGGACCCCTTCCTTTTTCAATATTTATTAATGATTTGCCTGAGAAAATTAAATACTCAAATATTTTGTTGTATGCCGATGATTTAAAATTATTTAAAATAGCAAATAGTGAGTATGATAACTACTTATTACAGGAAGATCTAGATAGTGTTAGTACATGGTGTGAAAGTAACTTATCGAAAATAAATTGTGAGAAAACGAAATACATATCATATACTAACAAAACCCAATACTAAGTGAGCAAATATGTAATTAATGGAGTAACATTGCATAAAGCCGAACAGATTAAAGATTTGGGTATAGTGTTTGACAGAAATATGAAATTTACCTATCATATAAGTGATACAATCCAAGGGACTAGAAGAATAGTAGAGTTTATTTTTAAACAATGGCCTGAGTTTAGAAATGCCAGTTCATATGTATATTTATACAAGATGCTTGCAAGATTAAAATTAGAGTTCGGTGTAGTTATTTGGAATAGTATAGGTATAACATTGGCAAACAAAATTGAATCAGTACAAAAATGTTTTATTAGGTTACTCTACTATAAAATGAATAGAGATTACTACTCACGTAGTTATGAATACTGGTGTCAATTTTGGAGATTGCAGGTATTGAGCGACAGGAGAAAACTTATTGAAAGATATTTTATTAAGAAACTACTAGACAATAGCTATCATAGTGAATATTGCTTGCATAATATAGGTATAAGAGTACCAATATATAATACAAGGAGTAGATCAACATTAGTTCCTTTGAATCCGAAATCTGTAATTTTAAGAAGATTGACCAATTCTTTTAATTTAGTTTAATTTATTTTTATCAGTATAAAAGCATGAATTTTAGAGCTTGACAAATATTATTTTTAGTATTTATGACTACTATTTTGAGACTATATATTAATGGACTGTTGAATGTCTGCATCAGAACTATCACATATGAATGTATGAACGAATAAATAAATAAAGTTGTTTATTCCGAGCTTCAATGCCAGGCGAATTGCACACAAAAGAAGGCATTCTCATACCATACAATGATCAAACAGGCTGATAAAGTAAGTGATTATCTTAAAAGCTTTTTTCCTTATTCTTTTACCTGTTAATCAATATTTATGTTTAGCTATATCTGTGGAAGCCAAACATGTAGGAGAAAATGAACAAGCAAAGTTTATTTGAACACAACGTCGCGCATGACAAATGCATTACAACAAACAGGTATCCTCCTGTAGGTGCTTGGAGAGATAGTTTAGTTTGATGCCGTGTTGTGCATGGATCTCGTATGGATCGTCTATTTTCACATCCTCATTTCTTTCGCGTCTGCGTCCACAGAAATCATTAGTCCTTGCACTGATATGTAAGTTATGCGATTTCTTTTATTTTAAATTTTCCGCTTTAAACTCAGTTACAAAAGTGAACATTTAAATGGGTCATATGGATTTTATCTAGTTTAGTATTGTGCAAAAGAGAAAATAAATCCTTTAGTTTTATGTCTCACAATTATGTCCTTTAGTCTCAAGGAGACGAATGGTTAATGGAAGTGATTTATGAAAAACGTGGTGAAATGAGAATGTGGGAGACCTTGAGACAACCTACGGATGCGATGTTGTCCACCACAAACTCTCGTGACCTAGCATAAAACCAGGAACCCTTCGCACCAGACATAAAAAAAAATTTCTTAGAGATTCCGAATCAATTAGATAGTGTTCTCGTATAAGCACATGGTTAAAGGGTAGCATTTTGTGCTAGTGGTCCAGTATCCGAATTTCGCTGTGATATGGAATTTTCAGTATTTATTGAACACTGCGAGCAATTAAGACAAATGCTACTTAAAAGATAATGCACTCTAATCTAGAAAGTCGAAAGCATGTGCGACTAGCGTCGATATGCTGACCACATAATTCAAGAAAAAGCCGACTGATGTTTTGTGGTCGTAACATCAGACAGTTAAGTTTTTAGCTTATATTCGTCTTTTATGAGCGTGTTATCGGGTTACATTTGCTTACACAGCTCACGCTTCTTAAAAATGTAGTTACAACCTTTCTAACAGGATTACACAACGGTCTTGTGGCTTAATCTAAACCCAACCTTTTACACTATTAATAATAATAAAAAAAAAAACAATATCTGCAATATTCGAAGTTGCACGCTCACAGTTTTGAGTAGTGATGAGCAAATGCAAGCCCAAGCCCAAGACCCGGGTGGTCTTGGTCTTGCACTGGAAGCCTTGGTCTTGGTCTTGCACACCCAGTCTTGGTCTTGGTCTTGGTCTTGCTGCAAGAGACTTGCAAGTCTTGCTTTTAAGAAATCTTATGCTTTTCATAGGTAAATTTTACTCTGGATAAATTCTACAATACACCAATAGTAACGGAAATACAATGTATATTTCTAAATGTAATATAGTTTACCTTCGTGTAAGTATATTGATAGTGTACAACATAGGCAATAACCTTTACTTTTTCAATTGGCCCCACGCTTCACTACTTATAAGATAAATTACAAAGTTTCGTAATCTTTTTATATTTTTTAACAGATTCAATACTCCACTGGTTCCCACAAATTGGGTAGGCTACCCCTGACAAGGGAAGAGAGGGAGATTGTATATCGAAGTGGAAGATGGTTCATACACCAATCGAAAGCATTAATGACACCTATTACGAAACTGTAATAAAAATTTTTCGAATCATATACTGTGTGAGTTATATTAATATACAGGGTGTT
The DNA here is from genome assembly GCF_964235325.1 of Thermobia domestica. Classification (NCBI taxonomy): domain Eukaryota; kingdom Metazoa; phylum Arthropoda; class Insecta; order Zygentoma; family Lepismatidae; genus Thermobia; species Thermobia domestica. The sequence continues at coordinate 237,176,986 of NC_137456.1, read as the reverse complement.
TAGAACATCTGTTACCACCCCAAGAAGTCGCAAACGGTACGACAGATGCCAAAACAGGAAAACTCGTGTTTGATCATTTTAAAAGTACAACGTATGAAAGCAAAAATTGTTGTCCCAGGGTCCCAGGTGGGGTCTAACTCAAAATTTGCAAATGGTGACGAGATCAAGTATCATATCATTGGAAAGCTGTTGGAGAATGAACGAAGACGAAACAAGTCTCTACTCTCTACAATTACCATGTGAAAAATAACGGCCGGTCAAAATGTCAGCAAAGCCACAATTGTAAAGTCTATGGCCATGCTCATAAATCTGAAATGGTGCGACAGATGTCAAAACAGAAAAACACTTGAGTTATCATTTCGAAAATAGTATGATTGAAAGTAAAAATATTTGTCCCAGGGTTCTCCACAGGGTCCCAGCAGGCCCGTGCTGGCCCACCGGGACACCGGGACGTGTCCCGGTGCGCCCTCCGAAATATCACACTATAAATAATGGTACAGCGGGCGACACTTCTAAATGGTACAGCCATATGGAGATTTACGGCTAAGGTGTACCATTTAGAAGTGTCCACCGCTGTACAAGTTTTTAGTAATAAATTCTTACAGTTTTATTGGTAAAGAAGCCGTGAAAGGTGCAGTGCGCCCTTTACACTAGGCGCCCTTCCGAGACCACATCAAAGATGAACAATTTTATTTACTCTTCTGTATAGCAAAGTTCTGTACAATAAATACACACAGTTACTGTTGGCGAAGAACCCGTGAAAGGTACAGTGCGCCCTTTACATAAGGCGCCCTATGAAACATCACATTATAGATAAGTGCTTTTAGTTATCCTGTGTACCAGCTTTGTTTAATAAATTCAAATACTAACTGGTAGTACAGAACCTGTGAAGAATACAAGACCCCCTTTACATAAGATGCCCTGCGAAATATCACATTATTTTTTTAAAATTTTATTCTTCTGTATTTCAGTTTTGTATTATAAATTCATACAGTTGCTATTGGCAGAGAACAGGTAAAGAGTATAATCACTTACAAAAATATTATAAAGTTATATAGCTATAAAACGAAACAATGTGATACATCAAGAATAGTTCGGATAGTCAAACGTACGATGCATTTATGTAATACTACACTGATACTAGTCTCTAATTTACGATTTTTACGGCATCGAAGCTTTCACAGTATTAATATGCATCCATATATGCGAGCATATTGATTGTTCCTGTGTGTTTTAAAGCAGTGTTCGGATAATCAGTACCTGTTGTATTTCTGAAATATAGCTGTATTAATTTCCGTAAAATGTGGTCTTCCTGTCACCACGGCACGGCGTGTTCTCAGGTTATGGATCGAGGAGAAGGCCTCTGGGATATAGAGGTTAGCTGCGAATATAGTGAGTAAGCAGTAGAGACCTGCACGGGTCGGGCTTGGGCGGGCCGCCACTGTTATTTCTTTGGACCGGGCCGGGCTGGGGCCGATCAATTGCAATTCTTTAATAATTACAGACTTTCGTTAAATGATAATTGGAATAAAGCCAAACGTTGAAGAAGTGTGTCCGTGAAAAATGTTACAACGAATGCAATAGCTATTTACAGTTTGTGTTTCTTAGCGGCTCCACTTTCACTATAGAGGATTGCAGGCATTATGCGGTAAATTAAGCTCTGACCCTGACCTTCACTGAACTCAAAATATAACAAGGGGTGGGAATGTTTTGCCTGTCGCTAAACAATATTGCCATCTTCACTTTATGCTAAAAATCAATTAAGTTAGATTTGTGTTACAGGGAATGGAGTTTTTGTTCTCTCGATGACAGGCAAAGTTCTAGGAGGCAATGGTACCATTCGGGAGGCAAGCGTCAGGTTGTGAACCAGAGTTTAGAAAATGTTTCTGAGGGTTAGGTCAAATTTAGTACTTAATTTTGAGAAAGATTGGGGCTAGAGCTATTTTTTTTAAAAAATTATCGGGCCGGGGTCGGGCCAAAAACTTTTAAAATTTATCGGGCCCGGGACGGGCTTGGGCCAAGCATTTTAAAACCTTATCGGGCCGGGCCGAAAATCTCCAAAACTTTTCGGGCCCGGGCTGGGCCGGGCCTAGGTACGTTCGGGCTGGATTGGGCTCGGTCCGAAAAATTCGGCCCGTGCAGATCTCTAGTAAGCAGTCGCGGACAGACAAGGGGTGATAATCCAGCTTGAGAATTTGGTGTGAGGCTAACAACCCCATCCTGTAAAAAAAAAAAAAAAAAAAAAAAAAAGGATTGTTCAAATAAGTTCGCAGAATCCTCGGATCAGAACTGATAACTTGGCACGAATTCCGCAAAGTAAAATCGACATAAGATTTGGAACATGAAATGTAAGAAGTCTGTATAGGGCAGGCGAGTTAAAATTTGTAAAAAAATGAGTTTAGAAATAGAGTTTGGACCTATTGGGATATCAGGAAGTTAGATGAGAAGGAAATGGAGGAGTCAAGTCGGGAAATTTTAAGTTCTTTTACGGGAAACAAATTAAAAATTGCCAACTAGAAACAGGGCTTTCCGTTCACAAACGAATACGTAATATCAGCAATTACATAGGTTGAATTTGTTAATGATATATTTTCTTTTACTTCTCTTAAGGGTCGGTGGTGTAATATTATTTTAAATGCACATGCCCCAACAGAAAATAAGGATGGCGATAAAAAAAATACAGTTTTTACGAAAGAATAGAACGAGTATTTGATCATCTCCTGCAATACCATATGAAAATTCTGTTAGGTGGTTTCAATGCGAAGGTAGGACCAGAGGGTATTTTCAAACCGATTATAGGGAATATCTAAATGTTTGCATAAGGAAGGTTGTGACAATGGCGTTAGACTCGTGAACTGTGCAATATCCAGAAACCTTATCGTGAAGATTACAAAATTCCAACATCACGACATTCATAAATATACTTGGACTTCGTCAGGTGGAAAAACACACATTCAAACTTATCATGTTTTAGTAGACAGAAAAGAACAGTCTAGCACAACTGATGTTCGGTCGTTCAGAGAAGTTGATTGTGATAGTAAAAGAGAGACTATCGTTGAATAAAGGAAATATTCAATATCTGAAAACGAAGCGGTTTAATATTTTTTTTAAAGTGGAGGAGAGTCAGGTGAGAGGGGAGCCAGATTGAAGTGTCGAATAGATTCTCTGTTTTAGAAGGTTCGGAGTGCACTAGTGTTCACGATACTTGGTTAAAATTAGAAAAAAACATTAAAATTTCAGCAAAAGAAATATTGGAGCACGCAGAAATACGTAGCACGCATTCATGGTTCAACCAGGAATGTACTAAAGGAGCAGAGAAGAAAAAACAGAAGAAACTGCGTCTGACAGTGACTTCTAAAACTTCTAAAACTTTTAGAACAAAGAAACGCGACTTTTGAAAGTTAAAATTAATTAACTTGAAGATAATAGTGAAAACAAAAACATTTGGGACATGTATAAATGCATCAACGAACTTAAGAAAGGCTATCAACTTTGTGCTTATATATTAAAGAAACCTAAAGGAACAGTTCTCACTGATACAGATAGCATCTTAAATAGATGGAAAGATTTCTTTGACGATTTGCTTAACACATAGCCAAAAACTAATGCACGTGGAGAAAGTGAAATGCATGCAGCATAAGCGTATATTCTAGAACCTTACCAAACAGAAATAGAAATCGCTATTAAAAAAAATAAAACACATAACTCCGAGTGTAGACGAATTTCTGGTTGACTTAATTTTAGCTGGAGGGGAAAAATTGTGGAGCAAGATACACAAACTCATTATCTGGAACAAGGAGGAATTACCACAAGATTGAAGAGAATCAATCATTGTTCCAATTCAGAAGAAAAACAACAAAACAGATTTAATAGTTATCGAGACATTTCTCTTTTGTCAACATCCAATAAATCTTCTTAAACATTGTATTAGCAAGATTGACTCCATACGCAGATGAAATTATTGGAGATTATCAGAACGGATTTAGGTAAAATCGATCAAATATCGACCAGATATCTACCATTCGACTAATACTTGAAAAGAAATGAGAGAATACATCCTGGCACATCAATTATTGACTTTAGACTCTGGTAGAAGGGAAACATTGTACAACATGCTTACAGAATTTGCAATAATGAAAAAGGTAGATTAATTAAGATATGTTTAAATGAATCCCAAAGTAAGGTTCGAGTAGAGAAATTCTTGTTCACGAGCTTTCACGCTGAGAATGACCTGAAACAAGGAGATGCGTTGTCGTCATTATTATTCAACTTTGTTCTGGAGAACACGATAAGGAAAATCAAAGACAGCAATCAGGTCCTAGAGCTGAATTGTATTTGCCAGGTTTTGGCGTATGCTGATTATGTAAATTTAATAAGTAATGATAGAATAATAGAAAGGAATGCAGAAATCTTAATTAACGTTTGCAGGGATATAGGCTTAAAAGTAAATACAGAGAAAACTGAATAAATGGAAGTTTGTCGGGATCGTAATACTGCATTTTATTGATGAGTTAAAATACCAAATAATATTTTCTTTCAACAAAGTGGATACTTTCAAATATCTAGGATCACTATTAACAGACGAAAACCATAATCACTAAAAAATTTGATGTCAACTGAAAGCAGGGATTTCGTGCTATTATTCAGTTACAAATCTTTTGTTGTCGCTAATTCTGTTGAGGAATTTGTAGCTCAAAATATAAAACGATAATCATGCCTGTTGTGCTGAATGGTTGCGGAACATGGTAATTGACTGAGCGAAAATCGCAGACTGAAAGTATTTGAAAACAACATTCTTAAACCAATATTCGAACTCCGAAATGAACGGGAATGGTGAAAGGCGGAAACTTCATAAGGAGGAACTGCATAATTTTATACCGTTTACCAAACATTGTTAGGGTCATCAAGTCTAGGAGGCTCAAATGGTCATTTTATGTAGCCAGAATGGAAGAAATTAGAAACGCTTTCGAAGTTGTAACTGGAAATCCAAATAGGAAAATGACCGTTAGGAAGACCGAGGCGCAAATGGGAGGACAATATTAAAATGGTTCTCGTAGAGATTGAAATATAAAATAAAAACTGGGTTCAGTTTTCTAAGGACAGAAATCAATGGAGATCTTTTGTAAACGCGGCAATGAGCCTCCTGCGTCCATAGGCGTGCTATATTAAGTTGTTGATACATTTAGCTTCTTTTTATTTTACAGAAATGTTATTACAGGAAGTAAAAAGTTTTTCTGTAGTAAAGAGGATTTCGATTCGAGGTTAGCTATTTACGTTAATACTAAAACAAATTTGGTGGTGATTTTGATATAAAATGTCACTCATATTTCTTTCAAAGTCTCTCTCTCTCTCTCTCTCTCTCTCTCTCTATATATATATATATATATATATATATATATATATATATATATATATATATATATAGTAGAGGGGGGCAAGAGTACGTAGGGGGTAAGGATACGATTCCCTAAAAACAGGGGAATATATTGGCGTAAGGCAATAATGCGTCACGTGGAGTTTGATGTTAATGGTGTCTAGAACCTAAACAAGTTTGAGTGTGCTGCGGCAAACTACAAGCTATCTAGGTAATTATTTATGTTTTTCTAATAGTTTGATATAACATTGGGACATAAGTAGTTAATGAATAACTTACACAATTTTTTAACGATTTCAAAGTACTATAAAGCGTCAATTTCTAACATATCCATTGTTTGACAGGATGGAGTAAATTGCCTTTCTTCCAACAGTTGGCTGTATAACATCACGGGAAAGTCAATTGTGTAGTGAGGGGGCAAGGGTACGCAGACACCTACGGGGCAAGGGTACGCGTGCGTACTCTTGCCCCTTCTGTTCTATGAAAAAGAATCCAATTTGATTTAGATCTAACAATCAAAAAAAGAATGCAGATTCCGTTGTAATAGAGAGTGACGGCAAAGTATACGAATACTGGTTCCCATATGTAGCCTCTAACGTTAAGAATTTTAAAGAATCCTGATATTTTCTTATGTACGAGGGATAAATTGTTATTCTAAATACCAATTCTTACATAACAGTATCTAAGGTAGTGTTTGAGTTTTTGAAACAGATAAACGTGTGAGATAGTTAAATCTGCAGTTATTGAATAACATTACGCTTGCTTATTTTATTCAGGTTTCAGAAATGCTACACTTTGTCCTCTTTTATCTTAAATGTAAGTAGTTTTCAGTAATAAATTTCAATGGGCCTTATGCAGAGTCGTTCTGACGCGTGATTAGTGCCATACTAAAAAGTTCGACTACCATATGTTTCCTGTAGTAGTCAGTCCTTTAGTAATCATACGTTAAAATGACTCTGCATAAGACGGTATCAGTCCAATGATTGGTATGGGATCCTATAAAGATATATAAAGCTAACCTAACCTAACATTTGACAATACGTAGCTTCATCAAAGATAGGTCGAGAAGTTTTCAAGTTACCCTCGTAGGTGACAAGCACTCTGTAACTGATGGTATAAGCCAAATTTGGAAATATATTTTTATAAAGGGTCTAAATAATATCTGATTTTTTTTGTATCCTATTGCTTCCCATTACTGATATGAGGAGAATTAAGGATTTTTCTTTCCTTTTTTTAAAATGAGAATCTGCAACGTCTTTAAGCACAATAAAGCCAGTAGGCCTATTTACCGAAGAAATGGAGAACGAATTAGTGAAATATATCACATTACTGGATCATCTCTTCTATGGCTTAACTTTAAAAGATCTAAGAAGAATGGCATACAATTTTGCTGAACGTAACTAGTTGCCCCATAACCTTTAGCCATGCGAATCGAATGGCAGGAAGAGATTGGACAGAGTCTTTCCGTCGTAGACATATGACTATTGTTTTGCGACAGCCTTCAAAGACTGGTCTGGGGAGAGCTCGTGGTTTTAGCAAGCCAGAAGTTGAACGCTTTTTTAATTGTCTAAAAGATCTTGTAAGAGAAAACGGCTTTTCTCTACGGGATATCTACAACATGTACGAAACTGGCATAGATATGGTTCCTCATAAAGTTCCAAAAGTCGACTAAAAATCAGTTGTGAATAAAAGTGTATCTAGTGATTTTGGAGTTAACATAACAACTGTTTCCTGGTGAGTGCATTTGGTTCCTTTATTCCCCAGATGTTTCCCAGAAAACGAATGGAACAAGAATTAATCGATGGCTCGTCGCCGGCTTCTGTGGGAATGATATCTGATTCTGGTTCATCAACTCACAACTTTTCGTAGAATGGTTATATTATTTACACCAATATGTGCGATCAAATTCGGTTACGAAAACGGTATTGTTACTTGTTGCAGGCACGTAGCCAAGGGGGGGGTCCGGGGGGTCCGGACCCCCCCTTCGAGACCAGAAATGAAAAAAAATAAGGAAGGATAAAATAAAATGAAATGACAAAAAGAAGGATCAGCGTTAAAAATTAAAAAGAAAACTACAGGAAGCTTTTGCTTACTCTTTCTTATGAGGAGATTTTGTATTACTTGCAATATGATGGCGAGGTAAGCGAGATATTCTGGAAGAGTCGCGGAATGTGAAACTTCAAGAAAAGTTATGGAATTCTCAGAATTTCCGCTACTAGTCAGGGAGATTTCAAGCTTTCGAAATCATAGTGCCGTTGTGTAACAGCGTGAACATTTTAAATCATAGTTTTTCGTCATCGCATCCTTGCAGTATCAAACATGCTGTTTCAAGGACAATTTTCTATTGCTTTTTCAACCTGTCATTTGGAACCGACAATAGTTGACGGAATAATAAAAACAAAAATTTATGTTGAAAGAAAGTTCTGTTAGCATTTGATTCAACAGAGAAAGGAACGCATATATTGTAAAACTAGTTGAACATACACATGCTTCGCACAGGGGCTGTATTTGGAAGTCAACGCCTGTGGGAGTATCACCATGGATTTCAGCGACGGCGAAAACTATGGATTTGATACTAATATCGGTCATTTTGGGCTATTTTTTATATGTCTCGGTATGCAACCTCCGCTGACTCCCGGCCCGCATACAATTGTAACTAAATTTGCAAGTCATCGCTAATGGAAGTGTCACCATTGATTTCAGCGACCGCGAAAACTATGGATTTGACACTAATATCCGTCATTTTGGATTACTTTTATATGTTTTGGTATCTCACCCCCCTTCGGTGACCCCCCGACCCGGAGCCGAATAGCGTGAATTTGGAAGTTAATGCAATCCGAGTTTCACCATTGATTTCAGCGACCGCGTAAATATGAATTCGACAAAATAGCTCAAGTGGTAGAGCGTTGGCTTCGTATTCGGGAGGTCGTGGCTTCGTATCCCGCTGCCGACCATCCTGACTGAGGTTTTCCAGGGTTTCTCTCAGTCCTACCAGGCAAATGCCGGCATGGCACCTACTAAACAGGCCCTGGCCGATACCTTCCCAAATCCTTTCCATTGTTAATGTTGTTGGATATCCAGTGTAAAATGACCTCTGAGCTGCATCTGGTGATGTTAAATAAATAAATAAATATCGGTCAGTTTCAACTACTTTTACATGTCCCGGTAAACGCCCCCCTGAGACCCCCCTGATTCGAATTTCGACAAAAACGATTAACTCTGGTCTGGAGCCTGGACCAAGGTATTCGTGACTAAAATTTGGTAACTCTCGGTCCACTCGTCTGGTCTCCAGGCCGCACACAGACAGACAAACACACAAACTTTTTATTTTATTTATATTAGAAGATAGTTTACAAGACAGTATTGAGTATGTACTTTTTATAATAATTGAGGTCATAACGAAAGGAAAATTTTTATATTTGAATGAACAGGAGAAGGACGTAAATATTGTAAAATCTTTTTCAATACTATTTTTTATTATTTTGCTCGAAATTTCTTCATAGTTTATTAAAATACTTGCCAACATATCTTCATTTTATTGTCCTAACAAACCAATATATGTTGATAGTAAAGTAGTTTAGATTGATCGAGCTCCTGGGCCTTCATTATTTCATGTTACCCCCCCCCCGTTACGAAATCCTGGCTAAACGAACCAATATATGTTCCAGTAAAATAGTTTAGAATGATCGAGCCCCTTTTGTGATGACCACAGTATTTCATGTCACGGACCCCCCCCCTTCACGAAATCCTGGCTACGTGCCTGCTTGTTGACAATCAGATCTCTCACATTTCAATCGAGGCGATTGATTTCTGCAGGCAAAATGGGATAGTGATGTTAAGTTTACCACCCCATACCAGAAATAATTTGAAACCATTAGATCGCTCCTGTTTTTGCCCGCTGAAATGGGGTGGTATGGATTTCAACAGTGGGGATTTCAACAGTGTGTGATAAATGGATGAGGAATCATCCATCCCGCCTAATTCCAAATTGAGAGTTTGTTTACTGAGGCTTACTACAAAGCTGCAACCATTGGTATCCAGCCTTCAGGAATCTGGAGTTGTCCCACTGAATCCAGATGTGTTCACTGAAGAAGATTTTCTTCCCTCTATTGTAGATGTGGTAGACTTAAATGTAGAAACCAGCTCTGAAGATGGGAGCATTCCTGAAGCAACAAATCAAGCATCAGCACAAAATCGTTCATCGGATAATTCACTGGAAGTAGAAAGGGGCCATGCGGCGCATCCAGATCAAGCACTCCTTTGCTAGTTGCTCGTCCTCCTCCATATGTTACCAAACCTTCAAACAGTAACGAAAGATCCTCACTAGAAACAAGCAAGAGCTCATGCGGACTGTCCACTTCAAACACTCTTCTGCCGGTTGCTCGTTCTCATTCACCTGTTACCAAATCTTCAACCAGTAACGCTGGAATCTCACTAGAAGCAAGAAGAGCTCATGCAGACTGTCCACTTCAAACACTCTTCTGCCAGTTCCTCGTTCTCATTCATCTGTTACCAAATCTTCAACCAGTAACGCTAGATCCTCACTAGAAGCAAGAAGAGCTCACGCAGACTGTCCACTTCAAACACTCTTCTGCCGGTTGCTCGTTCTCATTCACCTGTTACCAAATCTTCAACAAGTAACTTTAGATTCTCACTAGAAACAAGCAAGAGCTCATGCGGACTGTCCACTTCAAACACTCTTCTGCCGGTTGCTCGTTCTCATTCATCTGTTACCAAATCTTCAACCAGTAACGCTGGAATCTCACTAGAAGCAAGTAAGAGCTCATGCAGACTGTCCACTTCAAACACTCTTCTGCCAGTTCCTCGTTCTCATTCATCTGTTACCAAATCTTCAACCAGTAACGCTAGATCCTCACTAGAAGCAAGAAGAGCTCACGCAGACTGTCCACTTCAAACACTCTTCTGCCGGTTGCTCGTTCTCATTCACCTGTTACCAAATCTTCAACAAGTAACTTTAGATTCTCACTAGAAACAAGCAAGAGCTCATGCGGACTGTCCACTTCAAACACTCTTCTGCCGGTTGCTCGTTCTCATTCATCTGTTACCAAATCTTCAACCAGTAACGCTGGAATCTCACTAGAAGCAAGTAAGAGCTCATGCAGACTGTCCACTTCAAACACTCTTCTGCCAGTTCCTCGTTCTCTTCATCTGTTACCAAATCTTCAACAAGTAACACTAGATCCTCACTAGAAGCAAGAAGAGCTCACGCAGACTGTCCACTTCAAACACTCTTCTGCCGGTTGCTCGTTCTCATTCACCTGTTACCAAATCTTCAACAAGTAACTTTAGATTCTCACTAGAAACAAGCAAGAGCTCATGCGGACTGTCCACTTCAAACACTCTTCTGCCGGTTGCTCGTTCTCATTCATCTGTTACCAAATCTTCAACCAGTAACGCTGGAATCTCACTAGAAGCAAGTAAGAGCTCATGCAGACTGTCCACTTCAAACACTCTTCTGCCAGTTCCTCGTTCTCATTCATCTGTTACCAAATCTTCAACCAGTAACGCTAGATCCTCACTAGAAGCAAGAAGAGCTCACGCAGACTGTCCACTTCAAACACTCTTCTGCCGGTTGCTCGTTCTCATTCACCTGTTACCAAATCTTCAACAAGTAACTTTAGATTCTCACTAGAAACAAGCAAGAGCTCATGCGGACTGTCCACTTCAAACACTCTTCTGCCGGTTGCTCGTTCTCATTCATCTGTTACCAAATCTTCAACCAGTAACGCTGGAATCTCACTAGAAGCAAGTAAGAGCTCATGCAGACTGTCCACTTCAAACACTCTTCTGCCAGTTCCTCGTTCTCTTCATCTGTTACCAAATCTTCAACCAGTAACGCTGGAATCTCACTAGAAGCAAGCAAGAGCTCATGCAGACTGTCCACTTCAAACACTCTTCTGCCGGTTCCTCGTTCTCATTCATCTGTTACCAAATCTTCAACCAGTAACGCTGGATAATCACTAGAAGCAAGCAGGAGCTCATGCAGATTGTCCACTTCAAACACTCTTCTGCCGGTTCCTCGTTCTCTTCATCTGTTACCAGATCTTCAACCAGTAACGCTAGATCCTCACTAGAAGCAAGCAAGAGCTCATGCAGACTGTCCACTTCAAACACTCTTCTGCCGGTTCCTCGTTCTCATTCATCTGTTACCAAATCTTCAACCAGTAACGCTAGATCCTCACTAGAAGCAAGCAAGAGCTCATGCAGATGTCCACTTCAAACACTCTTCTGCCGGTTGCTCATTCTCATTAATCTGTTACCAAACCTTCAACCAGTAACGCTGGATAATCACTAGAAGCAAGCAGGAGCTCATGCAGATTGTCAACATCAAACACTCCTTTGGTGGTTGTCAGCCTCCTCCGACTGCCACCAAACCCACAACCAAAAATCTTGATCTTCTCGAGGTCAATCAGAAATTCTGACATCCTCTCGTTTCAAGCAGAACTTACTTCTGAAACGGCGCCCTCCAAAGAGCAAAGGGAAACATCAACTTGCACCAAGAAAGCTACAACCGAAGGTAACTCCTCAGGTCAGTGAGGAAGTAGTGTACAAGTGTTCATTATGCAATATCATCTACAGTGATCCACCAATAGAAGACTGGATCAAGTGCGCAAGATGCCATGAATGGTGGCATGAACAATGCACATCATATGAAGGAGTAGGCACCTTCATCTGTGATAATTGTTAATACTTTTTGGGGTGCGTACTCTTGCCTCTTTGATTTCGTACTCTTGCCCCACATATAGGGGCAAGAGTACGAATTTGAATGTTTTCATTTTATGCATTATAGTTTCTCCAAAGACAGAGGTATATAAAAGTTGAGTTCACATTTCGTAAAGGAGAATTCAAGCTTTGTGTTTTATGTAAAAGTTTTCCGTTGTAACTATTTTTTACCAAAATATATAAGTTTAATTGAAATTTGCGTACTCTTGCCCCCCTTTCCTCTCTCTCTCTCTCTCTCTCTCTCTCTCTCTATATATATATATATATATATATATATATATATATATATATATATATATATATATATATATATATATATATATATATATATATATATATTCTCGTTTGTATCGGCGCCCTTTTAGTAGACTTGTCCACCGCCCTCATTAGTATCCCAGCACGGCCCTGGGTCCCAGACGGGGTCCTACTCAAAATTTTCAAATTTCAATTGGGTTCGAATAGAATATTGTTTTAAAGCTGTTGTTAAATGAAACAACTACTGTGTATGGAAATAGCTATTCACTGTGCATGTAAAATGAACTACGATTTAGCATTTTGTAACACACAAATATCTAGAAAATCAGTTTCAGACGTTATTCAAACCATTTCCGATGCTATCTGATACAATATTCGGTGAAAATGGGAAAACTTACAATTAAACATGCCTATGACTCGCACCGTACATGAATTCGGACCAATAATATACAGTTTCTTAATGAGTGTATAAGCCATCTTCCACTTCAATGTAATAATCTCCGTCCCTTTTCGTTTTTTGTTCTTGTCGCTTCTTTTCTTATTCTTTCTTTCTTTACACATTAATGGGCCCCGAAGAGGAGAATCTCATAGTAGGCGCATTTCCTTTCTTTACGTTGCGTACACGAATTAAAGAGAAAACAAACGAATACGCGACTACAGAAAAAAGAACTAAAACGCAAGATGTTTGCTCAGAGTTATCGTAGAACGTCCACACTTCTTCCATCTACTTTCATTTAATAACAGTTTTGAAAGAATATGCTACTTGACCCCCCTTGAAATTTGAAAGTTTTCAGTTGGGGTCCCCGTCAGGGACTCAGAGTTGGCGTGGGTCTATGAAATCTTGACCCATGACCCACTGACCCACCACCCACCGTGACCCACTCTGACCCACCACCCACCATGACCCACTCTGATCCACCGTGACCCACCACCCACCGTGGCCCACCATCCACCATGAACCACTCGCATCCACTGTGACCTACTCTGACTCACCAAAATGCATCGTCATCAACTCTGAACACGATCCACAGCCTCTTCTGTACTGACTAAAGAGTTTACACTTATAATAAAACAAAACTGAAATTGTCACTAATCGGAGTTTGAATTTCTAGTCAATCGTTCAAACACTACTCTGTTACAATAACAGTGGATCTGACATTTACAATATCAAATGGTAAAGTGTTTATCAGTGAGGAAATTGAAGCACTTCGAGGTGGTGGGAAATTAGTGTGTGCCTAAAATATACTTGTACTAAGAGAGTATTCTTGGAAGTGTTAATTTCTCAACGCATTCCAAAAGAAACTTCTATTCACAGGAAAAGACCCCTGTACAATATGGAAAAGATTATGGTTTCTTAGTTCACAGTATCTTTCTCACAAAAGACTTGAAAAATCAGTTATTCATAGTGTATAAAGGTGCTCGGGTACCCACTGTGAGAGCATCTCTATAAAGTATGCTCATAATTGTAATTTGTGTAATCACTAAAACACCACGTTAAATTTAAGTTACAAATATGCATAATTGCAATTATTATGAATATTTATTCAAAGTAGTTGCCTAAAGCAAAGAAGAGACTTATTAAAAATTAGGTAGGCGCTACTAAGTTGAATAACACAAATAAGCAATTAGTAATACAGGTATACATTTTCCCTAACTCGTAATTTGTCAACTTAAAACAAATCTGAAATCGAGTTTCTTTCCTGTTGGCCTCTAGAACTTTTTCGTGGTAATCATCCGCAGTGGAATGATGTCCATTCTTCAGCCAAGAAATAACTAGCTCGTCTACTTTGAGCTTGTCTAGCGATGGGCCATTAACATTGATGAACAAGTTAGACAATGTTTGAGCACTTAGTCTATTTCTAATATCAGTCATCTGTAAATTCATAAGGGGAAATCCCCGTTCGTACTCTGTCGTGAAAGTTGATAATACTTCTACCCGATTCTGCAACTTCTCATCGACAATCTGCTTGTTAGACTTAAGTCTGATAACAATTTTTCTCGGTCAGTTTTGAAATACTCAGCAAGAAGTATCATCTTTCTATCACCATACAACATCTTTTCCATATCGACCATGACAGTTGGCAATGTCGACTCATGGAGAACAGAAACTTCATCTACCACACCTTCGATAGGGAATCTTGTGCATAAATTATCAATTAAAGCCTGATAAACAGATGATTTCTTATTTGTTTATAAATTTAATTTTTGTAATTACACATGAAGGTTTAATGCCATTACCAAGTTTCCTTCCCCCTTTAGAAAGCGAAAGGGAAAGAGGTTCCTGGAAAGTGTTGAGAAGTGAATGGGAATTTCCCTCCTTCTTCCCCTTCAATTACCACACTGCTGTTTGCCATGGGCCAAATTACGATGAATTTCAATTAAATTATCATAGTATAATTATTTCCTTGATGAATTATCGATACTTTTCAGTGGAAAAAATGATAAAATTTGAAAGTCCCAAATCAAGGTAAGTAGACCAACGTAAAGAAAGAAAAAAAAAGAGTAAAATTTTCGATACAATTATGCGTACAATCCAAACTTAAAATTTCCGTGTAATTAAGCTTACAGTACAAATTTTATGTCTATTTTTCTCACAACTTTATGGGTTGATTGCCCTGTGCTGTGAGCGCTCCATATAATAAACATAAGCTTCAGCAATTATTATAGTAGAAAGCAATGGATATATGAAGCAAAGCACTGTATTTTTTGTTTTTGATTTTTTTCTTAACTAATATCGATCGTTTTCGATCATTTTTACAAACCAACTTACTACCAATTTTCCATATATGTAAAGTGCCCCCCCCCCTTCCATAAAGGAGAATTTTAAAAAATGGTAGGGCACATTCTGTTTATTTTCAATAAAGAGTTAATACACTGAATTTCAGCTCCGTTAAGTTTAACGGCTTGCGAGATAATCATTTTTTTTTTTCGCAAAAATTTGGATCCTCACTACCTCCTTAGGATATTATGTATTATAATGAAAGCAATATAACATCCCAGTTTGGATTAAGGCCTGCTATATACCAAAAGTAATTTCGATTGACTTTGCAATTTGATCGTGATGATCAGGCACACATAGTTACATTCATTTTTTATATAATAATTTATATATTACAGTGATTCAAAAATGTATTTTTTCCAGTGGTTAGCTCCTCTAAAAGCTCACACGTCTCGAAAGCCAAGTAGTAATATAAGCCCTATTGCTATTATTACAATTACAAATATCAATATCCAAAAGTGCCTGAAGTCCTTTTTTTACTTGGTTATATATACTCCTCAGGTTAGTAGACAGAAACAAACAGAAAAGGAAGGGAAATGAAGGTCTTGAAAGTAAAACGAAGACAAATTTACCAGTCTTCAGAAGATACTGTCTACAATGCAGTAAGCACAGCACTCACAGTTCCAGGGGGTCAATTAACCTTGAGGGAGGGTTCACCCCTTGACCCCGTCTGGCAATGGGTCTGATGCTCCTCCGAAATATAAATCCGGAACCTCCTGAACGATGTCCTTGCCTCCTAGTCTTCACGACTACCGAGGTCATTATTATTATTATTATTATTATTATTATTATTATTATTATTATTATTATTAATAATAATAATAATAATAATAATAATAATAATAATAATAATAATAATAATAGTAATAATAATCAGTAGTAGTAGTAGTGATAGTATCATTGAAAATAATTATATTGTCTATGTAGGACACTTGAAGAGAGTATTTGAAACTCCACACAGGGTATAGCTCGATTTGGCTCGTTTCGGCTCGACTCGTCCCAAAACTCGACCCAAATTCGAGTCGAGTCGAGTTGAAGGAAATTTTTCGAGCCGAGTTCTCGAGTCGAGCTCGAAGATGTCTGTTTCGAGTCGAGTCAAGTTTGAAAGAAAACTCGCTCGAACTCGCTCGTGCCCATCCCTAGTTGTATCCATATGTTAGCCTTTTTTGTGCGATATATTCTCTTTTACATTTTGAATAAACCGGTAATTTGCAGTTATTGATTTCAGAGAAATAAGGAGGAAAATATATAAATGTGATGGTATGTGTTGTTATCGATTACAATACATGCTTTTAAATAATAATAAGTTACCTCATGTCATTACGTGTATATTACGAATATAGAGCACTCTTAATCTCAGGAAATGTTAAATCAATACCGTCATTAAGTTACCAGACATGAAATACAAACGTAGTTAATATTATTTTCTTTGTAATCACTATTGCGGACAGTCGATTGCATGCAAAAGGAAATATTAAAAATTATAATGAACGGAGTGCTGGTAATTGTTTTTAAATATATTTACATAAGCCCTGACACCTGGATTGCATGAACTATGTCGAATGCATGAAATGCTACTTTATTAAATACCCTTCTTTTATTCTAATTAGTACTCGTCTTATCCATAGGTTGGATAAAAAGTAGTGCCAACACGTCAGAGTGCTGTGCCTCAGCACTACAAGAATTCCGTAGCTGATAAGGGAATATGAGGCGATGAAGTGTGGAGAATACTAACAACTGTATGTTAATCAGTCAAAGTGAAAATGAAATGAAATCTTTTAAGTTTTCCACGTGATGAATGAAATGGTGGAATGAAGAAAGTGGGAGGAAACGGGAGAACCCCGAGAAAACCCACGCACACGGTGTTTGTCCACCACAAAGTTCACTTGGCGGGGGGTTAATCAGTCGAAACCAGCAGTGCTGTATAGTACAGGAGGAAAGTGGAAGCGCCATAACAATATGTCTCAGAAAGACGATCAACGTACGTCGATCAAGATTGAAATGGCAGGTGGGAGCAGTGCACAACACAATGTTTACACGGACTTCGTTTTGACCTTCCCGCCTGAAGGAAACACTTCGCGGTAAGCACTATGACACAAGAGAAGCCATTATCCATGCTATATGGTGATCCCTGTGGTACATCGACAAAGATTGGCACACTGACCACCAAGGGCGCCCATCAGGGGAGGCAAGATGGGGCGCTCGCTCCCCTATAGGAAATTGTACTTGGGAATATCGAAAACCCAATAGAATTTTTACATTAGTTACAGCAAAATTTGAAACTATATTTGAAATATCGCTTATACTTGCCCCCCTTGGAAACCACAACATGGGCGCCCTTGCTGACCACCAAAATCTACTCCGACGCCGACTCCAGACAGGCTCACGTCCAGATCCGCCGCGACCCTCCTACTCGTTACTGGTTCATTCGGTGCGATATGCACCCTTTACTGCAGTAACGGCCGAGTATAGGCACGAAGCTTGAGCGCCGTTCATTTTCAGGGCTAGTTGCTTCGGCAGGTGAATTCTTATGTACTCCTTAGCGGATTCTGACTTCCATGGCCACTGTCTTGCTGTATTAAACAACCAATACCTTTCATGGTTTCAAAATAAGCTCCGATTTAGGCTACTTAAACTTAGCGTCTAGTTTATCCCATAGCACCAGTTCTGCTTACCAAAAGTGGCCCACTAGGTACTCCGAAAATGAACCTTTTCTTCTCCTTCACTCTCAAGTAGAGTGTCTCATCATTTAAAGTTTAAGAATAGGTTGAGATCGTCTCGGCCCCAAGACCTTTAATCATTCGCTTTACCGGATGAGACTCGTTCAACGTTCAAGCCATGTATAACCTCTTCCACACGTAGGGCAGAAGTCTATGAGATGGGAAACCTTTACATTGAAGAAATTTAACAAGTTTTTTCTGTGTAAAAAGTCAGGTACGAATTATAACAGTGTTACATTTATCTTTATCCAACCTTGTGTTTGAAAAAAAAAAAAAGTTCTCATGACTTGCATTGGAAAAAAATTTAGAAAATCAGCAAATACACACATACCGATATTTTACCATTAGCAGAGCTAATGGATACTCTCTCTTGATATACAAGTCATCTAACGCCTTAAATATTGCATGTGCCTTTGGTGCATGTGGTTCCGGACACCTCCAGACACTCCGTTTCGGAATTTTATATTCTGGTACTTCTATTCCTGATTTTCCTTCTGATTTAGTAGTGTGTTTCTACATTCTTAATCTGCTGTCCTTTTTAGTTTCGAGCGACAACAGAAGATATTATAATGATTGTGAAAGGAATGGAAATTGAGATTTCAACGGATTTGCACGTTTCATGGTTCCTACATATCAAAAATTTGTTTTAGAATGTCTGTCTATTCGTTTGTCCCATGTAAAAACGTTCACTCACCTAGAAAACATACCGTTCAACGTATCCGCATCAAATTTTAAACACAAGATCTCCATAAGATTCTCTAAAAGGCAGGGATTGAATTTTCTTTGTGCCTTCAAAGACAATTGAAACCGTATTTTCCATTAGGGATGTGCTCGAGTCGAGACATGTCTCGAATCTCGACTCGACTCGACTCGAATTCGAGTCGAGATTCGAGTCGAGACACACTTTGTAAAATTCGAGACGAGCCGAGACAAACGTATTTCTCGACTCGAATTTTCGAGTAGAGACACGAGTCGAGTCGAGACGGCTCTTAAAAATCTCGACTCGACTCGAATGTCTCGAAAATCTTTCTATAATTTTTAATATTATTTTGAAGAAAGTATTCACTCAGAAACAGCCTTGAAACCAATTCCAGCTTTTATTCCTTCAGAAAGGTACAGAACGCATAAAATTAATAGTTAATCTTTAAAGATCAAGATTTAATTTTCAGCTCAATTCAGTTAATTAGAACTAATAGTGAATGTCGTTGTATTTAGTTGTACTGCAAATATAATAATAATAATAATAATAATTGATTATCTAGTTTGTATAAAACTATTATCCATAGTCTAAATCTAGTTTGTATAAAACTATTGCGATAAAGTGAACTTCATAAATTCTCTGAATGAGCAGTTGGTAGTCTATAGTAATTTAGCATAGTTATAATTATTGTGTTTTCGTTCCCATGAACGCAATAGGGTTACGTAGCTTCTGGATTATTCGCTTGCCCAACTATTCTGAGGCTTTAATATGTTGCAGCATATCACGAGCTACGGATAATATGTAATGTAACATTTGTTGTACATCACATATTATGATACGAGACTATTTTACATAGTATATCTTATCTAATATAAATAAAATAAAGAGTTTGTTTGTGTGTTTGTCTGTCTGTCTGTGCGACCTGGGGACCAGACGAGTGGACCGAGAGTTCCCAAAATTTGGTCACGGGTACCTTAGTCCAGGCCCCAGGTCAAGACGAAGCGTTTTTTTTTCTAATTTCGAACCAGGGGAGTCTCGGGGGGGGCGTTTAGCGAGACATGTAGTAAAAGTAATCCAAATTGATCGACATTAGTGTCAAATCCATAGTTTTCACGGTCGCTGAGATCAATGGTGACACTTCCATCAGCGATGATTTGCAAATTCAGCTACTACTGTATGTGGGCCGGGTGTCAGCGGGTAAGGAATAGCGAGACATGTATAAATAGCCCATATTGATTGATACCAGTGTCAAATCCATAGTTTTCGCGGTCACTGAAATGAATGGTGATACTTCCACAGGTGTTGACTTCCAAATACAGCCCCCATGCGAAGAATGGGTATATTAAGCTAGTATTACAATAAATGGACTGCTTGAATGCCAAGAACTAGTACAGATAAGTACCATTCACTTCTATGAATAGGTATTTTTCAAAAGGATTTTTGTAATGGTTCCCAACATAAAAGAAATATGGATTGTTCATGAGATATTGAACTTCAACTTTCACTCCTGGAAAATTTCAATTTTGGAGTTAGGCCACTTGGCATCAAAGCAGTTCATTGTAAGATAAATACATTCCGCACATTAGTAACATAGTTGTTCAGGGGCCTTCGATTTCCATCCTCTCAAATGAAAGCTGAACGATTGCTTGATACATGCTGACTATATAGGAGAAATAGTGTATTAAGTTTTCGAGCTCTGGTGCGTATCCGTATTTACACTCTGATATAACTTTAAGTTCACACTCAAATCGAGCTAATTGTTTAATGCATTTCGAAAGCTTTTGTTTTTATGCAGCTCATTAAGGAAAATCTATTTCATAATCGTAACATTTATGTACTAAGAAACTATGAACGTAAAGTGGACTCGACCTAGCCCCGTGGCCGCTGTGACTCAGTGGCACAGCTCTCACCCTTGGTGTGTGAGGACTCTGATTCTGTGTGTGTGTGTGAACTCCGCGGCTAGTGTATGCGTCTTTGCCGTGGAAGACTCGGGTTCAATTCCCGGCGCGAGCTCATGTAGTTCGGATTCCACTTTAATCAGTAGGTCTACATTTCATATATCCTCGCTGCTGAAAGAGACGGTAAAGTCAAAATCAACTCAACAATATATATGTGTGTGTGCTTATGTGAATTTCCTTGTGGCTGTATGGTTAACACATACGCCTTGATCGCGGGAGACTCTGGTTTGGTTTACGGTGGAAGCTCATGAAGTTGTTACCGGTATCCCACTTTAAACTGTAGATCCATACCTCATATAACCATAGATATAATATATATGCCTTTGATACACTTATTTTCCGACTTGGAAGCCATCGAAAATTTCCGGACACAGAGTCCCGTAGGCCGAAAATGAGAAACATGGGTACAGGGTAAAACAGCCATAGAAATTTAAGCTTTTTAGGCTAACTTAATCCTTACATATAATGCAACTAGCTTGGCCAAGTTATAATGGAGGAAATGCTATCATTGCAACACTCTGAGAATAGAAAATGTTCGTCAGGTATTACTATCCCCCCTCCTCTCCTGCAGAATGAAAACCCTGACTAAAACTCAATATATATATATATATATATATATATATATATATATATATATATATATATATATATATATATATATATATATATATATATATATAAAACTATTTTGTGTAATGTAACAAACAGTGGCGGATAGTATTCATGTTTCCTTGCAGAGGTCCTTACGAGGGTTCGCTTCCATCTTCCTCTCCCCAAGAACTAAAATAAATTAAAAAAATTGCTATTACTTGTTAATCTTGTACAAAGGACGCAATTAAAGTCCCAGTGTAACACCCCTTCACATTTAGATTTTTCCCCTGGAAGAAAACCAGTTATTACTGTTTCTTGATTTCTCAGTCTCACCTACATAAACATACGAATAGAATTACAGGATAGGACATGTTTAGAGTGATTGCACGTGACATCTAACTATATTTCTCATCAAATGTGTCACAGATGAAAATTTCCGTTTGTACTGCCTCTATTTTCTGGTATATATGTTTCATTTATGTTATGTTGCTAAAATTCGTTAGGAAACAAGTACAGACTGCGCCTGTGTGCCTGACAAAACGTAAATATACTGGATAATTATTTCTTCACTTTCTTCCAGAAAATAAAAAGTAACCCATCTCATGTCGCCTAACAAAAGGAGGTAGCGGACCGTTGTTTACCTAAGGTCGTTACACAGCAGGGGTTTCATTCAGTCAGAGGGAAAAGAAAAAATAATTTAAGGTTTCTACATTTGTTTTGAACTGCAATATACTTCTTCCTTTTATTTTAAGAACCATTTCCTTCTCATTTGTCTGCATCAGAAAAAAAATGCAAAAAAATCACTAGAATGTGCCTATTTACCCAAAGTACGTACTAGATCACTAGTTCAATAGTAAAATCACTAAATCTAGTACGAAATCATAAATGTGGCATCCCTGGGTTGGAGCAAAAGTAATGGTTGGAGTAAAAACTAGTCCGTATTTCTACTGCGTTCTGTTCTTGAATTCACAGAAATGTTCAAAAATAAATTCAAGAACTAAAACACGATCCTACAAAAGACTGTTTACTTGCTCACTGGTTTTAGTATTGTGAACTGAAACTCAAGTGCGCAGTCATGTTGAATACTTCTGTCCCTTTCTACTTTACAACTTGAGGTGGGATGAGGGTCAGGATAGATCTAGTGATATACCGCTAAAGGAAGTGCTTCAGTACAGAGTCGGAAGCGGTATGTATTGTTTATACTACTTACAACGTTACCCCCCACATAAAATATAAATTCACCCTTTCTCCTTTCCCTTTTTCGAATACAATGAACCGACTCTTTTGCTGAAGAAAGATGCTAAAAGAAAATTGAAACATCTGTGTCTAAACTTTCTTTGAAGCGCAGTCTTTTGTATTTGTAAGGTTTTGCGAGTGTTTTCGAGATAGCCAAATCTTTTACCATGGACTCCTGCTGCGAACTGACCGTGAGTAAACACCCGATCCCGCTGTGCTCAATTTCTCTCGCACACGTGAAATAGGTTTGTTGTTTCCAAAACAAATAGGAAGTTACCTTGTGCTTTTGCATTTCTGCACGCACACAGGTACCATTGTTGTTTTAATGATCAGAAGAAATATCAAAACCATCCGATATATATGATACAAAGCAGCTAACAGAGGGAGGCAAAGATAAAAGTAGGCCTATACCAAGTTTTCCGCGTGGTACCATTATGGAGAATAAATATTTGATAAAGTCACGTAGATGCGCTTAAACCTATTCCATCTGTCCTTATAATTTTTCTGGTCTCATCAATTTCTCAGGAGAATACGTACAACATATGTCCAAATTCCATATATACTCTTTCTAAACTAATGAGTAAACTCATTAAGAACACCAACTGATATCAATAAACAGGAAAGAAAACAATACTTTATACTTCTATCATTTGGTACACATCTCTATGAAGCACAGCTTGTTTCTTTTCGAAATAGCTCCTTCGTGTCACAGCTGTGGTTAGTTTTGTTTTGTGTTAGGATGAAAGAGAGAAATGCAACATTTGCTTCGCGGTGAAGTTATATATATTATTAAGATGAGCGATGATAAGCGAGGTTTAACAAAGAATGCCTTTCGGATGCACAATTTAACGGGTAGTTGCAGTCCGTGTTGAGAATTGAACCAAAGCTATGTAAGACATGTTAATATTGAGCTCTTTTGTGGTAAAACTGAACTTTAGAAACGCACAAAAGACTTGAAATATCAAGCTAATGTAAAGCAATTGAAAAATAGCCTACCTATTGCTGCATCTTTTCTGTGGCTAGGAACATGCAGTGTGTAGCGACAAGAATCGTGTTAAGGACTTTTTTTCGAACATAACATTCCCTTCCACACCATAAAAGACAATATAATGTTTGTTAAAAGAAAGTGCACATAATATTTTTAAATTTTGTTTGTGATCCTATCATGCATAATTATAAATAATGCCTTTCATACTACGAGAATGAGTTCAACTATACGTCATGTCCCCTCTAAAGCGGGGCCGCGGTGGCTCAGTGGTAGATCGTTCACCTCTGGTGCTTGGGGACCCTGGTTCGATTCCAGCTCGCACCAAGTGAACTTTGTGGTGGACAAACACCGTGTGCGTGGGTTTCCTCGGGGTTCTTCCGTTCCTCTCACTTTCTTTATCCCACGATTTCACTAATTTCTCATCATCACCCCTCTCCTTTAGCCTAACCGGCATAACCATGGGACGTAAAACTCAAAGATTTCACTTCATTTTTTCCCTCGAAAGCGATATCTTAGAAAATTATTTATTGTTAGATATTGTAAATTTACGGTATCTATTTTAGTGGACGGGAAATTTTGCATCTAATCGGATAATTTCATGGCTTCTAACAGGAATTCGCAGTTACGAAATTTGCATCACTGTCTTTTGAAAGAATGCCTAGAAAAAACACTACTAGAAAATAACTGAAAACACAAAATGGATTTGATAGCCAAATTCACGTCATATTGGCGCTTCATCATTTTTCTTTAAATATTTGTATTTAGTATTAGATTAGAGTTTAGTGTCCCTTTCAGCATCAAAGCTATATGAGACGTGAACTTACAAATTAACGTGGGTTCAGAACCACAGGAGTTCCCATCGGAAATCGAACCTAGGTCTCCCGCACCAAAGACGCGTACGCTAATCATATGGACAAGGGTGTTCGATATTTAGTAATGCGTACATAAAGTTGTGAAATTGCGCTTGTATAATGGAATGCAATTCCTTCTACTGACATAAACCTTCACAATTCTTAGCTGGACAAAGTATCTTTAAAAAGAAAATGTCACTCTTTATCTTTCAGTTCCTGGTTCGACTGAAGGATGGAACAAATTGCAATGAGCTTTTTTGGATCCTACTTTGTGTAGTTGATTCATCATAAACTTGGTATTTGATACGGATATGAACTATTACACTTATTTGGTGTTTATTTCTAAATAATAAGTCCTAATACAATTTCATAAAGTTGTAATTCTTCTTTAGTTTGTATCACTTTACACAATGACAAATCCAAAAGGTGTGTTGTATCGGTGCAGTACCAGTTTTTCACGTTTTTCAAAATGTTCCAAAACCCAAAGAATAATATTTTAATTTCTGATATTTTAGTCGTCACAAATTACAATTTTATAATGTAGTCAATGTTTATAATTACTGGGCAGTTGGGCGTTTAAACTAATGACATCATAATAAGTCAAAACCATAATTTTGAGTTGAATTGATTCTGAGTTTAACGTCCCGTTCAGCAGCGAGGCTATGTGTGACGTGGACCTACTGATTAACGTGGAATCCGAATCACATGAACTCCCACCGGGAATCAAGCCCAGGTTTCCCACGCCAAAGGCAAGTATGCTAACCGTTAGCCACGAAGGAGCTCCACCATAAGTTTAGTGGGCGATAAGAAATATCTCGCCAGTGCTTTTACAATAAATAAAATTTTATAAGTATTAAAGAATAGTGGTAAGAGATTTTATAATAGCTCTTTTATTTATGAGATATGAGTATTTTGAAAAAAAAACTAAAGAATAGGTTGGCGGAACCACAAAAGACTCGTAAAATAAACTTTCTTATAAATACATACGCACCTTACTCACCTTTTATAATTGCTATGCTTACGTTCTCCATAAAAACAGAAATTCTCTTTTAGTGATACTTTACACAAGATCATGAAGTGGGTTCAAATTTAATTAAAGGCAAAATACAATACAATAATCCACAAATATTGCCTCAAGTGAGTTTAAACATTTCTAAACACTAGTGCGAAACCGGGCTCTGCCGTTGCGATCGATTCACAGGTCTTGAGACGAAAGTAAGAAGGGACTTACGCACACAGTAAGTAAAAACAATTAATATGCTTGTAACTTTCCCCCAAATAGGTGTATCTTAAAACTAACCTCACCATTATTTTTCTAATTAAATTCTAGCCCGAAATTATGTTTCATATTACCCTATTCCCATTTTGAAAACTTGACCTTAATTCAAAATGGCGGATTTCAAGATGGCTGCCATCAAGGTCATATCTACCATACGACTTCCCCCCAGGACTTATATGTATCCACATGGTTTTTCTTCACTTTTCTTCATTAACGCTCCGTTTACAAAGGGTAGCAAGGGACTTCTGTAGTAATCTCTAATAACCACATCACAACTCTTAAAAGTTATTAAAAAAAAAAAATAGAAAACATGCACCATGGCAAAAATTTGTCATCACAAGTACTGATGCATACATGCCTTCTATCAGCAAAAAAAAGTTTCATTGAAATTGGAGCCGGACATTTGAGTGATGTCCCTTGTGGGATGTGATTGAACGTGACGTCAGAACACATCGCCCCCCTTTCCGGGAATTTACGGGAATTAGGTGACCTGAGTGAGCACATGTGGTGCCAGCTCTCTCCAGCGACCTATCAAGGATCATTGCGTGTATGCCAAGACGTGTCGCCGTTTTTATCCATGCCAAAAGTCGACATACTGACAATTAGGTAGGTAGTCATGATGGTCTGGCTGATGTGTGCGTATATTTTAACTCGTACATTTTGTCTCGACTCGAATTTCGAGACGAGTAGTAGTAGTAGTAGTAGTAGTAGTATTGGAATTAAATTCCGACACTTCTATATACAACCTTCAAAATAAGATAAAACCACAAAACAGAGGCAGGCAAGTACGTAACATATCGACCTATAGGTAGAATAAGTATTGTTTGAATCGGCTCTGTCCTTTACCACATATTGTATGATACGGCTCACTTTCCTTACACCAATTACTTAAATATGATTCACTTTTCAATACCAAAAAAGTCTATATTACATTGTTACGGAAAAAGGCCCGCTATTGCATGAACAGTTTTTACACTTTGCTTTGGAAAGGTTGCAGCCCTACTGTTAGCTACCCCACTGTTGTGCATACTGTCTGTGCTGTTAGCGCACCGATGATTTTCTTGGACATGAAACATTTGAATGAGATTGGCAATCGTTTAAAAGAAGACAACTTACAGAAATGAACTTTATGAGGACGAGTGGAGTTTAGCTCGTTTCGTAATTGTTTAACCTTGTCTAACAAGTATTTTACTGTTATTTCGTTTCGCTATTTCAACATGGAGGGTTATGGATTAGTAAATTCCATTCAAACACGTAATACTTTTAACCAGACAGATAAAGGTGTCATTTAGGAAATCGAGACGTCAAAATAAAATGCAATACATAGAATCGAAAATTAGGGCGTATAATATGTATGGAAATGTGTACCACACTTGTTTTCGGTGATGGATGAGCAGTTGTTCTTTTGAAGATGGTACCTAATATCTTTAAATTGACCCATAAGTCCTCAGGCGTATAGTGATTGCTCGTTCGAAAGATACCTGTTTTGCATATAAAATTCTTCGATAGCGTACGCTTCTTCTGAGCGGAAGATCCAGGTTTAATTCCCAGTGGAGGGTCATGTGGTGGACCCCACGTTAAAACTGTAGGTCCACGTCTCATATAGCCTCGGTGTTAAAAGGGATCCATCGCCAATCTTCCGAATAAGAGTAATGGGGTACGTCCATTAGCACGATGAATCGAAGTCCATCTCCAAATCATATCTGCTGGTGAAAGGAACTATCCTAGCGGGTAGTAGTGTGCCGATATCTCCAAGTAAATGATGATGCCGTTGATTAGTTATGTTGTAAACACAATATGCAATGCAGAATAATAAATATATGGTTAAATCAACGACGGATGTTTGTTTTGCTTTTATTTTTTTATTTTGTTTATTTATTTTGCAAAATGGATATGCTAGTTAGTTGACAGACGCTGATATCACGGTTGAAAACTATAATTTTATTTTTCCGTTTTAATTTATAACTCTAAATGGAGATCGTTATTAACTTTTCTTATACTCTGTAAAAGTTTTATGTTGTTTCATTATTTTATGCTTTTTAAAGGAAGAGTGCCTGGGAAGTATATATATAGTACACGCACAATACTGAAACATGCTACTATATTTCACTTTATTGCAACTCGCATGAACTATATACGTATATACATATGTCATACGATCATTGCCGATACAATGCTATTCTTTAGTATTCTCCTTCATGGTTCGTGACAAACGTTTTGTATATAACTTTTCGTTAAATCAGTTAAGTGCCTCTGGGACAAGTAGTTCTTATTGGAACACATTTAACTCGGCATGTGTATTATTTTTTATCTGATTTCATACACACGCTTAAGTACGACATTGTTGATTAGTTTAATCGATTTGTACGTTTAATATTAAGGATAATGTGAACAAAATAAATTATTGCACTTGCTAATATTTCAATTTAATATTACCGTTTATTCAGAGAATCTTCAAACGTATTACAAATTTACTGCACAACTTAACCCTATATTGCGCAATTTATTAATTGTTTCGAGAAAAAAATATTTAGATGTTTTTTCTTAGTGCATTCGCGTATCTAAACCGAACTAATCATAAATTTTGACTTTCACATTTATCATATGACGTCAGGAGAATTGTGTATTTGAATTAACATTGCACAATTATGAACCTTATTTGTTTAATTTTTCATTGATATCCAATACAGAATTTTTTTAGACGTTACAGACTTTCTTTACACATAGTATTCCGCAGATTTTCATAACATGCTTTAGTAAACAATATGTATTCTAAGGTATGCTGAAACATAGTATGTTTAATCTGAAACTACTAACATATCTTCCATGGATCACACCTATTATGTATAGAGTGACAGTAAACAATTTTTCTTTGAAGTGAAACACAATGCCGTAAGACACGTTATTAGCAACTTGGCGAATTCTATAGGACGAACTCCAATACAATCTTGTCCTTGGTATGCGAAAATGGACATGAACATTACGGTTCCTAAATATTTCTAATTCTAACTTAGTTAGTTCCAAAGGTTTATTGGGGTCCTTCTGGTTAGAATATAAAATACTTTCACGAACGATTAAATCCAGAATATCAGCACTAAAAACATTTGGAAATATTCAATTGGAGATCTGATTTCATTTGAAGAAGACAAACGCGATTTCTATTGTGGTGACTGAAGAGGTGGATAATTTCTTGTTATTCTTTTCCATTGGGGCTGACGACTGACTGGAATTGGCATTTACTGTTTCATCTGAAGAAAGAAAAAAAAGCAAACGATTCTTTCAATTTTCTAATCTAAAAGTATCTATTTCAATGAAATCAATGTAAAATACTGGAGTACAATAGTTTTGAACATATCTTGTGATACATTTGAAGTTTCAGATCTAGTACGTCATTCTTCATCGTCTGAATCTAGAACTCCTAACTCTATCGCTTACCTGGAGCTGCTCATCCTCACTGTCGTCAGGAGGTATGTATGGCTGAACGAGTCGTTTTTTCGAAATATATTCTTGCTCATCTGTTAAAGTAATATAAGCTTTTACAGTCTTCAAGAATCTTTATCGGGCAATAAATTGGTAAATAATACTAAAGAGTAACAGAAAGAAAAGAGAGAGAAAGAGTAACTGAGGTTTTCAAAATAACACAAAATCGAAAAAAAAATAGAGAAAGATGTCTGAAATGACGTTGTTACGTTTAGTATTTTTTTGTGTGTGTTCAACTTCACATTATTTTTATTTATAAGTTGGTAACACTGAAAGCATACACTGCACGCAACAATCCTTTCCATGAGCCAATAAAAATTCCAACAAAATTCAAAGAAAAGAAGGTAAGAAACCAACCTTTCAAACTTTCCATTAGGCCTATCGAAGAAATATTTGATTCTTAGTAAAAGAGGTTCGTAGTTGCTCAATGTTAAACAGAATATACAAACATATTTCGGATGATCAAATACAAAACGAAATTAGTGTGATAAGTTACAAGCACTTAAAATAAACAACAGACACATACCTTCTAGAAAAATATTTTTTCAAAGAAAAATTTCCATGTTTTCGACTCCTCTTACTTCAAAACTAAACAAAGCACTGCATTTCACCCACGCTGTATCCGCCCTCGCAACAGAAACTGCTGGAAAACCTCTCCTTCCGAAAGAGATGCAATTATGAGTGTTCATAACAGATGGCACGGCATACAGGAAACCATCTGAAACAGAAGTGGCACCATCTACGGTATGACTTTCAAAGTATCACACTCAACATGGTTTTTTAATTTGGATTAACACAGCGCAATATAGGGTTAAAGATACATCAAAACCTTTTTATGGGCCGGGCTGTTCAGTGATAGAGTGCTCACCTCTGGCGTGTAAGGTCGTGGTTTGATCCCACCTCTCGTCAAATGGACTTTCTGTGAGTTTTCTTGAGATTCTCCCGCTTTCCATTATCATACATCTCATCATTCTTCCATTGTCAATTATCCATCACATTCCATCATTAACATCCACCTCTTCATCATCTACTGTGCATCCTGAATTTAAGTGCATAAACGTTGGATGTTAAGCTAAAAGCAGGTCTTTTGATTCTACTAAGAAATAGTTCTGAGTAATGCTGAATATCTACTTTGATTTGTCCAGTACATTTCAGAATTATGGTATTGTGGTGTAGACTTTTAAGCAGGACAATCTGTACGAAAGCATTTGAGGGGACGGTTGCTCAGTGACAGAGAATTAATCTTTCTTCAATGGGTCTCTTTTTCTATTCCAGTTCACTTATACATTTGTAGTTATCGAAATTATGTCAATGGATTCTGTAGTGTTCTTAAATTTACCCCACATTCTCATGCTACCAGATCTTTTCTTATCGTTTAATTTAATTAATCAATAATTATCTGTTTACTACAGCATATACTCACAACCATGACAATTGTCATTATTCTCATTCATACATACACACACATATATTAGCCATGCACTAAGCGTACTTATAGGGTGATCCATATAAATCATTACTATTGTTCTAACTTATCTTCTACACAATTTACAAGTAACATCTTCTTCAGCCAGTTTTTAATCGTACAGAAATATGCAAAAATAATTTTCTCAATAAATATGGGAATGTCATCAAAATTTTCGTAAACACAACTGAATCACTCGCTTGATATTCTGTAATAAGTATTTGCTGAAATGTATAAACACTGATGGTTTCCTGCAGTTCATCTAATTTTTGGACAATCTTTAATCATTATATTCTTTAGGCGTCCCCTAAGAAAGCCAAGAAGTTTAAGGTGGAATCCGACCCCCGTAATGCATTTAAAGTTGTTAATGTTTCCCAACGAGGAATCAAACTCGAGACCCACGAAGCTCCTATCGATACAATCGCATTAACCTAACTGCCATTCGCATTGAATTATTGTCCATTGAATTATTAAAAGAAAATATCATACATCCTAAATGTAAAGCGTTTAAGATTCACTGGAGATGAAAGGTCAATTCATGATTTTGAACCAGATAGCAAACGCCAGAACATGGAATGGAAGCACCCGAGATATCCTGTCAAAAAGAAATTCAAGAGTCAACCTTCTGCAGGGCAAGTGATGTTTACAGATTTTCAATCCTGGAACAATACCTGGAAAAGAGATCAACAATAAACGGTAAAAGGTACTGTGATATGCTGCACTGAGAAAAATCCATTATCCGGACAGCGGTATATTGTACAAATACAAGGATTCGTTATGTTTACTAAGGAAATCTGTACGGAGCGTACTTTATCCATATACTACAGAGGTACTGCCTTTTACCCGCTTAGATGTTAC
Organism: Thermobia domestica; assembly: GCF_964235325.1. Taxonomy (NCBI): domain Eukaryota; kingdom Metazoa; phylum Arthropoda; class Insecta; order Zygentoma; family Lepismatidae; genus Thermobia; species Thermobia domestica. The sequence continues at coordinate 237,145,708 of NC_137456.1, read as the reverse complement.
ATCATGTCGCTGCAGGATGTCTGACATCTAACAATTTTCCGTATTTTACATACGTATACGTATGTTAAATACTTCAGCTATACGTTATATACGTCCATCTGTGTGTAAGATCCAGACCGCCTATAGACACTCTTTCTTTCGCCATGGCTGACGTCATTGAACTACCGTCTTTTGCTTGCGAAACGAGGTTGTTTACAAACGGAACAGAAGAGAGGAAGGAAACAAAAGCCTGGGTAAGTACAATAGTTAACTATTACTTTAGTTAAATATTCCATTAATTATATATTCTTTTAGTGTAACTTGCTTTAATATAGTACTAAGTAAGTAATGTAGTTTATGACTACAATTCTTACTATTGTAACTCGTAAATGATTGAGGAGAATGGAATGGGTGAATCTGAATTTTGAAAAAACTTTGAATATTAATGTTTTGAAACATATTATGTTTCAAGGTAGCAAAATGAATGTTATGTGTTTATTCATTCCATTTTATATGTGACGATTTATTACTTGGTGCAGATTTACTACAGGACTGCTTAACATAATTGCTAATAAACCGTTTTCAGCGCGGAAATTTCCTTGTGTAGTGAAGATTTAGGATTTAGATTTCTGGGCTTTCGGCATCAATGGCCTTGTTACCCCATATGAGGGATGACTTTCCTTGGCGAGTACACTATCCGGGGAAAGGAAGGGAAGAAAGGATTGGGGAAGGAAGAAAACGGCCTGGGACCTATATGTTAGGTACCACTCCGGCATTTGCCTGCTGTGAATGAGGAAAACCCAAGGAAACCTCATTCAGGATGGCTGGACTTAAAATCTTTTGATACTTTTTCGACCGAGTTCTCCCCCGGGATCGAACCCGGAACCGTTCGCACCGAAGGCGAGAGCGCTAGCGACTACCCTACGCGGGGCCACTTGTGTAGTCTAGAAAACTCATTTTTACTAGGATATTTGCAATTTTTTTTTTTTTTTTTTTTTGCTTTTAGTTTAACGCCCCATGATTGTACATCAATGTAAGAGAGAAGGTGACAATGAGATACATGATAATGGTGGAATCAAGAAAATGTAAGGAAACTGGAAAGTCTTAAGAATAACCACACCTACAGTGTTCACCAAAAGACTATTTGTCGGGAGCAGGAATCGAACCAGGGACCTAACGCGTCAGAGGTAAGCGCTCTACTACAAAGCTTTCTTTTGTTTAAAGAACTTGTTTACATTGAAATATATATATTTTACGAAGATACTGACATATTTTACAGCCTCACTGAAATTTAAAAAAAAAAAAAGTAGTCAGGGAGAGTTTACTTGTCAGATTTTTATTTTTTAATTTAATTTATTTTTATTTTTATTTATTTTTGCTTTGTTATGTTCCCTAGTTAATTAATGTTTGGGTTACTGAAAATTAAAACCTTTTTAGTATAATTGTTATGTCATCACTTTGGAACCAAAAAAGTTAGATTTTTTTCTTGTGTTTTCATATAGGAAGTTGGTAAGTTTGTGCCTTAGCATTGGTTTGGTTTCTAGAACGTAATTGAAGGTCATGTTGAGTTGAGTCTTGGCGGGTTTAGAGTTCGTGAAGTGTCAGGCACTGCTTGTGCCCCTGTCTTCTGTCTGTGATGTTTCCTGGCTTTGGGCTGTGAGGTATTTATGTTGAGGAGTACCAACGCAGGCCGCGTGATATACAGGTAGCTACAACACAGCTTCAACAGCTCATCTTTCGTTACGGCGTGACTAATGCAGTATAGTACTAGGTTCAAATTCTATGGGTGGTAAGAATGGTCGTGGTGTGGTAAGAAATACAACGTAATTGTTATTAGTTTATTAGTGTTTCTTCATAGTATAGTTTCACTATTTCTAGAAGGAATTAAGTATTAACGAAGTAATAAATAAGCAAAAGCACACTTTGATTGGCGTTAACTATTTCTCATACTCCATTGAGAATGTTTTGATCCTCAGTTGCGCAAACATCCAGTGTGCGTTTTTTTGTTTGCTTACACTGCCTTATAGATGAGCTCCCTCGTGGCTAAGTGGTTAGTGAACACGCCTTTGGCGTGGGACACCCGGGTTCGATTCCCGGCCGGGGGCCGCGGTGGCTCAGTGGTAGAAGGTTCACCTCTGGTGCTTGGGGTCCCGGGTTCGATCCCAGCCCCGCCAAGTGAACCTTGTGGTGGACAAACACCTTGTGCGTGGGTTTTCTCGGGGTTCTCCCGTTTCCTCCCACTTTCTTCATTCCACTATTTAATTCATTACTCATCACCGTCTCCATTAGCCTAACCGGCATAACCGTAGGACATAAAACTCAAAGATTTCATTTCATTTTTTCGATTCCCGGCCGGAGCTTATGTGGTTCGGATTCCACGTTAATCTGTAGGTCCACGTCTCATACAGCCTTGCTGCTGAAAGGAACGTTAAAATCAAATCAGCACTGTTTTACAGATGCAATTGTTCGATTCCGAGTTCGAATGAAGCTTTTTACGGGCAGGGGGCGACTTTTATATATACAATCCAAGGATTTTAGTTATTAGTCAGTGATGCAATATATAGACCTATATATATTACAAAATTGAAAGTGACTATGTTTGTGACTCTTAATCTCTTAAGAGCTGCGGTGGCTCAGTGGTAGAGCGTTCACCTCCGGTACTTGGGGTCCCGGGTTCGATCCCAGCCCCCGTCAAATGAACTTTGTGATGGACAAACACCTTGTGCGTGGGTTTCCTCGGGGTTCTCCCGTTTCCTTCCACTTTCTTCATTCCACCATTTCATTCATTGCTTATCATCAGCGTCTCCTTTAGCCTAACCGGCATAACTGTGGGACGTAAAACTCAAAGGTTTCATTTCATTTTTTCTTAATCTCTTTGGAATCTTGTACTTAGGTTCACAGCGGAAGCGACGAAATAACTCGACTCATCCATTGTAGCTCTCTTCGCAACCAGTTTCCAAAATGTTGGCAATAAGTTTGCGAAACGGGATATGACGACTCCAATTTTGGGTGAAAAGTCGCTATAAAAAATAATAGAGAAATTCATTGTCTATAAGCATTGTTTTAAAGTTGTAGATGTAAACTAAACAATATGTTCTACTCACTGGCGCAAATCCGTGGGGGGGGATGACGGATACATGTCCCCTCCAATCTTGGAACTGAGGGGGACTTCTCCCCAATAATCCGATTTGAAATGTGTTTTTTGGGAGAAATTTGATTATTTTTGTCCGATTGCTACAAAGGAACGTGAGATAAAATAGATGTCCCCCAGAATATGCCTCAAATCTGCAGCCTCCCAACGCTGAAGACAACTCTGATCCTCCACAACATTGTTTTTCAACTTCATAAGTATTTTGGACATCGCCCAAAAAAAGTATGGTAACGGTCTTACCCCCCCCCCCCCCAATGTTGAAGACAGATTTGCGCCGCTGGTTCTACTCACATCTTTGTAAATAGGGCGCAACCAATCCTTTAATTCAGGGATCATTTCAGGTTGTTTCGGGTACTTTTGTTCATATTGTGGTCAAAATAGTTCCGAAATAATTAACACTACAGTACTTACGTTAAGCAATTTTTTTGTAAAAGAAAAAGTGCAGAATAATTAAAAGACCCCAAAGGACAAATATAACAAACATCTTCTTCGCCTTTATTCACGCAATCTATAGCTAATCTTGTTGCTATCGGTAATGATGTATTACGTGTGTTTCTCAACGGAAACTCTGCGAACTAAAGGACATCAAGTTTGTAGTTGTTCTTCGTTAGAGGGCAAGGGTAACATAACAATGCAGGATTGTGGGGCAGTGAGTATGCTGTATTTCCAAACTCTTCATCAGTTGCGCTGATTAAAACAAACAAACAGAAAAAAAGAACGTAAAAACTGTTTTGAACTAATAATGCTTCTCTACAGATGAACATTTTGTTTGGAGCAAAAAGTCGCTAAATGTGTAAGTAGGTAAATCGTCATTTAAAAATCACCCAAAAAAGTCTCCAATCGGAAAAAAATATTTTTTGTCGCTATCGTAGGGCAACCATACGTCCCGTTTTGACCGGGACAGTCCCGTTTTAGTGGCGTGTCCCGGCCGTCCCGTCAGTAGATGGAAAAAGTAGTATTCGTCCCGTTCTATGTAAATGAAAGAAGTAAATAACAAACCCAGTATCTTTACTCCTTTTAAAAGTATTAATAATTAATAATAACAAAGAGGCAAAAATTGAACTGAAATTCCCTATATTAAACATACTCTATAGTTCGCAGTACTGCTCGAAAGGCAGCAGAGGTTTTAGCAGTTGGTTGTGTGTTGAACAAATTTCAACGTGTCTTTCCTTTTTCATAAGTACCCGCTCTGTAACAAAGAGAGAGAGGAGGAAATCTGATATCAAGGCACTGATAAGAACAAAGGTAGATCTAAAAGTCTAGGGTTGCAAGAACCTGTCCCGTTTTTAACTGAAAATTTTATGGTCAACCTACGCTATCGTTGAGGTCGAATTCCCCTTATTTAGGGACTTTACCCAAAATTGGCAACATTGACCCCCACCGAACAACCAGGGTTGAATTCAGGGGGTAGCCCGGGGGGGAATCTCCCCCCCGAAGAAAATTCATTCCCCCCCGGAGAAACTCCCAAAATTTCAGTCACAAAATGTAGAAATTACTTCACCCAATTATTTGCTTTTCTTTCCGTGTACGTGCAGACGAAATCCGATCTCTCAATATACATATAAATGACGCAGACCCATTCTATATAAATGTTAACATGTAACATCTAAGATATAATACCAAATAGTGAATAAAACTTGTATTTCTTAACGCTATGACTGAGTTTGGCAGAACATGAAATTGTTAACTGTTGAAGAAAGGTTTGTATTTTAGTAGGTACTATACTCTCGCCCTATATTATATATTAGTAGGTAGCACTAGCACAGGTTGAGATACGAAAGGAAAGATAGGGAAGATCTTTCGATCATTCCATATAATCTCTCATGTCAGCAGACTTCAGTTCTTGAAAATATACAGTTCCTACATTATTTGAAATAGGGCGCCTAAATCCCATTTCTCGCATCGGAAGTAACAGACGTAAATGTGTTTTACGATTGTTAAAGTAAACACATCTTTCTTTAATTAAAAATAATTCAGTTAAAGGGTGAGATTCAGTGGGCGTCATTTAGAGGGATCAAGGAGGAACAGTTATCCCTCCTTGATTAGAGACTTATATAGAATTTATCAATATGATAATAGTATATAAGTGAAAGATTGCTATTGAAGGTGGCCAAGATCCTGCTCAGTGCCGTTCCATGGGGGAGGGGCAAGCGGGGCGACGGCCCCGGGCGCCGAAGTAAGGGGTGAAAAATTCGGGAGGGAAAAAGAAAAGAAAAGAAGGAAAGAAAAACAGAGGAATGAAATACATGTGGACATATATAAAATGAAAGGAAAAAAGTAATGAAAAGTGCTCAAAATCAAGGAAAAGCAGGGTTTACTTTTTAAAATTTTCCCACCTTTGGCGGCTGGTCTGTCGACCTCACTCATATATACGGGGATGCCGTCGTATACTCTCGCGCCAAGCGCTGATTTTCCACGACACGGCACTAATCCTACTGAAGATTTCGTCAACTAAACTATTGATGTATATGCAGTGAAGAAACCAAGGCTAATATGTTTGATTTAGAATCAGAAGTGTGAGAAAGAATGATAACTTTTTATTAAGATATTCCTAAGTATGTTTGTTTTAGGAGAAAAAATATTTCAGTTAATTTAAATCTTTTTAAAAATTTTTACATTAGTAACAAACAGTAATTACTGAATATAGGAAATAATAAAAATAGTTAATGTAAATAGCAGTTAAAGTTTAGTGTAAACTATTTTTGCCAGTCTTTATTTAATGTTTTAGATGAAATCAAACGATTGTTTTCTTAAAATTATAATCTCATTGAATATTTATCAGCAATTAGTCTCAATATTAGGTAAGATGTGTATGTGAATGGAATTGTTAAATATGCTGCTTTCTTGAAAAAAATACAGAAAAATAACCCTCCCCCGAGCAGTTGACATTCCCCCCCGGGTGTAAATGTCTGAATTCAACACTGCGAACAACACCCCGTTATCTTTAGCCTAGCCAGCATAATAGTGGGACGTAAAACTTAAAGATTTCATTTCGAACAACACTCCCAGAAACCTATTGTTATACAATTCCCAAAACACCCTTTTGTACAGTTCTCCCTATTCGAAAAAAAAAATTGTAAATAGCAGTGTTCATACATAAATATGGAACTCAATTTCCCTGAATTTTTCAGGTTTTCCAGGTATTAATTTTTCAATTTCCAGGTCTAGTGGAAGAAACTAATAGTACGAGAACACATAAATTTTAAGAATACTATATTTATATATTTGAGAATGGCCACCCTTCTCCCCAATGAACGATTGCAATTAAATATTGAGTCACAAGAAAATAAATAATTAAAATAAATAAAATTTAAGTTGAAAAATATGAAGTTAAGAAACCTACTAAGGGAATTATATAATACTTTTGTTCCATACTTGAATACATTCAAAATATACAAAAATATTGGCTTGGGGAAGAAAAAAGGGCCCGCGAGATTTTAACTGATTCTTATAGTACTCGACAACAGAAATAAATTACTGAAAGAATTTTCAAAATCGGCGCAGGTAAACATGCAGAAAATCGCATTTTCATGTACCGGTTCAAAATGGGGAAGAAAAGACGACCGCGATATTTTAATTGATTCTTGTACACGACGAGAGAAATCGATTAGTGAAGGAATTTTCAAAATCGGCGCAGGCAAACATGGAGAAAATGGCATTTTCATGTACCGGTTCAAAATAGGGAAGGAAAAAGGTTCCGCGAGATTTTAACTGATTCTTGTAGTACTCGTCGAGAGAAATCGATTAGTGAAGGAATTTTCAAAATCGGCGCAGGCAAACATGGAGAAAATGGCATTTTCATGTACCGGTTCAAAATGGAGAAGGAAAAAGGTTCCGCGAGATTTTAACTGATTCTTGTAGTACTCGTCGAGAGAAATCGATTAGTGAAGGAATTTTCAAAATCGGCGCAGGCAAACATGGAGAAAATCGCATTTTCATGTACCAGTTCAAAATGGGGAATGAAAAAGAACCGCGAGATTTTAACTAATTCTTGTAGTACTCGACGAGAGAAATTGACTAGTGAAGAATTGTCAAAATCGGCGCAGGCAAGCATGAAGAAAATGGCATTTTCATGTATCAGTTCAAAATGGGGAAGAAAAAAGGGCCCGCGAGATTTTAACTGTTTCTTGTAGTACTCGACGAGAGAAATCGATTAGTGAAGGAATTTTCAAAATCGGTGCAGGCAAACATGGAGAAAATGGCATTTTCATGTACCGGTTCAAAATGGGGAAGGAAAAAGGTTCCGCGAGTTTGAACCGCTACGATGTATGTTCACGAATGTCCCCGTCTTCTCAAATTTAGTTAATTACTGTGACACTGAAACATGTGACACAGAGTCACATTGTGGATGACTGCAATCGGCAACCACTGCACATATACTCCTCCCGCCCCACAGTTTGATTATTTCGATCCATTCCTCACGTGCTAACGGCATGGTTCAACATCTGCAAGAAAGAGGTAAATGTAACGTTCAATTGGCAATAGCTTTTCACCAAATTAAGCTGCATGAAATCTGATTGCATATTTGACATACTGAGAAAATTCTAGTCCGTGGCCATATGTATCACATATCCCATCAATTCATAAAAATTTTGAACACAAAATTACGGTCGTTCGTGTGACGTACTCCCAAAAGGCCTAATGTGTATCACCCACCTCACATTCAATGAAACCACATCCGTGTAGAATTTAGAAAGGAACTTCTTATGATGTATACAGGATGTCTCAAACGTTCCCTGACATAGGATAACTCTGTTATTATCAGAGTTACAACAAAATGTAAGAGGAAAAACATCTCGAAATATGACGTTTTCAATCTAAAGTGAACACTTTTTAAAAAAAATCGGACGAGATGTTTGTGCTGTATACTCTTTATGCACCCAATTTTAAATGAAAATGCAACGTTGTCATTTACCTGGACCCACAACATAAGTGAATGAAGTTACTGTTTGAAACGGGGGCTGGCCATCGACATGTTAGCGTAAAAGACAGTAACTTCACTCACTTACGTTGTGGGTCCAGGTAAATGGCAATGTTGCATTTTCATTTCACATTGGACGCATAGCGAGTGTACAGCGCAAACGGGTCATCCGATTTTAAAAATTCCTTCACTTTAGAATGAAAACATTGTATTTGGAGACGCTTTCCAAAGTAGTATAATTTAGTTTGTTTAAATTTACAATTTAATACAAGTAGATTCGGATTTATATGCGTAGGATTTTGTATGCATCTAACTAATGAATTCTTTATTTTCATGCTTAACTTAGTGACTTGGCTTTGGACTGCAACTGATTATTGTAACCCATTATTGCTTGAGAAGAAACAAGATATCCGAATCTTCATTTGGAGAAATCAAACGTCTATTGGAAAGCTGGGGATTACAATCATTAATTTCTACATTTCAAGGTGCGTAAATTATATATTCTGTGTTTGTTGTTAAATTACTATTACTATTATTGGGTTTAGAATCAATCAAGCACTTCATGATATTTTACGGGGATCAAGATGGGTGCCGGATAGATAAGTATTTGAGCGTCAGGCTCTTATTTCTTTTCAATTTAATATTTAATCAATGATTATTTTTCTCCCTCATTATTCCACCAAATCGTATTCCAAGATCATATATCCATTTTTGATCGATATATCCATATTTTTTATCTCTTTCATATTTCTATATTTTCGATTTTTGATATTGTTTATATTTCGATATTGCTGTATTTTTCGAAATTTCGAACAAGTTTCGATAGTTTGTCAATATCGATTATCTATATCTAAATTCGGATATCCCAAAGCCCTATCGAACCCCCTCCGAAATGAAGTTTTTGGCTATGGACCTGATTAGGGATGCGCACGAGACAAGACGAGACAGAATTTTTGTTACGAAATTCGAGACGAGATAGAGCTCTTCCAATAGAAACGGATCCAGTTTTCGAGACGAGACATAACTTTCGCGGCACCTTTTCGAGAGGAGACAATCTCAAATCTTTTCTCTTGCGTATCCCTACACTTGATCATGAGGTATCAAAAAAAAAGTTAATGAGAAATACCGGTAACATGTAAATACAATATAGGTAGCTAAAACATTTTTGTTTTCATTCTTCAGTAATGCATTATTATTAATCTCAGGGGGGCGCGGTGGCTCACTGGTAGAGTGTTAACCTCCGGTGTTTGGGGTCCCTGGTTCGATCCCAACTCGCGCCGTGTGGACTTTGTAGTGGACAAACACCGTGCTCGTGGGTTTTCTCGGGGTTCTCCCGTTTCCTCCCACTTTCTTCATTCCACCATTTCACTCATTTCTCATTATCTCCGTCTCCTGTAGCCTAACCGGCATAATCGTGGGACGTTAAACTTAAAGATTTCATTTTTTATTAATCTCTGTATTTTATAGTGTATTCTCAAGCTTAAGGTGATGTATAATTAAATTTTGAATTCAGTTAACTTATTTTGTTTCTCAGATTGTTTTTAAAATGTATGTACAAACGTTTATTTTCATTCTTGAGAGTTTAAAGTGACGTATAGTTATTAAACATAGTATTTAATATTGTACTCTTAACGTGGAAGTGATATACAGTTAACTTTTGAATTCAGTTAACATTTTTCTCTCTGAAATTGCTTTAAAAAGTATGTAAAAACGTTTTTATTTTATTTCTTGAGTGCTAAAAGTGATGCAAAGTTATTAAGCTTACTACTTTATATTGTATTCTTAACCCTAAACTGATACACAGTGCGTTTTTGAATAAATTATGTCAAGTTATTTGAGTGACGAACACTGGTAGAAAATCCTGACTACTACTGGAACATTTTGATTTTAAGGTGACGACTACTGGTGCAAGGATTTTAAAATATTGTTTTTCCTCCAACGGCTACTCCTTTTTTAATTCTAACTACATGGTCATTATAGGAAGGATCAGTGAGTCTTTCCAACTATGGTACAGCTCCGACAGATTCAGGATGCTCAGAGAAGAGACAAAATAGTATGTTTTCAACCTTAAAGTGAGAACCACTGGCGTTTTTACCCTGCTATGCAAAAGTAAGTGAGTACTCCAATGGAGTTCCAATGCGGTACTTAATTTCTGCGTTTTAGATATATGGAAATACATGTCTCTAAAATGTAAAGAACTGATTTTTTTTTTTACTGAAAACTGCAACTCGGTAAGCCTTATGGATACCGAGGTATGGGAAAATAAACTATAGGTATGTGGGGCTTGCATACTTGACGCTACAATTCGGAAATTGAATTAAAATATGACTAACGGCTATCAAGATGTTGTCAAATAAAGGGAGGACCAACACAGTTAAGGGGTTTTCGTGTTAGATGCTAAAATTTCCGAAATCGGTCATGGAAAGTTAATAAACACCAGTAGCAATTTCATCTTAAAGTAATTAGATATCTTCATGGAGTGTTAGAACATCATGGAGTCTACCAAAATTAAATTTTAAAAGCTTTTGAAAATATAATCTGACATTTGTAAACAGTATTTGAAATATGTGTTTACCCAAAACTTCCAGCTAGTACATCTAACATCTGGAGAAACACTGTGAAATAAAAGCGTACGAGATCTTGAAATTTCGGAAACAATTATTGGTGGCAACAAAATTAAATAAGATGGTACTTCTATGGGTTAAATGAGTACCTCAGTACAATTTCGATCGAAAGATTAGTTCAGTCCTAGGTTTTCTTCAGGCAATTCCAAGGGTTCATCGAGCTGTGCAAAAGAATGAAAATTCGCTGTCAATATCTAAGATAGTAACCAAGATATAAGGAATTATATATTTTATGACGTAAAAATAGAGATCTTTACGGATTTCTACTTTTGGCTCTTTCCTATAAGAAAAAAAAATTCAGAAAACTACTGTATATACCTTAATAGACAATTCAGTGGGCGGGGACACAGTAGCTTAGTGGTAGGGTATTTAACTAATATTTTTTTGCAGAAACTATTGGAGTATTCACTTAACCTGTAGAGATACGATCATACTTAACTCCCTATTTAATTTTAAAATTAAATAAAAAGAAATATTTCAGTGTAGCGACCCACGATTATGCATTTTAGTCTCAGGGAGATTATGATTAAAGCAAGTGAATGTTGTTGACAGAATTGATGGAATGCAAAGGTGGGAGGAAAGAGAGTACCCCGAGAAAACCCACGAATACGATGTGCACTACAAACTGACTTGACCGTGGATCGAACCAAGAACCCAATACACTAGAGGTAAGCACTCTACCCCTAAGCCATCGTGCCCTCGCCCATTTAATTGTCTATTAAGGTATATACGGTTGTTTTCTGAAATTTCTACTTCTTACAGCAAATACTCAAAAGTACAAATCCATGTGGGTCTCTATTTTTACGACGTCATAAAATGCATAATTCCTTATATCTCGCTTGCTATATTAGATATTGACAAAAAATGTTCACTTTATTTCAGAGCCCGATGAACGCTTGGAATTGTCCAAAGAAAATTTAGAGCTGAATTAATCTTTCGATCGAAATTGTACTGACGAGTCTGAGGTACTCACTTAATCCATATAAGTACCATCTTATTTAACTTTTGTTAGGATCAATAATTGTTTTCTGAAATTTCAAGATCTAATACGCTTTTATTGTATGGTGTCTCTCTAGCTGCTAGATGCACTAGCTGGAACTTTTAGGTAAATACATATTTCTAATACTCTTTACAAATGTCGAAATATATTTTACAAAACTTTTAAAATTTAATCTTGGTAGACCCCATGATGTTCTTAAACTCCATGGAAATACCTAATTATTTTAAGATGAAATTGCTACTGATGCTTATTAACTTTACATGACCGGTTTCGGAAATTTTACCACCTAACACGAAAACCCCATAACTATATGGATCCTCCCTTTATTTGACAATATCTTGATAGTCATATTTTAATTAATTTTCTAAATTGTACTGTCTAATATGCAAGCTCCACGTACCTATGGTGTCGCTTTTTATTTCACCATATTTCGGTAACTGTTAGGCGTACCGACTTGCGGTTTCGGTAAACACACACCTCTAACGTTCTTTAAAACGTTATTAAGACATATTTTAGAATATTTAGAAATGAGAGTTCTGGGAATATCATGGTACCCGAAAACCCCCATCAGGGCGTGTGTGTAGTGTATTTAATTGAAACTACTTTTGAGGTTGTTGTAAGCCCTCGTAATTACGTTTCCGAAACTGCACCATCTAGTACGCAAACTCCACAGTTCTGTAGTGTCGCTCTTTATTTTCCCATATCTCGATATCCATAAGGCTTACCGAGTTGAGGTTTTCGGTAAACAGATGTCAGTTCCTTACATTTTAGAGACATATATTTTCATATATCTAAAAAATACAGACATTAGGTACCCCATGGTAACCCGAACACCATTGAGGTACCCACTTACTTTTGAATGGTAATACATTTTGAGTTGTTGTTCAGCATCAATAAACACTTCATAGTTTTTCTACGTGCAACCCAAAAGTCCATACCTGACCGAACAGATTTTGTCCATTTAATCTCAAAAATGTTAAGATACTTTGTATTGTTAAGTACAACCAAATTAAGCACACTGAATATAACATTTTAAATATTTTCTTATTTTTGTTGCAGGTATTTCGTGCATCAAACCAGGATTCTGCTTGAAAGACAGTCAAAAGAAGCAGTGTAGGTTGTGGCTAAAAGTACGCCCTTTCTGAAGACAGACTCAGTTGTACTTACATTATTTTGTACGAATATATAACCCTAATAAAGATACTGTACTACAAATTATTTCTTTCTTCCATAAATTATAATAAAATATTATCTCTGTTTAAAGAAAATGATTGTTAATGTTAAGTCATTTTAATTCTTTTTCTCTGTAATAAGAACATTATGCCTAGCAATATTTTTTATCTTTGTGCTATTGCGATTGGATGAAGTAAAATTCTATACGAAGCACTATTATTTCAGACATGCATTAATAACTAATGTATTGTTCTGTATGTAAGACAATGTGTATACTGAACATGTCTAGCGAAGGTGTTGTTTTAATACAGAATCTATAACTCAGCTTTTCAGTAGTCAACTTTATTGGGAATCCGAAGAAAGGAGTTTAAAAAAAAATGTTGGACTTACCAGCGTGTGTGTGTTCGAATTCTGGACTAATCCAAATTATCCAGAGAAATCATTATATATTTCTTTGTTGCTATTTCAGATGTATCCTTTATCCAAGTCGTATGAAACGGAGACTTCATACATCGCTATACTTTGTATGAACTATGTTCCGTATTTACTTAATCACTTTGTAACTTTCTCTAGTGTTGACAAGGTGTCAATCGAATAGTTTAGTGTTTCACTCATGTCACCTTGTGACTAAGGTACGTCCTGTCGGTATATATATGGTACTGGGTTCAATTAGCGATAAAATACATTTTTAGCGTTAAACAAATGCAAAAATCTACACGAAATGAGATACCGTGATCTCTGACTTACGGATAACACCAAGCAACTAATGGTACTGAGTGTGATTGAGTTTACTAATTACTATTTGGCTAAAATCAATGTTCCTTTATCTATAGTTCTTTTCGTGCTTTGAATTGTAAAGTTTGAAATAACCGTTTTAAATTATTGTGTATATATATCTTCCGAGTAATTCTGAGAATCATTGCTCTTTCTTTAAGCAATGTATGAGACTGTTAAATTGCTCTTTCCTTAAAATGTTGCACTAAGAAGGATGCATCCAGGAAAGTCCAAATTTGCAGAATGTCTATAGCAGGGAAGAATAAATATGTTTAGTCGATGGCTGCACAACGCCTCCGCTGTCACCACGTTGTCACACAGCGAATACAGCGAACGTTTAAGAGTATTCTGCACTTACTATTAGGTATCGGCCTGGGAACTTTGGCGCATCTACCCAGTCTCCTTCTTGGTGTTGCATTTTTAATGGCGAGTACTGAGTAGGAATCATATTGTAAGCGAATACGTTTCCGGCTGACACCACACTTTTAATTATTGCGACATTAAAAAAAAAGACATACCTGTTAATTAAAATGTACAGAGAAGTTATTTCTGGAAAATTCTATTCAGGCCTCTTGTGGTAACAACTGCACTTTAGTAGAAGATACTATTAAGGAAAAGAATGAGGTAAAATAATCTTTATATCGTACAAGCAATGGATGATAACAGCTTAATAAATGATTGTACGTAAATCTTGTTTGAGTTTGAATATAGGATTGTATAAGGCTGTGCATTTTGCATTATTATTGAGGTGCTGCAACTAACTGCAAACCATATGATAAATTCTTACAGTAATATATCACATATTGATTTACTCTGTATGGAAACGAAAATAGTTTAATATATGGTTAACATCCTTTGTGCCAGGGGCGGATCCAGAGGGGGGCGATCGGGGCGATCGCCCCCCCCCCACAAGAGGAAACTTTCTTATTTTATATATAAATAAACCCATCCATAACAAGTTTGGAGCTCTTAAAAGTAGCAGTATTACCGCCGACCGCCCCCCCCCAGAAGTCCGTCCTGGATCCGCCCCTGCTTTGTGCCCATAATTTTAAAATTAACGCTTGTGTCACTTTTCAACACTTGACTTTGCAGTAGCTTTCCAACGAATTAGCAGGAAGCCCAAACTTATAGGACACCCTGCAGGTAAATACATTTCTTTGGACAGTTTCACTGCTCCAAACTAAGATTTGAAAAGTGTAGTATTGTTAATTTTATTATTATTGGCACAAAGGAGATCAACCGTATTTTAAGCTATTTTTGTTTTCATACAGAGTAAAACAATATTTGACAACATTACAGTAAGAATGTATCATGCACTTTGCAGTATGTTGCAGCACTTTAATAATGGTGCACTATACGTACACTCTAGATCCTGCATATGTCCGATCCATACATTACAAGAAGGCAATACGTATTCGATACAGGTAAAATCTGTATATTTCATATGGACAACCTATTAGCTATATACATCCAATCTATACATTACATATGGCCAACCTGTACGCGACATACGTATAATCTATATGCTGCATGCAGACAGTCTGTAAGCTACATATATGCACTCTGTATGGTGCATACGGATATTCTGTATGCTGTATCTGGACAAGCTGTGTGCGACATAAGGAAAATCTGTATAATACATACGTACAATACGTATACTGTATCTAGTCGTACGTATGGGGCACAAGTACAATATAGATGCTGTCTCGGGGTTGAACGCAAGAAACATACGTACAGAACGTATATTGCATACTTCTTGAAATCATGCTCCGTCCTGATAGTCAGTGTATGTCGTCATTATTAACCCACATGCTACATACGACCCTGACGTCACAAAGCTAGATATTACCTCCGTATATACTTGTTACTGCAGATAACGTCACACGAATGACGTCATTGCACTTGTGCAGACAGTACGTATAATACATACTTTTTCAGCTATACGTTTGCTGCAGGATGTTATATACGGTTGTACGTTAAGTCCAGAAACTACAGGAATTACGAATGTAACCTACGTTTTTAAGTATGCCACCTACATTTTTTTTTCTCAGTGTGGTAAGCAAGTTGAAGCCAGCAATTCGTAATAAACGCAGAGACCGATTGTCGAAAGGTGTTTTTGTATTGCATGATAATGCGCTTCCACATGCGCTTTGGAGGGCCATGAAGACGTTAGAGGGGGCCAAGTCATTAAAAATTATCTTACAAATATCTAAATTGTGTTTTTGTATTTAGGTCTGGAGGGGCCACGAAAAATTTAGGGGGACCAGGCCCCTAGCCCCCTCTGGTTGCGGGCCTACCGCCGCTCACATTGCTCAAATTCTTCAGATGCTGCATTTCGAGATGTTGGAGCATTCTTCATACAGTTCCGATCTCGCCCCGTTGCATCGGATTACCATCCATTTGGTCTACTTAAAGATCCTCTCAGAAGCTATCGATTCAACTCTGATCAACAGATGAAGGAAGCGGCACATTCGTGGCTTGCTGCGCAACCAAAAACCTTTTTTCAAAGGGTATCGGAAAGCTTGAGCAACGGTAAAACAGGTACATTGAAAAGTAGGGTGACTACATTGAAACATGATATGAATAAAAGCATTGTACTCTTGTGTTAATAAATAATAAAAATTGATTGCAGATACTTATTGACTTACCCTTGTATGTCGCTTACAGCAAATTGAGAATTACCATGCATTTCAGCCGCCAGTTACCTTCTTTGTTCTAGTGAGGGAGTAACCATTTGAATAACATCTATTAATGTTAATCTTCTCTTTTCATTCTTTATTTCCTTTCCTTTTACCAGCCTCACCCACCCCTCTAGAGCTAGCGCACGCACCTTTGTGCATGGAATCCCGAGTACGATTCTTAGTGGGAGAGCATTAACTCATAATGATGGTTCAGACTCCACCTTAAACTGTAAATTCACGTCTCACATAACCTCGGTGCTGAAAAGAGACGCTAAATTTCAAGCAACAATCTTTCCTTTTAGCATATCATTTATCCTTCCTTGAAAATAAATTAGTGTATATTCTTTTGCTATGTTCTAATAATTCTTCAATAATTACCTCAGACTAGACACTTCGTCATACCAACTTCTGCCGACTTTACGACTTCGTTTTCTATTCCGCCCAGCTAACTGACTACATTTTCTTCCATACTCAGGTTTCGAAAGCCTCTAACCACTTTCCCTATCTTTCGCGTATAGTACAAGATTCTTCTCTGTGATTCGCTCGTAACATTTGATAATTCGACTTTGTTACTCTTTATTGAACGACCCAAAAACATGTTTTTCTTTTCCAAATACTTCTTTCCCTACTCTTTCTATTTCCCGTTCATATGTCAAATATTCACTAATATAACTAGATATGGACACTACAAAGTAATCTCCGAGCGTGTGAGTACTTCCTGATACTGAATATACTTCCTTTCCCTAACTTCTGAAGTTGATATAGCTTCCTTCCAATCACCACTGCGTTTGTACTGTTTACTATTTATTTTTACCCCACGCTCTTCTCAGAGTTTTTATAAGTTTTTCGAAACTTCATGTCAATTTTTTCTTCATGTCCAGAACAAAAGTAACATCATTTTCAATTTTAAAACACGTATTCGTGCCAAAACATCGTAAGTTATGAGAATATATTATAAGAATAAATTGTGTAAAAGAATTTATTAATTTTTTAAGCTAGCGTAAGTATGTGATGCGTTAATATTGCAATAAATAAATAAATAAAACAGTAAAAGACATTTGGTTTTATTTCAGTCCTTCCGGGTTACCAGAATGTCCAGCTGTAGATGTGGAACTTCAAGCATGCAATGTACAGCCAAAAAACTACAGTGTTCTCCACTCACCCAAGATAAATGGTAGGTTAACTCTTCCCTAAATATAGAACTAGAAAAAACACATGATGAGTACGTCCAACACTTCTGTAAAGAAAGAAAGAAAGAAAACAATCGAAGAAAAAATTGCAAACATGACTTTATGAAAACTTGAAAATATGTTACTTTTGCCACGGATTCCTACGTTAAGCACTCATTCTGTAAGGTACAAATTGCGATATCTAATAATACATTTCTTTTAGTTATCTAAATATGAACAGAGAAGACTAATCATAAGCAAATTTAGGGTGGAGAAAGTATAAAATTAATGAGTAATTCTGTACCAATATCGTATGTTAGAAGCATTTAAACCATTGATTGGTAAACTACGAAGAATTAGGAAAGCTCCATGCCAACTAGTCTTTCAACCCTTTTTATTTGGCGAACCTAGAAGTGACTTTATTTTTGTAACTGATATCATGACTTTTCATTATGATTGGATCCTGATTATTCCTTGTGTACATTAATTTGCTCAAAATCATTAGTTCCTAAACCGAATTCGAACCCACGATCATTGGTTTTAAATACTATCTCTGCCTGTTACTCAACTTTCCTGACTACAGTTGCAACAATTGCTTCCGTTATCACTTACTTATTTGTGAATAGAGATTCTAAACGAAGTTTGCAGTTCCCGTAATTCGATAGGTGATTGTACTTGTTATTATATATATATCGGGTGTTGCAAAATAAGTGTTACAACTCTTGGGAGGTGACTCCTACCACTGAGACAAGACAAAAAGTTCTCTTGAACTTTCGCCTATCGGACATAGTTTCAGATCTACAGGGTGCCGAAAGCGTGGCAAAATGACTTTCGGACACCAATAGTTCGAAAACTATCCAACATAAAGAGGGCTGGTAAAAAATTCACTGAATAAGTCATATCGGCTGTATTGAATTTTGCATGTTTCACAATCCTACCATGCACGCGCAAGGGATTCCCCAAAGGAACGTAGGGAGTCCCGGATAATCTGCCAAATGAAAATTGGTCTAAATGGATATGAATTGATAGGGTTTCTACCAGGTAATAATAATTCGTTTGTATTAAGTCGATATCTGGAACAAATACAAAATGGCGGACACCTTCATGCAAGTTGTGTGTAGTTGCATAATCGCCAGGTGCGGATGCTGACCAACAGTGAAGTTCTGAATATTAAGTGTAGCGAATTCGTACTCAAATGCTCTAGAAAGACATCTCGAGTGTCGGTAGAGCACAACAGATGAAGCAGGGTGATTCACATGTGTGGAAACACGTAACGAAAAATGCCCAGAAATGAACTCATACTTAGTAAACGTGAGTTCAAATCGTCGGAAATGTAAGGATTAGCGTCAAGAACATGAAAGCCAATTCACCAATAATATTCCCTCAAACCGAAGCAATATGATGTGCACGGTTGCATACCAATAAGGATGCAACAACTAAGACCAAGTTGAAATTGTGCAAGGGGACTCACTAAGAAACTGGGCAAACTAAATGAATGTCTCTAGTGGGATCGCATGATCGATATTGAAATGTGGCCAATGTGTGTGTTGATATCGACATGTAGCTAATGGACAAATGTGAACATGTGCCACTACTGCTGGGACACCGTCCCACGTGGGAAAAATAGGAAAATAACTACTCGGGTCTTGATGCTGAGGCCGTGGGCTCCCAGTAGGATTGGAAACTGCGACCACGCGAGCGAAAGCAGGCACTCTAGCCCTGAGGCTCGAGGGAGCCTGACTTTCTCTGTATTCATCTCTTTAAGGAGTACCCACTTTGTTTGGCAAGCGCTTTTGTAGAGCCTCCCGACATGCTTGTGTGTTTCATTTTGTTACTCCTACTGCACAGTTGTAAACAATCAGAGGTTTAAGAAGTTTCTTCCTATTTCTCATGTCGTATTATTTTCCATATGTATGGTGTTCCTGCTGTAGTGTTACATGCGCCAAATTGGTTCATTTTCGTCTTTGTCTTGGCATGTGCACTGTGTGTAAGGTACACATCGTGTTGTAGTTACGTTCTACCAAAAAGTGCACCAGATGTAATAGCAGAATGTACAACGTTATTTTCCTAATTTTCGCACATGAGACGGTGTCCCAGCAGTAGTGGAACATGTTCACATTTGTCCATTAGCTACATGTTGATATCAATCATACATTGGCCACATTTCAAGGCCCACTAGAGACATTCGTTTAGTTAACCCAGTTTCTTAGTGAGTCCCCTTGCACAATTTCAACTTGGTCTTAGTTGTTGCATCCTTATTGATATGCAACCGTACACATCATATTGCTTCGGTTTGAGGGAATATTATTGGTGAATTGACTTTCATGTTCTGGACGCTAATCCTTACATTTCCGACGATTTGAACTCACGTATACTGAGTATGAGTTCATTTCTGGGCATTTTTCGTTACGTGTTTCCACACATGTGAATCACCCTGCTTCATTTGTTGTGCTCTACCGACACTCGAGATGTCTTTCTAGAGGATCTGAGTACGAATTCGCTACACTTAATATTCAGAACTTCACTGTTGGCCAGCATCCGTATCTGGCGATTATGCAACCACACACAACTTGCATGAAGGTGTCCGCCATTTTGTATTTGTTCCAGATATCGACTTAATACAAACGAATTATTGTTACCTGGTAGAAACCCTATCAATTCATATTCATTTAGACCAATTTTCATTTGGCAGATTATCCGGGACTCCCTACGTTCCTTTGGGGAATCCCTTGCGCGTGCATGGTAGGATTGTGAAACATGCAAAATTCAATACAGCAGGTACGACTTCTTCAGTGATTTTTTTACCCGCCCTCTTTACGTTGGATAGTTTCCAAACTATTGGCGTCCGAAAGTCATTTTCCCACGCTTTCGGCATCTTGTAGATCTGAAACTATGTCCGATAGGCGAAAGTTCAAGAGAACTTTTTGTCTTGTCTCAGTGGTAGGAGTCACCTCCCAAGAGTTGTAACACTTATTTTGCAACACCCGATATATATATATATATATATATATATATATATACAGAGAAAGAAAGAGAGATACAAATGTTGGGATACTATAAGTAATATCTGTAATAATTTAATCACAAAAACATATAGATCCAGATGAGTGTTCTTCTAGAGAAGTCTGAATGTTCAGTGTTAAGTATGAAATTCCTTCCAGTTAGTAAGGGAAAGAAATGTATTCATATTTAAGTCTTTTGTATATAATCTCATCATTTTACGCTAATATTTAGCAAAAACATTGAAAATGTGTTTGTTAGTAATCTTTCCTACTGTTGAAAACTTAGGGAACTTCCAATGTATAAAGAAAGTGGAGATATTTCTGACAAAAATGTCAGTGACAGTGACACGAGTTTTCTTTCCATAAGTGCACATACAGCGCCACATGAACTGAACTGAAATAAAACAAACTAGCTGCAGATAAAGAAAATGTATACGAGGGTAAGTCAAAAATTATCCACAATTTTGAAATAACTTTTGTTGCATTGTTCATACTTACCTCCGTCCTTGTTTGTTTTATTGTTGCTGTTGTGGTCATACTATGAAAGTTTGATCCTAATTCCGCCATTTGTCTTACTTTTGTTGCAGATAGATCATGGCCGCCCCATGAGAAATTTGCATTAAAGAGCACGAGCAGTGATCCGGTTTTTGTGGTCGGAAAGTGTATCAGGAGCCGCAATTCATCTAAGACTTTTGGAACAATACGGGAACAGTGTCTTACCGCAACAGTGTGTCTACGAATGGATTGAAAAATTCAAAAATGGTCACACAAGTGTTATGCACGAGGAAGGAGCCAGAAGACCATCTACGGCCACAGATGGTGACAATTAAGGTGCACGTGATATGCATGGGCGGCGATTAGGGGGGACAAAGGGGGCAGTTGCCCCCCACTTTTTTGAAGTGACCCCTTAATGTATGTAGTTTCATTTGGAAATGTAAAGTTATTAAATGTATTACTACTTCATAGAAAAAAAATGATGCCATATATTGTATACCGTTGCATGAGTACGTATTGGTTATTTGTCTTCCCGTGGAGTTAAGAAACCTACAGGAATTGCGTTTTAATTGCCACGGAAAATGATCGAAAAATTAACTGTTTGAACGCAACAATTTCAGCGTACTACTCAACCGCTTTGAAATTAATTGAGAAAACATTTCGAAAAAAAGAAAGGTCTTTCATAAGTTATTCTTTAATTGCACAAAAATTGACAGTTCATAAAATGTCTTTTCTTTCCTCTAACAGTATGGAGTATTAATTAAACCCTTAAGTATTCGCACCCTTTTTTGTCACACCAGTACTCGCGCGGGGGTCCAGTAAACCCCCAAATTGATATTAGGTTTTTACAATAAAAATATATTTTTGTAATAATTAAGACAATGTAGCATAACTCTAGAGATGTATTTAAAAGTATTTGCTGTAATTAGATTTTTGTACTCGTTTTGAAACATTTTTCATCAGGACTTCTGGCTAGCAACACAAAAGTTACCTGTTTGGGGTTCTGTGAACACCCCACGCGAGTACTTAGGGATTAAGAAGAGAGTAATAAGAAATAACTACTACCTTTTCCATTGTTTTGCAGTGTAATCTACGAGTGAAGTGATGTGTTTAGGGGTGTACGAGTGTATATAAAATGAAATTTAGTAAATTCAACATAATTCTAGGTTTTAAGATTATTTTGTATAACTGGAGTGTGGAGTCACTCTAAGTATTGTTGAGATTTTATGTATTCCAGGAAAGTGAAAATGGCAACGAACATGTTTTGGGAAGCTGCAAAAATAAGTATTTCTTTAAATGTCGTAGCATATGCTTGTAGTATTTACTGTCTTTCTAAGAGTAATAAATATACATTTAATAGCATATGTGGAATTAAAACTATAAGTTGTTAAAGAATCCCCAGTAATAATAATTAAGATTAATATACAAATATTTAGATTATGTCTTACCCCCTCCCCCACACACACACTTTTAACGTCCAATCGCCGCCACTGGTGATATGGTTCTGTTAGATATACAAGTAACTAATGATGAAGTGGCACATAGTCTGGAAATTAGTCATGCTTCCTGATACGCCTTCCAACTACAAAAACCGGATCACTGATCGTTGTTCCTCTTTGGTGCAAACTTTTAATGGAGCGGACACCATCTATCTGCAATAAAAAGGAAGATAAGTGGAGAAATTAGGATCAAACTTTCATAGCATGACCACAACAGTATAACAATAAAACAAACTAGGACAGAGGCCAGTATGAACAATATAATAAAATAAACGAGAACTGGGGTCAGTATGAACAATATAATAAAACAAACTAGGACAGAGGCCAGTATGAACAATATAATAAAATAAACGAGGACTGAGGTCAGTATGAACAATATAATAAAACAAACTAGGACAGAGGCCAGTATGAACAATATAATAAAATAAACGAGGACTGAGGTCAGTATGAACAATATAATAAAACAAACTAGGACAGAGGCCAGTATGAACAATATAATAAAACAAACTAGGACAGAGGCCAGTATGAACAATATAATAAAATAAACGAGGACTGAGGTCAGTATGAACAATATAATAAAACAAACTAGGACAGAGGCCAGTATGAACAATATAATAAAATAAACGAGGACTGAGGTCAGTATGAACAATATAATAAAACAAACTAGGACAGAGGCCAGTATGAGCAATATAATAAAACAAACTAGGACAGAGGCCAGTATGAACAATATAATAAAATAAACGAGGACTGAGGTCAGTATGAACAATATAATAAAACAAACTAGGACAGAGGCCAGTATGAACAATATAATAAAACAAACTAGGACAGAGGCCAGTATGAACAATATAATAAAACAAACTAGGACAGAGGCCAGTATGAACAATATAATAAAACAAACTAGCACAGAGGCCAGTATGAACAATATAATAAAATAAACGAGGACTGAGGTTAGTATGAACAATATAATAAAATAAACGAGGACTGAGGTCAGTATGAACAATATAATAAAACAAACTAGGACAGAGGCCAGTATGAACAATATAATAAAATAAACGAGGACTGAGGTCAGTATGAACAATATAATAAAACAAACTAGGACAGAGGCCAGTATGAACAATATAATAAAACAAACTAGGACAGAGGCCAGTATGAACAATATAATAAAATAAACGAGGACTGAGGTCAGTATGAACAATATAATAAAACAAACTAGGACAGAGGCCAGTATGAACAATATAATAAAATAAACGAGGACTGAGGTCAGTATGAACAATATAAAAAGAGTTATGTCAAAATTGCGGACAATTTTTGACTTACCCTCGTAGAAGTACTTTTTTTTATTTAGCTCACGAGTTTTAAACGTTCAACTTTCTTTTAAAACGATTGAGTCTCATATTGTGGATAATTTCAATGAATAATGGAGAAGTCTTTTAGATAATATGTTGAAATAAAATATAATCCTACAGAATGGAAGCACTTACCACTACAGCATATGTATAGCGTGACACAATAACAAGTTTGTCCCCAGGGTTAATCATAAACCCTAAGTAGGGACACAGTATATTCACTATGCAATAGAAAGTCTCATTTATCAGTTACCGATTCAAACATCTAGGAAACGTCTCTTTCTGTGAACTTTGACTTTCTTCCTTTGATTCTGATTTAAAAAATTAGATTGATTATTTACTGATGATTGGTAACTTTAATTGATATTCAGTATCTACTTTATTAAATTGATATAACTTAAATAATAATAATAATATCAGATGAAAGCAAACAAGGGCGGCTCTACCATATGTGCAACACGTGCATTTGCACCGAGTGTCAAAATCTGTCTGCAAAATCTGTCATTATGTTTCCAACAAGAAATGTTTAAAATAAATATTTCTTGTTGGAAACATACTTCATGATAATTATAGTTAAATTTACTAAGGTGGCCTATTTGAGTAGTACATTCATAAATCATGTTAAGGTCACATGAACAGTACTAAAGCAAATGGTCAAACAAATCCCAGCATGAAATGCTTGATTGTTGTTAAATACAAGAACTCAATTCTAACAAGTAGCGAACACCTGTTCCAGTTAGTTACCTATCGCAGTTTTGATATGAAAACTAGTCTTGTCTTTGTTACAAACAAGTTCCTTATCACTGAAGGTGGAAACAAGTTTCTTTTTTTAATTTCTTATCAGATGTAGAAGGAAAATCAAAAAATAAAGTTAAAAGAGCTCTTTGTGCTGGAATTACAAACTGATATATTGAGATTGAAGATCGATATTGAATCCCATAAAAATGATTATCATCTTTCATCTGCAACGTGTTTGCTTTATCTTTCACTTGCATAATAGATTATTATTTAAAGAAAAAACACCACGAGATTGATTTGAAGTGTTTAGGCCTTTCTGAATGCGAGTACGCTTTCCCTCCCCTTCGTTTTCCATGATGTGGTTGCATACTTAAAATCGTGGCTTTTAAGATTTGTTCTTTCTGAAGAAAGAAGGCGGCAAATTGCCTGGGGTCGGCCCTGAGTAGCCTTATGTCATTCCTTCAACAGATTCAATGTATCTGATGAAGGCAATAGTATACTATTGAAACTGTAATCTAGATTAATAATAACAGGTGTTTGTTAGGTCAGGTTTTATTTTTATTTAAGTTATACGAAGTTTCAAAGTTAGAATGAGCAGTATTCAACCAATTGGGTTAAAAAAATAAAATAATAAGAAATTTAGAATTGACAGACATGGAGCTGAGACTGCTGAAATTGTTTCCATTACCTATATTCGCCAATTAACAACTACAGCGAACAGGATATCTTCATAGTAGTAATTATTATTAGCAGTAAAATCTCCAGAACTTTGGACGAAAATATTACCCAATATAAGGATATTGCACGGATCCGAACAAAATTAAGAAGTCTACGAGATGAAAATACATTTATCAGGAGGTATGACAAAAATAAGTTTAAAAACTTACGCGTCAAGAAACATCTTACGGGTACAAATAGAGAACATTTGATTGGAGATCTTTCCACGAAATTAAAAAGAACACTGTAAATTATTATAGATTCAAGAATTTTATTTCGAAACAAAATAAAACTCAAAGACAGATTTTGACAACCGTTTATTCTTTCAAAAGCAGCAAAAATTTAACATAAATAAAAGCTGAATAACAAATGGGAGACAATGATTTCAAAATTTGTCGAAAATTCACATACTGTAATAAGAATACTATTATGAATAAGCAACTTCCACTTGCCACACAAAATAACACACAGCGTAAGCTCTCCAATTTACAACGCACTGCATTGATATTATGTATCAGCTATACTTGTGCATGGGAAGATTGCGAACTAAGTCCATTGTTTACAAGTGACATTTGACATGTGACACTACTTTCATCTGAAATTTCCTATGTACATTTTTTTCTAAGGAAATAAGAGGAATAAGTTAAGTCTAATCATATTTGTGTGAGAACAATCTTAGATATACCTTAAGTAATTTTATGTCGAATATTCAAAACTATTTAATATGAGATCAAATATTGAACCACGTAACTTTAAACATTAAAAAGTACTTTTTAAAAAACGACAACAATATGCCTACAGAGCAGAATTTTTCTTTACTGGAAAATGTCTACAATTTATAGTTAGTATTTGTTGTGTCAAAGCGAATCACTTTAGTGACAACTTTTTGCGTTCCTCATGTTTATCTTCATCTTCAAATTACTACAGCTGTATACAATAACAAAACAAAATGAGAAAATGGATAATGTATACTCCTCTACAGCATTGCTGCTCTTGACTGAATAACACATAGTCGTTACCAGTCTCCATACTTCATCATTTTACATTCCCTTATCAGTTACGAAACTACTGGAGTGGTGAGATACACCCCTTTGACGTAAAAACATTGTTGCCACTATTTTTATCCAACCATGTAGCGTATCAAGGGTGCCCATCCTCCCAAGGGTCTGGTTCAATCTTCAATTTACCACCTTTTCCCAAACCTACCATTCTCTTCCCAAAATTAGCACTCTGTTCCCCAAATGCATATTTCTTCCCAGTATTTACTATTCTTCAGTTTGATTGTGGCATTTTCAACAAAAAATTATACCTGCCCTAAAATTCTAATAGGCACAACTTGTGACCTAAAAACTTCCCTGTGGGCACCACTATAGCTTACAGAGTAATATAACAACATTAATATAAATAAATAACAACATTATAATAACATTATAAATAATAACATTAATTACAACTCGCACTTAGGATCCTTCTATTGCTATTTTCAGTGACTTATGAATTACACATACTTATAAACATTATTAATCTATGAACACTGACGAAGACAATTCTGCATATACTGAAATCATTTTCCAATTCTCACTATTTTTGTTATAAACATTTCAGTATTTAACATTTTATTTTATTCTTCTTTGGGTAAAGCTAAAACCAAACTACTCGTAACGAAACCAAGTATCTATTAATCGGCTATTTTGTTATATAGCGTTCAATACGAATAAATTCGGTTAGGTTATACATGTCTCAATGTTGATCAAATATTATGGGGCGATTAGGGAGCTACTGAGAAATAGATAAATCCGGTTTTTTTTTTTTTTTAAAAAAAAAAAGTGTTGGAATTTGCGATGTGCTGACGACTAATTTCCAAGTTCAGTCGTCGATTTCAATCTTTTCGGGAATTTTGGCGAGAAATTTTTCATTTCCACTTGCATACAGCGGCATAACCAGTGTCATCAAAACTCTAGCCTCTCTTCCACAAACCTGAATATTTCAACATTTGACAAATAATGTATTACTGGGCGGAATGAGAACTAAAACCCAATATTACTTATCAGGACAAATATCGAGATTTAGTATATGTTCCAACAAAACTAGGACCTTTTGATACTGCTCAGATAAATATCAATAAAAGTGTTGTCAGTATTATTATTATTATTATTATTATTATTATTATTATTATTATTATTATTATTATTATTATTATTATTATTATTATTATTATTATTAACAGAACTTGTTAGTTATTTTGAATGATATCACTAATAATAAATCTATAAATATCTGTATCATTTATTGTTTTCAAGTCTTTAAAATCTATGAAATTTCTTCGTAAAATGTTTCATTAACATTTTTTTAAAAAAATATGTTGTTATTTGTTGGAATATTGAGATGAGTTTACTAATACAGGAAATAGAAAACACCATAAGCAGTTAAAGTGAAAAAAAAAATATTTCTCTTCACTTTTTTCTTTCCTTCTTTCTTCTGAGTTCACTTTGATCATCGTGCATACATAAATATATTGGAATAATGTATGTAAGACAGCTTACTTACCTATATAATTTAGACAAAAATTACGTAGAGAGAACGAAAACACAACAGTCCATTTTACAACCATTTTTCATTCTCGATCATCTGCCACTAAAAGTTTTACAACTTCTTTGCATACTTTATTCTCAGTTGGTTGGCAATACTGATGGAAATAAGACAGAACTAGTAGATTTTTCTGACTGCTTGAAGCCGTATCCGCTGTTCCCATCCATGCAAAATATTAGAGCCCGTATGCTCACCGCTACTTTCTTTTAACAGTCAACAACGTACAACTATACAATTTTATATTTCTGAAGCACTCAAATGTAAACGAACTTTTATTTATACATGCAACGTTGGCAGATTGATTGGATAAGTGCCAACAAAGGAACCTATTTAAAAATTTCAGTAATTGCTTTCTTCTGCATATTTTTAATGATGTAATGATTTATGTATTGTCTTTTTTTTACTTTCATATTGTTTTTTTTTCCTCGAAAATGGAAAAATGTATTAAGTGAAAACTGGGATAAAAATTCTTTGTACATTAGTTCAAAATCATTTCTACGTATATTTTTGCAGAAACTATGTTCGTACAGTAAAGCCTGTCTTCAACAGAATCAAGTGGCACCATCTTTCACATCTTTTGTATACAGATTTTCGTTTAAGCAGGTTAAACTAACTATTTAAAAATGCAAGTAATGTTAGAATTATTTCTTCAAACACATACTTCAATCGAATAGAAGTTTTGTCATACATAGCTTTCACTGTATATTCTTAGGATGATTATCCTTGTCGCAGTAGTCAAATTTATGCTCTTTGTGTTTCTACGGAAATGAGTACAATAATTTCTCTTAGC
This sequence comes from Thermobia domestica, assembly GCF_964235325.1. Lineage (NCBI taxonomy): Eukaryota > Metazoa > Arthropoda > Insecta > Zygentoma > Lepismatidae > Thermobia > Thermobia domestica. The sequence goes on along the minus strand of NC_137456.1, from coordinate 237,117,060 downwards.
TTTTTGTCGGTAAAATTAAGATTTCATGGTAACAAATAAATTGTGTACAAAAATTTTTTTTTTATTTTCTAGGGGATCCGGTTACCATCAACATAAGTTTTGCTCTTCTTGCAATTCCAAAAGTTCGGGAAACTGATTTGGTAAATATATATCACTTTAAAACTTCATTTATATTTTATCTTCAACTTTTATGAAAGTATACAAGTTTCGTATAACCTATGTACTTCTTCGAGTTTGTTTCTTGTGTGGGTCATTAAATATATATATATTATAAAAACCTTATAATGTGTATAAAGCTATTATATATCATATATAGTTTTATTATAATAGAATAGTATTACAATAACTTTCTTCAGAGAATTTCTGATCTTTCTGAGTATTTTAAAGAATGCTTCAAACTTTTTATTGTTATCATTATTTGGAACAGCTTGAGATATCAAACTTGTGCAAACAGAATTGTAACTCTTACAATTTCTGAATATATCCTTCATAGTACATACTAAAAGTATGATACGTAAGCGATTTTACTATATATGAATCTTTATCAATACTCAAATGTTTGCGTACATTTTAATATTTTATATCTTTGATGTTAATTGTCTAAAATTCATTATCAAAATATTGAAACTATCCTGCAGTATAATAGTTTGCATGTGCGTGTCTCTTTTCACCATTACTTGCATTAATACTGTTGTAGAAATATTTACCATTTATCGTAGGTTGGAACAATGGCAGACGAATGTGATCTTGTACATCTTCGTCTCGTATAAAGGTTAAGAAAATGCAGTTACTCGATGAATACAACTAGGCAAAAATTAAAGAAAAAAAGCTTTATATTGTTGTTATTTTATTGTTGCTTTATAATTTTTATGTTTTTGCTGTAAGATGTGTGACATAATTTTCCCTTCTCATAATTTACTTGTTTTTCCTGTTGATTCCTAAGTTCAAAAACGTGAACAAAACACCTTTTTGCATCAGCAATAGATAAGCAATGAAGTGGTCAGAAACATTTGTGCGATTTTCTAAGCGCATTAAAAGGTGAAAATACGGATATCCAAAATTCAACAATTTCTGTAAGAGATTGACGTATGATAATGATATCAACAAACAAAGAAACAAAAAAATAAAAGAAGCAGCCAGAAAATTTAAAATTGTAACTTACTGGATGTGACCAGATGTAAAAGTCGCCTTATATTAGACATAGTCTCACTTTTCACATTCTGATAGCTACAAGTTTTCAAATTTCATTTACATTGTTAAAATGAACTCAACACTGTCCAGTCTTTTTTTCTATCTTTTTTTTCTGACACATAAATTCCTCTTTTGACTGCATAAACCATCTGATATATTTCTGCGGCTTAATATTCCCTGCTTTCCTATCTCTCGCAGAACATGCATACATTACAGCAGTTTATTCGACACCTTCTGCACAATATTCTCAAAATCCTTCCATATCTGTCATTAACAGATGAGAGTACACTTACATAACCATTCTATCTGGGAACGACGCAACTGATCTTGATTGTCTATAACGAATTGTTTCACCCCATTCCCTCCATTTTCATGTACTAATTCTTATTTTTATTACAGAAGCCTGATTACCTTATTTCCGACCGATTTTCAAAGTAAACTTGTCCTTGGAAACCTAACACAACAACGAGTTATGTTCTATTAAACCACCAGTGTTATGGACTACCTCCAACTGCACAATTTCCACTGAAAGAAACTACGTTTGAGCATGGGCATACCAATTTCATCCCATTTTCCCTGCTGATTATCGTAAAACGTATAGGCTAGTGAGAGTATGGGAGTGACGATATTTTATATGTCGTCTTAACAGTCAAAACGCGTGAAAGTCAATTTACCTAGCGTGTCAGTGCTTTCGACAGGAATGTCGTAAAAGTGGTAACATGAATTCATGTATCTTGTTCCATATCATGATGAAAACAGATATGACTTGGCGATAAGGCTGGACGTTTTGTGTATGTGGATTCAATTGGATTCTTGTTTGCTGCATACAAACGATGGATCGCTTTTCTATAGATTGAGGTCTAATGGAATCCTGTAAATAGGAGAATTATCTTCATGTTTTTTTTTACACTTTATGTATCTCTAACTCCCTCTCCTAATCATATCTGACGACAATTATGATATCCTGCGGAAAGTTTTCCCTCAATTGGCGGTAAAACTGTACGTCTCTTGCCAGAGATGCTACAGTACGTAATTACCCGTATGTTACAATTACGCTTAAGAGAAATGTAGGCATGTTAATCAATGTGACTACTGTCTTTCATTTTGACCCTGCGAAGTGTCTTTCATATAGTTTACGATAGTTTGCCTACGTTCAGCAAAGTATCTAGTTTGGCCGTTGTGGACGCACTGCAGGCCAAGATGGCATTGAATGACGTGGATAACAGTGAACTGTGCCAGATTTAATCTCTGAACCATGTCACGTTGAGGGGTAGATATTCCTGGCCTCCCAGTCAATGACTTCTACGAAGCACCTGAGGCGACACTTTCGCTGGTAACCGTGAACAGGCCCCTTTTGGTGACGAATTTTTCTACATGTAGTTCCGTTTATGACTTTCTGTCCACGAAATCTAACTCCGGCCACTTCGTTTGTTAAACCACATTTCCGAACACTGTTTCGCTATTCCATTTACGAAAAATAGGCGTGGAAAAGAACCATGATATATCCTTCCTGACAACAATTCGCTTCTGATAGCACTTCATTAGTCCTAACACGATGTTTCCTGCAAGCTACAAAATCAGACTGATAGCGACGTTGGTTTAACTACACATATAACATCATCGTTTCCAAATCGGTCGGATGTAAATCAATCAACCTTCTACATAATTTTAAATTATTTTTTTTTATTTTTTTGATGTATTAATTTTTATTACTTAATATGTTCATTTAATGTTCTTTTATATATATATTTCTTTTCTTTCTATCTACATGGTATATAGTATTTCTTTTGTTTCTAGTTTTATTCTCTGTCTGATGAAACACTTAGCGAAAGTATTTAATGAGCTTTTAATTTTTGTCATTGTGCTTTATTCTTCTTTGGTAAGTAATCTGTTTACCATACCCGCTTAAGATTCCAGTTGTGTACGTATGTATGTATGTATACTCCGTCGGTGCGGAAGACCCAAATTCAATTCCTAGTGGGAGTTCAAGTCATTCGGATCCCACATTAAGTTGTAGGTCCATGTCTTATACAACCTCGCTGCTGAAAGGGACGCTAAAATCCGATCCAACCAGAAATGCGATTTCCAAAACTTTATTTTTTCTGAATATGGTATGAACACTATTTTGAAACAAATGTACATTCAATAATATGAGACTTCTATCAATAAAAATGTTTTATCTTTTCAGTGAGGTCTGAACTATCTGAGACATGTTCAATTGTAATTGCAATATATATTTTTAAAATTATTATAATGAACTTCATCTATGGGTTGAAAATAAAGTGGATTGGTCCAATAGTTTAGGGAAATTCATAATTAAACTTAGTAATTCCAATTATAAGTTTGTGTTACAAGCTTCTATACTACACCACTGCTTATTAAGCAATTACATCGATAAAGTCGTTTTGTTGCACTGGAAGTACAGAGATGATTACACTAGTACATGTGTAGAATTAACGAGAATTTGCAGTAAAATAATCAGTTTCGTCGAACCTATTTATCACCAAATTAAACATTAATTTAAATTATTTTTTTATGTTAAATTAATCAGCAAACACAGAATGTGTTTCTGTAGAAACTAACTGTAAACAGAGAAGTTAAAACGAAAACCAAGACTTGATGCTGTATATAATCACATTTTCTATTAAGATAAACCACGATTAAGATAATTGTGAAGTATACTCTCGTTAAACTTTTCATTATGATACTAGCAAGCCTACATCATGATTAATGAGATACAGGGCCGGCGCGAGGGGGGGATCGAGCCGTGCCACCGCCCAGGGCGGCAAGTCTGATGGGCTGCAAAATTTGAAAAAAGAAAAGAATATAGGGGCGGCAAAATTTGAGAAAGAAAACAATAAAGGGGCGGCATGTGAAAGTACCGCCCAGAGCGGCAAAACTTCTAGCGCCGGCCCTGATGAGATATGGCTAATGACTAATGAGATACAGCCCAATTTTTTATTAACTTTTAAACTTCCATTTTGGTTTAACTATAACATTATGCAAAGACGAGACATTTATCAATCGATAGACTACATTGAGCTGAACAAAATGAGATGTTTGAGGATAAATTCTGATTTGTAGTTTTTGAGAAAATCAAGAACGAATTTTTAACACATTTAAAGTTATGTTCTTAAATTAACTAATATTAACTAATAGCTTTTATTTTCGTAAAGTAGGTTTATTTATTTATTTATGTACTGTATATGTATACGTAATAGCCATTTAATTATTTGTAATAGCCAGTATATATATTTATTTATGTATATATAATGTAATAACCAGTTTGTTTATTTATTTATGTTTCTACGTATATGTAATGTAATAGCCAGTTCATTTATTTATCTATGTACCGTATATGTATATGTAATAGCCATTTAACTATTTGTAATAGCCAGTTTATTTATTTATATTCGTAGGTATATGTAAAGTAATAATCAGTTTATTTATTTATTTATGTACTGTATAAGTACATGTAATAGCCATTTAATTATTTGTAATAGCCAGTTTATTTATTTATGTATATGTAATGTAATAGCCAGTTTGTTTATTTATTTGTGTTTTGTAAATGTGATAGCCATTCAATTCAAACTTATTTTTCGCTTTATTGTTTTCGATCGGGAGTCATTACTCATGAATATTTTGACAAATATACATATTCATGATAAAAATAAACATGTCTTGTCCCGTCTATGAACGCGGGTTGCTCTCTGCGTTTCAGGATATGGATTTAACATTTTTCCTTGAAGCAAACTGGTTTGATTGTCGCATTACTACAGCAAGTCAAATTCTCTTGTCTGAAGAAGAAATGAAGAAGTTCTGGCAGCCAGATGTAAGTATTTGATATATATACGTATGTATAAAAGTCAGTTTTTTAAAATCTCAAATTTCGCGTACTTTATCGGAAATACAAGTTCACAATGAGAGATCAGATGTGAATATTTGTAGGAAACAAATATATAACTTTCCAGAGAGATAGTATAGTTAATTGTTGATAAGTTAACTTATTATGTTGTTATTATATTGCACGTGAATGATGCCTTGTAATAAAATATAGAATTATTCTTGCACTTACTATTGATATATTTTCAGCAAAACGAACACCGTTTTGAACCTACATGAAATTCTTCATGGCTTTAGTAGTTAAAGAAGAAAAAGGAATTAAAATTAAAAGCAAAACTATAAAATTAACTGGCATGGATCTGTTTTACGTGTAGATAACTTCATTGAAGTAAATTCTTCCAGAAATTCTGTCTTAGAATTTTAGTATCTTGTCTTTTCTGTATGTTAGTTGCCTTCAGAATAGGTACGATTCTGAAAACACATCCAGAATTGTGATCTAGTCCTAGTCCAATTGGCCTGCATCCAAATTCAACCGAGATTCCTTATTTGAATAAACACTAATTTTACAACTAACCTTTGTGTGTTATTATAAGGATAAAAATTCGTATAAATCCAATAATAATATAAAGATACTAGTTATGGAATCCTTTTCTAATATTCAAATAAAAAATCTATGATTGAGTTTGAACATGATTCAACTGGAACATGACTGGACCACAATTCTGGATGTGTTTTCGGAATATATGAGACGTGTTAAAAGCTCTGTATCCTAATAACATGACGATACCATAGGAGAAATAAAGAATCTCCAGGAGAACTAAATTCAGAGAAATTATCTACAAATAGAATGGATCTATTCAAATTTACTTTTAATTTTTATTTTGATCTTATTTCCATTTTTCCTACATTGTTTCCAAAACCCGAAGTCAAGATCTTTGAAGGTAGATTCGTCTTAATTATCTTTGTTCTTAGTGCTTGGAGTGCTAGGTGCAAGGTTAATCTATAACTGATAACTTATTATATTGTAATATCCTATGTGATGTCGTAAATAAGCAGTTCCACGCTTCAATGTTTACAAACAACACCACATGGTTCGGCAAGAGGATCTTCCACCAGAGGGACCTGCTATCACCTGCAGACGACGTTTAGCCCCTCCTACGGAGCAGAAGACGAAATCGAAGCAGAAGCGCCACCGCCACCCAAGGGACGCTATAAATTGGGCAGAAGAATCCAGCTCAGTACCAGTTTTCTGGTGACCCTCCTACTGTCTGCTTCGGGACTTTAGGAGTAACCTATCCCAGGGCCTCTAGTCTGCTACGGGACTACGCCTATCCTTTCTCCTGGCTTTGCCTGCTTCGGGGCTCTGTCTGGGAATCCAAACCTCAGCCACTTTGCCTGCTTCGGGGCTCTGTTGGCCATCTAACCTACCCACTGCTTGCTTCGGAGCTTTGGGAACCTAATTCCACTCCACTTTGCCTGCTTCGGGGCTCTGTTGGAGATCCTGTCTGCGACCTTACGGTCAAAGACTACCTTTCACCTACCCTTTTAAAGTAGAGAACAAATTGTATAGTATTTTTGTACAAATACTCTTATAGTGGATTTTTATAATAAAACTGGTAGTGGGAGTCGATTCCGGACACTCTTTTTATTAATTGCTCTACCTCTTCCTTATATGAGACGAAATTACACAAAGTTTTACATGGTGGAGGCTTGACCGACTCAGAATAAGCTCTGAATACTCCCCTACCGGACAGTATTTTTATTAATCGGAAGTGGACATTTTTTCTTTGGAAGGTATGTGAATTTTAAGTGTTAGTGCTTTTAGTGAACTGAATTTTGTTTATGCCTCAAACTAGAACTGGTAAAAACACTTTTCCAGAAAACAATTTTAACATGGAGCAGAATTCGCGCCCTTCTTTTAATATACCACACCTCACTAAGTATTCGGGACACGTTACGGAGGACCCCGATAGATTTTTTATGCTCTTTGACCATCTGGCACTATTACATTCATGGAATGAACAGAAAAAGAAAGAACTATTACCTATGTACTTACAAGATGTAGCACTTGATTTAGTCCTACAGTTAAAGGCCCAGAATCAGTTAGACGCGCTTAATTATGAACAATTAAAAGACAAATTAGTTGCACTGAGTAGACCAAGATTACCGGCATATCGAGCGGAATTCGAAATTTTTCAAGTCCAACAAGGTGAAAACGAGCCAGTAGATGCTTATTTTCTCAGAAAATTAAGGGTCATTAGACAAGTTCTGCCTCAGGCCACCGAGGAGCAGAAAATAAATTATTTATCCTTAGGTTTAAAGAAAACTTTTTTGCAAAAGATAGCGTTAGAAACATTTACAACTGTTCACGCCTTACAAACGCATTTACACAACCTCGAGAAAGCAAATGACTTAATGAAGAAACGAGATTACGTGGAATTACAACAGGCATTCTATTCACTCTGCGATCAGAGTTCACCAGTCAGCAGTTTACATTCATCAGCAATCGCTGGCGCTTCCTTCCCTGTGCATCATCAACAACTGACCTATCCAATATGTAACCCAACACCTAGTTGGAATCAATACCAGCAACCAGCTTCAGTTTTTCCTACACCCTCAGCACCACAGCTACAGGGTGCATCACAAAATCAGATAATTCCAAATCCTTCCCCCCAAGTTGCTAATCCGAATCCCCCTCCCGAACCCCCCGCGCCTAGCACATCTAGTAATTCCAGTGCAAACAATACATTAGATTTCACTAAATTAGCAAATCAAATGGCTGAACTATCTCTTCTTGTAGCTCAAAATGCCATTAAGAACTCACAATTTAGGAGAGGTGGACGTAATAATTATAGGTCGAAAAATACAAATAATGGAAATCAAAATCGGCAGAGAAATGGAAATAAGAACAATTCTAAAAATAATAATAAAAATAATAATAGTAATCCTAGGCCGGAAACAGTTACAGTATGCGGTACGTGCTATAAAAAAGGTCATTCTTCCAGTACATGTTATAAGAATAATCAGCAGGGAAACGCCTAAGAGGGCCCCAGGACAAATCCTCTCAAGAACATGTTCTGAGGGCCGAGAAACAGGAAATAAGTGAACAACAAAGATTGGCAAATACATCACTTTATGCAGTAGCTCCGTTATCAGATAGAAGGGAGAACATTAAAATGTTAAATCAGGAACATAAATTATTAATTAATGTAACAATTAATAAAGAAAAGTATCCTGTAATCATAGACACTGGCAGTTCATTGAGTCTTTGGCCTAAAAATTGGCTTCCACCAAACACAAAATTGATTTCTTTTAGCACTAATCTACGAGGAATTGAGAATTCTGTCGTAAATTTACGCTATATAGCTTTGATTACATTCAGAATTGGCTCAACAACATTTTCTCATTCAGAATTTTAGAGCATGGAGATTTTTTGCCTTTATTCGGTGAAGACATTCTAAATCGATTACAGACCAAAATTGACTTAAAGAATAACATGTTGTCAGTATACAAGAAACCACGGCCTCCGCAGTATCCAATTGAAATTGATACCCAGGAAAAATTATCTGCTAACGCTATACATACAATAAAACAGCACAAGTCGGCTGATGTTTTTACAACTCGAAAGGTTACCATACCAGCCAGGTCACATTTCTTTTTACCAATTAGTGTCAAGAATCGGCAAAAGAATAATAAATATTTTTTCATCTCTCCATTAGAAAATTTGCTGGACAAATACGGACTACAAACGTTACCTACTAAGGTACCTAAGAATAATTTGACTTTATTGATATCAAATCCTACTAGTAGACCGGTAACGTTAGTAAAGAGCACCCCAATTGCTTACGTAGAAGAGAATCTTCAAGAAGTAGATTTACAGGGTAATTGTCAAGATAGTGGTCATGATGACGAAACTTTTTATAGATCAGAAAAAGAAATTCAGGATCGATTAGAAGAAACAAAATCATTTTTTAACATTAACTTATTTGACATAAACCCGGATTTATCAGAAGAAAAAAAGAAAGCCGTACAAGATTTACTCTTTAAATATAGAGATGTTTTTTCCTACACACCAACAGACATTGGATATTTCCGAGGTTATATGCATAAAATACGGATAGACAAAGGAGCACCCTTCCATCAAAGATCTCCTCCGGTTCCATTAGCAGTAAGACCTCAAATTGACTTACAAATTAAGCAACTCTTAGACGCAAATATTATCAAGGAAACTAGCGATAGTTCGTTTTCATCGCCACTTCTCATAGTGAAGAAGCCAAATACTTCAGAGTTCCGCTTAGTTCTCAACCTCCAAGCTTGTAATAGGTTCTCACATTACCTAAGTATACCATTTCAAAATACGGAGGATATTCTACACGTTTTAAGAGGAAAAAACTCCATATCCACAATCGACATAAAATCCTCCTATTTCCAGCTATTGTTGCATCCCAAAAGCCAAAAATACATGACTTTTGAGGTCAACCATACTAGAAAGGCATATAAATTCCAGAGGTGTACCATGGGTCACTCCAGTTCCGCCGCCGGACTCAGTATAGCTGTACGCATGCTTTTAGAGGGCCTACCACCCCGTATAACTGCATTCGCTGATGATTTGGTCATAGGAAGTAAAAATTGGAAACAACAGTTATCGGATTTAGAATTACTTTTTAAAAGATTAAGAAAGCATGATTTTCGTGCCAGTCCAAAGAAGACCCACTTACTATACACAGAATTGGACGTTTTAGGCTTCACAGTTAGTGGGAAAGAAATCAAGATTTCACCTAAAATCGCTAACAAGATTCGAAATTTTAAGAAACCAACTACTAAAAGAACTCTGAAAAGCTTTTTAGGATTATGTTCTTATTTAAGAGCACATGTCAAAAATTTCTCAGAAAAAATAGAACCATTTCAGTGCCTTTTAGACAAGAATTCAAAATTTAAATGGAACTCTCAGCATGACGAATTATTTGAGAAACTTAAGACTGACATCATACACGCGCCATCTTTGTTTCACTTCGATCCCTCACTGGAAATACGTGTGTATACCGACGCTTCCTCTATCTCCGCAGGAGGCTTATTAGCATGTTATAACCAAAAAACGAAACAAGAACGTGTTGTTGCCTATGCTAGTAGACGTTTTACACCAAGTGAAAGGAAAGCATCCACTTGGCAAAAAGAGCTGTACGCCTTAATATATGTTTTGAGAAAATTTAGATACTTCCTACTAAATACAAGATTTAAATTATTTATAGACGCCAAATGCTTGACATCTCTCACAACACAAGCGGACAAAGTTGGGAAATTTAGTCGCTACCGAATATTCTTAGCAGACTACAATTTCGAAATACAACACATTAAAAGTCAATTACACCCAGCGGACATCTTCAGTCGTTTAGAAGATAAACAGGAGATTAAACAGGGAGAAAAACAAGAAATTGACAATTTCTCGGACACGGAAGATGCTAAAGTATTTGCATCCCATTCTTTAGACACTACTCTCCAAATTGAACAACCTATAATCCTACCAAATTTAGCAGAAGAACAAAGGAAAGATCCTTCATTCTCTGACATTATTACTGTTTTGGAAAATAAGGAACCTAATAAGTTGTCTACTTTTCGAGCCGCAAAATATTTTTCTCTAAAGGACGGGATATTATACAGAACACAGAAGCATCCCCAATTAGGATTGTTATATCTACTTTGTGTGCCGAAATCTTTATTAAGTAAGTGGTTTGATGCCTTACACAATAACCCAATGGCACCACACTTTGGATATACCAAAACATATCATTCGGCGCTTAGGAAATACTACTTTCCTAATATGAAAGCGTACATTGCCAACAGAATTAAAACATGCATTTCCTGTCAGAAACTCAAGAAATTACCAGTTAAACCAGCGGGTCAATTACTCCATCACCCACCTAAGCCGATCGCAACAGCTTGGCAATATGATTCTATTGGAAAAATAACAGTGGGAAATGGACAGTTTAAACACATATTAGTGGCCATAGAAATGTGCACAAGATATTGTGTGACCAAGGTTGTGGACAACATAACAGCGGAAGAAATTGAACAATTTCTCATATATGACATCATACTCAAATTTGGACCTTTTTCATATTTATACCTGGATAGACATCCAGTACATAACGCTAAGAGGCTGCAAAATTTGGCAAAATGCTATAACTTTGAATTTAAATTTTGCCCTGCATACGACCATAAAAACCTAGGGGTAGTGGAAACATTCCACAAGACAATACAGAATGCACTTAAATTTTTCGTGCAAGAAAACCAAAATCTTTGGCCGAAGCTGATACCATATATTACATTCGCTATTAATACATTTGTGCAAGCCGGAACTAAATATTCTGCTTTTTTCCTCATGTATGGTTATGAACCTAAGACCATCTCTGATATTGCGTTAGCGTCAACTCCAACATTATGTGTCAACAAAGAACATTTGAATAAAATACGTGAGAGTGTACAGAATAACTTGATCGCTAGCTATAATAAGCAGAAAAAGTATTTCGATAGCAGACACCGACAAACTCAATTTGAAAAGGGACAAAAAGTACTAGTCTACTTTCCTAATCGGCAAATAGGAGTGCCGGAAAGTTTTTCAGCTTCCTATGTTGGACCCGTTCAAATCCTGGATAGACTGAATCCTAACCTTTATAAGATAGAATTTCCAAATTCTTTTCGGAAGAAAATACAAGAAATCTCAATAGACCGAATCAAGCCATTTTATCAAGAATTACAAGACATAGAACAGGATAAATAAGTTCTTTTTATTCTCTACACGAAAAAAAAAAAAGTGCAGTACTCACACTAGGAAGAAAGAAATACAAAGACGACTTCAACAGATAAAAACACTTTTCATAACAACACAAACATTCATTTCCTCTTTGTTTTATAAAAAGCTGAATCATTATTCTGCAACTGAATGAAAAAAAAAGTGCTGATATCTGCATTTCCGCATTTAAAAGGCAACTGATCTTTTACAAGGACAGCCAACATAATTCTACATTTTCATCGATATTTTTTCTTTTCTTCTGAGAACTACATATTGTCACCGACATTATGCAACATAAATATTGTACAGGACGTTTCAAAAGTTATGACCACATCTAAATTATACAGGATGACCAGGAATTCAGGACCATTATTACTATTGTCATTGACATTTAAAATTGGATTATTTTATTGAAATACATATCTTTAGTGCATATATTTTAGAAACTTTTACACCTTATACAGGGTGACCAAGAAATCACGCCGTTCGAATCAGAACTTTCCAATATAAATTATCTTTATATCTCAGTGTCAATAGCAGCTTTTTTAATAATTCTAACTCTTATTATTTTATACATATTATATCGTCATCTTCGCTCGTTACCAAACAAATCTAGAACGAACCATATAGAAATTTCATCTCCTATTCCATTGGAAACATTTAATACCAATAATACAACTAAGGAGCAATCGCTAAGACAGACTCCAACTCCACTTACTATAAGTGAATTAGTTTATATTTATTGACGCCAAGCCAAAAACAGCCCTATCTCGAGGGAAATGAAGTATCATGTACCATGTACGGATCCTGCCTGTATATAGGGACCACCTGTTTAGTGCTCTATATTCCGCTACCACATTACTGCTCCGAAAAGTGATTTTCATTTATTTCAATGCCACAAGTGTTTAGTGTTCAGTGATTTCTTTTGTGTGTGTGATTCCTCAGTGTTGCCAACTATCACATAAACAAAAATAACCCTTCGGCTTATTTTTTAAACAAGCCAGGGGGGTGTAATATTCTATGTGATGTCGTAAACAAGCAGTTCCACGCTTCAATGTTTACAAACAACACCACATGGTTCGGCAAGAGGATCTTCCACTAGAGGGACCTGCTATCACCTGCAGACGACGTTTAGCCCCTCCTACGGAGCAGAAGACGAAATCGAAGCAGAAGCGCCACCGCCACCCAAGGGACGCTATAAATTGGGCAGAAGAATCCAGCTCAGTACCAGTTTTCTGGTGACCCTCCTACTGTCCGCTTCGGGACTTTAGGAGTAACCTATCCCAGGGCCTCTAGTCTGCTACGGGACTGCGCCTATCCTTTCTCCTGGCTTTGCCTGCTTCGGGGCTCTGTCTGGGAATCCAAACCTCAGCCACTTTGCCTGCTTCGGGGCTCTGTTGGCCATCTAACCTACCCACTGCTTGCTTCGGAGCTTTGGAAACCTAATTCCACTCCACTTTGCCTGCTTCGGGGCTCTGTTGGAGATCCTGTCTGCGACCTTACGGTCAAAGACTACCTTTCACCTACCCTTTTAAAGTAGAGAACAAATTGTATAGTATTTTTGTACAAATACTCTTATAGTGGATTTTTATAATAAAACTGGTAGTGGGAGTCGATTCCGGACACTCTTTTTATTATCAGCTCTACCTCTTCCTTATATGAGACGAAATCACACAAAGTTTTACAATATGTACAATTTTGTGTTACAAGTACATATTGATATAGCCAGTACAAAGTATGTATATTTATTTAAGCAGATAATAAAGAAAAAAGTCTTCCATATTGTTCAATTATAACCAATACATTTTCCTAAATTATTACAGCTTCATTTTCGAAATACCAAAAGTTGGCGTATGTTCGACAGAATTTTGGAGCGACCACTTTACAACATTAGAAAGGGGAAAATGGTTGTACGAAATGATAGGTAAGAAACGCATAATGATAGGAAACACGAATTAATGTCATTCCAGTAATTGGTTTCACTTCTTTTCCTTTCTAATTGAACAGTGAAAAGTGAAAATTAAAAACTGAGTAAGGGTAGTAGAAACCTTTAAAAGTGAGTGGTTTAATAAAATTCATAAAACAATTTTAGGTAAGATTATAATTATATTTCTAATTTTTCCTAACAAGTAACTAAACATATTAATTTATTAATTTAATATTACATTCTTTCGAAAATTTGGTAGAATTATACACAAAACATTCTCCGAATCATTATTAACAAATCATTAGCGTTTTATCAAGATCGGTCTCATGGTTACAGAGAAAATTCTCAACAAACTTGAATGTGTTTATTGATGTAGCAGAATCTAAATTTGAAAGTGTTGTTCCTTACACATTCTTTAAGACATTGTACAATAAAAATCAGTAAACATTTAAACAAAATCAGCCCTATAATTTCTGAGATAATCATGAATATTATTGTATGTTTAGATACACATGCGTACAAAAAATAGAATATTTTGATTTCCTTTAAAATGCAAATAGACTTGTTAATTGAAACCGATACTTTTAAAATTATGGGGCTTGAAGGAAAAAACTCTGTGATGGATATTCTACTTAACGTTTAACACGCCTGAACTTAACTCCGAGCTTTAAATAGTGTGCGCAAACGAATGTGTCGATAATTTATTAACATGTATTATTATTACTATTACTATTATTATTATTATTATTATTATTAATAATAATAATAATAATAATAATAATAATAATAATAATAATAATAATAATAATAATAATAATAATATATTCTTAAAAACTGCCTAAAACTTCTCGAAAAACTTACACGAAATCTCTGATGTGTTACCTCTATTTCATCCTTCCGCAATGTCCATATTTAGAATTAATGTATATTTAATTTATTTACTCTCTTTTTTTTAGTTGGTCACGGTGGCTCAGTGCTAGAGCGTTCACCTCTGGTGCCTGAAGTCCTTGGTTCGATCCCAGCTTGCGCTAAGCGAGTTCTGTGATGGACAAACACAGTGTGCGTGGATTTTCTCGGGGTTCTTCTGTTTCTCCCACTTTGTTCATTCCTTCATTTCATTCATTCCTCACCATCACCGTCTCCTTTAGCCTAACCGGCATAAGCGTGAGACATAAGACTTAAAAAATTCATCTCATTTCATTTTCGTTTCTTTTTTAATAAACAGAAAATTATCATTATACACTAGAATATGAAAGGGAAAAATTTACAAAAATAAAAACTTACTTAGAATAGTAGAAATCGTTAAAAGTAATTAATTTTTCCTATCAGAAGATTGGGTATTAATGTAATAATAAACACTTCCTAAAATTTAGTAGATTATACAAAACATTTTTCAAATTATCGTTAAGAAATCTCTAACGTTTCAACACGATTGGTCTCTTTGTTAGAAAGAAAATTGCCGATAAATTCGAATGCATAAAATATTCTCTACGTAACAGAGTGTTAATTGAAAGTGTTCTTCCTTAAACCTTCTGTAAGATATTCTTAAGAAATCAGTAAACGTGTGAACAAAATCAGCCCGATAATTTCCGAGGTAATCACGGATATTATCGTATGGTTAGCAAATAACATCTTTTGATTTATCGTGAAACGTAAATATACTTTTAATTGAAATCGATACTTTTAAAAATACGGAGGTTTTTAGGAAATTATAGACTTCTACTTAAGAACTTGAAGTTCGTATCCTAACTATTTTAGATTCATCATTCCTAGAATGGATTAAACTTTCGAATGACGCCTTTTGCATATGCCACAATCTATAAAATCGGGAGGATTTCCCAGAATTTTCCGAAGAAAACATTTCTTCCAAATGTCAGTGCCCATTCCAGGGCATCAACTTCAAGTATACAGGTATACGCTAAATGTATCTTGAAAAACTACTTGTCCTAGGCTATGTGTTTGCCAAGTTTCATTGAAATACGGCTTGTAGGTAAAAACATAAAAATATTTTTGTATCATATACATCAAATGAGAAATTCCGAAAAATTAATATAAACACTTAGCTGCTCGTTTCCTAGTATCATAGATTCATGGCTTTTAAGGCATTGCTTTTGGAATGAAGCATCGAATGTCACAGGTATATAAAGGACCTTCACTTTTGTTATGGAAAATTGACTTTCGTTAAATTAGTTAGATATACGATATTTAGATTTTCCCATCTTTCTGGGCATAATTCATAATGAGCCCAACAACCGGAAGCCCTTATTAAAGCCTCAAATACAGTTTCCTACCAACCAATTTTTACAACCTCAATATGGTCGTTTCTAGTTAGATATTACTTTCATTGGAAAAATTATCAAAAATCGAAGTTGTTTAAAATGCTTAATAAATAAAATAGTTGGATAATTAAATTATTAGATGACTGGGTGAGAGTTTAAATACACTCGTGTCCAGAAGTTAAGAGACATCGTGGAAAAGTGTCATGTGAATCAAGGTAGATCCCCAATGCCGTTTTGCAGAACAGAACGTGTAGGAGACATACCCAGGGGTCACGCTGAAAATCACATAACAGAAATAGAGCAAATGGTGACTGTAAGGCATTTGTCTTGTGGGTTCATACTATCAATTTGACATCAGTTCCGTTTGACATCGTCAGAAATATTTAGTGTTAAGTTTTATCCCATGAAAACGGCTATACAAACGCACACTGTGTTTCCACAATGCAAATGAGGCCAACCAGCAGCTCCTATGGTAACACATCTCACTTTTTGCACAAATACCCACCCTAAGTTATCCAGAGTTTCAGGTTACAATAAGACGTCCAAGGGAGTCCCAAACATGTTCAGTCGAATGAAGAACCGAGGAGAATGGAGATCATTTCACACGCATGACATCCTTGTGTTTCAGGTATTCCTTTATCACATGAACCTTGTGTTGGAGGTCACTAACGTCTATTAGACAAAACCTATTGGCATATGTACCGCACATTGTTATAGAATAAAATTCCAATAGATCATATTCGTCACAGTATTCTGCGGAAACATATACAGAGGTGTCCGTACTATTAACATGATGTCATTCCAAACCATAAACCTGGCACCGCCGTAACGATCTTGTTCTACAAAATTGACAACGTGTAATACAGGCCAGAGTCATGTTATGAATAATTGGAATGGAAGGGTATCATGCATGTAGAGTGGACACTACTCCCGGTTCTTAATCTGGTTGAATACGTCTGGAAAGACCTTGCATGTCCAGTTGAAGTCCGAAATCTACCACCAGGGACACTGTATGATCTTAGATGGGTGTTTGTGCAAAAGTAAAATGTATTACTGTATGAGCTGTCGGTTGGCTCCATCCGCAGTAGGGAGTGTCCTGTAGCCGCTCTCATAGCATCTCATCGCAGGTACTAATATATCAAAGTTCTTAAGCAATATGATACTTTGAGACTAAGAATATCTTGTCACTACCAACTTTCCCTACAGACAGGGCCGCTTTTCAGCTTAGGCACGCTAGACACGTGCCTAGGGCCTAAAGATTTGGGAGTGCAAAAAATTGGAGGGCGAAAAAAGAGAAAAAATTAAAATACGCTGGTGCAGAAAACGTCATTTCCGTTCCGGTTGAGCTACCTGGTTACAAACTAGATCTCGGCGGCTAATGTAAATATGATACTATAATTTTGTTAATTGAAAATATAGATTTATATTACTTGATAAGTAAGAATAACTAAGGACAGTTGTCTGAGGATAACTGTGGGATGAAAACAAACTATTAACTGTACTAATATTAGGAAAAAATACGCTTTCTGCCATTAGCAGACAAAGGCCGAGATTGTGGAAATGATTCCTTGTGCACTTTTTAACTATAATAATTTACGAGAAACATTTAAATGCTACCTCCGTCAATTTAAAACTACTAGCTTGTCACTCAATATAAATTGAACATCAACATAATGGAAAAAAAAAGCTTTGGCTAAACCATACCACTATTCTTTCCTTACGGCTGCCGGTTGCCAGTCCAGGTCGATAGGTGGTGGATAATGGAAAGACTCTCCAAAGAGCAGAAACAAAGAAAGGGAAATAGTAAGAGAGTTAAGAGAAAATCCCTTCCGAACCAAAACTGGCAAGGTAATAACTGAAGGAGGGGGTGCTCTGGAAATAGTGGGGGGCGTAATAATTTGAAGTGCCTAGGGCGCCGGGGAAGTTAAAAACGGCCCTGCCTACAGAGCATTTCAAATTTAAAAGCCACGATGTAATATATTATGTCGTCAGCTCTAAAAGTTTTAGTTTACCGAACGTAAAATATATATATATATATATATATATATATATATATATATATATATATATATATATATATATATATATATATATATATATATATTATGTTACGCTCATTACCGTGCAGCATTTTGTCAGAGGTTAGAAAAAGAAGTGAAGATGAGTAATTAAATTAGGTCCATGCTGGATGAGAGCAGGAAAATGACTTAGTTATAAGACTACGAAGTTTCAACGACTATATTTCAATATGCCAGAAGACTCAATATTGCTTAATTTCATGCATTCTTTCTTACTACTACCTGTAATTTTTACTTGTTTTACAGACAACTTAATATATGATATGATTAATGTCTACTTCTTTCAACATTTTTAATAGGTATTTTGCAACCGTTATATGTAGCTTCGACTTCAGGTATTACCCTTTCGATGAACAGCAATGCTCTTTGGAAGTTGAAAGTTGTAAGTATGTTAAAGTTATTTAATATTTTGGAGAATTTTGCAGAGTATTTATTTTAAATATTAAAGATCTGCAAGAGGAAAAAAAAGCTTGTAGTCGAAAATCTGTTTTGTGGATGCAAATGTTTGAATTATTTATTTTCCTCTTCTTTCGTTTTTTTCAATTCTTATATTTGTTGCCACTTCCATGCGAAAAGTAAATAATGAGCGTCCAAAAGCATGGTCATTTACCTGCTGTACTTATTCTTAATTAAATTACAAAACGAATTTCATGTTTTCCAATGTTCTTTTTATTTCTTACTACTTTTAATATTTTATTTTATTTTTATTTGCGATTGGGTATCAATTTTATCTAATTTTCGAAAATAACTTTCTTTTTATTTAAATGTTGTAAGCTTATTCTAAGGTATAAGTCAATCAACACTGAAACTGAAATAACGAATTAAAATAATATGTTCTATGGTTTAAGTTGGTAAAGTGTTTAGTTCACTGGCTGAGAATAGCATAAACATGCGTGTACGTGCAATTTTTGAAAATTTATAACTTTGTTCACAGTCAAATATCAAAGTTGAAATTTCTACTGTAGTTTTCTCTTATATAGATGTATATTCTGTAAGAAAAATAGCGTTTTTTTTTATATCCTATCAAAAATGTAATACTTCAAACTTTGCAAAAATTACTAATTTTCAAATTAAAAAAAAAAAAAAAACATAGAAATTGTAAGAAGCTCTTATCAATATTGTTACTCTCACTAGTGTATATTCTCTCACTATTATGTAATTATAATAGTAAAAAATAAACTTTGTTATTTCATTCCTTCGTTATAAATTTCGGCTCTAAATAGTAAAATTTCTTAAAATTCTACACTAAACTTAGGAATAATTTTCATCTGTTAGGGCTCAATTAAGATTTTTCATACTAAGAGACAAAATTAGAGAAGAGAAAGTTCTGAAGAATGTGTTTTTATGATTTTGTTGAAGAATCCAATCCTAAGATATACATGTTTACGCTAACACCTGCAAAGTCAATAACTGACACGCGCTGCTCAACAAAAATGGCTGACACTTAAAACTGGGTTGCGATTACAATTTTTAAACACCAGTTTTGTGCTGTTGATTTATACAAAAATAGAATATATAAAAAAGTTAAATCATTTAAAAATGGGCAAGCAACCCTAACAAATTTTATTGGATCACTTCATATGCTTCATATGGATTGATTGTATATTAAAAGAGTGCCAAATAAAAAGAATCCTCATCTCTGTTAGTTGAAGAATTGACTTCTTATCTCTACTAATTTATATCCGCCTCTGTTCACAAAGATGCATGACCGTTCGAAATAGTGAGTGAACTGGTAAACTAAATTCTAGATCTTTTGACAAATTGGCTTGCCACACTACCTAGTATTTACTTGTACTATCTGCACACTAAATTTGCCTTAGAGAAACAATGAACGAAGGCTTCGACTCACCATACCGTCACAAATAAATTCATAATCGATTTTGTTATGGAGTTTTCGATTGTTAATGCAGTAGAATCCAGCAAATTTTACCTAATGTAGACTGAGAGGGTGATGAACTACCGAAATTGTTGAGTTTTACGGAATAAGGCGTGGGTATTCACAACTCATAATATTTTGAGCAAAATATTAATCTAGTGTGAAAGTTTAGTTTACGTTAGGATACATCCATAAACCTATAGACAAGTCAATTAACAGTTAGTAACAATAGGAAAGAACATGAGCGGTGGTTGAGGGCAGCCACCTGACTTTCTTACACCACTTTGTTACTGAGAAAGAGAATGAGATGGATTTGAATTTCCACGAAAAGAACAAAACCTGTCAGAGAATTCGTTACACGGATCCAAGAATTAATGACACAAAGGGAAAAGGACAAAAATTAAATACCTTAACAAATTTTTGAACAGAACAGGAAAATACGCGGACAATCATACGCATAAATATATACTATAATTACAATAATACACTAACTAAATGTACATATACTGCCTGTACCGTATAGGCGATGTTAGAAATTATTACAGTCTAGCTGATCACCATATTATTCAAGATAATGTGTTGCTTGACCAGCAGAAATCATTTAGTACTTGAAAAATAAATAAATAAATAATAAGTGATCGTCGGACTGTGCGGAATATCGAGATATCGGTTAAGGAAATCGAGCTATAAAACGAAAAGTAATTATGGTTCATCTTAAATCGAAGCTTCTAATCCGTATTAGTTGTATCCATTGCTTTTTCCTCTGATATAAAGAACTCTAGATAAATACACTATAGAAAATTATAATTAAAATGCATATAGATAATTTACATGAGAACGAATACTAACGTAGTCAAGCATCATATTCCAAGATTTGTGTTCATAAGAGGGGTGAGCCTCAAATGGAAGTCCTGATTATTTATGCAAGGGCTTTCGGATTACGTCGGTATAGCGGGAGTTGCATTTGGTTTAAAACTAAATGAATTAAGTTATTTGAAAAGCCTAGAGTTTGTAAACAAAACACACAATTTGAGAATGCATAACTAATATAGACTCGGTAAAAAATTAACTCAGATAGCACCAAAAGTGGTGTATGAGATTTAAATCGAGTTATTTTTAGGACAATTCGAATGTATGGATGTTTAAGCAACTAGCCGGGTGTTAAGATTTGAGAGCGATTCTAGGGTGTACAGGATCAGCAATCTCTGAGCTATAACAGAAAAGCAATACAGACATTGGCATGTAAGATTACTTACAGCGAATTGTTAGTGAAGAAACATATTCCAAATATGAAATCTTGGGTACACACCTCAGAAATGTTTATGATTACTGACACACTTGGCACAGTTATCTTTTTTGGTGGCCAAGTTTTTGCTTCCATTTGAGAGGCTTTAACTTGAAATTCTGTTTTCATCTTCGACGGTCTGTCTGATGTTCAATCTACTTTGCTTCTTTTGTTAAGAGTGGTGATACGATGACCCGGTCGGGGATCGAAGTGGCATCATTTCGAGAAAAGTTGTGTTCTTTGTATTGAGATGATAACGTGTATTTTGATACTCGATTTCCTGTTTCAGTGAAAATCAATATGAAATACATTGTCTTGTGTTTGGAAATCGCACTCTCATCTCGACCTGGTCAGTTGCGTGTACATTCGGATATATATATATATATATATATATATATATATATATATATACTTCTAGTTTTTCTCTTTTCAAATCTTAAATCCAATTCCTCGAAAAATTTTCTTTATTACTTTGGCATCGATGCCAATCAACTATGCATGATCAGCATTCTCATCGATTCAGCGTAGACTCTGATGGAATATTTGTATTAGTGAAAACTTGCTGATTCTGTTGCTCAAAGATTGGAATAGAGCGTACCGAGAAATATTTATTCGTTCCTTTTCTAACATAGGAATCGATTTGTTAATAATTAAAACAGCGAACAAGTAAAACTGATGATGGAAAAATTTAAAGTGACTTCAGTACATCGCTTTTGCTGAACTGAATATTTGCACATGACTCTCTTTTATTTGTTTCTTAGAGTATGTAGTACTACAAAAGAGAAGGAAATGAAACAAAGTACAATTTTATAAATTGCTTGGAGAAGAAGTAACTGTTAGGACATTTTTTGTTCGTCTTTGGATAATTTTTCTCTAAACTGCATGAATAAAAATTATCAAAATGCCCATACATATGAGATTATTTCTAAAGAATATTAATACAAATATCATGAAGGCAAGAAATAAATAAAATAAAAATATAAAAAGTGAAAGTTAAACTCTCTCTCTCTCTCTATCTTATATATATATATATATATATATATATATATATATATATATATATATATATATATATATATATATATATATATATATATAAGATCGTTACAGCCAATCCCATCGAAAACATTGTAACCGTGTAGTCGTAATCCTATGACAAGAAAAACTTTATCGATGGGTCAATTAGACTGATCACCAGTTGAGTCAGAGACAGCAGGACAGTTGCATAAATCGCCCTACAGAGGTTCCAACACTGCATGTGAATGAAACGCATCGCACGTGTACTGCTACCATGTGTTTCCTCTCTCGGTATCTGTATCAGGCAGTGTGTAGTTGCCTGGACAGATGAGTCACGTTTCACATTGGTACATGCCGATGGACGGGTACAGATGCGTAGCCAACCGCACGAGGCAGTGGATCAATCGTGCCAGCAGGGAATTGTGCAGGGCAGTGGTTGTGATATTCACATCTGAGGCATGTTTACGTGGACTGAAATGGGTCTCAAAACAAGTGTGACAGGTCCCTTTTAGGTGAACGTTACCGCGATCTTCTGAATGACCCTGTCCTGTCATTTGCTCGGCTGCAACATCCGGATGGTGACCTCATCTTTCAGCACGACAATGCGCCGGTCCACCGTTCTAGGATGGCAGCAGACTGGTTTGATGAGCACTCTTCTGATCTTGTAACACTTCCCTGGCCATCACGGTCAAAGAACCTCAATCCCATCGAACACGTCTAGGACGCCATGGAACGATGCCTTCGGGCTATGGACCCTCTTCCGACCAACCTGCGAGCCCTGTGGGAGACTTTGCAGCAGATATGGATTGAGATGCTAAAACAACACTTCTGACGCCTCGTGGAGCCCATGCCGCAACGGGTAGCCGCCGTTATCAGAGCAAAAGGTGGTGCTACACACAGTGGCGTAGCAATAGGGTAGGCAGGGTAGGCATTGCCTACGGGTGAAGGACATTTCCGTGCATTAGGGGGTGCCCCAGGTTTTTAATAAAAAAAGAAACAAATTATATAAATAGAGCCCCAAGTTTTTGCAATTTTCATTTCTGAACATGGCAGGAATAAAAATCCCTGTTCACTTCACTCACAGTTAATTACATTTGCGTATCAAATTATTGGCATTACTGTAAACTCATCGATGTTATAGCACTGTATGATTAAGAAATTAATCCTCCTGTATTAATACGATATCAGTGCTATATTACATGTACTCAGCTTACTAACTTAAAATAAAATTTCTCTGCGCAACAGGCTTTCAATAATAATGACAACTTTTATGACCTATAAGATCTGGATTAAAACGAGTTTTAAAAAAAGTATTGCCATGATTATGAAGCACAGCACAATTTCCACGTACCACGACTACACAGAACCAAGCACAAGTACCAAGGGTCAGGCAAACCGGGCAACTGCCCTGGCGCCAAAACCAGGGGGAGCCAAGCTCAAACCAGCATCCAAAATGAATTTTCGAACATATTTTCTAATATCACTGTAATAAAGTGTAAAATATAGGCCAGACTAGGTGAGGAAGGGGGGCACCAGAAAGACACTTTGGCCGGCTGATAATTTTGCCTTCGTCCGCTCCCAATATTGACTAAGATAACGTAATGTTAAATGGACGAGGAGGAAACTGGCCTATTTTGGCTCTAAACTCAACATTATTGGATAGTAATAATTGGCTGATTTTTTTTTTTTAAATACTAATTGTAATAATACTTACAGTATTTTTGCAAACGTGACAGATCGGGGCACTACCCATCTGAAGTGACAGATATTGTTCTAAAAAAGCAGATTTTGAACTATGTCAGGAGACGAAACTTTTTCGCAACAATTTTGATATTTTGTAGCAAATTATCACAATTTTCGCATTTATGTCGTATTTATTTTCTTAAGTGTAGTACAAGTTTTTTTTTAATATGGAACTTGTAAACAGTATATTTTTAGTAGTAAGGTGTATATCTAATACAATGCACATTCTAACTAATGTATTCACTGAAATATAGAAATTAATGCAAAAATTTAAACACTTCTTCTAACGCCATTCTTAGTTAAAGGATAACATGCAGCAAGGCATTTCTAATTCTTCTTTTAAGTTTGTTCTCCTGTGAATAACAATCATATTATACTTGGAAAAGAATCTCTCGGCATCAACACTCGAGACTGGCAACCATATTGATCGTAATGAGCTGACAGCAAAAGACCTTTGATTAACTTTTAAACTGTTTAACAATGATAAAACGTCAACTTCCTTATCCTCACTGTTGAGACCTTCAATAACCTTACTTTTAAATTCACGGTAAGCAACCAACAGATTATGAACATTTTCATCACAAAACACAGTTAAGGATTTAAACAACAGTTCAGTTTTGTTGATGTCTACATCTTTATGAAGTGAAACAGTTTCTGGATCAAATAACTCGCAGAACTTTTCCGTAAATGCAACTTTTTTTTAAAAAGTTAAAGAATATTAAAAAATCTCTTTTTGATTATTGTTAGCAATAATTAACAAGAATTCCCTTTCTCGTTTTCATTCACATTTATCGCAAGTAATGCCGAATTTTGCAAAAATTCGCGATAATATGAACGTGATTTCTGGCTCTGAAACGAAATGTTTTAGGTTTCCTGAAACATACGCATTTTTTTTTTTTTTTTTAAACTTTTCGCACATATCGTATTAACGAAAAATGCCGTCTCTAACTATGGCTCATGCAGGCCACGATTGCTGTGTATCCTAGAAATTAAAATGGATAGAAATCACAGATTTTCCAATGAGTACTACACTTTTCGAAAAAAAAAAAAAAAAAAAAAAACTAGTGTTCTCCTAGAAAGACTATGGTTATGTTATTCTCCCAAGTTGGATGTGGTCTGCTGTGAGCCGTGCTGGCTGTTTGCAGATAGGCGGGGACGAAATTTCTGAGAAGAATGCCTTAATGGCATAAATAAATGGAAGAACTTGTCAAATAAAATAGCAAGGCATGAAAGCTCAGAAAGCCATATTCAATCAGTAATGGAGAAATCTGCATGGGTCAAAAGGCAAACATTGGTAAGAAAACTCGATTTGGAAACACAAGTGAGCATTAATTATTGGCAGAAAGTATTAAAGCGAGTGTTTCGTGTTATCATTTCCCTGTCTTGCGGTATTTTGGCACTTCCTAAACTCGAAAATCTACGAAAAAATGCTTCAACTCAGGTAATTTCCTTCAAACTATTATTTTTACTGCAGAATTTGATGAAGGTTTGAATAGACTTTTAGAAAACGACGGGAAGAAGATCAAATATTTAAGCCCACAAATTCAGAATGAAATAATCGATCTCACTGCAAACAAAACTAAGGAATACATCTGAAATGAGATTCAAGAGCTCCTTTTTCATTCAGCATTATCCTGGATTCAACGCAAGACATTACAAAAATCGAGCATGCAAGTATCATCATTCGTTATGTTATCTTCTAAATATAGTGATCATTTCTCACAGTTCGAAATTGTAGAAAGCTTCCTTGGATTTTACGATATGAACGAACACTGTGCAGAAAATTATAAAGATTTAATACTAAAAGTCCTATTAGACAATGAGATTGACATTAAGAAGTGCAGGGGGCAAGGTTACGATGGAGTAGCAGTAATCAGTGGTTGTATTTCTCGCTTGCAAACGCGGACTAAAAAACATGCCAAGAATGACATATATGTTCACTACGCAGCACATAACCTGAACCTCGTGTTATCGGATGCTGCAAAAGTTAACACAGAAGCTGTTAATTTCTTTGCCACTCTACAAGATATATGTAACTTGTTTGGTAGCAGCGGGAAACGCTGGAAGGCTTTACAAGATTGTATTTCCAAGGATAAATCTCCGGAAAATGAAACGAAACTGAAGAAACTCTCTCAAACATGCTGGGATTCAAGTCATAATGCCGTGTTCGCACTAAGAAAGAGATATGCAGACGTTATAATATGTCTTAATGTCATGTGCCTTACTGGAAAGGAAAAAGAACGGACATAAGCAACTCGTTATAAATGAAAAATGAAAAGGTTCAATTCTGCGGTAATGATTGTGTTGTGGAAAAAAGTTTTAAGAAGTTAATGTTGTGTCAAAAAAGCTGCAGAACCCTAGTATGTGCTTGTCAGAGTGTCAAGGAGAACTGAAAAAAAAAAAATGCTGTACAATGGTGCATGATCTTAGAAAGAACGTGTCTCAAGTATTCGAGGAACTTAGCGCTTGTGCGCGCAAATTTGGTGTTTCAGATAAGTTAGAAGAAAGAAGGAAGCCAGTACAGAAAATATTATTTGATGAATTGGCACAAGATACGCGATCTACTGATCCTGTTAAAGAATTCGAGATCAAAGTGCTATTGCTTATCCTTGACTGTGTAATGGTAAACCATAAGAGTACCCTTCGAAGGAATGTGGGAACTTGGTGAAATATTTTCAATCTTATGCCCGTCAATGTTATGAACCACTCCTGAAGAAGAGGTCACCAAGCAGTCTTATGGCTTTGCGCTTCTGTATGCAGACGATTTATCCAGTGACTTTCCACGAGAAGTATTGACTTTGAGAGTCACTTTTCAAGACAGGCTTTCAAATCTTTCAATTCACGAAGAGATTCTTCATTTCATTACCGAATCCGACCTCAGCTCAGCATTTCCAAATCGGGTGACTGCGGTTTGTTTGTATGTAACTCTTCCTGTTACAGTTGCAACTGCTGAGCGATCATTCTCTAAGTTAAAATTAATTAAGACGTATCTCAGAAATAGTATGACCCGAGAACGCCTTTGGAGCGTGGCCATGCTGAGTATTGAGCGAGAAAGAGCTCACGAATTGGACATATCTGACCTGATAAAAGAATTTGCAGAAGCAAAAGCCAGAAAGAAACATTTCTGACTTTGTATAAAATTTGTCGATTAAGAAAAACTGAAAATACAAACATGCTTATAAGCGGTTTCACAACGTTTATTATTTATTTTATAGTTATGCAAAATCGTAACATACTCTATATATTTGTTTCAAATCCTTTTGGCAATACTAGTTGATACATTACTGTTTATTTACACTACCACTGCAAAAAAAGTCCGAATTTTACATCGATCTATTTCTAATGACCAGGGCACAGAAAAATCAATACCCTCTCACTGATAATTTTCGGTTTATGGCCGTTTCTGCGTGTACGTATCAGTTATAGATGATCATACATGGGACCTATTCGACGGGTGTGGGGGACGCCACTAGAGATTTTCCCTAGGGGCTCCAAAGACCATTGTTACGCCACTGGCTACACGGATTAGGTAGGTGTCTCTAATTCAATTGGTGATCAGTGTAGAATTACAGTTAAATATACCATAACAAACCGTCACGTAGCCAAATGAAGAATTAAACGGCTAGACGTGATTCATTCATGATCAACTATTGTAAGTGAATGCTAATACAGTGTTGTGATGGTTTATAACTTCGTGCAATTTCAGTACTTCAGACATCAATTCATTGTTGTCAAGTTATTTCTGGTTAAGAAAGGAATATAAATAGTTTAATGGGTTATAATGTCTGATAGTATTATTTTGTATAAAATCTTTCTTTGTCGCAACTTATCTTGAAAAAATTAAAGTTGATTGATTGATTAATTACCATTGTTTAATGACAATGTCGGTAGTGAGGCTATTTCTTCCCGTCATACTAAGGCCAAAAACTGTCACCCTCTGTACATTAAAAATTAAAAATAAATCTCATTAAAAAAGTAATTTTTCAAGGCAAAATAATAGATTCAAAAAAAGCTAAAAATTAAAACAAATGACGTGAAAAGAATTAAAAAAATAATAAAATATAAAATATAGAATAACAAAATAACCCACCAAGTGGGCTTTCTGGTGGACAACATAAACTACGTGCTTGTTTTCTCGGAATTCTCAGATTTTCTCGTACCTTCATCATTCCACTATTATTAGCCATCTCATAATCAGCCCCCTGTTAGCCTCGGTGCATAATCGTAAGACATTAAAAAAAAGTTTAAATTAGCAATAATAGCAACATATAACAAAAAAAGTTCAGAAAGAAAAATCTCAGAGCATGTTAGCTATTCCCAATCCCATAAACAAAAGCGAGAATACGATCACTTGAATCCTTGCAATGATACTATGTACAGTCACGAAAGAAATAAGTCAGCCGGGCAAGAGGAGAAAATATTCCCAACCCTGTTCACGTGAGTTAACTTCTCCGAGAGACTTGCTGCTTTCACGTGAGGTCTGTAAGCAGCTCTTCCAAACAAATCCAGTGTCTGCTGTAAAGCAATATTCTTTTCGATACTAAGCTTAGTGCTTTTAGACAGAGAAGAAAAACAATACTTGAATTTGTTTTTGAGGAAAACAAATAATTCATACATAGTAGTTTACAAGTGCCAGATTACCTATTATAATTAATTTATATATCTAAATACTCATAATCTACTCACAGGTAATTGAGGAGTGAACAATGAAAAGTGATTTCGGAAATTCAAGATTGTATTATTGGTTTAATACTATGAAATGAAATGGGAATTTTAACATCACACGATTATGTCCTGTAGGCTAAAGAAGGCAGATGATGAGTGAACGAAATGATTAATGAAAGGAACTGCGGAATGAAGGGAACGCAATAAAGAACTCTTAGAAACAAATGGACACAATACTGTTCAACACAAACTTACATAGTATAGCCTGGAATCGAGCCGTGAAACCAAAAGTTAGCGCTCTATCATTGAGCTACTATACTGTAATTATAACGAAATGGCGCTCCCGATTGCGACGTTGATTGGTTGGGTGGTGGATTGATTTGGAGTTTAATATTCTGTTCAACGCCGAGGCAATTTAAGACGTAGACCTATATCTTAACGTGGAATCTGAACCACATAAGCTCCCACCAGGAATCGATCCCGAGTCTCCCGTGCTGAAGATGAGCACTCTAACTATTACGAGGGAATTCCCCGCGGTCCGGTGGTGCTATTCAGCCGGTTCGCTAGAACCGGTTGCTAAAATATTTTGAGTTCGCAAAATCGTTTGTTAAACCCAGACAACAGTAAATATTACCCAGTTATACCCAGAAACAGTGCATTTTTGTTTAACTGTCTTTGTTTTTAAAACCTCTTACAGCTACAGGGTTAAACATATGATCTCTCAGAACAAGGTATACGCGCTTATTTCTTAATCTCAAATGCTCAGATATCAAGAATGAGAACTGCGATTACATCAGTATAGTTATGAGGGTTATTTATATTCGAAACGCATACATACCATTATCAACAACTACGTGAACTTCGCGGTTTTTCTAGTGTTGTTCACGACGGGGGTCTCTCTCATCTCGTGAAGTATGATGGAGATTCAATTTCGTTTTCAAAAAGGTTTAATTATTTCTATTGGACGATGTCGTCTTGTGTCGTTTCCTCAGCAACACTACTTTCTGCACACAATCAGACACATATGAGTAAATAGCATGTATATCAGTTTTCAGTATTATAGCGTTTCGTTTAATCGTCATACATTTCAATTAAAAGATCATATAGTTGTAGCATCTCTACTATCATATAGATTGTGTTTTAAATATCCTAATCATCTATTTCATAATTGCTGCTCGTGAAATTTTCACCAATATTGTTTCAAGCGTTTAAGTCAACAGGTTTCATTATTTTTCTGTGAGATTAGGAGTTTAAGGAAAAATCGTGCTTAGTCTTGAAGGAAGTAGTAAAAAAAAAAAATATTAGGTAACAGGAAGAAGACCCTTAGGTAACAGGAATAAGAAAGACCCTTAGGTAACAGGATTAAATATTATGCTGCCCACTCCAAACGAAAAATTTTATTTTCAGATGGACAATGACCCAGACATTTTCGTCTTCCATTAAATAATCAAGGATAAGATCTCATATAAAACGCTCCAACAAAATTGTTGGTTGAAAGTGTTGAGAAATAAGATGTTTCATTCACTATGTGTACGGGCACACTTGGTCGAAAAGGTGTAACAGCTTTTTCAGTCCAGCCATTCTGAGTGAGATTTCTCTTCGGTTTCCCTCATTCATACCAGGCAAATGCCGGTATGGCACCTAACATACAGGACCCAGTCCACTTCCTTCCTTTCCCATTCCTTTCTTCCTTCGTCACTAATTGATTCCATGCCTCCTCGAATCAATGCGGTGATAGATAATCGTGGTTCGTGGACACGCTATTAGGTTTAAAATTATAAGATTTTTATGTTTATTGAAAAGTGTTTTGTTCAAGATTAATATTAGTTTGAATAAATGAAGTGTTCACGAGCAGAAGCATTTGGAATTGCCAAGGCAGACTGAAATATTTTATCTTGTTCTTTTTGTTTAATAAGTGTAATTATATTTTTTATTTTTCTATGGGAATTAACAATTCTTTTTATTCCATCATTTGTCTATTGGAATTAGGAAAAACATTCTGAACAATTTTGAAACATGCAAGGCCAAGGCGTAGTTAAGTAGAATATTTTATTTTGTTATCTGTTTGAAATATATTTTTATTTCTTTCTTCCTATATATAATAATTAACATTTCACTTTAATCTTATTATGGAAATTAGAAAATGGATATTCAGAACAGTTTTGGTTTTCAAACACTTAATGCCAAGAAATAAACATATCTCCATGAAATAAGCATATCTTTTTCTTTCTTTCTTTCTTGACGCTTATCTAGTCGATCGCCAGTAGTGCGCCTGAAGACAAAACATTGCAGAGCAAAGAAACTGATTTGACACGTGCCAATGTACCTTCTGAGCATGGTTGGATGTTAATTTTTTCTTTCCTGCTTTCATGAAAATATACATATCTTCCCTTCTGTACAAAGAAGTACACAGCCCTAATCGCGAAGAGTGAGAGAAAGAGACCTTTGGGGAAACAAAGAATAAAATGGGAGGATAATATGAAGCAGGATTATGGATAAGAGCAATCCAGTAGATTAGTTTGACACAAGATAGAATTCAGTGGAGAATATTTTTTTCTTTCTTTTTATCCATAGATTTCTTAAAACATAGAGTTAATTACTTTATGCATCAACACGTTTTATTCAATCAAATCAAACACTTTCTAGAGGTCAGAATAGATAACTTGTATCTGTCCACTTTTAACTGATTTGCTATGAAGTCCGTTGCGATTGCAAAATTTGTTGATCTATTGTTAACGGAGCCGTGTTGAACAATTCATAGCACTGGAATAACATTAGCTTACAAGCAATTATAAACGATATTCCCGAATATTTTAGCGAAGTCTAATAGAATAGCCACTACTGTAATACTTTACGATTTTCAATCGTACAAGATTTTGGAATTATCCAAACTAGTGATATCCAAACCGTAAATATTTATTGATATCCTTGAAGACATATCGTGAAATGTTCTTCGAGTGGCAAACAATTAGGTTTTACCAACTATATAACATTTTTAGTTCTAACTATTGTTGTTAAGTTGATATGAAACGTGTCAATTTAATATTCGATATGGGCTATTCATTCTTACTGATGATTTCTCTAATAACAGAAAATTCTAGGAAAACCATTAAAACTAGATTATATGGTTAAACCATACTTAATCCACAGAAAAGGCATATGTATGTAGAAAGTCTACTTTTTTATAATTATTTTTGGCGATTACGCTTGTTTATGTATATGAAACGGAACATGAAGAAGGGAAGATAGTTTCTAGTATGAAACAAAGGTTACAATTTAAGGAAAGTTAAATTAAATACCTATATACTATTATAATTCTTTTCTACTCTGAAGAGCGTAAAAAAAAAAAAAAAAAAAAAAAAAAGTTTTACCAGTTAACTACTAAAATTTTGTAGTCATTTTATACTTTGAAAGATTATTTTTGCATATTTAATGGGTGATTTAACCATTTTCAGATCGACCTGAGAGCGAAATACTACTTGAATTATTCGAAGTGAAGTTTGATGAGAAAATGCCCTCTCTACCACAGTTTGATGTTTCGGATATCTTACGACTCAATTGCTCCCTGGTGCCATGGTCCTTAGGACATTTTCAAGGTACGACATTTCCTATTAGAGTTCCAAATTTAATTAATTTTTCTAATAAACTTTAGTAATAGTATGGAACATTACAAAGTTAATACGATTCCAATTTCTGTTTTCGGAAGATAATATTTATTAATGTATAGTTTATTTTCTAGTAACAGGCAGAAAAGCTTAGGTATATATATTTCAAAGACTAGGATGCTTGTAGAGTAATTGTTTCTTCCTAAAAGTGGCTTACATGAAATTAAATTACCTTCATTTAACTGATACGATACTTAGTTACATCTTTCAAATCAAAGGAATTGATTGTAAATAGAGCGAATAATATATTGAATCTATTACTTAAGTTTGAAAATAGAATGTTAGGAAAGTCAAAGCACTTATTTGCTCAAGATAAACTTGAACATAAACAACCTATTTTGCTGAGCAAAACAATATATTCACATAAAAATTACATACGTGTTACACTTTCGCCAACTAACACTTTAACTTCATCAGACACTATCAAGTGGATAGTGTCCTATGAAGCCAAAGTGTTAATTGGCGAAACTGTAACACGTATGTAGTTTTTTATGCGAATATATTGTTTTGCTCAGCAATTTTTTTGTGTTCAAGTATAAACAAAGCAAAGCAAAGCACATGGAAAATATTACGATAAACTTGTTCCTAAGTACAGCATGGAAATAGTGTAGCTTACCTGACTAATACGTCGTGGCACCACCATTAGCCTGCAGAACACTTCTGATTTGTCGTAGAATAAAGACTATTAAATCGTGAATGGTTTCCAGAAGAATGTCGTACCATTCCTCATGTAGTTCCGACAACGAAAATGGAAGAGGATATCTGTTTCATATTTTAAGCTGCAGAACTGAACATAAATATTCCAAATTGTTAACTGAGAAAACAAGAGATAGTTGTAGAAATGTGTGTTTTTTTAATGCTGTACCGGTATGCAATATCTTGCAATCAAATAATTATGATTGAGGAAGAATAATCGGAAATATGTTGTGCTAAATATATTTAGCAATTACACATATGTATGTAAATAATGCGGTTCAATTATGTATAGTTTTAAGGATATAGGTGCGAAATAATATTAATATTCTACACAAACTACATGTGTTTCCAATATTTATATAACTATATATAGAGTTTAGAAAATATTGTCAACAAATTGCATACCGGATGCTCTTGTACAAGATGTGAAAATTCAAAGCGCCATATGTTAACTGCGTAGAGGCGAACTTTATCAAATTCTTTGTTTTCATGAAAATATTAAAACAAGTCTTTGTATAACTTTTTTTTAATTTTAAGTAATGCAAGTGTAACAAAAATACAATTAAAAATAGTAGTATTATTGAACATTCAATATCATAGTAAAATATTACTTTCTGATATTTCTTTTACGTTTCGTTTTAGATACCTATGCTTGTATTGGTTTCACAGTAGTACTGAAGAGAAGGTGGAATTACTATTTATGGCAGGTTTTCTTTCCATCCATTCTCCTTGTTTTCATTGCATGGATGGGATTTTGGATCGACACTAACATGGTTCCAGGCAGAGTAGCGTTAGGTATTACTACGCTGCTCACCTTATGCACCCAGTTTGTATCTCTACAAGGATCACTTCCACCAGTTTCGTACTTGAAAGCTGTTGATATATGGATGTTCTCTTGCATGGTTAGTATATTAATGAGTTACTAATTTTTCTTACTTCTGGAAGCATAAACGCTAAGGATCATGCGGTAAACGTATAATAATGACTAGCATATTACAAGTACCAAAGAAATTTAAAAGCTCATTGTGTATATAGCTGAAACATTAAGTTAGTACGGTCAAGATAAACTAATTGACGGTTTGCTGCTCATAAAATACTAGAAACGTAACACGATAAAATTATACTATTTTGAAAGTACTCGGTATCTTAAGTCAGATTTCCTTAATAGTTTTTCCTAAATCTGTTTTCCAAACTCAGGATCTAGCTGGATCGCTTTCTCGTACATTTAGTTCTTTCTATATCTTTCCCCAAAATTGCTTCTATATCTTTTTTTTTTAATTCAAGACTCAGCTAAATTGCATCTTGTTCATGAAAATAGTCTATTTCATGAACGAAGACAATATTTATAATTGTGAAAACATTCAATTAACAATTAATCACGTTAGAGATTAGTTCTTTGAATATTTGTGATGAAATTTAAAAAAAAAAATACCCAAACTCATTAGGTTGACGTTGACGATCTTGAAACTGGCGCTCACTTGGTCTCAATCTCACGAAATGTCCGTGATGTCGAAATAATGTTCGAAGCGTGAGATTAAGTGAGCGTAATGTTGAAACTATATTGGAAGCTTGAAGTAAACTGAGCATTATGTCGAAATGATACGAGTGTTAGATTAAAAGAGTGTTACGAGCGTGGTGCCGAATGAGTGTTGTGAATGTGAGGTCCAGAGGGCGTGATATCGGATTGATGGTTTGAAAAGGAGATTTAGTCAATATGGGTATCTTTGTAAGAGTAAAAGTGATATACAAGTTTGTCTTCTATTCATGTTGTTTATATTTAAACAGGATTTTATTTATTTATTTATTTATCAACACATCAGGCATTGCTACCCAATTACAGTGTCTACTTAGGAAGCTTGAATACACAGTGTTAGATTATAACGTAAAACTTAAAATACAAAAATTAAATTATAATGATGCTGATTCTTGAATATAGAATATTAAATTAAAATAATACGTTTTAGTTAAAACTTTTTTTTTTGTTTTTGTTTTTACAAAACATTCAATATTAGTTTTTTGAATGATTTTTCAGAACAATGGAATATATCTATACCATCATAACTCTTAATGATTTTATTGTACGTAGCACAAATTTACCATGAAGGTGACATACATATGTAGTGCATCTGTACGTGCCTTTCTGCAGCAGAACAGGCCACTATTTCCCTTGCGTATTATGAGGGATAGAACCATTTACTGTGATTATAACTTCTATACCAATCGGACTACAAAAATAGTCACGTTTCTAATGTTGAAACTGAAATCTGACCCAGAAAGTGTCTTTCGAGTGTCATTCTTAAAACGAAAAAACGAATGTTATAGACCTCTAGATGTTTAGTAATAATACACTTATAAACTTTTTGTATTATTTTTTATTTGCTACTTTTAGGACCGCAATGGCTCAATGGTAGAGCGCTCATCTCTGGTCCGTGAGGTCTTTGGTTCGATACCAGCCAGCACGTGAGCTTTGTGGGGGACAAACATCGTGTGCTCGGCGTTCTCCCGTTTACTCACATTTTCGTCATTCCGCCATTATCATCTACGTCCTCATCACCATCATCATCATCATGTACCTTTAACCTCGGTACATAATCCTGGGACGTTAAACTCAGTAAATAAATAAATAAAATTACTTGCAACTTTTGTCAATGTTCTAAGTAATTGCTTCCACATGAAACCAAATAGACGTCCTTTAAAACATGTAAATTCTTTGTCTAAGTTCCGTCAATCTATTTCTTCATGATGACGACATGGAATTTCGTAAACATTACGTTGGAGCTCATCTTGAAAGTATTTATTTAAAATAAAATTCAAGCTGTTCTCGAAAAAAATTTTAAAGTTTTATTAATTTATTTTATTTGTATTTCAGGTGTTTGTATTCCTCAGTTTAGTAGAGTTTGTTATTGCATATTGCTCACAAAACTGCTTTACAATTTCAATTTTTGGTCGCTTACAGGTATGTATTTGATATTTATAGTTAATTCAAATAAATATAAATTTTAGTGTAATATTAAATTAGATACTTCTATATCACTTTGAAATTAAATCTTAAGTATTGAAAAATAGTATTATATATATATATATATATATATATATATATATATATATATATATATATATATATATATATATATATATATATATTTGTGTGTGGGGGGGTGTATTTCTAACGTATATTTTGATATAATTATATTTTAATGTATTAATTTATATTTTTCGTGCAAATGTGGAGTCGTAATCTGAAGCTATCAATCCTTTGCTTAGTAGATGTTCTTTAACCATTGTTCGCCAAAGTATGACTTGTTCACAGAGTGACAGAAATCAAGAATGAATATCAGAAGAGAGTCACAGAAATAAAAATAAGAAGAAACTGTTCTTCAAAGCTATTTACAAGATTAATAAGTTAAAGTTCGCAATTGGGTAATATTGCAATTTCTATAAAGAACTTAAATAAAAATAAAGTATGATCAAAGCAAACACTTATTATTACTAATCTATGTTACAATTTCGACAATATACTATTGCCTTTGGGATAAAGCCAATGATATATTGTCGATGAATAATGTGATAATGGAAATGATATATTGTCGATGAATAATGTGATAAAGGCAATAATATATTGTCGATGAATAATATGATAAAAGCAATGAAACATTGTTGATGTATAATGGATAAATGCAATGATATGTTGTCGATGAATAATGTGATAAAGACAATGATATATTGTCGATGAATAATGTGATAAAGGCAATAAATAATATATTGTCGATGAATAACATGATAAAAGTAATGAAACATTCTTGATGTATAATGGATAAATGCAATGATATGTTGTCGATGAATAATGTGATAAAGGCAAGGATATATTGTTGATGAATAATGTGATAATGGAAATGATATATTGTCGATGAATAATATGATAAAGGCAACGACATATTGTAGAAACTGTAACAAGGATTAGTAACAACAAGTGTTTGCTTTGGTTATATTTTATTTTTATTTAAGTTATCCGTAGTTCCGAAACTAGAGTGGGGAGCATTCAAATACAATGAAGGAAGCTTACCTAATATGTCCAATTTTTTAATCAATTCTGACTATTGTTTCGTCGACATGTGCCATTTTTTCGAATTCGAAGAATCTTCGTGACTGTAGTTTCCAGTTCTCTTCTCTACATCTGGTTCTAGTCCTTTCTCTTGTAAAATCTGGCTTCTATCCCATTTGAAAATGTTACTGTAAACTGCGTAGTATTATTATTACTATTGCTGTATATTAAAAATTGGAAGTTAAAATTAAAGGTTTTATATATATATGTTGCTGTGTACGGGTTTCACTATTATAGCCAATCTGGGTAGATAATACATTTATAGATTATAACCTACTAACAGATATATATACAGGGGTAAAAGTGAGTCTGAAAAGGTGGAGGAACCGTAGGTAGCGGCATGATGCCACGCCGTTCCTCGTGCCTATCTTTACCCATTGTAATTTTTTTTTGGGGAAAATAGGGGACTCCGTACATATTTTTTCGAGGTCACGTTACTTATGTCAAAGAATCTTGTGGCGTACTTTTCTAACAAATCATATGCTCGAATGTCTAAAAGAATTAAAATTTTGTCCCTATCTGAAAATTTTCGATTAAAAAATTTCCGTAAAATATTATTACGCGGTAGCTCATTTTACACAATTCAAATAATTCTGAGGTGTTTATATTAATAACAAACATGACATCAGTACGAAAACTAAAAGAAGGAAGGAAGAAGAAAAAGAATATTTTAAATACCGGAAAATTTTAATCAGTGATTTTAGTATTAAAGTAAGTCCTAGTTCACGTACCATGTAGAACATGTGGTTATGTTCATTAATATGGTTTTTTGAGGATAATAGAAATATACATTCTAAAAGTAAGTAAAAAGACAGCAAAACCTGATTAATTTCAGATTAGTACCTTACTGTACTGTATGGTGTCTTGCATACAGTATTTATAAAACGTAGATTTAAGTTTTACGTATGATCTTCAGGAAAAGTGCGAACACTGATGATAAAACCCAGAGTGTGTAATATTTAATTACACGTGGTAATAATATTTAATTACAAGGGAGATCATTATCCCAAAGCTGAAGCCTAAGCACAAGATTAAGTTTTAACATGACAATCATGTGGGTAAAATAAACGTTATTAACATACATAAGTTGTTTGACACATAACTGAAGTTCTTTGGACTGAAACTTGGTAATCCTTCTGGTCAATAAAACATTGTAACTGTACCACAAATTTACAATACTGTAGTTTAAAACTTTTACACTCAGCTCAATCAGTTGTTTTAAAATTGGGACTAAATATAAAAAATCTTTTTACTGAGGCGTACCAAGTCCAGAAACTAAATATGATGGGAACTAATAACAAGTCTCCGTAATTCAGGGTCATAGAAAAAGTGAAAACACAAGTACTAATCTCTCCATTCGATATAAAATGTATAACTACGTGTAGGAGAATCCAGATTAAAGATCTTATTACATGACACCACATTTTATAGCAAATGTCTACGTGAGAGTTAGTGGATAGGTACTCCATAAAAGTTATCCTTACAAGAAACATAAACACATATTTAGCTTGCCTGTTTTCTAGTCAGTCAGTAAACCGCTCGAATTACTGTTCTCTGGCAGAGAATGGCTTTGCATCTAGTCAATAAGAGACTACAAAATAAATAAAATATTAAAATTTGGTTGTATCACTTGTAGAGTGATTTTGATATTTCTTTCTTAAAATAATATTTTTTTTCTATTTTTGTAAGCGTAGATACCCCCTTTTGCTATTTCTTCTAAATAAATATTTGACAATGTTGATGAAAGACAACTTTCATGTAGGATTTTTTTTTAAATTATACTTTCCTCTCTTATTTCTGCCTCTATTCTAATCTTTACATGCTGATTCATGTACTAGTCCTGATAATTGTCCGATTTTTTTTCACACTTGAACCGAATCTTCTTCAACACTACCATCGAAATTTCCAGTTCACTCACTCTATAGACCTAGCCTTGTAAGCATTACACATACTTCATTGCATTATATATTTTCTATCTAAACCTTCTGTCAAAGAGCAAAAAGCGCTGTTGTTTATCATATTTTTTAAAGAACTTCTGCGAAATTCATTCATTGTATTATAGATAACTATATACATATGTATCATTAATGGGATGGGAGAAAATAAGTAAAGTGTTAGTTATTAAGACTATGATGTAACAAACTCATTAATCCTTCATTACAGCATAAATTTTAACTGAGCCCAGTGCTTAAAGTGACATCAGGTGAGGTGACGGTATGAAACAAATATGATCACTTAGAGCAGAACCCTAAAGAGCATCTCTACTCCTGACATTTTAGCACTTTTTTTCTTTTTTGACGTGAAAAATCTATAGAAAGAGAGAGAGGGGGAGGACTAATATAGTAAATGTTTTACTCCCAACTATCATCAGCCTAATAGATATAAAATAAAATAAAATGATTTTGCTTTCCTAAGATTTTGCTTGAGCATATCGACGATCTAAATGTGGAAGAACACGGATGGTGCGTTTACTTAAACATGCGTTTACAATAACATAGTGATGCAACGCGGTCTTTAAGTGGATTAAAACAAAACACGTAAACCTCCTACATGCTCATATGATTTTTTGTCTCGTTTTCAAGGCTTTGTAGGCACTCTCGTTTCGTTTCTAGTATCTGCACTTTAATGATTCTTTCCCATCTCATGTCCATTTTCAAAAGCTTCTTCGAGTCTCGTATCGTCTCGTGGTTAACACTGATTTTCTTATAATTGTAAACTCAAAAGTCCAGGCAATGTAAAAAGAATAATTTTGAATTTTAAAAAAAATAGTCCTGTCAGTGCCAGGGTCGGATTCAGGTTAAACATTTTAGGCGGGCAATACGTTAATTAGAATTTTTTTTGAGGGGGGGGATTGGAATTGCTCGCACAAATGTTGGAAAAATAAAAAACACAAATTCTGCCATTGAATAGGGTGATATGGAACTGTTATTTCTTTCGAAGCAGCAGCAACAAAATCTTTCACAGTACAAACGTATCTGTTGACTCAATGCTAATGTTGTACTTATTTCTGTGTAAAATCTGTTTTTTTTTTTTCTACATGCATTTTACAATTTAAATAAGTTATTTTTACCGGTATGCCATACCGGCCGATTTTCTAACTTTCGAATGCATAACCGGTTCATACCGACTCACTTTAAGCACTGACTGAGCCATAAATATGACTTTTTTTTTAAGGATCCGATATCAAATGTAGGTCTATTTGATAAACAATTTCTTTTCAAACAACTTGTTGGTTAAAAATGTGTATTTATTGCACTTTTGTCGGTTTTGTTTCTTTCAGGTAGCAGCAACAAAAGTGAGGCCTTTGACTAAGACAATTTTCACTGAGAGAGAAGACTTTACACAAATGAAGATCTCTGTTTTGAAAGCAAACACCGGAGAGAAAATAGTGAAAGACTCTGCAACACAAACAGAAGAGTGTTCTACAAAGAAGACCAGAAATATTGTTGATCAGTATTCACTCGTAATCTACGTAGTAGCATTTTTAGTATTCAATGTAATATACTGGAGTGTATACATCTAAAAATACTTAAATCTAAGAAACTGTTCGTCATGATTAATTCTTTAAGAAGAAAGGATTTCTAAAGAATAAACATTTGCACCATACAATCTATAATATTGTTTTTCTTAAACAAGAAAGTAAAAACAAAATTAGAAACAGTAAAGAAAAAGGGAACCTTAATTTGAAATATTATCTCTTTCGCACGAAATTATGCTTGACATAATTAGTGACATACCCAGGGAGTTTCTGGATTTTAACTCCAATTGAACAAGATATAAATAAATTCGGTCTATATAAACTTGGGATCTTGAACCTTCTTCCTCCTTTTCCCTTGATGAAATTCTGTGTACGCTACTAGGCATAATGAACTAGAACTAAAGATATACCACATTGACTTGATACCTAGT
This sequence comes from Thermobia domestica, assembly GCF_964235325.1. Taxonomy (NCBI): domain Eukaryota; kingdom Metazoa; phylum Arthropoda; class Insecta; order Zygentoma; family Lepismatidae; genus Thermobia; species Thermobia domestica. The sequence continues at coordinate 237,075,994 of NC_137456.1, read as the reverse complement.
CTTTCATTCCAAGCGCTGCTATCGGGTGAAGGAATTCCACTCCCTTTCGCTAGGGCTCTCTCGCTTAGCAACAGCAGAACCCTTATTGGCTCAACGTGCAGGTGTCGAGGGTGTGAGTCTAGTACACATTTTTGCCACGGCTCAAGACATTTTGGCAGCACTATAGGAAGAAGGGCACAGTGTCGAGACTTGAGGGGAGACCGGGTCTCGTTAGAATTCAATGTGCATTAAGTTAGGTCTTTTTCTAACCTAAAATTTTCTATAATTTATTTTCCTCTTTTTTTTTTTTTTTTTCAAGTTGAACGTAGATCCTTATTTACGAAGACAGATCGTTGACCGTCTAGTGGAACCGTGAACATTATCCATGTGTTAGATCGATATTTCTTGCATCAACCTATACAAGTGTATTACCTGACCAGCGAACGAGTGCGGGCGGCCAGTTTTGGAACTAAAATACAAACAACAGTGTTTCTAACCGAATTACTTATAATTAATCTATCATAATTTTGTCCTGTTCGTAATAAACCACTTCACGCATATGTTCAAGTTAAGACACAGTTTCAAAAGTTATAGAAGTCATTTTCAGAACATTTTAAGGGACTGCAAAAAAGTACATACACCCTCCATATCAATTTGGCAATAACTTGCGAATAAACTAACCTCGGTGTTGTACAAAGGAATACTGCGAACTTCGTAGTGTTCGAGTGTAAGGATTCCTACTTCTTCTATTAGCAAAACCATGAAGTTCATCTTTGTGAATCAAAGTTATAGTTTGATAACTGTGCTTTCATTTTAACCTGCCATTATCTAGCATGGTTTGGTAATTTAAAAATTCAGTATTTCTGTCATATTTTGAAAAAAATTATTGAAAAGAAATATACCCAATATTACATTGGGGCGGTAGTGGAGCGATTAAAGTTTAAGGTTGGTTTAAAGAGAAGTTTTGCCGATAGATGGCACTACAGTCTTCGTATCTCTCATATATTTTGTACCTTTCACGAAAATTCACGATTTCTCTTACAAATTTTAACCTAGAGACTTCAAATTTTTAGAAAAGGAACTTCATAATCTATCGAAAGCAATAAACCGTGCCGATTTTTTATTTAGAATTTTGTTTATTGTTGAAATTGCTTAATTGTTAAAATGGTTATCTAAATCTTTAACAGTGGAACTGTTTCAACAATAAAGAAGATCCTAAATAAATAATCGGCACGAATTGTTCCCTTTGATAGGTTATGAAGTTCCTTCTCGAAAAATTTGAACTTTCTAGGTTGAAATTTGTAAAAGAAATTGTAAATTTTCGTGAAAGGTAAAAAATACATGGGAGAGATACGAAGATTGTAGAGACATCTATCGGCAAAACTTGTCCCTTTACATTAACCTTAAAGTGGGGTGTCTGACAATTGAAGGTTCCTTATAGCTCCAGTGAGATTAAGAAAAAATGAATTACGTATATTAAAAAAGAAATATAAAATACATTTTCAGGGTAGCTCTTAAAGGCATTATGATATAAAGTTATGCTACTTTTGGAACTGATTAGAGTGAATAGATATGGATTTGAATAACAACACTACTTGTTTAAGTTTTTCAAAGTATCAAGTTCGAAGAACGAAGTTTGTCTTTCACTGTTATCTCATTACTCAAAGATACCGGTGATGAAACAATTGACCGGAAATCATGCGGCCGCTTCTTACATCAAATCATGAAGAAGAAGATGAGTGCCAATATTAGGTACCTAAGTTCAATATTTAAAAAAAATAAAAGGAAAAGAAAAGAAAAGAAAAAAAGAAGATACCCAACCTGTTGCACCCATACTTAGCACATTTTAGTACTTACACTTGAAATAAAAATACAACTGTTTAAAGACTTTGATTGCCTTTGTCTTTGAATTTCATATATGCACAACAATACAGGGCTTTTCAGATAGAGGAGGGGGAGGGTCAGGATTTGTTAAACAAGACCGTACATCTGATATGTTTGAACTATATGCAACTTATGCTTACAGGCTAAAACTCAGTCCTCTGAAGTCAATCGACAAATGATTATGTATTACAGACACAAAGATAATACTAGACTCCCAAGTTTCAAAATTATATTGTGTATGAAAACAGATAGTACAATTAATTCTTTGTCACCCAAGACCTAGAATCTGAAAGAAATTCAGAGGAAGCTCAAGGGGAATTTCTGTACTCATAAATAAAAGTTGTGAATTTATTGTGTGGTGAAGCTAAAAATGAAGAAAAAATTTCTTCTTTACCTCATTTTCCTCCAAAGAGTTCACTCACATTCATCGAAAAAATGAAATAAAATTTCTTTAGTTTAACGTCCCATGATTATGGTCTTTATGCTAGAGGAGAGAGATGATTAATGAAAGTGAAGGATTGTAAAATTAATTTTTAAGCTCTCCCTGAGATTTCAACCCAGAACCACGTACAACAAAGGCACATGCGCTAGCCAATAGACCAACGGAGAGGACTTCCACAGTTCTCGAGTGGAAACGTATCGGAATTCTTCCTTGGCTAAAACTCGAGAAAATAATTTATTTGTCAATCGATAAGCATACATTTGAAAAAACACAAGAATCGCAAGCCTTAACTTGATTTAAACTTACAGTTACAACATACTGTGCAAGTATCTAAGCTATCAACCCTTAATTAATCTTTTAGTTATTAACATCTCATTACTGCGTTTCACAGGTTTCTACTGTTTTGTAATGAAATCAAATAAAACGTAATCATTTTTTAAATACAATCTGCTTAATACACGGTAGAATCTCACTTGTGTGTTATGTTGTTCTTAAATTGTTAATTTCCATGCATACCGGTATGCCATTATTCACAATACATCTGCACTACTGCTTGAATGACCATTCCTGCAGTCAATAACAATTATATAATCTATGGCGTTCTTTATTAAGCGAAACAGATTAGGCTACTTATAACATGTAAACTGCAACATTTGGAAATTGTGGGATACACTGCAGAGTGACGCTCTCCGCTCCCCTGTTCCACTGCCCTTACCTAAAAACTGATGTAAACACAACACCAGCGCCCTCGGCGAAAAACCGTACTAATATCCTGGTCAGGTAATAAAGAGTTCGAACTGTGTGCGATTAATGGGCCAAATAAATACTCGCTTTGTAGAACCTCTCAGAAGACGGTAACCGCTCCATCTTTTCAGGGTTGGCAGTCTAGTTTAAGACAGATTTATTAGTGCCAGAAACACACTACTTTCTTTATTTGTTGTTTTAAATCACCTTTCGAGCTCCCTCTATAAAAAGTTTAATTGGTATAACGGGCTGTTAAAGATCCTTTAAAGAAGGAAAGTTCAGGTGTGGCATTGGCAACTGTACCAGGGTTGCCAACCATACGATAATTTATCGTGATATACGATAATTTAAGCCTTAATACGATATACGATAATGCCCTTGCGATAATAGGTGAATATACGATAATTTTAGAACGTACACTTTTTAACAGTTTTTGAATGTACAAATAAATTTAGGTGTGCAATAAAGAATTATAAAACACATTTTTTAACAGTCATTCTCGCCAAAATAAATCAATAACGATTTGAGAATTGGTAACCCTGCATCCATCACATTTACGTGGAGGTGGCAATATTATTTGTTCATGATGGCTCTATTATTCGCTCATGTGAATGTTAGCGCCTTTGTTCGGATGTGAAAAACAAAGAAGTTAGAATCGTTCTGTGGCAAGTGAAATTACGTATCGCGTAATTACTTGGCGTAATTAGGTATGATAAGGATAGTGACGCTGATTTGGAGTTCGAAACTGAAGATTACTAGATAAGTTTATTATATATTATTGCTATTATTAGTAGTATTGTACTTGTTTATACAATTATCACACCTATAACGATACGATAATCTTTTGTAATATACGATAATATTAAGGACGAAAACCGATAATTTTGTTCTCCGAGGTTGGCAACGCTGAACTGTACCACTATTGTGTATTTTGCGAGAGTGAGAAGTAGAAGTGAGGTGATTACAGCGTTTTCTCTCTCTCTCTCTCTCTCTGGATGTGTTTTGTATTACATTGTATTATGAGATCCCTAACGCACAAAGCTTCGAAAATTTCTATGAAGTTTAGCGTCCCTTTTTAGCAACAAGATAGAGATGTGCGTGTGTGTGTGTGTGTGTGTGTGTGTGTGTGTTGCTGTGTCTACCCAAATTTTCATGGCACGCTCTGCACTACCACTCTCTGCCACTGCAGGCTTATATGCTGATGTATGAAACGCACTGTTCTTCTCCTTTTGAGAATAAGTTCAAGAATGATATGCGTCTTATATGCAGATACAAATAGTTTCAATAAGAATTCCCGATTCTGTGTTGTTTAAATGTTTTTCTTTCAGTGAATTAGAAAATGTACTTTGGATACAAATTGTTTTTTTTTTTTTTTTCTGAACGCACCTGCGCTATAAATATTCCTAACGCGCCGTATATGTTTAGTTCTAAAATATCAGTTACTTTTTTTAAAAGATCTGTATAATATGCAGTGATTTTTTTAAAGAGTGTGGGATTACAGTGCCACATCGCTTACCTCTGGTGCTTGTGGTTTCTGGTTCGATTCTCGACCGAATAAGTTTGTGGACCGAACTACACCACAGATAACATCGTGTCTTTGGTATAGTTCTATACCTAAAACTATAGGGCTTAGTACAGCGTCTCAAGAAGTTGTATAGAAATAGCCAGGCTGGTAGCCAGCCCAAAAATGTAGGGGGGGCGGTAGAAGTTAGGGGGGCCCACCCAACCATATTATAGTTCATTTGCAAGCCTACCGTGAAAGTTTTAGAGGGTCAGTAAAAATTATGGGGGGAGCCCACCCTAGCACCTCCCCGTGGATACGGGCCTGGAAATAGCTATGAACTTTATTTAAAAACTGGTACCCATGTTTCAGAATCATAGAATCTTCTGCAGAATTTTGCAGAATCTTACCAACGCAATGAACATTGTTATAAGATGTTTAAATATGAAAAAGAATACTCAACTGCAAGGTATAACTGTATGATCTTCTATCTTGCGGATAATGTTTATAAATGTATTGTATTCTGACATTGTAAGTTTCTGCATTCATTTCAGAAGGATTTTAAATCTAAGATGTTAATGTTATGCAACCATTTACGACGGCGTGTTCATTGGTTAATTAGTGGTTACTTGTTATCTTGGAGTTTAAGGATTGTTTCCAACACTAATCTAACCTTTCGGGTTACTTATAAACTGGGTTTTAGAAGTAACTTGATACAAGAAACAAACAAACACACACACACACACACACACACACATATATATATGGTTGTGAAGTACCGTTTGATAGGCCTTCATCCAGCAACAATCATATAGTATATACTAAATATATACAGGGCTTGAAAAATCCACTCGCCTGCTCGCCAGTGACGAGTCCTTTTTTAGATTGGCAAGTGAAGTCCGATCAATAGAAACCGTGAATTCAATAATAAATTGCAGATGTCACTCTTTTCTAGTTCGCGCCAATTTCAGTCAGTTGGAGAAATACCATTCGTGATTCTCGTGTTATCCGTTTCCTTTCAGTTTCTTCATTCCAGAAAATGTCATTCATTATATTAGACCCTATTCAGTTGACGATAATCAATTTAGTCATTGTTGCCGTAGCACAGTAAATGTTGACTTTTGAAAAGTCACACTGGCGCTTGATCTAAGAATATGGTTGTTCTGTTCCCCCTACATTACATCTGTTGTATATAGCGTCTGGTTGTTGCTGCAGAATGTGATCGTTTGTAGTGTCAGACGGAGTAGTAAGGGCGGATGAGTTGAAGTGCGTGTATTGACGGTAGAGACCTGCACGGGCCGAATTTTTCGGCCCGAGCCCAATCCAGCCCGACTGTACGTAGGCCCGGCCCAGCCCGGGCCCGATAACTTTTGGAGATTTTCGGCCCGAGCCCGGCCCGGGCCCGATAAATGTTCGAAGTTTCATTTTGTAACATTTTTCACGGGCGCACTTCTTCAACGTTTGCCTTTATTCTAATTATCGTTTAACGAATGTCAATAATTATTAAAGAATTGCAATTAATCGGCCCCAGCCCGGCCAGATCTGAAGAGAAATCAGTGTCGGCCCGCCCAAGCCCGACCTGGCCCAAAGAAATAGTAGAGTCGGCCCGCGGGCCGGGCCGGGCTTTGGGCCTCGGGCCAGGCCCGGCCCGTGCAGGTCTCTAATTGACGGTAGTAATGTAAAATGAGAGACCTCTTTGAACATCAAAGAGGGAAAATTATGGGTGCGTGGTTAGTTGGCACAAGTGTATGTATACGTTAGGGGTGACGCGAAAGATGATGACGGTCTACAGAACTAATGGCGAAATACTATCAGCAAAGAGTAATCGTAAACGGCGCAAGAGCAGCCTCAGTGACAAGAATCACCGACCATTGGAGAGTATTACCACCAACGACCGTATAGTGAATGCGGCAAAAGGAACAATGGAACCCAATTAGTGCATGGAAGGATCTCCTGTGACAGTCAAAATTCAACGCAACTGTCATAACTGGAACATCCACTTTCCGGTTGTACTCCCAAATCAATTATCACCGCCTACAACTTTGTGCAATAAAGAAAATGTTGCAGAAAACACCTCCGGTTTTATAATTCGTGATCAAGGGGTGCGGTAATAAAAACAATGCCGTCGCTATATTTATAAAGAATAAAAATTAAATATTTTCACACTATCTGTTACATTAGAATACCTTTATCAAATGATGTTAATAATGTACTGCGAAAACAAAGCAAGCACAAAAGCAAACCCTTTTTGTGTCAGTGCGAAAACCTATTTTTATTGACATTCAATGTTAATAATTTTAAAATTTTCTTATTTCCTATTGATACATTGATAGTTTGTAGGGTCTATAACAAACTTCTCTTGTGGATTTCTATTCTATTAGATAATGTAATATATTGTACTATTTTTCTAAAGTTTAATAATACAATGTAATTAATATAAGAACCTTTTTGAATTGTAGGATGTGTATGTAGCATGAGTAAAAAGAACTCCTTTATCGGAACTATTAGCACCTCTATATTGTCAATTTCTTTTGTATTTCTTACAGTAAATCATAGTACCTGAGTTATTATACATATTTTTTAATTTCAATACGGTTCCGAAAGATGAAAGTTAACTTGTAGTCGAATACGTTCCCCAAATTACCGATTTCTGTCCTTCTTTCGGAATTAATTCCATCTACATTAAGCTCTAATGTAGCAAGTAGCTACAGTTCAGAGCAGAAGTAAACTACCTTTCTCTTGTGGTGCCACTAGCGTAGGGTGTTTAGTTTTCTTACTAAAATATTTGTGCATGTTCAAGATACCTAGATTAACAGTTAAGTTTAAAAAAGAAGCCCATGAGAGCCGTGTGATTTAAATCTATCAATGCAATCCAAAATACCTGCACATATTACCATTTCTGCTTATGTTCTGTGTCCATATCGCCCTGGTGTCCGTGAAACAACAAGGGACACGACCGTACCATTATACTTCCCCTGGAGCCACCATTGATCGAAAACATCAAAAGAGGACCGATGATAGTTGGAAGAGCGCAAGATCATTCTACAAGTTCTCTTTCGACTTATTTCGAACAACAGGCCGTATTTATGTATGGCAGACGCCGAAAAAAGTTTATGCTCTGAACTGTTGTCTTTCTACCACAAAATATAAGCTTCTCTTTGATGCTATGAACTTCAATTTTATAATATTTTGTAGATCCTCTGGTTACACTTACACTACGCACTCGTACGCCATTACCGTAAGATATACCGCCTTATGCAGAGTCGTTTTGACATATGATTACCGTAATACTAAAGGTCTTTCTATTGCAAGAAACACTTGTTAGTCCAACTCTTTAGTATGGCACTAATCACGCGTCAGAGCGACTCTGCATAAGACCCATAATGTCTACGATACTTTGTCAGTGACTGACACCTCGCTTATATGGCGATACGCATTGTGGGGATTAACAGGCCCGCAACCAGCCACGGAGTCTTGGGGGGAGGGGGAAGCAAGAATATGTTAGGGGCCAAGTCATTACAAATTATCTTATAAATAGCTAAATTATGTTTTCTTGTATTAATAATAGCATTTGGTGTTAAGGTCTGGAGGGGCCACGAAAAGTTTAGAGGGGCCAGCCCTCTAGCCCCCCCTCTGGTTGCGGGCCTGGGAATTAAGCTATTAACGCAGTAAGTGCTGTTTAATCCGGCATGTTCGGGTCCACAGCCATGCTGGATTATCGACCATCAATATAGTATTAACGGGTAAACCACAGATGAATCACTTTAGATAAAGTGAAAAGGGTTAGAACATGTATTTTATGTGTTTGCACATATTGTGAAGCTGTGCAAATGATGTCGTCATTCTAGAAACTACGGGATTTAAAATATTCTTATTTATAATTCAATAGAGTACAAAATTAAATTCCAACATCGAATATTTGTTTTATTGAATATTCTTGCGAGTCGATTGCTGTTGGATTATAGACTTAGCGGAATCACAGAATGCCAGATTAAAGAATGCTTGCTGCATTGGGGGAAGGGTATAGAACGAGACAAAACAGGACATAAGAGGAATTCAATAATTCAAAATGAGATAATCACATCCTCTCCCGCACACAAATATAATTATCTGACAACCGTAATAAATAAGAAACATTAAATCAATAAAATGAATAACAAACAATAACCAAATTTGGCTGAGACATCCGCACTTAACCTTTCCGAATGTGCTTGAGTATACGATTGGAAGTATCTTATATTGTATTCTAGTTGAATATACTCATGTGTAGAGAGCCGAGTGCCCTCTCCTTCATCTGCATATCGAAATGCAGATGAGTGCACATTTCCTTATTAAAATGGTAAGTTATGGTAATTTGTGAATAAATTAATTGCTTTTTAATTTAGTCTTCATTTGCATATCATGCAACAATTATGATAACTATTGGGAAAACACAGAGCGTAATACGATAGTATTAACATTCTTTTGAATATACATTTTATTCATGTATGTACCTTTATTTTTCATAGCTTATGAATATCATTAGGTGTCCGCGTGCATCTCATTAACGGGAAGGAAGATGTATATAACGATATGCAGCATTGAATTTACATATTCTGCGTATGAGAATATAGGAAGAAATCATATTATATTTAGATACTTCATACATAGAAGCCTTGACCTTCATGATGCAGAGAGAGCTTGAACAGAGATTTTTTTTCTTGGCGACAACGTTCTGAGCTGGAAGTTTGTTGGAGGTCGTTGACTACTAAGAGGGAGAAGAAAAACCTAGATGAACACGGAAGGACAGAAAGAATGGCTATAGGAAGTATACTGGAAACTTCCTCTGTATAGAATACCTAGGTGGAAACATTGCTTGCGAGATGCACCCCAGGCTTTGTTTAAAAAGTCATAAAATTTTTAGCGTCGCTATGATAGATTTTCATTTTCTATACGTGTGCTTTTCACACATTTTAAAAGAATGTCGCACCTCCCGAGCTCTACGCGTTACCCAAGCGTCAACCGTTATCGTCAGCGATCCAGCCTAGCTCTCTTTTTCCCAAGATGCACTGCGTGTTTAAAATCTTGTATTTTATTTTGATTATTTTCAGGTGTAATTTATTAATATTACCGTATTACGCTCACAAGTTCTTGAAAAGACCGCTAAAATTCATGATTTGATTTGTCATCGTGTTTCCCTACGTACAAGACATTTAGATCTTGTGTGCATTTTCAAAATTTGCTAATATCAACAGATGTTTCCCTCTCTCTCTTTCTTGGCATGATGGCAGCCGGAATTAGCAGACACGCATAGGGAAACCATGGAAAAAAGATTCTCTACGCGTAAAATGTGTAATGTCATCTGTGCATCTTTATATAATTATGTTCTGTATATATTATTATGTCTTCATGTGTGTATAACCATGTTTTACTATTCTGTATATAGGTACTAAGAGTGAAATAAGTTTTGTATACATATTTCCTGTCATGGACTACTGTTTGGACAGGAGCTTTCGAAACTGCCGCTTGTTGCTATGGTGGCAGCACATGTCACGAGTGTTTTTTCCTTCGCAAGAGCAGTTTGGCGTTCCCAAGTGTTGCTGGCTGGATGGACCACCCACATTTTAGCCTCAGGCTACCAAAACTGTTTGTTTCTATTCTTGGAAGAGCGAGTCGCTCAATTTCCGAGAATCTACGGAAATTTGAAGATTTTGTGTGACATGTTGATTGTCAGTTCGCTGTAAGTCCCAGAGCGGTGTAGAACGTCGTCTCCCTGGAGCTCTGTCGAATAAAGTACATGTTATTGCATGTACCACGAATCGGGTGTGGTAGTCATATTTACTAAGTGATAGTTGGTGTTCACAAGCCAATATGTGATACATCGTAAGAAGTGGAGAAAGAAAACTTTGCAACCTAATTCGAATTCTCAGACACTTCGTAGTTGAGGCAGTTTATTGTTACTCTGTTTATTATCATACACCCGAACTTTGGCTATGCTGGCCATGCATTTTTAAAGCTTAAAAGTATATTCTATTCTATTAACTTTCATATAGTGTGTTGGCACTGCAGTCAAATTCTTGACGTAAAATGATATAATAGTTTTCTACTGGTCTCATTCGAGATCTTTTGGCCTGTCCCAGTAAAATGACAGTGCCCTCCTGAACTTTTACGAAGGAGACTATCAAACTTTGTGAATAGTTTGTGCTGACTATCTTCTGTGTCAGATTCGAGTAGATATGACGTTTTTCATTTAGTTACGTCATCACCGTCAGAGACAGTGAGATTCTCATTAACATGATAGCTCATAACCAGTAGCATCCTGCGTGTGATTATCTTCACCTAAACATTTCGAGTCCCTCCAATAGTGCAGAGACTATCAAGGAAGTGGACATTGTTTTCATCGAATCAACCAAGATGGAACTGTGTAATAAGATTCAAAATTGATTTAATTTTATTATTATTATTATTGTTATTATTATTATTTTTCATGTTCTCTACTCCTCACCTCTATACAGAGAGAGTTAGAGACAATAAACTCTTAAAATGAGGAGCATTTTCTGTTTGCGTAATGCTTACAATTTGGGAGGTCAGCAAGATCTCTAATGTGTAGTAATTAATCTGTGTTTTAAGTGTAATCAGAAATATGATTATCAGTGTGTGAAAATGGTGCACCAGTGAAAGTAATTCTCATCATTAATATTACAAGAAAGTGTGTTGTAAATGCAATCCGTGTATGTTTTCATTATTCATCCTGCTATTCAAACCGGAAATAAATTTCTATCAACTACCAGTAGCGAGAGGGTTTTTTGTTTTCCTGTGTGGTGAGAACCCTATTGCTAATTCTGATGTTTTCTTTCAGGATGGAGAGTTAAGGAAACATTAACTCCTTACTCTAGTATTTCTGACCACCTTCCCGAATGGGGCCCAGGAAGGCTTACGCTCAGAGAACCAAAGACACCCAGCTATGAGTGTAAAGGGTACGTAACAGGCTGCTACCTGTTGGTTTGAAAGTATTTTTTTAACCTTATTGAATTTGCATACCCTTTACAAGTAGCTGCTGAGACCGTAGCTGCGGTCACAAATCCCTGAGATATTTTGAAATTAAAACCCTGAGATGTTATTTTGTTTATCTATTTCTCATGCTCATGAAGATAACAAGTGTGGCAGTGGCGGCTCCAGCAGGAGATCACCTTTGACACTCCAAGTGGGATTTTCATAAGTAAGAGCATTTATCGGTAATCTTCTTTAATAATTAAATTCATTTGATAATCCCTCGTCACTCCACCACCTTTTCACTAGTAAGTTGTGTTGGTGCTGTTGCCCTTCACACATGCTTCGCACAGGGGCTGTATTTGGAAGTTAACGCCTGTGGGAGTATCACAACAATTGATCTCGCGACCGCAAAAACAATGGATTTGATACTAACATCGTCATTTTGAGTATTTTTTACATGTCTTGGTATCCCCCCAACCAACCACCGGCCCGCATACAATTGTAGCTGAATTTGTAAGTCATTGCAAATGGAAGTGTCACCATTGATTTCAGCGACCGCGAAAGCTATTGATTTGACACTAATATCGATCATTTTTTATTACTTTTCCATGTCTCGGTATCCCCCTACCCCGGTGACCCCCGGCCCGGAGCCGAATAGCGTGAATTTGGAAGTTAATGTGATTGGAGTTTCCCCATTGATTTCAGCGACCGCGAAAACTATGAATTCGACACTAATATCGGTCATTTTCTATTACTTGTACATGTCCCGGTAAACGCCCTCCTGGTTCGAATTTTGACAAAAACGTTTAACTCTGGCCTGGAGCCTGAACCAAGGTATTCGTGACTAAAATTTGGTAAGTCTTGATTAATTTGTCTGGTTCTCAAGCCGGTTCCGGTAAACACCCTCCCCCCTGACACCCCCTTGTTCGAAATTTGAAAAAAGGGCTTCGTCTCGATCTGGGGCTCGGGCCAAGGTACCCCTGACCAAAGTTTGGTAACACTCGGTCCACTCGTCTGGTCCCCAGGCCGCATACAGACAGACAAACACACAAACACTTTATTTTTATTTTTATTAGATAGAAGATAGATGTAACAATGTTAGACGTTTTGCAAATCCACACATGACTTCTTTATATGTAGTTAGTATAATATAATTATCCAAATTCAGACCCGAAAGACGAACTAAAGTGTTTGAAGATACGATTGCAAGTAGTAACTACATTCATAATAAAATAGTTAAACTGGATAATAGCGAAAACAGGAAATATATTACGGTGGCCGTGTCTAACAAAGAATATTTACTTTTTTTTTAAAAAAAAAACCAGAATGCAATTACATTAGTCTCGAAAACTCGGCGTAATGTGGACCGAAGGGTGCTGAGTTTATGAAAATGCCTGGTTATCGTGAATGAGGTTGAAAATGAATAAGTACGAGTGTTTCCTCAGAAAATTCAGTACTGTACTTGTATGTATTAGTTGCTTAAGAACAGGGCCGGATTTAGCATTTTGGCGCCCCTAGGCCCAATAATTTTTTCCGCCCCCTAGTCTGGTTAAAGTTACTTTCCTAAAAACCATTATTAAAAAGTTATATCAAGCCTATATGTTAATTGCTTAAACACCACTCCACGATGCAATTTTATCTTTTTTTTTTTTTTTTTTTAAGGAATTTACTTGGTTCTGGGCTTAACAAAATACCGTTAATATATTAACAAAAGATTGGTGAATAACTTTGGTTTTGTTCAATTTATCCATTTGGGCAAATAAATAAATAAAAAAAAAACTCTGTAATACATTATAAAATAGTTTTAATCTCTTAGCGGTACTCGTGGAGCAGTGATTTGAACATTGGCACGCCCACGGCGCATGCGCCCATAATCACTCCGAGGAGCGTTGCCAGAGTGTACGATAATTATCAAAACATACGATAATTTTGTGCTCCGGTTGATACAAAATAATAATTGTAAAATGTACGACAGTGGTGCCCACCCCCCTCATGTCCATGACGCACCCCCCTCAATTGTCTATCCGTAGGTATTCTTCCATGAAAAAAATCTTTTCGATTAATTTTTAAACCCCCTCAAACATATTTATATAGATTTTTAACCCCCCCAAATATTTCAATGACGCAGTTTGCGTCATAGCCTCCCCTTGTGGGCACCCCTGATGTACGATAATTTTAGGATTGGATAGAACATAGATTTTCCTCTAGTACTATCTTTGTGCATAAGGAAGGGTGCCACATACCCCCCATATATATATATATATATATATATATATATATATATATATATATATACACGTTGTGTGTGTACGAGAAATACGATAATTGCTTCCGATATTCGATAATTTTTAGGTACTGTGACGATAAATTTGTTTCTGTAGTCTGGCAACGCTGGCGCCGAGCCAGCCTATTGGCAGTGGCAATACGATGCGTACCGCTCAACGACATCCCTACAGCCAGTTCTCCCGTGTTTAAGATCAATGTTGTAACAAAGTTGATGCATAATGTTGAAAAATAGTTAAACTTTACCAACAATTATTTGTTCCAATGAACTTCAAAATCAGAATGCTTTATTAGCCTGATTTTTTAAATCAATTCAAAAAATATGTTAAGTTATGGATATTTATTTTTATTTCTAGATATTTTTTTTCTCTCGGCCGTGCGCCCCCTGGGAACTTGCGCCCATAGGCCCGGGCCTATTGGGAAATCCGGCCCTGCTTAAGAATACAACAGAGAATAAACTGCCTAATTAAGCTTAAACAAAAGATAAAGTACGTATACTTTATGAACGCATAGAGCCTCTACTATACTAGCCGACTTTGCAAAAACTGTCTACTTTTTAAAAAGATATGTGTAATGTCCTGTTGTTTTTCACACGGCACTCTGCATTTTGCTTGAATGGGTCTGCGCGCGGGTTTTTTTTTTTTTTTTTCATTCTGCCATGGTGTAGCCGAGTTACCCGGACTACCGGGTTATCGAGTCCCGAGTTTCAGGGACTCTACTATAGCAGATTAAAATTGGAAAAAGAGAGAGAGAGAGAGAGAGAGAGAAACCAATGGAATTTGATAATATACTCAAACTTTTTTAAATCAGTAAACTCGGCATGGATGCTTGTTAGTGCTTTTATTTTCAAGAGGGAATATGTGATTAAGGGAGAAATTATTGATTTTCTATTTAAGGGAGAGAGGGATTATTGATTTCTCTTAATAAAATTTTTTTTCTGAACATAAAACATTTGTAAGTTTAAAAATAAACTTCAAACATAATAAATAGCCTATGTTCTTCCTCCCAATTACTCTGAAAAATCTTTTCTTTAATAACATGCTTTCAGTTTTACATTTCCTTTTTAAATCATGCTAAATTAAATTGACAATGGAAAAACGACTATTTCTAGAATTTCCAAATTTCTTAAGTGATTGTATTCAATTATTATGAATACAATCACAAAGGTAAGTAATTTTAAAACATAATAATGAAACTTAGATATAAGAACAGATACTAGCGGCTGCAAGTAGTGGCGCACTTCTGTAATCCAGCTTACGTGGAGGCCGGGAGTTGCGGATGGTCATGTTATCCACTTGTTTAATCATATGGATTCTATGTGGAAAATACCGCGAGGTACCGGAGATGCAGCCGGGTTTCGTAACTTGGATTTCACATTAGTCTGACTCAGGGTTTGACCACTCGAATCCATGTGTGGGAAAGATCAAACCAACTTCTTTACTTTCATCAACTCACGAAACAATCACTTGGTAGTCAACAGCAAAAATCTTAAATAGTGGCGTCATTGTGGTATTTACATCGAACAGCGTAGCAGATACAGTCTGTAAATTGCTATCTAATATTCTGAATAAAGACAAATTAGAACACAATAGAAATGATAATGAATAAAAAAAAGAATCCGTGAATCGATTTCAGATTTCTTTGTAGCTAAAGATGAGTAAAGTAATCAACATATAATGTCATTACTTACATTACTTACCATTAGTGGATTACTTTGTGTTCGATTCCCGATAAAGGATCAGCATTTTTTAAATAACCCAGCATCGTTAGAGAATTGGAGAGCTCAAGTAGGGAAATCAGTGTAGAAACTAAGGAGTAATGCTATGCGACGAAGAGTAATCGATGTTCTGATTATACATCACCCTGCTAAAGACCAGCTGTAGCCTTTTGTGGACTAGAAGGACTGGAAGTACAGGGATTCTATCATGGAATAAGTTACCTTATTTTTCAATAGTTATCTTTTCCTTTTCGTTAACAAAAGAGCGAACCGAAGTAAATAACGGCATGGGTAATCATACTTGGAATGTCACTTACGTTCGCAAACTCACTCTCGTCTGATGTTTCTTGATAATTCGTACATTTGCTACTAGATGGCATTGATGCTTCACATCACTTAGTGTTTCTAAGAAGAGTGTGTTCAACTCTCTAACAGATGTCACAATAAGTACAGTTAGTGTCGTTTACCACCATCAGCTATGGCCAATTCCGAATGGGACTCACTTGAGCTTAAGTTCACTATCCTCAATGAGACACGTTCACTAAAGGTTCGTCGGGCTCACTACCCATTAATGGGAATTGCGCTCGCTCGTGCTCACGTTACTTGTTGGGGTTCGTGCTTACGTTGCTTAGCCTTTTTGGGGTTCCTGGTCACATCTCTTAGCCTCTTTAGGGCTCGCACTTACGTTGCTTAGCTTATTTGGTGCTCGTGCTCATGTTACTGAGCCTCTTTGGGGCTCACGCTCAGTCTAACTCAGACTCGTTATTCCTATATGTCATCTGCATTCATACAATTATTGAGCTCGATCTCAAATGTAGCAGAGAGCTGGGTTCACGAACTTAAGTATCTCTTACATTAGTACTTTCATTTTATTATTCAATTTCTTGCAAAGGCACATTTATTCGTGTTAACATATAAGACAATTTCACGAAATGTACGCAAGATCTTTCCTTCTTTTGTAAAGGAACGTTTACAAAAATCTTTTTGAAAAATAATATTAACGGACTTGAATAAAAGTGGTTAAAAGCAGAAAATAATAATAATAATAATAATAATAATAATAATAATAATAATAATAATAATAATAATAATAATAATAATAATAATAATAATAATAATAAAACGCTTAAAAACACTAAGTAATTCATTATTATTACTATAAAAAATGTTAAAATCTGTACCAAGCTAATAAATTAATGCTTCGTAAAATTACTGTCCCAACTTATTTAATATTAGGCATTAATTTGTTTGGCGGGGCACAGACTTCAAAATTTTTATGGTAATGATTATTTTCTCCTTTAAAGAACTTTTATTATTATTATTATTATTATTATTATTATTATTATTATTATTATTATTATTATTATTATTATTATTATTATTATTATTATTATTATTATTATTATTATTATTTACTTTTAACTGTTCTGTTGAATATTATTTTCTTGTTTTTTGTGCGGTTTTGAATTTTCTTTTAAATTTGTTTAATTTTCGATTTTTGTCTCCATGCCGATTTAGTTAGATACGAGGGAAGAGAGGGAAATTATATATCGAAGTTCAAGATGATTTATACACCAATCGAAAGCACTAATGACGCCTATTACCAAACTCTAATAAAATTTTTCCCAATGCATATACTGTGGGAGTTATATGAATATACAGGGTGTCAAGAAAGTCCGTTGCCACTCCTAGAAATTGCAAACGGTGAGACAGATGCCAAAACAGAAAAACAGGTGTTTGATAAATTTAAAAGTACAACGTATCAAAGGGAAATGTAATCCCAGGGCGACCCACAGGGTTCCAGAAGGGTTTCAACTCAAAAATTGCAAATGTTAAGGGGATTAAGAAGCATATCGGATATAACAGGGGATTGGAAAGCTGTTGGAAAATGAAAGAAGACGGAACAAATCTCGACTCTAAAATTATCCTGTATAAAATGGCGGCCGATCAAAAAGTTAGCAAAAACGTCATTGTGAAATGTATGACAACCCCAAAATACCTGAAACTGTGAGACAGATGTCAAAACAGGAAACATGTGTGTCATCATTTCAAAAGTGCAATGATTGAAAGTAAAAAAGAAAGTGTTGTCCCGGAGTCCTCGGCAGGGTTCCAGACGGAGTCCTACTCAAAACTTTCAAATGGCAAGGGGGTCAAGTGGCAGATCATTTGAGAGCTGCTGTTAAATGAAAGCAGACGGAAGAAGTCTGGACGCTCTACGATAACATTGTGAAAATATCTTGCTTTTTAGTTCTTTCTGTAGCCGGGTTTTAGTTTTTATTTTTCACTTTACTTCTTATACTCAACGGAAGGAGAGGAAATGCCCCTACTGCGAGATTCTGCTCTTTGGGTCCAGTAGTGTCTAAATAAATAAATAAATAAGAATTAAATAAATAATAGGCTATATAACTGACTAGTTAATATATGATGTAGCTCGTTGTCTAGATTATTAAGTATAAAATGATTCAAACAAACAAACAAAAAATTCTTGCACCAGGAAAAGCGAACACGTGCCAAGTGTCTCACAATGACAACAACCGTTAATTGCAAGATGGAAAGCAAATGCGCTCGGAGAATCGAAAGGAGGATGAACATTTAGACCGGCCGCCATTTTGCACAAGATAATTTTAGAGAGTCGAGACTTGTTCCGTCTTCTTTCATTTCCCAATAGCTTTCCAACCACATGCCACATGAGCCTCCTTGCCATTTTGCGTAGAACCCCGTCTGGAACCCTGTTGAGGACTCTAGGACAACTTTCAGTCATTGTACTTTTGAAATGATGACACATGTGTTTTCCTGTTTTGACATCTGTTTGTCTCACCGTTTTAGGATTTTTGGGGTGGCCATAGATTTTACAATGACGTTTTTACTGACATTTTGATGAGCCCCCATTTTGTACAGGGTCATTTTAGATGGTGGAGACTTGTTCCGTATTCTTTCATTTCCCAACAGGTTTGCGATTTCTAGGGGTGGCAACGGATTTTTGGACACCCTGTATATTCATATAACACCCACAGTATATGCATTCAGAAAATTTTTATTACAGTTTTGTAATAGGTGTCATTACTGCTTTCGATTGGTGTATAAACCATCTTGAACTTCGATTTATAATATCTCTCTCTCTCTTCCCTTGTAAGAGTAGAACACTAGGGTTGGACTACCAAACATGCTTGAATGAATACGTCTTTCATATCGGTCTACACGTTAAAAATTGTACGTGAACGTTCACACTGTATTAAGACTATCGGCTATTGACGAGTCTCACGGTCTAGCTCCAAAAACTGTCATGAGATTCTGATAGAATTTACATGAAACCTGCGAAAAAGTTATTCTTTGAAACTTTAAAAAAAAAAAAAAAAAAAAAAAAATCAAAACCGGTACTGTAAGACAGAGTTACTTTGCATATTATTTAAGGAATTCTAAAGAAAATCGCATGTAACTTACAAACGTAATGATTTAGAACACTGTATTTTAAATATGTAACATTGGTCAACAAAAAATGAAAAATGTCATCGGCCTGTAATATTTTAGTAGATTCTAAGTATATTGTGTACGCTGAATCCAAAAATAACGTTAGTTTTGCCAAATTGGCTCTAGATGTTGAGATAATGGGTATCAATATAGATTATCATGAATGAAATATGATATACGATTATGTAGCTACTATGTGGTTAAAGATGTGAAATTTTAGACATAATTTTCTGCCGAATTTGATCGTCATTAATAGTATTTGCCTTAGTTTGTAAATGCTACCATTCCTGTTACTAAAATGATGTTTGTTTCTTCATTTCTTTCAGAGAAAGATGAATTCTTCACGAAGAGGCTGTAGAAACATCCCAGATGTTTTCTGCTACATCTGTGGCGAATACTGTCAACTAAAACAAAGGACGAACATCACTGACTTTGTCAAGCAAGCATATTGTGCATATTTCGGTGTAAAGGTTGGAGACCAAGACAAAAGTTGGGTCCCCACAAGGTTTGCAAGACTTGTGTCGACCGCTTACGGTATTGGACAAAAGGAGGAAGAGCAAGGTTGAAATTCGGTGTGCCTATGGTTTGGAGAGAACAGAAGAATCACCATGATGCTCATTATTTTTGTACCAAATACGTGAAAGGCTTTAATAGTTACAAAAATCACAAATGGGAATATCTTGACTTAGAATAAGTGAGAAGACCAGTGCCTCACAGTGAGGATATTCCAGTGCCACTGTTTACCTTCCTCCCTCCACTTACATTGTCCGATGTTGAAGAAAGCCAGTCAGTAAGTGACACCAGTAACAGTGAATTTGAAGACAGAAAGTTGTGAAATGGACAGTTCTCGCAAAATGAACTGAATGATCTTATACGAGAACTCAGTCTATCAAAACAGCAATCAGAACTTTTTGCATCTAGGCTGAAGGAAAAGAACTGTCAGAGTCCTGAAACTAAAATAACAATTCATTGAACAAGTGAAGCAGACTTTCTCCAATATTTCATGAACGATGAAGACGTAGTGTTCTGAAACAACTTCCGCAGGTTCTTCTTCAATTAGGATTACTAGAATATTGACCAGAATATTTGTGGTTCTTTATAGACAGTTCTTCGAGAAGTTTCAAATGTATATTATTGCACAATGGCAACCGCTATGTATCTATTCCTGTTGGGCATTCGACAAAACTTGAAGAAAAGTATGCAAACATTAAGCAGATCTTACAGATGCTACATTATCATGAACACCAGTGGTATATTTGTATAGACCTTAAAATGGTAAATTTTACTGTTAGGACAGCAAAGTGGGTACACCAAATACCCTTTCTTTATCTGCATGTGGGATAGTCGAGCATGGGATATACATTGGGAGCAGGACACATGGCCATAAGAGAAAATGTCAGTACTTGCAGGAAACAATATAAACTAGTCGTTAGTTGCCAGGAAGAGAATCATTCTCCCACCTTTACATATCAAGTTGGAAGTTATGAAACAATATGTTCGGGCTTTGGACAAGGATGGACAATGTTTCAGATATATTTGTACGTACATCCTTCTCAGGTAAAACTATGGAAAAAACTAAAGGCAGGAATATTTGATGGCCGGACATCCGTAAGCTTATACATGATGCGAAATTTGTAACTGTCGTGAACGATACAGAAGCCGCTGCATGGTGCAGTTTCGTTTCTGTAGTGAAGTACGTCTTCGGGAACCACAAATCAAACAACCATGAGGAACTAGTTCGATATACGAGGAACACGTTCGTATGCTTACAGCTTTCAGAAACGTAGGTGCTAATATGAGTATCAAGTTACATTACCTCCATAGCTACTTGGACGTATTTCCCGACAACTTTGGCAATTACAGTGAGGAACACATTGAGCGGTTCCACCAAGATCTGAAGTTGATGGAAGAAAGATTTCAAGGCCATTGGTACACTCACTGATAAATGGCTGTCCTACAGCGTGATTGTCCTACTAATGAACACAGACAAAAATCCAGCAAAACGAAGTTTGTATGTGTTAAATTTATTTTTGTGTTACGGGCAATCAGGTGCATATTCTTTTTGTTTCTCACTCTTCATGATCTATGCATATTTCCACGTGATTTAATATTCTTTGACACAAATTAAATGTTATTTGACACACGACTACGTGTTTACATTACATGTCCTTATATGTAGTGTTTGTATTGACTGTTCATGCAGATAAACTAGAGCCAATCTAGGACAACTGCTGCCATATTTGGAATTAAAATGACAAACCTAACCTAATTTCCCTGAAATTGTCCTGGCCGCAAAAATTGTGTTTACCAGTGTAATAGTTAGATATATAAGGAAAACATTAGTGCAAGTTCATTAGTAAACATTCAATATGACCATAGTTACTGAAATATAAACTTTGGTGCAAAGTAACTCCATCTTGCACAACATACAAAAAAGTATGTTCAATATACGAACATAACGTTTCTGTGCAATGTTTTGCCTTCCGTATTTATACATTTCACTTCGCTCATTTATACATTACACAAAACTACATGCAGTCTACAAATATTGATATTAGAATGATGATACCGGTATCGATTCTTAGTATGAATTACCAGTATTAGTAAAGAAAATTATGTACGAGTATTTTCTGGCACCGGCCAGGAACCACATTCTGATAGTTTAGCATATATGTCTCACAAAAATGCCAACTCAGGAACAGAAAAAAAAAATCCCCGTGAACTGATTTGCCTTGGTTATTCCTTATGTCCAAGGATATCATCTCAACCGTAATCAGTGGAAGATTTATGGGGTTAGGAACTTTCAGGCTGAAGCCCACCTAAATTCCATTATTTCTTTTTTTAAAAAAATCTAATTTAGTTATTCATATGCGTATAAACTACAAGCCCCCTTCCAAAAAAGTCTAGTGATTTCTACAAAAACGATGCCTTTGTGAGTGAAGCCCCTCTCAAACTATTTTTCTGGATCCGCCACTGTTCATAACTTATTTTCCAACAAGAAATTCATTCCGGCATCTACCTAAATAGGAAATGTACCTAAATTTAGAATGCAGGAGGTTCTAGTAGTAATAGTTTTCTATCTAAGGTGTACTTTGGACCGGTGCAAAGTAACCCTGATTGGAGGCTGAAACCACCCTTCTCCAGCTTTTACTTTTTTATGACTAAAACGTTTCACATTTCAACTATTCAATCAAAGTCCCATTATATTATACACAGTAGTATTCTACGAAACTGAAGTAAATTTGACGGAAATTCTTGTACGTGATATCTTTGAAATTTTGTCGGCCTTTACTATGCCTACTTTCCACACCTCTACAACAACAAACCCTCCGGGTAATCAGAACTGATGTTAACCGCTAACATTATAGCCCGAATACAGTTAGGTGTTCTATCTTACGGTGGCAGTTGAAACTTCCACTTTACAGTTCGTGGTTTTACCGGCAGAGGATGAAATTTATATGATATCGCCGGGGAGTATTTGTTTTAAAAGAAAAAACTAATCAAATCGGTGTCCTACGTCGAAGCTTTGCATGAAGATATTCACAGCATATCTATAAATAGGTGTATATATTGTTTGTATCATTCTTGTACTCATATCATTGTTTGTATCGTGATTGTATCATTCATATATTGTTTGTATCATTTATTAAAGTATTACGACATTTTCTACAAGTACATACCATTGCTCTGTCTTGGGCATGCCATCCTCTCTGGATTCCACACTTGTTAGTGTATTACCAGGTCCAATGGTAGACAACTGCTGAATTGAAGCTAGGAAGCCTCTCCTGAATAAAATCCAGAACTTCAACGCACGAAGACTATTATTTATCGAACGTCCACCGAACACTTATTGTTCGTGGAGAGGACTCCTTTTTGATTTAGTGACCATCAGAGGAGACAGAGTGCCAGACATGACTAGCATGGGAGGTATGTACTACAAATCTCTCTTAGTATGATACAACTTCTAGCAAAGGCCAATGGACACATTTGCTGTTAAAGGAAGACTGATCCGTGATCCGAGCCATGATATTTTATTTAGATAAAGTTAATTCATTGTAACATCCCCAAAATGTGTATGTCCTGAAACACTTCTATTCTGATCCCATACGGGTTGAATTGAGAACTTTTTTCCTTTTATTGAAGTCAGTTAAAAGTATTGTAAAATTTTCTCACTGCAACTCTAAATAAAAATACAAAATAAAAGATAACCTAAAAGAGCGTAGGATTGATCAAAAATTATACCAACCATAAACATTTAAAAATAAGCTTTATTACATATATGGAAGAAAACTTAGGGATTAGAATTATGAATTACATTTCTGAGCTTTCGGCATTTATTGCCACGTTCATCCTTCACGTATGAGGGATGATGTACACGGCGATTGCACTATCCGAGAAAATGAAGGAAGAAAGGATTGGGGGGAGAAAGGAAACGGCCTTGGACCTATATGTTAGGTGCCATCCCGGCATTTGCTTGGTGTGAACAAGGAAAGCCTAGAAAAATCTCCCTGAGAGTAGCTAGACTGAGAAAGCTTTTACACTTTTTCGACCGAGTGTTTCCACCGGGAATCGAACCTGGGACCGCTCATTAAAGACGAGAGGGTTAGCGACTACCCAATGCAGGGCCACTGGAAAAAAAAAAAAACAATACAGGTTATATGAATACGATCATATCGGTAATAATTTATTTTCAATTCCTCCTCTGATTTTATTATCGAGGGTTAAGAATATGACAGCAAGTCCTAGTCGCTGAGTTAACAACCTCTGCTCATAACCATGACCAAAAGAAACGTTTCCATCAAAAAATAAAACCCAGAACCTGGGCAGAATCTCCCCACAACATTTCTGGTTACTCAGTTACGCTTATTGTTGTTGGACTTCGTTAACTCATTAAAAAAAATAATAACTCCTTCATCCTTTCCAAACAAAAAAATGAATTTGGAACCGGTTCATGGGATGCAAATCAATGATGACGGCAGCGTGTGGAGCTTCGTACAGGACGCACTTTTCATCACATGTCAACACCCTGTCCAGAAATGGCTCCTTCCTCAGATGAGACAGCAGAGAAACACAGGGCGTTGCCTAGCGTTGCCTTTTGGCCCGGTGTCAAATCATGTAGGACCCATCGGTCCAACTTATAGTGCTTCCCAAGTTTATGGAGGCGCTGCTGAATGGTTTCTCCACTCACACTGAATTGTAGTCTCAGTTCCTCAGTTCCTTTACTGGCTACTGTTCACCTCAATTGCTGCCTGAAGATCTTCATTTGTTATATGTGATGGTCTTCCGGCAAGTGGTGCGTCTTCGAATGTTACGTCACTGTCCTTAAACTTGTTAAACCACCGCTGCACTGTCCACGTAGTCATGACACCCTCACCAAAGACGTAGCATATATTCCGCCCCGTTGCAGCGGCGTTTGACCCCAGTTTGAACTCGTGTAGCATACACGCCCTTATGACGCTCTGTGGAAGGTCCCATGTTCACTATGTCCTAACCCAAGTTCACAGTGTAACTGAATTGCCACAACCAGCTAGTATGCTGGATATACCTATACCAATAACTGACCTTCACCTTATTTCCATTCGCTTTCAACTCACGGTGTGAGGCCCAATGCAACACAGACTTCCACAAAAAAGCGACAGAACTTTCTTGGTTACCTTTATAATACCGTTTTCACTTTATAGTGATCAATGTTAACACTGGGAGTGGTCGATTTTGCAATTTTCAGTTAGAATAGAGAGTTAGAAGAGAAGTTAGTATATATTCTTAAAACGCAAAATTGTTTCCAATAAAAACGCTTCTCGCTGTCTCGTATTGTTTTTTCTCTATGAAGATCTATATTGACACCAAAATCAACCAATAATGACGATGATTTTGAGTTTAGCATCCCTTTCAGCAGTGAGGCTATATGAGACCTTGACCTACAGCTTAAAGTGGGATCCGAACTACAAGAGGTACCGCCAGGAAACGAACCCAGATCTTCTACGCCAAAGGTGAGTACACTACCGCTTAGCCACGAGAGAGCTCTAAGATCAATCAAGTTGTATTGGATTTCTCTCAATTCCGATTTTAGTATAGAGTTAAGGACGGTTTCGGAACGTTTAATCGATTGCAGAAAACCGCTTCTTGCTATTTATTACCGTGTTTGTTTTATGGTAATCAAACATGAATCACCTCTATCATCAAACTCGATTTCTAACGTTTGAACTTGTACCGGCACACTCTCGCCAAAATTGATAATGATTACAGTGATTTAAAATTGATGATGATTATAACGATTTAAAAATGATGACGATTATAACGATTTAAAATTGATGATGATTATAATGATTTAAAAATTATGATTATAATGATTTAAAATTGATGATTATTATAATGATTTAAAAATGATGATGATTATAATGATTTAACATTGATGATGATTATATCAAAATGATTATATGATGATGATGATGATGATATCAAGAAATAAAGATAAAAGAGATAGTTGTACTTGAATTGCAAACTGATATATTGAGATTGAAGCTCGATATTAAATTCTATAAAAAGGGTTAATATCTTTCCTCCACAGCTGTGTTTGCTTTATATTTCACTAATTTAATAGATTGTTATTAAAAGAAAGAAACAGACACAACGATTTTGTATTTGTATCTTTATGCCTTTCTGAGTGCAAGTGCATTTTCCCTCCCCTTCGTTGACGGGGTAGCATACTTAAAATCGTTGGTTTTAAGATTTGTTCCTCCTGGAGAAAGGAGGGCTGGAAATGATGCCATTACACGGGATGGCAAATTGGCTAGGGCCGGCCCTGGGCAAAGATATAAAGGAGTTTATGTAAACTAAGCTCCTTAACAACTAATCACAAAATATCATCAATGACTCTAAGCAAGCGGCTGGGAGTAGTGGCGTACTTCTGTAATCCAGCTTACATGGAGGCCGGAAGTTGCGGATGATCATGCTACGTTATTACTTCAATCATATGGATTTCGTGTGGAAGAAACCGCGAGGTGCCGGAGGTGCAGCCGGGTTTGAAAGCTAACGCATTCTTAGAAGATTAATTAGTCTGACTCAGGTTCAACCACTCGAATTCATGTGAGAGCAGAATCAAACCAACTTCTTTTGCTTCGATCAACTCATGCAGGGGATAATGTGCAGTATTCGGAAGGTAAATTTATAAAACATAAGATCGAAAGATATAAATATGGAAACAGTCTTACACCTGTTTTATAAATTATGAACTAACATTCTGCATAATGACAAATTGAAATATAGTATTAACGGTAATAAACAATCAATCAATGCATTTGACATTCCATTAGAATGCCTCAGGTAGAGATGAATAGTGGATACATATGTCATGAGTGCGTTACATTCAGTGATTTATTCAGTCTTCTCTATATCGTGGAGGGGGGAAGATGTGAAGTTGTGAGGAGAAACCATATTTATCATCTACACGCTGCATCTATATCTTTAAAACAATTGTGGGAAATTCTAGAACTTGACGGTGGTATTTTCCAGCCTAATATACAGGGTAGTCATTTTTAGAAGCCTGGGGGGCAAATGCCTCCCTAAGTTTGAGATGCATATACATTTTAATCAAGAGGATAATAATATACTATTTAAAAAAATGAAATTTTATGCATACTGAGGGGCTTGACCCCTCCAAGGAAAAACCTAAAATGACTTTAGTGCTAAGTTTGGATAACATATTAGTTACAGTGCCTTGTATTCGACTTCTGTTGGAGGCATTTATTGCCAGGGGCGTCATTTCAGACTTTGCTTGAGGGGGCAAGGGCACCACCGACACAAGACTTCCACGTTTTGTAATACTATATTAGTAGACAATCAATTAAAGTATATGTATTCCTCAAACTCTTAAGGGGGGCAATTGCCCCCTCCTGCCCCCCTAAATGACGCCCCTGTTTATTGCGTTACTCAACATAGGGAGGGAATTGAGAGGTTACGTGATCTAAAAGATAGCAACGTATTCCAGAATATGGGAAATAATGATAATGGGAATACATGTGACTGTGACCATACATCACCAAATCTTACCGGTTGGAATAAGTTGGTTCACCATAACCCTTCTGAGTTGCAACGATAGCGAGTTTAGGTTGTAGAGATTTCATTATGGCATTAGTTTAGTCTCCTTACCACTAGTTATGTTCTACTTTTCGCTAACAAAAGAGTGGATCGAGAAAATAATGACAAAATAAAAAACAATCATTTGAAATAGATAGACTACAATAATAAATCGCATCAATCCTCTTTTATATGGAGAAAAGAAGGGATATTCTTTTGACGCTCATTGATAATTTACACACTAGCTAATAGATGGCACCGGTGCCTCATATTGCGATGAGAAGTGTGTTCAACTCTACAAGATGTCGCACTCAACAGATTTCTTTCTTTCTTTTTTTTTTTCTTTCTTTCGACAGCCTAGACTTACACATTACTACTTGAAAAAATAAAAATGCGTGCAAGAACATTAAGTGTAAGTGCTTCTATTGCAAGGGAACATTAATGTTCGTGAATCACCAAACAATGCTTAGGTGAAGGTGCAGAGCTCACTCACTGGATATTTTACATTGATTATACAGTATGTCTGTGTTTAACTGCCAGTAGATGATTCTTGTATTTTGAGGTTAAAACTATTATTGTTTACTTTTTTTTTTTTTTTTTTTTTACCGAGAACACGTTTTGATATACCTACGCTTCTTAAAGAAGCAATTTTTGACCTACCTTTATTACATTTCTCCCATTTAATTTCGCCAATTATCTCCGGAAATTATGTCACTACCGTATTGACAATCATCCTGCCCATGGGCGTCTCCAGCATGTAAAAATTTAGGAGGACGGCTAGAGCAATGAATATATGTAGAACCTAAATAAAATTTACTTAAAAATCATGAGATAAATGGAAATCTACTTGAATTCAAAGCTAGCGAGATCGGGTTTCTACCTCTACCAGTACAATTAATCGCAGAGTATTCTTCCACTACTGGTAGATCATTTCCTACATAGGCCTATTAAGAAGTTTCTATATATATTATGATCCTTAGGGAACTTCATCTTGATACAGGAATTATGTCATTAACACCATCCATTAATATTATATTTGTTTTTCTTTCTTGCTTTCCTTCCATCATTTCTTCTACTACGTCACTCAGCTAAAAGTTAAATTTCTTCTCGTTCAATAGTGTTCTAACGTCCTTTTAATTGTTTCACATTCTGTTTTTTTTTTTTTTTTTTTTTCATTATTCCTAATGCCCCTTATTAGTTTATCGTTCCAATCAGCTAAGTTTTATCATTCTCCTCAACATACAAATTTCGGGGAACTAAAGTACAGTAATCTTTTTTTTTTTTTTTTCATGCAATTCATATTCAGTGAGTGTTTAGGCCCTTTTTATAACTCTTCGTTCAGTGACTGGCGTAGTGTCTGATTATCATTATAACGAGAATCAATTTAAAGGTATCTTGACATTTCTCACATAGCTTTTTATTTATCATTTTCATCTCGTACTTTCTTTAATAATACTACCTAAGTATTGAAAACTAGCTACTATTCTATTTTATTTGCTCAAACTTCTTCAATAATCAGAGCCTCAATCATTCCAGCTACCATTGCTTTAATCTTTTTCTTTTTCATATACAAATTTTAATCTTAAATTATTTTCACAGTTTCTTCTTTATCACGTTAAATTTCTATTCATACTTCGCAGCAGCACCCATACCGGTACCGTCTGAAAAGCATATACTAGTCCTAGTTTCAGTGGCGTATTTAGGCTCAACCGGCTTGAGCGTCTCATGGATTGCAGAGTTTTTTTTTTTTTTTAATGTACTTGCAGCGATAAGAGAAAAACTCACGAAATTGTCACCTAACGTCTCTTGTCGAAATGCAGAACAAAAAGAAGCATATCTGCAACAGAATTAACCACCCCTTTTCACCTTCTCCTCCCCCCAACACACACCCATCAACAAACAATTTTAACAAGCGAATATGTTATTGCAGCGGAACGTTTTAAAGCGCCACATCCAATTCGGCTCTTTCTGCTGGCCGTGCTTTTTAATGTATAAATACAATATAAATATATACTGTATATATATATATATATATATATATATATATATATATATATATATATATATATATATATATATATGTGTGTGTGTGTGTGTGTGTGTGTATGTATGTGTGTATGCATGTACAGTGTGTAATAGCCATACTTGTATTTTTGGATTCATGTTCAACACAAAATAGGCTTATATTGTATTCAGTTCTGCCCCAAAATTTTCAGCCCCCCCGCATTGAAAATTTCTGGATACGCACCTGCCTAGTTCCTACTACTAGGTGTACCGGTTAATAATGCTAATCGTTTTCAATAGATAGAATTGTAGTAGAATACTTGAGATACGAGGTGATGTGTGAGCTATTTCGTCCCAGTGACAAGAAGCGTCAAATTTTTAGAAGCGACAATTATTATGACTAATTGTACTGGTAGAGGTAGAAAAAGGATACCGCTATCTCTTAATCCAAGTCGCTTCCTATTTACCTTACGATTCTGACGTAAATTTCGTTGGGTCAAGAAGCATCATTTAATCTTATTGTTCTTCTCAATTTTTACATGCCAGATACGCTCACGCAAGTGGATGAGTAACATAACATGACAAACATATCTAAAAAATATAAAATAAGTAAATAAAAATAACTGAAGAAATTAAAAGAGAACATCTGAGGCCACAGTTTTTTTTTTTTTTTTTTTTTTTAATCAAAGCAGAAATGGTATTTAGAAAGTATTAGGAAGATCAGTGAACTAAAGCAACTACATTGTGCTAGTAAATTTGATTTCAGGATATGATTAGTAGAAACCTTCCAACAAATTGTTAAACTCAAAAACTTTTACTGAAATTTCCATTACTACTGAAAATGACCTAAGCAGTTCTATAGCGGAGACAATGTCGGAGGAAATAGGGCATGAAATTATCAGTTATTCCTCTGTTGTTACATTATTTGAAAAGTAACAGGAGTAGAAAAACATTCGCAATTTTAATTAATCGATGTTACACCACGCGATAACAATGGCAAAGTGGAAGATGCTACTAGAAATCGACCACCCGCAGCTTTGGACGAGCACGCTTAAATATGAAATCTTTAACGTCCTCGAATATGCCACTTTTAGGCTAACGGATGATTGATTAAAGTTAATGGTTGTGAAAGTGTTGGTGGAATGAGAAAGTTGGAGCAAAGAACATAAACCTAAGAAAAGCTGCACACATGATGTCGTCCATGTTGTTAATTGATGCTAATGTTACCTTGTCCTGATGGCAAAGGATGTTTTACCATTTATGACCCGTTCCCATGCCTGATACATCATCGCATGCCATGCTGTGGTAGGTTTGTTATGCATTCCTAGTGTAAGTCAAAATGCAAATCTTCTCTGATTATATACAAGATGAGTATTTTGCCTTTGAATTTGTCATGATTAAAATTAGTTTATATTGTATTAAGAAAAAGAGAAAACGCTCTATTAAGAAAAGAAGTTGGTATGATATGCTCTACATATAACTCCCCGTAATTGAACCTGGAGTAAGATTTTGTTCTTCTAAGACCTTTAACTTCTCACCCGGCAGCTACTCCGGAACCTCGCGGGTTTCATTACGAGAAACGTATATGATTTGCACGTGGCAGCAAGCTTACCATCCACAACTTCCGGCTTCCAAGAACGCTGGATTACAGGAGCACGCCACAACTCCCAGCCACCTACAGCCCTTCTTTGTGCGGTTGCTTAACCCTTTTCGCTTCTATGCTGATAACAGATGTAGTGCTAAGGTTTTCTTGATCTGCTGTTACTGCTTTTGTTAAACTAATTCAAACTTTGTTATATATAGGTTCAGTTCTAACTATGTTATGTTGTTTATCTCCAACTAGTCTATTCTGATTTAATTTAAGTAACTCATTTGAAAAGGGAAACAAGGATATTTGGTCCGAGCCTTTTTATTACCATAATAAAAGATTGCAATAAGATTTACAAAATAAACAAATAGGGTATTGCTTCTAGATTAAATAAAAGTCTGAAACTTAGTCAACTAATTTTGTTTATTTGGTCGATAATAGGGACGTAAACCTTTATTTAGGTCTGGATGTTGGATAAAAGAGCCTAGAACAAGCTCTGAGCAGTAATTTGAAGGTAATTATTAATTTCTAAACTAAGAATTTGAAGATTAATTTGTGACTAATATACAAACGCCAAACTATGTATAATTAAGATTCAGAATCACTTTGCGAAAGGGGATCCTTCCTTCTTCGCCACGGATACTAAATTCAATTTAATAATCAAAGTATAAACATAAATCGAACATTATTTTCGCTAAATTCCAGTAGATGCGTTTTAGGTTTCTCATACTTGCAACCTTGGAAGCAGCAAGTCATAACATTAGCCTTACAAAGTATGATAGAATATCTATTGATGTTAACTGTTTCCTGTATGGTAATGTTTTAAGTTGCATAAGTATAGAATAACAGCTTATAAAATCGACTGAATATTATAGTAAAAATGGTAGGCCTATTTATTGGACATCTTGATAATACGTAATAGTAGCGACTTCTTTGAATAGGAAAAAAAGTTATTAACGGTTAAGTAAAGTAGTATGATGTAATTGATGTAATATGGTAAAGGTAATTTATTAGGCTAGTCTTGTCTCAGCCATAGTCTACTTTTCCCAGCCACAGACTTAGGAAAATAACCAGAATAGCTAGTGACTCTTTTAACATCTTTTTCTTGATTTCCTTAACCCCTTCAGTGTGGGTGGCGAGTTAACTCGTGTCTTCAAAATGCACCTGCTGTGCGGATGGCGTATATATACGCTTTCATTTTGCTTTGGCTATTTTGTATTGCGTATGGCGAATATACTTGCCCATAGTATGAGTAATGTTGTTCCCGACAATATTTTGCGAGTTTGCGCTCACCTAGGAACCCCAAGAGACCACACAGAAAAATTGGGCTTGATCTGTTGAGGCATTCACAAATTTTGTATAACCTAACCATATGATGATGATGATGATGATGATAACCGTAAATACGACAATGACAAGCTATAGTAGCTATTTAGAAGCAACAAAGATCATAATGCCGAAAATTTCATTGTGATTGCTTGAGAAGTTCAAGTTATTAAAAGGTAACAAATTCCAAAGTTCTAAAAAAAAAAAAAAAAAAAAAAAAAACTACACTTTTAACAGCGGTTCGCATCTGAAAATTACGCACTGAAAGAGTTAAATTTTCAACCCAAATTTAAAATCTGGCAAAAGTCGAGTAAGATCACATAGTCAATAACCTAATCATCCAACACCAAACAATGCTAACCCATTTGGAGAAAGCTGGATACATGATCTTAACCCTTTTTATGCAACCCACATAACTCTACTGATTATCTGGTTGCCGTATATTTTAGGATACTTTCTTTTTAAATCATTCGTTGCAATTACAGTGTATGTAAAAAAAAATCTTCCTTGAAAATAGCTTATTCGCTTAGTGAAAAGCACATTGAAATACAACCAACGTTTTTCGATATAAGCGCAAAAATATCTACACACCTACGTACATGCATACATACAAGTCAAACTGACGGCTAATAAACTCTATGCGTTCACTTACTACACTGTATTTGGTGTTTTACCGACATATTATTGTTCCTTTACAAAGGAAGGAATAGTAGATCTTGCATCACATTTCACGAATTATGTACGTACATAAAATCTATTCGTCGAGTACGTTAACATGAATGCGTGCGCGCCTTTGTGGTGGGAGACCAGGGTTCGACCCTCAGCAGAAGCTCATGTGGTTGGGATTCCACGTTAAGCTGTAGGCCCACGTCTCATATAGCCTCGCTGGTGAAGGGACGCTAAACTGAAAATCAGATCAAAAAAAGAAAGTAAAAATGTGTAGGTGCATATATATAAATTTTTGGTTGTTGAAACATCATGTCGTAATCATGGGTACCGATCTTGGAGAGGGAGAGGGAAAAAGAGGGAGCCTGAAGTTTGCTTGGGCCGACATTTGTATTAAAACCTTCATTGGTGTCTTATTAGATATCTGACAAACCTGAATGAGCTTCCCGCCCCCCCAAAAAAAAATCAGAAATCGGCGCCATTTGACGTAATCCTTTTTAAATGAAAGAATAGTTTGGAAATATTTCACAAATTACTTCAAAATGGATACATATTACAGGGGTGCCCACAGAGGGGGGCTATGACGCAAACTGCGTCATTGAAATATTTGGGGAGGGTTATATATATGTTATATATATATGTTTGAGGGGGTGTAAAAGTTAATCGAAAATAATTTTTTTCATGGAAGAACACGTACAGATAGAAAATTGGGGGGTGCGTCATGGACATAAGGGAGGTTGGGCACCACTGCATATTATTACAGGCAGAGAGAGTGCGGAAGATTCTGCTTCTGGGTACAGCTACTGAAAATAAGAGAAGTTACACTTTATGCATATAGCTAAGCACTTTTGGTAACCTGTAAGAGCCTTATGCAATAAACACATCTGTTCGTCCGCTCAAATATTGGGTTCCTGTCACCGAGACACGGTTTGTATTAGTTTGTTCCTGTCGAAGGTTTGTATTAGTTTGCTAGGCTATGTGCAGAGGTCTGCGTGGATGCGGATACCCGCGGATATATCCGAGGATATCCGCACCAAAATGGCTATCTGCGGCTACATATTTATTTTCTGTGCGGTTAGCGGATAAAGTTGCGGATATGGTTTCCAACGTATCTTTTCCTTACCTTTAAAAAAATGCTATGAAATTTGTGCTGATAGTAGAAAGAGCAATAAGAAACGTTCGTTTTGAATTAAAAGTTTTAAAACCGGTTGAAAAATAACTAAAATCAAAATAAAAGTGTGTTTGAAGCTTGTTACAGTGCTACTCTTACTGCAAAAGCTTACTCAGTGCTAGCAAAAGGACAAGAAATGACACGAGAGAGTTGTCCTTTTATTGCTCTTTTCAATATTTTTAGCAGCCATTTTGTAGGTGAATGACATCTCTGATCTAAACAGAATGAAACGACAGGCCCCTTCGCTACTCCTCAAGTACCGCTATTTAGTGTAAAATAAGAATTGCCGCCAAATTCCCTCTGTTAAAGCTGAAAATTTTCAGACCATTGGCCTTGAAGGTGAAGAAATGTCTTCAAATAAAATTTTCCCAACCTGAGAGGTCAGGAACAAAAATCCTAATTTAACACAGCACATCCCTTTCCATAAACAGAAAACTGGTAAGTATCTTTGCCTTTTATGACAAACTGGAGAAGCGCGTAGGTCACAAATCACATCATTCTTCAGGAGCTAAAATCTTGAAAAATATGCTCATCTTTCTCTCTCTCTTATATATATATATATATATATATATATATATATATATATATATATATATATATATATATATATATATATATATATATATATATATATATATATATATATATAAACTTCTTTACTGTTTCCTTTAAAGTACAGCAGGTACCGAATGCACATTTTCGACCCCGCAGATTTCCCTCTTTGGAGAGTTGCCACGGACCTCAATGAACATCCTGACGGATTGGAGTTCAAGTGTGTCCAACAATGAGTGGAGGCTGCAAATAAAAGCAGTAAATTCTAAACTTCCTCTACTGCCTCTTCTTGAAATTAAAAGCATAAACCTCTTATTTGTATTCGAAGTTATTTTCACTTAAAAACGTGGTCGTGAAAGCATGCAAATTGTATTGCGTTGTTAGTGTTTTGTCACTAAAAAAAAACAAAAACAAAACAAAACGCAATTATCGATGCTAGTGTCAGTTGGAGGCTACCTCAGCTACTATAATTACCTCCAAATCAAAGCAGGGAGTATATACTATTCTGCAAGAGAATAAACTGAAATCAATAATATGGAAGAGTTTTGGTCAAATGTACGATGGTAGAGGGGATATCACCTACTTGGCATTATTTTGGTCCGATATCTGCATTTGAGACCTTGGGTAAGTGCATAGATCGTTCATTAATTTCTAATTTGTATTTGCACGGTTTATATTGTACTTTAATTTAGCGTAATTGGTATTTGATCACGAGGAAACTGATATAATGTATTACTTCGTTTGATTTAGAAAACTACAAGAAATAGCTATTAAAAATGTGTTTTAAAATATTTCCGAAATCATGACTATTATAAAATATGTAAGTTTTATATATTTGCTACCTCATTATCTGCGGATGCGGGTGCAATGGAGATGTTGCGGATGCGGATAGAGATGCTGCGGATGCGATATTTTATATCCGCGAAGACCTCTACCTATGTGTGTTGGGATGGGGCAAACTTTTCCGCCAAGAGCGCTGCGTGCGATATCTGTTGAGCACATTTGTCAATGAAATTGTAAGACACTCCTGACACCTACTAGCGAACGTACGAACTATAAATAAACGCCGGATAATCATGAGTTTCTTCACTGAACAGAGCTGCCAGTGGATATTCTTCATTATTCTTTATATTTCAACTAAAATATTTTCATTTGATCTTTACCAGTGTTGATCTCGATCTAGCCTCTCGTTGGCTAAAAGAAAAAAATTACAAAGACGTTAAGTTAATACAATTATGGAATCCAGAATCTGAACTCTATCTTTGCAGTCCATGAAGGGCTTTGTCGGAACCGCGGAGTTTAAGTTAGGTGATGAATAGTCAAGACATCTATTTCCATCATCATTATTTTTCATATTCTGGAACTAGTTTGCTATTTTTTTTTTTTTAATCATGACTCTGCAATTACTTCTCTATGCTCGATTAACACAGTGAATGTCTATCGGAAATCGAATAGGAGGAACGCAAAACGCAATGATGGCATACGTGTTCACTATTCATCTATATTTGACGAGAGAAATGTCAAATCTATTGATTTATTTTATAGATTATCATTTACATTGTATTCATAAGCAGAACTAGCGAGGGATACGCCGCCAGTCACTCCTTGAGATGGCGCAACAAACGAATTATCGGCAAACGCTGCATGCTCACCGCTGCATGCTGCCTTCCCCCTACGAGGTAACGGAATTCTAATTTCTAATCTAAGCTCAGATTTTCTGCAGTTGGTCATGCTGTTATCTGCCTGCCTGCCTGCTAGTGTTACCAACAGTCGGTTGTCAACCTTACAGTTCGGTTAATCAGACCGGAGTAGACGCCCTTTGTCCAGTCCTTTTCTTTTTATAAATCTAAGCTTATATTTTCAGTTAAGTCGAAACTGTTTAAGAATATTTTCCATTGTACTGTACAAGCTTTGCTTTTAACAGACTTAAATCTGGCTTAACCTACTCGCTGAGCAAAACAATACGTTAATATATATATATATATATATATATATATATATATATATATATATATATATATATATATATTTTAACGATAAACGTATTGTTTTGCTCAGCGAGTAGTTTAAGTCGTGTTTAAAGGAGCAGTTCGACTTAGAAATGCATTTTTTACAATTCATTTCCATTTGTAGAGTTGAAAATTCTAAAAGGAATGGTGTTTGTTTGATCGCGATACATTCAGTCGTTAGCGAGTAACAGAGGAAGAAAGATTTTGTGATGACGTCATAGGTGGGCAAAGAGCGAGAGCAGGCTTACATACTACACAGTGCCAAGCATTTCGTTTGTGAGAGGTGCGGTGGCACGTTCTAAATGCGGTTTCCTTTTCCAGAACTGATTGCAAAGACTTACAAATATCATCTGCATGTAGAAAATGATATCTGATGGTGGGCTGTACAAACGTTTTTATATTATAAAACGTATCCTATAAAGCATGAGTTCAGCGTTTCAAAAAAAAAAAAAAAAAAAAAAAAAATCGAAGCCAATATGTAAATAGATGGCGGACGAGATTGCTGCAACACCTAAGTACCTTTTCTTTAATCATTCTTCCGATTCCCAAACATAAGTATGTTCATTTTCACGTTTTGTTGCAATTTTTAACGCTGACCTTATAATTTTGTGCTTCAAGGTATGTACAGGAGCGTAACATATGAGGCAAAAATGAAATAACATCTGTAAAGTTTGCCAGAATACGAAAAACACTTCACCGGTTAAATTTCTTTTATTCTCATAGCTGTCCCCGGAACAACTCTCATCACCCGTTTCATCATCATTGTCACATGATACAGAGAAATTAAACGATGGATCAATGTCTTGAGGAACAGTCATCGTCACTGATTCCTTCTACAAGCCGGTATATTTCACTCCCTAATTCATATTGTACAGCTTATTTCTAAAGCAATATCTTCAGAATCATGAGTGACATCGTCTCTATTACCCTCTAATGCTTCGTCTTGACTACAACCATCAATTGCGTCTTGTACGATATTTGTATGTTGGTAACTGGACATAGATCGGTGCTTGTTCAATGGCTCGGATTTTAAGCCTTTCAAGAATATAGTTGGAACAGCATTCTTCATCAGTTTGCGTGTAAATAATTATTCTGGCATTAGCCAGAAGTGGATGTAGACGGTAAAAACTCAGGGGGGGGATCAGAACTCAGACTATGATATGTACATCATGTTTACTAAAAACTTTCAAAAATATCTAAATAATAGCTTAAATCAATTTTGTCACTCAAAAACTGGGGGGCCTAGGTCCCCGGTCCCAGCCTAGATCCGCCACTGGCATTTACTTTTCTTTCATTAAACTTGACTTCTCGAAGACAAGCTCTTCAAGATGTTTGGGACACGAGTGATTTTATTTGGTTTCTTTGTTTTTTTTTTTTTTTTCATTGATTTTCTTGGGCCATAATTTATATCGATCTGGTGATTTCTCACAACTTAGAAACGTAAGAAAAGATACTTTACGTCCTCAGCTCTAATTGCACAAGAATTACAACCGAAAACACAGCAGGTGTTAGGCATTTCTACTTCACTTCACAGATACAGCACGCGCTGTACTAACATGTGTTTTCTACTTCACACTAGTGTTTCTTTCAGGAAAAAAAATTCCGGGGGGGGGGAGCACTTAGTATTCGGAGAGGCACATAATTTTTCACAGTACTATTATATTTATTACATTATAGACGTATTATTTTGGTCTCCTCCGGGGGAATCTCTTAGAGCTCCGGGAGACATTGCCACCCTAAAAACATGTCTGGAAGAAACACTGTTTCGCACAACAAACGTAATTACTGCTCTCTCTCTACTCTTTTTTATACTAATGCTGTAGGAAAAACAACTAACAAAAACTTCCCTCAAAAATTCAACACAGAGCAAGACTGCTAACAAATCCAAAACACAATCTATTAAATCCAATGCACTATTAAAGGTTTATCAGCTGCGTACAAGGGAGTGGTTGCTGACTCACATTGAGTTTCTCGCGTCCCACCAATGACGTCACAATTTACGATTCATCAAAAACAAATGCCTGTAGAAGCTGAACGAGACGGCCTATCAAGATATAAAAAAATACGGGTCTCTTATTTTTTGTTTCTCTTTCTATTGCACCAAACTTGTTTTTAACTCGAACTGCTCCTTTAAGAATTATTACAGGAATGTAAGTCGTTCAACTACTTACAAGATCTAAAAAGCTGTGATTCAGCGTTTATTGCACGTGGTGCATCTTGTTTACCATTCTAGATACTCACTGTATAGTCTCAGCTGTGGCGTTGTAGCTTTCTAGTTTACTTCTATTGGTAATATGATACTCATTTAATATTTTATAGTGTATGTTCGCTTTCTAAAAGTACTGGAGAGGTTTGAGAAAAGCCTTCGGGTCTCATCCTTAAACGAAGGGAAAAACCCAACCTACACCTCCTCGCGGGAGAAAGCGGACAACGTCTTTGGCGACTAACGTAGATGGGGACCGACCGACTCCCGGGATAAGGAGTCAGGTTCTACCAAGTGCCAACGCCTTCTCAGAAGGTGAATGAGCGGATGGAGGTTAGGGCACCTTCTTGTCCTTATAAGGGGAAACTGTCCTAAAAGGCGGATGAACCACTAGATGGTCAACGGCATGGACATGTGGAAAGGAAATGGGAATACTACCACATTATCTTTTTTCCCAGAAGGGACGAAGGAGGAAAATAAATAAATATGATGGTTCTTCCTGAGGTAAAAAATTCCGGAAGTAAAATAGTCCCCCGTTCGGATCTCCGGGTGGGGACTACTCCGGGAAGAATCACCAGAGGATAAAATAACTTTCATTTCAGCATAGGAACCTGGAACGTACAGACTCTACGACGTGAGGGAAAACTTGAAACTTTAAAAGTGGAAATGGACAAATGTAAAGTGAAAATAGTGGGCTCGAGTGAAGTGAGATGGCCAAGGAAAGATGAGATAGTATCGGGAAAGTACAGAATATACTATTCGGGTGGCGATAAGGCCGAGAATGGTGTAGCGATAGCAATAAAGAACGAAGTAGCAAGAAGTGTAACCAAAGTGGAATACTGCAGTGACCGCTTGATGTTTGTAAAGCTACATGCAAAACCAGTGGATATTGTTATGATACAAGTGTATATACCAACAACCGATCATGATGATAATGAACTAGAAGTAATGTATGATCAGATTAGTGACATATTGCATCAGGAAGGAACAGGTAAGGTCAACGCCATAGTAATGGGAGACTTCAACAGCGTAGTAGGAGAAGGAGCTGCGAATAAGGTAGTGGGACCGTTTGGACTAGGTAGAAAAAACGAACGAGGTCAAATAAATGCTTATCGATTTCTGTAGGCCACATGATCTGGTGGTGATGAATACGTGGTTTAAGAAAAAAAGAAACAAAGTTGTACACGTGGAAAAGTCCAGGAGATAAGAAATGCTACCAAATCGGTTACATTCTTGTGAAGCAACGTTTCAGGAACAGTGTACGAGACGTGAAGACACTGCCAGGAGCGGACATTGATTCAGATAACAATCTCCTAGTGGCGGAAGTGCAAACCTGATTAAAGTCGATCAAGAAAAAAAGGGAAGAGAAATCGAAAATGGAACTTGGAGCGAGTGAGAAATATCGATGATGATGTGAAAGAAGAAATTGAAGAAAAATTCTGTGCAATGGGCGATGTGGTTGACAATATAAAGAATAGTTGGGGAAAAGTTAAACAGGTTCTACTTGACACACTCCACAATAACATTATCAGGATGGAAAGAGCACCGAGAAAACCATGGATAGCTGAAGCAATGCTTAAGATGATGAATTATCGCAGAAGGGCGAAAAACACGGACATCAAGGAATACAGAAGGCTGAATAATTATTTGGGAAGAGAGACGGACAAAGCCAAAGCAAAGTACATGGAACAGGTATGTGAAGAAATAATGGAACTTCAACGGCGCGGCCGATATGATCTGATGTACCAGAAAGCACAAGAATTAGGAGGGAAAGCTAGCTAACAAAAGTATACGAAAGTTCGGCATCGAAGATCAACAAGGTATGTAACCACTGACCATCAAAGAATCCTTAAAATTTGTGAGGAATACATAAAAGATCTGTATGATCAGAAGAACTGCCCCAAAGATATTGCGATCGAAGCAGAGGAAGAGGTGGATGATTATGAAAAAGGACCAAATATACTGAAACTTGAAGTAGTACAAGCAATCAAAGACATGCGAAGGAGAAAGGCCACTGGAGAAGACGACATACCAGTAGATTTGCTCAAGGGATTAGGAGACAACGCAATGAAAGTACTGACTTCACTTATTAACAAGATCTACCTGAGTGGAGAATGACCAAAGGATTTTCTTGATGTTATAATAATTGCATTGCCTAAGAAAAAACAAGCAAAGGAGTGCAGCGATCACAGAACCATTAGCCTGATTTCCCAGACTAGAAAGATCATTGCATGCATTCTGAACAGGCGGCTGGAAAGTAAGATAGATGATAGGTTAGAAGAAGATCAATTTGGATTCCGGAAAGGAAAATGCACCAGAGATGCTATTGGATTGATCAGAATTATATCAGAAAGAATTCTTGATGTAAAGGAAGAGTTGTGTTTGTGTTTCATCGACTGACGAAAAGCTTTCGACCGAGTCAATTGCACGAAACTTCTGAAAATACTTAAAGAAATCGGAGTCAACTTGACAGATCGACGACTCATTCAGAACCTGTACATAAGACAACGAGTGAAGTTGCACTTGAATGAAGGAGAAACCAATCGTGTGGAGATTGGAAGAGGAGTCAGACAAGGATATAGTTTGTCGCCTCAATTGTTCAACATTTAAAGTGAATGTTTAATGAAGGAAGCATTAATGGGAACTGGAGATTTCAAGATTGGAGGGCCGATCATTAACAAGATCAGGTATGCAGAAGATACGGTTATAATAGCTAAAACCGAAGGAGGAGTACAGGAGA
The DNA here is from genome assembly GCF_964235325.1 of Thermobia domestica. Lineage (NCBI taxonomy): Eukaryota > Metazoa > Arthropoda > Insecta > Zygentoma > Lepismatidae > Thermobia > Thermobia domestica. The sequence goes on along the minus strand of NC_137456.1, from coordinate 237,034,669 downwards.
TGATTGACAAAATAGTTGACACTGGGAAACTGTATAGCATGGAAATTAACATCGAACAGTCGAAAGTCATGAGAATATCCCGTGGACACACGCCCTTACGGATCAGAGTAGAACAAGGAGAACTTGAAGAGGTCGATAATTTCAAGTATCTGGGAAGTATTTTCTGACGAGAGACGCTTACTGCACCAAAGAGATCAGGTCAAGAATTGCCATAGCTAAAGAAGCATTCAACACGAAAAGATCACTCTTAACTAGCAGGCTCAATATTGGACTTACGAAGAAGTTGGTCAAGTGCTATATATGGAGCATTGGACTGTATGGTTCAGAGACTTGGACTTTACGGAAGTTAGAGAAGAAATATTTGGAGAGCTTTGAAATGTGGTGTTGGAGGAAGATGGAGAAGATAAAATGGACAGAGAGAGCAACAAACGGAGATGATTTAAAACGGATAGGAGAGAAGAGGACACTTCTAGCCATCATTCTTCGTAGAAAGGCTAATTGGATTGGACACATCTTGCGAAGAAATTGTCTTCTTCACACCGCCATAGAAGGAAAGATGGAAGGGAAGCGAGGAATAGGAAGAAGAAGAACACAGCTGATCGATGATTTGAAAGATAGGAAAAAATATTGGGAGTTAAAAGAGGAAGTTGAAAATCGACAAAAGTGGAAGAAACATTTCCAGGCCAAAATCTAAAATTTAAAAAAAAAAAAATCCTCATTAGTCCCAGGACCTGCCCAGAGGGCAGGATACTTAATAATAATAGTGTGTGTTCGACAATAATACGGGATATTCAGAAAATAATGATAATACTTCTACAACTCCTAGATTTATTATGTTTTAAAATATAAACACCAATAATCAAGTCAAGCAGAATTTCAAGGATGGTTAATAAAATTTCAATGTGTAAGCGTTGTAATGTGACATTATGTTAAAAAAAAAAAGAAAAAGAAAAGAAAGATAAAAAAGAAAAAGAAAAATCAAAGGTGTTAGAGCTGAAAGAAAGTTTATTCAATCGAATAAACATATTAAACTGGCTAGAGGTAAGAACATATGCGTATCTCGTACTCAGGAAGACATCCATGCAGGCGGTCCACCAGGTACCGACGACCCCCGTCCCAAAAGAAATGTAGTAACTCGACATACATTTGTGCATTTTCTTAATAAAACTATCTTTTTAGCAGATAGTATAGATTTCATCTTATACTCCATCTGTATACATTGTTTTTTTTAATGTAAATAATATATATATTTTTAAAATTTTTCTGAAAATATAAGTGGCAGTAGTAGTACATTACAATACTTGAATCGGTGAGGGTAGAACACCGATACAGACCCAATGGCTTGTAGTATTTGAATCGTCGAAACCTTGAACCTTGAACCCATCCCAACAAAAATTTCTGGGTGTGCGCTGCTTAGATCTAACTCTTAACTTTATTTAATTCACAAATAAATTTCTCAAAACTGAAAAGGAATATGGCAATTACAACGAATAATACCTGAATATTTCGCAATGTTATATATGTAATTGTACTGAGTATTAATGTAAATTGTAATAATTATAACGTATTTTTAATAATATCACTAAGTACGAGATAAATAAAAACAATTAGATATTCATTCGCTGAAATTATTGCTGTCGACAATATCCTTATTCATGTTTGTAGTAGTTTAAACAGAAGTAATTGGGACAACGACAAAGTGCTCACTTCACCAGAAAAAAAAAAGTAAACAACACTTCTCCCTGCTATTGTTCTAGGTTTCATCTTACTTTGAAGTCTCTGTACAGGGTCTAATGATGTGGAAACTAAATCCCAATAATAGTAATAATAGCCACCAACTTCATCATTAAGTACCCGGCTATTTGAGGCGATCGCAAAGCGTATTTATTGCTCATGCGTACGCTTGGAATACGCTTACCATGTATTTAAATGTAGATGGCTAATCACAAACGCGAAAGCAATAAAAACGCGGAGAAAACGTCAGCTCGAGCGTATTAGGTGCATTTCGGAACAATAGACCACCTGCTGTTTAAAAGATTTCAAAAGGAAGTAAAAAAAAAAAAAAAAAAAAAAGGAAAGACGTGTTGCCAGGCAAAAGGATTGTAGCAAGAAACAGCTGCTTGGAAGATGGTTTGTGCAGAGTATTGGAACTCTGCTATTACACACCTGGACCTGGCAAAAAGACCCGGAAACCCTGACTGACTCACAGTATGATTTACAACTCTGGTGAAAGTAAAATTACTGAATAGCCACCTTGGCCGCGTTCGCTACAGGGGGTAACGCTTTCTCAAATAGCCTAAGTCTAAATATAAAAGTTGGGACATTTTAAAGTTTCGACAGTACCACAGCGGGACATTTTTTTTTTTTTACGATATCGTGACTAATGGGAAGCCTATTCACGAAACGAATCAGCGCCCAAGTAATTAAGAACGAAGTAAACTGACCATTTAAAATGAAATAATACAACGTATATACAATTGTACATCGTACAATACCGGTACGTAATACAACGTTAATACAACGTATGTTATAATTATTTGATAAATAAGGAAGAACTTCATGAGAGACAAAATCAAAACGGAATACAGTGGTGTAACCACCACGATTGAAAGGATTCATTAGATCGTGATTGTTATTTTATTTGCAACTCTATCCATCACGACTCTGGAACTCACTAAAGAAATAATAAACACTTCTGACCAGAGTATATACACTTGTTTATTAAAAACTAAATTCCAGTGTAACAGTTTCAACAACGTAACGTTGTCTTCATCAGACACTAACTGATGTTAGTGTCTGATGAAGACAACGTTACGTTGTTGAAACTGTTACACTGGAATTTAGTTTTTAATAAACAAGTGTATATACTCTGGTCAGAAGTGTTTATTATTTGTTATTTTATTATTTATTTGATCACTTTTCGTCATTCCTTGACATAACTGGCTGCCGTGCCGCCTACTAAATTCTTCTTTGGTTATGGGGGCGAGGAGGCTCAGTGGTAGAGCGTTCACCTCCGGTGCTTGGGTGTCTCTGGTTCGATTCCAGCTCGCGCCGTCTGGATTTTGTGGCGGACAAACACCGTGCTCGTGGGTTTTCGCAGGGTACTCCCGTTTCCTCCCACATTCTTCATTCCACCATTTCATATCATTTCTCATCATCACCGTCTGCTTTAGCATAACCGTGGGACGTAAATCTTAAATATTTCATTTCATTTTTCTTCTTTGATTATGTGTGAAAAAGAAAAGAAGAAAACCAACTGAAAGAATCCTATACTAAGCTTTCCTAGCGGCTGGGAGTAGTGGCGTACTCCTGTAATCCAGCAATCGTGGAAGCCAGAGGTTGGGCTGATTTATCTAATTTATCTAATAAATCATATGGATTCTACGTTATAGGAACCGCGAGGTCCCGGAGTTGCCGCCGGAGGAAGTATCATCGTCACTATGCGGAAAGCATTAGTCTGTCTCCAGTTCCTATTCTACAGAGCCATATCGACGGACAATCAAACCAACTTCTTTTGATCTTTAGAGGGTGTACGAATAATTTTAATTAAAAAATAAACAGCAGTTTAATTTAATTCCGAGAGGATCTTATATTTAAATGATCCTATGTCAAGTCCTTGTATAAGGAATAAGCATTAGAGGAAAAGAAATATAAGAAAAGTACAGGGGAAACCGGGGTATTCGCGAACACTGAGGTAATGCCGAACACCCAAGTTTACGCCCAAGAAAGCTTGTTAGAAAACAGACAATTTAGCTGTACGCTAGCGGAGAGACCAGGAAAAGTGTAGCATAAATTTGGTGACAGTCAGTTGAGCAGATTGCCAGGAAGAAGACGTTTTGCTGTTTTTGTCGATTCACTTATAACGTTGATTCAACACTCTGAGCAAGGCAAGTTGGCTCTTATCTTACCTATATTGTTACAGATGAAGCTATGTATATTCCCCTATATTTGATCATTAGTTCTTTATAATCATACTACCCTGTATGCAGTCAACAATTAGTTTCAACTTTAACAATAAAATGCCATCTAATGGGGAAATGACGAGCAGATACCGGAGTGTTTGGGAGTGCCCCATGCTGTCAAATAAATTATCAAAAAATTTTATTTTTATTTTTATTTTATTTTATTTTATTTTATTTTATTTTTTTGTTATTGAAAAGTAAGTAGTAAGTTAATAAAATTAGTTTGGAAAATAGATATCATGTCTTGGTAATAAGTGTTATTAGATTTATTATTAGAATAGTTGCTACATTATTTTAGGCCATTAGTAGCCTCCTTTATTATTCTATTCAGTAACCCTATTTTAGATATCTGATACATCATCATAGGTTGCATTTTTTTTTTTTGTTATTCACAGCGTTTTTTACGAATTTATTTAGCCTACTAGCGTCCATTAGCAGTTAGCCAATTTTGTTCAGCCTATTAAATGCATTTAAACATTTAACTAATAAAGAACACTGTCCTTGGAAGCAAAACATTAATGCGTATATTTGTGATTTCTACAATTCTAAATAATGTTTCCATAGTCTAATGTACCGTTATTTCTGAATTTGTTTCATAAGAGTACATTTTGTTTAGCCTCTTACCTCTTAGCTTTAATTGCAAAGACGATGAGGTCTGGTCATGTTTCGCTTCTTTTGTATAGGAAAGTTTAAAATAAACAGTATGTTCGGGATTACCTCGGCTACTGGGGCAATCCCGAACACAGGTACATTTTTAAAACATGTCAGTGATTTATTGAAAATTGTTACTTTTGACTTTCCTCCGCACTCTAGTAAACAGGAAAAGCACCAAGCTTTCTATACACAATAATTCTTAATGGACACTCTCTAAAAAGAAAAGAGATATTTATAGTCAAAGCTTAAGTGTTTGTGAATACCCTGGTCTCCCCTAGTATTCACTTATATTTCATCTATGAGACATTCAGAAAAAGGAATAAAATTACCGGTTTTGGCAAATTTTGTGTCCACACGCTATCAAAACATAATCTGTTCAAAATATAAAGCCGCTTGGCCAGCCTTCAAGTGTTGTTAGAATGCCAAGGAATTAAGAATTTCAAAAAAGGTATAAGTTTTGCTGGAGATTCAGTCACAACTACTGTGGGTATCCTCATTCAGCATAGGAGTAGCACTGCATGTTGTAACACTTAAACTGCACCTTTGGAACGTTGCGGGTCCTACAATGATTACATTGAAGGTTTTCATGTATGCAAATACTCCCACCGTTCACTACTTTTGGCTTCCAAGACTGCTAGGTGTTAGGAGCACGCTACAGCTTCCAGCCAAAAGATATCGACTGATAGTTGAGAGTAAAATGCAGGCATTTTAGATCATACTGTTAGCGTCCCAGAACGTCTCCAAGCAAAATGTTTAACACTTTCATATTAAATATATTAGACGTAAATTATAAATAATAAGTAATTACTTAAAACTTTTTTTTTCTAAATCTCAAACTGTTGATAAAATTCTAGGCCAAAGTAGGAAGGTCATAATTTAATTATTATGACAAACTATTATTTTAGGTTTATATAGAAACCGGTTTTGCCCGTTACTGATATGAATTTCAGCACCTTCGTCTGCCACACTCATAAAAAAGATAGATAAAGTACTTTGGAACTCGTATGTATCATTGCGAAACTCGTATCAGAGAAACTTAAATGAATAATGTTTATACATAAAAGTAAAAATTAATTTTACAAATCTTATTATTATGGAACAACTACTCTTTGGATCGCGATTACTTTTTCGTATGATGATAATATTTGGGTTGGTGAATGCTGCATTTCTCAACAACAATTATCCATTAAGTACTGTGCAGGTGTTTTCTCAGATCGAAAACTGCTCATTCACACAGAATTGTACCTAAAACAACGTGTATCTAACACAACGTGTACTAACGATCCCCACACACAGCCGAAGAGGTCCAAATTTGAAATTGCCCTCCTTTGTTAATTTGAATGGTACAAGATTTTTTTCTTGGTGGTACAAAGATATACAAAAGCTGGGCAAAATTCTGAACAATTAAAATTCGAATTTGAAAATTGTCGCATGACAGGTGATCGAAGTGACCAAAGTTTGAAATGGCCCTGCCTCGTTTATTTCAATGCTAGAATTTTTTCTTGGGTAGTCAAAAATGGGCAAAATTCTGAGCTAGTTAAAATTCAAATTTGAAGATGCCGCACTACAGTTGATTGAAGTGGACAAATTTTGAAATGGGCCTCCTTTGTTAATTTGAATGGTACAAATTTTTTTCTTGGGTGAACAAAAATGGACAAAAATTGGACAAAATTGTGAGGTAGTTAAAATTTAAATTTGAAGATATCACACTGCAACTAAATGAACCTGACTCAGGGGCAATCAAGATTAAAAAGAGAAGGACATATGAACGCAGGTTCTTTATGGACAAAGAAAACTGATGAAGAAAACGTATTGTATATATAAAGAACTGGTTGATTTTATTTGTTTTTTTTTTTTCATCAAGGCTATATGAGACCTTAATCAACAGTATAAGGTTAAATGCGAACCATCCTAGTACTAGTGGACGATGAGATATATCTGTCTTAAGAGCCAGAATTAACAGTGATGGGAACTGAGGAGCTGGCCACAGACTCAACTAAGAAACGTTTGGCTGATCTTAGCCTTCGTGAACTAAAAATACCACACAGTTTCTTTGCTAAAGTACAAAAAAAAAAAAAAAAAAAACTAGTTTACTCTCTGAATTACACCTACTAACTATAATCACTCAGAACACTTTTAGTTAAGTGGTGTGTGGTCAGCACATTGACTAACATCGCTGTTTCTTCTGCTTTCAATATGGAAGTATAAAACCTGCCTTTTAAATAAAGTAGGTTTCCAACTGTCTCACAATGCTGAATTAAAACCATAAATGTGCTCCCATCTACACTCGAACCGGGAACCATGCGTTTCAAAAATACGCATACTGATCATGGTAAAAACAAGTTATTTAGCTAAATATTGTTTCATATCTATCTATATCTATCTATCTATCTATCTATCTATCTATCTATCTATCTATCTATATATATATATATATATATATATATATATATATATATATATATATATATATATATATATAGTGAAACCTGTCTTTAGCGGAATCGAGCGGGCCTCGCAAAAATTTCCGTTAAAGTCAGGTTTCCGCTTAATGGAGGTAGACGTTGTCTTTTTTAAAAGACATGCTTATAATGGACACACTGAGAAAATGTTCTACGTACCTTTTTCAATTACAGTATTTCTTTCTTCTACGAATTAATACACAAAAAGTTTAAAATTAATACAAAATATGCTAAGCACATGCTTTCTTTATTTTTTCCAGTAGTCAAACAGTGTTTTCTGTATGCATTGCTGCTTGGCTGCTCTACTTTCCGCACACACTTTAGCCTGAGAAATTGCACTACGTAAATCAGAGTCATTTTTTTCGAAAGGCAAATTGTTGCAGTTCTTTCAAACTTCTAAGAGCATCTTAATACGTCTTTATTCTAATCTCTTTTTGGAACACGGTATTCCTCCTCATCTTCCATCTCGTCTTCTCCTTTCCGACTTTCCGTATGATTTTTGATTAAGGTGAGGGGATTAAGGACAAATTGTGGGGGTGAATATGAGTAGTGGTTGGGGAAGGTCAACAATGCCCAAAAAGATTTAACAAAAGAACGAAGAATTTATCACAGACAGTATAGTGTATATCACAGATAGCTGGTTAAAGATAGAAGTCAGTGGATAGATTTTGTGAACGCGGCATGGAACCTCCGTTTTCCATAGACCATAAAGAGAGAGTAGGGTGGTTGTACCAGTCTTCGACCACCCCCTAGTTACCGACCACTTTTCACTTTAAAACCATATATTAGGCTTATTTTCCGATAAAAAAAGCATGCTTTTCCGTTATAATTGAATTGCAGCTTATTCTGAACCGATCACAAAGATACTGTCAAAATATATTGCACATGCATTCGGTAATAGCCAATCAAATGTGTGTCTACGGAAGACGCACTGAGTTTTCGACAACTTTAATCTGTTGCAAATGGGAACGACAGCGCCCTGTTTTTCGTGCTTTTCCATAGTTTTATCTCACCAGGTAAGAAATGCAATATTATTCTGTTACATGGAACTGTAGAGCACATTTTAATAATTAAATTTTAGTGGTAACTGTAAGGTATGAAGAATAAATCAATAAAATGTAGTGGTCGGACAATGACTTACGAAATATTCTTTGTTAACTAGTGTTCGACCACAGGGTGGTCGAGCACTGAAAAATTGTAGAAATATCAATAACGACTAACTTTCGACTCATCTGCATGAAATGAGTACCTAGTTACCAATTCTGAAGTTATAATGGAATACCAAAACATTTACTAGTGTTCGACCAGTACTTTTCGTAATACATTTGTACTGGTCGAAGATTAGCTGTTTCTTTCTCAGTGTCCGACCATGCTTTGCGTATGTATTTTCTCGCAGAATTTCTTGATTCAAACACTAATTCAGTGATCAATTTACATTTGTATAATCATCTGCTGAGTCCTACCGTTAATACATGAATATTCACCGAATGGCCGTGGCTCAGTGGTAATGGTGAAGAGGCAATCCACTGAGGGTTCGAATCCCTCTAAAGAGCAAAGGTATTTTTAATTGTCCTCGATATTTCTGTGTTCGGGTCCCTGTCAGGATTGGATTACCTCCAATTGGCTCGAGGAGCATTCAGGCTTAATGTCTCGGCTGAGACGAACTTTGAAAAAAATAGTAAAGCATTGACTTAGCATTCGGAAGGTCCTCGGTTCGATCCCAGCGGTCGACCATCTTGACTGAGTTCTTTCGGGTTTTTCCTCAGTCACACCAGGCAAATGCTGGGATGGTATCTTCAAAATAGGCCCTGGTCGTCTAACTTCCAACATCCTCTCCCCCACCCTATCCCGGTCGGAACCGTAGATGCCTAAGGCCATAAAATAAATTCAAATTCAAGTAACTGAATATTCATGTAGTTTCCCAACATTTCCATGGAAAATTAACGGCAGTGTTAGGATATGGCATTTAATTTGAATAATAAATTTATTATATTTGGTCTAATTCGTTTAATACTGAACTACACTATTCTCGCTTCGTCGTGCAACGCATTCAATATTGTTAGCGGAATAGCTACTATCAGCTTACGTCTGGAATACATCTGTTTTCCTTGCATGTCCTTAAGAATTTTTGTTTCTTTCATGGATAATGAGTGAGTAGGCCTCAGCTTAAACTGCCAGCTTATTCAAACGAGGATCTACAAAAAGCTCTGGAGGCTTGTCGCAAAAAAAAAAAAAAAAAAAAAAAAAAAAGCTCCATACGAAAGGCATCAGCAATCTATGGAATTCCTCGGATAACGCTGATGGATAAATTTCATGGTTACAGTCCCAAAAAGCGAAAAATAGATCCAGAACCATATCTAACACAGAAAGGATAAGAGGGATCAGCAAACTGGCTCCTTAATGTGAGCAAAAGGGCTTTCTACAGAAGAAATACGATCTTCTGAACAGTGTTAAAAAATTGTCGATTCAGAAAAATGCAAAACGCCGTTCAAAGACAATCGAGCTGGTGAAACCTGGTACTACTCTTACTTGAGGAGACACCCACAAATTGTGTCCCTAAACTGTGAACAAGGCGCGGTACGCTCTAACCGAGGAAAACATTCGCTTGTGGTTTTAAGATCTTGAGAAATACTTGAAACAAACGGGACAATCTGATATTCTAAATGATTCTGATCGAATATTTAATGCTAATGAATCCAGCTTTCAACTGTGTTACAAATCCGGAAAGGCGTTGGGGTCCAAAGCGTGGAAAAATATGTACGAGATGAAGGGCAACGAGAAAGAAACATTAACACTGCTTTGCACTTTTTCCGCAGCAGGAGAAATTGTATCCCCGATGGTCGTATATCTGTATGTAAGAGATCTTCCAAAGGACGTCATCAGTGCAGCTTCTTCAGAGATTTTCATAGGCAGGTCAGGTCAGATAGCGGCTGGATGCGAAATGAAACACTACGAATGGATAGCAAATGGCTTCCTAAAATGGGTGAATGATCCCTCTATTAAGAAACCAGTCCTTCTGCTAATCGACGGTCACAAGACTCACTTGGCAATGGAAGTCAGCGAATTTTGTTCCAGCCATGCTATAGTACTCTACTGCCTTTCACCAAACAGCACACATATTCTTCAACCCTGCGACGTATCAGTGTTCAAATCGTTTTCGAGAGTTCTACATGGAAACTGAGTAAAATGTTACACGTGTCATTTCTGCACCACTAATTAAAAGAGTGATATACAAGGTAGCAACACAATTAGTAATTAAAAACTAATTTAGAAGATGGGATTTATACCCCTTCAACCTAGAGAAGACGAAGCATGTTTGGTGCTGCATTCCACTGAACCTTAAATAAATTTGGTGGTCCCTTTCTTGACAAAACTATCACAAAATTACTTAATCTCAGCGACTATTGTGCGAAACTGCGAAGTGATACCTGAAAAACTAATGATGTAACATCTACAGATGCTATTAGTTTGGTAAAGTTATGCTTTAGCCTTCATACTGTAATTAAAAGCACATTAACCGAGTAGTGGTCGATGACTAAACAGTAGGCGGTCGAACATTAACGAAAAATGGTCGAACACTAAAAGAAATCAGTTACTGGTGTTTCTCCGACTAATATTACATAAATGGAATAAGTTATCTCAGTTTTGGATAAAGTATAGATAAAATATAGTTTTAGGAACACATGTGAGCTACTTGCATGCTCCTAAGTTGTTCCATTGAGTGAAAAACGATTAAGGACCATAAGAAAATGAGTTAGGTGGTCGAGGACTGGCACATTTACCCTATATGTGTGTAAATGTATGTGTATCCCTCTCACAGGATGTCTAAATGCTGTAGTCCGGAACTCAGAATTTTCCGTTAAAGGTTTATTTTGCTTTCCGTTGTCCGCATAACACAGTTTCCGCTTAATGAAGGGACTTTTACACGTTTTTTACAGGAAAATTCACGGGACCGTGAAATATTTCCGTTTAAGACAGTTTTCCGTTTAATAAAGGGTCCGTTGAAGGCAGGTTTTACTGTATGTATATATTTCTTTTAATCTAAGAAACATTTATACGCACTCGGTTCTAAAATTGGGAAATGAATTTCTAACACTTCAAAGTAAACATATGATTGTTTTACTACCTATGTATGATTCCCTTCCTTTAATAGATTTTTCTTATCTTTTGATGTAGAATTGCGGAACAGTAGCAGTTTCTTCATTATAAATAATTACAGTAGTATGTTAAATTTAGGAAAATAATATTTTGTTTATTCAGTAAAAATTCATTATCATACCAAAGTCGAATGTAGTATTTAGACATCCAACTTAGACATTTTTGTATGGAAATTGTCTGATTTGGCAATTGCTTTTATCCTTTCTTAGCACGTTCTCGCCCACTTCGCAAATATATTTTGCCCTACACAATGATAAACATACTGTTCTTGATTGTTGGAAACCGATAGAACGACAAGTTTTAAAATAGATTGAAGAATATTTTGCTGCTGGCGTCAGAAGGTTGACGGCTAGTGAGAATAGCCCCTAAGTTTGCTTTCCTTGTTCCTTTACTTTATCCTTACCTCCTCTATCTTTTATTTGTGTAATATTACTCGGGCTCTTTCCTGATCAATATGCTTCCCATTTTTATCACAAGATGGCAAGAAGTGTAAATCGCGCATTAGCACTAGGCCCATCTAGTGGCATTTCTTCGTATTGAAGCAGAAGACAAAATTTGCAAGTTTAGTTTCTAAATAGATAAGGTAACAGACAAAACTTTAGAATGTTCAATTTCATCTAGTATTTATGACAAAATACTGCTAATTTACAATAAATCATATTTCCAAAACCATGATTAAAGTAATTTGAAAAAAAAAAGTGAAAAAAAGAGAAATATGCAGTGTCTCTTATTGAAAGTAAAAGTGCTGTTGAGTGGCTGGGAGTAGTGGCGTGCTCCTGTAATCCAGCTGTCATGGAAGCCAGGATTTGTGAATGGTTGTGTTCTTCATGCATGGAGCTTTCATGTAATGCGGACTGTAAAACCCGCGAGGTTCCGGAGGTGCTGCCGGAATTTGCTACTACTACTATTAATGATTATTACGAGGGACGCTACAAAGATTATACTGACTTCGGGTCAGCGCAGAGCAACCAAACCATCTCCTTTTAACGCTTATAGTGTAGCTTTAATATTCAAATGGTGTGTTGAAGTACTTCTTTTAAAAAAAAAATAATAAAAAAACGAATATTGAATATGTAATAGCATATTTAAATAATAAATCTTTCTCACTGTACAACGTGTTGCAAAAAAATCCTCACATCAAAATAAGAAAAAAGTTTATATGGTTTTGTGTTCGGAAGTGCACAGTTTCGTAGTTCTATGGTGCTGAAAATGAAAAGAAAATGAACTTTAAAGGTCCATAGCTTCACAACTATAGAACCGATCGTACTCGGGTCAAAACATCACTGAGGAACTAGTATGTGAACTATCCAAATATCCATCTATCCACCTCAGATTTTAGTCAAATATATTTAAAGAAACTATACTACTTTGTATATATATATATATATATATATATATATATATATATATATATATATATATATATATATATATATATATATAAACTATTGTCAGAAAGAGGAATTTAATTTTGATTCATCCGACTCCCCCAGATTTAAATAGCTAAATAGGCCATAGAGTTAGATAATTAGTTAGTTGGTATGGTATGGAACCTATAAATGAAAATGATAATCTTGTGTGTGTGTGGGGGGGGGGATTGAAAAGCGGGGAAACGGTTAAATCGTTAGAAGTGAATTTTGGAATACCTCGAACTGGACTTTTTTTTTATCATGCTACTTTGATTATAATACATATCTTACCAGGGATATGGGGATTCAAAATTTAAGCAAAATAATAATAATAATAATAATAATAATAATAATAATAATAATAATAATAATAATAATAATAATAATAATAATGATAATGATAATAATAATAATAATATTTCAGGAGCCTGTTAAGTTAGGAAGACGAAACTAGTAGGGCCTACATAAATGCCATTACAAAAATAAGTGGAATTGTGTCCCAGTGTTTCTGAAATCTTCTGTCCAGTTTTAAGGGGAGAAGGAGAATATTCTCGACATTCTCTCTCTCTCTGTATATATATATATATATATATATATATATATATATATATATATATATATATATATATATATATATCGAGAGAGAGAGAGAGAGAAATATATAAACGAAAGTGACTATGTTTGTTACTTAATAACTCTTGAACCACCCGACCGATCTCGATCAAATTTTCAATATAGATTAGGTTCGGGTCTAGGACAATTTTTATTACTTCACTTTGACGGTCAACTTAGGGGAGGAGGAGATGTAGAAAATGGTCAAAAATGACCGATATTAGTGTCGAATCCATAGTTTTCGGGGTCGCTGAGATGAACAATGACACTTCCGATGCCATTTAAATCCGAATTCAGCACCCAACTTGGGGAGGGGAGGGAGAAGCAATTGTTTGTGTCTGTATCAAGGAAAAAAAAAAAAAACAGCTCACCTGTTTGAAATGAGGTTTGGAACATTCTAACAATCTCAAGCTAAATTTTGATAATGTCACTTTGATAAAGAACGTATCGTAAGGGATACAGAGAGTTTCAAATTTATACCAAAAATAGTTGGATTTTGAAATGAAAAAAAATGAAATGAAATCTTTAAGTTTAACGTCCCACGCTTATGCCGGTTAGACTAAAGGAGACGGTGATAATGAGAGATGAGTGAAATGGTGGAATGAAGAAAGTGGGAGGAAACGGGAGAACCCCGAGAAAACCCACGAGCACGGTGTTTGTCCACCACAAAGTCCACACGGCGATAGTTGGATTTTATTATTATACTTTTATTGAAATGCATATCCTAAGGAAGAAAGACAGTTCAAATATTTTCCATAAACCTATTTTCTCCGTGCGAAGAAAGGACACTTCAGCTAGTAGTCTGCAGTGGCGAAGTTATAAAATGCCCTGAGGCCCGGCCTACCCATTTACTTTCAGAAATTATAATTTATAATTAATTTATTTTCCTTGCACGAATGTATTATAATTTTTTAAGTTGAAAAAAAAATGCTATTGTTCGATAAAGAAATTGTGGTTAGCACCACTGCTAGGAGGCTCACCGAGCAGTGTCTCAGGCGGCAGTAGAACTACCACCAAGCTACTCAGAAAATGCCACGAGAGAACGGGTTGGTAATAACCTGCGAAAGAGACCGGCCTCAGCGCTCATCGATTTTCGGTTTTACCTAAAGCGTTTCGCTCGAGACCTTCGATTTCGATTCGATATGTCAAACAAATAAAGAGCAAGAGAACGTACGGCCCCATTCCGTACCAACTTTGATTAATTTTGCAGACTCTGACGCGACGCAAAAGCTGGATCAAGCAATTCTAAAGGTGCTACGACTATTGTCGCAAACTAATTCCCCTTTATTACGTTGGCGCAAACCCATATGAACTCAGACTCGTTGAGTTCATTAGAATTGCGTAGAGACTGTAATCCTTATGAAAAGTCGTTTTGACGTATGGTTAGAGTCATACTAAAGAACTGACTACTGCAAGGAACATATGTTAGTCGAACTCTTTAGTATAGGACTAATCACGCGTCAGAACGACTCTGCATAAGGCCCTGTGTGTTTTTGAGATATTGTGAGTGACATGTTTTTCTTACATGTGCAAAAGTGAATGAAAGAAAATATCAGTAAGTGGAAAATATGAACATAATATAATTCTTATTAAAGAATCTTCTATGTCAATGGTCTTTTGAAAATTAATGTGTTATTAAGGAACTAAGACCAACGCCTGTGTTGAAAATAGAACAGAGGGCAAGAAAGTTCTGCATGCATTGGTACAAAAAATTATTTGAGGTTGTTGACATATAAAGAGCAGCGTATAAAAAAAAAAAAATTAACTATGCTTCTGCCTTTAAAGGGGAATTAAGTGAAACACAAAAATGACTTGATAAAATGCTTGTCATGTGTTTTGAACAATATAATTAAAGACGAAATGTTACAAGCAGAGTTTGTTTCAATACAAGTAGAATAAACAACATGGGCCTTATGCAGAGTTGTTCTGATGCGTGATTAGTGCCATACTAAAGAGTTCGACTAACATATGTTTCCTGCTGTAGTCAGGCCTTTAGTATGACGCTAATCATGAGTCAAAACGACTGCATAAGATGGTATATGTTTCTTGTAAAGCGCAGATGTTATAATCCATCTTCCACTCGATCACGCCCAATTAAAACAATTAAATCGCATTACGGCGAATTAAGATCAGGTATGAGTCACATACCTGAATACCATTATGAAAATTGAGATCCGGATCGAATAAAAAGCTGTCGATGGACTACAGTTCTACAATTACGTAAAATTTACGTGAATTTCTCTTCTTGTATTTCTGTAGTAAAATATTTATGTCTAATCTGTTTCATTTATTATTATTATTATTATTATTATTATTATTATTATTATTATTATTATTATTATTATTATTATTAGTAGTAGTAGTAGTAGTAGTAGTAGTAGTAGTAGTAGTTGTTGTTGTTGTTGTTGTTGTAGTTGTAGTAGTAGAATGTTGGGCCTACCCTCTTGAAAGTATCACCCTTCGCCACTGGTAGTCTGTATATAAAGAGACAGAGAGAGAGTAACAACTTACTAAAATCTAGAAGATTGTATTCATTTAAATTGATTTAAACTAAGAGTCTCCAAACTTGTTAGCCTGAGGGTCAAACTGACTTCTCCACTGATTCTCAATAGCCAAGAACTATATAGCTCATATCAACATTCTATAGCGCTAGCACCATCTTGTAGGGACCGACGGAATTAATGTGAACCGTGAAATATGCTTGGTTAGTCGAAGACAAAAATTATAAAGAATATGAAGAGCGTCTTGATATTCATAGCATTCATGGCACGACCACTGGAGAAAATATTTTGAAACGAGTTGAAAATGTTCAGAAAAACAACCTTCATTGAAAAAAAAAAAACATGTATCACTATAGAGGTGGCAAAAAACATGTGCGGAAAACATAAAGGTGTCGTTGCTCTCGTATCAAAGGTCGTACAAAATGACGGTGGTTCAAAACCATTAACCGCACATTACATCATTCAAGAGTCTTTGTGCTGAAAATGCGTATTCTATACGTCAGAAGTTTGAAAGCCAGTCTTGATATATCTGTTAATTATATCAGACTATATGCGCGGAATCATTCTCAATTCCGCGAGTTTATTGAAGAGATTAAAGAAAAATGAAATGAAACTAAATATTTCAGTTTTACGTCCCACGTATTATGTCCTGTAGACTAAACGAGACGATGACGATGAGAATAAATGAAATAGTATAATTATGAAAGTTGGAGGAAATTGGAAAACTTCTAGAAAACCCACGCACACGGTGTTTGTC
Organism: Thermobia domestica; assembly: GCF_964235325.1. NCBI lineage: Eukaryota > Metazoa > Arthropoda > Insecta > Zygentoma > Lepismatidae > Thermobia > Thermobia domestica. The sequence continues at coordinate 237,018,154 of NC_137456.1, read as the reverse complement.
CACCACAAAGCTCACTTGGCACGAGCTGGGATCGAAGCAGGGACCTAATGTACCAGAGGCGAAAGTTTTACCAATGAGTCAAGAGAGGAGATGACTTACTATATTATACTTAAGTAGAATACTCTAATTTAGCTACGTAAAAGTTCTAACGCAGTTTTTGAGCTCCAACTGATAATCAAAATTTTCTTGATCGAAAAAGAATCATCCTCTGGCTGACTTATACAACAAAAAGCAGTTAAGGAAATTAATATTTTATAGATTGAACTAAACATATGAATGACCTTAAAATTTAAAATTACAAGGAGAAAACCAGCTTCTGTTTGATTTATACACTCATATTGAGTTCTTTCGACGAAAATGGTTTTGTTTCAATCCGAACCGAGAAATGTTTTACGCATTTAATACATGCAAAACATTCAGTCACCAAACTGAGACTCCATTTCCGGTAGATTTGCAATTGAAGCTTTGGGTCCTTTAAAATTAAAATTCTTCTTACTTATCCTACGGACTTATTGAATGACCTGTTATTTAGTATGCTTCAACAAGATTTGTTTTATAGCCAGAAAAGGAACTGAGCGAACGTTATAGCAAGGAAAGGTAAGCGAGTACTATGAGACAGCTTAACTTAGGATTGAACACATAAGCTCCCACTGGGAGTCAACCCATTACCTATTAAAACAATCTGGGAAGACAATCATTTAATCATGATGGAGTATATTGCTTCTCCACTTATTTAAGTAAGTGCATGATATTACGCAAAAATTGAATTATTTTGCGTACAATAGGACTGTGTTACAAAAAAAAAAAAAAAAAAAAACTGTGTTTATAGTAATTTAAGATTTAAGTTAATTTGAATTTCGTTTTACTCTGTTTTATAGTTTTTGTAAGATAAAATGAAACAATGTCATACATGATAAAGGATTACCGACAATCTGCATTCACAACAAAAATACGATTTTTCATTAAAATAATAAGAAATTCAAATATATTTCAGAGTATATCAGAACACACGAATCCTTATTTTAAAATAGAACTCTAATAATTATACGAAATTTTGTTCGTTCCTTCCAATTTCCTTTAGAAAGCCTGCTTGAAAACATGCTACTCGCAGAAATACGAGGCAAACCTGAGATGTGCCTAAGCGGTTATCGGCGGGAGCACATGTGGCTCGGATTCCTCATTAACCTGTGGGTCCACGTCCCATCTCGCTGCTAAAAAAAGACGCTAAACATCAAATAAAAAGAAAAACAATCAAAAATATAGGCTAGTGGTTAGCAATCTTCTTTCTTAATGTGATGATCCCAGGTTCAACTCCGAAGACTATCTATCCTGTCTGAGGTTTCTCCAGATGCTCCAGACGAAGTTCCATCAAGCAAATAAACGACATTTTTCAGTGCAGTCACTGGCCAACTTCCTTCAACTTCGTCTTATATTGTTATAGGTTGTTTCTGTTTTCAGTATTAATTGGTGTCTCAGACAGTATCAGAAAGTTGGTTAGTGTTCAGTAGATGATCAATGTGCACTATTTTAAAACATATGAAGCATTCCGGATAGTAATGGTGAACTCAACAAAGAGTTACTTTGGGAAAAACATATTTTAAACTTTCTTCACAATGCAGAAATCTACAAAACGTTCTTAATTGAATTAGTTATTATTATTATTGTTGTTGTTGAGATTTCTGTGATGATTATTATACTTCGGGTAAATAAAAAAGCTGGCCAGATGTTGAGTTTGTCCTTAGTATTTGAAACGTCTCATACTGTATGTAGAGTTGAGAAAAAGACTCATAAAATGCTTCGTGTGGAGTGTTGTACTGTATGGGTCGGAAACATGGACATTACGTAAAGGTGATGAAAATCGACTGGAAGCCTCCGAAATGTGGGTGTGGAGAAGAATGGAAAGAATTAGTTGGGTCGAGCGGAAAACGAATGAGAGAGTGTTAGAAATGGTGGGTGAGAAAAGAACACTTTTAGATATTATCAGGAAGAGGAAGAGAAGCTGGTTGGGACATTGCCTAAGAAGAGATTGTATCATGAGGAACGTTCTAGAGGGTATGGTGGCGGGAAAGAGAGGGAGGGGGCGAAGGAGACTACAATTAATAGATGATATAAAAACAAAAAGAGCATACGCGAAGACGAAGAAGTTAGCGGAGGACCGTGGAGCATGGAAGCTTCTCAGCTGCGGCAAGTGACCTGCCAATAAAGGCAGAATACCTATGATGATGATGATGATACTGTATGTAGTAAATTTGTATGAAATTAAAATAGTTATTGAAAGCAATCTAAAGAGTCTTTTTTCGATTCTTAAAGATTTTTTGTAAATACTGTTTTCTTAAAATACATGCAATGCTCCAAATAAGTTCTGAAATTCAGAGCAAATTTGCTTTATAATATTGTAGTACCTTTCCCCATCACTCCGTTAACTACAGAAATGTTCTCAATTTTGCAACACTATTTTTCAGACTACAAGAAAGTGTCAACCAATAGGAGCTGCAAACACACTACCCACCCCAACACGACTATCAACAGAGCTGAGTTGTCACATTTAACATTAAGATACCCAACATGGCTGCCGACTAAAGAACAAACCATGTGGTGTGCTTCAGTTTCTCTTCCAAGTCCGCGGCGCTCAGATGACACGTTTGCCTCAAAAGTTACGGTTCATTTCATTCTTCCTAACTGGAATACTATTTGTCATGGACAGTTCGTGCAATTTCTGCATAATCTAAACACGACAGGAACACGAACACAGAAAGGTCCAGGACAATTAAAAATCCGACTTTGCTCTTCAGAGGGATTCGAACCCCCAGTGGATTGCGACTCATGATCCGAAGCCGAACCCCTGAGACCCCCTGGCTATTGCCACAGGCTTACCACTGAACCACCGCGGCCCGATATGAGGATGAGAAGGAAGATGTAAATGATAAATGTAATTAGGGTTTAGTAGCAAATAAATAAATAAATAAATAAATAAATAAATAAATAAATAAATAAATAAATAAATAAAAATTTTAAATATTTTGAACTTCTTCTTCTTTTTAGTTACGAGAATCGTTTTAAAAACAATTGGAATAAAACAGGAATGAAACTCGTTAAAATCTGCAGATTTAAATACAAGAAAAATACAAATAGAACTTACAACTGTAAGCGATGAACATCAATAATAATAACAATAATAAAAACTTATAAACAGGAAATTAATTGTAAGAATCGCAGGCAAGAAGGTGTGATAAAGGGGGGCTGTGTTGAGGAAGCCTAGTCTATTGCATCATTAAGTTTTTCGTAGTCTTTTATCTTTCGTGGTCTTTGTTTTAACGAAGTGCAAGGGAAATTAAAGCAGTTATAATAATGGAACAGCAGAGTACATACCTAAATGTGCCGATATATAAAAAGAGTAAAGAACTAATACAAATGCCTACACGGAAGCTAGATACTAATAGATATGCGCTAGTCTGAAAAGAGTTTTACAAAATAAACAAATTTTATCCACTACCAACACAATATTAAATGATCCTCAGTAAAAAGACTCTTTCGTCCTTCTACTTTTTGATGTTTAGATGAAGCGAAGTGGGATGGGTGGGGAAGAGGAGTAGGTGTAAACGTGGCAACAGCGACTTGCCAAACAGAAAGCGGAAAGTGTTCTGATCGCCTAGTGGATTCTAGCACCACCACTGGAATTGGAGTTCACACATCACGTCATCTGTATCTTACTATAATAGGAATCACAGCGTTCCCACCGATAAATGATTCTTTACTGTATATTTCAATTCAATACATTTTTAAGAACTAAAATACAGCGAACGCCTTTATTTGTTTCAATAAGCTTAATTGTATCTAATATGCGGGGTGATTCTATATAAACGATACATTTTATTGAAAGAAGTTATATTTTCTGAATTTCATATTTACAATACTTTTACCATGGAATGAGTTACTAATGAAAGTTCACTTAGAATGAAGTTCGAAAATGTTAGACATACTGTTCAACATGTCTACCCCGAACTGTAAGGTATTTTTCACGGCAGTTCATGGCGCACTGAAACACTCTGTCCAGTACTTGTGCTATTATGTTTTCTGCTGCTGTTTCAGGTTATTCACATCTCTCGCTCTCTCCCATTTGTTCCGTACACAATTGATATGAAACTCCAGGCAAAAGAGTCCAAAGGTGTGAGATCTGGTGATCGAACGTCGCACACCTGACCCGATTTTCGACCAATCCACCGGTTGGGAAACACTTGAGTAAGATAATCGCGGATATATTTTGGAAAGTGTCATTGGAACACTATTGTGTCCGCAATTCTATCTTGTCGCATTTGCGGCTCAAGGAATTCCTGTAATATATCGAAGTGCGTCACTCTCGTCACTGTGCATCAGAAAAGAAGATTGCACCGGTTGCTAAGTCTAACCGTACATTCACTTTGGAAAAATCTTGAATTCATTCCATAGTCTTGCTAGGTTGTTCAGTGATTTTATACGTGACAGTTGTGTCTGTGTACCATGTTACACACGTGAAGGATCACCTTATCACTGAATAGGAAACGCTCCATTAATCAATTTGCGTTAAAATCTTGCAACGGGTAAATGCATTCAGCAACTCGACTATCATAATCCTCCTCATTTAGACTATGCAGGACTTGACTTTGTAAGCGTGTTTTTTTTTTTTTTTTTTGAGGGGGGGGGGGAGTAGGCTGAGACAAGAGTCTCTATCTGTGATTTGTCAAGTCATTTCACGGCTGATCCGACGGGTAGATGCTTTCGGGGTGCGGGTTATTGCATTTCTTTCTTCATCAGCAGCATTTTCTGTCTTGATCGAATTTGTTGACGAAGCGTTTAATGTCTGCCCACGTTGGATCTGGCGTATGGAGTTTCTGGACAAGCTGGTCTTGCACCACCTCATATGTTAGTCCTCGTAGGCGTAATTTCACAATGGCCTCTCTTCCATTTTTTAAATCTCATGATCGACTAGATGCACCTGCAAATAAAATAAGAAATGCTAATGCTATGACTACTGGGAAGCATTCATACTACAATAACCAAACATGAAAACATCACAATCTCACAGAAATGGATCGTCTTTATAAAATCGCCGAGTATTATGGTGGATGATGATCCCCAGAGTTAAAAGGAAATGATATTATTCGTTATATATTTATTCAGCATGTTATTATTATGATGTTATTAATGATTCCAGTTACCCCAAGGTGAAGGAAATGGGGATCAATGTAGTTGTTATTTTCACTGTAGGCACCTTGTGGTAAATCCGAATCCTATCTTCAGATAAAAAGTTTCTAGTACAATATACAATGCTGACATTATATTAAAATAAAATTGTGTTCGTTTGATATAGCCCTAAGATATTTCTTAGATGATGCTCATTCTTCCCGCCTCCCCTATATTTTCTAGAGTTTCAACACCATACAAGTTATCTGACATGATTTTCCAATTCTATCCACAAAAGACAATGATTTGGGGATTTTTTTGGTGATAACTATGTCGATGCCCACAAGACGAGTAGTACATTTTAAAATTCGAGACGGCACGAGACGAGCAACAAGATAATTCTGATCTCGTTTCCGGGGGGCGCAGTAGCTCAGTGGTAGAGCGTTCACCTCTGGTGCTTGGGGTCCTGGGTTCGATCCCAGCCCCCGCCAAGTGAACTTTGTGGTGGACAAACACCGTGCTCGTGGGTTTTCTCGGGGTTCTCCCGTTTCCTCCCACTTTCTTCATTCCACCATTTCACTCATCTCTCATAATCACCGTCTCCTTTAGCCTAACCGGCATAACCGTGGGACGTAAAGCTCAAAGATTTCATTTCATTTTTTTTTCTGATCTCGTTTCCGAGACGGGATTGGAAATGAGACGATAAGTTTGTTGAGTCTCGTAGGAACAGTACTAGTTCGCCCAAATCTTAGACCTCTAACATTCATAAAATGAAGAGTACTTGTGACTTTTAAGGATGCAAAGTCATTACAGAATACCCACTAATAACACATACAGTTTAAATGTTGTTATACCACACCCTTCGTAGACCTCTCATGAGGCGGAAGGATTCTGATAACTTCTAGATGAAATTAAGAGGAAAATATCGGGGCATACATTTTGTATATACGAGGGTAAGTCAAAAATTATCCGCAATATATATATATATATATATATATATATATATATATATATATATATATATATATATATATATATATATATATATAACTTTTCTTACATTGTTCATAGTGGCATCTGTCCTCGTTTATTTTATTCTAATGCTCTTGTGGTCATGCTGCGGAAGCTTTCCATTTATCTTCCCCTTGTTGAAAATAGATCATGGGCGCTCCTTCAAAGTTTGCACCAAAGAGGAAAGTGACTTGATGAAAACCAAGTCTGTTGTAAATGATTTTTCGTACGCAGAACCATGACTAATACCCAGAATATGTGCTATTTCATCAATAGTCAATTGTCTGTCTAACAGAACCATGCCACGTGCACGCTCCATGTTGTCACCATTTATGGCTGTAGACGGTCGTCAGGCTCCTTCCTCGTGTGTAATGGTACGTTTCCATTTTACATGAATCTTGTAGCTGTCATAAAAAAGACCTTGCTACCCGATCTTTCTATCTACTGTCAACTTCTTGTAAGCAAGAAAGGTATCACCACCCATGCAGGACTGCACTCTAGTGGACAAACAGTGAACCTCCTCATTAAAAACTTGTATTTTGGTGCACTTCCCCTCCCTCCGTGTCCAAAAGAATCCGCTGTTTCGGAAGCGGCGAAATTGGTTTTTCTTTTATGTCAGCGGGAGGGCGATAGCAGGTAGCAAGCAAGACGTCCCAGAAAGTTGCGCATCGTTCAACTCCTTGCAAGATAGAAAAGATGTTTTATGACCCTTTCAAGACTATGTGTACATGGTGAAATGTGGTAGGGTTTCAAGACTTTTTTTTTTTTTTTTTTTTTTTTTTAATGACAGCTACAAGTTCCTCTAACGTGGCAATCCATCTTAACACTTGCGCGATCATTGCTGAATTTTTCAACCAATTCGTAGACACTGTTCCCGTATTGTGCCGAAAGTCTTCGATGAATTGTGGCCCGTTATACACCTTTCGACCATCCTCGTTGTTTCTCTTTGTTGTAAACTTCTAACGGAGCGCCCACGAACTATCTGCAACAAAAGGAAGACAAATGAAGCAATTAGAATCAAACTTTCATATCACGAACTACAACAGCATAACAATAAAATAAAAGACAGAGGTTAATATAAACAATGGGAGAAAAGTTATAGCTATATTGCGGATATTTTTTACTCACCCTCGTATATTTACAAAATGAAACGAGAAAAAAAATATCAAGATCAGACGAGAAAGAATTCTCCGAGAATCGAGACGAGAAGAGACTTCTGCAAAAATTTAAAAGACAAGTCGAAAAAATTTATTTCTCGCCCCGTTTTGTAGGCAACACTAATGATATCACATTTTATGGAAGTGGGTTTTAAAAACTGTGCCGAAGTGGGCTGTGTCAGCTTCACACCAGTACAGCTAAGGCCAGTTAATATGGATCTTAGCTAATGTGAGTAGTCAATATATGAAATCTTATAATTGGCTATTTCTAGCTTTCTAGAAAAAAAAAAGTTCGATCTCTTTTAATTAAATAAAGAAGCTCCCGAATTGACTCAGGAACTTCTTGAAACGAGAAATTCTGGGTTTTTACCGGAATTTCAACAGAATTCCGTCACTCACACAGAAGCATCTACCGTTCGAGAAATGTATTCTTTATAAAAGGAAAAAAAAAAATAATAATAATAGCTTTAACCTTGACGGCAGAAACTTTCGTGGCCTTGAGTAGCTAAATTTAAATGAAATAAACTAAAATTGCGACAAACCTATTTAGTATTTCTTTTGTGAGAAACGAAGCTATAACTAACTTTAATATAACATACGAAGACGAAACAAGAATTGTTCCTACCATTCAATTTGAAACTTATAATCTCACAACCATTGTATTGGAATGTTTATATTAATAACTTTGGAACTGAAAAGAGTACATTGCTTTAACAATACCATGAATTGAACAAATCGAATCATACATGGAAAATCAAAATCAAATACAGTATCTTATACCTACCACCAATAAGATCGCATAAACTATCTTGGCTAACTACAAACACAGGTTGCTGAAAAATGGAACTGAGGTATCAATGTCAAAACATAGGTTTCTTGATCACTATATTTCCTTAGCAACAGAAGGTAACATTCACTGATTGCGGTGGCGTATACTTACTTTAGTAAAGTTGTACGTATTGGAAAAGTGTAGTTCGGGTTATATTTTTAGCATAAATTTATTTTATCACATCGTAAGAGTTAAAGTATCAACTTACATGTATTGTGTTAACTTCAATAACACATGGTAAGTTACGAGCCAGTGCTGAAAGTACCTGACTGTACTTGGTTGATTTGGGGTTTATCTTCCTTCCAGTAGCAAGCATGCATGAGACGTGGACTTACAGCTTAACGTGGAATCCGAACAACATGAACTCCCATCGGGAATCGAACCCGGGGCTTCTGCGCCTAAAACGCATATGCTAACCATATAGCGACGAGGGAGTTCTAGTTCCCTTGGTTTGCCAAGAAAGAATAGAGCTGAAGGGATAAAAGTACATACTTATTTAATATATTTCTTTTGAGACATGCATTTGGTACAACGGTGTTACAGCTTTTCTAATACTTGCAAATAAAATTTAGGGATTTAGGATTTAGATTTCTGGGCTTTCGGCACCTAAGGCCATTTAGCCCTTCACGATTTGAGGGATGACTTCCTCGGCGACCACACAATCCGGGGAAAGGGAAGGAAGCGGCCTTGGACCTATAAGTTAGGTACCACACCGGCATTTGCCTGGTGTGAATGAGGAAAACCCAGGAAAACCTCATTCAGGGTGGCTGGCTTGAAAAAGCGTGTTACACGTCCTCGACCGAGTGACCCCACCGGAATAAAATTCCTTTGCTGAGACTGAAACCAGATTTCAACAGTAAGTTGGGCATCAGGTATGACCTCGAAATTATGTCTCTTGATGTGGTTCTTTAAGTTTGGGAATAAATGATAATAAGAGGAAACCATGTTAGACGAATAGAGGGTATGGCGGACCAATTGGAATAGAGGGATAGCGGGCATTTAATTTGACAGCCATAACATGGGATATGTGAGCTGGAAATTGTGCAAATTGAAAATCCGTTTCAGTTGCGTTTCGTCTCAACTGCCTCATGTAGCTTGTCCAATAGGTTAATACACTCACTAATGGTATGTCTTCTGAAGTAGATAGTCCATCAACAGAATACTGTCTTTGTTCTAGAAAATTGAAGCCGTGACCTCCTTTCTGATTTCTGGATGCGGAACTTCTTTGGTTGCAGAGATCTGGAGTGACATCACTATTGGTTTTAGGATCATAGATATGGGGCCAGGTTTCATCCTCAGTCGCTGGTCGAGGAAAAAGAAAACTCTGAGCCCAAACTGCCTTGAATGATTCAACTCGTCTCTTCTGATCACTCTTAACATATTTCGGGACTAACTTCGCTGTAAATTTGCGTATGTTGAGTATATTGCTGAAAATGAACCCAAAACACTCCTCTGAGATGTACAGTATCTGGACTATTTTTTAAAAGCTGATATTCGCCTGTTCTGAAGGATCAGTTCATGCACAACATGACATTTTGCTGGGTTGGTGTTGAGATTGATGGACACTCTCTGCAGGTTTATCTCAACAATTAAATGACTATTCTCGAAAAGTCGTGAGGAAATAAAAACTTCATTTAACGGAACAACATTTCAAAGCTCTGAATGTTGCTTCAGCCTCCAACATCACTAACTCAAGATTTTTATATATATATATATATATATATATATATATATATATTTATTTATTTGCACAAATACATGCTAGAACAGTAAGCTTTCGTATGAATCTACACTCAATGTTTTATGTGGACGGAAGGAGGCCAATAACAAGGACTTTTCAGCATCTTCTCGTATGTTGTTCTCAACAGCACTTTACAAACCTTAAAACAATCATTCAATCATTTACAAACGTTACACTCACTATATAGAATTTTAGAAAATAAATTATTTCTGAGTACGAAAGCAATTTAGTTTTCTTAGCATCAGTATCCAGGAAAAATCCGACATTTTGGGGGAAGAGCTAAAAATGTTTATTGTTTCAACTGTACCTTGGATTGGTTGGTTCAATTGAAAGCTGTCGAATTATGTTCCGTTCAGTACACAGGCTATATGAGACTTAGACCTACAGATTAAAGTGGGATCCGAACCACGTGAGCTATACCGAGAATCGATCTCGGATCTCCAACGCCGAAGACAAGTACGTTAACCATATAGCCACGAAGAAGCTCAACCATAATTTGGAATTAGCCTGAACGAGATAAGAATAAATATTAGAAAAAGTACAACAAATGTTAACTACTGGCCTGGGTCCTCATTAAATATCTGTGGACGTAGTTTGTGATCGGAACGCAACGCAATTTTGATTTTAAGAATTGAGGGATCTGTGAAAAAAGTTGCGGAAGATAAATGATCATAAACACAAAGTTTTTGTTACTAACGTCAAATCTCAAATTCACAAAATCAATATGTAATACCTATTTCCGGAAACTGAAACAAAGTTTGCGTTGCATTTATGCAAACTGATATGTAGTAGGTCCTCTGGTTATTGCCTGAACGGCTAATCGATTTACATCCTTGGCCCAGTTGTTTCTCAGAAGAAAAATAATATATTGCTCCTGCCAAAAATGTGTCTGTTATACACACACCACTATTTTTAGTTACGTATGTGTCAGTGAACTAAAATTGATGAAACTAATAAAAATTAATTTTAAGGTGAAAAGGCACAATTAAATAGAATTCACTTATTTTTTTTAAAGATAGAACCTACGTGCCTAAATTTCTAAGAAGCACCACCATGTAGAACTAAGAGAGAGAGCACCACCATGGTAGAACCATGTCTTATTTCTACCATGAGCACCACATTATACCCGGCTGCACTGTACGACCCTTCTGAATCGTGTTTCCCGCTCATCCAGCGATAGAGTGCAACGTTGCCACATGGTCATTCATTACAGTCTCCCTCCCTATTTTTTTCTCGTAGCGTAACCACAACTAACTACTGATGAAATAATAATAATAATAATAATAATAATAATAATAATAATAATAATAATAATAATAATAATAATAATAATAATAATGCTCTCAGGGTTCCACAGGGTCCGATCTCAGTCTACTTTTATTTTTAATATTGGTGTTATTGGTGACAGAGAGCAATTTAGTAGACCTAACTTCAAAATTAAGTATAACGCAAGCAAGTAAAATTAGTGTACTCACCAGTTCAGGCATCTCGCAAAACACCCATTTCAAATTCAATCGTTTCATCTGCAGTGTCCGTGTCGCTGTTACTTTCCTGATTGGCCCTGGGATTTCGCAAAGTACCTATTTCTAATTCATCAGTTTCATCTGCAGTGTCCATTTCACTACTACTTTTCGAATCAGCAGAATAATATACTACATCGTCATTTCTACCATTTCAATGTCACTGTCACTGTGAGAATCTTCCAACACACCCACACCTAAATCGTCCTTTTCATCGGTGTCACTATCGCTTTCCAAGTTGATGACCATGATCATGATCAATTAATCCTTCAACCTCCCACATGCAATTTTCTAACCTTTTCACGTGTTCAACACAGTTTCTCCATTGCTCCCTCCCTATTTTATTAATGCCTTCTTTCATGAGATCCAGCACCTCATTCGCTCCAAAATGCTTGTTTCCACTGGCAGTGTGTTCTTTCACTGCACCCCAAACCATTTCTATGGGATTCAGCTCACAGTGAAAAGGTGGTAAACGTACAACTTCATGTCCAGCAGCTTTAGCCATCTCATCTAATACAAATTTTTTACAATATTTTGCTTTGTGTTTTTCTAAAATTTGTTGAAGCTCTACTTTGGTCATTGAAGGGTCCCAAGAGATGGATTTGTTTGTTAACCAAATCTGGATTTCCTTTTTGGTGCTTCTTTTACTAGGAACTTTTTCAGCTTTGCGTGAATGATAACTTGCATTATCAAATACCAAAACTGAATTTGGAGGCACGTTCGGTAAAAGCTGCCCTCTAAAATATTTTTCATAAACTTCAGCGTTCATTTCCCCATGGTAATCCCCACTCCTTTTCTTCCCCCGAAACAACAGCTGCGCTCCAGGCACAAATCCATCTTCAGATCCTGCATGGACCAGAATAATTCTTTCCCCCTTCCCCCGTGGTTCTTTCAGACCTGTAGTAAGTCCTTCGCGCTGCGCTTGAGAGGCTGATTTGATTGTCGTGTCAACCCATCTTTTGGATTTTGTGTGACCCAAATTCGCCCATGTCTCGTCAGTATAAATTATGGGCCTTCCGTCTTCTCTGGCTTTCTTGATTGCCCTCAAATATCGGTGTCTCCAAGATACAATATCGTCTCTGTTATCAATCAACAAGGAGTTCTTCTTTTGTCTCATGAATTTAAACCCCATCTCCTTCAGAAGCTTGCGCAAAGTCCATGGTTCGATTTTGGGAAGTCCACCAACTTGATTTAATCGTTCACAATTTTTTGCAATAGTGGGTAGTTCGTTTTCTCTGAAAAAACTATGAACGTGTCTTCTGATAGCTCTTCTGGTAAAGTCGTCATAAATTTGTAGCCGGGTTCTTCGTGTGTCATTTGGACGCTTTTTCCTCGGCGTTTGTAGTTTACTACCCTCTTTAATAAATTCCTGTCTTATGTCATAAATAGTCGACATTTTAATACCAGTCGCATCGTGTGTACGTCTTACTGCCTCGGAAACTGAAATGCGGTTGTTGGGCCCATCCCGAAAATACGAATATACGTTAAGAACAAGTTGTCTTTCGCCACTTGTCAAAATATGTTTAGACTGTTTCTTATAACACTGGGGAGAAACAAGTCTGTTGTGATTTTCCATTTTGATATTATATCAAGTTAGCCCAGAACTAAAAGCAGCGTTTAAATATAAATGTGGTAATAACCTTGTAAATATACCACTTAGAAAATAGTACTATTAATTCTATAACTAAAATCCTATTTACCTATTTACACAACACTCACACGCACACGCATCACTAAAAAGAATACATAACGCACAGATTTTCATCTACGTAGGTATATGACGTGAATTACATAGAATTATCTTTTAAAGAACACAAGAAAAAAAGGAGGAATATGGTTGAGACGAGAGCAGCACCTCAAACAAAATGTCACCACACTTCAAAATAACAACAAAAAGAAAAATAGAAAGCCAAGGGTTTGTTTGTATAAAATTGGCAACACAACACCCCTCACGAGTTTCACTGCAAGTGTTGCTACCTCCTAAAAACAAAACAGTTTGCTGTCAGGTGAATAACCTCCTTCTGTTTGTTAATGAGTGTGTGTGGGGGTGGGGTGGCTACCCAAAAAGGAAAGCCAAATCGCATTCCACAAAAAATACGCAAAAATGTCATTTTTCCGACAAGATCTAAGAGAACATTGTGAAATAAGTGTCAAACATGAAGGTAGCTTGATCATTGAAGAAGGTATCATGGCCTTATGGCAGCATTTCCCAACCGGTGTGCCGCGGCACACTGGTGTGCCGCGAATGGGCCGCTGGTGTGCCGCGAGGAAATGAAAATAAAATTATTAATTATATAGGAACCTAATTGCAAGACAGGAAATATGTGTATTTAAATTTCACATTACTATGAACCTCTACAATGAAAAAATACTGTAATTGTAATATATTATTTTACATACATTATTACTACATAGATTGTATTTCGAAAACAGAATTTTATTAATATTTAAAATTGTGACGTACAGTATATTAACCATGTTAATAAATTATAAGTTTCACACTGTGTTACTTATCTGTTCATTTTTAATGTTGAAAAAAGTATTAATTATCACTGTTATGACCATTATTGTTTCTTTATTGTTACAGATTATTTCGTAACTTGAAATTTTAAAATCTCATTATATCCTTTCGACAAAGCAAACACTCATACAAATTACCGCAATTCTGTTTTAAAAGTACAAGAGATTTGTTTGTTCGTTCGTAATTTAGTGATCTTCCTTGTGAAAGGTTGGATACATTCTTCGAAAAAGAAAGTGTATTTTTTAAAAGACTGAGTTCTATATTTCATTGGAATTGTTTTCTATTTTTTAATTTGAATGAAAAGTAAGTATAATGATGGAGGAAAACAAGTGATCAAGCTTTATTCTTTCTGAGAAGGAGGTCAGTAATCAAAGAAAACAAATACGACGGTATTTTCTATTTACAAATAATAATAATAATAATAATAATAATACCTGTGAGTGTGCCGTGAGAATTCAAGTTAGACCCATAGTGTGCCGCAAGTTGAAAAAGGTTGGGAAACGCTGCCTTATGGTATAATGGATGTGTTGAGAAAATATCATAGGGGAAGTTAAGAAAAAATTTCAGAACTGATGAAAGATTACAATTGTATAGGTTTAATAGAAAGTTAATTACTGAGCTTGTGCTTAATAACAAACGTACTCTTTATTTATCCGAACTTGATATTTTAATTAGGCCCGATTTCTGCACCAAAGCGAGGGGGCACGGTAGCTCAGTGGTACTCACTCTGGTTCAAGGGTCCCGGGTTCACTTCCCGGCCTCGCCATGAGAGTTTGTGGTGGGCAACACTGTGCTCCTGTCTCTGATATGGCCTGAGCTGCTAAAAAGGGACGTTACACCCACACCAATTTAATTTTTCGCAACAAAGCAAAGTGTTTCGATACCTTTTTCACCAAAGATACGAAGCCTACGTGAAGGAAATAGTAGCGAAGTTTGCTCACATAAACCCAGTGTGCGAATTAACGGGTGGATCAGGAGGATTTCTCCCCTTGTTGTGCTGGATGATAAGTTTTGGATGTCCCCATGTTATCTTCTTTGAAGTACAGTGTATCTCCCCCAGTACAATGTCCCTTAGTTCGCACACTGCATAAACCAGATTTAGAGAGTGAAGCGAGTTAATTGTGAGACCATCAGAACCTACCTAAAAACCAGAAGCTCTCAAGTCACATAATAATAATAATAATAATAATAATAATAATAATAATAATAATAATAATAATAATAATAATAATAATAATAATAATAATAATGGGTTGCCATATAGCTCAGTCGGTAGAGTGACCGACTGTCAATCTTCATCTTTTAGTTTCATTTCCAGGGGCTAGGAGTTATGAAAAAACGGGACCCAGAGTTTAAATTGGGATCCGAACCACTTCTGTTTTTGAATCCCAACTATTGAGGTGACTGCGGGAAACGAATCCGCGACCACGTGCGCCCAAGGCGAGCGCTCTAGCGATGAGGCTACAGGGAAGCAATTAATGTGTCGAATAAGGGGTACAAGAAAGTGAAGGGAGTCGTGACACCGTAGGTCACCACGTGATATATCAGTTCAATGGTAGACAAATGCCCCTAAGGTCTGCTGAACCACCAATGTTTTATTTATTTATTTATTTATTATTATTATTATTATTATTATTATTATTATTATTATTATTATTATTATTATGTCAGTGAATGTATAAGTGTCATTTCCCAATAAATCAATCCTATAACGAGGGTATGTTGATAAGTGCATTTGGATTAGAACAACATTTGATAGATATTCGTACAATTGTACTTCCTTATTGCAAGATTACATTTTTAAAAAAATATACTGCCGTTCAATTCGGTACATTTGGGCATTGTCAATACATAATAATTAAATTTCACAGACGGCGAATCGACGCGTACTAGCGTGTCAGCCGTTGCCTACACCGACAAATGTTTTATTGAAAATTCGAAGATTCATGGTGGCCGATGAAAAAGCAAAGATGAAAGTGTGAAACTCCCTCAGAAATTCGACTACACTACAATTTCCGTATATATAAGAGTATTTGGATACACTAGCTGAAAGAAGCATGCTTCCTCGGCTCATTTCGTTGTTGTTTTCCGAGAACAGCCGATCCACTATGATCCGGAACACCAAAACAGTATAGTTCCTCTAACTGTTTAATAAACAAAACTAAGGTGATCGTATATATATATATATATATATATATATATATATATATATATATATATATATATATATATATATATATATATATATATATATATATATATATATATATATATATATA
Organism: Thermobia domestica; assembly: GCF_964235325.1. Classification (NCBI taxonomy): domain Eukaryota; kingdom Metazoa; phylum Arthropoda; class Insecta; order Zygentoma; family Lepismatidae; genus Thermobia; species Thermobia domestica. The sequence goes on along the minus strand of NC_137456.1, from coordinate 237,001,936 downwards.
TATATACCGAGCGAAGTAGCTCAAGTGGTAGAGCGTTGGCTTCGCATTCGGGAGGTCGCGGGTCCGAATCCCGCTGTCGACCATCCTGACTGGGGTTTTCCAGGGTTTTCCTCAGTTCTAGCAGGCAAATGCCGGGATGGTACCTACTAAACAGGCCCTGGCCGACACCTTCTCAAATCCTTTCCATTGTTGTTGTTGTTATTGTTGTTGTTGTTGGCCTCTGAGCTGTATCTGGTAGTAAGAGTAAATAAGACGAAATTGGTTTTATCAAAACATAGTCATTTCTCTTATACGAAAAACAAACAATCAAAACCTGATGTTTCTAATCTCTGGAAACATACGTTAGTAGTCTAGTAGAACCAATGCAAGTCAAAAGTTTCGGTACTCCGAAAGACTCACTAAAATGCTACTTGCTGCTCATGTATTTCGATATTCTTAATAGACAGAGTAACCATTTCTGTTACAAATATTTTAAGTGCCTAGTTCAAATGGTAATCTCTATATAAGCAATGGCTAATCAATACGGTGGGGTAAGAGCTTCAACTAAGAGAGAACTCTTTAGAAAAAATTTACGTAAGTTGTATAAAGTTTATTTATTTATATTGAATATAACTCAAGTCTGCAGAGAACTGTAGCTAAGTAATTGATTTCCCCGTATATTGTCAGTTCAAAGAGATACTTTGGACTATATTAAAATTGTATTGTAATCAACTAATTTCTGTGTACTCAGTTTAAGAGAAATTAAGCCATATCTTTAACTTTAGCTTTACATTCCCGACTTCCACAGATTCAGCATATTCGCATAAAGTCAAAAGCAACACATTATTTTTATATGTCACAAATACGATTAAATGTCATTTTAATGAGTGATTAATATCATGTTAAGATCAAGAATGTAAAGGAAGCACGATATTTTTAGACTTTCAAACTATGCTAAGGGTAAGTATAGAAAGTAGTATAGGTGGGATATGTCTGTCCGGCAATCCGTTTGTCTATCGATAGGCATCAGAGCAAAAACGGTGAGAAGCAGCTGGAAGCAGGTTTTCGGAATTGATTCAGCATCCCAAGAACAAAGTTTATTTTTTCACTTAACCCTCTGCTCAAACTGGAAATGGTAGAAATTACGATTTTCTGCTTCAACAGTGATTACTATAGCAGAAAAACGGCAATAGATAGCAGCTTTTGAATATGGATTGAGTCCCGGACAAGAGGTTTCATCTTTGACCTTATCCGTTTATTGCAATCGAAAATTACAGATTTGCTCCTTCCGGTCAAAGGTGCCATTTGTGAATGCACGAGGCAATTGTCCCCTGAGTTATCCATCTATCTAGCTATTTATTCCTACCATAAATACTGTCCCAATTTTTGAGGGTGGTTGTACTTCCGCCCGTACAAGCGAGCGACGTTAAGAGCAGTATCTGAAGCGTGAGTCATTGCTGGATGAACTGAAGGGGTGTAAAAGTGTGCGTCGTAAGTGTCCAAGATGGAATAAGGCGAGTATGAAAATTGTGTAGCCGTGATAGCGTTGCACGAGGTAGGCAAATCACCAGGGGAGGTTTTCAGAACCCTTCAGACGCTGCAAATTAGTTAAAAAAAAAAAAATCGTTTACCGCAATATCTAGCCTTTTGTTGAAACTGAAATTGTGAAAGATCGCTCGCGGCAAGAAAGACCATGCGCAGTACGATAACTGGAACTTCTGGAAGCAGTGGTGGTGCGTGTCGACGAAATACAATTAGGAAACAGTCAGTTATGGCTCGTGAGCTAAAGATATCGAAAATGTCTATGTCTCGTACGTCAAGCAGTGAGCTGGAACTCCTGCTTACAAATAACACAAAGGACATCTGACAAATGAACTGAAGCGCCAGAGGCGCCTAAAAGCAAAACGCTTACTTAAATGGGTACCGCCGATTCCTTTTCACTGATGAAAAGATTCAGACTTTCAATGCCCAAAATGACAGGAAATATGCCACATGCTCTACAGAAGCTGATGCAAATACTCCAAGGATTCAGATGGGTTACCATTCTGATCTCAGTCATGGTGTAGTAGGGTGTGAGCTACGAGGGCACAACTGAGCATCACTTTTGTGAAAAGGGGGGTTAAAACGTCAGCCAAAATGTACCAGGAGACAGTGTTTGAGAGATTAGTCAAGAATCTCACAAACACTTTCTTCCATAGACAGATCTTGAGCTTCCAACAGGTCTCAACTCCAGCACACAAGGCACAGATAGGGCTGTGCGATATCGAAATTTCGATATCGACATTCGATATTTTTCTGATATCGATATCGAATAGATATATCGATATCGACAATATCGATATCGACAATATCGGATATCGACAATATCGAATATCGATATCAAATATCGACAATATCGAATATCGATATCGACAATATCGAATATCAATATCGATAATATCGAATATCGATATCGACATCAAATATCGATATCGACAACATCAAATATTGATATCGACAACATCAAATATGGATATTCAACATATTGATTGGTCTTGAATATTCATGTTGATGGGGGCCGCGGTGGCTCGATGGTAGAGCGTTTACCTCTGGTGCTTGGAGTTCCGGGTTCGATCCCAGCCCCTGCCAAGTGAATTTTGTGGTGGACAAACACCGTGTGCGTGGGTTTTCTCGGGGTTCTCCCGTTTCCTCCCACTTTCTTCATTCTACCATTTCATTCATTTCTCATAATCACCGTCTCCTTTAGCCTAACCGTGGGACGTAAAACTCAAAGATTTCATTTCATTCATGTTGATATAAACAATCTGGTCTAAAAACGTTTTAATGGGGGATATCTCAGAATACTTGTTAGTCACAGAAAACAGACTTGTGTTCCTCCTAATCCACCACTCTTTTCTCCGAAAAAGTTAATAAAAATATTCATTGAATTTTCTTTCTCAGTTATCATATTGGTCATCATTGCGGAAATAATGAGAGTGAAACACGGTGACATATTGTAGTATATGCGTGTTTTATTTGTGTGTAGGTGTTTATTTCATGTATATGCATTTGTGAATGTGCACGTGTGGCGGTATGCGTTTGAGAGAGAGAGAGAGAGAAGTTCTTTCTATAGCATAACATGTGCGTGTGTTGTATTTTAAGCTCACTCACAAACAATACTTGATCCAGATATGGACGATAGAGGCCGTGGTGGCTCAGTGATAGAGTATTCACCTCTGGTGCATGAGGTCCCCGGTTCAAACCCTGCTCTTGCCAAGTGAACTTTGTGGTGGACAAACACCGTTGCGTGGGTTTCCTCGGGATTCTCCCGTTTCCTCCCACTTTCTTCATTTCACCATTTTCATTCATTTCTTATTATCACTGTCTCCTTTAGCCTAACCGGCATAATCGTTGCACGTAAAACTCAAAAATTTAATTTCATTTCAGATATGGACGAATGACGTACTCGATCAACAAAAGCAAAATCGGGGAATCCCCGTTTCTCTTTTGTGCTAATCATTTGATGCCTCACTGCAACAGGACATCGATGCATATCTTTCAGTGCCATTTAGGCTACAGACAGTGGTGCTATTCAGCCGGTTCGCACCGGTTCGCTAGAACCGGTTGTTAATATATTTCGAGTTTTCTAAACCGTTTGTTATACCCAGGCATAACAGCAAATTTTATTCAGTTATACCCAAGAACGAGCAAGTTTCAGTTTGTTTAGCTTTGTTCTTAGAAAATCTTACAGCTACAGGGTTAGATATATGATATCTCAGAATAAGGTATAAGCGATTTTTTCTTAATTTCAAATGGGCTGGTTAGATATCAAGAATGAAAACTGGGATCACATGAGTGCAGTGGTGAGGGTTTTTTACATTTGAAATGCATACATACCATTATCAATAATTGTTGATCCATTGCTGGGTTAAGGTGTTTTCAATACTTCTTGACAAACATCTATTTTGGATAATTCGTTTCCAAGATATTCGCAGTGCTACCTAATTTCGTCACAACACCTTATATTGGGTTGCTGTGTAGGTCTCTACTTGTCACTTGTGGCATCCAGTGAAAAATTTGCCTTTGTCTATCTTGTATGATTTGCTTCCTAAGAGAGAGGGAGAGAGAAAGGGACGTAAATAAGGGCCCGCAGACCCCGCATTGCTGGGGGCCCAGGCCATCACGGGGCCCCCAAATTGTGATGTAGGACGTAGAAAAGGGGCCCCATTCCACGTTGTCTGCGGGGTAGCCCCCAAGCCCTTAGTTAAGCCACTGGAGAGAGGTATCTTTCTATGTATCCATCTACTATCTCTCTCTTATATATACGGTGTATATAACCAGTCACCAAAAATTAGAATAGCACCACTGCCTACAGATATGGAAGAAAACCTCCTTCACTGGAGGAAATCTCATGACAGTGAATTTCCAAAATTAGCTCTTCTGGCTCGTAAGTATTTGTGTAGGTACCAGCGTTCTATCGGAAAGAGTATTTAGTTGTGGATGCAATATCGTAACTGATGCTCATACTTCACTTACAGTTAGTGCAGAACATGCGAAATAACTAATTTTCTTTCCATGAACAAAAGAGCTCGTTCCTAAATAGCAGTGTCATGAACTTCAATGCATCATACATTTCTAGTTGAATACTCAGTGCTAATAGGCATATTTCTAAACAAGACAGTTATTGTTCATTTTTCTCTGTATGTGTGATGTGTGTGTTTGTGTTCTTCTAAGTTAATCCGTTGGCTTTACAAATTTAACACTTGGACTCTATTTTAATATCCAATTAAAAAAGTACGCAATCAATCGAGATCTCTTTCATGTTATTATTAAATTGATAATCTTTTTGTATTAAAGAGCTTTACGCAAAGACGTGACATCTCCCACATGAACTTAAGAGGTTTCTTGTTATTGGTTTTGTGGAAACTCATATCTAAAAGTGTTCATGTTTTCATTAAATTTAGGCTAAAGTTTACGTCGTACACCATTATTCAGTTTTGCTTATGAAATCAATTTAGAAAGGTTCTAAGTCATTCCTAATAACAGTGCACCTAATAATTCATATTCTAATACTTAAGCAAATCCAAAGAAATAGGGAAGTGTTAATACTACCTAAACAGAATATGTAGGTCTGTGTAGTGAAATGAGAGAATGGAGGCTTTTGTTTGTTTTAGTGGGCTGAGTTATGTGGCTCAACTTACATCTAGTAACCACATACAAATAAACGGAAAATTACTACTTTGCACAAAAAACTAGTAAATTCTTGTTTCCTTGTCTGTTTAGATTTAAGCAAATTTTAGCACAGGCATTTGATTTTTCACTCGCAATGGCAGTACAGCACAAACATTAATTGTAGTGAGGATATCAAGTTGACTCGGTTAAGGAATGCAGCCATGTTAATGATGAGAAATATTTTGGAGGGCATAGCTCCCCGGCTGTGCTCTGGTTTTGGCTTTATCTTCGAAAGGAACATCATTTCTGCCCAATACAATTTTTGCACAAAGTTTGGTTTGATTCGGTGAAGAAGAGTAGCCGATAATATAAGTTAAGTACATAATATTTAGGTGGATTAAGTAGACGTAGAAACATCCCTACCCCACCGCCGCCGATTTGGACTATCTTCAAAAGGAACCAAATTTTTAACTTATACTAATCCTCTGTACATTTGGCTTCATTCTGTTAAGAAATGAAGTCAAAAGAGAAAATTAAATATTAACATGGAATGTTGGGAAGCATAGTCCCCAAGCCCTACATTAATTTGACTCATGAAACGGGGCTTTTTCTGGCTCATACGAGTATCGTGCAGTTGGTTTCATTCGGTTAAGAAATGCAAATGCAGCTACTATCGCGAGCCAAAAAGCCTTAAAGCAAAACCCGCCGCAATTTTTTCAAGGAAGTGTGAAAGACCAATATCGAATATCAATATTGACTATATCGGATATCGATATCGAATATCGACGATATCGGATATCGATATCGAATATCGACGATATCGGATATCGATATCGAATATCGACAATATCGGATATCGATATCGAATATCGACAATATCGGATATCGATATCGAATATCGACGATATCGATATATCGACATATCGCACAGCCCTAGCACAGACTATCCAGCAGTAGCTGGAGGCAAATGTTACGGACTTCACTTCCACTTCAGATTGGCATTCTACAAGTCCCGAACCTAAACCCTTTGGATTGCAAATTGTGGTCCAAGCTTCAGGAGATGGTTTACATGAAGAGACATCTCAATATTAAAATTAAAAATGGTGTCTTCGGAAGGCAGCTGCAGATTTTCCAGTTGGCGTGTTGCGTAACGCAATTGATGAGTGACCACAAATAATTAAAAATTGTCTGCATGCTAATGTAGCCATTTTGAATAATTATTTGTGAGCTGTATCGCATCCTAATTTGCTACATAAAATCAAAGAACTCCGATACAAACGAAAAATGTCATTGTAAGATCCGATGCAAACTTTGATCATAATTTATCAAAGGAGTTGGCTGTTTATACAAGAAACACGATATAGATTATGCTTCATAATAGAAGGGTTATCTTTTCATGTCGATGTTTCAATTTAGGCACTTCTTTGGTTCTTAATAATACATACCAATCCATTATAGACTAAAGAACATATTGCTGGAGACTGGTCACAGAATTGACGACAAAAAGACCATGTGCACTACGATATTTTATAGCATAGTAAATGGGAATAAATAGATTTCCAAATTCAAGACGTCAGCTTACTTGTCGAAATGAGATAATTAGCTAAAACACGTTACCTGAACTAAGATGAAGACAAAATAAGTAAAGTAATAATATGTGTTCTTGTCCCAGATGTTTCTTTTCATCTTTCACTTGTAACAAACAAAGAAAGAAAATATTTCTTGTGGCAGCTCTTTTTATCTCAAATAGCGACAGCTGTACTACAAGCTATTTCACCAATTACGCAACCAAGCTTATGAAACTCATATACATATACAAAGAATGAAGTTTATGAAAAGTCTAGTCACAAATGTTACAAAAATAGTACAAAACGAAATGAAATGATACTTACGTGTGTTACAATGTATATTGCATACACATTTTACTTGAAATAGCCATACAGCATACACAAGAAAAATTAATGTAGCTATTTCTAATTTCTACAAACAAAAACCCTCGTAACGTCCTTAGTCGTGTTGTTCACACAGGAGTAGGACTATACTAGTTTACCACCTTGTTGTTACTGTGTACGTAATTTAAGATTCTAGTTGAGTTAGTATGTGCTCGTGGGAATGGTGTCAGAGGATTGCAATAAATTATTTTCCGAATAGATCCAACTATTCTGAAAGAATAGAAATATATATATAGAATGTTTCTACAACCACAGCATTTGCTGGTCTTTCTCAGTGTGGTAACAACGTTTATTGTAGCACAAAACACTTCTAAGGTTAGTCATAAACTAATTGATAATTTAAATATTTATATATAATATACTTTTTGACTGATTCTATGGATTCTTTTAAGTGAAGTATGTACTCTCAGTAGTATACTTTATCATATATGTAGGGAAATAATCGATTCTGTTGAGATGTTATCAGCTCAGATAGGTCTAAGGCTAGTTTTAGACGGAAGCATTTATCGTAGCATTTCTCGTAGCAAAAATCGTATCATCGATATCCTACCGTGTAAAGTAGCAAATGCTATAGCATTTCCCATGCCATGACATATCCCATGGCATTTCTTGTCGATAGAACCTGCTCTATATCGTAGCATTTTCGCCAGCATTTCTGGTCCGATTGCAGCGCCATGGTGTGTTAATAAGAAGCGAAAGATTTTGTGCCAAATATCCATGCTCTTTGTTTTGTGTGGGAAAATGAATTGTAGTAAAGAAAAATGAGTTGGAGTAGGGATGCTCTTTGCCCACATACTTCTTTGTGATTTTCTTTTCTTTTTCTTTTTTTTTAATAGGACCGGCGAGAACTGTTGTTACAATTACTATAGCTTTAGCTACCTCACGCTTAATTTCGGAGTCATAATTGCGCTATTCTAGAGTGATTTGTTTGCTACGTCACGACAGATGCTTATCAAAATGCTACCGTTTAAAAGCACCATATACTTTTGATGCCATAGATTATTATACGAGATTTTTGGCAGCACATCTGCTACGAGAAATGCTTCCGTCTAAAACTAGGCTAACAATATTTGTCTCAGCATTAGAGTAACGGTCTTTTAGTTTGTCCATTCCTATCTTTTGCGAAGAAAGTTGCTATTTGCTGCTCAAGTGAATGTTTTTTCATTATGTAATGAACAGAAATTTTGTGCATTCGAAACAAATTATAGAAAGACAGTCATATCCAGTTAATTTGTACATATTTAATGCTTTGAAAGAGTTAAAATTTTATAAAACTTATTTGCTTATCGTTCCAGCATAATTTCCTCATTCCAGCATTTCAAATGGAATTATAAAAGAGTTTGGTTCACCAAAAACTGCTTTATATATTTCCTCTGTCTGTCCGTTTGTCCGTCCGGGAGACATAAAATCTCAAGAATTATTTGTTGGACCACCGTTAAATTTGTCTACGATATAAAAGGTTAAAATTTAGGCATCGGGTTCGTTCATGGACGTGATTCATCCAGTTGATTCCAAGATACAGATAATTAAAAATGGATTCCCTATGTATTGCTATGGAAGTAATTATGAATATTATCTTTGCTTGATAGACTACCCGTAGTGCTGTTGAGATGAGTGGGTAAGTATAGTGCTTAGGATGCAACGTACTAATCGTGTTCGTGGAATACAACAGTAAAATGAAATTAAATTACTTTCAACTTGACGAATCTAAAGATTTAAGAAAAAAAAATCTATTTTCAAATATTCCGTCATCCTATAAAGTTTGAGTGGAGATGTAGGTGTAAAGGCAAGTTCAAACTTCAACTCTGACGTTGCGTACACTCTGGAAAACCAAATTTCTTCACGTTATGTACACTGAGATACTGTTGTTTGTTTTTCTTAACCGATTTCGTTATAGATTTCCTGTTAAAGTTACCTTGGTACGGAGAACAATTGAAGACTCGCTGTAGAAAACAATGTTAAGTGTCACCTTCCAATTGTTTCACTTGTTTTATTTTTTTAATACTTTAATGACAGATTTTCATACATAGCTGGGTAAGCAATAATATTTTCTATTATGTGACGCTTGGGCACAACTTACTATCTTTTGTCTCTACTGCCACAATAACTATTGTTTTTGGCACTTATATTGTTTTCTACAGGGAGTCTTCAATTATGCTTACGCCACTGCAGTTGCGAGTTAACTTGTCAACTTTAACTACGTAAGACTTAAAGCAGATGTTCATTCACGGCTGTTCAATGCTTCCTATCTTGAATTAGCAGAGTATCCGCGGTGTTATAGAACATTCCTACCGGTATTAACATAATGTTCTAGTAATGATTAGGAAAAACAGTTTCTTAACCTTATTCATACTGCAGGTGCTGGATTTGTGAATTTTATTTGCATAAATATCTCCACTACCATTAGCAGTATTGTCTTCTGTAAAACCTGTTCCAATGTAGTTGTTTGTAGCAGTGTGCGAATTGAAAAATTTTCCCAGGGGGGGATGAATTTCACCCATATGCGCACCCAGTCCTCCCCCCATATATATATATATATATACACACATATACACACTAACAAGTACAAAACAGTTGAGATGTGAGATCTTTCATAAATTTTCACTCAAGTAATATTTAGGTTAGCTACACAAAGTAGACCTACTTATCTTTATGTCCACTTAAAAATACTCCAGAGGGGGAAAAAGTTATCCCTGCCAGGGATAAAATTTTTCTTCTCCAGGGTGGGAAAGATTTTTGTCAGGGGGGGAAATCCCTGGCATCCCCCCCGCCAATTCGCACCCTGGTTTGTAGTGATCTTCTATCTTCTTGAGAACTTCACTCAGACGTGACTTATTTCAAACAGTTGCAGTGCTCTGCACGGGCTTGGTTTGTATTTTCACATAAAGTCACCGGAAACATATGAAAGCTTGTAAACACAATTACACTGCGTATACAGTATTAACAATCTTAAGTTCGTGACATAAGCAATTTCGGCCTATGTTTAGCAGAAGGGGTCCAGCTCTTTTCTCTAAAAAATGTTACAATTTTGTTAATTTCTGTTCACATTCGGTTAGTTTATGGTAGGGTTGGTTAGTTTAAGTTAGGTTAGGCTAGTTTAGGTTACGTTAGGTTAGTCTAGTTTATGTTATATTAGTGTAGGAGTCCCGCATAATTTTCCAAAAAATGATAGAATTTCGCTTATTTCTACTAATATTACGTTAGTTTAGGTTAGTTCAGGTTAGCTTACGTTAGTTTATGTTAGGTTAAGTTAGAGTTGGTTACGTTATATTACGTCTAAGTACTTGTATCACTCATTTCTCCTGTAAATTTTGTGTTTTTCACGTACTTCTGGACCCCTTGTACTAAACATACCCCGCAATTTCTCTGATCATATTGCGATGGAAGTTTTTCTTTTCAACCATAATTATATACTATCTAATAGTTCAGAAATGTGATAGTTGCTTACCTTAAATACTGTTACATTATAGGAGACAACTTTAAATGTCTCATAAAAACTCTTGCCTGTAGAATCTGAAACAACCAGAAACAACCATAACTTAGAATTCGAATAAATGTTACGCAAATTTTGTCCCGGAATCCGAACACCATAACATTGTTGCTTTATTACATTGTTACCGCAGACCACCAGAAATGTAGATACCTTTTATGGTATGAAAGTAACTCGCGTTCCAATCAATAATCTCTCTTCTTGTCCTCCAGGTTCAACATTCACCATTATTCTTTTTTTTTTTTTATGGCAAATACACTTTTTTAATTTTATTAATTTACATTTTTATTTACATATTTATTATTTGTTAATACAATATTTTTTCTTAAAATCCTGTTTAAAATAATTTTGAAAATTAGAGTTCCTTAAAATCAGGAGGCAATTAATATCGTTTCTATGGGCAGTATTCAGAGAGAATTCGTTAATGAAGGGTTAGTCACAGACTAGTTAGCTGCATACTAGCTCTGTACAAAAGAAGGTGTACTTTTTGGTGTTCAGAGTCTACTTTGAATACAACTAAAAAGTTGATTTGGGTATAATTAACTAATATAACCTCACGGGTCAGAAAAATAAATGTGGCAACTACGGAAAAGTAGATGTGCGCATACGTAGACTGTAAACAAGAAAATGCATGAAATCCGAAATTCGAAATGTTGTGTCGCACAAGCTAAACCGTGGCTAAAGGGGTACCCTCTGCTGTAGATTAATTAGTCACATTTGATTAACTTCTTCAACTACTACGTCCTAATCGGAGACTCGGAATAAACTTTTGATAACCACCTGTTAGTCAAACCCTTAGTAGGGCATTAATAAAACGTCAAAATGACTCTGCATAAGGCGGTATTATTTTAAAGTTGAAAAATTATCTTAATACTCCAACGATTTGGAATTCGAACAGGATTCTGGAACAGATTAAGTTCGGATTCCAAGGTATCACTATACATATATTTCCAAATATTTTCAAGAAAGATCATGAATTGTGTACTGATAAATCAATAAACCAAGCGAACAGAACAGAACTGGCCAAAATAAATAAGAAACTGTTATAGTATGTCTAATCGAAAATAATTTAGTAACACGTCGAAACACATTTTCTGACAGTGGCGGCTAATGTTAGTGTTGCAGCGTTGCGCAACGACCAAAGTATTTCAAGAAAAAAATATTATTATCAATATTAGTAAAGAACAGAAAAAATACTTTCTAATACTCGCATATATACACTTTAAATAACATATTTTTTTACTTCTGTAACTATCCGTTCCGTTAATCCGTTTTATAAAGCGAAAAATAATCCGTCACAGAGTCTCTAATCTATATTGCGTTGCAGCGAGCATACAACGACCAGATTCTTTGGAGCGAATGTTAAGTCTCCTTTCCCCTATCTCAGAAGTTAAAGGGACTGGTCGTTGCAGTGCTTCTGCAACACAGCATGGTTTCCAGTGAACGAGAAGGTTTTTCGCGCTAAATAAGATTTTTGAATTTTATTTCACTAGCAATTAACAAATGGAATTTGTTTTTATGCATTCATACTTTAAAATAACGGGACCATACTGAGGCAAATCAATATAATGACAATTAAAAAAAAGTTATTGCAGAATTACAAAATAAGAAAGAAAATATCTAGTAGAGCAGAAAACAAATGAAAGTAGACCCGCATTTACAAGTTAATTCTTAGCTTATATTGGTAATGAAGGCTTCTTCTACAGTAATTTGTGAACCAAATATTAATAAGTCAGTATGTAGAATCTCCCCCCCCCCTCTGTGGATAATATTTTAGTATATACATATTTCTTTTATAAAATAAGTATATTTTATACTCTTGATAATTTCCACATAAAACTGTATGATGGAGAACGCCACATTGAATTTGGGACTAGTTAGCAATGCTCAGAGGCGTAGCCACGAGGGGCTCCACCAGGTCCGGACCTCCCAAAAATTTCGAAACTTGACTAACATTATTTGTAGACTTTCCTAACGAACTATATACTTGCTTCACGTAGAAACGATTAATGTAAGCTAAATATTTTATTTTACGCCTCATCATGTACTCTTTCTTTTCTTATAAAATAATCGTTCTATCATTTTTCCTAAAAATATAGACACACTAATTAATTACTTATCGTTTTTTCGGGTGCAGAATAAGACAGGTTCGATATTGCATAGACGTATTGGAACCCCTCAAATACTTTGGACCCCTCACGACAAACATTTCTGGGTGTAGAACTGGCAATGCTGTTTGTTTTGATGTACTTTGATTTTTGGCTTCTGTTACATGCTGATCCTACATCTGGCGGGTTTCGAGGTTTCCTTTCCAGAACATATGACATTAATAAGCGTTGTTTCGTCTCATGTGGAAGTATATTGTGTTCATCGTGCATTGCGTAACAACCAAGACGGATGATTTGGAATGTAGTTTTTTCGTTTTTTTACTTTTACGCACATATGTGTGTGTTGATGTATGAATATGTGACATTCGGAATTCATATACCAGTATCTTTTTGTATCAGGTGTTTTGCTTTTAAATTATTAGATTTAATTTTATTGTGTGTGCTTTAATTCTGTAAATAAACTACAAATTCTGAATGAATTGTATACCGTGACTTCTGTAAATAACTTACAAAAAACATTGACCAGCTTTCAACTGAGGAAAAACTTGCGATTAAGACTTAGACAAAACAAGCAAAGGGCAATTCAGAGGAGTGTTCGAAAAAAAAATCCAGTTTAAATTTACAGGATATCTTATGGCTGTAATGTTGTTTGCACTAGATACATTTTCTCAATTTATTTTAAATTTTCCTAGATAAACTGTGAATAAAGTGTGTTCAATGTACATTTTTTTATAACACTAATCTCTGCTACGAACTCTCTTCAGTCAACGCTGAAGAGGAATTCGGACACTGTCAGGGACTGAGTTTGCTAGAATGAATCGTTCGCAATAATCTAAAAAAAAAAAAAAAAAAAAAAAAATATTTAGTGAATCTACAAAGCTTCTGAAATTAATATTAACTGTACCTATGGCGTCAGCAAAACACGAAAAGTTTTTTTCCACATGAGAAAGAATTGACACTTTCAAGGGATTGAATATCCCAAGAAAGGTTATCACCATTGGTTATGCTTTCCATCGAAAAAGACCTGACAATAAGAATATGCATATCAGAGTTCAACCAGCATGTATTAGACAGATTTGCTCCAATCAAAGAGAGGAGAATGAACTTACTAATTAAATAAAATGATTAATCGGATAAAATGTTCTGCATTTTTTTATTTTTTAAAAACAGAATTTTATTTAGTTTAACATGTCACATAGCATTTGCATCTAAAGTTATGCTGATTAGTCAATGAGTCCACTTTATATCTTCTGTCTCTGATCGTTCGTACTGCAACACCTGAAACCACAATCAACCGGCCGCCACTGCTTTCTGATGGCTGAATATAATAACTGTGAGTCCACATTATAGTATCTCTATTTGCTGTCAGCTACATACATATGATTTAAACCTTAATTTTGAAGCTTCTCCCTCTCAAACGAGTATTGTCGTCGAATATCACTTCAGCTTTTCATTTAGTAAGATTGTCGATAAAACTGCTGCAATCCTCTCCTCCGGAATCTTTGTCTGAAAGAATATTAATACCTAACATGACCTACTAAAGTATGTTTACTTCCTATGGTTCCTATATTCTATGTTCCAGTTCTTCAACAGTGATATCTAATTGAATAATTGTATTCCTTGAAGTGTAAGGGCTCTGTTACGAAAGCTAGAGAGGCAAGTAATCAGTAGGTTCAAAGTAATGTTGTGTCTTGACTTTTAGAACTATATACTTACTGATGTTGTGAGACAAAGGAAAAATCTCTCATTGTCTCTCTTCTGAGGAACATTAATTAAAATATGGATTTTTAAATTTACATGTTGTATGTATAGGTAATTCACCAAGTTATTTTGTGACTACTGACAAGGAAGCAGATTCAAGAAACAAAACGGGCCCGGATGCCAAAAAGGCAGAAAGTAAATGTTATATTACGTTTCAATCAGTGGCGACGCTTATGGGAAGCCACAAAGTTAAAAAAAATATATATATCCTACAAGCTAATTGAAAGCTGTATACAAAACTTACTAGGTAAACTTGTGAACCTAGAGTAAAATTTAAATATATAACGATCCGCCTTCTCTCAAGATGTGCTACTGGCTTTTCAGTTATAAGAAATGTTTAATTTCAATCATAGATAATAATTCTGAAATGTAAATAAGAAATCTAATGTGAATTAGACACTAAGGAAATAGCCATAAGCGATCTAAAAATTACACATATCTGATCCTAAATTTACACGTCTGAAAGATAAAAAAAAGTTTAACTTAGGTGTCATTATGTTCTTATGATCATAGAGGTGATAAATTGTAAATAAATACATTACAAATAATTTCAAAACCTTAAATATAATATAACAGCCTTACAGAGACCTTCAGGAAATAACAATATACGTAGGTTTTACCAGCGGCGTAGGGTAAGGGAACGCCGGTATGCCCGGCATCCCCTGTTAATAAGAAAAAGTACGTATTTCATTATATATAAATTGTCTGCTTGTAATTATCACAATTATTTCCACTGCAATCTTCTGGCGCGCTCTCTCGACTTACTTTGACAAGAGGAACCTACGCATGCGCGTTGCTCAGATGCACATTTTCTGTCTTTCCTCCTGTCGTATGCTATTTTCCTCGGGCTTCCAGGTCTACTGAAAGCATCGGGGTTTTCGTCTGCTTTCTGTTGAATGCGCATGCACAATACTTCCCTTCTCACTCCTCCTCATCCCTTGCAACCCTACATTTGCTTTAGATATACTCTGGCATATTCAAGTATTTCCAACTGTATATATTTTGAACTAAGCTATAGTTTCTGAACAGAACGTACGAGCCCTAATATAAAGGATATAGAACAAAACGGAAATGGTTAGTTCAACGCATTTTTTAAGCATGCCGGTTATGTAAATAATAGTATTAAAATAGTTATGCCTTAATCGTAACTAAATGCATCGTAATTGTAATCTTCATCGTAAAGGAGCTCACAGACACAGGCATAAATTTAAAGCATTCTGTAGAATTACGGTCACCGATCTGGTAGGACAAGAGAGCCACCACTCCCCGACACTCGCAAAGATTGTGCCAGGGCCCTTCAGTCACAGGCACAAATCTCGGGGACATAAGGGGAACATGTTCCCTACAATCTTGTCCACCCCCCCAATAATCCGATTTGAGATTGTGATGATGATGATTTCTATCCGACTGCCACAAAGGAAACTGATGTCCTTTGACTTGTTTCATTTTTAAAAAAGAATCGTATTCTTTAATATTTCATTGTCATTAATTATTAGTAGTCTATTTTCAACTATTTGTTTAATTCCTGTAACAATTCCTATAATGCTATTAAGGTAATCATAATTTTGCTCAGATAAGAGTATTGTTGCGCCAAATATAGGCCTGATTGATTTTCTTTCATAGTTTTGGGGAAGTCATTATTTGTATTGTTATAAAACAAATGTCATAAAATCTTATTGTGGATCATTGTGGATGCGTAAGTAGAAACATGACAATTATTATTATGCATATATTCAAATTTCAGAATGTGCTCACGGTACTGAGTTGTAATAATGATATGTACCACTATTTCATCTACATCATTTGGTATATAATATACGAGTACAACAGGTTTACCTCAGAAATCTGATTCATCTACTGTAATATGAGTCTCTTCTCCTCTCCCCCCACAATAAGCCTTAAAATGTGCCCTCCTGCCGATGTTATAGACAACTCTGCTCCCCTTATTCTCCTCAACATTTTTTTCAACTTCATAAATATTTTGAACATCGTTAAAAAAGGAAAGGATTATGGGAACAGTCTTACCCATCCCACGAACGTTGAAGACAGATTTGCGCCCTTGACTTCAGTATCTGGATACAGAAACAGGCCCCCAGAGTTGGTTTAAGTGCTTTGTATTTACATCTTCAAATGATATATACACTCAGGCCCATATTCACGAACGGGCGTCTGAGTTCCGGACCCAAGATGACAAATTTCTAGGGGCGATTTTTTTTTGTTTTTTTTTTTTTTTTTTTTTTGGAAAGAACGAGATTGATGTGTGGTATGTGGAGAAAAAAGCCGCCAACGAGAAAGAAATGAAGGGAACGATACTGGAAACAATGTTCATACAAAAGTGGGGCCTAGTTTTCTCGTCACAACGGTAGTGGCAAGAAGAAGCTGAGACCATTTGTTATTAAATTCTAACGTAATCCACGCATTCGCTTCTCTATGCCCCACTAGACCTCCAATTAGGGGGGCTTCCTCCTAAATTTTGTATAACCCTATATTTCCATTCGGAATAGCTATGTATTGCTGTTTGCAGTAGTACTATATCGCAGAAATGACTAACTTTGGCATCCCCCTTTCGGAATATCACGCTACGCTACTGGGTTTTACCACAAAATAACACCAGAAAAGAATTTTTGTAGTCCTTACTTTTAACACGATGCCATTTATCCTTAGTTTAAGCGAACATTTTCTGTACAGGCTCATCGAAGTCTCCATACAGTGGGTGTTTTGCTTGTTCAAGCAGCATTGTCAAACCCTTTCTCAAGAAAGAAGGAAAAACCTATTCAGGATAAGAAACAACTCAAAACTGTGTCGCTCGCACAGGCTCTTATTTTTCATGAATTAAGAGGTACGATGTAACAAAGGGCCATAAACACTTTTCATTGTATGTATATTTCCACTCTAAGAAATTCGTTTTCAATGGAACAATAGTTAATTGTTTAATAATAATTCAATGGCACAATAGTTCAGTAGTAGTGGTCTCAAACGGGTCGGGTCAGGTCGGGTCAGGTCAACTCGGGTCGGGTTGTCGGGTCAGGCTACTCGGGTCGGGTTGTCGGGTCGGGTCGGGTCAGGTCAACTCGGGTCGGGTTGTCGGTTCAGGCAACTCGGGTCGGATTGTCGGGTCGGGTCAGTCGGGTTATTCGGGTCGGGTTGTCGGGTCGGGTCAATCGGGTCAGCTCGGGTCGGGTTGTCGGGTCGGGTTATCGGGTCGGGTTGTCGGGTCGGATTGTCGGGTCGGGTTATCGGGTCGGGTCAGTCGGGCCAGCTTACTTTGGTCAACTGAGTTTAGGTTGAGCTTAACTCGGCTGGAGTCGAAAGCTGCTGTTTTTCACTAGCTGCCTAATTAAAAATAGCAATTTTCAATTGATTTTATAGAAGCCATAAATCTATTTTGAACACTTGCAGCTAGTGTTTTTATGGTAAATGCTTATTTTTGTACTTGTGTGTACTTTAATTTGTAAATGTGGAAGATTGATTTTACCAATCGACTGTAATATTAATATCTACGCCAATATGGAGTCTGGATTTAGAACAAAACTAGAAATTGTTTAACACGTTAGCTGCCAAGGGTGAATTTTGTTGTTCACCGGTAGAGTGCCAAGCGTACTTACTTACATTATTCTTGTTTTGTTCATATTTTTTAAACATAATATTAATATTGAAACATAATCTAAGGCATGGTAGTGAATCCGCGTGCATAAAAGTTGGGGGTCCGATCGGACCTACGTGTGTATATTTTGTTTAAGGGCAAGGGGATAAATTACAGTTGAACTGGCAACTCTGTTAGAAAGTTATTTGTTTATTACTACATGTGCAGAAGTGAGAAGTGTGGATATATTCATCTTGCTTTTAGTGCTAATAAGTAATATCTTTGTGCAATGAAAAACGAAGAAATATGCGCAGAACTCGATCTCATTAGTAACAGCAGTGTAGTGATCTAGACTTTTCTGAAAATTCAGCAAATGACAGGGACACTGACATCTTGTGAAAATAAATTAGAATAAATAATGAATCCATTGTTAAACTTTTTAACATGTCACTGAAAAAGCAAAACATAGGTCCGATCGGGTCTACAAAAGCAACAAATGCTTGTTACTTGGTATTTAGCGCCCCTAGCGGCGTTAATAATCAAAATCAAAGAGCAAAACCTACATGCGTAATAAAAACACTACAGTTCAATAACAGTAGAGACAGGATTTAACAATACAAGTACTCTAACGTCAATTCGACGAATTAGAAATTGTGGGTCCGATCGGACCTACAAGAACATTTTCTTAAATCACTCCAGTAGGTCCGATCGGACCCACATGGCAGCTAACGTGTTAAGCAAGGCTAAAAGAAAGATTGGATATGGACGACCAAGCCCAAGCAGGGCTGCGGTGGCTCAGTGGTAGAGAGTTCATCTCTGGTGCATGGTGTCCATGGTTCGATCCCAGCTTGTGCTAAGTAGGCTTTGTGGTGGAAAAACGCCGTGTAGTTGGTTTTCTCGTGGTTCTGTTTCCTCCCACTTTCTTCATTCCACCATTTCATTCATTTCTCATGGTCACCATATCCCTTAGCCTCGGTGCAGAATCGAGGGACCTTAAACTGAATATTTCATTTTATTTCACCAAGCCCAAGGACATCGATACAAGAACAAGGTAAAGATTGGATATACAAGACGAATTGCATAGTAATCTTGCTCTTGGTCTTGTTTTGGTGATCACCAAGTAGCGATGAGCATATTTTCTTGCTTTCCGTGTAGTATGAAAGACCATAATCAAAATCACACTTGGTCTTCATTTGTACCGATGAGGCGAGCGTTCTTGGCTCTTTTATAGCATGAAAGACCACCAAGACTTGACTGCAAGACAAAGAATAAGACGCAGTATTGATGACCAAGACCCAGGGAGCGAATTGTTTGAATTTCATTTGTTGGGCTGAAAGTGATGAAATAAAATTAGTACTTTGTAATTAAATATCATACTGCATTTTTAAATTTTAAATTACAAAATTCATATTATGTATCTTCTTACGTGCAACTATATATACTGTAAAATACGTTTTAATTACCAAGAAAGAAAAATCAAAGTGGCACGGGTCCCGGAATCATAAGAACCTATTTTGGAATGAAAGTTGAAGGCTTGGAAAAAATCACAGGTGTTCTCCTGTTTCCTCAATCCTTATCATTGTAGTTAAACGATTTCCTTTTGTCTCCGCCAAGAGACTCTTGCTATTGCCTTCCGAGAAGACCCCCTGCCGTCCAAGCAGGTGAGAACACTGACCTTGAATAAAATTTTCGTCACATAGAACTAAAGCAAGAAAAAAAAATAAACTTCTCCCACGTCGGACATTGCTATCAGTTATAAAAAGAAATAACCAAACCTCAAAAGTACCAAATATTCATTAAGATGCATATACAAATCCACCGCTTGCTCTAGCTAGTGGTTAACGTGTAAGACTTCGATACACGTGGTCTGGGTTTAATTCCCAATGGGAGTGCATTTTGGCGTTCACCCAGTGTCGTGACCATAGTGCTCTCAAACGGATCGGGTTGACCCGACCCGACTCGGATCGGGTCGGGCCGGGTTGTCGGGTCAGGCTACTCGGGTCGGGTTGGGTCAGTCGGGTCAGTTCGGGTCGGGTTATTCGGATCGGGTTGTCGGGTCGGGTCAATCGGGTCAGCTCGGGTCGGGTTGTCGGGTCAGGTCAATGAGGTCGGATCACGGTTGGGGTCAGTCGTGTCGGGTCACGGGTCGGGTCGGGTCGGTCTTCAACCCGACCCGTTGAGAGCACTATTCAGTAGTGGCGAGTAGTGGCGACTAATAAGGAAGGGAAGTCATATAGGTAAAAATTACACTTTTATCGCTTCGAATTAAAAAAAAAACTCACCTAAATACTGATTGTTTTATTCAAGTTTTAGAGCATTAGGGTTTTCTTCCCTTTCTTTGCAGAGAAGCACACTGAATGAGCATCACGTACCGATATACTAAACGTCCTATAACTTAATGTGTTGTACGTACCAATAGATGGGTATGTTAAAGTTGTAATTTATTATATTAATTATCAAAAATCCATTAAGAAATTAGTCATTAATATAATAAACTAGAACTATTTGCCCATAAAGCTTCCCTCGATACAACTTCATTAATTTCTTTGTTATTTACATTGAACTATTGTGCGAGTTATAAAGTAGCTTCATAGACCTGAGATTTAAAAGAGAAGTGTTTATAGTCATGTTAAATGGAAACTCTTAATTTATACTAGCTATAGCTGCTCCTGCTTCCTCTTAAATACCATTGTTGTCTCTTGACTTTCACTTCTATAATTTTTAATTTCATGTGCATGTATATGTATACTGTATTCTCGTTTCTCTAATAATTGAAAACTACACAGCATTTAAATGTATGGCGTTACGTAGGACACTCACGATATATCCCGGGTGACAATGGAATCAAGGAACTGGTCATCTTCCTGGCGCTAACGCAGAAGGAAGGTCAAAGCGGACTCCAAACGCTTCTCCTTGTGCCTTATTACTTTTCTCGAACCTAACATGCACTTAACTTGCAAAACTGCATTTCCCGTGTGAGGATCTCAAGCAACAGGGAACGGGAGATCTGGGAAAACTAACATGAGAGGTCAGACATTGTGACTACCGGTTCCGCAAAATTACTTGCTGCATACTTTCTACAAATTCGGCCACTACGGTGTTCATCGTACATGTTGGTGCGATTTGCTGTGAGTTGTTTGCACATCTTCTGACTACATCTTCTTCATTCATTGCATCCAGTCCATACACTTCACACAACGGCCTTGGCATCTTTGACACTGATAGCTGCTTAGCGTGGAGAAACCTGATCACCGCACGTACCTCGCACTTGGTGAGAGACTACATGTGACCAGCCATGTCTACCGTACCACAGTTCTCTCACCACTGACTAAATACACCCTCCATTCCGAAAGAAACCGAACTTTTGAAAACAAATAGTACCACTAGTGCCATCTGTTGTAATATTTTACCGGTAGATGGCGTAGTCCCTCATTGACAACTGGTATAAATGTCATGACATTTGGATGCACGGCAACAAAGTTATTGCGTTTCAACTGTCAGTGTGTTGTGTACATCGGTCAGAAAATGAGTTTCAAACAACGAGCTGCAATTGAGTTTTGCGTTAAACTGGGTAAAACTTTTAGTGAAACGCACCAAATGCTACAAAATGCATATGGTGATGAGTGTCTATCCCGTACGCAAGTTTACGAGTGGTTCAGGCGATTCAAATCGGGTAGAGAGACGCTGGATGATGACGAAAGATCAGGCCGTCCCAGAACCGGATTATCGGAAGAAAACATCGAAAAAGTGCGTGAATTCATCAAACATAACAAAAAATCGTCACAGACAGTCACTGGAGAGCTTTACTTGGGCGTCATGAAGCGTTTGCTGGCAAGAATTCGTCGTATTCGGCCCGAATATCGCGAAATCGGCAGTTGGACTCTTTTGGACGATAATGCACCATCACATCGTTCGCGACTTGTAACTGAATTTTTGGTCAAAAATCACATTATTCGGTTGCATCATCCCCCCTATTCACCAGATCTCGCTCCGTCCGATTTCTATCTGTTCCCGAAACTGCATTTGGCGATGAAAGGAAAGTGGCACGCATCGATTGATGCCATTGAGAAGGCGACGACCGCCGTCCTAAAGACCATTCCAATAAAGAACATGGAGAAGTCGTTTGACAACTTGTTGGAGCGTGCAAATATGTGTATCGATGCAGAAGGGGAATACATTGATTAATAAAAATGATTTGTTCCAAAATGTACATAGCTTTTTTGTTTTTTTAAAAAGTTCGGTTTCTTTTGGAATGTAGGGTGTATAATTGTGCTCATGCAAGACTAGGGCTACATGATTCTCTCCACTCCTGCGCAAACACGTCCCGCTCTGGCAACTCGTCTCATCTTAGAGCACTTTCGGAACTTATATTTTGGATGCGCCTCGAACATAGCTTGTTTTAAGATGCATTGTTTTCGGACAATCCTTCCCATTCACGCACCCCTTCCTCCAACACAATTCAACTATTTTTGCTGCATGAAGAGACTTCAAGGTTTACAATTGAAACGTTCTTGTCAACAATACAGCTATTCCCTCAAAATGCGATATTTATTAGTAATTGACCAATGTTCTTGCTTTGATGTCTCCAGAAAAATGACCGTTGCCTGATAGGAATTCTGTATAAGTGAGAATATCTTTGTTCCATAATCCACAACTACGGGGTTATTATTGCTTGGTGAGAAGTTATAAATTAAATATTGAACTACAATATAAATTAAATGCTAGGGTACATTATCTTACCTTAAAACCTAATACTACAGCACTGGGTGTGTTTTGGCCTCTGATACTATGCATTTTCATTACATTCTGTTCATTACTTTCTTCTTCCAATTCGTTAGCTTCATCTTGCGCTTATCCACCTTATGCTCGGTCTTCTTCTTCTCTTATATGAGTATACCCTTCCTTACACTATTCTTCTCGACATTCTTCTTCTTCTTCTTTATTTTTATCAATCCTAAATGCATCTGCTTACTAGCTAATTAACACATTCGAGTCTCATCACGTCACATAGCCGTGTTTTTTTTCCTCCTCAGTGGACGAATCACATCTCCCCGACGTAATGAAATTTCCTTTAATTTAAACATTGGATGGCTATCCGTACGACTTTCGACTTCTCAGATATACCTTGTGATCCTTTTAGTACTTGTAAAAAAATCCAGGTGTCAGTGCATCCGGTGCAGAGCGAGTTAGAGCGATAACAATTGGTATACGTTTCCTGCGTCTTTATATGCATATTTGACTCAAAATGAGAGCTTTATCCGAAGAAGAAATACGGAACATGCTATTTGAGTTTGATATTGATTGTGGATCTGAAATTGATGATTCAAATATTGACCCAGATTATGTTGGCGGCGCGGCGCTTCTGTTGCAGGGAAGTTGATTTTTTTCTTTTAGCTTGTAATGACTGACCAATAAGGATGACTGTAACATAGGCATTTATGTGAGTACATGGGCGGCGATTAGGGGGCTGCAAAGCGGGACAGTTGCCCCCCCTTACTTTTTTGAAGTGACCCATTAATGTATATAGTTTAATTTCGAAATGTAAAATTATTGTATGTATTACTGGTTCATAGGAAAATAATGATACCATATAATATTTGCCGTTGTGTGAGTACGCATTTTTTTTTTTTTTGTATTACCTTGGGGTTAAGAAAACTGCAGGAATTGCGTTTTAATTGCCTCGGAAAATGACCCGAAAATTAACCAATTGGAGCTCAACAATTCCAGCTTATTTTCATTTCTTCTTACAAGGGCTCGATATGTTAGTCAGCAGCTTTGAAACTAATTGTGTGAATATTTCGTAAAAAAGAAAAGTCTTTTACAAGTTATTCTTTAGTGCACAAAAATCGACAGTTCCTAAAATGTCTATGAGGGGAAAGAATAATCACAAAAATATATTTATAGTTACAAAATTATCCGATGCAAGAATTTCATTTAAAAAATAATATAATACATGTGAGCTAGTGCAGTGAGCACAAAAATTCCGTACATTATATATAAAATAATATTTGTTAATTTACGTTAATCGTATGTTATCAAAAAATATGGTTATATATTAAAATATAAGTGTTAGCTTCATATAGAGGAAAGAGCAAACATTATACTCATATTTGTCTGAGATTTCACACTATTGACACACAAAGAAGGGAGGGATCGTCTGGATGAAGAACACAGTCCTCGTGAAATTACTGAAATCCCAATCAGCGTAATTGTTCTTACCGTAAAACCAACTTTGGTAGATAACACAATAATTTTCTTTTTGAGTTTGCTTATTTTTATTACCGTGTGTTTTGCACTTTTTTTTTTTTTTTTTTTTTTTTTTTTGTATCTGTACATTCTACTGTGTGTCACTACCTTTTGATTTTTCTATTTTACTATTTTTCTGTTTAGATGTTAAAAGTTTGGCACTATTGTTCTTCGCTTTACATTACCACATCTTATTTTCTTGGGTGAACCCATACACGTTTAATATAATTAACTTTTCTTTTAGTGCGTATTCCTCTTCTTCGGCAAATATACGTTCACCAAAAAATTCTTGCAGTTAACTTTGAATAACCTGTCGTGTAATGTATCCGAGGGACTTCAAAAGCTCTGGCAGCAGTAGCAAGTAGCATTTCATTCTTTACAGCCTCTATGGCTACTAACATTTTGTTCAAATTCCAGGAGCATCGTATACTTTTCCGTGTGTAATTTCGAACCGGTGTAAAGCAATGGGAAAAGGATGCAAACATTATATTATTTATATGTTAATAGTTTTGTAATATTTTTGATATACAGTATATGTTATTACCAATCACAACGAAAGAGGGGGGGGGAAGCATCTGATGAAAGTTCCCCAAATGTGAGTGTCGAAAGTACCCCGAATGTATATGTTGCACTTACCTATATTTTATGCAAGTTAGAAAAACTGCACTCTGATGAATCAACTATCTGTGATTGCACAACTTTCAGCTGTATGCTATCCACTATGAGTACTGAACAATACAACTTTTACTTCCAAATAAGAGCTAAACAAAGCATAACCAAATTTTACAATGACCCTTGACTTCTCACATATCTCTCACACCTCATAAATTTAAACCTTTCTCGTCAAATTATTCTACTTATTTTTAAACTTTTGCAGTTATACATTCCATACACCTCATAGTTACACTTAGTACTGATTACGCCAACACCTTCACTTCCAGATAGAATTGAGAGTGTTATAGACTTAGAAGTGTCGATATTCCCCAACTGTCGGTCTTCCCCTGAATGACCATATAAGGAGAAAAAAGAAGGAATGTCACAAAACTGGATTTTCAAGAAAATGGCGTTTTAATATTGAAACCGCGTACAAAATGAATAGAGTTAGCAGGGGTGTAGCTAGCAGGTTTTGGTAGGAGGGGCCCGTCGTTTTTGAAGGGGTGCCAGCTGCAATGTACAAATTTCTTTTTTAAAAAATGTGTTGCAGCTAATGTATCTGAGGCCTGAAAAAAACAGAAAATTTTGGTTTTCTTCCGGAAAAGTAAAAACATTTGTAATGTACCATTACAGTTGAAAGTAATGGCAATTTTTTTTTTTTTACGCACCCTGTACCTAGTAATTTTTTTTTTTCATTCAATTTCGGTTCAGCTACACAATTTATTTACTCCCTTTACTTCGAAGTAAATACAATGAATCGAAAGGTTTCA
Organism: Thermobia domestica; assembly: GCF_964235325.1. Taxonomy (NCBI): domain Eukaryota; kingdom Metazoa; phylum Arthropoda; class Insecta; order Zygentoma; family Lepismatidae; genus Thermobia; species Thermobia domestica. The sequence goes on along the minus strand of NC_137456.1, from coordinate 236,976,242 downwards.
TTAATAACCATATTCCCACTGTATAATATATTTATTTACATTTTGATTAAGTGTAAATCCCATTTTCTGATATATAAGTTGAAAAGTTTCAAGGTTTACCATTCTGACGTCATACCGAAACATAGTTCTGTCATTGGATATAAATTTTCTTAATTTCAGACCAATGTAGAATTTAGTCAGGTACCTAATTTTTCCCTCACCCCCTCTCAGTAGTCCATAGTCACTTTCAGATCCGGTTATATCTGGATTTACCAAATTTCCATTCGCTTTGTAATTTCCGCGGCTAAAGTTTTCGTTCTGATTGGAGGAATTCTCCTACCTCTGGCTTTTTCGGCGCAATGTTATTAGAATAATAAAAGACACCTTACGAGACGCAGCTTATATTTTCGCCTACCTATCTGCGTTAAAAGGACTAGGATTTTAATAGAATTCAGGTAAAAATATGATTTAATTTCATAATTGAACACTGAAGGCTGTGTAGGAGCCCCCAAAACAGTGAAAAAAGCTACATTTTCCGTAAAGAAACAATAAGTTAGTGAAGCATCCAGTTCTGTCTTTCTAGGAAGCCATGTTTGCTGCCCAGCTATAATAGCAGAAGTGAAAGAGTGACTTTATTTTTTTTTGTTATTCCAAATTCAATTAGGGATTAGGGACATTACGACCTGATTAGTGCATGTTGGTCGTGTATACAGTAAATGTGATTTATCATTATTTATTTCGTAATTGCATGTATGTAGTAGGTTTGATAGTACTGTAAATAATCATAATGGCAGCTTAAGTTAGATCAAAAGGGCTCCTATCCCCTTTTCTGAATTGAACCAGTTTTAGCGGGGGAATGGGTTAGTTATTGTTCGTTTTAGGGCCTTTTCCCCTTTCAGGGGAAGGGTCCCTCCATAAACCTCGTTAAGGTGCCCCCCGGGCATCAACTTTTGGTAATCATTATGTAAACAATTGGTCAGGTCAATTGGACCTAGTGTTACTTTTCTCATTTTTGACCCCTTTTAAATTAAATAGAGCCGACTGTATATATCGACGAGGGAGTAATGTATTTTAAATTTAATGTGTTAGGTTATTTTCGTCAACATGCATGTAACTAAATGGTGCATGTTTTATTTTAGTTAGTTGTCTTTATGTATAGTACTAACAGTGGTGTATGTAGTTAGTAGTTTTGTGTGAGTGTGTGAATTTTCGATTTGGACAGTGTATAAATATGCTTTAATTTAGTACCATTTTGCTAACATAAATAAACCAGAGTAAATATTAAATTTCTGATTAATGAGTACAAGTATACATTTCAGTACACGGTAAATTATGCCTCCACTACAGCGCTATAGCGTCAGTTTTCGGTAGTCAATTGTTTGTTGACAGTACGACATCGCATGACTTAGTGATTTAGATTGTTTGATTTTGGACAGTTATTCTCAAATTACTTCCCGTGGACATGGTTTTCGGTTCGGATGAGTATACCTTCGTATAAAATAGCATGAGATCTTACTGTACTGAAAATTTCAGCTTGCTAGGTCCAGTAGTTAATGAATAATCCGCTGAAATAAAGAACACCTATTTTCTTAATAGAAGTAAAGCCCATATGCTGTTACTGTTTGTTTAAAAATGTAGTATTAAATTCTCTTTTCCCGTAGCTGTAGAAAATTCCATTGTTGCTTCAGTTTTATCAACAAATCAGAAATAGATTAATCGTTGACAATTTAACTTTCCGTAAATCCATGTATGATTTTTTTTTTTAAAAAAAACCTGCAAGGTAAATACAATTTGGGTGCTTCGAAATAAAGAGTACGTGGTTCGATGAATGTGATCGTGTGGTGGTTTGAGCGTGATAGATTGTGATAGTTATATATATATATATTTATTACTGCGTAATGTAAATATGTGTATGGCCTGCGTGTAAAATGTACGAAATAGGGTGTTTATAAAATATTACTTCGTGCGAAAATTAGTAGATAATGAATGAATGTAATGATATGTTAATAATATGATATATAATATGAATGAAATGATGACCCCTATATTTAAATGGATAGGCCTAGTGAATTTTATATAGTGAAAATATGAATATGTTTACGAAGAAAGAAAGAGAAAAAAAAATCTCTCGCGTTTTGACTTCCACACCAGTGCATTCATCCAACCGAGTTTGCTACTTGGATAGTAAATTATAGTTGGGAATTGTGTGTTACTTTGCATTTATGTACCTCCTAACAACAGCCCCAGATCTTAAGCCTTTCAATAGATAGAGTAGCATCATGTGGGAATTACTTCTAAAGGTTGACAGAAATGATAATTAAGAAAACCAACTGCTATATCCTGTGATCATCGAAAAGTACAGGTTTCGGTCATTTGTACCTTTAGCATTCATTGCCTCTCCGAGATTTTTTTTTTTTTGTTGCTTACCTTATTTATTTATTGTGCAGTGTTCATATAACTCAGTTCGGACTATCCGATTAAATTAACTGCTACTAAATTAATATTCATGGATAGCGTACCCGGACGTCGACCCCTAGTCCCCTTAAGTATTTTTCATGTCTTTTCTTAGTTTAATTAGATGAGGGAAATTAACGACGTCCCAGACGGTGGCATGTCTGCGCTGGGTAGCCATCGGTGATGTTTCGGTAATTGAAATCACCGATCCAAAATTCAGTTTATTTATTTAATTTTTTTTTATTTTTGGCGAATTACTAATTAGGGATACCTTAGCTATTACTCTAATTTCATCCCTATTCTGGAATCTTCTAGTTTCCAAGAGGTCGGATGATTTTTTTTTTCTTTTCTTGAAATTCTAAATTAGCGCCTTCTCTAACCTTCCGGACGATTTCCGGGAACCTGCTGGTTTGGGCCGGATACGGGGATCGGATTTCAATCTTACAACCAAATTCTTGTGGGATTGGGATCTGATGGACACAGAACTTGCATCCTTGGCAGCAGGGCGTTCCTTGAGTCTACGTATTTGAGTAGACCACCCTTTTGGCATGTTAAGAATATTTTGGCTATGGATTTTGTTGAGAGCGAAATTCGATTTCTGTCTTTGTAGCGTTAGTTATTTCCCACTTAAGTCTTTGGCGCCACTATTTCTTCGTCTTCCTTCTTCTCTATCTCTCTCTGTCTTCATTACTTCGAGATTTTTTTTTTACTTTTTCAACCTTCCCCCCCCCCCGGTTTCTGAAACTCATAAAACATACAATATTCATTTCACTTATTTCGATCGTATGTACTAACTGAGACATCGAGGGATGCAATTCGTGGAGGTATTGCAGCACAACTCAGGACCATTTTCGCGATATTTAATCCACCACGGGAGAAATTGACGAGAAGGTACACTATGCTTTCAGATTCCTAGAAACCTTCGTTATTCATTGATCATACAACTTATATCAATTGATTACTGATTTCTGGTTTTTATTTCTATTGATTGGTCATATAGTGTGTATGTATTAATAGTTTGGGCCCACTAGTTTCGAATAACATTGATTTTTTTCCTGTATATACATCTATATATGTACTTACATAGTGTTAAAAGTTACGTGCCTGCTCATTTTGTTGCATTTCCACCTCTTATGTCATTAAATAACACCAACTATTTTTTTGTATATCTACGCGGATCTTTAGTAAACTGAAAATGATTATTGATTATCGGGTTTATTCATATGAAATACAATGTTGCAACCTTATGAAGGAAAAAGGTGAATGTTGATAGTCAGGGTTTTTGTTTTGTCTTTGAGCCAATAAAATATAAATATTTATAAAATATGAATATTTGTCGAATATGAACGGTTATGTAGAATTTAAACGTCGACAAAATACTACGATGGATATTAAAGTGAAATTTATTGTATTGAATAATATGAATATATATATATACGAGTATGTATGTAATGGGCTCGGTATTTACCCTGGTTTTGTTTAGGTTGCCATAGGTTTTTGACACCCGACCTTTACCAACTATTTGTGACATATAGTGTTACCGCGTATATTGTAATAAATTACATTTTGTTGAGTGATTACTGATGTCTGTAACTATTAAAGTTGAATATAATGTTAAATACCGCATGTAAGTAAAACGAGTAGCAGGTCGTAAGATAAGTAAAATAACCCTAATCCTCATCCAAATTTATTCGCAAGATCAAAGTGAAATTAATAACCTACGAAACAGTGTGCCCCACCAACGAATCTTCTATCAGTAGACTCTGAAACAAATCCTTCTCCTACGATCAGAAATTTAACTATTCAGTGTCTAGAATCTTTTGACTACAAGATCTATACTATAAAGAAAATTACTGGTCTTAAATTTAATGAAGAGAAATTTAGTTGATAACTTAATGTGAATACCGGAATATGGAAATATGTTCTCAATGTCTGTGACTGGATTCAAAATTTTTTAACCTTGATAAACTTTGAAATTTTATATTGAGTGCGTCGAGTGACAAAATGAGAAATATAAATATATATGTGATATGAAGCGACTATTTGTCTATAGCTAAAACAAAAACAATTAAACACTCTCATGGACACAAACCACAGTGCAAAAGAGAGTTGGAGAAAGGAGCTATTATCGATGTGAGAACAAAGACTCATAAAATCGTCGAAATGTCTCCTCTTGGGACAGAGACCTAATAAAATGCTATTAAAGTATTTTTTTTTTTAGAATGATTAACCAATTATATATATATATTTTTTTTTAATTTATTTTTTTTCTTTCGTTTTCCGCAATGATATATATATATATTCATTACAATGAATCCTAAATGTATTGATCTGTGAATCTCCTTATTTTTGTTTTTTTTCATTTTTTTTTTGTCAAATTCTCTTTCATGTAATTCAACTTTTAATATATATATAGGAAGAGAAATGTGTTATTTGATCTTGTTGCAAGTAGCGAATTTCTATGCATGTTAATGAAACATTCTTTCCATGTATTAAATTTTTCCCTGTTATGTCCAACTAATTTTTCTTCTATTGAAATGTAATAAATGTATATAGTAATGTAGTTAGGTTAGTTTAATTTAACTAAATACAACCCGAAGTATACATTGTCCTGTATGAATGTGTGTGTGAGTGAAATGTAGGTTTAGTATTAAGTGCATCCATTATTTTGACATATATGTGTGATTTATTATAATTAATGGTAGTTATCAATTAAACTCATTGAAAGTTAATACTAACTTAAGTTGGCTCTATGAAGGAAGTAAAAAGGACTGAAGTAGCCTGAACGAATGATCAGCATGGGAGAACTGTGAAAGTCAAAATCTTCTACGAATATGTAATACTCTGATTTTTTTTTTCTTTGTGGTCGATTCTAACATGCCATCAACTTCGTCCTCTATTTTTCAAGTATTGGATATTAGTCTAGAACTTCTGGAAATATTGAATAAACTGTAAACTTAAACTTTCTCGTCTATCTCAGATCTAGATCGGGATAATTTGGTAGTTGGGGTTAAATGGATCTAGATCGGGGATGTATGGGTTAACATGTGTCTACCCTTAATCACCTGAATACCAAACATTAACCCAATAGCTATTGGAATTCGATAATTATTCACTTTCTTTACCATATTTTTCAAAATATGCAGTAACAGTTTCCTTTTTATTACCTTCTTACTTTACCTCTTTCCTCTTCTATTTTCCTTTTCCTTTTTTTTTCATCTTCTTCTTCTATATTTTTATTTTTTAATAAAACTGAAAAGGGGGGTCGTGACTGGGAATCCTAGAGATAATAAACACGGTCATGTATTTAGTTATTTTATTTCATTCTCTTTAGAAGTCCGATAAAAAGTTTTTTCGTTTCGATCGAATCTAGTATGTTCAAAATTAAGAAACGGCTAATATATTCCAACGTAATTAGACATAAGCTGATAGCTTCATGAACATCCCCACCAGGGGTGAAGGATTCCCACTTACGACTTATTCTTTTCTTCAAACAGTTTTAGACTGACAAGCAGTGACAGGATTCGTTGTTATGGAAACGTTTGTTTCTATGGCAACGGCACCTCCCCCTTTTTTCAGTTTTAGAGTGGCGACACGTGACAAGATTGTTGCCATGGTAACGCATGTTTGCTGTGGTAACGGATCTGAAAATGCTTATTGAATAATACCAGTTATCATGCCAATCAGTTTGAATTGGTGAACCGCGATAAGAATGGTTGTCATGGCAACGTTTGTTTCCATGGCAACGGATCTCAGTTTAAATGGCGACCGATAGATTTGAAATTTTTTTTAAGAATGTCAAAGAGTGAGGTTGAAGGCATGTTGAATTGATTATAACATTGAAATTAATAAGAGAAATTTTATAGTCAAATGAAATAAGTAGAGTCGTTGGCTACTTTGTCATTTTTGTTTCCTTTTCAAAGGGGGAGAAAGAGAAGGAGTGTCCAAATTTTTCTAAAATTAGAATTAAACGCTAGAAGGGTTTCAAGGAAGGAAAGAGAATGGGAGTCCTTTAAGTCATGAATAATACTTGTCTGGATAGCAAATAAGTATTTTATAGTATATGTGTATTTTTGCTATATATATCTTGTCTTTTGTAAAGTGTAAAGTGTCTCAAAACTATGGCAACAAAAAAGGTTGTGGTGTCACAGGGCGAGTGTGAAATCACGTGCACTCAATGCACATTAAATGAAAAAGAGAAAAGATCTCGCGCCCCGCGAAGATTAATTAGATGCACCGGTTGTGGACAAAAATGGATCCACTTTGCTTGTTCCAATTTAGATGACACTGCTGAAAATGCAGAAAAGGTGCAAACCGGCGAAATAGAAAAATATTGTGAGGACTGTGAAAAGGACCGAGGCCAAATATCTCCAGCGGAGATATCTGACCTCGACGATGAGGAAAAAGATGAAAATCACAGTGATTCTCGGGATCAGACGGCAAACCCGAAGGAAGGAATGTCATCTGGAGGGTCTGACACGTCTGCATTAATTCGCCAGATGATGGAAATGATGCATGAAAAATTTTCTAACATGGAACAAAATAATACAGAAATGAGGCGTGAGATAAATCAGAATAGTGAAAACTTAAGGCGTGAGATAAATCAGAAAATAGATCAGAATAGTGAAAACTTAAGGCGTGAGATAAATGAGAAGTTTGATACCTCGAAACGAGAGACCGACGCTCGATTCGAGGTATTAAACAATAAGTTTGACCAGATTTGTTTAGACTTTGCCTCTTCGATTAGTAAATTGAAAGAGCAAACGTCTACTGAATTGGAGCAGGTTAGATACCAGGCCCAACAGTCTACCGAGCAGCTCAGAGACGAAACAAATAAAAAATTAAACGAAATAGATGTAAGGTTTGAGAGTACGAACAAAAGATTTGGTGACATCGAACGAAAGGTTGAACAGCAGCAGGCTGAAATAAGTAAATTGAATGTTGTAATATCCGACCTATCAATAGAAACTAAACTAGAGTCGGTTGATCAAAGAATTAGTCGAATTCAAACCGAAGTAGACAGTATTAAGGGGAATATTACTAAATTGCAAATCGCCAAGTCTGATATCTCCTATCCTTTTCCTGATGGCGATTCTCCAGGGAAAATTTTCCCAGAAACAAGTAATGTCCTCCCGGGTAAGAGTCAAGTGTTGCCTGATGCACGGGACACAGCAATGTATTGCTCCCCGCATCAGCCAACCTCGAAATCATGGTTGAGTAATTTCGATGTACCGATGCAGTCGAGTGTTGTGACTACAACAGTCACTAGCGTAAATGCTCACTCTACCTTTGGAATGGTACAATCGTACAGCGTGCTGCCAGGAGGGGAAAGGAGATGTGCCGGACCGTCGGTTACTACCGTGGTGGGTCCTAAGTTTGAACCTTACATGGTCAACACAAATTACAAAACCTCTCTTGGTCATATGGGAGCGTTCAGTTCAGTGACCACTCCGTCGGTGGCAAATCCGGTGACAACCCCAACTGCTCAGGATAACGCGTTGATTCCACTGGATTCTTTTCCTGCCCCGTATAGTATGAGCTCTAAAGTTTCCCTCCGGGATATTGAACGTTTTCCCACTTTCGATGGGAACATTACTAACGGGTTACCTAGAGTTTTTCTGCGAAGATTGCAGCAATATCTAGACATGTACAAACTTACTGATGGAGAACGCCTACAAATAGTTGAAAAATGTTTGATCGCCGCTTCGGGCGCATGGTTTGCCTCGGTTAAATACCAAATCCGGACGTTCGGTGATTTTTTGATTCTTTTCAAAGAAGAATATTGTAATGAGCACATCGAACGACTCCAAAAAAGAAACTTACAATCACTCCGGTATGATCGCTCCAAGTATGGATCCCTCTTGGACTATGCTTGGAAAATTATCGAACTATATTATCAGATAGCTGAACATCCCTCTCAGGCCGAACTGGTAGATATTATAGTTAACGCTCTTCCACCCGATGAGTCCCGGGCCATAGCGTCCCACTTGTGCCAAACGGTGCGAGAAGTCACCTCACGTTTAGCTGCCTTGTGCGGTAAGGAAGTTGGTGGTCCACCAAAACGATACTTCGCCCGACAGGCAAAGATTCTAAAACCGACGAAGACGAAGGTAACGGCAAGTTGCCAGACAGATTTCCTGAGTTATACCCAAGCTGGATCTCGTTATCCTAGTGGGTATGGCTCAGAAAACAACAATAATGGCCGGCGACTATTTAGGAATCGGCCCATGTTCAACAATCGCCGGAGTTATCGTCCCTATGACCGTACCAACATGGCATCGAACCCGGATAGGGGCGATAACACCAGGAGGAATTTTAACAGGACGTACGGAAGAAGGGAGAACGGTAATAGTCAGGGCAATAATAATAACAATAATAGTAACAATAATGTAAATCGACCCCAGAATTCAATCCATTCGCAAGTGCGTGGTAACGGTGAGCCTAGAACAATATTAAATGGGAGTGATAGTCGCGAAACTGCGGTAAAGTCGACAAACTAACGCCGCAGTTACCTGATGAAATGGGGGAGGATAACTGCGGGTACATACACCCCATTAACCACAAAATGCAATATTCTAATAATAGTAAATCCGAGTTTCAGATACAAGAATACCCCTCGCCGAATTCCTTAGAATTTATAATAAAATTCGTAATCGATGAAGAGCCATTTGCGGTGGGGGAAGAACGCTATTTCTCGGCATCTCCCAGCCTAAAAGGAAGTATCGGTGGCGTTGAACTTGTTGCTACCATCGATAGTGGTTCGGAGCTCTGCCTAATGGACTGGGAGGTGTGGAGAAGGTTGAAACAGCGCTTCCCTTCTGCAAAATTAAGGCCGTACACGGGTCTTACACTGGGTGCATTTGCTGGGAAGGAAAGTTTTTCAGTTCAAGGGGTTCAAAATTTTAATCTTAATATTCAAAACCATATTTTTGAAATAGCTATTTTTGTTATTAAATACTTGCGAACGGATTTAATCTTGGGTTGCCCATTCTTAGATAAGTTTCATTGTATCATCGACCGTGAAAAGAAAGAAATTCGTATGAAAGACAGTCTCGGGAATGCAGTTACTGTTTCAACTAATAAACCAAATGTAATGTTAGTGGGAATACCGGAAAGAGAGATTGCAATCGGTGAGTCAGGGCGGCCAGTGATGGATCAGCCCATGCTTGACCCCAGGTTTATCTGTCAAGCTGCCTGTGCAGTGACACCTCTCAATGGAGGAGAGGTTAACAGGGACGATCAGCTGGATCCATTCCTGAATGCCGAATGCAATGTCTCTCCACAAGACATCGACACTTACATTACTACTCGGGATGATTTACCACCACCAATTAGATCAGGTCTCCGTAAACTATTATTACAGTACAGATCTCTCTTCTCCGAGTACCCACGTCGTGTTAATGCGCCTCCATACAAAATTCAACTAAAAGATAACGAACCAGTTGTGGGACCTTGCTATTCTGTCCCACAAGCAATGCAACCCGAGTTTGAGGCCGAATTAAATAAGTGGTTACGGTTAGGAATTGCTATAGAACAGATGTCCCCATACAGAAATCCTATTCATGTTGTCAGAAAGGCCTCTGGGGGCGTACGTCCCGTTTTGGACCTCAGGGCTACCAACTCAAAAATTATTTCTCCACAAGCACAGGTTGAACCAATAGACGATTTATTACATCGTGTTTCACAAGCCACTTGGTTCTCATCTTTTGATGCATCTAGTGCCTATTATGGGATCAGTTTACACAAAGAATCATATCAGTGTACTAGCTTTGTGTATAAAGGAAGGCAATATTGCCTTACCGTTCTGCCACAGGGATTGAAGAGCAGTCCTGCTGTTTTTCAATCCGTTATGACTAATTTTTTCAACGACTCAACTCGTTCTTTTGTAGTTCTATACCTTGATGATGTTATGGTAAAATCGGTCACGGAAGAAGAACACTTATCTCATTTAGAAAGAACCTTTGAAATTTTCAAGAGGGCAAATTTTTCCTTAAATTTTCAAAAATGTAAGTTCTTTGCACGGGAGATAAAATTTTTAGGTCATATCATTAGTGGCAAAACGATAAGGGTCGACCCTAAATTAAATGAACCCATTCGTTGTTTTCCGGTTCCGAAATCAAAGAAGGCATTACAAAAGTTCCTAGGCCTCATAGGGTGGAGGAGAAAGTTCGTACCAAACTTTTCTGGACTTACCGCTAAATTATATCAACTACTAAAAAAGGATCAAAAATTCACATGGAACGATGAAACATTGGAAACTTTCCATAAGTTAAAAGAGCTTATTAGCAATCCGCCTGCTCTAAGTCAGCCAGATTTCTCCCTGCCATTTCACATACACAGTGATGCGTGTATGGAAAATCTGGCTGGCTATCTTGCACAATATCCAGCAGGTCAAGAAGATCCTAATGTCATCGGATATGCTAGTCGACGGGTAAAGCCTTACGAGTTGTCTCTGTCGATCTCTCAGTTGGAACTACTGTCCGTTCTGTTCCTATGTGAGCACTTTGAACAATATATTATGGGTCGTATCACGTATGTTCATACCGACAATGCAGCAGTTACTCATGCTTTCACTCAGAAGAACCTTGAACCAAGAACCACCAGGATCTTACTTAAATTACAAAAATTTGACTTAACATTTCAGCACTGTCCAGGCCGCGAGAACTTTATCGCCGATACACTTAGTAGGTATCCGCCCGAGGTATTGCTTGAACCCGAAACCCATTATGTGCATTTCCTAACGAAAACACAATATGCTGACATTGATTTACATCATATCAAGAAAAATCAGGAAACTGATGAATTATGTCAAACGTTCTTAAAGCGATATGAAAATAGTGGTAATCAGAGTAGAATCGCAATGCATTGTGGGTTAATGTACATAAAACCGTTGCGAGTTCAAAAATGGCTTTTAGTAATACCTCAGGCTTGTATTCACCAAATTATCAGTATTGTTCACTCCACAGGTCATTTTGGAGTTCAAAAATGTTATCGCTTTTGTCGCGCAATCTTTTATTGGAAAAATCAAAAATCTACCATAAAAAATTTCATCCGAAACTGTATCCAATGTGCGGAAACAAAGTTCACAAACCGAACCATAGCTCAGCAAGAATATCACATAAGAGCAAATGTACCCCATGAGACTCTGGGGGTGGACCTTATCGGGAAATTACCACCTAGCCAGGGATACTATTATATTTTATCATTAATAGATATTTACTCTCGTTTTGTTACTTTTCTTCCGCTCAGAAAAGCTCATACCAAAGAAATAATAACGGTACTAGAGAGAAGATACTTTCACCTTTTACCATATCCTCAAGAATTCTTAAGTGACAGGGGACCACAGTTCCAGTCCAAACTGTGGCAGGATTTCTGTGCTAAGTATAAAATTAAACACAAGAAAACAGCTAGCTATTCTCCTCAGGGTAACAGCATAACAGAGCGCAGCCATAAAGAGCTCAATAGGTTAGTTCGGTTATGGTGTAATGAAGATCAAACCACCTGGTATAGATATCTCGTAAAAATACAGGACCTTCTTAATAATACTTATTGCTCAAGTATTGGTTGCACGCCGGCGGAACGCTTTCTGAGTTACTCTGCTGTTGACAACTACCGGAAGGTGTTCCCATGGCCAAAACAATTAGATTCCGTTGAAAATAGGTTTAAATTTACGGAGATAGATATAAATTCGCGAAACTCTAGTAAACGATCAACACATTCTGTTACTCTGGAAGAAGGTCAACTAGTAATGCTGAAATTACACAACTTATCGTCAATAATGAAGCAGGAATCCGCCAAATGGATGAAAATTTTCACTGGCCCGTTTGTCGCGAAAAAATTGTTAAAAAACTGCGCTGTTTTGCATAACCTTAAAGGCAAAAGTATCGGAACTCACAATTTTCGAAATTTAAAGATTTTCAATTGTACAGAAGATAAACGTAGTGAATTACTTGCGCAATACCCCAAGTAGATATAATACACTGTCCTAGAGTGACTGGTAACGTTTGAATGGGATGAATGAGTGTGTTAACTTAACAAGCATCATTAGTTAGTATTCCCAATTAGCAAAATTTTGTTATTCTAACAAAATTTTGTTAATGGGCCGGGGAAAACTGTAATGTACCATTACAGTTGAAAGTAATGGCAATTTTTTTTACGCACCCTGTACCTAGTAATTTTTTTTTCATTCAATTTCGGTTCAGCTACACAATTTATTTACTCCCTTTACTTCGAATTAAATACAATGAATCGAAAGGTTTCATTAATAACCATATTCCCACTGTATAATATATTTATTTACATTTTGATTAAGTGTAAATCCCATTTTCTGATATATAAGTTGAAAAGTTTCAAGGTTTACCATTCTGACGTCATACCGAAACATAGTTCTGTCATTGGATATAAATTTTCTTAATTTCAGACCAATGTAGAATTTAGTCAGGTACCTAATTTTTCCCTCACCCCCTCTCAGTAGTCCATAGTCACTTTCAGATCCGGTTATATCTGGATTTACCAAATTTCCATTCGCTTTGTAATTTCCGCGGCTAAAGTTTTCGTTCTGATTGGAGGAATTCTCCTACCTCTGGCTTTTTCGGCGCAATGTTATTAGAATAATAGAAGACACCTTACGAGACGCAGCTTATATTTTCGCCTACCTATCTGCGTTAAAAGGACTAGGATTTTAATAGAATTCAGGTAAAAATATGATTTAATTTCATAATTGAACACTGAAGGCTGTGTAGGAGCCCCCAAAACAGTGAAAAAAGCTACATTTTCCGTAAAGAAACAATAAGTTAGTGAAGCATCCAGTTCTGTCTTTCTAGGAAGCCATGTTTGCTGCCCAGCTATAATAGCAGAAGTGAAAGAGTGACTTTATTTTTTTTTGTTATTCCAAATTCAATTAGGGATTAGGGACATTACGACCTGATTAGTGCATGTTGGTCGTGTATACAGTAAATGTGATTTATCATTATTTATTTCGTAATTGCATGTATGTAGTAGGTTTGATAGTACTGTAAATAATCATAATGGCAGCTTAAGTTAGTTCAAAAGGGCTCCTATCCCCTTTTCTGAATTGAACCAGTTTTAGCGGGGGAATGGGTTAGTTATTGTTCGTTTTAGGGCCTTTTCCCCTTTCAGGGGAAGGGTCCCTCCATAAACCTCGTTAAGGTGCCCCCCGGGCATCAACTTTTGGTAATCATTATGTAAACAATTGGTCAGGTCAATTGGACCTAGTGTTACTTTTCTCATTTTTGACCCCTTTTAAATTAAATAGAGCCGACTGTATATATCGACGAGGGAGTAATGTATTTTAAATTTAATGTGTTAGGTTATTTTCGTCAACATGCATGTAACTAAATGGTGCATGTTTTATTTTAGTTAGTTGTCTTTATGTATAGTACTAACAGTGGTGTATGTAGTTAGTAGTTTTGTGTGAGTGTGTGAATTTTCGATTTGGACAGTGTATAAATATGCTTTAATTTAGTACCATTTTGCTAACATAAATAAACCAGAGTAAATATTAAATTTCTGATTAATGAGTACAAGTATACATTTCAGTACACGGTAAATTATGCCTCCACTACAGCGCTATAGCGTCAGTTTTCGGTAGTCAATTGTTTGTTGACAGTACGACATCGCATGACTTAGTGATTTAGATTGTTTGATTTTGGACAGTTATTCTCAAATTACTTCCCGTGGACATGGTTTTCGGTTCGGATGAGTATACCTTCGTATAAAATAGCATGAGATCTTACTGTACTGAAAATTTCAGCTTGCTAGGTCCAGTAGTTAATGAATAATCCGCTGAAATAAAGAACACCTATTTTCTTAATAGAAGTAAAGCCCATATGCTGTTACTGTTTGTTTAAAAATGTAGTATTAAATTCTCTTTTCCCGTAGCTGTAGAAAATTCCATTGTTGCTTCAGTTTTATCAACAAATCAGAAATAGATTAATCGTTGACAATTTAACTTTCCGTAAATCCATGTATGATTTTTTTTTTTAAAAAAACCTGCAAGGTAAATACAATTTGGGTGCTTCGAAATAAAGAGTACGTGGTTCGATGAATGTGATCGTGTGGTGGTTTGAGCGTGATAGATTGTGATAGTTATATATATATATATTTATTACTGCGTAATGTAAATATGTGTATGGCCTGCGTGTAAAATGTACGAAATAGGGTGTTTATAAAATATTACTTCGTGCGAAAATTAGTAGATAATGAATGAATGTAATGATATGTTAATAATATGATATATAATATGAATGAAATGATGACCCCTATATTTAAATGGATAGGCCTAGTGAATTTTATATAGTGAAAATATGAATATGTTTACGAAGAAAGAAAGAGAAAAAAAAATCTCTCGCGTTTTGACTTCCACACCAGTGCATTCATCCAACCGAGTTTGCTACTTGGATAGTAAATTATAGTTGGGAATTGTGTGTTACTTTGCATTTATGTACCTCCTAACAACAGCCCCAGATCTTAAGCCTTTCAATAGATAGAGTAGCATCATGTGGGAATTACTTCTAAAGGTTGACAGAAATGATAATTAAGAAAACCAACTGCTATATCCTGTGATCATCGAAAAGTACAGGTTTCGGTCATTTGTACCTTTAGCATTCATTGCCTCTCCGAGATTTTTTTTTGTTGCTTACCTTATTTATTTATTGTGCAGTGTTCATATAACTCAGTTCGGACTATCCGATTAAATTAACTGCTACTAAATTAATATTCATGGATAGCGTACCCGGACGTCGACCCCTAGTCCCCTTAAGTATTTTTCATGTCTTTTCTTAGTTTAATTAGATGAGGGAAATTAACGACGTCCCAGACGGTGGCATGTCTGCGCTGGGTAGCCATCGGTGATGTTTCGGTAATTGAAATCACCGATCCAAAATTCAGTTTATTTATTTAATTTTTTTTTATTTTTGGCGAATTACTAATTAGGGATACCTTAGCTATTACTCTAATTTCATCCCTATTCTGGAATCTTCTAGTTTCCAAGAGGTCGGATGATTTTTTTTTCTTTTCTTGAAATTCTAAATTAGCGCCTTCTCTAACCTTCCGGACGATTTCCGGGAACCTGCTGGTTTGGGCCGGATACGGGGATCGGATTTCAATCTTACAACCAAATTCTTGTGGGATTGGGATCTGATGGACACAGAACTTGCATCCTTGGCAGCAGGGCGTTCCTTGAGTCTACGTATTTGAGTAGACCACCCTTTTGGCATGTTAAGAATATTTTGGCTATGGATTTTGTTGAGAGCGAAATTCGATTTCTGTCTTTGTAGCGTTAGTTATTTCCCACTTAAGTCTTTGGCGCCACTATTTCTTCGTCTTCCTTCTTCTCTATCTCTCTCTGTCTTCATTACTTCGAGATTTTTTTTTTACTTTTTCAACCTTCCCCCCCCCCGGTTTCTGAAACTCATAAAACATACAATATTCATTTCACTTATTTCGATCGTATGTACTAACTGAGACATCGAGGGATGCAATTCGTGGAGGTATTGCAGCACAACTCAGGACCATTTTCGCGATATTTAATCCACCACGGGAGAAATTGACGAGAAGGTACACTATGCTTTCAGATTCCTAGAAACCTTCGTTATTCATTGATCATACAACTTATATCAATTGATTACTGATTTCTGGTTTTTATTTCTATTGATTGGTCATATAGTGTGTATGTATTAATAGTTTGGGCCCACTAGTTTCGAATAACATTGATTTTTTTCCTGTATATACATCTATATATGTACTTACATAGTGTTAAAAGTTACGTGCCTGCTCATTTTGTTGCATTTCCACCTCTTATGTCATTAAATAACACCAACTATTTTTTTGTATATCTACGCGGATCTTTAGTAAACTGAAAATGATTATTGATTATCGGGTTTATTCATATGAAATACAATGTTGCAACCTTATGAAGGAAAAAGGTGAATGTTGATAGTCAGGGTTTTTGTTTTGTCTTTGAGCCAATAAAATATAAATATTTATAAAATATGAATATTTGTCGAATATGAACGGTTATGTAGAATTTAAACGTCGACAAAATACTACGATGGATATTAAAGTGAAATTTATTGTATTGAATAATATGAATATATATATATACGAGTATGTATGTAATGGGCTCGGTATTTACCCTGGTTTTGTTTAGGTTGCCATAGGTTTTTGACACCCGACCTTTACCAACTATTTGTGACATATAGTGTTACCGCGTATATTGTAATAAATTACATTTTGTTGAGTGATTACTGATGTCTGTAACTATTAAAGTTGAATATAATGTTAAATACCGCATGTAAGTAAAACGAGTAGCAGGTCGTAAGATAAGTAAAATAACCCTAATCCTCATCCAAATTTATTCGCAAGATCAAAGTGAAATTAATAACCTACGAAACAGTGTGCCCCACCAACGAATCTTCTATCAGTAGACTCTGAAACAAATCCTTCTCCTACGATCAGAAATTTAACTATTCAGTGTCTAGAATCTTTTGACTACAAGATCTATACTATAAAGAAAATTACTGGTCTTAAATTTAATGAAGAGAAATTTAGTTGATAACTTAATGTGAATACCGGAATATGGAAATATGTTCTCAATGTCTGTGACTGGATTCAAAATTTTTTAACCTTGATAAACTTTGAAATTTTATATTGAGTGCGTCGAGTGACAAAATGAGAAATATAAATATATATGTGATATGAAGCGACTATTTGTCTATAGCTAAAACAAAAACAATTAAACACTCTCATGGACACAAACCACAGTGCAAAAGAGAGTTGGAGAAAGGAGCTATTATCGATGTGAGAACAAAGACTCATAAAATCGTCGAAATGTCTCCTCTTGGGACAGAGACCTAATAAAATGCTATTAAAGTATTTTTTTTTTTTAGAATGATTAACCAATTATATATATATATTTTTTTTTTAATTTATTTTTTTTTCTTTCGTTTTCCGCAATGATATATATATATTCATTACAATGAATCCTAAATGTATTGATCTGTGAATCTCCTTATTTTTGTTTTTTTTCATTTTTTTTTTTTTTTTTGTCAAATTCTCTTTCATGTAATTCAACTTTTAATATATATATAGGAAGAGAAATGTGTTATTTGATCTTGTTGCAAGTAGCGAATTTCTATGCATGTTAATGAAACATTCTTTCCATGTATTAAATTTTTCCCTGTTATGTCCAACTAATTTTTCTTCTATTGAAATGTAATAAATGTATATAGTAATGTAGTTAGGTTAGTTTAATTTAACTAAATACAACCCGAAGTATACATTGTCCTGTATGAATGTGTGTGTGAGTGAAATGTAGGTTTAGTATTAAGTGCATCCATTATTTTGACATATATGTGTGATTTATTATAATTAATGGTAGTTATCAATTAAACTCATTGAAAGTTAATACTAACTTAAGTTGGCTCTATGAAGGAAGTAAAAAGGACTGAAGTAGCCTGAACGAATGATCAGCATGGGAGAACTGTGAAAGTCAAAATCTTCTACGAATATGTAATACTCTGATTTTTTTTTTTTTCTTTGTGGTCGATTCTAACATGCCATCAACTTCGTCCTCTATTTTTCAAGTATTGGATATTAGTCTAGAACTTCTGGAAATATTGAATAAACTGTAAACTTAAACTTTCTCGTCTATCTCAGATCTAGATCGGGATAATTTGGTAGTTGGGGTTAAATGGATCTAGATCGGGGATGTATGGGTTAACATGTGTCTACCCTTAATCACCTGAATACCAAATATTAACCCAATAGCTATTGGAATTCGATAATTATTCACTTTCTTTACCATATTTTTCAAAATATGCAGTAACAGTTTCCTTTTTATTACCTTCTTACTTTACCTCTTTCCTCTTCTATTTTCCTTTTCCTTTTTTTTTTCATCTTCTTCTTCTATATTTTTATTTTTTAATAAAACTGAAAAGGGGGGTCGTGACTGGGAATCCTAGAGATAATAAACACGGTCATGTATTTAGTTATTTTATTTCATTCTCTTTAGAAGTCCGATAAAAAGTTTTTTCGTTTCGATCGAATCTAGTATGTTCAAAATTAAGAAACGGCTAATATATTCCAACGTAATTAGACATAAGCTGATAGCTTCATGAACATCCCCACCAGGGGTGAAGGATTCCCACTTACGACTTATTCTTTTCTTCAAACAGTTTTAGACTGACAAGCAGTGACAGGATTCGTTGTTATGGAAACGTTTGTTTCTATGGCAACGGCACCTCCCCCTTTTTTCAGTTTTACATTGTTTTAGCTTATTATTATTATTATTATTATTATTATTATTATTATTATTATTATTATTATTATTATTATTAATTTTATTTATTTATAATTTTTTCTTCATAAATTATATTCCTAGTTTTTTTATTATGTTTAACTAAGAACTACTGCCCCGGACCAAATATTATACCCTTGTGCATAACTATTTCAATTTAAGCCCTTGTACACAGAACCTATCTATAAAGGTAACTAAGAAAGTTCTATCACTTTCTCACCCAATACCTTCGAACATCCATATGTCACCTAAGACGTACCTGGAAGATCAAAACTAGTCCCCATCACCATCGACGATCTTCTGCCAACGTTCTGCGAGACCATGGGTTCCATCGTGAAAGAACTTGCTGGGACGTGAAGTGAAGAAGGTATCAAGTGCATTTTGAATCTCTACTAGGGATTTTAACTGGCGTCCTCCGAGGTGATTGTCCAAGATATGGAACAGGTGATAATCGGACGGTGCAATATCCAGAGAATATGGCAGTTGTGAGTGTTTCCCATCCAAGGCGAAGAATGGTGTCCCGGGTTATCCTAGTCACGTAGGGCTTAGCGTTTTCCTGTAACACATGGACCCCTTTGGGATTCAGAAGTGCTGGCGCCAGCTGCATTGATGCTCTGACCAGCTAGTAGCAGTTCCCGATGCACGATGCCGCGAGCAGTCCACCAAACACACAGGAGGGCCTTTTTCTGTGGGAGTGCTGGTTTTGGCTGTTTTGGAACCGGTCCATGGGATGCTGACCAATGATGATGGCGCCTTAGGGCTTCGTACAGAGCCCATTTCTCATCACATGTCTACACCCTGTCCAGAAATGACTCCTTTTTCAGTCGAGACAGCAAAGAAACACAGCTGTCTACTCGCGTTGCTGTCTGACCCGGATGCAAATCATATAGGACTCATCGACCCCATTTGTAGCGTTTTCCCAGTTGATGGAGGTGCTGCCGAATGGTTTTTGCACTCACACTGAATTGTAGTCCGAGTTCCTGACATGTCTGGCCACTGTTCGCCTCAATTGCAACCTGAAGATCTTGATTTTGTACATGTGTTGGTCTTCCGACACCTGGAATATCTTCCGCCCCACTGTAGCGGCGTTTGAGTCCAGTTTGAAGTTTTGCAGCAATCACGCCTTATGACTCTCTGTGCAGGTTCCATATTTATTCTGTCCTTATGCAAATTTGCGGTGTAAGTTAACTACCACAACCAGGTAGTATGTTGCATATACCTACACCAACAACTGACCTTCGACTTATCTCCATTCGCATTCAACTCACGGTGTGAGTGTAAATTAAACACAGACCTCCAAAGAAAGCGACAGAACTTTCTTGGTTACCTTTATACATAAGACTGATTTTCTTTGAAATTGCACTTAATTTCTTTAAGATTTCCTGACAAAAATATTTATTTATTATTCGTGACTTAAAAAGCATAGTTATTTTATTAACAGCTATATCTCACTTTCTATTTTACACCAAGTAGCATTTAAAGAAAGCGAATGAAATCCTAACGGAAAAACTGAATAAAAACGTTGTTTTTCACCAAATGTTCCATGTGATAAAAGATGTTTTTTGAAAACACTAGTTGCAGAATATAAAAATATAATGTAAGTAAAGTGAAATGGCCCCAGATGAATCTAGGAACGATATGTGGGGATATGTAGGTACCCCCAAGATACATTAATCTCTCACGTTTCAAACCTCAACTCTCATTGGTTCATGAGAAATGGCGCAAAATCGGAAAATTGCAATTAATTTATTTCTCAAGAACGGCTTGATCGATTTTGTTCAAACTTGGATGTATGTATAAGTGTATACAAGGGCTTTGTCTGAAAAATTAACAGCTCCCCCGACTATTTTCCCCCCTCAAAAAATCCGATTCAATATTTTGAACCTCTTTTGACTTATGATGGTCTGCGAACACAATTACGAAAAGACAATTTTTAGATGTCGCTTTAACCCTACAATCACATATTTTTTCCAAAATTGTATCACGGGTACGCCATGGTCAAAATTAACCAAAACCAACCATAACACGTATACGGGACAAAATGCAAAAAGAGCAGTTTGTAATGTAGCTTTAGCATCTATTTGTTAAGTGAATGAATGAGAAATCACACCTGAAGTGCAAAATTCACTGAGGCCCCATTTGATGGCCTGTGGCGCCTTGATGCCTAGTTTGGGATATAGTGAAACAGTTGGTATTTAATGGGTTATTTGGGAATGAACACCCTTGTCATTTGAGAACAAACACGAAACAATGAATCTTTCTGATTGTGTGAATTTGTCGCGAAAAAGGGAATACTGATAGCCAGGAGTGTCTGTTGCGAATTTTCTTGGAGGGCAAGACCCCACATCTACATAAGCATTGTACGTTTATGTTAGTAAATTAGTAGTCAATGGATTAAAATATAGACCCTGTAAAACTTATATTGAGGACAAAGGTTTTGAAGTTCCTATGCCTGGATTTAAACGCAAAAAAATCACAATTGTCCACTGCAGAAATAAATGATACTAGGTTTGTTACAAGAAGTCATTGGGCAGTTGAAGCTACACATGGAATGCTGAAAGAAAAGTATCGTCTGTTGGAAGAAATATTTGACAATGAAATGATAGGTAGTATCGGCCTGGATTATAGAATTGCTAGTTCTCTACACAATAAATTCTCCATTTGTGTGACACCAGGTGAAAAACACTTCGCAGTCACCGCAATCATGAAATCTGCGAAAACTTCAGGAAAAGAAAACACCTTAGCTGCCTTTGTTGAACAGAAGAAATTGCGATCAAGAGAACTTCCGTTTACATCTATTTATTCACAGTGTCTTAAGGATTTTCCTCGGATGACCGAAAAATATATGAAAGGATTGTTTTGTGGATTAAATAGGCAATATGTTATTTGGCTGAAATGTTGGATGAAAGAGGAAATATTAATATGCAGTATATTGAAGACAACGACAAGATATTGAAAACGACATTGCATTCAACACACACGCAAAGCAAGACATACATATGCTTCAGCTAAAACCAAATACAGAAGGTTACAAAAATGTCATAGGTATTGTTGCGACTGTGCAAATGGATTGCGAACAGTCGGTTCTTGCTCCTATGTTGCAGTCATCATTTGTTACCTAGTTATGGAAGATATTTGTCGAGGATCTGAAAACCAGCACAAATATTGAGCAAAATATTCGATTACAACAACATTTGTGTACTGATAAATGAAAACAGTGACAAGGACTGAAGTACGTACTGCAATGTTCTTTTCATCCCTATTTATTTCACACATTGAAATACTTGTACTTCTTACATGCAACTTGCTTTCCGTTTCCATTATATTTTCTTCTATTTTTTGGATGAAATGTACCTTTTATTCAAATGTTGCAGCTTCCCACTACTCTACTTCTTACCCTCATCCCCCCTTTCAGGACCTATGGGAGACACTACACCAAAGTTGCATTACATTATATTGTTGTTGATGGTCATTCTCTTTCCATCTGAGGTTATTTCACTTTGATTTGACATTGTAGGTATTGGTAACATTGATTTTTTTATATGAACATTCACACTGAAACTTCAGGCATTCTCAAATAGGATACTTACGGGGATCTAATGGCAATTTTAACCTAACATTCACGTTCAGGCAGATTGATTCATATGTAATAAACACCAATATCAACAGTTTCACTTTGACTTAACCACTTGCCTTACATATTTTAGTCACAAAGATTTTACCGATTTTACGCATTTTTTATTTGCTTGTTGGAATGTACACTTGATGCCACTAACAACGGTTGAAACAAAATATATAGACCCTAATTGACGGTGTTATGACGTCATAAATCCTTTAACAAAAACCTTAACATTATTATCCCGAGTTATCTCTGTAGTAAGTATACTCGGGTTCGCAGAAAAATGCCAACTTTTGTTACAGATACTACGAGTAAACTCGGGTTAATAATATATTATACATAACAGGATTCCGAGTATACTCGGGTTAATAAGGCAAGTGGTTAAATGGGGATGGAGACGCCACAAACTATCAAATGGGGCCTTAGTGAGTTTGGCGCTTTTCAGATGTGATTTCTCATTCATTCACGTAGCAAATATGCTAAAGCTACATAAAAAGCTGCTCTTTTGGCAATTACTCCCTTATAGGTGTGGTATGGTTGGTTTTGGTTAATTTTGACCATGGCGTACCCGTCATACAATTTTGAAAAAAAAATATGTGTGATTGTAGGGTTAAAGCGACATCTAATATTTTTTTTTTCATAATTGTGCTCGCAGACCATCATAGGTCAAAAGAGGCGAAAATATTGAATCGAATTTTTTGAGGGAGAGAATGGTTGGGGGGAGCTGTTAATTTTTTCAGACAAAGCCCTCGTATGCAACTATACATACATCCAAGTTTGAACAAAATCGATCGAGCCATTCTTGAGAAATAAATTAATTGCACTTTTCTGATTTTGCTCCATTTCTCATGAACCAATGAGAGTTGAGGTTTGAAACATGAGGGATTATGAGGGAGGGTACCTACATACCACCCACTTGTCGTTCCAAGATTCATCTGGGGCCATTTCACTATACTTATCCACCCACGCACTTAGTTTGGTACCATTGTTTTATGGTATTTGCTACAACGTTTGCCTTCAAACTGT
This sequence comes from Thermobia domestica, assembly GCF_964235325.1. Taxonomy (NCBI): domain Eukaryota; kingdom Metazoa; phylum Arthropoda; class Insecta; order Zygentoma; family Lepismatidae; genus Thermobia; species Thermobia domestica. The sequence continues at coordinate 236,952,846 of NC_137456.1, read as the reverse complement.
CAAATACAAATCACAGTAAATTGTGTAATCTGTTGTCACAAAAACGTATACCATACTATTTTTCGATCCGTATGGTAAAATACTATTTTTACATACTATTGTACCGTAAATTATTAATTATATGTAAACTTTGTTATTTTAAAATGATTGAGGCGAAGTAATCTCACGATGATGTTTTAAAAGCTGATCATTTGGGGGGAACAGGAAATCATTTGGGGGGCCTGGCCCCGATGGGCCCCCCATGGCTACACTCCTGAGGGTTAGTCAAATTTTTGGTTCTTTTTACATGGACATTTCTACATCTACGCATGCATGGCATATAGAGTCAAATAGTACCAAGAGTCACCAACAGATAGCACACACATGGACATTCCTTGTTTTTTCCCCTTATATTTCATATGTAGCAGAAACGAATCAGTGCCAACAAAAATTTTGTATTGATATGCTATAATTCAAATGAACCTAATTTGTTGGAATCTATTTTCATATTCCACAAACCATGAATTTTAATCAACAATCCGGAAACTAAGCCATGCAGTATATGTACCCCGCTTCTCCCAGACAGTGATAATATTAGACAATTTTCCCGGGGAAAATTTCAATACATAAGAGATTAAAGTAGTACTGGAAAAATATGAAAATTCTTGTTGAGAATGGTGGGAGATTTGTTGCCGGAGGGGAATTTCGTAGCTCCGGGGGAGATACTTCTGTGAGTCACTCCCTGAAATCATTCGACTGACCCCAGACCTTAGAAAGCATACATACATACATACATACATACATACAGACAGACAGACAGACAGACAGACAATCAGCATTACTACAACTACACACAGGTTTTGATCGGGCCTAGGACAAATCTGCCAATGACCAAATGCGCCAATCGTGAAAATGGACAAATCTGCCAATTGACAAATCCGCCAATTGACAAATCTGCCAATTACCAAATGCGCCAAACGCGAAAATGACCAAATGCGCCAATTGTGAAAATGGACAAATCTGCCAATTACCAAATGCGCCAAACGCAAAAATGACCAAATGCGCCAATTGCGAAAATGGACAAATCAGCCAATTGACAAATCTGCCAATTACCAAATCTGCCAACTACCATATCTGCCAATTACCAAATCTGCCAATTACCAAATGCGCCAAACGCGAAAATGACCAAATGCGCCAATCGTGAGAATGGACAAATCTGCCAATTGACAAATCCGCCAATTACCAAATCTGCCAATTACCAAATGCGCCAATTGTGAAAATGGACAAATCTGCCAATTGACAAATCCGCCAATTACCAAATCTGCCAATGGACAAATCTGCCAATGGATAAGTCACCGAACTATCATTTTACTTTAGATGTATCCTTCAATCATCGTCCCACAGTATTACAAAGAAGAAGAGGAAGGAGAAGTTATGAAAGAGCGGAAAAGGGTATTTTAATTTTAATGTGTGTTACTTTTATAAATTCGCAATTATGTTTCAAAATGAATGTTTACTGATGTTGGTTTTTGGAGTTTAGTATCCCATTGCTGTACTTAGGTTATATGAGATGTGACGTAACACGTTTGAATTTTAATGCCCTCTCACTGGGAATCGAACCCGAAAAGATTAATGTTTGTTGTAATTATTGGATAGCCAACAAGCCTATTTGGTCTTTCACTTAAGTAGCTATTGCTTCAATTCTGTTCATCCGATTATCTTGGTTCATATGCCATTCACTTCAGAATAAACCAAGCTTGCAAATGGTACTATGCGCATGTGTACATGATGTATAAGAAGAAGGAAATTCAAGGTAAAATTGGGAATTTCCCGTCCAAAAGTCCCTTTGTTCAAATGTAGCACCCCCTGGTACGATTTCAACTAAAGGCACCCAAATATAATATACTGTAAAACTACTGTAGTTTATAAATAATATATGTGCCAAGTTTCATTGTAATACCTACAATAGTTGTGACGGAAAAAATATTTCTCAGTTCTGCTAGACAATACCAAATTTCATATAGAAAGAAAGTGAGATAACTATAAAATCAAATTAGTCCGAACAGTATTATTTATTTGAAATGAAATGAAATCTGAGTTTTACGTCCAACGGTTATGGCGGTAAGGCTAAAGGAGACGGTGATGATGAGTAATGAAAAAATGGTAGAATGAAGAAAGTGGGAGGAAACGGGAGAAACCCGAGGAAACTCACGCACAAAGTGTTTGTCCACCACAAAGTTCACTTGGCGGGGACTGGGATCGAACCCGGGACCCCAAGCACCAGAGGTGAACGCTCCACCACTGAGCCACCGCGGCCCTATTATTTATTTGAGTATCATGACTTATACGTCATTCTCTTCAGAATAAAACAGGCTTTCAAATGATATCATTATAATATATATGTGTGTGTGTGTTGTACGAGAAAAGGGGAAATTAGGGTAAAATTGGGAATTTTCCGTCCAACAACAATCGGCAAGAGCAGAGTTGCTCCAGTAGCCCTGATATCGTTTCTCCATCATATATATAACTTGGTAGAAATGTTTCCCATGTTCATCAATGACTGCTTCGCAATTTTCTGGGAAGAAATCTATGTGGGAGTGGAACATATGTATTTTTAGTGATACATTACACCCTATTGCTTGGTAGAAGGTATTAGGTACAACTCTACTTTCTTATAGTTCTGAGACCGCTCGTTTTCCAAAACATTCGTCACCACTTTTCGGAAAGAATCTCATGCAATCCTCTCTTCATTTTCTAACACTGCATCAAATTCAGGATCATTGAGGAGTTGAATTGAGGAGGCGAATTTGAGTGCCAATAAGGATTCATACCTGATTTTAGTTTCAGCAATTTGTGGAAGTTTACGCAGAATATATTTGAAGAATGTTTTGATGCGTCTATGAATAGCCGCCATTCATTGAGATTATCGTCTATGTTAAGTTTACTCATAAGACCAGTTAGGCCTACATAGTTACAACGTAATATGTCACTTTCCACTGAAAATACTGTTTGGAGATTCTGACCTGTTCAAAACACGAACACTTTTAGATCTTCAGAATAAGCTCCCCACTTCTTGAGTTTGGATGCCAGCAGTTCTGCGCCACTTTTTGAAAACCCCAGGTAATTTAATTCAGGTTGAGTATCATATGGTGAATAGATAATGATATTTTGGTTTTGTGAGGTTAGAATCGTTGGAAGACGATGAATCTGCAGCAGAATTTGACAATGTGGGTTGACATTGTTCACCTTTTGTTCTTCATCGGGTAAAAAACTGGAGTAAGGTACGAGAAGTTGTGGAACCTTTAGTTCTTCAGAGTGTGGCTCAGTGATGAACATTTCAAGGAATATTTGAATTGAATAAGTATCAGTCCACTTTTTTCTTTTTTGGATATACCTTTAATTGGAAGAACTATGCAAAAATAGCAGTTTGAAGTATGATCTGTCTGTTCTCTCCATATCATTGGAACTGCAAATGGCACGCATGGCCTTTTTCCGTGTAGCCAGTCCCGCAAATTTGTAGAACAAGTATTACAACATATATGTGGTGCTCAGTTCTTGTCCACATCTCCCACTTTACAGCCAAAGTACAAGTGATAGGCTTTCTTTATGATAGGAGCGAAATACCACTTTTCGCTTCACTTCGTTAAAAACAATTTGCTCTTCACTGCAAACACATTTACGCGACATGTTTCTGCTTAGTATAGTCATAGAAAGATAAATAATAATAATAATAATAATAATAATAATAATAATAATAATAATAATAATAATAATAATAATAATAATAATAATAATAATATCAGCACCCACCCACCCGCCCAATATACCACCACCACTACGTCCGAAATGGCAAATTGTAACTACAAAATAACGTTACACAACATGTTTTCTCTGTCAAACTCTTCAATACAAATTAAACCGTGAAGTGGTTGATATTTCTTTGTCAGCGATGAAGTGCGAGCAATATAAATAGGCAGAGACTACACAGGAATTTATTTCGGGAGGGGCCCTAAGCTTTTCGGGGGTCCAAATACAATTTGAAGCTAAATTATATTAAAATTTGTAAAATTTAACCTGAAATTAGACTAAATTTACAAACAAGTCGGGGTGTCAAGACCCACAGGACCCACCCCTGCGTATGTCCCTGAGGGTAGCAATGAAACTAACCGTCAAACGATGGAAGTTTATTGAAATAAGTAGACAGCTTCTGTTGCTACGAACCCTTAATTTGCCCAGCAGAGCACATCGGATGATAACGTATTTCTTTGAAATACGAACCAATCTTCAAAAACGAATTTTATATTCGTTATCAGCACCCTAAAATTAGTGAGAATTGATTAGTTTTATCTCCGAACCATTTTCACTGTTGACCAGTGTTTTCAGAGCAAGTTTCTCTTTATGTAGTTAATACGTTTAATGTGGATTAAATATGATCCAAGATTAGTTGATATAAAAGGAAAATTAGTATAATTGAGTTAACTTTTCATCTATTAGTAGATCCACATTAGCAACTAGTGTTTTGTAACTTGTATGCTTAGTGCATAAAATAATTTTGTGATCTTGATAACAGATTCCCAAAGTGAAAAATATTAACTGTTAACAATCGGATTGTACCTTTTGTTGCTTGATTTCTCTTAACACTGACACACATATTTCCAAGAATGATACGCGTAGTCCTAACAGTCTTCCAATGACGAGACATATATCATTCCATTGATAATATTGAGGTAAACAAAATGCCATGTGAAAACCCGTGTAAACTTTTCTAGAACATGTACTAAAACATCCTATTCGTAGATATGAAAATTGATGCTTTGTTACAGCTACTTACTGATATAAAAGTGAAACTGAATTATAATGTCATTAACCATGCGTGCTGATCTTGGGGATCGGCCTCCCTGGATGTAGATATGTTTATTCGAATTTGTGACAAGGAACTACACATATTTCAATGCCTTCCCAAAGTTATATAGAAGTCGTCGTCTCTGTCATTAAGATCTTTATTACACCAATTCTAAGACTACATTACTCAGTTAATGAAATATAGTCCAGAATGTTTATTGATTTTCTTCCTTTAAAAATTATATATATATATATATATATATATATATATATATATATATATATATATATATATATGTCAAACACATTATATATGTATAAATCAATAAATCACATCGAACCAATTAAAATGAGATGCTCGAGTACACGTTTACATGTTTAGTTTATTTTTTTAAAAAAATAACAACTGAATCTTTCGTTGCCAATAATCAGTGACAGCTTTCATTCATTGTCCTTTCAGTAGCGAACTAGCAGCTTGCTTGTCTTTTCGTAAGGTGACACACATATACGTTTTCGAACATGCTAGTTGTAATCGTAGGTAATAACAATCAAGTTAATTAAGAAGTCTTGGTAATAAGTATTTTCAAATTGGTTAAAATGAATCCGAACCTGTTTTCGGGACGGTTAATTTGAATAGGGACATCAAGCCGTCACTTTAGAATCTTTTTGAAGAAAATTACAAAACTGTTTACTTAAAATATTTACTTTATTATTTACAAGGCTATAAAAATATTTATTCGCATTCTTTCGAATATTCACAACTTTCACAATTACAAATTAGAATTTCTCACTAAGTACAAGGTCGTACAAAAAATAAATACCAAAATTTATAGTTGTAAAACAATTTCTTCTATTATAACTTTCGGTTTTAAATTTCACGACTGTAAATCAGGTCAAGAGGACAACAGTTACTTGTAACATGGGCAAAGTTCCTACAGTCTAAGAACCCAGCAAAGCTGACTCTCAGTGAACTATAGAAGCTGCTGGATGTATAAACTAACGTCTTATGATAATGTAGCCAACTACGAGTGGTGGTGAAGCTAGAATTAGAATCACAATGTTGAAATTCTTTCTTCTTTTTTTTTTAAAAAAAAGAAAAAATTAGGAAAAGTGCTTCGTAGTTTACCGTACTTAGTACAGCATTACATAAATTGTGTTACATCAACTGGAATTTTTCATGTTACAGAAATAAAAGTATACTGTCACTCATGTGTGCCCGAAGGAGGGGCAGGGGGTCGCTCCCCTAGTTAACGAAAACGTATTAAATTTCTTAATACAAATAAAAAATATCAAATGTAATAGGGTATATAGTAACCATAGGGAGATGAGTTCCCTAGAAAATTTTCATCGGGCGCCCATGCTGTCATTATTTTTTCTGGATAAATGAATTGTTAGATTTGAAAAATATTTCTGTAAATATTTTTATCTTTAATTTTGTTCTGAGTACCTATAATCTGATCTGGTGTCTTGTTAATACATTTGTGCGTTTAATAAACATGCAAAAGTTCGATACTCTGGAAGTTTGGTGACTTTTTTTTGAGCATTGATGCCACTGTTACATAATTATGCAAACAGGTATTTATTAATTTGGGATAGCGGATACTGGATACTGTAGGCAATGTTGTGAGGTCATATGGTTTTACACTTGTTTAGTCATGGTTCTGGCCATTCTAAGCTATGTTGTCGGGTGCCTGCTTGGTTATCTGAAACCGTAATAATGCGACTAATCGAATGAATCGCTGATTAGAATATTTGAGGTCTATTAGTCTACTGGTACTCATAGCGAAAATACATGCGATAAGGCTAGTCTTAACACTGCAACAGAATATCGATTTATGCATATCTTAAAAGGACATGGATGTTTGTTCCAACTACATTTTCAAAGCGTGCGAAAACTCAGCTATAAAATTCAAGAAGTAGTTTTTTTTTTTTTTTTTTGGTATGTAATATCGAATCCTCTTCTGGTGTTTTGTTCAATACATGACAAAATTGGTAATTTTGAAAAGAAAAAGCAATGTATGTTCAAGATGATATCAGAACAAGGGTTCGATATTACAAACTAAGAATTAATTTCAATTTTATTCTTATGGATATTATGCACGTCGTAGGTGCAACGCTTCTTTCATTCACTTTTGTGTTTTCTTTAGTTAAGTAGTCTTTAACACCAGTGGACCAGCGTGCACTCTAGTTGCATCCATCCAGGAAACATTATTGCTAGCTAGTGTGTGTACTGATACAGTTTCCAGCAATCCGATGAAACTTGGGTCAATATATATTGCCCAGCAAGAATTCTTACTGGATCTAGCAAGAGGGCACGCTGGACCGGCAAGGACCTCTAGATAGGGAATCGGTGTGATAATTACCGTAAATCTTGTACGGTAATAACACACCTTTGCTTTTTTTTTTTTTAAAAAAAAAAAACGATCCCTAAATTTTACGGTAAATTACCGTAAAATATACGGTACCAAATTTGTTTCTAAACACGGTCAATATTATTTTGCTTCTAAATATACGGTCTGCCGTTTTTATGAAAAAACGGTGGTCCGTAAAATTTAGGGTAATCGGATGGCAGCGAGAGTTGACGGTAATCGGTCAGTAAATTTAAGGCTAAATTTTTTACAGTGTATATGAAAAATAACTAAATATTCTAAACTTTTTAAATATAGTACTCAAAAAAGATTTCAAGATACGTGTTTGTAAACAAGTCATGATTATACTAACTACTGCTTACTTATTAACGATGTTATTATTGCTATAATAATTACATTTCTTCTTACCTTCCTTATCCATGTTCTGTTAAAGATTATAGCTTCTTATTGAAGACTTTTTATTATTAACTGATTACCAGCTGCATTCTTCTATTATAATAAGGAATACATATATTGGTTTATTTCGAAAATATAAAAAAGAAGCTGACATCCGCTTAATGAATTAGGTCAGCCATAGACAGGGCTGCTCGTAGATTTTATGGTACTTTTACACAAATTCTATGAGATGTCCAACCAAACTTGTGAAATATCCATCCCCGTAAAGGTCGTCAGCACAGTTGTAACTTTGTTTTTGTTGAAATAGTAAAGTAACAATATTTATATGGTTCAAGTCCTTTTTTATTATTTCTTCCACTACTTTTAAAGGGCCTATGACACATCCATAAGGTGTCTGGGCCACAACCCTCGATTTTGATGAAACTTGGTAGATTAATAGGACACTTTGCAAAACTAATGTAACTAGCAGGAATTTGTCGAAAAAGCTGTAGTTTCTGAGATTCGATTCAGAGCCAGTTGACTCATTAAAAATGACATTTGTCGTGATATCTCGGGAACGGTTCCACCGAGAACAAGCAAACTTTGCAAGCCATAGTAGATACATGATACCTTTGAAACGAAATTAAAACGAATTGTCTGCACCTACGCAGAGCGTAAGGATACACTTTCAGGCCTATGATCGCGGTCTATTGAAACACATCAGGGTGATGCAGGCATCTATGCATCAAAAAACATGCCAAAATCATAGCCCATAGGGTTACCTATATATAGTTAGTGTTGCCACGAAACGAAACCTTTTTCATGTCTCGTCTTGTCTCGACAACGAGCAAACACTTCGAGACGAAATCTGTCTATTATTTGCAAGACGAGACACGCGACAGTGTTGTAAGGAGACAAAATGCGACAGCCCCAATATCCCGCCTCGTCTCGTAGCAATACTACCCAGTTGTATAAAGCAAAGGCTGACGTAAGAGATCCGCGACGGTAGTTACGCAGGCTTGTTCGGGTCACGACTAGCATATAGTCGGTTTTCCCTTCAATTTTATCATGAGTTTTGTCTCGTAATGTTCTACGAGACGACACGACACCAGGCACAGGCTTCGAGACAAAGACACGAGACGACACCAGCATCTTATGTTTGCGACGAGACTGTTTCACGCGACGAGATGAGACAACACCAAAGGTTTCGTCTCGTGGCCACACTAACTATATATAAGTAAACCCTATGACCTATGATTTTGACACTTTTCTTTGAAGCATAGATGCCTGCATCACATTGATGTGTTCGAATAGACTGCGTCTTTAGGCCTGATAGTGTTTCCTTACGCTCTCTTAATACTATGTTACTGTTGTGTAACATTGAAGACTTACAGTACTTGATATCACTACACCCGAATATGGCGACTATTAATGTTAACTATATGACTTCTACACAGGTGTAATGGAAATGTATGACTGAGAAGCCAGACAAAGTGCGTAAGTAGAGACGGGTGTCCGGGGCCAGACCACCCTAACACCTTCTCACCTGAATTGGTTGAAAACGCTCACCTTTGAGTCTAGTTTTTTTCTTGCATTATGTTATACTTGTCATGTAGTTCAAACTAAGCAAGAGAAAAATATATCGCAGTCTTCACGTTTTCGAGATATGCGAATGCGCACAATTATTTTCGCATTATGTGCAGTTTTGCGCAGGTGCAAACAATTCGTTTTAATTTTTTTAAGCTATCATGTATCTACTATGGCTCGCAAAGTTTTCTTGTTTTCTGTCGATTCGTTCTCGAGATATCACGACAAATTTGGTCTTTAATGAATCGACTGTATCTCTGAAACTACAGTTTTTTTGACAAATTCCTGCTAGTTACAGTAGTTTTGCAAAGTGTTCTATTAGTCTACCAAGACTCATCAAAATCGGTTGTTGTGACCCAGATACATTATAGGAAGTGTCACAGGCCCTTTGAAAATTGAAAGAGCTTTTGTGTAAAGTGTATCCCTCTCATAGTGGGCTACTTACATGATGGTGCACCACAGGCACTTCGTCGGTAACTTCAAACTTGAAATACTCATAACTGAATAAACAAAATAAAGAAAAGAAATAAACTGGCTCCCAAAAGACTTGTCCAACAATATTTGCTACGGTTACACCCTTTGTGGTCATATTAGTAAAGAAACGCAGTTCGTCCTTTACAAGATAATATTTCCTCGACATACATTTACATTCTTTTTAAGATTAAATAATCGTCTCTACCGTGACATTTTTTAAAAATGCATTTTTTTCGCTCATTGAATCACTTAAGTTACATTCTTGCACCTGGCAAATTGATGTAAGTTAATTCCCAATAAAAACGGATTTTCAGTTCAAAGTTTGGAAGACATGTTTCACAAAGTTGTTCATGACAGGAAGGTTTATGTTCACTTACGAATTTATGTCAGAAATATAATATTCACATTGCAGGAAACGTATATCTGAGCGTAAGTACAATGGATGGGCGTAAGTTGAATTCAGATCCGTATTAAAGCAATTGCGACTTCAAAATAAGCCACATTACGTTATATATTTTTTCTCCAATGGTTTATTGTAGGCGGTGAATAAGTAAACTAAATAATGTTGCAGTTTATGGCATTATTGGCCTTTCTTAAGTTTTACAGTATGTATGGATCTTGTAGTTGAGATGAAGAGAGTGATCAGGATGGACGGTGTTTCGCTATCGGATTAGGAAATATCCAGGCTTTTGGAGACAGACGACTCTGGACACTCCGTTACTGATATTAGACTATCGTACGATAGCGATGCCGACTTGGATTTTGAGGTGGACAAAGGTGAAAGTACTTCAAATGATGAAATGCTAATAGAAATAAATGTGGCCACAAAATCATCACATGCATCCAAAGCAAAAGACATACGAATCCCATGAACTGGAAGAAGAAGAAAGCCAAACTTAATCGTAATTTGTGTAAGAAATATGTTACCAGTGCTGGCAAAATTCGTGATTCGCGCAGAGTACCCAATTTTTCATGTAGATGCGTGTACAGTTGGTAATAAATTATCAAAGAAAAAAACCTGGAAATTTGTGCATCTTTTATACTGGAAACTAGGAGACATACATAGACAGAGAGATCATCTTCTGCGTCACATGAAGCGAAGGTTAAAGTTACGCGGAAAATATAACACCACTTCCAGAAGGCAATACACAGTTGACTATTATTTAACTATCGATGGGAAAATGATACAAGTTTGCAACCAGTTTTTTCTTTGTACTCTTGACGTTAGTGATAAAGTGTGTCGTTTCGTTTTGCAGAAAGGGCTTTCTTCGGGAAGTACAGGTCACGAGCTTCGAGGGAAACACAAACCGAAACACAGTTTAACATCAGCAGTCAAAAATATTGTAAAAGAGAATGTGCTATCGATGTCCCGAGTTGACTCTCATTATTGTCGATCTTCAACCTGCTATTATTATGTTGAGGCAGGACTGTCGTATGTGAAGCTTTACAACCTTTATAAGGAATACTGCAAGGGGAAGAAAGTCCCACCTGGAAATGTGATGGGGCTTACTTCATACTGGAAAATTCTAAAAAAATGAATATCAAGATACACAAGCCGAAGAAAGATCAATATAAAACTTGTCAGTTTTAAAAATTTGTCTTCTGAGGAAAAAGAAAGAGAGAAATTGGTTTATGAATAACATTTGAAAAGAAAAGAAGCAAGGTAAGAAGAGCAAAAAGACAAAGAAAAAGCAACAAAGGACGATACTCATATAGCTATCTGTTTTGATCTCAAACAAGTCTTGACAACGTCTTCACGTAAAACGGGTGTTATGTATTATGTTCGTAAACTTAATGTTTACAACCTCACCATCTACAATCTAGCCACACGCGAAGGGGTTTGTTACATATGGGATGAAACAAGGGGTAAGAGAGGCTCTGATGAAATTGCCTCCTGCATTCTACTCTACTTGCGAAATTTACCTCCTGGAGTAAACAAGTGACGATGTATTCAGACTGTTGTAGTGGACAGAATTTGAACAAGGAAAATGCAGCAATGTGTATGTATGCAGCCATAATACAAGTGTAACCTGTATTGACCACAAGTTTCTTGAACCAGAACACACTCAGATGGAAGCTGATTCCATGCATAGAGTCACAGAACGCGCAAAGAAGAACATAGATAATTATACACCTTCTGATTGGTGTATAGTTGCTAAGATGGCAAGACGAAAGCTGTAGCCATTCACGGAACATTCGATGACAACAGAATATTTCTATAATTTTGATGCAACAAAAAGCTATTATAAGTTAGCTACATTCGAAGATCAGAACGGTGTTACTTTTCCATGGCAAAAGTTAAGATGGCTGAGATTCACAAAATACGAAAATAAGATTCTCTTCAAGGAAAGGATGACAGAGCCTTTCAGAGAATCCTCACATTCAAGATCCTTCCGAACACCTAGAAAGAAATACAATCTTTTTCATCTGTACTCAGGACTGCTACCAATTTCCAAGGAAATGAAGAATGATTTAATGAAACTCTGTAACACTAAAGTAATCCTGTAAGAGTATCACAGCTTTTCCATAAATCCTGTTACATTCGATTACGCTAAGGACTACTTAGAGATTTCCTACTCGGGCACTCAGTAAAAGTACTTGTGCATAATCTGAAATAGCTAATGAAGATTGGAATTAATCTTGTTATGGGTAAAAATTAATCAGCACTATTGAATCTCACTATTGCATCTCTATGTATGAAAAAAAGTATTGAATATTCTCTTTCGTTATCTTGGTTGTGTAAACAGAACGTGGTAAAGTCCAATCTAGAAAAATTACTATTCCTCTGATAGAAAAAAGTACTGACGGAAAGGACTACTGTTATAATTGTGTTTTTAATTCATTGTGTATACTGTATCATTGTGTATACTGTATCATTGTGTATACTGTTTTATTATTGCGTAAGTAAACAACAGCGGTATGTAGAAATTCATTTAAGTACTTTGTTGGAAATAAATTGTTTATGACATAAGGGCGTATGTACGACACTAACATGTAGAAATTCAATAAAAATGTTATGTATGAAAATGCACATGATAAAAGGCATAATAAATAAACTTTGACCTCAAATATCAAAATAACAAAAAAGATTTGTGTTTGCTTCTAATCTGAGAGAGTACCGAGAGATTCAAATCAAGCAAAATCTTTTTTCTTCTCTCCTGTAAAAAATTAAAAATGCAAATTACGCCCCTCTGCCATGTGGCCGACGAACATTACTCACATATTTATCTTCATATTCTCTTGTATTTCTTTCATTATAATATATTCATGGGCATGTTCAGTTACGTCCTTTGGAACAAATGCTATAACTTCAATAAAAGTATCACAAGTTGCCTACTTATAATAAAGTATATACAAAGTATATATATATTTTCTTATTATTCGGGTAAGTGTTATTCTCTTACAATTTTCACTTTATGGTTTTCAATGAATAGGTTAGGTTCTCTAAAATAACGATTCGTATGACATGTTCCTTTTTCTGTACTTATAAATTTATTTATAACTATAAACTTATTTACACAAAACTTAACATTTCGACTCATATTTCTTTGATTTGCATAACTACTGTAGTTATATATTTTTCATTAGTCATTTCGATAACCTGAGAATAGATATAAACTATAAATTTATAAAGTAAGTAGTCGTAACTTCGAAATCAACATGTATTCTTCTTCCATTTCTCATTCAGTCACCTTGTTTTAGGTATATAATGTACTTTTTTTTACAATTGCAAACATAATATAGAGTCACAATTACACAATTTAATGGCATGTATAAATATTATAGTGTCTTACGTATGTTCATTAAAATGTCATATATTAAAGCTTATACATACCACGTTCTTGATAAAGTTATTACAACCTATTGCATGCCAATAGAGGCATCTTAGGAAGAAGGGCAATGCATTATACGACATTACATTAGTAGAATGGCTTTTGGTGTTCTTTTAGGTACCTCATTGCAACCACAACATTGGCCTACACCACGGGATGTAGAAAGAGTAGAAACAACATTTTGATTTTTTTTCCAGTGATTATGTAACAAATTTAAGAAAAAAGACGATAATAGTAAAATGAAGAAAGTGAGAGGAGCCGGAAATAACTAGAGAAAACTACACGATGTTTGTCCACAAGGCGCACTTGCTGGAAAATTGGATCATAGCAGGGTCTTCCCCCCTCAAAAAAAAAAAAAAAAAAAAAAAAAAAAAAAAAAAAAAAAAAAAAAACAGATAACTTTGTTTAAGTCTGATGAAGATACTGTTATAGTATTGAAACTTCACATCTTATACAGTGTTTTTACTAAAAAGTGTAGAAACAACATTTTGATTTTTTTCCAGTGATTATGTAAACGACTATTGAGTTAAATATAAAATATGTTTACAAGGTCTACAGGTGGTTTATTTAGCGTTGGAAATATTTTTTGAACATATCGTTGTGCATGTTAAGGAGATACAAAGAATTTTCACCTATACAAAATTAAACATCACTTTCATTACTGCTTACAGTAACTGTATACACATACGTAATTTTCAACTTAACCGGAAGTTTTCATTTGATAATCAGACAAAAGTGTCTAGGATAAGCGCATATTATAATTACACATGAGACTGGATTTGAGACAGGTCTAGTGCTAGGATATATCTGCCACACAGGAAGTCCTGGGTTCGATTCCCAGTGGGAGAGATTTTAAGTTTAAGCGCATTGCGGTGGTTCGGATCCCACCTCAAACTGTAGGTCCAAGTTATATATAGCCTCGGTGCTGGAAAGAAACGCTAAACACTAATAATTAACTAATTAGATGGGTGCTTCTAGGATCAAACATTTATAGAGAATTTTTGATAGGCGTTCAGCACCCGTAGAATTTTTCGCTGGAATTTATTCCGAAATTTATCACTCTGATGCCGATCGATGCACCAATGAATATCCCTATTTAATTGCACGAATCACTCTTAAAACGGTAGTTACAATCAATCCAACCCACTTTCCCTCTGCTGTTTTTATCAGGCGCATACACAGCAATTTCCTTCTAGAGGGGGGTCCAATTTCAATTTGAGAATAAAGAATTTTAAAATTTGTAAAATTGCTCCTAAAATTAGACTAAATTCACAGAAAAGCAGCTTTGGGGGGGGGGGAGGGAGATGAGTCCGGACCACCAGAACCTATCGCCTGTGTATGTCCCTGGTTTGTATTTTATTGGTTAAACTAGCTGAAATGCCCGTTCTTCGAACGGGGAGATCAGGTTTATAAAAATATTTGAACTCCCAACTACCCTAACAATATACATTTCAATAATTGATTACACGGTTCATCCCGACTATACATGTCATCCCCATGTGACCCCGAAGGGTTGATAGGGGTTTATTAGCCACATTTGGACAGAAACGCCATCAGGTTTGGCACCATTCATCTCCACAACCCCGAAAGCCATGGATTCCAAACAAATATCGCTCATTTTAGATTATTTGTACGTCATTCCCCCTGTGACCCCCCTAGAGATGGTAGGGGTATCTGACCTCCACTGAGACTGAAACGCTATCTGGATTGTCACCATTTATCGCCGTGACCCCGAAAACTGAGAAATCGATACTAATACCTGTAATTTTCGATTATTTGTATATGTCATCTCCTTGTGACCCTCTTGGGGATGGTAGGTATATCTCACCCCTACAGCATTTTGTGTTGGTTATAAGTAATATATGTACCAAATTTCGTTAAAATTGCTCCGGGCGTTCCAGAGTTATGCTAGACAATATATAGATACATACAGACCCACCTACATACATTATTTTTTTACATATCATCCTCCTGCGACCCTCCTAGGGATGAAAGGGGTATCTTTCGCCCATAGTGTTTGTTTCCTCACTGTAAGTAATACGTGTACCAAGTTTGGTTGAAATTGCTCCAGGCATTCGAGAGTTATACTCGAACATACATACATACACACACGCATACATACATACATCCTTTTTATATGTATAGATAATGCCCTAACAAGTTTGAAGTTTTTAATCTACGTACAGTACAACCTCGTTTATCCGGCCCTCGTTCACCCGGATCTCCGGATAATCCAAACCGGATTTGTAGAAACTTTTTAAAATTTAATGTTCACATAGATAATAATTTTTAACTATGATAGCAAGAACGTAACCATAAGTACGACAAACATTTTCTTTTTGTTTTGATTAAATGTACAGTTCGTGTATAGATTTCACAGTAAATTATGGTAATACTGTACATAAAATGATTCTTATCGAGTTTTAGAAAGCTTTACTCACAAGACGTTGAAGTGAATTGACTCAGGATGTGTTTTGCTTATTATCCATATTATTAGGATTATTCGGATTTTCGATTTTCTAGATTGCCTTTGGTCCCAGATAGTCTGGATAAACATGGATGTACTGTATATAAAAAATACGTATGTATGAACGTATGTAGACCCTATGTGTATGTGTGTATATGTTCTAGCATAATTCTGGAACGCCTTGAGCAATTTCAACCAAACTTGGTACAAGTATTACTTACAGTGAGGAAACGCACACTATGGGCGAAAGATACCCCTTTCATCCTTAGGAGGGTCACAAGAGGATGATATGTAAAAATTAATGTATGTAGGTGTGTCTGTATGTATCTATATATTGTGTAGCATAACTCTGGAACGCCCGGAGCAATTTTAACGAAACTTTGTACACATATTACTTATAACCAGGAAAAAAATGTTGTAGGGGTGAGATACATTTATCATCCCCAAGGGGGTCACAGGGGGATCACATATACAAATAATCGAAAATGACTGGTATTAGTGTCAAATTTTTATGTTAGTGTTCGGGGTCACGGAGATGAATGGTGACTCCCAATGCCATTACCGTAAAATATTGTCTCCACTGGTATGGGAAGTGAGGGGGGAGTTAAAAATAAAAAGTGACGGTGAGTATGACATGAACAAAGAATAGATTCAGTCGAAATAAACCGGGTAATCAATCTTTGAAATGAGCATTATATGGGGAGTTGGGGGATTCAAATATTTTGCACAAACTTCGTCATACTGTGCGAAGAACTAGCATTTTAGCTAATATATATAGTGAAACTTGTATAAAACAGAAGGCGGTGGGTCCGAATTTAACTCGAAGGAATAACAGCGATAAGGACTGTCAGGAGTTTCCGATATAGACAGATTTCCGTTTTATTCAAGTTCCGGTTTCTACAAGTTTCACTGGATATATAATCATAGTCAACCGTTGTCAATACAGTGCTGGGTGAAGGTCTTTCCAACTCTTTTCCGCAACAACCTATCTTCCATTTCCACTTAGGGGGCGCGGTGGCTCAGTGGTAGAGCGTTCACCTCTGGTGCTTGGGGTCCCTAGTTCGATCCCAGCTCGCGCCGTATGGACTTTGTGGTGGACAAACACCGTGCTCGTGGGTTTTCTCGAGGTTCTCCCGTTTCCTCCCACTTTCTTCATTCCACCATTTCACTCATTTCTCATTATCACCGTCTCCTTTAGTCTAACCGGCATATCCGTGGGACGTAAAACTTAAAGATTTCATTTCCATTTCCACTTCCATTTCCTCTTCTGAATGGCTTGTAGTAGGTGCATACACTTGAATCACTTGTAGTGTATATCTCTGGGAGAGTTTGTCTTCAAGCCTTGCTACTCGACTAGATATACTATCTACCTCAAGGACCTTGTTTTTCAATTTTTCGTTGATAAGAAATCCCACTCCAACAGTCTTGCCACATTCTGATCCTCTGTAGTAGAATAAGTGTCCTTTCTTCAATTCGATTAATTCTTCTCCTTTTCTTCTTACTTCGCTCAATCCGACGATGTCCCAGTTGACTTTCTGTAGCTCTTCTTCCAGCTCCTGGAATCTTGCTTCTGAAGACAGGGATTTTGCATTGTATGTAGCCATGGTCAGTTTTAAATAGCAACCTAGTCCGTAACTCCGGGGATTCTTAGCACCCTCTGCCTGCATGTGATTCTGAACGTTGCCTTGCCCAGACAGAGTTCAGCTTCCGGAGAATAAAGGTCTTCTTGGCTTATTGTGTCCTATCATGATTGTTTAGACAAGTTGAAGGTATTTGGCAAAAATCACAGTGCCTAGCAGGCATGTTGGTGATAGCCCTCCATGTTCGCCTTCCTATCATTAGGGAAACCTGTAAGTTTCACCGTGGACAGGAAGTTACCAGTCTGCACCACTAGGAGGTGCGGATAGGACATAAGTGGCTAGCCCAGCCGGTTCCATACGTTGTCGACTAATTCTCAGCGTGCGGGTCTCCTTCTGGTTTACTACTACTAGACACCATTTTGCATATATATATATATATATATATATATATATATATATATATATATATATATATACCGGGTGATTCAATAAGAATGTACCAGGCCTATATCGCAGCTAATATTGCACGTAGAGCCTTCAAACAAAAAATTGCATCACCAAATCGTATGTGTAGAATGCAATAAAAATAGTAGCGTGACCAGTGGCTTCTCGTGAATACCTCCAACGGGGAGCAACTTCGAAATTTGCAATGCAAAGTGGTATAACTGTTGAAATCGTTCAAAAGGACATTAAATGCCATGCAACTTTTAGAGGACAAACTTTGTTATATCTCTTCCCATTTAACCGCTAGAGGCGTTGTTGCAGACTTGTATCTGAGTACCCGTAGCAGGCCTTTATCTCAGCTAATAATGCACATAGAGCCGTCAAACAAAAAAATAAACTACTAAATCGTATGTGTAGAATGCACTAAAAATAGTACCGACACCAGTGGCGTATCGTGAATATCTTCAACGGGGGTCATCTGCAAAATTTGACATGGAAACAGGGATTGGTTGTGCCTCCATTGAAACAATCGCATAATGGGAGAAACGTCGAGAGGAAACATCCTCGCACCATCTGACTTTCACCTAGTAATGCGACCGTGTTGCTGCCAACGAGGAAGAAATATGCCAAGGTGTTTCCTCTAAACTTAGGTAATTTCGTCACCGGAAATTTTGACATAGTAATTTCGTCACCTGTAATTTTGTCACCAAAATATTAGAATGTAGGAAATTTTGTCATGGTCATTTTTTCACCTTTGTTGAACTAAGTAGAGACAAAGTAAACGACCAAAACAGCTAATCTTATCTTAATCAAACTTGGAAAACAATTCAGTTGGTGTTCGACTCTGGAAAATCGAAGTTTCGGATACTTGACGCAAGAACAAACAATAATAAAAGAACATAATGTCAGCTTCAGAAAATGTTAAAAGCACAGGCAAATTGTGTAGCTAATGGATTTATATATCACTATTTACAAATATTAAGTTTTCAAAATTTCAGAACAGAAAATAGAAAAAAATATAACTTGTTATAATGCAATAAGTGTTTTACAGGTTGATTTTCTATTATTCATAACATGATAGGAAACAACAAGCAATTTTTTTTCAAACATTTAGTTCCAGTGTTATACGTTATGCACAAAGACTGGAGCCGTTTCTGCAAAATCTGAAACACTCTTTCAGTTTCTTTTTTGGTGGTTGACCCACAGCATCTTGATGTAGCTCAGTTGAAACCGTTTCTTCAACTTGTTGAATTAAGTACTATCAAAATAGTCCAGAAGTTCCAGCTCTTCCGCCGAAGCCTCTTGTATTCCTGATGCACATCTGTTGCGGGAAGAAATGTCAATCCGTTCATTTTCTCCCATAAGGCCCGCTACACATTATAGGATAGATCCTAGGAAATCTCTTACGATTTGTCCTAGAGTCAAAATCTTAACGTGTATGGCATCAGATCGCATGTCATTTCCTGTGTTCTGAACGATCCTATGAGATTTCTCTTGTTTAGAGCACGCTCTATTACGGAAAGAAAATTCGTAAGATATTGATTTAAGCGACATCAGGTGAGAGAAAGTGAAAACAAAACAAGTGAAAACGCAACTAATGAGGTATCTTCTGATCGTGCAGGTTTAGTTTAGGTGTACCGCTCGAAATAATTGTTGAAAAATTATAATTTGTCACTGTTTCCTAAATGATTTGCGTTGACTGACATGAAAATATCTTACATAGCATAGATAAAATCCCTCACGGAGACCATGAAAAGCAATTGTTGATAAACTACAATTCTTTTACGATTTGCGTGCAAATACGGGGGTCGGATATATAGTATAAAAACTATAGTTCAAGAAACGCAAACCAAGTTGTGTTAGGTGGTTTCTGGAAAGTACGAATGCTATCTAACCGAGTTGTTGCACGGCGAAGCGGGGGCCGGAGCGTCAGCGGGGGGGTGTGAGCGAAGGAAGCAGGCGCGTCAGTGAATGTAGTGAAAACGAGTGGGTTTGGGCAATGATACGAGTTTGAGTAGCATTTGTCATGGTATCGTGGTAGTAGCGCTCCACTTGTAAACATAAATTATAGCTTCTGTAAACTATGCAGAAATACACCGGTGGTGGAAATTAGTATCACCGGTCATCTTTCATATGCACTCACTTAGGTAAATGCATTCTCCTGTAAATGTTTAGCAGAAGGGGTCCAGAAGTAGGCAACACATACAAAATTTACAGGAGAAATGGAAGATGCAAGTACTTAGACCTAACACAACCTAATCAAATCTAACCTAATGAAATTAACTAACTTAAACTAACCTAATATTAATAGAAGTAAGCGAATTTCTATCGCTTTTTGAAAATTGTGCTGGACCCATATACCAATATAATCTAACGTAACATAACCGTAACTAACCTGAACCAACCTACACTAAACTAATGTGAATAGAAACTACCGAAATTGTAACATTTCTTAAGAAAAAATTAGCTGGACTCTTTCTGCTAAACATTGTCTCTCACCTATTTTATCCGTCGTTAAAACATTTATAATGATTTTACACTAGTAACCCTACAGCTGTAAACAAAAATTCAGTGTGTATTATTTTGTATTTAATTATGTTGCTTGGAAAAAAAATGTTATTTATAAATATGTCTTTTCATGCAAAGTATTAAATTTTACTTGTAAATTTCTAAAATGTGGTGCGCCAATAGTTTACCAGCACCCTTCTGACTTTTATGCTTTTTCCTTTTTCCTTTTCTTTTTTTTAAAGGTATCCATTGTCAGTAGGATGTGCAGTGTGGTTAGCATAATAATTCTTCAACTTTGTACTTTTATTAAATAGAACTACAGTTGATAAACGTCATTCGATCAGACAGGAAAACTCTTCACGTGTATGGCACAAAAGGGTAGGATTTCCTACAAGATATGTCATAACATTTTTCCGAAGATAAATCCTACGATATTTCCTAGGATTGATCTCGTAATGTATAGCACGCCTAATAGTCATTGCTCTTGCACCGTTCTGTGAATCCAATCTCTTGAACCTTTCTCCACGTTGAGTGAGTCAGGTGAAAAAAAAGCAATGCTGTACACGAGTTGATAATATTTCTGTGATAGAATTACTGGAAACTTTTATCTCTTATCTCAAATACGGGTCTAGGATGTTTCGGTGTAGGAAATTTCGCTGTAGGGTGTTTCGGTGTAGGATGTTTCGGTGCTGGACGTTTCGTTGTACGGATGTTTCGGTGTACGGACGTTACGGTGTAAGGACGTTTCGGTGTAAGGACGCTTGGCTGTAAAGGACGTTTCGGTGTATAGCCTAATATTTGATTGCATTAATCATATGCTTGTAATGAACAGTCATGAAGTGTCATAGTGTAGTCACTCTGCAATAGCGTAAACTGATTAATATTGTAATTGAGTCTCATTGTTATTGCTCAGTCTCTTCGTAACATCAGCGTATTTTTTTTTCTTTTTTCTGACTTCATGTCCGCCAATTAACTTATGTGTTCCATTTGAACAGCACTAACAAGGAGACTTACGGAAGTGTAATTTACTGATTTGAATGAAACTTTGCAAACTTGTAGAATATCAAAAAATAATCGTCACGTATATTTTTTTTATTTTGGAAATGGTGCGGATTTAAGGGTGGCCTCCAAGAATAAACAGAAAATAATCATTAAAATAGAAGATTAAATGATACAGCCAGCTTACTGCCAAGGGGGTTTTAGGACAGGTGATTCAGAACCTGACGTTAAAATTACAAAATTCAAATTGGCGGATCCAATATGATGATTACTTTTACAAATAGTCTTCTGGTTTGAAATGTTCTGCAGTTAGCCAAGAACAATTATAATTGGCAGGGACTACTGAGAGAAGGTGCACACTGACGCGAAACCCCTTTCTGTACTTATTTTAACAGGACGTTTGATTAAATCTATAGCCCAAAAAGTTAGAAGCCAGTACCAATGCATTTGTCGCGAAGAAGAAGCAACACATGTTATTGGAAAAGAAAATATTTATAACTCTGATCAATATGGTTTCATTTTTAAATGTAGACGGGACGTACTCTAGTGTTTACAGAGACACAAACAGTGGAAAGTGTGGCGCAGTCAGTAAATTCTATGACTCATAGCTACATCATACAGCCTATAATTTCTGTAAATAGTGTTTTG
Source organism: Thermobia domestica (assembly GCF_964235325.1). Classification (NCBI taxonomy): domain Eukaryota; kingdom Metazoa; phylum Arthropoda; class Insecta; order Zygentoma; family Lepismatidae; genus Thermobia; species Thermobia domestica. The sequence continues at coordinate 236,930,741 of NC_137456.1, read as the reverse complement.
TTATCACCACTGTTAATTGTTTTGTAGGAAAACAATGGAACATTTGGTCTTGTAGTCCAACACAACCTCTTTAAATTTGTAAACATCCTTGTAAAAGAATCAAATCCGGAAAAATTAACATCAAGTCTTGTGAGATCATGGTTCCAAGAGATTTTTCTTCAAGCGTCTAACCCAAAGTCCATTTTGTTATTAGCTTCGTGGAGTGGTCACATTTCATCAACTTTGAACCTATTTTAAGAACAAAAGAGTAACTCATAATATAAACCATTTCTGTGGGAACAACTGGTAGGATTCAGACTCTTCTTGTGCTCTTTAGACCATTAAAAAATTTTCTTGAGACATTTATCTGACACTGTCCTTCTCTACAACTATAACATCAATTTACATCTCCGTAATAATATAATTAAGATCCCAACACTGATTCATAATCAGTTTTCTTCTCCTAGATTTGCTAATCTTATTCGGTATGCATGATATAAAAGCAGTTATTTTGAAGAAAAACTTTCTGTGTTTGAAAATTTCCTTTCAAAGATTGTGCAGCATTTTGCGATTTGTGCACAGTTATTGTCGTAATAAGGTGTGTGTGGTGTACACAATGTTTATACATCACACACTTTTTTATTTACTATATATCATTACCGTAAAACGTTTTCCCAATCAATTCATAATTATAACATTTGAGGATATAAGAAGTTCTGACATAGAATGAAGTGAGGGGACCCATTATAAATAAGTAACCCCTGTCAATTACAGCAGCATTTACTTTTTTTATGTATTAATTTATATTTTCTACTTCATGAATTTATTTCTCCGTAACGAATAATTTTCATTTTGAAGAGTGGACATTTCGATGTAAACATTGAAACTTTTACACCGAACCAGCCTCAAACCTAAACGTCCTTACACCAAGACATCCGTGCACCGAAACGCCCTGCACCAAAACGTCCTACATCAAAACATCCTACACCGAAACAGCCGTATCCCCTCAAATACGATATCTGAAATATGTAACTCTTTATTTAATAATAATAATAATAATAATAATAATAATAATAATAATAATAATAATAATAATAATAATAATAATAATAATAATAATAATAATAATAATAAATATTATTATTATTATTATTATTATTATTATTATTATTATTATTATTATTATTATTATTATTATTATTATTATTATTATTATTATTATTATTATATTTAGATTTGCTTCAGTTGAAAATTAAAGAAAGCAATTTCAAAAACTTTTCCGATTCATTCATTGTACTTGTATTATATTCTAAAAGACACTGGTGATGATATTATCGTGACAAAATTTTCGGTGACGAAATTACCTATATGGTAATATTTTGGTGACAAAATTACCAGTGACGAAATTACCGTGACGAACTTTCCGGTGACAAAATTACCGCCGCCCGTTTCCTCTCGACGTTTCTCCCATTGTGATCAGAGAAAAACAAAAAGAGGGAAGGAAGCGAAACCTTGCATGAAGCAACTGTAGGAAGGGGGACACCTAGCCACGTATTGGTTAATATCACCAGATGTAAAATGTTGCCAACTCAAAAAAAAATGAAATGAAATCTTTGAGTTTTACGTCCCACGGTTATGCCGGTTAGGCTAAAGGAGACGGTGATGATGAGTAATGAATGAAATGGTGGAATGAAGAAAGTGGGAGGAAACGGGAGAACCCCGAGAAAACCCACGCACACGGTGTTTGTCCATCACAAAGTTCACTTACCAACTCAACACAAAGTTGTATTTTTTGAATAGCACTACGTTAAGTTATTACAAATCTTAAGTCTACATACAAATCGAAAACAAACAATACCACTTTTATTGTTCAGTGTTGCAAACTAATTATGCTATAATATCACAAAAATCCAGAAACATCCCAATTTTGGAATCTCTATAACAGTGATGACGCAAGTGAGACGGATGGTGCATCGCACATCGAAAGCACCTTAGTGTCGAATACTATGGTCAGCATATGATGTATTTCTATCAAACAGAAGAAAAAAGCTACAAGGAATTCAAAACTTGACTTCTTGCAAAGGGCTTTATTTCGAAAAAGAGCTGAGATAAGTATCACATCTAATTACGTAGATTATTTTCAAAAGATGTAATGATCATAATGCCGTTTACAGCAATTTGATATTTCACACCGTTTAGGAGATATAATAATGAATGTTAAAGTTGGCAATACTACTAAAAGTCGTGAAATTAGGAGAATATGTGGTAAGGACAACTACCAAAAACTGTTGGTCAAGTATCAAAGGTGCGAAAACAAGCAACGATCGCTTTATAAATTTCTTGCAACTGTGTCATTTTAAAAAGTTTTGCCAACTGTAACATGTATATATGATGTCTAGTGATGGGTAAATTTCCGGGAAGATATTTTTCCGGAATATTCCCGGGAAGATTCCCCAAAATGGGAATTTTCCGGGAATTTATCTACAATCACAAATAAAATTGCATTCTATTACTATATTATGATTTCAAAGTTAAATTCGTTTCTATATCATAGTATATTATTACTCTTGTTCCCAGCGGAGCCTTTAAAATGTATATTCTGAACGATGTTATTTTATTAATATTTTATTATATTTAGAGAGTACGCATAAATCTATATTTATTTACAATATGTTCTACGAAAGTAAATATGTTTCAAAAATGGTATAGTAAGTCGACATACTTTTAAACCGCTAAAAAATTTAAATTTACATGTAAGTGGATTATCTGAACTTGACTCTACTACTGATATAAACATATTAAATTTTTAAGTGTTATAAACAAATTAGGTTGGGTAAGTGCCAGAAGACACATGTCCCACCATTTTGTCAACATTTGCGATTGCAAGATACTTTCTTATCTTTATAATTTTGCATGTAATATTGCCATACACGACATTTTTTCCTGCCCATTTCTCGAAATTTCATGCTTTAATTCACATGTAAGAGAAGTCCGAGTACCTCTTCAGAAATTCGAGTCAGAGACAGGAGACAGACCGACGTCTATTACTAACGGTGGTTCAGGGTTTATTAATAGTACTTCATCTCTATTTCTACATAATTCTACATTACTTTACAAAATGGATTCTTTTCATCATTTGTAAATTAGTACTTTGCTACTTTTGGCTATTGTTTAGTTTGGTGGGTCCTGATTTTGCACCTACTTTTTTTTTGCGATATTCTATTCCGATGCGGTTGTTTTATGGTTTCATACGTTAAATTACGTTACCAACATTAAATTCAGACAGCATTGCCGAGCGAGAGTTAGCGAGTGAAGGCGGGGTAGAGCCCCGCAGGGCACGTTGTTTTCTATCTTCGTTACCAACAATCCACTTTCTTTTCTCACATAAATCACTTCCACTTACCTTTACGGTTTGTACAAATACCCTACTGCCCTAAACTAAATTGTGTTCAATACTTTCTTGACTAATTGAACACCACTATCAACTCATTTGTTCCGTAAATCGTCCTACTTTTTGCTAGTTTTGGGCCCCCAATACTAAACAATTACCCTACCTTTTAGTGCAAATGGAAATGGTACTTAAAAACTCATATTATTAATTATGTCAAGTACAGTCAAAAAAAAATTTAAATTTTTTAACCTCCAAATTCTTTAAAATCTAGAAGTAAATCATAATATATTAAAATAATGTAATTAGTCATACGGTTCTTATAATTTGGAAGATAAAGTAAAGAAATGGATATAAATTCCTTCCCGGGAATTTATAGGCCAGGGAAAAAAACCGGGAATATTCCTATTTTTTTAAAATCCCTTCCCACTGGGAATATTTCCACTGCCCATCACTAGTAATTTCCAAGAGGTTGGGCGCCCCAAACTATAACCTCAGTGCAAAAAGTGGCCAATCACTTCAGCAAATAACAAAAACATCCATTTTTAACAGTTATAAATTCATCGAAATTAACACATAATTACAAGCAAATTATCTCTCATTGCCTTAGAGCATGTACGATTTATTGAACTTTTACATCATATGTCTCTCCGGTCTTCACAAAATAACCAACTTTTTAAACATATAGGAGAGACCGGGGCTGGTTGGCGAACTTTTCATTATTTTTTTATGAGCAGATTGTGCACTGTATTGCAATGTAATGGATGTGTACGGACAGACCAATGTTTCCTCTAATAAATTCCATTTTTGTTTTTGTTTTGTTGCTTACAGTTTTCGAGAAATAATTTTTCTTTCTTTTAAAACGGAGTATGCCAACCGACCCCTACTGAGGGTCTGGTTGGCTGATAGCGTGGGGCTAGTTGGCATTCTTTTTAAATATAGCAAAGCACACAAAAAATTGGATTTATTAGAAATATACGTTATTTTTCTGAATATATTATATATATTGCAACGAAGTAGGCTATTTGAAGTTTGAAATTACTTTTATTCACAACATTTAAAAGAATCAGCATTATGAAATATGAAAACTTCTTTCTTTCATTCTAGCTTGGTTGTCATGGCATTGAAAGCTACAAGATTATCAAACCACATCAGTTTTAATATGATTTGATGTAGGTTAATTCTTCATATTATTTCAAATTGTAATTAAAATAACTGAACTATCAAGAAAGGTAGTTTATTTCCCGCTGTTCACAAAGTAGCTAAGAGAAACTAAGATATGTTTTAGCTGAATTATCGAGAAATGTAATTTATTTCCTACTTTCCACAAAGAAAGAAAAATCAATAGCTAGGCCTCTATTTTTGTAACAAAAGAGCACATGCAAAACATTCTTGATCCTGAGAATTAGGCCTATTCAGAAAATTCAGAGTCCGGCATACAGTCTTTTCTCGATTTCTAAATTTTGACAGCAATCCAATATCTGCATGCTATTCTATAACATTGAAGTAAAAGATTGGTAGAACTGTAAACTATATAACAATAAAACAAACAATGTAACAATAAAAATAAAATGAAATAAAATTTCACATGAGGTTGTTTGGCGCACTTGCCAACCAACCCCAAATGCTATACGCCAACTAACCCCAAGCCCATTTTGTGCAACAAAGTCGTAATTACTCAGCAATTGTTTGGCATTTACGTTTTATTGTTTGAATATCCATAAAAACAAAGTTCAGATCTAACTAATGCTATATTACTTACCTCTGTACCCCAAGTAGTGACGATTCTGTGATGTAACAGAGAACTGAAAAAAATACTTCAGACTGGCAAAAACACTCTTTATCTAATGGACACCATAATCCGCAAAGTTACAAATTCCATATAAAGGTGGCAGCTGCATCCATAGGTCGCCCTTTATGACAGTAGCAACAGCTCATTATGTTAATTAATCGTCAACCAGCCCCGATCTCCCCCAATAAGTAAATGTTAATGCTATTGTAAATGGTTACCTCGTTCAAATCCTCAAATATTTGGGCGATGATTTGATTACTTTCTCTTAATTACTCTTAGTTTCTTGCTTGTTATTCATAAATACTTTCTTTCCTTATGTTTTTACTAGATTATACAGTTATTTGATGATAATACAAACAGAGTTGGGTGTTTCTGTTTGGCAGAATTGTCAGTTGGAAGATTTGTCCATTTTCACGATTGGCGCATTTGGTAATTGGCAGATTTGGTAATTGGCAGATTTGGTAATTGGCGGATTTGTCAATTGGCAGATTTGGTAATTGGCTCATTTGTCCATTCTCACGATTGGCGCATTTGGTCATTTTCGCGTTTGGCAGATTTGGTAATTGGCAGATTTGGTAATTGGCAGGTTTGGTAGTTGGCGGATTTGTCAATTGGCAGATTTGTCCATTGGCAGATTTGTCCATTCTCGCGATTGGCGCATTTGGTCATTTTCGCGTTTGGCGCATTTGGTAATTGGCAGATTTGGTAATTGGCAGATTTGGTAATTGGCAGATTTGTCAATTGGCAGATTTGTCCATTGGCAGATTTGTCCATTGGCTGATTTGTCCATTTTCACAATTGGCACATTTGGTCATTTTCGCGTTTGGCGCATTTGGTAATTGGCAGATTTGTCCGGGTCCCTTTTGATCAGGCTTCTCGACAATGCGAGCAGAAAGCTGTCTTAGCTGTGAAAAAATGACTAGATTCTGCACTAAGACAACGCACCGACCCGATTTTTTTCTTCGCGCAAGAACATTACTGTCATGGAACGTTGCTCCTCGCCGCCGTATCTATCATCCCTGACTTTTTCCTTTTCAAGAGACCTAAGGCTGGACTCAAACGTGTTTTGCCTGATTCAGAAGTCAAGCCGAAAACGACAGACCTCCTACATGAACTCACAGAAAATTATTTATAGTATTGGTACATACAGTGGCAGCAGCGAATGTAGAAGTGTGTGAATGTTGAAGGGGACTACTTCAAGTGATGAGCACAGCAAGCACTAATGCAGTAAGTGCCAGAGTTTCTAAATCTAATACGTTAAGTTAATATTTTGGGCTTTAGCACAATATGTGTGAAACTATACTATCAATAGATGCGAATAAAGGTATTTGATATGAAAACAAGAATTTTTGAACATGGCTGTATACAAGTTAATAAGTAAAGAAATTCGAAAAGTAATTCAAAATATTTTCAACTTTCATTTCAGGATATGATCTATCTTAACAAAGCTGATAGTTATTTATTGGAAGACATGCTTTTAAAGCGTCTGAACCAAGAATCTACTATCACTGCTGAAGACCTTCACTACTTTGATTTCAGTGGTGTCTTAGAACATAAAACAGCTATTGCTAATTTTCTCACAGAACATTTGAATGCATCCATTCCTGTTGAGCCTGAGGACGTAAGTACAGTTTTAAAGATTAATCAATTCTGTAAGTAATTGAATTTTAAGTAAAAACCAAAATGGATTTGCATCTGATAAGAGTAAGCACGGTGGTAGAGCGCTTACCTATGGTACGTTGGGGTCCCTGGTTCAATCCCGGCCAAATAAGTTTGTGTTGGACAACATCGTGTTCGTGTGTTTTCTCATGCTACTGCCGTTTTCTTCCACAATTTCATTCCACTAATTTTTCCATCATCATTCACTTGCTTTAGTCTCCCTTAGCCTAACAGGCATAATCCTGGGACGTTAAACTAAAAGATTTCATTTCTTTTCATTTTTGCATCTGATTAGAGCCGCCTGCAACCTTCCTTCACCAGCAACCTTGCTAGCACTCGTAATATGTATATGCGGCCCCCATAACTACTAGATAAGTTAGCGGTTCCGAAGTTAGTTTTATCGCATTATAATTATATCCAAAAAATAAGTAAATTAAAAAAAAAAAAAACACATTCTTAAGAAATGAATGAATCTCGTCAGATAATTTTCATAATTACAATTCTGTTATGACATTATTTTTATGTTTGTTTGTCAGGGTCAAAACATGCAACTTTATTTTCACACCCTTCTATGTTAATTAGATTTATGACATTTTGTAGAAATGCATAAACTTTTATGTCAATACAATTTGTTCAGATAATTATAGCTTTAGTTTGTTGTTTTACTGTAAAACTAATTATGTTTATTGCAAATGTATTAATATTTAGACTGTGTGTATGCGTCAACAACATCAGTTAATAACTTTAATAGATTTCAGAATTGTTCAGTGCTAGTTTGACACCTTTGTGCAGAGAATCTAACGAAAAACTTAGAAACTATTGCTTCCACACTGTATTTTTGGATCAAAAGATCCAATATATTTCAATCAAAAATTTTCTTGTACGCCTTATATCTAGAGAGCTACATACAGTGCAGCCAAACAAAGACTATCACTTAGCACTCAGTATGATGTGCTTATTCTGTAGAAAATACGAAACTCGATTTAGGGGCCGTTCAAAAATTTTGTGGTCCCCGATCCAAGATCCAATATATTTCAATCAAAATTTTTCCTTTAGGACTTATATCTGGAGAACTACATACAGTGCAGCCAAACCTAAACTATCACTTAACTCAATATAGTGTGCTTATTCCGTAGAAAATACGAAAACTCGATTTAAGGGCCGTTCAAAAATTTTGTGTCCCCTAATCTAAGATAAAATATATTTGAATCAAAAATTTTCTTGTAGGCCTATATCTAACCCAACCTATGACTTAACTCAGTATAATGTGCTTATTCCGTAGAAAATACGAAAATTCGGTGTACGGGACGTTCAAAAATGTTGTGGCTCCTGATCCAAATACTAACAATATATTTCAATCAAAAATTTTCTTGTACGCCTTATATCTGGAGAACTACATACAATGTAGCCAAAGCCAAACTATTAGTTAACTCACTATGAGGTGTTTATTCCGTAGAAAATACGGAAACTCGATTTAGGGGCCGTTCAAAAATGTTGTGGCCCCTGATACAAAAACTAATTATTGGCCAAAATCGCAATCTTTTGATCCATTTTTTTATTCCTAAAATTCTTGTTTAAAAGAAAAAAGACACTTTCGTTGAAACATAAGATCATAAAACATAAAAGGGTTTAATAATACAATTTAAATAGTAGGGTATATATTACAATGTCTCCTAAGATTCAATCAACAATGATTTACTTTGAAAATATAGTGAAGAGTAAGGATATGGTGGGGTAAAATGAAAAAGAAATGGGCACGAGAATTACAACGGATTATACACGAAACCACTTCCTTGATATTCAGAAAAGGTCTAGTCCTCAACCTGAAGGATAGTGACCAATGCTTTTACAATTTCTTCATTCTATTCCACCAAAAAAATCTCATTTTAGCACATTATGTATAATATAAAACATTGCTTTTGAAACTTTTTTGTTTTTAAAGTATGAATTATGACTAGAATGAAAACATGATTTCTAGCTACTATTTGTTACTATTCTACGCTTTTCAATGTAGACCCAAAACATGAGGCTTCTTTAAATTTTATGTTCCTCAACTTTATCTACTACATCTCGAAGGCACATTGTTGACGTAAACACCGCATATTGAGATTTGGGCTAAAATGTCTGTTTCACATTTAAGGTTAGACAAGTATGTAGTGTATTGAAATCTTGCAAAGAATGAAAAAATACTGAGAAAAACATCAAAAGTATCTAAATAATTAATCAAACCACAATTCTTATATTTTAGTTGTTTTGTAAAGACTCTGCCTATACGTAGAGCTGTTCTTTACCAGATTACTATAATTCTAACGGTTTATTGACAGAGTAAAAACTAGACAGCTCAAAAAATTCCAATTTTCAATCTCCAGTAAATTGACCTGTTTTTGAAGATAGGGAGAAAATTCGTAATCCCCAAATAATGTCACAAAACTTTAACAATTCTACAATGCTGCACAAGTTATTGTTCTTCGAAAATTTCAATGGAGGTAGAGGCTAATAGATTTTTTTTTTCACAATTTTGAAAACGGCTGTAGCAATAAATATTTACGAATAAATATTTCAATACTAACCCTACAACATCATAAACATTTTTAAGATGTTCAAAGGACGAAATGCTAGTATGACAAGTTTTCTTCGAATTAAGCTTTTCAATTATCTCCATTACTAGTGCTATTACGGATTTTTTGCCTATCATTTTTACGGTTCGATACGAGAAATACTGTTAACAGATGGTATTGGACATGATAGATTTTCTGAGCTGTAAATTAATAATAATAAATTTTGGACATGTTTGACTAAACTCGTTAGAAATCAACAAACATTATCAACTTGACGTCATAAACATTGAAGTATCTAAAAATTTGAAGATTTTATATTTTAATTTCCATTAAGTTTCCAACAACGTATACTTCATTCGCATTCCAGGGCTTAACATAATTTCCTTGATGTCTTAACTCTTGTCTTTTCCTTGTATTTCTCAATGTCAATAAGTTTACAGATTGTTACCCTTTTTATGCATTGCTGAGAACACCTTTTTATGACATCACTATATACAACTACTTGTTCATTAGTCTGATACCGATATAATGAACGAGGAATTCATTAACGTTTATCGAGGATTAAAACTACAAGACGTCGCTAAGGTGAAGAGTGTGATGACGATTACTATTTATGTAACATATCTCCATGTTACATTCTTTTCGGGACATAGACTTTGTCCAAAGTTAAGTGGCAGCGCTTTCTGAAGTTATGACTCGAAGTTATAAGATACAATCATTAAAGTGTTGGTGGAGAGAATTCATATTCAGTTTCATTTTACGTCTTAAGTTGGCTGTGACTATTTGGCTTCTACATCGCAATTTGCACCCAAGGTTTTTTCGTCAGCTATAGCCATTGTAGGATGTTCCAGTAGATAGACGTCTTTTCGTCGAGAGGACCACCAATGGAAGATCACCTCCAGACTGCATATAGATACTGTGTAAATGCCTTTTCTTCCCCTAGATATTTCTTCTCTCTTTTACCATCATTTTATTCTTATAACATCACAATCTGTTATCTACCTAAAGTGATCGCTGCTATTTCAGAAAGCAACTCAGGTTTCAATCTTACTCTAAATACTCATCGTACAAAGTCCTGAGATGGGCTTGTCCGTTCTAAATTCTCGATTTTTTAATATTCTTAGCTGAGTCACAAGGGCTGACAACACTATATTGCACAAAACAAGAACTTTGCAAGACCAGACTCTTCAGGGCAACCCGAATACGTCTACGCTCGAAGCCACTAAACTACGCAATAGTCATTCACTCTCATGGTCTTGGCGTTGCAGACACAGACAGTGAATTCACATATACTACTAAACTAGTTGTCTTGTCCAAGAACCTTCAAACTTATTTTTGTAATTAAAATAATGTGTTATTACTTTGGCAGGTAAGTGCATTAGATTTAGGATCTAATAATGTATGTGTAGATTTCCATTACCGACACTCACAGTAAATTGAACTTATACAACTAATGTCATGACAGCCATTTTGAAAGTATCTGGGAACTGTTTCAGAGATCTTGATTGGCTAGTCTTTTGTTTTGACGTTCCTCATGGCTATTACATTCTCGTATGGAGAATGAATTGGCGTTAGTCATACAATTTCCACTTACTCTGCCGAAAATAGTATCAATTTTCTTTGAACGATGTCCAGTGTGATTCGTTCATGAGATCTTCAAACTAAAATTGACCTTCCCTTACGCAGTCAGAAGTTATATATTGATACTTAATGCTCCTGTGGATCGGCAAATGGTGGAAGTTTGCTTGCTTTAATTACGGTTGATGCGACAGAAATATACGACTGATGTGCATCAGTTTCAAAGGAAGAAATATATATATATACATACAACATCTAGTTAGCCAGAGCAGTCTTCAAATACAGCCATACACTTATGCTAATACTGAATTGAGGCTTGGATTCCATGAGGAAACAAGCCTGGAGTCTGCGATGCGAGAAACTGCGGTAGTCAATTGAAGAGGCGACAAAATAACGATGAATATCTAAAGGTTTCTGCAACTTATGGAGATCCTGTATTGTCTTTTGAATGACATGTGTATCGTAAATTGTCGTGTAATTTGAAGGCACCATTTCTTTTTACCATTGTTGGATGCATATGGACAAGTTTGTGGCACTGTATGGAGTCCAACATTGTAACGATCCATAATGTATGATTTGTCTCAACGGAGAAATCCATGATGGATCACTTCTACATTAGACTACTATATAAGGAACAGTATCTTCTGCCAGTGGAAGGATGGTTTTGGAAACCGTCCTAGACGTATGTCACAATCCAACTTATGTGCTATGCATTTACGTAGTATTGTTGTAACAGATCTATTTTTCATTTGAAGTGATAATATAGTGCAGAAAACCTTCCCGATTATTCTGTACACAGAGAGAACACATCTCCGGAGGCAATTTTTGTTCACCACTCACGTGAAACTAACAAGTGCAATTATTTAATATTTTCCATTGCATGGGGCAACCCAATGAGAGTGATAGGGTGTATATCTAACCCGTCTGTAATTCCATGAATACTTTTACGATGTTCCTGATTGGATCATTAGAACATGTTGTTGATTGGTGGACATTAGGCTTATTTTTCAATGTTGCGATACGGAAATGAAATTCCACTAATAAGTTGCGTATGGTGCTTTCATTAACAATACTGAGCCAAATGCGTTATTGGTTTTTCGTGAGTAGATGTACAGAATATTTCAATTTGAAGTAATGAAGTAAAATCAACGTCAATTGTGTTCTCCATTGCGCACTTTCACACGACACTGTTCCACAACACCCTGCTAGGTACTAAAGCCTGTTTTCTGAATATGTGCATAGTTTGGCATGTCGTACACATGACCTTGGTTCTTCCATTGTGTTGTAGAAAGTAGCTTCCCTTCAAATATTTTAAATGCATGAACCCAATATCTTGAGATTATTTGGTGTCATTGTGCTCTTAGTATTATGTATTTTCATAAAACGTTCTTTGTCATTTCCATGAACAACTTTCTTCCTTTAGTCTTACCACTAGGCCTATCCACCAATGCTAGGAAGTACTAGAAATTATAACAGCTTTTAAAATATCTGAATTTTTCATTTTTACTATTTTATCAATTATCTCTCTTCCAAACGATTAAATTGTTAAAAGACCTCACAATAGAAAATAAATATCATTATGAAGTTGCATAGATTGGTGTCCTTCATTTTTTTCCATTAGTAATAGCTAATAAAATTTAATTTATTCCATAGGTATTTATAATGAATGGTGCCAGAGGAGCTCTAAAATCTATAGCCTATTATCTACTAAAGCCCAATGATATTGTATTATCTACTAGTCCACTTTATTCAGGTGTCTTCAAGTCTATAACGAATGGAACTGGAGTGCAATTCATGGATATTCCAGTAAAACCAAAGGTAATGCTTTCGTATAATATATTGTAATATTTAATTTTTCCATTCTAAATATTTTGCAGCCAATAATAATAATTATCACAGCCACACACACTAGAAATAAAAATTCTGTGTACCGGACCCCAGGCTATGTATTCGCTGTATTTTGTTACGCAGAATCCAAATTTCGAAACCCCAGAACGATTGAATGTGTCAAGTTTGTTTTGTGGGCGAAAAACGTATGTGCTGTATTACGTACAAAAATTTGCACCAAAATTCACTAAAGTTTTTCGACCTTAAAAAGAATTGACACGGTCGATTGTCTTGGGGTTTCGAAATTTGGATTCTGCGTAACAAAATACATTGACTCCATATCCTGGGGTCCGGTTCACAAAACTTTTTTTTTTTTTTGTGCGTGTGTGGTTGTGTTATTATTATAACTTGTACAGTATCTATGTGGAAAAAGTTCAGGTGTAACCGAAGAGTTCTTTTAAAGTGCTGTTTCGTTTGAAGTACTCACTGCGACGGAGGTAATCTCCGACTATAATTAACGTGTTTTAAAGTAAGATATGTATTACCGAAACTAATGGTGCCGATCACGCTCAAAAATAATTTAAAAACGTATTAACGACTCAACCATAAGAACAACGCATATTAAGCAAAACAAATACACATGTCATTTTTCCCACTACAAAATATGTTCGATTTTAGAGTAGCTTCAATTAGTAGGCAAGAGTAGTACTGTTCAAATTAGTATCATTCGTTTCTTGAATAATATTTCTACTGTTATTCAAGTATCCGAATATCCAAATATTCGTTTTTAATATTATTCGAACAATTATTATCTATTCTAATAACAAATATTCGAATACCCATTACACAGTCACACACAAAAATATAATTTCTGTACACCGAACACTAGGGCATGGATTCGATGTAATCTGTTACACATGATCCAAATTTCGAAACCCCAGGACGATTGACTCTGTCAATTTTTTATGGGCGAAAAATTAAAGAGATTTTGGATAGGGAGGATACACGTTCTTCTGTGTAAGTACGCGATTCAGTGTAATAAAATATATCAAATCCATACGCTGGGGCTCACTGTTCAGAACTTTTTTTTTTTTTTTTTTTTGTATGGCTGTGTTACATGTATCCTCCCTGTCCAAAATTCCTCAAGTTTCACGCTCTTAAAAAACTGATATGGGCAATCGTCGTAAGGTTTCGAAATTTGGATTCTGTGTAACAAAATACATCGAATTCATACCATGTTGTACGGTGCACAGAACTTTTGTTTTCTTGTGATTGTGTTACATGAATCCTCCCTATCCAAAATCGCTCAAGCTTTTCGCCCATAATAAAAAAAAAAAAAATGGTACGATCGATCTTCCTGGGGTTTCGAAATTTGGATTCTGTGTAACAAAATACATCGAATCTATACCGTGGGCTACGGTGCACAGAACTTTTCTTTTGTATGGCTGTATATGGCTGTGTATTCTCTATCCAAAATCGCTCCAGCTTTTCGCCCATAATAAAAAAATTGTAAGATCGATCTTTCTGGGGTTTCGAAATTTGGATTCTGTATAACAAAATACATCGAATCCATATCATGGGGTACGGTGCACAGAACTTTTTTTCTGTATGGCTGTAAATGGCTGTGTATTCTCCCTATCCAAAATCGCTCCAGCTTTTCGTCCATAACAAAAAATTGGCACTATCAATCTTCCTGGGGTTTCGAAATATGGATTGTATGTAACAAAATATATCGAATCCATAGCAGGTGTCTCGTGCACAGAACTTTTGTTTGTGTGTGACTGTGTTATTAGAATGTTCGAATATTGAATTATTCGAATTTTAACAGTCGAGAGCACAGATGGTTATTTTACAAGCTAGGGTCACTTGGGCTCAAGCTTACTATTTTTAAAGGGGCTCGCGCTCAGTAATCTGAATTAGGCTTATGCTAGCTCATAGTCTTACTCATTTGAGCTCGGGCTTGCTATCCTCAATGGGGCTCTCACTACTCGATCAAACTTTCACTTACCTCATTGGGCTTTCGTTCGCTAAGGGCTCGGTTCGCTGTCGTTTACTAGGGCTCACATTCGCTCGTACTAGCGCTCTCTAATCTCACTGAGGCTTGTGCTCACTCGGATTTCAAGTTTAGCTTGCTATCGACTTACAGCACTCGTCTTCCTACTGAATTATTGAATGAGAACCCTTTTCAGTCCCAGGCTCGCTGGTTTGAACATCGAGAGAATGAATGGCTTTTTCATAACGAAACAAAATTCATATAGCTGCTGTTTATTCTTTACATCAACTAAGAAAATATAGAAAACAGTTTCGAAATATATTCTCTTCTTACAAAAAAACGAGATTTGCAGCATTTTTTTTTTTAAAAATGATCCAAATACTGAGGGCGTATAAAATAAAAATTTTGAATTATTAGATTTCTTTATATGTTTTAAATTTACTGGTAAAACAATATCCAAAAGTGGAAATATACATTTTCATTTGCAAATTCAAAATCACAGTATTGGCCCGAAAATAATACGATTTTTTTAAAGTATAAAAACAGTTTCGCAAAATCCATATATATATTCTAACTGCAGCACAACTCTTACGATAGTGTTTCCAACCTATATCCGAACGCCAGCATACAAATTCAGCAATATAGTGCAGCCACCAATGTCCCTACTAATAGTTCGACGTCGTCTGGTTTGCAGTATATGTGCATGCAATATGCATTGTTGTTAATCCCTTTGATCGTACAGCATAGACATGTGCAGCTGCAATGATGCCGCAAACATTGCTCACAAAGAATCGAATGACATTATATCCCTTTCTTAGAATTATTGCTGCTCTCTATGTAGCATATTATTATTATTATTATTATTATTATTATTATTATTATTATTATTATTATTATTATTATTATTATTATTATTATTATTATTATTATTATTATTATAGATCTATTATTATTATTGAATCAGGAAATTACAGACAATATATCCAATGCAATTTACAATACAAAAAATTACATCAAATTATAAACAAACACATCACAATGATACGAAAATATAAGTTTAATAGCATACTATACAAGTTACACATGCAAATAATAATAATAATAATAATAATAATAATAATAATAATAATAATAATAATAATAATAATAATAATAATAATAATGAACCCCACACAACCTGTGATATAATATAGATAGAGTTACTTTTGAAGTAAATCACAATCCTCAACAAACACATCAACAACATGGCCAAATCATTGCCAGTAGGAACATCTTTTAGATAGGTGGCACCTAGAAACATTCTCAAATTCCTTGTGTAATGGCTTGGAACATATAAAGTTATTATAGTTAACAAATTCAGTTTACTATGTAAAATAAAATGCAATAATTTGAGATCCGTAATAGTTCTTCTCTGCGACAACTTCAAAATGAGCAATGACTATCTTACATTTTCTACTATTTTATCTAAGAAACGCTTAAATTTCCAACGTAACCATAACAAAATATTATTTTGAATAATTTCAAGACTAACAGATAATTTGTAGTTCTATTCCAGATACTGGACAAATACTCTGACTCCTTGTATTAACGTAATAAAGACGGCACATTTTCTCACAATTAATGTTTATTAATACCCATTAAAAAAAAACAATATTCCTACGAGCCTTTGAAACAATGTTATTTAGCGGTATATACTGTATTTATTAAAAAGCTACTTGTTATCAAAGACAATACCCAAATATCTAATAAAATTGCAAATTTAACGAATGTCTTATCAACAACATAAGTAAAATAAACTATATTAGACTTGTTCGTAAAAATCATATTAAATATTTTATTACAATTTAATGGTACAACATTAACTTCCGACCAATATAGAACATTATTAATATTATTTTGAATTACAAAGCAGTCATCAAAATCCTTAACAGTTTTGTAAATATTTAAACCATCTGTATACATTATATGTGCAATTCAAGTTATCGCTTAAATTATCATTAATAAACACGAAAAATAAAAGCGGACCCAATTTGGAACACTAAGGAACACCGGAACAGATATTGTAGATATCAAACACAACTCTTGTATCTAACAATAAATTTTCTACATGACAAAGAAAATACTCAAAATATCATGAGATAATTTGTCAAAAGCCTTGGAGAAATCAAAATATTCTACATCAACCTGTTCGTTATTCTTAACAACAGGAAGAACATCAGTCATAAAACAGGACAGAATCGTCTCAGCAGTTAATCTATTTTTCACAAAACCATGTTGATGTATAGAGATACTAGAATAAACATTATTATACAAGAACCTGCAAACCAACTTGTCATGAACACTAGGAATAATATTCAAGAGTTAAATTGATCCATAATCGCTAGATCCTTACCATGTTTTGGAAAGAGGGACAACAGCAACAGCGTTCCAATGATCTGGATAAACAGAGGTAAGCAAGCTCCAATTAAGCAGCGATTCAAATATACCGGAGAAGTAATATAGTTGATTCCCTTCAATATAAATATCGGTACATGATCAAGAACACAAGAAGACAGCATTAAGACCTTTTATAACTTTTGTTATTATTGTCAACTGGGTAGAAACATCTACTGCCAGCCACTGTCTATACGTTAATGTTACGTAAAAAGGAAAGTTTTAAATATATAGACTCAAATAGTTCAGCCCAGGAGTCAGCCAACAATTTTTACCAGATATATACAATTAACTATAAGTCCAGAGGTTTGATTCGAATAACCTTTCTCCGTATTAGGAATTTCTAATTTTTTCGAGGTACTCCTTAAATTGTTCTCTCTTTCATAAATATAGGTAAAGTTATCAGAAGTATTTTATATTTGAATTGTTAATTCTCGTTTAGGACAGCTTTAAATCTCCTGTGATACTGTTCTTTAGCTTTAATTATAGAAATTAAATTCTTGGAATACCAAGATGGACATTTCCTAGATATAGGCCTACTTAAAGGTATGTCATTTTCCATACTTAATTTTATTGAATTTTCAACTGCTATAGCAGGTAAAAATTGTATTCTGAACTTAGTATTGCTAGGTATATTAGACCAATCAGTTCCAGCAAATTCTATGTATAATGATAAATAATCTCCTTTGTGAAAAGCAAAGTGAGTAAATTTGTCTTCTGTTGATATATTAAGATAGAAAAAGGGAGCTTAATTTCAATAAGATAACGAAAACAATTAGGGTTAACTATTGAGTGAACCTTTTTCGTAGCATAAACATTAAAATTAAAAATTACCAACCCCAACTCAGATACAGTACATTGTGATTCACATCACGATTAATATAATCTGAAAAAGGATAACAATATACTAGCTTTACATCGAGAATAATAATAATATAGCCATATAACTGGCAAAAATTGTTTCGTAGCCCAATCCACTTTAGATATAACAGGGGTCTCCAAACTTCTTAGTCTAAGGATTGTACTGATTTCTCCACTAAGTCTCAAGGGTCTACCTAGGTAGCTCGTAATACCAACATACTGTGGCGCCAGCACCTTCTTGTGGGGAGTTGCAGAATTACGCAAAATTGTTAATCGAATTATATAGCACTTTCGTGAAGTGAGTACCAGAACTAGAGCATGTTCTGGAAATGTCCTGCTTCGCGATTGCTTGTGTGGAAGATTCGAATACTTTCGAGTATTTTCGAATATGTTCTGCGTACCGAAGATGTGTAATATAAATACGGTAGACAATTGAGAGTAGGACAGTTTCAACTTTTGAGTTCGGAGCGACAAGTTCGACCTAAAAAGCGAAATATAGTGCGACTAGTGTGTTTTGTTACTATAGTTTAATAATAAAAATATAGTGTTTTTAATTGTGAATGGATAAAACCGGTGAATTCTTTATTCAAAATCCCGGCTTATAATTACATTAATTAGCATTATTTTGACTTGAAGTTACCCTACGTGTCTTTTGTATGGATTTATATAAATATAGGGAAAAATGAAGGATATGAGTGCAGAACATTTGGAGAACAATGGATATATCAATATTTCGTGATTGAGTCAAACAATAAGAATAATTTAATGCATGCAATTTGCAATAAAACAATATCACTCCACAAAGAATACAATATGAAACGTCATTATAAAACTAAGTATTCTCAGAATTACTCCAAATATACGTACAGGAAAGCCTACGGTTACAAAAATATGAATCATTGATAAGCGGGTTGAAATGTCAACAATATTGTTGTTTAAGAAAATAAATGTTGAACAAGAAGCAGCAACCCATGTTAGTTCCTGCATGGCTCATTCAATTGCGAAACGTGGGAAACTATTTACCTACGGTGAATTAATCAAGGATTGCATTTTTGCAACAGCAGAAGAAATATGTCAAGGAAAAGCTAATTTTTTAACAAAGCATAAGTTTGTCAGCAAACACTATTTTAAAGGAATTGAAAATGCTGTTCAGAAAAACAATGTTCAGTGGGGAAAAAAATACAGTGTATTACTATTGATGATGGCAGATGAGTAGAAAAAATAAAGGTATCGTACTTCTCGTATCAAAGGCAACAAAAATTACGGTGTTTCAAAACCATCAATCGTATGTTGCATCATTCACCAGTATTCTTGGTGCTTGGATATGTCAGAAGTTTTAAAGTTATTCATGTCAACTGTTAATTATATCTGATCGCATGCGTTTAATCACTGTCCATTTCACGAATTTATTGAAGAGATTGGGGGGGGGGGGATGGAATACCATATTATACTGCAATACGCTGGTTTAACTGCAGCAAAGTTCTAAAGCGAGTTTTTGAGCTCCGAACAATAACCGAACTTATCTTGAATGAAACGAATCGACTTCTGACTAATCGAATCTATCGAATCACATAATAACAATGTGTGGCTATTGAAGATATAATTTTATGCAGATTGAACTAAACTCATGAATTACCTTAACTTAAAAGTACAAGATGGAAACTATATATATATCGAGCCGGATCCCGGATTGTCTGAGGGGGGTGCACCAATAACTACTAAAATAACCAATCATACTGAAACTCCTCAAAATGACATGACAATGTTCTTCATCCCTGATAACACTGATGCATAGGACGGAGGGAAGTATTTTTAGAGAGGGTCGCAAGTGTTATGCAGGAAAAAAAATGTTCTTCTCTCGTCCTGGCTTCTGTTTCCTTCCTTACTTGACAAATGTTATATTGTTTTGCTTGGTAAATCTTTTTCCTTCAACCTTTAGAAAATCGACTTAAACTATTGCTTTTGCAAAGCTCTGCTTTCTTTTAAGCCGCAAACGGAAACATGATGGCAGAAAGTTTCGGAAAGTATTTTCACTGCCAGCTTCTTATTTTAGATAGTGTATATTTACAATGCAGAGGGAGTGCAAGTGCACCTTTGCACCGTCCTAAATCCAGCCACACTGTATATATATATATATATATATATATATATATTATATATATATATATATATATATATATATATATATATATATATATATATATATATATATATATAAGATTATGATGTAATTACAAATGACATCAAAATTTTTTGCAATCCTTTTAACGCTGACATAGAATCCCTTGCCCCAGAACTTCAAATAAAAAAGTTTGGTTTGCAGTGTAGCGATAGTTTAAAAGAAAAATATAGCAATTTATCGTTGCTGGAATTTTATGTCTTCCACTTACATATTTCATCAGTTGCATAAAGTTGTTCGTGGCCTTCTTCGCCCTTGTGATGAGTAACACTAATTCCTAATAGTTAATGTAATACTAATTTCTAATAGTTAAAGTACATTCCTAATAGTTAAATAACATTAATTTCTAATAGTTAAAGTAAAACTAATTCCTAATAGTTGAAGAAACACTAATTGCGAATAGTCAGAGTAACACTTATTCTTTATAGTTAGAGTAACACCAATTCTAATTGTTGAAGTAACAGTGAATCCTAATAGTTAAAGTAACACAAATTCATAATAGTTAAAGTAAGATTAATTTCTAATAGTTAAAGTAACATTAATTCTTAATAGTTGAAGAAACACTAATTCCGAATAGTCAGAGTGACACTTATTCTTTATAGTTAGAGTAACACTAATTCTAATAGTTACAGTGAATACTAATACTTAAAGTAACACTAATTCATAATAGTTAAAGTAACATTAATTCCTAATAGTTAAAGTATCACTAATTCCTAATAGTTGAGGAAACACTAATTCCGAATAATCAGAGTAACACTTATTCTTTATAGTTAGAGTAACACTAATTCTAATAGTTAAAGTAACAGTGAATCCTTATAGTTAAAGTAACACTAATTCATAATAGTTAAAGTAACATTAATTCCTAATAGTTAAAGTAACACTAATTCCTAATAGTTAAAGTAACACCAATTTCTAATAGAAATAGCCAAATAACACTAATTCCTAATAGTTAAAATAATTCCTAATAGTTAAAGTCGTTACTCCGCTACGTGCGATGCATTATACCTGATGCTAATAGATGGTGCTAGTGTGCAGAAAATTTCAGATTTAAAACTAAATTTATTATGACGATTTACTTGCAACTTAAAAACTGTATTGTGTTAATTTGCTTATTTAAAATTCTATAGTGATTATGCTAAACACGGACATATAAATACGATTGTAATTACGTATATAATATCTGTAAGTATTTATTTCATGTTAAGCACAATATAAATTAGTAACTAAGTAACTTGAACATAGTATTTAAACTGCAGGCATTGTTTGTTTACCTATAGGAGAGTGCAATACTTTAACAACCTTTACCGCCAATCCACATGAAGCACACAACCCTTAACAGGTGGTAATCATATTTAGATTGGAATATTAACATTTATGAACCTACACTCACTACAATAATATTGAAGAAAAGTGTGAAATGATAGACATATTCAATATGTCTGAAAAAATGTTTAGGAACACAATTTGTAGTATGATGAGCTGAGTTAATTAATGAAACAATAAAAATTTCTGTATGTTTTTCTTCTGTAAAAATAATGATATTTTACCATATATGTAAACAAACACTGTAAATGGGCAGGACGCCTGTTGTGTTGTTGTTACAATAAATAAATAAATAAATAAATTGAGAAGTTAAAATTCTACTTCTTCCCCCAGATCGTTGTGCTGAGGGTACTTCCGACTCTTCTAGGTGGAAGCAAGAAACAGTAGATATTACTTCCAACATTGACAACTGGCAAAACATAGTATTACTAGTTTACAAAACGCTTTATTGATTCAACTACAATGAGAATCTTCGCTCGGAATGACGAAAGTAACACTTCTTCGCTGTAGCAAAAACAACTCAGTCGATAGAGCTGAATTTAGTACACAAATTGATACTGAAAACTACCAGGTCTGACCCAGATAGCAAAAATGACTTGCAACAAACTTGCAGCAGATTTGCAATCCGAGTCTGGCAAACTCGCAGCAGACTTGTGATGCAAGTCTGCAAGTTTGATGCAAGTTTAATGCAAACTTCCTAGTTGACGCTTTTCGAACTTGCAGCACGCCTGCAGTGCAAGTGTATGGTAAGTTTGCAAAGCAAGTTTCTGCAAGGGGTTTATTGCACAGCGAGTCTACTGCAAGTTTCCACTTGCACTGCAAGTGCACAGTAAGTCGGCAGCAAGTTAGTGTAGGTTTGACGCAAGTCTCTGCAAGGATACCAATTGCACTGCAAGTCTACAGTAAGTTTGTAGAAAGTCTTCTGCAAGTATATACTTGCATTACAAGTCTACAGCAGGTCTTCAGCAAGTGAGTGTAGTAAGTCTTCTGCAGGTATATACTTGCATTGAATTGCAAGCCTTTTACAAACCGAACATTTACTGTATACGAACAATCACACAGTATATTTTTCTCAACAACTTTGCCAAACAATACACGTTTAAAATTACTTACGTAATTATCTTAATTATAGACTTCGCACCTACTACAAATGGTGGCCTGGCGGGGAGATTTCTAAGATTAGACTTCTGTGCCATCTGTTGGTAGAAACTAGAACTGACACACTTGCTACAAACTTGCAGAAAACCTTCGAGGCAAGTAAAATCTAGCAAGTGAAAATTAAATTACGACATTTGCAGATAACTCTTTCAAAACACCTGCAGCACGTGTACAGTGCACGGAAAGCCTAGCAAGTTAAAATCAAATATAGTGAAAGACTTGCTGCAAACCAACATGCTATTAGGGGAAAGGAAGCTACTGAATATAAGTTAAGGGTGTGGGTAATAAATAGCAAAAAACTATAACTCATATAAAGGTGGCGCTACTTTTTTTCTTTTACTGAGTTGAACTATGTATAGGCTAGTATGATTCACACTTCTGTTGACGTATATACTAGGAGAAAAGTGTAGTTTATTGGAGATGAGCTCTCAAAAATGACTCATCCGATTTTGTTCACATTTCATAAATACATATTCTATTACTACTTTGATAATATGGCGTAGCTCAATTGTTCTGAAAAACCTACGAGGGAGTGTACTCTTGGAGGTGAGTTTTTTCGAACTTTTTTTTTTTTTTCAGAAATGACTCTACCATTTTGTTGATAATTCATAAATAAACGACTTCATTTATAACCCTACTATATGGTATAATTAATTAGTTATTAAAAATCACAAAGTGAAGTTTACTTTTGGGGGTAAATTTTCTTCGAACAAAATTTTCCCAAAACACCTTACATTTTTGCTCGTATCTCAGAAGAGAATATTTCATTAACAATTACAGCACAATATGATTGATTCGACTGCAATGGGACTCTTCCAAGGGAATGACGAATGTAGCTTCGCTCCAGCAAGAAGTACTAAGCCAATCGAGCAAAATTTAATACACAGGTGGAGACTAAGAAGTGATAGGTCTGAAAGGATGTTACCCGTTATAGGTTAAAGAGGTGGTTAATAAAGCGAAAATAATGTAACTTGTAAATACGTGGCGTCACTTATATGTGTTAATGTTAAAATGTTCCACTTATGCACAATATATAAGTTAGGAAGGTTCACACTCATATTGACATATATCAGGAAAGCGTAAATTTAAAGAAAAGATAATAATTAATATTAATATCAATAGAGAATGTAATTAGACATATAAATTGAGAAGTGTGGATATTTATTTATAACAGATTTCAGATACAGCACTAGGCCATTTTACACTGAATCATTTTAACAATTTGATAACATAACAATTTAATAACAATTTGAGGTCAAGATGGTACAACACAACATCGACATTACAAAAATAGTTTATTTATAGATGATATGAAAGTATACTCACTTGAAAAAAAAAACGTCTACAGTTTCTGATAACTGATTAGGTACTGACAATTCGGTTTAGAGGGGACATTTGGACAATATTAACTCTCGTCGCTTGAGTGTAAAAGAGATCACTAGACCGTGTTGTTCTAGCGGATACGCGAAAATTAAAAGTAGAAGTGATTGGATATTATCTTATCTTGGATATTATGATAACTGGGTATTATCTTAATTAATAATTTCCATCTCCATCTCCATCTTTTACTTGCATTTTCATCATTTATCTGGTATCGTCCCTAATAACTCTATACCGATTCCTCCAATAACTAGAACGTGGAGCAAAGATGGTAAAACTTTCTTTTGACGACAGATACCAATCACTGTAAAGGTGTGATTATTCATTTATCCCGCAAGGCAAGACATTGCCGAAAGTTGTCATTGATCTGGGAGACAAGACACTGGCTGTTTAAGGATTCGTGAACAAGCGGTACGGTAAGCGAAACAACGTTCCCGCATATTTATACAGAATCAGTGCCGTGCCGTGGAAAATCAGAGCACAGGGCGAAAGTATACGACGGCGTTCCCATACATATATTCCAAGTAATTTTTCCTATAGGTTTTCCTTTTTCTACAAATAATGAAGACAAACTACTTTCTGTTTTCATGCCACCTCGGTTCCATAGAACAACTCGGAGTAAAATGCGTAAGCTCACAAACTGTATAATTGAATGAACGCGTTATGAGCATACTGAAAAGCGCCTGTGTCATGAAAATGCAGTCGGATCTCAGCCGACAGAACACGTCCCAGTCACATGTTCCTTGAACCTAGTAAAAATGAGAAAAGTTGTAGTTTTAATGTTCCCGATTATGATGTTAGAATGTGTGGTAAATGAAAGGGGATGATAATGAAGTAATTAGTGGAATGAGAAATGAAATCGGAGGGAAGGTAGAACCCACGTATGTAATGCCTAATAGCGTATGCAGGGAGACAGGTACATGCTGTCAAATTCATCTAATAGGCTAATGTTTTCATAAAATCTTGATAAGTGGCCTTTGCCTACGCCACTGCTGATCACTACAAAATACGTAATCCGAAACACTAGACCCTTAATATTAAAAAAAAAAAAAAAAAAAAAAAAAAAAAAAAAAAACTAGAGTGGTTATCATGCTGAGGCTACTGGCCTGTGTTACAATTAAATTGTACTAATCAAGGTTGTTATAAAATAGAGGATCTGCCTATAGAAAAATATCTTGGAAGCCATACGTCACAGTTTCGCCACCTCCACTCTGCCCATTCCGCCCAATAAGATCGCAATGTTTTGAGCCAACATTCATGACAGAAACAAAGTAGCCAATCAGACGATGGGGGAAACGAGAATAGCCAATCAGACGTGGGACGCTCGGTTGTTTTTTGCTTCATTGAGTTAATAGGATGATGATACATAGTATATGGGCAGATCGTCTATTTTATAACATCTTTGGTACTAATGGTAACAGCATTTTTTTTTTTTTTTTTTTTTTTTGCTACGGGGTTACCAGCTTAATGCTTCAGACCTATTCACCGTGCAAGTCGGATAATAGAAGGATTAGAACCTATGATACACTGTAATTCAAGTATGATAAACTTGATATTAGAAATGGATATAACATTTAAAATAGTCAAGTAAATTTAGCATTATTTAAGCCCTGTTCATTAATCCTAAATAATTTTCATATTCACAAGAACCGATTATTCTCAGAATTTAAATAAAATATTATTCTTTCTTTAGGGTTTCATATTGACAATCAAAGCTCTGGAGGATAAAATTTTGTCTCTGCAGGAACAGGGGTTATCAGTGAAAGGATTTGTCCTTGTGAATCCAAACAATCCATTAGGGGATGTATATTCTCAAAAACTTATCTACGACTTAATGAATGTGTGCAAACGGTAGGTACTTTAATATGAAGCCTTCATAGGGACGAAACAGTTAACTTTTATTCCATAGAAACGATACAAAGCTTTTTTTCTCCCTGTTTCTATCTACTTTTATCTACCGAAATTATTTAAGCACATGCTTATAATAGGGATTGTTCTATACATTGTTATTATAATCTCTTAATCATAGTAAAGTATACTGTACCACAGAACTTTACTCAAGTGCACTCTTCGAAAACATATCAAAAGAAATTACAACTTATAGAGGGTATAGCCGGGCAAAGCGGTAAAACGTGCTCTTACACGGATTGCTGTGATATTTATACCAATGGTGTCTCATATACAAAGATAACTTTTATTTGACCAGAAAATCAACTTCAAATTCCTTCGAATTTCGAAGTTATTGTTGAAAATTCCAAAAATCAAAAATTGTTCATATCTCGGAAACTACTTAAAAATGAAATGAAATTTTTAAGTTTTACCGGCTAGGCTAAAGGAGAGAGTTATGATGAGAAATTAATGAAATGGTGGAATGAAGAAAGTGGGAGGAAACGGGATAACCCCGAGAAAACCCACGCACACGATGTTTGTTTACCACAAAGCTCACTGAAACTACTTAAGTTACGAGGGTGAAACAAAATATGAATAGGCCTATACTTTGCTTGAAGGGCCTTACCGAAAACAAGAAACAATATAAATTGCTCTTCAAATTTCTAGCAAAAAGTGCATCGAAAAAGTGAGTGCTTCGAATTCAAATATTTTTGGTTTATGTTTGAGTGACCAGCTTCTATTTTTTTTCCATAGAAGTAGCATTAACCCACCTATAATATATTTTAACCATGGTTTGATGCTCGTGGTGCAACTTGGTGTAAAATGAGAAAAACTAAAGTCAGACATGCCTTGAAGATATGCAACCCGTGTCACACCATAAATGTTTTTAACTAGCACGAATATTGTCAGAAGTCAAAGATGGTTGAGTTCGAGTTTCTGACTCGTCATGAATGGTTCTATGTGAGAATATAACTATCATAATCGTACCTCTTTCAGAAACAGCGTGAGAGCACTACTGCCATTGATTTTCATTCTTTCTTAGTAAAATACCAATATTTTAAATCGTGATTTATAGAAAACAATGTTTTTTTTAAAATTATCCCTATATATGATGTATACTCATATATAATGTATGAAATGTTATAATGCACAAGATGATGATACAAATATATCAAAATGTTCTTGCAATGTCTTTCCTGTGTTAGAACACATTGCAGGGAAAATGAAGAACACGGTATGTTGAACCTTCAATCTTCATCACTATAAGCGTTTATTACTGGAGTCACAAGACCGGCAACACAGAATTTGCTTAAAATTTTTGTAGGCCGAACGATCTTAGCAAAGTATCGAGCACGTGAAAGGTAATGAATGTTTGCAGCGACATATGAACATCAATCTATTCGATTCCCATGTGCACATTCACAATAATACGGCTTTACACCCTAATATCTTATTGTATTTGGAGCAAAATCAATATATGTCTTCCTACTAATATGTCGAGATCGTACCTCGAATTTAACGGTATGTGTATTTTCTTTCAGGAAATGGAGATTGGTGCCGTTATCTTCATTTACCATCGCATGAGATGAGTTGATTTTAAGTTTAACGCTCCTTTTAGTAGCAAGGCTATATGAGACGTAGACCTACTGATTAAAGTGGAATCTGAACCACATGAACTCCCGTCCGAAATCGAACCCAGATCTCTCACGCCAAAGGTGCGTACGTGGTCAACAGTATTGTGAAGTTTAGTTGACACAAAAGTTTTTTTTTTTTAAAAATTAAATTGTTATGAGTTCTTCTCGTGAACTGACCGCGACTTCGAATTTATAGGGTAAAATGTTTTTTTTTTCTTGGAAGGACGTCATATCCAAAACATGCTGTTTCCTTTTCAGCCCTAGAATTGCAGTACACATTATTCGAATTGCCAGTGAGCAGAGTAAACAAAAACACAACAGTAGTTAAACGGCAGTTCTATTATTATCAGCGGCACTAGCGCTCTCATGTGGTTTCTCGAAGAGGTACAATTATGGTCAACGATTATGAGAGTTATATTGTTATGTAGAACCATTCATGACGTTAATCTTATATCAAATTGTAGCGTGTTGCGTTATGTTGCGGAACATATCCCCGGTGTTTCTGGATGGGGGCAGCTCCAATTTGGGATATTTTCTTATTTTCTATTATGTGTCCTCTGGGAGAAGTTTGAGTCGGATCTGATCCTGCCTTGTTCTGTACGTTGCTTGTGAGGCACTTAAGAAAGCTCGATGTTCGTGTTCGTCATAAACTCAAAGAAGTTCATTTAATGGCATCATCTGTGATATTCTAATTAAAAGTCATGAATAGGTTTGTTTTCAGAAGCTACTAATAACTGATAATCGTGGCATAATCGTGGGACGTAAAACTAAAGATTTCATTTGCACCAGTGTTAGTCCATCTCATCAAAGGGATAACAACCAAAAATCAAGTATTCTTCCCAAAGTTCAGCAGCGAAAATAGAACCTACTAATTAACGTAAAATCCGAACCGCATTTAGCTCCTTCCGGGAATCGAACTCTGGTCTCCCACGTTAAAGGCGCATACGCTAACCGGTTTTTTTTCTTTTAAATACTTTATTGTACTCTTATTTAGCCAATTACGTCAGAAAGGATTAACAAAGAAAATTGTACTGTGAGCATCCAATTATACCAAAAAAAAAAAGTACAATAGACACATCAATAAATTGCTGCTAGAAAATTAGCAAACTTTTGTTTACGAATTGAAAGTGCTAGAGTTTGCATACGGAACAATAATTGATTGACATACAAAGTCACATTATTATTAAAATCATTACATAAAAGAATATCGATAGTTTGGGACGTGATCCATAAAATTGCGTTATGTTTAGTGCTGGGATAAAATTGATAATCCGGAAGCAGCATGAATGACGTACAGTGAATATTAGAAGGAGTTGTTCTGCAGATACGGGCAATGATTTTTTGATAATGAAACCATATAGCTGTGTTTCGTGGGCAACTTTCGAGCCGGTGTTGGAGAGTATCGAGAACATAACAAGTACCGCAGAAAGAAATATTACAGATACCCAATTCATAAAGTCTCCCGTTAGTAAGATATATATTGTGAACAACACTGTACCAAAGAGATTGCATGGCAGGAGACAATACCGGAGTATGAATGTTTGACCAGATTTTCTTCCAGTGTGTCATTGGGTAATGTTCTACAATACAGGGAACCGAAGTTGTGGTGCCATGATAATGATTATATAATTGTCTAACAGAAAGATCTTCAAGGTGACTCCGTGCGATAAGCGAGTAACTAATATCAAGAAATACGTCCTTGAGGTATGGCACAAGGGAAATCCAAGGTTGTATATGCAGGGGAGCTTGTAACTCAATATGACGTAGTGGTACACATAACGCCTTGCTGGAAAAGGATTCGGAGTAGGAGCATAATGTTTGACAGACGTGATGAATCAGCAGCGAGTAGCTCTGAAATTTAATGTCTTTAAGGCCAAGGCCACCATCACGTTTTGATAAACACGCAGTCTCGTGACTTACCCTTAGGCAGTGATTATGCCACAACAGTTGCCCTGTGTGTTTTCGTATGATACTTAGGTATTTCTTCGGCAAGGAAAAAAATTGAGTCAGAAACCAAAGACGACTAAAAATAAAAACATTTAAAAGGTATACTCTGCCTGCAAGACTGACCTGCCGGACTTTACTTTGGTGTATGAGTGCAACCAAAGTACAGGTTGTGGTATGAAAATTGTAGTCTATAGTATCTGCTATGCGACGTTGCCAAGTTACGCCTAAGATTTTGATGCGATCAGTAAAGGGGAACGTAGACAAATACACGTGTTTGGTCAGCCGGATTTATACACATCAGGCATGACTTTTGTTTATTGAGAATAGCACCTGAAACGCACTCGTAGTTCGATATGAGAAGTTCAACACGTGACAGTTCCTGTGGACTGGTAATGAAACAATGTATCTATAAATGCTTGTAATTTTAAGGATGTTGCACCAATCTGTATACCTTGAAGTTGTTGTTCCAGTGTTAAAAGAAAGGGAACAAGAACCAAGCTATATAGAATGGAAGACAGGGGGCAACCTTGTGCAATACCTCGACGTACATTGATAGGATATGTAAGTGCACCATTAACCTTTAATCTTACATATCGTTGAGTATAAAGAAATTTAATCAAATTAAGAAAACTGTCTCCGAAACCATAGTTTTCAAGTACCTTAAACATGTAATCATGTGACAATCTGTCAAATGCCTTATGAAAATCAAGCGCCAATAAAGCGACCTGCGGAGAACTTGTTTTCTGACACCAATGAATACCTTCTCGTATATTACTTAGTGCTAAAAATATAGGTTTTGTATGTTTTAAACCATACTGATCATTGTGTAAGACTTGATTCAGAAACGGTTCTAAACGAGAGGCAAGGCAACGAGATAAAATTTTCTGGTCAACATTAAGGAGGGTAATCGGTCTAAAATTATCAAAGTCATGCGCACCTGCATGTTTAGGTACAAGTACCATTATGCCAGCGGTAAAGGAAGAGATGCACGTGGGCGTGAGTCGGAGTTCGTTATACATTTCTGTGAGAAAAGGCGTAAGAATGCTGTGAAATTGGCGGTAAAATTCTAATATAAGACCATCGGGTCCCGGAGATTTATTTAACTTCCCCGCAAAAATAGCTTGCTTGACTTCTCTTTCTGTAAAGGGGGCATTGAATATGTTACGAGCCTCCGGGGTGAAAGTACCGGTCGGACGCTCGAAGCAAGGGTCAGAAGATTGGGTTGGAGCGGGGGAATATAGGTTTTGGTATGCATCGTACAAAGCTGGGATTACCTGATCATGCTCGTGAACTACACCGTTAGGAAAGGAGACCTTGAAAATAAGGTTTTGTTTACCTCTGCGCCTTTCACAGATAACTGTATGTAAAGAGGGAACTTCATGCTGAAGCATCGTTGTTTTGCCTCTCGTGAAAAAACCTTGATTTTTTTCGATGTAAAGTGAGTAGGAGTGCCTTAATTTCCTTAATACGAGGGAGTACGTCTACTCCTTGAGCAAGTTCTTTATAGTAGTCACATAATAAGTGATGGTAATAATTATATTGCTCTTTAAGAAGAGAGGATTTGTCTTTGCAGTGCTGTTTACAGATAGACCGAAAGGACGGTTTAATGTGATGTAACCACCATGAAAACAAACTTTTCTTTTGAGATTTAAAGTGCATTAAATAGTTCCACCTATTGGTAATTAGCAACTGTAGATCCTCGTCAGGTAAAATGCTGTTATTGAGTGACCAAACAAAGGATGATTTTAAGTACTTACGGATGGGTAGATCAATGGTACAAACCACAGCACAGTGATCAGAAAAGCATACCAGTTGAACGTTTATGGAGCGCACAAAATTAATTAAAGTGGTACTGACATAGATCCTATCCAAACGTGAGGATCCATTTCGTCGAAAAAAAGTGTGCCCTGGGGTGTTACCTTTATAATGACGCCATACGTCAACTAACTTAAAGTCTTGAATCAATTTACGTAATGTAGGAGAAGTATTGTAACCAAAACTTGAATCCATAGGATCTAACACTGCATTGTAGTCTCCTACACAAATCAAATCTCTGGCACCAGAATGTAACTCCATTGGAACGTCGGTGAGATAGAAGGAGTTTCGCTCAGCACGTTTGGTATTCCCGGACGGCGAATATAAATTACAAAAGTGTATGCTTTCATAATTGGCTGCGATAATACGTCCTGACGGAAATTTTGAGAAAGCGGTTAATGAGATATCTTTGCGATATATAATAGCTGTTCCAGAACCAGTTTCGGAAGGATTGACTTCCCACAAATGATTAAAAAGAAAGGAGAAATTGTCAATATTGCATTCTTGCAGGAAAATTATATCCAGAGACGATTGGTTGATGTAATCGGCTAGCGCTTTTTGCTTGGTGAGACTAGAAATGCCATTGACATTAAGAGTGGCTATACGCGTGGCATACATATTTAATGGCCACAGAAAAATAAAAAGACACCAAAAAAGCACGACACAAAGAAATGACACAATACACTTGAAAAAACAAAGACGGGGGGCAACACTCGCACACATTCCCATTCTATACTGGAAGGTGATATGATCACTTGTCCGAAGAGGTAGCACTATCATTCGTCTTAGCACTTGCTTCACTATGATGGGGATCTACTCGTGACCTCGTGAAACCAGACACACAATTGTTGTTTACGGGGGCAACACTCTTAGTTTTCTGAAGTTTATTGGCTCTACTGGATGTATCGAGCACGCGAAAGATAAATAATGTTTGCAGGGACATATGAACATCAATCTATTCGATTTCCATGTGCACATTCACAATAATACGGCTTTAGACCCGAATATCCTATTGTATTTGGAGCAAAATCAATATATGTCTTCCTACTAATATGTGGAGATCGTACCTAGAATTTAACGGTGTGAATATTTTCTTTCAGGAAATGGAGATTGATGCTGTTATCTTCATTTATCATCGCATGAAATCAGTTGATTTTAAGTTTAACGCTCCTTTTAGTAGCAAGGCTATATGAGACGTAGACCTACTGATTAAAGTGGAATCTGAACCACATGAACTCCCGTCCGAAATCGAACCCAGATCTCTCACGCCAAAGGTGCGTACGTGGTCAACAGTATTGTGAAGTTTAGTTGACACAATAGTTTTTTTTTTTTTTTAAAATTAAATTGTTATGAGTTCTTCTCGTGAACTGACCGCGACTTCGAATTTATAGGGTAAAATGTTTTTTTTTTCTTGGAAGGACGTCATATCCAAAACATGCTGTTTCCTTTTCAGCCCTAGAATTGCAGTACACATTATTCGAATTGCCAGTGAGCAGAGTAAACAAAAACACAACAGTAGTTAAACGGCAGTTCTATTATTATCAGCGGCACTAGCGCTCTCATGTGGTTTCTCGAAGAGGTACAATTATGGTCAACGATTATGAGAGTTATATTGTTATGTAGAACCATTCATGACGTTAATCTTATATCAAATTGTAGCGTGTTGCGTTATGTTGCGGAACATATCCCCGGTGTTTCTGGATGGGGGCAGCTCCAATTTGGGATATTTTCTTATTTTCTATTATGTGTCCTCTGGGAGAAGTTTGAGTCGGATCTGATCCTGCCTTGTTCTGTACGTTGCTTGTGAGGCACTTAAGAAAGCTCGATGTTCGTGTTCGTCATAAACTCAAAGAAGTTCATTTAATGGCATCATCTGTGATATTCTAATTAAAAGTCATGAATAGGTTTGTTTTCAGAAGCTACTAATAACTGATAATCGTGGCATAATCGTGGGACGTAAAACTAAAGATTTCATTTGCACCAGTGTTAGTCCATCTCATCAAAGGGATAACAACCAAAAATCAAGTATTCTTCCCAAAGTTCAGCAGCGAAAATAGAACCTACTAATTAACGTAAAATCCGAACCGCATTTAGCTCCTTCCGGGAATCGAACTCTGGTCTCCCACGTTAAAGGCGCATACGCTAACCGGTTTTTTTTCTTTTAAATACTTTATTGTACTCTTATTTAGCCAATTACGTCAGAAAGGATTAACAAAGAAAATTGTACTGTGAGCATCCAATTATACCAAAAAAAAAAAGTACAATAGACACATCAATAAATTGCTGCTAGAAAATTAGCAAACTTTTGTTTACGAATTGAAAGTGCTAGAGTTTGCATACGGAACAATAATTGATTGACATACAAAGTCACATTATTATTAAAATCATTACATAAAAGAATATCGATAGTTTGGGACGTGATCCATAAAATTGCGTTATGTTTAGTGCTGGGATAAAATTGATAATCCGGAAGCAGCATGAATGACGTACAGTGAATATTAGAAGGAGTTGTTCTGCAGATACGGGCAATGATTTTTTGATAATGAAACCATATAGCTGTGTTTCGTGGGCAACTTTCGAGCCGGTGTTGGAGAGTATCGAGAACATAACAAGTACCGCAGAAAGAAATATTACAGATACCCAATTCATAAAGTCTCCCGTTAGTAAGATATATATTGTGAACAACACTGTACCAAAGAGATTGCATGGCAGGAGACAATACCGGAGTATGAATGTTTGACCAGATTTTCTTCCAGTGTGTCATTGGGTAATGTTCTACAATACAGGGAACCGAAGTTGTGGTGCCATGATAATGATTATATAATTGTCTAACAGAAAGATCTTCAAGGTGACTCCGTGCGATAAGCGAGTAACTAATATCAAGAAATACGTCCTTGAGGTATGGCACAAGGGAAATCCAAGGTTGTATATGCAGGGGAGCTTGTAACTCAATATGACGTAGTGGTACACATAACGCCTTGCTGGAAAAGGATTCGGAGTAGGAGCATAATGTTTGGCAGACGTGATGAATCAGCAGCGAGTAGCTCTGAAATTTAATGTCTTTAAGGCGAAGGCCACCATCACGTTTTGATAAACACGCAGTCTCGTGACTTACACTTAGGCAGTGATTATGCCACAACAGTTGCCCTGTGTGTTTTCGTATGATACTTAGGTATTTCTTCGGCAAGGAAAAAAATTGAGTCAGAAACCAAAGACGACTAAAAATAAAAACATTTAAAAGGTATACTCTGCCTGCAAGACTGACCTGCCGGACTTTACTTTGGTGTATGAGTGCAACCAAAGTACAGGTTGTGGTATGAAAATTGTAGTCTATAGTATCTGCTATGCGACGTTGCCAAGTTACGCCTAAGATTTTGATGCGATCAGTAAAGGGGAACGTAGACAAATACACGTGTTTGGTCAGCCGGATTTATACACATCAGGCGTGACTTTTGTTTATTGAGAATAGCACCTGAAACGCACTCGTAGTTCGATATGAGAAGTTCAACACGTGACAGTTCCTGTGGACTGGTAATGAAACAATGTATCTATAAATGCTTGCAATTTTAAGGATGTTGCACCAATCTGTATACCTTGAAGTTGTTGTTCCAGTGTTAAAAGAAAGGGAACAAGAACCAAGCTATATAGAATGGAAGACAGGGGGCAACCTTGTGCAATACCTCGACGTACATTGATAGGATATGTAAGTGCACCATTAACCTTTAATCTTACATATCGTTGAGTATAAAGAAATTTAATCAAATTAAGAAAACTGTCTCCGAAACCATAGTTTTCAAGTACCTTAAACATGTAATCATGTGACAATCTGTCAAATGCCTTATGAAAATCAAGCGCCAATAAAGCGACCTGCGGAGAACTTGTTTTCTGACACCAATGAATACCTTCTCGTATATTACTTAGTGCTAAAAATATAGGTTTTGTATGTTTTAAACCATACTGATCATTGTGTAAGACTTGATTCAGAAACGGTTCTAAACGAGAGGCAAGGCAACGAGATAAAATTTTCTGGTCAACATTAAGGAGGGTAATCGGTCTAAAATTATCAAAGTCATGCGCACCTGCATGTTTAGGTACAAGTACCATTATGCCAGCGGTAAAGGAAGAGATGCACGTGGGCGTGAGTCGGAGTTCGTTATACATTTCTGTGAGAAAAGGCGTAAGAATGCTGTGAAATTGGCGGTAAAATTCTAATATAAGACCATCGGGTCCCGGAGATTTATTTAACTTCCCCGCAAAAATAGCTTGCTTGACTTCTCTTTCTGTAAAGGGGGCATTGAATATGTTACGAGCCTCCGGGGTGAAAGTACCGGTCGGACGCTCGAAGCAAGGGTCAGAAGATTGGGTTGGAGCGGGGGAATATAGGTTTTGGTATGCATCGTACAAAGCTGGGATTACCTGATCATGCTCGTGAACTACACCGTTAGGAAAGGAGACCTTGAAAATAAGGTTTTGTTTACCTCTGCGCCTTTCACAGATAACTGTATGTAAAGAGGGAACTTCATGCTGAAGCATCGTTGTTTTGCCTCTCGTGAAAAAACCTTGATTTTTTTCGATGTAAAGTGAGTAGGAGTGCCTTAATTTCCTTAATACGAGGGAGTACGTCTACTCCTTGAGCAAGTTCTTTATAGTAGTCACATAATAAGTGATGGTAATAATTATATTGCTCTTTAAGAAGAGAGGATTTGTCTTTGCAGTGCTGTTTACAGATAGACCGAAAGGACGGTTTAATGTGATGTAACCACCATGAAAACAAACTTTTCTTTTGAGATTTAAAGTGCATTAAATAGTTCCACCTATTGGTAATTAGCAACTGTAGATCCTCGTCAGGTAAAATGCTGTTATTGAGTGACCAAACAAAGGATGATTTTAAGTACTTACGGATGGGTAGATCAATGGTACAAACCACAGCACAGTGATCAGAAAAGCATACCAGTTGAACGTTTATGGAGCGCACAAAATTAATTAAAGTGGTACTGACATAGATCCTATCCAAACGTGAGGATCCATTTCGTCGAAAAAAAGTGTGCCCTGGGGTGTTACCTTTATAATGACGCCATACGTCAACTAACTTAAAGTCTTGAATCAATTTACGTAATGTAGGAGAAGTATTGTAACCAAAACTTGAATCCATAGGATCTAACACTGCATTGTAGTCTCCTACACAAATCAAATCTCTGGCACCAGAATGTAACTCCATTGGAACGTCGGTGAGATAGAAGGAGTTTCGCTCAGCACGTTTGGTATTCCCGGACGGCGAATATAAATTACAAAAGTGTATGCTTTCATAATTGGCTGCGATAATACGTCCTGACGGAAATTTTGAGAAAGCGGTTAATGAGATATCTTTGCGATATATAATAGCTGTTCCAGAACCAGTTTCGGAAGGATTGACTTCCCACAAATGATTAAAAAGAAAGGAGAAATTGTCAATATTGCATTCTTGCAGGAAAATTATATCCAGAGACGATTGGTTGATGTAATCGGCTAGCGCTTTTTGCTTGGTGAGACTAGAAATGCCATTGACATTAAGAGTGGCTATACGCGTGGCATACATATTTAATGGCCACAGAAAAATAAAAAGACACCAAAAAAGCACGACACAAAGAAATGACACAATACACTTGAAAAAACAAAGACGGGGGGCAACACTCGCACACATTCCCATTCTATACTGGAAGGTGATATGATCACTTGTCCGAAGAGGTAGCACTATCATTCGTCTTAGCACTTGCTTCACTATGATGGGGATCTACTCGTGACCTCGTGAAACCAGACACACAATTGTTGTTTACGGGGGCAACACTCTTAGTTTTCTGAAGTTTATTGGCTCTACTGGATGTATCGAGCACGCGAAAGATAAATAATGTTTGCAGGGACATATGAACATCAATCTATTCGATTTCCATGTGCACATTCACAATAATACGGCTTTAGACCCGAATATCCTATTGTATTTGGAGCAAAATCAATATATGTCTTCCTACTAATATGTGGAGATCGTACCTAGAATTTAACGGTGTGAATATTTTCTTTCAGGAAGTGGAGATTGATGCTGTTATCTTCATTTATCATCGCATGAAATCAGTTGATTTTAAGTTTAACGCTCCTTTTAGTAGCAAGGCTATATGAGACGTAGACCTACTGATTAAAGTGGAATCTGAACCACATGAACTCCCGTCCGAAATCGAACCCAGATCTCTCACGCCAAAGGTGCGTACGTGGTCAACAGTATTGTGAAGTTTAGTTGACACAATAGTTTTTTTTTTTTTTTTTTAAATTAAATTGTTATGAGCTCTTCTCGTGAACTGACCGCGACTTCGAATTTATAGGGTAAAATGTTTTTTTTTTCTTGGAAGGACGTCATATCCAAAACATGCTGTTTCCTTTTCAGCCCTAGAATTGCAGTACACATTATTCGAATTGCCAGTGAGCAGAGTAAACAAAAACACAACAGTAGTTAAACGGCAGTTCTATTATTATCAGCGGCACTAGCGCTCTCATGTGGTTTCTCGAAGAGGTACAATTATGGTCAACGATTATGAGAGTTATATTGTTATGTAGAACCATTCATGACGTTAATCTTATATCAAATTGTAGCGTGTTGCGGAACATATCCCCGGTGTTTCTGGATGGGGGCAGCTCCAATTTGGGATATTTTCTTATTTTCTATTATGTGTCCTCTGGGAGAAGTTTGAGTCGGATCTGATCCTGCCTTGTTCTGTACGTTGCTTGTGAGGCACTTAAGAAAGCTCGATGTTCGGGTTCGTCATAAACTCAAAGAAGTTCATTTAATGGCATCATCTGTGATATTCTAATTAAAAGTCATGAATAGGTTTGTTTTCAGAAGCTACTAATAACTGATAATCGTGGCATAATCGTGGGACGTAAAACTAAAGATTTCATTTGCACCAGTGTTAGTCCATCTCATCAAAGGGATAACAACCAAAAATCAAGTATTCTTCCCAAAGTTCAGCAGCGAAAATAGAACCTACTAATTAACGTAAAATCCGAACCGCATTTAGCTCCTTCCGGGAATCGAACTCTGGTCTCCCACGTTAAAGGCGCATACGCTAACCGGTTTTTTTCTTTTAAATACTTTATTGTACTCTTATTTAGCCAATTACGTCAGAAAGGATTAACAAAGAAAATTGTACTGTGAGCATCCAATTATACCAAAAAAAAAAAGTACAATAGACACATCAATAAATTGCTGCTAGAAAATTAGCAAACTTTTGTTTACGAATTGAAAGTGCTAGAGTTTGCATACGGAACAATAATTGATTGACATACAAAGTCACATTATTATTAAAATCATTACATAAAAGAATATCGATAGTTTGGGACGTGATCCATAAAATTGCGTTATGTTTAGTGCTGGGATAAAATTGATAATCCGGAAGCAGCATGAATGACGTACAGTGAATATTAGAAGGAGTTGTTCTGCAGATACGGGCAATGATTTTTTGATAATGAAACCATATAGCTGTGTTTCGTGGGCAACTTTCGAGCCGGTGTTGGAGAGTATCGAGAACATAACAAGTACCGCAGAAAGAAATATTACAGATACCCAATTCATAAAGTCTCCCGTTAGTAAGATATATATTGTGAACAACACTGTACCAAAGAGATTGCATGGCAGGAGACAATACCGGAGTATGAATGTTTGACCAGATTTTCTTCCAGTGTGTCATTGGGTAATGTTCTACAATACAGGGAACCGAAGTTGTGGTGCCATGATAATGATTATATAATTGTCTAACAGAAAGATCTTCAAGGTGACTCCGTGCGATAAGCGAGTAACTAATATCAAGAAATACGTCCTTGAGGTATGGCACAAGGGAAATCCAAGGTTGTATATGCAGGGGAGCTTGTAACTCAATATGACGTAGTGGTACACATAACGCCTTGCTGGAAAAGGATTCGGAGTAGGAGCATAATGTTTGGCAGACGTGATGAATCAGCAGCGAGTAGCTCTGAAATTTAATGTCTTTAAGGCCAAGGCCACCATCACGTTTTGATAAACACGCAGTCTCGTGACTTACACTTAGGCAGTGATTATGCCACAACAGTTGCCCTGTGTGTTTTCGTATGATACTTAGGTATTTCTTCGGCAAGGAAAAAAATTGAGTCAGAAACCAAAGACGACTAAAAATAAAAACATTTAAAAGGTATACTCTGCCTGCAAGACTGACCTGCCGGACTTTACTTTGGTGTATGAGTGCAACCAAAGTACAGGTTGTGGTATGAAAATTGTAGTCTATAGTATCTGCTATGCGACGTTGCCAAGTTACGCCTAAGATTTTGATGCGATCAGTAAAGGGGAACGTAGACAAATACACGTGTTTGGTCAGCCGGATTTATACACATCAGGCGTGACTTTTGTTTATTGAGAATAGCACCTGAAACGCACTCGTAGTTCGATATGAGAAGTTCAACACGTGACAGTTCCTGTGGACTGGTAATGAAACAATGTATCTATAAATGCTTGCAATTTTAAGGATGTTGCACCAATCTGTATACCTTGAAGTTGTTGTTCCAGTGTTAAAAGAAAGGGAACAAGAACCAAGCTATATAGAATGGAAGACAGGGGGCAACCTTGTGCAATACCTCGACGTACATTGATAGGATATGTAAGTGCACCATTAACCTTTAATCTTACATATCGTTGAGTATAAAGAAATTTAATCAAATTAAGAAAACTGTCTCCGAAACCATAGTTTTCAAGTACCTTAAACATGTAATCATGTGACAATCTGTCAAATGCCTTATGAAAATCAAGCGCCAATAAAGCGACCTGCGGAGAACTTGTTTTCTGACACCAATGAATACCTTCTCGTATATTACTTAGTGCTAAAAATATAGGTTTTGTATGTTTTAAACCATACTGATCATTGTGTAAGACTTGATTCAGAAACGGTTCTAAACGAGAGGCAAGGCAACGAGATAAAATTTTCTGGTCAACATTAAGGAGGGTAATCGGTCTAAAATTATCAAAGTCATGCGCACCTGCATGTTTAGGTACAAGTACCATTATGCCAGCGGTAAAGGAAGAGATGCACGTGGGCGTGAGTCGGAGTTCGTTATACATTTCTGTGAGAAAAGGCGTAAGAATGCTGTGAAATTGGCGGTAAAATTCTAATATAAGACCATCGGGTCCCGGAGATTTATTTAACTTCCCCGCAAAAATAGCTTGCTTGACTTCTCTTTCTGTAAAGGGGGCATTGAATATGTTACGAGCCTCCGGGGTGAAAGTACCGGTCGGACGCTCGAAGCAAGGGTCAGAAAATTGGGTTGGAGCGGGGGAATATAGGTTTTGGTATGCATCGTACAAAGCTGGGATTACCTGATCATGCTCGTGAACTACACCGTTAGGAAAGGAGACCTTGAAAATAAGGTTTTGTTTACCTCTGCGCCTTTCACAGATAACTGTATGTAAAGAGGGAACTTCATGCTGAAGCATCGTTGTTTTGCCTCTCGTGAAAAAACCTTGATTTTTTTCGATGTAAAGTGAGTAGGAGTGCCTTAATTTCCTTAATACGAGGGAGTACGTCTACTCCTTGAGCAAGTTCTTTATAGTAGTCACATAATAAGTGATGGTAATAATTATATTGCTCTTTAAGAAGAGAGGATTTGTCTTTGCAGTGCTGTTTACAGATAGACCGAAAGGACGGTTTAATGTGATGTAACCACCATGAAAACAAACTTTTCTTTTGAGATTTAAAGTGCATTAAATAGTTCCACCTATTGGTAATTAGCAACTGTAGATCCTCGTCAGGTAAAATGCTGTTATTGAGTGACCAAACAAAGGATGATTTTAAGTACTTACGGATGGGTAGATCAATGGTACAAACCACAGCACAGTGATCAGAAAAGCATACCGGTTGAACGTTTATGGAGCGCACAAAATTAATTAAAGTGGTACTGACATAGATCCTATCCAAACGTGAGGATCCATTTCGTCGAAAAAAAGTGTGCCCTGGGGTGTTACCTTTATAATGACGCCATACGTCAACTAACTTAAAGTCTTGAATCAATTTACTTAATGTAGGAGAAGTATTGTAACCAAAACTTGAATCCATAGGATCTAACACTGCATTGTAGTCTCCTACACAAATCAAATCTCTGGCACCAGAATGTAACTCCATTGGAACGTCGGTGAGATAGAAGGAGTTTCGCTCAGCACGTTTGGTATTCCCGGACGGCGAATATAAATTACAAAAGTGTATGCTTTCATAATTGGCTGCGATAATACGTCCTGACGGAAATTTTGAGAAAGCGGTTAATGAGATATCTTTGCGATATATAATAGCTGTTCCAGAACCAGTTTCGGAAGGATTGACTTCCCACAAATGATTAAAAAGAAAGGAGAAATTGTCAATATTGCATTCTTGCAGGAAAATTATATCCAGAGACGATTGGTTGATGTAATCGGCTAGCGCTTTTTGCTTGGTGAGACTAGAAATGCCATTGACATTAAGAGTGGCTATACGCGTGGCATACATATTTAATGGCCACAGAAAAATAAAAAGACACCAAAAAAGCACGACACAAAGAAATGACACAATACACTTGAAAAAACAAAGACGGGGGGCAACACTCGCACACATTCCCATTCTATACTGGAAGGTGATATGATCACTTGTCCGAAGAGGTAGCACTATCATTCGTCTTAGCACTTGCTTCACTATGATGGGGATCTACTCGTGACCTCGTGAAACCAGACACACAATTGTTGTTTACGGGGGCAACACTCTTAGTTTTCTGAAGTTTATTGGCTCTACTGGATGTATCGAGCACGCGAAAGATAAATAATGTTTGCAGGGACATATGAACATCAATCTATTCGATTTCCATGTGCACATTCACAATAATACGGCTTTAGACCCGAATATCCTATTGTATTTGGAGCAAAATCAATATATGTCTTCCTACTAATATGTGGAGATCGTACCTAGAATTTAACGGTGTGAATATTTTCTTTCAGGAAGTGGAGATTGATGCTGTTATCTTCATTTATCATCGCATGAAATCAGTTGATTTTAAGTTTAACGCTCCTTTTAGTAGCAAGGCTATATGAGACGTAGACCTACTGATTAAAGTGGAATCTGAACCACATGAACTCCCGTCCGAAATCGAACCCAGATCTCTCACGCCAAAGGTGCGTACGTGGTCAACAGTATTGTGAAGTTTAGTTGACACAATAGTTTTTTTTTTTTAAAAAATTAAATTGTTATGAGTTCTTCTCGTGAACTGACCGCGACTTCGAATTTATAGGGTAAAATGTTTTTTTTTTCTTGGAAGGACGTCATATCCAAAACATGCTGTTTCCTTTTCAGCCCTAGAATTGCAGTACACATTATTCGAATTGCCAGTGAGCAGAGTAAACAAAAACACAACAGTAGTTAAACGGCAGTTCTATTATTATCAGCGGCACTAGCGCTCTCATGTGGTTTCTCGAAGAGGTACAATTATGGTCAACGATTATGAGAGTTATATTGTTATGTAGAACCATTCATGACGTTAATCTTATATCAAATTGTAGCGTGTTGCGTTATGTTGCGGAACATATCCCCGGTGTTTCTGGATGGGGGCAGCTCCAATTTGGGATATTTTCTTATTTTCTATTATGTGTCCTCTGGGAGAAGTTTGAGTCGGATCTGATCCTGCCTTGTTCTGTACGTTGCTTGTGAGGCACTTAAGAAAGCTCGATGTTCGTGTTCGTCATAAACTCAAAGAAGTTCATTTAATGGCATCATCTGTGATATTCTAAT
Source organism: Thermobia domestica (assembly GCF_964235325.1). Taxonomy (NCBI): domain Eukaryota; kingdom Metazoa; phylum Arthropoda; class Insecta; order Zygentoma; family Lepismatidae; genus Thermobia; species Thermobia domestica. Next base: position 236,887,555 of record NC_137456.1, on the reverse strand, counting down.
TAAAAGTCATGAATAGGTTTGTTTTCAGAAGCTACTAATAACTGATAATCGTGGCATAATCGTGGGACGTAAAACTAAAGATTTCATTTGCACCAGTGTTAGTCCATCTCATCAAAGGGATAACAACCAAAAATCAAGTATTCTTCCCAAAGTTCAGCAGCGAAAATAGAACCTACTAATTAACGTAAAATCCGAACCGCATTTAGCTCCTTCCGGGAATCGAACTCTGGTCTCCCACGTTAAAGGCGCATACGCTAACCGGTTTTTTTTCTTTTAAATACTTTATTGTACTCTTATTTAGCCAATTACGTCAGAAAGGATTAACAAAGAAAATTGTACTGTGAGCATCCAATTATACCAAAAAAAAAATACAATAGACACATCAATAAATTGCTGCTAGAAAATTAGCAAACTTTTGTTTACGAATTGAAAGTGCTAGAGTTTGCATACGGAACAATAATTGATTGACATACAAAGTCACATTATTATTAAAATCATTACATAAAAGAATATCGATAGTTTGGGACGTGATCCATAAAATTGCGTTATGTTTAGTGCTGGGATAAAATTGATAATCCGGAAGCAGCATGAATGACGTACAGTGAATATTAGAAGGAGTTGTTCTGCAGATACGGGCAATGATTTTTTGATAATGAAACCATATAGCTGTGTTTCGTGGGCAACTTTCGAGCCGGTGTTGGAGAGTATCGAGAACATAACAAGTACCGCAGAAAGAAATATTACAGATACCCAATTCATAAAGTCTCCCGTTAGTAAGATATATATTGTGAACAACACTGTACCAAAGAGATTGCATGGCAGGAGACAATACCGGAGTATGAATGTTTGACCAGATTTTCTTCCAGTGTGTCATTGGGTAATGTTCTACAATACAGGGAACCGAAGTTGTGGTGCCATGATAATGATTATATAATTGTCTAACAGAAAGATCTTCAAGGTGACTCCGTGCGATAAGCGAGTAACTAATATCAAGAAATACGTCCTTGAGGTATGGCACAAGGGAAATCCAAGGTTGTATATGCAGGGGAGCTTGTAACTCAATATGACGTAGTGGTACACATAACGCCTTGCTGGAAAAGGATTCGGAGTAGGAGCATAATGTTTGACAGACGTGATGAATCAGCAGCGAGTAGCTCTGAAATTTAATGTCTTTAAGGCCAAGGCCACCATCACGTTTTGATAAACACGCAGTCTCGTGACTTACCCTTAGGCAGTGATTATGCCACAACAGTTGCCCTGTGTGTTTTCGTATGATACTTAGGTATTTCTTCGGCAAGGAAAAAAATTGAGTCAGAAACCAAAGACGACTAAAAATAAAAACATTTAAAAGGTATACTCTGCCTGCAAGACTGACCTGCCGGACTTTACTTTGGTGTATGAGTGCAACCAAAGTACAGGTTGTGGTATGAAAATTGTAGTCTATAGTATCTGCTATGCGACGTTGCCAAGTTACGCCTAAGATTTTGATGCGATCAGTAAAGGGGAACGTAGACAAATACACGTGTTTGGTCAGCCGGATTTATACACATCAGGCGTGACTTTTGTTTATTGAGAATAGCACCTGAAACGCACTCGTAGTTCGATATGAGAAGTTCAACACGTGACAGTTCCTGTGGACTGGTAATGAAACAATGTATCTATAAATGCTTGTAATTTTAAGGATGTTGCACCAATCTGTATACCTTGAAGTTGTTGTTCCAGTGTTAAAAGAAAGGGAACAAGAACCAAGCTATATAGAATGGAAGACAGGGGGCAACCTTGTGCAATACCTCGACGTACATTGATAGGATATGTAAGTGCACCATTAACCTTTAATCTTACATATCGTTGAGTATAAAGAAATTTAATCAAATTAAGAAAACTGTCTCCGAAACCATAGTTTTCAAGTACCTTAAACATGTAATCATGTGACAATCTGTCAAATGCCTTATGAAAATCAAGCGCCAATAAAGCGACCTGCGGAGAACTTGTTTTCTGACACCAATGAATACCTTCTCGTATATTACTTAGTGCTAAAAATATAGGTTTTGTATGTTTTAAACCATACTGATCATTGTGTAAGACTTGATTCAGAAACGGTTCTAAACGAGAGGCAAGGCAACGAGATAAAATTTTCTGGTCAACATTAAGGAGGGTAATCGGTCTAAAATTATCAAAGTCATGCGCACCTGCATGTTTAGGTACAAGTACCATTATGCCAGCGGTAAAGGAAGAGATGCACGTGGGCGTGAGTCGGAGTTCGTTATACATTTCTGTGAGAAAAGGCGTAAGAATGCTGTGAAATTGGCGGTAAAATTCTAATATAAGACCATCGGGTCCCGGAGATTTATTTAACTTCCCCGCAAAAATAGCTTGCTTGACTTCTCTTTCTGTAAAGGGGGCATTGAATATGTTACGAGCCTCCGGGGTGAAAGTACCGGTCGGACGCTCGAAGCAAGGGTCAGAAGATTGGGTTGGAGCGGGGGAATATAGGTTTTGGTATGCATCGTACAAAGCTGGGATTACCTGATCATGCTCGTGAACTACACCGTTAGGAAAGGAGACCTTGAAAATAAGGTTTTGTTTACCTCTGCGCCTTTCACAGATAACTGTATGTAAAGAGGGAACTTCATGCTGAAGCATCGTTGTTTTGCCTCTCGTGAAAAAACCTTGATTTTTTTCGATGTAAAGTGAGTAGGAGTGCCTTAATTTCCTTAATACGAGGGAGTACGTCTACTCCTTGAGCAAGTTCTTTATAGTAGTCACATAATAAGTGATGGTAATAATTATATTGCTCTTTAAGAAGAGAGGATTTGTCTTTGCAGTGCTGTTTACAGATAGACCGAAAGGACGGTTTAATGTGATGTAACCACCATGAAAACAAACTTTTCTTTTGAGATTTAAAGTGCATTAAATAGTTCCACCTATTGGTAATTAGCAACTGTAGATCCTCGTCAGGTAAAATGCTGTTATTGAGTGACCAAACAAAGGATGATTTTAAGTACTTACGGATGGGTAGATCAATGGTACAAACCACAGCACAGTGATCAGAAAAGCATACCGGTTGAACGTTTATGGAGCGCACAAAATTAATTAAAGTGGTACTGACATAGATCCTATCCAAACGTGAGGATCCATTTCGTCGAAAAAAAGTGTGCCCTGGGGTGTTACCTTTATAATGACGCCATACGTCAACTAACTTAAAGTCTTGAATCAATTTACGTAATGTAGGAGAAGTATTGTAACCAAAACTTGAATCCATAGGATCTAACACTGCATTGTAGTCTCCTACACAAATCAAATCTCTGGCACCAGAATGTAACTCCATTGGAACGTCGGTGAGATAGAAGGAGTTTCGCTCAGCACGTTTGGTATTCCCGGACGGCGAATATAAATTACAAAAGTGTATGCTTTCATAATTGGCTGCGATAATACGTCCTGACGGAAATTTTGAGAAAGCGGTTAATGAGATATCTTTGCGATATATAATAGCTGTTCCAGAACCAGTTTCGGAAGGATTGACTTCCCACAAATGATTAAAAAGAAAGGAGAAATTGTCAATATTGCATTCTTGCAGGAAAATTATATCCAGAGACGATTGGTTGATGTAATCGGCTAGCGCTTTTTGCTTGGTGAGACTAGAAATGCCATTGACATTAAGAGTGGCTATACGCGTGGCATACATATTTAATGGCCACAGAAAAATAAAAAGACACCAAAAAAGCACGACACAAAGAAATGACACAATACACTTGAAAAAACAAAGACGGGGGGCAACACTCGCACACATTCCCATTCTATACTGGAAGGTGATATGATCACTTGTCCGAAGAGGTAGCACTATCATTCGTCTTAGCACTTGCTTCACTATGATGGGGATCTACTCGTGACCTCGTGAAACCAGACACACAATTGTTGTTTACGGGGGCAACACTCTTAGTTTTCTGAAGTTTATTGGCTCTACTGGATGTATCACGAGGGGAAGACTGAGATCGACCTTTGCGACGTCTCTTCTCGGGTAGAGAGGGAAGCTGGGATGCTTCTGGAGATGGTGAATCTCTATCGAAAGAATCCGTCACTTCCTGGTGAGAGTCATCAATGCCCACTAACGGTGGGGTACTTACCGTGATTTCAGGTAGCGTATCCATCTCCGATGCGGAAGATGCTGAAACAGTAATGCTCTGTTGTGGAATATCCGAACTATTAGGCGCTATGGTAGTGGAACTGGAAGAGTCACTCTGCGTTGCATTAGAAGCAAGGGTCTGCTGGGAGGCAATAGCAGGAGAACTGGTGTGAGATGCAGCTGTAGAACTAGGGGGGACACCAAGCGGACAAGTGGATTCAGTTTCATTGAGTGTCTTAGCAAAAGGACTTGCAGCAGTTGCAGTTGAAGGTGGAAGGTTCTCCTGTAAAGTTGGAGGACGTTTCTCACTTAACACAGGAAAACTAGTAAACGAATGAACGTTCGGTTGAGTATCCACTTTATTCAAATTGCCGGGCATGGGTGGGGCTCTGGATGGTGAGACACTGGATACTGAAGCTGATACGGTTGGAGGAAGACGACGCTTTGTACATTCCATCAGAAAATGATTTGGTGAGTCACAAATGGCGCAGGTTTTAACTTGACCTCCATACGTTAACCACAAACGTAAACCACAGATAGTCACATAAGAAGGTATGGGGCGCTTAATGCTCATACGTATTATCTTTCTCCCAGTCCTTACTTCATAGATGTGTCCAGTAGAATACATTTCGTCTGCAATTGACTTAATTTCGCCGTACTGAGAAAGCACACGAGAAATATGATGATCTTCCAACTCGGTGGGTACCAAATGTAAACGGACAGTCATAATATTGGAACTGGTAGAATCGATTAAAATGTTATAAGTACCAAGATCATCTGAATAACTAACCTTTCCATTCACTCGAAACAGAATTTGTTCACAAAGCACTTGTGAGATTAACTTAACATATAACTGTTTGCGACTATAATCAAACTCAATACTGACAACTTGATCAGGAAGCAGATGAAAAGTATTGCGGATCCATTCATGCAAGACCAATGTGTTAGGCTTGTTCACAACATCTTGAAATGACAAACGTAAAGTATTCACTCGGATAACAGACATAATGCACTTAGTAGGTAAACCTGTACTTCACACTAGACAATATGATGAAAAGAGTAAATATAACTCGAACTACTTGGTAGTAGAAAATACTCCACTTGACAATGCAGGTTGAGTTGAAGCAAGTTAACACACTCACTATTTCCACTCGAACACCTACCGGAACAACGAGGTGAACGGCACGGCGTCTGCCGAGCAACCCATTAGCCACAAAGGAACTCCAAAATTTTCGAGTTTCATATTAATACTAATACTAATTTATACTATTACTGGGGTCTACTAATTCATAATGTAATAGATCATCAAGAAAGAGATCAAACCTTGTTTTGGTAATTTTATACCCATAAGCTAAAAGCTCCAAGCTAAAAATACCAGTTCAGTGACGTCAAACGAACATATTAGCTCGGACCAACTACCTTTAATTCATTCATACCAGTAGAGGTGCGGTGGCTCAGGTGGGCAATATTACGCTACATTTTCCCCACACTTTCATTCATTTCTCATCGTCACCGTCTCCTTTAGCCTAAATGGCATAAGCGTGGGACGTAAAACTAAATATTTCATTTGCACCCGTGTTAGTCCATAGGATAACAATCTCCAAATTTTATGCCATAAAAGGGAACGAAAAATAAAATGCATTCGTAAACCTGTACTATTTCATAACGTAATGAATCATCAAGACCATATTTTTAGTAATTTTGAAGAATCATCATGACCTCTGATCCAAAACTCCCAATTCTATTACGTCATAGCAGGGCCAAGGTACCTCTGACTCATTTACACCAACGTGCATGACCCCTGAATAAGCATAAGCAAAATTTCAATTGGTGACGCAATTCCGGGCCAAAGCATCCCTAATTCATTCACTATGGTCCATGGGGACCCCCGATTTGGATAATCGAGAGTTCGATAGTAGTGCTCTCAAACGGGTCGGGAATATTCTAAATCAAATCTTCTAAATATCTTGATCTATTTATTGATATTTTTTTGCAACTAGTTTCTCTCATATTTAATGAACTTTCTACTTAATTCATTGTAAAGAGATGTGCTTTGCTCGAATAAATTTTTTCTATCATTTGTGTGCGCCTTACAGGTACATATATACAGAAAGGGAAAGTAAAAGATGCCACCAAAAAGTACAGAAAGTGCTTAAGTTCAAAAAGAAAACATAACAATACAGTGATGACGCCAGAGGGGGGCAAGCGCCCCCCCCCTAGTAGCTACTTCTGCCCCCCTGACTGCCACCTAGACTGCCCCCCCCCAGACTCGTACAATCTTTAAACATTCTTTATGTGGTATTATATATCAGTATCATAACCAATCTCATTGACAAATTGTAGTCTACTTTCCATGAATTTACTATGTGGCAGATTAATCCTCAAGCTTTCTTCTTTGAGCGTCTGGGTATGCACGCATATTTCTGTTTTCTAATTTAGCCCCTTTTGAGGTAAATTTTAGTTATACTTCTTTCTTATGATTTTTAATAATTGTGCCTAGCGAACAATAGTAGATTTGGTCGACTTGTTTTCTTCTCATTGGATCAACTTCGATTGGAAACAAAAGAAAGGTAAAACCAGTTACGTAACTTGTTTGTATTTGTCCAGGTTTGAAGTTTTCAGTTTCATATTTTGTTTTATTTAAAACTTCTTTTTTCTGAAACATTATTCTCGGCTTCCAATATTCAGAGGATGTGCTTATAATAGCTTAGTTTGCAACTACCAGGGCTTAATTTTTTGAAGGAGATAAAAAGAGTTGTGTTTTCCCTTCCTGCAAATGATAATAATAAAATTATGGAATGAAATTGATTCCCAATAAAATGTATTGTCAGAGTGCTGATCTTTAGTTAGTAATTGGTTTATACTAGTGCTCCTTTACTTATTTTGTTTCAAAGTACTGACGTGACGTCTACCACATTGACTAGGAACTGCTGAAAAATTCGTAGCCCAACCCAGAAGGAGTGCACGTGGATTGGTGAAGTTTTACTTCTTCTTCTCTTCTCCCGAGAGTCAATATACTACCTTGTACAGTGCTCCAGCTTTTGCAGAAAAGTTAAAAAAAAAATCTAGATTTCCTCGCACCACTGTTCGTAGCACTACCCCTATCTGATCTAAAATGGCGTCTTTCAAGTGTTATTTAAGTTTGGGAAATAAGTACACGTAATAGTTAGACGGAGCTAAATCTGCGGAATAAGAATGATGATCTAGACATTGAAATCCTAGATTATGCAATGTCAGTTATGTTCGCAGGAGCTTGATGGACAGGTGTATTCTCCTGAAGGAACATAATTCCTTTCTTTTCATTTTCCGCAGCGTTGAACTTTGAATTTTTCTTTCAGTTTTGTAAGTAATGTAGAGATTCTGGATTAAATATCTGACCATTGAGGAGGTAGTCTACCACTCCATACTTATACCAGAAGAATGTTCCAAACAGTTTCTCAACCTACTTCTGTGTCTTGAACTTCTTGGGGCGATGGAGAAATGAGTGCTACTACTCCATTGACTGTTGTTCCGATTCAGGATCATAGTGGTACAACCATATTTCATCTATGGTTACTATTCGTCAGCGAAATTGATCAGCATTACGGTGTCAAATTGGAAGAATACTTCTCTTAATGCCGTTACCCTTTTATTCTCCTGACATATATTTTGGGAAGCCATTATGCCGAGAACTTGCGCATACCCAAGCCATTCTGAATTATGCTACCGAGGAGTTCCAAAGAAATGCCCAGAATCCCTGACACAAGTTTTGCTGAGAAGATAAAAACTGAGAAAGCGGGGTGCAGACCTCAGACTATAATAAATATAAATAGCTTAAATTATTTTTGTCACACAAAAACTGGGGTGGCCTAGGCCCTCCGGCCCCGGCCTATATCCACCACTGGCTGAAATGCTGCAATTTTCAAGAATAATGTCACAAATTGCATCCATGATTCCAGGAAGAGTCATTGCTTTTAATCATCCTGGATGTAAAGCATAATTTGTTGAGAAATTGCTACGTTTATACTAAGCCACTTACTTCTTCACCACTATATATAACGGAGGAGAGTCCCGTGGTGTTTCACTGATTTCCTAATTAATTTACTTCGGTGACTTTCCTTGGTGGAACAAAAATGTTATAACAGTAAGGATCTGGATGTTCGTGAAATTATCTGTTTGGGCACACATAATCACTTCAGAGGCCTGAGAAACAATAAGAATTTCATTATTAATATGAAAATTTATATTTGTACATACAGAGATATGTTTTTCTAAACTACGATTTCATTTTTCTACCTAGTACCTACACTCCTTCTGGATTGGACTACGACATTTTCAGCAGCTCCTCGTAAATTTTCTCTCTGTCTCTCTGTCTCTCTCTCTCTACATACATATATATATATATATATATATATACAGAGAGAGAGAGAGAGAGAGAGGGAGAGAGCGAGTGATACGTAGCATACATATAGACGAATGTGTTACTTGTAGCATACGCGAAAGTAATTCAATTTATGTTTAGGCTTCAAAAGTTTCATTGAAAAAGATTTCATGTGCAGACGTTACTTATTTGTTAGTTACAAATTTTATTTGAAATAAGTTTAATTTATAATCATATAGATCTAACATAAAAACAGCAACGAAATACACAATGTAATGTAAAATAAGTCAAACGTAATAAATATGTTATTTTTGGTATGGCAAATAGCCGCCCCCGAAAATGTATCTGCCCCCCCTTTGTCCCCCTAATAACTTAAAGCTGGCGTTGTCACTGTAACAATGTAGTATGGAGTTCTTGCATACTATTCATTGTTGGCGGAAAAAATTCTTCTTTTACTTTCTTTTCTCCACATCAAAGGATTACACCGAAAAGTTTACAGAAACGAAAATAAGCTTTTCATTGTTGCATTGTTATGTTCTCAATGATTTTGCATTGTAAATATTGGCTTTAAAAAATATTAACACAGTATGTTAAACTTTCAGTTAAAGAGAATTTTCCAAGAATTGTGCTATAGATTTTAAATTATGCTTTATGCTTTATTTTCTAAAATTATGCTTTTAAAACTAGTTTCCCAATGTGAGTGCATTTTGGCGTTCACCCAGTGTCGTGACCATAGTGCTCTCAAACGGGTCGGGTTGACCCGACCCGACCCGTGACCCGACCCGACCCGACTCGGATCGGGTCAGTTCGGGTCGGGTTACGGGTCGGGTCGGGTCGGGTCAACTCGGGTCGGGTTGTCGGGTCGGGTCAGTCGGGTCAGTTCGGGTCGGGTTGTCGGGTCAGGCTACTCGGGTCGGGTTGTCGGGTCGGGTCAGTCGGGTCAGCTCGGGTCGGGTTGTCGGGTCGGGTTGTCGGGTCGGGTCAATCGGGTCAGCTCGGGTCGGGTTGTCGGGTCGGGTTGTCGGGTCAGGTCAACCGGGTCAGCTCGGGTCGGGTTATCGGGTCAGGTCAATCAGATCGGATCACGGTTCGGGTCAGTCGGGTCGGGTCGGGTCATCGGGTCGGGTCAGTCAATTCGGGTCACGGGTCGGGTCGGGTCAGTCTTCAACCCGACCCGACCCGACCCGTTGAGAGCACTATTCGATAGGGTGCTGCAATTACTACTAATGTGTAGTCGGCAATTGGAAAGTTGAAACGGAAACATCATTCAGAAACGTTCAGAACTTGTTAATCGTGAAAAAGTTACGTTTCAGCACGACGATGCAAAATTACATCCTACCGTGGGACGTAAAACTCAAAGATTTCATTTTCAAAATGACACTCAATTTTGATTGTTCATAAAAAATTGAAGCTTTGATAGGATATGTTGTCACATCCGCCAAAGGTGCCTAACCTTGAGCCATCTTACTTCCAGCTGATTCATTCTATTCAGAACTCTGCGTGTAGTATAACGTTCAGTTAAGATGAGGCAGATTCTCGCCGAGAAACAGTTTCTTTTACTATGAACGAGGATTTATGCAACTCACTGAGAAGTGTCAAAATGGTATAGAACAAAACAGCCAATATAGCCTATTGCATATCGATCTTTCCTCTTTACATAAGTAAATAACTTTGAAATACATAGAAAACACGTCATAATTTTTGAAACAACTCAATATTTCATTGTGTGTGGCCAGTAGAGAGAGTATGTATAGTGTACAAAAGTTCTTATTTCAGATATGATATGCACTTTATTGGAGATGAAGTGCTCTCTATGACTGACTTCGATGAAAAACGAAAATTTAATAGCATCCTAAGCGTTAAAAATATTCCCGATCCAAATAATACTCATCTTGTATGGAGTTTGAGTAAGGTAAGTGAAGTTAAAAAACAAATTATTATAATGTATATAAAATACGTTGTAAGAAGGTATATGAATATATATATATCCTATACCAACCGTCAAGCGATTGTATGAACCTAAGTATAAATCGGAATTATGTAGTTTTGATTAAGCACAAACAGATGTTACGTGGCCAGTGCGGTACCGTAGTAAACAGCGCTCGGGGAGAGAGTATACAACGGCACCTCCGTACATATATGTGAGACCAACCATGGTTGGCGCGAAGCGTAAGAAAATTATCAAAAGCAAACCCAGATTTTCCTTGATTTTGAGCACTTTTTACTACTTTCTACCATTATTTTATATGTGTGCACATGCATTTTCCTAGTATAAACCTGGTCAAATTAAATATTAGACTGAAAAATACTGTTGTTGTCCTAAAATATTCCAAATAATTTTTCCTACCTCTTTATTCTTTCCTTCTTTTCTTTTCTCTTTTCCTCCCGAATTTTGTGCCGCCTTACTTCGGCGCCCAGGGCCATTCCCCGCTCACCCGTTCCCCCCCACAGTACAATACTGTATGAAGCAAATTGACGTTATGATAGACGGAAGAAACTGTTTGCGTTCTGGTATAGTTACGTCTGCCGGGTATTGACCAGAGGAATGCTAGAACCTTTCTATTTCAATTGTGCCCTCGATGGCGCTGCTGTCGATATGTGATCTATCTTATCTCCCTCGAAAGGGGAGGGAAAAGTAGTTGCTCCCGAGATCTTTTAATGCGGAAGCGTTGCCACAATGAATTATTTCACGGACTTTGCTGTGTTCTCTTTTGTTAGCCACTCTAACAAGGAGAAAGCTGACTTTGGTAAATGAAGTTCGGGGCCATTTTTTGCAGGGTGATAGTGCGCATTTAAAGTGTTCATATTACAAACTGGGAGTGCGCAATGGCCTAATATAGCAGAGAAAGAGCGTCTTAAAGTTTTCGGCTGGCCGCATATGTCGTACGTTGCTCAAATCTATCAAGGGATGGCGGGGCAGAATCAGTATCATCTGTGACTTACGTGCCAAGGGTCACGGGTTCGATCTCCACAGGAGTCGACTTTTGTTTTTGGCTTCAACCAATAAAGTAGCCACTTGTAGCTACAAGTAAAATGTTAATTCACCCTATATTTATACTGAATTAGAACAATAGAAATATTCAAATCAGTTGTAAAATCTTTCAATGTTCCATGTTAACTAGCAAGGAAATGCAATCTATTTCGTAAATATATTGATATCACGAGTTATATTATGGATACCACAGTCGTTGTGTAAAAATTATTCTTGGCGCTTCGTGTCTACATCTGTTGAGTACTCACAGTATTCAACCTCTGCTCGCCTGTCATGTCCTCTGGGCAATATACAGCCGCCTTGCACTATAGCTGAAATTCCAGTTCCTCATAATGGGTTCAATAGAATTCTGAAAAGTATTTAAGCCCATTCCTTCGTTATAATATGTATTTCAGTGAAAATATAATGGTAAAAAATCATTATGTTACCCCTTCCTACTAAAACCCTTCACTCCTTCTTACTCTATATCGATAGTGATGAACTTGGATTTAAACACTACCGAGAGTCTTATTGTTCAACTCAGTGACACCGTAAACTATGGATTGGACACTAATGTCGGTCGTTTTCGATTAGTGTTACATTTCACCACCTCCATTCCTCACCCTTTCTAATTTCTCATGGTGATAATGCAATGAAAACCTAAGTTACGCAATAATCCACTCATGTACTAAAAATTATCACAATTGGTCCAGCAGTCTAGGAGAAGTGAGCTATCTAATATATTTATAGGCTATTTCATTTTTATGTACTGCATGATGTTATGAACGTTCTTCGCATGAAGACAATAGGATTATGGAAATTATTCGAACTTATTCCCCACTGATGATACACATTTCAATGAAAGTGTAATAATAAAAATCCATAATGCCTTCCATTCAACTTCCCCTCACCCTTTCTCACTTCCATGCCAATGAGGGTGAACTTGGGTATAAACGGCATTGGGAATATCACTGTTCATCTCAGCGACCCCGAAAAATAGGATTTGATATTAATGTCGGTCGATTCTAATTTATTATATTAATGATATAATTATACTAATATATTATATTATTATATTAGTGCCTTTTTTCTTGTCACCCCCTTTCCAAATCCATAAAGATGGACGATGCTTTGGGGCTTAAATGGTATCGAAAGTGTCACTATTCATTTCTGCGATCCTGAAAATTTTCTAATAGATACTAATATCGGTAATTTTCAGTTATGTTGATCATGTCACTTCTTCTCACCTCACCTGTAACTCCTACACGCCGACGAGGGATAATTTTGAACTTAAATGGTATCGAGAGTGTCAGTATTCACTGCGTCTCTAACAACAATCAAACATTTTTGAACGAACTAATAACATTTATTAGGGTCTAATAAGCATTTCACCTCTAAATACAGAAAGCTAAACAATAAAGGTCATAGGGACGTGGTGGCTCAATAGCAGAGCGTTCACCTCTGGGCATGGGGTCCATCGTTCGCTCGCAGCTTGCACCAAGTGAGTTTTGTAGTGGACAAACGCCATAGGCTTGGGTTTTCTTGGGGTTCTCCCGTTTCCTCTCACTTTTTCATTCCACCGTTTCATTCATTTCTCATCATCACCGTCTCTTTTACCCTAACCGGCATAACCGTAGGACGTAAAAATTCAAGATTTCATTTTATTTCAATAATCGTCATGTTTACTATTCTTTATGCGTTTTAAATCCCATTGACTAGCATCACAATTAGCAATGTGATGTAAGAATCATCCGATATCAGCAAAATATGTAAATACTCTGAACCATACGTACATCTAGTGTCGTTGCTTCTTCATAATCCGTTTGTTGCTCTATCATGAGATATTTTCTTATTACATTCTCCGATGCCTGTGTCATGGAAGTTATTGACAGTAGTAGACCTATTTATATGCAATATACAGAACACTAATCAGTGAAGAGAGAAAAGAGGATAGAACAAAATGAAGGAAAAAAGATACGTAAAAAGGTATGTAAAGATGCCGAGGTACGACACCCCTAATTTTAACGTCCAATCGCCGCCACTGTATATTGTATTAAAACTTTCATTGTGATATTACTGTAGTAATATGACAGTATACAATATTGGTAATGAGAAATTATAATCTAAAACTATCATTATTTTTTAAATGTAAACATCTTTCAATTGATCTTTTAAGGGTTGTATGTATTATACATATTAATTACAATATTTACTCAGTGAGACTTATAGGAATATAGTGTTACTATGTACTCACTTCACTTACGTCCGTTACTGCAAACGATTACTCTTAAATAAAATCATTTTTATTATTATTGCAATAGACGGCTAGAGTGATTACCTCAGTCAAGTTCGTTAATGGTGTCAAGGCGTTAAAGTCTTCATGTGCAACGTCAACTTTAGCAGTACGTAACAATTAGGGTTTCCAACTGACCGGTATTTTTGTCAGGCTCAAGTATTTATTACAAAGATAAAATACAACTACTCCTCATATGTTTTGAGAATTATGAGCAACTGTCGGTAATTTTATTCGAGAGATTTGGCAACCCTAGTAGCAATCCATATCCTATTTTCTACTATTGAAGCAAAAGATGATAGAAGTTATCCATCTGGCCGTTAGATGGCAGCAAGCATCCAGCAGTTGACATCTACAGGACGAAATTGAAACTTCTAGCACGCGATTCAAGAATAGCAACGTAGTCATCTCCACCACAGAAGTGTTAAAAATAACGCATCCATAATTTAGTTTTTCTTATGGCTTGATGAAAGTTATTTTATTTACTAAACAAAGAGAAAATTAATTTTATCTGATCCGTGTCTTTGCCGCGAGATTATTTTGTGGGAAACATATATCGTCTACATGTAATATTTTCTATCTTATACTAAATAGAATTTACATTTAATAAAGAAAAAACTCACGTAATTACCCAAGTCCTTTTACTTTAAGCTAAACATGTTTCTTTATGTAGAATGTTTTAGAACCGGAAAAAATGAAATACTTCAGTTTAAGAGCCTGCCTTACTAAAAATAATACAAAATTTACCATTTATCTTTTGCTTGTTTATTCATCAGTGAAAGGAGATAATAAAAACAAATCACCACAATTATAGATAATGCTATTCTACAGCAGAAAATATGAACCTGAAGAATGTTCAGTGTTGCCATCTATAGAAATTACAGTGTTGCCAGAAAAACAATTTCCCTAAAATCTAAGTTAAGGCAGCGAGTAGAGGAACAAACACAACTGCATTTGGTTACGTATCGTATTGTTTTGGTTTCTTGTGAACTACTTTTTAAATAATAGCTGTATTTAGTTTGTAATAAACAAAATAGTTTTAACATACAGTTATTAAAACTAAATAATAATGTTAATTAAAAAGTAGTTCACAAGAAACCAAAACAACAAGATACGTAATCAAATGCAGTTGAGTTCATTCCTCTACTCGCTGTCTTAACTTAGATTTTAGGGAAATTGTTTTTCTGGCAACACTGTTATTTCTATGGATGGCAACACTGAACATTCTTCAGGTTCATATTTTCTGTTGTAGAATAGCATTATCTATGATTACATTTCATTATCTCGTTTCACTGATAAATAAACAAGCAAAAGAAAAATGGTAAGTTTCGTATTATTTTTAGTAAGGCAGGCTCTTAACGTTCCACGATTGTGCCCTTTTAGGCTTAGGGAGACGATGATTAAGGCAAGTGAATGATGATGGATGAATTTGTGGAATGAGAAATTGAGAGAAAAACGGGAGTATTCGTGAAAATCCAGGGACACTATATTGTCCAACACAAACTTACTTGTCTGGGGATCGAACAAGGAATCACAGCAGAAGTAAGCGCTCTACCATTGAACCCATTGGTCCCCCTACTTTGAACCGGAGAATCGCAGCTTCCAGTATTACTTATTCTCTAGTAATTTACTTACTTATATCACAATTGCAGCATCGTATTAATATCAATTTTATCTTTTTCATGTTGTTATTCTCGCTACAACAAGCTTTTTGGAGTACCTGGTTTCCGTGTAGCCACCTTGGTTACGAGAAACGAAATTCTGAAGCAGTTTGTTAAAAGAGACGCTCGTTTTTATGCAGTACCTCGTTTCATCACAAAAATAGCAGTGAATATTCTCAAAGATAAAGGTGAGACTATATGAACGTATTTTTACAAGTAGTATGTGCGACATTGTTAGAGAAATTAAGCAACAAAATACATACAATCTGGTAGTTAATAGTGTATGTTTTTCATATACAGACATAAATAAATAAACATACAGTACATATGCAAGTCGTGTAAAAACTATTAACTGCATTAGACTGACAAACGATCAACTTTTTAGCATGATAAAAATTGGTTTTCCTCATTTTTTATGCCACTGGGTTCAACTCGATGGGAGTCATTGAATATATATATATATATATATATATATATATATATATATATATATATATATATATATATATATATATATATATATATATATATATATATATATATATATATATATATATCGGGTGTTCTAAAGATTGCGCCCATGAGCTACAGAGCACTATTCTATAAGTTAAAATAAAGCAAGAAATAGTCTATATATAATTGTATACGGTACCTTTCGGGTCCTTCTCTACAGACACGAATTACACTACAGAGTCCGAAAGAAAAATGTATACTGTAAGGATCCCCACGTCGCCGTAACCATGCATATCCATGCGTACTGCACGTGTTGATTATAAACACAAACAAAAAGACGATGGTCCCGAAGAGGAGTCGATCACCATCGCCAACAGTCGGAAGGACGAGAATCAACGAAGGAAACCGACAAGACAGGATAAAAAGGCCCTGCACGCCTCGACCAACATCAATCTTCCCGGATTGATCGAAATACCTAAAACCCCTCTCACGACGCTTGGTCACCGAGAGGTACCCATCCTTATACCCACGACGCTTGGTCACCGGGTTCCTTTCCTCTTTCTCACGACGCACGGTCACCGAGAGAGAGATACTTAATCTACACCCCTCTCACGACGCTTGGTCACCGAGAGTACCTCACCTCAAAGCCCACGACGATTGGTCACCGGGCTCCTATCTAATCTTACCTAAATATTAGTGGAATTTCTTATTATAATTTGTGTACATAAACTTTTTATAATAAAAGGTTGAAGGGAAAAGTCCAAATCCCGAGTACATTTTATTGCTCTACCCAAGAAATTTTACATGGTGGAGGCGCCGGGGTAATTTTACAATACACTCTTTGTTATCCAGTATCAGGATACTGGCATTGACAATTGATCTTAATTTAAGTACGTTGTAGTATGGTTTTTCGCCCAACTGATGTCCGCATTGTCAATTGTCAGTTGCGTAGCAGACTTCTCTGGTGACGTTTCAAACTTTTACAACACGAGAGCCGACGAAGTAGGACTTGTTGCTCTAGGTGTTCTTCCCGATATTTCTTTGTGAATATAGCAAATTGTTTCATGCGCCTCAAACTTATCAACAATGCGTTTGATTGTTAGGAGGGTTTGTGGTTCAGCACGAAACTCACCTCTCCACTGACGGTGCACTTCGATAGCATTTCATATGCCTGCCATATGTCCTGTAAAAAAAACGGGACAGTCCCGATTTTGGGCCCGAGTGTCCCGCATCCCTGTAAATTTAGTTGGTACAGGAAAAAGTCCCTATTTTAATCCCTTCCCATTTCTGCTATCAATATCAGCTTACTCGAAAAGTGAAAAATAAAAAATTCTGACATTGGCTGGGAATCCTGTAATTAATAAATGAACAAGAAGCTGTAACATGTAACAGCTTCAAGTAAGCTATCACATCACTCTCTCCGATTTGATAGGAGCAAGCCAATAGACGCGCAGCGCAGAGTTGCAGTTATCTGTCTGCAGTTACAGGGATGTGCAATTTTTTGATAAAGTACACGAGCTGAGCTATCGTAGGAAGAATGCCTAAACTGAAACGTACATTTTCTTCTAATTTGAAGGACAAGTACCCGTTTCTGAATGCAATGAACTTAAACTATGAAGTTGACTACAAAATTTTCAATGGTACTATTTCAATTGCACCTGCTAGGAACTCGGACATTTTGCAGCACTAAAAGAAGGAAAAAAAAAGCAAACATAAGATGGCTTCGAGTGTTTCTGCATATACAAGCACAGGGAAGATAAGTGACTTTTTGACTTTTTCTCCAGCAAGACATTAGATAATTTAACACGAATTATAAATAACCTTTTTGAGAAGCTAGGGCCGGAGAATTGTGCTTTGGTCTAGAGTTTAAATATCTTCTTCTTCTTTCTCACCTCAACCATAGGTTGGTGGGCAACATGGAAATTTAAAACTTTTCTCTCCCTTGGGAGAGCTGTTTTATACTTTGATAAAGTCTCTTCATAACTGCATCTAGATATTCTATATTTGGTCTTCCTCTTCCTGGTTTTCCTTTTGCCTTTTCCTCTATCAACACGGTGATCCAATCAGAGTGCCGAATAAGATGACCAAGCATGCTGTTTCTTCTTTTTTCCTATTATCTTCATTATCTGTCGTCCTTCATTACCTTCTTTTAGTACGTCTTCGTTCCTTTTCTTTTCGGTCCATGGAAAGGAAAAGGTATCTAAATTCGGCCCTGACAATTACATACGACGCAAGGAAAGAAATCAGCTGTTTTCATCAGATTAAACTGACAAACACAATTTTGGCAAATACAGCCATGTAAACTATTATTGCTAAACGCGCGAAGAATATTGAATGCAGATTGTATCACTGATTTAAATA
The DNA here is from genome assembly GCF_964235325.1 of Thermobia domestica. Lineage (NCBI taxonomy): Eukaryota > Metazoa > Arthropoda > Insecta > Zygentoma > Lepismatidae > Thermobia > Thermobia domestica. Next base: position 236,869,333 of record NC_137456.1, on the reverse strand, counting down.
AAATTATATTATTTGCATATTGTTTCCCATAAAGCATTTTTATAAGACGTCATCTTGAGTTTTTAAGGCGATTCTTTTGTAGTTGGATTGTAAATATTTTCACTCCATACAATTAATTGCAGGAAATTGCAGGAAAAAGAGAGAAAAGTAGCTACAGGAGCTACAGTTCATTGGATTGTGTTGGAAAGTTTGTGAGGGGGTTGGGGAATCGAAGATGTCCCGTATTTGCATGAAAAAATATGGCAGGTTTACGATTTCCAAACCTGATAAAACATTTCAAAACGTACTTATGCGGCTCAAACTTCAAGCGTGCCCTTGCCGCTTTTTATCTCACTAACCGTACTGATACAGCTGACATCTGTTGAGCGAAAAAACGTATTATAACATACTTTTCACTGAAACCAATTATAATACAACGTCGCAGATAAAGAACCACAGAGTAAATTTACCAATCTATCAAATAGTTGAAAATGAAATGAAATATTTTAAGTCCCACGCTTCTGCCGGCTGGGCTAAAGGAGACGGTGACGATGAGAAACGAACCAAATGGTAGAAGGAAGAATGTGAGAGGAAATGGGAGAACCTCGAGAAAACCCACGCACAGAGGTTTGTTTGTACACCACAAACCTCACTTAGCGCGAGCTGGAGTAGAACCAAGGACCCCACGCACCAGAGTTGAGCACTCTACCACTGAGCCACCGCACCATCATCAAATAGTTACATCGATTCTTTCCAGATAGCAGTTAAAGTCGATACACGTGGATACTAGCACCACTCATTAACGTAAGAATCGATATAACCCTTGGTGGATGCATAGAGCAATGCTAATGGTTCTAAGGTACAATGCGACGTTGCCACATAGTGAAACTTTTGATCTTCTATAGCGTCTGAAGGAGGCCCCGGTGAATATACAAGTATATCATATTTTCTCTTTATTTTGACCTGAAGAATAGCACTGTGTTGCCCGTGGGAGCCATTTTTAGAATATCTGATAAATATAGAGTATATTTAATTTTCGGATAACATTTTCTTTCGACAGTCATTAAAGTTTAACAGTTAATAATAACTTAGAGCTATATCTCATTCTACATACTACGTACTGATGTCTTGTTACCTTCATAATGAAGAGACTAATCAGTAAGGCCCGAATTTAAATGTAAAAACATACAGGAGTTGGACAAAAAAAAAAAAAAAAAAAAAAATCTAAAACGTTTGCAAAAGTGTGAAAATCATACCTAGTATGGTGTGGGGCCTCCTTTTGCGTCCAAAACAGCTTGGATCCGACGCGGAATGGACGTATACAGCTCCTGAATCGTGGTGTGTGGAATTTTGTATCATTGTTCCTCCAAAACATGCTCCAGTTCCGTAAAGGATGCTGGTGGAGAGTAATGAGACCGAACACGCCTTTCTAACTCAGACCACAATGGCTCAATGATGTTCAGATCTGGTAATTTTGGGACCCATGGGAGGTGTGATAGTTCCTGGTCATGCTCCTCAACCATGATTTCACCGTTTTTGCAGCGTAACAGGGTGCCAAATCATCTTGGTAGATTCCATCACCATCAGGGAACAATATTTGGGCCATGGATAGAACCTGGTCCCCCAAAATGGCCTCACACGCCTTAGCATTCATCATTCCATGCAGGGCTATGATGGGACCTGCAGAAAACCACGATATCACTACCCATACTGTAACAGAACCACACCCCAATGCTTTACAGTTGCGGGAAGACAGTCCGTATCATAGGCCTGCGACGGTGTTCTCCATACGTAAACACGACCGGTTGTTGGAAACAAGGTGAAGGTCGATCCATCGGACCACATTACGTCGTTCCACTCCTCATGAGTCCACGTCTTGTGGTCCTTGCACCACTGGATACGCCTCTTCGCATTTACTGCTGTGACCAGGGGTTTGGCGATAGCGACCCCGCCATGAATTTTCATTTTATGAAGTTACCGTTGCACTGTTTTCGATGAAATCGAGTTCTGTAGGCCGGAATTGAGTTCAGACGTAATTTTCATTGCAGTGGTCTTTTTAGCTGCTACAATCCGTTATAATGCCCTCCGGTCCGGTCCCTATCTGACAGAATTGTCTTTCGACCACTGTTGTGCTTTGCAGACGTCGTTTGCCCATCAATTGTGTATGCCCTTGTGACATTGGGATACCCCCACGATGTTTGCCACTGTTGCCACTGAAGCTCCAACCAGACAGGCACCAACTATCATGCCTCTTTGGAAGTCTGTCAGGTCGCTCATTTTACCGCACCACTTTCACACCACGACACTCTCAGGTGAACTGGTTACCGCTGAAGGAAGAGGAAGATCCACATGACATATTGAAAACAAAAAGTGATCGGCAACCGCAACACGTGTTGTACAGTGAAGGGCCAAACTTACATGTCCTGTATGAAGTGTTTTAGATTTTTTGTCAACCTCTGTATTTTTTCCTAAACACGTACAAACCGAAAACAAAGTTTATTATCTCAATTAAGATTCTGCAAGTGTAAATTACAAATTTTCTTTCACATAAAAAAACATCTTTTCTAAAAAAAAAAAAAAAAAGTTATGTAAATAAATATTTTGAACATTTTGGTAATAAATACATATTTTTAATAATTTTCCGTTATTTTATTCTAAATTTCACAACGATTTTTTAAAAAACTTTCTGTCGAAAGAAATTAACATTGGGAAAAGAATAGGCTACATGAGTCTATCCATCGTATTTATATAAGCAATTTTCCATCTACAGAAACAGCGTTGTCAAATTCTGTTTGTCAACGCTGGGGTAACTTGTGGCAAACAAAGAACTTCCAATGGAGGGCTTTGTACTAAAGTGAACAAGTTATTGTCAAATGAAAAAAAAATCGTAAAACCGCCAGCTAGAATTTAACTTTTCGAAGAAACAAATCCCGATCTCTTTCACTTTCTCCAACACAAGTGTAATCCCGCGGTGGGGTACCTGCCTTAATGTAGCACTATGTTATGTGGAGAATTTTGAAGCATTTGTATCTTTAGTAACTAAACTAAACCTAGACGATACTTTATGCATTGAAATTGTTCAAAATTTAGTAAATGACAGTGGCTTGAAATGTGACTTGACTTTCCTATGTGCCAATTTCGGTTTCTTGACTCGCTCTATAAAGAAACTAGAAACTACAAGAGGTTTATTGACTAGTTCGGTTAAAGAAGTACAGTGCGTTGAAAGAAAGCTGAATGATCTTTCTGCTTCGAATGCTGAAAGTAAGACAAAATTTAAGGATTTGTTTGAGATAAAGATTGGCTATAAAACCCTATGTGAAATATCCGAAGTATTGTAAGGCCAAAATACAAGTGAAATTGATAGTGTGAATATTCGGGATGTGTTACTTTTAAAATACGCGAGGTTAATATAGTATAATGTACGTAGAACGTTCCTTTTCTCAATTTAAGGAATTATTCCGTGACAATAGGCATGACTTTAAGATGGACAATTCGGAAAATACGTTAGTTGTTCACTGCAATGCCTGTGGAATTTGGACATCTGATGAAAAGGAGCTATTTGTGAACATGAGTATTTATTTTCTTACGTTAGTGTTTTCCCATACTTTTCCTTGTTATTTTTTGTTAAATATTTTTTTAAATTTTTAGCAAATATTTTTTTTCAATTTTAGCACATAAAAAATAAATATTTTACAGTTTTTTAGCGCATAAAAATCCGGGCCCTACTAATAAAAATATACTTTGGTATCAGTTTCAGCGTAATAGGTGATGTGGTTGTTGTACAGCCACGAACATAAATAAGCAGAGGTTGGAGCCATAAGAAATAAAGACTCTTTTTCCTACTTATTTATGTTCGTGACTGTATAACATCAATTTTTAGTTTTACTAAATGTCGTTTTTCTCGATTTTCTCAAAAACTGCGCATGAGGTTTTATACTTACATAGGCCTATACCATTTTGTTCAGATGAATGATATCACTCAATTGGTATATGTCTTGCCTTTGGACACTTACCGGTATGTTTTTGTTAAATGCCAATAATATTGTAAAATTAAGCAGTATTGACAATTTTGATGCCTCTGAGCGCGAGCCACATTAACACATTACAACCTGTCAGATATGACCGTTGCCTCCTTGGCCCCCATTTAAAATGGGAATTCTTAAATTCGCTGCGATACGGATTAGCTTATTTCAGAGGAAGAACTGATACGCCAAATTGAATCTTTTTAAGTTGAAAGGATCGTGAGATACTCAATTTTTTACATAAATTTTGAACCCCTGGCCCCCTTAAGGTACGTATTTTAACAAAAGTTGTACGATAAAACGTAGAGAGAGAGAGAGGGGGGAAACACAAATTGAGTGTTAAAAGCTAATTTTTCGTCAAGTATACCCCATACATTGAGGAAGCAGAGTGGTAAGGACCAAAATTGAAGTCTCTGAAAAGTAAGATCCCAGAATTCCTCATGAGAGTATCCCTGAGACCAAGTTGAAAATTTCGAAGGGCAACATAGGTCAAGTGGTGCCCGATCTATATATCTTTGAAAACGAAATAACTTTGGTAGGAAGCAATTGTTGATATGGGGAACCGTTTTGAAAATGGCCGCCAGAAATGTCCTATTTCAGATAAACTTGCATGGTCCGTACTAGGAACACGGTAGGAGATAAACCAATGAAATAAACATTGTAGTAGAGAATGGCACATTGATGACGGAAAATAAAACACTACATTATATAGACCGAAGTAAGTACCGGTACATCATGTTACAAATGATGCTCAATTCACATCTCCGTAAGCGTCGGCGTAGAGATATATGCATATCATATAGCATCTCTATGGTGATTGGTGCACCCGCATGTGAAATACACGCCTTCATATCGGCAATGGTTGGGTACTGTGGACATTATTCGGTTTAAGGAAAGCCAGCGGGAAAAAAATCAAGTAGGGTTAGGTCAGGAGATCGTGGAGGTCAGTGAATTGGACCTCCACGCCCAATCCATGTAGCAGGTATACAATTCAACATGCTTTTCACCTGACGTGTGTTATGTGCTGGAAAACCGTTATGTTTATACCACGTATGCATAGGTTTACCGAGAGGAGTGTCTTCCAACAACTGTGGGAACATACCACTGACAAATGGTATTACCAGTAAGATTTTCATCAAAGAAATGTGGTCCAATAAATGGTCACTCAGGATGTCACACCATACCACTGATGGTGATACGGATGTGTCGCTGCCATAGTAAAGTGTCCGTAGCCCAAAAATGGATGTTATGTCATTTTACGCGTTCTGTATTTGTAAATGTGACTTCATCGCTAAATAATATGGTGAATACTAAATTTTTCCATACTTTCCAACCATACATAATATCACAGCACTCTTGCATTGAAATCGTTTACTGATAGTTCCTGTCGTAATATAAAACAGTATGGATGTAAAAGTTCCTGTTGAAATATGAAATAGTATTATGCAACTTATGCGCCTATTGGTGTAAAATACGTTCTACAGACTTTTCACTGATACACTGTCCTGAGCAAGGCTTCTTGTATTTATATTAAGGTTTACATTTACTGTTGTCAAAATTGCTGTTGCAGGCTCACCATTTGCTATAGAAGGGAAAAGACTCGAACCCCGTCTTTGGACGATTCTACATTTCCGCAGACGTCTCTTCAATCACAGAAATGCCATATTAAAAGGTTCTTGGCGTTATGGGTAACGTATTTCATATTTGTGCTACGTTTCAAGATTTCGGCTACATTTCCCTAACACTAACAGCATATCGACACAATGATTAAAAGCTTCCATTAACCTATAAGTACGTTGCTCGCACTAACAGTTGGAGCACACACGGAATTGCCTTGCAACATTGATACAATTATGTGTCTGTTTCTTTGCATGCAATATTCTTCACCACTTCACTCGGAGAAATCCCATGCTTCTTGGTACTACGTTGAACTCTTCCACATGTCATGTATTCAACTCCAATATGCATACTCCATTACAATGGATACATCCTCACTGCTACTTCTACTTCATGTCACTCACTACCACTCTCACAAACAGCCACAACGTAGATGTTGAACAGCGATGACTTGAACAATACTCAACGAGAACAGACCACTGGTAGTCATGTTGGATTTACTACTTTATGGTATGACGAAAAACGAATTCTCCTTGTGTTCATGTGTCATGGGACAACACAATGCTTTAAGAGTCTGATCACTGATTATCATCGGCGCAAATCTGTCTTCAATATTGAGGGGGACGGGTAAGACCGTTCCCATATATATATATAGTATTGTTGTGCCTGAAATGCGAAAAACTAACAAATTTATTTCGGAGAGATCTTGAGCTCAGCCCGAGAGCTTGTTTTTCAACTTCATAAATATTTTGAACTTCCCTTATATATATATATATATATATATATATATATATATATATATATATATATATATATATATATATATATATATATATATATATATATATATATATATATATATATATATAAGGGATGTTCAAAATATTTATGAAGTTGAAAAACAATGCTGTGAAGGATCAGCAATTGAAATGTTCCAGCAATTGAATTCTTCTCTTTGCTTCCGAATCATCCTCTCTCAAAAGAAAAATTGGGACACGCGGAAATACGTAGGAACAAACCATGGTTCGACCTAGCAGACAAGAGAAAACAGGCAAAATTACGTTTGCTACAAAATCCGAATGAAATAACTACACAAAATTTCATAGACATCAGGCGGGAAACTTCCAAAACTTTTAGAACAAAAAAACGCGATTTTGTTTAAAGCTAAAATTAAGGATCTTGAAGATAATAATAAAAATAAAAACATTCGGGACATGTATAAAGGCTATCAACCTCGTGCTTACATTAAAGAAAGCTGATGGAATAGTTCTCACCGATACAGATAGCATTTTAAATAGATGGAAAGATTTCTTTGACGATTTGCTTAACACGCAGTCAAAAACTAATGTGCGTGCAGAAAGGGAGATACACACCGCAGAACCGTATGTTCCAGAACACAACCGAAGTAAAAAATCGCTATAAAGAAATTAAAGAAACACAAATCTCCGGGTGTAAACAAAATTCAGGCTGAATTAATTTTACCTGCAGGCGAAAAATTGTGGAACAAGATACACAAACAACCTCCTTATCTACAACAAGGAAGAATTGCCACAAGAGTGAAAAGAATCAATCATTGTTCCAATCCACAAGAAAGGCGACAAAAGTGACATCAATAATTATCGAGGCATCTCTCTTCTGTCCACATCCTATAAAATCCTTTCAAACATTCTATTAGCAAGACTGACCCGATACGCAGATAAAATTATTGGAGATTATCAGTGCGAATTTAAACCAAATCGATCAACTATCGACCAAATATTTACCATTCGACAAATACTCGAAAAGAAGTGGGAATACAGTAGCCCGGTACATCAACTATTTATTGACTTTAGAAAGGCTTACGACTCGGTTAGGAGAGAAATATTGTACAACGTTCTTACCGAATTTGGAACACCGAAAAAGCTAATTAGATTAATGAAGGCATGTTTAAATTAATCCCAAAGTAAAGTCCTTGTAGGAAAATTTTTGGCCACGAGCTTTCACGTCGAGAATGGCCTGAAACAAGGAGACGCTTTGTCGCCATTATTATTCAACTTTGCCCTGGAATACGCTATAAGGAAAATCAAAGATAGCAACCAGGGCCTAGAGTTGAACGGTATTCACCAGGTTATGCGTATGTTGGTGATGTAAATTTAATAGGGAATGATATGAGAACAATAGAAAGAAATGCAGAGAAAACTAAATACATGGAGGTGCGTCGGGACCGTAACACGGCAAATTATGAATGCGTTAAAATATTAAATACTTTTGATAAAGTGGATACTTTCAAAAATCTAGGATCAATATTAACAGACGAAAATCATATTCACGAAGAAATTAAATATCGACTAAAAACAGGGAATTCGTGTTATTGTTCAGTTCAAAATCTCTTGTCGTCGCGAATTCTGCCGAGGAATTTGAAGCTTAAAATATATAAAACGATAGTCATGCCTGTTGTTTTGTATGGTTTTGAAACATGATAGTGTACTCTGAGGGAAGAACATAGACTGAAAGTATTTGAGAACAAAATTCTCAGACGAATATTCGGATCCAAGAGGAACGGGAATGGGGAATGGTGAAAACTTCATAACGAGGAACTACATAAATTATACGGCTTACCAAACATTGTTAGGGTCATCAAGTCTAGGAGGCTTAGGTGGGCAGGACATATAGCCAGGATGGATAAAGTATGAATGCTTTCAAATTGTTAGCGGTAAGACCAATCGGAAAACGACCATTAGCAAGACGTAGGAGCAGATGGGAAGACAATATTAAGATGGATCTCGCAGGAATGCAAAGTAGAAACTGGATCCAGTTGGCTAAGGATAGAAGTCAATGGAGAGCTTTTGTGAACGCGGCATTGAACCTCCGGTTTCCATAGAGTTGGCTTACGAAGCATGAGTAGATGCCTAGGCTGATACCACAAATAGATGAAATGCGCATTTACTGAAAAGATGGATTCTACTGACATTGGGTAGTTTATATACTCTTCGTGTTCTAGGGCCTAGGGGAGAGGAGGAGATAAGATTTCACATCAGGTTACGTCACACACAGTCGCACACCTTCATTTTCATTAAAAATGGAAAAACCAAGAGAAACCAATTTCGTCTCACTTTCCTTTGTGTCAGTCGGACAAAAATCATCACACTTATCTGCAAAAAAGCACTTTTCAAATCGGATTATTGGAAGAGCCTCCAGTTCCAATGTTGGGGGAAATGTCTCTCCATTTCCTTGGAATTTGTGCCCGTACCTACAGCTGAGACAACTTTCCAGCATGAGGAGAGGGGCATATCCTCCTCTGGCATTTATTGCAATTTGTGCCCAAGTAGCGGAAGTGGAATTAACACATATTGATGAGACTACTAAACGCACTACAGCACGAAGTTCAGTTTGAATACTATAGTATACGATTCTTTTTAAAAGAAATGGAAAAGTCAAGAGAAATCAATTTCATCTCACATTCCTTTGTGGCAGTCGCACACAAATCATCACACTTTTCCCATAGAGCACTTTTTAAGTCAGATTATTGGGGGGACAGTCCCCCCAGGTCCAAGATTGAGGGGGACATATCTCCCTCGTCCCCCCAGGATTTCCGCCTGTGCTGATTATGACAAGAGTGATACATATAAAATGTTCATTAGAAGTCACAACTTTTTACATTTTAGAGGTGGGTTCGAATTAACATTCTCCGCCATTCTGACGGCGACCTTATTGATACTTGAACTAAGAAGCCTTTACTACGTTCATAGAGTATGATGTTGTGTTTTTACTACGAACCATGCAAGTTCGCAAGTTTATCTGAAACAGAACCGATTTTTGGCGGCCATGTTGGAAACTGTCCGCCACATTGACACTTGTTTTCTATCAGAGTTGCTTCGTTTTCCGAGATGTATTGAACAAGGTATCACTCGAACCTATGTTCCATTTGAAATACCACACCACTTGATGTGCGCCATGCCATTCCAATGTTTACTCCAATGTTTGTTCCATGTTCTTATTACGACAGATGTAGCCAAAGAGTTGAAACTGATACATTATTTCTTCCATAGATTGCACAACCGTATATTCTGTGAACAGTTTATTAAAGGCAATATTGCAGTATTAGATAAGAAACTTTTGGAATTACTTTCGTAGTTATTTTGTAAGGCTTGTTTTCGCTATCTGGAGATCTTTCTACCATATACTTCTTATTAGAGTGTCACATTCTTAAATGATTATGTAATGTGAATTCCAATATGTTTTCTTTCCTTAGTTTTCCTCACATTTTCAACAGTATTGAAATCAAAAATATGGCATGTTGAAACTATGTGGAAAATCGTCAAATGTTTCCCAACACAAAAGAATCACAGTTGTATGCAATCGTAACACTTCTTTCATACCATCTAGTACCTGCAGTTTCATTGAACAACGGATTGACTGTCATGTGTGTCTCTTTCTCAACATTGACGTTATAGGAGACATAGATCTACAGTTTCATGTGGAATCGAATCCATATTTGCTCCTACCAGGAATCAAATCCTGGACTCCAGCATCAATATAGGATCTCTCGTTGTCATGAAGAAAAACAATATTGCTTCATACTAGAGTTTGATAAAGTGCAATTCGCAATCTTATAGCAATTGCAGTACGGTAATTAAAACTAGTGAACCAATAATCCTTATTCGTGCTTCCACTGAGGAGTCAATTTTAGCACGCAGGAAGCTGATAATTTGATTATCTCTTCATTGGCACTACCTAGTACGCTTTACTTCCAGTACGCGAAAATACCGCTCCCTGGAGCTAACAGTTTCAAGAATATTAAATATTTTACTACTTTTCTTCCTTTACAGTGTTAAATTAGAAAACATTTTTACGTATTTCTTTCTTTTAAATCTTCAGATTGGGTTTACGAAGAATATATTCCTCGTATGCATGAGCAACTTCGTAATAATTCATCCATGGTACGTAACACTTTGGAACCACTTGGGGTGTACGTCAAACCAGCTACGGCCGGATTCTTTGTTTGGGCTGATTTCCGTAACTTTATTCCAGAAAATAATTCATCGTCTCAGAAGGGTATGTATGCTCTTATGTTTTCTGATACGTGTTAAGTTGATACAAATGAAATATTTGTTTTGACGTCTGACGCGTAGCTCAACTCAGGAACATAACACAGGGATGGACTAAAGTCACGCATATTACGTCATAAACACTGTATACATCCAACAAACAGACTAGGCTACCGCATAGTCATGAAATTGTGCAATGTTGAGCAGGGTCGTATGAAAAGGAACTATGGCAAATACTGAAATGCGAATGATCTTTCTTACAATTCAAACTGGGACATTCTGCACAGCAAGCTGCAAGAAACACTAACAGTGCATTCGGGCCAAGAATAGCAAATGAGTGTGCCATTTGTCATTAGTGCCTCGCCGTGAAAACCGACCAACATCATATTGGGATGAGTTCCTCAGGAACATCGTAGAAGCGACCCTCGGGAAATATTCATGCGCAGATAAGTTACGCATTCGCCAAACTACTGTTGTTAGGTGGCTACGTGCAATCGATAAGATGAAAATGTTTGACTCATGGGCTTAACATGAGTTGACACCGGCCAACTTTCGCCATCGGGATGTGAACATTTTTTTAAGTGTAGGGAATAACCGGGAAATTTTCCTGCGTTGTATTGTCACATTTGATAAAAAAATGGCTATCCTAAGACAATCGTAAACAGTCGGAGCAGTGGTTAGATCTTGATCAAAGTCCAGGAAAATTTCCAAAATCCCTAGAAAATGTTGTAGCTAGCATACCAGTCTATATAGGGGTCGATCCGTCATGTCTTTCTCTGTCGAGACAGGACTACAACTGCGGATCGTTACAGGACTGGGTTCCATGCAAGCCACTGTAAACTTTTCCGCATGCATCCGACAATAATAAAAAGAAATGTGTTCTCATGTTGGATGACAATCCATGCGCGTATGTCGCTTACAGAACATTGCAGGCTCTCCATGAGTTGCAATATGAATCTCTTCCTCATCAAACGTATTCTCCTGACGTCTCTCCCATCGACTGCCATCTCTCCTGACACCTCGAGCACTTCTTGGCAAGGAAGACCTTCTGATCGGTGTAACATTCCGTTCGCATACCCCGGACTTATTTCGCTATGGAATCCAATAGTTGGCTGAGCAGTGGTAAAAGTATACGGTTGTAGACGGCGACTATTTTGGTTAACTAGGTACTGGAGGGATTTTTCTTTTAAAATGACGCACATAGGCCGACAGTTCATTCGCATCAACCTAACACATCCAAACCTTCACTCACGTAACTCTCTATTTATAGTCCTTAAGTATTAAGTTCGTTTTATACGGTATTATTTGCTCACACAAAGGGCATTAAGCAATATTATACATTGCTCAGTGAAAGTACGTATTGTAAAGGAATCAGCGTGTTTATGCCTGGGCTCACACCGAAGATTGTTATTAATAATTTATTGATTTTATGCCAATGACTATTATTAGCAGACAATGGTGTGGGCAACATGTTTTTGTTAATTTTATTTGTGTTTAGTAAAGTTTATGTATATTTTTAAAAAGGACAAAAATCTTTTAGTATAAGATTATAATTGCTAACAAAAAATATATGTGTAAAGAAAACTTGCGCTCAGAACAGCCAGCAGCCAACTAATCAATGTTTTGCTGCATCAGCATTTTATAAATATAATGTGTGTATAAGTATAATGTGTAAATAAATATAATGTAAAGTGTAAGTATTTACACTTTGCGTAACGACATGTAATATGCCTACCACAGAGTGGATCAACCGGCTAACCCTTTGGAATTATTATTGTTGAGATTATATTGTTTGATACGCTATGTGTTACGAACCATTTCATGTTTGCAGTTAATTTTATGTTCTGATGCCAATGGCCACGACAGATTGTAACTATTAAAGTCATGGTCGCTCTTCTAAATGTTCCGTCCACTACGAACGGGATATTTCTTGTTTAAGTTTTAAAAGTTTACTCTGCAGTTAATTTGTAAATGTTGGTATATTCTAAAAACAGTTCTACGAAGGAAAATAAAAAAAAAAAATCTTTGCGATTATTGATTTATTGCTAACTTACAGACCATAATCGGAAAACACGATATTCTACGCACCTTTGTCTATTTTCCCACATAATCATCATATCTGTTGAGGTGGTGATCCGATTACAACGTACCACAAATTTCTCGATGCCCGTTGCGTAGAAAGCGGACGGTTGATCATGGAACAAACGTATCAACGTTCTCTGCTTTCGCGTCGTTCGTAAACCTTCAATCCAGCCAGTAACTTCTTCAATGGATCAAAAATATGATAATTACTCGGAGCATAGTTTGGTCTGTAAGGGGGTGCTCCATAATCTCCTACCGCTAAGAGTGAAGTTTGGTGATTATTTTGTTCGCCACGTGCAATTTTGTGTTGTCATGCAGGAAAACACATCGTTAAAATTCCGAATACCCTAACGCTTTCGTTTAATGGGACAGTGTGCGACAGTAGCGTCCTGCGTTAATGGTTTCACCTCTTGAGAGAAAATCCAGAAGAGTATTGGCGACTGTCTCAAAACACTGTGAGCATCACTTTATGTGAGTATGGTGTTGCTCGGAATTTATTAGTTACTGGCGAGCCGGGATGCTTTCACACTATGCTATGCTGTTTTGACTCTGGAATGTAATCCAGTATCGACGTTTTGTCGCCAGTAACAATGAGGTCCAGGAAATTGTGTCGCAACTAGGTATAATAATGATGATGATGATTATGACGATTCTCATTTTAGCGGCCCTTTTCAGCAGTGAGGGTATATGAGTCGTGGACCAACAGTTTACCGTAGGATCCGAACCATATGAGCTCCCACAGGGGATCAAACCCGGGTCTCCCACGCCAAAAGCGTGTATGCTAACCGCTTAGCTACAAGAAAGCTCACCCTTCTAGACGTAACGGTGCAAATGGTTCAGTAACGTGAACATTCGCTTGCTCTTGTTGACATCATTACCCGTAAGAAATTTAGGAATTCACCGACATGACACTTCGTGATTTCCTAACGAATCGTGGACAATGTCATAAACATTATCAATGGAGATCTCAAGCTTTCTAACAATATTTTTCAGGTGAACACGTCGATCCGCTTTCAGCATTTCGCCAAGAGATGTAATGTTGTCTGGCGTCAGCAAGGAACGTGGTGAGACCGATCGCTCATTGTCCTGAACCTTTTGTCGTCCATTTTCAACCTGCTTGCACAAGCACTGTATACTTTGCTCAGCTAAACACTTGTCCCCATACACCAGCTCCATTTCCCTGTAGATATCTGTGGTTGTGTGTCACTTGCACTATAGAATACGAAATACGAATGACACTCTTTGTTCATAGTTCGGCCTCGATATCCTGAGCACTTCGGCTATATTTGGCAGCTGATAACAGCCCCATGTGCTGGAAGAAATCAAAAGTTATACACTCGGGTCGTTCAAAGAAAAAGTCTATTGCATCGTTCGTTCGTATATCTCGATTGTATATTAAAATGTATTAAGCGCTCAATAAAAACATGAGTAAGCGCAAAGACTTTTAATTTTTCTCGTATTTCTGTTTGTTTTACGGTATCAATAATTTAATACGTATATTTCTTATTTATTATACTAAATGTTGGGCAGGGATTCGCCATGAAATTTTATATAAGTTTGTAAAACTATTTTTCTTTTGAGATATGAAAATGAGATACTAATTTCTTGCTTTAAGAAGTAAAGATTGATACGTTACTACAAACTTAAAATTTAGGTGAAATTCGCACACAAATACTTACAATATGGCGTAAACCAGGGGCGGATCCAGGACCGACTTCTGGGGGACGGCTGTCATACTGCTATTTAGAGCTACTTTTAAGAGCTTCAAACTCTGGAATGGGTTTTATTTCTATATATAAAATAAAAGTGTACTCTTCTGGGGGGGGGGGAGATCGGGGCGATCGTCTTCCCCTGGATCCGCCACTGAGGTAAACACTGCTTTGTTGTGTCTTAAGTCTGTTTGGTTAATGTAGATAATGTTTTATGAGATTGATGTAGTTGTAATTAGTAAAATGATGGCTTGCTGCTAAGAGTTCAAGCCTAAGTTCAGTAAAATCTGAATCTTTATGCCTTGTATTACTAAACTGCATTCTTTTAAATTTTATCGAAATTGAGAAATGATACGTGTAAATACCATAGGCAGAGATAAGATATTTGCAATCAGCGTTGTTGTACACATTAGTATTTAACTGATGAACCATCGTTATGTGTGCATACTGAGCTATTGAAAAATGAAATAAAAAAAAGACGATCAAGCTTTGAAATAGGCTTTGAGATACTGAGCTATTGAGTGTGGGCAGTATAGAATCTGATGCTCTAAGCTTAATCCTATTTATTGAACGTCGATTGATGTTGATGGTTAGCCAAGCATCGCGTCCTAAAATGTATACGTAATGACAGTTCATTCTGTGAAGTAAAAAATTAGGGTAAAAATTCCGATACGCTTCGCTGCGGTGGAAGTTAATCCCATTTTGCAGGAACTTTATTGAGTAAATGACGAATTTGTATGGAGCCTGTGATTTATCAGTATTTACGTTTTATACAGTCAAAACTGACAATGCTTTGTGGATTACTCCTTACTACCTAGCTTCACTCGGTGTCTTCGGCGAACGATATTCTTAACAGCGCATAGGAGATTGGTAATTTTTTATCAGTTACTTCTTTTCTTCTAAAGCTGGCGGGGGCTAATGGAATAAATGCAATAATTTATGTTGAAAGCAACGTATGTATTGCAATATAAATAATAGGAGTCATCGGTAAAAAGATTGAATTATATTTCTAAAATCTGCGAGGCTAATTGCGACTTCTCATAGAAAGTTTCAGAAGTATCTGTGATTAAGACAAGTACTTAGAAGATGTCAGCGGTGTACGTTGCGCTTGGAAGCAGTTTGCAATAAAGTTGTCTCTTCTGCAAGAATTTATATATATATATATATATATATATATATATATATATATATATATATATATATATATATATATATATATATATATATATATAATCTAGGATCTTACTATAGTTTGTTTTAGAAGCTAGTTTTCATCCCGCAAGTGTATCTTCTTTTAAGTGCACATTTTTTGCTTAAGAAAAGTTCAGATCACAGGAAGTTAAGTAGAAGGTCATGTTGTTACACGGGGCTAGTATAGCCACAGATGAGTGAAATGATCAGAATTGAAGCGACATAACTAGAAAGAAGATCACAGATGAGTATCTGAACGGATTGAATAAATTAAATTGATTGGTTGGATATGTAAAGTGAATTGTTTTCAATTTGTTACCTTACAAAAGATCAAGACAGAGAGGAAAAAAATAGTTGTACATTTATCAATTTGGAAAGTGACCTCCGGACACTAGTTTCTGATCAGAATTCCCTCATGGCAACGTAGTTGCTCGGGAGACCGGAACATGTTCAAATGGTTGAAATCCTAATGGTTGTAAGTACACGTCTCATACATCTCGCTGTTGAAGGAAACGCTAAATTCCAAATCTCCACCACTATTACCACAGTTCTGATCAAAATTTGCTTGTATCTGCTGGATCGGTTGAAAGGATCGATTGAAGATTTATTTACAGATTGTAAAATGCATTTTCTGAGATATGTATCTGTGAGCTGAGATTAATTCCTGTCATTAAGTAGAAGCTTCTAAAACGCTTGGGGTAAAACAAGACTTATGAGAGTATCCATAAAAGAGAAGATTCTTTTTCATAGTAATACATATGTTTTTACCCAGAAAAAGTTCAAATCTGGGTTGGTTATTATGGAGGTGTCCGCTAAGGAAAGTTTCACTGAATATATATATATATATATATATATATATATATATATATATATATATATATATATATATATATATATATATTGTGACACTTCTTTGTACGTAGAGCTAGGTTTAATAAAATTAGAGTCCGGAATCGACTCCCGCTACCGGTTTATTTATAAAATCTTCTATAACAACAGTACTTACAGAAAATACTATATAACACTTTCTCTAATTTGCAAGGTAAAAATTAGGTAATCCTTGATCGTGTGGTCGCGGACAGGACCTCCACAGAGCTCCGAAGCAGGCTAAGCAGAGTGGCGTAGGAATCCCCAATGCTTCGAAGCAAGCAGTGAGGGGTTTGGAAGTCACAGAGCCCCGAAGAAGGCTTAAGCAGAGTGGCGTAGGAATCCCCAATGCTTCGAAGCAAGCAGTGAGGGGTTTGGAAGTCACAGAGCCTCGAAGAAGGCTAAGCAAGTGAGGTAGGAATCCCGACAGAGTCCCGAAGCAGGCTAAGCCAGGAGGAAAGCAATAGCTAACAGTCCCGAAGCAGACAAGAGGCTTTGGTGGTAGGTTACTTCTAATGCTAGTAGTAGGAAGCATTAGTAGGGAGCAACCAGCGGACCGGTACCAGTTCCCTGGGCGTTGTCCAAATTATAAGCGTCCAGAGCGGCGGTGGCACTGCTGCTGTAATGTCGTCGTGTCTTTTTACGAGGTGCCAGTGGTCCGTCGTCTGCTACTTGTAGTAATCCCACGTTGTTTAGCACTTCATCGCAAATCCATGTGGTGACAGGAGTATATGGCACAGTTTGTATACAGAAACACTTGGTCCATTACAATATATTGGTTTAGCAACACCGTTAATCTAGTAGTATTGCAAATCATGTCAAATGAGTATTTCAGACTACAAAATTGTGTCTTTTTTTTTTCATATATAAATTTAAAAGTTGTAATGGAGTATAAAGATAAATGGCAAACGAATTCGTACTGAAACTTGAAACAAAATCAAGTATGGGATGGAGAATAAGAATAATGTTTGCAAGAAGCAGAGAAATAATTCTTTGGAAAAATCTGAAACAAAACTCGCTCCACTCTATGTAACAAGGAAGTACAGGGTGGCACATATGTCACGCATGGGTTTTAATGCCTCATATTTTGTTTGGTAAGTTATTAATGCAAGTTTTTCTTTTTCAGGATTGTAAAGGAATCCTGGGAGATTTATCATGGAGAGATTGAGTCCTCAACAACGTACGAAACTGATTGAACTGTACTTTGAAAATCAAAGATCAATCATGCCTTCAACTGGTTTGCCGACTTGTATCACGTTCCCCTGACTTAACTGTTCCAGATTTTTTTCTTTGGGGATATCTCAAAGAACGTGTATATGTCAACAGACCAACAAGCATCGAGCAACTCAAAAACAACATAAGGACAGAGATCCGTGCGTTACAGCCAGCAACTTTTCGTAAAGTTACGGACAATGTACTGAAAAGAGCCAACCTTTGTGAGGCTGCAAATGGCGGACATTAGAAGGACATAATTTTTCACACATAGTGTTTTCAAATCTCCCAAACATGTACTTCTTTCCTGTGACAAGAATAATTAGTTGCATTTACAAACACAAACGTTATACACTGTTTCAACCCATGCGTGACATATGTGCCACCCTGTACTAGATTAATAAGATCTTCCGTGTTACACGTTAGTATTAATAAATATATTGAATTTCATGTTTAATAATTTCATAAACACATTTCAGATTTGTACAATAAATTGAAGGACAATGGAGTCATGATAAATAATGGAGAGGATTTTATGGGAGAATACGGCTGGTTTCGTATAAATTTTGTTTCGGAACCAAGTGTCCTCCAAGAAGGTAAATTGTTTATGACTATTATTATTATTATTATTATTAAAATAGTGTGTGAAGTTTAATAATGTAATATTCGAAGACAAACTTTAATACAGTGGTTTCCAACCTGGGGGGCGAAAGCTAGTGACAGAAATATACTACAGTCGTAATTAGAAGTATAGCAAATGTTGTAACAACGATGAGTTAAGTTAAATAACGTACAGACACAAAATAACTATTGACTAAGAATTGCGCTTCCATGAAGAACAAAGGTGGTAATATAATAATAATAATAATAATAATAATAATAATAATAATAATAATAATAATAATAATAATAATAATAATAATATACAATACTATGCAGAAGTTTCCTGGAAATAAACTATTAAAATTATTATTATTATTATTGAATACCGATACAGTATGCACCCCGTATTATTATTATTATTATTATTATTATTATTATTATTATTATTATTATTATTATTATTATTATTAACGTCCAATTTAGCAGCCATGAGCTGTTTACCGACTGATTAATGTGGAATCCGAACCACAAGGGCTCCCGCCAGGAATCGAACACGGGTCTCCAACGCCAAAGGCTCGCACACTAACCGCTTAGCCACGAAGGAGCTATTATTATTATTATTATTATTATTATTATTATTATTATTATTATTATAGTAGGTAACTTAAGAGAAGGCATATAATTAAAATTATAGTTGTCACGTGTGCAAAATCTCAATAATTATTGGTGTGGAGAGGTTTAAAATTTTTAATAATTTGTGGCCTCCCGCCAAACATATTTATGGCCTCCTCAAACTTTTGTGGCTGGTTGCGGGCCTGGTGCCACTCCACTGGCTGATTCCCGATCTCAGTATCATAAGTATGGAACAAAGTTTCATCCTCACTCACTAAACGTATTGAAAAAAATAGAACGACAGCCTCGAAATATCCCAAACCTGACTTTTTAGTACCAACTTTTCTAAAACCTTGTGCATGTCCGGTTAACTGTTGATAATGAAATCAACACGCTTTCATGTAATATTCAGTATCTGCGATATTTTGGGTCTGATATTCGTCTGTGCTCAAGGATCACAATCAGTTTTTGGGCACATACTCATGTATATAGTACCCTCGGTCTAAAGGCAGTCACTTGCTCACAAAGGGAAGCTATCCCCGTGTGCGGTTTCTTTTCGTACTGTCCTGTTTGGTTTTTCTCTCCCTTGAAAACTAACTGACGGACAATAAACTGATCCCAAACTGTTGCCAAATCTTTGTCAATGATCCTTTTTCTTTGACACAACCTCACACACACATAGTCATATGGATGGAAAAGAAAGAGAGAGGAAAGGGGGAAACATTTAGCTTTTTTCTTCTTAAAAAGGGACCACAAACTTAATGACGGCTTATCGTCTGGTAGAGACCTGCACGGGCCGAATTTTTCGACCCGAGCCCAATCCAGCTCGAATGTACCTAGGCCCGGCCCAGCCCGGGCCCGAAAAGTTTTGGAGATTTTCGGCCCGAGCCCGGCCCGGCGCGATTAGTTTTTTAAAATTCTTGGCCCAAGCCCGGACCGGGCCCGATAAATTTTAAAAGTTTTTGGCTCGACCCCGGCCCGATAAATTTTTAAAAAAATTAGCTCGAACCCCAATCTTTCTCAAAATTTAGTATTAAACTTGACCTAATCCTCAGAAACATTTTCTAAATTCTGGTTGACAACCTGACGCTTGCCTCCCGAATGGTACCATTGCCCTAGAACTTTGCCTGTCATCGAGAGAACAAAAACTCCATTTCCTGTAACAAAAATCTAACTTAATTGATTTTAGCATAAAGTGACGATGGCAATAATGTTTAGCGACAAGCAAAACTTTTCCACCCCTTCTTGTCATATTTCGGGTTCAGTGAAGATCAAGGTCAGAGCTCAATTTACCGCGCAATGCCTGCAATCCTCTATAGTGAAAGTGGAGCCGCTAAGCAACACAAACTGTAAATAGCTATTGCATTCTTTGTAACATTTTTCACGGGCACACTTCTTCAACGTTTGGCTTTATTCCAATTATCGTTTAACGAAAGTCAATAATTATTAAAGAATTGCAATTAATCGGTCCCAGCCTGGCCCGACCTGAAGAGAAATCAGTGTCGGCCCGCCCAAACCCGGCCCGGCCCAAAGAAATAACAGACTCGGCCCGCCCAAACCCGACCCGGCCCAAAGAAATAACAGAGTCGGCCTGCCCAAGCCCAGCCCGCGGGCTGTTCCGGCCTTCGGGCCTCGGGCTGAGTCCGGCCCGTGCAGGTCTCTATCGTCTGGGTGCGCTTTCTATACACGGTTCGCTTGAAGTTGGAGGGCAACCCACTGAGGGTTTGTCTTCAACGGTAAAATGACCAGTCTTGAAACGTGCATACAGGTTTTCAATGGTGCTGTAGAAACGACATTGGTTCCCAATATTTGTTGCATTTCAGTGAGAATGTATTTTACAGCCTTTCCTTGGAGAAACAAAAACCTTTATGACGGTCCGATATTTTATAGCTGTAGAACTTACTTGATCCTACACCACCACTACTTCAAACCTAAAAAAAAAAAAAAAAAAAAAAAAAAAAAAAAAAAAAAAATGTTAATCACAAGAAACCTATTTTTGCACACTTTATAGTAAGGTAGTAAGCTTTCATATAAATCTATCCTCCACGTTTAATGTGGACGGGTGGGAGACAAAGCCAGAAACTTTTCAGAACCCCCTCGTTTGTGCCAGTAGCTATATATATTTATAGCCTAAGTTCATTTTATTATACAATTAAGTTAAATTGATGTATTTCAGTATTCACGATTATATTTTCAGGTTTAAATCGAATAGTGGCAGTATTGAATGGTACTATGGAACAGGTACAGAATGGTACTGGGGAACAGAATGATACTGAGGTACTGAACACATTTAGAAGTTTTAAACACAAACATTTTGGTAACATAAGATCAAGACTCGAAGAAGAAGAAGAAGAAGAAGAAGAAGAAGAAAATAGTGAAGAAGAAGAAGAAGAAGAAGAAGAAAATTGTGATGAAGAAGATTGAACCAAACTTTCAAAACAGAGAGCAGTCGAGAAAGGGTTTTGGAAACCTAATTACGCTTTAACAAATGAACATTAAACATGTAAAAAAAATATATGATTCATTGAATAAATTTTTGAAATATCTGCCAGCAATTAATAATTTCCTTATTATATTAGCCTCAATCAGTGACGTATTTAGGAGGGTGGCTATCGGACTCAAGTACCCCCCCCCCGAAATAAATTTGTTATATGCAAAACTTCATTAAAATTTGTCAGCAACCAAAAGGAAAAATATAAGTGCAGATTCACGTGTTGTGCATAGCCCCCGAAACAAAATCCTAAATACGCCACTGGCCTCAATCAGGAAAGTACGCAGGGGATGGGTCCTGAGAGGTCCGGACTCCCTCTCCTGAAATCCCTGCTTTCCTGTAAATTTAGTGTAATTTTCGAGGCAATTTTTCAAAATTTAATGTAATTTATCTTCATATTGAATTTGTACTCCCCGAAATAAATTCCTGCATACATTCCTAGCTCACTCATAGCTTTAACATTTTTTTTTTTACAAAATAAAGCTACCCTATTCAGGGAGTTCTTTGTTATTACTTCCTCCGTAGTGTCCTTTATTACAGCCCAAAATTGGTCTTTATTTCTTGTTTAGTATTGCCAGCACATTAACTACGTTTCCCACCAAATAAAAGACTTAAAACCACTAGATACCACTGGAAAGATTTTAAAGCCAATAGAAACCCCTGCAGAAAGCAATACAAAAACTACAAATTTCTCACATGGATTAAACTCTGGCTTATTGAGATTTCTACTACATAATAATAAACAGTGTAAGTGTTATAGAATCAATTATACCTAAAAATCGAAAAGTAAATTGAGTGATGTTGACTCGAGAGTTATACTAATCTACTATTCGTCTTCCAAATATTTAAATTTAATTACTGACTCCCGCTATTAGCTTCATATGTCGAACAGAGTGATACGTTTAAGAACGAAGCACAACTTGCTTCTGTACAATACAGTGTAAGAATCACTAAAGAAGTCAACCAGAGTAACGTTTCATTTGCTTGTACGTACCAGGTGAAATATTTAAGGGGAACTATTTGAGTTTTCTATATTTGTAGCTTTGATATGTCGTCTATAATGTTAGAATATTTCTCTCAGTATTGCTTCATCGAGAAGAGAGGAGGCGTGGTCGGTGAGCAAGATTACATATATCAGACGGCCAGTTTACTACAAAAAGAAAGAAAAAACTAGAGATGCAAAAAACTAGAGATGCTTTTTTGAATCGGTGTTTTTTTTACATAAAAGCCGGCTTTTTTGGGGGGGAAAAAGGAGAATTTTGGAAATTTTGGCTTTTTTCATTTTCATGATTTTCCTATCTAAATAGTTTTCTTATAGTATATTCTATAGTTAGATAAGAATTCCATGACCTAAATGCCATATTTCGCTCTGAAATTCACCATCAAGATGAATGGAGCACATGTTTTACGAATTAAATCTAACATGAAGAATGTAGAATTTGAGGGCAATTTTAAAAGCTATTTAACCTTATTTTAACTTTCGAGTTATCGACTTTTTTTCTTCTCTAGATAATTTTAGTTTGTCATCCGTGTTTCATTTCTAAGAGGTTAGTACTCTAGCTTCTAGCGCAAAAGTTAAACTTACGTTTTTCTATATACCCGCACATCTTAACTATATATAAAACTACATGAACTGACATAAATTATTGAGCACTTCCTGTATGGTTACAATGATTAAATTTGGCATGATTGTAGCTTTCAGGAACTAACCCACAGGAAAATTACCAAAACTGAATATTTTTAATTTTTAGGGGGTCTAAAGAGGGGATGAAAAATTTCCCCATGTTATTTAAATGGGACTTTTTTTTTTACCTATAATCTCATGTTTTAGGTACTTAGAATTGGAATAAAAACTTGAAATTTGGTATGCTTGTACGTTTTCGTTAGCACTAAGTAAATGAGTAAAAATAAAAAATTCCAAATTTAGAATGGTTTTATAGGGAACTGAAAAATCTTTCCCATGTTATTTATATGGGACACCTTTTACACCCCCAAATTATTGAGCACTTCATGTAGTGTTACAATGATTAAATTTGACATAATTGGAGTTTTCGTGACAAACCCATAGGAAAATTCCCAAAAGTCAATATTTTTAATTTTTAATTTTTAATTTTTAGTACTTTGGGAAGGGTTTCTCTGATTGTTTCGTTTTCTAAAAAGTCCTAATTTTATTTGGGAGATGCTTGAAGTTTATGAGCACAGGCATAACTAATATTTCGTTTCCTTTATATGTTCAGCAATAATCATCCGGATACAACCTTGAAGATCATTTTACACTGAGAATCAATGGCGGATTTAGAAAAGTATTTTGGGAGGGTTTTTTTTCTTATTAATGTTTAGTTTTTCTAAACATTTGTAATTTTTATTTGATGGAAGCTTAAAATTTATCAGTAAAGGCATAACTAATAGATATTTCGTTTGTTTTTAGACATTCCGTAACTTTGGGGAACAAGCTTCAGTCCGAAAGCCCGCCCCCCTAACCTTCGCAAAACCGTCACTGCTGGTAATTAGTAATAATAACGATTTAAAAACAATAAGAAATGAAGTCGACCAACACACTATTTCTACATTCACAGATGGAATGAAGAAAAACTTTGTCAGAATGGTCGAATGCTGGGTTGAATCCCGGACTTCCCGATAGAACGCAAAAGCTAACCACGCAGTCATGTTTGTTGTGCAGTTGTATTTAGCTTAACTTAAACATATTCCGTAGTCCTTTTTTTTTGGGGGGGGGGGCGGGTTCCGTAATATAATGAATCCCTCTTGTTAAAAATTCCAAAGCTTGAGGATTGGGTAAACCGTGATGGTGGTTATATAAAACTTAACTGTGGAATGTCAAGAATATACAGAACCCAAAGCTCTGGATGTGCAGCCTTTAAGTGTATCATATAAATCTAAGTATTTCTCTTATGTTTTATTTGAATTTTATTTTGTTTCAAAAAGAGGGTATGAAATATTTTGAAGTAAAAATACTACGTAGAATTTTGCTAGTTATTTGTGTATTTTTCTTAAAGAAGTGCTTACTTTTAGGGTTGGCTTGTTTACACAAGCTGTTATTTTTTCTTCAAATAACTGGTTTAAACGAAAAAAATAAAAAGAACGAAAAATGCGAATCGTGTGGACTTCATGGTGACGTTTCCACATATCAAACCATCTGCATTAGTTTTATTTCCTTTTCCCCTTTTAATCAAGGTGTCCCATGTGCAATTCTCGATCGAACCACAATCCTTCTTTCATGTGTAAACCAAGTAGCGGTTCGGATGTCACTTTAAGCGAAAGTCTTCTCTTTGATAACCTCGGTATTACGTAAGGATGTTAAGCCTAAACATACGAAATGAAGCCAAGGTTGCTTAAATATATTGATAGAAATTGGCAAAATTTATCGATTGCCTAAGTAGCTTCCAACATTAGCTTGGATTGGACTTTCAATGATATCTGCATACTAAATTTGTAATTTAATACCTCAGTTTTAGCGTACTGATTATGATACGTTGACTTTAAATTTTACATGCAAAGCAATAATAGGATTTTCCCGTTATTGTTTTACATTTAAAGTAATGACGGGATTTTCCCAATGACTAGGGCGGGAGTTTCTCGATTTAAGAAGTTTACTGACCAGACTTCTTTAAGCTTATGGGACCTCTTCCAGCATAACCAAGGCGAAACAAACTTATTTCTGTGAATATGTAATATAAGTACATAAAGCAAAATATCTAAATAAAAAAAACTGGTTTAAACTTCCCCTCCAAAACGGTTTTTTTACATTTTCAAAAACAATCATAGTTCTTGCCAACCCTGCTTACTTTTGTATATAGGAGGTTAAAAATTTCTTATTATATACATTGGTTAATCCTTTGGGATTCATAATGTAAATATGTTGAAGAAAAATTGTTTGAAATATCTTTTCGAAATTCATGGTTTATTTTCGAGGTTTTGTATTATTATCGACATCAACCGCTAATTAAATAACTTTTTGTGTTATAAAGAAACGAAACAAAGTCTGCTTTATCAATTTAAAGCAGAATTTTGAAAAAAGCCCAAAATTTCCCAAGCATAAAAGCGAAGCAGAAAAAAACCGAGTTTTTTCCAAAACAGCCGGTTTCTTTCCGAACCCTTGCATCTCTAGAAAAAACATTACATTTCCACCAAAAGTAATTCACGAGGCATTAGATTTTCCTTCTAGCCACCAGATTGAAAATTTCTCCACGAAACAAGCATTCAAGACCACCAAATTTCGTATGAAAAGCACTAAATTGGCAACACTTTTCTTGTTGATATTTGTCAGCCAATTATAAGGGTGAGCATGAGTGACGATGTAAATATTAATAATTGAGGGTAAGGTGGAGTAAGTGTGAGTGTATACTAGTTGACTAAGGCTGAGATACCAATTTTGAACCTTACTTATCAGGCTTCCTTCACATAAAAGAAGATTCAATAAAGAAAAGAAAAGCGTGATTTGTTTCAATTTTTGCAGCATTCAGGAAGGAAAGTCGAAATTTGTTGTTCTAGCTAAAAGAGTCAACTGATACTTTAAGCATAGAGATGAATACACTCACTCAATTTGTCCTCATGAGAGTAATCCTCACCTTCATCTTGATACATTGTGGTAAAAGCGATATTCCAACCCCCTAGTCCTACTGGAACACTATTTCTCGTGAGATAAGCGAAGTTAAGCAGTGCTGGGTCTGGATACAAGAAAGATGGGTGATCATTCCTATTCATCAGATGACATTGGCATTGCAGCATCCATTCAACTTCGTGTGGATAATTAAGGAGCTATTTGAAAGAAAGAAGTAACGAACTCCGATCTACAATGTCAGAATTAACGACAAAGAGAGCCGATCTGCTGACCACGCATAATCCCAAAGGCATAAAAGTGACACAAGTTAACTGATAGGATCGGATCCCTAAGAGCTATTTTGTCAGAGGTTTAGTTTATTTTTTATATACATTTGAAAATAAACTTTATTTATTATTGGCACAAATACAACATCCTACATTATTACCAATTCCTCAACATTCATTCAACAAAAAGTGGAAATTCATAATGTTGTAATAGAACAAAAAGGGAGAAAGCAAAGAAAGAGAAAAAAACGAGACCAAAATACCCAACGCAAATTGGATATCAACATTTCCTTTATTATATTTAATGATAATTACTTAAAAGGAAAATCGGTGCTCTCCAAGAAAACCGATGGAAATTAAATAATAACAACCATAGAATGCACGTCCTCAATATTTCTTTTTCTTCACAAGTTGAGGACGACCGTAAAAGTGCTCTGTCCAGAATGACCATGTCCAATTTTATTTGGTTCCTTCATTCTGATGGAAAGAGTCTCGATGTCTTCTTTTTCGAATGAAGATGATAATATGTTTTATTTATCAATTTTACTTTACCTTGTCATGCTTTAAATTTTCAGGTGTTTTATAAGGCTTTATGTTAGGGCATCGTTGTATTCGGGAAATCTTGAAAATGCTGACAGCTAGAAGCGAAGCGTCTACAAGTACAACAATCGATCTTCAATTTGGCGATTTTTTAGACATGGTCTGGAAGCAATGTCAATTTGTTCTTGTACTTGAACCAGGGAGCAGTAAACAGAGAACATTCCACAACACGTTCCTTTTCCGAAACGAAAAACAAACCGGCTTTCCTAAAAACACCGTTCCTGCTACAAAAATATTTGTATTGGAAATTTGTAGTGTATGTTAAGACCTTTCACATCCCAAAATAGTCAAAATGTAATGAGATTCGATATTTACTTATATAGAAATGGTTGTTTCAAGTTCTGGAATTTTCTCGTTTTTTCACTCACTGGTACAATTACTGTCATGCTCTGCAGGAAAATGTATGCCGAAATAATGTCCCTTCCCTTCTGTGTTCATTGCATCTTACAAAATAAGCATCTCTGCAAAAACTACGTTCAACAAATAAAAACAGAAAATTTTGAAAAATTCAGAAATACTTCTTCGCTAACAATACATGTGTTGTTTGAGTCATGTGTTTCCCTAACAACCTTAAAAAAAATACTGACTGTAGTACATGTGTCTCAAGTGTACACTGTTCTTGCTTTAAAAAGTGAAGCCAGCAGGATCAAGAGTTTCTTGATTGTTTGTTTGTTTGTGTGTTTGTTTCATTTTATCAGGAAGAGAAAAATACGATGTTAAATCGTAAGTTTTATTTTAACTGATTATTGCTATTTAGTATCATTGTATAATTTTATAAATCTTCACAACCTTTCAATAAACGGAACACAGTCTTCTGAATGAAATTACATATAATTACAAAGAAAGTGAAAAATAAGTCCAAGTAATGTTCTTAGCATTACATAACATTTATTCAGCAAAAATTAGTTAAAGAGACGAAAATCTATTGAAAAGTTTTAAGTTTGTTTATTTATAGTCTTCGCTATAATTTGAACATAACCATTATTAACTTTATACTTTATCGGATTGGAAGACAAATGGAAATTTTATCATTCGATTTGACGATTTCTCTGTCAATTTCTGGTTAGTTTACCTGAATTTTATCCAATTTTTCGCAAAGTTTTATGCGAAACAAAAGAAATCAAACGAAGCTGGGAGTTAGATATTTTTTTTATGCAAAGGGAAACTTACGAAAATTCCCTTTTTAATGCAGGATGATCGGCCATAACGATCTGACCTTTTTATGAGATGAAACTAATTTTTCTATAACGTTGTAGAATTTACTACCTGAACAAAAAGTAAACCTCTTGGACACTATCTTTAACAGAAAGTAAAGGTAAGTCAACAATTCATATGGAGAGCTCCCTCATGGCTCGCCTTCGGCAGCTCATGTAGTCCAGATCCCACGTTAAACTATAGGTCAACGTCTCATATAGTATCGCTGCTGAAAGGGATGCTAAACTCAAAATGAAATCAAATCACATCAAGATTCATATAGAAGGATTATTATGTATTGTTATATATATATATATATATATATATATATATATATATATATATATATATATATATATATATATATATACAGTAGGGAAAGTTGCTCATCCCAGGGAACACGGCATCTATAGCTTACCGAATTTTCGAGGCAGTTATCTCTTCCTTCCAGTGAAGCCATTTTTCCAAAATGATTTGTATCATGAAATAATTACATAGAGCAAAGAAACAAGTTAACAAAAAGCCCATTTATGTTTTGCGTGTAGAAAGGGTGCATAAAAATAATTTTTGATTCATCATTTGGAACTATTTTTCTTGCTGTATACATGCATGTAAATGACAAGCAAACACTGCAGGATAATTAAGATCTACTGTTTGTACGTGTCTCCTAGAATTAGATTCGTTTATGATTTGGTCGATGATAGTACTATGAAACATGTGCCATGTACCAAAGGATAGCATTTTGGATATAATGAGCACTATTTGTTATAACGATCTTATGAACGAATCTAGTTTAGAAACCAAGGTGCCTAATTCCATATTCATTGCATGTTCTTTCAACAAATAATCTGATATATTTTCTTGTCAACTCGTATTGTTTCTCTCGTTATTAAAGCTACCATTTGTATTGTAACAAATAAATTTGTTGTTGGAAGCAATCGATTACCATTAGACTTGATATTGTTCCTAGATAAACAATCGCTATCGAATATGTATCAAATGATCTTCGCAGCAAAAATTCCTCTGCTATTGTACATATTGATGTAATTCCCTTGTAACTTATACTCTATGGAGCTATCTTGCTATCAGGAACATTTTTCCCCCCTTAGTCTGACACGAAAATTCTCACGAATATGTAAAGCAAAGTATAATAAATGTCTCTGGGTTGAACAACTTTCTTTACTCTATTTCTATTCTTTATAATTTATAGATTAAAAATAAACCAATCAAGAAAGCCTAAAAATATTTGTTTAGTAAATACAGAGAAGTAAAATTGTGTCATTTATTTCTAACACTACTGACTAAAAGATGTTGTTGACCCTAATTTAAATTTGTGTTAATTTCACTAGTCACTGATAAAATGCATTAGCGGAAATATATTTAACAACATCCAATAGAATGTTCTGGCAGATTATTGATCGTACAGATACTGATTACATGACTGGGGTATGGTGTCCGTACTTGCTGTGGGATGCCGATGGTCGTTGCCGAACCCCGAACCCACATGCCGTTATCCTATGTCCAATAGAATATACGTACGGAGGAATCAACCCGGAAATGAACCAAGTACCTTTAATTTGTTGTGGAGTGTCATATAGCCTTTATGAAATAATACGTCTGAAATCTTTTACTATCCTCGCTTTCTTCATTCCGGTTTTTTAATATCTAGGCTACAAGATCGTTTCTTAGAAGGAAAAAAAAAAAAAACTATTGGGTTGACAAGATTGAAATGTTTACTTTTACCCTATAATGGGACCAATGACTGTACCGAGGTATGTATATAACATCACAACTCAAAACATGTTCAGAGAAAGAGGGTTGGGTGCCCATCGTGTGAGAATGCAGCATGGAAAACGCACAATTATGAGTGACTTTAAATTTGCGAAGTATGCTATACATATAATAATAATAATAATAATAATAATAATAATAATAATAATAATAATAATAATAATAATAATAATAATAATAATAACTAAATCTATGGCCTATGGATCCCGAAGGTTCAATGCTGCGTTCACAAAAGCTCTCCGCTGACTTCCATCCTGAGCCAACTGGATCCAGATTCTATCCTGTACTCCTATTTCTGCGAGGTTCATCTTAATATTGTCCTCACATTTGCGCCTAGGTCTTTCTAATGGTCGTTTTCCGATTGATCTTCCAGTCAAGACTTTGAAAGCGTTTCTACTTTCTTCCATCCTGGCTACATGACCTCTCCACCTGAGTCTCCTACACTTGATAACCTTAACAATGTTGGGTAAACCGTACAAATTATGTAGTTCCTCGTTATGAAGTTTCTGCCATTCTCCATAATAATAATAATAAATAAAGAGCTGAAAAACGGAAAATAATTTATTACTATTGTCTGATAAAAAAAAAAAATGTCAAGCAATGCTAAGCTAAGCATTATTGTCTCATAAAATTACAATCGAAATAATTTTATATAAGTTATTAAATTGTTTTGCTTTTCTTTAAGAATTTCTAAAATATATTAGTAATAAATTACTCCCTACTTTTCAGAGCTTTTTATGATATTATTTTCGTCTGCTTTTTAGCGCTTTTATTCTGTCTTTTAGTGCCTTATTTTTGAAGTCGGTTCACAAATTTTTAAAAAATCTTTTTTTTTTAATCTAATTTAGAGGTTATAGTAAAATGTTCATAGAATACGTTAATACACAAAAAATGAAATGTTAGTGCGCATGTTATTGCTCTTCTACAGACTCATTCTTTTATGGACTGTTACGTACTGATGTTTGTACATGTGAGGGAAAAAGAGATAAAACGTATTTAGGGACCTAGAATTAAGTATCTGAACGATGTTAAGAAAGTTCAACTACATATCAACAGATAATACAACTAGCAAGGAACGGGCAAGGTGCTCAATAATAGAGACCACTCAGCTATTGGTGGGACGGGTCATCTGGTTTGATTGCAGCTGAAGTGAGTCTGTACTAGGCAAAATCTTGATCGTGTGGTTTCTCAAGCTCTCCTACTTTTTGCAACCAGTTCTTCCATTAATATTCACTTCCACTAACAATTCGTCTCCTTTATCCTAAATGGCATAAAATGGCACTTCAAAGTAATAATAATAATAATAATAATAATAATAATAATAATAATAATAATAATAATAATAATAATAATAATAATAATAATAATAATAATAATAATAATAAGTATTCTGCCCTTACTGGCAGGTCACTTGCAGCAGCTGAGAAGCTTCCACACTCCACGGTCCTCCGCTAACCTCTTTGTCTTCACGTATGATCTTTCGGTCTTTATATCATCCATTAATTGTAGTCTCCTTCCCCTCCCTCTCTTTCCCGCCACCATTCCCTCTAGGACTTCCCTCATGATACAATTTCTTCTTAGGGAATGTCCCAACCAGTTTCTCTTCCTCTTCTTAACAATTTCTAAAAATGTTCTTTTCTCCTCCACCATTTCTAACACCCTCTCGTTCGTTTTCCGCTCTACCCAACTAATTCTTTCCATTCTTCTCCACATCAACATTTCGAAGGCTTCCAGTCGTTTTTCAACACTTTTACGTAATGTTCACGTTTCCGCCCCATACAGTACAACACTCCATACGAAGCATTTTATGAGTCTTTTTCTCAACTCTTTATTTAAGGTCCCACAAAACAGACTTTTCTTCCTCCTAAAAGCTTCTGTCGCCATTTCTATCCTTGCTTTTATTTCACGTTCGCACTTCATATTATTACTAAGAATACTACCTAGATATCGAAAACTATTCACTTGTTCTATTTTCTCCCCTCCCACTTTTATATTTGACATAGACCTCTTCGTTCTAATCACCTCTTCTTTCTAACATTTATTTTCATCACATATTCTTCAAAGCCCATCATCAGGTTTTCTAACATTTTATTGATTCCTTTTCAGATTCTGCAACAGGCGCAAATCTTACGCATCTAATCATTCTACCTCCTACTGAGTTGTTGTTGTTTTTTTTAGTTTAGCGTCCCTTTCAGCAGCGAGACTATATGAGACGTGGACCTACTGATTAACGTGGAATCCGAACCACATGAGCTCCCTCCGGGAATCGAACCTGGGTCTCTCACGCCAAAGGCGCGTGTGCTAACCGCTTAGCCACTACCTACTACTGAAACGCCGTCTTCATCATGTAGGCTCTTTTTCACTATCTCTTCTAGATAGACATTAAATAGTGTTGGCGAGAGGCATCCTTTTCGCCATTTTACTGTAATAATAATACTATAATATAATATAATAATAATAATAATTTTCCCTGTTGACTATCAACTTCCGGATGGAGCAAAGGAAGCTATCATTTTTAACACTCAAGAAGAGGAAACATTTTATTCTGGTTATTTCTTTTTATCTTCGGATACGTCACCAATAGTTCTCATAACAGGATATTTTTCTAACTGCGTGATTAAGTTTATTAAGGTGATACGCATATGTAATCTGGTGTATATGTGTGTTAATGAGCTTTTCTAGATAGATGGAAGAAGCACAAAAGGTATAAAGGGGAATAAAGGTAGCTTAAGTGAATTATAATACTTATCGTGTAGGTATTTTGGTCGAAATCGTCATAATAACATGATCCTAGAAGGTTAATGGATCTTCCTATTTCCTCCAGATTAACTTGTGCTCTATCATCCCCTTCGGCAGGATTATAAAAACTGAATACCTTATTCTTGCTACGACCGTAAGCATTTCAGCGAATCTTGCTCTGTGAGCAAACGCTAGACCTACTAGTGTATTCAAATTAATTATTCATCCTCAGAGAAAGGATATTTGGAATGTCTCTAAAATCACGGCGTATCTATCTTTTAATCTACTTCAGTATTGTGACTTCATTCAGTGAATCAAAGGAAACTACAAAGGTTGGTCAAACAACTTATTAACAATTTAATATACCTTGTATTTATTACCATTAGGTGCTAAGTCGTGAGCAGTAACGGTGGA
The DNA here is from genome assembly GCF_964235325.1 of Thermobia domestica. Lineage (NCBI taxonomy): Eukaryota > Metazoa > Arthropoda > Insecta > Zygentoma > Lepismatidae > Thermobia > Thermobia domestica. The sequence goes on along the minus strand of NC_137456.1, from coordinate 236,836,338 downwards.
GATTAAAAAAAATAATAATAATAATTTAAGCGTTCTTGAGTGGCAAGGTGCCGTGGCAGCTCAGTGGTAAAGCTCTTACTTCTTATGTGTGGAATACCCAGTTCGATATCAGTTTGCGTCAATTGATTTTGCAGATGCAGATGACACCGTACAGATGGATTCTTTCGAGGCTCTCCAGTTTCCTCTCACTCTCTTCATCATTTCGTACTTTATCATTATCAACGTCTCCCTTGGCCTCGAAGCATAATCATAGCACGTTATATATTTTGTTTCCTTATACTAAGCGAAGGAAGAAGACGATAATAAAATTATTATATTAAATTAAATTTTTAGTTTCACGTCCCAAGATCGTGCCTCTTAGAGTAAAGGAGATGTATGAATAACGAAAGCGAGTATTTATTAAAAAAAAAAAAAAAAAAAAAATAGGATTTAGGATTTTATTTTTCTGGGTTTTCGGCATCTACGGCCCATGTTAGCTCGTCACGTATGGGAAATGACGTCCCTTGGCGATCACACTATCCGGGGAAAGGGAAGGAAGAAAGGATTGCAGAAGGAAGGAAGCGGCCTGGGACCTATATGTTAGGTACCACCATGGCATTTGCCTGGTATGAATGAGGAAAACCTTATTCAGGATGGCTGGTCTGGTAAACGTTTTTACACTTTTTCGACTGAGTGCCCCTACCAGGAATCAAACCCAGGACCGCTTACACAAGTTATAAAATATTTGATGGATTCGCTGAAATGAAAATCTGAGAGGTAATCGAAGAACCCCGAGACAATCCAATGGCCGTGGCCCAGGATCGCAGCAGGAAATACTCGCTCCAGATGTCGGTGCACCACTGAGACAGTATGTCCTCTAAAGAAGCAACAGAATACTATAATTACATTCTTAAGTAACTTTCGTCTCTTTACCAATCGAGTTTTAGTTTAAAATTCAAAGTTTAGGGGTTAATGATAATTTTATCTCATTAACAAGTGATATTATATCTCATTAACGAGTGTGTGTACTGTCGTCTTGCAGGTGTCATATTGAAAGGCTTGAAGGGTGTATTTTTCGTGACCAGTTACATTTTAATGGGAAACATTGATCTCGTATAATACTAATTTTCATATTAACAAAATAATTCGTTTCTCGTGATTTTCTCAAAAACTACGCATGAGAGTATTTTGTTCAGCACGATAAGATTTATCAATTAATATTTCTCTAATCTTTGAACGCGTTTTCTTTTCGTCATTCGATAATAATAAATATTATAATAAAATTTATCTTTGATATAATTTCTTACTCATCATATGTTTTTTTTTTTTTTTTTTTAAGTTAACCATAGTCTTATAAGGAATGCGTCGTGTTGTACGTGAAACGGGTTTATAAAATCAGAAGGATGGAATTATTAGACCTCTCGAGTATGTAATTCCTTCCCAAGTTGTAACTCCGAATGGTCGAAGACGACAAAGTTTCGACATAATAAAGATTTGAGGATCACGAGTTCGAGCAATGGTAGACTTTTCAGATAAATCTGGATATATTCAAACTTGGGGGGGGGGGGGAAGAGTTAGCTCGACGGACACACTTTCTTGTGAGCAGAGCTAGAAATATTTATACTTTATGTTATTCATTTTTTTAAAAATCTATTCAGGAACCGTATCACGGAAATTAAGGTATTTGCCTTAAGTGAACCTAAAATGTATCTTAAAATTAACGGAAAATACATTTCAGGTAACAGTATATCTGAGAGTGAAAAGGTAGGTTTTTCTCATTAATTTTCTTGTCTTTTATGTGATTTTCCTTTTTCAAAAGACTACAAAGATAGTTTATATATTTCATACGTCATCGATAACTCAGCATCTGATGTGAAACAGCGGTGATAGGCATTGTGATAGGCAGCGGTGCTATTCTAATTGTTTAACAATCGGTTCTAGATAGATAGATAGATAGAGAGAGAGAGAGAGAGAGAGAGAGAGAGAGAAAGAGAGAGAGAGAGAGAGTAGATTGGTATATACCACTCCCTCAGGAAACAAGCTATACAAGGTAGTCAAAAGCAAAGTTTTTACTGGATACCACAAGTGACACGTAGAAACCTACACAGCATCCTAATACAAGGTGGTGTGACGGAATTACGTAGCACTACGAATATCTTGGAAATGAATCATCCAAGATAGATGGTTATCAAAAAGTATTGGGAAGATCTTGAATGGATCGACAATTATTGATAATGGTATGTATGCGATTCAAATATATGTAATCCTCGTCACTACACTCATGTGATTCAGCTCTCATTCTTGATATCTGAGCAGTTGAGATTAATAAATAAACGCTCATACCTTGTTCTCAGAGTTCATATGTTTAACTCTGTAGTCGTAAGAATTTCTAAAAACAAAGATAGTTAAACTAAAATTTACTGTTCCTGGATATGACTGGGTAAAATTTACTGTTAGTCTGCGTATGAATATAGCAAGCGGTTCTGCGAGCTTGATATATTTTAAAAACCGGTTCTAGCTAACCGTCTGAATAGCACCACTGATGATAGGCCTTCACGATCGTAGTATTCCCAACTTATACCCCACCGAAGTTAGGGTTTGAACTCAACCAAATTTTCGTTAAAATAAATACTCTCTGGTAGGCAGTAAAAAGGCAGACGGCAGTCTACGTTTCAATTCATCTGGTAGATGTAAACCGCTTGATGACGATTGCTTCCATTTAAGGGCGAAATTTGTAACTTCTATTACATTTACAAAAAGAAGAACTCAAGAAGCTACTTTCATTCAAGAGTTATCCTTTAGAGCAAAGAGCGGACGGATATCACCGTTACCCGTTAAAATGTTAACGGCTTGACTCTGTTAACGAGCTGAGGTGAGATAATTGTTCTAGCTGTCTATTACGAGAACCATTTAAAGTCTCCGTTCAAAAGATATCTTGTAGAGTAGCGGACGGACTTAAGTCATTATTTAGCCTCTAAGGCAGCGTTTCCCAACCTTTCCCCTGTGATAAATCATTATGCATATTTTCCATTCTAATTTAAAACTTGACAACAATTGCAATGAAATATAGGACTCAGGTTTCTAAAAATACAATTCCTTCTTCGAAAACTGTATCCAACTTTCATGAAGAAGGAAGAACAGTAAATAATGAACGAACATATAAATCTCGTTTACTTTTAAAACACAAATGTAGGTAATTTGTATTCACGTTTGCTTTGTCAAAAGGATTGAATGATATTTTAAAATTTCAAGTTACGAAATTGTCTGCAACAATAAAGAAGCAATAATGGTCATAACAATGATAAGAAATACTTTTTTGAACATTAAAAATGTACAGAGAAGTAAGTCAGTATGAAACTTAAAATTGTAGATTCATAGCAGAGGTTCATAGTAATGTGAAATACAAATATACATTTTTCCCTATGTCTTGCAATTTGATTGATATAGAATTAATAATTTTGTTTCAATTTCCTCGCGACACACCAGCGGCCCACTCGCGGCGCACCGGTTGGGAAACGCTGCTCTAAGGTGTTAACGGATAAACTCCATTAACGAACTTAGCCGAGAAAATCACTTTAGGCATCTAGTGTAGAAAACAGAATTCTAAAACCTCATTTCTGTTCAAGAGTTATCGTGTGTATTAACGGATGGATGTAAGTTATTGTTGAATGTAAGCTGTTAACCGATAAGCTCTATTAACGAATTAAGCCGCGATAATCACTTTAACTACCTAATGTAGAAAGGAGAATTCAAAAACTTTGCTTCCGCTCAAGAGTTATCGTGTGGACTAACGGACGGACAAACCTTATAATAATTTGCACTTGCGTGATCCTAATAAAAATAAAGAACTCTGATTGTTATTTGCAGAAAAAAATCGTAGGAACAAACCTGTTAGATGTTAATTTGATGAATAAGAAAGTAAATAGCGAGACGGCTGATTATTTTTATTCGTATTCCACTTTGTTCTTATAATAAAGATTTGGTCATAAAGGACATTTTTTCCTTACTAATTAGGCTTTGACTGGTTAAGGTCTTATTTAGTTTCTAGGTATGTACTGTGGAAGTTCCTCTTAAATCCTGTCCTTTTACCAACGCCCTCTTTTGTAAATCTTGTTAGTTTAATACAGGGCTGCAGAACTGAATTTTCTTACGTTACAAGTGAACGGTGGAGTAACTTCCTAGGTCAGTGATGAGCAAACCGTTTTTTTTTTTTAACTTTTTTTCAATGCAGCCAAGTAAGAAAGAATAAACTTTAGGTGAACCAAGATAATTTATGGAAAACAACAGCAGTAGATAACTCTCAAACGTTAAAGTAACATTCTCATATAGTGGATGAGGAAATAAGTTACCCTGTGGTCACTAAACTAAACATAAAAGGAAGGAAAGAAAACAATAATCCACAATTATTATTATTATCCTTAAATCTACTTCTCATTCGTCAGATTAGGAATCATACCCTAGCCTGGACATAACCTGGTTCGTGAGCCATAATTTGTCCACTAGTATCCTAGGTAATGTGAAAAGTGGTACCTGATCTATATTAAATTGTAATTTCAAACGCATGCTCAAAACTAACAATTCCTAAGCTTTTAAAAGCATATCCATGTGTGAAATGGAAATATGTTAGTGTTTACAGCTCTGAAAATGTCGAATAAAAGAATGTTGCGTGTTATTAGTTTATACAATGTAACTTGATGCATACCAAATAATCGGGCAGGGAATGGAATAATTGCAGTGTTTGTACTCACAGAAGTGTTGCTTGTACGTGGCGCATATAAAAAAGGGAAGGGGAAATAATTATTAAAAAAACACACACACAAGAAAATGACAGTAGAAGAAATTTATTGTGATTGATATACAAGTGCATATCTTGGCTATTTTTCGATGTATAGTCATCATGAACTTCTAGACATTTCTGGTAGCATGGCACAAGCTTCCGTATTCCTCCCCGCTAATTTTGCATAATACGTTGAGATTATTCAGTGTTTGGCAATACACATCTGCTATAGTTGTTCGTCCTGGTTCGAATAATTCTGCAAGAACCACATCCTTTGGTCCCAAAACCCGATTGCTATGCTATGATTTTGTGAACTCATGCTGTTTGAATTTCTTCGCTTTACGAGAACCAGAGTGCTGCTATAGCATTGAGTGTTGCTTCTACTCCCCAGTGCCGTGCGACATCCAGATTTCATTCCCTGTCACTATGTAAGAAAAGAGGACATCTTCATCCTTCTTCTAGTGGCCAAAAAATCACATGCAGCTGTCATTCTTTGCTTTTTGTGAGTGTGTCAGCATTTTTAGCACCCACCTCCACACAGTTTGTGATAGCTCAGCTTGTCAGTTACAATTCGAAGCATTATTTTTGCAGACACTGCTGGAAACTCTTTGGCGAGTTCAGTTACTGTGAACCGGTGGCTGGATAGCACTTTCTCGTTAGTGCCTTCCAATATATTGTCTGTCTGAGCACTAGGCCTTCCACTTCGCTCATCGTCATGAACAGTTGAACACCTTTCCCGAACCTCCTTACATTATTCAACCAAATGTGTGTTTCCATAAGCTTAATTTGGGTTTCCTAGCAAAAGTGTTGTATTACCCAAACAATATATTTCATTAGAAATAGGGATGCGCAGGAGACGAGTCGAGACAAGATTTTCCTGACAAGATTCGAGTCGACACACGGCTCTTCCAATAAAAAATATACATTTTTCGAGTCGAGACATCACTTTTACAGCACATTTTCGAGACGAGACAGACACAAATCTTGTCTCGTGCGCATCCCTAATTAGAAAGTACATAAATATGGAGCATTTCAAGTATTATGGGCGAATTCAAAACAATATTTGTTTCCTGAAAATTCTATCTGAACGATCAAAATAGATGTTCCTTTTAAAATACTGTATTTTCTGAGGGAAATATAAAATGACTTCTACAAATTATACATAGGGATACTAAAGCCGGCTGCCACATAACAGTTGACATTACTACTTGAACACTTCAAATGTAATACCTAAGCGTTCAGATTGCACGTAACATTTGTTCGGTTTGCTCTTACTACCCGGAACGCCTCATATATTAACCCTTGAGAGACGCTATTTTAAATCAGTCTTCCTGCAAAGACGCATATAAACAAATAAATGGATAAATAGGTAAAATAAACAAATAAAACGTAAACAACTTTGAAACAGATTTACTATATTGCTATACATAGAAATGACTTACTCGGTAAATTAAACGAGTGAGGCTTATAAGCCACGCTTGTCCTTTCCGTTCACATTTTGTGTTTATATACCACCATGTCCTCAACGAAACGATTGATTGTGTATATGTTTATATGCCATGCCCGTCTCGAAAGGGTTAAGTCTACATATAACTTTGTTTTTAGTAATGTGTTAAATTTACGATAGTATCTTTGTAATTTTTAAGAAAACATAAATTTAATAGAATAACCAGAACTGTAATCTATTCTAAATTAGATGGTACTATTTATGGAAAACACATACGTTCAAAAGCTAGCGAAGTGGAGTAAACACCAAAATATTCACAATTGAGTGCTTGAGAGTGAGAAGGAGGCTGTGCCACAAACAGATAGTTTTGAGAAAAATGAAGTTTTATTAGACTAAGTACAAAACGCATAACGCATGGTTATTGTTATTGGGCAATGGCTTATTTGCTTTCAAATATCAACAGGTTAATTGGAAAAATTGTTAGCAGCACCAACAGGAACTGTATCTACATCAAAATTTCATGTTGTGTGGCATAGCCCCTTCTCACTCTCAGGCACTCAATTTTGAATTTTTAGTGGGCCGCGGTGGCTCAGTGGTAGAGCGTTCACCTCTGGTGCTTCGGATCCCGGGTTCGATCCCAGACCCCGCCAAGTGAACTTTGTGGTGGGCAAACACCGTGTGCGTGGGTTTTCTCGGGGTTCTCCCGTTTCCTCCCACTTTCTTCATTCCACCATTTCATTCATTTCTCATAATCACCGTCTCCTTTAGCCTAACCGGCATAACCATGGGACGTAAAACTCAAAGATTTCATTTTTCAATTTTGAATTTTATTTATCATTATATTTCAGCGTCCAATAAATCTTAGTATATCCGATAATCAGTTATCAGAGGACCTGATCTTGGAGCGTCTTAACCAAATGGAGGACACCACTGTCAGTCATGAAGATATTCACTATGGTGATTTCGTTGGAGATTTGGAACATAGAAAGGAAATTGCTAATTTTCTCACAAAACATTTGAAAGCAGCAACACGTATTGATCCTGAGAATGTAAGAATATTTTAAAGCATTTTCCAGGTTAATTAATTTTATTAAATATGTAATTTATAAAGTATGATTTAAAATTAGGCACATTCGTAAGTAATTTTTAAAATGTAAAATGTGAGTTAAGTTATTATCATATTCATTACAAGTAATATGTGCATCACTGTAAAGAGAAAGCGAACAATGATGGATACAATATGCTACTGACCGGTTCATATTTTTCTTATATGGTACATATAATAATAATAATAATAATAATAATAATAATAATAATAATAATAATAATAATAATAATAATAATAATAATAATAATAATAATAATAATAATAATAATAATAATAATATTTTTCAGAGCCGCGAACAGCTTGTTGGCAAAATTACAGTAAGTAGTATCAGAGCACTACATTATGATGGAATAATAATACTAATGATTATAATAGCAACAATAATAAATAAGAAAACATTGAAAAGAATAGCACTAATATAAAACACAATATAAATAAAAGTCAATTAAGCAAAAAATAATTCCTTGTCAACGTTGTAAAAATTGTCAAGTTCTCTATCTAAAACAACGAAAAGCTCAGAACAGCAGTATTAAAATTACATTTTAGCTGCATGAAGTTTCCAACATGTAACTTTGTGCACAGTTTCTTATTTGAGGCTAGGTTTAGAACACTTTAAACATCTGAAACGAATTTTATCTGAAATTTTGATTATAGTGGATGCCAAACGAATAACCAGATCTTACGAAAGGAAACGCTTGGAGTAACATATTTTAGGGATATTTTTATAGTAAAAAATAGTTTGTTGTTCATACAAAATTAACAGTTGATTACTTTTGGTTAACACTTTTGCTCGATAATCACAAATTGACATTTCTTACTAGTTTTATATTTAAAACATTATCTTTTCAATATCTATGTATTCTTTGAAGCATTTGCTCTGTAGAACAAAAGTTGGCAGATAGTCTATCGATAGCAATAACGTCTTCTCAAGGCTGTTATAGGATCGCGCAACAATATTCCTGTCCGCAAAAGTTGTCGATGTGTAGTAATAATGAATTTAAAAATGATAAACATGGCTTTCGAGTTTTCGGACCACATGCACTAATGGGTTAATGTTTCTAAACGTCATTGCTTAAAACTATCAGTCAAATCTCATAAAATTTTCACTTGCTTAATACAATAAGTCTAAATGTATATGCTTAAAGAATCTGTCTATCTTTTTAAAATTTCTCATTTCCAATTCAGAGGAACTAAAATCGTGCCATTTCTTATGTTATGATGTGATACTTTCAAACTTATGTTTCATAAACAGTATTCACTGATATAAACCTTGCCTAGTATTTTTCTTTTTTAATGCATACTCTGTCGATTTTTTTCATCTATTCCTTTCAAGACTCTCCAAACCCAAATAATAATTCCAATATTCATACCTCTATAAATAGTAGTTAATTTTCATCTCAAAAAGAAGCATTCGAATAAAATATTTTTGCACAGATTCTATCTTGTTTGTCAAAGTTTTAGAAACGCTGTTCCAATGATGAGATAATAATAATAATAATAATAATAATAATAATAATAATAATAATAATAATAATAATAATAATAATAATAATAATAATAATAATAATAATAATAATAATAATAATACTTTTCCAGCAGAATAAACACTATCAACTGCATTAAATTAGCATTGATACTTTCTTGACACCATAAAAATTTCTTTATCTAAATTTTCTTTAAAACTGCTCATAAGAATTCACTTCATGTGTGTAATCTTGTTTATCTTGATGTGATCTATTGACTGATATAAGTCTTATCATGGTTAATAAAAAATTGAAGCTTAAAAGTTAATCGTAATTTTGGGATATATCTCGTTTAACCATACTGTATACTAGAAGCTAAAGTTTTCCTGCTGACGTGATGCAAATATATCAACCTGTTCTCGGGATAGCGACCAGGTTAAGAATTCGTTCTCCAACGTTTCGAGAAGACATTGTTCTCATCTTCAACGTCAGTATGAAGAGACCAGGCATAGGATTTTGTATATACAGTAAAATCTATCTTTAAGGGACCCTTTATTAAATAGAAACTTGTATTAAACGGAAATATTTCACTGTTCCATGAATTTATTAGCGAAAATCGTATTAAATTCCCTTCATTAAACGAAAACTGTATTACGCGTACAACAGAAATCAAAATAAGCGTCTTAACGGAAAATTTCAAGCAGCACTTAGAAAATTTGTAGATATTCTATGAGTGATCAGATATGCATTTTTAGCAAAACATATAGTGATGTGCAAACCGAAGCAGATGGAAAGTTCGATAGTTGGACAGGAGGTAGGGAAAAAATGAAATGAAATCTTTGAGTTTTACGTCCCACGATTATGCCGGTTAGGCTAAAGGAGACGGTGACGATAAGTAATGAAAAAAGTGGGATGAAACGGGAGAACCCCGAGAAAACCCACGCACACGGTGTTTGTCTACCACAAAGTTCACTTGGCGGGGGCTGGGATCGAACCCGGGATCCCTAGCACCAGAGGTGAACGCAGGAGGTAGGGAAAGAAGAGAAATACAGCATTGAGCTGGAACACGAATGTAAACCAAAAACATAAAGATTTTGTCAAATGCTTAAAGGTGCCTTACGTCGAAATTATATTGTTAGTTTAGTGTGATTTCTCAGACTAAAGTCTCTGCGGAAAGTTGAGCAATTAAGCAGTATGTGTACAGAAAATCTCTCTTGACTATTGGAAAAATTAAGTTAACATCTGTACAGTATTTTTTCTGTTTATTGTAAGTCTTGTGTTATTAATTCCTAGTAGAAATAAATAATGTAAATTGACTAAGGTACGTACAGCATCTTTTTTCATCTTAATATGTCCATCATATGCATGCAGTTTTTTTCTATAGATTTGCCTTCGTTAACCGAAACCTATTATTTTAGCGGGAAATTTTTGCGAGTCCCGTTGAATTCTGCTAAAGACAGGTTTTACTGTACTATCTGGGGTGCACAATATGAGCACTGATCGGCTCATGGATTGTCCAATCAGAGTCCTCCTTGTCCGCTCCAGATAGAATATGAAAATTCTCTTCTTGGTCTCTTAGTACTGACACTGAAGATGAAAATAATGTGTTCTCCTAACATTGGAAAACGAACACTTCACCTGGTTAATATCCCGAGAACATATATTTGCATACTGTATACTGTTGTCTTCACAGTGTCATAATGAAATCCTTGGTCTACTTCAGGATCAGTTTCATGCCAAAAGAGGACGTCATTTTCATAGTGTACATTTTGAGATTTACACACACGCACACACACACACAAAAAAAAGGTTTTATCGTTTTTCTCAGAAACTAAACATGGAGATTTACACCTGCCCATATTATCTATGACGTCCCCCACTTCCTAAAAAAATTACAATGGGCAAAGATATATATATATATATATATATATATATACACTGCTCCACAAAACTTAAGCAACTCGAAGAAAGTGGCAGAAAATAAAACGACACGAACACTGAACCAAGTATAATGAACAACCAGAGGATCCAGATGCACAATGCAACACAAGTGAAGACGAGCAATACAGTTAGGATGTACAGAGTGACAAAAAAGTTCAGCACAACGATACCTCAACAGGTGAAGCTGGATTGTGTGAGGGCATAGGCAGTCTATATGGCGTGTGACCACCACGAACAGCTATACAGACACGACATCTGGCCTCCATACTGCAAATCAGAGTGTTGATCAAGTCTTGCGGCAGATGGCGCCACTCCTCGTGGAGAGCTGTTTGCAGATCAGGGAGAGTGCGTGCTGGTGGACTGCGCTGCGCTATTCGCCTCCTAAGAGCATCCCACACATGCTCGATGGGTTTCAAGTCCTGCGAATATGCAGGCCATGCAATACCCGTAATATTTTCGCACTCCAGATACTCGGACACAAGATGTGCACGGTGTGGGCGGGCATTGTCATCCATGAATAGGAAGTCTGGGCCAAATGCTCCGCGGAAATTGCGCACATGTGTATTCAGAATTTCATCCCGGTACCGTTGTGCTGTCAAAGTGCCATGTTACACAGCATGGAGGTCCGTTTTCCCATCCAGCATAATTCCACTCCACACCATAATGGAACCACCGCCATAGGACGGCCGTTCAGCAATGAAGTTTGGATGATAGCGTGTTCCTGGCTCTCTCCACACTAAAGTCCGACCAGAATAAGACGACAGGCTGAACCTCGACTCATCGGAGAACAAGACACTCCTCCACTGGTGTTCCCCCCACGCAACATGTTCCTGACACCATGTGTAACGCGCACGTTTGTGCTCCAGTTTCAATTGCACACACAGCACAGGCCTTCTTGCATACAGTCCTGCTCTATTGAGCCGCCAACGAACAGTTTCACGACTCACGCGTTGTCCTGTAGCCTGAAACAACTCATTGGCCAGTTGAGAGCACGAAGCTTGACAGATACGTTTGGCAGCAATTGTGGGAAATCGGTCATCGACGGCCAACATCTTCTTCGGACGGTCTCTTCCATGACGTCTATTGACTTCAACTCCATTTTGGAAGCGACTCCACAGCCTCGACACAATTTTTTGTTCACGTTGAATTCCTGCGCCATTTCCACTTGTGATCGGCCCAATTCCAACCGACCAATTATTCGCCCGCGGTCAAAGACACTCAAATGTCGTCTACCAGGCATTGCAAGGTGTGTACCCCACACAAGAACCACTAACTCAATGCTTGGAGCCTCGAACACTACTGGGCTGTGACGTACGCCTCATGGCATAATTTGTTCACCGCGCTTGCAACGGTGCTGATTATGATATAGAGTGGGTGCTCGCCTTGCTTGTGTGTCTCTTCTGTATGTGCATGTCACTAACCAGTGTTGAATGGGCCCCGCTCGTCACTTATACCACGTTCTCTCGGGTTGCTTAAGTTTTGTGGAGCAGTATATATATATATATATATATATATATATATATGGGTGATAGTGGACGTCGTGTGTCCCATTACCTTTTCACATCCACTTTTACCCCTGGTTAAGAGCCTTAAATTCCATTTTGCTATTATCCAAATAAAAATACGTATACTTGCTTCACACAAACCAACTTCATTATTGACTTATCTCGTGAATCAGAATCTAAAAATAATCATATTTTTAAAGCACGAATGTCAACTATCTGAATCATGGCAGGGCGAAGCTGGTAGAAATGCATGTAAGGGTGTGTCCGGTGGAAACAGGCGCGTCAGCGACTGTGACTACGCGCGTAATCTAGGGTAATGAAAACGAGTGATACGAGTTCCAACAACAGTGTGATTGTTTCATTACACTTGTAAACATAAAATATATCTTCTTTACACTGTGCAGAAATACAACGCCAGTGGAAAATATATCTAATACTCATCTTTCATATGCACTCACTTATTTTATCCGTTGTAAAGCACTTGTAATGAGAATATGAACCCTAAACTAGTAACCCTAAACTTGTACATATAAAATACAGCTGTATTACTTTGTATTTAATTCTGCCACCTACAGAAATTGGTTTTTTAACATATCTTTACATGCAGAGAAATGAATTTTAACTGTCAATTTGGCAATATGTGGCGTGCCTAAACTTGACCAGCACCTAATTTTTATTCTAGTCAGTTAGAGCAACTGATCGGTATATGTTCGATCATTGGACAATGCTTTGCTATTAAACATTGTGCCTAAAGAACCTGTATTTTATAATGAATGCCAGGAATCAATTACAAAATCCTTAAGTAGTTATGATGTTTTCAAATATATGACAGGAGTAATACTGATTTTATGTTTTCAAGCTGCCTTTATTCTCTGTTTCTTTTTCACTTATAGATAAAATGTCCAAATTTTAGTTATAAGCTCCTGTGAATACCTTATCATTAGAATATGAGCCATGATAAATTTCGTTAAATTTCTCATAAAACAGGACGTGTGTTTTCTTTAATATTCGTTGTATTACTTCCATTTCTTGTAGTTATTCGAAACAGATAGAGATGAATTCATCCAATCTTCAAAAAGCATGTTTAGCCATAACTTTCCTAAGAGTTACACGATTTTCATGAATATAGATTTTGCTTTCTTTAATATAGACCAGTTTTAGAAGTCGAAATCAACCAGAAATAACGGGACGAACTTACTTCATCCTTAGAAAAGTATATTTAACGCAAAATATGATTTGTGCTTTCTTTGAGACTTCTTATTGGGAACCATCACTAGAGCTCACAATCAGTTAGGGAGAATGTATTTAACGCTAACTTTCTTAAAAATTTCCTGTTCTTCATGAATACGGCGTACGCTTTCCTTGAGACTTCTCATTAAGGACTATTGTTAGGGGCCAAAATCGGTGATGGATAAAAGAAAGAATATATGTTTAACGGTAAATTTTCTGAGTTACCCGATCTTCATAAATATAGTTTGTGCTTTCTTTTAGATGTCTCAATATAAACTAGTTTTAGAAATCGAAAGTAGCACAAGTGGTAAAGCGTTGGCTTCGCATTCGGAAGGTCGTGGGTTCGATTCTAGCTACCGACCATCCTGACTGGGATTTTCCTCAGTTCTACTAGGCATGTGCCGGGATGGTACCGACTAAAACAAGCCCTGGCCGATACATTCCTAAATCCTTTCCATTGTTATTGTTGTTGTTAGATATCCAGTATAAAATGGCCTCTGAGCTGTATCTGGTGATTGTTAAATGAATAAATAAAATCAAACAGGGATAACGGGGACGAACTTCCTCCCTTCCTTATTAACTATATTTAACAATAACTTTTCGAAGAGTTAAACGACCTTTATGAATATTGCGTATGGTTTCTTTCATATTTCTCGTTAGTTACTACTGCTAGGGACCAAAATCAGTGAATGAGGAAGATATAAGTATGTTTAACATGACTTTCCTAAGAGTTACCTGATCTCCATAAATACGGCCTGAGGCTTCTCAATAGAGATTATTTCTAGGGAACGAAATCACTCAGTGGTAAACCGACGAATTTATCCCGTCATTAAAAAGTACGTTTTATGTACTATACCAGGAGCTTCCTAAGAATTACGCGTATCCAACTTTTCATACCTTTTACATTTTCTCTTAAATCAATGTTCCCATTTTTGCAAAGTTTACTTATAATTTTAGTAATTTTATGTTGTATCTTGCTTGTAATTATATTATTAAATCGTAAAATATAGAAACCTTCAGTAACAAAGCTGCATTATTTATATTAAACACGTTTCTATAGTAACAATTAATGAAACAATCTTTTAATCCATAGTTATTTATTTTGAATGGTGCTTCGGCTGTTCTGAATTCCATTGGAAGAAATTTATTCCAATCTGGCGATATTGTGTTAGCTGCTAGTCCAGTTTTTCCTGGTGTTCGCAAATTTATATCGGATGGAACTGGAGTACAAGTTATGGGTATCTCATTAAGACCAAAGGTAATGCTTTTCATATAATAATTATAATATTGACTTTCTTAATAATAATAATAATAATAATAATAATAATAATAATAATAATAATAATAATAATAATAATAATAATAATAATAATAATAATAATAATGTTACATAATCAGTGAACGAATCAAGACTAATGTGTTTCTCTATAGAGAGAAAAATTCATTCATTGATTTTTAGCAAATCCTGATTACAACTGTGCATTTTCAACACAACTAATCAATTGATTTGGCATTCATTTCATGTCCCAAATTAACGTTTAATAATACATTCGAACCATATAATTTAGTTCTAAATAGCGTTTAGAGATTTTTATTGAATGGGGAAGTTCAAATCCCAAATTTGATGGTTGAAACTCCGGAACCAAACGCTTATACTCTACAACATTACGTGTCTGTACTTAGCTTGTCAAGGTCTATTAACGTGAGAAGTTTAGTCAAGATCAAATGAGTTTAATTGATCCCGTAGAGAAATTATTATTATTGTTATTATTTGAAAGTTTGACTACCTCCAAATCAAAATCTTCATCACCCATAACTCGGGAATCAAAACCCTGTACATCTTAATATTATTTCACATGTGATTTAAGCTCGTACAGGACTACTATTACCATGTAGAGCTTGATCAAGATTGGATAAGGTTTACCAAAGTCACATAAAAGTAAAATATTCAATAGATTTTGTTTAATCAAATGATTTACTATTATTCCTGTGTTCTAAATTTCTCTCTCTCGGTTGTAATTTTTTTTTTTTTTTTTTGTAAATTTTTATCTTGCAAACAAACCTAACGATTTTCTTTACTTCGGTACAACGCTGTTAGGGATGGTTTTAGGAAAACTCATTTGGAGGAGGAAGATGAAGTATCCATGAAGCATCCAATAAATATTTCAAAAATAACATAAAGGTTTGATGATCTGTATGCATTTCATAGTCCAATTTGTCTTAAAGTTTATGAGTGATCTTATTCATTGTGATAGCCTCAATTTTAATCAAAAATTTTGAAATAAATAGTATTGCAGTTCATTTTTTAAAAAATAAATACTTATACTTCTCCAGGTTTCCTAGTGTCACCATGTGTTCTTTCTATGCGCGTGATCCCTTCTTCGCGTTACTACATGTGTCCAGATGAAGGTTGAACTGTATCCAAATCTCTGAAAACCTCAACACTGGCAAGGGATGTTACGTAAAGTTCGAATAAACAAACAAATATATTACTTGAACAATTATTTAACATATCAGTGGTATCATGGAATCCATAACTCATATTTAAATAAAACACAGTATCTTCAAAGTAAGTCAATTTTTTTTACGACGTTCACTTCTGTATGTCCTCTACACCCGCATAATTCGCAGGATATCAACGCGACGTCATTCGGATGCCCAGCAGGTCCCATATCTGTTTCGGAGCAGGAAAACTTTAATGGTGATGGAAATATCCCGGGAATTTCTCTGGGAATAGGTTTGGCTATCACAAAACAGTATTTGGATGTTCAAAAATCGTTCTGCGACTATCTCATATAGAACCCAGATATAGTAGATAGCCTATAATCATAGGGGGAAATCGGGTAATGTTAAGAAAAAATAGAGCTGGAAACACATCGATTGCTTTCAGTTTGTAATTTGACTCAATTAAACCAGCAGTTGTTAATTGATGTGTTTAGTCGAGTTTTCTCTGGATTCTGGTAAATACAGTGAGCAGCGGGCATCTTTCTTTGTGGGTAGATAAGTGAACATGTGCCACTATGAACAGTTTGTCTAACTTTGGAGTAAATGAAATCTTTGAGTTTTACGTCCCACGGTTATGCCGATTAGGCTAAAGGAGACGGTGATAATGAAAGATGAGTGAAATGGTGGAATGAAGAAAGTGGAAGGAAACGGGAGAACCCCGAGAAAACCCACGAGCACGGTGTTTGTCCACCACAAAGTTCACTTGGCGGGGGCTGGGATCGAACCCGGGACCCCAAGCACCAGAGGTGAACGCTCTACCACTAAGCCACCGCGCCCCCTAACTTTGGAGTAGTCATATACACTAAGTAATCTTTATCAATTATTCGAGACTAGAACAAAGTGCTTGTCATAGGGTTATTCACATTCAGGAAGGGTTTCAACATAATTAGATGCAGTGGCGATTGTTACGGATAGTTGTCTTAGAAGCAGTTCCGAAAGGAAAAATATGTAATGTGGGGCGAAGCAGTAACCCGAGGTGGGGTGAAGTGGGTATAGTCAGTAATGATGTAAAGGAGGTGACCTGGGAAGAAATGTTGCCGGGGCATATTTCCGATTGTGCTCACGTAGGTCAGCAGTATTTTCGCAGAACTATTCTCCTCCTTCCCTTGTATTGAGAGTTTTCTACAGCAGGATTTTTTTTAAATCTGACGGAAATCAACTAAAATGTTAAAACATACAAACAATAGAACATATGAAGTGCTTACCATCATGACTACTGTATTGTTATTTTCTATAAAAATGAATGGAAAATGTTGAGAATGGGCTTACCTATGTAGTTGGTTGATGCATTTTAGCTTCCATTGTAAAAATCTTTTACTCTAATTACAAACTTGAAGAAAAAACATTATAAGAGCAATCAATCTACTTTCCAGACACGAGAGAGTTTATTGACTTTAGTCTATCAGAATGCGTGCACTCTGTCATTAATGAAATCATATACATTAAAATTGGAACATCGGGTTTTACTTCCCTCTACACTTTCTGGACAAGCACAGAGACTATTTTCCATTATATTTGCAATTTTTACAAAAAGGACTCTTTAATTTACTCCTAGAAGTGTATGTTCTGAATTCATAGTGCAACTACTGTAGAAGATAATGCTGTACAAAAATCAGTTATATTAATGTTATTATAGTGTACCCGCTTCACCCATAGGTTTACTCGCTTGGCCCAATTGTGGAGGAAAGTGTATAATTCTTCTTTAAATCATGTTCTACATGTCAATTTCTGTATAAATTGGCACACTTTCACTTGTGATAACTAATAAAAGAATAAAAATTATGTCTGTATAAAAAACGTTCCAAATATACAGTACCTGCCACGATAATATTGTTGAGTTCAACTGTACCCCATTCAACTCAATGACATTATAACTAACTAGCTAACTCTATGTTCTATAAAACCCTGAGATTCACCGCTTTCACAAAATCTCTCCATTGACTACTGTCCTTAGCAAACTGGATGCACTTCCTACTTCGTTTTCCAATCTCTGAAAGATCCATCTTAATATTGTTCTTCGATTTTCCTAATGGCCGTTTTCCGATTGGATTTCCACTTAAAGCTTTCAAAGCATTCCTAATTTCTTCCATTCTGGCTACATGACCTGCCCACCTAATCCTTTTCGACATGACTACCTTAACAATGTTTGATAAATGGTATAAATTATGAAGTTCCTCGTTATGAAGTTTCCACCTTTCTCCATTTTAGTTCCTCCTGAGTCTGAATATTCGTCTCAGGACCATTCTCAAATCCTTCAGTCTGCGTTCTTTCCTCAGAGTAGGCGATCACGTTTCTCAATCATACAGCACAACAGGCATGATTATTTTAAGCTTCACATTCCTCGACAAAATTCGCTACAACAAAAGATTTTGAACTGAATAATAACACGAACTTCCTGCTTTCAGTCTACATTTAATTTCTTCTTGGATATGGTTTTGGTCTGTTAATATTGATCATAGATATTTGACAATATCAATTTTGTTGCAAGTATTATTTGATATTTTAGCGCATCCATAATTTGCAGTATTACGATCCCGGCGAACTTCTATGTATTTAGTTTTCTCTCAGCATTATATCCCATACGAATCCTACAGAAAGTTCCGTTTTGGGGTCATGAACGGATATCTGAATGCTAGTGGACATGTCGGCTCAACATTGATTCATTACTGAGAGTGTGTATATGGGAACGCTAGGAAAGCAGTGTTAGTTCTCCTTGTGATAGTCTTGATGAGTGTTACGGCGATCACATGTTTTATTCAATTTTTTTTATTTGGGGGGCGCGGTGGCTCAGTAGTAGAGCGTTCACCTCCGGTGCTTGGGGTCCCTGGTTCGATCCCACCTAGCGCCGCGTGGACCTTGTAGTGGACAAACACCGTGCTCGTGGGTTTTCTCGGGATTATCCCGTTTCCTCCCACTTTTTCATTCCACCATTTCATTCATTTCTCATCACCGTCTCCTTTAGCCTAACCAGCATAACCGTAGGACGTAAAACTTAAAGATTTCATTTCATTTTTTCAATATATTATTTAAAGAAAACCATCATCAAATTCTTCAGGGACAGTCTTCCCTCTAAGGAGTCCAAAAAACAAGAGCTTGAGTACGATGGCTCTATAAACATAGGTATTTTGAAATGACAAGTGTTGCATCTCCAGTGCTTTGCTACCTAGCAATTAAAGTGAAATACTCGGCTCAAACCTTCTAATTATTTTAATCACACGAGCGGAATCAAAGCCTTGTCTCATTTTTTGATCAATAAATTAAGAAATTACACAACCGGACAGGTCAAATATATCAAAAACTGAGAAATGGAACAATGTTAAGGAAACGAAAGACGAAAAGCAATTAGAGAATTTGTTTTAAGTTAGACTGCAGTGGAACATACTCCAAGTCTCAGTAGAACCCCACCGTCTAATGAATTTTAGCAGCGAAACGATTTCATGTTGGAAGCACCTAAGCGCAACCAACAAGGAGAATAAATCAGAGCTAGAGGACCAACATGGATTAAAAGTAGCTGAAATTAAATGTAGGAAGTCCGGTGATCTTCTTTCAACCCAGTTACTAGTTATTACTGTCACTTTAAGTACATTCCCAAAATTCGTAAAGGCTGGATACTATCGACATGAAGTTCAGCCACACGTACTCAGTCCACTTTGTTGCTTTAAATATCAACATTTCGAGCACAGCAGCAAATTATATAATATAACGAAGCAAATTGTACTCAGGGGAATCAATGTGCGAAGACCTGTACAGCGACTATACCCTATTGTAATAACTAGAAATTTGATATTGTGCTTAGTACAGGGATTCTTCAAGCCTTTTAGAAGGAGAAACATTTACGAGAGCTCATGGCTGTAGAGATCTCAGCTTCCGATAGTCAGAGTCGATTAGAAGAAAGCATTTCAACCTTGCTTCCTGTCCCGTTTCCCTCCGTTGCAACTATTTCTTGGAAATCTGTGGCAATCCATAATCTGACTTTTGGACACTAAATGAAATATTTAAACAGAAGAGCAATGAACAAAAAATCATATCTTTATCGAATAAATCTCTAAAATATCGCGTGTTTCCCGTAGAGCTTGTCTCAAACTATTATTACCTCATTGTCGGCATCATGCATTCCAGGTATCAAGTTAAACCAGCACATATATTATTGTCTGAACGATGCTCTTCTCTCTCAGAACAAACCAATGTCTTCAGTTCGAAAGCCACTTTCGATTTCACTGATATCTGATATAACGGGAGACGAACTGCTAGTTGGTGGATGGTGATTGGCTTACACGTTCACCTTAAACATTGATCTATCGTCTATGGCACGTTTACAATGTAACCTTAACGGCTTCAGCAATCACCTAGAAAAAATCAAACAAATCATATCTGAGCACTCACTATCCATTATTGGTTTCTAGGAAGCATCTTCACAACTCATTCTTCTCTCTTTTCATATTATGCTCTATAGAAATAAAAACTTGACAGATGTTTATGCTGCTGGCAGCATCCCCATTGATGAATCCAATGATTTCCATTCAGTTCTATGAGCCTAATTTCCCGTTTGGAAGCAGTTGAAGTATGAGTTTGCCCCTTATACATTCATTCAGAGCGACCGATTTATTTCAACTTCGCCATTAGCTCAAACTTCCTACAGTATATTAATTATCAGTGGTCTCAACGCCTACCACCGTTTGCGGTGCTCTATCTGCACAGAAGATCCTGGCAGCTAGATACTAACTTTCTTGTAGCCATACTCACTTCTCTAGCGGTCCTGATAAACATTCCTTTCTTGATCTTACTTTGTCCAGTGTCCCTCATGGCTCATTAACATGGAGTAATCATCCCGATCACTATGGCAGTGATTATTTCCCTACATTCACTTGAGGTCTGTCATTGCTAATATGGGTCATGTTGCACGCTTCAAGTTAAAACAGGCCCATTGGTAAACATTTCGGGAGTTAAGTGAGTTTCACCGTCATGATGATTTCCCTGTTGCTGATTATGTATATATGTTTAAGCAGACAATATATGTAGAATACGATTCCATTCCAGAATGATGGGGCGATGGTCCATCATGATGAGTTCCACGGTAGTCCCAAGACATCTAGAGACTATCCTATCTCATCATAGCGCTTTTAATATTTTTCATTAGGTTCCAACTGTCGAGAATCTCCAATAGTTTTGCATTGCTCATTTCTTTCACCTTACTAGATCATCGAAGCACCAAATGTGGAAATAGTATGTCTCGTCTGTCACTAATTGGGCCACAATGACTACTGTGTGGCTTCGTGTTCGCTCAATCAATGGCAACAGTACTACTCCTAGTGTGTCTGCTTTAAACATAGATGGGATTCTCGAGACTAACCCTACAGATGCAGGTATTTTGAGTCAAAACTTTTATTCTATCACTGAATTTGTACACTATTGTGACGAGTTTAATCGCTTTCATACTAGTATCCAGCGAAACATGTTAAATTTCCTTAGCGCTAATACTGAGAATTATAGCGTTCAATTCATGGCTTTCGAGTTCCACTTTGCCTTACGTGAGTTATTTAATACTTCTCCACGGATTGATCAAATATTATATGTTGTACAATGTTTCTCGCGATACTCAACTCCTGTTATTGCAGTAGGTCAATCGTGTCTGATAGGAAGAGGTTTCTCCATCTCGATTGTGTAAGACTCTGGCTCATCCAATCTTAAAATGAGAGAAAATTAGATGGACAACGAATTGTTCTCATGACTTGTGTCTGTAAGCATTTTGTCTGCACGATGAAGAAGGACTGGTGTGGTATTTCGAGTCAACTTTCTGTTGAGTAAATTTCAGTGTAGCTTTCGTTCATTCCGAAGTACTACTGACAATCTGCTCAATATGAAAGCCAGGTTCAACAAGATTACTTTCATCGCACCTTCGTCACCATCTTGTTTCTATATTTTTTGATAAGATTTATGACGTTTTGATGTTACGAAACTTTAAAGTATCCATATTATCGGGATTTTCGTGGCCAAATGACTCATTTCTTAACAAATATCCTGGATCAATGTAATTTTACGGTTAAATTGGGTAATTGTCTCAGGAGTAATTTCTGCAGGAAAAATGTATTCCCCAAGGCAGTCTCGCAGTCTGTCTGCTGTCGCGATCTACTATACGTTGACGATCTTCTTATAATGGACAACGTTCTATCTCAGATCCAGTCATCTGTCTGTTATCTACTATACGTTGACGATCTTCTTATTTATTGCTGTTCCAGATGCGTTCTCGATATGACTCGACAGCTTCATATTACATTAAATCGTCTTGTTCTCTTGTCTAATGAGAAAGAGGTTTTCTAGACAAAACTCTCAGGTGTGTACTGGATCATACCTGTAGGTGGCACTCTTACCGCCAACGGACTATCTTTATTGATCAGAAGTTGTACCTAGGTGGCATTCGCCTCTTCCTTGTTCATACTGTTCGATTTTGGGTTCTCACTTTGTCTCTTAACACGTGTACCATACGTTCGTAATTCTAAGTGCTTCTGTCTCCGAGCTCTGAACTTGCTTCGAGTATTTTCCGCACCTGAAGTTCTGTTCACATGATTCTGTTACATTTATATCGTAGTCTATTTCGATCCAAGATAGACTGAAGTTATGCTACTTATTCATCTGTATTTTTGTCTCTGCTGAAACACTTACAATTCAAACAATATGCCAGTTGTTCATCACCTGGCAATTAGTACTTTCTGTACTAGTCCTATTGTTAGGCTTTATGAAGAAACATATCAACAAACCTTAGTGTAGAGTCGTGAGAGACTTCTCCTAAATTAAATAGACCATGTGCGTTGTATTTTCGACGACCGCGTTGTGCAGAGATTTTTGGTCAGCATGCAGCATATCTTTGGGCTACACGTCCATGGTACATTCGTGCTTGTGAAAATTTCACCCAAAACGAATTTGTATGACCGTCTCTTTCTTTGCTAGATGGAAGTGTTTGTGCTCTTCTATCATAGCTGTTGACTCGACTTTAGGTTGTCATAAACCAAACAGTATACAGTACCCAGGAATGACAGCAAGAAGTTTCGGGCATTTTTACAATAATACACCGATTGTGTTGCATACATGGGATTCGAAAAGTGAGAAGTCTGTTGACTGTTTTGGTTATAGACGAAGGCAGTTCGTAGTTTCATTTGCATTGCCCATGTTCATTATTTAATACTGAATTAACAACAGTTAAGCTTGCTTTTGATCACGCACTTCAGCTTTCGCTGCAGGTGACTTCAGATAAATCGTTATTAAGAATCATCTTCAAAACTTCTTTACTAAACACCACCTAAAACGAGATATTCGTAGGAAATACTCTCAGGTACAGGAACAACTATGCCCTCCTTATTTACTGGGTGCCGGCACACGTCAGCATTTGTGGAAACGAGCATGTCAACGCAGCAAACAAAACGATATTTTGGCAGAGGTTGCACTGGAGCAGTCTTCCGTTTTCGGATCTCCGTAGCTATTTCCTTTATCGCGTGTGTTTTCTGGTCCACTCTGTGTAACGTGTTTTGGTC
The DNA here is from genome assembly GCF_964235325.1 of Thermobia domestica. Classification (NCBI taxonomy): domain Eukaryota; kingdom Metazoa; phylum Arthropoda; class Insecta; order Zygentoma; family Lepismatidae; genus Thermobia; species Thermobia domestica. The sequence goes on along the minus strand of NC_137456.1, from coordinate 236,812,857 downwards.
AATTGGTACATATTGCCGCATAGTGCTCATTGAGATGAAGTTATCCTAATTTGCTTATGAAACGGACACTTTCATTGCGTGCGGTGTTAACCGTTCAAATGGTAAAGGCTTTAGCGTTTCACTCACAAGGGACGGACATGAACCTGTCATCCGGATATCCGAATCAAACCTAGTCCATTCGATAAACATAACAAAGATATGTTCATGCACAAAATATTAGGTACCATGGACAACGAACTAAGTCCTTGGGGCCCATTAACCCCACTAGTATAACGAAAATCGTAGACTCGCAGTGAAATAACTATTGCATTAATACTATTCATTGGAGAGTCGTGTTTTATAGTTCATTCTCTTCAACATGAAACAAGCTTTCAAGAGGTAAAATTGGGAGAATGTCGGGAAAATTCACTCCAGAAATCCCTCCCATCAACTTTGAACCCCTCTGGAGTGGCTCCGGGTAAAAGCACACAATCCAAATATATCTCAAAAATACTATAGGGGATAAGAAATGTGCGTACCATGTTTTATATTTATGGACAGATTAGGTATGGGGGGAAACTGTGTATTAGTATACAAGCTTCTTTTTTAAATTTTTTGAACACCAATCCATCCCTAATAATTAAATAAATTCCTCAGCAAGATTTCGTATATTGTTTCCTTAGGATTTCAATTTAGCAAGTGATGCTCTGGAGGCGAAAATTTTGTCTTTGAAACAAAATGGATCACTAGTGAAAGGATTTGTCCTTGTAAATCCCCACAACCCATTAGGAGATGTATATCCCAAGAAACTTCTCTTGGATCTAATGCATGTGTGCAGACGGTGAGTAATTTGTTAAGACATATAATAATTTTTATCCAACAATCTAAATTACATTTAGTATTAAGAATAGAGTAGTAGCCTTTGCAATAAAGTAATATTATTCTGAGGAAAATTTGTGTTACTCAATATTATATAGATTATTTTCTGCAGTTGCTCATTGAGTAACTCTCAGACCTACATTTAATATGTATACTGAATATGAAAACAAATCTGAAACATTTTAAAACATAATTTTTATAACATGGAATATCCCAGAGAAAATAGTGGCATTGATTAATTTTACATACACGAAACAGATCATTAATGAAAGAGAAGTTCAAAGAATGAGCAGAGAAGGAAAATAACTTAAGCATCCGTCCTTAGGATAAAGTAGTTGAAAACTTAAATCTTATATTTCTCCAAAGAGATATTCTTTTCCCACTACGCACCTGCATCTACCATATATACTATTCTTTTTGCAAAAATTGTAACTCCTATTTTCAAACAAAACAAAAAAATACATTGATCCACTTTGCTACTAGCAGGCAGAACAAAATTTATCACTTTATGATTGTGTTCCTTGTTCGAATCAAGAACCTTTGCATCGTTATACTATGACTAAGTTGTTCCTAATCAAGCGATAATAGGGCAGTAGAAGTGTAACGTAGAAACAGTGGCGCCCGAAGAATATTTTCTAAGGGGGGCACCTCCATAGTTACTATATTACGTCTGGTATTTCTGATATGTAATATACGAGGTTTGCTATATTACGTATACATTTTTATGAGTTCGCGCCCATGGGTAGAAATGAATTTATAGGTAGCTTGACAATATAAAAATGAAACAGAATATCTATATTTAAAAAAGTGATAGTAAAGAAATAAATGTGTTTCTAAAGTTGATGAGAAAAAGGAAAGACTCTTCCTTCTCAACTCGGTGTAGTTATATTTTCGATGTTGCGGCTGTGGAAGACTCCATGCTGGCTTGAACTCATCGGACTGTTCGTGTCAGTATCTTCTGTTTACTTGTTTTCGGTTTCTACTTCTGAGTTCCAATTCCATCAGATTTTATATGTCCAGAAGATTCATCATAGACTCAGAAGAATCTCCAAAATTCCTCCTTCAGCACACGTCATGGCTCCAAGAAACGTCAGACTCGGTTATTGATACCACTTCTGATCATGATACAGAAAACTGAGTCAGTGGTGGTGAATAAGGTTGATTTGTACATGAAATAGGAGATTATGGAGAGCTTATGAGATAGTTTCTTTACCAGAAAAGCGAAAGTGTGCCTCTGTAATTTATTGTACTACATAATATTACAAGACATAAAACGAATGACATTATTATCACTTTATGTCTAGAAAAAATAACAAGAACGAGTTGTGAGGAGTTTTTTTCGAAGTAAGAGGAAATGATATTTTTCAGGTCTTATGTGTGCAACTATCCGTAGGTTCAATAGGGCACAACAATCCACGAAATCATAACTGAACAGTATACACAGGCATATTGAGTTATAGATGTGTATAATATCACTATTCATATTACAAATGTATTTACGTTTCTGTGTCCATGTTTCGATTCATACAGAATAAAATAATGTTTTAAGAGTAAAATTTTTCCCCTCATCGTTCAAATAGAGGTGGGGAACCTGTCTTAAGATCATAAAGTGTGACCTTTTGGGCTTGTCGTAAAAAAATGCTAATTTATATATAAGGAATATGAAATATACTACAAATCAAGAATAATTTGATAACTGAAATCACAGATGTGAACTTTGAAAGCCAACTGAAGCTCATAACGTCCAAGCTAGAACCTGGTACTTGATGCTGTCTTGACAAAAGCAGTCTCAGAGAAGTCATTAGGTGAGCTAAAAGTAAATTAATGATAAATGTTTCTAGTTCATCTTTTAAATACGTTCTGCTCTATATCTTAATATAAATTATTAATACAACTATATGACTAATAACTGTAAAATATTTGTAAAAATTAGGCCTATTCAAAATTATGTGCGACCTTCTTGGGAAATGGACATTGTCAATGTAGCCTTTAAAACAAAGATACTCCACCCTTTGTAGGTAGTTCTTACACTAGGATAGCTGCCAGAAATCCTGAGATATTTCAGTAGAAGGAATGCTGTACCTAGGGAGAATATGAGGATTCAAAATTCCCAAAACTTTTAAGTTAACAGTTAAAAAAATGGGATTTTAGGCTTTTCGAGTCTGACTCAAGAGGTGGGTTTGTTTTTTATTTCTTTTTCTTCCTTTTAGATATCCTCGCTCCTTTTTCTTTCTAAGTGTAAGTAAGGGTGGACATGTATTGTTCTATTAACCTGAATAGAGTAGGCCGAAAAAAGATGGAAAAGATAGAATTTAAAGTAAGAATCTACGAAGGTAGATAATAAATCCTCATTACAGAGTGTCATTCAAAAGGCTTCCGCTTCCTCCACACTTTCGCGAATTTCTACATCTGTCTTTTACGGACGGTGAGAACACGAGACTTGGTTACTCCCCACCATGAGTTGTCTGGTGATCTTCGTGTGTGCCACTTCAATGAGTACAGAGATGTTGGAGAGCCATCCGTAGGGAAAAGTAGCCTTATTTGGGGAGGTTTTTTTCAGGAAGCTATAAAACGTTCCCTATTTATAACAGCGTTCTAACAAAATATGAATGGTGTACGTAGTTGAATTAGCTAACAAATACAAAGTGCCAATCAGTGACATCGCTGCAAGGTTTTGTGAAAAATGTTGAATGATAGCAGATTAGGAGTTTTTGTTAGTAGATTTTGAGGTTCCTAATTTGGGGAGGAAGCTAAAAATTGAACATAAACTTTTAGGACAGGCAAAATCAAACACAATTGTACTGTATCATTCTCTGTTTACTGCACCCGATTCTTGTGCCACAGCTAGTGAAATACAATCCTTCACGTTTTCGAATCGAAAGTGTTGGATTTCGAGCGATGAATTTTTCAGCCATTTTTCCCCCGCTGCTCCGTCTTTCTGTGAAAACGAATTAGGAATGTCATTAGTCATTACTCTTCGCTAGTTGCTAGGACAGATGTCTGACATCCCGTCTGGTGAGTCCATAATAACGCTCTTCCATTATCTTGCAATAACCTGCTAAGTCCTTTACCAGTTCTATAGGGAGTAGTACCGGTCTTCTTCCTATTGGCAAGTATTTTCTTCATAGCTACATATCGCTCAAACGTAGTCTGTGGCACCCCAAACACTCGTGCTGCTTTAAACGATCTCATTTCTTTCTTTCTGACTGCTTCGATGGCCAACCATACGACCTAGGTCCCACTCTCTTTTCAGAGCCATCTGGAAAACGGAAAAACGTCATGTAATACTCTCTGTTGCGAATGGTTTCCAAAATTGGGTCTCCCCAAATTAGGCACCGCACGACCTCCCCAAATAAGGCTCCCTCCTATTTTCAATTTCGTCATATATTTGTAGTCCTTGAAAGCACAATTCCTTACAATAGAGCGATATATAACAATTCTACAGACTTTACCTACTTCTCAGGGTCCTTCACGCCTTCCCAGCAAGTATCACTGCTCTGTAAATTAAAAGCATTGACGATAGTCCAAAACTTTCGCACAGTCCAAAAACTCACACTTCACACTACTGCTTCCACTATAATAGCCATTCGGCTCCTGAGCTCTGGAATCTTCCACAAAGCCTTTGTACAATGCTTTCAGCGTGCCATACTAGGTGCCAGGATCTCCTCGACTGAGATACGCCTCCTCCCCAAATTAGGAACTCTCCCCAAATAAGGCTCCTTTCCCCTAATCCAGCTGACTGGAAATTGTTCATAGCTGAAATGCTCCAGGTGGCCTCGAACGCATGGATACCAGACAGTGCTGTCTGTGACAACAAGTAAATGAAAGCAGTGTTACCAATTTTACACCTAAAATTATACTGACAATGTGCCTTGTGTTACTCAAACCAAAGGGTATGCGGACTTCTCGGACACCCTATATAAGAAAGTAGCGCAGAAAGCCTCAGTGACAAGTTTTCTCTCTGCAAAGTTAAATTTATTTGTTCCTGAAATCCAGAATTTACGTAAACATAAAATTTAGTTCCAATAATTGTTTCAGAACTGTATGACACTTTCAGTACACAAGGATTTCAAGTTCTCTTTTAGTCATTTTGGACATATTTAATTATTGAGACATCTATCTGAAGCTCCTGTGAGAGTTTAAAAGGTCCACGTCCAGGTATTGTAAACAAATCTTACATTGTAAAAACAAGTCTTACATGCAATAAATTTTACATTGAAGAATATTTCCGTATACTTCAGCTTATTGTACAAACTTATATCTCCTTTTCTGATAACTTTGATGATCGGACATAACTCTGCTCTTGCTCTGAACGCCTCATATTATACTTTTTACTTTTTAACCTACATGTACTATTTCATGTATAAAATAAAATGTGTAATGCAATTTGGTGTATTACAGAAAAGTTATTATTTCAGGTATAACATGCATTTCATCTCGGACGAAGTGTTCTCTCTTGCAGTTTATGATCCAAATGAAGAATTTCATAGCATTCTAAGTATTAAAAACATTCCTGATCCAGACAAAACACATCTGATTTGGGGCTTCAGTAAGGTACGTAAAACGTAGAAACGAATTAATGTGACGCAGATTATGTGAAATGTAGAAACTACGATAACTGTCAAATTAGATTGATTTTAATCACTGCTTAGTCCATATTATGGCTGATTTTAGTGTTTATGTAGACTATGTAGTAGTGTCGGAGAAACTGACTCTACGGCTTCCCTCAAAAACTAAATATCTGCCTCCATGTTAATCGAGTTTCATAACTTGATAACGTCCCTAAGTTTGCGCTCTCCCTGAGCATTGGGGTTTATGGAACCGTTATCGACGCCACTGCATATCAGTAACTTATTAGAATGCATATTAAATTCCTCTAATGAGATTAATAATCTCAATAACGTTTCTGGTTGAACAACTTTTGAACTCCTGTAGCTTGCCTAGAACACTTCAGTGGTCTAGACCACACTTCTCACATTTTGCACATATTCTAAAATGTAGTCCTAAATATATACAGCAAAACCTGTCTTTAGCGGAATTAAATGTGACAACCAAATACTACCGTTAGATAGGTTTCCGCTCAACGAATAGGGGCGTAAATAAGGGCCCTGCAGACCCCGCATTGCGCGGGGAGGTCCTCAAGCCATAAGGGGATCCCAAATCGTGAAAAGGGACGTAGAGAAGGGGCCCCACTCCACGCTGTCTGCGGAGAGGCCCCCAAGCCTTTAGTTACGCCACTGTCAACGAAGGTAGACCTATGGAAAGAAAACAGTTCATGCATATATTGGACATACTGAGATAAAATAAGATGTTGTATGTACCTTAGCCTATTTACAGTATTCATTTCCACTAAGAATTTATACAAATAAATGAACAGAAAAATACTGTACACAAGTAAACTTTATTTTTTCTGATATTCAAGGAGGGTTTTCTGTACATTACTGCTTAGCTGCTCGACTTTCCTCCAACATTTTAGCTTGAGAAACCACATAAGCACATCAGTGTCATGTCGTAATGCAAATTGTTGCAGTTTCTTTAAACTTTTTACAACATCTCGATAAGTCTCTAGCCTACACTAATATTCAAATTCAATAACATATTTCTCTTCTCCCAAATCGTCTTACCCTTTCCGACTTTTTCAACTAAGGCAAATATACCCGCTGTATCTGTTCCGGTTTGCACATCATTGTCTGTTTCGCTGACAACGTAGTGTATTGTATTTAACCTCTCATAGAATGTCTAAAACCTTTCTAAATGCTGCATTCCGAAACTTGAAATTTCTCGTTAAAAGACTTATTTTGATTCCCGTTGTCCGTGTAACAGTTTTCGTTTAATGAAGGGAATTTAACACGTTTCCCGACCCTAAATTATGGGATCCTGAAATATTTCCATTTAAGACAAATTTCCGTTTAATAAAGGACCCGTTGAAGGGAGGTGTTTTTTAATAAAATTGTGGTTTTGAAATGAAATTAAGATTATTTTTATTTAAAAGTGTGCAATCACAGAAAGTGCAAATAAAAGATACAAGTATATTGTTATTATTATTATTTGAACTGGTTTTATAAAATGTTCCTATGTAAATGAGGCCATCCTCGTGCGAGTAAACAATTTTGTTTTAAGTGCCTCTAGCGCAAAACTTACTTATTTTTCGGAAGCGCCAGTATTAGGAGATAGTACATGAATGTTTGGTTATACCCTAGTAAACACTTGATAAGGTGTAATAATATCATTGAGGGATTATTTGGTTTTTTTAAAAAATCAGACTATTTTAAGCAAAAAATGTTAAACAAATAACAAACTTATTAGTTGTATTAAAACAAAGAAACATTCTACTACATTAAACCCGTTAGGTTTCTCCAGCATTTCATTGTTTTTAACTGGAGTAGAATACGTTTATTTGTTTTGTTTTGGATAATAACACATTAGAAGGTACCGGTAAATAAAGTACCAAACCCTTTTGCCTAACACTTTCATTCATGTTGAAATCTATTTCATTCACTGATTTCTTATTAATATGTTTTACCAATATGGCACTTAGGATTTATTACTTGAATTGTAACTAAAGCCACATACCCAGTACACTCCTGATGTCTTACAGTTAGTGCATCTGTAGAACCTTATTCGTTTAGCATCTACGCAGGAACAAACTTACATACACATAGCATTGAAAAGCATGAGCCCAACATTAGCTTTGTTGCAGTGATAAAAAGACCCACCAACATTTTCTATGTAACTTAAATCTAGTAATAATAATAATAGAATTCCGTAAAATATAACATATGTTTTGATCTGAGTTTTGTATTACAATCAATTAATGTTGTTGTGTAATTTTCAAGTCTGTTGGAGTATCTGGTTTCCGCATTGGCATCTTGATTACACAGAACCAAGAATTGAAACGATTAGTTGAGGCAAATGCTCGTTTCACAATGGCTCCTCGTTTCATCACAAAAATGTCATTGAAGCTTCTCAAAGATGAAGGTGAGACAAGAATAATAACTTAAATTAAAAGTATAAGTATTTTATAAATATTAAGTAATTTAGTCTAGTTGAAACACGGACCACTTAATGGCTAAAGGTGTAAGGTAATAAAATATATTTTCGTAATAGAGTTATAGGCAAATTCATTATACAGGCAACACCAAAGAAAACTTTGGGAAATGAATTTTCACAAGAAAACATGAAAATAGTTATGCATGTGTTCAAAATTCAATCATTTTGTAGCTATAGCCCGCCGGAAATTATTGGAACGATAAAATGAAGGCTCATAATTCGAATAGAAAATATCGAATAGATATCGAGTGAAAGAACGTCGCGTTTACTTTGGATCTAGATTCCATTAATGCATCAGTGGATGTGAAACACAAGCGGTGATAGGGATCAGCCTCAGAGTACTGAAGGCGACTCAAAAGGACTTGCAGGAAAGAAAAGTGATAGATCAAAAACTAAAAGGTGTACATATTCCATAGCCGTTGTCATGTTAATGGAATCTAGACACTAACAGTAAGTAAATACAATGTTATTTTACCCGACATTTATTTCTCGAGTTACGGTTCTTTTTTATATCGTGCCGATCAATTTTCGGCAGTAACTCCAAAATGCCCATTTGTGCACCCATGTTGGCCTCTCTCTCTCTCTCATATATATATATATATATATATATATATATATATATATATATATATATATATATATATATATATATATATATATATATATATATATATATATATATATATATATGTATATATATATATATATATATCGTGTGAGGATTCATGGAATCTCTAGTTCGATCCCTGGTTAAGTAGATTAGTAGTTTGTGGTGGACAACATCGTGTCTGTGGGTTTTCTCGGGATATTCCTGTTTCCTCCCACATTCTTATTCCACTGATTCTTCCATCATCATTCACTTGCTTTGATCATCTGTCTCCCTTAATCGTGAGACATTAAGCTGAAAGATTTCATTTTAGAAAAGGGGTTTTTCGTGTGAAGATTCATTCCTCGGAGTGGTTTGGTATATATTTTATTTAGAAACATTGAAGTTATATATAGATTTTACGTCATTAATTCTGACCTGAGATAAATTGAAACTAGAGATGGTATCGGGACGAGACGAAACGAGACTATAGTCTCGGTCTCGTCTCGGTTTATAAGTAGTGGTCTCGGTCTCGATCTCGTCTCGAGTCAAAAATCGCCGTCTCGATCTCGGTATCGTCTCGGTCAACAGATGCCTGTCTCGATCTCGGTCTCGTAGGCCAAGTCTCGGTCTCGTCTCGGGTCTCGTCTCGAAAGTCTCGAAATATATAGTGTGAAATTAAAATTGTGAAAGTATTATTATTGTACAGTCTGTCGTTTCCGGTTCTTATTTTTTTGCCTTCATTCTTGACTTAGAATTATGGTATGATGTACTTCTTCGTAGCTAATTTGCTAGCGCTAATGCTTTCCATGTGTGTGTTCCAGGTTCAATCATCAGTGGGTATAACATACGCGGGATAAAACCATAATAGTAACTCATATTTCACTTTCAGCAATAGACTTTGTCTCAAATAGCTTCAGTACTTCCTATACAATTAAACTCTACTAAATTAACCCCAGTACTATACAGTAGTTTATTTTCTTCATTTGAATCAGAATTGTTCAATACCTCCTAACTGATAACGCAACACATAGCAGCACAAATGTATTTAATCGTACCGAAATTGAAATTTTGCAATTTCTCAGTTATTATCCAATACATTCTGCTTTGACTATCAATTTAAAAACAGAATATAATATTCATTATCTTAACAGATAGAGTAATTTATTACTACAATATATTTTGTTTCAAATTGATCAAATGCTTTATTACCGTTTCACATCTCAGTGTTTAATTGACACTTTAAAACAGGAACTTCCGTATCCTTGTGTTGGGAGCTACGGCACTCATCTTTGCTATCTGTGGTCTAGGGTTGGATCACCAAACAAGTTAGATTCAAAGTCCGATGTTTCGTATAGTTCGCGTCTCACTTTAAGTACATTCTGTTTCTTATACAAATTCATAAGTTCGTAATGTATTACATAAGCATATATCCAGTGTCGTAACACAGATTAAGCTTATTCCTGAGCTCAGCGGTGCATGTGATCTTTATTCGAGAAAACTAATTGTGCGCTCATTATGTTGAAATTTTATATTGATTGAAAATTACTTGCGAAACATGGACATACATATGTAAGTATATAGATAATTCGAGCTATATGTATCTATTTTCTCTGTTCCGGCGATACGAGTGATTCTTAACTTTCTAGTTTTTCTTTTCTATTAATTTTCGTAGTTTTGCTGCAATACGGGTGTATGAAGAGTCAAAAATGTTTTTTCGCTGTACGAATTTCGTTAAATTTTGGATCCGTTTTTACCATACCTTACCCAGTAAAAGTTTTATATATATAGGCCCTATATATATATATATATATATATATATATATATATATATATATATATATGAACTTTAGAGGTAGACTATGCTAAGTCATTCTTTGGTCGAAATTGATTTAACAATACCTTTTTAATAGATTATGTTCTTTCTAGTGGTGTAATAATGTAAGTCTAAAATCATCCTATTACTTTGTAACTGCTTAGTATAATTTGAAAAACAGATCTTACTATATGTCTTACTTAAGGAACCGGTTTTTCGCTTCTCCTGTAAAATTACGAAATTATAACTTGGTTTAGTTTATTTCTGAGGTCCAGATATAATAAAATAATAACCATAATCATAATCAACAATTATTAACCCACTGCTGGTTGAAGGTCTTTCCAAGTCTTCTCTACAACTACTTATCTTGAGCAATTGTTTCTCAGGTTATTCCCCAGTTGTTCTTGAATTCGTCAAACCTTCTTCTACAAGAACGTTTTCTAGGTTGTTTTTATCTCGTGGTATCCTGTCTAGAATTGTTTTTGTTCATCGATCATAATTTCTTGCAATATGTCCAGCACATTTTCCAGTCCATATTAAAAATCATTTCATTAGCATCAGAAATTAGTTGCCAAATAATGCATTTCTACTGCATATATTTATCCTACAAATACCGTAGTTCAAATCCGCTACTTTTGGAGCACAGACACGCTAGTTTTTGATCTTCGAATCTGACAACACTGACTCAATGATTTAAATCAACACAATGTGAGGACTCCATTTAGTCTCGTGGCTAGCAAGCTTGACTTCGGTTCGCGTGGTCCCGAATTCGATTTCGGTGGGAGTACAGTTGAACGACCGAAGTGGTTCGGATTCCATTATAATCATTAGCTCCACGTCTCCTTTAGACAACCTACCATAATCGTGGGACATTAAACTAAAACAAACAAAACCAAAATTCAACACAATGTGTATTACTAACTGTAAGTCCTTGAATAATTGCATACAGCTATGGTATGGATCGAGTTTGAGGTGGTCGGTGGTCAAAATAAAACAAGTGAAATGTAACTAGGGTGTAATTAGAACTTTTTATTAACCATGGTTTTGTGTACATCACGATTAAGGCTTAGGGGAACAACTAGTATTACTGAAAAGTTATCAGTTACATTTAATTTCAGTTACAATTTGCATTTACATGTATTGCTGGAATTAAAACTTTGACATTAACATTAACATTATAAAGACTACGAAAAACGTCGTCTTTCGAAAACATTCTTACACCATAAAACAAATTACGAGTAATTTAAAAATATTTTGCAGTTTAATTATGTTATTTGCACTATATTTAGAATAATATTTAGCAATTTATTTAAGTTGGCAACACTACTTAGAATAATGGAACTGCGACTTGTAATTAAAACCACTAAAAACTATTGTTCTAATATTATAGAAGCAAACTAAAGCAATTTTTATTATAAAAATTTAACACAAATACGTTATTTTAAGCACTACAACAATCACTATCCATGTATTTGGTATCTCTGAAACGGTTTGAAATAACAATTATTGTAAATGGCATTATGATCACTTAAGTCTTTTGAAAGCATCTACATGATGAGACGTGATATATCAGCACGTTTTCGAAATGAAGTCTTTAGAAAAAGTTAAATTTTTCATTTTTTGTAACTTTGATCCTTCATTCATTCGAAATACATTATACCATGACCATAGTATTTGACGCCAAGATACAAATGATGCGCATGGTACCGTCTATGCCACTTGAGTTATTAGAGATCACCAAAATGTTGATGTTGGTGATACTGTATTGTCATTTGTTAGACTGAATAATGTATGTGGTATTGTGGTTTTATTTAATATCTATATTAGAAATAGGTAATACCTTACATAGTGCAATTTGAGAAAATACAACTTTATTTTGCGTTGGCAACACTACTTGTTTATCTAGTGGTATTGCAGAGTATCTAGAAAAATTTTCCCTTCAATATTTCACACACCATGTTACAAATTTTTCAGCATGATATATATATATATATATATATATATATATATATATATATATATATATATATATATATATATATATATATATACGAGGGTTGGGGCAAAAGTCATGGCAACTATTTTTTTTTCTTGAAGATACCAGTCCGGTTGGAAAATGTGACATATACAGACGAAAGGACAAGGTGTTAACTACATAAGTGGACAATGAAGAGCACTGAAATATCGTAACACACTAATTTATTACGGTAGTATACAGGGCAATATAGCCTTCATGGTGCAAAAGAATGACAACATAGTACGCATACAGTTGACACGACAAACCTGGCCTAAATACCCTCAAAGTAGTCCCCTGCTACTTGCTCCACACGCTGCCAACGATGTGGGAAGCGCTGAATACCATCCGCCTCAGCATGTGCCGCACCATGTGTGAATCGGGTCACCTGTTCGCCCACAGCATTAGCAATGTCCTCGCGTGCTGCAAACCGCCTACCACGTAGTGGTTCCTTAATCTTTCGAATGAGATCAAAGTCACAGGGCGAAATGTCAGGAGAGACGGTGGGTGCTCCAATTCTTCAAATCCCCAACGTCGCAGTAGCTGCCCTACACACTCTGCTTTATGTGGTTTTGCATTGTCGTGCAGGATTATTGCACTGTCCACAATATCCGGACGTTTCTCCAGAACGCCACGTCGTACCTGTCGCACTAAGAAGTCCCTTTAGTAGTGTGTGGTCACTGTTCTGCCATGTGGAACAAAGTGGAAAACAATGATACCCCTGACGTCATATGCGACGATCACCATCAATTTGACTGGGGAATGATTCTGACGGAACTTCTGCCTCCTCTGTTGATCCAGCATGTCGCCACTCCGCGGACTGACGTTTCAGTTCTGGTTTGTATTCCTGGCCCAAATTTTATCAATGGCGATTATTCGTGCCAAGAATTGATCGCCGTTCTGTTGCCAGCGTGCAAGGTGGTCGGAGCATATTGCATTCGCATTCACCTTTGAACTTCCGTTAGTGCATGCGGTACCCACCGCAATGCGATTTTGCGTAGTTGCAGCTCATTACGCAATATCCTGTGAACGGTGCATTTCTCGATGCCACTTCCCTCCGCCAACTCCAGTAGCGTCCATCGTCTGTCTTCATCCAAGTGCTGCTCGATGACGGCATGTGCCACGTCGGTCCGCACACTGACAGGTCGTCCCGAACGTTCCTCATCACTGGTTGACACACGTCCTTGCTGAAACTTTCCTACCCACCGTTCTACTGTCCGGTATGGTAGGGCATTATTTCCAAGGGCTTCTACTAATTCACTGTGACATTCCAACGCATTTCTCCCTCGGAGAACGGCTATTTTGATGTAAGCGCGCTCCTCGACACAGGTTACTTCCATCTCGCACGACACTCACCAACTGACTGATTTCACAGCCCTCGCTGTGCTACTACCAGCTATCACAGAGCCATGTGTTGTTTTGCATACACACTATGCCTGCATACCTTCCACACGACACATAGCAGTTTGTGATCTGCTTACATATCTGCAAGAAAAAAAATAGTTGCCATGACTTTTGACCCCAACCCTCGTGAATATATATATATATATATATATATATATATATATATAGATAGATAGATAGATAGATAGATAGATAGATAGATAGATAGATAGATAGATAGATAGATAGATAGATAGAAGATTATATACAACAGCAGTAGATTTTGTTTCAGAAGCTTGAGGAACGGGTAAGAAACATTTGTGTTGTACGTACAATGCGAAAAAATGATCGCAAATTTTTTTTCGGGAGGGGTTTGAGCCCGACACTTACCCCCCTAAATACGCCACTGTACATCAGTCAACCGTTCCCATATTATCTCACACAGCAGCGAAACAAATTTTGTGTAAAGGCAAAATACCTGTCAACATTCGAGACGAGACCGAGACTTTCGAGACTGACCAAGGTCTCGTCTCGATTTATAGGGGTCTGTCTCGGTCTCGTCTCGGTATGTAAAAGTCCGTCTCGGTCTCGTCTCGGTATATAAAGGTCTGTCTCGGTCTCGGTACCATCCCTACTTGAAACTATGAGATTCTACCAAAAGATCAGTTTCTTTCTGTCTAACAATCACAAGGAGAAAGTGTAGTTGATTTTACGTTATGTTCTTGTAAAAATGCTCCTGACCTTATGACTGTTTATGACCTCCCTCGAAAAGATATCATTGTACACTGTGTGTACCTTGAATTATGTTAATAATATTATTGCAACAGTGTATTGTTTATTACGGAAATATCTCATTACTAGTGTTGCTTAAGCACTAGCGGTGTTTGCGACAAGAGGAATGTGTTTCGCTACACATACTGCTTATATTCGAAACAATTCACTAACTTAAGTTTTACAATAATAACGTGCAAGTAATCTTTTTCTGTAAGACTTCTTTTATCTAGATTTCCCGTTTCCTTTATCATTATCAAGCTGCTGTTTCTTTCATCATTATTCACTGTCATTAAACATTCGCTTCCTCTAACTAATTCTACAGAACTCTTTAAAACTGTTAGGCTGACAGTTATACACTAGAATATTGCAGATGCCGGAGGTAGCTAGAAAAGATCTCTGGGACTGTAAATAATTAAGAGCAATCAGCAAGATAAAAATATGGAGGTTCGAGAAAAGATGGCGCCAGGCTACGGCGAAATGTTTCGAACTTGAATTTTGTACAATCATAGTGTTTAATACAAGTTTTATTTTAGATTCATTTTATTTTGTACTAATTTTTTGATACTGTAAGGCATACCTGCCGTCTACATATCTACTTCTTTTGATTAATGTACTTTGTAACAATTCATCATCTAATGCAGGCGGATTTGGACATATGTCCACGCAATTTTAATTGCAACTTGTGCTGACTAATGAATGTTATTTAGTACAATAAGGTTGAATACAATTTTCTTCTTTTAAACAAAAACTACTGCAACAGTCGATTTAATCTAAGTGCTACGACTACAATATCAATAACCACATTTGCTGTTTAAGAAAAGAAAAGGAGATAAGAATATATGTCATTAGGATGATTTCGACAATAGATACACATTTAGAGACTCTATTGTCATCCTTATATTATCTAAATCTAAATTAGTATGAAACAGTATCAACTTCGTAAATTAACAACAATTAATGAAATTGTCAGTGCCAAAGGTAAAATTTATCATATTTATTATTTAATTCAAAACTTCAGTCCAGATATAATTTTACTTCAAGAGACTTAGTGCAACCTCAAGTCCATTTTAAGAATCCAAAATTACACAGTTCTTAATCAATACAGATCAAATAATGACGGATGCATTGCTATCTGCATTAAAAATAACTACTTATATACCACTTCTATACTTCCAAATATTGCTAATTTCCCATCCATTCAAATACTTGGAGTTATAGTAAACAATATCAGATTTCTTAACGTTTACTTTCCACCTAATATTCACATAGATCATTCTTTTTGGGATCAGATTTTAAATAATAATTTAAACACAGATTATATAGAAGGTGATTTGAACATAACCATATTATTTAGAGTTCAAATCGCACAGATACGTACGGAAATTTATTTCTATCGAAATTAGCAGGTTCCCAATATCTTTTCTTAAATAATGAAGCTCCTACCAGAATTTCTTCAACAAGTTCTAGTGCACCTGATTAAACATTAACTTTTATATTGAGAATTAATGGTGTACATAATTTACACCATGTGATAGTGTTCATTCCCCATTATCTTCACTTCCGCGTTTATTTTCTTCTGTAGATATTAACAGTTCAGAAATCACAAAACATAAAACTTAAGGGGATGTCTACCCACTTGCAAGTGTTTCAGGATCCCTATAAGATAACACGTAGATATTTCTATGTGAATATTTAACAAGATATTGCACTTACCGTCTCAAAATTTTCCATGATATTTTCCAACAGCAATACCTATATGTTCATGGTTTCTGTTTTTGATTTAATGCCCCAGATCAATTTAGATTAATTATAATGTATACTTCCGTTTACACTTGGCAACGTAGAGGATAGAATTTCTCCAGGAATTGGAATCAGTTAAATATATAATTGAGGAAATTATTTCAAATTCCTTATCTCGATATATACATAATCTTGCTTCACAAAAGTCCTCATTCATTAAATCGATTGTCTCTAATGTTACCAAGTCTTCTGCAGTTACAGGTTTTCATCACTTTGCATAGAAAGGCCAAATTAACAAGCAAAAACCCGTATAGTGGAATCAAATTTGTCAACAAAGCATAAAGGTTTCGCAATTTTATTAATAATCCATCCAAGGAATTTTTTCTATTATTGCTCCCACAAATTCCAATCAAGAAGAATAATCCAAAGCACTAGACGACGTAGTTGGCAGGAATTTTGTAACAAACGTTCATCTAGGACTTTGCTTCAGTAACTTCGGAGTTTTTGGAGACAGTATACAAAAATCATGTCTAATTTGGCTACACCTCTATATCTTCGCAAGTCAAATTGGATAGACGAATTTCATCAAAATTTATCGCTACCTTTCATTAATAATTCACGTCTTCTATTACAGAAACAACTTTTATATAATCAAAATCCTGGTTAAAACAAGATATTATGATGGGATAATTAGAAATCGTACTTAAAAACATAACAAAATCAACCTCACCCGGAACAGATGGTATCACCTATTTCCAGTACGAAAAAAAAACTTATCAATACTTAAATTATTCTACAATATTTTAATAACATATTAAATACCAGTGTTATACCATTTAAATGGAAAAGTTATTAAAATCCTAAAAACAAAATAGTATATTGGAACATCAGAGAATTATCGTCCGATTACATTACTTCCCTTTTGAAAATCTCATACTCAATCGTTTAAATTGTTTTTAGAATTCAATCAAATCCTGCATAACAATATCACTGGTTTCAGGAAAAAGCACTTCCACCTATGATGCTTTAGTCAGGGTAATATTGGATATTCATTATGCATTTTATACAATATATTTTATCAATTATCATTGACTTAGGAAAAGCACATGACTCAGTAATTTTGGATATACTCATCAACAAATTATATAGCTTAAATATACCGCGTAAGATTATTTGCAATATACATAATACATTTATTAATACAAAAATCTATATAAAAATTGGCAATTCTTATAATATTTATCGTACTACATCATTATGACTGCTCCAAGGTAGCAAATTGTCCCATACTTTACAACATAAATTATATATCAATTATTTATTTACACTAAGCATTGAGTCAATTCAACTAATTTCATTTGCGGATGATATATTAAGTCATATGCTGGCAACTAACTTGGAGATTGCGAAAATGAAGCTAGAGCTTTTCCTTCAATCATTAACAAATTGGATTCAACAAAATGAACTACAGATAAATTGGAAGAAAACCAAGTTTATCATTTTTTTCACGAAGGAAATCTACACTTACAACCACGATTACGAATCTTGTATCAAATATTTAGGATTATTTCTAGATAAAAAATTAAACTGGAATCAACATTTACGTTATCTTACACAGGAAGCTTTATTAAATTTTCAAAACTTCTTGAGTACATAACTTTCAGGAAATATGGTATTAATCCTTTTAGTCTATTAACTATTGTCAAACAAAGTGTAGTGGCTAAGTTTATGTATGGAGGAGTGTTTTATTCTAACAATATAAATCAATTTTATGAACGATTAGAAAACATCATCTATGATTTGCTTAAAATCATTTTTGCACAACCAAGATTTTGTCCAAAGCAAGAAATTTTAGAAGAAACCAATTCACAACCCCTAATTCTCTTATTACAAAGATAGGCTGAAAATTTTCTTTTTATCAAGATAGCCGCACTTCTTCACTAATGATTAGTAAGATACAATATACAGAAAATTTATTTAATAGGAGAAAAAGATACCATATTTGAAAAACCGTTCGTAGATTTATCAAGCATATAATGGTTTAAAATACTTAAATTCCTTCATTCATATGGTTCCCCTTCTTCCTTGTTTTACCTGGCAATATACTACTAATCTAGTCACTGCCACCAAAATCATTCTTCTTTTTGCCCTCGAATAATTTTGACAAATAACTAACTCTTACTGTAGTTGGCAAAATTAGATAACATTAACATTCATGTATCCGCTAATGACCTTTTCGCGTTCTACTGCTGATAGATAATGTAGTTTAGTTTCTAATTCCACTTTATTTCCAACATAACATATACAATTTTACATCATTTGTGGCTAAAATATTCCAGAAATACTTCATATAGGTAGGGGGCATGGACGCGACTTTCTAAAATTATTTTACATCAATTATTTTACTTTAAATAATGACATAATGTGGTCTAGAGCGTTATTTGCTTGGAGCATACGCAAATAATTATGTACAGATCTAAAATGTGCTGACACACTGATATGCCATGAAAACGATTATTCATGGAAAATGAAATGGCATTTATTCCGTTAACCTCCACCGGTTTTTCAACATGGCAAATTAGAAATATACAAAAAAAATCAATCTGAGCTAAAAAGCATAAATGCAATCAGTTCGCTGCAGTACATTCCCGAAGGGACAATACGTTATTATATGTTATTAGTCACTATCACTCTACAGATATTCCCCATTTGCTCAAGTTAGGGCAAGTACTTTAATGTCGTCTAGGTTAGATCAGGACAACAACTTGAACAAGTTAAATATCTTTTAGAGACATTTCTGTTATAATGAATTATGAGTCTGTTTCTGTTATTAACATTATTAAATACGTTTGTTGTATGCGTTTTTCACATAGTACAACATGATTGGAGTTAATTGTGTAGCGCTATTTCTACGTTAATATTTAAGTCAGAGATTGGTTCTCTATATACACAAGTTCCTGAAATATTATTCGTGTTTTTGGATGAACACTACCTGTAAATTTGCCCATACTCCCTATCTGCTCCAAAAATATAGTTTGGAATGTCATGTGATACAATTTGTTCCAACAGCCTAACTTTATCTAATATATTGCGTTGAATGATGATCCCTATACTTAAGAAGAAATATGATGTTATTATTTTATCTTGATTCGTTATGTTTTTATTATCAGATAATTAATAATCCCAATTATCCCAAGGTACGGTAAATGGGGATCAATGTAGTTATATTCTTCTGTGTAGCTACTTTCTGGTATATCTGAATTATATATTAAGCGTATACACAAGAGATTTGCTTCTGTTTTACACAAAAGATTTTTCTTAGGTAATAGGTATAACCTATGTTTCCCCTGCCTCTACGCACTTACAGTAATGGTTTTATACTCTTTATATTTGATTTTAGAGTGGCTCTACGGAAAGTATGTCCCACGTGTACATCAACAGTTTCGTGATGCTGCTTCCACTGTGCGTATGACGTTGGAACCACTGGGAGTGTACATCAAACCAGCCTCGGCCGGATTCTTCGTTTGGGCTGATTTCGGAAATTTTTTTGCAGCACGAAATGAATCATCTGAAATAAGTAAGCATAGACATGTATACATCTCAATATTAATTCATTAATTTATTCTAGCATTACTTTGCTTTTCTGTAACAATATTTTAATTTGTCAAGTTCTATGTATAGCTGTTAGGCCAATGCACCAGGAACAAGGAACAAAAATTAAAAGATGAAACAAAGCAAAGGCATTATATTCTAGAAAGAATGTAAATGCAAATGCACAGATATGCTGTAGCGTGGAACTGCTAAGAAGGAGATGTTAACGGCCAAATCTGCTAAAGATAGAAATTAGCAGCTTCTTCTTGAATATTCAGATCTCCCCACTGACATAATTTCCCGTGTGTGTTCAGGGAATGCTTTATAGAGTCCACAATTTCGTCTTACGCTCACATATTAAGCAAGCCGAACATCATCTGATGAAAGACCACAAAGAATGACGCCAAGTCAAGAATGGAATTACAATTAAAATAAAGAAGAGTTAAACCCGTAAAAAGCATCAAGATTTGGATGATTCGAGGTCTTTTCGATCTCTTGCTCCGGACCTTCAACACCAAATTTGTTGCCGTCAGTTTTTGCTGAAGTAATTGACTGCAGTTTTGCCGTCAGTTCTTGTTTCTCGTTTGTAGTCTTAGCCGGTCATATCGTGACTACAGCCGTTATTAGTCAGTTCTATTTTGATTTTATTCTGAGACCAACTACCACTCAACATCTGGTCGACACAGACTTCAGGGAGGAGAACCAAACAAGTCGCAACGTTATTCGAGTCCATTGCACGCAGAGTCAATGGAAGTCGACAGGTTCATCAACGGTGACAAGAGATTCACCTCAGAGATTTCCAAGAAACATACCAGGAAGAAGCCACAATCCTACTAGGTTAGTCTAGCTCATATGTGATCTTGCGTTAAGTGGCAATTCGTGTATTCTTCTAAGACGCGACTTGAACACACACCCAATCATGAACTTTTGAAACCACATTAAAATCTCCCAAACCTATTGAATCCTTGTTTTCATTTGTACACATACAGAAAACCAAATGAGGTTAGGCAGATTAGAGCTACTACTCACAGTAGAGTGTAAGCGGATATCGTTTCCTTTCATTGGTGTTAAAACTAAGTAGCACTTTTCTCCCCTAAATCATACCAATGACAACCGAAAGCGAAAATTCATTTATTTCTCTTATTTAGTGAGTACATGATGTGATTTGCGCCCAGTACGTCTTAAAACTGTCATTAAAACAGTAAATAGAGACAAATAAACAGTTGTTATTACCTTGAAGTACCATCGAAGTGTTAATCTTTCGAGATTGCAGAAATATTATTGAAGATCAATGACAAATTAAGTCAAAATGAATTTAGCTTAAATTTAACATCTTGCGTTTCTTATCGATATGCTAAAACAGATTACGATAAACGCCAATTATTTACTATACAATTTAAATAAATGATAGCACAACTATTGGAAGAAAAATATAGTATTCTTCCATGAAAAAAATATAGAGAGATCGTGTTTGCCTACTACAATAGTTACACGGATAAGATGCGACCAGTTTAAGTAAATGAAATACTGCATTCTGTTTAGAGTGATATCCAGAATAATAATCGATTCTACGGGTCCTAGTACTAACTTCATTGTCTTAGTTCACCTTCCTTTAATTTTGTGTCTTAACTTTGGGGGCTCTTTATTTTGCCACTGATGCAAAGGAAAGAAAATAAGCCATATGGAAATATGAGATGTGAGAGTTTGTTTATTTCCAGTGTGAAAACTACACACATAGTATAGTATTTGGAGTTTATGAAAATAACAAAATTATTTTAAAATTATTTTTTTACATTGTCATAAAAAGAGATTAGCTATTAATTCTCTCCGCTAAAGTCCTAGGGATGCGCACGAGACACGATTTGTGGCTGTCTCGTTTCGAAAATGTGCTGTAAAAGTGAACTCGAAAAATGTATATTTCTCTATTGGAAGAGCCATGTCTCGACTCGAATTTTGTCAGGAAAATCCTGTCTCGACTCGTCTCGTGGGCATCCCTACTCACCTCCGCTTTTTTCAAATATTAGCGAATATACTTAAAGGCAATAAAGAATGTTAAACATTATTATTATTATTATTATTATTATTATTATTATTATTATTATTATTATTATTATTATTATTATTATTATTATTATTATTATTATTATTATTATTATTATTATTTACTACTTGAATATATGTTTTAGGTTTGTACAACAAATTTACCGCTAACGGAGTTTTATTGAGTGCTGGTGGGGAGTATATGGCAGAATATGGCTGGTTTCGTTTAGTTTTCACACATGAACCACACGTGCTCAAAGAAGGTAAGTCATTATTATTATTATTATTATTATTATTAGTAGTAGTAGTAGTAGTAGTAGTAGTAGTAGTAATAGTAGTAGTAGTATTTAGTAAACGTTTTGAATCAAATTAGTGTTAAGTGTAGTTCCTAAACTAATTCATTGAATCTTCAAATATTCTCGGGGCGTGTTTCACTTTCGTAAATACGACAAGTTGGGTCAAATTATCGCATTTATAGAATACTAAGACCTCAAACGTCTTTCATATATACTTTTTTTTTTTTTTTTTACTTCTTTCGCCTTCGATAGGCACGATAAAGTTTTGTGTAAGTTTATTTGCTTAGTAAGTTTGTTTGTTCTTCTTCGTGACGGCATTACAACAACGATACATCCACAGAGTTGGCCAAGAGTGCTCAAGCCTACAAACGCAATGTTGTAGTAAAATATTAGTTTGCAAGCTTAATCTGGTGATAAGAGATGGCGCTGTAAACACTAGTATTGGGGACCTTTGCTATCAGTTTTTATTCAATTTCTACTATTTACATTTCAATATTTTTGACAATTTTTGTTATTTGTTACAATTTTAATATACTGTTATTCGATTTCAATATGTTCATTCGCCGCTTATCCTTCCTTATGACATTAACAGTGTGGAAAACAATTATAATTAAAACAGGCTAATTCGGCCATTTTGGCACGAACCATCTTAATACATAATCTTCTTTGAAACAATTTTCATTTAAAATAACATTAGTGAAGCAGTCCACAGGGCTCTAAGGCCGCGACTTCCTTTATATAAATCTCCCGTAAGGGAGGTAAATGGAACTGGAAGCTTAATCTGTGTATCGATAAGTAAATTATATCTTTTACTAGCAGCGTTCACCCCGCTTCGCTGCGGTCACCCCGGAACGCAATAAACGTTGTTACTTAGATAATTTTTACTTTTTCGCTTTCAAGTGATATGATAAAAACCATAGAAGATTGCAGTAAATGTTAACATTATATCGCCTGTCATTTATGTTAACCTGCCCCGCTTCGCTGCGGTCACCCCGGAACGCAATAAACTTTGTTACTTAGATAATTTTTACTTTTTCGCTTTCAAGTGATATGATAAAAAACATAGTAGATTGCAGTAAATGTTAACATTATATCGCCTGTCATTTATGTTAACCCGCCGAGTGACACGGTCATGCGGGTTGCATATAAATACGTTTATTTTTACCTATGATGAACTAACAAAGGATTTGTACGTTATGGACACTTGAATGGTCAATTATCTCAAGACACTGGTAATTAAAAATTAAAGTGATATGATAAAAACCATCTAGGGTCCAAATCCTAATAACCCCCCAAAAATGAAAGAAATTGGTTCAGCCGTATTAGCGTGATGAGGGAACAAAGGATTTGTGCGTTCTCTTTTATATATATAGATATATTTTATATAATTTATTTAAATACAAACATATATAAATTTTTACATATTATTACTACTATTCTTTATAATACTAATAGTCATTATATTTTATCTCATTTGGGTTGAATTTCAATCATGTATTTTAATTTTTTAAAAAAAAAAAAATCATAAGTTTAGATTTTCTGTATATATTTCATAGTTTCAAAGTTCAGAAACTCATAGATCAATGACATCTGCAACTTTTAAGACTGTCAACTCAATAGGGGAAAATAAAATTCAAGAAGTGTAAATTTTAAAAGAAGTTTTAACATGAAATATATGTATAACGGAGCTACAGAGATTAGAAATAAATGTTGGTAACCACAACTTTTGGCGAAAAGTGCAGGGCAAGTAAGATATGTCACAACACAGTAGTTTATCTGTTGGTATATTTCCGTTCATTTACAAGCTAAAGTAAATTCCTATGACTTTACATATTCTTAAAATTTGTTCATGTCTCGACGTCTGAATACACTGGGTAGGGTTGCCAATTCTGGAAAATAAAAAAAAAACACCCCCTCAAAATTCCCTATAATATAGGTCTAAGTGTGAAGTATCTCTGTTCGGACCCATCCATGGGAAGAAAATGTACTATCGTGAACAAAAGTGCATCAGCACCTGTATTCTGCATATCCTCAATACATTCACTAATAAGCTTAATAGACACATTGTGCTATAAACGAGAAACTGAAATCTGCATTGATCATTTTATTGTATTTGCCAGTAACTGCCACTTCTTTAAAATTATCGAAACAGATGAACAAAAGGATATTAATCTTTATGTGACAATTTTGGATTTGAAAAATGAAATTTATTCTTTAAATTTATACTTCAACTACAGGAAATTGCTTTCAATAAATGTATAAAATTCCTTAGAAGTAAATTTCAAGTTTTTCCTGATACTGTCCCTGTCATATCTTTAAAATTATCTAAACAGATGAACAAAATACATATATTCATCGTTGATAGATGGTGAAAGGTGAAGTTTTGGATTTACATAATTAAAGTTATTACTTTTTCAATCTGTACTTCGAACTACATGAAATTGTTTCGAACTAGATACAAATTTGAAAAAAAAAAAAACGGTCATAGAGGGGCTGGTAAGAACTTTGTACCGGTCACCGGCTTTAATCAAAATAACAGAAATATATCCGACCAGGCCGGTGGAAAATCGGCCAGTTGGCAACCCTAACACTGGGTGTTTCAAAAGGAGCGAAATCATAGGATTTCCATGTTTCTTTATTGTATCTCTTCACAGTACAGCTTATATTCAATTTGTACTTAAAAATATACTATTTTTCTTTTGTAGATAACTGTACGAGGAGTGTTTTTTTTCTATCACTCAATTTTTCTCGAACATTTATCACTAACGTTAGAAAACCGCACATAGTTTCCAGTAAGGTACAAAGAATTACGTCTTTTCTGCAGCAAAGAAAGCTGTTCTGAAATTGAATCGTTTACTAGAAGTTATCGATATACACATCTATAAAGATTAATAAATACTTTTAATAACGACGGTACCTATTTATAAGCTACGCTTATTATTGTCAAAGTTAATTTTAGTTTAACTATGTTAATTCTTATAATGGTATTTTCAGGCTTAAACCGAATAGTGGATGTACTGAACGATATACAAGCAGACAGAGGAAATACTATGTAGTCAATATGACAAACATATTCATATTGATGAAGAATCTTAAATATGATGGAAACAAAGGGAAACTGTGACCACGGCTTTCGGTCGAGGAGTTCAGTACCTGCACACAGTTTAACAAATAATGACTTTACAAGTGTATATTTCTTCAATAAATTCCTATCTTCAAACATTTAATAATCTAGTTATTAAAAACAGTGCTGTAGAGATGAAGGAACCAAGAAGGGCTGTTCTCCCAACTTCCGATACGTTGGCAATGAAAGTTCAGCATTAATGAAGAAAGAGCAGTTCAAGAATTTAGTGTCACCATTTTGTACAACCCCAAACAAAAAATTCTGGTGTATACTACTTAATTCTGATAGATGGAAAGATGATAAAATAGAAGTCGTTATGTTTTGGTCATATATTAGCTTAATCAGATTAATGAATACAAATAATAATTATGTTTAATCGTAACGTTCACAATGAGTACAGTAAATTATTTATTATGTTTCATATTTACAAAACTACAAACCTTTGGCACTTATAGATAATGCACAAAATTTATATTCAGCTTCCAATAATGAGTTATGTAGCAAACCACTACTCTAATAGATAGATGACAGACTAAAAATGTCTATTGTCTTTATCCTTCCCACTAGTCTATTGACTAGCGCGTGAGCCTTTGATTCGATTTCCAGTTAGATATTCAATGAGAGAGAATTGAAATTTGAACGCATTACGGTGCTTCGATTTCCACCTTAAACTGTAGTAGGTCCACGTCTTATAGCCTCGGTGCTGGAAGGGACGCTAAATTTCAATCCAACTACTACAGGTAATTTACTATCTTGCTGGGTAAGTGAAATTATGGGTTGCAGATATAAATTTGTTTACTAGGAATTTGGAATTTTATTTGATAAATAAAATTTACAAGTTATTTTAGATTCGAATTTAGTGAAAAACAAAGAATAATTTACATATGTTAGTTTCAGTCTGGTTTTTCTGCTGACCATTTAATTGTGGAGGAAAAACGCAAAACTCTTACACAATTGAGAGTTCCAAATCAAAATGACCCGAAACGGAAAATATCCTCTTATCTCAAGTATTTCTCATCAGAGTCTTGTAGTAGAGTCAGCACTGTAGAACAAGAAACGCTTTGATTATAACTCGTATATGAACAAGGAAATTTTGATAGCTCATATAAGGAAAAGTTACAGTAATTTTTGTACTGCAATTCCTGCACATATCAACTATTCTTGATTATTTACTAACTATCCTAAGTCTTTCGTAGATGGAATTCCTATAAAAAGAACTTTAGTAGATAAAGCAATGATATCTAAAAGTTTAATCTATAAATACAAGATACTTTGTAAA
This sequence comes from Thermobia domestica, assembly GCF_964235325.1. NCBI lineage: Eukaryota > Metazoa > Arthropoda > Insecta > Zygentoma > Lepismatidae > Thermobia > Thermobia domestica. The sequence goes on along the minus strand of NC_137456.1, from coordinate 236,786,306 downwards.
TCAAGCTGCATTCCAAATCTCTGTAGTTGTCTAGTATGTGGCCTAGCTACGAGTACAAACTAATTGTGGATCTTACCTGTATATACAACCATCTCTTATCTGTATATCTATCGTACAATATATATTTTATATGTACGTATTTTAGAATATCTGTGCGTTTATAATGTATTTTTTATGAACAATTAATCGTACTTCCATTTCCATATAGTTCACATATGTTAGCTATTTATATGTATATTAAAAGTTGTATACAGTATATAAAATATATGATTAGTAGGCTCTACTCCTGTTATATTTCCATAGTACATGTAGTTTCCCCTGATATTGTAGCTTTAAATAATAATAATAACAATTTTTGTGTCACAAACAGTCTAATGGTAATATAATGATAAAGTGCAGTCTACAGCACTTTATCATTATATTGTAAACACATATTGCATACAATGTAACCTGCAATATATATTATCTATTCAAACAATAGAAAAGTGAAAATGCTATCAGATTAAATTATTATTCCTTTGTCATATTATTACAAAATATCTTATAGTCTCAAATTGGAGACATAGTCAAAAATATTGCACATAATGTAAGTCAATATGTAAAATTTTTGCTTACGTGCTGATTAAAACAAAGGTCTCAAGTTAAATTAAAAGTGTTGATAACTCTTCTTAAAATTTCAGTTTTTGGATTCAAAGGAACAACTATTGATCCATTTCTTGTATTATACATTAATACCCTTATACATATTATGTTGGTAGTGATTAGTGTGATATCTGCTGTCAAGCATTTTTAAAATAAAATCTTTTTCAATAATTTTTCTCCTGTTACTTAGTGCCTATACTACTAAAAATTGGCTCCAATAGTCCTAACTATGTGAGTAGTGGTCTCTATTCATTTTACGACATAATAGCCCAATGAAACATTTTTTAACTGATTAAAATTTTGCTTATCATTGTTATAATACATTATTTCAGATAACTCTACCAAACTCTAATCTTAATCTTGCAAGCAGCTTATATAAATAAACATATGCACTAGTATTTCTAAGCTGCTCAGGCCATTGTTTGAATATGAACCCTATTATTCTTCTAGATCCTTGTAGTTTAACATTAATGTGATTGCTAAATTTCATATTTCTAACAAACACTATGACTAAATCTTTAATTTGGTCGTTCTTTTTGCAATGTTACACTATTAACGATATATATTTGCTAACATAAAATTGTATTTTATTAGTAAATGAAATATATTTTATTTTTATTTTTCACAATTTACTTGTTATAAGATATTTTCACACCATGTACTAACAATATCTAAATATTTTTGTAGTTCTCAATCTTACTATTCTAAATAATTTTAAATCATCAATATATATCAGAATATTTGAGTATTTAATTTTTTTCAGGCAGATCATTAATAAATTGGGAATAAAGAAAGGGTTCCAAAAGAGATTTCTGAGGTATGCCATTTTTTTATGCAGTCATGACTAGAAGTTAATTGACAAATTTTCACCCCATATTTTCTGTTTGAAAAATAGCTCTCCAATTTGACAATTCTTTTTGACAATACCCCGTAGATTTAGTATCTTTGATACCATGTATTATTTTCGTTTGTCTTGTTTTCTTACTTGTTAAAGTTTTCATTTCGTTTATCTATCCAGGGGTCTTTATTCTTAAGCCTATTGCTAAAAGATTTCTTAGGTACTAAACCATTTAGAACTTCATACATATTGTTGTACAAAATATTGGTCATCATATTAATATCACTACATCCTGTATCTATCGGATCCATTTCTTTAATTTCATTATAATTTTTATAAACCTAGAAAATCTGCGTTTTTAAAACCATAAATTGTGGAATTGCTTCAAGATATTACCCAAGTTAAGGTATTATTATATTTTTATTATTTTTCATTATTATTATTATTATTATTATTATTATTATTATTATTATTATTATTATTATTATTATTATTATTATTATTATTATTATTATTATTACCGTTGTGGAAGAAAAATTCTAAGATCAAGAACATATTATCATAATAAGGTAGAAAAAATGTGTTGTAATCGAACGACACCTAATTTTATCAGCCATTTACGCCAGCGGTACGTAATGAATTCTTTCTCTTAGGGACTAAATAAACATTGTCTTTAGAAAGATATTGCATTATGTCTTATATTACTCTTTTGATTATTTTTAAGTTAGGAAGAAATTGATATAGATATGTAAAAATTTCCAAATCGGAAAAATGTGAAGTTTCAGGGAGGTAAGAACGAAATTGACGAGAAAAAACGTAGAATTCCCTAGCACTAGATAAAGAGACGTGTGTTTCTCTGTGGTGAGTCTCTGATTCGACTCTCCAATGCAGAAATCAGAAATCATATATCACTAATATAATATTATAGACCTATGTTCGTTATATATATTTCCCGCATATTCTGCGGAAAATATAAGTATCTCTTCTGGAAGTATTTTAGTTATCAACTATGATGAGTGTTCGCATGGTATCCGTTTGGTAGATTTCAAAGAGAGATTTTGCTGGTACCCTATTTCATAGAACTTGCACAGTATAATGAAACTTCTAAATGTATCTATAAAAGTTCTATGCAATAAGGTGACATCAAAAGTACTTCCCTCCTCTTTTGGAATTCACACGTGCAAAAGTCAGATTTTAACTCAATACGTAAGTAAGCACTTGAATATGGAATTATCCCGCCCAAAAGATGGCGAACTTTGATGGGATAAGTCACTGAGTACAATAAAAATTTGTTGTAACACAAATAAATGGAATACATGAAATACGAATTTAAGAAAAAAATGCATAAAGGCATACAATGTAATTAGTTTTAGATTTGTCTCGGTGGTTTTCTTTTCTAAAATAAAGACAGTTCAAACTAATGAAGCTTTAATATATAAAAGATGTAGTAAAGTAAATTATCAGTTGTGTTACTTGTGTACCTACGTATTTTTTTTTTTTTTAATTTTCTTTCTAAGTAGAATATTTTGGTTGTGGAATCCCTGGTTCGATTCCAGCTCACGCTAACTGCGCTTTGTAGTGGACAAACGCCGTCTGCGTGTGTTTTTTCGCGTTCTTCCGTTTCCTACCATTTTCTTCATTCCGCTATTTCGTTCATTATTATTATCGCCGTTTCCTTTAGCCTACACAGCATTACCTTGGGATGTAAAACTTAAAGATTTCACTTTCATTTCTAAATTGTTTCGTAATGACAAGGAAGGTGATTGTTCCTCCTGCCTCCCATAGATTCCTATGTATTTCGTCGCTCAGTAAATCATTTCTTTTTGATCAGATTCCCTTTTGATTACGAAAAGTAACATGAACAATAAATTGGATATTGGAACTTGAAAAATGTATTATTTTCTTCTGTGGCTTATCAAACAAACTGTGCCTTTTTTTTTTTTCTTTTTACATCCCTTTATAAAATTTGATTGAATATTATAACAAACTTTAAGTTTATTATTGTCGCATTAATCGAAATAGAAGCATGACTACATTCCAACGATATGACCTTAAGTTATGTAACTTGGGCTGGTCTGTAATTCTAAAGGGAAACTCTTTCTTCATATTCTCAATGAAGGACAAAGCTTATATTTCGTATAGAAAGATTCTTTCAACACATTTCGCTTTAACTTTCAAAGAGGAATTAAGTCGCAACCGGAAAATTCCCAGTTGTGTCTGTGTAGTATTCAAACTTCTCCAACTCGTATGTTTGTGAGTGTTTATAACAGTTTTAAAACCCATCAATGCTTTAGGGGAGAAAAAAAAACTTCCCCATTCTCTGTAGAGAACATGTAAAGAAGAATCACTTTCAATTTCAGCCTTTTCCCCACCCCGTTACGAGGCCTTTCATAGTCAACTGGAAGACAGCGTTATGGAGCTGCCCGTGGCCTGGCAGTCAACTGCGAGAGTACTAATTCATTCATTGGACTCCAATAGGCATTCACCTAATATAAGAGGAGAAAGAAAGGCCTCTGGTTGTAACAATATTGCAATGTTTGTTATCTGTCATGGTCAAATGATATTCGCACACAGAGCCGTACAAGCACCAGGGTGGTGTGCAAACAAGATCGAAAGAAGAAGAGAAAAAAGTAACATTGTGTCTGTTTTAGACGCGTTTCATTCGGAGGTTAGCTTTTATGATGGATTGCTGTTGACAAGTATAGTCTTTGGGTGTTTACTTAGACTTCCCATATTGCATTTATACTCTTCTTATAGAGACTGTTAACGCCACCCTTGCCTTCTGGTTGAAAAAAAAAAAAAAATGAGGGAAGATTCAGGTCTATGACCAACATGCCCCTATTTTTTCTTTTTTTTTTTTAACGTAATGTTATACATAGGCAGAAGTAAACTAAAATTGAAAGGATATTATCAGTGAGGAACATACACCAAGCCAGCTTACATTTATGATAGCAAAAATGTGTAAAGGAAGTATGGTTACGTTGTCGCGGGTTAACGCGCCAATTCTTCCTGTATTCCGTAATCTTAAGAAAAGGACCAATGACATTGAGACAATTTAACAGAAGACACTAGGAAGATTCAGTGATAATCCTATTAGGAACAATGAAAAGAATGATGACAAATGTGGTTATCCCTTTGTGTCATTCTTGCCACAGAAGCTGCCCGCCAGTAATATATTTGTTGTCATTCAGCCCTTTTAAGTAGACCATAATCCAACCATTTAGGTAAAGCAAGGGTTTCTCGTTGTCGTTGTCATTGCATATGGCAGCCTGAAGGAAGTCATCATTTAGAAAAAAATGTCGCAGGAAGAACATAATAGACAGGGTTGGCAGAGAACTCGTCTTTAGTGCATTTTCTTGTGAACTACGTATATTTTTTTTTCAATGTTTATCTACCCTCTTGTGTCAGCTAGTAGCTTCAGAAGATTTCGTTCCTTTGAAACAAAGAAGGAAGGGCTACCATTTTGTAGCAACATAACACATAGTTACCCCTACTATTGAGGTTGAAGGTTTTTGCTAGAATTTATAGTTCTTATAAACTGACATCAAATTTTCGTCAACATATTTATAAAATGAATTTCAATAACATGTTTATAACGTATGCTTATAGATAATACATTGATTCTTCCTTTGCCTATAAATTATAAAATACTGTGCTTCGGCAGTACATTAATATAGCGAATTATGTCTAAGTTGATAATCTTAGGTTCAACAAAGATCAAACTCATGCAAATGACCAGCTTATAAAGAAATAATAGCACATGCTTATATTGTAATATGTCAAAATCATAACTCCAAAAATGCATATTGTAATATGTAAATTTTCAAATTTTGTTTTGTAAAGTTATGTAAAAATTATAAGTTTGGCTTAAATAAAATTGAAGTATCAACTGTCTAAATTAGATGGTTAGGTCAGGTTTCCAGAATTTGAAATTCAGATTATTGAAACTAAAATACAACACATTTTATTGTATATACAAGACAAGTACGTAAAACTCTCAGACAAGGAAATATGAAAAGCACACAACACACACACACACACACACGACTATCATAAATATATATTTTAAAAACTCTAGATTAAATTAAGTATAATTCGTATGATTCGTTCCTACGTTTCATCAACATTTACTTACTTTAATATTAAAACTTCTGAAAGAGTTATTGGAATTTGTCAACAGTGTTACAAATTCTAACTTAACTCCGCCCTAACACCATGTGCGTGGATTTCCTCTGGGTTCTCCCGTTTCCTCCCACTTTGTTCATTCCCGCATTCATTCCTTTCTCATCATCACCGTCTCCTTTAGCCTAGCCGGCATTAACGTGGGACGTAAAACTCAAAGATTTCATTTTTCTAAACTCCGCCCTTAAAGATCAGATGCAGCAGGTGTTAAAAACTCTACAAAATAAGTGTCTTTATATACTATCTTTTAAATAGTTTCGAACCCTACACCTCTCGTATTCAATTACAATATATAAATACTACACACCTCTATAATGTTAAAAATAAATTTTTACATTAAACTTTCCTTAGTATTCAATTATTATACCTACAGCTTCTTCATAACACTTTGCTATAAAATTCTGTGAGTAATTAGTTTAAAATGTTAAACCAACTTTAAAAAACCGGCAACTGAGAGTTCGACTCTCGATTTAAGCCCTAGTATCGTGTAGTTTTCATAAAATTATACAGGGTGATTCTTTTTTTTTTAAAAAAAAAAAAAAAAAAAGAGTTCACGGATTTCATTTGGGTTTAGAATTTCTAAGTGAAATCCGATTTTCTTGCGGTTTGTGGTAAATGATCAAGGTAGGATGGTAGATTTATGGGACTATGTTTACCTATTTAAATTCATTCGCGGTAATATTGGCCACGCCTTACGAAAAACAGCAAATATTCGTCATTATTATTGCAATGAGGTGCTGTATGATGTGGAGGTTTAAGTTTTCTTCGATAGATGGCAACTTCGTCAAGGTCAATAAGAAACAGGAAACTAGGCCGTTGTATTGGGAATTATGCTATCAACGGTTCCGATTTTCCAAGATTTATGTGGGTGCATATCAATGGCAGGTCGTGTTAGCCTATATGGTTTCAGGGAAGTCTCAATGTTTGATTTATTTATTTTTAGTTAAAATATTTTATGAACACTGTCATAAATGCCTGTGCTGCGATAAAATAAAATATATCTTTACTGTAAGGATAAGTTGGAGCTGCCCTAGCTCAGTCGTTAACAGGCTGACTTAAACGAAAGAGAAACGGATTCAAACCCAGGTCCAAACTAAAAATCTTGTGGATTTTTGTGGGTGCTGGAGACCCGGAGCACCCACATAGTCGGCGCACATATATGCTATACAGTTCTGTGCTATTGTGTGAGTATGATCGGGACAAAGTGAGAATAGTGTGCTCTTTGGAGCAAAAGGAGTTCATCATTAAAAGTTTTCAGAGAACGGAATCTGTTGTTGCTACGCAAAAGTATTTAGAAACAAATTTACCTCATGTTCTGCCCCAGACAGGAACATAATATGGTCGCTAGTGAATAAATTGGAAAAAACAGGATCGTTTCTGAGTGAGACACGAAAGCATCGGACCCCGCAGGCGAGTGTTGTGGAAGATGTTAGTTATCGACTCCTTAGGTCGCCCAAGAAATCTCTCCGTCGTTTGTGACAAGAAAGCGGCTATAGCTATTCAACATGTGATTTTTATGGGCGTTACCACTAACATTTAATTTGTATTCTCACTAACACTTGATTTGTATTCTGCAATTCCGCTTCAAAAATCCAAAACTTCATTCCAATTGTAAGGTACACTGGCGAATATTTGCTGTTTTTCTTGAGGCGTGGTCGATATGACCCCGGATGAATTTAAACCAGTAAACATAGTACCATAAATCGCTCATCCTTACTTGATCATTTGTCACAAACTGCATGAAAATCGGACTTCAGTTAGAAATTCTAGACTCAAATGAAATCCTTGAGTTATAAAAAATCACTCTGTAATATGTATATACACGGTTTTAGAAATATCAAACAAAACAAATCACCAAACTAAAAAAGATAAGTAGGATTTACACTAGGCCTTATTAGTTTTTTCTTAAACACTTTTTATAATGTTTCCACTTCCCGTTCCCTGCTCATGAAGAACATAATTCAATAGAACTTACCAACACCAAGTTGTCTAGCTCCTGGAATTGAAACCCACAAGTATATTACATGTGTATTCAGGAATTTAATTACGGACAACCTGCAAGTTTAAAAAAAACCAAAACCATTTCGTCAAACATTGAAGAAATAATTTGGTGCATCAAAAGTATCATATGAAATGAATTTATGAAAATCATCCATAATGTTTATTTCTGTTCAGAAAATTCATTTTCTGTACTTATTGAGTAAAATAGAACAAAATTGTCAACCAATTTATACCAATATGTCACCGTTTCTAATCCCGTTACTTGCACTCGATCACCAAAACATTTGATTATGCAGAGTGACATGAAACCTTTTATTATTGCTATTTCTCTTTCTCATCATTTTTAATTTGTAATTTCTAAGAGCTATCTCATTTTTCAATTTTGAAACAAAGGTTGACTCAAAAGTCGGTTCCCCTAGGAAAGAACAAAATTATGATGCTTGTAGTAATTAAATCTGTATTTATTGCTGGGGGAACGGTGGTTCAATGGTAGAGTGCTTCCCTCTGGTGCTAGGGTCCCTGGTTCGATCTCCGGCTAAGTAAGTTTGTAGTGGACAACATCGTGTCCGCTGGTTTTCTCGGAGTACTCCCGTTTCCCCCACATTCTCTTTCCATCAATTCTTCTATTATTATTCATTTGTTTTAATTATCCGTTTCCCTTTGCCTAACAGACATAATAGTGAGACGTTAAACTGTAAAATATTATTTTATTTTGTATTTATTGCTGAAGAAAGATAAGTGAATTACAAATCTACCGTACACGCTCCACACGACACCAAACTCTGGCAAAATACGATGCTGGGAAATAAATCATTAATATTTTAATTCTTAGAATTGTGTATGCAGTTTCTCTTATTGGATACTGACTTTTGGGCTATTCTATGTAAGTGTTCTACGCTTTCTTTTATTAATTTTTATATCTTGCAGCTGTGCCCTGTAGGCTAAGGGAGACGGATGACTAACGACAGTGAAGCTTACGAAGGAATTGGTGGGTATAGTGCAATCAGAATGTGAAAGGAAAATGGGAACTACGCAAAAACTAACCGACACGATGTTATCCATCGTCAGTGGTGGTTCTAGAGGGAAATCACATCGGTAAATAAATTAAATTTCGTCACTGCTCGCTAACAGAAGAAAGTTTGTTTATTGAACTACTTCTTGTAAACCGTTTGCTGAAACTGTATGACGGTTTTTCTCTTAACTTGTAACAACAACAACAACAACAAAGTTAAGATTTTTTACCGAATTGACTTCTCTCAACAGTAGCCACTGTCGACCCAGGGCCGGCCCTAGGCAGTTTGCCACCCCGTGCAATGGTACATTTGCCGCCCCCTTTCTCCAGAAAGAATAAATATTAAAGGCAAGGATTTTAAGTATGCTACCTCCTTAATGAACAATGAAGAAGAGGTAAAGTATAATACACTCAAAAAGGCCTAAACACAATAAATACAATCTCGTTGTGTCTTTAAATAATAATCTATTATGTTAGTGAAAGATAAAGCAAACACACTTACAGAGGAAAGAAGATAATACTTTTTATAGAATTCAATATCGAACTTCAATCTCAACATATTAGTAGCTCTTTTATCTATATTTCTTGATTTGCCTTCTACATTTGTTAATTATTTTATTAAATTTGTTTTCACCTTGAATGATAAAGAACTTGTTTGTGACAAAGACAAGACCAGTTTTCTTATCAAAACTGTGATAACTAACTAAATGGAACACGAGTTCTTGTATTTTACAACAATCCAGCAAAATCCGTGTTGAGATTTGTTCTACCATTTGCTTTAGCATGTTCATGTGACAAACTAATGCGATCTATACTCGATTTATGAATGTAGTATTCAAATAAGAGGTCAGCTTAGTAAATTTAACTATCATCATGAAGTCTGTTTCCAACAAGAAATTTTTATTATAAATAATATAGTTATGACAGAATTTGCCGTCTCTCCAAACTTGTCGGCTCGTGCAAATGCACGCGTTGCACATATGTTAGAAAAGGCCCTGTGTCTATCACAAACTTACGTCGCCCGGAATCAAACATAAGACTCCTACACCAGAAATGAGAGAAGTGAGCGGTCTACCACTGAGCCATCATACCTCCCAATTCCTCCATTCGTCATTTGCATACTGAAATCATAATTTCTAAAAGGCAACACCCCTACCTGAGCCTTTCTTAATGGTTTACTAGTATAAGTACATTAAGATTAAACCTAACATTAAGAATAAGCAAAAAGAAGAAAGAAAATGGGCAGAAATTACTGAATAACTTTATTATAATCCAATCCTCATTTTTGATTTTAAAATTCAATTAGTTTACCTAAGGTATAGTAAGAAATTAACGTTATTTTAACCGTTACGTTAAAACGTTCTTATAAGCCAATTTAAGGCTGAATAAACTTTTCCTCTATCATGTGAAAGAAAATAATGCATTTTCTTCTGAAAGCAAGACACCTTTTCTTCCTGTGCCTATTTAATGGTTCATACAAAATCATTCTACCAGAACTTCAACCACGTCATGGTTGTGCAGCTGCATCCTATCCATATTCTAGCCGTTTGTTTACACTGCATTAATCCAGTCTCCCAGTCATTTTACGCCAATTAGTTCCGAATTTACAAAACACCTTGGGTTGCAAATTGATGGCGTTGGGGGAAAGAAAAGAACCAACAAGTTCGATCCAATTCAAGAATTGTCTGGACTTTCCCTTCATTTTATATATATTCCAACTTTAAACATGTCTTCACATTTGCCAACTGACGGTTTGATTATTAGAAACAAAGCGAAATTCCAAAGGTAAGATATAACGCTGTGATTCAGCGTTAGAGCGCTCACTTCTAATGCAAAGAGTTTTCGGTTCGATCCTTGCTCATGCATATTTTTCAGTTGTCTCTTTCTAGCATTGTTTCTCTCTCTTTTTAAAACTGTAAACCACTTTCGTTAGTCAGAATGTTCTACGAATCAATCTACTCTTGTCCCTTTCAAAAGCATATTATTATTATTATTATTATTATTATTATTATTATTATTATTATTATTATTATTATTATTATTATTATTATTATTATTATTATTTGGTTTTGACCATATACCAGCATACTTATATTTTTAAAATACAGTAAAATCTCTATTAACTGCTGTATTTCAACAGTGGACACCTCTTTAATGTATGGACAGACTCTCTTGACCCGGTAAAATATATGTATTGTTATGGGAAAGAACTCTCCATTTTACGGACACTCTGAAATACGAACACAATAGAGACAGTCTTCCTTTTCTCCAAACGTTGTAGTAACGTCTTCATATGAACAGGAATTATTCTAAGCTCGAACTATTTGCACAGAAACAACTAATTCTATGGCCTATGGAACACAGAGGTTCGTACCGCGTTCACAAAGGCTCCCGATTGGCTTCTGTCCTTTAGACTAAAGGAAAATGATAAAATATGAGAGAAAGCGAGACGCAGAAATCGCACAGACACGGTATTGTTTGTCACAAATTCATCTTCTCATTTAGCATCTATGGATCGAACCAAGAACTCGCACCAGAGGAGAGCGTTCAGCACTCCGATACTGACGATCTGTAATCCAGAGAATGATCTGTGAGAGCAATGGTGAAGAACTTGTCCTTGAGACTGACAATCAGGAAGACAAATTATTAAGAAAATAGATGGCAGTTCACCATGAAATGAAACAGAACAACTTCTCAGTGATGTTCTGAATCACGTGAAAAGAATAGACCATCTAATTTGATCTAAATAAAATAAAGAATTTGTTTGTCTGTATGTCTGTCTGTCTATTTGTATGCTGCCTGGGGACTAGGCAAGGGGACAGAGAGTTACCAAATTCGGGTCACGGGTATCTTGGTCCAGACTCCAGACCAAGAGGAAGCGGTTTTTTTTTCTTTTTTCTTTTCTTTCTTTCTTTTTTTTTTAAAAATTTCGAACCAGGATGGATCTTAGGGAGGTGTTTACAGGGACATATAAAAGTAGTAGAAAGTGACCTACATTAGTGTCGAATTCATACTTTTCACGGTCGCTGAGATCAATGGAGAAACTCCGATCGCATTCACTCCTATCGCAAATCTTCTTTCTAAGTATAAAACGTATTATTATGCATCTTTTTAACTAAGATTTTAAAATATGATTCAAAAGATTAATTTTATACAGGATGATCAAAACCACACAGTAAAAAACGGTTGAGTTAATTAATGCAGAGCAGAGGTTCCAGCGTGACTACCAAGAGCAGAGGTTCCAGCGTGACTACCACTATGCGGTGTTAATTCAACACAGACCCCGGGGTGTTGACGTTTAACACAGGCGGTGTGTTACGTTTTTAACACACAACCGGTGTTGAACGGTGTTAAATTCGGATCTGTGTTAGTATTTTCGGTGTTGATTCGACACCATGTTAGGGTCGGTAGTGTGAGGAAAAGTGTTGACTGTAACTTGCGGCGGTGTTGCACCAACACGGAGAAAGTAACACAGTGTGTAGTGTGTTACTTGTTTTGTGTTAATATTACAGTATATCAAATATCAATATTACATAGTCAAAGCCGTATAAGTAACACTATTTTGGTGTTAATTGAACACTCCCTGTGTTAAAATTCAAGGTAAGACCATCAGATTAACAGCGTTTTTGGTGTTAGTTCGACCCCCCTTCTGTGTTATTACGACACCTATTTATGTGTTGAAATAACTCCGTGTGTGGTGTTGATGTAACAATTTTTCTGTGTTGGAAAACCATGTGGTGTGCATGCTTACGCTTACCGAAGATTCTAATTTTAAAATAAGAATAGTAAGCTACAGAGCACTTTATTTAGTTTTTTTTTTTTTTTCTCCCCGACATTTATTGTGAAGTATTTCTTGATGGTGCGAAACTCAACCTTCACCATCTTGTTCAAGAATGATAGGAAACTCTTACCTATATTCTTATAGTATCTTGTCTCTTAATCGTGTTTCTACTTGTTTTCCACCATTTTTGAAACACAGTCTCCAGTGTTGACTGGTGAGCTCTACTGCAGTGTAGAAGTGACACAATAAGACGGTGTTGTTTCTCGCTGCTGACATATTTCTTCAGAAATATTATGTAAAACAATTGAGAACACATCGCGCGGTTTGCATGTTGAAATATTGTGAATACCTGGACTTGTTTAAGTATTTCTTTCTCCTGTGTTTGTGTGTAGCTTCAGTACATAAGCCTTTACAATTAGATGCCCAACACATTTGGCAATCACGCAGAAATCAACACCGAAGATTCTATATCTACTTGTGTTAATTTAACACACAAGCTGTGTGTCATTTCAACTACCGGCATTTGACACACAATTCCAAATGGAGACGAGTTGTTCTAACCACCTGTTTGTGTTATATTTTAACATAGGCATGTCGTTGAAGTAACACAACGATTTTTTTACAGTGCACCCATGACGGATTATTTTATATTGCTGCACTTATACTTGTCAATCTGTCCGCGGTGAGGTCGGTTGGTGTGTCACTTCAGGAGATATCGCACACGCTCCCACTTTTCTCCAATTTATCGTGCAAACGTTTAAGGGATTATCTATTCGAAAGTAATCATTTCTATTTATTTGACTTCCGAACTATGGTATGCATTGTGTCGCAAGTCTTATAGAACTTCGATGTACATCAGTCAGTTCATCTGTCTGTCTGTCGACAGTTATCAGAGTAAAAACGGTAAAGAAAATCGAGAAGTGTTTTTCTGCAATGGATTCAGTGTCTCAAGGAAACATACCGTCACCATCTGCTAAAACCGGAAGATGTTGACATTTACTACTACTTTCGGTTTTAATACTGATTTCCATAGAGCAAAAACAATAAATGATATTAAGAAATAGTTTCTTGCACTTTATTCAGTGTCCCAAGAATAGGTTCCCTCTCCGCTGTTGGCCCTCGTTCCAAATCAGAAACTTTAGATGTCAAGCGTTTCCGGTGTTAACGATGACTGAACGGTAATAGTGACAAGTGGATTTCAGCTTCACAAAAAAATACAATCGCTATCCGCAACCGTCAACCAAAACCGGAATTAATTCGAATTTACTAGTAGATCCACTTTCATTACTTATTTCCATAGAGCAAAAAGAAGTAAGGAATATAAAACAAACTGCTTTTGAGCTCCCCACAAATGAATTTGTCTAGACTTTTTTCTATCTGTTGAAACCGAAAGTGGTGAAAATCTTCGTTTACTTGGTTACAACTCTGATCACAAAATGGATAAAACGGAAATAGTTAGAGACAAGCATATTTTTATATGGATTCAATACCAACAATAGATTTCATCTTTGATTTTGTTCTTTTTATTGCAATCAGAATTGATAGCCATCAGTTATCACTCCCACTTTTAATTAATCCCATAGAATAAAAAGAGCAAGTGATAGTGAGTAAATGGCTTTTTAATATAAATTCAGCATCCGAGGAACAGAATCTATCTTTGATCTTATTCTTCTATTGCTACCAGTAGTCACAGATATACTACTTCGAGTATTGAATTCACATATTTTGTAAGGTTACCGTAGTATATACTCAAGCTTTCATTTGGTGTATATAACTGGGATTATAACTTAAAATTTAATAGTTTTATGGGCCTAGAAAAAAAATATACTTTGTTTACGCAAAGTAAGGCACAATTTCTTTCTAAATTTCAAAGATATTTGAATTCCCTTTCAATCTTTCCAGTTATTCTTTATAGCACAGTATATTGTCCTGTGAACTTAATCCAAAATATATCACATACGAAAAAAAAAACTATAAGCGGTCAAAACTTTGGCCGAAAACGGAAAAAAATAGAAAAAAACAACAGAACAGGCCCTGATATTCAAAAAACATTGTAGAAGGTAATAAGACTAACGCTAAATAACTATAAACTATTACAATAGAACATGTGTTGGAACTCTGGGTTGATTGACCGGTCCTATTCACAGCATTACCATTATTGGCATACGCAACGGCTACTGCCCACCCAACCAGGTACATTCTAGGAACGTGCCATTAAGTTCCATATGTATCGTTTACGTACCTGGTACTTGAGAAATGTACATTTCATATGCATAGCATGTGTCGCCAGGTACGTGCCTTTCGAGGAATTTCTGACACTTGAAATGTACTTTTACATGCTTCACTGGAATGTGAGGAATGTGAATGGCACATACTCCATGTACCATGGCATGGTTGTGCATAAGTTGCTTCGTATTGCGACTAGGGTTGCCAATTTAGCCACTTTGTGACTAGATCTGGCCATTTTGAGAACGTCGTTAGTCACAAAATTTCCAAAGAGCCAATAGTGGCTTTTTAGCCATATGCTTTTCACTTCTATAGCCACTTTCTGAGTTTAGCCACATTTTAATATATTATGTGTGTCATTTTACAATTTTCTGACGTTTGATGCGTTCTCTAGGTTGTAACATTCTAAACCCCACTGTCAGAATTGTCCTCATAAAATTAGCATTGATGGTTATATGGTGACGTTACACAGCAGAGAATTAGCTCAAAACCTGTACGTTTAAACTAGACGTTAAATAAAATTTTCGGGAAGACGTAAGTTTAAGTATAAACTAACTCCTTAAAGAAATTCGGCCTGATAATATAGACATCCTTCAGGAAATGTCGCTTTTCAGTGGCAATAAGCCTGAAACCGGTGAAACATCTTTTACTGATTTAGCTTCTTCTTTCACCTTCTGTGGAATTTGAAGATAATATCGACAAAATTGAAAATCAGTGGCAATTATAAATCTTCAATTGAAGAATTTTTGCAAGAAATAAATTGCTACACAGATGCCGGAGGAGAGAATCTATTTTCAGAGTTAGTTTCGTAACTTTTTTTTTTTTTTAAGTACATGCTTCTACATTCGAACGTAAAAATGAAGCGTTAAGGTTCTAGGATTTAACTACGCGTACCCCCAGTTGAATAGCACTGCCCTAAGGAACATTACTGACATGCCTAGTACATTCCTGGCACATAGCCAAGTAATGTGTCAAGTACATACACG